>NC_081304.1:57121972-62121972 GCF_030435805.1 Mustela lutreola | reverse complement strand
GAATTTTTTTTAACACAACAGAAAACTCAAGCAGAAGGTCCGAGTCCCAGAGCACAGGACTGATGTCTAAAGGTCAGGAAGCTCAAAAAAACCCAGCCAGGAAAGGAGCCATCATCACTGACCAGTGTGGAAGAGGAAGGGAGAGCCAACATCACGATGAAAAAGATAGAATATTTCCAGAGAAGTGGAGGGAGTTCTATGTCTATAGGACTGACAGGTTGATTCATTTAGATCTGAAAGTTAATCATTGGATCTGTCAACTTGGTGGTGATTAGCGATCTTGTAAAATATCTGTGTAGGTGTAGTCGTGGGACCAATGACTGTTAACAGTGTCTGAAGTGCAAAAAAATTTTCAGGGTTTGGATTCAAATGGGAGCAATGGATATAAAGAGCAGTGAGCAAGTCTGACTTCTGTTTTGGAGGTCAAATCAGTTGGTTTTGCTGATGGATTAGATACGAGAAAAGGGAAAGGGGGAATTTATCCCAGGGGCTGAGGCTTTAGCCAGTAGGAGGTGGGGATGCTGTTTACTAAGATGGGGAGACTGGGACAGGAGCAGGTGAGGAGGGAGCAGGATAGAAATCCTGGTGAAAATAAGATTCCTGTTACATATTCATGGAGAAATATGCTGCAGGCAGCTGGCCATGTGATTCTCAGCTCCAAGGGCGGATTAGGATTAAAGACATTAACTTCAGAGCCTTCAGCTTCTACAAAGAACTTAAATCAATGATGCTGAATGGAATCAGCCAAATCAGTGGTTTTAAAACTGGGGCTGAGAGGCAAGGAGTTTTGCTCCCAGGGCCGATTGAACAATATCTGGCGACATTTTTGGTGGTCACCACTTGGGGGGGGGGGTGCTGCTGGCATCTACTGGCTAGAGACCAGAGATGCTGCTAACTGTCCTGCAGGGCACAGGACAGTCCCACAGCAGAGAATCACCCACCAGGTATCAATAGGGCTAGGTTGCGAAAGACTGATCGAGAGAGAGAGAGAGAGCGAACGCATAGCTACAGAAGACCCAGAATCAAGCTCTTCAAAGGGGCAGAGATGAAATAGAGAAGCAAATTGAGAATACAGGTCCAGGATGGTAGGAAGAGAAACCATGTGATTAAGAGGGCACTAAGGAAGCGGGAACCTAGAGACACCGAGTACATCCACGTTTGCTAGTGATAGGCGTGTATGGTGCATGGACCGCCTATGAGAATTCACACACCTTGCACATTTTTAAGTGGACATCTGAAACTTTTTAATCATAAACTTTTCATCACAATATATGTATATTTTATTAACTAGGTGTTGAAAATATTAAATATTTAAAAAATGAGATAGAGGGCACCTGGGTGGCTCAGTCACTAAGCAGCTGCCTTTGGCTCAGGTCATGATCCCAGGGGCCTGGGATGAAGGCCCACATTCCTGATCAGCAGGAAGCCTGCTTCTCCCTCCCCCGCTCTCCCTACTTGTGTTCTCTGTGTGTGTGTGTGTGTGTCTACCAAATAAATAAATAAATATTTAAAAAGAAAATGAGAAAGAAAAGGATCGACTTTATTGGAATAACATTTGCCTGCTACAAGTTGAATTTTTTTAAAGCAGAAGAGTCTCATTTTCTGTTATTTTATTTTCCAAACCATACTAGAATGGAATGAAACCATTAAAATCCTTACTTGTGCTTTTCCCTATTATGTCCCTAAAAATATGTAGTTTAATTTAAATATGAAGGAATGGGTGTCACTAACCAAAACTGATTGTTATTCTGAGCACTTCCAACATCTGCCCTAATCCCCTTTCCGATGTTAACCTTTACCCTTAATAAGGAGAGTAAGCTCTAAAGGTGGAGCCCCAGGACTGCCCACAGAAGGGCATTATTTGAAACAATACTGGTATTTCAACTTTGGTATCAGCCCAAGTCCTACACTCTAATAAGATCTGAGAGGAGTGTCTTGATCTTCCAGGAAGGAGAGGAGTATCCTGATATCAGACCCAAGAATGGGCATATCACCTATCCTACAGAGCACACATGGAGTTTGGATCTGGAAATGGACTCCCTTAAAATGATCTGCACATAAGGATTCTTTATAGAGATTTTTCAACTACCCTTGGGGACATGGTACCCTACACCCACAGGTGTAGACAAATATTTTACAAGCTATGCTGGGAATGAGGTGGGGAGAGAAATATGGAGGTTGTTATAGGAAGGTAGAAGGTTAAAGGAAGTCTTTGTTTTGGGTTTTTTCCTTTTGTTTTTAAGAAAAAGGTCATTTGTTTTCTGACTGGAAGGATCCATTGGAACAAGAACTTGATATTGACCCTGGGAGTGGAGTCCTGGAGACGGCTGGAAGGAACAAATCCCAGGCACAAGGAAGAACAAACCCTAGCTGAGGATGTCTGCTCTTCTCAATAAACCTGCTCTGTCTTCAACTCTTTCTGTGTTTCTTGTACATTTCTCCAATTACCATGTAAATTCCATTATGCCAGGGACTTTTCTGTGTCGTTCACCACAGATTTACAAACACTCAGGGCAGTGTGTAGCACACAGTAGGTACTGACTAAATATTTGTTGAGTAAATGTCTAAAAACAAATTAAAAATGGATACAAATGTAGGTATAGATTTGATTGGGTGGTGGTAAGATAAGGGAATTCCGGCACAAAGGGCTTTTATTTTCTTGAAGTGTGACACTAGTGATGAAGTTTTGGAACACAGGTGAGGTTTGGTGGGGTGAGGCCCAGAGCCGATGTCCAAGAAAGGATTCTTGAGACGTCTTAGGTGCAAATGGTGGTTTTATTAAAACACAGGGACAGGACCCAAGGGCAGAAAGAGCTGCTCAGACAGAGGCATGGTTGACTGGGAGCTGAAGAAGGTGAGGACAAAGGGGGTGTCCAGAAGGACTGTCATATGCTAAAGAAGAATTTCAGGATAAGGGAGACCTGGTTATTGTCAAGTCAAGGCTGTTTTTGCCTCTAATGAGGGAAAGCATGAAGACAGTCGGGAGTTTCCTGGAGATATGTTACATTCCTCCTATCACACATCCTTGTCAGTGGGCTTTGGGCTTAGAAGAAATTCAGTTTTATTACACTTCCCTCCCCCTTAGCCTCCCTCAATTTTATGGAGGGGAGGGTGATGTTAGGGCTTCCGGAAACTGAGGTATGGGTGTCTGGAAGTCAGGCTATTGATGAGAAAGCTTCTTCCTTCCTTGTAAGTCACCAGGACATTCGTAGATGGAGGGATACTCCTGTCCTGCAGGACTGGGATCTCTATCAGTTAAGCATCGTTTTTCCTTTAGGGCAGCCAGGAGTGCATGAGGAATGTTACACATATGGCATGGGGAGAGGGTGTAGGGTGCCAGTTTCTGCTTTGTCCTAAGCTTGCCTTCTGCTCCCTCATCCCTAGTACAGGAGCTGGGAGTGAGGTGACATAGTTCAGAAGAGGTGGGGGTAGGGATTGTTGAGGCAAATCTTGAAGGAAGGAAAGCAAACTCACCGGAGAGACAAGGGAGTTTGAAGCCAGGGTTGAGTATCCACTGGAGAATTGTGGTCAAGTGTTTTAAAGTACAGCAGGTTGGCTCAGCTATATGATTCCTTCCTGGTTTCTGGTGCATGCCGCTGGCATTGGTAGAATCATTTCTAAAGAAACAAAGAAAAAGAGGATAAGCCATTCTTTCACAAACGATGATGAATCAAGTTTTGAACATGCTGGGTTTTGAGGCACAGGTGGGGCATCAGTGAAATAGCATGAGTAGGTAGTCAGTTACACGGGCCTGGTGGGTAGGAAAGAAACAGATGGTCGTGTATCAGTGGGAGAGATGTTGGCTAGGGAATGGGAGCTGAAACCAAGGGCACAGTTGATATCACTACAAGAGAGGGTAGCTTGGAAGAGAAAGGTTAACTGAACCCCCGGGGAAACCCTGATGGGAATGTCACATGCATTTCTCAGGCATGCCAATGTTGACACAGATTACTGTAACTCCTGGGGGCCAGAAGCCATGTCTTTGAGATTCATTCATTCTCTGCCTCTGGCATAGCGTGGGCCACATTGAAGGTAATTCTAAAATTCATTCCGATTTGATTTCATTGCACTTTTCATTTACCAGAATCTTGTCATGGTTTGCTAGTGTATCATTTTCTCGAAAAGATTAAATAAGGACCATTTTACAAATATGAGATGAATGCCTGAAGGGATTTTGTTTAATTCATTCATTAGCTCGGGAACCACTAAGATGTTACCAACATTCAAGCAAGAATCTCAAGGCAGACACATATACAATCAGTAATACTTAAACGAATTTGCTTTGATAGATGCAAATAGATATGCAAATAGAATGCAAATGGATGCAAAACTGCCTTCTACCAAAGGAAAGGGGGTCAACTGTACTTCCAGTGGACAAAATTCATTTACATATAGCTAGACAAGATCATCTGCATCCACATCAATTATGTACAATCTATAGAGTTGCAAAATAGCTCAAAGACAAGAAAGGCACAGAATATCCCATAGAGGGACGCCTGGGTGGCTCAGTGGGTTAAGCCGCTGCCTTCGGCTCAGGTCTGATCTCAGGGTCCTGGGATCGAGCCCCGCATCGGGCTCTCTGCTCAGCAGGGAGCCTGCTTCCCTCTCTCTCTCTCTCTGCCTGCCTCTCCATCTACTTGTGATTTCTCTCTGTTAAATAAATAAATAAAAATCTTTAAAAAAAAAAAAAAAAAAAAAAAAAAAAAAAAAAAAAAAGAATATCCCATAGAATTGGTCAGCCCAGAAGGGTACATGAGACAACACCTGTCTTTCGTGATTTTGCCTATGCTTTAAAAGAAAAAAAATGTTACCCTTATCATTCTTATTAGTTTGAAAAAAAACTAATAAAATACTAGTCTGTTATAAAATACACATGGAAGAATGTTCTGGCACTATCATACCCAATTTGGGGTACTAACTGATTAGGAAGATGAGGCAGAATTTGGGAGCCCGTAGGATGAGTCTGTTTCCAGTTGGAATGGGAAACATTTAAGAATCAAACTAAATGATCTCAAATCCACTCTGGAATGAAACAGGTTATAAGGAAAATACAGAAGATGTTGAAATGGATCTGTTGGCACATTGTGAGCTTTCCTGGTCGAATGGAGACCTCTACCATGATGCTTGTCCTCCATGTCCCACCCGTCCCATACTTGCTATCCTGTCACCAAAGGGCCACCAGACTTTAGGCTCAGTCTGCAGTTCCAAATGGAAACCCTCTGTTCCCACAGTAGTGGACAGGATGACTCTGGTTGCTGGTGGAAGCGTCAGCTGCTTTAGTCCAACAGTTCAAGAGAGGATCAGAAGAGCATAAGGACGATATTGGAAAAAAATGCTCGGGCGAATGTCCAGAACACAATATTTCTCTTTGCAATTTTTGAGTGTTCTGTAGCCAACCTGCCAAAAAAAATGTGAAAACTATAAATAGAGAGGAGTGGGAAGGAGAAATGAGGACCTGTCACGGTGCCAGCGAAAATAGGGAATTGAGAATTTTCCAGAGATTCAGAGTCAAAGAGGGTTAATATTTACTTAGAAAAGAAGTCGTGGGCACAAGTTCTAGGATGAAAGGAAGGCAAGAGAGGGAAGTTAGGGAATCGAGAGAGAGAGACTTGAAGATAAAAAAAAAGTCAACTTAAAGTCTCATTCCTCATTAAGGAAAGTACAGATCAGAGAAGAGGGGAGAGACTGGGATATAGTTGATCGCCAATTGTGTCTGGCTCTGATTAGAAGCTTTGTATCCACTTTTTAATTTCATTCCAGCCTGTTTCCTGGATTCCAGCTTCTATTTCCTATGAAATAGGTACCATCACCAAAGACGAGAGTCAAACATGTAACAGTAGTCAAATCTTTAACAGCATGGACAACTAAGTAACCAAAAGCTGGCCCGGGGACCCCTGCAGAGTCAAGTGTTACACGCCCAGTGCCTGGATCGCGAGGCCATGGTAGGGATCTTGGGAAGGGTTCAGGGTAGGGAGACACACAGCAGGTTCTGGCCAGAGGCTAGTCACCAAATTTTGTGTGGCTGAAGGGGTGTGTACCAGCTGAGTGTCAGCTCCCAGATGAAACAGAGGGAAATGTCCTTTGGGAAGGTTTCCGCTGACTCTCTGCCTTTCCTTCATCCTCCCCAGGGTGTTCCATTAGCATTTGGGGTCTGGGGTCTTGCCTGTTGCTCCTGGCTTTGGTGGGCCACGCCACTGCCACAGCCAGGGCTCCAAGTGGCAGTGAACTGTATGGGCTCTTGACTGTTCCCTCCTGACTCTCGGAAGGAGAACAGGCAGCAGGGATTTTCATTCTTTGTTGGGACCTACTCTCTTCAGCAACCCCAAGATCAGTACCCCAGGCTGCACAAGCTCAGGTTCATGTCTTTACCAAAGGCCGGCAATAATTTCAGAAAGGAATGACAATGAAGGCAAAAAACAGTTCAACTACTCGCTCATCTGGACTTCTAGGGCAGGTGGGGTTCCCAGACAACTTTGTTCCGTCGGTCTGGCACCCTTGCCCCCCACCTCGGTGACTTGGTGATGAGTGTGGGCCTTGCTGTTTGCGCTGCCTGAATTTGCCCTTGTCGCTTATTAGCACTGTGGCCCTAAAAGTCTGAGAGGCTAAAAGTCATGCCTCTCAGAGCCAATCGGAATAGCTTATTAGACCTATTGATTCTGGCATAGTAGGCCTGTGCGGAAATCTCTCTTCTTCATCCCTCCTCCTTCTCAGTCTTCCCCTCCTCCACCTCTTCCTCCTCCTTCTTTGATGTGTAAACCAAGGTATTTGGGGAGCAGGGAATGATGTGATGTTTGGGATTTACTTTAAAATATATTCCAGACCTCCCCTCTCTCCCAAAAACAAAAATACAGGCACTTTGGGGGCAGTAGAAGGAGGAGGGCCTATGAAACAGTTGGGGAAGCAGAGTGATAAGTACTCGGAAGGGCCGGGATCCTTCTGCTCTACACACTTTGGTGTATGCTTGAGAATTTTCATAATAAGAGTAAACAAACAAAGACCAAATAATGAGGATTTCATTCCCTATATCCAAATGACCACAAAAGGGCATAGAATGCACTTTCATAGTTGATCCCCTGGCAATTTATTCTGATTCTCCAAATAAGATTCCAGCTCTCATCCTACCTGTCATAGTCTCTGGATATTGACCGGGAACATTTTCCTAAACAAGGCCTTGCCAGGCCCACTGCTAGGGAATGTATTGTTTCAGATTCTGTACTCAGGTTTTAAAGATTTTTTTTTATTTATTTATCAGAGAGAGGGGTGGGGAGAGAGCGAGCACAGGCAGACAGAATGGCAGGCAGAGGCAGAGGGAGAAACAGGCTCCCTGCTGTGGGCCTCGATCTGAGGATGCTGGTATCATGACCTGAGCCGAAGGCAGCTGCTTAACCAAGTGAGCCACCCAGGCGTCCCTGTACTCATGTTTTTTTAAAAAAGTGACCAGTTTCCCGTTTGGAGTGACTCGAATGCAAGACTCACTGTAAGCCATTGTCTTGCTGTGTCCCATCCCTTTCTAAGGACTGCTCATGCTATCTCTGGGAGATCACAGCATTGGGAGGGGCAGCCCAGTCCTGGGCTATTACAGCAAAGCTGCAACCTGAAGGGCGAGCGTGAGATCTGTGGTTTGAGCTGTCAGAGTCTCACGGAGAAAAAAAAGAGAAATGAATCATCATTTGACCATGACATTCCCACTAAAGGGGAGGACAGTGGGAGAAAGAGCAAGGGAAGAGGAAAGAAAAATCTCAAAATAAATGTGGGGTGGACGGCAGGAGGAGGAGGGGGTCTCGGAAATTGGGGGCAGGTGTGGCGATCGAACCAACGCTAGCCACAAACACACGATTCCGCCCATTCTAGAGCGGACTGGACATAAACATGCTCGCACATCTACTTGTCGGCTGCGTTTTGTCGGCCGGCCGGTAGCGAGGTGATTCTTTAAGAGCTCTGAGAACCTAAACTTGTGGCCGCCCCGCAACTGAGCTGAAGTGGAGCTGGGAGCGGCCCAGACGACCGGAGGCTGCCAGCTGACCACCTTCCTCCCTACAGATCGCTGGAGCCAAGCTCAGCGGGGGAGAAGCCACGCTCGCGGGTGGGTGCCGGGGCTAAGGGCGGAAGCCGGGTTCCCACAGAGGCCTCCGCGCCCAGAGACAGGAGGCCTGACACCTGGACGCGCCCCCCTCTCTGGACAACCGGCCGCAGAAGTAAAGGGCCAGCATCCCGCCACGGCTATGCTTCCCGCGGGACAATCTCGGGAGAAGGTCCTGGAAGAGGTTCGTAGGCCGATTTTCCGAGGGAAAGGGCGAGGTGGGGAGGGAGCGCCCCTGACCCTCCCCGCCCTCCCTTCTCCCGCTCACCGGGCATCAACAGCGTCGGGGCTGCCCTGCAGAAACGTAGGCGAGGTTGTAGTGTCGCCCTCTGCCGCATGGGGGCAGCATCACCTGCTGGCTCCACGGTAGGGCCTGCGCGCCTCTCTTGGCGGAGGCAGGCGGAGGCGGGCCTGCGGCATCCTCTTTCATTGGCCGGGCGGGGGCTCTGCCATGTTGGAGGAAGCGGTGCCTTCTGTGTGGTGGAAACGCTGTGGCTTCACCGGTAGCGTTGGGGAGCGCAGCCTCCTACCTTTCCTCCTCGCTCGAGTGTCGGTGCTGAGAGGCGGCGGTCGGCGGGATGGAGAGAAGTAGGATGAACCTGCCCAAGGGGCCGGACTCACTCTGCTTCAACAAGGACGAGTTCATGAAGGTGCACGCCTGGGCTCTGCTCCCTGGAGCCGGGCTGTGGGTGGCCTGCCCTCCTTGGCCCTCCGGGGCCTCTCCTCGGGCTTCTCCTGTGGGCTTCCTGCGCTGTCCCCACCCCGGACGGGTCCTCGGCGGGGACCTCACTGCACTTCCCAGAGAGTCTCTTGGCCTTGGGTGGGCTAGGTGCAGCCTGGAGAAAGCACTCCTGTGAAATCGTGCACATTGAATGAAAAGGCCTGAAAGTTCAGGGCAAGTGGTTTTGAGCTAAACGTAAAAGCCCCGGACCCGTAGGACCCGCCTCTGGTACCGTGCGGCACAGTCAGATCACCACTCCCCCGGCCTGCCAGAAGCCTCCCAGTGCCTTGTGCCTAGAAGCTGAGCGACTGTGCGTTGAACACATCTCTGAACACACGTACTTACCAGGAATTGGGTCAAAAATGCACTTAACCTAACGTTTATGCCTGACTTTCGTCTTAAGCTCCCGGAATGAGAAATCTGAAAGTCTGTACTGTCCTTACTGGTTCTGGTCCAGTACTACAATGCATACCAAGCTCCTTTTCTAAAGTTGCCCTACTTCTCTTGGTGAGGTCAGCCTGAAGCTGGCAGCAGATAACTGTAGGACATAAACTTACAGAATAGAAATTTAAACTGAAAAGACTTTACTGACAGGAAAGGTTCATCAGACATAGCCTTGAAAATGTCCCAAGGTTTGAATAAGAGCCAGGAGGAGTTTTATCTGTTTTCTGTATCCCTCTGGGTCTGTACTTAAACTATCAAAACGTATATGTTTAATTTCTAAGGATTGGGATTTAGTAGCTGGTTTCAGTGTTAAAAAGTTTTGGCTCTGTAGGTACCTAAAATTCTGAAAAGAGTTTGAATTTCTTACTTTTTTATGGCTTCAAGTCATAATATGTTTTTTTCTTTTTTGGGTTAACCAGCTAGTTCCTTTTTGATACTTGCATTCAGATCACATCTCCCAAACTCTGGCTTTAAAAGTGCTTATGTCTGGATCCTCTGCGGTGTGGCCATATCATTTTTAATATGTAGGGATGCCTACACGGAGGTATATTGTACTCTTGTTCTTGTATGGTGATGTTAAGCCACTGTAATAAAAGGTGTAAATTGAATGGAGTGTCTGAAGGAGAGCACAGAGTGAATTCTCGGATCCAGAAACCTTTTGTTAACGAAGGACACGTGATGAGGAGAGAGGTCATTGGAAGAAGAAAAGGCACACACACAGACTTAAAGAACCTCAAAGCACGGAAGTCTCTTTAGCTTGTCTGTCTTTGGACTTCGTCAGGCTTTCTTTGGGCCTAACACTAGCATTTTCTTGCACTTCCTCGCCCCGCCATCTTTCTCACTCTGAGCTGACAGAATGCCTTTGGTCAAAGCAGCTTCGGAAAATAGAAATCTCAAAATAGCACTTCTAAAGTAGGACTTAGAGGTAGAAAGAGAGCAAACTGGGAAAGTGGCTAGATTGCCAGCAATTCCATATTCTTTCAAGGCTCTGACATTTCTGAATATAATGTGCAATTTGTAGTGTTAATGAACGTGACCCCTTCATACATAGAAGGAAAATACATGGAACAGCTGTTCTGTGTAAAGTGGTATTGATCTTCTATGTGGGAGCTGGAGATAAAGGTTATATGCAATTTGTGTTTCCGTCAGGGAGATGTTTTGTTAAGTTACAGTTCCGAGGCAGAAATGAGTGGAGAGCTTGCTGTCAGGGTTGTATTTCTACATAGGTGTCTTGTTTGGCACATTTTGGAATGAGACTGAGATGGTAGAAAGGGAGATGGGGTGGGGCTGCGGGTTGCACCTTGGACACTGCATACATTGAGGGGTCCACGTTGATGCAGTCTTCACGGTAGAGCTGCAGTCAGGTTTACAGCAGGAAGTTGCATGGTCATATCTGTTGAGTGCGAGCTGACTGGTGGCAGGAGACTACTTAAAAAGTCATGTTTATGAGATCTAATGAGAAATAGAAGGGGAAAGGTATTCAAAAGAGGTAGGTGATCAAAGTGCAGGAATGGCAGATGGGGAAGGGTCACCTGGGGCAGAGGCACTGGTAACATCATACTTTTTCGGCTTAGAAATATGAAAATCCTTTGGGTTGACAGCCAAATAATAGATGAGCAGGACATAAGGTATTGGTAGTAGGGGGAGAAAGTGGCATAACAGATAAATTAGACCATTTACATGGGTGTGCTATTGACATCACATGTAGCCTTCCTCTTCCATCTCAACATATGACTTCATCTCCAGTTGTACAGAAAAATTAGCAGCCATCCCACGGGACCTCTTCCATCCTGCTGATCATGAGCCCATTCTTGTATTTGTCCCCTTCTCCTCCTCGCCTGGTACGGGGAGGGGCTCTCCTTCCTCCTCGGGTTCAGTCTCCACTCTGGCTCGGAGTCCATGCCCTCCCGCCCTTCCAGGAGCCTGCGAGGATCCTCTCCCCTGCACTCCTTCCCATCATGCGCTCCTGTTTGATTCTCTCCCACTTGACTGCCCCACCTCTAGGTATTGCCCTGTCACTGTCGCGCATCACAGCCAGTGCTCAGGGGTTGACTTGACTTTCCCACCTTCCACCCTTCAGGCCCTGTTGTTCCACTAAAGAGTTCTTACCAAAACTGTTTCTAAGTCAGCACACCTGACCTTTCTCTGTCTCCTTACTCGACATCGCAGTAGACCAAATGCTCTGCATTGCTTCCTGTCTTTCTTCTACCTCTCTGATGTGTCTCCTGTGCAAAGTCATGCTCCTGGTAGCCACTGAATGCTAATTATGGGCTCAGCCCCGTGTTCCTTTCTTTCCCTAGATGACCTTTTGTGCAGCTTCATGACCACCTATCAGCATATCAGGCAGATTCCTGTCTCTGGCCCACACGCCTCCTGAGCACCAGTTCTGTGTATCGGACTTGCTGACTTTCTTCTCGGATGTGTCTGTGGCCCCTCAGACTCATCAGGTTCAAGACGGAATTCATGAGCACCTCCTCCACAGAAAACCATCTTTCTTATTCTATTGCCTCTCTCAGTAAACACTTCATCCGTTTAGCCTGGAGTCGGGAAACCAGAAGTCAACTCCTACTCTGTCACCTTTCCAAAATCTAGTCTGTCACACCAAGTCCTGTGGATTTCTCTTCCTAAACCTCTTGAGTCCATATACATCTTTACATCTCTTCTCGTACCCTTGCAGTGCGCCCTTGCCATCACACCGTAGAAGCCTCTCACCCAGTCTCAATGTGCCTTCCTTGTCTTTCTGGCCCCTGGTCTACACTGCAGGCAAGCCACTCTTGTCAGAATGCGGATGTGATCTTGTATGTACCAGGTGACTGGTCAGTCCACCAGCTCTTGAAAAACCATTTTCCCACGCACTCAAACGTATTTCAAAGAGAATCAGTCCCCCATAGGGTAGTTTTCCTTGGTAGACAGTTTGTTTCTGTGCTGAGCCAGTCTGCCTCCTTCGAACTTCTCTGTGTCAGTTCCTCTCTGGAACCTGTGGCTTCGTTGGCACCCCGGGTAGGCACATGAAGACCTTTTCCATGAGAAGTGAAGGCAGGAGCCCTCTGGAGGGTGAATGTATGTACCCTCATGTTCCATAGGTAAAAGAACTGTGTGTGGGGGTGGGGGGGGTAAGTCCTTGAGGCTCCTCCCTGTTCTAATTGGGTGAACTGGGAATGTTGAGACAGGCAGCAGGTCCTGTGTGTCCTTGTTTGCAGGGAGCATGCATTCTGATGGACAAAACGGAAAAGGGGAAGAATGAGCAGCTGCTCAGATCTGTTTGTACTGTGCTGGCTGATTAGCTGTGACCTGTAGATGTGGGTCCCATCCTCGGCTCTGCTCTCTGCCTGCTTATGTCTGACTTGGGGCAAATCACTCGCCTTCGGCCTTCTGTTTGCTTGTTAGTATAATGAGGTGGTGCTTATCTATGTGATCTTTGCCGGCTCCTCTTAAAAGACTCCAGTCCATCCTGGCTTGCAGATAAGGAAACTGAGGCCTGAGGTGTGATGACTTCCTTTAAAGCCACACAGCTAGTTGGGGCCAATCACAGGCCAGATCTCCTGACCCCCACGCATCAGTCCTTGGAAATCCTACTGTAATATGTTCCTTTCCAGAGGCCATAGGTGGGCACTGAGGGAAGTGGGACAATCAGAACATTAAGAATAGCCCAGAAGATGGCACAATGTCAGCATGCCTTGGCACCTGCATTTTACCAATAGGGCCACCTCTTACCTTAAAAGAAGTTCCCACAGGGCTGGTGATCTGGATGCCTGGCCTGGAGCTTAGCTACGGTAAATGGGACCAGAGGGAAGTGATGTCTGTTTGAGGTGGACTTTGTTGACGGTGGCTGGAGATAGCAGCTGACAGTGGAGGAAGAGGGAAGAGTGACAGATGGTAGATAGACGCAGGCCTGCAGGTCAGCCACTGTTGCCCAGGGTCACCCATCCCCAGGAGCTGTCTTTTTATCACAGGAGCTGAGTACTTACCCTGTGGGTTCTTAGTTCGATGTCACGTCTTGATGAGAAGATTCCATTCTCTTCCGCATCAGTTTGAGACAGACATCGTAATGAAATACTAATTAGCCAAATATGGAATGTAAGCCTGGAACTCATTTTATAGAGATATTTTCTTATATGAACTACTTTCCGTGATGATAGAGGAGTTGTGATGATGTAACATCAGATATAGTTTATCTGATTGGCACTTGTAAGAAGGATTCCTGGCAAAAAAGAACTGTTTTTTTGTTGTTGTTGTCCTCCCTTTTGATCTTTTCCATTCCTTTTTTTTTTGTCTTGTGAGCAGTCATCTGATTTATAAAAAGATGCAACAAAAAGTAAAATGGTACAAGAAATAAGTTTCAAAACATAAAAAATTGAGTGTCTTTAGCCATAGCTCAGAACAGAGGAACTGGGTAAGGAGAATTGCTTGTATGAACTGGCAACAGGAAAAGTTGGTAAAGGAGAGCTGAGGAACTCTATTAAGACATAGGAGTGAGGGGCTCCATCATCATCTGGCATTCGCTCAGTGTCGTCTATATGGTTAGAGATGTCCATGATGGGAACTCCAGCAATCTTCTGGGTCTGGGTCAGCTAATGCCACAGTGTAACACTCTGAATTACTTCCGTACTGAGCAGTCATCTTCATAGTTTGTCTTGTGTGTACGTGGTAATCGTTTGAATCTTGGCTCTTTCGCAATCCTTAGAGCCTCTTGATACTTTCACCCAGGTTTCTCAGTTTCAGCCATTACACAGTCAGTTGTACAACTGGTACACTTGGCACACAGCCCATCCGTACATGACCCTGGCCTTGATCTTAATACTGACCCTAAACCTGACTGTAAACTTAACTCTGACCAAATCCGTGATCCTGAACAGATTTGTAACCGTAAAGCTAACCCTGATCCTGAACCTAATCATGAAACAGAACCTAAAAATAAAGCTGACCTTACCATAACCATGAACCTAACCCTGACCCTGACCCTAACCCTGACACTACACCTGTCCCAAACCTAACCCTGACTCTGACATGAACCTCCCCCCACACCAAAACATGAACCTGACCATAAATCTGACAATGACCCTGCCTGGACCTAAACCTAACAGTCAGCCTAACACTGAACCTGACCCTGACTGTGACCGTAACGCTAACCCTGAGCCTACTGTGATCCTGACCCTAAACCTAACCATGAACCTAACCCTAACCCTGACACCTACCCTAAACCTTACGCTAAGTCTGACCCCAAAGACGTCTAACCCTAACCCTGACACTACGTCTTTCTTACCCCTAACCCTAACACTAAGCTGGTCTAAACCCAGCTCTGTACCCTCCAGCGGGGACAACAGCTGCACCCAGGCCTCCCAGGGTCTGGGAGGAGGCTGTATGGGAGTCACTGGATGGGCACTGAATTGAGTGGAGTGTGAGCCTTGAGCAGCTTGGGGACCGGCGGCTCAGGGAGCTCTGGTGGAGCAGGAAGTTCGGTAAGGAGCCCCCAGGCAGTGGTGACCTCACTTCCCTGACGACAGAGCCCAATGCAATTGGAACCCATGTATCACGGCACCCCATAACAGAGAAAACCCCCTGTGCAGATCATTTCTAGGCACATGCTAAAGGAAGCGACATGTTCTTCTACTGTACTGAAGCCCAGAGGATACAGGGAGAAGTGAGCTCGCACGCCAGACACGTCACCTCCCTGGAAGGTCATATCAGGTTTCCCCAACGCCGCAGGCCCTTTGGCTAATAAAATCAAAAGATGACACCAGTGGGCTCAGAGTCAGAGAGTCCCACACCTTCTGATCTATGGGTGTAGCCCTAGGTTCCTCCCAGTCTCTGCGTGTGTGTGAGTGTGTGTGTGTGTGTGTGTGTGTTTGTGTGTGTGTGTGTGTACCTCTGGGTGTCTGTGTGTCTGTGTGTAAAGAGGACCTGCCCATGCCATCGTGGGTGGAGATGCCCCAAGCAGGATGAGCTAATGAGAGGTTAGATGTCTGGTGGGTAAGTCATGTTCACACCCCAGTTTAAGGTTGCTTAAGTGGGATCGGTTCTAGTGTCTACACCCTTCTGCCCAGGGTTTATCCTGAGACCCTGAATGGATGGGTCCATGACTCAGGAGCAGGGCTAACCCTAACAGTAACCACTAACCCTAACCCTGACACTGACTGTGAGCCTGCCCCAAACCCTAAACCAAGACCTGACCCTGACCCTGACTGTGATCTTTACCTGAACCCAAAACAAAACCTAAGCCTGCCAAAGACCCTGATGTGGACCCTGAACCTAAACCTAACTCTGACATTACCGTAAATATGACTAATACCTAACCATGACCCAGACCCTGACCCTAATCCTAACCCTGATGCTGATCTAACGCTGACCCTAACACTAACCCTAACACTGAATGTGAGCCTGAACCTAACTCTAACCCTAAACGTAACCCTGACCCTGACACTAACAAGGGGCCCTTACCAGAAACCTAACGCTGAACCTAACCCTAAAACTAACCCCTAACATTATCCCTGACACTGACCCTAACCCGGTCTAATCCTAAACTGCAACCTACCTCTAACCCTAAACCTAACCCCACTTTAACAATAATCCTGACCCTCTCCCTGACCCTGATCATAACCCTAAATATGAACTTTGCCTATGTCAGAACTTAACCTTAAAACTGACCCTGGCCTTCACCTTAATACTGACCCTAACCCTGACTGTAAACCTAACTCTGACCCAATCCGTGATCCTGAACAGAATCGTAACCGTAAAGCTAACTCTGATCCTGAACCTACTCATGAAACAGAACCTAAACATAAAGCTGACCTTACCATAACCATGAACCTAACCCTGACCCTGTCCCTAACCCTGACACTAAACCTGTCCCAAACCTAACCCTGACCCTGACATCTACCTTGCCCCCAAACCAAAACTTGAACCTGACCCTAAATCTGACCATGACCATGCCTGGACCTAAACCTAACCGTCAGCCTAACACTGAACCTGACCCTGACTGTGAACGTAACGCTAACCCTGACCCTACTGTGATCCTGAACCTAAACCTAACCATGAACCTAACCCTAACCCTGACCCCTACCCTAAGCCTTACGCTAACCCTGACCCCAATGACGTCTAACCCTAACCCTGACACTACGTCTTTCTTAGCCCTAACCCTAACACTAAGCTGGTCTAAACCCAGCTCTGTTCCCTCCAGCGGGGACAACAGCTGCACCCAGGCCCCCCAGGGTCTGGGAGGAGGCTGTATGGGGGTCACTGGATGGGCACTGCATTGAGTGGAGTGTGAGCCTTGAGCAGCTAGGGGACCGGCGGCTCAGGGAGCTCTGGTGGAGCAGGAAGTTCGGTAAGGAGCCCCCAGGCTGTGGTGACCTCACTTCCTTGACGACAGAGCCCAACTGAATTGGAACCCATGTATCCAGGCACCCCATCAGAGAGAAAACCGCCATGCCCAGCTCATTTCTAGGCACATCCTAAAGGAATTGACATGTTCTCTTCTGTACTAAAGCCGAGAGGATGCAGAGAAAAGAGAGCTCGCCCGCCAGACACATCCCCTCACCGGAAAGTCATATCAGGTTTCCCCAACGCCACAGGCCCTTTGGCTAATAAAATTTAAAGGTTACACCAGGGGCTCAGAGTCAGAGAGTCCCACACATCTTATCCAATTGTGTAGCCCTAGGTCTCCTCCCTGTCTCTGTGTGTGTGTGTTTGTGCGAGTGCCTCTGGGTGCCTTGTGTCTGTGTGTAAAGAGGACCTTGCCATGCCATCGTGGGTGGAGATGCCCCAAGCAGGATCAGGCTGATGAGGGTTTAGATATCTGGTGGGCAAGTCAGGTTCACACCCCAGTTTAAGGCTGGTTAAGTGGGATCGGGGGTATGGTCTACACCCTTCTGCCCAGGGTTTATCCTGAGACCCTGAACGGATGGGTCCATGACCCAGGAGCAGGGCTAACCCTAATAGTAACCACTAACCCTGACCCTGACCCTGACACTGACTGTGAGCCTGTCCCAAAACCTGACCCAAGCCCTGACCCTGACCCCGAACCTGACCCTGACTGTGATCCTGACCTGAACCCTAAACCTAAACCTAAGCCTGACACTGACCCTGATGTGGATCCTGAACCTAAACCTAACTCTGACATTACCGTAACCATGAATCAAACCTAACCAGGACCCTGACCCTGACCTAATCCTAACCCTGAGGCTGAACTACCCGGACCCTAACCCTAGCCCTGACCGTGACAGTGTGCTTGACCCTAACCCTAAACCTAATGTTAACTCTAACCATGACCCTAATAAGGACCCTGAACCTACACCTCATGCTGACCCTGAACCTAACACTAACCCCTACCCTAAACCAAACCCTAACCCTGACCTTACGCTGTCTAACCCTAACCCTAACCCTAACCATAACACTACTTCTAACTCTAACCCAAAACCCCATCCCAACCCTACCGCCAAAACCTAACTGTGACACTGAACCGAACATTGACCGTATACCAAAGCCTGACCCTCAACCTGACCCTGGCCCTGACCTTTACCTGACCCTGACTCTGAATCTAATCCTAACCTTGACACTAACTCTGACCACTACATAGCCCTGTCCCTGACCCGAATGTGGACTTTAAACCAATACCTGAACCTGACCCTAAAAAGGACACTGGTGCTAAACTTCACCCTGACCCTGACCCAGACCATGACGATAACCTAACCCTGACCCTTACAGTGACCCCGACAATCAACTGAACACTAAACCTGACCCTGACTGTGAGACTGAACCTAACTCTGACCCTAAATGTAACCCTGACCCTGACACTAACATGGGCCCTCCCCCGAATCCTATCTCTGAAGCTAACCCTAACACTAACCCCTAACCCTACCATGGACCCTGACCCTAACAAGTTCTAACCCTAACCGTCAACCTAACGCTAAACGTAGAACTATCCCTAAACATTAACAATAACCCTGACCTATACCAGACTATGATCATAAACCTAACCCTGAACTTTGCCTATACGAGACCCGGACCCTAAACCTGACCCTGGCCCTGACCATAAACCTAACTATGACCCTAACAATGACCACTACATAACCTTGTCCCTGACCCGAATGTGGACGTTAAACCAATACCTGATCCTGACCATAAACCTGACACTGGCCCTAGACTTCACCCTGACCCCGACCCAGGCAAAGACCAGAAACCTAACCCTGACCCTAACAGTGACCCTGACCCTGAACCTAACACTAACCCTGACACTGAATGGGAGCCTGAACCTATCTCTAACCCTAAACGTAACCCTGACTCTGACACTAACACGGGCCCTGACCCAAAACCTAATCGTGAACCTAACCCCAAAACTAACCCCTAACATTATCCCTGACACTGACCCTACCCCGATCTAACCCTAACCCGCAACCTACCTCTAACCCTAAACCTAACCCCAATTAAACAATAATCCTGACCCTCTCCCTGACCCTGATCATAACCCTAAATCTGAACATTGCCTATGTCAGAACTTAACCTTAAAATTGACCCTGGCCTTGATCTTAATACTGACTTAAACCCTGACTGTAAACCTAACTCTGACCCAATCCGTGATCCTGAACAGAATCGTAACCGTACAGATAACCCTGATCCTGAACCTACTCATGAAACAGTACCTAAACATAAAGCTGACCTTACCATAACCATGAACCTAACTCTGACGCTGACCCTCACCCTGACACTAAACCTTTCCCAAACCTAATCCTGACCCTGACATGAACCTTGCCCCCACACCAAAACTTGAACCTGACCCTAAATCTGACCATGACCCTGCCTGGACCTAAACCTAACCGTCAGCCTATCACTGAACCTGACCCTGACTGTGACCGTAACGCTAACCCTGACCCTACTGTGATCCTGAACCTAAACCTAACCATGAACCTAACCCTAACCCTGACCCCTACCCTAAGCCTTATGCTAACCCTGACCCCAATGACGTCTAACCCTAACCCTGACCCTACATCTTTCTTAGCCCTAACCAAAACACTAAGCTGGTCTAAACCCAGCTCTGTTCCCTCCAGTGGGGACAACAGCTGCGCCCAGGCCTCCCAGGGTCTGGGAGGAGGCTGTATGGGGGTCACTGGATGGGCACTGCATTGAGTGGAGTGTGAGCCTTGAGCAGCTAGGGGACCGGCGGCTCAGGGAGCTCTGGAGGAGCAGGAAGTTCAGTAACGAGCCCCAGGCTGTGGTGACCTCACTTCCTTGACGAAAGAGCCCAACTGAATTGGAACCCACGTATCCAGGCACCCCATTACAAAGTAAACCGCCATGCCCAGCTCATTTCTAGGCACATCCTAAAGGAAGCGACATGTTCTCTGCTGTACTAATGCCGAGAGGATGCAGAGAAAAGAGAGCTTGCCCGCCAGACACGTCTCCTCCCTGGCAAGTCATATCAGGTTTCCCCAACACCGCAGGCCCTTTGGCTAATAAAATTTAAAGGTTACACCGGGGGCTCAGAGCCAGAGTCCCACACATCTTATCCAATTGTGTAGCCCTAGGTCTCCTCCCTGTCTCTGTGTGTGTGTGTGTGTGCGAGTGCCTCTGGGTGTCTGTGTGTCTGTGTATAAAGAGGACCCTGCCATGCCATCGTGGGTGGAGATGCCCCAAGCATGATCAGACTGATGAGGGTTTAGATATCTGGTGGGCAAGTCATGTTCACACCCCAGTTTAAGGCTGGTTAAGTGGGATCGCGTGTAGGGTCTACACCCTTCTGCCCAGGGTTTATCCTGAGACCCTGAATGGATGGGTCCATGACCCAGGAGCGGGGATAACCCTAACAGTAACCACTAACCCTGACCCTGAACCTGACACTGACTGTGAGCCTGTCCCAAAACCTGACCCAAGCCCTGACCCTGACCCCGAACCTGACCCTGACTGTGATCCTGACCTGAACCCTAAACCTAAACCTAAGCCTGACACTGACCCTGATGTGGACCCTGAACCTAAACCTAACTCTGACATTACCGTAACCATGACTCAAACCTAACCATGACCCTGACCCTGACCCTAATCCTAACCCTGACGCTGACCTAACCCGGACCCTAACCCTATCCCTGACCATGACAGTGTGCTTGACCCTAACCCTAAACCTAATGGTAACTCTAACCATGACCCTAATAAGGACCCTGAACCTACACCTCATGCTGACCCTGAACCTAACACTAACCCCTACCCTAAACCAAACCCTAACCCTGACCTTAAGCTGTCTAACCCTAACCCTAACACTAACCATAACACTACTTCTAACTCTAACCCAGAACCACATCCCAACCCTACTGCCGAAACCTAACTGTGACACTGAACCGAACATTGACCGTATACCAAAGCCTGACCCTCAACCTGACCCTGGCCCTGACCTTTACCTGACCCTGACTCTGAATCTAATCCTAACCTTGACACTAACTCTGACCACTACATAGCCCTGTCCCTGACCCGAATGAGGACTTTAAACCAATACCTGAACCTGACCCTAAAGAGGGCTCTGGTGCTAAACTTCACCCTGACCCTGACCCAGACCATGACGATAACCTAACCCTGACCCTTACAGTGACCCCGACAATCAACTGAACACTAAACCTGACCCTGACTGTGAGACTGAACCTAACTCTGACCCTAAATGTAACCCTGACCCTGACACTAACATGGGTCCTCCCCCGAATCCTATCTCTGAAGCTAACCCTAACACTAACCCCTAACCCTACCACGGACCCTGACCCTAACAAGTTCTAACCCTAACCGTCAACCTAACGCTAAACGTAGAACTAATCCTAAACATTAACAATAACCCTGACCCTATACCTGACTATGATCATAGCCCTAACCCTGAACTTTGCCTATACCAGACCCGGACCCTAAACCTGTCCCTGGCCCAGACCCTAAATCTAACCATGACCCTAACAATGACCACTACATAACCTTGTCCCTGACCCGAATGTGGACTTTAAACCAATACCTGATCCTGACCGTAAACCTGACACTGGCCCTAGACTTCACCCTGAACCCGACCCAGGCAAAGACCAGAAACCTAACCCTGACTCTAACAGTGACCCTGACCTTGAACCTAACACTAACCCTGACACTGAATGGGAGCCTGAACCTATCTCTAACCCTAAACGTAACCCTGACCCTGACACTAACACGGGCCCTGACCCGAAACCTAATGCTGAACCTAACCCCAAAACTAACCCCTAACATTATCCCTGACACTGACCCTAACCCGGTCTAACCCTAACCCGCAACCTACGTCTAACCCTAAACCTAACCCCAATTTAACAATAATCCTGACCCTCTCCCTGACCCTGATCATAACCCTAAATCTGAAATTTCCTATGTCAGAACTTAACCTTAAAACTGACCCTGGCCTTCACCTTAATACTGACCCTAACCCTGACTGTAAACCTAACTCTGACCCAATCCGTGATCCTGAACAGAATCGTAACCATAAAGCTAACCCTGATCCTGAACCTTCTTATGAAACAGAACCTAAACATAAAGCTGACCTTACCATAACCATGAACCTAACCCTGACCCTAACCCTAACCCTGACACTAAACCTTTCCCCAACCTAACCCTGACCCTGACATGAACCTTGCCCCCACACCAAATCTTGAACCTGACCCTAAATCTGACCATGACCCTGCCTGGACCTAAACCTAACCGTCCGCCTATCACTGAACCTGACCCTGACTGTGACCGTAACGCTAACCCTGACCCTACTGTGATCCTGAACCTAAACCTAACCATGAACCTAACCCTAACCCTGACCCCTACCCTAAGCCTTACGCTAACCCTGACCCCAAAGACGTCTAACCCTAACCCTGACCCTACGACTTTCTTAGCCCTAACCCTAACACTAATCTGGTCTAAACCCAGCTCTGTTCCCTCCAGCGGGGACAACAGCTGCACCCAGGCCTCCCAGGGTCTGGGAGGAGGCTGTATGGGGGTCACTGGATTGGCACTGCATTGAGTGGTGTGTGAGCCTTGAGCAGCTTGGGGACCGGCGGCTCAGGAAGCTCTGGTGGAACAGGAAGTTCGGTAAGGAGCCCCCAGGCAGTGGTGACCTCACTTCCCTGACGACAGAGCCCAATGCAATTGGAACCCACGTATCACGGCACCCCATAACAGAGAAATACCCCTGTGCAGATCATTTCTAGGCACCTCCTAAAGGAAGAGACATTTTCTTCTACTGTACTGAAGCCCAGAGGATACAGGGAGAAGTGAGCTCGCCCGCCAGGCACGTCCCCACCCTGGCAGGTCATATCAGGTTTCCCCAACGCTGCAGGCCCTTTGGCTAATAAAATCAAAAGGTGAGACCAGTGGGCTCAGAGTCAGTGAGTCCCACACCTTCTGATCTATGGGTGTAGCCGTAGGCCTCCTCCCTGTCTCTGCGTGTGTGTGTGTGTGTGTGTGTGTGTGTGTGTGTGTGCCTCTGGGTGTCTGTGTGTCTGTGTGTAAAGAGGACCTGGCCATGCCATCGTGGGTGGAGATGCCCCAAGCAGGATGAGCTGATGAGGGGTTAGATGTCTGGTGGGTAAGTCATGTTCACACCCCAGTTTAAGGCTGCTTAAGTGGGATCGGTGTAGGGTCTACACCCTTCTGCCCAGGGTTTATCCTGAGACCCTGAATGGATGGGTCCATGACTCAGGAGCAGGGCTAACCCTAACAGTAACCACTAACCCTGACCCTGACACTGACTGTGAGCCTGCCCTAAACCCTAAACCAAGCCCTGACCCTGACTCTGACCCTGACCCTGACTGTGATCCTTACCTGAACCCAAAACAAAACCTAAGCCTGGAAAGGACCCTGATGTGGACCCTGAACCTAAACCTAACTCTGACATTACCGTAAATATGACTAATACCTAACCATGACCCAGACCCTGACCCTAATCCTAACCCTGATGCTGATCTAACGCTGACCCTAACACTTACCCTGACACTGAATGTGAGCCTGAACCTAACTCTATCCCTAAACGTAACCCTGACCCTGACACTAACACGGGCCCTGACCCGAAACCTAACACTGAAGCTAACCCTAAAACTAACCCCTAACATTATCCCTGACACTGACTCTAACCCGGTCTAATCCTAACCCTCAACCTACCTCTAAGCCTAACCCTAACCCCAATTTCACAATTATCCTTACCCTCTCCCTGAACATGATCATAACCCTAACTCTGAACTTTGCCTACGTCAGAACTTAAACTTAAAAATGACCCTGGCCTTGACCTTAACACTGACCCTAACCCTGACTGTAAACCTAACTCTGACCCAATCCGTGATCTTGAACAGATTAGTAACCCTAAAGCTAACCCTGTTCCTGAACCTACTCATAAAACAGAACCTAAACATAAAGTTGACCGGACCGTAACGATGAACCTAACCCTGACCCTGACCCTAACCCTGACACAAAACCTGTCCCAAACCTAACCCTGACCTGACATGAAATTGCCCCCAAACCAAACTTGAACCTGACCCTAAAATTGACCATGACCCTGAACCTGACCCTAAACCTAATCATCAGCCTAACAATGACCCTGAGCTTGACTTGACCGTAACACTAACCCTGAACCTACTATGATCCTGACCCGAAACCTAACCATGAACCTATCCCTAACCCTGACCCCACCCTAAACCTTACTCTATCCCTGACCCTAAGTCATTCTTAACACTAACACTAACCTGGTCTAAACCCAGCTCTGTTCCCTCCAGCGGGGACAACAGCTGCACCCAGGCCTCCTAGGGCCTGGGGGGAGGCTGTATGGGGGTCACTGGATGGGCTCTGCATTGAGTGGAGTGTGAGCCTTGAGCAGCTTGGGGACCGGCGGCTCAGGGAGCTCTGGTGGACCAGGAAGTTCGGTAAGGAGCACCCAGGCAGTGGTGACCTCGAAATCAGAATCGGATGTGTGTGATGCTGCAGCTGAATGCCTGAGCTAGTCTCCGCAGCATGGTGGAAGATACCCGCATGGAGCGAAATCTTCTTTGTCCTAGCACCCCTCTGCATGAAAGAGAAGCACGGTTGCGCCTGTGGAAAGAACCTTAAGGAAAGGGACACGTCTTTCACTGTGCACCCCAGGAGCATGTCTGTGGAAGCTGCAGCACGCTGCCCAGGGAGAAGAGCAGGACCGTTGGCCTCTGGTCTGGAAACGGTTGCGAAGCAGGAGAGCCAGCCCTGGCAGGCACAGCGTCCGATGGCAATACAAGTGTCACCCGCTCCCTGTGCAGACAGACGGAAGCCTGGCTGCTACGGAGAGAGGAGGGGATGAGTAGGGCAGGGCGCGTGCTCCACTCTTAGGAAGGAGTCTGGGCAGAAAGCATGCCTGTCCTGGGCCTCTGGGCCCAAGGACACAGCAGCTCTTTGGCCACCTGTCCCTGGGGCAGACATGCGCTAGCCACCAGGCGCCTACGCTGAACTCGCAGAAACAGCTCCCTGAAATAACGGGGAGTCAGACGCCGTTTTCCTCCAGGATGTGGAAGCTTGGAGGAGGCACGGGGTTTAAGGGGAAGGGGTGGGGACAGTCCCCCAAAGATCCCTATTCCGTGCACGGGCCGTGTACAGGGATCCTGTCACCTCTCCTTTCCTGTGAGGAAAGCACTTGCTTAGTCCGCGATTCCGCCTGAGCGCCAGTGTAAAAGGCCAAGAGATGCCTACACCGGGAGATGGTAGTGTGTATAGGGTGGCATCCTAGCCGCACGCTACTGAAGGGTTGTGGCTGTGTCTGCTTAGTTAGGCCTGGCAGGGTTTACCTAGGACGCGAACATGGAGCCCGGGAAAAAAGGCCCAAAAGGCACCAGCTGTCGCGCAGCTCTTCTTCCCTGACGCGACTGAAGCCTTGCTGAGGAAGCAGCGGCGAAGTGCTGTTCGCTCCAAGCCAAAGCCTCTGCAAAAGCACAGCATTCGCTGAGAAATGTTCTGCGGGCTGCTGCTGCTTGCCTGAGCCCTGTCTCGCGGTGGGAGGAACCCGCATACAGCGAAAGCCACTTTGCCTTCTCATCTACCCTTGGAAAGAACAGCATTCGTTGGGAAATCTGAGTTTGGTTTGGGGATGCTGCTGCTGCTTGCCTGAGCTAGTCTCCGCAGCACGGTGGAAGATACCCGCATGGAGCGAAATACTCTTTGCCCTGGCATCCCTTCTGCCTGAGAGAGAAGTCTGCTTGCAGACGTCTGTCACCGCGCTCCCCAGCAGCAAGTGTGGGGAAGGCGCAGCACGCTGCCCCTGGAGAAGAGTAGGAGCCGTTAGCCTTGGGTTCAGGAAATGCTCGGGAAGCATGATAGCCTGCCGTGGCACAAACAGCAGGCCTGTGGCAAGACAAGTGACCCCACTCCCTGTCCAGAGAGATGGAAGCCTGTCTGCTAAGGAGCCATGACGGGACGACTAGGGCAGGGGCGCGTGCTCCCCTCTGAGGAAGGAGTCTGGCAGAAGGCAGGCCTGTCCTGTGCCTCTGGTCCCAAGGGGACAGCATCTCCTTGGCCACCTGTCCTATGGGCAGACTTGGGCTTGCCACCAGGTGCCATAACCGCAAATCGAAGAAACAACCCCATGCAGAAACGGGCAGTAAGATGCCCTCTTCCACCTAGATGTGGCAGCGATGTGGGTG
This sequence comes from Mustela lutreola, assembly GCF_030435805.1. NCBI lineage: Eukaryota > Metazoa > Chordata > Mammalia > Carnivora > Mustelidae > Mustela > Mustela lutreola. Next base: position 62,096,108 of record NC_081304.1, on the reverse strand, counting down.
GCAGGGGTTGTGCCGGGGAAGGAGTGGAGACTGTCCCCCACAGTTCCCCATCCAAATTTACGGGCCGTGTGCAAGGATCCTGTTGCCTCCTGACTCCTGTTGTGATGGCACTGGCCTAGACCTCATGTCTGCAGGAGCGCCGGAACAAAAGGCAAAGCCTTACCTACCCCAGGAGATGGTAATACGCATAGAGTGCCATGCTAGGCCACGGATGCTGCTGCAGGGCTGTGACTGTGTCTGCTTAGTTCGGCTTAGCACGGTGAACCCCGGGCGCGAACTTGGAGCCCGGGAAAGCAAGGTCCAAGAGGCACCAGCTCTCCGGCAGCTCTTCTTCCCTGACGCGAAAGAAGCCTTGCTGAGGAAGCTGTGGTGAAGTGCGGTTCACTCCAAGCCCAAAGCCTCTGTGAAAGCACAACATTCGCTGAGAAATCATAGTCGGTACTGTGGGCTGCTGCTGCTGGTTGCCTGATCCCAGTTTTTCCGTGTTAGAATCCCACATAAAGCTTAAGGCTCTTTTCCCGGGCATCTCCTCTGGGAAAGCGTAGCATTTGTTGGAAAATCAGAGTTGGGTTTGGGGATGCTGCTGCTGCTTGCCTGAGCTAGTCTCCCCAGAACGGTGAATGATACCCGCATGGGGCGAAATACTCTTTGCCCTACCATCCCCTCTGCCTGAGAGAGAAGCGTGGTTGCACACGTCTGTCACCGCGCTCCCCAGGAGGAATGTGGGGAAGGCGTAGCAAGCCGCCCCAGAGAAGAGAAGGAGCCGTTGGCCTCCGGTTCGGGAATCGCTCGGGAAGCAGGATAGCCTGCCGTGGCAGGAACAGCAGTCCGGTTGTAAGACAAGTGTCCCCCGCTCCCTGTCAGAGAGATGGAAGCCTGTCTGCTAAGGAGACATGTCGGGACGACTAGGGCAGGGGCGCGTGCTCCCCTCTGAGGAAGGAGTCTGGCAGAAGGCAGGCCTGTCCTGTGCCTCTGGTTCCAAGGGGACAGCATCTCCTTGGCCTCATGTCCTAAGGGCAGACTTGGGCTTGCCACCAGGTGCCATACCTGCAACTCGAAGAAACAACCCCATGGAGAAACGGGCAGTCAGATGCCGTCTTCCACCTAGATGTGGCAGCGATGTGGGTGGCAGGGGTGTGCCGGGGAAGGAGTGGAGACTGTCCCCCACAGTTCCCCATCCAAGTTTATAGGCCGTGTGCAAGGATCCTGTTGCCTCCTGTCTCCTGTGATGAAGGCACTTACCTAGACCTCATGTCTGCAGGAGGGCCGGAACAAAAGGCAAAGCCTTATCTACCCCAGGAGATGGTAATAGGCATAGAGTGCGATGCTAGGCCACCCATGCTGCTGCAGGGTTGTGACAGTGTCTGCTTAGTTCGGCTTAGCAAGGTGAACCCCGGGCGCGAACTTGGAGCCCGGGAAAGCAAGGCCCAAGAGGAACCAGCTCTCCGGCAGGTCTTCTTCCATGACGCGAAAGAGCCTTGCTGAGGAAGCAGTGGTGAAGTGCGGTTCGCTCCATGACCAAAGCGTCTGTGAAAGCACAACATTCGCTGAGAAATCAGCCTCGGTACTGTCGGCTGCTGCTGCTGGTTGCCTGATCCCAGTCTGTCGGTGGGAGAAACCCGCATACAGCCTAAGGCTATTTGCCCGGGCATCTCCTCTGAGAAAGCACATTTGTTGGGAAATTAGAGTTGGGTTTGACGATGCTGCTGCTGCTTGACTGAGCTAGGCTCCGCAGACTTTGAATGATACCCGCATGGGGCGAAATACTCTTTGCCTAACCATCCCCTCTGCCTGAGAGACAAGCGTGGTTGCACACGTCTGTCACCGCGCTCCCCAGGAGGAATGTGGGGAAGGCGTAGCACGCCGTCCCCAGAGAGGAGAAGGAGCCGTTGGCCTCTGGGTCGGGAAACGCTTGGGAAGCAGGATAGCCTGCCGTGGCAGGAACAGCAGTCGGGTGGCAAGACAAGTGTTCCCCTCTCACTGTCCAGAGAGATGGAAGCCTGGCTGCTAAGGAGACATGAGGGGACGACTAGGGCAGGGGCGTGTGCTCCACTCTGAGGAAGGAGTCTAGGCAGAAGGCAGGCCATGTCCTGTGCCTCTGGTCCCAAGGGGCAAGCATCTCCTTGGCCACCTGTCCCAAGGGCAGACTTGGGCTTGCCACCAGGTGCCATACCCGGAACTCGCAGAAACAACCCCATGGAGAAACAGGTAGTCAGATGCCGTCTTCCACCAAGATGTGGAAGCGATGTGGGTGGCAGGGGGTGTGCCGGGGATGGAGTTGAGACTTTCCTCAAAAGTCCCGATCCAAGTGCACGGGCCGTGTGCAGGGATCCTGTCGCTTCCGCTCTCCTAGGTGAAGTCACTGGCCTAGACCCTGAGTCTGCCTGCACGCCGGAAAAAAAGGCAAAGCCTTAACTACCCCCCCAGGAGATGGTAATAGGCATAGAATGCCATGCTAGGCCACGCACGCTGCTGCAGGGTTGTGACTGTGTCTGCTTAGTTCGGCTTAGCAAGGTGAACCCTGGGCGCGAACTTGGAACCCGTGAATGCAAGGCCCAAGAGGCAGCAGCTCTCCCGCGGCTTTTCTTCCCTGCCAGGACAGAGCGAACGACCAAAGCCTTGCTGAGGAAGCAGTAGCGAAGTGCGGTTCGCGCCAAGCTGAAAACCTCTGGGAAAGCATAGCAGTCACTGCACAAACAGCAGGCCTGTGGCAAGACAAGTGAACCCACTCCCTGTCCAGAGAGATGGAAGCCTGGCTGCTAAGGAGACATGACGGGACGACAAGGGCAGGGGTGCGTGCTCGCCTCTGAGGAAGGAGTCTGGCAGAAGGCAGGCCTGTCCTGTGCCTCTGGTTCCAAGGGTACAGCATCTCCTTCGCCAACTGTCCTAAGGGCAGACTTGGGCTTACCACGAGGTGCCGTACCCGATACACGAATAAACAACCCCATGGAAAAAGGGGCAGTCAGATGCCGTCTTCCACCAAGATGTGGCAGCGATGTGGGTGGCTGGGGGTGTGCCGGGGATGGAGTGGAGACTGTCCCCAACAGTTCCCCATCCAAGTTTACGGGCCGTGTGTAAGTATCCTGTTGCCTCCTGACTCCGGTGTTGAAGGCACTGGCCTAGACCTCATGTCTGCCTGAACGCCGGAACAGAAGGCAAAGCCTTACCTTCACCAGGAGATGGTAATAGGAATAGAGTGCCATGCTAGGCCACGCATGCTGCTGCACGGTTGTGACTGTGTCTGCTTAGTTCGGCTTAGCAAGGTGAACCCCGGCGCGAACTTGGAGCCCAGGTAAGCAAGGCCCAAGCGGCAGCAGCTCTCCCGCGGCTTTTCTTCCAAGCCGCGAAAGGCGAACGACCAAAGCCTTGCTGAGGAAGCAGCAGCCAAGTGCGGTTCGCGCCAAGCTGAAAACCTCTGGGAAACCATAGCAGTCGCTGGGAAATCAGAGTCGGTTCTGCGGGCTCTTCCTCTGCTTGCCTGAGCCCAAACTCGCGGTGGGAGAAACTCGCATACACCAAAAGCCTCTTTGCCCGTGCATCTCCTCTGTGAAGATAGAGCATTCTTTGGGAAATCAGAATCGGATGTGTGTGATGCTGCAGCTGAATGCCTGAGCTAGTCTCCGCGGCATGGTGGAAGATACCCGCATGGAGCGAAATCTTCTTTGCCCTAGCACTCTCTACCTCAGAGTGAAGCGCGGTTGCGCCTGTGGAAATAGCCTTAAGGAAAGGGACACGTCTTTCACTGCTTTCCCCAAGAGCATGTCTGTGGAAGGTGCAGCACGCTGCCCAGAGAGAAGAGCAGGAGCCGTTAGCCTTCTGTTCTGGAAACGATTGCGAAGCAGAAGAGCCGGCCCTGGCAGGCACAGCAGCCGGTGGCCATACAAGTCTACCCGCTCCCAGTGCAGGAAGACGGAAACCTGGCTGCTACGGAGAGAGGAGGGGATAATAAGGCAGGGCGCGTGCTCCACTCTTAGGAAGGAGTCTGGGCAGAAAGCATGCCTGTCTTGAGCCTCTGGGCCCAAGGAGACAGTAGCTCTTTGGCCACCTGTCCCTGGGGCAGACATGCGCTAGCCACCAGGCGCCTACGCTGAACTCGCAGAAACAGCTCCCTGAAATAACGGGAAGTCAGACGCCGTCATCCTCGAGGATGTGGAAGCTTGGAGGAGTCATGGGGTTTAAGGGGAAAGGGTGGGGACAGTCCCCCAAAGCTCCCTATTCCGTACACGGGTGGTGTGCAGGCATCCTGTCACTTCTCCTTTCCTGTGGGGAAAGCACTGGGCTAGTCCGCGAGTCTGCCTGATCGCCAGAGAAAAAGGCCAAGCGACGCCTACACCGGGAGATGGTAGTGTGTATAGGGTGCCATCCTAGGCTCCGGACGCTACTGCAGGGTTGTGGCTGTGTCTGCTTAGTTCGGCATGGCAGGGTGAACCAAGGACGCAAACATGGAGCCCGGGAAAAAGGCCCAAGAGGCACCAGCTCTCGTGCAGCTCTTCTTCCCTGACGCGACTGAAGCCTTGCTGAGGAAGCAGCGGCCAATTGCTGTTCGCTCCAATCAAAGCCTTTGCAAAAGCACAGCATTCGCTGAGAAATGTTCTGCGGGCTGATGCTGCTTGCCTGACCCCAGTCTCGGCGTGGGAGAAACCCGCATACAGCGAAAGCCTCTTTGCCTTGTCATCTGCCCTTGGAAAGCAAAGCATTCATTGAGAAATCTGAGTTTGGTTTGGGGATGCTGCTGCTGCTTGCCTGAGCTAGTCTCCGCAGCACGGTGGAAGATACCCGCATGGAGCGAAATACTCTTTGCCCTGGCATCCCTTCTGCCTGAGAGACGTCAGCTTGCACACGTCTGTCACCGCGCTCCCCAGCAGCAAGTGTGGGGAAGGCACAGCACGCCGCCCCTGGAGAAGAGAAGGAGCCGTTAGCTTTGGATTCAGGAAACGCTCGGGAAGAAGGATAGCCTGCCGTAGCACAAACAGCAGGCCTGTGGCAAGACAAGTGAACCCACTCCCTGTCCAGAGAGATGGAAGCCTGGCTGCTAAGGAGACATGAGGGGACGACTAGGGCAGGGGTGCGTGCTCCCCTCTGAGGAAGGAGTCTGGCAGAAGGCAGGCCTGTCCTGTGCCTCTGGTTACCAGGGTACAGCATCTCCTTGGCCAACTGTCCTTAGGGCAGACTTGGGCTTATCACGGGAAGCCGTACCTGATACACGAAGAAACAACCCCATGGAAAAACGGGCAGTCAGATGCCTTCTTCCACCAAGATGTGGAAGCGATGTGGGTGGCAGGCGGTGTGCCGTTGATGGAGGGGATACAGTCCCCCACAGTTCCCCATCCTAGTGCACGGGCCGTGTACAGGGATACTGTGGCCTCCTCTCTCCTGTGCTGAAGGTACTGGCCTAGACCCTGAGTCAGCCTGAGCGCCGGAACAAAAGGCAAAGCCTTAACTACGCCCCAGGGGATGGTAATAGGCATAGAGTCCCTAGGCCACGCATGCTGCTGCAGGGTTGTGACTGTGTCTGCTTAGTTCGGCTTAGCAAGGTGAACCCTGGGCGCGAACTTGGAGCCCGGAAAAGCAAGGCCCAAGAGGCAGCAGCTCTCCCGCGGCTTTTCTTCCCTGCCGCGACAGAGCGAACGACCAAAGCCTTGCTGAAGAAGGAGCAGCCAAGTGCGGTTCGCGCCAAGCTGAAAACCTCTGGGAAAGCATAGCAGTCGCTGGGAAATCAGAGTTGGTTCTGCGGGCTCTTCCTCTGCTTGCCTGAGCCCAAACTCGCGGTGGGAGAAACTCGCATACAGCAAACTCCTCTTTTCTCAGGCATCTCCTCTGGGAAGGCACAGCATTCGTTGGGAAATCAGAATCGGATGTGTGTGATGCTGCAGCTGAATGCCTGAGCTAGTCTCCGCGGCATGCTGGAAGATACCCGCATGGAGCGAAATCTTCTTTGCCCTAGCCCTCTCTACATGAGAGAGAAGCGCGATTGTGCCAGTGGAAAGAGCCTTAAGGAAAGGGACACGTCATTCACTGCGCTGCCCAGGAGCATGTCTGTGGAAAGTGTAGAATGCTGCCCAGGGAGAAGAGGAGGAGCCGTTGGCCTTCTGTTCTGGAAACAATTGCGAAGCAGGAGAGCCGGCCCTGGCTGGCAGGGCGGCCTGTGGCAATACAAGTGTCACCCGCTCCCTGTGCAGACAGACGGAAGCCTGGCTGCTACGGAGAGAGGAGGGGATGTGTAGGACAGAGCGCGTGCTCCACTCTTAGGAAGGAGTCTGGGCAGAAAGCATGCCTGTCCTGAGCCTCTGGGCCCAAGGACACAGCAGCTCTTTGGCCACCTGTCACTGGGGCAGACGTGCGCTAGCCACCAGGCGCCTACGTTGTACTCGCAGGAACAGCTCCCTGAAATAACGGAGAGTCAGACGCCGTTTTCCTCCAGGATGTGGAAGCTTGGAGGAGGCACGGGGTTTAAGGGGAAGGGGTGGGGACTGTCCCCCAAAGCTCCCTATTCCGTGCACGGGGCGTGTGCAGGGATCCTGTCACCTCTCCTTTCCTGTGGGGAATGCACTGGCTTAGTCCGCGATTCTGCCTGAGCGCCAGTGAAAAAGGCCAAGCGATGCCTACTCTGGGAGATGGTAGTGTGTATAGGGTGACATCCTAGGCTCCGGACGCTACTACAGGGTGGTGGCTGTGTCTGCTTAGTTCGGCCTGGCAGGGTGAACCAAGGACGCGAACATGGAGCCCGGGAAAAAAGGCCCAAGAGGCACCAGCTCTCGCGCAGCTCTTCTTCCCTGACGCAACTAAAGACTTGCTGAGGAAGCAGCGGCCAATTGCTGTTCGCTTCACGCCAGTGCCTCTGCAAAAGCACAGCATTCGCTGAGAAATGTTCTGCGGGCTGCTGCTGCTTGCCTGATCCCAGTCTCATGGTGGGAGGAACCCGCATACAGCGAAAGCCACTTTGCCTTGTCATTTGCCCTTGGAAAGCAAAGCATTCATTGGGAAATCTGAGTGTGGTTTGGGGATGCTGCTGCTGCTTGCCTGAGCTAGTCTCCGCAGCACGGTGGAAGATACCCGCATGGATCGAAATACTCTATGCCCTGGCATCTCTTCTGCCTGAGAGAGAAGTCTGCTTGCACACGTCTGTCACCGCGCTCCCCAGCAGCAAGTGTGGGGAAGGCACAGCACGCCGCCCCTGGAGAAGAGAAGGAGCCGTTAGCCTTGGGTTCAGGAAACGCTGGGGAAGCAGGATAGCCTGCCGTGGCACAAACAGCAGGCCTGTGGCAAGACAAGTGTCCCCGCTCCCTGTCCAGAGAGATGGAAGCCTGGCTGCGAAGGAGACATGACGGAACGACTAGGGCAGGGGCACATGCTCCTCTCTGAGGAAGGAGTCTGGGCAGAAGGCAGGTCTGTCCTGTGCCTCTGGTTCCAATGGGACAGCATCCCCTTGGCCACCTGTCCTAAGGGCAGACTTGGGCTTGCCACCAGGTGCCATACCCGCAACGCGAAGAAACAACCCCATGGAGAAACGGGCAGTCAGATGCCATCTTCCACTAGATGTGGCAGCGATGTGGGTGGCAGGGAGTGTGCCGGGGATGGAATAGAGACTGTCCCCCACAGTTCTCCATCCAAGTTTACGGGCCGTGTGCAGGGATCCTGTTGCCTCATGACTCTTGTGTTGAAAGCACTGGCCTAGACCTCATGTCTGCTTGACCGCCGGAACAAAAGGCAAAGCCTTTCCTACCCCAGGATATGGTAATAGGCATAGAGTGCCATGCTAGGCCACGCATGCTGCTGCAGGGTTGTGACTGTCTGCTTAGTTCGGCTTAGCAAGGTGAACCCTGGGCGCGAACTTGGAGACCTGGAAAGCAAGGCCCAAGAGGCACCAGCTCTCCGGAAGCTCTTCTTCCCTGACGCGAAAGAAGCCTTGCTGAGGAAGCTGTGGTGAAGTGCGGTTCGCTCCAAGCCCAAAGCCTCTGTGAAGGCACAACATTCGCTGAGAAATCAGAGTCGGTACTGTGGGCTGCTGCTGCTGGTTGCCTGATCCCAGTTTTTCGGTGGGAGAAACCCACATACAGCTTAAGGCTCTTTGCCCTGGCATAACCTCTGGGAAAGCGTAGCATTTGCTGGAAAATCAGAGTTGGGTTTGGGGATGCTGCTGCTGCTTGCCTGAGCTAGTCTCCGCAGCACGGTGAATGATATTCGCATGGGGCGAAATACTCTTCCCCCTACCATCTCCTCTGCCTGAGAAGCGTGGTTGCACACGTCTGTCACCGCGCTCCCCAGGAGGAATGTGGGGACGACGTAGCACGCCGTCCCCAGAGAAGAGAAGGAGCCGTTGGCGTCTGGGCCGGCAACGCTCGGGAAGCAGGATAGCCTGCCGTGGCACGAACAGCAGGCCTGTGGCAAGACAAGTGACCTCTGCTCCCTGTCCAGAGAGATGGAAGCCTGGCTGCGAAGGAGACATGAGGGGACTACTAGGGCAGGGGCGTGTGCTCCCCTCTGAGGAAGGAGTCTGGGCAGAAGGCAGGCCTGTCCTGTGCCTCTGGTCCCAAGGGGAAAGCATCTCCTTGGCCACCTGTCCTAAGGGCAGACTTGGGCTTGCCACCAGGTGCCATACCCGCAACTCGAAGAAACAACCCCATGGACAAACGGGCAGTCAGATGCCGTCTTCCACCTAGATGTGGCAGCGATGTGGGTGGCAGGGGTGTGCCGGGGAAGGAGTGGAGACTGTCCCCCACAGTTCCCCATCCATGTTTACGGGCCGTGTGCAAGGATCCTGTTGCCTCCTGTCTCCTGTGATGAAGGCACTGGCCTAGACCTCATGTCTGCCTGAGCCCCGGAACAAAGGGCAAAGCCTTACCTACCCAAGGAGATGGTAATAGGCAGAGAGTGCCATGCTAGGCCACGCATGCTGCTGCAGGGTTGTGACTGTGTCTGCTTAGTTCGGCTTAGCAAGGTGAACCCCGGGCGCCAACTTGGAGCACAGGAAAGCAAGGCCCAAGAGGCACCAGCTCTCCGGCAACTCTTCTTCCCTGACGCGAAAGAAGCCTTGCTCAGGAAGCAGTGGTGAAGTTCGCTCCAAGCCCAAAGCCTCTGTGAAAGCACAACATTCGCTGAGAAATCAGAGTCGGTACTGTGGGCTGCTGCTGCAGGTTGCCTGATCCCAGTCTCACGGTGGGAGAAACCCGCATACAGCTTAAGGCTCTTTGCCCGGGCATCTCCTCTGGGAAAGCGCTGCATTCGTTGGGAAATCAGAGTTGGGTTTGGGAATGCTGCTGCTGCTGCTTGCCTTAGCTCGTCCCCGCAGCACGGTGGAAGATACTTGCGTTTAGCGAAATTCTCTTTGCCCTAGCATCCCTCTGCCTGAGAGAGAAACGTGTGTGCACATCTGAAAAGGCCCTAAGGAAAGGGACATGTCTGTCGCCGCCCTCCCATGGATCATGTCTGGGGAAGGTGCAGTACGCTGCCCCGGAGAAGAGTAGCCGTTGGTCTTGGGGTCAGAAAACGCTCGGGAAGCAGGATAGCCTGCCGTGGCACGTACAGCAGGCTGGTGGCAAGACAAGTGTCACCCGCTCCCTGTGCGGAGAGATGGAATCATGGCTGCCAAGGAGATATGAGGGGAAGACTAGGGCAGGGGCGCATGCTCCCCTCTGAGGAAGGAGTCTGGGCAGAAGGCAGGCCTGTCCTGTGCCTCTGGTCCCAAGGGGCCAGCATCTCCTTGTACACCTGTCCCTAGGGCAGACTTGGGTTTGCCACCAGGCGCAATACCCGGAACTCACAGAAACAGCTCCCTGGAGAAACAGGCAGTCAGAGGTCTCCTTCTTCCAAGATGTGGCAGCGTTCGCGGAGGCACAGGGTTTCCGGGGAAGGAGTGGGGGACAGTCCCCCACAGCTCCCCATCCCAGTGCATGGGCGGTGATCAGTGATCCTGTCGCCTCTTCTTTCCTGTGGAGAAGGCACTGGCCTAGTTCCCGAGTCTGCCTGCGTGCCAGGGCAAAAGGCCAAGTCACCGGAGATGGTAGTGTGCATAGAGTGCAATCCTAGGCCTCACATGCTGCTGCAGGGTTGTGGCTTTGCTTAGTTTGGCCTGGCAGTGTGAACCCAGGGCGGGAACATGGAGCCCAGGAAAACAAGGCCCAAGAGGCACCAGCTCTCCCGCGGCTCTTCTTCTCTTAAGCGACAGAGCTAATGTCCAAAGCTTTACTGAGGAAGGAGAGGCGAAGTGCCGTTCGCGCCAAGCCCAAAACCTCTGCAAAAGCAGAGTAGGCGCTGTGAAATCAGAGTCGGTTCTGTGGGCTGCTGTTGCGGCTTGACTTAACCTAGTATTCACAGCACGGTGGGAGAAACTCGCATAGAGCAAAAGCCTCTTTGTACGTGCATCCCCTCTGGGAAAGCACAGCATTCGTTGCAAAATCTGTGTCAGTTCTGTGGGATGCTGATGCCACTTGTCTGAACATAGTCTCCGAAGCATGGTGGGAGAAACCTGTATGGAGCGAAATCCTCTTAGCCCGGTCATCCCCTCTGCCTGAGAGAGAAGCGTGGTTGCGCCTGTGGAAACAGCCTTAAGGAAAGGGACACGTCTGTCACTGTGCTCCCCAGGAGCATGTCTGGGAAAGGCGCAGCAACGCCGCCCTGGGAGAAGAGAACGAGCCATTGGCCTTGTTGTTGGGAAACGGTGGTGAAGCAGGAGAGCCTGCCATGGCAGGAACAGCGGGCGGGTGGCAAGACAAGTGTCACCACAGTCTATGATGACACTTTTGAGTCAAGGTTCATCTACTCTACAGATGAGACTGTAAAATTTTTAAAGGCAACATGTTTAAAGGCAACATCATGAAAGAAGGTTTGGTGGATTGCTTTGATTTTCTATTCATGGTATCAGATGAGTTTAAGGGAGAATAATCCAATAAAAAATTTAAAATTAATTTTAAAAAATAAGAAAAAAAATTTTAATGTCTTTGCCTTTATGATTCCTGCAAATGAATCTACAAGAAAGGACTGAGAACATTTTTTTTTTTCGATTTGTTTTTCTTCAATTTGGACCTCCTCCTTAGGTCTCTGATCAAAGAATGCTTACACAGACTCTGTAGTGTAGAAAGGACAAAATATCATATTACAAAATATTCCATTCCTATCCTTTTGTATACCCAAAACAATAAGTTAATATATGTGCTGCCAAAGGAGCACACCAGAGCTATAAGTTAAGTGAAGATTGTACTGGGAAGATGAAACAATTTTCCATAAAATGAGTGGGTTTTGAATGGGACATGAAGGGTGGACTTGTGAGTTAGGAAAAAATATATATATAAAGACTTAATGAAGGTTTAATTAAAGCATAACAACTATGCTGTATTCCTAAAATATATTAAAATGATATGTAAATACCTTGCTTAGTATTTAATATCTCAGAGTAACATCAAAGCACCTATTAATCCTTTCTACTAACAGCTGTTCATCTTTGTTTTACTTTACATAACATGTGATGGATTGACATTTGTAGAAATAAGGAGGAAACATGGAAGAAAGTGAACAATTAGAAAGGATCAAAATACAGTAATAAACCAGGTAAATAACCAGTGAATATTATTATAGTAAATATATGCACATTTATAAACTGAGAATTTTCAGGAGTGACAACCAATGTAGAAAATCGAGATGGTGTTATAGAAAATTCCATAAAACCCTTTGCATTAGTTTAACAGCCTGGTATAATATTTAGAAACGTGTAATTTCTTTGAGCAGTTAAGCATAGAAAAACATGGCTGAAATAATGATAAAAACTTAACATTTACTTAAATTTTTGTTTATTTTTATCCTTTAATGCCCATCTTGTGTTCATAATGTCCTAAGTATTTGTGGTTGTTAGATCAAAGTAAATTTGGAAATTTCCATGGGGAGGGGAAATGGTATCTGTTTGTAAAATAAAACAAAACAAAAACACAGGGCACCTTTCCTATGGTTGTGAGCTGCCCTTCCCTTACTGCTCAATGCATTTTCATTAACACCCACCTCACAGTCCATAGGCAGCTATCTGTGTTCCCATCTTTAAGAAATTTTATCCCACAAGTCTTTCCTCATGACATTGTTGCCTATTACATAAATCAAACAGACATTCAACCTCTTGGAATGGAATCAGAAACCCACAAAGCTGACTGCTGTCAGGACTCATAAGGAAGGCAATTAATAAATTTATTATTTAGGAGAGGAGTTGTTTGCTTTCCAAAAATCCATGCAAAGTTGGAATGTTATCCGGAGTGTATATCAAACTGACGAAGCTAAAAGTGTCTTTTTATCTCAGGTTCACCCATTTGACAATCATTACATTTTCTCCTTTATCTCTGGTTTGGTCAGCTATGCTAGTGTCAGAACACTTAATTCATTCAGTCAATCAACAAAGACCTATTTAGTACTAATTTTTTGTGGGTGTGATGAATAAGACACATATCTGCCACAATGGAGCATATGATCTAGAGTTTAAAATTCATATTTGAATTAATTACATACCACCACATACATTAATTACATACTTACCACCACAAATGTAAACAACACTTATAAAATTGATAATGCTAAGGAGAAGACCTTAATATTAAAAGCAATAAAATTGATATGTCTATTAGTAGAAATAAAAAATAGTCATATGTTAACTAAAGTAAAATTTAGGGCTCCCTGGGTGACTCAATCGGTTAAGCAGCTGCCTTTGGCTCAGCTCATGATCCCAGGGTGCTGGGATTAAGACCGGCATCAGGTTCACTGCTGGGTAATAAGCCTGCCTCTCGATCTTCCTCTGCCTGCCACTCTGCCAACTTGAGCTCTCTCTCTCTCTGTCAAATAAACAAATAAAATCTTAAAAAAAGATAAATATAAAGTAACACTTACTGGAGAAATGGGGATGGTGATGTCATCAAGATGGCAACATGGATGCATGGAAGGCTCCTTATTTATTGCGAAAGGTAAATGTATAGTCAAAACCAGATTCTCTGATATTGTAATGGTGATATATAAATCATTTAGTAGTCTAGTTTAAAAGTTAAAAAAAACAAGCCTATTAAAAATAACTATAACTGCAATCATTTGTTATTGAAAGTACAATATAAAAATGATCTAAAATGTAAAAACAGCAATAACCTATTTTTAAAGGAGAAGTATAAATTTTCTGTAAACTATTGAAGTTCAGTTGTTTTCAAAATAAAATGGAATGTTATAACTAACGTATTTTATATAAGCTTAATGGTAAATATAAAAAAATATGTAGTAGATTCACAAAAGATTTTGATAAAGAAGTTAAAACATACTGCCACAAAAAGTCATCAGATTACAAACAAAGAGAACAAGACAGGAAATAAAGAGCAGAGCATCTACAAAAGAGAAACAAAACAGATAAACACTGGGGAAAGAAAAAAATTTTTAAAAAGGGAGGGGAAGGCAAACCATAATACACTTAACTATAAGTAACAAACTGTTTCTGGAGGGGAGATGGGCAGGGGAATGGGCTAAGCCAGTAATAATTATTAGGAGGTCACTTGTGATGAGAATTGATGAGCATATGTAAATGGTGAATTACTAAATTCTACTCCTGAAACTAATATTACACTATATATTAACTAAAATTTAAATAAATCATGAAATGTAAAAAGAATGAAAGGCAATAGTTAAGTCCTTACCTATCCATAATTACTTTAACTGTAAGTGAATGGAATCATCAGTTGGAAGACATAGAAAGGCTAGAATAGATTAAAAAACAAACAAAAAACACAAGATCCAACAATATGTTGCATATAAAAGAATCTCTATAGCTTTAAGGACACACATGGGCAGAGAGTAAAGGGATGGAAAAAGATATTCCAAGCTAATGATAACAAAAGAAAACAAGGGTGACAATAACTATAACAGACAAAATAGGGTTTTTATAAGCTAAAAATCACCACAGGAGTCAAAGAAGGTCATTATACAATAAGAAAAGTGTCATCAATTCATCAATACAGTAATTGTAAATATCATGTACCTAATATTGAGCCACATAAATATATAAAACAAATACTAACAAAACAAAAAGGAGAAATAAATAGCAATACAATAATATCTGGGGACAATAATACCCCACTCTTACCTATGGAGAGATCATCCAGACAGAAAATCAATAAGAAAATAGTAAATTTAGACACTATGCCTGGACAACTGGGTGGCTCAGTCAGTTAAGCCTTTGCCTTTGGCTCAGGTCGTGATCCCAGGTCCTGAGATAGAGTCCCACATTGGGCTCCCTGCTCAAGAGGGGGTCTTCTCACTCTGTCTCTGCACTTGCCCCTTTCTCATTCTCTCTGCCCTGCTCTCTCTCTCTCTCTCAAACAAACAAAACAAACAAACAAGAACTATGTCAAATGAACCTAACATATTTACAGGATATTCCATCCAATAGTATAATAAATATTCTTCTCAAACACATGTGGAAAATTTTCTAGGATAGATCACATTTTAAACCACAAAACAAGAGTCCCCCAAAATCAATAATATAGAAAGCATATCAAGTATATTTCCAGCCAAAATAATATGAAACTAGAAATCAATACAGAAGGAAATTTGGAAAATTTTCAAATACACAGACATACACATTTTTAAACAAACAAAAAATCAAAAAAAGAAGACAAAGTGGGAATAAAAATACATCTTGAGGAAAATAAAAAAATATATACCAAAAAATTATGAGAAGCAGCAAAGCAGTTATAAAAGGAAATTTTATAGCTATAAATGTATATAAAAAAAGATTTCAAATAAAGAACTTAATATAAAAGCTCAAAAAAATACAAAAAGAACAAAGTAAAATTAAAAGTAGCAAAATGAAGGAAAAAACTAAAAATTAGGGCAGAAATAAATGAAATATAGAATTAAAAAACTAGAAAGTTTTTTTTTTAATGGTAAATAATATTAAACTTGGTAATGGTAAATAAAAAAAAAAAAGACAGCTATCCAGAATAGATCACATCCTTGGTCCTAAATCAGGACTCAACCGGTATCAAAAGATTGGGATCATTCCCTGCATATTTTCAGACCACAATGCTCTAAAGCTAGAACTCAACCACAAAAGGAAGTTTGAAAAGAACCCAAATACATGGAGACTAAAGAGAATCCTTCTAAAGAATGAATGGGTCAACTGGGAGATTAAAGAAGAATTGAAAAAAATCATGGAAACAAATGATAATGAAAATACAACGGTTCAAAATCTGTGGGACACAACAAAGGCAGTCCTGAGAGGAAAATATATAGCGGTACAAGCCTTTCTCAAGAAACAAGAAAGGTCTCGGGTACACAACCTAACCCTACACCTAAAAGAGCTGGAGAAAGAACAAGAAAGAAACCCTAAGCCCAGCAGGAGAAGAGAAATCATAAAGATCAGAGCAGAAATCAATGAAATACGAACCAAAAAAACAATAGAACAAATCAACGAAAGTAGGAGCTGGTTCTTTGAAAGAATTAATAAAATTGATAAACCCCTGGTCCGACTTATCAAAAAGAAAAGAGAAAGGACCCAAATAAATAAAATCATGAATGAAAGAGGAGAGATCACAACTAACACCAAAGAAATACAAACTATTATAAGAACATACTATGAGCAACTCTATGTCAATAAATTTGACAATCTGGAAGAAATGGATGCATTCCTAGAAACATATAAACTACCACAACTGAACCAGGAAGAAATAGAAAGCCTGAACAGACCCATAACCAGTAAGGAGATTGAAACAGTCATTAAAAATCTCCAAACAAACAAAACCCCAGGGCCAGACGGCCTCCTGGGGGAATTCTACCAAACATTTAAAGAAGAACTAATTCCTATTCTCCTGAAAATGTTCCAAAAAATAGAAATGGAAGGAAAACTTCCAAACTCATTTTATGAGGCCAGCATCACCTTGATCCCAAAACCAGATAAGGATCCCACCAAAAAAGAGAGCTATAGACCAATATCCTTGCTGAAAACAGATGCAAAAATACTCAACAAAATACTAGCCAATAAGATTCAACAGTACATTAAAAGGATTATTTACCACGACCAAGTGGGATTTATTCCAGGGCTGCAAGGTTGGTTCAACATCCGCAAATCAGTCAATGTGATACAACACATCAATAAAAGTAAGAACAAGAACCATATGATACTCTCAATAGATGCTGAAAAAGCATTTGACAAAGTACAGCATCCCTTCCTGATCAAAACTCTTCAAAGTGTAGGAATAGAGGGCACATACCTCAATATCATCAAAGCCATCTATGAAAAACCCACCGCAAATATTCTCAATGGAGAAAAACTGAAAGCTTTTCCGCTAAGGTCAGGAACACGGCAGGGATGTCCATTATCACCACTGCTATTCAACATAGTACTAGAGGTCCTAGCGTCAGCAATCAGACAACAGAAGGAAATTAAAGGCATCAAAATCGGCAAAGAAGAAGTCAAATTATCACTCTTCGCAGATGATATGATACTATATGTGGAAAACCCAAAAGACTCCACTCCAATACTGCTAGAACTTATACAGGAATTCAGTAAAGAGTCAGGATATAAAATCAATGCACAGAAATCAGTTGCATTTCTCTACACCAACAGCAAGACAGAAGAAAGAGAAATTAAGGAGTCAATCCCATTTACAATTGCAGCCAAAACCATAAGATACCTAGGAATAAACCTAACCAAAGACGCATAGAATCTATACTCAGAAAACTATAAAGTACTCATGAAAGAAATTGAGGAAGACACAAAGAAATGGAAAAATGTTCCATGCTCCTGGATTGGAAGAATAAATATTGTGAAAATGTCTATGCTACCTAAAGCAATATACACATTTAATGCAATTCCTATCAAAGTACCATCCATATTTTTCAAAGAAATGGAACAAATAATTCTAAAATTTATATGGAACCAGAAAAGACCTCGAATAGCCAAAGGGATATTGAAAAAGAAAGCCACCATTGGTGGCATCACAATTCCGGACTTCAAGCTCTATTACAAAGCTGTCATCATCAAGAAAGCATGGTACTGGCACAAAAACAGACACATAGATCAATGGAACAGAATAGAGAGCCCAGAAATAGACCCTCAACTCTACAGTCAATTAATCTTTGACAAAGCAGGAAAGAATGTCCAATGGAAAAAAGACAGCCTCTTCAATAAATGGTGCTGGGAAAATTGGACAGCCACATGCAGAAAAATGAAATTGGACCATTTCCTTACACCAAACACAAAAATAGACTCAAAATGGGTGAAGGACCTCAGTGTGTGAAAGGAATCCATCAAAATCTTTGAGGAGAACACAGGCAGCAGCCTCTTCGACCTCAGCCGCAGCAACATCTTCCTAGGAACAACGCCAAAGGCAAGGGAAGCAAGGGCAAAAATGAACTATTGGGATTTCATCAAGATCAAAAGCTTTTGCACAACAAAGGAAACAGTTAACAAAATCAAAAGACAACTGACAGAATGGGAGAAGATATTTGCAAACGACATATCAGATAAAGGACTAGTGTCCAGAATCTATAAAGAACTTAGCAAACTCAACACCCAAAGAACAAATAATCCAATCAAGAAATTGGCAGAGGACATGAACAGACATTTCTGCAAAGAAGACATCCAGATGGCTAACAGACACATGAAAAAGTGCTCCATATCACTCGGCATCAGGGAAATACAGATCAAAACCACAATGAGATATCACCTCACACCAGTCAGAATGGCTAAAATCAACAAGTCAGGAAATGAAAGATGCTGGCAAGGATGCGGAGAAAGGGGAACCCTCCTACACTGTTGGTGGGAATGCAAGCTGGTGCAACCACTCTGGAAAACAGCATGGAGGTTCCTCAAAATGTTGAAAATAGAACTGCCCTATGACCCAGCAATTGCACTACTGGGTATTTACCCTTAAGATACTAACGTAGTGATCCAAAGGGGCACGTGCACCCGAATGTTTATAGCAGCAATGTCCACAAGAGCCAAACTATGGAAAGAACCTAGATGTCCATCAACAGATGAATGGATCAAGAAGGTGTGGTATATATACACAATGGAATACTATGCAGCCATCAAAAGAAATGAAATCTTGCCATTCGCGACAACATGGATGGAACTAGAGCGTATCATGCTTCGTGAAATAAGTCAAGCAGAGAAAGACAACTATCATATGATCTCCCTGATATGAGGAAGTGGTGATGCAACAGGGGGGCTTACGTGGGTAGGAGAAGAGTAAATGAAAAAAGATTGGATTGGGAGGGAGACAAACCATAAGTGACTCTTAATCTCACAAAACAAACTGAGGGTTTCTGGGGGAAGGGGGTTTGAGAGAAGGGGGTGGGATTATGGACATTGGGGAGGGTATGTGCTTTGGTGAGTGCTGTGAAGTGTGTAAACCTGGTGATTCACAGACCTGTACCCCTGGGGATAAAAATATATGTTTATAAAAAATAAAAAATTAAAAAAAAGACAGCTAGACTAACTCAGAAAAAAGAGAGAAGACTCAATAAAATCAGAAATGAAAAAGACATTATAACAGATACCACAGAAATATAAAGGATAAAAGACAGTTAAATGCCAGTGAATCAAAAGCCTAGAGGAAATGGACAAATAACTAGGCACATACAACCAATCAAGACTGAATCATAAGGACATAAAAAATGTGAACAGACCAATAAGGGGTAAGGAGATTGAATCTGTAATAAAAACCTTCTAACAAATAAAAGTCCAGAATCAGATGATTTCCACAGTGAATTCTACCAAACATTTTAAGGCAAAATAATACAAATACTTTTTAAACCCTTCCCAAAGAGTTGAAGAGGTTGAAATACTCCGAGGCACATTTTACAAGCCAGCATTATCTTGATATCAAAACCAGACAGGAGCACTACAAACGCAAAACAAAACAAAACAAAAACAAACAAACAAACAAAAAAAAAAAAACAAAGCAGCAACAAAAAGAACTACTGGATAATATCCCTGATAAATAAAAATTTAAAAATTCTCTACAAAATGCTACAAAACTGAATTCACCAGCACATATCAGTAAATGTGATGCATTATATTAATAGAATGATCAATAAAAACTCATATGTTCAACTCAATATATGCAGAAAAGGCATTTGACAAAATTCAACACCCTTTCATAATAAAAATACTCACCAAACTGGGTACAGAAAGAATACACTTCAACATAATAAAAACCACATATTCCGTGGAAGGATTCAAGATGGCGGAGAAGTAGCAGGCTGAGAGGACATCAGGTAGCAGGAGATCAGCTAGATAGCTTATCTAACCATTGCAAACACCTACAAATCCAATGGGAGATCAAAGAGAAGGAGAGTAACAATTCTAGAAACAGAAAATTGATCACTTTCTGAAAGGTAGAGCCGGCAGAAAAGTGAACCCAAAGAACAGGAAGGTAGACTGCGGGGGTGGGGGTGCAGCTCCCGGCAAGCAGTGGAGCAACGGAGCACAAAATCAGGACTTTTAAAAAGTTTGATCCACTGAGGGATATCACCCCAGAGGCTCAACCAGAGTGAAGCCCAAGTGGGCTCAGCATAGTCCCAGGTCCCTCAGGGTCACAGAAGGACCAGGGGTATCTGAGTGTCACAGAACTCACAGGTATTAGAGTGGGGAAGCCGGCTACAGAGACAAAGCTGAGGAGTGAGCTCTCAACCCAGGGTTACTTTGAACCAGGCATAGGCAGGATGAGCTTGGAGCACGGCCAAGGGCCAGGGAGACGGGAGTAATTGAGCTCTTTTCTCCAAGCATGGCCAGAGGCCAGGGAGATGAGAATGACCAAGGACTTTTCTCCAAGTACGAGTGACAGAGCGCTTTTCTCCAAGCATGGCCAGAGGCTGGGAAGATGGGAGTGATTAAGCACTTTTCTCTAAGGGTGCACTGAGGAGCGGGGCCTTGAGCTCTCCACTCCTCTGGGCAGGATTGTGAGACCGCCATTATCATTCCATCATCCAGAACTCTACGGAAAGCCTTCAGGGAACAAAAGCTCCCGGATTACTTAGCCTTACCCCAGGTAAGGGCAGGACAAATCCATCTCGGGCAAAGACACTTGAGAATCAATACAACAGGCCCCTTCCCCAGAAGACCAACAAGAAACCCAGCCAAGATCAACTTCACTTAGTAAGGAGAACAGTGGAATTCCAGAGGAGGAGAAAGCAAAACAAGGAATTCGTGGCTTTCTCCCAATGATTCATTAGTCTTGCAGTTATATCTTTTTTTCTTTTTTCTTCTGCTAATTTTTTTTAACTTTTACCCTTTCCTCTTTTAATGATTTTTAACTAGTTTATTTTTAAAATACCTTACAAAAAATAATCATCTATTTTGAACCTTCATTTTTATAGTCATATATTATCCTCCATTGTACTTAACTATATATTTTTTTACACATAAGGTTTTTTCTTTTAAAAAATTTGGGGTATAACTTCTCCTAATAGAACAAAATATACCCTAAATCTATCTCCAAGATTGTTCTAGTGTCCGCATGAGCAAATTCTCTCCAGTTTATTTTTCTTTATTGTCCCAACCAACTTGCTTTATCAACTTATTTTTTAGAAATTAAATTTATTTCTCATTTTTTTAAAGATTTTATTTATTTATCAGAGAGAGGCGGGGAGAGAGTGATCACAGGCAGACAGAATGGCAGGCAGAGGCAGAGGGAGAAGCAGGCGCCCTGCCGAGCAAGGAGCCCGATGTGGGACTCGATCCCAGGACGCTGAGATCATGACCTGAGCCGAAGGTAGCTGCTTAACCAACTGAGCCACCCAGGTGTCCATTTCTTCCTCATTTTTATAGGTTTATTCCATCCCTTCATTGTGCCTACCCTTATATGTTTTTCATCCTTTAAAATTTTGGGAGGTAGTTTCTTCTAAGAGACCAAAATACTCCCCAAATTAAGTGAGTGACCCTGTTCTAGTCACAAGTCTAGTACATATATATTTTTTTTTCTTTTTTAATATTTTTCCTTGTTTTCTTTTTTTTAAACCTTTTTTCCCCCCTTGAACTTCTTTTTTATCCCCTTTCGTACTCCCACAACTTGGGTCTCTTCTGATTTGGTTAAAGCACATTTTCCTGGGGTCTTTACCACCTTTTTAGCATTTTATTTGCTCCTTTATGTATTCTAATCTGCTCAAAATGACAAGGTGGAAAAACTCACCACAAGAAAAAGAACAAGAGGCAGTACCAAAGGCTAGGGAACTAATCAAAACAGACATTGGTAATATGACAGAACTAGAGTTTAAAATGACAACTCTCAAGGTTCTAGCTGGGCTCGAAAAAGGCATGGAAGTTATTAGAGAAACCCTCTCCAGAGAGATAAAAGCCCTTTCTGGAGAAATAAAAGAACTAAAACATAACCAAGTTGAAATCAAAAGAGCTGTTAATGAGGTGCAATAAAAAATGGAAGTTCTTACTGCTAGGATAAATGAGGCAAAAGAATTAGTGATATGGAAGACCAAATGATGGAGAATAAAGAAGCTGAGCAAAAGAGAGACAAACAAATACTGGACGACGAGGAGAGAATTTGAGAGATAAGTGAACCCATAAGATGACACAACATTAGAATAATTGGGATCCCTGAAGAAGAAGAAAGAGAGAGGGGAGCAGAGGGTATATTGGAGAGATTTTGTAGAGAATTTCCTTAATATGGCAAAGGGAACAAACATCAAAATCCAGGAGATGCAAAGAATGACCCTCAAAATCAATAAAAATAGGTCCACACCCCGTAACCTGATAGTAAAATTTACAACTGTTAACAACAAAGAGAAAATCCTGAAAGCAGCCTGGGAAAAGAAGTCTGTATTGTACAACAGTAAAAACATTTGATTGGCAGGAGACTTATCCACAGAGACCTGGCAGACCAGAAAGAACTGGCATGATATATTCAGTGTTAAATGAGGAAAGCACGCAGCCAGGAATACTATATCCAGCTAGGCTATCATTGAAAATAGAAGGAGAGATTAAAAAGCTACCAGGACAAACAAAAGCTGAAAGAATTTGCAAACACAAAACCAACTCTCCAGGAAATATTGAAAGGGGTCCTCTAAGCAAAGAGAGAGCCTAAAAGTAGTAGATCAGAAAGGAACAGAAACAATATACAGTAACAGTCACATTATAGGCAATACAATGCCACTAAATGTATATCTCTCAATAGTTACCCTGAATGTAAATGGCCTAAATGCACCAATCAAAAGACACAGGGTATCAGAATGGATAAAAAGCAAAACCCATCAATATGCTGCCCAAGAAACTCATCATAGACCCGAAGACACCCCTAGATTTAAAGAGAGGGGGTGGAAAACAATTTACCATGCTAATGGACATCAGAAGAAAGCTGGGGTGGCAATCCTTATATCAGGTCAATTAGATTTTAAGCCAAAGACGATAATAAGAGATGAGGAAGGACACTATATCATACTTCAACAAGAAGACCTAACAATTTTAAATATCTATGTCCTGAACATGGGAGCAGCCAACTATATAAACCAATTAATAACAAAATCAAAGAAACACATCGACAATAATAAAATAATAGTAGGGTAATTTAACACTCCCCTCATTGAAATGGACAGATCATCCAAGCAACAGATACACAAGGAAAAAGGCCTTACATTGACACACTGGACAAGATGGACATCACAGGTATATTCAACACATTCCATCCCAAAATAACAGAATACACATTCTTCTCTAGTGCACATGGAACATTCTCCAGAATAGACCACATCCTGGGTCATAAATCAGATCTCAACCATTATCAAAAGATTGGGATCATCCCCTGCATATTCTCAGACCACAATGCTCTGAAACTAGAACTCAATCACAAGAGGAAATTTGGAAAGAACACAAATACATGGAGACTAAACAGCATCCTTCTAAAAAATGAATTGGTCAACCAGGAAATTAAAGAAGAATTGAAAAAATTCATGGAAACAAATGATAATGAAAACAAAAGTGTTCAAAATCTGTGGGATACAGCAAAGGCAGTCCTGAGAGGAAAATATAAAGCTGTACGAGCCTTTCTCAAGAATCAAGAAAGATCTCAAATACAAAACATAACCCTACACCTAAGGGGGTCAGAGAAAGAACAACAAAGAAAGCCTAAACCCAGCAGGAGAAGAGTAATAATAAAGATCAGAGCAGAAATCAATGAAATAGAAACAAACGAACAAAAAAACACAAACAAAAGAAAACAAAACAAAACAAAAAAACCAATAGAACAAATCAACGAAACAAGGAGCTGGTTCTTTGAAAGAATTAATAAGATTGATAAAGAAAGAGAAAGGACCCAAATAAATAAAATCATGAATGAAAGAGGAGAGATCACAACCAACAGCAAAGAAATACAAACAATTATAAGAACATGCTATGAGCAACTCTACGCCAACAAATTCAACATTCGGGAAGAAATGGATACATTCCTAGAGACATATAAACTACGACAACTGAACCAGGAAGAAATAGAAAACCTGAACAGACCCATAACCAGTATGGAGATTGAAACAGTCACCAAAAATCTCCAAACAAACAAAAGCCCCGGGCCAGATGGCTTCCCAGGGGAATCCTACCAAACATTTAAAGAAGAATTAATTCCTATTCTCCTGATACTGTTCCAAAAAAATAGAAATGGAAGGAAAACTTCCAAACTCTTTTTTTTCTGAGGCCAGCATCACCTTGATCCCAAAACCAGACAAGGATCCCATCAAAAAAGAGAACTACAGACCAATATCCTTGATGAACACGGATGCAAAAATTCTCACCAAAATACTAGCCAATAAGATTCAACAGTACATTAAAAGGATTATTCACCACGACCAAGTGGGATTTATTCCAGGGCTACAAGGTTGGTTCAACATCTGCAAATCAATCAATGTGATACAACACATTAATAAAAGAAAGAACAAGAACCATATGATACTCTCCATAGATGCTGAAAAAGCATTTGGCAAAGTGCAGTGTCCCTTCCTGAATAAAACTCTTCAAAGTGTAGGGATAGAGGGCACATATTATCAATATTATCAAAGCCATCTATGAAAAACCCACTGCAAATATCATTTTCAATGGAGAAAAACTGAATACTTTTCCCCTGAGGTCAGGAACACGGCAGGGATGTCCGTTATCACCACTGCTATTCAACATCATACTAGAAGTCCTAGCCTCAGCAATCAGACAACAAAAAGAAATTAAAGGCATCCAAATTTTGCCAAATTGGCAAAAGAGAAGTCAAACTATCCCTGTTTGCAGACGATATGACACTGTATGTGGAAAGCTTAAAGGACTCCACTCCAAATCTGCTATAACTTGTATAGGAATTCTGTAAAGTATCAGGATATAAATCAATGAACAGAAATTGGTTGCATTTTTTTTATACCAACAAGACTGAAGAAATAGAAATTAAGGAGTGAATCCCATTTACAATTGTACCCAAAACCCTAAGATACCTAGGAATAAACCTAACCAAAGAGACAAAGAATCTAAACTCAGAAAACTCTAAAGTACTCATGAAAGAAATTGAAGAAGACACAAAGATATGGAAAAATGTTCCATGCTCCTGTATTGGAAGAACAAATATTGTGAAAATGTCTATGCTACCTAAAGCAATCTACACATTTAATGCAATCCCTATCAAAATCTCATCCATTTTTTTCAAAGAAATGGGACAAATAATCCTAAAATATATATGGAACCAGAAAATACCTCGAATAGCCAGAGGAATATTGAAAAAGAAAGCCAATGTTGTTGGCATCACAATTTCAGACTTCAAGCACTATTACAAAGTTGTCATCATCAAGAGAGTAGGGAACTGTCCCCAAAACAGACATAGATCAATGGAACAGAATAGAGAGCCCAGAAATACACCCTCAACTCTATGGTCAATAATCTTCAACAAAGCAGGAAGGAATGTCCTATGGAAAAGAGACAGCCTCTTCAACAAATGGTGTTGGGAAAATTGAACAGCCACATGCAGAAAAATGAAGTTGGACCATTTCCTTACACCATACATGAAAATAGACTGGAAATGGATGAAGAAGCATAATGTGAGAAAGGAATCCATCAAAATCCTTGAGGAGAGATCAGGTAGCAACCTCTTTGACCTCAGCAGCAGCAACTTCTTCCTAGGAACATCGCCAAAGGCAAGGGAAGCAAGGGCAAGAATGAACTATTGGGATTTCATCAGATCAAAAAGCTTTTGCACGGCAAAGGAAACAGTTAACAAAGCCAAAAGATGACTGTCAGAAGTTATCTGGGAGAAGATATTTGCAAATTACATACCAGATAAAGGGCCAGTATCTATCCAAAATCTATAAAGAGCTTATCAAACTCAACACCCTAAGAACAAATAATCCAATGAAGAAATGGGCAGAGGACATGAACAGACATTTCTGCAAAGAATACATCCAAATGGCCAACAGACACATGAAAAAATGCTCCACATCACTCGGCATCAGGGAAATACAAATCAAAACCAGAATGAGATACCACCTCACACCTTTCAGAATGGCTAAAATGAACAAGTCAGTCAATGACAGATGCTGGTGAGGATGTGGAGAAAGGGCAACCCTCCTACACTGTACATGGGAATGCAAGCTGGTGCAACCACTCTGGAAAACAGCGTGCAGGTGCCTCAAAAAGCTGAAAATAGAACTAGCCTATGACCCAGTGATTGTAGTACTGGGTATATACCCTAAAGATACAAACGTGGCATTCTGAAGGGGCACATGCACCCAAATGTTTATAGCAGCAATGTCCACAATAGTTAAACTATGGAAAGAACCTAAATGTCCTTCAACAGATGAATCAATAAATAAGATGTGGTATATATGTTCAATGGGATACTATGCAGCCATCAAAAGAAATGAAATCCTGCCATTTGTGATGACGTGGATGGAACTAGAGGGTATTATGCTTGGCGAAATAAATCAATCTGAGAAAGACAACTATCATATGATCTCCCTGATATGATGAAGTGGAGATGCAACATAGGCGGTTTCGGGCGTACGAAAAGAAAAATAAAAGAAGATGGGATTGGGAGGGAGACAAACCATAAAAGACTGAATCTCACAAAACAGACTGAGGGTTGCTGGGGGGATGTGTGTTGGGAGAGGATGGTGGGGGTATGGACATTGGGGAGGGCAGGTGCTATGGTGAGTGATGGTGAGTGCTATGAAATGTGTAAACCTGGTGATTCACAGACCTGTAACCCTAGGGATAAAAACATTATATGTTTATAAAAATTTTTTTAAAATAATTTAAAAAATCCATTAAAGAAAAAACATATTGCAAGCCCAGAGCTAATCTCATATTCAATCAAAAAGTTTGAAAGTTTTCCCCTTAAAGATCAGAAAAAAGACAAGTGTGTCCACTTTCACTACTCTCATTTGACATAGTACTGGATGTCCTAGCCAGAGAAACAAGGAACACAAAGAAATAAAAGACTCAAAAAAAAGAAAAGGAAGAAGTAAAATTTTCTTTTTTTGGATAACATATAAAAGAATCCTAAAAAATTCACAAAAAATTTTGAATAAACAAATTTAGTAAAGCTGCCAAATACAAGATCAATATATAAAAGACAATAATTTTGTTTTGTTTCGTTTTTTTTTTAATATGGAATGCTTCTCAGTTTTTCATGTCATCCTTGTTCAGTGATCAAGCTAATCTTCTCTGCATCATTCCAATTTTAGTATATGTGCTGCCAAAGTAAGCACAAGACAGGAGCTTTTTAACACTCTAATGATGAACTGTCTGAAAAAATAAAGAGAACAATCTAATTCACAATAGCATCAAAACTAATAAAATACTTAGGAAAAGATTTAACTAAGAAGATAAAAGATCTGTACCCCATAAACTATGACATTGATAAAGAAATTGAAGGAGACATAAATGGAAAGATAGCTCATATTTATGAATGGTAAGAATTAACATTGTTAAAATGTCCATACTACCGAAAACCATCTGTAAATTCAATTCCTATCAAAAATCCAATGTTAGGGGTGCCTGGGTGGCTCAGTGGGTTAAGCCACTGCCTTCGACTCAGGTCATGATCCCAGGGTCCTGGGATCGAGCCCTGCATCAGGCTCTCTGCTCAGCAGGAAGCTGCTACCTCTTCTCTCTCTCCCTGCCTCTCTGCCTGCTTGTCATCTCTCTCTGTGAAATAAATAAATAAATAATCTTTAAAAAAAACCAATATTGTGTTTTTACAGAAGTAAGTAAAGAATCCTAAAATTTATATGAGACCATAAAAGACAACAAATAATTAAAGCAGTTCTGAGAAAGAATGAAGAAGCGAAATTACACTCTTGATTTGAAACTATACTACAAAGCCCTCATGCTCAAAACAATAAAGTATACTGGCATAAAAACAGACCCATAAACAAGTAGAACAGAATTGAGAGTCCAGAAATAAATCCTTTCATACAGTCACCTAATATTTGACAGGGGACAACATATACAATGGGTAAAGATAGTCTGTTCAATAAATGATATTTAAAACTGAATAGTCACATAAACCAGCATGAAACTGGAACCTTATATAACTCATAAATCTTAACTTGAAATAGATTAAAGACTTAAATGTGATGCATGAAACTAAATTTCCTAAAGGAAAACATAGGAAAAATTCTCCTTGACATTGGTCTTGCCAATAGTTTTTTGGATACCAGACCAAAAACACAAGCAAAAGAAGCAAAAAAATTAAATGGTATTATATTAAACTAAAGTTTCTGCATTGCCAAAAAAACAAAAGAGAGAGAAAGAATGAAAACACAATCCACAGAATGGAAGAAAATACTTACAAATCTTATAACTGAAAAGAGGTTAATAACCAACAGATACAAATAGAAAATAATATATAATTTAAAAAATAGCAAAAGGATCTCAATAGACTTTTTTTTCAAAAAAGTTATATAAATGACCAACAGGAGCATTATAAAGTGCTCAACGTAAAAACTCAGGGCAAAGTCATTATGTTGTTGTTTTTGTTGTTTACCTCTGAAAAACACAGCAAGATATTACTACCTATTAGAATATATACTACCAAAAAATTAAAACTAACAAATTTTGGTAAATATTGGGTAAAATGTGGAACTTATGCACTGTGATAAGGATATAATTTTGTATGGAAAACAGTATGGAGATTATTCATATTATTAAAAGTAAAATTACCATATGATTCAGTAATCCCACCTCTAGGTATATATCTAAAGGAAACGAAGTCACTATTCGAAGACATATCTGAGCTCTTATGTTCATCATAAAATTATTAACTATAAGCAAGATATGGAAATAACTTCAGTATCCATTAATGGATGAATGAATAAAAAAGTATGGTAAATATATACTATGGAATACTACTTAACCATGAAAAATTAAGAAATACTGCCATTTACAACAGCATGGATGGATCTTGAAGGTATTATACTAAGTGAAATATTTCAAAGATTTTATATATTTTTTTAATTTATGTATTATGATATCCCTTACATACAGAATCTGAAGGAAAAGCAAACTAATGGAAACTTAGAGTTGAGTTGACAAGAGGTGAACCTGGGGTGGAATAAGGTGGTCAAAGGGTACAAACTTGCAACTATAATATGAAAAAGTTCTGGGGATCTCATGTACAGCATGATGATCATAGTTAATAATATATACATACTTTTTTATTGTGCTTCCCTTTATTAAACTTTGCATATATCACATTCTTACAAGTTGAATGTTTATAGCAATCTTGTATAAAATAGGTCTGCTGCCACCATTTTTCTAAACATTTGTTCATTTTGTGTCTCTCTGTCACATGTTGTTAATTCTTGCAATATTTCAAGTTTTTTCATTATTATTGTATTTGTTATGGTGATCTGTGATCAGTAATTATGACTCACTGAAAACTCAGAACTAGTTTACTTAAGGCATATACATTGTTTTTCCTTAAAGACATAATGCTTTTGAACAGTACAGTATAGTGTTTATTTTTTATATGCACTGGGAAACAATTTTTTATTTGCACTGGGAAACCAAAAAAAAATAATAATGATTTGACTTAGTTTATTGAGATAATCGTTTTATTGAGGTGGTCTGGAACAAATCCCACAAGACCTCTGAAGTTTATCTCTACTGTACTATATACATAAAAGTTTCTAAGAGAGTAGATCTTAAAATTCCTTACCATACATGCATAAAAAACAGTGGCAACTATATGAGATAGTAGATGTATTAACATTTTTATGTAGATTATATTGCAATACAGATGTATGCCAATTTATCAGATTGTACAAAATTTACACAATGTTAAAAGTTTGCAGTGTTATAAGAAATCATTTCTTAAATTTACAAATTATAATATGTCAATTATTTTTCAATAATGCTGGAAAAAACTTTTTGAAGAATTAATCTATTTTTCAAAAAAGGAATTAAGGAAGTAGAAACTGCAACTAACTCTGAAATAATGAAATACAAAATCCATTTTAGTTATATACACTGTGACAAACACTATTAGTTAGTTTAAATGAAGGAATACTTATGAAGCATGAAGGATGGTCTATAAATAAGGCTGAAATAGCTCAGTTTTAAGGTTTAAATTTAAAATCTTCTTTTGAAATACTAAACTGACCACCCAGTTTTCCAAACATAAATGTCTTAACTGCATGAATTTATTTCATACAACTCTATAATCTAGTTTCATAAGAAAGCAGCTTGCAAATTTTGAATAAGACAGACTTGCTTAAGTTTCTTTATGTTCAACAGTAAAGGACACTTCCCTAAAAATAAATAGAAGAAAAATCAGCATATTTATTATAATTATTATTCATAATAAGATTCGTATTGAATTAAGGAATATATATCCTCAGAGGGGGTAAAGTAAAATGAAATTTATTTTGGTAAATGTGTCTATGAATAGTCAATACAATGCCTCAATATAAATGAATATTATCATTTGAACAATTTAATTACTATTATTAGAATTATTATAAGTATAAAAATAGCTATCATTTTAGCATGGAATATGAGACTCTCGTGCTCCATGCTTCATTACATCCACACAACAACTCTGCATAATAAGTATTATCATCACCATTTCATGGGTGAAAAAACTGAGGCTAACACATTTAGATAACTGGTTTATGATTACATGGCTGATAAAGATGTATCACACTAATTTAGGCTTTATGATTTCAGAATTGTACTCTTTCCACTGCACATTCTATTACTCTGTAAATACTTGGCTTGTTTTCATTTAGTTCTTTAATTTTATTCATGTGGCGATGGCTTAAAGCTTCATTTAAAGGAAGCTTAAAAAATTCATTCAGCCAAAATCTCCCAAGAATTAAAAATGTCATGGATCTAATGTAGACATGGATATCATTAGTTAATGGGTAACTATATATTTTCAACTCTAGTGAGATAACAATCAGAGTATTTTTCTAAGTTTTAGTCTCTGAGTGTTCAAACGAACTTTGTTAAAATAGAAATATTTAGACAAAGGTGATCAAAAGTCTGGATCAGGTCTCCTTAAGATAAATATTAGGAAACTGAGGAAACAAATGGAGATTTGAACACTGAGCTATGATATAATGAATGGTTTAAAGTATTTAGTAGAGCATAGAAAAGCCCTTTAAAGCCTGGTCTTAGCCTAGCATTGCAGCTTCTTGGATATCTGTCTAACTATCATCTACCTATCTATCTATCTATCTATCTAGATATAAATTTGAAAACTTTTTTAGACAGGAGGGGATGAGGTGGACAGAGCGCGTGCTCCTCTCTTAGGAAGGAGTCTGGGAAGAAAGCATGCCTTTCCTGAGCCTCTGGGCCCAAGGAGAGGCGAACATGGCACCCGTGAAAGCAAGGCCCAAGAGGCACCAGCTCTCCCGAAGCTCTACTTCCCTGACGCGACTGAAGCCTTGCTGAGGAAGCAGCAGCGAAGTGCTCTTCGCTCCAAGCCAAAGCCTCTGCGAAAGCACAGCATTCGCTGAGAAATGTTCTGCGGGCTGCTGCTGCTTGCCTGAGCCCAGTCTCGCGGTGGGAGAAACCCACATACAGCGAAAGCCTCTTTGCCTGGGCATCTCCCCTGGGAAAGCACAGCGTTCCTTGGGAAATCAGAGTTTGGTTTGGGGATGCTGCTGCTGCTTGCCTGGGCTAGTCTCCGCAGCTCGGTGGAAGATACCCGCATGGAGTGAAATACCCTTTGCCCTAGCATCCCCTCTGCCTGAGAGAGAAGCCAAGTGTGGGGAAGGCACAGCATGCCACCCCCGGAGAAGAGAAGGAGCCGTTGGCCTTGGGGTTGGGAAACGCTCGGGAAGCAGGATAGCCTGCCGTGGCACGAACAGCAGGCCGGTGGCAAGACAAGTGTCACCCGCTCCCTGTGCGTACAGATGGAAGCCTGGCTGCTAAGGAGACATGAGAGGACGACTAGGGCAGGGTCGCGTGCTCCCCTCTGAGGAAGGAGTCTGGGCAGAAGGCAGGCCTGTCCTGTGCCTCTGGTCCCAAGGGGACAGCATCTCCTTGGACACCTGTCCCAAGGGCAGACTTGGGCTTGCCACCATGTGCCATACCCGGAAGTTGCAGAAACAACCCCATGGAGAAATGGGTGCACTATCTAAAAAGAGATTAGTGAACTTGGACTGGAGTTAGTAGACATGGAAGAAAATAAAATATTACAGAGAAGAATACTCTGTGGTCCACAACCTAAACGGGCAGGGATTCCCATCATTTGGATCCCTGTAGCTTTACAAAAGTCATTTAAATTTTTGTATCTCCAATTAAAGTTGATTTCCCAGAACTTTTTCAAACATCTCTTGTAAAGTATTGTTTCCCAGAAAGAAAGGTATTTTGCACATGTATCTGCCTTTGTCTCTGGTCATGATCTCAGTCAGGATCCTGGGATCGAGCTCCATATCGGGCTTCCTGCTCATTAGGAAGTATACTTCTCAGTCTCCCTCTGCATCTACCTCCCCCTGCCCCACTCATGCTCTCTCTATCAAATAAATAAATACAATCTTTAATTTTTTAATTAAAAATAAGATAAATAAAATAAAATAAAAAGTCTGGTCTTACTTCCCCATTTAGCTTCTTTTTTTTTTTTTTTTTTGAGTTGTATTTAAAGCAGCATGAGAGAAGATGGGGCTCTCAAACTTAAAAAAAAAAGGAAAAAATTGAGTTTTGTTAGGATTTAAGATCTTGTCTGCTAGACAAAAACGTTGGCTTTGTTAACATGTGAAAATTAACAAAAGAGAATAAGATAGAATTCTAATAATTTTTGTAGAAATTAAAAATTTCCTCCAACCCAATTACATAGATACCCATTAAGTAAATTCATTCCAATGTCCCAAATCAACCTTTTCTAATAGTAATGCATCTGTGTAAACAGGGTCAACCCAAGGAATAAATAAATATTATTATTTTTTTCCTGTCTCTTCCACAGTCACATCTGGGTATATTGGTAGCAAGCCAATTATTTATAAGACATGATATCATAAGGAGGGTATTCCGTCCATTTGGGACAACTGAAAATCATTGTATTTTTATCTTGGTGCAGTAAATTGAGATGGCAAAGTGTGGGTTATGAATATATTTTATTTTTTTTTTACTGGGAAGAAGAGATTAGAGATATTGGTTATCCAAGAGAGACTGACAGGTGTTGATAGTAGCCAGGTAAATATCCATCTACTTTTTCCTTTAATATCAGGAAGCACTGAGGGATTGACAACAAGGAAACTTAAAACAACATCAAATATTTTATTGTCTCTTTTCTAGTTATATTGTAAGAATATGACAAAGTATCAGTCGTACAAGCTATCATTCTCTTTTACCTCTATCTTTCTGCCAGAAATGTGGGCTTAATAGTGAGAACTCCGACAGCAATGTTTGCAACTGTGAATAAAAAGCCATGAAAACCTCTAAGATAGTTCACTTGACTTTCTTATTTTTATTTTTATTTTTATTTTTTAAAAGATTTTAATTTGTTTATTTGACAGAGAGAGGTTACAAGTAGGCAGAGAGGCAGGCAGAGAGAGAGAGGAGGAAGCAGGCTCCCTGCTGAGCAGAGAGCCCAATGCGGGACTCGATCCCAGGACCCTGAGATCATGACCCGAGCCGAAGGCAGCGGCTTAACCCACTGAGCCACCCAGGCGCCCTCACTTGACTTTCTTAAGACTCTGAACCAACATCAGAAAACACTATCTGTAGTCTTCTTGTTAAATGAAAAAATATGGTTAAACCACTTTTGACAGTCTACTACATACAGCAAAATGTAAATCTTAATTGAAATATGTCCTCTCAGCTGTGCTTAAGCAACTGAGTCGTGAGCTTTTCAGGTTTTCAGTCTGAAAGAGTACACCTCTGGTGCTCTGAAAGGGAAGAGAAAGGACACCCTGTTCTCCATATAAATTAAAGAAGAGAAATCTGTGCATTTAAGTGGGCCATATAAAATTTATCAAGCAATTACCTCCTAACTCCTTCCTATCCAAATTACCTGATATGCTCTCCCTACTCCTTTATTCCATGTTACTGCCTTTCCCAGGATTCTGTCTCAAATCACAACATGTCTTCTGTTATTTCCTTCTTGCAAGCTAGTTTTGTTTTCTCCATCTAAAAAAATCAACAATCATTGTGTATTTCAATTCCCATTTTCCTCAAATGCATTGATTCTTCTTATCTATTACTCTTTTCTCATACTCAGTGTCTTTGTCATTATGGGGTTTGTACTTTGCTTTTCCCCATCCTTTACTGCCATTATATAATCAAATCTAATAACTTCTTAGAGAAAGTTAAAAATTCCTGCATTGCCACACGTGAACACAAAGTCACTGATTTTTAGCAAACCTATAAGATAGTCAGACATCCATTCAATTTCTTTTTTTGTTAAGGTTTTATTTATTTATTTGACAGAGAGAGTTGACAAGCAGGCAGAGAGGCGGGCAGAGGGAGAGGAGGAAGCAGGCTCCCTGCTGAGCAGAGAGCCCGATTTGGGGCTCGGTCCCAGGAACCTGGGACCATGACATGAGCCAAAGACAGTGGCTTAACCCACTGAGCCACCCAGGCGTCCCTCCATTCAATTTCTTAACTGAGTCTCAACTGCATCCTGAGTTCTAACCTAAACCTAAGTTCTACTTCTTACACGTTGTTATATGACCAAATTCTTTCAGTTCAGTATTTTGTAACATTTAAATATTAATCAATTGATGCTTTGTCTGTGTATTTCTATGAAAATAATTTGAATACTGTAGATTTATTGTTATATTTATAGATTTATAATCAAAGTTTCATCAGTTGAAGTTTTTGGAAATTTCAGATATAATGATTAACCTAAAATGATTCTTCCTCAAATCCCTCTGATATCAAGGCTCAACACCTGATTATAGCCAAACCTGTGGTGGATAGTTCCATGGGAAATTGCAGTTACTTAACACTGATAGCATCTCGTGTTCTCTCTCTCATTTTAGAATGTCTCCAACACAACCCAACAGTGTAGGAAGAGAGTTAATGTCCTCTGAGGACAGCTCTCAGTGAAGTGGAAATAAGAACCATAGATAAAATTGTCAGTTTTCAGGTCTTCATGAGGACAACTTAAAGAAGTTTCTCAGGACCTTTCAGTAAAAGCAAGCCTTCATTTTCTATCCACAACAATTATATCAACAATGTACCTCTTTGACAAAGTTGCTTCTTCACTGTATCACTTTCCCATTCTTTTCTACCTTGGATAATCTCCCAGATAAACTAACAGTACTCAAATCCTTTGTCTTACTCTTTGCTCTCAGGATAAATGGAGCCAAAAGACTTAGATTAATATCAAGTTCTGAATGGGATCTTAGAGCTATTTCTGTCCAGATTTTCATAAACATAGGGACCTTGGAATTATCAGGCTATAAGTAAGTTCTAAATGGAGGGGGCAAAAGCAAAAAGTAGAAATTTTTATGTTTGATTTTTAATCATGATTAATTGACTTTATTGATTATTAAAAATACTAACATTATAAAAGTGTGGATCTTTGTAAAACAATGTCATAATGTAAGAAATAAGTTGCATAGTCCTTTGGAGAATATTAAATCAAGTGTTCAGGTGCCATCTAATTTCTTGTTTAATCCAGAGCTTTGGTGTGCATTATCTTGGAATAGGATTTTGAAGTCCAGACAGACTAACAGAAAACTGATCCAAATGTGTGTGTTTATATTTCTGCATTTGTTGTAAAAATCAAAGTGTGATTGCTGGTTTAAAATGGTAAAACTATGTGATTTGGTGAGTGCTGTGAAGTGTGTAAACCTGGTGATTCACAGACCTGGGGATAAAAATATATGTATATAAAAAATATATGTTTATAAAAAATAAAAAATTAAAAAAAAAAAAAAAAAAAAAAAAAAAAAAAAAAAAAAGAATAGGATAGGCTCTTAATCTTAAAAGCCTGCCATGCTTATAAGAAGAGGAAAAGAAACGCAAGGAGAGACACCCACACAAAGAACATCATGCTGCAATAGAGGTATAAATTGGGGGTATGCTTCTATAAACCAAGAACTGCTGACAAACAACAGAAGCTAAAGAAAAGGCATGGAACAGATAAATTCTCCCCTAGAACCTTCAGAGAGAGAATAGTTCTGATGACACACTGGTTTCAGTGCCCCAGCCTCCTGGATGGTGAAAAAATAAATTACCTTAATTTGAAAAAAAAAAAAAAATAAAAAAAAAAAAAAATAAAATGGTAAAACTAATAATGTTCATGGACTCTATTATAAATTTTCTAATTGTATGGGAAGAATCCAATAAACATAGAATTAATTGATTTGCAAATCCTCAAAGAGCTATAGGATCAGGTAGTGGTATGTTCTGATTCAACAGCATCAGAATGCAGCATTTTATATGTGTGGCTAATGGATATTTTCATGAATGTTTGCTAGCTTGTCAGTCAATACAGAGAAATATTAGGTAGGGTAATTACTCACAGTTGTGTTTAATAAAATGAGAGAAAATTATCAAATGACACTAATAATAATTATCCTATAGCAGGCTAAATAATTCAATGATAATTACAATTATTAATCTAGCTTTCTTCCCTGATTATGACTCTTCTCTCCTTTATCATAATGGGAGTAGCAGATTGTCTGCAATAAATTGTGAAAACCCAGCAGTGACTTTAGCAGTGAAGGCCTCCCATCAATTTTGATAGTTTAAAATGATTCTGGTTGGTCTTGAGCAAATGTGTCAATTTTTTTTTTCTGTGTGTGTCATAAAAGAAAGAAGCAATAGTAAATTCTTGCTGTTATTCCATGGAGCCAATAAAATCATACTGCCAACAAGAGGTTGTTGACACTGTAAGAGTAGTTAACTGTCTTGAAATACTAGGCCTGGAAATAAAATTCCAATATTTCACATAACCTCTTTTTTTTTTAAAGAAAAAAAACAAAACAAAACAAAACAACTATACTTCTTACATTTAGGGCCCTGCTGTTGTGTAACTATTTTTGAACATGTCTGCTGTAAGTGTATATATATTTTTTTTCTGTGCAATAAATTCATTTAGAGGTAAATTTGGATTGCAAATTATTTTGGGGGAGGCATGGTATTTGTGGCTAGTATTACAAGTAAAAAGGATTAAAAGAAAGAAGAAAAACATTTTTTATTACAGCATATTTACATCTGTCCAAAGTACTTATTTACTATAATACTGACTAATGTATAATACTGTACACAAAGAAAGAAGTTAAATGAGTTATAATTCAGTTGAAGTATAGCTGGCCATTTTAAAACTTACCACTGAATCTTTCTGGTATGAAATGTGATATCAGGCAATCTGGTCCAGTTCATTACATCAGGTCATTTGTATGTTCTTATTACCATTTTGATTGCATAGCACATTTTATAACCCAGACATTTTACAATGGAACTATGATGCATGTATTTTCAAAAGTATAGACATACATGAAGCTATGAGGTCAAAAGAGATGAATGTCTGTAGTAACATATAGACTCAACAAATAAAGGTGTCCAAGGCTCTGAGTGAGATTTATGAATATTGTGTAAGATTAGACCAACATGTGGTTTTGATATAAATAATCTGTTCTTACATTAGAATTACAGTCGTTGAGTACAGTGTTGAAAATGGCAGATAGATTTTAGCTATCGTTGCTCACTAGGGAAAATGGAAAAATGTTTAGTTTGGTCAGATTTTCACTTAACTTCAGAAAAATCTTACGTTTGAGAGAACCCTTCTGAAATAAGAATCCTTAAAGACATAACCCCCTTGGCACAAGTTTTCAAGAAACTTTTTGATGTTGTAGACAATTATATGGCACAGGTACTGTTCTAGATGTTTCATGCCAATAATATGTAAGCCATACCAAGGCTACATATACATACAGAGATGTTCCACAGCTTAC
Source organism: Mustela lutreola (assembly GCF_030435805.1). Taxonomy (NCBI): domain Eukaryota; kingdom Metazoa; phylum Chordata; class Mammalia; order Carnivora; family Mustelidae; genus Mustela; species Mustela lutreola. The sequence continues at coordinate 62,058,767 of NC_081304.1, read as the reverse complement.
AAGGGGGATATGTACAGAGAAATACATAAAAAATTGAAAATGCATTTAATACCCCTAAACTATCAAATATCATAGCTTACCTTAAGCTTATTTAAACATACTCAGAACACTTACATTTGTCTGCATTTGGGCAAAATCATCTTAAGCAAAGCCTATTTTATAACAAGGTATCAAATATCACATGCAATTTATTAAATATTACACTAAAAAAAGAAGTATGGTAATATTAGAATGGTTGTAAGAATATCAGGTGTTCACCCCTGTAATCTTCTAGCTGACTGGGAGCCGTGGCTCACTGCCCCTGCCCAGCATCACAAGACGGCACCATACCACAAGTCACTGGCCCTTTTTATAAAGACCCAAATTCAAAATTCAAAGTGTAGTTTCTACTGAATCACTTTCACTTTCACATCATTGCCAAATATATCGTAAGTTGAATCATTGTAAATCAGGAGCCATCTGATTTGAAAGTTAAATCACAGTTTAAACTTCATATGAATAGGAATAACATACAGAAGAGTTCTGTATGTTATTCCTATTCATATGAAGTTTAAAGTCTAGGTAATTAACTTAATATTTTAGTGGCTATTACATAGATAGCACTATGTTCCAGGCAGAGTGTAAGAAACAAATATTAAATCAACCATATTCTATCCATTCTAAATGAAAATAATTAATCAATCATAATAAATCCTTCTATTTATGGAATATCAACTTATAAGCTTTCCTCCATATGAACAATGCCAAATACCAGAATAAAGGGTCCATCTAATACAAATAAAGGATAGAATTAAAGAATTCTGGTAAGCCATTTAATTTTGAAAAATGGTGCTATATTGTTGCTGAGTTGTGGTTTTCAGTTCCATAATATCTGATAAGTGTAGAAGTAACATGAGTGTTACGTGAGATGAGAAATGGTATATAATTAAGATATTTTTAAAGGTACAGATAAATACAAATTTGTAAACATAGCATTATGGAGGAATAAAAATAAATGATAGCTACACACTCTAAAGTGAATAAATCTTGGAAAGTTAATAGAGAATTAAAACAAGGACAGTGCGAAAGTATGGTACATTTTTATGAAGTTCAAAAAAATTCTGTGAAACCATAGAAGGACTTAAAGATACTATTATGTATTTAATATTGTAAAAATTATGCAAGGAAATAGCAAACATAAAATAACCAAAGCATACAAACTTGGGTAGATACAATAGTTGTGATCATGTTCTACTTCATAAAGAGATGAGTTAATAGATAAATAGAAGTAACTAGACTTTTTAGAAGTTACTAAAACTTTGCCTGTTATTTCTTAGTAATATAAAATATATGGTTTTCTAACAAAAACGCTTATCTTAAAAATATTTAAAAATAAAATTCAGGCTACTCATAAGGTTCTATTTACTTTTCCACTGAAGGAAAAGCTGGTTGTTGTAGTTGTAGTTGTTTGTTTGTTTTAGTCTCCTCCTAGTTGTTATTATTATAATGGGAATGAGGAATGTTAGATTGAAAAGTGAATTATTTTATAGACAAAAATCATTACTTGATTCACCTCCTGGTACAGCAGATGGAACTCCTGAAAACATGCCCTTTTGCCTTACAGAAGAGTAACAGTTATGCTTAGTTCTGAAACATGCTTGGTGGTGGCCCTAAATAGTGACACCATAGTAAACATTTTGAATATTTGAAATTAATTTTTATAGTCATAGGGCTCCAAAAGGCACTGCTGGTATCTTAGCAGGTATTTCAATAAAGCTCAAAGTTGCCTGACTGTTTAAAAATATTAACAAGGCACAAAACATGGCAGAAGTATTGTCCTCAGATATTATTTTTTTCCATATGCTCCTGATTCCAGACATGACAAGTTATTTTTTTAAATTTTTTATAAGAGATTTTATTTATTTATTTGACAGAGAACACAAGTAGGCAGGGTCAGGAAGAGAGAGAGGAGGAAGCACGCTCCCTGCTGATCTGAGAGCCCGATGTGGGACTGGATCCAAGGATCCTGGGATCATGACCTGAGCCGAATGCAGAGGCTTTAACCCACTGAGCCACCCAGGTGCCCCCATAACAAGTTATTTTTTTTTTTACAGATTTTATTTATTTATTTGACAGAGAGAGATTACAAGTAGGCAGAGAGGCAGGCAAAGATAGAGAGGAGGTAGCAGGCTCCCCGATGAGCAGAGAGCCCGAAGTGGGGCTCCATCCCAGGACCCTGAGATCATGACCTGAGCTGAAGGCAGCGGCTTAACCCACTGAGCCACCCAGGCACCCGACAAGTTATTTTTGATAGATATATATACAATGTATTTTTCAGTTATCAGAAAAATGGTTCTGCTATTTTTAAGGTTTTTAAAAAATTACAAATTTTTTTTAATTAAAATTTTATTTTTTAATGTTTTACTTTTCTTTTCTTTTTTTTAAAAGATTTTATTTATTTATTTGACAGAAAGAGATCACAAGTAGGCAGAGAGGCAGGCATAGAGAGAGAGAGAGAGAGAGAGAAGCAGGCTTTCTGCGGAGCTGAGAGCCCGATGCAGGGCTCGATCCCAGGACCCTGAGATCATGACCCGAGCCAAAGGCAGCAGCCCAAACCACTGAGCCACCCAGACGCCCCAATGTTTTACTTTTCAATATACTACTTAGAATATAAAACCTGTTCCATTTTGTAAGAAGTTTACCATTTGAAAAATGGTAATTTTCTCATTGTGTCTTCCCCTCTCATTGCTTTATTTTGAATAAAAAATTTCACAATAAACATAACGGATGCTTTCCTTTTGATGGTCCCTCTGTTGGTCATATTGTATATGAGCCATGACAATTAGTTTTACAAAATTTATTGATGTTTGTTGATATGTTTTATCATAACTAATTTTCCCTCCCTTATCTAGATTCCCCAGCTTTCAGACAAGTGGACACTTCAATAAACCCTACCCAAGGGATGTATCAAGTACTTCTTAGACATTCTCTCAGATCCTTGCGGTCTCATTTTGCCTAGGGATTTGCAATAGGTTCTGCCAGAGGCACCACTGTGACAACTGATGTCCATGGTCTATCTCCTGCTAAGCTCAAGAGATCACTGGTTTCCAAGTTTATCTATACAATTAATGCATTCCAGCAAGTTCTTTTTTTTTTAATATTAACAAACTTATTTTAAAGTTTATATGGAGAGGCAAAGAGTCACAATATTCAACATAGTGTTGAAGGAGAACAAAGACTGAGGACTGACTTCAAAGATTACCATAACGATGGGGTGCCTGGGTGGCTCAGTGGGTTAAGCCTCTGCCTTCGGCTCAGGTCATGATCCCAGGGGCCTGGGATCGAGTCCCCCATTGGGCTCTCTACTCAGCAGGGAGCCTGCTTCTCCTCATCTCTCTCTCTGTCTGTCTCTCTGCCTACTTGTGATCTCTCTCTCTGTCAAATAAATAAATAAAATCTTTAAAAAAAAAGTATACCATAACGATAATTGTAAGCAAGATATTGTAATACCACAGAAAGACTAGATTAAAGGAACAGAATATATATTATCAATTATATTTTATATTTAATATAAAAGCAAAAGCAATACAAGAAAGCAAAATACAATCTTTTAAACAAATGGTTCTGGAGTAATGGTGAAGTTAAATGTAAAAATATAAAATAAAAATACAATAAAATAATAAAATAAAATAAATCCAGCCAGATATCATACACTCTTCACAAAAATTAACTCAGATTGGATTATAAACCTAAATATGAAACATGTACAATGTAATATAGAAGAAAATTCAAATGACTTTGGTTTTGGAAATAACTTTAGCTACAAAAGCACAAGCACTGAATTTAAAAATGTCTACTCTGTGAAACACAATGCCAAGAGAATGGAAAGGCAAAGCACAGACTATGAGAAAAAATTTGCTTAATACACATCTGGCAAAGGACTGTTAATCAAAAATACACAATGACCCCTTAAATCTCAACAATGGGGGAAAAACCTGATTAAAAATGAGCCAAAGACCTTAGCAGATACCTCACAAAAGAAAATATTACAGATGGCAAATAAGCATATAAAAAGATGCTTCACATCATATGTCATCAGGAAAATGCAAATTAAAAAAAAAAGAGACACCAGTACATACCCAGAATCCAGAACACTGACAACAGAACACGAAATGTTGGTGAGGATGTGGAGCAACAGGAATGTTCTTTCATGTCTATTGAGAATAAAGAATGGAAAACAACTTGGCAGTTTCCTACAAAACTAAACATATTCTTGCCAGATGATTCAGCAGTAACAGTTCTTGGTATTTATCCAAAGAAGATGAAATCTATACCCACAAAGATGTCTATAGTAGTTTTATTCATAATTGACAAAAGCTTGGAAGCAACCAAGATGTCCTTCCATAGGTGAAAGGTCAAATAAAGTGTAGTACATGCAAACAATGGAATATTATTTAATGCTAGAGAAATGAATTACCATGCCATGAAAAGATATGGATATAAATATTTAATAAATATTTTATTTTAGGCTTCTACCAGTCTATCAATAGTATTAGTAGATTTTAACTGTGAATGCTCAGCATTCACGAAATTACCTAATAAAATGTTTTGGGTTCAATATTTTAAATACTTCAACCTGTATGATTATATTCCTAATAATTTTGAATTGGGGTAAACTTTAATTTTTTGCAACTTGTTTCTTATTGCAAAAGAGCTCAATGAAATTTTAGAAAATAAAAATTTACAACAAAAAAGTTTAGTTTACTATTGCCAAATAATTTAAAACTTTACCTTATATTCAAATACATATATTTTTCTAAATTGATTTATATGCTACTAAAAACAAAAACTTTTAGTTATACTAGATTTCATATCATGCAGTCAATGCCAGAAAGCCATCTGGTGATGACTTGTCTTAAATAGAGTTAAGATGGGTGTTATTACAATGCAAGATGGAAACAAAGATAGTATAACAATTTAGTGTTACATAACTTTTCTGTTTTGATCAAGTTACTAATCTACAAAGGCTTTTATCTGTGACAGACTTGGGAATTTAACAAAACTTTTAAACTAGCATGTGCGACTCATTCCTAGAAAACAACACAATCAATAACACTTTATTTAGATTAAATCATGACTATTTCTCCATTTGAATAAAAAGGTAGCAACCCCAATAAGTTTATTGAACAGGAAAAGTTGAAATGCTATAATGCTCCTAAGGAATTAAATGATCCAGTCATGGACTACAAAAAAGGGATATAAATTACCGAAGTGTTTGTATAATTGGAATGTACAACTGCCCATTATCGTTCAATATTGTAGGCTTGTACAAGAACTCTATAAAAGAACTCCACTTCTATTAAGCCATTCATTTAGCTTTTAAAATATCCACTTAATACAGGCTTTTTACTCATTTGAACAGGCAGCAGGGCTCTATTCTTATTGCTTACATCTAAAGGATAGACGTCTAGCGTAAGAGGTAATGCCCATAAAGGAGCACAATAATAACAACAAAATACAGTTTAGTGAGCCCTTACAATCTGCCAGCTACCTTTCTGAGAATACTTCAATTAATAAAACATATAAAATACCTGACCACAAAGAGCTTACATTCTTTTGAAATATAATAGTGAAATAAACCAATAATAGAGGGGCACCTCGGTGGCTCAGTCCATTGAGTGACTGCGTTTGGCTTGGGTCATGATCTCAGGGTCCTGGGATGTAACTCCCCAGCAGGCTTTCTAGGCAGTGGGGTGTTTTCTTCTTCCTCTGCACCCCCTCCCAATTCTCTCTCTCTCTGTCTCCAATAAGAAAATAAACCAGTAATAGAATAATGATTGATGGTTGATGGTGATAAGTGTTACAAAGAAATACAAGAAAGGTAAAAGCCATTGGAGAATGCTGGGAGGAAAGTTGACTTTATTTTGTGTTGGATGGTTATATCTCATTTATGAGATGTTATTTGCACAAAGACCCAGGAAGTGAAGGAGGGTGTTATACACATATTAAAGGAAAAGATTGCTCTAGGCAGAGCAAGTAAGTATATAGACTTTGTGTGAACAGCTGGTCTGTTACTTTTGAGGAAAAGCAAGGAGGCCAATGAGGAGTTCATAGTGGTGGAGAGAGGAAGAACGTATAGATGCGTGACCTTCTAGTACATTGAAACGCCTTCAGTTCTTATTTAATATGAAAGGGGAAGATACCAAAAGACTTTCGACAGCAGAATAAAATCATCTGACTTGATTTTTAGGTTAAGTTGCTGTACCAAAATAAATTTGCAGGGAGAAAGGAGTGCAGTATGTGTGGAAGTGGGGTTATCAATCAAGTCAATAATTCAGGAACATATGATGGTGTTTTTAGCATGCTGGGTGGTAATAGAAGTGGTGAGGTATGGTTTTTATTTTGTATATATTTTGATGGTGAATATTCTGGTGAACAGGATGGAGTATGTGCAGGACAGACAATATCAACATTTATTTTACCTGCACAAACAGAAGGGTGGAGTCTTCATTCCCTGATATGGAGAGAACTCTGATTTCAAATGTTCTTTCTGATTAAATGGCATAGTGATGATGCGGATTTAGTCAGACAGTGAAAGAGAGCAGTAAGCATAGTGTTAAGCGGTAAGAAATTATAATACATTTGAACATCAAAAAACGTTGTGTTGGATCATCTGTTTATGTGAGTAAATAAATAAATAAAGCTTCCTGGGGTTCTGATAGAGGTAAAGACGACTACTATATGATCCAAAGGGGCACGTGCACCAAATGTTTAGGGCAGCAATATCCACAATAGCCAAACTATGCAAAGAACCTAGATGTCCATCAACAAATGAATGATATATATATATATATATATATATATATATATATATATATATATATGTAAGAATACTATGCAGCCATCAAAAGAAATGAAATCTTGCCATTTGCAATGACATGGATGGAACTAGAGGGTATTATGCTTAGCAAAATAAGTCAACCAGAGAAAGACGCTATCATATGATCTCCCTGATATGAGGAAATGGAGGTGCAATATGGGGGACAGGAAAAGAGTAAATAAAACAAGTTGGGATCGGGAGGGAGACAAACCATAAGAGACTCTTAATCTCACAAAACAAACTGAGAGTTGCCGGGGGGGTGGGGAGGGTAGGGAGAGGGTGGTGGGGTTATGAACATTGGGGAGGGTATGTGCTGTGGTGAGTGCTGTGAAGTGTGTAAACCTGGCGATTCACAGACCTGTACCCCTGGGGCTAATAATACATTATTAGCCTATTACTCCTGTCCAGATTCCGTCATAAGCTGTAACCCTTACCCCCCACCCTCCCTGCAAGACTCACTGCCTTCTCCTTTGTCCCTTTCCTACTGGCAGGATCCAGCTGCCTACCTGAGGCCTTCACCCCTTGAAGTTCACCTCTCTTCCCCTTCCTCTTCCTCCTCCTTACAACCTGCTCATGAAAGAAAGGCACAGAGAGGCAGATACTTGCTCGTGGCTACTTCCTTCCCTCCCATATGTTGGACCAAGACCCCTCCCTGGCATCTGGTACTGCCTGGACGTCGAGGGAGTGGGAGATGAGGCCTGCCAGTGAAAGGTGTGGGAGCTTTCCTGTTTTGGTTTTGTCTGCTTAGCATAACATGTAAGACTGAGTTCTGGTGGCAGGGACCTAGTCCTTGGGGCTATAGCACTAGCGAGGGGAGGTCAACTGCTCTGGGCCTTGGCTAAGAGCAACCCCTGCTTCAGAGATATGGTGCCAAGGGCTTATTAATTTTGATACTAATTTGCTTTGCTGACCAAATACCAAATACCTGATATCAAAAGATAGGAAGGCAAAGACTGGAAGCAGTGTTGTGACCATGGGGTCCAGCCCCAAACTATGAAGAAAACACAGAGTGTATAAATCTGAGTAAGTATATATTTACACACCTCTTTAAATAGGATGTTATCAAAGATTTAATCAATGGGTAATATGCTCCTCGTGGCTGGGAAGCATCAGTTGCCATATATGAAAAACAAAGAAAAGAGGTGTCTGGGTGGCTTCCTCCATAAGTGTCCCTTCTTTTCAGGTCATGATCCCAGGGTCCTGGGATGGAGCCCCACATCAGGCTCTCTGCTCAGTGGGAAACCTGCTTCTCCTTTTCCCTCTGCCCTGCTTATAGTTCCTCTTCCTGTCTCTCTGTCTGTCAAATAAATAAAATATTAAAAAAAAAAAAGAAACCAACAAAATGTTTTTAAAAGGTCTTTTTTTTTAAAATTTTCTAGGGGTGCCTGGATGACTCAGTTGTTTAAGCAGATGTTTGCCTTTGGCTGAGGTCATGATTCCAGTGTACAGGGATCTAGCCCTGCATGGGACTACTTCCACCCCAAGGAGCTTGCTTCTTCCTCTCCGTCTGCACGTGATTTACCCCGCTTGTGTGCTTCCTCTCTCTCTCTCTCGCTGTCAATAAACAAAATAAAATCTTTTACTAAATAAATTAATAAATAAATAAAGTTCTAAACCTACTTTCAGTTTAGGTCACTTAACAAAAATTGCTACTGTTTCATTAAAAAAAAAAGAAAAGATAATTTAGAAAGATGCTTCCAGAGCTAAAATGCTGTTTTTTTTTTTTTTGAGGATTAAATATAGAAGTGCTTTATAAAGTAAAAGAAAAACTATGGTATATTAACACTAATCACACTATAACTTTGGTGGTTATATCAAGATAATGAAAAGTGATTTTAAAGCAAATTTCATTATCAGACATAAAGATAAAGTCAAAATTACAGAAGAGTAAAAGGATGAATTCATCAGGGAGTATAATAATTCTTGACTTTTAATACTTAATAACAGATTTGGGGATATATAGGTAAAAACTAAGAACAAAATCATAACTTCTACCTTAGAAGAGAAATGGAAAAAAATTGCAACACCTTTTTTTTAAGATTTTACAGACAAATGGTCATCAAATTGGTAAGATATGTAAGACTTGAACAAAATTATCAACTAACTAGATATGCTTGATATTACAGAACACTCCCAACAACCGCAGACTACATATATCTTAAGCCATGATTTTCTTTGCAAAGGTCAACATTGATAATGTTCTAGTCATACCTCCGTGTACCAGGAAAGAAGTAGCACATTTCTTGAAAGACACAGCTATCAAAGCTCCATTGAGACACCGTAAAGATGGAGACGGGATTTGCAAATTATATATCTGATAATGGACACCTACTCTGATTATTTAAAAATGAATAAAAATAAAAAACCTTACTAATAACCAAACAGAGTATCCAATTTTACATGTGAAGAAAATTATTGCAGAGACATGTCACCAAAAGGATATGGATGGCTTATAAGCACATGACAAATTTCTCAACATTTAGACATTAAAGAAATACAAATTAAAATCATAATGAGACATGCTTACATATCTATTAGAATGGCTAAAATTATAAAGGCTAATTGTACTTCGTCTGAGCTAGATTGAGAAGCAGCAAAAAATCTAAACTGTTGTTGGCATATATCATGATACCACCACTTTGGAAAATAGTTTGGAAATTTTTTTTAAATGCAAAATATGTTGCAGTTACACGAATAGCCATTTTACTTCTAGGCTTTTAACCAAGAGAAACAAACCCCATGTTCGTACAAGGACTTGTATATGAATTTCATAGCAGCTTTATTTTTAAGAATTGAAAACAGTGGAAATGTTCATCAATGTCCATCAATAGAGCAAAGACAAATTATGATCTATTCATTAAAGAGATTACTCTTCAACATCAAAATGAACTATTTACAATTGGAGATTCTCAAAGTAATGGTGCTGAGAAAAGAAAAGCCAGGCAATGAATAGTATATACTGTGTGATTCCATGACTATTAAAAAAATCTAGAAAATACAAATTTATATATAGTCACAGTCATCAAATATATTGGTGTGATTTTAGTGCCTTCTTCTGTGCTCCCATAGCTTCCTACACTTGGATCTCCGAGCATTTGTTACACCATGTGAAAATATGAACTCTTTTTCTTTATTCTGTCTTACTAGAATAAGAATCCTTGAAATTTTATGGACATTTGAACTCTCCGTTATTAGCAGAAATTCTATCACACAGTAAGTTTCCAAATATAAAAGCCAGAGTTTTACAATGACTTCTAAGCTTTTACATGATCTAGCCACTCATTTAACCTCTGTGACCTCTTTCCCTGCTACTCTTCAGTCACTCAAAGTGGCCTCCTTGCTATTCCTCAGATATGCCAGGCATGATCCAACCTTCAAGATAGCCAATTCCTTTGTCTGGAGTGACCTTATTGCTGATAGTTCTGGGCAAATTCATCACCTTTCCATACCTTTGTTCAATTGTCAGCTTCATTGTAACTACCCTGATCTTCCTATTAAAATTCTTAACTCCCCATCCCCTGCCTAGCAACCTTGATTTTTCTCATCCTGATCTAATTTTTCTTTTTCCCCATTGTACTCATCATTTTTGAATGCACTATGCAATTTCTGTTAAGGTTTATAGCTTTTAATTGTCTCACCCTTTAAATTAAAGTTCTACAAAGCCAAGTATTTCATTTACCAGTGTAGTCTGAAGTAATATCTGCCATATAATAGGTTCAGTAAACAATTGGTAAATTTCAGAAAAAATTAATGTTGAGAGTATAGTGAATTTCATAAGTCATTTCAATATTTTTTTCCAAAAAATAAACTATGTAAAACATACCTTAAATTTAATTTCAAAATATTTTATAGCATATAATGGACAATATACATAAGCCTTAAAGAAACAATCATATAAATAACCATTTCAAACCTACTTAATAATTGCATAATACCACACTCCTAGATCCCCTCTGAATGCTCTAAAATAACCCTTCAAAGGAAATACATTTTTTTTTGCCATCAATTTTTTAATAGTTAATAATGAAAAAATCTGAACAAAATGAATTATTCTTCCATCCCTTAAAAAATATGTGGGAAAACATTTTTTTTAATTTTTTATAAACATATATTTTTATCCCCAGGGGTACAGGTCTGTGAATCACCAGGTTTACACACTTCACAGCACTCACCAAATCACATACCCTCCCCAATGTCCATAATCCCACCCCCTTCTCCCAAACCCCCTCCCCTCGGCAACCCTCAGTTTGTTTCGTGAGATTAAGAGTCACTTATGGTTTGTCTCCCTCCCAATCCCATCTTGTTTCATTTATTCTTCTTCTACCCACTTAAGCCTCCATGTTGTATCACCACTTCCTCATATCAGGGAGATCATATGATAGTTGTCTTTCTCTGCTTGACTTATTTCGCTAAGCATGATACGCTCTAGTTCCATCCATGTTGTTGCAAATGGCAAGATTTCATTTCTTTTGATGGCTGCATAGTATTCCATTGTGTATATATACCACATCTTCTTGATCCATTCATCTGTTGATGGACATCTAGGTTCTTTCCATAGTTTGGCTATTGTGGACATTGCTGCTATAAACATTCGGGTGCATGTGCCCCTTTGGATCACTACATTTGTATCTTTAGGGTAAATACCCAATAGTGCAATTGCTGGGTCATAGGGCAGTTCTATTTTCAACATTTTGAGGAACCTCCATGCTGTTTTTCAGAGTGGCTGCACCAGCTTGCATTCCCACCAACAGTGTAGGAGGGTTCCCCTTTCTCCGCATCCTCGCCAGCATCTGTCATTTCCTGATTTGTTGATTTTAGCCATTCTGACTGGTGTGAGGTGATATCACATTGTGGTTTTGATTTGTATTTCCCTGATGCCGAGTGATATGGAGCACTTTTTCATGTGTCTGTTCGCCATCTGGATGTCTTCTTTGCAGAAATGTCTGTTCATGTCTTCTGCCCATTTCTTGATTGGATTATTTGTTCTTTGGGTGTTGAGTTTGCTAAGTTCTTTATAGATTCTGGACACTAGTCCTTTATCTGATATGTCGTTTGCAAATATCTTCTCCCATTCTGTCAGTTGTCTTTTGATTTTGTTAACTGTTTCCTTTGTTGTGCAAAAGGTTTTGATCTTGATGAAATCCCAGTAGTTCATTTTTTCCCTTGCTTCCCTTGCCTTTTGCGTTGTTCCTAGGAAGATGTTGCTGCGGCAAAGGTCGAAGAGGTTGCTGCCCGTGTTCTCCTCAAGGATTTTGATGGATTCCTTTCGTACATTGAGATCCTTCATCCATTTTGAGTCTATTTTTGTGTGTGGTGTAAGGAAATGGTCCAATTTCATTTTTCTGCATGTGGCTGTCCAATTTTCCCAGCACCATTTATTGAAAAGGCTGTCTTTTTTCCATTGGACATTCTTTCCTGCTTTGTCGAAGATTAGTTGACCATAGATTTGAGGGTCTATTTCTGGGCTCTCTATTCTGTTCCATTGATCTATGTGTCTGTTTTTGTGCCAGTACCATGCTGTCTTGATGATGACAGCTTTGTAATAGAGCTTGAAGTCCGGAATTGTGATGCCACCAACGTTGGCTTTCTTTTTCAATATCCCTTTGGCTATTCGAGGTCTTTTCTGGTTCCATATAAATTTTAGCATTATTTGTTCCATTTCTTTGAAAAAGATGGATGGTACTTTGATAGGAATTGCATTAAATGTGTAGATTGCTTTAGGTAGCATAGACATTTTCACAATATTTATTCTTCCAATCCAGGAGCATGAAACATTTTTCCATTTCTTGGTGTCTTCCTCAATTTCTTTCCTGAGTACTTTATAGTTTTCTGAGTATAGATTCTGTGTCTCTTTGGTTAGGTTTATTCCTAGGTATCTTATGGTTTTGGATGCAATTGTAAATGGGATTGACTCCTTAATATCTCTTTCTTCTGTCTTGCTGTTGGTGTAGAGAAATGCAACTGATTTCTGTGCATTGATTTTATATCCTGACACTTTACTGAATTCCTGTATAAGTTCTAGCAGTTTTGGAGTGGAGTCTTTTGGGTTTTCCACATATAGTATCATATCATCTGCGAAGAGTGATAATTTGACTTCTTCTTTGCCGATTTGGATGAAAGGAAATACATTTTTAAAATAACAGATCTTTTGGCAAATAATTTAATAAAATAAAAGTTTCATTCATATATGTAGATCATAATAAATGTTTTTAATAAGCATGAAATTATAACTCTGAAGTGTGCTAAAATGAAACCACCTGCTAAGGGTGAGAGAACAAAAATAAACATCATTTTTCCAAATAAGAGGAATTTATTACCTTTGAATCAAAGCATGTGGATTTGTTCAAACTGGCAATAAAGGAATATGGAAACAGAAACCATACAATGTCATATTTTAGATTTCTAAAAGACTTCATGAGTGTAGAGTATACATTTTTTAAATGCTACATAATGCTACATAATGACAAGATGACAGGTTGTGACAAATAGCATTTTAAAAGCTCTACTCATAATGGAACGGAAGGTGTCATTTCCCTATAATTTTATATATGTCATTAATTTACTATATCTGGATACAACACATTACCAAACAGATGTTCATCAAAGACTAAATCATTTTTAATGGAACATAATAATTTGAACCTACATTTATTAATCATTTTTTTTGATCTAACATTTATAGTGTCGCTAAACATTTTATCAGTTGTTGACAAAATTCAAAAAAAATAGGATAAAAAGTCGTGTTTGGAAAAGTAGATTTTCTTTGAAATTTGCTTTTAAATGAAAATATTTGCTGATAGTTTTAAAACTTTAAATGTAATTTTATATATATCTGACCTATCAGATGATATAAAATTTTTGGAGAAAATATGACTTATTTTTTAGATCTTGGTTGAAGGTATTAATAAAGAGCAACTGTTTGTATTATTTGTATTGTGATATCTTAGTTAATAAACATGAATAACTGGTATAAAATATGTCTTTTTAAAAATTTTATTTATTTACTTGACAGAGATCACAGGAAGGCAGAGAGGCAGGCAGAGAGAGAGGAATGGAAGCAGGCTCCCTGCTGAGAAAAGAGCCCACTGTGGGACTCAATCCCAGGAACCTGGAATCATGATCTGAGCCGAAGTCAGAGATTTTAACCCATTGAGCCACCCAGGTGCCCTTAATTTTATTTTTATATAGAATTATAGTTCTTGCCAAAATATGGAACTAGCTGGAACTGAATGCCTCCTTCAAAGTCAGCTCTGGAGAAATTATGCAAGTGTAATAGAGAACTATTTTAGATATTAACCAAAAACAAAGAAATGATGATAAATTCCTTAAAAGACTCAAAGTTGCTCTTGACTGGTATGTTTCAAGCTCTATTCCTGGTATGAGGACAGGATTTAACAGGCCTGTCACTGTAGAAATCAGCTGGATGTTTAGAGGCGATCAGAACTGTACAAAAACCTTGAAGGGGTAAAGACTTGAAAATTCTTTAGAGAGATTAGCTCCCTAAGGCATTATTCATCCACACATTTTCCTCCAAACAATTAAGACTGATGGATGAGGGGCACCTGAGGGGCTCTCTCATCACGTGGGTGGTGGGTTAAGCCTCTGCCTTCATCTCAAGTCTTGGTCTCTGGGTCCTGGGATCCAGCCCCACATCGGGCTCTGCTCAAAAGGAAGACTGATTCCCTCCCTGCTTGCCTGCCTCTCTGCTTACTTGTGATCTCTCTCTCTCTCTCTCTGTGTCCAATAAATAAATAAAGTCTTTTAAAAAAGGCTGATGTATGCTAAATTATGAAAACTGCTCCCTCGAAATGATGCTTCTTCATAAGGATTTAAGAATTTACAATTGTAAGAATTTAAAATTGAAACTTGATCGTAGGATTTATCTTATAAAATAACATCAAGTGAAGGCAGTTATTATTAGTTCTGAAGTATTTGTGATTCTGAATTCTTGGCCTCATTAGTAAATTTATTTTTAATAAATTATTATTTAATATATAATAATATATATAATATACTATATGTAACATATATAACATATATAATATATATAATAAATTCATTCATTCATTTATTATTTATTTATTATTATTATGATTTTATTTATTAACTCAAACACAAGAAAATGAATGACCTGATTGAAAAATTGGCAAGGACTGGAACAGACACCTCACTGAAGAAGATATTGAGATGGCAATAATGATATGAAAAGATGCTGTGATGATCCACAGCATGTCTAATTAAGGAATTGTAAATTAAAAGAACAAAGAGGGGCGCCTGGATAGCTCAGTGTGTTAAGCCGCTGCCTTTGGCTCAGGTCATGATCTCAGGGTCCTGGGATCGAGTTCCACGTTGGGCTCTCTCTCTCAGCAGAAGCCTGCTTCCCTTTCTCTCTCTCTCTGACTGCCTCTCCGTCTTCTTGTGATCTCTCTCTGTCAAATAAATAAATAAATTCTTTTTAATAAATAAATAAATAAATAAAACAATGATATATCACTACACATCTATTAGAATGGCTAAAATCCAAAATACTGACAACATAAAATGCTTTTGACGATGAGGAACAATAGAAACTCTCATTCATTCTGGTGAGAACACCAAAATGGTGCTACCACTTTGGAAGACAGTTGGGCAGTTTCTTACAAAACTAAACATATTTTTACCATATCATCCAGCAATCGTGCTCCTTGGTACTCACCCAAAAGAGCAAAAACTTTGTGTACACAGAATCCTGCATATAAACCTGTGTTTGTAACAGCTTTACCCATAAGTGCCAAGAGTTGGAAGTAACCAAGATGTCCTTCAGGAGGAGAATGGATAGATAAACTGTGGTCCATTGAAACAATGGGATATGATTCAGCGATAAAGAGAAATGGCTATCAAGCAATGAAAAGACACGGAGCAAACTTAAAATCCATCATAATAAGTGAAAGAAGTCAATTTGAAAAAGCTTCATGTTGCAAGGTTCCAACTATATGACCTTCTAGAAAAGGCAGAACTATGCAAATGGTATAAAGATCAGCGGTTTGTAGCAGTTAGGAGAGGAGCAGGATGAGCAGGCAGAGCACAGAGGATTTTTAGGCCAGTGAAAATGTTCTGTATGACATGTATGATATTTTAGATATATATCGCTACACAGTTGTCAAAATGCATAAGATACTATACCAAGAGTGAACTCTATGAGAAAAGGTTTTTTTAAGATCTTATTTATTTATTTGACAGGCATCAAAGCAGGCAGAGAGGCAGGCGGGGAAAGCAGGGGTTGGGGGAAAGCAGGCTCCCTGCCAAGCAGAGAGTCTGGTCTGGGGCTCGATGCCAGGACCGTGAGATTATGACCTGAGCCGAAGGCAGAAGCCTTAACCCACTGAGCCACCCTGGTGCCCCACCAAGAGTGAACTCTAATGTAAACTGTGGACATTGGGGTGATGATGATGTGTCAGTGTAGGGTCAGTGAGCGTGAAAAATTATCACCGTGGTACAGGATGTGGATAATGGGGAAGGCTGTGTATATGTGGGGAAAGGGAATTTTACTTTGATCCCCAAACTACTCTAAAAAATGCAGTCTGTTAAAAAAAACTTTATAATGCAATATAATACAAAACAAGAACGCATATCAAGAGAGAAATAATGTTTAAAGGGAACGAAGAACTTCAGTAATGTGTACCTAGGGATTTTGATTGCACATTTGTAGGAAGTTCACATTGTCATTAGCAATTGTTTATCTGTGAAGTAGAAGTAACATAAAGAGTGATGAAAACTCGAAAATGCAACATTAAAAAAATGCCATCTATGGGCTTTTAAAAAATGGAACAAAATTTGCTTGGCTTTTTAAGCTTAGTGGGGAATGAAGGGACAGAATTTAAATTCAGCTTTATAAAAGATTGGATAATATGTTTCTACAAAGAAGGCTCCTCTGAGTAACATAGAAATGAACATGGTAGCAGAAAGTGGAAAAAAGCTTACATCTCTTGTGAGCTCACGTTCTCTGAAACCCTGTCACTTGATGGAGACAGTAACTGTTTGATGAACAGCAAATGGTAGTCATTAAGATTGCCGGGATTTTCACTAAAAATCGTGAATGGATTTTTTAAAAAATATGTAAGGAATGTCTACAGTGCAACTACCTGCAAATAATTGACATTTTGGAGAGAATATTTTAATCAGCAGGGAAGGTCAAAATGACAAAGTTCCAGGATCAGAGTAAACATATGGAATTAAAAAATAAAAAATTTAAAAAAAAAAGATTTTTTTGAAAGGACTTTTTTTTAAAGGACTTTAAACAAAAGTCCTTTTTAAGAGACAGTTGGCTGTTTAAACCAAAAGTACAACTCACTGAGAGAATCGCTGCATTATTTATTGGGGGAAAAGACCTGGAATGTAGAAAGACCCATTCTGCAGAGGAAAAAATAGAATCACTAACAGGCCTCATGCCTTGCACAGCTAGTGGCTAGAATCCCTGCCTCATGAGACCCTGTGCCAGAAGGCCGCTAGAACCATCTCAACTATGTTAGTCTATCTTGGAAGCCAACAAGTGTTTTCCAGTTAAGAGCACGGTAACAATCAGTCACGTTATGTTATAATGACTGCCGATATCTTTAAAAGCCTTGTCAAGTTCCTTTTTGAGTAACCCTCACCCCAACCTTAGAGAAATTTATCTGTGGTTCACCTCTTTGAAATACCTCATTGTTGTTTCACATTTACCATAGCAAAAAAAAAAAAAACAAAAAAACAAAAAAACAAAAAAAACCTTTTTATAAACAAAGTGTTCAGAAGGGGGCGCCACTGTAAACAATGAGAGTTTTTGCTGCCCGGACACCTTTGTTGCAGAAACAGCTGAAAGCAATCAGGTCAGACAGAGCCAAGGGCTGGAGGGATTTTTAAAATTACAAAAACCGAACCAAATCAAACCAAAACAAAAATCAAAACCAATGGCCAAGATTTCAAGTTTGCTACTAAAGGTATGACATTCTCCTAAGACATGCCCGTGACTTGATCAATATATTTATATATTTATATTTGAAGAAGAAGGAACTATTTGATGCAGCAAATCCATGTTGATTAAAAATTACCAGATATGGGGGCTCCTGGGTGGCTCAGTGGATTAGGCCTCTGCCTTCAGCTCAGGTCATGATCTCAGTGTCCTGGGATCGAGTCCCGCATCGGGCTCTCTGCTCAGCAGGGAGCCTGGTTCCTCTTCTCTCTCTCTCTGCATGCCTCTCCCTACTTGTGATTTCTCTCTGTCAAATAAATAAATAAAATCCTTAAAAAAAACAATTACTAGGTGTGAAATACATCGGGGGTATGGGAAGGAAAATAATTTCACCTGATCAGACTAGGAAGTGGTTGAAGCCTGAATTAAAGTGCTATAAAAAGAGTAAAGACCTGGGAAATATATGGGTAAAAATCCCTAGAAAAACAGCATTAATAACTGGCTGCTCTTTATTGAACCAGATCCTGCTTAGGCAAAGAAGAGCTGGTTTTAGCCAGAGGATGATCTCCGTTTGTCTTTATGATCTGGCATTCCTGCAAGCTAGGCATGGGGCACTGCACTAGAGCTGCAAATGCTGGGGGGCCCTCACTGTCCCTTTTCTCTTCTCAGGGGGACAACAGGCATGTCCATGGTGCAGTGTGACAGGCTTTACCACAGGGAGATAAAAGACTGCCAAGGGTAGTTTGGAGCTGGAAAAAGCCACTTAGGAACAGATTTTCAGGGGAGGTGATAGACAAGGGCAATGCGAAGAATGAGGATGAGTGTGTCAAGTTTCAAAGTGCCAGGAGGCAGCACAGTGCATTCGGGAAACTACAGCAAGTTCATGTCAACCGACAGCTGATCTGGCAGCATCACCAAGGGATGGAGGCTGAGCCCCGGGGTTAACACTGGGGCTGAGATGGTTTGTATAGTATGCCGAGGAGGTGAGGTACTACACTGTGGGGGCACAGGGAGCTACCGGAGGATTTCAAATATCAGAATCGTAACCATAATAGAGTATTTCATTGCATCCTAGCTTTCATCAAGGGTAAGATGCACTATAGTTTATGTTCGACTAAGAAAGGGAATTGCTGTCAGTTAAACTAGGATATGTCCTCAAGTGCAAGGTGAGTGCCACCTTAAGAGGTATTAAAATGGGGGAGGGGGGAGACAAATCTTAGAACAAGAAAACTGTGGTACTAGAATAATTAAGAAAGTTCGAACACTTGGATCAACAAAAAAAGTGATTATTGCTTACCATGTGCCCCAAACTATATTAAGTCTTAGAACAAGAGACGTTCTCATCTTGATGCCCCGCAGCTGTTAGACCCAAGGTACAGAGGGCAGTAGCCAACGACCAGCAGGCCCCAAGTGCCATGTGCAGACTCTAAGAGCAACTGCCTTTGAGAGAGGAAACGGTTGAGACTGGGCCTTCTGCGGTAGAGAATTACTAGCTGGGAATGTAGGAAAATTGACACAGAATCAGAATTGATGCCCCTACATGACAGAGTTTGTGAAACTTCCCTTCTCAGAGATCTTGCGGCTCCTCAGAAATGTATTTTTCATTTTGGACGGAGTATTCAGGATAAATATGATCTGTTCGAGTTCCTCTTCTCTCATCAGGACTGTTTCTTAGGCTTCAGTGGCACAAGAAAAGGGTTTTGATAGTCCAGAGTAAATCCTGACAAAAGCAAAGCACAGTATCTATGAAAAACTAACCACTCAGAAGAGAACAACAGATAAAAGGCCAGGACGACCTGACCCTGCAGGATAGGTTAGGTTGGTCCGGCAACAGGGGTAGAGGGGAAGTGCCCATCTCCTGCTAGAAGAGCTAGAGAAGACCCCTTCCGGAGAGACCACCAGGAGAGGAGAGCAGTAGGTGCTGAGGATGAAGAATATTTTAATCAGCAGAGAAGGTCAAAATGACAAAGTTCCAGGATCAGAGTAAACCTATGGGATTAAAAAATAAAAAATAAAAAAAAAAGATTTTTTTGAAAGAACTTTTTTTTAAAGGAATTTAAACAAAAGTCCTTCTTAAGAGACAGTTGGCTGTTTAAACCAAAAGTACAACTCACTGAGAGATTCGCCGCATTATTTATTGGGGTAGAAAGGACCTGGAATGTAGAAAGACCCATTCTGCAGAGGAAAAAAGAGAATCACTAACAGGCCTCATGCCTTGCACAGCCAGTGGCTAGAATCCCTGCCTCATGAGACCCTGTGCTAGAAGGCCGCTAGAACCATCTCAACTATGTTATTCTATCTTGGAAGCCAACAAGTGTTTGCCCAGTTAAGAGCACGGTAACAATCAGTCACGTTATGTTATAATGATTGTCGATATCTTTAAAAGCCTTGTCAAGTTCCTTTTTGATTAACCCTCACCCCACCCTTAGAGAAATTTATCTGTGGTTCACCTCTTTGAAATACCTCATTTTTGTTCCACATTTAAGACAGAATGAATATATAAAATTGACAATGAGTTCCAGATTTTAAAAGTCACTTGCCATTCAATCCAAATTGTGAGTTTGATCGGTTACCGAACACTTTATAATGCACACCCAATAATTTTACAGAGATTATTTTTTTCTTACCAATTCTTGATTATTCTGTCTTGCAATGCAGAGAAAGCTAACTAATTTAAAATAAACTTCCATTAATTTTGATTGTTATAAACTTAAAATTGATTAATTTCCATATACAGAGTTTAAAATGTTCACAATTTGCATTAAATATATATTCTGTGTATACCTTGAAAAAATTATACTGCAATTTGAAATTAAAATGATGTTGTATATAGCTGCAAGAAGCCACCTGTCCCATTTCATCTTACTATATAAGTTGTGTCAGGTAATTTATAAAATCCCTACTGCATAACAAATCTATTTTTTGTTGGAATGGGTAGTAATGTTTGTTCTTATTTCTAAATAAGAGTTGGTCTATGAGTGCATCTGCAACTGTATTTTTCCTAAGTGGCTTCATGGTCTTGAACTGAGAAAGCTCAGAACATTAAACATCAAAATAATATAATTTGACATAATTAGACATCAAGGAAATGCAATTAAAATGACACTGAGATATTACTACACACTTATCAGAATGGCTAAAATATAATATAATGACAAGACCAAAAGAAAAAAATATACTATTTGATGATACACAATGGCAAGTTGTACCATAACTTAACCATCTCAGACTAGTGTAGTGTTAAATTTGTTTTTCTAGCAATGTTTTGGGTCACTTACCACTTTTCAAGGATTTAAAGTGCTATCATTTTACTTAAAACTGTGAAATTTGGTCAGATTTAAATTTCAATTTATGTTAAAACATTCTGTAAACTGTGTTAAACTTTGACATTTGTTCCCTCTGTTCAGTGAATAACACTATATCATATTATGAAAAATACACTAATTTTCATTTTGAAAAATATCCCTTTTTCCTCTTATGGTAATTATTAATATGAATTAATAGTAGAATTTGATATGGTTCCATATGACCATAAATACTTTATTGTATATTATCAAATTTAATAATGAATATAATGTACTTCTTTGGACAATTTTTAAAGACCAGTCTACTCTTAAAAAAAAAAAAATGGAGACGCACTTCTTCAGTTCACACAAATTTCATTTTATTATATATAACCTCAGATAGATTTCAACAAATCATAATTTATTAAAATTATGTCTATTTAAAAATCTCATAGAAGAGTAAAACCATCAAAAATAAAAATAAATACGCACAACACACACACATCACCCATGTATTGGCAAATCACAATTGCTGTAACAATACATTAGACATTCCACAGTTAAGGGCTATCAAAATTTCCATCAGTGACAAAAAGATTTGTATCCAAATGGACTGATTTTCCAGAATCCAAGAAAAAGTCTCCTAGGGTTTATTTAAAGATAAATATTTGAACAAATACTTCTTAAATTTAGGAAATTCAGAACATACGATTAAAGAATATTTGCAGTGCAGACTATATTCAATCCTTCCTTCAAAATGTGGCTTTGAGTACATAATTCTGTTTTCTCTATCTAAATTGAGCTGTCCTCCAAGGAAGTTTTCTAAAATGTGTGTCTCTGTGTGATAAATGTTCTAAGACCTAACATGCTTCATTGTATTTTTACTGTGCTCTCAAATTTAATCAATAATTTGGCTTGATGTATAATATCTAGTTTCAAATATCTTTTCCATCTATACAAACACCCAGTTGTCTCCTTTATATGCTATTACTATTGAGAATTCTGCTGTCAGTATTATTCTTGTACATTTTAGGTGATCTGTTCTTCTCTTGGGCATCATTTATGCTCTTCTCTGTTTCTGATATTCTTAAAGCTCACCATAATATATATGAGTGTTTTTTTTAGAAGATTTTATTTATTTATTTGACAGAGAGAAATCACAAGTAGTTGGAGAGGCAGGCAGAGAGAGAGAGAGGAGGAAGCAGGCTCCCCGCCGAGCAGAGAGCCCCATGCAGGACTCGATCCCAGGACCCTGAGATCATGACCTGAGCCGAAGGCAGCGGCTTAACCCACTGAGCCACCCAGGCGCCTTATATGAGTGGTTTTGTGTGTGTGTGGTTTTTGTTTTGTTTTGTTTCTGATTTCTCATGTTTGGCATCATTTTAAGTCTGGTATCTTTTATCTTTCTTTAATTCTCCAAAATTTATCTCAGTACTTATTTAAATATTTTCTTTATTTTTTTTCTCTTCTGCTGCATTTGGGCAGAAGTCATTAATTTGTTTGTTTGTTTGTTTGTCCCAACTCACTTTTTCATTTTACAGCTATATTCATCTTAGTCTCCATTTATTGTATTCTTTATTTCAACAATTTTCACTTAATTTATATTCACAGTATAGTATCTTTCTTTTCTTTGTATATGTATATCACTATTTTATCATATACTTTTAAGCTATTTTTAAAAATATTTTATTTATATATTTGACAGTGAGAAATCACAAGTAGGCAGAGAGGCGGGCAGAGAGAGAGGAAGGGAAGCAGGCTACCTGCTGAGCAGAAAGCCTGATGTGGGGCTTGATCCCAGGACCCTGAGATCATGACTTGAACCGAAGGCAGCGGCTTAACCCACTGAGCCACCCAGGTGCCCCTTTTAAGCTATTTTTTAAAAGTACAGTCATTCTTCTTTTTTAATATTTTATTTATTTATTTATTTGACAGAGAGAGAGATCACAAGTAGACGGAGGGCAGGCAGAGAGAGAGAGAGAGAGAGAGAGAAGCAGACTCTCTGCTGAGCAAAGAGCCTGATGCAGGATTTGATCCCAGGACCCTGAGATCATGACCTGAGCTGAAAGCAGTGGCTTAATCCACTGAGCCACCTAGGCGCCCCTAAGCTATTTTTTAAATTCCTGTTCCAATAACACTTGGATTGCCATATAAAGTTAACCACATCATCTTTTTTAGGTAAGTAATTGTACTTTTTATGTGCATAGTTATTTTGGTCCAGAGTTCAGCTCCTCTTAGGATCATCAAATCTCTGTAAAGTCTGGGTATGCTAGGATTTTCTAAGCAACAATAAAATACATTGAAACCTGGTAGCTTAATTATAATAATGTTTTCTTTCTCAATCATTCACAATAGCATTACATTCTGAGTAGCTTCCTTCTATTTTGCAGCTATAGTGTTTGGAAAAACTTGAATTGTGATATCACTGTGATAATGTGAATTAGTCAGGGTTTTTCAGAGAATAGGGAAGAGAAAAAAAAAAGGAAGATATTCTCCAGGGCCAACTCTAGAAGTGACTATTAAAACATCTGTCCAAATTTAATTGAACAAAACTCAGAAATGCCATCTCCAGTGAAATACAAAGAAGACTATATATAGTTCTGGGCACACACATCTCATTTGACCCAATGATGTACATCAATGAAAGACTGAAGGCCAATCACCACTCCATGGGAGAATTTAAAAATAAATTTACTAATGAGGCCAAGAATTCAGAATCACAAATACTTCAGATCTAATAAAAACTGCCTGCACTTGATGTTATTCTGTAACATAAATCCTATGATCAAGTTTCAATTTTAAATTCTTACAATTGTAAATTCTTAAATCCTTATGAAGAAGCATCATTTCGAGGGAGCAGTTTTCATAATTTAGCATCCATCAGCCTTTTTAAAAGATTTTATTTATTTATTGGACAGAGAGAGAGAGAGATCACAAGTAAGCAGAGAGGCAAGCAAGCAGGGAGGGAAGCAGGCTTCCTTTTGAGCAGAGCCCGATGTGGGGCTGGATCCCAGGACCTAGAGACCATGACTTGAGATGAAGGCAGAGGCTTAACCCACCTCCCACGTGATGAGAGAGCCCCTCAGGTTCCCCTCATTCATCAGTCTTAATTGTTTGGAGGAAAATGTGTGGATGAATAATGCCTTAGGGAGCTAATCTCTCTAAAGAATTTTCAAGTCTTTACCCCTTCAAGGTTTTTGTACAGTTCTGATCGCCTCTAAACATCCAGCTGATTTCTACAGTGACAGGCCTGTTAAATCCTGTCCTCATACCAGGAATAGAGCTTGAAACATACCAGTCAAGAGCAACTTTGAGTCTTTTAAGGAATTTATCATCATTTCTTTGTTTTTGGTACATATCCTAAATAGTTCTATATTACACTTGCATAATTTCTCCAGAGCTGACTTTGAAGGAGGCATTCAGTTCCAGCTAGTTCCATATTTTGGCAAGAACTATAATTCTATATAAAAAAAGAACATATTTTAGGGTGCCTGGGTGGCTCAGTGGGTTAAAATCTCTGCCTTCGGCTCAGGTCATGATTCCAGGTTCCTGGGATTGAGTCCCACAGTGGGCTCTCTTCTCAGCAGGGAGCCTGCTTCCATTCCTCTCTCTCTGCCTGCCTCTCTGCCTTCCTGTGATCTCTGTCAAGTAAATAAATAAAATTTTTAAAAAGACATATTTTATACCAGTTATTCATGTTTATTAACTAAGATATCACAATACAAATAATACAAACAGTTGCTCTTTATTAATACCTTCAACCAAGATCAAAAAAATAAGTCATATTTTCTCCAAAAATTTTATATCATCTGATAGGTCAGATATATATAAAATTACATTTAAAGTTTTAAAACTATCAGCAAATATTTTCATTTAAAGGCAAATTTCAAAGAAAATCTACTTTTCCAAACACGACTTTTTATCCTATTTTTTTTTAATTTCGTAGACAACTGCTAAATTGTTTAGCGAGACTATAAATGTTAGGTCGAAAAAATGATTGATAGATGTAGGATCAAAATATTATGTTCCATTAAAAATAATTTAGTCTTTGATGAACATCTGTTTGGTAATGTGTTGTATCCAGATACAGTAAATTAATGACATATATAAAATTATAGGAAAATGACACTTTCCGTTCCATTATGAGTAGAGCTTTTAAAATGCTATTTGTCACAACCTGTCATCTTGTCATTATGTAGCATTATGTAGCATTTAAAAAATGTATACTCTACACTATGTAGTCTTTTAGAAATCTAAAATATGACATTGTATGGTTTCTGTTTCCATATTCCTTTATTGCCAGTTTGAACAAATCCACATGCTTTGATTCAAAGGTAATAAATTCCTCTTATTTGGAAAAATGATGTTTATTTTTGTTCTCTCACCCTTAGCAGGTGGTTTCATTTTAGCACACTTCAGAGTTATAATTTCATGCTTATTAAAAACATTTATTATGATCTACATAGATGAATGAAACTTTTATTTTATTAAATTATTTGCCAAAAGATCTGTTATTTTAAAAATGTATTTCCTTTGAAGGGTTATTTTAGAGCATTCAGAGGGGATCTAGGAGTGTGGTATTATGCAATTTTTAAGTAGGTTTGAAATGGTTATTTATATGATTGTTTCTTTAAGGCTTATGTATATTGTCCATTATATGCTATAAAATATTTTGAAATTAAATTTAAGGTATGTTTTACATAGTTTATTTTTTGGAAAAAAATATTGAAATGACTTATGAAATTCACTGTACTCTCAACATTAATTTTTTCTGAAATTTACCAATTGTTTACTGAACCTATTATATGGCAGATATTACTTCAGACTACACTGGTAAATGAAATACTTGGCTTTGTAGAACTTTAATTTAAAGGGTGAGACAATTAAAAGCTATAAACCTTAACAGAAATTGCATAGTGCATTCAAAAATGATGAGTACAATGGGGAAAAAGAAAAATTAGATCAGGATGAGAAAAATCAAGGTTGCTAGGCAGGGGATGGGGAGTTAAGAATTTTAATAGGAAGATCAGGGTAGTTACAATGAAGCTGACAATTGAACAAAGGTATGGAAAGGTGATGAATTTGCCCAGAACTATCAGCAATAAGGTCACTCCAGACAAAGGAATTGGCTATCTTGAAGGTTGGATCATGCCTGGCATATCTGAGGAATAGCAAGGAGGCCACTTTGAGTGACTGAAGAGTAGCAGGGAAAGAGGTCACAGAGGTTAAATGAGTGGCTAGATCATGTAAAAGCTTAGAAGTCATTGTAAAACTCTGGCTTTTATATTTGGAAACTTACTGTGTGATAGAATTTCTGCTAATAACGGAGAGTTCAAATGTCCATAAAATTTCAAGGATTCTTATTCTAGTAAGACAGAATAAAGAAAAAGAGTTCATATTTTCACATGGTGTAACAAATGCTCGGAGATCCAAGTGTAGGAAGCTATGGGAGCACAGAAGAAGGCACTAAAATCACACCAATATATTTGATGACTGTGACTATATATAAATTTGTATTTTCTAGATTTTTTTAATAGTCATGGAATCACACAGTATATACTATTCATTGCCTGGCTTTTCTTTTCTCAGCACCATTACTTTGAGAATCTCCAATTGTAAATAGTTCATTTTGATGTTGAAGAGTAATCTCTTTAATGAATAGATCATAATTTGTCTTTGCTCTATTGATGGACATTGATGAACATTTCCACTGTTTTCAATTCTTAAAAATAAAGCTGCTATGAAATTCATATACAAGTCCTTGTACGAACATGGGGTTTGTTTCTCTTGGTTAAAAGCCTAGAAGTAAAATGGCTATTCGTGTAACTGCAACATATTTTGCATTTAAAAAAAATTTCCAAACTATTTTCCAAAGTGGTGGTATCATGATATATGCCAACAACAGTTTAGATTTTTTGCTGCTTCTCAATCTAGCTCAGACGAAGTACAATTAGCCTTTATAATTTTAGCCATTCTAATAGATATGTAAGCATGTCTCATTATGATTTTAATTTGTATTTCTTTAATGTCTAAATGTTGAGAAATTTGTCATGTGCTTATAAGCCATCCATATCCTTTTGGTGACATGTCTCTGCAATAATTTTCTTCACATGTAAAATTGGATACTCTGTTTGGTTATTAGTAAAGTTTTTTATTTTTATTCATTTTTAAATAATCAGAGTAGGTGTCCATTATCAGATATATAATTTGCAAATCCCGTCTCCATCTTTACGGTGTCTCAATGGAGCTTTGATAGCTGTGTCTTTCAAGAAATGTGCTACTTCTTTCCTGGTACACGGAGGTATGACTAGAACATTATCAATGTTGACCTTTGCAAAGAAAATCATGGCTTAAGATATATGTAGTCTGCGGTTGTTGGGAGTGTTCTGTAATATCAAGCATATCTAGTTAGTTGATAATTTTGTTCAAGTCTTACATATCTTACCAATTTGATGACCATTTGTCTGTAAAATCTTAAAAAAAAGGTGTTGCAATTTTTTTCCATTTCTCTTCTAAGGTAGAAGTTATGATTTTGTTCTTAGTTTTTCCCTATATATCCCCAAATCTGTTATTAAGTATTAAAAGTCAAGAATTATTATACTCCCTGATGAATTCATCCTTTTACTCTTCTGTAATTTTGACTTTATCTTTATGTCTGATAATGAAATTTGCTTTAAAATCACTTTTCATTATCTTGATATAACCACCAAAGTTATAGTGTGATTAGTGTTAATATACCATAGTTTTTCTTTTACTTTATAAAGCACTTCTATATTTAATCCTCAAAAAAAAAAAAAACAGCATTTTAGCTCTGGAAGCATCTTTCTAAATTATCTTTTCTTTTTTTTTTAATGAAACAGTAGCAATTTTTGTTAAATGACCTAAACTGAAAGTAGGTTTAGAACTTTATTTATTTATTAATTTATTTAGTAAAAGATTTTATTTTGTTTATTGACAGCGAGAGAGAGAGAGAGAGGAAGCACACAAGCGGGGTAAATCACGTGCAGACAGAGAGGAAGAAGCAAGCTCCTTGGGGTGGAAGTAGTCCCATGCAGGGCTAGATCCCTGTACACTGGAATCATGACCTCAGCCAAAGGCAAACATCTGCTTAAACAACTGAGTCATCCAGGCACCCCTAGAAAATTTAAAAAAAAAAAGACCTTTTAAAAACATTTTGTTGGTTTCTTTTTTTTTTTAATATTTTATTTATTTGACAGACAGAGAGACAGGAAGAGGAACTATAAGCAGGGCAGAGGGAAAAGGAGAAGCAGGTTTCCCACTGAGCAGAGAGCCTGATGTGGGGCTCCATCCCAGGACCCTGGGATCATGACCTGAAAAGAAGGGACACTTATGGAGGAAGCCACCCAGACACCTCTTTTCTTTGTTTTTCATATATGGCAACTGATGTTTCCCAGCCACGAGGAGCATATTACCCATTGATTAAATCTTTGATAACAACCTATTTAAAGAGGTGTGTAAATATATACTTACTCAGATTTATACACTTTGTGTTTTCTTCATAGTTTGGGGCTGGACCCCATGGTCACAACACTGCTTCCAGTCTTTGCCTTCCTATCTTTTGATATCAGGTATTTGGTATTTGGTCAGCAAAGCAAATTAGTATCAAAATTAATAAGCCCTTGGCACCATATCTCTGAAGCAGGGGTTGCTCTTAGCCAAGGCCCAGAGCAGTTGACCTCCCCTCGCTAGTGCTATAGCCCCAAGGACTAGGTCCCTGCCACCAGAACTCAGTCTTACATGTTATGCTAAGCAGACAAAACCAAAACAGGAAAGCTCCCACACCTTTCACTGGCAGGCCTCATCTCCCACTCCCTCGACGTCCAGGCAGTACCAGATGCCAGGGAGGGGTCTTGGTCCAACATATGGGAGGGAAGGAAGTAGCCACGAGCAAGTATCTGCCTCTCTGTGCCTTTCTTTCATGAGCAGGTTGTAAGGAGGAGGAAGAGGAAGGGGAAGAGAGGTGAACTTCAAGGGGTGAAGGCCTCAGGTAGGCAGCTGGATCCTGCCAGTAGGAAAGGGACAAAGGAGAAGGCAGTGAGTCTTGCAGGGAGGGTGGGGGGTAAGGGTTACCGCTTATGACGGAATCTGGACAGGAGTAATAGGGATACTATTCATTTGAGTCCACCATTGGCAAGCTGGGCTGGGTGTCAGGGCAGATAGGCCTCCCTGGGCAATGGCACATGAGAGAAGGTGGAATTCTTCTCTGAGGAGCAGGTGGAGCTTTGGGTCTTGGGAAAGCATAGACAGTATTGTTCCAGGGCCAAGGACAGGTCCGGGTACTCCTGGTTGGAGGTTAAGGCCACAGAATGATCCAGGTCTCCTACCACCAGCTTGAAGGTACCACATGCCAGCCACCCCTCATTATTGTGTATAACTCTCTGGTGCACTTATTGGCTTATCCATCAAATGACTCCTTCAGCAGCTTGAAAACCACCTCCACAGGCACTCCAGGATATGGGAGGCTTCCAGAGTGAAGATTTTGCACAGGATCACCCCAAAAGACCAGAAGTCACTCTGGTCGATGTAGATCTGGTCAAACATGGCCTTAGGGACCATCCACTTCACAGGCAGTCCACTGTTATTGTCTTTTTATAGTAACTGATGTGGTGATATCTCTGGCAAGGCTGAAGTCTGAGATCCTCATCATGCTGTCCTTTGTCACCAGCACTTCCCTGGTGGCCAGGTCTTGGTGTATGCACTTCTCGGAGGCAAGGTACTCCATGCCTCAGGCTACCTGATAGGCACAGGATACCAGGTCCTTGGAGGAGAGTTGCTCTGCTGCATTGTGGCTGAGATTGTAAGAGTACTCCAGGTCAGGAGGCCTCTGGGCCTGCAGGTACTCCTGTATGTTGTCTTTGGAGGCATATTCCATGAGAGTGTACAAAGGACCATCCTGTGTGCAGGACCCAGCAGGTTGATGGTGTCCTTGTGCTGTCCAATCATCTTCATCATCTCCATTTCTGAGATTAGGTTTGACAGGTCTTTCTCTATTGCATCTGACTTCAACATCTTCACAGACACTTTAGTCAAATGGTTGGATTTGTCTTTGTCCAGCCCAATGGCCTCCTCCAACACCACCTGCCCAAAGTAGGCCTGTCTAGGGGGTCTGCCTAAACTGCCTACAACCAGCCTGCCTCAAGGCAGTTATGAACTCTAGATTATCCTCAAAAACATTAAACCACAAGCTAAAAGTTCTCTTCACTAGGTCTCTGTCGCAGGTCTAATTTTCTTATCTTTCATCATTTATCCTTTTCCTAATTCTTATTTTCAGTATAGTTTATTTTGCTTCCAGGTGTTTCCCCTGGTTTCTGTATGCTGTTTCATAGGGAAGAGTTATCCTGTCATAAAATTATTTCTTGAGCATTCATTACATCTCTCAGTTAAAATGGGTTCTTTTATGGTATTGATTCATTTGAGTTTTCTCAAAATGGGAAGAATTTTCAAAATGGTGTTTTCCTCAAGGTTCAGAGTATGTCTTAGCCTCATCTTTACTCTTTTTGAAATTCACTTTTCAAATTCTTGTCCCTCTTTTTATCTTTTCAAATTAAAATGTTTTATTTTTACTATTCTTTTATTTGAGTATAGTTGATATTCAGTGTTACATTGGTTTCAGGTTTTCAATATCTCCATACATTATCCTATGATCACTTCAAATATAGCCACCATCTGTCACCATATAACACTATTATAATATCATTGACTATATTCTCTACACTGTCCCATATCTCTTTTTAAAATCTCTGATTTTTATGTTTTCTCTTACTCCAATTTTTGACCATCATTTTACTTGGTTACTTTAATAAAATATGCCTGATTACACACACTTTGTTGAAAACCATAGCATTTGATTTATAGTAGTCTTCTTCTTCTTCTTCTTCTTTTAATTAACATATAATGTATTATTAGCCCCAGGGGTACAGGTCTGTGAATCGCCAGGTTTACACACTTCACAGCACTCACCACAGCACATACCCTCCCCAATGTTCATAACCCCACCACCCTCTCCCTACCCTCCCCAACCCCCCCGGCAACTCTCAGTTTGTTTTGTGAGATTAAGAGTCTCTTATGGTTTGTCTCCCTCCCGATCCCATCTTATTTCATTTACTCTTTTCCTGTCCCCCATATTGCACCTGCATTTCCTCATATCAGGGAGATCATATGATAGCGTCTTTCTCTGGTTGACTTATTTTGCTAAGCATAATACCCTCTAGTTCCATCCATGTCATTGCAAATGGCAAGCTTTCATTTCTTTTGATGGCTGCATAGTATTCTATCATATATATATATATATATATATATATATATATATATGTGTGTGTGTGTGTATATATATATATATATATACACACACACACACACATATATATATATATATATATATATATACCATTCATTTGTTGATGGACATCTAGGTTCTTTCCATAGTTTGGCTATTGTGGATATTGCTGCCCTAAACATTTGGTGCACGTGCCCCTTTGGACCATATAGTAGTCTTCTTTACCTCTATCAGAACCCCAGGAAGCTTTATTTATTTATTTACTCACATAAACACATGATCCAACACAACGTTTTTTGATGTTCAAATGTATTATAATGTCTTACCGCTTAACACTATGCTTACTGTTCTCTTTCGCTGTCTGACTAAATCCTCATCATCACTATGCCATTTAATCAGAAAGAACATTTGAACTCAGAGTTCTCTCCATATCAGGGAATGAAGACTCCACCCTTCTGTTTGTGCAGGTAAAATAAATGTTGATATTGTCTGTCCTGCACATACTCCATCCTGTTCACCAGAATATTAACCATCAAAATATATACAGAATAAAAACCATACCTCACCACTTCTATTACCACCCAGCATGCTAAAAACACCATCATATGTTCCTGAATTATTGACTTGATTGATAACCCCACTTCCACACATACTGCACTCCTTTCTCCCTGCAAATTTATTTTGGTACAGCAACTTAACCTAAAAATCAAGTCAGATGATTTTATTGTGCTGTCAAAAGTCTTTTGGTATCTTCCCTTTTCATATTGAGTAAAAACTGAAGGCGTTTCAATGTACTAGAAGGTCATGCATCAATATGTTCTTACCTCTCTCCACCACTATGAACTCCTCATTGGCCACCTTGCTTTTCCTCAAAAGTAACAGACCAGCTGTTCACACAAAGTCTATATACTTACTTGCTCTGCCTAGAGCAATCTGTTCCTTTAATATGTGTATAACACCCTCCTTCACTTCCTGGGTCTTTGTGCAAATAACATCTCATAAATGAGATATAACCACCCAACACAAAATAAAATTAACTTTCCTCCCAGCATTCTCCAATGGCTTTTACCTTTCTTGTATTTCTTTGTAACACTTATCACCATCAACCATCAATCATTATTCTATTACTGGTTTATTTTCTTATTGGAGACAGAGAGAGAGAGAATTGGGAGGGGGCGCAGAGGAAGAAGAAAACACCCCACTGCCTAGAAAGCCTGCTGGGGAGTTACATCCCAGGACCCTGAGATCATGACCGAAGCCAAACGCAGTCACTCAATGGACTGAGCCACCGAGGTGCCCCTCTATTATTGGCTTATTTCACTATTGTATTTCAAAAGAATATAAGCTCTTTGTGGTCAGGTATTTTATATGTTTTATTAATTGAAGTATTCTCAGAAAGGTAGCTGGCAGATTGTAAGGACTCACTAAACTGTATTTTGTTGTTATTATTGTGCTCCTTTATGGGCTTTACCTCTTACGCTAGAAGTCTATCCTTCAGATGTAAGCAATAAGAATAGAGCCCTGCTGCCTGTTCAAATGATAAAAAACCCTGTATTAAGTGGATATTTTAAAAGCTAAATGAATGGCTTAATAGTTGTATATAGGGGAAAGGGAACATATTTTCCACGGTTTAGAAGTGGAGTTCTTTTATAGAGTTTTTGTACAAACCTACACTATTGAACGAAAATGGGCAGTTGTACATTCCAATTATACAAACACTTTGGTAATTTATATCCTTTTTTTGTAGTTCATGACTGGATCATTTAATTCCTTAGGAGCATTATAGCATTTCAACTTTTCATGTTCAATAAACTTATTGGGGTTGATACCTTTTTTATTCAAATGGAGAAATAGTCATGATTTAATCTAAATAAAGTGTTATTGATTGTGTTGTTTTCTAGGAATGAGTCGCACATGCTAGTTTAAAAGTTTTGTTAAATTCCCAAGTCTGTCACCGATAAAAGCCTTTGTAGATTAGTAACTTGATCAAAACAGAAAAGTTATGTAACACTAAATTGTTATACTATCTTTGTTTCCATCTTGCATTGTAATAACACCCATCTTAACTCTATTTAAGACAAGTCATCGCCAGATGGCTTTCTGGCATTGATTGCATGATATGAAATCTAGTATAACTAAAAGTTTTTGTTTTTAGTAGCATATAAATCAATTTAGAAAAATATATGTATTTGAATATAAGGTAAAGTTTTAAATTATTTGGCAATAGTAAACTAAACTTTTTTGTTGTAAATTTTTATTTTCTAAAATTTCATTGAGCTCTTTTGCAATGAGAAACAAGTTACAAAAAATTAAGGTTTATTTACCCCAATTCAAAATTATTAGGAATATAATCATAGAGGTTGAAGTATTTAAAATTTTGAACCAAAAACATTTTTTTAGTTAAATTCATGAATGCTGAGCATTCACTGTTAAAATATACTAATACTATTGATAGACTGGTAGAAGCCTAAAATAAAATATTTATTAAATATTTATATCCATATCTTTTCATGGTGTGGTAATTCATTTCTCTAGCATTAAATAATATTCCATTGTTTGCATGTACTACACTTTATTTGACCTTTCACCTATGGAAGGATATCTTGGTTGCTTCCAAGCTTTTGTCAGTTATGAATAAAACTACTATAGACATCTTTGTGGGTATAGATTTCATCTTCTTTGGATAAATACCAAGAACTGCTACTGCTGAATCATCTGGCAAGAATATGTTTAGTTTTGTAAGAAACTGCCAAGTTGTTTTCCATTCTTTATTCTCAATAGACATGGAAGAACATTCCTGTTGCTCCACATCCTCACCAACATTTCGTGTTCTGTTGTCAGTGTTCTGGATTCTGGGTATGTACTGGTGTCTCTTTTTTGTTTTAATTTGCATTTTCCTGATGACATATGATGTGAAGCATCTTTTTATATGCTTATTTGCCATCTGTAATATTTTCTTTTGTGAGGTATCTGCTAAGGTCTTTGGCTCATTTTTAATCAGGTTTTTCCCCCATCGTTGAGTTTTAAGGGGTCTTGGTGTATTTTTGATTAACAGTCCTTTGCCAGATGTGTATTTTGCAAATTTTTTCTCATAGTCTGTGCTTTCCCTTTTCATTCTCTTGGCATTGTGTTTCACAGAGTAGACATTTTTAAATTCAGTGCTTGTGCTTTTGTAGCTAAAGTTATTGCCAAAACCAAGGTCATTTAAATTTTCTTCTATATTACCTTCTACATGTTTCATGTTTAGGTTTATAATCCAATCTGAGTTAATTTTTGTGAAGAGTGTATGATATCTGCCTGGATTTATTTTATTTTATTATTTTATTGTATTTTTATTTTATATTTTTACATTTAGCTTCACCATTACTCCAGAACCATTTGTTTAAAAGATTGTATTTTGCTGTCTTGTATTGCTTTTGCTTTTATATTAAATATAAAATATAATTGATAATATGTATTCCGTTCCTTTAATCTAGTCTTTCTGTGGTATTACAATATCTTGCTTACATTTATCGTTATGGTATATTTTTTTTAAGATTTTATTTATTTATTTGATAGAGAGAGAGATCACAAATAGGCAGAGAGACAGACAGAGAGAGAGATGAGGAGAAGCAGGCTCCCTGCTGAGCAGAGAGCCCAATGGGGGACTCGATCCCAGGCCCCTGGGATCATGACCTGAGCCGATGGCAGAGGCTTAACCCACTGAGCCACCCAGGCACCCCATCGTTATGGTAAACTTTGAAGTCAGTCCTCAGTCTTTGTTCTCCTTCAACACTATGTTGAATATTGTGAGTCTTTGCCTCTCCATATAAACTTTAAAATAATTTTGTTAATATTAAAAAAAAAGAACTTGCTGGAATGCATTAATTGTATAGATAAACTTGGAAACCAGTGACCTCTTGAGCTTAGCAGGAGATAGACCATGGACATCAGTTGTCACAGTGGTGCCTCTGGCAGAACCTATTGCAAATCCCTAGGCAAAATGAGACCTCAAGGATCTGAGAGAATGTCTAAGAAGTACTTGATACATCCCTTGGGTATGGTTTATTGAAGTGTCCACCTGTCTGAAAGCTGGGGAATCTAGATTAGGGAGGGAAAATTAGTTATGATAAAACATATCAACAAACATCAATAAATTTTGTAAAACTAATTGTCATGGCTCATATACAATATGACCAACAGAGGTACCATCAAAAGGAAAGCATCCGTTATGTTTATTGTGAAATTTTTCATTCAAAATAAAGCAATGAGAGGGGAAGACACAATGAGAAAATTCCCATTTTTTAAATGGTAAACTTCTTACAAAATGGAATAGGTTTTATATTCTAAGTAGTATATTGAAAAGTAAAAGGGCGCCTGGGTGGCTTAGTGGTTTGGGCTGCTGCCTTTGGCTCGGGTCATGATCTCAGGGTCCTGGGATAAAGCCCTGCATCGGGCTCTCTGCTCAGCAGGAAGCCTGCTTCTCTCTCTCTCTCTCTCTCTCTCTCTCTGCCTGCCACTCTGCCTACTTGTGATCTCTGTCTGTCAAATAAATAAATAAAATCTTTTTTAAAAAAAGAAAAGAAAAGTATAACATTAAAAAATATAATTTTAATTTAAAAAAATTATGTAATTTTAAAAAAAGCTTAAAAATAGCAGAACCATTTTTCTTATAACTGGAAAATACATTGTATATATATCTATCAAAAATAACTTGTCGGGCTCCTGGGTGGCTCAGTGGGTTAAGCCGCTGCCTTCAGCTCGGGTCATGATCTCAGGGTCCTGGGATGGAGCCCCACTTCGGGCTCTCTGCTCATCGGGCGCCTGCTACCTCCTCTCTATCTTTGCCTGCCTCTCTGCCTACTTGTAATCTCTCTCTGTCAAATAAATAAATAAAATCTTTAAAAAAAATAACTTGTTATGGGGGCACCTGGGTGGCTCAGTGGGTTAAAGCCTCTACCTTTGGCTCAGGTCATGATCCCAGGATCCTTGGATCGAGTCTCACATTGGGCTCTCAGCTCAGCAGGGAGCCTGCTTCCCCCCCTCTCTCTGCCTGACCCTGCCTACTTGTGATCTCTGTCAAATAAATAAATAAAATGTTTTATAAAAAAAATTTAAAAAAATAACTTGTCATGTCTGGAATCAGGAGCATATGGAAAAAAATAATATCTGAGGACAATACTTCTGCCATGTTTTGTGCCTTGTTAATATTTTTAAACAGTCAGGCAACTTTGAGCTTTATTGAAATACCTGCTAAGATACCAGCAGTGCCTTTTGGAGCTCTATGACTATAAAAATTAATTGCAAATATTCAAAATGTTTACTATGGTGTCACTATTTAGGGCCACCACCAAGCATGTTTCAGAAGTAAGCATAACTGTTACTCTTCTGTAAGGCAAAAGGGCGTGTTTTCAGGAGTTCCATCTACTGTACCAGGAGGTGAATCAAGTAATGATTTTTGTCTTTAAAATAATTCACTTTTCAATCTAACATTTCTCATTCCACATTATAATAATAACAACTAGGAGGAGACTAAAACAAACAAACAACTACAACTACAACAACCAACTTTACCTTCAGTGGTAAAGTGAATATAACCTTATGAGTAGCTTGAAATTTATTTTTAAATATTTTTAAGATAAACGTTTTTGTTAGAAAACCATATATTTTATATTACTAAGAAATAACAGGCAAAGTTTTATTAACTTCTATAAAAGTCTAGTTACTTCTATTTATCTATTAACTCATCTCTTTATGAAGTAGAACATGATCACACCTATGTATCTACCCAAGTTTGTATGCTTTGGTTATTTTATGTTTGCTATTTCCTTGCATAATTTTTACAATATTTGATACATAATAGTATCTTTAAGTCCATCTACGGTTTCACAGAATTTGTTTGAACTTCATAAAAATGTACCATACTTTTTGCACTGTCCTTGTTTTAATTCTCTATTAACTTTCCAAGATTTATTCACTTTAGAGTGTGTAGCTATCATTTATTTTTATTCCTCCATAATGCTATGTTTACAAATTTGTATTTATCTGTACCTTTAAAAATATCTTAATTATATACCATTTCTCATCTCACGTAACACTCATGTTACTTCTACACTTATCAGATATTATATAACTGAAAACCACAACTCAACAACAATATAGCACCATTTTTCAAAATTAAATGGCTTACCATAATTCTTTAATTCTATCCTTTATTTGTATTAGATGACCCTTTATTCTGGTATTTGGCATTGTTCATATGGAGGAAAGCTTATAAGTTGATATTCCATAAATAGAAGGATTTATTATGATTGATTAATTATTTTCATTTAGAATGCATAGAATATGGTTGATTTAATATTTGTTTCTTACTCTCTGCCTGGAACATAGTGCTATCTATGTAATAGCCACTAAAATATTAAGTTAATTACCTAGACTTTAAACTTCATATGAATAGGAATAACATACAGAACTCTTCTCAGATTGGGACACCTGGGTGGCTCAGTCAGTTAAACGCCTGAGCCTTTAGCTCATGTCATGATCTTAGGGTCCTTCGACTCAGTTCTGCAACAGATTCCCTGCTTAGCCGGGAGTTTGCTTCTCCCTCCCCCTGCTGCTCCCCCTGCTTGTGCTCTCTCTCACTCTCTCTCTTACAAATAAATAAAATTAAAAAAATAAATTCTTCTCAGATAGCTAATATAGAATATCATCTTTGTATTCATCAAAGGGAAAGTGCCATATAATAATGAAATTCAGACTACTTCAAATTCATTTTTTAACCAGTAAGAAAGTACTGGAAACAAGCCAAAAATGTATTTAATGAATTAAAGAAATAGATTGATTCTCAATACCTTAATGTTTCTAAAATAAATTGCAAGATTTTTATACTAGATATCAGTGTAAATATTCATTGTACAAGGATATTCTAAAAATAAACCTGAGAAAACTACTTGACATACATGATGACAAAAACGAGTTTGACAAAAGTCAGTTTGGGTAAAACTTACAACACCTACCAGCTGAGACTCTTGTACTATAATTTAATTATTTTAATTTACAAAAATACAAAAATAATATATGAGTAAGTCTATTGATAGCTTTGAAGGTATGCTCTGGTTGTGCACTGTTTACTATTGAAAGGGGAATCAAATATGTGATGCTTATTGTGTGACTATATTAAAATTCATCAAGTTCAGGAGCATACGAGGAATAGAATAAAGACAAAAGATGACCCTTACTTATCCAAAAGATAGACAATGGTATATATGTGCTAGTTGGGGAGAGAATCCAGTCAGTAGATGGAGGATGTGGTAGTGGAAAAAAAAAAGACACAACGTTTTGGTTGAACGTTTAGCACTATATTTAACAAAGTGAAATTGTGTGTTAACAGCCTTGAATAAAATCCAAAAAATATT
This sequence comes from Mustela lutreola, assembly GCF_030435805.1. NCBI lineage: Eukaryota > Metazoa > Chordata > Mammalia > Carnivora > Mustelidae > Mustela > Mustela lutreola. The sequence continues at coordinate 62,020,006 of NC_081304.1, read as the reverse complement.
TTCAATTCATTGAAGATTATTTAGGAAAAACTTGAAAAATACAACTTGATAAGGATTCCAATAAAAGATTCATAAGCAATACAAGTTTCAGAATTTTTAGTATATTTTCCCTAAAAAGCCATTTGATTTAAATTAAAAAGAATTCTATTTACCTGCCACTTAAATAAGAGGAAATTATTTGGTTTTGTAATAAGTCAATAAAATAAATTAACATATCTTGAGAAAACAGATATGCACACTAATTTTAAAATAATAGTGCTTCATCTGTTCAGCAAACATTTGCAAAATTCCTTGCCATCAGCTAGCTCTGGAGTAAGGCCATGTATGTTACTGCTCAGTGTACTGACGCAAAGCAATTGTCCCCTTCACATCAATTTTTTGCCGTTGATATGTTATGCTATGTTGTTTAGAGATACATAGATGGCCCTACATGAAGGCCTTTTTTTGTGTGTATATGGATGACTGTGATTTAACGTTCAAATCAGATGGCTCCTGATTTACAATGATTCAACTTACGATATATTTGGCAATGATGTGAAAGTGAAAGTGATTCAGTAGAAACTGCACTTTGAATTTTGAATTTGGGTCTTTATAAAAAGGGCCCGTGACTTGTGGTATGGTGCCGTCTTGTGATGCTGGGCAGGGGCAGTGAGCCACAGCTCCCAGTCAGCTAGAAGATTACAGGGGTGAACACCTGATATTCTTACAACCATTCTATATATAACCATACTTCTTTTTTTTAGTGTAATATTTAATAAATTGCATGTGATATTTGATACCTTGTTATAAAATAGGCTTTGCTTAAGATGATTTTGCCCAAATGCAGGCAAATGTAAGTGTTCTGAGTATGTTTAAATAAGCTTAAGGTAAGCTATGATATTTGATAGTTTAGGGGTATTAAATGCATTTTCAATTTTTTATGTGTTTCTCTGTACATAGCACCCTTGAAGCTGTGGAACATCTCTATATGTATATGTAGCCTTGGTATGGCTTACATATTATTGGCATGAAACTTCTAGAACAGTACCTGTGTCATATAATTGTCTACAACATCAAAAAGTTTCTTGAAAACTTGTGCCAAAGGGGTTATGTCTTTAAGGATTCCTATTTCAGAAGGGTTCTCTCAAACGTAAGATTTTTCAGAAGTTAAGTGAAAATCTGACCAAACTAAACATTTTTCCATTTTCCCTAGTGAGCAAAGATAGCTAAAATCTATCTGCCATTTTCAACACTGTACTCAACGACTGTAATTCTAATTTAAGAACAGATTATTTATATCAAAACCACATGTTGGTCTAATCTTACACAATATTCAAAAATCTCACTCAGAGCCGTGGACACTTTTATTTGTTGAGTCTATATGGTACTACGGACATTCATCTTTTTTGAACTCATAGCTTCATGTATGTCTATACTTTTGAAAATACATGCATCATAGTTCCATTGTAAAATGTCTGGGTTATAAAATGTGCTATGCTATCAAAATGGTAATAAGAACATACAAATGACCTGATGTAATGAACTGGACCAGATTGCCAGATATCACATTTCATACCAGAAAGATTCAGTGGTAAGTTTTAAAATGGCCAGCTATACTTCGACTGAATTATAACTCATTTAACTTCTTTCTTTGTGTACAGTATTATACATTAGTCAGTATTATAGTAAATAAGTACTTTGGACAGATGTAAATATGCTGTAATAAAAAATGTTTTTCTTCTTTCTTTTAGTCCTTTTTACTTGTAAGACTAGCCACAAATATCATGCCTCCCCCAAAATAATTTGCAATCCAAATTTATCTCTAAATGAATTTATTGCACAGAAAATATATATATATATATACACTTACAGTAGACATGTTCAAAAACAGTTACACAACAGCAGGGCCCTAAATGTAAGCAGTATAGTTGTTTTGTTTTGTTTTGCTTTTTTTCTTTAAATAAAAAGAGGTTATGTGAAATATTGGAATTTTATTTCCAGGCCTAGTATTTCAAGACAGTTAACTACACTTACAGTGTCAACAGCCTCTTGTTGGCAGTATGATTTTATTGGCTCCATGGAATAACAGCAAGAATTTACTATTGCTTCTTTCTTTTATGACACACACAGAAAAAAAATTGACACATTTGCTCAAGACCAACCAGAATCATTTTAACCTATCAAAATTGATTGGAGGCCTTCACTGCCAAACTCACTGCTGGGTTTTCACAATTCATTGCAGACAATCTGCTACTCCCATTATGATAAAGGAGAGAAGAGTCATAATCAGGGAAGAAAGCTAGATTAATACTTGTAATTATCATTGAATTATTTAGCCTGCTATAGGATTATTATTATTAGTGTCATTTGATAATTTTCTCTCATTTTATTAAACACAACTGTGAGTAATTACCCTACCTAATATTTCTCTGTATTGGCTGACTAGCTAGCAAACATTCATGAAAATATTCGGTAGCCACACATATAAAATGCTGCATTATGATGCTGTTGAATCAGAACAACCACTAGATGATCCTGTAGCTCTTTGAGGATTTGCAAATCAATTAATTCTATGTTTATTGGATTCTTCCCATACAATTAGAAAATTTATAATAGAGTCCATGAACACTATTAGTTTTACCATTTTAAGCCAGCAATCACACTTTGATTTTTACAACAAAAGCAGAAATATAAACACACACATTTGGATCAGTTTTCTGTTAGTCTGTCTGGACTTCAGAATCCTATTCCTCAAGATAATGCACACCAAAGTTCTGGATTAAACAAGAAATTAGATGGCACCTGAACCCTTGGTTTAATATTCTCCAAAGGACTATGCAACTTATTTCTTACTTTATGACATTGTTTTACAAAGATCCACACTTTTATAATGTTAGTATTTTAAATAATCAATAAAGTCAATTAATCATGATTAAAAATCAAACATAAAAATTTCTACTTTTTGCTTTTGCCCCCTCCATTTAGAACTTACTTATAGCCTGATAATTCAAAGGTCCCTATGTTTATGAAAATCTGGACAGAAATAGCTCTAAGATCCCATTCAGAACTTGATATTAATCTAAGTCTTTTGGCTCCATTTATCCTGAGAGCAAAGAGTAAGACAAAGGATTTGAGTACTGTTAGTTTATCTGGGAGATTATCCAAGGTAGAAAAGAATGGGAAAGTGATACAGTGAAGAAGCAACTTTGTCAAAGAGGTACATTGTTGATATAATTGTTGTGGATAGAAAATAAAGGCTTGCTTTTACTGAAAGGTCCTGAGAAACTTCTTTAAGTTGTCCTCATGAAGACCTGAAAACTGACAATTTTATCTATGGTTCTTATTTCCACTTCACTGAGAGCTGTCCTCAGAGGACATTAACTCTCTTCCTGCACTGTTGGGTTGTGTTGGAGACATTCTAAATTGAGAGAGAGAACATGAGATGCTATCAGTGCTAAGTAACTGCAATTTCCAATGGAAATATCCACCACAGTTTTAGCTATAATCAGGTGTTGGGCCTTGATATCAGAGGGATTTGAGGCAGTATCATTATAGGTTAATCATTATATCTGAAATTTCCAAAAACTTCAACTGATGAAACTTTGATTATAAATCTATAAATATAACAATAAATCTACAGTATTCAAATTATTTTCATAGAAATTCACAGACAAAGCATCAATTGATTAATATTTAAATGTTACAAAATACAGAACTGAAAGAATTTGGTCATATAACAACGTGTAAGAAGTAGAACTTAGGTTTAGGTTAGAACTCAGGATGCATTTGATACTCAGTTAAGAAATTGAATGGAGGGACGCCTGGGTGGCTCAGTAGGTTAAGCCACTGTCTTTGGCTCAGGTCATGATCCCAGGGTCCTGGGACGGAGCCCCAAATCGGGCTCTCTGCTCAGCAGGGAGCCTGCTTCCTCCTCTCTCTCTGCCTGCCTCTCTGCCTGCTTGTCAACTCTCTCTGTCAAATAAATAAATAAAATCTTAAAAAAAAAAGAAATTGAATGGATGTCTGACTATCTTATAGGTTTGCTAAAAATCAGTGACTTTGTGTTCACGTGTGGCTATGCAGGAATTTTTAACTTTCTCTAAGAAGTTATTAGATTTGATTATATAATGGCAGTAAAGGATGGGGAAAAGCAAAGTACAAACCCCATAAAGACAAAGACACTGTGTATGAGAAAAGAGTAATAGATAAGAAGGATCAATGCATTTGAGGAAAATGGGAATTGAAATACACAATGATTGTTGATTTTTTTAGATAGAGAAAACAAAACTAGCTTGCAAGAAGGAAATAATAGAAGACATGTTGTGATGTGAGACAGAATCCTGGAAAAGGCAGTAACGTGGAATGAAGGAGTAGGGAGAGCATATCAGGTAATTTGGATAGGAAGGAGTTAGGAGGTAATTGCTTGATAAATTTTATATGGCCCACTTAAATGCACAGATTTCTCTTCTTTAATTTATATGAGAACAGGGTGTCCTTTCTCTTCCCTTTCAGAGCACCAGAGGTGTACTCTTTCAGACTGAAAACCTGAAAAGCTCAGGACTCAGTAGCTTAAGCACAGCTGAGAGGACATATTTCAATTAAGATTTACATTTTGCTGTATGTAGTAGACTGTCAAAAGTGGTTTAACCATATTTTTTCATTTAACAAGAAGACTACAGAGAGTGTTTTCTGGTGTTGGTTCAGAGTGTCCATCTCTCTGAACAGATTTTTCTCTCAACGTCCGGGGCAAGAAATCAATTGTTACATATGTACTCACTAAAAAAGCAGCTGGAAGATTCTGAGCACTGTGGCCCATGAGATCAAGGCACCAGCACACACTTGTGAGTGGTGAGCTCCCAAGGCTGGAGGAAAATTCTAGAATAAAGTGCTTATTAGAGAGCCATACCTTTTCTCCTGTTTCCTTTCCTCTCTGCACTACCCTCTTGTATCCACAGCATTGGAAATGCTTTTAGCAACACACCACACTGAATCACCACAAATTATGTGATTCTCTTGGTGGAAAACCAAACACTGTGTAAAAACTGTGGTTTTCTAGTACATGCTTCTGGATTGAAAATAATTCAGAATAAGCTGATAGGAGTAGCCAAGAGAGATTTAATCTTCTGTTTGGAAAAGGGCTTCTATATAAGTGAGTAGAGGAACCTTTAAGAACTATTCATGTTTAGGGGCACCTGGGTGGCTCAGCGGGTTAAGCCTCTGCCTTTAGCTCAGGACATGATCTCAGGGTCCTGGGATCGAGTCCTGCATCGGGCTCTCTGCTTGGCAGGGAGCCTGTTTCCTCCTCTCTCTGCCTTCCTCTCTGCCTACTTCTGATCTGTCTCTGTCAAAGGAATAAATAAAATCTTTAAAAAAAATAATTATTCATGTTTAGGGGCACCTGGGTGGATCAGCGGGTTACGCCTCTGCCTTTAGCTCAGGTCATGATCTCAGGGTCCTGGGATCAAGCCCCACATCAGGTTCTCTGCTCAGCGGGGAACCTTTTTCCCCACTCCCACTTTCTGCCTGTCTCTGCCTACTTGTGATCTCTGTCAAATAAATAAATAAAGATTTTTTTAAAAAAAATTATTCATGTTTACATATATGCACCAGAATGCTATGTCCCTTGTCAAATAGGCTTCAAATCAACAAAAATGATAATATTTGACTTAATAAGTTTTTTAATTCCTCTGTTAACATTTTGGAATACATCATTTTTATGCACATCTGCAAATTTGTAATCACTTCATGTGAGACAAGGAATGCTTTAAAAGGCAACCAGGGGCACCAGGGTGGCTCAGTGGGTTAAGCCTCTGCCTTTGGCTCAGGTCATAATTTCAGGGTCCTGGGATCGAGCCTTGCATCAGTCTCTCTGCTCAGCCGGGAGCCTGCATCTCTCTCTCTCTCTTTCTGCCTGCCTCTCTGCCTGCTTGTGATCTCTCTCTGTGTCATATAAATAAAAACAATCTTTTTAAAAAAAGGCAACCAAAAAACATTTACAGTTTTGGACAGGAGTTTCCCTTACGTTTGGATAAGGATGCAAATTCAACTTCATAATAAATTACACTGCATCATAAAGATTAAATGCACTTGGGATTGCGTTCTCTCCTCCCTCCATCCTATCGTACACACAGCTGCCCGACTAATCTTCCAAAAACACACATTTTCATGTGCTGCTTTTCAAAACTCGCTTCCTGGCTTCCTGTTGCCTGAAAAAATGGTCTCAAATGCTTTTGTCTGGCATTCAGGGCTCTCTAGGATGGGCACTCTGGCCAACACATCACTGCTCGTTTGTTCCACCACACACAACTGGATCTCGGGCTAGTTATTCAGAGACCCACCTCCTCACTGACCCAGCAAAGGTCTCGTGCATCTACTAAACTCGTGGCTCACTCAGTGATGTTCTCAAAGGCCATTAGTGGGTGACATGCCCACTGCTAGAGTCAGGAGCCAGTGTGAAGTTGCCGCTGTCTAAGTGCATGGACTGAAAGCGGGAACGTTGATTCTCCAGGAGAAACCTGGGGCATTGTTATGAGAAGGCAGATGGCAAAACCACCCAGGTCCCCTATGACTGCTTTAACACACTCTGGACAAAATTTAAGGAGACAAGTGAACGTATTAACTCCCACTTAGGCTGTAGAAGGCAAATGCAACGGAGGGAAGGCGTTATCTTCTTCTGGAACAAACCACTTAGCTCCAGCTACTTTTATAAATAGATCAGACCCTGTCCAGGAGCCCACTTAGCTGGGTTCATTTGTATACAATGTCCATACCTGCAGGAATATTGACATTTTATCTCAGATGCATTAATTTAAATAAAACTTAACAAAAATGGTGTGAAATGAACAAAAACACCATATTCTGTGATGAATCAAATGAAATACATTTTCAGTTGCTGTTTTCCCCATTTAAAGATAAAATTTCTGATAACTGTCATTATTTGTGAAAAGACACAAGACCAACAGTTTGTGTGTATGTGTGTTTTGGTTTTTGGTTTTTTTCTTCCCCTTAAGGCTATAACCATATTGTCACTAATAAAGATCTCAAATTGCCTGGAAGCTTTCATGGCAAATTGTCAGTCTGAGGGTAGTCACCATGCAGCCAAATGGTTTTAAACATCATCAGTGCCTTTCTTCCACACACATTCTCTTCCTGGTTTAAACATTAGTTACCCTGGTTCTACACTGACACAGTATTTGCATCTCTCTCCTGTCCATAACTCCTAAAATTTGGGGACCTCTCACTTTGGTTTCCCCAGAGCATGACATTTTATTTGGTGCTTGGGGGGCAATGGGCAGTTCAAGAAGTATGTTAATACTATCACTCAATGTATTGATCCATGCTATGCACCAACAGTGTAGTAAATATTGTTCATTTCTTGTAACAAAGGCAGTAGGAACTTCTCCCAAGGGACGGAATTCCAAGGACAGAATGAAGGCAGGAAGGGAGTTGGTCTATTTGGACCTACTTTGTGAGAGACACTGGTTTAGGTATTTTTATGTATACATTATACCACTGAACTGTCACAATCCTGCAAATTCTTACATGCTTGGGTTTCTATGTAGCAAGTTTAGCAAGCCACCCAAATTCACAGTGACAGGCCCGTGAGTCAAATCCAGCATGCTTGACTCCATGATTGTCAAGTCCACTAGCCCCATATATCATGAATCTGAGATTCATGAGTGTGTAGGTGCTATCAGGAAATGTCAAAAATGCCCATTTCAGGGACACATGGATGGCTCAGTTGGTTAATTGTCTACCTCCAGCTCAGGTCATAATCCCAGCATCCTGGGATCGAGTCCCCCATCAGGCTTCTTGCTTACCAGGAGCCTGCTTCCCACTCTGCCTGCCTCTCCCTCTGCTTGTGCTATCTCTCTGACAAATGAATAAATTAAACCTTTTGTAAAAATCTTGTTAAAAAGGCCCATTTAAAGAATGTTTTAAAACATTGTTTGGACAGCAATAGAAGCGAAAGCAGAATGACATAATGTAACGACAGATAGTTTATGTGGGAGCCCTTTGGGTACTCTGGTGGATGAATGTTTTTAAATTAGTTTTTCATGGACATGGGGAGTTAGGGAGGAGAAGGGAGGTGCGAGAAATTGGAAGGGGAGCTGAACCATGAGAGACTATGGACTCTGAAAAACAATCTGAGGGTTTTGAAGGGGCGGGAGGTTGGGAGGTTGGGGTACCAGGTGGTGGGTATTATAGAGGGCACTGCTTGCATGGAGCACTGGGTGTGGTGCAAAAAGAATGAATACGGTTATGCTGAAAATAAATAAAAAATAAATTTAAAAAATTAGTTTTTGTAAACTGCAAAAAAAGAAAAGCACTCCCATTTATAGCATACACTTTATGGTTCACAAAGCATGTGCCAACAATAAAAATAATGATAGGTTACCGTTACAATTCATAGAAAAGGAGGTACAGGGAAATTGAATGAAAGGGAATAACAAAGTAGGTTCATAAGTCCATCTTCTTGGTAAAAAAAATTGACCTGAAAGTGCGTTTCTGCCACCACTCTCCTGTTTGATCTGATAAAGAATGACCACGATACATGAATTAGAGTTCGGGGTTTTGAAAAGCATAATAGCTTTATACCAACACTTGAGTATTTATTTATTTATTTATTTATTGCTAAGAAGATAGGTCGATTTGATCTGCGGTTCCTGACAACCAACCTCAGAAGAAATTCCATCTTCATGAGAAGTCAGAAAGAACCACAAACCAACCCTCAAAACAGATTCAAAGAGAAAATACTCTTTAAAAAATTTCCCTTCCTGGGGCACCCGAGTGGCTCAGTGAGTTAAAGCCTCTGCGTTCAGCTCAGGTCATGAACCTAGGGTCCTGGGATTGAGCTCAATGTCTGGTCTTTGCTCAGCGGGGAGCCTGCATCCACTTCTCTCTGCCTGCTCTCTGCCTATTGGTGATCTATGTCTGTCAAATAAATAAATAAAATCTTTAAAAAAAAATTTCACTTCCTATCAGAAGCAGACCAAACCACTAACAAATTCCCCAGAAAGCTTCATCTAAAAGGCTGTACTTTCCTCAGTCACCCAGCAGGACCTTTTTCTCTGGGCCTGGTATTTCTTCAATGGCCTATTCCAGAGAATAAGACACTAAACTACTGAGCGCCATGGGCCTCAGAACCACGAAAGAGATGATGAGGGGCACAAAGCACGCCTATGGTCACCAAGAGGGTATGTAAACGTTTGCTGCTTTTCTGCATTTTTCAAAGCTGAGTTTTTAGCTGGAGGCCGCTCCTTTAGGATAAATTGCTGATACCGTATAGTAAAATCCATTATATTATCTTTTACAAACCATTTCCTATCTTTGCATTCTCATGTGCCAAGACAGACACAGATTATTTAAAACCCTGAAGAGAGTGCTATTGCATTTAAATTGCCTGTAACCTTCGTGCAATAGATTTATGATTGATGATAGATTTAGTTAAAATATAACTGTTTTAAATATTTATTCTCAGTAAACGATTTCAACCTATGCTCATTTAAGTAAGTTGGTGCATAATCCCTTTCTATTAAACCATAGTGCAAGGACCAATGCCACGCTTCTGCAAGAACCCCAAGCTCTTTTAATGGAATGGCCATATGCGTATGTATCAGGCGTCCTTTTTTCACTCGCTTTGTGGAGCACCTACCATGGAGGTCATGTAATAACCAATGACCAAAAAACCCAAACATCCAGGTCGAAGTTATTCGCGCCTGCCATCATGCAAAGGCAGACCCTGCCTGGAGACCAGGGGACTGCTCAAATAGCAGGCAGGCATCTCAGCCCAGGCCTGTGCTGGGGAAGTTGGTTCCGGGCTTCTGGCGCAATCAGAAGCCAGCGAAGTGACCGGAGAGTGCAGCCGGGTTTAGGCCTGATGATCTTTTCGCAGCCAGGCTGCAGCCGGACACCCGCTGGGGGAGCCAGGCTAGGAGGCTTCCCAGCGCTGGCGCTGGCCACGCTCGCAGGCCCCTGGGGCTTCACCCGGTGCCCAGGCCCTGGCTTCTACCTCAGGAAGGAGGGGGGCGGGGGCGGGGGCAGCGCGGAGAAGGGGCTTTGCTAATGCCGAGGCGGGAAGTGAGCTCGCGGAGGACGTGGCGGAGAGTCTGGGAGGAGGTTGAGGGGCTGGCGGAGGAGGGGCGTGCAGCGTCGCGGTGCTGTGCTGCGGCCCAGTCGGGACTGGAGGACCCACAGGACTCGCCGCCCATGCGCTCCTCCGCTCCAGCCCAGCCCTGGAGTCCGTGCTGCCCCTCCCAGCCCCAAGGCTTCTCCAGATGACCCTCTGCGGACAGGTCAATTGAAACCGTGCCCTGCCCTCACCTGGAGCAGAAAGCGCGGGCCGCGAGCTCGCGGTGGTGTGGGGACCCAGCCTCCCGCGACCCCCGGGGCACCGGGACCACCCCGGATTCCATGCCGCACCCGGGTCCGCACGGGGTCGGGCCAGGGATGGCGCCGCCCGAGGTGCCCCCCGCCAGCGGGCGCGCTAGCTCCCATTGTTCGGCACCCCCATGCCTGCGTACTAAGGTCCCCCTTCCCTCGTCTCCCGCCATGGCCCCACCGCTTTTGTTCTGGACTTGGGATCCTAGGTGGAAACTAGTCCCTCAGACCTCCCTGGTAGCAAGGAGCGAAGGGAGGGATTCTCGGTTTTTCCACCCTAGCTCTTCCTCTCTCCACATTCACATCCCTTCTTGTGTCCTTTCCTCTCCTCATTGTCACTTTTATTAAATGGTTTTGTTCTGCATGTTGACCCTCAGAGCGATTTCATGAATGAATATACAGGAAACTGAGTCGGAGCCCACCGGTGAGAGCCCACTGTGGAGGCCTTTCATTAGAATGGTCTCTGGTCTAGCCTCAGTTCAGAATACTGCGTGTACCTGAGGACTGAGTCCAGATGTTTCTTTCATCTCTGACTTGAATTTGAAATCCTCCTCACACTTCAGCTTCCAGGATTGCTCCCGTCCTTGCTCTCCCACTGTCTCGGTGGGGTCCGCCATGAGTGTTGAACACAGGAATGAATGAATGATATATACCCCCAGGTCGCTGGGGCTTTTTCTTGTTTTGCTGAGGTTGGAAAGGCTTGGGAGAGACCCCCCTGTATGCAGATACAGAGCTGTATGCAATTCCTTAGATAAACGTGTTCCCCACTTAATTGCTTGGTCATTAAAAATATCGCCCTTAACCTGTGGCTTGAGCAGTTAGGAGGAGACAATCTGGAGGTGAATCAGAAGATGGCTGAATCCACATGGTGGTGGCCTGGGTTTGGGAGATTTTCCTGGAGATTCTAAAGAAAGATCTAAATTCTTCCAATGTGGAGTGGTAAACATTTTATCAATGGGAGATGGAAAATAAATTGTCTGGTTAACCTTTCCCTCCCCCTCAAAACCCATTATTTGAAAAAACAAAAAAGGAAGTGAAGGGAGAAATCCTCCCACTCCCATCCCCACTCACCTCCACAGCCACCTCCTCTTCCAAGAACTAACAGACAAGGTGCCAAGAAGTGTTAGGGACCAGCAGTGGTCTCAGAGCTCATTCAAGGATCATGGTGAAAGTCATTCAAAGAGATTGTGGGGGCACAGGGATCCAATTAAGGGGGACAAGTTTAAGGTTTGCCTGGTCCCCTAAAAATTAATGGCACTAGAGACGATGAGCTTTGGGAACTATAGCTTAATGGATACAACGTGTAAAAAGCTTCAGTGAGTCATGGTGGGAAGAGGCCATGAGGGCAGCAAAGACAGTCTTAGATGATGTTATTAATAGCACTACAGGCTCTAGATTTCCTGTGGTGGTGTTCTTGGCAAGACCAGCCCGGCCAAAGTGGATACTCACAACCTGGAACAGAGGGTCTTGGAGATCCCAGCACGTGAGGTATGATGAGAGCGTAAAATGATAGGAGGTGTCCTTTGGAATGACTGTCTTCTTGACTTTAAAAGGGAGAACCCAAATCTGTAGGTGAAATCTTCTTGGCTACAAAGAAGGCCGAGGCCTCCTAAGGTCAAGGTATCCTCGTCATTTTAAAAGATGTCAAAGAACATATTCAGACATTTCAAAGATGTCCTCATGTCCATCCGTTCCCACTCTGGAATTCTATCAATAAGGTGAGAGTTCCTCTAGTTGGAAAAAAGATCTAAAAAGACTTCCTTTTCTCATGTAATTTCTGTAACCTCCAGGACACACCCACCTACCCCTTCCAGCGCTGTAATGAAGCTACAGCTGGTGCCAATTTGTGGAACTCATTAAAGCTATTTTCCCTTATATACCCCCGGACCAAGTTCCCATGCTCCCTCACCTGATTTCCTGCACTCACCTCCCACCTGGTGTGTTCACACCTGCACGCGCCTTTTACCAACCCCTTTGCCAAAAGGCAGCCAGAGTGACCTTTCAAAGACCTATCAGTTCCTGGCATTTGTCTCCATAGAAAACTGCACTGATCTTCTAACAAATTCTCAGTCCTCCAAAGGCATCCATAATCCTCCCATCCGTCCCTTGTTACCCTTCCAATTGACTGATGCCTGTTCTTCCCTGTCTTTCTGCCCTTCAACCACGCTGCCTCCCTCTTCCTGTGGAGACCCCTCATGGTGCCTGCCTCCAAGCACAGGTGATTCCCATTGATGGGAAGACCCTCTTCCTCTCCCCCGTCTCCCCACTCCAGTTACTCCCACTTATTCGTGAGCTCACAAACCCCATGGTACACACTCTCCATGCAGCCTGTTCTCTCTTTTCTAGCACTGCCCTCCGTTTCTAGCTGTGGTTGTGTCACAGATGTCCCTCCCCAGCCTGCCTCCAAGATCTCCATCCGTTTAGCTCCAACACCTGACACAGTGCCTGGCACGTAGTAAGCCCTGGCTAGCTTCTAAGAGCCTCACTGAGGGACTGAAAGAGTTTTAAAAATGTCACCACGTAGGCTCCAAACTGTAGGCAAAAAAAGCTTTGCCTGGATTGACATTTTAGAGACGTATTTGTCAAGTTAGATGTGTTCACTGACTTTACCTTGTAAAATTAAAAAAAAAAAAAAAAAAGGACCTCTGTATCGCTTCACATCTAACGAAGGCACATGTATACTATTAGACCACGTTATGAGCTTAATGGAAGGGGACAAGATTTTTTTGCTAAGAAAATGTATAAGACTGTTGAGGTCACGTGGGAGGAAATAGTCCGTTTTTTAGAGCATTGCTATCTTACTCTATCACAGCCACTAATAAAAATCTGACACGGGGTGAGTCAGAATTGTGTGTCGGAGACGAGATAGATCTGGCTCATGTTCGTACAGACATGAAAGCCAGGAACGAAGAAGCAGGCTTTGAAAGCCTGGGTTGAGGAGGCGGTGTGGTTCACTGCGATGAGCTAAGTGCCCAGGGCCACCGGCAGACATGCGGGCCTGTGTCCTTTGTTCTGGGGTCCCTCTTGCACCATGTGGTGAGGCTAGCAGCTGGGAGCAGCTCAGGACAGGAGCAGGTGGCATCTTACCTCTCCCACCCTCCTGTGGGCTCCAGTGGGCTCCAGTGGGTCCCAGGGGACAGCCTGCCTTCCTTGCAAAGCCCAGTAGCACTGGGAGCAGAAACTGGGACCAAAGAGTGAGCACCCTGTTTGACAAGCAGGACCAGCCACCTCTTCTTCAGATGCAGGGGGAGCCCTGGCGTGCTGACTCCTCCCTTATCCCTTTCCTGTCTTCCTCCCTCTTCCCTTCCCCTCTGTGCTTCCCTGGTGGTGCCCTTTCCCGATGCCCACTTCATCCCTTTTCCTTTCTTACATGCCTGTATTCTAGAGTTTCTTCTCTCCTCCCAATTACTTCCCTTCCTCTGAATCTCCTCTTTGGTCCCTTTGTCCCCGCTCTCTGCTCCTCCTCCCCTTCCCTGGCCCCTGTTCAGCTCCATCCAGACTGCAGGCAGAGCTGGACTAACACGCTCACTCACTAGCTCAGCCACCCTCCAGAGAAGTCACTCTTCGGTGGCCACCTTCCTGACCCCCTGGTCCTTTCTCTACTTATTCAGCTATTGCTCTGAAGTCTGAGGAGGACAGAGCGGGGCTGCCGCAGAATCAGGCCAGAGGAGAAACCAAACCATGTGTCCACACTGTCCCCCAGTACTGCTGCTCTGAGAACGTTCGGAGTCCTCAATAGGGTTAGGATTTAGGGGCTTCTTCAGAACCGGGAGTGAAAACAGCCATAGGTCAAAAGAAAAGCTATGGCCCCCACACAAAAATAATAATCACAAATGAAAACTAAGTTAGCTCTGAAGTCCCAAAGTCGAAAAATTGCCTTGAATCTGTCACTAGAAAGCACCCAAGGCCTCACTCTCTGGGTTCTGCGTGCCCTGGGAATGGCAGGAGGCTTTGACCCCCTTCCCTCTTCATCCACTCCCAAAGAACGTCCTCTGATGTGGTCTTCAAACATCTTCTGAGAAACTGTCTCTGGGAACTGTAGGCCCTGGGCTGCTCGGACGAATGAGGGTGATATCAGGACCTGATGGGCAGCTTTACCAGGAGATGGTGGCTTCTGGATGCAGTCCTCAGGTCCCATGGTCTGGGTGAGATCAGGGTCTTTCAGTGGAGGAGGACAGATGTGATTTCAGATTTTGAGTTGATTCTGAGATGATTAGTGCTTTGGAGGGCATTGGGTGAAGGTATTTTGCACACGGGAAAGACACGAATTTGGGGAGCCAGAGAGTGGACTGTTAAGAGCTGACCTGCATTACCCCCAGGAACCTTGCTGCTGTCCTTATCTCTGGTACCACAGAACGTGACCTTATTTGGAACTAGAGTCCTTACAGATGCAATCACATTACAGTGAGGTCCTTAGAGTGAGCCCTAATCTCCTGTAACTGACCTCATTATGTAAAGGGAAAATCTGGACAGAGAGATGCCCCTACTGTCAGTTGTGTGCAGTGCATGAACTTCTAGAACCCTGACAGTAGTGGAAAACAGACTCAGGCTGGGCACTAGGTAAATGGGAGCTCTAGTGGAATTTCAGATGAAGATGCTGTGGACCTCGGCTTCCCAGGTCATAGTGACGTTAGGATTTCAAATTCAAGTCAGAGATGAAAGAAACATCTGGACTCAGTCCTCAGGTACACGCAGTATTCTGAACTCAGGCTAGAACCAGAGACCATTCTAATGAAAGGCCTGCACAGGTGGGCTCTCACAGGTGGGCTCCGACTCAGTTTCCTGTATATTCATTCATGAAATCGCTCTGAGGGTCAACATGCAGAACAAAACCATTTAATAAAAGTGACAATGAGGAGAGGAAAGGACACAAGAAGGCATGTGAATGTGGAGAGAGGAAGAGCCAGGGTGGAAAAACCGAGAATCCCTCCCTGCGCTCCTTGCTACCAGGGAGGTCTGAGGGACTAGTTTCCACCTAGGATCCCAAGTCCAGAACAAAAGCAGCGGGGCCATGGCGGGAGACAAGGGAAGGGGAACCTTGGCATGCACGCATGGGGGTGCCAAAGGATGGGGGCTAGCGCGCCCGCTGGCGGGGGGCACCTCGGGCGGTGCCATCCCCGGCCGATCCCGTGCGGACCCCGGTGCGGCGCGGCGTCCGGTGTGGTCCCGCTGCCCCGGGGGTCGCGGGAGGCTGGGTCCCGACACCCCCGCGAGCTCGCGACACGCGCTTTCTGCTCCAGGTGAGGGTCTTCCGGAGTAGCCATGGGGCGGTGCGGGGCAGCGGGCCGCAGGAGCGGAACAGCGCGGCCTCAGGGGCTGGGCGGGAGCTCGGGAGTGCGGGGGTCCTGCAGTGCGGACTGGGCCACAGCACAGCACCACGGCGCTGCCCGCCCCTCCTCCGCCAGCCCATCCACCTCCTCTCAGACTCTCCTCGGGGTTCTCCGCGAGCTCACTTCCGGAATCCGCAATTAGCAAAGCCACTTCTCCCGGCCGCCCCTGCCCTCGCCCACCTCCCCATCCGTCCTGAGGCGCGGGCCCCGGGCGGGGCGCCGGCGAAGCACTGGGGGCCTGCGAGCGTGGCCAGCGCTGGCACTGAGCGGCCTCCTAGCCTGGCTCCCCGAGCGGGTGTCCGAGCGCTGCCTGGCTGTGAAAAGATCATTAGCCCTAAACCACGGCTGCACTCTCGGTTCACTTCTCTGGCTTCCTGATTGTGCCCAAAGCCGGGAACCAGCTTCCCCAGCACAGGCCTGGGCTGAGATGCCTGCCCGCGATCTGTTTGAGCAGTCTCCTAGTCTCCAGGCAGGGTCCGCCATTGCATAATGGCACCCGCGAATCACTTCAACCTGGATGTTTGGGTTTTTTGTTTGTTTTTTGGTTATTGGTTATTACATGACCTCCATGGTAGGTGCTCCACAAAGGGAGTGAAAAGAGGACGCCTGATACATACGCATATGGCCATTCCATTAAAAGAGCTTGGGGTTCTTGCAGAAGCGTGGCATTGGTCCTTGCACTATGGTTTAATAGAAAAGCGATTATGCACCAACTTACTTAAATGAGCATAGTTTGAAATCGTTTACTGAGAATAAATATTTAAAACAGTTATATTTTAACTAAATCTATCATCAATCATAAATCTATTACACAAAGGTTACAGGCAATTTAAATGCAATAGCAGTCTCTTCAGGGTTTTAAATAATCTGTGTCTGTCTTGGCACATGAGAATGCAAAGATAGGAAATGGTTTGTAAAAGATCATATAATGGCTTTTACTATACGGTATCAGCAATTTATCCTAAAGGAGTGGCCTCCAGCTAAAAACTCAGCTTTGAAAAATGCAGAAAAGCAGCAAACGTTTACATACACTCTTGGTGACCAGAGGCGTGCTTTGTGCCCCTCATCATGTCTTCCATGGTTCTGAGGCCCTTGGCGCTCAATAGTTTAGTGTCTTATTCTCTGGAATAGGCCATTGAAGAAATACCAGGCCCAGAGAAGAAGGTCCTGCTGGGTGTCTGAAGAAAGTACAACCTTTTAGATGAAGCTTTCTGGGGAATTTGTTAGTGGTTTGGTCTGCTTCTAATAGGAAAGGAATTTTATTTTTAAAGATTTTATGTATTTATTTGATAGAGATCACAAGTAGGAAGAGAGGCAGGCAGAGAGAGAGGAAGAAACAGGCTCCCTGCTCAGGAGTGAGCCTGATGTGGGGCTCCATCCCAGGACCCTGGAATCATGACCTGAGCCGAAGGCAGAGCCTTTAACTCACTCTGCCACCCAGGTGCCCAATGGAAATTTTTTTTAAAGATTTTATTTATTTATTTGACAGAGATCACAAGTAGGCAGAGAGCAGGCAGAGAGAGAAATGGAAGCAGGCTCCCTGCTGAGCAGAGAGCTAGACATGGGGCTCAATCCCAGGACCCTAGGATCATGACCTGAGCCGAACACAAAGGCCCAGTGAGCCAAAGACAGTGACACTCGGGTGCCCCAGGAAGGGAAATTTTTTTAAGAGTATTTTCGTTTTGAATCTATATTGAGGTTTGGTTTGTGGTTCTTTCAGACTTCTCATGAAGATGGAATTACTTCTGAGGTTGGTTGTCAGGAACCGCGTATCAAATCGAACTATCTTGTTAGCAATAAATAAATAAATAAATAAATAAAAGCTCAAGTGTTGGTATAAAGCTATTATGCTTTTCAAAACCCCGAACTATAATTCATGTATCGTGGTCATTCTTTATCATATCAAACAGGAGAGAGGTGGCAGAAACGCACTTTCTGGTTAATATTTTTAAAAATAAGATTGACTTATGAACCTCCTTCGTTATTCCCTTTCATTCAATTTCCCTGTACCTCCTTTTCTATGAATTGCAACGGTAAACCATCATTATTTTTATTGTTGGCACGTGAGAATTAGAGATCAAGCCAAAAGTGAAAGCAGAAGGCAGGTTTATTAAAGCAACAGCACACTATCTAAGGGACAGTGGGTGGTATTCCATGAGGTGGAGCTGGCCCTTACTTTCTTTTGGGATTCAATGAAGAATATTTTCATCAGCAGAAAAGGTCAAAATGACAAAGTTCCAGAATCAGAGTAAACATATGGGATTAAAAAATAAAAAATAAAAAAAAAGATTTTTTGAAAGGACTTTTTTTGTTAAAGGACTTTAAACAAAAGTCCTTTTTAAGAGACAGTTGGCTGCTTAAACCAAAAGTAGAACTCACTGAGAGAATCGCCGCATTATTGATTGGGGTAGAAAGGACCTGGAATGTAGAAAGACCCATTCTGCAGAGGAAAAAATAGAATCACTAACAGGCCTCATGCCCTGCACAGCCAGTGGCTAGAATCCCTGTCTCATGAGACCCTGCGCCAGAAGGCCGCTAAAACCATGTCAACTATGTTATTCTATATTGGAAGCCAACAAGTGTTTGCCCAGTTAAGAGCACGGTAACAATCAGTCACGTTATGTTATAATGACTGTCGTTATCTTTAAAAGACTTGTCAAGTTACCTTTTGAGTAACCCTCACCCCACCCTTAGAGAAATTTATCTGTGGTTCACCTCTTTGAAATACCTCATTGTTGTTCCACATTTACAATACCCCTCCCAAATAAAAAGCTTTTTATAAACAAAGTGTTCAGAAGGGGGCGACACTGTAAACAATGAGAGTTTTGGCTGCTGGGACAAATTTGTTGCAGAAACAGCTGAAAGCAATCAGGTCAGACAGAGCCAAGGGCTGGAGGGATCTTTAACATTACAAAAACTGAACCAAATCAAAACAAAACAAAAATCAAAACCAATGGCCAAGATTTCAAGTTTGCTACTAAAGGTATGACATTCTCCTAAGACATGCGTGTGACTTGATCAATATATTTATATATTTATATTTGAAGAAGGAACTATTTGATGCAGCAAATCCACGTTGATTAAAAATTACCAGATATGGGGGCTCCTGGGTGGCTCAGTGGTTTAGGCCTCTGCTTTCGGCTCAGGTCATGGTTTCAGGGTCCTGGGATGGAGCCCCATATCAGGCTCTCTGCTCAGCGGGGAGCCTGCTTCTTCCTCTCTCTCGGCCTGCCTCTCTACCTACTTGTGATCTGTCAAATGGGTAAATAAGATCGTTAAAAAAAGAATTACTAGGTGTGAAATACATTGAGGGTATGGGAAGGAAAATGATTTCACCTGATCAGACTAGGAAGTGGTGGAAGCCTGAATTAAAGTGCTATAAAAAGAGTAAAGACCTGGGAAATATATGGGGAAAAAATCCCTAGAAAAACAGCATTAATAACTGGCTGCTCTTTCATGATGCAGATGCTGCGGTAGGCAAAGAAGAGCTGGTTTTAGCCAGAGGATAATCTCCGTTTGTCTTCATGATCTGGCATTTCCTGCAAGCCAGGCATGGGGCTCTGCACTAGAGCTGCAAATGCTGGGGGGCCCTCACTGTCCCTTTTCTCTTCTCAGGGGGACAACGGGCATGTCCATGGTGCAGTGTGACAGGCTTGACCACAGGGAGATAAAAGACTGCCAAGGGTAGTTTGGAGCTGGGAAAAGCCACTTACGAACAGATTTTCAGGGGAGGTGATAGACAAGGGCAAAGCGAAGAATGAGGATGAGTGCGTCAAGTTTCAAAGTGCCAGGAGGCAGCACAGTGCATTCGGGAAACTACAGCAAGTTCATGACAACCGACAGCTGATCTCACAGCATCACCTGGGGATGGAGGCTGAGCCGCGGGGTTAACACTGGGGCTGAGATGGTTCGTATACTATGCCGAGGAGGGGAGGTACTACACTCTAGGGGCACAGGGAGCTACCGGAGGATGTCAAATATCAGAATCGTAACCATAATAGAGTATTTCATTGCATCCTAGCCTTCATCAAGGGTAAGATGCACTATAGTTTATGTTCGACTAAGAAAGAGAAATGCTGTCAGTTAAACTAGGATATGTCATCAAGTGCAAGGTGAGTGTCAGTTAAACTAGGATATGTCATCAAGTGCAAGGTGAGTGCCACCTTAAGAGATATTAAAATGGGGGGGAGGACAAATCTTAGAACAAGTAAATAGTGGAACTAGAATAATTAAGAAAGGTCGAACACTTGGACCAACTAAAAAAGTGGTTATTGCTTCCCATGTGCCCCAAACTATCTTAAGTCTTAGAACAAGAGACTTTCTCATCTTGATGCCCCGCAGCTGTTAGACCCAAGGTACAGAGGGCAGTAGCCAACGACCAGCAGGCCCCATGTGCCATGTGCAGACTCTAAGAGCAACTGCCTTTGAGAGAGGAAACGGTTGAGAGTGGGCTTTCGGAGGTAGAGAATTACTAGCTAGGAAAGGAGGAAAATTGACACAGAATCGGAATTGATGCCCCTACATGACAGAGTTGGTGAAACTTCCCTTCTCAGAGATCATGAGGCTCCTCAGAAATGTATTTTTCATTTTGGACAGTACATTCAGGATACATATGATCTGTTCGAGATCCTGGTTCTCTTATCAGGACTGTTTCTTAGGCTTCAGTGGCACAAGAAAAGGGTTTTGATAGTCCAGAGTACATCCTTACAAAAGCAAAGCACGGTATCTATGAAAAACTAACCACTCAGAAAAGAACAACAGATAAAAGGCCAGGCCGACCTGACTCTGCAGGATATGTAAGGTTGGTTCAGCAACAGGGGTAGAGTGGAAGTGCCCATCTCCTGCTAGAAGACCTAGAGAAGACTCCTTCCGGAGAGACCACCAGGAGAGGAGAGTAGTAGGTGCTGATGATGAAGAAGATTTTAATCAGCAGAGAAGTTCAAAATGACAAAGTTCCAGGATCAGAGTAAAACTACGGGTTTAAAAAATAAAAAATAAAAAAAAGATTTTTTTAAAGGACTTTTTTTGTTAAAGGACCTTAAACAAAAGTCCTTTTTACGAGACAGTGGGCTGCTTAAACCAAAAGTAGAACTCACTGAGAGAATCGCCGCATTATTTATTGGGGTAGAAAGGATCTGGAATGTAGAAAGACCCATTCTGCAGAGGAAAAAATAGAATCACTAAGAGGCCTCATGCCTTGCACAGCCAGTGGCTAGAATACCTGCCTCATGAGACCCTGTGCCTGAAGGCCGCTAGAACCATCTCAACTATGTTAGTCTATCTTGGAAGCCAACAAGTGTTTGCCCAGTTAAGAGCAAGGTAACAATCAGTCACGTTATGTTATAATGATTGTCGATATCTTTAAAAGCCTTGTCAAGTTCCTTTTTGAGTAACCCTCACCCCACCCTTAGAGAAATTTATCTGTGGTTCACCTCTTTGAAATACCTCATTGTTATTCTACATTTATCATACCCCCCCCCAAAAAAAGCTTTTTATAAACAAAGTGTTCAGAAGGGGGCGCCACTGTAAACAATGAGAGTTTTCGCTGCTGGGACAACTTTGTTGCAGAAACAGCTGAAAGCAATCAGACAGACATTGCAAAGGGCTGGAGGGATCTTTAACATTACAAAAACTGTACCAAATCAAAACAAAACAAAAATCAAAACCAATGGCCAAGATTTCAAGTTTGCTACTAAAGGTATGACATTCTCCTAAGAAATGCGTGTGACTTGATCAATATATTTATATATTTATATTTGAAGAAGAAGGAACTATTTGATGCAGCAAATCCACGTTGATTAAAAATTACCAGATATGGGGGCTCCTGGGTGGCTCAGTGGTTTAGGCCTCTGCTTTCGGCTCAGGTCATGGTTTCAGGGTCCTGGGATGGAGCCCCATATCAGGCTCTCTGCTCAGCGGGGAGCCTGCTTCTTCCTCTCTCTCGGCCTGCCTCTCTACCTACTTGTGATCTGTCAAATGGGTAAATAAGATCTTTTAATAAAAGAATTACTAGGTGTGAAATACATCGAGGGTATGGGAAGGAAAATGATTTCATCTGATCAGACTAGGAAGTGGTGGAAGCCTGAATTAAAGTGCTATAAAAAGAGTAAAGACCTGGGAAATATATGGGGAAAAAATCCCTAGAAAAACAGCATTAATAACTGGCTGCTCTTTCATGATGCAGATGCTGCGGTACGCAAAGAAGAGCTGGTTTTAGCCAGAGGATGATCTCCGTTTGTCTTCATGATCTGGCATTTCCTGCAAGCCAGGCATGGGGCTCTGCACTAGAGCTGCAAATGCTGGGGGGCCCTCACTGTCCCTTTTCTCTTCTCAGGGGGACAACGGGCATGTCCATGGTGCAGTGTGACAGGCTTGACCACAGGGAGATAAAAGACTGCCAAGGGTAGTTTGGAGCTGGGAAAAGCCACTTACGAACAGATTTTCAGGGGAGGTGATAGACAAGGGCAAAGCGAAGAATGAGGATGAGTGCGTCAAGTTTCAAAGTGCCAGGAGGCAGCACAGTGCATTCGGGAAACTACAGCAAGTTCATGACAACCGACAGCTGATCTCACAGCATCAGCTGGGGATGGAGGCTGAGCCACGGGGTTAACACTGGGTCTGAGATGGTTTGTATACTATGCCGAGGAGGGGAGGTTCTACACTCTAGGGGCACAGGGAGCTACCGGAGGATTTCAAATATCAGAATTGTAACCATAATAGAGTATTTCATTGCATCCTAGCTTTCATCAAGGGTAAGATGCACTATAGTTTATGTTCGACTAAGAAAGAGAAATGCTGTCAGTTAAACTAGGATATGTCATCAAGTGCAAGGTGACTGCCACCTTAAGAGATATTAAAATGGGAGGGGGGGGACAAATCTTAGAACAAGTAAATAGTGGAACTAGAATAATTAAGAAAGGTCGAACACTTGGACCAACTAAAAAAGTGGTTATTGCTTCCCATGTGCCCCAAACTATCTTAAGTCTTAGAACAAGAGACTTTCTCATCTTGATGCCCCGCAGCTGTTAGACCCAAGGTACAGAGGGCAGTAGCCAACGACCAGCAGGCCCCAAGTGCCATGTGCAGACTCTAAGAGCAACTGCCTTTGAGAGAGGAAACGGTTGAGAGTGGGCTTTCGGAGGTAGAGAATTACTAGCTAGGAAAGGAGGAAAATTGACACAGAATCGGAATTGATGCCCCTACATGACATAGTTGGTGAAACTTCCCTTCTCAGAGATCTTGAGGCTCCTCAAAATGTATTTTTCATTTTGGACAGTACATTCAGGATACATATGATCTGTTCGAGATCCTGGTTCTCTTATCAGGACTGTTTCTTAGGCTTCAGTGGCACAAGAAAAGGGTTTTGATAATCCAGAGTAAATCCTGACAAAAGTAAAGCACGGTATCTATAGAAAAACTAACCACTCAGAAGAGAACAGCAGATAAAAGGCCAGGCCGACTGACCCTGCAGGATAGGTTAGGTTGGTCCGGCAACAGGGGTAGAGGGGAAGTGCCCATCTCCTGCTAGAAGACCTAGAGAAGACCCCTTCCAGAGAGACCACCAGGAGAGGAGAGTAGTAGGTGCTGATGATGAAGAATATTTTAGGG
Organism: Mustela lutreola; assembly: GCF_030435805.1. Taxonomy (NCBI): domain Eukaryota; kingdom Metazoa; phylum Chordata; class Mammalia; order Carnivora; family Mustelidae; genus Mustela; species Mustela lutreola. The sequence continues at coordinate 61,996,709 of NC_081304.1, read as the reverse complement.
GCGCCTGGGTGGCTCAGTGGGTTAAGCCGCTGCCTTCGGCTCAGGTCATGATCTCAGGGTCCTGGGATCGAGGCCCACATCGGGCTCTCTGCTCAGCAGGGAGCTTGCTTCCTCCTTTCTCTCTGCCTGCCTCTCTGCCTACTTGTGATCTCTGTCTGTCAAATAAATAAATAAAATCTTTAAAAAAAAAAAAAAAAAAAAAGAATATTTTAATCAGCAGAGAAGGTCAAAATGACAAAGTTCCAGGATCAGAGTAAACCTATGGGATTAAAAAATAAAAAATAAAAAAAAGATTTTTTTGAAAGGACTTTTTTTTTTTTAAAGGACCCTAAACAAAAGTCCTTTTTAAGAGACAGTTGACTGTTTAAACCAAAAGTACAACTCATTGAGAGAATCGCCGCATTATTTATTGGGGTAGAAAGGACCTGGAATGTAGAAAGACCCATTCTGCACAGGAAAAAATACAATCACTAACAGGTTCATGCCTTGAACAGCCTATGGCTAGAATCCCTGCCTCATGAGACCATTTTAAAAGCTGTACTCATAATGGTACGGAAGGTGTCATTTCCCTATAATTTTATATATGTCATTAATTTGCTGCATAGCCCAGTAGCAGTGGGAGCAGAAACTGGGACCAAAGAGTGAGCACCCTGTTTGACAAGCTGGACCAGCCACCTCTTCTTCAGATGCAGGGGGAGCCCTGGCGTGCTGACCCCTCCCTTCTTCCTTTCCCCTTTCCTCCCTCCCTCCCTCTTCCCTTCCCCTCTGTCCTTCCCTGGTGGTGCCCTTTCCCGATGCCCACTTTATCCCTTTTCCTTTCTTACATGCCTGTCTTCTAGAGTTTCTTCTCTCCTCCCAATTACTTCCCTTCGTCTGAATCTCCTCTTTGGTCCCTTTGTCCCCGCTCTCTGCTCCTCCTCCCCTTCCCTGGCCCCTGTTCAGCTCCATCCAGACTGCAGGCAGAGCTGGACTAACACGCTCACTCGCTCGCTCAGCCACCCTCAAGAGAAGTCACTCTTCGGTGGCCACCTTCCTGACCCCCTGGTCCTTTCTCCACTTATTCAGCTATTGCTCTGAAGTCTGAGGAGGACAGAGCGGGGCTGCCACAGAATCAGGCCAGAGGAGAAACCAAACCATGTGTCCACACTGTCCCCCAGTACTGCTGCTCTGAGAGCTTTCGGAGTCCTCAACAGGGTTAGGATTTAGGGGCTTCTTCAGAACCTGGAGTGAAAACAGCCATAGGTCAAAAGAAAAGCTATGACCCCCACACAAAAATAATAATCACAAATGAAAACTAAGTTAACTCTGAAGTCCCAAAGTCAAAGAATTGCCTTGAATATGTCACTAGAAAGCACCCAAGGCCTCACTCTCTGGGTTCTGCGTGCCCTGGGAATGGCAGGAGTCTCTCACCCCCTTCCCTCTTCATTCACTCCAAAGAACATCCTCTGAGGTGGTCTTCAAACTTCCTCTGAGAAACTGTCTCTGGAACTGTAGGCCCTTAGCTGCTGGGACAAATGAGGGTGATGTCAGGACCTGATGGGCAGCTTTACCAGGAGACTGTGGCTTCTGGATGCAGTCCTCAGGTCCCATGGTCTGGGTGAGATCAGGGTCTTTCAGTGGAGGCAAACAGATGAGATTTCAGATTTTGAGTTGATTCTGGGATGATTAGTGCTTTGGAGGGTATTGGGTGAAGGTATTTTGCACACGGGAAAGACACGAATTTGGGGAGCCAGAGAGTGGACTGTTAAGAGCTGACCTGCATTATCCCCAGAAACCTTGCTGCTCTCCTTATCTCTGGTACCACAGAACGTGACCTTATTTGTAACTAGAATCCTTACACATGCAATCACATTACAGTGAAGTCGTTAGAGTGGGCCCTAATCTCCTGTAACTGAACTCCTTATGTAAAGGGAAAATCTGGACAGAGAGATGCCCCTACTGTCCGTGGTGGGCAGTGCATGAACTTCTAGAACCCTGACAGTAGTGGAAAACAGACTCAGGCTGGGCACTAGGTAATTGGGAGCTCTAGTGGAATTTCAGATGAAGATGCTGTGGACCTCGGCTTCCCAGGTCATAGTGACGTTAGGATTTCAAATTCAAGTCAGAGATGAAAGAAACATCTGGACTCAGTCCTCAGGTACACGCAGTATTCTGAACTCAGGCTAGAACCAGAGACCATTCTAATGAAAGGCCTGCACAGGTGGGCTCTCACAGGTGGGCTCCGACTCAGTTTCCTGTATATTCATTCATGAAATCGCTCTGCGGGTCAACATGCAGAACAAAACCATTTAATAAAAGTGACAATGAGGTGAGGAAAGGGACGCCAGAAGGCATGTGAATGTGGAGAGAGGAAGAGCCAGGGTGGAAAAACCGAGAATCCCTCCCTGTGATCATTGCTGCCAGGGAGGTCTGAGGGACTAGTTTCCACCTGGGATCCCAAGTCCAGAACAAAAGTGGCGGGGCCACGCCACGGGATGAGGGAAGGGGGTCCTCGGCACCCGCACGTGGGGGTGCCAAACGATGGGGGCTATTGTGCTCACTGGCAGGGGGCACCTCGCATGGCTCGGACCCCGGCCCGACCCCGTGGGGTCCCGGGTGCGGCGTGTCGTCCGGGGTGGTCCCACTGCCACGGGGTCGCGGGAGGCTGGGTCCTGACACCCCCCCCGCGAGCTCACAGCCCGCGCTTTCTGCTCCAGATGAGGGCGCGGCGCGGTGTCACTTTACCTGCTCGCAGAAGGTCGTCCGGAGAAGCCATGGGGCGGGGCGGGACAGCGGGCCACGGGAGCCGGACAGGGCGGCCTCAGGGGCTGGGCTGTAGCGCGGAAGTGCAGGGGCGGCGAGGCAGGGTGTCCTGAGTCCGGACTGGGCCGCAGCACAGCACCGTGGTGAAGCTCGCCCCTCCTAGGCCAGCGCAAATCTCTTCGACCTGGATGTTTGGGTTTTTTGTTTGTTTTTTGGTTATTGGTTATTACATGACCTCCATGGTAGGTGCTCCACAAAGGGAGTGAAAAGAGGACGCCTGATACATACGCATATGGCCATTCTAGAAAAAGAGCTTGGGGTTCTCTCGGAAGCGCGGCATTGGTCCTTGCACTATGGTTTAATAGAAATGGGATTATGCACCAACTTACTTAAATGAGCATAGTTTGAAATCGTTTACTGAGAATAAATATTTAAAACAGTTGTATTTTAACTAAATCTATCATCAATCATAAATCTATTACACAAAGGTTACAGGCAATTTAAATGCAATAGCACTCTCTTCAGGGTTTTAAATAATCTGTGTCTGTCTTGGCACATGAGATTGCAAAGATAGGAAATTGTTTGTAAAAGATCATATAATAGATTTTACTATACAGTATCAGCAATTTATCCTAAGGGAGCGGCCTCCAGCTAAAAACTCAGCTTTGAAAAATGCAGAAAAGCAGCAAACGTTTATGTACCCTCTTGGTGACCAGAGGCGTGCTTTGTGCCCCTCATCATCTCTTTCGTGGTTCTGAGGCCCTTGGCGCTCAATAGTTTAGTGTCTTATTCTCTGGAATAGGCCATTGAAGAAATACCAGGCCCAGAGAAGAAGGTCCTGCTGGGTGTCTGAAGAAAGTACAACCTTTTAGATGAAGCTTTCTGGGGAATTTGTTAGTGGTTTGGTCTGCTTCTGATAGGAAGGGAAATTTTAGTTTTAAAGATTTTATTTATTTATTTGATAGAGATCACAAGTAGGAAGAGAGGCAGGCAGAGAGAGAGGAAGAAACAGGCTCCCTGCTCAGGAGTGAGCCTGATGTGGGGCTCCATCCCAGGACCCTGGAATCATGACCTGAGCCGAAGGCAGAGGCTTTAACTCACTCTGCCACCCAGGTACCCAAGGGAAATTTTTTTAAAAGATTTTATTTATTTATTTGACAGACAGAGATCACAAGTAGGCAGAGAGCAGGCATAGAGAGAAGTGGAAGCAGGCTCCCTGCTGAGCAGAGAGCCAGACATGGGGCTCAATCCCAGGACCCTAGGATCATGACCAGAGCCGAACGCAAAGGCCCAGTGAGCCGAACTCACTGAGCCACTCGGGTGCCCCAGGAAGGGAAATTTTTTTAAGAGTATTTTCTCTTTGAATCTGTTTTGAGGTTTGGTTTGTGGTTCTTTCGGACTTCTCATGAAGATGGAATTTCTTCTGAGGTTGGTTGTCAGGAACCGCAGATCAAATTGACCTATCTTGTTAGCAATAAATAAATAAATAAATAAAAGCTCAAGTGTTGCTATAAAGCTATTATGCTTTTCAAAATCCCGAAATATAATTCATGTATCGTGGTCATTCTTTATCAGATCAAACAGGAGAGAGGTGGCAGAAACGCACTTTCAGGTTAATTTTTTTACAAGGAAGATTGAATTATGAACCTACTTTGTTATTCCCTTTCATTCAATTTCCCTGTACCTCCTTTTCTATGAATTGTAACGGTAAACCATCATTATTTTTATTTTTGGCATGTGAGAATTAGAGATTAATGCCCAAGTGAAAGCAGAAGGCAGGTTTATTAAAGCAACAGCACACTATCTAAGGGAGAGCAGGTGGTATTCCGTGAGGTGGAGCTGGCCCTTACTTTGTTTTGGGATTGGATATTTCTTGGTCTTTTTGAAGTGGGAGGACCTTCAACATGCAGTGGATTAATCTCTAATGGAGGCTGCTTCCAATCATTTGGGGGACTCCTACCACATGTTGGGAAAAGGAGTTGTTGTCCTTTTTATTTTTTTTTTCAGGGTTCCAAAATTCACTGTTTATGCACCACACCTAGTGCTCCATGCAATATGTGCCCTCCATAACTCCCATTAACAGGTTTACCCAACCCTCTGCCCCCTCCCCTCAAAACTCTCAGTTTGTTTCTCAGAGTCTCTCATGGTTTGTCTCCTCCTCCAATTTCCCCCCACTCACTTCTCCTCTTGATCACCCAGTGTCTTCTGTGTTATTCTTTATGCTCCACAATTAAGTGAAACCATATGAAAATTGACAATCTCTGCTTGAATTATTCCACTCAGGATTATCTCCTCCAGTCCCATCCATGTTGATACAAAAGTTGGGTATCCTTCCTTTCAGAAGGAAGCACAATACTACATTGTAAAAATGGATCATATCTTCTTTATCCGTTCATCCATTGAAGGTCATCTTGGTTCTTTCCAAAGGTTAATGACTGTGGCCATTGCTGCTATAAACATTAGGGTACAGATGCCCCTTCTTTTCACTGGATCTGTATCTTAGAGGTACTCAGTAGTGCAATTGCAGGGTCATAGGGTAGCTCTAATTTTAATTTCTTAAGGAGTCTCCACACTGTATCCCAAAGTAGCTGCACCAACTGGAATTCTCACCAATAGTGTAAGGGGGTTCCCCATTCTCCACATCCTCTCCAACACTTGTTGTTTATTGCCTTCTTAATTTTGGCTATTCTAACTGTGTAAGGTGGTATCCCAATGTGCTTTTGATTTGAATCTCCCTGATGGCTAATGATGGTGAACATTTTCTCATGCATCTGTTTGCCATTTGTATGTCTTCTTTGGAGAAGTGTCTGTTCATGTCTTCTGCCCATTTTTTGACATGATTATCTGTTTTGTGTGTGTTGAGTTTGAGGAGTTCTTTATAGATCTTGGATATCAGCCCTTTATCTGTAATGTCATTTGTGAAAATCTTCTCCCATTCCGTGGGTTCTCTCTTCAATTTATTGACGGTTTCCTTTGCTGTGCAGAAACTTTTGATCTTGATGAAGTCCCAAAAGTTCATTTTTGCTTTTGTTTCCTTTGTCTTTGGGGACATGTCTTGAAAGAATTTGCTGTGGCCAGTGTCCAAGAGGTTACTGCCTATGTTCTCCTCTAGGATTTTGATAGATTCCTGCCTCACGTTGAGGTCGTTTGTCCATTTCGAATTTATCTTTATGTATGGTATAAGAGAATGGTTGAGTGTCATTCTTCCATACATAGCTGTCCAATTTTTCCAGCACCATTGATTGAAGAGGCTGTCTTTTTTCCACTGTGTAATTTTCTCTCCTTTGTCAAAGATTTTTTGACCATAGAGTTGATGGTCCATATCTGGGCACTCTACTCTAATCCACTGGTCTACATGTCTGTTTAACCAACTGAGCCACCCAGGTGCCACTGTTAAGCTATTTTTTAAAAGTACAGTCATTCTTTTTTTAAGATTTTATTTATTATTTATTTGACAGAGAGAGATCACAAGTGGACAGAGGGCAGGCAGAGGGTTAGGGTTAGACGTCGTTGGGGTCAGGGTTAGCGTAAGCCTTAGGGTAGGGGTCAGGTTTAGGGTTAGGTTCATGGTTAGGTTTAGGGTCAGGCTCACAGTAGGGTCAGGGTTAGCGTTACGCTCAGAGTCAGGGTCAGGATCAGTGTTAGTGTGACGGTATAGGTTTAGGCTCAGGTGTAGGGTCATGGTTACGTTTAGGTTCAGGTTCAAGTTTTGGCTTGGGGGATAGTCATGTTAGGTACAGGGTTAGGTTTGGGACAGGTTTAGTGTCAGGGTTAGGGTTAGGTCAGCTTTATGTTTAGGTTCTGTTTTATGAGTAGGTTCAGGATCAGGGTTAGCTTTAGGGTTATGATTCTGTTCAGAATCACAGATTGGGTCAGAGTTAGGTTTACAGACAGGGTTAGGGTCAGTGTTAAGGTCAAGAGCAGGGTCAGGATTAAGGTTAAGGTCTGACATATGCAAAGTTCAGAGTTAGGTTTATGATCAGGGTCAGGGAGAGGGTCAGGTTTATTGTTAAAGTGGGGTTAGGATTAGGGTTAGACATAGGTTGAGGGTTAGGGTTAGACCGGGTTAGGGTCAGTGTCAGGGATAATGTTAGGGGTTAGTTTTAGGGTTAGGTTCAGCGTTAGGTTTCGGGTAAGGGCCCGTGTTAGTGTCAGGTTCAGGGTTATGTTTAGGGTTAGAGTTAGGGTCAGGCTCCCATTCAGTGTCAGGGTTAGTGTTAGGGTCAGGGTCAGCATCTCTGCTAGAGTCAGGATTAGGTTTATGGTCTTTGCCTGGTTCAGGGTCAGGGTGAAGACTAGGGCCAGTGTCAGGTTTACGGTCAAGATCAGGTATTGGTTTAAAGTCCACATTCGGGTTAGGGACAGGGTTATGTAGTGGTAAGTATTAGAATCATGGTTAGTTTTAGGGTCAGGGCCAGAGTCAGGTTTAGGGTAAGGGTCTGGTATAGGCAAAGTACAAGGGTAGGATTATAATCATAGTCAGGTAGGGGTCTTGTTTATTGTTACAGTTTAAAGTTAGTGTTAGGGTTAGCATTAGGTTGACTGTTAGGGTTAGAACTTGTTAGGGTCAGGGTCCGTGGTAGGGTTAGCGGTTAGTGTTAGTGTTAGGTTCAGCAATCGGATTTGGTGTACGGCCCGTGTTAGTGTCATGGTCTGGGTTACTTTTAGGGTTAGAGTTAGGGTAAGGCTCACAGTCAGGGTCAGGTTTACTGTTCAGGTCAGGGTCGGGGTCACCGTTAGGGTCAGGGTTAGGTTTATGGTCATGGTCTGGGTCAGGGTCAGGGTGAAGTTTAGCGCCAGTGTCAGGTTTAGGGTCAGGTTCAGGTATTGGTTTAAAGTCCACATTCGGGTCAGGGATAGGGTTCTGTAGGGATCAGTGTTAGTGTCATGGTTAGGATTAGGGTAGGATTGGGGTCAGGGTCAGGTGAAGGTCAGGGCCAGGGTCAGGTTTAGGGTCAGGATTTGGTTTAGGGTCAATGTTCCGTTCAGTGTCACACTTAGGTATTGGCGGTAGGGTTTGGGATTGGTGTTAGTGTTAGAGTTAGAAGTAGGGATATGGTTAGGGTTAGGGATAGACAGCGTAAGGTCAGGGTTAGGGTTTGGTTTAGGGTAGGGGTTAGTGTTAGGGTCAGGGTCAGCAGTAGGTTTAGGTTCAGGGTCCGTAGAGGGTCATGGTTAGAGTTACCTTTAGGTTTAGGCTTAGCGTCATCCTCACAGTCACGGTCAGGGGTAGGGTTAGGGTCCGGGTTAGGTCAGCGTCAGGGTTAGGATTAGGGTCAGGGTCAGGGTCATGGTTAGGTATGAGTCATGGTTACGGTAATGTCAGAATTAGGTTTAGGTTCAGGGTCCATATCAGGGTCAGTTTCAGGCTTAGGTTTAGGTTTAGGAGTCAGGTCAGGATCACAGTCAGGTTCAGGGTCAGGGTCATGGTCAGGGCTTGGGTTAGGGTTTGGGGCAGGCTCACAGTCAGTGTCAGGGTCAGTGTTAGTGTTTACTGTTAGTGTTAGCCCCTTTCGTGGGTCCTGGACCTATCCCTTCAGGGTCTCAGGATAAACCCTGGGCAGAAGGGTGTAGACCCTAAACCCCATCCCACTTAACCAGCCTTAAACTGGGGTGTGAACATGACTTGCCCACCAGACATCTAACCCCTCATCAGCCTGATCCTGCTTGGGGCATCTCCACCCACGATGGCATGGCCAGGTCCTCTTTAAACACAGACACACAGACACCCAGAGGCGCGCACGCACACTCAAACACACACACACACACACACACACACACACACACACACACATTCACAAAGAGAGAGACGGGGAGGAGACCTAGGACTACACCGTTCCATCAGAAGGTGTGGGTATGTCTGACTCTGAGTCCCCTGGTGTCCCCTTTTGATTTTATTAGCCAAAGGGCCTGAGGCGTTGGGGAAACCTGATATGACCTGCCAGGGCGGGGACGTGTCTGGCTGGCGAGCTCTCTTCTCCCTGTATCCTCTCGGCTTCAGTACAGCAGAAGAACATGGCACTTCCTTTAGGATGTGCCTAGAAATGAGCTGGGCACGGTGGTTTTCTCTGTAATGGAGTGCCTGGATATGTGGTTTCCAATTCCGTTGGGCTCTGTCGTCATGGAAGTGAGGTCACCACTGCCTGGGGGCTCCATACCGAACTTCCTGCTGCACCAGAGCTCCCTGAGCCCCCAGTCCCCACGCTCCTCAAGGCTCACACTCCACTCAATGCAGTGCCCATCGAGTGACTCCCGTATACCCTCCCCCCAGCCCTTGGGAGGCCTGGGTGCAGCTGTTGTCCCTACTGGCGGGAACAGAGCTGTGTTTAGACTAGGTTAGTGTTAGGATTAGGGTTAAGAAAGACTTAGGGTCAGGGTTAGGGTTAGATATCATTGGTGTCAGGGTTAGCATAAGGCTTAGGGTAGGGGTCAGGGCTAGGGTTAGTTTCATGGTTACATTTAGGGTCAGGCTCGCAGTAGGTTCAGGGTTAGGATTACGCTCAGAATCAGGGTGAGGGTCACTGTTAGGGTGACGGTTAGGTTTAGGGTCAGGTTCAGGGTCATGGTTAGGTTTAGGGTCAGGTTCAAGTTTTGGTTTGGGGGCAAGTCATGTTAAGTACAGGGTTAGGTTTGGGACAGGTTTAGTGTCAGGGTTAGGGTTAGGTCAGCTTTATGTTTAGGTTCTGTTTTATGAGTAGGTTCAGGATCAGGGTTAGCTTTAGGGTTATGATTCTGTTCAGAATCACAGATTGGGTCAGAGTTAGGTTTACAGACAGGGTTAGGGTCAGTGTTCAGGTCAAGGCCAGGGTCAGGTTTAAGGTTAAGGTCTGACATACGCAAAGTTCAGAGTTAGGGTTATGATCAGGGTCAGGGAGAGGGTCAGGTTTATTGTTACTGTGGGGTTAGGGTTAGGGTTAGAGGTAGGTTGAGGGTTAGGGTTAGACCGGGTTAGGGTCAGTGTCAGGGATAATGTTAGGGGTTAGTTTTAGGGTTAGGTTCAGCGTTAGGTTTCGGGTCAGGGCCCGTGTTAGTGTCAGGGTCAGGGTTACGTTTAGGGTTAGAGTTAGGGTCAGGCTCCCATTCAGTGTCAGGGTTAGTGTTAGGTTCAGGGTCAGCGTCACTGTTATGGTCAGGATTAGGTTTATGGTCTTTGCAGGGGTCAGGGTCAGGGTGAAGTCTAGGGCCAGTCTCATGTTTACGGTGATGATCAGGTATTGGTTTAAAGTCCACATTCGGGTCAGGGATAGGGTTCTGTAGGGATCAGTGTTAGTGTCATGGTTAGGATTAGGGTAGGATCGGTGTCAGGGTCAGGTTTAGGGTCAGGATTTGGTTTAGGGTCAATGTTCGGTTCAGTGTCACAGTTACGTTTCGGCGGTATGGTTTGGGATTGGGGTTAGGGTTAGAGTTAGAAGTAGGGTTATGGTTAGGGTTAGGGATAGACAGCGTAAGGTTAGCGTTAGGGTTTGGTTTAGGGTAGGGGTTAGTTTTAGGGTCAGGGTCTGCGTTAGGTTTAGGTTCAGGGTCCATAGAGGGTCATGGTTAGAGTTACCTTTAGGTTTAGGGTTAGCGTTAGGCTCACAGTCACGGTCAGGGATAGGGTTAGGGTCCGGGTTAGGTCAGCGTCAGGGTTAGGATTAGGCTCAGGGTCAGGGTCATGGTTAGGTATGAGTCATGGTTACGGTAATGTCAGAGTTAGGTTTAGGTTCAGGGTCCACATCAGGGTTAGTGTTAGGCTTAGGATTAGGTTTAGGGTTCAGTTCAGGATCACAGTCAGGTTTAGGGTCAGGGTCATGGTCAGTGCTTGCGTGAGGGTTTGGGGCAGGCTCACAGTCAGTGTCAGGGTCAGGGTTAGTGGTTACTGTTAGTGTTAGCCCCGCTCCTGGGTCATGGACCCATCTCTTCAGGGTCTCAGGATAAACCCTGGGCAGAAGGGTGTAGACCCTACACCCTATCCCACTTAACCAGCCTTATACTGGGGTGTGAACATGTCTTTCCCACCAGACATCTAACCCCTCATCAGCCTGATCCTACTTGGGGCATCTCCACCCACGATGGCATGGCCAGGTCCTCTTTACACACAGACACACAGACACCCAGAGGCACACACATGCACACACACACAGAGACGGGGAGGAGACCTAGGGCTACACTGGTCGATCAGACGGTGTGGGACTCTCTGACTCTGAGCCCTCTGGTGTCCCCTTTTGATTTTATTAGCCAAAGGGCCTGAGGCGTTGGGGAAACCTGATATGACCTGCCAGGGAGGGGACGTGTCTGGCGGGGAGCTCTCTTCCCCCTGCATCCTCTCGGCTTCAGTACAGCAGAAGAACATGTCGCTTCCTTTAGGATGTGCCTAGAAATGAGCTGGGCACGGCGGTTTTCTCTGTAATGGGTTGCCAGGATACGTGGGTTCCAATTCTGTTGGGCTCTGTCTTCAGGGAAGTGAGGACACCACTGCCTGGGGGTTCTTTACCGAACTTCTTGCTTCACCATAGCTCCCTGGGCCACTGGTCCACAAGGTGCTCTGGCTCACACTCCACTCAATGCAGTGCCCATCCAGTGACCCCCATACAGCCTCCCCCCGCCCCTGGGAGACCTGGATGCAGGTGTTGTCCCTGCTGGAGCGAACACAGCTGGGTTTAGACCAGGTTACTGTTAGGGTTAGGGTTAAGAACGAGTTAGGGTCAGGTTTAGGGATAGACGTCGTTTAGTGTAAGGCTTAGGGTAGGGGTCAGGGTCAGGGTCAGGTTCATGGTTAGGTTTAGGGTCAGGCTCACATTAGGGTTGAAAGACCCGCCCCCCATCATTAACTAATTAACTGCTCTTTTGTTGTGTAAGAGTACCCCTCCTCCCCTTGCAATCAAAGACCTTTATCCCAGTGTTGAATTCACTGTAACTGCTATTTTGCTTTTTTGTAACCACTTGGCTTTTAGGGCATGACACTTGTCTCCTGTTTGAACAAGATACCTTCTCCTAATAGCCGAGGCATGGTCATGCTAGCAAGGGGGCTGCATGTTCACGTAGTTCACGTAGACAGGGGCTGCATAGTCACGTAGACAGGATGTCTTTCTGCTGAGTAATAAGGTCAAACTTCCCCTCTTTGTTTCCCCTTCCCGCCTTTCTCTTCGCGCGCAGGGGTCTTCCAAAGCCAATCCACTAACACCAAGTATGCCTTTTTTCAAATGTTCAAATTGTCAGCCAATCGGCCCCGTCCCATCCGGGATTTCTATGTACCTGTCTATAAAAATCCTGCACGACCCCAGCCTGGTGTGCTCAGCTAGTAGGAGCTGCTGACCACCCGCAGGCGCCCACGCTACAATAAAGAACCTCTTGCTGTTTGCATCCTGTGGCAGTGTTGAATTCTTGGGTAAGGGGATCCGCGGGTCTTCCATTTGGAGGTCCCACCGAGACCATCGGACTCCTGCCCAAGGATCCAACCAACTCCCACCGGGAGGTAAGCTGGCCAGCATTTAAATTTTAATAACTGTGTTCTTGTCTCCTGTCTCGTGTTCTTGTTTGTCCTCTGTCCTTCCTATACGCCTGTATAGGACTGTACTACTATGCGTAGTAGCTCTGTATTCTGGGCAGCTTGAGAAGGAGTTGACGAACTCGGACTTTTCCCCTGCCACCCTGGGGGTCGCCCCAGGGATCAGAGGGTCCAGTTTTTTGGGGCCCCACAAGTATCCGAGTGATACTTCCGTCTGTGTGCCTCAGAGGAAACTTGCAGTTCCTCACGGCCATCTGAATCTGTACTTTTGGTGTTGCACCGAAATCGCGAAGCGTTTTTCTTTGCTGGCTCGTTAATTGTTTTATGTGTCTTTCTCGTCGCCCTTTGTGTTTCCCTTGATTAAGGTTAACTGGAGCCAACTGGGGTTGGTCTAACTCGAGACAGAGACTATAAGGAATATTCCCAAGCAGCTGCCGAAACTCTCTTTGTTTCGGGGAAGTTTCCCTATGTTCTCTGGCCTGACTTGGACTGCCTAACCCCTCCCCCCTGGCTGAGGGGAAAACATGGTGTCTGCTCCTCTGTTGGGCCTTATGAGCTCTAAACCTGGGAATTTTTTTTCTGCCTCCTGGCGTTGCTTTGTTCTGTTTCACCCTTACGTGTTTCTGTACCAACGTGTGTGCAGCCTGCATGACTGGCCTCTAGATCATGCACCAAAGCTCCTTCTCTCTTCACTGTCAAGGAGCAAGAACAACACCCCCTGGACCTAACACCTCCCCACTCCAGATCTTCCCACGCATGTCTCAGGTAAACACTCAAAGTGGAGTGGGTCCAGGTGGAACATAAATCAGAGTTGGAACTAAGTTAAGTTTGTTGGTTTAATTAAGATAAGACCTGTCTTTGAAGGTACAGCAGTAAATATGAAACTTTTATTCTATCAAAGTTTACTAAAGGTCAAATAAGCTTATGTTACTTGTTAAAATTTGTTAGCAAAGGAATAACTAAACTGATGGTTAATTGTCTGTCTCGAAGTTCTAATGGCTAATTGCTGAAATAGCTTTCAAAGTCTTTGGTAACCTGAATGTTTTAAAGTTTTGCTTGGATGACAAATGGAATTGTATTGTGGACATCTATATCTTAACCAAACAGGATAAAAAGCTAAGTCGTTAATTACTGGATGTAGGTTTGTGCTTTTGACTTCTTACTGCAAAGAAACTAAGAGTATTTAAATCTGTTGGTAAACTTGTTTGCCACTTAACTGATTGATAAATTGCCACCTGAAGAATTCTGTTGTAACAGTTCACAATTGGTTAATAACTAAAGGTGTTTCTAAGAATACAAATTTCTGCTTAGTGTAACTAAGACTGATGGAAATAAGGGAAACTCTGTAGGAAAGTAGATGATAAGTAAGAAAGATTTAAGGAATGGGAATACATTTTGTTGAGGGTAAGGGAAGGTAATTTTGTCCTAAAGGAGATGGTTGTTTGGAAGGAAATGACTCAGGATAAAACCTGAATGCAAAGGAAAATTATAAAAGGTTTGTGAACGGAAATCTTCACAAAAGAAATTTTAGATATGGTCAGGACAGACTAAAAAGAAAGAAAAACAGCCTCCAAGGTAATTTAGCACTCTCCTGACCTGCCTCCACACAGATTATACTTCCTAGTATAAGGGCCATTTGGCCTTGAGAGATTAAGGAAACAGCCCAACCTTGAGGGACTGCAAAAACACCCTGTTACCATCCTCCATTGCCTGTAACCATAGAAACTCACTCTAATCTGTAAAGAGTGAAAGGGGAGACTGATTACCTCCCATTAGCCAGAGATGCACAGAAGGGGAGGATATCCAACCTGTTTGAATCTGAAGAGTGCCTGACTGTGTGAATGTGTCTGTATGGCTCCACCACTTCAGCTACGGAGTCTGAGTGGGCTGCACCTTGAGTCCCGCGGGGCATCATATGGCATAACGGTCATCTACTCCACGGAGTAGCCTGGTCCAGGGTTTATATGGACAGGCCTTAGCTAAGACGCTCCTAAATTCCCATGAGGGATGGGAACAGGACAGAAGGGGAAAGATACCCCTCCTTTGTCTGCAACATCATTCATGATGGGAGGGAAACCCAGAAAACTCCTATCTTAAGACTGCACACTTAGAAATAAAATAAAAAAGGGAAAGACACTGGTATAAAAAGCTGGTTTTCTTTCTGTTTAAAAGGGGCAAAGTTTTCTTAGCTAATTGATCTGTTAAAAAGTGTAAATGGTTTTCTCTTTGCCTGCCTGGAAAATTCAGTTCCTATGTTTTGTTTTATCAGGTGTTTAACATCCCTAATTATATTTAGGCATGTGTTTTTAAACTTTCTAAGGTTTTAGCAAACGTTGACAAGATTTAAATTGTAAATCTCTTTAACTCAGGCTTTTCCTTGATACGTGAAGTTGCTCATGAAGTACTACTGAACCAGTGATAAACTTTGGGTTACATTTGGGAAAATGCTATAACTATTCTAGAGATTCTATGCACTTCCTAAAGTTTTAATGTTTTGAGAGATCATCGCTTGATATTTTAATTATGGGAATGTTATGTGTCACAGAAATTGTAACCTGATTTTCTTGCAGCTAAATTGTAAACTCCCATGTCTCTTTAGCTCTAACCATATCTATTCTGAGTTTTTGTCATTTATAATTGTTTTAATTTTCTTGTAAAATGAGTTTTATCTTCAAGGAGATTCCTATAAAGGACTTTCAGGACAAATACAGATATTTGATATACTTGAAAATCCTAAAACTGAAATGGGTAAGAATTTCCAGAACTAACTAAAGCTGCATTCACCAGATTTAGTAATATGGAACTAAATGAACTAAAAGATTATAGTGTTGTGTCTCTTAATGTTTTGTCTTACTTTAAACATTGCTGGTTCTCTCTAATGTTTGCTCTTCCAGACTAGGGATACTTCCTCCTAGTTATCTGTAACTTATAGAGATGTGAAAATTCTCAAAGCATTCAAGCTTTTCTCTCTATCTGAACCCTAACTATGGACTTGGAGGCACCATGGATGTCCCCACTTTCTTTATGAGTGGATTGAATGATGCATGCAGAACTCCCCTTATCACTTGACAAGTTTTCTCACTTGCCAATGATCCTCTGTAATCAGGATATTGTTAAGGCTGGACCACTCAAAGGTCTTCTTATTGATTTCATCCCTTTGTCATATTTATCCTAGAGGCCACCTCTGTTGAGGTGCAATTGCAAATAGATGCTTTAGCTAAGCATAGAACAGCCCTCATAAAAGGAGCCTCAAAGCTCACTATGGGACAGTCCCTGACTGTAATGATGTCACATCAGGTCCAGATTTGTCTTAGAAGCCAAAGACTACCAATGCATGATGGAGGCCGACTTACTAAATACTGGGCTACACTAACAGATATGCCGGAAATAATACTTAAGACTTGTCAAACTTTAAACCTAGTTACCTGTATGCCTGAACCTGACCACTGTACTTCTTTCTCTATAGAGCAAAAATGTTCAAAGGTTATTGATCTTGCTTATTCTATATGGCCAGATTTAAGATGTCCCTGTTAAAAATACGAATGACAGTTGGTCTTCTGATGACAGTAGTTTTCATAGAAAGAAATAAGATAAGCTAGGTATGCCATAGTGCTCACTAGCACTTTGCAATTGCCAAAGCCTAAGAATTAACATTTATACTGACTCCAAATATGCTTTCCTGGTACTACATGCTCATGGAGCTATTTGGAAGGAAAGGGGATTGCTACCAAGCCATAACTCCCCAATCAAATATGGTCCTGAGATCATAGCCCTTCTTGAGGCTGTACACTTGCCTAAGGAGGTAGCGGTGATTCACATCAAAGGACATCAGAAGGATATGACCTTGGAATCTAAAGGAAACAACCTAGCAGACCATGCAGCCAAAGAGGCAGCAAAGGGTAAACAGATATTAAGCCTTATACCAGTCTTGACTCCAATGGAGTCCATAACTCCAGTCTATTCAGACCAAGAAATTCATATTGCTCAGGAGTGAGGCTATACTAAAAAAAATGCACAAGACTGGCTTGTTAACGATGAGGGAAAATTGGGTTACTCTCCTACCAATAGGACTTCTCAGGATGAGAACTGCCCCAAAACAACCTATAGGACTTAGCCCTTTTGAGTTAGTTTATGGGAGACCATTTCTTTCTGTAGATCTGTTATTAGATGAAGATTATAATGCCTTACTAAACTATTCACTGGAAGCTGGTTTAATTCATAAGTCACTTAATGAGTATACTAATCATATTCTCCCCAAACCTGATTTAACTATAACTGAAAGCCCACCCCATGTAAATCCCGGAGATATGGTTTACTTAAAAATTGGAAGTCAGATATAACTGAAAACTTACATCCAAGATGGAAAGGTCCATATCGGCATAATCAGACAGATTGCTGGATCTGCGGAAGTTTGCCTATTTCAAGTACGTCTGGATTACCCTGGTGGGTTTTTCCTTTACAGGGCACTGATTGGCATTCTCTAAAAAATTATATCTCAGAGATGGTAGATGGAGACAGCACATTCCGGGATAAATCTATTACTAATCAAAATGTTTCTTCCTGGCCCATGATCAGTAAAACATGGGATTCACCAGGACATAATCAAAGTTTTTCATATTCTCAAACTATTAAAATTCTAACTGGCTTTACAGGCTCACAAGATGATACTCACTGACTAGGGCCTAAGTTACGAAACCCTCCTTATCGCTATACTAAGGATGATATATATCAAACCTGGGATGCATCTGTGGCTTATGCCCACGATTGGACGGCTCAGTCAGAAGGCAATTTTATGCTGGGAACAATGAAATCATACGAGTGGTACTTGGGCAAATAACGCACGATATCTGGGATGGCTACCACTAGAAATGTGTTCCCAGATAATAGTACTCCAGACTACTGACTGGTTTGCTACTGACTGGGTAAGGCGACCTGGCATTAGACGGCCAGCTCCAAACGGAACCCACTGGATATGTGGAACCAACCTGTGGCCCTGGCTTCCTCCAGGGTGGATAGGTCGCTGTACTTTAGGATTTGCCTGGATCCATGGGCGCATTACTAAAACCATTACAACTCCAGCTAATCTCTCCAATTTAATACAAAGATGGAAGCGATCTGTTTTTAAATGGTATAATCACTTAGCATCTATTTTTGTTCCATCTGCGGGACTAGAGGATGTCAGGTGGCATGTAGAAGCCCTTAATAAATATACTACAAAGGCACTCAATGATTCACTAAATAGTATCTCCCAGCTTAATACCAAAGTGTCACAGATATGCAAGGCAGTCCTACAAAATAGGATGGCCTTGGATGTCCTGACAGCAGCCCAGGGTGACACATGCGCAATTATCAAGACAGAATGTTGCGTATACATCCCAGACTATAACAAAAATGTCACAGGAATAATAAAGGATATGAACACCCAGATTAAGGCCCTACAAGATCCTTCTCTCTCTCTCAGTAAATGGTTAAGTTCCTAATTTGAAGGAGGACTATGGCCGAATCTCCTTTTCAGGCTTCTCATTCTTATTGCCTTATTAATCTTAATATGTTGCTTTGTTCACTGTTTCTCTACATGGTGCCGAGGCTCCATTGTTACAATGACTTCACCACGACAGACGATCCTTTCTGTGCGCGAGGACGCCTCTTCACTGTCAGTGCTGGATTCAGCTGCCTCCACCTTTCGTAACTCCCTTATACATTCCTACCCTGATGAATATTGACCCCAGTAGGTAGGGACAGCTCTGCACCCCTATTCAGCACGAAGAAGTTACAGAAGATGAGACCTTCCACCTTCAACCCCCTTAAAGATTTCAGGGTCAAGATTGTTAAGGGGGAAATGAAGGAGCAGGAGGCTGGCTGAGGAGAAAGCAAAAGCTGGCGCCTTGCACCCCACTTAGTGCACTTAAAGGACAAATGGATAGAAGATTCTATCCATGATAAAGAAAAAGGGGGGAATGGAAGACCCCCCCCCCGTCGTTAACTAATTAACTGCTCTTTTGTTGTGTAAGAGTACCCCTCCTCCCCCTGCAATGAAAAGACCCTTCCCCCAGGGTTGAATTCAATGTAACTGCTATTTTGCCTTTCTGTAACTGCTTGGCTTTTAGGGCATGACACTTGTCTCCTGTTTGAACAAGATACCTTCTCCTAATAGCCGAGGCGTAGTCACTCAGGCAAGGGGGCTGCATGGTCACGGAGGTCACGTAGACAGGGGGCTGCATAGTCACGTAGACAGGATGTCTTTCTGCTGAGTAATAAGGTCAAACTTCCCCTCTTTGTTTCCCCTTCCCGCCTTTCTCTTCGTGCGCAGGGGTCTTCCAAAGCCAATCCACTAACACCAAGTATGCCTTTTTTCAAATGTTCAAATTGTCAGCCAATCGGCCCCGTCCCATCCGGGACTTGTATGTACCTGTCTATAAAAATCCTGCACCACCCCAGCCAGGGGTGCTCAGCTAGCAGGAGCTGCTGACCACCCGCAGGCGCCCGCGCTACAATAAAGAACCTCTTGCTGTTTGCATCCTGTGGCAGTGTTGAATTCTTGGGTAAGGGGATCCGCGGGTCTTTCAGGGTCATGGTTAGCGTTACGCTCAGAGTCAGGGTCAGGGTCAGTGTTAGGGTGACGGTAGGTTTAGGGTCAGGTTCAGGGTCATGGTCAGGTTTAGGGTCAGGTTCAACTTTTGGTTTGGGGGCAAGGTTCATGTCAGGATCAGGGTTAGGTTTGGGACAGGTTTAGTGTCAGGGTTAGGGTTAGGTCAGCTTTATGTTTAGGTTCTGTTTTATGAGTAGGTTCAGGATCAGGGTTAGCTTTAGGGTTACGAATCTGTTCAGAATCACGGATTGGGTCAGAGTTAGGTTTACAGTCAGGGTTAGGGTCAGTGTTAAGGTCAAGGCCAGGGTCAGGTTTAAGGTTAAGGTCTGACATACGCAAAGTTCAGAGTTAGGGTTATGATCAGGGTCAGGGAGAGGGTCAGGTTTATTGTTACTGTGGGGTTAGGGTTAGGGTTAGAGGTAGGTTGAGGGTTAGGGTTAGACCGGGTTAGGGTCAGTGTCAGGGATAATGTTAGGGGTTAGTTTTAGGGTTAGGTTTGAAAGACCCGTGGATCCCCTTACCCAAGAATGCAACACTGCCACTGGATGCAATCAGCAAGAGGTTCTTTATTGTTATGCAGGCGCCTGCAGGTGGTCAGCAGCTCCTGCTAGCTGAGCACCCCTGGCTGGGGTGGTGCCGGGTTTTTATAGACAGGTACAAACAAGTTTTGGGTGGGGCGCAACTGATGGGTTGACAGTTAGAACTTTTGAAAAAGTCATACTGGAGTTTGCTGATTGGCTTTGGGGACCCGCGCGCATGTGCGAAGAGAGAGGCGGGAAGGGGGAACAAGCTGATTGGTTCTGAGGGCCCGGGGGCGGGAGGAGAGAGGCAGGGAGGGGGAACAAGAAGGGAGAAGGTAGGAATGCCATCATGGCGTCTTCTATTATTTCTATAAGCCAAGCGGTTACAGAAGGGCAAAAGAGCGATTGATAAGCAATTAATAACCTAATTAATAACCTGGTCTATACCTAAAAGCCAGCGGTTTACAGAAAAGCAAACAAGCGGTTAGTTATCCTATCTATCTTCTAGGGGAGGGGTCTTTCATTCCCCCCTTTTTCTTTATCATGGATAGAATCTTCTATCCATTTGTCCTTTTCTTGCACTAAGTGGGGTGCAAGGCGCCAGCTTTTGCTTTCTCCTCAGCCAGCCTCCTGCTCCTTCATTTCCCCCTGAACAATCTTGACCCTGAAATCTTTAAGGGGGTTGAAAGTGGAAGGTCTCATCTTCTGTAACTTCTTCGTGCTGAATAGGGGCGCAGAGCTGTCCCTACCTACTGGGGCCAATATTGATCAGGGTAGGAATGTATAAGTGAGTTAGGAAAAGTGAAGAGGCGTCCTCGCGCGCGAGAAGGATCGTCTGCCATGGTGTATGTAGTCATTGTAGCAATGGAGTCTCGGCACCAAGTAGAGAAACAGTGAACAAAGCAACATATTAAGATTAGTAAGGCAATAAGAATGAGAAGCCCGAAAGGGAGATTCGGCCATATCCCTTCTCCAAGCCAGGAACTTAACCAATCACTAAAAAAGAGAGAGAGAGAGACTTATCCCTAAGACAAATCTGGAACTGATGTGAAGTCATTACAGTCAGGGACTGTTTTATAGTGAGCTTTGAGGCTCTTTTTATGAGGGCTGTTTTATGCTTAGCTAAAGCATCTATTTGCAATCGCACCTCAACAGAGGTGGCCTCTAGGATAAATATGACAAAGGGATGAAACCAATAAGAAGACCTTTGAGTGGTCCAGCCTTAACAATATTCTGATTACAGAAGATCACTGGCAAGTGAGAAAACTTGTCAAGAAATAAGGGGAGTTCCCCATGCATCATACAATCCACTCATAAAGAAAGTGGGGTCATCCATTGTCTCCACAAGTCCATAGTTAATCCTATGGAGTGTGGTATGGTGGTTTTTAGGCAATTTCATTATCCCAGCCACACATAAGGTGTTAGTTAAGTTATAAAATTGTAGGGGAATCAATCCCATTTTCCAATTGTTTAATCATGTGCTGTGGGTCTGCTAATATCCCCACAAAATAGTAAGATCAACTAAAGAAGCTATTGTGCAACTTCTCTGAAGTTTACCTCAAATTGTTTAGCTTAGGTAAACAAACATTTAAAGACAATCAAATCTAGAATTTAACATCCATAAAGGTGTGTTACTAAAACATAATTTTTCTCTCTAAAATAACCCTCATTTACAGAGATAGCCAAATCAGGACTAATTCACTTGTGAAACAAGTCCAGTTTTAGCAAACTTGGCCTAATTATTTACATAAGCTCAGCAAGAACAGTTGAGTGTGATCATATAGATCTTTTAGAATCTGCTTTGCTGGAACTTCTTATAAGGAATCTCTAGGTTGAACTTTTAGTAGCCTCTCTGGGCCAGAAGCCAAGCCCTGAACTTGCTATCAGGCATGCCTGCAATACCTGTTGATTTGGGCGAGTTCCTCTTCTGAGTTTCTGCACCTACCAAAGAGTGACATTCTTTACTCACCTGGTGAGGCTGCTGGGAACTCTGTAAGCAAGGTATCTGGCCAACAGTCCCAAAGGGCTTTATGGCTCCAGGTTTCATAAAGTCAACCTTAGTTCCTTAAAGCTGTCTGGTCATATATCTGAGTCTTTTCAAATATGACATCCCAGTCAAAGCCTTGGTAAAATAACCAGTTTCCAATGGTGTCCTGTTACAAGAAGAACAGATTCTTATTGAACTCATGCAAATGACTGATTGCCATGGAAGAATGCTTAACTGAGACCTTTTGGTTTCAGAGGGTTCAGATAGAAAAGGTGAGAGAAAAGAATGCTTTGAGCACTTTTACATCTCTATAAGTAACAGATAACTAGGAGGGAGTATCCCTAGTCTGTAAGAGCAAACATTAGAGAGAACCAGCAATGTTTAAAGTAAGACAAAACATTAAGAGACACAACACTATAATCTTTTAGTTCATTTAGTCCCATGTTACTAAATCTGGTGAATGCGGCTTTAGTCTGTTTTGGAAATTCTTACCCATTTCAGTTTTAGGATTTTCAAGCATATCAAATATCTGTATTTGTCCCGAAAGTCCTTATAGGAATCTACTTGAAGATAAAACTCATTTTACAAGAGAATTAAAACAATTATAAATGACAAAAACTCAGAATGGATATGGTTAGAGCTAAAGAGACACAGGAGTTTACAATTTAGCTGCAAGGAAATCAGGTTATTTCTGTGATACATAACATTTCCATAATTACAGTATCAAGCGGTGATCTCTCAAAACATTAAAACTTTAGGAAGTGTGTAGAATCTCTAGAATAGTTATAGTATTTTCCCAAATGTAATCCAAGGTTTATCATTGGTTCAGTAGTACTTCATGAGCAACTTCACATACCAAGGAAAAGCCTGAGTTAAAGAGATTTACGATTTAAATCTTGTCAACATTTCCTAAAATCTTAGAAAGTTTTAAAGCACATGCCTAAATATAATTAGGGATGTTAAGCACCTGATAAAACAAAACATAGAAACTCGTTTTTCTGGGCAGGCAAAGAGAAAACCATTTACATTTTCTTAACAGATCAATTGATCTAAGAAAACATTGTCCTTTTGAACAGAGACAATTTCTGTCTTGTACCAATGTACCTTTAAAACCCATTCATTTCAATCTTAATCCATTCTTGACCATAGCTAAAATTCCTTTTCTGAAGATTTCCCTTCACAAACCTTCCACAACTTTCCTTTGCATTCAGGTTTTGTCCCAAGCCATTTCCTTCCAAACAACCATCTCATTTAGGACAAAATTACCTTCCTTTACCTTCAACAAAATGTATTCCCATTCCTTAAATCTTTCTTACATATCTCCTACTTTCCTACATAGAGTTTCCCTTTATTTCCATCAGTTTTAGTTACACTAAGCAGAACTTTGTATTCTTAGAAACACCTTTAGTTATTAACCAATTGTGAACTGTTACAACAGAATTCTTCAGGTGGCAATTTATGAATCAGTTAAGTAGAAAACAAGCTTACCAGCAGATTTAAATACTCTTAGTTTCTTTGCAGTAAGAAGTCAAAAGCACAAACCTACATCCAGTAATTAACGACTTAGCATTTTATCCTGTTTGGTTAAGACCTAGATGTCCACAATTCAATTCCATTTGTCATCCAAGCGAGACTTTAAAACTTTCAGGTTACCAAAGACTTTTAAAGCTACTTCAGCAATTACCCATTAGAACTTTGAGACAATTAACCATCAGTTTAGTTATTTCTTTGCTAACAAATTTTAACAAGTAACACGAGCTTATCTGACCTTCAGTAAACTGATACAATAAAAGTTTCACATTTACTGCTGTAAACTTCAAAGACAGGTCTTATCCTAATTAAACCAACAGACTTAACTTAGTTCCAACACTGATTTGCGTTCCACCTGGACCCACTCCACTTTGAATGTTTACCTGAGACACAAGTGGAAAGATCTGGAGTGGGTGTGTTAGGTCCAGGGGGTAGAGAGAAGGAGCTGTGGCGCATGATCTAGAGGCCAGTCATGCAGGCTGCACACACGTTGGTACAGAAACACGTAAGGGGGAAACAGAAGAAACAAAGCGCCGCCAGGAGGCAGAGAAAGGATTCCCGGTTTTGGAGCTCCTAAGCCCCAACAGAGGAGCAGACGCCATGCTTTCCCACCAGCAAGGGGGGAGGGGTTAAGCAGTCTAAGTCAGGCCAGAGAACACAGGGAAACTTCCCCGAAACAAAGAGAGTTTCGGCAGCTGCTTGGGAATATTCCTTATGGTCTCTGTCTCAAGTTAGACCAACCCCAGTTGGCTCCAGTTAACCTTAATCAAGGGAAACACAAGGGGCGACGAGAAAAGCACACAAGACACACAAGACAATTAACAAAAAGGTCGCTGCGCGGTTTCGGTATACTACCGAAAGCAAGGTTTCCACCGGCCCAGAGGAGCCTCGAGATCTCCCTGCGGTGGACAAATTTCGTCCTGGGCCGAGGGGTTCCTCTGGAACAGACAAACGGATATAACCCTCGGACAAATGAGGGGCTCCAAAAAATTGGGCCCCTCTAATCCCTGGGGCATCCCCCAGGGTGGCAGGGGAGAAGTCCGAGCTCGTCAGCTCCTTCTCAAGCTGCCTACAAATACAATCCAACAACGCGCGCTGTTGTACAAGCACTATACCGCTACCTGCAGTATAGGTCAAACAGAGGCCTCACAAGACTAGAAACAAACAAGAACACGAGACAGGAGACAAAAACACAGTTATTAAAATTTAAATGCTGGCCAGCTTACCTCCCAGTGGGAGTCAGTTGGATCCGTGGGCAGGAGTCCGATGATCTCGGTGGGACCTCCAAATGAAAGACCCGCGGATCCCCTTACCCAAGAATGCAACACTGCCACTGGATGCAATCAGCAAGAGGTTCTTTATTGTTACGCAGGCGCCTGCGGGTGGTCAGCAGCTCCTGCTAGCTGAACACACCAGGCTGGGGTGGTGCCGGGTTTTTATAGACAGGAACAAACAAGTTTTGTGTGGGGCACAACTGATTGGTTGACAGTTAGAACTTTTGAAAAAGGTATATGTGGAGTTTGCTGATTGGCTTTGGGGACCCGCGCGCATGCGCGAAGAGAGAGGCGGGAAGGGGGAACAAGCTGATTGGTTCTGAGGGCCCGCACGCGGGAGGAGAGAGGCAGGGAGGGGGAACAAGAAGGGGGAAGGTAGGAATGCCATCATGGCGTCTTCTATTATTTCTATAAGCCAAGCGGTTACAGAAGGGCAAAAGAGCGATTAATAAGCAATTAATAACCTAATTAATAACCTGGTCTATACCTAAAAGCCAGCGGTTTACAGAAAAGCAAACAAGCGGTTAGTTATCCTATCTATCTTCTAGGGGAGGGGTCTTTCAGGTTCAGCATTAGGTTTCGGGTCAGGGCCCGTGTTTCTGTCAGGGTCAGGGTTACGTTTAGGGTTAGAGTTAGGGTCAGGCTCCCATTCAGTGTCAGGGTTATTGTTAGGGTCAGGGTCATTGTCTCTGTTAGGGTCAGGGTTAGGTTTATGGTCTTTACCTGGGTCAGGGTCAGGGTGAAGTCTAGGGCCAGTGTCAGGATTATGGTCAAGATCAGGTATTGGTTTAAAGTCCACATTCGGGTGAGGGGCAGGGTTATGGAGTGGTAAGTGTTAGAATCATGGTTAGGTTTAGGGTCAGGGCCAGAGTCAGGTTTAGAGTCAGGGTCTGGTATAGGCAAAGTTCAGGGGTAGGGTTATGATCATAGTCAGGTATAGGGTCAGGGTTATTGATAAAGTTTAGAGTTAGTGTTAGGGTTAGCGTTAGGTTGACTGTTAGGGTTAGAACTTGTTAGGGTCAGGGTCCATGGTAGGGTTAGGGGCTAGTGTTAGGGTTAGGTTCAGTGATAGGATTTGGGGTACGGCCTGTGTTAGTGTCAGGGTCTGGGTTACATTTAGCTTAGAGTTAGGGTCAGGCTCACAGTCAGGGTCAGGTTTAGTGTTCAGGTATGGGTCGGGGTCACTGTTAGGGTAAGGGCTAGGTTTATGGTCATGGTCTGGGTCAGGGTCAGGGTGAAATTTAGCGCTAGTGTCAGGTTTAGGGTCAGGTTCAGGTATTAGTTTAAAGTCCACATTCGGGTCAGGGACAGGGTTATATAGTGGTCAGTGTTAGTGTCATGGTTAGGATTAGGGTCAGGGTCAGGTGAAGGTCAGGGCCAGGGTCATGTTTAGGGTCAGGCTTTGTTATAGGGTCGATGTTTGGTTCAGTGTCAAGTTAGGTTTTGGCGGTAGGGTTTGGGATTGGGTTTAGGGTTAGAGTTAGAAGTCGGGTTATGTTTAGGGGTAGGGATAGACCGCGTAAGGTCAGGGTTAGGGTTTGGTTTAGGGTAGGGGTTAGTGTTAGGGTCAGAGTCAGCGGTAGGTTTAGGTTCAGGGTCCATAGAGGGTCATGGTTATAGTTACCTTTAGGTTTAGGGTTAGCGTCAGGCTCACAGTCACGGTCAGGGGTAGGGTTATGGTCAGGGATGGGTCAGCGTTACGGTTAGCATTAGGGTCAGGGTTAGGGTCATGGTTAGGTATGAGTCATGGTTATGGTAATGTCAGAGTTAGGTTTAGGTTCAGGGTCCACATCAGGGTCAGTGTCAGGCTTAGGTTTAGGTTCAGGGTTCAGGTCAGGATCACAGTCAGGTTCAGGGTCAGGGTCATGGTCAGGGCTTGGGTGAGGGTTTGGGGCAGGCTCACAGTCAGTGTCAGGGTCAGGGTTAGTGGTTACTGTTAGTGTTAGCCCCGCTCCTGGGTCATGGACCCATCCCTTCAGGGTCTCAGGATAAACCCTGGGCAGAAGGGTGTAGACCCTACAACTGTTCCCACTTAACCAGCCTTAACCTGGGGTGTGAACAAGACTTGCCCACCAGACATCGAACCCCTCATCAGCCTGATCCTGCTTGGGGCATCTCCACCCACGATGGCATGGCCAGGACCTCTTTACACACAGACACACAGACACCCAGAGGCACACACACACACACACACACACAGGGAGGAGACCTAGGTCTAGATCGGTCGATCAGACGGTGTGGGATTCTCTGACTCTGAGCCCACTGGTGTCAATTTTGATATTATTAGCCAAAGGGCCTGAGGCGTTGGGGAAACATGATATGACCTGCCAGGGAGGGGACGTGTCTGGCGGGCGAGCTCACTTCTCCCTGCATCCTCTGGCCTTCAGTACAGTAG
The DNA here is from genome assembly GCF_030435805.1 of Mustela lutreola. Classification (NCBI taxonomy): domain Eukaryota; kingdom Metazoa; phylum Chordata; class Mammalia; order Carnivora; family Mustelidae; genus Mustela; species Mustela lutreola. Next base: position 61,970,184 of record NC_081304.1, on the reverse strand, counting down.
AAGAACATGCCCCTTCCTTTAGGATGTGCCTAGAAATGAGCTGCACAGGGGGTTTTCTCTGTTATGGGGTGCCTGGATTACGTGGGTTCCAATTCCTTAGGGCTCTGTCGTCAGGGAAGTGAGGTCACCACTGCCTGGGGGCTCCTTACCGAACTTCCTGCTTCCTGGGTGCAGCTTTTGTCCCCGCTGGAGGGAACAGAGCTGGGTTTAGACCAGTTTAGTGTTAGGGTTAGGGCTAAGAAAGATGTAGGGTCAGGGTTAGGGTTAGACGTTTTTGGGGTCAGGGTTAGTGTAAATCTTAGGGTAGGGGTCAGGGTTAGGGTTAGGTTCATGGTTAGGTTTAGGATCAGGATCACAGTAGGATCATGGTTAGCGTTACGGTCATAGTCATGGTCAGGGTCAATGTTAGGCTGACGGTTAGGTTTAGGGTCAGGCAGGGTCATGGTCAGAATTAGGGTTAGTTTCAAGTTTTGGTGTGGGGGCAAGATTCATGTCAGGGTCACGGTTAGGTTTGGGACAGGTTTAGTGTCAGGGTTAGGGTCAGGGTCAGGGTTAGGTTCATGGTTATGGTAAGGTCTGCTTTATGTTTAGGTTCTGTTTCATGAGTAGGTTCAGAATCAGGGTTAGCTTTATGGTTACGATTCTGTACAGAATCACGGATTGGGTCAAGTTAGGTTTACAGTCAGGGTTAGGGTCAGTACTAAGGTCAAGGCCAGGGTCTGGTTTAAGGTTAAGGTCTGACATAGGCAAAGTTTTTAGGGTCACAGTTCGTGGTAGGTTTAGGGGTTAGTGTTAGGGTTAGGTTCAGAGATAGGATTCGGGGGAGGGCCCATGTTACTGTCAGGGTCAGGGTTACATTTAGGGTTTGAGTAGGGTTCAGTCTCACAGTCAGGGTCAGGTTTAGTGTTCAGTTGATTGTCGGGGTCACTATAAGGGTCAGGGTTAGGTTATCGACATGGTCTGGGTCAGGGTCAGGGTGAAGTTTAGTGCCAGTGTCCGGTTTTATGGTCAGGTTCAGGTATTGGTTTAAAGTCCACATTCGGGTCAGGGACAGGGTTATGTAGTGGTCAGGGTTAGTGTCAAGGTTAGGATTAGGGTCCGAGTCAGGGTCAGGTAAAGGTCAGGGCCATGGTCAGGTTTAGGGTCAGGCTTTGGTAGAGGGTCAATATTCAGTTCAGTGTCACAGTTAGGTTTTGGTGGTAGGGTTTGGGATTGGCGTTAGGGTTAGATTTAGAAGTAGGGTTATGGTTAGGGTTGGCCTAGACAGCGTATGGTCAGGGTTAGGGTTTGGTTTAGGTTAGGGGTTAGTGTTACGGTCAGGGTCAGCATGATGTGTAGGTTCAGGGTCCTTATTAGGGTCATCGTTAGAGTTACCATTAGGTTTAGGGTTAGGGTCAAGCACACTGTCACAGTCAGGTGTAGGGTTAGGTTCCGGGTTAGGTCAGCGTCAGGGTTAGGATGAGGGTCAGGGTCAGGTTCCTTGTTAGGTTTGAGTCATGGTTACCGTAATGACAGAGTTAGGTTTACGTTCAGGGTCCACATCAGGGTCAGTGTCAGGCTTAGGTTTAGGTTTAAGTTTTAGGTCAGGATCACAGTCAGGGTCAGGGTCAGGCTCAGGGTCAGGGCTTGGGTTAGGGTTTGGGGCAGGCACACAGTCAGTGTCAGGGTCAGGTTTAGTGGTTACCGTTAGGGTTAGCCCCGCTCCTGGGTCATGGACCCATCCCTTCAGGGTCTCAGGATAAACCCTGGGCAGAAGGGTGTAGACCCTACACCCGATCCCACTTAACCAGCCTTAAACTGGGGTGTGAACATGACTTGCCCACCAGACATGTACCCCCTCGTCAGCCTGATCTTGCTTGGGGCATCTCCACCCAGGATGGCATGGCCAGGTCCTCTTTACACACAGACACACTGACACCCAGAGGCACATGCAACACACACACACACACACAGACAGGGAGGAGACCTCGGGCTAAACAAGTGGATAAGAGGTGTGGGACTCTCTAACTCTGAGCCCCCCCCATGTCACCTTTTAATTTTATTAGCCAAAGGGCCTGAGGCGTTGGGGAAACCTGATATGACCTGCCAGGGAGGGGACGTGTCCATTGGGCGAGCTCTCTTTTCCCTGCATCCTCTCGGCTTTAGTACAACAGAAAACATGTCGCTTCCTTTAGGATGTGCCTAGAAATGAGCTGGGCATGGCGGTTTTCTCTGTAATGGGGTGCCTGGATACGTGTTTTCCAATTCCGTTGGGCTCTGTCGTCAAGGAAGTGAGGTCACCACTGCCTGGGGGCTCCTTACCGAACTTCCTGCTCCACCAGAGCTCCCTGAGCCGCCGGTCCCCAAGCTGCTCAAGGCTCACACTCCACTCAATGCAGTGCCCATCCTGTGACCCCCATACAGCCTCCCCCCAGCCCCTGGGAGGCCTGCGTGCAGCTGTTTTCCCCGCTGGAGGGAACAGAGCTGGGTTTAGACCAGGTTAGTGTTAGGGTTAGGGTTAAGAATGACTTAGGGTCAGGGTTAGGGTTAGACGTCTTTGGGGTCTGGGTTAGCGTAAGGTTTAGGGTAGGGGTCAGGGTTAGGGTTAGGTTCATAGTTAGGTTTAGGGTCAGGATCACAGTAGGTTCAGGGTTAGCATTATGGTCAGAGTCAGGCTCAGGGTCAGTGTTAGGCTGACGGTTAGGTTTAGGGTTAGGTTCAGGGTCATGGTCAGTTTTAAGGTCAGGTTCAAGTTTTGGTTTGGGGGCAAGGTCATGTCAGGTCAGGGTTAGGTTTGGGACAGGTTTAGTGTCAGCGTTAGGGTCAGGGTCAGGGTTAGTTTCATGGTTATGGTAAGGTCAGCTTTATGTTTAGGTTCTGTTTCATGAGTAGGTTCAGGATCAGGGTTAGCTTTACGGTTACGATTCTATTCAGGATCACGGATTGGGTCAGAGTTAGGTTTACAGTCAGGGTTAGGGTCAGTGTTAAGGTCAAGGCCAGGGTCTGGTTTAAGGTTAACGTCTGACATAGGCAAAGTTCAGACTTAGGGTTATGATCAGGGTCAGGGAGAGGGTCAGGATTATTGTTAAAGTGTGGTTAGCTTTAGGGTTAGAGGTAGGTTGCAGGTGAGGGTTAGACCGGGTTAGGGTCAGTGTCAGGGATAATGTTAGGGGTTAGTTTTAGGGTTAGGTTCAGCGTTAGGTTTCGGGTCAGGGCCCGTGTTATTGTCAGGGTCAGGGTTACGTTTAAGGTTAGAGATAGGTTCAGGCTCACATTCATTGTCAGGTTTAGTGTTAGGGTGAGGGTCAGTGTCACTGTTAGGGTCAGACTTAGGTTTCTGGTCTTTGCCTCGGTCGGGGTCAGGGTGAAGTCTAGGGCCAGTGTCAGCTTTACGGTCAGGATCAGGTATTGGTTTAAAGTCCACATTCAGGTCAGGGACAGGGTTATGTAGTGGTCATTGTTAGGGTCATGGTTAGGTTAAGGGTCAGGGCTAGTGTACGGTTTAGGGTCAGGGTCTGGTATAGGCAATGTTCAGGGTTAGGGTTATGATCTTAGTCAGGTATAGGGTCAGGGTTATTGTTAAAGTTTAGGGTTAGTTTTACATTTAGCGTTAGGTTGCCAGTTAGGGTTAGAACTTGTTAGGGTCAGGGTCCGTGGTAGGGTTAGGGGTTAGTGTTAGGGTTAGGTTCAGCGATAGGATTCGGGGTATGGCCCGTGTTAGTGTCAGGGTCTGGGTTACATTTAGGGTTATAGTTAGGGTCAGGCTCACATTCATGGTCAGTTTTAGTGTTTAGGTCAGGGTCGGGGTCACTGTTAGGGTCAGGGTTAGGTTTATGGTCATGGTCTGGGTCAGGGTCAGGGTGAATTTAGCGCCAGTGTCAGGTTTAGAGTCAGTTAAGGTATTGGTTGAAAGTCCACATTCGGGAATGTAGTGTTTCAGATTCTGTACTCAGGTTTTTAAGATTATTTATTTATTTATTTATTTATCAGAGGAGCGGGAGAGGGAGCACATGCAGACAGAATGCCAGGCAGAAGCAGAGGGAGAAGCAGGCTCCCTGCCGAGCAAGGAGCCCTTTTGGGACTCGATCCGAGGACGCTGGGATCATGATCTGAGCCGAAGGCAGCTGCTTAACCAACTGAGCCACCCAGGCATCCCTGTACTCACGTTTTAAAAAAAGTGACCAGTTTCCCGTTTGGAGTGACTCGAATGCAAGACTCACTGTATGCTATTGTCTTGCTATGTCCCATCCCTTTCTGAGGACTGCTTGTGCTATCTCTGGGAGATCACAGCATTGGGAGGGGCAGCCCAGGCCTGGGCTATTACAGCAAAGCTGCAGCCTGAAGGGCTCGCATGAGATCTGTGGTTTGAGCTGTCAGAGTCTCACGGAGAAAAAAAAGAGAAATGAATCATCATTTGACCATGACATTCCCACTAAAGGGGAGGACAGTGGGAGAAAGAGCAAGGGAAGAGGAAAGCAAAATCTCAAAATAAATGTGGGGTGGATGGCAGGAGGAGGAGGGGGTCTCGGAAATTGGGGGCAGGTGTGGCGATCGAACCAACTCTAGCCACAAACACACGATTCTGCCCATTCTATAGCGGACTGGACATAAACATGCTCGCACATCTACTTGTCGGCTGCGTTTTGTCGGCCGGTAGCATGGTGACTCTTTAAGAGCTCTGAGAACCCAAACTTGTGGCCTCAGCTGAGCCGAAGTGGAGCTGGGAGCTGCCCAGACGACCTGAGGCTGCCAGCTGACCACCTTCCTCCCTACTGATCGCTGGAGCCAAGCTCGGCGGGGGAGAAGCCACGCTCGCGGGTGGGTGCCGGGGCTAAGGGCGGAAGCCGGGTTCCCACAGAGGCCTCCGCGCCCAGGCGGCTGCAGGGGCAGCGCACGGGGACCGGAGGCCTGACACCCGGACGCGCCCCCCACTTTGGACAACCGGCCGCAGAAGTAAAGGGCCAGCATCCCGCCACGGCTATGCTTCCCGCGGGACAATCTCGGGAGAAGGTCCTGGAAGAGGCTCGCAGGCCGATTTTCCGAGGGAAAGGGCAAGGTGGGGAGGGAGCGCCCCTGACCCTCCCCGCCTTCCCCTCTCCCGCTCACCTGGCATCACCAGAGGTGGGGCTGCTCCGCAGAAACTTACACGAGGTTGTAGTGTCGCCCTCCGCCGCATGGCGGCAGCATCACCTGCTGGCTCGGCGGCAGCGGTGCGCACCCCTCTCTTGCCGGAGGCAGGAGGAGGCGGGCGTGCGGCGTCCACTTTCATTGGCCGAGGCGCGGACGCTGCCATGTTGGAGGAAGCAGTGCCTTCTGTAAGGTGGAAACGCCGTGGCTTCACCGGTAGCGTTGGGGAGCGCAGCCTCCTACCTTTCCTCCCCGCTCGAGTGTCGGTGCTGAGAGGCGGCGGCCGGCGGGATGGAGAGAAGTAGGATGAACCTGCCCAAGGGGCCGGACACGCTCTGCTTCGACAAGGACGAGTTCATGAAGGTGCACGCCTGGGCTCTGCTCCCCGGAGCCGAGCCGTGGGTGGCCTGCCCTCCTTGGCCCTCTGGGGCCTCTCCTCGGGCTTCTCCTGCGGGCTTCCTGGGCTGTCCCCGCCCCTGACGGGTCCTCGACGGGGACCTCACTGCACTTCGCAGTGAGTCTCTTGGCCTCGGGTGGGCTAGGTGCAGCATGGAGAAAGCACTCCTGTGAAATCGTGCACATTGAATGAAAAGGCCTGAAAGTTCAGGGCAAGTGCTTTTGAGCTAAACGTAAAAGCCCCGGACCCGTAGGACCCGCCTCTGGTACCGTGCGGCACAGTCAGACCGCCGCTCCCCCGGCCTGCCAGAAGCCTCCCAGTGCCTTGTGCCTAGAAGCTGAGCCACTGTGCGTTGAACACATCTCTGAACACACGTACTTACCAGGAATCGGGTCAAAAAGGCACTTAACCTAACGTTTATGCCTGACTTTCGTCTTAAGCTCCCGGAATGAGAAATCTGAAAGACTGTACTGTCCTTACTGGTTCTGGTCCAGTACTACAAAGCATACCAAGCTCCTTTTCTAAAGTTTCCCTACTTCTCTTGGTGAGGTCAGCCTGAAGCTGGCAGCAGATAACTGTAGGACATAAACATACAGAATAGAAATTTAAACTGAAAAGACTTTACTGACAGGAAAGGTTCATCAGACATAGCCTTGAAAATGTCCCAAGGTTTGAATCAGAGCCAGGAGGAGCTTTATCTGTTTTCTGTATCCCTCTGGGTCTGTACTTAAACTATCAAAACGTATATGTTTAATTTCTAAGGATTGGGATTTAGTAGCTGGTTTCAGTGTTAAAAAGTTTTGGCTCTGTAGGTACCTAAAATTCTGAAAAGAGTTTGAATTTCTTACTTTTTTATGGCTTCAAGTCGTAATATGTTTTTTTCTTTTTTGGGTTAACCAGCTAGTTCCTTTTTGATACTTGCATTCAGATCACATCTCCCAAACTCTGGCTTTAAAAGTGCTTATGTCTGGATCCTCTGCGGTGTGGCCATATCATTTTTAATATGTAGGGATGTCTAGACGAAGGTATATTGTACTCTTGTTCTTGTATGGTGATGTTAAGCCACTGTAATAAAAGGTGTAAATTGAATGGAGTGTCTGAAGGAGAGCACAGAGTGAATTCTCTGATCCAGAAACCTTTTGTTAACGAAGGACACGTGATGAGGAGAGAGGTCATTGGAAGAAGAAAAGGCACAGGCACAGACACAGACTTAAAGAATGTCAAAGCACGGAAGTCTCTTTAGCTTGTCTGTCTTTGGACTTCGTCAGGCTTTCTTTGGGCCTTACACTAACATTTTCTCGCACTTCCTCGCCCCGCCATCTTTCTCACTCTGAGCTGACAGAATGCCTTTGGTCAAAGCAGCTTCGGAAAATAGAAATCTCAAAATAGCAGTTCTAAAGTAGGACTTAGAGGTAGGAAGAGAGCAAACTGGGAAAGTGGCTAGAATGCCAGCAATTCCATATTCTTTCAAGGCTCTGACATTTCTGAATATAATGTACAATTTGTAGTGTTAATGAATGTGACCCCTTCATACATAGAAGGAAAATACATGGAACAGCTGTTCTGTGTAAAGTGGTATTGATCTTCTATGTGGGAGCTGGAGATAAAGGTTATATGCAATTTGTGTTTCCATCAGAGAGATGTTAAGTTACAGTTCCGAGGCAGAAATGAGTGGAGAGCTTGCTGTCGGGGTTGTATTTCTACATAGGTGTCTTGTTTGGCACATTTTGGAATGAGACTGGGATGGTAGAAAGGGAGATGGGGTGGGACTGCGGGTTGCACCTTGGACACTGCATACATTGAGGGGTCCACGTTGATGCAGTCTTCATGGTAGAGCTGCAGTCAGGTTTACAGCAGGAAGTTGCATGGTCATATCTGTTGAGTTCGAGCTGACTGGTGGCAAGAGACTACTTAAAAAGTCATGTTTATGAGATCTAATGAGAAATAGAAGGGGAAAGGTATGCAAAAGAGGTAGGTGATCAAAGTGCAAGAATGGCAGATGGGGAAGGGTCACCTGGGGCAGAGGCACTGGCAACATCATACTTTGTCGGCTTAGAAATACGAAAATCCTTTGGGTTGACAGCCAAATAATAGATGAGCAGGACATAAGGTATTGGTAGTAGGGGGAGAAAGTGGCATAACAGATAAATTAGACCATTTATATGGGTGTGCTATTGACATCACATGTAGCCTTCCTCTTCCATCTCAACATATGACGTCATCTCTAGTAGTACAGAAAAATTAGCAGCCATCCCACGGGATCTCCTCCATCCTGCTGATCATGAGCCCATTCTTGTATTTGTCCCCTTCTCCTCCTCGCCTGGTACGGGGAGGGGCTCTCCTTCCTCCTCGGGTTCAGTCTCCACTCTGGCACGGAGTCCATGCCCTCCCGCCCTTCCAGGAGCCTGCGAGGATCCTCTCCCCTGCACTCCTTCCCATCACGCGCTCCTGTTTGATTCTCTCCCACTTGACTGCCCCACCTCTAGGTATTGCCCTGTCACTGTCGCGCATCACAGCCAGTGCTCAGGGGTTGACTTGACTTTCCCACCTTCCACCCTTCAGGCCCTGTCGTTCCACTAAAGAGTTCTTACCAAAACTGTTTCTAAGTCAGCGCACCCGACCTTTCTCTGTCTCCTTACTCGACATCGCAGTAGACCAAATGCTCTGCATTGCTTCCTGTCTTTCTTCTACCTCTCTGATGTGTCTCCTGTGCAAAGTCATGCTCCTGGTAGCCACTGAATGCTAATTATGGGCTCAGCCCCGTGTTCCTTTCTTTCCCTAGATGACCTTTTGTGCAGCTTCATGACCACCTATCAGCAGGTCAGGCAGATTCCTGTCTCTGGTCCACACACCTCCTGAGCACCAGTTCTGTGTATCGGACTTGCTGACTTTCTTCTCGGATGTGTCTGTGGCCCCTCAGACTCATCAGGTTCAAGATGGAATTCATGAGCACCTCCTCCACTGAAAACCACCTTTCTTATTCTATTGCCTCTCTCGGTAAACACTTCATCCGTTTAGCCTGGAGTCTGGAAACCAGAAGTCAACTCCTACTCTGTCACCTTTCCAAAATCTAGTCTGTCACACCAAGTCCTGTGGATTTCGCTTCCTAAACCTCTTGAGTCCATATACTTCTTTCCATCTCTTCTCGTACCTTTGCAGTGCGCCCTTGCCATCACACCGTAGAAGCTTCTCACCCAGTCTCCATGCGCCTTCCTTGTCTTTCTGGCCCCTGGTCTACACTGCAGGCAAGCCACTCTTGTCAGAATGCGGATGTGATCTTGTATGTACCAGGTGACTGGTCAGTCCACCAGCTCTTGAAAATCCATTTTCCCACGCACTCGAACGTATTTCAAAGAGAATCAGTCCCCCATGGGGTAGTTTTCCTTGGTAGACAGTTTGTTTCTGTGCTGAGCCAGTCTGCCTCCTTCGAACTTCTCTGTGTCAGTTCCTCTCTGGAACCTGTGGCTTCGTTGGCACCCCGGGTAGGCACATCATGACCTTTTCCATGAGAAGTGAAGGCATGAGCCCTCTGGATGGTGAATGTATGTACCCTCATGTTCCATAGGTAAAAGAACCGTGTGTGGGGGTGGGGGGGTAAGTCCTTGAGGCTCCTCCCTGTTCTAATTGGGTGAACTGGGAATTTTGAGACAGGCAGCAGGTCCTGTGTGTCCTTGTTTGCAGGGAGCATGCATTCTGATGGACAAAACGGAAAAGGGGAAGAATGAGCAGCTGCTCAGATCTGTTTGTACTGTGCTGGCTGATTAGCTGTGACCTGCAGATGTGGGTCCCATCCTCGGCTCTGCTCTCTGCCTGCTTATGTCTGACTTGGGGCAAATCAATCGCCTCAGGCCTTCTGTTTGCTTGTTAGTATAATGAGGTGGTGCTTATCTATGTGATCTTTGCCGGCTCCTCTGAAAAGACTCTAGTCCATCCTGGCTTGCAGATAAGGAAACTGAGGCCTGAGGTGTGATGACTTCCTTTAAAGCCACACAGCTAGTTGGGGCCAATCACAGGCCAGATCTCCTGACCCCCACGCATCAGTCCTTGGAAATCCTACTGTAATATGTTCCTTTCCAGAGGCCACAGGTGGGAACTGAGGGAAGTGGGACAATCAGAACATTAAGAATAGCCCAGAAGATGGCACAATGTCCGCATGCCTTGGCACCTGCATTTCACCAATAGGGCCACCTCTTACCTTAGAAGAAGTTCCCACAGGGCTGGTGATCTGGATGCCTGGCCTGGAGCTTAGCTACGGTAAATGGGACCAGAGGGAAGTGATGGCTGTTTGAGGTGGACTTTGTTGACGGTGGCTGGAGATAGCAGCTGACAGAGGAGGAAGAGGGAAGAGTGACAGATGGCAGATAGCCGCAGGCCTGCAGGTCAGCCTCTGTTGCCCAGGGTCACCCATCCCCAGGAGCTGTCTTTGTATCACAGGAGCTGAGTGCTTACCCTGTGGGTTCTTAGTTCGATGTCACGTCTTGATGACAAGATTCCATTCTCTTCCGCATCAGTTTGAGACAGACATCGTAATGAAATTCTAATTAGCCAAATATGGAATGTAAGCCTGGAACTCATTTTATAGAGATATTTTCTTATGTGAACTACTTTCCCTGATGATAGAGGAGTTGTGACGATGTAACATCATATATAGTTTATCTGATTGGAACTTGTAAGAAGGGTTCCCGGCAAAAAAGAACTGTTTTTTTGTTGTTGTTGTCCTCCCTTTTGATCTTTTCCATTCCTTTTTTTTTTTTTTTTTTGTCTTGTGAGCGGTCATCTGATTTATAAAAAGATGCAACAAAAAGTAAAATGGTACAAGATAATCAGTTTCAAAACATAAAAAAATGAGTGTCTTTAGCCATAGCTCAGAACAGAGGAACTGGGTAAGGAGAATTGCTTGTATGAACTGGCAACAGGAAAAGTTGGTAAAGGAGAGCTGAGGAACTCTATTAAGACATAGGAGTGAGGGGCTCCATCATCATCTGGCATTCGCTCAGTGTCATCTATATGGTTAGATATGTCCATGATGGGAACTCCAGCAATCTTCTGGGTCTGGGTCAGCTGATGCCACAGTGTAACACTCTGAATTACTTCCATACTGAGCAGTCATCTGCATAGTTTGTCTTGTGTGTACGTGGTAATCGTTTGAATCTTGGCTCTTTCGCAATCCTTAGAGCCTCTTGATACTTTCACCCCGGTTTCTCAGTTTCAGCCATTACACAGTCAGTTGTACAACTGGTACACTTGGCACACAGCCCGTCCATCATTGACCGGTCAAGTTTGGCCTAAATAGAAAAGTTGATAAAGTCGGTACCAACCAGGATGTGGTAAGTTGGCCCAGCTGTGTGTTTATATTGGAAAAAGCAGGAGGGATGTTGGGGGACTTCTCTTTCCTTGAGTGCATGGGATCCTTCTTTTCTTTCTTTTTAGGTTTTAATCTGTCCTTCTCTCGGAGAAGGATCTCAGAGCTAAGCATTCACTTCCCGGTCACATACTTTCTTGCTTTCTCTTGCTTCCCCATGTTCACACCATGCCCATTTCTCCTTGCTTTTGATTTTCTAATTCACTCTTTGTTGTACCATAAAACTTATTAAATAAAATGTTGGCCTACTAAGTTATTGATTATTACTAAGTTCTTTGTTCAAAATTTGAGAGCAAAAAGTATTATGTAAATATATCTTTTTGTTATTTAACTAGTCTTACAACATTTAGCATCAAATTTCTTGAAGCATTTAAACAAATTAATCACAAACTGGGGCTTGGGCTCTTTCTTTCTTTCTTTTTTTTTTTTAAGTAATCTCTATACCCAACATGGGACTTGAACTCACAACCCTGAGATCAAGACCTGCATGCTCCAGTGACTGAATGAGCCAGGTGCCCTTTGGGCTTTTTGTTTTTAAGTTCCTCAGGTGAGGGGCTGCCTTAGTGGCTCAGAGGGTTAAGCTTCTGTCTTCAGCTCAGGTCATGGTCTCAGGGTTCTGGGATCGAGCCCTGCATGGGACACTCTGCTCAGCATGGAGCATGATTCCCTCCCTCTCTGCCTACTTGTGATCTCTCTGTGTGCAAATAAATAAATAAAATCTTTAAAAAAAAAAGTTCCTTAAGTGATTCTAATGTGTGACCAGTGTCGAGAACTCTAGCACTGGATAATTCCTTTAAATAGCTCAAGAAATTAATTTTGAAAAGCGAACTAAAAGCCTACATAGATTATGATTGGTGTTAAATTGAGGGGAAAAAAGAGATAAAGAGAAGACCTCAGCTGGAACAGAGTTTAATTAGGTACTCAAATATTTGTTAGATGGATAAATACATTTACAGAATGTAGGGGTTTTTTTTTTGTCTCTTCATAAATATGTCAAATGGGTATATAAATTCAACAAAGGAGTTTGATATAAAATTGATTAAAATGTTAGAACAGAAGTTTTTTTTAGAATTTCAGTGTTACTATTTCATGATGCTTTTAAGATGATCTCTCTGTAGATGGTGGGAAGATATTGTTAGCATATGTTTTTAATTTCTCAAGCTTGAATAATTTAGTCACTGAACAAAGATTTAGAATGAGTTTTGGGAGACACAAGTCCTAGATTATGTCCCCACCTAGCTGGGTCAGAGATTTGAGAGCAGGGGCTGGAGGGAAGAGCTCCAAGGACATTTTTGTATACATGCTGATACCTTGGGCGGGAACACTCTTCCCACACTTCCTGTGGCTAGCTCCTTTGTGTCATTTGGATTCAACTCATTGTTCTATATTTCCTGGTTCATCCAAGTTAAAATACATCCCATTTTTCACTCAGACCTTTACTGTGTCCAGTTTTCTTTTTAGCTGTGATCACTATTCATTAATCACTATTTGATCACTGTTCATTAATATAATGTTTGTTTACATATTTATTTTCTCATTTCTGCATTAGGATATCTGCTTCTTAATAGCAGAGACCTTGTCTTTTCTTTTCATGATTATGTCCCCAGGTCTTAGAGCAGAGCTGGAGTTGCATGATAAATATTTGAGGAATATTTATGGGATATACAGGGACATTTATTCATCTCTGTTGTCCATTGTTTTCAAGAATGGTTGGAAACACACACATATGTGAGCTCACACAATCTTTCTATGTCTTTTAACCCCTATGTAGTGTGCAGATTAGTGCTTAACTATTTTGGTTTTTTGTCTCAATGAAATGGGACATGTTTCAGGGCAGAGCTCATAAATTTCATATGCCCTCTTAGTACTTCTCATCATTACAGAGTGATGGTTCTGGGGGATTCTGCTTCTCGTGGAGATAGTATATAGTGATTTTATAAGTCCATGTATCTGGGAAGGAGTGTTTTACTTCTTGGCAGCTTAGAGAACTTCAATCTTTCCAAATTCCATGTAATTTTCATAGCATTAAAGCTACTAATTTCAGATTATTGGTAAGTTTTAAATGATTAATTCCCAGGTTACTTTGAATTAGTCTTTGTTTGCCATCCCTGATTGCAGCTAGTTAGTAAAGTAGCCAAACTTTTAAACTCTCCTTGGTTTTAATTTTGAGTGATGTCACTGCTTCTCTCATGGTTAATGGTTCTTAATTACCTGTGAAGGACCCCAGGTCAGAACTATAGTATAGCCTATAAGTTTTAACATTCTTTTTATAACCAGCTTATGCTAACTAAGAAACTGTGGCCAGCTGACCATAGATAAGGGAGTCAGCAAGCAGCATAACAGGATAACAAATAGCAAAAATCTGTGTTTAACCCAGCTGTTTCTGGCTTCTGTATAATAATGCTTCTAATGATTTGCTAAGAAATGAAAAATTGCTTAAACCCTCGTTTGCTGTGTAATCAAATAAAGTTATACCCTTCCCCTGTTAAGAATTTCCCCTACTACTAAGTAAAATTGATAAGGGTTGCCTCCCGTACCAAGGCCGGAGACGTACGGTTCAGCACGTACGCTAGCTGGAGACGTGCGGTTCAGCACATATACAGATAAAGGTTAGAAACGTGCAATTCAACACGTACCCTCTACTGTACACTACCTGAACGGTGACTGGCCAGAATGTATGGTTGGTTTTAAAGGATTGGCTACCTATGTGTAGGCCTTACTGTAATGCTTTGAAATCACTGGCTAGAAAAGTGAGGGCTCTGATGTAATGGACTGTAAAATTCTATATTAAGGGACTCCCGAAACAGATCGGGGCTCTCAGACACTGACCCATCCCTCGCGGATTTCATGGTCAAGTGTCCCTGGGAGTCCGAGCATGCCCGAATAAAATCCTCTTGCTTATTGCATCCAGTGGTCTGTGAGTGCGTCCTTGGGTGCGGGTCCTCTAGGGTCTTTCATTTGGAGGTTCCACCGAGATCCACCGTGGACCCCAGCCCAATGACCACCGGTCCCACCGGGAGGTAAGCTGGCCGGCCATTGTCTCTGTCTGTTGTCTTGTCTGCTGCCTTGTCTGCCTGCTTCTTGTTTGTGTCTCGTTCAGTGTTCGGTATCGGAATTGTGCTATTACGCGTAATAGACCGGTGTTCGGTTCGGGGCAGCTTGAAAAGGAGTTGACGGACTCAGACTTCTCCCCTGCCACCCTGGGAGACGTCCCAGGGATTCGGGGAGCCCGATTTTTTGGTGCTTCAAGCGTATCCGAGGGATACGTTCAATTTTTGGCCGAGGGAACAACTTCTGCTTTCCCCCGACCGTCGGAATCGGTTTCGGTTTGGCGCCAAAGCCGCAAGGCACATCTTGTGACCGGTCTGTTTGTCTTGTTCAGTGTTGTGGCTATTTGTTTCTTGCTTTATTCAGAATCTAAAATGGGACAATACGTTTAAGCCTTCTTCTAGTAAACCCAGGTCGCTGGGCCATTCCTAGCAAACGGGACTCTAACCTTATTTCTGTTTCTCCTGAAAGATGTGGGAACTTCTCCCTCACTCACTTCCCATGTTAATGGCTATAACTGGAGCCAACTGGGGTTGGTCTAACTCGAGACAGAGACTATAAGGAATATTCCCAAGCAGCTGCCGAAACTCTCTTTGTTTCGGGGAAGTTTCCCTTTGTTCTCTGGCCTGACTTGGACTGCCTAACCCCTCCCCCCTGGCTGATGGGAAAGCATGGCATCTGCTCCTCTGTTGGGGCTTAGGAGCTCCAAAACTGGGAATCCTTTCTCTGTCTCCTGGCAGCACTTTGTTTCTTCTGTTTCCCTCTTCTCCTATTTCTGTACCAACGTGTATGCAGCCTGCATGACTGGCCTCTAGATCATGCACCACAGCTCCTTCTCTCTTCACTGTCAAGGAGCAAGAACAACACCCCCTGGACCTAACACCTCCCCACTCCAGATCTTCCCACGCATGTCTCAGGTAAACATTCAAAGTGGAGTGGGTCCAGGTGAAAAGTAAATCAATGTTGAAACTAAGTTAAGTTTGTTGGTTTAATTAAGATAAGACCTGTCTTTTAAGTTATCAGCAGTAAATGTGAAACTTTGAAGTTACTGAAGGTCAAATAAGCTTGTGTTATTAAAATTTGTTAGCAAAGAAATAACTAAACTGATGGTTAATTGTCTGTCTCAAAGTTCTAATGGGTAATTGCTGAAGTAGCTTTCAAAGTCTTTGGTAATCTGAAAGTTTTAAAGTTTTGCTTGGATAACAAATGGAATTAAATTGTGGACATCTAGGTCTTAACCAAACAGGATAAAAAGCTAAGTCGTTAATTACTGGATGTAGGTTTGTGCTTTTGAATTCTTACTGCAAAGAAACTAAAAGTATTTAAATCTGCTGGTAAACTTGTTTGCCACTTAACTGATTCATAAATTGCCATCTGAAGAATTCTGTTGTAACAGTTCACAATTGGTTAATAACTAAAGGTGTTTCTAAGAATACAAAGTTCTGCTTAGTGTAACTAAGACTGATGGAAATAAAAGGAAACTCTATATGTAGGAAAGTAGGAGATATGCAAGAAAGATTTAAGGAATGGGAATACATTTTGTTAAAGGTAAGGGAAGGTAATTTTGTCCTAAATGAGATGGTTGTTTGGAAGGAAATGGCTTGGGACAAAACCTGAATGCAAAGGAAAATTATAAAAGGTTTGTGAACGGAAATCTTCACAAAAGAAATTTTAGATATGGTCAGGACAGACTAAAAAAGAAAGAAAAACAGCCTCCAAGGTAATTTAGCACTCTCCTGACCTGCCTCCACATAGATTATACTTCCAAGTATAAGGGCCATTTGGCCTTGAGAGATTAAGGAAACAGCCCAACCTTGAGGGACTGCGAAAACACCCTGTTACCATCCTCCATTGCCTGTAACCATAGAAACTCACTCTAATCTGTAAAGAGTGAAAGGGGAGACTGATCACCTCCCATTAGCCGGAGATGCCCAGAAGGGGAGGATATCCAACCTGTTTGAATCTGAAGAGTGCCTGACTGTGTGAATGTGTCTGTATGGCTCCACCACTTCAGCTACGGAGTCTGAGTGGGCTGCACCTTGAGTCTTGTGGGGCGTCATACGGCATAACGGTCATCTACTCCACGGAATAGCCTGGTCCGGGGTTTATACGGACAGGCCTTAGCTAAGACGATCCTAAATTCCCATGAGGGATGGGAACAAAACAGCAGGGGAAAGATACCCCTCCTTTGTCTGCGACATCATTCATGATGGGAGGGAAACCCAGAAAACTCCTATCTTAAGACTGCACACTTAGAAATAAAATAAAAAAAGGGAAAGACACTGGTATAAAAAACTGGTTTTCTTTCTGTTTAAAAGGGGCAAAGTTTTCTTAGCTAATTGATCTGTTAAAAAGTGTAAATGGTTTTCTCTTTGCCTGCCTGGAAAATTCAGTTCCTATATTTTGTTTTATCAGGTGTTTAACATCCCTAATTATATTTAGGCATGTATTTTTAAACTTTCTAAGGTTTTAGCAATTGTTGACAAGATTTAAACCAATGATAAATCTTGGGTTACATTTGGGAAAATGCTATAACTATTCTAGAGATTCTATGCATTTCCTAAAGTTTTAATGTTTTGAGAGATCATCGCTTGATATTGTAATTATGAGAATGTTATGTGTCACAGAAATTGTAACCTGATTTTCTTGCAGCTAAATTGTAAACTCCCATATCTCTTTAGCTCTAACCATATCCATTCTGAGTTTTTGTTATTTATAATTGTTTTAATTCTCTTGTAAAATGAGTTTTATCTTCAAGGAGATTCCTATAAAGGACTTTCAGGACAAATACAGATATTTGATATACTTGAAAATCCTAAAACTGAAATGGGTAAGAATTTCCAAAACTGACTAAAGCCACATTCACCAGATTTAGTAATATGGAACTAAATGAACTAAAAGATTATAGTGTTGTGTCTCTTAATGTTTTGTCTTGTTTTAGACATTGCTAGTTCTCTAATGTTTGCTCTTCCAGACTAGGGATACTTTTTCTTAAGTTATCTGTAACTTACAGAAATGTAAAAGTGCTCAAGGCATTCAAATTTCTCTCTATCTGAACCCTCTGAAACCAAAAGGTCTCAGTAAGTATTCATTCTTCCATGGCAATCAGTCATTTGCATAAGTTCAATAAGAATCTGTTCTCCTTTAACAGGACACCATTGAGAACTGGTTATTTTACCAAGGCTTTGACTGGGATGTCATATTTGAAAAGACTCAGATATGACCAGACAGTTTAAAGGAACTAAGGTTGACTTTATGAAACCTGGAGCCATAAAGCCCCTTGGGACTGTTGGCCTGCTACCTTGCTTTCAGAGTTCCCAGCAGCCTCACCAGGTGAGTAAAGAATGTCACTCTTTGGTAGGTGCGGAGACTCAGAAGAGGCATTCACCCAAATCAACAGGTATTGCAGGCATGCCTGATGGCAAGTATAGGGCTTGGCTTCTGGCCCGGAGAGGCTACTAAAAGTTCAACCTAGAGATTCCTTATAAAAAGTTCCAGCAAAGCAGATGCTAAAAGATCTATTGATCACACTCAACTGTTCTTGCTGAGCTTATGTAAATAATGGGCCAAGTTTGTCAAAACTGGACTTGTTTCACAAGTGAATTAGTCCTGATTTGGCTATCTCTGTAAATGAGGGTTATTTTAGAGAGAAAAATTATGCTTTAGTAACACACCTTAATGGATGTTAAATTCTAGATTTGATTGTCTTTAAATGTTTACCTAAGCTAAACAATTTGAGATAAACTTCAGAGAAGTTGTACAATAGCTTCTTTCGTTGATCTTACTGTTTTGTGGGGATATTAGCAGACCCCACGGCACATGATGAAACAACTGGAATAATGAAATTGCCTAAAAGCCAGCATACCGCACTCCATAGGATTAACTATGGACTTGTGGAGACAATGGATGACCCCACTTTGTTTATGAGTGGATTGTATGATGCATGGGGGACTCCCCTTATCTCTTGACAAGTTTTATCCCACTTGACAATGATCCTCTGTAATCAGGATATTGTTAAGGCTGGACCACTCAAAGGTCGTCTTATTGGTTTCATCCCTTAGTCATATTTATCCTAGAGGCCACCTCTGTTGAGGTGCAATTGCAAATAGATGCTTTAGCGAAACCTAGAACAGCAGCCCTCATAAAAGGAGCCTCAAAGCTCACTATGGGACAGTCCCTGACTGTAATGATGTCACATCAGGTCCAGATTTGTCTTAGAAGCCAAAGACCACCAATGGATGATGGAGGCCACTTACTAAATACTGGGCTACACTAACAGATATGCCAGAAATAATACTTAAAACTTGTCAAACTTTAAACCTAGTTACCTGTATGCCTGAACCTGAACACTGTACTTCTTTCTCTGTGGAGCAGAGGTGTTCAGAGGTTGTTGATATTGCTTATTCTATAATCAATAACCTCTGAACATTTTTGCTCTATAGACAGTCCTACAAAATAGGATGGCCTTAGATGTTCTGACAGCAGCCCAGGATGGCACATATGCAATTATCAAGACAAAATGTTGTGTGTACATCCCAGACTATCACAAAAATGTCACAGGACTAATAAAATATATGAATACCCAAATTAAGGCCCTACAAGATCCTTCTCTCTCTCAGTGAATGGTTAAGTTCCTGGTTTGAAGGAGGACTATGGCCAAATCTCCTTCTCGGGCTTTTCATTCTTATCGCCTTATTAACCTTAATATGTTGCTTTGTTCAGTGTTTCTCTACTTGGTGCCGAGATTCCATTGCTGCAATGACTTCACCACGACAGACGATCCTTGTCGCGCGAGAGGATGCCTCTTCACTGTCAGCGCTGGATTTGGCTGCCTCTGCCTTTCGTAACTCCCCTATACATTCCTCCACTGATCAATGTTGACCCCAGTAGGTAGGGACAGCTCTATGCCCCTATTCAGCAGGAAGAAGTTACAGAAGATGAGACCTTCCACCTTCAACCACCTTAAATATTTAAGGGTCAAGGTTGTTCAGGGGGAAATGATGAGGGAGTAGGAGGCTGGCTAAAGATGGAGAAGGGGCTGATGCCTTGCACCCCCTCTCCACCCACTCCCCTTGATAATATGTGTGACATTCCACAGGCATCCCTGACTGCCTTAAAAGAAGAATGTTGCTTTTATGCAGATCAAACTGGAGTAGTCAGAGAAACTATGGATAAACTCAGAGAAAGACTTGCTCAAAGAAAAAGGGATTTTCAGTCCCAGCAGAGATAGTTCGAAAACTGATTCAACAGATCGCCTTGGCTTACTACTTTGTTGTCATCTATAATGGGCCCTCTCATCATTTTGTTATTAATTCTAACTTTTGGTCCTTGTGTCTTAAACAGGTTAGTACAATTCATTAAAGATCGCCTGTCTGTTGTTCAGACTATGGTCTTGACTCAGCAATACAAACTACTTAAACAAGTAGAGTCCCAAAAGGACTCAGTTGAAGAACAAAACAGATGGATATAAGATTATATCCATGATAAAGAAAAAGGGGGGAATGAAGGACCCCAGGTCAGAACTATAGTATAGCCTATAAGTTTTAACATTCTTTTTATAACCAGCTTATGCTAACTAAGAAACTGTGGCCAGCTGACCATAGATAAGGGAGTCAGCAAGCAGCATAACAGGATAACAAATAGCAAAAATCTGTGTTTAACCCAGCTGTTTCTGGCTTCTGTATAATAATGCTTCTAATGATTTGCTAAGAAATGAAAAATTGCTTAAACCCTCGTTCGCTGTGTAATCAAATAAAGTTATACCCTTCCCCTGTTAAGAATTTCCCCTACTACTAAGTAAAATTGATAAGGGTTGCCTCCCGTACCAAGGCCGGAGACGTACGGTTCAGCATGTACGCTAGCTGGAGACGTGCGGTTCAGCACATATACAGATAAAGGTTAGAAACGTGCAATTCAACACGTACCCTCTACTGTACACTACCTGAACGGTGACTGGCCAGAATGTATGGTTGGTTTTAAAGGATTGGCTACCTATGTGTAGGCCTTACTGTAATGCTTTGAAATTACTGGCTAGAAAAGTGAGGGCTCTGATGTAATGGACTGTAAAATTCTATATTAAGGGACTCCCGAAACAGATCGGGGCTCTCAGACACTGACCCATCCCTCGCGGATTTCATGGTCAAGTGTCCCTGGGAGTCCGAGCATGCCCGAATAAAATCCTCTTGCTTATTGCATCCAGTGGTCTGTGAGTGCGTCCTTGGGTGCGGGTCCTCTAGGGTCTTTCACCTGCAGCTTGTCTGGTTTGCTCATTTATTTTCCTGTGTTCCAACACCTCTTGTGATCTCCCAACTTCTGGCCTTTTGGGGGATTTGTACTTGAACTGGGTTCAGATAGGAAATACCCCTGAGTACAAAGAGAAGATATTTTTCTTCTAACTTCACTATCTCCTATTATTAATGTATTACATTGTTGTGGTACATGTGTTACAACTGATGAACCAGCATTGATACAGTATTAATTAAAATCCATGGTTTACATTAGGGTTCACTCCTCTTTCTATAGTTCTGTGGGTTTTGACAAATGTATAATGTTACTTACCTACTGTTGGTACCTTACAGCCTAGTTTAATTGCCTTGAAAACCCCTGTACCTCATCTATTTGTTTCTTCTCCTCTCTCTGCACCCTCCTCGCTCACCCCTCAGCCCGGGATCTTTTGACTGTCTAGAGTTTTACCTTTTCAGAGGCACCTGGCTGGCTTAGTTGCTAGGGCATCTGACTCTTGATCTCGGGGTTGTGAGTTCTAGCCACCACATTGGGTATAGAGATGACCTAAAAAATAAATGAAAATAAAAATGTTGGTTAATTTTTACATTTTCCAGAATGCCATAGAGTTGGAATCATATAGCATTTAGCCTTTGAGACTGGTCTTTCACTTAGCAATATGCATTTAAGGTTCTTCGAAGTCTTGTGGCTTAATAATTCATCTTTTAATTGTCGAATAATCCGTTGTGTGGGTGTGGCACAGTGTACCTGTTCACATACTGAAGGAGATTGGATTGCTTCCAAGTTTTGGCACTTCAGAGAATAAAGCTGCTGTAAACATCCGTGTGCAGGTTTTTGTGTGGACACTAGTTTTAAGCTCTTTTGGGTAAATACAAAGGAGCACAATTACTGATCTTATAGTGAGAATGTGTTTAGTTCTGTGAGAAACTGCCAAGCTGTCTCACACAGTGCCTCCCATTTTGCATTCTGACCAAACAGTGAATGAGAGTTCGGTTGTCCCACATCCTTGCTAGCATTTGGTATTACTAGTGCTTTGGATTTTTTATATTCTACATGATATGTAATAGTACCTTGTTTAAATTTGCAATTTCTTAATGACATACAAAGTTGAGCATCTTTTCAGATACTTTTTTTTTCTTTTTTAAAGATTCTATTTATTTATTAACAGCACAAGCACACGGAGAGGTAGCAGCAGGCAGCGGGAGAGGGAAAAAAGCAGGCTTCTCTCTGCCGGGGGCCCAGTGTGGGGTTCATTCCCAGGACGTGAGCTAAAGGCAGATGCTTAACTGACTGGGTTTCCTAGCCACCGCTCTTTTCACATTTTTAAATTAGGTTTGATTTCTTGTTGCTACTAAGACATCTTTATATTATATTTCTTATTTTAAGTCCTTTACCATGGATGTGTTTTGCAAATAGTTTCTCTACTCTGTGACTGGTCTTTTCATTCTCTCTCTCTCTCCCTTTTTTTTTTTAAGATTTTATTTATTTATTTGTCAGAGAGAGAGCGAGCGAGAGTGAGCACAGGCAGACAGTGGAAGGCAGAGTCAACAGGTGAAGCTGGCTCCCTGCGGAGCAAGGATCCCGAAGTGGGACTCGATCCCAGGACGCTGGTATCATGACCTGAGCCGAAGGCAGCTGCTTAACCAACTGAGCCACCCAGGCGTCCCGTCTTTTCATGCTCTTAACAGTGTCTTTTACAGAGAAGTTTAATTTTAACAAAGTCCCTCTCATCAATTTTTTTCTTTCGTAGATCATACTTTTGATTTTATATCTGAAAAGTCATTGCCAAATCCAAGGATCCCTACATTTTTTCTTATGTCATCTTTAAGAAGTTTTGCATTTTACGTTTAGGTTTTGTGAAAGGTGTGAAAAGTTTGTTTTTATTCTTTTCATTTGTTTGTTTTGTCTTATCAATGTCCCATTGTTTGGTTCCATTTGTTGAAGACTGTCCTTGCCATTGAGTTGCCTTTGCCTATGTGTGTGGATGTTTTTCTGGGCTCTCCACTCTGTTCCAAGCACCTGTCTCTTTTGCCAGGCACCTTCTGTCTTAATCACTATAGCTTTAATAGTAAGTCTTGAGATTGGGTGGTGGCAATCCTCAATTTCCTTTTTTTCCCCGCTCTTTAATATTTTGTTGACTACTCTGGGACTCTTGGTTTTCCAGTTTTCCATCCAAATTTTAGAGTCAACATGTTGGTATCCACAGAATAACTTCCTGGCATTTTGATTGGGATTGCATTGAGTCTGTCGATCAGTTTGGGCAGAACTGACCTCTTAACAGTATTGAGTGTTCTTACCCAAGATTATGGACTTTCTTTCCACTTCACATCTTACCTTGCTTGTTATCTTTCATCAGAATTTTATACTTTTTCTCATATAGATCTTGTGCATATTTTGTTAGATTTGCACCTAAGTATTAATTTTTTTTGGTATGCTAATGTAAATGGTCTTGTGTTTTTAACTTCAAATTCCACTTGTACATTGCTGGTATATACGAAAGCAATTGACTTTTTAAATTTTTTAATTAAAATTCAATCTCGTTAACATATAGTGTACTTTTAGTTTCATGGTTAGAATTTTGTGATTCATTGGTTGCATACAACACCCAGAGCTCATCCCAACAAGTGCCCTCCTTAATACCCCTCACCCAGTTACCCCAACTTTCCCCTCTCCAGTAACCCTCAGTTTGTTTCCTGTAGTTAAGTCTCTTGTGATTTGCCTCCCTGTCTGTTTCTATTTTTCCTTCCCTTCTCCTATATTCCTCTGTTGTTTCTTAAGTTCCACATGTGACTGAACCTATATGGTATTTGTCTTCCTCTAGTTCCATCCATGTCCTTGCAAATGGCAAGATTTTGTTCTTTTTGATGGCTGAGTAATGTGTGTGTGTGTGTGTGTGTGTGTGTGTGTGTGTGTGTATACCACATCTTCTTTATCCATTCATCTGTTGATGGACATCTGGGCTCTTTCAATAGTTTGACTATAAACATCAGGGTGCTTTTGCCCCTTTAAATCACTTTGTGTACTTTGGATAAACATCTAATAGGGCAATTGCTAAGTTGTTGGGTTGTTACATTTTTAACTTTTTGAGGAGCCTCCATACTGTTTTCCAGAGTTGCATTCCCACCAACAGTGTAGGAGGATTCCCCTTTCTCCACATCCTCACCAACATCTGTTGTTTCATGACTTGTTAATTTTAGCCATTTTGACTGATGTAAGGTGGTGTCTCATTGTGGTTTTGATTTGTATTTCCCTGATGCTGAGTGATGTGGAGCCCTTTTTCATGTGTCTGTTGGCCATTTGGATGTCTTCTTTGGTCTGTTCATGTCTTCTGTCCATTTCTTGACTGGATTTTTTTGTTTTTTGGATGTTGAGTTTGATAAATTCTTTATAAATTTTGAATACTGGCCCTTTGTCTGATACATCATTGGAAAGCAATTGACTTCTGTATTTTAACTGTGTATTGTGTAGACTTGCTATAATCACTTGACTAGTTTCAGGAGGGTGTGGGTGTGGGGTATGAAGTCTTTGTATTTTCTGTAGACAGTCATGTCATCTGTGAACAAAGTTTTATTCTTTCCCAGGTTGTATACCTTTTGTTTCCTTTTCTTACCTTATTTCATTAGTTTGGCCCTCCAGTATAGTATTGAATAGTAGTAGTAGGAGGGACATCCTTGCCTTGATTCCCTGTCTTCTATTTTCTCAGTATTAATATCATGTTAGCTGTGGATTTTTGGAGATATTCTTTATCTAGTTGAGGAAGTCCTCCTATTCCTAGTTTCCTCAGGGTTAATAATGAAGAGGTGTGGATTTTGTTAAATGTTTTTTTTTTTCTCCCTTCATTGATATGATCATGTGATTTTTTTTCTGTTGATATGATGGATCACATTGATCTTCTAATGTTGAACATTTTCTAATGTTGCATACCTGGAATAAATCCTACATGAACCTGGTGTTATAATTTTTTAATATAGTGTTTGCTTTTATTTGCTAATTTTTGTTGAAGATTTTTGTGTCTGTGTTCATGAGAGATACTAGTTTGTAGTTTCTTTTCTTGTAGTATTGGTTTTGGTGTCAGGGTAATAATGATCTCCTAGAATGATTTAGGAAGTATTCCTTCTAGTTTTACTTTCTGGAAGAGATTTTAGAGAATTGTGTAGTATTCCATAAATGTTTGGTTGAATTTACAGTGATTGGGATTGTTAGCAGTAGCCCTCCCTTCTTTCATCTGAAATTAGTAATTTATGTCTTCTACCTTTTTTTCTTTGTTTGCCTGGCTAAGGGTGTATATGTTTTATTGATGTTTTCAAAGAAACAGACTTGGGATTTATTGATTAAAAAAAAAATTCCTGGTTTTAATTACATTGATTTCTGCTCCACTTTTTATTTTTTTCTACTTCCTTTAGGTTTTTTTTTTAATGATTTTATTTGACACAGAGAGAGTCAGTGAGAGAGGGAATACAGGCAGGAGAAATGGGAGTCAGAGAAGCAGCCTCCCTGAGCAGGAAGCTCTGATGCAGGGCGCTGTCCCAGGACCCTAGGACCATGTCCTGAGCCAAAGGCAGATGATTAACCAACTGAACCACCCAGGAGCCCCTCCTTACTTTAGATTTGATTTTGTTGTTGTTGCCTAAAATGGAAGCTAAGATTATTGACTTTAATCTTTTTTTTTCTAATATTTGCATTCAGTACTGTATTTTCCCTTTAAGCAGCATTCCACACATTTTGCTACATTGTATTTTGTTGAGACTGGTCTCCTGTCATTTAGAAGTGTGTCATTTAATCTCCATGTATTTTGGACTTCTTCAGCTATCTTCTGTTACTGATTTTTAATTCCATTGCGGTCTGAGAACATACTTGGTATAATTTTTATTTTTAAAAATTTGTTGTGTTTTGTGGCCCAGAATTATTCTGTCTTGATGAGTGTTCCATGTGAGCTTAAGAAGAATGTGTGTTGCACTATTACTGGGCGAAATTGTCTGTGTACATCTGTTGTACGGTAATTGATGGTGGTGTTAATTGTGCCATGTCTGGACTGAATGTCCACATTTGTCAGATCCTTGTTGCCCTGCTGCTGGATCGGCCCATTAATGATGGAGAAGTGTTGAAGTCACCAGCTGTGATAATGGAATTGTATATTTCTCCCTGCAGTTCTGTTAGGTTGTGTCTCACCTGTGTTGATCAGGCACACATACGTTAAGGATAATTGTGTCTTCTTGGTCAGTCGATTTCTTTATCATTATGTAATGCTGCTCTTTATGCCTGATAATTTTCCTTCTCTGAAATCTGCTTTGTCTGAAATTCATGTAGCTACTCCATTGTTCCTGTGATTAGTGTTACTTTGGATTTTTTTTAATGTATCCTAGCATTTAACTTGTTGATATTTAAGTTGTTTCATTTTTCATCAAAATATAATTCACAAAGCATAATAGTTGCCATTTTAAAGTATACTCTTCTCTGGTTTTTAGTATATTTACTGTGTATATGGTACATACGTCACTTCTGTCTAATTCCAGAATGCTTCCATCACCCGAAAAATAAACCTCTTAGTTCCAATTCTCCCCTCCCCTTATTCCCTGGCAATCATGAATCTACTTTCTGTTTTTATGGATTTGCCTTTTCTGGAACATCTCATATCTGTGGAATTGTATAACACGTGACCTTTTGTGTCTGGCTTCCTTTAACCTGAGAGTAGAATGTTTTCAGACTTCACTCGTGTTGTAGCATGTAACAATTTATTCCTTTTTATGGTTGTGTAAGAGGCTCTTCCACATTTTATGTATCCATTCATCAGTTGATGGACGTTGGGTATATACTCTTTTGGCTGTTACGAGCAGCGCTGCTGTGCACATTCATGTACAGGTTGTGGCAGGAACATCTGTTGTCAGTTCTGTCGGTGTCATACCCCTAGATGTAGAACTGCTGGGTAATTGTACGTGTGTAACTTCTTGAGGAGCTAGCGAGCTGTTTGCTGCCTTAGCCAAACTATTTTACATTCTCACCGACAATACAGGAGGGTTCCAGCTTCTCCGCCTTCTTGCCAGCACTTTTCTTCTTCTTTTTTTCTTTTTCTTTTTCTTATTTTACCATAGTTGTCCTAGTGGGTGTGACGTGGCATCTGCATGTGCTTTTGATTCGCATTTCCCCAATGACTAAGGATGTCGAACATCCTGACATGTGCTCTTGACCGTCTGTGTATCATCTTTGGAGAAATGTCTATTGAAAAGTCTTTGGCTTGTTTTTAAATTAGATTATTTGTCTTTTTGTTGTTGAGTTCTAAGAGTATATTTGCATATTCTGGTTATTAGGTCCTTGTCAGACAAATGATTTGCAGATACTCTCTCCCATTCTGTGGGTTGTCTTTTCACGTTCTCCGTAGTGTCCTTTGACACACGAAAGTTTTTATTTTGATCAAGTTCAGCTTATCTAATATTTCTTATTGCTTTGTGTATCATGTCTAAGAAAGCTTTTCCCGATCCAAAGTTATACAGATTTTCACCTGTTTTCTCTGAGTGTTACAATTTTTACTCTTACATTTAAATCTTTGATCCATTATGAGTTATATTTTTGTGTATGTGTGACGTTGCTGTTCCAAGTCCATTCTTTTGCATGTAGATATTCACTTGTCCCAGTAGTAGGCACTCGAAAAGACTGCTTTTCCCCCCATTAAATGGTCTTGGCATCCTTGTGAAAAATCAGTTGACCGTAAATGTATCGGTTGTAAATACTTTCTTTTTGAATACTTGGGAAATCTACACTATAAAGTAAAACCATTCCTAAAGTAGTAAAACCATTCTTGGTTAAGTGAAATGGGTCTCTATTATGGCACTGTGAGTTTGTGTTTGCTTTTCACAGCAAACGCTGCCTAACCCAGTATTCACAGATGTTCCGAGTTATTTAGTCAGGTGTTATGCAACTTTTGTTTATCTGAGAACAAATGCATAAATGGTAAGTTGAGTACTAATATTACCTAATAGCATTTGTTCACTGAGGCTAAGTTATATGATTTATTTATTTATTTATTTATTTAAGATTTTATTTGAGAGTGAGAGAGTGCGGGAGCAGGAGGAAGGGACAGAGGGAGAAGCAGGCTCCTTGCTCAGCAGAGCGCCTGATGTGGAACTCAAACCCAAGAGAGTGGGATCATGACCTGAGCCAAAGGCAGATGCTTAACCAACTGAGCCACATAGGCACCCCAGTTATACAATTTAGAATGCCATCATGAAGTTCAAGAACTTCAACAATGTATAACTGAGGCAGGGAAAGTGATCGACCTAAAGGTATACAGTTGGTGAGTAGGATGGCCAGGATTATGAACCGAGACCCCCTCCCGTGATGTACTACATAACTATGATGTAAGGTCTGAGATGGTCTCAGGAGAGAAAGGTCCAGGCTAATTTGGTCACCAGTGTAAGAAGCAGGTGGCTTTCTGTAGATGACTGTGAAATTATGGTTTGGTATGAAGTCCTTCTCTCTGACACTAGCAGGGTCAGTCTTTGGTTGATTAACTAAAAAAGTCAGTTTAAACAAGTACTCTTAGGGAATGGTTCATACAGTTTTTAGCATTTTATTTGGAAAAAATATATGTACATTTATTCTCCATTGAAACAGTGCCAGGTCTTTTCTCTGGAAACTGGCCTGCAGATTAGATTTCTGAGTTATCACAGCACTTGGGTCACTCAATAGGTTAGGCATCTACCTTCGGTTCAGGTCATGACCTCGGAGTCCTGGGATGGAGTCCCGCATTGGACTCCCTGTTCAGCAGGGAATCTCCTTCTCCCATTGCCCCTTTCCCTGCTCATACTGTCTGTCTGTGTCTCAAATAAATAAAAAGAATCTTTTTTAAAAAAGATTTCTATGTTGTCTTTTTTTGCATTCAGTTTCAGTTTCTTTAACTGAATTGAGTGAGAATCCTGTGATCACTCCCTCCCTGCCTGGTACTTGGTCATCTCACCCATACCTAACTTAGCAAAAATTTTCTTATTGATTTCTTTGTATCAAATCTTTCCAAAGTAGCTGTGTTAGTTTTCAAAAGAACAGTGATTTTTTTTTGCAGTCATATTTTGTTGGTTTACATAGTGTTTAATGAAGCTGTATAATTATGAAGTAAGTGTAGGTGTCCTTAACTAGTTTGGGAATCATCACATTTGATTCTTGCTGACTAAACAGGTCATGGATTAGCAGAGTCACAGGGGAATTAGATAGTAATTTATTGCCTCTAAGCATATAAGCCTACCCGGGTATCACAGAAATGTAAAGGGGAAACACAGGATAGCTAATCCTGTGAGACCAATACTTGGAAATAGGTTATGAAAGATTTGGAACATCTGTTCAATGGGACACTCAGCATGCACATAAAATATTAATAGAAATGTATGTGTTTTATGTAAAGACATTCAAGTTATATTTTTAGATGGGAAATTTTTTTTAATAGAATGGGTTTTTATTTTTTATATTTTTATTCTTTTTTAGGATTTTATTTATTTATTTGACAGAGAGGTCACAAGGAGGCAGAGAGACAGGCAGAGAGAGGGGGGAAAGTAGGCTCCCAGCTGAGCAGAGAGCCTGATGTGAGGCTTGATCTCAGGACCCTGAGATATGACCTGAGCCAAAGGCAGAGGCTTAACCCACTGAGCCATCCAGGTGCCCCTAGCTGGGAAATAGTTTAGAAGAGCATGAATATTTGTGTGTGTGTGTGTGTGTGTGTGTGTGAATGTGTGTACACATATGTGTGTGTACACACATACATAGAGAAGGTCTGGGGTTTCCATTCAAGATGGTGGCATAGGAGGATCTTGAACTCATCTCTTCCATGAAATACACACTGAATCTATAGCTCCATATGGAAAAATTTCCTGTGGAAAAAACCCTACAACT
Organism: Mustela lutreola; assembly: GCF_030435805.1. Classification (NCBI taxonomy): domain Eukaryota; kingdom Metazoa; phylum Chordata; class Mammalia; order Carnivora; family Mustelidae; genus Mustela; species Mustela lutreola. The sequence goes on along the minus strand of NC_081304.1, from coordinate 61,941,154 downwards.
AGCTGAGTGACTCCTACACATTAGGTGAGTAAGGAAAAAAACCTATGTTGAAGTAAGAATCAGTCTTGCCATAAACCCCACCCCTGGTACAGCGACCTGGGATTGGGAGGGTACTCAAAACCCCAGGCTTCTCCCTGAGGAGCAAAGGGTTTGAGCCCCACTTCTGGCACCCCAACTTCCAAGACGTACATCTAAGAGACAAGACACCAAAACATCCAGCTTTGAAAGCCATCAGAGCTTGCACCCATGAGACCCACAAGGCTATAGCAAACTGAGAAACAGTTCTTAAAGCAGTCGCGCGAGTAGACTGACCCACCCTGGAACTCAGCACAGAAGCAGCGGACTGAAATGGGTTCAGATTTCTGTGAAAGAGGCTCATTTGCTTATCTTAAAGCCCTGAGGGGCAGGCATCTAATTTAACTTGGATCTGGGAGCCTAGTAAGGTATTCTCCAAAGATGGAGCTGATGGGTACCATCTTTGCGCTGTCCCTCTGTCTCGCTTCTGCATTCTGGTATCTCCTGGAAAGGAGCTTGAATGCTCGTATGATGCCCCGAGGTTTGCAGTTGCTACCCAGGGTATACCTCTAGATCACCTGGCTCTAGCGGCCAGTAAGACTCACACTCACGGTAGTGAGTATCACAGTATTTACAACAACCAAGACTTGGAAATAACTAAAGTGTCCACCAACGGGGTGAATGGATAAAGAAAATGTGTGTGTATACGATGGAATATTACTCAACCATAAAAAGAAGGAAGTCATGCCATTTGCAACAACATGGATGGACCTTGAGGATATTGTGCTGAGTGAAATAAGTCAGACAGAGAAAGAGAAATACTGTATGATCTTCCTCACATGTGGAATCTAAAAAACAAAACAAAATGAAGTCATAGAGAACAGATTGGTGGTTGCCAGAGGCGAGGTTGTGGAGGAAATAGATGAAGGGGTCCAGTGGTATAGACTTCCAGTTAATAAGATAAGCCTTGGGGATGTAATGTACATCATAGTGACTGTAGTAAATAATACTGTGTATTATTGTATATTAATTTTATTATTTTTTATTAGAAATATGTATTATTAGCCCCAGGGTTACAGGTCTGTGAATTGTCAGGCTTACACACTTCCCAGCACTCACCGTAGTACATACCTTCCCCAATGTCCACAACCCCACCACCCTCTCCCTACACCCCTCCCCCCAGCAACCCTCAGTTTGTTTTGTGAGATTAAGAGTCTCTTATAGTTTGTCTCCCTCCCAATCCAATCTTTTTTTTTTTTAAGATTTTATTTATTTATTGGACAGACAGAAATCACAAGTAGGCAGAGAGGCAGGCAGAGAGAGAGGAGGAAGCAAGATCCCTGTTGAGCAGAGAGCCCGATGTGGGGCTCAATTCCAGGACCCTGTGATCATGACCTGAGCCCAAGGCAGAGGCTTTAACCCACTGAGCCACCCAGATGCACCCCTCCGAATCCAATCTTGTTTCATTTTTCCTTCCCTCCCCCCACACCCCCCACTTTGCCTCTCAAATTCCTCATATCAGGGAGATTGTATGATAATTGTCTTTCTCTGATTATTTCACTCAGCATACCCTCTAGTTCCATCCATGTCATTGCACATGGCAAGATTTCATTTCTTTTGATGGCTGCATAGTATAATATATATATATATATATATATATATATATATATATATATATATATTTAAGATTTTATTTATTTATTTGACAGAGATCACAAGTAGGAAGAGAGGCAGGCAGAGAGAGAGGAGGAAACAGGCTCCCTGCTGAGGAGAGAGCCTGATGTGGGGCTTGATCCCAGGACCCTGGAATCATGACCTGAGCCGAAGGCAGAGGCCTTAACTCACTGAGCTACCCAGGTGCCGTATATTATTATATATTTAAAGTTGCTAAAGCTTAAGAGTTCTTAGCACAAGAAAAAAAATGTGTATGTTTGATGATGGATGTTAACTAGTCTTAGGGTGATCATTTCACAACAGATAAAAATCTGGAATTTTTATGTTGTACGCCTGAAACTAACATGTTTCCATTATATGTCAGTTTCTTTAAAAAGTAATTGATATTTTATTTTTTAAAAAATTATTTATTTTTTAGACAGAGATCACAAGTAGGCAGAGAGGCAGGCTGAGAGAGAGACAGGGAAGCAGGCTCCCTGATGAGCAGAAAGCCCAATGCGGGGCTTGAACCCATAACCCTGGGATCATGACCTGAGCTAACGACAGAGGCCTTAACCCACTGAACCAGCCAGGCACCCCAAAAGTAATTTATATTTTAAAGAGAAAGACTAGGGCACCTGGGTGTCTCAGTCAGTTAAGCGTCTGCCTTCTGTTGAGATCTTGATTTCAGGGTCTTGGAATGAACCCTGGCATCAGGCTCCCAGCTCAGCAGAGAGCCGGCTTCTCCCTCTGCCCCTCCTCCCACTTTTCTCTCCATCTCTCTCTCTCAAATAAATAAAATCTTAAAAAAAAAAAAGTAAAGGGAAAGACCAAAACAAAGTCTGGAAGGATGTGAATCGCTGTGTTAAATAGTGAAGAAAAATAAACATTAACAGTGCTTAACTGCAGAGCATTAGAGAGTGGGTGATTTTTTTTTCTCTCTCTTACATAAGTATTTCTTGGTTGGTTGAAAGTTTGACAGTGAACATTTGTTACTTTTAAAATTAAGAAGAAAAAGCTGTTTCTATTTTGAGAAGAGCCTCTTTGAAATGTATAATTAAAAGAAATAAAATGCCTGTAGAGTTAGGCAACTGGAGAGAATGGTCTTGGTGAGGGGCCCCCTTTCCCATAATCTTAGGAAGTGAGCAGACCCCATGATGTCCCTGTGTGTGTTCCCCTGCAGTAATACGGCCTCTTATTCTTTCTCTGATCTTATTTTTCTATGTAAAATGTGGTATCAGTGCAATCATTTTTTCTTTCTGGTTTGATTTTCAGGAAGATATCGATGTCGATCACTTTGTGTCTGACTGTAGGAAGCGTGTCCAGCTGGAGGAACTAAGAGGAGATCTGGAACTCTACTATAAACTTTTAAAACAGCCATGGTGGAGCTCATCAACAAGGATTATGCAGATTTTGTCAACCTTTCCACAAACTTGGTAAACCTGAAATTCACAAGTCCTACACACACACACACACACACACACACACACACACACACACACACATTTTCTCTCTCCTTCATATTTATTAAAAGGGCAGAGTTTTTAGAAACCTTTCTGTTGATTACCCCACCAACCCCACCAGAAACTTGAAGAAATTACCAATTTCATTAATAAAAGAACTAAACTTTTTGTAATACATTTTTTTGTTTGTTTTAGTTTTTATTCATTTAAGGTTGCTCTAGTTTGATTATGTTTCAAATTCATTAGTCAACAGTGAAAAGTAAAGGATAATAATACCCAAGGGGTTGTTTTATTAGTTGCTAAGTGATTACCCTGAAGTCTTCCTTGATTTAGACTAATTTGTAGGAGCAAATGTCCACCACTCTTACAATGTTTAATTTACTCCCAGGTATATCTGTTAGCCAGAGCTAGGTTGAGGGAACATTGGCCAATATTGATATTTAAAAAGTTTGGTTTTATAAAAATATAAGAATGATTTGCAGTGAGCTTATCAATTGTTTGTAAAAGCCATTTAGAAATGTTGAATTTTGTTACTTGGCAGAAAAGTCTCCTTGTTGATGCTTCATTTTGTTTTAAATCTGTTTGTCCAGAGAAGCACAGAAAGTTGCAGCTCCGTGGGAATTTCAAGAATCATTAAAATTAATGATGCACATTTGCTTTTGGGAAATATACCACTAAGATAAATATCCTAATAGGATTAAAAACCTTGAAAATTTTACTTCTGTTTAATTTCTATTTTTCTCAAGGCTTATAATAATGTTTAAGAGAGACGTAGCCCGTCAGACTTTCACATCAGCTGGCTGAGTATCATCAATTACAGACAGAGAATTGTTCACCTTCTGTGAACATTTTTCACATTCATTTAAAAGGTCATCTAAAGGCAAATTGTTCTTAAGGAAACTTTCATTTCTCATGACTTCCCTTATTTTTATAGTTCCATGTATTTCAACAGATTTTTTTCATATTCTATGAACAACATTAATGGCCAAATAACACTTCTGTTGTTTAGCTAGTTATGTAGCAAAATACGGTTGTGCCAAAAAAATAACTTAAATCTGGTACTGCTTTGATCGTTAAATAGATACGTCACTATTACTCCTTATCGTGATGTGTTTGTGCCAACCTGGTTTTGCCTTTAGGTTGGCATGGACAAAGCCCTTAATGAACTTTCTGTGCCTTTGGGACAGTTACGAGAAGTTCTGGTAAGTCCCCAATTAATGAAAACAGTCTGCTGTGACGCCTGTTGTCCTCGTCGGCTTTTCTCTAAGAACTCTTTTCATCTGTTAGTTTGGTGGTACTGGTGGTTGTATTTTAATGGTTCATGATTATAATATTCACCTTCAGAAGAGTTGTAAATGATTTTGTTTTTGCATATGCTAAAAACCTAAAAACATGTTCGATTTGAAGAAGACATATTCTCAGAGTAGTCAACCTTAAAATGTCAGGGGAGAGGAAGCATATTTCCAAATTCACCTTATTAATGCCACTTTGGTCATATGTAAGTGGTTTCTAACTTACGAATGACTTGTATTTTAACAGTTTGTAATCTTGTAAATATCCCCCCCACCCCACGTAATCTACATGTGGTTAGGTTCCTGGGCTGATCTACAAAAACTGTGTAATCCCTAATGGAACTGAAGGATAATATAAATAAAATGTAATACTTAATAAATGTTACATTTGCATGTTCTCTCAGAAAAATCTCTGTTGTGGGAATGGGACTCCCCACCTCTAAGCCATTGGAAATAGGAACTCCACCTGGGTGAACAGTGGAGGGGCAGTTGTGGCATCACTTCTAACAGAAAACTGTGCTGCCCTGTCTCCCCCCCGCCCCCCCCGTCTGTGTCTGGTGCCCTGACTTATGGCCTCTGTCTGTTCTTATGCCCTGTCGTAAACTTGTCATAAATGACACCATCCTTCCTTGTGTGTCTCCTCTAGCTTGAGTGGCCTCGTGCGTCCCTCCCCTAAGACAGTGCCTGCATCCTAGAGAGAATATAAGGAGAACATAATTTAAGGGAAGACACAGTACATGGTTAGAACCAAGAAAAATGTGGAGTAATGGAAATATCAGTGCTGAGAAGCCTAGGGGAGGGGCAGGCAGGAAAGAGTTCGTGAAACAGGTAAAAATCTTGAGTTGTGCCTTGAGGTAGCCAATACTTTCCATGGTTTATGTCTCATTTGAATTTTACAAAATCTTGTTAAAGGTACTTTTCTTTGGAATGGAAGGGATTTTCATGGTCCGCTGTTGGATTCCACACCAGCCGCTGTGGGGCTCTCCCACTGTCTCCTTGGTGTGCCTCTTCCTCCCGGGGCCTCATAGTGGTGTTGTTTCCCAAGCCTAGCCTTCCTTTGGCCTCCCACTCTTCTCTCAAACCCCTTCCCTGGAGGCAGATTTGCTCTACTCACACAGGCTCCCGTCCCACCTCACCCCCTGCCATCACCGTATCCCCTCCCTTTTCCGTATCCCCTCCCTTTTCCACCGTATCCCCTCGTCTTTATGGCCACTTTGGTCCTGCTCAGCCACAGGCCTGACCTGCCTTTCTGGTCCCAACTCTGAAGCTGTTCTGTGAGATTCTCAGACCTCTGAGGGATACGACTATATCTGTCTTCATTGTATCCCTGTGGGCTTCCACAATACTGATGTCCAGGAGGTGTTTCATAATGTTGATGGAGTGAATTAATTCACCTTCCTGTGGAATTTTTGTGAAATGCCTACTTCATTCTAGTTGTTTCTGTTAACCTTTGTTTTGGCCCTAATTCCTAATTATCTCTTTATTCATTAGCTTCTGGACATGTTTCTCTACCTCTGTGCTCTGCCTTTTTCTGGTCTTCTGTTCTTCATTCTTGATTCCTGGTATTTCCATACCCACATTTCATCATCATGCATCAGTGCTTTGACATTCTCTCGTTCTCCAAAATATGCAGAATCTAAAGACCTCATCTCAGTGAAGTTGGCCCTCCATTCCTATTTTTGCTTCTCTCCGGAAGGAAGCCTGCAGTGCACATGGCTGCGTGCCTGTCTGACCCTGCCCCTGAGTGTGTGTGCACTTACATCTGCTCCCCATCCCCTCCCCACCTAGGCAGCTGTGTACACATGGCTTTCAGAGTCCGATTCCAGCCCCGTCGCATTTCCAGACTCTCCTGTACTTTGCTTCATATTATCTGTTCTCCATTCTAAGCCCCCTCATCCCCATAACTTTCACTGTATATGTGTCATTCTTCTTCTGGCCATGCGACCCTGCCTTCGTGTCATTATGCCCCCAGATCATGAGTCCCCTCAACAGTAACTATGTCTGGTATATCATGTTTTTTTTTTTTTGTCAATATCTGCATAGTACTGGTGCACAGGTATTAAGTTCTGTGGAATTGAATGAGATGTAGGAACTTGATAATGTGACAAAACAATGTCTGTAATACGTTTTATTTATTATTCTTTTAAAGAGTCTCAGGTCATCAGTCAGTGAAGGAATTCGGGCAGTAGATGAACTAATGTGTAAACAACAGGACATAAGGAAGAAAAAGGTACCCTCCAGTAGATTTCTTATGCTGCATGCCAGTTGAAGCCCTCTCCTCTTGTCTCCGCGAACTTGTCAGCACTATTCAGCTTTTTTTCAAAGCTCTCACGCATGTGCATTTTATGCATTACGTCACGTTATCTACCTGAAATAATAAGACAGAATTTCAGAGGTACCCACACAATCTCAAGATCACCCACTTTTTCCAGAACAAGAAACCGTGATAACTGTTGTCGGTGCAGCGCCTGACAGTTAACGACTGTATAAATTGTCAGCGGCCCTGTAAAGAAAATAGGCCTATATTAGAGACGAGGGGAGAAGTGGGCTTTCCAAAGCAAACTCAGGATTCTGCCGTAGGTTTGTTGTTATTTTCTGATCCTGTGTTCTTTATGTTCTGGTGTTAACTTTAATTTTTTCGATTCGCAGTAGTTAGCATGTGATGTTGGCTTAGTTTCAGGTGTGTGAGACAGGCAACGGCTCTGTACATCTGAGGGCTCACCCCGGGAGTGTGCCCCTTAGTGCTATCTCCAGTTTCAAGTGTCCCCGATGTCATTCATGGTCATAACGATGTAGGGGCACAGCGGGCATTGGGAGTCTGGGCTTCTGACTCTCGCCTGCTGCTCTGTACAATGTTTTCTATGTGTATTATTAGCATATTTGTTAAAATCTCAGTGGGGAGAAAGCCTGTTTGAGGGACCTTCTGTTTAATTCACCTCTGGATCTCCTCACAGCTTTTGTCCAAAGAATGCTTGTCATGCGCTTCCAGACAAAACAGTAAGCTTTATGAGAGCAGGGTGTATTTCTTGCTTTATTTTCTCGTGTCCCCCACCCCTGTCGGAATGAATGTCGAGCTCCCAGGGGTGTTCAGGAACTATTTATTGAATGGATGACTTTGTATTTTTTTGTTCTTTAGGGATGAGAGTTTTCATAATGTCCCTCAACCTCTTTGATAATATTTGTAGTGTAAAAGGTCTTTAATGATTTGGTGCTTGGCCATATAGGTATATGCACATGTAAACTGAGAGGGTCAGTACGATCGGAAGCCAAAGTTAAAACATGAATAAAGGGCCATAAGAAAACAAATGGAGGGGCGCCTGGTGGCTCAGTTGGTTAAACGTCCGACTCTTGATTTTGGCTCAGGTCATGATCTCAGGGTCATGAGATTGAGCCCCACATTGAGCTCTATGCTGAGCAGGATGTCTACTCGAGATTCTCTCTCTCCCTCTGCCCCTCCCCTGCACACGCACATGCAGTCTCTCTCTCTCTCAAATAAACAAATCTTTTTAAAAAAATAGGAAAGAAATGCCCATAGAAAGATTCAGGATAGGGAAAAGAAGAAATAGAGTATAGAATATGAGAAAGCAAAGTCTAGGTTTTTTTTTTTTTCTCTATAAACTTGCAATAGAATATGGAAGTATGCTTATTCTAGAACTAAGATTTGCATTCTTGAGAATTCTGTGTTTCATAGAAATATTCAAAATATAGCATGCCCTATATATTTGAAGTTAACTTTTGGTCTTATATTTTCCTGCATTTAGCATGGGAAATAAAGATGATTAAGAGTAAAGATGGTGACGTTTTTTGTTTGCTTAATTTTTATTTTTATAGATGTGTGTGTTGAGGCTTATACAAGTTATTTGATGAGTTGAAAAGATTGAAAAAATCTTAAATTCACAAAGTTCTAAAGAAACCTCTGCACTAGAAGCAAGCAGGTAAGCATTTTTTTTTAACTAAGTAGCACATAAATTAATACTTCACATCCAGTCTAATTAGGCGGGGACGGCTTAGTTAGAATTCATTTCTAAACAAGAAGAAAATCCAGGTTTGTGGCTAGAATGTAGCTCCAGGAGAGTGGAGAGCATGAAATGGTGAAATCTATAACACGTTCCTATAAACCCTTTGGTTATAGACCACAGTTCCAACACGTCATTATGCTTGCAGTGGAAAAGTATATTTGGAACCACCTTCCCTGAGGACTAGCAAAGTCCTGTTGATCTTTAAGGCATACCTACCATTCATCTTGGTTTTTCTCCATCTCATTTTTTTTCCTAGACATGCCCAGAGTATTACCATTGATGTATTTTGCACCAGCATTATATTATTATGAAACAGTATAGGGCACATCCAGTTGAAATTTACAAACAGGAAAGAAAAAGCTTATGAAATAGGAAAAAGATGATGGCTCTCTTTGTTATATTGTGATTGTCTTGTTCCCTTCCTGGTGTGAATTTTCAATCAGCCAGGGTAGATGAGTGACTCAGAAAATGAGTAGTTAGGTCCTGTCAGCACCGTGAGACACACAGTGGTGCAGTGGGAATAGCCCGGGCTGGTTCTGCACATACCAGCTGGGCTGCCTGTGTCAAGGTCGCCTGGTGCCCTGCGTGCCCTGCGTGCTCTGTTGTGTGAGGCTAACAATCCCTCCCCCTGCAGGCAGAGTTAGGTTTCTAAATTTTAGGAATTAAGGTTTTAGATTTGGAAGGAACTTGAGAGACCATATGCTCCACATGTCTCATGATGGAGATTAAGAACGGACACATCCCAAAGGAAGCGATTCTCTGGTCCTAGGTCTCTGGGTCTCTAGGACCTTCACATCAAGGCATTCAACTAAGTGGTCAGCCTCCACTGTGCTTGTGTCTCTAGCCCGTTGCACTCGTGCTTCGTCCACACTTAGCAGACAGTCTGTACGTGGCCCTTCTGCAGCCCGTGTGTCTCCAGTGGCTCTGCTTTGCTGCGGCCCTTGGCAGGGCCTGCAGCCCCTCCAGCCATGTCCACGTTTGGCCCCTGGGGCGCTGGCCCTCGTGTTCTTCCCGTCTTTGCTGTTGCTGCTGTGCTCCTCGGATAGAAACACCTCAGTGAGCTCTGTGTCTACAATCCTGTCCCTTTGCAGCACTGTCCTTGATAAACAGACATTGTGCGCTTTCTTGCTCAGAATTACCTTGGAAGAATTTTTCTCCAGAAGAGCAGCTCTGAGCTCTGGAGTCAGGAAAGCCAGAGCAGCGTCAGCACAGGGTAAATCCATCATACTCTGCAAGGCCCAGAAATGCCGAGATAAGGATAAATAGGAAATGCGCATGGGATCAGTCAGTAGAGGTTGGGATTAGGCTTCTGCATTGGTCCTGCCGAGCGCCTGCCTTCCCTCCACACCAGTTCTGATGCTCTGGGAAGGGGCACACCGTGGCAGGTCTCCAGACATTTTTGGGTTTCCTTACAGTGTGTTTCCTCACTACCTGACTGCCCATCCTCAGATGTGGGATGCCTCATAGAGCCCAGCAGGGGCTTTGGGGCCTTTGTTGTGTGTTTTTTTTTTTTTCTTTCACTGTTCGGCTTCCTTTTGAATGGGGTTGACGCTTTCTAATGTGGGGGGCAAGAGGGAAGTGTATCCAGTCCACTTGATGGCAGATGCACTGTGAGTGATTTCTCACCAGCTCCCGGAGCACCGAGCTTGCTCTTTCTGCCGTTGGGTAAATGTAAACCTGGAGTCCGCTGCTCTGAGCGATTTCCCAGGTTGCTGCTAGGCGGTCAGTTTTAGCTGATTGAGGAGACAGCAGTAGTTCGTACTGGGGAGGTACTTGGGAGGGAGAATGAGGCAGGCAGAGAAGAGGGGGATTCGCATATGAACGGTAGGACAGGGCAAGAGAGAGGAGGGGGTTAGAGAATGGGAGAAGAAGGGAGAAGAAGGGCACGAATGGGAGAGCCCGAGGAACATGGTGGAAACATGTAGTTGTACCCACACTGACCTAAAATAGCTCCATCCCCTTGCCTGGGCCCTGTGGCCCAGGCCAGGCTGTGTCGGTGGCTTCTATGACCTCCCCGCTCCTCACCCCTCGCACCTGGGGCCTGCTGCACAGACAGTTTGTCCTGAAAATTGATGGCGTGCAGGTGCAGGTGCCTGAGCACTGTAAGGCATGGGGGGCGGTGGGGGTAGCAGGTTTTAACTTTGGGAATTACACTTCTCTAATTGTCTCTACTAGCCCTCTCTGGACTAGAGAGATTTTGGAGAGAATTGCCACAGAATTTAACCAGTTACAGTTTCATGCTGTTCAGAGCAAAGGCATGCCTCTTCTGGACAACGTAAGACCAGTAAGTGTTGGTTTCGATTTTCAATTTGCTGTTTGCGAATTTCCTGGATGATTTTGGTTTGACCTAGCATTGCCCCTGATAATTGCTACTTTACAGGATTTTGAAGCTAGCTTTGAATTTTTTTTTTTCAGTATCTCCTGCTTGGGACCCTTCTTCCATTATGTCACATTAGATAGATTTTGTGTAAAGACACAACCGTAGTCTCCAAACTATGCAAGTAAAATTAATTCTGAATTTCATGTAACTTGACACATCATATGATGTAGTCAGAGTTCATTTATCCAAAGCCCTTGACTTGGTTTAAATGCACGTTTGTCAGATTTGCTCCGTAGCTTAAGAGGCAAATAACTTTTTGTCGTTCCGTAATTGTCTAAACTTCACTTTGATGAAGCCGACTTACTTTCAACGAAATCATACGGAGGGGATGCCTCAGTGGCTCAGTCAGTTAAGCCACTGCCTCTGGCTTAGGTCATGATCCCAGGGTCCTGGGATCGAGTCCCACCTTGGGCTCCTTGCTTGGCAGGAAGCCTGCTTCTCTGCCTATGCCTCCTTATGTGCTTGTGCTCTCTCTCGACAAATAAATAAATAAAAACCTTTAAAAAAGAAAGAAAGAAAGAAAGCAATCATGGGGAGAAGAGATTCATTGTTATTCTCTAGGAAATGTTGGGATTTTAATCTTACATATATTCTGGTAGAATTAGAGGCTCGCTTTATATATATAACACATATGTATATAAATTATACACATATATTTGAGCTTTTAGAAACTGTTGTGCCTGGACCTTCTTTCCTGGTCTCTCTGTTCTTGCAGCGTATAGCCCACATTACGGCCATGCTGCAGCAGTCCCTGGGAGGCCTGCTGCTAGAAGGGCTTCAGACTTCCAATGTGGACATCATACGGCACTGCCTACAGACTTATGCTACAATTGACAAGACACGGGATGCAGAGGCGTCACTTGGTCAAGTACTGGTGAAACCGTACATGGATGAGGTTTGTGCCCCCATGCACCTCATTCCACAAACACAGAGCATCTAATCTGGCTTCGTTTCTTGACTGGGTGCGAGAGAGCTCAGGGCTCTTCCTTGAAGATGCTCTTAGTTCCTGCTCTTCTGGTTGTAAGAAAAGGTTGGTCCAGCTTAGAGCCCATCAGCATGGCAGGAATCAGGCACGCACTCTTGTCTCTTCCAGTGATGCCATAACTCAGGGATCATCTTAATTTAGTAGGGGTGAGGGACTTGCCTAGGAAGAAGGTACGGATCAGAACATTTTCAGGTCAATTTCCATTTCCATAAGTTATACGTTAATGAAGTTGCCGAAAAGCGTGACCCCACCAAGGCGCCCGTGCCCACTGGAGGAGCTGGAAGACAGTTCTGTGCGCAGGGAAAGTCTGTGAGGGGAGGCGTCTTCACAGAATTGATGTGGCTTAAGTCTTGAAGACCATGGGGGAGTTTGCCAGGCTAGGAAGGTGGGAGGGAGGGAATATTCAAAGATAAAGGGCTTTGAAGGGTGAGTTAGCGGGGTAGTACCTTAAGTCCGGAACTTGGTTACCCAGTGTTCTTGACCTATAAGGATACAGTTAAATACAGGGAGTCAGTGTATCCTGCCTCTGAGCGGCCGGAGTATGGGCTGCACCATGTGAGACCGCCAGCAATCAGCAGCTTCCAACTTAGAGAGCGTTGGTTTCATCTAGTTCAGGCTGACAGAAGTCATGAAGCCAGTCTCAGCGTTTGAGGGCTTTCTTCCAGTCACCTGCCAGTGCGAGTGCTCTTTCTGTCCAGTAAGTATAAAGCTACCCACCATGACTTCAGGATGAAAGGCTTCCAGTTTTAAAACGAGACAGTATCCCAGTGATAGAAGTGAAATTGAAGGATTAATTTCAGTAATCTTCTCAGCTTCATTAAGACTACTAAAAGTAAATGATCTGTCAGTTCTTTGTATGTATCCTATTATAGTTCATAGCTCTCTCTGTGGGGGTGAAAAAGATCACATTATTCTTTGTCACTAAATGAAAATATTTTAGTTGTTTAATTTAGGCCCTTTTCATTGAACTGAATCTCATATGCTAAATTAGGGAAGTACTTTACGTTTCCGTGTCATTAAGTGAACTGTGGCCACGTTTGTATTTTAAGTTTGTATGCTTGTCATTCACCTCCTGCAACTCAGCCTCACCAAAAAAAAAAATAAATAAATACTAAAGCAAAATAAGATGTGTTTTCTTCCATCACTTTCCATCTCAGCCCTTTCCCTGTTCTGGAGACGGTAGAGGATAAGGCCAGGGTGAAGATGGTACAGAGCTGTTGTCTGCAGATACAGTATTTCGCTTTTAAGCTCAGAAGGGAAGCAGATGAGTGTGTGTGATGTTTTAGCTTCAGGCCAGTCTCTGTCCCTCAGCCTCTGTGTCCCCCAGGGTTGGAGCAGTATTCCCAAATCCTGGGACCTAGATTTTCATGCCATTGTTACTTACCTCCTGTTTAGAAAGCATACTGAGTGGGGAGGAGGAAGGACGAAGTGCATTTGTAAGGTTTACTCGATTCTTTTCTCTGTAGTGTATAGTTCATACTTCTCTTTTAGGTGCTTTAAAAACAAACAAAAACATAAACAAACAAACAAACAAATAAATAAATAAAAATAAAATGCTCTTCCTTCTGCTAGGTGATTATAGAGCAGATAGTTGAGTCTCATCCAGATGGCCTGAAGATCATGTATGCTAATAAGCTCCTGGAGTTCGTTCCTCACCACTGCTGCCTTCTTCGAGAGGTCACAGGAGGAGCCATCTCAAGGTGACGTAAAATGCTGTGTATGCACCTGAGCTCAGTTTAGTGACCACCTGTCACCTCCTCATGTGCCGCTGATCCCTGGCTGTCCTGTCTGACCCGGGAACGTGGGAACGTGTGCTCTTCCCTATTTGTTACCAGTGCTGTGAGGCAGGTGTCGCTTGCCTGGGTTTACAGGGAAGGGAATGAAGAGTGGGGACGAATCTCAACGGTGACATTTGTGTGACTCTAGACCCTCTGCTTTTCTCTTGTCTATACTTTCTCCTTAACCAGGTTCAAAATCAAAATTTGTTTCCTTCCATTATTGTGATGTCATCATCGGCCTAGAAATACCAATTAATTTTAATTCAACACGTTTTATACTGATGGCAATTAAAGTCATGTTCGGTTTTCCCTCACTCTCTTATTTCATTTCCATGGCTTTCCAGTTCTGTTTCATGAATATCCCATTACCTTCCACCATCTCCGTCATCCCAGTCCAGACCTTTGTCGCCTTTTGTTCGAGGGTAGCAGGCTCTCCCCACCTGGTCTCCCAGCTCCACCTGTCCCTCTTCATTGCAGCCCTCAGCTGTCCCACCTGCCCAGAGCTCTGCAGCCTTCCTGAGTCGCTCGTGGCTTCTCATAGCCCACAGAGGAGCATCCAGTCTTCCTGCGCAACCTGTGACCCTTGGTGCTTGAGTCCTAGTGGTTCTCTGCTGTAGAACTTTCTACTGTGGAACTTTCCCCCATACCACTATGGTTCCTGGCCAGACAGGAGCGCTTGACCTTCCCTAACACACCTGGTACAGAAGATCCCTGACTTCACCTTGGTTCAGTTTATGGTTTTTTGATTTTTTATAATAGTGCAGAAGTGATATGCATTTAGTTTGGATCTTTTCCCAGGCTGGCAATCTACAGTAGGGTCCTCTTTTGTAATGCTGGGCAGTGGCAGCGAGCAAAGCCCCCAGGCAAACCACGTGATCACGAGGGTCAGCAACCAACACAATTGAACCGTCCTGTTCTGGCTTTCAGTGCAGTGTTCAGTAAGTTACATGAGATACCAGACATTTTATTGTGAAATAGGCTTTGTGTTAGAGGATTTTGCCCAACTGTGCAATACTGTAAGTGTTCTCAACACATTTAAGTTAGGTGGGGCTAAGCTCTGATGTTCAGTCGCTTAGGTGTTTTCCATGCATTTTCAACTAAAGAGATTTCCAGCTGAACAATGGGTTTATTAGAAGCCGAGGCCGTCATAAGCTGAGGAACATCTGTCTATACTGTGCGCCTCTGTGTTTTCCTTCATTGCTTCCTGTCTCATAACCCTTTGTCTTTCTGTTGATCTGTCACTCCACATGAAGCTCCAGTCAAATACAACTTCTTTTTTTAATGTTATTTATTTATTTACTTATTAGAGAAAGCATAAGCAGAGGGGGAGGCAAAGAGTGAAGCAGGCTCCCCACTGAGCAGGGAGCCCGATGTGGGACTCGATCCCAGGACCCTGAGATCATGAACTGAGCCACCCAAGCGCCCCCAGGCTATGGTTATTTCAAGAAAAAGTCCTATTTGTGAATTCTTCATCTAGTGAAGATGAATTAAAATCAGAAAGTCAACTCTGCCACCTTTAAAAACCCAGGAACAAAAAAATATTCCACGACCAGGTATAACCCTATCCACAATAAATCACTTTCAATCCAGTCCTGAAAACTAATACAGAGTAGGAAGAAAGCATTACAGAAAAATTTTGTTTTCATTAATCAAGCTGGAAAATAACGGGCCTTACACGAATGCCCTTTAGGAAGACAGTTCTTATAGTTTTATGTTGATGGAAACTAACATTACATTCGAAATGCATGTTAAAACCATGACTGTAGACTAACTACCACTTTCAGTCATCAGAAGATGAAAAATGGTCAAGAGTCTCCCAAACTGAATCCTGGTTCCTCCTGGAAAATGTGTTCCTAAATATTTTCCTCCTGAACTACTGTGCTCTTTCTGTATCTTACACAGCAGACACTGCGATGCACAAACACATCCAGAAGGCCTTTGAGGGCTGACAGCCTGCTGGAACAATGAGGAATTCACCCGGGTTTCTGCCTTTCTGCCGGGCCCAGAAAGTTCTGGGTAACCCAGGTGACGTGTCATGAGAATACAAGTGTGCCTCACACCGTACGTATCATCTCCTCAGGGTAGACACCAAAATCCATGTTCGTATATGAAAATCCGAGATGCTTACAGAAATCAAGAGTGATTCTGCCATCTTGAAAAAAAAAACACACTGTTGCGCTGCCACATGCCTCGTTTCTCCTCGAGTGACTGCAGGAAGTAGGGATTGCAGTCAGAAGTCTCAGAAAGAAAAATTAGAGTAAGGGCAACACCTGAAGTTTATTCCTGAAAATACTTGGAGAACGACTGTGACCAATAAACCAGGGCTTAGTTCATGAGACTATGTCAATGAGCTTATACCATCCCATGTCCTGGTCAAACCCTCATGTCTGGGAGATGGAGGGACGTCTTCATCTTCCAGAGCTACTATTAGGAAAAAAGTTGGAGACAATACTGACTGAGTCCCTCCTTCAGCAGGAGAGCCAAAAACACCTTGCCCCTCCATAATCCCAAATGAAAATAAACATCTCGGGGCGCCTGGGTGGGTTAAGCTTCTGCCTTTGGCTGGGATGGAGCCCCACGTCAGGCTCTTTGCTCAGGGGGGAGCCCACTTCCCTCCTTCTCTCTCTGCCTGCCTCTCTGCCTACTTGTGATCTCTGTCTGTCAAATAAATAAAATCTTTAAAAAAGAAAAGAAAAGAAACATCTCATTTTACTAGTGTGCAGCAGTGACTATGCAGGAGAAATTATTATTATATTATTATTAGATGATATTATTATTATTATTATTATACTATATTGTTAACCTTTTGAATTTGGACACCTAAAATTTTTAATAAAATATGAAGGCCTTTTTTTTTTAAGATTTTATTTATTTGAAAGACAGAGATCACAAGTAGGCAGAGAGGCAGGCAGAGAGAGGGGGGAGCATGCTCCCCACTGAACAGAGAATCCGATGCGGGGCTTGATCCCAGGACCCTGGGATTATGACCTGGGCTGAAGGCAAGAGGCTTTAGCCCACTGAGCCACCCAGGCGCCCCATGAAGGCTTTTTTTAAAGAACAAAAACTTCAGACTATATCTTTATCCTAGAAGTTCCCACTACAACTGGCTTCTGTCTTGGCCAACATTTAGCCATTCAGATAAAGTCCGTATTTAGTGCTTCGTGTGTATGCATGTGTAAAATAAGAGGACAGTCATAAATCTTTAAGATTGTGTATAATAACCGTGAAATAAGGATTCTTGATACACAAGGTCTCGTCTGGGGAAAACAGCTGGAGAACAGTATGCAGTTTTCAAATGACGGAGGGGAAATACGCATTCGGTTATGAGAAAGGGAAGGAGAACAAGACCAAATATTAATAAAAGGGAAAAAAGCTTTTTCTGCCATCTTTCTGTGCCGCAGTAACAGTGTGAACAAATGTCACACAGATGCCCTCAAGAACATTAACACTGCTGAAAGGGGGGGCGAAGGCCAGGTTCTTAGGAGGCCATGCACCAAAGTCATCATCCCGTTTCCTCACTGTGATGGCGAAGCATGAGTACATTGGCAAATTTGAAATTATTGATGACCACAGAGCTGGGAAAACTGCTGTGAACCTCACGGGCAAGTTAAACAAGTGTTGCATGACCAGCCCTAGACTTGTATAACTGAAAGATCTAGAAAAGTGGCAGAATATTTCCATCCCCTCAGTTTGGTTTCACTGCATGGAAAAATTCTTCTTCATAAAATCCTGGGATTCCTTTTTCCTAGAAATATAATATACATGGCACGTGAAATGCCTCAATGGGAAAAAAAAAAAAAGGAAAATAAATTACAGTCAACTAATGTTTGACAAGGGTGCCAAACAATTCAATGGGGGTAAGAACAGTATTTTACTCCCAAGCAGCCACATGCAAATAATGAAACAGGAGTCCTGCCTCACACCATACAGAGAAAATAACCCAAAATGCATCAAAAACATAAATGTAAGCATTAAAATGATAAAGTTCGGGATGCCTGGGTAGCTCAGTTGGTTGGACGGCTGCCTTCTGCTCAGGTCATGATCCCGGAGTTCCCAGATCGAGTCCTGCATCAGGCTCCAAGCTCCACAGGGAGTCTGCTTCTCCCTCTGACCTTCTCCTCACTCATGCTCTCTCTCATTGTCTCTTTCTCAAATAAATAAAATCTTTAAAAAAAATAAAAATAAAGTAAAATGATAAAGTTTTCAGAAGAAAACACAAAGGTAAATGTTAGTGGTCTTGAATCTAACAACGGCTCCTCAGCCAAACACCAAAGTCAGCAACTTAAAAAAAAAAATAAACAAATAAATGGGACTCAACCAAAATATCCCAGTTTTGTGCTTCCAAGGACCCCATTGACAAAGTCAAAAGACAAGCCACTAAATGGGAGAAAATATTTGCAGGTCATATATAAGGAACATGCCTTCAGACTGTGTGAAGAATTCTTACAACTCAAATAAAAAGACAACCAAGTTAAGAAATGAGCAAAGAGGGGCGCCTGGGTGGCTCAGAGGGTTAAGCTGCTGCCTTCGGTTCAGGTCATGAACTTGGAGTTCTGGGATCGATCCCCGTATCAGGCTCTGCTCAGCATGGAGCCTGCTTCTTCCTCTCTCTCTGCCTGCCTCTCTGCCTGCTTGTGATCTCTCTCAATAAATCTCTCTCAAATAAATAAATAAAATCTTTTTAAAAAATGAGCAAAGGGGCGCCTGGGTGGCTCAGTGGGTTAAGCCGCTGCCTTCGGCTCAGGTCATGGTCTCAGGGTTCTGGGATCGAGTCCGGCATCGGGTTCTCTGCTCAGCAGGGAGCCTGCTTCCCTCTCTCTCTCTCTGCCTGCCTCTCCATCTACTTGTGATTTCTCTCTCTCAAATAAATAAATAAAATCTTTAAAAAAAATAGCAAGAACTTGAATATACATTTCTCCAATATTCAAATGTATACATTAATATATAAATGTATATATAAATATATTTTACATTATCATATATTTATATAAACATATTTATGTAAATATATTTACATTCTTAAATATGTATTTAAATGTGAATATAATATGAAATATATATATTTAAAGATACATATAAGGTATATATAAAATATATGGGACAATAAGCACGTGAAAATATGCTCAACATCACTAATCATTCGGGAAATGCAAATCAAAACCATGGTGAGATACCACCTCCCACCCACGTGGATGGCTACTATCAAAAAACCCAAAAGCAGGTGTTGGAAGGATGTGAAGAGCTGGAACCTGTAAATTGCTGGTGGGCTTGGAAAATGGCACAGCCACATTAGAAATGGTTTAGTAGCTCCTCAAAATGCAGGACACAGAGTTGCCATATGACACACCAATATCACTCCTGTGTATAGAGCCAAGAAAAAAACTATGCCCACACAAAAACTTGTGCATGAAGGTTTAGGGTTTATTCGTAATAGCGAAAAGGTGAGAACAACCCAGATGTTCATCAACTGATGAAGAGATAAATAAAATGTGATCCATCCAGCCAGTGGAATATTATTCAGCCTTGAAAAGGAATAGAATTTTGATATGTGCCACGACACACAGGAGCCTTGAAAACATTCTGCTGATTGAGAGAAGTCAGTCACAGAAGACCACATATTGCATAATTTGATTTATATGGAATTCCCAGAATAGCTAAATCTACAGAGACTGAAAGTAGATTAGCGGTTGCCTAAGACTGGTGGTGATGGCTAAAGGTTTCTTTTGAGGATGATGAAAATGTGTAGGTAGTTCAGTATAGTATAGTTAACTATAGTGAAAGCCATTAAATTGTCCACATTAGATGGTGAGTGGTATGGCCTGTGAATTATATCTCAATTAAGCTGTCATCGAAAAATGCAAAGAACTTCTATATTTATCAAGTAGAAAAAGAATGAACTTGATTAAAAACATCAAAAATGGGGAAAATAAAAACAAAAAAAATAAGATGGGAGGAATAAAATCATGACTGTTTATCATTAATTTAAATGTGTACAGACTGACTTTTTCTATTAAAGCACCTATCAGGGGGCTACAGATCCACGCTGTTCAAGAAACATACTTAAAATGCAAAAGGGATTGAGAATGTATCAGGTGAGGAGATACCATGCAAAAGAGAAAGCTGGAATGGCAAAATTCATCACAGACAAGTTGGGTCTAAAGTTATAGGTACTAAGATGAAGAGGGACATTTTTAAAGGCAGAGTTTGGAAAGAAGATGTAAAAGGTATAAGCAGGTATACATCTAACAACATAATACCTAAAGACTCTAAAAATGCAATAACAAGGTAAAATTTTAGCTTTTCAAATGGGAGTATCTACTAGAAGGAGGGAAAAACAAGGACACACAGAAAATAGATATCCTGGGGCGCCTGGGTGGCTCAGTGGGTTAAAGCCTCTGCCTTCGGCTCAGGTCATGATCCCAGGGTCCTAGGATCGAGCCCCACATCGGGCTCTCTGCTCCGCGGGGAGCCTGCTTCCTCCTCTCTCTCTCTCTCTCTGCCTGCCTCTCTGCCTACTTGTGATCTCTGTCAAATAAATAAATAAAATCTTTAAAAAAAAAAAGAAAATAGACATCCTTATTTCCCTCGGAAAACATTTCTTTCTTACACCTAAGAAAAGCCATATTTGTAAAGATTAATTGCATACTAGGCAACAAAGGAAACCTTTACAAGCCTTCCAAATTAAAGATTTAAAGAACAGTTCTTTGATCACAATCCAGTAGAATCAGAATTAGATAACCTGGTAACAAAAAATTGAAACTACATACAAGTTAAGAAATACAGTCTTCAGTCAAAGAAGAAATCATAAGACGACTGAAGAAAATCTTGAAAGCAATGGAAAGGACACTATTTCATACAAAAACTTACAGAAGACACGAGAAGTTATACTCTAAGGAGACTTTAGTGTCAAATGTCTTCAATTTCAAACATTTTTTTGAATAAAAGAAACTACTCATTTAAACCCATCAGAATAGGGCAGCTCAATCAAAAGAAAGGAAGTAATTATAATAAAGATAAATTTTTAAACTAATAAAAAATATGAGGGGCAAATAAACTCAAAGTTGTTTCTATGAAAGACTAATGAAATAATAATAAAAATAAAACTTCACATGCCCTATTAAGGATAAGAGAAGAGGAAGATGGGGTGTGGGAGGAGGTGCGGAGAGAGGGAAGGGGGATGGGGAAAAGGGGGTTTCAGTGAGGAGGGGACAGAGAGAGGGAGAGAGAGAGTTGCAAAACAGATAAGGATTGGGAACAGATATAAAAGCAAATGCATAATATAAAAGAATCACTAAACTGAAAGGCACTTTATACTAATCAATTTGATAACCTAGAAGAAACGATGATTTCCTAGGAAAACAAAATCATCCAAATGATTCAAGAATGGATAATTCAGAAGATGAGTTTCAAGATCAGACAGGTTTGCAGCTGGATAACTGTTATTCTACTGTTAAATGGCAACAGGCAATTAAACAATAATAAGTCAATTCACTTGATGAAGCTGAGCACAATTTTAATACCCAAACCTGAGAGGGAGGAACGGGGAAGCTATTAACAAATCTGGCTTAGGACAGATTAGTTAACAGAAACTGAACTAATGTTAGCAAATAACAGAAGTCAGGCATCTATCAAAGGACTATATCCTGAGACCAGCTTGGATTCATTCCAGGAAAATAAAGGGAGCTCAAGACCAGAAAATCAATAAGATTTACCTCATCACTAAATTAACTGGGAAAAAACTCTTAAGACCATAGCAATAAATGCATTTGATAAAAAAAATAAAGGCACCTGATAAAAGGTGAGCAGCCATTCTTTATAAAAATGAAGATAAAAACAGAAGGACGTTATGCAGGAGGGATTATTAAACGGGAAGCACTAGATCAAGAGGTAGATAAAATGAGTCCATATTTGTCAAACAGTGACAGAGCCCCATGCGAGCGTGGATAGAGGCGAATGAGCTCATGGATGAGCACCAGGCTCTCAACAGGTATTATAGGGACAAAGGCAGCGGTGAGGAGAGGAGAGTCTTAACAACAGGGAAGAAGGTAAAAGGAGGATTGCAGTTAAAAATTGTGCATGATACAAACACATGCAAATAAGACCGGATATTTTCCCGTATATAGTTTTTTAAAACCCTGCACACATTACTGGAACTACCAACTCTTGCTTTCAGCTCCGCAGCCCTCGCGTGCTTTCCCAGTACCACGATGCAGGGGTAGATCCTCCGTTGGTGACATCCTATGTCATTGTACTCCTCAAGGGACAGGTGAAACAGGGCAGGGGCTGGAGGTCGGAAATCAGGCATCGCTTCTCCCACCCCAGCTCCCTGCTCGCCCAGCCCCCACTCTGAAACAGCGGGCACTTGGAGCTATTAAGAAGCAGGGATCTGAGGAGTTCTCTGGTTTCCCCTGGAGCCATCTGCATCCATCATATTTCCCACAGCTCTCCCCGAGTGTTGGTGCTGGCTCCCCCCGAGTGTTCCCTTAGCTCCTAGCACACCCTTCTTATGAGAGCACCTAGTACTCCCCGTCACAGTGCTCTGTCTGTCACATGCGTCCATTGATCCACTTTGTGCTGGTTGAGGGCTGGAGCCCCCTCCTGTTAACTTCTCAAGTCCGTTTCTATTGCAGCAGCACCTGGCACTTAAGCACCCTGTCAGTACCTGCCAAATGAACGAAATGTACTCAAAACATAGTATGAAGTCTGCGTTCTGAAACTCCTTTTTGGAGCCGTTTGCTATCATTTTCCCAGGCAATTTAAAAAATTTCCAGCCTTGCTGCCAATAACCTGAAGGGGTAAATGAATGCTGGCGTGCCCCATGGGACATGTCACTCTGGATGGTCCTTTGGCAGCAGGGACTTTGATAGCGCTCTTCGAAACCCAGCAGGATGGTGGAATGGGTACGTGGCTGAGTGCCTCCCGGGTCTGACCCTGTGTGACAACACCCGGTGCCTGCAGCTGCCCTCTGGAAGGTGTTGCTTTTGCGGCAGAGCCGGAGGGCACCAAGCGTGTGTCTGTCTCCAAAGTCCTGGGCACCACATCACAATGCCTTCCTGAGAAGCAGAATCAAGGACAGTTGCTGATCTTCATTCCTTCCCACCAAAGGTAGCTCATACACCATCTTTGGAAGTTGGAGCCAGGGGGCGCCTGGGTGGCTCAGTGGGTTAAGCCGCTGCCTTCGGCTCAGGTCATGATCTCAGGGTCCTGGGATCGAGTCCCACACATTTGCCTCCCTGCTCAGCGGGGAGCCTGCTTCTCCTTCTCCCTCTGCCATTCCCTCCACTCGTGCTTTCTGGCTCTCTGTGTGTCAAATGAGTGAATAAAATCTTTTTATTTTAGCCATTCTACTTTCCCTGGGGTAATTTGCCACCTCCCTGAATTTACCTGCATCTTTCCCAAAATCTACTTACCTTCCAGCCTTCTTGACCATAATGAGTCTAAATTTTCAATAGACAGTGTGAACTTAAACTTGCTAATATTTGCATAACATGCACCTCTTTCGATCTCAAAGAAAAGCTTCGCACCGCAATGGTCTCTAATCTCCAATTAGGTTCTGTTCTGGGATCCCACTGGAATTCTACACGCCTGTCCCCTAAGATGCCATAAATTGTGGTCCAGTTTCCCAGCCAGCCAAGGAAAGCACATGGGAAATCTTGCTGAAGGATGAGTAAGAGCCAACGAAAGGGAACATATTTATCTGCCTCCAATGCTGGGACCTGAGGAAAGCAAGTTTCATTACAGACAAATCAGAAAGGAGGTACAGATTGCTTTTTATGTCACTCTGGAGTGGAGGTCTGCCATTGATCATTAAGGCCATTTCCTGCAATGCACTCACCAAAGTGATACTCACTTCGGAGTGGACAAAACTTAGGAAATGGCCAAGGGGTGCTCTCCTTACACTTTACACTCTCAGCATTTATTTGTATTAATTTCTTTATAGGGCAGTATAGAGACATGAGACCACATTGAAAAAGCAAAGCTTTTCATCCTGTGGCCTTGGGTCAAGAATAGAGATAGTGCTGCTCATGTCAGTTTCAACCTCCAGTGGCCAAGGGTTTGATCTGATGCTCTTTCAAGTTTTCACCATAGCCTTTCTCAAGCTCAATGGCCAATAATCCCACAGGAGATTTTAGGGCCCTCTCAAACTTCTGTTTTGCTAACTCTCCCCAGCCTGCTTCCTCTGCAAAAGTCACCACTTTGCCTGTGCATCTACCACCTCTTAGAGCTTTTGGAATCAGCCACGAATTGCAGTGCTGATTCCTTCCATGACCACATATTGTTTACAGGAAAACTCTTCTTCGTTATGCCTTGCCAGTCAGAGTGACGGTTTCATTCGCAACCTGGACCAGGTTCGGGAATTTTCTACACATAAATGTGAGCAAATGTCTTCTGTATTGAGACACATGTACATTCTGTAAATGGACTCTATTGAAAAACCAATACATAGGGTACACTTATGTCCTGACCCAGCTGGAAGGAGGCACTTCATTTCCATCTTTCAGAAAATTGGTGTAACACATTGATTTTCAAAACAAAGAAAGCAGTTTTGTGACCTCTACCAAAAGACTGTCATAGTAAGCAATAAATTGCCTCTTTGGAGTGAACAAATTAATAATATATTTTCTAAATTTCAAAATAACAAAGACAGAACGATGTCTGTAATGCTAAGTGCATCCCCTTAGTTGCAGGACATTGTGTCATGGACCACCTGAGCAATGACACATGGCGGCCGGTAGTCTGATTCACCTGGCAACCTGTTAAAAGAAAGTCTTGCACATGACAAGCTTTCAATAAGACACTGACAAGATGAAAAGGAAGCCAGCCTTAGCTGGCTTTTTCAGGTGTCCAGACATCTAGTCAACCTACCTCACCAACTCATCACCATGCTTACTGGAGTAAACCCAATCTCTTCCTTCCCCCCTGGAGATGGGAGAAGAGCCACTCACACGTTTGTATGGAATTCTCATTCCCCCTCGCTCTGTCCCCACATGGCGCTGTCCATGTAATAAATAAATCTTTATATCACCCGGAAGTTCCTGGGTCAAAGTATACAACTCGGACAATTTTAGGTCACTACAGCCTTTTGTTTTTCTCTCCACGTTAAGCCTTCTGGGTGACCAACAGCTATCTAATACTAATGTTGCTGCCATATGCTGTTGTTCTGCTTCATCTTCCCAGTAAAGTTCAGTATTTTTAGCTAAAGTTTGGTTTATCAGTATCTCCAGCATCTATCTCCAGCTTGGGTCACAATCCCAGGTCCTGGGATCAAGTCCCACTCTGGACTTCCTGCTCTGCGGGAAGCCTGCTTCTGCCTCTGCCTCCCATCTCTTATGAATAAATAAAGAAAATTTAAAAAAAAATTTTAAAAAACCATTTCTATCTTCCCACTTTTAAAGATTAATTCTGGGAATTATTGCTATAAATCCAAGTGTCCTATCTCTTTCTTAAAAAGTCTTCTCCAGGGCACCTGGGTGTCTCAGTTGATTAAATGTCTGACTCAAGATTTTGGCTCAAGTCATGATCTCAGGGTCATGGGATTGAGCCCTAGTGAGGCCTCTGTGCTCAATGGGGAGTCTGCTTCTCTCCTTTTCCCTTTGCCCCACCCCCCTACTCACATGTGCACACACGTGTTGTCTCTCTCTCTCTCAATAAATAAATAAACAAATCTTTAAAAAGTCTTCTCCAAAGGGAGTTTGACAAATAGTCCAGTAAGGGGCTGGAAGAAAATATTATAAGTTTTATTCATATTTCATGTCATCCATTTAACTGTTTAGCTTTTGCATGTCATTTATAATGTGCATAATAATTTAGTAGAGTAGTAGAGTCTATAATTTATCAAAAATTTGCTTAAATTGGTGGTATGTACGCAAATATTTTTGTATGTATGTATGTATGTATTTATGTATGTATTTATTTTTGTGAAAGAGAGGTGCACAGTAATAAAAGATCACTGCTCCGGGGACCCAGATATTTCCCCAAGTCCTGTTTCCTTCCATTCCCTCTGTGCTTCATTAGACCCCCTTAACACCAATCTTGTCCCTAAAACTCGCCCTCTGCAGCACCAAGTTCGAATGCTTAACTCGGGCCATCACTGCAGGGTGTACCGGGATGACCTTAGGGAAAAGGGTGGTGGGTCTCATGGGTTTGCTGTGTCACCCCCATGAACAGTCCTTTGTTCTGAACAGCTAGTGCAGTCCACGTTTGCAATCACAGGCTCTGGCACCAGAGTGGGCGTAGATCCCAGCTGGCCCCTCAGTAGCAATATGGCTTTGGGAAAGTTGTGTCATTTCTGGCCCAGACTTAAGGCTCATCCATAACGTGGAGGAGAAGACAGTGTGACCCTCAGTGGGCTGTTGAAAGGATCACGAGATGGTTCGACTCAGGTGCTCCGAGGTACCCAGCACACAGTAGGCCCACAGTAGAACAAAAAGTTGTTCTATTGATCTTATAGTTACTATTACTCATACTAACAAAACTGATCATTTGAGATGATTTTCAAGCGAAGTGTCTTCGCCTGGATTTCTAAGATTAACCTACTTCAAAATGAATTCTGCTCTACTGTGAAAAACGAGCTAACCAGCAGGTTTCTTCTGCGTCTTTTCTGAACTTTTTAGGATCCTCTCTAGAGAAAGGTTCTAAAGGAAGGCAAAGTGCAGAAATACTCTTGCTTCAAAGGATGTGTAGAAAATGATTAATTTTGCCAAAAAACAGTGCCTTGAACATAAAAGATGTTTGACGAAGCTCACTGTAGACAGTGTATCCCTCCAGGATTCATAAGTTGAAAACTCAATGTCCAAAGGGACATAACTAGGAGATGGGGTCCTTGGGAGATGTTTAGGTCATGAGGGTGGAGTCCTCATGGGTGAGATTAGTGTCTCCATAAGAGAGACCCCCACAGAGATCCCTCGCCTCCTCCACCTTGGAGGTTATAGGGAGAAGATGATCATCTGTGACCCAGGAAGTGGTCACTTGAACAGACACGGAATCTTCCAGGGTCTTGATCGTAGACTTCCCAGCTTCCAGAACTGAAAGAAATAAGTATGTCTTTCAAGCACCTAGTTTATGGTGCTCTTGTTACATCAGCCCAAACTAAGATAAAGCTTGTCTCTTATACTGAAAAATAACACAAATGTTAACAACAATTAAAAAAAGGAACAATGTGGCCAATGACATGTAATGAACATCATCTCTCCTCTACAGAGCCAAGAGCTTAATTAGTTTTGGGCAACTCAGTAGAGTATGATTAAACCAAAGAGCAGCAAGATGTCTAAATGCTCAAGTCCTCTGCCTCCTACTTTTCTGTCAAAACAAAAGAAAAGCCCTAGGCTGGTTTTGGTTGCCACCAAGCACAAAAGAGCCAAATTCCAAATTAGAAAGCTCTGCGGTTTAATTGTGGATGTATGGAATCACATAGAAGCTCTCTTTGATCTTTCCAAAGGATGTTTCCCTCAAAGGTTACAAATACATCTCAGCCTACCAACCATCTCAGGCCTACCACAAAAATATATATATATATATATATATATTTACACACTTTTAGCATTTTAAAATGTGTCTAAATTTCAGTTTCAGATCCAGTTTTGACTATTGTTATGAGCTTAGTTGGATGCCCCCAGATTCCTACATTGACGTCCTAACACCCAGCATCTCAGAATGTGGCAGTATTCAGAGACAGGATTTTTAAAGAGGTGATAAAGGGAAAACGAGCTCACTGGGGGTGGGCATCAAGCCAACAGGACTGGTGTGCTTACAGGAAGAAGAGATTAGGACACAGACAGTACAGACTGAAGGACAATCGATTGAAGACAGAGTGGAGAACACAGCTATCTGCAAGCCAAGGAGAGACGTTTGAAGAATCGAACCCTACTGCCACCTTGATCTTGGACTTCCAGCGCCCAGAACCATGAGGAAATAAATTGTATGTTGCCTAAGCCACCCGGCTGTTGATATTTTGTTTACAACAGCCCATGACTCAGAAATTTGAGGACCTCCCCCCCCAGACTTTATCCTGAAGTTCTGTTTCAGCTTCAGGGGCTTGTGTAATACTACTGTATCAAGGAGGGAGGCTCCTGCCATTCCCCGCACTGGGTCATTGAGACACAGCACAGCTGTCCCCAGGGCTGGCTACATAATTTACAAGCCCCATGCAAAATGAAGATATAGGGCCCTTTGGGCAAAAACAGGGAGGAAGTGTTTGTTAAAGGTACTAAAATAGAAAGCTCATTTTCTCCATTGTCTGTCTTCTGAAAAGGCATGGCTGCTGTTTTCTATTTGCATTTAATGTCATTCCAAGCAAATAAAAATTTTAAAATGTGATTATGGGCATGATTTTTGCCATTCATCTTCACAGGGTGCAAGGTCAGTGTTAAATAATTCACGCAGGGATTCCACAGCTGGGGCACACCCACGTGCCCTCTTCTTATCAGAACCGTGGAAATCCTGAACAAGACCAGCTCTGCCATCTTTACCTCACCTGGGGACTCACACCTGTTCCACCGACCCTGCCTCCCTCGGCTTCCTGATGAGTAAGGAACTTGACAGGATCAGGAGCCGGGGGCTGCCTTTCTTTCCCTTCCCTCCTAAGTCACCACTTCCAAGGCTTGGCTAACACAGGGAGTTGACATGAGTGAGAAAGGACAAGACAGGGTTCTGGGCTGCTCACAAGAGGCCCTGCCGGTGCTCAGAGCAAGCTCTGGTCTGTAGGGAAGGCGAGCTCCGGTTGACTCGGTCATAGACGTCACGTGGTCAGCGAGTCTCGTTGACCACCACTCACGAGGTGTCCATTTCCATGCTGTGCTCACCGGGCAGGGCGAGCAGTACATGCAAATGAGGAGGCAAGGAATGGTGGATACCCACAGTGGGCTGTCCCCTCCGCTATGTACGTGCTCCACTGTCCCACCTGTTATGCCCCAATAATGGGTCCATGATTAAAAGAGCGAGACTGATACAAAGCGAAGGTCAAACAAAGCTTTATTTCGCACCAAGCATCAAGAATCAAACTGACCAGCCAGGGCCGCTTTTCTTACAGAGAAGTCAACCCCTCTCTCCTTTACGGACTAGCTTTTAAGGACATAGGCCATGTGGTTGGGCCTGGTCATGCACAGGTGGCCAATTAAATTGTAACACACAGAGAAAGCTTCACAGTGATGCTAGGTGACCAATTGAATTACAACTTACCTTTTAGTAGATATTTGACCTAGCCTATCACCTTGGTTAGGATTGGCGCCCAAAAGACTCACAAAGGGCGGGACCCATACTCCTTGGTAGCTAGGGAGACAGTATGCAACCCTCCACTGATCAGATGTCTTACCTGGCCTGACCCACCCTTGTATTTGGGCTTTGTTACCTGAGGTTGATTTCCGGGACTTGTTTTTAAGTAAGTCCCCTGGGAGAAGGGGAGCAGGGACAGCTTAAGGGTTAAACAACAAGGTTATTGTGTAACCTCAATGGAAGCCTCTGGCTAAAATATAAAAATATAAAATAGGTCCTTACACCACCCACTTCGCTCAAAAAACACAAAGTCAAAAATAAAACTGAGTAATTCCTAGACATTGAGAGAGAAGCACACTGACTTCACCTTAGAACCCTTTTGAGGGCGGTGCTTGGCGGGGGTAGGGGGGTGTGAGGGGGTTGGGGGTGGATAATGGGACCTCTGAGGGTGTGGCCAAAGGGCAGGGCCCTTTGTGAAGGGGCTTTCTGGGGGAGGGGCCCATTCTGGGAGCAAAGCCCTGGGTGGGGGCATTCCCTCTGGGGGCAGGGCTGGGAGCAACCCCAGAAACCTGGCCCACAGAGAAGCTGGTCCTGTCTCTCCCTCTGCCCCCTTTCCCCAGGGACCCCTAGACTTTGGAGACTAAAGTCAAAATTAAAGCCATATGTCTAAATGGTTCATACTGTGGTTGGGTAGTGTTTTTAACATATTAATTGACTGGTTTTTCTCAGTATTTGTCAAACCTTTCCCAACTCAAGGCTTTCTCTTAAGCAGCAGCGCAAGGCTGGCCCTTCAGTTGGGTCAAGCTGTTTGGTGATTCTCTGTAAAAACCCACCCTCTTGCGCTGCTAAGGAGGGCAGTGTTGCGTCCTAGGATAAACATAAATATATATCAAATGTGTTTACAAATTATATTTATATGTATACATTCAATTCTATGTTTACATATATATGTATAAAATAAAAATAAAAATATTGTTTAAAAGGCTGTTTTCCGGGGTGCCTGGGTGGCTCAGTGGGTTAAAGCCTCTGCCTTCGGCTCAGGTCATGATCCCAGGGTCCTGGGATGGAGCCCCGCATCGGGCTCTCTGCTCGGCGGGGAGCCTGCTTCTCCCTCTCTCTCTGCCTGCTTCTCTGCCTACTTGTGATTTCTGTCTGTCAAATTAATAAATAAAATCTTTAAAAAAAAATGCTGTTTTGCAGGGAACCTGAGTGGCTCAGTCCTTAAAGCATCTTTTTTCCACTCAGATCATGATCTTAGGGTCTTGGGATGGAGGCCCACATTGGGCTCCCTGCTCAGCAGGAAGCCTTCTTCTCCCTCTCCCACTCCCCCTGCTTGTATTCCTGCTCTGTCTCTCTGTCAAATAAATAATTTTTAAAAAAGAAATACTTTATTAAAAAAATAAGTAAAATGCTATTTTGCCCTCTATCCTGGTAAGATTGAACACATTCCTAATAAGAGATCTTCCTTGACTCCGTGATAAAAATTTAACATTGTCTTAATGAATCCTCACAACATCCGCCTCCCCAACCCTTCTCAGATGTTACAATTAAGGTTCAGTGAAGTCCAAACACTGGGCCTGAGGTAATATACCCAGTATGTGGCCTCTTGGCATAGTCTAGCAGCCCAAATTGGGGGCGAGGGTGTTTGAGTGTCGTTGACCAGGATGAAAAAGCTGAAAGATGAAAAGAAGGGTAGTCTTGCTTTTTGGCCCAAAAAAAGAGGATTTAGAAAGAAAGAGACCTGTCGCCCAAAGGAGGAGGCTCCCCACTGATCCCGGCTGGGCAGGAGTCAGAGCAGAAGGAAAACTCCCATCACCAAGGAGAATGGGCTTCTCCTTCATACAAAAGCATAGGATCCCTCTCACCTGATATGTTTCTGTCCCATAGTCATCCCCCTGTGCCTGCCCCATAATAGCATTCACAGGAAATGGCCGAGAGTTACATTCAACTTGCAGAATTATAGCAAATAAAGTAATCTTTGACCCATCCTGGGAGCTTCTGATTACTGGGAAGGGCCAAGCCATCCTAGGGCAAGTGCACTCATTTCAAGAACCAATAAAATGACTCCAAGAGTATCCTAAGGGCTAGTGATCATGACTGGTCCAGAAATATTTCTGGGAGTCCCTTTTAGCATCCCTCCCATCATTTCTTCTCATCTCCAAGGGAATGGTACTTAGATATTCTGAAAGAAATATGCATGACTAGTAAACTGTGTGTGACCCCTGCCACCTAATTCATCCCTCACCAGCAATTAACACTGATGGTTTGAAGGATGGCTACTCCCCTGGCAGGGCAAGAGCTGAAGCAGAACTTATGGGGTGAGGCGACTCTTCCCCCTGGATATAAATAATTAAACCCAGTAGCCACCCTTCCTGCCTGGCCACTGTCATTTAGGTATGGCTGATTATCCCTAAATGGGAATGAGATGGGGGCGGGGGTGGGGGAGGGAAGCAGGTGACGGTCAAAAAAACTACACATAGCTGCCACTGAGGGTCCAACCTGGCTTAGACTGAGCTCAAGTCCTGATTCCATCATATATGAGCTGTATGAACTTGGAAAACTGAGTTCAACTCTCGAAGCATCTGCTTTGCTTCCCCTTGGAGTGAGAATAGTCAGTAGTATTGACTTCACAGGGCTTATTAGGAGGATTAAATTAGATACTGTTCATTTAGCACAATTTCTGGCCTATAGAAGGCACACATAAAAGTTGATTATCGTTTTTATGGACCTCCAACTTTAAGCCTTCTATAAAGAACCAAATGATATCTCTGAAAAATACTAACTGCCTACAAGGTTGTAGGGAAAGTGGTATCTATGTTGACCTGATTAGAAAAAAGTGGAAAATCTCTCTTGTTTAAGCCTTGTTGAAAATTTTCTAAACTCTGTCCGCTCTTCTGCTTTAGTAATTAATTAGAACAAACGTTGGAGACTCGTGGTTTTCTGATAATTGAGTTGCTCGTTGTAACGCAGGGCAATTCGACATTAGTGTTTATTTAAAAAATTACCGCAAATGAAGATAAATGGTGAGACGTGCACTAAATTTGATGAAAATCCTGACGTGAGTGATTCTCTCTCTCTCTCTTTTTTCTCCTATGATCTGAGAGCGGATTACATTCTACTTGGGTGATGGCTCAGGTCAAATGTGTGGTTTTGCAGGTGCCTAGCCTTTCACAGACAATCTTGGAAGAACCATCATTGTCTCTGTAAGAAAACGGAGGGAAAGATGTGATTTTAACACTCAGCCTACAACAGTTCAACAATCTACCAATGTGAATTTAGAAACGCTGAGCAGGTCCCCCTTCTAGTAAGGAATATCTCTCCCGTTTTCTTATAATACCTGAGTTTCTACAACTGAGCAATCTACTCTTTTGTGTAAAACAGCTTCCCAGGATTGTTTCTCCTTTAAACGCAAATGAACTTTGGGGATGGCACTCAGATCCCTTTATTTTACTGGACAACTGTGGAGCAGGGGTTGGGTGTGTTTCAAGAGGGAAAATATCCACAAGTGACAGAAAAGGGACATAAATGTACAAAATCCCATTTTCCAAGAATGTAAAAAGCTAACTTCCAGGGGAGCCTGGGTAGCTCAATTGCTAAGCATCTGCCCTTTGGCTCAGGTCATGATCCCAGGGGCCTGAGAATCCAGCCCCGCTTCGGGATCCCTTCTCAGAGGAAAAACCTGCTTCTCCCTCTCCCACTCCCCCTGCTTGTATTCCCTATCTCATTGTGTCTCTGTCAAATAAATAAATAAAATCTTAAAAAAAAATGCGAACTTCCAATATTTATTTTTTTTCCTTTGCTCTAAATATCTCAATGTTCACTTGTTGAAAGCAATTGATTGAAGCCCTTGGAAGAGGTGGTAGATTGAAGCAGTCATCAGAGTTGTTTGTGCTGCTTTGCAGGGGTCTGGCTGCACTAAATTATTTCAAGAAGTATTAATTATCTAAGTCACTCAGAAGAAGCCATTTACCTATTTCATTGTCTTTTTTTGAAGAGAATCTTTTTTTTTTTAAAGATTTTATTTATTTGTCAGAGAGAGAGAGGGAGCGAGAGCCAGCACAGGCAGACAGAGTGGCAGGCAGAGACAGAGGGAGAAGCAGGCTCCCTGCCGAGCAAGGAGCGCCCCAGGACGCTGGGATCATGGCCTGAGCCGAAGGCAGCTGCTTAACCAACTGAGCCACCCAGGCATCCCCCTATTTCATTTTCTGTGGTTCTTGATCCTTCCCCCAAATTCTCACAGGCCTCCGCAGCTGGCACAGAGTCCGCTCCCATAACTATAATCCCTGTCCCATACTCTCACCTCCATTATACATCATACATACCTGATAAAACCCCACCTTGGTAAAAACCCAACCCTCTGTCCACCCTACGTCTGCCCCTGGCAGCTGAAGGTGGTTTGTGAGAAAAGCAACGATGCTGGAAGCTTTCACATTAAATTCTTTTTTTTTTTTAAGATTTTATTTATTTATTTGACAGAGAGAGAGATCACAGTAGGAGAGAGGAAGGGAAGAGATCACAGAGAGTGGAAGGGAATCAGGCCCCCTGATGAGCAGAGAGCCTGATGTGGGACTCGATTCCAGGACCCTGAGATCATGACCTGAGCCGAAGGCAGTGGCTTAACCCACTGAGCCTACCAGGCGCCCCTTTCACATTAAATTCTCAGCCACAAATCCAAGTATGTTTCTCTGACTGACAGAATCTCCGCTCTTCTCGTGAAATATTTTGACTATTTCACATCTTCTTTCCTCCAACCTTAAGCCAGGGCTTCTCAACACTGGCCACACTTTTGAATCACCTGGAAGACTTTAAAACACAGGAGTGCCCACCTCCAGAGGATCTGATCTAATTGGTGTAGAACCAATTAGATTAATAACCAATTAGGGTCTGGATATAAGTGTGCTTTTAAAATTCTCCCAGGGATTCTAATGTACAGCCATTTTGTTCAGAGTGAGAACTGAACACCTTCCATCAGATACAGCTGATGACCGACCATTCTGATGACTTCACTGAGAAAAGTAAATTGAGGGCACCTGGGTGGCTTCAGCTCAGGTCATGATCTCAGGGTCTCGGGCTCTCGCATCAGGCTCTCTGCTCAGCAGGAAACCTGCTTCTCCCTCTCCCTCTGCCTGCCTCTCTGCCTACTTGTGATCTCTCTCTCTCTCTCTCTTTCTCTCTGTGTCAAATAAATAAATGAATTAAATATTTAAAAAAAAGAAAGAAAAACAAATTGGGTGGGTGTCTAGGCGGCTAAGTGGTTAAGCATGTGAATCTTGGCTCAAGTCATGAGCTCAGGGTTATGGAATCAAGCCCCACGTCAGGCTCCATGCTCAGCAGTGAATCTGATTGAGATTCTCTCCCTCTCCTTCTGTCTCTTCCCCCTGCATGTGTATGCTCCTGCTCTCTCTCTCTCAAATAAATCTTGAAAAGAAAATCAAATCGGTAAGGAAAGAAGACCCACAGAATCCCACTAAGTTTAGCTAGGTGGAACCCTTACTCCAATCCCTTCTGAGTGAGGACAAGCCCCTCCACTTGGGATTTCTTCTCATTTCCCTGATCTCTGAGTATGAATGTGCTCCAGGACCCAACCTCAGACTTCTCCTCTGTCTACATTGAGTCCTTGGTGACTGTCCCTCTTCTACCATCTATCTCCTGATGACTCCACATCTCCACCTCCAGTCCAGACCTGGATTTTGAACTTTCTTCCACTGCCTGCTTTCCAGATCTACTTAGATGAGTTAAACCCAACATGTTCAAAACCAAGCTCTTATTCTTCTCGAGCTCTGCTGGTCTTGCAATAGCTCAAACAGGAAACTGTAGAGTCATTCTTGATTCATCTCTTTCTTTCACTTCCCACGTTTAATTCTTTGGTAGAAGCTGTGGATTCTATCTCCAAAATATATTCTAAATCTGACCAGTTCTCCACACTTCAGTTACTCCCACTGTGGTCCAAAACACCGTCTTCTATGAGTTATTGTAATAGTCTCCTATCTGGTCTTCTGGATTCCATCTTTGCTCTGTTCTAGTTTATTTTCCACTCAGCAGTTAAAGCAATCCGTTTAAGACAAAAGTCTGACCTTGTTATTTCTCTGCTCTAAGATCTCCAATGGCTCCCCACTTCACTCAATACAAAATTCAGTCTTACAAAATGTAACACTCAACTTCCTTCTCAACTCATCTCCTACCTCTTCACTCAGCTGTCTCTGCCTCCACTCACCAGCCTCCTTAGTGTCTAACAGAGTCCAGCAAGTGCGTGCCTCCCTTGGGGGGTTGCACTTGTTTCCTCTTCTTAAATGTACCCGTCTTGTTCTCTGAATCCACTCAAGGATCTGCCAATGTCTTCTTATCAGAGTAATCTCCCCTAACTGCACACACAGCCAGCACCAGCACCATCACAATCAACATAGTTTCTGTCCCTCTCTACTTTTGACTTCTTATCAACAGCTGACATATTATATATTTATTTATTTATTTACTGTCTGTTCTCTCTCTTCTATTTGAATGCATGTGCTATAAAAATGGTATTTGTGGGGTTTTTTTTTCCTGATTTATTCTGTGTTCAGAAGAGGATTTGATACATAATACTCAGTACATAATTGTTGAATGAATGAATGAATGAATGAATGGAAATATCAGGTTATCTAAATCATAAGAGAGATTTCTCTCAAGCATTTTCTATAGTATTGCCCTATTTCATTCTCTGCATCTCTGGGTTGATTAGTAGATAAAATCATCATGTAAAATCAGTTTGAGCAAGGTTGGATCCTTAAGCTTCTATGTCACCTAGGACTCCAAATGTCACGGTGTACCATGCACATTTGCCTCCAGCCTTCTCTCCCATATTTTGGTCATGGTTCAGCAGCTGTGGCATTGTTCAGCTTTCTTTTCCCCTCCCCTGTCTCAGTTCCAGGAGGTCCTCCTTGGATTTGGGCCCCCTCCTTGTGGGTGATGAAGGCAATGTAGGGACAGGCAGCAGCTTCCCTGACGCACCCCTGCTTTCTCCATTTATACTGATCTAGTAAAGCATAGCCTGTGCAGTACAGGGCTGGCCAGGTCAGTCTCTGCCACCATAGGACCTCATTTTTGTTTCCTGCGGCAGCTTGGCCATTTGCAAAATCAGAAATTGTAAAAGTACAAACAGGAGACAATATGCCATATTTTATGGATTTTAAGATGCCCCTCCCCTCCCATTTTCTTTCACATCTCCAATGTCAGGAATTGCCTTATAGTTGGGGCTTAGCAGGTGGAAGTCCCTATAAAGTTACCACAGCTTGACCCTGTGCCATGTGGTTACTGCTCCTAGGGCACAACTGATCATCTACATCCCTTGGCATGCCAAGCCACAGGCCTTTTGAGGACCATTTAAAGAAAGAAAATAAACTGGTTATTATATGAAAATCTCAGATAAGGAAAAAAAAAAAAAGAAAAAAGAAAAAGAGAAACCCCACCAGCATCAAACCAGGCAGAATGGAGGGGTGGCAATTTGGATGACCTCAGAATACTTTTATAAGAAGTGCAGCATGCAAAACAATCTTGAGAAAGGAGAACAAAGCTGGAGGTATCAGTTTCTTGATTTCAAGATATATTACAAAGTTATAGTAATCAAAACAGTAGGGTACTGGGAGAAAATATACGCATAAATCAATGGAAACAGAATAGAGAGCCCAGAAATAAATCCACAATTATATGGTCAATTAATGTTTGACAAAGGAGGCAAGTATATGTAACAGAAGAAAGTCTCCTCAAAAACAGTGTTGGGAAAACTGGAGAGCCATTTGCAAAAGAATGAAACTAGACCACATTCTTTTACCATACACGTAAAAAACTCAAAATGGAGCAAAGATCTAAATGTGAAGTGTGAGGTGTGCCTGTCTTGCTCAGCCTGTACAGCATGTGACTCTTATTCTTGAGGCTGTGAGTTTAGGTCCCACATTCAGTGTAAAGCTTACTTAAAAAAAATTAAATGAATAAATGAGAGACCTGAAACCATAAAACTCCCAAAAGACAATAAGCAGTAATCACTTGGAGATTGGTTTTAGCAACATTATTTGTGGGTATGTCTGCTTAGGCAAGGGAAACAAGAACAAAAATAAATTATTAAGACTACAACAAAATAAAAAGCTTTTGCATAGTAAGGGAAACCCGCAACAAAACCAAAAGGGAACCTACAGAATGGGAGAAGATAGTGGTGAATGATAAATATAATAAAGGATTAATAACCAAAATATGTAAAGAACACACACACATACACACACACAAAACCCCCCAAAAACCCAAACCCCAACATATAATCCAATTGAAAAATGGGCAGAGGACTTAATAGACATTTTTCCAAAAAATACATACAGACATCTAATAGACATGTGAAAAGATGCTCAATATCACTCATCATCATGAAAATAAAATCAAAACCACAGGGAGATCTATCACCTTATACTTGTCAGAATGGCTAGTATTAAAAAGACAAGAAATAACAAGTGTTGGCCAGGATGTGGAGAAAAAGGAACCTCTGTACGTTTTTAGTGGGAATGTAAATTGGTGCAACAACTGTGGAAAACATTATGGAGGTCCCTCAAAAAATTAAAAATAGATTTACCATATGCTTTAGTAATTCTAGTACTTGATATTTACCCAAAGGAAATAAAAACACTTGATTCAAAAAGATATATGCCCTCCTAGGTTTTCTGCAGCACTATTTATAATAGCCAGGATATGGAAGCCGTCCATGTGTTTATCAGTAGATGAATGGGTAAAGATATGGTGTATATAGATATATAATGGATTATTATCCAGCTATAAAAAAGAATGAGATCTTGCCATTTGTGACAATATGGCTGGATCTAGAAGGTATTAGGTTAAGAGAAATAAGTCAGACCGAGAAAGGCAAATACCATATGATTTCACTTCCTTTTTTTTTTTTTCTTTTTAAGATTTTATTTATTTATTTGAAAGAGAGAGAGATCACAAGTAGGCAGAAAGACAGGCAGAGAGGCAGGTGAAGCAGGGTCCCCACCGAGCAGAGAG
The DNA here is from genome assembly GCF_030435805.1 of Mustela lutreola. Classification (NCBI taxonomy): domain Eukaryota; kingdom Metazoa; phylum Chordata; class Mammalia; order Carnivora; family Mustelidae; genus Mustela; species Mustela lutreola. The sequence continues at coordinate 61,903,338 of NC_081304.1, read as the reverse complement.
CCCGACTCGGGGCTCGATTCCAGGAATCTGGTATCCTGACCTGAGCCAAAGGCAGAGGCTTTAACCCACTAAGCCACCCAGGGGCCCCTGTAATTTCACTTCTATATGGAATATAAAAACAGAAACAAGTGAACAGACAAAAAAAAAAAAAAAACAGAAATAGACTCTTAAATACAAAGAACAAACTGGTGGTTATGGGAGGGAAGGTGGATGGGGGATGGGTGAAATAGGTGAAGGGTATTAAGAGGTACAAATTTCCTGTTATAAAGTAAATAAAATAATTTCCTGTTCTCATCTGGAGATGAAAAGTACAGCATTGGGAATACAGCCAATGATATTATAATAAGTTTATATGGTGACGTGATGATATACTTACTGTGGTGATCACTGAGTAATGTATAGAATTGACAAATTACTATGTTGTACATCTGAAACTAATTTAACATTGAATGTCAGCTATATGTCTAATAATAATTTTCTAAGTGCAGCATGACAGAAGCTCTGGGTGGCTCAGAGGAACATATTGTGAGAAAAATCTGGGCACTGAAATCTCTCATTTAGAAAGTAAATAAAAGTGGTGAGACTCTTTTTTTTTTCTAAAGATTTTATTTATTTATCTGAGAGAGAGACAGTGAGAGAGAAAATGAGCAAGGAGAAGGTCAGAGAGAGAAGCAGACTCCCCGTGGAGCTGGGAGACTGATGCGGGACTCGATCCCGGGACTCCGGGATCATGACCTGAGCCGAAGGCAGTCGTCCAACCAACTGAGCCACCCAGGCGTCCCATTAGTGAGATTCTTAATGTGAGGTTTGGAAAAACGTTAACCAAAAATTTTAACTTTTATTTTATGTATGCATTAAGGCCATATGTAATAAAAATCTGTCTAAATACTTACCAAAGAGATTTTTGAATACATTTAAATTAAAATATTAATGAAAAGAAAACATTGTATCATAGTTTGAATGGTAGCATTTTTTGTTTCTTATTAAACTATACCAGGAAAGGAGGCCAAGACTCAATGAAATATGGCTATTATCCCCAGTTTCACAAGAGCATGAACCTCTCTGGCTTAACAAAGCCTAAGGAATCTACTACAGAAATGGGTTGTTCTTACTACCCTGGAGCCTTTTGTGCAGACTATGAACCAAAATCTCAATATTAATCTTTAAATTAATTATATTACAAAGTTGTATTATTTGGAAGATGTGTTTAAATGACTCAAAGTTAAAAGATCTCAGTAAAATGCTGGTTCTATAATTATCCTCCCAGAAAACATTACTTGTAAAACTTAATGATGTAGAACCATAATCATAGCATCGAGTAGGAGGTTGCCAAGCAGATGGGAAAGTTTTTTGGTTTTTGTTTTCCAGTTGTTTTCTTCCCTTTCCTCCCCTCCTTTCACAAGGAGAATCAGCCACCTGTTTTTAAAGGCTGAAGTATTTTTACTGTTCTTGGTCGGAAACATTTGTTTAAACAAAGTAGCACTTGGTTGCTAAACCCTTGATTCTAAATGGACATAGCCATCTCATTTTTGTTGGGCCAGGGTTTGGATAACAATTTGATTTCCCAGTCTGTTTCTTTTGTGACCATATAATCCTCTCCCAGTGTTGCATGCTTTGTGAGCTACCAGCACTTGAGAGCTCATAAGCACAAAGACTCTAAGGTTTCTTTGGGATTAGCACCATACAAATGCAGATTTGGGACAATGGAAGACTGTGTCCATCCTTGTGACTGTTACTGCTCTACTTCCTGCTTCCTCTGGGTAGCAGAGCAAGCCACTGTTTTTAAAATACACACTCACTTTAGCTGCTGACTTTTTCATTGGCTGCCTGGACAAGAGAAGGAGTTCTTGCCTATGTATTTCAGTGTTTTGGTCCCTTTCAATTATTTTTTAAAATATATATCATTAAATTTTACAGGAGTATTACAGAATTCCTAATTGCAGAATTTGAACTTGAGCTACGCAGTCTTACTTTTCGTCTTCAGTCTATGTGTCATTGACCTTTTGAAGTCTGATTACCTGTATGAACTCTCTTCAGAATCTTTCCCTGGTTAACACAGTATAGAGAAGTGCTGGAAACCAGTTCTTTTCTGTGACACAATTCTTCCAACGGAGTTGAAATGCTTTGCAAACAATTTCACGTATATCAGCCAATTCATATACAAAGCAATGTCATGTGAATCCTTTCCTTTTTATATATCATCTTTCAGTGATGATCAGGAATTTATGCTGGTACAGAGACTCTGGTTTGGGAGGAGGAAAAGGGGCTTGCGAGGGGAGGGCGAGAGCAGAAGCTGCTCACCTGCTGTTAGAACTGACCTTAGCTGGTGGTCCCAACATCTTCACCCTTTATGCATCTGCATCCTTTATGCATGAAATAGCAATATGCCTTTCCCTTTCGTGTAATCCTTATTTAGTTAATACCCAGTAGGATTTGCAAGCCCTTCACATCTCTGTGGATTTATTTTATTTCAGAGTGCAAGTGACTTTATGGCCCAATTACCATCATTGTGACTTATTGCATTATTGTGGGAGGGAGAGAGGAGCAAGAAACGCCTGATCATGTGTATCTCCATCAACGGAATGAGTGCCACGCACTCCTGGCCCAGGCAGAAGGATGGATGAAACCTTTCTGATCTATTGTTTATCAGAACACTGAAGCCTGGGTGATTGTGCCGTATTTTAACAGACGAGTGTGTCAAATGTATGGGTGAAGATGTTGCAATGGTGGTGTTAGAGTAATTAATATTTGGAAGGTAATGAATATTTTGAGTTTAAAGATGTCAAAGGTCAAAGACGGGAGGAATGACTAAGATCGGATGTTGACCCCCTCAAATTACAGGGGTATTGAAGCGAGACTGAGTCACCACCTGACCCCAGGAATGAACCAGCGAGGCGGGCTCCTTATTAGAGCAAGACTCCCGGAAGCCAGATAGCCCTTGTGCTTGCAAGAGCTCAAGGCACAGCCGGCTGTGGAGCACCGAAGCAGCAGCAGCCACAGCAGCCACGGGAATCGTGACCCTCGGGCCCGGCGCCTACCTGGAATTTCCGCAGCGCCTGGTTCAGAACCACCGGGGCGGACAGCTCCCCGCCGCTGCGGGCGCCGACTGCGGAAGGGGACCGAGAGCGCGGGCTTCATGCTCCGTGAGCCGGCTCGGGCGGCGGGAAGACTGGCTGCGTCCCCCCCAACCCCCGACACCCACTCGGTTCCTCCCTTCCCCCTGCGGGGCCCCGCGGGGCCTGCGGGTGGCCGTCCCGGGCCACACGTCCCGCAGGCGAGGTAGCCACCGGTCGCCCTCCCCGCTGCCGCCGCAGCTGGACACTGGCAGTAAGGCGCGGCCCGCGGGGGCGGGGGCGGCCTGGGGAGGCATGAGCGCGGAGCTGCGAGAACTCCAGACGCTCTGCGGGCGGGCTGCTTGAGGGCGGCTTTTCGGTCAGCACACAGATGGGGCCCTGGCAGAGGGGATTTGAAGTGTGAGAATCAATCTGGTTGCGTGGTGGTGGTTGGTGGGGGCCGCTCCGACTTCCCCGCGGATGGAGAGGATGAGGCAGAGGCCCAGGTGGCACCCTGCCGCTGGCAAGGACCCAAGGGGGGGGGGCTTCCCTCCCTTGCTGGGAGTGTCCAACCCAGTCACACCTGTGGGGTTGCTCGTTAGGGGTGCGTTTGAGTTAGGTTCCTAAAGCCCGATGCAGCTTGTGTGTGTGTGTGTGTGTGTGTGTGTGTGTGTGTGTGTGTGTCTGTGTCTGTGTCTGTGTCTGTGTGTGTATGTTGCGGGTGGGGGGTACGTAAATCGTTTTGTGTGGATGGCCCCAGAGCAGCGTTACCCAGGTGCCAGGGGTGGGGCAGCCAGCCTTTGGAGGGAGGCCTAGTGTGAGCCGGGACGTCTTCACTGGCTCGTGTTTTCTCCAGTGAATCTGACCAACTTTGTCCATGCCTTTCAGGATCACTTGCTGAGAGCAGAGAAGAGTGAGAGGACCAGTTATCAGCATAAAGCTGTCTGCTCTCGCTCCAGAAGGCACTTGTGTGTTCTGCTTACCGACAGGGTCATGGTCAAGCCCCTGATATCTGGAGGTCGCAGGCCTGCTGGCTTTTGTGGCTGCTTGAAATCCTCCTTTACTGCCTACTTTTTGGGAAGGTAATTCTGACACGTCTCTGCTTAGCCTGCAGAAGCTCTGCGGCCTCTGCCCTCTGGGAGAGGTGGAGACCAGCCAGCAGTCCCACTTGTCCCCTGATGCTTTCTGTTCCTTGCTCGACAGCCTACTGTGGCAGGCCCTTGTTTCTGCACACCATTTTCTTGTGTTGAAGAGTGTGCAACCAGTGTTGTGCAGGACCAGGGAGTGGCCATACTGGACCCAATGCTGCTCTCCCTGTGGCTCTCCATGATTGTTGTTCAACCATAGGAGGGCAGGCCAAAGGGAACCCTGGCTGGTGCCTGGGCTTGGATCTGGACCTTGTGCCACAGCCTGCTGGTAGGCTGATTGGGTTGGCTGGACTCTCTCAGCAGGGAGTGGTCTGCAGACCTCCCACGGACAGGCTGCAGTGTGGACACCCTGAGCTACAGCTGGGCTCTAGGGTCCGAGTCAACTGTGCTGTGTTTTGGAATGGGTGAATTTAACATATTCTCATTTAGGCTTCAGTACAGAGTTTGGGAATTTTGAAAGTCACATCACCCTGCATAATCCTTTTAAACCCCATACATTTCCCAGAATGTCATAAGGGTTTCCGCCCCCAGATGGCTGTTTTCCATTCAATTAGCTCTTTAAGAATTGTACATACCCAGAGCTCTGGTTTGGCAGACTTGATGCTGTGTGCTGTGATCCAGTTTTTGATCTTGGACCATGAGAGACATGTCCTCTTGTTTCCCTCCCTCTCTGGAGAAAATAGGGGAATCGTGTTAGCTTAAGCCTGGTTATGACTAAGAGCCATGAGTGTTGGTCTGAGAAGGATGAGCGCACCTAGATACATTTTCAAACAATATTATGTTTCTCAGTAACCTATACTTGGGAGAAATTCTGCATCAGAGCAATTTAGTCTAGCCACTGCGGCACTTAAATGGTCATGAAGTTCAGGATCATTTGTCATTTAGCATCAGGTTCAAATTCTGCTTCCTTTGGATGTGCACTGAGCTCACATCTGGACCCGAGAATCACAGGCAGGCAGGTGCTTTAACCAAAGACATTTAGTGGTTATTGGATGGTATTTATACCCAATTTTGTTTTCCGGTTTTTTGTGGAAGCTTGCTTTTAAAATCCAGCCCTAATGAAGAATTTCCTTTTCTTCTTGAAACAGTCTTTCCCTGTGGGAAATTCTGGGTGGTGGCGGAAGGTTGATGTGGATGGTTTATTAAGCATGAGTTCAGATGGCCTGGAACAATGGGATATGATTTATGGGGCCTGGAAATAGATGCCGGGCAGAGAAAACCCTTGTGCCCCGCGGTGGGGGGGGGGGGAGAGATGGACAGGTTTGGTAAGAGTGAGAGCTGCACCCTGGCCAGTCTGAGAGCAGAGAGGCTCAGGCTCTGAGGTTTATTAAAGTGTCAAATATAACCCCACTTTTGGAAGGCAGCTTGGGCCTGTCTTCCATCTTTGTTCCCTGGTTCACTGACAGACGTCAGCGGGCCGGTGGGGTAGGAAAGGTTGGCAAACAGGACGGTGGCATTTGGATCTGTGATCAACCCTCGAATAGGAAAATCCGTAGCAGAAATGGCTGTTGCTGCTGGAAGCAGATGAGGAAAGCAAAGGACTTAGGGAACAGGTTTCATGCCTGCCTTCTGCTGCAAAAGCGTGTGTGTGTGTGTGTGTGTGTGTGTGTAGATAAGTGAATGTGTATGTGTGCATAGGTGTCTTACACATAAATATGTATTGCTTGTGCTGGCTTGGGCTGGTTGGGGATTTTGGTTTTGGTTTTAAATTAGAGATCACAGGTGCTGTCTAGAAGTCCTGCTGATGCCCTAGACTCCCTGCGCCGGAGAGAGGCATCGGCACTGGGAACCCCTGAGCTTGGATCTGCATCTGGAGTGCAGTAGGGAGGCACCTGGTGCCCAGCCGAGGGGAGGAGGGCAGGGAGGCAGAGGTGTTTCTGTGGTTCAGGTTGAGACCAGTCCGCGAGCAGCTCTTCTAGTCTTCCAGTCTTCCCAGATTCTTCCTTCTGTTCTGTCCACGCATTTAGCTTCCTGGATCAGGCGCTCCAGAAGTGCAGCCAGCAGATAGGAGTGGAGGTACCCTCTCCCTCTCCCCCTTCCCTCTCCTCCCTGGCTTCTGGTTGTGCCTGGAGATATGGGCCCCCTTGAGGTGATTTAAATACAAAGACCATGCTCGCCCTGCTGCCTCTTAAACCCTGTCTGAAGGGAGGGTCAGCCTGGAAGCTGGAGATGCGTGCTGGGACCCCAGGGTCCAGAACCTTCTCCTGATCAGACTTACAGCTTTCCCTCTAAAATAACCCCTTCAAGCTGTCAGCCTCACCTGCCCACTGTGTAAATAACTGACACAGCAGGCGGGCTCACTCCTTGGAAGCAGCACGAAATTCAGGACACTCTGGTTTCCAGGCTTCTGCCCTTCTCATTTCCCATTCCGAGCAGTCTTGTGACTTGTTCCCTTTGAGGAGGCAAAGGAACAGGCAGATTCCCAGATGCTCAGGGGCCCCTCTGTGTTTGGCTTTGTCAGTGGTTCCTTTGCCGTGGCTGGCTGGATTCTGAGCAGTTTGTTTTTTCTCTTAGAGGCTGGACATCCTAAGAGGTTTTTTTTTTTTCTGTGTACCGTGTCAGCAACCCTCTGTAATCATTCAGCAGGGAGGTGTGACCTTGAGAAGCTGAAGACGACCGTAGGGCTTTGGAAATTAACATGGTTAAATGTTTTCTCTTAGGGTTTGTTGTTGGTATACTCGACTTAAAGTCTTTTTTGACTGAGAAGTAAGAGGAGAAACATCTTAAAGCTAGAGTTAAATGTATATGCTCGTAATGGGTTTGTGAGCTGAGGTACTTGGGCCCTCGTCATTGGTGTCCACGGTGAGCCCCTGCTCCCAGCTTTAGCTCTGTATGGCATTCGGTGGCTCCGGGAGGAGGTGGGTGTCTGGGCGAGCGACAGGGTACGCCTTCTACAGTGCTCCCTAATAGTCAGCCACGTACCCCTACCACACAGAATTCAGAGAAGGGACCTTCCTGGAGGGAGGTGGTGTTCAGGCAGTGGGCATGACGGTGACCACAACCAGCGGGCCCCGGTCATAGTGTTCCGTTTCATAACCACGCCAAACCTTTGCGAGTACTCCGAGAGAGCTGCGATCACCTCCACTTCACAGAGAAACATGGTTTCGTCTGAGGCGATGAGATTACCTGGGGAAGTGGTAGCCTTCTCTCGAGGGAGACTTGATTAATCAGGGAAGGTCATGCCTTTTTAGCTTTTTTTTTTTTTTTCTTTACAGCATCTGAAAACTTTTGCTGTCAGAAATACTTTTGTATTTTTACAGGGAATTGCTTGTAACTTTTTCTCAGGGCGTACGCAGTTCAGTGAGGTCTAATGCATGTATGGATTTGGATTTGTGTAACCAATCTGCACAGTTGGATAAGAGACAGGAAATCTGGAATGTTATCTCTTTATTTAATCTGTCTCAGCCACTGTGATGAGCGTCGATAGAGCGCTTCTGCAGGCAGCAGGGCTCTGAATCCATGGGGAATCTGGGGGTTGTGTGGGGTCTGGTACTCAGTTTTATTTTATTTATTTTATTTTTTTAAAGATTTTATTTATTTTATTTGACAGATAGAGATCACAAGTAGGCAGAGAGGCAGGCGGAGAGAGGGACGAGGAAGCAGACTCCCTGCTGAGCAGAGAACCCGATGCGGGGCTCAATCCCAGGACCCTGAGATCATGACCTGAGCCGAAGGCAGAGGCTTTAACCCACTGAAACACCCAGGCGCCCCTTGTACTCAGTTTTAGAGTTGAAAACTCACCTTTATTTTTAAGAAGTGTGATTGTGTATTTTTTCTTATTAATAAGTAATATATGTACATTTTAGGGAAAAAATGATAAAATTTTAAGATATCCCATAACCCCTCATGACCTTAGCTAATCATAGTTAGTCATATTGAGTATATTCTTCATATATCTTAGGTGTCAGCTTGTTGGGTGACCTGCTCTTTAATTGTAATTAATATATTGTAGTCGTTTTCCATTTACATTTTTAAATGTCGATTTTAATGAGTCCGCGGTATCACACAGTTTCCTTCGGGATCGGTGTTGTTGCTGCCTCCCTCTTGTATTTGTTCTGCTGTGATAAATATTCTTGAAACCTAAGTCTGTGTGCACATCTGTAGCACAATCCTTAGCAGAAAATGACCAGCAGAATTTTTTGGTGTCCATGGTGAAATAGGTCTCCATAAACATATCTACAATGCTCCTGCTGGCTGTGCACCGAAATCCTTAGAAAGTCATGCTCGGAGGACCTGCTCCAGTGTGTGATTCCTGCCTGCTGGGGCTCTTAGAGAACCGTTGCCTTTGGTAAAGCATGCTGAGGTGTAATACACACACACAGCACGTGAGTCCTAACATGCGGCACGCTGTGTGTAACTACTACCCAGATGAGGATCAGGAACGTTCTGAGCACACAAGAGGTTCCCTCCTGCTCCTTCCCAGTCAGTCACTCCCTGCCCCCTGCTTCTCTTCCATCACCAGCGATCAAGTTTGCCTGTTACCTTGCTCTGGTGGTTCGGTTCCTCAGGACATCTGTGGATTCCTTCTTGTTGTCGCGTATGTGGCATCTTAAATTTCGTTATCGTCTGTTGTCTTCCATCACGTAGGTACTGTAGTCGGGTATCCATTCTCCTGTTAATGGTCTTTTACATGGCATCCAGTTTGGGGCTTCTGAGGATAAGCTGCTTCAGACATTCTTGTGGTTTTGATGGACAGATACATTTCCCTTGAGCATGTAAACCTAGGAAAAGGTTTGCCAGGTCCTAGATTAGATGTGGGTCTCCCCTGTCGACCTCGTGGATTGGGTGATGTTTTGCTGAGGCCTGTCTTGTGCATGGCCAGATGTTGGCCACCTCCATTCGGCCTCTCCCCACCAAATGCCCAGTGGCGCCCTTTCCTCCAATTACATCAACCAAACATTTCTCCAGGCATTGCCATATGTCCCCTGGGGAGCCAAATCACCTGCAGCTGAGAACAACTGCTTAATTTTTTTAAAATTTATTTAAAATTTATTTTTTGAAAAGATTTTATTTATTTATTTGAGAGGGAGGGAAGAAGCAGAGGGAGAGGGAGAAGCCAACTCCCTGTTGAGTAGGGATCCCGGTGCAGGGCTGTATCCCAGGACCTTAGGATCATGACCTGAGCCGAAGGCAGATGCTTCACTGACTGAACGCCCTGGTGCTCTGAGAACCCCTGCTTCACTACATGCTGCCACACTGTGTTCCAGTTCATCCAGCTGCCAGCGATGTGCGGGACATGTCATGTGTTAATTCAGCAACATACTGAACCCTGCTGGGATAAAATGATGAGTGAGACCTGTCTCCTGGGGTCCAGCAGGAGAGACAAAGTAAAGACAAGGAGAAAGAGCCTCTGGGAAGCAGTGGGATCAAAGTTAACAGGGATTTATATGGAATTCTGGGGAGGGTCACCTGGTCCAGCGAGGTTGGGGAGGAGGTGGCCCCTGTGATGGAGGTGGCCCCCTGAGCTGCTTCTGGAAGCAGAGATAATGATTACTCAGGTGAAGAGGAAGGAACAGGGCATCTCCAACTCGAGCAAAGGCCAGGAGGAGAGAGAAGGTATGCCACTCTGCCCAGGGGCGGACCCACCCTTTTCCTACCCTGAGCATCCCGACCCGAGGCCTTATTTACGAAAATGTCCTGAAACGCGACATGATGTCCTTGTTACCACAGCACAAGTAACTGTAGCTGGGATCCAAGGTCCCATGTTCAGGTGCAGATACAGATGTTTCCGGCGTTTCCTGGCGCCCACAGGGAGGGGAATATGGTCAGCTCGGTGAGATCTATGAACGTAGGATGGAATCTCTGGAGAAGCCCTGAGCTCTGCCCTCGAAAGAAGGAAGAGGGAAAGGGAAAAACTCAACTTCTGTTGGCGGAATGAGGCACGGGGTTGTCTCGGGGTGGGAGGGATGTCGTACTAAAAGGATAACAGGCTCTGAAAACACCCTGTAATGTGACGATGATGTTCTGCCCCAACTGGCACGTGGTGCAGAGAGCCCCTCTCCCCTTTTGGAGTTTCAGAAAAAAACTTATTACAAAAGTAGGAACCCCGGGCAATAGTTAGCCGTGTGTTTAATAAGCCACTTTACTAAAAAGTTTAGAACTGCAAATCTTGACACTCTCACTGCGACAGACTCACTCCTTGGCCAGGATATTGGAAACTTCATCTGCTTCCATTTCCAGCTTCTAGGCTCGTGGACACCCCCACCCCATCCCCATTTCTTCTGTGGAAGAGGAGCGATCTTTTACAAGTATAGGCTAATCTGATGATTCCCCGCTTAAACCTTCATGTGGCTTCCAGCTGAAACCAAAGGGAATTCCAGAGTCCTTTGCAAGGCCTCCAATGCCAACATCTGCTCCGCAGCCTTCCTTTCCAGTGTCCCCTTAGTCCCCTGTCCTGCTGTCTGCACATAATCTATTCATTTCCGACTTCATGCCTATGGGGCCCATACCTGGAATGTTCTTCATGGCAGGCTCTGCTTGTTAGCTTGGTCTTGATTCAGATGTCACTGCCTTACCCCATCCCTCTTTGCTGTCACATTTGCTAATATGTTTCCCTTGTGGGTTGAGATGCTGGATGTCTTGGTCAAAGTTAGGACACGGTGAGTCCTCTGTGTTTGTTGAATAAAGGAACTAACAGAAGACCAGATGAACACACAGCTAGATTGTTAAAAATGAGGATGGAATCAGCACCAATGGAGAAATGTCTAAACGTTTTCTACATCCCAAATAGTGGAAGAGAGGTTGGACCACTCTTGAGGGAACGGATTCCCTACTAGGAAGGCAGCGAAGCAAGTCTGGGATGTATTTTACAGGTTTTCTGTCCTGCATAGAAAACTGAACTTGGCCTCAGAGGAGCTCTACAACCTTGGGCTTCTGCGGCCTGCCCACTTCCTAAGAGCTAGAGACCCCCAGACAGGAGCCTATTAGAAATCTGAAGGGAAGCCAGCCTCTTGTACCCTTTTATCTGTTTAACAAGTGCTTGTGTGTCCTGTACTATGTGCAGATAGTGTTTTAAGAACTTCATTTTTTTTAAGGTTTTATTTATATATTTGAGAGAGAGAGAGAGGGCAGGAAGTGAAGAGGGAGGGAGAGGGACATGTAGACTCCTCGTTGAGCAAGGAGCCTGACACAGCCCTATCCCAGGACCCTGAGATCGTGACCTGAGCTGAAGTCAGATGGTTACCCACTGAGCCACCCAGGTGCCTCTAAACACTTTGTAACGTGTGTGCTCCTCAAAAGAATCTTGTGAGGTATTATTATCCTCATTTTTAGTATAAGGAAACTGAGTCACCGATTGGTCAAGTGATCTTGGGTGAAAGAGTTCCTTTGACTAGGGCTCGAGGAAACCCCATCCTTACGGCGTGAATGTGGAACACAGTATATCTGGTCAGATCTGCTAATTAATGGTATTTCCCTTGTGAGGGGCCCTTGAAGGCCAGTGTCATTCTCCAGATCTGTCTGACCTGCTGCCTCTCTTCCTGGTGGCGGCACCTCGTTACTCAGCACCCTTTGTAGTGAGACGGGGCTTCTGCCTGGATTCAGCGCGGTGGAAAATGAGCCCAAGGGTGGGCTCCACTCTCAGGCCTTGCCACGGGGAGGCCCCTGGGAGCCACACGTCAGGGATGTTGGGGGCCGGCAGGCAAAAGGACCTCGTATCGAAATCACCATTTGGAGAAAAGCTGCTCCCGCATCAGCCACAGTTCTCAGGGATTAAAGGCTTGTCGGCCAGAAATGAACTTCCCCAGTTGGTTCTTGGTACATTTGGTGGGGGGTGTTAGAGGAGCTGGGTTTGCAGACACAGACGCTGAAGAAAAGTTGATTCCTCGGGGGAAGTGGATTCAGAGCAGTAGGGCCCACGCGGCATTGCTGCGTGGGGACTCCTGAGGGGCTACGAGGGAAGACAACCCAGAGGATAAAAATCGATTCCCTGTCTCCTTGCTGCGACATTCCCACGGTGATTTTGGAGCGGCCAGGGATGGGTGCCGGGAAGCCACGTGCATCCTGCGCTCTGGAGATGGGTGCTGAACCGCACGTCAGTGGTTTGAGGCTGTAGACGGTTTGGAAGGAGCTAGGGGGACAGTTTATGGCTGAAGAGGACCTGGGGCAGGAGGCCTGGGCTGTGCATGGGCTCCCCCTGTGACTTTGCACTAAGGGGCTCCTTCCCAGGGTTCTGAGGGACAGGAAAGATGTGCGGGGAAGCCCAGAGCTGCTGGCTCATTCTGGGGAGCTTTATCTTTATTCCTTTAAACACATGATGGCTTTTGTGCTACTTAGGAGATTTTCAGACCTTTGCAGCAACCAGGAACCTTAAAGAGGGCAAACCCAGGGTACCTATATGAGGCAGGGGAAAGCAGGCGCTGTCTTTGAAGTTGGGAGTGGGAGGGCCCCAGAGCCCCCCACCCCACCCCAGGGTGCTTCCACACCCCATCCCGCTCAGTTCCTCATACTCTAATGTAAAGGACCGTTGGCTGGGACCTGGGTCAGGAGGGGAGAGAGGCCTCTGAGAGGCACCCAGTCCTTTTCTGAGATGGTGAAGAGGACACTGATAAGTCAATGAGATTCTGGTGTTTCAAAGCCACCCAAAAGTGTCTATGGCAAAGTGATTAAAAATTGAATTATTTGGGGGCTTCCTGGGTGCCTCAGTTGGTTAAGCATCTGCCTTCGGTTCAGGTCATGGTCTCAGGGTCCTGGGATCGAGCCCCAAATTGGGCTTCCTGCTCAGTGGGAGAGTCTGCTTGTCCCTCTGCTTATGTGCTCTGTCTCAACAAATCACAATTTTTTTTTAATTTTAAAGATTTTTATTTTATTATTTTGGATGGAACTGAAATGGGAGGACATCTGTTTCCTTCTTTAGGAAACTGTTACAAAAAGAAGATCATGGATTGGGAGAGAGGATGATTTTCTAGGAAGAAGAAAGGTAAATAAGTGTAATTGTCTAAAAGTGGTGACAGTCTTGCTTGTAGATGTTCCTCCTGCATTTTGGGAAGTTGGAGAATCCGTAATACTTTCATTTAAAGTTTTCCTGAGAATCCCCAGCTGACTTTGGGGGTGGGGGGCATTGTCCTTTGTGAAGATTTTGAGCTTCTGTGAGTGAGCAGACCTCCACTCCAGAGTGACATAAAAAGCAATCTGCACCTCCTTCCTGATTTGTCTGTAATGAAACTTGCTTTCCTCAGGTCCCAGCATTTGAGGCAGATAAATATGTTCCCTTTCGTTGGCTCTTACTCATACTTCAGCAAGATTTCCCATGTGCTTTCCTTGGCTGGCTGGGAAACTGGACCACAATTTATGGCATCTTAGGGGACAGGCGCGTAGAATTCCAGTGGGATCCCGGAACAGAACCTAATTGGAGATTAGAGACCATTGCGGTGTGAAGCTTTTCTTTGAGATCGAAAGAGGTGCATGTTATGCAAATATTAGCAAGTGTAAGTTCACACTGTCTATTGAAAATTTATAGACTCATTATGGTCACGAAGGCTGGAAGACAAGTAGATTTTGGGAAAGATGCAGGTAAATTCAGGGAGGTGGCAAATTACTCCAGGGAAAGTAGAATGGCTAAAGAGTATGGCCCAAACTTTTTTTTTTTTTTTAAAGATTTTATTTATTTGCCTGAGATAGAGAGAGAGAGTACACACAAGCAGGCAGTGAGGCAGGCAGAGGCAGCAAGAGAAGCAGGCTCCCTGCCGAGCAAGGAGCCTGATGTGGAACTCGATCCCAGGACCTTGGAATCATGACCCGAGCCGAAGGCAGTGGCTTAACCAACTGAGCCACCCAGGCGTCCCTGGCCCAAACTTTTTTTTTTTTTTTAAGGTTTTATTTATTTATTTGACAGAGAGAAATCACAAGTAGATGGAGAGGCAGACAGAGAGAGAGAGGGAGGGAAGCAGGCTCCCTGCCGAGCAGAGAGTCCTATGGGGGACTCGATCCCAGGAACCTGAGATCATGACCTGAGCCGAAGGCAGCGGCTTAACCCACTGAGCCACCCAGGCGCCCCCTGGCTCCAACTTCCAAAGATGGTATATGAGCTACCTTTGGTGGGAAGGAATGAAGATCAGCAACTGTCCTTGATTCTGCTTCTCAGGAAGGCATTGTGATGTGGTGCCCAGGACTTTGGAGACAGACAGACGCTTGGTGCCCTCCGGCTCTGCCGCTAAAGCAACACCTTCCAGAGGGCAGCTGCAGGCACCGGGTGGCGTCACACAGGGTGAGACCCGGGAGGCACTGAGCCATGTACCCCTTCCACCATCCTGCTGAGGTTAAAAAATTTCCTGTATATATTTTAAAAAAGAACCAGAATAGTGGGAATGAATGAAAAATAAAAGTTTTCCTATGAAGTAGTGGTAGTTCTCTTGTAGTACTTTTTCTCTCTCTCTCTCTTTTTTTTTTTTTCTTTCTTGGTTTGTTTTCTGGGCAAGGGGCCTGCCATGTGGGTTTTCAGTCAATGATGTTCCCTGACTTAAGTCCTCCCGCCCCCCTCAATGGGGTGGGCTCTGAGGAAACTTTTTTTTTCAGGCTTTTGTTCTCTGGCGTTTTTTTGTTTGTTCACTTTTTTTTCTCACTTTGACCGCTTTTGATGGTTTTTGTAGTTTTAGAGGAAAACAAACCGCACCCTGATCTCCCTCTCAGAGAGAAGCCTCAGTCTGGCTGCAGAGCCCAAATAAGTTCCCCCTTGGCCGCTGGCAGAGCAGGTTCCAAGTCGCTGTCCCTGGGGATGGAGGATCTTTTGCTTGTACCCAAAAGCATGGCAGCAGCAGCTTTGGGCACCTCTAGACTGCTAGAGAGGTTCCAAGCAGCAATCGCACACTGAGATTTTCCCGCTGGCACGGGCTGGGAGTGCCCGGTCTTTCTGGGTCGAAGAGCGCCCACCTTGCCCGCACCAATTTCAGATAAGGCAGAGGTTCGCGCGTGGGTCTCAGGCTCTGAGAACGGGGCACAGGTCCAAGAGCACCAGGCTGGGCCTTCGCGCACCTCTCTGGGGCAAGAGTTTGGTGCAGGCTCTGAAACAAGGGCCTGTATCAAAGGGCATCGGCTGGGCCTTTATACCTCTCTCAGGGGAGTATCTCAGGCTCTATAGCAGGACTCTTGCATTCTGCCGCCTGGTGTGGCTCCCATCCCCTCACAGGAAACGGACCCCATGCATTCTCGGTGCCCTGGCAGCTTAGGGACCAAGAGCTGGTTTCTCTGCCACAGTCTCTGCCTCAGCGCCACGGGAGGCTGTCCTGGGACCGGGGACTTAAGCCCCTGTCCCTAGCCACCCCGATTCCCACAGTTTCCCCCGAGATCCTTTGCTCTTTTGGAGTGCTTTCAACCAGTCTCCGAGTTAATGCTGGTCCCCAGACGCAGGGCACTCTCGCTCGTATTGGGGTATTACTTTCCAACTGGTTGCCTCTGGTAGCTCCCTCCCCCTTTTGTTTATCTTCTGATATCAGTTCACAGTTCCCACTCCGCTTTACCTGCCCACTGGCTTCTTCTCCTCCTGTAGAGATCCAGACGTGTATAATTCTGATCTCAGGCTGATTTCATGGGTGATTGGAGTTCATGGGTGATTGGTAGGTAATCAGCTCATTTTGGGGTACAAGTTGAAAAGACGCCTCCTCCTACTTCCGCGCCATTTTGTCCCCCCTCTTAACTTTTTTTTTTTTTTTAATTTTATTTGACAGTACAAGTAGAGGGAGAGGATGAAAGAGAAGCAGGATCTGCACTGAGCAGGGAGCCAGATGCAGGGCTGGATCCCAGGACCCTGGACAGATGCTGCACTGAGGGAGCCACCCAGACACCCTTTTAGACCTAGGATGCAGGTAGGAGAAGCAAGCCAGGGGTTCCTTGGCCCAACACTAATGACCATGGCTCAGACAAATCCATCTTCCACTGCAGGCTTCCAGATACTCTGCGAAGGAGACATTCCCCTTCCTGTCCCTGAATGCTCTGCCAGTTCAAGGCAGATCCATGTTTCTGAGGGTTCCTCTTTGGTCATTCTGTCAGGGACAGCCAAGAGGGCTCCAAACCTGTGTGGACCCCAGGCCTGGGGATCCCAGCCCTGAACTCTTTCCTCTGCCCTTGATGACCCCAGAATAGATCAATTCAGCAACTGTCAATCCATGCCAGGCCAGGGAAGAGACACAGCAGTACACAAGATCAACTCGCCTTGGTCCCAGGAGCCTGGATTCCCCAAGGAAGGTTTCACCTGGTCTCTGAAGGGGATTCCGGGGGTTCCAAGATGGCCATGGGTGGAGCCCATCAGGTAGAGAGGCCCCTGGAGAGTGTCCACTGGCGCTGAGTAAACGGAAGATCCCCTCAGGCCTTCCCTCGTGGCTCCACTGTGCCCTGGGGAGAGAAAAGGGCCAGCCACACCGCACCGGGGCCGCAGCTCGGCCGCCCAGGAGCGGCAGCGGGCCTAGCCTGGAGGGGTAGGGGCGCTAGGGAGAGAGGGAGGCTGTGTCCCTCCTGCCCGCTGCCACCTGCTGCTTCGTCCAAGGGAGCGGGAGGGGGGCCTGGCGGACAGGTTCCTGCTGGCCTGGTGCTCCTACACCCCATAGCCCTTGCCCCACAGCCCTTGCCCCACAGCCCTGGCTCCACTTCTCCGTATCCAGGGAACCCGTGGGGCCCTACTGACATCAAGGAGCCCAGTACCACTGGGCTTGTCTGACCCCGAAGAGACGCCTGTGCTGACAGGCTTCTTTTCCAGAACTTGATGGAAAATTTTGTCCCTCAGAATCGCTGGGCTCCCCAACCCAACCCGAGAGGAGCTGGCTCTGCCCGCACAGCCTGGGCCCCACTGGGCCCCCTCCACCTCAACTGCCTTTTACCCAGTAGCCCCAGGATACCATTCCTTTCTGGCCCATGGACCCCTTCCCCCCACCCCCACCCCCACACCTCTACTTTGGGCCTGCGACCACCCTGGGATCACTTCCATCTCCGGCCCCCTACCCCACAGGTCCTTGTCCACCTCCAGGCCTGACCCCTGACCCCTCTCACCTCTGGAGTCACTGAAACCCTTCCACTTGGGGGCCACTGGCATCTGCGATCCCAGACTCCGGGGACTCCCCTCCACATTGGAGCTCCCTACCCTGTTTCCTCTAGGAACTGCTGTGCCTAGAGCACCGAAACCCCACATTCTCAAGCCAGCTGTCTTCGGGCCAGGGACTCAGGTATCCTCAGGGACCCTCCTTTCCAGGGCACATACTCCTCTCTGTGCAGGAGAGACCAGAGAGAGCAGGCTTGGGGATCCTTCACTCCAGCTGGATGGAGGGGCAGAAGCTGGGGTGTGTGTGAGGGGGTGCTCACAGGTGGCCTCCCTGGGTAAGGAGCTTCCAGGAGGAAACTTCAGGGCGAGGCCAAGAGGTGGAAGCCTCAGGAAGCTCTGGCTGCACAGACTCCAGGCTTCTGGCTTGGGCAGTGGGCATTTAGTGGCCAGAGCCCTACAGGGCCAACCCCGTCCAAACCCACCCCACCCTGGCTGGCTTTTTTGTCTTGAATTTGCAGAGCAGCCTTTTCTCCAGTATGAAATTGAAAGCTTTGCTTTGGAAAGTTTTGTGTCCAGGAGGCTCCTGGGCACCCACTTACTTTATTTCCGGAGGCTAGTTGAGGAGGGTGGAGTCTTTGGGACCTTAACAGCAGGTCTCCTGATCCTTCCTGACTTCCTTTTTTTTTTTTTTTAGGTTTATTTATTTGAGAGAGAGAGAGAGAGATAAAGAGCACACCGCAGAACACATGCAGGCACAGGTGAATGGGCCAGGTGAATGGACCTGTGCCAAAACAAAGAGTAAGATGCTCAACCAGCTACAACCACCACCACCCTGCCCCCCTTTTACAGATGGGTTACAACTACACACTGTTAGGTGCTTTTCCTGGACCCGGCTAGTCTTACAGCAGTCCTAGGACACTGTCTCTTGCCCAGTGTCTCTGGTCAGTACCAACCCATGCCTCAAGTGTGGGAATGACTTCTTCCTGACTCCTTTTATTTTTTTTAAGATTTTTTATTTTATTTTTTTTATTTGACAGAGAGAGATCACAAGTAGGCAGAGAGGCAGGCAGAGAGAGAGAGAGGAGGAAGCAGGCTCCCTGCTGAGCAGAGAGCCCGATGCGGGACTCGATCCCAGGACCCTAAGATCATGACCTGAGCCGAAGGCAGCGGCTTAACCCACTGAGCCACCCAGGCGCCCTTCCTGACTCCTTCTTAACTCCCTGTCCAGCCTGGGTTGCCCACCCCCCTCCAGGCTGTCCTAGTTGTATATATTGGATCTCTGTAGATTGTGGGCACCATCATATCCTCACCTGTCGTGACCGGCACAACAAATCAACCAGGAACATGAGGGTAAGAGGATGAAGAAAAGAACTCGAGAAGCAAAGGGATGGGGGGCAGGAGGAGCACTGAGGAGGATGTCCAACAGTGCTAAGTTTATTCAAAGAATTAAGGCCATATATATAGTGACATTACATCTGTGTTTAGTTAAGCAACTACGGTTCCTCATGACGCCAAATGGCTGATGCCAGTACAAATACAGCAAACCTGAAAGTAATTTATGGGCTGTACTAAGGCAGCAAGGACCAGCAACGAACTTTTTAGCCCAACCGAATTGTTCTAATTTGTTTAGTAAGCGTGTGGGAAGTCATGTAGGCAAGCGCACAACACATAGCACAGACTCTTTCCCAGTGCTACTCAACTTTTCCCGTCCTAAACCTTTTGTTAGGTTATTTGGACTTTAAAGGAGGCACAAGTCAGGGTCTGGTTTGGTTCTCGTCTCAAGCCTTATTGCGACCTCCCACACTCACCGAAATGAGAACATGGCTCAGGGTTATGGAGTGAATATACCCTTTAGGAAACATTAAAGGATGTAGCATAACTGGTCCGGGGTCACCCAGCCTGTGAGAGGCATGGGTGAGATTCAGACTGCACTGGGTTCCACAGCCATTTTCAGCTCACCTTAGTGTCCAACCTGGTCCCAGAAGGTTCCTGCTCAGGACTTTGCTTTGTGCTGAGCTGGGCTTGCTTCCTGCCTGTGAAGCCATTTTCACAGTGTGTCCCCAGCCCACCCTCTCATATTGAGCATCATTGCTGCCTTGGCTGGCCTCTGTTGATCGTGCCGTTCCTCTCCATCCCTCTGTCACCCCTCCGGCCCACTGTCCTACTGCCCTCTGTCCAGTGGGCCAAGTTCTGAGTTTCTTGCCTGCACTTCCTCTTAACTGTGCTCTGTTGAAATCCTCTCTAACAGGGAGGACCTGCTTATCAGAGCAGCTTGATTTGGAATCTGTCTCCCCTGGAGGTCAGAGCTTCTGACCATCATGTCCCCAGCCTCAGCACTGGGGATGCCTGCCCAGCCTATTCTGGGTGCTCGTGGAGCTCTGGGATCTTGGAGAAGATTTGCCATGAAAATAAGCATTTATACATAATACGGAAGAGAAGATCTGAGGAAAATGAGTGGGTGTCATCTGGTAATGTTTGTGTTAGGATGGTTCTGAAATTTCTGGGCCCTGAGTTACCAAGAATCCTAGGTTGCCCAGCTGGAAGGACCTCAGATAGATCAGCTGGGCTCCTCACCTCATTTGACAGATGGGAAGTTGAGGCCCAGAGCTTAGTGCCACAGAGCAGGAGTGAGGAGAGGTGTTAGTGACAGGAAGAACCCATAGGGTAAGCACAAAGTGGCTGAGCCTGGGCTTTGTTTATGCAAATGAGTTGCTAAAACAGTGGGCCTGAAGCTGCTGACTCTATCTAGTGCCCAGCAAGAAGTAACACCAGCCCACACCTTCTGAGGTTTAACTCATGCCAGGAATGATTCTCAATGTTTTATTTGTGGGCACCTGGGTGGCTCAGTTGTTCAGCTGAGGTTATGCTCCCAGGGTGTTGGGATCTAATCCTCACCAGGCTTCCTGCTCAGTGGGAAGCCTGCTTCTCCCTTTCACAGTCCCCCTGTGTGTGTTCCCTCTCACCCTGTCTCTCTCTCTCTGTCAAATAAATAATAAAATCTTAAAACAAGAACAAGAACACCAAAATGCTTTATTTGCCTTAGGAGATAGGGTCTGTTATGGCTACCATTTTAATGCATGGAAATATGGGCACAGGGGAGCTAAAGGAGTCCAAGGTCACACACAACTTGCAAGTGGAGGAGCCAAGATTTGAACCCTGGGCAGCCTGCCTCCAGAACCTGTATTATTTTTTCCCCTTGTGTATGTCATTTTTAAAAACCTTTCCCTGAATTCTAACAGAGATGTGTAAACATTGTTAAGCATGTAGTTTATTGATCATCACAAAGCTTAGGTTCTGAAGCATTGCAGCAAGCTGGGGTGGGCTTTGATGTCAGACCTGGTTGGAATCCAGTTTCTGGTGCTGCATGACCTTAGGTGACTTACTCAGCCTCAGTTTCTGCACTGAGTTTGGCAGCCTTGTGATGAGTAGATCGTGTGACAGTGCCTAGCGGGTTTGGTGCCTGGCGAGTGTTTAATAAATGGTTTTCTCTTCTTAATAATGAAGATTCTAAGTTGTGTTGGTTTTGTTAAACAGTCCGAATACCTTCCTCATCGGTCAGTTGCCTGTCAGTCGCCTTGTAGGTACTTGTGATGAGTCACTTTGGTAAGTCACTATATATAGCTGAAACATTTGGGGGTAGTGGGGGGACACCCGCCCTGCCCCCACTGCCCCTGCATTGAAAGTCTGTAATTTAAAATGTTCCACCTGTGCCTGTTTTGTTTTGTTTTTTTAAAACATAATCACTTTGGGACAGTGAAAGTTATATGTCTTCTCCTTAGGGTTGTGACGGAGCCTTTGGGGACCTGCAACAGCTTACTTCCAGTTTCTGTCTGGCATGCTGATGGGCCAGAACTTATTTTAACAACATTCCATCACATTCCAGGCACCTGGAAGGAGGAATATGTTGAACTTCTCAGAAATTATTTTTTGGAACTGTTTTTATCCTGAGGAATAACCCATTTAAAAATTGAATGACCTTTATGGTTGACTTTTCCACTCTACATAATGCAAACTGAAAAACTCGTTGTTTTCAGCTGCTTCTGCAGCAGTGGGAAGAGCAAGCCTGTGGGAGTCCTCCCCAGGTTGGCCCCAGCACAGAGCTGCATCATTCTACACACCCCTCATGCCTCGTCTCCTTGTCTGTGAGGTGGTAATGATGGTGCAGGGAGCTCCAGGGGTTGTCGTGAAGGTTACAGAGATGGGGGGTGTAAACTTTGAACAGTGTGCCCCACATAAAATGCAGATCTGGTGAGCAGAGGCAGCTTCTCCCATTAATTGTTGATGCCAAGGCACTGGAGTTCCACAACAGCCTATGCCTTTCTTTCCTGGGTCCTTTTTGTCTCAGCCACCACCTTAGAGAAAGTGACTCAGCAAGGCTGGTGCTTGTGGAGCCCTCTACAAAGCCAGCTAATTCACACGGGCGATGCCCTGGAGATAAGGGGGTTTTCCTGGGTGGTAGGACCCCATTTCAGAGGCTTAACTAGCCGGTTTCTCCTAACTGGTCCTGTCCTCCAGGGTCAAGATGAAGGCCTGCCAGGAGCCTGGTGGTCTCACCAGAGATTTCCTCTGGAAGCATGAAGGACCCCATGGGGCCTCGTGCAGAATGACATGGGTGTTGGAGGGAGAACATGGGGGACATCGCCTGTACCATCATGGGCAGGTCACTATATCTGGCTCAAGCCGGCTTTCTTCCCATCTGGGAAATGGCAGAAGACCATGCTTTTTCACAGGAGGGATGAGGGTTTAGGGAGGTATTTGATGACTGTGTTGGGGCTGCATGAGTAACAGAGTTGACGGAGGGGCCTTGGAGTCACAGACTTGGGTTCAGGCCCCTGCTGCTGCCACATAAAAGTAGATCGCTTGGGTAAGCCATGGACTTCAGTGTCCCCCTCTGTTCACTGGGGATAATACCTAGCATGTAGGTCTGTGAGGGGTACAAAATAGAAGGCCATATTAGGAGCTTAGAGCAGAGCCTGGTACTCACTAGATTGTAGTTTTATGGTGATACTCTGGCATCACTGGTGTTGCAGACCTGGTCCTATCCTCTGGAAGCTTTGGCTGTGTGACAGATGGCTTATGAGGCCGTGGCTGACAGAAAGAAGTGGAGTCTGTCTTTTCTTAAGATTAAGGGTACAGAGGGGTGCCTGGTGGCTCAGTCGTTGAAGCATCCAACTCTTGGTTTCAGCTAAGGTCATGATCTCAGGGTGGTGGGATTGAGCCCTGAGGTGTGCTCTGCTCTCAGTGTAGAATCTGCTGGAGGTTCTATCTCCCTGTATTTGTGTGTGTGTGCTCTCTCTGTATCTCTGTCTCTGTCTCTCTCTCCCTAAAATAAATGAATCTGTAAAAATAAATATATACATACATGCATAAGTTAATTAATTATGGGTACAGAAATCAGTGATGGAGCTGGGCTGATGGGACGCTTGGCAACAAACACAGGTGCACCCTGCTTGAAGGCTCGGGGGTAGCTGCGGTGTCGCCAGTGGTGATGGGGGTGTGAGGAAGTTGCCTCATGCAGCATCCAGAGGGGAACTTAGATGGGGAGGGTTCCAGGGAGTAAATTCCCATGGGTAGGAAGCATCTTCAGGCAGATGAATGTCAGAGGGTGTCCTCATGGATGGGGAGGCACCCTTTCTCCCTGAAGCTGCCCACGAGTGGAGGTTTGCCTGCTGGGGACATAACTAAATCATTGGGGTTTAGCCTCCTAAGCTGTTAATTTATGAAGATGTGGCCAAGACCTTGTCTCACTGCTTTTTAAAGAGAAGTAAATTAAACTGTTGTTTGGGATGGTGTTGTCTTCCAAAGGCTCATTCAGAGTCAGTGGCAGAGCTGCTGTGGGCTTTCCAACTTGTCTTGAAAGCCTGGTCCAGGCAAGGGTGAGGGATATTCCCATCTCTTGTGGTCTCTTGCCCTCTCTGTTTATGGCAGAACGTGGTTTTGTGACTGGTAAATGAACAGGCATCTTGTGCAGATCCTTCAGCTCTTCGTGTGGCTGCAGTAGAGGAAATTCCCATTCACTGGGCACAGACTGTGGCTGGACGGGCGGTGTGGCGGGGCTCTCACCGAGCATTCTCCTTTCACGTAATCCCCGACCAGACATGAATTTTGTGGTGTTGCCACTTTCCTGCTGGCCAGGAGGGAAGTTGAGGCCCAGGAAAGTTACACTTTCTCGCTGTGGTAAGCGGCAGAGCTATGTCAGCCGGTCCAGGCCCTGGCTTTCAGGTCTGTTTGCTGTGAGCATTTCCTCTTGTGTTTCCAGCTTTTGGCCTGTTTGACCTATCAAACTATTGATGGTGTATTGATAATTCTAATACTCTCGACATTGTGAGAGATTAGCTCTTCACTTTGTGCTAGAAATGTTTCTTGCTGTATTTTTCTTTTAATTAAAAAAAAAAGTCAAAGTCCCACGTTTCTGCCCATATGAATCTCCCTGAGTCTCCCTGTTGTGAAGTCGTTGGGTTTGGGTATTTCTAGGGCAGGGGCCCTGACATAGTTGGTGGTGGCTTTGCCTGGAGGAGCCCATGGCTCAGGACTTAGAGTGGGGACTGGAGCAGTGTGAACTGTGGCCTGAAAATGTGTTCGTGTGTGCTGAGGTGGTGCCCAGATTCTTTTGGAGGATGAACTGAGGTTTTGATCAGTAGGTTAGAGAAACACTTGATGGAATAACACTGATAATTTTGTTTTTGTATTCAATCCTAATTTTGTGTTTTTGTTTTCGTGTAGTGCAGTGTGCTCTATGTTCTAAGAAAAAATTGGCAATCAATTCATACAGTATCATTATTTAATAATCCTTCCTCACTCACCGGGTCATATTTCAGGTTTTTATATGTAGTTTTTATACATATACATATACATATACATATACATATATGTATATGTATGTACATATACATATACATATACAGTTCTGTTTCTGAATTCTGCATTTTGATTCATTCCTTCATTTTTAAATTTCTTATTTTAAAGATTTTAGTTATTTGAGAGAGAGAGAGAGAATGAGCTAGGAGCAGGGGCAGAGGGAGAAGGAAAGGGAGACTCCTCACTGAGCAGGGAGCCTGATGTGGGTCTCAGATCCCAGGTCTCTGAGATCAGGACCTGACCCAAAGGCAGATGCTTAACAGACCGAGCTACCCAGGTGCCGCCACATTCCTTCATATTTTTATTTTTACTCCAGTGATGCACTGTTTGGCTGGTTGCTTCAGTTTCTGGGAGGGAGGGAGATGGCCCCCTCCCCTGTTCTTCTAACAAGTTTGCTTTTGCTGCGTTGACTGGAGAAGGGCCAGGCTTCCTGAAGATGAGTAGAATGATTCAGTGACACCCAAAAGGCAGTGGCTATCATTGTTCTCACTGTGCTTCAACAACTTCACCCACTGACTCTTTGATGATGGCAGCCACCAGCAAATCTTCTGCAGAGGACTGCTGCCTTGGGATGCTTTTCTTGTGGTGCTGGACTTCATTCCCCCTGGCAGCCAGTACAGCTAGGATTAGAACCTAGGAAAAGTCCCATTAGAACCCAAGAAAGTGGGGGTGGTTACTTGTGGTAGTTGGCAAGCATTGGCTGGGGTGGGGTGGCTTAATCGATTGTCTGCCTTTGGCTCAGTTCATGGTCTTAGGGTCCTGAGATCAAACCCTGCACTAGTGTCCGTGCTGGCTGTGGAGCCTACTTAAAATCAAACAATCAGAAATCAGCCCAAGAAAGTACCATCCTTTGTGTTGTTCTATACTGTGGATCAGATTTTATTTTTCTTTTCTTTTTTTCTTTCTTCTTTCTTTTTAAAGATTATTTATTTGTCAGTGAGAGAGCACAAGCACGGGGAGCAACAGGCAGAGGGAGAGGCAGGCTTCTGGTTGGGTAAGGGGTCTGATGCCAGACTTGATCCCAGGACCCTGTGATCATGACCTGAGTCATGTTAGGCTGCTGCCTAACAGACTGAGCCAACCAGGCATCCCCCAGGATCAGACTTCAATAACCCTACCAGATTTCTTTAGCTTTGACATTTTAAAGGACAATGAAAGCTAGTTAAACCTACACCAGGATTCTGCATCTGCTGGGGCTGTGCTGTCCGGGCCTATGTGCCTCCTGTTCTTCTAACCCCATCAATTCCACCCATGTTTTAGCCAGAGAACTGTAGGCAGGTGTGGGTGTGTCACTGAAAGCTTTGACTCATCACTCATATCTTTATTGTAAGCTTATAATCTTTATTTTTTTCTTTTTTTGGGTACGATTTTATTGATCTGTTTGTTTATGAGAATGAATGGGGAGCAGAGGCAGAGGGAGAAGCAGACTCCCTGCTGAGCAGGAAGTCTGACATAGGGCAAGATCCCAGGATTATGACCTGAGCCCAATGCAGATGCTTAACCGACAGAGCCACCTAGGCGCCTCTTTATTTTTCCTTTATTGAATATCTGCCTTTCTGAGGCAGCGTTCTACCTGGGTTTTCATAACTCTTCCACTAGTGTGGCCTATTTTGAGGTAATTCCTATACATTTTGGCTATGCTGCTAAATGATGCTATGATCTTGGACTCTTTTTTTTTTTTTTTAACCTCTCTGAGCCTTGGTTTCCTCTGTGCTAATGGGGATAATATACCCTCTCTTACAGATGTGTGGAGGGCCATGGATGACTTGGATGCAGTTGGGGTCATCTCACGGCACATGGAATACACAATTTATCTTGCTTCCTGTCTTGATAACGACATCTTGGTTTTCATGCTGTCTTAGAACAAGTAGAACTTGACTTACATGTAAGTTGTGAATTCACGTACTTTTGACAGAGGTGTTATTTTAGTTTAGTTTAGTTTAGTTTAGTTTAGTTTAAAGCAGGCTCCATACCCAGTGTAGAGCCCAGTGTGGAACTCAAACTCACCACCGTGAGATCAAGACCCGAGCTGAGATCAAGAGTTGGCCGCTCAACCAGCCTAGTCACCCAGGCATCCCTTCTGTTTATCATTTTTCAAAAAATGTGACAAGTAACACTTTTTCTGCCTAGACCTGTCCTCACACCTGCTATGCTGGCCTGGGGGTCAGACGTGTAACTGGTGTGGTGCTGGTGATGATGAGCAAGACAATTGTTAAGTCTTTTTACCCTAATTGCTGTTGTCCTATTATTTCCCTTTTTTCTTTTAAAGATTTTATTTTATATCGTGGTGATATATACAAAAACTGTTGCTTCTGGTCCTACATTAAAACTTGAATATGTAGGGCATTTTTCAAGGATTCATTCCTGGAGATACAGTATTTGTTTTTCTCTGTCTGACTTATTTTGCTTAGCACAATACCCTCTAGGTACATCCATACTGTTGTAAATATCAGGATCTCATCCTTTTTGATGGCTGAGTAATATACCATTGTGTGTATGTACCACTTCATCTTCTGTTGCCGGACACTTGGGCTGACTCCATACCTCGGCTATGGAAAAAAAAAAATGCTGCAGTAGGCTTAGGGGTGCCTCTGTGCTTTCATAATGTTGAGTCTGATGTGTCAACTGCCACAACAGTCGTAGCAACTCAGGAAAGGAGCCGGGTCCAGGAGGTAAGAGGAGGAGTGCAGCTTTAGGCTGTCTGAGTTGAGGTGTCTGTGGGACCCGCAGGTGTAGGTTCTGGTTGGACAGTCAAAATGTAGGGATGGGTGCTTGGGGGAAGAGAGATGCAATCATGCTGTTGCCAAGGGATATATTCCTTGGGGAGAGAGTGACAGTTAATGATTTAGGGTAATTCCTTCTTTTCTTGGGCAGATAAAGGGGAAGAATAAAGGAGTAGTGGATGGAAGGGGAGGGACGTGGCTTTGATGCCAGGAAGGCATTTTTGCCCAGATGTCTAGAGAAGAGAGATTTCAAGGAATGAAATGTCAGCAATGTTCGATGATGTGAAAAGTTGCAAAGCAGCTTGATTAGGGGGTGGGGGTAGATCGAGGAGGTTGTCACTGAGTACTGATAGAAAATGGGAGGTGAGTAGTGGAGTCATAAGGCAGACAGAGAGATAGAGTGATGGGGCGTGAGACCATGGAGGTCACACACAAGAATAGCCTTTTAGAAAGTTTGATGGTAAAGACACAGACGATCATAACTCCAGACAGAGCTTGGACAAGGGTGGGTTTTACAGGCTGTGTTTACCTATTTGCAGGTTGACTGAAGGGAGATGACAGATGGTGCATGCTGCTGGGTGTTGTGGGTTGAGATGGGATCAGGTATACAGAAAAGCACACAGAGAGGAGTGTATGGATGCCCTGACTGCTTCTGTAGAATGCGAGGCCAACATTAGGCATGGAGGGAATGGAACGTGGCTCAAGGAGATGTGCAGTCTCAGATACAGACCACATGGCTCAGAGTCTTACAGGGCTCTCCTTGCCTCTGCGTGGCCCTTCTCACAGGGTTTAAGTTTTGAACAGTCCTTTTGTTGCTCTGGGTTTGGGGTGTGACTGGAGAGACAGAGCAGAGAGCAAGGGCTGAGGAAAGACCAAGAGGGCAGGAACTCACAAAGGGGAGTCTACTACCCTCTCTGCCTTCCCTGGTATGGGCTCTCTCCTGATCTGGATGGACGGATGACCTGCCATTACTTCTTTTAAAAATGCATTTGGCTTTACCCTGCCAGAAAGCAACACATGTTTATTGAAGAATAGTGGGAAACCCCAGAGAAACTGAAGGAAGAAAATAAGCACTCAGCTGAAGACAACCATTCAAAAGTTCTGGCACCTTTTCCTCCCAACTTTCACTGAAGTTGAACAGATAAATGTATATATATGAAGTGATTTCTGGGAAAGACCAAAAAAAAAAAAAAAAAAAAAGATACCAACAACAAGAAAACAAAAAAGAGAACAAAGCAGAAGAAAACGGTGTTCATTTTCTTCCTGAAGCTGCCCTTCCTCCGTACTGCTACTTGGTTTTACTACCTGCTTTTCTCCCTGGGCTTTCTTGACAAAACATGGTTCCACTACTTTTACCTTCTTCAAAGTGTTTGACAGAGTCGTTTGCTTTCAACATGGAGTTTGAGCAAAATGGACTATTGTTTTAAAATATTCTATCATGTGTGCTGTAATATCTCATCCTGGACATGATACAAATGCTATGATAAAAAGAAGAGATGCTTTTAAAGTGATCACCATAGTTGTGAAATTCATTGGCATGATCCTTCTTTTTTTTTCTTAAAGATTTTATTTATTTATTTGACAGACAGAGATCACAAGTAGGCAGAGAGGCAGGCAGAGAGAGGAGAAAGCAGGCTCCCTGCAGAGCAGAAAGCCCGATGCGGGGCTCGATCCCAGGACCCTGGGATCATGACCTGAGCTGAGGGCAGAGGCTTAACCCACTGAGCCACCCAGGCGCCCTGAAATGATCCTTCTTTTGAGGGTCATAATTCGTTTAATTTTTTTCTGCTCCAGCTTAACCTTTGCAATCTTCAGTTGTTATGTGCATTAGACACAGTATTAGCAGTAGTGGCAGTAAAAATACTCTTGTCACCCTTTACAGGTACCATTTTACTAGCATCTCCTTACCACTGTAGCAGCTTTAAACCCTGTTTCCAACCTGTTCATTCCTTTCAATGCCTTTTCTCTCTGGCTTTCCTTAAAACCTTTTCTTAGTTTTTGGTGTCCTATAGCTTTACCACAAAATGTTTAATTGAAGATTTCTCATCTTGCTTGGTATCTGTGCATTTCCTGTATTTCTGGATTTATCATTTCTGTAATATCCTCAGCTGTTTTCTTCTGAAATGTTGACTCTGTCCTTCTGCTGTACTTCCCAGGATTCTTATTTAAACCTCCCGTCTGTTGTTCGTGTCTCTCAAGCTGGCGTTCCTCCTCTTCTCCTGCCTCCTTGAGTTGCATTCTGGGGAGTGTCTTCACTTCTTGGTGCAGTGTTGTGAAGTCCCTCATTCGGGGCTCATCTACTGCCCCACCATTCTGGTGTGTTTTCTGTTGTGTTTTACGTCTCAGTGATTTTTGGTCCCTGTTTAACTTCCTTCAGTTCCATGTTCACACTTGGCCTGTTGCTTTTGATAGGCTCTTGATCCTTCTTCATTTTTATACCTCTTTTGTGTTCTTAAACAATTAACATGTAATATTTTCTATTCTGTATCTGATCATTCCAGTGTCTGAAGTCTTCATTTTCCCTCAGTCTTCTGTCTCTCACAGTGGCCTCATTTCTTGCATGCTCTGTGAAGGGATTTTGAGACCAGATTTATTGGAACATAGATGTAATCTCTTTTAATTCTGTTTTTTGGTGGTTTTTTTGTTTGTTTGTTTTTTCCTGGAGGGTTTGTCTTTCCTTTGCCAGGAGGCTGGGAGTGTTCTTGGTTGGGATCACTTTGGTCCCATTTGAGGGTCCTGGTTTATTAAGGAAATCTCCGGTTCAGTTCCCCCAACTTACCATGTGGTGGGAACGGGGTCTGGAGGGCACAGGCCTGTAGAGGTCCTGCAGTGAAAATGGCATTTGTTCTCTGGCACCCTGATTTGTTTCTCTTGAGCTTGTTGCTTACAGGTCAGGTTTTGGGTCACTTGTTTCTGCCACCTCCCTCTTCCTGCTTTTTTTCCTACCGTTTTCTAAGTCCTTTGTTAGTTTTCCGATGTCCTCTAAAGCCCAGAAATGTTTTGTGAATTCCATTTGCCATCACTAATTGCAAGTCTCATCCTGCAGCAGGAAGGCCAGAGCCAGACACTGTAATGCTCTGCCTCCCACAGAGGAGATTTTAATACCCTCTCCTCGTGTTCAGAAATTCTAGATTGGAGATGGAGTTATGGATACATTACCATCTACAGAGGATTAGTTGCCTATATAATAGAACAAGTATGCATTATTCTAATCTTCCTAAAACTTCCATTTTGCATAATAAATATGAATGAATAAGGAACCCACATTACTTTAGTTTATGCAGATGTTCTCTTTCTGTCTCTGGCTTTAGATGTTAGGTTGTAATTTGTATGGTTCATTCTGAAAATTAGGTAACTTCATTCTTTTTTTCTACATGTTGCTGCCATATAAAGTGATGATTTATGGAGATTCAGAGGTAAATATTTATCAACATCTAAATAATTGGGGAAGGCTTCCTTTACAAAAGGTAGAATTATTAAGATCTGTTTAATCACAGAAAGGATATCCTGTAAAGCTAGCCCATAAATAAAAAGTGGATCAGAAGAAAGCAGAGAGAGGAGAGAATTTGGAAGGAGCACGTGTAGGGACACCTACTGCCTATCCCTGTAAGTCAGGGGCAATCCAGAAGGGAAACCTTGTTAAAGGAGGCAGTAGTGTTTAGATGTAATGAGCTACTGGAAAACTAACAGTGTTTTGGTGAAGCAAGTGGTGTGCAATCAATTCCGCCAGTCCAGTTGAAGTTGTGGCTTCAGGCAGCAAGCGAGCAGGCCTTTCTGTCTGCCTTTATCTCCAGTGGGAGCGACTTGTCCTCCTTGAAGTCAGCCTCCAGACATCTTTTCCTGTCGCTACACATCTGTGCATCACTGAGAATTTCTGCGGTTGCTACTTCATGGAGATGTTTGTCAGTTTTGGGTTTTGTTTGTTTTGTTTTGTTTTTTACCGAGGTTCACTTGCTAACTTTTCTCTTCTCTTAAAAAAAAATATATTTAATCTAGGGGTGCCTGGGTGGCTCAGTGGGTTATAGCCTCTGCCTTTGGCTCGGCTCAAAGGCATGATCCCAGGGTCCTGGGATCGAGCCCCACATCAGGCTCTCTGCTCAGCAGGGAGCCTACTTCCCTTCCCCTCTCTCTGCCTGCCTCTCTGCCTATTTGTGATCTCTGTCTGCCAAATAAATAAATAAAATCTTTAAAAAATATATGTGTTTAATCTAGGGGCACCTGGGTGGCTAAGTGGGTGGATAAAGCCTGTCTCTTCAGCTCAGGTTATGATCTCAGGGTTCTGGGATTGAGTCCTGCATCAGCAGGGAGCCCTCTTCCTCCTCCTCCTCTCCCTCTCTCTCTCTCTCTGCCTCTCTGCCTACTTGTGATCTCTCTCTGTCAAATAAATAAGTAAGTAAATAAATCTTTTAAAAATATATATATAATCTCTTCCAGGAAGAGATTATGCTGAGTGAAAAAGTCAAGCAGAGAGAGTCAATTATCATATGGTTTCACTTATTTGTGGAGCATTACAAATAGCATGGTGGACAAGGGGAGATGGAGAGAAGGGAGTTGAGGGAAACTGGAAGGGGAGGTGAACCATGACAGGCTATGGACTCTGAAAAATAATCTGAGGGTTTTGAAGGGGTCGGGGGTGGGAGGTTGGGGGAACCAGGTTGTGGGTATTAGAGAGGGCACGGATTGCATGGAGCACTGGGTGTGGTGCAAAAACAATGAATACTGTTACACTGAAAAATATATATATATATATTTCATCTATCATTACCATGTATTTCAAATGGTAGTGGGGGATGATGGTGTGGGACCACATGAAGTGAATTTACACTGCCATCTTGACAACAATATAAGTGTCGTACACAGCCGTCCTGTGTCCCCTTTCCTTCTGAAATGGATTCTCTCTTCCCAGCTGTTATCAATAGAAGACAGGGGTCTTTGTTCTTGTAGGTGACTTGTCCAAGATCGCACAGCTTTCGAGGTTTAACCTTTGGTCTGATTGTAGGACCCATTTTCTTTAACTCAGTGCCATGCAACCTACCATGTAGGAGTCTCAATACTCTCCTGCTTTTGAAGCTGTACTCCACAGGCCACGTCTACCAGTGCATATCTATTTTTGTCTAGTTCACTCATTTATTGCACACATTTACTGGATGCCAGCTATGTGTTTCAGGCACCTTTCTAGATGCTGGAGATATGGCAGTGGGCAAGTCAAACACAACCCCCTGCCCTCATTGAGCATGTTCCATTTCCTACTACTGGAAGCATCCACCAGGAACAATGGACTTATGCCAGAAGTCCAGCAATGATATGAGTTCCAGAAATTTCTGAATGGTGCTTTGTGGAGGTGATGATTTGGCAGCAGCCCTTGAGGTAGCTACCTGCACAGGCAAAAAAAAAAAAAAAAAAAAAAAAAAGGAGGGCTGGTGTAGAAAATGCCTGATGAATGGGCTTCAAGGTCAAATAACTGAGCCAGGTCTTTAAGGTCTTATTTAGCTCTGAGATTTTTCAAGAACTTTCCATGATACATAAGCATATTATAGAAAAAACCCTATTCAAAGCACACTGTAAATTTGGAGGACGATTGTCTTTGCATTATTTTTGTGATTAAATGACAGTTGATGATACAGGCACTGTTGTAAGTCACTTATCCCTGTGCCAGCACTTTGTGGTAAATTCTTTTATCATCCTTATTTTTCAGAGGTAGAGACTGATGCAAAGGGAGAAGTTTGGTGGTTCTCCACTGGCCACAGCTAAGCTAGCAAAAAGCAAAAAGCAGAGCCTGCATTGGAACCAGGCACTGTGGCTCCAGACTCCAACTCTTCACCCTTGGGCTTCTTGCAGCACGCCTGATTTCTTGTCACTAAGAACTTGGTGCAGGAGTTTAACAGTACCTTTAACTTCTAGTTTTTCTTTCTCAGAACTGAATCTGCATTGCAGTGCATCTCTGCATAAACATGTGTTTAATTTTGTCACCTTTAATTTTGTTTTTAGGTAAGATCTGAAGGAGTCAATCTGTTTATTCTGTGGCTTCAAGCACTTCAGACAAACTTTGCAGAAGAGCAGGTGCTGATTTTTGCTTGCCTCGTGCCTGGTTTCCCAGCAATCATGTCATCCAGAGGGACCTGCATGGTGGAGACACTCATCAGTCCTAGCCCTGGTGGGGCGGATGGTGAGGAACAATTTAGCCAGCATTACAGGTTGAAATGACTCTGGAAGTTCTCTTGAGCGATTCCTCAGCTTGTCATGATCCTGAATAGAACCCTTTATTTCATAGATGGGTTTGGAGGAGGAATTATCCCCTGCTCTTGTTCACAGTAATGTCTTACAGACATTAGAATAGAAAGAATCAGAGCCTTTTTTATATGCAATGAGGACGGGAGACATTTACTGAAGTGGTGGAAACAGGAATGGAAGGGAGGACTCAGATGTTGGAAACAGCAGGAAGTGGATACACATCATGTATCTGGAGTGTGTTCTTGGCTGTGAATGAAATTTAAATCTGCCATCCAAAACTACTGTTTATTGTCCTCAGCATGATTGTTTCACGAGTGGACATTCATCTGCTCACCCAGCCCTGTATTTTCATGCCTCATTCATGGAAAGACAGTAGCTGTTTCCTGGGAAAGTCATGGCAACCATCTGTGTCCCATGAGTTTTTAAGGAACTTGCCAGTTAGGGCCAATGATTGATTTTTGCACATCACTTTATTGCCCAAAGACAGGTATTTGATCCTTAGGCTGACCGAAGCAGAATTTTGCAGAGAGAAGAATAGTTTAGAGAGAGAGGTGGCTTCATGGGACTTTGTACCGTATTTCCAATCCCTTGATGCTCGCTGGCCTGGAGTGTAGTGTGAGCAGGTTCCAAAGGAGGGGCAGATGTATTTTAATGAAGGCCATTTTAAAAACCTTTTGAACGTTGGTGAAAGAACTCCTTTTTTTCCCCACTCTGGAGCAAAGATATATCCACAAGAATCACTCCACTCTTGCCGGCCATATCAGGGGAAAGGATCGCTGAGGACCAAACATGCTTTTTCCTTTAAGTACTATTGAACTGTATGGTTATTCAGGTAAAAGCAAAATCTTGGATAATTCAGGAATGGTCTTTCTCTTGATAGGAAAGAGGAAACATTGCTTATTTTCTCCCAGCTCATCCATATTTTGTATGTTTGTTTGTTTTTTGAGTTGACTCTTTATGATATTTCACTAGAACTTGAATATGTGCTATATCACATCAGCAAAGACCTGGCATACATATTTTGTGTGAGAGTGTATGTCAAGCAAACATTTCAGTTCTCCCATCTGCTTTCATATTACCATATTCACACAGAACACTTCACTTCTAACACTGAGGCTGAGGCTGTGGATTTTTCCCTCACCAGGCAACTCTGCAACACCAGCTGGGTGTCCTGTAGTTTCACTCAGCTTTGACACTGTCTGCCTTGATATGGCATCTGATCCCACAGGTTAAGGGCTCAGTCCCGTGAGACTGTTCCATCACATTCAGGTGCCAGTCACAAGTAGGAGGGGCCCAGGTTACCCACAACTTCTCTACAACTTGGCTACAAATCAGAGGTTCCTTCAGCTCCTCCTCCGGTTCAACTGAGTGGCTCGCAGAACTCTGGGAAACATTTGTTTTCATTTACAAATAATGAAAGATATGATAAAGGATACAGATGAACAGTCAGATGCAGAGACACAAAGGGCACAGTCTGGGAAGGTCCCAAGCGCAGGAATGTCTACTCCTGTGGAGCTGGGTTTCATCCCCCTCCTGGTACCTGGATATGTTTACTTACCTGGAAGTTTCCTGAAACCCCTGCTTTGAGGATTTTTTTTAAAGATTTTATTTATTTATCAGAGAGAGAGAGAGAGGTGGAGAGAGCGAGCACAGGCAGAGGCATAGGGAGAAGCAGGCGCCCTGCTGAGCAAGGAGCCCGATGTGGGACTCGATCCCAGGGCGCTGGGATCATGACCTGAGCCGAAGGCAGTTGCTTAACCAACTGAGCCACCCAGGCGTCCCTGCTATGAGGATTTTTATGGAGGCTTCCTTACATAGATGTGCTCTGCTTTTAGCCCCCTCCCCTCTCTGGGGGAATGTAGGGGTTGGGGTAGGGGTGCCGAAGATTCTAAATTCTAATCATGGTGTGGTCTTCCTGGTGATGTGTCCCCACTGAGGAGCCATCTCGGAGCCCATCCAGAGTTGTGTTATTAGAACAAAATATTAAACTCAAAATGGATGAAACACCTCAATGTAAGATAGGAATTCTTGCCAGTTTTCTTAAGGTGATTCTTTCTCTCTGCTATCCCTCAAGATTCTGTCCTTGCCTCCCTTCATGACTGCACTGTCCTATTGGGCAATCTTGCCTATTGGGCAGGTGGAATGGACCAGTAGGGTCAAAATGCACAGCTTCTAGAAGACAAAGGGATACTCCAGTCTGCTCTCAGGACTTTGGAGTCTTTGTGGTTTTGGTGCTGGCGAAAGGAAATGAGAGAGGAGAGCAGACAAGAAAGAATGCTAAGTCATTAGAGAGAACTGGTGGGATAAAATACAGGCATGATGAGTAGAATGAGTTTAAAAACATGATACCATTGGGTGATTTTTTTTAATACTCAGTAAGAATATTTTTAACAAAGTGAACCATTTAGTTTTGAAATATTCATTCTTAGCATGTTTTGAGTTTTAAGATAGGATTACATTACATGATTGTCAACATTATTTGTCACCATGACGTTTTTTTAAAATTTTGGATAGGAATTTTAATAAGATAGCATTTTATTTCAGTAGACATTTAAGTTAAAATTTAAATGTATATATGTTCTTTCCCACATATTATCCAAAGGCTACAAATTAGAGTGGAAGAATAAGGAGAATCAAGATACTTGTTTTAAAGTTCTTTTTACACTGTTTTGAAAATATTGTCTTCCTCATTTATTTCCATCATTTACCATGTTAGCAAAATCTACAAACTTGTACTTGGTAAGTACTGATTGGGCTGGGTATAGAGGATGTCCACAGGGAAGCTGCCATTCTCTTTCAAAGTGACCTTTGTTTATTTTTAAGCAAAATAGTCACTTTATTCTTATATTTAATGGTAACTTTATTGTAAGAGGTTTAAAGTTTCCTAATAAATGATTTTACCTATTTGTACAAACTATTTGTTTGTACCTCAGGAAGACTGTGGCTCCTAAAATAATTCAACATGTGTCATGGTTCTTCTTGGTATAATTATATTTAAAATTAAGTTTTAAAATTTTAATTTTTTATTGAAACTTTATTGAAGGCAGTGTTTATTTTCTCAGGCTAAGATGGTGAAATAAACATTCTTGTTGAAGTCCTCTCTTAGCGGTGTTGAGGTATAGTGACCCCAGACCCCAGACCTTGCCCAGTGGTGAGGCAGACCATCCCAGGCCATGCAACTGCCCAGAGTAGCCCTTCCTTATATCCTGGATCTTTCATCCACTACGTGCTACTTACAGCTTCTTATGGAGGGGCCAATATTTGGGCAACTGTGCAACCTAAGGGCAGTAAGCTCCAGAAAGGAAGGAAACATGAGGGAATTTCTAGTTTCACTGCTCAGGGTTTTTTGGATGTTTGTTTGTTTGTTTGTTTTCCCCTATGAAAAATGAAGGCTCACAGGACAGAAGTATCCCTTTGATTGGTGCTGGGGTGGGGAAGCAAATTTTCTTCTCCCTATTATTGGAAAGCAGGCAAAATTAGTTAAAGTGAATAATCAGAAACAATTTGGGAGGGAAAGAGATCACAACAGGCATTAATCCATGTGGTGAATGTGGACTACTAATTCAGTTGTCTTTGGGTGTTTACTTACATACACACAAATGGGCATGCTTGGATCAGGGGAAAACAGCAGAAACTTGATGCCTTTTGAAGTATGTAGAAGTACTAACCTTTAGAGGTACCGGGCTGTGTATTTGTTAGCTATCTGTATATGGGTATTTTTTTCAGAACTTGTTTCTGATTTGATAAATAGTCTATATTCACTGTGGAAAACATAGTATACTTTAATATATTGAAATTAAAGTTCTTTATTGAGAACGTGTCTGCCTCATGCAAGTGCCTCCAGGTATATAAAAGGTGGGAGGTCGGGGTACCAGGTGGTGGGTATTATAGAGGGCACGGATTGCATGGAGCACTGGGTGTGGTACAAAAACAATGAATACTGTTATGCTGAAAATAAAAAAAAAGAAAGTCAGTAAGAGAGCCGGACATACAGCAAGTAGTAGCTCAAGTCCAATACCATGTAACTTTTTGTATTGATTATAAAATTTAAAGAAGGAGAAAGGGACTTTTTTTATTATTCTATTTCTTTTCAGTGTTCCAGAATTCATTGTTTATGTACCACACCCAGTGCTTCATGCAATAGGTGCCCTCCATAATACCCATCACCAGGCTCACCCAACCCCCTACCTGCCTCCCTTCTAAAGCCCTCAGTTTGCTTCTCAGAGTCCACAGTCTCTCATGGTTTGTCTCCCCCACCAATTTCCCTCAACTCACTTCTCCCCTCCATCTCCCAATGTCCTCTGTGTTACTCCTTATGCTCCAGAAGTAAGAAACCATATGATAATTGACTCTGGTGACTTATTTCACTCAGCATAATCACTTCCAGTCCAGTTCATGTTGATACAAAAGTTGGGTATTCATTCTTTCTGATGGAGGCATAATAATCCATATTGTATATGGACCATATCTTTATCCATTCATCCATTGAAGGACATCTTGGTTCTTTCCACACTTTAGTGACTTTGGCCATTGCTGCTATGAACATTGGTGTACAGATGTGCCCTTCTTTTCACTACATCTGTATCTTCTTGGTATATACAGAGTGCAGTTTCAGGGTCATAGGGCAGCTCCATTTTAATTTTTTTGAGGAATTTCCACACTGTTTCCCAATGTGGCTGCACCAAGAAAGGGACTTGTTATTAATTCTGTGGAGCTGGTCAAGTATGATACTCAAAGATTAATTCTTTCATACATAAATTAGTTTATACTGATTCTATTCTTCAGATTCATCTACAAGGAAAAGGCTATATAAAACTAAAGTCCCATGGATTTGATTAGGGTAGTATTGGATGTTAAAGTACCTGAAATTATGAAGAATGTCTGTACATTCTTCTAGATTTGTTTCAGTCCTAAAATATTAAATTAGTTATAATGTATGTGAAAATATCCTTACTATTAGAATTGCTTATCCTTTCTCAAATTTTTTAGTGGCTTAGTACTTCCACCACTGTATGCCATAGCTGTAATAAGCAAGGAGTAACAGGAGCCACCATCCCACCTTTGTCAGGTCACAAGGCAGAATCAGAAACAAGTCTACCAAAAAATGTCATCCCTAATAATTTCTGGTACTTTAATTTTAAAGTTTTAGTTGATATTCATCCAACCAAATATATAGCTGAGGTATATGTTTGTGAGAATTTGAACTGTTTAGGGTGGTAGGTTACACTCACTCCTCTAATCATGTATTCTGTTTCCTTCCAGACATCCCCCATTTGAGACCAGCGCCAGTGTATGTACATTACTACCACTCAAGACAATGAAAACATTTATAGTATAAAAATTCCATACATGGCAATTCACATTGTTTTTATTAAATGGATTATGAAATTCTTTTTGGAAAAAAAGTATCTAGCTATAATCCAAAACACTCAAAATCGAATTGCTGTACTGCCCCAAATCATACAGGTATGTCATTCCTCTTTTTCTTATATTTTACATAGGTAAAAATACACTAACACATACCAAAGTAATTGACTCATAGGGGTTTTGGTTCCTAAAGGATGCTGGTTCTAGGGATTATGTTTATGGGTGGGCTCTCTCTCTGTTTCTGAGGTGTCAGAGGGACTTCTGAGGTAGCACTTGCCATGCTCTGCTGACATTGCCATGACAAGGTGATCTTGGGGGCCAGGGAGATGTTCTGAGAACATGGTGTTGTGTGCAGTCTCCTGGACCCTCTCATTTTCCTTCCTTTGCTCAAGAGCCAGTGACATCAGAGCACAAAACCAAGGGCCTGTGTTGCCTTCACCCATCCCCAGCACCAGGCAGGCCCTCAAGAATCATGTAGGTGGGCTGTAGGAAGGACCTATTCGACTGCCAAGTGCCTTTTGGCATCTCAGGGGAGCAGTGGAAGAGCATCTCAGGATTTTGAGGTACCATGATGAAATGCCTGGAAGAAAAGGCAGACTCTCTTTCGAAGGCTTTCAGTGAAGACCTCTTTCTGTGTGGGGCCTATGGTATACCTTCCCTCTCTTGTGGTCCTTGGTCATAGAGAAATGGGCTTTCCCAGCAGGTTAAGTTGCTTAGAGACTTTGTGCTGTGTAGGGAAGGACAACTTGGAAAGGTTTGAGAGGGGCTGCTTCATGGCAGGGGCCTGCTTTTATGCACAAAGCATGGTCCCCTTAGAGAAGGTTCGCTGATGCCCCACAGTTCCCAAAAGTATGACTAGGCCTGAGCTGCAAGAGTTCACACACCTGAGTGGCAGGTAGCATCTTGGTGGAGGAACACCAAACTGAGGTCCAGAGCATGTGTCCTCATTGATTAAGAACTGACTACAGAGCTAGAGAAACTTACTGTCAAGAAGTCTGAGGGGGATACAGTTACAGTAAAGAGCAGCAAAATACTTACTGAAGATTTTGAAAGGGAGCTTTGGGGTGCGTGGATGGCTCAGTTGGTTAAATGTCTGCCAGAGATCAAACCCTGTTGTGGAGGGTGGGGAGTCCCTGCTAAGTGGGGAGTCTGCTTCTCCCCCTCCCTTTCCCTCTGCCACCTCCCTGTCTGTGCTCACTTTCTCTCTGTCTCTCTGTGTCAAATAAATTTTATAAATCTTTTAAAACATAAAAATACAAGAAATATTTGAAACTTAAATTCACTAGTTGTAACATGTAATAGGAACCCTGTAAACAGTAATGATCACTGCTGAGAACAAAATTTATTTTTTTAAAGATTTTATTTATTTGGCAGAGAGAGATCCCAAGTAGGCAGAAAGGCAAGCAGAGAGAGAGGAGGAAGCAGGCTCTCCACCGAGTAGTGAGCCCAATGCAGGACTCGATCCCAGGACCCTGAGATCATGACCTGAGCTGAAGGCAGTGGCTTAACCCACTGAGCCACCCAGGTGCCCCACAAAATTGATTTTCCAAAGGAATATCCCAGAACACTGAGGAAAATTTCAAAGAGATGGAAATGAGAAACGAATAAGTAAGATCTGAGGTCAGGTCCAAATCTACCTTGCAAGTACCCTGAGGACAAAAGGAGAAAATAACAGAAGTTATAACTGAACTAATGCAGCTTTTACTTGAGCTGAAAAACAGTCATGCCTTGGGCGCCTGGGTGGCTCAGTGGGTTAAGCCGCTGCCTTCGGCTCAGGTCATGATCTCAGGGTCCTGGGATCGAGTCCCGCATCGGGCTCTCTGCTCAGCAGGGAGCCTGCTTCCTTCTCTCTCTCTCTCTCTCTCTCTCTGCCTACTTGTAATCTCTCTCTGTCAAATAAATAAATAAAATCTTTAAAAAAAAAAATAAAAAAAAAAAAATAAAAAATAAAAAATAAAAAAAAAAACAGTCATGCCTTCGGTTCATAAAGCCTTCAAGTCCCAGGGAGAATTAGCTGAACAGACTCAAACCAAAACAGACATAAACCTATTTGACTTTCAGGGACTAAGAAAAAATTGTCAGAGTTCCAAACAGAAACCACCAGTTCCTTCTAGAAAATGAGACAGAGTATCATTGAATATTGACTTGAAGCTCTATCCCTCAGAGCAGAAAGAACTCTCTTAGAACTCTTGCTTCCTATCACATATGTAAGCAGATGTCAGATTGATTAACGTTGTAAATTGGTTTAAGTTCTAACTCTACAAACAAAATGATAAAGAATTTGGAGAGAATCTAGGGGCATGTAAAAATTTGGGAAGTGGTAGACTGACTACCTTAGGTAGAGATAAGACCCACAGACCATATAAGAAATGACATGCCACTTTATTTTAAAAATTTGAAAAAGATTTGTATATCAAAAAAGAGTAAAGCTGCATGTGGGCAACAGGCTGTGAAAAGCATCTGTAACATCAGCTGTTCAAGGAGTTCATGTCTCTGACGTGCCTACAAATTGAGAAGAAGACAAACAGTCCGATTGAAAAACAGACCAAATGAGAGGAAGGAGAAGTTCATGGAAAAGGAAACAGAAGTGACCCTGGATTTCATAGTGAGCCAGGGAACACCATTAGTTCTGGACCATTTGAGACACCTTTATTCACTCACCCTGTAGACAAAAACTAAAAATCATCAGGTAGACAAAAATTTGCATGAAATCATATATAAGAAACTCAGCCCCGCTCTTTGATAAATTTTACAGTCTATCTTGTGTGATTCTTCAGTCAATTCAAAACAATCTGTTTAGAGACTCTGTTCCCTACTTGGTTACAAATTTTCAGGGAACCATCACTGTATTCATTGAGAATAAGTTCCTCATTCTTGAAAAATACATTTGAGTGATGAAAAATAGCAAGAATAGTGGAATAACCACAAATTCAAGGTTCTAGTTTTCCCCCCGCCCTTAGTTGGAAAGGAAACTTTTCACACATGTGAGTCATCTACTTTTATTATCTGGCTTTCTAAGTTTCCGTAAAGTCTGACGTCCTGAATCAGTTTGGATGGTTGTCTCATCCTAATTCAAACTGTCTTAAAGATTAAAAAAAATAAAAACAAAAACAAAACAACAACAACAAAAAACCCTTCAATCTCATGAAGAAGCAGCTCATGGGAGGGCTTGCAGCGAATGTGTTTTATTCACGCTGTCTCCATGATTTTCTCCATTTTTCCCTACTCTGCCCTTTCCCTCTGGCCAGTTTGTCCTCCACCCCCTGCTGACTGTGTGATGGCTGCCCACAGTGGGGGCACTGCTTTCCTTGTTCACATTCAGAGACAACCCAGATATTTCTGTAAAGCCCTTCCGTTTGTGTGTGTGGGACAACCTAGGTTACTTTCTCTCGTAGAACAGTAACAAGGCACTGACTGTCGTGCAGCTGGCTGTGTGAATGGCCCAGGAGGAACATGACTGGCTTCCATGACAGAACCCTTCCCTGTAGTGTGGATGGGGCCAGCTTCCTGTGAGTCACCTGGGCTGCAGTGGAGGAACCCACAGTGCACTGGGGTTCAGGAAGGGGGAGGGAGGAAGGATGCTGGCAGTCAACTCTCCAGACCCAGTACTACCACACCCTGAAGATAGTCCTACCTAGAAATGGTCCCTGCCATTGTACAGACTCAATATGTCTCAGTGAGTTCTTCTAGTAGTTTTTTAGTGCCACTGTAGCAAATGACAAATTCTCAGTGGCTTGAAACAACACAAATTGATTATCTTGCAGTTCTGGAGGTCAGAAGTTCAAAAATCAGTCTCAGTGTGGTAAAATCAGGGTGTTAACAGCCCGTGTTCCTTCTGGAGGCTCTAGAGGAGAATCCACTTTCTTGCCTTGTCCTGCTTCTAAAGTTGCCTGCATTCCCTGAC
This sequence comes from Mustela lutreola, assembly GCF_030435805.1. NCBI lineage: Eukaryota > Metazoa > Chordata > Mammalia > Carnivora > Mustelidae > Mustela > Mustela lutreola. The sequence continues at coordinate 61,861,090 of NC_081304.1, read as the reverse complement.
TTGTGGCCCTTCATTGCACCACCTTTTATCCCTCTGTTTCCAACTTCACATTGCCTTCTTATTCTGATCCTCCTGTCTCCTTATGGATTCTCATGATTACATTGGGACCACCGAGGTAATCCAGGATAATCTCTCACCCCTCACACCTTAATTTAATCATGCTTGCTAAATCCCATTTGCCAGGTAAGGTAAAGTACTCAGAGCTTCTTGGGCTAGGGTATGGTCATCTTTGGGGCAGTCGCTATTCAGCTGGTCAGTTGCCTCCTGTACTCCCTTTTATGCCTCACATCTCATTTCACATGTGTCTGCATTGCAAATGAGAAATGCAGCAATTTAAACCATTGAATATTAGATTTTGGAGATAGTTGCGGGAATAAAAGCACATATAATTTTATTTGTGTCCTAAAAGTTTTTGTTTGGAATTTTAAATTTTATCTAATTGTCCCTAGGTAAATTAAATATGATTCAGTCAGTTGATCTGAAAAATCTTTTCAAAGAGTATACCGCTGTTGTAAAGGCCCTTCAAAATAGTATTTTGAGTGCTGTTTCCAAATGAACTTTACACTTTCACCCTTATCACTGTATTAAAGGTCATGTTTGAGGGTTTTGTGTGTGTGTGTGTGCTTTTTTCCAAAGTGAACTTGCTTCTCTATCTAAAACTAATACCTCTAACAGTATTTTTCACCAGGGAGGAGAGGAATTAGTGTACCTTCTAGACTAAGTTTTCTTTCCACGTGAAGAGTCTGTTAGGACAAATATTCATGGGAGGAGGAAAAGACAGTAGCTCTTACACACCATATACTATGTTGACAACAGCAGTATAAGCCTGACCAAAGCTGTACATCTTGGTGCATCATTTCAGCTGAAACGTGTTCAGTGAAGTATGATGTATTCCTTAGTAATTCATTTTTGTGTGAGATAAAAGTACATCAACAGAAATTAGGGAAAGCAGAGTGGTAATTTTAAAATTTCATCAGTGACTGTTTTTTTTACCAGTTCTATAACACATTAATTGATATTAAAACCCATAAAAGCTCATTTGGGAATGAAAAAGAAAGTTTGAGGTGGTATTGATTTTTTTAATGATATTTGTATTTATGTGTATGATTACACTTAGTTACACTTTGATTGAGTCCGAATGTGCCCTTAACAATAATCCATGGGCTCTGGGTTTCCTGAAATTGTATGTCATGGGGTGAACAGTTAGAAAAAGTGAATCCCACAAATTGACAACCCTATGGGGGTTTATATATTACACAAACACATTTGTTTGTTGACTGCCACTCCAGTACTTTCTGTGTCCTAGAGCTCTACCCACGTGGTGCAGGCTGCCCCCATCTGTGCTGGAGAATCATGACGGGGCATTCAGTGGCCTTAGGCATCCCCACAGAGCGGCAGTTGCATTCTCTCATTTCCCACCTAGTTTGTGGGCATCCTCCTTTAGCTTGACCCTGACAGTGGACAGGTCTCAGTATGAGCTGTCTGTGGGAAGAAACAAGATGTTGGGGGGCAGTGGTAGTTGTTGATGGGAAGTTTTAAGTGTCAGGTTGTATCTTACAATTTTCTGAACCCTGGAAGTGCAGGCCTGGGCCAACCTGGTATGTCTGTTTCACCGACCAAATCTTCCTCATGTGCCCAAGAAGTGAAACCATATTTGCATTTGCCACCAGAATCAACTAATACTAAATAATAGTTGCGAATTCCAGCTTGATTATAGTGAGTGGAAAATGGACCTCTCTCTGTTTAATTTTTACATATGATTTTACTGTTCATCTTCATAAAAGGGATAAGAAATGAGAAAACGTGGATTATCAGTTTGTTTTCACTCTCATCACTCACTGCAGTTATAATTTTCAAAATACCAAGATGTATTTTTTTTTTTTTTTTTTTTTTTTTTTTTTTTTTTTTGTGGAGGGAGTAGGGACTAAGACTAAGGAAAGCATTGTTCTATCAAGAGAAGTCGTTTTCAATTTATGGTATGATAGGAAATCCATCTCGTATGTCCTATTTGGATAACAGAGCTCACTTTTAATTTTTTTAAACTTCCTTTGATTTTTTAATTGAAGTATAGCTGACCCACAATGTTGCATTAGTTTCAGATATAAAACAACAAGATTTGACAAGTCTGTATGTTATGCTGCGCTCGCCGTACTGTACCACCAACCATATTCCCTATGCTGTGCCTTTCATCCTGCAACTTATTAATTTTGTAACTGGAAGCCTGTTATCTCCCACTGTATTTCACGCATTTTGCCTGTCCACCCGCTGCCTCCTCTTTGGAAACGATCAATTTGTTCTCTGTAGTTATGGGTCTCTTTCTGTTTTTCTGTGTGTTCAGAGAACTTTTTAAGATAACTTGGTGCCTTTAAACATATTCCTTGATTTACATTATTTTGGATACGTATTTGCCATGTTACCCAATTAGTTATGTAATGACTTCAAAATTTGGGGGCTTAAAACAACCGTTTTGTCATATTACATATGTTTTGGGGGTCAGAAATTAGGGCAGGATCTCATGGGGCAATTTTTATGCTTAATACGGCATTAACTGAGGTCAGTGGGTGGTGGCCTTCAGCAGGCGGCTGCTTCGTCTAGAGGATTCAGGATGACTTTTTGCACATGCCTGTCACTTTGATGGGTACAGTTGGGAGATGAAGCTCAGATGGCCCTCCACTTCCGTGAAGTCTTTGTAACAAGGTTGTTGGACTTCTTTCCTGTGCACTCAGAGCTCCAATAGCAAATGTTCCAAGAGAGGGGTTCCTTTTGGACTTGGGCCTGAAACTGACACGTTTCTTTCACTGTTTAACACAGTCACATAGCCCATGTGAATCAAAGGGAATGGGGAGTCATAGGATTTGTGATCATTTTTTAACGTGCTACATATGTTCATATGTGTATTTTTTCCCGTTTCTCTGACCTGTGGGAAAATGGAAGTTATTGATCAAAGAGTCACAGGTTATCAAGCTGTACGAGAGACTTCAGACTTAATCCAACCTCCATACTTTATAGATTAGAGAATATATATGTAGGTGCACATGTACATCTCCATATCAGTTATTATATATACACTTGTATATCACTAAAAATGGTATCTGTGGATCAGCCAATTCTTCTATTTTCATAGGAATGAAAAGGACTCGTCATTCCCCAGAAAATCTGAAGAAAGAAGCCAGAGCAAGAGTAAGGGAGAAAGAGAGTGAGAGGAGCATCTGATGGGATAGGATTTCTTACAAAAGGACTCCTGAAATGACCAGAGAAAACAGACCAACAGAAAAGGGCAGACTTTGACCAAGCGGTGCTCAACGACCTGAATATCCACATGGAACAGAAGAGGTTTTAACGCTATTCCCTACTGATGTAGCCTACATACTAAAGAGGACATCAGAAGTTTTCTGGAAGATACAATAGAAAACCATTTTGAGGACCTGGGGGAGGTGGCAGAGATGAGTGGAACAGAACACCAAAAACAGAAAGCCCAAGAAAGCTTGGGTGCCGCTTCCAGTCGGCAACGAGAGAAGAATTAGGCACGAACCAGTCAGCTGCAAAAGACTGGGAGCAGGGGACAACAGTCGAAAAGGACAGCTGCCAGGAGCAACTCCACAGTCTCACTTTTATTGGATAGAAAACAATAGCCAATAGAAGGATTGAGGAAGGTCAAATGTTAATCCCACCTTGCTGACAAGCAAGAAGGAGGATAAAGTTTATAGTTAAACAAGCACATTGAAAGAACTCTTCTAACTAACAACGGGCACTTCTGGGAAGAGAAAGGCTTGATGGCGGATAAGGGAGGCAGGCGGTTTTCATTCCACCCTGAGCTGACCTGGCGTTCCCGGGTGCTCCGCTTTCCTGAAGCAGACGGCATTCCGCCCTGGGCCGGCCGGGCTTCCAGCCAGCGCAGCTTCTGTGAGGGGGCTGCATTCCGCCATGAGCAAGCGAGGTATCCCCCGCTGCCCAGCTTCTGTGAAGGGGCGGTGTTCCGCCCTGAGCGAGCTGGGCATCCCCAGCTACCCAGCTTCACAGTCATCTATCATCCTTTTCCCCAAAGACCTGTTTCCAGTATATGTATTTCTAGAGGTCATATGTAAATGTGCTTGGTAACTAGTAAAATCCTCCAGGGGTTACAGTTTAAGTAACAAATTGTTCCGAGGGGCACCAGCAGTTGGGAAGTTGGACTCTACTCATTCCAAGGTTCCAAACAAAAAAATATTGCCCAACAAATGACAATACTAAAACTATTAAAGGCTCTATGGAGATACCAGATAAGGAACTGTATACAACTCTAAATAGGAGAACTAGGAATCAAGAAGGATAGATAGGTAACTTCAAAACAATGAAAATCCTAGAGCAGAAATATCCCAAGGAGAAAACCATCAGCCAAGAAACATGAAAAGATTCCTGAAATCCTCAGTGATCACAAAAGAGCAAAGGAAAGCACAATGTGTTAGTGTTAACCCAAGGAGGCAGACCCCAAAGAGTGTTGCTTAATCCAATGGATTGAATCATGAAAAACGGATTTAATCATGGAGTGGGGCACTTTCTGCTGGGGTCCTGATGCCAGTGTCTTGGGCTCCAGACCTTTCTGGGGCTCTGTGCTCAGCAGGAAGCCTGCTTCTCCCTCTCCCACTTCCATGGCTTCTACTCCTTCTCAAATTGGGCTTCCTCTCTCGCTGTCTCTGTCTTTCTGTCCAATTCATCAATCAATCAACCAATTCCTTCAATTCAAGAAGTAAAAATCAAATGTTGACGCATGGGGCCCTAAAGAACGACAAGAATATGGAGGGTTGTTTGATGATTTTTTTTAAGATTTTCTTTCTTCCTTTTACAGACAGAGAGGAGAAGGAGGGAGAGAGACAGGCAGAGAGGGAGGGGTAAACAGGCTCCCTGCTAAGGAAAGAGCCAGATGCAGGGCAGGGTGCGCAGGCTGTTGCCTCGCCAAGTCCAGCATGTAGCCCTGCAGCAGCTCCAGTAGTCCCAAGGGGATCTCTCTGTAGGTCTTGCCTGCCCCTCCCCCGCCGGGGGCACCTGGGCGCTGCCCTCACCTCCTCCCTGGACCGACCTGTGGCCCCGCCCCACCCCCACCTCCGCAACGAGCACGCTCAGAGGGCGCTGGAGGCGCTCAAGGAGGCTTGCCCCAAGGCTCCCTGGGCTCAGCTGCTCCCTGCTGCTCCCTGCCACGGCAGCACCGAGGGCGGCGGGGGCGAAGGTGGCATCCGCTGAGGGAGGCCCGGCCCTGGCAGGGCAGGCAGCACCGAGGACACCTCCCGCTCGCCCTTGGGCCTGTCACTTCTCTCCCCACCCCTCCCACTCTCAACCATTGTTCCCTTCTCTGAAGGGTTGTCATACTTGGTTTTAGGGCAAGAGCACAATTGAGTGTGAGGGGGAAAGGGCAGGACCAAAAGAGAGGCCCAGTGGACTCTGCCCTGAGGCCAGAGCTTGCCTCAGGGCTCAATCTCAAGAGCCTGAGATCACCACCTGAGCCAGAACCAAAGAGTTGGGCGCTTCACTGAGGGTGCCACCCAGGTGCCCCTCAGCTGTTGTGGACCAATTTCTGGAGAGGGGTGCCTGCGTGACTCTGTTAGTTCAGGGACTGCCTTGGGCTCAGGTCATGAACCCGGTCTTGCAGGATCTCCTCCCGCCTCGGCCTCCCAGCTCCTTGGGGAGTCGGCTTCTCCCACTGACCTTCTCCTCTCTCATGCTCTCTCTCACTCATTCTCTCACAAAGAAAGAAAGAAAAGCTTTCCAAAAAATGTCTTTAGCCTTGTTTTATGGGCTTCAATATGGTTGATCTCAATGAGTTTTCTCATCAGATGCAGACAACTTGAGGATAGCCATGTGTTTCTAAAAGGGTCCTTTTGTGTTCTGAAATGTCTTCTTTCTCTGTTCATTTATCAGGTGTCTTTCCATTGTCTCTTCTCAAGACCTAGGAAAAGCAGCCTTTGAGGATTTGTTTGGGTAAGGTCTAGTCCTTTTCATCCTTTTTCTTTCCACAAAATCTATACTAGCCTCTGCTTCCTTCTAAGTAGAGTTTATTTTTCACTGCCCTATTGAGGTCTTTTCTTTCAATAGAATTTGAGTCGTTCACTCTGAAGGTCATTGTTGAAATGTTGAATTTGAAGTCTACTACCTCGCTAGGCGTATTTTCTTTTTCCTGTCTATTCCTTCTTCCCTTTCCCTTTAGAACTGCCTTTCTTTCGATGACCTGAGTCCTTTGGAGGCTAATCTCTGCCTTCTTTGATTGGCTGTCACAGGGGCAGTCAGAGATTAGGAGGTATTTCTGACCCTTTTTACAGTTGTTCTCCCCTTCTTTAGGGAAGCTCTAGAGTCAGCTTTCTCCGAGGGATCATTTCATCCCGCTCCTAACTCATGCTCCTTACCGGGTCTCTACTGAATATTGTGACTTAGCCAGAAGAACACTTCCCTCTGGCTGGTAGGAACTCCAATGACCTCTAGCCTTGTAGGAGTCTTGGCAATCATCTGGTTCCGTTGCCTTGACTCTTTGACAGAATCTTTTTCTAAGACACACACTGCTTCCTATGGACCAAGGACTCAAGAGGACTCCAATGTGTATTTTCAAGAGCTTGTTTTCTACTTGAATTCTGTCTCTCTGGAACCCATGGCGTTTTCATCACTCCACCCTTCCTGAATTCCAATCCCTCTTTCCTCATACCAGAGAGACTCCCATCTTTTCCTTGGAATCTCCTCCCTACCCTCACCATCCAGAATTCCTCCAGGTGAAAAGCCAAGTGAATCCTGGGGCTCAGTTTATTTATTTTTTTTTTATTTTTGCTTGTTTTTCTTTTCACAGGGTTCACAAATGTGCGTTCATTTTCAATGTTTTAAAGAGTTAGATATATAGAGATAGATAGATATAGACATATCTATATCTATATAGATAGATACTTTTTTTCTTTTCAATTCCCCATGGGCTTCTGGTTGGTTACTTTTCCTCTCACAGGTTTGTATTAGTTTTCTAGGGGTGCTATTACAAGATACCACAAGCCTAGAGGGTGAAACAACAAAGTGGACAGAATTTGAGTCCTTTACTCTGAAGGTCATTGCTGAAATATTAAACTTGAAGTCTACTACCTCGCTAGGCATATTTTTTCCCCCTGTCTATTCCTTCTTCCCTTTCCCTTTTGAACTGCCTTCCTTTTTATAACCTGAGTCCTTTGGAGGCTACTGTCTGCCTTCTTTTATTGGCTGTCACATGGGCAGTGAGAGATTAGTAGGTAATTCTGACCCTTTTTACAACTAACTAACTCGGGCTCCTTACCCAGTCTCTACAGAATATTCTGACTTAGCCAGAGGAACTCTTCCCTCTGGCTGGTTGTTACTCCAATGACCTCTAGCCTTGTAGGAGTTTTGGCTACCATGTGGTTCCATTGCCTTGACTCTTTGTTAGTACCTGAAGTATTTTCTTAGACACACACTGCTTCCTATGGAGCAAGGACTGAAGAGGACACCAGTGTGTATTTTTCCAAGAGTTTGATTTCTACTTGACTTATTTTTCTCTTGAACCCATGGCCTTTTCATCACTCCAGACTTCCTGAATCCCAATCTCTCTTTCCTCACAGCAGGGATACTTCCATCTTTTCCTTGGAATCTCCTCCCTACGCGCACCATCCAGAACTATTCCAGGTGAAAATTCGAGTGAATCATGGGGCTCAGTTTTTGTTTGTTTGTTTGTTTGCTTGCTTTCCTTTTCACATGGTTTTCAAATGTCCGTTCGTTTTCAATGTTTTAAAGAGTAATTTATGTAGATATAGATATAGACATATCTATATATATAGATATATTTTTTTTCTCTTTTCCAATTCCTCATGGGCTTCTGATTGGTTACTTTTCCTCTAACAGGATTGTATTAGATTTCTATGGTTGCTATTACAAGATACCACAAGCCTAGAGGCTGAAACAACAAAAGTGGACAGTATCACAGTTCTAGAGGCTACAGTGCTCGTATACCATGCTCCTTTTGGAGGTATTATGGGAGGATCTGTTCCAGGCCCCTTTCCCAGCTTGATGTATTTGGACTTTGGACTTCTTCACATGGCCCTCTCCCTCAGTGCATATCTGTGTATCCACAGTCTCCCTTAGAAGGACACAAGTCCTCCTGAATTAGGGGCCCAGGCTATTCAATTATGATCTCATCCACGCTAGTTACATCTCCAGGGACCCTATTTCCAAAATAAGGTCACAAACCCAGGTGCTGGGGTTTAGGACTGGGATAGTATATATGCATACACACACAAACACACACGTGTGTGTGTATGTCTCTCTCTATATATATTTATATTTACATTTATATTTATATGTACATATACTTTTTGATTTTTTTTTTTTTTTTGCCTAATAAAACATTTTTGTTCAGAATCTCAGTCTTCCTTCCTTTCAATAGAATATGATTCGCCGGGCACCTGGGTGGCACAGTGGGTTAAAGCCTCTGCCTTTGGCTCAGGTCATGATCCCAGGGTCCTGGGATCAAGCCCCTCATCGGGCTCTCTGCTCAGTGGGGAGCCTGCTTCCTCCTCTCTCTCTCTGCCTGCCTCTCTGCCTGTCAAATAAATAAATAAAATCTTTAAAAAAATAAAAAGAATATGATTTGCATGCTCTTGGTGCCTCCTGAATAATTTGAACACCTCTACCTCCTCAATTTCCATGAAAGTTATTCTTACCTAAAGTCGTCTGCCATTTATTTTTAAAAACAGTTGGCATCTTTTTGCAGTTTACAGTGTTTTTGGTTTGAGTATATGTTTATAGGCTGATGAAGGTGACTTTCGTCCTACTCTTTCCTTCCGAATTTGTTCCTTTTTGGGAAAGTAAATTTTCTACTCTTTAAAAACAAGGACCTAGAAAAGCGAAATGGTTCTTTTTTGTGGGTCTGCATTCCATTTTCTCATTTTGCATGTGCTTTATATGACCACAGTTTTGGGGGCTGACAGCATTTATCAGCATTTAAAAGAAAAAAATGAAATTAAATTTAAATTAATTTAAATTAAATATATTTAAATTTAAAATTTAAAAAACAAATTAAAATTTAAAATTAAAAATGTAAATTAAATTCATTGGAAGGGGACGTGAAACATGAGAGACTAAGGACTCTGAAAATCAATCTGAGGGATTTGTAGGGGTGGGGTGGGAGGTTGGGGGAACCAGGTGGTGGGTATTAGAGAGGGCACATATTGCATGGAGCACTGGGTGAGGTGTAAAAAGAAGGAATACTGTTATGATGAAAATAAAAATTAAAAAAAACAAAAATTGAAAAAAACTTAAATACTTTTAAAGAAAAAACAATGTATTTTAAAAAAGGGATCTGTGACTTTCTTTTTTTTTCTTGTTACTGTCAATGACATGAAGACAAAGTCAGCCTAACCTAGCCCTGTCAGCTATTAGCATGATCACTTATTTCAATGTGGAGTTAATTTAAAATGAACACTCTGGGAGAAATAAACTATATAAATCAAATATATAAGCATTATTCTAAAGTTTTGGACTTTGCTTCAAAAGAGTTGGCATATCTTTAGTTTCACTGTGAGAGCAATAACCAGTCACTGGGGTATCTAGTAGGATGTGTAAACTGGAAGCAAACTGAAATGAATGCTAATATATACATCCATATACATGTATGCATTGTTTATACGGTATAATCATATATTAAATCCCATGGCTTTGGAAGAAAGTTCTGAACATCTCTAATATAAAATGATAGAGAATATTGCAAAATAGAATATGTAGACTTTCAAATTGGAATTCAAGGTTTTGTGACAATTGTCAATATTTGCCAAACTTTTCAGTAGGTTCTTTGATGCCTGATTCTTTATTTGGGTATCAGAAAATCTTTTTCCCATATGGAAGCTTTACACATATTCCTAAGCCATATGGAATAGACACTTTGACTTTTATATGCAAAAGATTTGTGGTCTTTGCAGAGTCATTACAATTTCTCTTGCTGTACAGATGAAGCCATAAATAAATATCTTTATATTTATTTATAAATAAGTATATTTATATATATACTTTATACTTTATTTAAACTTATAAATAAGTATATTTATAAATATACACATATTACATAAATTGTCTCATATGTTTTTGAGTATCTTACTTGCTCTTACTCATCAGAGGTAAATCACTGCATAGGCCCATACTTAAAGGAAGTGTGCACAGTGGGTTTCATCAAATATAATATTTTTCTTCTCTTTGTACCCTCATCCAATTCCAGTAAGTACTTTACTTACACTAAATCCCGTCAACTTAACCTGTACTGGTTATTCTTGTAAAAAAGAAATGTTAAAGAGTCTCGAAAACATGGTATTTTTTCCTTCTAAAATTTTGTCTCTTTTTTAATGTAAGCTAAAAAGAAAAGATAATCATTCTGTTAGAAACTTAGCCAACTGCATCTTCAGGTCTTCCTCTGTTATAACATATATTTTTAGTATGTCCTTCATACTAAATCTCTAATAGTATTCATTTCACAGGCTTTTGTGCTCAGAAAGGAAAATAAAGGAGACCTTGAGATTATAATAGCATTGACTAGTATTAAATGTGAGAATTTGATACCCAAAAAGGATAGCATTTGTTCAAGTTTACTTTGGTTTTAAAAATTAATATTTATTTATTTGAGTAATAAATTCATAAACCTAATTCATTCTTATATTTTTAAGTTCAACAGGCAAAATTTATTACTCCATTTATAACTCAAAAAATATTAACAATCACTTCTCAGGAGACTGAGATTACTTTATAAACACATTAAAAAGTTAGCTTAGGTAACCTGAGTGGCTCAGTCAGTTAAGCATCTGACTCTGGTTTTGGCTCAGGTGGTGATCTCAGGGCTGTGAGAAAGCCCCAAGGTGGGCACTTCACCCAGCATGTCTGCCTGTACCTCTCCCTTTGCCTCTGCCCCTCCCCCTTGCTCTCAGAAACATGCACGCATACACACCGTCTCTTTCTCTCTAAAATAAATATATAAAATCTTTTTAAAATTTTTTAAATGTTAGTTTAGATTTCTTTAAATATTTTTAATTGCATCTATATCTATTTGGATAATTAATTGTCCAATTTACAGACATATTTAAAATCTTTCATATATTTAACTCTTCTATACATAATAAATTAAACTTATAGACATGATGGACATCAAGTTCTCTTAAATATTCCAATATTATGCATAATCTTTTGACCTTTGACTTTAAAACCACAATGCTGCTACACATTTTGAATTAGAATCCTTATCTAATGTTATTTTTAATGAGTGATGGTTGACATGAAAACTAATAACCAATAACCTTCCAGATTCATGGTAAGAATGTGCTTTGAAGATAGGTCGGGCCATGTGATTTGTTTTGGCCAATAAAATAAGAGCAGAAGCAACATGTGTTGCTTTGATGCCAGAAAACTTCAAGAGGCAGTGCTATATTGTCTTCCCCCAGAAACATTGATCAGCATTGCTCCAGATCGTGGTGACTCTGTCAGTGTCAGTCCCTGGTATTTTCCTGTCCTTCCTTTTGTAACAACACGGGTGGAAACTGAGGGCATCATGCCAAGTGAAATTAGTCAGAAAAGAAAAATATCATGTGTTCTCTCTTATATTTGGAATCTGAAAAAGGCTTTCTACTTAGAGAGTAGAATGGTGGTTGCAAAGAGTTAGGTGCTGAGGAATATGGAGAGATGTTGGTCAAAGGGTACAAACTTTCAGGTAAAAGATGAATAGGTTCTGAGGATATAGCCACCCAGGCATCCCTAGAATGATTACTGTTTTAAAGACTGATAATACCAAGTGAAAATGTGGATCTACAGGAAATCTCAAACATTATTGATGGGAATATAAAATAATGTCATTGCTTTTGAAAAAAAAAATTTATACTTTAAGTTACATGTAACACCTACACATGACCAAGTATTTCCAAAAAAAAAATAAATAAAACTATATTTCCACCCAACATCTTCTATTTGAATTTTTTAAGAACTTTATTCAGAATAGCCCAAACTAAAAACAACCCAAGTGTTCATTAAATAGTTAATGGATTAACACATTGTGGCATATTCACACAACAAAATACTACTCAATAGTAAAAGAATATGAACATAAGGGAATAATCTCTTATATATAAAACATTGCAAATTAATTTTAAAGCATTATGCTAAGTAAAAGAAGCCAGGTACAAACACCAGATGTTATATGATTCCATAAACTACAGTGTAATGTGTAAAGAAAAGCAATTATCTAACATCACTGAAGACTGAGCAAAGCAGACATATGTCACAGGTAAGTCGACACTTGCTAGAAGAGAAAAATCCTAGGTAAGCCTCCTAGTTTCACCACTCAGAGCCTGAGGACAGACAGCACCAACATTAGTGCAATGTTGTGCAACTACAATACGGATGTGATAAAACTTTTTTAATAGACTGATGAACCAAGAAGAGCAGAGTCTGGGACAACTACACAGCTGAAAAATTAAGAGGGTGCAGAGTAGAGTGAGGGCAGGATTTCTAAAAAGAGAGATAAGGTAGATACATCACATTATGCCTAAATATTTGGCGAACTTGCCATGCATCCCATGGGAAAAAAAATGTAGTTTGAGTTCTGTCAAACTGCACACTCAACAACAACATTCTTTGAAAGTATATAACCTAATCCAGAATCTCTACAATGTATAATTCATACCCAAAACACAAATCCAAATTACACAAATTCCAATGAAATGGGGAAATGCCACACTCAAAGAAAAAAACATTCAGCAAAGACAAAAGTAGAGATGGATCAAGATGTTGGCATCAGAACAGATTTTAAACAAGCTACTATAATTATCTTCATGGATATGGAAATACATTGATGATGAATAAAAAGACAAATCTCAGCAAAGGAATAGAAGCTATAAGAATAAAAAATAAATTAAAAAGTGGAAAATACAATCTGAAATAAAAATTTCACCTGACAGGATTAACAACATATCGAGGATAAAGTAAATGAACTTTAAGACAGATAAATAATAAATTAGATAAGAGAGAATTAAATGCAAAAAATGAACAGACTCAGAAAAAGTGCAACAATTGAAGATGGCCTAACATATATGCAGTGATTGTACCAGGAGAGGAAAAAAAATAAAGGGACAGAATAAATGGATGAAAAAATGTGGCTTGTTTCTCAAATTTGGTAAAAAACATAAATGTACAAATTCAAGCTCATTAGAACATAAGCATAGTAAATGCAAGGAAAATAACATCTACACACATACAGTCAAATGTATGCTTCATTTGAAAGTTTTTTTTTTAATTAATTAATTTATTTATTTATTTATTTATTTTCAGATTCTGGTTTTTTTTTTTTTTTTCACTCAACATTTTTTTTTTTTAAACATATATTTTTATCCCCAGGGGTACAGGTCTGTGAATCACCAGGTTTACACACTTCACAGCACTCACCAAAGCACATACCCTCCCCAATGTCCATAATCCCACCCCCTTCTCCCTAAGCCCCTCCCCCCAGTAACCCTCAGTTTGTTTTGTGAGATTAAGAGTCACTTATGGTTTGTCTCCCTCCCTATCCCATCTTGTTTCATTTATTCTTCTCCTACCCACCTAAGCCCCCATGTTGCATCACCACTTCCTCATATCAGGGAGATCATATGATAGTTGTCTTTCTCTGCTTGACTTATTTCGCTAAGCATGATACGCTCTAGTTCCATCCATGTTGTCGCAAAAGGCAAGATTTCATTTCTTTTGATGGCTGCATAGTATTCCATTGTGTATATATACCACATCTTCTTGATCCATTCATCTGTTGATGGACATCTAGATTCTTTCCATAGTTTGGCTATTGTAGACATTGCTGCTATAAACATTCGGGTGCATGTGCCCCTTTGGATCACTACATTTGTATCTTTAGGGTAAATACCCAATAGTGCAATTGCTGGGTCATAGGGCAGTTCTATTTTCAACATTTTGAGGAACGTCCATGCTGTTTTCCAGAGAGGTTGCACCAGCTTGCATTCCCACCAACAGTGTAGGAGGGTTCCCCTTTCTCCGCATCCTCGCCAGCATCTGTCATTTCCTGACTTGTTGATTTTAGCCATTCTGACTGGTGTGAGGTGATATCTCATTGTGGTTTTGATTTGTATTTCCCTGAAGCCGAGTGATATGGAGCACTTTTTCATGTGTCTGTTGGCCATCTGGATGTCTTCTTTGCAGAAATGTCTGTTCATGTCCTCTGCCCATTTCTTGATTGGATTATTTATTCTTTGGGTGTTGAGTTTGCTAAGTTCTTTATAGATTCTGGACACTAGTCCTTTATCTGATATGTCGTTTGCAAATATCTTCTCCCATTCTGTCAGTTGTCTTTTGATTTTGTTAACTGTTTCCTTTGCTGTGCAAAAGCTTTTGATCTTGATGAAATCCCAATAGTTCATTTTTTCCTTTGCTTCCCTTGCCTTTTGCGTTGTTCCTAGGAAGATGTTGCTGCGGCAGAGGTCGAAGAGGTTGCTGCCCGTGTTCTCCTCAAGGATTTTGATGGATTCCTTTCGCACATTGAGGTCGTTCATCCATTTTGAGTCTATTTTTGTGTGTGGTGTAAGGAAATGGTCCAATTTCATTTTTCTGCATGTGGCTGTCCAATTTTCCCAGCACCATTTATTGAAGAGGCTGTCTTTTTTCCATTGGACATTCTTTCCTGCTTTGTCGAAGATTAGTTGACCATAGATTTGAGGGTCTATTTCTGGGCTCTCTATTCTGTTCCATTGATCTATGTGTCTGTTTTTGTGCCAGTACCATGCTGTCTTGATGATGACAGCTTTGTAATAGAGCTTGAAATCCGGAATTGTGATGCCACCAACGTTGGCTTTCTTTTTCAATATCCCTTTGGCTATTCGAGGTCTTTTCTGGTTCCATATAAATTTTAGCATTATTTGTTCCATTTCTTTGAAAAAGATGGATGGTACTTTGATAGGAATTGCATTAAATGTGTAGATTGCTTTAGGTAGCATAGACATTTTCACAATATTTATTCTTCCAATCCAGGAGCATGGAACATTTTTCCATTTCTTTGTGTCTTCCTCAATTTCTTTCATGAGTACTTTATAGTTTTCTGAGTACAGATTCTGTGTCTCTTTGGTTAGGTTTATTCCTAGGTATCTTATGGTTTTGGATGCAATTGTAAATGGGATTGACTCCTTAATTTCTCTTTCTTCTGTCTTGCTGTTGGTGTAGAGAAATGCAACTGATTTTTGTGCATTGATTTTATATCCTGACACTTTACTGAATTCCTGTATAAGTTCTAGCAGTTTTGGAGTGGAGTCTTTTGGGTTTTCCACATATAGTATCATATCATCTGCAAAGAGTGATAGTTTGACTTTTTCCTTGCCGATTTGGATGCCTTTAATTTCCTTTTGTTGTCTGATTGCTGAGGCTAGGACCTCTAGTACTATGCTGAATAGCAGTGGTGATAATGGATATCCCTGCCGTGTTCCTGACCTTAGCGGAAAAGCTTTCAGTTTTTCTCCATTGAGAATGATATTTGCGGTGGGTTTTTCATAGATGGCTTTGATGATATTGAGGTATGTGCCCTCTATCCCTACACTTTGAAGAGTTTTGATCAGGAAGGGATGCTGTACTTTGTCAAATGCTTTTTCAGCATCTATTGAGAGTATCATATGGTTCTTGTTCTTTCTTTTATTGATGTGTTGTATCGCATTGACTGATTTGCGGATGTTGAACCAACCTTGCAGCCCTGGAATAAATCCCACTTGGTCGTGGTGAATGATCTTTTTAATGTACTGTTGAATCCTATTGGCTAGTATTTTGTTGAGTATTTTCGCATCTGTGTTCATCAAGGATATCGGTCTATAGCTCTCTTTTTTGGTGGGATCCTTGTCTGGTTTTGGGATCAAGGTGATGCTGGCCTCATAAAATGAGTTTGGAAGTTTTCCTTCCATTTCTATTTTTTGGAACAGTTTCAGGAGAATAGGAATTAGTTCTTCTTTAAATGTTTGGTAGAATTCCCCCGGAAAGCCGTCTGGCCCTGGGCTTTTGTTTGTTTGGAGATTTTTAATGACTGTTTCAATCTCCTTACTGGTTATGGGTCTGTTCAGGCTTTCTATTTCTTCCTGGTTCAGTTGTGGTAGTTTATATGTTTCTAGGAATGCATCCATTTCTTCCAGATTGTCAAATTTATTGCCGTAGAGTTGCTCATAGTATGTTCTTATAATAGTTTGTATTTCTTTGGTGTTAGTTGTGATCTCTCCTCTTTCATTCATGATTTTATTTATTTGGGTCCTTTCTCTTTTCTTTTTGATAAGTCGGGCCAGGGGTTTATCAATTTTATTAATTCTTTCAAAGAACCAGCTCCTAGTTTCGTTGATTTGTTCTATTGTTTTTTTGGTTTCTATTTCATTGATTTCTGCTCTGATCTTTATGATTTCTCTTCTCCTGCTGGGCTTAGGGTTTCTTTCTTGTTCTTTCTCCAGCTCCTTTAGGTGTAGGGTTAGGTTGTGTACCTGAGACCTTTCTTGTTTCTTGAGAAAGGCTTGTACCGCTATATATTTTCCTCTCAGGACTGCCTTTGTTGTATCCCACAGATTTTGAACCGTTGTATTTTCATTATCATTTGTTTCCATGATTTTTTTCAATTCTTCTTTAATTTCCCGGTTGACCCATTCATTCTTTAGAAGGATACTATTTAGTCTCCATGTATTTGGGTTCTTTCCAAACTTCCTTTTGTGGTTGAGTTCTAGCTTTAGAGCATTGTGGTCTGAAAATATGCAGGGAGTGATCCCAATCTTTTGATACCGGTTGAGTCCTGATTTAGGACCGAGGATGTGATCTATTCTGGAGAATGTTCCATGTGCACTAGAGAAGAATGTGTATTCTGTTGCTTTGGGATGAAATATTCTGAATATATCCGTGATGTCCATCTGGTCCAGTGTGTCGTTTAAGGCCTTTATTTCCTTGCTGATCTTTTGCTTGGATGACCTGTCCATTTCAGTGAGGGGAGTGTTAAAGTCCCCTACTATTATTGTATTATTGTTGATGTGTTTCTTTGATTTTGTTATTAATTGGTTTATATAGTTGGCTGCTCCCACGTTGGGGGCATAGATATTTAAAATTGTTAAATCTTCTTGTTGAACAGACCCTTTGAGTATGATATAGTGTCCTTCCTCATCTCTTATTATAGTCTTTGGCTTAAAATCTAATTGATCTGATATAAGGATTGCCACTCCTGCTTTCTTCTGATGTCCATTAGCATGGTAAATTCTTTTCCACCCCCTCACTTTAAATCTGGAGGTGTCTTCGGGCTTAAAATGAGTTTCTTGGAGGCAACATATAGATGGGTTTTGTTTTTTTATCCATTCTGATACCCTGCGTCTTTTGACAGGGGCATTTAGCCCATTCACATTCAGGGTAACTATTGAGAGATATGAATTTAGTGCCATTGTATTGCCTGTAAGGTGACTGTTACTGTATATGGTCTCTGTTCCTTTCTGATCTACCACTTGTAGGCTCTCTCTTTGCTTAGAGGACCCCTTTCAATATTTCCTGTAGAGCTGGTTTGGTATTTGCAAATTCTTTCAGTTGTTGTTTGTCCTGGAAGCTTTTAATCTCTCCTTCTATTTTCAATGATAGCCTAGCTGGATATAGTATTCTTGGCTGCATGTTTTTCTCGTTTAGTGCTCTGAAAATATCATGCCAGCTCTTTCTGGCCTGCCAGGTCTCTGTGGATAAGTCAGCTGCCAATCTAATATTTTTACCATTGTATGTTACAGACCTCTTTTCCCGGGCTGCTTTCAGGATTTTCTCTTTGTCACTGAGACTTGTAAATTTTACTATTAGGTGACGGGGTGTGGGCCTATTCTTATTGATTTTGAGGGGCGTTCTCTGAACCTCCTGAATTTTGATGCTCATTCCCTTTGCCATATTGGGGAAATTCTCCCCAATAATTCTCTCCAGTATACCTTCTGCTCCCCTCTCTCTTTCTTCTTCTTCTGGAATTCCAATTATTCTAATGTTGTTTCGTCTTATGGTGTCATTTATCTCTCGAATTCTCCCCTCGTGGTCCAGTAGCTGTTTGTCTCTCTTTTGCTCAGCTTCTTTATTCTCTGTCATTTGGTCTTCTATATCACTAATTCTTTCTTCTGCCTCATTTATCCTAGCAGTTAGAGCCTCCATTTTTGATTGCACCTCATTAATAGCTTTTTTTATTTCAACTTGGTTAGATTTTAGTTCTTTTATTTCTCCAGAAAGGGCTTTTATATCTCTCGAGAGGGTTTCTCTAATATCTTCCATGCCTTTTTCGAGCCCGGCTAGAACCTTGAGAATTGTCATTTTGAACTCTAGATCTGACATATTACCGATGTCTGTATTGATTAGGTCCCTAGCCTTCGGTACTGCCTCTTGTTCTTTTTTTTGTGTTGAATTTTTACGTCTTGTCATTTTGTCCAGATAAGAGTAAATGAAGGGGCAAGTAAAATACTAAAAGGGTGGCAACAACCCCAGGAAAATATGCTTTAACCAAATTAGAAGAGATCCAAAATCGTGAGTGGGGAGAAAGGGGATAAAAAGAGGTTCAAAAAGGAAGAAAGAAAAAAAAAAAGAAAAATGAAAAAGAAAAAAAAGAAAAGAAAAGAAAAGAATTTTTTTAAAAAAGAAAACACCTAAGAAAAATGTAAAAAAGGAAAAATATATATATTAGATAAACTAGTAAAAAATCGTTAAAAAAGAAAAAGGTAACAGTTAAAAAAAAATTTACCCGAAGGCGAGAATTAAAAAAAAAAAAAAATGAAAAAGAAAAAATTAAATTAACTGCAAGACTAAAAAAAAATCACAGGAAAAAAGCCATGAGTTCCGTGCTTGGCTTTCTCCTCCTCTGGAATTCTGCTGCTCTCCTTGGTATTGAAACCGCACTCCTTGGTAGGTGAACTTGGTCTCGGCTGGATTTCTTGTTGATCTTCTGGGGGAGGGGCCTGTTGTAGTGATTCTCAAGTGTCTTTGCCCCAGGCGGAATTACACCGCCCTTACCCTGGGCCGGGGTGAGTAATCCGCTCGGGTTTGCTTTCAGGAGCTTTCGTTCCCTGAGCGCTTTCTGTAGAGTTCCGGAGGACGGGAATACAAATGGCGGCCTCCTGGTCTCGGGCCGGAGGAGCCGAGAGCCCAGGGCCCCACTCCTCAGTGCGCCCTCAGAGAACAGCGCCCAGTTACTCCCGTCTGCCTGACCTCCGGCCGTGCTCCAAGCTCACCGAGCCTGTGACCCGTTCAAGGTAACACCGAGCTGTGAGCTTACTGTCGGCTCTGTCTCTCAAGCCGGCTTTCCCGTTCCAATACCCGCAAGCTCTGCGACACTCAGACACCCCCGATCCTTCTGTGACCCTGCGGGACCTGAGGCCACGCCGACCCCGCGTGGGCTTCGCCCCGGTTTAGCCTCTGGAGCGATGTCCCTCAGCGGAACAGACTTTTAAAAGTCCTGATTTTGTGCGCGGTTGCTCCGCCGCTTGCCGGGAGCCGGCCCCTCCCCCCGGGGTCTATCTTCCCGTCGCTTTGGATTCACTTCTCCGCCGGTCCTACCTTTCAGAAAGTGGTTGATTTTCTGTTTCCAGAATTGCTGTTCTTCTTCTCTTCGATCTGCCGATGGATTTTCAGGTGTTTGCAATCTTTAGATAAGCTATCTAGCTGATCTCCGGCTAGCTGAAGCAGTCTCAGCTTGCTACTTCTCCGCCATCTTGACTCCTCCCCACCCATTTGAAAGTTTTGAAAGCAGCCATAGAAAAACAACATATTAAACAACATACAGAAGAACAAAATTTACTTGAGATCAGTCAAGGTAACTCTTCAATCTCCACAATGTAACGCAGAGATGTCAGAAATAGTAGAAATCTTGTAGATATTTACTGAAGAGATAAGATATTTATTGAGATGTCCAAATGAGGCTATTAATTACTTCAGTTGGTGTAGGTAGTGGGAAAATCACAATATTTGGGGGTAGAAGAGCTCAGTTAAGGTTCACATTGACCATCAAGTAGCTGAGATTCTGAACAAGTTCCTTAGACTCTCTAACTCTATAAGTCTAATCTGCTTCTCTTTAAAATTGAAATAATTGCTCCACAAGGTCCTTGTGAAGATGACCTAAGACAATTCACATGAAGAGGTGCCTGGGTGGCTCACTCTGTTAAAGTGGCTGCCTTCAGCTCAGGTGGGATTTCAGGGTCCTGGGACCAAGCCCAGAATTTGGATCCCTGCTCAGTGGGGAGTTGACTTGTCCTTCTCCCTCTGCCCCTACCCCTGCTCCATCCCACTTGTGTGCCCACACTCTCTCCCTCTCTTTCCCTCTCAAATAAATAAATGAAATCTTGAAAAAAAAGATGATCCATGTGAAAATGTCTGTTTTTAACATATACAAATTATAATATTTATGATATTTAGTTGAATCCAAATGATGTTTCATGTTTGAGTATTTCTTACAAAGATACACTGTTTAATTTCTGCAGAAAGGCCATAATTTTGGTACCATTTTTCTGTATCAGTGGTTTATGGACTAAAAATAATTGTCCAATATAAAGGCAAATTACCTGTTGACATCTGCAAAATGACTTAAATCTTTAAAATCTTGTCCATATGTCCTCTCACTTCCCAGCATGGTGACAGAATTTTTAATTAATGCTTCTAGTTATTGATTTTCTACAACTGACCATCCTCCAAAATTTTCTTACATGGACTTTTAAAACTAATTCTTATATTAAGATTTCTAGGGGCGCCTGGGTGGCTCAGTGGGTTAAAGCCTCTGCCTTCGGCTCAGGTCATGGTCCCAGAGTCCTGGGATCGAGCCCCGCATCAGGCTCTCTGCTCGGCAGGGAGCCTGCTTCCTCCTCTCTCTCTCTATGCATGCCTCTCTGCCTACTTGTAATCTCTGCCTGTCAAATAAATAAATAAAATCTTTAAAAAAAAGATTTCTAATAAATTGAAATTAATTTTCCTTAAAATTATTTGAGGATTTTATTTTGCATTTGCCATTTATTCCATCTCATTAAACATCACTATCTAATATCTACCTCCAAATAGCTACTAGCATTTTTAACATTTATACCACAATAAACTTTGATGGTTTAATAGTTGTCAAAGTATACTGCAATGTTTAGCTATACTGCTATTGCATATAAAATCAGGACTTGGTAAAGCATACCAAATATACACAAATGTACATTTTTTATCCAGTAAGATTCAATTTATCTGAGGTAGACTGTTTTATATAGAAGTATCTCGAACAAATAGGAATATGTTTTCTTCTTTTATAGATTAATACTTCCAAAAGGAGATAGCTTATTTGACAAAGTTTCTGAAACAAACTATGACCTCCTACAAAACTGAAGTGGTTGAAAAGACAAAATATTACTAAATAGCCAACAATACTATGTTTTTATTCGCTGGGATCTGGAGATTAAGGAAAAAATACACTCTACTCTAAGCCATGTTAGGTTGGAATTATTATCCTAATACTGTGAAGAAAATTTTCATTAAGTCATGGATTTTTATGTGTGAAGTACAAGCAGAGAATTATCTTTAGGAAATGGGAGAAAATTGCAACTACTTTTCAAATGTAACCTTCACATTTTGAAAAATGCAGTCATGGATCTGTCCCCATGGGGACAAATATATTACCCTTCATTTCTGCACCAAAATTCAGCACATCATAGCCAGATATGATCTAATCTCCATGGTCTGTCTTAGGGGGGTTATATGCTTATAAAGATATGTCCCAATGAACAGCAAAGATTCACTGAATGTTTCTGTCCCCCACCATTTCAATTGATACTGACAGTCATCCTTTTTTTTAAGCCTCAGGTTTTTCAAGATAAAAATCAGTTTTTATGCAGTAAAATAGATGATTCAGTCAAAAGAAAAAGTTTGTGAGAACTTCAAAGCAACCACAATCCTTGGGACTAAGAATTAGACCCTATGGCTCCATTCTCCCAGTAGGACACACTTACAGAAATCAACATTGCTTACAAACATCCAGAGTTTGCCTTCATTTAACCCCTTATTAATGATAAATGGAAGGAAGGTTTAGAGTCACTAAATCCACTGCCACGTAGGTCATTATTTTCTTTTTTTCTCCTCTTTGCATTGAGATAATCTATACAAAAGTGCTTTACCTGGTACCTGAAATAAATTAGTTATCCAATAATGTGTTCATTGTGGTCTTTTAATTGTTTTGTTTCATTCATTTTTCCCTTTACACCTTGAAAAGATACTAATTAAGAAATTTTAATCAATACAGTCAAACAGCAGACATCCTGTTTATTATCTGCAGACCTTTCTAAATCTCTAAAACAAAAACAAAACTTTTTAATGAATCTCATCATTGGCCAAGTTCTTACTGGTAATTTCATATGTGTGAGTCATTAAAATTTTGCCTCTGTGTATGCTGAGGAATAGGAGAACTTCGATTTTTGTCACTGCCAATGTGCTCGACTTAAGCATGATCTCTTCTTATATTTCAAAGTTGCTGTCTATCATGGGGTCTGAGGACCTGGCCTTTGAAAGCACTATAGAACTTGCTTCCAATGCAAACACAGTAATTTCACTTCAACACCATATCACAATATATCGAAATAGCAAAATCACATAGTTAACCCAATATAACTCAATAACTTATTCATTTCAGGGTTTTATTTTTTCTTAATTGCTTTATATTTGTACTGTCCACATGGAATTTTGCTTTTATGTACCTCCATTTACATAGTAGGCATATCAAACATTATGAACACAGTTCACTTACAAAGGCAAAAACCTTATGATAATTCATTTCATGCATTACTGTTTTTAACCTAATTGATTCTACTTATGGAAAATTTTAACACATAAAATGACGTAGTGCTTTTGTTTGTTTACTTACTTGCCATCTCTCTTCTACACTAGAATATCAAGTTTAGGAGGGCAGGAACTGATTTTCTTTGCTGCTATATCCTCATTGAATACAGTACCTAGCACACATCAGATGTACAATAAAGATTTGTTAGATGAATGAGCAAATAAACAAAAGCACAGTAAATGTCTGTCTGACTTGTTCAATCTTATGGAGGGTCAAAAACTTACACTATTAGGTGGGACAATATGGCTCCAACGGAATGGAATTGAGTATTTTGCTCCTCTTAGGTCACTTAGGCTCTGTCAAAGGACCAGAAGGCTAGGGTGTGGTTAAATCCCCTAAATAAGAAATATATTAAGAGCTGACATTATTATTTGTAATCTCAAGGACTCCAAATTCTGTTTTTGTTTCCTCCATTTGTATCTTCCTTTGCCCAAATTATTTTATAGAGATCTGTCTGATCTATTGATCAGAGATCAACACTCTAGGTCAGAAATAGCCTAATAGAATCTGTATTCTTAATATTTCTAATAATGTTCTAAAAATAAAACCAAAACCAATGTACTCATAAACATCATTTGAGAATCATAAATTTATGACATTTCTCTGTTTACATAATATGTGCACATACATGTATACTATATACTCATATTCTTACAAAAACAAGAATATAAAATGCATACACAAACTGAGAAATAAACCAGGAAAATAGTTTATAAAGAAGGAATGGTTCATATCAATTAAAATTGTACAAGTTTTCATAAATTTCTAGCTGGCCTATTAGCAAATTGGAGGTTATTTTTTGAATGGCCAATTATCTCCTTAGGAAGTATACATCTTCTAAGCCTCCAAAGGTGACAGACAGGGCCAAAACAGGAAATATTATTAGTTGAATGGTATTAACAAGTTCTGAGTTCCAAGGTTGGAAAGTAAACTAGAGAGCTCCAAATGTGGAATTCCTGAAAAGTCAGAGAAATATGTTCAACAAAAGAGCAACTGGCAAGGGATGGGATGTCTTAAAATTTGTTCATTGCATATATGATGTCTTTAAATATGCAGGTTTTGTTGTGCTAAAAAAAGTTCCCTTTTATGCCTAGTGTTTTAAAATTTTGTAATCACTGAAAATACTGAACTTTATAAAATGTTGTCATGGGGTCTATGGGTGCCTTGGTAGGTTAAATATCTATTTTCCTTTGGCTCAGGTCATGATTTGGGAGTCTTGGGATGGAGCCCCATGTAGGGCTGCCTGCTCAAGGAGTCTGCTTCTCCTTCTCCTCTGCCCCTCTCCTCACTTGTGCTTTCTTTCTCTCTCTCAAATAAAATCTTTCTTCAAATGTTATGACATCTACCAAGATACATATTTTTTTTTTTTTTGCACAGTGACACATTGCCTGATACTCAAATGATAAATCATACTTGAATATTTGGATTAGATTCTTTCTTTAATGTAATGTAATGTGTTACCATATTTTACATAGTAAACATACTATTGAATTTATATTATTTTACTGACCTTTTCCTTTATTACAAGTTTTTGGATTACCTTTACACTGTTGGACTGATTTCATTGTATAGGTTATCTCAAATCATTTTTCGGATCAGGTGGGGTAAAAATAATCACACATTTATGGCACAAGAAGGATAAACAGAAGAACAACTTTGACTCTCATGCTTCCATCAATGAGAAAATAGTTATATTTCTATATATACATAAATATGCATATTTATGTCATTATGTACATATTTGTACCCATATGAGATGTTACAATCAGTATATTGAGCAGTAATTCTTTTTTTTATTAAAGGTTTTATTTATTTATTTGACAGAGATCACAAGTAGGCAGAGAGGCAGGCAGAGAGAGAGGGGGAAGCAGGCTCTCGCTGAGCAGAGAGCCCGATGCGGGGCTCGATCCCAGGACCCTGAGATCATGACCTGAGCTGAAGGCAAAGGCTTAACCCACTGTGCCACCCAGGAACCCTGAGTTTAGTATAATTTCTAGTTCAAATTTAATTTCTAACTCTATCTTTATTAAAATATCAAACAATCAGGGTAACACAAGAAGTAAAAATAGTACAGGTTCCTGGCTATATTTTAACCTCTCTATACATATATATTTCTGCTGTTAAAGGCTCTAGACTCTATTCCTTCAGTATATAGACAGAGAGAGAGACCCAGCCCTAGAAATAGTAGTTGTAACATCAGAATCATACAGTAGCAAAGCTTTTCAGTAAAAGGGTAGAGAAATAATCCTAACTGAGAATATCTTCTACTCTTCTATTGGCAGAAGGTCTCAACTATTACCCTAGAATATTATGCAGTAAAACACCTGGTACACAAGGTCAAATAACATTACTGATTATATATATATATATATATATATATATATATATATATATATATTTCTATTTTTATGACTGCCAATCAGGAAAATACTTCTCAGCCTATTTGTACATTTTAACACATATTCAATCCCCAATTTGGGGATGAGATAAATGACTGACCCATCTGGCTCAAAAGTAGTATCCATTTCTATCACAGTAATTATAAACTATGTGAGTATAGGGGAGGCTATCCATTTAAATTACTTCATATTCTTTGTTCTAACTGAATTATGTCCCCTATACTCTACAAAAAATATGTTAGAATCATAATCTCCAGCACCTCAGAAGGTGATTCTGTTTTGGAAATGGGATCTTTATAGAGTTAAGTTTTACCGAGGCCATTTGGGTGGCCCCTAATCCAAAAGAACTGTTATCCTGATAAAAATGGGACATGTAGACAGAGAGACAGAGACACGTAGAGGGAAGATGATATGAAGAGACATAGGGAGAAGACAGCAACTGACAAGCCAAGAAGAGAGGCCTAGAACAGCTAACTGAACATTAAAAAGAAAGAAAGAACGAAAGAACAAAAGAAAGAAAAGAACCCTCTCTCGTAAAGCCACACCTGCTGACACCTTAATCACAGACCTCCAGCCATTAGAACTGCAAGGAAATAAATTTCTTTTGCTTAAGTCATCAAGTGTATGGTATTTTGTTATGGCAGCCCTAGAAAACTAACATGCCTAGTTTCCCATAATGGTAGCATCGTGCAACAGTAGAGTAAAATATCGCAACTGGGATACTGACATTGATAGAGTCAAGATACAGAACAGATCCATTACTACAAGGATTTTTTCCTGATGCTTTTTTAACACTACATCCATCTTCTTCCCACCTCCCTCTTCTGGTCTCTGAATGCCAGTGACAACTAATTTGTAAGAATGTCATATAAATGAATCATGGGGTGTATAAACTTTTGGGATTGGCTCCCCCCCTCAGAAAATTACATAGACATTTATCCAAGTAGTTGTGTACATCAGGAGTCTGTTACTGAGTAATATTCCTTGATATGGATGAACCCAGGATATTTAACCAATCACCCCTTAAAGAATGTGTTTAGTATCTCTAGTTCTTGGCAATGATGAATGGATCTTCTTGGAATAATTGTGTACAGGTTTCTGGGTGAACATAAATGTTCATTTCCTGGAGATAAATGACCAAATATGAAATTGGGTCATTTGATAGTTACATAATTTGTTTTATAAGAAATTAACAACCCGGGGGCGCCTGGGTGGCTCAGTCATTGGGCATCTGCCTTTGGCTCAGGTCATGGTCCCAGGGTCCTGGGATCAAACCCTGCAACAGGCTCCCTACTCAGTGGGAAGCCTGCTTCTTCCTCTCCCACTCCCCCTGCTTATGTTCCTTCTCTCATTGTGTTTCTCTCTGTCAAATAAATAAATAAATCTTAAGAAAATAAATAAAATACATGGAATAGCATAAAAAAGAAATTAACACCCTGTTTTTCAGAATCACTGTACCGTTGTATAATCCCATCAACAACCTATGAATGATCTAGTTTTCCTATATCCTCATGCATATTTGATGTTGTTGAGACTATTATTTTTAATTTCAGTCTTGGTGATAAGTACAAAGTGAAAATTCATTGTGATTTTAATTTACATTTCCATGATTGATGATGATGTTGAATATTTTTATTTGCTTAATTTATATTTATATGTATTCTTTGGTGAAACGTCTATTCATATCTTTTGTTCATTTTCTAAATGAATTGTTTCCGTATTGTTGAGTTTTGATTTTTTTTTTTGTATTTTAGACAAAAGCTCTTTGTCAGATATGTGATTTGCAAATATTTTATCCCATTCTGTACCTTCACCCCCCCCCCCCCGTTAACAGGGTCTTTTGTTGAATGTTTTTACGTGTGATGAAGTACAGTTGCTCAGTTCTTTCATTTATGGATCCTATGTCAAGTCAAAGAAATCTTGCCTAGATCTTGGATCCTAAGATATTTTTCTTTTATTATTTGTTATTTAGTTTTGTCTAAGACTTTTATAGTTTTATGTTTTACATTTAAATTTGGGATATATTTTGCATTAATTTTTTGTACAATGTGAGGCTTAGGCTGAGGTTCTTTTAAAAACTTTCTTATGGGGAGAAACTGGGTAGCTCAGTTGATTCTGTCTGACTCTTGATTTTGGCTTAGGTCATGACGTCAAGGTTGTAAGATCGAGTCCCACATTGGGCTCCAAGCTGGGCATGCAGCCTGCTTAAGATTCTCTCTCTATCTGCCCTTCCCCCTCTTTTTCTAAATAAATAAAAATAAAATAGAGATAAAATAGAAATAAAAAAATTTGCTTATGGGTACCCAGCTGCTTCAGTACCATTTGCTAAGAAGGCTCTCCTCAACTGAATTGTGTTTTGCTTGTTTGTTTGTTTTTCTTTGCATTTTTGATAACAAATCATTTAGGTACATTTCTATGGGCCTGCTTCTGGGTTATCTTGTTTTGTTTCATTGATCTATGTGTTTTCCATTTTTCCAACATCATACCGCCTTAATATATATCTGTAGGTGCTTATCAGGCTTTATATTAGGTACAGTGATTCCTCCCACCATATTTTCCTTTGTCAAGTTTGTTTTTGCTATTGCAGGATGTGTGCCTTTTTGTTTAAATTTTATTATGAGTTTATCTTTGCAAAAACGCTTTCTTGGATATTGTGTTTTTAGTTTTAGTTTTCATATTCATTGTTAGTATACAGAAATGTGGTGACTTTTTGTGTGTTGGTCTTGTATCCTATGACCTTGCTGAACTACTGATTAGTTCTAGGGTTTTATTATTGTTGTTGTTAGCTTCCTATGGATTCTTAATAGACAGTCATACCATCAGCAGATAGGAGCAGTTTTATTTACTTATTTCCAGCCTATATATTTCTTTCTTTCTTATCTCATTGTAGTGGTTAGAACCTTCATATTTTGTTTAAATAAGAATGAGGGAGTGGATCTTTGCCCTCTTGCCAATCTTAGATGGAAAGTTATCAGTCTTTCATTACTAAATATAATGTGGGTTATAGGAAGTTTTTGTAGATGCTGTTTATTAAGCTGAAGAAGTTCCCATATGTATCTTGTTTGGTAAAAGTTTTCATGTGAAGGGGTTTTGGATTTTGTAAAATACTACTTTATCAATTGATATCAAAATATGATTTCCTTAGTCTGTTCATATAGATGGTAGATTATAAAGATTGGTATTTGAATGTTAAAACACTTTAGCATAACCAGAATAAATCCTGATTGACAATGGTATATATATTCTTTGTAGACATTGCTGGATTGGATTTGCTATACTTTGTTGACAACTTCTGTATCTAAGTTCATGAGAGACAGTATCTGTAGAGTATTTTTTTTTTCTTTTTATATTGTCTTAGTCTGGTTTTGGTAACAAAATAATACTAGCCTCATGAAAATTACTTGAGAAGTGTTTCCTCCTCTTCTGTTTTCTGGAGGTAATTCTATAAAATAGGTATTAATTTTTCTTTAAATATTTGGTAAAATTCTCTAGAGAAGCAATCTGGGCCCAATGATTTCTTTTTCAGTAACCTTATTTTAATTGGAAGTACTCTGAGAAATGCATACTCCTGCTTGGAAGGGTAGGAAAAGGGTAAGAAGAGATGTGGTGGAAGAAAAATCATCAACTTCTTGCTCTGTGCCAATCAAACCATAGTGGGGAGGGAGGGAAGCATCCTGGTTTTTCTGTTAGTATTTAGCTGGAGTTGAAAATAGATTACCAGACAACATCTAATGTTGGGTTGTCCAGTTTGGGGCCATTTGGTTATAGTTGCAGGCTTTATTGGAGATTTTTTGGTTTGTTTGTATTGGTGATTCAGGATTGGATGCTTCTGTAGGACATTAAGAAATCCAGGGAAACCCCTGACATGCTATTCTTCAAGTCCTCCATTCTCCAAGCACCATGTTTTCTTATTCCCATCTTTCAGAGAGTTCCCATGCTTTATGTGCAGGGCTTTTTTGTTATGTGTGAGAAGACCCATGAGGAATGGGACTATTCCACACTGACAGAATTGGAAATCCATCTACGTTGCCCTATTTTTTTAGAATAAAATAAAAATTGAGATAATGTTTGTGAGAATTACATGATGTGATGATTAACTCAAAGCCTGGAATATTAAAAGTATATACTTTGAGCTATTAAGGGTCTTCTAATGACTTTGATGAGAAATAAGTTCAGAAGCAGGAAGGGTGGGGAATAAATGAGAAAAATGGAAAGTAAAAAAGGCCAGAGTATGAAGAACAGGTTAAAGCTCTGAAGGACTGAGGTGACAGATACTCAGTGCAAGCACACATCTGGTGACCTAAAAAGTGCTGGGCGGGACTGGGCCATCCTCTCTCCTGTCTTTCAGTGCCAATCCACTTGCCTGATATCAGATATTTCTCAATGTCAGAGAAATACTGATATGGCTAATGGAGAGAAAGTGAAGATAAATTTTATTTTCATCTGAGGGTAGATAAAAATGAATTATTTTAATCATCTGTACTTTTTTTCTTGGCTTTACTACAAACTCACATTTAGAATATCTACTATAATCTAGTCATGAAAAACACAAATTTAAAGCTATGTCAACAATCATGCAATAATTCATAGAGGTAGGGGAAAGATACCTGAGACTTGAAAATAAAATATTAATATTTGGTGATTTAGAAATACTCCTAATAAGTAAAATAAAGCTAAGTCAGGAAATATAAACATAATCACTGTATCAATATTTAATCATAATATTTTATCAATCCATAAATCTTCTGAGTGAAGTTCATTTGAATCATAAAATAGTCATCCATCTTTTATAAACTTCACTAATGTAAATAAAGTTAAATATTGACAATAAAATTAATTTTTTTATAAGACCATCAGATAAATATCTTTTTCTTTCCCCCTGACAAGATAGTGGACATTTTTTTTTAAACAGTTAATCTAACATGTTATTAGTTTACTGGTAACAGGAGGCTGAGAAAACTTCCACCAACCTTTAAGAATCATTGAATTCAACATCATTTCTTTCTAGAAAGGACCATATTCACATGCTGCTAGATAAATTAAGTTTTCCTTTCTTTCTTTTTTTTTTCACTTTATGGCAAGCATTTTTATCTTTAAACAACTTTAAACTAACATAAAAATGACAAGAAAAGTACCAAGAATTTATTTTTGCCCTTCATCTGGATTCTGCAATTGCTGACATTTTGCCATATTTAATTTTATTACTGTCTTTCTGATTCATTAGAGAGTAGGCAGCAATCACAGGACTCCTTTCCTATTAAGTATGTCAGTTCAGATCCCCAAATTATCCACAAATAGGAAACAATATTAATAAAATAATATTGGCTAAGTAAAGATTTCAAGTTTTTTTTTTTTTTAAACTTAATTTATTATTTGCCCCAGGGATACAGGTCTGTGAATTATCATGCTTACACATGTCCCAGCACTCACCATAACACATACCTTCCCCATTGTCCATACCCAGCCATCCTATCCCTACTCCTCCACCCTCCAGCAGCCCTCAGTTTGTTTCATGAGATTCAGAGTCTCTTATGGTTTGTCTCCTTCTGTTCCCATTAGATTTCAAGCTTTGTAGATTGTCTCAATAATGTTTGTTACGGCAAAAATTATATTTCTGCTCTATGATACAATCTTGAATCACATTTCACATTTAGATTTGGCATCTTTTTTATTAATAAAAACTAATATTTAATGAGTATTTACTAAGCGTCAGGCATTTGTGTAATGTTTTTGCATTGGTATTTTATTTATTTATTTACATTTTTTTAATGTTAAAAAACCTCATCAGTTTTTGAGGTAGTGTTCCATGATCCATTGTTTGTGTACAACACCCAGTCCTCTATGCAATATGTGCCCTCCATAATACCCATTACTGGGCTTACCCATCCCCTCTACACCCCCCAACCCTCATTTGATTCCCAGAGTCCACAGTCTCTCATGGTTCATCCAACCCTCTGAATCCCTCTCCCCCTTCATTTTTCCCTTCCTTCTCCTAATATTCTCCATGCTATTCCTTATGTTCCACAAATAAGTGAAACTGTATGATAATTGCCTTTCTCTGTTTGACTTATTTCACTTAGCATAATCTCCTCCGCTTACATCTGGGTTGATGCAAATATTAGGCATCCATCCTTCCTGATGGCTGAGTAATATTCCATTGTATATGTGGACCCCATCTTCTTTATCCATTCATCTGTTCAAGGGCATCTCAGCTCCCTCCACAGATTGGCTACTGTGGACATTGATGCCATGAACATCAAGGTGCATATGGCCCATCTTTTCACTATATCTGTATCTTTGGGTTAAATACCCAGTAGTTCAATTGCTGGTTCATAGGATAGCTCTATTTTTAACTTTTTGAGGAACCTCCACACTGTTTTCCAAAGTGGGGCACCTGGGTGGCTCAGTGGGTTAGGCCACTGCCTTCAGCTCGGGTCATGATCTCAGGGTCCTGGGATCGAGTGCCGCATCGGGCTCTCTGCTCAGCAGGGAGCCTGCTTCCCTCTCTCTCTCTCTCTGCCTGCCTCTCTGCCTACTTGTGATCTCTGTCTGTCAAATAAACAAATAAAATCTTTAAAACAAAAAAACAAAGTGTTTTACCACCTTGTATTCCCACCAGCAGTGTAACAGGCTACACTGGGGAAAGGATCCCCTTTCTCCATAACCTCTGCAACATTTTTTTTTCTTGTCTTGTTAATTTTTGCCAAGCTGATTGGTGTAAGATAGTATCTCAGTGTGGTTCTGATTTGAATTTCCATGATGGTTAATGATAATGATCATTTTTTCATGTGTCAGCCATTTGTATGTCTTCTTTGGAGAAGTGTCTGTTCATGTCTTCTGCCCATTTTTTGACGTGATTATCTGTTTTGTGCGTGTTGAGTTTGAGGCGTTCTTTATAGATCTTGGATATCAATCCTTTGTCTGTAGTGTCATTTGTGAATATCTTCTCCCATTCCGTGGTTGTTGCTTTGTTTTGTTGACTGTTCTCTTTGCTGTGCAGACTTTTGATCTTGATGAAGTCCCAAAAGTTCATTTTTGCTTTTGTTTCCCTTGCCTTTGGAGACATGTCTTGATAGAAGTTGCTGTGGCTGATGTCAAAGAGGTTACTTTCTATGTTCTCTAGGATTTTGATAGATTCCTACCTCATGTTGAGGTCTTTCATCCATTTTGAGTGTATCTTGTGTATGGTGTAAGAGAATGGTCAAGCTTCATTCTTCTGGATGTGGCTGTCCAATTTTCCCAGCACCATTAATTGAAGAGACTGTCTTTTTCCACTGGATATATTTTTTTGCTTTGTCCATAGAGTTGAGAGTCCATATCTGGGCTCTCTATTCTGTTCCATTGACCTTTGTATCTGTTTTTGTGCTAGTACCATGCTGTCTTGATGATCACGGCTTGGTAATGTATCTTGAAATCAGAAAACATAGTGCCCCAGCTTTGTTTTTCTTTTTCAACATTTCCTTGGCAATTCACGTTTTTTTCTGGTCTCATACAAATTTTAGGATTATTTATTCTAGCACTTTGAAAAATGCCATTGGTATCTTGATTGGGATGGCGTTGAAAGTATAGATTGCTCTGGGCAGTATAGATTTTTTAACAAAGTTTATTCTTCTGACCCATGAACATGGAATGTTTTTCCATCTTTTTTGTGTCTTCTATAATTTCCTTCATAAGTCTTCTGTAGTTTATCTAGAGGATAGATCCTTCACCTCTTTGGTTAAGTTTATTCCAAGTTATCTTATGGTTTTTGGTGCTGTTGTAAATGGAATCAATTCTCTAATTTCTCTTTCTACAGTTACATTGTTAGTGTATAGAAAAGCAACTGATTGGGGCGCCTGGGTGGCTCAGTGGTTTGGGCTGCTGCCTTCGGCTCAGGTCATGATCTCAGGGTCCTGGTATCGAGCCCCGCATCAGGCTCTCTGCTCCGCAGGAAGCCTGCTTCTCTCTCTCTCTCTCTCTCTCTCTCTCTCTCTCTCTCTCTTTCTCTCTCTGCCTGCCTCTCTGCCTACTTGTGATCTCTGTCTGTCAAATAAATAAATAAAATCTTTAAAAAAATTAAAAAAAAAGAAAACCGACAGATTCTGTATCTTGCCACATTACTGAATTGTTGTATGAGCTCTAGTTATTTAGGGGTGGAGTCTTTGGGGTTTTCCACAGAAAAGGATCATGTCATCTGCAAAGAGAGAGTTTGACTTCTTCTTTGCCAGTTTGAATATATTTTATTTCTTTTTGTTGTCTGTTTGCTGTTGCTAGGATTTCTAGTACTAAGTTGAACAATAGTGGTGAGAGTGAGTATGCTTGTCATGCTCCTGATCTTAAGGGAAGAGAATGATATTTGTTGTGGGCTTTCATAGACGGTTTTTATGAAATTGAGGAATTTTCCCTCTATCTCTACAGTTTGATGAGTTTAAATCAGGAAAGGATGCTTATTTTGTCAAATGCTTTTTCTGCACCAGTTGAGAGGACTATATGGTTCTTCTCTCTCCTCTTATTAATGTGTTCTACCACATTGATTGATTTGCAAATGTTGAACCACCCTTGTATCTCTGGGATAAATCCCACCTGCTCATGATGGATAATCCTTTTAGTGTATTGTTGGATCCTATTAGCTAGGATCTTGTTGAAAATTTTGGCATCCATATTCACCAGGGATATTGGTCTGAAACTCTTCTTGATGGGGTCTTTGCCTGGTTTTGGGATCAAGGTAATGCTGGCCTGATAGAACGAGTCTGAAAGATTTCCTTCTGCTTTTATTTTTTGAAAAAGCTTCAGGAGAATAGGTATTATTTCTTTAAATGTTTGGTCGAATCCCCCAGGGAATCCATCAGGCCCTGGACTCTTGTTCTTTGGGAGGTTTTTAATCACTGCTTCAATCTTATTTATGGTTATTGTTTGTGGAAACTGAGGCTGTCAGTTTCTCCTGTTTCAGTCTTGGTAGTTCATAGGTTTTCAGGAAGACATCCATTTCTTCCAGGTTGCTTAATTTATTGGCATATAGTGGTTGATAATAATTTCTAATAATTGTTTCTATTTCTTTGGTGTTAGTTGTGATCTCTCCCCTTTCATTCATAATTTTATTAATTTGGGTCCCTTCTCTTTTCTTTTGAATAAATCTGGCTAGTGGTTTATCGATCTTATTAATTCTTTCAAAGAACCAACTTCTAGTTTTGTTGATTCCCTATACTATATTTCTGGCTTCTAATTCATTGATCTCTGATCTAATCTTAATAACTTCTCTTCTAATTCATGATTTAAGCTTTATTTGTTGTTTTTTCTCCAGTTCTTTAAGGTGTATAGTTAATTTGTGTATTCAGGATATATATATATATATATATATATATATATATATATATATATATATATATAAATTATTTTTATTTTTTATTTTTTTGATTAAGGCTTGGATGGCTATGTATTTCCCTCTTAGGACTGCCTTTGCAGGATCCCATAGGTTTTCTCCAATGTGTTTTATTCTCATTGGTTTCCATGAATTGTTTAAGTTCTTTCTTGATTCCCTGGTTGACCCAAACATTCCTTAGCAGGATGGTCTTTAGATTCCAAGTGTTTGAATTTCTTCCAAATTTTTCTTGTGATTGAGTTCCAGTTTCAAAGCATTATGGTCTTAGAATATACAGGAAATAATCTCAGTCTTTTGGTATCAGCTGAGTCTTGATTTGTGACCCAGTATGCGATCTATTCTGGAGAAATATCCAAGTGCATTCAAGAAAAATTAATATTCTGTTATTTTAGGGTGGATTCTGTATATATCTATGAGGTCCATCTGGTGTGGTATCTCATTCAGAGTTCTTGTTTCTTTATTGATTTTCTGCATCAATGACCTGTCTATTTCTGAGTTGAGGGCTGAGGTCTCCTCCTGTTAGCATGTTATTATCAGTATGTCTCTTTATTTTGGTTAATAGTTGGTTATGTAATTGGCTGCTACCATGTTGGTAGCATACCATATTTACAATTGTTAGATACTCTTGTTGGATAAACCCTTTAATATTTATATTGTGTCCTTCTGTAAAGACTATAGTCTTTAACTTAAAACCCAATTTGTATGATATAAGAATTGCTACCCCAGCTTACTTTGAGGTCAACTGGCATGATAGATGGCCCTCCATTCCTTCACTTTCAGTCTGGATGCATCTTGAGGTTGAAAATGAGTATCATGTAGAGAGCGTATGGATGGGTCCTATCTTTTTATAATCTGCAACCTTGTGCTGTTTCATGGGAGCATTTAGGCCATTCATGTTGAGAGTGATTATTGAAAGATATGATTTTATTTTCATCATGTTGCCTGTGAAGTCCTTGTTTCTATAGATTGTAAATTTCTGTTCTGTATCACTCTTGGGGTCTTTCTCCTTTTATAGACCCCCCTTTAATATTTCTTGTAGGGTTAGCTTGATGGTAACAAATTCTTTCCATTTCTGCTGGTCTTGGAAGCTCCTATTCTCTCCATCCATTCTGTTATCTTTCTGGATAAAGTATCCTTGGCTGCATGTTTTTTCACTTATTACCTTGAATATGTCTTATAGCCGTTTCTGGCTTGCCAAGTATCTGGGGACAGGTCTGACATTATTCTAATTTTCCTCCCTTTATAAATAAGAAACTCCCCTCTTTCTGCTTTCAAGATTGTTTCCTTGGATCTAAATTTGCAAATTGTGCTATTATATGCTGTGGCATTGGTCTGTTTTTGTTGATCTTGTGAAGGGTCCTCTCTGACTCTTGGACATGAATGCTTATATTTTTCCCTCAGATTAGGGAAGTTCTCAGCTACAATTTACTCAAATATATCGTCTAGAACCCCCCCCCCATCTACCCCTTCAAGGATCCCAATAATTCTTAAATTGAACATTTCATTCTGTCACTAATCTCTTCCAGTTTGATTTCTTGGTTTTTAATTTGTTTTTCCCATGCCGCCTCAATTTCCATCTCTTCTATCATCTTATCTTCTATCTCACTAATTCGTTCTTCTGCCTCGTTTACTCTGACAGTCCATGTATCCTGCTTAGACTGCATTTCATTCACCACATTTTTAAGTCCAGCCTGATTAGATCCCATCTCTGTCCTTAGAGATTCTACATTGTTGTTAATATTTTTTCAGGCCTAGATATTGCCTTGATAACTGTTACTCTAAAATCAATTTTTGACATCTTGATTGTATCCATATCCAGTAGTTCTATGGCAGAGACCACTTTTTTGGCTCTTTCTTTTAGGGTTCCTTCTCCTAGTCATTCTGTTGAGGGGTGGTTGAAGGGATGTACAGAGTCCAAATTATTGACCACAACCCAAGCAAGATGCACCTGTTTTATAGGCACCTTAGGGATGTTGGCCTCTTGTTCTTCCAGCCTATTTTCTGGTGGATGGTGGATAGGCCTGTGGTGCTATTACTCAGGCAACCTTGTTTGGGCGAAATTACCCTGCCCCCTGTGGGGAGGGGATGTATTCATTGAAACCTTTTTAGTTTTGATTTTTGTTGTTGTTGTTGTTGTCTGGCATCTTTCCCTGGCAGCTTTGTGCATCTCTTCTGAGAGTCAGAGCAGAAGTGATTGTATCCAAACCTTTGTCTCAGAATAGAGAGAATGCAGTCTGATCTTCATGGAACTCTCCAGGCCACACTGTCTCTGCTTTTGTATGTGCTGCTAAAAACCACAGTGTTCTGGGTTGTGCACCCCACAGCAGCACTCCCAGCCCTTGCTTCTAGGTCCAGGCATGTCTCTACCCTTTGTGCTTCTACAACTGCAAGGCACCCTTGGGTTGCTCGTGTGCTCCTAAAGCTCTAGGTATAAGTTTGGTGGACTGTCCTAAAGTCCTTCCTCACTGCTATGGATCTTCAAGTCTGTGCCTGGTCCATAGTGTGGGCAGATTTTGAGTGCTCTTGTGTTATTTCACCTTCCAGGCTGAAGAGAGAAGCAGGTCTCTTCTCCTTCTGTTTATCTTACAATATTTGTTCACAGAATCATGGATCCCTGCTTCATACCTCAATACCAACCACCAGAGATATTCTGTTTGTGGAGATCCAGATATATCTTCTTATATCTCAGGCTGATTTTGTGGTGTTCTTACTAGTCTGGTAGATATCCTGCTCAATTCAGGGGACCAGTTGAAATAGGGTCCCCTACTTCTCTACCATCTTTTTCCTCTTTCTCTGCTATGTAATTTTTTATTGCTATGTAATTCACATATCATGACATTTACCCTATTAGAGTGTTGTTGGTTTTTTTTTTTTTTTTTTTTTTGCACTTATTTGGTTTTTAGTATATTCACAAGGTTGTATAGAAATCACCACTATTTAATGCTTGGAATATTTTTATTACTTCAAAAGAAAAACTGCATATATACTAGCAGTTATACTTCATTCTCCCCTCCCCCAGCCCTGGCTGCCACTAGTCTGATTTCAGTCTCTTAGATATGCTTTTTCTGGACAATTCATTTTTATGAAATTATACCATATGCAGCCTTTTGTGTCAATCTTCTTTCACTTAGCATAAGGTTTAAAAATTAATCTGTATTGTAGCACATACAATATTTTATTTCTTTTAATAGTCAAATACTATTCCATTGTATGGATATATCACAATTTGTTTACCCATTTTTAGTTGTTGGACATCTGTGTTGTTTCCATTTGGAGCTGTTAAGAATAATGTTGTTATGAACATTCATAAACACGGTTTTCTTTATGTAAACATATGTTTTCAGTTCTGTTAGAAATATATACCTAGTAGTAGAATTCTTGGTTTATATGATAACTCTAAATTTGACTTTTTGAGGAACTGTCAAATTGTTTGACAGAGGAAATCCATCATTTTATGTTTCTTTTTCTTTTAATTGCTCCATTTGTATAGAATATTTAGTTTTTCAATTATTTTATGATGAATAATACTATGGTTGACATTCTTATAGATTAATTTTTGTACAGATACTTGATTATATCTTTAGCATAAATTCCTAGGTGTGGAATTATTTAAATCTTAAATGCATTTTTTTTATTTTTTTGATTTTTTATTTTTTCTTTGTTTTCTTTTCTTTCTTTTTTTTTTAAGTTAACATATAATGTATTATTTGTTTCAGGGGTACAGATCTGTGATCCATCAATCTTATACAATTCACAGTCTTCATTATAGCACATATCCTCCTCAATGTCCATCACCCCCATTTTATGTTTCAACAAGGAATAGATGAGGATTCTAATTTCTCAACATATATGGCAACACTTTATTTTCTGACTTTACTGATTATTGCCATCTTGATTGGTATGAAGTAACATTTCATTGTGGCTTTAATAAGTATTTACCTAATGGCTTGTGATGTTGTGCCTGTTCACATGCCCTTATTGGCTATTTGTATTCTTGGAGAAATGTCTATTCAAGTTATTTCCTTATTTTCTAATTGGGTGGTTGTCTCTGTGTCATGTTGTAAGAGTTCTTGATATACTCTGGATGTGAAAGTCACAAGATATATGAATTGCAAATATCTTCACCCATTCTGTGGATAGTCTTTCATTTTCATGATCATGTCCTTGTAGATGGAGAAAAAAATAATTTTGATGAAATCTTATTTATCTGTTTTTTCTTTGTATGTTGGACTTTATGAATTATTTCTAAGAAACTATTACCTAATTCAAGATCAAAAATATTTACACATATGTTTTATTCTAAGAGTTTTATAGTTTTAGTTCTTATAGTTTATTTATTTATTTATTTAGGTAGTTGTTTTTAAAAATTAGATAGTTAATTTTTATATATGGTATAAGGTAGGAGTCCAACTTCATTCCTTTGCATAAGATTACTAGCTGTCCTTCAGCACTAATTGTTGAAAAGACTATTCTTTCACCTACTGAGTTGTCTTGGGACCCTCATCAAAAGTCAGTTTCTCAAAGATATATGGTGTTATTTTGGAACATTAATTTTTATCCCATCAATTCATTCATCTACTCTTAATCCAATAACACACATAATTACATTTCTAACTTTGTGATGAGTTGTGAATTCAGGAGGTATGAGTCTTCTAATTTTGTTCTTTTAATTTTTTTTTTTTTTTTTTTTTTTTTTTGCTATTTGGAGCCCTGCTGGTTTTGATAGAAATTGTATTATATCTATAGATCAATTTGATTAGGATTGCTATTTTAATAGTATTAAATGTTCCAGCTCATGAACATGGTATATCTTTTAATGCATTTAGTATTTTATAAAATTTCTTTCAGTGATTTTTATATTTTTTAGTGTACAAGTTTTGTAGTTCTTTTAAGTTTATTTCCACTTAATTTATTAATTTTTTCTATTGAAAATTAAATTGCTTTCTTAATTTCATTTCCAGATTGTTCATTTCTAGTGTATAAAATCACCACTAAATTTGTATATTGATATTGTATCCTGAAACCTTGCTGAATTTATTTGCTCTAAATTTCTTTGTGTATTTTCATATGTTTCTCTAGAAACATTTCATATGTTTCTATATACACATTTCATATGTTTCTATATATACATGTCATGAAATACAGATAGTTTTATCCCTTCCTTTCTAATCTTAATATCTTTTTAACTGTTCTTGCATTATTGCTTTGGCTACAATCTTTTAAAATATTAGATAGAAGAGTGGCCATCCTAGTGTTGTTTTGAATTTATGGAGAAATTTTTGGTCTTTCATCATTAAGTGTGATGTTAGCTGTGGGTTTTATCAAGTAGTTTATCATCATGGATTGATACAATTACATTTTCTCCCCTACTCTCTTAATAATACATATTGCATAAATACATAATCTTTTCTTGAAATACATCTTATGCTTGGGATAAAGACAATTTGAACTTAGATTTTTTTTCGAAATATACTGTTTTGTTTGATTTAGCATACTTTATTTAATATGAAGGTGAATTATAATGAAATCAGTAGAAACATATATTTTTCCTAGACTACCTGGTGCTATCAAAAGTAGCTGAAACATGAGCAAAAGCATTTACTCTCTTTGTCACCCAAATTACGTCCTTTTAAAAACTAAAATATCATTTAACTCACATGTATATTTAAGGATTAAATAAACTAATACGGATGAAATTTTATGTTTTTTCTCTATTTTTATAATTATTACTATTGCATTTTTTTCTGTAAGAGAGTTGGTCTAAATTTTATATTTTTTATCTCTTTTTACTTTGTTTGATTTAAATCTTATTCTATCCTTATAAAGTTTGTTAGCCATTTCTTATTTATTGAACAAATATTC
This sequence comes from Mustela lutreola, assembly GCF_030435805.1. NCBI lineage: Eukaryota > Metazoa > Chordata > Mammalia > Carnivora > Mustelidae > Mustela > Mustela lutreola. The sequence continues at coordinate 61,820,622 of NC_081304.1, read as the reverse complement.
ATGCTGTGTTTTTCTTAAAAAAAAAAAAAAGTACTGTAAGGGCCTATTTAGCCAGAGCAATTCCACCCTGTTAAACAATGACCTTGTTGTTTACACAGTAAAACTTAAACTGTCCCTGCTCCCCCCCCCCACTTCCCCCAGGGGACTTAGTTAAAACAAGTCCTGGAAACTAGTCCCAGGTAACAAAGCCCAAATACAAGGGTGGGTCAAGCCAGGTGGAGGTATTCAATCAGTAGGGGCTCATATTGTCTCCCTAGCTACCAAGGAGTATGGGCCCCGCCTTTGGGTGCCTTTTGGGCACTAATTCTGACCAAGGTGAAAGGCTAGTTCAAATATCTACTATAGGGTAAATTGTAATTCAATTGGTCACTTATGTGTGACCTAGAGGACTATACAGCTTTCTCTGTGTTACAATCTCACTCGCCACCTGTGCATGGCCAGGCCCAACCACATGGCCTTTGCCATTAAAAGCTAGTCTGTAAGGCAGAGAGAGGTCACCCCTTTGCATGAGATGGTCCTGGCTGGTCAGTTTGATTCTCGATGCTTGGCACAAAATAAAGCTTTGCTTGACCTTCTCTTTGGATCAGTCTTGCCCCCTCTTCCATGGACCCAATAGTACAATAAGGGAATTGCTACTTTATTGAAGGTTCCCTGGCATTAGCTTATAAAACATTTTCGAACTAACAAATAATATTTTTGGTAACTTTTACTTGCTGATTTAATCACTTTTATGGCTTTGGATATATTTAGATTTTATTTGTGTGTGTGTGTGTGTGTGTGTGTGTGTGTAGAAAATTTATAAAGATATATTGATAGAAATGTCATTTTTACCTTTTTTCTTATATATCATTTGAAGTTGTTTATAATTTCTTCTGATTTTTATTTTTATTTTTAAAGATTTTATTTATTTGACAGAGAGAGAGAGAGATCACAAGTAGGCAGAGAGTCAGGCAGAGAGAGAGGGAGAAGCAGACTCCCCACTGAGCAGAGAGCCCAATGTGGGGCTGGATCCCAGAACCCTGAGATCATGGCCTGAGCTGAAGGCAGAGGCTAACCCACTGAGCCATCCAGGCACTCCAATTCTGATTTTTAAATTTCATTTATATATCCAGAATTATTTTCAATTTTTCAAACCCAATATTGTTTGGGGATTTATTTATTTATCTTTAGTCAGTTGCGATAGAAGTTTGCCTTTTGAGGTTAATGTTCAGCATGAAATCGGCCATAATACTGGGCTTGCTAAAATGTAACACTAAGGCTGCTGGGGGGAAGAAGCTTTCAGAGAAGGGATAGGCCTTTGGAATGCCGAGGCCTGATGGACCTCTCTGCCTTTGGAATGCTGCAGAGACTTGCTTTCCCCAAGGTTCTCTTAACCCAAACAGCCACCCTGTGATCTAAGAGATATATGCATTGTCCCTTAAGCTATGTCTAGGAGGACAGGCAGATTAGCATATCTTATCTTTCCTGTAAACAGATCCTCCTAGTTTCAGAAAGACCCCTTGTCAACATCACAGGCCTCAGAAACAGTGATAAGGATTTGTGATTATTGTGAAGGATCAATAAAAGGAGGAGCAAAGAAGAGCAAAGGGTCTTTGCTCTGGGCATTGACCCCCTTGCCTTCTACTCTCTTTCACAGCCAAGTCTGGAGTGACCTTTCACTTGTTGGTATAGGGATTGCTGGCCATTCCCAGCATTTGCCTGTGTCTAGGTCTTCAGTCTTCTTCCAGGTTTCATACGTATATCTGTGTACAAATGACAGTCTGTGTTTGTGTTGTTTGTAATTAAATTAAACTCACACACACGTGTGTGTGTGTAAAACTTTTATGTAGTTCAATAGATGTGTTCCTTATTAACTATAAATCTATATTATCTGGTGCAATGACAAAGTATCTTTAAAATATTATGCACAGTGAAACAATATTTTTATAACATATATGCTTATATAATTGTAAAATGCACTACATGCATGGAACAAATCTAGATTTAAGTACACTAAAACATTAGTACTCCTTACCTCACTGTAGGTGAATTGGAGATGATTTTATTTACCTAACCTGCAGTTTAGCATTTCTCAGGAGCAACCATTACTGATTTTCATTTTAAGTGGAAAATTTTCTTTTATATTGTACTGACATTTTCCAAAATGATTCCTTTTAATTATATCAATCATTTTCTCAAAATGCTTCAGTGATTTGTTGTTCCCAAAGGGTAGAGTTTAAATTCTTTATTCTAATATTCAAAGTCCTCTGTCACTTGGCAGCAAACTGTATTTCTTCTCTTACCCTAATTCTCACACTCAATACAACAATTCCAACCAAATGCTTTTACCAGCTGTTCTCACAAATTTCTCTCTCCAATCTTCATACTTTTTGTGCACTCTGTTTCATCTACCCAACTGAAAATATCTCTATCTTTTTTTTCTGCCTATGTGATTCCTACCTATTCTTCAAAATGCAATTACTCTTTCTTCATCTTTTATAAAGTCTTCCTGGGGGGAAGGGAAACAAAACAAAACAAAACAAAAGGGAGTTCCTTGAATATCTTAATGCCAATATTACTTTACTAATTTTCTAATTAATATTTTACTACTCTGGCATCCATTTTAGTGGCATTAACTCAGGATTGCATAAACTCGTTGCATTTTGGGACATGTTCAAAGCTGCCCAGCCTAACAGGGTGAGTGGGGAAAGCTATCCAGTGCGTGCATGCTGGCTACTCAAGCTGTGTATCTTAGTATAAAGCTGCATCTGCCCAGAGCAAAGAAAGACTGTTTTTATAGAAAGATTCCATCCATAGAGGAAGTCATGTTGCAATTATAGTCTGTCCAGAGACTGCATCCTTATATAAGCCACAGGATGTTCAGATAAATAAATAATTTCATGGCTCCTCATAGTTAACATTTTAAAGGGATTATATCTGTTCCATCAAATTAGGATATGGAGTGTTTCTGTAATTTTTTGTATACATTAGATCACCTAGCACAATGCCACATGAATGGTTTATGAACAGATATGCACAATTCAGATATATCTGACATGAAACAAAATCTCAGGGATATCAAGACAGATTCCTACATTTCAAGCAAATTGTAGCTGCAGCAACTTTGCCACCTACTTTTACAAATGCCTGTGAGGCAATGAGAAGAGTTTGGAAAATAATAATCACCATAACCTTTACTCATTATCAGTTATTACTTAACAATAGTAACTAGCATTTAAAGACTATTTTACAGGTTTAAGGTACATCATCATTAGATAATAACCATGTCCTTTCCATTTCTTTTTTGATGCCTAGGTTGGTACCTGGAATAGTAGCCTCCTGGCAAATATTACTTAAAGGAATAAAATAAATTCAATATTAATTATCACTACATACATAAGTGAAACACCATGGACTTTTTCATACTGTTGAGCATCCTGTGATGGGAGTGGGAAAAATCAGAGTCACAAGTCCAGCAAGTGGAATGTTCTCTCTGTTGTGGCTTTCTTATTAAAAGAAGGAGTGGAGAAAGCACATTTCCTGCAGAGTACAGGTAATAAAGAGTATACTAAACTATAAAAGTCACTTAAGCATTGTCTTACATGTTCATAATGGTATTTAAAATCAAATAGTTTATTTTCCTCCAAATTAGAAATGTTTTTCTGGTAGAGGCCATGCTGCCTGTGTTTATTTGAGAAACAGACCCAAGTTAATATGCTTGTCCTTAGGGGTTTCAACAAGTGACCTTGGAAAGTTGTCACAACTAAATATAGAGCTGAATATTGTGATGAATGCTATTAGAAATAGCCACTTTGAAAGTTTGTCTCTAGCATATTAATTGTGGAGATGTCATCAAATCTGCCACATATGTTTACAATGGCTAGCTACAAAAGAATACAGGTTGAAGAGCTGTTCACACAGACGTGATGCAGTGTCATGCACCACTCTTCTGCTGAAGCCAGAACAATGTGTGAGGCCTTTTGCAGGGAACATGCACTTGGTTTATTCCATACACTCTCACTAAAAATGCATTTTACTTCAAAGCACCAGAAAGTGGTGCTTTTTGATAACACAAAACTTTTAACCTCCAGTTGTTCTATCGGCATTAGCTTCTGGGAAATTCTGATCTGAGCTAATAGCACAACTTTAAGAATTGCTCAAGTCCTTGCTGCATGCATATGTTTCTACGTGCTCGCTTTCACTGTGGTTGAATACCTCATTTTCATTTTTCTTTGAGTTTAAAAATTTGTTTTATCTTAATTATTCATGTTTTTGGTAATTTGCCTGAAAGTCCTTAGAAGGAACTGGGGTAAACATGTAGACAAATTGTTCTCCAGTACAAGCTACCAAGTTAAAAGTAGAAACAGAAAAATGTGGGAACCGATTTTACAGATAAAGAACCTGAGGCACTGAAGTGTAACATGACCTAAGGACAAACACAGATTTTTAAACCATAGCTGTGTGAATCTTCACAGTCCCATTTGTTTTCCTCTTCTCACAGGGACATGTGATGAGCGCACACAAACTTGCATAGTTTCATCCCTCACTGGTTTCCACTCTGTCCTCAGCTGTGCCCTCTGCCCCATTTGCAACAGAACCTAGAAAGGTAAAGAAAAAGACTGTTGACTTAGATTAGACTGTGCCCCCAGACACCCAGTGTGTTCCCACTTAGAAAACTGGTTGACGGGCACCTGGGTGACTCAGTGGGTTACAGCTTCTGCCTTCAGCTTGGGTCATGATCTCGGGGTGCTGGGATCGAGCCCACATTGGGCTCTTTGCTCGGCAGGGAGCCTGCTTACCCCCTCTCTCTGCCTGCTGCTCTGCTTACTTGTGATCTCTCCCTCTCTCTATCAGGTAAATAGATAAAATCTTAAGAAAAGAAAGAAAGAAAGAGAGAGAGAAAGAAAACGGGTTGACTTGAGTTCAACTTTTCTTTTTTTAAAATATTTTATTTATTTATTTGACAGAGAGAAAGATCACTGAGCAGAGAGCCCAATGAGGGGCTCGATTCCAGGACCCTGAGACCAGTGACCCACCCAGGAGCCCCTCAATTTTCTTTTGCAAAATTTCAACTAGGTATCTTAACACATGCCAAATATTAAACCTTGAATTTGAAATCTTTTCTGTGGATTTCTTATTGATAAGTAATGCTTGGGATGGGATTTGTTAAATGGCAAATATTGTAACATAGTATTCAAGTTAAAGTTCCCTAGTTTGACCAACTTTGAGAAGGAAGCAAAAAATTGCATCTGCATCAGGACTATGTCAGAAACTGTGCCAAGGAAGGTCTTGAAATGAATGAAGATATTACAAAGTGTCACAAAGCTAATTAGTGTGCTGAATCTTCCTGTAGAAGGAAATTTGCTGGCATCACCCCTGGGTCCTAATTTGAGAATGACCTCAAGTCATACTCCCCAAGGTACTATTAAAGAAATACCATACTGAGGAGGACTTTTGATAGATGAATAAAATAAATATTTATTCTCTCCATACATAAATAAGTTTATTTCTTTAACTGTTAAAGCTAAATCATTTATTTTTATTACAGGTTTCTTTATTACAGAGAGCCTTAATGTGTTAATAAACACTGTCAGTCTCAAAGAAAGGAAGGCAATGATCAGTTTCTCTTTAGTTTCTGTGGCCAAGGGTAAAAAGCTTCCTGAAGATTGTGCCCTACAAATCACAGTTTGTGAAATATTAAGACACATAAGAAATGATACATCACTTTACTTACTGTTATTCTAAAAAATAAAAATGTAAGTGTATAGATAGTCTTAAATGCATATTTGATTTTATGGGTGTGGAATCCTGTTGCTTGGGTTTGTACGTGGCTCTACCACTTACTAGTTGTGTGAACTGGAACAAATAATTTAGCTTTCTGTTCTTTGGTTTACTCATAGGCTAAATAAGGATAATGAAAGAAGACAAATTGCAATGATAAATGTATTTAGAGCCTATAGCTGCACATTTTTCATTTTCTAATTCACGTTTTTTTCTTCTCACATGAACATATGTGTGGTGTGTGCATTAACTTGGCACAGCCTCCTTCCCCTCTTCACTGCTTTCCACTGATTCTTCAAGTGTGCCCTTCTCTTTTTGAGACAGAATTGGGTTGTTTTGATGATTCCTATGTATAGAAGAGCCTAGAAAAAAACTCAGTGAATATTAGCTAATGTACATGTGATTTATTTTTTATTGAATATATTACTATATATTATATATATGCATAAGAAATATATATGTATGCAATAATTATAAATAACATACTATTTATATATATATTTATATATATTCATTTATATATCAGTATATTATAAGTCTTATATAAGTTATGTATTATGGAACATATATTATTAAATAATATTTGTATATTATTATATTATAATTATATATATAAGGCATATATATTTATGAGGCATAAATATTCCTACAATCATGAATAAAATAATTTAAAAATAATTATATTTAAAAACATCTCCAAGTTGTTAGCTTATATTTTACTGTTGTAACACATATACATTAAGTATCATGCATTTTCAGTCTTATAAAATCTCTCTAGCATGCCTCCAAGGCAAGTTCCCTCAAGAGCTGGAGAGGTCTTTTGGCCAGAACCTTTGCACATTTAACCTCTATACTGTTCTGAGACTAAGTATAAGCACATGTCTCCATAGGAAGCATTTAGCAAAGCATTTGCTACCATCAGCTGAGTCCCTATAATGTGCACAATTCTTGACACCTGCTATTTCAAATCCTCATGCTTGTCTTATAAGGTCAATAATGTCACTGTCAGATAAAGAAACTGGGGCTAGAGGAAGTTTCACAGCTAGTAACACATGGAACTTGGATTATAAACCAGGACTTACTGATGTGAAAGTTCACTTCTTTGAGCTCCCTGCTGCAGCCATAGGAGCCATAGGAGCTCGGAAATCCAATCCAGCCATGACTCTCACATGGAGAGGCTAGATGGCAAGGCAACTGAAGCACACCAACCAGATTAAGGGTAGCAAAACACGGAATCAGGAATTATCCCAATGAATCTGAATACTCCATGCCGTCTTCTATGTTTAATGTAAAATGTGAGAAAAATGAAAGGATTATTTTCCCAATTTTCTATTTTTCTATTCATTAGATTTTTGAAAATGTCTGTTTAAGTTCTCCTCATAAATCAATATCAATGGTATGTCTTAGCTTAACCATGAGGCTTGCTTACTCAGTTGAATTGTTATGTGAGGTTGCACAGACATACACCTAGCACGTTTTCTTAAGAGGAAATAAAATATTTCATATTTTACTTCATTAATCTCCTCAGTACTCCTACAATTTCTAAGGGAGTATTCACTTATACATACGAATCAGGTACACTGGATTCAGAAAGAGCGGCGTCAGTAGAAGCTTTAATTTGTCAAGTTGACAAAGGTATTTCCTTGTTCATGATGCCATATCTAAAACTCAGGCTTTCTTTAGTGGTCACAAATCACTAAATGAGATTATAATGAATAAGGTTTGGACATGGAAGAGATTATCATGTTTTCAAACTATGTATTACCTAGGTGCTCATTTTACAATATTTACCAAATACCTACTACATGCAGGCATTGTTTGAAGGGTTTTAGATACAGCAAAGGACAAAATAGGAAAGAATCCCTGCATGTGTAAGACTTACATTCAAATGGGAAAAAAGATAATAAACTGGTGAATTACACAGACACACCCTTTACATACACCACACCACCTTACATATAAAGGCGATAAATGCTATGGAGAAAATGAAAGCAGGAAAGAAGAGGAAATACAGTTCAAACAAAGGGAGGTCTGATTTTAAATAGTGTGTTCAGGAAAAATCACTGTGAGAAGTCGTTTCCTTTTTAGATTTTTTCCTTTTCGTTCCTTTTTCTTTCTTTCTTTCTTTTTTCCTTTTTATTGCTCTTGTTTTGTGATTTTTTTCTGTTTTTAAAATTTGAAGGTGGTCAAGCGCAATCCATGCTGGTGTTGGCCAGGAGTATTCCTGGCAGGAGAAATGATTGTAAAGATGGGCATGTACCTCGTGTGCCAGAGGAATAACAGAGAAATCAGTGGGGCAGAATGAGTTCGTGGTGAGGAGCCCAGGAACAAATGAGATCAGACAGTTAATAGAAGTCCAGCTCTTACTGGTCTGGAAGAAAGTTCTAAAGATTTTGGTTTGGGCTGAGATAAGATAAGCTATCCAGTAGTAGGTTATCTAGCAAAGACTTTGAGAAGAATTATGTGATAAGATTTTTATTTTAAAAGATCACTCTGGACCTTTTTATCTAATTTATAAAAAGCTGCAGAAGACTGGCCCACAGATCTTATAATGACAAGAAGATATTTCACCAGAAGGCAGAAAACACTAAGAATCATAAATGAGCTAAATTCTGAATGGGTGAGGCTGTTCTTAGGAGTCTAGAGACCCATGGATGCTTTATCACTGGTTCAGAGCTAGAAGGAACAATCATAAAAGAGGGAATTGAAGAAAAAGCCCACCTTCAAATGACACCATGAGGCCTGGTATGAGGAATGAGAGTTCCCAGATATCCTACCACGGAGTGAATCGACAACAATCAGCACTCCCCACCCTCCTCACCCCGCCATGGGCCTTCCACTGCAGGCAACAGTACAGAAAAGACTCAGGAATAAGTGATAAAGTCCATAGAATTTCTCCCAAAACATCCAAGACCATTGTTTGGTGCTGAGTAGCAGCCTAATGAAGGGTTTTAAAATAACTATGGTAAATATATAATAAAACCAAGTGGAAAAGAAAAGTGATATATAGGATCAGATAAGGAGTCTCAGCAACTCAAGGGAAACTACAAAAAGTAAGTAATGGCAATTTTAGAATTTAAAAAAATACATTAGAAATTAATAGTCATTTGGTAGATTTGACCATAACCCAGACACAACAAAGGAAAGGATCAGGAACTAACATATAAAGACCCAAATAGATTTTAAAGAACCAAACAGACCATCTGAGACTTGTAGGAGAGTATTAAATGGTCTAACATACTTGCAATTGAAGTCCTAGTAGGAGATGTGAGAGGGATAGAGATATAATGTTTTTGTTTTGTTTTAAATAATGAAGAAAATAAACCCACAGATCTAAGAACAGCAATAAACTCCAAACAGGAGAAATACTACTTATATGCACCAGAGACAAACTGTTGAAGACCTAAGATAAAATGAAAATCTATAAATCAACCAAGCAATTGGACACATGACATTCAGGAAAACAAAAATAAAGATGACTAGGGGCACCTGGGTAGCTTAGTTAAGTGTCTGACTTCAGCTCAGGTCATGATCCCAGGGTCCTGGGATCAAGCCCCACATTGGGCTCCCTGCTCAGCAGGAAGCTTGATTCTCCCTCTCCCACTCCCCCTGCTTGTGTTCCCTCTCTTACTGGGACTCTCTGTTAAATAAACAAATAAATATAAAATCTTAAAAAAAAAAAAAGATGTCTGTCTTCTACTCAGAAATAGTAGAAGCCCAAAGGCAGTGGCAGGGAATTTCACCTAAGGCAAGAAACATTCAATGTATAGCCAGTGGACATGGTTTTCAAAAATAAGGTGATATAAAATTATTTTATGGCAGACAAAGATAAAATAAATTAATTTTCAGGCTAAAGAAGGGAAATCATATGTACATGTGAATTAATGTGGATGAAACATATGACAAAATTCAAAATATATTATAATGAACAACTCTCCACAAATTAAGAATAGAGAGAAATCATCTTCATTTTCTGAAGAGTGTTTAGAAAATTCTAATGATAGCCTACTCCTTAATGACAAAAGACTGAATGCTTTCTTTCTAAGACTGGGAACACAGTAATGATGCTTGCTCTCATCATTTTCATCTGACACAGTACTGACATTTCTAGTCATTGCATTAAGGTAATAAAAATTAAAAGCCGGGGCGCCTGGGTGGCTCAGTGGATTAAGCCGCTGCCTTCAGCTCGGGTCATGATCTCAGGGTCCTGGGATCGAGTCCTGCGTCGGGCTCTCTGCTCAGCGGGGAGCCTGCTTCTCTCTCTCTCTCTCTCTCTCTCTCTCTCTGCCTGCCTCTCTGTCTGCTGTGATCTCTCTCTCTGTCAAATAAATAAAATCTTAAAAAAAAAATTAAAAGCCTACATATTAGAAAGGAAGAGGCAAAGAATTATTTCTATTTATAGATGACTTCAATGTCTGTATGAAAAATCCAAAAGAATCTCTAAAAAACAAATCCTAGAATGAATACATGAGGTTGGTTAGGTCACAGCATCCAAGGCCAATACACAAACATTAGATGAAAGTTCAAATTACCTCTTCCAGATTCATCTCTTGTAGTTACCAACAAGCTTCATTGCATGGTTTTCTCTGTGAAATGTAGTACTTATCTCTCCAACTGATATATCACTTCTAGAATAGGCATTAGAATTCATATAAAATATATATGAGAAGGCACTACAGTAACTAAAAAAAAATCTTGTAAAAGGAAAGTAAAGTGAGAAAAATCACTCTACCCTTATGGAAGAGCTAATATATATATCTAGACTAATTACATAGTGTAGTCTTGGTAGAGGGAGAAGGGCTGCGGTCAGTGCAACAGAAGAGAGAACCCAACAATAGACCCACCTAAATCTGTCCAGCTGTGTTTTGACAAAGGTACAAAGGCAATTCAGTAGAATAAAGATACCCCTTTTCAGGAAGTGGTGCTGGAGCAACCAAAGGTCCATAGGGAAAAAAGAGCTTGTGTGGAGAGGTTAGGCCAAAAGCCTGAATGCGGTGGATGCAAGAAAGAACAAGGGAAAGATGTTTGCAAAACCCCAAGAACAAAATATTGTTTGGAACATAAGTATCATAAGGACCAGAAAGAATTATGAGAGTGGCAGGAAAAAGCAGGCTGGGTCAAGAAAGTAACATTAACACAACCTTTGTTCTCACTTAGAAAGGGATTATAGATACCAGTCCTTTGTATTCATTAAAAGTCATGCCTATAATCCATCTAATTAATAGAAGCTATTTGCTTCTACAAATTTCTATTATTGCACATTGTAATTATAATTGGATTTTTACTACTTTTAGCTGATCTTCTCCTCTGATATACTAAAATATTATTTAATAACCTGTACTGTGGTTTTCCTCATCACAGTTCCAATGTCTAGTAACTGCCAAGCATATAGCTGGAACTGGAGAAATATTCATTAAGTGCAATTAAACTAAATGAAGCCAAGTTACTAAATGGCTTGATTTCAGTTTTAAAGCCATTGCTCTCATGCTCTTTACCCCTGAAACTTTGCTTAAGCAATTTCCCCCCAGACTCTCTCCAAATGAGTTTAACTTCAGCCACAGGTCCCACTCCTTCTATGCTATTTGGATGCAAGTTCAAATTAACTCTTCCAGATTCATCTCTTGTAGTTACTAACAAGCTTCATTGCATGGTTTTCTCTGTGAAATGTAGTACTTATCTCTCCAACTGATATATCACTTCTAGGACGTCCCTAGAGTTCCCATAACCTTTAGATTTTGTTCGTTGATAGATTATATGTTCCCAGAGAGGGAACATGAATCTCCTATTTCTTCTGTTCCTTTGTGTTCATCCTTATTTCTAGCATTTCTTCAAATGTGAAGTCAATGCTGTGGTTATTCCATTCATGTACTAGATTGTATTTGACTCTATAATATTCCAAACCCTGAAACTAATGAAATAGATTTGCTTCTTGGATAATTTATCATAGCAATGATATTTTCAGTCTAGATTTCTACAGCTTATCTTCACTAGATCATCCACTTAGTACATGACATTTCTAATAGTTACTTATAATCTGGTTAAGATATGTAGTATTAATACAGGTGTTTTTTTCTTCTTCTTTTTGTTCTTAACCACATGTCTCTGGTTGAGTAGAATTAGCTGTGGGGTGTTTAAGCCAATGGGTCAACAATGGCATGGAGTCCTTTCTAGGGAGAGCGTATCTCAATAAATGTTTGGATTGTTTATGGATAAACTTTTGCTTATCATCAATAGGCAAGAGAAATAAAGTAAGAGCTAATTAGGTCTACATAGTAACTAAGAGCATTTATGAGCTATATGTTTGTATTTTGAGATGGTTGATGAGAATCCAGACAGCGAATGCAGAGAGTACTTCAGGAGAGAGCAAGATCCATATGAGGAAAAAGTGATAATTTAAACCTCAAAAAAAAAAATTAAAAATTCTTGCTCTGTGACTGATCCCACTAAACAGGCAAAAGCAAGCTTAAAGAGTAGGAGAAAATATTTGCAAACTACATATCCAGCAAAAATAGCTCAGTAATTAAAATGTATAAAGAACTCCAAAAACTCAAAAGTATTAAGAAAAAAAAAAAGAAAAAAATAATCCACAAAATTCCAATTAGGAATTGTTGATGATGACAACTTTGTAATAGAGTTTGAAGTCTGGAATTGTGATGCCAACAACTTTGGCTTTCTTTTTCAATATTCCTCTGGCTATTCGAGGTATTTTCTAGTTCCATATAAATTTTAGGATTATTTGTCCCATTTCTTTGAAAAAAATGGATGGGATTTTGATAGGGATTGCATTAAATGTGTAGATTGCTTTAGGTAGCATAGACATTTTCACAATATTTGTTCTTCCAATACAGGAGCATGGAACATTTTTCCATTTCTTTGTGTCTTCTTCAATTTCTTTCATGAGTACTTTAGAGTTTTCTGAGTATAGATTCTTTGTCTCTTTGGTTAAGTTTATTCCTAGGTATCTTAGGGTTTTGGGTGCAGTTGTAAATGGGATTCACTCCTTAATTTCTATTTCTTCTGTCTTGTTGGTATAAAAAAAAATGCAACCAATTTCTGTGCATTGATTTTATATCCTGACACTTCACAGAATTCCTATACAAGTTAGAGCAGATTTTGAGTGGAGTCCTTTAAGTTTTCCACATACAGTATCATATCATCTGCAAACAGTGATAGTTTGACTTCTTTTTTGCCAATTTGGCAAAATTTGGATGCCTTTAATTTCTTTTTGTTGTCTGATTGCTGAGGCTAGGACTTCTAGTATGATTTTGATTAGCAGTGGTGATAACGGACATCCCTGCCGTGTTCCTGACCTCAGCGGAAAAGTATTCAGTTTTTCTCCATTGAGAATGATATTTGCAGTGGGTTTTTCATAGATGGCTTTGATAATATTGATAATATGTGCCCTCTATCCCTACACTTTGAAGAGTTTTAATCAGGAAGGGATACTGCACTTTGTCAAATGCTTTTTCAGCATCTATGGAGAGTATCATATAGTTCTTGTTCTTTCTTTTATTAATGTGTTGTATCACATTGATTGATTTGCAGATGTTGAACAAACCTTGTAGCCCTGGAATAAATCCCACTTGGTCGTGGTGAATAATCCTTTTAATGTACTGTTGAATCCTATTGGCTAGTATTTTGGTGAGAATTTTCGCATCTGTGTTCATCAAGGATATTGGTCTGTAGTTCTCTTTTTTGATGGGATCCTTGTCTGGTTTTGGGATCAAGGTGATGCTGGCCTCAGAAAAAAAAGAGTTTGGAAGTTTTCCTTCCATTTCTATTTTTTTGGAACAGTTTCAGGAGAATAGAAATTAATTCTTCTTTAAATGTTTGGTAGAATTCCCCTGGGAAGCCATCTGGCCCGGGGATTTTGTTTGTTTGGAGATTTTTTTTTTTTAAGATTTTTTATTTATTTATTTGACAGAGAGAAATCACAAGTAGATGGAGAGGCAGGCAGAGAGAGAGAGAGAGGAAGCAGGCTCCCTGCTGAGCAGAGAGCCCGACGCGGGACTCGATCCCAGGACCCCGAGATCATGACCTGAGTTGATCCACTGAGCCACCCAGGCGCCCCTGTTTGGAGATTTTTGATGACTGTTTCAATCTCTGTACTGGTTATGGGTCTGTTCAGATTTTCTATTTCTTCCTGGTTCAGGTGTGGTAGTTTATATGTCTCTAGTAATGTATCCATTTCTTCCAGATTGTTGAATTTGTTGGCGTAGAGTTGCTCATAGTATGTTCTTATAATTGTTTGTATTTCTTTGGTGTTGGTTGTGATCTCTCCTCTTTCATTCATGATTTTATTTATTTGGATCCTTTCTCTTTTCTTTTTGATAAGTCTGGAAAGGGGCTTATCAATCTTATTAATTCTTTCAAAGAACCAGCTCCTAGTTTCGTTGATTTGTTCTATTGTTTTCTTTTGTTGGTGGTGGTGGATTTTTTTTTTTTTTTTGGTTTCTATGTCATTGATTTCTGCTCTGATCTTTATTATTCCTCTTCTCCTGCTGGGTTAAGGCTTTCTTTGTTGTTCTTTCTCCAACTCCTTTAGGTGTAGGGTTATGTTGTGTATTTGAGATCTTTCTTGTTTCTTGAGAAAGGCTTGTACAGCTTAATATTTTCCTCTCAGGACTGCCTTTGCTGTATCCCACAGATTTTGAACACTTTTGTTTTCATTATCATTTGTTTCCGTGAATTTTTTCAATTCTTCTTTAATTTCCTGGTTGACCAATTCATTTTTTAGAAGGATGCTGTTTAGTCTCCATGTATTTGTGTTCTTTCCAAATTTCCTCTTGTGATTGAGTTCTAGATTCAGAGCATTGTGGTCTGAGAATATGCAGGGGATGATCCCAATCTTTTGATAATGGTTGAGATCTGATTTATGACCCAGGATGTGGTCTATTCTGGAGAATGTTCCATGTGAACTAGAGAAGAATGTGTATTCTGTTATTTTGGGATGGAATGTGTTGAATATACCTGTGATGTCCATCTTGTCCAGTGTGTCATTTAAGGCCTTTTTCCTTGTGGATCTGTTGCTTGGATGATCTGTCCATTTCAATGAGGGGAGTGTTAAATTCCCCTACTATTCTTTTATTATTGTCGATGTGTTTCTTTGATTTTGTTATTAATTGGTTTATATAGTTGGCTGCTCCCATGTTAAGGACATAGGTATTTAAAATTGTTAGGTCTTCTTGTTGGACAGACCCTTTGAGTATGATATAGTGTCCTTCCTCATCTCTTATTATAGTCTTTGGCTTAAAATCTAATTGATCTGATATAAGGATTGCCACCCCAGCTTTCTTCTGATGTCCATTAGCATGGTAAATTGTTTTCCACCCCCTCTCTTTAAATCTGGGGATGTCTTCGGATCTATGATGAGTTTCTTGGGCAGCATATTGACGGGTTTTGCTTTTTATCCATTCTGATACCCTGTGTCTTTTGATTGGTGCATTTAGGCCATTTACATTCAGGGTAACTATTGAGGGATATGAATTTAGTGGCATTGTATTGCCTATAATGTAACTGTTACTGTATATTGTTTCTGTTCCTTTCTGATCTAGTACTTCTAGGCTCTCTCTTTGCTTAGAGGACTCCTTTCAATATTTCCTGGAGAGTTGGTTTGGTGTTTGCAAATTCTTTCAGCTTTTGTTTGTTCTGGTAGCTTTTTAATCTCTCCTTCTATTTTCAATGATAGCCTAGCTGGATATAGTATTCTTGGCTGCATGTTTTTCTCACTTAACACTCTGAATATATCATGCCAGTTCTTTCTGGCCTGCCAGGTCTCTGTGGATAAGTCTGCTGCCAGTCAAATATTTTTACTGTTGTACAATACAGACTTCTTTTCCCAGGCTGCTTTCAGGATTTTCTCTTTGTTGTTAACAGTTGTAAATTTTACTATCAGGTTGCGGGGTGCCGACCTATTTTTATTGATTTTGAGGGTCATTCTTTGCATCTCCTGGATTTTGATGTTTGTTCCCTTTGCCATATTAGGGAAATTCTCTACAAAAATTCTCTCCAATATACCTTCTGCTCCCCTCTCTCTTTCTTCTTCTTCTGGGATCCCAATTATTCTAATGCTGTGTCAGCTTATGGTTTCACTTATCTCTCAAATTCTCTCCTCATGGCCCAGTATTTGTTTGTCTCTCTTTTGCTCAGCTTCTTTATTCTCCATAATTTGGTCTTCTATATCACTAATTCTTTTGCCTCATTTATCCTAGCAGTAAGAACTTCCATTTTTTATTGCACCTCATTAATAGCTCTTTTGATTTCAACTTGGTTAGATTTTAGTTCTTTTATTTCTCCAGAAAGGGCTTTTATCTCTCTGGAGAGGGATTCTTTAATATCTTCCATGCCTTTTTCGAGCCCAGCTAGAACCTTGAGAGTTGTCATTCTGAACTCTAGTTCTGTCATATTACCAATGTCTGTTTTGATTAGGTCCCGAGCCTTTGGTTCTGCCTCTTGTTCTTCTTGTGGTGAGTTTTTGCACCTTGTCATTTTGAGCAGATAAGAATATACAAAGGAGCAAATAAAATGCTAAAAGGGTATTTAAGACCCCAGTAAAATGTGCTTTAACCAAATCAGAAGAGACCCCAAGTTGTGGGTGAGTGAACGGGGATAAAAAAGAAGTTCAAGGTGAAAAAAAGGTTTAAAAATAATAAAACAAGGAAAAAATATTAAAAAAGAAAAAATATATATATATATATACTAGACTTGTGACTAGAACAGGGTCACTCACTTAATTTTGGGAGTATTTTGGTCTCTTAGAAGAAACTACCTCCCAAGATTTTAAAGGATGTAAAACATATAATGGTAGGCACAATGAAGGGATGGAATAAACCTATAAAAATGAGGAAAAAATTTAATTTCTAAAAAATAAGTTGATAGAGCATGTTGGTTGGGACAATAATAATAATAAACTGGAGAGAATTTGCTCAGGCTGGACACTAGAACAATCTTGGAGCTAGACTTAGGGTATATTTTAATCTATTAGGAGAAGTTATACCCCAATTTTTTAGAAGAAAAAAACGTATATGTAAAAAAATATATAGTTAGATACAATGGAGGATAAAATATGACTATAATATTGAAGGTTCAAAATAGATTATTATTTTTAAGGTATTTTAAAAATACACTAGTTAAAAAAAATCACTTAAAGAGGAAAGGGTAAAAAAATATATATATAACTGCAAGACTAAAGAATCATTGGGAGAAAGCCATGAATTCCTTGTTTTGCTTTCTCCTCCTCTGGAATTCCACTGTTCTCCTTACTAAGTGAAGTTGATCTTGGCTGGGTTTCTTGTTGGTCTTCTGGGGAAGGGGCCTGTTTTATTGATTCTCAAGTGTCTTTGCCCGAGATGGATTTGTCCTGCCCTTACCTGCGGTAGGGCTAAGTAATCTGGGAGCTTTTGTTCCCTGAAGGCTTTCTGTAGAATTCTGGATGATGGAATGATAATGGCGGTCTCACAATCCGGTCCAGAGGAGTGGAGAGCTCAGGGCCCCACTCCTCAGTGCACCCTCAGAGAAAAGTGGTTAATCACTCTCATCTTCCCGGCCTCTGGCCATGCTTGGAGAAAAGCGCTCTGTCACTCACACTTGGAGAAAAGTCCTTGGTCATTCTCATCTCCCTGGCCTCTGGCCGTGCTTGGAGAAAAGAGCTCAATTATTCCTGTCTTCCTGGCCCTTGGCCATGCTCCAAGCTCACCCTGCCTATGCCTGGTTCAAAGTAACCCTGGGTTGAGAGCTCATTCCTCAGCTTTGTCTCTGTAGCAGGCTTCCCCACTCTAATACCTGTGAGTTCTGTGACACTCAGATACCCCTGGTCCTTCTGTGACCCTGAGGGACCTGGGGCTATGCTGACCCCACTTGGGCTTCACTCTGGTTTAGCCTCTGGGGTGATATCCCTCATTGGATCAAACTTTTAAAAAGTCCTGATTTTCTGCTCTGTTGCTCCACCGCTTGCCGGGAGCTGGTCCTCCCCCTGGGGTCTACCTTCCCGTTCTTTGGGTTCACTTTTCCACCGATTCTACCTTTCATAAAGTGATCAATTTTCTGTTTCTAGAATTGTTGCTCTCCTTCTCTTTGATCTCCCATTGGATTTGTAGGTGTTTGCAATGGTTAGATAAGCTATCTAACTGATCTCCTGCTACCTGATGTCGTCTTAGCCTGCTACTTCTCTGCCATCTTGAATCCTTCCACAGAATATGTGGTTTTGATTATGTTGATGTGTATTCTTTCTGTACCCAGTTTGTGAGTATTTTTATTATGAAAGGGTGTTCAATTTTGTCAAATGCCTTTTCTGCATATGTTGAATTGATCATATGAGTTTTTATTGATCATTCTATTAATATAATGCATCACATTTACTGATAAGTGCTGGTGAATTCAGTTTTGTAGCATTTTGTAGAGAATTTTCACATATTTATTTTTCAGGGATATTAACCAGTAGTTCTTTTTGTTGCTGCTTTGTTTTTTTGTTTGTTTGTTTTTGTTTTGTTTGTTTGTTTGTTTGTTTTGGTAGTGCCCCTGTCTGGTTTTGATATCAAGATAATTCTGGCTTTGTAAAATGTGCCTCTGAGTATTTCAACCTCTTCAACTTTTTGGGAAGGGTTTTAAAAGTATTTGTATTATTTCTTCTTAAATGTTTGGTAGAATTCACTGTGGAAATCATCTGATTCTGGACTTTTATTTGTTAGAAGGTTTTTATTACTGATTCAATCTCCTTACCCCTTATTGGTCTGTTCACATTTTTTATGTCCTTATGATTCAGTCTTGATAGGTTGTATGTGCCTAGGAATTTGTCCATTTCCTCTGGCTTTTGATTCGCTGGCATTTAACTGTCTTTTATCCTTTATATTTCTGTGCTATCTGTTATAATGTCTCCTTTTTCATTTCTGATTTTATTGAGTCTTCTCTCTTTTTTCTGAATTAGTCTAGCTGTCTTTTTTTATTTACCTTTACCAAGTCTAATTTTATGTACCATTAAAAATTTTTTTCTAGTTTTTTAATTCTATATTTCATTTATTTCTGCCCTAATTTTTATTTTTTCCTTCCTTTTGCTACTTTTAAGTTTACTTTGTTCTTTCTGTACTTTTTTTGAGCTGTTATATTAAATTCTTTCTTTGAAATCTTTTTAAATATACATTTATAGCTATAAAATTTCCTTTTATAACTGCTTTGCTGCTTCTCATAATTTTTTGGTATTTTTTTTTTATTTTCCTCAAGATGTATTTTTATTCCCACTTTGTCTTCTTTTTTTGATTTTTTATTTGTTTAAAAATGTGTATGTCTGTGTATTTGTAAATTTTCCAAATTTCCTTCTGTATTGATTTCTAGTTTCATATTATTTTGGCTGGAAATATAGTCGATATGCTTTCTATATTATTGATTTTTGGGGGACTCTTGTTTTGTGGTTTAAAATGTGATCTATCCTAGAAAGTTTTCCACGTGTGTTTGAGAAGAATATTTATTATGATACAATTGGATGGAATATCCTTTAAATATGTTAGGTTCATTTGACATAGTTCTTGTTTGTTTGTTTTGTTTTGTTTGTTTGTTTGTTTGAGAGAGAGCAGGGCAGAGAGAATGAGCAAGGGGTAAGGGCAGAGACAGAGTGAGAAGACCCCCTCCTGAGCAGGGAGCCCAATGTGGGACTCTATCTCAGGACCTTGGGATCACGATCTGAGCCAAAGGCAAAGGCTTAACTGACTGAGCCACCCAGTTGTCCAGGCATAGTGTTTAAATTCACTATTTTCTTATTGATTTTCTGTCTGGATGATCTATCCATATGTAAGAGTGGAGTATTATTGTCCCCAGATACTATTGCTATTTATTTCTCCTTTTTGTTTTGTTAGTATTTGTTTTATATATTTATGTGGCTCAATATTAGGTACATGATATTTACAATTACTGTAATGATGAATTGATGACACTTTTCTTATTGTATAATGACTTCTTTGACTCCTGTGGTGATTTTTAGCTTATATAAACCCTATTTTGTCTGTTATAGTTATTGCTACCCTTGTTTTCTTTTGTTATCATTAGCTTGGAATATCTTTTTCCATCCCTTTACTCTCTGCCCATGTGTGTCCTTAAAGCTAATATGATTATTTTATACGCAACATATTACTGGATCTTGTGTTTTTTGTTTGTTTTTTAATCTATTCTAGCCTTTCTATGTCTTCCAAATGGATGATTCCATTCACTTACAGTTAAAGTAATTATTGATAGGTAAGGACTTAACTATTGCCTTTCATTCTTTTTATATTTCATGATTTATTTAAATTTTAGTTAATATATAGTGTAATATTAGTTTCAGGAGTAGTATTTAGTAATTCACCATTTACATATAACATTCAATGCTCATCACAAGTGACTTCCTAATAATTATTACTGACTTAACCAATTCCCCTGCCCATCTCCCCTCCAGAAACAATCAGTTTGTTACTTATAGTAAAGTGTATTATGGTTTGCCTTCCCCTCCCGTTTTTTTAAAATTTTTTTCTCTCCCCAGTGTTTATCTGTTTTGTTTCTCCGTTAATTGTTTGCTCTTTTGTAGATGCTCCGCTCTTTATTTCCTGTATTGTTCTCTTTGTTTGTAATCTGATGACTTTTTGTGGCAGTATGTTTTAACTCCTTTATCAAAATCTTTTGTGTATCTACTACATATTTTTTTATATTTACCATTAAGCTTATATAAAATACATTAGTTATAGCATTCCATTTTATGTTGAAAACAACTGAACTTCAATAGTGTACAGAAAATTTATACTTCTCCTATAACAACAGGTTATTGATGTTTTTACATTTTAGATCATTTTTATATTGTACTTTCAATAAAAGTATATTGAAAAGTATAAAAAGTTATTTTTAATAGGCTTGTTTTTTTTAACTTTTAAACTAGACTAGTAAATGATTTATATATCACCATTACAATATTAGAGAATCTGGTTTTGATTATACATTTACCTTTTGCAATAAATAAGGAGCCATCCATGCATCCATGTTGCCATCTTGATGACATCACCGTCCCCAAATCTTCAGTAAGTGTTACTTTATATTTATCTTTTTTTAAAGATTTTATTTGTTTATTTGACAGAGAGAGAGAGAGCTCAAGTTGGCAGAGTGGCAGGCAGAGGAAGATCGAGAGGCAGGCTTATTACCCAGCAGTGAGCCCAATGCAGGTCTTAATCCCAGGACTCTGGTATCATGACCTGAGCCAAAGGCAGATGCTTAACCGATTGAGTCACCCAGGGACCCCTAAATTTTTACTTTAGTTAATATATGACCATTTTTTATTTCTACTAATAGACATATCAATTTTATTGCTTTTAATATTATGGTCTTCTCCTTAACATCATTATCATCTATTTCTTTTTCAATTTTATAAGTGTTGTTTACATTTGTGGTGGTAAGTATGTAATTCATGTATGTGGTGGTATGTAAGTAATTCAAATATGAATTTTAAACTCTAGATCATATGCTCCATTGTGGCAGATATTTGTCTTATTCATCACACCCACAAAAAATTAGTACTAAATAGGTCTTTGTTGATTGGCTGAATGAATTAAGTGTTCTGACACTAGCATAGCTGACCAAACCAGAGATAAGGGAGAAAATATAATGAATGATTGTCAAATGGGTGAACCTGAGATCAAAAGACACTTTTAGCTTCGTTAGTTTGATATACACTCCGGATAACATTCCAAGTTTGCATGGATTTTTGGAAAGCAAACAACTCCTCTCCTAAATAATAAATTTATTAATTGCCTTCCTTATGAGTCCTGACAGCAGTCAGCTTTGTGGGTTTCTGATTCCATTCCAAGAGGTTGAATGTCTGTTTGATTTATGTAATAGGCAATAGTGTCATGAGGAAAGACTTGTAGGATAAAATTTCTTAAAGATGGGAACACAGATGGCTGCCTATGGACTGTGAGGTGGGTGTTAATGAAAATGCATTGAGCAGTAAGAGAAGGGCAGCTCACAACCATAGGAAAGGTGCCCTGTGTTTTTGTTTTGTTTTGCTTTGTTTTACAAAGAGATACCATTTCCCCTCCCCATGGAAATTTTCAAATTTACTTTGCTCTAACAACCACAAATACTTAGGACATTATGAACACAATATGGGCATTAAAGAATAAAAATAAACAAAAATTTAAGTAAATATTAATTGTTTATCATTATTTCAGCCATGTTTTTATATGCTTAACTGCTCAAAGAAATTACACAGTCTGGTTTCTAAATATTATACCAGGCTGTTAAACTAATGCAAAGGGTTTTATGGAATTTTCTATAACACCATCTAGATTTTCTACATTGGCTGTCACTCCTGAAAATTTTCAGTTTATAAATGTGCATACATTGAAACAGCATATATTTACTATAATAATATTCACTGGTTTTTTACCTGGTATTTACTTACCTGGTATTTATTTACTGTATTTTGATCCTTTCTAATTGTTCACTTTCTCCCATGTTTCCCCCTTATTTCTACAAATGTCAATCCATCACATGTTATGTAAAGTGAAATAAAGAGGAACAGCTGTTAGTAGAAAGGATTAATAGGTGCTTTGATGTTACTCTGAGATATTAAGTAATAGGCAAGGTATTTCCATATCATCATTTTAATATATTTCAGTAATACAGCATAGTTATTATGCTTTAATTAAACCTTCATTAAGTCTTTATATATATATTTTTTTCCTAACTCACAAGTCCGCCCTTCATGTCCCATTCAAAACCCACTCATTTTATGGAATAATTGCTTTATCTTCCCAGTACAATCTTCATTTAACTTATTGCTCTGGTGTGCTCCTTTGGCAGCATATATATTAACTTATTGTTCTGGGTATACAAAAGGATAGGAATGGAATATTTTGTAATATGATATTTTGTCCTTTCTACACTACAGAGTATGTGTAAGCATTCTTCGATCAGAGACCTAAGGAGGAGGTCCAAATTGAAGAAAAACAAACAGAAAAAAAGAAAATGTTCCCAGCCCTTTCTTGTAGTTTCATTTGCAGGAACCACAAAAGCAAAGACATTAAAATATTTTTTCTTATTTTTTAAAATTAATTTAAAATTTTTTATTGGATTATGCTCTCTTAAACTCATCTGATACCATGAATAGAAAACCAAAGCAATCCACCAAACATTCTTTCATGATGTTGCCTTTAAACATGTTGTCTTTAAAATTTTACACAGTAGTCTCACCTGTAGAGTAGATGAACCTTGACTCAAAAGTGTCATCATAGACTGTGGTGACACTTGTCTTGCCACCTGCCTGCTGTTCCTGCCATGGCAGGCTCTCCTGCTACACGACCGTTTCCTGACAGCAAGGCCAATGGCTCCTTCTCTTCCCCCGGGGCGGTGTGCTGCGCCTTCCCCAGACATGCTCCTGGGGAGCGCAGTGACAGACGTGTCCCATTCCTTAGGCTCTTTCCACAGGCGTAACCACAACAGACATTGGTAATATGACAGAACTAGAGTTCAGAATGACAACTCTCAAGGTTCTAGCTGGGCTCGAAAAAGGCATGGAAGATATTAAAGAATCCCTCTCCAGAGAGATAAAAGCCCTTTCTGGAGAAATAAAAGAACTAAAATCTAACCAAGTTGAAATCAAAAGAGCTATTAATGAGGTGCAATAAAAAATGGAAGTTCTTACTGCTAGGATAAATGAGGCAAAAGAATTAGTGATATAGAAGACCAAATTATGGAGAATAAAGAAGCTGAGCAAAAGAGAGACAAACAAATACTGGGCCATGAGGAGAGAATTTGAGAGATAAGTGAAACCATAAGCTGACACAGCATTAGAATAATTGGGATCCCAGAAGAAGAAGAAAGAGAGAGGGGAGCAGAAGGTATATTGGAGAGAATTTTTGTAGAGAATTTCCCTAATATGGCAAAGGGAACAAACATCAAAATCCAGGAGATGCAAAGAATGACCCTCAAAATCAATAAAAATAGGTCGGCACCCCGCAACCTGATAGTAAAATTTACAACTGTTAACAACAAAGAGAAAATCCTGAAAGCAGCCTGGGAAAAGAAGTCTGTATTGTACAACAGTAAAAATATTTGACTGGCAGCAGACTTATCCACAGAGACCTGGCAGGCCAGAAAGAACTGGCATGATATATTCAGAGTGTTAAGTGAGAAAAACATGCAGCCAAGAATACTATATCCAGCTAGGCTATCATTGAAAATAGAAGGAGAGATTAAAAAGCTACCAGAACAAACAAAAGCTGAAAGAATTTGCAAACACCAAACCAACTCTCCAGGAAATATTGAAAGGAGTCCTCTAAGCAAAGAGAGAGCCTAGAAGTACTAGATCAGAAAGGAACAGAAACAATATACAGTAACAGTTACATTATAGGCAATACAATGCCACTAAATTCATATCCCTCAATAGTTACCCTGAATGTAAATGGCCTAAATGCACCAATCAAAAGACACAGGGTATCAGAATGGATAAAAAGCAAAACCCGTCAATATGCTGCCCAAGAAACTCATCATAGATCCGAAGACATCCCCAGATTTAAAGAGAGGGGGTGGAAAACAATTTACCATGCTAATGGACATCAGAAGAAAGCTGGGGTGGCAATCCTTATATCAGATCAATTAGATTTTAAGCCAAAGACTATAATAAGAGATGAGGAAGGACACTATATCATACTCAAAGGGTCTGTCCAACAAGAAGACCTAACAATTTTAAATACCTATGTCCTTAACATGGGAGCAGCCAACTATATAAACCAATTAATAACAAAATCAAAGAAACACATCGACAATAATAAAAGAATAGTAGGGGAATTTAACACTCCCCTCATTGAAATGGACAGATCATCCAAGCAACAGATCCACAAGGAAAAAGGCCTTAAATGACACACTGGACAAGATGGACATCACAGGTATATTCAACACATTCCATCCCAAAATAACAGAATACACATTCTTCTCTAGTTCACATGGAACATTCTCCAGAATAGACCACATCCTGGGTCATAAATCAGATCTCAACCATTATCAAAAGATTGGGATCATCCCCTGCATATTCTCAGACCACAATGCTCTGAATCTAGAACTCAATCACAAGAGGAAATTTGGAAAGAACACAAATACATGGAGACTAAACAGCATCCTTCTAAAAAATGAATTGGTCAACCAGGAAATTAAAGAAGAATTGAAAAAATTCACGGAAACAAATGATAATGAAAACAAAAGTGTTCAAAATCTGTGGGATACAGCAAAGGCAGTCCTGAGAGGAAAATATTAAGCTGTACAAGCCTTTCTCAAGAAACAAGAAAGATCTCAAATACACAACATAACCCTACACCTAAAGGAGTTGGAGAAAGAACAACAAAGAAAGCCTTAACCCAGCAGGAGAAGAGGAATAATAAAGATCAGAGCAGAAATCAATGACATAGAAACCAAAAAAAAAAAAAAAATCCACCACCACCAACAAAAGAAAACAATAGAACAAATCAACGAAACTAGGAGCTGGTTCTTTGAAAGAATTAATAAGATTGATAAGCCCCTTTCCAGACTTATCAAAAAGAAAAGAGAAAGGATCCAAATAAATAAAATCATGAATGAAAGAGGAGAGATCACAACCAACACCAAAGAAATACAAACAATTATAAGAACATACTATGAGCAACTCTACGCCAACAAATTCAACAATCTGGAAGAAATGGATACATTACTAGAGACATATAAACTACCACACCTGAACCAGGAAGAAATAGAAAATCTGAACAGACCCATAACCAGTACAGAGATTGAAACAGTCATCAAAAATCTCCAAACAGGGGCGCCTGGGTGGCTCAGTGGATCAACTCAGGTCATGATCTCGGGGTCCTGGGATCGAGTCCCGCGTCGGGCTCTCTGCTCAGCAGGGAGCCTGCTTCCTCTCTCTCTCTCTCTGCCTGCCTCTCCATCTACTTGTGATTTCTCTCTGTCAAATAAATAAATAAAAAATCTTAAAAAAAAAAAATCTCCAAACAAACAAAATCCCCGGGCCAGATGGCTTCCCAGGGGAATTCTACCAAACATTTAAAGAAGAATTAATTTCTATTCTCCTGAAACTGTTCCAAAAAAATAGAAATGGAAGGAAAACTTCCAAACTCTTTTTTTTCTGAGGCCAGCATCACCTTGATCCCAAAACCAGACAAGGATCCCATCAAAAAAGAGAACTACAGACCAATATCCTTGATGAACACAGATGCGAAAATTCTCACCAAAATACTAGCCAATAGGATTCAACAGTACATTAAAAGGATTATTCACCACGACCAAGTGGGATTTATTCCAGGGCTACAAGGTTTGTTCAACATCTGCAAATCAATCAATGTGATACAACACATTAATAAAAGAAAGAACAAGAACTATATGATACTCTCCATAGATGCTGAAAAAGCATTTGACAAAGTGCAGTATCCCTTCCTGATTAAAACTCTTCAAAGTGTAGGGATAGAGGGCACATATTATCAATATTATCAAAGCCATCTATGAAAAACCCACTGCAAATATCATTCTCAATGGAGAAAAACTGAATACTTTTCCGCTGAGGTCAGGAACACGGCAGGGATGTCCGTTATCACCACTGCTAATCAAAATCATACTAGAAGTCCTAGCCTCAGCAATCAGACAACAAAAAGAAATTAAAGGCATCCAAATTTTGCCAAATTGGCAAAAAAGAAGTCAAACTATCACTGTTTGCAGATGATATGATACTGTATGTGGAAAACTTAAAGGACTCCACTCAAAATCTGCTCTAACTTGTATAGGAATTCTGTGAAGTGTCAGGATATAAAATCAATGCACAGAAATTGGTTGCATTTTTTTTTATACCAACAAGACAGAAGAAATAGAAATTAAGGAGTGAATCCCATTTACAACTACACCCAAAACCCTAAGATACCTAGGAATAAACTTAACCAAAGAGACAAAGAATCTATACTCAGAAAACTCTAAAGTACTCATGAAAGAAATTGAAGAAGACACAAAGAAATGGAAAAATGTTCCATGCTCCTGTATTGGAAGAACAAATATTGTGAAAATGTCTATGCTACCTAAAGCAATCTACACATTTAATGCAATCCCTATCAAAATCCCATCCATTTTTTTCAAAGAAATGGGACAAATAATCCTAAAATTTATATGGAACTAGAAAATACCTCGAATAGCCAGAGGAATATTGAAAAAGAAAGCCAAAGTTGTTGGCATCACAATTCCAGACTTCAAACTCTATTACAAAGTTGTCATCATCAACAATTCCTAATTGGAATTTTGTGGATTATTTTTTTCTTTTTTTTTTTCTTAATACTTTTGAGTTTTTGGAGTTCTTTATACATTTTAATTACTGAGCTATTTTTGCTGGATATGTAGTTTGCAAATATTTTCTCCTACTCTTTAAGCTTGCTTTTGCCTGTTTAGTGGGATCAGTCACAGAGCAAGAATTTTTAATTTTTTTTTTTGAGGTTTAAATTATCACTTTTTCCTCATATGGATCTTGCTCTCTCCTGAAGTACTCTCTGCATTCGCTGTCTGGATTCTCATCAACCATCTCAAAATACAAACATATAGCTCATAAATGCTCTTAGTTACTATGTAGACCTAATTAGCTCTTACTTTATTTCTCTTGCCTATTGATGATAAGCAAAAGTTTATCCATAAACAATCCAAACATTTATTGAGATACGCTCTCCCTAGAAAGGACTCCATGCCATTGTTGACCCATTGGCTTAAACACCCCACAGCTAATTCTACTCAACCAGAGACATGTGGTTAAGAACAAAAAGAAGAAGAAAAAAACACCTGTATTAATACTACATATCTTAACCAGATTATAAGTAACTATTAGAAATGTCATGTACTAAGTGGATGATCTAGTGAAGATAAGCTGTAGAAATCTAGACTGAAAATATCATTGCTATGATAAATTATCCAAGAAGCAAATCTATTTCATTAGTTTCAGGGTTTGGAATATTATAGAGTCAAATACAATCTAGTACATGAATGGAATAACCACAGCATTGACTTCACATTTGAAGAAATGCTAGAAATAAGGATGAACACAAAGGAACAGAAGAAATAGGAGATTCATGTTCCCTCTCTGGGAACATATAATCTATCAACGAACAAAATCTAAAGGTTATGGGAACTCTAGGGACGTCCTAGAAGTGATATATCAGTTGGAGAGATAAGTACTACATTTCACAGAGAAAACCATGCAATGAAGCTTGTTAGTAACTACAAGAGATGAATCTGGAAGAGTTAATTTGAACTTGCATCCAAATAGCATAGAAGGAGTGGGACCTGTGGCTGAAGTTAAACTCATTTGGAGAGAGTCTGGGGGGAAATTGCTTAAGCAAAGTTTCAGGGGTAAAGAGCATGAGAGCAATGGCTTTAAAACTGAAATCAAGCCATTTAGTAACTTGGCTTCATTTAGTTTAATTGCACTTAATGAATATTTCTCCAGTTCCAGCTATATGCTTGGCAGTTACTAGACATTGGAACTGTGATGAGGAAAACCACAGTACAGGTTATTAAATAATATTTTAGTATATCAGAGGAGAAGATCAGCTAAAAGTAGTAAAAATCCAATTATAATTACAATGTGCAATAATAGAAATTTGTAGAAGCAAATAGCTTCTATTAATTAGATGGATTATAGGCATGACTTTTAATGAATACAAAGGACTGGTATCTATAATCCCTTTCTAAGTGAGAACAAAGGTTGTGTTAATGTTACTTTCTTGACCCAGCCTGCTTTTTCCTGCCACTCTCATAATTCTTTCTGGTCCTTATGATACTTATGTTCCAAACAATATTTTGTTCTTGGGGTTTTGCAAACATCTTTCCCTTGTTCTTTCTTGCATCCACCGCATTCAGGCTTTTGGCCTAACCTCTCCACACAAGCTCTTTTTTCCCTATGGACCTTTGGTTGCTCCAGCACCACTTCCTGAAAAGGGGTATCTTTATTCTACTGAATTGCCTTTGTACCTTTGTCAAAACACAGCTGGACAGATTTAGGTGGGTCTATTGTTGGGTTCTCTCTTCTGTTGCACTGACCGCAGCCCTTCTCCCTCTACCAAGACTACACTATGTAATTAGTCTAGATATATATATTAGCTCTTCCATAAGGGTAGAGTGATTTTTCTCACTTTACTTTCCTTTTACAAGATTTTTTTTTAGTTACTGTAGTGCCTTCTCATATATATTTTATATGAATTCTAATGCCTATTCTAGAAGTGATATATCAGTTGGAGAGATAAGTACTACATTTCACAGAGAAAACCATGCAATGAAGCTTGTTGGTAACTACAAGAGATGAATCTGGAAGAGGTAATTTGAACTTTCATCTAATGTTTGTGTATTGGCCTTGGATGCTGTGACCTAACCAACCTCATGTATTCATTCTAGGATTTGTTTTTTAGAGATTCTTTTGGATTTTTCATACAGACATTGAAGTCATCTATAAATAGAAATAATTCTTTGCCTCTTCCTTTCTAATATGTAGGCTTTTAATTTTTTTTTTAAGATTTTATTTATTTGACAGAGAGAGAGATCACAGCAGACAGAGAGGCAGGCAGAGAGAGAGAGAGAGAGAGAGAGAGAAGCAGGCTCCCCGCTGAGCAGAGAGCCCGACGCAGGACTCGATCCCAGGACCCTGAGATCATGACCCGAGCTGAAGGCAGCGGCTTAATCCACTGAGCCACCCAGGCGCCCCGGCTTTTAATTTTTATTACCTTAATGCAATGACTAGAAATGTCAGTACTGTGTCAGATGAAAATGATGAGAGCAAGCATCATTACTGTGTTCCCAGTCTTAGAAAGAAAGCATTCAGTCTTTTGTCATTAAGGAGTAGGCTATCATTAGAATTTTCTAAACACTCTTCAGAAAATGAAGATGATTTCTCTCTATTCTTAATTTGTGGAGAGTTGTTCATTATAATATATTTTGAATTTTGTCATATGTTTCATCCACATTAATTCACATGTACATATGATTTCCCTTCTTTAGCCTGAAAATTAATTTATTTTATCTTTGTCTGCCATAAAATAATTTTATATCACCTTATTTTTGAAAACCATGTCCACTGGCTATACATTGAATGTTTCTTGCCTTAGGTGAAATTCCCTGCCACTGCCTTTGGGCTTCTACTATTTCTGAGTAGAAGACAGACATCTTTTTTTTTTTTTTAAGATTTTATATTTATTTGTTTATTTAACAGAGAGTCCCAGTAAGAGAGGGAACACAAGCAGGGGGAGTGGGAGAGGGAGAATCAAGCTTCCTGCTGAGCAGGGAGCCCAATGTGGGGCTTGATCCCAGGACCCTGGGATCATGACCTGAGCTGAAGTCAGACACTTAACTAAGCTACCCAGGTGCCCCTAGTCATCTTTATTTTTGTTTTCCTGAATGTCATGTGTCCAATTGCTTGGTTGATTTATAGATTTTCATTTTATCTTAGGTCTTCAACAGTTTGTCTCTGGTGCATATAAGTAGTATTTCTCCTGTTTGGAGTTTATTGCTGTTCTTAGATCTGTGGGTTTATTTTCTTCATTATTTAAAACAAAACAAAAACATTATATCTCTATCCCTCTCACATCTCCTACTAGGACTTCAATTGCAAGTATGTTAGACCATTTAATACTCTCCTACAAGTCTCAGATGGTCTGTTTGGTTCTTTAAAATCTATTTGGGTCTTTATATGTTAGTTCCTGATCCTTTCCTTTGTTGTGTCTGGGTTATGGTCAAATCTACCAAATGACTATTAATTTCTAATGTATTTTTTTAAATTCTAAAATTGCCATTACTTACTTTTTGTAGTTTCCCTTGAGTTGCTGAGACTCCTTATCTGATCCTATATATCACTTTTCTTTTCCACTTGGTTTTATTATATATTTACCATAGTTATTTTAAAACCCTTCATTAGGCTGCTACTCAGCACCAAACAATGGTCTTGGATGTTTTGGGAGAAATTCTATGGACTTTATCACTTATTCCTGAGTCTTTTCTGTACTGTTGCCTGCAGTGGAAGGCCCATGGCGGGGTGAGGAGGGTGGGGAGTGCTGATTGTTGTCGATTCACTCCGTGGTAGGATATCTGGGAACTCTCATTCCTCATACCAGGCCTCATGGTGTCATTTGAAGGTGGGCTTTTTCTTCAATTCCCTCTTTTATGATTGTTCCTTCTAGCTCTGAACCAGTGATAAAGCATCCATGGGTCTCTAGACTCCTAAGAACAGCCTCACCCATTCAGAATTTAGCTCATTTATGATTCTTAGTGTTTTCTGCCTTCTGGTGAAATATCTTCTTGTCATTATAAGATCTGTGGGCCAGTCTTCTGCAGCTTTTTATAAATTAGATAAAAAGGTCCAGAGTGATCTTTTAAAATAAAAATCTTATCACATAATTCTTCTCAAAGTCTTTGCTAGATAACCTACTACTGGATAGCTTATCTTATCTCAGCCCAAACCAAAATCTTTAGAACTTTCTTCCAGACCAGTAAGAGCTGGACTTCTATTAACTGTCTGATCTCATTTGTTCCTGGGCTCCTCACCACGAACTCATTCTGCCCCACTGATTTCTCTGTTATTCCTCTGGCACACGAGGTACATGCCCATCTTTACAATCATTTCTCCTGCCAGGAATACTCCTGGCCAACACCAGCATGGATTGCGCTTGACCACCTTCAAATTTTAAAAACAGAAAAAAATCACAAAACAAGAGCAATAAAAAGGAAAAAAGAAAGAAAGAAAGAAAAAGGAACGAAAAGGAAAAAATCTAAAAAGGAAACGACTTCTCACAGTGATTTTTCCTGAACACACTATTTAAAATCAGACCTCCCTTTGTTTGAACTGTATTTCCTCTTCTTTCCTGCTTTCATTTTCTCCATAGCATTTATCGCCTTTATATGTAAGGTGGTGTGGTGTATGTAAAGGGTGTGTCTGTGTAATTCACCAGTTTATTATCTTTTTTCCCATTTGAATGTAAGTCTTACACATGCAGGGATTCTTTCCTATTTTGTCCTTTGCTGTATCTAAAACCCTTCAAACAATGCCTGCATGTAGTAGGTATTTGGTAAATATTGTAAAATGAGCACCTAGGTAATACATAGTTTGAAAACATGATAATCTCTTCCATGTCCAAACCTTATTCATTATAATCTCATTTAGTGATTTGTGACCACTAAAGAAAGCCTGAGTTTTAGATATGGCATCATGAACAAGGAAATACCTTTGTCAACTTGACAAATTAAAGCTTCTACTGACGCCGCTCTTTCTGAATCCAGTGTACCTGATTCGTATGTATAAGTGAATACTCCCTTAGAAATTGTAGGAGTACTGAGGAGATTAATGAAGTAAAATATGAAATATTTTATTTCCTCTTAAGAAAACGTGCTAGGTGTATGTCTGTGCAACCTCACATAACAATTCAACTGAGTAAGCAAGCCTCATGGTTAAGCTAAGACATACCATTGATATTGATTTATGAGGAGAACTTAAACAGACATTTTCAAAAATCTAATGAATAGAAAAATAGAAAATTGGGAAAATAATCCTTTCATTTTTCTCACATTTTACATTAAACATAGAAGACGGCATGGAGTATTCAGATTCATTGGGATAATTCCTGATTCCGTGTTTTGCTACCCTTAATCTGGTTGGTGTGCTTCAGTTGCCTTGCCATCTAGCCTCTCCATGTGAGAGTCATGGCTGGATTGGATTTCCGAGCTCCTATGGCTCCTATGGCTGCAGCAGGGAGCTCAAAGAAGTGAACTTTCACATCAGTAAGTCCTGGTTTATAATCCAAGTTCCATGTGTTACTAGCTGTGAAACTTCCTCTAGCCCCAGTTTCTTTATCTGACAGTGACATTATTGACCTTATAAGACAAGCATGAGGATTTGAAATAGCAGGTGTCAAGAATTGTGCACATTATAGGGACTCAGCTGATGGTAGCAAATGCTTTGCTAAATGCTTCCTATGGAGACATGTGCTTATACTTAGTCTCAGAACAGTATAGAGGTTAAATGTGCAAAGGTTCTGGCCAAAAGACCTCTCCAGCTCTTGAGGGAACTTGCCTTGGAGGCATGCTAGAGAGATTTTATAAGACTGAAAATGCATGATACTTAATGTATATGTGTTACAACAGTAAAATATAAGCTAACAACTTGGAGATGTTTTTAAATATAATTATTTTTAAATTATTTTATTCATGATTGTAGGAATATTTATGCCTCATAAATATATATGCCTTATATATATAATTATAATATAATAATATACAAATATTATTTAATAATATATGTTCCATAATACATAACTTATATAAGACTTATAATATACTGATATATAAATGAATATATATAAATATATATATAAATAGTATGTTATTTATAATTATTGCATACATATATATTTCTTATGCATATATATAATATATAGTAATATATTCAATAAAAAATAAATCACATGTACATTAGCTAATATTCACTGAGTTTTTTTCTAGGCTCTTCTATACATAGGAATCATCAAAACAACCCAATTCTGTCTCAAAAAGAGAAGGGCACACTTGAAGAATCAGTGGAAAGCAGTGAAGAGGGGAAGGAGGCTGTGCCAAGTTAATGCACACACCACACATATGTTCATGTGAGAAGAAAAAAACGTGAATTAGAAAATGAAAAATGTGCAGCTATAGGCTCTAAATACATTTATCATTGCAATTTGTCTTCTTTCATTATCCTTATTTAGCCTATGAGTAAACCAAAGAACAGAAAGCTAAATTATTTGTTCCAGTTCACACAACTAGTAAGTGGTAGAGCCACGTACAAACCCAAGCAACAGGATTCCACACCCATAAAATCAAATATGCATTTAAGACTATCTATACACTTACATTTTTATTTTTTAGAATAACAGTAAGTAAAGTGATGTATCATTTCTTATGTGTCTTAATATTTCACAAACTGTGATTTGTAGGGCACAATCTTCAGGAAGCTTTTTACCCTTGGCCACAGAAACTAAAGAGAAACTGATCATTGCCTTCCTTTCTTTGAGACTGACAGTGTTTATTAACACATTAAGGCTCTCTGTAATAAAGAAACCTGTAATAAAAATAAATGATTTAGCTTTAACAGTTAAAGAAATAAACTTATTTATGTATGGAGAGAATAAATATTTATTTTATTCATCTATCAAAAGTC
Source organism: Mustela lutreola (assembly GCF_030435805.1). NCBI lineage: Eukaryota > Metazoa > Chordata > Mammalia > Carnivora > Mustelidae > Mustela > Mustela lutreola. The sequence continues at coordinate 61,786,667 of NC_081304.1, read as the reverse complement.
CTCCTCAGTATGGTATTTCTTTAATAGTACCTTGGGGAGTATGACTTGAGGTCATTCTCAAATTAGGACCCAGGGGTGATGCCAGCAAATTTCCTTCTACAGGAAGATTCAGCACACTAATTAGCTTTGTGACACTTTGTAATATCTTCATTCATTTCAAGACCTTCCTTGGCACAGTTTCTGACATAGTCCTGATGCAGATGCAATTTTTTGCTTCCTTCTCAAAGTTGGTCAAACTAGGGAACTTTAACTTGAATACTATGTTACAATATTTGCCATTTAACAAATCCCATCCCAAGCATTACTTATCAATAAGAAATCCACAGAAAAGATTTCAAATTCAAGGTTTAATATTTGGCATGTGTTAAGATACCTAGTTGAAATTTTGCAAAAGAAAATTGAGGGGCTCCTGGGTGGGTCACTGGTCTCAGGGTCCTGGAATCGAGCCCCTCATTGGGCTCTCTGCTCAGTGATCTTTCTCTCTGTCAAATAAATAAATAAAATATTTTAAAAAAAGAAAAGTTGAACTCAAGTCAACCCGTTTTCTTTCTCTCTTTCTTTCTTTCTTTCTTTTTTTAAGATTTTATCTATTTACCTGATAGAGAGAGGGAGAGATCACAAGTAAGCAGAGCAGCAGGCAGAGAGAGGGGGTAAGCAGGCTCCCTGCCGAGCAAAGAGCCCAATGTGGGCTCGATCCCAGCACCCCGAGATCATGACCCAAGCTGAAGGCAGAAGCTGTAACCCACTGAGTCACCCAGGTGCCCGTCAACCAGTTTTCTAAGTGGGAACACACTGGGTGTCTGGGGGCACAGTCTAATCTAAGTCAACAGTCTTTTTCTTTACCTTTCTAGGTTCTGTTGCAAATGGGGCAGAGGGCACAGCTGAGGACAGAGTGGAAACCAGTGAGGGATGAAACTATGCAAGTTTGTGTGCGCTCATCACATGTCCCTGTGAGAAGAGGAAAACAAATGGGACTGTGAAGATTCACACAGCTATGGTTTAAAAATCTGTGTTTGTCCTTAGGTCATGTTACACTTCAGTGCCTCAGGTTCTTTATCTGTAAAATCGGTTCCCACATTTTTCTGTTTCTACTTTTAACTTGGTAGCTTGTACTGGAGAACAATTTGTCTACATGTTTACCCCAGTTCCTTCTAAGGACTTTCAGGCAAATTACCAAAAACATGAATAATTAAGATAAAACAAATTTTTAAACTCAAAGAAAAATGAAAATGAGGTATTCATCCACAGTGAAAGCGAGCACGTAGAAACATATGCATGCAGCAAGGACTTGAGCAATTCTTAAAGTTGTGCTATTAGCTCAGATCAGAATTTCCCAGAAGCTAATGCCGATAGAACAACTGGAGGTTAAAAGTTTTGTGTTATCAAAAAGCACCACTTTCTGGTGCTTTGAAGTAAAATGCATTTTTAGTGAGAGTGTATGGAATAAACCAAGTGCATGTTCCCTGCAAAAGGCCTCACACATTGTTCTGGCTTCAGCAGAAGAGTGGTGCATGACACTGCATCACGTCTGTGTGAACAGCTCTTCAACCTGTATTCTTTTGTAGCTAGCCATTGTAAACATATGTGGCAGATTTGATGACATCTCCACAATTAATATGCTAGAGACAAACTTTCAAAGTGGCTATTTCTAATAGCATTCATCACAATATTCAGCTCTATATTTAGTTGTGACAACTTTCCAAGGTCACTTGTTGAAACCCCTAAGGACAAGCATATTAACTTGGGTCTGTTTCTCAAATAAACACAGGCAGCATGGCCTCTACCAGAAAAACATTTCTAATTTGGAGGAAAATAAACTATTTGATTTTAAATACCATTATGAACATGTAAGACAATGCTTAAGTGACTTTTATAGTTTAGTATACTCTTTATTACCTGTACTCTGCAGGAAATGTGCTTTCTCCACTCCTTCTTTTAATAAGAAAGCCACAACAGAGAGAACATTCCACTTGCTGGACTTGTGACTCTGATTTTTCCCACTCCCATCACAGGATGCTCAACAGTATGAAAAAGTCCATGGTGTTTCACTTATGTATGTAGTGATAATTAATATTGAATTTATTTTATTCCTTTAAGTAATATTTGCCAGGAGGCTACTATTCCAGGTACCAACCTAGGCATCAAAAAAGAAATGGAAAGGACATGGTTATTATCTAATGATGATGTACCTTAAACCTGTAAAATAGTCTTTAAATGCTAGTTACTATTGTTAAGTAATAACTGATAATGAGTAAAGGTTATGGTGATTATTATTTTCCAAACTCTTCTCATTGCCTCACAGGCATTTGTAAAAGTAGGTGGCAAAGTTGCTGCAGCTACAATTTGCTTGAAATGTAGGAATCTGTCTTGATATCCCTGAGATTTTGTTTCATGTCAGATATATCTGAATTGTGCATATCTGTTCATAAACCATTCATGTGGCATTGTGCTAGGTGATCTAATGTATACAAAAAATTACAGAAACACTCCATATCCTAATTTGATGGAACAGATATAATCCCTTTAAAATGTTAACTATGAGGAGCCATGAAATTATTTATTTATCTGAACATCCTGTGGCTTATATAAGGATGCAGTCTCTGGACAGACTATAATTGCAACATGACTTCCTCTATGGATGGAATCTTTCTATAAAAACAGTCTTTCTTTGCTCTGGGCAGATGCAGCTTTATACTAAGATACACAGCTTGAGTAGCCAGCATGCACGCACTGGATAGCTTTCCCCACTCACCCTGTTAGGCTGGGCAGCTTTGAACATGTCCCAAAATGCAACGAGTTTATGCAATCCTGAGTTAATGCCACTAAAATGGATGCCAGAGTAGTAAAATATTAATTAGAAAATTAGTAAAGTAATATTGGCATTAAGATATTCAAGGAACTCCCTTTTGTTTTGTTTTGTTTTGTTTCCCTTCCCCCCAGGAAGACTTTATAAAAGATGAAGAAAGAGTAATTGCATTTTGAAGAATAGGTAGGAATCACATAGGCAGAAAAAAAAGATAGAGATATTTTCAGTTGGGTAGATGAAACAGAGTGCACAAAAAGTATGAAGATTGGAGAGAGAAATTTGTGAGAACAGCTGGTAAAAGCATTTGGTTGGAATTGTTGTATTGAGTGTGAGAATTAGGGTAAGAGAAGAAATACAGTTTGCTGTCAAGTGACAGAGGACTTTGAATATTAGAATAAAGAATTTAAACTCTACCCTTTGGGAACAACAAATCACTGAAGCATTTTGAGAAAATGATTGATATAATTAAAAGGAATCATTTTGGAAAATGTCAGTACAATATAAAAGAAAATTTTCCACTTAAAATGAAAATCAGTAATGGTTGCTCCTGAGAAATGCTAAACTGCAGGTTAGGTAAATAAAATCATCTCCAATTCACCTACAGTGAGGTAAGGAGTACTAATGTTTTAGTGTACTTAAATCTAGATTTGTTCCATGCATGTAGTGCATTTTACAATTATATAAGCATATATGTTATAAAAATATTGTTTCACTGTGCATAATATTTTAAAGATACTTTGTCATTGCACCAGATAATATAGATTTATAGTTAATAAGGAACACATCTATTGAACTACATAAAAGTTTTACACACACACACGTGTGTGTGAGTTTAATTTAATTACAAACAACACAAACACAGACTGTCATTTGTACACAGATATACGTATGAAACCTGGAAGAAGACTGAAGACCTAGACACAGGCAAATGCTGGGAATGGCCAGCAATCCCTATACCAACAAGTGAAAGGTCACTCCAGACTTGGCTGTGAAAGAGAGTAGAAGGCAAGGGGGTCAATGCCCAGAGCAAAGACCCTTTGCTCTTCTTTGCTCCTCCTTTTATTGATCCTTCACAATAATCACAAATCCTTATCACTGTTTCTGAGGCCTGTGATGTTGACAAGGGGTCTTTCTGAAACTAGGAGGATCTGTTTACAGGAAAGATAAGATATGCTAATCTGCCTGTCCTCCTAGACATAGCTTAAGGGACAATGCATATATCTCTTAGATCACAGGGTGGCTGTTTGGGTTAAGAGAACCTTGGGGAAAGCAAGTCTCTGCAGCATTCCAAAGGCAGAGAGGTCCATCAGGCCTCGGCATTCCAAAGGCCTATCCCTTCTCTGAAAGCTTCTTCCCCCCAGCAGCCTTAGTGTTACATTTTAGCAAGCCCAGTATTATGGCCGATTTCATGCTGAACATTAACCTCAAAAGGCAAACTTCTATCGCAACTGACTAAAGATAAATAAATAAATCCCCAAACAATATTGGGTTTGAAAAATTGAAAATAATTCTGGATATATAAATGAAATTTAAAAATCAGAATTGGAGTGCCTGGATGGCTCAGTGGGTTAGCCTCTGCCTTCAGCTCAGGCCATGATCTCAGGGTTCTGGGATCCAGCCCCACATTGGGCTCTCTGCTCAGTGGGGAGTCTGCTTCTCCCTCTCTCTCTGCCTGACTCTCTGCCTACTTGTGATCTCTCTCTCTCTCTGTCAAATAAATAAAATCTTTAAAAATAAAAATAAAAATCAGAAGAAATTATAAACAACTTCAAATGATATATAAGAAAAAAGGTAAAAATGACATTTCTATCAATATATCTTTATAAATTTTCTACACACACACACACACACACACACACACACAAATAAAATCTAAATATATCCAAAGCCATAAAAGTGATTAAATCAGCAAGTAAAAGTTACCAAAAATATTATTTGTTAGTTCGAAAATGTTTTATAAGCTAATGCCAGGGAACCTTCAATAAAGTAGCAATTCCCTTATTGTACTATTGGGTCCATGGAAGAGGGGGCAAGACTGATCCAAAGAGAAGGTCAAGCAAAGCTTTATTTTGTGCCAAGCATCGAGAATCAAACTGACCAGCCAGGACCATCTCATGCAAAGGGGTGACCTCTCTCTGCCTTACAGACTAGCTTTTAATGGCAAAGGCCATGTGGTTGGGCCTGGCCATGCACAGGTGGCGAGTGAGATTGTAACACAGAGAAAGCTGTATAGTCCTCTAGGTCACACATAAGTGACCAATTGAATTACAATTTACCCTATAGTAGATATTTGAACTAGCCTTTCACCTTGGTCAGAATTAGTGCCCAAAAGGCACCCAAAGGCGGGGCCCATACTCCTTGGTAGCTAGGGAGACAATATGAGCCCCTACTGATTGAATACCTCCACCTGGCTTGACCCACCCTTGTATTTGGGCTTTGTTACCTGGGACTAGTTTCCAGGACTTGTTTTAACTAAGTCCCCTGGGGGAAGTGGGGGGGGGGAGCAGGGACAGTTTAAGTTTTACTGTGTAAACAACAAGGTCATTGTTTAACAGGGTGGAATTGCTCTGGCTAAATAGGCCCTTACAGTACTTTTTTTTTTTTTTAAGAAAAACACAGCATGAATATTTGTTCAATAAATAAGAAATGGCTAACAAACTTTATAAGGATAGAATAAGATTTAAATCAAACAAAGTAAAAAGAGATAAAAAATATAAAATTTAGACCAACTCTCTTACAGAAAAAAATGCAATAGTAATAATTATAAAAATAGAGAAAAAACATAAAATTTCATCCGTATTAGTTTATTTAATCCTTAAATATACATGTGAGTTAAATGATATTTTAGTTTTTAAAAGGACGTAATTTGGGTGACAAAGAGAGTAAATGCTTTTGCTCATGTTTCAGCTACTTTTGATAGCACCAGGTAGTCTAGGAAAAATATATGTTTCTACTGATTTCATTATAATTCACCTTCATATTAAATAAAGTATGCTAAATCAAACAAAACAGTATATTTCGAAAAAAAATCTAAGTTCAAATTGTCTTTATCCCAAGCATAAGATGTATTTCAAGAAAAGATTATGTATTTATGCAATATGTATTATTAAGAGAGTAGGGGAGAAAATGTAATTGTATCAATCCATGATGATAAACTACTTGATAAAACCCACAGCTAACATCACACTTAATGATGAAAGACCAAAAATTTCTCCATAAATTCAAAACAACACTAGGATGGCCACTCTTCTATCTAATATTTTAAAAGATTGTAGCCAAAGCAATAATGCAAGAACAGTTAAAAAGATATTAAGATTAGAAAGGAAGGGATAAAACTATCTGTATTTCATGACATGTATATATAGAAACATATGAAATGTGTATATAGAAACATATGAAATGTTTCTAGAGAAACATATGAAAATACACAAAGAAATTTAGAGCAAATAAATTCAGCAAGGTTTCAGGATACAATATCAATATACAAATTTAGTGGTGATTTTATACACTAGAAATGAACAATCTGGAAATGAAATTAAGAAAGCAATTTAATTTTCAATAGAAAAAATTAATAAATTAAGTGGAAATAAACTTAAAAGAACTACAAAACTTGTACACTAAAAAATATAAAAATCACTGAAAGAAATTTTATAAAATACTAAATGCATTAAAAGATATACCATGTTCATGAGCTGGAACATTTAATACTATTAAAATAGCAATCCTAATCAAATTGATCTATAGATATAATACAATTTCTATCAAAACCAGCAGGGCTCCAAATAGCAAAAAAAAAAAAAAAAAAAAAAAATTAAAAGAACAAAATTAGAAGACTCATACCTCCTGAATTCACAACTCATCACAAAGTTAGAAATGTAATTATGTGTGTTATTGGATTAAGAGTAGATGAATGAATTGATGGGATAAAAATTAATGTTCCAAAATAACACCATATATCTTTGAGAAACTGACTTTTGATGAGGGTCCCAAGACAACTCAGTAGGTGAAAGAATAGTCTTTTCAACAATTAGTGCTGAAGGACAGCTAGTAATCTTATGCAAAGGAATGAAGTTGGACTCCTACCTTATACCATATATAAAAATTAACTATCTAATTTTTAAAAACAACTACCTAAATAAATAAATAAATAAACTATAAGAACTAAAACTATAAAACTCTTAGAATAAAACATATGTGTAAATATTTTTGATCTTGAATTAGGTAATAGTTTCTTAGAAATAATTCATAAAGTCCAACATACAAAGAAAAAACAGATAAATAAGATTTCATCAAAATTATTTTTTTCTCCATCTACAAGGACATGATCATGAAAATGAAAGACTATCCACAGAATGGGTGAAGATATTTGCAATTCATATATCTTGTGACTTTCACATCCAGAGTATATCAAGAACTCTTACAACATGACACAGAGACAACCACCCAATTAGAAAATAAGGAAATAACTTGAATAGACATTTCTCCAAGAATACAAATAGCCAATAAGGGCATGTGAACAGGCACAACATCACAAGCCATTAGGTAAATACTTATTAAAGCCACAATGAAATGTTACTTCATACCAATCAAGATGGCAATAATCAGTAAAGTCAGAAAATAAAGTGTTGCCATATATGTTGAGAAATTAGAATCCTCATCTATTCCTTGTTGAAACATAAAATGGGGGTGATGGACATTGAGGAGGATATGTGCTATAATGAAGACTGTGAATTGTATAAGATTGATGGATCACAGATCTGTACCCCTGAAACAAATAATACATTATATGTTAACTTAAAAAAAAAAGAAAGAAAAGAAAACAAAGAAAAAATAAAAAATCAAAAAAATAAAAAAAAATGCATTTAAGATTTAAATAATTCCACACCTAGGAATTTATGCTAAAGATATAATCAAGTATCTGTACAAAAATTAATCTATAAGAATGTCAACCATAGTATTATTCATCATAAAATAATTGAAAAACTAAATATTCTATACAAATGGAGCAATTAAAAGAAAAAGAAACATAAAATGATGGATTTCCTCTGTCAAACAATTTGACAGTTCCTCAAAAAGTCAAATTTAGAGTTATCATATAAACCAAGAATTCTACTACTAGGTATATATTTCTAACAGAACTGAAAACATATGTTTACATAAAGAAAACCGTGTTTATGAATGTTCATAACAACATTATTCTTAACAGCTCCAAATGGAAACAACACAGATGTCCAACAACTAAAAATGGGTAAACAAATTGTGATATATCCATACAATGGAATAGTATTTGACTATTAAAAGAAATAAAATATTGTATGTGCTACAATACAGATTAATTTTTAAACCTTATGCTAAGTGAAAGAAGATTGACACAAAAGGCTGCATATGGTATAATTTCATAAAAATGAATTGTCCAGAAAAAGCATATCTAAGAGACTGAAATCAGACTAGTGGCAGCCAGGGCTGGGGGAGGGGAGAATGAAGTATAACTGCTAGTATATATGCAGTTTTTCTTTTGAAGTAATAAAAATATTCCAAGCATTAAATAGTGGTGATTTCTATACAACCTTGTGAATATACTAAAAACCAAATAAGTGCAAAAAAAAAAAAAAAAAAAACCAACAACACTCTAATAGGGTAAATGTCATGATATGTGAATTACATAGCAATAAAAAATTACATAGCAGAGAAAGAGGAAAAAGATGGTAGAGAAGTAGGGGACCCTATTTCAACTGGTCCCCTGAATTGAGCAGGATATCTACCAGACTAGTAAGAACACCACAAAATCAGCCTGAGATATAAGAAGATATATCTGGATCTCCACAAACAGAATATCTCTGGTGGTTGGTATTGAGGTATGAAGCAGGGATCCATGATTCTGTGAACAAATATTGTAAGATAAACAGAAGGAGAAGAGACCTGCTTCTCTCTTCAGCCTGGAAGGTGAAATAACACAAGAGCACTCAAAATCTGCCCACACTATGGACCAGGCACAGACTTGAAGATCCATAGCAGTGAGGAAGGACTTTAGGACAGTCCACCAAACTTATACCTAGAGCTTTAGGAGCACACGAGCAACCCAAGGGTGCCTTGCAGTTGTAGAGGCACAAAGGGTAGAGACATGCCTGGACCTAGAAGCAAGGGCTGGGAGTGCTGCTGTGGGGTGCACAACCCAGAACACTGTGGTTTTTAGCAGCACATACAAAAGCAGAGACAGTGTGGCCTGGAGAGTTCCATGAAGATCAGACTGCATTCTCTCTATTCTGAGACAAAGGTTTGGATACAATCACTTCTGCTCTGACTCTCAGAAGAGATGCACAAAGCTGCCAGGGAAAGATGCCAGACAACAACAACAACAACAAAAATCAAAACTAAAAAGGTTTCAATGAATACATCCCCTCCCCACAGGGGGCAGGGTAATTTCGCCCAAACAAGGTTGCCTGAGTAATAGCACCACAGGCCTATCCACCATCCACCAGAAAATAGGCTGGAAGAACAAGAGGCCAACATCCCTAAGGTGCCTATAAAACAGGTGCATCTTGCTTGGGTTGTGGTCAATAATTTGGACTCTGTACATCCCTTCAACCACCCCTCAACAGAATGACTAGGAGAAGGAACCCTAAAAGAAAGAGCCAAAAAAGTGGTCTCTGCCATAGAACTACTGGATATGGATACAATCAAGATGTCAAAAATTGATTTTAGAGTAACAGTTATCAAGGCAATATCTAGGCCTGAAAAAATATTAACAACAATGTAGAATCTCTAAGGACAGAGATGGGATCTAATCAGGCTGGACTTAAAAATGTGGTGAATGAAATGCAGTCTAAGCAGGATACATGGACTGTCAGAGTAAACGAGGCAGAAGAACGAATTAGTGAGATAGAAGATAAGATGATAGAAGAGATGGAAATTGAGGCGGCATGGGAAAAACAAATTAAAAACCAAGAAATCAAACTGGAAGAGATTAGTGACAGAATGAAATGTTCAATTTAAGAATTATTGGGATCCTTGAAGGGGTAGATGGGGGGGGGGTTCTAGACGATATATTTGAGTAAATTGTAGCTGAGAACTTCCCTAATCTGAGGGAAAAATATAAGCATTCATGTCCAAGAGTCAGAGAGGACCCTTCACAAGATCAACAAAAACAGACCAATGCCACAGCATATAATAGCACAATTTGCAAATTTAGATCCAAGGAAACAATCTTGAAAGCAGAAAGAGGGGAGTTTCTTATTTATAAAGGGAGGAAAATTAGAATAATGTCAGACCTGTCCCCAGATACTTGGCAAGCCAGAAACGGCTATAAGACATATTCAAGGTAATAAGTGAAAAAACATGCAGCCAAGGATACTTTATCCAGAAAGATAACAGAATGGATGGAGAGAATAGGAGCTTCCAAGACCAGCAGAAATGGAAAGAATTTGTTACCATCAAGCTAACCCTACAAGAAATATTAAAGGGGGGTCTATAAAAGGAGAAAGACCCCAAGAGTGATACAGAACAGAAATTTACAATCTATAGAAACAAGGACTTCACAGGCAACATGATGAAAATAAAATCATATCTTTCAATAATCACTCTCAACATGAATGGCCTAAATGCTCCCATGAAACAGCACAAGGTTGCAGATTATAAAAAGATAGGACCCATCCATACGCTCTCTACATGATACTCATTTTCAACCTCAAGATGCATCCAGACTGAAAGTGAAGGAATGGAGGGCCATCTATCATGCCAGTTGACCTCAAAGTAAGCTGGGGTAGCAATTCTTATATCATACAAATTGGGTTTTAAGTTAAAGACTATAGTCTTTACAGAAGGACACAATATAAATATTAAAGGGTTTATCCAACAAGAGTATCTAACAATTGTAAATATGGTATGCTACCAACATGGTAGCAGCCAATTACATAACCAACTATTAACCAAAATAAAGAGACATACTGATAATAACATGCTAACAGGAGGAGACCTCAGCCCTCAACTCAGAAATAGACAGGTCATTGATGCAGAAAATCAATAAAGAAACAAGAACTCTGAATGAGATACCACACCAGATGGACCTCATAGATATATACAGAATCCACCCTAAAATAACAGAATATTAATTTTTCTTGAATGCACTTGGATATTTCTCCAGAATAGATCGCATACTGGGTCACAAATCAAGACTCAGCTGATACCAAAAGACTGAGATTATTTCCTGTATATTCTAAGACCATAATGCTTTGAAACTGGAACTCAATCACAAGAAAAATTTGGAAGAAATTCAAACACTTGGAATCTAAAGACCATCCTGCTAAGGAATGTTTGGGTCAACCAGGGAATCAAGAAAGAACTTAAACAATTCATGGAAACCAATGAGAATAAAACACATTGGAGAAAACCTATGGGATCCTGCAAAGGCAGTCCTAAGAGGGAAATACATAGCCATCCAAGCCTTAATCAAAAAAATAAAAAATAAAAATAATTTATATATATATATATATATATATATATATATATATATATATATCCTGAATACACAAATTAACTATACACCTTAAAGAACTGGAGAAAAAACAACAAATAAAGCTTAAATCATGAATTAGAAGAGAAGTTATTAAGATTAGATCAGAGATCAATGAATTAGAAGCCAGAAATATAGTATAGGGAATCAACAAAACTAGAAGTTGGTTCTTTGAAAGAATTAATAAGATCGATAAACCACTAGCCAGATTTATTCAAAAGAAAAGAGAAGGGACCCAAATTAATAAAATTATGAATGAAAGGGGAGAGATCACAACTAACACCAAAGAAATAGAAACAATTATTAGAAATTATTATCAACCACTATATGCCAATAAATTAAGCAACCTGGAAGAAATGGATGTCTTCCTGAAAACCTATGAACTACCAAGACTGAAACAGGAGAAACTGACAGCCTCAGTTTCCACAAACAATAACCATAAATAAGATTGAAGCAGTGATTAAAAACCTCCCAAAGAACAAGAGTCCAGGGCCTGATGGATTCCCTGGGGGATTCGACCAAACATTTAAAGAAATAATACCTATTCTCCTGAAGCTTTTTCAAAAAATAAAAGCAGAAGGAAATCTTTCAGACTCGTTCTATCAGGCCAGCATTACCTTGATCCCAAAACCAGGCAAAGACCCCATCAAGAAGAGTTTCAGACCAATATCCCTGGTGAATATGGATGCCAAAATTTTCAACAAGATCCTAGCTAATAGGATCCAACAATACACTAAAAGGATTATCCATCATGAGCAGGTGGGATTTATCCCAGAGATACAAGGGTGGTTCAACATTTGCAAATCAATCAATGTGGTAGAACACATTAATAAGAGGAGAGAGAAGAACCATATAGTCCTCTCAACTGGTGCAGAAAAAGCATTTGACAAAATAAGCATCCTTTCCTGATTTAAACTCATCAAACTGTAGAGATAGAGGGAAAATTCCTCAATTTCATAAAAACCGTCTATGAAAGCCCACAACAAATATCATTCTCTTCCCTTAAGATCAGGAGCATGACAAGCATACTCACTCTCACCACTATTGTTCAACTTAGTACTAGAAATCCTAGCAACAGCAAACAGACAACAAAAAGAAATAAAATATATTCAAACTGGCAAAGAAGAAGTCAAACTCTCTCTTTGCAGATGACATGATCCTTTTCTGTGGAAAACCCCAAAGACTCCACCCCTAAATAACTAGAGCTCATACAACAATTCAGTAATGTGGCAAGATACAGAATCTGTTGGTTTTCTTTTTTTTTAATTTTTTTTAAAGATTTTATTTATTTATTTGACAGACAGAGATCACAAGTAGGCAGAGAGGCAGGCAGAGAGAGAAAGAGAGAGAGAGAGAGAGAGAGAGAGAGAGAGAAGCAGGCTTCCTGCGGAGCAGAGAGCCTGATGCGGGGCTCGATACCAGGACCCTGAGATCATGACCTGAGCCGAAGGCAGCAGCCCAAACCACTGAGCCACCCAGGCGCCCCAATCAGTTGCTTTTCTATACACTAACAATGTAACTGTAGAAAGAGAAATTAGAGAATTGATTCCATTTACAACAGCACCAAAAACCATAAGATAACTTGGAATAAACTTAACCAAAGAGGTGAAGGATCTATCCTCTAGATAAACTACAGAAGACTTATGAAGGAAATTATAGAAGACACAAAAAAGATGGAAAAACATATCATGTTCATGGGTCAGAAGAATAAACTTTGTTAAAAAATCTATACTGCCCAGAGCAATCTATACTTTCAACGCCATCCCAATCAAGATACCAATGGCATTTTTCAAAGTGCTAGAATAAATAATCCTAAAATTTGTATGAGACCAGAAAAAAACGTGAATTGCCAAGGAAATGTTGAAAAAGAAAAGCTGGGGCACTATGTTTTCTGATTTCAAGATACATTACCAAGCCGTGATCATCAAGACAGCATGGTACTAGCACAAAAACAGATACAAAGGTCAATGGAACAGAATAGAGAGCCCAGATATGGACTCTCAACTCTATGGACAAAGCAAAAAAATATATCCAGTGGAAAAAGACAGTCTCTTCAATTAATGGTGCTGGGAAAATTGGACAGCCACATCCAGAAGAATGAAGCTTGACCATTCTCTTACACCATACACAAGATACACTCAAAATGGATGAAAGACCTCAACATGAGGTAGGAATCTATCAAAATCCTAGAGAACATAGAAAGTAACCTCTTTGACATCAGCCACAGCAACTTCTATCAAGACATGTCTCCAAAGGCAAGGGAAACAAAAGCAAAAATGAACTTTTGGGACTTCATCAAGATCAAAAGTCTGCACAGCAAAGAGAACAGTCAACAAAACAAAGCAACAACTACGGAATGGGAGAAGATATTCACAAATGACACTACAGACAAAGGATTGATATCCAAGATCTATAAAGAACGCCTCAAACTCAACACGCACAAAACAGATAATCACGTCAAAAAATGGGCAGAAGACATGAACAGACACTTCTCCAAAGAAGACATACAAATGGCTGACACATGAAAAAATGATCATTATCATTAACCATCATGGAAATTCAAATCAGAACCACACTGAGATACTATCTTACACCAATCAGCTTGGCAAAAATTAACAAGACAAGAAAAAAAAATGTTGCAGAGGTTATGGAGAAAGGGGATCCTTTCCCCAGTGTAGCCTGTTACACTGCTGGTGGGAATACAAGGTGGTAAAACACTTTGTTTTTTTGTTTTAAAGATTTTATTTGTTTATTTGACAGACAGAGATCACAAGTAGGCAGAGAGGCAGGCAGAGAGAGAGAGAGAGGGAAGCAGGCTCCCTGCTGAGCAGAGAGCCCGATGCGGCACTCGATCCCAGGACCCTGAGATCATGACCCGAGCTGAAGGCAGTGGCCTAACCCACTGAGCCACCCAGGTGCCCCACTTTGGAAAACAGTGTGGAGGTTCCTCAAAAAGTTAAAAATAGAGCTATCCTATGAACCAGCAATTGAACTACTGGGTATTTAACCCAAAGATACAGATATAGTGAAAAGATGGGCCATATGCACCTTGATGTTCATGGCATCAATGTCCACAGTAGCCAATCTGTGGAGGGAGCTGAGATGCCCTTGAACAGATGAATGGATAAAGAAGATGGGGTCCACATATACAATGGAATATTACTCAGCCATCAGGAAGGATGGATGCCTAATATTTGCATCAACCCAGATGTAAGCGGAGGAGATTATGCTAAGTGAAATAAGTCAAACAGAGAAAGGCAATTATCATACAGTTTCACTTATTTGTGGAACATAAGGAATAGCATGGAGAATATTAGGAGAAGGAAGGGAAAAATGAAGGGGGAGAGGGATTCAGAGGGTTGGATGAACCATGAGAGACTGTGGACTCTGGGAATCAAATGAGGGTTGGGGGGTGTAGAGGGGATGGGTAAGCCCAGTAATGGGTATTATGGAGGGCACATATTGCATAGAGGACTGGGTGTTGTACACAAACAATGGATCATGGAACACTACCTCAAAAACTGATGAGGTTTTTTAACATTAAAAAAATGTAAATAAATAAATAAAATACCAATGCAAAAACATTACACAAATGCCTGACGCTTAGTAAATACTCATTAAATATTAGTTTTTATTAATAAAAAAGATGCCAAATCTAAATGTGAAATGTGATTCAAGATTGTATCATAGAGCAGAAATATAATTTTTGCCGTAACAAACATTATTGAGACAATCTACAAAGCTTGAAATCTAATGGGAACAGAAGGAGACAAACCATAAGAGACTCTGAATCTCATGAAACAAACTGAGGGCTGCTGGAGGGTGGAGGAGTAGGGATAGGATGGCTGGGTATGGACAATGGGGAAGGTATGTGTTATGGTGAGTGCTGGGACATGTGTAAGCATGATAATTCACAGACCTGTATCCCTGGGGCAAATAATAAATTAAGTTTAAAAAAAAAAAAAACTTGAAATCTTTACTTAGCCAATATTATTTTATTAATATTGTTTCCTATTTGTGGATAATTTGGGGATCTGAACTGACATACTTAATAGGAAAGGAGTCCTGTGATTGCTGCCTACTCTCTAATGAATCAGAAAGACAGTAATAAAATTAAATATGGCAAAATGTCAGCAATTGCAGAATCCAGATGAAGGGCAAAAATAAATTCTTGGTACTTTTCTTGTCATTTTTATGTTAGTTTAAAGTTGTTTAAAGATAAAAATGCTTGCCATAAAGTGAAAAAAAAAAGAAAGAAAGGAAAACTTAATTTATCTAGCAGCATGTGAATATGGTCCTTTCTAGAAAGAAATGATGTTGAATTCAATGATTCTTAAAGGTTGGTGGAAGTTTTCTCAGCCTCCTGTTACCAGTAAACTAATAACATGTTAGATTAACTGTTTAAAAAAAAATGTCCACTATCTTGTCAGGGGGAAAGAAAAAGATATTTATCTGATGGTCTTATAAAAAAATTAATTTTATTGTCAATATTTAACTTTATTTACATTAGTGAAGTTTATAAAAGATGGATGACTATTTTATGATTCAAATGAACTTCACTCAGAAGATTTATGGATTGATAAAATATTATGATTAAATATTGATACAGTGATTATGTTTATATTTCCTGACTTAGCTTTATTTTACTTATTAGGAGTATTTCTAAATCACCAAATATTAATATTTTATTTTCAAGTCTCAGGTATCTTTCCCCTACCTCTATGAATTATTGCATGATTGTTGACATAGCTTTAAATTTGTGTTTTTCATGACTAGATTATAGTAGATATTCTAAATGTGAGTTTGTAGTAAAGCCAAGAAAAAAAGTACAGATGATTAAAATAATTCATTTTTATCTACCCTCAGATGAAAATAAAATTTATCTTCACTTTCTCTCCATTAGCCATATCAGTATTTCTCTGACATTGAGAAATATCTGATATCAGGCAAGTGGATTGGCACTGAAAGACAGGAGAGAGGATGGCCCAGTCCCGCCCAGCACTTTTTAGGTCACCAGATGTGTGCTTGCACTGAGTATCTGTCACCTCAGTCCTTCAGAGCTTTAACCTGTTCTTCATACTCTGGCCTTTTTTACTTTCCATTTTTCTCATTTATTCCCCACCCTTCCTGCTTCTGAACTTATTTCTCATCAAAGTCATTAGAAGACCCTTAATAGCTCAAAGTATATACTTTTAATATTCCAGGCTTTGAGTTAATCATCACATCATGTAATTCTCACAAACATTATCTCAATTTTTATTTTATTCTAAAAAAATAGGGCAACGTAGATGGATTTCCAATTCTGTCAGTGTGGAATAGTCCCATTCCTCATGGGTCTTCTCACACATAACAAAAAAGCCCTGCACATAAAGCATGGGAACTCTCTGAAAGATGGGAATAAGAAAACATGGTGCTTGGAGAATGGAGGACTTGAAGAATAGCATGTCAGGGGTTTCCCTGGATTTCTTAATGTCCTACAGAAGCATCCAATCCTGAATCACCAATACAAACAAACCAAAAAATCTCCAATAAAGCCTGCAACTATAACCAAATGGCCCCAAACTGGACAACCCAACATTAGATGTTGTCTGGTAATCTATTTTCAACTCCAGCTAAATACTAACAGAAAAACCAGGATGCTTCCCTCCCTCCCCACTATGGTTTGATTGGCACAGAGCAAGAAGTTGATGATTTTTCTTCCACCACATCTCTTCTTACCCTTTTCCTACCCTTCCAAGCAGGAGTATGCATTTCTCAGAGTACTTCCAATTAAAATAAGGTTACTGAAAAAGAAATCATTGGGCCCAGATTGCTTCTCTAGAGAATTTTACCAAATATTTAAAGAAAAATTAATACCTATTTTATAGAATTACCTCCAGAAAACAGAAGAGGAGGAAACACTTCTCAAGTAATTTTCATGAGGCTAGTATTATTTTGTTACCAAAACCAGACTAAGACAATATAAAAAGAAAAAAAAAATACTCTACAGATACTGTCTCTCATGAACTTAGATACAGAAGTTGTCAACAAAGTATAGCAAATCCAATCCAGCAATGTCTACAAAGAATATATATACCATTGTCAATCAGGATTTATTCTGGTTATGCTAAAGTGTTTTAACATTCAAATACCAATCTTTATAATCTACCATCTATATGAACAGACTAAGGAAATCATATTTTGATATCAATTGATAAAGTAGTATTTTACAAAATCCAAAACCCCTTCACATGAAAACTTTTACCAAACAAGATACATATGGGAACTTCTTCAGCTTAATAAACAGCATCTACAAAAACTTCCTATAACCCACATTATATTTAGTAATGAAAGACTGATAACTTTCCATCTAAGATTGGCAAGAGGGCAAAGATCCACTCCCTCATTCTTATTTAAACAAAATATGAAGGTTCTAACCACTACAATGAGATAAGAAAGAAAGAAATATATAGGCTGGAAATAAGTAAATAAAACTGCTCCTATCTGCTGATGGTATGACTGTCTATTAAGAATCCATAGGAAGCTAACAACAACAATAATAAAACCCTAGAACTAATCAGTAGTTCAGCAAGGTCATAGGATACAAGACCAACACACAAAAAGTCACCACATTTCTGTATACTAACAATGAATATGAAAACTAAAACTAAAAACACAATATCCAAGAAAGCGTTTTTGCAAAGATAAACTCATAATAAAATTTAAACAAAAAGGCACACATCCTGCAATAGCAAAAACAAACTTGACAAAGGAAAATATGGTGGGAGGAATCACTGTACCTAATATAAAGCCTGATAAGCACCTACAGATATATATTAAGGCGGTATGATGTTGGAAAAATGGAAAACACATAGATCAATGAAACAAAACAAGATAACCCAGAAGCAGGCCCATAGAAATGTACCTAAATGATTTGTTATCAAAAATGCAAAGAAAAACAAACAAACAAGCAAAACACAATTCAGTTGAGGAGAGCCTTCTTAGCAAATGGTACTGAAGCAGCTGGGTACCCATAAGCAAATTTTTTTATTTCTATTTTATCTCTATTTTATTTTTATTTATTTAGAAAAAGAGGGGGAAGGGCAGATAGAGAGAGAATCTTAAGCAGGCTGCATGCCCAGCTTGGAGCCCAATGTGGGACTCGATCTTACAACCTTGACGTCATGACCTAAGCCAAAATCAAGAGTCAGACAGAATCAACTGAGCTACCCAGTTTCTCCCCATAAGAAAGTTTTTAAAAGAACCTCAGCCTAAGCCTCACATTGTACAAAAAATTAATGCAAAATATATCCCAAATTTAAATGTAAAACATAAAACTATAAAAGTCTTAGACAAAACTAAATAACAAATAATAAAAGAAAAATATCTTAGGATCCAAGATCTAGGCAAGATTTCTTTGACTTGACATAGGATCCATAAATGAAAGAACTGAGCAACTGTACTTCATCACACGTAAAAACATTCAACAAAAGACCCTGTTAACGGGGGGGGGGGGGGGGTGAAGGTACAGAATGGGATAAAATATTTGCAAATCACATATCTGACAAAGAGCTTTTGTCTAAAATACAAAAAAAAAATCAAAACTCAACAATACGGAAACAATTCATTTAGAAAATGAACAAAAGATATGAATAGACGTTTCACCAAAGAATACATATAAATATAAATTAAGCAAATAAAAATATTCAACATCATCATCAATCATGGAAATGTAAATTAAAATCACAATGAATTTTCACTTTGTACTTATCACCAAGACTGAAATTAAAAATAATAGTCTCAACAACATCAAATATGCATGAGGATATAGGAAAACTAGATCATTCATAGGTTGTTGATGGGATTATACAACGGTACAGTGATTCTGAAAAACAGGGTGTTAATTTCTTTTTTATGCTATTCCATGTATTTTATTTATTTTCTTAAGATTTATTTATTTATTTGACAGAGAGAAACACAATGAGAGAAGGAACATAAGCAGGGGGAGTGGGAGAGGAAGAAGCAGGCTTCCCACTGAGTAGGGAGCCTGTTGCAGGGTTTGATCCCAGGACCCTGGGACCATGACCTGAGCCAAAGGCAGATGCCCAATGACTGAGCCACCCAGGCGCCCCCGGGTTGTTAATTTCTTATAAAACAAATTATGTAACTATCAAATGACCCAATTTCATATTTGGTCATTTATCTCCAGGAAATGAACATTTATGTTCACCCAGAAACCTGTACACAATTATTCCAAGAAGATCCATTCATCATTGCCAAGAACTAGAGATACTAAACACATTCTTTAAGGGGTGATTGGTTAAATATCCTGGGTTCATCCATATCAAGGAATATTACTCAGTAACAGACTCCTGATGTACACAACTACTTGGATAAATGTCTATGTAATTTTCTGAGGGGGGGAGCCAATCCCAAAAGTTTATACACCCCATGATTCATTTATATGACATTCTTACAAATTAGTTGTCACTGGCATTCAGAGACCAGAAGAGGGAGGTGGGAAGAAGATGGATGTAGTGTTAAAAAAGCATCAGGAAAAAATCCTTGTAGTAATGGATCTGTTCTGTATCTTGACTCTATCAATGTCAGTATCCCAGTTGCGATATTTTACTCTACTGTTGCACGATGCTACCATTATGGGAAACTAGGCATGTTAGTTTTCTAGGGCTGCCATAACAAAATACCATACACTTGATGACTTAAGCAAAAGAAATTTATTTCCTTGCAGTTCTAATGGCTGGAGGTCTGTGATTAAGGTGTCAGCAGGTGTGGCTTTACGAGAGAGGGTTCTTTTCTTTCTTTTGTTCTTTCGTTCTTTCTTTCTTTTTAATGTTCAGTTAGCTGTTCTAGGCCTCTCTTCTTGGCTTGTCAGTTGCTGTCTTCTCCCTATGTCTCTTCATATCATCTTCCCTCTACGTGTCTCTGTCTCTCTGTCTACATGTCCCATTTTTATCAGGATAACAGTTCTTTTGGATTAGGGGCCACCCAAATGGCCTCGGTAAAACTTAACTCTATAAAGATCCCATTTCCAAAACAGAATCACCTTCTGAGGTGCTGGAGATTATGATTCTAACATATTTTTTGTAGAGTATAGGGGACATAATTCAGTTAGAACAAAGAATATGAAGTAATTTAAATGGATAGCCTCCCCTATACTCACATAGTTTATAATTACTGTGATAGAAATGGATACTACTTTTGAGCCAGATGGGTCAGTCATTTATCTCATCCCCAAATTGGGGATTGAATATGTGTTAAAATGTACAAATAGGCTGAGAAGTATTTTCCTGATTGGCAGTCATAAAAATAGAAATATATATATATATATATATATATATATATATATATATATATAATCAGTAATGTTATTTGACCTTGTGTACCAGGTGTTTTACTGCATAATATTCTAGGGTAATAGTTGAGACCTTCTGCCAATAGAAGAGTAGAAGATATTCTCAGTTAGGATTATTTCTCTACCCTTTTACTGAAAAGCTTTGCTACTGTATGATTCTGATGTTACAACTACTATTTCTAGGGCTGGGTCTCTCTCTCTGTCTATATACTGAAGGAATAGAGTCTAGAGCCTTTAACAGCAGAAATATATATGTATAGAGAGGTTAAAATATAGCCAGGAACCTGTACTATTTTTACTTCTTGTGTTACCCTGATTGTTTGATATTTTAATAAAGATAGAGTTAGAAATTAAATTTGAACTAGAAATTATACTAAACTCAGGGTTCCTGGGTGGCACAGTGGGTTAAGCCTTTGCCTTCAGCTCAGGTCATGATCTCAGGGTCCTGGGATCGAGCCCCGCATCGGGCTCTCTGCTCAGCGAGAGCCTGCTTCCCCCTCTCTCTCTGCCTGCCTCTCTGCCTACTTGTGATCTCTGTCAAATAAATAAATAAAACCTTTAATAAAAAAAAGAATTACTGCTCAATATACTGATTGTAACATCTCATATGGGTACAAATATGTACATAATGACATAAATATGCATATTTATGTATATATAGAAATATAACTATTTTCTCATTGATGGAAGCATGAGAGTCAAAGTTGTTCTTCTGTTTATCCTTCTTGTGCCATAAATGTGTGATTATTTTTACCCCACCTGATCCGAAAAATGATTTGAGATAACCTATACAATGAAATCAGTCCAACAGTGTAAAGGTAATCCAAAAACTTGTAATAAAGGAAAAGGTCAGTAAAATAATATAAATTCAATAGTATGTTTACTATGTAAAATATGGTAACACATTACATTACATTAAAGAAAGAATCTAATCCAAATATTCAAGTATGATTTATCATTTGAGTATCAGGCAATGTGTCACTGTGCAAAAAAAAAAAAAATATGTATCTTGGTAGATGTCATAACATTTGAAGAAAGATTTTATTTGAGAGAGAGAAAGAAAGCACAAGTGAGGAGAGGGGCAGAGGAGAAGGAGAAGCAGACTCCTTGAGCAGGCAGCCCTACATGGGGCTCCATCCCAAGACTCCCAAATCATGACCTGAGCCAAAGGAAAATAGATATTTAACCTACCAAGGCACCCATAGACCCCATGACAACATTTTATAAAGTTCAGTATTTTCAGTGATTACAAAATTTTAAAACACTAGGCATAAAAGGGAACTTTTTTTAGCACAACAAAACCTGCATATTTAAAGACATCATATATGCAATGAACAAATTTTAAGACATCCCATCCCTTGCCAGTTGCTCTTTTGTTGAACATATTTCTCTGACTTTTCAGGAATTCCACATTTGGAGCTCTCTAGTTTACTTTCCAACCTTGGAACTCAGAACTTGTTAATACCATTCAACTAATAATATTTCCTGTTTTGGCCCTGTCTGTCACCTTTGGAGGCTTAGAAGATGTATACTTCCTAAGGAGATAATTGGCCATTCAAAAAATAACCTCCAATTTGCTAATAGGCCAGCTAGAAATTTATGAAAACTTGTACAATTTTAATTGATATGAACCATTCCTTCTTTATAAACTATTTTCCTGGTTTATTTCTCAGTTTGTGTATGCATTTTATATTCTTGTTTTTGTAAGAATATGAGTATATAGTATACATGTATGTGCACATATTATGTAAACAGAGAAATGTCATAAATTTATGATTCTCAAATGATGTTTATGAGTACATTGGTTTTGGTTTTATTTTTAGAACATTATTAGAAATATTAAGAATACAGATTCTATTAGGCTATTTCTGACCTAGAGTGTTGATCTCTGATCAATAGATCAGACAGATCTCTATAAAATAATTTGGGCAAAGGAAGATACAAATGGAGGAAACAAAAACAGAATTTGGAGTCCTTGAGATTACAAATAATAATGTCAGCTCTTAATATATTTCTTATTTAGGGGATTTAACCACACCCTAGCCTTCTGGTCCTTTGACAGAGCCTAAGTGACCTAAGAGGAGCAAAATACTCAATTCCATTCCGTTGGAGCCATATTGTCCCACCTAATAGTGTAAGT
This sequence comes from Mustela lutreola, assembly GCF_030435805.1. NCBI lineage: Eukaryota > Metazoa > Chordata > Mammalia > Carnivora > Mustelidae > Mustela > Mustela lutreola. The sequence continues at coordinate 61,763,860 of NC_081304.1, read as the reverse complement.
TTTTGACCCTCCATAAGATTGAACAAGTCAGACAGACATTTACTGTGCTTTTGTTTATTTGCTCATTCATCTAACAAATCTTTATTGTACATCTGATGTGTGCTAGGTACTGTATTCAATGAGGATATAGCAGCAAAGAAAATCAGTTCCTGCCCTCCTAAACTTGATATTCTAGTGTAGAAGAGAGATGGCAAGTAAGTAAACAAACAAAAGCACTACGTCATTTTATGTGTTAAAATTTTCCATAAGTAGAATCAATTAGGTTAAAAACAGTAATGCATGAAATGAATTATCATAAGGTTTTTGCCTTTGTAAGTGAACTGTGTTCATAATGTTTGATATGCCTACTATGTAAATGGAGGTACATAAAAGCAAAATTCCATGTGGACAGTACAAATATAAAGCAATTAAGAAAAAATAAAACCCTGAAATGAATAAGTTATTGAGTTATATTGGGTTAACTATGTGATTTTGCTATTTCGATATATTGTGATATGGTGTTGAAGTGAAATTACTGTGTTTGCATTGGAAGCAAGTTCTATAGTGCTTTCAAAGGCCAGGTCCTCAGACCCCATGATAGACAGCAACTTTGAAATATAAGAAGAGATCATGCTTAAGTCGAGCACATTGGCAGTGACAAAAATCGAAGTTCTCCTATTCCTCAGCATACACAGAGGCAAAATTTTAATGACTCACACGTATGAAATTACCAGTAAGAACTTGGCCAATGATGAGATTCATTAAAAAGTTTTGTTTTTGTTTTAGAGATTTAGAAAGGTCTGCAGATAATAAACAGGATGTCTGCTGTTTGACTGTATTGATTAAAATTTCTTAATTAGTATCTTTTCAAGGTGTAAAGGGAAAAATGAATGAAACAAAACAATTAAAAGACCACAATGAACACATTATTGGATAACTAATTTATTTCAGGTACCAGGTAAAGCACTTTTGTATAGATTATCTCAATGCAAAGAGGAGAAAAAAAGAAAATAATGACCTACGTGGCAGTGGATTTAGTGACTCTAAACCTTCCTTCCATTTATCATTAATAAGGGGTTAAATGAAGGCAAACTCTGGATGTTTGTAAGCAATGTTGATTTCTGTAAGTGTGTCCTACTGGGAGAATGGAGCCATAGGGTCTAATTCTTAGTCCCAAGGATTGTGGTTGCTTTGAAGTTCTCACAAACTTTTTCTTTTGACTGAATCATCTATTTTACTGCATAAAAACTGATTTTTATCTTGAAAAACCTGAGGCTTAAAAAAAAGGATGACTGTCAGTATCAATTGAAATGGTGGGGGACAGAAACATTCAGTGAATCTTTGCTGTTCATTGGGACATATCTTTATAAGCATATAACCCCCCTAAGACAGACCATGGAGATTAGATCATATCTGGCTATGATGTGCTGAATTTTGGTGCAGAAATGAAGGGTAATATATTTGTCCCCATGGGGACAGATCCATGACTGCATTTTTCAAAATGTGAAGGTTACATTTGAAAAGTAGTTGCAATTTTCTCCCATTTCCTAAAGATAATTCTCTGCTTGTACTTCACACATAAAAATCCATGACTTAATGAAAATTTTCTTCACAGTATTAGGATAATAATTCCAACCTAACATGGCTTAGAGTAGAGTGTATTTTTTCCTTAATCTCCAGATCCCAGCGAATAAAAACATAGTATTGTTGGCTATTTAGTAATATTTTGTCTTTTCAACCACTTCAGTTTTGTAGGAGGTCATAGTTTGTTTCAGAAACTTTGTCAAATAAGCTATCTCCTTTTGGAAGTATTAATCTATAAAAGAAGAAAACATATTCCTATTTGTTCGAGATACTTCTATATAAAACAGTCTACCTCAGATAAATTGAATCTTACTGGATAAAAAATGTACATTTGTGTATATTTGGTATGCTTTACCAAGTCCTGATTTTATATGCAATAGCAGTATAGCTAAACATTGCAGTATACTTTGACAACTATTAAACCATCAAAGTTTATTGTGGTATAAATGTTAAAAATGCTAGTAGCTATTTGGAGGTAGATATTAGATAGTGATGTTTAATGAGATGGAATAAATGGCAAATGCAAAATAAAATCCTCAAATAATTTTAAGGAAAATTAATTTCAATTTATTAGAAATCTTTTTTTTAAAGATTTTATTTATTTATTTGACAGGCAGAGATTACAAGTAGGCAGAGAGGCATGCATAGAGAGAGAGAGGAGGAAGCAGGCTCCCTGCCGAGCAGAGAGCCTGATGCGGGGCTCGATCCCAGGACTCTGGGACCATGACCTGAGCCGAAGGCAGAGGCTTTAACCCACTGAGCCACCCAGGCGCCCCTAGAAATCTTAATATAAGAATTAGTTTTAAAAGTCCATGTAAGAAAATTTTGGAGGATGGTCAGTTGTAGAAAATCAATAACTAGAAGCATTAATTAAAAATTCTGTCACCATGCTGGGAAGTGAGAGGACATATGGACAAGATTTTAAAGATTTAAGTCATTTTGCAGATGTCAACAGGTAATTTGCCTTTATATTGGACAATTATTTTTAGTCCATAAACCACTGATACAGAAAAATGGTACCAAAATTATGGCCTTTCTGCAGAAATTAAACAGTGTATCTTTGTAAGAAATACTCAAACATGAAACATCATTTGGATTCAACTAAATATCATAAATATTATAATTTGTATATGTTAAAAACAGACATTTTCACATGGATCATCTTTTTTTTCAAGATTTCATTTATTTATTTGAGAGGGAAAGAGAGGGAGAGAGTGTGGGCACACAAGTGGGATGGAGCAGGGGTAGGGGCAGAGGGAGAAGGACAAGTCAACTCCCCACTGAGCAGGGATCCAAATTCTGGGCTTGGTCCCAGGACCCTGAAATCCCACCTGAGCTGAAGGCAGCCACTTTAACAGAGTGAGCCACCCAGGCACCTCTTCATGTGAATTGTCTTAGGTCATCTTCACAAGGACCTTGTGGAGCAATTATTTCAATTTTAAAGAGAAGCAGATTAGACTTATAGAGTTAGAGAGTCTAAGGAACTTGTTCAGAATCTCAGCTACTTGATGGTCAATGTGAACCTTAACTGAGCTCTTCTACCCCCAAATATTGTGATTTTCCCACTACCTACACCAACTGAAGTAATTAATAGCCTCATTTGGACATCTCAATAAATATCTTATCTCTTCAGTAAATATCTACAAGATTTCTACTATTTCTGACATCTCTGCGTTACATTGTGGAGATTGAAGAGTTACCTTGACTGATCTCAAGTAAATTTTGTTCTTCTGTATGTTGTTTAATATGTTGTTTTTCTATGGCTGCTTTCAAAACTTTCAAATGGGTGGGGAGGAGTCAAGATGGCGGAGAAGTAGCAAGCTGAGACTGCTTCAGCTAGCCGGAGATCAGCTAGATAGCTTATCTAAAGATTGCAAACACCTGAAAATCCATCGGCAGATCGAAGAGAAGAAGAACAGCAATTCTGGAAACAGAAAATCAACCACTTTCTGAAAGGTAGGACCGGCGGAGAAGTGAATCCAAAGCGACGGGAAGATAGACCCCGGGGGGAGGGGCCGGCTCCCGGCAAGCGGCGGAGCAACCGCGCACAAAATCAGGACTTTTAAAAGTCTGTTCCGCTGAGGGACATCGCTCCAGAGGCTAAACCGGGGCGAAGCCCACGCGGGGTCGGCGTGGCCTCAGGTCCCGCAGGGTCACAGAAGGATCGGGGGTGTCTGAGTGTCGCAGAGCTTGCGGGTATTGGAACGGGAAAGCCGGCTTGAGAGACAGAGCCGACAGTAAGCTCACAGCTCGGTGTTACCTTGAACGGGTCACAGGCTCGGTGAGCTTGGAGCACGGCCGGAGGTCAGGCAGACGGGAGTAACTGGGCGCTGTTCTCTGAGGGCGCACTGAGGAGTGGGGCCCTGGGCTCTCGGCTCCTCCGGCCCGAGACCAGGAGGCCGCCATTTGTATTCCCGTCCTCCGGAACTCTACAGAAAGCGCTCAGGGAACGAAAGCTCCTGAAAGCAAACCCGAGCGGATTACTCACCCCGGCCCAGGGTAAGGGCGGTGTAATTCCGCCTGGGGCAAAGACACTTGAGAATCACTACAACAGGCCCCTCCCCCAGAAGATCAACAAGAAATCCAGCCGAGACCAAGTTCACCTACCAAGGAGTGCGGTTTCAATACCAAGGAGAGCAGCAGAATTCCAGAGGAGGAGAAAGCCAAGCACGGAACTCATGGCTTTTTTCCTGTGATTTTTTTTTAGTCTTGCAGTTAATTTAATTTTTTCTTTTTCATTTTTTTTTTTTTTTAATTCTCGCCTTCGGGTAAATTTTTTTTTAACTGTTACCTTTTTCTTTTTTAACGATTTTTTACTAGTTTATCTAATATATATATTTTTCCTTTTTTACATTTTTCTTAGGTGTTTTCTTTTTTAAAAAAATTCTTTTCTTTTCTTTTCTTTTTTTTCTTTTTCATTTTTCTTTTTTTTTTTCTTTCTTCCTTTTTGAACCTCTTTTTATCCCCTTTCTCCCCACTCACGATTTTGGATCTCTTCTAATTTGGTTAAAGCATATTTTCCTGGGGTTGTTGCCACCCTTTTAGTATTTTACTTGCCCCTTCATTTACTCTTATCTGGACAAAATGACAAGACGTAAAAATTCAACACAAAAAAAAGAACAAGAGGCAGTACCGAAGGCTAGGGACCTAATCAATACAGACATCGGTAATATGTCAGATCTAGAGTTCAAAATGACAATTCTCAAGGTTCTAGCCGGGCTCGAAAAAGGCATGGAAGATATTAGAGAAACCCTCTCGAGAGATATAAAAGCCCTTTCTGGAGAAATAAAAGAACTAAAATCTAACCAAGTTGAAATAAAAAAAGCTATTAATGAGGTGCAATCAAAAATGGAGGCTCTAACTGCTAGGATAAATGAGGCAGAAGAAAGAATTAGTGATATAGAAGACCAAATGACAGAGAATAAAGAAGCTGAGCAAAAGAGAGACAAACAGCTACTGGACCACGAGGGGAGAATTCGAGAGATAAATGACACCATAAGACGAAACAACATTAGAATAATTGGAATTCCAGAAGAAGAAGAAAGAGAGAGGGGAGCAGAAGGTATACTGGAGAGAATTATTGGGGAGAATTTCCCCAATATGGCAAAGGGAATGAGCATCAAAATTCAGGAGGTTCAGAGAACGCCCCTCAAAATCAATAAGAATAGGCCCACACCCCGTCACCTAATAGTAAAATTTACAAGTCTCAGTGACAAAGAGAAAATCCTGAAAGCAGCCCGGGAAAAGAGGTCTGTAACATACAATGGTAAAAATATTAGATTGGCAGCTGACTTATCCACAGAGACCTGGCAGGCCAGAAAGAGCTGGCATGATATTTTCAGAGCACTAAACGAGAAAAACATGCAGCCAAGAATACTATATCCAGCTAGGCTATCATTGAAAATAGAAGGAGAGATTAAAAGCTTCCAGGACAAACAACAACTGAAAGAATTTGCAAATACCAAACCAGCTCTACAGGAAATATTGAAAGGGGTCCTCTAAGCAAAGAGAGAGCCTACAAGTGGTAGATCAGAAAGGAACAGAGACCATATACAGTAACAGTCACCTTACAGGCAATACAATGGCACTAAATTCATATCTCTCAATAGTTACCCTGAATGTGAATGGGCTAAATGCCCCTGTCAAAAGACGCAGGGTATCAGAATGGATAAAAAAACAAAACCCATCTATATGTTGCCTCCAAGAAACTCATTTTAAGCCCGAAGACACCTCCAGATTTAAAGTGAGGGGGTGGAAAAGAATTTACCATGCTAATGGACATCAGAAGAAAGCAGGAGTGGCAATCCTTATATCAGATCAATTAGATTTTAAGCCAAAGACTATAATAAGAGATGAGGAAGGACACTATATCATACTCAAAGGGTCTGTTCAACAAGAAGATTTAACAATTTTAAATATCTATGCCTCCAACGTGGGAGCAGCCAACTATATAAACCAATTAATAACAAAATCAAAGAAACACATCAACAATAATACAATAATAGTAGGGGACTTTAACACTCCCCTCACTGAAATGGACAGGTCATCCAAGCAAAAGATCAGCAAGGAAATAAAGGCCTTAAACGACACACTGGACCAGATGGACATCACGGATATATTCAGAATATTTCATCCCAAAGCAACAGAATACACATTCTTCTCTAGTGCACATGGAACATTCTCCAGAATAGATCACATCCTCGGTCCTAAATCAGGACTCAACCGGTATCAAAAGATTGGGATCACTCCCTGCATATTTTCAGACCACAATGCTCTAAAGCTAGAACTCAACCACAAAAGGAAGTTTGGAAAGAACCCAAATACATGGAGACTAAATAGTATCCTTCTAAAGAATGAATGGGTCAACCGGGAAATTAAAGAAGAATTGAAAAAAATCATGGAAACAAATGATAATGAAAATACAACGGTTCAAAATCTGTGGGATACAACAAAGGCAGTCCTGAGAGGAAAATATATAGCGGTACAAGCCTTTCTCAAGAAACAAGAAAGGTCTCAGGTACACAACCTAACCCTACACCTAAAGGAGCTGGAGAAAGAACAAGAAAGAAACCCTAAGCCCAGCAGGAGAAGAGAAATCATAAAGATCAGAGCAGAAATCAATGAAATAGAAACCAAAAAAACAATAGAACAAATCAACGAAACTAGGAGCTGGTTCTTTGAAAGAATTAATAAAATTGATAAACCCCTGGCCCGACTTATCAAAAAGAAAAGAGAAAGGACCCAAATAAATAAAATCATGAATGAAAGAGGAGAGATCACAACTAACACCAAAGAAATACAAACTATTATAAGAACATACTATGAGCAACTCTACGGCAATAAATTTGACAATCTGGAAGAAATGGATGCATTCCTAGAAACATATAAACTACCACAACTGAACCAGGAAGAAATAGAAAGCCTGAACAGACCCATAACCAGTAAGGAGATTGAAACAGTCATTAAAAATCTCCAAACAAACAAAAGCCCAGGGCCAGACGGCTTTCCGGGGGAATTCTACCAAACATTTAAAGAAGAACTAATTCCTATTCTCCTGAAACTGTTCCAAAAAATAGAAATGGAAGGAAAACTTCCAAACTCATTTTATGAGGCCAGCATCACCTTGATCCCAAAACCAGACAAGGATCCCACCAAAAAAGAGAGCTATAGACCGATATCCTTGATGAACACAGATGCGAAAATACTCAACAAAATACTAGCCAATAGGATTCAACAGTACATTAAAAAGATCATTCACCACGACCAAGTGGGATTTATTCCAGGGCTGCAAGGTTGGTTCAACATCCGCAAATCAGTCAATGCGATACAACACATCAATAAAAGAAAGAACAAGAACCATATGATACTCTCAATAGATGCTGAAAAAGCATTTGACAAAGTACAGCATCCCTTCCTGATCAAAACTCTTCAAAGTGTAGGGATAGAGGGCACATACCTCAATATCATCAAAGCCATCTATGAAAAACCCACCGCAAATATCATTCTCAATGGAGAAAAACTGAAAGCTTTTCCGCTAAGGTCAGGAACACGGCAGGGATATCCATTATCACCACTGCTATTCAGCATAGTACTAGAGGTCCTAGCCTCAGCAATCAGACAACAAAAGGAAATTAAAGGCATCCAAATCGGCAAGGAAAAAGTCAAACTATCACTCTTTGCAGATGATATGATACTATATGTGGAAAACCCAAAAGACTCCACTCCAAAACTGCTAGAACTTATACAGGAATTCAGTAAAGTGTCAGGATATAAAATCAATGCACAAAAATCAGTTGCATTTCTCTACACCAACAGCAAGACAGAAGAAAGAGAAATTAAGGAGTCAATCCCATTTACAATTGCATCCAAAACCATAAGATACCTAGGAATAAACCTAACCAAAGAGACACAGAATCTGTACTCAGAAAACTATAAAGTACTCATGAAAGAAATTGAGGAAGACACAAAGAAATGGAAAAATGTTCCATGCTCCTGGATTGGAAGAATAAATATTGTGAAAATGTCTATGCTACCTAAAGCAATCTACACATTTAATGCAATTCCTATCAAAGTACCATCCATCTTTTTCAAAGAAATGGAACAAATAATGCTAAAATTTATATGGAACCAGAAAAGACCTCGAATAGCCAAAGGGATATTGAAAAAGAAAGCCAACGTTGGTGGCATCACAATTCCGGATTTCAAGCTCTATTACAAAGCTGTCATCATCAAGACAGCATGGTACTGGCACAAAAACAGACACATAGATCAATGGAACAGAATAGAGAGCCCAGAAATAGACCCTCAAATCTATGGTCAACTAATCTTCGACAAAGCAGGAAAGAATGTCCAATGGAAAAAAGACAGCCTCTTCAATAAATGGTGCTGGGAAAATTGGACAGCCACATGCAGAAAAATGAAATTGGACCATTTCCTTACACCACACACAAAAATAGACTCAAAATGGATGAAGGACCTCAATGTGCGAAAGGAATCCATCAAAATCCTTGAGGAGAACACGGGCAGCAACCTCTTCGACCTCTGCCGCAGCAACATCTTCCTAGGAACAACGCAAAAGGCAAGGGAAGCAAAGGAAAAAATGAACTATTGGGATTTCATCAAGATCAAAAGCTTTTGCACAGCAAAGGAAACAGTTAACAAAATCAAAAGACAACTGACAGAATGGGAGAAGATATTTGCAAACGACATATCAGATAAAGGACTAGTGTCCAGAATCTATAAAGAACTTAGCAAACTCAACACCCAAAGAATAAATAATCCAATCAAGAAATGGGCAGAGGACATGAACAGACATTTCTGCAAAGAAGACATCCAGATGGCCAACAGACACATGAAAAAGTGCACCATATCACTCGGCTTCAGGGAAATACAAATCAAAACCACAATGAGATATCACCTCACACCAGTCAGAATGGCTAAAATCAACAAGTCAGGAAATGACAGATGCTGGCGAGGATGCGGAGAAAGGGGAACCCTCCTACACTGTTGGTGGGAATGCAAGCTGGTGCAACCTCTCTGGAAAACAGCATGGACGTTCCTCAAAATGTTGAAAATAGAACTGCCCTATGACCCAGCAATTGCACTATTGGGTATTTACCCTAAAGATACAAATGTAGTGATCCAAAGGGGCACATGCACCCGAATGTTTATAGCAGCAATGTCTACAATAGCCAAACTATGGAAAGAACCTAGATGTCCATCAACAGATGAATGGATCAAGAAGATGTGGTATATATACACAATGGAATACTATGCAGCCATCAAAAGAAATGAAATCTTGCCTTTTGCGACAACATGGATGGAACTAGAGCGTATCATGCTTAGCGAAATAAGTCAAGCAGAGAAAGACAACTATCATATGATCTCCCTGATATGAGGAAGTGGTGATGCAACATGGGGGCTTAGGTGGGTAGGAGAAGAATAAATGAAACAAGATGGGATAGGGAGGGAGACAAACCATAAGTGACTCTTAATCTCACAAAACAAACTGAGGGTTACTGGGGGGAGGGGCTTAGGGAGAAGGGGGTGGGATTATGGACATTGGGGAGGGTATGTGCTTTGGTGAGTGCTGTGAAGTGTGTAAACCTGGTGATTCACAGACCTGTACCCCTGGGGATAAAAATATATGTTTAAAAAAAAAAAAATGTTGAGTGAAAAAAAAAAAAAAAAACCAGAATCTGAAAATAAATAAATAAATTAATTAATTAATTAATTAAAAAAAAAAACTTTCAAATGAAGCATACATTTGACTGTATGTGTGTAGATGTTATTTTCCTTGAATTTACTATGCTTATGTTCTAATGAGCTTGAATTTGTACATTTATGTTTTTTACCAAATTTGAGAAACAAGCCACATTTTTTCATCCATTTATTCTGTCCCTTTATTTTTTTTCCTCTCCTGGTACAATCACTGCATATATGTTAGGCCATCTTCAATTGTTGCACTTTTTCTGAGTCTGTTCATTTTTTGCATTTAATTCTCTCTTATCTAATTTATTATTTATCTGTCTTAAAGTTCATTTACTTTATCCTCGATATGTTGTTAATCCTGTCAGGTGAAATTTTTATTTCAGATTGTATTTTCCACTTTTTAATTTATTTTTTATTCTTATAGCTTCTATTCCTTTGCTGAGATTTGTCTTTTTATTCATCATCAATGTATTTCCATATCCATGAAGATAATTATAGTAGCTTGTTTAAAATCTGTTCTGATGCCAACATCTTGATCCATCTCTACTTTTGTCTTTGCTGAATGTTTTTTTCTTTGAGTGTGGCATTTCCCCATTTCATTGGAATTTGTGTAATTTGGATTTGTGTTTTGGGTATGAATTATACATTGTAGAGATTCTGGATTAGGTTATATACTTTCAAAGAATGTTGTTGTTGAGTGTGCAGTTTGACAGAACTCAAACTACATTTTTTTTCCCATGGGATGCATGGCAAGTTCGCCAAATATTTAGGCATAATGTGATGTATCTACCTTATCTCTCTTTTTAGAAATCCTGCCCTCACTCTACTCTGCACCCTCTTAATTTTTCAGCTGTGTAGTTGTCCCAGACTCTGCTCTTCTTGGTTCATCAGTCTATTAAAAAAGTTTTATCACATCCGTATTGTAGTTGCACAACATTGCACTAATGTTGGTGCTGTCTGTCCTCAGGCTCTGAGTGGTGAAACTAGGAGGCTTACCTAGGATTTTTCTCTTCTAGCAAGTGTCGACTTACCTGTGACATATGTCTGCTTTGCTCAGTCTTCAGTGATGTTAGATAATTGCTTTTCTTTACACATTACACTGTAGTTTATGGAATCATATAACATCTGGTGTTTGTACCTGGCTTCTTTTACTTAGCATAATGCTTTAAAATTAATTTGCAATGTTTTATATATAAGAGATTATTCCCTTATGTTCATATTCTTTTACTATTGAGTAGTATTTTGTTGTGTGAATATGCCACAATGTGTTAATCCATTAACTATTTAATGAACACTTGGGTTGTTTTTAGTTTGGGCTATTCTGAATAAAGTTCTTAAAAAATTCAAATAGAAGATGTTGGGTGGAAATATAGTTTTATTTATTTTTTTTTTTGGAAATACTTGGTCATGTGTAGGTGTTACATGTAACTTAAAGTATAAATTTTTTTTTTCAAAAGCAATGACATTATTTTATATTCCCATCAATAATGTTTGAGATTTCCTGTAGATCCACATTTTCACTTGGTATTATCAGTCTTTAAAACAGTAATCATTCTAGGGATGCCTGGGTGGCTATATCCTCAGAACCTATTCATCTTTTACCTGAAAGTTTGTACCCTTTGACCAACATCTCTCCATATTCCTCAGCACCTAACTCTTTGCAACCACCATTCTACTCTCTAAGTAGAAAGCCTTTTTCAGATTCCAAATATAAGAGAGAACACATGATATTTTTCTTTTCTGACTAATTTCACTTGGCATGATGCCCTCAGTTTCCACCCGTGTTGTTACAAAAGGAAGGACAGGAAAATACCAGGGACTGACACTGACAGAGTCACCACGATCTGGAGCAATGCTGATCAATGTTTCTGGGGGAAGACAATATAGCACTGCCTCTTGAAGTTTTCTGGCATCAAAGCAACACATGTTGCTTCTGCTCTTATTTTATTGGCCAAAACAAATCACATGGCCCGACCTATCTTCAAAGCACATTCTTACCATGAATCTGGAAGGTTATTGGTTATTAGTTTTCATGTCAACCATCACTCATTAAAAATAACATTAGATAAGGATTCTAATTCAAAATGTGTAGCAGCATTGTGGTTTTAAAGTCAAAGGTCAAAAGATTATGCATAATATTGGAATATTTAAGAGAACTTGATGTCCATCATGTCTATAAGTTTAATTTATTATGTATAGAAGAGTTAAATATATGAAAGATTTTAAATATGTCTGTAAATTGGACAATTAATTATCCAAATAGATATAGATGCAATTAAAAATATTTAAAGAAATCTAAACTAACATTTAAAAAATTTTAAAAAGATTTTATATATTTATTTTAGAGAGAAAGAGACGGTGTGTATGCGTGCATGTTTCTGAGAGCAAGGGGGAGGGGCAGAGGCAAAGGGAGAGGTACAGGCAGACATGCTGGGTGAAGTGCCCACCTTGGGGCTTTCTCACAGCCCTGAGATCACCACCTGAGCCAAAACCAGAGTCAGATGCTTAACTGACTGAGCCACTCAGGTTACCTAAGCTAACTTTTTAATGTGTTTATAAAGTAATCTCAGTCTCCTGAGAAGTGATTGTTAATATTTTTTGAGTTATAAATGGAGTAATAAATTTTGCCTGTTGAACTTAAAAATATAAGAATGAATTAGGTTTATGAATTTATTACTCAAATAAATAAATATTAATTTTTAAAACCAAAGTAAACTTGAACAAATGCTATCCTTTTTGGGTATCAAATTCTCACATTTAATACTAGTCAATGCTATTATAATCTCAAGGTCTCCTTTATTTTCCTTTCTGAGCACAAAAGCCTGTGAAATGAATACTATTAGAGATTTAGTATGAAGGACATACTAAAAATATATGTTATAACAGAGGAAGACCTGAAGATGCAGTTGGCTAAGTTTCTAACAGAATGATTATCTTTTCTTTTTAGCTTACATTAAAAAAGAGACAAAATTTTAGAAGGAAAAAATACCATGTTTTCGAGACTCTTTAACATTTCTTTTTTACAAGAATAACCAGTACAGGTTAAGTTGACGGGATTTAGTGTAAGTAAAGTACTTACTGGAATTGGATGAGGGTACAAAGAGAAGAAAAATATTATATTTGATGAAACCCACTGTGCACACTTCCTTTAAGTATGGGCCTATGCAGTGATTTACCTCTGATGAGTAAGAGCAAGTAAGATACTCAAAAACATATGAGACAATTTATGTAATATGTGTATATTTATAAATATACTTATTTATAAGTTTAAATAAAGTATAAAGTATATATATAAATATACTTATTTATAAATAAATATAAAGATATTTATTTATGGCTTCATCTGTACAGCAAGAGAAATTGTAATGACTCTGCAAAGACCACAAATCTTTTGCATATAAAAGTCAAAGTGTCTATTCCATATGGCTTAGGAATATGTGTAAAGCTTCCATATGGGAAAAAGATTTTCTGATACCCAAATAAAGAATCAGGCATCAAAGAACCTACTGAAAAGTTTGGCAAATATTGACAATTGTCACAAAACCTTGAATTCCAATTTGAAAGTCTACATATTCTATTTTGCAATATTCTCTATCATTTTATATTAGAGATGTTCAGAACTTTCTTCCAAAGCCATGGGATTTAATATATGATTATACCGTATAAACAATGCATACATGTATATGGATGTATATATTAGCATTCATTTCAGTTTGCTTCCAGTTTACACATCCTACTAGATACCCCAGTGACTGGTTATTGCTCTCACAGTGAAACTAAAGATATGCCAACTCTTTTGAAGCAAAGTCCAAAACTTTAGAATAATGCTTATATATTTGATTTATATAGTTTATTTCTCCCAGAGTGTTCATTTTAAATTAACTCCACATTGAAATAAGTGATCATGCTAATAGCTGACAGGGCTAGGTTAGGCTGACTTTGTCTTCATGTCATTGACAGTAACAAGAAAAAAAAAGAAAGTCACAGATCCCTTTTTTAAAATACATTGTTTTTTCTTTAAAAGTATTTAAGTTTTTTTCAATTTTTGTTTTTTTTTAATTTTTATTTTCATCATAACAGTATTCCTTCTTTTTACACCTCACCCAGTGCTCCATGCAATATGTGCCCTCTCTAATACCCACCACCTGGTTCCCCCAACCTCCCACCCCACCCCTACAAATCCCTCAGATTGATTTTCAGAGTCCTTAGTCTCTCATGTTTCACGTCCCCTTCCAATGAATTTAATTTACATTTTTAATTTTAAATTTTAATTTGTTTTTTAAATTTTAAATTTAAATATATTTAATTTAAATTAATTTAAATTTAATTTCATTTTTTTCTTTTAAATGCTGATAAATGCTGTCAGCCCCCAAAACTGTGGTCATATAAAGCACATGCAAAATGAGAAAATGGAATGCAGACCCACAAAAAAGAACCATTTCGCTTTTCTAGGTCCTTGTTTTTAAAGAGTAGAAAATTTACTTTCCCAAAAAGGAACAAATTCGGAAGGAAAGAGTAGGACGAAAGTCACCTTCATCAGCCTATAAACATATACTCAAACCAAAAACACTGTAAACTGCAAAAAGATGCCAACTGTTTTTAAAAATAAATGGCAGACGACTTTAGGTAAGAATAACTTTCATGGAAATTGAGGAGGTAGAGGTGTTCAAATTATTCAGGAGGCACCAAGAGCATGCAAATCATATTCTTTTTATTTTTTTAAAGATTTTATTTATTTATTTGACAGGCAGAGAGGCAGGCAGAGAGAGAGAGGAGGAAGCAGGCTCCCCACTGAGCAGAGAGCCCGATGAGGGGCTTGATCCCAGGACCCTGGGATCATGACCTGAGCCAAAGGCAGAGGCTTTAACCCACTGTGCCACCCAGGTGCCCGGCGAATCATATTCTATTGAAAGGAAGGAAGACTGAGATTCTGAACAAAAATGTTTTATTAGGCAAAAAAAAAAAAAAATCAAAAAGTATATGTACATATAAATATAAATGTAAATATAAATATATAGAGAGAGAGACATACACACACACGTGTGTGTTTGTGTGTGTATGCATATATACTATCCCAGTCCTAAACCCCAGCACCTGGGTTTGTGACCTTATTTTGGAAATAGGGTCCCTGGAGATGTAACTAGCGTGGATGAGATCATAATTGAATAGCCTGGGCCCCTAATTCAGGAGGACTTGTGTCCTTCTAAGGGAGACTGTGGATACACAGATATGCACTGAGGGAGAGGGCCATGTGAAGAAGTCCAAAGTCCAAATACATCAAGCTGGGAAAGGGGCCTGGAACAGATCCTCCCATAATACCTCCAAAAGGAGCATGGTCTACGAGCACTGTAGCCTCTAGAACTGTGATACTGTCCACTTCTGTTGTTTCAGCCTCTAGGCTTGTGGTATCTTGTAATAGCAACCATAGAAATCTAATACAATCCTGTTAGAGGAAAAGTAACCAATCAGAAGCCCATGAGGAATTGGAAAAGAGAAAAAAAATATATCTATATATATAGATATGTCTATATCTATATCTACATAAATTACTCTTTAAAACATTGAAAACGAACGGACATTTGAAAACCATGTGAAAAGGAAAGCAAGCAAACAAACAAACAAACAAAAACTGAGCCCCATGATTCACTCGAATTTTCACCTGGAATAGTTCTGGATGGTGCGCGTAGGGAGGAGATTCCAAGGAAAAGATGGAAGTATCCCTGCTGTGAGGAAAGAGAGATTGGGATTCAGGAAGTCTGGAGTGATGAAAAGGCCATGGGTTCAAGAGAAAAATAAGTCAAGTAGAAATCAAACTCTTGGAAAAATACACACTGGTGTCCTCTTCAGTCCTTGCTCCATAGGAAGCAGTGTGTGTCTAAGAAAATACTTCAGGTACTAACAAAGAGTCAAGGCAATGGAACCACATGGTAGCCAAAACTCCTACAAGGCTAGAGGTCATTGGAGTAACAACCAGCCAGAGGGAAGAGTTCCTCTGGCTAAGTCAGAATATTCTGTAGAGACTGGGTAAGGAGCCCGAGTTAGTTAGTTGTAAAAAGGGTCAGAATTACCTACTAATCTCTCACTGCCCATGTGACAGCCAATAAAAGAAGGCAGACAGTAGCCTCCAAAGGACTCAGGTTATAAAAAGGAAGGCAGTTCAAAAGGGAAAGGGAAGAAGGAATAGACAGGGGGAAAAAATATGCCTAGCGAGGTAGTAGACTTCAAGTTTAATATTTCAGCAATGACCTTCAGAGTAAAGGACTCAAATTCTGTCCACTTTGTTGTTTCACCCTCTAGGCTTGTGGTATCTTGTAATAGCACCCCTAGAAAACTAATACAAACCTGTGAGAGGAAAAGTAACCAACCAGAAGCCCATGGGGAATTGAAAAGAAAAAAAGTATCTATCTATATAGATATAGATATGTCTATATCTATCTATCTCTATATATCTAACTCTTTAAAACATTGAAAATGAACGCACATTTGTGAACCCTGTGAAAAGAAAAACAAGCAAAAATAAAAAAAAAAATAAATAAACTGAGCCCCAGGATTCACTTGGCTTTTCACCTGGAGGAATTCTGGATGGTGAGGGTAGGGAGGAGATTCCAAGGAAAAGATGGGAGTCTCTCTGGTATGAGGAAAGAGGGATTGGAATTCAGGAAGGGTGGAGTGATGAAAACGCCATGGGTTCCAGAGAGACAGAATTCAAGTAGAAAACAAGCTCTTGAAAATACACATTGGAGTCCTCTTGAGTCCTTGGTCCATAGGAAGCAGTGTGTGTCTTAGAAAAAGATTCTGTCAAAGAGTCAAGGCAACGGAACCAGATGATTGCCAAGACTCCTACAAGGCTAGAGGTCATTGGAGTTCCTACCAGCCAGAGGGAAGTGTTCTTCTGGCTAAGTCACAATATTCAGTAGAGACCCGGTAAGGAGCATGAGTTAGGAGCGGGATGAAATGATCCCTCGGAGAAAGCTGACTCTAGAGCTTCCCTAAAGAAGGGGAGAACAACTGTAAAAAGGGTCAGAAATACCTCCTAATCTCTGACTGCCCCTGTGACAGCCAATCAAAGAAGGCAGAGATTAGCCTCCAAAGGACTCAGGTCATCGAAAGAAAGGCAGTTCTAAAGGGAAAGGGAAGAAGGAATAGACAGGAAAAAGAAAATACGCCTAGCGAGGTAGTAGACTTCAAATTCAACATTTCAACAATGACCTTCAGAGTGAACGACTCAAATTCTATTGAAAGAAAAGACCTCAATAGGGCAGTGAAAAATAAACTCTACTTAGAAGGAAGCAGAGGCTAGTATAGATTTTGTGGAAAGAAAAAGGATGAAAAGGACTAGACCTTACCCAAACAAATCCTCAAAGGCTGCTTTTCCTAGGTCTTGAGAAGAGACAATGGAAAGACACCTGATAAATGAACAGAGAAAGAAGACATTTCAGAACACAAAAGGACCCTTTTAGAAACACATGGCTATCCTCAAGTTGTCTGCATCTGATGAGAAAACTCATTGAGATCAACCATATTGAAGCCCATAAAACAAGGCTAAAGACATTTTTTGGAAAGCTTTTCTTTCTTTCTTTGTGAGAGAATGAGTGAGAGAGAGCATGAGAGAGGAGAAGGTCAGTGGGAGAAGCCGACTCCCCAAGGAGCTGGGAGGCCGAGGCAGGAGGAGATCCTGCAAGACCGGGTTCATGACCTGAGCCCAAGGCAGTCCCTGAACTAACAGAGTCACGCAGGCACCCCTCTCCAGAAATTGGTCCACAACAGCTGAGGGGCACCTGGGTGGCACCCTCAGTGAAGCGCCCAACTCTTTGGTTCTGGCTCAGGTGGTGATCTCAGGCTCTTGAGATTGAGCCCTGAGGCAAGCTCTGGCCTCAGGGCAGAGTCCACTGGGCCTCTCTTTTGGTCCTGCCCTTTCCCCCTCACACTCAATTGTGCTCTTGCCCTAAAACCAAGTATGACAACCCTTCAGAGAAGGGAACAATGGTTGAGAGTGGGAGGGGTGGGGAGAGAAGTGACAGGCCCAAGGGCGAGCGGGAGGTGTCCTCGGTGCTGCCTGCCCTGCCAGGGCCGGGCCTCCCTCAGCGGATGCCACCTTCGCCCCCGCCGCCCTCGGTGCTGCCGTGGCAGGGAGCAGCAGGGAGCAGCTGAGCCCAGGGAGCCTTGGGGCAAGCCTCCTTGAGCGCCTCCAGCGCCCTCTGAGCGTGCTCGTTGCGGAGGTGGGGGTGGGGCGGGGCCACAGGTCGGTCCAGGGAGGAGGTGAGGGCAGCGCCCAGGTGCCCCCGGCGGGGGAGGGGCAGGCAAGACCTACAGAGAGATCCCCTTGGGACTACTGGAGCTGCTGCAGGGCTACATGCTGGACTTGGCGAGGCAACAGCCTGCGCACCCTGCCCTGCATCTGGCTCTTTCCTTAGCAGGGAGCCTGTTTACCCCTCCCTCTCTGCCTGTCTCTCTCCCTCCTTCTCCTCTCTGTCTGTAAAAGGAAGAAAGAAAATCTTAAAAAAAATCATCAAACAACCCTCCATATTCTTGTCGTTCTTTAGGGCCCCATGCGTCAACATTTGATTTTTACTTCTTGAATTGAAGGAATTGGTTGATTGATTGATGAATTGGACAGAAAGACAGAGACAGCGAGAGAGGAAGCCCAATTTGAGAAGGAGTAGAAGCCATGGAAGTGGGAGAGGGAGAAGCAGGCTTCCTGCTGAGCACAGAGCCCCAGAAAGGTCTGGAGCCCAAGACACTGGCATCAGGACCCCAGCAGAAAGTGCCCCACTCCATGATTAAATCCGTTTTTCATGATTCAATCCATTGGATTAAGCAACACTCTTTGGGGTCTGCCTCCTTGGGTTAACACTAACACATTGTGCTTTCCTTTGCTCTTTTGTGATCACTGAGGATTTCAGGAATCTTTTCATGTTTCTTGGCTGATGGTTTTCTCCTTGGGATATTTCTGCTCTAGGATTTTCATTGTTTTGAAGTTACCTATCTATCCTTCTTGATTCCTAGTTCTCCTATTTAGAGTTGTATACAGTTCCTTATCTGGTATCTCCATAGAGCCTTTAATAGTTTTAGTATTGTCATTTGTTGGGCAATATTTTTTTGTTTGGAACCTTGGAATGAGTAGAGTCCAACTTCCCAACTGCTGGTGCCCCTCGGAACAATTTGTTACTTAAACTGTAACCCCTGGAGGATTTTACTAGTTACCAAGCACATTTACATATGACCTCTAGAAATACATATACTGGAAACAGGTCTTTGGGGAAAAGGATGATAGATGACTGTGAAGCTGGGTAGCTGGGGATGCCCAGCTCGCTCAGGGCGGAACACCGCCCCTTCACAGAAGCTGGGCAGCGGGGGATACCTCGCTTGCTCATGGCGGAATGCAGCCCCCTCACAGAAGCTGCGCTGGCTGGAAGCCCGGCCGGCCCAGGGCGGAATGCCGTCTGCTTCAGGAAAGCGGAGCACCCGGGAACGCCAGGTCAGCTCAGGGTGGAATGAAAACCGCCTGCCTCCCTTATCCGCCATCAAGCCTTTCTCTTCCCAGAAGTGCCCGTTGTTAGTTAGAAGAGTTCTTTCAATGTGCTTGTTTAACTATAAACTTTATCCTCCTTCTTGCTTGTCAGCAAGGTGGGATTAACATTTGACCTTCCTCAATCCTTCTATTGGCTATTGTTTTCTATCCAATAAAAGTGAGACTGTGGAGTTGCTCCTGGCAGCTGTCCTTTTCGACTGTTGTCCCCTGCTCCCAGTCTTTTGCAGCTGACTGGTTCGTGCCTAATTCTTCTCTCGTTGCCGACTGGAAGCGGCACCCAAGCTTTCTTGGGCTTTCTGTTTTTGGTGTTCTGTTCCACTCATCTCTGCCACCTCCCCCAGGTCCTCAAAATGGTTTTCTATTGTATCTTCCAGAAAACTTCTGATGTCCTCTTTAGTATGTAGGCTACATCAGTAGGGAATAGCGTTAAAACCTCTTCTGTTCCATGTGGATATTCAGGTCGTTGAGCACCGCTTGGTCAAAGTCTGCCCTTTTCTGTTGGTCTGTTTTCTCTGGTCATTTCAGGAGTCCTTTTGTAAGAAATCCTATCCCATCAGATGCTCCTCTCACTCTCTTTCTCCCTTACTCTTGCTCTGGCTTCTTTCTTCAGATTTTCCGGGGAATGACGAGTCCTTTTCATTCCTATGAAAATAGAAGAATTGGCTGATCCACAGATACCATTTTTAGTGATATACAAGTGTATATATAATAACTGATATGGAGATGTACATGTGCACCTACATATATATTCTCTAATCTATAAAGTATGGAGGTTGGATTAAGTCTGAAGTCTCTCGTACAGCTTGATAACCTGTGACTCTTTGATCAATAACTTCCATTTTCCCACAGGTCAGAGAAACGGGAAAAAATACACATATGAACATATGTAGCACGTTAAAAAATGATCACAAATCCTATGACTCCCCATTCCCTTTGATTCACATGGGCTATGTGACTGTGTTAAACAGTGAAAGAAACGTGTCAGTTTCAGGCCCAAGTCCAAAAGGAACCCCTCTCTTGGAACATTTGCTATTGGAGCTCTGAGTGCACAGGAAAGAAGTCCAACAACCTTGTTACAAAGACTTCACGGAAGTGGAGGGCCATCTGAGCTTCATCTCCCAACTGTACCCATCAAAGTGACAGGCATGTGCAAAAAGTCATCCTGAATCCTCTAGACGAAGCAGCCGCCTGCTGAAGGCCACCACCCACTGACCTCAGTTAATGCCGTATTAAGCATAAAAATTGCCCCATGAGATCCTGCCCTAATTTCTGACCCCCAAAACATATGTAATATGACAAAACGGTTGTTTTAAGCCCCCAAATTTTGAAGTCATTACATAACTAATTGGGTAACATGGCAAATACGTATCCAAAATAATGTAAATCAAGGAATATGTTTAAAGGCACCAAGTTATCTTAAAAAGTTCTCTGAACACACAGAAAAACAGAAAGAGACCCATAACTACAGAGAACAAATTGATCGTTTCCAAAGAGGAGGCAGCGGGTGGACAGGCAAAATGCGTGAAATACAGTGGGAGATAACAGGCTTCCAGTTACAAAATTAATAAGTTGCAGGATGAAAGGCACAGCATAGGGAATATGGTTGGTGGTACAGTACGGCGAGCGCAGCATAACATACAGACTTGTCAAATCTTGTTGTTTTATATCTGAAACTAATGCAACATTGTGGGTCAGCTATACTTCAATTAAAAAATCAAAGGAAGTTTAAAAAAATTAAAAGTGAGCTCTGTTATCCAAATAGGACATACGAGATGGATTTCCTATCATACCATAAATTGAAAACGACTTCTCTTGATAGAACAATGCTTTCCTTAGTCTTAGTCCCTACTCCCTCCACAAAAAAAAAAAAAAAAAAAAAAAAAAAAAAAAAAAAAAATACATCTTGGTATTTTGAAAATTATAACTGCAGTGAGTGATGAGAGTGAAAACAAACTGATAATCCACGTTTTCTCATTTCTTATCCCTTTTATGAAGATGAACAGTAAAATCATATGTAAAAATTAAACAGAGAGAGGTCCATTTTCCACTCACTATAATCAAGCTGGAATTCGCAACTATTATTTAGTATTAGTTGATTCTGGTGGCAAATGCAAATATGGTTTCACTTCTTGGGCACATGAGGAAGATTTGGTCGGTGAAACAGACATACCAGGTTGGCCCAGGCCTGCACTTCCAGGGTTCAGAAAATTGTAAGATACAACCTGACACTTAAAACTTCCCATCAACAACTACCACTGCCCCCCAACATCTTGTTTCTTCCCACAGACAGCTCATACTGAGACCTGTCCACTGTCAGGGTCAAGCTAAAGGAGGATGCCCACAAACTAGGTGGGAAATGAGAGAATGCAACTGCCGCTCTGTGGGGATGCCTAAGGCCACTGAATGCCCCGTCATGATTCTCCAGCACAGATGGGGGCAGCCTGCACCACGTGGGTAGAGCTCTAGGACACAGAAAGTACTGGAGTGGCAGTCAACAAACAAATGTGTTTGTGTAATATATAAACCCCCATAGGGTTGTCAATTTGTGGGATTCACTTTTTCTAACTGTTCACCCCATGACATACAATTTCAGGAAACCCAGAGCCCATGGATTATTGTTAAGGGCACATTCGGACTCAATCAAAGTGTAACTAAGTGTAATCATACACATAAATACAAATATCATTAAAAAAATCAATACCACCTCAAACTTTCTTTTTCATTCCCAAATGAGCTTTTATGGGTTTTAATATCAATTAATGTGTTATAGAACTGGTAAAAAAACAGTCACTGATGAAATTTTAAAATTACCACTCTGCTTTCCCTAATTTCTGTTGATGTACTTTTATCTCACACAAAAATGAATTACTAAGGAATACATCATACTTCACTGAACACGTTTCAGCTGAAATGATGCACCAAGATGTACAGCTTTGGTCAGGCTTATACTGCTGTTGTCAACATAGTATATGGTGTGTAAGAGCTACTGTCTTTTCCTCCTCCCATGAATATTTGTCCTAACAGACTCTTCACGTGGAAAGAAAACTTAGTCTAGAAGGTACACTAATTCCTCTCCTCCCTGGTGAAAAATACTGTTAGAGGTATTAGTTTTAGATAGAGAAGCAAGTTCACTTTGGAAAAAAGCACACACACACACACAAAACCCTCAAACATGACCTTTAATACAGTGATAAGGGTGAAAGTGTAAAGTTCATTTGGAAACAGCACTCAAAATACTATTTTGAAGGGCCTTTACAACAGCGGTATACTCTTTGAAAAGATTTTTCAGATCAACTGACTGAATCATATTTAATTTACCTAGGGACAATTAGATAAAATTTAAAATTCCAAACAAAAACTTTTAGGACACAAATAAAATTATATGTGCTTTTATTCCCGCAACTATCTCCAAAATCTAATATTCAATGGTTTAAATTGCTGCATTTCTCATTTGCAATGCAGACACATGTGAAATGAGATGTGAGGCATAAAAGGGAGTACAGGAGGCAACTGACCAGCTGAATAGCGACTGCCCCAAAGATGACCATACCCTAGCCCAAGAAGCTCTGAGTACTTTACCTTACCTGGCAAATGGGATTTAGCAAGCATGATTAAATTAAGGTGTGAGGGGTGAGAGATTATCCTGGATTACCTCGGTGGTCCCAATGTAATCATGAGAATCCATAAGGAGACAGGAGGATCAGAATAAGAAGGCAATGTGAAGTTGGAAACAGAGGGATAAAAGGTGGTGCAATGAAGGGCCACAAGTCAGGGAATGCAGGCAACTTTAGAAGCAGGACAAGGCAAGAAAGTGGATTCTCCTCTAGAGCCTCCAGAAGGAACACGGGCTGTTAACACCCTGATTTTACCACACTGAGACTGATTTTTGAACTTCTGACCTCCAGAACTGCAAGATAATCAATTTGTGTTGTTTCAAGCCACTGAGAATTTGTCATTTGCTACAGTGGCACTAAAAAACTACTAGAAGAACTCACTGAGACATATTGAGTCTGTACAATGGCAGGGACCATTTCTAGGTAGGACTATCTTCAGGGTGTGGTAGTACTGGGTCTGGAGAGTTGACTGCCAGCATCCTTCCTCCCTCCCCCTTCCTGAACCCCAGTGCACTGTGGGTTCCTCCACTGCAGCCCAGGTGACTCACAGGAAGCTGGCCCCATCCACACTACAGGGAAGGGTTCTGTCATGGAAGCCAGTCATGTTCCTCCTGGGCCATTCACACAGCCAGCTGCACGACAGTCAGTGCCTTGTTACTGTTCTACGAGAGAAAGTAACCTAGGTTGTCCCACACACACAAACGGAAGGGCTTTACAGAAATATCTGGGTTGTCTCTGAATGTGAACAAGGAAAGCAGTGCCCCCACTGTGGGCAGCCATCACACAGTCAGCAGGGGGTGGAGGACAAACTGGCCAGAGGGAAAGGGCAGAGTAGGGAAAAATGGAGAAAATCATGGAGACAGCGTGAATAAAACACATTCGCTGCAAGCCCTCCCATGAGCTGCTTCTTCATGAGATTGAAGGGTTTTTTGTTGTTGTTGTTTTGTTTTTGTTTTTATTTTTTTTAATCTTTAAGACAGTTTGAATTAGGATGAGACAACCATCCAAACTGATTCAGGACGTCAGACTTTACGGAAACTTAGAAAGCCAGATAATAAAAGTAGATGACTCACATGTGTGAAAAGTTTCCTTTCCAACTAAGGGCGGGGGGAAAACTAGAACCTTGAATTTGTGGTTATTCCACTATTCTTGCTATTTTTCATCACTCAAATGTATTTTTCAAGAATGAGGAACTTATTCTCAATGAATACAGTGATGGTTCCCTGAAAATTTGTAACCAAGTAGGGAACAGAGTCTCTAAACAGATTGTTTTGAATTGACTGAAGAATCACACAAGATAGACTGTAAAATTTATCAAAGAGCGGGGCTGAGTTTCTTATATATGATTTCATGCAAATTTTTGTCTACCTGATGATTTTTAGTTTTTGTCTACAGGGTGAGTGAATAAAGGTGTCTCAAATGGTCCAGAACTAATGGTGTTCCCTGGCTCACTATGAAATCCAGGGTCACTTCTGTTTCCTTTTCCATGAACTTCTCCTTCCTCTCATTTGGTCTGTTTTTCAATCGGACTGTTTGTCTTCTTCTCAATTTGTAGGCACGTCAGAGACATGAACTCCTTGAACAGCTGATGTTACAGATGCTTTTCACAGCCTGTTGCCCACATGCAGCTTTACTCTTTTTTGATATACAAATCTTTTTCAAATTTTTAAAATAAAGTGGCATGTCATTTCTTATATGGTCTGTGGGTCTTATCTCTACCTAAGGTAGTCAGTCTACCACTTCCCAAATTTTTACATGCCCCTAGATTCTCTCCAAATTCTTTATCATTTTGTTTGTAGAGTTAGAACTTAAACCAATTTACAACGTTAATCAATCTGACATCTGCTTACATATGTGATAGGAAGCAAGAGTTCTAAGAGAGTTCTTTCTGCTCTGAGGGATAGAGCTTCAAGTCAATATTCAATGATACTCTGTCTCATTTTCTAGAAGGAACTGGTGGTTTCTGTTTGGAACTCTGACAATTTTTTCTTAGTCCCTGAAAGTCAAATAGGTTTATGTCTGTTTTGGTTTGAGTCTGTTCAGCTAATTCTCCCTGGGACTTGAAGGCTTTATGAACCGAAGGCATGACTGTTTTTCAGCTCAAGTAAAAGCTGCATTAGTTCAGTTATAACTTCTGTTATTTTCTCCTTTTGTCCTCAGGGTACTTGCAAGGTAGATTTGGACCTGACCTCAGATCTTACTTATTCGTTTCTCATTTCCATCTCTTTGAAATTTTCCTCAGTGTTCTGGGATATTCCTTTGGAAAATCAATTTTGTGGGGCACCTGGGTGGCTCAGTGGGTTACGCCACTGCCTTCAGCTCAGGTCATGATCTCAGGGTCCTGGGATCGAGTCCTGCATTGGGCTCACTACTCGGTGGAGAGCCTGCTTCCTCCTCTCTCTCTGCTTGCCTTTCTGCCTACTTGGGATCTCTCTCTGCCAAATAAATAAAATCTTTAAAAAAATAAATTTTGTTCTCAGCAGTGATCATTACTGTTTACAGGGTTCCTATTACATGTTACAACTAGTGAATTTAAGTTTCAAATATTTCTTGTATTTTTATGTTTTAAAAGATTTATAAAATTTATTTGACACAGAGAGACAGAGAGAAAGTGAGCACAGACAGGGAGGTGGCAGAGGGAAAGGGAGGGGGAGAAGCAGACTCCCCACTTAGCAGGGACTCCCCACCCTCCACAACAGGGTTTGATCTCTGGCAGACATTTAACCAACTGAGCCATCCACGCACCCCAAAGCTCCCTTTCAAAATCTTCAGTAAGTATTTTGCTGCTCTTTACTGTAACTGTATCCCCCTCAGACTTCTTGACAGTAAGTTTCTCTAGCTCTGTAGTCAGTTCTTAATCAATGAGGACACATGCTCTGGACCTCAGTTTGGTGTTCCTCCACCAAGATGCTACCTGCCACTCAGGTGTGTGAACTCTTGCAGCTCAGGCCTAGTCATACTTTTGGGAACTCTGGGGCATCAGCGAACCTTCTCTAAGGGGACCATGCTTTGTGCATAAAAGCAGGCCCCTGCCATGAAGCAGCCCCTCTCAAACCTTTCCAAGTTGTCCTTCCCTACACAGCACAAAGTCTCTAAGCAACTTAACCTGCTGGGAAAGCCCATTTCTCTATGACCAAGGACCACAAGAGAGGGAAGGTATACCATAGGCCCCACACAGAAAGAGGTCTTCACTGAAAGCCTTCGAAAGAGAGTCTGCCTTTTCTTCCAGGCATTTCATCATGGTACCTCAAAATCCTGAGATGCTCTTCCACTGCTCCCCTGAGATGCCAAAAGGCACTTGGCAGTCGAATAGGTCCTTCCTACAGCCCACCTACATGATTCTTGAGGGCCTGCCTGGTGCTGGGGATGGGTGAAGGCAACACAGGCCCTTGGTTTTGTGCTCTGATGTCACTGGCTCTTGAGCAAAGGAAGGAAAATGAGAGGGTCCAGGAGACTGCACACAACACCATGTTCTCAGAACATCTCCCTGGCCCCCAAGATCACCTTGTCATGGCAATGTCAGCAGAGCATGGCAAGTGCTACCTCAGAAGTCCCTCTGACACCTCAGAAACAGAGAGAGAGCCCACCCATAAACATAATCCCTAGAACCAGCATCCTTTAGGAACCAAAACCCCTATGAGTCAATTACTTTGGTATGTGTTAGTGTATTTTTACCTATGTAAAATATAAGAAAAAGAGGAATGACATACCTGTATGATTTGGGGCAGTACAGCAATTCGATTTTGAGTGTTTTGGATTATAGCTAGATACTTTTTTTCCAAAAAGAATTTCATAATCCATTTAATAAAAACAATGTGAATTGCCATGTATGGAATTTTTATACTATAAATGTTTTCATTGTCTTGAGTGGTAGTAATGTACATACACTGGCGCTGGTCTCAAATGGGGGATGTCTGGAAGGAAACAGAATACATGATTAGAGGAGTGAGTGTAACCTACCACCCTAAACAGTTCAAATTCTCACAAACATATACCTCAGCTATATATTTGGTTGGATGAATATCAACTAAAACTTTAAAATTAAAGTACCAGAAATTATTAGGGATGACATTTTTTGGTAGACTTGTTTCTGATTCTGCCTTGTGACCTGACAAAGGTGGGATGGTGGCTCCTGTTACTCCTTGCTTATTACAGCTATGGCATACAGTGGTGGAAGTACTAAGCCACTAAAAAATTTGAGAAAGGATAAGCAATTCTAATAGTAAGGATATTTTCACATACATTATAACTAATTTAATATTTTAGGACTGAAACAAATCTAGAAGAATGTACAGACATTCTTCATAATTTCAGGTACTTTAACATCCAATACTACCCTAATCAAATCCATGGGACTTTAGTTTTATATAGCCTTTTCCTTGTAGATGAATCTGAAGAATAGAATCAGTATAAACTAATTTATGTATGAAAGAATTAATCTTTGAGTATCATACTTGACCAGCTCCACAGAATTAATAACAAGTCCCTTTCTTGGTGCAGCCACATTGGGAAACAGTGTGGAAATTCCTCAAAAAAATTAAAATGGAGCTGCCCTATGACCCTGAAACTGCACTCTGTATATACCAAGAAGATACAGATGTAGTGAAAAGAAGGGCACATCTGTACACCAATGTTCATAGCAGCAATGGCCAAAGTCACTAAAGTGTGGAAAGAACCAAGATGTCCTTCAATGGATGAATGGATAAAGATATGGTCCATATACAATATGGATTATTATGCCTCCATCAGAAAGAATGAATACCCAACTTTTGTATCAACATGAACTGGACTGGAAGTGATTATGCTGAGTGAAATAAGTCACCAGAGTCAATTATCATATGGTTTCTTACTTCTGGAGCATAAGGAGTAACACAGAGGACATTGGGAGATGGAGGGGAGAAGTGAGTTGAGGGAAATTGGTGGGGGAGACAAACCATGAGAGACTGTGGACTCTGAGAAGCAAACTGAGGGCTTTAGAAGGGAGGCAGGTAGGGGGTTGGGTGAGCCTGGTGATGGGTATTATGGAGGGCACCTATTGCATGAAGCACTGGGTGTGGTACATAAACAATGAATTCTGGAACACTGAAAAGAAATAGAATAATAAAAAAAGTCCCTTTCTCCTTCTTTAAATTTTATAATCAATACAAAAAGTTACATGGTATTGGACTTGAGCTACTACTTGCTGTATGTCCGGCTCTCTTACTGACTTTCTTTTTTTTTATTTTCAGCATAACAGTATTCATTGTTTTTGTACCACACCCAGTGCTCCATGCAATCCGTGCCCTCTATAATACCCACCACCTGGTACCCCGACCTCCCACCTTTTATATACCTGGAGGCACTTGCATGAGGCAGACACGTTCTCAATAAAGAACTTTAATTTCAATATATTAAAGTATACTATGTTTTCCACAGTGAATATAGACTATTTATCAAATCAGAAACAAGTTCTGAAAAAAATACCCATATACAGATAGCTAACAAATACACAGCCCGGTACCTCTAAAGGTTAGTACTTCTACATACTTCAAAAGGCATCAAGTTTCTGCTGTTTTCCCCTGATCCAAGCATGCCCATTTGTGTGTATGTAAGTAAACACCCAAAGACAACTGAATTAGTAGTCCACATTCACCACATGGATTAATGCCTGTTGTGATCTCTTTCCCTCCCAAATTGTTTCTGATTATTCACTTTAACTAATTTTGCCTGCTTTCCAATAATAGGGAGAAGAAAATTTGCTTCCCCACCCCAGCACCAATCAAAGGGATACTTCTGTCCTGTGAGCCTTCATTTTTCATAGGGGAAAACAAACAAACAAACAAACATCCAAAAAACCCTGAGCAGTGAAACTAGAAATTCCCTCATGTTTCCTTCCTTTCTGGAGCTTACTGCCCTTAGGTTGCACAGTTGCCCAAATATTGGCCCCTCCATAAGAAGCTGTAAGTAGCACGTAGTGGATGAAAGATCCAGGATATAAGGAAGGGCTACTCTGGGCAGTTGCATGGCCTGGGATGGTCTGCCTCACCACTGGGCAAGGTCTGGGGTCTGGGGTCACTATACCTCAACACCGCTAAGAGAGGACTTCAACAAGAATGTTTATTTCACCATCTTAGCCTGAGAAAATAAACACTGCCTTCAATAAAGTTTCAATAAAAAATTAAAATTTTAAAACTTAATTTTAAATATAATTATACCAAGAAGAACCATGACACATGTTGAATTATTTTAGGAGCCACAGTCTTCCTGAGGTACAAACAAATAGTTTGTACAAATAGGTAAAATCATTTATTAGGAAACTTTAAACCTCTTACAATAAAGTTACCATTAAATATAAGAATAAAGTGACTATTTTGCTTAAAAATAAACAAAGGTCACTTTGAAAGAGAATGGCAGCTTCCCTGTGGACATCCTCTATACCCAGCCCAATCAGTACTTACCAAGTACAAGTTTGTAGATTTTGCTAACATGGTAAATGATGGAAATAAATGAGGAAGACAATATTTTCAAAACAGTGTAAAAAGAACTTTAAAACAAGTATCTTGATTCTCCTTATTCTTCCACTCTAATTTGTAGCCTTTGGATAATATGTGGGAAAGAACATATATACATTTAAATTTTAACTTAAATGTCTACTGAAATAAAATGCTATCTTATTAAAATTCCTATCCGAAATTTAAAAAAAAAAGTCATGGTGACAAATAATGTTGACAATCATGTAATGTAATCCTATCTTAAAACTCAAAACATGCTAAGAATGAATATTTCAAAACTAAATGGTTCACTTTGTTAAAAATATTCTTACTGAGTATTAAAAAAAATCACCCAATGGTATCATGTTTTTAAACTCATTCTACTCATCATGCCTGTATTTTATCCCACCAGTTCTCTCTAATGACTTAGCATTCTTTCTTGTCTGCTCTCTTCTCTCATTTCCTTTCGCCAGCACCAAAAACACAAAGACTCCAAAGTCCTGAGAGCAGACTGGAGTATCCCTTTGTCTTCTAGAAGCTGTGCATTTTGACCCTACTGGTCCATTCCACCTGCCCAATAGGCAAGATTGCCCAATAGGACAGTGCAGTCATGAAGGGAGGCAAGGACAGAATCTTGAGGGATAGCAGAGAGAAAGAATCACCTTAAGAAAACTGGCAAGAATTCCTATCTTACATTGAGGTGTTTCATCCATTTTGAGTTTAATATTTTGTTCTAATAACACAACTCTGGATGGGCTCCGAGATGGCTCCTCAGTGGGGACACATCACCAGGAAGACCACACCATGATTAGAATTTAGAATCTTCGGCACCCCTACCCCAACCCCTACATTCCCCCAGAGAGGGGAGGGGGCTAAAAGCAGAGCACATCTATGTAAGGAAGCCTCCATAAAAATCCTCATAGCAGGGACGCCTGGGTGGCTCAGTTGGTTAAGCAACTGCCTTCGGCTCAGGTCATGATCCCAGCGCCCTGGGATCGAGTCCCACATCGGGCTCCTTGCTCAGCAGGGCGCCTGCTTCTCCCTATGCCTCTGCCTGTGCTCGCTCTCTCCACCTCTCTCTCTCTCTGATAAATAAATAAAATCTTTAAAAAAAAAATCCTCAAAGCAGGGGTTTCAGGAAACTTCCAGGTAAGTAAACATATCCAGGTACCAGGAGGGGGATGAAACCCAGCTCCACAGGAGTAGACATTCCTGCGCTTGGGACCTTCCCAGACTGTGCCCTTTGTGTCTCTGCATCTGACTGTTCATCTGTATCCTTTATCATATCTTTCATTATTTGTAAATGAAAACAAATGTTTCCCAGAGTTCTGCGAGCCACTCAGTTGAACCGGAGGAGGAGTTGAAGGAACCTCTGATTTGTAGCCAAGTTGTAGAGAAGTTGTGGGTAACCTGGGCCCCTCCTACTTCTGACTGGCACCTGAATGTGATGGAACAGTCTCACGGGACTGAGCCCTTAACCTGTGGGATCAGATGCCATATCAAGGCAGACAGTGTCAAAGCTGAATGAAACTACAGGACACCCAGCTGGTGTTGCAGAGTTGCCTGGTGAGAGAAAAATCCACAGCCTCAGTCTCAGTGTTAGAAGTGAAGTGTTCTGTGTGAATATGGTAATATGAAAGCAGATGGGAGAACTGAAATGTTTGCTTGACATACACTCTTACACAAAATATTATGTATGCCAGGTCTTTGCTGATGTGATATAGCACATATTCAAGTTCTAGTGAAATATCATAAAGAGTCAACTCAAAAAACAAACAAACATACAAAATATGGATGAGCTGGGAGAAAATAAGCAATGTTTCCTCTTTCCTATCAAGAGAAAGACCATTCCTGAATTATCCAAGATTTTGCTTTTACCTGAATAACCATACAGTTCAATAGTACTTGAAGGAAAAAGCATGTTTGGTCCTCAGCGATCCTTTCCCCTGATATGGCCGGCAAGAGTGGAGTGATCCTTGTGGATATATCTTTGCTCCAGAGTGGGGGAAAAAAGGAGTTCTTTCACCAACGTTCAAAGGGTTTTTAAAAAATGGCCTTCATTAAAATACATCTGCCCTTCCATTGGAACCTGCTCACACTACACTCCAGGCCAGCGAGCATCAAGGGGTTGGAAATACGGTACAAAGTCCCATGAAGCCACCTCTCCCTCTAAACTATTCTTCTCTCTGCCAAATTCTGCTTCGGTCAGCCTAAGGATCAAATACCTGTCTTTGGGCAATAAAGTGATGTGCATTAATCAATCATTGGCCCTAACTGGCAAGTTCCTTAAAAACTCATGGGACACAGATGGTTGCCATGACTTTCCCAGGAAGCAGCTACTGTCTTTCCATGAATGAGGCATGAAAATACAGGGCTGGGTGAGCAGATGAATGTCCACTCGTGAAACAATCATGCTGAGGACAATAAACAGTAGTTTTGGATGGCAGATTTAAATTTCATTCACAGCCAAGAAAACACTCCAGATACATGATGTGTATCCACTTCCTGCTGTTTCCAACATCTGAGTCCTCCCTTCCATTCCTGTTTCCACCACTTCAGTAAATGTCTCCCGTCCTCATTGCATATAAAAAGGGCTCTGATTCTTTCTATTCTAATGTCTGTAAGACATTACTGTGAACAAGAGCAGGGGATAATTCCTCCTCCAAACCCATCTATGAAATAAAGGGTTCTATTCAGGATCATGACAAGCTGAGGAATCCCTCAAGAGAACTTCCAGAGTCATTTCAACCTGTAAGGCTGGCTAAAATATTCCTCACCATCCGCCACACCAGGGCTAGGACTGATGAGTGTCTCCACCATGCAGGTCCCTCTGGATGACATAATCGCTGGGAAACCAGGCATGAGGCAAGCAAAAATCAGCACCTGCTCTTCTGCAAAGTTTGTCTGAAGTGCTTAAAGCCACAGAAGAAACAGATTGACTCCTTCAGATCTTACCTAAAAACAAAATTAAAGGTGACAAAATTAAACACATGTTTATGCAGAGATGCACTGCAATGCAGATTCAGTTCTGAGAAAGAAAAACTAGAAGTTAAAGGTACCGTTAAACTCCTGCACCAAGTTCTTAGTGACAAGGAAGTAGGCGTGCTGCAAGAAGCCCAAGGGTGAAGAGTTGGGGTCTGGAGCCACAGTGCCTGGTTCCAATGCAGGCTCTGCTTTTTGCTTTTTGCTAACTTAGCTGTGGCCAGTGGAGAACCACCAAACTTCTCCCTTTGCATCAGTCTCTACCTCTGAAAAATATGGATGATAAAAGAATTTACCACAAAGTGCTGGCACAGGGATACGTGACTTACAACAGTGCCTGTATCATCAACTGTCATTTAATCACAAAAATAATGCAAAGACAATCGTCCTCCAAATTTACAGTGTGCTTTGAATAGGGTTTTTTCTATAATATGCATATGTATCATGGAAAGTTGTTGAAAAATCTCGAGCTAACTAAGACCTTAAAGACCTGGCTCAGTTATTTGATCTTGAAGCCCATTCATCAGGCATTTCTACAACAGCCCTCCTTTTTTTTTGCCTGTGCAGGTAGGTACCTCGAGGGCTGCTGCCAAATCATCACTTCCACAAAGAACCATTCAGAAATTTCTCAAACTCATATCATTGCTGGACTTGTGGCATAA
The DNA here is from genome assembly GCF_030435805.1 of Mustela lutreola. Taxonomy (NCBI): domain Eukaryota; kingdom Metazoa; phylum Chordata; class Mammalia; order Carnivora; family Mustelidae; genus Mustela; species Mustela lutreola. The sequence continues at coordinate 61,730,826 of NC_081304.1, read as the reverse complement.
GTCCATTGTTCCTCGTGGATGCTTCCAGTAGTAGGAAATGGAACATGCTCAATGAGGGCAGGGGGTTGTGTTTGACTTGCCCACTGCCATATCTCCAGCACCTAGAAAGGTGCCTGAAACACATAGCTGGCATCCAGTAAATGTGTGCAATAAATGAGTGAACTAGACAAGAATAGATATGCACTGGTAGATGTGGCCTGTGGAGTACAGCTTCAAAAGCAGGAGAGTATTGAGACTCCTACATGGTAGGTTGCATGGCACTGAGTTAAAGAAAATGGGTCCTACAATCAGACCAAAGGTTAAACCTCGAAAGCTGTGCGATATTGAACAAGTCACCTACAAGAACAAAGACCCCTGTCTTCTATTGATAACAGCTGGGAAGAGAGAATCCATTTCAGAAGGAAAGGGGACACAGGACGGCTGTGTACGACACTTATATTGTGGTCAAGATGGCAGTGTAAATTCACTTCATGGGGTCCCACACCATCATCCCCCACTACCATATGAAATACATGGTAATGATAGATGAAATATATATATATATATATATATATATATATATATATATAGTTCAGTGTAACAGTATTTGTTGTTTTTGCACCACACCCAGTGCTCCATGCAATCCGTGCCCTCTCTAATACCCACCACCTAGTTCCCCCAACCTTGCACCCCCTACCCCCTCAAAACCCTCAGATTATTTTTCAGAGTCCATAGTCTGTCATGGTTCACCTCCCCTTCCAGTTTCCCTCAACTCCTTTCTCTCCATCTCCCCTTGTCCACCATGCTATTTGTAATGCTCCACAAATAAGTGAAACCATATGATAATTGACTCTCTCTACTTGACTTTTTTCACTCAGCATAATATCTTCCTGGAAGAGATTATATATATATTTTTAAAGATTTATTTACTTACTTATTTATTTGACAGAGAGAGATCACAAGTAGGCAGAGAGGCAGAGAGAGAGAGAGAGGGAGAGGAGGAGGAGGAAGAGGGCTCCCTGCTGATGCAGGACTCAATCCCAGGACCCTGAGATCATAACCTGAGCTGAAGAGACAGGCTTAACCCACCCACTTAGCCACCCAGGTGCTCCTAGATTAAACACATATATTTTTTAAAGATTTTATTTATTTATTTGGCAGACAGAGATCACAAATAGGCAGAGAGGCAGGCAGAGAGAGAGGAAGGGAAGCAGGCTCCCTGCTGAGCAGAGAGCCTGATGTGGGGCTCAATCCCAGGACCCTGGGATCATGCCTTTGAGCCGAGCCTAAGGCAGAGGTTTTAACCCACTGAGCCACCGAGGCACCCCTAGATTAAATATATTTTTTTTAAGAGAAGAAAAAAGATAGCAAGTAAACCTCGGTAAAAAACAAAACAAAACAAACAAAACCCAAAACTGACAAACATCTCCATGAAGCAGCAACCGCAGAAATTCTCAGTGATGCACAGATGTGTAGCGACAGGAAAAGATGTCTGGAGGCTGACTTCAAGGAGGACAAGTCGCTCCCACTGGAGATAAAGGCAGACAGAAAGGCCTGCTCGCTTGCTGCCTGAAGCCACAACTTCAACTGGACTGGCGGAATTGATTGCACACCACTTGCTTCACCAAAACACTGTTAGTTTTCCAGTAGCTCATTACATCTAAACACTACTGCCTCCTTTAACAAGGTTTCCCTTCTGGATTGCCCCTGACTTACAGGGATAGGCAGTAGGTGTCCCTACACGTGCTCCTTCCAAATTCTCTCCTCTCTCTGCTTTCTTCTGATCCACTTTTTATTTATGGGCTAGCTTTACAGGATATCCTTTCTGTGATTAAACAGATCTTAATAATTCTACCTTTTGTAAAGGAAGCCTTCCCCAATTATTTAGATGTTGATAAATATTTACCTCTGAATCTCCATAAATCATCACTTTATATGGCAGCAACATGTAGAAAAAAAGAATGAAGTTACCTAATTTTCAGAATGAACCATACAAATTACAACCTAACATCTAAAGCCAGAGACAGAAAGAGAACATCTGCATAAACTAAAGTAATGTGGGTTCCTTATTCATTCATATTTATTATGCAAAATGGAAGTTTTAGGAAGATTAGAATAATGCATACTTGTTCTATTATATAGGCAACTAATCCTCTGTAGATGGTAATGTATCCATAACTCCATCTCCAATCTAGAATTTCTGAACACGAGGAGAGGGTATTAAAATCTCCTCTGTGGGAGGCAGAGCATTACAGTGTCTGGCTCTGGCCTTCCTGCTGCAGGATGAGACTTGCAATTAGTGATGGCAAATGGAATTCACAAAACATTTCTGGGCTTTAGAGGACATCGGAAAACTAACAAAGGACTTAGAAAACGGTAGGAAAAAAAGCAGGAAGAGGGAGGTGGCAGAAACAAGTGACCCAAAACCTGACCTGTAAGCAACAAGCTCAAGAGAAACAAATCAGGGTGCCAGAGAACAAATGCCATTTTCACTGCAGGACCTCTACAGGCCTGTGCCCTCCAGACCCCGTTCCCACCACATGGTAAGTTGGGGGAACTGAACCGGAGATTTCCTTAATAAACCAGGACCCTCAAATGGGACCAAAGTGATCCCAACCAAGAACACTCCCAGCCTCCTGGCAAAGGAAAGACAAACCCTCCAGGAAAAAACAAACAAACAAAAAAACCACCAAAAAACAGAATTAAAAGAGATTACATCTATGTTCCAATAAATCTGGTCTCAAAATCCCTTCACAGAGCATGCAAGAAATGAGGCCACTGTGAGAGACAGAAGACTGAGGGAAAATGAAGACTTCAGACACTGGAATGATCAGATACAGAATAGAAAATATTACATGTTAATTGTTTAAGAACACAAAAGAGGTATAAAAATGAAGAAGGATCAAGAGCCTATCAAAAGCAACAGGCCAAGTGTGAACATGGAACTGAAGGAAGTTAAACAGGGACCAAAAATCACTGAGACGTAAAACACAACAGAAAACACACCAGAATGGTGGGGCAGTAGATGAGCCCCGAATGAGGGACTTCACAACACTGCACCAAGAAGTGAAGACACTCCCCAGAATGCAACTCAAGGAGGCAGGAGAAGAGGAGGAACGCCAGCTTGAGAGACACGAACAACAGACGGGAGGTTTAAATAAGAATCCTGGGAAGTACAGCAGAAGGACAGAGTCAACATTTCAGAAGAAAACAGCTGAGGATATTACAGAAATGATAAATCCAGAAATACAGGAAATGCACAGATACCAAGCAAGATGAGAAATCTTCAATTAAACATTTTGTGGTAAAGCTATAGGACACCAAAAACTAAGAAAAGGTTTTAAGGAAAGCCAGAGAGAAAAGGCATTGAAAGGAATGAACAGGGTGGAAACAGGGTTTAAAGCTGCTACAGTGGTAAGGAGATGCTAGTAAAATGGTACCTGTAAAGGGTGACAAGAGTATTTTTACTGCCACTACTGCTAATACTGTGTCTAATGCACATAACAACTGAAGATTGCAAAGGTTAAGCTGGAGCAGAAAAAAATTAAACGAATTATGACCCTCAAAAGAAGGATCATTTCAGGGCGCCTGGGTGGCTCAGTGGGTTAAGCCTCTGCCCTCAGCTCAGGTCATGATCCCAGGGTCCTGGGATCGAGCCCCGCATCGGGCTTTCTGCTCTGCAGGGAGCCTGCTTTCTCCTCTCTCTGCCTGCCTCTCTGCCTACTTGTGATCTCTGTCTGTCAAATAAATAAATAAAATCTTTAAGAAAAAAAAAGAAGGATCATGCCAATGAATTTCACAACTATGGTGATCACTTTAAAAGCATCTCTTCTTTTTATCATAGCATTTGTATCATGTCCAGGATGAGATATTACAGCACACATGATAGAATATTTTAAAACAATAGTCCATTTTGCTCAAACTCCATGTTGAAAGCAAACGACTCTGTCAAACACTTTGAAGAAGGTAAAAGTAGTGGAACCATGTTTTGTCAAGAAAGCCCAGGGAGAAAAGCAGGTAGTAAAACCAAGTAGCAGTACGGAGGAAGGGCAGCTTCAGGAAGAAAATGAACACCGTTTTCTTCTGCTTTGTTCTCTTTTTTGTTTTCTTGTTGTTGGTATCTTTTTTTTTTTTTTTTTTTTTTTTTGGTCTTTCCCAGAAATCACTTCATATATATACATTTATCTGTTCAACTTCAGTGAAAGTTGGGAGGAAAAGGTGCCAGAACTTTTGAATGGTTGTCTTCAGCTGAGTGCTTATTTTCTTCCTTCAGTTTCTCTGGGGTTTCCCACTATTCTTCAATAAACATGTGTTGCTTTCTGGCAGGGTAAAGCCAAATGCATTTTTAAAAGAAGTAATGGCAGGTCATCCGTCCATCCAGATCAGGAGAGAGCCCATACCAGGGAAGGCAGAGAGGGTAGTAGACTCCCCTTTGTGAGTTCCTGCCCTCTTGGTCTTTCCTCAGCCCTTGCTCTCTGCTCTGTCTCTCCAGTCACACCCCAAACCCAGAGCAACAAAAGGACTGTTCAAAACTTAAACCCTGTGAGAAGGGCCACGCAGAGGCAAGGAGAGCCCTGTAAGACTCTGAGCCATGTGGTCTGTATCTGAGACTGCACATCTCCTTGAGCCACTTTCCATTCCCTCCATGCCTAATGTTGGCCTCGCGTTCTACAGAAGCAGTCAGGGCATCCATACACTCCTCTCTGTGTGCTTTTCTGTATACCTGATCCCATCTCAACCCACAACACCCAGCAGCATGCACCATCTGTCATCTCCCTTCAGTCAACCTGCAAATAGGTAAACACAGCCTGTAAAACCCACCCTTGTCCAAGCTCTGTCTGGAGTTATGATCGTCTGTGTCTTTACCATCAAACTTTCTAAAAGGCTATTCTTGTGTGTGACCTCCATGGTCTCACGCCCCATCACTCTATCTGTCTGCCTTAGGACTCCACTACTCACCTCCCATTTTCTATCAGTACTCAGTGACAACCTCCTCGATCTACCCCCACCCCCTAATCAAGCTGCTTTGCAACTTTTCACATCATCGAACATTGCTGACATTTCATTCCTTGAAATCTCTCTTCTCTAGACATCTGGGCAAAAATGCCTTCCTGGCATCAAAGCCATGTCCCTCCCCTTCCATCCACTACTCCTTTATTCTTCCCCTTTATCTGCCCAAGAAAAGAAGGAATTACCCTAAATCATTAACTGTCACTCTCTCCCCAAGGAATATATCCCTTGGCAACAGCATGATTGCATCTCTCTTCCTCCAAGCACCCATCCCTACATTTTGACTGTCCAACCAGAACCTACACCTGCGGGTCCCACAGACACCTCAACTCAGACAGCCTAAAGCTGCACTCCTCCTCTTACCTCCTGGACCCGGCTCCTTTCCTGAGTTGCTACGACTGTTGTGGCAGTTGACACATCAGACTCAACATTATGAAAGCACAGAGGCACCCCTAAGCCTACTGCAGCATTTTTTTTTTCCATAGCCGAGGTATGGAGTCAGCCCAAGTGTCCGGCAACAGAAGACGAAGTGGTACATACACACAATGGTATATTACTCAGCCATCAAAAAGGATGAGATCCTGATATTTACAACAGTATGGATGTACCTAGAGGGTATTGTGCTAAGCAAAATAAGTCAGACAGAGAAAAACAAATACTGTATCTCCAGGAATGAATCCTTGAAAAATGCCCTACATATTCAAGTTTTAATGTAGGACCAGAAGCAACAGTTTTTGTATATATCACCACGATATAAAATAAAATCTTTAAAAGAAAAAAGGGAAATAATAGGACAACAGCAATTAGGGTAAAAAGACTTAACAATTGTCTTGCTCATCATCACCAGCACCACACCAGTTACACGTCTGACCCCCAGGCCAGCATAGCAGGTGTGAGGACAGGTCCAGGCAGAAAAAGTGTTACTTGTCACATTTTTTGAAAAATGATAAACAGAAGGGATGCCTGGGTGACTAGGCTGGTTGAGCGGCCAACTCTTGATCTCAGCTCGGGTCTTGATCTCACGGTGGTGAGTTTGAGTTCCACACTGGGCTCTACACTGGGTATGGAGCCTGCTTTAAACTAAACTAAACTAAACTAAACTAAACTAAACTAAAATAACACCTCTGTCAAAAGTACGTGAATTCACAACTTACATGTAAGTCAAGTTCTACTTGTTCTAAGACAGCATGAAAACCAAGATGTCGTTATCAAGACAGGAAGCAAGATAAATTGTGTATTCCATGTGCCGTGAGATGACCCCAACTGCATCCAAGTCATCCATGGCCCTCCACACATCTGTAAGAGAGGGTATATTATCCCCATTAGCACAGAGGAAACCAAGGCTCAGAGAGGTTAAAAAAAAAAAAAAAAAAGAGTCCAAGATCATAGCATCATTTAGCAGCATAGCCAAAATGTATAGGAATTACCTCAAAATAGGCCACACTAGTGGAAGAGTTATGAAAACCCAGGTAGAACGCTGCCTCAGAAAGGCAGATATTCAATAAAGGAAAAATAAAGAGGCGCCTAGGTGGCTCTGTCGGTTAAGCATCTGCATTGGGCTCAGGTCATAATCCTGGGATCTTGCCCTATGTCAGACTTCCTGCTCAGCAGGGAGTCTGCTTCTCCCTCTGCCTCTGCTCCCCATTCATTCTCATAAACAAACAGATCAATAAAATCGTACCCAAAAAAAGAAAAAAATAAAGATTATAAGCTTACAATAAAGATATGAGTGATGAGTCAAAGCTTTCAGTGACACACCCACACCTGCCTACAGTTCTCTGGCTAAAACATGGGTGGAATTGATGGGGTTAGAAGAACAGGAGGCACATAGGCCCGGACAGCACAGCCCCAGCAGATGCAGAATCCTGGTGTAGGTTTAACTAGCTTTCATTGTCCTTTAAAATGTCAAAGCTAAAGAAATCTGGTAGGGTTATTGAAGTCTGATCCTGGGGGATGCCTGGTTGGCTCAGTCTGTTAGGCAGCAGCCTAACATGACTCAGGTCATGATCACAGGGTCCTGGGATCAAGTCTGGCATCAGACCCCTTACCCAACCAGAAGCCTGCCTCTCCCTCTGCCTGTTGCTCCCCGTGCTTGTGCTCTCTCACTGACAAATAAATAATCTTTAAAAAGAAAGAAGAAAGAAAAAAAGAAAAGAAAAATAAAATCTGATCCACAGTATAGAACAACACAAAGGATGGTACTTTCTTGGGCTGATTTCTGATTGTTTGATTTTAAGTAGGCTCCACAGCCAGCACGGACACTAGTGCAGGGTTTGATCTCAGGACCCTAAGACCATGAACTGAGCCAAAGGCAGACAATCGATTAAGCCACCCAGGCACCCCACTTTCTTGGGTTCTAATGGGACTTTTCCTAGGTTCTAATCCTAGCTGTACTGGCTGCCAGGGGGAATGAAGTCCAGCACCACAAGAAAAGCATCCCAAGGCAGCAGTCCTCTGCAGAAGATTTGCTGGTGGCTGCCATCATCAAAGAGTCAGTGGGTGAAGTTGTTGAAGCACAGTGAGAACAATGATAGCCACTGCCTTTTGGGTGTCACTGAATCATTCTACTCATCTTCAGGAAGCCTGGCCCTTCTCCAGTCAACGCAGCAAAAGCAAACTTGTTAGAAGAACAGGGGAGGGGGCCATCTCCCTCCCTCCCAGAAACTGAAGCAACCAGCCAAACAGTGCATCACTGGAGTAAAAATAAAAATATGAAGGAATGTGGCGGCACCTGGGTAGCTCGGTCTGTTAAGCATCTGCCTTTGGGTCAGGTCCTGATCTCAGAGACCTGGGATCTGAGACCCACATCAGGCTCCCTGCTCAGTGAGGAGTCTCCCTTTCCTTCTCCCTCTGCCCCTGCTCCTAGCTCATTCTCTCTCTCTCTCTCAAATAACTAAAATCTTTAAAATAAGAAATTTAAAAATGAAGGAATGAATCAAAATGCAGAATTCAGAAACAGAACTGTATATGTATATGTATATGTACATACATATACATATATGTATATGTATATGTATATGTATATGTATAAAAACTACATATAAAAACCTGAAATATGACCCGGTGAGTGAGGAAGGATTATTAAATAATGATACTGTATGAATTGATTGCCAATTTTTTCTTAGAACATAGAGCACACTGCACTACACGAAAACAAAAACACAAAATTAGGATTGAATACAAAAACAAAATTATCAGTGTTATTCCATCAAGTGTTTCTCTAACCTACTGATCAAAACCTCAGTTCATCCTCCAAAAGAATCTGGGCACCACCTCAGCACACACGAACACATTTTCAGGCCACAGTTCACACTGCTCCAGTCCCCACTCTAAGTCCTGAGCCATGGGCTCCTCCAGGCAAAGCCACCACCAACTATGTCAGGGCCCCTGCCCTAGAAATACCCAAACCCAACGACTTCACAACAGGGAGACTCAGGGAGATTCATATGGGCAGAAACGTGGGACTTTGACTTTTTTTTTTAATTAAAAGAAAAATACAGCAAGAAACATTTCTAGCACAAAGTGAAGAGCTAATCTCTCACAATGTCGAGAGTATTAGAATTATCAATACACCATCAATAGTTTGATAGGTCAAACAGGCCAAAAGCTGGAAACACAAGAGGAAATGCTCACAGCAAACAGACCTGAAAGCCAGGGCCTGGACCGGCTGACATAGCTCTGCCGCTTACCACAGCGAGAAAGTGTAACTTTCCTGGGCCTCAACTTCCCTCCTGGCCAGCAGGAAAGTGGCAACACCACAAAATTCATGTCTGGTCGGGGATTACGTGAAAGGAGAATGCTCGGTGAGAGCCCCGCCACACCGCCCGTCCAGCCACAGTCTGTGCCCAGTGAATGGGAATTTCCTCTACTGCAGCCACACGAAGAGCTGAAGGATCTGCACAAGATGCCTGTTCATTTACCAGTCACAAAACCACGTTCTGCCATAAACAGAGAGGGCAAGAGACCACAAGAGATGGGAATATCCCTCACCCTTGCCTGGACCAGGCTTTCAAGACAAGTTGGAAAGCCCACAGCAGCTCTGCCACTGACTCTGAATGAGCCTTTGGAAGACAACACCATCCCAAACAACAGTTTAATTTACTTCTCTTTAAAAAGCAGTGAGACAAGGTCTTGGCCACATCTTCATAAATTAACAGCTTAGGAGGCTAAACCCCAATGATTTAGTTATGTCCCCAGCAGGCAAACCTCCACTCGTGGGCAGCTTCAGGGAGAAAGGGTGCCTCCCCATCCATGAGGACACCCTCTGACATTCATCTGCCTGAAGATGCTTCCTACCCATGGGAATTTACTCCCTGGAACCCTCCCCATCTAAGTTCCCCTCTGGATGCTGCATGAGGCAACTTCCTCACACCCCCATCACCACTGGCGACACCGCAGCTACCCCCGAGCCTTCAAGCAGGGTGCACCTGTGTTTGTTGCCAAGCGTCCCATCAGCCCAGCTCCATCACTGATTTCTGTACCCATAATTAATTAACTTATGCATGTATGTATATATTTATTTTTACAGATTCATTTATTTTAGGGAGAGAGAGACAGAGACAGAGATACAGAGAGAGCACACACACACAAATACAGGGAGATAGAACCTCCAGCAGATTCTACACTGAGAGCAGAGCACACCTCAGGGCTCAATCCCACCACCCTGAGATCATGACCTTAGCTGAAACCAAGAGTTGGATGCTTCAACGACTGAGCCACCAGGCACCCCTCTGTACCCTTAATCTTAAGAAAAGACAGACTCCACTTCTTTCTGTCAGCCACGGCCTCATAAGCCATCTGTCACACAGCCAAAGCTTCCAGAGGATAGGACCAGGTCTGCAACACCAGTGATGCCAGAGTATCACCATAAAACTACAATCTAGTGAGTACCAGGCTCTGCTCTAAGCTCCTAATATGGCCTTCTATTTTGTACCCCTCACAGACCTACATGCTAGGTATTATCCCCAGTGAACAGAGGGGGACACTGAAGTCCATGGCTTACCCAAGCGATCTACTTTTATGTGGCAGCAGCAGGGGCCTGAACCCAAGTCTGTGACTCCAAGGCCCCTCCGTCAACTCTGTTACTCATGCAGCCCCAACACAGTCATCAAATACCTCCCTAAACCCTCATCCCTCCTGTGAAAAAGCATGGTCTTCTGCCATTTCCCAGATGGGAAGAAAGCCGGCTTGAGCCAGATATAGTGACCTGCCCATGATGGTACAGGCGATGTCCCCCATGTTCTCCCTCCAACACCCATGTCATTCTGCACGAGGCCCCATGGGGTCCTTCATGCTTCCAGAGGAAATCTCTGGTGAGACCACCAGGCTCCTGGCAGGCCTTCATCTTGACCCTGGAGGACAGGACCAGTTAGGAGAAACCGGCTAGTTAAGCCTCTGAAATGGGGTCCTACCACCCAGGAAAACCCCCTTATCTCCAGGGCATCGCCCGTGTGAATTAGCTGGCTTTGTAGAGGGCTCCACAAGCACCAGCCTTGCTGAGTCACTTTCTCTAAGGTGGTGGCTGAGACAAAAAGGACCCAGGAAAGAAAGGCATAGGCTGTTGTGGAACTCCAGTGCCTTGGCATCAACAATTAATGGGAGAAGCTGCCTCTGCTCACCAGATCTGCATTTTATGTGGGGCACACTGTTCAAAGTTTACACCCCCCATCTCTGTAACCTTCACGACAACCCCTGGAGCTCCCTGCACCATCATTACCACCTCACAGACAAGGAGACGAGGCATGAGGGGTGTGTAGAATGATGCAGCTCTGTGCTGGGGCCAACCTGGGGAGGACTCCCACAGGCTTGCTCTTCCCACTGCTGCAGAAGCAGCTGAAAACAACGAGTTTTTCAGTTTGCATTATGTAGAGTGGAAAAGTCAACCATAAAGGTCATTCAATTTTTAAATGGGTTATTCCTCAGGATAAAAACAGTTCCAAAAAATAATTTCTGAGAAGTTCAACATATTCCTCCTTCCAGGTGCCTGGAATGTGATGGAATGTTGTTAAAATAAGTTCTGGCCCATCAGCATGCCAGACAGAAACTGGAAGTAAGCTGTTGCAGGTCCCCAAAGGCTCCGTCACAACCCTAAGGAGAAGACATATAACTTTCACTGTCCCAAAGTGATTATGTTTTAAAAAAACAAAACAAAACAGGCACAGGTGGAACATTTTAAATTACAGACTTTCAATGCAGGGGCAGTGGGGGCAGGGGGGGTGTCCCCCCACTACCCCCAAATGTTTCAGCTATATATAGTGACTTACCAAAGTGACTCATCACAAGTACCTACAAGGCGACTGACAGGCAACTGACCGATGAGGAAGGTATTCGGACTGTTTAACAAAACCAACACAACTTAGAATCTTCATTATTAAGAAGAGAAAACCATTTATTAAACACTCGCCAGGCACCAAACCCGCTAGGCACTGTCACACGATCTACTCATCACAAGGCTGCCAAACTCAGTGCAGAAACTGAGGCTGAGTAAGTCACCTAAGGTCATGCAGCACCAGAAACTGGATTCCAACCAGGTCTGACATCAAAGCCCACCCCAGCTTGCTGCAATGCTTCAGAACCTAAGCTTTGTGATGATCAATAAACTACATGCTTAACAATGTTTACACATCTCTGTTAGAATTCAGGGAAAGGTTTTTAAAAATGACATACACAAGGGGAAAAAATAATACAGGTTCTGGAGGCAGGCTGCCCAGGGTTCAAATCTTGGCTCCTCCACTTGCAAGTTGTGTGTGACCTTGGACTCCTTTAGCTCCCCTGTGCCCATATTTCCATGCATTAAAATGGTAGCCATAACAGACCCTATCTCCTAAGGCAAATAAAGCATTTTGGTGTTCTTGTTCTTGTTTTAAGATTTTATTATTTATTTGACAGAGAGAGAGAGACAGGGTGAGAGGGAACACACACAGGGGGACTGTGAAAGGGAGAAGCAGGCTTCCCACTGAGCAGGAAGCCTGGTGAGGATTAGATCCCAACACCCTGGGAGCATAACCTCAGCTGAACAACTGAGCCACCCAGGTGCCCACAAATAAAACATTGAGAATCATTCCTGGCATGAGTTAAACCTCAGAAGGTGTGGGCTGGTGTTACTTCTTGCTGGGCACTAGATAGAGTCAGCAGCTTCAGGCCCACTGTTTTAGCAACTCATTTGCATAAACAAAGCCCAGGCTCAGCCACTTTGTGCTTACCCTATGGGTTCTTCCTGTCACTAACACCTCTCCTCACTCCTGCTCTGTGGCACTAAGCTCTGGGCCTCAACTTCCCATCTGTCAAATGAGGTGAGGAGCCCAGCTGATCTATCTGAGGTCCTTCCAGCTGGGCAACCTAGGATTCTTGGTAACTCAGGGCCCAGAAATTTCAGAACCATCCTAACACAAACATTACCAGATGACACCCACTCATTTTCCTCAGATCTTCTCTTCCGTATTATGTATAAATGCTTATTTTCATGGCAAATCTTCTCCAAGATCCCAGAGCTCCACGAGCACCCAGAATAGGCTGGGCAGGCATCCCCAGTGCTGAGGCTGGGGACATGATGGTCAGAAGCTCTGACCTCCAGGGGAGACAGATTCCAAATCAAGCTGCTCTGATAAGCAGGTCCTCCCTGTTAGAGAGGATTTCAACAGAGCACAGTTAAGAGGAAGTGCAGGCAAGAAACTCAGAACTTGGCCCACTGGACAGAGGGCAGTAGGACAGTGGGCCGGAGGGGTGACAGAGGGATGGAGAGGAACGGCACGATCAACAGAGGCCAGCCAAGGCAGCAATGATGCTCAATATGAGAGGGTGGGCTGGGGACACACTGTGAAAATGGCTTCACAGGCAGGAAGCAAGCCCAGCTCAGCACAAAGCAAAGTCCTGAGCAGGAACCTTCTGGGACCAGGTTGGACACTAAGGTGAGCTGAAAATGGCTGTGGAACCCAGTGCAGTCTGAATCTCACCCATGCCTCTCACAGGCTGGGTGACCCCGGACCAGTTATGCTACATCCTTTAATGTTTCCTAAAGGGTATATTCACTCCATAACCCTGAGCCATGTTCTCATTTCGGTGAGTGTGGGAGGTCGCAATAAGGCTTGAGACGAGAACCAAACCAGACCCTGACTTGTGCCTCCTTTAAAGTCCAAATAACCTAACAAAAGGTTTAGGACGGGAAAAGTTGAGTAGCACTGGGAAAGAGTCTGTGCTATGTGTTGTGCGCTTGCCTACATGACTTCCCACACGCTTACTAAACAAATTAGAACAATTCGGTTGGGCTAAAAAGTTCGTTGCTGGTCCTTGCTGCCTTAGTACAGCCCATAAATTACTTTCAGGTTTGCTGTATTTGTACTGGCATCAGCCATTTGGCGTCATGAGGAACCGTAGTTGCTTAACTAAACACAGATGTAATGTCACTATATATATGGCCTTAATTCTTTGAATAAACTTAGCACTGTTGGACATCCTCCTCAGTGCTCCTCCTGCCCCCCATCCCTTTGCTTCTCGAGTTCTTTTCTTCATCCTCTTACCCTCATGTTCCTGGTTGATTTGTTGTGCCGGTCACGACAGGTGAGGATATGATGGTGCCCACAATCTACAGAGATCCAATATATACAACTAGGACAGCCTGGAGGGGGGTGGGCAACCCAGGCTGGACAGGGAGTTAAGAAGGAGTCAGGAAGGGCGCCTGGGTGGCTCAGTGGGTTAAGCCGCTGCCTTCGGCTCAGGTCATGATCTTAGGGTCCTGGGATCGAGTCCCGCATCGGGCTCTCTGCTCAGCAGGGAGCCTGCTTCCTCCTCTCTCTCTCTCTGCCTGCCTCTCTGCCTACTTGTGATCTCTCTCTGTCAAATAAAAAAAATAAAATAAAAAATCTTAAAAAAAATAAAAGGAGTCAGGAAGAAGTCATTCCCACACTTGAGGCATGGGTTGGTACTGACCAGAGACACTGGGCAAGAGACAGTGTCCTAGGACTGCTGTAAGACTAGCCGGGTCCAGGAAAAGCACCTAACAGTGTGTAGTTGTAACCCATCTGTAAAAGGGGGGCAGGGTGGTGGTGGTTGTAGCTGGTTGAGCATCTTACTCTTTGTTTTGGCACAGGTCCATTCACCTGGCCCATTCACCTGTGCCTGCATGTGTTCTGCGGTGTGCTCTTTATCTCTCTCTCTCTCTCTCAAATAAATAAACCTAAAAAAAAAAAAAAAAGGAAGTCAGGAAGGATCAGGAGACCTGCTGTTAAGGTCCCAAAGACTCCACCCTCCTCAACTAGCCTCCGGAAATAAAGTAAGTGGGTGCCCAGGAGCCTCCTGGACACAAAACTTTCCAAAGCAAAGCTTTCAATTTCATACTGGAGAAAAGGCTGCTCTGCAAATTCAAGACAAAAAAGCCAGCCAGGGTGGGGTGGGTTTGGACGGGGTTGGCCCTGTAGGGCTCTGGCCACTAAATGCCCACTGCCCAAGCCAGAAGCCTGGAGTCTGTGCAGCCAGAGCTTCCTGAGGCTTCCACCTCTTGGCCTCGCCCTGAAGTTTCCTCCTGGAAGCTCCTTACCCAGGGAGGCCACCTGTGAGCACCCCCTCACACACACCCCAGCTTCTGCCCCTCCATCCAGCTGGAGTGAAGGATCCCCAAGCCTGCTCTCTCTGGTCTCTCCTGCACAGAGAGGAGTATGTGCCCTGGAAAGGAGGGTCCCTGAGGATACCTGAGTCCCTGGCCCGAAGACAGCTGGCTTGAGAATGTGGGGTTTCGGTGCTCTAGGCACAGCAGTTCCTAGAGGAAACAGGGTAGGGAGCTCCAATGTGGAGGGGAGTCCCCGGAGTCTGGGATCGCAGATGCCAGTGGACCCCAAGTGGAAGGGTTTCAGTGACTCCAGAGGTGAGAGGGGTCAGGGGTCAGGCCTGGAGGTGGACAAGGACCTGTGGGGTAGGGGGCCGGAGATGGAAGTGATCCCAGGGTGGTCGCAGGCCCAAAGTAGAGGTGTGGGGGTGGGGGTGGGGGGAAGGGGTCCATGGGCCAGAAAGGAATGGTATCCTGGGGCTACTGGGTAAAAGGCAGTTGAGGTGGAGGGGGCCCAGTGGGGCCCAGGCTGTGCGGGCAGAGCCAGCTCCTCTCGGGTTGGGTTGGGGAGCCCAGCGATTCTGAGGGACAAAATTTTCCATCAAGTTCTGGAAAAGAAGCCTGTCAGCACAGGCGTCTCTTCGGGGTCAGACAAGCCCAGTGGTACTGGGCTCCTTGATGTCAGTAGGGCCCCACGGGTTCCCTGGATACGGAGAAGTGGAGCCAGGGCTGTGGGGCAAGGGCTGTGGGGCAAGGGCTATGGGGTGTAGGAGCACCAGGCCAGCAGGAACCTGTCCGCCAGGCCCCCCTCCCGCTCCCTTGGACGAAGCAGCAGGTGGCAGCGGGCAGGAGGGACACAGCCTCCCTCTCTCCCTAGCGCCCCTACCCCTCCAGGCTAGGCCCGCTGCCGCTCCTGGGCGGCCGAGCTGCGGCCCCGGTGCGGTGTGGCTGGCCCTTTTCTCTCCCCAGGGCACAGTGGAGCCACGAGGGAAGGCCTGAGGGGATCTTCCGTTTACTCAGCGCCAGTGGACACTCTCCAGGGGCCTCTCTACCTGATGGGCTCCACCCATGGCCATCTTGGAACCCCCGGAATCCCCTTCAGAGACCAGGTGAAACCTTCCTTGGGGAATCCAGGCTCCTGGGACCAAGGCGAGTTGATCTTGTGTACTGCTGTGTCTCCTCCCTGGCCTGGCATGGATTGACAGTTGCTGAATTGATCTATTCTGGGGTCATCAAGGGCAGAGGAAAGAGTTCAGGGCTGGGATCCCCAGGCCTGGGGTCCACACAGGTTTGGAGCCCTCTTGGCTGTCCCTGACAGAATGACCAAAGAGGAACCCTCAGAAACATGGATCTGCCTTGAACTGGCAGAGCATTCAGGGACAGGAAGGGGAATGTCTCCTTCGCAGAGTATCTGGAAGCCTGCAGTGGAAGATGGATTTGTCTGAGCCATGGTCATTAGTGTTGGGCCAAGGAACCCCTGGCTTGCTTCTCCTACCTGCATCCTAGGTCTAAAAGGGTGTCTGGGTGGCTCCCTCAGTGCAGCATCTGTCCAGGGTCCTGGGATCCAGCCCTGCATCTGGCTCCCTGCTCAGTGCAGATCCTGCTTCTCTTTCATCCTCTCCCTCTACTTGTACTGTCAAATAAAATTAAAAAAAAAAAAAAAGTTAAGAGGGGGGACAAAATGGCGCGGAAGTAGGAGGAGGCGTCTTTTCAACTTGTACCCCAAAATGAGCTGATTACCTACCAATCACCCATGAACTCCAATCACCCATGAAATCAGCCTGAGATCAGAATTATACACGTCTGGATCTCTACAGGAGGAGAAGAAGCCAGTGGGCAGGTAAAGCGGAGTGGGAACTGTGAACTGATATCAGAAGATAAACAAAAGGGGGAGGGAGCTACCAGAGGCAACCAGTTGGAAAGTAATACCCCAATACGAGCGAGAGTGCCCTGCGTCTGGGGACCAGCATTAACTCGGAGACTGGTTGAAAGCACTCCAAAAGAGCAAAGGATCTCGGGGGAAACTGTGGGAATCGGGGTGGCTAGGGACAGGGGCTTAAGTCCCCGGTCCCAGGACAGCCTCCCGTGGCGCTGAGGCAGAGACTGTGGCAGAGAAACCAGCTCTTGGTCCCTAAGCTGCCAGGGCACCGAGAATGCATGGGGTCCGTTTCCTGTGAGGGGATGGGAGCCACACCAGGCGGCAGAATGCAAGAGTCCTGCTATAGAGCCTGAGATACTCCCCTGAGAGAGGTATAAAGGCCCAGCCGATGCCCTTTGATACAGGCCCTTGTTTCAGAGCCTGCACCAAACTCTTGCCCCAGAGAGGTGCGCGAAGGCCCAGCCTGGTGCTCTTGGACCTGTGCCCCGTTCTCAGAGCCTGAGACCCACGCGCGAACCTCTGCCTTATCTGAAATTGGTGCGGGCAAGGTGGGCGCTCTTCGACCCAGAAAGACCGGGCACTCCCAGCCCGTGCCAGCGGGAAAATCTCAGTGTGCGATTGCTGCTTGGAACCTCTCTAGCAGTCTAGAGGTGCCCAAAGCTGCTGCTGCCATGCTTTTGGGTACAAGCAAAAGATCCTCCATCCCCAGGGACAGCGACTTGGAACCTGCTCTGCCAGCGGCCAAGGGGGAACTTATTTGGGCTCTGCAGCCAGACTGAGGCTTCTCTCTGAGAGGGAGATCAGGGTGCGGTTTGTTTTCCTCTAAAACTACAAAAACCATCAAAAGCGGTCAAAGTGAGAAAAAAAAGTGAACAAACAAAAAAACGCCAGAGAACAAAAGCCTGAAAAAAAAAGTTTCCTCAGAGCCCACCCCATTGAGGGGGGCGGGAGGACTTAAGTCAGGGAACATCATTGACTGAAAACCCACATGGCAGGCCCCTTGCCCAGAAAACAAACCAAGAAAGAAAAAAAAAAAAAGAGAGAGAGAGAGAGAGAGAAAAAGTACTACAAGAGAACTACCACTACTTCATAGGAAAACTTTTATTTTTCATTCATTCCCACTATTCTGGTTCTTTTTTAAAATATATACAGGAAATTTTTTAACCTCAGCAGGATGGTGGAAGGGGTACATGGCTCAGTGCCTCCCGGGTCTCACCCTGTGTGACGCCACCCGGTGCCTGCAGCTGCCCTCTGGAAGGTGTTGCTTTAGCGGCAGAGCCGGAGGGCACCAAGCGTGTGTCTGTCTCCAAAGTCCTGGGCACCACATCACAATGCCTTCCTGAGAAGCAGAATCAAGGACAGTTGCTGATCTTCATTCCTTCCCACCAAAGGTAGCTCATATACCATCTTTGGAAGTTGGAGCCAGGGGGCGCCTGGGTGGCTCAGTGGGTTAAGCCGCTGCCTTCGGCTCAGGTCATGATCTCAGGTTCCTGGGATCGAGTCCCCCATAGGACTCTCTGCTCGGCAGGGAGCCTGCTTCCCTCCCTCTCTCTCTCTGTCTGCCTCTCCATCTACTTGTGATTTCTCTCTGTCAAATAAATAAATAAAACCTTAAAAAAAAAAAAAAAGTTTGGGCCAGGGACGCCTGGGTGGCTCAGTTGGTTAAGCCACTGCCTTCGGCTCGGGTCATGATTCCAAGGTCCTGGGATCGAGTTCCACATCAGGCTCCTTGCTCGGCAGGGAGCCTGCTTCTCTTGCTGCCTCTGCCTGCCTCACTGCCTGCTTGTGTGTACTCTCTCTCTCTATCTCAGGCAAATAAATAAAATCTTTAAAAAAAAAAAAAAAGTTTGGGCCATACTCTTTAGCCATTCTACTTTCCCTGGAGTAATTTGCCACCTCCCTGAATTTACCTGCATCTTTCCCAAAATCTACTTGTCTTCCAGCCTTCGTGACCATAATGAGTCTATAAATTTTCAATAGACAGTGTGAACTTACACTTGCTAATATTTGCATAACATGCACCTCTTTTGATCTCAAAGAAAAGCTTCACACCGCAATGGTCTCTAATCTCCAATTAGGTTCTGTTCCGGGATCCCACTGGAATTCTACGCGCCTGTCCCCTAAGATGCCATAAATTGTGGTCCAGTTTCCCAGCCAGCCAAGGAAAGCACATGGGAAATCTTGCTGAAGTATGAGTAAGAGCCAACGAAAGGGAACATATTTATCTGCCTCGAATGCTGGGACCTGAGGAAAGCAAGTTTCATTACAGACAAATCAGGAAGGAGGTGCAGATTGCTTTTTATGTCACTCTGGAGTGGAGGTCTGCTCACTCACAGAAGCTCAAAATCTTCACAAAGGACAATGCCCCCCACCCCCAAAGTCAGCTGGGGATTCTCAGGAAAACTTTAAATGAAAGTATTACGGATTCTCCAACTTCCCAAAATGCAGGAGGAACATCTACAAGCAAGACTGTCACCACTTTTAGACAATTACACTTATTTACCTTTTTTCTTCCTAGAAAATCATCCTCTCTCCCAATCCATGATCTTCTTTTTGTAACAGTTTCCTAAAGAAGGAAACAGATGTCCTCCCATTTCAGTTCCATCCAAAATAATAAAATAAAAATCTTTAAAATTAAAAAAAAATTGTGATTTGTTGAGACAGAGCACATAAGCAGAGGGACAAGCAGACTCTCCCACTGAGCAGGAAGCCCAATTTGGGGCTCGATCCCAGGACCCTGAGACCATGACCTGAACCGAAGGCAGATGCTTAACCAACTGAGGCACCCAGGAAGCCCCCAAATAATTCAATTTTTAATCACTTTGCCATAGACACTTTTGGGTGGCTTTGAAACACCAGAATCTCATTGACTTATCAGTGTCCTCTTCACCATCTCAGAAAAGGACTGGGTGCCTCTCAGAGGCCTCTCTCCCCTCCTGACCCAGGTCCCAGCCAAAGGTCCTTCACATTAGAGTATGAGGAACTGAGCGGGATGGGGTGTGGAAGCACCCTGGGGTGGGGTGGGGGGCTCTGGGGCCCTCCCACTCCCAACTTCAAAGACAGCGCCTGCTTTCCCCTGCCTCATATAGGTACCCTGGGTTTGCCCTCTTTAAGGTTCCTGGTTGCTGCAAAGGTCTGAAAATCTCCTAAGTAGCACAAAAGCCATCATGTGTTTAAAGGAATAAAGATAAAGCTCCCCAGAATGAGCCAGCAGCTCTGGGCTTCCCCGCACATCTTTCCTGTCCCTCAGAACCCTGGGAAGGAGCCCCTTAGTGCAAAGTCACAGGGGGAGCCCATGCACAGCCCAGGCCTCCTGCCCCAGGTCCTCTTCAGCCATAAACTGTCCCCCTAGCTCCTTCCAAACCGTCTACAGCCTCAAACCACTGACGTGCGGTTCAGCACCCATCTCCAGAGCGCAGGATGCACGTGGCTTCCCGGCACCCATCCCTGGCCGCTCCAAAATCACCGTGGGAATGTCGCAGCAAGGAGACAGGGAATCGATTTTTATCCTCTGGGTTGTCTTCCCTCGTAGCCCCTCAGGAGTCCCCACGCAGCAATGCCGCGTGGGCCCTACTGCTCTGAATCCACTTCCCCCGAGGAATCAACTTTTCTTCAGCGTCTGTGTCTTCAAACCCAGCTCCTCTAACACCCCCCACCAAATGTACCAAGAACCAACTGGGGAAGTTCATTTCTGGCCGACAAGCCTTTAATCCCTGAGAGCTGTGGCTGATGCGGGAGCAGCTTTTCTCCAAATGGTGATTTCGATACGAGGTCCTTTTGCCTGCCGGCCCCCAACATCCCTGACGTGTGGCTCCCAGGGGCCTCCCCGTGGCAAGGCCTGAGAGTGGAGCCCACCCTTGGGCTCATTTTCCACCGCGCTGAATCCAGGCAGAAGCCCCGTCTCACTACAAAGGGTGCTGAGTAACGAGGTGCCGCCACCAGGAAGAGAGGCAGCAGGTCAGACAGATCTGGAGAATGACACTGGCCTTCAAGGGCCCCTCACAAGGGAAATACCATTAATTAGCAGATCTGACCAGATATACTGTGTTCCACATTCACGCCGTAAGGATGGGGTTTCCTCGAGCCCTAGTCAAAGGAACTCTTTCACCCAAGATCACTTGACCAATCGGTGACTCAGTTTCCTTATACTAAAAATGAGGATAATAATACCTCACAAGATTCTTTTGAGGAGCACACACGTTACAAAGTGTTTAGAGGCACCTGGGTGGCTCAGTGGGTAACCATCTGACTTCAGCTCAGGTCACGATCTCAGGGTCCTGGGATAGGGCTGTGTCAGGCTCCTTGCTCAACGAGGAGTCTACATGTCCCTCTCCCTCCCTCTTCACTTCCTGCCCTCTCTCTCTCTCTCAAATATATAAATAAAACCTTAAAAAAATGAAGTTCTTAAAACACTATCTGCACATAGTACAGGACACACAAGCACTTGTTAAACAGATAAAAGGGTACAAGAGGCTGGCTTCCCTTCAGATTTCTAATAGGCTCCTGTCTGGGGGTCTCTAGCTCTTAGGAAGTGGGCAGGCCGCAGAAGCCCAAGGTTGTAGAGCTCCTCTGAGGCCAAGTTCAGTTTTCTATGCAGGACAGAAAACCTGTAAAATACATCCCAGACTTGCTTCGCTGCCTTCCTAGTAGGGAATCCGTTCCCTCAAGAGTGGTCCAACCTCTCTTCCACTATTTGGGATGTAGAAAACGTTTAGACATTTCTCCATTGGTGCTGATTCCATCCTCATTTTTAACAATCTAGCTGTGTGTTCATCTGGTCTTCTGTTAGTTCCTTTATTCAACAAACACAGAGGACTCACCGTGTCCTAACTTTGACCAAGACATCCAGCATCTCAACCCACAAGGGAAACATATTAGCAAATGTGACAGCAAAGAGGGATGGGGTAAGGCAGTGACATCTGAATCAAGACCAAGCTAACAAGCAGAGCCTGCCATGAAGAACATTCCAGGTATGGGCCCCATAGGCATGAAGTCGGAAATGAATAGATTATGTGCAGACAGCAGGACAGGGGACTAAGGGGACACTGGAAAGGAAGGCTGCGGAGCAGATGTTGGCATTGGAGGCCTTGCAAAGGACTCTGGAATTCCCTTTGGTTTCAGCTGGAAGCCACATGAAGGTTTAAGCGGGGAATCATCAGATTAGCCTATACTTGTAAAAGATCGCTCCTCTTCCACAGAAGAAATGGGGATGGGGTGGGGGTGTCCACGAGCCTAGAAGCTGGAAATGGAAGCAGATGAAGTTTCCAATATCCTGGCCAAGGAGTGAGTCTGTCGCAGTGAGAGTGTCAAGATTTGCAGTTCTAAACTTTTTAGTAAAGTGGCTTATTAAACACACGGCTAACTATTGCCCGGGGTTCCTACTTTTGTAATAAGTTTTTTTCTGAAACTCCAAAAGGGGAGAGGGGCTCTCTGCACCACGTGCCAGTTGGGGCAGAACATCATCGTCACATTACAGGGTGTTTTCAGAGCCTGTTATCCTTTTAGTACGACATCCCTCCCACCCCGAGACAACCCTGTGCCTCATTCCGCCAACAGAAGTTGAGTTTTTCCCTTTCCCTCTTCCTTCTTTCGAGGGCAGAGCTCAGGGCTTCTCCAGAGATTCCATCCTACGTTCATAGATCTCACCGAGCTGACCATATTCCCCTCCCTGTGGGCGCCAGGAAACGCCGGAAACATCTGTATCTGCACCTGAACATGGGACCTTGGATCCCAGCTACAGTTACTTGTGCTGTGGTAACAAGGACATCATGTCGCGTTTCAGGACATTTTCGTAAATAAGGCCTCGGGTCGGGATGCTCAGGGTAGGAAAAGGGTGGGTCCGCCCCTGGGCAGAGTGGCATACCTTCTCTCTCCTCCTGGCCTTTGCTCGAGTTGGAGATGCCCTGTTCCTTCCTCTTCACCTGAGTAATCATTATCTCTGCTTCCAGAAGCAGCTCAGGGGGCCACCTCCATCACAGGGGCCACCTCCTCCCCAACCTCGCTGGACCAGGTGACCCTCCCCAGAATTCCATATAAATCCCTGTTAACTTTGATCCCACTGCTTCCCAGAGGCTCTTTCTCCTTGTCTTTACTTTGTCTCTCCTGCTGGACCCCAGGAGACAGGTCTCACTCATCATTTTATCCCAGCAGGGTTCAGTATGTTGCTGAATTAACACATGACATGTCCCGCACATCGCTGGCAGCTGGATGAACTGGAACACAGTGTGGCAGCATGTAGTGAAGCAGGGGTTCTCAGAGCACCAGGGCGTTCAGTCAGTGAAGCATCTGCCTTCGGCTCAGGTCATGATCCTAAGGTCCTGGGATACAGCCCTGCACCGGGATCCCTACTCAACAGGGAGTTGGCTTCTCCCTCTCCCTCTGCTTCTTCCCTCCCTCTCAAATAAATAAATAAAATCTTTTCAAAAAATAAATTTTAAATAAATTTTAAAAAAATTAAGCAGTTGTTCTCAGCTGCAGGTGATTTGGCTCCCCAGGGGACATATGGCAATGCCTGGAGAAATGTTTGGTTGATGTAATTGGAGGAAAGGGCGCCACTGGGCATTTGGTGGGGAGAGGCCGAATGGAGGTGGCCAACATCTGGCCATGCACAAGACAGGCCTCAGCAAAACATCACCCAATCCACGAGGTCGACAGGGGAGACCCACATCTAATCTAGGACCTGGCAAACCTTTTCCTAGGTTTACATGCTCAAGGGAAATGTATCTGTCCATCAAAACCACAAGAATGTCTGAAGCAGCTTATCCTCAGAAGCCCCAAACTGGATGCCATGTAAAAGACCATTAACAGGAGAATGGATACCCGACTACAGTACCTACGTGATGGAAGACAACAGACGATAACGAAATTTAAGATGCCACATACGCGACAACAAGAAGGAATCCACAGATGTCCTGAGGAACCGAACCACCAGAGCAAGGTAACAGGCAAACTTGATCGCTGGTGATGGAAGAGAAGCAGGGGGCAGGGAGTGACTGACTGGGAAGGAGCAGGAGGGAACCTCTTGTGTGCTCAGAACGTTCCTGATCCTCATCTGGGTAGTAGTTACACACAGCGTGCCGCATGTTAGGACTCACGTGCTGTGTGTGTGTATTACACCTCAGCATGCTTTACCAAAGGCAACGGTTCTCTAAGAGCCCCAGCAGGCAGGAATCACACACTGGAGCAGGTCCTCCGAGCATGACTTTCTAAGGATTTCGGTGCACAGCCAGCAGGAGCATTGTAGATATGTTTATGGAGACCTATTTCACCATGGACACCAAAAAATTCTGCTGGTCATTTTCTGCTAAGGATTGTGCTACAGATGTGCACACAGACTTAGGTTTCAAGAATATTTATCACAGCAGAACAAATACAAGAGGGAGGCAGCAACAACACCGATCCCGAAGGAAACTGTGTGATACCGCGGACTCATTAAAATCGACATTTAAAAATGTAAATGGAAAACGACTACAATATATTAATTACAATTAAAGAGCAGGTCACCCAACAAGCTGACACCTAAGATATATGAAGAATATACTCAATATGATTAACTATGATTAGCTAAGGTCATGAGGGGTTATGGGATATCTTAAAATTTTATCATTTTTTCCCTAAAATGTACATATATTACTTATTAATAAGAAAAAATACACAATCACACTTCTTAAAAATAAAGGTGAGTTTTCAACTCTAAAACTGAGTACAAGGGGCGCCTGGGTGTTTCAGTGGGTTAAAGCCTCTGCCTTCAGCTCAGGTCATGATCTCAGGGTCCTGGGATTGAGCCCCGCATCGGGTTCTCTGCTCAGCAGGGAGTCTGCTTCCTCGTCCCTCTCTCCGCCTGCCTCTCTGCCTACTTGTGATCTCTATCTGTCAAATAAAATAAATAAAATCTTTAAAAAAATAAAATAAATAAAATAAAACTGAGTACCAGACCCCACACAACCCCCAGATTCCCCATGGATTCAGAGCCCTGCTGCCTGCAGAAGCGCTCTATCGACGCTCATCACAGTGGCTGAGACAGATTAAATAAAGAGATAACATTCCAGATTTCCTGTCTCTTATCCAACTGTGCAGATTGGTTACACAAATCCAAATCCATACATGCATTAGACCTCACTGAACTGCGTACGCCCTGAGAAAAAGTTACAAGCAATTCCCTGTAAAAATACAAAAGTATTTCTGACAGCAAAAGTTTTCAGATGCTGTAAAGAAAAAAAAAAAAAAAGCTAAAAAGGCATGACCTTCCCTGATTAATCAAGTCTCCCTCGAGAGAAGGCTACCACTTCCCCAGGTAATCTCATCGCCTCAGACGAAACCATGTTTCTCTGTGAAGTGGAGGTGATCGCAGCTCTCTCGGAGTACTCGCAAAGGTTTGGCGTGGTTATGAAACGGAACACTATGACCGGGGCCCGCTGGTTGTGGTCACCGTCATGCCCACTGCCTGAACACCACCTCCCTCCAGGAAGGTCCCTTCTCTGAATTCTGTGTGGTAGGGGTACGTGGCTGACTATTAGGGAGCACTGTAGAAGGCGTACCCTGTCGCTCGCCCAGACACCCACCTCCTCCCGGAGCCACCGAATGCCATACAGAGCTAAAGCTGGGAGCAGGGGCTCACCGTGGACACCAATGACGAGGGCCCAAGTACCTCAGCTCACAAACCCATTACGAGCATATACATTTAACTCTAGCTTTAAGATGTTTCTCCTCTTACTTCTCAGTCAAAAAAGACTTTAAGTCGAGTATACCAACAACAAACCCTAAGAGAAAACATTTAACCATGTTAATTTCCAAAGCCCTACGGTCGTCTTCAGCTTCTCAAGGTCACACCTCCCTGCTGAATGATTACAGAGGGTTGCTGACACGGTACACAGAAAAAAAAAAAACCTCTTAGGATGTCCAGCCTCTAAGAGAAAAAACAAACTGCTCAGAATCCAGCCAGCCACGGCAAAGGAACCACTGACAAAGCCAAACACAGAGGGGCCCCTGAGCATCTGGGAATCTGCCTGTTCCTTTGCCTCCTCAAAGGGAACAAGTCACAAGACTGCTCGGAATGGGAAATGAGAAGGGCAGAAGCCTGGAAACCAGAGTGTCCTGAATTTCGTGCTGCTTCCAAGGAGTGAGCCCGCCTGCTGTGTCAGTTATTTACACAGTGGGCAGGTGAGGCTGACAGCTTGAAGGGGTTATTTTAGAGGGAAAGCTGTAAGTCTGATCAGGAGAAGGTTCTGGACCCTGGGGTCCCAGCACGCATCTCCAGCTTCCAGGCTGACCCTCCCTTCAGACAGGGTTTAAGAGGCAGCAGGGCGAGCATGGTCTTTGTATTTAAATCACCTCAAGGGGGCCCATATCTCCAGGCACAACCAGAAGCCAGGGAGGAGAGGGAAGGGGGAGAGGGAGAGGGTACCTCCACTCCTATCTGCTGGCTGCACTTCTGGAGCGCCTGATCCAGGAAGCTAAATGCGTGGACAGAACAGAAGGAAGAATCTGGGAAGACTGGAAGACTAGAAGAGCTGCTCGCGGACTGGTCTCAACCTGAACCACAGAAACACCTCTGCCTCCCTGCCCTCCTCCCCTCGGCTGGGCACCAGGTGCCTCCCTACTGCACTCCAGATGCAGATCCAAGCTCAGGGGTTCCCAGTGCCGATGCCTCTCTCCGGCGCAGGGAGTCTAGGGCATCAGCAGGACTTCTAGACAGCACCTGTGATCTCTAATTTAAAACCAAAACCAAAATCCCCAACCAGCCCAAGCCAGCACAAGCAATACATATTTATGTGTAAGACACCTATGCACACATACACATTCACTTATCTACACACACACACACACACACACACACACGCTTTTGCAGCAGAAGGCAGGCATGAAACCTGTTCCCTAAGTCCTTTGCTTTCCTCATCTGCTTCCAGCAGCAACAGCCATTTCTGCTACGGATTTTCCTATTCGAGGGTTGATCACAGATCCAAATGCCACCGTCCTGTTTGCCAACCTTTCCTACCCCACCGGCCCGCTGACGTCTGTCAGTGAACCAGGGAACAAAGATGGAAGACAGGCCCAAGCTGCCTTCCAAAAGTGGGGTTATATTTGACACTTTAATAAACCTCAGAGCCTGAGCCTCTCTGCTCTCAGACTGGCCAGGGTGCAGCTCTCACTCTTACCAAACCTGTCCATCTCTCCCCCCCCCCCCCACCGCGGGGCACAAGGGTTTTCTCTGCCCGGCATCTATTTCCAGGCCCCATAAATCATATCCCATTGTTCCAGGCCATCTGAACTCATGCTTAATAAACCATCCACATCAACCTTCCGCCACCACCCAGAATTTCCCACAGGGAAAGACTGTTTCAAGAAGAAAAGGAAATTCTTCATTAGGGCTGGATTTTAAAAGCAAGCTTCCACAAAAAACCGGAAAACAAAATTGGGTATAAATACCATCCAATAACCACTAAATGTCTTTGGTTAAAGCACCTGCCTGCCTGTGATTCTCGGGTCCAGATGTGAGCTCAGTGCACATCCAAAGGAAGCAGAATTTGAACCTGATGCTAAATGACAAATGATCCTGAACTTCATGACCATTTAAGTGCCGCAGTGGCTAGACTAAATTGCTCTGATGCAGAATTTCTCCCAAGTATAGGTTACTGAGAAACATAATATTGTTTGAAAATGTATCTAGGTGCGCTCATCCTTCTCAGACCAACACTCATGGCTCTTAGTCATAACCAGGCTTAAGCTAACACGATTCCCCTATTTTCTCCAGAGAGGGAGGGAAACAAGAGGACATGTCTCTCATGGTCCAAGATCAAAAACTGGATCACAGCACACAGCATCAAGTCTGCCAAACCAGAGCTCTGGGTATGTACAATTCTTAAAGAGCTAATTGAATGGAAAACAGCCATCTGGGGGCGGAAACCCTTATGACATTCTGGGAAATGTATGGGGTTTAAAAGGATTATGCAGGGTGATGTGACTTTCAAAATTCCCAAACTCTGTACTGAAGCCTAAATGAGAATATGTTAAATTCACCCATTCCAAAACACAGCACAGTTGACTCGGACCCTAGAGCCCAGCTGTAGCTCAGGGTGTCCACACTGCAGCCTGTCCGTGGGAGGTCTGCAGACCACTCCCTGCTGAGAGAGTCCAGCCAACCCAATCAGCCTACCAGCAGGCTGTGGCACAAGGTCCAGATCCAAGCCCAGGCACCAGCCAGGGTTCCCTTTGGCCTGCCCTCCTATGGTTGAACAACAATCATGGAGAGCCACAGGGAGAGCAGCATTGGGTCCAGTATGGCCACTCCCTGGTCCTGCACAACACTGGTTGCACACTCTTCAACACAAGAAAATGGTGTGCAGAAACAAGGGCCTGCCACAGTAGGCTGTCGAGCAAGGAACAGAAAGCATCAGGGGACAAGTGGGACTGCTGGCTGGTCTCCACCTCTCCCAGAGGGCAGAGGCCGCAGAGCTTCTGCAGGCTAAGCAGAGACGTGTCAGAATTACCTTCCCAAAAAGTAGGCAGTAAAGGAGGATTTCAAGCAGCCACAAAAGCCAGCAGGCCTGCGACCTCCAGATATCAGGGGCTTGACCATGACCCTGTCGGTAAGCAGAACACACAAGTGCCTTCTGGAGCGAGAGCAGACTGCTTTATGCTGATAACTGGTCCTCTCACTCTTCTCTGCTCTCAGCAAGTGATCCTGAAAGGCATGGACAAAGTTGGTCAGATTCACTGGAGAAAACACGAGCCAGTGAAGACGTCCCGGCTCACACTAGGCCTCCCTCCAAAGGCTGGCTGCCCCACCCCTGGCACCTGGGTAACGCTGCTCTGGGGCCATCCACACAAAACGATTTACGTACCCCCCACCCGCAACATACACACACAGACACAGACACAGACACAGACACACACACACACACACACACACACACACACACAAGCTGCATCGGGCTTTAGGAACCTAACTCAAACGCACCCCTAACGAGCAACCCCACAGGTGTGACTGGGTTGGACACTCCCAGCAAGGGAGGGAAGCCCCCCCCCCTTGGGTCCTTGCCAGCGGCAGGGTGCCACCTGGGCCTCTGCCTCATCCTCTCCATCCGCGGGGAAGTCGGAGCGGCCCCCACCAACCACCACCACGCAACCAGATTGATTCTCACACTTCAAATCCCCTCTGCCAGGGCCCCATCTGTGTGCTGACCGAAAAGCCGCCCTCAAGCAGCCCGCCCGCAGAGCGTCTGGAGTTCTCGCAGCTCCGCGCTCATGCCTCCCCAGGCCGCCCCCGCCCCCGCGGGCCGCGCCTTACTGCCAGTGTCCAGCTGCGGCGGCAGCGGGGAGGGCGACCGGTGGCTACCTCGCCTGCGGGACGTGTGGCCCGGGACGGCCACCCGCAGGCCCCGCGGGGCCCCGCAGGGGGAAGGGAGGAACCGAGTGGGTGTCGGGGGTTGGGGGGGACGCAGCCAGTCTTCCCGCCGCCCGAGCCGGCTCACGGAGCGTGAAGCCCGCGCTCTCGGTCCCCTTCCGCAGTCGGCGCCCGCAGCGGCGGGGAGCTGTCCGCCCCGGTGGTTCTGAACCAGGCGCTGCGGAAATTCCAGGTAGGCGCCGGGCCCGAGGGTCACGATTCCCGTGGCTGCTGTGGCTGCTGCTGCTTCGGTGCTCCACAGCCGGCTGTGCCTTGAGCTCTTGCAAGCACAAGGGCTATCTGGCTTCCGGGAGTCTTGCTCTAATAAGGAGCCCGCCTCGCTGGTTCATTCCTGGGGTCAGGTGGTGACTCAGTCTCGCTTCAATACCCCTGTAATTTGAGGGGGTCAACATCCGATCTTAGTCATTCCTCCCGTCTTTGACCTTTGACATCTTTAAACTCAAAATATTCATTACCTTCCAAATATTAATTACTCTAACACCACCATTGCAACATCTTCACCCATACATTTGACACACTCGTCTGTTAAAATACGGCACAATCACCCAGGCTTCAGTGTTCTGATAAACAATAGATCAGAAAGGTTTCATCCATCCTTCTGCCTGGGCCAGGAGTGCGTGGCACTCATTCCGTTGATGGAGATACACATGATCAGGCGTTTCTTGCTCCTCTCTCCCTCCCACAATAATGCAATAAGTCACAATGATGGTAATTGGGCCATAAAGTCACTTGCACTCTGAAATAAAATAAATCCACAGAGATGTGAAGGGCTTGCAAATCCTACTGGGTATTAACTAAATAAGGATTACACGAAAGGGAAAGGCATATTGCTATTTCATGCATAAAGGATGCAGATGCATAAAGGGTGAAGATGTTGGGACCACCAGCTAAGGTCAGTTCTAACAGCAGGTGAGCAGCTTCTGCTCTCGCCCTCCCCTCGCAAGCCCCTTTTCCTCCTCCCAAACCAGAGTCTCTGTACCAGCATAAATTCCTGATCATCACTGAAAGATGATATATAAAAAGGAAAGGATTCACATGACATTGCTTTGTATATGAATTGGCTGATATACGTGAAATTGTTTGCAAAGCATTTCAACTCCGTTGGAAGAATTGTGTCACAGAAAAGAACTGGTTTCCAGCACTTCTCTATACTGTGTTAACCAGGGAAAGATTCTGAAGAGAGTTCATACAGGTAATCAGACTTCAAAAGGTCAATGACACATAGACTGAAGACGAAAAGTAAGACTGCGTAGCTCAAGTTCAAATTCTGCAATTAGGAATTCTGTAATACTCCTGTAAAATTTAATGATATATATTTTAAAAAATAATTGAAAGGGACCAAAACACTGAAATACATAGGCAAGAACTCCTTCTCTTGTCCAGGCAGCCAATGAAAAAGTCAGCAGCTAAAGTGAGTGTGTATTTTAAAAACAGTGGCTTGCTCTGCTACCCAGAGGAAGCAGGAAGTAGAGCAGTAACAGTCACAAGGATGGACACAGTCTTCCATTGTCCCAAATCTGCATTTGTATGGTGCTAATCCCAAAGAAACCTTAGAGTCTTTGTGCTTATGAGCTCTCAAGTGCTGGTAGCTCACAAAGCATGCAACACTGGGAGAGGATTATATGGTCACAAAAGAAACAGACTGGGAAATCAAATTGTTATCCAAACCCTGGCCCAACAAAAATGAGATGGCTATGTCCATTTAGAATCAAGGGTTTAGCAACCAAGTGCTACTTTGTTTAAACAAATGTTTCCGACCAAGAACAGTAAAAATACTTCAGCCTTTAAAAACAGGTGGCTGATTCTCCTTGTGAAAGGAGGGGAGGAAAGGGAAGAAAACAACTGGAAAACAAAAACCAAAAAACTTTCCCATCTGCTTGGCAACCTCCTACTCGATGCTATGATTATGGTTCTACATCATTAAGTTTTACAAGTAATGTTTTCTGGGAGGATAATTATAGAACCAGCATTTTACTGAGATCTTTTAACTTTGAGTCATTTAAACACATCTTCCAAATAATACAACTTTGTAATATAATTAATTTAAAGATTAATATTGAGATTTTGGTTCATAGTCTGCACAAAAGGCTCCAGGGTAGTAAGAACAACCCATTTCTGTAGTAGATTCCTTAGGCTTTGTTAAGCCAGAGAGGTTCATGCTCTTGTGAAACTGGGGATAATAGCCATATTTCATTGAGTCTTGGCCTCCTTTCCTGGTATAGTTTAATAAGAAACAAAAAATGCTACCATTCAAACTATGATACAATGTTTTCTTTTCATTAATATTTTAATTTAAATGTATTCAAAAATCTCTTTGGTAAGTATTTAGACAGATTTTTATTACATATGGCCTTAATGCATACATAAAATAAAAGTTAAAATTTTTGGTTAACGTTTTTCCAAACCTCACATTAAGAATCTCACTAATGGGACGCCTGGGTGGCTCAGTTGGTTGGACGACTGCCTTCGGCTCAGGTCATGATCCCGGAGTCCCGGGATCGAGTCCCGCATCAGTCTCCCAGCTCCACGGGGAGTCTGCTTCTCTCTCTGACCTTCTCCTTGCTCATTTTCTCTCTCACTGTCTCTCTCTCAGATAAATAAATAAAATCTTTAGAAAAAAAAAAGAGTCTCACCACTTTTATTTACTTTCTAAATGAGAGATTTCAGTGCCCAGATTTTTCTCACAATATGTTCCTCTGAGCCACCCAGAGCTTCTGTCATGCTGCACTTAGAAAATTATTATTAGACATATAGCTGACATTCAATGTTAAATTAGTTTCAGATGTACAACATAGTAATTTGTCAATTCTATACATTACTCAGTGATCACCACAGTAAGTATATCATCACGTCACCATATAAACTTATTATAATATCATTGGCTGTATTCCCAATGCTGTACTTTTCATCTCCAGATGAGAACAGGAAATTATTTTATTTACTTTATAACAGGAAATTTGTACCTCTTAATACCCTTCACCTATTTCACCCATCCCCCATCCACCTTCCCTCCCATAACCACCAGTTTGTTCTTTGTATTTAAGAGTCTATTTCTGTTTTTTTTTTTTTTGTCTGTTCACTTGTTTCTGTTTTTATATTCCATATAGAAGTGAAATTACAGGGGCCCCTGGGTGGCTTAGTGGGTTAAAGCCTCTGCCTTTGGCTCAGGTCAGGATACCAGATTCCTGGAATCGAGCCCCGAGTCGGGCTCTCTGCTCGGTGGGGACCCTGCTTCACCTGCCTCTCTGCCTGTCTTTCTGCCTACTTGTGATCTCTCTCTCTTTCAAATAAATAAATAAAATCTTAAAAAGAAAAAAAAAAAAGGAAGTGAAATCATATGGTATTTGCCTTTCTCGGTCTGACTTATTTCTCTTAACCTAATACCTTCTAGATCCAGCCATATTGTCACAAATGGCAAGATCTCATTCTTTTTTATAGCTGGATAATAATCCATTATATATCTATATACACCATATCTTTACCCATTCATCTACTGATAAACACATGGACGGCTTCCATATCCTGGCTATTATAAATAGTGCTGCAGAAAACCTAGGAGGGCATATATCTTTTTGAATCAAGTGTTTTTATTTCCTTTGGGTAAATATCAAGTACTAGAATTACTAAAGCATATGGTAAATCTATTTTTAATTTTTTGAGGGACCTCCATAATGTTTTCCACAGTTGTTGCACCAATTTACATTCCCACTAAAAACGTACAGAGGTTCCTTTTTCTCCACATCCTGGCCAACACTTGTTATTTCTTGTCTTTTTAATACTAGCCATTCTGACAAGTATAAGGTGATAGATCTCCCTGTGGTTTTGATTTTATTTTCATGATGATGAGTGATATTGAGCATCTTTTCACATGTCTATTAGATGTCTGTATGTATTTTTTGGAAAAATGTCTATTAAGTCCTCTGCCCATTTTTCAATTGGATTATATGTTGGGGTTTGGGTTTTTGGGGGGTTTTGTGTGTGTGTATGTGTGTGTGTTCTTTACATATTTTGGTTATTAATCCTTTATTATATTTATCATTCAC
The DNA here is from genome assembly GCF_030435805.1 of Mustela lutreola. Lineage (NCBI taxonomy): Eukaryota > Metazoa > Chordata > Mammalia > Carnivora > Mustelidae > Mustela > Mustela lutreola. The sequence goes on along the minus strand of NC_081304.1, from coordinate 61,697,974 downwards.
CACTATCTTCTCCCATTCTGTAGGTTCCCTTTTGGTTTTGTTGCGGGTTTCCCTTACTATGCAAAAGCTTTTTATTTTGTTGTAGTCTTAATAATTTATTTTTGTTCTTGTTTCCCTTGCCTAAGCAGACATACCCACAAATAATGTTGCTAAAACCAATCTCCAAGTGATTACTGCTTATTGTCTTTTGGGAGTTTTATGGTTTCAGGTCTCTCATTTATTCATTTAATTTTTTTTAAGTAAGCTTTACACTGAATGTGGGACCTAAACTCACAGCCTCAAGAATAAGAGTCACATGCTGTACAGGCTGAGCAAGACAGGCACACCTCACACTTCACATTTAGATCTTTGCTCCATTTTGAGTTTTTTACGTGTATGGTAAAAGAATGTGGTCTAGTTTCATTCTTTTGCAAATGGCTCTCCAGTTTTCCCAACACTGTTTTTGAGGAGACTTTCTTCTGTTACATATACTTGCCTCCTTTGTCAAACATTAATTGACCATATAATTGTGGATTTATTTCTGGGCTCTCTATTCTGTTTCCATTGATTTATGCGTATATTTTCTCCCAGTACCCTACTGTTTTGATTACTATAACTTTGTAATATATCTTGAAATCAAGAAACTGATACCTCCAGCTTTGTTCTCCTTTCTCAAGATTGTTTTGCATGCTGCACTTCTTATAAAAGTATTCTGAGGTCATCCAAATTGCCACCCCTCCATTCTGCTTGGTTTGATGCTGGTGGGGTTTCTCTTTTTCTTTTTTCTTTTTTTTTTTTTCCTTATCTGAGATTTTCATATAATAACCAGTTTATTTTCTTTCTTTAAATGGTCCTCAAAAGGCCTGTGGCTTGGCATGCCAAGGGATGTAGATGATCAGTTGTGCCCTAGGAGCAGTAACCACATGGCACAGGGTCAAGCTGTGGTAACTTTATAGGGACTTCCACCTGCTAAGCCCCAACTATAAGGCAATTCCTGACATTGGAGATGTGAAAGAAAATGGGAGGGGAGGGGCATCTTAAAATCCATAAAATATGGCATATTGTCTCCTGTTTGTACTTTTACAATTTCTGATTTTGCAAATGGCCAAGCTGCCGCAGGAAACAAAAATGAGGTCCTATGGTGGCAGAGACTGACCTGGCCAGCCCTGTACTGCACAGGCTATGCTTTACTAGATCAGTATAAATGGAGAAAGCAGGGGTGCGTCAGGGAAGCTGCTGCCTGTCCCTACATTGCCTTCATCACCCACAAGGAGGGGGCCCAAATCCAAGGAGGACCTCCTGGAACTGAGACAGGGGAGGGGAAAAGAAAGCTGAACAATGCCACAGCTGCTGAACCATGACCAAAATATGGGAGAGAAGGCTGGAGGCAAATGTGCATGGTACACCGTGACATTTGGAGTCCTAGGTGACATAGAAGCTTAAGGATCCAACCTTGCTCAAACTGATTTTACATGATGATTTTATCTACTAATCAACCCAGAGATGCAGAGAATGAAATAGGGCAATACTATAGAAAATGCTTGAGAGAAATCTCTCTTATGATTTAGATAACCTGATATTTCCATTGATTCATTCATTCATTCATTCAACAATTATGTACTGAGTATTATGTATCAAATCCTCTTCTGAACACAGAATAAATCAGGAAAAAAAAACCCCACAAATACCATTTTTATAGCACATGCATTCAAATAGAAGAGAGAGAACAGACAGTAAATAAATAAATAAATATATAATATGTCAGCTGTTGATAAGAAGTCAAAAGTAGAGAGGGACAGAAACTATGTTGATTGTGATGGTGCTGGTGCTGGCTGTGTGTGCAGTTAGGGGAGATTACTCTGATAAGAAGACATTGGCAGATCCTTGAGTGGATTCAGAGAACAAGACGGGTACATTTAAGAAGAGGAAACAAGTGCAACCCCCCAAGGGAGGCACGCACTTGCTGGACTCTGTTAGACACTAAGGAGGCTGGTGAGTGGAGGCAGAGACAGCTGAGTGAAGAGGTAGGAGATGAGTTGAGAAGGAAGTTGAGTGTTACATTTTGTAAGACTGAATTTTGTATTGAGTGAAGTGGGGAGCCATTGGAGATCTTAGAGCAGAGAAATAACAAGGTCAGACTTTTGTCTTAAACGGATTGCTTTAACTGCTGAGTGGAAAATAAACTAGAACAGAGCAAAGATGGAATCCAGAAGACCAGATAGGAGACTATTACAATAACTCATAGAAGACGGTGTTTTGGACCACAGTGGGAGTAACTGAAGTGTGGAGAACTGGTCAGATTTAGAATATATTTTGGAGATAGAATCCACAGCTTCTACCAAAGAATTAAACGTGGGAAGTGAAAGAAAGAGATGAATCAAGAATGACTCTACAGTTTCCTGTTTGAGCTATTGCAAGACCAGCAGAGCTCGAGAAGAATAAGAGCTTGGTTTTGAACATGTTGGGTTTAACTCATCTAAGTAGATCTGGAAAGCAGGCAGTGGAAGAAAGTTCAAAATCCAGGTCTGGACTGGAGGTGGAGATGTGGAGTCATCAGGAGATAGATGGTAGAAGAGGGACAGTCACCAAGGACTCAATGTAGACAGAGGAGAAGTCTGAGGTTGGGTCCTGGAGCACATTCATACTCAGAGATCAGGGAAATGAGAAGAAATCCCAAGTGGAGGGGCTTGTCCTCACTCAGAAGGGATTGGAGTAAGGGTTCCACCTAGCTAAACTTAGTGGGATTCTGTGGGTCTTCTTTCCTTACCGATTTGATTTTCTTTTCAAGATTTATTTGAGAGAGAGAGAGCAGGAGCATACACATGCAGGGGGAAGAGACAGAAGGAGAGGGAGAGAATCTCAATCAGATTCACTGCTGAGCATGGAGCCTGACGTGGGGCTTGATTCCATAACCCTGAGCTCATGACTTGAGCCAAGATTCACATGCTTAACCACTTAGCCGCCTAGACACCCACCCAATTTGTTTTTCTTTCTTTTTTTTTAATATTTAATTCATTTATTTATTTGACACAGAGAGAAAGAGAGAGAGAGAGAGAGATCACAAGTAGGCAGAGAGGCAGGCAGAGGGAGAGGGAGAAGCAGGTTTCCTGCTGAGCAGAGAGCCTGATGCGAGAGCCCGAGACCCTGAGATCATGACCTGAGCTGAAGCCACCCAGGTGCCCTCAATTTACTTTTCTCAGTGAAGTCATCAGAATGGTCGGTCATCAGCTGTATCTGATGGAAGGTGTTCAGTTCTCACTCTGAACAAAATGGCTGTACATTAGAATCCCTGGGAGAATTTTAAAAGCACACTTATATCCAGACCCTAATTGGTTATTAATCTAATTGGTTCTACACCAATTAGATCAGATCCTCTGGAGGTGGGCACTCCTGTGTTTTAAAGTCTTCCAGGTGATTCAAAAGTGTGGCCAGTGTTGAGAAGCCCTGGCTTAAGGTTGGAGGAAAGAAGATGTGAAATAGTCAAAATATTTCACGAGAAGAGCGGAGATTCTGTCAGTCAGAGAAACATACTTGGATTTGTGGCTGAGAATTTAATGTGAAAGGGGCGCCTGGTAGGCTCAGTGGGTTAAGCCACTGCCTTCGGCTCAGGTCATGATCTCAGGGTCCTGGAATCGAGTCCCACATCAGGCTCTCTGCTCATCAGGGGGCCTGATTCCCTTCCACTCTCTGTGATCTCTTCCCTTCCTCTCTCCTACTGTGATCTCTCTCTCTGTCAAATAAATAAATAAAATCTTAAAAAAAAAAAAAGAATTTAATGTGAAAGCTTCCAGCATCGTTGCTTTTCTCACAAACCACCTTCAGCTGCCAGGAGCAGACGTAGGGTGGACAGAGGGTTGGGTTTTTACCAAGGTGGGGTTTTATCAGGTATGTATGATGTATAATGGAGGTGAGAGTATGGGACAGGGATTATAGTTATGGGAGCGGACTCTGTGCCAGCTGCGGAGGCCTGTGAGAATTTGGGGGAAGGATCAAGAACCACAGAAAATTAAATAGGGGGATGCCTGGGTGGCTCAGTTGGTTAAGCAGCTGCCTTCGGCTCAGGCCATGATCCCAGCGTCCTGGGGCGCTCCTTGCTCGGCAGGGAGCCTGCTTCTCCCTCTGTCTCTGCCTGCCACTCTGTCTGCCTGTGCTGGCTCTCGCTCCCTCTCTCTCTCTGACAAATAAATAAAATCTTTAAAAAAAAAAAAGATTCTCTTCAAAAAAAGACAATGAAATAGGTAAATGGCTTCTTCTGAGTGACTTAGATAATTAATACTTCTTGAAATAATTTAGTGCAGCCAGACCCCTGCAAAGCAGCACAAACAACTCTGATGACTGCTTCAATCTACCACCTCTTCCAAGGGCTTCAATCAATTGCTTTCAACAAGTGAACATTGAGATATTTAGAGCAAAGGAAAAAAAATAAATATTGGAAGTTCGCATTTTTTTTTAAGATTTTATTTATTTATTTGACAGAGACACAATGAGATAGGGAATACAAGCAGGGGGAGTGGGAGAGGGAGAAGCAGGTTTTTCCTCTGAGAAGGGATCCCGAAGCGGGGCTGGATTCTCAGGCCCCTGGGATCATGACCTGAGCCAAAGGGCAGATGCTTAGCAATTGAGCTACCCAGGCTCCCCTGGAAGTTAGCTTTTTACATTCTTGGAAAATGGGATTTTGTACATTTATGTCCTTTTTCTGTCACTTGTGGATATTTTCCCTCTTGAAACACACCCAACCCCTGCTCCACAGTTGTCCAGTAAAATAAAGGGATCTGAGTGCCATCCCCAAAGTTCATTTGCGTTTAAAGGAGAAACAATCCTGGGAAGCTGTTTTACACAAAAGAGTAGATTGCTCAGTTGTAGAAACTCAGGTATTATAAGAAAACGGGAGAGATATTCCTTACTAGAAGGGGGACCTGCTCAGCGTTTCTAAATTCACATTGGTAGATTGTTGAACTGTTGTAGGCTGAGTGTTAAAATCACATCTTTCCCTCCGTTTTCTTACAGAGACAATGATGGTTCTTCCAAGATTGTCTGTGAAAGGCTAGGCACCTGCAAAACCACACATTTGACCTGAGCCATCACCCAAGTAGAATGTAATCCGCTCTCAGATCATAGGAGAAAAAAGAGAGAGAGAGAATCACTCACGTCAGGATTTTCATCAAATTTAGTGCACGTCTCACCATTTATCTTCATTTGCGGTAATTTTTTAAATAAACACTAATGTCGAATTGCCCTGCATTACAACGAGCAACTCAATTATCAGAAAACCACGAGTCTCCAACGTTTGTTCTAATTAATTACTAAAGCAGAAGAGCGGACAGAGTTTAGAAAATTTTCAACAAGGCTTAAACAAGAGAGATTTTCCACTTTTTTCTAATCAGGTCAACATAGATACCACTTTCCCTACAACCTTGTAGGCAGTTAGTATTTTTCAGAGATATCATTTGGTTCTTTATAGAAGGCTTAAAGTTGGAGGTCCATAAAAACGATAATCAACTTTTATGTGTGCCTTCTATAGGCCAGAAATTGTGCTAAATGAACAGTATCTAATTTAATCCTCCTAATAAGCCCTGTGAAGTCAATACTACTGACTATTCTCACTCCAAGGGGAAGCAAAGCAGATGCTTCGAGAGTTGAACTCAGTTTTCCAAGTTCATACAGCTCATATATGATGGAATCAGGACTTGAGCTCAGTCTAAGCCAGGTTGGACCCTCAGTGGCAGCTATGTGTAGTTTTTTTGACCGTCACCTGCTTCCCTCCCCCACCCCCGCCCCCATCTCATTCCCATTTAGGGATAATCAGCCATACCTAAATGACAGTGGCCAGGCAGGGAGGGTGGCTACTGGGTTTAATTATTTATATCCAGGGGGAAGAGTCGCCTCACCCCATAAGTTCTGCTTCAGCTCTTGCCCTGCCAGGGGAGTAGCCATCCTTCAAACCATCAGTGTTAATTGCTGGTGAGGGATGAATTAGGTGGCAGGGGTCACACACAGTTTACTAGTCATGCATATTTCTTTCAGAATATCTAAGTACCATTCCCTTGGAGATGAGAAGAAATGATGGGAGGGATGCTAAAAGGGACTCCCAGAAATATTTCTGGACCAGTCATGATCACTAGCCCTTAGGATACTCTTGGAGTCATTTTATTGGTTCTTGAAATGAGTGCACTTGCCCTAGGATGGCTTGGCCCTTCCCAGTAATCAGAAGCTCCCAGGATGGGTCAAAGATTACTTTATTTGCTATAATTCTGCAAGTTGAATGTAACTCTCGGCCATTTCCTGTGAATGCTATTATGGGGCAGGCACAGGGGGATGACTATGGGACAGAAACATATCAGGTGAGAGGGATCCTATGCTTTTGTATGAAGGAGAAGCCCATTCTCCTTGGTGATGGGAGTTTTCCTTCTGCTCTGACTCCTGCCCAGCCGGGATCAGTGGGGAGCCTCCTCCTTTGGGCGACAGGTCTCTTTCTTTCTAAATCCTCTTTTTTTGGGCCAAAAAGCAAGACTACCCTTCTTTTCATCTTTCAGCTTTTTCATCCTGGTCAACGACACTCAAACACCCTCGCCCCCAATTTGGGCTGCTAGACTATGCCAAGAGGCCACATACTGGGTATATTACCTCAGGCCCAGTGTTTGGACTTCACTGAACCTTAATTGTAACATCTGAGAAGGGTTGGGGAGGCGGATGTTGTGAGGATTCATTAAGACAATGTTAAATTTTTATCACGGAGTCAAGGAAGATCTCTTATTAGGAATGTGTTCAATCTTACCAGGATAGAGGGCAAAATAGCATTTTACTTATTTTTTTAATAAAGTATTTCTTTTTTAAAAATTATTTATTTGACAGAGAGACAGAGCAGGAATACAAGCAGGGGGAGTGGGAGAGGGAGAAGAAGGCTTCCTGCTGAGCAGGGAGCCCAATGTGGGCCTCCATCCCAAGACCCTAAGATCATGATCTGAGTGGAAAAAAGATGCTTTAAGGACTGAGCCACTCAGGTTCCCTGCAAAACAGCATTTTTTTTTAAAGATTTTATTTATTAATTTGACAGACAGAAATCACAAGTAGGCAGAGAAGCAGGCAGAGAGAGAGGGAGAAGCAGGCTCCCCGCCGAGCAGAGAGCCCGATGCGGGGCTCCATCCCAGGACCCTGGGATCATGACCTGAGCCGAAGGCAGAGGCTTTAACCCACTGAGCCACCCAGGCACCCCGGAAAACAGCCTTTTAAACAATATTTTTATTTTTATTTTATACATATATATGTAAACATAGAATTGAATGTATACATATAAATATAATTTGTAAACACATTTGATATATATTTATGTTTATCCTAGGACGCAACACTGCCCTCCTTAGCAGCGCAAGAGGGTGGGTTTTTACAGAGAATCACCAAACAGCTTGACCCAACTGAAGGGCCAGCCTTGCGCTGCTGCTTAAGAGAAAGCCTTGAGTTGGGAAAGGTTTGACAAATACTGAGAAAAACCAGTCAATTAATATGTTAAAAACACTACCCAACCACAGTATGAACCATTTAGACATATGGCTTTAATTTTGACTTTAGTCTCCAAAGTCTAGGGGTCCCTGGGGAAAGGGGGCAGAGGGAGAGACAGGACCAGCTTCTCTGTGGGCCAGGTTTCTGGGGTTGCTCCCAGCCCTGCCCCCAGAGGGAATGCCCCCACCCAGGGCTTTGCTCCCAGAATGGGCCCCTCCCCCAGAAAGCCCCTTCACAAAGGGCCCTGCCCTTTGGCCACACCCTCAGAGGTCCCATTATCCACCCCCAACCCCCTCACACCCCCCTACCCCCGCCAAGCACCGCCCTCAAAAGGGTTCTAAGGTGAAGTCAGTGTGCTTCTCTCTCAATGTCTAGGAATTACTCAGTTTTATTTTTGACTTTGTGTTTTTTGAGCGAAGTGGGTGGTGTAAGGACCTATTTTATATTTTTATATTTTAGCCAGAGGCTTCCATTGAGGTTACACAATAACCTTGTTGTTTAACCCTTAAGCTGTCCCTGCTCCCCTTCTCCCAGGGGACTTACTTAAAAACAAGTCCCGGAAATCAACCTCAGGTAACAAAGCCCAAATACAAGGGTGGGTCAGGCCAGGTAAGACATCTGATCAGTGGAGGGTTGCATACTGTCTCCCTAGCTACCAAGGAGTATGGGTCCCGCCCTTTGTGAGTCTTTTGGGCGCCAATCCTAACCAAGGTGATAGGCTAGGTCAAATATCTACTAAAAGGTAAGTTGTAATTCAATTGGTCACCTAGCATCACTGTGAAGCTTTCTCTGTGTGTTACAATTTAATTGGCCACCTGTGCATGACCAGGCCCAACCACATGGCCTATGTCCTTAAAAGCTAGTCCGTAAAGGAGAGAGGGGTTGACTTCTCTGTAAGAAAAGCGGCCCTGGCTGGTCAGTTTGATTCTTGATGCTTGGTGCGAAATAAAGCTTTGTTTGACCTTCGCTTTGTATCAGTCTCGCTCTTTTAATCATGGACCCATTATTGGGGCATAACAGGTGGGACAGTGGAGCACGTACATAGCGGAGGGGACAGCCCACTGTGGGTATCCACCATTCCTTGCCTCCTCATTTGCATGTACTGCTCGCCCTGCCCGGTGAGCACAGCATGGAAATGGACACCTCGTGAGTGGTGGTCAACGAGACTCGCTGACCACGTGACGTCTATGACCGAGTCAACCGGAGCTCGCCTTCCCTACAGACCAGAGCTTGCTCTGAGCACCGGCAGGGCCTCTTGTGAGCAGCCCAGAACCCTGTCTTGTCCTTTCTCACTCATGTCAACTCCCTGTGTTAGCCAAGCCTTGGAAGTGGTGACTTAGGAGGGAAGGGAAAGAAAGGCAGCCCCCGGCTCCTGATCCTGTCAAGTTCCTTACTCATCAGGAAGCCGAGGGAGGCAGGGTCGGTGGAACAGGTGTGAGTCCCCAGGTGAGGTAAAGATGGCAGAGCTGGTCTTGTTCAGGATTTCCACGGTTCTGATAAGAAGAGGGCACGTGGGTGTGCCCCAGCTGTGGAATCCCTGCGTGAATTATTTAACACTGACCTTGCACCCTGTGAAGATGAATGGCAAAAATCATGCCCATAATCACATTTTAAAATTTTTATTTGCTTGGAATGACATTAAATGCAAATAGAAAACAGCAGCCATGCCTTTTCAGAAGACAGACAATGGAGAAAATGAGCTTTCTATTTTAGTACCTTTAACAAACACTTCCTCCCTGTTTTTGCCCAAAGGGCCCTATATCTTTATTTTGCATGGGGCTTGTAAATTATGTAGCCAGCCCTGGGGACAGCTGTGCTGTGTCTCAATGACCCAGTGCGGGGAATGGCAGGAGCCTCCCTCCTTGATACAGTAGTATTACACAAGCCCCTGAAGCTGAAACAGAACTTCAGGATAAAGTCTGGGGGGGGAGGTCCTCAAATTTCTGAGTCATGGGCTGTTGTAAACAAAATATCAACAGCCGGGTGGCTTAGGCAACATACAATTTATTTCCTCATGGTTCTGGGCGCTGGAAGTCCAAGATCAAGGTGGCAGTAGGGTTCGATTCTTCAAACGTCTCTCCTTGGCTTGCAGATAGCTGTGTTCTCCACTCTGTCTTCAATCGATTGTCCTTCAGTCTGTACTGTCTGTGTCCTAATCTCTTCTTCCTGTAAGCACACCAGTCCTGTTGGCTTGATGCCCACCCCCAGTGAGCTCGTTTTCCCTTTATCACCTCTTTAAAAATCCTGTCTCTGAATACTGCCACATTCTGAGATGCTGGGTGTTAGGACGTCAATGTAGGAATCTGGGGGCATCCAACTAAGCTCATAACAATAGTCAAAACTGGATCTGAAACTGAAATTTAGACACATTTTAAAATGCTAAAAGTGTGTATATATATATATATATATTTTTTTGTGGTAGGCCTGAGATGGTTGGTAGGCTGAGATGTATTTGTAACCTTTGAGGGAAACATCCTTTGGAAAGATCAAAGAGAGCTTCTATGTGATTCCATACATCCACAATTAAACCCCAGAGCTTTCTAATTTGGAATTTGGCTGTTTTGTGCTTGGTGGCAACCAAAACCAGCCTAGGGCTTTTCTTTTGTTTTGACAGAAAAGTAGGAGGCAGAGGACTTGAGCATTTAGACATCTTGCTGCTCTTTGGTTTAATCATACTCTACTGAGTTGCCCAAAACTAATTAAGCTCTTGGCTCTGTAGAGGAGAGATGATGTTCATTACATGTCATTGGCCACATTGTTCCTTTTTTTAATTGTTGTTAACATTTGTGTTATTTTTCAGTATAAGAGACAAGCTTTATCTTAGTTTGGGCTGATGTAACAAGAGCACCATAAACTAGGTGCTTGAAAGACATACTTATTTCTTTCAGTTCTGGAAGCTGGGAAGTCTACGATCAAGACCCTGGAAGATTCCGTGTCTGTTCAAGTGACCACTTCCTGGGTCACAGATGATCATCTTCTCCCTATAACCTCCAAGGTGGAGGAGGCGAGGGATCTCTGTGGGGGTCTCTCTTATGGAGACACTAATCTCACCCATGAGGACTCCACCCTCATGACCTAAACATCTCCCAAGGACCCCATCTCCTAGTTATGTCCCTTTGGACATTGAGTTTTCAACTTATGAATCCTGGAGGGATACACTGTCTACAGTGAGCTTCGTCAAACATCTTTTATGTTCAAGGCACTGTTTTTTGGCAAAATTAATCATTTTCTACACATCCTTTGAAGCAAGAGTATTTCTGCACTTTGCCTTCCTTTAGAACCTTTCTCTAGAGAGGATCCTAAAAAGTTCAGAAAAGACGCAGAAGAAACCTGCTGGTTAGCTCGTTTTTCACAGTAGAGCAGAATTCATTTTGAAGTAGGTTAATCTTAGAAATCCAGGCGAAGACACTTCGCTTGAAAATCATCTCAAATGATCAGTTTTGTTAGTATGAGTAATAGTAACTATAAGATCAATAGAACAACTTTTTGTTCTACTGTGGGCCTACTGTGTGCTGGGTACCTCGGAGCACCTGAGTCGAACCATCTCGTGATCCTTTCAACAGCCCACTGAGGGTCACACTGTCTTCTCCTCCACGTTATGGATGAGCCTTAAGTCTGGGCCAGAAATGACACAACTTTCCCAAAGCCATATTGCTACTGAGGGGCCAGCTGGGATCTACGCCCACTCTGGTGCCAGAGCCTGTGATTGCAAACGTGGACTGCACTAGCTGTTCAGAACAAAGGACTGTTCATGGGGGTGACACAGCAAACCCATGAGACCCACCACCCTTTTCCCTAAGGTCATCCCGGTACACCCTGCAGTGATGGCCCGAGTTAAGCATTCGAACTTGGTGCTGCAGAGGGCGAGTTTTAGGGACAAGATTGGTGTTAAGGGGGTCTAATGAAGCACAGAGGGAATGGAAGGAAACAGGACTTGGGGAAATATCTGGGTCCCCGGAGCAGTGATCTTTTATTACTGTGCACCTCTCTTTCACAAAAATAAATACATACATAAATACATACATACATACATACAAAAATATTTGCGTACATACCACCAATTTAAGCAAATTTTTGATAAATTATAGACTCTACTACTCTACTAAATTATTATGCACATTATAAATGACATGCAAAAGCTAAACAGTTAAATGGATGACATGAAATATGAATAAAACTTATAATATTTTCTTCCAGCCCCTTACTGGACTATTTGTCAAACTCCCTTTGGAGAAGACTTTTTAAAGATTTGTTTATTTATTTATTGAGAGAGAGAGAGACAACACGTGTGTGCACATGTGAGTAGGGGGGTGGGGCAAAGGGAAAAGGAGAGAAGCAGACTCCCCATTGAGCACAGAGGCCTCACTAGGGCTCAATCCCATGACCCTGAGATCATGACTTGAGCCAAAATCTTGAGTCAGACATTTAATCAACTGAGACACCCAGGTGCCCTGGAGAAGACTTTTTAAGAAAGAGATAGGACACTTGGATTTATAGCAATAATTCCCAGAATTAATCTTTAAAAGTGGGAAGATAGAAATGGTTTTTTAAAATTTTTTTTAAATTTTCTTTATTTATTCATAAGAGATGGGAGGCAGAGGCAGAAGCAGGCTTCCCGCAGAGCAGGAAGTCCAGAGTGGGACTTGATCCCAGGACCTGGGATTGTGACCCAAGCTGGAGATAGATGCTGGAGATACTGATAAACCAAACTTTAGCTAAAAATACTGAACTTTACTGGGAAGATGAAGCAGAACAACAGCATATGGCAGCAACATTAGTTTTAGATAGCTGTTGGTCACCCAGAAGGCTTAACGTGGAGAGAAAAACAAAAGGCTGTAGTGACCTAAAATTGTCCGAGTTGTATACTTTGACCCAGGAACTTCCGGGTGATATAAAGATTTATTTATTACATGGACAGCGCCATGTGGGGACAGAGCGAGGGGGAATGAGAATTCCATACAAACGTGTGAGTGGCTCTTCTCCCATCTCCAGGGGGGAAGGAAGAGATTGGGTTTACTCCAGTAAGCATGGTGATGAGTTGGTGAGGTAGGTTGACTAGATGTCTGGACACCTGAAAAAGCCAGCTAAGGCTGGCTTCCTTTTCATCTTGTCAGTGTCTTATTGAAAGCTTGTCATGTGCAAGACTTTCTTTTAACAGGTTGCCAGGTGAATCAGACTACCGGCCGCCATGTGTCATTGCTCAGGTGGTCCATGACACAATGTCCTGCAACTAAGGGGATGCACTTAGCATTACAGACATCGTTCTGTCTTTGTTATTTTGAAATTTAGAAAATATATTATTAATTTGTTCACTCCAAAGAGGCAATTTATTGCTTACTATGACAGTCTTTTGGTAGAGGTCACAAAACTGCTTTCTTTGTTTTGAAAATCAATGTGTTACACCAATTTTCTGAAAGATGGAAATGAAGTGCCTCCTTCCAGCTGGGTCAGGACATAAGTGTACCCTATGTATTGGTTTTTCAATAGAGTCCATTTACAGAATGTACATGTGTCTCAATACAGAAGACATTTGCTCACATTTATGTGTAGAAAATTCCCGAACCTGGTCCAGGTTGCGAATGAAACCGTCACTCTGACTGGCAAGGCATAACGAAGAAGAGTTTTCCTGTAAACAATATGTGGTCATGGAAGGAATCAGCACTGCAATTCGTGGCTGATTCCAAAAGCTCTAAGAGGTGGTAGATGCACAGGCAAAGTGGTGACTTTTGCAGAGGAAGCAGGCTGGGGAGAGTTAGCAAAACAGAAGTTTGAGAGGGCCCTAAAATCTCCTGTGGGATTATTGGCCATTGAGCTTGAGAAAGGCTATGGTGAAAACTTGAAAGAGCATCAGATCAAACCCTTGGCCACTGGAGGTTGAAACTGACATGAGCAGCACTATCTCTATTCTTGACCCAAGGCCACAGGATGAAAAGCTTTGCTTTTTCAATGTGGTCTCATGTCTCTATACTGCCCTATAAAGAAATTAATACAAATAAATGCTGAGAGTGTAAAGTGTAAGGAGAGCACCCCTTGGCCATTTCCTAAGTTTTGTCCACTCCGAAGTGAGTATCACTTTGGTGAGTGCATTGCAGGAAATGGCCTTAATGATCAATGGCAGACCTCCACTCCAGAGTGACATAAAAAGCAATCTGTACCTCCTTTCTGATTTGTCTGTAATGAAACTTGCTTTCCTCAGGTCCCAGCATTGGAGGCAGATAAATATGTTCCCTTTCGTTGGCTCTTACTCATCCTTCAGCAAGATTTCCCATGTGCTTTCCTTGGCTGGCTGGGAAACTGGACCACAATTTATGGCATCTTAGGGGACAGGCGTGTAGAATTCCAGTGGGATCCCAGAACAGAACCTAATTGGAGATTAGAGACCATTGCGGTGCGAAGCTTTTCTTTGAGATCGAAAGAGGTGCATGTTATGCAAATATTAGCAAGTTTAAGTTCACACTGTCTATTGAAAATTTAGACTCATTATGGTCAAGAAGGCTGGAAGGTAAGTAGATTTTGGGAAAGATGCAGGTAAATTCAGGGAGGTGGCAAATTACCCCAGGGAAAGTAGAATGGCTAAAATAAAAAGATTTTATTCACTCATTTGACACACAGAGAGCCAGAAAGCACGAGTGGAGGGAATGGCAGAGGGAGAAGGAGAAGCAGGCTCCCCGCTGAGCAGGGAGGCAAATGTGTGGGACTCGATCCCAGGACCCTGAGATCATGACCTGAGCCGAAGGCAGCGGCTTAACCCACTGAGCCACCCAGGCGCCCCCTGGCTCCAACTTCCAAAGATGGTGTATGAGCTACCTTTGGTGGGAAGGAATGAAGATCAGCAACTGTCCTTGATTCTGCTTCTCAGGAAGGCATTGTGATGTGGTGCCCAGGACTTTGGAGACAGACACACGCTTGGTGCCCTCCGGCTCTGCCGCAAAAGCAACACCTTCCAGAGGGCAGCTGCAGGCACCGGGTGTTGTCACACAGGGTCAGACCCGGGAGGCACTCAGCCACGTACCCATTCCACCATCCTGCTGGGTTTCGAAGAGCGCTATCAAAGTCCCTGCTGCCAAAGGACCATCCAGAGTGACATGTCCCATGGGGCACGCCAGCATTCATTTACCCCTTCAGGTTATTGGCAGCAAGGCTGGAAATTTTTTAAATTGCCTGGGAAAATGATAGCAAACGGCTCCAAAAAGGAGTTTCAGAACGCAGACTTCATACTATGTTTTGAGTACATTTCGTTCATTTGGCAGGTACTGACAGGGTGCTTAAGTGCCAGGTGCTGCTGCAATAGAAACGGACTTGAGAAGTTAACAGGAGGGGGCTCCAGCCCTCAACCAGCACAAAGTGGATCAATGGACGCATGTGACAGACAGAGCACTGTGACGGGGAGTACTAGGTGCTCTCATAAGAAGGGTGTGCTAGGAGCTAAGGGAACACTCGGGGGGAGCCAGCACCAACACTCGGGGAGAGCTGTGGGAAATATGATGGATGCAGATGGCTCCAGGGGAAACCAGAGAACTCCTCAGATCCCTGCTTCTTAATAGCTCCAAGTGCCCGCTGTTTCAGAGTGGGGGCTGGGCGAGCAGGGAGCTGGGGTGGGAGAAGCGATGCCTGATTTCCGACCTCCAGCCCCTGCCCTGTTTCACCTGTCCCTTGAGGAGTACAATGACATAGGATGTCACCAACGGAGGATCTACCCCTGCATCGTGGTACTGGGAAAGCACGCGAGGGCTGCGGAGCTGAAAGCAAGAGTTGGTAGTTCCAGTAATGTGTGCAGGGTTTTAAAAAACTATATACGGGAAAATATCCGGTCTTATTTGCATGTGTTTGTATCATGCACAATTTTTAACTGCAATCCTCCTTTTACCTTCTTCCCTGTTGTTAAGACTCTCCTCTCCTCACCGCTGCCTTTGTCCCTATAATACCTGTTGAGAGCCTGGTGCTCATCCATGAGCTCATTCGCCTCTATCCACGCTCGCATGGGGCTCTGTCACTGTTTGACAAATATGGACTCATTTTATCTACCTCTTGATCTAGTGCTTCCCGTTTAATAATCCCTCCTGCATAACGTCCTTCTGTTTTTATCTTCATTTTTATAAAGAATGGCTGCTCACCTTTTATCAGGTGCCTTTATTTTTTTTATCAAATGCATTTATTGCTATGGTCTTAAGAGTTTTTTCCCAGTTAATTTAGTGATGAGGTAAATCTTATTGATTTTCTGGTCTTGAGCTCCCTTTATTTTCCTGGAATGAATCCAAGCTGGTCTCAGGATATAGTCCTTTGATAGATGCCTGACTTCTGTTATTTGCTAACATTAGTTCAGTTTCTGTTAACTAATCTGTCCTAAGCCAGATTTGTTAATAGCTTCCCCGTTCCTCCCTCTCAGGTTTGGGTATTAAAATTGTGCTCAGCTTCATCAAGTGAATTGACTTATTATTGTTTAATTGCCTGTTGCCATTTAACAGTAGAATAACAGTTATCCAGCTGCAAACCTGTCTGATCTTGAAACTCATCTTCTGAATTATCCATTCTTGAATCATTTGGATGATTTTGTTTTCCTAGGAAATCATCGTTTCTTCTAGGTTATCAAATTGATTAGTATAAAGTGCCTTTCAGTTTAGTGATTCTTTTATATTATGCATTTGCTTTTATATCTGTTCCCAATCCTTATCTGTTTTGCAACTCTCTCTCTCCCTCTCTCTGTCCCCTCCTCACTGAAACCCCCTTTTCCCCATCCCCCTTCCCTCTCTCCGCACCTCCTCCCACACCCCATCTTCCTCTTCTCTTATCCTTAATAGGGCATGTGAAGTTTTATTTTTATTATTATTTCATTAGTCTTTCATAGAAACAACTTTGAGTTTATTTGCCCCTCATATTTTTTATTAGTTTAAAAATTTATCTTTATTATAATTACTTCCTTTCTTTTGATTGAGCTGCCCTATTCTGATGGGTTTAAATGAGTAGTTTCTTTTATTCAAAAAAATGTTTGAAATTGAAGACATTTGACACTAAAGTCTCCTTAGAGTATAACTTCTCGTGTCTTCTGTAAGTTTTTGTATGAAATAGTGTCCTTTCCATTGCTTTCAAGATTTTCTTCAGTCGTCTTATGATTTCTTCTTTGACTGAAGACTGTATTTCTTAACTTGTATGTAGTTTCAATTTTTTGTTACCAGGTTATCTAATTCTGATTCTACTGGATTGTGATCAAAGAACTGTTCTTTAAATCTTTAATTTGGAAGGCTTGTAAAGGTTTCCTTTGTTGCCTAGTATGCAATTAATCTTTACAAATATGGCTTTTCTTAGGTGTAAGAAAGAAATGTTTTCCGAGGGAAATAAGGATGTCTATTTTCTTTTTTTTTTAAAGATTTTATTTATTTATTTGACAGAGATCACAAGTAGGCAGAGAGGCAGGCAGAGAGAGAGAGAGAGAGAGGAGGAAGCAGGCTCCCCGCGGAGCAGAGAGCCCGATGTGGGGCTCGATCCTAGGACCCTGGGATCATGACCTGAGCCGAAGGCAGAGGCTTTAACCCACTGAGCCACCCAGGCGCCCCAGGATATCTATTTTCTGTGTGTCCTTGTTTTTCCCTCCTTCTAGTAGATACTCCCATTTGAAAAGCTAAAATTTTACCTTGTTATTGCATTTTTAGAGTCTTTAGGTATTATGTTGTTAGATGTATACCTGCTTATACCTTTTACATCTTCTTTCCAAACTCTGCCTTTAAAAATGTCCCTCTTCATCTTAGTACCTATAACTTTAGACCCAACTTGTCTGTGATGAATTTTGCCATTCCAGCTTTCTCTTTTGCATGGTATCTCCTCACCTGATACATTCTCAATCCCTTTTGCATTTTAAGTATGTTTCTTGAACAGCGTGGATCTGTAGCCCCCTGATAGGTGCTTTAATAGAAAAAGTCAGTCTGTACACATTTAAATTAATGATAAACAGTCATGATTTTATTCCTCCCATCTTATTTTTTTTTGTTTTTATTTTCCCCATTTTTGATGTTTTTAATCAAGTTCATTCTTTTTCTACTTGATAAATATAGAAGTTCTTTGCATTTTTCGATGACAGCTTAATTGAGATATAATTCACAGGCCATACCACTCACCATCTAATGTGGACAATTTAATGGCTTTCACTATAGTTAACTATACTATACTGAACTACCTACACATTTTCATCATCCTCAAAAGAAAACTTTAGCCATCACCACCAGTCTTAGGCAACCGCTAATCTACTTTCAGTCTCTGTAGATTTAGCTATTCTGGAAATTCCATATAAATCAAATTATGCAATATGTGGTCTTCTGTGACTGACTTCTCTCAATCAGCAGAATGTTTTCAAGGCTCCTGTGTGTCGTGGCACATATCAAAATTCTATTCCTTTTCAAGGCTGAATAATATTCCACTGGCTGGATGGATCACATTTTATTTATCTCTTCATCAGTTGATGAACATCTGGGTTGTTCTCACCTTTTCGCTATTACGAATAAACCCTAAACCTTCATGCACAAGTTTTTGTGTGGGCATAGTTTTTTTCTTGGCTCTATACACAGGAGTGATATTGGTGTGTCATATGGCAACTCTGTGTCCTGCATTTTGAGGAGCTACTAAACCATTTCTAATGTGGCTGTGCCATTTTCCAAGCCCACCAGCAATTTACAGGTTCCAGCTCTTCACATCCTTCCAACACCTGCTTTTGGGTTTTTTGATAGTAGCCATCCACGTGGGTGGGAGGTGGTATCTCACCATGGTTTTGATTTGCATTTCCCGAATGATTAGTGATGTTGAGCATATTTTCACGTGCTTATTGTCCCATATATTTTATATATACCTTATATGTATCTTTAAATATATATATTTCATATTATATTCACATTTAAATACATATTTAAGAATGTAAATATATTTACATAAATATGTTTATATAAATATATGATAATGTAAAATATATTTATATATACATTTATATATTAATGTATACATTTGAATATTGGAGAAATGTATATTCAAGTTCTTGCTATTTTTTTTTAAAGATTTTATTTATTTATTTGAGAGAGAGAAATCACAAGTAGATGGAGAGGCAGGCAGAGAGAGAGAGAGGGAAGCAGGCTCCCTGCTGAGCAGAGAACCCGATGCCGGACTCGATCCCAGAACCCTGAGACCATGACCTGAGCCGAAGGCAGCGGCTTAACCCACTGAGCCACCCAGGCGCCCCTTTGCTCATTTTTTAAAAAGATTTTATTTATTTATTTGAGAGAGATTTATTGAGAGAGATCACAAGCAGGAAGAGAGGCAGGCAGAGAGAGAGGAAGAAGCAGGCTCCATGCTGAGCAGAGCCTGATACGGGGATCGATCCCAGAACTCCAAGTTCATGACCTGAGCCGAAGGCAGCAGCTTAACCCTCTGAGCCACCCAGGCGCCCCTCTTTGCTCATTTCTTAACTTGGTTGTCTTTTTATTTGAGTTGTAAGAATTCTTCACACAGTCTGAAGGCATGTTCCTTATATATGACCTGCAAATATTTTCTCCCATTTAGTGGCTTGTCTTTTGACTTTGTCAATGGGGTCCTTGGAAGCACAAAACTGGGATATTTTGGTTGAGTCCCATTTATTTGTTTATTTTTATTTTTTTAAGTTGCTTGACTTTGATGTTTGGCTGAGGAGCCGTTGTTAGATTCAAGACCACTAACATTTACCTTTGTGTTTTCTTCTGAAAACTTTATCATTTTACTTTATTTTTATTTTTTTTAAAGATTTTATTTATTTGAGAAAGAGACAATGAGAGAGAGCATGAGTGAGGAGAAGGTCAGAGGGAGAAGCAGACTCCCTGTGGAGCTTGGAGCCTGATGCAGGACTCGATCTGGGAACTCCGGGATCATGACCTGAGCAGAAGGCAGCCGTCCAACCAACTGAGCTACCCAGGCATCCCGAACTTTATCATTTTAATGCTTACATTTATGTTTTTGATGCATTTTGGGTTATTTTCTCTGTATGGTGTGAGGCAGGACTCCTGTTTCATTATTTGCATGTGGCTGCTTGGGAGTAAAATACTGTTCTTACCCCCATTGAATTGTTTGGCACCCTTGTCAAACATTAGTTGACTGTAATTTATTTTCCTTTTTTTTTTCCCATTGAGGCATTTCACGTGCCATGTATATTATATTTCTAGGAAAAAGGAATCCCAGGATTTTATGAAGAAGAATTTTTCCATGCAGTGAAACCAAACTGAGGGGATGGAAATATTCTGCCACTTTTCTAGATCTTTCAGTTATACAAGTCTAGGGCTGGTCATGCAACACTTGTTTAACTTGCCCGTGAGGTTCACAGCAGTTTTCCCAGCTCTGTGGTCATCAATAATTTCAAATTTGCCAATGTACTCATGCTTCGCCATCACAGTGAGGAAACGGGATGATGACTTTGGTGCATGGCCTCCTAAGAACCTGGCCTTCGCCCCCCCTTTCAGCAGTGTTAATGTTCTTGAGGGCATCTGTGTGACATTTGTTCACACTGTTACTGCGGCACAGAAAGATGGCAGAAAAAGCTTTTTTCCCTTTTATTAATATTTGGTCTTGTTCTCCTTCCCTTTCTCATAACCAAATGCGTATTTCCCCTCCGTCATTTGAAAACTGCATACTGTTCTCCAGCTGTTTTCCCCAGACGAGACCTTGTGTATCAAGAATCCTTATTTCACGGTTATTATACACAATCTTAAAGATTTATGACTGTCCTCTTATTTTACACATGCATACACACGAAGCACTAAATACGGACTTTATCTGAATGGCTAAATGTTGGCCAAGACAGAAGCCAGTTGTAGTGGGAACTTCTAGGATAAAGATATAGTCTGAAGTTTTTGTTCTTTAAAAAAAGCCTTCATGGGGCGCCTGGGTGGCTCAGTGGGCTAAAACCTCTTGCCTTCAGCCCAGGTCATGATCCCAGGGTCCTGGGATCAAGCCCTGCATCGGGTTCTCTGTTCAGTGGGGAGCCTGCTTCCCCCTCTCTCTGCCTGCCTCTCTGCCTACTTGTGATCTCTGTCTTTCAAATAATAAAATCTTTAAAAAAAAAAAAAGGCCTTCATATTTTATTAAAAATTTTAGGTGTCCGAATTCAAAAGGTTAACAATATAGTACAATAATAATAATAATAATAATATCATCTAATAATAATAATTTCTCCTGCATAGTCACTGCTGCACACTAGTAAAATGAGATGTTTCTTTTGTTTTCTTTTTTTTCTTTTTTAAAGATTTTATTTATTTGACAGAGATCACAAGTAGGCAGAGAGGCAGGCAGAGAGAGAAGGAGGGAAGTGGGCTCCCCGCTGAGCAAAGAGCCCGATGTGGGGCTCGATCCCAAGAGCCTGAGATGACCCGAGCCAAAGGCAGAAGCTTAACCCACCCAGGCGCCCTGAGATGTTTATTTCCATTTGGGATTATGGAGGGGCAAGATGTTTTTTGCTCTCCTGCTGAAGTAGGGACTCCTGTCAGTATTGTCTCCACCTTTTTCCCTAATAGTAGCTCTGGAAGATGAAGATGTCCCTCCATCTCCCAGACATGAGGGTTTGACCAGGACATGGGATGGTATAAGCTCATTGACATAGTCTCATGAACTAAGCCCTGCTTTATTGGTCACAGTCGTTCTCCAAGTATTTTCAGGAGTAAACTTCAGGTGTTGCCCTTACTCTAATTTTTCTTTCTGAGATTTCTGACTGCAATCGCTACTTCCTGCAGTCACTCGAGGAGAAACGAGGTATGTGGCAGCGCAACAGTGTGTTTTTCTTTCAAGATGACAGAATCACTCTTGATTTCTGTACGCATCTCAGATTTTCATATACGAACATGGATTTTGGTGTCTACCCTAGGAGATGATACGTACGGTGTGAGGTACACTTGTTTTCTCATGACACGTCACCTGGGTTACCCAGAACTTTCTGGGCCCGGCAGAAAGGCAGAAACCCGAGTGAATTCCTCATTGTTCCAGCAGGCTGTCAGCCCTCAAAGGCCTTCTGGATGTGTTTGTACATCGCAGTGTCTGCTGTGTAAGATATAGAAAGAGCACAGTAGTTCAGGGGGAAAATATTTAGGAACACATTTTCCAGGAGGAACCAGGATTCAGTTTGGGAGACTCTTGACCATTTTTCATCTTCTGACGACTGAAAGTCTACAGTCATGGTTTTAACATGCATTTTGAATGTAATGTTAGTTTCCATCAACATATAACTATAAGAACTGTCTTCCTAAAGGGCATTCGTGTAAGGCCCATTATTTTCCAGATGATTAATGAAAACAAAATTTTTCTGTAATGCTTTCTTCCTACTCTGTATTAGTTTTCAGGACTGGATTGAAAGTGATTTATTGTGGATAGGGTTATACCTGCTTGTGGAATTTTTTTCTGTTCCTGGGTTTTTAAAGGTGGCAGAGTTGACTTTCTGATCTTAATTCATCTTCACTAGATGAAGAATTCACAAATAGGACTTTTTCTTGAAATAACCATAGCCTGGGGGCGCTTGAGTGGCTCAGGTCATGATCTCAGGGTCCTGGGATCGAGTCCCACATCGGACTCCCTGCTCAGTGGGGAGCCTGCTACACTCTTTGCCTCCCCCTCTGCTTATGCTTTCTCTAATAAGTAAATAAATAAATAACCTAAAAAAAAAAGAAGTTGTATTTGACTGGAGCTTCATGTGGAGTGACAGATCAACAGAAAGACAAAGGGATAAGAGACAGGAAGCAATGAAGGAAAACACAGAGGCGCACAGTATAGACAGATGTTCCTCGGCTTATGACGGCCTCAGCTTCTAATAAACCCATTGTTCAGCTGGAAATCTCTTTAGTTGAAAATGCATGGAAAACACCTAAGCGACTGAACATCAGAGCTTAACCCCGCCAACCTTAAATGTGTTGAGAACACTTACAGTATTGCACAGTTGGGCAAAATCCTCCAACACAAAGCCTATTTCACAATAAAGTGTCTGGTATCTCATGTAAATTACTGAACACTGCACTGAAAGCCAGAACAGGACGGTTCAAGTGTGTTGGTTGCTGACCCTCGTGATCATATAGTTTGCCTGGGGGCTGTGCTCGCTGCCCCTGCGCAGCATTACAAAAGAGGACCCTACTGTAGATCGCCAGCCTGGGAAAAGATCCAAACTAAATGCATATCACTTCTGCATTATTATAAAAAGTCAAAAAACCATAAACTGAACCAAGGTGAAGTCAGGGATCTTCTGTACCAGGTGTGTTAGGGAAGGTCAAGCGCTCCTGTCTGGCCAGGAACCATAGTCATATGGGGGAAAGTTCCACAGTAGAAAGTTCTACAGCAGAGAACCACTAGGACTCAAGCACCAAGGGTCACAGGTTACGCCAGGAAGACTGGATGCTCTTTTGTGGGTGATGAGAAGCCACGAGCGACTCAGGAAGGCTGCAGAGCTCTGGGCAGGTGGGACAGCTGAGGGCTGCAATGAAGAGGGACAGGTGGAGCTGGGAGACCAGGTGGGGAGAGCCCGCTACCCTCGAACAAAAGGCGACAAAGGTCTGGACTGGGATGACGGAGATGGTGGAAGGTAATGGGATATTCATGAAACAGAACGGGAAAGCCATGGAAATGAAATAAGAGAGTGAGGGAAAACCGAACATAACTTTAATTGCCATCAGTATAAAACGTGTTGAATTAAAATGAATTGGTATTTCTAGGCCAATGATGACATCACAATAATGGAAGGAAACAAATTTTGATTTTGAACCCGGTTAAGGAGAAAGTATAGACAAGAGAAAAGCAGAGGCTCTGGAGTCACACAAATGTCACCGTTGAGATTCGTCCCCACTCTTCATTCCCTTCCCTGTAAACCCAGGCAAGCGACACCTGCCTCACAGCACTGGTAACAAATAGGGAAGAGCACACGTTCCCACGTTCCCGGGTCAAACAGGACAGTCAGGGATCAGCGGCACATGAGGAGGTGCCAGGTGGTCACTAAACTGAGCTCAGGTGCATACACAGCAGTTTACCTCACCTTGATATGGCTCCTCCTGTGACCTCTCGAAGAAGGTGGCAGTGGTGAGGAACGAACTCCAGGAGCTTATTAGCATACATGATCTTCAGGCCGTCCGGATGAGACTCAACGATCTGCTCTACAATCACCTAGCAGAAGTAAGAGCGTTTTATTTTTATTTATTTGTTTGTTTGTTTGTTTGAGTTCTTGTTTGTTTTTAAAGCACCTACAAGGGAAGTATGAACTATACACTACAGAGAAAAGAATTGTGTAAACCTTAAAGATGCACTTCGTCCTTCCTCCTCCCCACTCAGTATGCTTTCTAAACAGGAGGTAAGTAACAACGGCACGAAAATCTAGGTCCTGGGATTTGGGAATACTGCTACAACCCTAGGGGACACAGAGGCTGAGGGACACAGACTGGCCTGAAGCTAAAACATCACACACACTCATCTGCTTCCCTTCTGAGCTTAAAAGCGAAATACTGTATCAGTAGACAACAGCTCTGTACCATCTTCACCCTGGCCTTATCCTCTACCATCTCCAGAACTGGGAAAGGGCTGATATGGAAAGTGATGGAAGAAAACACATCTTATTTTGCTTTAGTATTTTATTTTTTTTGGTGAGGCTGACTTGCAGGAGGTGAATGACAAGCATACAAACTTAAAATACAAACGTGGCCACAGTTCATTTAATGACACGGAAACGTAAAGTACTTCCCTAATTTAGCATATTAGATTCAGTTCAATGAAAAGGGCATAAATTAAATAACTAAAATATTTTCATTTAGTGACAAAGAATAATGTGATCTTTTTCACCCCCACAGAGAGAGCTATGAACTATAATAGGATACATACAAAGAAGTGACAGATCATTTACTTTTAGTAGTCCTAATGAAGCTGAGATGATTACTGAAATTAATCCTTCAATTTCACTTCTATCACTGGTATACTGTCCCGTTTTAAAACTGGAAGCCTTTCATCCTGAAGTCATGGTGGGTAGCTTTATAATTACCGGACAGAAAGAGCACTCGCACTGGCAGGTGACTGGAAGAAAGCCCTCAAACGCTGAGACTGGCTTCATGACTTCTGTCAGCTTGAACTAGATGAAACTGACGCGCTCTAAGTGGGAAGCTGCTGATTGTTGGCGGCCTCACACAGTGCAGCTCATACTCCGGCAGGATACACTGACTCCCTGTATTTAACTGTATCCTGATAGGTCAAGAACACTAGGTAACCAAGTTCCAGACTTAAGGTACTACCCTGCTAACTCGCCCTTAAAAGCCCTTTATCTTTGAATATTCCCTCCCTCCCACCTTCCTAGCTGGGAAACTCCTCCATGGTCTTCAAGACTTAGGCCACATCAATTCTGCGAAGACACCTCCCCTTACGGACTTTCCCTGCGCAGAGAGCTGTCTTCCAGCTCCTTCAGTGGGCACGGGCGCCTTGGTGGGGTCACGCTTTTCGGCAACTTCATTAACGTATAACTTATAGAAATGGAAATTGACCTGAAAATGTTCTGATCCATACCTTCTTCCTAGGCAAGTCCCTCACCCCTACTAAATTAAGATGATCCCTGAGCTATGGCATCACTGGAAGAGACCAGAGGACATGCCTGATTCCTGCCATGCTGATGGGCACCAAGCAGGACCAACCTTTTCTTACAACCAGAAAAGCAGGAACTAGGAGCATCTTCAAGGAAGAGCCCTGAGCTCTCTCGTACCCAGTCAAGAAACGAAGCCAGATTAGATGCTCTGTGTTTGTGGAATGAGGTGCATGGGGGCACAAACCTCATCCATGTACGGTTTCACCAGTACTTGACCAACGAACGCCTCTGCATCCCGTGTCTTGTCAAATGTAGCTTAAGTCCGGAGGCAGTGCCGTATGATGTCCACATTGGAAGTCTGAAGCCCTTCTAGCAACAGGCCTCCCAGGGACTGCTGCAGCATGGCCGTAATGTGGGCTATACGCTGCAAGAACAGAGAGACCAGGAAAGAAGGTCCAGGCACAACAGTTTCTAAAAGCTCCAATATATGAGTATAATTTATATACATATGTGTTATATATATAAATTGAGCCTCTAATTCTACCAGAATATATGTAAGATTAAAATCCCAACATTTCCTAGAGAATAACAATGAATCTCTTCTCCCCATGATTGCTTTCTTTCTTTCTTTCTTTTTTAAAGGTTTTTATTTATTTATTTGTCGAGAGAGAGCACAAGCACATAAGGAGGCATAGGCAGAAAGAGAAGCAGGCTTCCTGCCAAGCAAGGAGCCCAAGGTGGGACTCAATCCCAGGACCCTGGGATCATGACCTAAGCCAGAGGCAGTGGCTTAACTGACTGAGCCACTGAGGCGTCCCCTCCCTATGATTTCTTTGAAAGTAAGTCGGCTTCATCAAAGTGAAGTTTAGACAATTACGGAATGACAAAAAGTTATTTGCCTCTTAAGCTACAGAGTAAATCTGACAAACGTGCATTTAAACCCAGTCAAGGGCTTTGGATAAATGAACTCTGACTACATCATATGATGTGTCAAGTTACATGAAATTCAGAATTAATTTTACTTGCATAGTTTGGAGACTATGCTTGTGTCTTTCACAAAATCTATCTAGTGTGACAAAATGGAAGCAGGGTCCCAAGCAGGAGATACTGAAAAAAAAATTCAAAGCTAGCTTCAAAATCCTGTAGAGTAGCAATTATCAGGGGGCAATGCTAGGTCAAACCAAAATCATCCAGGAAATTCGCAAACAGCAAATTGAAAATCGAAACCAACACTTACTGGTCTTACTTTGTCCAGAAGAGGCATGCCTTTGCTCTGAACAGCATGAAAGTGTAACTGGTTAAATTCTGTGGCAATTCTCTCCAAAATCTGTCTAGTCCAGAGAGGGCTAGTAGAGACAATTAGAGAAGTGTAATTCCCAAAGTTAAAACCTGCCACCCCCACCGCCCCGCCCCATGCCTTATAGCGCTCAGGCACCTGCAAATGCACGCCATCAATTTTCAGGACAAACTGTCTGTGCAGCAGGCCCCAAGTGCGAGGGGTGAGGAGCGCGGAGGTCGTAGAAGCCACCGACACAGCCTGGCCCGGGCCACAGGGCCCAGGCAAGGGGATGGAGCTATTTTAGGTCAGTGTGGGTACAACTGCATGTTTCCACCACGTTACTCGGGCTCTCCCATTCGTGCCCTTCTTCTCCCTTCTTCTCCCATTCTCTAACCCCCTACTCTCTCTTGCCCTGTCCTACCATTCATACCCGAATCCCCCTCTTCTTCTCCGCCTGCCTCATTCTCCCTCCCAAGTACCTTCCCAGTACCAACTACTGCTGTCTCCTCAATCAGCTAAAACTGACCGCCTAGCAGCAACCTGGGAAATGGCTCAGAGCAGCAGACTCCAAGTTTAAATTTACCCAACGGCAGAAAGAGCAAGCTCGGTGCTCCGGGAGCTGGTGAGAAATCACTCAGAGTGCATCTGCCATCAAGTGGACTGGATACACTTCCCTCTTGCCCCCCACATTAGAAAGCGTCAACCCCATTCAAAAGGAAGTAGAACAGTGAAAGAAAAAAAAAACACAACAAAGGCCCCAAAGCCCCTGCTGGGCCCTATGAGGCATCCCACATCTGAGGATGGGCAGTCAGGTAGTGAGGAAACACACTGTAAGGAAACCCAAAAATGTCTGGAGACCTGCTACGGTGTGCCCCGTCCCAGAGCATCAGAACTGGTATGGAGGGAAGGCAAGCGCTCGGCACGACCAACGCGGAAGCCTAATCCCAACCTCTACTGACTGATCCCATGCGCATTTTCTATTTATCCTTATCTCAGCATTTCTGGGCCTAGCAGAGCATGATGGATTTACTGTGTGCTGACACTGCTCTGGCTTTCCTGACTCCAGAGCTCAGAGCTGCTCTTCTGGAGAAAAAAGTCCTCCAAGGTAATTCTGAGCAAGCAAGCGCACAATGTCTGTTTATCAAGGACAGTGCTGCAAAGGGACAGGATTGTAGACACAGAGCTCACTGACGTGTTTCTATCGGAGGAGCACAGCAGCAACAGCAAAGACAGGAAGAACACTGGAGGGCCAGCTCCCCAGGGGCCGAACGTGGACATGGCTGGAGGGGCTGCAGGCGCTGCCAAGGGCCACAGCGAAGCAGAGCCGCTGGAGTCACATGGGCTGCAGAAGGGCCGCATAGAGACTGTCTGCTAAGTGTGGACAAACCGGGGAAGAAGCACGAGTACAACGGGCTAGAGACACAAGCACAGTGGAGGCTGACCACTTAGTTGAATGCCTTGATGTGAAAGGGGGCAGAGACCTAGAACCAGAGAATCGCTTCCTTTGGGATGTGTCCGTTCTTAATCTCCATCATGAGACATGTGGAGCATATGGTCTCTCAAGTTCCTTCCAAATCTAAAACCTTAATTCCTAAAATTTAGAAACCTAACTCCACCTGCAGGGGGAGGGACTGTTAGCCTCACACAACAGAGTACGCAGGACACGCAGGGCACCAGGCAACCTTGACGCAGGCAGCCCAGCTGGTGTGTGTAGGACCAGCCCGGGCTACTCCCACTGCACCACTGTGCGTCTCACGGTGCTGACAGGACCTAACTACTCATTTTCTGAGTCACTCATCTACCCTGGCTGATTGAAAATTCACACCAGGAAGGGAACAAGACAATCACAGTATAACAAAGACAGCCATCATCTTTTTCCTATTTCGTAAGCTTTTTCTTTCCTGTTTGTAAATTTCAACTGGATGTGTCCTATACTGTTTCATAATAATATAATGCTGGTGCAAAATACATCAATGGTAATACTCTGGGCATGTCTAGGAAAAAAATGAGATGGAGAAAAACCAAGATGAATGGTAGGTATGCCTTAAAGATCAACAGGACTTTGCTAGTCCTCAGGGAAGGTGATTCCAATTATACTTTTCCACTGCAAACATAATGACGTGTTGGAACTGTGGTCTATAACCAAAGGGTTTATAGGAACGTGTTATAGATTTCACCATTACATGCTCTCCACGCTCCTGGATCTACATTCTAGCCACAACCTGGATTTTCTTCTTGTTTAGAAATGAATTCTAACTAAGCCGTCCCCGCCTAATTAGACTGGATGTGAAGTATTAATTTATGTGCTACTTGGTTAAAAAAAAATGCTTACCTGCTTGCTTCTAGTGCAGAGGTTTCTTTAGAATTTTGTGAATTTAAGATTTTTTCAATCTTTTCAACTGATCAAATAACTTGTATAAGCCTCAACACACACATCTATAAAAATAAAAATTAAGCAAACAAAAAACGTCACCATCTTTACTCTTAATCATCTTTATTTCCCATGCTAAATGCAGGAAAATATAAGACCAAATGTTAACTTCAAATACATAGGGCATGCTATATTTTGAATATTTCTATGAAACACAGAATTCTCAAGAATGCAAATCTTAGTTCTAGAATAAGCATACTTCCATATTCTATTGCAAGTTTATAGAGAAAAAAAAAAACACCAAAGACTTTGCTTTCTCATATTCTATACTCTTATTTCTTCTTTTCCCCATCCTGAATCTTTCTATGGGCATTTCTTTCCTATTTTTTTTAAAAAGAAGAATGACCACGATACATGAATTATAGTTCAGGGTTTTGAAAAGCATAATAGCTTTATACCAACACATGAGCTTTTATTTCTTTATTTATTTATTGCTAACAAGATAGCTTGATTTGATATGAGGTTCCTGACAACCAACCTCAGAATTAATTCCATCTTCATGAGAAGTCAGAAAGAACCACAAACCAAACATCAAAATAGATTCAAAGAGAAAATACTCAAAAAAATTTCCCTTCCTGGGGCACCCGAGTGGCTCAGTGAGTTTGGCTCACTGGGCCTTTGCGTTCAGCTCAGGTCATGATCCTAGGGTCCTGGGATTGAGCCCCATGTCTGGCTCTCTGCTCAGCATGGAGCCTGCTTCCTCTTCTCTCTCTGCCTGCTCTCTGCCTACTTGTGATCTCTTTCTGTCAAATAAATAAATAAAACCTTTAAAAAAATTTTCCCTTGGGCACCTGGGTGGCAGAGTGAGTTAAAGCCTCTGCCTTCGGCTCAGGTCATGATTCCAGGGTCCTGGGATCCAGCCCCACATCAGGCTCACTCCTCAGCAGGGAGCCGGTTTCTTCCTCTCTCTCTGCCTGCCTCTCTTCCTACTTGTGATCTCTATCAAATAAATAAATAAAATCTTTAAAACTAAAATTTCCCTTCCTATCAGAAGCAGACCAAACCACTAACAAATTCCCCAGAAAGCTTCATCTAAAAGGTTGTGCTTTCTTCCGACACCCAGCAGGACCTTCTTCTCTGGGCCTGGTATTTCTTCAATGGCCTATTCCAGAGAATAAGACACTAAATTACTGAGCGCCAAGGGCCTCAGAACCACAAAAGAGATGATGAGGGGCACAAAGCACACCTCTGGTCACCAAGAGGGTATGTAAACGTTTGCTGCTTTTCTGCATTTTTCAAAGCTGAGTTTTTAGCTGGAGGCCGTTCCTTTATGATAAATTGCTGATACCGTATAGTAAAAGCCATTATATGATCTTTTACAAACCATTTCCTATCTTTGCATTCTCATGTGCCAAGACAGACACAGATTATTTAAAACCCTGAAGAGTGCTATTGCATTTAAATTGCCTGTAACCTTCGTGCAATAGATTTATGATTGATGATAGATTTAGTTAAAATATAACTATTTTAAATATTTATTCTCAGTAAACGATTTCAACCTATGCTCATTTAAGTAAGTTGGTGCATAATCCCTTTTCTATTAAACCATAGTGCAAGGACCAATGCCGCGCTTCTGAGAGAACCCCAAGCTCTTCTTCTAGAATGGCCATATGCGTATGTATCAGGCGTCCTCTTTTCACTCCCTTTGTGGAGCACCTACCATGGAGGTCATGTAATAACCAATGAGCAAAAAACAAACAAAAAACCCAAACATCCAGGTCGAAGTGATTTCCGCCTGCCATCATGCAAAGGCAGACCCTGCCTGGAGACCAGGAGACTGCTCAAACAAATAGCAGGCAGGCATCTCAGCCCAGGCCTGTGCTGGGGAAGCTGGTTCCCGGCTTTGGGCACAATCAGGAAGCCAGCGAAGTGACCCGAGAGTGCAGCCGGGTTTAGGGCTGATGATCTTTTCGCAGCCAGGCTGCGGGCGGACACCCGCTCAGGGAGCCAGGCGAGGAGGCCGCCCAGCGCAGGTGCTGGCCACGCTGGCAGGCCCCCGGGGCTTCACCCCGTGCACCCGCCCGGGCCTCCACCTCCGGAAGGAGGGGGCAGTGGGCGGCCCGGAGAAGGGGCTTTGCTAATTGCCGAAGCAGGAAGTGAGCTCGCGGAGGATCCCGTGGAGAGTCTGAGAGGAGGTGGAGGGGCTGGCAGAGGAGGGGCGTGCAGCGCCGCGGTGCGGTGCTGTGCTGCGGCCCTGTTAGGACTGCAGGACCCCCGGACTCGCCGCCCCTGCACTCCCGCGCTCCAGCCCAGCCCCTGAGGCCGCGCTGTCCCGCACCCGCGGCCCGCTGCCCCGCCGGCTTCTCCAGACGACCCTCTGCAAGCAGGTAAAGTGACACCGCGCTGCGCCCTCACCTGGAGCAGAAAGCGCGGGCCACGAGCTCGCGGGGGTGTCGGGACCCAGCCTCCCGCGACCCCCGGGGCAGCGGGACAACCCCGGACGGACGACGCGCCGCACCCGGGTCCGCACTGGGTCCGGCCGAGGACGGAGCAACACGAGGTGCCCCCCGCCAGTGAGTGCAATAGCCCCCATCGTTTGGCACCCCCACGCGCGGGTGCCGAGGACCCCCTTCCCTCATCCCGTGCCGTGGCCCCGCCACTTTTGTTCTGGACTTGGGATCCCAGGTGGAAACTAGTCCCTCAGACCTCCCTGGCAGCAAGGAGCACAGGGAGGGATTCTCGGATTTTCAGCCCTGGCTCTTCCTCTCTCCCCATTCACATGCCTTCTTGCGTCCCTTTCCTCTCCTCATTGTCACTTTTATTAAATCGATTTGTTTTGCATGTTGACCCGCAGAGCGATTTTATGAATGAATATACAGGAAACTGAGTCGGAGCCCACCTGTGAGAGCCCACCTGTGGAGGCCTTTCATTAGAATGGTCTCTGGTTCTAGCCTCAGTTCAGAATACTGCGTGCACCTGAGGACCGAGTCCAGATGTTTCTTTCATCTCTGACTTGAATTTGAAATCCTAACGTCACTATGACCTGGGAAGCTGAGGTCCACAGCATCTTCATCTGAAATTCCACTAGAGCTCCCATTTACCTAGTGCCCAGCCTGAGTCTGTTTTCCACTACTGTCAGGGTTCTAGAAGTTCATGCACTGCCCACAACTGACAGTAGGGGCATCTCTCTGTCCAGATTTTCCCTTTACATAAGGAGGTCAGTTACAGGAGATTAGAGCCCACTCTAAGGACCTCACTGTAATGTGATTGCATCTGTAAGGACTCTAGTTCCAAATAAGGTCACGTTCTGTGGTACCAGAGATAAGGACAGCAGCAAGGTTTCTGGGGGAAATGCAGGTCAGCTCTTAACAGTCCACTCTCTGGCTCCCCAAATTCGTGTCCTTCCCGTGTGCAAAAGACCTTCACTCAATGCCCTTCAAAGAACTAATCATCCCAGAATCAACTCAAAATCTGAAATCTCATCTGTCCTCCTCCACTCAAAGACCCAGATCTCACCCAGACCATGGGACCTGAGGACTGCATCCAGAAGCCACAGTCTCCTGGTAAAGCTGCCCATCAGGTCCTGACATCACCCTCATTCGTCCCAGCAGCCGAGGGCCTACAGTTCCCAGAGACAGTTTCTCAGAGGAAGTTTGAAGACCACCTCAGAGGACGTCCTTTGGGAGTGAATGAAGAGGGAAGGGGGTCAGAGCCTCCTGCCATTCCCAGGGCACCCAGAACCCAGAGAGAGAGAGGCCTTGGGTGCTTTCTAGTGACAGATTCAAGGCAATTCTTCGACTTTGGGACTTCAGAATTAACTTAGTTTTCATTTGTGATTATTATTTTTGTGTGGGGGCCATAGCTTTTCTTTCGACCTATGGCTGTTTTCACTCCCGGTTCTGAAGAAGCCCCTAAATCCTAACCCTGTTGAGGACTCCGAAAGCTCTCAGAGCAGCAGTACTGGGGGACAGTGTGGACACATGGTTTGGTTTCTCCTCTGGCCTGATTCTGTGGCAGCCCCGCTCTGTCCTCCTCAGACTTCAGAGCAATAGCTGAATAAGTAGAGAAAGGACCAGGGGGTCAGGAAGGTGGCCACCGAAGAGTGACTTTTCTGGAGGGTGGCTGAGCTAGCGAGTGAGCGTGTTAGTCCAGCTCTTCCTGGAGTCTGGATGGAGCTGAACAGGGGCCAGGGAAGGGGAGGAGGAGTAGAGAGTGGGGACAAAGGGACCAAAGAGGAGATTCAGATGAAGGGAAGTAATTGGGAGGAGGGAAGAAACTCTAGAAGACAGGCATGTAAGAAAGGAAAAGGGATGAAGTGGGCATCGGGAAAGGGCACCACCAGGGAAGGAGAGAGGGGAAGGGAAGAGGGAGGGAGGGAGGAAAGGGGAAAGGAAGAAGGGAGGAGTCAGCACACCAGGGCTCCCCCTGCATCTGAAGAAGAGGTGGCTGGTCCCGCTTGTCAAACAGGGTACTCACTCTTTGGTCCCAGTTTCTGATCCCAGTGCTACTGGGCTTTTCAAGGATGGCAGGCTGTCCCCTGGGACCCACTGGAGCCCACTGGAGCCCACAGGAGGGTGGGAGAGGTAAGATGCCACCTGCTCCTATCCTGAGCTGCTCCCAGCTGCTAGCCTCACCACATGGTGCAAGATGGACCCCAGAACAAAGGAAAGACACAGGCCCACATGTCTGCCGGTGGCCCTGGGCACTTAGCTCATCGCAGTGAACCACACCGCCTCCTCAACCCAGGCTTTCAAAGCCTGCTTCTTCGTTCCTGGCTTTCATGTCTGTACGAACATGAGCCAGATCTAAATCATCTCTGACAGACAATTCTGACTCACCCCATGTCAGATTTTTATTAGTGGTTGTGATAGAGTAAGATAGCAATGCTCCAACAAACGGACTATTTCCTCCCACGTGACCTCAACAGTCTTATACATTTTCTTAGCGAAAAAATCTTGTCTCCTTCCATTAAGCTCATAACGTGGTCTAATAGTATACATGTGCCTTCGTTAGATGTGAAGCGATACAGAGGTCCTTTTTTTTTTTTTTAATTTTACAAGGTAAAGTCAGTGAACACATCTTACTTGACGAATACGTCTCTAAAATGTCAATCCAGGCAAAGCTTTTTCTGCCTACAGTTTGGAGCCTATGTGGTGACATTTTTAAAATGCTTTTAGTCCCTCAGTGAGGCTCTTAGAAGCTATCCAGGGCTTACTACGTGCCAGGCACTGTGTCAGGTGTTGGAGCTAAATGGACGGAGAGCTTGGAGGCAGGCTGGAGAGGGACATCCGTGACACAACCACAGCTAGAAACGGAGGCCAGTGCTAGAAAAGAGAGCAGGCTGCATGGAGAGTGTGTACCATGGGGCTTGTGAGCTCACGAATAAGTGGGAGTAACTGGAGTGGGGAGACGGGGGAGAGGAAGAGGGTCTTCCCATCAATGGGAATCACCTGTGCTTGGAGGCAGGAGCCATGAGGGCTCTCCACAGGAAGAGGGAGGCAGCGTGGTTGAAGGGCAGAAAGACAGGGCAGAACAGGCATCAGTCAATTGGAAGGGTAGGAAGAGACGGATGGGAGGATTATGGATGCCTTTGGAGGATTGAGAATTTGTTAGAAGATCAGTGCATATTTCTATGGAGACAAATGCCAGGAACTGATAGGTCTTTGAAAGGTCACTCTGGCTGTCTTTTGGCAAAGGGGTTGGTAAAAGGCACGTGCAGGTGTGAACACACCAGGTGGGAGGTGAGTGCAGGAAATCAGGTGAGGGAGCATGGGAAGTTGATCCGGGGGTATATAAGGAAAAATAGCCTTTAACGAGTTCCACAAATTGGCACCAGCTGTAGCTTCATTATAGCGCTGGAAGGGGTAGGTGGGTGTGTCCTGAAGGTTACAGAAATTACATGAGAAAAGGAAGTCTTTTTAGATCTTTTTTCCAACTAGAGGAACTCTCACCTTATTGATAGAATTCCAGAGTGGGAACGGATGGACATGAGGACATCTTTGAAATGTCTGAATATGTTCTTCGACATCTTTGTAAGTGACGAGGAGACCTTGACCTTAGGAGGCCTCGGCCTTCTTTGTAGCCAAAAAGATTTCACCTACAGATTTGGGATCTCCCTTTTAAAGTCAAGAAGACAGTCCTTCCAAAGGACACCTCCTATCATTTTACCCTCTCATCATACCTCACGTGCTGGGATCTCCAAGACCCTCTGTTCCAGGTTGTGAGTATCCACTTTGGCCGGGCTGGTCTTGCCAAGAGCACCACCACAGGAAATCTAGAGCCTGTAGTGCTATTAATAACATCATCTAAGACTGTCTTTGCTGCCCTCATGGCCTCTTCCCACCATGACTCACTGAAGCTTTTTACACGTTGTATCCATTAAGCTATAGTTCCCAAAGCTCATCTTCTCTAGTGCCATTAATTTTTAGGGGACCAGGCAAACCTTAAACTTGTCCCCCTTAATTGGATCCCTGTGCCCCCACAATCTCTTTGAATGCCTTTCACCATGATCCTTGAATGAGCTCTGAGACCACTGCTGGTACCTAACACTTCTTGGCACCTTGTCTGTTAGGTTCTTGGAAGAGGAGGTGGCTATGGAGGTGAGTGGGGATGGGAGTGGGAGGATTTCTCCCTTCACTTCCTTTTTTGTTTTTTCAAATATGGGTTTTGAGGGGGAGGGAAAGGTTAACCAGACAATTTATTTTCCATCTCCCATTGATAAAATGTTTACCACTCCCCATTGGAAGAATTTAGATCTTTCTTTAGAATCTCCAGGAAAATCTCCCAAACCCAGCCCACCACCATGTGGTTTCAGCCATCTTCTGATTCAACTCCAGATTGTCTCCTCCTAACTGCTCAAGCCACAGGTTAAGGGCGAAATGTTCAATGCCCAAGCAATTAAGTGGGGAACACGTTTATCTAAACAATTGCATGCAGCTCTGTATCTGAATACAGGGGGTCTCTCCCAAGCCTTTCCAACCACAGCAAAACAAGAAAAAGCCCCAGTGACCTGGGGTATATATCATTCATTCATTCCTGTGTTCAACACTGATGGCGGATCCCCACCGAGACAGTGGGAGAGCAAGGACGGGAGCAATCCTGGAAGCTGAAGTGTGAGGAGGATTTCAAATTCAAGTCAGAGATGAAAGAAACATCTGGACTCAGTCCTCAGGTACACGCAGTATTCTGAACTGAGGCTAGACCAGAGACCATTCTAATGAAAGGCCTCCACAGTGGGCTCTCACCGGTGGGCTCCGACTCAGTTTCCTGTATATTCATTCATGAAATCGCTCTGAGGGTCAACATGCAGAACAAAACCATTTAATAAAAGTGACAATGAGGAGAGGAAAGGGACGCAAGAAGGCATGTGAATGGGGAGAGAGGAAGAGCCAGGGCTGAAAAACCGAGAATCCCTCCCTGTGCTCCTTGCTGCCAGGGAGGTCTGAGGGACTAGTTTCCACCTGGGATCCCAAGTCCAGAACAAAAGTGGCGGGGCCATGGCGGGAGAGGAGGGAAGGGGGACCTTGGCACACACGCATGGGGGTGCTGAACGATGGGGGCTAGCGTGCCCTCTGGCGGGGGGCACCTCAGTGGGCGCCATCCCCGGCGGGACACCGAGAGGACCCGGGTGCGGCACGGCGTCCGGGGTGGTCCCGGGGCCCTGGGGGTCGCGGGAGGCTGGGTACCCACACCCCCGCGAGCTCGGAGCCCGCGCCATCTGCTCCATGTGAGGGTGCAGCGCGGTTTCAATTTACCTGGGCATAGAGGGTCGTCTGGAGAAGCCATGGGGCTGGGAGGGGCAGCGCGGCCTCCGGGGCTAGGCTGGAGCGCAGGAGCACATGGGCGGCGAGTCCTGTGGGTCCTCCAGTCCCGACTGGGCCGCAGCACAGCACTGCCGCGCTGCATGCCCCTCCTCCACCAGCCCCTTCACCTCCTCTCAGACTCTCCGCCACGTCCTTCGCGAGCTCACTTCCTGCTTCGGCAATTAGCAAAGCCCCTTCTCCGGGCCGCCCACTGCCCCCTCCTTCCGGAGGTGGAGGCCCGGGCGGGTGCACGGAGTGAAGCCCCGGGGGCCTGCCAGCGTGGCCAGCACCTGCGCTGGGCGGCCTCCTCGCCTGGCTCCCTGAGCGGGTGTCCGCCCGCAGCCTGGCTGCGAAAAGATCATCAGCCCTAAACCCGGCTGCACTCTCGGGTCACTTCGCTGGCTTCCTGATTGTGCCCAAAGCCGGGAACCAGCTTCCCCAGCACAGGCCTGGGCTGAGATGCCTGCCTGCTATTTGTTTGAGCAGTCTCCTGGTCTCCAGGCAGGGTCTGCCTTTGCATGATGGCAGGCGGAAATCACTTCGACCTGGATGTTTGGGTTTTTTGTTTGTTTTTTGCTCATTGATTATTACATGACCTCCATGGTAGGTGCTCCACAAAGGGAGTGAAAAGAGGACGCCTGATACATACGCATATGGCCATTCTAGAAGAAGAGCTTGGGGTTCTCTCAGAAGCGCGGCATTGGTCCTTGCACTATGGTTTAATAGAAAAGGGATTATGCACCAACTTACTTAAATGAGCATAGGTTGAAATCGTTTACTGAGAATAAATATTTAAAATAGTTATATTTTAACTAAATCTATCATCAATCATAAATCTATTGCACGAAGGTTACAGGCAATTTAAATGCAATAGCACTCTTCAGGGTTTTAAATAATCTGTGTCTGTCTTGGCACATGAGAATGCAAAGATAGGAAATGGTTTGTAAAAGATCATATAATGGCTTTTACTATACGGTATCAGCAATTTATCATAAAGGAACGGCCTCCAGCTAAAAACTCAGCTTTGAAAAATGCAGAAAAGCAGCAAACGTTTACATACCCTCTTGGTGACCAGAGGTGTGCTTTGTGCCCCTCATCATCTCTTTTGTGGTTCTGAGGCCCTTGGCGCTCAGTAATTTAGTGTCTTATTCTCTGGAATAGGCCATTGAAGAAATACCAGGCCCAGAGAAGAAGGTCCTGCTGGGTGTCGGAAGAAAGCACAACCTTTTAGATGAAGCTTTCTGGGGAATTTGTTAGTGGTTTGGTCTGCTTCTGATAGGAGGGAAATTTTAGTTTTAAAGATTTTATTTATTTATTTGACAGACATAGATCACCAGTAGGCAGAGAGCAGGCAGAGAGAGAAGTGGAAGCAGGCTCCCCGCTGAGCAGGGAGCCAGACATGGGGCTAAATCCCAGGACCCTAGGATCATGACCTGACCTGAAAGCAGAGGCTTTAACTCACTGAGCCACTCGGGTGCCCCAGGAAGGGAAATTTTTTTGAGTATTTTCTCTTTGAATCTATTTTGTGGTTTGGTTTGTGGTTCTTTCTGACTTCTCATGAAGATGGAATTACTTCTGAGGTTGGTTGTTAGGAACCGCATATCACATTGAGCTTTCTTGTTAGCAATAAATAAATAAATAAATAAATAAATAAATAAAAGCTCAAGTGTTGGTATAAAGCTATTATGCTTTTCAAAACCCCGATCTATAATTCATGTATCGTGGTCTTTCTTTATCAGATCAAACAGGAGAGAGGTGGCAGAAATGCACTTTCAGGTTAATTTTTTTTACAAGGAAGATGGACTTATGAACCTACTTTATTATTCCCTTTCATTCAATTTCCCTGTACCTCCTTTTCTATGAATTGTAACAGTAACCCATCATTATTTTTACTGTTGGCACGTGCTTTGTGAACCATAAAGTGTACGCTATAAATGGGAGTGCTTTTCTTTTTTTGCAGTTTACAAAAAACTAATTTATTTAAATTTATTTTTTATTTATTTTCAGCATAACCGTATTCATTCTTTTTGCACTACACCCAGTGCTCCATGCAAGCAGTGCCCTCTATAATACCCACCACCTGGTACCCCAACCTCCCAACCCCCCACCCCTTCAAAATCCTCAGATTGTTTTTCAGAGTCCATAGTCTCTCATGGTTCAGCTCCCCTTTCAATTTCTCCCACCTCCCTTCTCCTCTCTAACTCCCCATGTCCACGAAAAACTAATTTAAAAACATTCATCCACCAGAGTACCCAAAGGGCTCCCACATAAACTACCTGTCGTTACATTATGTCATTCTGCTTTCGCTTCTATTGCTGTCCAAACAATGTTTTAAAACATTCTTTAAAATGAGCTTTTTTAACAAGATTTTTACAAAAGATTTTATTTATTCATTTGTCAGAGAGATAGCACAAGCAGAGTGAGAGGCAGGCAGAGTGGGAAGCAGGCTCCTGGTAAGCAAGAAGCCTGATGGGGGACTCAATCACAGGATGCTGAGATTATGACCTGAGCTGGAGGTAGACAATTAACCACCTGAGCCATCCATGTGTCCCTGAAATGGGCATTTTTTACATTTCCTGATAGCACCTACACACTCATGAATCTCAGATTCATGATATATGGGGCTAGAGGACTTGACAATCATGGAGTCAAGCATGCTGGATTTGTCTCACGGGCCTGTCACTGTGAATTTGGGTGGCTTGCTAATCTTGCTACATAGAAACCCAAGCATGTAAGAATTTGCAGGATTGTGACAGTTCAGTGGTATAATGTATACATAAAAATACCTAAACCAGTGTCTCTCACAAAGTAGGTACAAATAGACCAGCTCCCTTCCTGCCTTCATTCTGTCCTTGGAATTCTGTCCCTTGGGAGAAGTTCCTACTGCCTTTGTTACAAGAAATGAACGATATTTACTACACTGTTGGTGCATAGCATGGATCAATACATTGAGTGATAGTATTAACATACTTCTTGAACTGCCCATTGCCCCCCAAGCACCAAATAAAATGTCATGCTCTGGGGAAACCAAAGTGAGAGGTCCCCAACTTTTAGGAGTTATGGACAGGAGAGAGATGCAAATACTGTCAGTGTAGAACCAGGGTAACTAATGTTTAAACCAGGAAGAGAATGTGTGTGGAAGAAAGGCACTGATGATGTATAAAGCCATTTGGCTGGATGGTGACTACCCTCAGACTGACAATTTGCCATGAAAGCTTCCAGGCAAATTTGAGATCTTTATTAGTGACAATATGGCTATAGCCTTAAGGGGAAGAAAAAAAACCAAAAACCAAAAACCAAAACACACATACACACAAAATGTTGGTCTTGTGTCTTTTCACAAATAATGACAGTTATCAGAAATTTTATCTTTAAATGGGGAAAACAGCAACTGAAAATGTATTTCATTTGATTCATCACAGAATATGGTGTTTTTGTTCATTTCACACCATTTTTGTTAAGTTTTATTTAAATTAATGCAATCTGAGATAAAAATGTTAATATTCCTGAGGGTATGGACATTGTATACAAATGAACCCAGCTAAGTGGGCTCCTGGACAGGGTCTGATCTATTTATAATAATAATTGGAGCTAAGTGGTTTCTTCCAGAAGAAGATAATGCCTTCCCTCCGTTGCATTTGCCTTCTACAGCCTAAGTGGGAGTTAATACGTTCACTTGTCTCCTTAAATTTTTCCAGAGTGTGTTAAAGCAGTCATAGGGGACCTGGGTGGTTTTGCCGTCTGCCTTCTCATAACAATGCCCCAGTTTTCTCCTGGAGAATCAACGTTCCCGCTTTCAGTCCATGCACTTAGGCAGCGGCAACTTCACACTGGCTCCTGACTCTAGCAGTGGCATGTCACCCTCTAATGGCCTTTGAGAACATCACTGAGTGAGCCGTGAGTTTAGTAGATGCACAAGACCTTTGCTGGGTCGGTGAGGAGGTGGGTCTCTGAATAACTAGCCCGAGATCCACTTGTGTGTGGCGGAACAAACGAGCAGTGATGTGTTGGCCAGAGTGCCCATCCTAGAGAGCCCTGAATGCCAGACAAAGCATTTGAGACTATTTTTTTCAGGCAACAGGAATTCAGGAAGCTAGTTTTGAAAAGCAGCACATGAAAATTGGTGCTTTTGGAGGATTAGTCGGGCAGCTGTGTGTACGATAGGGTGGAGGGAGGAGAGAATGCAATCCCTGAGTGCATTTAATCTTTATGATGCAGTGTAATTTATTATGAAGTTGAATTTGCATCCTTATCCAAACGTAAGGGAAACTCCTGTCCAAAACTGTAAATGTTTTTTTGGTTGCCTTTTTTTTAAAGATTGTATTTATTTATGTGACACAGAGAGAGATCACAAGCAGGCCGAGAGGCAGGCAAAAAGAGAGAGAGAGATGCAGGCTCCCGGCTGAGCAGAGAGACTGATGCGAGGCTAGATCCCAGGACCCTGAGATCATGACCTGAGCCAAAGGCAGAGGCTTAACCCACAGCCACCCCGGTGCCCCTGGTTGCCTTTTTAAGCATTCCTTGTCTCATATGAAGTGATTACAAATTTGCAGATGTGCATTAAAATGATGTATTCCAAAATGTTAACAGAGGAATTAAAAAACTTACTAAGTCAAATATTATCATTTTTGTTGATTTGAAGCCTATTTGACAAGGGACATAGCATTCTGGTGCATATATGTAAACATGAATAATTATTTTTTTTTTAAAAATTATTTATTTATTTGACAGAGATCACAAGTAGGCAGAGACAGGCAGAAAGAGGGAGGGGGAAAAAGGTTCCCCGCTGAGCAGAGAACCTGATGTGGGGCTTGATCCCAGGACCCTGAGATCATTACCTGAGCTAAAGGCAGAGGCTTAACCCGCTGAGCCACCCAGGTGCCCCTAAACATGAATAATTCTTAAAGGTTCCTCTACTCACTTATATAGAACCCCTTTTCCAAACAGAAGATTAAATCTCTCTTGGCTACTCCTATCAGCTTATTCTGAATTATTTTCCATCCTGAAGCATGAACTAGAAAACCACAGTTTTTACACAGTGTTTAGTTTTCCACCAAGAGAATCACATAATTTGTGGTGATTCAGTGTGGTGTGTTGTTAAAAGCATTTCCAATGCTGTGGATACAAGAGGGTAGTGCAGAGAGGTAAGGAAACAGGAGAAAAGGTATGGCTCTCTAATGAGCACTTTATTCTAGAATTTGTCTCCAGCCTTGGGAGCTCACCACTCACAAGTGTGTGCTGGTGCCTTGATCTCATGGGCCACAGTGCTCAGCATCTTCCAGCTGCTTTTTTAGTGAATACATATGTAACAATTGATTTCTTGCCCCGGACTTTGAGAGAAAAATCTGTTCAGAGGGATGGACACTCTGAACCAACACCAGAAAACACTCTCTGTAGTCTTATTGTTAAATGAAAAAATATGGTTAAACCACTTTTGACAGTCTACTACATACAGCAAAATGTAAATCTTAATTGAAATATGTCCTCTCAGCTGTGCTTAAGCAACTGAGTCCTGAGCTTTTCAGGTTTTCAGTCTGAAAGAGTACACGTCTGGTGCTCTGAAAGGGAAGAGAAAGGACACCCTGTTCTCCATATAAACTAAAGAAGAGAAATCTGTGCATTTAAGTGGGCCATATAAAATTTATCAAGGAATTATCTCCTAACTCATTTCTATTCAAATTACCTGATATGCTCTCCCTATTCCTTTATTCCACGTTACTGCCTTTTCCAGGATTCTGTCTCACATCACGACATGTCTTCTGTTATTTCCTTCTTGCAAGCTAGTTTTGTATTCTCCATCTGAAAAAATCAACAATCATTGTGTATTTCAATTCCCATTTTCCTCAAATGCATTGATTCTTCTTATCTATTACTCTTTTCTCATACTCAGTGTCTTTGTCTTTATGGGGTTTGTACTTTGCTTTTCCCCATCCTTTACTGCCATTATATAATCAAATCTAATAACTTCTTAGAAAAAGTTAAAAATTCCTGCATAGCCACACGTGAACACAAAGTCACTGATTTTTAGCAAACCTATAAGATAGTCAGACATCCATTCAATTTCTTTTTTTTAAAGATTTATTTATTTATTTGACAGAGGGAGATGACAAGCAGGCAGAGAGGCAGGCAGAGAGAGAGGAGGAAGCAGGCTCCCTGCTGAGCAGAGAGCCCGATTTGGGGCTTGGTCCCAGGACCCTGGGATCATGACCTGAGCCGAAGACAGTGGCTTAACCCACTGAGCCACCCAGGCGTCCCTCCATTCAATTTCTTAACTGAGTCTCAAATGCATCCTGAGTTCTAACCTAAACCTAAGTTCTACTTCTCACACGTTGTTATATGACCAAATTCTTTCAGTTCAGTATTTTGTAACATTTAAATATTAATCAATTGATGCTTTGTCTGTGTATTTCCAAGGAAATAATTTGAATACTGTAGATTTATTGTTATATTTATAGATTTATAATCAAAGTTTCATCAGTTGAAGTTTTTCAAAATTTCAGATATAATGATTAACCTAAAATGATACTGCCTCAAATCCCTCTGATATCAAGGCCCAACACCTGATTATAGCCAAACCTGTGGTGGATAGTTCCATGGGAAATTGCAGTTACTTAACACTGATAGCATCTCATGTTCTCTCTCTCATTTTAGAATGTCTCCAACACAACCCAAAATTGTAGGAGAGTTAATGTCCTCTGAGGACAGCTCTCAGTGAAGTGGAAATAAGAACCATAGATAAAATTGTCAGTTTTCAGGTCTTCATGAGGACAACTTAAAGAAGTTTCTCAGGACCTTTCAGTAAAAGCAAGCCTTCATTTTCTATCCACAACAATTATATCAACAGTGTACCTCTTTGACTAAGTTGCTTCTTCACTGTATCACTTTCCCATTCTTTTCTACCTTGGATAATCTCCCAGATAAACTAAGAGTACTCAAATCCTTTGTCCTACTCTTTTCTCTCAGGATAAATGGTGCCAAAAGACTTAGATTAATATCAAGTTCTGAATGGGATCTTAGAGCTATTTCTGTCCAGATTTTCATAAACATAGGGACCTTTGAATTATCAGACTATAAATAGGTTCTAAATGGAGGGGGCACAAGCAAAAAGTAGAAATTTTTATGTTTGATTTTTAATCATGATTAATTGACTTTATTGATTATTAAAAATATTAACATTATAAAAGTGTGGATCTTTGTAAAACAATGTCATAATGTAAGAAATAAGTTGCATAGTCCTTTGGAGAATATTAAACCAAGGGTTCAGGTGCCATCTAATTTCTTGTTTAATCCAGAACTTTGGTGTGCATTATCTTGGAATAGGATTTTGAAGTCCAGACAGACTAACAGAAAACTGATCCAAATGTGTGTGTTTATATTTCTGCTTTTGTTGTAAAAATCAAAGTGTGATTGCTGGTTTAAAATGGTAAAATTAATAATGTTCATGGACTCTATTATAAATTTTCTAATTGTATGGGAAGAATCCAATAAACCTAGAATTAATTGATTTGCAAATCCTCAAAGAGCTACAGGATCAGGTAGTGGTATGTTCTGATTCAACAGCATCATAATGCAGCATTTTATATGTGTAGCTAATGGATATTTTCATGAATGTTTGCTAGCTAGTCAGCCAATACAGAGAAATATTAGGTAGGGTAATTACTCACAGTTGTGTTTAATAAAATGAGAGAAAATTATCAAATGACACTAATAATAATAATCCTATAGCAGGCTAAATAATTCAATGATAATTACAAGTATTAATCTAGCTTTCTTCCGTGATTATGACTCTTCTCTCCTTTATCATAATGGGAGTAGCAGATTGTCTGCAATGAAGTGTGAAAACCCAGCTGTGACTTTGGCAGTGAAGGCCTCCCATCAATTTTGATAGGTTAAAATGATTCTGGTTGGTCTTGAGCGAATGTGTCAATTTTTTTTTCTGTGTGTGTCATAAAAGAAAGAAGCAATAGTAAATTCTTGCTGTTATTCCATGGAGCCAATAAAATCATAGTGCCAACAAGAG
The DNA here is from genome assembly GCF_030435805.1 of Mustela lutreola. Taxonomy (NCBI): domain Eukaryota; kingdom Metazoa; phylum Chordata; class Mammalia; order Carnivora; family Mustelidae; genus Mustela; species Mustela lutreola. The sequence continues at coordinate 61,653,496 of NC_081304.1, read as the reverse complement.
GCTGTTGACACCGTAAGTGTAGTTAACTGTCTTGAAATACTAGGCCTGGAAATAAAATTCCAATATTTCACATAACCTCTTTTTTTTGAAAGAAAAAAACAAAGCAAAACAAAACAACTATACTGCTTACATTTAGGGCCCTGCTGTTGTGTAACTGTTTTTGAACATGTCTACTGTAAGTGTATATATATTTTTTTTTTCTGTGTAATAAATTCATTTAGAGATAAATTTGGATTGCAAATTATTTTGGGGGAGGCATGGTATTTGTGGCTAGCCTTACAAGTAAAAAGGACTAAAAGAAAGAAGAAAAACATTTTTTATTACAGCATATTTACATCTGTCCAAAGTACTTATTTACTATAATACTGACTAATGTATAATACTGTACACAAAGAAAGAAATTAAATAAGTTATAATTCAGTCGAAGTATAGCTGGCCATTTTAAAACTTACCACTGAATCTTTCTGGTATGAAATGTGATATCTGGCGATCTGGTCCAGTTCATTACATCAGGTCATTTGTATGTTCTTATTACCATTTTGACAGCATAGCTCATTTTATAACCCAGACATTTTACAATGGAACTATGATGCATGTATTTTCAAAAGTATAGACATACATGAAGCTATGAGGTCAAAAAAGATGAATGTCCGTAGTACCATATAGACTCAACAAATAAAAGTGTCCAAGGCTCTGAGTGAGATTTATGAATATTGTATAAGATTAGACCAACATGTGGTTTTGATATAAATCATCTGTTCTTAAATTAGAATTACAATCATTGAGTACAGTGTTGAAAATGGCAGATAGATTTTAGCTATCTTTGCTCACTAGGGAAAATGGAAAAATGTTTAGTTTGGTCAGATTTCCACTTAACTTCTGAAAAATCTTACGTTTGAGAGAACCCTTCTGAAATAAGAATCCTTAAAGACATAACCCCTTTGGCACAAGTTTTCAAGAAACCTGTTTGATGTTGTAGACAATTATATGGCACACGTACTGTTCTAGATGTTTCATGCCAATAATATGTAAGCCATACCAAGGCTACATATTCATATAGAGATGTTCCTCAGCTTACCAGGGGGCTATGTACAGAGAAACACATAAAAAATTGAAAATGCATTTAATACCCCTAAACTATCAAATATCATAGCTTACCTTAAGCTTATTTAAACATACTCAGAACACTTACATTTGCCTGCATTTGGGCAAAATCATCTTAAGCAAAGCCTATTTTATAACAAAGTATCAAATATCACATGCAATTTATTAAATATTACACTAAAAAAAAGAAGAATGATTATATATAGAATGGTTGTAAGAATATCAGGTGTTCACCCCTGTAATCTTCTAGCTGACTGGGAGCTGTGGCTCACTGCCCCTGCCCATCATCACAAGATGGCACCATACCACATGTCACTGGCCCTTTTTATAAAGACCCAAATTCAAAATTCAAAGTACAGTTTCTACTGAATCACTTTCACTTTCACATCATTGCCAAATATATCATAAGTTGAATCATTGTAAATCAGGAGCCATCTTATTTGAACGTTAAATCACAGTCACTCATACACACACAAAAAAAGGCCTTCAAGTAGGGCCATCTATGTATCTCTAAACAACATAGCATGACATATCAACAGCAAAAAATGGATGTGAAGGGGACAATTGCTTTGCGTCAGTACTCTGAGCAGTAACATACATGGCCTTACTCACCTAGCAGAACTCAAGAGCTAGCTGATGGCAAGGAATTTTACAAATGTTTGCTGAACAGCTTAAGCACTATTATTTTTAACTTAGTGTGCATATCTGTTTTCTAAAGATATGTTAATTTATTTTATTGACTTATTACAAAACCAAATAATTTCCTCTTATTTAAGTGGCAGGTAAATAGAATTCTTTTTAATTTAAATCAAATGGCTTTTTAGGGAAAATATACTAAAAATTCTGAAACTTGTATTGCTTATGAATCTTTTATTGGAATCCTTATCAAGTTGTATTTTTCAAGTTTTTCCTAAATGATCTTCAATGAATTGAAAATATTTTTTGGATTTTATTCAAGGCTATTAACACACAATTTCACTTTGTTAAATATAGTGCTAAACGTTCAACCAAAACGTTGTGTCTTTTTTTTTCCACTACCACATCCTCCATCTACTGACTGGATTCTCTCCCCAACTAGTACATATATACCATTGTCTATCTTTAGGATAAGTAAGGGTCATCTTTTGTCTTTATTCTATTCCTCGTATGCTTCTGAACTTGTTGAATTTTAATATAGTCACACCATAAGCATCACATATTTGATTCCCCTTTACATAGTAAACAGTGCACAACCAGAGCATACCTTCAAAGCTATCAATAGACTTACTCTGATATATTATTTTTGTATTTTTGTAAATTAAAATAATTAAATTATAGAACAAGAGATTCAGGGGGTAGGTGTTGTAAGTTTTAACCAAACTGACTTTTGTCAAACTCGTTTTTGTCATCATATATGTCAAGTAGTTTTCTCAGGTTTATTTTTAGAATATCCTTGTATAATGAATATTTACACTGATATCTAGTATAAAAATCTTGCAATTTATTTTAGAAACATTAAGATATTGAAAATCAATTATTTCTTTAAATCATTGAAGACATTTTTGGCTTCTTTCCAGTACTTTCTTACTGGTTAAAAAATGAATTTGAAGTAGTCTGAATTTCATTATTATATGGCACTTTCCCTTTGATGAAGACAAAGACGATATTCTATATTAGCTATCTGAGAAGAATTTGTTTTTTTAATTTTATTTATTTGTAAGAGAGAGAGTGAGAGAGAGCACAAGCAGGGGGAGCAGCAGGGTGAGGGAGAAGCAAACTCCCGGCTAAGCAGGGAATCTGTTGCAGAACTGAGTCCCAGGACCCTAAGATCATGACCTGAGCTTAAAGGCTCAGGCGTTTCACTGACTGAGCCACCCAGTTGTCCCAATCTGAGAAGAGTTCTGTATGTTATTCCTATTAATATGCAGTTTAAAGTCTAGGTAATTAATGTAATATTTTAGTGGCTATTACATAGATAGCACTATGTTCCAGGCAGAGAGTAAGAAAGAAATATTAAATCAACCATATTCTATGCATTCTAAATGAAAATAATTAATCAATCATAATAAATCCTTCTATTTATGGAATATCAACTTATAAGCTTTCCTCCATATGAACAATGCCAAATACCAGAATAAAGGGTCATCTAATACAAATAAAGGATAGAATTAAAGAATTCTGGTAAGCCATTTAATTTTGAAAAATGGTGCTATATTGTTGCTGAGTCGTGTTTTTCAGTTACATAATATCTGATAAGTGTAGAACTAACATGAGTGTTACGTGAGATGAGAAATGGTATATAATTAAGATATTTTTAAAAGTACAGATAAATACAAATTTGTAAACATAGCATTATGGAGGAATAAAAATAAATGATAGCTACACACTCTAAAGTAAATAAATCTTGGAAAGTTAATAGAGAAGTAAAACAAGGACAGTGCAAAAAGTATGGTACATTTTTATGAAGTTCAAATAAATTCTGTGAAACCATAGAAGGACTTAAAGATACTATTATGTATCAAATATTGTAAAAATTAAGCAAGGAAATAGCAAACATAAAATAACCAAAGCATACAAACTTGAATAGATACAATAGGTGTGATGAGTTAATAGATAAATAGACGTAACTAGACTTTTTAGAAGTTAATAAAACTTTGCCTGTTTTTTCTTAGTAATATAAAATATATGGTTTTCTAACAAACGTTTATCTTAAAAATATTTAAAAATAAATTTCAGGCTACTCATAAGGTTATATTTACTTTTCCACTGAAGGAAAAGCTGGTTGTTGTAGTTGTAGTTGTTTGTTTGTTTTAGTCTCCTCCTAGTTTTTATTATAATGTGGAATGAGGAATGTTAGATTGAAAAGTGAATTATTTTATAGACAAAAATCATTACTTGATTCACCTCCTGGTACAGCAGATGGAACTCTTGAAAACATGCCCTTTTGCCTTACAGAAGAGTAACAGTTATGCTTGCTTCTGAAACATACTTGGTGGTGGCCCTAAATAGTGACACCATAGTAAATATTTTGAATATTTGCAATTAATTTTTATAGTCATAGGGCTCCAAAAGGCACTGCTGGTATCTTAGCAGGTATTTCAATAAAGCTAAAAGTTGCCTGACTGTTTAAAAATATTAACAAGGCACAAAACATGGCAGAAGTATTGTCCTCAGATATTATTTTTTTCCATATGCTCCTGATTCCAGACATGACAAGTTATTTTTTTTAAATTTTTTATAAAAGATTTTATTTATTTATTTGACAGAGATCACAAGTAGGCAGAGTCAGGCAGAGTGAGAGGAGGAAGCAGGTTCCCTGCTGAGCTGAGAGCTCCATGTGGGACTGGATCCAAGGATCCTGGAATCATGACCTGAGCCAAAGGCAGAGGCTTTAACCCACTGAGCCACCCAGGCGCCCCCATGACAAGTAATTTTTGATAGATATATATACAATGTATTTTCCAGTTATAAGTAAAATGGTTCTACTATTTTTAATCTTTTTTTTAATTACATAATTTTTTAAATTAAAATTTTATTTTTTAATGTTTTATTTACTTTTCTTTTTTTTAAAGATTTTATTTATTTATTTGACAGACAGAGATCACAAGTAGGCAGAGAGGCAGGCAGAGAGAGAGAGAGAGAGAGAGAGAGAAGCAGGCTCCCTGCAGAGCAGAGAGCCCGATGTGGGGCTCGATCCCAGGACCCCGAGATCATGACCTGTGCCGAAGGCATCAGCCCAACCCACTGAGCCACCCAGGCACCCCAATGTTTTACATTTCAATATACTACTTAGAATATAAAACTTATTCCATTTTGTAAGAAGTTTAACATTTAAAAAATGGCAATTTTCTCATTGTGTCTTCCCCTCACATTGCTATATTTTGAATAAAAAATTTCACAATAAACATAACTGATGCTTTCCTTCTGATGGTCCCTCTGTTGGTCATATTGTATATGAGCCATGACAATTAGTTTTACAAAATTTATTGATGTTTGTTGATATGTTTTATCATAACTAATTTTCCCTCCCTTATCTAGATTCCCCAGCTTTCAGACAGGTGGACACTTCAATAAACCATACCCAAGGGATGTATCAAGTACTTCTTAGACATTCTCTCAGATCCTTGAGGTCTCATTTTGCCTAGGGATTTGCCATAGGTTCTGCCAGAGGCACCACTGTGACAACTGATGTCCATGGTCTATCTCCTGCTAAGCTCAAGAGGTCACTGCTTTCCAAGTTTATCTATACAATTAATGCATTCCAGCAAGTTATTTTTTTTTAATATTAACAAACTTATTTTAAAGTTTATATGGAGAGGCAAAGACTCACAATAGTCAACATAGTGTTGAAGGAGAACAAAGATTGAGGACTGACTTCAAAGTTTACCATAATGATGGGGCGCCTGGGTGTCTCAGTGGGTTAAGCCTCTACCTTGGCTGAGGTCATGACCCCAGGGGCCTGGGATCGAGTCCTGCATTGGGCTCTCTGCTCAGCAGGGAGCCTGCTTCTCCTCATCTCTCTCTCTGTCTGTCTCTCTACCTATTTGTGATCTCTCTCTCTGTCAAATAAATAAATAAAATCTTTAAAAAGAAGTTTACCATAACGATAATTGTAAGCAAGATATTGTAATACCACAGAAAGACTAGATTAAAGGAACAGAATATATATTATCAATTATATTTTATATTTAATATAAAAGCAAAAGCAATACAAGAGAGCAAAATACAATCTTTTAAACAAATGGTTCTGGAGTAATGGTGAAGCTAAATGTAAAAATATAAAATAAAAATAATATAAAATAATAAAATAAAATAAATCCAGGCAGATATCATACACTCTTCACAAAAATTAACTCAGATTGGATTATAAGCCTAAACATGAAACATTGTAGAAGGTAATATAGAAGAAAATTTAAATGACCTTGGTTTTGGCAATAACTTTAGCTACAAAAGCACAAGCACTGAATTTAAAAATGTCTACTCTGTGAAACACAATGCCAAGAGAATGAAAAGGCAAAGCACAGACTACGAGAAAAAATTTGCAAAATACACATCTGGCAAAGAACTGTTAATCAAAAAAACACAAAGACCCCTTAAAACTCAACAATGGGGGAAAAACCTGATTAAAAATGAGCCAAAGACCTTAGCAGATACCTCACAAAAGAAAATATTACAGATGGCAAATAAGCATATAAAAAGATGCTTCACATCATATGTCATCAGGAAAACGCAAATTAAAACAAAAAAGAGACACCAGTACATACCCAGAATCCAGAACACTGACAACAGAACAAGAAATGTTGGTGAGAATGTGGAGCAACAGGAATGTTCTTCCATGTCTATTGAGAATAAAGAATGGAAAACAACTTGGCAGTTTCTTACAAAACTAAACGTATTCTTGCCAGATGATTCAGCAGTAGCAGCTCTTGGTATTTATCCAAAGAAGATGAAATCTATACCCACAAAGATGTCTATAGTAGTTTTATTCATAACTGACAAAAGCTTGGAAGCAACCAAGATATCCTTCCATAGGTGAAAGGTCAAATAAAGTGTAGTACATGCAAACAATGGAATATTATTTAATGCTAGAGAAATGAATTACCAAGCCATGAAAAGATATGGATATAAATATTTAATAAATATTTGATGTTAGGCTTCTACCAGTCTATCAATAGTATTAGTAGATTTTAACAGTGAATGCTCAGCATTCATGAATTTACCTAATAAAATATTTTGGATTCAATATTTTAAATACTTCAACCTCTATGATTATATTCCTAATAATTTTGAATTATTTTGAATTGGGGTAAATAAATCTTAATTTTTTGTAACTTGTTTCTTATTGCAAAAGAGCTCAATGAAATTTTAGAAAATAAAAATTTACAAAAAAAAAGTTTAGTTTACAATTGCCAAATAATTTAAAACTTTACCTTATATTCAAATACATATATTTTTCTAAATTGATTTATATGCTACTAAAACCAAAAACTTTTAGTTATACTAGATTGCATATCATGCAATCAATGCCAGAAAGCCATCTGGCGATGACTTATCTTAAATAGAGATAAGATGGGTGTTATTACAATGCAAGATGGAAACAAAGATAGTATAACAATTGAGTGTTACATAACTTTTCTGTTTTGATCAAGTTACTAATCTACCAAAGGCTTTTATCGGTGACAGACTTGGGAATTTAACAAAACTTTTAAACTAGCATGTGCGACTCATTCCTAGAAAACAACACAATCAATAACACTTTATTTAGATTAAATCATGACTATTTCTCCATTTGAATAAAAAAGGTAGCAACCCCAATAAGTTTATTGAACATGAAAAGTTGAAATGCTATAATGCTCCTAAGGAATTAAATGATCCAGTCATGAATTACAAAAAAAAAGGATATAAATTACCAAAGTGTTTGTTTAATTGTAATGTATAAATGCCCATCATCGTTCAATAGTGTAGGCTGGTACAAGAACTCTATAAAAGATCTCCACTTCTAAACCGTGGAATGTATGTTCCCTTTCCCCCTATATACAACTATTAATCCATTCATTTAGCTTTTAAAATATCCACTTAATACAGGCTTTTTACTCATTTTTACATGCAGCAGGGCTCTATTCTTATTGCTTACATCTGAAGGATAGACTTCTAGCATAAGAGGTAAAGCCCATAAAGGAGCCCAATAATAACAACAAAATACAGTTTACAATCTGCCAGCTACCTTTCTGAGAATATTTCAATTAATAAAACATATAAAATACCTGACCACAAAGAGCTTACATTCTTTTGAAATATAATAGTGAAATAAACCAATAATAGAGGAGCACCTCGGTGGCTCAGTCCATTGAGTGACTGCCTCTGGCTTGGGTCATGATCTCAGGGTCCTGGGATGTAACTCCCCAGCAGGCTTTCTAGGCAGTGGGGTGTTTTCTTCTTCCTCTGCGCACCCTCCCAATTCTCTCTCTGTCTCCAATAAGAAAATAAACCAGTAATAGAATAATGATTGATGGTTGATGGTGATAAGTGTTACAAAGAAATACAAGAAAGGTAAAAGCCATTGGAGAAGGCTGGGATGAAAGTTAATTTTATTTTGTGTTGGGTGGTTATATCTCATTTATGAGATTTTATTTGCACAAAGACCCAGGAAGTGAAGGAGGGTGCTATACAAATATTAAAGGAACAGATTGCTCTAGGCAGAGCAAGTAAGTATATAGACTTTGTGTGAACAGCTGGTCTGTTACTTTTGAGGAAAAGCAAGGAGGCCAATGAGGAGTTCATAGAGGTGGAGAGAGGAAGAACATATTGATGCATGACCTTCTAGTACATTGAAACGCCTTCAGTTTTTATTTAATATGAAAGGGGAAGATACCAAAAGACTTTCAACAGCACAATAAGATCATCTGTCTTGATTTTTAGGTTAAATTGCTGTACCAAAATAAATTTGCAGGGAGAAAGGAGTGCAGTATGTGTGGAAGTGGGGTTATCAATCAAGTCAATAATTCAGGAACATATGATGGTGTTTTTAGCATGCTGGGTGGTAATAGAAGTGGTGAGGTATGGTTTTAATTTTGTATATATTTTGATGGTGAATATTCTGGTGAACAGGATGTGGTATGTGCAGGACAGACAATATCAACATTTATTTTACCTGCACAAACAGAAGGGTGGAGTCTTCATTCCCTGATATGGAGAGAACTCTGAGTTCAAATGTTCTTTCTGATTAAATGGCATAGTGATGATGAGGATTTAGTCAGACAGTGAAAGAGAGCAGTAAGCATAGTGTTAAGCGGTTAGACTATATAATACATTTGAACATCAAGAAACATTGTGTTGGATCATCTGTTTATGTGAGTAAATAAATAAAGCTTCCTGGGGTTCTGATAGAGGTAAAGAAGACTACTATATGATCCAAAGGGGCATGTGCACCAAATGTTTATAGCAGCAATATCCACAATAGCCAAACTATGGAAAGAACCTAGATGTCCATCAACAAATGAATGGTATATATATATATATATATATATACGATGGAATACTATGCAGCCATCAAATGAAATGAAATCTTGCCATTTGTGATGACATGGATGGAACTAGAGGGTATTATGCTTAGCAAAATAAGTCAACCAGAGAAAGACACTATCATATGATCTCCCTGATATGAGGAAATGGAGGTGCAATGTGGGGGGTTTGGGGGACAGGAAAAGAGTAAATGAAACAAGATGGGATCGGGAGGGAGACAAACCATAAGAGACTCTTAATCTCACAAAACAAACTGAGAGTTGCCGGGGGGGTGAGGGAAGGTAGGGAGAGGGTGATGGGGTTATGAACATTGGGGACGGTATGTGCTGTGGTGAGTGCTGTGAAGTGTGTAAACTTGGCGATTCACAGACCTGTACCTCTGGGGCTAATAATACATTATTTGTCAATTAAAAAAAAAAAGAAGCTTTGTGTTATTGAACCTACAGGGTTTTTCTGTAGTTTTAACTCTTTCTTTCTGTGATTTTTCCCATTAGTCACGTAAGTGACTGCAATATAACAGACATTGAGGATAAAGAAGGACTGAATAGAACAATCCTTGGCCTCATGAAGTTGAGAATCTAGCAAGGGAGTCAAACAATTCAATCATTCAGAGACAATTTATTGAGTGCCTGGCCTAAGATGAGCACAACAAAATCCCAGCCCAGAGGAATCATTTTAATGGGAGAGATAGATAATAGGTAAGCCAACTTTAAAAAGAAAAAAATCGTACTGGTTTTTCTTTAATAGTGATGCATATTTGAACTAAATACGCACATTTTAAAAAGAGCAGTGATTGAGAAGAGGTTTTGTAACTGAGTGGTCCGAAAGGGCCTCCCTGCAAAAGTCTGTTTTGAACAGATTTCTGAATAATATCAGCTAGGAAGCTGTGGAAAAATCTCAGGGATGGGTGATTTTTTCAGTCAAAAAACTGTAAAGGCTCCAAAGTCACAATACAGCTATAAGTTTCTCTAATAAAGTAACTTCTGACAAAGAATGAGAAGAAATAACTAACCCAGGTTTGAAAGAAAAGGAACAGACTTTCTATGGAATTAATATTTAATTAAAGCTCTAAAGGACAAAAATACAATAGAGCAAAATTCTGGTCACACTGATACACCTAATAAAAGTTCATAAACAAGGTGTGGGTAGCAAAGAGTGTGTGGGAATGTTGGTAAGAACAGTGGGGAAGAGTCATCCCTGAACATGTTCTTAAATGAAGCAATTCTTGTGTTGTTTTAAAGGGTAAATTGGAGTTTGTCTAAGTGATTAGAGAAGGATGCCTCAGCTTATGGAAGTTCAAAGCCATAAAGATGTGATAAACTACTGCAGATATTTTCATGTATATTTGTTGTTGCTTCTAGTAATGGTGATCTAAAAACTCTTTCTTAAGACAACTAAAAATCCAGACAAAATAGCTTTTAAAGTTAAAAATATCAGAATGATTATAAAAATAAGTGAGGGATTCCTGGGCCAAAATACAAAATACAATGAGAGCCTAGAGATATATGCCCTGAAGCCATTTTAGCTATGAGAGCATTTGAAACTGCTAAAACACACTGAGCTGTGTTTTTAATAGACTCTTGATACTAGAGAAACAAAATTCAAAATCCAGCAGCAATCAAATTTGAGGACTTTGGTACAACCCAAATTTAAGTTGAGATCCCCAAAGCACAAGGAGAAGCAGAAATAAGACTAGAGCCTACCTTGCCTTCTGTGTAAACTGAGAAAGTCAATCACTGAATTTGGAGTATGATTGTCTTGTAGAGTCTCAGATATAAGAGAAAATCCTGCCAAGGAGGACCATACCATTATTATAGCTCTTAATTATCCCTACTCAATAAGAGTTTCAAATATAATGTCTTGAACATAGCAAAATGTAACAAAGCACACAAAGAAAAACCATTAACAAGATTTGATAGACAAAATGGGATTAAGTATGATGTTAAAATGATCAATAAAGATTGTAAAATGGCTTGATTACTCTGCTCAAAGAAATGGGAGGGGATGCAAATTGAACAAAAAACTGAAACTAAAAATGATATTGAGAAAGATTTTATAAATGAACCAAATGGATACTCTAGAACTTTAAAGATATGACAGCCAATTTAAGATACCACAGGGGTGCCTGGGTGGATCACTTAATTAAACCTCCAATTCTTTTTCCTTTTTTTTTAACACCTTAATTTTATTTTATTTCTTTCATTTTGGCTCAGGTCATGATGTCAGGGTTGTGAAATAGAGCCCAGAGTTGGGCTCTGTGCTGAGCCTGGAGCCTGCTTAAGATTCTTTTCCCTTCTTTTTCTATCCCTCCCTGCGCTCTCACTTGCTCGCTCTCTCTTGCTTGCAAATAAATAGATAGATAGACAATAGACAAAGCAAAATAAAAGCAGATTATGAAAATAAATATAAGGTTTTTGAAATGAAAACAAGTTCAAAATAAAATAGAGAAGACCTACACAGCTAAAAGTTCATTCAGAAAATCTACTATTAAAGAAGTCAGTATGACACAATGTTAAGATATCAAAAGATTTGAGCATGTACTTTACAGAAAGGGTAATCCAAATGGCCACTCATATATAAAAACTGTTTATCTTTATTATGAATCTGGAATTAAATTAAATTAAATTAAAAATAAATTAAAACCTAGAATGGCATACTATTACACACTTACCATATTGGGCAACAGTGAAAATGTCTTGCAAGAATGTGAAGGAATGACAGTGCACATAATAAAAACATATGAGGTAAGTTGGACAATATTTAGAAAACTTAAAAATTAAAAAAAAAATTTGGTCCATTCCTAGAAATACAACATGGAACTAAAGGAATATTTTCACCAGGATATGCAAACAGATGATTACAGTTATTTCATTCATAACGGCAGATCAGTAGTGTTATATTTGCACAATGTTACATTAAATAAGAGAGAATATTAACACACTGGGAGGAGGGGCTAGGTTGTTATCATAAACAGATCTTCTATGGTGCTAATTATGTTCTATTTCACAAAATCTTTAAGTTAAAAAAGTTTTCAAATTTATAGATAGATAGATAGGTAGATGATAGATAGACAGATATCCCAGAAACTGCAATGCTAGGCTAAGACCAGACTTTAAAGCGCTTTTCTATGCTCTACTAAATACTTTAAACTATTCATTATATCATAGCTCAGTGTTCAAATCTCCATTTGTTTCCTCAGTTTCCTAATATTTATCTTAAGGTGACCTGATCCAGACTTTTGATCACATTTGTCTAAATATTTCTATTTTAACAAAGTCCTCTTGAACACTCAGAGACTAAAACTTAGAAAAATACTCTAATTGTTATCTCACTAGAGTGGAAAATATATAGTTACCCATTAACTAATGATATCCATGTCTACATTAGATCCATGACATTTTTAATTCTTGGGAGCTTTTGACTAAATGAATTTTTTAAGCTTCCTTTAAATGAAGCTTTAAGCCATCGCCACATGAATAAAATTAAAGAACTAAATGAAAACAAGCCAAGTATTTACAGAGTAATAGAATGTGCAGTGGAAAGAGTACAATTCTGAAATCATAAAGCCTAAATTAATGTGATGCATCTTTACCAGCCATGTAATCATAAACCAGTTATCTAAATGTGTTAGCCTCAGTTTTTTCACCCATGAAATGGTGATGATAATACTTATTATGCAGAGTTGTTGTGTGGATGTAATGAAGCATGGAGCATGAGAGTCTCATATTCCATGCTAAAATGATAGCTATTTTTATACTTATAATAATTCTAATAATAGTAATTAAATTGTTCAAAATGATAATATTCATTTATATTGAGGCATTGTATTGACTATTCATAGACACATTTACCAAAATAAATTTCATTTTACTTTACCCCCTCTGAGGATATATATTCCTAATTCAATATGAATCTCATTATGAATAATAATTATCATAATAAATATGCTGATTTTTCTTCTATTTATTTTTAGGGAAGTATCCTTTACTGTTGAACATAAAGAAACTTAAGCAAGTCTGTCTTATTCAAAATTTGCATGCTGCTTTCTTATGAAACTAGATTATAGAGTTGTATGAAATAAATTCATGCAGTTAAGACATTTATGTTTGGAAAACTGGGTGGTCAGTTTAGTATTTCAAAAGAAGATTTTAAATTTAAACCTTAAAACTGAGCTCTTTCAGCCTTATTTATAGACCATCCTTCATGCTTCATAAGTATTCCTTCATTGTAAACTAACTAATAGTGTTTGTCACAGTGTATATAACTAAAATGGATTTTGTATTCTATTATTTCAGAGTTAGTTGCAGTTTCTACTTCCTTACTTCCTTTTTTGAAAAATAGATTAATTCTACAAAAAGTTTTTTCCAGCTTTATTGAAAAATAATCGACATATTATAACTTGTAAATTTAAGAAATGATTTCTTATAACATTGCAAACTTTTAACATTGTGTAAATTTTGTACCATTTGATAAATTGGCATACATCTGTATTGCAATATAATCTACATAAAAATGTTAATACATCTACTATCTCATATAGTTGCCACTATTCTTTATGCATGTATGGTAAGGAATTTTAAGATCTACTCTCTTAGCAACTTTTATGTATATAGTACAGTAGAGATAAACTTCAAAGGTCTTGTGGGTTTTGTTCCAGACCGCCTCAATAAAGTGATTATCTCAATAAACTAAGTCAAATTATTATTATTTTTTTGTTTCCCAGTGCAAATAAAAAATTATGTTTCCAGTGCATATAAAAAATAAACACTATACTGTACTGTTTAAAAGCATTATGTCTTTAAAGAAAAACAATGTATATACCTTAAGTAAACTAGTTCTGAGTTTTCAGTGGGTCATAATTACTGATCACAGATCACCATAACAAATACAATAATAATGAAAAAACTTGAAATATTGCAAGAATTACCAACATGTGACAGAGAGACACAAAATGAACAAATGTTGTTAGAAAAATGGTGGCAGCAGACCTATTTTATACAAGATTGCTATAAACTTTCAACTTGTAAGAATGTGATATATGCAAAGTTTAATAAAGGGAAGCACAATAAAAAAGTATATATATATATATATATTATTAACTATGATCATCATGCTGTACATTAGATCCCCAGAACTTTTTCATATTATAGTTGCAAGTTTGTACCCTTTGACCACCTTATTCCACCCCAGGTTCACCTCTTGTCAACTCAACTCTAAGTTTCCATTAGTTTGCTTTTTCTTCAGATTCTGTATGTAAGGGATATCATAATACATAAATTAAAAAAATATATAAAATCTTTGAAATATTTCACTTAGTATAATACCTTCAAGATCCATCCATGCTGTTGTAAATGGCAGTATTTCTTAATTTTTCATGGTTAAGTAGTATTCCATAGTATATATTTATCATACTTATTTCATTCATTCATCCATTAATGGATACTGAAGTTATTTCCATCTCTTGCTTAGAGTTAATAATTTTATAATGAACATAAGAGTGCTGATATATCTTCGAATAGTGACTTCGTTTCCTTTAGATATATACCCAGAAGTGGGATTACTGAATCATATGGTAATTTTACTTTTAATAATATGAATAGTCTCCATACTGTTTTCCATACAAATTTATATCCCTATAACAGTGCATAAGTTCCCCATTTTCCCCAATATTTACCAAAATTTGTTAGTTTTAATTTTTTGGTAGTATATATTCTAATAGTTAGTAATATCTTGCTGTGTTTTACAGAGGTAAACAGCAACAACAACAACATAATGACTTTGCCCTGAGTTTTTACGTTGAGCACTTTTTAATGCTCCTGTTGGTCATTTATATAACTTTTTTGAAAAAAAAGTCTATTGAGATCCTTTTGCTATTTTTTTAATTATATATTTTTTTCTATTTGTATCTGTTGGTTATTAACCTCTTTTCAGATATAAGATTTGTTAGTATTTTCTTCCATTCTGTGGATTGTGTTTTCATTCTCTCTCTCTCTCTTTTTTTTTTTTGGAAATGCAGAAACTTTAGTTTGATGTAATACCATTTATTTATTTTTGCTTTTTTTGCTTGTGTTTTTGATCTGGTATCCAAAAAACTATTGGCAAGACCAATGTCAAGGAGAATTTTTCCTATGTTTTCCTTTAGAAAATTTAGTTTCATGCATTACACTAAAGTCTTTAATCTATTTCAAGTTAAGATTTATGAGTGATATAAGGTTCCAGTTTCATGCTGGTTTATGTGACTATTCAGTTTTAAATATCATTTATTGAACAGACTATCTTTACCCATTATATATGTTGGCCCCTGTCAAATATTAGGTGACTGTATGAAAGGATTTATTTCTGGACTCTCAATTCTGTTCTACTTGTTTATTGGTCTATTTTTATGCCAGTATACTTTATTGTTTTGAGCATGAGGGCTTTGTAGTATAGTTTCAAATCAAGAAGTGTAATTTCGCTTCTTCATTCTTTCTCAGAACTGCTTTAATTATTTGTTGTCTTTTATGGTCTCATATTAATTTTAGGATTCTTTACTTACTTCTGTAAAAAAATAATATTGGATTTTTTAAAAGATTTTTTATTTATTTATTTGACAGAGAGAGATGACAAGCAGGCAGAGAGGCAGGCAGAGAGAGAAGAGGTAGCAGCTTCCTGCTGAGCAGAGAGCCTGATGCAGGGCTCGATCCCAGGACCCTGAACCCACTGAGCCACCCAGGCACCCCTAACATTGGATTTTTGATAGGAATTGAATTTAGAGATGGTTTTCGGTAGTATGGACATTTTAACAATGTTAATTCTTACCATTCATAAATATGAGCTATCTTTCCATTTGTGTCTCCTCCAATTTCTTTATCAATGTCATAGTTTATGGAGTGCAGATCTTTCATCGTCTTAGTTAAATCTATTCCTAAGTATTTTATTACTTTTGATGCTATTGTGAATTAGATTGTTTTCTTTATTTTTTCAGATAGTTCATCATTAGAGTGTTAAAATGCTCCTGTCTTGTGATTACTTTTGGCAGCACATATACTAAAATTGGAATGATGCAGAGAAGATTAGCGTGATCACTGAACAAGGATGACATGAAAAACTGGGAAGCATTCCATATTTAAAAAAAAAAATGAAACAAAACAAAATTCTTGTCTTTTATATATTGATCTTGTATTTGGCAGCTTTACTAAATTTGTTTATTCAAATTTTTTTGTGAAGTTTTTTGGATTTTTAAAGTTCATGTTATCCAAAAAAAGAAAATTTTACTTCTTCCATTTTTTTTTTTTTGGAGTCTCTTATTTCTTTGTGTTCCTTGTTTCTCTGGCTAAGACATCCAGTACTATGTCAAATGAGAGTAGTGAAAGTGGACACACGTGTCTTGTTTCTGATCTTTAAGGGGAAAACTTTCAAACTTTTTTGATTGAATATGAGATTATCTCTGGGCTTGCAATATGTGTTTTTTCTTTAATAGATTTTTTAAATTATTTTTAAAAATTTTTTATAAACATATAATGTGTTTTTATCCCTAGGGGTACAGCTCTGTGAATCACCAGATTTACACATTTCATAGCACTCACCATCTCTCACCATAGCACCTGCCCTCCCCAATGTCCATACCCCCACCATCCTCTCCCAACACACCTCCCCCCAGCAACCCTCAGTCTGTTTTGTGAGATTCAGTCTTTTATGGTTTGTCTCCCTCCCAATCCCATCTTCTTTTATTTTTCTTTTTGTACCCCCTAAACTCCTATGTTGCATCTCCACTTCATCATATCAGGGAGATCATATGATAGTTGTCTTTCTCAGATTGATTTATTTCACCAAGCATAATACACTCTAGTTCCATCCATGTCATCACAAATAGCAGGATTTCATTTCTTTTGATGGCTGCATAGTATCCCATTGTACATATATACCACATCTTACTTATTGATTCATCTGTTGAAGGACATTTAGGTTCTTTCCATAGTTTAACTATTGTGGACATTGCTGCTATGAACATTTGGGTGCATGTGCCCCTTCAGAATGCCACGTTTGTATCTGTAGGGTATATACCCAGTACTACAATCACTAGGTCATAGGGTAGTTCTATTTGCAGCTTTTCGAGGCACCTCCACGCTGTTTTCCAGAGTGGTTGCACCAGCTTGCATTCCCACGTACAGTGTAGGAGGGTTGCCCTTTCTCCACATCCTCGCCAGCATCTGTCATTGACTGACTTGTTCATTTTAGCCATTCTGAAAGGTGTGAGGTGGTATCTCATTCTGGTTTTGATTTGTATTTCCCTGATGCCGAGTGATGTGGAGCATTTTTTTAATGTGTCTGTTGGCCATTTGGATGTATTCTTTGCAGAAATGTCTGTTCATGTCCTCTGCCCATTTCTTCATTGGATTATTTGTTCTTAGGATGTTGAGTTTGATAAGCTCTTTATAGATTTTTTCTGGCCCTTTATCTGGTATGTCATTTGCAAATATCTTCTCCCAGATAACTTCTGACAGTCATCTTTTGGCTTTGTTAACTGTTTCCTTTGCTGGGCAAAAGCTTTTTGATCTGATGAAATCCCAATAGTTCATTCATTCCCTTGCTTCCCTTGCCTTTGGTGATGTTCCTAGGAAGAAGTTGCTGCTGCTGAGGTCAAAGAGGTTGCTACCTGTTCTCTCCTCAAGGATTTTGATGGATTCCTTTCTCACATTATGCTTCTTCATCCATTTCCAGTCTGTTTTCATGTATGGTGTAAGGAAATGGTCCAATTTCATTTTTCTGCATGTGGCTGTTCAATTTTCCCAACACCATTTGTTGAAGAGGCTGTCTTTGTTCCATTGGACATTCCTTGCTGCTTTGTTGACGATTAGTTGACCATAGAGTTGAGGGTGTGTTTCTGGGCTCTCTATTCTGTTCCATTGATCTATGTCTGTTTTGGGGACAGTTCCCTACTATCTTGATGATGACAACTTTGTAATAGAGCTTGAAGTCTGGAATTGTGATGCCAACAACTTTGGCTTTCTTTTTCAATTTTCCTCTGGCTATTCGAGGTATTTTCTGGTTCCATATATATTTTAGGATGATTTGTCCCATTTCTTTGAAAAAAATGGATGGGATTTTGATAGGGATTGCATTAAATATGTAGATTGCTTTAGGTAGCATAGACATTTTCACAATATTTGTTCTTCCAATACAGGAGCATGGAACATTTTTTCCATTTCTTTGTGTCTTCTTCATTTTTTTTCATGAGTACTTTAGAGTTTTCTGAGTATAGATTCTTTGTCTCTTTGGTTAGGTTTATTCCTAGGTATCTTAGGGTTTTGAGTGCAATTGTAAATGGGATTCACTCCTTAATTTCTATTTCTTCAGTCTTGTTGGTATAAAAAAAATGCAACCAATTTCTGTTCATTGATTTATATCCTGACACTTTACAGAATTCCTATACAAGTTATAGCAGATTTGGAGTGGAGTCCTTTAAGTTTTCTTCATTTGAAATCTTTTTTTATATACATTTATAGCTATAAAATTTCCTTTTATAACTGCTTTGCTACTTCTCATAATTTTTTGGTATATATTTTTTTATTTTCCTCAAGATGTATTTTTATTCACACTTTGTCTTCTTTTTTTGATTTTTTGTTTGTTTAAAAATGTGTATGTCTGTGTATTTGTAAATTTTCCAAATTTCCTTCTGTATTGATTTCTAGTTTCATATTTTGGCTGGAAATATACTCGATATGCTTTCTATATTATTGATTTGGGGGGACTCTTGTTTTGTGGTTTAAAATGTGATCTATCCTAGAAAATTTTCCACGTGTGTTTGAGAAGAATATTTATTATGATACTATTAGATGGAATATCCTCTAAATAAGTTAGGTTCATTTGACGTAGTTGTTTGTTTGTTTTGTTTGTTTGTTTGTTTGAGAGAGAGAGAGCAGGGCAGAGAGAATGAGCAAGGAGTAAGGGCAGAGACAGAGAGAGAAGACCCCCTCCTGAGCAGGGAGCCCAATGTGGGACTCTATCTCAGCACCCTGGGATCACGACCTGAGCCAAAGGCAAATGCTTAACTGACTGAGCCACCCAGTTTTCCAGGCATAGTGTCTAAATTCACTATTTTCTTATTGATTTCTGTCTGGATGATCTATCCATAGGTAAGAGTGGGGTATTATTGTCCCCAGATATTATTGTATTGCTATTTATTTCTCCTTTTTGTTTTGTTAGTATTTGTTTTATATATTTATGTGGCTCATTTATTAGGTACATGATATTTACAATTACTGTATTGATGTATTGATGACACTTTTCTTATTGTATAATGACCTTCTTTGACTCCTGTGGTGATTTTTAGCTTATATAAACCCTATTTTGTCTGTTATAGTTATTGCCACCCTTGTTTTCTTTTGTTATCATTAGCTTGGAATATCTTTTTCCATCCCTTTACTCTCTGCCCATGTGTGTCCTTAAAGCTAAAGTGATTCTTTTATATGCAACATATTGTTGGATCTTGTGTTTTTGTTTGTTTTTTTATTCTAGCCTTTCTATGTCTTCCAACTGATGATTCCATTCACTTACAGTTAAAGTAATTATGCATAGGTAAGGACTTAACTATTGACTTTCATTCTTTTTATATTTCATGATTTATTTAAATTTTATATATATACATTATATATATATATATAGTGTAATATTAGTTTCAGGAGTAGAATTTAGTAATTCACCATTTACATATAACAGTGAATGCTCATCACAAGTGACCTCCTAATAATTATTACTGACTTAGCCCGTTCCCCTGCCCATCTCCCCTCCAGAAGTGTATTATGGTTTGCCTTCCCCTCCCTTTTTAAAAATTTTTTTTCTTTCCCCAGTGTTTATCTGTTTTGTTTCTCTTTTGTAGATGCTCTGCTCTTTATTTCCTGTCTTGTTCTCTTTGTTTGTAATCTGATGACTTTTTGTGGCAGTATGTTTTAACTTCTTTATCAAAATCTTTTGTGTTTTTTTACTACATATTTTTTTATATTTAGCATTAAGCTTATATAAAATACGTTAGTTATAACATTCCATTTTATGTTGAAAACAAATGAACTTCAATACTTTACAGAAAATTTATACTTCTCCTATAACAATAGGTTATTGATGTTTTTACATTTTAGATCATTTTTATATTGTACTTTCAATAACAAATGATTGCAGTTATAGTTATTTTTAATAGGCTTGTTTTTTTAACTTTTAAACTAGACTAATAAATGATTTATATATCACCATTACAATATTAGAGAATCTGGTTTTGACTATACATTTACCTTTAGCAATAAATAAGGAGCCATCCATGCATCCATGTTGCCATCTTGATGACATCACCATCCCCAAAGCTTCAGTAAGTGTTACTTTATATTTATCTTTTTTTAAAGATTTTGTTTATTTGACAGAGAGAGAGAGAGCTCAAGTTGGCAGAGTGGCAGGCAGAGGAAGATCAAGAGGCAGCCTTATTACCCAGCAGTGAGCCCAATGCAGGTCTTAATCCCAGGACCCTGGGATCATGACCTGAGCCAAAGGCAGCTGCTTAACCGATTGAGTCACCCAGGGAGCCCTAAATTTTACTGTAGTTAATATATGACTATTTTTTATTTCTACTAATAGACATATCAATTTTATTGCTTTTAATATTAAGGTCTTCTCCTTAACATTTTATAAGTGTTGTTTACATTTGTGGTGGTAAGTATGTAATTCATGTATGTGGTGGTATGTAAGTAATTCAAATATGAATTTTAAACTCTAGATCATATGCTCCATTGTGGCAGATATTTGTCTTATTCATCACACCCACAAAAAATTGGTACTAAATAGGTCTTTGTTGATTGACTGAATGAATTAAGTGTTCTGACACTAGCATAGCTGACCAAACCAGACATAAAGGAGAAAATATGATTGTCAAATGGGTGAACCTGAGATAAAAAGACACTTTTAGCTTAGTTTGATATACACTCCGGATAACATTCCAACTTTGCATGGATTTTTAGAAAGCAAACAACTCCTCTCCTAAATAATAAATTTATTAATTGCCTTCCTTATGAGTCCTGACAGCAGTCAGCTTTGTGGGTTTCGGATTCCATTCCAAGAAGTTGAATGTCTGTTTGATTTATGTAATAGGCAACAGTGTCATGAGGAAAGACTTGTAGGACAAAATTTCTTAAAGACGGGAACACAGATGGCTGCCTATGGACTGTGAGGTGGGTGTTAATGAAAATGCATTGAGCAGTAAGGGAAGGGCAGCTCACAACCATAGGAAAGGTGCCCTGTATTTTGTTTTATTTTGTTTTGTTTTACAAACAGATACCATTTCCCCTCTCCATGGAAATTTTCAAATTTACTTTGGTCTAACAACCACAAATACTTAGGACGTTATGAACACAAGATGGGCATTAAAGGATAAAAATAAACAAAAATTTAAGTAAATGTTAAGTGTTTATCATTATTTCAACCATGTTTTTCTATGCTTAACTGCTCAAAGAAATTACACATGTTTCTAAATATTATACCAGGCTGTTAAACTAATGCAAAGGGTTTTATGGAATTTCTACAACACCATCTCGATTTTCTACATTGGCTGTCATCCTGAAAATTCTCAGTTTATAAATGTGCATATATTTACTATAATAATATTCACTGGTTATTTACCTGGTTTATTACTGTATTTTAATCCTTTCTAATTGTTCAATTTCTTCCATGTTTCCTCCTTATTTCTACAAATGTCAATCCATCACATGTTATGTAAAGTGAAACAAAGAGGAACAGCTGTTAGTAGAAAGGATTAATAGGTGCTTTGATGTTACTCTGTGAGATATTAAGTACTAGGAAAGGTATTTCCATATCATCATTTAAATATATTTCAGGAAAACATCAAAGTTGTTATGCTTTAATTAAACCTTCATTAAGTCTTAATATATATATTTTTTTCCTAATTCACAAGTCCGCCCTTCGTGTCCCATTCAAAACCCACTCATTTTATGGAATAATTGTTTTATCTTCCCAATACAATCTTCATTTAACTTATTGCTCTGGTGTACTCCTCTGGCAGCACATATATTAACTTATTGTTCTGGGTATACAAAAGGATAGGAATGGAATATTTTGTAATATGATATTTTGTCCTTTCTACACTATGCCCGGGCAACGAGGATTTCGCTCCAGGTGGGTTTATTACACCGTGCTGTGGAGACTAGCTCAGGCAAACAACAGCCGCATCCCACAGAACCGACTCTGATTTCCCAAAGAATGCTGTGCTTTCCCAGAGGGGAGGCCCGGGCAAAGAGGCTTTCACTCTATGAAGGTTTCTCCCAACGAGCTGCAAATACTAGGCTAAGGCACCCAGCCAGAGCAGCCCACAGAACCGACTTTGATTTCCCAGCTTTCACAGTAGTTTTCAGGTTGGCGCGAACCGCACTTCGCTGTGCTTCCTCAGCAAGGCTTTGGGCGTTCGCTCTGTCGCGTCAGGGAAGAAGAGCTGCGGAAGAGGTGGTGCCTCTTGGACTTTGCTTTCCCAGGCTCCATGTTCACGCCCTGGGTTCACACTGCCAGGCCGAACTAAGCAGACACAGCCACAGCACTGCAGCAGCGTGCGTGGCCTAGGATGGCACTCTATGCACACTACCATCTTCTGGCATAGGCAAGGCTTGGCCTTTTACTCTGTCGCACAGTCGGTTTCAGAGACTAGGCCAGTGCCTTCCCCACAGGAGAGGAGAGGTGACAGGATCCCTGCACACGGCACGTGCAAAGGGATGGGAAGATTTGGGGGATTGTCACCACTTCTTCCCCGGCACACCCATTGCCACCAACAAGGCTGCCATTTCTTGGAGGAAGACGGCATCTGACTGTTTCTCCAGGGGGTTGTTTCGGCGTGTTCGGGGTATGGCGCCTAGTGGCAAGCCCAAGTCTGCCTTAGGGACAGGTGGCCAAGGAGATGCTCTCCCCTTGGGACCAGAGGCACAGGACAGGCCTGCCTTCTACACAGACTCCTTCCTCAGAGTGGAGCACACGCGCCTGCCCTAGTCGTGCCCTCGTGTCTCCTTAGCAGCTAGGCTTCGTCACACACACAAGGAGTGGGTGACACTTGTCTTGCCACTGGCCCGCTGTTCATGCCAGGGCCGGCTCTCCTGCTTCGCGACTGTTTCCTGACAACAAGGCCGACGGCTCCTTCTCTTCTCCCGGGAAGCGTGCTCCACCTTCCCCAGACATAATCTTGGGGAGCAGGGTGACAGGCGTGTCCCTTAAGGCCCTTGGCAGATGTGCAACCACGCTTCTCTCTCAGGCAGAGGGGATGCTAGGGCACGGAGAATATCGCTCCATGCGCGTTTCATCCACCGTGCTGCGGAGACTAGCTCAGGCAAGCAGAAGCAACATCCCACAAACACGATTCTGATTTCCCAACGAATGCTGTGCTTTCCCAGAGGACATGCCCGGGCAAATAGGCTTTCGCTCTATGCGGGTATCTCCCACCGTGAGACCGGGCTCAGGCAAGCAGCAGCAGCAGCAGTACCGACTCTGATTTCTCAGCAAATGCTGTGCCTTCGCAGAGGCTTTGGGATTAGAGCCAACAGCACTTCGCCTCTGCTTCCGCAGAAAGGCTTTCGTTCTGTAGCGTCAAAGAAGAAGTGCTGCGGGAGAGCTAATTCCTCTTTGGCTTTGCTTTCCCGGGCTCCATTTTCGCGTCCTGGGTTCAAACTGCCAAGCCGAACTAAGCAAACACAGCATCCATCCTGCAGCAGTGTGTGTGGCCTAGGATGGCACTCTATGCCCACTACCATGTCCTGGCGTAGGCGGGGCTTGGCATTTTGCTCTGGCTCGAAGGCGGACTCGTGGACTAGGCCAGTGGCCTTTTCCACAGGAGAGGAGAGGTGACAGGATCCCTGCACACCGCCCGTGCACTGGGATGGGGAGCTGTGGGGTACTGTCCCCATTCCTTCCCCGGACACCCCGAGCCTCCGCGAACGCTTCCATATCTGGAGGACGATGGCATCTAACTGCCCGTTCCTGCTGGAGCTGTTTCTGCGAGTTCAGGGCCGGCGCCTGGTGGCAAGCCCACGTCTGCCCTATGGACAGGTGGCCAAGGAGCTGCTGTCCCCTTGGGCCCAGAGGCACAGGACAGGCCAACCTTCTGCTCAGACTCCTTCCACATAGCGGAGCACGCGCCCCTGCCCTAGTCGTCCTCTCATGTCTCCTTCGCAGCCAGGCTCATATCTCTCCGCACAGGTAGCGGGTGAAACTTGTCTTGCCACCGACCCGCTGTTCCTCACGGGTCCGGCTCTCCTGCTTCGCGACCGTTTCCGGACAATAACACCAACGACTCCTTCTCTTGTCCCGGGGCGGCGTGCTGTGCCTTCCCCAGACATGCTCCTGGGGAGCGCAGTGACAGACGTGTCCCTTTCCTTAAGGCTCATCCCACAGGCGCAACCAAGCATCTCTCTCAGGCAGAGGGGATGCCCGGCAAAGAGGATTTCGCTCTATGCGGGATTATTACACCGTGCTGTGGAGACCAGTTCAAGCAAGCAGCAGCCGCATCCCACAGACCCGACTCTGATTTCCCAAAGAGTGCTGTGCTTTCCCAGAGGGAAAAGAGGCAAAGAGGCTTTCGATCTAGGCGGGTTTCTCCCACCGTGCTGCGAATACTAGGCTAAGGCACCCAGCCAGAGCAGCCCACAGGACCGATTCTGATTTCCCAGCGACTGCTATGCTATCGCAGAGGTTTTCAGCTTAGCGAGAACGGCACTTCTCTGCGGCTTCCTCAGCAAGGCTTTGGGAGTTCGCTCTGTCGCATCAGGGAAGAAGAGCTGCGGAAGAGGTGGTGCCTCTTGGACCTTGCTTTCCCGTGCTCCATGTTCGCGTCCTGGGTTCACCCTGCCACGCCGAAATAAGCAGACACAGCCTCAACTCTGCAGCAGCGTGCCTGGCCTAGGAGGGCACACTGCTCACAATTTCATCTCCCGGCGTAGGCAAGGCCTGCCCTTTTGCTGTGGCATTCAGGTGGACAGGGACTAGGCCAGTGCCTTCCCCAGCCGGGAGGAGACGCGACACGATCACTGCACACCGCCCGCGCCCTGGTATGGGGAGTAATGGGTAACTGTCCCTCCTTCCCCGGGTCACCTGCTGCCTCCGCCAATGCTGCCACATCCTGGAGGAAGACGACATCTGACTGCCCGTTCCTCCAGGAGCTGTTGCTGTGAGTTCAGGGCCGGGCGCCTGGTGGCAAGCCCACGTCTGCCCTATGGTCAGGTGGCCAAAGAGCTGCTGTCCCCTTGGGTCCGGGGGCCCAGGACAGGCATGTCTTCTGCCCAGACTCCTTCCTCAGAGTGGAGCACGCGCCCCTGCCCTATTCGTTCCCTCGTGTCTCCTTAGCAGCCTGGCTGCCGTCTCTCCCCACAGGGAGCAGGTGACACTTGTCATGCCACCGGCCCGCTGTTCCTGACAGGACCGGCTCTCCTGCTTCGCGACCTTTTCCCGACAATAAGGCCGACAGCTCCTCTTCACCCAGGAAGCGTGGTGCACCTTCCCAAGTCATGCTCCTGGGGAACGCAGTGACAGACGTGTCCCTTTCCTTAAGGCTCATCACAGAGGCGCAGCCGAGCATCTCTCTCAGGCAGAGGGGATGCCCGGGCTAAGAGGATTTCGCTCCATGCGGGTTTATTACTCCGTGCTGTGGAGACTAGCTCAGGCAAACAACAGCCGCATCCCACAGAACCGACTCTGATTTCCCAAAGAATGCTGTGCTTTTCCAGAGGGGAGGCCCGGACAAAGAGGCTTTCGCTCTATGCGGGTTTCTCCCACTGTGCTGCGAATATTAGGCTAAGGCACCCAGCCAGAGCAGCCCACAGGACCGACTCTGATTTCCCAGCGTCTGCTCTGCTTTCACAGTAGTTTTCAGCTTGGCGCGAACCGCACTTCGCTGTGCTTCCTCAGCAAGGCTTTGGGCTTCGCTCTGTCGCGTCAGGGAAGAAGAGCTGCGGAAGAGGTGGTGCCTCTTGGGCCTTGCTTTCCTGGACTCCATGTTCGCGCCCTGGGTTCACACTGCCAGGCCGAACTAAGCAGACACAGCCACTGCCCTGCAGCAGCGTGCGTGGCTTAGGATGGCACTCTATGCTCACTACCATGTCCTGGCGTAGGCGGGGCTTGGCATTTTGCTCTGGCTCGAAGGCGGACTCGTGGACTAGGCCAGTGGCCTTTTCCACAGGAGAGGAGAGGTGACAGGATCCCTGCACACCGCCCGTGCACTGGGATGGGGAGCTGTGGGGTACTGTCCCCATTCCTTCCCCGGACACCCCGAGCCTCCGCGAACGCTTCCATATCTGGAGGACGATGGCATCTAACTGCCTGTTCCTGCTGGAGCTGTTTCTGCGAGCTCAGGGCCGGCGCCTGGTGGCAAGCCCACGTCTGCCCTATGGACAGGTGGCCAAGGAGCTGCTGTCCCCTTGGGCCCAGAGGCACAGGACAGGCCAACCTTCTGCTCAGACTCCTTCCACATAGCGGAGCACGCGCCCCTGCCCTAGTCGTCCTCTCATGTCTCCTTCGCAGCCAGGCTCACATCTCTCCGCACAGGTAGCGGGTGAAACTTGTCTTGCTACCGACACGCTGTTGCTCACGGGTCCGGCTCTCCTGCTTCGCGACCGTTTCCGGACAATATAACCAACGACTCCTTCTCTTGTCCCGGGGCGGCGTGCTGTGCCTTCCCCAGACACGCTCCTGGGGAGCGCAGTGACAGACGTGTCCCTTTCCTTAAGGTTGTTTCCACAGGCGCAACCACGCTTCTCTCTCAGGCAGAGGGGATGCCCGGGCCAAGAGGATTTCGCTCCATGCGGGTTTATTACACCGTGCTGTGGAGACCAGCTCAGGCAAGCAGCAGCCGCAACCCACAGACCCGACTCTCATTTCCCAAAGAGTGCTGTGCTTTCCCAGAGGGAAAAGAGGCAAAGAGGCTTTCGCTCTAGGCGGGTTTCTCTCACCGTGCTACGAATACTAGGCGAAGGCACCCAGCCAGAGCAGCCCACAGGACCGACTCTGATTTCCCAGCGTCTGCTCTGCTTTCACAGTAGTTTTCAGCTTGGCGCGAACCGCACTTCCCTGTGCTTCCTCAGCAAGGCTTTGGGCTTCGCTCTGTCGCGTCAGGGAAGAAGAGCTGCGGAAGAGGTAGTGCCTCTTGGGCCTTGCTTTCCTGGACTCCATGTTCGCGCCCTGGGTTCACACTGCCAGGCCGAACTAAGCAGACACAGCCACAGCCCTGCAGCAGCGTGCGTGGCTTAGGATGGCACTCTATGCCCACTACCATGTCCTGGCGTAGGCGGGGCTTGGCATTTTGCTCTGGCTCGAAGGCGGACTCGTGGACTAGGCCAGTGGCCTTTTCCACAGGAGAGGAGAGGTGACAGGATCCCTGCACACCGCCCGTGCACTGGGATGGGGAGCTGTGGGGTACTGTCCCCATTCCTTCCCCGGACACCCCGAGCCTCCGCGAACGCTTCCATATCTGGAGGACGATGGCATCTAACTGCCCGTTCCTGCTGGAGCTGTTTCTGCGAGTTCAGGGCCGGCGCCTGGTGGCAAGCCCACGTCTGCCCTATGGACAGGTGGCCAAGGAGCTGCTGTCCCCTTGGGCCCAGAGGCACAGGACAGGCCAACCTTCTGCTCAGACTCCTTCCAAATAGCAGAGCACGCGCCCCTGCCCTAGTCGTCCTCTCATGTCTCCTTCGCAGCCAGGCTCACATCTCTCCGCACAGGTAGCGGGTGAAACTTGTCTTGCCACCGACACACTGTTCCTCACGGGTCCGGCTCTCCTGCTTCGCGACCGTTTCCGGACAATAACACCAACGACTCCTTCTCTTGTCCCGGGGCGGCGTGCTGTGCCTTCCCCAGACATGCTCCTGGGGAGCGCAGTGACAGACGTGTCCCTTTCCTTAAGGCTGTTTCCACAGGCGCAACCACGCTTCTCTCTCAGGCAGAGGGGATGCCCGGGCCAAGAGGATTTCGCTCCATGCGGGTTTATTACACCGGGCTGTAGAGACCAGCTCAGGCAAGCAGCAACCGCTCCCCACAGACAAGACTCTAATTTCCCAAAGAATGCTTTGCTTTCCCAGAGGGGATGCCCGGGCCAAGAGGCTTTTGCTCTAGGCGGTATCTCCCAATGTGCTGCGAACACTAGGCTAAGGCAACCAGCAAGAGCAGTCCTCTGATTAACCCGGGACTGCTTTGCTTTTGCAGAAGTTTTCAGCTTGCTGCGAACCGCACTTCGCTGCTGCTTCCTCAGCAAGGCTTTGGGCGTTCGCTCTGTCCCGTCAGGGATGAAGAGATGCGGAGAGCTGGTGCCTCTTGGGCCTTGCTTCCCGGGCTCCATGTTCGCGTCCTGGATTCAACGTGCCAGGCCGAAATAAGCAGATACAGTCACAACCCTGCAGTAGCATGCGTGGCCCAGGATGGCACTCTATGCACACTACCATCTCCCGGTGTAGGCAACGCTAGGCCTTTGGCTCTGGCGCTCAGGCGGACCCAGGGACTAGGTCAGTTCCTTCCCCACAGGAGAGGAGAGGCAACAGGATCTCTGCACACCGCCCGTGCACTGGGATGGGGAGCAGTGAGGTACTTTCCCCACTCCTTCCCCAGACACCCCGTGCATCCGCGAACGCTTCCACATCCTGGAGGAAGACGGCATCTGACTGCCCGTTCTTTCCGGGAGCTACTTCTGCGAATTCAGGGTAGGCGCCTGGTGGCAAGCACATGTCTGCACCTGGAACAGGAGGCCAAGGAGCTGCTGTCCCCTTGGGCCCAGGGGCACAGGACAGACATGCCTTCTGCCCAGACTCCTTCCTCAGAGTGGAGCAAGCGCCCCTGCCCTAGTCGTCCCCTCGTGTCTCCTTCTCAGCCAGGTTTCCATCTCTCCGCACAGAGAGCGGGTGACACTTCTCTTACCACCGACCCGCTGTTGCTGACAGGGCTGGCTCTCCTGCTTGCGACTGTTTCCGACAACAAGGCCGACTCCTTCTCTTCCCCGGGGCAGCGTGCTGCACCTTCCCCAGACATGCTCCTGGGGAGCGCAGTGACAGACGTGTCCCTTTCTTAAGGCTCTTCCCACAGGCGCAACCAGGCATCTCTCTCAGGCAGAGGGGATGCCCGGCAAAGAGGATTTCGCTCTATGCGGGTTTATTACACCGTGCTGTGGAGACCAGTTCAAGCAAGCAGCAGCCTCATCCCACAGACCCGACTCTGATTGCCCAAAGAGTGCTGTGCTTTCCCAGAGGGAAAAGAGGCAAAGAGGCTTTCGCTCTAGGCGGGTTTCTCCCACCGTGCTGCGAATACTAGGCGAAGGCACCCAGCCAGAGCAGCCCACAGGACCGACTCTGATTTCCCAGCGTCTGCTCTGCTTTCACAGTAGTTTTCAGCTTGGCGCGAACCGCACTTCCCTGTGCTTCCTCAGCAAGGCTTTGGGCTTCGCTCTGTCGCGTCAGGGAAGAAGAGCTGCGGAAGAGGTGGTGCCTCTTGGACCTTGCTTTCCCGTGCTCCATGTTCGCGCCCTGGGTTCACACTGCCAGGCCGAACTAAGAAGACACAGCCACAGCCCTGCAGCAGCGTGCGTGGCTTAGGATGGCACTCTATGCCCACTACCATGTCCTGGCGTAGGCGGGGCTTGGCATTTTGCTATGGCTCGAAGGCGGACTCGTGGACTAGGCCAGTGGCCTTTTCCACAGGAGAGGAGAGGTGACAGGATCCCTGCACACCGCCCGTGCACTGGGATGGGGAGCTGTGGGGTACTGTCCCCATTCCTTCCCCGGACACCCCGAGCCTCCGCGAACGCTTCCATATCTGGAGGACGATGGCATCTAACTGCCCGTTCCTGCTGGAGCTGTTTCTGCGAGTTCAGGGCCGGCGCCTGGTGGCAAGCCCAAGTCTGCCCTATGGACAGGTGGCCAAGGAGCTGCTGTCCCCTTGGGCCCAGAGGCACAGGACAGGCCACCTTCTGCTCAGACTCCTTCCACATAGCAGAGCACGCGCCCCTGCCCTAGTCGTCCTCTCATGTCTCTTTCGCAGCCAGGCTCACATCTCTCCGCACAGGTAGCGGGTGAAACTTGTCTTGCCACCGACACACTGTTCCTCACGGGTCCGGCTCTCCTGCTTCGCGACCGTTTCCGGACAATAACACCAACGACTCCTTCTCTTGTCCCGGGGCGGCGTGCTGTGCCTTCCCCAGACATGCTCCTGGGGAGCGCAGTGACAGACGTGAACCTTTCCTTAAGGCTGTTTCCACAGGCGCAACCACGCTTCTCTCTCAGGCAGAGGGGATGCCCGGGCCAAGAGGATTTCGCTCCATGCGGGTTTATTACACCGGGCTGTAGAGACCAGCTCAGGCAAGCAGCAACCGCTCCCCACAGACAAGACTCTAATTTCCCAAAGAATGCTTTGCTTTCCCAGAGGGGATGCCCGGGCCAAGAGGCTTTTGCTCTAGGCGGTATCTCCCAATGTGCTGCGAACACTAGGCTAAGGCAACCAGCAAGAGCAGTCCTCTGATTAACCCGGGACTGCTTTGCTTTTGCAGAAGTTTTCAGCTTGCTGCGAACCGCACTTCGCTGCTGCTTCCTCAGCAAGGCTTTGGGCGTTCGCTCTGTCCCGTCAGGGATGAAGAGATGCGGAGAGCTGGTGCCTCTTGGGCCTTGCTTCCCGGGCTCCATTTTCGCGTCCTGGATTCAAAGTGCCAGGCCGAAATAAGCAGATACAGTCACAACCCTGCAGTAGCATGCGTGGCCCAGGATGGCACTCTATGCACACTACCATCTCCCGGTGTAGGCAACGCTAGGCCTTTGGCTCTGGCGCTCAGGCGGACACAGGGACTAGGTCAGTTCCTTCCCCACAGGAGAGGAGAGGCAACAGGATCTCTGCACACCGCCCGTGCACTGGGATGGGGAGCAGTGAGGTACTTTCCCCACTCCTTCCCCAGACACCCCGTGCATCCGCGAACGCTTCCACATCCTGGAGGAAGACGGCATCTGACTGCCCGTTCTTTCCGGGAGCTCTTTCTGCGAATTCAGGGTAGGCGCCTGGTGGCAAGCACATGTCTGCACCTGGAACAGGAGGCCAAGGAGCTGCTGTCCCCTTGGTCCCAGGGGCACAGGACAGACATGCCTTCTGCCCAGACTCCTTCCTCAGAGTGGAGCAAGCGCCCCTGCCCTAGTCGTCCCCTCGTGTCTCCTTCTCAGCCAGGTTTCCATCTCTCCGCACAGAGAGCGGGTGACACTTCTCTTACCACCGACCCGCTGTTGCTGACAGGGCTGGCTCTCCTGCTTGCGACTGTTTCCGACAACAAGGCCGACTCCTTCTCTTCCCCGGGGCAGCGTGCTGCATCTTCCCCAGACATGCTCCTGGGGAGCGCAGTGACAGACGTGTCCCTTTCTTAAGGCTCTTCCCACAGGCGCAACCAAGCATCTCTCTCAGGCAGAGGGGATGCCCGGCAAAGAGGATTTCGCTCTATGCGGGTTTATTACACCGTGCTGTGGAGACCAGTTCAAGCAAGCAGCAGCCTCATCCCACAGACCCGACTCTGATTTCCCAAAGAGTGCTGTGCTTTCCCAGACGGAAAAGAGGCAAAGAGGCTTTCGATCTAGGCGGGTTTCTCCCACCGTGCTGCGAATACTAGGCTAAGGCACCCAGCCAGAGCAGCCCACAGGACCGATTCTGATTTCCCAGCGACTGCTATGCTATCGCAGAGGTTTTCAGCTTAGCGAGAACGGCACTTCTCTGCGGCTTCCTCAGCAAGGCTTTGGGCGTTCGCTCTGTCGCATCAGGGAAGAAGAGCTGTGGAAGAGGTGGTGCCTCTTGGACCTTGCTTTCCCGTGCTCCATGTTCGCGTCCTGGATTCACCCTGCCACGCCGAAATAAGCAGACACAGCCTCAAATCTGCAGCAGCGTGCCTGGCCTAGGAGGGCACACTGCTCACAATTTCATCTCCCGGCGTAGGCAAGGCCTGCCCTTTTGCTGTGGCATTCAGGTGGACAGGGACTAGGCCAGTGCCTTCCCCAGCCGGGAGGAGACGCGACACGATCACTGCACACCGCCCGCGCCCTGGTATGGGGAGTAATGGGTAACTGTCCCTCCTTCCCCGGGTCACCTGCTGCCTCCGCCAATGCTGCCACATCCTGGAGGAAGACGACATCTGACTGCCCGTTCCTCCAGGAGCTGTTGCTGTGAGTTCAGGGCCGGGCGCCTGGTGGCAAGCCCACGTCTGCCCTATGGTCAGGTGGCCAAAGAGCTGCTGTCCCCTTGGGTCCGGGGGCCCAGGACAGGCCAGACTCCTTCTGCCCAGACTCCTTCCTCAGAGTGGAGCACGCGCCCCTGCCCTATTCGTTCCCTCGTGTCTCCTTAGCAGCCTGGCTGCCGTCTCTCCCCACAGGGAGCAGGTGACACTTGTCATGCCACCGGCCCGCTGTTCCTGACAGGACCGGCTCTCCTGCTTCGCGACCTTTTCCCGACAATAAGGCCGACAGCTCCTCTTCACCCAGGAAGCGTGGTGCACCTTCCCAAGTCATGCTCCTGGGGAACGCAGTGACAGACGTGTCCCTTTCCTTAAGGCTCATCACAGAGGCGCAGCCGAGCATCTCTTTCAGGCAGGGGGGATGCCCGGGCTAAGAGGATTTCGCTCCATGCGGGTTTATTACACCGTGCTGTGGAGACTAGCTCAGGCAAACAACAGCCGCATCCCACAGAACCGACTCTGATTTCCCAAAGAATGCTGTGCTTTTCCAGAGGGGAGGCCCGGGCAAAGAGGCTTTCGCTCTATGCGGGTTTCTCCCACTGTGCTGCGAATATTAGGCTAAGGCACCCAGCCAGAGCAGCCCACAGGACCGACTCTGATTTCCCAGCGTCTGCTCTGCTTTCACAGTAGTTTTCAGCTTGGCGCGAACCGCACTTCGCTGTGCTTCCTCAGCAAGGCTTTGGG
Source organism: Mustela lutreola (assembly GCF_030435805.1). Lineage (NCBI taxonomy): Eukaryota > Metazoa > Chordata > Mammalia > Carnivora > Mustelidae > Mustela > Mustela lutreola. The sequence goes on along the minus strand of NC_081304.1, from coordinate 61,620,468 downwards.
CTTCGCTCTGTCGCGTCAGGGAAGAAGAGCTGCGGAAGAGGTGGTGCCTCTTGGACCTTGCTTTCCCGTGCTCCATGTTCGCATCCTGGGTTCACCCTGCCACGCCGAAATAAGCAGACACAGCCTCAACTCTGCAGCAGCGTGCCTGGCCTAGGAGGGCACACTGCTCACAATTTCATCTCCCGGCGTAGGCAAGGCCTGCCCTTTTGCTGTGGCATTCAGGTGGACAGGGACTAGGCCAGTGCCTTCCCCAGCCGGGAGGAGACGCGACACGATCACTGCACACCGCCCGCGCCCTGGTATGGGGAGTAATGGGTAACTGTCCCTCCTTCCCCGGGTCACCTGCTGCCTCCGCCAATGCTGCCACATCCTGGAGGAAGACGACATCTGACTGCCCGTTCCTCCAGGAGCTGTTGCTGTGAGTTCAGGGCCGGGCGCCTGGTGGCAAGCCCACGTCTGCCCTATGGTCAGGTGGCCAAAGAGCTGCTGTCCCCTTGGGTCCGGGGGCCCAGGACAGGCCAGACTCCTTCTGCCCAGACTCCTTCCTCAGAGTGGAGCACGCGCCCCTGCCCTATTCGTTCCCTCGTGTCTCCTTAGCAGCCTGGCTGCCGTCTCTCCCCACAGGGAGCAGGTGACACTTGTCATGCCACCGGCCCGCTGTTCCTGACAGGACCGGCTCTCCTGCTTCGCGACCTTTTCCCGACAATAAGGCCGACAGCTCCTCTTCACCCAGGAAGCGTGGTGCACCTTCCCTAGTCATGCTCCTGGGGAACGCAGTGACAGACGTGTCCCTTTCCTTAAGGCTCATCACAGAGGCGCAGCCGAGCATCTCTCTCAGGCAGGGGGGATGCCCGGGCTAAGAGGATTTCGCTCCATGCGGGTTTATTACACCGTGCTGTGGAGACTAGCTCAGGCAAACAACAGCCGCATCCCACAGAACCGACTCTGATTTCCCAAAGAATGCTGTGCTTTTCCAGAGGGGAGGCCCGGGCAAAGAGGCTTTCGCTCTATGCGGGTTTCTCCCACTGTGCTGCGAATATTAGGCTAAGGCACCCAGCCAGAGCAGCCCACAGTACCGACTCTGATTTCCCAGCGTCTGCTCTGCTTTCACAGTAGTTTTCAGCTTGGCGCGAACCGCACTTCGCTGTGCTTCCTCAGCAAGGCTTTGGGCTTCGCTCTGTCGCGTCAGGGAAGAAGAGCTGCGGAAGAGGTGGTGCCTCTTGGGCCTTGCTTTCCTGGACTCCATGTTCGCGCCCTGGGTTCACACTGCCAGGCCGAACTAAGCAGACACAGCCACTGCCCTGCAGCAGCGTGCGTGGCTTAGGATGGCACTCTATGCTCACTACCATGTCCTGGCGTAGGCGGGGCTTGGCATTTTGCTCTGGCTCGAAGGCGGACTCGTGGACTAGGCCAGTGGCCTTTTCCACAGGAGAGGAGATGTGACAGGATCCCTGCACACCGCCCGTGCACTGGGATGGGGAGCTGTGGGGTACTGTCCCCATTCCTTCCCCGGACACCCCGAGCCTCCGCGAACGCTTCCATATCTGGAGGACGATGGCATCTAACTGCTCGTTCCTGCTGGAGCTGTTTCTGCGAGCTCAGGGCCGGCGCCTGGTGGCAAGCCCACGTCTGCCCTATGGACAGGTGGCCAAGGAGCTGCTGTCCCCTTGGGCCCAGAGGCACAGGACAGGCCAACCTTCTGCTCAGACTCCTTCAACATAGCGGAGCACGCGCCCCTGCCCTAGTCGTCCTCTCATGTCTCCTTCGCAGCCAGGCTCACATCTCTCCGCACAGGTAGCGGGTGAAACTTGTCTTGCTACCGACACGCTGTTCCTCACGGGTCCGGCTCTCCTGCTTCGCGACCGTTTCCGGACAATAACACCAACGACTCCTTCTCTTGTCCCGGGGCGGCGTGCTGTGCCTTCCCCAGACATGCTCCTGGGGAGCGCAGTGACAGACGTGTCCCTTTCCTTAAGGCTGTTTCCACAGGTGCAACCACGCTTCTCTCTCAGGCAGAGGGGATGCCCGGGCCAAGAGGATTTCGCTCCATGCGGGTTTATTACACCGTGCTGTGGAGACCAGCTCAGGCAAGCAGCAGCCGCACCCCACAGACCCGACTCTAATTTCCCAAAGAATGCTTTGCTTTCCCAGAGGGGATGCCCGGGCCAAGAGGCTTTTGCTCTAGGCGGTATCTCCCAATGTGCTGCGAACACTAGGCTAAGGCAACCAGCAAGAGCAGTCCTCTGATTAACCCGGGACTGCTTTGCTTTTGCAGAAGTTTTCAGCTTGCTGCGAACCGCACTTCGCTGCTGCTTCCTCAGCAAGGCTTTGGGCGTTCGCTCTGTCCCGTCAGGGATGAAGAGATGCGGAGAGCTGGTGCCTCTTGGGCCTTGCTTCCCGGGCTCCATGTTCGCGTCCTGGATTCAACGTGCCAGGCCGAAATAAGCAGATACAGTCACAACCCTGCAGTAGCATGCGTGGCCCAGGATGGCACTCTATGCACACTACCATCTCCCGGTGTAGGCAACGCTAGGCCTTTGGCTCTGGCGCTCAGGCGGACCCAGGGACTAGGTCAGTTCCTTCCCCACAAGAGAGGAGAGGCAACAGGATCTCTGCACACCGCCCGTGCACTGGGATGGGGAGCAGTGAGGTACTTTCCCCACTCCTTCCCCAGACACCCCGTGCATCCGCGAACGCTTCCACATCCTGGAGGAAGACGGCATCTGACTGCCCGTTCTTTCCGGGAGCTACTTCTGCGAATTCAGGGTAGGCGCCTGGTGGCAAGCACATGTCTGCACCTGGAACAGGAGGCCAAGGAGCTGCTGTCCCCTTGGTCCCAGGGGCACAGGATAGACATGCCTTCTGCCCAGACTCCTTCCTCAGAGTGGAGCAAGCGCCCCTGCCCTAGTCGTCCCCTCGTTTCTCCTTCTCAGCCAGGATTCCATCTCTCCGCACAGAGAGCGGGTGACACTTCTCTTACCACTGACCCGCTGTTGCTGACAGGGCTGGCTCTCCTGCTTGCGACCGTTTCCGAAAACAAGGCCGACTCCTTCTCTTCCCCGGGGCAGCGTGCTGCACCTTCCCCAGACATGCTCCTGGGGAGCGCAGTGACAGACGTGTCCCTTTCCTTAAGGCTCTTCCCACAGGCGCAACCAAGCATCTCTCTCAGGCAGAGGGGATGCCCGGCAAAGAGGATTTCGCTCTATGCGGGTTTATTACACCGTGCTGTGGAGACCAGTTCAGGCAAGCAGCAGCCGCATCCCACAGACCCGACTCTCATTTCCCAAAGAGTGCTGTGCTTTCCCAGAGGGAAAAGAGGCAAAGAGGCTTTCGATCTAGGCGGGTTTCTCCCACCGTGCTGCGAATACTAGGCTAAGGCACCCAGCCAGAGCAGCCCACAGGACCGACTCTGATTTCCCAGCGTCTGCTCTGCTTTCACAGTAGTTTTCAGCTTGGCGCGAACCGCACTTCCCTGTGCTTCCTCAGCAAGGCTTTGGGCTTCGCTCTGTCGCGTCAGGGAAGAAGAGCTGCGGAAGAGGTAGTGCCTCTTGGGCCTTGCTTTCCTGGACTCCATGTTCGCGCCCTGCGTTCACACTGCCAGGCCGAACTAAGCAGACACAGCCACAGCCCTGCAGCAGAGTGCGTGGCTTAGGATGGCACTCTATGCCTACTACCATGTCCTGGCGTAGGCGGGGCTTGGCATTTTGCTCTGGCTCGAAGGCGGACTCGTGGACTAGGCCAGTGGCCTTTTCCACAGGAGAGGAGAGGTGACAGGATCCCTGCACACCGCCCGTGCACTGGGATGGGGAGCTGTGGGGTACTGTCCCCATTCCTTCCCCGGACACCCCGAGCCTCCGCGAACGCTTCCATATCTGGAGGACGATGGCATCTAACTGCCCGTTCCTGCTGGAGCTGTTTCTGCGAGTTCAGGGCCGGCGCCTGGTGGCAAGCCCACGTCTGCCCTATGGACAGGTGGCCAAGGAGCTGCTGTCCCCTTGGGCCCAGAGGCACAGGACAGGCCAACCTTCTGCTCAGACTCCTTCCACATAGCAGAGCACGCGCCCCTGCCCTAGTCGTCCTCTCATGTCTCCTTCGCAGCCAGGCTCACATCTCTCCGCACAGGTAGCGGGTGAAACTTGTCTTGCCACCGACACACTGTTCCTCACGGGTCCGGCTCTCCTGCTTCGCGACCGTTTCCGGACAATAACACCAACGACTCCTTCTCTTGTCCCGGGGCGGCGTGCTGTGCCTTCCCCAGACATGCTCCTGGGGAGCGCAGTGACAGACGTGTCCCTTTCCTTAAGGCTGTTTCCACAGGCGCAACCACGCTTCTCTCTCAGGCAGAGGGGATGCCCGGGCCAAGAGGATTTCGCTCCATGCGGGTTTATTACACCGGGCTGTAGAGACCAGCTCAGGCAAGCAGCAACCGCTCCCCACAGACAAGACTCTAATTACCCAAAGAATGCTTTGCTTTCCCAGAGGGGATGCCCGGGCCAAGAGGCTTTTGCTCTAGGCGGTATCTCCCAATGTGCTGCGAACACTAGGCTAAGGCAACCAGCAAGAGCAGTCCTCTGATTAACCCGGGACTGCTTTGCTTTTGCAGAAGTTTTCAGCTTGCTGCGAACCGCACTTCGCTGCTGCTTCCTCAGCAAGGCTTTGGGCGTACGCTCTGTCCCGTCAGGGATGAAGAGATGCGGAGAGCTGGTGCCTCTTGGGCCTTGCTTCCCGGGCTCCATGTTCGCGTCCTGGATTCAACGTGCCAGGCCGAAATAAGCAGATACAGTCACAACCCTGCAGTAGCATGCGTGGCCCAGGATGGCACTCTATGCACACTACCATCTCCCGGTGTAGGCAACGCTAGGCCTTTGGCTCTGGCGCTCAGGCGGACCCAGGGACTAGGTCAGTTCCTACCCCACAGGTGAGGAGAGGCAACAGGATCTCTGCACACCGCCCGTGCACTGGGATGGGGAGCAGTGAGGTACTTTCCCCACTCCTTCCCCAGACACCCCGTGCATCCGCGAACGCTTCCACATCCTGGAGGAAGACGGCATCTGACTGCCCGTTCTTTCCGGGAACTACTTCTGCGAATTCAGGGTAGGCGCCTGGTGGCAAGCACATGTCTGCACCTGGAACAGGAGGCCAAGGAGCTGTTGTCCTCTTGGGTCCAGGGGCACAGGACAGACATGCCTTCTGCCCAGACTCCTTCCTCAGAGTGGAGCAAGCGCCCCTGCCCTAGTCGTCCCCTCGTGTCTCCTACTCAGCCAGGTTTCCATCTCTCCGCACAGAGAGCGGGTGACACTTCTCTTACCACCGACCCGCTGTTGCTGACAGGGCTGGCTCTCCTGCTTGCGACCGTTTCCGACAACAAGGCCGACTCCTTCTCTTCCCCGGGGCAGCGTGCTGCACCTTCCCCAGACATGCTCCTGGGGAGCGCAGTGACAGACGTGTCCCTTTCCTTAAGGCTCTTCCCACAGGCGCAACCAAGCATCTCTCTCAGGCAGAGGGGATGCCTGGCAAAGAGGATTTCGCTCTATGCGGGTTTATTACACCGTGCTGTGGAGACCAGTTCAAGCAAGCAGCAGCCGCATCCCACAGCCCGACTCTGATTTCCCAAAAAGTGCTCTGCTTTCCCAGAGGGAAAAGAGGCAAAGAGGGTTTCGCTCTAGGCGGGTTTCTCCCACCGTGCTGCGAATACTAGGCGAAGGCACCCAGCCAGAGCAGCCCACAGGACCGACTCTGATTTCCCAGCGTCTGCTCTGCTTTCACAGTAGTTTTCAGCTTGTCGCGAACCGCACTTCGCTGTGCTTCCTCAGCAAGGCGTTGGGCTTCGCTGTGTCGCGTCAGGGAAGAAGAGCTGCGGAAGAGGTGGTGCCTCTTGGGCCTTGCTTTCCTGGACTCCATGTTCGCGCCCTGGGTTCACACTGCCAGGCCGAACTAAGCAGACACAGCCACAGCCCTGCAGCAGCGTGCGAGGCTTAGGATGGCACTCTATGCCCACTACCATGTCCTGGCGTAGGCGGGGCTTGGCATTTTGCTCTGGCTCGAAGGCGGACTCGTGGACTAGGCCAGTGGCCTTTTCCACAGGAGAGGAGAGGTGATAGGATCCCTGCACACCGCCCGTGCACTGGGATGGGGAGCTGTGGGGTACTATCCCCATTCCTTCCCTGGACACCCCGAGCCTCCGCGAACGCTTCCATATCTGGAGGACGATGGCACCTAAATGCCCGTTCCTGCTGGAGCTGTTTCTGCGAGCTCAGGGCCGGCGCCTGGTGGCAAGCCCACGTCTGCCCTATGGACAGGTGGCCAAGGAGCTGCTGTCCCCTTGGGCCCAGAGGCACAGGACAGGCCAACCTTCTGCTCAGACTCCTTCAACATAGCGGAGCACGCGCCGCTGCCCTAGTCGTCCTCTCATGTCTCCTTCGCAGCCAGGCTCACATCTCTCCGAACAGGTAGCGGGTGAAACTTGTCTTGCTACCGACACGCTGTTCCTCACGGGTCCGGCTCTCCTGCTTCGCGACCGTTTCCGGACAATAACACCAACGACTCCTTCTCTTGTCCCGGGGCGGCGTGCTGTGCCTTCCCCAGACACGCTCCTGGGGAGCGCAGTGACAGACGTGTCCCTTTCCTTAAGGCTGTTTCCACAGGCGCAACCACGCTTCTCTCTCAGGCAGAGGGGATGCCCGGGCCAAGAGGATTTCGCTCCATGCGGGTTTATTACACCGTGCTGTGGAGACCAGCTCAGGCAAGCAGCAGCCGCACCCCCACAGACCCGACTCTAATTTCCCAAAGAATGCTTTGCTTTCACAGAGGGGATGCCCGGGCCAAGAGGCTTTTGCTCTAGGCGGTATCTCCCAATGTGCTGCGAACACTAGGCTAAGGCCACCAGCAAGAGCAGTCCTCTGATTAACCCGGGACTGCTTTGCTTTTGCAGAAGTTTTCAGCTTGCTGCGAACCGCACTTCGCTGCTGCTTCCTCAGCAAGGCTTTGGGCGTTCGCTCTGTCCCGTCAGGGATGAAGAGATGCGGAGAGCTGGTGCCTCTTGGGCCTTGCTTCCCGGGCTCCATGTTCGCGTCCTGGATTCAACGTGCCAGGCCGAAATAAGCAGATACAGTCACAACCCTGCAGTAGCATGCGTGGCCCAGGATGGCACTCTATGCACACTACCATCTCCCGGTGTAGGCAACGCTAGGCCTTTGGCTCTGGCGCTCAGGCGGACCCAGGGACTAGGTCAGTTCCTTCCCCACAGGAGAGGAGAGGCAACAGGATCTCTGCACACCGCCCGTGCACTGGGATGGGGAGCAATGAGGTACTTTCCCCACTCCTTCCCCAGACACCCCGTGCATCCGCGAACGCTTCCACATCCTGGAGGAAGACGGCCTCTGACTGCCCGTTCTTTCCGGGAGCTACTTCTGCGAATTCAGGGTAGGCGCCTGGTGGCAAGCACATGTCTGCACCTGGAACAGGAGGCCAAGGAGCTGCTGTCCCCTTGGGCCCAGGGGCACAGGACAGACATGCCTTCTGCCCAGACTCCTTCCTCAGAGTGGAGCAAGCGCCCCTGCCCTAGTCGTCCCCTCGTGTCTCCTTCTCAGCCAGGTTTCCATCTCTCCGCACAGCTAGCGGGTGACACTTCTCTTACCACCGACCCGCTGTTGCTTACAGGGCTGGCTCTCCTGCTTGCGACTGTTTCCGACAACAAGGCCGACTCCTTCTCTTCCCCGGGGCAGCGTGCTGCATCTTCCCCAGACATGCTCCTGGGGAGCGCAGTGACAGACGTGTCCCTTTCTTAAGGCTCTTCCCACAGGCGCAACCAAGCATCTCTCTCAGGCAGAGGGGATGCCCGGCAAAGAGGATTTCGCTCTATGCGGGTTTATTACACCGTGCTGTGGAGACCAGTTCAAGCAAGCAGCAGCCGCATCCCACAGACCCGACTCTGATTTCCCTAAGAGTGCTGTGCTTTCCCAGAGGGAAAAGAGGCAAAGAGGCTTTCGATCTAGGCGGGTTTCTCCCACCGTGCTGCGAATACTAGGCTAAGGCACCCAGCCAGAGCAGCCCACAGGACCGATTCTGATTTCCCAGCGACTGCTATGCTATCGCAGAGGTTTTCAGCTTAGCGAGAACGGCACTTCTCTGCGGCTTCCTCATCAAGGCTTTGGGCGTTCGCTCTGTCGCATCAGGGAAGAAGAGCTGCGGAAGAGGTGGTGCCTCTTGGACCTTGCTTTCCCGTGCTCCATATTCGCGCCCTGGGTTCACACTGCCACGCCGAAATAAGCAGACACAGCCTCAACTCTGCAGCAGCGTGCCTGGCCTAGGAGGGCACACTGCTCACAATTTCATCTCCCGGCGTAGGCAAGGCCTGCCCTTTTGCTGTGGCATTCAGGTGGACAGGGACTAGGCCAGTGCCTTCCCCAGCCGGGAGGAGACGCGACACGATCACTGCACACCGCCCGCGCCCTGGTATGGGGAGTAATGGGTAACTGTCCCTCCTTCCCCGGGTCACCTGCTGCCTCCGCCAATGCTGCCACATCCTGGAGGAAGACGACATCTGACTGCCCGTTCCTCCAGGAGCTGTTGCTGTGAGTTCAGGGCCGGGCGCCTGGTGGCAAGCCCACGTCTGCCCTATGGTCAGGTGGCCAAAGAGCTGCTGTCCCCTTGGGTCCGGGGGCCCAGGACAGGCCAGACTCCTTCTGCCCAGACTCCTTCCTCAGAGTGGAGCACGCGCCCCTGCCCTACTCGTTCCCTCGTGTCTCCTTAGCAGCCTGGCTGCCGTCTCTCCCCACAGGGAGCAGGTGACACTTGTCATGCCACCGGCCCGCTGTTCCTGACAGGACCGGCTCTCCTGCTTCGCGACCTTTTCCCGACAATAAGGCCGACAGCTCCTCTTCACCCAGGAAGCGTGGTGCACCTTCCCAAGTCATGCTCCTGGGGAACGCAGTGACAGACGTGTCCCTTTCCTTAAGGCTCATCACAGAGGCGCAGCCGAGCATCTCTCTCAGGCAGGGGGGATGCCCGGGCTAGGAGGATTTCGCTCCATGCGGGTTTATTACACCGTGCTGTGGAGACTAGCTCAGGCAAACAACAGCCGCATCCCACAGAACCGACTCTGATTTCCCAAAGAATGCTGTGCTTTTCCAGAGGGGAGGCCCGGGCAAAGAGGCTTTCGCTCTATGCGGGTTTCTCCCACTGTGCTGCGAATATTAGGCTAAGGCACCCAGCCAGAGCAGCCCACAGGACCGACTCTGATTTCCCAGCGACTGCTCTGCTTTCACAGTAGTTTTCAGCTTGGCGCGAACCGCACTTCGCTGTGCTTCCTCAGCAAGGCTTTGGGCTTCGCTCTGTCGCGTCAGGGAAGAAGAGCTGCGGAAGAGGTGGTGCCTCTTGGGCCTTGCTTTCCTGGACTCCATGTTCGCGCCCTGGGTTCACACTGCCAGGCCGAACTAAGCAGACACAGCCACTGCCCTGCAGCAGCGTGCGTGGCTTAGGATGGCACTCTATGCTCACTACCATGTCCTGGCGTAGGCGGGGCTTGGCATTTTGCTCTGGCTCGAAGGCGGACTCGTGGACTAGGCCAGTGGCCTTTTCCACAGGAGAGGAGATGTGACAGGATCCCTGCACACCGCCCGTGCACTGGGATGGGGAGCTGTGGGGTACTGTCCCCATTCCTTCCCCGGACACCCCGAGCCTCCGCGAACGCTTCCATATCTGGAGGACGATGGCATCTAACTGCCTGTTCCTGCTGGAGCTGTTTCTGCGAGCTCAGGGCCGGCGCCTGGTGGCAAGCCCACGTCTGCCCTATGGACAGGTGGCCAAGGAGCTGCTGTCCCCTTGGGCCCAGAGGCACAGGACAGGCCAACCTTCTGCTCAGACTCCTTCCACATAGCGGAGCACGCGCCCCTGCCCTAGTCGTCCTCTCATGTCTCCTTCGCAGCCAGGCTCACATCTCTCCGCACAGGTAGCGGGTGAAACTTGTCTTGCTACCGACACGCGGTTCCTCACGGGTCCGGCTCTCCTGCTTCGCGACCGTTTCCGGACAATAACACCAACGACTCCTTCTCTTGTCCCGGGGCGGCGTGCTGTGCCTTCCCCAGACACGCTCCTGGGGAGCGCAGTGACAGACGTGTCCCTTTCCTTAAGGCTGTTTCCACAGGCGCAACCACGCTTCTCTCTCAGGCAGAGGGGATGCCCGGGCCAAGAGGATTTCGCTCCATGCGGGTTTATTACACCGTGCTGTGGAGACCAGCTCAGGCAAGCAGCAGCCGCACCCCACAGACCCGACTCTAATTTCCCAAAGAATGCTTTGCTTTCCCAGAGGGGATGCCCGGGCCAAGAGGCTTTTGCTCTAGGCGGTATCTCCCAATGTGCTGCGAACACTAGGCTAAGGCAACCAGCAAGAGCAGTCCTCTGATTAACCCGGGACTGCTTTGCTTTTGCAGAAGTTTTCAGCTTGCTGCGAACCGCACTTCGCTGCTGCTTCCTCAGCAAGGCTTTGGGCGTTCGCTCTGTCCCGTCAGGGATGAAGAGATGCGGAGAGCTGGTGCCTCTTGGGCCTTGCTTCCCGGGCTCCATGTTCGCGTCCTGGATTCAACGTGCCAGGCCGAAATAAGCAGATACAGTCACAACCCTGCAGTAGCATGCGTGGCCCAGGATGGCACTCTATGCACACTACCATCTCCCGGTGTAGGCAACGCTAGGCCTTTGGCTCTGGCGCTCAGGCGGACCCAGGGACTAGGTCAGTTCCTTCCCCACAGGAGAGGAGAGGCAACAGGATCTCTGCACACCGCCCGTGCACTGGGATGGGGAGCAGTGAGGTACTTTCCCCACTCCTTCCCCAGACACCCCGTGCATCCGCGAACGCTTCCACATCCTGGAGGAAGACGGCATCTGACTGCCCGTTCTTTCCGGGAGCTACTTCTGCGAATTCAGGGTAGGCGCCTGGTGGCAAGCACATGTCTGCACCTGGAACAGGAGGCCAAGGAGCTGCTGTCCCCTTGGTCCCAGGGGCACAGGACAGACATGCCTTCTGCCCAGACTCCTTCCTCAGAGTGGAGCAAGCGCCCCTGCCCTAGTCGTCCCCTCGTGTCTCCTTCTCAGCCAGGTTTCCATCTCTCCGCACAGAGAGCGGGTGACACTTCTCTTACCACTGACCCGCTGTTGCTGACAGGGCTGGCTCTCCTGCTTGCGACTGTTTCCGACAACAAGGCCGACTCCTTCTCTTCCCCGGGGCAGCGTGCTGCACCTTCCCCAGACATGCTCCTGGGGAGCGCAGTGACAGACGTGTCCCTTTCCTTAAGGCTCTTCCCACAGGCGCAACCAAGCATCTCTCTCAGGCAGAGGGGATGCCCGGCAAAGAGGATTTCGCTCTATGCGGGTTTATTACACTGTGCTGTGGAGACCAGTTCAAGCAAGCAGCAGCCGCATCCCACAGACCCGACTCTGATTTCCCAAAGAGTGCTGTGCTTTCCCAGAGGGAAAAGAGGCAAAGAGGCTTTCGATCTAGGCGGGTTTCTCCCACCGTGCTGCGAATACTAGGCTAAGGCACCCAGCCAGAGCAGCCCACAGGACCGACTCTGATTTCCCAGCGTCTGCTCTGCTTTCACAGTAGTTTTCAGCTTGGCGCGAACCGCACTTCCCTGTGCTTCCTCAGCAAGGCTTTGGGCTTCGCTCTGTCGCGTCAGGGAAGAAGAGCTGCGGAAGAGGTAGTGCCTCTTGGGCCTTGCTTTCCTGGACTCCATGTTCGCGCCCTGGGTTCACACTGCCAGGCCGAACTAAGCAGACACAGCCACAGCCCTGCAGCAGAGTGCGTGGCTTAGGATGGCACTCTATGCCTACTACCATGTCCTGGCGTAGGCGGGGCTTGGCATTTTGCTCTGGCTCGAAGGCGGACTCGTGGACTAGGCCAGTGGCCTTTTCCACAGGAGAGGAGAGGTGACAGGATCCCTGCACACCGCCCGTGCACTGGGATGGGGAGCTGTGGGGGACTGTCCCCATTCCTTCCCCGGACACCCCGAGCCTCCGCGAACGCTTCCATATCTGGAGGACGATGGCATCTAACTGCCCGTTCCTGCTGGAGCTGTTTCTGCGAGTTCAGGGCCGGCGCCTGTTGGCAAGCCCACGTCTGCACTATGGATAGGTGGCCATGGAGCTGCTGTCCCCTTGGGCCCAGAGGCACAGGACAGGCCAACCTTCTGCTCAGACTCCTTCCACATAGCGGAGCACGCGCCCCTGCCCTAGTCGTCCTCTCATGTCTCCTTCGCAGCCAGGCTCACATCTCTCCGCACAGGTAGCGGGTGAAACTTGTCTTGCTACCGACACGCGGTTCCTCACGGGTCCGGCTCTCCTGCTTCGCGACCGTTTCCGGACAATAACACCAACGACTCCTTCTCTTGTCCCGGGGCGGCGTGCTGTGCCTTCCCCAGACTCGCTCCTGGGGAGCGCAGTGACAGACGTGTCCCTTTCCTTAAGGCTGTTTCCACAGGCGCAACCACGCTTCTCTCTCAGGCAGAGGGGATGCCCGGGCCAAGAGCATTTCGCTCCATGCGGGTTTATTACACCGTGCTGTGGAGACCAGCTCAGGCAAGCAGCAGCCGCACCCCACAGTCCCGACTCTAATTTCCCAAAGAATGCTTTGCTTTCCCAGAGGGGATGCCCGGGCCAAGAGGCTTTTGCTCTAGGCGGTATCTCCCAATGTGCTGCGAACACTAGGCTAAGGCAACCAGCAAGAGCAGTCCTCTGATTAACCCGGGACTGCTTTGCTTTTGCAGAAGTTTTCAGCTTGCTGCGAACCGCACTTCGCTGCTGCTTCCTCAGCAAGGCTTTGGGCGTTCGCTCTGTCCCGTCAGGGATGAAGAGATGCGGAGAGCTGGTGCCTCTTGGGCCTTGCTTCCCGGGCTCCATGTTCGCGTCCTGGATTCAACGTGCCAGGCCGAAATAAGCAGATACAGTCACAACCCTGCAGTAGCATGCGTGGCCCAGGATGGCACTCTATGCACACTACCATCTCCCGGTGTAGGCAACGCTAGGCCTTTGGCTCTGGCGCTCAGGCGGACCCAGGGACTAGGTCAGTTCCTTCCCCACAGGAGAGGAGAGGCAACAGGATCTCTGCACACCGCCCGTGCACTGGGATGGGGAGCAGTGAGGTACTTTCCCCACTCCTTCCCCAGACACCCCGTGCATGCGCGAACGCTTCCACATCCTGGAGGAAGACGGCCTCTGACTGCCCGTTCTTTCCGGGAGCTACTTCTGCGAATTCAGGGTAGGCGCCTGGTGGCAAGCACATGTCTGCACCTGGAACAGGAGGCCAAGGAGCTGCTGTCCCCTTGGGCCCAGGGGCACAGGACAGACATGCCTTCTGCCCAGACTCCTTCCTCAGAGTGGAGCAAGCGCCCCTGCCCTAGTCGTCCCCTCGTGTCTCCTTCTCAGCCAGGTTTCCATCTCTCCGCACAGAGAGCGGGTGACACTTCTCTTACCACCGACCCGCTGTTGCTGACAGGGCTGGCTCTCCTGCTTGCGACTGTTTCCGACAACAAGGCCGACTCCTTCTCTTCCCCGGGGCACCGTGCTGCACCTTCCCCAGACCTGCTCCTGGGGAGCGCAGTGACAGACGTGTCCCTTTCCTTAAGGCTCTTCCCACAGGCGCAACCAATCATCTCTCTCAGGCAGAGGGGATGCCCGGCAAAGAGGATTTCACTCTATGCGTGTTTATTACACCGTGCTGTGGAGACCAGTTCAAGCAAGCAGCAGCCGCATCCCACAGACCCGACTCTGATTTCCCAAAGAGTGCTGTGCTTTCCCAGAGGGAAAAGAGGCAAAGAGGCTTTCGCTCTAGGCGGGTTTCTCCCACCCTGCTGCGAATACTAGGCTAAGGCACCCAGCCAGAGCAGCCCACAGGACCGATTCTGATTTCCCAGCGACTGCAATGCTATCGCAGAGGTTTTCAGCTTAGCGAGAATTGCACTTCTCTGCGGCTTCCTCAGCAAGGCTTGGGCGTTCTCTCTGTCGCATCAGGGAAGAAGAGCTGCGGAAGAGGTGGTGCCTCTTGGACCTTGCTTTCCCGTGCTCCATGTTCGCGTCCTGGGTTCACCCTGTCTTGCCGAAATAAGCAGACACAGCCTCGAATCTGCAGCAGCGTGCCTGGCCTAGGAGGGCACACTGTTCACAATTTCATCTCCCGGCGTAGGCAAGGCCTGCCCTTTTGCTGTGGCATTCAGGTGGACAGGGACTAGGCCAGTGCCTTCCCCAGCCGGGAGGAGACGCGACACGATAACTGCACACTGCCCGCGCCCTGGTATGGGGAGTAATTGGTAACTGTCCCTCATCCCCCGGGTCACCTGCTGCCTCCGCCAATGCTGCCACATCCTGGAGGAAGACGACATCTGACTGCCCGTTCCTCCAGGAGCTGTTGCTGTTAGTTTGGGCCGGGCGCCTGGTGGCAAGCCCACGTATGCCCTATGGTCAGGTGGCCAAAGAGCTGCTGTCCCCTTGGGTCCGGGGGCCCAGGACAGGCATGTCTTCTGCCCAGACTCCTTCCTCAGAGTGGAGCACGCGCCCCTGCCCTACTCGTTGCCTCGTGTCTCCTTAGCAGCCTGGCTGCCGTCTCTCCCCACAGGGAGCAGGTGACACTTGTCATGCCACCGGCCCGCTGTTCCTGACAGGAACGGCTCTCCTGCTTCGCGACCATTTCCCGACAATAAGGCCGACAGCTCCTCTTCACCCAGGAAGCGTGGTGCACCTTCCCTAGTCATGCTCCTGGGGAATGCAGTGACAGACATGTCCCTTTCCTTTAGGCTCATCACAGAGGTGCAGCCGAGCATCTCTCTCAGGCAGAGGGGATGCCCGGGCTAAGAGGATTTCGCTCCATGTGGGTTTATTACACCGTGCTGTGGAGACTAGCTCAGGCAAACAACAGCCGCATCCCACAGAACCGACTCTGATTTCCCAAAGAATGCTGTGCTTTTCCAGAGGGGAGGCCCGGGCAAAGATGCTTTCGCTCTATGCGGGTTTCTCCCACCGTGCTGCGAATACTAGGCTAAGGTACCCAGCCAGAGCAGCCCACAGGACCGACTCTGATTTCCCAGCGTCTGCTCTGCTTTCACAGAAGTTTTCAGCTTGGCGCGAACCACACTTCGCTGTGCTTCCTCAGCAAGGCTTTGGGCTTCGCTCTGTCGCGTCAGGGAAGAAGAGCTGCGGAAGAGGTGGTGCCTCTTGGGCCTTGCTTTCCTGGACTCCATGTTCGCGCCCTGGGTTCACACTGCCAGGCCGAACTAAGCAGACACAGCCACTGCCCTGCAGCAGCGTGCGTGGCTTAGGATGGCACTCTATGCTCACTACCATGTTCTGGCGTAGGCGGGGCTAAGCATTTTGCTCTGGCGCGAAGGCGGACTCGTGGACTAGGCCAGTGGCCTTTTCCACAGGAGAGGAGAGGTGACAGGATCCGTGCACACCGCCCGTGCACTGGGATGGGGAGCTGTGGGGTACTGTCCCCATTCCTTCCCCGGACACCCCGAGCCTCTGCGAACGCCTCCATATCTGGAGGAGGATGGCATCTAACTGCCCGTTCCTGCTGGAGCTGTTTCTGCGAGTTCAGGGCCGGCGCCTGGTGGCAAGCCCACGTCTGCCCTATGGACAGGTGGCCAAGGAGATGCTGTCCCCTTGGGCCCAGAGGCACAGGACAGGCCAACCTTCTGCTCAGACTCCTTCCACATAGCGGAGCACGCGCCCTTGCCCTTGTCGTCCTCTCATGTCTAATTCGCAGCCAGGCTCACATCTCTCCGCACAGGTAGCGGGTGAAACTTGTCTTGCTACCGACACGCTGTTCCTCACGGGTTCGGCACTCCTGCTTCGCGACCGTTTCCGGACAATAACACCAACGACTCCTTCTCTTATCCCGGGACGGCGTGCTGTGCCTTCCCCAGACATGCTCCTGGGGAGCGCAGTGACAGACGTGTCCCTTTCCTTAAGGCTGTTTCCACAGGCGCAACCACGCTTCTCTCTCAGGCAGAGGGGATGCCCGGCAAAGAGGATTTCGCTCTATGCGGGTTTATTACACCGTGCTGTGGAGACCAGTTCAAGCAAGCAGCAGCCGCATCCCACAGACCCGACTCTGATTTCCCAAAGAGTGCTGTGCTTTCCCAGGGGGCATACCCGAGCAAAGAGGCTTTCGCTCTAGGCGGGTTTCTCCCACCGTGCTGCGCATACTAGGCTAAGGCACCCAGCCAGAGCAGCCCACAGGCCCGACTCTGATTTCCCAGCGACTGCTATGCTATCGCAGAGGTTTTCAGCTTAGCGAGAACGGCACTTCTCTGCGGCTTCCTCAGCAAGGCTTTGGGCGTTCGCTCTGTCGCATCAGGGAAGAAGAGCTGCGGAAGAGGTGGTGCCTCTTGGACCATGCTTTCCCGTGCTCCATGTTCGCGTCCTGGGTTCACCCTGCCACGCCGAAATAAGCAGACACAGCCTCGACTCTGCAGCAGCGTGCCTGGCCTAGGAGGGCACACTGCTCACAATTTCATCTCCCAGGATAGGCAAGGCCTGCCCTTTTGCTGTGGCATTCAGGTGGACAGGGACTAGGCCAGTGCCTTCACCAGCCGGGAGGAGACGCGACACGATCACTGCACACCGCCCGCGCCCTGGTATGGGGAGTAATGGGTAACAGTCCCTCCTTCCCCGGGTCACCTGCTGCCTCCGCCAATGCTGCCACATCCTGGAGGAAGACGACATCTGACTGCCCGTTCCTCCAGGAGCTGTTGCTGTGAGTTCAGGGCCGGGCGCCTGGTGGCAAGCCCACGTCTGCCCTATGGTCAGGTGGCCAAAGAGCTGCTGTCCCCTTGGGTCCGGGGGCCCAGGACAGGCCAGACTCCTTCTGCCCAGACTCCTTCCTCAGAGTGGAGCACGCGCCCCTGCCCTACTCGTTCCCTCGTGTCTCCTTAGCAGCCTGGTTGCCGTCTCTCCCCACAGGGAGCAGGTGACACTTGTCATGCCACCGGCCCGCTGTTCCTGACAGGACCGGCTCTCCGTCTTCGCGACCTTTTCCCGACAATAAGGCCGACAGCTCCTCTTCACCCAGGAAGCGTGGTGCACCTTCCCAAGTCATGCTCCTGGGGAACGCAGTGACAGACGTGTCCCTTTCCTTAAGGCTCATCACAGAGGCGCAGCCGAGCATCTCTCTCAGGCAGAGGGGATGCCCGGGCTAAGAGGATTTCGCTCCATGCGGGTTTATTACACCGTGCTGTGGAGACTAGCTCAGGCAAACAACAGCCGCATCCCACAGAACCGACTCTGATTTCCCAAAGAATGCTGTGCTTTTCCAGAGGGGAGGCCCGGGCAAAGAGGCTTTCGCTCTATGCGGGTTTCTCCCACTGTGCTGCGAATATTAGGCTAAGGCACCCAGCCAGAACAGCCCACAGGACCGACTCTGATTTCCCAGCGTCTGCTCTGCTTTCACAGTAGTTTTCAGCTTGGCGCGAACCGCACTTCGCTGTGCTTCCTCAGCAAGGCTTTGGGCTTCGCTCTGTCGCGTCAGGGAAGAAGAGCTGCGGAAGAGGTGGTGCCTCTTGGGCCTTGCTTTCCTGGACTCCATGTTCGCGCCCTGGGTTCACACTGCCAGGCCGAACTAAGCAGACACAGCCACTGCCCTGCAGCAGCGTGCGTGGCTTAGGATGGCACTCTATGCTCACTACCATGTCCTGGCGTAGGCGGGTCTTGGCATTTTGCTCTGGCTCGAAGGCGGACTCGTGGACTAGGCCAGTGGCCTTTTCCACAGGAGAGGAGAGGTGACAGGATCCCTGCACACCGCCCGTGCACTGGGATGGGGAGCTGTGGGGTACTGTCCCCATTCCTTCCCCGGACACCCCGAGCCTCCGCGAACGCTTCCATATCTGGAGGACGATGGCATCTAACTGCCCGTTCCTGCTGGAGCTGTTTCTGCGAGCTCAGGGCCGGCGCCTGGTGGCAAGCCCACGTCTGCCCTATGGACAGGTGGCCAAGGAGCTGCTGTCGCCTTGGGCCCAGAGGCACAGGACAGGCCAACCTTCTGCTCAGACTCCTTCCACATAGCGGAGCACGCGCCCCTGCCCTAGTCGTCCTCTCATGTCTCCTTCGCAGCCAGGCTCACATCTCTCCGCACAGGTAGCGGTTGAAACTTGTCTTGCTACCGACACGCTGTTGCTCACGGGTCCGGCTCTCCTGCTTCGCGACCGTTTCCGGACAATAACACCAACGACTCCTTCTCTTGTCTCGGGGCCGCGTGCTGTGCCTTCCCCAGACATGCTCCTGGGGAGCGCAGTGACAGACGTGTCCCTTTCCTTAAGGCTGTTTCCACAGGCGCAACCACGCTTCTCTCTCAGGCAGAGGGGATGCCCGGGCCAAGAGGATTTCGCTCCATGCGGGTTTATTACACCGTGCTGTGGAGACCAGCTCAGGCAAGCAGCAGCCGCACCCCACAGACCCGACTCTAATTTCCCAAAGAATGCTTTGCTTTCCCAGAGGGGATGCCCGGGCCAAGAGGCTTTTGCTCTAGGCGGTATCTCCCAATGTGCTGCGAACACTAGGCTAAGGCAACCAGCAAGAGCAGTCCTCTGATTAACCCGGGACTGCTTTGCTTTTGCAGAAGTTTTCAGCTTGCTGCGAACCGCACTTCGCTGCTGCTTCCTCAGCAAGGCTTTGGGCGTTCGCTCTGTCCCGTCAGGGATGAAGAGATGCGGAGAGCTGGTGCCTCTTGGGCCTTGCTTCCCGGGCTCCATGTTCGCGTCCTGGATTCAACGTGCCAGGCCGAAATAAGCAGATACAGTCACAACCCTGCAGTAGCATGCGTGGCCCAGGATGGCACTCTATGCACACTACCATCTCCCGGTGTAGGCAACGCTAGGCCTTTGGCTCTGGCGCTCAGGCGGACCCAGGGACTAGGTCAGTTCCTTCCCCACAGGAGAGGAGAGGCAACAGGATCTCTGCACACCGCCCGTGCACTGGGATGGGGAGCAGTGAGGTACTTTCCCCACTCCTTCCCCAGACACCCCGTGCATCCGCGAACGCTTCCACATCCTGGAGGAAGACGGCATCTGACTGCCCGTTCTTTCCGGGAGCTACTTCTGCGAATTCAGGGTAGGCGCCTGGTGGCAAGCACATGTCTGCACCTGGAACAAGAGGCCAAGGAGCTGCTGTCCTCTTGGGCCCAGGGGCACAGGACAGACATGCCTTCTGCCCAGACTCCTTCCTCAGAGTGGAGCAAGCGCCCCTGCCCTAGTCGTCCCCTCGTGTCTCCTACTCAGCCAGGTTTCAATCTCTCCGCACAGAGAGCGGGTGACACTTCTCTTACCACCGACCCGCTGTTGCTGACAGGGCTGGCTCTCCTGCTTGCGACCGTTTCCGACAACAAGGCCGACTCCTTCTCTTCCCCGGGGCAGCGTGCTGCACCTTCCCCAGACATGCTCCTGGGGAGCGCAGTGACAGACGTGTCCCTTTCTTAAGGCTCTTCCCACAGGCGCAACCAAGCATCTCTCTCAGGCAGAGGGGATGCCCGGCAAAGAGGATTTCGCTCTATGCGGGTTTATTACACCGTGCTGTGGAGACCAGTTCAAGCAAGCAGCAGCCGCATCCCACAGACCCGACTCTGATTTCCCAAAGAGTGCTGTGCTTTCCCAGAGGGAAAAGAGGCAAAGAGGCTTTCGCTCTAGGCGGGTTTCTCCCACCGTGCTGCGAATACTAGGCGAAGGCACCCAGCCAGAGCAGCCCACAGGACCGACACTAATTTCCCAGCGTCTGCTCTGCTTTCAGAGTAGTTTTCAGCTTGGCGCGAACCGCACTTCGCTGTGCTTCCTCAGCAAGGCTTTGGGCTTCGCTCTGTCGCGTCAGGGAAGAAGAGCTGCGGAAAAGGTGGGGCCTCTTGGGCCTTGCTTTCCTGGACTCCATGTTCGCGCCCTGGGTTCACACTGCCAGGCCGAACTAAGCAGACACAGCCACTGCCCTGCAGCAGCGTGCGTGGCTTAGGATGGCACTCTATGCTCACTACCATGTCCTGGCGTAGGCGGGGCTTGGCATTTAGCTCTGGCTCGAAGGCGGACTCGTGGACTAGGCCAGTGGCCTTTTCTACAGGAGAGGAGATGTGACAGGATCCCTGCACACCGCCCGTGCACTGGGATGGGGAGCTGTGGGGTACTGTCCCCATTTCTTCCCCGGACACCCCGAGCCTCCGCGAACGCTTCCATATCTGGAGGACGATGGCAACTAACTGCCCGTTCCTGCTGGAGCTGTTTCTGCGAGCTCAGGGCCGGCGCCTGGTGGCAAGCCCACGTCTGCCCTATGGACAGGTGGCCAAGGAGCTGCTGTCCCCTTGGGCCCAGAGGCACAGGACAGGCCAACCTTCTGCTGAGACTCCTTCCACATAGAGGAGCACGCGCCCCTGCCCTAGTCGTCCTCTCATGTCTCCTTCGCAGCCAGGCTCACATCTCTCCGCACAGGTAGCGGGTGAAACTTGTCTTGCTACCGACACGCTGTTCCTCACGGGTCCGGCTCTCCTGCTTCGCGACCGTTTCCGGACAATAACACCAACGACTCCTTCTCTTGTCCCGGGGCCGCGTGCTGTGCCTTCCCCAGACATGCTCCTGGGGAGCGCAGTGACAGACGTGTCCCTTTCCTTAAGGCTGTTTCCACAGGCGCAACCACGCTTCTCTCTCAGGCAGAGGGGATGCCCGGGCCAAGAGGATTTCGCTCCATGCGGGTTTATTACACCGTGCTGTGGAGAACAGCTCAGGCAAGCAGCAGCCGCACCCCACAGACCCGACTCTAATTTCCCAAAGAATGCTTTGCTTTCCCAGAGGGGATGCCCGGGCCAAGAGGCTTTTGCTCTAGGCGGTATCTCCCAATGTGCTGCGAACACTAGGCTAAGGCAACCAGCAAGAGCAGTCCTCTGATTAACCCGGGACTGCTTTGCTTTTGCAGAAGTTTTCAGCTTGCTGCGAACCGCACTTCGCTGCTGCTTCCTCAGCAAGGCTTTGGGCGTTCGCTCTGTCCCGTCAGGGATGAAGAGATGCGGAGAGCTGGTGCCTCTTGGGCCTTGCTTCCCGGGCTCCATGTTCGCGTCCTGGATTCAACGTGCCAGGCCGAAATAAGCAGATACAGTCACAACCCTGCAGTAGCATGCGTGGCCCAGGATGGCACTCTATGCACACTACCATCTCCCGGTGTAGGCAACGCTAGGCCTTTGGCTCTGGCGCTCAGGCGGACCCAGGGACTAGGTCAGTTCCTTCCCCACAGGAGAGGAGAGGCAACAGGATCTCTGCACACCGCCCGTGCACTGGGATGGGGAGCAGTGAGGTACTTTCCCCACTCCTTCCCCAGACACCCCGTGCATCCGCGAACGCTTCCACATCCTGGAGGAAGACGGCATCTGACTGCCCGTTCTTTCCGGGAGCTACTTCTGCGAATTCAGGGTAGGCGCCTGGTGGCAAGCACATGTCTGCACCTGGAACAAGAGGCCAAGGAGCTGCTGTCCTCTTGGGCCCAGGGGCACAGGACAGACATGCCTTCTGCCCAGACTCCTTCCTCAGAGTGGAGCAAGCGCCCCTGCCCTAGTCGTCCCCTCGTGTCTCCTACTCAGCCAGGTTTCAATCTCTCCGCACAGAGAGCGGGTGACACTTCTCTTACCACCGACCCGCTGTTGCTGACAGGGCTGGCTCTCCTGCTTGCGACCGTTTCGAACAACAAGGCCGACTCCTTCTCTTCCCCGGGGCAGCGTGCTGCACCTTCCCCAGACATGCTCCTGGGGAGCGCAGTGACAGACGTGTCCCTTTCTTAAGGCTCTTCCCACAGGCGCAACCAAGCATCTCTCTCAGGCAGAGGGGATGCCCGGCAAAGAGGATTTCGCTCTATGCGGGTTTATTACACCGTGCTGTGGAGACCAGTTCAAGCAAGCAGCAGCCGCATCCCACAGACCCGACTCTGATTTCCCAAAGAGTGCTGTGCTTTCCCAGAGGGAAAAGAGGCAAAGAGGCTTTCGCTCTAGGCGGGTTTCTCCCACCGTGCTGCGAATACTAGGCGAAGGCACCCAGCCAGAGCAGCCCACAGGACCGACACTAATTTCCCAGCGTCTGCTCTGCTTTCAGAGTAGTTTTCAGCTTGGCGCGAACCGCACTTCGCTGTGCTTCCTCAGCAAGGCTTTGGGCTTCGCTCTGTCGCGTCAGGGAAGAAGAGCTGCGGAAAAGGTGGTGCCTCTTGGGCCTTGCTTTCCTGGACTCCATGTTCGCGCCCTGGGTTCACACTGCCAGGCCGAACTAAGCAGACACAGCCACTGCCCTGCAGCAGCGTGCGTGGCTTAGGATGGCACTCTATGCTCACTACCATGTCCTGGCGTAGGCGGGGCTTGGCATTTAGCTCTGGCTCGAAGGCGGACTCGTGGACTAGGCCAGTGGCCTTTTCTACAGGAGAGGAGATGTGACAGGATCCCTGCACACCGCCCGTGCACTGGGATGGGGAGCTGTGGGGTACTGTCCCCATTTCTTCCCCGGACACCCCGAGCCTCCGCGAACGCTTCCATATCTGGAGGACGATGGCAACTAACTGCCCGTTCCTGCTGGAGCTGTTTCTGCGAGCTCAGGGCCGGCGCCTGGTGGCAAGCCCACGTCTGCCCTATGGACAGGTGGCCAAGGAGCTGCTGTCCCCTTGGGCCCAGAGGCACAGGACAGGCCAACCTTCTGCTGAGACTCCTTCCACATAGAGGAGCACGCGCCCCTGCCCTAGTCGTCCTCTCATGTCTCCTTCGCAGCCAGGCTCACATCTCTCCGCACAGGTAGCGGGTGAAACTTGTCTTGCTACCGACACGCTGTTCCTCACGGGTCCGGCTCTCCTGCTTCGCGACCGTTTCCGGACAATAACACCAACGACTCCTTCTCTTGTCCCGGGGCCGCGTGCTGTGCCTTCCCCAGACATGCTCCTGGGGAGCGCAGTGACAGACGTGTCCCTTTCCTTAAGGCTGTTTCCACAGGCGCAACCACGCTACTCTCTCAGGCAGAGGGGATGCCCGGGCCAAGAGGATTTCGCTCCATGCGGGTTTATTACACCGTGCTGTGGAGAACAGCTCAGGCAAGCAGCAGCCGCACCCCACAGACCCGACTCTAATTTCCCAAAGAATGCTTTGCTTTCCCAGAGGGGATGCCCGGGCCAAGAGGCTTTTGCTCTAGGCGGTATCTCCCAATGTGCTGCGAACACTAGGCTAAGGCAACCAGCAAGAGCAGTCCTCTGATTAACCCGGGACTGCTTTGCTTTTGCAGAAGTTTTCAGCTTGCTGCGAACCGCACTTCGCTGCTGCTTCCTCAGCAAGGCTTTGGGCATTCGCTCTGTCCCGTCAGGGATGAAGAGATGCGGAGAGCTGGTGCCTCTTGGGCCTTGCTTCCCGGGCTCCATTTTCGCGTCCTGGATTCAACGTGCCAGGCCGAAATAAGCAGATACAGTCACAACCCTGCAGTAGCATGCGTGGCCCAGGATGGCACTCTATGCACACTACCATCTCCCGGTGTAGGCAACGCTAGGCCTTTGGCTCTGGCGCTCAGGCGGACCCAGGGACTAGATCAGTTCCTTCCCCACAGGAGAGGAGAGGCAACAGGATCTCTGCACACCGCCCGTGCACTGGGATGGGGAGCAGTGAGGTACTTTCCCCACTCCTTCCCCAGACACCCCGTGCATCCGTAAACGCTTCCACATCCTGGAGGAAGACGGCATCTGACTGCCCGTTCTTTCCGGGAGCTACTTCTGCAAATTCAGGGTAGGCGCCTGGTGGCAAGCACATGTCTGCACCTGGAACAGGAGGCCAAGGAGCTGCTGTCCCCTTGGGCACAGGGGCACAGGACAGACATGCCTTCTGCCCAGACTCCTTCCTCAGAGTGGAGCAAGCGCCCCTGCCCTAGTCGTCCCCTCGTGTCTCCTTCTCACCCAGGTTTCCATCTCTCCGCACAGAGAGCGGGTGACATTTCTCTTACCACCGACCCGCTGTTGCTGACAGGGCTGGCTCTCCTGCTTGCGACTGTTTCCGACAACAAGGCCGACCCCTTCTCTTCCCCGTGGCAGCGTGCTGCACCTTCCCCAGACATGCTCCTGGGGAGCGCAGTGACAGACGTGTCCCTTTCTTAAGGCTCTTCCCATGGCGCAACCAAGCATCTCTCTCAGGCAGAGGGGATGCCCGGCAAAGAGGATTTCGCTCTATGCGGGTTTATTACACCGTGCTGTGGAGACCAGTTCAAGCAAGCAGCAGCCGCATCCCACAGACCCGACTCTGATTTCCCAAAGAGTGCTGTGCTTTCCAAGAGGGAAAAGAGGCAAAGAGGCTTTCGCTCTAGGCGGGTTTCTCCCACCGTGCTGCGAATACTAGGCGAAGGCACCCAGCCAGAGCAGCCCACAGGACCGACTCTGATTTCCCAGCGTCTGCTCTGCTTTCACAGTAGTTTTCAGCTTGGCGCGAACCGCACTTCGCTGTGCTTCCTCAGCAAGGCTTTGGGCTTCGCTCTGTCGCGTCAGGGAAGAAGAGCTGCGGAAGAGGTAGTGCCTCTTGGGCCTTGCTTTCCTGGACTCCATGTTCGCGCCCTGGGTTCACACTGCCAGGCCGAACTAAGCAGACACAGCCACAGCCCTGCAGTAGCGTGCGTGGCTTAGGATGGCACTCTATGCCCACTACCATGTCCTGGCGTAGGCGGGGCTTGGCATTTTGCTCTGGCTCGAAGGCGGACTCGTGGACTAGGCCAGTGGCCTTTTCCACAGGAGAGGAGATGTGACAGGATCCCTGCACACCGCCCGTGCACTGGGATGGGGAGCTGTGGGGTACTGTCCCCATTCCTTCCCCGGACACCCCGAGCCTCCGCGAACGCTTCCATATCTGGGGGACGATACATCTAACTGGCCGTTCCTGCTGGAGCTGTTTCTGCAAGTTCAGGGCCGGCGCCTGGTGTCAAGCCCACGTCTGCCCTATAGACAGGTGGCCAAGGAGCTGCTGTCCCCTTGGGCCCAGAGGCACAGGACAGGCCAACCTTCTGCTCAGACTCCTTCCACATAGCGGAGCATGGGCCCCTGCCCTAGTCGTCCTCACATGTCTCCTTCGCAGCCAGGCTCACATCTCTCCACACAGGTAGCGGGTGAAACTTGTCTTGCCACCGACACGCTGCTGCTCACGGGTCCGGCTCTCCGGCTTCGCGACCGTTTCCGGACAATAACACCAACGACTCCTTCTCTTGTCCCGGGGCGGCGTGCTGTGCCTTCCCCAGACACGCTCCTGGGGAGCGCAGTGACAGACGTGTCCCTTTCCTTAAGGCTGTTTCCACAGGCGCAACCACGCTTCTCTCTCAGGCAGAGGGGATGCCCGGGCCAAGAGGATTTCGCTCCATGCGGGTTTATTACACCGTGCTGTGGAGACCAGCTCAGGCAAGCAGCAGCCGCACCCCACAGACCCGACTCTAATTTCCCAAAGAATGCTTTGCTTTCCCAGAGGGGATGCCCGGGCCAAGAGGCTTTTGCTCTAGGCGGTATCTCCCAATGTGCTGCGAACACTAGGCTAAGGCAACCAGCAAGAGCAGTCCTCTGATTTCCCCGGGACTGCTTTGCAATTGCAGAAGTTTTCAGCTTGCTGCGAACCGCACTTCGCTGCTGCTTCCTCAGCAAGGCTTTGGGCGTTCGCTCTGTCCCGTCAGGGATGAAGAGATGCGGAGAGCTGGTGCCTCTTGGGCCTTGCTTCCCGGGCTCCATGTTCGCGTCCTGGATTCAACGTGCCAGGCCGAAATAAGCAGATACAGTCACAACCCTGCAGTAGCATGCGTGGCCCAGGATGGCACTCTATGCACACTACCATCTCCCGGTGTAGGCAACGCTAGGCCTTTGGCTCTGGCGCTCAGGCGGACCCAGGGACTAGGTCAGTTCCTTCCCCACAGGAGAGGAGAGGCAACAGGATCTCTGCACACCGCCCGTGCACTGGGATGGGGAGCAGTGAGGTACTTTCCCCACTCCTTCCCCAGACACCCCGTGCATCCGCAAACGCTTCCACATCCTGGAGGAAGACGGCATCTGACTGCCCGTTCTTTCCGGGAGCTACTTCTGCGAATTCAGGGTAGGCGCCTGGTGGCAAGCACATGTCTGCACCTGGAACAAGAGGCCAAGGAGCTGCTGTCCTCTTGGGCCCAGGGGCACAGGACAGACATGCCTTCTGCCCAGACTCCTTCCTCAGAGTGGAGCACGCGCCCCTGCCCTACTCGTTCCCTCGTGTCTCCTTAGCAGCCTGGTTGCCGTCTCTCCCCACAGGGAGCAGGTGACACTTGTCATGCCACCGGCCCGCTGTTCCTGACAGGACCGGCTCTCCGTCTTCGCGACCTTTTCCCGACAATAAGGCCGACAGCTCCTCTTCACCCAGGAAGCGTGGTGCACCTTACCAAGTCATGCTCCTGGGGAACGCAGTGACAGACGTGTCCCTTTCCTTAAGGCTCATCACAGAGGCGCAGCCGAGCATCTCTCTCAGGCAGAGGGGATGCCCGGGCTAAGAGGATTTCGCTCCATGCGGGTTTATTACACCGTGCTGTGGAGACTAGATCAGGCAAACAACAGCCGCATCCCACAGAACCGACTCTGATTTCCCAAAGAATGCTGTGCTTTTCCAGAGGGGAGGCCCGGGCAAAGAGGCTTTCGCTCTATGCGGGTTTCTCCCACTGTGCTGCGAATATTAGGCTAAGGCACCCAGCCAGAACAGCCCACAGGACCGACTCTGATTTCCCAGCGTCTGCTCTGCTTTCACAGTAGTTTTCAGCTTGGCGCGAACCGCACTTCGCTGTGCTTCCTCAGCAAGGCTTTGGGCTTCGCTCTGTCGCGTCAGGGAAGAAGAGCTGCGGAAGAGGTGGTGCCTCTTGGGCCTTGCTTTCCTGGACTCCATGTTCGCGCCCTGGGTTCACACTGCCAGGCCGAACTAAGCAGACACAGCCACTGCCCTGCAGCAGCGTGCGTGGCTTAGGATGGCACTCTATGCTCACTACCATGTCCTGGCGTAGGCGGGTCTTGGCATTTTGCTCTGGCTCGAAGGCGGACTCGTGGACTAGGCCAGTGGCCTTTTCCACAGGAGAGGAGAGGTGACAGGATCCCTGCACACCGCCCGTGCACTGGGATGGGGAGCTGTGGGGTACTGTCCCCATTCCTTCCCCGGACACCCCGAGCCTCCGCGAACGCTTCCATATCTGGAGGACGATGGCATCTAACTGCCCGTTCCTGCTGGAGCTGTTTCTGCGAGCTCAGGGCCGGCGCCTGGTGGCAAGCCCACGTCTGCCCTATGGACAGGTGGCCAAGGAGCTGCTGTCGCCTTGGGCCCAGAGGCACAGGACAGGCCAACCTTCTGCTCAGACTCCTTCCACATAGCGGAGCACGCGCCCCTGCCCTAGTCGTCCTCTCATGTCTCCTTCGCAGCCAGGCTCACATCTCTCCGCACAGGTAGCGGTTGAAACTTGTCTTGCTACCGACACGCTGTTGCTCACGGGTCCGGCTCTCCTGCTTCGCGACCGTTTCCGGACAATAACACCAACGACTCCTTCTCTTGTCTCGGGGCCGCGTGCTGTGCCTTCCCCAGACATGCTCCTGGGGAGCGCAGTGACAGACGTGTCCCTTTCCTTAAGGCTGTTTCCACAGGCGCAACCACGCTTCTCTCTCAGGCAGAGGGGATGCCCGGGCCAAGAGGATTTCGCTCCATGCGGGTTTATTACACCGTGCTGTGGAGACCAGCTCAGGCAAGCAGCAGCCGCACCCCACAGACCCGACTCTAATTTCCCAAAGAATGCTTTGCTTTCCCAGAGGGGATGCCCGGGCCAAGAGGCTTTTGCTCTAGGCGGTATCTCCCAATGTGCTGCGAACACTAGGCTAAGGCAACCAGCAAGAGCAGTCCTCTGATTAACCCGGGACTGCTTTGCTTTTGCAGAAGTTTTCAGCTTGCTGCGAACCGCACTTCGCTGCTGCTTCCTCAGCAAGGCTTTGGGCGTTCGCTCTGTCCCGTCAGGGATGAAGAGATGCGGAGAGCTGGTGCCTCTTGGGCCTTGCTTCCCGGGCTCCATGTTCGCGTCCTGGATTCAACGTGCCAGGCCGAAATAAGCAGATACAGTCACAACCCTGCAGTAGCATGCGTGGCCCAGGATGGCACTCTATGCACACTACCATCTCCCGGTGTAGGCAACGCTAGGCCTTTGGCTCTGGCGCTCAGGCGGACCCAGGGACTAGGTCAGTTCCTTCCCCACAGGAGAGGAGAGGCAACAGGATCTCTGCACACCGCCCGTGCACTGGGATGGGGAGCAGTGAGGTACTTTCCCCACTCCTTCCCCAGACACCCCGTGCATCCGCGAACGCTTCCACATCCTGGAGGAAGACGGCATCTGACTGCCCGTTCTTTCCGGGAGCTACTTCTGCGAATTCAGGGTAGGCGCCTGGTGGCAAGCACATGTCTGCACCTGGAACAAGAGGCCAAGGAGCTGCTGTCCTCTTGGGCCCAGGGGCACAGGACAGACATGCCTTCTGCCCAGACTCCTTCCTCAGAGTGGAGCAAGCGCCCCTGCCCTAGTCGTCCCCTCGTGTCTCCTACTCAGCCAGGTTTCAATCTCTCCGCACAGAGAGCGGGTGACACTTCTCTTACCACCGACCCGCTGTTGCTGACAGGGCTGGCTCTCCTGCTTGCGACCGTTTCCGACAACAAGGCCGACTCCTTCTCTTCCCCGGGGCAGCGTGCTGCACCTTCCCCAGACATGCTCCTGGGGAGCGCAGTGACAGACGTGTCCCTTTCTTAAGGCTCTTCCCACAGGCGCAACCAAGCATCTCTCTCAGGCAGAGGGGATGCCCGGCAAAGAGGATTTCGCTCTATGCGGGTTTATTACACCGTGCTGTGGAGACCAGTTCAAGCAAGCAGCAGCCGCATCCCACAGACCCGACTCTGATTTCCCAAAGAGTGCTGTGCTTTCCCAGAGGGAAAAGAGGCAAAGAGGCTTTCGCTCTAGGCGGGTTTCTCCCACCGTGCTGCGAATACTAGGCGAAGGCACCCAGCCAGAGCAGCCCACAGGACCGACACTAATTTCCCAGCGTCTGCTCTGCTTTCAGAGTAGTTTTCAGCTTGGCGCGAACCGCACTTCGCTGTGCTTCCTCAGCAAGGCTTTGGGCTTCGCTCTGTCGCGTCAGGGAAGAAGAGCTGCGGAAAAGGTGGGGCCTCTTGGGCCTTGCTTTCCTGGACTCCATGTTCGCGCCCTGGGTTCACACTGCCAGGCCGAACTAAGCAGACACAGCCACTGCCCTGCAGCAGCGTGCGTGGCTTAGGATGGCACTCTATGCTCACTACCATGTCCTGGCGTAGGCGGGGCTTGGCATTTAGCTCTGGCTCGAAGGCGGACTCGTGGACTAGGCCAGTGGCCTTTTCTACAGGAGAGGAGATGTGACAGGATCCCTGCACACCGCCCGTGCACTGGGATGGGGAGCTGTGGGGTACTGTCCCCATTTCTTCCCCGGACACCCCGAGCCTCCGCGAACGCTTCCATATCTGGAGGACGATGGCAACTAACTGCCCGTTCCTGCTGGAGCTGTTTCTGCGAGCTCAGGGCCGGCGCCTGGTGGCAAGCCCACGTCTGCCCTATGGACAGGTGGCCAAGGAGCTGCTGTCCCCTTGGGCCCAGAGGCACAGGACAGGCCAACCTTCTGCTGAGACTCCTTCCACATAGAGGAGCACGCGCCCCTGCCCTAGTCGTCCTCTCATGTCTCCTTCGCAGCCAGGCTCACATCTCTCCGCACAGGTAGCGGGTGAAACTTGTCTTGCTACCGACACGCTGTTCCTCACGGGTCCGGCTCTCCTGCTTCGCGACCGTTTCCGGACAATAACACCAACGACTCCTTCTCTTGTCCCGGGGCCGCGTGCTGTGCCTTCCCCAGACATGCTCCTGGGGAGCGCAGTGACAGACGTGTCCCTTTCCTTAAGGCTGTTTCCACAGGCGCAACCACGCTTCTCTCTCAGGCAGAGGGGATGCCCGGGCCAAGAGGATTTCGCTCCATGCGGGTTTATTACACCGTGCTGTGGAGAACAGCTCAGGCAAGCAGCAGCCGCACCCCACAGACCCGACTCTAATTTCCCAAAGAATGCTTTGCTTTCCCAGAGGGGATGCCCGGGCCAAGAGGCTTTTGCTCTAGGCGGTATCTCCCAATGTGCTGCGAACACTAGGCTAAGGCAACCAGCAAGAGCAGTCCTCTGATTAACCCGGGACTGCTTTGCTTTTGCAGAAGTTTTCAGCTTGCTGCGAACCGCACTTCGCTGCTGCTTCCTCAGCAAGGCTTTGGGCGTTCGCTCTGTCCCGTCAGGGATGAAGAGATGCGGAGAGCTGGTGCCTCTTGGGCCTTGCTTCCCGGGCTCCATGTTCGCGTCCTGGATTCAACGTGCCAGGCCGAAATAAGCAGATACAGTCACAACCCTGCAGTAGCATGCGTGGCCCAGGATGGCACTCTATGCACACTACCATCTCCCGGTGTAGGCAACGCTAGGCCTTTGGCTCTGGCGCTCAGGCGGACCCAGGGACTAGGTCAGTTCCTTCCCCACAGGAGAGGAGAGGCAACAGGATCTCTGCACACCGCCCGTGCACTGGGATGGGGAGCAGTGAGGTACTTTCCCCACTCCTTCCCCAGACACCCCGTGCATCCGCGAACGCTTCCACATCCTGGAGGAAGACGGCATCTGACTGCCCGTTCTTTCCGGGAGCTACTTCTGCGAATTCAGGGTAGGCGCCTGGTGGCAAGCACATGTCTGCACCTGGAACAAGAGGCCAAGGAGCTGCTGTCCTCTTGGGCCCAGGGGCACAGGACAGACATGCCTTCTGCCCAGACTCCTTCCTCAGAGTGGAGCAAGCGCCCCTGCCCTAGTCGTCCCCTCGTGTCTCCTACTCAGCCAGGTTTCAATCTCTCCGCACAGAGAGCGGGTGACACTTCTCTTACCACCGACCCGCTGTTGCTGACAGGGCTGGCTCTCCTGCTTGCGACCGTTTCCGACAACAAGGCCGACTCCTTCTCTTCCCCGGGGCAGCGTGCTGCACCTTCCCCAGACATGCTCCTGGGGAGCGCAGTGACAGACGTGTCCCTTTCTTAAGGCTCTTCCCACAGGCGCAACCAAGCATCTCTCTCAGGCAGAGGGGATGCCCGGCAAAGAGGATTTCGCTCTATGCGGGTTTATTACACCGTGCTGTGGAGACCAGTTCAAGCAAGCAGCAGCCGCATCCCACAGACCCGACTCTGATTTCCCAAAGAGTGCTGTGCTTTCCCAGAGGGAAAAGAGGCAAAGAGGCTTTCGCTCTAGGCGGGTTTCTCCCACCGTGCTGCGAATACTAGGCGAAGGCACCCAGCCAGAGCAGCCCACAGGACCGACACTAATTTCCCAGCGTCTGCTCTGCTTTCAGAGTAGTTTTCAGCTTGGCGCGAACCGCACTTCGCTGTGCTTCCTCAGCAAGGCTTTGGGCTTCGCTCTGTCGCGTCAGGGAAGAAGAGCTGCGGAAAAGGTGGGGCCTCTTGGGCCTTGCTTTCCTGGACTCCATGTTCGCGCCCTGGGTTCACACTGCCAGGCCGAACTAAGCAGACACAGCCACTGCCCTGCAGCAGCGTGCGTGGCTTAGGATGGCACTCTATGCTCACTACCATGTCCTGGCGTAGGCGGGGCTTGGCATTTAGCTCTGGCTCGAAGGCGGACTCGTGGACTAGGCCAGTGGCCTTTTCTACAGGAGAGGAGATGTGACAGGATCCCTGCACACCGCCCGTGCACTGGGATGGGGAGCTGTGGGGTACTGTCCCCATTTCTTCCCCGGACACCCCGAGCCTCCGCGAACGCTTCCATATCTGGAGGACGATGGCAACTAACTGCCCGTTCCTGCTGGAGCTGTTTCTGCGAGCTCAGGGCCGGCGCCTGGTGGCAAGCCCACGTCTGCCCTATGGACAGGTGGCCAAGGAGCTGCTGTCCCCTTGGGCCCAGAGGCACAGGACAGGCCAACCTTCTGCTGAGACTCCTTCCACATAGAGGAGCACGCGCCCCTGCCCTAGTCGTCCTCTCATGTCTCCTTCGCAGCCAGGCTCACATCTCTCCGCACAGGTAGCGGGTGAAACTTGTCTTGCTACCGACACGCTGTTCCTCACGGGTCCGGCTCTCCTGCTTCGCGACCGTTTCCGGACAATAACACCAACGACTCCTTCTCTTGTCCCGGGGCCGCGTGCTGTGCCTTCCCCAGACATGCTCCTGGGGAGCGCAGTGACAGACGTGTCCCTTTCCTTAAGGCTGTTTCCACAGGCGCAACCACGCTTCTCTCTCAGGCAGAGGGGATGCCCGGGCCAAGAGGATTTCGCTCCATGCGGGTTTATTACACCGTGCTGTGGAGAACAGCTCAGGCAAGCAGCAGCCGCACCCCACAGACCCGACTCTAATTTCCCAAAGAATGCTTTGCTTTCCCAGAGGGGATGCCCGGGCCAAGAGGCTTTTGCTCTAGGCGGTATCTCCCAATGTGCTGCGAACACTAGGCTAAGGCAACCAGCAAGAGCAGTCCTCTGATTAACCCGGGACTGCTTTGCTTTTGCAGAAGTTTTCAGCTTGCTGCGAACCGCACTTCGCTGCTGCTTCCTCAGCAAGGCTTTGGGCGTTCGCTCTGTCCCGTCAGGGATGAAGAGATGCGGAGAGCTGGTGCCTCTTGGGCCTTGCTTCCCGGGCTCCATGTTCGCGTCCTGGATTCAACGTGCCAGGCCGAAATAAGCAGATACAGTCACAACCCTGCAGTAGCATGCGTGGCCCAGGATGGCACTCTATGCACACTACCATCTCCCGGTGTAGGCAACGCTAGGCCTTTGGCTCTGGCGCTCAGGCGGACCCAGGGACTAGGTCAGTTCCTTCCCCACAGGAGAGGAGAGGCAACAGGATCTCTGCACACCGCCCGTGCACTGGGATGGGGAGCAGTGAGGTACTTTCCCCACTCCTTCCCCAGACACCCCGTGCATCCGCGAACGCTTCCACATCCTGGAGGAAGACGGCATCTGACTGCCCGTTCTTTCCGGGAGCTACTTCTGCGAATTCAGGGTAGGCGCCTGGTGGCAAGCACATGTCTGCACCTGGAACAAGAGGCCAAGGAGCTGCTGTCCTCTTGGGCCCAGGGGCACAGGACAGACATGCCTTCTGCCCAGACTCCTTCCTCAGAGTGGAGCAAGCGCCCCTGCCCTAGTCGTCCCCTCGTGTCTCCTACTCAGCCAGGTTTCAATCTCTCCGCACAGAGAGCGGGTGACACTTCTCTTACCACCGACCCGCTGTTGCTGACAGGGCTGGCTCTCCTGCTTGCGACCGTTTCGAACAACAAGGCCGACTCCTTCTCTTCCCCGGGGCAGCGTGCTGCACCTTCCCCAGACATGCTCCTGGGGAGCGCAGTGACAGACGTGTCCCTTTCTTAAGGCTCTTCCCACAGGCGCAACCAAGCATCTCTCTCAGGCAGAGGGGATGCCCGGCAAAGAGGATTTCGCTCTATGCGGGTTTATTACACCGTGCTGTGGAGACCAGTTCAAGCAAGCAGCAGCCGCATCCCACAGACCCGACTCTGATTTCCCAAAGAGTGCTGTGCTTTCCCAGAGGGAAAAGAGGCAAAGAGGCTTTCGCTCTAGGCGGGTTTCTCCCACCGTGCTGCGAATACTAGGCGAAGGCACCCAGCCAGAGCAGCCCACAGGACCGACACTAATTTCCCAGCGTCTGCTCTGCTTTCAGAGTAGTTTTCAGCTTGGCGCGAACCGCACTTCGCTGTGCTTCCTCAGCAAGGCTTTGGGCTTCGCTCTGTCGCGTCAGGGAAGAAGAGCTGCGGAAAAGGTGGTGCCTCTTGGGCCTTGCTTTCCTGGACTCCATGTTCGCGCCCTGGGTTCACACTGCCAGGCCGAACTAAGCAGACACAGCCACTGCCCTGCAGCAGCGTGCGTGGCTTAGGATGGCACTCTATGCTCACTACCATGTCCTGGCGTAGGCGGGGCTTGGCATTTAGCTCTGGCTCGAAGGCGGACTCGTGGACTAGGCCAGTGGCCTTTTCTACAGGAGAGGAGATGTGACAGGATCCCTGCACACCGCCCGTGCACTGGGATGGGGAGCTGTGGGGTACTGTCCCCATTTCTTCCCCGGACACCCCGAGCCTCCGCGAACGCTTCCATATCTGGAGGACGATGGCAACTAACTGCCCGTTCCTGCTGGAGCTGTTTCTGCGAGCTCAGGGCCGGCGCCTGGTGGCAAGCCCACGTCTGCCCTATGGACAGGTGGCCAAGGAGCTGCTGTCCCCTTGGGCCCAGAGGCACAGGACAGGCCAACCTTCTGCTGAGACTCCTTCCACATAGAGGAGCACGCGCCCCTGCCCTAGTCGTCCTCTCATGTCTCCTTCGCAGCCAGGCTCACATCTCTCCGCACAGGTAGCGGGTGAAACTTGTCTTGCTACCGACACGCTGTTCCTCACGGGTCCGGCTCTCCTGCTTCGCGACCGTTTCCGGACAATAACACCAACGACTCCTTCTCTTGTCCCGGGGCCGCGTGCTGTGCCTTCCCCAGACATGCTCCTGGGGAGCGCAGTGACAGACGTGTCCCTTTCCTTAAGGCTGTTTCCACAGGCGCAACCACGCTACTCTCTCAGGCAGAGGGGATGCCCGGGCCAAGAGGATTTCGCTCCATGCGGGTTTATTACACCGGGCTGTGGAGACCAGCTCAGGCAAGCAGCAGCCGCACCCCACAGACCCGACTCTAATTTCCCAAAGAATGCTTTGCTTTCCCAGAGGGGATGCCCGGGCCAAGAGGCTTTTGCTCTAGGCGGTATCTCCCAATGTGCTGCGAACACTAGGCTAAGGCAACCAGCAAGAGCAGTCCTCTGATTAACCCGGGACTGCTTTGCTTTTGCAGAAGTTTTCAGCTTGCTGCGAACCGCACTTCGCTGCTGCTTCCTCAGCAAGGCTTTGGGCATTCGCTCTGTCCCGTCAGGGATGAAGAGATGCGGAGAGCTGGTGCCTCTTGGGCCTTGCTTCCCGGGCTCCATTTTCGCGTCCTGGATTCAACGTGCCAGGCCGAAATAAGCAGATACAGTCACAACCCTGCAGTAGCATGCGTGGCCCAGGATGGCACTCTATGCACACTACCATCTCCCGGTGTAGGCAACGCTAGGCCTTTGGCTCTGGCGCTCAGGCGGACCCAGGGACTAGATCAGTTCCTTCCCCACAGGAGAGGAGAGGCAACAGGATCTCTGCACACCGCCCGTGCACTGGGATGGGGAGCAGTGAGGTACTTTCCCCACTCCTTCCCCAGACACCCCGTGCATCCGTAAACGCTTCCACATCCTGGAGGAAGACGGCATCTGACTGCCCGTTCTTTCCGGGAGCTACTTCTGCAAATTCAGGGTAGGCGCCTGGTGGCAAGCACATGTCTGCACCTGGAACAGGAGGCCAAGGAGCTGCTGTCCCCTTGGGCACAGGGGCACAGGACAGACATGCCTTCTGCCCAGACTCCTTCCTCAGAGTGGAGCAAGCGCCCCTGCCCTAGTCGTCCCCTCGTGTCTCCTTCTCACCCAGGTTTCCATCTCTCCGCACAGAGAGCGGGTGACATTTCTCTTACCACCGACCCGCTGTTGCTGACAGGGCTGGCTCTCCTGCTTGCGACTGTTTCCGACAACAAGGCCGACCCCTTCTCTTCCCCGTGGCAGCGTGCTGCACCTTCCCCAGACATGCTCCTGGGGAGCGCAGTGACAGACGTGTCCCTTTCTTAAGGCTCTTCCCATGGCGCAACCAAGCATCTCTCTCAGGCAGAGGGGATGCCCGGCAAAGAGGATTTCGCTCTATGCGGGTTTATTACACCGTGCTGTGGAGACCAGTTCAAGCAAGCAGCAGCCGCATCCCACAGACCCGACTCTGATTTCCCAAAGAGTGCTGTGCTTTCCAAGAGGGAAAAGAGGCAAAGAGGCTTTCGCTCTAGGCGGGTTTCTCCCACCGTGCTGCGAATACTAGGCGAAGGCACCCAGCCAGAGCAGCCCACAGGACCGACTCTGATTTCCCAGCGTCTGCTCTGCTTTCACAGTAGTTTTCAGCTTGGCGCGAACCGCACTTCGCTGTGCTTCCTCAGCAAGGCTTTGGGCTTCGCTCTGTCGCGTCAGGGAAGAAGAGCTGCGGAAGAGGTAGTGCCTCTTGGGCCTTGCTTTCATGGACTCCATGTTCGCGCCCTGGGTTCACACTGCCAGGCCGAACTAAGCAGACACAGCCACAGCCCTGCAGTAGCGTGCGTGGCTTAGGATGGCACTCTATGCCCACTACCATGTCCTGGCGTAGGCGGGGCTTGGCATTTTGCTCTGGCTCGAAGGCGGACTCGTGGACTAGGCCAGTGGCCTTTTCCACAGGAGAGGAGATGTGACAGGATCCCTGCACACCGCCCGTGCACTGGGATGGGGAGCTGTGGGGTACTGTCCCCATTCCTTCCCCGGACACCCCGAGCCTCCGCGAACGCTTCCATATCTGGGGGACGATACATCTAACTGGCCGTTCCTGCTGGAGCTGTTTCTGCAAGTTCAGGGCCGGCGCCTGGTGTCAAGCCCACGTCTGCCCTATAGACAGGTGGCCAAGGAGCTGCTGTCCCCTTGGGCCCAGAGGCACAGGACAGGCCAACCTTCTGCTCAGACTCCTTCCACATAGCGGAGCATGGGCCCCTGCCCTAGTCGTCCTCACATGTCTCCTTCGCAGCCAGGCTCACATCTCTCCACACAGGTAGCGGGTGAAACTTGTCTTGCCACCGACACGCTGCTGCTCACGGGTCCGGCTCTCCGGCTTCGCGACCGTTTCCGGACAATAACACCAACGACTCCTTCTCTTGTCCCGGGGCGGCGTGCTGTGCCTTCCCCAGACACGCTCCTGGGGAGCGCAGTGACAGACGTGTCCCTTTCCTTAAGGCTGTTTCCACAGGCGCAACCACGCTTCTCTCTCAGGCAGAGGGGATGCCCGGGCCAAGAGGATTTCGCTCCATGCGGGTTTATTACACCGTGCTGTGGAGACCAGCTCAGGCAAGCAGCAGCCGCACCCCACAGACCCGACTCTAATTTCCCAAAGAATGCTTTGCTTTCCCAGAGGGGATGCCCGGGCCAAGAGGCTTTTGCTCTAGGCGGTATCTCCCAATGTGCTGCGAACACTAGGCTAAGGCAACCAGCAAGAGCAGTCCTCTGATTTCCCCGGGACTGCTTTGCAATTGCAGAAGTTTTCAGCTTGCTGCGAACCGCACTTCGCTGCTGCTTCCTCAGCAAGGCTTTGGGCGTTCGCTCTGTCCCGTCAGGGATGAAGAGATGCGGAGAGCTGGTGCCTCTTGGGCCTTGCTTCCCGGGCTCCATGTTCGCGTCCTGGATTCAACGTGCCAGGCCGAAATAAGCAGATACAGTCACAACCCTGCAGTAGCATGCGTGGCCCAGGATGGCACTCTATGCACACTACCATCTCCCGGTGTAGGCAACGCTAGGCCTTTGGCTCTGGCGCTCAGGCGGACCCAGGGACTAGGTCAGTTCCTTCCCCACAGGAGAGGAGAGGCAACAGGATCTCTGCACACCGCCCGTGCACTGGGATGGGGAGCAGTGAGGTACTTTCCCCACTCCTTCCCCAGACACCCCGTGCATCCGCAAACGCTTCCACATCCTGGAGGAAGACGGCATCTGACTGCCCGTTCTTTCCGGGAGCTACTTCTGCGAATTCAGGGTAGGCGCCTGGTGGCAAGCACATGTCTGCACCTGGAACAAGAGGCCAAGGAGCTGCTGTCCTCTTGGGCCCAGGGGCACAGGACAGACATGCCTTCTGCCCAGACTCCTTCCTCAGAGTGGAGCAAGCGCCCCTGCCCTAGTCGTCCCCTCGTGTCTCCTACTCAGCCAGGTTTCAATCTCTCCGCACAGAGAGCGGGTGACACTTCTCTTACCACCGACCCGCTGTTGCTGACAGGGCTGGCTCTCCTGCTTGCGACCGTTTCGAACAACAAGGCCGACTCCTTCTCTTCCCCGGGGCAGCGTGCTGCACCTTCCCCAGACATGCTCCTGGGGAGCGCAGTGACAGACGTGTCCCTTTCTTAAGGCTCTTCCCACAGGCGCAACCAAGCATCTCTCTCAGGCAGAGGGGATGCCCGGCAAAGAGGATTTCGCTCTATGCGGGTTTATTACACCGTGCTGTGGAGACCAGTTCAAGCAAGCAGCAGCCGCATCCCACAGACCCGACTCTGATTTCCCAAAGAGTGCTGTGCTTTCCCAGAGGGAAAAGAGGCAAAGAGGCTTTCGCTCTAGGCGGGTTTCTCCCACCGTGCTGCGAATACTAGGCGAAGGCACCCAGCCAGAGCAGCCCACAGGACCGACACTAATTTCCCAGCGTCTGCTCTGCTTTCAGAGTAGTTTTCAGCTTGGCGCGAACCGCACTTCGCTGTGCTTCCTCAGCAAGGCTTTGGGCTTCGCTCTGTCGCGTCAGGGAAGAAGAGCTGCGGAAAAGGTGGTGCCTCTTGGGCCTTGCTTTCCTGGACTCCATGTTCGCGCCCTGGGTTCACACTGCCAGGCCGAACTAAGCAGACACAGCCACTGCCCTGCAGCAGCGTGCGTGGCTTAGGATGGCACTCTATGCTCACTACCATGTCCTGGCGTAGGCGGGGCTTGGCATTTAGCTCTGGCTCGAAGGCGGACTCGTGGACTAGGCCAGTGGCCTTTTCTACAGGAGAGGAGATGTGACAGGATCCCTGCACACCGCCCGTGCACTG
Source organism: Mustela lutreola (assembly GCF_030435805.1). Lineage (NCBI taxonomy): Eukaryota > Metazoa > Chordata > Mammalia > Carnivora > Mustelidae > Mustela > Mustela lutreola. The sequence goes on along the minus strand of NC_081304.1, from coordinate 61,581,728 downwards.
GGATGGGGAGCTGTGGGGTACTGTCCCCATTTCTTCCCCGGACACCCCGAGCCTCCGCGAACGCTTCCATATCTGGAGGACGATGGCAACTAACTGCCCGTTCCTGCTGGAGCTGTTTCTGCGAGCTCAGGGCCGGCGCCTGGTGGCAAGCCCACGTCTGCCCTATGGACAGGTGGCCAAGGAGCTGCTGTCCCCTTGGGCCCAGAGGCACAGGACAGGCCAACCTTCTGCTGAGACTCCTTCCACATAGAGGAGCACGCGCCCCTGCCCTAGTCGTCCTCTCATGTCTCCTTCGCAGCCAGGCTCACATCTCTCCGCACAGGTAGCGGGTGAAACTTGTCTTGCTACCGACACGCTGTTCCTCACGGGTCCGGCTCTCCTGCTTCGCGACCGTTTCCGGACAATAACACCAACGACTCCTTCTCTTGTCCCGGGGCCGCGTGCTGTGCCTTCCCCAGACATGCTCCTGGGGAGCGCAGTGACAGACGTGTCCCTTTCCTTAAGGCTGTTTCCACAGGCGCAACCACGCTACTCTCTCAGGCAGAGGGGATGCCCGGGCCAAGAGGATTTCGCTCCATGCGGGTTTATTACACCGGGCTGTAGAGACCAGCTCAGGCAAGCAGCAGCCGCACCCCACAGACCCGACTCTAATTTCCCAAAGAATGCTTTGCTTTCCCAGAGGGGATGCCCGGGCCAAGAGGCTTTTGCTCTAGGCGGTATCTCCCAATGTGCTGCGAACACTAGGCTAAGGCAACCAGCAAGAGCAGTCCTCTGATTAACCCGGGACTGCTTTGCTTTTGCAGAAGTTTTCAGCTTGCTGCGAACCGCACTTCGCTGCTGCTTCCTCAGCAAGGCTTTGGGCGTTCGCTCTGTCCCGTCAGGGATGAAGAGATGCGGAGAGCTGGTGCCTCTTGGGCCTTGCTTCCCGGGCTCCATTTTCGCGTCCTGGATTCAACGTGCCAGGCCGAAATAAGCAGATACAGTCACAACCCTGCAGTAGCATGCGTGGCCCAGGATGGCACTCTATGCACACTACCATCTCCCGGTGTAGGCAACGCTAGGCCTTTGGCTCTGGCGCTCAGGCGGACCCAGGGACTAGATCAGTTCCTTCCCCACAGGAGAGGAGAAGCAACAGGATCTCTGCACACCGCCCGTGCACTGGGATGGGGAGCAGTGAGGTACTTTCCCCACTCCTTCCCCAGACACCCCGTGCATCCGTAAACGCTTCCACATCCTGGAGGAAGACGGCATCTGACTGCCCGTTCTTTCCGGGAGCTACTTCTGCAAATTCAGGGTAGGCGCCTGGTGGCAAGCACATGTCTGCACCTGGAACAGGAGGCCAAGGAGCTGCTGTCCCCTTGGGCACAGGGGCACAGGACAGACATGCCTTCTGCCCAGACTCCTTCCTCAGAGTGGAGCAAGCGCCCCTGCCCTAGTCGTCCCCTCGTGTCTCCTTCTCACCCAGGTTTCCATCTCTCCGCACAGAGAGCGGGTGACATTTCTCTTACCACCGACCCGCTGTTGCTGACAGGGCTGGCTCTCCTGCTTGCGACTGTTTCCGACAACAAGGCCGACCCCTTCTCTTCCCCGTGGCAGCGTGCTGCACCTTCCCCAGACATGCTCCTGGGGAGCGCAGTGACAGACGTGTCCCTTTCTTAAGGCTCTTCCCATGGCGCAACCAAGCATCTCTCTCAGGCAGAGGGGATGCCCGGCAAAGAGGATTTCGCTCTATGCGGGTTTATTACACCGTGCTGTGGAGACCAGTTCAAGCAAGCAGCAGCCGCATCCCACAGACCCGACTCTGATTTCCCAAAGAGTGCTGTGCTTTCCAAGAGGGAAAAGAGGCAAAGAGGCTTTCGCTCTAGGCGGGTTTCTCCCACCGTGCTGCGAATACTAGGCGAAGGCACCCAGCCAGAGCAGCCCACAGGACCGACTCTGATTTCCCAGCGTCTGCTCTGCTTTCACAGTAGTTTTCAGCTTGGCGCGAACCGCACTTCGCTGTGCTTCCTCAGCAAGGCTTTGGGCTTCGCTCTGTCGCGTCAGGGAAGAAGAGCTGCGGAAGAGGTAGTGCCTCTTGGGCCTTGCTTTCATGGACTCCATGTTCGCGCCCTGGGTTCACACTGCCAGGCCGAACTAAGCAGACACAGCCACAGCCCTGCAGTAGCGTGCGTGGCTTAGGATGGCACTCTATGCCCACTACCATGTCCTGGCGTAGGCGGGGCTTGGCATTTTGCTCTGGCTCGAAGGCGGACTCGTGGACTAGGCCAGTGGCCTTTTCCACAGGAGAGGAGATGTGACAGGATCCCTGCACACCGCCCGTGCACTGGGATGGGGAGCTGTGGGGTACTGTCCCCATTCCTTCCCCGGACACCCCGAGCCTCCGCGAACGCTTCCATATCTGGGGGACGATACATCTAACTGGCCGTTCCTGCTGGAGCTGTTTCTGCAAGTTCAGGGCCGGCGCCTGGTGTCAAGCCCACGTCTGCCCTATAGACAGGTGGCCAAGGAGCTGCTGTCCCCTTGGGCCCAGAGGCACAGGACAGGCCAACCTTCTGCTCAGACTCCTTCCACATAGCGGAGCATGGGCCCCTGCCCTAGTCGTCCTCACATGTCTCCTTCGCAGCCAGGCTCACATCTCTCCACACAGGTAGCGGGTGAAACTTGTCTTGCCACCGACACGCTGCTGCTCACGGGTCCGGCTCTCCGGCTTCGCGACCGTTTCCGGACAATAACACCAACGACTCCTTCTCTTGTCCCGGGGCGGCGTGCTGTGCCTTCCCCAGACACGCTCCTGGGGAGCGCAGTGACAGACGTGTCCCTTTCCTTAAGGCTGTTTCCACAGGCGCAACCACGCTTCTCTCTCAGGCAGAGGGGATGCCCGGGCCAAGAGGATTTCGCTCCATGCGGGTTTATTACACCGTGCTGTGGAGACCAGCTCAGGCAAGCAGCAGCCGCACCCCACAGACCCGACTCTAATTTCCCAAAGAATGCTTTGCTTTCCCAGAGGGGATGCCCGGGCCAAGAGGCTTTTGCTCTAGGCGGTATCTCCCAATGTGCTGCGAACACTAGGCTAAGGCAACCAGCAAGAGCAGTCCTCTGATTTCCCCGGGACTGCTTTGCAATTGCAGAAGTTTTCAGCTTGCTGCGAACCGCACTTCGCTGCTGCTTCCTCAGCAAGGCTTTGGGCGTTCGCTCTGTCCCGTCAGGGATGAAGAGATGCGGAGAGCTGGTGCCTCTTGGGCCTTGCTTCCCGGGCTCCATGTTCGCGTCCTGGATTCAACGTGCCAGGCCGAAATAAGCAGATACAGTCACAACCCTGCAGTAGCATGCGTGGCCCAGGATGGCACTCTATGCACACTACCATCTCCCGGTGTAGGCAACGCTAGGCCTTTGGCTCTGGCGCTCAGGCGGACCCAGGGACTAGGTCAGTTCCTTCCCCACAGGAGAGGAGAGGCAACAGGATCTCTGCACACCGCCCGTGCACTGGGATGGGGAGCAGTGAGGTACTTTCCCCACTCCTTCCCCAGACACCCCGTGCATCCGCAAACGCTTCCACATCCTGGAGGAAGACGGCATCTGACTGCCCGTTCTTTCCGGGAGCTACTTCTGCGAATTCAGGGTAGGCGCCTGGTGGCAAGCACATGTCTGCACCTGGAACAGGAGGCCAAGGAGCTGCTGTCCCCTTGGGCCCAGGGGCACAGGACAGACATGCTTTCTGCCCAGACTCCTTCCTCAGAGTGGAGCAAGCGCCCCTGCCCTAGTCGTCCCCTTGTGTCTCCTTCAAAGCCAGGTTTCCATCTCTCCGCACAGAGAGCGGGTGACACTTCTCTTACCACCGACCCGCTGTTGCTGACAGGGCTGGCTCTCCTGCTTGCGACCGTTTCCGACAACAAGGCCGACTCCTTCTCTTCCCCGGGGCAGCGTGCTGCACCTTCCCCAGACATGCTCCTGGGGAGCGCAGTGACAGACGTGTCCCTTTCTTAAGGCTCTTCCCACAGGCGCAACCAAGCATCTCTCTCAGGCAGAGGGGATGCCCGGCAAAGAGGATTTCGCTCTATGCGGTTTTATTACACCGTGCTGTGGAGACCAGTTCAAGCAAGCAGCAGCCGCATCCCACAGACCCGACTCTGATTTCCCAAAGAGTGCTGTGCTTTCCCAGAGGGCATACCCGGGCAAAGAGGCTTTCGCTCTAGGCGGGTTTCTCCCACCGTGCTGCGAATACTAGGCTAAGGCACCCAGCCAGAGCAGCCCACAGGACCGATTCTGATTTCCCAGCGACTGCTGTGCTATCGCAGAGGTTTTCAGCTTAGCGAGAACGGCACTTCTCTGTGGCTTCCTCAGCAAGGCTTTGGGCGTTCGCTCTGTCGCATCAGGGAAGAAGAGCTGCTGAAGAGGTGGTGCCTCTTGGACCATGCTTTCCCGTGCTCCATGTTCGCGTCCTGGGTTCACCCTGCCACGCCGAAATAAGCAGACACAGCCTCAACTCTGCAGCAGCGTGCCTGGCCTAGGAGGGCACACTGCTCACAATTTAATCTCCCGGCGTAGGCAAGGCCTGCCCTTTTGCTGTGGCATTCAGGTGGACAGGGACTAGGCCAGTGCCTTCCCCAGCCGGGAGGAGAAGCGACACGATCACTGCACACCGCCCGCGCCCTGGTATGGGGAGTAATGGGTAACTGTCCCTCCTTCCCCGGGTCACCTGCTGCCTCCGCCAATGCTGCCACATCCTGGAGGAAGACGACATCTGACTGCCCGTTCCTCCAGGAGCTGCTGCTGTGAGTTCAGGGCCGGGCGCCTGGTGGCAATCCCACGTCTGCCCTATGGTCAGGTGGCCAAAGAGCTGCTGTCCCCTTGGGTCCGGGGGCCCAGGACAGGCATGTCTTCTGCCCAGACTCCTTCCTCAGAGTGGAGCACGCGACCCTGCCCTACTCGTTCCCTCGTGTCTCCTTAGCAGCCTGGCTGCCATCTCTCCCCACAGGGAGCAGGTGACACTTGTCATGCCACCGGCCCGCTGTTCCTGACAGGACCGGCTCTCCTGCTTCGCGAACATTTCCCGACAATAAGGCTGACAGCTCCTCTTCACCCAGGAAGCGTGGTGCACCTTCCCTAGTCATGCTCCTGGGGAACGCAGTGACAGACGTGTCCCTTTCCTTAAGGCTCATCACAGAGGCGCAGTCGAGCATCTCTCTCAGGCAGAGGGGAAACCCGGGCTAAGAGGATTTCGCTCCATGCGGGTTTATTACACCGTGCTGTGGAGACTAGCTCAGGCAAACAACAGCCGCATCCCACAGAACGGACTCTGATTTCCCAAAGAGTGCTGTGCTTTCCCAGAGGGGATACCCGGGCAAAGAGGCTTTCGCTCTATGCGGGTTTCTCCCACCGTGCTGCGAATACTAGGCTAAGGCACCCAGCCAGAGCAGCCCACAGGACCGACTCTGATTTCCCAGCGTCTGCTCTGCTTTCACAGTAGTTTTCAGCTTGGCGCGAACCGCACTTCGCTGTGCTTCCTCAGCAAGGCTTTGGGCTTCGCTCTGTCGCGTCAGGGAAGAAGAGCTGCGGAAGAGGTGGTGCCTCTTGGGCCTTGCTTTCCTGGACTCCATGTTCGCGCCCTGGGTTCACACTGCCAGGCCGAACTAAGCAGACACAGCCACAGCCCTGCAGCAGCGTGCGTGGATTAGGATGGCACTCTATGCCCACTACCATGTCCTGGCGTAGGCGGGGCTAGGCATTTTGATCTGGCTCGAAGGCGGACTCGTGGACTAGGCCAGTGGCCTTTTCCACAGGAGTGGAGAGGTGACAGGATCCCGGCACACCGCCCGTGCACTGCGATGGGGAGCTGTGGGGTACTGTCCCCATTCCTTCCCCGGACACCCCGAGCCTCCGCGAACGCTTCCATATCTGGAGGAGGATGGCATCTAACTGCCCGTTCCTGCTGGAGCTGTTTCTGCGTGTTCAGGGCCGGCGCCTGGTGGCAAGCCCACGTCTGCGCTATGGACAGGTGGCCAAGGAGCTGCTGTCCCCTTGGGCCCAGAGGCACAGGACAGGCCAACCTTCTGCTCAGACTCCTTCCACATAGCGGAGCACGCGCCCCTGCCCTAGTCGTCCTCTCATGTCTCCTTCGCAGCCAGGCTCACATCTCTCCGCACAGGTAGCGGGTGAAACTTGTCTTGCTACCGACACGCTGTTCCTCACGGGTCCGGCTCTCCTGCTTCGCGACCGTTTCCGGACAATAACACCAACGACTCCTTCTCTTGTCCCGGGGCGGCGTGCTGTGCCTTCCCCAGACATGCTCTTGGGGAGCGCAGTAACGGAAGTGTCCCTTTCCTTAAGGCTGTTTCCACAGGCGCAACCACGCTTCTCTCTCAGGCAGAGGGGATGCCCGGGCCAAGAGGATTTCGCTCCATGCGGGTTTATTACACCGTGCTGTGGAGACCAGCTCAGGCAAGCAGCAGCCGCACCCCACAGACCCGACTCTAATTTCCCAAAGAATGCTTTGCTTTCCCAGAGGGGATGCCCGGGCCAAGAGGCTTTTGCTCTAGGCGGTATCTCCCAATGTGCTGCGAACACTAGGCTAAGGCAACCAGCAAGAGCAGTCCTCTGATTTCCCCGGGACTGCTTTGCTTTTGCAGAAGTTTTCAGCTTGCTGCGAACCGCACTTCGCTGCTGCTTCCTCAGCAAGGATTTGGGCGTTCGCTCTGTCCCGTCAGGGATGAAGAGATGCGGAGAGCTGATGCCTCTTGGGCCTTGCTTACCGGGCTCCATGTTCGCGTCCTGGATTCAACGTGCCAGGCCGAAATAAGCAGATACAGTCACAACCCTGCAGTAGCATGCGTGGCCCAGGATGGCACTCTAAACACACTACCATCTCCCGGTGTAGGCAACGCTAGGTCTTTGGCTCTGGCGCTCAGGCGGACCCAGGGACTAGGTCAGTTCCTTCCCCACAGGAGAGGAGAGGCAACAGGATCTCTGCACACCGCCCGTGCACTGGGATGGGGAGCAATGAGGTACTTTCCCCACTCCTTCCCCAGACACCCCGTGCATCCGCGAACGCTTCCACATCCTGGAGGAAGACAGCATCTGACTGCCCGTTCTTTCCGGGAGCTACTTCTGCGAATTCAGGGTAGGCGCCTGGTGGCAAGCACATGTCTGCACCTGGAACAGGAGGCCAAGGAGCTGCTGTCCCCTTGGGCCCAGGGGCACAGGACAGACATGCCTTCTGCCCAGACTCCTTCCTCAGAGTGGAGCAAGCGCCCCTGCCCTAGTCGTCCCCTCGTGTCTCCTTCTCAGCCAGGTTTCCATCTCTCCGCACAGAGAGCGGGTGACACTTCTCTTACCACCGACCCGCTGTTGCTGACAGGGCTGGCTCTCCTGCTTGCGACCGTTTCCGACAACAAGGCCGACTCCTTCTCTTCCCCGGGGCAGCGTGCTGCACCTTCCCCAGACCTGCTCCTGGGGAGCGCAGTGACAGACGTGTCCCTTTCCTTAAGGCTCTTCCCACAGGCGCAACCAAGCATCTCTCTCAGGCAGAGGGGATGCCCGGCAAAGAGGATTTCGCTCTATGCAGGTTTATTACACCGTGCTGTGGAGACCAGTCAAGCAAGCAGCAGCCGCACCCCACAGACCCGACTCTTATTTCCCAAAGAATGCTTTGCTTTCCCAGAGGGGATGCCCGGGCCAGGAGGCTTTTGCTCTAGGCGGTATCTCCCAATGTGCTGCGAACACTAGGCTAAGGCAACCAGCAAGAGCAGTCCTCTGATTTCCCCGGGACTGCTTTGCTTTTGCAGAAGTTTTCAGCTTGCTGCGAACCGCACTTCGCTGCTGCTTCCTCAGCAAGGCTTTGGGCGTTCGCTCTGTCCCGACAGGGATGAAGAGATGCGGAGAGCTGGTGCCTCTTGGGCCTTGCTTCCCGGGCTCCATGTTCGCGTCCTGGATTCAACGTGCCAGGCCGAAATAAGCAGATACAGTCACAACCCAGCAGTAGCGTGCGTGGCCCAGGATGGCACTCTATGCACACTACCATCTCCCTGTGTAGGCAACGCTAGGCCTTTGGCTCTGGCGCTCAGGCGGACCCAGGGACTAGGTCAGTTCCTTCCCCACAGGAGAGGAGAGGCAACAGGATCTCTGCACACCGCCCGTGCACTGGGATGGGGAGCAGTGAGGTACTTTCCCCACTCCTTCCCCGGACAGCGCGTGCATCCGCGAACGCTTCCACATCCTGGAGGAAGACGGCATCTGACTGCACGTTCTTTCCGGGAGCTACTTCTGCGAATTCAGGGTAGGCGCCTGGTGGCAAGCACATGTCTGCACCTGGAACAGGAGGCCAAGGAGCTGCTGTCCCCTTGGGCCCAGGGGCACAGGACAGACATGCCTTCTGCCCAGACTCCTTCCTCAGAGTGGAGCAAGCGCCCCTGCCCTAGTCGTCCCCTCGTATCTCCTTCTCAGCCAGGTTTCCATCTCTCCGCACAGAGAGCGGGTGACACTTCTCTTACCACCGACCCGCTGTTGCTGACAAGGCTGGCTCGCCTGCTTGCGACCGTTTCCGACAACAAGGCCGACTCCTTCTCTTCCCCGGGGCAGCGCGCTGCACCTTCCCCAGACATGCTCCTGGGGAGCGCAGTGACAGACGTGTCCCTTTCCTTAAGGCTCTTCCCACAGGCGCAACCAAGCATCTCTCTCAGGCAGAGGGGATGCCCGGCAAAGAGGATTTCGCTCTATGCGGGTTTATGACACCGTGCTGTGGAGACCAGTACAGGCAAGCAGCAGCCGCATCCCACAGACCCGACTCTCATTTCCCAAAGAGTGCTGTGCTTTCCCAGAGGGGATGCCCAGGCAAAGAGGCTTTCGCTCTAGGCGGGTTTCTCCCACCGTGCTGCGAATACTAGGCTAAGGCACCCAGCCAGAGCATCCCACAGGATCGACTCTGATTTCCCAGGGTCTGCTCTGCTTTCACAGTAGTTTTCAGCTTGGCGCAAACCGCACTTCGCTGTGCTTCCTCAGCAAGGCTTTGGGCTTCGCTCTGTCGCGTCAGGGAAGAAGAGCTGCGGAAGAGGTGGTGCCTCTTGGGCCTTGCTTTCCTGGACACCATGTTCGCGCCCTGGGTTCACACTGCCAGGCCGAACTAAGCAGACACAGCCACAGCCCTGCAGCAGCGTGCGTGGCTTAGGATGGCACTCTATGCTCACTACCATGTCCTGGCGTAGGCGGGGCTTGGCATTTTGCTCTGGCTCGAAGGCGGACTCGTGGACTAGGCCAGTGGCCTTTTCCACAGGAGAGGAGAGGTGACAGGATCCCTGCACACCGCCCGTGCACTGGGATGGGGAGCTGTGGGGTACTGTCCCCATTCCTTCCCCGGACACCCCGAGCCTCCGCGAACGCTTCCATATCTGGAGGAGGATGGCATCTAACTGCCCGTTCCTGCTGGAGCTGTTTCTGCGGGTTCAGGGCCGGCGCCTGGTGGCAAGCCCACGTCTGCGCTATGGACAGGTGGCCAAGGAGCTGCTGTCCCCTTGGGCCCAGAGGCACAGGACAGGCCAACCTTCTGCTCAGACTCCTTCCACATAGCGGAGCACGCGCCCCTGCCCTAGTCGTCCTCTCATGTCTCCTTCGCAGCCAGGCTCACATCTCTCCGCACAGGTAGCGGGTGAAACTTGTCTTGCTACCGACACGCTGTTCCTCACGGGTTCGGCTCTCCTGCTTCGCGACCGTTTCCGGACAATAACACCAACGACTCCTTCTCTTGTCCCGGGGCGGCGTGCTGTGCCTTCCCCAGACATGCTCCTGGGGAGCGCAGTGACAGACGTGTCCCTTTCCTTAAGGCTGTTTCCACAGGCGCAACCACGCTTCTCTCTCAGGCAGAGGTGATGCCCGGGCCAAGAGGATTTCGCTCCATGCGGGTTTATTACACCGTGCTGTGGAGACCAGCTCAGGCAAGCAGCAGCCGCACCCCACAGACCCGACTCTAATTTCCCAAAGAATGCTTTGCTTTCCCAGAGGGGATGCCCGGGCCAAGAGGCTTTTGCTCTAGGCGGTATCTCCCAATGTGCTGCGAACACTAGGCTAAGGCAACCAGCAAGAGCAGTCCTCTGATTTCTCCGGGACTGCTTTGCTTTTGCAGAAGTTTTCAGCTTGCTGCGAACCGCACTTCGCTGCTGCTTCCTAAGCAAGGCTTTGGGCGTTCGCTCTGTCCCGTCAGGGATGAAGAGATGCGGAGAGCTGGTGCCTCTTGGGCCTTGCTTTCCGGGCTCCATGTTCGCGTCCTGGATTCAAAGTGCCAGGCCGAAATAAGCAGATACAGTCACAACCCTGCAGTAGCGTGCGTGGCCCAGGATGGCACTCTATGCACACTACCATCTCCCGGTGTAGGCAACGCTAGGCCTTTTGCCTGGCGCTCAGGCGGACCCAGGGACTGGGTCAGTTCCTTCCCCACAGGAGAGGAGAGGCAACAGGATCTCTGCACACCACCCGTGCACTGGGATGGGGAGCAGTGAGGTACTTTCCCCACTCCTTCCCCGGACAGCGCGTGCATCCGCGAACGCTTCCACATCCTGGAGGAAGACGGCATCTGACTGCCCGTTCTTTCCGGGAGCTACTTCTGCGAATTCAGGGTAGGCGCCTGGTGGCAAGTACATGTCTGCACCTGGAACAGGAGGCCAAGGAGCTGCTGTCCCCTTGGGCCCAGGGGCACACGACAGACATGCCTTCGGCCCAAACTCCTTCCTCAGAGTGGAGCAAGCGCCCCTGCCCTAGTCGTCCCCTCGTGTCTCCTTCTCAGCCAGGTTTCCATCTCTCCGCACAGAGAGCAGGTGACACTTCTCTTACCACCGACCCGCTGTTGCTGACAGGGCTGGCTCTCCTGCTTGCGACCGTTTCCGACAACAAGGCCGACTCCTTCTCTTCCCCGGGGCAGCACGCTGCACCTTCCCCAGACATGGTCCTGGGGAGCGCAGTGACAGACGTGTCCCTTTCCTTAAGGCTCTTCCCACAGGCGCAACCAAGCATCTCTCTCAGGCAGAGGGGATGCCCGGCAAAGAGGATTTCGCTCTATGCGGGTTTATGACACCGTGCTGTGGAGACCAGTTCAGGCAAGCAGCACCCGCATCCCACAGACCCGACTCTCATTTCCCAAAGAGTGCTGTGCTTTCCCAGAGGGGATGCCCAGGCAAAGAGGCTTTCGCTCTAGGCGGGTTTCTCACACCGGGCTGCGAATACTAGGCTAAGGCACCCAGCCAGAGCAGCCCACACGACCGACTCTGATTTCCCAGCGACTGCTATGCTATCGCAGAGGTTTTCAGCTTAGCGAGAACGGCACTTCTCTGCGGCTTCCTCAGCAAGGCTTTGGACGTTCGCTCTGTCGCGTCAGGGAAGAAGAGCTGCGCTAGAGGTGGTGCCTCTTGGACCTTGCTTTCCCGTGCTCCATGTTCGCGTCCTGGGTTCACCCTGCCACGCCGAAATAAGTAGACACAGCCTCGACTCTGCAGCAGCGTGCCTGGCCTAGGAGGGCACACTGCTCACAATTTCATCTCCCGGCGTAGGCAAGGCCTGCCCTTTTGCTGTGGCATTCAGGTGGACAGGGACTAGGCCAGTGCCTTCCCCAGCCGGGAGGAGACGCGACACGATCCCTGCAAACCGCCTGCGCCCTGGTATGGGGAGTAATGGGTAACTGTCCCTCCTTCCCCGGGTCTCCCGCTACCTCCGCCAATGCTGCCACATCCTGGAGGAAGACGACATCTGACTGCCCGTTCCTCCAGGAGCTGTTTCTGTGAGTTCAGGCCCGGGCGCCTGGTGGCAAGCCCATGTCTGCCCTATGGTCAGGTGGCCAAAGAGCTGCTGTCCCCTTGGGTCCGGGGGCCCAGGACAGGCATGTCTTCTGCCCAGACTCCTTCCTCAGAGTGGAGCACGCGCCCCTGCCCTACTCGTTCCCTCGTGTCTCCTTAGCAGCCAGGCTGCCGTCTCTCCCCACAGGGAGCAGGTGACACTTGTCATGCTACCGGCCCGCTGTTCCTGACAGGACCGGCTCTCCTGCTTCGGGACCATTCCCGACAATAAGGCCGACAGCTCCTCTTCACCCAAGAAGCGTGGTGCACCTTCCCTAGTCATGCTCCTGGGGAACGCAGTGACAGACGTGTCACTTTCCTTAAGGCTCATCACAGAGGCGCAGCCGAGCATCTCTCTCAGGCAGAGGGGATGCCGGGCTAAGAGGATTTCGCTCCTTGTGGGTTTATTACACCGTGCTGTGGAGACTAGCTCAGGCAAACAACAGCCGCATCCCACAGAACCGACTCTGATTTCCTAAAGAATACTGTGCTTTCCCAGAGGGGAGGCCCGGGCAAAGAGGCTTTCGCTCTAGGCGGGTTTCTCCCACCGTGCTGCGAATACTAGGCTAAGGCACCCAGCCAGAGCATCCCACAGGATCGACTCTGATTTCCCAGGGTCTGCTCTGCTTTCACAGTAGTTTTAAGCTTGGCGCGAACCGCACTTCGCTGTGCTTCCTCAGCAAGGCTTTGGGCGTTCGCTCTGTCGCGTCAGGGAATAAGAGCTGCAGAAGAGGTGGTGCCTCTTGGGCCTTGCTTTCCTGGACTCCATGTTCGCGCCCTGGGTTCACGCTGCCAGGCCGAACTAAGCAGACACAGCCACAGCCCTGCAGCAGCGTGCGTGGCTTAGGATGGCACTCTACGCCCACTACCATGTCCTCGCTTAGGCGAGGCTTGGCATTTTGCTCTGACGCGAAGGCGGACTCGGGGACTAGGCCAGTGGCCTTTGCCACAGGAGAGGATAGGTGACAGGATCCCTGCACACCGCCCGTGCACTGGGATGGGGAGCTGTGGGGTACTGTCCCCATTCCTTCCCCGGACACCCCGTGCCTCCGCGAACGCTTCCATATCTGGAGGAGGATGGCATCTAACTGCCCGTTACTGCTGGAGCTGTTTCTGCGAGTTCAGGGCCGGGCGCCTGGTGCCAAGCCCACGTCTGCCCTATGGACAGGTGGCCAAGGAGCTGCTGTCCCCTTGGGCCCAGAGGCATAGAACAGGCCAACCGTCTGCTCAGACTCGTTCCACATAGAGGAGCACGCGCCCCTGCCCTAGTCGTCCTCTCATGTCTCCTTCGCAGCCAGGCTCACATCTCTCCGCACAGGTAGCGGGTGAAACTTGTCTTGCCACCGACACGCTGTTCCTCACGGGTCCGGCTCTCCTGCTTCGCGACCGTTTCCGGACAATAACACCAACGACTCCTTCTCTTGTCCCTGGGCGGCGTGCTGTGCCTTCCCCAGACACGCTCCTGGGGAGCGCAGTGACAGACGTGTCCCTTTCCTTAAGGCTGTTTCCACAGGCGCAACCACGCTTCTCTCTCAGGCAGAGGGGATGCCCGGGCCAAGAGGATTTCGCTCCATGCGGGTTTATTACACCGTGCTGTGGAGACCAGCTCAGGCAAGCAGCAGCCGCACCCCACAGACCCGACTCTAATTTCCCAAAGAATGCTTTGCTTTCCCAGAGGGGATGCCCGGGCCAGGAGGCTTTTGCTCTATGCGGTATCTCCCAATGTGCTGCGAACACTAGGCTAAGGCAACCAGCAAGAGCAGTCCTCTGATTTCCCCGGGACTGCTTTGCTTTTGCAGAAGTTTTCAGCTTGCTGCGAACCGCACTTCGCTGCTGCTTCCTCAGCAAGGCTTTGGGTGTTCGCTCTGTCCCGACAGGGATGAAGAGATGCGGAGAGCTGGTGCCTCTTGGGCCTTGCTTCCCGGGCTCCATGTTCGCGTCCTGGATTCAACGTGCCAGGCCGAAATAAGCAGATACAGTCACAACCCTGCAGTAGCGTGCGTGGCCCAGGATGGCACTCTATGCACACTACCATCTCCCTGTGTAGGCAACGCTAGGCCTTTTGCTCTGGCGCTCAGGCGGACCCAGGGACTGGGTCAGTTCCTTCCCCACAGGAGAGGAGAGGCAACAGGATCTCTGCACACCGCCCGTGCACTGGGATGGGGAGCAGTGAGGTACTTTCCCCACTCCTTCCCCGGACAGCGCGTGCATCCGCGAACGCTTCCACATCCTGGAGGAAGACGGCATCTGACTGCCCGTTCTTTCCGGGAGCTACTTCTGCGAATTCAGGGTAGGCGCCTGGTGGCAAGCACATGTCTGCACCTGGAACAGGAGGCCAAGGAGCTGCTGTCCCCTTGGGCCCAGGGGCACAGGACAGACATGCCTTCTGCCCAGACTCCTTCCTCAGAATGGAGCAAGCGCCCCTGCCCTAGTCGTCCCCTCGTGTCTCCTTCTCAGCCAGGTTTCCATCTCTCCGCACAGAGATCGGGTGACACTTCTCTTACCACCGACCCGCTGTTGCTGACAGGGCTGGCTCTCCTGCTTGCGACCGTTTCCGACAACAAGGCCGACTCCTTCTCTTCCCCGGGGCAGCGCGCTGCACCTTCCCCAGACATGCTCCTGGGGAGCGCAGTGACAGACGTGTCCCTTTCCTTAAGGCTCTTCCCACAGGCGCAACCAAGCATCTCTCTCAGGCAGAGGGGATGCCCGGCAAAGAGGATTTCGCTCTATGCGGGTTTATGACACCGTGCTGTGGAGACCAGTTCAGGCAAGCAGCAGCCGCATCCCACAGACCCGACTCTCATTTCCCAAAGAGTGCTGTGCTTTCCCAGAGGGGATGCCCAGGCAAAGAGGCTTTCGCTCTAGGCGGGTTTCTCCCACCGTGCTGCGAATACTAGGCTAAGGCACCCAGCCAGAGCAGCCCACACGACCGACTCTGATTTCCCAGCGACTGCTATGCTATTGCAGAGGTTTTCAGCTTAGCGAGAACGGCACTTCTCTGCGGCTTCCTCAGCAAGGCTTTGGACGTTCGCACTGTCGCGTCAAGGAAGAAGAGCTGCGCTAGAGGTGGTGCCTCTTGGACCTTGTTTTCCCGTGCTCCATGTTCGCGTCCTGGGTTCACCCTGCCACGCCGAAATAAGTAGACACAGCCTCGACTCTGCAGCAGAGTGCCTGGCCTAGGAGGGCACACTGCTCACAATTTCATCTCCCGGCGTAGGCAAGGCCTGCCCTTTTGCTGTGGCATTCAGGTGGACAGGGACTAGGCCAGTGCCTTCCCCAGCCGGGAGGAGACGCGACACGATCCCTGCACACCGCCTGCGCCCTGGTATGGGGAGTAATGGGTAACTGTCCCTCCTTCCCCGGGTTACCCGCTACCTCCGCCAATGCTGCCACATCCTGGAGGAAGACGACATCTGACTGCCCGTTCCTCCAGGAGCTGTTTCTGTGAGTTCAGGGCCGGGCGCCTGGTGGCAAGCCCACGTCTGCCCTATGGTCAGGTGGCCAAAGAGCTGCTGTCCCCTTGGGTCCGGGGGCCCAGGACAGGCATGTCTTCTGCCCAGACTCCTTCCTCAGAGTGGAGCACGCGCCCCTGCCCTACTCGTTCCCTCGTGTCTCCTTAGCAGCCAAGCTGCCGTCTCTCCCCACAGGGAGCAGGTGACACTTCTCATGCCACCGGCCCGCTGTTCCTGACAGGACGGGCTCTCCTGCTTCGGGACCATTCCCGACAATAAGGCCGAAAGCTCCTCTTCACCCAGGAAGCGTGGTGCACCTTCCCTAGTCATGCTCCTGGGGAACGCAGTGACAGACGTGTCACTTTCCTTAAGGCTCATCACAGAGGCGCAGCCGAGCATCTCTCTCAGGCAGAGGGGATGCCGGGCTAAGAGGATTTCGCTCCTTGTGGGTTTATTACACCGTGCTGTGGAGACTAGCTCAGGCAAACAACAGCCGCATCCCACAGAACCGACTCTGATTTCCCAAAGAATACTGTGCTTTCCCAGAGGGGAGGCCCGGGCAAAGAGGCTTTCGCTCTAGGCGGGTTTCTCCCACCGTGCTGCGATACTAGGCTAAGGCACCCAGCCAGAGCATCCCACAGGATCGACTCTGATTTCCCAGGGTCTGCTCTGCTTTCACAGTAGTTTTCAGCTTGACGCGAACCGCCCTTCGCTGTGCTTCCTCAGCAAGGCTTTGGGCGTTCGCTCTGTCGCGTCAGGGAAGAAGAGCTGCGGAAGAGGTGGTGCCTCTTGGGCCTTGCTTTCCTGGACTCCATGTTCGCGCCCTGGGTTCACGCTGCCAGGCCGAACTAAGCAGACACAGCCACAGCCCTGCAGCAGCGTGCGTGGCTTAGGATGGCACTCTACGCCCACTACCATGTCCTCGCTTAGGCGAGGCTTGGCATTTTGCTCTGACGCGAAGGCGGACTCGGGGACTAGGCCAGTGGCCTTTTCCACAGGAGAGGAGAGGTGACAGGATCCCTGCACACCGCCCGTGCACTGGGATGGGGAGCTGTTGGGTACTGTCCCCATTCCTTCACCGGACACCCCGTGCCTCCGCGAACGCTTCCATATCTGGAGGAGGATGGCATCTAACTGCCCGTTCCTGCTGGAGCTGTTTCTGCGAGTTCAGGGCCGGCGCCTGGTGCCAAGCCCACGTCTGCCCTATGGACAGGTGGCCAAGGAGCTGCTGTCCCCTTGGGCCCAGAGGCATAGAACAGGCCAACCGTCTGCTCAGACTCCTTCCACATAGAGGAGCACGCGCCCCTGCCCTAGTCGTCCTCTCATGTCTCCTTCGCAGCCAGGCTCACATCTCTCCGCACAGGTAGCGGGTGAAACTTGTCTTGCCACCGACACGCTGTTCCTCACGGGTCCGGCTCTCCTGCTTCGCGACCGTTTCCGGACAATAACACCAACGACTCCTTCTCTTGTCCCGGGGCGGCGTGCTGTGCCTTCCCCAGACATGCTCCTGGGGAGCGCAGTGACAGACGTGTCCCTTTCCTTAAGGCTGTTTCTACAGGCGCAACCACGCTTCTCTCTCAGGCAGAGGGGATGCCCAGGCCAAGAGGATTTCGCTCCATGCGGGTTTATTACACCGTGCTGTGGAGACCAGCTCAGGCAAGCAGCAGCCGCACCCCACAGACCCGACTCTAATTTCCCAAAGAATGCTTTGCTTTCCCAGAGGGGATGCCCGGGCCAGGAGGCTTTTGCTCTAGGCGGTATCTCCCAATGTGCTGCGAACACTAGGCTAAGGCAACCAGCAAGAGCAGTCCTCTGATTTCCCCGGGACTGCTTTGCTTTTGCAGAAGTTTTCAGCTTGCTGCGAACCGCACTTCGCTGCTGCTTCCTCAGCAAGGCTTTGGGCGTTCGCTCTGTCCCGTCAGGGATGAAGAGATGCGGAGAGCTGGTGCCTCTTGGGCCTTGCTTCCCGGGCTCCATGTTCGCGTCCTGGATTCAACGTGCCAGGCCGAAATAAGCAGATACAGTCACAACCCTGCAGTAGCGTGCGTGGCCCAGGATGGCACTCTATGCACACTACTACCATCTCCCTGTGTAGGCAACGCTAGGCCTTTTGCTCTGGCGCTCAGGCGGACCCAGGGACTGGGTCAGTTCCTTCCCCACAGGAGAGGAGAGGCAACAGGATCTCTGCACACCGCCCGTGCACTGGGATGGGGAGCAGTGAGGTACTTTCCCCACTCCTTCCCCGGACAGCGCGTGCATCCGCGAACGCTTCCACATCCTGGAGGAAGATGGCATCTGACTGCCCGTTCTTTCCGGGAGCTACTTCTGCGAATTCAGGGTAGGCGCCTGGTGGCAAGCACATGTCTGCACCTGGAACAGGAGGCCAAGGAGCTGCTGTCCCCTTGGGCCAAGGGGCACACGACAGACATGCCTTCTGCCCAGACTCCTTCCTCAGAATGGAGCAAGCGCCCCTGCCCTAGTCGTCCCCTCGTGTCTCCTTCTCAGCCAGGTTTCCATCTCTCCGCACAGAGAGCGGGTGACACTTCTCTTACCACCGACCCGCTGTTGCTGACAGGGCTGGCTCTCCTGCTTGCGACCGTTTCCGACAACAAGGCCGACTCCTTCTCTTCCCCGGGGCAGCGCGCTGCACCTTCCCCAGACCTGCTCCTGGGGAGCGCAGTGACAGACGTGTCCCTTTCCTTAAGGCTCTTCCCACAGGCGCAACCAAGCATCTCTCTCAGGCAGAGGGGATGCCCGGCAAAGAGGATTTCGCTCTATGCGGGTTTATGACACCGTGCTGTGGAGACCAGTTCAGGCAAGCAGCAGCCGCATCCCACAGACCCGACTCTCATTTCCCAAAGAGTGCTGTGCTTTCCCAGAGGGGATGCCCGGGCAAAGAGGCTTTCGCTCTAGGCGGGTTTCTCCCACCGTGCTGCGAATACTAGGCTAAGGCACCCAGCCAGAGCAGCCCACACGACCGACTCTGATTTCCCAGCGACTCTATGCTATTGCAGAGGTTTTCAGCTTAGCGAGAACGGCACTTCTCTGCGGCTTCCTCAGCAAGGCTTTGGACGTTCGCTCTGTCGCGTCAGGGAAGAAGAGCTGCGCTAGAGGTGGTGCCTCTTGGACCTTGTTTTCCCGTGCTCCATGTTCGCGTCCTGGGTTCACCCTGCCACGCCGAAATAAGTAGACACAGCCTCGACTCTGCAGCAGCGTGCCTGGCCTAGGAGGGCACACTGCTCACAATTTCATCTCCCGGCGTAGGCAAGGCCTGCCCTTTTGCTGTGGCATTCAGGTGGACAGGGACTAGGCCAGTGCCTTCCCCAGCCGGGAGGAGACGCGACACGATCCCTGCACACCGCCTGCGCCCTGGTATGGGGAGTAATGGGTAACTGTCCCTCCTTCCCCGGGTCACCTGCTGCCTCCGCAAATGCTGCCACATCCTGGAGGAAGACAACATCTGACTGCCCGTTCCTCCAGGAGCTGCTGCTGTGAGTTCAGGGCCGGGCGCCTGGTGGCAAGCCCACGTCTGCCCTATGGTCAGGTGGCCAAAGAGCTGCTGTCCCCTTGGGCCCAGAGGCATAGAACAGGCCAACCGTCTGCTCAGACTCCTTCCACATAGAGGAGCACGCGCCCCTGCCCTAGTCGTCCTCTCATGTCTCCTTCGCAGCCAGGCTCACATCTCTCCGCACAGGTAGCGGGTGAAACTTGTCTTGCCACCGACACGCTGTTCCTCACGGGTCCGGCTCTCCTGCTTCGCGACCGTTTCCGGACAATAACACCAACGACTCCTTCTCTTGTCCCGGGGCGGCGTGCTGTGCCTTCCCCAGACATGCTCCTGGGGAGCGCAGTGACAGACGTGTCCCTTTCCTTAAGGCTGTTTCTACAGGCGCAACCACGCTTCTCTCTCAGGCAGAGGGGATGCCCAGGCCAAGAGGATTTCGCTCCATGCGGGTTTATTACACCGTGCTGTGGAGACCAGCTCAGGCAAGCAGCAGCCGCACCCCACAGACCCGACTCTAATTTCCCAAAGAATGCTTTGCTTTCCCAGAGGGGATGCCCGGGCCAGGAGGCTTTTGCTCTAGGCGGTATCTCCCAATGTGCTGCGAACACTAGGCTAAGGCAACCAGCAAGAGCAGTCCTCTGATTTCCCCGGGACTGCTTTGCTTTTGCAGAAGTTTTCAGCTTGCTGCGAACCGCACTTCGCTGCTGCTTCCTCAGCAAGGCTTTGGGCGTTCGCTCTGTCCCGTCAGGGATGAAGAGATGCGGAGAGCTGGTGCCTCTTGGGCCTTGCTTCCCGGGCTCCATTTTCGCGTCCTGGATTCAACGTGCCAGGCCGAAATAAGCAGATACAGTCACAACCCTGCAGTAGCGTGTGTGGCCCAGGATGGCACTCTATGCACACTACCATCTCCCTGTGTAGGCAACGCTAGGCCTTTTGCTCTGGCGCTCAGGCGGACCCAGGGACTGGGTCAGTTCCTTCCCCACAGGAGAGGAGAGGCAACAGGATCTCTGCACACCGCCCGTGCACTGGGATGGGGAGCAGTGAGGTACTTTCCCCACTCCTTCCCCGGACAGCGCGTGCATCCGCGAACGCTTCCACATCCTGGAGGAAGACGGCATCTGACTGCCCGTTCTTTCCGGGAGCTACTTCTGCGAATTCAGGGTAGGCGCCTGGTGGCAAGCACATGTCTGCACCTGGAACAGGAGGCCAAGGAGCTGCTGTCCCCTTGGGCCCAGGGGCACACGACAGACATGCCTTCTGCCCAGACTCCTTCCTCAGAGTGGAGCAAGCGCCCCTGCCCTAGTCGTCCCCTCGTGTCTCCTTCTCAGCCAGGTTTCCATCTCTCCGCACAGAGAGCGGGTGACACTTCTCTTACCACCGACCGGCTGTTGCTGACAGGGCTGGCTCTCCTGCTTGCGACCGTTTCCGACAACAAGGCCGACTCCTTCTCTTCCCCGGGGCAGCGCGCTGCACCTTCCCCAGACATGCTCCTGGGGAGCGCAGTGACAGACGTGTCCCTTTCCTTAAGGCTCTTCCCACAGGCGCAACCAAGCATCTCTCTCAGGCAGAGGGGATGCCCGGCAAAGAGGATTTCGCTCTATGCGGGTTTATGACACCGTGCTGTGGAGACCAGTTCAGGCAAGCAGCAGCCGCATCCCACAGACCCGACTCTCATTTCCCAAAGAGTGCTGTGCTTTCCCAGAGGGGATGCCCAGGCAAAGAGGCTTTCGCTCTAGGCGGGTTTCACCCACCGTGCTGCGAATACTAGGCTAAGGCACCCAGCCAGAGCAGCCCACACGACCGACTCTGATTTCCCAGCGACTGCTATGCTATCGCAGAGGTTTTCAACTTAGCGAGAACGGCACTTCTCTGCGGTTTCCTCAGCAAGGCTTTGGACGTTCGCTCTGTCGCGTCAGGGAAGAAGAGCTGCGCTAGACGTGGTGCCTCTTGGACCTTGCTTTCCCGTGCTCCATGTTCGCGTCCTGGGTTCACCCTGCCACGCCGAAATAAGTAGACACAGCCTCGACTCTGCAGCAGCGTGCCTGGCCTAGGAGGGCACACTGCTCACAATTTCATCTCCCGGCGTAGGCAAGGCCTGCCCTTTTGCTGTGGCATTCAGGTGGACAGGGACTAGGCCAGTGCCTTCCCCAGCCGGGAGGAGACGCGACACGATCCCTGCACACCGCCTGCGCCCTGGTATGGGGAGTAATGGGTAACTGTCCCTCCTTCCCCGGGTCACCCGCTACCTCCGCCAATGCTGCCACATCCTGGAGGAAGACGACATCTGACTGCCCGTTCCTCCAGGAGCTGTTTCTGTGAGTTCAGGGCCGGGCGCCTGGTGGCAAGCCCACGTCTGCCCTATGGTCAGGTGGCCAAAGAGCTGCTGTCCCCTTGGGTCCGGGGGCCCAGGACAGGCATGTCTTCTGCCCAGACTCCTTCCTCAGAGTGGAGCACGCGCCCCTGCCCTACTCGTTCCCTCGTGTCTCTTTAGCAGCCAGGCTGCCGTCTCTCCCCACAGGGAGCAGGTGACACTTGTCATGCCACCGGCCCGCTGTTCCTGACAGGACCGGCTCTCCTGCTTCGGGACCATTCCCGACAATAAGGCCGACAGCTCCTCTTCACCCAGGAAGCGTGGTGCACCTTCCCTAGTCATGCTCCTGGGGAACGCAGTGACAGACGTGTCACTTTCCTTAAGGCTCATCACAGAGGCGCAGCCGAGCATCTCTCAGGCAGAGGGGATGCCGGGCTAAGAGGATTTCGCTCCTTGTGGGTTTATTACACCGTGCTGTGGAGACTAGCTCAGGCAAACAACAGCCGCATCCCACAGAACCGACTCTCATTTCCCAAAGAATACTGTGCTTTCCCAGAGGGGAGGCCCGGGCAAAGAGGCTTTCGCTCTAGGCGGGTTTCTCCCACCGTGCTGCGAATACTAGGCTAAGGCACCCAGCCAGAGCATCCCACAGGATCGACTCTGATTTCCCAGGGTCTGCTCTGCTTTCACAGTAGTTTTCAGCTTGGCGCGAACCGCACTTCGCTGTGCTTCCTCAGCAAGGCTTTGGGCGTTCGCTCTGTCGCGTCAGGGAAGAAGAGCTGCGGAAGAGGTGGTGCCTCTTGGGCCTTGCTTTCCTGGACTCCATGTTCGCGCCCTGGGTTCACGCTGCCAGGCCGAACTAAGCAGACACAGCCACAGCCCTGCAGCAGCGTGCGTGGCTTAGGATGGCACTCTACGCCCACTACCATGTCCTCGCTTAGGCGAGGCTTGGCATTTTGCTCTGACGCGAAAGCGGACTCGGGGACTAGGCCACTGGCCTTTTCCACAGGAGAGGAGAGGTGACAGGATCCCTGCACACCGCCCGTGCACTGGGATGGGGAGCTGTGGGGTACTGTCCCCATTCCTTCCCCGGACACCCCGTGCCTCCGCGAACGCTTCCATATCTGGAGGAGGATGGCATCTAACTGCCCGTTCCTGCTGGAGCTGTTTCTGCGAGTTCAGGGCCGGGCGCCTGGTGGCAAGCCCACGTCTGCCCTATGGACAGGTGGCCAAGGAGCTGCTGTCCCCTTGGGCCCAGAGGCATAGAACAGGCCAACCTGCTCAGACTCCTTCCACATAGAGGAGCACGCGCCCCTGCCCTAGTCGTCCTCTCATGTCTCCTTCGCAGCCAGGCTCACATCTCTCCGCACAGGTAGCGGGTGAAACTTGTCTTGCCACCGACACGCTGTTCCTCACGGGTCCGGCTCTCCTGCTTCGCGACCGTTTCCGGACAATAACACCAACGACTCCTTCTCTTGTCCCGGGGCGGCGTGCTGTGCCTTCCCCAGACATGCTCCTGGGGAGCGCAGTGACAGACGTGAACCTTTCCTTAAGGCTGTTTCCACAGGCGCAACCACGCTTCTCTCTCAGGCAGAGGGGATGCCCGGGCCAAGAGGATTTCGCTCCATGCGGGTTTATTACACCGTGCTGTGGAGACCAGCTCAGGCAAGCAGCAGCCGCACCCCACAGACCCGACTCTAATTTCCCAAAGAATGCTTTGCTTTCCCAGAGGGGATGCCCGGGCCAGGAGGCTTTTGCTCTATGCGGTATCTCCCAATGTGCTGCGAACACTAGGCTAAGGCAACCAGCAAGAGCAGTCCTCTGATTTCCCCGGGACTGCTTTGCTTTTGCAGAAGTTTTCAGCTTGCTGCGAACCGCACTTCGCTGCTGCTTCCTCAGCAAGGCTTTGGGCGTTCGCTCTGTCCCGTCAGGGATGAAGAGATGCGGAGAGCTGGTGCCTCTTGGGCCTTGCTTCCCGGGCTCCATGTTCGCGTCCTGGATTCAACGTGCCAGGCCGAAATAAGCAGATACAGTCACAACCCTGCAGTAGCGTGCGTGGCCCAGGATGGCACTCTATGCACACTACCATCTCCCTGTGTAGGCAACGCTAGGCCTTTTGCTCTGGCGCTCAGGCGGACCCAGGGACTGGGTCAGTTCCTTCCCCACAGGAGAGGAGAGGCAACAGGATCTCTGCACACCGCCCGTGCACTGGGATGGGGAGCAGTGAGGTACTTTCCCCACTCCTTCCCCGGACAGCGCGTGCATCCGCGAACGCTTCCACATCCTGGAGGAAGATGGCATCTGACTGCCCGTTCTTTCCGGGAGCTACTTCTGCGAATTCAGGGTAGGCGCCTGGTGGCAAGCACATGTCTGCACCTGGAACAGGAGGCCAAGGAGCTGCTGTCCCCTTGGGCCCAGGGGCACACGACAGACATGCCTTCTGCCCAGACTCCTTCCTCAGAGTGGAGCAAGCGCCCCTGCCCTAGTCGTCCCCTCGTGTCTCCTTCTCAGCCAGGTTTCCATCTCTCCGCACAGAGAGCGGGTGACACTTCTCTTACCACCGACCCGCTGTTGCTGACAGGGCTGGCTCTCCTGCTTGCGACCGTTTCCGACAACAAGGCCGACTCCTTCTCTTCCCCGGGGCAGCGCGCTGCACCTTCCCCAGACCTGCTCCTGGGGAGCGCAGTGACAGACGTGTCCCTTTCCTTAAGGCTCTTCCCACAGGCGCAACCAAGCATCTCTCTCAGGCAGAGGGGATGCCCGGCAAAGAGGATTTCGCTCTATGCGGGTTTATGACACCGTGCTGTGGAGACCAGTTCAGGCAAGCAGCAGCCGCATCCCACAGACCCGACTCTCATTTCCCAAAGAGTGCTGTGCTTTCCCAGAGGGGATGCCCAGGCAAAGAGGCTTTCGCTCTAGGCGGGTTTCACCCACCGTGCTGCGAATACTAGGCTAAGGCACCCAGCCAGAGCAGCCCACACGACCGACTCTGATTTCCCAGCGACTGCTATGCTATCGCAGAGGTTTTCAACTTAGCGAGAACGGCACTTCTCTGCGGTTTCCTCAGCAAGGCTTTGGACGTTCGCTCTGTCGCGTCAGGGAAGAAGAGCTGCGCTAGACGTGGTGCCTCTTGGACCTTGCTTTCCCGTGCTCCATGTTCGCGTCCTGGGTTCACCCTGCCACGCCGAAATAAGTAGACACAGCCTCGACTCTGCAGCAGCGTGCCTGGCCTAGGAGGGCACACTGCTCACAATTTCATCTCCCGGCGTAGGCAAGGCCTGCCCTTTTGCTGTGGCATTCAGGTGGACAGGGACTAGGCCAGTGCCTTCCCCAGCCGGGAGGAGACGCGACACGATCCCTGCACACCGCCTGCGCCCTGGTATGGGGAGTAATGGGTAACTGTCCCTCCTTCCCCGGGTCACCCGCTACCTCCGCCAATGCTGCCACATCCTGGAGGAAGACGACATCTGACTGCCCGTTCCTCCAGGAGCTGTTTCTGTGAGTTCAGGGCCGGGCGCCTGGTGGCAAGCCCACGTCTGCCCTATGGTCAGGTGGCCAAAGAGCTGCTGTCCCCTTGGGTCCGGGGGCCCAGGACAGGCATGTCTTCTGCCCAGACTCCTTCCTCAGAGTGGAGCACGCGCCCCTGCCCTACTCGTTCCCTCGTGTCTCCTTAGCAGCCAGGCTGCCGTCTCTCCCCACAGGGAGCAGGTGACACTTGTCATGCCACCGGCCCGCTGTTCCTGACAGGACCGGCTCTCCTGCTTCGGGACCATTCCCGACAATAAGGCCGACAGCTCCTCTTCACCCAGGAAGCGTGGTGCACCTTCCCTAGTCATGCTCCTGGGGAACGCAGTGACAGACGTGTCACTTTCCTTAAGGCTCATCACAGAGGCGCAGCCGAGCATCTCTCTCAGGCAGAGGGGATGCCGGGCTAAGAGGATTTCGCTCCTTGTGGGTTTATTACACCGTGCTGTGGAGACTAGCTCAGGCAAACAACAGCCGCATCCCACAGAACCGACTCTCATTTCCCAAAGAATACTGTGCTTTCCCAGAGGGGAGGCCCGGGCAAAGAGGCTTTCGCTCTAGGCGGGTTTCTCCCACCGTGCTGCGAATACTAGGCTAAGGCACCCAGCCAGAGCATCCCACAGGATCGACTCTGATTTCCCAGGGTCTGCTCTGCTTTCACAGTAGTTTTAAGCTTGGCGCGAACCGCACTTCGCTGTGCTTCCTCAGCAAGGCTTTGGGCGTTCGCTCTGTCGCGTCAGGGAAGAAGAGCTGCGGAAGAGGTGGTGCCTCTTGGGCCTTGCTTTCCTGTACTCCATGTTCGCGCCCTGGGTTCACGCTGCCAGGCCGAACTAAGCAGACACAGCCACAGCCCTGCAGCAGCGTGCGTGGCTTAGGATGGCACTCTACGCCCACTACCATGTCCTCGCTTAGGCGAGGCTTGGCATTTTGCTCTGACGCGAAAGCGGACTCGGGGACTAGGCACTGGCCTTTTCCACAGGAGAGGAGAGGTGACAGGATCCCTGCACACCGCCCGTGCACTGGGATGGGGAGCTGTGGGGTACTGTCCCCATTCCTTCCCCGGACACCCCATGCCTCCGCGAACGCTTCCATATCTGGAGGAGGATGGCATCTAACTGCCCGTTCCTGCTGGAGCTGTTTCTGCGAGTTCAGGGCCGGGCGCCTGGTGGCAAGCCCACGTCTGCCCTATGGACAGGTGGCCAAGGAGCTGCTGTCCCCTTGGGCCCAGAGGCATAGAACAGGCCAACCTGCTCAGACTCCTTCCACATAGAGGAGCACGCGCCCCTGCCCTAGTCGTCCTCTCATGTCTCCTTCGCAGCCAGGCTCACATCTCTCCGCACAGGTAGCGGGTGAAACTTGTCTTGCCACCGACACGCTGTTCCTCACGGGTCCGGCTCTCCTGCTTCGCGACCGTTTCCGGACAATAACACCAACGACTCCTTCTCTTGTCCCGGGGCGGCGTGCTGTGCGTTCCCCAGACATGCTCCTGGGGAGCGCAGTGACAGACGTGAACCTTTCCTTAAGGCTGTTTCCACAGGCGCAACCACGCTTCTCTCTCAGGCAGAGGGGATGCCCGGGCCAAGAGGATTTCGCTCCATGCGGGTTTATTACACCGTGCTGTGGAGACCAGCTCAGGCAAGCAGCAGCCGCACCCCACAGACCCGACTCTAATTTCCCAAAGAATGCTTTGCTTTCCCAGAGGGGATGCCCGGGCCAGGAGGCTTTTGCTCTATGCGGTATCTCCCAATGTGCTGCGAACACTAGGCTAAGGCAACCAGCAAGAGCAGTCCTCTGATTTCCCCGGGACTGCTTTGCTTTTGCAGAAGTTTTCAGCTTGCTGCGAACCGCACTTCGCTGCTGCTTCCTCAGCAAGGCTTTGGGCGTTCGCTCTGTCCCGTCAGGGATGAAGAGATGCGGAGAGCTGGTGCCTCTCGGGCCTTGCTTCCCGGGCTCCATGTTCGCGTCCTGGATTCAACGTGCCAGGCCGAAATAAGCAGATACAGTCACAACCCTGCAGTAGCGTGCGTGGCCCAGGATGGCACTCTATGCACACTACCATCTCCCTGTGTAGGCAACGCTAGGCCTTTTGCTCTGGCGCTCAGGCGGACCCAGGGACTGGGTCAGTTCCTTCCCCACAGGAGAGGAGAGGCAACAGGATCTCTGCACACCGCCCGTGCACTGGGATGGGGAGCAGTGAGGTACTTTCCCCACTCCTTCCCCGGACAGCGCGTGCATCCGCGAACGCTTCCACATCCTGGAGGAAGATGGCATCTGACTGCCCGTTCTTTCCGGGAGCTACTTCTGCGAATTCAGGGTAGGCGCCTGGTGGCAAGCACATGTCTGCACCTGGAACAGGAGGCCAAGGAGCTGCTGTCCCCTTGGGCCCAGGGGCACACGACAGACATGCCTTCTGCCCAGACTCCTTCCTCAGAGTGGAGCAAGCGCCCCTGCCCTAGTCGTCCCCTCGTGTCTCCTTCTCAGCCAGGTTTCCATCTCTCCGCACAGAGAGCGGGTGACACTTCTCTTACCACCGACCCGCTGTTGCTGACAGGGCTGGCTCTCCTGCTTGCGACCGTTTCCGACAACAAGGCCGACTCCTTCTCTTCCCCGGGGCAGCACGCTGCACCTTCCCCAGACATGGTCCTGGGGAGCGCAGTGACAGACGTGTCCCTTTCCTTAAGGCTCTTCCCACAGGCGCAACCAAGCATCTCTCTCAGGCAGAGGGGATGCCCGGCAAAGAGGATTTCGCTCTATGCGGGTTTATGACACCGTGCTGTGGAGACCAGTTCAGGCAAGCAGCAGCCGCATCCCACAGACCCGACTCTCATTTCCCAAAGAGTGCTGTGCTTTCCCAGAGGGGATGCCCAGGCAAAGAGGCTTTCGCTCTAGGCGGGTTTCACCCACCGTGCTGCGAATACTAGGCTAAGGCACCCAGCCAGAGCAGCCCACACGACCGACTCTGATTTCCCAGCGACTGCTATGCTATCGCAGAGGTTTTCAACTTAGCGAGAACGGCACTTCTCTGCGGTTTCCTCAGCAAGGCTTTGGACGTTCGCTCTGTCGCGTCAGGGAAGAAGAACTGCGCTAGAGGTGGTGCCTCTTGGACCTTGCTTTCCCGTGCTCCATGTTCGCGTCCTGGGTTCACCCTGCCACGCCGAAATAAGTAGACACAGCCTCGACTCTGCAGCAGCGTGCCTGGCCTAGGAGGGCACACTGCTCACAATTTCATCTCCCGGCGTAGGCAAGGCCTGCCCTTTTGCTGTGGCATTCAGGTGGACAGGGACTAGGCCAGTGCCTTCCCCAGCCGGGAGGAGACGCGACACGATCCCTGCACACCGCCTGCGCCCTGGTATGGGGAGTAATGGGTAACTGTCCCTCCTTCCCCGGGTCACCCGCTACCTCCGCCAATGCTGCCACATCCTGGAGGAAGACGACATCTGACTGCCCGTTCCTCCAGGAGCTGTTGCTGTGAGTTCAGGGCCGGGCGCCCGGTGGCAAGCCCACGTCTGCCCTATGGTCAGGTGGCCAAAGAGCTGCTGTCCCCTTGGGTCCGGGGGCCCAGGACAGGCATGTCTTCTGCCCAGACTCCTTCCTCAGAGTGGAGCACGCGCCCCTGCCCTACTCGTTCCCTCGTGTCTCCTTAGCAGCCAGGCTGCCGTCTCTCCCCACAGGGAGCAGGTGACACTTGTCATGCCACCGGCCCGCTGTTCCTGACAGGACCGGCTCTCCTGCTTCGGGACCATTCCCAACAATAAGGCCGACAGCTCCTCTTCACCCAGGAAGCGTGGTGCACCTTCCCTAGTCATGCTCCTGGGGAACGCAGTGACAGACGTGTCACTTTCCTTAAGGCTCATCACAGAGGCGCAGCCGAGCATCTCTCTCAGGCAGAGGGGATGCCGGGCTAAGAGGATTTCGCTCCTTGTGGGTTTATTACACCGTGCTGTGGAGACTAGCTCAGGCAAACAACAGCCGCATCCCACAGAACCGACTCTGATTTCCCAAAGAATACTGTGCTTTCCCAGAGGGGAGGCCCAGGCAAAGAGGCTTTCGCTCTAGGCGGGTTTCTCCCACCGTGCTGCGAATACTAGGCTAAGGCACCCAGCCAGAGCATCCCACAGGATCGACTCTGATTTCCCAGGGTCTGCTCTGCTTTCACAGTAGTTTTCAGCTTGGCGCGAACCGCACTTCGCTGTGCTTCCTCAGCAAGGCTTTGGGCGTTCGCTCTGTCGCGTCAGGGAAGAAGAGCTGCGGAAGAGGTGGTGCCTCTTGGGCCTTGCTTTCCTGGACTCCATGTTCGCGCCCTGGGTTCACGCTGCCAGGCCGAACTAAGCAGACACAGCCACAGCCCTGCAGCAGCGTGCGTGGCTTAGGATGGCACTCTACGCCCACTACCATGTCCTCGCTTAGGCGAGGCTTGGCATTTTGCTCTGACGCGAAGGCGGACTCGGGGACTAGGCCACTGGCCTTTTCCACAGGAGAGGAGAGGTGACAGGATCCCTGCACACCGCCCGTGCACTGGGATGGGGAGCTGTGGGGTACTGTCCCCATTCCTTCCCCGGACAACCCGTGCCTCCGCGAACGCTTCCATATCTGGAGGAGGATGGCATCTAACTGCCCGTTCCTGCTGGAGCTGTTTCTGCGAGTTCAGGGCCGGGCGCCTGGTGGCAAGCCCACGTCTGCCCTATGGACAGGTGGCCAAGGAGCTGCTGTCCCCTTGGGCCCAGAGGCATAGAACAGGCCAACCTGCTCAGACTCCTTCCACATAGAGGAGCACGCGCCCCTGCCCTAGTCGTCCTCTCATGTCTCCTTCGCAGCCAGGCTCACATCTCTCCGCACAGGTAGCGGGTGAAACTTGTCTTGCCACCGACACGCTGTTCCTCACGGGTCCGGCTCTCCTGCTTCGCGACCGTTTCCGGACAATAACACCAACGACTCCTTCTCTTGTCCTGGGGCGGCGTGCTGTGCCTTCCCCAGACATGCTCCTGGGGAGCGCAGTGACAGACGTGTCCCTTTCCTTAAGGCTGTTTCCACAGGCGCAACCACGTTTCTCTCTCAGGCAGAGGGGATGCCCGGGCCAAGAGGATTTCGCTCCATGCGGGTTTATTACACCGTGCTGTGGAGACCAGCTCAGGCAAGCAGCAGCCGCACCCAACAGACCCGACTCTAAATTCCCAAAGAATGCTTTGCTTTCCCAGAGGGGATGCCCGGGCCAGGAGGCTTTTGCTCTATGCGGTATCTCCCAATGTGCTGCGAACACTAGGCTAAGGCAACCAGCAAGAGCAGTCCTCTGATTTCCCCGGGACTGCTTTGCTTTTGCAGAAGTTTTCAGCTTGCTGCGAACCGCACTTCGCTGCTGCTTCCTCAGCAAGGCTTTGGGCGTTCGCTCTGTCCCGTCAGGGATGAAGAGATGCGGAGAGCTGGTGCCTCTTGGGCCTTGCTTCCCGGGCTCCATGTTCGCGTCCTGGATTCAACGTGCCAGGCCGAAATAAGCAGATACAGTCACAACCCTGCAGTAGCGTGCGTGGCCCAGGATGGCACTCTATGCACACTACCATCTCCCTGTGTAGGCAACGCTAGGCCTTTTGCTCTGGCGTTCAGGCGGACCCAGGGACTGGGTCAGTTCCTTCCCCACAGGAGAGGAGAGGCAACAGGATCTCTGCACACCGCCCGTGCACTGGGATGGGGAGCAGTGAGGTACTTTCCCCACTCCTTCCCCGGACAGCGCGTGCATCCGCGAACGCTTCCACATCCTGGAGGAAGACGGCATCTGACTGCCCGTTCTTTCCGGGAGCTACATCTGCCAATTCAGGGTAGGCGCCTGGTGGCAAGCACATGTCTGCACCTGGAACAGGAGGCCAAGGAGCTGCTGTCCCCTTGGGCCCAGGGGCACACGACAGACATGCCTTCTGCCCAGACTCCTTCCTCAGAGTGGAGCAAGCGCCCCTGCCCTAGTCGTCCCCTCGTGTCTCCTTCTCAGCCAGGTTTCCATCTCTCCGCACAGAGAGCGGGTGACACTTCTCTTACCACCGACCCGCTGTTGCTGACAGGGCTGGCTCTCCTGCTTGCGACCGTTTCCGACAACAAGGCCGACTCCTTCTCTTCCCCGGGGCAGCGCGCTGCACCTTCCCCAGACCTGCTCCTGGGGAGCGCAGTGACAGACGTGTCCCTTTCCTTAAGGCTCTTCCCACAGGCGCAACCAAGCATCTCTCTCAGGCAGAGGGGATGCCCGGCAAAGAGGATTTCGCTCTATGCGGGTTTATGACACCGTGCTGTGGAGACCAGTTCAGGCAAGCAGCAGCCGCATCCCACAGACCCGACTCTCATTTCCCAAAGAGTGCTGTGCTTTCCCAGAGGGGATGCCCAGGCAAAGAGGCTTTCGCTCTAGGCGGGTTTCACCCACCGTGCTGCGAATACTAGGCTAAGGCACCCAGCCAGAGCAGCCCACACGACCGACTCTGATTTCCCAGCGACTGCTATGCTATCGCAGAGGTTTTCAACTTAGCGAGAACGGCACTTCTCTGCGGTTTCCTCAGCAAGGCTTTGGACGTTCGCTCTGTCGCGTCAGGGAAGAAGAGCTGCGCTAGACGTGGTGCCTCTTGGACCTTGCTTTCCCGTGCTCCATGTTCGCGTCCTGGGTTCACCCTGCCACGCCGAAATAAGTAGACACAGCCTCGACTCTGCAGCAGCGTGCCTGGCCTAGGAGGGCACACTGCTCACAATTTCATCTCCCGGCGTAGGCAAGGCCTGCCCTTTTGCTGTGGCATTCAGGTGGACAGGGACTAGGCCAGTGCCTTCCCCAGCCGGGAGGAGACGCGACACGATCCCTGCACACCGCCTGCGCCCTGGTATGGGGAGTAATGGGTAACTGTCCCTCCTTCCCCGGGTCACCCGCTACCTCCGCCAATGCTGCCACATCCTGGAGGAAGACGACATCTGACTGCCCGTTCCTCCAGGAGCTGTTGCTGTGAGTTCAGGGCCGGGCGCCTGGTGGCAAGCCCACGTCTGCCCTATGGTCAGGTGGCCAAAGAGCTGCTGTCCCCTTGGGTCCGGGGGCCCAGGACAGGCATGTCTTCTGCCCAGACTCCTTCCTCAGAGTGGAGCACGCGCCCCTGCCCTACTCGTTCCCTCGTGTCTCCTTAGCATCCAGGCTGCCGTCTCTCCCCACAGGGAGCAGGTGACACTTGTCATGCCACCGGCCCGCTGTTCCTGACAGGACCGGCTCTCCTGCTTCGGGACCATTCCCGACAATAAGGCCGACAGCTCCTCTTCACCCAGGAAGCGTGGTGCACCTTCCCTAGTCATGCTCCTGGGGAACGCAGTGACAGACGTGTCACTTTCCTTAAGGCTCATCACAGAGGCGCAGCCGAGCATCTCTCTCAGGCAGAGAGGATGCCGGGCTAAGAGGATTTCGCTCCTTGTGGGTTTATTACACCGTGCTGTGGAGAATAGCTCAGGCAAACAACAGCCGCATCCCACAGAACCGACTCTGATTTCCCAAAGAATACTGTGCTTTCCCAGAGGGGAGGCACGGGCAAAGAGGCTTTCGCTCTAGGCGGGTTTCTCCCACCGTGCTGCGAATACTAGGCTAAGGCACCCAGCCAGAGCATCCCACAGGATCGACTCTGATTTCCCAGGGTCTGCTCTGCTTTCACAGTAGTTTTCAGCTTGGCGCGAACCGCACTTCGCTGTGCTTCCTCAGCAAGGCTTTGGGCGTTCGCTCTGTCGCGTCAGGGAAGAAGAGCTGCGGAAGAGGTGGTGCCTCTTGGGCCTTGCTTTCCTGGACTCCATGTTCGCGCCCTGGGTTCACGCTGCCAGGCCGAACTAAGCAGACACAGCCACAGCCCTGCAGCAGCGTGCGTGGCTTAGGATGGCACTCTACGCCCACTACCATGTCCTCGCTTAGGCGAGGCTTGGCATTTTGCTCTGACGCGAAGGCGGACTCGGGGACTAGGCCAGTGGCCTTTTCCACAGGAGAGGAGAGGTGACAGGATCCCTGCACACCGCCCGTGCACTGGGATGGGGAGATGTGGGGTACTGTCCCCATTCCTTCCCCGGACACCCCGTGCCTCCGCGAACGCTTCCATATCTGGAGGAGGATGGCATCTAACTGCCCGTTCCTGCTGGAGCTGTTTCTGCGAGTTCAGGGCCGGGCGCCTGGTGGCAAGCCCACGTCTGCCCTATGGACAGGTGGCCAAGGAGCTGCTGTCCCCTTGGGCCCAGAGGCATAGAACAGGCCAACCGTCTGCTCAGACTCCTTCCACATAGAGGAGCACGCGCCCCTGCCCTAGTCGTCCTCTCATGTCTCCTTCGCAGCCAGGCTCACATCTCTCCGCACAGGTAGCGGGTGAAACTTGTCTTGCCACCGACACGCTGTTCCTCACGGGTCCGGCTCTCCTGCTTCGCGACCGTTTCCGGACAATAACACCAACGACTCCTTCTCTTGTCCCGGGGAGGCGTGCTGTGCCTTCCCCAGACATGCTCCTGGGTAGCGCAGTGACAGACGTGAACCTTTCCTTAAGGCTGTTTCCACAGGCGCAACCACGCTTCTCTCTCAGGCAGAGGGGATGCCCTGGCCAAGAGGATTTCGCTCCATGCGGGTTTATTACACCGTGCTGTGGAGACCAGCTCAGGCAAGCAGCAGCCGCACCCCACAGACCCGACTCTAATTTCCCAAAGAATGCTTTGCTTTCCCAGAGGGGATGCCCGGGCCAGGAGGCTTTTGCTCTAGGCGGTATCTCCCAATGTGCTGCGAACACTAGGCTAAGGCAACCAGCAAGAGCAGTCCTCTGATTTCCCCGGGACTGCTTTGCTTTTGCAGAAGTTTTCAGCTTGCTGCGAACCGCACTTCGCTGCTGCTTCCTCAGCAAGGCTTTGGGCGTTCGCTCTGTCCCGTCAGGGATGAAGAGATGCGGAGAGCTGGTGCCTCTTGGGCCTTGCTTCCCGGGCTCCATGTTCGCGTCCTGGATTCAACGTGCCAGGCCGAAATAAGCAGATACAGTCACAACCCTGCAGTATCATGCGTGGCCCAGGATGGCACTCTATGCACACTACCATCTCCCTGTGTAGGCAACGCTAGGCCTTTTGCTCTGGCGCTCAGGCGGACCCAGGGACTGGGTCAGTTCCTTCCCCACAGGAGAGGAGAGGCAACAGGATCTCTGCACACCGCCCGTGCACTGGGATGGGGAGCAGTGAGGTACTTTCCCCACTCCTTCCCCGGACAGCGCGTGCATCCGCGAACGCTTCCACATCCTGGAGGAAGACGGCATCTGACTGCCCGTTCTTTCCGGGAGCTACTTCTGCGAATTCAGGGTAGGCGCCTGGTGGCAAGCACATGTCTGCACCTGGAACAGGAGGCCAAGGAGCTGCTGTCCCCTTGGGCCCAGGGGCACAGGACAGACATGCCTTCTGCCCAGACTCATTCCTCAGAGTGGAGCAAGCGCCCCTGCCCTAGTCGTCCCCTCGTGTCTCCTTCTCAGCCAGGTTTCCATCTCTCCGCACAGAGAGCGGGTGACACTTCTCTTACCTACCGACCCGCTGTTGCTGACAGGGCTGGCTCTCCTGCTTGCGACCGTTTCCGACAACAAGGCCGACTCCTTCTCTTCCCCGGGGCAGCGCGCTGCACCTTCCCCAGACATGCTCCTGAGGAGCGCAGTGACAGACGTGTCCCTTTCCTTAAGGCTCTTCCCACAGGCGCAACCAAGCATCTCTCTCAGGCAGAGGGGATGCCCGGCAAAGAGGATTTCGCTCTATGCAGGTTTATGACACCGTGCTGTGGAGACCAGTTCAGGCAAGCAGCAGCCGCATCCCACAGACCCGACTCTCATTTCCCAAAGAGTGCTGTGCTTTCCCAGAGGGGATGCCCAGGCAAAGAGGCTTTCGCTCTAGGCGGGTTTCTCCCACCGTGCTGCGAATACTAGGCTAAGGCACCCAGCCAGAGCAGCCCACAGGATCGACTCTGATTTCCCAGGGTCTGCTCTGCTTTCACAGTAGTTTTCAGCTTGGCGCGAACCGCACTTCGCTGTGCTTCCTCAGCAAGGCTTTGGGCGTTCGCTCTGTCGCGTCAGGGAAGAAGAGCTGCGGAAGAGGTGGTGCCTCTTGGGCCTTGCTTTCCTGGACTCCATGTTCGCGCCCTGGGTTCACGCTGCCAGTCCGAACTAAGCAGACACAGCCACAGCCCTGCAGCAGCGTGCGTGGCTTAGGATGGCACTCTACGCCCACTACCATGTCCTCGCTTAGGCGAGGCTTGGCATTTTGCTCTGACGCGAAGGCGGACTCGGGGACTAGGCCAGTGGCCTTTTCCACAGGAGAGGAGAGGTGACAGGATCCCTGCACACCGCCCGTGCACTGGGATGGGGAGCTGTGGGGTACTGTCCCCATTCCTTCCCCGGACACCCCGAGCCTCCGCGAACGCTTCCATATCTGGAGGACGATGGCAACTAACTGCCCGTTCCTGCTGGAGCTGTTTCTGCGAGCTCAGGGCCGGCGCCTGGTGGCAAGCCCACGTCTGCCCTATGGACAGGTGGCCAAGGAGCTGCTGTCCCCTTGGGCCCAGAGGCACAGGACAGGCCAACCTTCTGCTGAGACTCCTTCCACATAGAGGAGCACGCGCCCCTGCCCTAGTCGTCCTCTCATGTCTCCTTCGCAGCCAGGCTCACATCTCTCCGCACAGGTAGCGGGTGAAACTTGTCTTGCTACCGACACGCTGTTCCTCACGGGTCCGGCTCTCCTGCTTCGCGACCGTTTCCGGACAATAACACCAACGACTCCTTCTCTTGTCCCGGGGCGGCGTGCTGTGCCTTCCCCAGACATGCTCCTGGGGAGCGCAGTGACAGACGTGTCCCTTTCCTTAAGGCTGTTTCCACAGGCGCAACCACGCTTCTCTCTCAGGCAGAGGGGATGCCCGGGCCAAGAGGATTTCGCTCCATGCGGGTTTATTACACCGTGCTGTGGAGAACAGCTCAGGCAAGCAGCAGCCGCACCCCACAGACCCGACTCTAATTTCCCAAAGAATGCTTTGCTTTCCCAGAGGGGATGCCCGGGCCAAGAGGCTTTTGCTCTAGGCGGTATCTCCCAATGTGCTGCGAACACTAGGCTAAGGCAACCAGCAAGAGCAGTCCTCTGATTAACCCGGGACTGCTTTGCTTTTGCAGAAGTTTTCAGCTTGCTGCGAACCGCACTTCGCTGCTGCTTCCTCAGCAAGGCTTTGGGCGTTCGCTCTGTCCCGTCAGGGATGAAGAGATGCGGAGAGCTGGTGCCTCTTGGGCCTTGCTTCCCGGGCTCCATGTTCGCGTCCTGGATTCAACGTGCCAGGCCGAAATAAGCAGATACAGTCACAACCCTGCAGTAGCATGCGTGGCCCAGGATGGCACTCTATGCACACTACCATCTCCCGGTGTAGGCAACGCTAGGCCTTTGGCTCTGGCGCTCAGGCGGACCCAGGGACTAGGTCAGTTCCTTCCCCACAGGAGAGGAGAGGCAACAGGATCTCTGCACACCGCCCGTGCACTGGGATGGGGAGCGGTGAGGTACTTTCCCCACTCCTTCCCCAGACACCCCGTGCATCCGCGAACGCTTCCACATCCTGGAGGAAGACGGCATCTGACTGCCCGTTCTTTCCGGGAGCTACTTCTGCGAATTCAGGGTAGGCGCCTGGTGGCAAGCACATGTCTGCACCTGGAACAGGAGGCCAAGGAGCTGCTGTCCCCTTGGTCCCAGGGGCACAGGATAGACATGCCTTCTGCCCAGACTCCTTCCTCAGAGTGGAGCAAGCGCCCCTGCCCTAGTCGTCCCCTCGTGTCTCCTTCTCAGCCAGGTTTCCATCTCTCCGCACAGAGAGCGGGTGACACTTCTCTTACCACTGACCCGCTGTTGCTGACAGGGCTGGCTCTCCTGCTTGCGACTGTTTCCGACAACAAGGCCGACTCCTTCTCTTCCCCGGGGCAGCGTGCTGCACCTTCCCCAGACATGCTCCTGGGGAGCGCAGTGACAGACGTGTCCCTTTCCTTAAGGCTCTTCCCACAGGCGCAACCAAGCATCTCTCTCAGGCAGAGGGGATGCCCGGCAAAGAGGATTTCGCTCTATGCGGGTTTATTACACCGTGCTGTGGAGACCAGTTCAAGCAAGCAGCAGCCGCATCCCACAGACCCGACTCTGATTTCCCAAAGAGTGCTGTGCTTTCCCAGAGGGAAAAGAGGCAAAGAGGCTTTCGATCTAGGCGGGTTTCTCCCACCGTGCTGCGAATACTAGGCTAAGGCACCCAGCCAGAGCAGCCCACAGGACCGATTCTGATTTCCCAGCGACTGCTATGCTATCGCAGAGGTTTTCAGCTTAGCGAGAACGGCACTTCTCTGCGGCTTCCTCAGCAAGGCTTTGGGCGTTCGCTCTGTCGCATCAGGGAAGAAGAGCTGCGGAAGAGGTGGTGCCTCTTGGACCTTGCTTTCCCGTGCTCCATGTTCGCGTCCTGGGTTCACCCTGCCACGCCGAAATAAGCAGACACAGCCTCAACTCTGCAGCAGCGTGCCTGGCCTAGGAGGGCACACTGCTCACAATTTCATCTCCCAGGATAGGCAAGGCCTGCCCTTTTGCTGTGGCATTCAGGTGGACAGGGACTAGGCCAGTGCCTTCCCCAGCCGGGAGGAGACGCGACACGATCACTGCACACCGCCCGCGCCCTGGTATGGGGAGTAATGGGTAACTGTCCCTCCTTCCCCGGGTCACCTGCTGCCTCCGCCAATGCTGCCACATCCTGGAGGAAGACGACATCTGACTGCCCGTTCCTCCAGGAGCTGTTGCTGTGAGTTCAGGGCCGGGCGCCTGGTGGCAAGCCCACGTCTGCCCTATGGTCAGGTGGCCAAAGAGCTGCTGTCCCCTTGGGTCCGGGGGCCCAGGACAGGCCAGACTCCTTCTGCCCAGACTCCTTCCTCAGAGTGGAGCACGCGCCCCTGCCCTACTCGTTGCCTCGTGTCTCCTTAGCAGCCTGGCTGCCGTCTCTCCCCACAGGGAGCAGGTGACACTTGTCATGCCACCGGCCCGCTGTTCCTGACAGGACCGGCTCTCCTGCTTCGCGACCTTTTCCCGACAATAAGGCCGACAGCTCCTCTTCACCCAGGAAGCGTGGTGCACCTTCCCAAGTCATGCTCCTGGGGAACGCAGTGACAGACGTGTCCCTTTCCTTAAGGCTCATCACAGAGGCGCAGCCGACCATCTCTCTCAGGCAGAGGGGATGCCCGGGCTAAGAGGATTTCGCTCCATGCGGGTTTATTACACCGTGCTGTGGAGACTAGCTCAGGCAAACAACAGCCGCATCCCACAGAACCGACTCTGATTTCCCAAAGAATGCTGTGCTTTTCCAGAGGGGAGGCCCGGGCAAAGAGGCTTTCGCTCTATGCGGGTTGCTCCCACTGTGCTGCGAATATTAGGCTAAGGCACCCAGCCAGAACAGCCCACAGGACCGACTCTGATTTCCCAGCGTCTGCTCTGCTTTCACAGTAGTTTTCAGCTTGGCGCGAACCGCACTTCGCTGTGCTTCCTCAGCAAGGCTTTGGGCTTCGCTCTGTCGCGTCAGGGAAGAAGAGCTGCGGAAGAGGTGGTGCCTCTTGGGCCTTGCTTTCCTGGACTCCATGTTCGCGCCCTGGGTTCACACTGCCAGGCCGAACTAAGCAGACACAGCCACTGCCCTGCAGCAGCGTGCGTGGCTTAGGATGGCACTCTATGCTCACTACCATGTCCTGGCGTAGGCGGGGCTTGGCATTTTGCTCTGGCTCGAAGGCGGACTCGTGGACTAGGCCAGTGGCCTTTTCCACAGGAGAGGAGAGGTGACAGGATCCCTGCACACCGCCCGTGCACTGGGATGGGGAGCTGTGGGGTACTGTCCCCATTCCTTCCCCGGACACCCCGAGCCTCCGCGAACGCTTCCATATCTGGAGGAGGATGGCATCTAACTGCCCGTTCCTGCTGGAGCTGTTTCTGCGAGCTCAGGGCCGGCGCCTGGTGGCAAGCCCACGTCTGCCCTATGGACAGGTGGCCAAGGAGCTGCTGTCGCCTTGGGCCCAGAGGCACAGGACAGGCCAACCTTCTGCTCAGACTCCTTCCACATAGCGGAGCACGCGCCCCTGCCCTAGTCGTCCTCTCATGTCTCCTTTGCAGCCAGGCTCACATCTCTCCGCACAGGTAGCGGTTGAAACTTGTCTTGCTACCGACACGCTGTTGCTCACGGGTCCGGCTCTCCTGCTTCGCGACCGTTTCCGGACAATAACACCAACGACTCCTTCTCTTGTCTCGGGGCCGCGTGCTGTGCCTTCCCCAGACATCCTCCTGGGGAGCGCAGTGACAGACGTGTCCCTTTCCTTAAGGCTGTTTCCACATGCGCAACCACGCTTCTCTCTCAGGCAGAGGGGATGCCCGGGCCAAGAGGATTTCGCTCCATGCGGGTTTATTACACCGTGCTGTGGAGACCAGCTCAGGCAAGCAGCAGCCGCACCCCACAGACCCGACTCTAATTTCCCAAAGAATGCTTTGCTTTCCCAGAGGGGATGCCCGGGCCAAGAGGCTTTTGCTCTAGGCGGTATCTCCCAATGTGCTGCGAACACTAGGCTAAGGCAACCAGCAAGAGCAGTCCTCTGATTAACCCGGGACTGCTTTGCAATTGCAGAAGTTTTCAGCTTGCTGCGAACCGCACTTCGCTGCTGCTTCCTCAGCAAGGCTTTGGGCGTTCGCTCTGTCCCGTCAGGGATGAAGAGATGCGGAGAGCTGGTGCCTCTTGGGCCTTGCTTCCCGGGCTCCATGTTCGCGTCCTGGATTCAACGTGCCAGGCCGAAATAAGCAGATACAGTCACAACCCTGCAGTAGCATGCGTGGCCCAGGATGGCACTCTATGCACACTACCATCTCCCGGTGTAGGCAACGCTAGGCCTTTGGCTCTGGCGCTCAGGCGGACCCAGGGACTAGGTCAGTTCCTTCCCCACAGGAGAGGAGAGGCAACAGGATCTCTGCACACCGCCCGTGCACTGGGATGGGGAGCAGTGAGGTACTTTCCCCACTCCTTCCCCAGACACCCCGTGCATCCGCGAACGCTTCCACATCCTGGAGGAAGACGGCATCTGACTGCCCGTTCTTTCCGGGAGCTACTTCTGCGAATTCAGGGTAGGCGCCTGGTGGCAAGCACATGTCTGCACCTGGAACAAGAGGCCAAGGAGCTGCTGTCCTCTTGGGCCCAGGGGCACAGGACAGACATGCCTTCTGCCCAGACTCCTTCCTCAGAGTGGAGCAAGCGCCCCTGCCCTAGTCGTCCCCTCGTGTCTCCTACTCAGCCAGGTTTCAATCTCTCCGCACAGAGAGCGGGTGACACTTCTCTTACCACCGACCCGCTGTTGCTGACAGGGCTGGCTCTCCTGCTTGCGACCGTTTCCGACAACAAGGCCGACTCCTTCTCTTCCCCGGGGCAGCGTGCTGCACCTTCCCCAGACATGCTCCTGGGGAGCGCAGTGACAGACGTGTCCCTTTCTTAAGGCTCTTCCCACAGGCGCAACCAAGCATCTCTCTCAGGCAGAGGGGATGCCCGGCAAAGAGGATTTCGCTCTATGCGGGTTTATTACACCGTGCTGTGGAGACCAGTTCAAGCAAGCAGCAGCCGCATTCCACAGACCCGACTCTGATATCCCAAAGAGTGCTGTGCTTTCCCAGAGGGAAAAGAGGCAAAGAGGCTTTCGCTCTAGGCGGGTTTCTCCCACCGTGCTGCGAATACTAGGCGAAGGCACCCAGCCAGAGCAGCCCACAGGACCGACACTAATTTCCCAGCGTCTGCTCTGCTTTCAGAGTAGTTTTCAGCTTGGCGCGAACCGCACTTCGCTGTGCTTCCTCAGCAAGGCTTTGGGCTTCGCTCTGTCGCGTCAGGGAAGAAGAGCTGCGGAAAAGGTGGTGCCTCTTGGGCCTTTTTTCCTGGACTCCATGTTCGCGCCCTGGGTTCACACTGCCAGGCCGAACTAAGCAGACACAGCCACTGCCCTGCAGCAGCGTGCGTGGCTTAGGATGGCACTCTATGCTCACTACCATGTCCTGGCGTAGGCGGGGCTTGGCATTTAGCTCTGGCTCGAAGGCGGACTCGTGGACTAGGCCAGTGGCCTTTTCTACAGGAGAGGAGATGTGACAGGATCCCTGCACACCGCCCGTGCACTGGGATGGGGAGCTGTGGGGTACTGTCCCCATTTCTTCCCCGGACACCCCGAGCCTCCGCGAACGCTTCCATATCTGGAGGACGATGGCAACTAACTGCCCGTTCCTGCTGGAGCTGTTTCTGCGAGCTCAGGGCCGGCGCCTGGTGGCAAGCCCACGTCTGCCCTATGGACAGGTGGCCAAGGAGCTGCTGTCCCCTTGGGCCCAGAGGCACAGGACAGGCCAACCTTCTGCTGAGACTCCTTCCACATAGAGGAGCACGCGCCCCTGCCCTAGTCGTCCTCTCATGTCTCCTTCGCAGCCAGGCTCACATCTCTCCGCACAGGTAGCGGGTGAAACTTGTCTTGCTACCGACACGCTGTTCCTCACGGGTCCGGCTCTCCTGCTTCGCGACCGTTTCCGGACAATAACACCAACGACTCCTTCTCTTGTCCCGGGGCGGCGTGCTGTGCCTTCCCCAGACATGCTCCTGGGGAGCGCAGTGACAGACGTGTCCCTTTCCTTAAGGCTGTTTCCACAGGCGCAACCACGCTTCTCTCTCAGGCAGAGGGGATGCCCGGGCCAAGAGGATTTCGCTCCATGCGGGTTTATTACACCGTGCTGTAGAGAACAGCTCAGGCAAGCAGCAGCCGCACCCCACAGACCCGACTCTAATTTCCCAAAGAATGCTTTGCTTTCCCAGAGGGGATGCCCGGGCCAAGAGGCTTTTGCTCTAGGCGGTATCTCCCAATGTGCTGCGAACACTAGGCTAAGGCAACCAGCAAGAGCAGTCCTCTGATTAACCCGGGACTGCTTTGCTTTTGCAGAAGTTTTCAGCTTGCTGCGAACCGCACTTCGCTGCTGCTTCCTCAGCAAGGCTTTGGGCGTTCGCTCTGTCCCGTCAGGGATGAAGAGATGCGGAGAGCTGGTGCCTCTTGGGCCTTGCTTCCCGGGCTCCATGTTCGCGTCCTGGATTCAACGTGCCAGGCCGAAATAAGCAGATACAGTCACAACCCTGCAGTAGCATGCGTGGCCCAGGATGGCACTCTATGCACACTACCATCTCCCGGTGTAGGCAACGCTAGGCCTTTGGCTCTGGCGCTCAGGCGGACCCAGGGACTAGATCAGTTCCTTCCCCACAGGAGAGGAGAGGCAACAGGATCTCTGCACACCGCCCGTGCACTGGGATGGGGAGCAGTGAGGTACTTTCCCCACTCCTTCCCCAGACACCCCGTGCATCCGTAAACGCTTCCACATCCTGGAGGAAGACGGCATCTGACTGCCCGTTCTTTCCGGGAGCTACTTCTGCA
The DNA here is from genome assembly GCF_030435805.1 of Mustela lutreola. Classification (NCBI taxonomy): domain Eukaryota; kingdom Metazoa; phylum Chordata; class Mammalia; order Carnivora; family Mustelidae; genus Mustela; species Mustela lutreola. The sequence goes on along the minus strand of NC_081304.1, from coordinate 61,539,666 downwards.
AATTCAGGGTAGGCGCCTGGTGGCAAGCACATGTCTGCACCTGGAACAGGAGGCCAAGGAGCTGCTGTCCCCTTGGGCACAGGGGCACAGGACAGACATGCCTTCTGCCCAGACTCCTTCCTCAGAGTGGAGCAAGCGCCCCTGCCCTAGTCGTCCCCTCGTGTCTCCTTCTCACCCAGGTTTCCATCTCTCCGCACAGAGAGCGGGTGACATTTCTCTTACCACCGACCCGCTGTTGCTGACAGGGCTGGCTCTCCTGCTTGCGACTGTTTCCGACAACAAGGCCGACCCCTTCTCTTCCCCGTGGCAGCGTGCTGCACCTTCCCCAGACATGCTCCTGGGGAGCGCAGTGACAGACGTGTCCCTTTCTTAAGGCTCTTCCCATGGCGCAACCAAGCATCTCTCTCAGGCAGAGGGGATGCTCGGCAAAGAGGATTTCGCTCTATGCGGGTTTATTACACCGTGCTGTGGAGACCAGTTCAAGCAAGCAGCAGCCGCATCCCACAGACCCGACTCTGATTTCCCAAAGAGTGCTGTGCTTTCCAAGAGGGAAAAGAGGCAAAGAGGCTTTCGCTCTAGGCGGGTTTCTCCCACCGTGCTGCGAATACTAGGCGAAGGCACCCAGCCAGAGCAGCCCACAGGACCGACTCTGATTTCCCAGCGTCTGCTCTGCTTTCACAGTAGTTTTCAGCTTGGCGCGAACCGCACTTCGCTGTGCTTCCTCAGCAAGGCTTTGGGCTTCGCTCTGTCGCGTCAGGGAAGAAGAGCTGCGGAAGAGGTAGTGCCTCTTGGGCCTTGCTTTCCTGGACTCCATGTTCGCGCCCTGGGTTCACACTGCCAGGCCGAACTAAGCAGACACAGCCACAGCCCTGCAGTAGCGTGCGTGGCTTAGGATGGCACTCTATGCCCACTACCATGTCCTGGCGTAGGCGGGGCTTGGCATTTTGCTCTGGCTCGAAGGCGGACTCGTGGACTAGGCCAGTGGCCTTTTCCACAGGAGAGGAGATGTGACAGGATCCCTGCACACCGCCCGTGCACTGGGATGGGGAGCTGTGGGGTACTGTCCCCATTCCTTCCCCGGACACCCCGAGCCTCCGCGAACGCTTCCATATCTGGGGGACGATGGCATCTAACTGCCCGTTCCTGCTGGAGCTGTTTCTGCAAGTTCAGGGCCGGCGCCTGGTGTCAAGCCCACGTCTGCCCTATAGACAGGTGGCCAAGGAGCTGCTGTCCCCTTGGGCCCAGAGGCACAGGACAGGCCAACCTTCTGCTCAGACTCCTTCCACATAGCGGAGCACGCGCCCCTGCCCTAGTCGTCCTCACATGTCTCCTTCGCAGCCAGGCTCACATCTCTCCACACAGGTAGCGGGTGAAACTTGTCTTGCCACCGACACGCTGCTGCTCACGGGTCCGGCTCTCCGGCTTCGCGACCGTTTCCGGACAATAACACCAACGACTCCTTCTCTTGTCCCGGGGCGGCGTGCTGTGCCTTCCCCAGACACGCTCCTGGGGAGCGCAGTGACAGACGTGTCCCTTTCCTTAAGGCTGTTTCCACAGGCGCAACCACGCTTCTCTCTCAGGCAGAGGGGATGCCCGGGCCAAGAGGATTTCGCTCCATGCGGGTTTATTACACCGTGCTGTGGAGACCAGCTCAGGCAAGCAGCAGCCGCACCCCACAGACCCGACTCTAATTTCCCAAAGAATGCTTTGCTTTCCCAGAGGGGATTCCCGGGCCAAGAGGCTTTTGCTCTAGGCGTTATCTCCCAATGTGCTGCGAACACTAGGCTAAGGCAACCAGCAAGAGCAGTCCTCTGATTAACCCGGGACTGCTTTGCTTTTGCAGAAGTTTTCAGCTTGCTGCGAACCGCACTTCGCTGCTGCTTCCTCAGCAAGGCTTTGGGCGTTCGCTCTGTCCCGTCAGGGATGAAGAGATGCGGAGAGCTGGTGCCTCTTGGGCCTTGCTTCCCGGGCTCCATGTTCGCGTCCTGGATTCAACGTGCCAGGCCGAAATAAGCAGATACAGTCACAACCCTGCAGTAGCATGCGTGGCCCAGGATGGCACTCTATGCACACTACCAGCTCCCGGTGTAGGCAACGCTAGGCCTTTGGCTCTGGCGCTCAGGCGGACCCAGGGACTAGGTCAGTTCCTTCCCCACAGGAGAGGAGAGGCAACAGGATCTCTGCACACCGCCCGTGCACTGGGATGGGGAGCAGTGAGGTACTTTCCCCACTCCTTCCCCAGACACCCCGTGCATCCGCAAACGCTTCCACATCCTGGAGGAAGACGGCATCTGACTGCCCGTTCTTTCCGGGAGCTACTTCTGCGAATTCAGGGTAGGCGCCTGGTGGCAAGCACATGTCTGCACGTGGAACAGGAGGCCAAGGAGCTGCTGTCCCCTTGGGCCCAGGGGCACAGGACAGACATGCTTTCTGCCCAGACTCCTTCCTCAGAGTGGAGCAAGCGCCCCTGCCCTAGTCGTCCCCTCGTGTCTCCTTCTCAGCCAGGTTTCAATCTCTCCGCACAGAGAGCGGGTGACACTTCTCTTACCACCGACCCGCTGTTGCTGACAGGGCTGGCTCTCCTGCTTGCGACCGTTTCCGACAACAAGGCCGACTCCTTCTCTTCCCCGGGGCAGCGTGCTGCACCTTCCCCAGACATGCTCCTGGGGAGCGCAGTGACAGACGTGTCCCTTTCTTAAGGCTCTTCCCACAGGCGCAACCAAGCATCTCTCTCAGGCAGAGGGGATGCCCGGCAAAGAGGATTTCGCTCTATGCGGTTTTATTACACCGTGTTGTGGAGACCAGTTCAAGCAAGCAGCAGCCTCATCCCACAGACCCGACTCTGATTTCCCAAAGAGTGCTGTGCTTTCCCAGAGGGAAAAGAGGCAAAGAGGCTTTCGCTCTAGGCGGGTTTCTCCCACCGTGCTGCGAATACTAGGCGAAGGCACCCAGCCAGAGCAGCCCACAGGACCGACTCTGATTTCCCAGCGTCTGCTCTGCTTTCACAGTAGTTTTCAGCTTGGCGCGAACCGCACTTCGCTGTGCTTCCTCAGCAAGGCTTTGGGCTTCGCTCTGTCGCGTCAGGGAAGAAGAGCTGCGGAAGTGGTAGTGCCTCTTGGGCCTTGCTTTCCTGGACTCCATGTTCGCGCCCTGGGTTCACACTGCCAGGCCGAACTAAGCAGACACAGCCACAGCCCTGTAGCAGCGTGCGTGGCTTAGGATGGCACTCTATGCCCACTACCATGTCCTGGCGTAGGCGGGGCTTGGCATTTAGCTCTGGCTCGAAGGCGGACTCGTGGACTAGGCCAGTGGCCTTTTCTACAGGAGAGGAGATGTGACAGGATCCCTGCACACCGCCCGTGCACTGGGATGGGGAGCTGTGGGGTACTGTCCCCATTCCTTCCCCGGACACCCCGAGCCTCCGCGAACGCTTCCATATCTGGAGGACGATGGCATCTAACTGCCCGTTCCTGCTGGAGCTGTTTCTGCGAGCTCAGGGCCGGCGCCTGGTGGCAAGCCCACGTCTGCCCTATGGACAGGTGGCCAAGGAGCTGCTGTCCCCTTGGGCCCAGAGGCACAGGACAGGCCAACCTTCTGCTCAGACTCCTTCAACATAGCGGAGCACGCGCCCCTGCTCTAGTCGTCCTCTCATGTCTCCTTCGCAGCCAGGCTCACATCTCTCCGCACAGGTAGCGGGTGAAACTTGTCTTGCTACCGACACGCTGTTCCTCACGGGTCCGGCTCTCCTGCTTCGCGACCGTTTCCGGACAATAACACCAACGACTCCTTCTCTTGTCCCGGGGCGGCGTGCTGTGCCTTCCCCAGACACGCTCCTGGGGAGCGCTGTGACAGACGTGTCCCTTTCCTTAAGGCTGTTTCCACAGGTGCAACCACGCTTCTCTCTCAGGCAGAGGGGATGCCCGGGCCAAGAGGATTTCGCTCCATGCGGGTTTATTACACCGTGCTGTGGAGACCAGCTCAGGCAAGCAGCAGCCGCACCCCACAGACCCGACTCTAATTTCCCAAAGAATGCTTTGCTTTCCCAGAGGGGATGCCCGGGCCAAGAGGCTTTTGCTCTAGGCGGTATCTCCCAATGTGCTGCGAACACTAGGCTAAGGCAACCAGCAAGAGCAGTCCTCTGATTAACCCGGGACTGCTTTGCTTTTGCAGAAGTTTTCAGCTTGCTGCGAACCGCACTTCGCTGCTGCTTCCTCAGCAAGGCTTTGGGCGTTCGCTCTTTCCCGTCAGGGATGAAGAGATGCGGAGAGCTGGTGCCTCTTGGGCCTTGCTTCCCGGGCTCCATGTTCGCGTCCTGGATTCAACGTGCAAGGCCGAAATAAGCAGATACAGTCACAACCCTGCAGTAGCATGCGTGGCCCAGGATGGCACTCTATGCACACTACCATCTCCCGGTGTAGGCAACGCTAGGCCTTTGGCTCTGGCGCTCAGGCGGACCCAGGGACTAGGTCAGTTCCTACCCCACAGGAGAGGAGAGGCAACAGGATCTCTGCACACCGCCCGTGCACTGGGATGGGGAGCAGTGAGGTACTTTCCCCACTCCTTCCCCAGACACCCCGTGCATCCGTAAACGCTTCCACATCCTGGAGGAAGACGGCATCTGACTGCCCGTTCTTTCCGGGAGCTACTTCTGCGAATTCAGGGTAGGCGCCTGGTGGCAAGCACATGTCTGCACCTGGAACAGGAGGCCAAGGAGCTGCTTTCCTCTTGGGCCCAGGGGCACAGGACAGACATGCCTTCTGCCCAGACTCCTTCCTCAGAGTGGAGCAAGCGCCCCTGCCCTAGTCGTCCCCTCGTGTCTCCTACTCAGCCAGGTTTCCATCTCTCCGCACAGAGAGCGGGTGACACTTCTCTTACCACCAACCCGCTGTTGCTGACAGGGCTGGCTCTCCTGCTTTCGACCGTTTCCGACAACAAGGCCGACTCCTTCTCTTCCCCGGGCAGCGTGCTGCCCCTTCCCCAGACATGCTCCTGGGGAGCGCAGTGACAGACGTGTCCCTTTCTTAAGGCTCTTCCCACAGGCGCAACCAAGCATCTCTCTCAGGCAGAGGGGATGCCCGGCAAAGAGGATTTCGCTCTATGCGGGTTTATTACACCGTGCTGTGGAGACCAGTTCAAGCAAGCAGCCGCCGCATCCCACAGACCCGACTCTGATTTCCCAAAGAGTGCTGTGCTTTCCCAGAGGGAAAAGAGGCAAAGAGGCTTCCGATCTAGGCGGGTTTCTCCCACCGTGCTGCGCATACTAGGCTAAGGCACCCAGCCAGAGCAGCCCACAGGACCGATTCTGATTTCACAGCGACTGCTATGCTATCGCAGAGGTTTTCAGCTTAGCGAGAACGGCACTTCTCTGCGGCTTCCTCAGCAAGGCTTTGGGCGTTCGCTCTGTCGCATCAGGGAAGAAGAGCTGCGGAAGAGGTGGTGCCTCTTGGACCTTGCTTTCCCGTGCTCCATGTTCGCGACCTGGGTTCACCCTGCCACGCCGAAATAAGCAGACACAGCCTCAACTCTGCAGCAGCGTGCCTGGCCTAGGAGGGCACACTGCTCACAATTTCATCTCCCGGCGTAGGCAAGGCCTGCCCTTTTGCTGTGGCATTCAGGTGGACAGGGACTAGGCCAGTGCCTTCCCCAGCCGGGAGGAGACGCGACACGATCACTGCACACCGCCCGCGCCCTGGTATGGGGAGTAATGGGTAACTGTCCCTCCTTCCCCGGGTCACCTGCTGCCTCCGCCAATGCTGCCACATCCTGGAGGAAGACGACATCTGACTGCCCGTTCCTCCAGGAGCTGTTGCTGTGAGTTCAGGGCCGGGCGCCTGGTGGCAAGCCCACGTCTGCCCTATGGTCAGGTGGCCAAAGAGCTGCTGTCCCCTTGGGTCCGGGGGCCCAGGACAGGCCAGACTCCTTCTGCCCAGACTCCTTCCTCAGAGTGGAGCACGCGCCCCTGCCCTACTCGTTCCCTCGTGTCTCCTTAGCAGCCTGGCTGCCGTCTCTCCCCACAGGGAGCAGGTGACACTTGTCATGCCACCGGCCCGCTGTTCCTGACAGGACCGGCTCTCCTGCTTCGCGAGCTTTTCCCGACAATAAGGCCGACAGCTCCTCTTCACCCAGGAAGCGTGGTGCACCTTCCCAAGTCATGCTCCTGGGGAACGCAGTGACAGACGTGTCCCTTTCCTTAAGGCTCATCACAGAGGCGCAGCCGAGCATCTCTCTCAGGCAGGGGGGATGCCCGGGCTAGGAGGATTTCGCTCCATGCGGGTTTATTACACCGTGCTGTGGAGACTAGCTCAGGCAAACAACAGCCGCATCCCACAGAACCGATCTGATTTCCCAAAGAATGCTGTGCTTTTCCAGAGGGGAGGCCCGGGCAAAGAGGCTTTCGCTCTATGCGGGTTTCTCCCACTTTGCTGCGAATATTAGGCTAAGGCACCCAGCCAGAGCAGCCCACAGGACCAACTCTGATTTCCCAGCGTCTGCTCTGCTTTCACAGTAGTTTTCAGCTTGGCGCGAACCGCACTTCGCTGTGCTTCCTCAGCAAGGCTTTGGGCTTCGCTCTGTCGCGTCAGGGAAGAAGAGCTGCGGAAGAGGTGGTGCCTCTTGGGCCTTGCTTTCCTGGACTCCATGTTCGCGCCCTGGGTTCACACTGCCAGGCCGAACTAAGCAGACACAGCCACTGCCCTGCAGCAGCGTGCGTGGCTTAGGATGGCACTCTATGCTCACTACCATGTCCTGGCGTAGGCGGGGCTTGGCATTTTGCTCTGGCTCGAAGGTGGACTCGAGGACTAGGCCAGTGGCCTTTTCCACAGGAGAGGAGATGTGACAGGATCCCTGCACACCGCCCGTGCACTGGGATGGGGAGCTGTGGGGTACTGTCCCCATTCCTTCCCCGGACACCCCGAGCCTCTGCGAACGCTTCCATATCTGGAGGACGATGGCATCTAACTGCCCGTTCCTGCTGGAGCTGTTTCTGCGAGCTCAGGGCCGGCGCCTGGTGGCAAGCCCACGTCTGCCCTATGGACAGGTGGCCAAGGAGCTGCTGTCCCCTTGGGCCCAGAGGCACAGGACAGGCCAACCTTCTGCTCAGACTCCTTCCACATAGCGGAGCACGCGCCCCTGCCCTAGTCGTCCTCTCATGTCTCCTTCGCAGCCAGGCTCACATCTCTCCGCACAGGTAGCGGGTGAAACTTGTCTTGCTACCGACACGCTGTTGCTCACGGGTCCGGCTCTCCTGCTTCGCGACCGTTTCCGGACAATAACACCAACGACTCCTTCTCTTGTCCCGGGGCGGCGTGCTGTGCCTTCCCCAGACACGCTCCTGGGGAGCGCAGTGACAGACGTGTCCCTTTCCTTAAGGCTGTTTCCACAGGTGCAACCACGCTTCTCTCTCAGGCAGAGGGGATGCCCGGGCCAAGAGGATTTCGCTCCATGCGGGTTTATTACACCGTGCTGTGGAGACCAGCTCAGGCAAGCAGCAGCCGCACCCCACAGACCCGACTCTAATTTCCCAAAGAATGCTTTGCTTTCCCAGAGGGGATGCCCGGGCCAAGAGGCTTTTGCTCTAGGCGGTATCTCCCAATGTGCTGCGAACACTAGGCTAAGGCAACCAGCAAGAGCAGTCCTCTGATTAACCCGGGACTGCTTTGCTTTTGCAGAAGTTTTCAGCTTGCTGCGAACCGCACTTCGCTGCTGCTTCCTCAGCAAGGCTTTGGGCGTACGCTCTGTCCCGTCAGGGATGAAGAGATGCGGAGAGCTGGTGCCTCTTGGGCCTTGCTTCCCGGGCTCCATGTTCGCGTCCTGGATTCAACGTGCCAGGCCGAAATAAGCAGATACAGTCACAACCCTGCAGTAGCATGCGTGGCCCAGGATGGCACTCTATGCACACTACCATCTCCCGGTGTAGGCAACGCTAGGCCTTTGGCTCTGGCGCTCAGGCGGACCCAGGGACTAGGTCAGTTCCTTCCCCACAGGAGAGGAGAGGCAACAGGATCTCTGCACACCGCCCGTGCACTGGGATGGGGAGCAGTGAGGTACTTTCCCCACTCCTTCCCCAGACACCCCGTGCATCCGCGAACGCTTCCACATCCTGGAGGAAGACGGCATCTGACTGCCCGTTCTTTCCGGGAGCTACTTCTGCGAATTCAGGGTAGGCGCCTGGTGGCAAGCACATGTCTGCACCTGGAACAGGAGGCCAAGGAGCTGCTGTCCCCTTGGTCCCAGGGGCACAGGATAGACATGCCTTCTGCCCAGACTCCTTCCTCAGAGTGGAGCAAGCGCCCCTGCCCTAGTCGTCCCCTCGTGTCTCCTTCTCAGCCAGGTTTCCATCTCTCCGCACAGAGAGCGGGTGACACTTCTCTTACCACTGACCCGCTGTTGCTGACAGGGCTGGCTCTCCTGCTTGCGACTGTTTCCGACAACAAGGCCGACTCCTTCTCTTCCCCGGGGCAGCGTGCTGCACCTTCCCCAGACATGCTCCTGGGGAGCGCAGTGACAGACGTGTCCCTTTCCTTAAGGCTCTTCCCACAGGCGCAACCAAGCATCTCTCTCAGGCAGAGGGGATGCCCGGCAAAGAGGATTTCGCTCTATGCGGGTTTATTACACTGTGCTGTGGAGACCAGTTCAAGCAAGCAGCAGCCGCATCCCACAGACCCGACTCTGATTTCCCAAAGAGTGCTGTGCTTTCCCAGAGGGAAAAGAGGCAAAGAGGCTTTCGATCTAGGCGGGTTTCTCCCACCGTGCTGCGAATACTAGGCTAAGGCACCCAGCCAGAGCAGCCCACAGGACCGACTCTGATTTCCCAGCGTCTGCTCTGCTTTCACAGTAGTTTTCAGCTTGGCGCGAACCGCACTTCCCTGTGCTTCCTCAGCAAGGCTTTGGGCTTCTCTCTGTCGCGTCAGGGAAGAAGAGCTGCGGAAGAGGTAGTGCCTCTTGGGCCTTGCTTTCCTGGACTCCATGTTCGCGCCCTGGGTTCACACTGCCAGGCCGAACTAAGCAGACACAGCCACTGCCCTGCAGCAGCGTGCGTGGCTTAGGATGGCACTCTATGCCCACTACCATGTCCTGGCGTAGGCGGGGCTTGGCATTTTGCTCTGGCTCGAAGGCGGACTCGTGGACTAGGCCAGTGGCCTTTTCCACAGGAGAGGAGAGGTGACAGGATCCCTGCACACCGCCCGTGCACTGGGATGGGGAGCTGTGGGGGACTGTCCCCATTCCTTCCCCGGACACCCCGAGCCTCCGCGAACGCTTCCATATCTGGAGGACGATGGCATCTAACTGCCCGTTCCTGCTGGAGCTGTTTCTGCGAGTTCAGGGCCGGCGCCTGGTGGCAAGCCCACGTCTGCCCTATGGACAGGTGGCCAAGGAGCTGCTGTCCCCTTGGGCCCAGAGGCACAGGACAGACCAACCTTCTGCTCAGACTCCTTCCACATAGCAGAGCACGCGCCCCTGCCCTAGTCGTCCTCTCATGTCTCCTTCGCAGCCAGGCTCACATCTCTCCGCACAGGTAGCGGGTGAAACTTGTCTTGCCACCGACACACTGTTACTCACGGGTCCGGCTCTCCTGCTTCGCGACCGTTTCCGGACAATAACACCAACGACTCCTTCTCTTGTCCCGGGGCGGCGTGCTGTGCCTTCCCCAGACATGCTCCTGGGGAGCGCAGTGACAGACGTGTCCCTTTCCTTAAGGCTGTTTCCACAGGCGCAACCACGCTTCTCTCTCAGGCAGAGGGGATGCCCGGGCCAAGAGGATTTCGCTCCATGCGGGTTTATTACACCGGGCTGTAGAGACCAGCTCAGGCAAGCAGCAACCGCTCCCCACAGACAAGACTCTAATTTCCCAAAGAATGCTTTGCTTTCCCAGAGGGGATGCCCGGGCCAAGAGGCTTTTGCTCTAGGCGGTATCTCCCAATGTGCTGCGAACACTAGGCTAAGGCAACCAGCAAGAGCAGTCCTCTGATTAACCCGGGACTGCTTTGCTTTTGCAGAAGTTTTCAGCTTGCTGCGAACCGCACTTCGCTGCTGCTTCCTCAGCAAGGCTTTGGGCGTACGCTCTGTCCCGTCAGGGATGAAGAGATGCGGAGAGCTGGTGCCTCTTGGGCCTTGCTTCCCGGGCTCCATGTTCGCGTCCTGGATTCAACGTGCCAGGCCGAAATAAGCAGATACAGTCACAACCCTGCAGTAGCATGCGTGGCCCAGGATGGCACTCTATGCACACTACCATCTCCCGGTGTAGGCAACGCTAGGCCTTTGGCTCTGGCGCTCAGGCGGACCCAGGGACTAGGTCAGTTCCTACCCCACAGGTGAGGAGAGGCAACAGGATCTCTGCACACCGCCCGTGCACTGGGATGGGGAGCAGTGAGGTACTTTCCCCACTCCTTCCCCAGACACCACGTGCATCCGCGAACGCTTCCACATCCTGGAGGAAGACGGCATCTGACTGCCCGTTCTTTCCGGGAACTACTTCTGCGAATTCAGGGTAGGCGCCTGGTGGCAAGCACATGTCTGCACCTGGAACAGGAGGCCAAGGAGCTGTTGTCCTCTTGGGTCCAGGGGCACAGGACAGACATGCCTTCTGCCCAGACTCCTTCCTCAGAGTGGAGCAAGCGCCCCTGCCCTAGTCGTCCCCTCGTGTCTCCTACTCAGCCAGGTTTCCATCTCTCCGCACAGAGAGCGGGTGACACTTCTCTTACCACCGACCCGCTGTTGCTGACAGGGCTGGCTCTCCTGCTTGCGACCGTTTCCGACAACAAGGCCGACTCCTTCTCTTCCCCGGGGCAGCGTGCTGCACCTTCCCCAGACCTGCTCCTGGGGAGCGCAGTGACAGACGTGTCCCTTTCCTTAAGGCTCTTCCCACAGGCGCAACCAAGCATCTCTCTCAGGCAGAGGGGATGCCCGGCAAAGAGGATTTCGCTCTATGCGGGTTTATTACACCGTGCTGTGGAGACCAGTTCAAGCAAGCAGCAGCCGCATCCCACAGACCCGACTCTGATTTCCCAAAAAGTGCTCTGCTTTCCCAGAGGGAAAAGAGGCAAAGAGGGTTTCGCTCTAGGCGGGTTTCTCCCACCGTGCTGCGAATACTAGGCGAAGGCACCCAGCCAGAGCAGCCCACAGGACCGACTCTGATTTCCCAGCGTCTGCTCTGCTTTCACAGTAGTTTTCAGCTTGGCGCGAACCGCACTTCGCTGTGCTTCCTCAGCAAGGCTTTGGGCTTCGCTGTGTCGCGTCAGGGAAGAAGAGCTGCGGAAGAGGTGGTGCCTCTTGGGCCTTGCTTTCCTGGACTCCATGTTCGCGCCCTGGGTTCACACTGCCAGGCCGAACTAAGCAGACACAGCCACAGCCCTGCAGCAGCGTGCGTGGCTTAGGATGGCACTCTATGCCCACTACCATGTCCTGGCGTAGGCGGGGCTTGGCATTTTGCTCTGGCTCGAAGGCGGACTCGTGGACTAGGCCAGTGGCCTTTTCCACAGGAGAGGAGAGGTGATAGGATCCCTGCACACCGCCCGTGCACTGGGATGGGGAGCTGTGGGGTACTGTCCCCATTCCTTCCCTGGACACCCCGAGCCTCCGCGAACGCTTCCATATCTGGAGGACGATGGCACCTAAATGCCCGTTCCTGCTGGAGCTGTTTCTGCGAGCTCAGGGCCGGCGCCTGGTGGCAAGCCCACGTCTGCCCTATGGACAGGTGGCCAAGGAGCTGCTGTCCCCTTGGGCCCAGAGGCACAGGACAGGCCAACCTTCTGCTCAGACTCCTTCAACATAGCGGAGCACGCGCCCCTGCCCTAGTCGTCCTCTCATGTCTCCTTCGCAGCCAGGCTCACATCTCTCCGCACAGGTAGCGGGTGAAACTTGTCTTGCTACCGACACGCTGTTCCTCACGTGTCCGGCTCTCCTGCTTCGCGACCGTTTCCGGACAATAACACCAACGACTCCTTCTCTTGTCCCGGGGCGGCGTGCTGTGCCTTCCCCAGACACGCTCCTGGGGAGCCCAGTGACAGACGTGTCCCTTTCCTTAAGGCTGTTTCCACAGGTGCAACCACGCTTCTCTCTCAGGCAGAGGGGATGCCCGGGCCAAGAGGATTTCGCTCCATGCGGGTTTATTACACCGTGCTGTGGAGACCAGCTCAGGCAAGCAGCAGCCGCACCCCACAGACCCGACTCTAATTTCCCAAAGAATGCTTTGCTTTCACAGAGGGGATGCCCGGGCCAAGAGGCTTTTGCTCTAGCCGGTATCTCCCAATGTGCTGCGAACACTAGGCTAAGGCCACCAGCAAGAGCAGTCCTCTGATTAACCCGGGACTGCTTTGCTTTTTCAGAAGTTTTCAGCTTGCTGCGAACCGCACTTCGCTGCTGCTTCCTCAGCAAGGCTTTGGGCGTTCGCTCTGTCCCGTCAGGGATGAAGAGATGCGGAGAGCTGGTGCCTCTTCGGCCTTGCTTCCCGGGCTCCATGTTCGCGTCCTGGATTCAACGTGCCAGGCCGAAATAAGCAGATACAGTCACAACCCTGCAGTAGCATGCGTGGCCCAGGATGGCACTCTATGCACACTACCATCTCCCGGTGTAGGCAACGCTAGGCCTTTGGCTCTGGCGCTCAGGCGGACCCAGGGACTAGGTCAGTTCCTTCCCCACAGGAGAGGAGAGGCAACAGGATCTCTGCACACCGCCCGTGCACTGGGATGGGGAGCAATGAGGTACTTTCCCCACTCCTTCCCCAGACACCCCGTGCATCCGCGAACGCTTCCACATCCTGGAGGAAGACGGCATCTGACTGCCCGTTCTTTCCGGGAGCTACTTCTGCAAATTCAGGGTAGGCGCCTGGTGGCAAGCACATGTCTGCACCTGGAACAGGAGGCCAAGGAGCTGCTGTCCCCTTGGGCCCAGGGGCACAGGACAGACATGCCTTCTGCCCAGACTCCTTCCTCAGAGTGGAGCAAGCGCCCCTGCCCTAGTCGTCCCCTCGTGTCTCCTTCTCAGCCAGGTTTCCATCTCTCCGCACAGAGAGCGGGTGACACTTCTCTTACCACCGACCCGCTGTTGCTGACAGGGCTGGCTCTCCTGCTTGCGACTGTTTCCGACAACAAGGCCGACTCCTTCTCTTCCCCGGGGCAGCGTGCTGCACCTTCCCCAGACATGCTCCTGGGGAGCGCAGTGACAGACGTGTCCCTTTCTTAAGGCTCTTCCCACAGGCGCAACCAAGCATCTCTCTCAGGCAGAGGGGATGCCCGGCAAAGAGGATTTCGCTCTATGCGGGTTTATTACACCGTGCTGTGGAGACCAGTTCAAGCAAGCAGCAGCCGCATCCCACAGACCCGACTCTGATTTCCCAAAGAGTGCTGTGCTTTCCCAGAGGGAAAAGAGGCAAAGAGGCTTTCTATCTAGGCGGGTTTCTCCCACCGTGCTGCGAATACTAGGCTAAGGCACCCAGCCAGAGCAGCCCACAGGACCGATTCTGATTTCCCAGCGACTGCTATGCTATCGCAGAGGTTTTCAGCTTAGCGAGAACGGCACTTCTCTGCGGCTTCCTCATCAAGGCTTTGGGCGTTCGCTCTGTCGCATCAGGGAAGAAGAGCTGCGGAAGAGGTGGTGCCTCTTGGACCTTGCTTTCCCGTGCTCCATATTCGCGCCCTGGGTTCACCCTGCCACGCCGAAATAAGCAGACACAGCCTCAACTCTGCAGCAGCGTGCCTGGCCTAGGAGGGCACACTGCTCACAATTTCATCTCCCGGCGTAGGCAAGGCCTGCCCTTTTGCTGTGGCATTCAGGTGGACAGGGACTAGGCCAGTGCCTTCCCCAGCCGGGAGGAGACGCGACACGATCACTGCACACCGCCCGCGCCCTGGTATGGGGAGTAATGGGTAACTGTCCCTCCTTCCCCGGGTCACCTGCTGCCTCCGCCAATGCTGCCACATCCTGGAGGAAGACGACATCTGACTGCCCGTTCCTCCAGGAGCTGTTGCTGTGAGTTCAGGGCCGGGCGCCTGGTGGCAAGCCCACGTCTGCCCTATGGTCAGGTGGCCAAAGAGCTGCTGTCCCCTTGGGTCCGGGGGCCCAGGACAGGCATGTCTTCTGCCCAGACTCCTTCCTCAGAGTGGAGCACGCGACCCTGCCCTACTCGTTCCCTCGTGTCTCCTTAGCAGCCTGGCTGCCGTCTCTCCCCACAGGGAGCAGGTGACACTTGTCATGCCACCGGCCCGCTGTTCCTCACAGGACCGGCTCTCCTGCTTCGCGACCTTTTCCCGACAATAAGGCCGACAGCTCCTCTTCACCCAGGAAGCGTGGTGCACCTTCCCTAGTCATGCTCCTGGGGAACGCAGTGACAGACGTGTCCCTTTCCTTAAGGCTCATCAGAGAGGCGGAGCTGAGCATCTCTCTCAGGCAGAGGGGATGCCCGGGCTAAGAGGATTTCGCTCCATGCGGGTTTATTACACCGTGCTGTGGAGACTAGCTCAGGCAAACAACAGCCGCATCCCACAGAACCGACACTGATTTCCCAAAGACTGCTGTGCTTTTCCAGAGGGGAGGCCCGGGCAAAGAGGCTTTCGCTCTATGCGGGTTTCTCCCACCGTGCTGCGAATACTAGGCTAAGGCACCCAGCCAGAGCAGCCCACAGGACCGACTCTGATTTCCCAGCGTCTGCTCTGCTTTCACAGTAGTTTTCAGCTTGGCGCGAACTGCACTTCGCTGTGCTTCCTCAGCAAGGCTTTGGGCTTCTCTCTGTCGCGTCAGGGAAGAAGAGCTGCGGAAGAGGTAGTGCCTCTTGGGCCTTGCTTTCCTGGACTCCATGTTCGCGCCCTGGGTTCACGCTGCCAGGCCGAACTAAGCAGACACAGCCACAGCCCTGCAGCAGCGTGCGTGGCTTAGGATGGCACTCTATGCTCACTACCATGTCATCGCGTAGGCGGGGCTTGGCATTTTGCTCTGGCTCGAAGGCGGACTCGTGGACTAGGCCAGTGGCCTTTTCCACAGGAGAGGAGAGGTGATAGGATCCCTGCACACCGCCCGTGAACTGGGATGGGGAGCTGTGGCGTACTGTCCCCATTCCTTCCCAGGACACCCCGAACCTCCGCGAACGCTTCCATATCTGGAGGACGATGGCATCTAACTGCCCGTTCCTGCTGGAGTTGTTTCTGCGAGTTCAGGGCCGGCGCCTGGTGGCAAGCCCACGTCTGCCCTATGGACAGGTGGCCAAGGAGCTGCTGTCCCTTGGGCCCAGAGGCACAGTACAGGCCAACCTTCTGCTCAGACTCCTTCCACATAGCGGAGCACGCGCCCCTGCCCTAGTCGTCCTCTCATGTCTCCTTCGCAACCAGGCTCACATCTCTCCGCACAGGTAGCGGGTGAAACTTGTCTTGCTACCGACACGCTGTTGCTCACGGGTCCGGCTCTCCTGCTTCGCGACCGTTTCCGGACAATAACACCAACGACTCCTTCTCTTGTCCCGGGGCGGCGTGCTGTGCCTTCCCCAGACACGCTCCTGGGGAGCGCAGTGACAGACGTGTCCCTTTCCTTAAGGCTGTTTCCACAGGCGCAACCACGCTTCTCTCTCAGGCAGAGGGGATGCCCGGGCCAAGAGGATTTCGCTCCATGCGGGTTTATTACACCGTGCTGTGGAGACCAGCTCAGGCAAGCAGCAGCCGCACCCCACAGACCCGACTCTAATTTCCCAAAGAATGCTTTGCTTTCCCAGAGGGGATGCCCGGGCCAAGAGGCTTTTGCTCTAGGCGGTATCTCCCAATGTGCTGCGAACACTAGGCTAAGGCAACCAGCAAGAGCAGTCCTCTGATTAACCCGGGACTGCTTTGCTTTTGCAGAAGTTTTCAGCTTGCTGCGAACCGCACTTCGCTGCTGCTTCCTCAGCAAGGCTTTGGGCGTTCGCTCTGTCCCGTCAGGGATGAAGAGATGCGGAGAGCTGGTGCCTCTTGGGCTTTGCTTCCCGGGCTCCATGTTCGCGTCCTGGATTCAACGTGCCAGGCCGAAATAAGCAGATACAGTCACAACCCTGCAGTAGCATGCGTGGCCCAGGATGGCACTCTATGCACACTACGATCTCCCGGTGTAGGCAACGCTAGGCCTTTGGCTCTGGCGCTCAGGCGGACCCAGGGAATAGGTCAGTTCCTTCCCCACAGGAGAGGAGAGGTAACAGGATCTCTGCACACCGCCCGTGCACTGGGATGGGGAGCAGTGAGGTACTTTCCCCACTCCTTCCCCAGACACCCCGTGCATCCGCGAACGCTTCCACATCCTGGAGGAAGACGGCATCTGACTGCCCGTTCTTTCCGGGAGCTACTTCTGCGAATTCAGGGTAGGCGCCTGGTGGCAAGCACATGTCTGCACCTGGAACAGGAGGCCAAGGAGCTGCTGTCCCCTTGGTCCCAGGGGCACAGGACAGACATGCCTTCTGCCCAGACTCCTTCCTCAGAGTGGAGCAAGCGCCCCTGCCCTAGTCGTCCCCTCGTGTCTCCTTCTCAGCCAGGTTTCCATCTCTCCGCACAGAGATCGGGTGACACTTCTCTTACCACTGACCCGCTGTTGCTGACAGGGCTGGCTCTCCTGCTTGCGACCGTTTCCGACAACAAGGCCGACTCCTTCTCTTCCCCAGGGCAGCGTGCTGCACCTTCCCCAGACATGCTCCTGGGGAGCGCAGTGACAGACGTGTCCCTTTCCTTAAGGCTCATCACAGAGGCGCAGCCGAGCATCTCTCTCAGGCGGAGGGGATGCCCAGGCTAAGAGGATTTCGCTCCATGCGGGTTTATTACACCGTGCTGTGGAGACTAGCTCAGGCAAACAACAGCCGCATCCCACAGAACCGACTCTGATTTCCCAAAGAATGCTGTGCTTTTCCAGAGGGGAGGCCCGGGCAAAGAGGCTTTCGCTCTATGCGAGTTTCTCCCACTGTGCTGCGAATATTAGGCTAAGGCACCCAGCCAGAGCAGCCCACAGGACCGACTCTGATTTCCCAGCGTCTGCTCTGCTTTCACAGTAGTTTTCAGCTTGGCGCGAACCGCACTTCGCTGTGCTTCCTCAGCAAGGCTTTGGGCTTCGCTCTGTCGCGTCAGGGAAGAAGAGCTGCGGAAGAGGTGGTGCCTCTTGGGCCTTGCTTTCCTGGACTCCATGTTCGCGCCCTGGGTTCACACTGCCAGGCCGAAATAACCAGACACAGCCACTGCCCTGCAGTAGCGTGCGTGGCTTAGGATGGCACTCTATGCTCACTACCATGTCCTGGCGTAGGCGGGGCTTGGCATTTTGCTCTGGCTCGAAGGCGGACTCGTGGACTAGGCCAGTGGCCTTTTCCACAGGAGAGGAGAGGTGATCGGATCCCTGCACACCGCCCGTGCACTGGGATGGGGAGCTGTGGGGTACTGTCCCCATTCCTTCCCCGGACACCCCGAGCCTCCGCGAACGCTTCCATATCTGGAGGACGATGGCATCTAACTGCCCGTTCCTGCTGGAGCTGTTTTTGCGAGTTCAGGGCCGGCGCCTGGTGGCAAGCCCACGTCTGCGCTATGGACAGGTGGCCAAGGAGCTGCTGTCCCCTTGGGCCCAGAGGCACAGGACAGGCCAACCTTCTGCTCAGACTCCTTCCACATAGCGGAGCACGCGCCCCTGCCCTAGTCGTCCTCTCATGTCTCCTTCGCAGCCAGGCTCACATCTCTCCGCACAGGTAGCGGGTGAAACTTGTCTTGCTACCGACACGCTGTTGCTCACGGGTCCGGCTCTCCTGCTTCGCGACCGTTTCCGGACAATAACACCAACGACTCCTTCTCTTGTCCCGGGGCGGCGTGCTGTGCCTTCCCCAGACACGCTCCTGGGGAGCGCAGTGACAGACGTGTCCCTTTCCTTAAGGCTGTTTCCACAGGCGCAACCACGCTTCTCTCTCAGGCAGAGGGGATGCCCGTGCCAAGAGGATTTCGCTCCATGCGGGTTTATTACACCGTGCTGTGGAGACCAGCTCAGGCAAGCAGCAGCCGCACCCCACAGACCCGACTCTAATTTTCCAAAGAATGCTTTGCTTTCCCAGAGGGGATGCCCGGGCCAAGAGGCTTTTGCTCTAGGCGGTATCTCCCAATGTGCTGCGAACACTAGGCTAAGGCAACCAGCAAGAGCAGTCCTCTGATTAACCCGGGACTGCTTTGCTTTTGCAGAAGTTTTCAGCTTGCTGCGAACCGCACTTCGCTGCTGCTTCCTCAGCAAGGCTTTGGGCGTTCGCTCTGTCCCGTCAGGGATGAAGAGATGCGGAGAGTTGGTGCCTCTTGGGCCTTGCTTCCCGGGCTCCATGTTCGCGTCCTGGATTCAACGTGCCAGGCCGAAATAAGCAGATACAGTCACAACCCTGCAGTAGCATGCGTGGCCCAGGATGGCACTCTAGGCACACTACCATCTCCCAGTGTAGGCAACGCTAGGCCTTTGGCTCTGGCGCTCAGGCGGACCCAGGGACTAGGTCAGTTCCTACCCCACAGGTGAGGAGAGGCAACAGGATCTCTGCACACCGCCCGTGCACTGGGATGGGGAGCAGTGAGGTACTTTCCCCACTCCTTCCCCAGACACCCCGTGCATCCGCGAACGCTTCCACATCCTGGAGGAAGACGGCATCTGACTGCCCGTTCTTTTCGGGAGCTACTTCTGCGAATTCAGGGTAGGCGCCTGGTGGCAAGCACATGTCTGCACCTGGAACAGGAGGCCAAGGAGCTGCTGTCCTCTTGGGCCCAGGGGCACAGGACAGACATGCCTTCTGCCCAGACTCCTTCCTCAGAGTGGAGCAAGCGCCCCTGCCCTAGTCGTCCCCTCGTGTCTCCTACTCAGCCAGGTTTCCATCTCTCCGCACAGAGAGCGGGTTACACTTCTCTTACCACCGACCCGCTGTTGCTGACAGGGCTGGCTCTCCTGCTTGCGACCGTTTCCGACAACAAGGCCGACTCCTTCTCTTCCCCGGGGCAGCGTGCTGCACCTTCCCCAGACATGCTCCTGGGGCGCGCAGTGACAGACGTGTCCCTTTCCTTAAGGCTCTTCCCACAGGCGCAACCAAGCATCTCTCTCAGGCAGAGGGGATGCCCGGCAAAGAGGATTTCGCTCTATGCGGGTTTATTACACCGTGCTGTGGAGACCAGTTCAAGCAAGCAGCAGCCGCATCCCACAGACCCGACTCTGATTTCCCAAAGAGTGCTGTGCTTTCCCAGAGGGAAAAGAGGCAAAGAGACTTTCGCTCTAGGCGGGTTTCTCCCACCGTGCTGCGAATACTAGGCGAAGGCACCCAGCCAGAGCAGCCCACAGGACCGACTCTGATTTCCCAACGTCTGCTCTGCTTTCACAGTAGTTTTCAGCTTGGCGCGAACCGCACTTCGCTGTGCTTCCTCAGCAAGGCTTCGGGCTTCGCTCTGTCGCGTCAGGGAAGAAGAGCTGCGGAAGAGGTGGTGCCTCTTGGGCCTTGCTTTCCTGGACTCCATGTTCGCGCCCTGGGTTCACACTGCCAGGCCGAACTAAGCAGACACAGCCACAGCCCTGCAGCAGCGTGCGTGGCTTAGGATGGCACTCTATGCCCACTACCATGTCCTGGCGTAGGCGGGGCTTGGCATTTTGCTCTGGCTCGAAGGCGGACTAGTGGACTAGGCCAGTGGCCTTTTCCACAGGAGAGGAGAGGTGATAGGATCCCTGCACACCGCCCGTGCACTGGGATGGGGAGCTGTGGGGTACTGTCCCCATTCCTTCCCCGGACACCCCGAGCCTCCGCGAACGCTTCCATATCTGGAGGACGATGGCATCTAACTGCCCGTTCCTGCTGGAGCTGTTTCTGCGAGTTCAGGGCCGGCGCCTGGTGGCAAGCCCACGTCTGCACTATGGATAGGTGGCCATGGAGCTGCTGTCCCCTTGGGCCCAGAGGCACAGGACAGGCCAACCTTCTGCTCAGACTCCTTCCACATAGCAGAGCACGCGCCCCTGCCCTAGTCGTCCTCTCATGTCTCCTTCGCAGCCAGGCTCACATCTCTCCGCACAGGTAGCGGGTGAAACTTGTCTTGCTACCGACACGCTGTTCCTCACGTGTCCGGCTCTCCTGCTTCGCGACCGTTTCCGGACAATAACACCAACGACTCCTTCTCTTGTCCCGGGTCGGCGTGCTGTGCCTTCCCCAGACACGCTCCTGGGGAGCGCAGTGACAGACGTGTCCCTTTCCTTAAGGCTGTTTCCACAGGCGCAACCACGCTTCTCTCTCAGGCAGAGGGGATGCCCGGGCCAAGAGGATTTCGCTCCATGCGGGTTTATTACACCGTGCTGTGGAGACCAGCTCAGGCAAGCAGCAGCCGCACCCCACAGACCCGACTATAATTTCCCAAAGAATGCTTTGCTTTCCCAGAGGGGATGCCCGGGCCAAGAGGCT
Organism: Mustela lutreola; assembly: GCF_030435805.1. Classification (NCBI taxonomy): domain Eukaryota; kingdom Metazoa; phylum Chordata; class Mammalia; order Carnivora; family Mustelidae; genus Mustela; species Mustela lutreola. The sequence goes on along the minus strand of NC_081304.1, from coordinate 61,519,289 downwards.
TTTGCTCTAGGCGGTATCTCCCAATGTGCTGCGAACACTAGGCTAAGGCAACCAGCAAGAGCAGTCCTCTGATTAACCCGGGACTGCTTTGCAATTGCAGAAGTTTTCAGCTTGCTGCGAACCGCACTTCGCTGCTGCTTCCTCAGCAAGTCTTTGGGCGTTCGCTCTGTCCCGTCAGGGATGAAGAGATGCGGAGAGCTGGTGCCTCTTGGGCCTTGCTTCCCGGGCTCCATGTTCGCGTCCTGGATTCAACGTGCCAGGCCGAAATAAGCAGATACAGTCACAACCCTGCAGTAGCATGCGTGGCCCAGGATGGCACTCTATGCACACTACCATCTCCCGGTGTAGGCAACGCTAGGCCTTTGGCTCTGGCGCTCAGGCGGACCCAGGGACTAGGTCAGTTCCTTCCCCACAGGAGAGGAGAGGCAACAGGATCTCTGCACACCGCCCGTGCACTGGGATGGGGAGCAGGGAGGTACTTTCCCCACTCCTTCCCCCGACACCCCGTGCATCCGCGAACGCTTCCACATCCTGGAGGAAGACGGCCTCTGACTGCCCGTTCTTTCCGGGAGCTACTTCTGCGAATTCAGGGTAGGCGCCTGGTGGCAAGCACATGTCTGCACCTGGAACAGGAGGCCAAGGAGCTGCTGTCCCCTTGGTCCCAGGGGCACAGGACAGACATGCCTTCTGCCCAGACTCCTTCCTCAGAGTGGAGCAAGCGCCCCTGCCCTAGTCGTCCCCTCGTGTCTCCTTCTCAGCCAGGTTTCCATCTCTCCGCACAGAGAGCGGGTGACACTTCTCTTACCACCGACCCGCTGTTGCTGACAGGGCTGGCTCTCCTGCTTGCGACTGTTTCCGACAACAAGGCCGACTCCTTCTCTTCCCCGGGGCACCGTGCTGCACCTTCCCCAGACCTGCTCCTGGGGAGCGCAGTGACAGACGTGTCCCTTTCCTTAAGGCTCTTCCCACAGGCGCAACCAAGCATCTCTCTCAGGCAGAGGGGATGCCCGGCAAAGAGGATTTCGCTCTATGCGGGTTTATTACACCGTGCTGTGGAGACCAGTTCAAGGAAGCAGCAGCCGCATCCCACAGACCCGACTCTGATTTCCCAAAGAGTGCTGTGCTTTCCCAGAAGGCATACCCGGGCAAAGAGGCTTTCGCTCTAGGCGGGTTTCTCCCACCCTGCTGCGAATACTAGGCTAAGGCACCCAGCCAGAGCAGCCCACAGGACCGATTCTGATTTCCCAGCGACTGCTATGCTATCGCAGAGGTTTTCAGCTTAGCGAGAACGGCACTTCTCTGCGGCTTCCTCAGCAAGGCTTTGGGCGTTCGCTCTGTCGCATCAGGGAAGAAGAGCTGCGGAAGAGGTGTTGCCTCTTGGACCTTGCTTTCCTGTGCTCCATGTTCGCGTCCTGGGTTCACCCTGCCACGCCGAAATAAGCAGACACAGCCTCAACTCTGCAGCAGCGTGCCTGGCCTAGGAGGGCACACTGCTCACAATTTAATCTCCCGGCGTAGGCAAGGCCTGCCCTTTTGCTGTGGCATTCAGGTGGACAGGGACTAGGCCAGTGCCTTCCCCAGCCGGGAGGAGACGCGACACGATCACTGCACACCGCCCGCGCCCTGGTATGGGGAGTAATGGGTAACTGTCCCTCCTTCCCCGGGTCACCTGCTGCCTCCGCCAATGCTGCCACATCCTGGAGGAAGACGACATCTGACTGCCCGTTCCTCCAGGAGCTGTTGCTGTGAGTTCAGGGCCGGGCGCCTGGTGGCAAGCCCACGTCTGCCCTATGGTCAGGTGGCCAAAGAGCTGCTGTCCCCTTGGGTCCGGGGGCCCAGGACAGGCATGTCTTCTGCCCAGACTCCTTCCTCAGAGTGGAGCACGCGCCCCTGCCCTACTCGTTGCCTCGTGTCTCCTTAGCAGCCTGGCTGCCGTCTCTCCCCACAGGGAGCAGGTGACACTTGTCATGCCACCGGCCCGCTGTTCCTCACAGGACCGGCTCTCCTGCTTCGCGACCATTTCCCGACAATAAGGCCGACAGCTCCTCTTCACCCAGGAAGCGTGGTGCACCTTCCCTAGTCATGCTCCTGGGGAACGCAGTGACAGACGTGTCCCTTTCCTTAAGGCTCATCACAGAGGCGGAGCTGAGCATCTCTCTCAGGCAGAGGGGATGCCCGGGCTAAGAGGATTTCGCTCCATGCGGGTTTATTACACCGTGCTGTGGAGACTAGCTCAGGCAAACAACAGCCGCATCCCACAGAACCGACACTGATTTCCCAAAGAGTGCTGTGCTTTTCCAGAGGGGAGGCCCGGGCAAAGAGGCTTTCGCTCTATGCGGGTTTCTCCCACCGTGCTGCGAATACTAGGCTAAGGCACCCAGCCAGAGCAGCCCACAGGACCGACTCTGATTTCCCAGCGTCTGCTCTGCTTTCACAGTAGTTTTCAGCTTGGCGCGAACCGCACTTCGCTGTGCTTCCTCAGCAAGGCTTTGGGCTTCGCTCTGTCGCGTCAGGGAAGAAGAGCTGCGGTAGAGGTGGTGCCTCTTGGGCCTTGCTTTCCTGGACTCCATGTTCGCGCCCTGGGTTCACACTGCCAGGCCGAACTAAGCAGACACAGCCACAGCCCTGCAGCAGCGTGCGTGGCTTTGGATGGCACTCTATGCCCACTACCATGTCCTCGCGTAGGCGGGGCTTGGCATTTTGCTCTGGCTCGAAGGCGGACTCGTGGACTAGGCCAGTGGCCTTTTCCACAGGAGAGGAGAGGTGATAGGATCCCTGCACACCGCCCGTGCACTGGGATGGGGAGCTGTGGCGTACTGTCCCCATTCCTTCCCCGGACACCCCGAGCCTCCGCGAACGCTTCCATATCTGGAGGACGATGGCATCTAACTGCCCGTTCCTGCTGGAGTTGTTTCTGCGAGTTCAGGGCCGGCGCCTCGTGGCAAGCCCACGTCTGCCCTATGGACAGGTGGCCAATGAGCTGCTGTCCCCTTGGGCCCAGAGGCACAGTACAGGCCAACTTTCTGCTCAGACTCCTTCCACATAGCGGAGCACGCGCCCCTGCCCTAGTCGTCCTCTCATGTCTCCTTCGCAGCCAGGCTCACATCTCTCCGCACAGGTAGCGGGTGAAACTTGTCTTGCTACCGACACGCTGTTCCTCACGGGTCCGGCTCTCCTGCTTCGCGACCGTTTCCGGACAATAACACCAACGACTCCTCTTGTCCCGGGGCGGCGTGCTGTGCCTTCCCCAGACACGCTCCTGGGGAGCGCAGTGACAGACGTGTCCCTTTCCTTAAGGCTGTTTCCACAGGCGCAACCACGCTTCTCTCTCAGGCAGAGGGGATGCCCGGGCCAAGAGGATTTCGCTCCATGCGGGTTTATTACACCGTGCTGTGGAGACCAGCTCAGGCAAGCAGCAGCCGCACCCCACAGACCCGACTCTAATTTCCCAAAGAATGCTTTGCTTTCCCAGAGGGGATGCCCGGGCCAAGAGGCTTTTGCTCTAGGCGGTATCTCCCAATGTGCTGCGAACACTAGGCTAAGGCAACCAGCAAGAGCAGTCCTCTGATTAACCCGGGACTGCTTTGCAATTGCAGAAGTTTTCAGCTTGCTGCGAACCGCACTTCGCTGCTGCTTCCTCAGCAAGGCTTTGGGCGTTCGCTCTGTCCCGTCAGGGATGAAGAGATGCGGAGAGCTGGTGCCTCTTGGGCCTTGCTTCCCGGGCTCCATGTTCGCGTCCTGGATTCAACGTGCCAGGCCGAAATAAGCAGATACAGTCACAACCCTGCAGTAGCATGCGTGGCCCAGGATGGCACTCTATGCACACTACCATCTCCCGGTGTAGGCAACGCTAGGCCTTTGGCTCTGGCGCTCAGGCGGACCCAGGGACTAGGTCAGTTCCTACCCCACAGGTGATGAGAGACAACAGGATCTCTGCACACCGCCCGTGCACTGGGATGGGGAGCAGTGAGGTACTTTCCCCACTCCTTCCCCAGACACCCCGTGCATCCGCGAACGCTTCCACATCCTGGAGGAAGACGGCATCTGACTGCCCGTTCTTTTCGGGAGCTACTTCTGCGAATTCAGGGTAGGCGCCTGGTGGCAAGCACATGTCTGCACCTGGAACAGGAGGCCAAGGAGCTGCTGTCCTCTTGGGCCCAGGGGCACAGGACAGACATGCCTTCTGCCCAGACTTCTTACTCAGAGTGGAGCAAGCGCCCCTGCCCTAGTCGTCCCCTCGTGTCTCCTACTCAGCCAGGTTTCCATCTCTCCGCACAGAGAGCGGATGACACTTCTCTTACCACCGACCCGCTGTTGCTGACAGGGCTGGCTCTCCTGCTTGCGACCGTTTCCGACAACAAGGCCGACTCCTTCTCTTCCCCGGGGCAGCGTGCTGCACCTTCCCCAGACATGCTCCTGGGGAGCGCAGTGACAGACGTGTCCCTTTCCTTAAGGCTCTTCCCACAGGCGCAACCAAGCATCTCTCTCAGGCAGAGGGGATGCCCGGCAAAGAGGATTTCGCTCTATGCGGGTTTATTACACCGTGCTGTGGAGACCAGTTCAAGCAAGCAGCAGCCGCATCCCACAGACCCGACTCTGATTTCCCAAAGAGTGCTGTGCTTTCCCAGAGGGAAAAGAGGCAAAGAGACTTTCGCTCTAGGCGGGTTTCTCCCACCGTGCTGCGAATACTAAGCTAAGGCACCCAGCCAGAGCAGTCCACAGGACCGACTCTGATTTCCCAGCGTCTGCTCTGCTTTCACAGTAGTTTTCAGCTTGGCGCGAACCGCACTTCGCTGTGCTTCCTCAGCAAGGCTTTGGGCTTCGCTCTGTCGCGTCAGGGAAGAAGAGCTGCGGAAGAGGTGGTGCCTCTTGGGCCTTGCTTTCCTGGACTCCATGTTCGCGCCCTGGGTTCACACTGCCAGGCCGAACTAAGCAGACACAGCCACAGCCCTGCAGCAGCGTGCGTGGCTTAGGATGGCACTCTATGCCCACTACCATGTCCTGGCGTAGGCGGGGCTTGGCATTTTGCTCTGGCTCGAAGGCGGACTCGTGGACTTGGCCAGTGGCCTTTTCCACAGGAGAGGAGTGGTGATAGGAACCCTGCACACCGCCCGTGCACTGGGATGGGGAGCTGTGGGGTACTGTCCCCATTCCTTCCCCGGACACACCGATCCTCCGCGAACGCTTCCATATCTGGAGGACGATGGCATCTAACTGCCCGTTCCTGCTGGATCTGTTTCTGCGAGTTCAGGGCCGGCGCCTGTTGGCAAGCCCACGTCTGCACTATGGATAGGTGGCCATGGAGCTGCTGTCCCCTTGGGCCCAGAGGCACAGGACAGGCCAACCTTCTGCTCAGACTCCTTCCACATAGCGGAGCACGCGCCCCTGCCCTAGTCGTCCTCTCATGTCTCCTTCGCAGCCAGGCTCACATCTCTCCGCACAGGTAGCGGGTGAAACTTGTCTTGCTACCGACACGCGGTTCCTCACGGGTCCGGCTCTCCTGCTTCGCGACCGTTTCCGGACAATAACACCAACGACTCCTTCTCTTGTCCCGGGGCGGCGTGCTGTGCCTTCCCCAGACTCGCTCCTGGGGCGCGCAGTGACAGACGTGTCCCTTTCCTTAAGGCTGTTTCCACAGGCGCAACCACGCTTCTCTCTCAGGCAGAGGGGATGCCCGGGCCAAGAGGATTTCGCTCCATGCGGGTTTATTACACCGTGCTGTGGAGACCAGCTCAGGCAAGCAGCAGCCGCACCCCACAGACCCGACTCTCATTTCCCAAAGAATGCTTTGCTTTCCCAGAGGGGATGCCCGGGCCAAGAGGCTTTTGCTCTAGGCGGTATCTCCCAATGTGCTGCGAACACTAGGCTAAGGCAACCAGCAAGAGCAGTCCTCTGATTAACCCGGGACTGCTTTGCTTTTGCAGAAGTTTTCAGCTTGCTGCGAACCGCACTTCGCTGCTGCTTCCTCAGCAAGGCTTTGGGCGTTCGCTCTGTCCCGTCAGGGATGAAGAGATGCGGAGAGCTGGTGCCTCTTGGGCCTTGCTTCCCGGGCTCCATGTTCGCGTCCTGGATTCAACGTGCCAGGCCGAAATAAGCAGATACAGTCACAACCCTGCAGTAGCATGCGTGGCCCAGGATGGCACTCTATGCACACTACCATCTCCCGGTGTAGGCAACGCTAGGCCTTTGGCTCTGGCGCTCAGGCGGACCCAGGGACTAGGTCAGTTCCTTCCCCACAGGAGAGGAGAGGCAACAGGATCTCTGCACACCGCCCGTGCACTGGGATGGGGAGCAGTGAGGTACTTTCCCCACTCCTTCCCCAGACACCCCGTGCATGCGCGAACGCTTCCACATCCTGGAGGAAGACGGCCTCTGACTGCCCGTTCTTTCCGGGAGCTACTTCTGCGAATTCAGGGTAGGCGCCTGGTGGCAAGCACATGTCTGCACCTGGAACAGGAGGCCAAGGAGCTGCTGTCCCCTTGGGCCCAGGGGCACAGGACAGACATGCCTTCTGCCCAGACTCCTTCCTCAGAGTGGAGCAAGCGCCCCTGCCCTAGTCGTCCCCTCGTGTCTCCTTCTCAGCCAGGTTTCCATCTCTCCGCACAGAGAGCGGGTGACACTTCTCTTACCACCGACCCGCTGTTGCTGACAAGGCTGGCTCTCCTGCTTGCGACTGTTTCCGACAACAAGGCCGACTCCTTCTCTTCCCCGGGGCACCGTGCTGCACCTTCCCCAGACCTGCTCCTGGGGAGCGCAGTGACAGACGTGTCCCTTTCCTTAAGGCTCTTCCCACAGGCGCAACCAATCATCTCTCTCAGGCAGAGGGGATGCCCGGCAAAGAGGATTTCACTCTATGCGTGTTTATTACACCGTGCTGTGGAGACCAGTTCAAGCAAGCAGCAGCCGCATCCCACAGACCCGACTCTGATTTCCCAAAGAGTGCTGTGCTTTCCCAGAGGGAAAAGAGGCAAAGAGGCTTTCGCTCTAGGCGGGTTTCTCCCACCCTGCTGCGAATACTAGGCTAAGGCACCCAGCCAGAGCAGCCCACAGGACCGATTCTGATTTCCCAGCGACTGCAATGCTATCGCAGAGGTTTTCAGCTTAGCGAGAATTGCACTTCTCTGCGGCTTCCTCAGCAAGGCTTGGGCGTTCGCTCTGTCGCATCAGGGAAGAAGAGCTGCGGAAGAGGTGGTGCCTCTTGGACCTTGCTTTCCCGTGCTCCATGTTCGCGTCCTGGGTTCACCCTGTCTTGCCGAAATAAGCAGACACAGCCTCGACTCTGCAGCAGCGTGCCTGGCCTAGGAGGGCACACTGTTCACAATTTCATCTCCCGGCGTAGGCAAGGCCTGCCCTTTTGCTGTGGCATTCAGGTGGACAGGGACTAGGCCAGTGCCTTCCCCAGCCGGGAGGAGACGCGACACGATAACTGCACACTGCCCGCGCCCTGGTATGGGGAGTAATTGGTAACTGTCCCTCATTCCCCGGGTCACCTGCTGCCTCCGCCAATGCTGCCACATCCTGGAGGAAGACGACATCTGACTGCCCGTTCCTCCAGGAGCTGTTGCTGTTAGTTTGGGCCGGGCGCCTGGTGGCAAGCCCACGTATGCCCTATGGTCAGGTGGCCAAAGAGCTGCTGTCCCCTTGGGTCCGGGGGCCCAGGACAGGCATGTCTTCTGCCCAGACTCCTTCCTCAGAGTGGAGCACGCGCCCCTGCCCTACTCGTTGCCTCGTGTCTCCTTAGCAGCCTGGCTGCCGTCTCTCCCCACAGGGAGCAGGTGACACTTGTCATGCCACCGGCCCGCTGTTCCTGACAGGAACGGCTCTCCTGCTTCGCGACCATTTCCCGACAATAAGGCCGACAGCTCCTCTTCACCCAGGAAGCGTGGTGCACCTTCCCTAGTCATGCTCCTGGGGAATGCAGTGACAGACGTGTCCCTTTCCTTTAGGCTCATCACAGAGGTGCAGCCGAGCATCTCTCTCAGGCAGAGGGGATGCCCGGGCTAAGGGGATTTCGCTCCATGTGGGTTTATTACACCGTGCTGTGGAGACTAGCTCAGGCAAACAACAGCCGCATCCCACAGAACCGACTCTGATTTCCCAAAGAATGCTGTGCTTTTCCAGAGGGGAGGCCCGGGCAAAGAGGCTTTCGCTCTATGCGGGTTTCTCCCACCGTGCTGCGAATACTAGGCTAAGGTACCCAGCCAGAGCAGCCCACAGGACCGACTCTGATTTCCCAGCGTCTGCTCTGCTTTCACAGAAGTTTTCAGCTTGGCGCGAACCACACTTCGCTGTGCTTCCTCAGCAAGGCTTTGGGCTTCGCTCTGTCGCGTCAGGGAAGAAGAGCTGCGGAAGAGGTGGTGCCTCTTGGGCCTTGCTTTCCTGGACTCCATGTTCGCGCCCTGGGTTCACACTGCCAGGCCGAACTAAGCAGACACAGCCACAGCCCTGCAGCAGCGTGCGTGGATTAGGATGGCACTCTATGCCCACTACCATGTTCTGGCGTAGGCGGGGCTAAGCATTTTGCTCTGGCGCGAAGGCGGACTCGTGGACTAGGCCAGTGGCCTTTTCCACAGGAGAGGAGAGGTGACAGGATCCGTGCACACCGCCCGTGCACTGGGATGGGGAGCTGTGGGGTACTGTCCCCATTCCTTCCCCGGACACCCCGAGCCTCTGCGAACGCCTCCATATCTGGAGGAGGATGGCATCTAACTGCCCGTTCCTGCTGGAGCTGTTTCTGCGAGTTCAGGGCCGGCGCCTGGTGGCAAGCCCACGTCTGCCCTATTGACAGGTGGCCAAGGAGATGCTGTCCCCTTGGGCCCAGAGGCACAGGACAGGCCAACCTTCTGCTCAGACTCCTTCCACATAGCGGAGCACGCGCCCTTGCCCTTGTCGTCCTCTCATGTCTAATTCGCAGCCAGGCTCACATCTCTCCGCACAGGTAGCGGGTGAAACTTGTCTTGCTACCGACACGCTGTTCCTCACGGGTTCGGCTCTCCTGCTTCGCGACCGTTTCCGGACAATAACACCAACGACTCCTTCTCTTATCCCGGGACGGCGTGCTGTGCCTTCCCCAGACATGCTCCTGGGGAGCGCAGTGACAGACGTGTCCATTTCCTTAAGGCTGTTTCCACAGGCGCAACCACGCTTCTCTCTCAGGCAGAGGGGATGCCCGGCAAAGAGGATTTCGCTCTATGCAGGTTTATTACACCGTGCTGTGGAGACCAGTCAAGCAAGCAGCAGCCGCACCCCACAGACACGACTCTTATTTCCCAAAGAATGCTTTGCTTTCCCAGAGGGGATGCCCGGGCCAGGAGGCTTTTGCTCTAGGCGGTATCTCCCAATGTGCTGCGAACACTAGGCTAAGGCAACCAGCAAGAGCAGTCCTCTGATTTCCCCGGGACTGCTTTGCTTTTGCAGAAGTTTTCAGCTTGCTGCGAACCGCACTTCGCTGCTGCTTCCTCAGCAAGGCTTTGGGCGTTCGCTCTGTCCCGACAGGGATGAAGAGATGCGGAGAGCTGGTGCCTCTTGGGCCTTGCTTCCCGGGCTCCATGTTCGCGTCCTGGATTCAACGTGCCAGGCCGAAATAAGCAGATACAGTCACAACCCAGCATTAGCGTGCGTGGCCCAGGATGGCACTCTATGCACACTACCATCTCCCTGTGTAGGCAACGCTAGGCCTTTGGCTCTGGCGCTCAGGCGGACCCAGGGACTAGGTCAGTTCCTTCCCCACAGGAGAGGAGAGGCAACAGGATCTCTGCACACCGCCCGTGCACTGGGATGGGGAGCAGTGAGGTACTTTCCCCACTCCTTCCCCAGACACCCCGTGCATCCGCGAACGCTTCCACATCCTGGAGGAAGACAGCATCTGACTGCCCGTTCTTTCCGGGAGCTACTTCTGCGAATTCAGGGTAGGCGCCTGGTGGCAAGCACATGTCTGCACCTGGAACAGGAGGCCAAGGAGCTGCTGTCCCCTTGGGCCCAGGGGCACAGGACAGACATGCCTTCTGCCCAGACTCCTTCCTCAGAGTGGAGCAAGCGCCCCTGCCCTAGTCGTCCCCTCGTGTCTCCTTCTCAGCCAGGTTTCCATCTCTCCGCACAGAGAGCGGGTGACACTTCTCTTACCACCGACCCGCTGTTGCTGACAGGGCTGGCTCTCCTGCTTGCGACCGTTTCCGACAACAAGGCCGACTCCTTCTCTTCCCCGGGGCAGCGTGCTGCACCTTCCCCAGACCTGCTCCTGGGGAGCGCAGTGACAGACGTGTCCCTTTCCTTAAGGCTCTTCCCACAGGCGCAACCAAGCATCTCTCTCAGGCAGAGGGGATGCCCGGCAAAGAGGATTTCGCTCTATGCAGGTTTATTACACCGTGCTGTGGAGACCAGTCAAGCAAGCAGCAGCCGCACCCCACAGACCCGACTCTTATTTCCCAAAGAATGCTTTGCTTTCCCAGAGGGGATGCCCGGGCCAGGAGGCTTTTGCTCTAGGCGGTATCTCCCAATGTGCTGCGAACACTAGGCTAAGGCAACCAGCAAGAGCAGTCCTCTGATTTCCCCGGGACTGCTTTGCTTTTGCAGAAGTTTTCAGCTTGCTGCGAACCGCACTTCGCTGCTGCTTCCTCAGCAAGGCTTTGGGCGTTCGCTCTGTCCCGACAGGGATGAAGAGATGCGGAGAGCTGGTGCCTCTTGGGCCTTGCTTCCCGGGCTCCATGTTCGCGTCCTGGATTCAACGTGCCAGGCCGAAATAAGCAGATACAGTCACAACCCAGCAGTAGCGTGCGTGGCCCAGGATGGCACTCTATGCACACTACCATCTCCCTGTGTAGGCAACGCTAGGCCTTTGGCTCTGGCGCTCAGGCGGACCCAGGGACTAGGTCAGTTCCTTCCCCACAGGAGAGGAGAGGCAACAGGATCTCTGCACACCGCCCGTGCACTGGGATGGGGAGCAGTGAGGTACTTTCCCCACTCCTTCCCCGGACAGCGCGTGCATCCGCGAACGCTTCCACATCCTGGAGGAAGACGGCATCTGACTGCACGTTCTTTCCGGGAGCTACTTCTGCGAATTCAGGGTAGGCGCCTGGTGGCAAGCACATGTCTGCACCTGGAACAGGAGGCCAAGGAGCTGCTGTCCCCTTGGGCCCAGGGGCACAGGACAGACATGCCTTCTGCCCAGACTCCTTCCTCAGAGTGGAGCAAGCGCCCCTGCCCTAGTCGTCCCCTCGTGTCTCCTTCTCAGCCAGGTTTCCATCTCTCCGCACAGAGAGCGGGTGACACTTCTCTTACCACCGACCCGCTGTTGCTGACAGGGCTGGCTCGCCTGCTTGCGACCGTTTCCGACAACAAGGCCGACTCCTTCTCTTCCCCGGGGCAGCGCGCTGCACCTTCCCCAGACATGCTCCTGGGGAGCGCAGTGACAGACGTGTCCCTTTCCTTAAGGCTCTTCCCACAGGCGCAACCAAGCATCTCTCTCAGGCAGAGGGGATGCCCGGCAAAGAGGATTTCGCTCTATGCGGGTTTATGACACCGTGCTGTGGAGACCAGTACAGGCAAGCAGCAGCCGCATCCCACAGACCCGACTCTCATTTCCCAAAGAGTGCTGTGCTTTCCCAGAGGGGATGCCCAGGCAAAGAGGCTTTCGCTCTAGGCGGGTTTCTCCCACCGTGCTGCGAATACTAGGCTAAGGCACCCAGCCAGAGCATCCCACAGGATCGACTCTGATTTCCCAGGGTCTGCTCTGCTTTCACAGTAGTTTTCAGCTTGGCTCAAACCGCACTTCGCTGTGCTTCCTCAGCAAGGCTTTGGGCTTCGCTCTGTCGCGTCAGGGAAGAAGAGCTGCGGAAGAGGTGGTGCCTCTTGGGCCTTGCTTTCCTGGACACCATGTTCGCGCCCTGGGTTCACACTGCCAGGCCGAACTAAGCAGACACAGCCACAGCCCTGCAGCAGCGTGCGTGGCTTAGGATGGCACTCTATGCTCACTACCATGTCCTGGCGTAGGCGGGGCTTGGCATTTTGCTCTGGCTCGAAGGCGGACTCGTGGACTAGGCCAGTGGCCTTTTCCACAGGAGAGGAGAGGTGACAGGATCCCTGCACACCGCCCGTGCACTGGGATGGGGAGCTGTGGGGTACTGTCCCCATTCCTTCCCCGGACACCCCGAGCCTCCGCGAACGCTTCCATATCTGGAGGAGGATGGCATCTAACTGCCCGTTCCTGCTGGAGCTGTTTCTGCGGGTTCAGGGCCGGCGCCTGGTGGCAAGCCCACGTCTGCGCTATGGACAGGTGGCCAAGGAGCTGCTGTCCCCTTGGGCCCAGAGGCACAGGACAGGCCAACCTTCTGCTCAGACTCCTTCCACATAGCGGAGCACGCGCCCCTGCCCTAGTCGTCCTCTCATGTCTCCTTCGCAGCCAGGCTCACATCTCTCCGCACAGGTAGCGGGTGAAACTTGTCTTGCTACCGACACGCTGTTCCTCACGGGTTCAGCTCTCCTGCTTCGCGACCGTTTCCGGACAATAACACCAACGACTCCTTCTCTTGTCCCGGGGCGGCGTGCTGTGCCTTCCCCAGACATGCTCCTGGGGAGCGCAGTGACAGACGTGTCCCTTTCCTTAAGGCTGTTTCCACAGGCGCAACCACGCTTCTCTCTCAGGCAGAGGTGATGCCCGGGCCAAGAGGATTTCGCTCCATGCGGGTTTATTACACCGTGCTGTGGAGACCAGCTCAGGCAAGCAGCAGCCGCACCCCACAGACCCGACTCTAATTTCCCAAAGAATGCTTTGCTTTCCCAGAGGGGATGCCCGGGCCAAGAGGCTTTTGCTCTAGGCGGTATCTCCCAATGTGCTGCGAACACTAGGCTAAGGCAACCAGCAAGAGCAGTCCTCTGATTTCTCCGGGACTGCTTTGCTTTTGCAGAAGTTTTCAGCTTGCTGCGAACCGCACTTCGCTGCTGCTTCCTAAGCAAGGCTTTGGGCGTTCGCTCTGTCCCGTCAGGGATGAAGAGATGCGGAGAGCTGATGCCTCTTGGGCCTTGCTTTCCGGGCTCCATGTTCGCGTCCTGCATTCAAAGTGCCAGGCCGAAATAAGCAGATACAGTCACAACCCTGCAGTAGCGTGCGTGGCCCAGGATGGCACTCTATGCACACTACCATCTCCCGGTGTAGGCAACGCTAGGCCTTTTGCCTGGCGCTCAGGCGGACCCAGGGACTGGGTCAGTTCCTTCCCCACAGGAGAGGAGAGGCAACAGGATCTCTGCACACCACCCGTGCACTGGGATGGGGAGCAGTGAGGTACTTTCCCCACTCCTTCCCCGGACAGCGCGTGCATCCGCGAACGCTTCCACATCCTGGAGGAAGACGGCATCTGACTGCCCGTTCTTTCCGGGAGCTACTTCTGCGAATTCAGGGTAGGCGCCTGGTGGCAAGTACATGTCTGCACCTGGAACAGGAGGCCAAGGAGCTGCTGTCCCCTTGGGCCCAGGGGCACACGACAGACATGCCTTCGGCCCAGACTCCTTCCTCAGAGTGGAGCAAGCGCCCCTGCCCTAGTCGTCCCCTCGTGTCTCCTTCTCAGCCAGGTTTCCATCTCTCCGCACAGAGAGCGGGTGACACTTCTCTTACCACCGACCCGCTGTTGCTGACAGGGCTGGCTCTCCTGCTTGCGACCGTTTCCGACAACAAGGCCGACTCCTTCTCTTCCCCGGGGCAGCGCGCTGCACCTTCCCCAGACATGGTCCTGGGGAGCGCAGTGACAGACGTGTCCCTTTCCTTAAGGCTCTTCCCACAGGCGCAACCAAGCATCTCTCTCAGGCAGAGGGGATGCCCGGCAAAGAGGATTTCGCTCTATGCGGGTTTATGACACCGTGCTGTGGAGACCAGTTCAGGCAATCAGCACCCGCATCCCACAGACCCGACTCTCATTTCCCAAAGAGTGCTGTGCTTTCCCAGAGGGGATGCCCAGGCAAAGAGGCTTTCGCTCTAGGCGGGTTTCTCACACCGGGCTGCGAATACTAGGCTAAGGCACCCAGCCAGAGCAGCCCACACGACCGACTCTGATTTCCCAGCGACTGCTATGCTATCGCAGAGGTTTTCAGCTTAGCGAGAACGGCACTTCTCTGCGGCTTCCTCAGCAAGGCTTTGGACGTTCGCTCTGTCGCGTCAGGGAAGAAGAGCTGCGCTAGAGGTGGTGCCTCTTGGACCTTGCTTTCCCGTGCTCCATGTTCGCGTCCTGGGTTCACCCTGCCACGCCGAAATAAGTAGACACAGCCTCGACTCTGCAGCAGCGTGCCTGGCCTAGGAGGGCACACTGCTCACAATTTCATCTCCCGGCGTAGGCAAGGCCTGCCCTTTTGCTGTGGCATTCAGTTGGACAGGGACGAGGCCAGTGCCTTCCCCAGCCGGGAGGAGACGCGACACGATCCCTGCAAACCGCCTGCGCCCTGGTATGGGGAGTAATGGGTAACTGTCCCTCCTTCCCCGGGTCTCCCGCTACCTCCGCCAATGCTGCCACATCCTGGAGGAAGACGACATCTGACTGCCCGTTCCTCCAGGAGCTGTTTCTGTGAGTTCAGGGCCGGGCGCCTGGTGGCAAGCCCATGTCTGCCCTATGGTCAGGTGGCCAAAGAGCTGCTGTCCCCTTGGGTCCGGGGGCCCAGGACAGGCATGTCTTCTGCCCAGACTCCTTCCTCAGAGTGGAGCACGCGCCCCTGCCCTACTCGTTCCCTCGTGTCTCCTTAGCAGCCAGGCTGCCGTCTCTCCCCACAGGGAGCAGGTGACACTTGTCATGCTACCGGCCCGCTGTTCCTGACAGGACCGGCTCTCCTGCTTCGGGACCATTCCCGACAATAAGGCCGACAGCTCCTCTTCACCCAAGAAGCGTGGTGCACCTTCCCTAGTCATGCTCCTGGGGAACGCAGTGACAGACGTGTCACTTTCCTTAAGGCTCATCACAGAGGCGCAGCCGAGCATCTCTCTCAGGCAGAGGGGATGCCGGGCTAAGAGGATTTCGCTCCTTGTGGGTTTATTACACCGTGCTGTGGAGACTAGCTCAGGCAAACAACAGGCGCATCCCACAGAACCGACTCTGATTTCCTAAAGAATACTGTGCTTTCCCAGAGGGGAGGCCCGGGCAAAGAGGCTTTCGCTCTAGGCGGGTTTCTCCCACCGTGCTGCGAATACTAGGCTAAGGCACCCAGCCAGAGCATCCCACAGGATCGACTCTGATTTCCCAGGGTCTGCTCTGCTTTCACAGTAGTTTTAAGCTTGGCGCGAACCGCACTTCGCTGTGCTTCCTCAGCAAGGCTTTGGGCGTTCGCTCTGTCGCGTCAGGGAATAAGAGCTGCAGAAGAGGTGGTGCCTCTTGGGCCTTGCTTTCCTGGACTCCATGTTCGCGCCCTGGGTTCACGCTGCCAGGCCGAACTAAGCAGACACAGCCACAGCCCTGCAGCAGCGTGCGTGGCTTAGGATGGCACTCTACGCCCACTACCATGTCCTCGCTTAGGCGAGGCTTGGCATTTTGCTCTGACGCGAAGGCGGACTCGGGGACTAGGCCAGTGGCCTTTGCCACAGGAGAGGATAGGTGACAGGATCCCTGCACACCGCCCGTGCACTGGGATGGGGAGCTGTGGGGTACTGTCCCCATTCCTTCCCCGGACACCCCGTGCCTCCGCGAACGCTTCCATATCTGGAGGAGGATGGCATCTAACTGCCCGTTCCTGCTGGAGCTGTTTCTGCGAGTTCAGGGCCGGGCGCCTGGTGCCAAGCCCACGTCTGCCCTATGGACAGGTGGCCAAGGAGCTGCTGTCCCCTTGGGCCCAGAGGCATAGAACAGGCCAACCGTCTGCTCAGACTCCTTCCACATAGAGGAGCACGCGCCCCTGCCCTAGTCGTCCTCTCATGTCTCCTTCGCAGCCAGGCTCACATCTCTCCGCACAGGTAGCGGGTGAAACTTGTCTTGCCACCGACACGCTGTTCCTCACGGGTCCGGCTCTCCTGCTTCGCGACCGTTTCCGGACAATAACACCAACGACTCCTTCTCTTGTCCCGGGGCGGCGTGCTGTGCCTTCCCCAGACACGCTCCTGGGGAGCGCAGTGACAGACGTGTCCCTTTCCTTAAGGCTGTTTCCACAGGCGCAACCACGCTTCTCTCTCAGGCAGAGGGGATGCCCGGGCCAAGAGGATTTCGCTCCATGCGGGTTTATTACACCGTGCTGTGGAGACCAGCTCAGGCAAGCAGCAGCCGCACCCCACAGACCCGACTCTAATTTCCCAAAGAATGCTTTGCTTTCCCAGAGGGGATGCCCGGGCCAGGAGGCTTTTGCTCTATGCGGTATCTCCCAATGTGCTGCGAACACTAGGCTAAGGCAACCAGCAAGAGCAGTCCTCTGATTTCCCCGGGACTGCTTTGCTTTTGCAGAAGTTTTCAGCTTGCTGCGAACCGCACTTCGCTGCTGCTTCCTCAGCAAGGCTTTGTGCGTTCGCTCTGTCCCGTCAGGGATGAAGAGATGCGGAGAGCTGGTGCCTCTTGGGCCTTGCTTCCCGGGCTCCATGTTCGCGTCCTGGATTCAACGTGCCAGGCCGAAATAAGCAGATACAGTCACAACCCTGCAGTAGCGTGCGTGGCCCAGGATGGCACTCTATGCACACTACCATCTCCCTGTGTAGGCAACGCTAGGCCTTTTGCTCTGGCGCTCAGGCGGACCCAGGGACTGGGTCAGTTCCTTCCCCACAGGAGAGGAGAGGCAACAGGATCTCTGCACACCGCCCGTGCACTGGGATGGGGAGCAGTGAGGTACTTTCCCCACTCCTTCCCCGGACAGCGCGTGCATCCGCGAACGCTTCCACATCCTGGAGGAAGATGGCATCTGACTGCCCGTTCTTTCCGGGAGCTACTTCTGCGAATTCAGGGTAGGCGCCTGGTGGCAAGCACATGTCTGCACCTGGAACAGGAGGCCAAGGAGCTGCTGTCCCCTTGGGCCCAGGGGCACAGGACAGACATGCCTTCTGCCCAGACTCCTTCCTCAGAATGGAGCAAGCGCCCCTGCCCTAGTCGTCCCCTCGTGTCTCCTTCTCAGCCAGGTTTCCATCTCTCCGCACAGAGAGCGGGTGACACTTCTCTTACCACCGACCCGCTGTTGCTGACAGGGCTGGCTCTCCTGCTTGCGACCGTTTCCGACAACAAGGCCGACTCCTTCTCTTCCCCGGGGCAGCGCGCTGCACCTTCCCCAGACATGCTCCTGGGGAGCGCAGTGACAGACGTGTCCCTTTCCTTAAGGCTCTTCCCACAGGCGCAACCAAGCATCTCTCTCAGGCAGAGGGGATGCCCGGCAAAGAGGATTTCGCTCTATGCGGGTTTATGACACCGTGCTGTGGAGACCAGTTCAGGCAAGCAGCAGCCGCATCCCACAGACCCGACTCTCATTTCCCAAAGAGTGCTGTGCTTTCCCAGAGGGGATGCCCGGGCAAAGAGGCTTTCGCTCTAGGCGGGTTTCTCCCACCGTGCTGGGAATACTAGGCTAAGGCACCCAGCCAGAGCAGCCCACACGACCGACTCTGATTTCCCAGCGACTCTATGCTATTGCAGAGGTTTTCAGCTTAGCGAGAACGGCACTTCTCTGCGGCTTCCTCAGCAAGGCTTTGGACGTTCGCTCTGTCGCGTCAGGGAAGAAGAGCTGCGCTAGAGGTGGTGCCTCTTGGACCTTGTTTTCCCGTGCTCCATGTTCGCGTCCTGGGTTCACCCTGCCACGCCGAAATAAGTAGACACAGCCTCGACTCTGCAGCAGCGTGCCTGGCCTAGGAGGGCACACTGCTCACAATTTCATCTCCCGGCGTAGGCAAGGCCTGCCCTTTTGCTGTGGCATTCAGGTGGACAGGGACTAGGCCAGTGCCTTCCCCAGCCGGGAGGAGACGCGACACGATCCCTGCACACCGCCTGCGCCCTGGTATGGGGAGTAATGGGTAACTGTCCCTCCTTCCCCGGGTCACCTGCTGCCTCCGCCAATGCTGCCACATCCTGGAGGAAGACAACATCTGACTGCCCGTTCCTCCAGGAGCTGCTGCTGTGAGTTCAGGGCCGGGCGCCTGGTGGCAAGCCCACGTCTGCCCTATGGTCAGGTGGCCAAAGAGCTGCTGTCCCCTTGGGCCCAGAGGCATAGAACAGGCCAACCGTCTGCTCAGACTCCTTCCACATAGAGGAGCACGCGCCCCTGCCCTAGTCGTCCTCTCATGTCTCCTTCGCACCCAGGCTCACATCTCTCTGCACAGGTAGCGGGTGAAACTTGTCTTGCCACCGACACGCTGTTCCTCACGGGTCCGGCTCTCCTGCTTCGCGACCGTTTCCGGACAATAACACCAACGACTCCTTCTCTTGTCCCGGGGCGGCGTGCTGTGCCTTCCCCAGACATGCTCCTGGGGAGCGCAGTGACAGACGTGTCCCTTTCCTTAAGGCTGTTTCTACAGGCGCAACCACGCTTCTCTCTCAGGCAGAGGGGATGCCCAGGCCAAGAGGATTTCGCTCCATGCGGGTTTATTACACCGTGCTGTGGAGACCAGCTCAGGCAAGCAGCAGCCGCACCCCACAGACCCGACTCTAATTTCCCAAAGAATGCTTTGCTTTCCCAGAGGGGATGCCCGGGCCAGGAGGCTTTTGCTCTAGGCGGTATCTCCCAATGTGCTGCGCAAACTAGGCTAAGGCAACCAGCAAGAGCAGTCCTCTGATTTCCCCGGGACTGCTTTGCTTTTGCAGAAGTTTTCAGCTTGCTGCGAACCGCACTTCGCTGCTGCTTCCTCAGCAAGGCTTTGGGCGTTCGCTCTGTCCCGTCAGGGATGAAGAGATGCGGAGAGCTGGTGCCTCTTGGGCCTTGCTTCCCGGGCTCCATGTTCGCGTCCTGGATTCAACGTGCCAGGCCGAAATAAGCAGATACAGTCACAACCCTGCAGTAGCGTGCGTGGCCCAGGATGGCACTCTATGCACACTACCATCTCCCTGTGTAGGCAACGCTAGGCCTTTTGCTCTGGCGCTCAGGCGGACCCAGGGACTGGGTCAGTTCCTTCCCCACAGGAGAGGAGAGGCAACAGGATCTCTGCACACCGCCCGTGCACTGGGATGGGGAGCAGTGAGGTACTTTCCCCACTCCTTCCCCGGACAGCGCGTGCATCCGCGAACGCTTCCACATCCTGGAGGAAGACGGCATCTGACTGCCCGTTCTTTCCGGGAGCTACTTCTGCGAATTCAGGGTAGGCGCCTGGTGGCAAGCACATGTCTGCACCTGGAACAGGAGGCCAAGGAGCTGCTGTCCCCTTGGGCCCAGGGGCACAGGACAGACATGCCTTCTGCCCAGACTCCTTCCTCAGAATGGAGCAAGCGCCCCTGCCCTAGTCGTCCCCTCGTGTCTCCTTCTCAGCCAGGTTTCCATCTCTCCGCACAGAGAGCGGGTGACACTTCTCTTACCACCGACCCGCTGTTGCTGACAGGGCTGGCTCTCCTGCTTGCGACCGTTTCCGACAACAAGGCCGACTCCTTCTCTTCCCCGGGGCAGCGCGCTGCACCTTCCCCAGACATGCTCCTGGGGAGCGCAGTGACAGACGTGTCCCTTTCCTTAAGGCTCTTCCCACAGGCGCAACCAAGCATCTCTCTCAGGCAGAGGGGATGCCCGGCAAAGAGGATTTCGCTCTATGCGGGTTTATGACACCGTGCTGTGGAGACCAGTTCAGGCAAGCAGCAGCCGCATCCCACAGACCCGACTCTCATTTCCCAAAGAGTGCTGTGCTTTCCCAGAGGGGATGCCCGGGCAAAGAGGCTTTCGCTCTAGGCGGGTTTCTCCCACCGTGCTGCGAATACTAGGCTATGGCACCCAGCCAGAGCAGCCCACACGACCGACTCTGATTTCCCAGCGACTCTATGCTATTGCAGAGGTTTTCAGCTTAGCGAGAACGGCACTTCTCTGCGGCTTCCTCAGCAAGGCTTTGGACGTTCGCTCTGTCGCGTCAGGGAAGAAGAGCTGCGCTAGAGGTGGTGCCTCTTGGACCTTGTTTTCCCGTGCTCCATGTTCGCGTCCTGGGTTCACCCTGCCACGCCGAAATAAGTAGACACAGCCTCGACTCTGCAGCAGCGTGCCTGGCCTAGGAGGGCACACTGCTCACAATTTCATCTCCCGGCGTAGGCAAGGCCTGCCCTTTTGCTGTGGCATTCAGGTGGACAGGGACTAGGCCAGTGCCTTCCCCAGCCGGGAGGAGACGCGACACGATCCCTGCACACCGCCTGCGCCCTGGAATGGTGAGTAATGGGTAACTGTCCCTCCTTCCCCGGGTCACCTGCTGCCTCCGCCAATGCTGCCACATCCTGGAGGAAGACAACATCTGACTGCCCGTTCCTCCAGGAGCTGCTGCTGTGAGTTCAGGGCCGGGCGCCTGGTGGCAAGCCCACGTCTGCCCTATGGTCAGGTGGCCAAAGAGCTGCTGTCCCCTTGGGCCCAGAGGCATAGAACAGGCCAACCGTCTGCTCAGACTCCTTCCACATAGAGGAGCACGCGCCCCTGCCCTAGTCGTCCTCTCATGTCTCCTTCGCAGCCAGGCTCACATCTCTCCGCACAGGTAGCGGGTGAAACTTGTCTTGCCACCGACACGCTGTTCCTCACGGGTCCGGCTCTCCTGCTTCGCGACCGTTTCCGGACAATAACACCAACGACTCCTTCTCTTGTCCCGGGGCGGCGTGCTGTGCCTTCCCCAGACATGCTCCTGGGGAGCGCAGTGACAGACGTGTCCCTTTCCTTAAGGCTGTTTCTACAGGCGCAACCACGCTTCTCTCTCAGGCAGAGGGGATGCCCAGGCCAAGAGGATTTCGCTCCATGCGGGTTTATTACACCGTGCTGTGGAGACCAGCTCAGGCAAGCAGCAGCCGCACCCCACAGACCCGACTCTAATTTCCCAAAGAATGCTTTGCTTTCCCAGAGGGGATGCCCGGGCCAGGAGGCTTTTGCTCTAGGCGGTATCTCCCAATGTGCTGCGAACACTAGGCTAAGGCAACCAGCAAGAGCAGTCCTCTGATTTCCCCGGGACTGCTTTGCTTTTGCAGAAGTTTTCAGCTTGCTGCGAACCGCACTTCGCTGCTGCTTCCTCAGCAAGGCTTTGGGCGTTCGCTCTGTCCCGTCAGGGATGAAGAGATGCGGAGAGCTGGTGCCTCTTGGGCCTTGCTTCCCGGGCTCCATGTTCGCGTCCTGGATTCAACGTGCCAGGCCGAAATAAGCAGATACAGTCACAACCCTGCAGTAGCGTGCGTGGCCCAGGATGGCACTCTATGCACACTACCATCTCCCTGTGTAGGCAACGCTAGGCCTTTTGCTCTGGCGCTCAGGCGGACCCAGGGACTGGGTCAGTTCCTTCCCCACAGGAGAGGAGAGGCAACAGGATCTCTGCACACCGCCCGTGCACTGGGATGGGGAGCAGTGAGGTACTTTCCCCACTCCTTCCCCGGACAGCGCGTGCATCCGCGAACGCTTCCACATCCTGGAGGAAGATGGCATCTGACTGCCCGTTCTTTCCGGGAGCTACTTCTGCGAATTCAGGGTAGGCGCCTGGTGGCAAGCACATGTCTGCACCTGGAACAGGAGGCCAAGGAGCTGCTGTCCCCTTGGGCCCAGGGGCACAGGACAGACATGCCTTCTGCCCAGACTCCTTCCTCAGAATGGAGCAAGCGCCCCTGCCCTAGTCGTCCCCTCGTGTCTCCTTCTCAGCCAGGTTTCCATCTCTCCGCACAGAGAGCGGGTGACACTTCTCTTACCACCGACCCGCTGTTGCTGACAGGGCTGGCTCTCCTGCTTGCGACCGTTTCCGACAACAAGGCCGACTCCTTCTCTTCCCCGGGGCAGCGCGCTGCACCTTCCCCAGACATGCTCCTGGGGAGCGCAGTGACAGACGTGTCCCTTTCCTTAAGGCTCTTCCCACAGGCGCAACCAAGCATCTCTCTCAGGCAGAGGGGATGCCCGGCAAAGAGGATTTCGCTCTATGCGGGTTTATGACACCGTGCTGTGGAGACCAGTTCAGGCAAGCAGCAGCCGCATCCCACAGACCCGACTCTCATTTCCCAAAGAGTGCTGTGCTTTCCCAGAGGGGATGCCCGGGCAAAGAGGCTTTCGCTCTAGGCGGGTTTCTCCCACCGTGCTGGGAATACTAGGCTAAGGCACCCAGCCAGAGCAGCCCACACGACCGACTCTGATTTCCCAGCGACTCTATGCTATTGCAGAGGTTTTCAGCTTAGCGAGAACGGCACTTCTCTGCGGCTTCCTCAGCAAGGCTTTGGACGTTCGCTCTGTCGCGTCAGGGAAGAAGAGCTGCGCTAGAGGTGGTGCCTCTTGGACCTTGTTTTCCCGTGCTCCATGTTCGCGTCCTGGGTTCACCCTGCCACGCCGAAATAAGTAGACACAGCCTCGACTCTGCAGCAGCGTGCCTGGCCTAGGAGGGCACACTGCTCACAATTTCATCTCCCGGCGTAGGCAAGGCCTGCCCTTTTGCTGTGGCATTCAGGTGGACAGGGACTAGGCCAGTGCCTTCCCCAGCCGGGAGGAGACGCGACACGATCCCTGCACACCGCCTGCGCCCTGGTATGGGGAGTAATGGGTAACTGTCCCTCCTTCCCCGGGTCACCTGCTGCCTCCGCCAATGCTGCCACATCCTGGAGGAAGACAACATCTGACTGCCCGTTCCTCCAGGAGCTGCTGCTGTGAGTTCAGGGCCGGGCGCCTGGTGGCAAGCCCACGTCTGCCCTATGGTCAGGTGGCCAAAGAGCTGCTGTCCCCTTGGGCCCAGAGGCATAGAACAGGCCAACCGTCTGCTCAGACTCCTTCCACATAGAGGAGCACGCGCCCCTGCCCTAGTCGTCCTCTCATGTCTCCTTCGCACACAGGCTCACATCTCTCTGCACAGGTAGCGGGTGAAACTTGTCTTGCCACCGACACGCTGTTCCTCACGGGTCCGGCTCTCCTGCTTCGCGACCGTTTCCGGACAATAACACCAACGACTCCTTCTCTTGTCCCGGGGCGGCGTGCTGTGCCTTCCCCAGACATGCTCCTGGGGAGCGCAGTGACAGACGTGTCCCTTTCCTTAAGGCTGTTTCTACAGGCGCAACCACGCTTCTCTCTCAGGCAGAGGGGATGCCCAGGCCAAGAGGATTTCGCTCCATGCGGGTTTATTACACCGTGCTGTGGAGACCAGCTCAGGCAAGCAGCAGCCGCACCCCACAGACCCGACTCTAATTTCCCAAAGAATGCTTTGCTTTCCCAGAGGGGATGCCCGGGCCAGGAGGCTTTTGCTCTAGGCGGTATCTCCCAATGTGCTGCGCAAACTAGGCTAAGGCAACCAGCAAGAGCAGTCCTCTGATTTCCCCGGGACTGCTTTGCTTTTGCAGAAGTTTTCAGCTTGCTGCGAACCGCACTTCGCTGCTGCTTCCTCAGCAAGGCTTTGGGCGTTCGCTCTGTCCCGTCAGGGATGAAGAGATGCGGAGAGCTGGTGCCTCTTGGGCCTTGCTTCCCGGGCTCCATGTTCGCGTCCTGGATTCAACGTGCCAGGCCGAAATAAGCAGATACAGTCACAACCCTGCAGTAGCGTGCGTGGCCCAGGATGGCACTCTATGCACACTACCATCTCCCTGTGTAGGCAACGCTAGGCCTTTTGCTCTGGCGCTCAGGCGGACCCAGGGACTGGGTCAGTTCCTTCCCCACAGGAGAGGAGAGGCAACAGGATCTCTGCACACCGCCCGTGCACTGGGATGGGGAGCAGTGAGGTACTTTCCCCACTCCTTCCCCGGACAGCGCGTGCATCCGCGAACGCTTCCACATCCTGGAGGAAGACGGCATCTGACTGCCCGTTCTTTCCGGGAGCTACTTCTGCGAATTCAGGGTAGGCGCCTGGTGGCAAGCACATGTCTGCACCTGGAACAGGAGGCCAAGGAGCTGCTGTCCCCTTGGGCCCAGGGGCACAGGACAGACATGCCTTCTGCCCAGACTCCTTCCTCAGAATGGAGCAAGCGCCCCTGCCCTAGTCGTCCCCTCGTGTCTCCTTCTCAGCCAGGTTTCCATCTCTCCGCACAGAGAGCGGGTGACACTTCTCTTACCACCGACCCGCTGTTGCTGACAGGGCTGGCTCTCCTGCTTGCGACCGTTTCCGACAACAAGGCCGACTCCTTCTCTTCCCCGGGGCAGCGCGCTGCACCTTCCCCAGACATGCTCCTGGGGAGCGCAGTGACAGACGTGTCCCTTTCCTTAAGGCTCTTCCCACAGGCGCAACCAAGCATCTCTCTCAGGCAGAGGGGATGCCCGGCAAAGAGGATTTCGCTCTATGCGGGTTTATGACACCGTGCTGTGGAGACCAGTTCAGGCAAGCAGCAGCCGCATCCCACAGACCCGACTCTCATTTCCCAAAGAGTGCTGTGCTTTCCCAGAGGGGATGCCCGGGCAAAGAGGCTTTCGCTCTAGGCGGGTTTCTCCCACCGTGCTGCGAATACTAGGCTATGGCACCCAGCCAGAGCAGCCCACACGACCGACTCTGATTTCCCAGCGACTCTATGCTATTGCAGAGGTTTTCAGCTTAGCGAGAACGGCACTTCTCTGCGGCTTCCTCAGCAAGGCTTTGGACGTTCGCTCTGTCGCGTCAGGGAAGAAGAGCTGCGCTAGAGGTGGTGCCTCTTGGACCTTGTTTTCCCGTGCTCCATGTTCGCGTCCTGGGTTCACCCTGCCACGCCGAAATAAGTAGACACAGCCTCGACTCTGCAGCAGCGTGCCTGGCCTAGGAGGGCACACTGCTCACAATTTCATCTCCCGGCGTAGGCAAGGCCTGCCCTTTTGCTGTGGCATTCAGGTGGACAGGGACTAGGCCAGTGCCTTCCCCAGCCGGGAGGAGACGCGACACGATCCCTGCACACCGCCTGCGCCCTGGAATGGTGAGTAATGGGTAACTGTCCCTCCTTCCCCGGGTCACCTGCTGCCTCCGCCAATGCTGCCACATCCTGGAGGAAGACAACATCTGACTGCCCGTTCCTCCAGGAGCTGCTGCTGTGAGTTCAGGGCCGGGCGCCTGGTGGCAAGCCCACGTCTGCCCTATGGTCAGGTGGCCAAAGAGCTGCTGTCCCCTTGGGCCCAGAGGCATAGAACAGGCCAACCGTCTGCTCAGACTCCTTCCACATAGAGGAGCACGCGCCCCTGCCCTAGTCGTCCTCTCATGTCTCCTTCGCAGCCAGGCTCACATCTCTCCGCACAGGTAGCGGGTGAAACTTGTCTTGCCACCGACACGCTGTTCCTCACGGGTCCGGCTCTCCTGCTTCGCGACCGTTTCCGGACAATAACACCAACGACTCCTTCTCTTGTCCCGGGGCGGCGTGCTGTGCCTTCCCCAGACATGCTCCTGGGGAGCGCAGTGACAGACGTGTCCCTTTCCTTAAGGCTGTTTCTACAGGCGCAACCACGCTTCTCTCTCAGGCAGAGGGGATGCCCAGGCCAAGAGGATTTCGCTCCATGCGGGTTTATTACACCGTGCTGTGGAGACCAGCTCAGGCAAGCAGCAGCCGCACCCCACAGACCCGACTCTAATTTCCCAAAGAATGCTTTGCTTTCCCAGAGGGGATGCCCGGGCCAGGAGGCTTTTGCTCTAGGCGGTATCTCCCAATGTGCTGCGAACACTAGGCTAAGGCAACCAGCAAGAGCAGTCCTCTGATTTCCCCGGGACTGCTTTGCTTTTGCAGAAGTTTTCAGCTTGCTGCGAACCGCACTTCGCTGCTGCTTCCTCAGCAAGGCTTTGGGCGTTCGCTCTGTCCCGTCAGGGATGAAGAGATGCGGAGAGCTGGTGCCTCTTGGGCCTTGCTTCCCGGGCTCCATGTTCGCGTCCTGGATTCAACGTGCCAGGCCGAAATAAGATACAGTCACAACCCTGCAGTAGCGTGCGTGGCCCAGGATGGCACTCTATGCACACTACCATCTCCCTGTGTAGGCAACGCTAGGCCTTTTGCTCTGGCGCTCAGGCGGACCCAGGGACTGGGTCAGTTCCTTCCCCACAGGAGAGGAGAGGCAACAGGATCTCTGCACACCGCCCGTGCACTGGGATGGGGAGCAGTGAGGTACTTTCCCCACTCCTTCCCCGGACAGCGCGTGCATCCGCGAACGCTTCCACATCCTGGAGGAAGACGGCATCTGACTGCCCGTTCTTTCCGGGAGCTACTTCTGCGAATTCAGGGTAGGCGCCTGGTGGCAAGCACATGTCTGCACCTGGAACAGGAGGCCAAGGAGCTGCTGTCCCCTTGGGCCCAGGGGCACACGACAGACATGCCTTCTGCCCAGACTCCTTCCTCAGAGTGGAGCAAGCGCCCCTGCCCTAGTCGTCCCCTCGTGTCTCCTTCTCAGCCAGGTTTCCATCTCTCCGCACAGAGAGCGGGTGACACTTCTCTTACCACCGACCGGCTGTTGCTGACAGGGCTGGCTCTCCTGCTTGCGACCGTTTCCGACAACAAGGCCGACTCCTTCTCTTCCCCGGGGCAGCGCGCTGCACCTTCCCCAGACATGCTCCTGGGGAGCGCAGTGACAGACGTGTCCCTTTCCTTAAGGCTCTTCCCACAGGCGCAACCAAGCATCTCTCTCAGGCAGAGGGGATGCCCGGCAAAGAGGATTTCGCTCTATGCGGGTTTATGACACCGTGCTGTGGAGACCAGTTCAGGCAAGCAGCAGCCGCATCCCACAGACCCGACTCTCATTTCCCAAAGAGTGCTGTGCTTTCCCAGAGGGGATGCCCAGGCAAAGAGGCTTTCGCTCTAGGCGGGTTTCACCCACCGTGCTGCGAATACTAGGCTAAGGCACCCAGCCAGAGCAGCCCACACGACCGACTCTGATTTCCCAGCGACTGCTATGCTATCGCAGAGGTTTTCAACTTAGCGAGAACGGCACTTCTCTGCGGTTTCCTCAGCAAGGCTTTGGACGTTCGCTCTGTCGCGTCAGGGAAGAAGAGCTGCGCTAGACGTGGTGCCTCTTGGACCTTGCTTTCCCGTGCTCCATGTTCGCGTCCTGGGTTCACCCTGCCACGCCGAAATAAGTAGACACAGCCTCGACTCTGCAGCAGCGTGCCTGGCCTAGGAGGGCACACTGCTCACAATTTCATCTCCCGGCGTAGGCAAGGCCTGCCCTTTTGCTGTGGCATTCAGGTGGACAGGGACTAGGCCAGTGCCTTCCCCAGCCGGGAGGAGACGCGACACGATCCCTGCACACCGCCTGCGCCCTGGTATGGGGAGTAATGGGTAACTGTCCCTCCTTCCCCGGGTCACCCGCTACCTCCGCCAATGCTGCCACATCCTGGAGGAAGACGACATCTGACTGCCCGTTCCTCCAGGAGCTGTTTCTGTGAGTTCAGGGCCGGGCGCCTGGTGGCAAGCCCACGTCTGCCCTATGGTCAGGTGGACAAAGAGCTGCTGTCCCCTTGGGTCCGGGGGCCCAGGACAGGCATGTCTTCTGCCCAGACTCCTTCCTCAGAGTGGAGCACGCGCCCCTGCCCTACTCGTTCCCTCGTGTCTCCTTAGCAGCCAGGCTGCCGTCTCTCCCCACAGGGAGCAGGTGACACTTGTCATGCCACCGGCCCGCTGTTCCTGACAGGACCGGCTCTCCTGCTTCGGGACCATTCCCGACAATAAGGCCGACAGCTCCTCTTCACCCAGGAAGCGTGGTGCACCTTCCCTAGTCATGCTCCTGGGGAACGCAGTGACAGACGTGTCACTTTCCTTAAGGCTCATCACAGAGGCGCAGCCGAGCATCTCTCTCAGGCAGAGGGGATGCCGGGCTAAGAGGATTTCGCTCCTTGTGGGTTTATTACACCGTGCTGTGGAGACTAGCTCAGGCAAACAACAGCCGCATCCCACAGAACCGACTCTCATTTCCCAAAGAATACTGTGCTTTCCCAGAGGGGAGGCCCGGGCAAAGAGGCTTTCGCTCTAGGCGGGTTTCTCCCACCGTGCTGCGAATACTAGGCTAAGGCACCCAGCCAGAGCATCCCACAGGATCGACTCTGATTTCCCAGGGTCTGCTCTGCTTTCACAGTAGTTTTAAGCTTGGCGCGAACCGCACTTCGCTGTTCTTCCTCAGCAAGGCTTTGGGCGTTCGCTCTGTCGCGTCAGGGAAGAAGAGCTGCGGAAGAGGTGGTGCCTCTTGGGCCTTGCTTTCCTGGACTCCATGTTCGCGCCCTGGGTTCACGCTGCCAGGCCGAACTAAGCAGACACAGCCACAGCCCTGCAGCAGCGTGCGTGGCTTAGGATGGCACTCTACGCCCACTACCATGTCCTCGCTTAGGCGAGGCTTGGCATTTTGCTCTGACGCGAAAGCGGACTCGGGGACTAGGCCACTGGCCTTTTCCACAGGAGAGGAGAGGTGACAGGATCCCTGCACACCGCCCGTGCACTGGGATGGGGAGCTGTGGGGTACTGTCCCCATTCCTTCCCCGGACACCCCGTGCCTCCGCGAACGCTTCCATATCTGGAGGAGGATGGCATCTAACTGCCCGTTCCTGCTGGAGCTGTTTCTGCGAGTTCAGGGCCGGGCGCCTGGTGGCAAGCCCACGTCTGCCCTATGGACAGGTGGCCAAGGAGCTGCTGTCCCCTTGGGCCCAGAGGCATAGAACAGGCCAACCTGCTCAGACTCCTTCCACATAGAGGAGCACGCGCCCCTGCCCTAGTCGTCCTCTCATGTCTCCTTCGCAGCCAGGCTCACATCTCTCCGCACAGGTAGCGGGTGAAACTTGTCTTGCCACCGACACGCTGTTCCTCACGGGTCCGGCTCTCCTGCTTCGCGACCGTTTCCGGACAATAACACCAACGACTCCTTCTCTTGTCCCGGGGCGGCGTGCTGTGCCTTCCCCAGACATGCTCCTGGGGAGCGCAGTGACAGACGTGAACCTTTCCTTAAGGCTGTTTCCACAGGCGCAACCACGCTTCTCTCTCAGGCAGAGGGGATGCCCGGGCCAAGAGGATTTCGCTCCATGCGGGTTTATTACACCGTGCTGTGGAGACCAGCTCAGGCAAGCAGCAGCCGCACCCCACAGACCCGACTCTAATTTCCCAAGGAATGCTTTGCTTTCCCAGAGGGGATGCCCGGGCCAGGAGGCTTTTGCTCTATGCGGTATCTCCCAATGTGCTGCGAACACTAGGCTAAGGCAACCAGCAAGAGCAGTCCTCTGATTTCCCCGGGACTGCTTTGCTTTTGCAGAAGTTTTCAGCTTGCTGCGAACCGCACTTCGCTGCTGCTTCCTCAGCAAGGCTTTGGGCGTTCGCTCTGTCCCGTCAGGGATGAAGAGATGCGGAGAGCTGGTGCCTCTTGGGCCTTGCTTCCCGGGCTCCATGTTCGCGTCCTGGATTCAACGTGCCAGGCCGAAATAAGCAGATACAGTCACAACCCTGCAGTAGCGTGCGTGGCCCAGGATGGCACTCTATGCACACTACCATCTCCCTGTGTAGGCAACGCTAGGCCTTTTGCTCTGGCGCTCAGGCGGACCCAGGGACTGGGTCAGTTCCTTCCCCACAGGAGAGGAGAGGCAACAGGATCTCTGCACACCGCCCGTGCACTGGGATGGGGAGCAGTGAGGTACTTTCCCCACTCCTTCCCCGGACAGCGCGTGCATCCGCGAACGCTTCCACATCCTGGAGGAAGATGGCATCTGACTGCCCGTTCTTTCCGGGAGCTACTTCTGCGAATTCAGGGTAGGCGCCTGGTGGCAAGCACATGTCTGCACCTGGAACAGGAGGCCAAGGAGCTGCTGTCCCCTTGGGCCCAGGGGCACACGACAGACATGCCTTCTGCCCAGACTCCTTCCTCAGAGTGGAGCAAGCGCCCCTGCCCTAGTCGTCCCCTCGTGTCTCCTTCTCAGCCAGGTTTCCATCTCTCCGCACAGAGAGCGGGTGACACTTCTCTTACCACCGACCCGCTGTTGCTGACAGGGCTGGCTCTCCTGCTTGCGACCGTTTCCGACAACAAGGCCGACTCCTTCTCTTCCCCGGGGCAGCGCGCTGCACCTTCCCCAGACATGCTCCTGGGGAGCGCAGTGACAGACGTGTCCCTTTCCTTAAGGCTCTTCCCACAGGCGCAACCAAGCATCTCTCTCAGGCAGAGGGGATGCCCGGCAAAGAGGATTTCGCTCTATGCGGGTTTATGACACCGTGCTGTGGAGACCAGTTCAGGCAAGCAGCAGCCGCATCCCACAGACCCGACTCTCATTTCCCAAAGAGTGCTGTGCTTTCCCAGAGGGGATGCCCGGGCAAAGAGGCTTTCGCTCTAGGCGGGTTTCTCCCACCGTGCTGCGAATACTAGGCTATGGCACCCAGCCAGAGCAGCCCACACGACCGACTCTGATTTCCCAGCGACTCTATGCTATTGCAGAGGTTTTCAGCTTAGCGAGAACGGCACTTCTCTGCGGCTTCCTCAGCAAGGCTTTGGACGTTCGCTCTGTCGCGTCAGGGAAGAAGAGCTGCGCTAGAGGTGGTGCCTCTTGGACCTTGTTTTCCCGTGCTCCATGTTCGCGTCCTGGGTTCACCCTGCCACGCCGAAATAAGTAGACACAGCCTCGACTCTGCAGCAGCGTGCCTGGCCTAGGAGGGCACACTGCTCACAATTTCATCTCCCGGCGTAGGCAAGGCCTGCCCTTTTGCTGTGGCATTCAGGTGGACAGGGACTAGGCCAGTGCCTTCCCCAGCCGGGAGGAGACGCGACACGATCCCTGCACACCGCCTGCGCCCTGGAATGGTGAGTAATGGGTAACTGTCCCTCCTTCCCCGGGTCACCTGCTGCCTCCGCCAATGCTGCCACATCCTGGAGGAAGACAACATCTGACTGCCCGTTCCTCCAGGAGCTGCTGCTGTGAGTTCAGGGCCGGGCGCCTGGTGGCAAGCCCACGTCTGCCCTATGGTCAGGTGGCCAAAGAGCTGCTGTCCCCTTGGGCCCAGAGGCATAGAACAGGCCAACCGTCTGCTCAGACTCCTTCCACATAGAGGAGCACGCGCCCCTGCCCTAGTCGTCCTCTCATGTCTCCTTCGCAGCCAGGCTCACATCTCTCCGCACAGGTAGCGGGTGAAACTTGTCTTGCCACCGACACGCTGTTCCTCACGGGTCCGGCTCTCCTGCTTCGCGACCGTTTCCGGACAATAACACCAACGACTCCTTCTCTTGTCCCGGGGCGGCGTGCTGTGCCTTCCCCAGACATGCTCCTGGGGAGCGCAGTGACAGACGTGTCCCTTTCCTTAAGGCTGTTTCTACAGGCGCAACCACGCTTCTCTCTCAGGCAGAGGGGATGCCCAGGCCAAGAGGATTTCGCTCCATGCGGGTTTATTACACCGTGCTGTGGAGACCAGCTCAGGCAAGCAGCAGCCGCACCCCACAGACCCGACTCTAATTTCCCAAAGAATGCTTTGCTTTCCCAGAGGGGATGCCCGGGCCAGGAGGCTTTTGCTCTATGCGGTATCTCCCAATGTGCTGCGAACACTAGGCTAAGGCAACCAGCAAGAGCAGTCCTCTGATTTCCCCGGGACTGCTTTGCTTTTGCAGAAGTTTTCAGCTTGCTGCGAACCGCACTTCGCTGCTGCTTCCTCAGCAAGGCTTTGGGCGTTCGCTCTGTCCCGTCAGGGATGAAGAGATGCGGAGAGCTGGTGCCTCTTGGGCCTTGCTTCCCGGGCTCCATGTTCGCGTCCTGGATTCAACGTGCCAGGCCGAAATAAGATACAGTCACAACCCTGCAGTAGCGTGCGTGGCCCAGGATGGCACTCTATGCACACTACCATCTCCCTGTGTAGGCAACGCTAGGCCTTTTGCTCTGGCGCTCAGGCGGACCCAGGGACTGGGTCAGTTCCTTCCCCACAGGAGAGGAGAGGCAACAGGATCTCTGCACACCGCCCGTGCACTGGGATGGGGAGCAGTGAGGTACTTTCCCCACTCCTTCCCCGGACAGCGCGTGCATCCGCGAACGCTTCCACATCCTGGAGGAAGACGGCATCTGACTGCCCGTTCTTTCCGGGAGCTACTTCTGCGAATTCAGGGTAGGCGCCTGGTGGCAAGCACATGTCTGCACCTGGAACAGGAGGCCAAGGAGCTGCTGTCCCCTTGGGCCCAGGGGCACACGACAGACATGCCTTCTGCCCAGACTCCTTCCTCAGAGTGGAGCAAGCGCCCCTGCCCTAGTCGTCCCCTCGTGTCTCCTTCTCAGCCAGGTTTCCATCTCTCCGCACAGAGAGCGGGTGACACTTCTCTTACCACCGACCGGCTGTTGCTGACAGGGCTGGCTCTCCTGCTTGCGACCGTTTCCGACAACAAGGCCGACTCCTTCTCTTCCCCGGGGCAGCGCGCTGCACCTTCCCCAGACATGCTCCTGGGGAGCGCAGTGACAGACGTGTCCCTTTCCTTAAGGCTCTTCCCACAGGCGCAACCAAGCATCTCTCTCAGGCAGAGGGGATGCCCGGCAAAGAGGATTTCGCTCTATGCGGGTTTATGACACCGTGCTGTGGAGACCAGTTCAGGCAAGCAGCAGCCGCATCCCACAGACCCGACTCTCATTTCCCAAAGAGTGCTGTGCTTTCCCAGAGGGGATGCCCAGGCAAAGAGGCTTTCGCTCTAGGCGGGTTTCACCCACCGTGCTGCGAATACTAGGCTAAGGCACCCAGCCAGAGCAGCCCACACGACCGACTCTGATTTCCCAGCGACTGCTATGCTATCGCAGAGGTTTTCAACTTAGCGAGAACGGCACTTCTCTGCGGTTTCCTCAGCAAGGCTTTGGACGTTCGCTCTGTCGCGTCAGGGAAGAAGAGCTGCGCTAGACGTGGTGC
Source organism: Mustela lutreola (assembly GCF_030435805.1). Lineage (NCBI taxonomy): Eukaryota > Metazoa > Chordata > Mammalia > Carnivora > Mustelidae > Mustela > Mustela lutreola. The sequence goes on along the minus strand of NC_081304.1, from coordinate 61,486,485 downwards.
CTCTTGGACCTTGCTTTCCCGTGCTCCATGTTCGCGTCCTGGGTTCACCCTGCCACGCCGAAATAAGTAGACACAGCCTCGACTCTGCAGCAGCGTGCCTGGCCTAGGAGGGCACACTGCTCACAATTTCATCTCCCGGCGTAGGCAAGGCCTGCCCTTTTGCTGTGGCATTCAGGTGGACAGGGACTAGGCCAGTGCCTTCCCCAGCCGGGAGGAGACGCGACACGATCCCTGCACACCGCCTGCGCCCTGGTATGGGGAGTAATGGGTAACTGTCCCTCCTTCCCCGGGTCACCCGCTACCTCCGCCAATGCTGCCACATCCTGGAGGAAGACGACATCTGACTGCCCGTTCCTCCAGGAGCTGTTTCTGTGAGTTCAGGGCCGGGCGCCTGGTGGCAAGCCCACGTCTGCCCTATGGTCAGGTGGACAAAGAGCTGCTGTCCCCTTGGGTCCGGGGGCCCAGGACAGGCATGTCTTCTGCCCAGACTCCTTCCTCAGAGTGGAGCACGCGCCCCTGCCCTACTCGTTCCCTCGTGTCTCCTTAGCAGCCAGGCTGCCGTCTCTCCCCACAGGGAGCAGGTGACACTTGTCATGCCACCGGCCCGCTGTTCCTGACAGGACCGGCTCTCCTGCTTCGGGACCATTCCCGACAATAAGGCCGACAGCTCCTCTTCACCCAGGAAGCGTGGTGCACCTTCCCTAGTCATGCTCCTGGGGAACGCAGTGACAGACGTGTCACTTTCCTTAAGGCTCATCACAGAGGCGCAGCCGAGCATCTCTCTCAGGCAGAGGGGATGCCGGGCTAAGAGGATTTCGCTCCTTGTGGGTTTATTACACCGTGCTGTGGAGACTAGCTCAGGCAAACAACAGCCGCATCCCACAGAACCGACTCTCATTTCCCAAAGAATACTGTGCTTTCCCAGAGGGGAGGCCCGGGCAAAGAGGCTTTCGCTCTAGGCGGGTTTCTCCCACCGTGCTGCGAATACTAGGCTAAGGCACCCAGCCAGAGCATCCCACAGGATCGACTCTGATTTCCCAGGGTCTGCTCTGCTTTCACAGTAGTTTTAAGCTTGGCGCGAACCGCACTTCGCTGTTCTTCCTCAGCAAGGCTTTGGGCGTTCGCTCTGTCGCGTCAGGGAAGAAGAGCTGCGGAAGAGGTGGTGCCTCTTGGGCCTTGCTTTCCTGGACTCCATGTTCGCGCCCTGGGTTCACGCTGCCAGGCCGAACTAAGCAGACACAGCCACAGCCCTGCAGCAGCGTGCGTGGCTTAGGATGGCACTCTACGCCCACTACCATGTCCTCGCTTAGGCGAGGCTTGGCATTTTGCTCTGACGCGAAAGCGGACTCGGGGACTAGGCCACTGGCCTTTTCCACAGGAGAGGAGAGGTGACAGGATCCCTGCACACCGCCCGTGCACTGGGATGGGGAGCTGTGGGGTACTGTCCCCATTCCTTCCCCGGACACCCCGTGCCTCCGCGAACGCTTCCATATCTGGAGGAGGATGGCATCTAACTGCCCGTTCCTGCTGGAGCTGTTTCTGCGAGTTCAGGGCCGGGCGCCTGGTGGCAAGCCCACGTCTGCCCTATGGACAGGTGGCCAAGGAGCTGCTGTCCCCTTGGGCCCAGAGGCATAGAACAGGCCAACCTGCTCAGACTCCTTCCACATAGAGGAGCACGCGCCCCTGCCCTAGTCGTCCTCTCATGTCTCCTTCGCAGCCAGGCTCACATCTCTCCGCACAGGTAGCGGGTGAAACTTGTCTTGCCACCGACACGCTGTTCCTCACGGGTCCGGCTCTCCTGCTTCGCGACCGTTTCCGGACAATAACACCAACGACTCCTTCTCTTGTCCCGGGGCGGCGTGCTGTGCCTTCCCCAGACATGCTCCTGGGGAGCGCAGTGACAGACGTGAACCTTTCCTTAAGGCTGTTTCCACAGGCGCAACCACGCTTCTCTCTCAGGCAGAGGGGATGCCCGGGCCAAGAGGATTTCGCTCCATGCGGGTTTATTACACCGTGCTGTGGAGACCAGCTCAGGCAAGCAGCAGCCGCACCCCACAGACCCGACTCTAATTTCCCAAAGAATGCTTTGCTTTCCCAGAGGGGATGCCCGGGCCAGGAGGCTTTTGCTCTATGCGGTATCTCCCAATGTGCTGCGAACACTAGGCTAAGGCAACCAGCAAGAGCAGTCCTCTGATTTCCCCGGGACTGCTTTGCTTTTGCAGAAGTTTTCAGCTTGCTGCGAACCGCACTTCGCTGCTGCTTCCTCAGCAAGGCTTTGGGCGTTCGCTCTGTCCCGTCAGGGATGAAGAGATGCGGAGAGCTGGTGCCTCTTGGGCCTTGCTTCCCGGGCTCCATGTTCGCGTCCTGGATTCAACGTGCCAGGCCGAAATAAGCAGATACAGTCACAACCCTGCAGTAGCGTGCGTGGCCCAGGATGGCACTCTATGCACACTACCATCTCCCTGTGTAGGCAACGCTAGGCCTTTTGCTCTGGCGCTCAGGCGGACCCAGGGACTGGGTCAGTTCCTTCCCCACAGGAGAGGAGAGGCAACAGGATCTCTGCACACCGCCCGTGCACTGGGATGGGGAGCAGTGAGGTACTTTCCCCACTCCTTCCCCGGACAGCGCGTGCATCCGCGAACGCTTCCACATCCTGGAGGAAGATGGCATCTGACTGCCCGTTCTTTCCGGGAGCTACTTCTGCGAATTCAGGGTAGGCGCCTGGTGGCAAGCACATGTCTGCACCTGGAACAGGAGGCCAAGGAGCTGCTGTCCCCTTGGGCCCAGGGGCACACGACAGACATGCCTTCTGCCCAGACTCCTTCCTCAGAGTGGAGCAAGCGCCCCTGCCCTAGTCGTCCCCTCGTGTCTCCTTCTCAGCCAGGTTTCCATCTCTCCGCACAGAGAGCGGGTGACACTTCTCTTACCACCGACCCGCTGTTGCTGACAGGGCTGGCTCTCCTGCTTGCGACCGTTTCCGACAACAAGGCCGACTCCTTCTCTTCCCCGGGGCAGCGCGCTGCACCTTCCCCAGACATGCTCCTGGGGAGCGCAGTGACAGACGTGTCCCTTTCCTTAAGGCTCTTCCCACAGGCGCAACCAAGCATCTCTCTCAGGCAGAGGGGATGCCCGGCAAAGAGGATTTCGCTCTATGCGGGTTTATGACACCGTGCTGTGGAGACCAGTTCAGGCAAGCAGCAGCCGCATCCCACAGACCCGACTCTCATTTCCCAAAGAGTGCTGTGCTTTCCCAGAGGGGATGCCCAGGCAAAGAGGCTTTCGCTCTAGGCGGGTTTCACCCACCGTGCTGCGAATACTAGGCTAAGGCACCCAGCCAGAGCAGCCCACACGACCGACTCTGATTTCCCAGCGACTGCTATGCTATCGCAGAGGTTTTCAACTTAGCGAGAACGGCACTTCTCTGCGGTTTCCTCAGCAAGGCTTTGGACGTTCGCTCTGTCGCGTCAGGGAAGAAGAGCTGCGCTAGACGTGGTGCCTCTTGGACCTTGCTTTCCTGTGCTCCATGTTCGCGTCCTGGGTTCACCCTGCCACGCCGAAATAAGTAGACACAGCCTCGACTCTGCAGCAGCGTGCCTGGCCTAGGAGGGCACACTGCTCACAATTTCATCTCCCGGCGTAGGCAAGGCCTGCCCTTTTGCTGTGGCATTCAGGTGGACAGGGACTAGGCCAGTGCCTTCCCCAGCCGGGAGGAGACGCGACACGATCCCTGCACACCGCCTGCGCCCTGGTATGGGGAGTAATGGGTAACTGTCCCTCCTTCCCCGGGTCACCCGCTACCTCCGCCAATGCTGCCACATCCTGGAGGAAGACGACATCTGACTGCCCGTTCCTCCAGGAGCTGTTTCTGTGAGTTCAGGGCCGGGCGCCTGGTGGCAAGCCCACGTCTGCCCTATGGTCAGGTGGCCAAAGAGCTGCTGTCCCCTTGGGTCCGGGGGCCCAGGACAGGCATGTCTTCTGCCCAGACTCCTTCCTCAGAGTGGAGCACGCGCCCCTGCCCTACTCGTTCCCTCGTGTCTCCTTAGCAGCCAGGCTGCCGTCTCTCCCCACAGGGAGCAGGTGACACTTGTCATGCCACCGGCCCGCTGTTCCTGACAGGACCGGCTCTCCTGCTTCGGGACCATTCCCGACAATAAGGCCGACAGCTCCTCTTCACCCAGGAAGCGTGGTGCACCTTCCCTAGTCATGCTCCTGGGGAACGCAGTGACAGACGTGTCACTTTCCTTAAGGCTCATCACAGAGGCGCAGCCGAGCATCTCTCTCAGGCAGAGGGGATGCCGGGCTAAGAGGAATTCGCTCCTTGTGGGTTTATTACACCGTGCTGTGGAGACTAGCTCAGGCAAACAACAGCCGCATCCCACAGAACCGACTCTGATTTCCCAAAGAATACTGTGCTTTCCCAGAGGGGAGGCCCGGGCAAAGAGGCTTTCGCTCTAGGCGGGTTTCTCCCACCGTGCTGCGAATACTAGGCTAAGGCACCCAGCCAGAGCATCCCACAGGATCGACTCTGATTTCCCAGGGTCTGCTCTGCTTTCACAGTAGTTTTCAGCTTGGCGCGAACCGCACTTCGCTGTGCTTCCTCAGCAAGGCTTTGGGCGTTCGCTCTGTCGCGTCAGGGAAGAAGAGCTGCGGAAGAGGTGGTGCCTCTTGGGCCTTGCTTTCCTGGACTCCATGTTCGCGCCCTGGGTTCACGCTGCCAGGCCGAACTAAGCAGACACAGCCACAGCCCTGCAGCAGCGTGCGTTGCTTAGGATGGCACTCTACGCCCACTACCATGTCCTCGCTTAGGCGAGGCTTGGCATTTTGCTCTGACGCGAAAGCGGACTCGGGGACTAGGCCACTGGCCTTTTCCACAGGAGAGGAGAGGTGACAGGATCCCTGCACACCGCCCGTGCACTGGGATGGGGAGCTGTGGGGTACTGTCCCCATTCCTTCCCCGGACACCCCGTGCCTCCGCGAACGCTTCCATATCTGGAGGAGGATGGCATCTAACTGCCCGTTCCTGCTGGAGCTGTTTCTGCGAGTTCAGGGCCGGGCGCCTGGTGGCAAGCCCACGTCTGCCCTATGGACAGGTGGCCAAGGAGCTGCTGTCCCCTTGGGCCCATAGGCATAGAACAGGCCAACCTGCTCAGACTCCTTCCACATAGAGGAGCACGCGCCCCTGCCCTAGTCGTCCTCTCATGTCTCCTTCGCAGCCAGGCTCACATCTCTCCGCACAGGTAGCGGGTGAAACTTGTCTTGCCACCGACACGCTGTTCCTCACGGGTCCGGCTCTCCTGCTTCGCGACCGTTTCCGGACAATAACACCAACGACTCCTTCTCTTGTCCCGGGGCGGCGTGCTGTGCCTTCCCCAGACATGCTCCTGGGGAGCGCAGTGACAGACGTGAACTTTTCCTTAAGGCTGTTTCCACAGGCGCAACCACGCTTCTCTCTCAGGCAGAGGGGATGCCCGGGCCAAGAGGATTTCGCTCCATGCGGGTTTATTACACCGTGCTGTGGAGACCAGCTCAGGCAAGCAGCAGCCGCACCCCACAGACCCGACTCTAATTTCCCAAAGAATGCTTTGCTTTCCCAGAGGGGATGCCCGGGCCAGGAGGCTTTTGCTCTATGCGGTATCTCCCAATGTGCTGCGAACACTAGGCTAAGGCAACCAGCAAGAGCAGTCCTCTGATTTCCCCGGGACTGCTTTGCTTTTGCAGAAGTTTTCAGCTTGCTGCGAACCGCACTTCGCTGCTGCTTCCTCAGCAAGGCTTTGGGCGTTCGCTCTGTCCCGTCAGGGATGAAGAGATGCGGAGAGCTGGTGCCTCTTGGGCCTTGCTTCCCGGGCTCCATGTTCGCGTCCTGGATTCAACGTGCCAGGCCGAAATAAGCAGATACAGTCACAACCCTGCAGTAGCGTGCGTGGCCCAGGATGGCACTCTATGCACACTACCATCTCCCTGTGTAGGCAACGCTAGGCCTTTTGCTCTGGCGCTCAGGCGGACCCAGGGACTGGGTCAGTTCCTTCCCCACAGGAGAGGAGAGGCAACAGGATCTCTGCACACCGCCCGTGCACTGGGATGGGGAGCAGTGAGGTACTTTCCCCACTCCTTCCCCGGACAGCGCGTGCATCCGCGAACGCTTCCACATCCTGGAGGAAGACGGCATCTGACTGCCCGTTCTTTCCGGGAGCTACTTCTGCGAATTCAGGGTAGGCGCCTGGTGGCAAGCACATGTCTGCACCTGGAACAGGAGGCCAAGGAGCTGCTATCCCCTTGGGCCCAGGGGCACACGACAGACATGCCTTCTGCCCAGACTCCTTCCTCAGAGTGGAGCAAGCGCCCCTGCCCTAGTCGTCCCCTCGTGTCTCCTTCTCAGCCAGGTTTCCATCTCTCCGCACAGAGAGCGGGTGACACTTCTCTTACCACCGACCGGCTGTTGCTGACAGGGCTGGCTCTCCTGCTTGCGACCGTTTCCGACAACAAGGCCGACTCCTTCTCTTCCCCGGGGCAGCGCGCTGCACCTTCCCCAGACATGCTCCTGGGGAGCGCAGTGACAGACGTGTCCCTTTCCTTAAGGCTCTTCCCACAGGCGCAACCAAGCATCTCTCTCAGGCAGAGGGGATGCCCGGCAAAGAGGATTTCGCTCTATGCGGGTTTATGACACCGTGCTGTGGAGACCAGTTCAGGCAAGCAGCAGCCGCATCCCACAGACCCGACCCTCATTTCCCAAAGAGTGCTGTGCTTTCCCAGAGGGGATGCCCAGGCAAAGAGGCTTTCGCTCTAGGCGGGTTTCACCCACCGTGCTGCGAATACTAGGCTAAGGCACCCAGCCAGAGCAGCCCACACGACCGACTCTGATTTCCCAGCGACTGCTATGCTATCGCAGAGGTTTTCAACTTAGCGAGAACGGCACTTCTCTGCGGTTTCCTCAGCAAGGCTTTGGACGTTCGCTCTGTCGCGTCAGGGAAGAAGAACTGCGCTAGAGGTGGTGCCTCTTGGACCTTGCTTTCCCGTGCTCCATGTTCGCGTCCTGGGTTCACCCTGCCACGCCGAAATAAGTAGACACAGCCTCGACTCTGCAGCAGCGTGCCTGGCCTAGGAGGGCACACTGCTCACAATTTCATCTCCCGGCGTAGGCAAGGCCTGCCCTTTTGTTGTGGCATTCAGGTGGACAGGGACTAGGCCAGTGCCTTCCCCAGCCGGGAGGAGACGCGACACGATCCCTGCACACCGCCTGCGCCCTGGTATGGGGAGTAATGGGTAACTGTCCCTCCTTCCCCGGGTCACCCGCTACCTCCGCCAATGCTGCCACATCCTGGAGGAAGACGACATCTGACTGCCCGTTCCTCCAGGAGCTGTTGCTGTGAGTTCAGGGCCGGGCGCCTGGTGGCAAGCCCACGTCTGCCCTATGGTCAGGTGGCCAAAGAGCTGCTGTCCCCTTGGGTCCGGGGGCCCAGGACAGGCATGTCTTCTGCCCAGACTCCTTCCTCAGAGTGGAGCACGCGCCCCTGCCCTACTCGTTCCCTCGTGTCTCCTTAGCAGCCAGGCTGCCGTCTCTCCCCACAGGGAGCAGGTGACACTTGTCATGCCACCGGCCCGCTGTTCCTGACAGGACCGGCTCTCCTGCTTCGGGACCATTCCCAACAATAAGGCCGACAGCTCCTCTTCACCCAGGAAGCGTGGTGCACCTTCCCTAGTCATGCTCCTGGGGAACGCAGTGACAGACGTGTCACTTTCCTTAAGGCTCATCACAGAGGCGCAGCCGAGCATCTCTCTCAGGCAGAGGGGATGCCGGGCTAAGAGGATTTCGCTCCTTGTGGGTTTATTACACCGTGCTGTGGAGACTAGCTCAGGCAAACAACAGCCGCATCCCACAGAACCGAATCTGATTTCCCAAAGAATACTGTGCTTTCCCAGAGGGGAGGCCCAGGCAAAGAGGCTTTCGCTCTAGGCGGGTTTCTCACACCGTGCTGCGAATACTAGGCTAAGGCACCCAGCCAGAGCATCCCACAGGATCGACTCTGATTTCCCAGGGTCTGCTCTGCTTTCACAGTAGTTTTCAGCTTGGCGCGAACCGCACTTCGCTGTGCTTCCTCAGCAAGGCTTTGGGCGTTCGCTCTGTCGCGTCAGGGAAGAAGAGCTGCGGAAGAGGTGGTGCCTCTTGGGCCTTGCTTTCCTGGACTCCATGTTCGCGCCCTGGGTTCACGCTGCCAGGCCGAACTAAGCAGACACAGCCACAGCCCTGCAGCAGCGTGCATGGCTTAGGATGGCACTCTACGCCCACTACCATGTCCTCGCTTAGGCGAGGCTTGGCATTTTGCTCTGACGCGAAGGCGGACTCGGGGACTAGGCCACTGGCCTTTTCCACAGGAGAGGAGAGGTGACAGGATCCCTGCACACCGCCCGTGCACTGGGATGGGGAGCTGTGGGGTACTGTCCCCATTCCTTCCCCGGACAACCCGTGCCTCCGCGAACGCTTCCATATCTGGAGGAGGATGGCATCTAACTGCCCGTTCCTGCTGGAGCTGTTTCTGCGAGTTCAGGGCCGGGCGCCTGGTGGCAAGCCCACGTCTGCCCTATGGACAGGTGGCCAAGGAGCTGCTGTCCCCTTGGGCCCAGAGGCATAGAACAGGCCAACCTGCTCAGACTCCTTCCACATAGAGGAGCACGCGCCCCTGCCCTAGTCGTCCTCTCATGTCTCCTTCGCAGCCAGGCTCACATCTCTCCGCACAGGTAGCGGGTGAAACTTGTCTTGCCACCGACACGCTGTTCCTCACGGGTCCGGCTCTCCTGCTTCGCGACCGTTTCCGGACAATAACACCAACGACTCCTTCTCTTGTCCCGGGGCGGCGTGCTGTGCCTTCCCCAGACATGCTCCTGGGGAGCGCAGTGACAGACGTGAACCTTTCCTTAAGGCTGTTTCCACAGGCGCAACCACGTTTCTCTCTCAGGCAGAGGGGATGCCCGGGCCAAGAGGATTTCGCTCCATGCGGGTTTATTACACCGTGCTGTGGAGACCAGCTCAGGCAAGCAGCAGCCGCACCCCACAGACCCGACTCTAATTTCCCAAAGAATGCTTTGCTTTCCCAGAGGGGATGCCCGGGCCAAGAGGCTTTTGCTCTATGCGGTATCTCCCAATGTGCTGCGAACACTAGGCTAAGGCAACCAGCAAGAGCAGTCCTCTGATTTCCCCGGGACTGCTTTGCTTTTGCAGAAGTTTTCAGCTTGCTGCGAACCGCACTTCGCTGCTGCTTCCTCAGCAAGGCTTTGGGCGTTCGCTCTGTCCCGTCAGGGATGAAGAGATGCGGAGAGCTGGTGCCTCTTGGGCCTTGCTTCCCGGGCTCCATGTTCGCGTCCTGGATTCAACGTGCCAGGCCGAAATAAGCAGATACAGTCACAACCCTGCAGTAGCGTGCGTGGCCCAGGATGGCACTCTATGCACACTACCATCTCCCTGTGTAGGCAACGCTAGGCCTTTTGCTCTGGCGCTCAGGCGGACCCAGGGACTGGGTCAGTTCCTTCCCCACAGGAGAGGAGAGGCAACAGGATCTCTGCACACCGCCCATGCACTGGGATGGGGAGCAGTGAGGTACTTTCCCCACTCCTTCCCCGGACAGCGCGTGCAACCGCGAACGCTTCCACATCCTGGAGGAAGACGGCATCTGACTGCCCGTTCTTTCCGGGAGCTACTTCTGCGAATTCAGGGTAGGCGCCTGGTGGAAAGCACATGTCTGCACCTGGAACAGGAGGCCAAGGAGCTGCTGTCCCCTTGGGCCCAGGGGCACAGGACAGACATGCCTTCTGCCCAGACTCCTTCCTCAGAGTGGAGCAAGCGCCCCTGCCCTAGTCGTCCCCTCGTGTCTCCTTCTCAGCCAGGTTTCCATCTCTCCGCACAGAGAGCGGGTGACACTTCTCTTACCACCGACCCGCTGTTGCTGACAGGGCTGGCTCTCCTGCTTGCGACCGTTTCCGACAACAAGGCCGACTCCTTCTCTTCCCCGGGGCAGCGCGCTGCACCTTCCCCAGACATGCTCCTGGGGAGCGCAGTGACAGACGTGTCCCTTTCCTTAAGGCTCTTCCCACAGGCGCAACCAAGCATCTCTCTCAGGCAGAGGGGATGCCCGGCAAAGAGGATTTCGCTCTATGCGGGTTTATGACACCGTGCTGTGGAGACCAGTTCAGGCAAGCAGCAGCCGCATCCCACAGACCCGACTCTCATTTCCCAAAGAGTGCTGTGCTTTCCCAGAGGGGATGCCCAGGCAAAGAGGCTTTCGCTCTAGGCGGGTTTCACCCACCGTGCTGCGAATACTAGGCTAAGGCACCCAGCCAGAGCAGCCCACACGACCGACTCTGATTTCCCAGCGACTGCTATGCTATCGCAGAGGTTTTCAACTTAGCGAGAACGGCACTTCTCTGCGGTTTCCTCAGCAAGGCTTTGGACGTTCGCTCTGTCGCGTCAGGGAAGAAGAGCTGCGCTAGACGTGGTGCCTCTTGGACCTTGCTTTCCCGTGCTCCATGTTCGCGTCCTGGGTTCACCCTGCCACGCCGAAATAAGTAGACACAGCCTCGACTCTGCAGCAGCGTGCCTGGCCTAGGAGGGCACACTGCTCACAATTTCATCTCCCGGCGTAGGCAAGGCCTGCCCTTTTGCTGTGGCATTCAGGTGGACAGGGACTAGGCCAGTGCCTTCCCCAGCCGGGAGGAGACGCGACACGATCCCTGCACACCGCCTGCGCCCTGGTATGGGGAGTAATGGGTAACTGTCCCTCCTTCCCCGGGTCACCCGCTACCTCCGCCAATGCTGCCACATCCTGGAGGAAGACGACATCTGACTGCCCGTTCCTCCAGGAGCTGTTGCTGTGAGTTCAGGGCCGGGCGCCTGGTGGCAAGCCCACGTCTGCCCTATGGTCAGGTGGCCAAAGAGCTGCTGTCCCCTTGGGTCCGGGGGCCCAGGACAGGCATGTCTTCTGCCCAGACTCCTTCCTCAGAGTGGAGCACGCGCCCCTGCCCTACTCGTTCCCTCGTGTCTCCTTAGCAGCCAGGCTGCCGTCTCTCCCCACAGGGAGCAGGTGACACTTGTCATGCCACCGGCCCGCTGTTCCTGACAGGACCGGCTCTCCTGCTTCGGGACCATTCCCGACAATAAGGCCGACAGCTCCTCTTCACCCAGGAAGCGTGGTGCACCTTCCCTAGTCATGCTCCTGGGGAACGCAGTGACAGACGTGTCACTTTCCTTAAGGCTCATCACAGAGGCGCAGCCGAGCATCTCTCTCAGGCAGAGAGGATGCCGGGCTAAGAGGATTTCGCTCCTTGTGGGTTTATTACACCGTGCTGTGGAGACTAGCTCAGGCAAACAACAGCCGCATCCCACAGAACCGACTCTGATTTCCCAAAGAATACTGTGCTTTCCCAGAGGGGAGGCACGGGCAAAGAGGCTTTCGCTCTAGGCGGGTTTCTCCCACCGTGCTGCGAATACTAGGCTAAGGCACCCAGCCAGAGCATCCCACAGGATCGACTCTGATTTCCCAGGGTCTGCTCTGCTTTCACAGTAGTTTTCAGCTTGGCGCGAACCGCACTTCGCTGTGCTTCCTCAGCAAGGCTTTGGGCGTTCGCTCTGTCGCGTCAGGGAAGAAGAGCTGCGGAAGAGGTGGTGCCTCTTGGGCCTTGCTTTCCTGGACTCCATGTTCGCGCCCTGGGTTCACGCTGCCAGGCCGAACTAAGCAGACACAGCCACAGCCCTGCAGCAGCGTGCGTGGCTTAGGATGGCACTCTACGCCCACTACCATGTCCTCGCTTAGGCGAGGCTTGGCATTTTGCTCTGACGCGAAGGCGGACTCGGGGACTAGGCCAGTGGCCTTTTCCACAGGAGAGGAGAGGTGACAGGATCCCTGCACACCGCCCGTGCACTGGGATGGGGAGATGTGGGGTACTGTCCCCATTCCTTCCCCGGACACCCCGTGCCTCCGCGAACGCTTCCATATCTGGAGGAGGATGGCATCTAACTGCCCGTTCCTGCTGGAGCTGTTTCTGCGAGTTTAGGGCCGGGCGCCTGGTGGCAAGCCCACGTCTGCCCTATGGACAGGTGGCCAAGGAGCTGCTGTCCCCTTGGGCCCAGAGGCATAGAACAGGCCAACCGTCTGCTCAGACTCCTTCCACATAGAGGAGCACGCGCCCCTGCCCTAGTCGTCCTCTCATGTCTCCTTCGCAGCCAGGCTCACATCTCTCCGCACAGGTAGCGGGTGAAACTTGTCTTGCCACCGACACGCTGTTCCTCACGGGTCCGGCTCTCCTGCTTCGCGACCGTTTCCGGACAATAACACCAACGACTCCTTCTCTTGTCCCGGGGAGGCGTGCTGTGCCTTCCCCAGACATGCTCCTGGGTAGCGCAGTGACAGACGTGAACCTTTCCTTAAGGCTGTTTCCACAGGCGCAACCACGCTTCTCTCTCAGGCAGAGGGGATGCCCTGGCCAAGAGGATTTCGCTCCATGCGGGTTTATTACACCGTGCTGTGGAGACCAGCTCAGGCAAGCAGCAGCCGCACCCCACAGACCCGACTCTAATTTCCCAAAGAATGCTTTGCTTTCCCAGAGGGGATGCCCGGGCCAGGAGGCTTTTGCTCTAGGCGGTATCTCCCAATGTGCTGCGAACACTAGGCTAAGGCAACCAGCAAGAGCAGTCCTCTGATTTCCCCGGGACTGCTTTGCTTTTGCAGAAGTTTTCAGCTTGCTGCGAACCGCACTTCGCTGCTGCTTCCTCAGCAAGGCTTTGGGCGTTCGCTCTGTCCCGTCAGGGATGAAGAGATGCGGAGAGCTGGTGCCTCTTGGGCCTTGCTTCCCGGGCTCCATGTTCGCGTCCTGGATTCAACGTGCCAGGCCGAAATAAGCAGATACAGTCACAACCCTGCAGTATCATGCGTGGCCCAGGATGGCACTCTATGCACACTACCATCTCCCTGTGTAGGCAACGCTAGGCCTTTTGCTCTGGCGCTCAGGCGGACCCAGGGACTGGGTCAGTTCCTTCCCCACAGGAGAGGAGAGGCAACAGGATCTCTGCACACCGCCCGTGCACTGGGATGGGGAGCAGTGAGGTACTTTCCCCACTCCTTCCCCGGACAGCGCGTGCATCCGCGAACGCTTCCACATCCTGGAGGAAGACGGCATCTGACTGCCCGTTCTTTCCGGGAGCTACTTCTGCGAATTCAGGGTAGGCGCCTGGTGGCAAGCACATGTCTGCACCTGGAACAGGAGGCCAAGGAGCTGCTGTCCCCTTGGGCCCAGGGGCACAGGACAGACATGCCTTCTGCCCAGACTCCTTCCTCAGAGTGGAGCAAGCGCCCCTGCCCTAGTCGTCCCCTCGTGTCTCCTTCTCAGCCAGGTTTCCATCTCTCCGCACAGAGAGCGGGTGACACTTCTCTTACCACCGACCCGCTGTTGCTGACAGGGCTGGCTCTCCTGCTTGCGACCGTTTCCGACAACAAGGCCGACTCCTTCTCTTCCCCGGGGCAGCGCGCTGCACCTTCCCCAGACATGCTCCTGAGGAGCGCAGTGACAGACGTGTCCCTTTCCTTAAGGCTCTTCCCACAGGCGCAACCAAGCATCTCTCTCAGGCAGAGGGGATGCCCGGCAAAGAGGATTTCGCTCTATGCAGGTTTATGACACCGTGCTGTGGAGACCAGTTCAGGCAAGCAGCAGCCGCATCCCACAGACCCGACTCTCATTTCCCAAAGAGTGCTGTGCTTTCCCAGAGGGGATGCCCAGGCAAAGAGGCTTTCGCTCTAGGCGGGTTTCTCCCACCGTGCTGCGAATACTAGGCTAAGGCACCCAGCCAGAGCAGCCCACAGGATCGACTCTGATTTCCCAGGGTCTGCTCTGCTTTCACAGTAGTTTTCAGCTTGGCGCGAACCGCACTTCGCTGTGCTTCCTCAGCAAGGCTTTGGGCGTTCGCTCTGTCGCGTCAGGGAAGAAGAGCTGCGGAAGAGGTGGTGCCTCTTGGGCCTTGCTTTCCTGGACTCCATGTTCGCGCCCTGGGTTCACGCTGCCAGTCCGAACTAAGCAGACACAGCCACAGCCCTGCAGCAGCGTGCGTGGCTTAGGATGGCACTCTACGCCCACTACCATGTCCTCGCTTAGGCGAGGCTTGGCATTTTGCTCTGACGCGAAGGCGGACTCGGGGACTAGGCCAGTGGCCTTTTCCACAGGAGAGGAGAGGTGACAGGATCCCTGCACACCGCCCGTGCACTGGGATGGGGAGCTGTGGGGTACTGTCCCCATTCCTTCCCCGGACACCCCGTGCCTCCGCAAACGCTTCCATATCTGGAGGAGGATGGCATCTAACTGCCCGTTCCTGCTGGAGCTGTTTCTGCGAGTTCAGGGCCGGGCGCCTGGTGGCAAGCCCACGTCTGCCCTATGGACAGGTGGCCAAGGAGCTGCTGTCCCCTTGGGCCCAGAGGCATAGAACAGGCCAACCGTCTGCTCAGACTCCTTCCACATAGAGGAGCACGCGCCCCTGCCCTAGTCGTCCTCTCATGTCTCCTTCGCAGCCAGGCTCACATCTCTCCGCACAGGTAGCGGGTGAAACTTGTCTTGCCACCGACACGCTGTTCCTCACGGGTCCGGCTCTCCTGCTTCGCGACCGTTTCCGGACAATAACACCAACGACTCCTTCTCTTGTCCCGGGGCGGCGTGCTGTGCCTTCCCCAGACATGCTCCTGGGGAGCGCAGTGACAGACGTGTCCCTTTCCTTAAGGCTGTTTCCACAGGCGCAACCACGCTTCTCTCTCAGGCAGAGGGGATGCCCGGGCCAAGAGGATTTCGCTCCATGCGGGTTTATTACACCGTGCTGTGGAGACCAGCTCACGCAAGCAGCAGCCGCACCCCACAGACCCGACTCTAATTTCCCAAAGAATGCTTTGCTTTCCCAGAGGGGATGCCCGGGCCAGGAGGCTTTTGCTCTATGCGGTATCTCCCAATGTGCTGCGAACACTAGGCTAAGGCAACCAGCAAGAGCAGTCCTCTGATTTCCCCGGGACTGCTTTGCTTTTGCAGAAGTTTTCAGCTTGCTGCGAACCGCACTTCGCTGCTGCTTCCTCAGCAAGGCTTTGGGCGTTCGCTCTGTCCCGTCAGGGATGAAGAGATGCGGAGAGCTGGTGCCTCTTGGGCCTTGCTTCCCGGGCTCCATGTTCGCGTCCTGGATTCAACGTGCCAGGCCGAAATAAGCAGATACAGTCACAACCCTGCAGTAGCGTGCGTGGCCCAGGATGGCACTCTATGCACACTACCATCTCCCTGTGTAGGCAACGCTAGGCCTTTTGCTCTGGCACTCAGGCGGACCCAGGGACTGGGTCAGTTCCTTCCCCACAGGAGAGGAGAGGCAACAGGATCTCTGCACACCGCCCGTGCACTGGGATGGGGAGCAGTGAGGTACTTTCCCCACTCCTTCCCCGGACAGCGCGTGCATCCTCGAACGCTTCCACATCCTGGAGGAAGACGGCATCTGACTGCCCGTTCTTTCCGGGAGCTACTTCTGCGAATTCAGGGTAGGCGCCTGGTGGCAAGCACATGTCTGCACCTGGAACAGGAGGCCAAGGAGCTGCTGTCCCCTTGGGCCCAGGGGCACACGACAGACATGCCTTCTGCCCAGACTCCTTCCTCAGAGTGGAGCAAGCGCCCCTGCCCTAGTCGTCCCCTCGTGTCTCCTTCTCAGCCAGGTTTCCATCTTTCCGCACAGAGAGCGGGTGACACTTCTCTTACCACCGACCCGCTGTTGCTGACAGGGCTGGCTCTCCTGCTTGCGACCGTTTCCGACAACAAGGCCGACTCCTTCTCTTCCCCGGGGCAGCGCGCTGCACCTTCCCCAGACATGCTCCTGGGGAGCGCAGTGACAGACGTGTCCCTTTCCTTAAGGCTCTTCCCACAGGCGCAACCAAGCATCTCTCTCAGGCAGAGGGGATGCCCGGCAAAGAGGATTTCGCTCTATGCGGGTTTATGACACCGTGCTGTGGAGACCAGTTCAGGCAAGCAGCAGCCGCATCCCACAGACCCGACTCTCATTTCCCAAAGAGTGCTGTGCTTTCCCAGAGGGGATGCCCAGGCAAAGAGGCTTTCGCTCTAGGCGGGTTTCTCCCACCGTGCTGCGAATACTAGGCTAAGGCACCCAGCCAGAGCAGCCCACACGACCGACTCTGATTTCCCAGCGACTGCTATGCTATCGCAGAGGTTTTCAGCTTAGCGAGAACGGCACTTCTCTGCGGCTTCCTCAGCAAGGCTTTGGACGTTCGCTCTGTCGCGTCAGGGAAGAAGAGCTGCGCTAGAGTTGGTGCCTCTTGGACCTTGCTTTCCCGTGCTCCATGTTCGCGTCCTGGGTTCACCCTGCCACGCCGAAATAAGTAGACACAGCCTCGACTCTGCAGCAGCGTGCCTGGCCTAGGAGGGCACACTGCTCACAATTTCATCTCCCGGCGTAGGCAAGGCCTGCCCTTCGCTGTGGCATTCAGGTGGACAGGGACTAGGCCAGTGCCTTCCCCAGCCGGGAGGAGACGCGACACGATCCCTGCACACCGCCTGCGCCCTGGTATGGGGAGTAATGGGTAACTGTCCCTCCTTCCCCGGGTCACCCGCTACCTCCGCCAATGCTGCCACATCCTGGAGGAAGACGACATCTGACTGCCCGTTCCTCCAGGAGCTGTTTCTGTGAGTTCAGGGCCGGGCGCCTGGTGGCAAGCCCACGTCTGCCCTATGGTCAGGTGGCCAAAGAGCTGCTGTCCCCTTGGGTCCGGGGGCCCAGGACAGGCATGTCTTCTGCCCAGACTCCTTCCTCAGAGTGGAGCACGCGCCCCTGCCCTACTCGTTCCCTCGTGTCTCCTTAGCAGCCAGGCTGCCGTCTCTCCCCACAGGGAGCAGGTGACACTTGTCATGCCACCGGCCCGCTGTTCCTGACAGGACCGGCTCTCCTGCTTCGGGACCATTCCCGACAATAAGGCCGACAGCTCCTCTTCACCCAGGAAGCGTGGTGCACCTTCCCTAGTCATGCTCCTGGGGAACGCAGTGACAGATGTGTCACTTTCCTTAAGGCTCATCACAGAGGCGCAGCCGAGCATCTCTCTCAGGCAGAGGGGATGCCGGGCTAAGAGGATTTTGCTCCTTGTGGGTTTATTACACCGTGCTGTGGAGACTAGCTCAGGCAAACAACAGCCGCATCCCACAGAACCGACTCTGATTTCCCAAAGAATACTGTGCTTTCCCAGAGGGGAGGCCCGGGCAAAGAGGCTTTCGCTCTAGGCGGGTTTCTCCCACCGTGCTGCGAATACTAGGCTAAGGCACCCAGCCAGAGCATCCCACAGGATCGACTCTGATTTCCCAGGGTCTGCTCTGCTTTCACAGTAGTTTTCAGCTTGGCGCGAACCGCACTTCGCTGTGCTTCCTCAGCAAGGCTTTGGGCGTTCGCTCTGTCGCGTCAGGGAAGAAGAGCTGCGGAAGAGGTGGTGCCTCTTGGGCCTTGCTTTCCTGGACTCCATGTTCGCGCCCTGGGTTCACGCTGCCAGGCCGAACTAAGCAGACACAGCCACAGCCCTGCAGCAGCGTGCGTGCCTTAGATGGCACTCTACGCCCACTACCATGTCCTCGCTTAGGCGAGGCTTGGCATTTTGCTCTGACGCGAAGGCGGACTCGGGGACTAGGCCAGTGGCCTTGTCCACAGGAGAGGAGAGGTGACAGGATCCCTGCACACCGCCCGTGCACTGGGATGGGGAGCTGTGGGGTACTGTCCCCATTCCTTCACCGGACACCCCGTGCCTCCGCGAACGCTTCCATATCTGGAGGAGAATGGCTTCTAACTGCCCGTTCCTGCTGGAGCTGTTTCTGCGAGTTCAGGGCCGGGCGCCTGGTGGCAAGCCCACGTCTGCCCTATGGACAGGTGGCCAAGGAGCTGCTGTCCCCTTGGGCCCAGAGGCATAGAACAGGCCAACCGTCTGCTCAGACTCCTTCCACATAGAGGAGCACGCGCCCCTGCCCTAGTCGTCCTCTCATGTCTCCTTCGCAGCCAGGCTCACATCTCTCCGCACAGGTAGCGGGTGAAACTTGTCTTGCCACAGACACGCTGTTCCTCACGGGTCCGGCTCTCCTGCTTCGCGACCGTTTCCGGACAATAACACCAACGACTCCTTCTCTTGTCCCGGGGCGGCGTGCTGTGCCTTCCCCAGACATGCTCCTGGGGAGCGCAGTGACAGACGTGAACCTTTCCTTAAGGCTGTTTCCACAGGCGCAACCACGCTTCTCTCTCAGGCAGAGGGGATGCCCGGGCCAGAGGATTTCACTCCATGCGGGTTTATTACACCGTGCTGTGGAGACCAGCTCAGGCAAGCAGCAGCCGCACACCACAGACCCGACTCTAATTTCCCAAAGAATGCTTTGCTTTCCCAGAGGGGATGCCCGGGCCAGGAGGCTTTTGCTCTATGCGGTATCTCCCAATGTGCTGCGAACACTAGGCTAAGGCAACCAGCAAGAGCAGTCCTCTGATTTCCCCGGGACTGCTTTGCTTTTGCAGAAGTTTTCAGCTTGCTGCGAACCGCACTTCGCTGCTGCTTCCTCAGCAAGGCTTTGGGCGTTCGCTCTGTCCCGTCAGGGATGAAGAGATGCGGAGAGCTGGTGCCTCTTGGGCCTTGCTTCCCGGGCTCCATGTTCGCGTCCTGGATTCAACGTGCCAGGCCGAAATAAGCAGATACAGTCACAACCCTGCAGTAGCGTGCGTGGCCCAGGATGGCACTCTATGCACACTACCATCTCCCTGTGTAGGCAACGCTAGGCCTTTTGCTCTGGCGCTCAGGCGGACCCAGGGACTAGGTCAGTTCCTTCCCCACAGGAGAGGAGAGGCAACAGGATCTCTGCACACCGCCCGTGCACTGGGATGGGGAGCAGTGAGGTACTTTCCCCACTCCTTCCCCGGACAGAGCGTGCATCCGCGAACGCTTCCACATCCTGGAGGAAGACGGCATCTGACTGCCCGTACTTTCCAGGAGCTACTTCTGCGAATTCAGGGTAGTCGCCTGGTGGCAAGCACATGTCTGCACCTGGAACAGGAGGCCAAGGAGCTGCTGTCCCCTTGGGCCCAGGGGCACACGACAGACATACCTTCTGCCCAGACTCCTTCCTCAGAGTGGAGCAAGCGCCCCTGCCCTAGTCGTCCCCTCGTGTCTCCTTCTCAGCCAGGTTTCCATCTCTCCGCACAGAGAGTGGGTGACACTTCTCTTACCACCGACCCGCTGTTGCTGACAGGGCTGGCTCTCCTGCTTGCGACCGTTTCCGACAACAAGGCCGACTCCTTCTCTTCCCCGGGGCAGCGCGCTGCACCTTCCCCAGACATGCTCCTGGGGAGCGCAGTGACAGACGTGTCCCTTTCCTTAAGGCTCTTCCCACAGGCGCAACCAAGCATCTCTCTCAGGCAGAGGGGATGCCCGGCAAAGAGGATTTCGCTCTATGCGGGTTTATGACACCGTGCTGTGGAGACCTGTTCAGGCAAGCAGCAGCCGCATCCCACAGACCCGACTCTCATTTCCCAAAGAGTGCTGTGCTTTCCCAGAGGGGATGCCCAGGCAAAGAGGCTTTCACTCTAGGCGGGTTTCTCCCACCGTGCTGCGAATACTAGGCTAAGGCACCCAGCCAGAGCAGCCCACACGACCGACTCTGATTTCCCAGCAACTGCTATGCTATCGCAGAGGTTTTCAGCTTAGCGAGAACGGCACTTCTCTGCGGCTTCCTCAGCAAGGCTTTGGACGTTCGCTCTGTCGCGTCAGGGAAGAAGAGCTGCGCTAGAGGTGGTGCCTCTTGGACCTTGCTTTCCCGTGCTCCATGTTCGCGTCCTGGGTTCACCCTGCCACGCCGAAATAAGTAGACACAGCCTCGACTCTGCAGCAGCGTGCCTGGCCTAGGAGGGCACACTGCTCACAATTTCATCTCCCGGCGTAGGCAAGGCCTGCCCTTTTGCTGTGGCATTCAGGTGGACAGGGACTAGGCCAGTGCCTTCCCCAGCCGGGAGGAGACGCGACACGATCCCTGCACACCGCCTGCGCCCTGGTATGGGGAGTAATGGGTAACTGTCCCTCCTTCCCCGGGTCACCCGCTACCTCCGCCAATGCTGCCACATCCTGGAGGAAGACGACATCTGACTGCCCGTTCCTCCAGGAGCTGTTTCTGTGAGTTCAGGGCCGGGCGCCTGGTGGCAAGCCCACGTCTGCCCTATGGTCAGGTGGCCAAAGAGCTGCTGTCCCCTTGGGTCCGGGGGCCCAGGACAGGCATGTCTTCTGCCCAGACTCCTTCCTCAGAGTGGAGCACGCGCCCCTGCCCTACTCGTTCCCTCGTGTCTCCTTAGCAGCCAGGCTGCCGTCTCTCCCCACAGGGAGCAGGTGACACTTGTCATGCCACCGGCCCGCTGTTCCTGACAGGACCGGCTCTCCTGCTTCGGGACCATTCCCGACAATAAGGCCGACAGCTCCTCTTCACCCAGGAAGCGTGGTGCACCTTCCCTAGTCATGCTCCTGGGGAACGCAGTGACAGACGTGTCACTTTCCTTAAGGCTCATCACAGAGGCGCAGCCGAGCATCTCTCTCAGGCAGAGGGGATGCCGGGCTAAGAGGATTTTGCTCCTTGTGGGTTTATTACACCGTGCTGTGGAGACTAGCTCAGGCAAACAACAGCCGCATCCCACAGAACCGACTCTGATTTCCCAAAGAATACTGTGCTTTCCCAGAGGGGAGGCCCGGGCAAAGAGGCTTTCGCTCTAGGCGGGTTTCTCCCACCGTGCTACGAATACTAGGCTAAGGCACCCAGCCAGAGCATCCCACAGGATCGACTCTGATTTCCCAGGGTCTGCTCTGCTTTCACAGTAGTTTTCAGCTTGGCGCGAACCGCACTTCGCTGTGCTTCCTCAGCAAGGCTTTGGGCGTTCGCTCTGTCGCGTCAGGGAAGAAGAGCTGCGGAAGAGGTGGTGCCTCTTGGGCCTTGCTTTCCTGGACTCCATGTTCGCGCCCTGGGTTCACGCTGCCAGGCCGAACTAAGCAGACACAGCCACAGCCCTGCAGCAGCGTGCGTGGCTTAGGATGGCACTCTACGCCCACTACCATGTCCTCGCTTAGGCGAGGCTTGGCATTTTGCTCTGACGCGAAGGCGGACTCGGGGACTAGGCCAGTGGCCTTTTCCACAGGAGAGGAGAGGTGACAGGATCCCTGCACACCGCCCGTGCACTGGGATGGGGAGCTGTGGGGTACTGTCCCCATTCCTTCCCCGGACACCCCGTGCCTCCGCGAACGCTTCCATATCTGGAGGAGGATGGCATCTAACTGCCCGTTCCTGCTGGAGCTGTTTCTGCGAGTTTTTCCGGGCGCCTGGTGGGAAGCCCACGTCTGCCCTATGGACAGGTGGCCAAGGAGCTGCTGTCCCCTTGGGCCCAGAGGCATAGAACAGGCCAACCGTCTGCTCAGACTCCTTCCACATAGAGGAGCACGCGCCCCTGCCCTAGTCGTCCTCTCATGTCTCCTTCGCAGCCAGGCTCACATCTCTCCGCACAGGTAGCGGGTGAAACTTGTCTTGCCACCGACACGCTGTTCCTCACGGGTCCGGCTCTCCTGCTTCGCGACCGTTTCCGGACAATAAAACCAACGACTCCTTCTCTTGTCCCGGGGCGGCGTGCCAGGCCGAAATAAGCATGTCACAACCCTGCAGTAGCGTGCGTGGCCCAGGATGGCACTCTATGCACACTACCATCTCCCTGTGTAGGCAACGCTAGGCCTTTTGCTCTGGCGCTCAGGCGGACCCAGGGACTGGGTCAGTTCCTTCCCCACAGGAGAGGAGAGGCAACAGGATCTCTGCACACCGCCCGTGCACTGGGATGGGGAGCAGTGAGGTACTTTCCCCACTCCTTCCCCGGACAGCGCGTGCATCCGCGAACGCTTCCACATCCTGGAGGAAGACGGCATCTGACTGCCCGTTCTTTCCGGGAGCTACTTCTGCGAATTCAGGGTAGGCGCCTGGTGGAAAGCACATGTCTGCACCTGGAACAGGAGGCCAAGGAGCTGCTGTCCCCTTGGGCCCAGGGGCACAGGACAGACATGCCTTCTGCCCAGACTCCTTCCTCAGAGTGGAGCAAGCGCCCCTGCCCTAGTCGTCCCCTCGTGTCTCCTTCTCAGCCAGGTTTCCATCTCTCCGCACAGAGAGCGGGTGACACTTCTCTTACCACCGACCCGCTGTTGCTGACAGGGCTGGCTCTCCTGCTTGCGACCGTTTCCGACAACAAGGCCGACTCCTTCTCTTCCCCGGGGCAGCGCGCTGCACCTTCCCCAGACATGCTCCTGGGGAGCGCAGTGACAGACGTGTCCCTTTCCTTAAGGCTCTTCCCACAGGCGCAACCAAGCATCTCTCTCAGGCAGAGGGGATGCCCGGCAAAGAGGATTTCGCTCTATGCGGGTTTATGACACCGTGCTGTGGAGACCAGTTCAGGCAAGCAGCAGCCGCATCCCACAGACCCGACTCTCATTTCCCAAAGAGTGCTGTGCTTTCCCAGAGGGGATGCCCGGGCAAAGAGGCTTTCGCTCTAGGCGGGTTTCTCCCACCGTGCTGCGAATACTAGGCTAAGGCATCCAGCCAGAGCAGCCCACACGACCGACTCTGATTACCCAGCGACTGCTATGCTATCACAGAGGTTTTCAGCTTAGCGAGAACGGCACTTCTCTGCGGCTTCCTCAGCAAGGCTTTGGACGTTCGCTCTGTCGCGTCAGGGAAGAAGAGCTGCGCTAGAGGTGGTGCCTCTTGGACCTTGCTTTCCCGTGCTCCATGTTCGCGTCCTGGGTTCACCCTGCCACGCCGAAATAAGTAGACACAGCCTCGACTCTGCAGCAGCGTGCCTGGCCTAGGAGGGCACACTGCTCACAATTTCATCTCCCGGCGTAGGCAAGGCCTGCCCTTCGCTGTGGCATTCAGGTGGACAGGGACTAGGCCAGTGCCTTCCCCAGCCGGGAGGAGACGCGACACGATCCCTGCACACCGCCTGCGCCCTGGTATGGGGAGTAATGGGTAACTGTCCCTCCTTCCCCGGGTCACCCGCTACCTCCGCCAATGCTGCCACATCCTGGAGGAAGACGACATCTGACTGCCCGTTCCTCCAGGAGCTGTTTCTGTGAGTTCAGGGCCGGGCGCCTGGTGGCAAGCCCACGTCTGCCCTATGGTCAGGTGGCCAAAGAGCTGCTGTCCCCTTGGGTCCGGGGGCCCAGGACAGGCATGTCTTCTGCCCAGACTCCTTCCTCAGAGTGGAGCACGCGCCCCTGCCCTACTCGTTCCCTCGTGTCTCCTTAGCAGCCAGGCTGCCGTCTCTCCCCACAGGGAGCAGGTGACACTTGTCATGCCACCGGCCCGCTGTTCCTGACAGGACCGGCTCTCCTGCTTCGGGACCATTCCCGACAATAAGGCCGACAGCTCCTCTTCACCCAGGAAGCGTCGTGCACCTTCCCTAGTCATGCTCCTGGGGAATGCAGTGACAGACGTGTCACTTTCCTTAAGGCTCATCACAGAGGCGCAGCCGAGCATCTCTCTCAGGCAGAGGGGATGCCGGGCTAAGAGGATTTCGCTCCTTGTGGGTTTATTACACCGTGCTGTGGAGACTAGCTCAGGCAAACAACAGCCGCATCCCACAGAACCGACTCTGATTTCCCAAAGAATACTGTGCTTTCCCAGAGGGGAGGCCCGGGCAAAGAGGCTTTCGCTCTAGGCGGGTTTCTCCCACCGTGCTACGAATACTAGGCTAAGGCACCCAGCCAGAGCATCCCACAGGATCGACTCTGATTTCCCAGGGTCTGCTCTGCTTTCACAGTAGTTTTCAGCTTGGCGCGAACCGCACTTCGCTGTGCTTCCTCAGCAAGGCTTTGGGCGTTCGCTCTGTCGCGTCAGGGAAGAAGAGCTGCGGAAGAGGTGGTGCCTCTTGGGCCTTGCTTTCCTGGACTCCATGTTCGCGCACTGGGTTCACGCTGCCAGGCCGAACTAAGCAGACACAGCCACAGCCCTGCAGCAGCGTGCGTGCCTTAGATGGCACTCTACGCCCACTACCATGTCCTCGCTTAGGCGAGGCTTGGCATTTTGCTCTGACGCGAAGGCGGACTCGGGGACTAGGCCAGTGGCCTTGTCCACAGGAGAGGAGAGGTGACAGGATCCCTGCACACCGCCCGTGCACTGGGATGGGGAGCTGTGGGGTACTGTCCCCATTCCTTCCCCGGACACCCCGTGCCTCCGCGAACGCTTCCATATCTGGAGGAGAATGGCATCTAACTGCCCGTTCCTGCTGGAGCTGTTTCTGCGAGTTCAGGGCCGGGCGCCTGGTGGCAAGCCCACGTCTGCCCTATGGACAGGTGGCCAAGGAGCTGCTGTCCCCTTGGGCCCAGAGGCATAGAACAGGCCAACCGTCTGCTCAGACTCCTTCCACATAGAGGAGCACGCGCCCCTGCCCTAGTCGTCCTCTCATGTCTCCTTCGCAGCCAGGCTCACATCTCTCCGCACAGGTAGCGGGTGAAACTTGTCTTGCCACCGACACGCTGTTCCTCACGGGTCCGGCTCTCCTGCTTCGCGACCGTTTCCGGACAATAAAACCAACGACTCCTTCTCTTGTCCCGGGGCGGCGTGCCAGGCCGAAATAAGCATGTCACAACCCTGCAGTAGCGTGCGTGGCCCAGGATGGCACTCTATGCACACTACCATCTCCCTGTGTAGGCAACGCTAGGCCTTTTGCTCTGGCGCTCAGGCGGACCCAGGGACTGGGTCAGTTCCTTCCCCACAGGAGAGGAGAGGCAACAGGATCTCTGCACACCGCCCGTGCACTGGGATGGGGAGCAGTGAGGTACTTTCCCCACTCCTTCCCCGGACAGCGCGTGCATCCGCGAACGCTTCCACATCCTGGAGGAAGACGGCATCTGACTGCCCGTTCTTTCCGGGAGCTACTTCTGCGAATTCAGGGTAGGCGCCTGGTGGCAAGCACATGTCTGCACCTGGAACAGGAGGCCAAGGAGCTGCTGTCCCCTTGGGCCCAGGGGCACAGGACAGACATGCCTTCTGCCCAGACTCCTTCCTCAGAGTGGAGCAAGCGCCCCTGCCCTAGTCGTCCCCTCGTGTCTCCTTCTCAGCCAGGTTTCCATCTCTCCGCACAGAGAGCGGGTGACACTTCTCTTACCACCGACCCGCTGTTGCTGACAGGGCTGGCTCTCCTGCTTGCGACCGTTTCCGACAACAAGGCCGACTCCTTCTCTTCCCCGGGGCAGCGCGCTGCACCTTCCCCAGACATGCTCCTGGGGAGCGCAGTGACAGACGTGTCCCTTTCCTTAAGGCTCTTCCCACAGGCGCAACCAAGCATCTCTCTCAGGCAGAGGGGATGCCCGGCAAAGAGGATTTCGCTCTATGCGGGTTTATGACACCGTGCTGTGGAGACCAGTTCAGGCAAGCAGCAGCCGCATCCCACAGACCCGACTCTCATTTCCCAAAGAGTGCTGTGCTTTCCCAGAGGGGATGCCCGGGCAAAGAGGCTTTCGCTCTAGGCGGGTTTCTCCCACCGTGCTGCGAATACTAGGCTAAGGCACCCAGCCAGAGCAGCCCACACGACCGACTCTGATTACCCAGCGACTGCTATGCTATCGCAGAGGTTTTCAGCTTAGCGAGAACGGCACTTCTCTGCGGCTTCCTCAGCAAGGCTTTGGACGTTCGCTCTGTCGCGTCAGGGAAGAAGAGCTGCGCTAGAGGTGGTGCCTCTTGGACCTTGCTTTCCCGTGCTCCATGTTCGCGTCCTGGGTTCACCCTGCCACGCCGAAATAAGTAGACACAGCCTCGACTCTGCAGCAGCGTGCCTGGCCTAGGAGGGCACACTGCTCACAATTTCATCTCCCGGCGTAGGCAAGGCCTGCCCTTTTGCTGTGGCATTCAGGTGGACAGGGACTAGGCCAGTGCCTTCCCCAGCCGGGAGGAGACGCGACACGATCCCTGCACACCGCCTGCGCCCTGGTATGGGGAGTAATGGGTAACTGTCCCTCCTTCCCCGGGTCACCCGCTACCTCCGCCAATGCTGCCACATCCTGGAGGAAGACGACATCTGACTGCCCGTTCCTCCAGGAGCTGTTTCTGTGAGTTCAGGGCCGGGCGCCTGGTGGCAAGCCCACGTCTGCCCTATGGTCAGGTGGCCAAAGAGCTGCTGTCCCCTTGGGTCCGGGGGCCCAGGACAGGCATGTCTTCTGCCCAGACTCCTTCCTCAGAGTGGAGCACGCGCCCCTGCCCTACTCGTTCCCTCGTGTCTCCTTAGCAGCCAGGCTGCCGTCTCTCCCCACAGGGAGCAGGTGACACTTGTCATGCCACCGGCCCGCTGTTCCTGACAGGACCGGCTCTCCTGCTTCGGGACCATTCCCGACAATAAGGCCGACAGCTCCTCTTCACCCAGGAAGCGTGGTGCACCTTCCCTAGTCATGCTCCTGGGGAACGCAGTGACAGACGTGTCACTTTCCTTAAGGCTCATCACAGAGGCGCAGCCGAGCATCTCTCTCAGGCAGAGGGGATGCCGGGCTAAGAGGATTTCGCTCCTTGTGGGTTTATTACACCGTGCTGTGGAGACTAGCTCAGGCAAACAACAGCCGCATCCCACAGAACCGACTCTGATTTCCCAAAGAATACTGTGCTTTCCCAGAGGGGAGGCCCGGGCAAAGAGGCTTTCGCTCTAGGCGGGTTTCTCCCACCGTGCTGCGAATACTAGGCTAAGGCACCTAGCCAGAGCATCCCACAGGATCGACTCTGATTTCCCAGGGTCTGCTCTGCTTTCACAGTAGTTTTCAGCTTGGCGCGAACCGCACTTCGCTGTGCTTCCTCAGCAAGGCTTTGGGCGTTCGCTCTGTCGCGTCAGGGAAGAAGAGCTGCGGAAGAGGTGGTGCCTCTTGGGCCTTGCTTTCCTGGACTCCATGTTCGCGCCCTGGGTTCACGCTGCCAGGCCGAACTAAGCAGACACAGCCACAGCCCTGCAGCAGCGTGCGTGGCTTAGGATGGCACTCTACGCCCACTACCATGTCCTCGCTTAGGCGAGGCTTGGCATTTTGCTCTGACGCGAAGGCGGACCTGGGGACTAGGCCAGTGGCCTTTTCCACAGGAGAGGAGAGGTGACAGGATCCCTGCACACCGCCCGTGCACTGGGATGGGGAGCTGTGGGGTACTGTCCCCATTCCTTCCCCGGACACCCCGTGCCTCCGCAAACGCTTCCATATCTGGAGGAGGATGGCATCTAACTGCCCGTTCCTGCTGGAGCTGTTTCTGCGAGTTCAGGGCCGGGCGCCTGGTGGCAAGCCCACGTCTGCCCTATGGACAGGTGGCCAAGGAGCTGCTGTCCCCTTGGGCCCAGAGGCATAGAACAGGCCAACCGTCTGCTCAGACTCCTTCCACATAGAGGAGCACGCGCCCCTGCCCTAGTCGTCCTCTCATGTCTCCTTCGCAGCCAGGCTCACATCTCTCCGCACAGGTAGCGGGTGAAACTTGTCTTGCCACCGACACGCTGTTCCTCACGGGTCCGGCTCTCCTGCTTCGCGACCGTTTCCGGACAATAACACCAACGACTCCTTCTCTTGTCCCGGGGCGGCGTGCTGTGCGTTCCCCAGACATGCTCCTGGGGAGCGCAGTGACAGACGTGTCCCTTTCCTTAAGGCTGTTTCCACAGGCGCAACCACGCTTCTCTCTCAGGCAGAGGGGTGCCCGGGCCAAGAGGATTTCGCTCCATGCGGGTTTATTACACCGTGCTGTGGAGACCAGCTCAGGCAAGCAGCAGCCGCACCCCACAGACCCGACTCTAATTTCCCAAAGAATG
The DNA here is from genome assembly GCF_030435805.1 of Mustela lutreola. Classification (NCBI taxonomy): domain Eukaryota; kingdom Metazoa; phylum Chordata; class Mammalia; order Carnivora; family Mustelidae; genus Mustela; species Mustela lutreola. The sequence continues at coordinate 61,458,632 of NC_081304.1, read as the reverse complement.
CTTTGCTTTCCCAGAGGGGATGCCCGGGCCAGGAGGCTTTTGCTCTATGCGGTATCTCCCAATGTGCTGCGAACCCTAGGCTAAGGCAACCAGCAAGAGCAGTCCTCTGATTTCCCCGGGACTGCTTTGCTTTTGCAGAAGTTTTCAGCTTGCTGCGAACCGCACTTCGCTGCTGCTTCCTCAGCAAGGCTTTGGGCGTTCGCTCTGTCCCGTCAGGGATGAAGAGATGCGGAGAGCTGGTGCCTCTTGGGCCTTGCTTCCCGGGCTCCATGTTCGCGTCCTGGATTCAACGTGCCAGGCCGAAATAAGCAGATACAGTCACAACCCTGCAGTAGCGTGCGTGGCCCAGGATGGCACTCTATGCACACTACCATCTCCCTGTGTAGGCAACGCTAGGCCTTTTGCTCTGGCGCTCAGGCGGACCCAGGGACTGGGTCAGTTCCTTCCCCACAGGAGAGGAGAGGCAACAGGATCTCTGCACACCGCCCGTGCACTGGGATGGGGAGCAGTGAGGTACTTTCCCCACTCCTTCCCCGGACAGCGCGTGCATCCGCGAACGCTTCCACATCCTGGAGGAAGACGGCATCTGACTGCCCGTTCTTTCCGGGAGCTACTTCTGCGAATTCAGGGTAGGCGCCTGGTGGCAAGCACATGTCTGCACCTGGAACAGGAGGCCAAGGAGCTGCTGTCCCCTTGGGCCCAGGGGCACACGACAGACATGCCTTCTGCCCAGACTCCTTCCTCAGAGTGGAGCAAGCGCCCCTGCCCTAGTCGTCCCCTCGTGTCTCCTTCTCAGCCAGGTTTCCATCTCTCCGCACAGAGAGCGGGTGACACTTCTCTTACCACCGACCCGCTGTTGCTGACAGGGCTGGCTCTCCTGCTTGCGACCGTTTCCGACAACAAGGCCGACTCCTTCTCTTCCCCGGGGCAGCGCGCTGCACCTTCCCCAGACATGCTCCTGGGGAGCGCAGTGACAGACGTGTCCCTTTCCTTAAGGCTCTTCCCACAGGCGCAACCAAGCATCTCTCTCAGGCAGAGGGGATGCCCGGCAAAGAGGATTTCGCTCTATGCGGGTTTATGACACCGTGCTGTGGAGACCAGTTCAGGCAAGCAGCAGCCGCATCCCACAGACCCGACTCTCATTTCCCAAAGAGTGCTGTGCTTTCCCAGAGGGGATGCCCAGGCAAAGAGGCTTTCGCTCTAGGCGGGTTTCTCCCACCGTGCTGCGAATACTAGGCTAAGGCACCCAGCCAGAGCAGCCCACACGACCGACTCTGATTTCCCAGCGACTGCTATGCTATCGCAGAGGTTTTCAGCTTAGCGAGAACGGCACTTCTCTGCGGCTTCCTCAGCAAGGCTTTGGACGTTCGCTCTGTCGCGTCAGGGAAGAAGAGCTGCGCTAGAGTTGGTGCCTCTTGGACCTTGCTTTCCCGTGCTCCATGTTCGCGTCCTGGGTTCACCCTGCCACGCCGAAATAAGTAGACACAGCCTCGACTCTGCAGCAGCGTGCCTGGCCTAGGAGGGCACACTGCTCACAATTTCATCTCCCGGCGTAGGCAAGGCCTGCCCTTCGCTGTGGCATTCAGGTGGACAGGGACTAGGCCAGTGCCTTCCCCAGCCGGGAGGAGACGCGACACGATCCCTGCACACCGCCTGCGCCCTGGTATGGGGAGTAATGGGTAACTGTCCCTCCTTCCCCGGGTCACCCGCTACCTCCGCCAATGCTGCCACATCCTGGAGGAAGACGACATCTGACTGCCCGTTCCTCCAGGAGCTGTTTCTGTGAGTTCAGGGCCGGGCGCCTGGTGGCAAGCCCACGTCTGCCCTATGGTCAGGTGGCCAAAGAGCTGCTGTCCCCTTGGGTCCGGGGGCCCAGGACAGGCATGTCTTCTGCCCAGACTCCTTCCTCAGAGTGGAGCACGCGCCCCTGCCCTACTCGTTCCCTCGTGTCTCCTTAGCAGCCAGGCTGCCGTCTCTCCCCACAGGGAGCAGGTGACACTTGTCATGCCACCGGCCCGCTGTTCCTGACAGGACCGGCTCTCCTGCTTCGGGACCATTCCCGACAATAAGGCCGACAGCTCCTCTTCACCCAGGAAGCGTGGTGCACCTTCCCTAGTCATGCTCCTGGGGAACGCAGTGACAGATGTGTCACTTTCCTTAAGGCTCATCACAGAGGCGCAGCCGAGCATCTCTCTCAGGCAGAGGGGATGCCGGGCTAAGAGGATTTTGCTCCTTGTGGGTTTATTACACCGTGCTGTGGAGACTAGCTCAGGCAAACAACAGCCGCATCCCACAGAACCGACTCTGATTTCCCAAAGAATACTGTGCTTTCCCAGAGGGGAGGCCCGGGCAAAGAGGCTTTCGCTCTAGGCGGGTTTCTCCCACCGTGCTGCGAATACTAGGCTAAGGCACCCAGCCAGAGCATCCCACAGGATCGACTCTGATTTCCCAGGGTCTGCTCTGCTTTCACAGTAGTTTTCAGCTTGGCGCGAACCGCACTTCGCTGTGCTTCCTCAGCAAGGCTTTGGGCGTTCGCTCTGTCGCGTCAGGGAAGAAGAGCTGCGGAAGAGGTGGTGCCTCTTGGGCCTTGCTTTCCTGGACTCCATGTTCGCGCCCTGGGTTCACGCTGCCAGGCCGAACTAAGCAGACACAGCCACAGCCCTGCAGCAGCGTGCGTGCCTTAGATGGCACTCTACGCCCACTACCATGTCCTCGCTTAGGCGAGGCTTGGCATTTTGCTCTGACGCGAAGGCGGACTCGGGGACTAGGCCAGTGGCCTTGTCCACAGGAGAGGAGAGGTGACAGGATCCCTGCACACCGCCCGTGCACTGGGATGGGGAGCTGTGGGGTACTGTCCCCATTCCTTCCCCGGACACCCCGTGCCTCCGCGAACGCTTCCATATCTGGAGGAGAATGGCATCTAACTGCCCGTTCCTGCTGGAGCTGTTTCTGCGATTTCAGGGCCGGGCGCCTGGTGGCAAGCCCACGTCTGCCCTATGGACAGGTGGCCAAGGAGCTGCTGTCCCCTTGGGCCCAGAGGCATAGAACAGGCCAACCGTCTGCTCAGACTCCTTCCACATAGAGGAGCACGCGCCCCTGCCCTAGTCGTCCTCTCATGTCTCCTTCGCAGCCAGGCTCACATCTCTCCGCACAGGTAGCGGGTGAAACTTGTCTTGCCACCGACACGCTGTTCCTCACGGGTCCGGCTCTCCTGCTTCGCGACCGTTTCCGGACAATAACACCAACGACTCCTTCTCTTGTCCCGGGGCGGCGTGCTGTGCCTTCCCCAGACATGCTCCTGGGGAGCGCAGTGACAGACGTGTCCCTTTCCTTAAGGCTGTTTCCACAGGCGCAACCACGCTTCTCTCTCAGGCAGAGGGGATGCCCGGGCCAAGAGGATTTCGCTCCATGCGGGTTTATTACACCGTGCTGTGGAGACCAGCTCAGGCAAGCAGCAGCCGCACCCCACAGACCCGACTCTAATTTCCCAAAGAATGCTTTGCTTTCCCAGAGGGGATGCCCGGGCCAGGAGGCTTTTGCTCTATGCGGTATCTCCCAATGTGCTGCGAACCCTAGGCTAAGGCAACCAGCAAGAGCAGTCCTCTGATTTCCCCGGGACTGCTTTGCTTTTGCAGAAGTTTTCAGCTTGCTGCGAACCGCACTTCGCTGCTGCTTCCTCAGCAAGGCTTTGGGCGTTCGCTCTGTCCCGTCAGGGATGAAGAGATGCGGAGAGCTGGTGCCTCTTGGGCCTTGCTTCCCGGGCTCCATGTTCGCGTCCTGGATTCAACGTGCCAGGCCGAAATAAGCAGATACAGTCACAACCCTGCAGTAGCGTGCGTGGCCCAGGATGGCACTCTATGCACACTACCATCTCCCTGTGTAGGCAACGCTAGGCCTTTTGCTCTGGCGCTCAGGCGGACCCAGGGACTGGGTCAGTTCCTTCCCCACAGGAGAGGAGAGGCAACAGGATCTCTGCACACCGCCCGTGCACTGGGATGGGGAGCAGTGAGGTACTTTCCCCACTCCTTCCCCGGACAGCGCGTGCATCCGCGAACGCTTCCACATCCTGGAGGAAGACGGCATCTGACTGCCCGTTCTTTCCGGGAGCTACTTCTGCGAATTCAGGGTAGGCGCCTGGTGGCAAGCACATGTCTGCACCTGGAACAGGAGGCCAAGGAGCTGCTGTCCCCTTGGGCCCAGGGGCACACGACAGACATGCCTTCTGCCCAGACTCCTTCCTCAGAGTGGAGCAAGCGCCCCTGCCCTAGTCGTCCCCTCGTGTCTCCTTCTCAGCCAGGTTTCCATCTCTCCGCACAGAGAGCGGGTGACACTTCTCTTACCACCGACCCGCTGTTGCTGACAGGGCTGGCTCTCCTGCTTGCGACCGTTTCCGACAACAAGGCCGACTCCTTCTCTTCCCCGGGGCAGCGCGCTGCACCTTCCCCAGACATGCTCCTGGGGAGCGCAGTGACAGACGTGTCCCTTTCCTTAAGGCTCTTCCCACAGGCGCAACCAAGCATCTCTCTCAGGCAGAGGGGATGCCCGGCAAAGAGGATTTCGCTCTATGCGGGTTTATGACACCGTGCTGTGGAGACCAGTTCAGGCAAGCAGCAGCCGCATCCCACAGACCCGACTCTCATTTCCCAAAGAGTGCTGTGCTTTCCCAGAGGGGATGCCCAGGCAAAGAGGCTTTCGCTCTAGGCGGGTTTCTCCCACCGTGCTGCGAATACTAGGCTAAGGCACCCAGCCAGAGCAGCCCACACGACCGACTCTGATTTCCCAGCGACTGCTATGCTATCGCAGAGGTTTTCAGCTTAGCGAGAACGGCACTTCTCTGCGGCTTCCTCAGCAAGGCTTTGGACGTTCGCTCTGTCGCGTCAGGGAAGAAGAGCTGCGCTAGAGTTGGTGCCTCTTGGACCTTGCTTTCCCGTGCTCCATGTTCGCGTCCTGGGTTCACCCTGCCACGCCGAAATAAGTAGACACAGCCTCGACTCTGCAGCAGCGTGCCTGGCCTAGGAGGGCACACTGCTCACAATTTCATCTCCCGGCGTAGGCAAGGCCTGCCCTTCGCTGTGGCATTCAGGTGGACAGGGACTAGGCCAGTGCCTTCCCCAGCCGGGAGGAGACGCGACACGATCCCTGCACACCGCCTGCGCCCTGGTATGGGGAGTAATGGGTAACTGTCCCTCCACCCCGGGTCACCCGCTACCTCCGCCAATGCTGCCACATCCTGGAGGAAGACGACATCTGACTGCCCGTTCCTCCAGGAGCTGTTTCTGTGAGTTCAGGGCCGGGCGCCTGGTGGCAAGCCCACGTCTGCCCTATGGTCAGGTGGCCAAAGAGCTGCTGTCCCCTTGGGTCCGGGGGCCCAGGACAGGCATGTCTTCTGCCCAGACTCCTTCCTCAGAGTGGAGCACGCGCCCCTGCCCTACTCGTTCCCTCGTGTCTCCTTAGCAGCCAGGCTGCCGTCTCTCCCCACAGGGAGCAGGTGACACTTGTCATGCCACCGGCCCGCTGTTCCTGACAGGACCGGCTCTCCTGCTTCGGGACCATTCCCGACAATAAGGCCGACAGCTCCTCTTCACCCAGGAAGCGTGGTGCACCTTCCCTAGTCATGCTCCTGGGGAATGAAGTGACAGATGTGTCACTTTACTTAAGGCTCATCACAGAGGCGCAGCCGAGCATCTCTCTCAGGCAGAGGGGATGCCGGGCTAAGAGGATTTTGCTCCTTGTGGGTTTATTACACCTTGCTGTGGAGACTAGCTCAGGCAAACAACAGCCGCATCCCACAGAACCGACTCTGATTTCCCAAAGAATACTGTGCTTTCCCAGAGGGGAGGCCCGGGCAAAGAGGCTTTCGCTCTAGGCGGGTTTCTCCCACCGTGCTGCGAATACTAGGCTAAGGCACCCAGCCAGAGCATCCCACAGGATCGACTCTGATTTCCCAGGGTCTGCTCTGCTTTCACAGTAGTTTTCAGCTTGGCGCGAACCGCACTTCGCTGTGCTTCCTCAGCAAGGCTTTGGGCGTTCGCTCTGTCGCGTCAGGGAAGAAGAGCTGCGGAAGAGGTGGTGCCTCTTGGGCCTTGCTTTCCTGGACTCCATGTTCGCGCCCTGGGTTCACGCTGCCAGGCCGAACTAAGCAGACACAGCCACAGCCCTGCAGCAGCGTGCGTGCCTTAGATGGCACTCTACGCCCACTACCATGTCCTCGCTTAGGCGAGGCTTGGCATTTTGCTCTGACGCGAAGGCGGACTCGGGGACTAGGCCAGTGGCCTTGTCCACAGGAGAGGAGAGGTGACAGGATCCCTGCACACCGCCCGTGCACTGGGATGGGGAGCTGTGGGGTACTGTCCCCATTCCTTCCCCGGACACCCCGTGCCTCCGCGAACGCTTCCATATCTGGAGGAGAATGGCATCTAACTGCCCGTTCCTGCTGGAGCTGTTTCTGCGAGTTCAGGGCCGGGCGCCTGGTGGCAAGCCCACGTCTGCCCTATGGACAGGTGGCCAAGGAGCTGCTGTCCCCTTGGGCCCAGAGGCATAGAACAGGCCAACCGTCTGCTCAGACTCCTTCCACATAGAGGAGCACGCGCCCCTGCCCTAGTCGTCCTCTCATGTCTCCTTCGCAGCCAGGCTCACATCTCTCCGCACAGGTAGCGGTTGAAACTTGTCTTGCCACCGACACGCTGTTCCTCACGGGTCCGGCTCTCCTGCTTCGCGACCGTTTCCGGACAATAACACCAACGACTCCTTCTCTTGTCCCGGGGCGGCGTGCTGTGCCTTCCCCAGACATGCTCCTGGGGAGCGCAGTGACAGACGTGTCCCTTTCCTTAAGGCTGTTTCCACAGGCGCAACCACGCTTCTCTCTCAGGCAGAGGGGATGCCCGGGCCAAGAGGATTTCGCTCCATGCGGGTTTATTACACCGTGCTGTGGAGACCAGCTCAGGCAAGCAGCAGCCGCACCCCACAGACCCGACTCTAATTTCCCAAAGAATGCTTTGCTTTCCCAGAGGGGATGCCCGGGCCAGGAGGCTTTTGCTCTATGCGGTATCTCCCAATGTGCTGCGAACCCTAGGCTAAGGCAACCAGCAAGAGCAGTCCTCTGATTTCCCCGGGACTGCTTTGCTTTTGCAGAAGTTTTCAGCTTGCTGCGAACCGCACTTCGCTGCTGCTTCCTCAGCAAGGCTTTGGGCGTTCGCTCTGTCCCGTCAGGGATGAAGAGATGCGGAGAGCTGGTGCCTCTTGGGCCTTGCTTCCCGGGCTCCATGTTCGCGTCCTGGATTCAACGTGCCAGGCCGAAATAAGCAGATACAGTCACAACCCTGCAGTAGCGTGCGTGGCCCAGGATGGCACTCTATGCACACTACCATCTCCCTGTGTAGGCAACGCTAGGCCTTTTGCTCTGGCGCTCAGGCGGACCCAGGGACTGGGTCAGTTCCTTCCCCACAGGAGAGGAGAGGCAACAGGATCCTTGCACACCGCCCGTGCACTGGGATGGGGAGCAGTGAGGTACTTTCCCCACTCCTTCCCCGGACAGCGCGTGCTTCCGCGAACGCTTCCACATCCTGGAGGAAGACGGCATCTGACTGCCCGTTCTTTCCGGGAGCTACTTCTGCGAATTCAGGGTAGGCGCCTGGTGGCAAGCACATGTCTGCACCTGGAACAGGAGGCCAAGGAGCTGCTGTCCCCTTGGGCCCAGGGGCACACGACAGACATGCCTTCTGCCCAGACTCCTTCCTCAGAGTGGAGCAAGCGCCCCTGCCCTAGTCGTCCCCTCGTGTCTCCTTCTCAGCCAGGTTTCCATCTCTCCGCACAGAGAGCGGGTGACACTTCTCTTACCACCGACCCGCTGTTGCTGACAGGGCTGGCTCTCCTGCTTGCGACCGTTTCCGACAACAAGGCCGACTCCTTCTCTTCCCCGGGGCAGCGCGCTGCACCTTCCCCAGACATGCTCCTGGGGAGCGCAGTGACAGACGTGTCCCTTTCCTTAAGGCTCTTCCCACAGGCGCAACCAAGCATCTCTCTCAGGCAGAGGGGATGCCCGGCAAAGAGGATTTCGCTCTATGCGGGTTTATGACACCGTGCTGTGGAGACCAGTTCAGGCAAGCAGCAGCCGCATCCCACAGACCCGACTCTCATTTCCCAAAGAGTGCTGTGCTTTCCCAGAGGGGATGCCCAGGCAAAGAGGCTTTCGCTCTAGGCGGGTTTCTCCCACCGTGCTGCGAATACTAGGCTAAGGCACCCAGCCAGAGCAGCCCACACGACCGACTCTGATTTCCCAGCGACTGCTATGCTATCGCAGAGGTTTTCAGCTTAGCGAGAACGGCACTTCTCTGCGGCTTCCTCAGCAAGGCTTTGGACGTTCGCTCTGTCGCGTCAGGGAAGAAGAGCTGCGCTAGAGTTGGTGCCTCTTGGACCTTGCTTTCCCGTGCTCCATGTTCGCGTCCTGGGTTCACCCTGCCACGCCGAAATAAGTAGACACAGCCTCGACTCTGCAGCAGCGTGCCTGGCCTAGGAGGGCACACTGCTCACAATTTCATCTCCCGGCGTAGGCAAGGCCTGCCCTTCGCTGTGGCATTCAGGTGGACAGGGACTAGGCCAGTGCCTTCCCCAGCCGGGAGGAGACGCGACACGATCCCTGCACACCGCCTGCGCCCTGGTATGGGGAGTAATGGGTAACTGTCCCTCCACCCCGGGTCACCCGCTACCTCCGCCAATGCTGCCACATCCTGGAGGAAGACGACATCTGACTGCCCGTTCCTCCAGGAGCTGTTTCTGTGAGTTCAGGGCCGGGCGCCTGGTGGCAAGCCCACGTCTGCCCTATGGTCAGGTGGCCAAAGAGCTGCTGTCCCCTTGGGTCCGGGGGCCCAGGACAGGCATGTCTTCTGCCCAGACTCCTTCCTCAGAGTGGAGCACGCGCCCCTGCCCTACTCGTTCCCTCGTGTCTCCTTAGCAGCCAGGCTGCCGTCTCTCCCCACAGGGAGCAGGTGACACTTGTCATGCCACCGGCCCGCTGTTCCTGACAGGACCGGCTCTCCTGCTTCGGGACCATTCCCGACAATAAGGCCGACAGCTCCTCTTCACCCAGGAAGCGTGGTGCACCTTCCCTAGTCATGCTCCTGGGGAATGAAGTGACAGATGTGTCACTTTACTTAAGGCTCATCACAGAGGCGCAGCCGAGCATCTCTCTCAGGCAGAGGGGATGCCGGGCTAAGAGGATTTTGCTCCTTGTGGGTTTATTACACCTTGCTGTGGAGACTAGCTCAGGCAAACAACAGCCGCATCCCACAGAACCGACTCTGATTTCCCAAAGAATACTGTGCTTTCCCAGAGGGGAGGCCCGGGCAAAGAGGCTTTCGCTCTAGGCGGGTTTCTCCCACCGTGCTGCGAATACTAGGCTAAGGCACCCAGCCAGAGCATCCCACAGGATCGACTCTGATTTCCCAGGGTCTGCTCTGCTTTCACAGTAGTTTTCAGCTTGGCGCGAACCGCACTTCGCTGTGCTTCCTCAGCAAGGCTTTGGGCGTTCGCTCTGTCGCGTCAGGGAAGAAGAGCTGCGGAAGAGGTGGTGCCTCTTGGGCCTTGCTTTCCTGGACTCCATGTTCGCGCCCTGGGTTCACGCTGCCAGGCCGAACTAAGCAGACACAGCCACAGCCCTGCAGCAGCGTGCGTGCCTTAGATGGCACTCTACGCCCACTACCATGTCCTCGCTTAGGCGAGGCTTGGCATTTTGCTCTGACGCGAAGGCGGACTCGGGGACTAGGCCAGTGGCCTTGTCCACAGGAGAGGAGAGGTGACAGGATCCCTGCACACCGCCCGTGCACTGGGATGGGGAGCTGTGGGGTACTGTCCCCATTCCTTCCCCGGACACCCCGTGCCTCCGCGAACGCTTCCATATCTGGAGGAGAATGGCATCTAACTGCCCGTTCCTGCTGGAGCTGTTTCTGCGATTTCAGGGCCGGGCGCCTGGTGGCAAGCCCACGTCTGCCCTATGGACAGGTGGCCAAGGAGCTGCTGTCCCCTTGGGCCCAGAGGCATAGAACAGGCCAACCGTCTGCTCAGACTCCTTCCACATAGAGGAGCACGCGCCCCTGCCCTAGTCGTCCTCTCATGTCTCCTTCGCAGCCAGGCTCACATCTCTCCGCACAGGTAGCGGGTGAAACTTGTCTTGCCACCGACACGCTGTTCCTCACGGGTCCGGCTCTCCTGCTTCGCGACCGTTTCCGGACAATAACACCAACGACTCCTTCTCTTGTCCCGGGGCGGCGTGCTGTGCCTTCCCCAGACATGCTCCTGGGGAGCGCAGTGACAGACGTGTCCCTTTCCTTAAGGCTGTTTCCACAGGCGCAACCACGCTTCTCTCTCAGGCAGAGGGGATGCCCGGGCCAAGAGGATTTCGCTCCATGCGGGTTTATTACACCGTGCTGTGGAGACCAGCTCAGGCAAGCAGCAGCCGCACCCCACAGACCCGACTCTAATTTCCCAAAGAATGCTTTGCTTTCCCAGAGGGGATGCCCGGGCCAGGAGGCTTTTGCTCTATGCGGTATCTCCCAATGTGCTGCGAACCCTAGGCTAAGGCAACCAGCAAGAGCAGTCCTCTGATTTCCCCGGGACTGCTTTGCTTTTGCAGAAGTTTTCAGCTTGCTGCGAACCGCACTTCGCTGCTGCTTCCTCAGCAAGGCTTTGGGCGTTCGCTCTGTCCCGTCAGGGATGAAGAGATGCGGAGAGCTGGTGCCTCTTGGGCCTTGCTTCCCGGGCTCCATGTTCGCGTCCTGGATTCAACGTGCCAGGCCGAAATAAGCAGATACAGTCACAACCCTGCAGTAGCGTGCGTGGCCCAGGATGGCACTCTATGCACACTACCATCTCCCTGTGTAGGCAACGCTAGGCCTTTTGCTCTGGCGCTCAGGCGGACCCAGGGACTGGGTCAGTTCCTTCCCCACAGGAGAGGAGAGGCAACAGGATCTCTGCACACCGCCCGTGCACTGGGATGGGGAGCAGTGAGGTACTTTCCCCACTCCTTCCCCGGACAGCGCGTGCATCCGCGAACGCTTCCACATCCTGGAGGAAGACGGCATCTGACTGCCCGTTCTTTCCGGGAGCTACTTCTGCGAATTCAGGGTAGGCGCCTGGTGGCAAGCACATGTCTGCACCTGGAACAGGAGGCCAAGGAGCTGCTGTCCCCTTGGGCCCAGGGGCACACGACAGACATGCCTTCTGCCCAGACTCCTTCCTCAGAGTGGAGCAAGCGCCCCTGCCCTAGTCGTCCCCTCGTGTCTCCTTCTCAGCCAGGTTTCCATCTCTCCGCACAGAGAGCGGGTGACACTTCTCTTACCACCGACCCGCTGTTGCTGACAGGGCTGGCTCTCCTGCTTGCGACCGTTTCCGACAACAAGGCCGACTCCTTCTCTTCCCCGGGGCAGCGCGCTGCACCTTCCCCAGACATGCTCCTGGGGAGCGCAGTGACAGACGTGTCCCTTTCCTTAAGGCTCTTCCCACAGGCGCAACCAAGCATCTCTCTCAGGCAGAGGGGATGCCCGGCAAAGAGGATTTCGCTCTATGCGGGTTTATGACACCGTGCTGTGGAGACCAGTTCAGGCAAGCAGCAGCCGCATCCCACAGACCCGACTCTCATTTCCCAAAGAGTGCTGTGCTTTCCCAGAGGGGATGCCCAGGCAAAGAGGCTTTCGCTCTAGGCGGGTTTCTCCCACCGTGCTGCGAATACTAGGCTAAGGCACCCAGCCAGAGCAGCCCACACGACCGACTCTGATTTCCCAGCGACTGCTATGCTATCGCAGAGGTTTTCAGCTTAGCGAGAACGGCACTTCTCTGCGGCTTCCTCAGCAAGGCTTTGGACGTTCGCTCTGTCGCGTCAGGGAAGAAGAGCTGCGCTAGAGTTGGTGCCTCTTGGACCTTGCTTTCCCGTGCTCCATGTTCGCGTCCTGGGTTCACCCTGCCACGCCGAAATAAGTAGACACAGCCTCGACTCTGCAGCAGCGTGCCTGGCCTAGGAGGGCACACTGCTCACAATTTCATCTCCCGGCGTAGGCAAGGCCTGCCCTTCGCTGTGGCATTCAGGTGGACAGGGACTAGGCCAGTGCCTTCCCCAGCCGGGAGGAGACGCGACACGATCCCTGCACACCGCCTGCGCCCTGGTATGGGGAGTAATGGGTAACTGTCCCTCCACCCCGGGTCACCCGCTACCTCCGCCAATGCTGCCACATCCTGGAGGAAGACGACATCTGACTGCCCGTTCCTCCAGGAGCTGTTTCTGTGAGTTCAGGGCCGGGCGCCTGGTGGCAAGCCCACGTCTGCCCTATGGTCAGGTGGCCAAAGAGCTGCTGTCCCCTTGGGTCCGGGGGCCCAGGACAGGCATGTCTTCTGCCCAGACTCCTTCCTCAGAGTGGAGCACGCGCCCCTGCCCTACTCGTTCCCTCGTGTCTCCTTAGCAGCCAGGCTGCCGTCTCTCCCCACAGGGAGCAGGTGACACTTGTCATGCCACCGGCCCGCTGTTCCTGACAGGACCGGCTCTCCTGCTTCGGGACCATTCCCGACAATAAGGCCGACAGCTCCTCTTCACCCAGGAAGCGTGGTGCACCTTCCCTAGTCATGCTCCTGGGGAATGAAGTGACAGATGTGTCACTTTACTTAAGGCTCATCACAGAGGCGCAGCCGAGCATCTCTCTCAGGCAGAGGGGATGCCGGGCTAAGAGGATTTTGCTCCTTGTGGGTTTATTACACCTTGCTGTGGAGACTAGCTCAGGCAAACAACAGCCGCATCCCACAGAACCGACTCTGATTTCCCAAAGAATACTGTGCTTTCCCAGAGGGGAGGCCCGGGCAAAGAGGCTTTCGCTCTAGGCGGGTTTCTCCCACCGTGCTGCGAATACTAGGCTAAGGCACCCAGCCAGAGCATCCCACAGGATCGACTCTGATTTCCCAGGGTCTGCTCTGCTTTCACAGTAGTTTTCAGCTTGGCGCGAACCGCACTTCGCTGTGCTTCCTCAGCAAGGCTTTGGGCGTTCGCTCTGTCGCGTCAGGGAAGAAGAGCTGCGGAAGAGGTGGTGCCTCTTGGGCCTTGCTTTCCTGGACTCCATGTTCGCGCCCTGGGTTCACGCTGCCAGGCCGAACTAAGCAGACACAGCCACAGCCCTGCAGCAGCGTGCGTGCCTTAGATGGCACTCTACGCCCACTACCATGTCCTCGCTTAGGCGAGGCTTGGCATTTTGCTCTGACGCGAAGGCGGACTCGGGGACTAGGCCAGTGGCCTTGTCCACAGGAGAGGAGAGGTGACAGGATCCCTGCACACCGCCCGTGCACTGGGATGGGGAGCTGTGGGGTACTGTCCCCATTCCTTCCCGGACACCCCGTGCCTCCGCGAACGCTTCCATATCTGGAGGAGAATGGCATCTAACTGCCCGTTCCTGCTGGAGCTGTTTCTGCGATTTCAGGGCCGGGCGCCTGGTGGCAAGCCCACGTCTGCCCTATGGACAGGTGGCCAAGGAGCTGCTGTCCCCTTGGGCCCAGAGGCATAGAACAGGCCAACCGTCTGCTCAGACTCCTTCCACATAGAGGAGCACGCGCCCCTGCCCTAGTCGTCCTCTCATGTCTCCTTCGCAGCCAGGCTCACATCTCTCCGCACAGGTAGCGGGTGAAACTTGTCTTGCCACCGACACGCTGTTCCTCACGGGTCCGGCTCTCCTGCTTCGCGACCGTTTCCGGACAATAACACCAACGACTCCTTCTCTTGTCCCGGGGCGGCGTGCTGTGCCTTCCCCAGACATGCTCCTGGGGAGCGCAGTGACAGACGTGTCCCTTTCCTTAAGGCTGTTTCCACAGGCGCAACCACGCTTCTCTCTCAGGCAGAGGGGATGCCCGGGCCAAGAGGATTTCGCTCCATGCGGGTTTATTACACCGTGCTGTGGAGACCAGCTCAGGCAAGCAGCAGCCGCACCCCACAGACCCGACTCTAATTTCCCAAAGAATGCTTTGCTTTCCCAGAGGGGATGCCCGGGCCAGGAGGCTTTTGCTCTATGCGGTATCTCCCAATGTGCTGCGAACCCTAGGCTAAGGCAACCAGCAAGAGCAGTCCTCTGATTTCCCCGGGACTGCTTTGCTTTTGCAGAAGTTTTCAGCTTGCTGCGAACCGCACTTCGCTGCTGCTTCCTCAGCAAGGCTTTGGGCGTTCGCTCTGTCCCGTCAGGGATGAAGAGATGCGGAGAGCTGGTGCCTCTTGGGCCTTGCTTCCCGGGCTCCATGTTCGCGTCCTGGATTCAACGTGCCAGGCCGAAATAAGCAGATACAGTCACAACCCTGCAGTAGCGTGCGTGGCCCAGGATGGCACTCTATGCACACTACCATCTCCCTGTGTAGGCAACGCTAGGCCTTTTGCTCTGGCGCTCAGGCGGACCCAGGGACTGGGTCAGTTCCTTCCCCACAGGAGAGGAGAGGCAACAGGATCTCTGCACACCGCCCGTGCACTGGGATGGGGAGCAGTGAGGTACTTTCCCCACTCCTTCCCCGGACAGCGCGTGCATCCGCGAACGCTTCCACATCCTGGAGGAAGACGGCATCTGACTGCCCGTTCTTTCCGGGAGCTACTTCTGCGAATTCAGGGTAGGCGCCTGGTGGCAAGCACATGTCTGCACCTGGAACAGGAGGCCAAGGAGCTGCTGTCCCCTTGGGCCCAGGGGCACACGACAGACATGCCTTCTGCCCAGACTCCTTCCTCAGAGTGGAGCAAGCGCCCCTGCCCTAGTCGTCCCCTCGTGTCTCCTTCTCAGCCAGGTTTCCATCTCTCCGCACAGAGAGCGGGTGACACTTCTCTTACCACCGACCCGCTGTTGCTGACAGGGCTGGCTCTCCTGCTTGCGACCGTTTCCGACAACAAGGCCGACTCCTTCTCTTCCCCGGGGCAGCGCGCTGCACCTTCCCCAGACATGCTCCTGGGGAGCGCAGTGACAGACGTGTCCCTTTCCTTAAGGCTCTTCCCACAGGCGCAACCAAGCATCTCTCTCAGGCAGAGGGGATGCCCGGCAAAGAGGATTTCGCTCTATGCGGGTTTATGACACCGTGCTGTGGAGACCAGTTCAGGCAAGCAGCAGCCGCATCCCACAGACCCGACTCTCATTTCCCAAAGAGTGCTGTGCTTTCCCAGAGGGGATGCCCAGGCAAAGAGGCTTTCGCTCTAGGCGGGTTTCTCCCACCGTGCTGCGAATACTAGGCTAAGGCACCCAGCCAGAGCAGCCCACACGACCGACTCTGATTTCCCAGCGACTGCTATGCTATCGCAGAGGTTTTCAGCTTAGCGAGAACGGCACTTCTCTGCGGCTTCCTCAGCAAGGCTTTGGACGTTCGCTCTGTCGCGTCAGGGAAGAAGAGCTGCGCTAGAGTTGGTGCCTCTTGGACCTTGCTTTCCCGTGCTCCATGTTCGCGTCCTGGGTTCACCCTGCCACGCCGAAATAAGTAGACACAGCCTCGACTCTGCAGCAGCGTGCCTGGCCTAGGAGGGCACACTGCTCACAATTTCATCTCCCGGCGTAGGCAAGGCCTGCCCTTCGCTGTGGCATTCAGGTGGACAGGGACTAGGCCAGTGCCTTCCCCAGCCGGGAGGAGACGCGACACGATCCCTGCACACCGCCTGCGCCCTGGTATGGGGAGTAATGGGTAACTGTCCCTCCACCCCGGGTCACCCGCTACCTCCGCCAATGCTGCCACATCCTGGAGGAAGACGACATCTGACTGCCCGTTCCTCCAGGAGCTGTTTCTGTGAGTTCAGGGCCGGGCGCCTGGTGGCAAGCCCACGTCTGCCCTATGGTCAGGTGGCCAAAGAGCTGCTGTCCCCTTGGGTCCGGGGGCCCAGGACAGGCATGTCTTCTGCCCAGACTCCTTCCTCAGAGTGGAGCACGCGCCCCTGCCCTACTCGTTCCCTCGTGTCTCCTTAGCAGCCAGGCTGCCGTCTCTCCCCACAGGGAGCAGGTGACACTTGTCATGCCACCGGCCCGCTGTTCCTGACAGGACCGGCTCTCCTGCTTCGGGACCATTCCCGACAATAAGGCCGACAGCTCCTCTTCACCCAGGAAGCGTGGTGCACCTTCCCTAGTCATGCTCCTGGGGAATGAAGTGACAGATGTGTCACTTTACTTAAGGCTCATCACAGAGGCGCAGCCGAGCATCTCTCTCAGGCAGAGGGGATGCCGGGCTAAGAGGATTTTGCTCCTTGTGGGTTTATTACACCTTGCTGTGGAGACTAGCTCAGGCAAACAACAGCCGCATCCCACAGAACCGACTCTGATTTCCCAAAGAATACTGTGCTTTCCCAGAGGGGAGGCCCGGGCAAAGAGGCTTTCGCTCTAGGCGGGTTTCTCCCACCGTGCTGCGAATACTAGGCTAAGGCACCCAGCCAGAGCATCCCACAGGATCGACTCTGATTTCCCAGGGTCTGCTCTGCTTTCACAGTAGTTTTCAGCTTGGCGCGAACCGCACTTCGCTGTGCTTCCTCAGCAAGGCTTTGGGCGTTCGCTCTGTCGCGTCAGGGAAGAAGAGCTGCGGAAGAGGTGGTGCCTCTTGGGCCTTGCTTTCCTGGACTCCATGTTCGCGCCCTGGGTTCACGCTGCCAGGCCGAACTAAGCAGACACAGCCACAGCCCTGCAGCAGCGTGCGTGCCTTAGATGGCACTCTACGCCCACTACCATGTCCTCGCTTAGGCGAGGCTTGGCATTTTGCTCTGACGCGAAGGCGGACTCGGGGACTAGGCCAGTGGCCTTGTCCACAGGAGAGGAGAGGTGACAGGATCCCTGCACACCGCCCGTGCACTGGGATGGGGAGCTGTGGGGTACTGTCCCCATTCCTTCCCCGGACACCCCGTGCCTCCGCGAACGCTTCCATATCTGGAGGAGAATGGCATCTAACTGCCCGTTCCTGCTGGAGCTGTTTCTGCGAGTTCAGGGCCGGGCGCCTGGTGGCAAGCCCACGTCTGCCCTATGGACAGGTGGCCAAGGAGCTGCTGTCCCCTTGGGCCCAGAGGCATAGAACAGGCCAACCGTCTGCTCAGACTCCTTCCACATAGAGGAGCACGCGCCCCTGCCCTAGTCGTCCTCTCATGTCTCCTTCGCAGCCAGGCTCACATCTCTCCGCACAGGTAGCGGGTGAAACTTGTCTTGCCACCGACACGCTGTTCCTCACGGGTCCGGCTCTCCTGCTTCGCGACCGTTTCCGGACAATAACACCAACGACTCCTTCTCTTGTCCCGGGGCGGCGTGCTGTGCCTTCCCCAGACATGCTCCTGGGGAGCGCAGTGACAGACGTGTCCCTTTCCTTAAGGCTGTTTCCACAGGCGCAACCACGCTTCTCTCTCAGGCAGAGGGGATGCCCGGGCCAAGAGGATTTCGCTCCATGCGGGTTTATTACACCGTGCTGTGGAGACCAGCTCAGGCAAGCAGCAGCCGCACCCCACAGACCCGACTCTAATTTCCCAAAGAATGCTTTGCTTTCCCAGAGGGGATGCCCGGGCCAGGAGGCTTTTGCTCTATGCGGTATCTCCCAATGTGCTGCGAACCCTAGGCTAAGGCAACCAGCAAGAGCAGTCCTCTGATTTCCCCGGGACTGCTTTGCTTTTGCAGAAGTTTTCAGCTTGCTGCGAACCGCACTTCGCTGCTGCTTCCTCAGCAAGGCTTTGGGCGTTCGCTCTGTCCCGTCAGGGATGAAGAGATGCGGAGAGCTGGTGCCTCTTGGGCCTTGCTTCCCGGGCTCCATGTTCGCGTCCTGGATTCAACGTGCCAGGCCGAAATAAGCAGATACAGTCACAACCCTGCAGTAGCGTGCGTGGCCCAGGATGGCACTCTATGCACACTACCATCTCCCTGTGTAGGCAACGCTAGGCCTTTTGCTCTGGCGCTCAGGCGGACCCAGGGACTGGGTCAGTTCCTTCCCCACAGGAGAGGAGAGGCAACAGGATCCTTGCACACCGCCCGTGCACTGGGATGGGGAGCAGTGAGGTACTTTCCCCACTCCTTCCCCGGACAGCGCGTGCTTCCGCGAACGCTTCCACATCCTGGAGGAAGACGGCATCTGACTGCCCGTTCTTTCCGGGAGCTACTTCTGCGAATTCAGGGTAGGCGCCTGGTGGCAAGCACATGTCTGCACCTGGAACAGGAGGCCAAGGAGCTGCTGTCCCCTTGGGCCCAGGGGCACACGACAGACATGCCTTCTGCCCAGACTCCTTCCTCAGAGTGGAGCAAGCGCCCCTGCCCTAGTCGTCCCCTCGTGTCTCCTTCTCAGCCAGGTTTCCATCTCTCCGCACAGAGAGCGGGTGACACTTCTCTTACCACCGACCCGCTGTTGCTGACAGGGCTGGCTCTCCTGCTTGCGACCGTTTCCGACAACAAGGCCGACTCCTTCTCTTCCCCGGGGCAGCGCGCTGCACCTTCCCCAGACATGCTCCTGGGGAGCGCAGTGACAGACGTGTCCCTTTCCTTAAGGCTCTTCCCACAGGCGCAACCAAGCATCTCTCTCAGGCAGAGGGGATGCCCGGCAAAGAGGATTTCGCTCTATGCGGGTTTATGACACCGTGCTGTGGAGACCAGTTCAGGCAAGCAGCAGCCGCATCCCACAGACCCGACTCTCATTTCCCAAAGAGTGCTGTGCTTTCCCAGAGGGGATGCCCAGGCAAAGAGGCTTTCGCTCTAGGCGGGTTTCTCCCACCGTGCTGCGAATACTAGGCTAAGGCACCCAGCCAGAGCAGCCCACACGACCGACTCTGATTTCCCAGCGACTGCTATGCTATCGCAGAGGTTTTCAGCTTAGCGAGAACGGCACTTCTCTGCGGCTTCCTCAGCAAGGCTTTGGACGTTCGCTCTGTCGCGTCAGGGAAGAAGAGCTGCGCTAGAGTTGGTGCCTCTTGGACCTTGCTTTCCCGTGCTCCATGTTCGCGTCCTGGGTTCACCCTGCCACGCCGAAATAAGTAGACACAGCCTCGACTCTGCAGCAGCGTGCCTGGCCTAGGAGGGCACACTGCTCACAATTTCATCTCCCGGCGTAGGCAAGGCCTGCCCTTCGCTGTGGCATTCAGGTGGACAGGGACTAGGCCAGTGCCTTCCCCAGCCGGGAGGAGACGCGACACGATCCCTGCACACCGCCTGCGCCCTGGTATGGGGAGTAATGGGTAACTGTCCCTCCTTCCCCGGGTCACCCGCTACCTCCGCCAATGCTGCCACATCCTGGAGGAAGACGACATCTGACTGCCCGTTCCTCCAGGAGCTGTTTCTGTGAGTTCAGGGCCGGGCGCCTGGTGGCAAGCCCACGTCTGCCCTATGGTCAGGTGGCCAAAGAGCTGCTGTCCCCTTGGGTCCGGGGGCCCAGGACAGGCATGTCTTCTGCCCAGACTCCTTCCTCAGAGTGGAGCACGCGCCCCTGCCCTACTCGTTCCCTCGTGTCTCCTTAGCAGCCAGGCTGCCGTCTCTCCCCACAGGGAGCAGGTGACACTTGTCATGCCACCGGCCCGCTGTTCCTGACAGGACCGGCTCTCCTGCTTCGGGACCATTCCCGACAATAAGGCCGACAGCTCCTCTTCACCCAGGAAGCGTGGTGCACCTTCCCTAGTCATGCTCCTGGGGAACGCAGTGACAGATGTGTCACTTTCCTTAAGGCTCATCACAGAGGCGCAGCCGAGCATCTCTCTCAGGCAGAGGGGATGCCGGGCTAAGAGGATTTTGCTCCTTGTGGGTTTATTACACCGTGCTGTGGAGACTAGCTCAGGCAAACAACAGCCGCATCCCACAGAACCGACTCTGATTTCCCAAAGAATACTGTGCTTTCCCAGAGGGGAGGCCCGGGCAAAGAGGCTTTCGCTCTAGGCGGGTTTCTCCCACCGTGCTGCGAATACTAGGCTAAGGCACCCAGCCAGAGCATCCCACAGGATCGACTCTGATTTCCCAGGGTCTGCTCTGCTTTCACAGTAGTTTTCAGCTTGGCGCGAACCGCACTTCGCTGTGCTTCCTCAGCAAGGCTTTGGGCGTTCGCTCTGTCGCGTCAGGGAAGAAGAGCTGCGGAAGAGGTGGTGCCTCTTGGGCCTTGCTTTCCTGGACTCCATGTTCGCGCCCTGGGTTCACGCTGCCAGGCCGAACTAAGCAGACACAGCCACAGCCCTGCAGCAGCGTGCGTGCCTTAGATGGCACTCTACGCCCACTACCATGTCCTCGCTTAGGCGAGGCTTGGCATTTTGCTCTGACGCGAAGGCGGACTCGGGGACTAGGCCAGTGGCCTTGTCCACAGGAGAGGAGAGGTGACAGGATCCCTGCACACCGCCCGTGCACTGGGATGGGGAGCTGTGGGGTACTGTCCCCATTCCTTCCCCGGACACCCCGTGCCTCCGCGAACGCTTCCATATCTGGAGGAGAATGGCATCTAACTGCCCGTTCCTGCTGGAGCTGTTTCTGCGAGTTCAGGGCCGGGCGCCTGGTGGCAAGCCCACGTCTGCCCTATGGACAGGTGGCCAAGGAGCTGCTGTCCCCTTGGGCCCAGAGGCATAGAACAGGCCAACCGTCTGCTCAGACTCCTTCCACATAGAGGAGCACGCGCCCCTGCCCTAGTCGTCCTCTCATGTCTCCTTCGCAGCCAGGCTCACATCTCTCCGCACAGGTAGCGGTTGAAACTTGTCTTGCCACCGACACGCTGTTCCTCACGGGTCCGGCTCTCCTGCTTCGCGACCGTTTCCGGACAATAACACCAACGACTCCTTCTCTTGTCCCGGGGCGGCGTGCTGTGCCTTCCCCAGACATGCTCCTGGGGAGCGCAGTGACAGACGTGTCCCTTTCCTTAAGGCTGTTTCCACAGGCGCAACCACGCTTCTCTCTCAGGCAGAGGGGATGCCCAGGCCAAGAGGATTTCGCTCCATGCGGGTTTATTACACCGTGCTGTGGAGACCAGCTCAGGCAAGCAGCAGCCGCACCCCACAGACCCGACTCTAATTTCCCAAAGAATGCTTTGCTTTCCCAGAGGGGATGCCCGGGCCAGGAGGCTTTTGCTCTATGCGGTATCTCCCAATGTGCTGCGAACCCTAGGCTAAGGCAACCAGCAAGAGCAGTCCTCTGATTTCCCCGGGACTGCTTTGCTTTTGCAGAAGTTTTCAGCTTGCTGCGAACCGCACTTCGCTGCTGCTTCCTCAGCAAGGCTTTGGGCGTTCGCTCTGTCCCGTCAGGGATGAAGAGATGCGGAGAGCTGGTGCCTCTTGGGCCTTGCTTCCCGGGCTCCATGTTCGCGTCCTGGATTCAACGTGCCAGGCCGAAATAAGCAGATACAGTCACAACCCTGCAGTAGCGTGCGTGGCCCAGGATGGCACTCTATGCACACTACCATCTCCCTGTGTAGGCAACGCTAGGCCTTTTGCTCTGGCGCTCAGGCGGACCCAGGGACTGGGTCAGTTCCTTCCCCACAGGAGAGGAGAGGCAACAGGATCCTTGCACACCGCCCGTGCACTGGGATGGGGAGCAGTGAGGTACTTTCCCCACTCCTTCCCCGGACAGCGCGTGCTTCCGCGAACGCTTCCACATCCTGGAGGAAGACGGCATCTGACTGCCCGTTCTTTCCGGGAGCTACTTCTGCGAATTCAGGGTAGGCGCCTGGTGGCAAGCACATGTCTGCACCTGGAACAGGAGGCCAAGGAGCTGCTGTCCCCTTGGGCCCAGGGGCACACGACAGACATGCCTTCTGCCCAGACTCCTTCCTCAGAGTGGAGCAAGCGCCCCTGCCCTAGTCGTCCCCTCGTGTCTCCTTCTCAGCCAGGTTTCCATCTCTCCGCACAGAGAGCGGGTGACACTTCTCTTACCACCGACCCGCTGTTGCTGACAGGGCTGGCTCTCCTGCTTGCGACCGTTTCCGACAACAAGGCCGACTCCTTCTCTTCCCCGGGGCAGCGCGCTGCACCTTCCCCAGACATGCTCCTGGGGAGCGCAGTGACAGACGTGTCCCTTTCCTTAAGGCTCTTCCCACAGGCGCAACCAAGCATCTCTCTCAGGCAGAGGGGATGCCCGGCAAAGAGGATTTCGCTCTATGCGGGTTTATGACACCGTGCTGTGGAGACCAGTTCAGGCAAGCAGCAGCCGCATCCCACAGACCCGACTCTCATTTCCCAAAGAGTGCTGTGCTTTCCCAGAGGGGATGCCCAGGCAAAGAGGCTTTCGCTCTAGGCGGGTTTCTCCCACCGTGCTGCGAATACTAGGCTAAGGCACCCAGCCAGAGCAGCCCACACGACCGACTCTGATTTCCCAGCGACTGCTATGCTATCGCAGAGGTTTTCAGCTTAGCGAGAACGGCACTTCTCTGCGGCTTCCTCAGCAAGGCTTTGGACGTTCGCTCTGTCGCGTCAGGGAAGAAGAGCTGCGCTAGAGTTGGTGCCTCTTGGACCTTGCTTTCCCGTGCTCCATGTTCGAGTCCTGGGTTCACCCTGCCACGCCGAAATAAGTAGACACAGCCTCGACTCTGCAGCAGCGTGCCTGGCCTAGGAGGGCACACTGCTCACAATTTCATCTCCCGGCGTAGGCAAGGCCTGCCCTTCGCTGTGGCATTCAGGTGGACAGGGACTAGGCCAGTGCCTTCCCCAGCCGGGAGGAGACGCGACACGATCCCTGCACACCGCCTGCGCCCTGGTATGGGGAGTAATGGGTAACTGTCCCTCCTTCCCCGGGTCACCCGCTACCTCCGCCAATGCTGCCACATCCTGGAGGAAGACGACATCTGACTGCCCGTTCCTCCAGGAGCTGTTTCTGTGAGTTCAGGGCCGGGCGCCTGGTGGCAAGCCCACGTCTGCCCTATGGTCAGGTGGCCAAAGAGCTGCTGTCCCCTTGGGTCCGGGGGCCCAGGACAGGCATGTCTTCTGCCCAGACTCCTTCCTCAGAGTGGAGCACGCGCCCCTGCCCTACTCGTTCCCTCGTGTCTCCTTAGCAGCCAGGCTGCCGTCTCTCCCCACAGGGAGCAGGTGACACTTGTCATGCCACCGGCCCGCTGTTCCTGACAGGACCGGCTCTCCTGCTTCGGGACCATTCCCGACAATAAGGCCGACAGCTCCTCTTCACCCAGGAAGCGTGGTGCACCTTCCCTAGTCATGCTCCTGGGGAACGCAGTGACAGATGTGTCACTTTCCTTAAGGCTCATCACAGAGGCGCAGCCGAGCATCTCTCTCAGGCAGAGGGGATGCCGGGCTAAGAGGATTTTGCTCCTTGTGGGTTTATTACACCGTGCTGTGGAGACTAGCTCAGGCAAACAACAGCCGCATCCCACAGAACCGACTCTGATTCCCAAAGAATACTGTGCTTTCCCAGAGGGGAGGCCCGGGCAAAGAGGCTTTCGCTCTAGGCGGGTTTCTCCCACCGTGCTGCGAATACTAGGCTAAGGCACCCAGCCAGAGCATCCCACAGGATCGACTCTGATTTCCCAGGGTCTGCTCTGCTTTCACAGTAGTTTTCAGCTTGGCGCGAACCGCACTTCGCTGTGCTTCCTCAGCAAGGCTTTGGGCGTTCGCTCTGTCGCGTCAGGGAAGAAGAGCTGCGGAAGAGGTGGTGCCTCTTGGGCCTTGCTTTCCTGGACTCCATGTTCGCGCCCTGGGTTCACGCTGCCAGGCCGAACTAAGCAGACACAGCCACAGCCCTGCAGCAGCGTGCGTGCCTTAGATGGCACTCTACGCCCACTACCATGTCCTCGCTTAGGCGAGGCTTGGCATTTTGCTCTGACGCGAAGGCGGACTCGGGGACTAGGCCAGTGGCCTTGTCCACAGGAGAGGAGAGGTGACAGGATCCCTGCACACCGCCCGTGCACTGGGATGGGGAGCTGTGGGGTACTGTCCCCATTCCTTCCCCGGACACCCCGTGCCTCCGCGAACGCTTCCATATCTGGAGGAGAATGGCATCTAACTGCCCGTTCCTGCTGGAGCTGTTTCTGCGATTTCAGGGCCGGGCGCCTGGTGGCAAGCCCACGTCTGCCCTATGGACAGGTGGCCAAGGAGCTGCTGTCCCCTTGGGCCCAGAGGCATAGAACAGGCCAACCGTCTGCTCAGACTCCTTCCACATAGAGGAGCACGCGCCCCTGCCCTAGTCGTCCTCTCATGTCTCCTTCGCAGCCAGGCTCACATCTCTCCGCACAGGTAGCGGGTGAAACTTGTCTTGCCACCGACACGCTGTTCCTCACGGGTCCGGCTCTCCTGCTTCGCGACCGTTTCCGGACAATAAAACCAACGACTCCTTCTCTTGTCCCGGGGCGGCGTGCCAGGCCGAAATAAGCATGTCACAACCCTGCAGTAGCGTGCGTGGCCCAGGATGGCACTCTATGCACACTACCATCTCCCTGTGTAGGCAACGCTAGGCCTTTTGCTCTGGCGCTCAGGCGGACCCAGGGACTGGGTCAGTTCCTTCCCCACAGGAGAGGAGAGGCAACAGGATCTCTGCACACCGCCCGTGCACTGGGATGGGGAGCAGTGAGGTACTTTCCCCACTCCTTCCCCGGACAGCGCGTGCATCCGCGAACGCTTCCACATCCTGGAGGAAGACGGCATCTGACTGCCCGTTCTTTCCGGGAGCTACTTCTGCGAATTCAGGGTAGGCGCCTGGTGGCAAGCACATGTCTGCACCTGGAACAGGAGGCCAAGGAGCTGCTGTCCCCTTGGGCCCAGGGGCACAGGACAGACATGCCTTCTGCCCAGACTCCTTCCTCAGAGTGGAGCAAGCGCCCCTGCCCTAGTCGTCCCCTCGTGTCTCCTTTACAGCCAGGTTTCCATCTCTC
This sequence comes from Mustela lutreola, assembly GCF_030435805.1. Lineage (NCBI taxonomy): Eukaryota > Metazoa > Chordata > Mammalia > Carnivora > Mustelidae > Mustela > Mustela lutreola. The sequence continues at coordinate 61,433,867 of NC_081304.1, read as the reverse complement.
CGCACAGAGAGCGGGTGACACTTCTCTTACCACCGACCCGCTGTTGCTGACAGGGCTGGCTCTCCTGCTTGCGACCGTTTCCGACAACAAGGCCGACTCCTTCTCTTCCCCGGGGCAGCGCGCTGCACCTTCCCCAGACATGCTCCTGGGGAGCGCAGTGACAGACGTGTCCCTTTCCTTAAGGCTCTTCCCACAGGCGCAACCAAGCATCTCTCTCAGGCAGAGGGGATGCCCGGCAAAGAGGATTTCGCTCTATGCGGGTTTATGACACCGTGCTGTGGAGACCAGTTCAGGCAAGCAGCAGCCGCATCCCACAGACCCGACTCTCATTTCCCAAAGAGTGCTGTGCTTTCCCAGAGGGGATGCCCGGGCAAAGAGGCTTTCGCTCTAGGCGGGTTTCTCCCACCGTGCTGCGAATACTAGGCTAAGGCACCCAGCCAGAGCAGCCCACACGACCGACTCTGATTACCCAGCGACTGCTATGCTATCGCAGAGGTTTTCAGCTTAGCGAGAACGGCACTTCTCTGCGGCTTCCTCAGCAAGGCTTTGGACGTTCGCTCTGTCGCGTCAGGGAAGAAGAGCTGCGCTAGAGGTGGTGCCTCTTGGACCTTGCTTTCCCGTGCTCCATGTTCGCGTCCTGGGTTCACCCTGCCACGCCGAAATAAGTAGACACAGCCTCGACTCTGCAGCAGCGTGCCTGGCCTAGGAGGGCACACTGCTCACAATTTCATCTCCCGGCGTAGGCAAGGCCTGCCCTTTTGCTGTGGCATTCAGGTGGACAGGGACTAGGCCAGTGCCTTCCCCAGCCGGGAGGAGACGCGACACGATCCCTGCACACCGCCTGCGCCCTGGTATGGGGAGTAATGGGTAACTGTCCCTCCTTCCCCGGGTCACCCGCTACCTCCGCCAATGCTGCCACATCCTGGAGGAAGACGACATCTGACTGCCCGTTCCTCCAGGAGCTGTTTCTGTGAGTTCAGGGCCGGGCGCCTGGTGGCAAGCCCACGTCTGCCCTATGGTCAGGTGGCCAAAGAGCTGCTGTCCCCTTGGGTCCGGGGGCCCAGGACAGGCATGTCTTCTGCCCAGACTCCTTCCTCAGAGTGGAGCACGCGCCCCTGCCCTACTCGTTCCCTCGTGTCTCCTTAGCAGCCAGGCTGCCGTCTCTCCCCACAGGGAGCAGGTGACACTTGTCATGCCACCGGCCCGCTGTTCCTGACAGGACCGGCTCTCCTGCTTCGGGACCATTCCCGACAATAAGGCCGACAGCTCCTCTTCACCCAGGAAGCGTGGTGCACCTTCCCTAGTCATGCTCCTGGGGAACGCAGTGACAGACGTGTCACTTTCCTTAAGGCTCATCACAGAGGCGCAGCCGAGCATCTCTCTCAGGCAGAGGGGATGCCGGGCTAAGAGGATTTCGCTCCTTGTGGGTTTATTACACCGTGCTGTGGAGACTAGCTCAGGCAAACAACAGCCGCATCCCACAGAACCGACTCTGATTTCCCAAAGAATACTGTGCTTTCCCAGAGGGGAGGCCCGGGCAAAGAGGCTTTCGCTCTAGGCGGGTTTCTCCCACCGTGCTGCGAATACTAGGCTAAGGCACCCAGCCAGAGCATCCCACAGGATCGACTCTGATTTCCCAGGGTCTGCTCTGCTTTCACAGTAGTTTTCAGCTTGGCGCGAACCGCACTTCGCTGTGCTTCCTCAGCAAGGCTTTGGGCGTTCGCTCTGTCGCGTCAGGGAAGAAGAGCTGCGGAAGAGGTGGTGCCTCTTGGGCCTTGCTTTCCTGGACTCCATGTTCGCGCCCTGGGTTCACGCTGCCAGGCCGAACTAAGCAGACACAGCCACAGCCCTGCAGCAGCGTGCGTGGCTTAGGATGGCACTCTACGCCCACTACCATGTCCTCGCTTAGGCGAGGCTTGGCATTTTGCTCTGACGCGAAGGCGGACCTGGGGTCTAGGCCAGTGGCCTTTTCCACAGGAGAGGAGAGGTGACAGGATCCCTGCACACCGCCCGTGCACTGGGATGGGGAGCTGTGGGGTACTGTCCCCATTCCTTCCCCGGACACCCCGTGCCTCCGCAAACGCTTCCATATCTGGAGGAGGATGGCATCTAACTGCCCGTTCCTGCTGGAGCTGTTTCTGCGAGTTCAGGGCCGGGCGCCTGGTGGCAAGCCCACGTCTGCCCTATGGACAGGTGGCCAAGGAGCTGCTGTCCCCTTGGGCCCAGAGGCATAGAACAGGCCAACCGTCTGCTCAGACTCCTTCCACATAGAGGAGCACGCGCCCCTGCCCTAGTCGTCCTCTCATGTCTCCTTCGCAGCCAGGCTCACATCTCTCCGCACAGGTAGCGGGTGAAACTTGTCTTGCCACCGACACGCTGTTCCTCACGGGTCCGGCTCTCCTGCTTCGCGACCGTTTCCGGACAATAACACCAACGACTCCTTCTCTTGTCCCGGGGTGGCGTGCTGTGCCTTCCCCAGACATGCTCCTGGGGAGCGCAGTGACAGACGTGTCCCTTTCCTTAAGGCTGTTTCCACAGGCGCAACCACGCTTCTCTCTCAGGCAGAGGGGATGCCCGGGCCAAGAGGATTTCGCTCCATGCGGGTTTATTACACCGTGCTGTGGAGACCAGCTCAGGCAAGCAGCAGCCGCACCCCACAGACCCGACTCTAATTTCCCAAAGAATGCTTTGCTTTCCCAGAGGGGATGCCCGGGCCAGGAGGCTTTTGCTCTATGCGGTATCTCCCAATGTGCTGCGAACCCTAGGCTAAGGCAACCAGCAAGAGCAGTCCTCTGATTTCCCCGGGACTGCTTTGCTTTTGCAGAAGTTTTCAGCTTGCTGCGAACCGCACTTCGCTGCTGCTTCCTCAGCAAGGCTTTGGGCGTTCGCTCTGTCCCGTCAGGGATGAAGAGATGCGGAGAGCTGGTGCCTCTTGGGCCTTGCTTCCCGGGCTCCATGTTCGCGTCCTGGATTCAACGTGCCAGGCCGAAATAAGCAGATACAGTCACAACCCTGCAGTAGCGTGCGTGGCCCAGGATGGCACTCTATGCACACTACCATCTCCCTGTGTAGGCAACGCTAGGCCTTTTGCTCTGGCGCTCAGGCGGACCCAGGGACTGGGTCAGTTCCTTCCCCACAGGAGAGGAGAGGCAACAGGATCTCTGCACACCGCCCGTGCACTGGGATGGGGAGCAGTGAGGTACTTTCCCCACTCCTTCCCCGGACAGCGCGTGCATCCGCGAACGCTTCCACATCCTGGAGGAAGACGGCATCTGACTGCCCGTTCTTTCCGGGAGCTACTTCTGCGAATTCAGGGTAGGCGCCTGGTGGCAAGCACATGTCTGCACCTGGAACAGGAGGCCAAGGAGCTGCTGTCCCCTTGGGCCCAGGGGCACACGACAGACATGCCTTCTGCCCAGACTCCTTCCTCAGAGTGGAGCAAGCGCCCCTGCCCTAGTCGTCCCCTCGTGTCTCCTTCTCAGCCAGGTTTCCATCTCTCCGCACAGAGAGCGGGTGACACTTCTCTTACCACCGACCCGCTGTTGCTGACAGGGCTGGCTCTCCTGCTTGCGACCGTTTCCGACAACAAGGCCGACTCCTTCTCTTCCCCGGGGCAGCGCGCTGCACCTTCCCCAGACATGCTCCTGGGGAGCGCAGTGACAGACGTGTCCCTTTCCTTAAGGCTCTTCCCACAGGCGCAACCAAGCATCTCTCTCAGGCAGAGGGGATGCCCGGCAAAGAGGATTTCGCTCTATGCGGGTTTATGACACCGTGCTGTGGAGACCAGTTCAGGCAAGCAGCAGCCGCATCCCACAGACCCGACTCTCATTTCCCAAAGAGTGCTGTGCGTTCCCAGAGGGGATGCCCAGGCAAAGAGGCTTTCGCTCTAGGCGGGTTTCTCCCACCGTGCTGCGAATACTAGGCTAAGGCACCCAGCCAGAGCAGCCCACACGACCGACTCTGATTTCCCAGCGACTGCTATGCTATCGCAGAGGTTTTCAGCTTAGCGAGAACGGCACTTCTCTGCGGCTTCCTCAGCAAGGCTTTGGACGTTCGCTCTGTCGCGTCAGGGAAGAAGAGCTGCGCTAGAGGTGGTGCCTCTTGGACCTTGCTTTCCCGTGCTCCATGTTCGCGTCCTGGGTTCACCCTGCCACGCCGAAATAAGTAGACACAGCCTCGACTCTGCAGCAGCGTGCCTGGCCTAGGAGGGCACACTGCTCACAATTTCATCTCCCGGCGTAGGCAAGGCCTGCCCTTTTGCTGTGGCATTCAGGTGGACAGGGACTAGGCCAGTGCCTTCCCCAGCCGGGAGGAGACGCGACACGATCCCTGCACACCGCCTGCGCCCTGGTATGGGGAGTAATGGGTAACTGTCCCTCCTTCCCCGGGTCACCCGCTACCTCCGCCAATGCTGCCACATCCTGGAGGAAGACGACATCTGACTGCCCGTTCCTCCAGGAGCTGTTTCTGTGAGTTCAGGGCCGGGCGCCTGGTGGCAAGCCCACGTCTGCCCTATGGTCAGGTGGCCAAAGAGCTGCTGTCCCCTTGGGTCCGGGGGCCCAGGACAGGCATGTCTTCTGCCCAGACTCCTTCCTCAGAGTGGAGCACGCGCCCCTGCCCTACTCGTTCCCTCGTGTCTCCTTAGCAGCCAGGCTGCCGTCTCTCCCCACAGGGAGCAGGTGACACTTGTCATGCCACCGGCCCGCTGTTCCTGACAGGACCGGCTCTCCTGCTTCGGGACCATTCCCGACAATAAGGCCGACAGCTCCTCTTCACCCAGGAAGCGTGGTGCACCTTCCCTAGTCATGCTCCTGGGGAACGCAGTGACAGACGTGTCACTTTCCTTAAGGCTCATCACAGAGGCGCAGCCGAGCATCTCTCTCAGGCAGAGGGGATGCCGGGCTAAGAGGATTTCGCTCCTTGTGGGTTTATTACACCGTGCTGTGGAGACTAGCTCAGGCAAACAACAGCCGCATCCCACAGAACCGACTCTGATTTCCCAAAGAATACTGTGCTTTCCCAGAGGGGAGGCCCGGGCAAAGAGGCTTTCGCTCTAGGCGGGTTTCTCCCACCGTGCTTCGAATACTAGGCTAAGGCACCCACCCAGAGCATCCCACAGGATCGACTCTGATTTCCCAGGGTCTGCTCTGCTTTCACAGTAGTTTTCAGCTTGGTGCGAAACGCACTTCGCTGTGCTTCCTCAGCAAGGCTTTGGGCGTTCGCTCTGTCGCGTCAGGGAAGAAGAGCTGCGGAAGAGGTGGTGCCTCTTGGGCCTTGCTTTCCTGGACTCCATGTTCGCGCCCTGGGTTCACGCTGCCAGGCCGAACTAAGCAGACAAAGCCACAGCCCTGCAGCAGCGTGCGTGGTTTAGGATGGCACTCTACGCCCACTACCATGTCCTCGCTTAGGCGAGGCTTGGCATTTTGCTCTGACGCGAAGGCGGACTCGGGGACTAGGCCAGTGGCCTTTTCCACAGGAGAGGAGAGGTGACAGGATCCCTGCACACCGCCCGTGCACTGGGATGGGGAGCTGTGGGGTACTGTCCCCATTCCTTCCCCGGACACCCCGTGCCTCCGCGAACGCTTCCATATCTGGAGGAGGATGGCATCTAACTGCCCGTTCCTGCTGGAGCTGTTTCTGCGAGTTCAGGGCCGGGCGCCTGGTGGCAAGCCCACGTCTGCCCTATGGACAGGTGGCCAAGGAGCTGCTGTCCCCTTGGGCCCAGAGGCATAGAACAGGCCAACCGTCTGCTCAGACTCCTTCCACATAGAGGAGCACGCGCCCCTGCCCTAGTCGTCCTCTCATGTCTCCTTCGCAGCCAGGCTCACATCTCTCCGCACAGGTAGCGGGTGAAACTTGTCTTGCCACCGACACGCTGTTCCTCACGGGTCCGGCTCTCCTGCTTCGCGACCGTTTCCGGACAATAACACCAACGACTCCTTCTCTTGTCCCGGGGCGGCGTGCTGTGCCTTCCCCAGACATGCTCCTGGGGAGCGCAGTGACAGACGTGTCCCTTTCCTTAAGGCTGTTTCCACAGGCGCAACCACGCTTCTCTCTCAGGCAGAGGGGATGCCCGGGCCAAGAGGATTTCGCTCCATGCGGGTTTATTACACCGTGCTGTGGAGACCATCTCAGGCAAGCAGCAGCCGCACCCCACAGACCCGACTCTAATTTCCCAAAGAATGCTTTGCTTTCCCAGAGGGGATGCCCGGGCCAGGAGGCTTTTGCTCTATGCGTTATCTCCCAATGTGCTGCGCACACTAGGCTAAGGCAACCAGCAAGAGCAGTCCTCTGATTTCCCCGGGACTGCTTTGCTTTTGTGAAGTTTTCAGCTTGCTGCGAACCGCACTTCGCTGCTGCTTCCTCAGCAAGGCTTTGGGCGTTCGCTCTGTCCCGTCAGGGATGAAGAGATGCGTAGAGCTGGTGCCTCTTGGGCCTTGCTTCCCGGGCTCCATGTTCGCGTCCTGGATTCAACGTGCCAGGCCGAAATAAGCAGATACAGTCACAACCCTGCAGTAGCGTGCGTGGCCCAGGATGGCACTCTATGCACACTACCATCTCCCTGTGTAGGCAACGCTAGTCCTTTGGCTCTGGCGCTCAGGCGGACCCAGGGACTGGGTCAGTTCCTTCCCCACAGGAGAGGAGAGGCAACAGGATCTCTGCACACCGCCCGTGCACTGGGATGGGGAGCAGTGAGGTACTTTCCCCACTCCTTCCCCGGACAGCGCGTGCATCCGCGAACGCTTCCACATCCTGGAGGAAGACGGCATCTGACTGCCCGTTCTTTCCGGGAGCTACTTCTGCGAATTCAGGGTAGGCGCCTGGTGGCAAGCACATGTCTGCACCTGGAACAGGAGGCCAAGGAGCTGCTGTCCCCTTGGGCCCAGGGGCACAGGACAGACATGCCTTCTGCCCAGACTCCTTCCTCAGAGTGGAGCAAGCGCCCCTGCCCTAGTCGTCCCCTCGTGTCTCCTTCTCAGCCAGGTTTCCATCTCTCCGCACAGAGAGCGGGTGACACTTCTCTTACCACCGACCCGCTGTTGCTGACAGGGCTGGCTCTCCTGCTTGCGACCGTTTCCGACAACAAGGCCGACTCCTTCTCTTCCCCGGGGCAGCGCGCTGCACCTTCCCCAGACATGCTCCTGGGGAGCGCAGTGACAGACGTGTCCCTTTCCTTAAGGCTCTTCCCACAGGCGCAACCAAGCATCTCTCTCAGGCAGAGGGGATGCCCGGCAAAGAGGATTTCGCTCTATGCGGGTTTATGACACCGTGCTGTGGAGACCAGTTCAGGCAAGCAGCAGCCGCATCCCACAGACCCGACTCTCATTTCCCAAAGAGTGCTGTGCTTTCCCAGAGGGGATGCCCAGGCAAAGAGGCTTTCGCTCTAGGCGGGTTTCTCCCACCGTGCTGCGAATACTAGGCTAAGGCACCCAGCCAGAGCAGCCCACACGACCGACTCTGATTTCCCAGCGACTGCTATGCTATCGCAGAGGTTTTCAGCTTAGCGAGAACGGCACTTCTCTGCGGCTTCCTCAGCAAGGCTTTGGGCGTTCGCTCTGTCGCGTCAGGGAAGAAGAGCTGTGGAAGAGGTGGTGCCTCTTGGACCTTGCTTTCCCGTGCTCCATGTTCGCGTCCTGGGTTCACCCTGCCACGCCGAAATAAGTAGACACAGCCTCGACTCTGCAGCAGCGTGCCTGGCCTAGGAGGGCACACTGCTCACAATTTCATCTCCCGGCGTAGGCAAGGCCTGCCCTTTTGCTGTGGCATTCAGGTGGACAGGGACTAGGCCAGTGCCTTCCCCAGCCGGGAGGAGACGCGACACGATCCCTGCACACCGCCTGCGCCCTGGTATGGGGAGTAATGGGTAACTGTCCCTCCTTCCCCGGGTCACCCGCTACCTCCGCCAATGCTGCCACATCCTGGAGGAAGACGACATCTGACTGCCCGTTCCTCCAGGAGCTGTTTCTGTGAGTTCAGGGCCGGGCGCCTGGTGGCAAGCCCACGTCTGCCCTATGGTCAGGTGGCCAAAGAGCTGCTGTCCCCTTGGGTCCGGGGGCCCAGGACAGGCATGTCTTCTGCCCAGACTCCTTCCTCAGAGTGGAGCACGCGCCCCTGCCCTACTCGTTCCCTCGTGTCTCCTTAGCAGCCAGGCTGCCGTCTCTCCCCACAGGGAGCAGGTGACACTTGTCATGCCACCGGCCCGCTGTTCCTGACAGGACCGGCTCTCCTGCTTCGGGACCATTCCCGACAATAAGGCCGACAGCTCCTCTTCACCCAGGAAGCGTGGTGCACCTTCCCTAGTCATGCTCCTGGGGAACGCAGTGACAGACGTGTCACTTTCCTTAAGGCTCATCACAGAGGCGCAGCCGAGCATCTCTCTCGGGCAGAGGGGATGCCGGGCTAAGAGGATTTCGCTCCTTGTGGGTTTATTACACCGTGCTGTGGAGACTAGCTCAGGCAAACAACAGCCGCATCCCACAGAACCGACTCTGATTTCCCAAAGAATACTGTGCTTTCCCAGAGGGGAGGCCCGGGCAAAGAGGCTTTCGCTCTAGGCGGGTTTCTCCCACCGTGCTTCGAATACTAGGCTAAGGCACCCAGCCAGAGCATCCCACAGGATCGACTCTGATTTCCCAGGGTCTGCTCTGCTTTCACAGTAGTTTTCAGCTTGGTGCGAACCGCACTTCGCTGTGCTTCCTCAGCAAGGCTTTTGGCGTTCGCTCTGTCGCGTCAGGGAAGAAGAGCTGCGGAAGAGGTGGTGCCTCTTGGGCCTTGCTTTCCTGGACTCCATGTTCGCGCCCTGGGTTCACGCTGCCAGGCCGAACTAAGCAGACACAGCCACAGCCCTGCAGCAGCGTGCGTGGTTTAGGATGGCACTCTACGCCCACTACCATGTCCTCGCGTAGGCGAGGCTTGGCATTTTGCTCTGACGCGAAGGCGGACTCGGGGACTAGGCCAGTGGCCTTTTCCACAGGAGAGGAGAGGTGACAGGATCCCTGCACACCACCCGTGCACTGGGATGGGGAGCTGTGGGGTACTGTCCCCATTCCTTCCCCGGACACCCCGTGCCTCCGCGAACGCTTCCATATCTGGAGGAGGATGGCATCTAACTGCCCGTTCCTGCTGGAGCTGTTTCTGCGAGTTCAGGGCTGGGCGCCTGGTGGGAAGCCCACGTCTGCCCTATGGACAGGTGGCCAAGGAGCTGCTGTCCCCTTGGGCCCAGAGGCATAGAACAGGCCAACCGTCTGCTCAGACTCCTTCCACATAGAGGAGCACGCGCCCCTGCCCTAGTCGTCCTCTCATGTCTCCTTCGCAGCCAGGCTCACATCTCTCCGCACAGGTAGCGGTTGAAACTTGTCTTGCCACCGACACGCTGTTCCTCACGGGTCCGGCTCTCCTGCTTCGCGACCGTTTCCGGACAATAACACCAACGACTCCTTCTCTTGTCCCGGGGCGGCGTGCTGTGCCTTCCCCAGACATGCTCCTGGGGAGCGCAGTGACAGACGTGTCCCTTTCCTTAAGGCTGTTTCCACAGGCGCAACCACGCTTCTCTCTCAGGCAGAGGGGATGCCCGGGCCAAGAGGATTTCGCTCCATGCGGGTTTATTACACCGTGCTGTGGAGACCAGCTCAGGCAAGCAGCAGCCGCACCCCACAGACCCGACTCTAATTTCCCAAAGAATGCTTTGCTTTCCCAGAGGGGATGCCCGGGCCAGGAGGCTTTTGCTCTATGCGGTATCTCCCAATGTGCTGCGAACCCTAGGCTAAGGCAACCAGCAAGAGCAGTCCTCTGATTTCCCCGGGACTGCTTTGCTTTTGCAGAAGTTTTCAGCTTGCTGCGAACCGCACTTCGCTGCTGCTTCCTCAGCAAGGCTTTGGGCGTTCGCTCTGTCCCGTCAGGGATGAAGAGATGCGGAGAGCTGGTGCCTCTTGGGCCTTGCTTCCCGGGCTCCATGTTCGCGTCCTGGATTCAACGTGCCAGGCCGAAATAAGCAGATACAGTCACAACCCTGCAGTAGCGTGCGTGGCCCAGGATGGCACTCTATGCACACTACCATCTCCCTGTGTAGGCAACGCTAGGCCTTTTGCTCTGGCGCTCAGGCGGACCCAGGGACTGGGTCAGTTCCTTCCCCACAGGAGAGGAGAGGCAACAGGATCTCTGCACACCGCCCGTGCACTGGGATGGGGAGCAGTGAGGTACTTTCCCCACTCCTTCCCCGGACAGCGCGTGCATCCGCGAACGCTTCCACATCCTGGAGGAAGACGGCATCTGACTGCCCGTTCTTTCCGGGAGCTACTTCTGCGAATTCAGGGTAGGCGCCTGGTGGCAAGCACATGTCTGCACCTGGAACAGGAGGCCAAGGAGCTGCTGTCCCCTTGGGCCCAGGGGCACAGGACAGACATGCCTTCTGCCCAGACTCCTTCCTCAGAGTGGAGCAAGCGCCCCTGCCCTAGTCGTCCCCTCGTGTCTCCTTCTCAGCCAGGTTTCCATCTCTCCGCACAGAGAGCGGGTGACACTTCTCTTACCACCGACCCGCTGTTGCTGACAGGGCTGGCTCTCCTGCTTGCGACCGTTTCCGACAACAAGGCCGACTCCTTCTCTTCCCCGGGGCAGCGCGCTGCACCTTCCCCAGACATGCTCCTGGGGAGCGCAGTGACAGACGTGTCCCTTTCCTTAAGGCTCTTCCCACAGGCGCAACCAAGCATCTCTCTCAGGCAGAGGGGATGCCCGGCAAAGAGGATTTCGCTCTATGCGGGTTTATGACACCGTGCTGTGGAGACCAGTTCAGGCAAGCAGCAGCCGCATCCCACAGACCCGACTCTCATTTCCCAAAGAATGCTGTGCTTTCCCAGAGGGGATGCCCAGGCAAAGAGGCTTTCGCTCTAGGCGGGTTTCTCCCACCGTGCTGCGAATACTAGGCTAAGGCACCCAGCCAGAGCAGCCCACACGACCGACTCTGATTTCCCAGCGACTGCTATGCTATCGCAGAGGTTTTCAGCTTAGCGAGAACGGCACTTCTCTGCGGCTTCCTCAGCAAGGCTTTGGACGTTCGCTCTGTCGCGTCAGGGAAGAAGAGCTGCGCTAGAGGTGGTGCCTCTTGGACCTTGCTTTCCCGTGCTCCATGTTCGCGTCCTGGGTTCACCCTGCCACGCCGAAATAAGTAGACACAGCCTCGACTCTGCAGCAGCGTGCCTGGCCTAGGAGGGCACACTGCTCACAATTTCATCTCCCGGCGTAGGCAAGGCCTGCCCTTTTGCTGTGGCATTCAGGTGGACAGGGACTAGGCCAGTGCCTTCCCCAGCCGGGAGGAGACGCGACACGATCCCTGCACACCGCCTGCGCCCTGGTATGGGGAGTAATGGGTAACTGTCCCTCCTTCCCCGGGTCACCCGCTACCTCCGCCAATGCTGCCACATCCTGGAGGAAGACGACATCTGACTGCCCGTTCCTCCAGGAGCTGTTTCTGTGAGTTCAGGGCCGGGCGCCTGGTGGCAAGCCCACGTCTGCCCTATGGTCAGGTGGCCAAAGAGCTGCTGTCCCCTTGGGTCCGGGGGCCCAGGACAGGCATGTCTCGTGCCCAGACTCCTTCCTCAGAGTGGAGCACGCGCCCCTGCCCTACTCGTTCCCTCGTGTCTCCTTAGCAGCCAGGCTGCCGTCTCTCCCCACAGGGAGCAGGTGACACTTGTCATGCCACCGGCCCGCTGTTCCTGACAGGACCGGCTCTCCTGCTTCGGGACCATTCCCGACAATAAGGCCGACAGCTCCTCTTCACCCAGGAAGCGTGGTGCACCTTCCCTAGTCATGCTCCTGGGGAACGCAGTGACAGACGTGTCACTTTCCTTAAGGCTCAACACAGAGGCGCAGCCGAGCATCTCTCTCAGGCAGAGGGGATGCCGGGCTAAGAGGATTTCGCTCCTTGTGGGTTTATTACACCGTGCTGTGGAGAATAGCTCAGGCAAACAACAGCCGCATCCCACAGAACCGACTCTGATTTCCCAAAGAATACTGTGCTTTCCCAGAGGGGAGGCCCGGGCAATGAGGCTTTCGCTCTAGGCGGGTTTCTCCTACCGTGCTGCGAATACTAGGCTAAGGCACCCAGCCAGAGCATCCCACAGGATCGACTCTGATTTCCCAGGGTCTGCTCTGCTTTCACAGTAGTTTTCAGCTTGGCGCGAACCGCACTTCGCTGTGCTTCCTCAGCAAGGCTTTGGGCGTTCGCTCTGTCGCGTCAGGGAAGAAGAGCTGCGGAAGAGGTGGTGCCTCTTGGGCCTTGCTTTCCTGGACTCCATGTTCGCGCCCTTGGTTCACGCTGCCAGGCCGAACTAAGCAGACACAGCCACAGCCCTGCAGCAGCGTGCGTGGCTTAGGATGGCACTCTACGCCCACTACCATGTCCTCGCTTAGGCGAGGCTTGGCATTTTGCTCTGACGCGAAGACGGACTCGGGGACTAGGCCAGTGGCCTTTTCCACAGGAGAGGAGAGGTGACAGGATCCCTGCACACCGCCCGTGCACTGGGATGGGGAGCTGTGGGGTACTGTCCCCATTCCTTCCCCGGACACCCCGTGCCTCCGCGAACGCTTCCATATCTGGAGGAGGATGGCATCTAACTGCCCGTTCCTGCTGGAGCTGTTTCTGCGAGTTCAGGGCCGTGCGCCTGGTGGCAAGCCCACGTCTGCCCTATGGACAGGTGGCCAAGGAGCTGCTGTCCCCTTGGGCCCAGAGGCATAGAACAGGCCAACCGTCTGCTCAGACTCCTTCCACATAGAGGAGCACGCGCCCCTGCCCTAGTCGTCCTCTCATGTCTCCTTCGCAGCCAGGCTCACATCTCTCCGCACAGGTAGCGGGTGAAACTTGTCTTGCCACCGACACGCTGTTCCTCACGGGTCCGGCTCTCCTGCTTCGCGACCGTTTCCGGACAATAACACCAACGACTCCTTCTCTTGTCCCGGGGCGGCGTGCTGTGCCTTCCCCAGACATGCTCCTGGGGAGCGCAGTGACAGACGTGTCCCTTTCCTTAAGGCTGTTTCCACAGGCGCAACCACGCTTCTCTCTCAGGCAGAGGGGATGCCCGGGCCAAGAGGATTTCGCTCCATGCGGGTTTATTACACCGTGCTGTGGAGACCAGCTCAGGCAAGCAGCAGCCGCACCCCACAGACCCGACTCTAATTTCCCAAAGAATGCTTTGCTTTCCCAGAGGGGATGCCCGGGCCAGGAGGCTTTTGCTCTATGCGGTATCTCCCAATGTGCTGCGAACACTAGGCTAAGGCAACCAGCAAGAGCAGTCCTCTGATTTCCCCGGGACTGCTTTGCTTTTGCAGAAGTTTTCAGCTTGCTGCGAACCGCACTTCGCTGCTGCTTCCTCAGCAAGGCTTTGGGCGTTCGCTCTGTCCCGTCAGGGATGAAGAGATGCGGAGAGCTGGTGCCTCTTGGGCCTTGCTTCCCGGGCTCCATGTTCGCGTCCTGGATTCAACGTGCCAGGCCGAAATAAGCAGATACAGTCACAACCCTGCAGTAGCGTGCGTGGCCCAGGATGGCACTCTATGCACACTACCATCTCCCTGTGTAGGCAACGCTAGGCCTTTTGCTCTGGCGCTCAGGCGGACCCAGGGACTGGGTCAGTTCCTTCCCCACAGGAGAGGAGAGGCAACAGGATCTCTGCACACCGCCCGTGCACTGGGATGGGGAGCAGTGAGGTACTTTCCCCACTCCTTCCCCGGACAGCGCGTGCATCCGCGAACGCTTCCACATCCTGGAGGAAGACGGCATCTGACTGCCCGTTCTTTCCGGGAGCTACTTCTGCGAATTCAGGGTAGGCGCCTGGTGGCAAGCACATGTCTGCACCTGGAACAGGAGGCCAAGGAGCTGCTGTCCCCTTGGGCCCAGGGGCACACGACAGACATGCCTTCTGCCCAGACTCCTTCCTCAGAGTGGAGCAAGCGCCCCTGCCCTAGTCGTCCCCTCGTGTCTCCTTCTCAGCCAGGTTTCCATCTCTCCGCACAGAGAGCGGGTGACACTTCTCTTACCACCGACCCGCTGTTGCTGACAGGGCTGGCTCTCCTGCTTGCGACCGTTTCCGACAACAAGGCCGACTCCTTCTCTTCCCCGGGGCAGCGCGCTGCACCTTCCCCAGACATGCTCCTGGGGAGCGCAGTGACAGACGTGTCCCTTTCCTTAAGGCTCTTCCCACAGGCGCAACCAAGCATCTCTCTCAGGCAGAGGGGATGCCCGGCAAAGAGGATTTCGCTCTATGCGGGTTTATGACACCGTGCTGTGGAGACCAGTTCAGGCAAGCAGCAGCCGCATCCCACAGACCCGACTCTCATTTCCCAAAGAGTGCTGTGCTTTCCCAGAGGGGATGCCCAGGCAAAGAGGCTTTCGCTCTAGGCGGGTTTCTCCCACCGTGCTGCGAATACTAGGCTAAGGCACCCAGCCAGAGCAGCCCACACGACCGACTCTGATTTCCCAGCGACTGCTATGCTATCGCAGAGGTTTTCAGCTTAGCGAGAACGGCACTTCTCTGCGGCTTCCTCAGCAAGGCTTTGGACGTTCGCTCTGTCGCGTCAGGGAAGAAGAGCTGCGCTAGAGGTGGTGCCTCTTGGACCTTGCTTTCCCGTGCTCCATGTTCGCGTCCTGGGTTCACCCTGCCACGCCGAAATAAGTAGACACAGCCTCGACTCTGCAGCAGCGTGCCTGGCCTAGGAGGGCACACTGCTCACAATTTCATCTCCCGGCGTAGGCAAGGCCTGCCCTTTTGCTGTGGCATTCAGGTGGACAGGGACTAGGCCAGTGCCTTCCCCAGCCGGGAGGAGACGCGACACGATCCCTGCACACCGCCTGCGCCCTGGTATGGGGAGTAATGGGTAACTGTCCCTCCTTCCCCGGGTCACCCGCTACCTCCGTCAATGCTGCCACATCCTGGAGGAAGACGACATCTGACTGCCCGTTCCTCCAGGAGCTGTTTCTGTGAGTTCAGGGCCGGGCGCCTGGTGGCAAGCCCACGTCTGCCCTATGGTCAGGTGGCCAAAGAGCTGCTGTCCCCTTGGGTCCGGGGGCCCAGGACAGGCATGTCTCGTGCCCAGACTCCTTCCTCAGAGTGGAGCACGCGCCCCTGCCCTACTCGTTCCCTCGTGTCTCCTTAGCAGCCAGGCTGCCGTCTCTCCCCACAGGGAGCAGGTGACACTTGTCATGCCACCGGCCCGCTGTTCCTGACAGGACCGGCTCTCCTGCTTCGGGACCATTCCCGACAATAAGGCCGACAGCTCCTCTTCACCCAGGAAGCGTGGTGCACCTTCCCTAGTCATGCTCCTGGGGAACGCAGTGACAGACGTGTCACTTTCCTTAAGGCTCAACACAGAGGCGCAGCCGAGCATCTCTCTCAGGCAGAGGGGATGCCGGGCTAAGAGGATTTCGCTCCTTGTGGGTTTATTACACCGTGCTGTGGAGAATAGCTCAGGCAAACAACAGCCGCATCCCACAGAACCGACTCTGATTTCCCAAAGAATACTGTGCTTTCCCAGAGGGGAGGCCCGGGCAATGAGGCTTTCGCTCTAGGCGGGTTTCTCCTACCGTGCTGCGAATACTAGGCTAAGGCACCCAGCCAGAGCATCCCACAGGATCGACTCTGATTTCCCAGGGTCTGCTCTGCTTTCACAGTAGTTTTCAGCTTGGCGCGAACCGCACTTCGCTGTGCTTCCTCAGCAAGGCTTTGGGCGTTCGCTCTGTCGCGTCAGGGAAGAAGAGCTGCGGAAGAGGTGGTGCCTCTTGGGCCTTGCTTTCCTGGACTCCATGTTCGCGCCCTTGGTTCACGCTGCCAGGCCGAACTAAGCAGACACAGCCACAGCCCTGCAGCAGCGTGCGTGGCTTAGGATGGCACTCTACGCCCACTACCATGTCCTCGCTTAGGCGAGGCTTGGCATTTTGCTCTGACGCGAAGACGGACTCGGGGACTAGGCCAGTGGCCTTTTCCACAGGAGAGGAGAGGTGACAGGATCCCTGCACACCGCCCGTGCACTGGGATGGGGAGCTGTGGGGTACTGTCCCCATTCCTTCCCCGGACACCCCGTGCCTCCGCGAACGCTTCCATATCTGGAGGAGGATGGCATCTAACTGCCCGTTCCTGCTGGAGCTGTTTCTGCGAGTTCAGGGCCGGGCGCCTGGTGGCAAGCCCACGTCTGCCCTATGGACAGGTGGCCAAGGAGCTGCTGTCCCCTTGGGCCCAGAGGCATAGAACAGGCCAACCGTCTGCTCAGACTCCTTCCACATAGAGGAGCACGCGCCCCTGCCCTAGTCGTCCTCTCATGTCTCCTTCGCAGCCAGGCTCACATCTCTCCGCACAGGTAGCGGGTGAAACTTGTCTTGCCACCGACACGCTGTTCCTCACGGGTCCGGCTCTCCTGCTTCGCGACCGTTTCCGGACAATAACACCAACGACTCCTTCTCTTGTCCCGGGGCGGCGTGCTGTGCCTTCCCCAGACATGCTCCTGGGGAGCGCAGTGACAGACGTGTCCCTTTCCTTAAGGCTGTTTCCACAGGCGCAACCACGCTTCTCTCTCAGGCAGAGGGGATGCCCGGGCCAAGAGGATTTCGCTCCATGCGGGTTTATTACACCGTGCTGTGGAGACCAGCTCAGGCAAGCAGCAGCCGCACCCCACAGACCCGACTCTAATTTCCCAAAGAATGCTTTGCTTTCCCAGAGGGGATGCCCGGGCCAGGAGGCTTTTGCTCTATGCGGTATCTCCCAATGTGCTGCGAACACTAGGCTAAGGCAACCAGCAAGAGCAGTCCTCTGATTTCCCCGGGACTGCTTTGCTTTTGCAGAAGTTTTCAGCTTGCTGCGAACCGCACTTCGCTGCTGCTTCCTCAGCAAGGCTTTGGGCGTTCGCTCTGTCCCGTCAGGGATGAAGAGATGCGGAGAGCTGGTGCCTCTTGGGCCTTGCTTCCCGGGCTCCATGTTCGCGTCCTGGATTCAACGTGCCAGGCCGAAATAAGCAGATACAGTCACAACCCTGCAGTAGCGTGCGTGGCCCAGGATGGCACTCTATGCACACTACCATCTCCCTGTGTAGGCAACGCTAGGCCTTTTGCTCTGGCGCTCAGGCGGACCCAGGGACTGGGTCAGTTCCTTCCCCACAGGAGAGGAGAGGCAACAGGATCTCTGCACACCGCCCGTGCACTGGGATGGGGAGCAGTGAGGTACTTTCCCCACTCCTTCCCCGGACAGCGCGTGCATCCGCGAACGCTTCCACATCCTGGAGGAAGACGGCATCTGACTGCCCGTTCTTTCCGGGAGCTACTTCTGCGAATTCAGGGTAGGCGCCTGGTGGCAAGCACATGTCTGCACCTGGAACAGGAGGCCAAGGAGCTGCTGTCCCCTTGGGCCCAGGGGCACACGACAGACATGCCTTCTGCCCAGACTCCTTCCTCAGAGTGGAGCAAGCGCCCCTGCCCTAGTCGTCCCCTCGTGTCTCCTTCTCAGCCAGGTTTCCATCTCTCCGCACAGAGAGCGGGTGACACTTCTCTTACCACCGACCCGCTGTTGCTGACAGGGCTGGCTCTCCTGCTTGCGACCGTTTCCGACAACAAGGCCGACTCCTTCTCTTCCCCGGGGCAGCGCGCTGCACCTTCCCCAGACATGCTCCTGGGGAGCGCAGTGACAGACGTGTCCCTTTCCTTAAGGCTCTTCCCACAGGCGCAACCAAGCATCTCTCTCAGGCAGAGGGGATGCCCGGCAAAGAGGATTTCGCTCTATGCGGGTTTATGACACCGTGCTGTGGAGACCAGTTCAGGCAAGCAGCAGCCGCATCCCACAGACCCGACTCTCATTTCCCAAAGAGTGCTGTGCTTTCCCAGAGGGGATGCCCAGGCAAAGAGGCTTTCGCTCTAGGCGGGTTTCTCCCACCGTGCTGCGAATACTAGGCTAAGGCACCCAGCCAGAGCAGCCCACACGACCGACTCTGATTTCCCAGCGACTGCTATGCTATCGCAGAGGTTTTCAGCTTAGCGAGAACGGCACTTCTCTGCGGCTTCCTCAGCAAGGCTTTGGACGTTCGCTCTGTCGCGTCAGGGAAGAAGAGCTGCGCTAGAGGTGGTGCCTCTTGGACCTTGCTTTCCCGTGCTCCATGTTCGCGTCCTGGGTTCACCCTGCCACGCCGAAATAAGTAGACACAGCCTCGACTCTGCAGCAGCGTGCCTGGCCTAGGAGGGCACACTGCTCACAATTTCATCTCCCGGCGTAGGCAAGGCCTGCCCTTTTGCTGTGGCATTCAGGTGGACAGGGACTAGGCCAGTGCCTTCCCCAGCCGGGAGGAGACGCGACACGATCCCTGCACACCGCCTGCGCCCTGGTATGGGGAGTAATGGGTAACTGTCCCTCCTTCCCCGGGTCACCCGCTACCTCCGCCAATCCTGCCACATCCTGGAGGAAGACGACATCTGACTGCCCGTTCCTCCAGGAGCTGTTTCTGTGAGTTCAGGGCCGGGCGCCTGGTGGCAAGCCCACGTCTGCCCTATGGTCAGGTGGCCAAAGAGCTGCTGTCCCCTTGGGTCCGGGGGCCCAGGACAGGCATGTCTTCTGCCCAGACTCCTTCCTCAGAGTGGAGCACGCGCCCCTGCCCTACTCGTTCCCTCGTGTCTCCTTAGCAGCCAGGCTGCCGTCTCTCCCCACAGGGAGCAGGTGACACTTGTCATGCCACCGGCCCGCTGTTCCTGACAGGACCGGCTCTCCTGCTTCGGGACCATTCCCGACAATAAGGCCGACAGCTCCTCTTCACCCAGGAAGCGTGGTGCACCTTCCCTAGTCATGCTCCTGGGGAACGCAGTGACAGACGTGTCACTTTCCTTAAGGCTCATCACAGAGGCGCAGCCGAGCATCTCTCTCAGGCAGAGGGGATGCCGGGCTAAGAGGATTTCGCTCCTTGTGGGTTTATTACACCGTGCTGTGGAGAATAGCTCAGGCAAACAACAGCCGCATCCCACAGAACCGACTCTGATTTCCCAAAGAATACTGTGCTTTCCCAGAGGGGAGGCCCGGGCAATGAGGCTTTCGCTCTAGGCGGGTTTCTCCCATCGTGCTGCGAATACTAGGCTAAGGCACCCAGCCAGAGCATCCCACAGGATCGACTCTGATTTCCCAGCGTCTGCTCTGCTTTCACAGTAGTTTTCAGCTTGGCGCGAACCGCACTTCGCTGGGCTTCCTCAGCAAGGCTTTGGGCGTTCGCTCTGTCGCGTCAGGGAAGAAGAGCTGCGGAAGAGGTGGTGCCTCTTGGGCCTTGCTTTCCTGGACTCCATGTTCGCGCCCTGGGTTCACGCTGCCAGGCCGAACTAAGCAGACACAGCCACAGCCCTGCAGCAGCGTGCGTGGCTTAGGATGGCACTCTACGCCCACTACCATGTCCTCGCTTAGGCGAGGCTTGGCATTTTGCTCTGACGCGAAGGCGGACTCGGGGACTAGGCCAGTGGCCTTTTCCACAGGAGAGGAGAGGTGACAGGATCCCTGCACACCGCCCGTGCACTGGGATGGGGAGCTGTGGGGTACTGTCCCCATTCCTTCCCCGGACACCCCGTGCCTCCGCGAACGCTTCCATATCTGGAGGAGGATGGCATCTAACTGCCCGTTCCTGCTGGAGCTGTTTCTGCGAGTTCAGGGCCGGGCGCCTGGTGGCAAGCCCACGTCTGCCCTATGGACAGGTGGCCAAGGAGCTGCTGTCCCCTTGGGCCCAGAGGCATAGAACAGGCCAACCGTCTGCTCAGACTCCTTCCACATAGAGGAGCACGCGCCCCTGCCCTAGTCGTCCTCTCATGTCTCCTTCGCAGCCAGGCTCACATCTCTCCGCACAGGTAGCGGGTGAAACTTGTCTTGCCACCGACACGCTGTTCCTCACGGGTCCGGCTCTCCTGCTTCGTGACCGTTTCCATACAATAACACCAACGACTCCTTCTCTTGTCCCGGGGTGGCGTGCTGTGCCTTCCCCAGACATGCTCCTGGGGAGCGCAGTGACAGACGTGTCCCTTTCCTTAAGGCTGTTTCCACAGGCGCAACCACGCTTCTCTCTCAGGCAGAGGGGATGCCCGGGCCAAGAGGATTTCGCTCCATGCGGGTTTATTACACCGTGCTGTGGAGACCAGCTCAGGCAAGCAGCAGCCGCACCCCACAGACCCGATTCTAATTTCCCAAAGAATGCTTTGCTTTCCCAGAGGGGATGCCCGGGCCAAGAGGCTTTTGCTCTAGGCGGTATCTCCCAATGTGCTGCGCACACGAGGCTAAGGCAACCAGCAAGAGCAGTCCTCTGATTTCCCCGGGACTGCTTTGCTTTTGCAGAAGTTTTCAGCCTGCCTCGAACCGCACTTCGCTGTTGCTTCCTCAGCAAGGCTTTGGGCGTTCGCTCTGTCCCGTCAGGGATGAAGAGATGCGGAGAGCTGGTGCCTCTTGGGCCCTGCTTCCCGGGCTCCATGTTCGCGTCCTGGATTCAACGTGCCAGGCCGAAATAAGCAGATACAGTCACAACCCTGCAGTAGCGTGCGTGGCCCAGGATGGCACTCTATGCACACTACCATCTCCCTGTGTAGGCAACGCTAGTCCTTTGGCTCTGGCGCTCAGGCGGACCCAGGTACTAGGTCAGTTCCTTCCCCACAGGAGAGGAGAGGCAACAGGATCTCTGCACACCGCCCGTGCACTGGGATGGGGAGCAGTGAGGTACTTTCCCCACTCCTTCCCCGGACAGCGCGTGCATCCGCGAACGCTTCCACATCCTGGAGGAAGACGGCATCTGACTGCCCGTTCTTTCCGGGAGCTACTTCTGCGAATTCAGGGTAGGCGCCTGGTGGCAAGTACATGTCTGCACCTGGAACAGGAGGCCAAGGAGCTGCTGTCCCCTTGGGCCCAGGGGCACAGGACAGACATGCCTTCTGCCCAGACTCCTTCCTCAGAGTGGAGCAAGCGCCCCTGCCCTAGTCGTCCCCTCGTGTCTCCTTCTCAGCCAGGTTTCCATCTCTCCGCACAGAGAGCGGGTGACACTTCTCTTACCACCGACCCGCTGTTGCTGACAGGGCTGGCTCTCCTGCTTGCGACCGTTTCCGACAACAAGGCCGACTCCTTCTCTTCCCCGGGGCAGCGCGCTGCACCTTCCCCAGACATGCTCCTGGGGAGCGCAGTGACAGACGTGTCCCTTTCCTTAAGGCTCTTCCCACAGGCGCAACCAAGCATCTCTCTCAGGCAGAGGGGATGCCCGGCAAAGAGGATTTCGCTCTATGCGGGTTTATGACACCGTGCTGTGGAGACAAGTTCAGGCAAGCAGCAGCCGCATCCCACAGACCCGACTCTCATTTCCCAAAGAGTGCTGTGCTTTCCCAGAGGGGATGCCCAGGCAAAGAGGCTTTCGCTCTAGGCGGGTTTCTCCCACCGTGCTGCGAATACTAGGCTAAGGCACCCAGCCAGAGCAGCCCACACGACCGACTCTGATTTCCCAGCGACTGCTATGCTATCGCAGAGGTTTTCAGCTTAGCGAGAACGGCACTTCTCTGCGGCTTCCTCAGCAAGGCTTTGGACGTTCGCTCTGTCGCGTCAGGGAAGAAGAGCTGCGCTAGAGGTGGTGCCTCTTGGACCTTGCTTTCCCGTGCTCCATGTTCGCGTCCTGGGTTCACCCTGCCACGCCGAAATAAGTAGACACAGCCTCGACTCTGCAGCAGCGTGCCTGGCCTAGGAGGGCACACTGCTCACAATTTCATCTCCCGGCGTAGGCAAGGCCTGCCCTTTTGCTGTGGCATTCAGGTGGACAGGGACTAGGCCAGTGCCTTCCCCAGCCGGGAGGAGACGCGACACGATCCCTGCACACCGCCTGCGCCCTGGTATGGGGAGTAATGGGTAACTGTCCCTCCTTCCCCGGGTCACCCGCTACCTCCGCCAATCCTGCCACATCCTGGAGGAAGACGACATCTGACTGCCCGTTCCTCCAGGAGCTGTTTCTGTGAGTTCAGGGCCGGGCGCCTGGTGGCAAGCCCACGTCTGCCCTATGGTCAGGTGGCCAAAGAGCTGCTGTCCCCTTGGGTCCGGGGGCCCAGGACAGGCATGTCTCGTGCCCAGACTCCTTCCTCAGAGTGGAGCACGCGCCCCTGCCCTACTCGTTCCCTCGTGTCTCCTTAGCAGCCAGGCTGCCGTCTCTCCCCACAGGGAGCAGGTGACACTTGTCATGCCACCGGCCCGCTGTTCCTGACAGGACCGGCTCTCCTGCTTCGGGACCATTCCCGACAATAAGGCCGACAGCTCCTCTTCACCCAGGAAGCGTGGTGCACCTTCCCTAGTCATGCTCCTGGGGAACGCAGTGACAGACGTGTCACTTTCCTTAAGGCTCAACACAGAGGCGCAGCCGAGCATCTCTCTCAGGCAGAGGGGATGCCGGGCTAAGAGGATTTCGCTCCTTGTGGGTTTATTACACCGTGCTGTGGAGAAAAGCTCAGGCAAACAACAGCCGCATCCCACAGAACCGACTCTGATTTCCCAAAGAATACTGTGCTTTCCCAGAGGGGAGGCCCGGGCAATGAGGCTTTCGCTCTAGGCGGGTTTCTCCCACCGTGCTGCGAATACTAGGCTAAGGCACCCAGCCAGAGCATCCCA
The DNA here is from genome assembly GCF_030435805.1 of Mustela lutreola. Lineage (NCBI taxonomy): Eukaryota > Metazoa > Chordata > Mammalia > Carnivora > Mustelidae > Mustela > Mustela lutreola. The sequence continues at coordinate 61,411,257 of NC_081304.1, read as the reverse complement.
CAGGATCGACTCTGATTTCCCAGGGTCTGCTCTGCTTTCACAGTAGTTTTCAGCTTGGCGCGAACCGCACTTCGCTGTGCTTCCTCAGCAAGGCTTTGGGCGTTCGCTCTGTCGCGTCAGGGAAGAAGAGCTGCGGAAGAGGTGGTGCCTCTTGGGCCTTGCTTTCCTGGACTCCATGTTCGCGCCCTTGGTTCACGCTGCCAGGCCGAACTAAGCAGACACAGCCACAGCCCTGCAGCAGCGTGCGTGGCTTAGGATGGCACTCTACGCCCACTACCATGTCCTCGCTTAGGCGAGGCTTGGCATTTTGCTCTGACGCGAAGGCGGACTCGGGGACTAGGCCAGTGGCCTTTTCCACAGGAGAGGAGAGGTGACAGGATCCCTGCACACCGCCCGTGCACTGGGATGGGGAGCTGTGGGGTACTGTCCCCATTCCTTCCCCGGACACCCCGTGCCTCCGCGAACGCTTCCATATCTGGAGGAGGATGGCATCTAACTGCCCGTTCCTGCTGGAGCTGTTTCTGCGAGTTCAGGGCCGGGCGCCTGGTGGCAAGCCCACGTCTGCCCTATGGACAGGTGGCCAAGGAGCTGCTGTCCCCTTGGGCCCAGAGGCATAGAACAGGCCAACCGTCTGCTCAGACTCCTTCCACATAGAGGAGCACGCGCCCCTGCCCTAGTCGTCCTCTCATGTCTCCTTCGCAGCCAGGCTCACATCTCTCCGCACAGGTAGCGGGTGAAACTTGTCTTGCCACCGACACGCTGTTCCTCACGGGTCCGGTTCTCCTGCTTCGTGACCGTTTCCAGACAATAACACCAACGACTCCTTCTCTTGTCCCGGGGTGGCGTGCTGTGCCTTCCCCAGACATGCTCCTGGGGAGCGCAGTGACAGACGTGTCCCTTTCCTTAAGGCTGTTTCCACAGGCGCAACCACGCTTCTCTCTCAGGCAGAGGGGATGCCCGGGCCAAGAGGATTTCGCTCCATGCGGGTTTATTACACCGTGCTGTGGAGACCAGCTCAGGCAAGCAGCAGCCGCACCCCACAGACCCGATTCTAATTTCCCAAAGAATGCTTTGCTTTCCCAGAGGGGATGCCCGGGCCAAGAGGCTTTTGCTCTAGGCGGTATCTCCCAATGTGCTGCGCACACTAGGCTAAGGCAACCAGCAAGAGCAGTCCTCTGATTTCCCCGGGACTGCTTTGCTTTTGCAGAAGTTTTCAGCCTGCCTCGAACCGCACTTCGCTGCTGCTTCCTCAGCAAGGCTTTGGGCGTTCGCTCTGTCCCGTCAGGGATGAAGAGATGCGGAGAGCTGGTGCCTCTTGGGCCCTGCTTCCCGGGCTCCATGTTCGCGTCCTGGATTCAACGTGCCAGGCCGAAATAAGCAGATACAGTCACAACCCTGCAGTAGCGTGCGTGGCCCAGGATGGCACTCTATGCACACTACCATCTCCCTGTGTAGGCAACGCTAGTCCTTTGGCTCTGGCGCTCAGGCGGACCCAGGTACTAGGTCAGTTCCTTCCCCACAGGAGAGGAGAGGCAACAGGATCTCTGCACACCGCCCGTGCACTGGGATGGGGAGCAGTGAGGTACTTTCCCCACTCCTTCCCCGGACAGCGCGTGCATCCGCGAACGCTTCCACATCCTGGAGGAAGACGGCATCTGACTGCCTGTTCTTTCCGGGAGCTACTTCTGCGAATTCAGGGTAGGCGCCTGGTGGCAAGCACATGTCTGCACCTGGAACAGGAGGCCAAGGAGCTGCTGTCCCCTTGGGCCCAGGGGCACAGGACAGACATGCCTTCTGCCCAGACTCCTTCCTCAGAGTGGAGCAAGCGCCCCTGCCCTAGTCGTCCCCTCGTGTCTCCTTCTCAGCCAGGTTTCCATCTCTCCGCACAGAGAGCGGGTGACACTTCTCTTACCACCGACCCGCTGTTGCTGACAGGGCTGGCTCTCCTGCTTGCGACCGTTTCCGACAACAAGGCCGACTCCTTCTCTTCCCCGGGGCAGCGCGCTGCACCTTCCCCAGACATGCTCCTGGGGAGCGCAGTGACAGACGTGTCCCTTTCCTTAAGGCTCTTCCCACAGGCGCAACCAAGCATCTCTCTCAGGCAGAGGGCATGCCCGGCAAAGAGGATTTCGCTCTATGCGGGTTTATGACACCGTGCTGTGGAGACCAGTTCAGGCAAGCAGCAGCCGCATCCCACAGACCCGACTCTCATTTCCCAAAGAGTGCTGTGCTTTCCCAGAGGGGATGCCCAGGCAAAGAGGCTTTCGCTCTAGGCGGGTTTCTCCCACCGTGCTGCGAATACTAGGCTAAGGCACCCAGCCAGAGCAGCCCACACGACCGACTCTGATTACCCAGCGACTGCTATGCTATCGCAGAGGTTTTCAGCTTAGCGAGAACGGCACTTCTCTGCGGCTTCCTCAGCAAGGCTTTGGACGTTCGCTCTGTCGCGTCAGGGAAGAAGAGCTGCGCTAGAGGTGGTGCCTCTTGGACCTTGCTTTCCCGTGCTCCATGTTCGCGTCCTGGGTTCACCCTGCCACGCCGAAATAAGTAGACACAGCCTCGACTCTGCAGCAGCGTGCCTGGCCTAGGAGGGCACACTGCTCACAATTTCATCTCCCGGCGTAGGCAAGGCCTGCCCTTTTGCTGTGGCAATCAGGTGGACAGGGACTAGGCCAGTGCCTTCCCCAGCCGGGAGGAGACGCGACACGATCCCTGCACACCGCCTGCGCCCTGGTATGGGGAGTAATGGGTAACTGTCCCTCCTTCCCCGGGTCACCCGCTACCTCCGCCAATGCTGCCACATCCTGGAGGAAGACGACATCTGACTGCCCGTTCCTCCAGGAGCTGTTTCTGTGAGTTCAGGGCCGGGCGCCTGGTGGCAAGCCCACGTCTGCCCTATGGTCAGGTGGCCAAAGAGCTGCTGTCCCCTTGGGTCCGGGGGCCCAGGACAGGCATGTCTTCTGCCCAGACTCCTTCCTCAGAGTGGAGCACGCGCCCCTGCCCTACTCGTTCCCTCGTGTCTCCTTAGCAGCCAGGCTGCCGTCTCTCCCCACAGGGAGCAGGTGACACTTGTCATGCCACCGGCCCGCTGTTCCTGACAGGACCGGCTCTCCTGCTTCGGGACCATTCCCGACAATAAGGCCGACAGCTCCTCTTCACCCAGGAAGCGTGGTGCACCTTCCCTAGTCATGCTCCTGGGGAACGCAGTGACAACGTGTCACTTTCCTTAAGGCTCATCACAGAGGCGCAGCCGAGCATCTCTCTCAGGCAGAGGGGATGCCGGGCTAAGAGGATTTCGCTCCTTGTGGGTTTATTACACCGTGCTGTGGAGACTAGCTCAGGCAAACAACAGCCGCATCCCACAGAACCGACTCTGATTTCCCAAAGAATACTGTGCTTTCCCAGAGGGGAGGCCCGGGCAAAGAGGCTTTCGCTATAGGCGGGTTTCTCCCACCGTGCTTCGAATACTAGGCTAAGGCACCCAGCCAGAGCATCCCACAGGATCGACTCTGATTTCCCAGGGTCTGCTCTGCTTTCACAGTAGTTTTCAGCTTGGCGCGAACCGCACTTCGCTGTGCTTCCTCAGCAAGGCTTTGGGCGTTCGCTCTGTCGCGTCAGGGAAGAAGAGCTGCGGAAGAGGTGGTGCCTCTTGGGCCTTGCTTTCCTGGACTCCATGTTCGCGCCCTGGGTTCACGCTGCCAGGCCGAACTAAGCAGACACAGCCACAGCCCTGCAGCAGCGTGCGTGGTTTAGGATGGCACTCTACGCCCACTACCATGTCCTCGCTTAGGCGAGGCTTGGCATTTTGCTCTGACGCGAAGGCGGACTCGGGGACTAGGCCAGTGGCCTTTTCCACAGGAGAGGAGAGGTGACAGGATCCCTGCACACCGCCCGTGCACTGGGATGGGGACCTGTGGGGTACTGTCCCCATTCCTTCCCCGGACACCCCGTGCCTCCGCGAACGCTTCCATATCTGGAGGAGGATGGCATCTAACTGCCCGTTCCTGCTGGAGCTGTTTCTGCGAGTTCAGGGCCGGGCGCCTGGTGGCAAGCCCACGTCTGCCCTATGGACAGGTGGCCAAGGAGCTGCTGTCCCCTTGGGCCCAGAGGCATAGAACAGGCCAACCGTCTGCTCAGACTCCTTCCACATAGAGGAGCACGCGCCCCTGCCCTAGTCGTCCTCTCATGTCTCCTTCGCAGCCAGGCTCACATCTCTCCGCACAGGTAGCGGGTGAAACTTGTCTTGCCACCGACACGCTGTTCCTCACGGGTCCGGCTCTCCTGCTTCGCGACCGTTTCCGGACAATAACACCAACGACTCCTTCTCTTGTCCCGGGGCGGCGTGCTGTGCCTTCCCCAGACATGCTCCTGGGGAGCGCAGTGACAGACGTGTCCCTTTCCTTAAGGCTGTTTCCACAGGCGCAACCACGCTTCTCTCTCAGGCAGAGGGGATGCCCGGGCCAAGAGGATTTCGCTCCATGCGGGTTTATTACACCGTGCTGTGGAGACCAGCTCAGGCAAGCAGCAGCCGCACCCCACAGACCCGACTCTAATTTCCCAAAGAATGCTTTGCTTTCCCAGAGGGGATGCCCGGGCCAGGAGGCTTTTACTCTATGCGGTATCTCCCAATGTGCTGCGAACACTAGGCTAAGGCAACCAGCAAGAGCAGTCCTCTGATTTCCCCGGGACTGCTTTGCTTTTGCAGAAGTTTTCAGCTTGCTGCGAACCGCACTTCGCTGCTGCTTCCTCAGCAAGGCTTTGGGCGTTCGCTCTGTCCCGTCAGGGATGAAGAGATGCGGAGAGCTGGTGCCTCTTGGGCCTTGCTTCCCGGGCTCCATGTTCGCGTCCTGGATTCAACGTGCCAGGCCGAAATAAGCAGATACAGTCACAACCCTGCAGTAGCGTGCGTGGCCCAGGATGGCACTCTATGCACACTACCATCTCCCTGTGTAGGCAACGCTAGGCCTTTTGCTCTGGCGCTCAGGCGGACCCAGGGACTGGGTCAGTTCCTTCCCCACAGGAGAGGAGAGGCAACAGGATCTCTGCACACCGCCCGTGCACTAGGATGGGGAGCAGTGAGGTACTTTCCCCACTCCTTCCCCGGACAGCGCGAGCATCCGCGAACGCTTCCACATCCTGGAGGAAGACGGCATCTGACTGCCCGTTCTTTCCGGGAGCTACTTCTGCGAATTCAGGGTAGGCGCCTGGTGGCAAGCACATGTCTGCACCTGGAACATGAGGCCAAGGAGCTGCTGTCCCCTTGGGCCCAGGGGCACAGGACAGACATGCCTTCTGCCCAGACTCCTTCCTCAGAGTGGAGCAAGCGCCCCTGCCCTAGTCGTCCCCTCGTGTCTCCTTCTCAGCCAGGTTTCCATCTCTCCGCACAGAGAGCGGGTGACACTTCTCTTACCACCGACCCGCTGTTGCTGACAGGGCTGGCTCTCCTGCTTGCGACCGTTTCCGACAACAAGGCCGACTCCTTCTCTTCCCCGGGGCAGCGCGCTGCACCTTCCCCAGACATGCTCCTGGGGAGCGCAGTGACAGACGTGTCCCTTTCCTTAAGGCTCTTCCCACAGGCGCAACCAAGCATCTCTCTCAGGCAGAGGGGATGCCCGGCAAAGAGGATTTCGCTCTATGCGGGTTTATGACACCGTGCTGTGGAGACCAGTTCAGGCAAGCAGCAGCCGCATCCCACAGACCCGACTCTCATTTCCCAAAGAGTGCTGTGCTTTCCCAGAGGGGATGCCCAGGCAAAGAGGCTTTCGCTCTAGGCGGGTTTCTCCCACCGTGCTGCGAATACTAGGCTAAGGCACCCAGCCAGAGCAGCCCACACGACCGACTCTGATTTCCCAGCGACTGCTATGCTATCGCAGAGGTTTTCAGCTTAGCGAGAACGGCACTTCTCTGCGGCTTCCTCAGCAAGGCTTTGGACGTTCGCTCTGTCGCGTCAGGGAAGAAGAGCTGCGCTAGAGGTGGTGCCTCTTGGACCTTGCTTTCCCGTGCTCCATGTTCGCGTCCTGGGTTCACCCTGCCACGCCGAAATAAGTAGACAGCCTCGACTCTGCAGCAGCGTGCCTGGCCTAGGAGGGCACACTGCTCACAATTTCATCTCCCGGCGTAGGCAAGGCCTGCCCTTTTGCTGTGGCATTCAGGTGGACAGGGACTAGGCCAGTGCCTTCCCCAGCCGGGAGGAGACGCGACACGATCCCTGCACACCGCCTGCGCCCTGTTATGGGGAGTAATGGGTAACTGTCCCTCCTTCCCCGGGTCACCCGCTACCTTCGCCAATGCTGCCACATCCTGGAGGAAGACGACATCTGACTGCCCGTTCCTCCAGGAGCTGTTTCTGTGAGTTCAGGGCCGGGCGCCTGGTGGCAAGCCCACGTCTGCCCTATGGTCAGGTGGCCAAAGAGCTGCTGTCCCCTTGGGTCCGGGGGCCCAGGACAGGCATGTCTTCTGCCCAGACTCCTTCCTCAGAGTGGAGCACGCGCCCCTGCCCTACTCGTTCCCTCGTGTCTCCTTAGCAGCCAGGCTGCCGTCTCTCCCCACAGGGAGCAGGTGACACTTGTCATGCCACCGGCCCGCTGTTCCTGACAGGACCGGCTCTCCTGCTTCGGGACCATTCCCGACAATAAGGCCGACAGCTCCTCTTCACCCAGGAAGCGTGGTGCACCTTCCCTAGTCATGCTCCTGGGGAACGCAGTGACAGACGTGTCACTTTCCTTAAGGCTCATCACAGAGGCGCAGCCGAGCATCTCTCTCAGGCAGAGGGGATGCCGGGCTAAGAGGATTTCGCTCCTTGTGGGTTTATTACACCGTGCTGTGGAGAATAGCTCAGGCAAACAACAGCCGCATCCCACAGAACCGACTCTGATTTCCCAAAGAATACTGTGCTTTCCCAGAGGGGAGGCCCGGGCAATGAGGCTTTCGCTCTAGGCGGGTTTCTCCCACCGTGCTGCGAATACTAGGCTAAGGCACCCAGCCAGAGCATCCCACAGGATCGACTCTGATTTCCCAGCGTCTGCTCTGCTTTCACAGTAGTTTTCAGCTTGGCGCGAACCGCACTTCGCTGGGCTTCCTCAGCAAGGCTTTGGGCGTTCGCTCTGTCGCGTCAGGGAAGAAGAGCTGCGGAAGAGGTGGTGCCTCTTGGGCCTTGCTTTCCTGGACTCCATGTTCGCGCCCTGGGTTCACGCTGCCAGGCCGAACTAAGCAGACACAGCCACAGCCCTGCAGCAGCGTGCGTGGCTTAGGATGGCACTCTACGCCCACTACCATGTCCTCGCTTAGGCGAGGCTTGGCATTTTGCTCTGACGCGAAGGCGGACTCGGGGACTAGGCCAGTGGCCTTTTCCACAGGAGAGGAGAGGTGACAGGATCCCTGCACACCGCCCGTGCACTGGGATGGGGAGCTGTGGGGTACTGTCCCCATTCCTTCCCCGGACACCCCGTGCCTCCGCGAACGCTTCCATATCTGGAGGAGGATGGCATCTAACTGCCCATTCCTGCTGGAGCTGTTTCTGCGAGTTCAGGGCCGTGCGCCTGGTGGCAAGCCCACGTCTGCCCTATGGACAGGTGGCCAAGGAGCTGCTGTCCCCTTGGGCCCAGAGGCATAGAACAGGCCAACCGTCTGCTCAGACTCCTTCCACATAGAGGAGCACGCGCCCCTGCCCTAGTCGTCCTCTCATGTCTCCTTCGCAGCCAGGCTCACATCTCTCCGCACAGGTAGCGGGTGAAACTTGTCTTGCCACCGACACGCTGTTCCTCACGGGTCCGGCTCTCCTGCTTCGTGACCGTTTCCAGACAATAACACCAACGACTCCTTCTCTTGTCCCGGGGTGGCGTGCTGTGCCTTCCCCAGACATGCTCCTGGGGAGCGCAGTGACAGACGTGTCCCTTTCCTTAAGGCTGTTTCCACAGGCGCAACCACGCTTCTCTCTCAGGCAGAGGGGATGCCCGGGCCAAGAGGATTTCGCTCCATGCGGGTTTATTACACCGTGCTGTGGAGACCAGCTCAGGCAAGCAGCAGCCGCACCCCACAGACCCGATTCTAATTTCCCAAAGAATGCTTTGCTTTCCCAGAGGGGATGCCCGGGCCAAGAGTCTTTTGCTCTAGGCGGTATCTCCCAATGTGCTGCGCACACTAGGCTAAGGCAACCAGCAAGAGCAGTCCTCTGATTTCCCCGGGACTGCTTTGCTTTTGCAGAAGTTTTCAGCCTGCCTCGAACCGCACTTCGCTGTTGCTTCCTCAGCAAGGCTTTGGGCGTTCGCTCTGTCCCGTCAGGGATGAAGAGATGCGGAGAGCTGGTGCCTCTTGGGCCCTGCTTCCCGGGCTCCATGTTCGCGTCCTGGATTCAACGTGCCAGGCCGAAATAAGCAGATACAGTCACAACCCTGCAGTAGCGTGCGTGGCCCAGGATGGCACTCTATGCACACTACCATCTCCCTGTGTAGGCAACGCTAGTCCTTTGGCTCTGGCGCTCAGGCGGACCCAGGTACTAGGTCAGTTCCTTCCCCACAGGAGAGGAGAGGCAACAGGATCTCTGCACACCGCCCGTGCACTGGGATGGGGAGCAGTGAGGTACTTTCCCCACTCCTTCCCCGGACAGCGCGTGCATCCGCGAACGCTTCCACATCCTGGAGGAAGACGGCATCTGACTGCCCGTTCTTTCCGGGAGCTACTTCTGCGAATTCAGGGTAGGCGCCTGGTGGCAAGTACATGTCTGCACCTGGAACAGGAGGCCAAGGAGCTGCTGTCCCCTTGGGCCCAGGGGCACACGACAGACATGCCTTCTGCCCAGACTCCTTCCTCAGAGTGGAGCAAGCGCCCCTGCCCTAGTCGTCCCCTCGTGTCTCCTTCTCAGCCAGGTTTCCATCTCTCCGCACAGAGAGCGGGTGACACTTCTCTTACCACCGACCCGCTGTTGCTGACAGGGCTGGCTCTCCTGCTTGCGACCGTTTCCGACAACAAGGCCGACTCCTTCTCTTCCCCGGGGCAGCGCGCTGCACCTTCCCCAGACATGCTCCTGGGGAGCGCAGTGACAGACGTGTCCCTTTCCTTAAGGCTCTTCCCACAGGCGCAACCAAGCATCTCTCTCAGGCAGAGGGGATGCCCGGCAAAGAGGATTTCGCTCTATGCGGGTTTATGACACCGTGCTGTGGAGACCAGTTCAGGCAAGCAGCAGCCGCATCCCACAGACCCGACTCTCATTTCCCAAAGAGTGCTGTGCTTTCCCAGAGGGGATGCCCAGGCAAAGAGGCTTTCGCTCTAGGCGGGTTTCTCCCACCGTGCTGCGAATACTAGGCTAAGGCACCCAGCCAGAGCAGCCCACACGACCGACTCTGATTTCCCAGCGACTGCTATGCTATCGCAGAGGTTTTCAGCTTAGCGAGAACGGCACTTCTCTGCGGCTTCCTCAGCAAGGCTTTGGACGTTCGCTCTGTCGCGTCAGGGAAGAAGAGCTGCGCTAGAGGTGGTGCCTCTTGGACCTTGCTTTCCCGTGCTCCATGTTCGCGTCCTGGGTTCACCCTGCCACGCCGAAATAAGTAGACAGCCTCGACTCTGCAGCAGCGTGCCTGGCCTAGGAGGGCACACTGCTCACAATTTCATCTCCCGGCGTAGGCAAGGCCTGCCCTTTTGCTGTGGCATTCAGGTGGACAGGGACTAGGCCAGTGCCTTCCCCAGCCGGGAGGAGACGCGACACGATCCCTGCACACCGCCTGCGCCCTGTTATGGGGAGTAATGGGTAACTGTCCCTCCTTCCCCGGGTCACCCGCTACCTTCGCCAATGCTGCCACATCCTGGAGGAAGACGACATCTGACTGCCCGTTCCTCCAGGAGCTGTTTCTGTGAGTTCAGGGCCGGGCGCCTGGTGGCAAGCCCACGTCTGCCCTATGGTCAGGTGGCCAAAGAGCTGCTGTCCCCTTGGGTCCGGGGGCCCAGGACAGGCATGTCTTCTGCCCAGACTCCTTCCTCAGAGTGGAGCACGCGCCCCTGCCCTACTCGTTCCCTCGTGTCTCCTTAGCAGCCAGGCTGCCGTCTCTCCCCACAGGGAGCAGGTGACACTTGTCATGCCACCGGCCCGCTGTTCCTGACAGGACCGGCTCTCCTGCTTCGGGACCATTCCCGACAATAAGGCCGACAGCTCCTCTTCACCCAGGAAGCGTGGTGCACCTTCCCTAGTCATGCTCCTGGGGAACGCAGTGACAGACGTGTCACTTTCCTTAAGGCTCATCACAGAGGCGCAGCCGAGCATCTCTCTCAGGCAGAGGGGATGCCGGGCTAAGAGGATTTCGCTCCTTGTGGGTTTATTACACCGTGCTGTGGAGAATAGCTCAGGCAAACAACAGCCGCATCCCACAGAACCGACTCTGATTTCCCAAAGAATACTGTGCTTTCCCAGAGGGGAGGCCCGGGCAATGAGGCTTTCGCTCTAGGCGGGTTTCTCCCACCGTGCTGCGAATACTAGGCTAAGGCACCCAGCCAGAGCATCCCACAGGATCGACTCTGATTTCCCAGCGTCTGCTCTGCTTTCACAGTAGTTTTCAGCTTGGCGCGAACCGCACTTCGCTGGGCTTCCTCAGCAAGGCTTTGGGCGTTCGCTCTGTCGCGTCAGGGAAGAAGAGCTGCGGAAGAGGTGGTGCCTCTTGGGCCTTGCTTTCCTGGACTCCATGTTCGCGCCCTGGGTTCACGCTGCCAGGCCGAACTAAGCAGACACAGCCACAGCCCTGCAGCAGCGTGCGTGGCTTAGGATGGCACTCTACGCCCACTACCATGTCCTCGCTTAGGCGAGGCTTGGCATTTTGCTCTGACGCGAAGGCGGACTCGGGGACTAGGCCAGTGGCCTTTTCCACAGGAGAGGAGAGGTGACAGGATCCCTGCACACCGCCCGTGCACTGGGATGGGGAGCTGTGGGGTACTGTCCCCATTCCTTCCCCGGACACCCCGTGCCTCCGCGAACGCTTCCATATCTGGAGGAGGATGGCATCTAACTGCCCATTCCTGCTGGAGCTGTTTCTGCGAGTTCAGGGCCGTGCGCCTGGTGGCAAGCCCACGTCTGCCCTATGGACAGGTGGCCAAGGAGCTGCTGTCCCCTTGGGCCCAGAGGCATAGAACAGGCCAACCGTCTGCTCAGACTCCTTCCACATAGAGGAGCACGCGCCCCTGCCCTAGTCGTCCTCTCATGTCTCCTTCGCAGCCAGGCTCACATCTCTCCGCACAGGTAGCGGGTGAAACTTGTCTTGCCACCGACACGCTGTTCCTCACGGGTCCGGCTCTCCTGCTTCGTGACCGTTTCCAGACAATAACACCAACGACTCCTTCTCTTGTCCCGGGGTGGCGTGCTGTGCCTTCCCCAGACATGCTCCTGGGGAGCGCAGTGACAGACGTGTCCCTTTCCTTAAGGCTGTTTCCACAGGCGCAACCACGCTTCTCTCTCAGGCAGAGGGGATGCCCGGGCCAAGAGGATTTCGCTCCATGCGGGTTTATTACACCGTGCTGTGGAGACCAGCTCAGGCAAGCAGCAGCCGCACCCCACAGACCCGATTCTAATTTCCCAAAGAATGCTTTGCTTTCCCAGAGGGGATGCCCGGGCCAAGAGTCTTTTGCTCTAGGCGGTATCTCCCAATGTGCTGCGCACACTAGGCTAAGGCAACCAGCAAGAGCAGTCCTCTGATTTCCCCGGGACTGCTTTGCTTTTGCAGAAGTTTTCAGCCTGCCTCGAACCGCACTTCGCTGTTGCTTCCTCAGCAAGGCTTTGGGCGTTCGCTCTGTCCCGTCAGGGATGAAGAGATGCGGAGAGCTGGTGCCTCTTGGGCCCTGCTTCCCGGGCTCCATGTTCGCGTCCTGGATTCAACGTGCCAGGCCGAAATAAGCAGATACAGTCACAACCCTGCAGTAGCGTGCGTGGCCCAGGATGGCACTCTATGCACACTACCATCTCCCTGTGTAGGCAACGCTAGTCCTTTGGCTCTGGCGCTCAGGCGGACCCAGGTACTAGGTCAGTTCCTTCCCCACAGGAGAGGAGAGGCAACAGGATCTCTGCACACCGCCCGTGCACTGGGATGGGGAGCAGTGAGGTACTTTCCCCACTCCTTCCCCGGACAGCGCGTGCATCCGCGAACGCTTCCACATCCTGGAGGAAGACGGCATCTGACTGCCCGTTCTTTCCGGGAGCTACTTCTGCGAATTCAGGGTAGGCGCCTGGTGGCAAGTACATGTCTGCACCTGGAACAGGAGGCCAAGGAGCTGCTGTCCCCTTGGGCCCAGGGGCACACGACAGACATGCCTTCTGCCCAGACTCCTTCCTCAGAGTGGAGCAAGCGCCCCTGCCCTAGTCGTCCCCTCGTGTCTCCTTCTCAGCCAGGTTTCCATCTCTCCGCACAGAGAGCGGGTGACACTTCTCTTACCACCGACCCGCTGTTGCTGACAGGGCTGGCTCTCCTGCTTGCGACCGTTTCCGACAACAAGGCCGACTCCTTCTCTTCCCCGGGGCAGCGCGCTGCACCTTCCCCAGACATGCTCCTGGGGAGCGCAGTGACAGACGTGTCCCTTTCCTTAAGGCTCTTCCCACAGGCGCAACCAAGCATCTCTCTCAGGCAGAGGGGATGCCCGGCAAAGAGGATTTCGCTCTATGCGGGTTTATGACACCGTGCTGTGGAGACAAGTTCAGGCAAGCAGCAGCCGCATCCCACAGACCCGACTCTCATTTCCCAAAGAGTGCTGTGCTTTCCCAGAGGGGATGCCCAGGCAAAGAGGCTTTCGCTCTAGGCGGGTTTCTCCCACCGTGCTGCGAATACTAGGCTAAGGCACCCAGCCAGAGCAGCCCACACGACCGACTCTGATTTCCCAGCGACTGCTATGCTATCGCAGAGGTTTTCAGCTTAGCGAGAACGGCACTTCTCTGCGGCTTCCTCAGCAAGGCTTTGGACGTTCGCTCTGTCGCGTCAGGGAAGAAGAGCTGCGCTAGAGGTGGTGCCTCTTGGACCTTGCTTTCCCGTGCTCCATGTTCGCGTCCTGGGTTCACCCTGCCACGCCGAAATAAGTAGACACAGCCTCGACTCTGCAGCAGCGTGCCTGGCCTAGGAGGGCACACTGCTCACAATTTCATCTCCCGGCGTAGGCAAGGCCTGCCCTTTTGCTGTGGCATTCAGGTGGACAGGGACTAGGCCAGTGCCTTCCCCAGCCGGGAGGAGACGCGACACGATCCCTGCACACCGCCTGCGCCCTGGTATGGGGAGTAATGGGTAACTGTCCCTCCTTCCCCGGGTCACCCGCTACCTTCGCCAATGCTGCCACATCCTGGAGGAAGACGACATCTGACTGCCCGTTCCTCCAGGAGCTGTTTCTGTGAGTTCAGGGCCGGGCGCCTGGTGGCAAGCCCACGTCTGCCCTATGGTCAGGTGGCCAAAGAGCTGCTGTCCCCTTGGGTCCGGGGGCCCAGGACAGGCATGTCTTCTGCCCAGACTCCTTCCTCAGAGTGGAGCACGCGCCCCTGCCCTACTCGTTCCCTCGTGTCTCCTTAGCAGCCAGGCTGCCGTCTCTCCCCACAGGGAGCAGGTGACACTTGTCATGCCACCGGCCCGCTGTTCCTGACAGGACCGGCTCTCCTGCTTCGGGACCATTCCCGACAATAAGGCCGACAGCTCCTCTTCACCCAGGAAGCGTGGTGCACCTTCCCTAGTCATGCTCCTGGGGAACGCAGTGACAGACGTGTCACTTTCCTTAAGGCTCATCACAGAGGCGCAGCCGAGCATCTCTCTCAGGCAGAGGGGATGCCGGGCTAAGAGGATTTCGCTCCTTGTGGGTTTATTACACCGTGCTGTGGAGAATAGCTCAGGCAAACAACAGCCGCATCCCACAGAACCGACTCTGATTTCCCAAAGAATACTGTGCTTACCCAGAGGGGAGGCCCGGGCAATGAGGCTTTCGCTCTAGGCGGGTTTCTCCCACCGTGCTGCGAATACTAGGCTAAGGCACCCAGCCAGAGCATCCCACAGGATCGACTCTGATTTCCCAGCGTCTGCTCTGCTTTCACAGTAGTTTTCAGCTTGGCGCGAACCGCACTTCGCTGTGCTTCCTCAGCAAGGCTTTGGGCGTTCGCTCTGTCGCGTCAGGGAAGAAGAGCTGCGGAAGAGGTGGTGCCTCTTGGGCCTTGCTTTCCTGGACTCCATGTTCGCGCCCTGGGTTCACGCTGCCAGGCCGAACTAAGCAGACACAGCCACAGCCCTGCAGCAGCGTGCGTGGCTTAGGATGGCACTCTACGCCCACTACCATGTCCTCGCTTAGGCGAGGCTTGGCATTTTGCTCTGACGCGAAGGCGGACTCGGGGACTAGGCCAGTGGCCTTTTCCACAGGAGAGGAGAGGTGACAGGATCCCTGCACACCGCCCGTGCACTGGGATGGGGAGCTGTGGGGTACTGTCCCCATTCCTTCCCCGGACACCCCGTGCCTCCGCGAACGCTTCCATATCTGGAGGAGGATGGCATCTAACTGCCCGTTCCTGCTGGAGCTGTTTCTGCGAGTTCAGGGCCGTGCGCCTGGTGGCAAGCCCACGTCTGCCCTATGGACAGGTGGCCAAGGAGCTGCTGTCCCCTTGGGCCCAGAGGCATAGAACAGGCCAACCGTCTGCTCAGACTCCTTCCACATAGAGGAGCACGCGCCCCTGCCCTAGTCGTCCTCTCATGTCTCCTTCGCAGCCAGGCTCACATCTCTCCGCACAGGTAGCGGGTGAAACTTGTCTTGCCACCGACACGCTGTTCCTCACGGGTCCGGCTCTCCTGCTTCGTGACCGTTTCCAGACAATAACACCAACGACTCCTTCTCTTGTCCCGGGGTGGCGTGCTGTGCCTTCCCCAGACATGCTCCTGGGGAGCGCAGTGACAGACGTGTCCCTTTCCTTAAGGCTGTTTCCACAGGCGCAACCACGCTTCTCTCTCAGGCAGAGGGGATGCCCGCGCCAAGAGGATTTCGCTCCATGCGGGTTTATTACACCGTGCTGTGGAGACCAGCTCAGGCAAGCAGCAGCCGCACCCCACAGACCCGATTCTAATTTCCCAAAGAATGCTTTGCTTTCCCAGAGGGGATGCCCGGGCCAAGAGGCTTTTGCTCTAGGCGGTATCTCCCAATGTGCTGCGCACACTAGGCTAAGGCAACCAGCAAGAGCAGTCCTCTGATTTCCCCGGGACTGCTTTGCTTTTGCAGAAGTTTTCAGCCTGCCTCGAACCGCACTTCGCTGCTGCTTCCTCAGCAAGGCTTTGGGCGTTCGCTCTGTCCCGTCAGGGATGAAGAGATGCGGAGAGCTGGTGCCTCTTGGGCCCTGCTTCCCGGGCTCCATGTTCGCGTCCTGGATTCAACGTGCCAGGCCGAAATAAGCAGATACAGTCACAACCCTGCAGTAGCGTGCGTGGCCCAGGATGGCACTCTATGCACACTACCATCTCCCTGTGTAGGCAACGCTAGTCCTTTGGCTCTGGCGCTCAGGCGGACCCAGGTACTAGGTCAGTTCCTTCCCCACAGGAGAGGAGAGGCAACAGGATCTCTGCACACCGCCCGTGCACTGGGATGGGGAGCAGTGAGGTACTTTCCCCACTCCTTCCCCGGACAGCGCGTGCATCCGCGAACGCTTCCACATCCTGGAGGAAGACGGCATCTGACTGCCTGTTCTTTCCGGGAGCTACTTCTGCGAATTCAGGGTAGGCGCCTGGTGGCAAGTACATGTCTGCACCTGGAACAGGAGGCCAAGGAGCTGCTGTCCCCTTGGGCCCAGGGGCACACGACAGACATGCCTTCTGCCCAGACTCCTTCCTCAGAGTGGAGCAAGCGCCCCTGCCCTAGTCGTCCCCTCATGTCTCCTTCTCAGCCAGGTTTCCATCTCTCCGCACAGAGAGCGGGTGACACTTCTCTTACCACCGACCCGCTGTTGCTGACAGGGCTGGCTCTCCTGCTTGCGACCGTTTCCGACAACAAGGCCGACTCCTTCTCTTCCCCGGGGCAGCGCGCTGCACCTTCCCCAGACATGCTCCTGGGGAGCGCAGTGACAGACGTGTCCCTTTCCTTAAGGCTCTTCCCACAGGCGCAACCAAGCATCTCTCTCAGGCAGAGGGGATGCCCGGCAAAGAGGATTTCGCTCTATGCGGGTTTATGACACCGTGCTGTGGAGACCAGTTCAGGCAAGCAGCAGCCGCATCCCACAGACCCGACTCTCATTTCCCAAAGAGTGCTGTGCTTTCCCAGAGGGGATGCCCAGGCAAAGAGGCTTTCGCTCTAGGCGGGTTTCTCCCACCGTGCTGCGAATACTAGGCTAAGACACCCAGCCAGAGCAGCCCACACGACCGACTCTGATTACCCAGCGACTGCTATGCTATCGCAGAGGTTTTCAGCTTAGCGAGAACGGCACTTCTCTGCGGCTTCCTCAGCAAGGCTTTGGACGTTCGCTCTGTCGCGTCAGGGAAGAAGAGCTGCGCTAGAGGTGGTGCCTCTTGGACCTTGCTTTCCCGTGCTCCATGTTCGCGTCCTGGGTTCACCCTGCCACGCCGAAATAAGTAGACACAGCCTCGACTCTGCAGCAGCGTGCCTGGCCTAGGAGGGCACACTGCTCACAATTTAATCTCCCGGCGTAGGCAAGGCCTGCCCTTTTGCTGTGGCATTCAGGTGGACAGGGACTAGGCCAGTGCCTTCCCCAGCCGGGAGGAGACGCGACACGATCCCTGCACACCGCCTGCGCCCTGGTATGGGGAGTAATGGGTAACTGTCCCTCCTTCCCCGGGTCACCCGCTACCTCCGCCAATGCTGCCACATCCTGGAGGAAGACGACTTCTGACTGCCCGTTCCTCCAGGAGCTGTTTCTGTGAGTTCAGGGCCGGGCGCCTGGTGGCAAGCCCACGTCTGCCCTATGGTCAGGTGGCCAAAGAGCTGCTGTCCCCTTGGGTCCGGGGGCCCAGGACAGGCATGTCTTCTGCCCAGACTCCTTCCTCAGAGTGGAGCACGCGCCCCTGCCCTACTCGTTCCCTCGTGTCTCCTTAGCAGCCAGGCTGCCGTCTCTCCCCACAGGGAGCAGGTGACACTTGTCATGCCACCGGCCCGCTGTTCCTGACAGGACCGGCTCTCCTGCTTCGGGACCATTCCCGACAATAAGGCCGACAGCTCCTCTTCACCCAGGAAGCGTGGTGCACCTTCCCTAGTCATGCTCCTGGGGAACGCAGTGACAGACGTGTCACTTTCCTTAAGGCTCATCACAGAGGCGCAGCCGAGCATCTCTCTCAGGCAGAGGGGATGCCGGGCTAAGAGGATTTCGCTCCTTGTGGGTTTATTACACCGTGCTGTGGAGACTAGCTCAGGCAAACAACAGCCGCATCCCACAGAACCGACTCTGATTTCCCAAAGAATACTGTGCTTTCCCAGAGGGGAGGCCCGGGCAATGAGGCTTTCGCTCTAGGCGGGTTTCTCCCACCGTGCTGCGAATACTAGGCTAAGGCACCCAGCCAGAGCATCCCACAGGATCGACTCTGATTTCCCAGCGTCTGCTCTGCTTTCACAGTAGTTTTCAGCTTGGCGCGAACCGCACTTCGCTGTGCTTCCTCAGCAAGGCTTTGGGCGTTCGCTCTGTCGCGTCAGGGAAGAAGAGCTGCGGAAGAGGTGGTGCCTCTTGGGCCTTGCTTTCCTGGACTCCATGTTCGCGCCCTGGGTTCACGCTGCCAGGCCGAACTAAGCAGACACAGCCACAGCCCTGCAGCAGCGTGCGTGGCTTAGGATGGCACTCTACGCCCACTACCATGTCCTCGCTTAGGCGAGGCTTGGCATTTTGCTCTGACGCGAAGGCGGACTCGGGGACTAGGCCAGTGGCCTTTTCCACAGGAGAGGAGAGGTGACAGGATCCCTGCCCACCGCCCGTGCACTGGGATGGGGAGCTGTGGGGTACTGTCCCCATTCCTTCCCCGGACACCCCGTGCCTCCGCGAACGCTTCCATATCTGGAGGAGGATGGCATCTAACTGCCCGTTCCTGCTGGAGCTGTTTCTGCGAGTTCAGGGCCGGGCGCCTGGTGGCAAGCCCACGTCTGCCCTATGGACAGGTGGCCAAGGAGCTGCTGTCCCCTTGGGCCCAGAGGCATAGAACAGGCCAACCTGCTCAGACTCCTTCCACATAGAGGAGCACGCGCCCCTGCCCTAGTCGTCCTCTCATGTCTCCTTCGCAGCCAGGCTCACATCTCTCCGCACAGGTAGCGGGTGAAACTTGTCTTGCCACCGACACGCTGTTCCTCACGGGTCCGGCTCTCCTGCTTCGTGACCGTTTCCAGACAATAACACCAACGACTCCTTCTCTTGTCCCGGGGTGGCGTGCTGTGCCTTCCCCAGACATGCTCCTGGGGAGCGCAGTGACAGACGTGTCCCTTTCCTTAAGGCTGTTTCCACAGGCGCAACCCCGCTTCTCTCTCAGGCAGAGGGGATGCCCGGGCCAAGAGGATTTCGCTCCATGCGGGTTTATTACACCGTGCTGTGGAGACCAGCTCAGGCAAGCAGCAGCCGCACCCCACAGACCCGATTCTAATTTCCCAAAGAATGCTTTGCTTTCCCAGAGGGGATGCCCGGGCCAAGAGGCTTTTGCTCTAGGCGGTATCTCCCAATGTGCTGCGCACACTAGGCTAAGGCAACCAGCAAGAGCAGTCCTCTGATTTCCCCGGGACTGCTTTGCTTTTGCAGACGTTTTCAGCCTGCCTCGAACCGCACTTCGCTGCTGCTTCCTCAGCAAGGCTTTGGGCGTTCGCTCTGTCCCGTCAGGGATGAAGAGATGCGGAGAGCTGGTGCCTCTTGGGCCCTGCTTCCCGGGCTCCATGTTCGCGTCCTGGATTCAACGTGCCAGGCCGAAATAAGCAGATACAGTCACAACCCTGCAGTAGCGTGCGTGGCCCAGGATGGCACTCTATGCACACTACCATCTCCCTGTGTAGGCAACGCTAGTCCTTTGGCTCTGGCGCTCAGGCGGACCCAGGTACTAGGTCAGTTCCTTCCCCACAGGAGAGGAGAGGCAACAGGATCTCTGCACACCGCCCGTGCACTGGGATGGGGAGCAGTGAGGTACTTTCCCCACTCCTTCCCCGGACAGCGCGTGCATCCGCGAACGCTTCCACATCCTGGAGGAAGACGGCATCTGACTGCCCGTTCTTTCCGGGAGCTACTTCTGCGAATTCAGGGTAGGCGCCTGGTGGCAAGTACATGTCTGCACGTGGAACAGGAGGCCAAGGAGCTGCTGTCCCCTTGGGCCCAGGGGCACAGGACAGACATGCCTTCTGCCCAGACTCCTTCCTCAGAGTGGAGCAAGCGCCCCTGCCCTAGTCGTCCCCTCGTGTCTCCTTCTCAGCCAGGTTTCCATCTCTCCGCACAGAGAGCGGGTGACACTTCTCTTACCACCGACCCGCTGTTGCTGACAGGGCTGGCTCTCCTGCTTGCGACCGTTTCCGACAACAAGGCCGACTCCTTCTCTTCCCCGGGGCAGCGCGCTGCACCTTCCCCAGACATGCTCCTGGGGAGCGCAGTGACAGACGTGTCCCTTTCCTTAAGGCTCTTCCCACAGGCGCAACCAAGCATCTCTCTCAGGCAGAGGGGATGCCCGGCAAAGAGGATTTCGCTCTATGCGGGTTTATGACACCGTGCTGTGGAGACCAGTTCAGGCAAGCAGCAGCCGCATCCCACAGACCCGACTCTCATTTCCCAAAGAGTGCTGTGCTTTCCCAGAGGGGATGCCCAGGCAAAGAGGCTTTCGCTCTAGGCGGGTTTCTCCCACCGTGCTGCGAATACTAGGCTAAGGCACCCAGCCAGAGCAGCCCACACGACCGACTCTGATTTCCCAACGACTGCTATGCTATCGCAGAGGTTTTCAGCTTAGCGAGAACGGCACTTCTCTGCGGCTTCCTCAGCAAGGCTTTGGACGTTCGCTCTGTCGCGTCAGGGAAGAAGAGCTGCGCTAGAGGTGGTGCCTCTTGGACCTTGCTTTCCCGTGCTCCATGTTCGCGTCCTGGGTTCACCCTGCCACGCCGAAATAAGTAGACACAGCCTCGACTCTGCAGCAGCGTGCCTGGCCTAGGAGGGCACACTGCTCACAATTTCATCTCCCGGCGTAGGCAAGGCCTGCCCTTTTGCTGTGGCATTCAGGCGGACAGGGACTAGGCCAGTGCCTTCCCCAGCCGGGAGGAGACGCGACACGATCCCTGCACACCGCCTGCGCCCTGGTATGGGGAGTAATGGGTAACTGTCCCTCCTTCCCCGGGTCACCCGCTACCTCCGCCAATGCTGCCACATCCTGGAGGAAGACGACATCTGACTGCCCGTTCCTCCAGGAGCTGTTTCTGTGAGTTCAGGGCCGGGCGCCTGGTGGCAAGCCCACGTCTGCCCTATGGTCAGGTGGCCAAAGAGCTGCTGTCCCCTTGGGTCCGGGGGCCCAGGACAGGCATGTCTTCTGCCCAGACTCCTTCCTCAGAGTGGAGCACGCGCCCCTGCCCTACTCGTTCCCTCGTGTCTCCTTAGCAGCCAGGCTGCCGTCTCTCCCCACAGGGAGCAGGTGACACTTGTCATGCCACCGGCCCGCTGTTCCTGACAGGACCGGCTCTCCTGCTTCGGGACCATTCCCGACAATAAGGCCGACAGCTCCTCTTCACCCAGGAAGCGTGGTGCACCTTCCCTAGTCATGCTCCTGGGGAACGCAGTGACAGACGTGTCACTTTCCTTAAGGCTCATCACAGAGGCGCAGCCGAGCATCTCTCTCAGGCAGAGGGGATGCCGGGCTAAGAGGATTTCGCTCCTTGTGGGTTTATTACACCGTGCTGTGGAGAATAGCTCAGGCAAACAACAGCCGCATCCCACAGAACCGACTCTGATTTCCCAAAGAATACTGTGCTTTCCCAGAGGGGAGGCCCGGGCAATGAGGCTTTCGCTCTAGGCGGGTTTCTCCCACCGTGCTGCGAATACTAGGCTAAGGCACCCAGCCAGAGCATCCCACAGGATCGACTCTGATTTCCCAGCGTCTGCTCTGCTTTCACAGTAGTTTTCAGCTTGGCGCGAACCGCACTTCGCTGTGCTTCCTCAGCAAGGCTTTGGGCGTTCGCTCTGTCGCGTCAGGGAAGAAGAGCTGCGGAAGAGGTGGTGCCTCTTGGGCCTTGCTTTCCTGGACTCCATGTTCGCGCCCTGGGTTCACGCTGCCAGGCCGAACTAAGCAGACACAGCCACAGCCCTGCAGCAGCGTGCGTGGCTTAGGATGGCACTCTACGCCCACTACCATGTCCTCGCTTAGGCGAGGCTTGGCATTTTGCTCTGACGCGAAGGCGGACTCGGGGACTAGGCCAGTGGCCTTTTCCACAGGAGAGGAGAGGTGACAGGATCCCTGCACACCGCCCGTGCACTGGGATGGGGAGCTGTGGGGTACTGTCCCCATTCCTTCCCCGGACACCCCGTGCCTCCGCGAACGCTTCCATATCTGGAGGAGGATGGCATCTAACTGCCCATTCCTGCTGGAGCTGTTTCTGCGAGTTCAGGGCCGTGCGCCTGGTGGCAAGCCCACGTCTGCCCTATGGACAGGTGGCCAAGGAGCTGCTGTCCCCTTGGGCCCAGAGGCATAGAACAGGCCAACCGTCTGCTCAGACTCCTTCCACATAGAGGAGCACGCGCCCCTGCCCTAGTCGTCCTCTCATGTCTCCTTCGCAGCCAGGCTCACATCTCTCCGCACAGGTAGCGGGTGAAACTTGTCTTGCCACCGACACGCTGTTCCTCACGGGTCCGGCTCTCCTGCTTCGTGACCGTTTCCAGACAATAACACCAACGACTCCTTCTCTTGTCCCGGGGTGGCGTGCTGTGCCTTCCCCAGACATGCTCCTGGGGAGCGCAGTGACAGACGTGTCCCTTTCCTTAAGGCTGTTTCCACAGGCGCAACCACGCTTCTCTCTCAGGCAGAGGGGATGCCCGGGCCAAGAGGATTTCGCTCCATGCGGGTTTATTACACCGTGCTGTGGAGACCAGCTCAGGCAAGCAGCAGCCGCACCCCACAGACCCGATTCTAATTTCCCAAAGAATGCTTTGCTTTCCCAGAGGGGATGCCCGGGCCAAGAGGCTTTTGCTCTAGGCGGTATCTCCCAATGTGCTGCGCACACTAGGCTAAGGCAACCAGCAAGAGCAGTCCTCTGATTTCCCCGGGACTGCTTTGCTTTTGCAGAAGTTTTCAGCCTGCCTCGAACCGCACTTCGCTGCTGCTTCCTCAGCAAGGCTTTGGGCGTTCGCTCTGTCCCGTCAGGGATGAAGAGATGCGGAGAGCTGGTGCCTCTTGGGCCCTGCTTCCCGGGCTCCATGTTCGCGTCCTGGATTCAACGTGCCAGGCCGAAATAAGCAGATACAGTCACAACCCTGCAGTAGCGTGCGTGGCCCAGGATGGCACTCTATGCACACTACCATCTCCCTGTGTAGGCAACGCTAGTCCTTTGGCTCTGGCGCTCAGGCGGACCCAGGTACTAGGTCAGTTCCTTCCCCACAGGAGAGGAGAGGCAACAGGATCTCTGCACACCGCCCGTGCACTGGGATGGGGAGCAGTGAGGTACTTTCCCCACTCCTTCCCCGGACAGCGCGTGCATCCGCGAACGCTTCCACATCCTGGAGGAAGACGGCATCTGACTGCCCGTTCTTTCCGGGAGCTACTTCTGCGAATTCAGGGTAGGCGCCTGGTGGCAAGTACATGTCTGCACCTGGAACAGGAGGCCAAGGAGCTGCTGTCCCCTTGGGCCCAGGGGCACACGACAGACATGCCTTCTGCCCAGACTCCTTCCTCAGAGTGGAGCAAGCGCCCCTGCCCTAGTCGTCCCCTCGTGTCTCCTTCTCAGCCAGGTTTCCATCTCTCCGCACAGAGAGCGGGTGACACTTCTCTTACCACCGACCCGCTGTTGCTGACAGGGCTGGCTCTCCTGCTTGCGACCGTTTCCGACAACAAGGCCGACTCCTTCTCTTCCCCGGGGCAGCGCGCTGCACCTTCCCCAGACATGCTCCTGGGGAGCGCAGTGACAGACGTGTCCCTTTCCTTAAGGCTCTTCCCACAGGCGCAACCAAGCATCTCTCTCAGGCAGACGGGATGCCCGGCAAAGAGGATTTCGCTCTATGCGGGTTTATGACACCGTGCTGTGGAGACAAGTTCAGGCAAGCAGCAGCCGCATCCCACAGACCCGACTCTCATTTCCCAAAGAGTGCTGTGCTTTCCCAGAGGGGATGCCCAGGCAAAGAGGCTTTCGCTCTAGGCGGGTTTCTCCCACCGTGCTGCGAATACTAGGCTAAGGCACCCAGCCAGAGCAGCCCACACGACCGACTCTGATTTCCCAGCGACTGCTATGCTATCGCAGAGGTTTTCAGCTTAGCGAGAACGGCACTTCTCTGCGGCTTCCTCAGCAAGGCTTTGGACGTTCGCTCTGTCGCGTCAGGGAAGAAGAGCTGCGCTAGAGGTGGTGCCTCTTGGACCTTGCTTTCCCGTGCTCCATGTTCGCGTCCTGGGTTCACCCTGCCACGCCGAAATAAGTAGACACAGCCTCGACTCTGCAGCAGCGTGCCTGGCCTAGGAGGGCACACTGCTCACAATTTCATCTCCCGGCGTAGGCAAGGCCTGCCCTTTTGCTGTGGCATTCAGGTGGACAGGGACTAGGCCAGTGCCTTCCCCAGCCGGGAGGAGACGCGACACGATCCCTGCACACCGCCTGCGCCCTGGTATGGGGAGTAATGGGTAACTGTCCCTCCTTCCCCGGGTCACCCGCTACCTTCGCCAATGCTGCCACATCCTGGAGGAAGACGACATCTGACTGCCCGTTCCTCCAGGAGCTGTTTCTGTGAGTTCAGGGCCGGGCGCCTGGTGGCAAGCCCACGTCTGCCCTATGGTCAGGTGGCCAAAGAGCTGCTGTCCCCTTGGGTCCGGGGGCCCAGGACAGGCATGTCTTCTGCCCAGACTCCTTCCTCAGAGTGGAGCACGCGCCCCTGCCCTACTCGTTCCCTCGTGTCTCCTTAGCAGCCAGGCTGCCGTCTCTCCCCACAGGGAGCAGGTGACACTTGTCATGCCACCGGCCCGCTGTTCCTGACAGGACCGGCTCTCCTGCTTCGGGACCATTCCCGACAATAAGGCCGACAGCTCCTCTTCACCCAGGAAGCGTGGTGCACCTTCCCTAGTCATGCTCCTGGGGAACGCAGTGACAGACGTGTCACTTTCCTTAAGGCTCATCACAGAGGCGCAGCCGAGCATCTCTCTCAGGCAGAGGGGATGCCGGGCTAAGAGGATTTCGCTCCTTGTGGGTTTATTACACCGTGCTGTGGAGAATAGCTCAGGCAAACAACAGCCGCATCCCACAGAACCGACTCTGATTTCCCAAAGAATACTGTGCTTACCCAGAGGGGAGGCCCGGGCAATGAGGCTTTCGCTCTAGGCGGGTTTCTCCCACCGTGCTGCGAATACTAGGCTAAGGCACCCAGCCAGAGCATCCCACAGGATCGACTCTGATTTCCCAGCGTCTGCTCTGCTTTCACAGTAGTTTTCAGCTTGGCGCGAACCGCACTTCGCTGTGCTTCCTCAGCAAGGCTTTGGGCGTTCGCTCTGTCGCGTCAGGGAAGAAGAGCTGCGGAAGAGGTGGTGCCTCTTGGGCCTTGCTTTCCTGGACTCCATGTTCGCGCCCTGGGTTCACGCTGCCAGGCCGAACTAAGCAGACACAGCCACAGCCCTGCAGCAGCGTGCGTGGCTTAGGATGGCACTCTACGCCCACTACCATGTCCTCGCTAAGGCGAGGCTTGGCATTTTGCTCTGACGCGAAGGCGGACTCGGGGACTAGGCCAGTGGCCTTTTCCACAGGAGAGGAGAGGTGACAGGATCCCTGCACACCGCCCGTGCACTGGGATGGGGAGCTGTGGGGTACTGTCCCCATTCCTTCCCCGGACACCCCGTGCCTCCGCGAACGCTTCCATATCTGGAGGAGGATGGCATCTAACTGCCCGTTCCTGCTGGAGCTGTTTCTGCGAGTTCAGGGCCGTGCGCCTGGTGGCAAGCCCACGTCTGCCCTATGGACAGGTGGCCAAGGAGCTGCTGTCCCCTTGGGCCCAGAGGCATAGAACAGGCCAACCGTCTGCTCAGACTCCTTCCACATAGAGGAGCACGCGCCCCTGCCCTAGTCGTCCTCTCATGTCTCCTTCGCAGCCAGGCTCACATCTCTCCGCACAGGTAGCGGGTGAAACTTGTCTTGCCACCGACACGCTGTTCCTCACGGGTCCGGCTCTCCTGCTTCGTGACCGTTTCCAGACAATAACACCAACGACTCCTTCTCTTGTCCCGGGGTGGCGTGCTGTGCCTTCCCCAGACATGCTCCTGGGGAGCGCAGTGACAGACGTGTCCCTTTCCTTAAGGCTGTTTCCACAGGCGCAACCACGCTTCTCTCTCAGGCAGAGGGGATGCCCGCGCCAAGAGGATTTCGCTCCATGGGGGTTTATTACACCGTGCTGTGGAGACCAGCTCAGGCAAGCAGCAGCCGCACCCCACAGACCCGATTCTAATTTCCCAAAGAATGCTTTGCTTTCCCAGAGGGGATGCCCGGGCCAAGAGGCTTTTGCTCTAGGCGGTATCTCCCAATGTGCTGCGCACACTAGGCTAAGGCAACCAGCAAGAGCAGTCCTCTGATTTCCCCGGGACTGCTTTGCTTTTGCAGAAGTTTTCAGCCTGCCTCGAACCGCACTTCGCTGCTGCTTCCTCAGCAAGGCTTTGGGCGTTCGCTCTGTCCCGTCAGGGATGAAGAGATGCGGAGAGCTGGTGCCTCTTGGGCCCTGCTTCCCGGGCTCCATGTTCGCGTCCTGGATTCAACGTGCCAGGCCGAAATAAGCAGATACAGTCACAACCCTGCAGTAGCGTGCGTGGCCCAGGATGGCACTCTATGCACACTACCATCTCCCTGTGTAGGCAACGCTAGTCCTTTGGCTCTGGCGCTCAGGCGGACCCAGGTACTAGGTCAGTTCCTTCCCCACAGGAGAGGAGAGGCAACAGGATCTCTGCACACCGCCCGTGCACTGGGATGGGGAGCAGTGAGGTACTTTCCCCACTCCTTCCCCGGACAGCGCGTGCATCCGCGAACGCTTCCACATCCTGGAGGAAGACGGCATCTGACTGCCTGTTCTTTCCGGGAGCTACTTCTGCGAATTCAGGGTAGGCGCCTGGTGGCAAGTACATGTCTGCACCTGGAACAGGAGGCCAAGGAGCTGCTGTCCCCTTGGGCCCAGGGGCACACGACAGACATGCCTTCTGCCCAGACTCCTTCCTCAGAGTGGAGCAAGCGCCCCTGCCCTAGTCGTCCCCTCGTGTCTCCTTCTCAGCCAGGTTTCCATCTCTCCGCACAGAGAGCGGGTGACACTTCTCTTACCACCGACCCGCTGTTGCTGACAGGGCTGGCTCTCCTGCTTGCGACCGTTTCCGACAACAAGGCCGACTCCTTCTCTTCCCCGGGGCAGCGCGCTGCACCTTCCCCAGACATGCTCCTGGGGAGCGCAGTGACAGACGTGTCCCTTTCCTTAAGGCTCTTCCCACAGGCGCAACCAAGCATCTCTCTCAGGCAGAGGGGATGCCCGGCAAAGAGGATTTCGCTCTATGCGGGTTTATGACACCGTGCTGTGGAGACCAGTTCAGGCAAGCAGCAGCCGCATCCCACAGACCCGACTCTCATTTCCCAAAGAGTGCTGTGCTTTCCCAGAGGGGATGCCCAGGCAAAGAGGCTTTCGCTCTAGGCGGGTTTCTCCCACCGTGCTGCGAATATTAGGCTAAGACACCCAGCCAGAGCAGCCCACACGACCGACTCTGATTACCCAGCGACTGCTATGCTATCGCAGAGGTTTTCAGCTTAGCGAGAACGGCACTTCTCTGCGGCTTCCTCAGCAAGGCTTTGGACGTTCGCTCTGTCGCGTCAGGGAAGAAGAGCTGCGCTAGAGGTGGTGCCTCTTGGACCTTGCTTTCCCGTGCTCCATGTTCGCGTCCTGGGTTCACCCTGCCACGCCGAAATAAGTAGACACAGCCTCGACTCTGCAGCAGCGTGCCTGGCCTAGGAGGGCACACTGCTCACAATTTAATCTCCCGGCGTAGGCAAGGCCTGCCCTTTTGCTGTGGCATTCAGGTGGACAGGGACTAGGCCAGTGCCTTCCCCAGCCGGGAGGAGACGCGACACGATCCCTGCACACCGCCTGCGCCCTGGTATGGGGAGTAATGGGTAACTGTCCCTCCTTCCCCGGGTCACCCGCTACCTCCGCCAATGCTGCCACATCCTGGAGGAAGACGACATCTGACTGCCCGTTCCTCCAGGAGCTGTTTCTGTGAGTTCAGGGCCGGGCGCCTGGTGGCAAGCCCACGTCTGCCCTATGGTCAGGTGGCCAAAGAGCTGCTGTCCCCTTGGGTCCGGGGGCCCAGGACAGGCATGTCTTCTGCCCAGACTCCTTCCTCAGAGTGGAGCACGCGCCCCTGCCCTACTCGTTCCCTCGTGTCTCCTTAGCAGCCAGGCTGCCGTCTCTCCCCACAGGGAGCAGGTGACACTTGTCATGCCACCGGCCCGCTGTTCCTGACAGGACCGGCTCTCCTGCTTCGGGACCATTCCCGACAATAAGGCCGACAGCTCCTCTTCACCCAGGAAGCGTGGTGCACCTTCCCTAGTCATGCTCCTGGGGAACGCAGTGACAGACGTGTCACTTTCCTTAAGGCTCATCACAGAGGCGCAGCCGAGCATCTCTCTCAGGCAGAGGGGATGCCGGGCTAAGAGGATTTCGCTCCTTGTGGGTTTATTACACCGTGCTGTGGAGACTAGCTCAGGCAAACAACAGCCGCATCCCACAGAACCGACTCTGATTTCCCAAAGAATACTGTGCTTTCCCAGAGGGGAGGCCCGGGCAATGAGGCTTTCGCTCTAGGCGGGTTTCTCCCACCGTGCTGCGAATACTAGGCTAAGGCACCCAGCCAGAGCATCCCACAGGATCGACTCTGATTTCCCAGCGTCTGCTCTGCTTTCACAGTAGTTTTCAGCTTGGCGCGAACCGCACTTCGCTGTGCTTCCTCAGCAAGGCTTTGGGCGTTCGCTCTGTCGCGTCAGGGAAGAAGAGCTGCGGAAGAGGTGGTGCCTCTTGGGCCTTGCTTTCCTGGACTCCATGTTCGCGCCCTGGGTTCACGCTGCCAGGCCGAACTAAGCAGACACAGCCACAGCCCTGCAGCAGTGTGCGTGGCTTAGGATGGCACTCTACGCCCACTACCATGTCCTCGCTTAGGCGAGGCTTGGCATTTTGCTCTGACGCGAAGGCGGACTCGGGGACTAGGCCAGTGGCCTTTTCCACAGGAGAGGAGAGGTGACAGGATCCCTGCACACCGCCCGTGCACTGGGATGGGGAGCTGTGGGGTACTGTCCCCATTCCTTCCCCGGACACCCCGTGCCTCCGCGAACGCTTCCATATCTGGAGGAGGATGGCATCTAACTGCCCGTTCCTGCTGGAGCTGTTTCTGCGAGTTCAGGGCCGGGCGCCTGGTGGCAAGCCCACGTCTGCCCTATGGACAGGTGGCCAAGGAGCTGCTGTCCCCTTGGGCCCAGAGGCATAGAACAGGCCAACCTGCTCAGACTCCTTCCACATAGAGGAGCACGCGCCCCTGCCCTAGTCGTCCTCTCATGTCTCCTTCGCAGCCAGGCTCACATCTCTCCGCACAGGTAGCGGGTGAAACTTGTCTTGCCACCGACACGCTGTTCCTCACGGGTCCGGCTCTCCTGCTTCGTGACCGTTTCCAGACAATAACACCAACGACTCCTTCTCTTGTCCCGGGGTGGCGTGCTGTGCCTTCCCCAGACATGCTCCTGGGGAGCGCAGTGACAGACGTGTCCCTTTCCTTAAGGCTGTTTCCACAGGCGCAACCCCGCTTCTCTCTCAGGCAGAGGGGATGCCCGGGCCAAGAGGATTTCGCTCCATGCGGGTTTATTACACCGTGCTGTGGAGACCAGCTCAGGCAAGCAGCAGCCGCACCCCACAGACCCGATTCTAATTTCCCAAAGAATGCTTTGCTTTCCCAGAGGGGATGCCCGGGCCAAGAGGCTTTTGCTCTAGGCGGTATCTCCCAATGTGCTGCGCACACTAGGCTAAGGCAACCAGCAAGAGCAGTCCTCTGATTTCCCCGGGACTGCTTTGCTTTTGCAGACGTTTTCAGCCTGCCTCGAACCGCACTTCGCTGCTGCTTCCTCAGCAAGGCTTTGGGCGTTCGCTCTGTCCCGTCAGGGATGAAGAGATGCGGAGAGCTGGTGCCTCTTGGGCCCTGCTTCCCGGGCTCCATGTTCGCGTCCTGGATTCAACGTGCCAGGCCGAAATAAGCAGATACAGTCACAACCCTGCAGTAGCGTGCGTGGCCCAGGATGGCACTCTATGCACACTACCATCTCCCTGTGTAGGCAACGCTAGTCCTTTGGCTCTGGCGCTCAGGCGGACCCAGGTACTAGGTCAGTTCCTTCCCCACAGGAGAGGAGAGGCAACAGGATCTCTGCACACCGCCCGTGCACTGGGATGGGGAGCAGTGAGGTACTTTCCCCACTCCTTCCCCGGACAGCGCGTGCATCCGCGAACGCTTCCACATCCTGGAGGAAGACGGCATCTGACTGCCCGTTCTTTCCGGGAGCTACTTCTGCGAATTCAGGGTAGGCGCCTGGTGGCAAGTACATGTCTGCACGTGGAACAGGAGGCCAAGGAGCTGCTGTCCCCTTGGGCCCAGGGGCACAGGACAGACATGCCTTCTGCCCAGACTCCTTCCTCAGAGTGGAGCAAGCGCCCCTGCCCTAGTCGTCCCCTCGTGTCTCCTTCTCAGCCAGGTTTCCATCTCTCCGCACAGAGAGCGGGTGACACTTCTCTTACCACCGACCCGCTGTTGCTGACAGGGCTGGCTCTCCTGCTTGCGACCGTTTCCGACAACAAGGCCGACTCCTTCTCTTCCCCGGGGCAGCGCGCTGCACCTTCCCCAGACATGCTCCTGGGGAGCGCAGTGACAGACGTGTCCCTTTCCTTAAGGCTCTTCCCACAGGCGCAACCAAGCATCTCTCTCAGGCAGAGGGGATGCCCGGCAAAGAGGATTTCGCTCTATGCGGGTTTATGACACCGTGCTGTGGAGACCAGTTCAGGCAAGCAGCAGCCGCATCCCACAGACCCGACTCTCATTTCCCAAAGAGTGCTGTGCTTTCCCAGAGGGGATGCCCAGGCAAAGAGGCTTTCGCTCTAGGCGGGTTTCTCCCACCGTGCTGCGAATACTAGGCTAAGGCACCCAGCCAGAGCAGCCCACACGACCGACTCTGATTTCCCAACGACTGCTATGCTATCGCAGAGGTTTTCAGCTTAGCGAGAACGGCACTTCTCTGCGGCTTCCTCAGCAAGGCTTTGGACGTTCGCTCTGTCGCGTCAGGGAAGAAGAGCTGCGCTAGAGGTGGTGCCTCTTGGACCTTGCTTTCCCGTGCTCCATGTTCGCGTCCTGGGTTCACCCTGCCACGCCGAAATAAGTAGACACAGCCTCGACTCTGCAGCAGCGTGCCTGGCCTAGGAGGGCACACTGCTCACAATTTCATCTCCCGGCGTAGGCAAGGCCTGCCCTTTTGCTGTGGCATTCAGGCGGACAGGGACTAGGCCAGTGCCTTCCCCAGCCGGGAGGAGACGCGACACGATCCCTGCACACCGCCTGCGCCCTGGTATGGGGAGTAATGGGTAACTGTCCCTCCTTCCCCGGGTCACCCGCTACCTCCGCCAATGCTGCCACATCCTGGAGGAAGACGACATCTGACTGCCCGTTCCTCCAGGAGCTGTTTCTGTGAGTTCAGGGCCGGGCGCCTGGTGGCAAGCCCACGTCTGCCCTATGGTCAGGTGGCCAAAGAGCTGCTGTCCCCTTGGGTCCGGGGGCCCAGGACAGGCATGTCTTCTGCCCAGACTCCTTCCTCAGAGTGGAGCACGCGCCCCTGCCCTACTCGTTCCCTCGTGTCTCCTTAGCAGCCAGGCTGCCGTCTCTCCCCACAGGGAGCAGGTGACACTTGTCATGCCACCGGCCCGCTGTTCCTGACAGGACCGGCTCTCCTGCTTCGGGACCATTCCCGACAATAAGGCCGACAGCTCCTCTTCACCCAGGAAGCGTGGTGCACCTTCCCTAGTCATGCTCCTGGGGAACGCAGTGACAGACGTGTCACTTTCCTTAAGGCTCATCACAGAGGCGCAGCCGAGCATCTCTCTCAGGCAGAGGGGATGCCGGGCTAAGAGGATTTCGCTCCTTGTGGGTTTATTACACCGTGCTGTGGAGAATAGCTCAGGCAAACAACAGCCGCATCCCACAGAACCGACTCTGATTTCCCAAAGAATACTGTGCTTTCCCAGAGGGGAGGCCCGGGCAATGAGGCTTTCGCTCTAGGCGGGTTTCTCCCACCGTGCTGCGAATACTAGGCTAAGGCACCCAGCCAGAGCATCCCACAGGATCGACTCTGATTTCCCAGCGTCTGCTCTGCTTTAACAGTAGTTTTCAGCTTGGCGCGAACCGCACTTCGCTGTGCTTCCTCAGCAAGGCTTTGGGCGTTCGCTCTGTCGCGTCAGGGAAGAAGAGCTGCGGAAGAGGTGGTGCCTCTTGGGCCTTGCTTTCCTGGACTCCATGTTCGCGCCCTGGGTTCACGCTGCCAGGCCGAACTAAGCAGACACAGCCACAGCCCTGCAGCAGCGTGCGTGGCTTAGGATGGCACTCTACGCCCACTACCATGTCCTCGCTTAGGCGAGGCTTGGCATTTTGCTCTGACGCGAAGGCGGACTCGGGGACTAGGCCAGTGGCCTTTTCCACAGGAGAGGAGAGGTGACAGGATCCCTGCACACCGCCCGTGCACTGGGATGGGGAGCTGTGGGGTACTGTCCCCATTCCTTCCCCGGACACCCCGTGCCTCCGCGAACGCTTCCATATCTGGAGGAGGATGGCATCTAACTGCCCATTCCTGCTGGAGCTGTTTCTGCGAGTTCAGGGCCGTGCGCCTGGTGGCAAGCCCACGTCTGCCCTATGGACAGGTGGCCAAGGAGCTGCTGTCCCCTTGGGCCCAGAGGCATAGAACAGGCCAACCGTCTGCTCAGACTCCTTCCACATAGAGGAGCACGCGCCCCTGCCCTAGTCGTCCTCTCATGTCTCCTTCGCAGCCAGGCTCACATCTCTCCGCACAGGTAGCGGGTGAAACTTGTCTTGCCACCGACACGCTGTTCCTCACGGGTCCGGCTCTCCTGCTTCGTGACCGTTTCCAGACAATAACACCAACGACTCCTTCTCTTGTCCCGGGGTGGCGTGCTGTGCCTTCCCCAGACATGCTCCTGGGGAGCGCAGTGACAGACGTGTCCCTTTCCTTAAGGCTGTTTCCACAGGCGCAACCACGCTTCTCTCTCAGGCAGAGGGGATGCCCGGGCCAAGAGGATTTCGCTCCATGCGGGTTTATTACACCGTGCTGTGGAGACCAGCTCAGGCAAGCAGCAGCCGCACCCCACAGACCCGATTCTAATTTCCCAAAGAATGCTTTGCTTTCCCAGAGGGGATGCCCGGGCCAAGAGGCTTTTGCTCTAGGCGGTATCTCCCAATGTGCTGCGCACACTAGGCTAAGGCAACCAGCAAGAGCAGTCCTCTGATTTCCCCGGGACTGCTTTGCTTTTGCAGAAGTTTTCAGCCTGCCTCGAACCGCACTTCGCTGCTGCTTCCTCAGCAAGGCTTTGGGCGTTCGCTCTGTCCCGTCAGGGATGAAGAGATGCGGAGAGCTGGTGCCTCTTGGGCCCTGCTTCCCGGGCTCCATGTTCGCGTCCTGGATTCAACGTGCCAGGCCGAAATAAGCAGATACAGTCACAACCCTGCAGTAGCGTGCGTGGCCCAGGATGGCACTCTATGCACACTACCATCTCCCTGTGTAGGCAACGCTAGTCCTTTGGCTCTGGCGCTCAGGCGGACCCAGGTACTAGGTCAGTTCCTTCCCCACAGGAGAGGAGAGGCAACAGGATCTCTGCACACCGCCCGTGCACTGGGATGGGGAGCAGTGAGGTACTTTCCCCACTCCTTCCCCGGACAGCGCGTGCATCCGCGAACGCTTCCACATCCTGGAGGAAGACGGCATCTGACTGCCCGTTCTTTCCGGGAGCTACTTCTGCGAATTCAGGGTAGGCGCCTGGTGGCAAGTACATGTCTGCACCTGGAACAGGAGGCCAAGGAGCTGCTGTCCCCTTGGGCCCAGGGGCACACGACAGACATGCCTTCTGCCCAGACTCCTTCCTCAGAGTGGAGCAAGCGCCCCTGCCCTAGTCGTCCCCTCGTGTCTCCTTCTCAGCCAGGTTTCCATCTCTCCGCACAGAGAGCGGGTGACACTTCTCTTACCACCGACCCGCTGTTGCTGACAGGGCTGGCTCTCCTGCTTGCGACCGTTTCCGACAACAAGGCCGACTCCTTCTCTTCCCCGGGGCAGCGCGCTGCACCTTCCCCAGACATGCTCCTGGGGAGCGCAGTGACAGACGTGTCCCTTTCCTTAAGGCTCTTCCCACAGGCGCAACCAAGCATCTCTCTCAGGCAGAGGGGATGCCCGGCAAAGAGGATTTCGCTCTATGCGGGTTTATGACACCGTGCTGTGGAGACCAGTTCAGGCAAGCAGCAGCCGCATCACACAGACCCGACTCTCATTTCCCAAAGAGTGCTGTGCTTTCCCAGAGGGGATGCCCAGGCAAAGAGGCTTTCGCTCTAGGCGGGTTTCTCCCACCGTGCTGCGAATACTAGGCTAAGGCACCCAGCCAGAGCAGCCCACACGACCGACTCTGATTTCCCAGCGACTGCTATGCTATCGCAGAGGTTTTCAGCTTAGCGAGAACGGCACTTCTCTGCGGCTTCCTCAGCAAGGCTTTGGACGTTCGCTCTGTCGCGTCAGGGAAGAAGAGCTGCGCTAGAGGTGGTGCCTCTTGGACCTTGCTTTCCTGTGCTCCATGTTCGCGTCCTGGGTTCACCCTGCCACGCCGAAATAAGTAGACACAGCCTCGACTCTGCAGCAGCGTGCCTGGCCTAGGAGGGCACACTGCTCACAATTTCATCTCCCGGCGTAGGCAAGGCCTGCCCTTTTGCTGTGGCATTCAGGTGGACAGGGACTAGGCCAGTGCCTTCCCCAGCCGGGAGGAGACGCGACACGATCCCTGCACACCGCCTGCGCCCTGGTATGGGGAGTAATGGGTAACTGTCCCTCCTTCCCCGGGTCACCCGCTACCTCCGCCAATGCTGCCACATCCTGGAGGAAGACGACATCTGACTGCCCGTTCCTCCAGGAGCTGTTTCTGTGAGTTCAGGGCCGGGCGCCTGGTGGCAAGCCCACGTCTGCCCTATGGTCAGGTGGCCAAAGAGCTGCTGTCCCCTTGGGTCCGGGGGCCCAGGACAGGCATGTCTTCTGCCCAGACTCCTTCCTCAGAGTGGAGCACGCGCCCCTGCCCTACTCGTTCCCTCGTGTCTCCTTAGCAGCCAGGCTGCCGTCTCTCCCCACAGGGAGCAGGTGACACTTGTCATGCCACCGGCCCGCTGTTCCTGACAGGACCGGCTCTCCTGCTTCAGGACCATTCCCGACAATAAGGCCCACAGCTCCTCTTCACCCAGGAAGCGTGGTGCACCTTCCCTAGTCATGCTCCTGGGGAACGCAGTGACAGACGTGTCACTTTCCTTAAGGCTCATCACAGAGGCGCAGCCGAGCATCTCTCTCAGGCAGAGGGGATGCCGGGCTAAGAGGATTTCGCTCCTTGTGGGTTTATTACACCGTGCTGTGGAGACTAGCTCAGGCAAACAACAGCCGCATCCCACAGAACCGACTCTGATTTCCCAAAGAATACTGTGCTTTCCCAGAGGGGAGGCCCGGGCAAAGAGGCTTTCGCTCTAGGCGTGTTTCTCCCACCGTGCTGCGAATACTAGGCTAAGGCACCCAGCCAGAGCAGCCCACAGGATCGACTCTGATTTCCCAGGGTCTGCTCTGCTTTCACAGTAGTTTTCAGCTTGGCGCGAACCGCACTTCGCTGTGCTTCCTCAGCAAGGCTTTGGGCGTTCGCTCTGTCGCGTCAGGGAAGAAGAGCTGCGGAAGAGGTGGTGCCTCTTGGGCCTTGCTTTCCTGGACTCCATGTTCGCGCCCTGGGTTCACGCTGCCAGGCCGAACTAAGCAGACACAGCCACAGCCCTGCAGCAGCGTGCGTGGTTTAGGATGGCACTCTACGCCCACTACCATGTCCTCGCTTAGGCGAGGCTTGGCATTTTGCACTGACGCGAAGGCGGACTCGGGGACTAGGCCAGTGGCCTTTTCCACAGGAGAGGAGAGGTGACAGGATCCCTGCACACCGCCCGTGCACTGGGATGGGGAGCTGTGGGGTACTGTCCCCATTCCTTCCCCGGACACCCCGTGCCTCCGCGAACGCTTCCATATCTGGAGGAGGATGGCATCTAACTGCCCGTTCCTGCTGGAGCTGTTTCTGCGAGTTTTTCCGGGCGCCTGGTGGGAAGCCCACGTCTGCCCTATGGACAGGTGGCCAAGGAGCTGCTGTCCCCTTGGGCCCAGAGGCATAGAACAGGCCAACCGTCTGCTCAGACTCCTTCCACATAGAGGAGCACGCGCCCCTGCCCTAGTCGTCCTCTCATGTCTCCTTCGCAGCCAGGCTCACATCTCTCCGCACAGGTAGCGGGTGAAACTTGTCTTGCCACCCACACGCTGTTCCTCACGGGTCCGGCTCTCCTGCTTCGCGACCGTTTCCGGACAATAACACCAACGACTCCTTCTCTTGTCCCGGGGCGGCGTGCTGTGCCTTCCCCAGACATGCTCCTGGGGAGCGCAGTGACAGATGTGTCCCTTTCCTTAAGGCTGTTTCCACAGGCGCAACCACGCTTCTCTCTCAGGCAGAGGGGATGCCCGGGCCAAGAGGATTTCGCTCCATGCGGGTTTATTACACCGTGCTGTGGAGACCAGCTCAGGCAAGCAGCAGCCGCACCCCACAGACCCGACTCTAATTTCCCAAATAATGCTTTGCTTTCCCAGAGGGGATGCCCGGGCCAAGAGGCTTTTGCTCTAGGCGGTATCTCCCAATGTGCTGCGCAAACTAGGCTAAGGCAACCAGCAAGAGCAGTCCTCTGATTTCCCCGGGACTGCTTTGCTTTTGCAGAAGTTTTCAGCTTGCTGCGAACCGCACTTCGCTGCTGCTTCCTCAGCAAGGCTTTGGGCGTTCGCTCTGTCCCGTCAGGGATGAAGAGATGCGGAGAGCTGGTGCCTCTTGGGCCTTGCTTCCCGGGCTCCATGTTCGCGTCCTGGATTCAACGTGCCAGGCCGAAATAAGCAGATACAGTCACAACCCTGCAGTAGCGTGCGTGGCCCAGGATGGCACTCTATGCACACTACCATCTCCCTGTGTAGGCAACGCTAGGCCTTTTGCTCTGGCGCTCAGGCGGACCCAGGGACTGGGTCAGTTCCTTCCCCACAGGAGAGGAGAGGCAACAGGATCTCTGCACACCGCCCGTGCACTGGGATGGGGAGCAGTGAGGTACTTTCCCCACTCCTTCCCCGGACAGCGCGTGCATCCGCGAACGCTTCCACATCCTGGAGGAAGACGGCATCTGACTGCCCGTTCTTTCCGGGAGCTACTTCTGCGAATTCAGGGTAGGCGCCTGGTGGCAAGCACATGTCTGCACCTGGAACAGGAGGCCAAGGAGCTGCTGTCCCCTTGGGCCCAGGGGCACAGGACAGACATGCCTTCTGCCCAGACTCCTTCCTCAGAGTGGAGCAAGCGCCCCTGCCCTAGTCGTCCCCTCGTGTCTCCTTCTCAGCCAGGTTTCCATCTCTCCGCACAGAGAGCGGGTGACACTTCTCTTACCACCGACCCGCTGTTGCTGACAGGGCTGGCTCTCCTGCTTGCGACCGTTTCCGACAACAAGGCCGACTCCTTCTCTTCCCCGGGGCAGCGCGCTGCACCTTCCCCAGACATGCTCCTGGGGAGCGCAGTGACAGACGTGTCCCTTTCCTTAAGGCTCTTCCACAGGCGCAACCAAGCATCTCTCTCAGGCAGAGGGGATGCCCGGCAAAGAGGATTTCGCTCTATGCGGGTTTATGACACTGTGCTGTGGAGACCAGTTCAGGCAAGCAGCAGCCGCATCCCACAGACCCGACTCTCATTTCCCAAAGAGTGCTGTGCTTTCCCAGAGGGGATGCCCAGGCAAAGAGGCTTTCGCTCTAGGCGGGTTTCTCCCACCGTGCTGCGAATACTAGGCTAAGGTACCCAGCCAGAGCAGCCCACACGACCGACTCTGATTTCCCAGCGACTGCTATGCTATCGCAGAGGTTTTCAGCTTAGCGAGAACGGCACTTCTCTGCGGCTTCCTCAGCAAGGCTTTGGACGTTCGCTCTGTCGCGTCAGGGAAGAAGAGCTGCGCTAGAGGTGGTGCCTCTTGGACCTTGCTTTCCCGTGCTCCATGTTCGCGTCCTGGGTTCACCCTGCCACGCCGAAATAAGTAGACACAGCCTCGACTCTGCAGCAGCGTGCCTGGCCTAGGAGGGCACACTGCTCACAATTTCATCTCCCGGCGTAGGCAAGGCCTGCCCTTTTGCTGTGGCATTCAGGTGGACAGGGACTAGGCCAGTGCCTTCCCCAGCCGGGAGGAGACGCGACACGATCCCTGCACACCGCCTGCGCCCTGGTATGGGGAGTAATGGGTAACTGTCCCTCCTTCCCCGGGTCACCCGCTACCTCCGCCAATGCTGCCACATCCTGGAGGAAGACGACATCTGACTGCCCGTTCCTCCAGGAGCTGTTTCTGTGAGTTCAGGGCCGGGCGCCTGGTGGCAAGCCCACGTCTGCCCTATGGTCAGGTGGCCAAAGAGCTGCTGTCCCCTTGGGTCCGGGGGCCCAGGACAGGCATGTCTTCTGCCCAGACTCCTTCCTCAGAGTGGAGCACGCGCCCCTGCCCTACTCGTTCCCTCGTGTCTCCTTAGCAGCCAGGCTGCCGTCTCTCCCCACAGGGAGCAGGTGACACTTGTCATGCCACCGGCCCGCTGTTCCTGACAGGACCGGCTCTCCTGCTTCGGGACCATTCCCGACAATAAGGCCGACAGCTCCTCTTCACCCAGGAAGCGTGGTGCACCTTCCCTAGTCATGCTCCTGGGGAACGCAGTGACAGACGTGTCACTTTCCTTAAGGCTCATCACAGAGGCGCAGCCGAGCATCTCTCTCAGGCAGAGGGGATGCCGGGCTAAGAGGATTTCGCTCCTTGTGGGTTTATTACACCGTGCTGTGGAGACTAGCTCAGGCAAACAACAGCCGCATCCCACAGAACCGACTCTGATTTCCCAAAGAATACTGTGCTTTCCCAGAGGGGAGGCCCGGGCAATGAGGCTTTCGCTCTAGGCGGGTTTCTCCCACCGTGCTGCGAATACTAGGCTAAGGCACCCAGCCAGAGCATCCCACAGGATCGACTCTGATTTCCCAGCGTCTGCTCTGCTTTCACAGTAGTTTTCAGCTTGGCGCGAACCGCACTTCGCTGTGCTTCCTCAGCAAGGCTTTGGGCGTTCGCTCTGTCGCGTCAGGGAAGAAGAGCTGCGGAAGAGGTGGTGCCTCTTGGGCCTTGCTTTCCTGGACTCCATGTTCGCGCCCTGGGTTCACGCTGCCAGGCCGAACTAAGCAGACACAGCCACAGCCCTGCAGCAGCGTGCGTGGTTTAGGATGGCACTCTACGCCCACTACCATGTCCTCGCTTAGGCGAGGCTTGGCATTTTGCTCTGACGCGAAGGCGGACTCGGGGACTAGGCCAGTGGCCTTTTCCACAGGAGAGGAGAGGTGACAGGATCCCTGCACACCGCCCGTGCACTGGGATGGGGAGCTGTGGCGTACTGTCCCCATTCCTTCCCCGGACACCCCGTGCCTCCGCGAACGCTTCCATATCTGGAGGAGGATGGCATCTAACTGCCCCTACCTGCTGGAGCTGTTTCTGCGAGTTCAGGGCCGGGCGCCTGGTGGGAAGCCCACGTCTGCCCTATGGACAGGTGGCCAAGGAGCTGCTGTCCCCTTGGGCCCAGAGGCATAGAACAGGCCAACCGTCTGCTCAGACTCCTTCCACATAGAGGAGCACGCGCCCCTGCCCTAGTCGTCCTCTCATGTCTCCTTCGCAGCCAGGCTCACATCTCTCCGCACAGGTAGCGGGTGAAACTTGTCTTGCCACCGACACGCTGTTCCTCACGGGTCCGGCTCTCCTGCTTCGCGACCGTTTCCGGACAATAACACCAACGACTCCTTCTCTTGTCCCGGGGCGGCGTGCTGTGCCTTCCCCAGACATGCTCCTGGGGAGCGCAGTGACAGACGTGTCCCTTTCCTTAAGGCTGTTTCCACAGGCGCAACCACGCTTCTCTCTCAGGCAGAGGGGATGCCCGGGCCAAGAGGATTTCGCTCCATGCGGGTTTATTACACCGTGCTGTGGAGACCAGCTCAGGCAAGCAGCAGCCGCACCCCACAGACCCGACTCTAATTTCCCAAAGAATGCTTTGCTTTCCCAGAGGGGATGCCCGGGCCAAGAGGCTTTTGCTCTAGGCGGTATCTCCCAATGTGCTGCGAACACTAGGCTAAGGCAGCCAGCAAGAGCAGTCCTCTGATTTCCCCGGGACTGCTTTGCTTTTGCAGAAGTTTTCAGCTTGCTGCGAACCGCACTTCGCTGCTGCTTCCTCAGCAAGGCTTTGGGCGTTCGCTCTGTCCCGTCAGGGATGAAGAGATGCGGAGAGCTGGTGCCTCTTGGGCCTTGCTTCCCGGGCTCCATGTTCGCGTCCTGGATTCAACGTGCCAGGCCGAAATAAGCAGATACAGTCACAACCCTGCAGTAGCGTGCGTGGCCCAGGATGGCACTCTATGCACACTACCATCTCCCTGTGTAGGCAACGCTAGGCCTTTTGCTCTGGCGCTCAGGCGGACCCAGGGACTGGGTCAGTTCCTTCCCCACAGGAGAGGAGAGGCAACAGGATCTCTGCACACCGCCCGTGCACTGGGATGGGGAGCAGTGAGGTACTTTCCCCACTCCTTCCCCGGACAGCGCGTGCATCCGCGAACGCTTCCACATCCTGGAGGAAGACGGCATCTGACTGCCCGTTCTTTCCGGGAGCTACTTCTGCGAATTCAGGGTAGGCGCCTGGTGGCAAGCACATGTCTGCACCTGGAACAGGAGGCCAAGGAGCTGCTGTCCCCTTGGGCCCAGGGGCACAGGACAGACATGCCTTCTGCCCAGACTCCTTCCTCAGAGTGGAGCAAGCGCCCCTGCCCTAGTCGTCCCCTCGTGTCTCCTTCTCAGCCAGGTTTCCATCTCTCCGCACAGAGAGCGGGTGACACTTCTCTTACCACCGACCCGCTGTTGCTGACAGGGCTGGCTCTCCTGCTTGCGACCGTTTCCGACAACAAGGCCGACTCCTTCTCTTCCCCGGGGCAGCGCGCTGCACCTTCCCCAGACATGCTCCTGGGGAGCGCAGTGACAGACGTGTCCCTTTCCTTAAGGCTCTTCCCACAGGCGCAACCAAGCATCTCTCTCAGGCAGAGGGGATTCCCGGCAAAGAGGATTTCGCTCTATGCGGGTTTATGACACCGTGCTGTGGAGACCAGTTCAGGCAAGCAGGAGCCGCATCCCACAGACCCGACTCTCATTTCCCAAAGAGTGCTGTGCTTTCCCAGAGGGGATGCCCAGGCAAAGAGGCTTTCGCTCTAGGCGGGTTTCTCCCACCGTGCTGCGAATACTAGGCTAAGGCACCCAGCCAGAGCAGCCCACACGACCGACTCTGATTTCCCAGCGACTGCTATGCTATCGCAGAGGTTTTCAGCTTAGCGAGAACGGCACTTCTCTGCGGCTTCCTCAGCAAGGCTTTGGACGTTCGCTCTGTCGCGTCAGGGAAGAAGAGCTGCGCTAGAGGTGGTGCCTCTTGGACCTTGCTTTCCCGTGCTCCATGTTCGCGTCCTGGGTTCACCCTGCCACGCCGAAATAAGTAGACACAGCCTCGACTCTGCAGCAGCGTGCCTGGCCTAGGAGGGCACACTGCTCACAATTTCATCTCCCGGCGTAGGCAAGGCCTGCCCTTTTGCTGTGGCATTCAGGTGGACAGGGACTAGGCCAGTGCCTTCCCCAGCCGGGAGGAGACGCGACACGATCCCTGCACACCGCCTGCGCCCTGGTATGGGGAGTAATGGGTAACTGTCCCTCCTTCCCCGGGTCACCCGCTACCTCCGCCAATGCTGCCACATCCTGGAGGAAGACGACATCTGACTGCCCGTTCCTCCAGGAGCTGTTTCTGTGAGTTCAGGGCCGGGCGCCTGGTGGCAAGCCCACGTCTGCCCTATGGTCAGGTGGCCAAAGAGCTGCTGTCCCCTTGGGTCCGGGGGCCCAGGACAGGCATGTCTTCTGCCCAGACTCCTTCCTCAGAGTGGAGCACGCGCCCCTGCCCTACTCGTTCCCTCGTGTCTCCTTAGCAGCCAGGCTGCCGTCTCTCCCCACAGGGAGCAGGTGACACTTGTCATGCCACCGGCCCGCTGTTCCTTACAGGACCGGCTCTCCTGCTTCGGGACCATTCCCGACAATAAGGCCGACAGCTCCTCTTCACCCAGGAAGCGTGGTGCACCTTCCCTAGTCATGCTCCTGGGGAACGCAGTGACAGACGTGTCACTTTCCTTAAGGCTCATCACAGAGGCGCAGCCGAGCATCTCTCTCAGGCAGAGGGGATGCCGGGCTAAGAGGATTTCGCTCCTTGTGGGTTTATTACACCGTGCTGTGGAGACTAGCTCAGGCAAACAACAGCCGCATCCCACAGAACCGACTCTGATTTCCCAAAGAATACTGTGCTTTCCCAGAGGGGAGGCCCGGGCAATGAGGCTTTCGCTCTAGGCGGGTTTCTCCCACCGTGCTGCGAATACTAGGCTAAGGCACCCAGCCAGAGCAGCCCACAGGATCGACTCTGATTTCCCAGGGTCTGCTCTGCTTTCACAGTAGTTTTCAGCTTGGCGCGAACCGCACTTCGCTGTGCTTCCTCAGCAAGGCTTTGGGCGTTCATCTGTCGCGTCAGGGAAGAAGAGCTGCGGAAGAGGTGGTGCCTCTTGGGCCTTGCTTTCCTGGACTCCATGTTCGCGCCCTGGGTTCACGCTGCCAGGCCGAACTAAGCAGACACAGCCACAGCCCTGCAGCAGCGTGCGTGGCTTAGGGTGGCACTCTACGCCCACTACCATGTCCTCGCTTAGGCGAGGCTTGGCATTTTGCTCTGACGCGAAGGCGGACTCGGGGACTAGGCCAGTGGCCTTTTCCACAGGAGAGGAGAGGTGACAGGATCCCTGCACACCGCCCGTGCACTGGGATGGGGAGCTGTGGGGTACTGTCCCCATTCCTTCCCCGGACACCCCGTGCCTCCGCGAACGCTTCCATATCTGGAGGAGGATGGCATCTAACAGCCCGTTCCTGCTGGAGCTGTTTCTGCGAGTTCAGGGCCGGGCGCCTGGTGGGAAGCCCACGTCTGCCCTATGGACAGGTGGCCAAGGAGCTGCTGTCCCCTTGGGCCCAGAGGCATAGAACAGGCCAACCGTCTGCTCAGACTCCTTCCACATAGAGGAGCACGCGCCCCTGCCCTAGTCGTCCTCTCATGTCTCCTTCGCAGCCAGGCTCACATCTCTCCGCACAGGTAGCGGGTGAAACTTGTCTTGCCACCGACACGCTGTTCCTCACGGGTCCGGCTCTCCTGCTTCGCGACCGTTTCCGGACAATAACACCAACGACTCCTTCTCTTGTCCCGGGGCGGCGTGCTGTGCCTTCCCCAGACATGCTCCTGGGGAGCGCAGTGACAGACGTGTCCCTTTCCTTAAGGCTGTTTCCACAGGCGCAACCACGCTTCTCTCTCAGGCAGAGGGGATGCCCGGGCCAAGAGGATTTCGCTCCATGCGGGTTTATTACACCGTGCTGTGGAGACCAGCTCAGGCAAGCAGCAGCCGCACCCCACAGACCCGACTCTAATTTCCCAAAGAATGCTTTGCTTTCCCAGAGGGGATGCCCGGGCCAGGAGGCTTTTGCTCTATGCGGTATCTCC
Organism: Mustela lutreola; assembly: GCF_030435805.1. Classification (NCBI taxonomy): domain Eukaryota; kingdom Metazoa; phylum Chordata; class Mammalia; order Carnivora; family Mustelidae; genus Mustela; species Mustela lutreola. The sequence goes on along the minus strand of NC_081304.1, from coordinate 61,368,156 downwards.
CAATGTGCTGCGAACACTAGGCTAAGGCAACCAGCAAGAGCAGTCCTCTGATTAACCCGGGACTGCTTTGCTTTTGCAGAAGTTTTCAGCTTGCTGCGAACCGCACTTCGCTGCTGCTTCCTCAGCAAGGCTTTGGGCGTTCGCTCTGTCCCGTCAGGGATGAAGAGATGCGGAGAGCTGGTGACTCTTGGGCCTTGCTTCCCGGGCTCCATGTTCGCGTCCTGGATTCAACGTGCCAGGCCGAAATAAGCAGATACAGTCACAACCCTGCAGTAGCGTGCGTGGCCCAGGATGGCACTCTATGCACACTACCATCTCCCTGTGTAGGCAACGCTAGGCCTTTTGCTCTGGCGCTCAGGCGGACCCAGGGACTGGGTCAGTTCCTTCCCCACAGGAGAGGAGAGGCAACAGGATCTCTGTACACCGCCCGTGCACTGGGATGGGGAGCAGTGAGGTACTTTCCCCACTCCTTCCCCGGACAGCGCGTGCATCCGCGAACGCTTCCACATCCTGGAGGAAGACGGCATCTGACTGCCCGTTCTTTCCGGGAGCTACTTCTGCGAATTCAGGGTAGGCGCCTGGTGGCAAGCACATGTCTGCACCTGGAACAGGAGGCCAAGGAGCTGCTGTACCCTTGGGCCCAGGGGCACAGGACAGACATGCCTTCTGCCCAGACTCCTTCCTCAGAGTGGTGCAAGCGCCCCTGCCCTAGTCGTCCCCTCGTGTCTCCTTCTCAGCCAGGTTTCCATCTCTCCGCACAGAGAGCGGGTGACACTTCTCTTACCACCGACCCGCTGTTGCTGACAGGGCTGGCTCTCCTGCTTGCGACCGTTTCCGACAACAAGGCCGACTCCTTCTCTTCCCCGGGGCAGCGCGCTGCACCTTCCCCAGACATGCTCCTGGGGAGCGCAGTGACAGACGTGTCCCTTTCCTTAAGGCTCTTCCCACAGGCGCAACCAAGCATCTCTCTCAGGCAGAGGGGATGCCCGGCAAAGAGGATTTCGCTCTATGCGGGTTTATGACACCGTGCTGTGGAGACCAGTTCAGGCAAGCAGCAGCCGCATCCCACAGACCCGACTTTCATTTCCCAAAGAGTGCTGTGCTTTCCCAGAGGGGATGCCCAGGCAAAGAGGCTTTCGCTCTAGGCGGGTTTCTCCCACCGTGCTGCGAATACTAGGCTAAGGCACCCAGCCAGAGCAGCCCACAGGATCGACTCTGATTTCCCAGGGTCTGCTCTGCTTTCACAGTAGTTTTCAGCTTGGCGCGAACCGCACTTCGCTGTGCTTCCTCAGCAAGGCTTTGGGCGTTCGCTCTGTCGCGTCAGGGAAGAAGAGCTGCGGAAGAGGTGGTGCCTCTTGGGCCTTGCTTTCCTGGACTCCATGTTCGCGCCCTGGGTTCACGCTGCCAGGCCGAACTAAGCAGACACAGCCACAGCCCTGCAGCAGCGTGCGTGGCTTAGGATGGCACTCTACGCCCACTACCATGTCCTCGCTTAGGCGAGGCTTGGCATTTTGCTCTGACGCGAAGGCGGACTCGGGGACTAGGCCAGTGGCCTTTTCCACAGGAGAGGAGAGGTGACAGGATCCCTGCACACCGCCCGTGCACTGGGATGGGGAGCTGTGGGGTACTGTCCCCATTCCTTCCCCGGACACCCCGTGCCTCCGCGAACGCTTCCATATCTGGAGGAGGATGGCATCTAACTGCCCGTTCCTGCTGGAGCTGTTTCTGCGAGTTCAGGGCCGGGCGCCTGGTGGCAAGCCCACGTCTGCCCTATGGACAGGTGGCCAAGGAGCTGCTGTCCCCTTGGGCCCAGAGGCATAGAACAGGCCAACCTGCTCAGACTCCTTCCACATAGAGGAGCACGCGCCCCTGCCCTAGTCGTCCTCTCATGTCTCCTTCGCAGCCAGGCTCACATCTCTCCGCACAGGTAGCGGGTGAAACTTGTCTTGCCACCCACACGCTGTTCCTCACGGGTCCGGCTCTCCTGCTTCGCGACCGTTTCCGGACAATAACACCAACGACTCCTTCTCTTGTCCCGGGGCGGCGTGCTGTGCCTTCCCCAGACATGCTCCTGGGGAGCGCAGTGACAGACGTGTCCCTTTCCTTAAGGCTGTTTCCACAGGCGCAACCACGCTTCTCTCTCAGGCAGAGGGGATGCCCGGGCCAAGAGGATTTCGCTCCATGCGGGTTTATTACACCGTGCTGTGGAGACCAGCTCAGGCAAGCAGCAGCCGCACCCCACAGACCCGACTCTAATTTCCCAAAGAATGCTTTGCTTTCCCAGAGGGGATGCCCGGGCCAGGAGGCTTTTGCTCTATGCGGTATCTCCCAATGTGCTGCGAACACTAGGCTAAGGCAACCAGCAAGAGCAGTCCTCTGATTTCCCCGGGACTGCTTTGCTTTTGCAGAAGTTTTCAGCTTGCTGCGAACCGCACTTCGCTGCTGCTTCCTCAGCAAGGCTTTGGGCGTTCGCTATGTCCCGTCAGGGATGAAGAGATGCGGAGAGCTGGTGCCTCTTGGGCCTTGCTTCCCGGGCTCCATGTTCGCGTCCTGGATTCAACGTGCCAGGCCGAAATAAGCAGATACAGTCACAACCCTGCAGTAGCATGCGTGGCCCAGGATGGCACTCTATGCACACTACCATCTCCCTGTGTAGGCAACGCTAGGCCTTTTGCTCTGGCGCTCAGGCGGACCCAGGGACTGGGTCAGTTCCTTCCCCACAGGAGAGGAGAGGCAACAGGATCTCTGCACACCGCCCGTGCACTGGGATGGGGAGCAGTGAGGTACTTTCCCCACTCCTTCCCCGGACAGCGCGTGCATCCGCGAACGCTTCCACATCCTGGAGGAAGACGGCATCTGACTGCCCGTTCTTTCCGGGAGCTACTTCTGCGAATTCAGGGTAGGCGCCTGGTGGCAAGCACATGTCTGCACCTGGAACAGGAGGCCAAGGAGCTGCTGTCCCCTTGGGCCCAGGGGCACAGGACAGACATGCCTTCTGCCCAGACTCCTTCCTCAGAGTGGAGCAAGCGCCCCTGCCCTAGTCGTCCCCTCGTGTCTCCTTCTCAGCCAGGTTTCCATCTCTCCGCACAGAGAGCGGGTGACACTTCTCTTACCACCGACCCGCTGTTGCTGACAGGGCTGGCTCTCCTGCTTGCGACCGTTTCCGACAACAAGGCCGACTCCTTCTCTTCCCCGGGGCAGCGCGCTGCACCTTCCCCAGACATGCTCCTGGGGAGCGCAGTGACAGACGTGTCCCTTTCCTTAAGGCTCTTCCCACAGGCGCAACCAAGCATCTCTCTCAGGCAGAGGGGATGCCCGGCAAAGAGGATTTCGCTCTATGCGGGTTTATGACACCGTGCTGTGGAGACCAGTTCAGGCAAGCAGCAGCCGCATCCCACAGACCCGACTCTCATTTCCCAAAGAGTGCTGTGCTTTCCCAGAGGGGATGCCCAGGCAAAGAGGCTTTCGCTCTAGGCGGGTTTCTCCCACCGTGCTGCGAATACTAGGCTAAGGCACCCAGCCAGAGCAGCCCACACGACCGACTCTGATTTCCCAGCGACTGCTATGCTATCGCAGAGGTTTTCAGCTTAGCGAGAACGGCACTTCTTTGCGGCTTCCTCAGCAAGGCTTTGGAAGTTCGCTCTGTCGCGTCAGGGAAGAAGAGCTGCGCTAGAGGTGGTGCCTCTTGGACCTTGCTTTCCCGTGCTCCATGTTCGCGTCCTGGGTTCACCCTGCCACGCCGAAATAAGTAGACACAGCCTCGACTCTGCAGCAGCGTGCCTGGCCTAGGAGGGCACACTGCTCACAATTTCATCTCCCGGCGTAGGCAAGGCCTGCCCTTTTGCTGTGGCATTCAGGTGGACAGGGACTAGGCCAGTGCCTTCCCCAGCCGGGAGGAGACGCGACACGATCCCTGCACACCGCCTGCGCCCTGGTATGGGGAGTAATGGGTAACTGTCCCTCCTTCCCCGGGTCACCCGCTACCTTCGCCAATGCTGCCACATCCTGGAGGAAGACGACATCTGACTGCCCGTTCCTCCAGGAGCTGTTTCTGTGAGTTCAGGGCCGGGCGCCTGGTGGCAAGCCCACGTCTGCCCTATGGTCAGGTGGCCAAAGAGCTGCTGTCCCCTTGGGTCCGGGGGCCCAGGACAGGCATGTCTTCTGCCCAGACTCCTTCCTCAGAGTGGAGCACGCGCCCCTGCCCTACTCGTTCCCTCGTGTCTCCTTAGCAGCCAGGCTGCCGTCTCTCCCCACAGGGAGCAGGTGACACTTGTCATGCCACCGGCCCGCTGTTCCTGACAGGACCGGCTCTCCTGCTTCGGGACCATTCCCGACAATAAGGCCGACAGCTCCTCTTCACCCAGGAAGCGTGGTGCACCTTCCCTAGTCATGCTCCTGGGGAACGCAGTGACAGACGTGTCACTTTCCTTAAGGCTCATCACAGAGGCGCAGCCGAGCATCTCTCTCAGGCAGAGGGGATGCCGGGCTAAGAGGATTTCGCTCCTTGTGGGTTTATTACACCGTGCTGTGGAGACTAGCTCAGGCAAACAACAGCCGCATCCCACAGAACCGACTCTGATTTCCCAAAGAATACTGTGCTTTCCCAGAGGGGAGGCCCGGGCAAAGAGGCTTTCGCTCTAGGCGTGTTTCTCCCACCGTGCTGCGAATACTAGGCTAAGGCACCCAGCCAGAGCAGCCCACAGGATCGACTCTGATTTCCCAGGGTCTGCTCTGCTTTCACAGTAGTTTTCAGCTTGGCGCGAACCGCACTTCGCTGTGCTTCCTCAGCAAGGCTTTGGGCGTTCGCTCTGTCGCGTCAGGGAAGAAGAGCTGCGGAAGAGGTGGTGCCTCTTGGGCCTTGCTTTCCTGGACTCCATGTTCGCGCCCTGGGTTCACGCTGCCAGGCCGAACTAAGCAGACACAGCCACAGCCCTGCAGCAGCGTGCGTGGTTTAGGATGGCACTCTACGCCCACTACCATGTCCTCGCTTAGGCGAGGCTTGGCATTTTGCTCTGACGCGAAGGCGGACTCGGGGACTAGGCCAGTGGCCTTTTCCACAGGAGAGGAGAGGTGACAGGATCCCTGCACACCGCCCGTGCACTGGGATGGGGAGCTGTGGGGTACTGTCCCCATTCCTTCCCCGGACACCCCGTGCCTCCGCGAACGCTTCCATATCTGGAGGAGGATGGCATCTAACTGCCCGTTCCTGCTGGAGCTGTTTCTGCGAGTTCAGGGCCGGGCGCCTGGTGGGAAGCCCACGTCTGCCCTATGGACAGGTGGCCAAGGAGCTGCTGTCCCCTTGGGCCCAGAGGCATAGAACAGGCCAACCGTCTGCTCAGACTCCTTCCACATAGAGGAGCACGCGCCCCTGCCCTAGTCGTCCTCTCATGTCTCCTTCGCAGCCAGGCTCACATCTCTCCGCACAGGTAGCGGGTGAAACTTGTCTTGCCACCGACACGCTGTTCCTCACGGGTCCGGCTCTCCTGCTTCGCGACCGTTTCCGGACAATAACACCAACGACTCCTTCTCTTGTCCCGGGGCGGCGTGCTGTGCCTTCCCCAGACATGCTCCTGGGGAGCGCAGTGACAGACGTGTCCCTTTCCTTAAGGCTGTTTCCACAGGCGCAACCACGCTTCTCTCTCAGGCAGAGGGGATGCCCGGGCCAAGAGGATTTCGCTCCATGCGGGTTTATTACACCGTGCTGTGGAGACCAGCTCAGGCAAGCAGCAGCCGCACCCCACAGACCCGACTCTAATTTCCCAAAGAATGCTTTGCTTTCCCAGAGGGGATGCCCGGGCCAAGAGGCTTTTGCTCTAGGCGGTATCTCCCAATGTGCTGCGAACACTAGGCTAAGGCAACCAGCAAGAGCAGTCCTCTGATTTCCCCGGGACTGCTTTGCTTTTGCAGAAGTTTTCAGCTTGCTGCGAACCGCACTTCGCTGCTGCTTCCTCAGCAAGGCTTTGGGCGTTCGCTCTGTCCCGTCAGGGATGAAGAGATGCGGAGAGCTGGTGCCTCTTGGGCCTTGCTTCCCGGGCTCCATGTTCGCGTCCTGGATTCAACGTGCCAGGCCGAAATAAGCAGATACAGTCACAACCCTGCAGTAGCGTGCGTGGCCCAGGATGGCACTCTATGCACACTACCATCTCCCTGTGTAGGCAACGCTAGGCCTTTTGCTCTGGCGCTCAGGCGGACCCAGGGACTGGGTCAGTTCCTTCCCCACAGGAGAGGAGAGGCAACAGGATCTCTGCACACCGCCCGTGCACTGGGATGGGGAGCAGTGAGGTACTTTCCCCACTCCTTCCCCGGACAGCGCGTGCATCCGCGAACGCTTCCACATCCTGGAGGAAGACGGCATCTGACTGCCCGTTCTTTCCGGGAGCTACTTCTGCGAATTCAGGGTAGGCGCCTGGTGGCAAGCACATGTCTGCACCTGGAACAGGAGGCCAAGGAGGTGCTGTACCCTTGGGCCCAGGGGCACAGGACAGACATGCCTTCTGCCCAGACTCCTTCCTCAGAGTGGAGCAAGCGCCCCTGCCCTAGTCGTCCCCTCGTGTCTCCTTCTCAGCCAGGTTTCCATCTCTCCGCACAGAGAGCGGGTGACACTTCTCTTACCACCGACCCGCTGTTGCTGACAGGGCTGGCTCTCCTGCTTGCGACCGTTTCCGACAACAAGGCCGACTCCTTCTCTTCCCCGGGGCAGCGCGCTGCACCTTCCCCAGACATGCTCCTGGGGAGCGCAGTGACAGACGTGTCCCTTTCCTTAAGGCTCTTCCCACAGGCGCAACCAAGCATCTCTCTCAGGCAGAGGGGATGCCCGGCAAAGAGGATTTCGCTCTATGCGGGTTTATGACACCGTGCTGTGGAGACCAGTTCAGGCAAGCAGCAGCCGCATCCCACAGACCCGACTCTCATTTCCCAAAGAGTGCTGTGCTTTCCCAGAGGGGATGCCCAGGCAAAGAGGCTTTCGCTCTAGGCGGGTTTCTCCCACCGTGCTGCGAATACTAGGCTAAGGCACCCAGCCAGAGCAGCCCACACGACCGACTCTGATTTCCCAGCGACTGCTATGCTATCGCAGAGGTTTTCAGCTTAGCGAGAACGGCACTTCTCTGCGGCTTCCTCAGCAAGGCTTTGGACGTTCGCTCTGTCGCGTCAGGGAAGAAGAGCTGCGCTAGAGGTGGTGCCTCTTGGACCTTGCTTTCCCGTGCTCCATGTTCGCGTCCTGGGTTCACCCTGCCACGCCGAAATAAGTAGACACAGCCTCGACTCTGCAGCAGCGTGCCTGGCCTAGGAGGGCACACTGCTCACAATTTCATCTCCCGGCGTAGGCAAGGCCTGCCCTTTTGCTGTGGCATTCAGGTGGACAGGGACTAGGCCAGTGCCTTCCCCAGCCGGGAGGAGACGCGACACGATCCCTGCACACCGCCTGCGCCCTGGTATGGGGAGTAATGGGTAACTGTCCCTCCTTCCCCGGGTCACCCGCTACCTCCGCCAATGCTGCCACATCCTGGAGGAAGACGACATCTGACTGCCCGTTCCTCCAGGAGCTGTTTCTGTGAGTTCAGGCCCGGGCGCCTGGTGGCAAGCCCACGTCTGCCCTATGGTCAGGTGGCCAAAGAGCTGCTGTCCCCTTGGGTCCGGGGGCCCAGGACAGGCATGTCTTCTGCCCAGACTCCTTCCTCAGAGTGGAGCACGCGCCCCTGCCCTACTCGTTCCCTCGTGTCTCCTTAGCAGCCAGGCTGCCGTCTCTCCCCACAGGGAGCAGGTGACACTTGTCATGCCACCGGCCCGCTGTTCCTGACAGGACCGGCTCTCCTGCTTCGGGACCATTCCCGACAATAAGGCCGACAGCTCCTCTTCACCCAGGAAGCGTGGTGCACCTTCCCTAGTCATGCTCCTGGGGAACGCAGTGACAGACGTGTCACTTTCCTTAAGGCTCATCACAGAGGCGCAGCCGAGCATCTCTCTCAGGCAGAGGGGATGCCGGGCTAAGAGGATTTCGCTCCTTGTGGGTTTATTACACCGTGCTGTGGAGACTAGCTCAGGCAAACAACAGCCGCATCCCACAGAACCGACTCTGATTTCCCAAAGAATACTGTGCTTTCCCAGAGGGGAGGCCCGGGCAATGAGGCTTTCGCTCTAGGTGGGTTTCTCCCACCGTGCTGCGAATACTAGGCTAAGGCACCCAGCCAGAGCATCCCACAGGATCGACTCTGATTTCCCAGCGTCTGCTCTGCTTTCACAGTAGTTTTCAGCTTGGCGCGAACCGCACATCGCTGTGCTTCCTCAGCAAGGCTTTGGGCGTTCGCTCTGTCGCGTCAGGGAAGAAGAGCTGCGGAAGAGGTGGTGCCTCTTGGGCCTTGCTTTCCTGGACTCCATGTTCGCGCCCTGGGTTCACGCTGCCAGGCCGAACTAAGCAGACACAGCCACAGCCCTGCAGCAGCGTGCGTGGCTTAGGATGGCACTCTACGCCCACTACCATGTCCTCGCTTAGGCGAGGCTTGGCATTTTGCTCTGACGCGAAGGCGGACTCAGGGACTAGGCCAGTGGCCTTTTCCACAGGAGAGGAGAGGTGACAGGATCCCTGCACACCGCCCGTGCACTGGGATGGGGAGCTGTGGGGTACTGTCCCCATTCCTTCCCCGGACACCCCGTGCCTCCGCGAACGCTTCCATATCTGGAGGAGGATGGCATCTAACTGCCCGTTCCTGCTGGAGCTGTTTCTGCGAGTTCAGGGCCGGGCGCCTGGTGGGAAGCCCACGTCTGCCCTATGGACAGGTGGCCAAGGAGCTGCTGTCCCCTTGGGCCCAGAGGCATAGAACAGGCCAACCGTCTGCTCAGACTCCTTCCACATAGAGGAGCACGCGCCCCTGCCCTAGTCGTCCTCTCATGTCTCCTTCGCAGCCAGGCTCACATCTCTCCGCACAGGTAGCGGGTGAAACTTGTCTTGCCACCGACACGCTGTTCCTCACGGGTCCGGCTCTCCTGCTTCGCGACCGTTTCCGGACAATAACACCAACGACTCCTTCTCTTGTCCCGGGGCGGCGTGCTGTGCCTTCCCCAGACATGCTCCTGGGGAGCGCAGTGACAGACGTGTCCCTTTCCTTAAGGCTGTTTCCACAGGCGCAACCACGCTTCTCTCTCAGGCAGAGGGGATGCCCGGGCCAAGAGGATTTCGCTCCATGCGGGTTTATTACACCGTGCTGTGGAGACCAGCTCAGGCAAGCAGCAGCCGCACCCCACAGACCCGACTCTAATTTCCCAAAGAATGCTTTGCTTTCCCAGAGGGGATGCCCGGGCCAAGAGGCTTTTGCTCTAGGCGGTATCTCCCAATGTGCTGCGAACACTAGGCTAAGGCAACCAGCAAGAGCAGTCCTCTGATTTCCCCGGGACTGCTTTGCTTTTGCAGAAGTTTTCAGCTTGCTGCGAACCGCACTTCGCTGCTGCTTCCTCAGCAAGGCTTTGGGCGTTCGCTCTGTCCCGTCAGGGATGAAGAGATGCGGAGAGCTGGTGCCTCTTGGGCCTTGCTTCCCGGGCTCCATGTTCGCGTCCTGGATTCAACGTGCCAGGCCGAAATAAGCAGATACAGTCACAACCCTGCAGTAGCGTGCGTGGCCCAGGATGGCACTCTATGCACACTACCATCTCCCTGTGTAGGCAACGCTAGGCCTTTTGCTCTGGCGCTCAGGCGGACCCAGGGACTGGGTCAGTTCCTTCCCCACAGGAGAGGAGAGGCAACAGGATCTCTGCACACCGCCCGTGCACTGGGATGGGGAGCAGTGAGGTACTTTCCCCACTCCTTCCCCGGACAGCGCGTGCATCCGCGAACGCTTCCACATCCTGGAGGAAGATGGCATCTGACTGCCCGTTCTTTCCGGGAGCTACTTCTGCGAATTCAGGGTAGGCGCCTGGTGGCAAGCACATGTCTGCACCTGGAACAGGAGGCCAAGGAGGTGCTGTACCCTTGGGCCCAGGGGCACAGGACAGACATGCCTTCTGCCCAGACTCCTTCCTCAGAGTGGAGCAAGCGCCCCTGCCCTAGTCGTCCCCTCGTGTCTCCTTCTCAGCCAGGTTTCCATCTCTCCGCACAGAGAGCGGGTGACACTTCTCTTACCACCGACCCGCTGTTGCTGACAGGGCTGGCTCTCCTGCTTGCGACCGTTTCCGACAACAAGGCCGACTCCTTCTCTTCCCCGGGGCAGCGCGCTGCACCTTCCCCAGACATGCTCCTGGGGAGCGCAGTGACAGACGTGTCCCTTTCCTTAAGGCTCTTCCCACAGGCGCAACCAAGCATCTCTCTCAGGCAGAGGGGATGCCCGGCAAAGAGGATTTCGCTCTATGCGGGTTTATGACACCGTGCTGTGGAGACCAGTTCAGGCAAGCAGCAGCCGCATCCCACAGACCCGACTTTCATTTCCCAAAGAGTGCTGTGCTTTCCCAGAGGGGATGCCCAGGCAAAGAGGCTTTCGCTCTAGGCGGGTTTCTCCCACCGTGCTGCGAATACTAGGCTAAGGCACCCAGCCAGAGCAGCCCACAGGATCGACTCTGATTTCCCAGGGTCTGCTCTGCTTTCACAGTAGTTTTCAGCTTGGCGCGAACCGCACTTCGCTGTGCTTCCTCAGCAAGGCTTTGGGCGTTCGCTCTGTCGCGTCAGGGAAGAAGAGCTGCGGAAGAGGTGGTGCCTCTTGGGCCTTGCTTTCCTGGACTCCATGTTCGCGCCCTGGGTTCACGCTGCCAGGCCGAACTAAGCAGACACAGCCACAGCCCTGCAGCAGCGTGCGTGGCTTAGGATGGCACTCTACGCCCACTACCATGTCCTCGCTTAGGCGAGGCTTGGCATTTTGCTCTGACGCGAAGGCGGACTCGGGGACTAGGCCAGTGGCCTTTTCCACAGGAGAGGAGAGGTGACAGGATCCCTGCACACCGCCCGTGCACTGGGATGGGGAGCTGTGGGGTACTGTCCCCATTCCTTCCCCGGACACCCCGTGCCTCCGCGAACGCTTCCATATCTGGAGGAGGATGGCATCTAACTGCCCGTTCCTGCTGGAGCTGTTTCTGCGAGTTCAGGGCCGGGCGCCTGGTGGCAAGCCCACGTCTGCCCTATGGACAGGTGGCCAAGGAGCTGCTGTCCCCTTGGGCCCAGAGGCATAGAACAGGCCAACCTGCTCAGACTCCTTCCACATAGAGGAGCACGCGCCCCTGCCCTAGTCGTCCTCTCATGTCTCCTTCGCAGCCAGGCTCACATCTCTCCGCACAGGTAGCGGGTGAAACTTGTCTTGCCACCCACACGCTGTTCCTCACGGGTCCGGCTCTCCTGCTTCGCGACCGTTTCCGGACAATAACACCAACGACTCCTTCTCTTGTCCCGGGGCGGCGTGCTGTGCCTTCCCCAGACATGCTCCTGGGGAGCGCAGTGACAGACGTGTCCCTTTCCTTAAGGCTGTTTCCACAGGCGCAACCACGCTTCTCTCTCAGGCAGAGGGGATGCCCGGGCCAAGAGGATTTCGCTCCATGCGGGTTTATTACACCGTGCTGTGGAGACCAGCTCAGGCAAGCAGCAGCCGCACCCCACAGACCCGACTCTAATTTCCCAAAGAATGCTTTGCTTTCCCAGAGGGGATGCCCGGGCCAAGAGGCTTTTGCTCTAGGCGGTATCTCCCAATGTGCTGCGAACACTAGGCTAAGGCAACCAGCAAGAGCAGTCCTCTGATTTCCCCGGGACTGCTTTGCTTTTGCAGAAGTTTTCAGCTTGCTGCGAACCGCACTTCGCTGCTGCTTCCTCAGCAAGGCTTTGGGCGTTCGCTCTGTCCCGTCAGGGATGAAGAGATGCGGAGAGCTGGTGCCTCTTGGGCCTTGCTTCCCGGGCTCCATGTTCGCGTCCTGGATTCAACGTGCCAGGCCGAAATAAGCAGATACAGTCACAACCCTGCAGTAGCGTGCGTGGCCCAGGATGGCACTCTATGCACACTACCATCTCCCTGTGTAGGCAACGCTAGGCCTTTTGCTCTGGCGCTCAGGCGGACCCAGGGACTGGGTCAGTTCCTTCCCCACAGGAGAGGAGAGGCAACAGGATCTCTGCACACCGCCCGTGCACTGGGATGGGGAGCAGTGAGGTACTTTCCCCACTCCTTCCCCGGACAGCGCGTGCATCCGCGAACGCTTCCACATCCTGGAGGAAGACGGCATCTGACTGCCCGTTCTTTCCGGGAGCTACTTCTGCGAATTCAGGGTAGGCGCCTGGTGGCAAGCACATGTCTGCACCTGGAACAGGAGGCCAAGGAGGTGCTGTACCCTTGGGCCCAGGGGCACAGGACAGACATGCCTTCTGCCCAGACTCCTTCCTCAGAGTGGAGCAAGCGCCCCTGCCCTAGTCGTCCCCTCGTGTCTCCTTCTCAGCCAGGTTTCCATCTCTCCGCACAGAGAGCGGGTGACACTTCTCTTACCACCGACCCGCTGTTGCTGACAGGGCTGGCTCTCCTGCTTGCGACCGTTTCCGACAACAAGGCCGACTCCTTCTCTTCCCCGGGGCAGCGCGCTGCACCTTCCCCAGACATGCTCCTGGGGAGCGCAGTGACAGACGTGTCCCTTTCCTTAAGGCTCTTCCCACAGGCGCAACCAAGCATCTCTCTCAGGCAGAGGGGATGCCCGGCAAAGAGGATTTCGCTCTATGCGGGTTTATGACACCGTGCTGTGGAGACCAGTTCAGGCAAGCAGCAGCCGCATCCCACAGACCCGACTCTCATTTCCCAAAGAGTGCTGTGCTTTCCCAGAGGGGATGCCCAGGCAAAGAGGCTTTCGCTCTAGGCGGGTTTCTCCCACCGTGCTGCGAATACTAGGCTAAGGCACCCAGCCAGAGCAGCCCACACGACCGACTCTGATTTCCCAGCGACTGCTATGCTATCGCAGAGGTTTTCAGCTTAGCGAGAACGGCACTTCTCTGCGGCTTCCTCAGCAAGGCTTTGGACGTTCGCTCTGTCGCGTCAGGGAAGAAGAGCTGCGCTAGAGGTGGTGCCTCTTGGACCTTGCTTTCCCGTGCTCCATGTTCGCGTCCTGGGTTCACCCTGCCACGCCGAAATAAGTAGACACAGCCTCGACTCTGCAGCAGCGTGCCTGGCCTAGGAGGGCACACTGCTCACAATTTCATCTCCCGGCGTAGGCAAGGCCTGCCCTTTTGCTGTGGCATTCAGGTGGACAGGGACTAGGCCAGTGCCTTCCCCAGCCGGGAGGAGACGCGACACGATCCCTGCACACCGCCTGCGCCCTGGTATGGGGAGTAATGGGTAACTGTCCCTCCTTCCCCGGGTCACCCGCTACCTCCGCCAATGCTGCCACATCCTGGAGGAAGACGACATCTGACTGCCCGTTCCTCCAGGAGCTGTTTCTGTGAGTTCAGGCCCGGGCGCCTGGTGGCAAGCCCACGTCTGCCCTATGGTCAGGTGGCCAAAGAGCTGCTGTCCCCTTGGGTCCGGGGGCCCAGGACAGGCATGTCTTCTGCCCAGACTCCTTCCTCAGAGTGGAGCACGCGCCCCTGCCCTACTCGTTCCCTCGTGTCTCCTTAGCAGCCAGGCTGCCGTCTCTCCCCACAGGGAGCAGGTGACACTTGTCATGCCACCGGCCCGCTGTTCCTGACAGGACCGGCTCTCCTGCTTCGGGACCATTCCCGACAATAATGCCGACAGCTCCTCTTCACCCAGGAAGCGTGGTGCACCTTCCCTAGTCATGCTCCTGGGGAACGCAGTGACAGACGTGTCACTTTCCTTAAGGCTCATCACAGAGGCGCAGCCGAGCATCTCTCTCAGGCAGAGGGGATGCCGGGCTAAGAGGATTTCGCTCCTTGTGGGTTTATTACACCGTGCTGTGGAGACTAGCTCAGGCAAACAACAGCCGCATCCCACAGAACCGACTCTGATTTCCCAAAGAATACTGTGCTTTCCCAGAGGGGAGGCCCGGGCAATGAGGCTTTCGCTCTAGGTGGGTTTCTCCCACCGTGCTGCGAATACTAGGCTAAGGCACCCAGCCAGAGCATCCCACAGGATCGACTCTGATTTCCCAGCGTCTGCTCTGCTTTCACAGTAGTTTTCAGCTTGGCGCGAACCGCACATCGCTGTGCTTCCTCAGCAAGGCTTTGGGCGTTCGCTCTGTCGCGTCAGGGAAGAAGAGCTGCGGAAGAGGTGGTGCCTCTTGGGCCTTGCTTTCCTGGACTCCATGTTCGCGCCCTGGGTTCACGCTGCCAGGCCGAACTAAGCAGACACAGCCACAGCCCTGCAGCAGCGTGCGTGGCTTAGGATGGCACTCTACGCCCACTACCATGTCCTCGCTTAGGCGAGGCTTGGCATTTTGCTCTGACGCGAAGGCGGACTCAGGGACTAGGCCAGTGGCCTTTTCCACAGGAGAGGAGAGGTGACAGGATCCCTGCACACCGCCCGTGCACTGGGATGGGGAGCTGTGGGGTACTGTCCCCATTCCTTCCCCGGACACCCCGTGCCTCCGCGAACGCTTCCATATCTGGAGGAGGATGGCATCTAACTGCCCGTTCCTGCTGGAGCTGTTTCTGCGAGTTCAGGGCCGGGCGCCTGGTGGGAAGCCCACGTCTGCCCTATGGACAGGTGGCCAAGGAGCTGCTGTCCCCTTGGGCCCAGAGGCATAGAACAGGCCAACCGTCTGCTCAGACTCCTTCCACATAGAGGAGCACGCGCCCCTGCCCTAGTCGTCCTCTCATGTCTCCTTCGCAGCCAGGCTCACATCTCTCCGCACAGGTAGCGGGTGAAACTTGTCTTGCCACCGACACGCTGTTCCTCACGGGTCCGGCTCTCCTGCTTCGCGACCGTTTCCGGACAATAACACCAACGACTCCTTCTCTTGTCCCGGGGCGGCGTGCTGTGCCTTCCCCAGACATGCTCCTGGGGAGCGCAGTGACAGACGTGTCCCTTTCCTTAAGGCTGTTTCCACAGGCGCAACCACGCTTCTCTCTCAGGCAGAGGGGATGCCCGGGCCAAGAGGATTTCGCTCCATGCGGGTTTATTACACCGTGCTGTGGAGACCAGCTCAGGCAAGCAGCAGCCGCACCCCACAGACCCGACTCTAATTTCCCAAAGAATGCTTTGCTTTCCCAGAGGGGATGCCCGGGCCAAGAGGCTTTTGCTCTAGGCGGTATCTCCCAATGTGCTGCGAACACTAGGCTAAGGCAACCAGCAAGAGCAGTCCTCTGATTTCCCCGGGACTGCTTTGCTTTTGCAGAAGTTTTCAGCTTGCTGCGAACCGCACTTCGCTGCTGCTTCCTCAGCAAGGCTTTGGGCGTTCGCTCTGTCCCGTCAGGGATGAAGAGATGCGGAGAGCTGGTGCCTCTTGGGCCTTGCTTCCCGGGCTCCATGTTCGCGTCCTGGATTCAACGTGCCAGGCCGAAATAAGCAGATACAGTCACAACCCTGCAGTAGCGTGCGTGGCCCAGGATGGCACTCTATGCACACTACCATCTCCCTGTGTAGGCAACGCTAGGCCTTTTGCTCTGGCGCTCAGGCGGACCCAGGGACTGGGTCAGTTCCTTCCCCACAGGAGAGGAGAGGCAACAGGATCTCTGCACACCGCCCGTGCACTGGGATGGGGAGCAGTGAGGTACTTTCCCCACTCCTTCCCCGGACAGCGCGTGCATCCGCGAACGCTTCCACATCCTGGAGGAAGACGGCATCTGACTGCCCGTTCTTTCCGGGAGCTACTTCTGCGAATTCAGGGTAGGCGCCTGGTGGCAAGCACATGTCTGCACCTGGAACAGGAGGCCAAGGAGCTGCTGTCCCCTTGGGCCCAGGGGCACACGACAGACATGCCTTCTGCCCAGACTCCTTCCTCAGAGTGGAGCAAGCGCCCCTGCCCTAGTCGTCCCCTCGTGTCTCCTTCTCAGCCAGGTTTCCATCTCTCCGCACAGAGAGCGGGTGACACTTCTCTTACCACCGACCCGCTGTTGCTGACAGGGCTGGCTCTCCTGCTTGCGACCGTTTCCGACAACAAGGCCGACTCCTTCTCTTCCCCGGGGCAGCGCGCTGCACCTTCCCCAGACATGCTCCTGGGGAGCGCAGTGACAGACGTGTCCCTTTCCTTAAGGCTCTTCCCACAGGCGCAACCAAGCATCTCTCTCAGGCAGAGGGGATGCCCGGCAAAGAGGATTTCGCTCTATGCGGGTTTATGACACCGTGCTGTGGAGACCAGTTCAGGCAAGCAGCAGCCGCATCCCACAGACCCGACTCTCATTTCCCAAAGAGTGCTGTGCTTTCCCAGAGGGGATGCCCAGGCAAAGAGGCTTTCGCTCTAGGCGGGTTTCTCCCACCGTGCTGCGAATACTAGGCTAAGGCACCCAGCCAGAGCAGCCCACACGACCGACTCTGATTTCCCAGCGACTGCTATGCTATCGCAGAGGTTTTCAGCTTAGCGAGAACGGCACTTCTCTGCGGCTTCCTCAGCAAGGCTTTGGACGTTCGCTCTGTCGCGTCAGGGAAGAAGAGCTGCGCTAGAGGTGGTGCCTCTTGGACCTTGCTTTCCCGTGCTCCATGTTCGCGTCCTGGGTTCACCCTGCCACGCCGAAATAAGTAGACACAGCCTCGACTCTGCAGCAGCGTGCCTGGCCTAGGAGGGCACACTGCTCACAATTTCATCTCCCGGCGTAGGCAAGGCCTGCCCTTTTGCTGTGGCATTCAGGTGGACAGGGACTAGGCCAGTGCCTTCCCCAGCCGGGAGGAGACGCGACACGATCCCTGCACACCGCCTGCGCCCTGGTATGGGGAGTAATGGGTAACTGTCCCTCCTTCCCCGGGTCACCCGCTACCTCCGCCAATGCTGCCACATCCTGGAGGAAGACGACATCTGACTGCCCGTTCCTCCAGGAGCTGTTTCTGTGAGTTCAGGCCCGGGCGCCTGGTGGCAAGCCCACGTCTGCCCTATGGTCAGGTGGCCAAAGAGCTGCTGTCCCCTTGGGTCCGGGGGCCCAGGACAGGCATGTCTTCTGCCCAGACTCCTTCCTCAGAGTGGAGCACGCGCCCCTGCCCTACTCGTTCCCTCGTGTCTCCTTAGCAGCCAGGCTGCCGTCTCTCCCCACAGGGAGCAGGTGACACTTGTCATGCCACCGGCCCGCTGTTCCTGACAGGACCGGCTCTCCTGCTTCGGGACCATTCCCGACAATAAGGCCGACAGCTCCTCTTCACCCAGGAAGCGTGGTGCACCTTCCCTAGTCATGCTCCTGGGGAACGCAGTGACAGACGTGTCACTTTCCTTAAGGCTCATCACAGAGGCGCAGCCGAGCATCTCTCTCAGGCAGAGGGGATGCCGGGCTAAGAGGATTTCGCTCCTTGTGGGTTTATTACACCGTGCTGTGGAGAATAGCTCAGGCAAACAACAGCCGCATCCCACAGAACCGACTCTGATTTCCCAAAGAATACTGTGCTTTCCCAGAAGGGAGGCCCGGGCAATGAGGCTTTCGCTCTAGGCGGGTTTCTCCCACCGTGCTGCGAATACTAGGCTAAGGCACCCAGCCAGAGCAGCCCACAGGATCGACTCTGATTTCCCAGGGTCTGCTCTGCTTTCACAGTAGTTTTCAGCTTGGCGCTAACCGCACTTCGCTGTGCTTCCTCAGCAAGGCTTTGGGCGTTCGCTCTGTCGCGTCAGGGAAGAAGAGCTGCGGAAGAGGTGGTGCCTCTTGGGCCTTGCTTTCCTGGACTCCATGTTCGCGCCCTGGGTTCACGCTGCCAGGCCGAACTAAGCAGACACAGCCACAGCCCTGCAGCAGCGTGCGTGGCTTAGGATGGCACTCTACGCCCACTACCATGTCCTCGCTTAGGCGAGGCTTGGCATTTTGCTCTGACGCGAAGGCGGACTCGGGGACTAGGCCAGTGGCCTTTTCCACAGGAGAGGAGAGGTGACAGGATCCCTGCACACCGCCCGTGCACTGGGATGGGGAGCTGTGGGGTACTGTCCCCATTCCTTCCCCGGACACCCCGTGCCTCCGCGAACGCTTCCATATCTGGAGGAGGATGGCATCTAACTGCCCGTTCCTGCTGGAGCTGTTTCTGCGAGTTCAGGGCCGGGCGCCTGGTGGCAAGCCCACGTCTGCCCTATGGACAGGTGGCCAAGGAGCTGCTGTCCCCTTGGGCCCAGAGGCATAGAACAGGCCAACCGTCTGCTCAGACTCCTTCCACATAGAGGAGCACGCGCCCCTGCCCTAGTCGTCCTCTCATGTCTCCTTCGCAGCCAGGCTCACATCTCTCCGCACAGGTAGCGGGTGAAACTTGTCTTGCCACCGACACGCTGTTCCTCATGGGTCCGGCTCTCCTGCTTCGTGACCGTTTCCATACAATAACACCAACGACTCCTTCTCTTGTCCCGGGGTGGCGTGCTGTGCCTTCCCCAGACATGCTCCTGGGGAGCGCAGTGACAGACGTGTCCCTTTCCTTAAGGCTGTTTCCACAGGCGCAACCACGCTTCTCTCTCAGGCAGAGGGGATGCCCGGGCCAAGAGGATTTCGCTCCATGCGGGTTTATTACACCGTGCTGTGGAGACCAGCTCAGGCAAGCAGCAGCCGCACCCCACAGACCCGATTCTAATTTCCCAAAGAATGCTTTGCTTTCCCAGAGGGGATGCCCGGGCCAAGAGGCTTTTGCTCTAGGCGGTATCTCCCAATGTGCTGCGCACACTAGGCTAAGGCAACCAGCAGGAGCAGTCCTCTGATTTCCCCGGGACTGCTTTGCTTTTGCAGAAGTTTTCAGCCTGCCTCGAACCGCACTTCGCTGCTTCTTCCTCAGCAAGGCTTTGGGCGTTCGCTCTGTCCCGTCAGGGATGAAGAGATGCGGAGAGCTGGTGCCTCTTGGGCCCTGCTTCCCGGGCTCCATGTTCGCGTCCTGGATTCAACGTGCCAGGCCGAAATAAGCAGATACAGTCACAACCCTGCAGTAGCGTGCGTGGCCCAGGATGGCACTCTATGCACACTACCATCTCCCTGTGTAGGCAACGCTAGGCCTTTGGCTCTGGCGCTCAGGCGGACCCAGGTACTAGGTCAGTTCCTTCCCCACAGGAGAGGAGAGGCAACAGGATCTCTGCACACCGCCCGTGCACTGGGATGGGGAGCAGTGAGGTACTTTCCCCACTCCTTCCCCGGACAGCGCGTGCATCCGCGAACGCTTCCACATCCTGGAGGAAGACGGCATCTGACTGCCCGTTCTTTCCGGGAGCTACTTCTGCGAATTCAGGGTAGGCGCCTGGTGGCAAGCACATGTCTGCACCTGGAACAGGAGGCCAAGGAGCTGCTGTCCCCTTGGGCCCAGGGGCACACGACAGACATGCCTTCTGCCCAGACTCCTTCCTCAGAGTGGAGCAAGCGCCCCTGCCCTAGTCGTCCCCTCGTGTCTCCTTCTCAGCCAGGTTTCCATCTCTCCGCACAGAGAGCGCCTGACACTTCTCTTACCACCGACCCACTTTTGCTGACAGGGCTGGCTCTCCTGCTTGCGACCGTTTCCGACAACAAGGCCGACTCCTTCTCTTCCCCGGGGCAGCGTGCTGCACCTTCCCCAGACATGCTCCTGGGGAGCGCAGTGACAGACGTGTCCCTTTCCTTAAGGCTCTTCCTACAGGCGCTACCAAGCATCTCTCTCAGGCAGAGGGGATGCCCGGCAAAGAGGATTTCGCTCTATGTGGGTTTATGACACCGTGCTTTGGAGATCAGTTCAGGCAAGCAGCAGCCGCATCCCACAGACCCGACTCTCATTTCCCAAAGAGTGCTGTGCTTTCCCAGAGGGGATGCCCAGGCAAAGAGGCTTTCGCTCTAGGCGGGTTTCTCCCACCGTGCTGCGAATACTAGGCTAAGGCACCCAGCCAGAGCAGCCCACACGACCGACTCTGATTTCCCAGTGACTGCTGCATAGCATTATCGACTGCGATAGCATTATCGCAGAGGTTTTCAGCTTAGCGAGAACGGCACTTCTCTGCGGCTTCCTCAGCAAGGCTTTGGGCGTTCGGTCTGTCGCGTCAGGGAAGAAGAGCTGCGCTACAGGTGGTGCCTCTTGGACCTTGCTTTCCCGTGCTCCATGTTCGCGTCCTGGGTTCACCCTGCCACGCCGAAATAAGCAGACAATGCCTCGACTCTGCAGCAGCGTGCCTGGCCTAGGAGGGCACACTGCTCAGAATTTCATCTCCCGGCGTAGGCAAGGCCTGCCCTTTTGCTGTGGCATTCAGGTGGACAGGGACTAGGCCAGTAACTTCCCCAGCCGGGAGGAGACGCGACACGATCCCTGCACACCGCCTGCGCCCTGGTATAGGGAGTAATGGGTAACTGTCCCTCCTTCCCCGGGTCACCCGCTGCCTCCGCCAATGCTGCCACATCCTGGAGGAAGACGACATCTGACTGCCCGTTCCTCCAGGAGCTGTTTCTGTGAGTTTAGGGCCAGGCACCTGGTGGCAAGCCCACGTCTGCCCTATGGTCAGGTGGCCAAAGAGCTGCTGTCCCCTTGGGTCAGGGGGCTCAGGACAGGCATGTCTTCTGCCCAGACTCCTTCCTCAGAGTGGAGCACGCGCCCCTGCCCTACTCGTTCCCTCGTGTCTCCTTAGCAGCCAGGCTGCCGTCTCTCCCCACAGGGAGCAGGTGACACTTGTCATGCCACCGGCCCGCTGTTCTTGACAGGACCGGCTCTCCTGCTTGGCGACCATTTCCCGACAATAAGGCCGACAGCTCCTCTTCACCCAGGAAGCGTGGTGCACCTTCCCTAGTCATGCTCCTGGGGAACGCAGTGACAGACGTGTCCCTTTCCTTAAGGCTCATCACAGATGCGCAGCCGAGCATCTCTCTCAGGCAGAGGGGATGCCCGGGCTAAGAGGATTTCGCTCCGTACGTGTTTATTACACCGTGCTGTGGAGACTAGCTCAGGCAAACAACAGCCGCATCACACAGAACCGACTCTGATTTCCCAAAGAATGCTGTTCTTTCCCAGAGGGGAGGCCCGGGCAAAGAGGCTTTCGCTCTATGCGGGTTTCTCCCACCGTGCTGCGAATACTAGGCTAAGGCACCCAGCCAGAGCAGCCCACAGGACCGACTCTGATTTCCCAGCATCTGCTCTGCTTTCACAGTAGTTTTCAGCTTGGCGCGAACCGCACTTCGCTGTGCTTCCTCAGCAAGGCTTTGGTCGTTCGCTCTGTCGCGTCAGGGAAGAAGAGCTGCGGAAGAGGTGGTGCCTCTTGGGCCTTGCTTTCCTGGACTCCATGTTCGCGCCCTGGGTTCACCCTGCCAGGCCGAACTAAGCAGACACAGCCACAGCCCTGCAGCAGCGTGCGTGGCTTAGGATGGCACTCTATGCCCACTACCATGTCCTGGCTTAGGCGAGGCTTGGCATTTTGCTCTGGCGCGAAGGCGGACTCGGGGACTAGGCCAGTGACCTTTTCCACAGGAGAGGAGAGGTGACAGGATCCCTGCACACCGCCCGTGCACTGGGATGGGGAGCTGTGGGGTACTGTCCCCATTCCTTCCCCGGACACCCCGTGCCTCCGCGAACGCTTCCATATCTGGAGGAGGATGGCATCTCACTGTCCGTTCCTGCTGGAGCTGTTTCTGCGAGTTCAGGGCCGGGTGCCTGGTGGCATGCCCACGTCTGCCCTATGGACAGGTGGCCAAGGAGCTGCTGTCCCCTTGGTCCCAGAGGCACAGGACAGGCCAACCTTCTGCTCAGACTCCTTCCACATAGTGGAGCACGCGCCCCTGCCCTAGTCGTCCTCTCATGTCTCCTTCGCAGCCAGGCTCACATCTCTCCGCACAGGTTGCGGGTGAAACTTGTCTTGCCACCGACACGCTGTTCCTCACGGGTCCGGCTCTCCTGCTTCGCGACCGTTTCCGGACAATAACACCAACGACTCCTTCTCTTGTCCCGGGGCGGCGTGCTGTGCCTTCCCCAGACATGCTCCTGGGGAGCGCAGTGACAGACGTGTCCCTTTCCTTAAGGCTGTTTCCACAGGCGCAACCACGCTTCTCTCTCAGGCAGAGGGGATGCCCGGGCCAAGAGGATTTCGCTCCATCAGGGTTTATTACACCGTGCTGTGGAGACTAGCTCAGGCAAACAACTGCCGCATCCCACAGAACCGACTCTGATTTCCCAAAGAATGCTGTGCTTTCCCAGAGGGGAGGCCCGGGCAAAGAGGCTCGCTCTATGCGGGTTTCTCCCACCGTGCTGCGAATACTAGGCTAAGGCACCCAGCCAGAGCATCCCACAAGATCGACTCTGATTTCCCAGGGTCTGCTCTGCTTTCACAGTAGTTTTCAGCTTGGCGCGAACCGCACTTCGCTGTGCTTCCTCAGCAAGGCTTTGGGCGTTCGCTCTGTCGCGTCATTGAAGAAGAGCTGCGGAAGAGGTGGTGCCTCTTGGGCCTTGCTTTCCTGGACTCCATGTTTGCGCCCTGGGTTCACGCTGCCAGGCCGAACTAAGCAGACACAGCCACAGCCCTGCAGCAGCGTGCGTGGCTTAGGATGGCACTCTACGCCCACTACCATGTCCTCGCTTAGGCGAGGCTTGGCATTTTGCTCTGACGCGAAGGCGGACTCGGGGACTAGGCCAGTGGCCTTTTCCACAGGAGAGGAGAGGTGACAGGATCCCTGCACACCGCCCGTGCACTGGGATGTGGAGCTGTGGGGTACTGTCCCCATTCCTTCCCCGGACACCCCGTGCCTCCGCGAACGCTTCCATATCTGGAGGACGATGGCATTTAACTGCCCGTTCCTGCTTGAGCTGTTTCTGCGAGTTCAGGGCCGGGCGCCTGGTGCCAAGCCCACGTCTGCCCTATGGACAGGTGGCCAAGGAGCTGTTGTCCCCTTGGGCCCAGAGGCACAGGACAGGCCAACCTTCTGCTCAGGCTCCTTCCACATAGTGGAGCACGCGCCCCTGCCCTAGTCTTCCTCTCATGTCTCCTTCGCAGCCAGGCTCACATCTCTCCGCACAGGTAGCGGGTGAAACTTGTCTTGCCACCGACACGCTGTTCCTCACGGGTTCGGCTCTCCTGCTTCGCTACCGTTTCCGGACAATAACACCAACGATTCCTTCTCTTGTCCCGGGGCGGCGTGCTGTGCCTTCCCCAGACATGCTCCTGGGGAGCGCAGTGTCAGACGTGTCCCTTTCCTTAAGGCTGTTTCCACAGGCGCAACCCCGCTTCTCTCTCAGGCAGAGGGGATGCCCGGGCCAAGAGGATTTCGCTCCATGCGGGTTTATTACACCGTGCTGTGGAGACCAGCTCAGGCAAGCAGCAGCCGCACCCCACAGACCCGACTCTGATTTCCCAAAGAATGCTTTGCTTTCCCAGGGGGGATGCCCAGGCAGAGTCTTTCGCTCTATGGGAGTTTCTCCCACCGTGCTGCGAACAGCACAGCATTCCCCACAGCACGTTGTAATAAACCGTCACGGAGCGAAAACCTCTTTCCTCGGGCATCCCTTCTGCCTGAAAGAGAAGCCTGGTTGCACCTGAGGAAACAGCCTTAAGGAAAGGGACACGTCTGTCACTGCACTCCCCAGGAGCATGTCTGGGGAAGGTGAAGCACCACTGTCACTGCACTCCCCAGGAGCATATCTGGGGAAGGTGAAGCACCACGTCTCGGGAGAAGAGAAGGAGCCGTTGGCCTTATTGTCGGGAAAAGGTAGCGAAGCAGGAGAGCCGGTACTGTCAGGAACAGCAGGCGTGTGGCAAGACAGGTATCACGTTGGATGAAACCCACATGGAGCGAAATTCTCCTTGCCCTAGCATCCCCCATCTGCCTGAGAGAGAAGCGTGGTTGCACATCTGCAAAGGGCCTTAAGGAAAGGGACATGTCTGTCACTGAGCTCCCCAGGAACAAGTCTGGGGAAGGCGCCGCACACCGCCCCGGGAGAAGAGATGATGCCCTTTACCTTGTTGTCGGGAAACAGTCGCGAAGCAGGAGAGACTGCCCTGGTAGGAAAAGCGGGCTGGTGGCAAGACAAGAGTCACCCACTCTCTGTGCGGAGAGACGGAAACCTGGCTGAGAAGGAGACACGAGGGGAGGCCTAGGGCAGGGGCGTGTGCTCCACTCTTAGGAAGGAGTCTGGGCAGAAGGCATGCCTGTCCTGGGCCCCTGGGCCCAAGGAGACAGCAGCTCCTTTGCCACCTGTCCCTGGTGCAGACATGTGCTTGCCACCAGGCGCCTACCCTGAACTCGCAGAAGAATCTCCCTGAAGGAACGGGCCATCAGATGCCGTCTTCCTCCAGGATGTGGAAGCGTTCGCGGAGGCACGGGGTGTCCAGGGAAGGAGTGAGGTAAGTTCCCCACAGTTCCCCATCCTAGTGCATGGGCGGTGTGCAGGGATCCTGTCGCCTCTCCTCTCCTGTGGGGAAGGCACTGGTCTAGTCCCCGAGTCCGCCTGAGCGTCAGAGCAAAAGGCCAAGCGTTGCCTACACCAGGAGATGGTAGTGTGCATAGAGTGCCATCCTAGGCCACGCACGCTGCTTCGGGTTGTGGCTGTGTTTGCTTAGTTCATCCTGGCAGGTTTAACCCAGGGCGCGAACATAGAGCCCGGGAAAGCAAGGCCCAAGAGGCACCGCTCTCCCGCAGCTCTTCTTCCCTGACTCGACAGAACGAACACCCAAAGCCTTCCTGAGGAAGCAGCGGCAAAATGCTGTTCGCGCCAAGCCCAAAGCCTCTGCGCGTGCATAGCAGACTCTGCGAAATCAGAGTCGGTTCTGCGGGCTGCTGTTGCTGCTTGCCTTAACCTAGTATTCACAGCACAGTGGGAGAAACCTGCATAGAGCAAAAGCCTCTTTGTTCGTTCATCCTCTCTGGGAAAGCACAGCATTCACTGGGAAATCAGTGTCGGTTCTGTGGGATGCTGATGCCACTTGCCTGAACATAGTCTCTGAAGCATGATGGGATAAACCCGCATGGAGCGAAATCCTCTTAACCCAGGCATCCCCTCTGCCTGGGAGAGAAGCGTGTTTATGCCTGTGGAAACAGCCTTAAGGAAAGGGACACGTCTGTCACTGCACTCCCCAGTAGCATGTCTGGGGAAGGCACAGCATGCCGCCCTGGGAGAAGAGAAGGAGCCATTGGCCTTGCTGTTGGGAAACGGTCGTGAAGCAGGAGAGCCTGCCATGGCAGGAACAGCGGGCGGGTGGCAAGACAAGTGTCACCACAGTCTTTGATGACACTTTTTTGAGTCAAGGCTCATCTACTCTACAGATGAGACTACTAGTGTAAAATTTTTAAAGGCAACATGTTTAAAGGCAACATCATGGAAGAATGTTTGGTGGATTGCTTTGGTTTTCTATTCATGGTATCAGATGAGTTTAAGGGAGCATAATCCAATAAAAAATTTAAAATTAATTTTAAAAAATAAGAAAAAAACATTTTAATATCTTTGCTTTTGGGGTTCCTGCAAATGAAACTACAAGAAAGGGCTGGGAACATTTTCTTTTTTCTGTTTGTTTTTCTTCAATTTGGACCTCCTCCTTAGGTCTCTGATCAAAGAATGCTTACACAGACTCTGTAGTGTAGAAAGGACAAAATATCATATTACAAAATATTCTATTCCTATCCTTTTGTATACCCAGAACAATAAGTTAATATATGTGCAGCCAAAGGAGCACACCAGAGCAATAAGTTAAATGAAGATTGTACTGGGAAGATAAAACAATTATTCCATAAAATGAGTGGGTTTTGAATGGGACATGAAGGGCGGACTTGTGAGTTAGGAAAAAATATATATATAAAGACTTAATGAAGGTTTAATTAAAGCATAACAACTATGCTATATTACTGAAATATATTAAAATGATGATATGGAAATACCTTGCCTATTACTTAATATCTCACAGAGTAACATCAAATCACCTATTAATCCTTTCTACTAACAGCTGTTCCTCTTTGTTTCACTTTACATAACATGTGATGGATTGACATTTGTAGAAATAAGGAGGAAACATGGAAGAAAGTGAACAATTAGAAAGGATCAAAATACAGTAATAAACCAGGTAAATAACCAGTGAATATTTACTATAATATAAATATATGCTGTTTCAATGCATGCACATTTATAAACTGAGAATTTTCAGGAGTGACAGCCAATGTAGAAAATCTAGACGGTGTTATAGAAAATTCCATAAAACCCTTTGCATTAGTTTAACAGCCTGGTATAATATTTAGAAACCAGACTGTGTAATTTCTTTGAGCAGTTAAGCATAGAAAAACATGGCGGAAATAATGATAAACACTTAACATTTACTTAAATTTTTGTTTATTTTTATCCTTTAATGCCCATATTGTGTTCATAATGTCCCAAGTATTTATGGTTGTTAGAGCAAAGTAAATTTGAAAATTTCCATGGGGAGGGGAAATGATATCTGTTTGTAAAACAAAACAAAACAAAAACACAGGGCACCTTTCCTATGGTTGTGAGCTGCCCTTCCCTTACTGCTCAATGCATTTTCATTAACACCCACCTCACAGTCCATAGGAAACCATCTGTGTTCCCATCTTTAGGAAATTTTATCCTACAAGTCTTTCCTAATGGCACTGTTGCCTATTACATAAATCAAACAGACATTCAACCTCTTGGAATGGAATCAGAAACCCACAAAGCTGACTGCTGTGGGACTCATAAGGAAGGCAATTAATAAATTTATTATTTAGGATAGGAGTTGTTTGCTTTCTAAAAATCCATGCAAAATTGGAATGTTATCCGGAGTGTATATCAAACTAACGAAGCTAAAAGTGTCTTTTTATCTCAGGTTCACCCATTTGACAATCATTATATTTTCTCCTTTATCTCTGGTTTGGTCAGCTATGCTAGTGTCAGAACACTTAATTCATTCAGTCAATCAACAAAGACCTATTTAGTACTAATTTTTTGTGGGTGGGATGAATAAGACAAATATCTGCCACAATGGAGCATATGATCTAGAGTTTAAAATTCATATTTGAATTACTTACATACCACCACATACATGAATTACATACTTACCACCACAAATGTAAAAAACACTTATAAAATTGAAAAAGAAATAGATGATAATGATGTTAAGGAGAAGACCTTAATATTAAAAGCAATAAAATTGATATGTCTATTAGTAGAAATAAAAAATGGTCATATATTAACTAAAGTAAAAATTTAGGGGTCCCTGGGTGACTCAATCAGTTCAGCAGCTGCCTTAGGATCAGTCATGATCCCAGGGTCCTGGGATTAAGACCTGCATCGGGCTCGCTGCTGGGTAATAAGCCTGCCTCTCAATCTTCCTCTGCCTGCCTCTCTGCCAACTTGAGCTCTCTCTCTCCCTCTGTCAAATAAACAAAATCTTAAAAAAAAAAGATAAATATAAAGTAACACTTACTGAAGATTTGGGGACGGTGATGTCATCAAGATGGCAACATGGATGCATGGATGGCTCCTTATTTATTGCTAAAGGTAAATGTATAGTCAAAACCAGATTCTCCAATATTGTAATGGTGATATATAAATCACTTATTGTTTAGGTTAAAAGTTAAAAAAAAGTTTATTAAAAATAACTATAACTGCAATCATTTGTTATTAAAAGTACAATATAAAAATGATCTAAAATGTAAAAACATCAATAACCTGTTGTTATAGAAGTATAAATTTTCTGTACACTATTGAAGTTCAGTTGTTTTCAACATAAAATGGAATGTTATAACTAACGTATTTTATATAAGCTCAATGCTAAATATTAAAAAATATGTAGTAGATACACAAAAGATTTTGATAAAGAAGTTAAAATGCACTGCGACAAAAAGTCATTAGATTACAAACAAAAGAACAATACAGGAAATAAAGAGCAGAGCATCTACAAAAGAGCAAACAATTAACAGAGAAACAAAACAGATAAACACTAGGGAAAGAAAAAAATTTTTTAAAAAAGGGAGGGGAAGGCAAGCCATAATACACTTAACTATAAGTAACAAACTGTTTCTGGAGGGGAGATGGGCAGGGGAATGGGCTAAGACAGTAATAATTATTAGGAGGTCACTTGTGATGAGCATTGAATGTTATATGTAAATGGCGAATTACTAAATTCTACTCCTGAAACTAATATTACACTATATATTAACTAAAATTTAAATAAATCATGAAATATAAAAAGAATGAAAGGCAATAGTTAAGTCCTTACCTATCAATAATTACTTTAACTGTAAGTGAATGGAATCATCCAGTGGGAAGACATAGAAAGGCTAGAAGAGATTAAAAAAACAAACAAAAAACACAAGATCCAATAATATGTTGTGTATAAAAGAATCACTTTAGCTTTAAGGACACACATGGACAGAGAGTAAAGGGATGGAAAAAGATATTCCAAGCTAATGATAACAAAAGAAAACAAGGGTGGCAATAACTATAACAGACAAAATAGGGTTTGTATAAGCTAAAAATCACCACAGTCATTATACAATAAGAAAAGTGTCATCAATTCATCAATACAGTAATTGTAAATATCATGTACCTAATATTGAGCCACATAAATATATAAAACAAATACAAACAAAACAAAAAGTAGAAATAAATAGCAATACAATAATATCTGGGGACAATAATACCCCACTCTTACATATGGATAGATCATCCAGACAGAAAATCAATAAGAAAATAGTGAATTTAAACACTATGCCTGGACAAATGGGTGGCTCAGTCAGTTAAGCCATTGCCTTTGGCTCAGGTCATGATCCCAGGGTCCTGAGATAGAGTCCCACATTGGGCTCCCTGCTCAGGAGGGAGTCTTCTCCCTCTGTTGCTGCCCTTACACCTTGCTCATTCTCTCTGCCCTGCTCTCTCTCTCTCTCAAAAAAACAAACAAACAAAACAAAACAAACAAATAAGAACTATGTCAAATGAACCTAACATATTTACAAGATATTCCATCCAATACTATCATAATAAATATTCTTCTCAAACACACGTGGAAAATTTTCTAGGATAGATCACATTTTAAACCACAAAACAAGGGACCCCCAAAATCAATAATATAGAAAGCATATTGAGTATATTTCCAGCCAAAATAATATGAAACTAGAAATCAATACAGAAGGAAATTTGGAAAATTTACAAATACACAGACATACACATTTTTAAACAAACAAAAAACCAAAAAAAGAAGACAAAGTGGGAATAAAAATACATCTTGAGGAAAATAAAAAAATATATACCAAAAAATCATGAGAAGCAGCAAAAAGTTATAAAAGGAAATTTTATAGCTATAAATGAAAAAATATTTCAAATAAAGAACGTAATATAACAGCTCAAAAAAACTACAAAAAGAACAAAGTAAACTTAAAAGTAGCAAAAGGAAGGAAAAAAATAAAAATTAGGGCAGAAACAAATGAAATATAGAATTAAAAAACTAGAAAGTTTTTTTTAAATGGTAAATAAAATTAGACTTTCTAATGATAAATTAAAAAAAGACAGACTAACTCAGAAAAAAGAGAGAAGACTCAATAAAATCAGAAATGATTAAAATGAGACATTATAACAGATGCCACAGAAATATAAAGGATAAAAGACAGTTAAATGCCAGCGAATCAAAAGCCTAGAGGAAATGGACAAATTCCTAGGCACATACAACCTATCAAGACTGAATCATAAGGACATAAAAAATGTGAACAGACCAATAAGGGGTAAGGAGATCGAATCCGTAATAAAAGCCTTCTAACAAATAAAAGTCCAGAATCAGATGATTTCCACAGTGAATTCTACCAAACATTTTAAGAAGAAATAATACAAACACTTTTAAAACCCTTCCCAAAAAGTTGAAGAGGTTGAAATACTCCGAGGCACATTTTACAAAGCCAGCATTATCTTGATATCAAAACCAGACAAGAGCACTACAAAAAAAAAATCAGCAACAAAAAGAACTATTGGATAATATCCCTGATAAATAAAAATGTAAAAATTCTCTACAAAATGATACAAAACTGAATTCACCAGCACACATCAGTAAATGTGATGCATTATATTAATAGAATGATCAATAAAAACTCATATGATCAACTCAATATATGCAGAGAAGGCATTTGACAAAATTCAACACCATTTCATAATAAAAATACTCACCAAACTGGGTACAGAAAGAATACACATTAACACAATAAAAACCACATATTCCGTGGAAGGATTCAAGATGGCGGAGAAGTAGTAGGCTGAGACGACATCAGGTAGCAGGAGATCAGCTAGATAGCTTATCTAACCATTACAAACACCTACAAATCCAATGGGAGATCAAAGAGATGGAGAGCAACAATTCTAGAAACAGAAAATTGATCACTTTCTGAAAGGTAGAACCGGCGGAAAAGTGAACCCAAAGAACGGGAAGGTAGACCACGAGGGGAGGGGCCACCTCCCAGCAAGCGGTGGAGCAACAGAGCACAAAATCAGGACTTTTTAAAAGTTTGATCCAATGAGGGATATCACCCCAGAGGCTAAACCAGAGTGAAGCCCAAGTGGGGTCAGCATAGTCCCAGGTCCCTCAGGGTCACAGAAGGACCAGGGGTATCTGAGTGTCACAGAACTCACAGGTATTAGAGTGGGGAAGCCGGCTACAGAGACAAAGCTGAGGAGTGAGCTCTCAACCCAGGGTTACTTTGAACAAGCATAGGCAGGGTGAGCTTGGAGCATGGCCAAGGGCCAGGGAGATGGGAGTAATTGAGCTCTTTTCTCCAAGCACGGCAAGAGGCCAGGGAGATGAGAATGAACAAGGACTTTTCTCCAAGTGTGAGTGACAGAGCGCTTTTCTCCAAGCATGGCCAGAGGCCGGGAAGATGGGAGTGATTAAGCACTTTTCTCTGAGGGTGCACTGAGGAGTGGGGCCCTGAGCTCTCCACTCCTCTGGGCTGGATTGTGAGACCACCATTATCATTCCATCATCCAGAACTCTACGGAAAGCCTCAGGGAACAAAAGCTCCTGGATTATTTAGCCCTACCCCAGGTAAGGGCAGGACAAGTCCATCTCGGGCAAAGACACTTGAGAATCAATACAACAGGCCCCTTCCCCAGAAGACCAACAAGAAACCCAGCCAAGATCAACTTCACATATTAAGGAGAACAGTGGAATTCCAGAGGAGGAGAAAGCAAAACAAGGAATTCATGGCTTTCTCCCAATGATTCTTTAGTCTTGCAGTTATATATTTTTTCTTTTTTCTTTGGCTAATATATTTTTTAGCTTTTACCCTTTCCTCTTTTAATGATTTTTTTAAACTAGTTTATTTTTAAAATACCTTAAAAAATAATAATCTATTTTTAACCTTCATTATTATAGTCATATTTTATCCTCCATTGTATCTAACTATATATTTTTTTTACATATAGGGTTTTTTCTCCTAAAAAATTTAGGGTATAACTTCTCCTAATAGATCAAAATATACCCTAAATCTAGCTCCAAGATTGTTCTAGTGTCCAACCTGAGCAAATTCTCTCCAGTTTATCTTTCTTTATTGACCCAACCAACTTGCTCTATCAACTTATTTTTTAGAAATTAAATTTTTTTCCTCATTTTTATAGGTTTATTCCATCCCTTCATTGTGCCTACCCTTATATGTTTTTCATCCTTTAAAATCTTGGGAGGTAGTTTCTTCTAAGAGACCAAAATACTCCCAAAATTAAGTGAGTGATCCTGTTCTAGTCACAAGTCTAGTATATATATATATATATATACATATATATATATATATTTAATATTTTTTCCTTGTTTTCTTTTTATTAAACCTTTTTTTTCCCCTTGAACTTATTTTTTATCCCCTTTCGTTCTCCCACAACTTGGGGTCTCTTCTGATTTGGTTAAAGCACATTTTCTTGGGGTCTTAACCACCCTTTTAGCATTTAATTGCTCCTTTGTATATTCTTATCTGCTCTAAATGACAAGGTGGAAAAACTCACCACAAGAAAAAGAACAAGAGGCAGTACCAAAGCAAAGGCTAGGGACCTAATCAAAACAGACATTGGTAATATGACAGAACTAGAGTTCAGAATGACAACTCTGAAGGTTCTATCTGGGCTCGAAAAAGGCATGGAAGATATTAGAGAAACCCTCTCCAGAGAGATAAAAGCCCTTTCTGGAGAAATAAAAGAACTAAAATCTAACCAAGTTGAAATCAAAAGAGCTATTAATGAGGTGCAATAAAAATGGAAGTTCTTACTGCTAGGATAAATGAGGCAAAATAATTAGTGATATAAAAGACCAAATGATGGAGAATAAAGAAGCTGAGCAAAAGAGAGACAAACAAATACTGGACCACGAGGAGAGAATTTGAGAGATAAGTGAAACCATAAGACGACACAACATTAAAATAATTGGGATCCCAGAAGAAGAGGAAAGAGAGAGGGGAGCAGAAGGTATATTGGAGAGAATTTTTGTAGAGAATTTCCCTAATATGTCAAAGGGAACATACATCAAAATCCAGGAGATGCAAAGAATGACCCTCAAAATCAATAAAAATAGGTCCACACCCCACAACCTGATAGTAAAATTTACAACTGTTAACAACAAAGAGAAAATCCTGAAAGCAGCCTGGGAAAAGAAGTCTGTATTGTACAACAGTAAAAACATTTGACTGGCAGCAGACTTATCCACAGAGACCTGGCAGGCCAGAAAGAACTGGCATGATATATTCAGAGTGTTAAGGGAGAAAAACATGCAGCCAAGAATACTATATCCAGCTAGGCTATCATTGAAAATAGAAGGAGAGATTAAAAAGCTACCAGGACAAACAAAAGCTGAAAGAATTTGCAAATACCAAACCAACTAACCAGGAAATATTGAAAGGGGTCCTCTAAGCAAGGAGAGAGCCTAAAAGTAGCAGATCAGAAAGGAACAGAAACAATATACAGTAACAGTCACATTATAGGCAATACAATGCCACTAAATTCATATCTCTCAATAGTTACCCTGAATGTAAATGGCCCAAATGCACCAATCAAAAGACACAGGGTATCAGAATGGATAAAAATCAAAACCCGTCAATATGCTGCCCAAGAAACTCACCATAGACCCGAAGACACCCCCAGATTTAAAGAGAAGGGTGGAAACAATTTACCATGCTAATGGACATCTGAAGAAAGCTGGAGTGGCAATCCTTATATCAGATCAATTAGATTTTAAGCCAAAGACTATAATAAGAGATGAGGAAGGACACTATATCATACTCAAAGGGTCTGTCCAACAAGAAGACCTAACAATTTTAAATATCTATGTCTTTAACATGGGAGCAGCCAACTATATAAACCAATTAATAACAAAATTAAAGAAACACATCGACAATAATAAAAGAATAGTAGGGGAATTTAACACTCCCCTCATTGAAATGGACAGATCATCCAAGCAACAAATCCACAAGGAAAAAGGCCTTAAATGACACACTGGACAAGATGGACATCACAGGTATATTCAAAACATTCCATCCCAAAATAACAGAATACACATTCTTCTCTAGTGCACATGGAACATTCTCCAGAATAGACCACATCCTGGGTCATAAATCAGATCTCAACCATTATCAAAAGATTGGGATCATCCCCTGCATATTCTCAGACCACAATGCTCTGAAACTAGAACTCAATCACAAGAGGATACTTGGAAAGAATACAAATACATGGAGACTGAACAGCATCCTTCTAAAAAATGAATTGGTCAACCAGGAAATTAAAGAAAAATTGAAAGAATTCATGGAAACAAATGATAATGAAAACAAAAGTGTTCAAGATCTGTGGGATACAGCAAAGGCAGTCCTGAGAGGAAAATATTAAGCTCTACAAGCCTTTCTCAAGAAACAAGAAAGATCTCAAATACACAACATAACCCTACAACTAAAGGAGTTGGAGAAAGAATAACAAAGAAAGCCTAAACCCAGCAGGAGAAGAGGAATAATAAATATCAGAGCAGAAATCAATGACATAGAAACAAAAAAAAATCCACCACCAACAACAAAAAAACCAATAAAACCAAAAAAACCAACGAAACTAGGAGGTGGTTCTTTGAAAGAATTAATAAGATTGGTATACCCCTTTCCAGACTTATTCAAAAAGAAAAGATAAAGGATCCAAATAAATAAAATCATGAATGAAAAAGGAGAGATCACAACCAACACAAAGAAATACAAACAATTATAAGAACATACTATGAGCAACTCTATGCCAACAAATTCAACAATCTGGAAGAAATGGATACATTCCTAGAGACATATAAACTACCACAACTAAACCAGGAAGAAATAGAAAACCTGAACAGACCCATAACCAGTACGGAGATTGAAACAGTCATCAAAAATCTCCAAACAAAAGCCCTGGGCCAGATGGCTTCCCAGGGGAATTCTACCAACATTTAAAGAAGAATTAATTCCTATTCTTCTGAAACTGTTACCAAAAATAGAAACAGAAGGAAAACTTCCAAACTCATTTTATGAGGCCAGCATCACCTTGATCCCAAAACCAGACAAGGATCCCGTCAAAAAAGAGAACTTCAGACCAATATCCTTGATGAACACAGATGCGAAAACTCTCACCAAAATACTAACCAATAGGATTTAACAGTACATTAAAAGGATTATTCACCACGACCAAGTGGGATTTATTCCAGGGCTACAAGGTTGGTTCAACATCTGCAAATCAATCAATGTGATACAATACATTAATAAAAGAAAGAACAAGAACCACATGATATTCTCCATAGATACTGAAAAAGCATTTGACAAAGTGCAGTATCCCTTCCTGATTAAAACTCTTCAAAGTGTAGGGATAGAGGGCACATATTATCAATATTATCAAAGCCATCTATGAAAAACCCACTGCAAATACCATTCTCAATGTAGAAAAACTGAATACTTTTCTGCTGAGGTCAGGAACACGGCAGGGATGTTCGTTATCACGACACTGCTATTCAACATCGTACTAGAAGTCCTAGCCTCAGCAATCAGACAACAAAAAGAAATTAAAGGCATCCAAATTTTGCCAAATTGGCAAAAGAGAAGTCAAACTATCACTGTTTGCAGATGATATGATACTATATGTGGAAAACTTAAAGGACTCCACTCCAAATCTGCTATAACTTGTATAGGAATTCTGTAAAGTGTCAGGATATAAAATCAATGCACAGAAATTGGTTGCATTTTTTTTTATACCAACAAGACAGAAGAAATAGAAATTAAGGAGTGAATCCCATTTACAATTGCACCCAAAACCCTCAGATACCTAGGAATAAACCTAACCAAAGAGACAAAGAATCTATACTCAGAAAACTCTAAAGCACTCATGAATGAAATTGAAGAAGACACAAAGAAATGGAAAAATGTTCCATGCTCCTGTATTGGAAGAACAAATATTGTGAAAATGTCTATGCTACCTAAAGCAATCTACACATTTAATGCAATCCCTATCAAAATCCCATCCATTTTTTTTCAAAGAAATGGGACAAATCATCCTAAAATATATATGGAACCAGAAAAGACCTCGAATAGCCAGAGGAATATTGAAAAAGAAAGCCAAAGTTGTTGACATCACAATTCCAGACTTCAAGCTCTATTACAAAGTTGTCATCATCAAGATAGTAGGGAACTGTCACAAAAACAGACATAGATCAATGGAACAGAATAGAGAGCCCAGAAATACACCCTCAACTCTATGGTCAACTAATCTTCAACAAAACAGGAAGGAATGTCCAATGGAAAAACACAGCCTCTTCAACAAAAGGTGTTGGGAAAATTGAACAGCCACATGCAGAAAAATGAAATTGGACCATTTCCTTACACCATACATGAAAATAACTGGAAATGGATGAAGAGGCATAATGTGAGAAAGGAATCCATCTAAATCCTTGAGGAGAGAACAGGTAGCAACCTCTTTGACCTCAGCAGCAGCAACTTCTTCCTAGGAACATCACCAAAGGCAAGGGAAGCAAGGGCAAAAATGAACTATTGGGATTTCATCAGATCAAAAAGCTTTTTCCCAGCAAAGGAAACAGTTAACAAAGCCAAAAGATAACTGTCAGAATGGGAGAAGATATTTGCAAATGACATACCAGATAAAGGGCCAGTATCCAAAATCTATAAAGAGCTTATCAAACTCAACACCCTAAGAACAAATAATCCAATGAAGAAATGGGCAGAGGACATGAACAGACATTTCTGCAAAGAATACATCCAAATGGCCAACAGACACATGAAAAAATGCTCCACATCACTCGGCATCAGGGAAATACAAATCAAAACCAGAATGAGATACCACCTCACACCTTTCAGAATGTCTAAAATGAACAAGTCAGTCAATGACAGATGCTGGTGAGGATGTGGAGAAAGGGGAACCCTCCTACACTGTTGGTGGGAATGCAAGATGGTGCAACCACTCTGGAAAACAGCGTGGAGGTTCCTCAAAAAGCTGAAAATAGAACTACCCTATGACCCAGTGATTGTATTACTGGGTATATACCCTAAAGATACAAACGTGGCATTCTGAAGGGGCACATGCATCCAAATGTTTATAGCAGCAATGTCCACAATAGTTAAACTGTGGAAAGAACCTAAATGTCCTTCATCAGATGAATCAATAAATAAGATGTGGTATATATGTACAATGGAATACTATGCAGCCATCAAAAGAAATGAAATCCTGCTATTTGTGATGACGTGGATGGAACTAGAGGGTATTATGCTTGGCGAAATAAATCAATCTGAGAAAGACAACTATAATATGATCTCCCTGATATGATGAAGTGGAGATGCAACATAGGCGTTTAGGGGGTATGAAAAGAAAAATAAAAGAAGATGGGATTGGGAGGGAGACAAACCATAAAAGACTGAATCTCACAAAACAGACTGAGGGTTGCTGGGGGGAGGTGTGTTGGGAGAGGATGGTGGGGGTATGGACATTGGGGAGGGTATGTGCTATGGTGAGTGCTGTGAAATGTGTAAACGTGGTGATTCACAGACCTGTACCCCTAGGGATAAAAACATTATATGTTTATAAAAAAATTTTAAAAATAATTTTAAAAATTCATTAAAAAAAACCACATATTGCAAGCCCAGAGCTAATCTCATATTCAATCAAAAAAGTTTGAAAGTTTTCCCCTTAAAGATCAGAAACAAGACAAGTGTGTCCACTTTCACTACTCTCATTTGACATAGTACTGGATGTCCTAGCCAGAGAAACAAGGAGCACAAAGAAATAAAAGACTCCAAAAAAAAAAAAAAAAAGGAAGAAGTAAAATTTTCTTTTTTTGGATAACATGAACTTACATGTAAAAATATCCTAAAAACTACAGAAAAAATTTTGAATAAACAAATTTAGTAAAGCTGCCAAATACAAGATGAATATATAAAAGACAAGAATTTTGTTTTGTTTTGTTTTGTTTTTAATATGGAATGCTTCCCAGTTTTTCATGTCATCCTTGTTCAGTGATCACGCTAATCTTCTCTGCATTATTCCAATTTTAGTATATGTGCTCCCAAAGTAAGCACAAGACAGGAGCATTTTAACACTCTAATGATGAACTATCTGAAAAAATAAAGAAAACAATCTAATTCACAATAGCATCAAAAATAATAAAATACTTAGGAAAAGATTTAACTAAAAAGATGAAAGATCTGTACCCCATAAACTATGACATTGATAAAGAAATTGAAGGAGATACAAATGGAAAGATAGCCCATATTTATGAACGGTAAGAATTAACATTGTTAAATTGTCCATACTACTGAAAACCATCTGTAAATTCAATTCCTATCAAAAATCCAATGTCAGGGTCGCCTGGGTGGCTCAGTGGGTTAAGCCACTGCCTTCGGCTCAGGTCATGATCCTAGGGTCCTAGGATCGAGCCCTGCATCAGGCTCTCTGCTCAGCAGGGAGCCTGCTTCCTCTTCTCTCTCTGCCTGCCTCTCTACCTGCTTGTCATCTCTCTCTGTCAAATAAATAAATAAATAATCTTTTTTTAAAAATCCAGTATTATTTTTTTACAGAAGTAAGTAAAGAATCCTAAAATTTATATGAGACCATAAAAGACAACACATAATCAAAGCAGTTCTGAGAAAGAATGAAGAAGAGAAATTACACTTCTTGATTTGAAATTATACTACAAAGCCCTCATGCTCAAAACAATAAAGTATACTGGCATAAAAACAGACCAATAAACAAGTAGAACAGAATTGAGAGTCCAGAAATAAATCCTTTCATACAGTCACCTAATATTTGACAGGGGCCAACATATGTAATGGGTAAAGATAGTCTGTTCAATAAATGATATTTAAAACTGAATAGTCACATAAAACAGTATGAAACTGGAACCTTATATCACTCATAAATCTTAACTTGAAATAGATTAAAGACTTAAATGTGGTGCATGAAACTAAAATTCTCCATGACTTTGGTCTTGCCAATAGTTTTTTGGATACCAGATCAAAAACACAAGCAAAAAAAGCAAAAATAAATAAATGATATTACATCAAACTAAAGTTTCTGCATTGCCAAAAAAAAAAAAAAAGAGAGAGAGAGAGAATGAAAACACAATCCACAGAATGGAAGAAAATACTTACAAATCTTATATCTGAAAACAGGTTAATAACCAACAGATACAAATAGAAAAAAATATATAATTTAAAAAATAGCAAAAGGATCTCAATAGACTTTTTTTTTCAAAAAAGTTATATAAATGACCAACAGGAGCATTAAAAAGTGCTCAACGTAAAAACTCAGGGCAAAGTCATTATGTTGTTGTTGTTGTTGCTGTTTACCTCTGAAAAACACAGCAAGATATTACTACCTATTAGAATATATACTACCAAAAAATTAAAACTAACAAATTTTGGTAAATATTGGGGAAAATGGGGAACTTATGCACTGTGACCAGGATATAAATTTGTATGGAAAACAGTATGGAGATTATTCATATTATTAAAAGTAAAATTACCATATGATTCAGTAATCCCACTTCTAGGTATATATCTAAAGGAAACGAAGTCACTATTCGAAGACATATCTGCACTCTTATGTTCACTATAAAATTATTAACTCTAAGCAAGAGGTGGAAATAACTTCAGTATCCATTAATGGATGAATGAATGAAATAAGTATGGTAAATATATACTATGGAATACGACTTAACCATGAAAAATTAAGAAATACTGCCATTTACAACAGCATGGATGGATCTTGAGGGTATTATACTAAGTGAAATATTTCAAAGATTTTATACATTTTTTATTTATGTATTATGATATCCCTTACATACAGAATCTGAAGAAAAGGCAAACTAATGGAAACTTAGAGTTGAGTTGACAAGGGGTGAACCTGGGGTGGAGTAAGGTGGTCAAAGGGTACAAACTTGCAACTATAATATGAAAAAGTTCTGGGGATCTAATGTACAGCATGAAGATCATAGTTAATAATATATACATACTTTTTTTATTGTGCTTCCCTTTATTAAATTTGCATATATCACATTCTTACAAGTTGAAAGTTTATAGCAATCTTGTATAAAATAGGTCTGCTGCCACCATTTTTCTAAACCTTTGTTCATTTTGTGTCTCTCTGTCACATGTTGGTAATTCTTGCAATATTTCAAGTTTTTTCATTATTATTGTATTTGTTATGGTGATCTGTGATCAGTAATTATGACCCACTGAAAACTCAGAACTAGTTTACTTAAGGTATATACATTGTTTTTCTTTAAAGACATAATGCTTTTGAACAGTACAGTATAGTGTTTATTTTTTTATATGCACTGGGAAACATAATTTTTTATATGCACTGGGAAACCAAAAAAAAAATTGACTCAGTTTATTAAGGTAATTGCTTTA
This sequence comes from Mustela lutreola, assembly GCF_030435805.1. Taxonomy (NCBI): domain Eukaryota; kingdom Metazoa; phylum Chordata; class Mammalia; order Carnivora; family Mustelidae; genus Mustela; species Mustela lutreola. The sequence goes on along the minus strand of NC_081304.1, from coordinate 61,328,369 downwards.
TTGAGGCAGTCTGGAACAAAACCCACAAGACCTCTGAAGTTTATCTCACCTGTACTATACACATAAAAGTTGCTAAGAGAGTAGATCTTAAAATTCCTTACGATACATGCATAAAAAATAGTGGCAACTATATGAGATAAGGATGTATTAACATTTTTATGTAGATTATATTGCAATACAGATGTATACCAATTTATCAAATTGTACAAAATTTACACAATGTTAAAAGTTTGCAGTGTCATAAGAAATCATTTCTTATGATTATAATATGTCAATTATTTTTCAATAAAGCTGGAAAAAACTTTTTGTAGAATTAATCTATTTTTCAAAAAAGGAAGTAAGGAAGTAGAAACTGCAACTAACTCTGAAATAATAGAATATAAAATCCATTTTAGTTATATACACTGTGACAAAAACTATTACTTAGTTTACATTGAAGGAATACTTATGAAGCATGAAGGATGGTCTATAAATAAGGCTGAAAGAGCTCAGTTTTTTTTTAATTTTTATTTTTTATAAACATATATTTTTATCCCCAGGGGTACAGGTCTGTGAAAGAGCTCAGTTTTAAGGTTTAAATTTAGAATCTTCTTTTGAAATACTGAACTGACCACCCAGTTTTCCAAACATAAATATCTTAACTGCATGAATTTATTTCATACAACTCTATCATCTAGTTTCATAAGAAAGCAGCATGCAAATTTTGAATAAGACAGACTTGCTTAAGTTTCTTTACGTTCAACAATAAAGGATACTTCCCTAAAAATAAATAGAAGAAAAATCAGCATATTTATCATGATAATTATTATTCATAATGAGATTCATATTGAATTATGGAATATATATCCTCAGAGGGGGTAAAGTAAAATGAAATTTATTTTGGTAAATGTGTCTATGAATAGTCAATACAATGCCTCAATATAAATGAATATTATCATTTTGAACAATTTAATTACTATTATTAGAATTATTATAAGTATAAAAATAGCTATCATTTTAGCATGGAATATGAGACTCTCATGCTCCATGCTTCATTATATCCACACAACAACTCTGCATAATAAGTATTATCATCACCATTTCATGGGTGAAAAAACTGAGGCTAACACATTTAGATAACTGGTTTATGATTACATGGCTAGTAAAGATGCATCACACTAATTTAGGCTTTATGATTTCAGAACTGTACTCTTTCCACTGCACATTCTATTACTCTGTAAATACTTGGCTTGTTTTCATTTAGTTCTTTAATTTTATTCATGTGGTGATGGCTTAAAGCTTCATTTAAAGGAAGCTTAAAAAAATTCATTTAACCAAAAGCTCCCAAGAATTAAAAATGTCATGGATCTAATGTAGACATGGATATCATTAGTTAATGGGTAACTATATATTTTCCACTCTAGTGAGATAACAATATTTTTCTAAGTTTTAGTCTCTGAGTGTTCAAGAGGACTTTGTTAAAATAGAAATATTTAGACAAATGTGATCAAAAGTCTAGATCAGGTCACCTTAAGATAAATATTAGGAAACTGAGGAAACAAATGGAGATTTGAACATTGAGCTATGATATAATGAATGGTTTAAAGTATTTAGTAGAGTACAGAAAAGCCCTTTAAAGCCTGGTCTTAGCCTAGCATTGCAGCTTCTGGGATATCTGTCTATCTATCATCTATCTATCTATCTATCTAGATAAATTTGAAAACTTTTTTAACTTAAAGATTTTGAGAAATAGAACATAATCAGCACCATAGAAGATTTCTTTATGATAACAACCTTGCCCCTCCTCCCAGTTTGTTAATATTCTCTCTTATTTAATGTAACATTGTATAATATACCAGTGATAAAATATACCACTACTGATCTGCCATTATGAATGAAATAACTATAATCATCTGTTTGCATATCGTGGTGAAAATATTCATTTAGTTCCATGTTGTATTTCTAGGAATGGACCAAATTTTTTTTTTAATTTTTAAGTTTTCTAAATATTGTCCAACTTACCTCATATGTTTTTATTATGTGCACTGTCATTCCTTCACATTCTTGCAAGACATTTTCACTGTTGCCCAATATGGTAAGTGTGTAATAGTATGTCATTCTAGGTTTTAATTTAATTTAATTCCAGATTCATAATAAAGATAAACAGTTTTTGTATATGAGTGGCCATTTGGATTACCCTTTCTGTAAAGTACATGCTCAAATCTTTTGATATCTTAACATTGTGTCATACTGACTTCTTTAATAGTAGGTTTTCTGAATGAACTTTTAGCTGTGTAGGTCTTCCCTATTTTATTTTCTTTTTTTTTAAGATTTTATTTATTTATTTGTCAGAGAGAGAGCGAGTGAGAGCGAGCACAGGCAGAGTGGAAGGCAGAGTCAGAGGGAGAAGCAGGCTCCCTGTGGAGCAAGGAGCCCGATGTGGGATCATGGGATCATGACCTGAGCCGAAGGCAGCTGCTTAACGAACTGAGCCACCCAGGCGTCCCGTGGTCTTCCCTATTTTATTTTGAACTTGTTTTCATTTCAAAATCTTTATATTTATTTTCATAATCTGCTTTTATTTTGCTTTGTCTATTATTTATTTATTTATTTATTTATTAGCAAGCAAGAGAGAGCGAGCGAGCGAGAGCACAGGGAGGGATAGAAAAAAAGAGAAAAGAATCTTAAGCAGGCTCCAGGCTCAGGACAGAGCCCAACTCTGAGCTCCATTTCACAACCCTGACATCATGACCTGAGCCAAAATGAAAGAAATAAAATAAAATTAAGGTGTTAAAAAAAAAGGAAAAAGAATTGGAGGTTTAATTAAGTGAGCCACCCAGGCACCCCTGTGGTATCTTAAATTAGCTGTCATATCTTTAAAGTTCTAGAGTATCCATTTGGTTCATTTATAAAATCCTTCTCATTATCATTTTTAGTTTCAGTTTTTTGTTCAATTTGCTTCATCTCTCATTTCTTTGAGCAGAGTAATCAAGCCATTTTACAATCTTTATTGATCATTTTAATATCATACTTAATCCCATTTTGTCTATCAAATCTTGTTAATGGTTTTTCTTTGTGTGCTTTGTTCCATTTTGCTATGTTCAAGACATTATATTTGAAACTCTTATTGAGTAGGGATAATTAAGAGCTATAATAATGGTATGGTCCTCCTTGGCAGGATTTTCTCTTATATCTGAGACTCTACAAGACAATCATACTCCAAATTCAGTGATTGACTTTCTCAGTTTACACAGAAGGCAAGGTAGGCTCTAGTCTTATTTCTGCTTCTCCTTGTGCTTTGGGGATCTCAACTTAAATTTGGGTTGTACCAAAGTCCTCAAATTTGATTGCTGCTGGATTTTGAATTTTGTTTCTCTAGTATCAAGAGTCTGTTAAAAACACAACTCAGTGTGTTTTAGCAGACTCAAATGCTCTCATAGCTAAAATGGCTTCAGGGCATATATCTCTAGGCTCTCATTGTATTTTGTATTTTGGCCCAGGAATCCCTCACTTATTTTTATAATCATTCTGATATTTTTAACTTTAAAAGCTATTTTGTCTGGATTTTTAGTTGTCTTAAGTAGGAGTTTTTAGATCACCATTACTAGAAGCAACAACAAATATACATGAAAATATCTGCAGTAGTTTATCACATCTTTATGGCTTTGAACTTCCATAAGCTGAGGCATCCTTCTCTAATCACTTAGACAAACTCCAATTTATCCTTTAAAACAACACAAGAATTGCTTCATTTAAGAACATGTTCAGGGATGACTCTTCCCCACTGTTCTTACCAACATTCCCACACACTCTTTGCTACCCACACCTTGTTTATGATCTTTCATTAGGCATATCAGCATCACCAGGATTTTGATCTTGTATTTTTGTCCTTTAGAGCTCTAATTAAATATTAATTCCATAGAAAGTCTTCCCTTTTCTTTCAAACCTGGGTTAGTTATTTCTTCTCATTCTTTGTCAGAAGTTACTTTATTAGAGAAACTTACAGCTGTATTGTGACTTAGGAGCCTTTACAGTTTTTTGACTGGAAAAATCACCCACCCCTGAGATCTTTACACAGCTTCATAGCTGATATTATTCAGAAATCTGTTCAAAACAGACTTTTTCAGGGAAGCCTTTTCGGACCACTCAGTTAAAAAACCTCTTCTCAATCACTGCTCTTTTAAAAATGTGCTTATTTAGTTCAAATATGCATCACTATTAAAGAAAAACAGTACGATTTTTTTTTAACAGTGATTTCATATCCTTTGGGTAAGTACCTAAGTGTGATTGCTAGGTTTTAGGGTAGTTCTATTTTTAACTTTTTGAAGAACCTCCATGCTGTTTTCCAGAGTGGCTGTACCAGTTTTCATTCCCACCAAGGGTGCAAGAGGGTTTCTCTTTATCAACAGCTTCACCAGAATCTGTTGTTTCCTGTGTTGTTAATTTTAGCCAACTGACATTTGTGAGGTTGTACCTCACTATTCACAGATCACATGATATTCTACATAAGAAACTCAAGAGACTGTATAAAAAATATTAAAACTGATATATAAATTCAGCAAAGTCACAGAATATAAAATAAACATACAGAAATCTATTGCACTTCTATACACTAACAATGAAGCAGCAGAAAGAGAAATTAAGGAATAAATCCCATTTATAATTGCACCAAATCCGATAAGATACCTAGGAATAAACCTGTATCTGAGGTAAAAGACCTGTACTCTGAAAATATTGAACACTTAAGAAAAAAATTGAAGGTGACACAGAGAAATGAAAAAACATCCCAGGCTCATGGAGTGAAAGAACAAATACTGTTAAAATGTTTGACTAGACAAAACAATCTACACATTTAATGCAATCCCCATGAAGATATCACCAATGTTTTTTGTAGACCTAGAACAAACAATCCTGAAATTTGTATGGAACCATAAAAGACCCCAAATATCCAAAGCAATCCTGAAAAAGAAAAGCCAAGAGTCAGCACAGTTCCAGACTTTAAGCTGTTGTCATCCAGATAGGATGGTACTGGCTCAAAAACAGACACAGATAAATGAAACAGAACAGAAACTCCAGAAATGGACACACATCTGTATGATCAACTAGTCTTCAACAAAACAGGAAAAAATATCCAATGGAAAAAAGACAGTGTCTTCAACACATGGTGTTGGGACAACAGCATCCAAAAGAGTGAAACTGTATGCTTGTTTACACCATCCATGAAAATAAATTCAAAATGGATTAAAGACCTAAATTAGAGAGAGGAAACCATTAAAATCCTGCAGCAATCCTGTTAGCAATCTTTGGGACCTAGGTCATATAAACTTCTTACATCCAGATGGTCATGTGTCTGTTGACACATGAAAAGGTGCTCAACATCACTCATCATCAGGTAAGTGAAAATAGAAGGGAATGTTAGCTCTTGAGGAAAAGTTTGCTCAGAAATTATTTGGTCTTTTTCTCTTTTTAAATTTTCTGAAGAGTAGCAGTGAAATTGTGTATATTTACACAAAATTTAGAGTTGAAAAAAAACCTAAAATATTTTTTTTAAACCGTTTTAAGGAAATGTATTGAAGTATGCTGTCTGACAAGACTAAAGGTGTTCTTCTGAGTTATGACATGAAAGATGAGATGATATCATTTCCTATGACACTGATAATACCAGCAAAGACAATATTTTTATGATTTAAATGACTTGTTAAAGTGGTATCTATGAGAAATATATTCTTTCCCTAAAAATACAGTGATCTGTTTCTTTAGAATCAAGTTATCATGAATTTTAATGTTCAGAATTTCTTACAAAGATGGGAGCTCTTAAAAAGGAACTTCTTATTACAAATAGTTTGATTACTGGAGTCTGACTCTTTTCCAATATGTTATTTCCTTTAACTTTTTGACTAAGAAAACAAAGACATGTTATGAGGCACATTGAAAATGGTGTTCAAATACTTCACCAGGACATGAAAAAATACTTTCACAAGTCAAATGCACCCAAAAATGCATTAAGGTGCATCTATTTATGGGGACTCCCAAGGTGAAATGTTTACTTTACTCACTTTTGATTATGCTGTGCTTATTGCTTTAGCAGTAGCCAGACTATATAAAGAAAACATCAGTGTGAGTCTCACCAAAACTTCTGGATCCATGTTTAATCTGAAACAGGAAATTGTTCAATACTACCAAACACTTACTGCCAACATTTAATTGAGTATTACTTTTTTTAATGTAGAAGAAGACAGAAAATTGATTGCATGTGGAGTTTGACCTATAAGTCAAATTAGCCATAATTAATTAGATATTAATATTCTGGCAGTTTGGATATTATGAAAAGGAATTAGAAGCACAAAGGATTTTGAGGAGGAAACACTTGTGATTGGTAAAGGGTAGTGAGTATTGCAATGGGCATGGAAAACCTAGAAGAAAAGAGGATTCAGTACAAGGCCTTCTGACTGAAGTTCATTTATGAGAATTCCTCATCCATGTCGGTGGAGGGCCTCAAGGCAAAAATTGCCCATTAAGGAGGGAGAAGGCAGATAAGTAGCAGGCTTAGACGACATCAGGTAGCAGATCAGCTCAATAGCTTATCAAGCCATTCTGAACACCTACAAATCCAACAGGAGATCGAAGAGAAGAAGAACAGAAATTCTAGGAACAGAAAATCGACCACTTTCTGAAAGGTAGGACTGGCAGAGAACTGAATCTAAAGCGATGGGAAGATAGATTGCGGGGGAAAGGTGTGGCTCCCAGCAAGTGGTGGAGCAATAGAGCACAAAATCAGAGCTTTTAAAAGTCTGCTCCACTGAGGGGCATCGCTCCAGAGGCTAAGCTGGGGTGAAGCCCATGCGGGGACAGCGTGGTCTCAGGTCCCACGGGGTCACAGAAGGATTGGGAGTGTCTGAGTGTCACAGAGCTCACAGGTATTAGAGCAGGGAAGCCAACTACAGAGACAGAGCTGAGGAGTGAGCTCTCAACTCAGGGTTTCCTTGAATTGTGATCCATGGCACAGGCCACTGGTCTGTGAGTGGAGACCCACACAAGTTGTGGGGAGACCCCCCACAAAAGAGCACAGGAATCTGCAGGATGTGCAGGCAGGGCTATGTGCCAGAGACAGAGACGCTTGGTCAGAGGCTGGGTGAGCTCAGAGCACAGCCGGAGGCCAGGGAGACAGGAATGATTAAGTGCTTTTCTCTGAGGGCAAACTGAGGAGTGGGGCCCTGAGCTCTCAGCTCCTCCAGGCCAGATATTGGGAGGCCACCATTTTCATTCTTGTCCTCAGAACTCTACAGAAAGCGTTCAGGGAACAAAAGCTCCCAGAAGCGAACCCAAGTAGATTACTTAGCATGGCCCCTGGTAAGGGACAGTGCAATTCCACCTCAGGCAAAGACACTTCAGAATCACCAACAGGACCCTCCCCCAGAAGATCAACAAGAAATCCAGCCAAGACTAAATTTACTTACCAAGGAGAACAATAGAATTCCAGAGGAGGAGAAAACAAATCATGGAACTCATGGTTTTCTCCCCATGATTTGTTAGTCTTTCAAAGTTAATTTATTTTATTTTATTTTATTTCTTCTGTTAAATTCTTTTTTAATTTTTACCCTTTCCTCTTTAAATGTTTTTTAACTAGTTTAACAATACCTTCTCTTTTGAACCTTCATTATTACAGTCATATGTTATCCTTCATAGTATCAAACTTTATTTTTTGTATACACATTGGGTTTTTTTTTTCTAAAAAAATTGAGATACAACTTCTTCTAATAGATCAAAATATACCCTAAATCTAGCACAGGGCTTTGTTCTATTCTCCACCCTGAGCAAATTTTCTCCACTTATTTTTTCTTTATTCTCCCAACCAACTTATCTTATCAATTCCTTCTTTAAAAATTAATTGTTTTTTCATCTTTGTAGTCATATTTCATCCTTTCATTGTGTTTACCTTTATATATGTTTTCATTCTTTAACATTTTAGGAGGTGGTTTCTTCTAAGAGACCAAAATACTCTGCAAATTAGGTGGGTGACCCTGTTCTATTCACCAGTCTAATATATATGCATTTTCTTTTTTATATTTTTTTATTTTTTTTCTAATTTTTTTTCCTGTACTTCTTTTTACTCCCTTTCTTAGCCCCATGATTTGGGGTCTCTTCTCATTTGGTTAAAGCACATTTTCCTGGGGTCTTTGCCACCCTTTTAGTATTGTATTCACTCCTTCATATATTGTTATCTGGATAAAATGACAAGGTGGAAAAACTCACCACAAAAAAAAAAAAAAAAGAACAAGAGGCAATGCTAAAGCCTAGGGACATAATATAGACATTGGTAATATGTTAGATCTAGAGTTCAGAATGATGATTCTCAAGGTGCTAGCCGAACTCAAAAAAGACATGGAAGATATTAGAGAAGCACTGTCTGGAGAAACAAAAGCCTTTCTGGAGAAATTAAAGAACTAAAATCTAACCAAGTTGAAATCAAAAAAGCTATCAATGAGGTGCAATAAAAAATGGAGCCTCTTACTGCTAAGATAAATGAGGCAGAAGAGAGAATTAGTGATATAGAAGACCAAATGACAGAGAATAAAGTAGTTGAACAAAAGAGAGACAAGCAACTACTGGACCACGAGGGGAGAATTTGAGAGATAAGTGATGCCATAAGACGAAAGAACATTAGAATAATTGGGATTCCAGAAGAAGAAGAAAGAGAGAGGAAAGCAGAAGGTATATTGGAGAGAATTATTGTAGAGAATTTCCCTAATATGGCAAAGGGAACAAGAACCAAAATCCAGGAGGCACAGAGAACCCCACTCAAAATCAGTAAGAATAGGTCAACACCCCATCATCTAATAATAAAATTTACAAGTCTTAGCGACAAAGAGAAAATCCTGAAAACAGCCCGGGACAAGAAGCCTGTAACATACAATGGTAAAAATAATAGATAGGCAGCAGACTTATCCACAGAGACCTGGCGGGCCAGAAAGAACTGGCATGATATATTCAGAGCACTAAATGAGAAGAACATGCAGCCAAGAATACTATAGCCAGCTAGGCTATCATTAAAAATAGGAGAGATTAAAAGCTTCCAGGACAAGCAAAAACTAAAAGAATTTGTAAACACCAAATCAGCTCTATATGAAATATTGAAAGGGGTCCTCTAAGCAAAGAGAGAGCCTAAAAGTAGTAGGCCAGAAAGGAACAGAGACAATATACAGTAATAGTCACCTTACAGGCAATAAAATGGGGCTAAATTAATATCTCTCAATAGTGACTCTTAATGTAAATGGGCTAAATGCCCCAGTCAAAAGATGCAGGGTATCAGAAGGGATAAAAGAACAAAACCTATCAATATGCTGTCTACAAGAAACTCATTTTAGACCCAAATACACCTCCATATTTAAAGTGAGGGCATGGAAAACAATTGTCCATACTAATGGACATAAAAAGAAAGCTGGGGTGGCAATCCTTAGACCAATTAGATTTTAAGCCAAAGACTATAATAAGAGATGAGGAAGGACACTATATCATACTCAAAGGATCTGTCCAACAAGAAGATCTAACAATTTTAAATATCTATGCCCCTAACATGGGAGCAGCCAGCTATATCAATCAATTAATTAAAAAAATCAAAGAAACACGTCGACAATAATACAATAATAGTAGGGGACTCTAACACTCCCCTCACTGAAATGGACAGATCATCCAAGCAAAAGATCAACAAGGAAATAAAGGTTTTAAATGAGACCCTGAACCAGATGGACATCACAGGTATATGCAGAACATTCCACCCCAAAACAACAGAATACACAATCTTCTCTGGTGCACATGGAACATTCTCCAGAATATATCACATCCTGGGTAATAAATAAGGTCTCAAGTGGTATCAAAAGATTGGGATCATTCCCTGCATATTTTCAGACCACAATTCTCTGAAGCTAGATCTCAATCACAAGAGGAAATTTGGAAAGAACACAAATACATGGAGAGTAAAGAGCATCCTACTAAGGAATGAATAGTTCAACCAAGAAATTAAGGAAGAATTGAAAAAAATCATGAAAATAAATGATAATAAAAACACAATGGTTCGAAATCTGTGTGACACAACAAAGGCAGTCCTGGGAGGAAAATATATAGCCTTTCCCAAGAAACAAAAAGGTTTCAAATACACAGCCTAACCCTACACCTAAAGGAGCTGGAGAAAGAACAGAAAAAAGAAAAAAAAAAGCCTAAGTCCAGCAGGGTAAGAGAAATCATAAAGATCAGAACAGAAATCAATGAAATAGAAAAAAAGCAAGAGAAGAAATCAACAAAACTAGCATCTGGTTCTTTGAAAGAATTAATAAGATTGATAACCCCCTGGCCATATTTATCAAAAAGAAAAGAGAAAGGACCCAAATAAATAAAATCATGAATGAAAGAGGAGAGATCACCACCTACACCAAAGAAATATAAACAATTATAAGTACATATTATGAGCAACTATATGCCAGCAAATTTGAAAATCTGGTCCATTCCTAGAGATGTATAAATAAACTACCACAACTGAAACAGGAAGAAATAGAAAACCTGAACAGACCCATAACCAGTAAGGAGATTGAAGCAGTCATCAAAAATCTCCCAACAAACAAGAGCCCAGGGTCAGATGGCTTCTACCACACATTTAAAGAAGAATTAATTCTTATTCTCCTAAAACTGTTCCAAAAATAGAAATGGAAGGAAAACTTCCAAACTCATTTTATGAGGCCAGCATTACCTTGATCCCAAAACCAGACAAGGATCCCATCAAAAAAGAGAATTACAGACCAATATCCTTGATGAACACAGATGCAAAAACTCTCACCAAAATACTTCCCAATAGTACCCAAACAGTACATTGAAAGGATTATTCACCACGATCAAGTGATATTTATTCCAGGCTGCAAGGTTGGTTCAACATCCACTAATCAATCAATGTGATATAACACATTAATAAAAGAAAATACAAGAACCATATGATACTCTCAATAGATATTGAAAAAGCATTTGACAAAGTACAGCATTCCTTCCTGATCAAAACTCTTCAAAGTGTAGGGATACCTCAATATTATCCAACCCATCTATGAAAAACTCACTGCAAATATCATTCCCAATGGAGAAAAACCGAGAGCTTCTCTGCTAAGGTCAGGAACATGGCAGAGATGTCCATTATCACAACTGCTATTCAACATAGTACTAGGAGTCCTAGCCTCGGCAATCAGACAACAAAAAGAAATTAAAGACATCCAAATCAGCAAAGAAGAAGTCAAACTATCACTGTTTGCAGATGATATGATACTATATGTGTAAAAGTTAAAGGACTCCACCCCAAATCTTCTATAACTTGTATAAGAATTCTAAAGTGTCAGGATATAAAATCAATGCACAGAAATCAGTTGCATTTCTTTAAACCAATAACAAGACAGAAGAAAGAGAAATTAAGGTGCCTATCCCATTTATAATTGTACCCAATACAACAAGATACCTAGGAATAAACCTAACCAAAGAGGCAAACAATCTATACTCAAAAAACTATACTCATGAAAGAAATTGAGGAAGACACAAAGAAATGGAAAAATGTTCCATGCTCCTGGATTAGAAGAACAAATATTGTGAAAATGTCTATGCTCTTTAAAGCAATCTACATATTTAATGCAATCCCTATCTAAATCCTATCCATTTTTTTCAAATAAATTGAACAAATAATCCTAAAATTAATATGCAAACAGAAAAGACCTTGAATAGCCAGAGGAATGTTGAAAAAGAAAGCCAAAGTTGGTGGCATCACAACTCGAGACTTCAAAGTCTATTACAAAGCTGTCATCATCAAGACAGTGTGATACTGGCACAAAAACACATACATAGGTCAGTGGAACAGAATAGAGAGCCCCAGAAATAGACCCTCAACTCTATGGTCAACTACTCTTCGACAAAGCAGGAAAGAATGTTCAATGGAAAAAGACAAGTCTCTTCAACAAATGGTATTGGGAAAATTGTACAGCCACGTGCAGAAAAATGCAACTGGACCATTTCCTTATACCACACACAAAAGTAGACTCAAAATGAATGAAGGACCTCAATGTGAGACAGGAATCCATCAAAATACTTGAGGAGAACACAAACAGCAACCCCTTCAACGTCAGCTGCAGCAACTTCTTCCTAGGAACATCATCAAATGCAAGGGAAGCAAGGGCAAAAATGAACTATTGGGATTTCATCAAGATAAAAAACTTTTGCACAGCAAATGAAACAGTTAACAAAACCAAAAGACAACTGACAGAATGAGAGAAGATATTTACAAATGACATATCAGATAAAGGGCTAGTATCCAAAATCTATAAAGAGCTTAGCAAACTCAACACCAAAGAACAAATAATCCAATCAAGAAATGGGCAGAGGACATGAACAGACATTTCTGCAAAGAAGACATCCAGATGGCCCACAGACACATGAAAAAGTGCTCCACATCACTCAGCATCAGGGAAATACAAATCAAAACCAAAATGAGATACCACCTCACACCAGTCAGAATGGCTAAAATTAACAAGTCAGGAAATGACCATTGCTGGTGAGGATGAGGAGAAAGGAAAGCCCTCCTACATGTTGGTGGGAATGCAAGCTGGTGCAACCACTCTGGAGAAGAGCATGGAGGTTCCTCAAAAAGTTGAAAATAGAGCTATCCTATGACCCAGCAATTGCACTACTGGGTATTTACCTTAAAGATACAAATGCAGTGATCTGAAGGGGCACATGCACCTGAATGTTTATAGCAGCAATGTCCACAATAGCTAAACTATGGAAAGTACTTAGATGTCCACCAACAGATGAATTGATAAAAAAGATGTAGTATATATACATAATGGAATACTATGCAGCCTTCACAAATTAAATCTTGCCTTTTGTGACAACAAGGATGGAACTAGAGGTTATTATGCTTAGCAAAATAAGTCAATTGGAGAAAGACAACTATCATATGATCTCCCTGATATGAGGAAGTGGAGATGCAACATGGGGGGTTTGTGGATAGGAAAAGAATAAGTGAAACAAGATGGGATCAGGAGGGAGACAAAGCATAAAAGACCGTTAATCTCGTGAAACAAACTGAGGGTTGCCAGGGGAAGGAGGGGAGAGAGAGGGTAGTAGGGTTATGGAGATTGGGGAGGGTATGTGTTATGGTGAGTGCTGTAAGTGTGTAAACCTGGCAATTCACAGACCTGTACCCCTGGGGCTAATAAAACATTACATGTTAATTTAAAAATTAATTAATTAATTAATAAGATTGCCCATTAAAAAAGTCCATTCCAAACTTGGGTAGAAAAAACCTGGAGTCTGTTTTACGTGGCCATGATTTGTCAGTGAAAATCTCAAACATGCATAGCCTTGGCATGAGTACTGTGGTTTGAGGCTGTCAGATAACTACATTGCTCTCAGCGAGTTCTTTCTTGAAGAAATATGTAGATGGCACACCTCCATAACTATCACAGATACCTTGGTTGAAATACAAAAATTAACATTACTTTTGATATTATGAAATTATTAGCATTATATGATGATTTATGCTTATTATTTAAAACTGTGATTTATGACTTTAATATTATTACTATACTTATGAGCAATCCTTAGATAACATCACACATCTTAGTAGTTCTTAAGGACTTCCCATCCACAGTGAGTCCCCCAGTGATATGATTAATGCTTTTTATATTAAAAACTGTTCAGCAGTCTTGCAATCACAATTTGAGTGGCTAGTACCTGCTCTGTGATTGCTTTCACAGTATTTGAGTTGAAAGAGCCAAAGGAAACCCAGCCAGCTATTATACAAGAGAAGAACATCATTTTGTTCCTTCTGGTGAGATCAGATAAAAAAAGGCAATAACAAACATACTATTGGACATTGGAGAAAAGGAGATTTTTGAAAGTGAACTCAGGTGAATGATGTACTAATTTTTAGTGAGAAGTAGAACTTACAAGTGATGAATTTGGATATTTGGCTGAGGAAATTTTCAAGCAAAATTTGGAAAATTGCTTATAATAAAATGTGAGATGAAAGATATAAATTGAAGAATAAAGTAGTAAGCAAATAAGAACCACACACTCAATGATTTGGAAAACTCTCAGCATATCCATATTACAAAAAAGAAGAAAGTGTGCTCTGGAGAGAACACTAAGATTGAGGCTGGGAAATTTTCAAGAGATGAGCTGTGCAATTCATGGATCTAATCAACCATCTTACTGGAAGCCAAGAATAGAAATGCAATTACACAGGGAAGATCTGCATACTACTTTCTTGTCTGATTGCTTTGGACTTTCATGAATTGCACAAGAGAAAGAAAAAATTTGAAAATTTTATACCAAAAGAAATGTCACCATTCTGGGAGGAAAGGAACAGAGTCAAAGTGAAGGAAGGAAGAAAGACTCTGAGACCAGAGCCATGCATGTACAGGCATGGTCAGTGGTGGATTGCAGAGGGTGAGACCAGCCACCCCACATGCTAGTGGACCTAAAGAGCAGGGCTGCCATCCCAGTAGTCCCAGAGGACAGAATACCCAGACAAAGATGTTTATTATATGGCCCTGAAACCTAATAGAATTTGCCCAACTGAGGTGCCATCTTGCTTGGGACCCATTATCCCTTTACTCATTGAAATTTCTTCCTTTTGGAATGGGAATGTCTATCTTATGAATTCACTAGCATTGATTTTGTTTTATTTTATTGTATTTTTTAAAGATTTTATTTATTTATTTGACAGAGAGAGATCACAAGTAGGCAGAGAGGCAGGCAGAGAGAGACAGAGGAGGAAACAGGCTCCCTGCTGAGAAGAGAGCCCGATGTGGGACTCAATCCCAGGACCCTGAGATCATGACCTGAGCCGAAGGCAGCGGCTTAACCCACTGAGCCACCCAGGTGCCCACTAGCATTGATTTTAGAAGTAAATAGCTTGTTTTCCACAAAGAGAAACACATACATTGAATCCCATCCATACCTGATTCAAATCACTGAGGTGATAATATTTGGAACTTTTTGAGTTGATGATATTTAGATAAAATTTTAGACTTCAAGTTGATGGTAGAATGGATTATTACTTTGGGGGTTATTGTGATTAGGGAGTATATTTAGCACAAAGGAAAGATGTAAATTTGGAGGGCTATAGGATAAGATATTTGGGATTGAACTGTGTTCCTCAATAAGGTATGCTGAAATCCTAATTCCCAGTACTCATTTTTTTAAAAGATTTTATTTACTTATTGACACAGACAGAGAAAGATCACAAGTAGACAGAGAGGCAGGCAGAGAGAGAGGGAGAAGCAGGCTCCCTGCTAATCAGAGAGCCCAATGTGGGCCTCCATCCCAAGACCCTGAGATCATGACCTAAGCCAAAGGCAGAGGCTTTAACCCATTGAGCCACCCAGGTGCCCAAATTTCCAGTATTCATGAATGTTACTTTACAGGGAAATAGGGTCTTTGTGATGTTATCAAATTAAGATGAGGCAGTACTGAAACAAAGCAGAATTTTTCCAAATATTATTGGTGTCCTCTAAGAGAAGAGACAGAGATCCAAGAGAGGAGACACCATGTGATGATGGAAGCAGAGGTGGAAATGTAGTAGCTGTAAATCAAGGACCACAAAAGATTGCAGGTGAATAAACACAAACCAAGAAGAAGCAAGGAAGGATTTACCCTTTCAGACTTCAGAGGGAGCATGGAACATCCATCATATTTATCCTGGGCTTTTAGCTTCCAGAACAGTGATAGAATAAATTTGGTTGTTTCAAGCCACCAAGTTTGTGATATTTTGATACAGCAGCTAAGAAACAAATATAAATATTTAGTACAAATTGGATGAAAAATAAAAATTTGCTGAGGAAATGACAAAAATTGTGAAAAAAAGGGAGAGAGTAACTCCAGTTTTCTTCTAACAGCTGTAATATACACCTGAAAACTAAACACTTTATCATAATAAATATTTGTTTATTAAAAGAAGAATGAGGGCATCTGGCCAGCTCAGTAAGAAAAGCATGTGACTCTTGATCTTGGGATTACAAATTTCAACCCTATGTTGGGTGTAGGGATAACTAAACAAAATAAATAAACATAAAAAAAGAATAGATTTAATGAATAATATAATATTCCAAATATCTCTCTTATATGTAAATGTTTTGCCCACATGTTATTTTGATAAACTAATGAATCAATATGTCCACCAAAAGTTGTTTCCATACTAAAGTGATATTCTTTCTAACAAATATACTATAAAACATAATGTTATATGAAATCTATTTTGGTTGACAAAATGCATATCAAATATTAAGGCATTAATAGTAGCTCTTTTCATGTCTGCATTTATTTTATAAGTCCTGGAAACAATTTTTTCTTATCTGTTGAAGTCTGAATTTATTATTCTTGCTTTTACTTCTAGAATAAGTGCCTGAACATGATAATAATTGGGAGCTGGTAGTACTAGAGACCACAGGATGGCATGTGAAGTACAAAAATGGCATATAAAGATGATTTGACTCCCTTGACCATATGATAATCTTTTGGGGGCCCGCACTTGAGAAAGCCTTGCTTTAAAGTAGCATCTCCTTATTACTGAGATGTTAATTGTAAAGATGCACCCACAAGTAGTTGTTAATACCAATCTTTTGGGGATGAGATTATTTATACTACTACATTTAAGCACTGATGAACCTCTGTCCAAAACAGTAATAATTTTGGTTGTCTCTTATACATACCCTGGTTCATAATGATAAAAGCATACTATTAGCAATGAAGAAATTAATATGCTTTGCTGTTTGCCATGCAAAGTTAATAAATACATCTAAATCATTTTGTAATTTTAATAAAATTTGGAAATATCATCAGTCATAAATTAATTTGAATGGAAGATTAAGAGACAATATTATTTTTTTTAATTGGAAGAGATCAGTTCTTCCTATATACAGCCTTTGAAGATAAGTAATAACTTGAGATTCACAAATTTATATTGGATTAATGATGTAAGATTAGATGTTACAAAATTCCCTGCAATGCCTTAAGTGAATCTCACCATTTTTTTAAGATATTATTTGTTTATTTGAGAGAGAGAGAAAGAGATAGCACAAGCAGGGACAACTGCAGAGGAAGAGAGAGAAGGAGGCTCCTGCTGAGCAGGAAGCCCGGCACAGGGCTTGATGTTAAGACCCCAGGGTCATGACCTGAGCTGAAGGCAGGCACTGCCATGTGACTGAGCCACACGGGCACTCCATGTCTCACCAAACTTTAATGAGAGTAAATATAAAAGAATAATCCAGGGCAAAAGGTTTGGGTTTTGTTTTGTTTTGTTTTGAAGTAAAAGGTTTTTAAATGGAATTGGGGATACAACTAGCAACCTGTATACTAAGTAATGGGCCTAAAAATAGTAGATTTGTACACTTTCCACATTTTTTCCACCTTCTGGTGATATAACAGCCCCAATTTGCTAAAGGCTCCATCACCCTTTATTGTATGAATTTCTTAGTCTCTGAAAATACATGAGTTTACAACTGGTACAGAGATTTCCATGTATCACATTTAGCAAGAAATAAGACTGAGATACCCTCATCTGCTTTCACTCATGGACTATATCTTTCTTCAAAGTTTGGAAGGATAGTCATTACAGTAACAGTTTTGTGAATTGGGAAAATAAAGGTTATATATATATATAATATTTTATTTATTTATTGGACAGAGAGAGAGAGAGAGATCACAAGTAGGCAGAGAGGCAGGCAGAGAGAGAAAGACAAAGGGAAGCAGGCCCACTGCCGAGCAGAGAGTCCTATGTGGGGCTTGATCCCAGGTCTGTGAGACCATGACCTGAGCTGAAGGCAGAGGCTTAACCCACTGAGCCACTCAGGCGCCCCTAAAGGTTATATATTTTTAAAGTAACTATATATTGAAGCTGAAGAAATCACACTCAAATACACACTAAGAGAATATATCTAATGAGCTAGTGCCTACAAATAAGCAGGAATTGGAGGTTATCTCCTTACAAAATTTATAATAGATTTGAATCTTTTCTTGTTTTTTTGCTATTCAGATAACTCAGAATGGATGAGGATACTGGAATGCAGCTGGAGAGAGGCTAAAATTTACCAAATGCAGAGATGTAATATATAAGGGATAAATTTGTTAATCAACCTAAGTGTATGATTCAAAAGTTTCCTCTTGCAAATATTTTATTCTTGGGATCAATACACTAGAAATTGCCTTTGCTATTTTCTCAAACATGAAATTAAAGTCCAAAGAAATCCATTTTAATGTAATGCTGTTTAAAATATGTTGTTTACAAAGGGGTACCTGGATGGCTCAGTGGGTTAAGCCTCTGCCTTCAGCTCAGGTCATGATCTCAGGGTCCTGGGATCAATCCCTACATCGGGATCTCTGCTAGGCAGGGAGTCTGCTTCTGCCTGCCTCTCTGCCTACTTGTGATCACTCTCTCTCTCTGTCAAATAAATAAATAAAACCTTTAAAAAAATATGTTGTTTACAAAAGCTTTTGATCTGAAAGTATTGAATACCTTTCTTTTGAATCAATCAAAATGTTATCTCTGAACTTTGCCCAATTCGTTTATTAGTAATGGTTTATAACTTCCTGGCAATCTTCTTCTTATTATTTTTTTCAAGTTTTTATTTAAATTCCATTTAGTTAACATACAGGATAATATTAGCTTCTGGTGTAGAATCTAGTGATTCATCACTTAACCTACAACACCTGGTGCTCATCACAAGTGTGTTCCTTAATCCCCACCATCCTCCACCCGTCTTCCTTCTGGTAACCCTCAGTTTGTTCCCTATAGTGAAGAGTCTGTGGTCTTTTTCAAACCAAGATAAATAATGGCAAGTTCCCAAGTATAGGACCACTTTTGAATTTTCTGATCTAAAGAATATATGTAAGGCTCTATAGTCTTGTGTTATTTATTGCAATAATTTGCTTGAACCAGGAACATAGGAGATAAGATCCTGAACACAAATGGTGATGATGATGACAGCAGGAGCAACAGGAAACAAAAGAAACATGATGCAGAGTCTATGGCTGTTGTCTTGGCCCTACTGACAGATTGAGATGCCTCACTGGTCAGAGGTATTTGACATCATGTGTCCAACATTTCATAACCAAAGATAGACCAGTGAATTTTCTTGGTAGCTGCACTCTTGATGCGTAGATATATTTTTTATTAGTTCCTCTTTTACTTCTATAGCATATTCTTAATTATCTTTGGGATATAGACTTCTGTCAATACCCGCAAATTTTTGCTGTTGTGGCTCTCTCTTGAGCACACAGCAATAGTCCCAGGTAATGCTTCAGCCCTGTTTGTCTTCCTGAGGCCTTAATATCTCTACATTTCTATTGTCAACTTGGCTCCTAACTCATCTCCTGCAGCTTGCTTCTGAACAAAACCATTGACTTAGGGATAAAATGTCCGTCCAGTGGATTTTCCATAGAAAGTCATGACTCAAGTCTGAAAATTCATAGCTAAGTAATTTCCAGCTAAGATGTTCTTAAATGTTCTTTCCTTGATATACTCTTTCTGTTTTAAATATGTAACAGTGATAGATAAAGTATAATACAAAACTAACTAGACAAAACAATACAAAGAACAAAGATAAACCTATTTATGAGCTGAAGGTGAAGAAACACTATAAAGAGGGAAGAAGGACTGAAGCTGATGTATTGCCAGGTTCAGGTCAAGGAACAGGCAGTGGTAGCTCAAAAGTTGGCAACTCCAAAGTAAAGGAATTAAAACTTCTTCAAAGGTGAAAAACAAGACAGAAAAATTATTTGTAGGGTCTGAGTATGTGTTTCCATTGTGAGAGTCTAATGGGGGGAAAAAAAAGCACAAAACATGTTTCTATTACCAGATACTGTAGATACTGCAGATTTTAGCAAACTATTAGTCTTGTGAGATGAAGGACCCACATATAGTCCTGCTCAAAATGTGACTCAAACTGCCCTCCCAGCTTTTGGATGGGGTCTGTATTATTCCCACTCCCCCTTTAAGCAGGAGCTATAGTCATATGACATTTTATAGCACAGGAGTGATGGGGCAATTATAAAGCTATTGGCCATGGAAGGATGAAAAGAAATAAAGAGGGGGAAAAACCCACAAGGAATAAATAATTGTTCAAAAAAAAAAAGGATTTGAAAGTATTACTGAGGATTTAGTGAGTCTGCTATCTTTGAAGTAGTGTGAATGGGTATGTAACTACTCTGTGGGCTGGGCTATCTACTGTGGGTCTCAGACATCAAAGGAAAGGCCAGATGAACTGATGTTGGCCCTTAAACTATAGCAACAGAAATGATCCCAGAAAGTAATTTAAAAACATGAAAAATTGTGTTGTTTAGGAGAATAGACAACAATTGTAACAATGAAATGAAATTTAAGAGACATTTCAAAGTCTTCAAATAAATATATTTAAGTTACTCAACAAAACAAATGAAGGAATAGTTCCACCACCCAAAGAACAATGAATTATAAAACAGAATGAGCAGGTATTTTGAAAAGGCTATATAAAAATTAATTAGATTGACTGGAATAGTCATTGGAATAAAAGTTCACTTAGAAGGAATCTAGTGTAGACCAAACATAGACCAGGAGAGAATCTGAGACAGAGAATATTGCTAATGAATTTACCAAGTAGTCAATATGTAGCAAAAGGATATAAAAATGTAAATGAATACTTTAAATAATACAAATGAATATGACATGCATAAATAGCCAATAACTTTTTAAAAGTTTATCTGCATGATACATAAACATGGTTCACGTTTTGGACCACTAATTCTGTACTTACCACACTAGTGCAACACTATTCTTAAGGAAGTTATTAGTTCCAGAAAGAACAAGACAAGAATTTCTTTCCCTTAATTCTGACCTATCTCTGGGAAAGTTTTGTGAGAATAAGAAGGAAGAAGTGTGATTTTCTTTTTCTTTTTTAAACCTGTGGGTTTCCCTTTCAACAAAGAGTGTCCAGGTGGAAAACCTTGATTCCCTGGGAAACACTGGCCATGCAAGGAGGCAAAAGGCCACTGATATTTGCTAGGGTTGGTTGCTATGATTTAAAAAAACAAAAACAAAAACAAAAACAAAACAAAACAAAAAACCTTGCTGCATATAGATCCCAACAGTACATGTTTTGTCCAGTCAATAGTTCTTGGACTCCCTCTAAGTAAGTTCCCCCCAATAAGTCTATGCATCCACTGTTTTCTTTGAGTCTTTTCTTTGGCCTTACTGGACCATCACCCACTCTAGGCTTACTTAAATTCTGCTGGAGCACACCTGCAGAATTTTTACAATTCCTATTTACTACTTGACATAAGGAAGCATTTGTGTGATTTGTATCAATCAAATTTAATATTGGTAGCATCATTGTTATTTATTAAAGTTGCAAGCAAACAAAACTTAGAGAAGACTATATTTCTCATCCATTGTTTCCATTGAAGCAGCATGGGCCACAACACATGAGTTCTTAATTTTGTATGATTACTGAAAGGCTTGAAAATTCGTGTTCACCAAGTTCCCAGGTGATGCTAATACTGCTAGTTCAGGGACCAAACTTTTAAAGCCACTGTTTCTGTACAGTCACCCAAACTTAGAACCGTAAGAAAATAATCATTTCCAGTGTAAATTCAGTGACTAGTCCTTTGGGTATAATGTATGTGCCCACTTTCTCCCATAATCAAGTCATTAGGTTGTGCTTACTTTCCATCTATTGTAAATATAGGAATAACTTGGGCATTTTGTTAGTTGCTCAGTTCATTGAATTTTAAAAAGACCACTTCAGGTTTTGTGTGTGTGTGTGTGTGTGTGTGTGTGTGTGTGTCTTTCTCCAAACTTTATACATTTCACACAGAGCCTGAATGAGAGTATACATCCCTGAAAAACCTTTGTAAGGTGTTTAAGATTTGTTTGGTAAGGCATGGTATAGAATACCTTAAAAAGGTTTGAAAATTCTTAAGTTTTTTTTTTTTTTGTCTCATATATATCTTCCTTTTTTGCTGGTTAACTTGACTTTCTTTAAATATTTGCAAAGCTATAAAAACAAAAAAAATGAATTTATTTTGCTCAAAGGAATGGAAGTCACAAGGAGATAAATAATAGCTCAGGAAAAACATATTAGAATGTATTACTTAGGATTTACTAATTTCCT
Source organism: Mustela lutreola (assembly GCF_030435805.1). Taxonomy (NCBI): domain Eukaryota; kingdom Metazoa; phylum Chordata; class Mammalia; order Carnivora; family Mustelidae; genus Mustela; species Mustela lutreola. Next base: position 61,306,221 of record NC_081304.1, on the reverse strand, counting down.
CATATAGAAATGGCGTGAGCATGAAAATAGAAATATTCTGTGCCTAGGAAGTTTAGAAAGGATCTCAAACATCAAAGAAGTGGTCAGATTAAATGATTTTGCCCTGAAAGGGTTTTCTAAGGAAGAAAATTTAAATGTTAGCCACAGAAGCATTCCAGGAAACTACACCATTATTGTAAATGACCTATGTTTCTCTGAAACCAAGTGTCTGTCACCATAATAAACACAGCAAAGACAAACAAACAAAAACTATTCTCTGGCCTATAGATTGAAGATACTTTGGACAAACAAAATGAATGCTTCTTTGTACTTTCAACTGTATAAATGATGTCTCTGGAGTCTTCTTCCTTTTTTCATCATGTATTGTCCTCTCACAGGAAAATATCAATATCTTTCTCCCTATAAAAAATTGTACATTAAAACTCCCAGTAAAGAAATGCCATAAAATAGTCTAAACTGGTAGGTTTTGTTTTTGTTTTGCATTGCATCCTAATAAATACATTCCAAACTGACATAAAATGCTACGGTCTTAGAATAATACATGGTATTATGTCATTTATGTGCACTCTCGGTGCAGATATAAATTTTGGAAATGTCATAATTTGGGCAATAAACAGAGGAGAGGATCGCACTTTAACTGAGCAAAGCTACAGTAGATGCTCACACATACAAGGCACACAGTAGATGCAGTCATACAAAGGGCTCTAAAAATATATCAGGTAATATTTGGGAGCTTTCCACCCCCAAAGAAACTTTCAGGAAAAACAGATCTATTTAATATATTCTACATGTTGTTAATTCCAGAGGTTGTACAATCCTAAATTTAGTAAAAAATATAGTAAACATATTTTTAAAAATTATCACATATTGTAAAAAATGGGAATGTTACCCTAAATATCCAGAGAATATATGTAAAAATGCAGTAGTAACATACGTATACTTGAATTACTTGGTTTTCTATAAGTGTCAATCAAGAAAACATAATTCACTCTACATATTTCAAACATAAGAAAGCGAATATGAAAGATTGCACATTCTTGAACTACTGAGAGAACAAAGAGTGGAAGTTATCTACAGTTTACCTCTAGGAGTTACAGAAAGACTTTACTACATCTCACCCCGCCTTAACTTTTCTTTGATGTTTGCTCAGTACTACATATTTGGGATTTTCCTCAGATGATTTCCACAGGTATTCTCCAATCTAATCCTGCACTTCTGCAAATATTTTTCTTCTGACCTAAAGAAGAATGATTTCTTGGCTATTTATAGAATGCCTGGGTCATGTAGGTTCCTCCAGCACCCAAAATGGACACGAGTCTTGAAATGTAGCAAGTAGTTTGAGAAAACATCCGCTCCGGTTCCTGCCTTCTTGATTGTCAAAGTATAAATGTTGAGCACAAGGACAAAGAATGAGCTAGACACACTCTTACATGTAGAACTTTAACAAGGATATGGGGTTAGAAAAGAGAAATATGGATGGAAAGACAAAGAAGCACAGTAAGAAAAGCCAGCAATCTTGTAGTGAAGGTAACCAGTGAGAACAACTTGGTGAGAGAGTCGCTGAAAAACAGGATGTCCGCAATGAAATTTATATTTGGGGGGGGGGGCTTTCTCAATCTTTTATTTTTTATATCCTCTAGATTTGTATATCATCTATAATTTTATATTTTTCTTTCACTGGTTTTGGAGAGAGTAAAGAGATAAGGGAGATGTCTAATGTGAATATTGCAGGAAAAAAGGACAGCCACATAAAAAGAGAAAATATTCCATAAATTGAACAAATTCAATAGAAGTAACTTAGAGTCAGAAAGAACTTGAAAAAATTTAAGCAAACCTCTATCTCACATGTGTACCTCAGTACCAATGACAAATTCTGGGATATTACAAAGCACATGTGTCTCTTTGTTCAGAATTAGATTTGCTCAAATTTTATTCACTTCATTTTTTTTTAATTTTTTATTTTTTATAAACATATATTTTTATCCCCAAAGGTACAGGTCTGTGAATCACCAGGTTTACACACTTCACAGCACTCACCAAAGCACATACCCTCCCCAATGTCCATAATCCCACCCCCTTCTCTCAAACCCCCTCCCCCCAGCAACCCTCAGTTTGTTTTGTGAGATTAAGAGTCACTTATGGTTTGTCTCCCTCCCAATCCCAACTTGTTTCATTGATTCTTCTCCTACCCACTTAAGCCCCCATGTTGCATCACCACTTCCTCATATCAGGGAGATCATATGATAGTTGTCTTTCTCTGCTTGACTTATTTCGCTAAGCATGATACGCTCTAGTTCCATCCATGTTGTCGCAAATGGCAAGATTTCATTTCTTTTGATGGCTGCATAGTATTCCATTGTGTATATATACCACGTCTTCTTGATCCATTCATCTGTTGATGGACATCTAGGTTCTTTCCGTAGTTTGGCTATTGTGGACATTGCTGCTATAAACATTCGGGTGCACGTGCTCCTTTGGATCACTACGTTTGTATCTTTAGGGTAAATACCCAATAGTGCAATTGCTGGGTCATAGGGCAGTTCTATTTTCAACATTTTGAGGAAGCTCCATGCTGTTTTCCAGAGTGGCTGCACCAGCTTGCATTCCCACCAACAGTGTAGGAGGGTTCCCCTTTCTCCGCATCCTCGCCAGCATCTGTCATTTCCTGACTTGTTGATTTTAGCCATTCTGACTGGTGTGAGGTGATATCGCATTGTGGTTTTGATTTGTATTTCCCTGATGCCGAGTGATATGGAGCACTTTTTCATGTGTCTGTTGGCCATCTGGATGTCTTCTTTGCAGAAATGTCCGTTCATGTCCTCTGTCCATTTCTTGATTGGATTATTTGTTCTTTGGGTGTTGAGTTTGCTAAGTTCTTTATAGATTCTGGACACTAGTCCTTTATCTGATATGTCGTTTGCAAATATCTTCTCTCATTCTGTCAGTTGTCTTTTGATTTTGTTAACTGTTTCCTTTGCTGTGCAAAAGCTTTTGATCTTGATGAAATCCCAGTAGTTCATTTTTGCCCTTGCTTCCCTTGCCTTTGGCATTGTTCCTAGGAAGATGTTGTTGCGGCTGAGGTCGAAGAGGTTGCTGCCTGTGTTCTCCTCAAGGATTTTGATGGATTCCTTTCTCACATTGAGGTCCTTTATCCATTTTGAGTCTATTTTTGTGTCTGGTGTAAGGAAATGGTCCAATTTCATTTTTTGCATGTGGCTGTCCAATTTTCCCAGCACCATTTATTGAAGAGGCTGTCTTTTTTCCATTGGACATTCTTTCCTGCTTTGTCGAAGATTAGTTGACCATAGAGTTGAGGGTCTATTTCTGGGCTCTCTACTCTGTTCCATTGATCTATGTGTCTGTTTTTGTGCCAGTACCATGCTGTCTTGATGATGACAGCTTTGTAATAGAGCTTGAAGTCCAGAATTGTGATGCCACCCTTGATGAACACAGATGTGAAAATTCTCACCAAAATACTAGCCAATAGGATTCAACAGTACATTAAAAAGATTATTCACCACGACCAAGTGGGATTTATTCCAGGGCTGCAAGGTTGGTTCAACATCCGCAAATCAGTCAATGTGATACAACACATCAATAAAAGAAAGAACAAGAACCATATGATACTCTCAATAGATGCTGAAAAAGCATTTGACAAAGTACAGCATCCCTTCCTGATCAAAACTCTTCAAAGTGTAGGGACAGAGGGCACATACTTCAATATCATCAAAGCCATCTATGAAAAACCCACTGCAAATATCATTCTCAATAGAGAAAAACTGAAAGCTTTTCCGCTAAGGTCAGGAACACGGCAGGGATGTCCACTATCACCACTGCTATTCAACATAGTACTAGAGGACCTAGCCTCAGCAGTCAGACAACAAAAGGAAATTAAAGGCATCCAAATCGGCAAAGAAGAAGTCAAATTATCACTCTTCGCAGATGATATGATACTATATGTGGAAAACCCAAAAGACTCCATTCCAAAACTGCTAGAACTTATACAGGAATTCAGTAACGTGTCAGGATATAAAATCAATGCACAGAAATCAGTTGCATTTCTCTACACCAACAACAAGACAGAAGAAATAGAAATTAAGGAGTCAATCCCATTTACAATTGCACCCCAAACCATAAGATACCTAGGAATAAACCTAACCAAAGAGACACAGAATCTATACTCAGAAAACTATAAAGTACTCATGAAAGAAATTGAGGAAGACACAAAGAAATGGAAAAATGTTCCATGCTCCTGGATTGGAAGAATAAATATTGTGAAAATGTCTATGCTACCTAAAGCAATCTACACATTTAATGCAATTCCTATCAAAGTACCATCCATCTTTTTCAAAGAAATGGAACAAATAATTCTAAAATTTATATGGAACCAGAAAAGACCTCGAATAGTCATTTACTTCTTAAAAGAGGAATCTCTGTTACTATTTATTTATATCTTTATTTGCAACTATCTGAATTGATATCCATTCCTTTATAAGAGAAGCACATATCCTGCTTTTTTTGGTATTTATTGACACAAGTATTTAGAATATTTTCTAAATATTTGAAACTTCATCACCTGTTACTAAATTAGTTTAAATCAACCAATTATTATATAATTGATAATGAGGATCTCATATATATTCAGAATTAAAGTAATCTCAGATAAATTGTCAAAAATACTTTTGGTGGTTCTAATAAAAAAGCTGAAGAAGAAGAACATAACTGGCCAATCTATGTGGGTTCCCTTTATAAAAAATTAGTATTACTTTACAGTTTTAGTTCTGTTTATGAATTTTATTTTGAATGATGTATTAAGCCATTGTCTCAGCTCAGTAGATTTGACAATATTAATTCAGTAAAGAGATTAAAAAAAAAGGATGAACTTTACCAAACTTAATGAGAGAGATTAGAAATTGTATATTTATATATTTGTCTACTCTGTACTTATTTTTAAGTGTCATAATACAGAGAACAGAAACTTTAGAAATTATCAAAACAGAGTCCATTAAAAAAAATCTAGAATGTTATAACCCCAGTAATGTTTATTTTTAATAAGCTATGTAACATCTTCTCATCCATTAGCACCCTCAGAAAGTAATGTAAACCTTTTCAGACACAGTCATCTGTCTTAGAATATTTTAATATTATTCATGTATTACCCTCTGAAAAACATCAAAGGATCACATTATCTGGAAGTAAGTAGAAATACAAAAGAGTCTAATAGCTTCCGTTGGTTTAAGAAAAAAAAAAAACTAACTACATGGGAAATATGTGAAAGATGAATACATAAAAGATTAAGTGAACATCTTATAAACAATTCGTGAAATACTATTGAGTCACCATATTCAAATGCAAAATAGATATATGAGAAACAGAATGCATAAGCCTATTATGGGGATTAATTTCATACTCAAAGTTGTTGGTGAGGATATGATGAATCTAAGCTGAAAAACTTCTTTAAAGTCTAGAAAAACCATCTGGTTGCCTTGGAGATGGTAGGACATTTGAGAAGAGGACTCTGTGGGAGATGGTTTGCTACACATTCTTCAGGTTTGTAAAAATGCAGAACTAATCATTCTCTTGCTTCTCATGCACAAATACAGAGGAGAATTTCCCATGTATGTGTCCCTATTCTAAATAATTCTGGCCATAATATTATGGGTGATTCTTTTGAGACTATTTTAGAGTGAACCATATTCACTAGGGTGTCCCCAGTGACTATTAGAGTTGGTGGCATATAGTAGACTGTCAGTTAATATTGGCTGGATGAATGCCAACAGAAAGGAATTACTTCAGAATAAAGTAAATAAAGTGAGAGTTGTTTTGTAATTGAACAAATTAAACTGAGAAGAAAGCAATAAGAGTACATTAAGATGTTGAAGCAATTCTTTTTTTTAAGATTTTATTTATTTGACAGAAAGAGATCCAAGTAGGCAGAGAGGCAGGCAGAGAGAGAGGAGGAAGCAGGCTCCCCACTGAGCAGAGAACCCAATGCGGGGCTCAATCCCGGGACCCTGAGATCATGACCTGAGCTGAAGGCAGAGGCATTAACCCACTGAGCCACCCAAGTGCCCCAAGATGTTGAAGCAATTCTTGAGAAGAAAACAAACAAGGTGAATTGAGTACTTTGCTTTAATCATAGCCTGATAGCGTCATAATCTAAATACCCATTGACTGGTTATATGTTGTTCATTCAACAAATACTTAAAGTGCATTTTTTTATGTGCTGGACATTCAGTAAATATTTCCAGAATTTGAATTTTAAACAAAATAGCAAAGGGTCAGGCTTTTGAAGATCTGGATTCTGATCTTGACAGTGCGAAATGATTTTGGTAAATCACGGAATATCTTCAATCTGTTTCACCTGCTATAACAAAATTATCCTAAAAATAGAAAATGTGGTGATGCAACATGGGGGCTTAAGTGGGTAGAAGAAGAATCAATGAAACAAGATGGGATTGGGAGGGAGACAAACCATAAGTGACTCTTAATCTCACAAAACAAACTGAGGATTGCTGGGGGGAGGAGGTTTGGGAGAAGGGGGTGGGATTATGGACATTGGGGAGGGTATGTGATTTGGTGAGTGCTGTGAAGTGTGTAAACCTGGTGATTCACAGACCTGTACCCCTGGGGATAAAAATATATGTTTATAAAAATGAAAAAAATTAAAAAAAAAAGAAAATATTAAAATACAACATTTTCTCTTGTACACAATATTGGGATAATTCAGAAACCTATGAGGAAATACTCTCCCTACATACACATATAAACACATGCATGCACATTTATATTTTAAAAGTGAATTGATAATGATTCATAATAATAATATTAACAAATCATATCATTTGAAATGATTATTTGCATAAGATACCTATCATTTCAAAATTAATTGAAACATAGAACTACACAAGCAAACATTTTTTGGAAGAAGATTATCTTAGAACATCTTCCCCAGAAACAAATCTCAGTCTGGCCCCAAGGGAAGCGCTAAAACACAGATAGGACTGCAGAGTTGGTCTCACCTTGAGGCAAGAGGGCCAGCTTCTCTGCCCCTTCATCTCCCTGGCCTTGTATTTTGGGAGGAAAGGTAGTGTAATATTTATGACAGAAGTGGAGGTGGGTGGGGACGAAGGTGAAATCTTTCCATTTGAGGCATCTCCTATTGTCTAGAGGCACCAAGAGTTTCAACCAAAAATACATAGTGAAATTTAACCTCTTTGCTCTCAAAAAAGCAAAGCAGATCTCAGCATTTCCTTTCAATTCTGAACTATCCTGAGGGCAAGTCTCCTGTCAACAATCCTCAGTGTGGTTGCTGTGTTTTTACGCAAATGAGTGAAATGTACAGAAGGTAGTTCTCTTGTCATAAACGGGATTTACTTTTCAAGAAAAATGTTCATTTAAAGCAAAGAATCTGAGAAGAGTTCAGAGAACATGCTGTTGAATCTTGTGAAATTCAAAGAAATAATCAGAATGTTTTAGATTCTTTTAAAGATTAATAAAGTCTATGTAAATGTAATATGTTATTAACCACAATTGATAGAAAAATTATTACTAGATAAAGCTAACATGTTAGAAAGTGTTTTAGTTCTAGAAATTTCATTACTTTAGAAGTGGAATCAGGATAATTTCTTGAAACCTGCAAGTCTTGTCCATTCCTATGTGATAAGATTATTGGACTTAATTTTACAAAAAACTATACTTCCAAATTGAAAATCATTTATAAATTATCTGAGAAGTATCCTCAGATTCTATATAAGATGATATGTAATGTTGACCTATAAGGTCTAATTTCTGCATATAAAATACACAGTGTGAAAAAAAATAATTTCAAAATAATTTAACTTTTTATGTGTATTTTATTTTCCATCAGGAGGCTCTACAGACATCTTACTCAGCCTTTGCTTTCCTTTTTACTTAGAAAGCAGATACATTGCTGTGCAAAAGCTTTTGATCTTGATGAAATCCCAATAGTTCACTTTGCCCTTGCTTCCCTTGCCTTTGGCGTTGTTCCTAGGAAGATGTTGCTGCGGCTGAGGTCGAAGAGGTTGCTGCCTGTGTTCTCCTCAAGGATTTTGATGGATTCCTTTCACACATTGAGGTCCTTTATCCATTTTGAGTCTATTTTTGTGTGTGGAGTAAGAAAATGGTCCAATTTCATTTTTCTGCATGTGGCTGTCCAATTTTCCCAGCACCATTTATTGAAGAGGCTGTCTTTTTCCATTGGACATTCTTTCCTGCTTTGTCGAAGATTAGTTGACCATAGAGTTGAGGGTCTATTTCTGGGCTCTCTATTCTGTTCCATTGATCTATGTGTCTGTTTTTGTGCCAGTACCATGCTGTCTTGATGATGACAGCTTTGTAATAGAGCTTGAAGTGCGGAATTGTGATGCCACCAACGTTGGCTTTCTTTTTCAATATCCCTTTGGCTATTCGAGGTCTTTTCTGGTTCCATATAAATTTTAGAATTATTTGTTCCATTTCTTTGAAAAAGATGGATGGTACTTTGATAGGAATTGCATTAAATGTGTAGATTGCTTTAGGTAGCATAGACATTTTCACAATATTTATTCTTCCAATCCAGGAGCATGGAACATTTTTCCATTTCTTTGTGTCTTCCTCAATTTCTTTCATGAGTACTTTATAGTTTTCTGAGTATAGATTCTGTGTCTCTTTGGTTAGGTTTATTCCTAGGTATCTTATGGTTTGGGGTGCAATTGTAAATGGGATTGACTCCTTAATTTCTATTTCTTCTGTCTTGTTGTTGGTGTAGAGAAATGCAACTGATTTCTGTGCATTGATTTTATATCCTGACACGTTACTGAATTCCTGTATAAGTTCTAGCAGTTTTGGAGTGGAGTCTTTTGGGTTTTCCACATATAGTATCATATCATCTGCGAAGAGTGATAATTTGACTTCTTCTTTGCTGATTTGGATGCCTTTAATTTCCTTTTGTTGTCTGACTGCTGAGGCTAGGTCCTCTAGTACTATGTTGAATAGCAGTGGTGATAGTGGACATCCCTGCCGTGTTCCTGACCTTAGCGGAAAAGCTTTCAGTTTTTCTCTATTGAGAATGATATTTGCAGTGGGTTTTTCATAGATGGCTTTGATGATATTGAAGTATGTGCCCTCTGTCCCTACACTTTGAAGAGTTTTGATCAGGAAGGGATGCTGTACTTTGTCAAATGCTTTTTCAGCATCTATTGAGAGTATCATATGGTTCTTGTTCTTTCTTTTATTGATGTGTTGTATCACATTGACTGATTTGCGGATGTTGAACCAACCTTGTAGCCCTGGAATAAATCCCACTTGGTCATGGTGAATAATCTTTTTAATGTACTGTTGAATCCTATTGGCCAGTATTTTGTTGAGTATTTTCACATCTGTGTTCATCAAGGATATTGGTCTATAGCTCTCTTTTTTGATGGGATCCTTGTCTGGTTTTGGGATCAAGGTGATGCTGGCCTCATAAAATGAGTTTGGAAGTTTTCCTTCCATTTCTATTTTTTGGAACAGTTTCAGGAGAATAGGAATTAGTTCTTCTTTAAATGTTTGGTAGAATTCCCCCGGGAAGCCATCTTGCCCTGGGCTTTTGTTTGTTTGGAGATTTTTAATGACTGTTTCAATCTCCTTACTGGTTATGGGTCTGTTCAGGCTTTCTATTTCTTCCTGGTTCAGTTGTAGTAGTTTATATGTTTCTAGGAAACAGTTAACAAAATCAAAAGACAACTGACAGAATGGGAGAAGATATTTGCAAACGACATATCAGATAAAGGACTAGTGTCCAGAATCTATAAAGAACTTAGCAAACTCAACACCCAAAGAACAAATAATCTAATCAAGAAATGGGCAGAGGACATGAACAGACATTTCTGCAAAGAAGCCATCCAGATGGCCAACAGACACATGAAAAAGTGCTCCATATCACTCGGCATCAGGGAAATGCAAATCAAAACCACAATGAGATATCACCTCACACCAGTCAGAATGGCTAAAATCAACAAGTCAGGAAATGACAGATGCTGGCGAGGATGCGGAGAAAGGGGAACCCTCCTACACTGTTGGTGGGAATGCAAGCTGGTGCAGCCACTCTGGAAAACAGCATGGAGCTTCCTCAAAATGTTGAAAATAGAACTGCCCTATGACCCAGCAATTGCACTATTGGGAATTTACCCTAAAGATACAAACGTAGTGATCCAAAGGGGCACGTGCACCCGAATGTTTATAGCAGCAATGTCCACAATAGCCAAACTATGGAAAGAACCTAGATGTCCATCAACAGATGAATGGATCAAGAAGACGTGGTATATATACACAATGGAATACTATGCAACCATCAAAAGAAATGAAATCTTGCCATTTGCGACAATATGGATGGAACTAGAGCGTATCATGGTTAGTGAAACAAGTCAAGCAGAGAAAGACAACTATCATATGATCTCCCTGATATGAGGAAGTGGTGATGCAACATGGAGGCTTAAGTGGGTAGGAGAAGAATAAATGAAACAAGTTGGGATTGGGAGGGAGACAAACCATAAGTGACTCTTAATCTCACAAAACAAACTGAGGGTTGCTGGGGGGAGGGGGTTTGGGAGAAGGGGGTGGGATTATGGACATTGGGGAGGGTATGTGCTTTGGTGAGTGCTGTGAAGTGTGTAAACCTGGTGATTCACAGACCTGTACCCCTGGGGATAAAAATATATGTTTATAAAAAATTAAAAAAAAAAAAGGATGCCCCATTACAGATTAAATGTTTGTATTTCTCTTTTGCAATGACAACAGTCCACTTCTAATCACAGGATGCAACATGGATAAGGAAATGTAGGTTTTCCCAAAGTCAGCTTGATGATTATTCAAGGAACATAATTGACCTTGGAAATGGAATATAGCAAAAGCTTTTGTGTTTGTAGGTTCACAATGTAAATGAACCTTGTATTCAAGATTTGATCCCAGGAAATCTTGTCTTATTAGTGACTCCAGGATGCTACATTTGATGAAACTAGAACCAATTCTTCTTCAGTGCTCTTCAGTTTAGTTGGCACTTCCAGGAAATTTCACTGCATGTAATTTGAAAACTAACATCTTAAACTCTAAGCTTGAGAACCCATAGGAGGGAAAAACCTTGTTCAAATTTATTATTGAAGAAGGGGGATATTTTTACTCTAATAAAATATGGTAGTTTAGACAAAGGCTTGGCAGTGATGAGTATTATTTGTAGAACTGTTTGGGTCTTGTCTTTAGGACTCAGACTATGCGTCTATGGTCAATGACATACAGAGTATGTATGCATGTATGTATGTATATACAGTATGTTATATTATGCTCTGAATCAAATTCTCTCCATTCGGTGGGGCAACAAAACGGATTTATAAATATTTGAAATTGGTAGTATTTCCTAATAAAATGGAATATGGGTTTCTAAGTAACTAATTAGAATAGATTCTCTTTGTTCAAGAATTTCCTTAGATTTGTTGATGAATTTGGGCTTTAGTTTTATTTGAAAAATAAAATTCTTTTCAATTTAAATATGAGAAGTGTTCATTAAATATATGATGAATGCCTGTTTGCAAAATTAATCTTATATAAATGTAAAATAAATTTTAAAATAATGTGCACCACATAATACACTGAAATTTATTTTTAGAGTAAAATGCATATCTGATAATTATATAAGTAGATGAACTATACAGTAAGTTATAATATTCTACCTTTTATGAAGGCAAAAAGAAAAATTAGAAAAATCAAAGTTAGGCATTTACATCACAAGTGAGATTTAGTTGTCATGTAATATGTCAGTGCAAATAATTAAAGTGATATTACCGATGAAAAATATATTTTAGTATTGCTTCTGTAATTATTCCATATAAAAGAACAATAGAGTTAATAAAATAACAAGTTTCTTTTTTTTTAAGATTTTATTTATTTATTTGACAGACAGAGATCACAAGTAGGCAGAGAGGCAGGCAGAGAGAGAGAGAGAGAAAGAGGGAAGCAGGCTTCCTGCGGAGCAGAGAGCCCGATGCGGGGCTCGATCCCAGGACCCTAAGATTATGACCCACTGAGCCACCCAGGCGCCCCTAAAATAACAAGTTTCTTAAAGGAATGAATTTAAAGGGATGCTACTGTTTGTAGCACTCACTATAACCTGTCGATGCAGCCTATCCTAATGATTCTGGTAAAGATTTGAAATTTAGTTCTCAAACTATCACTCTCATAGATTAGCAACCTCATACATATCATCATGACGGCACTTGAAGCTGTCTGCTAATTAAAAGATCAATTATTGGGGCACCTGGGTGGCTCAATGGGTTAAGCCGCTGCCTTCGGCTCAGGTCATGATCTCATGGGATCGAGTCACGCATCGGGCTCTCTGCTCAGCAGGGAGCCTGCTTCCTCCTCTCCCTCTCTGTCTGCCTCTCTGCCTACTTGTGATCTCTCTCTGTCAAATAAATAAATAAAATATTTTTTAAAAAAAAAGATCAATTATTTTTGTGGTTCATCCTCTACCTCTCCCTACCATCGCCATGACTGACTAGAGGATGTCTGTTTTGTGTTACCTGTCTTTGCTTTTAAAAGTCAGAAGCATTCTTCTTCAGTCCATTATTCAATCAGTTGCACTCTGATAAGAACCTTTTACTTCCTCTGGGTTTTTCTCTGTGTGAAAAGTTCTGAGCTCCTAGAATGTTAGAACACATTTGATCTCCCATTGTCATCCCATGCTAGGAATAAAACTAACTTAGAAGAATATAATAATTACAGATATGATCAGCATAGGAGAAAATGTGTATATTTTTAATAAAGTTTTCAAAGGAGAATCTATGTTAGCTTCATTTCCTAACAGGGCCTCTCTGTAGCCTTCTTTGTCCTCCAAAGTCTCTCATGTGTATACATACTAGCTGGTGATATAGTCTGAGCAAGGAGGGATTTTGACATATCTGGGAAACCTATTTTCTTTCCGTGTCATAATCATGCTGTATTTGATCATTTCTTCAAAATTCAGAAAAATATAAATAGACTTTGCTCTTAATGTCTGTCTTGGTTTCTTAAGGCTGCTGTAACAAATTGCTGCAAGCTGGAAAGTTTGAAATACCAGGAATTTATTCTTTCACAGTTTGGTAGAAATTTAAAAATCAAGGTGTCAACAGGGTCATATTCGATCTAAAACGTTGCCTCTTAGTTGTCTTCGTTGCCTCTTAGCTTCTGGCAGGTGATAATGATCCTACCTTCCTTTGGTTTGTAGATGTATTCTTCCAATCTCTGTCTCTTTTCTCCTGTGTCTTCTGTGTCTGTGTGGAGATTCCTCTCTCCATTGAAGAATACCAACGTTGCATTTAGATTTACCCTAATGCAGTCTAATCTCTTCTTAAATTCATTATGTTTGCAAAGACCTTATTTTCCAACAATGCCTGATTTGCAGGTCCTGGAAGTTAGGACTTCAACATAACTATTTAGAGACACAATTCTAACCACTTACACAGTCTTTTAATTTTAAAAAAGCATAAATATCACACAGAGCTGACCAATTAGTACAGTAACATTGTATAAAAGTAAAATAAAATTGTAATTTTAACAAATTTTAACAATTATAACATTGCATAAGAGTAAAATAAAATTTAAAAAAAAGTTTGCAAATTTTTTTCTTTTGAAGTTGAAAACAATTCCTGATTTTTGTATGCCTTTGCTTAGGTTTCTTTGTATCCTTCACTAATTCATCCCTAAATTTCTCAATAAAAGTGAAAAAGTCTTGATGCACTCAAACACAAAGTGAAATCAAGAAGGTTTCCAGAATGGTGAAGGATATGAAATTTTACTCTACCTGCAAGCTTATAAGTTAGCCAGTCTGTTGCATGGCTGTTGGGATAAACCACAGACCTCTGGCATCAGACACAAAGAACTGTTTTATTACTCACAGAAACAGAAATAGCTAAGGGATAAGTAAGTATTTTTTACCTTATTACTGAGCTCCTATTTCCACAAGGCGTTACAAGGATGACACTTCCACACACAATGGAGTGTGTTACGCCTTTGGATATCTAAGGTTTAGAGAGCCTGTATTTTATATAATAGACAGTAAGCATGTCTGCCCTTTGTTCTGGAAGGAGCTACTGTCTTTCAAGGCTATGTGTAAAGAAAACATTTCCAAGGAGATAGTCCAGGATAAAACATCAGTGCTTTGTTAACAAAACCCACGAAAGACCCATAGAAAATTATACCCCAACATTTTTTATTATTGCTTTGTTTTGTTCACTTACTTGTGTTTTGTTCTTGTTTTCTCTTGAAGATATTTCTTCCAGACATTCTTCTTTAGGACAACAGGATAATTTTGCTTTTGTGAATTTATCATCGTATTCTTCCTGGGTAGTATTACCTTTACCCTTCTTTCATGTTCAGCCTCCAATTTCTGACTTCCCATTGTTGTCAATCCTTACATTTCTGGCAATATTTAACCGACTAAATCATATAAATAAATAAGGCACTGGAAAACTAGTCAAGTCACCATGGCAGAGGCAGGGGATGTGAATTGGGTTACTACTCTATTGTGCTAGTATCTTATATTACAGAACTAATTCAGTGGGTGATCTTTCAATTAGTTTCCATATGCCTCTCCCCCCCCCCAATTTGTGTCTTAAATCCAGTTCTAGTATTCTTAAAACAAATTAGGAAAGTAGCTCATGAGTGGTATCTCTTTTAATTTTTGTTTTCAGTGTAGACTTGTATTAACTTTTCATTTTGTTGGTGTGCTATTCCTACCCTTCCCCTGGAGTTTAGAGCTATCCATTTCTACTTCTCCAGAGAAAGAGTTATATAGTAATCATTTTATTACCTAAAAGTCAGCTTGTGTATTAAAAATATTCCTAAAAGTCTTGAAGGGGTTCAGATGTTTTTATAGAAGCTTTTGAAAAAGTTTTTAAGTGAAAACAAAGAATGAAGCAATGAAGCAATGAAGCCCTTTTTGTTGTTGTTATTGTTACAGGCTTTGCAGAATTACAAATTACCTGGGAGTGCTCAATCATTAACACTTTTAGAACAGCCCTCAACTAATGATAGGACTATGTGAATAAGTAACTCAGTTCTCTTGGAACAAACCTCAGATGAATGTTCTATACAAGATCTCAAATTAATATTCTCTGTTGGATTAAGCTCTAGATGTATTCAATGGTAGCTACCTTGAAAATAAATAATTAACTTGCTGTCCACCCCCTATTTTTCAGTCTCTATTCATGTTTTATTCATCTCCAAAATAAGTCACTTTATTTAGTATTTTTGTGTCAGGCACTGCCTCTGGAAAACTCCAGTGGTACATATTAGTCTATCTTGTTCCCTTATCACCTCAAATCCACTATTTCCTACTTCTACAACAAGTAGAACTATCTTTTGAGTTTTTCATCTTAAATTTATACTTACAGCTGAAACCAAGTTGTTAAGGGATTGCATATTTCAACCAACTCATACACATATACATATATATGTTCTCAAAAACTCATATGTATATTATATATGGACAACTCTATTCTCTCCTTCTGTTGTCTTCCCCCCACCCAGTTTTCATTTAAATTCCAGCTAAAACAATGAATCCTGGAACACTGAAAAATAAAATTAAATTTAAAAAATTCCAACTACGTAAAATACAGTGCAATATTAGTTTCAGGTGTAAAATTTAGTGATTGATCAGTTACATACAACACCTGGTATTCATCACAATTGCCCTCCTAATACCATCACCTGTTTAACCCATCCCCTCACCCACCTCCCCTAAGGTAACCTCACTTTGTTCTCTATAGTTAAGAATATGTTTTATGGTTTGCATCTCTCTTTTCTGCCCTATGTTCATTTGTTTTGTTTCTTAAATTCCACATATAGTATATGTCTTTCTCTCACTGACTTATTTGCTTAACATAATACTCTCTTTCTCTACCCACATCATTGCAAATGGCAAGACTTCATTCTTTTTGATGGCAGAGGAATATTCCAGTCTGTGGGCATGTGTGTGCGTGCATGTGTGCGCACCACATCTTTATCTACTAATCAGCTGATGGGCATTCGGGTTCTTCTATAATTTGTCTATTGTTGATAATGCTACTATACACACTGGAATTCATGTATCCCTCAAATCAGTATCTTTGAATCCTTTGGGTAAATACTTAGCAGAGCAATGGCTGAGTCATAGGATAGCTCTTTTTTTAACTTTTTGAGGAAACTCCATGCTGTTTTCCAGAGTGGTTTGCACTCCTACCAGCATTGTAAGAGGGTTCCCCTTTCTTCGCATCCTTGCCAGCATTTGTTGTTTCCTGTGTTGTTAATTTCAGCCATTCTGACAGCTGTGAGTTGGTATCTAATTGTAGTTTTGATCTGTATTTTCCTAATATGAGTGAGGTTGAACATCTTTTCATGTATCCATCAATCATCTGTATGTCTTCTTTGGAAAAATGTCTATTCATGTCTTCTGCCCATTTCTTAACTTGATTGTTTTTTTGGGGGATGGGTGTTGAGTTTTCTAAGTTCTTTATAGATTTTGGGTATTAACTATCAGATATGTCATTTGCACATATCTTCTTTCATTCTGTAGGTTGCCTTTTAGTTTTTTTTTTTTTTTTTTTTTTTTTTTTTTTTTTTTTTTTTTTTTTTAGTTTTGATGATATTTTTTTCCCATTGCTCTGCAGAAGCTTTTTACTTTGATAAAGTCCCAATAGTTCACTTTGCTTTTGTTTCCCTTGCCTCAGGAGGCATATCTAGTAAGACGTTGCTATGGCTGATGTCAAAGAGGTTATTCCCTATGCTCTTCTCCAGCATTTTAATAGTCTCCTATGTCAAATTTAGGTCTTTAACCATTTTGAATTTGTTTTTGTGTCTGGTGTAAGAGAGCGGTCCAGTTTCATTCTTTTGCATGTTGCTGTCCAATTTTTCGAACATCATTTATTGAAGAGACTGTCTTTTTTTCCGTTGGATACTTTTTCCACTTTGTTGGAGATTAGTTGACCACATAGTTGAAGGTCCATTTCTGTCTTTTCTATCCTGTTCCATTGATCCATGTGTCTGTTTTGGTGCCAAGTATCATACCATCTTGATCATTATAGCTTTGTAATACAACTTGAAGTACAGAATTTTAATGTCTGCAACTTTGTTTTTCTTTTTCAGGATTGCTTTGACTAATTGGGTTCTTTGATAGTTCATACATATTTTGAGATTGTTTTTTCTAGGTCTGTGAAAAATGCTGCTGATATTATTCATAAGAATTGCTTTAAATGTGTAGATTGCTTTGGGTAGTATAGCATTTTTTTAATCTTTTTTAAGATTTTATTTTTTTTAATTTTTTATTTTTTATAAACATATAATATATTTTTGTCCCCAGGTGTACAGGTTTGTGAATCACCAGGTTTACACACTTCACAACACTCATCATAGCACATACCCTCCCCAATGTCCATACCTCCACCTCCCTTCTTTCAACCCCCCTCCCCCCAGCAACACTGAGTTTGTTTTGTTAGATTAAGAGTCACTTATGGTTTGTCTCCCTCCCAATCCCATCTTGTTTCATTTATTCTTCTCCTACCTCCTTAACCACCTATGTTGCATCTCCACTTCCTCGTATGAGGGAGATCATATGATATAGTTGTCTTTCTCCACTTGACTTATTTCGCTAAGCATAATTCCCTCTAGTCCCATCCACGTTGTCGCAAATGGCAAGATTTCATTTCTTTTGATGGCTGCATAGTATTCCATTGTGTATATATACCACATCTTCTTTATCCATTTTAACAATACTTGTTCTTCCAATCTGCGAGCATGTGTTTTTCATCTCTTTGTGTCATCTTCAATTTCTTTCATCTTTATTTTATAGTTTTCAGAATACAAATATTTAACCTGTTTAGTTAGATTTATTCCTAGCTATCTTATGGTTTTGGGTGCAATTGTAAAGGGGATGGATTCCTTGTTTTCTCTTTCTGTGGCTTCATTATTGACATGTAGAAATGCAAGAGATTTCTGTATGTTGATTTTATATCCTGCAACTTTTTCAGAATTTTTGTATCAGTTCTAACAATTTTTTGGTGGAGCCTTTTGGGTTTTTTATATAGAGTATTATGTCATCTGCATAGAGTGAAAGTTGAACTTTTTCCTTGCTGACTTGGATGATTTTATTTTTGTTATCTGATTGTTGTGGCTAGGACCTCTAGTACTATGTTAAGTAACAGAGGTGAGAGTAGACATCATGTCTTAGGTCTTAACCATAATGGACAAGCTCTCAATTTTTCCAAATTGAGGATGTTAGCTCTGGATTTCTCATATATGGCCTTTATGATATTGAGGTATGTTCCCTCTAACCCTACTCTGTTGAGGTTTTTTATTATCATGAATTGGATGTTATACTTTGTCAAATGCTTTTTCTGATTTTATGGAAAGCATTATATGGTTCTTACCTTTTCTTACTATGGTATATCATGTTGATTGATATGTGAATATTGAACAACTCTTATAGCCCAGGAATAAATCCCACTTGATTGTGGTGAATGATTCTTTTACTATGCTGTTGGATTTAATTTGCTAACATTTTATTGAGGTTTTTTCCCCTATTTTGAGGGGGTGGGGGAGCAGAAGGAGAGGGGAAAAGAATCCTAAGCAGGCAACCAGTCCAGTTCAAAGTCCAATGCAGGGCTTGATCTCAGGACCTTGTGATCATGACCTGAGCCTAAATCAAGAGTTGGAGGCTTAACTGACTCTGCACCAGGTGCCCCTTATTGAGAATTTTTGCATCCATGTTCATCAGGGGTATTGGTCTGCAGTTCTCTTTTTTAGTAGTCTGTCTGGTTTTAGTAGCAGGGTAATTCTTGCCTCATGGAATGAATTTGGAAGGTTTCTCTTTTTGCCTTGTCCTTTGCCATATGCTCTGTGAAGAAAACCTCTGAGCAATTTAAAAATGATAAGTAATAAAACTTACTGCAGGGAATATCTGAACAGCCTTTACATAATATAATCAAAAAGTTTTCTGTATATGTTATGAAATAGATAGGATTGAGTCTATATTGAAATATTTTATTTATATTCTAGCATATTAATAAGTCTAACCTTCTTCTTATATGACTTTAGGGTTTTCTTCTTTGGTAGTTATAGCAATAAAATATATTAAGTAAAGAAAACTGTTGTATGTTTTCTTAGTATATTGTTATTCTGCAAATAAAACTCAAAGGATTTCATAATATAAACAAGGACTTTCTTAAAAACTTAAAAAAGTCTCTGGGAAGTCATTATATTTTGTAGAAGTGAAAGTAGAAACAACATTTTTAAGTATGCTTTGTTCCTAAATATCAATGAATATTCTTGAAACTCTATTACATCAATTATAAAGATAGAAATCAAAATGAAATATGAAATAATATAACATATTGATAAATGTTCTTATAAAAATAACCAACATATCACAAAATGAAAGATTTTCTTAATTATTTCATAAACATTTATTTGATATTGATAATAGTAAATTTGAAATCCAATAAGATTAATGTCAGTAGAGTTTAGTTATATTAATCTGTTCAGCAAATTATTTTCAAAATATTAAAAATTATTAGAAGTTGTAAAAACTTATGTTTTATGTCTTTGAAGCTGTGGAATTCACTCAACATATATTTGTTGAATGATTATTATGAATCTAACACTTTTCAGAGTCTATTTTATTCAGTTTTTGATAACTGCTGTAATAAACTATATAAAGTGCACTTTTGAGTTTCATTATGTTAAATTGAAAAGGCCTTTGTCTATCAAATGTTCAGGAATAATTTTCAGTGTTCACATGAGTGCAGGGAAAAAAGTCTTTATAGCATGTTGGAGGTATAAATTGATTCAAAATTTGAAAATGAAATATGACAACATATATTCAAATCTTTATAAATTAGTTATATCCTTTGGGACAGCACTTCCTTTATTATAAATTTATCTTAAGCAAATGGTCTTTGGTATGTGCATATTTATATGTAGAATATACTCTGAATCATTATTTATAATATTGACAAAACAAGTAATCTTAAAGTTTAATAATTGACCACCAGGCAAATAAAGATTAGTAATAACAGAATACTCTATAGCTATTAAAAATCTATTTTTGGTGTATTTTTGATGAGAACACTGAAGATATATGGGGAAGAAAATATTCCATATTGTTAAAAAAAAAAGTCTTTGCATAAAAATACTTTGTAAAAAGTAGAAGATAAACACCAAAATGTAACAGTATTCTTTTCTGAATACTATTTAAATGTTTGTTTCTTAAAATATATTTGGAGTATTTTTGGAGAACTCATATGCTCTATGATGAGTTTAAATTACTTTTGATATCAGATTTAATATCATGGGAAATAACATATAGAATTTAAATTATGTTGTTCAAGATTAAAGAAAATTTGGTTGCTACAGTTTATGATACAGTAGTAGCTAACATTTATTGTAAATTCATTGTGGGCAAATAACTTCATTAATAAATTTTACAGGTTCATAATCTTAATAAAATATGTCATGTTCTTATTCTTTTTTTACAAGTGAAAAATATAAGGCTTAAAGATATTAAATCAAATATAATAATAGTTTAACTTTGTTTTAAATAAAGTCATTTTTAGAATAAACTATGCCATATGTCAAAATTCCAACATTGGATTCCAATGGAGAGTTGTATTTGGTTTTTTTCAGTTGTTATTATTTGACTTCTCAAATTGACCCTAGGTCAACTTTATCAACTGGTCAATAGTTACTTCTTATCTCCAAATTTCATGTTTCCAACCTTTTTTTTTTCTTAAATGTTCTACACCCAGTGTGGAGCTCAATGAAAGTCTTGAACTCATGACCCTGAGATCAAGACCTGTGCTGAAAACAAGAGTTAGATGTTCAACTCACTGAGCCACCTGGGCACCCCTCATTTTTCCAACTAACTTAAAATACTGATAAAAAAGCTAAAATAGGGACGCCTGGGTGGCTCAGTTGGTTAAGCAGCTGCCTTCGGCTCAGGTCATGATCCCAGCGTCCTGGGGTCGAGTCCCATATCGGGTTCCTTGCTCCGCAGGGAGCCTGCTTCTCCGTCTGACTCTGCCTTCCACTCTGTCTGCCTGTGCTCGCTCTCTCGCTCGCTCTCTCTGACAAATAAATAAAATCTTTAAAAAAAAAATAAAATAAAGTTTATTAAAAAAAATAAAAAATAAAAAAAAATAAAAAAAAAAAAGCTAAAATAAGTGTTTCACATAGTCAAATTTGCATAAATTCCAACTTTATGTTCAGGCATTAAATGCCATCCTGTAATTTTTAACTAGATATCAACAAACCACATCTAGCGATAATACTCAACTAAAATTCATCACTTTTCTTGTGTTATATTTATCTTGTTTATTTGAATGATTTTTTTTTCCCCAAACAGACATTACTTTAAAACCTGAAATCTTTGGATATAATTTTTAACCCAATATACTACAATATGTTTTAAATACTCTGATTTTTTTAACATCAGACTTTTCTGCAACAAACTCAAAAGTGAGTGTACCTTTATAAGTTAAAATAGAGCATTTTATCATTACTTATATTTAAACTTATTTATTTATTTTTACCCATGAATTATTTTTTTTACCCTTTTTCTCTCTTTCTTGTTTTATGTGAATATAGTTGGCATACAGTGTTATATTAGGTGTAGAACTTGGTGATTTGACAAGTTCATACATTATGCTCTGTTCACCACAAGTATAGCTACCATCTATCCCATTACATCATTATTACAATATCATTGACTATATTCCTTATGCTGTGCCTTTATTTCCTTGATACATTTATTCTGTAACTAGAGGCCTATCTCTTCCTCTCCCCCTCATCCATTTTGCCCAACCCCTCATTCCCCCTCTCCACTCCTCTCTAGCAACCATCAGTTTCTGTATCTATGAGTTCTCTGTATTTATGGGTCTGATGCTATTTATTTTTATTTTTATTTTATTTTTTTATTTATTCACCCTTTTTTAAGATCTAACTTATGAAATAGGATTATTTGATATTTATCTTTCTCAGCCTAACTTATTTCACTTAGTGTAATGTCCTCTAGGTCCATCCATATATTTAAATTTAACATCTCTTTAATGCCTCTTGCAAGACATTAATTAATTAATTAATTAATTTTCCCCCAAATGGTACTTCTTCATCTAAATTAATCTGAGGGAAAGGAGTTACTCTAATTTGTTTTCAGCACAGTAGATAGCCAATAAGTGGTTAATATCAGTAAATGGACTTTCCCTGTGAAGGACTATTTTCCTACTTAATAAAAATAGATAACAACAAATGACCATTATTTCTGCAATGTTTTCTAAAAGTCCCTGAGGAAATCAGGGATATTTTTGAGCATGTAATTTCACATTAAAGCAATCGTATATATAATTTCCTTGCATTTTACAAGAAAGGAACTTAAAGTCTTACCAAGCATTGGTACAAAGTTACTTTTATAAATGGAAGATAATCTCAAGTTTACTGTGTTATGTTGGTGGTGTCAATGTTCTGGTGGACAGTTTTTTTTCTCTCCTTCGTTTGTTTCTCAATGTTACAATTTCCCTATGTGATCTAGTGGAAGGATCAGGGTCTGCAACTTAGGGTTTGATTTTTAACTTTCTGGGGTCTCTTCCAAGGCATCTGAGAAGTATTTCCCCAGATATTCATTTTCCTCTCTCAAGAAACTGCCATTTTCATCCTTATTTGAGTTTATTTAAGTGAGACAATTAAGGATTTTGTCTCCTTTTAACCCTCATCTTTCACACAGTTGAAGAGGGTTTTGCTGTTTTGTTGTTGGTGGTGTTGTTTTTCCTTTCAAGTTTTCTCTTAGATGGTTCACAGGACATAATGACTTGGGAGCCATGAACAAACACTTACTTCTGAACCATCTCTAGAATACCAAATAAAATATAGTATAACATCATATTTTACCATATAGAGACCATAAAACTAAGTATAGACTGGATTCTGACCTCTTAATCCTTACATGGAGAAGCTCCAATAAAAAAAATCAGTCTAATACAAATGACTAACAGACACATGAAAAAATCATTAGGCATCAGGGAGATTCAAATCAATACCACATTGAGATACCACCTTGCACCAGTTAGAATGGCCAAAATTAACAAGACAGTAAACAACAAGTGCTGGAGAGGATGTGGAGAAAGGGGAACCCTGTTACACTGTTGGTGGGAATGCAAGGTGGTGCAGCCACTTTGGAAAATAGTGTGGAGATCCCTTAATAAATTAAAAATAGAGCTACTCTATGACCCTGCAATTGCACTGCTGGGTATTTACCCCAAAGAAATAGACATAGTGAACAGAAGGACCAACTGTACCCCAATGTTCATAGCAGTGATGGCCACAGTTGCTTGCCAAACTATGGAAAGAGCCAAGATGCACTTCAACCGACAAATGGATAAAGAAGATATGGTCCATATACACAGTGGAGTATTATGCCTCCATCAGAAAGGATGATTATCCAAGTTTTGTATCAACATGGACAGGACTGGAAGAGATTATGCTGAGTGAAATAAGTCAAGCAGAGAGAGTCAATTAGCATATGGTTTCACTTACTTGTGAAACATACTTGTGGCATATAAGGAATAATATGGAGGACATTGGGAGAAGAATAGGAGAAGTGAGTTGGGGGAAAACAGAGGGGGAGACAAATCATGAGAGACTGTGGACTCTGAGGAACGAACTGAGGGATTTGGAGAGGGGGTGGTGGGAGGTTGGGTGAGCCTGGTGGTGGATATTATGGAGGGCATGCATTGCATGGAGTAGTGGATGTGGTGCATTAATAGTGAATTCTGGAACACTGAAGAGAAATAAAATAAAATAAAATGGAAAAAATCATTTATGGTTTGTCTAGCTCCTAATTCCATCTTGTTTCATTGATTCCTCTTAATCTCACAAAACAAACTGAGGGTTGCTGGGGGGAGGGGGGTTGGGAGAAGGGGGGTGGGGTTATGGACATTGGGGAGGGTAGGTGCTTTGGTGAGTGCTGTGAAGTGTGTAAACCTGGTGATTCACAGATCTGTACTCCTGGGGATAAAAATATATGTTTATAAAAAATTAAAAATTAAAATAAAATGGAAAAAATCAGTCTAGTCCAAAAATGTAAATAAAATATGAAGAAAAAAGGAAAAATGCATTTTTTTGAAAAAGTGGGAAAGCTAAGAATATCTCAGTAACATGCTCTCAGGTATAGTCTGTGATCACTCTTGAGATGTTGAGAACTGAAGAAATGGAGACAGTTCAATCTCCAAGCAGAGCATACCTGAATCCAGCATACCTGAAGCCTCACCATTTGCTTACCATAACGTTTTCCATTCCCCTGACAGTCTTTGAGTCTCTACCAAAGAGACTCAAGTGATGGTAACCGACTCCCTTGCTATAGCCATCTCTGAATGTCTGAAGAAATAGCCTGCTTGTTCTCATTGGGAGTGTTCTTCACATATTCCCACAGAAGGAGATGAAGGTAAGACACCAAGGACCTTGATAATTTGCAATCTCCATCCTTGTGCTGTAACCCTCTCCACTTATTTTTGATATGTGTATTGCTTCAAATCTTGCTAAGATTGCACCAAATTTTGTAGGAAATTATATCATACACTTAGTTTTTTTAAGAAATATGATCTTTTCCACTGATTAAAAGTTCTCCATATAGAAAAAAATGAGGGGGACATCCACCAGATAGAAGTCAGGTGTCTTACTCAGTACCTAAAAATATCAGATTTGGAGATATATGAGCATAATCCATGATCTGCCCCATACCCTGCATTAGCTTCCCAGAAATTGTTTTGGAATCCACAAGGAAATAAGCTCTTGTAGTCTGACATAAATAAAACAATAATGCACCTTTGCAAAGAGATTCAGAAGGGATATGAGGAAGTGGTGATGCAACATGGAGGCTTAAGAGGGCATTTTTATTCTAATGGGACAAATATGATTCATATAATACAGAGGTTGACAAACTTTCTTCTGTAAAAGGAATGCTGGCACATATTTAGACTTTGAGGACTATATGGCCCTTAATGCCAAGTCCATATAGATATCATATAGATGGCATCTAGTAAATTGTTGAAACTGTCTCCCTAAATATTACCAATACATTGTGTTGACAAGGCAAAGCTGAGTTTACTACTTATCACTAGGAAAGGGAACACTTCTGTGAAGCTTTAGCAATATCTCAGTTGGAGGGAGGTAAATTTGTTGAGAATTGGAAATTCTGTCTGTGGTAAATTTTTCAATGTGAGACCTTGATTGGATTAAGATTGGTAATGATGATATAACAATCCAGGATTGGGAAAAACAGGAAGGTAGAGTTCTGAAGTGAATAACTCAAAGAATCTTAGGGTCCAACCTGTTGTTTGATGCTTTTCATTGAAGAGTTGATGGGACTTTCAGATCATGTAATGAATAATAGAACTATTTGCCTGGGTGTAAGAGCCCTAGAAAATAAAAAGTATGCTAATAAAGATTTTGGAATATCAACACATATTAATTACTGTAGACAATAAGGTGTCTTTTGCATTCTTAGTGTCCAGGCTAGGTGAGGGGTAGACAGTTTGGTTCTCAGAACTCTTGAGGTGGAGCACAGAGCAGCCACAGATAATGAATTATCAAATGAGAGGAATAAAATAATAAAACTATATAGAAACTAAAATTTTAATATTTTACAAAACTTTGTTCTTCCTTTGATTATCTGAAAACATTTAAAAACATTTAAAAAAAATTCTTAACTTGCAGGCCATACAACAAGCAACTGGATGGAGGTCCCTAATTCACTCTTATTTAGAGGGTCACAGTGAGTATGGTATATATGGAATAGAACATTAAAACAATATTTTTTTAAGTTTAATTTCATTTTTAGAAACTGGCATAAAATTTTTCTGATTTGGGAGAAGAAAGAGATGCTCATCTTTTGAATGGAGGTGGTTGAATTTTTTCAGGGGTAACTTTTGTTTTCTATAGTCATTTCCAATCCACTTAAAGGTTATCATTCAATTTGGCCATTTTCAGACCACTCACATAGTACAAATTTGTAACAGTGAATATAGGTTTCTGATTATAAATTACTCAGGGAGATACTTATTTTGGGAAATGAAATAAATCCTGAGATCAGGTTATCTCTTCCATTTGTGTGGCTGGTATAAGAGCTCAAGTGTAAGTCTCTGCTTTGCAGTCCACTTTTCTTTTCCAACTTTACAGTTATGTTCCATGCAAACAAGGACTCTGATACCACCATTGGTACAACAAAACAGTGCAGCACGTATGTATTAAGATCAGTAAGCTCCGGCCCTACCTACCATCCTGCTGCCTTTGGCCATGTCTCAAGCCTAGGAGCACATATACCAATGGCTACTCTGCCTTATGAGAGTGGGATCAGGAAAGAGACTTACAAAAGGCACTGAAGACAGCCTATCGGCTATTGTGCAGAGAATTCTAGGAGCTGATATGCAGCATATGATCTGTAAGTGACATGGATTCTGGATTGCAAGTCCATCATGCAGCTGAAAGTGGAAGTCCCAATTTCCTGTTCAAACCACTTTTGATATTCACATTATAAAAGTTATGGATCCATTCTTTTGTCAGAGTCTTAGTTTGTCTTTTCTATTTCCCATCTGATTTTCAGCTTCAAAGATATTTTATTGGAAGTAAAATAATAACAGCTCTAACTCAACATTTTCATCTTTGGCAGCAGATTATCTTTAATATTGATTATATTTCTAAATAATTAAATACAATAACTTTTTTTCCAAAACTTCCATGTCTGGTTTCAGTTTAATAATATTCATCTTCAGTGTCTTCATACTAGTCATGTCTTCCTACTAGAGAAAATTAGATTGTAGTATATTTTTATAAGGGTAAAATTGGCTTTATTATCATTTCCAGTTTACACAGATTAATGTTTTATTTTATTTTTCTCATAAAGATTGAAATTCCAAGTTTGTCTGGTTGATGTAGCAAAGGTAATTATACCAAGAATATATGCTTAGAAAAAAATAGCTTTACAATAACACCCAGTTAACAAATTTTTATGTCTCTACTCCACAGCAAGAAACTCTTTTCATTTTAGAGTTTGTAGTGGCTCTGTGAAAGCATGTGAATTTCACTGGAATAAAGAATTCATTCACGTGTATATTGAAAAATAAAGATAAGCTTTATAAAACAGCTGGAAATATACAGCTATATGTAGATATAGTAACTGCTTGCTGGCACCCTATATTCTGAAAGCATACGTATATTTTAAAACTCAACAAAAGGCAAACAAACTTGAAGCCCAAGTGCAAACATACAGAATTTTTATTTTAGGAATCGGTTTTAAATTATGGATATAAAATTGAAAACAAAATGAACCATAGGGGTTTAGGAGAAGATACCTTAAATATAGAGAATTATTGAAGCATTGTTTACCTTGTTATCTTAAGTGTATTTTTTAATTTTTTTAAAGATCTTAGTTATTTATTTGACAAATCACAAGTAGGCAGAGAAGCAGGCAGAGAGAGAGGAGGAAGCGGGCTCTCTGCTCGCAGGACCTGAGCCGACAGCAGACGCTTTAACCCACTGAGCCACCCAGGTGCCCATTTACTTTGTTATCTTAATAACAGTCCTAACAAGAGCAGAAAAATGTCAAGCCTCAATTAAAAATGCTATAATTGAGATGTAAAACTGACTGGAAAGAAAAGGAAGACTTTTTAGTTTTACAAATATTAGTACTCTCTCATTATTCTGTTCTTACATTACCTGAAATATTAATAAGTACTTAAAAAATTAAGAGACTATGAGAATATTCTAAGAAGTATGTTTTCTTTATCTACTATGGAATTTACTTTGTATGGCCTGCCATTGGGTAAATTTTCATAAACAATAGTGGTTCATCATTTAAGGATATTTGAATCTCTCTCTGAAATCTATTTGATGTGGATCTAATAATACAGTAATATATGAGTCATATTTGTTCTATCAATAACTACTAGATATAAACTCTTCCTGTTTTTATAACCATTAAAAATGCCATTTTGGTCTGCTCTTGCTTCCCAGCTTCTGGCTCTCTGCCTTGCCCTTTAGGTTCCAATAATATAAAAATATGTGCATTGTCCTTCGTTTCTTGTCAGTGTAGCATTTCTCTCACCATCTCCTTTGCCTGTGTTACTTACCTCCCCATCCTCCTGGTTTCCTTTTTATATATCGCTTTTTTCTGTTACCAAGTTACGTTGGTGCATATTTCAATTCTGTCACTAGTTGATCTGTAGTTTTGTACCATTGCAGCTAGAAAATATACTTGGTATGATTTCAATCTTCTTACATTTGTAATATGTGTTATGTTCCTCTTTTTATTTAAGATTTTATTTAATTTGTCAGAGAGAGAGAGAAAGAGAGAATACAGCAGAAAGAGGGAGCAAGTCCCCTACTGAGCAAGGAGCCTAATGTGGGATTCGATTCCAGGACCCTGGGATCATGACCTGAGCCTAAGGCCGATGCTTAACCAACTGAGCCACCCAGGTGTCCCAGTTATGTCTCTTTTTATGTAATTTAGCTAGGGGATTCTTCTGTGCATGCTTGAAGAAAATGTGTATCCTATTTTTCTTAGATGGAACGTTTTACATATCTTTTTTAGAACCATGTGCTCTGAAGCATGCTTCAAGTAAAAAATGTTCCTGTGGGGGAAAAACAAAACAAAACAAAAAACCTTTAACTGAAGTTACTCATTTAAAATAGAGCATATAGGAGGGAAGGTCGGTGGGAGGATGGGTGTAACAGGTGAAAGAGATTAAGAGTACATTTATCATGATGAGATTGACTAATGAGATAGAGAATTGTTGAATCACTATATTGTACACCTGAAACTAATAGAACACTGTCTATTAGCTATACTAAAAGTAAAAGAAAAACTTCATAAAAATAATAAAATAAAATGATAAATTAATGAAACTACACTAAATTAAGCTGCTACTTGATAGAGAGCTGTCATTTATTGCAATGATTTTTGGGTGTGGAGGAAGGGATAATAGTCAAATCAATTTTGTTGTCACCCAGAGTTGTGATTGTGATAACAGAAATGTCTGTTTCTCTCCCAATCTCCCTAGCTTCTGAGTGCAGCAGCTAAATTACCAGCTCCCAGACAAGAAGAACAGAGGAATAGAAAAAAATAGAATAGCAAGAATTCAAAGATAAGTTTTTTGGATAGCATTAAAGTGTTATGTTTTATTTGGCTTATTTTATTTATTCAGGAAATCAGGTGGCAGCTTTATTTTTTACCATAATTTGCTAGTATAATGCAAATTGAATAATAACAATGCAACACAATATGTACTAGAATAAATTACATGTAATAGATACTAATGCATATCTAATATAAATATTTAAAGTAAAATATAGTATATTTTATATATAATATAAACAAATGTTCTCAGTTATAAATATAATTTCATGAAGTCCAAGTATCATACATTTTCTGTTACTCCTGGAAAAAATAGAAGAACTGTTTTGGCAAACTACTTCCTTGTCAATTAAAATACTTTCCTTCATGTAAGTACAACTTATAAGATACTGTCTTCATGAAGTCTTCCCCCAAGTTCTTCAGCTATTAGAAATTCTCTGTTACTCTATAGCCCTGATACATTTTAAAGCTCTCTAACCATAATTGGTTTTCTTTATTTTTTCAATCTATGTCCTCCCCACCATTCTGAAGATTTATTTTTTTGTAACAGCAATACTAGAATATTAAAAATAAAAATATATCCTATATATAAAAAATAAAACATGATACACACAACCATCTAGGTTGAGTTACATAATTAAGACCCTTAGAAAGATAAAGATTTTGTAGCTACACTTTGTTTAAATCTTGTAGAGGCACAGGGTGGCTCAGTTGTTTAGGCATATCCAGCTCCTGATTGAAGCTCAGGACTCAGGTCCTGATCTCAGGTGTGAGATCAAGGCCTTGTCATGAGCCCTGCAAATTAGTCCTGAGTCCGGGCTCTGTGCGCAGCAGGAGGTCTGTTGCTCTCTTTCTTTCTCCCTCTCCCTCTGCCTCTCCCCCTTGATGGTGAGGGGTCTCTCTCTAACATAAATAAATTTTTAAAATAAATAAATAAATCTTGTAATTCATTAAGACTCTGGACTGGTGTATTTTCTACACATTTGACTATAAAGGGCAGTGTAGGGATGCAAGTAATAAAAAAATAAAATAAAATTGTTTTCTCTATTTTTCTTTATAATAGTGGATAAAAATGGAGTTGAAAGGAAAATAGAGTATAAAATACTCTCTCTCTTTTTTTTAATTTTTAGATTTAAGTACATCAAATATCCACTCTCCATGAAAGGAATAAGTATAACATTTTTAGCCAAAAGTCATTGTTAAGCAATAAGGTAGTTTATTTTCAGAGATCCAATAAATGACATAACTGAGGTTGGGATACATTTAACAGTTTGGAAATAGCAAGTGAGTATAAATGATCAGTTTACTTGTTACTTTTACAGTTAATTCAGGTAATGTGTATCATTGGTCATTGAAAACATCACTGGAATGTACTAAACCAAGGAAAATTTTCCAAATATTGTATGTAAATTGTGTTTCTCCTCCCTGTTCCTCTGCCCCTAAATCATAGGTTGAATTCTCACCTCCAAAGTATTTGTATTTGTACTTGGTGCCTTTAGGACATAATTAAAGTTAAATGGATCATAAAGGTGGGTCTCTAATTCAATAGGACTAGTGTCCTTATAATAAAAGGAGGAAACACCATGAGTGAGAGCACATAGAGGAAAAGCCATGTGAGGACACAGGAAGAAGGTTGTCATCTGCAAGTCAAAGAAAGAGAGATCCCCTAGAAACCAACTTTGGCATTTCCTTGATCTTGAACTTCCAGCCTCCAGAATTGTAAAAAAAAAAAAAAAAAAAAAAGTACTTCTGTTATTTCTGTTAGTCCCCCAGTCTCTGGTGTTCTGTCATGGCAACTTGAGCAGACTAATATACAAAGTAATATTGGCTCTTTGATTTGTACATTTTGCTCTTTGAGGAAATAGGTAGTAGCTTCCAAAGAATGACTCCTTGATTCTAGATTGTTCACTTTCCTCTGCTTTCGTATCTAGCTCCTAGTATATGTAGCTCTACATTTAAAATATTCTTTACCTGTACAAAATATGTTATAACTAAGTTTTATATCGATCAGTTAAAAGTGATAATTTTGTCTTAGGTCTTGCAAACAATAACAGGTTACTAAAAGTAATTGCTTTTTCTTTAACATCACTTTACTCAATAAATATGTATGTAAATTCAATAGATAAATTTATTTTAAAAAGCTTGAAGGAATTTTAAAAGGCCACAGTGTGTAATGTCTTTATTTTTTAATTATTTAAATCTTAGATGGTATTGCTAAATTGTATTGGTAAGAGTGCTTGCCTTTATAAAATGGAGGAAATCAATTTGACTCCACTTAAATGCAAATTGTTGTCTCTACAGTGGTTTTGCAGGTCAGATTTTTTTTTTTAATTTTGGTCTTTTGTAGCTATTAAACTTTGCTTTTTGCAAGGATAGAAAAGCAATTAATTAAGGTCATTTTGCCAATGATTTTCCATATACTTCTTACTTTCATTGACAAAAGCTAATTTAATAATTCATATTTCAGTATTATATTGAAGACCAGACATGCTGAATTCTAAGTCACATAACTGCTGGCAGAATTTCTTCTTAATATTACTTCCTCAACATAAGGTCGTATACTTGTACTCTTGTGTCCAACTGCCTGATTCTCCAGAGCATTGAAATGAAAATGAGTCTTTCTCTCTTCAGTTCATTGGGTTCTGAATCAAAGTCAATGAAGTAATCCTCCTGTTTCAGGAACTTATAGCCAAAGAAGTTCCTAGAAAACATTTTGTGTTACTGAAGACATAGTCATAACTGTAAAGTTTTCTCTAGAATACCCAATAAAAACCTCTCCCAAGAGTGTAGGTTTTTTTTTCTTAGAGTTCACATGCCAACTATGTTCTCTCATAAATTTAGCACATCACTCATTCTTTAGGGTACCTGGACATCTTATTACCAATGATCCTTTAAGAAAAGTAATAAAAGCAACTTACACATAGAGTAATAGTAGGCTTCTCAAATAAAGGACCTTAAAAAGTTATAGAGGATATTAGTGTGAGATTTGAGTTCTAGTATTTGAAATGGTTTCGTGTTTTACATTTATATAGTTAGATTACTCACTAAGCTAATGAAGCATAAATCAAACTATAATTTGCAAAGTAAAAAAGGTATTTTGATTTTAATACAGACAATATAAGTATATACTTTTTTAAATTACTACAGCAACACAAAATTGAAGATCAGATACAGTTTATCTGTATCTATATTTATGTGTAACAGTAATACTTACCAAAATTTAATTTGCAAATTAATTTTGTGGTCTAGTACTCTTGCAGGAATCCAATTCCCCTCTAATTCTTTATGTATTATAAGGATATATGAAGAAGAACATAGATATGAATTTACAGAATTTATTAATTTAGATACTGTTCTGAAGAGGTGATAAATTCTATATTTCACCACCTGGGTGGGTGGAGATTATGTGAAAAATCTGACAAGGAAAATGTCTGGTTATCTTCCAAGAACTAAAAGTCACAGGGATAGACTCAGTTAAGGAGAGGAGAGGCGGTAAGGAGTGAATTCAGAAAGGAAACCAAACAAAAAAACAAGGTCACAAAAGCTCTCTTTAACTTGGGTTTTATTGGAGTTGCAGTGAAACCTATAGAAGGTTATGATAATAATTCAACTACTGGATATTTGCCCAAAGAAAATGAAAACACTAATTTGAAAAGATATATGCATCCTGATTTTTATTGCAGCATTATTTATAGCAGCCAAAATATGGAAGCAAACTAGGTACTGAATATGAGACAAATGGATAAGGAAGATGTGAGACAGAGAGATAGATATATAGTTAGGTAGATAGAGATGATAGATAGATGATAGGTAAATACACAGTCATGAAACAAGGGTGAATTCTTGCAATTTGAGACAACATGGATAGATCTAGAAAATATTATGCTAAGTAAAATAAATCAGACTGAGAAAGACAGACGCCATATGGTTCAACTCATAAGGGGAATATAAAGAAAAATACTTGAATAAACAAGCAAAAAACAGGGCGCCTGGGTGGCTCAGTGGGTTAAAGCCTCAGCTTTCAGCTCAGGTCATGATCTCAGGGTCCTAGGATCGAGGCCCGCATTAGGCTCTCTGCTCAGCGGGGAGCCTGCTTTCTCCTCTTTCTCTGCTTGCCTCTCTGCCTACCTGTGATCTCTGTCAAATAAACAAATAAAATATTTATTTTTAAAAAAGCAGTGAAGGGAAAGGGACATACAGGCTTCTAGTTATGGGGTGAAAAGTCACAGGAATAAGAAGACGGTGCAAAGGAATATAGTCAAAGATTCATAATTACAATGCAACAGGAAAGATGGTAGCTACAGTGTGGTGAATATAGCATAACATACAAGCTTCTCAAATCACTAAGTTGTACACCTGAAACTTATGTAACATTATGTGTCAACTACATTTAAATAAAAAAAATTTTTTTAACATATTTTGTTAAAAATAAGTAAGTACATAAATAATCTCTGACTCTCTGATTTTTTCCTTGTAACAATTCTGCTCAAATACCCAATATTTGCCTCTTCATAGGCAAATTTACAACAAACTTAGAACAAAAACTACACATGTTTTCACTGATACTGCAACTCATTCCTATCATCCTTATCTCAAGTCTCTATACCGAGTCTGCATGAGCATTTCTCTTCTAAGATTGGCCATGACCTACATTTTACCAATTTCAATTTTATTAATTCTTTCAAAGAACCAGCTCCTAGTTTCATGGATTTGTTCTATTGTTTTTGTTTGTTTGTTTGTTTCTATTTCATTGATTTCTGCTCTGATCTTTATGATTTCTCTTCTCCTGCTGGGCATAGGGTTTCTTTCTTGTTCTTTCTCCAGCTCCTTTAGGTGTAGGGTTAGGTTGTGTACCTGAGACCTTTCTTGTTTCTTGAGAAAGGCTTGTACTGCTATATATTTTCCTCTCAGGACTGCCTTTGTTGTGTCCCACAGATTTTGAACTGTTGTGTTTTCATTATCATTTGTTTCCATGATTTTTTTCAATTCTTCTTTAATTTCCCGGTTGACCCATTCATTCTTTAGAAGGATGTCGTTTAGTCTCCATGTATTTGGGTTCTCTCCAAACTTCCTCTTGTGGTTGAGTTCTAGCTTCAGAGCATTGTGGTCTGAAAATATGCAGGGAATGATCCCAATCTTTTGATACTGGTTGAGTCCTGATTTAGGACCAAGGATGTGATCTATTCTGGAGAATATTCCATGTGCACTAGAGAAGAATGTGTATTCTGTTGCTTTGGGGTGAAATGTTCTGAATATATCTGTGATGTCCATCTGGTCCAGTGTGTTGTTTAAGGGCTTTATTTCTTTGCTGATCTTTTGCTTGGATTTCAGTCAGGGGAGTGTTAAAGTCCCCTACTATTATTGTATTATTGTTGATGTGTTTCTTTGATTTTGTTATTAATTGGTTTATATAGTTGGCTGCTCCCATGTTGGGGGCATAGATATTTAAAATTGTTAGATCTTCTTGTTGGACAGACCCTTTGAGTATGATATAGTGTCCTTCCTCATCTCTTATTATAGTCTTTGGCTTAAAATCTAATTGATCTGATATAAGGATTGCCACTCCTGCTTTCTTCTGATGTCCATTAGCATGGTAAATTCTTTTCTGCCCCCTCACTTTAAATCTGGAGGTGTCCTTGGGCTTAAAATGAGTTTCTTGGAGGCAACATATAGATGGGTTTTGTTTTTTTATCCGTTCTGATACCCTGTGTCTTTTGATTGGGGCATTTAGCCCATTCACATTCAGGGTAACTATTGAGAGATATGAATTTAGTGCCATTGTATTGCCTGTAAGGTGACAATTACTGTATATGGTCTCTGTTCCTTTCTGATCTACCACTTGTAGGCTTTCTCTTTGCTTAGAGGACCCCTTTCACTATTTCCTGTAGAGCTGGTTTGGTGTTTGCAAATTCTTTCAGTTTTTGTTTGTCCTGGAAGGTTTTAATCTCTCCTTCTATTTTCAATGATAGCCTAGCTGGATATAGTATTCTTGGCTGCATGTTTTTCTCATTTAGTGCTCTTAAAATATCATGCCAGCTCTTTCTGGCCTGCCAGGTCTCTGTGGATAAGTCAGCTGCCAATCTAATATTTTTACCATTGTATGTTACAGACTTCTTTTCCCAGGCTGCTTTCAGGATTTTCTCTTTGTCACTAAGACTTGTAAATTTTACTATTGGTGACAGGGTTAACCACCAATTTTCTAAATGAGTAGCTGCATCTGTTGAAGTTGAGAGATGACCTAGAAAAGAATTCCTAGTTTCTAGATATGTAATAGACTTCTTATATCAGTTCTGATTGTGTAAGTATAGAAGACACACAGAAAGACAAATGAAGAATTGCTTTTTCACTTTTTGAACATTTTTCAAGTCTGATGATCGACCGGTCAGTTCCGAGAATGAATTAAGATTTATTTTTCATGATAAGTTAATTAATTCATTGGTCCAGACTGTATTTGAACCAAATGCCATATTTAACTAAAATAAAAACCATTGTGGTAGTTCTATTCCACAAATTTTAAAACTATTCATTATTATACAGATGAAAATAAACCTGCAAACAGCCTCGTTTATGTTTAGTTCTTTATAATCACCAAAAAGTCCATTTAAATATTGAATATAAAAGGCAATTATCATACAGATGAAGTTGAATGTAATGCTTAAGAATGCAACATATTCAATTGCATCCTAAAAATGACAAATCAAGTAGTCTCAGTAACATAATACCTGGTCCTCAAAGAAATCTTTTTCAGAATATTTAGGCTGAATTAACTTTCACTTTGAGTTTGTCTTAAACTCAGGGAGTATCTGCTTTTCTTTTTAAGGTGTGTAAGTGAATTTCAGTCTGCTGTCAACAAATCAACAACAGAGCTGGCTACCACTAGCTTGAGCAGTGACCTGTGAAGCAAATGTAAGTGTAGACTATTCCCAGTTACAACATCCATTTATGATCTCAGTTTATTGACACCGTTGTGGGAATTTGTTTCACTATTTTATCATTCCTGAAATATCTAAAAGAGCATATTCATCCCATAAGAAGGCCTTGAGCAGAATTTTATACACATGAAGGTAGAAATCATAAACATAAGATTTACTCAGCCATAAAAAGTATACCTATGTACAAACTTTGCTCAAACTATTAATTACTTGAAATGAGGCTTAAGAAACCCGGTTTGGGGTCATTTTTCAATAGGAAACATCTTCTGGCCTATGATTGTGTCAGAAAAAAATCGTACTACATAGAGTTAAACCAGCAACAAGACTATATTCAAGACTACTGCAACAGAGGTCAAGACTATTATTATTATTATTATTATTATTATTATTAGAATAGAGAGATTAAATTCAACTCTGCTAAAACAAAATGCAGTCAAGTTTTTAAGCACTTGGGGAACTACCAGAAAAGTACTGGGGCACATTAGTGGGAAGATTATTCAATGTGATAACATAATCCATAGCCTTTTTATAGAATTTAGTCTCCTTACTGTCCTTTGGAGACTGGGAGAATAGAGGCAAAATTATTACATTTTAAAGGGATGGTTCCCACATTCTTGAGAAAGCCGTTTATGGATTATACAATTGGAGAGACCCTTTTGAAAAGATGTACAATTCAAAGGTGCAGTGAAAGAATTCACGGTTTTAAGTTTTCTGAATTTGTAAGAAAAGGGAAGTCAGGGGTCCATAATTAGAAACAAACCTGCCTCAAGTTCAGTCAAGCTAAAGGAACCAGTAAGATCATCTTGGTCTATGGATGATTATCACACACAAGGTACCAAAAAATGATAGCATTTGACAATGATTTATTTTATGTCCTATCAGTCCATATTCAAATGAAAAAAAAAACTGTTAAGCTGGTTTTTTGCTTGTTTATTTGTTTGTTTTCTCTCTTTTTCTCCAGGGCAGAATAAATAGTTTCTATTTCAAGTAGCATAATTTTACCAAGCAAACAAACAAAAAACAGTTGTCAATGCACAAAACTTTACCTCTGAAAGCTTATTTTCTTTGCTCAATTTATATTTTTTCAAATCCATCTCAGGAAATATAACAACAGTTTTAAATATTATATAGTTGATCTTGAAAATATAATAAATACAATGGAGATTGTAGAGGGAATGTCAAAACAGCCTCTGAAATAAAAACTATCAAATCATAGATCAGGTCTGTGTCTTTTCATTATATTAACCATGGCAGTCCATTGCATTATTTTCAGGAAAGTATTTTGCTACATTTGAAATTCAGGTGCTCATCAATATAGTAGGTTAGGTTTTTTTTTTTTTTTTTTAAAGATTTTATTTATTTATTTGACAGAGAGAGATCACAAGTAGGCAGAGAGGCAGGCAGAGAGAGAGAGGGAAGCAGGCTCCCCACTGAGCAGAGAGCCCGATGCGGGACTCGATCCCAGGACCCTGAGATCATGACCTGAGCCAAAGGCAGCGGCTTAATCCACTGAGCCACCCAGGCACCCTAGGTTAGGTTTTTTGATTCTGAAGTACTTTTCAGGAAAAAAATCAAGATGAACCTTGATTTCCTAAGCATTTTACTACTGCAGTACTCAATCAGATGTGCTTTCTCCAATGAAGCATATTTTAGCAAAAAGTGATTTCATCAGTCTTTTTTTTTAATTACATCAATGAGAATGGCTAGTTAAAGAGACTTACAGATAAAGACTTTTTTCCAAGATAACTTTCCATATTTGTTTCAGATTTAAACTCTTTAATATATTCATTAAAATATATTGTGTTCCTATTCTGTGCAAAAATATTGGCCATGAAAATCCTGTGAAGTTAGATATTTTCATGATGTTTATTTTTTAAGTAAAACATAAGTTTACATAAGTTAAGTAACTCACTCATGCTCACTTATCTGTGAAATGACAGAACCATACTCACTCTTTATTTATTTATTTATTTGTTTATTTATTAAAAGATTTTATTTATACACTTGACAGAAAGAGAGAGAGAGCACAAGCAGGAGATGCTCCACACAGAGGGAGAGAGAGAAGCAGACTTCCTGCCCAGAGCTGGGAGCCCCAACATGGGGCAGGGCTTGATCCCAGGACTCCAGACCATGAGTGTAAGGCAGGTACTTAACTGACTGAGCCACTCAGGCACCCTGAACCATAGCACTCTCATGAAGAGGTATGATTCCAGAATCTAAGTGCTTCACCCCCAGTCCATGTTGTCCCTCCAATTAATGCTGGTGGGATTTGGGCATTTGATATTATAATGGAAAGTGAAGAAAAAGTCAGGGAAGCATTATTAATTAGAACTGTTTGATAATGCACTTGAGATCAATGGAAAATTCAATAAAGTCAAAATATATTTTCTCTAAAGATAATCAAATTAATCTTTTAAAATGAAATCCTATTTCATTCTTATTATCAACCTAAAAATCAAAATAGCCAGTTGTTTGTTTGTTGCAAAACAAGTTTATTCAGAAATAACAAAGAAAGTACAATTTAGGACAAGGAAACTACCGGAAAAATGTATGCAAGTCCAAAGAAACAAAGGGAAAAAGTCATATTTTATCAGGTTTGAAGGAACTATGAAGAGTTGTCTTGGACCAAAGCAGACACGGTTGGTGCAAGCGGCAGTTGATGCTCTGGTGTTGTACAGGGAGTGGCATTTTGTCTTCCTGCGGGTTCTGTGAGCTCTGATGAGTGGTAACATGAATGAAGCTTCCCCTTCAGGGCTTCCCAACTTGATTTTAAATGAAATCAGGCATTTCTTTTCTCCACTTATTTTCATAATATGATGACCGAGACTAAATAATGGTTTTGCAGCTTTTTTTTCTCTTTGTTAATAAGATATAAAATAAAGTAAGGTATTTGATTAAGCCAGGCAGGGAATCTTTGATCATTAACTGAATCAAACGAAGAATAAAACTTGAAACTGGATAAATCTGAAAATCATCAAAATATACATATATACATTATTATGTTATACCATACTCTGATATCCATTTGTTAGCAAGACTGATGGCTATCACTTCTTTAACTCTCTGAAATAACTTGAATATTTTAGTGAAACAATGAAAGGATCAAATTGAAATAAAAATATGCTGCAGGATTACTTCAGTTCATATAATAAATGTTTTAATGAAAATAGAAATTAATTCTGAAAACGAAATCCTGTTTTATATGCATGGGAGAAAAGTGCAATTCAAATCAAACCTCTCAAGAATATGTTTTTAATAAAAAAAAAGTCTCTAATAGTTCCATTTTGTTTGTGAATCTGAACTTCTGAATATCAAGTTTTCTCCCAAAGATCTAGTTATATTTAAGAAAAAAAGAGAAGTGTAGAACCAATTTTTAAATGACCTTGAAACACTATAGTTGGCAAAATCCCCACCCAAGTGTAAAATAAGCTTAGCTTCTAATTAAAATGTTGCAACTTGGTACTAAATCTAACCAACAATTTGAAACCTTCAGTAACACAAAAGTTATCACTGTTTTTTAAAAAGGTGGTACCGTGCTGAACCAGAAGATGGGTGGGTGTGCGGTACCGTGCGGGGGGGGGGGGGGGGGTCATATGGAGGTTTGGAAATGGCTGTAAACATTCCCCGAGTAACGTTGTGTATACGATACTTGTATAATAAAAAGTATTCTCCATAGAAGCCGTGAAAAAAAATAAATAAATAAAAATAAAAAATAAAAAATAAAAAGGTGGTAGACAATACCTCACTAAAAAGGAAATTTTAAAAAGTACCTACCCTAAGAGCAAAAGAATTCAAAGATAGAAACAATGAAGAAATAAAGTATACAGAACTAAAATGTGTTGTTAGCATGTTTCATTATTTAATGATACATTAAAGAGTAGTGGGAGAAAGACTTTAGTTGTATTGAAATTTTTGATTCCCTTAATTATGATGACATACTTTAAGGTAAAATAGTGTTAGTTTAGAAAATTTCTTCTTTTTGTGAGAAATATTACATTATATTATTCAACTTGAAATTCTTCACAAGCTTCTGACATTTATTGAATTTCAGAAAGTTTTTTTGGTAACATTTCTTTTCTTTTTAAATCTTAATTTAATTTTATTTTATTTTATTTTTTCATGTTCCAAGATTCATAGTTTATGCACCACACCCAGTGCTCCATGCAATATGTGCCCTCAATACCCACGACCAGGCATTTCTTTTAAAAAAATCTGAAGTTTTTCTACATATTCAGATGATATTATCTAAGACACAAGAACATTCACATCAATAGATTTAGTTAAATATCACTTCCCCACTTCCTAACAATGGCAATGTCCCTCCTGGGAGTTAAGGTTCTCCCATAGCCTAATAGTTTCAGTCTCAAGTGTGGAGAGTTTTATCATCCAAGAAATGTTTTAGATTTACTACAAGTTCTTAATGTAATAGATTTATCAGTACTTTGGCAAAATTTCAGTTTAAAAACATACATTAAGAGTCAGTGGTCTTCAGACTCCTTCTTTTTCATGAGATAACCAGAATAATGGTCAAGATCAACCAAAAAACCCAATAGTTATAATGAAGATGATTTCATAATGAGGGTTTGGTATGAATAACCTCATGTTTAATCAGTGTGGGAAGGGAAGGTTATACTTTTGTTATAATATGAAGAGATATATTTCCTTCTCAATTCTCATATTTTAAAGAGCACATCTACTTCTAAATGTGAAAAAGAAAACAAACAAACAAACAAAAGAACTTTGCTGGTATATTTCTTCTGAGCTTCTTCTATCTGTCAAAGAAAGAGTTATCACACTGAGAGCAGTACCTTCTGCTAAGATGTGTGTCAATCAGTATTTTAAGGATGGTGAAGAGAGACCACTGACAGTACCTATTTTAAATAAAGCATTTTTCTTTAAGTAAAAATCATTGTTTATTCCAGCTTTATTAAAAAACAGTCTCATTTTTTCTATCACTCATAATAAAAGAGATGTAAGCATTTTAAGAATCTGAATTAGTATGATTTTTTTATAATTCATAATCAATATAGTTGGAGTGAGATGAAAAAGAGGAAATCATGAAATGAGGCAGAGAATGACCATACTAGAATTTACAGATCATGGCAAAGTGTCCTGAGTTTATTTTACGTAATGAGGTCTTTTGATTATTTTAAAGCTTGGAATTCTATTATCTGATTTAAATCTGGAAGAGTTTGATCTGTTTACTATGTAGTGAAAGGCTCAAGTGAAGACAGCAGGAGAGATGAGTTAGAAGTCCATTTGACTAAGCTATGCAGGAAATGATGGTGTATTTAACTATGGAGATGTCGGTGAAAGTAGGAAGAATTTTACATAGCATGAACATGATTTGTAGTCAGGTTAAGAGAAGACAGAAACAAGACAAAGAGAGAAATGAGATACAACTCATAGGTTATTGATGAGAACAATTGGTGCATAGAAGTTTCATATACCAAAATAGGGGAAGTGCAAAGTCAAAGACTGGAAGAAATGGGCTAAGAATCAAAATGTTATTTTGATATATTGGATTTGACATGCTATTAGAGATTCTCGAGAAGTTATGTAGCAAGCAGTAGAATTCAGAGGGTAGATCTGAATGGGAGATAACAATATCAGTTTCCATATCTTTGATTAACAGTAAAGCTTACACTGTAGAGTATAAGTCTGTGTTAAGAACTGTGCCTTTTACCCTGGATTATAAGATGTCATTATCAAGTTTCAAGAATGAATGTAATATCATTGGAATTGTCTCCTGACTCCCATGTTGGACATAGGACAACAAGTATGGAAGCTGGGGTATCAGAAGAAAAAGATGTCAGTGTTGGTGGCTGACAGATCTAATGTGGGTTGTGAGAGACAGAGAGCTGAAAAAGAAGACTCCAGTTGTGAGTCTGAGTCACCCACACTCACAGAATTTTTTCATTTTCTGAGAGGAAGAATATTGTAAGGAGAGTTTAATTTTGGATATGGTAAGTTTAAGAAGCCTAGTGGATATCCAGATGAAATGTCAAAGAGATAAACAGTATATAAATCTGAGATGCAGAAATGAAGGGCAGCCTACAGATGTTTTTTATTTTTTTATTTTTTATTATTTTTTTAAAGATTTTATTTATTTATCGGTGGGGGGGAGAGCGAGCACAGGCAGACAGGATGGCAGACAGAGGCAGAGGGAGAAGCAGGCTCCCTGCCAAGCAAGGAGCCCGATGTGGGACTCGATCCCAGGACGCTGGGACCATGACCTGAGCCGAAGGCAGCTGCTCAACCAACTAAGCCACCCAGGCGTCC
Organism: Mustela lutreola; assembly: GCF_030435805.1. Classification (NCBI taxonomy): domain Eukaryota; kingdom Metazoa; phylum Chordata; class Mammalia; order Carnivora; family Mustelidae; genus Mustela; species Mustela lutreola. Next base: position 61,263,846 of record NC_081304.1, on the reverse strand, counting down.
CCAGATGTTTTTTTTAAAAGCATGGGACAGGAGGAAATTTTCAAGGGAGTGATCACAGACTGAGAAGAGGAAATAACCAAGAACTGAGCCTATCAACAATACAATGTTTGCAGAGTGGAGTAATAATAAAAGCCAGGGAAGGAACTAAGACAAAGTAACCAAATTTCTGTGAGAAACAAGAAGTATTGATTAGTTTAAACAGAACAGACATCTGCCAGAGTGAGAACCTAACCTAATAACAAACAGAGTGATCTTTCAGAAAGTTGCTCAGGTATCTCAAATGTTTAAAACTATTTTTCATTATTGTGTACTGCAAAGTTGTGTGTCTTCTATTTTGGTGAGCACTATCATGTCTCCCATCTAAGAAATTTTAGAATCAGGGTGCTGGGTGGCTCCGTAGGTTAAGACGTCAGCCTTCAGCTAAGGTCATGATCCTGGGGCTCTGGGATAAAGACCGACATCGGGTTCCAAGCTCAGTGGAGTGCTTGTTTCTCCCTCTCTCTTTGCCTGCTGCTCTGCCTACTTGTGTGCTCTCTCTATCTCTCTCCCAAATAAATAAATAAAGTCTTAAAAAAAAAAAGAAATCTTAGAACCACCCTCTTCCTTATCTTCTGAACTTCCCAGGTGCAGTTAGTCAGATCCATGCTTCATCAGGGTGAACAATCTCTCCCATTACAGAATGGATCACATTATCACTTCTCACCTGTACTGCATTAATCTTAAAATGATTGTTCTTTTTCTCTACATTTTCTGTACATAGCTTGCCATAGCTAAATCTACTCCAATGTTTGTTTGTATCTAACTTTTGAAAGTGGGATTGCAGGATATTATGGCATAGGCTTCACAACTCTGTTCTCTTCCTTGGTCTCTGCTCAATACATCCTCTCTTTTGTCGATGTAACTTTGATCATGGTTCTCCCTTTCAATGGGCCCTCATCATTTTCATCATAAATCTTAACTTTAATTGGGCTTTCAGTGTCTTCTGCCATCTGCCCCTGGATTACCTTTCTGATCTCTTGACATTTTCTTACATTATACAATCAACATTGTTAACTATTTTGTGGTTTCCTAAATGCATGATACTCTTTCCAATCTATATTCTTTTGAATGCACAACCCCTGCTATATAGACTGACCTTCATGTGGGCTCATTTTCCAAGATTACTTCAAATGTCAACGAGTTTATGATGAATATCTTGAAATTCACAGACAAAATTAGGTTCTCCCCTCATCCCTAAATTGTTAATGATACATTTTGGATGGTTAAAAAACACTTTGTCAACTTCCTCAATTTGCATTATTTGAGAAAAAAAGATAATGCTATTTTTTACTTTCAGATCCCTAAAATATGGTCAGGAACATAGTAAGCACAAGTACATCTTGAGAAAGAAGGAAATTGGAGAAGAAGGAGTTATCCAGGAAAGGAAAGGAGGAAATTCTCTATGAGTACTTCAAATTCATTTAAATTAAATTGGATGTGCAAGTGAAATTTATGATTTTGTGTTTACCAGACCTCCATCTGTAATGTGGATTTTCATATTCTCTGCTTCTTTTATGACTTTTTATTGACTAACTGGATACTACATTGTCTGAGATTTATTTAAAACTATGCCAGCAGTATATTATGGAAGAGGAAAAATATTTTCTCTACCTTATTATGTTCTTTTACTTATTCTATTAGTTAAATTGACATTAAGAAGATTAATAGGGGGAAATCATTTATTTATTTATTTATTTGTTTGTTTGTTTATTTATTTACTGGAGGGAACAAACTGAATTTTGTATGTGCATTGTCCCACAAAGTGTTGAGAGTTTCAAAGACAATTATGCAATTGAGGCATATGTGCTATCCTGAGCTAAGGGGTAGAGTGTAAGGGTCTGGAGCTTTTAAAAAAGAAAGAAAGAAAGAAAGAAAGAAAGAAAGAAAGAAAGAAAGAAAGAAAGAGTGAGTGAAAAACAATTACAGGGGATGAAAAGACCAAACAGTTCCTGTGAGTTCCAGCAGCTTACCAAACCTAGCCTCGTCTTTGTGGTTATCTCTAGTGATAGCTCTATTCCTAGAGTAGGCCCTCTATCTAAATTCTTTGAGGCATTTAAAGTAAGGTGGGCTACAGCTCTTACTTTGTCTTTTCAGTCTTGGTTGTCTTCAGCTCAAAATTATCCACATGCCAAAGTAGCACATTTTGGGGAGGTTTGTTGTGAACCCCATATATATTTGTATTTGTATGTATTTATGTGTGTATCAGTCTGAACTGCAATACCTGCTATTTGTTCTAATCAGGGAATTAGTCTCAGGGGAGTCATCTACAATTCAATCAGAAAGTTCATACTCTGAAGGGATAGTGACATAAATATTTCAGTTATCTTTACCACCAAAGCTTTGCTAATTCTATAGCAAATATTAGAAATCAGTTTTGATTTATGATATCAGAAGCTTATTAATTATCAGAACAAATTTTAGAAATAGACTATCATAGGTAAAAATTATTGGTGCTCAGGGCATGTAGATTAGCCACATTTTTTTAGAGACAGTTTTCACTATTGCCTATAGGGAAACTAAGGGTCTGGACACTTAGGGATGGTGCATAGGAGTTACTTCAAAATGTTTTCTGTGTCTAGATCTTGATTTATTGGATTCTGGTTGCCTCATTCTGTTAGCTAAATCCTGCATCCAAAATATTATTATATCTGACATAAATAACCTTTTCATGAAAAGTATGTTAGGAGAAGCTGAAACAATGGATAGATGGAATTTCATCATTTTATTGGACAAGTGAGAGCATCCTTCTTCCTAGTAAATATTTATTTAATAAATCTTCTTATATGCAGCAGAATTTAGTTGGTGATGAGATTTTGGGAAAGTGACTAACTCTCATCCAATGTTCACTTTGGCAGCTGCCATTATTAAGAGTTGTCAAGATCAAATTGGCTTGAGTCAGCCTGAAACACTGAGCTCGTGTGAAAGTTCCTGAGCAAAAGCTCTGTGTAAGGGCCGGATGAGCAGAAAGAGAGATGACAGAACTTGGAAACAAAGTGTTTGACAGACGCTGACTCTGTTGATGAAGACAAGTGTGCTTGCCAAGGAGTTCTTTTACAAATGTGCTGAGGTGTTCCGTAGCAGACAAACAAAACTTTCAAAGCTTAGGCAAGATAGAAAACCCTTCAATATAATGAGAATGAATCCCTTCTATGTGATTTAGCTCCATATCCTCTCCTCTATCTCAACAGACCATAGAGAAAAATTGTTCAAAGAAACAGAGATTTGAACATCCAAAGATTAATTATTCCTGATCTAGATCTTTTCCATCACTTAACTTCTCTCAAACGTAGGCATTATAGCCTGTAATTTTAAAAAATGTATATATTCCAGTTGCTTATTTGATATAACCTGTCTCAAGAGAGATTGCAAACTCTCTCTCAAGTTTGCTGGGATATATGAAGGACTCTTGACAAGGTATTGGAATTAGAGGATATGATAATAAACTGACCTTTTTCTCTTAGCCCCTATGAAGAGGTGTCTTTGCAGAATAAAATGCAATGATATCCTGAGAAAGCAGGATCTGTCCTAGGAATTCCACATTTGTGTGAGCCAGGTGCCTTGATGAAACTTAGCTTGTTTCCTGATGTACTGTGAATCTTCCCTTTCACCAATCTTCAGTCACAGCTCCCTCAGCATTATGCTCTGTGTAACTGGTGTTGTTTTAGAATGTCCTGAGAATTATTCACTTCTCCCCACTTAGGGACTTCCAGTTATCTCCCCAAAACAAAACACATAAACAAACAAACAAAAAGCCAGCAAAACCTTCATTAATTATGACAGAAGAAATGAAGGGTAAAATTTAACATTATGACTCTGTCACCTTACACAGTTGTTGGTGTTCTGGTGTTCCACAGTGTTCTCTAAACATGTATTGATGAGTTATTACATCTAATCATTAACATATCACCACAGTTGGTTTTTGTCACAGTTTTGAATTCTAACACAGTATGATTAACATACAAATGCTACAGAGCATGACTAGACCATGCATAAATTAATGGTAATACACCATGTGGAAAAATTCTTGTCCACTCCAATGTAACCTCCATTGAGGCAGAACAATGTATCCATTGCTACAGCAGTCAGAAAAATGCTTGTCCCCAGATGTTCACATTCTAACCACAGAAATGAGGAACTTTGCTGATGTGAATGGCATTGAGATGGGAGATTACCCAGGTTTGCCCCTTCTAATCACATGTGTCCTGAAAAGTAGAAAAACATTTCAGGCTGTGGTCAGTGAGAGAGAGAGATGTGACTCCTGAAAAGGGGCCAGAAATGTATGATATTGCTGGCTTTAGAGATGTAGTAAAGAGGCCACGATATGAAGGTGGCTTTTAGAAGCTGAAAAAGACAAGAAAACATATTCTTTCCTGAAGTTTCTATGGGATAAATAAATAAATAAATAAATAAAAATCAGGCCTACTGACACCTTGGTAGTTGATGAGACTATTTTGGGCTTCTGACAATCAGGACTGTAAGATAATAAACTTTTGTTTTAAATGACTAAGTTTGTGGTAGTTTATTTGTTGGACAAGTAACAGAAAAGACCAACGGCTTACAAAAAATAGAAAATCAGTAACTATGGAATGAATGAGTGAATGAAGCCATCATGGAGCTACATAGAATTCCTCAGTATTATAAAGCACAATCTAATGTCTAGAGTACTAGAATGTTTTCATTGCAGGTCTCTATCGGACTGTATGAAATTGTGTTTAACTCACTTGTTGTAGCTATCTAACATTTTAATTATGATTTTATTTAATTAAATTTTCTCTTATATTCTTGACTAAAAAATCTGTTATTTTTTGGTTTACTGAATGGATGAATAAGTGTTATTTGCATATGAATTATGCTCATCACAATTTCAGGAATTCCTATAGAGCTGAATACTCCTATACTAATATCTTGTAATTTATAAATATACATATATAATGTATATGTACTAGAAATTAGAAATTAGTTTTCTAAGCACTGAACAAGTTTTGCCTGAATATTTGACATTTGTATATTCTTAGGTCTCCACTAGGACACAGTACTGGATACACCAAAGGGAATCACTAAATGCTTATTGAAAAATTGATTAAAATTATATTTAAGTTCCATAGTCATGCACTTCAATTTCTCCTTTGTATGTAAAATCAACCCTGGGCCTCTCTCAAATTTTCCTATATTCATATGGCCAAACTCCAACTCTGTTTAAATCGAACTCTGTACCTAAACTTCCTCCCACAACCATTCTCACTGTGTATTCATGTTTATTTATCTCAAACAGGCTGTTAATATTGCTTGGTAAGCATATCCTGGGCTGTAGTGCATTAATTCCTCCAAAATCTTAAGCCATTTCTCTCCTCTCCCCAACTATTCAACACCTCATTCTTTTTCTCTACTTTCACCTGGTGACTGTATTTCCTAGTTTATCACATGTGACTCATAGGCTCAGTGTCATCATCGGTCTGTATTTCCTAGTTTAATGAAGAAATTAAAATAACTGGAAAAGAACATCCACCCAATTACACTCGTGCCCATATCCCTACAAAACCAATCTGTTCCTATGAATGAAAATCAGCCAAGGCTAAACCTTCATTTTAAACTTAAATATATATATATATATATATATTTACTTTAGAGAGAGAGGGAGTGTACAAGGAGGGTCAGTGGTAGAGGGAGAAAGAGAATCCCAAGCAGACTCTATGCCAAGCATGGAGCTCAATGCCAGGTTCAATGTTTTGACCCCTAAAACATGACCTCAGCTGCTACCAAGAGTTGGAGATTTAACCTACTGAGCTATCCAGGCACCCTTCACTACTTAACTTTCTATACATTTTATTTGAGTTGTCTGTCATCTATACTCTCTATCCCCAATTATAATGAAATTAACTGGGGTGCAGGGATTTTTTTTCTTTTACTCTCTTCTGTTGACACAATTCGAGAGCTTGGATTCTCAGTAAAACTTGGATGAGGGGCACCTGGGTGACTCCATCAGTTAAACGTCTGACTCTTGATTTCGGCTCAGATCATGATCTGGGAAGTGAGATTGAGCCTCATGTTGGGCTCTGAGCTCAGTGGGGAGTCTGCTTAAGATTCTCTCTCTTCCTCTTTCCCTCCTCCTGCTCTCCCTGCTTCTCTCCTTGTCTAAAATAAATAAATTAATTTAAAAAATAAATCTTGGATGAAAGGATGAATAAACCACCATAAAGAAAAAGGATATGTAAACTTTATCACTTTCCAACATGTTGCTGACAAAAAGCACCAGAATAAAAAAATATGGTTTCAACTCTTTTATGTCAGATATATAAATAGATATAGTACTTCAAAGGAGAAGTTGAACTTCTCTTAGTCTTAATATCTTCATATTTAAAATGGAGAAAATTAACTTTCCAATATTCCCTTTATTTGAATACAATACCAGGGAAAATATGTTATTACCATAGCATACAGAAATTAGTTAATCTTCTTAACAGTCCCATTACTTTGGTAGGTCAGCTATTTTAATTCAAAGCAAAAAAAAAAAAAGAAAAAGAATTCAAGACATAGAGAATAATTATTATCATCACCGCCTATGGAGTAGTTATGGGAAAGGCACTGGGAAGGGCTCTTCATACCTAACATAAGATATGTATACATTTCCAGTCCAGATACTTCTCTACTCAGCCTGGCCACACCACTGGCAGAGGAGAGCTCAGAGACAAAGATGAAATACTGATTACCTGTGTAGGGTCTTTCTAGACTCCAGTTTTCCTTGAATAAAATTATCTTCTCTGTCCAGTCGTTGTATTCAGGAATAATCTCACTACCAAACGACTAACATCACGAAGTCACTGTGATTGTAAAATCAGACTTCCATCCTGCTTCCTTAAGCAAAGTTGATAAAGTAAACTCAGAAGAGCCTTTCACATGACATTTGTCCCTTGTTTCTGCTCCCTTCACATATGCTTCTATATCGATTTCCTTCACAAATCTGTAAAGGAGTGCAGTACAGGCACTGTATCTTATTCATTCTTGTTTTTGGTCCAGGAATCCCCTGCTTTTTGGAAGTTCCCATCAGGCCACTTTGCTTTTTACCAAAGACCCAGATGAATAGCTATTTTTCACTAACTGAAGGAAATGCAAAGAGGAATTTCACGTTTATATTAAAATGAAAAGGGAAAAAGCAAAAATAACATATAGCGTTTGTTTTGCTGCAATCTGTTTTAGGGGCAGCACACGTCCTGAGAAACTGGAGCTGCCCCACCCAGCTCCTTTCTTGGGAACTACCATCAGCATCTCAGCATCAAGCCCCTGTGTCTGTGTGTCTTGAACTGTGTCTGTGAGCATCTGTGCTTTGTCTTGATGATTATGTACATCCATTAGCAAGATGTGTCCTAAGGTAGTAAGAAAGTGTAAGAGGGTTAGTATTTTTTTTTTTTTTGAGTCTGGGAATGCTCAAAAATGTTTCCATATAAATTGATGATAATTGCTTCTTCACTTTACTCTATTTCTAGTTTACAAAAGATTTCATAAGAATGCTCTACTTTCAGAGAGTGGGGGAAACCTGTATTTGGGAAACAGCCTGGAATATAATTGGCATTGATTCATGTTTGCTGAATGAATAACTGTTTCCTGCATCTGAGTTATGTTCATCACAATTTCAGGAGGCCAAATAGAGCTGAATATATTCTACCCTACACTAATGTCCTATAATTTCATATAGTTTTAAAATTTCACAAGATTTTCAAAGTTCCCATTTCTTTTCTTTCTACACCACTTCCTCAGTTGTCGCAAATGGCAAGATTTCATTTCTTTTGATGGCTGCATAGTATTCCATTGTGTATATATACCACATCTTCTTGATCCATTCATCTGGTGATGGACATCTAGGTTCTTTCCATAGTTTGGCTATTGTGGACATTGCTGCTATAAACATTCGGGTGCACGTGCCCCTTTGGATCACTACGTTTGTATCTTTAGGGTAAATACCCAAGAGTGCAATTGCTGGGTCATAGGGCAGTTCTATTTTCAACATTTTGAGGAACCTCCATGCTGTTTTCCAGAGTGGCTGCACCAGCTTGCATTCCCACCACTACAAATTACATTTACTTCTATATTTAATGCAAAAAATCAGCATTTTTTTGTTTTAATAATGTAAACATCATAATGTTCTCTATAAATAAACTATAATTATAATGAGTGGTGTTTAGAAAAGATATGCTGCTTTAACCAGGATATTCATTTTCCCATATAAGATGAATGTGTATTTACATACTTATTTTGAATATGGCTGCAAATTCTACACTTATTTGTATATCCAAATTATAAGTAGTAACATTCAAGATGCAAAATGAACAAACCTCTTTAAAAAATTTTAAAGAGAGAGGAAAAGAGCTTTATTTGATTCCGACAGCTGGCTGAGATACACAGTCTTCACAAAGAGGAGAGTGCTCCAGAGAGGGAACATTTGGTGCATATATGTTTTTTTACATAAAGAATTACAAATCATCATGACAAAAGACATCCTAGAAAGTTACAGAATTTATCTTGTGCTTTTAGTATGTATGAGCAAGGCCACTATGACTTTAATCTTATGGAAACCAGGAGGGTTTTTTGTTTATTTGTTTTTCTTAATGTTTGAAATGCTCCTTTTTCGTTGCTTTTTTCCCTTTCTTTTTTGAAATAAACAGACATACAATGTATACTCTGAGTGGAAATAGAGCCCATGCTTTGAGGTTTTGCTGATTCATTTTGACCTTGGTCAATATTAAACTACAACTTTCCTGGGACCCCAGGAACAGGGCTTAAAAACATTAAGTTTTGAAAATTTCCTTTATCAACACAGGGATACAATTATACCTTTGATAGGATAAATGCTTAATTCCTTATGGAAGAAACTATATTTGTGAGAAAGAATAATAATTAAACAAGAACTTAAATGTCCATAAAGCACTTTGAGAGTCTTATTCAGAGATGTCTCCCATTTGCCGAATTATTTTGGTTTGTAACAACTTTTTGATTCCATTTTAAAATGAGAAGTACATTTTTTTTTAATCTTTCCCGCCCCCCGTTCCTCCCGACCCCTCCACCCGCCCTCCCTCCCCCGTCGTCCCTCGAGAAGTACATTTTTAATCCTTATAAAAACCAAAAGAGATATGTACAATTATCCCTATTATGCCCACAATGAAACAAACTCAATGAATTATGTTTTCTCCTTAGGTTGTATCCCTCTCCAGTGTGATAAAGATGAGATTCAAATTCCCATTTACTAAACCCAAATCAAATTCTAAATCATTATAACAAGCTGTCTGCTTAAAATTTAGTGAGTGCTTATCACTGAGCAATCAATTTCAAGCTCACTCTTTCTTTCCTTCTTTAAGATTTCATTTATTTCTTTGACACAGAGAGAGAGAGAGAGAACAAGCAGGGGAAGTGGCAGGCAGAGGAAGAAGAAGAAGCAGACTCCCCGCAGAGTAGGGGAGCCCGATGTGGGACTCCATCCCAGGAGTCCAGAATCATGACCTGAGCCGAAGGCTCAGACATAACACTAGACATAGAATCTCATCAGGCAGATGATGAGATGAAGGATTAATTAAGCAGGCTAAATAATTGTTTAGTATCATTTTGTTAGTTTTACTTACAAGGTGTTATAATTCAAGTTTGTCTTACTAATAATCCTGTGTATTTAATCACAACATGTTAAAATATCATATGGATCACTTTCATAAAAATTCTCTGAAAAACATGCTTCTTATTACATTTCAAGGCTCTGGGCATTCTGAGATTATTGTTTGCTTTTCAATCTTGTTTTGGTTGGATGTTACATTAAAGTATCTGAATGCTGAATTCTAATTTCTTTTTTCAGGACCAGAAGATAAATTGCTTTTGAAGTAATACAATTCTATCATTGCAAATTGTCGGGATAAAATATAGTTATATACATTTACCATATTTAGTAATATATTTAGTATGTGTAGAAACCTTAGATCCCATGAAAATGTAAGCTGTCATATTATCAGCTTGGTCCTCCAAGTGGATTAAAGGCAGTTTATAATGTTGGGATGTATGTTGTAAGGGTCTTCATCAATTACATTTCAGGATAGGTGTTAGCAATGAATTAGTAAAGAGAATTCTAAACTTGGGAGTTATATTCTCAGATTTATGTTTCAGCTCTGTCATTTACTAGGTCTAAATTTTCAGAAGATCGTTTTCTTTTTCTGGGCCTAGATAATCTGTTTTCTTGCTTGCTTGTTTTTATTTATCTGTTTGTTTTTCATCTGTCAAAGGGGCTGTCTTGAGCTGGTGATCTAGAGGTTCCTTTTTACCGATAGTCCCTGACATCACAATGTTGTACGGAAAACATTCTGCTAGGTCAATATTAGTAAAGCCGAATGAATATAAATGTTCTGTTCATTCTCCATGCACACTCTGGAAATCATGAGTAATAAATACTAAACTCACATTTCTTATTTATGTATTTCTTGATCTCATTTTGTGGATATTCCCTTTGCAATAGCCTCTGGGCACATTTACAGGATTTAATAAGAAGAGAGACGATATCTGCAATCTTAATTGTATAGCAGAATGATAAACTAACAGACGGAAAGCTTGTCTTGTAAATTTAATTTCCTCTAAGCTTGTTAGGAAGACTATACCAGAGAATATAACAGCTCTCATCTCAAGTCATTGTATTACATGAACTTTTCAATCCCCATGTCAACTAGTATTAATACATTTAAAGGCACATTGCCTGTTTTAGAAGAAGAGATATGATATGCATTTTAGCTTGATTTAAGATACTTCTGTGTGGCTTATATCTGCTATGGACCTATTTGAGCTCTGTGCATTAAATAGATTTTAATAAGTTGAACTTAGATAATGTCTAATTGCCATTAGTATTTGCATTCCTGAGGCCATGACAGATAATTCAATTTTCCATTACTTAAAAGCAATTGCTTTGTCCCATAACTAGGTTTACTGCACGTGGAGAAAAACCTTAAGCATTCTAAGTGCTTCTTAATATCAGTGTAGATAATTATATTTTCATTTTCTTTTAAATGATGCTTGTTCATATTTTTCATGGATTTCCATATTGCAATCATCATTGGGCTGATGTCTGCTTACAATATAATAGTTGATTAACACAAGAAAAAAATAAAACTATTTCTATTAATAATATCAATTTTTTCTATACTTGTAGAAGTCCAGAAAAGGCAAATAAAAGCACTGACGTAAGATAGTCTGTGTAAGGATAGAGTGAAGATAAAAGAAAGAAAATTCAGATGTGATAAACATTATCATGGGAAAAGTAGTAGCCTGTTTTTATAGATAACATTTTCATTTAACTTCCGCCAAAACTCAATGTGATGATAAATTATATACTTTTATGATTAAGAAACTAAAAACTGGCCCAGTTGTTAAGCTTCTGCTTATGGCTCAGGTCATGATCCTAGTGTCCTAGGATCAAACCCTGCATTGGGCTCCCCACTCAGTGAGAAGCTTGCTTCTCCCACTCCCTCTGCCTGCTTCTCCCCCTACTTGTGCTCACTCTTTCTCTCTGTCAAATAAATAAATAAATAAAACTGTTAAAAAACCATCAAAAGAAATGAAATCTTGCCATTTGCGACAACATGGATGGAACTAGAGCGTATCATGCTTAGTGAAATAAGTCAAGCAGAGAAAGACAACTATCATATGATCTCCCTGATATGAGGAAGTGGTGATGCAACATGGGGGCTTAAGTGGGTAGGAGAAGAATCAATGAAACAAGATGGGATTGGGAGGGAGACAAACCATAAGTGACTCTTAATCTCACAAAACAAACTGAGGGTTGCTGGGGGGAGGGGGTTTGGGAGAAGGGGGTGGGATTATGGACATTGGGGAGGGTATGTGCTTTGGTGAGTGCTGTGAAGTGTGTAAACCTGGTGATTCACAGACCTGTACCCCTGGGGATAAAAATATATGTTTATAAAAAATAAAAAATTAATGAAAAAAAACTGTTAAAAAAAAGTAAAAGAAAAACTAAAATCTGGGAAATTATGTTGTATGAGTTGTATGCTCAATGTCAAAGGTAGTTAAGCTGTTGAAAATGCTAACTGATAATCAGTTGTGACACTGGTACTTCCAACATACCACACACATTTTGTTATGTTTCCTGTTGCAATGTGAAGCCCATGTTCTTTCCCACAGAATCTGGGGTCTTTGACTTCTTGACCATTGAATGTGACAGTCTTCCATTTTCTGGTTCCAGATTTCAAGAGATTGACTTGAACTGTCAATCTCATCACTGTCATTTCCTGCTTGTAGAACAGTTGTTCTTGGATATGTGAGCCATTATTTTAAAATTCCAGTTATTCTTCTAGAGAGACCATTTAGAGAATTTCTGAGACCTAAGGAGAAGAAACACCTAAATGATACCAGTTTCACCCAATCTCTACAAAGTAATGTACAGAGTAGCCCAGTCTTCAGCTGTGTGTGACAGAAGGACTCCATGGATGCCATGTAAACAAAAAAATCATGCAACTGAGCTCTCCCTGAATTTCTAGCTCTCCCAGATCTGAACTGTAATAAAATGGCATTTATACCACTAAGTTTCTGATATTTTGAGAAGCAGGTATTGATAAATAGGACAGACACCAGAGCACATGTTCGTTCCAAGATAAAATTGTGTTACCTGTGGAAGAAAAAAATATGATAATAATTTTTCCAATTAAAAGGAAGTTTGAAAGGAATTATTGCCATTTATAAAATTAGAAAAATATGGTTAGAATGAATATAAATTCTACAAAATTCCAAATTATAAAATTGCAGAGAGATATTTCATCCTAAAAAAAAATTAAGAACTTTAAAAAAAGGTCTTATTAAAAAAATAAATAAATAAATAAAAATTTTAAAAGGTCTTATTAAACATATGGTGAGGCAAACAAAAATAAGAATGCTATATATTATATATATTTTGTGAAGTTATGGAAGTTCAAGCACTAGATAATCAATTTGAAAGCAACATAAAGGGAAACTACCATATTATCCTAAGATATTTTAGCATCATTCTTAGATGCACATTATTGCCTAAATTTATCTCACAAAATGTAGTATATCGAGTAATCATTAACTATTTATTGAGGAAAGCTTGAAATTAAGACATATAACTGACAAGCCTTGAAGATCAGTTAGCTCATAGACTACCTCCAGGCTCTTACTACTCATATCTAGTATGTACTGCTTCTAAATAAATCTTCCAAAAGGTCAGTTCTGATCATGTCATCATCCTGCTCAAAAACTTCTATGATTCTCCTTTGGCTGTAGGAGAAAAAGAAAATATTTGGTTGCCCATGGATTATTTTATATAACTTTTTCTCCTTTAACTATTCTAGAATAAATTCTTATTTTTCCTTTCTCCTTAAACACACACACACACAAAATACAAAATACACAATACTAGAGAAGAGACATGATATCATAATAATAACTTTCATTAATATCATAAAAAAGGGGAAAGTAATATGAGAAACACCCAGCAGCCTATGATCCTTAAGAATAATTGAATTATGCCAGACAGGTATTGTGATTAACCTACAGGTTAGCAATGGAAGAAATTTCTTCACTAAACCCTGCATCTGCTGAAGGAGAAGAACTAGATCTTCTACTTTTTGGCTATCATGTATAAAACTGCTGTGGCTTTCGTGTGTGTGTGTTTTTTTTTTTCTTTGTTGTTTTGCTTTGTTTTGCTTTTCTTTAAAAAATTTTTTTTTAATTTGAGAGAGATAGAGAACACAAGTAAGCAGGGTAGGGGCACAGAGAAAGAAAAATAAAAAAACCTTAAGCGGACTCCCTGCTGAGCACAGAGCCCAAAACAGGACTTCATCCTAGGACCTTAAGGTCATGAACTGAGCCAAAATCAAGATTTGGAGGCTTAACCAACTGAGCCACCCAGGCACACCCCGGGTTTTTGTGTGAACATAAAATTTTATGTATCTGCTTTAAATGGCCAAAGTTTTAGTTTAAAGATGCATGGTACTTACATATTTTGTGTGTGTGTATGTATCATACATTGTTGTTTAAAAAAAAAAAACCTGCCCATGTATTTTCCAGAATGTCTATCCATTTTAAATTCCACCAGTAATATATTTGTTTTTCCTACCCTAACATTTGATGGTGTCACTATTTTTTTTTAATTTTAGTCATTCTAATAGATGTGTGGTGATACCTCATTATGGTTTTAATTTTCATTTGTGTGTTATCTTCATTGAAGTATTTCTTCATAACTTTTGTTCACTTTCTAATAATACTGTTTTTGGTTTTGTTGTTGTGGGTTTGTTTTTAGTTCTTCAGATATTTTAGATACTTGCCTTTCGTCAGATATGTGGCTTGCAAGTATTTTCTGCAAGTAATTTTTTCAATCCTTTTAACAGAGCCTTTCACAGGGTAAGTCCAATTTACCGGTTTCCTTTTATGTTCTGTGCCTTTAAGTCACTCAAAGAATTCCCTGCCTGGTTCTAGATCCCAAAGATTTTCTCCTGTTTTTTTGTTTGTTTTTTTCTGTTTTATTTTCTAAATGTCTTATAGTTTTGAAAATCCCATTAAGGTTATGATTCACTTTGACTTAAATTTCATATGATGTATGAAACTTAATTTAAGTGACTCCCTCACCCCCTTCTGTAAATGTCAAATTGCTACAGTACCATTTCTTGAAAAGTATATTGTTCTTCCATTGGGGATGGGTATTGATGTCAAAGTCCCTACTTGGTCTTGACTGATATTGGTTGGGGAAGGAAATTAAGAGGAAAGGAGAGTTTACAGACTGACAGGAATGACAGTCCTGGATCCTTATTTAGTCATCCCTGACACCACCCCAATGGAAAAATTAGGCTGCTTCCTTATGATCCATAAATGTTTTCTATTTGACCTTTGTGATTATGGGTAGAAGTGGAGCCAGATATTTTTCTATGCTACTTGCTTGTACCATACCAGTTGTTTTTATAAAACTTTCCCAACTTGAAAGTTTCTGCCATTTCCTGATCCTTTGGCTAGAGTTCAGGCTGTTGGGATTTTTTTTTTCTTGTTTGAATCCATTAGTGTAGAAAAATATAGAAAAAAATCTAAAAATATATATAACAGTCCTGAAAAACAGACACCAATACTTCAGAATAAAAAAAAAAAAACAGGAATTTGCACTATATTAAAATAAAAATAGACTGCATGACACAATATATAAAACCAAAGTCAATAACCATAACATATAAAGATTATCAGTTATGCAGATTATGGACAAAGAAATACTGAAAATATGATACCAAGAGTTCTTATAAAGTATTTGGAAAAAATGGTCAAATAGAATAACATGTTCAAAAAATATGAATAAATATATAGGAACTATAAAATCCAAAAGCTAAATAAACAGATGGAAAGGTTTTCAAGTTCTAAGTATGGTAAAAATAGATTATTCAAATAATCAATCATAAACAAATTTAAAACAGGTACAGCTCCTATTAATTTCCAGGATGGTAAAATCTATTAAAGTAAAATATAAATATAAATATATATCTCTTCAATCAGCAATCTCCCTAATGAATATGGTTCATGACATCAAATTTTATATTATGAAAAGACAATAAACTCTATATAAATTCTATATTTATAAGTGTAACAGAGAATATATTTGTAACAGGGAATACGGGTACATATGTGATTCATATATAGTTGATTTTCATTATTTATGGATTCATCCACTCATTAAAATTTATTGTAACTCAAAATCAATATTCAGCTTTCACAGTCATTTACGAACATAGGCAAAGCTGTGAAAAATTTGAGTTGCCCAACATACAAGTTCCCTATGGGTGGAAAACAAAGTATTGTTTGGTCACCTTGTTCAGCTCAGATTTCAGGGTTTTTTCCCCCCATGGCTTAATAAGTACCATATTTTTTGCATTTTATTGTGCTTTTAAAAAAAGACTTATTTATTTATTTATTTATTTTGAGAGAGAGAGAGAAACTGCGCACAGGAGTTGGGAGAGGGACAGAGGACAAGCATTTCAAGCAGACTTCTTGCTGAACCCGGAGCCCCTCACATTGCAGGTCTTGATCCTAGTACCCATGAGATTATAACCTGATCAGAAACCAAGAGTCAGATGCTTAACTGACTGAACCCCCCAGGTGCTCCTGTGCTGTTTTTGTTTGTTTGTTTGTTTGTTTGTTTTATTTTTATTTTCACTGTTTGTTTATTTATTTTTTAAACATTTTTTTAAAGATTTTATTTATTTGTCAGAGACAGAGAGAGTGAGAACACAAGCAGGAGAGCAGCAGGCAGATGCAGAAGGGAAGCAGGCTCCCTGCTGAGCAAGGAACACAATGCAGGACTCTATCCAAGGACTCTGGGATCATGACCTGAGCAGAGCACAGCTGCTTAACTGACTGAGCCACCCAGTCATCCTATGATTTCACTGTTTAAAATGGCATCGAAGTGTAGTATCAAAAGTGTAAGGTTTCCAAAGTGCAAGATGGGTGTGATGTGCCTTACAGAGTGTGTTAGGTAGGGTTTTTTCAGATACAAAGTATGGTGCTTTTAAAAAACAAAACCCATCTATATGTTGCCTCCAAGAAACTCATTTTAAGCCCGAAGACACCTCCAGATTTAAAGTGAGGGGTGGAATAGAATTTACCATGCTAATGGACATCAGAAGAAAGCAGGAGTGGCAATCCTTATATCAGATCAATTAGATTTTAAGCCAAAGACTATAATAAGAGATGAGGAAGGACACTATATCATACTCAAAGGGTCTGTCCAACAAGAAGATCTAACAATTTTAAATATCTATGCCCCCAACGTGGGAGCAGCCAACTATATAAACCAATTAATAACAAAATCAAAGAAACACATCAACAATAATACAATAATAGTAGGGGACTTTAACACTCCCCTCACTGAAATGGACAGATCATCCAAGCAAAAGATCAGCAAGGAAATAAAGGCCTTAAACAGCACACTGGACCAGATGGACATCACAGATATATTCAGAACATTTCATCCCAAAGCAACAGAATACACATTCTTCTCTAGTGCACATGGAACATTCTCCAGAATAGATCATATCCTCGGTCCTAAATCAGGATGCAACCAGTATCAAAAGATTGGGATCATTCCCTGCATATTTTCAGACCACAATGCTCTAAAGCTAGAACTCAACCACAAAAGGAAGTTTGGAAAGAATCCAAATACATGGAGACTAAACAGCATCCTTCTAAAGAATGAATGGGTCAACCGGGAAATTAAAGAAGAATTGAAAAAAATCATGGAAACAAATGATAATGAAAATACAATGGTTCAAAATCTGTGGGACACAACAAAGGCAGTCCTGAGAGGAAAATATATAGCGGTACAGGCCTTTCTCAAGAAACAAGAAAGGTCTCAGGTACACAACCTAACCCTACACCTAAAGGAGCTGGAGAAAGAACAAGAAAGAGACCCTAAGCCCAGCAGGAGAAGAGAAATCATAAAGATCAGAGCAGAAATCAATGAAATAGAAACAAAGTATGGTGCTTTTGGTCATTAATTCAATGTTAATGAATTTAACAAAGTATATTAAATAAAATGTCTTCAAACCTACAAAAAACGAGATTATGGGTTGATTGGCTGACAAAAATGTGAACAGAGACTCCTAGGAACCTAATGCTGTATTTCACCTAGGAGCAATGTTCATTATTTACTAACTTAAGTGATATCTCAAGGGTGATAGATAAAGACCAACAGACAAAAACAACACAGAATTGCAAGGGGTAGAAAATGGTAAATATATCAAAATGCTCTTCAAATTAAACATTTTAATGAACATATTTGCCATATAACTGACTATATTGAAAATTGAAATATTGAAATATAAAGAAAATTGCTAGAGATGAAGATATGAATATGTATATGGATGTATATATGGATGTATATATGTATATATACTTATGTTTTTGTTTGGTCTGGGAAATATCATATATATTAGATATAACATATTTATATGACTATTATAATATAATTTTATGAATTATATAATAATTTATATACATATTTTTTATAAAAGCCAAGCAAATGCATCCCATGTTAAATTTCTCTGTTAACTAGCTAGATGACCAAGCTCAAACCATTTCATTTCTATCAGGTTCAGTTTCCTCAAATGCATAATTAGGGGATTTATCTAGTTAATATCACTTTTCCATGTCCTTGAAATTATAACAATTGTGTAGAATATCTTCTAAAAGATTATCAGCTAAACCAAAAGGGATTTTAACCATCTTTGCCATAGATTTTCTGCATTAATAAATTTCAGTTCTTACTGACTTTTTTCAAACATTTTAGTTAAAGTGTGTATAAATACTCTTAACTCCTATTTTTGTTTCTCAAAAGAAAAACGGAACTGTTTATTATGCCCATGTATCTCCACAGGAAAAAGTAAATTCTGGTATGTATTTAAAATCTAAATGGCAAAAGAATTTACACATACATAGGAAAACAAACAAACAAACAAAATTTGATACCCGCAGTAGAACAATTCCCTAGCTATTTACTAAGTTACTGTTCCTTTTTCTGAAGCAGATTTTTTCAGTAGATCACTTAACCAGGCATGAAATTCATGCAATGCCTGGAATTGAAACACAGGCAGAGTATCTTGGTGTTCTAATTTTCTGTGGGTTTTCTAGTCCAAACTTCTTTATCCTGAGGTTCCTAGAGTTGTTCTGATGCTTCCATTAGACTGAAATCCCATTTTCTTTCCATAAAAGTGCCTTTTGGGGCTCCTGGGTGGCTCAGTGGGTTAGAGCCTTTGTCTTCAGCTCAGGTCATGATCCCAGAGTCCTGGGATTGAGCCCTGCATCGGGCTCTCTGCTCAACAGGGAGACTGCTTCCCCCTTCTCTCTCTCCCTGCTTTTCTGCCTACTTGTGATCTCTGTCTGTCAAATAAATAAATAAAATCTTTTTAAAAAACTGTCTTTTTTACTAAAAATGGTTTTGGTGGGTTTTGATGACTTGCAACAAAGTGTTGTGACTAACACAAAAATTAATATCCTGTACTTTGTTTTACAAATTTTATTTTTCTAGTTTCTGTGTCTGCTCTATTAGAAATTATTTATGTAATATAAATTCTTTGTTTTAAAATCTTCTGTTTCCAAAACCAGGATTAATGTGTTTTATTACTTGAAATCTTGTTTCAGATATCTTACATGGATTTATGTCATATAAAAGTGATAATCATCTGTGATAATTATTCAGCACCAGCAAAGAGAAGTACATATATAATTCATATTTGTAAAGTTATTTATAATTTATAGTGTAGCATACAACCTAATGCTTAATTTATCATATAGCATATATTTTTCATAATTTATGATATAGCATATAATGCATGCATACAATATTTGGATGTTGTTCACTCAATTTTTAAAACCTCAAATGGTAATGTCTAATACACTTAGAATTGAATAAGACATCATTCAGAAATTCCCAATTAAAATAAATCTTTCATTGTTTCATATCATGGCTATAATGAAGAATCTGGATTTTCTATCTCTATGAGTGAGCATAATAATGGAATCTCAGTGCTGACATGTACAATGTCTTGCTGTTTCTTTGAGGAAAAACACTGTTTTCAACTAAATAAAATACAACTCTGTTTTGATGGCAAAGGTAAAGAAAGTTAAATATTAAATTTATGATCAGGTTCTGAAAAATTATATTTCACACACCTAGGATTTTCAAAATTGGATAATTTAATCATATCACTAACAGATGACTTGATTTCTCGGATACATTTTTGTTGACTCTTACATGCTTTAGTACTAATACCAGACTTCAGTATCTTATTAATTATTTTACTTTCTGCCGTGTGATAATATGCTTGCTTTAAATGAATCAAAACGATATTTTAATATTTGGCAAGATAGCAGGCATCTGATTTGGACTTACTCTTTGTGAAATTAATTATACTTAATAAAACATGATAGCTAAATCACTCAATGTATAAAATATTTATAATCAAGATTTGGAAAAACAAAAGAAAACCCATGGAAGTCAGTGGGTATAAAGGAAAAGTAGCCTTCATTTAGCCTCTAGCCATAATACTTCTATTGGCAGTTGTCGTCTGCCAACTTCTATTGAAGTCCTTGTCTATATATTTATTAAAAAAAAAAATCAGATGAGTTGTTATATGCTTTGCCAAGATACAATGGTGTAGACGTAAGTGCAGCACATACAAACATAAATAACATGTGCACATATTATCCTAAAGTGTCGGGGTCGCGCCCCTAAGATGGCGCCAACTACATAGCCCGAGGAGCACGGACAGCCTAAAAAACATCCGCCCTGGCCACATGTGACCTCGTGCTTATCACATGAACACCGTATGCCACCACTGCCTACGAGCCCCAGATACCTCCTGTTCACGTGAACGCCTCTGTGATTGGCTGTTATGCCCTATATAAGGCATGGGACCTTCCCCATGGGAGGAAGGAAAAAGATTGACCAGGGAATAAACAAGAGCTTGTGCATCGACCTGTGTGTGTGTTGGTGTTGTGTCATCTCTACAGGCAGGGAGGGCGCAACACTAAAAAATTTCAAAGTAGTTTATGGCTTACCTGATAAGATATAGGCATGTAAATTTACAAGTTCATTAAAACTGTAATTCAAGTGTAGCTGGGCTCCTATGCAACTGTTGCATTTTCTTTTTCTTTCTCTCTTTCTTTCTTTCTTTTTCAATCTATACTTGGGGAAGTAATTCTTATTAAGTAATCTATTCTTGTTAAGATTAGATGACTAGAAAACAACCTTAAAAGATAAGACTCAGAATTATAAATCCTATTAAAATGTCAAGGAATTGCAAGAAAATTATTTTCTTTGCACATCAGGTGATAGCACAGTATTTATAATAGGTGTTTAAATAGATACATAAACAGATAAATAATTTCTGTTCTTTCTCAAATGATGGTCCCTGGCCACTAGCTACATCAATGCATTACCTTCTACCTTACTCTTTCCCTGTCCGTAAATAGCATCTGAAGTTACTCTTCCTTCCTAAATAATTCAGTACTGTCTTTCTGCTTGCATATGCATCAGAGCAAAACAAAAGTTGTATAGTTACTGGCAAAACCCAGGATTCTAGGAAAGCTTTCAATTGATTATGCTCTGTATCCTAAGTATCTTAAGACTGATACCACCTTCAATATATTCTTTTATTATGGGGATGGGGTGGAAGAGTAGTGAAAATTTGAATGCTAAGAAAAACAGGGTGTTTCACTTTATGTGTATTCAGTACATCATATTTGCTGGAAAAAAAAAACACTTTGAACTGGACACATTATAGAATTGTATATAGAGGGTACATTTAGCTGCATGTAGAGCTGAGATTATTTCCCAGCAAAGAAAGTGACAATGGAATTGCAAGCCAGTATTTACCCTTGACACTTGACTGAAAACTCTTTAAGGCATTATCCATATTTCATTCACTTTTATATTATGTACTATCATAACACCTACAAAATAAAAATGGATGTTACAATATTTATGTGGATGAAAAGAAAGAGAAATAACTATATTCTCAGGGGCCTCTTTTCAATTATCTTGTTGGATTTAATGGTTCGTTATTTAACTGGGAAGGTCACTTGCTTCGACATGATGTATTTTGGAGTATATTCAGGGAGTGCCTGAAAGTTGGGAAAGAAGTCTTCATGGGACTCTGGCACTTCTCCATCTCTTCTGACAAAAACATGGTGTTATTAATTTCTTGCTGTGGTTACAGCAAGATTTGCTGTAAGATTTGCATACCCATTGTATGTGTGTGTGTTGTGTATGTTGTGATAAAATCAAAGGAGTGATATGCCATTACTTTTGCCACATTATATGGGTCAGCAGAAAGTCACAGACCCAGCTCAGCTCAGAAGAAGGGGATTATGATCACCTAAGGTATGTTTGTCACAGGTTATAACAACTTCTTCCCAGACTATTCTTTGTAAAAGACATCTGAATAGCAAACAGCCTTGGAAGAAATAGTGATTTCCTCAAGGACAGAGGTTAGATTTGTTTCCTGAGCAAGATAATAAACACAATGCATTGCTTCAGGGCAATGGTTGGACAGAATCGCTTTGGCTCTTTTAAAATATTATGGTCTCTTATTCTCAGTGTCCCTCAACTGTGACAAACGCATGGTGTGCATGACATGACCGCGGCCTGTCTGTATTGTAGGCCTGGGATTCGAAGTGTGTGTCAGGATCATCCTCAGCTTTGATGATTTGCTAGGACTCACAAGACTCAGAAGTTGTTATATTCATGGCTATAGTTTATTAAAGCTAATAGATACAGAGTAGAATCAACAAAAAGAAACAGCCCTGGGGCAAAATCTGAAGGAAAACAGTCCCAAACTTCTAAGCACAAAGTCTGGAGGAAATCAGGCTGCCCCCTCCTGGTGGAGTCACAGAGAACACACTAGTTCTTCCAGGAGCAGTGTGTGACAATACGGGAAAAGTGCTACCAATCAGGGAGATTCCTATGAGTTTGGATGTACAGAGTTTAAATTGAGTTTTGGTCATGGAGGGGTACAGTACCTGGGTGACCACCCTCAGTTACTCAAATGGAAGGCCCTTGGATAAAAAGCAGATGTTCACCCTAAATCACATTGCTAAGCACAAATTATCTGGACAGACTGGTATAGCATGTCCCCAGGCCTCAAGCATACAGAAACACTTAAATGGAACATTCCAAGAGCTCAGTTCCCAGCAGGAAACCAAGGATCCTGAAAATAGTTTTTTTTTTTTCCTTAGAAATGTACAGAGTTTGAACAACCCATGCCTGCTGAGTTAATCCTTCCTCCTCAGGGTGAGGGGCTTGGCGGGGGGTGGGGGGCTGGGGGGTAGGGTGGGGTGGTGGGGAGGGATAGGGGGCAAAAGGAACCAATGCTAATATGAAGCTCACACTGTCTGTGTGTGACACCATGATTAACAGAATCCTTTGTCTCAGAGCAACTGCTGCAATTGAACATGTCCTCTTACAAACAAGGAAAAATTCCAGACCCTTCATAGCTCTTGATGGACAGTCACACAATCCTGAATGAATAGTGCATAAGGTAGACCCCGTGCTACCCATCTCATGTGTGAAGTAGCCTCGTTTTACCCAAGTAGTTTTGCTTCATCAGCTGAAACACTATTCAAAATTATAAATTAATTTAAAAAGTTTTTTTTCCAAGTAAGTTTTTTTTTTAAGATTTTATTTATTTATTAGAGAGACAGAGAGAGAGCATAAGCAGGCTGAGCAGCAGGCAGAGAAAGAGGAAGATCTTGATCCCAGGACTCTGGGATGATCCCCAGGACCCCGGGACAATCCCCAGGACCCAAGGATCATGACCTGAGCCAAAGGCAGCCACTTAACCTACAGAGCAACCCAGGCATCCCTCAAGTAAGGTATTTAATTGTGGTACAGTGAATAAAGTAGCATGGATTAGTTTGCATTTATAATTGTAAATGAAAGTATGTTCTTGCATTTCAATATTTTATTTCCAGTTGTACAGTATGTAAATGGTAGATTCTATTATGTAATGCATACTGCATCTAGCTATTTAGTAGAATTTTATTTAGCTTCTTATTTCATTGAACTATAAAACAATAGATGCAAATTATACTATGTACAAGATATTATATTTTTATATTTAATTAAGAACAACCATTATGGAAAAAAATAATTGCCTTTGGACATTTTGTAAATTTTGTTGGTTCCTTTTCTTTTCCTGAAGAGAGAGTTTCCTTCTGTACTTTGAGATGAAACAACATATCATAAATCTTTAAAAATATGTATTTCACTAAGCATAATACCCTCTAGTTCCATCCACATCATTGCAAATGGCAAGATTTCATTTCTTTCGATGGCTGCATAGTATTCCATTGTTTATATATACCACATAGTCTTTATCCATTCATCTGTTGATGGACATCTAGGTTCTTTCCATAGTTTGGCTATTGTGAACACAAAATAATTCAGTCAGAGAAAGACAACTATCATATGATCTCCCTGATATGAGGAATTGGAGGTTCAAATTGGGGGGGGTTGGGAGGTAGGAAAAGAATAAATGAAACAAGATGGGATTGGGAGGGAGACAAATCATGAGTGACTCTTAATCTCACAAAACAAACTGAGGGTTGCTGTGGGGAGGGGGGTTGGGAGAGGGGGTTGGGGTTATGGACATTGGGGAGGGTATGTGCTTTGGTGAGTGCTGTGAAGTGTGTAAACCTAGCGATTCACAGACCTGTACCCCTGGGGATAAAAATACATTATATGTTTATACAAAAATTTAAAAAAATTTTTAAAAAAAAGAAATATGTATTTAACTTATTTGGACCTTGATATCATAGGAGTTTTTCCCCTCCACTTCCCAGTAACTCTGTCAAAATGTCTAGTTTGGGAGGGGGCGAGGTCATCTCTTTTATTGGTGATATACTTACCCACAGATGTCTAACATATCTGCAAGTCTTTGGGGCATGGCTCTAACTACTCTTTCATATGGATTATCTTTTCATAGATGTTTGTATTGCAAATAGTCTTGAAAGATATAACAATTGCTTTTAGAACAAAAGGCAGGTATGTTTAATGACCATTACAAAACATTCTG
Source organism: Mustela lutreola (assembly GCF_030435805.1). Lineage (NCBI taxonomy): Eukaryota > Metazoa > Chordata > Mammalia > Carnivora > Mustelidae > Mustela > Mustela lutreola. The sequence goes on along the minus strand of NC_081304.1, from coordinate 61,239,211 downwards.
GTCCCCTACACTTAGAATTCTTCTCCTTTAACAAACCCGTGACATATGCAGGTCTCTCCTGGCCCTCTTGTATAACCCTGTAGAAACTAGAAGCTAAAGAACAAAAGCAAAAAATAAAAATAAAAGTGCTGATATCCTCCTGGCTAACACTATTGCTGTCATGAGTAAACTCTTCTTAGTCTATATTCTGCAACACCCTTAAAACCGTAGGCTAACTTGTTAGATTGCAAGTAGGTAAAATCTTATACACTTCACAGTGTATCAGTGGTCTTCACACTTTGTCTTATGACAGGTCATGTTACTCAACACATTGAGTCTCAGTAGCAATAATGATACTTAAAGTTAACAAGGCAGAGTAACCTCTTAGCCCTGTAATATTTGACTTTAACCTGACTAAACACATTTACATAGGTAAAGGTAGAAAATAACAACACTAAGACGTGGGGAAGGAGGGCTTATCAGAACTGAAGAATAGAAGAAAGCCACTTTGGGATATAAAGCAAGGTGCATGCAGAAGGATACTTTTGATGGGAGAGTTTAACCCAGGCAAACAAATCAACAAGCCGAATGAGGAAGAATGTCTGTCCTGAGGAGATTAGGCATAATAAGACATGTTTATACAGGCTATTGAATTCATGAATTGGTTGATTCAGTCTGCCCATTGGCTGTCTATGGCCCTCAAAATCCATCTTCCCCTTATCGCCTTCTAAAATGGAGAACATCTCACAGCCAAGAGTTATACTGTGATACGCTTAGGAACAATGAGATGCACACTGAATTACCTGTGAAAGGAGTCCCCTATTATAAAAGACACGTCTCAATAAAAGGTCTTTTGTTATTAATATTTCCTTGATATTCATGCTTGGAAAAAGGAAATTAATTATAGTAGAAATATTTAAGATAAATTTTACAAGTTTCAAATTAAAGAGCAAGAAAATTTAAAAAGACTTAAATAATTACTGTTAGCCTTGAGTATGTGTTACATGAGAAAACTAGATCCAAGTGAAATCCTGGTAGATAAGAAAGAATTAAATCATGGGGAAATCACCGAGATTTCCTCTTCTTATTTTGCCTATTGAAAGTATCAGGAGATCTACCATAGTTTGTTTCTGTGTACTTCCAAACCCAAGGCCACAAAAACATACACACAAAATAAAAAGCCAAAGCAATATTAAGATGTCATACTGTAATTCAATTTGAGTACATTTAGTAAGAAAATATGTTCTAAGATCTTCAATATTTTTATTTCTCCAAAGATTATTCTGGTTTGCATAAATTATTGGACCTGGATTTGTGAATCCCAAACTGGGCTTTCCTGGTGTGAAAATCTTAATTATTGAACTATATAAATGAGTGTCTCTTTTCTGCTTATTTACATACTTGCTGTGTTAGTTTATTTTATGAAGAAAAATGCTGGTCAGAAGATATGAGATTTGGTCTATTTCATGTTTATATACCTCATTCTGTAATAATTAATACATGCACACTTCGCTAAGGTTGCATGACAAAATACCACACACTGTATGGTTTAAACTACAAAAATTGATTTTCTCTTAGTTCTGGAAGTAGAAGCCCAAGATCAAAGTGTCAACAGGTTTTTTTTCTTCTGAGACTTCTTTTCTTGGCAAACAGAAGACTGCCTTCTAACGGTGTCCTCACACAGCCTTTCTCCATGCACGCACCCCCTGAAGTCCTTTCTTTTTCTTCTTCTTTTTTTTTTTAAATTAATTTATTTATTTTAGGGAGAGAGAGAACATGAAGGGAGTAGAGCAGAAGGAGAGAGAGAATCTCAAGCAGACCCTGTGCTCAGCACCAAATCTAAGACAGGGATCAATCCCAGGACAGGTGAGATCATGACCTGAACTGAAAGTAAGAGTCCAGGGCTCAGCCAACCGAGCCATCCAGATGTCATGAAGTATCTGCTTTTTATAAGTAAACCAGTCCAGTTGGATTAGGAACCAACTCTAACAGCCTCATTCTAATTTGTTCTCCTCTTTAAAGACTTTTTATCTCCAAGATAGTCATATTCTGAAGTTTTGGGGTTAGGATCCTAGAGCATGAATTTTAAGCTGATAAATAAACTATATATGTATAATAAAATTCTTCTAGAGAAAGCTGTTTTTTCAATTTTCTTTGGTCTTATCAACTCTGAATAAATGCAAAATAACCAACACGGTGCCTGAAAAATTGCAATTCAAACCCTGAACTGTGATTAATTCACCAGGGAAATACCCACATTGTGAATCCTTGATGTTTAGTTAGCAAGCCAGAATGCCCTTAAAAGCACCCAAATATTCCTGCCCCTTGTATTAAAATTCTAGTGTACAGATTTAAAATATATATATATATACATATGTATATATATATAAAAGTTTCAAGTTATGGTGTGCCTTTCAAGCAAGAAGTACTATTCCAATCCCCCTAAATAAACAAAGCAATTAGCTTTCTACAATTTTGTTTCTCCTAGTTTCAAATTAGGTTCATTTACATTTTGTCTTCTGCTAATGTGCATTTATTTCTGTCCTTTGCATAGTTTGGCAGCAAAGGATAGAAGCAATAAAGCAATATATAAACTAGCTTATAAAATCATTTTTATTTTCATAAGACATCATGTGGACATTGAATGAGCAGTTGGTAGTAAGGTTTCATCAGACAATATTTATTTCTTTGGTCTGCTTGAATATGCTCTTGTTTTGTGAGGTAAATAATTTATACATAAAATCCAATCTATACATAAAATTCAATTGTTCTCCTGAAACCTGAGGAGAAAGAAAAATAAACGTCCAATGAAAGTAAGCTGTGAATGTAGCACAGTCCCAAAGGTTTATTATTATTATTATTTTATTTCTTAAAGATTTTACTTATTTATTTTGAGAGAGAAAGAGAGGGGCGCAAAAGCAGAGGGAGAGAGAGAATCTTAAGCAGACTCCATGCTGAGCATGGAACCTGACATGGAGCATGGTCTCACTATTCCCAGATCATAACCTGAGCCGAAATCAAGATTCTGGCACTTGGAGAGAGGCACCTGGGGCTTAGTCATTTAAGCATCTTCCTTCAGCTCAGGAGTCCCACATGGGGATCCCTACTTGCTGGGGTGTCAGTATCTCCCTCTATTCTTCCCCCATGCTTGTGCTCTCTCTCTCTCTCTCTCTCTCAAATAAATAAACCCTTACTGTGAAAATATTGAGAGTGAATCTAATGTTTAAAAGGGCCAAAAATAAACGGAGTTAGCCCTGAACAGCTCTCTCTTTTTTTTTTTTTTTTAGTTGAATGTGCCTTGCTATGACTATTGGATTATTCTAAAATTACAACCAATGTAACATATCTCTGTCCTTTAGTGAGGACACAGATCAGCCTTAAATACAACTACACACACACACACACAACACACAACTTTGAATCAAGAATCAGAAAACACAATTCTAGTCCTGGTTCTGTCATTTTCCTGGTTTGAGAAATTCGTTAAATAAAAAAAATCAATAAAATCTAAAGACTACAAAGCAAACCAATTTGGGCCTTAATTATCTCATTTTTAAAATAATGAAATATAAGCTCTACTCTCAAAAATCCTTTTCAAATTCAAAATCTATTACTGCCAAGAAGGAACTTCCAGAACAAACAGGACATGAAAATAAATAGCTCTAACTTTTTTTCCCTCCAGCCCTCCAATTTCCTACCAGATTCTTCCACTGTGTGAAGCTTGCTGGGGAGGAAAGAAATGTATATGGCCTTTAAGTCTCTTCTAGCTGGACTAAGAGTTAAATGTATATGAGACAAATTAACAGGAAAAAATAAAATTTAATTATATAGCTAATTTCTTTCTCTCCCATAAAGATACAAGAGGTTTCCCAACGGTCAGACAATGGTGGCTTATATGCCATCCTGAGCTAAGGAGAAGAGAATGGGTTTCTGGGACATTAATAGGTGGAAGACAATTCATAGGAAGATGTGGAGAACAAATGTTTGTAAAAAAATAAAAGAAAGAGTTTGTCATGCCATACTGAGACAACAGAACATAGAGAGGAATTTTAACAAACAGACTGGGGTAAATTCCTTCCTGTATACCACTCCTAGTTCATATTATAATGTAGCTATCTGTGATGGTAACTGTCTTTCTGGAGCAGGTCCTCTATCTAAATTATTTTTTGGCTGTAAGTGGGAAGGTGAAAATTCATCCTGAGTCCATTGGTATTTAATTATTTTCAGCTGAAAATAATCTCTATGCAAAAGTGGAATATTTCAAGGTGGCCTTCCCTTGGCCCCTACAGCTCCACATGTCAGTCATCTGCAGAAGGTCCTGGTAATGCTACCTATAGGGGTCCACCTCCCTGGATGCAAAGTAAGTGCTTAAAATTTTAATGATAAATCTGGGGTGGGGGAGAAAGAGGGAGCCAGATGATGAAACACTTGTGTAATTGGCAAAACCATAGTCTTAGTGAATTCCACTCTCTACCTATTCCTCACCTGAATTTAGCTGGAGGAAAACCTTTAAAAACCACAATGAATAGAAGCATTTAAATTAATGAAGTCTATCTTCTGTGAACCCTTATTGTGGAAGGAAATCATACTGTACTCTTTCTAATCCATCAGTTTGCCAATATACCTGATTCTTTTCCAGACTTTCTTTTTTTTTCCTTTTACATTTTCAATATCTCCTCTCCCTTCTTCATTCTTATCTAATAACTTTGCTTCATACTTCCATGAAAGATTGTAGGGTTCAGAAAATAATTTCTATAGACTTCTACCACTTCATTCATCTTTTAGTATCTGCAGTCATCTACTGCTCCTTTCCCCTTAACTACCTTAATTTGGTGAATCATCGTATTGCTTATCACTATCTATAGCCAGTCTTTTGCCTTTGGGTTAGATCTTGTCTGATCATATATACTTAGAACCTTTGCTCCAGAAATTCTCCCTTCCCCCTTATACATTGTCAAAATTTACTCCCCAGTGGACTATTATTTTCAGCATATAAAAATGTTATTTTATTTCATAGTTATGTGAACTTTCAGCAGGATTTGATAAAATCACTCATTCTATGTGTAGCAAAGAATTTGGCTTTGCCAAAGGAGTGGTGTGGTCTTTGTCCACTGCTTAGGGGAGATAATCTCAAATCCTTGGCACTTCCTGAATGATAAGAATGTCTTTATTTTTCTTGATAGGCTCTGGGGCTACACCTGATAATTTATGCTAACAAGGTGATTAGTGGGGGCCTATGATACCAGCTGAATCCCCAGGGAATAGAAGACTGGACACTGAGTTCAACCATGTGGAAAAACAATCAATTATTCCTACAATGATTCACCAATACAAAGTCTTGGACACTGAAGTTCCATGAGTTTCTCTGGTCAGAAATATTCTTTGCGTACTGTTACACATCAATGTCAGGAAAGTAAGTTGTCCAGAGGACAATGGGAATTTCACATGTGGGAACCTCCCAGACTCTGCCCAATGTACATCTCTACTTGACTGATTTTAATGTATACCTTCCCTCTAATAAACCATGACTGTATGTAATAGCTTTCAGTGAGTTCCATAAACACTTCTAGTGAACTATTGCAACTGAGTGTGGTTTAGGGACCACCCCCTCCCCCCTCCAATTTACAATCAGTGTTAGAAGTGATGACAGTTTTTAGGAACTGTTCTCTTAGACCTTGCAGTTTGGATAATTCTGGGCATGCTTCTTTGACAGTACTTTCTTCACTTTACATCCAAGGCACCAGGTTTTAATGGTTCTCCTCCTATTGTGTTCACTCCAGTCCAGTCTTCTTTTCAGGTTTTTTCTTCTCTCCCTTACACTCTAATATTGTAGTATTCTCAGGCTAATTATTTTTCCCCTTCTCCTTCTTTCTATGTATAGTGTCTCTTTCATGATGTAATCCAGTTTTAAGAGCTTGAATATCATCTGTTTGTCAATGTACTAATGATAGATCTTCAGGTTGTCCTCTCCCCTTAAACCCAGAATGGTATATATTGTGGCTTAATTAACACATCTGCTTAGAAATATGACAGATTTTGAAATTTAACACATCCATATGAACATCAGATCTCTACTTCCCTAACTACACCTCAACCCTTAAATTGCTTATTTATGGTTTTCTTCAACTAAGTAGATATTAAGACAACATTTGAGTTACTCTAGTAAAAAATATAAAGAATGAGATTACATTGAACTCTGCTTATTCTTTCATGTGAAAATTGTCAAAAGAGATTTTATCCTCAAAATGTATTTAGGATCTGATAGTTTTTGTTTGTTTGTTTGTTTGTTTTGTTTTGTTTTGTTTTGTTTTACTACATTCATTGTTATCAACTCATCATCTCTTTTCTTGGTCACTGTGAAAATAGAGTATTTTTCAACAGGTGGCTTCCTTGACTAATCTACTTAACCTAATCTCAAGGATGGAGTCAGAGTAATTTTTGAAAGAAAAATCAGGTAACGTCCTTCCTCTGCTCAAAACCTACCAGTGGCCTGCTATTTCATTTAGAGAAAAAAACCAGTCTGTATGAAGACCAACACCTGCTACATGATATGCCTCAATATTTACTCTCAGATCTCATGATTGACTAATATTTCCATCACATTGTCTTCCTTGTTCTAATGCTCATTGAAAGTGATAGGTCTACTTTCACCTTAGCTGCTGTGCATTGACAGAGACACTCTTCTCCCTTATGTTCGGAAGGCCAATCCCTTGTCTCCTTTCAGTTTTTTGTCAAATGTCTATTTTTCATAACTAATCTTTTTAATCTACTTAAAAATGTATCTGTATCCCATGGCTAGGACTATAAATGTCCCTCATCATTGATTACATTTTATGGCCTCTTCTAAAGCACTTATCATGTTGCAAAATATAATGTGACTTATTTATAGCTTCTTGTTTGTATCTCCCATTAGAATTCCAGCTCCAGGATCTAAGGGTCCTTGTCTAGTTAGCTTTTGATAAATATAACCAATGTCAATGTTCTTCTCTTGTCATGGTCACAAGCACAAAAATTCAAGTTTATTACTTACTGTCCTCTATCTTAGAATATCTGCTTCCCCCAGCTCAATGCAATTTTGAGAGTGAAGACAGAGTCTCAAACAATCAATTTCTGACCTCAGTTTTTTTTTTTTTTTGGGGGGGGTTGTTGTTGTTTGTTTTGTTTTGTTTTAATTTCCCTTTTCTTTTCCTATTTTTCCCTCTTTTTTTTAAATAAACACTTTAAAGTTCCAAATTATGGGTATAAATCTGCACTGTAAGATTGAAGAATACCTTCTTTAGAAAATCTAAATTTGTTCCATCTATTTCTGCACACAGATATATCCCAGCCTAATTTTATCTCTCTCTCTCTCTTTCTCTTTCAGGAATTTACTTTTAAAAAGCAAAAAAGAAAAACAGAAAATTACAACATTCTTAATTTTCCTAACATTTGCCTCAGTGTTTTAGCTTTATTCACATTTGGTCTGCCCTCTAGGGCTAACAGACATGGTAGAATTTACTAGTGTTTCCCAATATATATGGTTTCTTCCCTTTCAATTTATCTTTAAAATTGCACATCCCACCCCCAGAAATTAAACAGTGCCATGAGAGTTTTCTGTTTTTAATGCAAATTAAGCAAATTTTACTTAAGTCATGCCTATTAAATAATACCCACTTCTCCTTTCCTGCATTAATATGGAATTACCCCCAAATCTATGTGGTGTGAAATGTGAAAAATAGCTGCTTAGAACCAAATATGAAATTTTCTCCCATAATAAACACTTACTGTATCGAAATACTGAGATTTTATGGTTTTTGTTTTGTAGCATGATCTAGCCAATCCCTATTGAAACAGTTGGAAACAATTTAACTAAATATTTTGCCAAGACATTAAAGATTTCTAGCTTTCCAAACTATAACCTTCATATCTTCACTGACCTCCTTCTATAGAAAGACAGTAAAAACATTTTAGATTCTTTCTTAAGTAGCACAAACTGCTTATTTCATCTGTTGTTTGGGTCAATTAAGAAAAAAACAACCTCCTTCCATGTTCTAATATCCCAGACAGGAAAATACATTATATGATCACTCCACCAATAATAGAAGATAAAATTCCTGATGTCACTTCTGATTGTAACAGAAAGGAAGAAGAAAATCAGAAAAGAGCATGTCTTCATTCCCTAAAGGTATTTCCCATAAGATAAACAGAAAACCTTTTATGATGTCTTGTTGGCAAAATATTAATCACGTCACCCTACCAAGATGCAAGATGAGCTGAGAACCACACTTTTTATTCTAGTTGAGCTTGTGCTAGGGTAAATTATTGTGTGTCCTATTGATAAGTATAGGAGAACAGGTACTGGCAGGAATATATACTTCTCAACTTTAAAAATCAATAGACCAAATTTGATGAAAATTATTTTTTCTGATTTGTAGCTGTATTATTTATATATGTATCAAAGCACTGGATTAGGGGTGTTGTCTTTTAGAGTAAAATTCAAAAGTTGTCTTTGATTAGACTAAATTTTCCTTGAGGTTACAGAATATATTATTTCCTCTGGCAGGTTTGTATATGTTCTAGAACAAGTTCTTACAGATTTACTCATTAAGATAAAAGGTACACATGTAGTATTTTACCAAGCATGATTTGGAAAATTTAAATTTAGTGCAGCAATTATTTTGGGGACTCTAATAAATGTGTAAAATATCTTTACAGCAATTGTGGAAAATATAAAACAAAAAGCTTGTGCCTTGTTTATTGCTTCTTATTTTCTTATTTACAGTCAAGCCTCTAAATATCTGGAAATGTAAATGTCTGGGAAAATAAAAGCTCCTTAGTGTGGGAAAATGCTGTTAGAATAAGCTAAAGTCAACATTTTCTCCTAATGTATACATCATATTTTATAGGTTAGTTTTAAATTCTAATAAAAACAAGTATAATAATCACTTAACTCTCTATAAATGTCTATGATTATTTATATTTCTAGGATTATCCTGACTTTTGTTTAACTGAAGTTCAGAAATCTATTAACAAAAGAAGTATATTTTACTTTTTGTAAAAGACCTGTCTAATTCAATAATCTTCTAGATGCATCCTTTATTTCCAGCCAATCCACTAAAAATACAATGATTTGTATAAGAGGAGAAAAATAGATTGTTACAAATTTTTGCTTCAAACTATATTTTTTAAAAAGCCTGTAATTGCACTACTGGGTATTTACCTCAAAGATACTGATGTAGTGAAAAGAAGGACCATCTGTACCCCAATGTTCATAGCAGCAATGACCATGGTCGCCAAAATGTGGAAAGAATCAAGCTGTCCTTCAACAGATAAATGGATAAAGAAGATATGGTCTATATATACAATAGAATATTATGCCTCCATCAGAAAGGATGAATACCCAACTTTTGTATCAACATGGATGGGACTGAAGAGATTATGCTGAGTGAAATAAGTCAAGCAGAGAGAGTCAAGTATCATATGGTTTCACTTGTGGATCATAAGGAATAACACAGAGAACATGGGGAGATGCAGAGTAGAAGTGAGATAGGGGAAATCGGAGGGGGAGACAAACCATGACATACTGTGGACTCTGAGAAACAGAGGGTTTTAGAAGGGAGGGGGTGGGGGGCTGGGTGAGCCTGGTGGTGGGTATTACGGGGGGCACGGATTGCATGAAGCACTGGGTGTGGTGCATAAACAATGAATTCTGGAACACTGAAAAGAAAAAAAATGGGGGGAAAAAAAGCTTATTATGCACATTTTCAAATCTTTGGAATAAGGAAACAAGTATTGTAGTTTTGGAATAGAGGGCAGATATTATGATAAATGATTTGAAGTGCTCAAGGAATGAATTTTGGATTTAGATAGACTGTGTGGTGTCATTTCTAAGCTCTGTCCTTTGTGACTTTGTCCACAGTCATTATCACGTATAAAACTTAGCTTTCCTTCTTGATTGAGAAAGGGTTATTGATTGAGTAGTAAAAATATAAAAGTGTGAAAGTGTATAAAAAGTCCAGCATGAAGTCTTTAATAGACACTTGCTATTACTATTATTATATCAATAACCTAGAAAAAGATCATTATAACAATGCAAATTCTATTAGGAAACATACATAAACTCTTGAACATTATCTGCAAACTCACTGAAATAGCTTTGTTCTACTAAGCAGACATATGAGGGCACTCACTTGTGCAAGCAATGGTAATTAACCGAGCATTCCAATTCTATTATAGAGTCTTACATACTTCATCAGAAATACTGGAGGAGGATATGCTCTCTTGATTTCTGAAAAAAGGCATTCATCCCATGCTTACTTCAGAAGATTGATTGGGTGTGGATGCTTCATTTCCTTTAGAAGAGATCAAATTAGCGATTAACTCATTCACAGGTAGAAACAGCCTGAGTTTAGTGAAGCTTTATAAGGTTTTACGTGGTGAAAAATTAGTAATTGCCACAATAATAGATGAGGCTAAATAAAGGATTTGCCCTGAAGCAAGGAAAAACATGATTATAAATATATACTTTTAACAAAAAATAGGATGGCATTGTTGTTTGATGTGTTTTAAAATTATGTTTGAAAGAACATTGGCTTCTAAGGTATAATTCTAACATATAATTAAACACGTATAGAAAGTAAGTTGTCATTTCAGCCTATTAGTGTTAAAAGAAATGCAGCTTTTATTGTCATGTGATAAGAAAATTACATTGTAAATTTCATTATTAGTCAAAACAACTCTCAAATATAAAAGAGAGAGAGAGAGAGAGAAAAGAGAAGAAAAAAAGAAAGAAAGAAAGAAAAAGGAAAGCTTCTGAAGTGGACAAGAACTAAATAGAGCAAATTGCCCTGCAATGAAAATTGGAGACAGCTCTGTATTTATAAAATGAAATAACTGTTTCAATTTAAGATGTTCAAGCTGTCTTTTGTGATAATTTAATTAATTTTTGTTTCTTATTGGCATCCTATGTTTATTGTTCTCTTATAGACTCAATGTGTCTTTCCAAAATTTATTTAAGTTGAAATCCTATCCCCAATGTGATATTGGGACATGTGGCCTTTGGAGATAATTGGGATTAAACGAGGTCAGAAAGATGGAGCCCTCACCAATGGGATGAGTGTCCCTCTTAAGAGCCACAAAAGAGTTTCCTTCCCATCTCTGTTCTCCACCTTGGAAGGAAGCAAGGAGAAGCTGATCATCTGTAGCTCAGAAGAGGGGCCTCACCAGAAATCATCATGCTGGCACCCCAGTTTGAGATTCCAGCCTCCAGAACCACAAGAAATAAATTTCTGTTGTCTGTAAACCACCCATTCTATGGTAGATTGTTATAGCAGCCAAACTGAATAAAACTAAAATATCTCCTTTATGCTCTTAGCTTCTTTTCCTCTAATTCCCACTGAGTGAAATCAGTCCAGTCAATTAAGTTCCTAACCACATTTCTTGGCCATGATTCCCTTACAGTCCCCTATACTTGGCATATTTTTCTTTTTGTGTTATAAATCCTCTGATTTCCTGTATCTCTTCTTAGTATTTCTATTGTGGGATTAATTATGCTATTCTAATGAAGCTTTAATTTTTTAAACCTTCAAAGTCTGTTATGTGATACAAAGCTGTAAAATCAAATAACTTCCTGCTGGCTTCTGCTATCCATTTCTCTAGGTTGAATAATGCTCTCAGTGGGATAAAAACGTAAGCATTCAAGTAGGTCAGGGATTTCCTTACAAATAGCATTGCCACTCTATTGCTCCACTATAGAAAATAACAAGAGCATGTTTTTATCTGATTGTGAAGCCTTTGGCATGCATCTTCTGTACACTTTCAAGGCTGCAGGCCACTGTGGAATAGGTTGAATTAATCTCTTTAGGTTTAAGCTTATTTATCAGAAAGGAAGAAGGCTGTATGCTAAAGTCTTAGGTCAAGCCCTCTGCTTGCACTACTCCTTCCACCTTCATACAACTGAAATGTGACTTAATAATGTTTTTACACACTTCATAATGCTTCACAGCTGCCTTATGATGGCAAAGCACAGTAAGACATTGTGTAAATGTTGAGAGATATAATACTATTAATCCAGGTATGAGTCCAGGAGCAAGAGTGTATTGTAGAAAGATTTAACAGATTTTGGGGAATTCAGTGAATAATGAAGTATAAATGTTGTTCAGTGTTTAAAATATATATATATATATGCACACATATATGCTGCCTATATATAAATTCAGATTTCAGGTAGAATCATAATCCAAAATTCTGAGAGTAGAAATGAGATACAGTCTAATCAATAATTTCTAGAAAAAAAAGAAAGAAATAGTGTTAAATGATATGATGTCTTTGAAGTGCTTGACAGTTTCCACCTGTTCATGCAGTTGATTTCCTACTTTTTTCTTTCTTTCTTTCTTTTTCTTTTCTTTTTTTTTTTTTTACAATTTTATTTATTTGAGAGAGAGAGAGAGAGAACAGGAATGGGAGGGTAAAGAAAGAGAGAGAGAAAAGCAGACCCCCAATTGAGCAGAGAGCTTGAGGCAGGATTCCTTCCTAGGACCCTAAGAGCATGAGCTGAGCCAAAGGCAGACGTGCAACTGACTGAGCCACCCTGGTGCCCAGATGTCGTGTTTTCTAAGTGTAGGCAGTAGAAATGAATGACATATTTGTCAGAGCCATGGTTGTCAATGTTAATTAGGTGAGTGTGGTTTTAGACAAATTCACCAAGTTTGCAAGATTAATCTTTGAACCATTACTTTTTAAGACTCTTTCAAGTCAGGACATCTCCCCTCATTGTCCCTAAAGCCAGCTCTAAATCACCTATTTCTCCATTCCTATCATTTACTTCCTTCTCTTCACCTGTGTCTTTCTGCAAATATTTACTGAAAACACACTATGCATAGTCATTACATGCAAAAATGATAAGTATACAACTCTTGTCCCCCCAAAATAAAATAAAAACTGGCTAATGATGTATATATTAATAGGAAAGATATATACCAACATGAAAAATGTCATCAATTTTTAAGTAGTAAATGCTTTTGGACAATAGAAAAATGAATAAAAAGACTTGTGAAAATGGAATGTGAGCATCAGAAATTATTCACAGAAAGAAGATCAATTATAAGGATCATTTGGAATTAACTATGAAGCTTATTAAAATGTGAATTTCTGGGCCAACTTCAGAGATTTTTGAAAGTGTAGATAAAACTCAATAATCTGCATGTTTGGGGCACCTGGGTGGCTCAGTGGGTTAAGCCTCTGCCTTCAGCTCAGGTCATGATCTCAGGGTTCTGGGATCAAGCCCAGCATCAGGCTCTCTGCTCAGCAGGGAGCCTGCTTCTTCCTCTCCCTCTGCCTGCCTCTCTGCCTGCTTGTGATCTCTGTCAAATAAATAAATAAAATCTTAAAAAAATAATAATCTGCATGTTTAACATGTAATAGAGATCAATAATAATGATGATGATGATGATGATGATGGCTAACTCACAACTGAGAGCTTATTAATAAGGAAAGGCATTCTGATTAATCTATCAATCATGATCTCAGGCTCTGATTTAAGTTCTGTTGTATTGTTGGGGTGAATATGTTAATTATTGTGGAAAGGAACTACCCAATAGAAACATTAAGGAAGAACATGTAGAAAAGTATTACATCAACAGACTGTTTTCAAATGATGTTAAGTAACCACCACCCCTATTGTCAGTCAATAGCAATGACTTATTCTCCTAGATCAGTGTTGGTTTCATCTGGCCAGTTCTGCTTTGGGTTATAGTGACTGGGCTGCACAGTCCTTATTTTAAAAAGCAGTCTTGAGAGGTAGCAGCTACATAAGGAAAGCTCTAAATCCTTATGGTAATTGTCTGAAGCTTAAGAGATAAGCACAATTACATCTTTGTCAGGTGAGCCACCATCACACTGGCCAAGACAAGCCAAACTGTGGAGACCAATATTAGTTGGGTGCTGTATGTGTCAAGGTTACTTAGGAGTTGGAATCCACACTAGTTATTCAACAATAATTTAACAAAGACTTGATGAGGTTTGGAGGTGTTTTCTAGATAATAGAAGGACTCAGGTCCACACCTAGAGAACAATAGATTTCAGATAGCTGAAATCTATAAACATAGATGAGTGGCCCTATAATGGATTGAACTATGTTCCCCAAAATCACTGGTGGAAGCCTATGGAGATAAGTCCTTTAATGAGGGCGTTAAATGAGTTAAATGAGTTTGGAAGGGGCCCTAATTCAATATGACTGTTGTCATTATAAGTAGAGGAAGAGGTACCAGGGATGTTCATGTACAGAAGAAAGGTCATGTGAGGACACAGCAAGAAGGTGGCCATATGTAAAACAAGGAAAGAGGTCTCATGAGAAATCCATCCTTTCAGCACCTTGATCTTGGATTTCTAGCCTCCAGAACTGTGAGCAGATACGGGTCTGTTGTTTAAGCCATCCAGTCTATGAAGTTTTGTTATGGCAGCCCCAGCAGACTAGCAAGGCCCTGTAGAGCTGAAATTCAGAGTTCTGAGGAGGTCCCGTTCATCTCAACTCTAAGGAATATTTCCTTGAACATGTGATATACTTCTGAGGATGAGTATAATTTTGATAACATAAGAAATATTTCACATTTTGTGAAGTCATGTAACATCAAAATTATTCTGCAATTTTTTTGAAACTGTACAAGTGTATTTTTTTATTTGATTTTTATTTTTTCAGTGTTCCAAGATTCATTATTTATGCACCACACCCAGTGCTCCATACAATACGTGCCCTCCTTAATACCCACCACCAGGCTTGCCCATCGCCCCACCCCTACCCTCACCCCTTCGAAACCCATATTTTGTTTCTCAGAGTCCACAGTCTTTCATGATTCCTTTCTCCTTCTGATTTCTGCCAACTCATTTCTCCTCGCCTTCTTCCAATGTCCTCCATATTGGTTTCCTTGAATGCATGGGTTTATATGAAAATTATATTCAATAATTATTTAATTTTAGAGATAAATATTATGGTTTTATTTTGCTCAAAGAAACTAAGTCAATTGATATTCAAAAATAAATAAAATGAAGTAGGGGAAAAATAATAATATTAGTATAATTCATTGTTTTATGTAAGAATACCTAATACTTCAAATATTACTAATTACACAATAATAATTGGATATATCTTCCTTCTTAATATGACAATATTATAATAAATTTGCAGAGATGCTAACTAAGTGGAATGAAAATGGAATGCTGAATGTTTTTAAAATTCAGGCAAATAATTTTACTGATGATAAATACATTCAGCCTAAAGTAATAACAGAAGCCAGTGGGAAAATTTGAAGGAAGCCACTAGAGGACTCATTGTTCTCTGATGGTGGAATCTGACTAATAAATGGAAAAACTACCAAAATAACAGTAGCTTACATCTGGGAAGCCCGCAAAAGAAGCCATACAAATGGTGTCCAAATATAATGTGAACAGTTGTAAATTTTTGAATATTTGTAAAAATGTTTTAAAAATTTTATTACTATAGAAAGTTTATAATCACCATTACCTACGACACATTACAGCACATGTCTTAGAGTTTCAGGAAAGCTTTATTCTGAATGTTAAAGGGTACCTAGCAAATGATTCCAAGAGCTGTAAACCATGAGGTTAACTGGAATAAACTATAAAAGAATTTAAATATTTTGCACAAAATCATTAAAAAATCACTAAAAAAAATGCTTAGAGTAAACATTAGACAACTTTGCTTTTAAAAATCCTTTTCCAACCAAACATTTACTCTTGGATTAATTCCTGTCTCCCACCCACTGACTCTTCACTTGTTAGTCTCCTGATTTCCTATCCCTTCTTTTTTGTTACTTTCTTCTCCTCTCGCTCTCCCAGCAAGAAACACAAATTTACCTGTTTTTGTCCTACAAAGCTTTTGCAAGTTCTCTGCTGTTTTCCTGCTCACATTTAAACTCTACATTAAGTAAGTTATCACAGTATATTTTACAAGAAACCCAATTTCATTACTTAAAGAAATAATGGTGCCAAACAGTGGTATGCTGGAATCATATCATACATATTACATGTACATCTTCCCAACTCTACAGTTGGTGATGTTGCTCTGGCAGCTTTAAATCAATGCACCTGTATGTGGGGGGTTGGGGAGGTAAATAATGGAAATGAGAAAACAAGGGCTTTCTATGTCTTCTGGAATGTCAGTTGTTCAATACATACCAGCATTGCACTGGAGCTACTTGCTGTTATTAAATGATATTAACAATAATGATAGAATTACTTAACATTTACAGGTTTATTATGGAACAAAAACCTAAATACTGTATATATCTTAAATCAATTAATACCCAGAATAATCATCTGGGATATGTACTAGAATTATCCTTATTAAAAGATGATGATGCTGAGGTCAGAGATTGATCTCATTGAAGTTAAGTCTTCTGGAGAAGCAATATGAAACTTTGCCTCACCCAAAGTCTGCGCACAAAGTTAGGATATGGAGAGGGAATGTCTGGGAGTAATAAGAACTGAGTTTAATTTCCTCTATTTCATCCTTACCCTTTGACCTTGGGTAGTTTATTCTCAGTCTAAGTTTCTCCAAATAAAAGACCTATCATCTAGGATGGTTTGAGAAATAGTTTTGTAAAACTATAAAGTGCCTTCATTAATCTAAATATGTAATATGTTTGGGAATTTTAGCAAAAATTTAAGTAAACTAAAATTTCAATTTAAAAAATTTGCTAAAATTGGGACTCCTGAATGGCACAGTCAGTCAAGCATCCACTCTTGGTTTTATTTTATCTTGTGATCTCAGGGTTGTGAGATCAAGCCCTGCATTGGGCTCTGTGCTTAGGGCAGAGTCGGCTTGAGATCATTGTCCTCTCTCTCTGCCCTTCCCATTCATGCTCTCTCTCTTTTTAAAATAAAGAAATAAATCTTTTTAAAAATATTGTGTTAAAATTTAAGGGAATTCGTATATAAATGGATATACACACATATGTGGATACACACACACACACACACACACACACACAAACATTCATATACATACTTTTGGTTCTTTTTTTTTTAAGATTTTTATTTATTTATTTCACAGACAGAGATCACAAGTCAGACAGAGATCACAAGTAGGAAGAGAGGCAGGCAGAAAGAGAGGGAGCAACAGGCTTCTTGATGAGCAGAGAGCCCAATGCGGGGCTTGATCCCAGGACACTGGGATCATGACCTGAGCTGAAGGCAGAGGCTTTAACCCACTGAGCCACCCAGGCACCCCTTTGGTTCTGTTTTAATGGAAAACTGTAATACATTCCCTAAACAATGGGCTACTTACAACTTATGGGCTACTTACAACCAGGCACAATTATCAAAAGAAGGAAATTCCATGCATCTCCATATTCCTTTACTCTGCCATATTACTGTGGCCCCTCACCACCACCTCATGGCACACAGTGTCTTCTTTGCTGTCCTCCTGCTGTTCCCTTGCAGTGTATTCAATACATTTCTTTTGTTCTGCCTTGGGTGAATTCTTTCACCTCCCATTGCACTAGCCCTCCCCAGCCGGTACACCCCAGAAATTACTTAGTAAGATGTTCACCTCCAATTTTGGTCTGGCCTGGTTTGTGACTCTATGGATATAGTCATGGAAATGCTGAAAGGTGCTATTAATCTCCTAGGTAATTCCCACAAGTTTGTTATTTTCTTTTTTCTTTTCTGTTACTGAGCATGTCACTCAAACCTCAGTATAACATAGTGATATAAATAGACTAATTAAAAGAACCATGGTAAGGAAAGGAATTCCACAGGAAGTAAGAAGTTTTAATAAATTCTGAAGCTTGGGGCGCCTGGGTGGCTCAGTGGGTTAAGCCGCTGCCTTCGGCTCGGGTCATGATCTCAAGGTCCTGGGATCGAGTCCCACATCGGGCTCTTGGCTCAGCAGGGAGCCTGCTTCCTTCTCTCTCTCTCTCTCTCTGCCTGCCTCTCTGCCTACTTGTGATCTCTCTGTCAAATAAATAAATAAAATCTTTAACAACAAAAAAAAATCGATGTAAAAAATTTGAAAATAAATAAATAAATAATAAATTCTGAAGCTGATTAGAGCAAAGATTTCCCAAAAAAGTATATCAGAAAGAAATATAAATCAAGTTTGTTGAAACATGGTCTAAAAGAGTTTAGTTTGTTATTAACATGGTCTGAAGAGTGATTTATTTTGATCTGATAATGTAAACAAGGATTTAATGTGTTTTTTTTCTTTTTTATTGGCAATAGAGTGAAATTTTAAAAAATTAAAAATTAGGTAAAAATTGACACCTAATAAAAAATTAAGTAAAAAGTGAAGATATTTCTTTCATGTTTTTCAAAAACCCACAAAATGACAAAAGCATTGAATGATAAAGACAAATTTATTTCTCATAAAAGTAGGTGTAAAACAGCCCTAACCTCCAGATGGTGAACTTCATATTGTGATATACAGAGTTATATACAAGGATACTTAGATTCTATAACTACTTCTTTAGATTTTACACAACACCTACATCTCTGCAAAGGTTATTAACATATTAGCCACTGAGGTAAACTAGTTTGAGAAATACCAAGAGCTTGGTCATGAATGTATTAAGTCTTTCAAGTGTATTAGACATTCAAAGGGAGCCATTGATTTTGTACAGTTGAAAATTCAGGAAGTATGCCAGAGTTTAAATTACACATTAAAAGTGAATCGCTTCTACTCAATCTCATGTGAAAACATAGATTTGTTGATGGAAATGTGAGAAAAAAAATGTAAAAACTACCAGAAAAATAGTTTAAAGCTTGTGGATTTTCCAAGTAAATTTTCTCAAATTTTAATAAAGAAATAATTCTGATACTATTGAAAATATTCCAGAGCACAAAAACATTGGAAAAGATTCTAATCAAACTTTGGATTCAAGCTTTTCTATAAATACCAAAATTTCTAAAAAGTAACACAATCAAAACACAAAATCAGACACCGTAGACTCAGTTTACTAAAAAACAACACAAAACACTTACCAAACATTTGGCAATTTGAATTCAATGATTTTATGTATAAAATTCTATAATTCCAAGGTTTTTATTACAAATGTATGTATATAATTCACCTGAACAATAAATCAAAAAAGAAAAAAATGAATAAACTCCATAAATTATAAATGTCTTCTGATGTTTAATTGGGAATCAATGCTGACTTTCATTTAATGAAACAAGAACAGATGGATTCTTATTTAGTACATGGATATACATAGATATATTATAGGGATATAGATATATAATCAAATGTCAGCTGCATTCTAAATGGAGAATTACTAATCTTTCCATCAAAGTGTAGGACAGCACAAGGATATCTATGCTGATCTTTATCACTTAACATTTTTCTGGGTGTACTAGTCAAGACATTTTGATATGAAAAGTAAATATGATACAAATGTTATACAGGAAAAAGCAAAATTATTATTTTCACATGATAAGACTGAATATCTAAAAAATATAAAGGAATCAATGAGAAACATTTTTAAATAAGAAAATGCAGTATTTAAGTAAAAACACCATTGACTTCTAGCAATTTTTAAAGCTGTATAAAAATTGAAAAAGAGAAAAATCTCATTTTACTAGAAAAAATGTAAAATCACCAGGAATGAATTTACTAAAATAAGTGTGGAGCACAAATGGAGATAAATTTACAACTCTTTTGGATAGGAAAAAGACTTGAATTCAGAAACTATGAAGAACAAGATTAATAAATCTGACTACATAAAACATAATCTTCATAGAAAGTAGGTAAGATACTGCAAAACATGAATTATAAAGTGATAATACACTTCCAGTTCATATGGAAAAAGTGCTAAGTTCATGTGTACATACAGTGCTTTTAAGATTAATATACCATTAGACAAAATAGGAAAAAAAATATAAGCAGACAGTTCACAGAGTACACAAATACCATGAAACAATATTTAACATTAATTACTCAATAAAATACATGGCAACACATCAATAAATAGTTATTTAACTTAAATTGGTGAAGTTTGATACTAGAACATTTTGGAAAGATTTTGACTAGTACAATCACAAATCTATAACATTTTTATAAAATATTTTGGCAACATCTATCAACATAAACATGTATAAATAATCATTTTCAATGAATGAATTCTACAGGTAATCTCACATAAATTCACAAATATATACACCATATAGATAAATTTCACTGACCATTGTAATAAAAAAAAAGAAACATGACTATCATAACATTGGTTAATTAAATTATGGTAGACTTATAAAATAATATAAAATTCACCCATTAAGAATAAGGAGTTGTATCCATGAATGGTCTGAATAGTAGTTGAGTTATCAGCACTGTAATAATAGTGATTTTGTGGTTTTGTTAATGAACTTGTTCAGATACTGGTTTTATATGATTGGGTAAAGTAGGTAAAGTATACTCTAAAATGCTCTGTACTATATTTACTACATGTAAATTTGTATTTATGTGCAATAAAAATTTTAAAAATCCAGATGGTCTGATATGGAAGGATGAACAATATAATTTAAAGTATAAATATAAATGGATTATATATTCTCTATATAAATATACAAATATATAAATATCTTATATATACTATATGTGTTTGTTGGTCTGAAGCAACAGGAAATCCCTTTTAGAGAAACAATGCCATGTAGATCTCAAATTTTCTGTAGACTTTTCATACATGATGTGGCATCTATTAAAAATTTACCAAATACTGGACGGGACTGGAAGAGATTATGCTGAGCGAAATAAGCCAAGCAGAGAGAGTCAATTATCATATGGCTTCACTTATTTGTGGAGCATAACAAATAACATGGAGGACATGGGGAGATGGTGAGAAGGGAGATGAGGGAAATTGGAAGGGGAGATGAACCATGAGAGACTATGGACTCTGAAAAATAATCTGAGGGTTTTGAAGGGGTGGGGGGTGGGGGGTTGAGGGAGCCAGGTGATGGGTATTATGGAGAGCATGTATTGCATGGAGCACTGGGGTGTGGTGCATAAACAATGAACTCTGTTATGCTGAAAAGAAATAAATTTTTAAAAATTACCAAATACTGCAGGGAAAAATAAACCCATGATTTATAAACCCAAGTTAGAAGACAAAAGCAGAAAATAAAGACAAATTCACAAGAAACTGGAGATTTCATGTATATTTAATATGTACATAGACTAGAGTACAAGATAAATTAAACTATATGTAGGTAATCTAATGATCATTATTGTAATAAGAAAGACCTTAGCATACTGAGAATTTTATATATAGGTTTCATAACAGTTTAGTCATAGCTAAAAAGGTGATAAGTAAAGATAGATAGATGATAGATCAGAAAAAAATGATGATTGAAGCATTTGAGAAAATAACGGAAAAAATCCAAAGTTAGCATATGATATATGGCACACAATGAAGATATCTTATGGGAAATTTGAGAGTTATGTATCATGAGCAATGGAAAGGTAATGAGAGAGAGAGAGAGAGGTGGGGAAGAAGAGAGAAAGAGAATTAGAAACAATATTTTAAAAGCTAACGGACAAAAATATTGATAGTGATCAGACACATCAAAACACAATTTAAACAATGCTATAAACCACAAGCATAAAAATACACAAAGAAAGCCATGTCCAGGAAAATAACAGCAGAATTGCTGAAAGTCAAAGACAAGGAGAAAACTTTAAAAGAAATCAGAAGTCAAAGTGACACACTATTTTCAACAAATCAGCCATAAGGCTGACAGCTTTGATGGAAAACGGAATTAATGGGAAAGACAAAGTAAACAAACTTTTTGTAGTTCTGAGAAAATACCCCTTGAATTATAATTCTGTAGCCCTCCCTCCCAAAAAACCATTAAAACTGAAAGCAAAATAATGATTTGTTTATACAAATATTGAAAGAAACTATCTTTAATAAGATATAATAAGATATCTTTAAGAGCATGACTTTTTAAAATATTTTATTTATTTATTGACAGAGATCACAAGTAGGCAGAAAGGCAGGTGGGGAGGTGAGCAGGCTCCCTGCTGAGCAGAGAGTCTGATGAAGGGCTCTACAGGATTCTGCAGGGCTCCATCCCAGGACCCTGAGATCAGGATCCTCGCCGAAGGCAGAGGCTTAACCCACTGAGCCACACAGGTGCCCCAAAAGAAACTATCTCTAACAAACACTAGATGATATGAATTTTCAAACAGAATGATAGTAATGCTCTTTGGTAAAAGTATGGAAATGTAGGAAAGAATAAAGAACAGTACAGAGTGAAGTTCATTATTTTCTTCATTTGAGAAATAGCCCTAACCATCCAAGCCTTTAGTAGCCACCACTCTAATTAGTTAGCAGATATCAACGAGGAAGCAAGACCTCCACCAGCAAAAGACTGAGTCACTGAAAGCTCAGATGACAGCAGTTTTTTACCCAAAAAAAGTATTTTAATTAAGATACCTACACTTTTAGATATAACATTATTTCACACTTAGGAGAGTATAGTATAAATATAACTTTTATATGCACTGGAAAATTAAAAAAAAATTTGACTCTCATTACTGTAATGTTCACTTTATTGTGGTGGTTTGAAACTAAACCTGCAACACCTCTGAGTAATGCTTGTATGTGGAATGAGAATAAAAGGAAGGAAGGAAGGAAGGAAGTACAGAGGGAGGGAGGTAAGGAAGAAGGAGAGAGAGAAGGCAGGCAGGAAGGAAGGAAAGTAGGAAGGAAGGCAGGCAGGCAGCCAGCCAAGCTCAAGCTGTGTATACAGAGAACAGACTGGTGGTTGCCAGAGGAGGAGGTACAGGAAGGGAGATGTAGAGGAAGAATGAATTTTTGTTGTTGTTGTTGTTGTTAAGTTTAAATAAATTTTTAAAAATGAAATAAAATAGAATAAAATAAAATAAAACCCAACAATAAGTGAATAGAAAAAAGAAAAGGGAAATTAAGGTCACTCTTTGAACCAGGAATGTTAAACAAACAATTTCAAAGTAAAGAGATTATTTGGATTATCTGAATACACCTAAACCCAGAAGACAAGAGAGGAAGAGTGGGTAATAGAGCTGGCATCATAAGAACCCACAGACCTTTGCTGGGTTCAATTTTCAAGAAAAAGGCCACAAACCTAGAAATTCTTTCTAAAGCTGGAAAAGACAAGAAAATGGATTCTCCCTTAGAGGTTTCAAAGATAAATGTAGCTGGTGAGATGCACTGTGGCTTCTGATCTGCAGAACTGTATGATAATAAGTATGTGCTGTTTCAAGCCTTTAGGTTTGGGTTAACTTGGTACAGAACCAATATGAAATCTTTAAAATATTTTCTTGTCCTCAGCAAAATGATCTAAAATTATTTGAAAAATAAACCACACAAGTGATTCAATTGTATTTTAATCTTCCAAATGCATTTTGATAGTGATTTATCAGCATATTATACATTTAGAAAGAAATTAATATTTTAAAATTAAAAAAGAAGCTACATAAACAACACTTCAGAAAGGTCAATGGTAAAATATGTGAGGAGAGAGATGCTTTATTAATTAACGAATTTATTATTCATTATTTGCTAGACATGAATTTATTATATTTGATACTCAAACACAGACTACTAGCATTCTGATTTAGTTTACTATTACTTCTAAGTTATGGGATTTATGTGTAATACATGTACTAAATTTTGATATTATATAGCTGTCTAGCAACTTCTATTTTCCTGCTAAGATATGTGCGATTTTGTTCTCTTTGATGTTGAAGAAAATCTATAGTGAGATCCAGTTTTCTTTAAAAAAATTTTTTTAGAGATATAGCTTATTATTCATGGACACTGGACTAGAAACAAATTCAAATAGATTCAGCATTCAGATCAATTGCAGCATATATATTTTTAGGTGATAACATTTTATTAAAAAGTTTTCTGAAAGAGCTTAGAAAAAAATAACACTTGAAGAATAATACCAATTCATATGAATTAATAAAAAGAAAGCCTAAACTTGTTAGGATATTTTTGTGACATGGAAATGGTTTATTTTTATAATATACTCCAAATTAATTCACTGTTCTTATGCTTGTTATTCAATCTTAATATATATCAATATTGTTTGCCGATATTAGCATAAATTTATCAAATTATGTATTAATTATGTATTAATCAGTCGCAGAAGTTGCCTGTTTGTTCCAACTTATAAAACACATTATTCTTCTTATTAAACACATATATTTACTTAATATTTACTAATATTTACTTAATAATAAATGAAAAATCATTGACAAACTTCCTTTGAGAAAACTAAAATGATGGTCTAGTGTTATCTAACAGGGTCCAAATTTGATCTTGCAGCTTCCATAATATTTTCAGCATTCTTTATATTAAACAACCCATCAATTTCACATTTTAAAAATCCTATTAGGAGAGAAAACATGTTTCTCTTATTTTTTGTTTGTTTGTTTATTACAGTTAAACCTTTGCTACCAGTAAGTTGCAATCTTTTTTTTTAATTTTTTTATTTTTTATAAACATATATTTTTATCCCCAGGGGTACAGGTCTGTGAATCACCAGGTTTACACACTTCACAGCACTCACCAAAGCACATACCCTCCCCAATGTCCATAATCCCACCCCCTTCTCCCAAACCCCCTCCCCCCAGCAACCCTCAGTTTGTTTTGTGAGATTAAGAGTCACTTATGGTTTGTCTCCCTCCCAATCCCATCTTCTTTCATTTATTCTTCTCCTACCCACTTAAGCCCCCATGTTGCATCACCACTTCCTCATATCAGGGAGATCATATGATAGTTGTCTTTCTCTGCTTGACTTATTTCACTAAGCATGATACACTCTAGTTTCATCCATGTTGTCGCAAATGGCAAGATTTCATTTCTTTTGATGGCTGCATAGTATTCCATTGTGTATATATACCACATCTTCTTTATCCATTCATCTGTTGATGGACATCTAGGTTCTTTCCATAGTTTGGCTATTGTGGACATTGCTGCTATAAACATTTGGGTGCATGTACCCCTTTGAATCACTACGTTTGTATCTTTAGGGTAAATACCCAATAGTGCAATTGCTGGGTCATAGGGCAGTTCTATTTTCAACATTTTGAGGAACCTCCATGCTGTTTTCCAGAGTGGCTGCACCAGCTTGCATTCCCACCAACAGTGTAGGAGGGTTCCCCTTTCTCCGCATCCTCGCCAGCATCTGTCATTTCCTGACTTGTTGATTTTAGCCATTCTGACTGGTGTGAGGTGATATCTCATTGTGGTTTTGATTTGTATTTCCCTGATGCCTAGTGATATGGAGCACTTTTTCATGTGTCTGTTGGCCATCTGGATGTCTTCTTTGCAGAAATGTCTGTTCATGTCCTCTGTCCATTTCTTGATTGGATTATTTGTTCTTTGGGTGTTGAGTTTGCTAAGTTCTTTATAGATTCTGGACACTAGTCCTTTATCTGATATGTCGTTTGCAAATATCTTCTCCCATTCTGTCAGTTGTCTTTTGATTTTGTTAACTGTTTCCTTTGCTGTGCAAAAGCTTTTGATCTTGATGAAATCCCAATAGCTCATTTTTGCCCTTGCTTCCCTTGCCTTTGGCGTTGTTCCTAGGAAGATGTTGCTGCGGCTGAGGTCGAAGAGGTTGCTACCTGTGTTCTCAAGGATTTTGATGGATTCCTTTCACACATTGAGGTCCTTCATCCATTTTGAGTCTATTTTTGTGTGTGGAGTAAGAAAATGGTCCAATTTCATTTTTCTGCATGTGGCTGTCCAATTTTCCCAGCACCATTTATTGAATGAAGAGGCTGTCTTTTTTCCATTGGACATTCTTTCCTGCTTTGTCGAAGATTAGTTGACTGTAGAGTTGAAGGTCTATTTCTGGGCTCTCTATTCTGTTCCATTGATCTATGTGTCTGTTTTTGTGCCAGTACCATGCTGTCCTGATGATGACAGCTTTGTAATAGAGCTTGAAGTCCGGAATTGTGATGCCACCAACGTTGGATTTCTTTTTCAATATCCCTTTGGCTATTCGAGGTCTTTTCTGGTTCCATATAAATTTTAGGGTTATTTGTTCCATTTCTTTGAAAAAGATGGATGGTACTTTGATAGGAATTGCATTAAATGTGTAGATTGCTTTAGGTAGCATAGACATTTTCACAATATTTATTCTTCCAATCCAGGAGCATGGAACATTTTTCCATTTCTTTGTGTCTTCCTCAATTTCTTTCATGAGAACTTTATAGTTTTCTGAGTATAGATTCTGTGCCTCTTTGGTTAGGTTTATTCCTAGGTATCTTATGGTTTTGGGTGCAATTAAAAATGGGATGGACTCCTTAATTTCTCTTTCTTCTGTCTTGCTGTTGGTATAGAGAAATGCAACTGATTTCTGTGCATTGATTTTATATCCTGACACTTTACTGAATTCCTGTATAAGTTCTAGCAGTTTTGGAGTGGAGTCTTTTGGGTTTTCCACATATAGTATCATATCATCTGCGAAGAGTGATAATTTGACTTCTTCTTTGCCGATTTGGATGCCTTTAATTTCCTTTTGTTGTCTGATTGCTGAGGCTAGGACCTCTAGTACTATGTTGAATAGCAGTGGTGATAATGGACATCCCTGCCGTGTTCCTGACCTTAGCGGAAAAGCTTTCAGTTTTTTCCATTGAGAATGATATTTGCGGTGGGTTTTTCATAGATGGCTTTGATGATATTGAGGTATGTCCCCTCTATCCCTACACTTTGAAGAGTTTTGATCAGGAAGGGATGCTGTACTTTGTCAAATGCTTTTTCAGCATCTATTGAGAGTATCATATGGTTCTTGTTCTTACTTTTATTGATGTGTTGTATCACATTGACTGATTTGCGGGTGTTGAACCAACCTTGCAGCTTTGGAATAAATCCCATTCGGTCGTGGTGAATAATCCTTTTAATGTACTGTTGAATCTGATTGGCTAGTATTTTGTTGAGTATTTTTGCATCTGTGTTCATCAAGGATATTGGTCTATAGCTCTCTTTTTTGGTGGGATCCTTGTCTGGTTTTGGGATCAAGGTGATGCTGGCCTCATAAAATGAGTTTGGAAGTTTTCCTTCCATTTCTATTTTTTGGAACAATTTCAGGAGAATAGGAATTAGTTCTTCTTTAAATGTTTGGTAGAATTTCCCCAGGAAGCCGACTGGCCCTGGGCTTTTGTTTGTTTGGAGATTTTTAATGACTGTTTCAATCTCCTTAGTGGTTATGGGTCTGTTCAGGCTTTCTACTTCTTCCTGGTTCAGTTGTGGTAGTTTATATGTTTCTAGGAATGCATCCATTTCTTCCAGATTGTCAATTTTGTTGGCGTAGAGTTGCTCATAGTATGTTCTTATAATAGTTTGTATTTCTTTGGTGTTAGTTGTGATCTCTCCTCTTTCATTCATGATTTTATTTATTTGGGTCCTTTCTCTTTTCTTTTTAATAAGTCGGGCCAGGGGTTTATCAATTTTATTAATTCTTTCAAAGAACTAGCTTCTAGTTTCGTTGATTTGCTCTATTGTTTTTTTGGTTTCTATTTCATTGATTTCTGCTCTGATCTTTATGATTTCTCTTCTCCTGCTGGGCTTAGGGTTTCTTTCTTGTTCTTTCTCCAGCTCCTTTAGGTGTAGGTTTAGGTTGTGTACCTGAGACCTTTCTTGTTTCTTGAGAAAGGCTTGTACCGCTATATATTTTCCTCTCAGGACTGCCTTTGTTTTGTCCCACAGATTTTGAACCGTTGTATTTTCATTGTCATTTGTTTCCATGATTTTTTTCAATTCTTCTTTAATTTCCCGGTTGACCCATTCATTCTTTAGAAGGATGCTGCTTAGTCTCCATGTATTTGGGTTCTTTTCAAACTTCCTTTTGTGGTTGAGTTCTAGCTTTAGAGCATTGTGGTCTGAAAATATGCAGGGAATGATCCCAATCTTTTGATACTGGTTGCGTCCTGATTTAGGACCAAGGATGTGATCTATTCTGGAGAATGTTCCATGTGCACTAGAGAAGAATGTGTATTCTGTTGCTTTGGGATGAAATGTTCTGAATATATCTGTGATTTCCATCTGGTCCAGTGTGTCGTTTAAGGCCTTTATTTCCTTGTTGATCTTTTGCTTGGATGATCTGTCCATTTCAGTGAGGGGAGTGTTAAAGTCCCCTACTATTATTGTATTATTGTTGATGTGTTTCTTTGATTTTGTTATTAATTGGTTTATATAGTTGGCTGCTCCCACGTTGGGGGCATAGATATTTAAAATTGTTAGGTCTTCTTGTTGGACAGACCCTTTGAGTATGATATAGTGTCCTTCCTCATCTATTATTATAGTCTTTGGCTTAAAATCTAATTGATCTGATATAAGGATTGCCACTCCTGCTTTCTTCTGATGTCCATTAGCATGGTAAATTCTTTTCCGCCCCCTCACTTTAAATCTGGAGGTGTCCTTGGGCTTAAAATGAGTTTCTTGGAGGCAACATATAGATGGGTTTTGTTTTTTTATCCATTCTGATACCCTGTGTCTTTTGATTCGGGCATTTAGCCCATTCACATTCAGGGTAACTATTGAAAGATATGAATTTAGTGCCATTGTATTGCCTATAAGGTGACTGTTACTGTATATTGTCTCTTTTCCTTTCTGATCTACCTCTTGTAGGCTCTCTCTTTGCTTAGAGGACCCCTTTCAATATTTCCTGTAGAGCTGGTTTGGTGTTTGCAAATTCTTTCAGTTTTTGTTTGTCCTGGAAGCTTTTACTCTCTCCTTCTATTTTCAATGATAGCCTAGCTGGATATAGTATTCTTGGCTGCATATTTTTCTCGTTTAGTGCTCTGAAAATATCATGCCAGCTCTTTCCGGCCTGCCAGGTCTCTGTGGATAAGTCAGCTGCCAATCTAATACTTTTACCATTGTATGTTACAGACTTCTTTTCCCGGGCTGCTTTCAGGATTTTCTCTTTGTCACTAAGTCTTGTAAATTTTACTATTAGGTGACGGGGTGTGGGCCTATTCTTATTGATTTTGAGGGGCATTCTCTGAACCTCCTGAATTTTGATGCTCATTCCCTTTGCCATATTGGGGAAATTCTCCCCAATAATTCTCTCCAGTATACCTTCTGCTCCCCTCTCTCTTTCTTCTTCTTCTGGAATCCCAATTATTCTAATGTTGTTTCATCTTATGGTGTCACTTATCTCTCGAATTCTCCCCTCGTGGTCCAGTAGCTGTTTGTCCCTCTTTTGCTCAGCTTCTTTATTCTCTGTCATTTGGTCTTCTATATCACTAATTCTTTTTTCTGCCTCATTTATCCTAGCAGTGAGAGCCTCCATTTTTTATTGCACCTCATTAATAGCTTTTTTGATTTCAACTTGGTTAGATTTTAGTTCTTTTATTTCTCCAGAAAGGGCTTTTATATCTCCGGAGAGGGTTTCTCTAATATCTTCCATGTCTTTTTTGAGCCCAGCTAGAACGTTGAGAATTGTCATTCTGAACTCTAGATCTGGCATATTACCAATGTCTGTATTGATTAGGTCCCTAGCCTTCGGTACTGCCTCCTGTTCTTTTTTTTGTGGTGAATTTTTCCGCCTTGTCATTTTGTCCAGCTAAGAGTATATGAAGGAGCAAGTAAAATACTAAAATGGTGGTAACAACCCCAGGAAAATATGCTTTAACCAAATCAGAAGAGATCCCAAATCATGAGGGGGGAGAAAGGGGATAAAAAGAGGTTTGAAAAGAAAGAAAGAAAAAGAAAAAAAAGAATTAAAAAAAAAGAAAATGAATAAAGAAAAGTATAAAAAAGAAAAAATATATGTTAGATAAACTAGTTTAAAAACGTTAAAAAAGACAAGGGTAAAAATTAAAAAAAAATTTAGCAGAAAAAGAGGGAAAAAAATGAAAAAAAATTAACTGCAAGACTAAAAAATCACAGGGAGAAAGCCATGAGTTCCATGCTTTGCTTTCTCCTCCTCTGGAATTCTGCTGCTCTCCTTGGTATTGAAACTGCACTCCTTGGTAGGTGAATTTGGTCTTGGCTGGATTTCTTGTTGATCTTCTGGGGGAGGGGCCTGTTGTAGTGATTCTCAAGTGTCTTTGCCCCAGGTGGAATTGCACCGCCCTTATCAGGGGCCAGGGTGAGTAATCCGCTCGGGTTTGCTTTCAGGAGCTTTTTTTCCCTGAGTGCTTTCCGTAGAGTTCCGGAGGACGGGAATACAAATGGCGGCCTCCTGGTCTCCGCCCGGAGGAGTCGAGAGCCCGGGGCCCCACTCCTCAGTGTGCCCTCAGAGAACAGCACCCAATAACTCCCGTCTGCCTGACCTCCAGCCGCGCTCCGAGCTCACCAAGCCTGTGGCCGGTTCAAGGTAACCCCAAGCTGAGAGCTCACTGTTCGGCTCTGTCTCTGTAGCCGGCTTTCCCGTTCTAATACCTGCAAGCTCTGCGACACTCAGACACCCCCGATCCTTCTGTGACCCTGCGGGACCTGAGGCCACGCTGACCCCGCGTGGGCTTCGCCCCGGTTTAGCCTCTGGAGCAATGTCCCTCAGTGGAACAGACTTTTAAAAGTCCTGATTTTGTGCTCCATTGTTCTGCCGCTTGCCGGGAGCCGGCCCCTCCCCCCGGGGTCTATCTTCCCGTCGCTTTGGATTCACTGCTCCGCCAGTCCTACCTTTCAGAAAGTGGTTGTTTTTCTTTCTAGAATTGCTGTTCTCTTCAATCTGCCAATGGATTTGCAGGTGTTTGCAATCTTTAGATAAGCAATCTAGCTGATCTCCTGCTTGCTGAAGTAGTCTCAGCCTCCTACTTCTCTGCCATCTTGACTCCTCCCTCCCTTCTTTAGAATGTTGTCCATGTTCATGTGTGGATAATGATTGACCCACTGGTGCACTTCCAGAGTCAGACTCGAAACCCTCCAGTGCCTGTTCATGGATCAGAGGACCCCACGCCCAGAGAAGCAGAGGATGTCCCTCTTTCTCCAGAGCTGGAGAAGGCAGCCACCACCCTGGGGCAGAACCTGGTCCAGGCATATGTTTTCTGAAGCCCCCACTTTCAGTGGGCTTTGCTGTGCCTGAGAAAGGCCCCCTCAGCCCCAGAGTCAGGAGCCGTAAGGGGCTGTCTCCCATCCTGGCTCAGGATCATGAGTAGAAACAATCCTGTCTTTGAGAGGACAGGTCTCCTTCAGGAGCCAGAGAGAGGACTGGTCCCACCCCCTTCCTAAGTCCAGGATGCCCAGGACCCTGCGAGAGCTCTTCATTCGAGGAGGAGTCATGGATAGCGTGTGTGTCTTGTCAGCCCAGCAAGGGAAAGAACCAAACCCCAGTGCTCAGGTTCTAACAGAAGCAGAATTTCAGTGTCCTGCTTGGAGGTAGCCACCAGTGCTGCTGCCCCTCAGAATAATTTGTTACTTAAACTGTGTCGCAAGCAAAACCCCTGTGTCCCGCCAGGAGGTCGCAATGTGTAAAGAAGAGATAGAGAGATGGATATGATGTAACTCACTTGATCTTTATTGGGACGAGGTCCGCACCACTATCATGGCCTGGTCACGGTCCGCTGACGTTGTCACGGAGAAGGAGACGTCGCCTCACAATCTAGACAGAGAGGTCACCGCAGAAGTTGAGACTGAGAAGCAGCGAGTGGTTGGCAACGAAACTGTCGGGGCGTCAGTAACACGGCGATGATGTCCTCCTGACAGGCAACTCGCTTCACCTCAGTCCAACCAGATGCCTCTTTATTGTGCTAAGTCTCCTTCATAAACATATTACATCACTTATTTTTCTTATGCTTACACACCAAAAACATACACACGTCGTAAACATGTTTTTGTTTATGATATTTCGCACAAGTTAAAATATTTACAACTTGTTACTCCGCGCTAATCTTATCACTACACGCATATGGTCTAGGCTTACTTGCTATGTGGTATTTGCTATGAGGTTAGTTTGTTATCACTACACGCATATGGTCTAGACTTACTTGCTATGTGGTTAGTTTGCAATTTGTTCCTGTTTTTCATTTAGTAGGGGTTTGCACTTACTACATATTATTTATTTATTCATTCATTTATTTATTACACTTTATTTATTAAAGGTTCGTACTCACTACAAACTGTAACCCCTGGAGGATTTTACTAGTTACCAAGCACATTTAGATATGGCCTTAAGAAATACATACACTGGCAACAGGTCTTTGGGGAGAAGGACGACGTACGACCGTGAAGCTGGGCAGCTGGGGATGCCCGGCTCGCTCAGGGGGGAACAAAAACCTCCTGCTTCCCTTATCCATTATCGCTCCTTTCTCTTCCCAAAAGTGCCCGTTGTTAGTTAGATGAGTCTTTTGAATGTGCTTGTTTAACTATAAATTTGATCCTCCTCCTTGCTGGCCTGCAAGACGTGACAAACGTTTGACCTTCATCAATCCTTCTGTTGGCTATTTTCTATCCAATAAAAGTGAGACTGTGGAGCTGCTCATGGCAGCAGTCCTTTTCGACTGTTGTCTCTTGCTCCCAATCTCTTGCAGCTGACTTGTTTGTGCCTAATTCTTCTCTCATCGCCAACTGGAAGCGGCACACCGGCCCTCTTACGTGGCCTTGGGGGACCCCAGGGAAAGTCTTCCTTGCTCTCCTGCCCTCAGAGTGAAGGGCTGATCCCATGTCCCAAGGTCCCCACCCTGTCCCACTGCTGAAGAAGAGCCACACATGGGGACCTGCTGTCAGGAGTGTGGTCTCCCAGGGGCCTGGTGGCTGCGTGGAAGGGCTGAATGGCTTTGGGAGGAGGAGTGCTCACTGGCAACACTGTTCACCATCCCCCACAGCACTCTGCAATCCAGGTTCTGTGCCCACCACAGGTCAATCACCAGCATCCCATATGTTCCTGCCATAGGAGTGATTGATCATTCAGAATCACTGCATTGCACAGAGGTGGAGAGTGAGGCCCAGAGAGGGGAGGCAAATGGCTCCAGTCACAGTGCTGCTCAGCAGAGGGGCTGGAATGCCAGGCTTCCCCAGCCACCATTAGCCCAGCCAGGGATTCCCTGAGCCCAGACCAAGCTCTCCCCTGCCTGCCCGGCCACACACTGGTCCCTGAGCTGGATGATGGGCTGTTCTTGGTTCTAAGGGTGTTGCTGACCAACTAGGAGAGGGAGTCCAGCTGGCTGGATAGGCTGTAGCTACAGGACAGAGTGCCAGTCTGAGCTAGCACAAGCCACACTCTTGTCTCCCTCCAAGAGCCTGCCTGGGAGCTGGAGTCTGGGTGCCCTGGGGGCCAGCACACAACAGGGTCTGTGCAGACCAGGGAGCCATGGCTCCCAGGGAGAGTCCACTCTGCCCTCTCCCTGCTCCTGCCCCACATAACCTCTCCTCACTGTGGGACTCCAGGACCTAAAACCAGGCCCCATAGGGCTGGCTCGGCTCCAACTTGTAATGAGTTTGAAGCCTCCAGGAACAGCTGAATTTCCTGGGGCTGGAGGGAGGACTGGCTGCAGACAAGGACTGGGCTGGGGGAAATGCAGGCTCTCATGGAGTGTGAGGGATGGAGCAGGAGCTGAGTCCTGGGGCCACTGCTCATGTCTAAAAAGGGCTGAAATCCATGAATTCCCAGAGGGTCCCTCATTAAGGTAACAACGCCCCCACACTCGGGCATCCTGATGGTGGCCCCCTCCTCCCTGTCCTCCTTCCCACCCCTCTGACTCTAGCCAGGGCTGAATCCAGGGACAGGCTAGACCTCTGTCCCAGGATACAACCAGGAAGACAAAGCAGGAGGAGGAGAGGAGAACTGGAAGGGGCGGACTGGTCTTCTCCCTGCCCTCCATTGATTGATCCTCAATTGGCCTCCACTGATGTCTCCAAGTCCTCTGGCTCAACCCTGCGTTTAGCTGGACCCTGGGAGGGAGTCTGAATTCCAGGCCAGCTGGGTGGGGGGTACTCGGTGACCTTTGCATCGCCAGATGTCCAACCCACCCAGCCTTGCACCCTGAGCCTTGCTTCCCAGGGTAGGCATGGGTCTGGTGCTCAGCAGACTTCAGGGTCACAGAGCACTTGGCAGTGGTGAGGGAACATGGGGGACCAGTCAGGTACGGAGCTATAGGTCATGTACACATCCACCGCAAGGCTGTGTCATGGTACCGGTGCTGTGTACAGGTCTCCTGTGCACATCTGGCCTTCTTGGAATGGAGATCTGTGTGCCTGGTGCACCTTTCCTCCCCCTCCACCTACCCCTGGAGGAACAGCTAAGTTCAAGCATTTCCATGTCCAATCCTCAGGGACAGTTGGGAACCTGGGGTCAAGAGAGGCAGGGACTGGCCCAGGACAAAAGATGGGTACAGAGTCCAAGGAGCAGAGCTTCTGTCCAGTCCTAGGCCATCCCCGACCCTCCCATGAGGTTTGCTTTGAGGGTGAGAGCCCCTCAGATCCTCGGGGATAGCTACCCACCCCGTCCCATGTGGGGACATGACCTTGGGCATCCCCTGACAGGTAGAGGCATACGTGCTTACACACACACACACCACTCTGACTGCCCAGCTAGGGGTCAGAAGGGGAGTACACCTTGGTAATAAGGTGAGTGACAAGGGGGAAAGAAGAAAGAGGTTGGAGACAGCTCGGCCATGGGGTCAGGGGCATCAGGACTCCTGGAAAGGACCAAGATCCAAAACATGGGGAGGGGAGACAGGACAGGCTGAGGGTCAAGGGTCTCCAAGAGGCCCAGGGGCTTTGCCAAGGTACTGGGTGAGGACAGGGTCTGGGGTCTGGTGTCCATCACCACCCTGGACTACTGGAAGTAGGAAGAGATACCCCTCAGTGTGGACAGGGCTACAACACAAAAGGTCTCCCCTTACTCTTCTATCAATTGGGCCATAGAAACAGGGTATCCCTAGGCTCCCACAGGCTTGTAGAAGAGCCTGTTGGCCTTGAATCTCCAGTCCTGACCCACTGTGCTCCCAGTCTTGGGAAAATGCTTTGTACTCCCCCGAGGTCCTTCTGAGCAGAGGACAGCCTGGAGGCTTGGGGGGCTGACATTGTGGGCTTGCAGAATGTGGCAGAGCACTAGACCTACTGGTCTGGGGATCAAGGTCAGGACCTTTTTGGTGCAGCCTCAGGGTCCCCATTTGGAAGAGGTTCCAGAGTCAGTGCTCTGCTCAGGGTGAGGCGGCCTTAAGAAGGAACCAAGCACCAGCAGAGGAGAGGGAAACAGGGACAAGGGAGGCTTCTGAGGTTTCTCCCATCGCCCCTGGAGCCCACAGATCCTGCTCCTGTGAGACACACAAAAACAGAGACAGAGACAGAGATAGAGACTGAACACGGGAGAGAGGAAACCAGGAGAAGTCACAGACTTTCCTCAATCAGCTTGGAACTTATATCCAAACATTTTGTCCCATTCTCACAGTCACACAGGCCATGTACCCTGGGGGAGAGACTCCACAGGGATGTGTGACCAGGATTTAAGAATGCCCGGGAACCACTGTGGGGACTGCCCAGCACTTGGGCACAGATGAGACCCTTGGGCCTAAACCTAATGGAAGCCCCTGGAAGTCTGTGTCACCAAGGTCAGAATCCATTCACTGCAACCTTCCCACAGGTGATGGGACACAGGCAGGAGGAGGGTGGCTTTGCCTGGATCCCACAGCAGGTCCAGGCCCCTCTGGGCTGTGGTCCATGTTCCGCCCAGCCCCTGGCTCACCTGTGCATTGCCAAGTGTGCGCACCAGCCTCCTGTATAGAGTGTGGAATGTATGTAGAGGTCCCACCCCTGGTGACACCCCTAGAAGTAGAAGCCAGAACACCCCCAATGTGCAGACAGGGAGACTGGGGAGGCCCTGAGAGCCACAGGGTGTGTCTGGAGACACAGTCCTGGGCAGGGGCAGGAGCCCAGTCTGAACTCAGCTCTGTGTCCTCACAGCAGGGACTACAGCTGCACCCAGGCCTCCCAGGGGCTGTGGGGAGGCTGTGTGGGTGTCACTGTATAAATAGGGCATGGGGCAGAGGGTGAGCCTTGAGCAGTTTGGGGTGGGGGGCCCTCAGGGAGCTCTGGTGTGAGGAGGAAGTCAGGTAAGGAGCCCCCAGGCAGTGGTGACTTCATTTCCCTGACAACGGAGCCCAACAGAATTTGGAACCCACGTATCCAGGGATCTACATTCCAGAGACAACCCCCTGCCCAGCTCATTTCTTTGGAGATCCTCAAGCAAGATGTTCTTGTGTTGCCTACCGAAGTCCAGAAGATGCAGAGAGAGGAGAGCTCACCCACCAAACACTTCCCCTCACTGCGGAGGTCGTGTCAGGGCTCCCCAATGCCTCTGGCCATTTGGCCAGAAGAATCAAAAGGTGACACCGGGAGGCTCAGAGTCAGCCAGCCCCGCTCCTTCTGATCGACCTGTGTAGCCCCAGGTCTCCTCCCCGTGTGTGTGTGTGTGTGTGTGTGTGTGTGTGTGTGTGTGTAAAGAGAGCTCATCGGGGGTGGAGACGCCTCGAGCAGGAGCAGACTGATGAGGGGTCAGATGTCTGGTGGGCAGGTCATGTTCACACCCCAGGTTAAGGCTGGCTAGGTGGGACGGGGTGTGCAGGCTGCACCCTTCTGCCCAGGGTTTATCCTGAGACCCTTCAGGGACGAGTCACTGACCCAGGTGCAGGGCTGTGCATGCACAGGTCTGCGTGTGATCCGGGAGAAGCTGAAGGACTGGGCAGGAGGATGGTGGGTATGGCCGGGCAGGGCTCTGATGCCTCTTGCACACTTACTGTCTCTGTCTTTGCAGGTCACGGATGAAATAGGAAGGAGGTGGGCAGACACGCACTCCTCCCTGACCCAGGAGTCCCTGGTCCTGGGAAGGCCTCCAGTACCTCCCAGACCACTGCCCCCATCGGACTGCAGTCCTGGATACGGGGCCCACGGAGGCCAAGTCCGAGGGTGAGAAGGCTAGGATTGGGTGCCTGTGGCTGTGTGGGGAGGAGTTGGTGCTGTGCCCCACAGGGAGAAACCCCCACGGGCTGGTGTGGGGCCAGGAGCAACGCCTTAACTGAGAGCACCCAGGGGATGGACTGCAGTCGGGGAGATGTCCCGGTGAGGGTTCCTTCGTGGCTGTGGCTTCTCCGGGAGGCCCTGTCTCTGCAAAGCCACAGGGAGAGGCAGGCCCACGAGTGACCTCCTCTCCTCTCACAGCTACTCCAGCAGAGGAGCTAGACCCACTCCCAACTTCAGCAACTCCGGAGGGGGACGTGGTGACTGGAGACACTTCGGCAGGAGATCAGGAGCCAATAGGTGACCTGGCGCCTGCCCACGGAGATGCTGATGCTGTCCAGGGAGAGCTGGCTCCTGCTCCTGCTCCTGCTCCTGCTCCTGCCCCCACACCTGCTCCTGCCGCTCCCCCTTCCCCTGCCCCTGCCAGAGCTACTCCCATTTCCCCTGCCCTTGCCTGTGCTGCTGTTCTGGCCCCTGACCCAGATCCTCCCTTGGTCCCACCCCTTCCCCGGCCCCTCCCTGTGCCCCTGTTCCTGCCCCAGAGCCAGACACTGCCCCTGCTTCTTCCCCTTCAACTGCCCCCAACCCTTCCCCTTCCCCTGCCCCTGCCAGGACTACTGCCCCATTCCCCTGCCCCTGCCTATGCCTCTGTTCCCACCCCAGACCCAGCCTCTACCCCTTGTTCCTGCTCCTATCCCTGCCCTTGCCTGTGCTCCTGTTCCTGCCTCTGACCCAGCTCCTGCTCTGGATCCTGCACTGGCCACTACTGCGGACCCTGTCCCCGCCCTGATCCCAACCCCTGCTCCTACACCTGCTCCTGTGGGGCTCCCAGAGCAACATTCAGAGCCCACAACTCTGCGGGAAGGGCTCCCTGTACAATTACCCTCAGTTCCAACCCCTGACCCCGACGTTCCCCCAGAATGTTTCATCCCCACCCCATGTTCTCTCTCTGGTACATATTCACTATTATAGTAGCTTTCCATGTCCTGTATGCGGTCTATTATTTATTTTAAATAAAATTACTTGTTTTCACTTGAACACTTCGTGAGCATGAAGTACATTCCCAGCGCTGTGCCACCACACCACAGAACATCGCTGCAGGATATCTCCTTCCCCAAAGGAGACCCTGAGCCCAAGCCCTCCCTGCCCATTGCTCCCCCAGCCTGGCCCCTCACAACCCTTAAGCTGCTTTCTCTTTCTGTTCCTGTATGTTCTGGAGGTTTCTGGAAGTGGAATCACTCGATACGTGCCTTTGTGTCTGCCCAACTATTTTCAAAGGGCACTTGTTTTTTTTCTCTGTTTGACATAGAATTTCCCTTATTTGATGTTGAAATGCTCAATGGATTACAGATGAGATTTAATCATGGGAGTCCTTTTAGGAATTATGGGCAAAATCTTGGGGCCAAGACCCCTGTTCCTGCCGGGACACCACAGTCTGACCCCAGACAGGACATGGCTGTTTCCACCTATGATTCACACAGAAACTGGGGAAAAGAAGAAAACTGGAAGACACACCACATAGGGCAAAAGCATCACTTACAACCCAAGGCCAGAGAAAGGTTTCCCATGGTTCCGCTCTGATCCATGCTCCAAGTCACTGGGTCCCACAGGGACAGAGACCAAACATGCAAGTTCAAGGGGGAGGAGAGGCACACAGGGAGTATGTGTCAGGAGATGCAGGAGCTCCCGGGGAATGACTCAGGCAAAGGAAACCCTATGGAAGCAGTGCTGGTCACCTTCAAACCAGCAGGTGTCTGGTCTGGGGAGCAGCAGCCCTGGGGAGAACATGAGGAAGCAGAGGTCCAATGCAGTTCCCCTGGAGAGAAGGGTGACAGGCACCCCTGTCTGGGACAACAGTGAGTGGCACCCATCCCAGGCCACAGGTGCACCTATCACCTAGCAGTGCTCAGCCTGGGACTCACCCCCAGAAGCTCTGGCTTGGTTTTTCACAGATGTATTTTCAGTAGTAGTTGGCACAGCAGTGGTGGAGACAGCAGGGAATGGAACAATGTTCATGCCCAAGGAGATGGATGGGATTCTCATCCCAGTCCTCATGACAGAATGTCCTGTAGCTACTATCTCAGTGTTGTCGGGGGCACAGGGTAGGCCCTCCTGAGACCCCATTCCTGCCACCCTGCTCCTGGGAACATCCAGAATTGAGGAGGAGGTGAAGAGGATCCAGGGGAGAGCAGGGCCAAGGAGAAGGAAGGTCAGCACTGGGAGGACAGATGGACGTGCCCCAAGCCACCATTTAGGGCCCGAGCTGTGATTCCCTCAGACCTCACCCAAAATAATGGCTCCTGATGTACAGAATGGCTTCTGCGGGTTCACTCCCTCCCTCCCTACCTCATTTATTCACTCCATCATTCGCTCCCCCTCCCCTTCCCCTCTGCCTCCCCTTCCTTCCCCGACTCCATCCTCTTGCCTCTCTGCCTCCCTCCCTCCCTCTTTCCCTCACTCCCATCTTCCCTCACGCCCTCCCTCATTCAGCGGAGGATCTGGGGTCCCTGCTCTGTACTGAGCACTGGGGCTTCATCAGTGAGCCCCCTCAACCCATGTGGTCATATCCACCATGGGAGGTGACAGGGGGCAGTCCTCAGGGCTTACAATGGTGATGAGTACCAGGAATCTGCTCCTGAAAACAGAGGCCCATTTCACAAAGAAAATAATGGAAAGACACAGGCTTAGCATTTCCTCAAGAAAAATCTAGTCCTGAAAAATGATGAAAAGTAAATATATCCTAGACATCATGCAGTGTGAGTTCTAATGGCCCATACACACTGATTTCTAGAAGCAACAAAGAGTAACTCATTCATTGTTGACTGGGGGTTTGTGATACAACTTTTCTGACTGAATGACAGCATTTCAGCCAACCTCTCCAAGACCTCTGAGTTTACCCAAAGGTCTCCGTGATGCTCTGACTCTTCCATCGACCTCCTGGGGAAGCTCAGTCCTGTTGCCTGCTTTGTCTCCTGCCTCTTCTGGGACATTTCCATGGACTCCTACCCCTGACCAGGGCCTCCCCCACCCAGATTCCCCATGCCCTAGGGCCTGGTGTCCAGATCCTGTGCTGGTGCTTTGTGCAAGGCCTGGGTGCTCCCTCTGGGGTCAGTTGGCATCTCCCATGCAGTGGCCTGCATCTTCCTACACTGGGTCTCCTCCGACAAGTCCGTGAGGCCAGCCTATGCCCATGTCATGGGCGTGGAAGCATGAGTCCAGAAGGTCCAGATGGTCTGTTCCCTGAGCAGAGGACGACCTGGGCCTAGGGAGCCTGAGGGAGGACATAGTACACTGAGCCCTCAGGAGAGTGAGCACGGTGGAGGCCTGGTGCTCAAGCCAACTGGAAGACCACACCCCACCCGCATTGGCTCTGCCCCCAGGGCTGGAGGTCATCGGGGTATCTACCCTCCCGTGCTGCAGGCTGGTAGTGACTGGCAGGGGAGGAGGCTGCCAGTGACCCAGAAGTTATCAAAATGTGACCACAAAGAGAGGAACTTGTGTCCCCGGGCAGGTCTCCCATATGCAGGTGTGGCTGGGGGCCCTGGACATCTGGGCCTCACAGTCTCCCTCAAGGCGACAGAAGAAGGAACCTGCTCTGATGGCTGCACTGGCAGCATTTCCTGATGGAAATGGGGGCAGCCCCTCACATGTTCCTGGTGTCCAGACGATTCTTGGGCACAGCCATGTATCTCAGCTTCTCCATGATGGGGGAGGTGGGAGTGGGTAGCCCAGCGGCTGCGGGTCCCACAGGTCCTCCAGGGGACAGCGTGGCAGGGACAGCCCAGCATCTGCAGGTCCTGCAGGTCCTCCAGGACAGTCCAGCAGCTGTGGGTCTTACAGGTCCTCCAGGGGACAGCCCAGCCACTGCAGCTCCCATGGGTCTTCCAGGGATAGCATCTTGGTGAGTTTGTGGTCCAGCAGGTACCTGCTCAGGTGGCTCTTGTCATGCCACATGGCCTCCATC
Organism: Mustela lutreola; assembly: GCF_030435805.1. Lineage (NCBI taxonomy): Eukaryota > Metazoa > Chordata > Mammalia > Carnivora > Mustelidae > Mustela > Mustela lutreola. The sequence continues at coordinate 61,198,381 of NC_081304.1, read as the reverse complement.
CCATTGGCCAGGCTGACCCCCATTGCATGGTGACGGGCCAAGGTCAGTCAGTGAAACTCCACCACCAATACCCTAAAAAAGGCCCCCATGTAGTAAATGTTGCCCTGATCCCTGGGGATGTAAGCCTGGGACTATGGCTGGCACTCGTAGCTAAATTCCTTGCAGGCTGCCCAGTAGAAACTGGGGTACAGGGTGCCCCAAAGAGGGGGGACAGGATCTCCACACCCATGTGGTCACAGAACTTCAGGTCTACGCCTGCACACCAAGTCCTCCACCTCGTGGAGGAAGTGCTGCTCGCAGAAGCAGCTGACCATCACCATGTGCTGCATGGACACAGCCTGCCAGTGCGGGGCACCATAGACCTCTAGGACCACCACCCTCCAGCCCTCCTGGGGGCAGGGGTGGGGGCACAAGGGCCCGGAAGCCAGCTGGTCAGTGAAGATGTAGCAGGTGACCCTGTGTCCCACCATGAGGGGCTTCTCCAATGCCTTCAAGAACAGGTCCAGGAAGCTATAGGGACAGGGGACAGGGTGTGAAGAGGTTCACTGACAGAGGCTGGCAGCAGGACCCCAGAGCTGGGGGCTGTGAACATGTACACCTTCTTCAAGGGGGCAGGCTCTGGGCTGCTTTAAGCAACAGTCACTCTCCCAGCCTGTCCTGAGTGAGTCTGCCCATGGGGCCTCCCTACCTTTTGCTCCCAGAGATGGGGGCCAACAGTATCCCATCTTACAAAGGGGACCCTAAAGCTTAGAAGGTTGGAAACCCATGCAGCCCTACATTTAAGTGGGGGGAAAGCTCACACATACCCAGCAGGCATGAGCCAGGTCATCAGGGGGCAAACCAAGGCTCAGCCAATGGGAAAGCAAGCCAGATGTGAAGCAGGAGGAGACAACAGTGCTGCTGGCAGAGGCATAGCATATGCAAAGGCTTGGATCCAAGCCTGAGGCACCTGTGGGAAACCACACTCCTCAGTGCCCACAGAACAGAGGGTCCCCGTAGGAGAGGTAAGGCTGGGGGGGTTGGCAGGAGGGGAGCAAACCACAGATAGGCCCAAAGGTTATGTTCCAAAATGATCACTCTGGTTACTGGAGGAGAATGGGCTCTGTGTAGGTGAGGACAGGGAGACCCTAACCCTAAGGCAATGATAACCCTAACCCCTAACCCTAACCCTAACCCCCATCCTAACCACTAATACCAACCCCAATGAAATCATCACAAAATCAGCGAAATACATTCCTATACCTTTCTTAAAATAAATGTAAGGAGCCTGATCAGGAATATTGCAAAACCAAGAGCTCATGAATACATTGTGCGCCATAAGCAAGTGTCTCTTCACAAACGTCTCCAGGGTTGTTCAATAGAGTGAAACAATGTTGCATACCACAATGAATGTTTAAGTAAAACCATGTGGTCCTATTAAGTGATGCAGAAAATGTTAACCAAAATCCGATGTCTGTTGAGGATATAAACACTCACGAAAGTAGGAATAAGGGGTAATTTTTTCCATAAATCTACAGCAAACACCACGCACACGTCTGAAAGCTGCCGGCTCCACTTGGAGATCGGGGACAAGGGGGGACGCTGGTGTTCACAGAAGGACAGACACTAGGACCCCACTCGCAGGAGGCGTCTGGGATACACAGTCGGAGGCGGCTTCGGGGCCGAGGGGAACGGAACTGGGAGTCGGTGTTTCGTGTATACAGTCCCCCTCGGGGAGAACGAGAACATTCTGGAGAATGACATGCGAGCATGTGACCTCGGCTGAGGTTGCGGAACTGCCACCTGCCGTGTCTGAAGCAGTCCGTGTTGTCATGTTTAGTCACCGTGAAAACACGAAGGATGACGCATGTCACCACGGGCATGGACCCCGAAAACGGCTCCAGTGACATAACGCTATGGCAATGCCACTCAGACTGGAGCCCTCTGTGCCCCTTAAACCCATCCGGGTTGTGCACACAGGGGAGTCTCCGAGCGGCTCCGGAAGGAGAAAACGGGACGGGACCGGAGATGACATCTCGGACGGGGAAGCAGGCGGCGGCCGCTGAAGTGGGCCTGCGGTCCGGGTGCCACTGCGGGCGCTGTCAGGGTTTCCTCACCTGGGGTTCCGTGGGGGTTCCGCGGGACAGTGTCGCTGTTTGGGTTAACACGCCCCAAAGCAGCCGGTGCGACGCGGCAGGCCTGGTTAGGAAGCAACAGTTGGGGGTCTGCGTGCGGGGATGACGCGTCTCTGTGGGACGGGGACAGGGTCCCGCAGATCCAAGGTCACCGCAGAGTACGCGACCCTTCCCAACACCCCCGCGGCACCATGTCACAGGAGCAGAGACGACGTCGGACTCCGGGAGGGAGGCCGAGCCCGCCGGCTGCAGGTCAGCCGCGTGGACGGGCCACTCGCCCTTGCAAGAGGCAGCGGCCGGCCGGAGACCCGCGGGAGGACTGAGTCGGGGCCGAGTCTGGGCGCAGCAGACTCGGCGGGACTCGGGGCCCCAGGTCCCCGCGGCGCCCCCACAGCCGGGTCGGAGCCGTGAGGAAGCGGGTCGGGCCTCGGGACGGCGGCCGGGGAGCCGGAGCGGCGGCGGGAAGGGAGCGACTGGTGCTAGGCGTCCGTCCCGGGAGCGACGGAGCAGACGCGGGTGAGACGCCCCCGTCCCAGCCCGCGGGGAAGCGGCGGTTCACGTCCCGCAGGAAGTCGCCGTCCCCGCAGCTCCGCCGGAGCGTCCCCGTCCCCTGAGCCCGGCCTCTCGTCCTACCGGAACCGGCCTTTCCAGCCGCCGCCTCCTCGGTGAGGTCGCGGTCGCTCCGCGCTTCCAGCGCCGGCCGCAGGGACGTGGTTCGCTGCCCGGACGCCGCCCGCCGCCCCCAGACGCGCGGGTGGAGCCGCCCAGAGCCGGGGCCGCAGCGCGAGGCGACGAGCGGACGCACTCACGCCTCAGTGTCCGAGAGTCCACGGCGTGTCCGTGGCCCCGAGCGACCCGCGCAGAGAACCTCGGAGCAGCCTCGTCCGCCGCCACGTTCGGAAGAACGAGACACGGGGAGCCCCGACCCGGGGGGGGGGGGGGGGACAGGACTGTCCTCTCACAGCCGGCGCCGCTCACGACGAACACGGAGGGGTCGCGCGGGGACAGGAGACGCTCGGGGCTCAGGAAACACCCGCTGTCCCCGCCGCCGTCTACACAGTCCGCCGTCGCTCCGAACGCCCAGACTCCGGCGAGCCCCGCGGCGGGTGTGGACGCGGGAAGGACGTGTGGGGCAGAGGCGGGCGGGGCGGGGTGAGCGCGAGCCCCGAGGGGACAGCCGTGCCCGGACCACTGACCGTCTGAGGAGCCGCAGGAGTCGAGTCTGCGGCGCACGGACACAGCCGCGACCCGGGGCGCATCCGAGCCCGGAGCGGGGGGGCCATAGCCCAGCTCTCAGCCCCGCGGGAGGCCACCGCGCCGCACACAAAGCCACGGAAGCCCCACCGTCTACACAGCACGCCCTTCCTCCGGGGGTCCTGCGAGCATGCGCTCCCTGGGCAGTCCCCGCTCCGGCGTCTTCCGCTCACCTTCTCCAGCCGCGGGTCCTGAGGGGGCTGGACGGCTGTCAGCGTGGACGCCGCTCCGCGTCCTCTACAGCGGTTCTGTCAGCGTGGACGCCGCCCCACGTCCTCCACAGCGGGTCCTGTCAGCGTGAATACGGCCCCACTGTCCTCCACAGCGGTCCTGTCAGCGTGGGAGTGGCCGCACAACCTCCGGAAGCCTCCACAGCGGTCCTGTCAACGTGGACGCGGCCCCACGTTCTCCACAGCAGAACTGTCAGCGTGGATGCAGCCCCACGTACTCCACAGCGGGTCCTGTCAGCGTGGACGGGGCCCCACTGTCCTCCACAGCAGTCCTGTCAGCGAGGGAGAACCGCACAACCTCCAGAAGCCTCCACAGCGGGTCCTGAGGCTGCCACCTGTCCCAGCTGCGGCTGCGCGGGCCAGGCTCGGGGCGGAGCTGCGGTCTGGCGCTCTCTGCAGGCGTTGGGGGGCACTGCAGAACTGGGGAGCTCATCCTTCAGTGGAAGCACCTGCTCCCTCCCGGGGTCCCACTGAAGCCATTTCATTCTGGAAATTGCAGCAATATGGAGCCCAAGATGCCCCAACATCTCCAAAAATAGCTCCGGAGCAATGAATTAGAAACAGTGTGGAATGACAACAGTCCCTGACCCAAACGGTGGCACTGAACATGACCCTGGCCCTGACCAGACCCACACACTGACCCCAACTTGCTCTCAAGCCTGGGCCTGACCCAATCCAAGAGCCTAAACCCAGCCCCCAACCCAAACACTGTTCAAAAGAACCAAAAGGTAGAAGCTGTAAATATCCATCAGTGGTGCATGCATAAATGAATTGTGGTGAAGGGGTTTGGGTCTGGGTTCAGGGTCAGGTTCCAGTCAGAGTTCTAGATCAGGCTTTGGGTTTACGGTCAGGGTGAGGATTTACAGTGAGGGGCAAGGGAACAGTTAGAGTTTAGGGCTTTAGGTTTATGATTTAGGGTTTAAGACTCAGGGCTTAGGGGATAAAGTCCAAGGTCAAATTTGGGGTCGGGTTCATGCTGGGATTTGGGCTCAAGGTTCATGGCTCAGAGTTCTGGTAGGGTTTGGGTTCCTGGTTCAAGGCTTGGATCCAGGGCTCAGTTTCAGAGTCCAGGCTTCGTGTTCCATTTCAGGTTTAAGATTCAGGGTTCCAGTTTGGGCTTTAAGGTCAGGCTAGTTTTCAGTGTTAATGTTAGGGGTTAAGGTTAGGTTTAGGGATGACACATTTTCTTCAGTTGTCATCATGGACCCAAAATTTTTATTGGAAGTTTCTAAATCTGGAATGTATTTCATCTGGGTGTCAGGAGCTGGTTTGGAATTTAGGCTCCCAGTAACTCCCTACTGACAGCATTCTGGTCCTAGAGTCTCCCAGTCACCCAGAACCAGCTTTTGTCTTGGCTCAAACAAATCCTTGGCAGAGAAGGGCGAGCAACTGCCAAAGTTGGGATGATTTCACAATGGTAGAGGTGTGAAACCAAATATTGTGGAACTATTTATGGAAAATGAAACAGGAGATGAATAACTGGTCGACTTCTGATTCTCCCACAATAATAACGACCAAGTCTCCAATAGAATCTGATAATGTTCCCTAGGAAGGCCTATGGTCCTCATTACCAGTACTGAAAGAGGGCCCCTCCCCTGATTTAAAGTAGGAATCACAGCAGGATACTTCCTACTTTGTGTCAAAAATAAAATTTTATTATTTGGATGTTCCAGTGTACAATTTGTGGAAGCCCTGACAGGTTCCTCTCTCAAATATGCATCAACACATGGGTAAAATGCAGGCAATGTTGTAATGCACTGCTCATTGGAATACCAAGTAGAAGGAGGGATATTAGAAGCAATAAAATGATATCGAATATGAACCTCAGAACAAGCACCCTTTATGGGCACTTAATGAGGATCCCTAACCATGAGATCTAATCTCTCATCCTAGGGAATTCACCCATAAAAATCATCAATAACAATAGCCTGCTGACCGCTGTAACGACCTCACCATTGACCTCTAGGCTTGTATCACACTCTCCAACCACTATGGACACACTTCTCAGCAGCGGAAGGGGACTTGTCCACTCCTGGTGGACTAACTCTTACAGTGAAGCCAAAAAAATCCCACCTCTTGGAAATCCCAGCCATTAGGACACAGTCGCAGGAAGCACACCCAGAACTCAATAAAGGACAGACATCTCATGAAGCGGAGGCTGCAGATCACCCCCACTCCCACGAAGTAGCTCTACTGTGGACCCGGGTCTGTCCTCTTCCCAGGATCACACGGGGCACCGCGTTCTTCCAAGACGCCATCCTCGTCAGTCCTCTGTGCAGGCTCACAGTGAACCCTGCGAAAGCCAGACACTTTCTTGAGAGCACTCAGCCTCTCACGCCGATCCGAGTGGATGGAGGGTGCTGCTCTCCCTGACTTCCGCACCAGCAAGAGAAGACTTGGGATGAGTCTTGCCAAACTCCATGCACAGGCATGTTCTTCGTCTGCAAAATGATGGACAGTGAAACACCACGGATTCCCCGCACTTCTTGAACCTAGGTAAATCAGAGATACAGCTTGAGCAGAGCTATTATCCCAAACCCCCTACACACACACACACACACCTTCCCTTGTGCACTCCATACCCATTTCCATCCACTTTGCTCATTCTCAGCCATTGTCTCTGCAGAGCAGTACAGTAGCACCGAGGTCCTGAGTCTGAGGTACTAGGTGCTAAGCCAGCACCTTGGACCCAGTTACTATCAGAAATTAATATTCATTCTATTAACAGATGTGTCCCAGATCTTGCCTGCATGGCCATTAGAAGAGTCATTACAACAGACGTCCTAACAACTTGTGCCAATCTCCATGGCTCCACTCCCTGCCTCCAGGGATTGGCTCATCCATAGGCATGTCACCTGGTCCCAGCCGATGAGGTGAGAGGAACCTCAAGTCTCAGCCTGCAGAGCCAAGGATGGGGTGGGTCACCCAGGCCAGGGGCTTTTCCATCACGACTGCAGAAGTGGGCTTGGCCAGACCCGTGCCAGTGCCACAGAGGGCCCAGGAAGCTAGGTGTTCCCTACCATTACTGAGGGCTGAAGCAGACTCGTCCTGAAGCCCCCACATGCTAGATCTTCTGCTAACTCAGGAGCACTCGCAATGTGCTCGTAGTCTTGGCCTGAATAAGATGACCACCTGTGTGGGATATACCCCGCAAGATATACTGCCTGGTAACAGGGCCTTACTCAGCCAAAGAATGCCTACATGGAATTCAACCACAGACAAACATGTTGTGGAAGCTCGAGGCCGACAGAGAAACTGGCAGGAGGTGGGGTCCTGAGGCCTTAACTGTTGGTCAATCTCACTATCAGCTCTTCCCAGTGCAGGGAAGAGCTGATAGTGATTGTATCCTTTCCAGTGCAGGATCCAGGGTCAGGCAGGATAAATCCCAGTGTCCTCCCACTCTGCCACTGGAAAGGAAGAGCCCTCTCCCCCATCATCCATCATGTTGCAGATCTGGGGTGTGGGCAACTATGGGCCAAATGGGACCTCCCTTCCGTATTCTCTCAACCACTGTGTCTGGAACATTAGTCATGCATGGTCTGTGGCTGCTTTCAAGCCACAATGCAATTAAGAGTGCACTTCTCTTGAAGAGTACTGAGAAATAGAATTGTTGAATTATTACACTGTACACTTGAAACTAAACCATCAATAATACTTGATTAAAAACAACAATAACTTGGGGTACCTGTGGGGCTCAGTGGGTTGAGCCTCTGCCTTCAGCTCAGGTCATGATCCCAGGGTCCTGGGATTGAGCCCCGCATCGGGCTCTCTGCTCAACGGGGAGCCTGCTTCTTCCTTTCTCTCTGCCTGCCTCTCAGCCTACTTGTGATCTCTGTCAAATAAATAAAATGTTAAAAAAAAAAAAAAAAAAACTCGTGTATCCACACAAATAGACCTTGAAAAAATTATTATTTTTTTCAGCTGGGAGAGATTTACTGGAGAATTTTAATCATGGATTCCTGGTTGAAATGTGTTGTCTTCCCCCCAAATCAGTAATTTTTTTTAACACTTTGCAAACCTACATTCCAAGTTTGGCATGCTCTTTTATTTACATTCTAGGCTTTGAGACAGAAAAATAAGAGCATATCCCTTTATATTTCATTTGGATTTTGCCAACATTCCATAAAAATGGTCATTATTTTTATATATCTTTCTAGCAGGTTCTTTTTTTACTTATTTTATTTAAATTCAATCACTTAACATAGAGTGTATCATTCGTTTCAGAGGTAGAGGTCCGTGATTAATCAGTTGCGTGTACCACCCAGTGCTCATCACATCACGTGCCCCCTCCGTGCCCACCACCCAGGTGCCCCAGCCCCCACCCTCTCCCCTCCAGCCACTCTCAATGGGTTTCTCACAGTTAAGAGTCTCTCAGGGTCTTCTTGCTGATTCCTTAGTGTGCCTGCTTCTAAATTGAGGTCTTTCTTCTAGTGGCACTTAGAGGAACAAATTTCTAAGCTTTTCCTCATGTACTGGTACCTTGCCCAAAGCAGTGATGCTCCAGATCTTCCCCGACATCAGAGTTCTAGACCCTGACCTTTTTAGGCTTCTGGTGGCCAGAAACAGGGACAGTAACAGTAGGTATGCATGGCAAAGGTGAAAAAGAACAAGACATATCCTGGGGTTTCTGATATATTTTTTATGATACAGTTTAAAAGTGAGGAAAATTGTGCTGAAGTATTTTTTCCTGCCCTAAATTCCTGGCAAACAGAAACGAGGGGACTCGGCCAGCGGCCAGCGGGACTAGATCACAGCAGGAGGCTGATTGTTTCCCTTCGCTCTCAAGGCTCCACTTCAAATTGCCTCTGAGGCCTTCGGCTCTTCACTCCTGGGTTGCTGTCAGCGGATGACCTTCAGCATGACCTTCCGTACCTCTGCTCCTGCTCTCCGCGTCCAACCGAAGCACAGTGTAGGGCTCAGGAGGGCCCTGGACCGACTACTCAGAGCGAAGTGACACGGTGAGGAAGGAGAGAGCCAAGATGGGGGCCGCGGGGGCGGGGGCACCCCGTTCTGCCAAGGCTCGCTCTGGCCTCAGGGGATGCGGAGGGCTGACGCTGGGTCCCAGCTGCCACCCCGATTCCCCAAGGCTGTGTGGGGCTCTGGGAAGACGGGTCAGATGCTTCCGGCTGCGGCAAATGGGCCCGGAAGGTCCATGACATCCAGCCCCCACCAGAATGTCTCCCTAATTCCCAGCAGTCGGCTCCCAGAGAGGAGGGAGAACGATGACTGGCAAACTAGAGACGCCAGCAAGACTGGGAAGGGGGGGAAGCCAAGACCCCAGGACGGGCAGGCGGCGGCCCCACATTTAGACAGAGGCGGGCCGGGAGGAGCAGCAGCCTAGACCGGAGCCCTGTCTCACTGTGAGCTGTGCAGGGCCTGGGGCCACATCCAGCCGTTGAGGATGACCTAGGGGACACCATGTGGCGGCAGACCTCCCAGGAGCCGGCAGTGCAGGAGCACATGGTCCCTGTCCGGGATTCCCACCAACTCCAAGGCCTTGTGATCCCAGCGATTCCAGCCCCTTGGGCTTGGGAGAGACAGAGGAAAAGGCAAGGCAAGGCGGAAAACAGCCCACACACAGCTGTACTGTTTTTATATAGAATTTGTATAATATATTTCTCTTCATTTGCACATTTACCCAAAACTTAACATCCTTTTTACAGGCTGAACTCACTCAGCTTGATATAATCAAAATTCTTTCTTTCAAACAAATAAGAAAAATTCAAAATCGTAAACCCGTAAGAAAACAAATTAAAAACGGTGATGAAACCAAGTCACCCCTCCCAGTGCGAGCAATGTCCGTTCGTACAATCTATAGGGTTTGGGTCGGAATCTCTTTATGGATCAGGCACATGTTTTCGCGACACCTTTATTCTCGCCGCTTTTAGCTCCTGCCTGGCAAGTCTGCCTCCGGGAAGGATCAAAGGGAGGCTAGTCTTGGAGGCGTCGGCTTCTTGGGGCAGCCGGGAGTCGAGGCAGGTGCGATGTAGGGCAGCCGGCGTGGGGCGGGGAGCAGGGGAGAGCAGCAGCTGCATGCCAGGCGGGACCTGGGCTCGCTCTGTGCAGGGTGGGCAGAGAGACCAGAATAGCCAGGGCGAAGGCAGACAGCAGCGGGTAGAGGCCGGCGTTTACAAAGTCGGCCTCCCAGGGACAGAGAGCCAAGTTGGTGGTCCTGCCCCCATAGGCATGCCCCACCCTGGCTGTCTGGCCTGGTCAGCAGTCCAGGTCATGAGGGCTGTGGATGGCAGCAAGATGAAGTGGTGATGCACGGTCCTGTCTTCCAGGTCCCCCCTTGGCAGAGCTGGGGCCCCACCACCGGCTCTGTGACCTCCCTCTGCCCTGCGAGACCCGCCGGGTCTGAGCGGTACGGACGTGGGGACTTCTCTGGGGCGGCAGGCAGAGTGGAAGACGAGAATGGGTTTCTACAGCACCACAGTGCCCACCTGTTTGCATCCCGACACCATGGGGGACCAGAGCGGGCCCAGGGCCTCGGGCCTGAGGTCACCAAGTCTCAAGACCTAACCCCTTCCCCGGTCTCCTTTGGACAGCCCCTCCCAGGACGGCTCCTCGTGCAGCTTGGGGACCTGAGAACCGAGCTCTAGGGCTGGCTGCAGGAGCCGCCGCCCCTCGTCCCACTGATGCAGAAGTGCTTCTCCAGGAAGACCCTCCTGAGACCTGTAGCCTTGGGCCCTTCCCACCCAGGCACCCGCAGACAGCAGTCACATGCCAGTGCAGACCCGCTCAGCATGGGCCTGGCTGTGAGGAGCCTTCCGTGGGCCCCGTGTGGGGGGAAGCACTCCGGCCCACACGCCATCCTGAAATGGCCTGAGGCGCTCTTCACACCAACAAGTCCCACAGAAGCTCGTCCACGGCCCGCATGCCCTCCCAGCCTCACATTCCAAAGCCTGGCTTTGGAAGGAGAGTCTTCAGCACTTCAGGGAGAGACCAGCATCCTAAAAGGGAGAGCAGAAACGGCATTCACTCAAACAGATGCTGTGACGGCGGACCAACAGCCAGGCAAGCACACAGAGTCCCAGGGGTCAAAGTGATGGACTACCGGGACCTCAGATAAGAAATAAAATCATCATATATTCTCTGTTTGGTTTTTGGTTTGGGTTTTTTTTGTTTTTTTTTGGTTTTTTTTTTACTTCTAAAATAAGATCCATCTGATAACACTTCGAGTCTTTAAGTACAGAAGCTTTCCCAAAAGCAGCGTGTCCCCTGGATGACTGTTCCATTGGGCCCCCTGGAGGCCTCACAAGGGAGTCACGTGATTCTGTTCTGAGAATGTCAGGCGGAAACTGAAACAGGAGAAAACAACGAAACGCAGACGTGCGGGGAGTCGGAGCGAGAGCGATGCCCACGGGCAGCCCACCGGCTGTGACCACGGACACCTGCTCACTGAGGACTTCCGTGAGACGGCCATGTGGGCACCAGCAGGTGGCCAGGACGAGCTCTCCCCGGCTTTGGTTGGGGCTGCCCAGTCTCCAGATGCAAGACCGCAAGAAGAGCTCCCAGGCCAGGCTGCCGCTCCAGGTCCTCCTGAGGAAGGCAGCTTGGGGCCAACTCCGGCTTCACAGGAAGGCCACGTGCAGCAGCTCCAGAGACAGAACCCTTTCCAGAGAGGCTCCTTCAGACCTTCCTGGGCTGACCCTCTGAGCAGCCCTGTGGCACTCGCTCCCACATGCCGTGGTCGTGCCGGCGCGAGCGTGTGACGCACGCGGCCGCTGCTTGGACGCAGGCTGCCTGGCATCTGCTAGGAATGGGAGTGGGAGCTCAAGGGGGGCCGGGCGTTTTCCTGAATGAGTTCAGATGTCCGTGTGAGCGCTTGTGGACAGACGCCCCCTTTCTGTGCAGGCCACAGCAAAGGCTAGCACTCGACGTTCCAGAGGCCGGTCGCCTTGTTCGGGTAGTTGATGGCCAGGCTGATGGCAGCAATGTTCTGCAGAGCCTGTGGAAGGAGAACCAGTCGTGTGCTCATTTGTTAAGTGTGGACTGGATAAGACCCTCGGCTGAGCACCTCGGCTGAGTACCAATAATGTTGATACTTGGCTAATGGTTTAGCAGAGGTTTCTGGAGTACACATTAAGTGTATGGAAATTCAAGACAGCTAAAGGGCTGTTTGATTAACATCTCATCTTGCATCGTGATCAATTGGCAAGAAAAGGGGTTTTCAAGATTACATTTCTGGATGCTATCTTTTCAATTAATGTATCTGTAAAAGTTTCTTTGTAAATATTATGTGTTCTGATGTGTCTAAGATTCCAAACAAAATGATCCCTGCACTTCCTCAAGATGTTTAGTGACAGTCTGGTAAGCAGAGCAGTCTGAGCAAGAAATAGGAAATGCAGAAATAGGTTTTGTCTGGTTGCATATAATCTTTGCTCTTTTTAAGCTCTGTGAGCTCTGAAATATATTTTTGGGTTACTTAGTGTGTTTGACAAGACAGCTTGATATTTCTATCAAACAAATGACTTTCATATTGCAACAACCTTTGTAAGAATAACTCAAATAAAATTCTTTTATTTTAAAATAAAAGAATGGGGTGCTCATGATGGGGTGCCCTCACCCGGGGCACCAGCCCAGAGTGAGAAACAGTCACTCAAGACTCCATGAGAACTGCAAACACAGGGCAGAAACGTGACTACTACCCCGAGAGAGGGGCAGGTGTGATGCTGGTGGGCTCGGTGTGCCCGGAGGACATGGGCCGCAGGGCATCTGGGCAAGCTCTTCGGAGAAGGGAAAGAACACAGAGGAGGAGGAGAAGGGGAGAAACGAACAGTGCTAGGCCAAGCGTGGGAGGGTGCCGGGAGGGGGTACCCTGGAGCCAGGCCGAGGCCGCGGTGTGAGCTCAGCGCAGCAAGAACAGGGGAGGCTAGGGGAGGAGGAGGCAGAGTACTGGTCCGGCACAGAGGACATGCCGTGGGGAGGGTCAGCACGAGCCACAGGCAAGGAGACAGGACATGGGGATAGGCAAGAGGGAGGCGCCCACGGGTACATGACACAGAGCTCATGGTGCCACAGGTCATGTCTCAAGTTGTCGCTGTGTGTCAGGAAACCAGGGGCGGTGGTGGCAGGGCAGGCAGGGGTCTGTGAGGAGAGAAGGGGGTTTCTACTCTGCCTGCGGGTCTCTGGAGAATGCGTGTGAATGCATCTAAGTTGAAGGGGGATTCCTGCGTCTTCCCGGCAAGGCGACCACGTGTTCACGAAGTGGACTTGCCAGGAACCAATGCCCACTCCGCGCGACCCTGGGTGAACCTCCCACTCGTCCAAGTGCAGTGCCCCATCTGCCCAGCACCAGAGGGCTGGGCCACAAGCTCGAGGGTACGCGAGGGCACCTTGAGTCTAAGGCTGTCAACGTGTGGTCTGGGCCTGGGGTTCCCGAGACCCTCTCAGGGAGTCTGCGACGTGACAAACACTGTCGCAGTGATGCTAAGACGTTATTCTGCCTTCTTCCCCTCACGCTCCCAAGGGCACCGCGGAGTCCCCCAGAGGCAGCTGGGGCGCCGGCCCTGGCAGATGCAAATCACTGCCATCTGCCTCAAGAATGATTGTATTTTGGAAAATACAGCTGTTTCTCACAGAATGTGTTATTCACATTAACATGGACTGAGTTTGTTATTTCTTAAAACGAGCTGGTGTTTGTGTAGAACCCACCAATATAAGCTTTTGGAGATCCTCAGTAACTTCAAAGTGTGAAGGACCCTGGGCCCAAACCTCAGGGGCTCTCCTGCCATGGGAGAAAGTCACATCCGAAAGTGCCTGAAATCGAACTACGGAGCCCTCAGCCCAGTGCTCGAGTTAAAGCGCCTGCTGTTTTGGTTTCAGACACAAATTCTGGCCGGCGTCTTGCTGGCCTCTCCAGGCCCACGGTCTTACATGAGCCGCTCCTACGAATGGGTCCAACAGCTCTCAGAATGGGCCCAACAACTCTCAGAAGCAGAGGGACAGGGCGGGGACAGAGCTCCGTGTGGACCCTGGAGGCTGGGGGGCTGGGGGGTGGGGCCGGCTGGCTCCAGCGGGGAGAGGGTACCTGTGCTGCGCAGCGGAGAAGGTGGTCGTCTGTGGTTAAGGCCAGCAGGTAATCCTGCAGCAGGCCGAGCTCCTGGGGAGAGGGAAGAGACACCGCGTCACCAGATTAGCACTCGGGGACACCCGCCTGCAGCCACAAAGTCTCGCTCCTCCAGGCACCTCACGGCAGGCCTTCCCTCAGGAGTGGCGGATGGGGCTGGACCAGGAGGAACCCCACACCTGGTTGCAGGGGCGCTCTGTGTCCATTTCCTCATGAGAAAATGACGGTAAGCTAAGGAATTCTGAAAAGACGGCCTTTCGCCTACATTCGGCCGCCCACTCTGCTCACGGAGAAAGAAGAACCCACCCATTTCATTTTCCAGGATTCCCTACTGTCCAGGACTAACAGAAAGCACTTCCTCCCTCCCTGACTCTAGGTCTCCCCAGGGGAGGGCACACAGAGGTGAGGACCTGGACTTTAGGCCACACCCCCGCCCTCGGGCAGCAGAGGAAGCACCAGCAGGACCTCACCTGGGCTCGGTTCTCCGTGACGAAGAACAGCTCGGTGAGGGCGCGGTGCAGGGGCAGCAGGATGCCAGGCTGCGTCACGTCCTCCAGCCGGCTGTACTCCATGTGCGTGAAGAGCTGCCACAGCGGCTTCAGCAGCGCAAGGTCACAGAGGTCACTGTGGGGGCGGTGGCAGACGGGAGACAGAAGCCAGCTGACGGACTCCCCCACATCCAGCAAAGTCACTACCATCCCCCAAAATACTCCCCAGCGGCAGAGAAGGAAAGGGGCAGAATCCCCGGAAGCGGGAGACCCTGGAGCTGTCACGTCAATCACGCCTGTCTTTAAACTGGGCGCTGTGAAGAACCTCCCACGGCGGCGGGAAACCCTCGAGATGGACGTTATGTGGAAAAAAGCAGCACGTAAAACCACGCGTACAAAAGAAAACTAAACCCAACTGCGTGTATAGTATCGTGTGCCCATGTCAAAAGCAACAGTGAACAAACACAGAAAATGTTTTCCATGGCTGTCCTTGTCGGTTCCCTAGGTTTTCTTTTTTTTTTAAGATTTTATTTATTTGAGAGGTAGAAAGAGAGAGAAGGAGCACAGGAGAGACGCAGGAGCAGAGGAAGCGTCACGCAGGGGGAGGGAGAAGCAGGGTCCCTGCCAAGCAGCGAGCTGGACATGGGACGCGATCCCAGGACCCTAGGATCATGAGCTGAGCTGAAGGCAGACACTTCACTGACTGAGCTACCCAGGCGCCCCAAATTTCCTAGATTTTCTGCAATGTTTGTTGCTTCAACAGAGCACAAGAGAAGATTTAAAAGACAGTGATAAGCAATATTCCAATCTTAGCCTCATAAAACACAAGAAATGGGCTAACGAGGGAGCTCTGCCAGAGCCCTTATAATTCCAGAGGCCTCGGGTGAGAGACGAACGTTTCTGACTCAGGGGTAAGATGTGCTTTTCATTCCACTTCAACCTCCTTCAGAGAAGAAAAGTTAATAAAGCAAATAATATTCTGGGCCTCACTATATGACTTTATGCATTCATAATCTTAAATTTTGCCTTTTCTCTTTAATGTCCAACTTTCTCCCAGAACAGTAAGTCTTCCTGCGGAGCAAGGGGAACGCACGGTTTGATTTCTGGAGACAGTTCTGTAGACCTTCCGGGTCACCACTGGGAGGGACGTCCATGCACCTGCGTGGCTCATACTCCTACCCCGCCCCAGGGCTGCCTTCCCCTCTGCCTGTGCAGTCTCACCCCAGGACTGAGGAAGGCCAGCGACCGTGCAAGCGCCCCGACAATGTGGCCAGGAAGGGCCCCGCCGTCTGAAGACAGTTTCAAACCTATCACTCAACCGGGCACTTCTCGGTGCAAGCAGCTCTCACAGGAACAGAACTGAGCCCCTGCGGGCGAAGCGACCTCCACACATAGGGACCCAGTGACAACAGCAACCACAGTCCGCTTACCCCCCACACCCCCCGGCTGGCAGCGGCCGACTCCTCTCTGTCAGACTACACAGAGGCCCTGCTGCTGAGGCATCATCCGTCCATTCTGACTGGGACCCTGGGCTTGTCTGGGGTGTCTGGGGAGGGGCCGAGTGGCTCAGCCGCACAAGCATCTGACTCCTGATTTTGGCTCCGGTCATGATCCAGGGACTGCAAGGTGGAGCGCCCCCTTCAGGCTCTGCACTGGGCGTGGAGGCTGCTCAGGATCCCTCTGCACACCCGTCCCCTACCCCCGCCCCCACCCACATGCTCCCTCTCCCTCGCTCTCTCAAAAAGTAAATGCTGGAGGGCACTGAACCCTGACAGGCAGGGCTGTGAGTGTGCGGAGGACGTGTGTGACTTGGTTGCCAACACCTGCCCTCCAAGCTGAGGAGCAAGGTGACGCGTCTATAATCCCCACGTCTGTTCAGTACTCTGTGCAAGGTCCTGCAAAAGGAGGGGAGGAAGCTTCTAAGGACCGAGAGGAAGAACTAAAACCCCTTCTTTGCCAAGAGCATGACTGTGCTCTGAATAATCCACATGCACACTTAAAGTTAACAAACAGAGCACGGTCCCTGCACACAAAGGAAATACATAGAAATTAATTATATATGAGCAGAAACAGTTAAGAAATAAGAATTCTTTTTTTTTTTTTTTTTTTTTATTTTATGCAGGCTCCCTGCTGAGCAGAGAGCCCAATGCAGGGCTGGATCCCAGAACTCTTGAGATCATGACCTGAGCCGAAGGCAGAGGCTTAACCCACTGAGCCACTCAGGCGCCCCAAGAAATAAGAATTCTAAAACAACAGTTACAACAGCATCAAAACCATCAACCACCTAGGGATAAACCAAAGGGAGCGTTGTGCAGACTGCCTACACGGAACCCTGTGAGACGTGCCCCAGAGCGGGGCCACGAGGGCTGCAGGGGACAGACACCAGGACTTCACGGCTGTGGGTCAGGGGCTCAATGAGCCAAAGAGCCAAAACCCCATCTGGCGAGAGGAGGCGTGTGCCTGTATGTGTGGACAAAAGCATGTGGCTCAGGGACACTCCGAGGTACCAGAAGTTCTGGCCGGAGCGAAGAGGCAGGAAACAGACACGAGAGGGCATCTGCATTGGAACAGGCATACAACAGACCGTGTGCAGACAACAGCCTAGCCAGAGACCCCAAAGGCCCCAGAGAAGCAACATTAGCACTAGAAGATGCAGTGAAGTCACAGGGCAGAAGCCAAGGCGGAAAGACCCGCTGCACTTCTACACATTAGCAACGAACTATCAGAAGGAGTATTAGGAAACAAACCCATTTATGATGGGATAAAAAAGAATAAAACATTTAGAAATAAATATTAACAAAGAGGTAAAAATGGTCTATCCACGGCAAACTATGGAATGCTGACGAGAGAAACTAGAGAAAACACAGGGAAGTGTAAAAGCATGATCCATGGTCATGGCCGGAAGACCACCGGTGCCAACGGCTGCTGCCCACAGCAAGATACAGCGTCCACGGAGCTCCATACAAATCCCCACAGCATTTCACAGAAACAGGAAAACAGCCATAAAGTCCATGTGGAACTACAGGAGGCCCCGAGTACTCGAACCAATCATCAGAGCACACCTGGAGGCCTCACGCTCTGATTTCCAACCCTAATACAGAGTTACGGTAATCCAAACCATATGGCACCAGAATAAAAACAGGCAGAAAGACTGATGAACACGACAGGGAGCCCAGAAGTACACACAGGCGTATACGGACCATTAATTCTGACAAAGGTGCCAAGAATACACAATGAGGAAAGGACGGTCTCCTCACCAAATGTGTGGGACAAGCCGGATAGCCTCAAGCAAGGCTGGATCCCTCCCTCATACCACACACAGAATCAATACAAAAGTGATTAAAGACCTGAATGAGAGACCTCCAGCTGCAAAACTCCTACAAGAAAACATAAAGGCTAAGCTCCTTGGCATTGGTCTTGGCTACGAGTTTTTTAAAATTTGACACAAAAGCAAGAATTAAGTGGGACTACATCAAACTAAAAAGCTGCAAAGCAAAGGAAACCATCAACAAACGAAAAGGCGATCTACGGAATGGGAGAAAGTACTTGTAAACCACATCCGATAAGTGGTTAATACCCAAAACACACAAGGAACTCATATGACTTGATTTCAAATGAACCTAAAGAACCCAATTAAAATATGGCCCTAGGACCTGAACAGACATTTTCGCAAAGAAGATGTGCAGATGGCCAAAAGACACATGAGAAGACAGGGGCTCACATCACTCATCATCAGGAAATTGAAGCCAGAACGAGATATTGCTTCGCATGTGTGAGGACGTCTATCATCGAAAAGATAGGCGATGACAGCTGTTAGGGAGGACACGGAGAAAGGAGAACTCTGGTGCGTCGCTGGTGGGGACGCAAGCGGCTGTGGCCACTGTGGAGACCAAGATGGCGGTTCCTCGAGTCATTAAAACCACAACTACTGAACAATCCAGCAATCCCACTCCTGGGTTTACAGCCAAAGCCCACGAATCATTACCTCAAAGATACCTGCACACAAACGTTCTCAACAGCCAAGGTATGGAAACACACAGTGTCTCCTGCGGGAAGAGTGGATACAGCCTACATGGTGCACCTACACGCACAACAGACCGTTCTTCACCATGAGATGAAGGAGACCCCGCCGTTCGCAACAACACTGATGGGCCCGGATGGCATTAGGCTCGGTAGAATGAGCCCAAGAGAGGCAAACCCCAGGTGATCTTACCTCCACGTGGAAACCAAAACCAACCAATCAAACTCGTCAACACGGAGAGCAGAATGAATGGTCACCGGGGCGTGGGGTTAGGGAGGCGGGGAGAGGCCGGTCAGAGAGCAAATGCTCCAGCTGTGAGATGAAGGAGGTCTGAGGGTCTAACACACAATATGGTGATGACAGCTGACAGTGGCGTCCAACGCTGCATCATTTAACAGAAATTTGCTGAAAAGCCAGTTTCAGCAAGAGGGGAGACCCCGGGGCCATCCCACACGACAGAGGCAACCACGTGAGGTGTTCGGTGCATTAACTAACCCGATGGGGGATCTTTCATAGCGTGGACATCCGTGAAACCACCCCCTTCTACGCTTCAGATATATTACAATTTTTTCAGTGATACAGTACTAAAGTGGCCCCGGCAGGAGGAACCAAACAGACGGGGGCTACACAGGAGACCAGAAACAGATGCACGGGTGTGTGGACACCTTCTTGGGGACAAAGGTGACCCGGTAGAGTGATGTGAGGGAAAGGTGGTCTGTGGGGTTGGGCAGAGACTCAAGCCCAATGACTAATCCCAACCTGACACCGGACATCATGAACAGAACGCATTCAGGGTGGAACGTAAGCTAGATGTGACAGAGACAACGAGCTTGGAGAACACAGGAAATAATGTTGCGACCCCAAGACAGAGCACAGCGAACACTTCCTAAACAGGACAACAAAAGCACTATTGTTAAAATAAAAAAAAATTTAAAAAAAAGATTGGTAAAGAACCAGAAGCTATTAAAATCAGAAGCTTCTTTCCATCAGACAGCACAGACAGAGAAGTGACGAGCCCCAGCGTGGAAGAAGGTCCTCACAGCGCGGAACCCCCACACAGGACCCAGGGAGGGCAGCTCACCTGTGGGTGCAGCATCGGACAATCCTCAGGAGCAGGTGGATGGCTTTCAACCGCTGATGCCCAGTCTGGCGACAAGCCACACCCACCAGCCACTCCCAAATTTTGGCCAGGGGCAGGTGCGGAACGACTCTTTCTTCTGACAGCATCTGCTTCAAAATCTCGAACCCTGGCCCACACCCACAAAACATGGACATTTTAGAAACACAAGCTGCTTGAGTTTTCATAAACAGACCAAAACGACTATGACCATACAAATGTTGCCCAAATGATGCCTTTTATAAGAGCAACACGGGACATTTCAGTTTCTCCTTTTTGTAACATGCCCTGTGAAATCTAAGAAGTGTCTTCTGCAGGACCCACAGGTGGCTCTTCCATCTGTCCACTCACGCTGACCACTGGCTGCCCCAGCACACTCAGCGATGTGTGTGCAAGTCGCAGAGAAAAGTGCCTGCCTTGACTTTAACAAACATCAGTTAAATCCCAGAGGGTCCCACCCAGAAGAGCCTGAGGACGGCGAGAGGAACGCACACACCTGTCTGGAACCGCCCCAGGTGTCCCGCCGTCACAGTGAATTTGTAGCCCCACTCCGTGTTGCTCATGTCCGAGGTGAAGCGGTAGTACAGAGTGTCTCCTGGCCACACAAGAGTCAGAAACAGCTCAGGACACGGCAGCCAAAGGAAGTCCCACGCTCCTGAGGAAGAAGGCTGAACCCGGGGTGACGCCCTCCCACAACATCCTTCTTCCAAGGACTAAGTTTCAATGCTCCATGGAGTCTAGGGGAGCGAGGACATGGCCACTACCTGGGAGCTCAAAATCCTTCCACTTCTGCTGTGACCCACTGAAGGTGTGTCGGTCCTGCTGGAAGTCGCTACTGCTGGCCATGGCCAGCTCGTCGCAGCCCTCCTCTGTGCTGCACTGCGGGTCGAATTTGACCGACAGGTAGATGGCACCAGGGATGTGGACTTTGTCCTGGGGAGGGACATTTCTGTCATTCCTGAGGGCTCCTCTGGTGCCCCGTCCAGCACCTCTAAGACAAGGGGGATGGGGAGCACAAGCCTGGGTAATAAGATGAAGGGCGGGGGCCTCCATGGCGCGGCCACGTCATCGGGAGCCAGTGCAGCCGGGACCGAGCCCAGGCCCTCATGCGGACCCACTGTCCAAGATGCTGGGGATTCCCTGTGAGGACCTCACCGCAGGAGAAGTGAACTCCTCCTCACAGGTCGGAAGACTAGGGTGTGGGGACTCCCAGGGTCTGGGGAGGCGGACGGCCGCTTAGAGCGAGTGCTGCGCGGGGGAGGCAGCCACCGCCGGTGCAGAGGAGGTTCTCAGCAGCCCTCACAGGTCCAGCCTGCCGGGCACCCTGGACGTACCTCAAAGTTGGTGTTATTGTTATAGGGGTGTTTCGACTCCCTGACTTGCACCTCCATGCCAGGCTCCTCCATGAACTGGCACGCAGCCAGGGCCATGGTCCCCAGCATGCTCCCTCGGCAGCCCTGGAGCACCTTCCGCAGAATCTGGCAAGACGTGAGGCATGGAGCGTCAGAGCCCAGGGGCGGGAGGAAGGACACGTCCATTCCAACCCGAGGCCCACAAAGGTGCTGGCTTCCCCCTGGTCCCGGCCCCACCCCTGGAGCGCACTCCTCCAGCCACCTCTTACCACGGGGACCGGGACACCCCCGCCTCAGTCTGCCCTGGAAACCCTACTTCTGGGCATGCTGAGAAGCCACCAGAACTCATCAGAGGTGGTCCCGGGCCCTTAGAGTCCCAAGCCAAGCAGGGGAGGGACGCACAGAGAAACAAGGACCGAACAAGGGGACGTGGGCCAAGGAGGCACTTCCAAACGGGGAACAGCTGCGGCAGTGTGGGTGCACCATGTGTGCATGAGCGTGCAGGAGGGTGCACCATGTGTGGGGGTGCCAAGGGGACAGGGATGAAAAAGGTGGCAGTAAATGTGACTCAAGATCTTTGCCCTTGCAAGCTGGAAGGGGGTGATGAAACATGGTAGCTCAGCCGGAGGCGGCGCCCATGGCTTCCCCATGCCGCCCCTCCCACCCCGCCCAGACCTGGCTGTGTTCTGCTGTGTGGCTCCTCTGGGTGCATTCACCCTGGGAATCGCCACCCCGGCCCTATTCTCAAAGATGACGTTGGAGATTTGACTTAAGAATAGAACCAGGGACGCCTGGGTGGCTCAGTGGGTTAAAGCCTCTGCCTTCAGCTCGGGTCGTGATCCCAGGGTCCTGGGATTGAGCCCCGCATCGGGCTCTCTGCTCAGCGGGGACCCTGCTTCCCCATCTCTCTCTGCCTGCCTCTCTGCTACTTGTGACCTCTGTCTGTCAAATAAATAAATAAGATCTTAAAAAGAAGAAAAAAAATAGAACCAGAGGCCTGGAAAAGCAGACTGGAATGTGGGGTTAGGCTGCAGAGCCCACAGCTGCCTTCTGAAGGTTGGGGCCTCTGAGTATACTTCCTCAAGACAGGTGCAACACCCCGGGACAGACACTCCAGAAATAAGCCCCAAACTCCCTGGACGGTCCCTGTACCATGAGGACAGGCCAGTCAGCTGCAATTCCCCGTGTCCCCTGGACCTGGCACTAGACGAGAAGAGACAGGCCAGGCCAAGCGCACAGTCAGGCTCCGGGGACCACAGTGTCAAGCACCTCTGCACACCAGGTCTGCTGCACCCCTGCCTGGTGTCTGCTGCCCTCACAGGTGTTGGGGAGCTGCACGCCACCACAGGTGACCCCCTCCAGGGAGGCCCCCGCCAGAGGAAAAAGGTTCAAACGTGGAGGCGGGGGCCGAGGAGGAACCACATGGGCGGTGCCCAGCCCGGCCTGCTAACAATCACCTACCTTTTCCCACTGATGCTTTTCTTCCAGCTGCATGAACATGTCCAGGATATAGGTCATGTGGGCCGGGCCACTGAGTTCCAGGGTGTCCTCACTCACTGGCACGTGTCCCGGCCAATCGGCAAGCAAGGAGGCCAGCACGTGGCGGGCGTACAGCACGGCTGTGGCCTCGTTGACGCGGAACAGGTAGTTGCGGGCGGCCCGCTTGCTCTTGCTGTTCAGCTCCTTGTGCAGGAGGGCAGCACTCTTGCTGCGCCGCTGCTTGGCGTAGCTCTGCCGCAGCTCACTCTCCGTGCTGGCGATGAGCTTCTGGCTCACGGGGTTCGACTCGGCTGTGGCCTGCTCACAGCGTGCGGGCCGGGCCTGCAAACCCAAGACCACCATTACCACTGCCTGCCCCTCAGCACGGGGTGGGGGCGAGGTCAAGGGGCAGGTGTTTTGCGTTTAAGGTGAAGGCCACCCACCAAGCATGGTAAGATAATCATGTCTGTGTCCACGGCTTTGGCACTCTGCTCCTCCAGCCTCAGACCCCCACTGGGCTGCCACCTCTGAGCCAGGGTCCGAATCCTTTCGTCCGTGGTGAGCTCATCCCCGTCGAACCTGGGGAGAAGGGGCACAAGGCTGGGCACACACATCACAGAAAGTGAAGAGCTCGGCACGCAGTGAAGCCTGGCGGAAAGGCCTCTCCGCGCTACTGTCCTGTTACTGTTCTGCGGTGACATTATCGCCCCGTAGTCTGCAACCCAGACGCGGAGCACTCACTGACTTGCGCAGGCAGACGTGCACATACGCCCTGGGGGCAGAGGACGCCAACTGTCCCTCGGGATCTCAGAAACAGAGCTCCTGGAAGCCTCAACGGGATACCCAGCCCCTCCTCAGCTAGACAGCATGATGCAACTAGGTCCTCCGCCACAGGAGGCCGGTGAACCTTCCCTCAAGCAGCTGGGTTCAGGGTGTCCTCCTCCTCCTACTCTCCGCCACTCCACAGGGCTGGGGGTATGGGTGACAACAAACAGGAAGACAATCCCTTGGGGAGACAGGGTCCTTCCCAGAGCAGAGCTGCCTACCCACCCTGGACGGTCCCAAGAGGAGAAACAATTCTATCTTCCTTGACCCACTGATTCCGGGTGTCTTAGTCACAGCTGCTTAGACTGTGCCCTCCTTCATTTCACAAAGGATTTGAGGCAACGTATGAGAAGTGCAGAAAAACAGCTTTTTCAAAGAAAAGTTGAATTGGAACTGCATGTAAGTTAGAAGAAGTCAAAAACAAGCACATGACAGGGGGAGATGAATGTGGCCAGTGACGGTCCACAACATTCGGGAGCTGGGCCCAAGCACTAGGCCGAGCTTCCCGGCCCAGAGGAGGGAGTGTTGTTAACTTGGTGATAACCCTTGGGGAAATCCATGAAGATAACGTGCAAATAGCACTCTGGCCGCAGGGCCCAGGACGACGTATGAGAGAAGCCCTGGTGTCCGCTTGATGTCCACTCCCAGAGGGACACGCAGCACAGCTCAGAGAGGATGCATGTAGCGGGACGGGGCCGGTGTTCACGGCACTGCACAAAGAACTGAGAACCAGGTCCAGGGGTCGGCCTGGCCTGAGTCTGCCCAGCACGCGCTGGCGGGAGGCCATCACGGCCCTGCCCGGCCCCCATGCTCTCCCCCCCGCGCTCCACTGCTGGCCACACATGTGCCGCAGCTCTGCGCCCCTCACCTCTTCTGAACCTCCAGGAAGAAGGAGTCAGTCCTTTTCATCTGCAGCTCGTAGATGGCCCGGAGGACGTGCAGCGGGGCACGGAGCGCGTCATGCGCCATCTGGAGGCCACGGGAGGAAGCACAGGAGAGACGGGGCTCAAAAGGGATAAAAGGGTTATTTTCTCAAGTTACCACAGGGTGTAATTTCTGAATCATCAACCCTAAGAGACGGACTGCGGAATCTGCTCTGCGATCATAAATTCACAGGAAAACACGGCACGGTAGCCCCGGCAGCCACACGCTATGCTAACATCCACACCACCACCCACCGCCGGAGCCACTGCCACGCACGCAACTCCAAGCACCGGCACCATGGGCCAGACACACGCCTGCTCCTCTGATCCCCGCCCAACTCTCTGCCTCTCCTCCCTGCGGTCCGTGCTCCAGGAAGCGAGTATCCCCAAGGGACATCAGAGAACGCATCTCAGAAGTCACAGGAGACGCCCGGCAGCTAAGGGCTCAAAGGACGAGCAAAAGTGCTTGTGCTCGTGTCACCGGAGAGACAATCCAACGCTGTAGGGCCAAAGAGCTTAAAAACGACGGCCGTGAGGGTGTCTCCACTCTGGGTCGATTCTGCATGATTCAGACTGAGTCTTCAAGAAATGACCTCTCAGCACGTCAGACTGAGGCACTTTCACATGGAGGCAAACACTCGGTGCGAGCCCAGGAGAACCCGCCCCATGGTTTCCGCAGGGCCCCAGAACTCACCAAGAAACATATTCGGGTGGGCTCGTCCAGGCTCTCCAGAGGGTCCAGCTTCTTCTGCTCCGGCTCGGTGGGGCTGCTGACCATGCCCTCTACTTCGTCCTCGGGGTCCCCTCGCTCGTCTCGCTCCAGGGCTGTGTGCTCGGCCGAGGTGTGGCTCTCCTTCTTCGAGGAGTACAGCATGATGGACAGAATCTATAGACAGAAAACCAGGCAGGACAGGGCTGCGGGTTCCGTGGATGAGAACATCACACTGATCTTTAACCCTCAAATGGTACAAGGTATTTGACCTTTTATAATAGATGCAAGCATTCTCAAAAAGAAAGTAAAATTAGTAACAAAAAACACGAGAACATGCTCCATTTGCCTGGAATTGAAGACATACTAAGACACACGCCTTGGGGCGGACGACCTAGGCTGGGATCACCTCACGTTTTGGTGAGGGAAAGGAGCTAGAACAACGTCTGCTGACTGTGCCCCAGCCAGCAGCACCCCTTTCAGGAGTAACATCGAGCCTGTTACGCTCGATAAAGCTGACATCCACCTTCGTGTGTCCCTGGCAGCCACTACGCTGGGGTCATGAAACCACCCAGCGACTCAGGGCAGCAGCCGCCGCACAGGCCCATGGCGTCTGAGTGCCACACGCACGGCACCATCTGTGTTTACACGTGTGCCAGTGACGTCGACGGAAACAACTAGAATAAGGCCGTACAGAAAATACTAATGGTGGTTGTGTTCATGCGGTGGAATTTGAAGTTTTCTTCCTTTTCTATATTTCACATTTTCTGCAATGTAGTTCTGTTATTTGAATGATTAAAAAAATTAAATTTTACTTTTTTTTTTTTAAAGATTTTATTTATTTATTTGACAGAGAGAGATCACAAGCAGGCAGAGAGGCAGGCAGAGAAAGAGGAGGAAGCAGGCTCCCCACTGAGCAGAGAGCCCGATGCGGGGCTCAATCCCAGGACCCTGAGATCATGACCTGAGCCGAAGGCAGCGGCTTAACCCACTGAGCCACCCAGGAGCCCCAAATTTTACTTTAAAATGTAAAAGGTTTTCCTCAGAATGAGAGCCCAGATGCTCTCCGGGCTTTCCCATACTATATTTCAGCACCATTTCCCGAAAGCTGGCCAACCCCTCACAGGACGCCAGAGGACGGGCTCTTTGCACACTGGCCTCTGTGTGACAGAGCACAGCCGGCTGCCCTCCCTGAGCATGGCAGCAGCCTCTCCCAGACCCAAGGCCAGCACACAGTACACACACTCGACACGGAACCTCAGCGATCCCACCGAGAAAAATCTGTGGCCCAGAAGCAATGTAGTGAGATGAAAATGATGGACTAAAATGCTACGTAAAATAAACATAACCAAGGACAAACTCAGAAACAGATTTTAGCTCAAAGGAGTGTCAAAGGGAAATAATAATTCCAGGATACATTTTATCACCGTGAGGTAACGGTCAGCCGCGTGTTTCCATAAACTATTTGTCCTCCCGTGTTCTCTGAGCAAACAGCAAATGCATCCTCTCCCTGACGGGGAGGGCAGCTGTAATATCCCTGTTTCCAGCAGGGGACGCAAACCGAAGACACGGTTCCAACGCCTGCCCAGAATGGGTGAGCTCAGGGTAGAGCCCGTCCCGGCTACTGCAGGGGTCGCTCCCAAGCGGGAGGCCTGCCGCGGGCAGCGCACCCATACCTCCAGGTCCCGCAGGAGCCACGTTTTACTGAAACCGGTCCCTTTGCTGCACTTTTTCACCAGGAGCTTCAGCAAATCCGTCTGAAGGAAGGTCGCGTGAGTCTCTTCGAAACCGTGAGCCTGCCAAACAGAAGAGCAATGACCCACAGCCGCCTCCCAGGCAGAAGGCACAGGCCCCGTGGGGAGAAGCAAGGCTCTTTCAGAGCCCAGGCTCAGCCTATGGCCCAAGGTCACCACATGGGGAAAATTCCAGAGTCACAGGAAGGATGACACCCTGAACCTCAGCCCCAACCTGAGCCTGTCCACTCCCCAACTCAGCCCTGGCAAGCCTTTCTGGAGCCCAGGACACCGTGGGCTTTGTCCTACATGAATGAGCTCCCCCAGCGCTCGTCAGACCACATCCTACGTCCCGACTCCTGGCAGATGGGGCGCCACAGACGGCCTGCCCAGTTCTCTGGCCTCACACCCATCTTCCGCAGGATCCTGAAGGCCCAGAGGTGCTCTTGCTATCGCTGACAGCCTCACTCCTCCTGGGCCTGGCTCCCGAGGCTGCATCGCCCTGTCCAGACTCCTCATCTACCGCCTCATACTCCACCTCCTCAGACAGGCTGTTTCTGATTCGGCAGTCCTCCTCCTCGTGGGCCCATGAGGCTCTCTGGAAGGCCAGACTGCAAGCCCCACCTCTCGAGATCAGTGCCACGGAGTTCCACGTGGCTCCTGGTGCTCAACCAACAGTCATGAAAACAGGGACTCCAAGACAGAAACGGTCTGTGCCCTTGGGGAGTTTGTTTTCTCTTTGCTACTATAACTAAACAACTAAAACGAGAACAGACTGTGGTAAGTGCCTCGGAGGCAACAAACAGCAGCTGCGTGGCCTCGGTCCCCTCAGCAAGAGCACTCAGGGCGGGCCCAGAGCTGCCATCTGTGCGGACCCCTTGTGCTGCCTCAGTCCTTCTGTGGCCTCCTGGGCAGTTCTGCCCAAGTCCAGGGAGTCACCAACTTTTATAAGAAACCCTTTTTTCATGGCTACTTCTTTGGGGAACATCGTCCTAAAAAGTGATCGCTTTCCTCCTGTCAGGCCCCTCAGCTAGCAGAAGAACTATCTTCCCCACAGGTCACGGCTTCTGGTCTGCACGCCAGCTTTCATCACCCAGCTCCTCCCGCCCCAACCGTCAAGCCTGTCGCTCTAAGTCCCCTAACAAGCCGGGCCCCTCTGTCCTCCATTCCCTCTTGCCCTGGCTCAGAGGGGAGTGAGAAACTGTCCCATCCGGTTTCCTCCCGCCTTCCAAGGTCACATGCCCATCAGGTAAACATGCGGTTCCATGAAATAGTACTAAAAAAATACAAAGAGCCAACTACTGGGAAAATTCTGTTTCCTCCTTAGTTATCCTCATGCAAGACCTCAACCACTCCCAAAAATAATCCAGAGCCTTTGGTTAGCCGTCCATCGCGATTAGACGGCACCCGCCTGCAGTATGAGCCCCACAGACGTCCCATCACAGTGGCTCATCTGCAAGGGGAAGAAGGTCACCATTACCTTCAGCGTTTTGTAGAGTCCTTTGAGGGCGAGGGACAGGACCCAGGTAGCTTCCACGGCCTCAGGACAGTGGCTGTCCACGCTGGTCTGCAGAAGGTGACTGGCGATGAAGGCCAAGTGCTGGGCGTACTGGCTCAGCTGGGCCTGAGAGCCGCTGCACTCCTGCCCCTTCTGCACCAGCTGGTAGTCCTTCACTGCGGCGTGCAGGCAGGCAGGAAGACAAAGGCATGGACAGTTAACGCTCCCAGCAGCCACATCTCTTCCCCCGTGGCGTGCCTTACTGAAGGAAGAGCCGCAAACCCCAACACAGACAGCCCTGCTCAATAACCCCCAAGAAGAAGAAACAAGAAACTCATGCCGAGGCAAACCCTGAACAAAATGCTAACCCTAAGTGACTAGGTGACTAAGGAGCAGTTCTTAAAAGCAGCCAGCGGGAAAAAGACGCATTTGAAGACAAGAGAACGACAGCAAACGCTGCAGCTGTAACCATGTAAACCACAAGAAAATGGATCAAAAACCTTAAAAGACTCAAAGAAGGGACTCTTGGCCTAGAATTTTGTAGGCGGCAAAGTCATCTTTCAAAGATAAAGTCAAAATAAATATTTTTTTTGGTTTGGTAGGACACACCGACCAAAGCCTATAGCAGGAGACTGCGAGGCAAGAAATGTTCCAGAGTTCTTCAGGCCGAAGCAAGATGGTAGCAGGACGACACCTGCACCTACGCACAGGAACAAAGACCACCAGGAACAATAAGTATGAGAGCAAAGCTTTCTCACTTTAAAACCTTTCTTAAAGTATCTTCTTATTTGTATTATTTTTTATTTTTTAAACAAGAGTTCTTTTTTTTTTTTTTTAAGGATTTCTTTGAGGGAGAGCGAGAAAGAGGGTGTGCGCACACAGACAAGCCAGGGGTGGGGGCGCAGAGGAGGGAGAGGGAGTGTATAAGCAGACTCCCTGCTGAGCACAGAGCCCAACACAGGGCTTGATCCCATGACCCTGAGACCATGACCTGAGCCCAAACTAAGAGTCAGATGCTTAACCCACTGCAACACCCCAGGGGACCCAAAACATCTGACTTTTTAAAGCAGAAATAAATAATGTATTATTTTGAGGTTTATAACACATAGAAGTAAAATGTGTGACAGTAGTAGCATAAGGATGGTGGGACAGAAATATGAAATCTATGTTTCCCTCACTGTATGTTAAGTGATAGAATACTGTTTAAAGGTAGACAATGACGAGTTAAAGGTGAATATTATAAACCCTAAAGCAACCACTAAAAAATTAAGAGATAAAGTTAAAAATCAACTGTGGAAATAAATAGAGTCATAAAAACAGAACAAAACTTCAATCCAAAAGCAGTAGGAAAAAAGGAACAACAAATGAGGCAAATAGAAAGCAATCGGGAAAATAGCATATTTAAACTAAATCCTCTTCATAATTGCATTAAAGCTAAGTAGTCTAAACATCTCAATGAAAAAGCAGAGATCGTCAATGTCAACCTGAATTAAAAAAGAAAATTCCACTACATGCCATCGACAAGAAATCCACTTTAAACGGAAAAACACTTACAGGTTAAAGTGAGAGCATCCAGGGGGCACCTGGGTGGCTCAAGTGGTGAAGCGACTGCCTTCAGCTCAGGTCACGATCCCAGGGTCCTGGGATCAAAGCCCACATCAGGCTCCCTGCTCAGTGGGAAGCCTGCTTCTCTCTCTTTCTCTGCCCTCAACTCACTCTCTCTCTTTCTCACTCTATCTTAAATACATAACTAAAATCTTCAAAAAAAAAAAAAAAAATACACTGATGAGTCTCTTCTGAGACCGTCTAGGAGACAAACGAGAGAAGACACAAGGTACCAAATCCAGGAACGAGAGAAAGCTGCTGCTACCCACTCCGGATGAAGAGGAATCAGAGACCTCAATTTAATCCCTAAATAAAGGGAGACATATACAGTGCTCACGGGTCGTGTTATGATGTCATTTCTCTCCAAACAGACATACAGACTCAGTGGTTCTGAGGGAACTATAGGAACTGACAAGCTGATTCTAAAATTTACACAGAAAAGCAGAGAAACTAGACCAGCCAAAACAGTGCTGACGGAAAAGTAACGAAGTTGGAGAACCTGATTTGGAGACTTAGCATGAATCTATAAATGGTCAGAGAATGTGGTACTCGAGTAAGGACAAATATACAGATTAATCTAATATGACAGAACCCATAAATACACTCACACACACACACACACACACACGTGGGTCAACTAGTCTCCAACAAAGGTGCCGGGATAATTCCGTGGAGAACCAGTCTCATCTGAAACAGTGGAATGTTGACATGCAGCAAAGAGAAAAGACCAAGAGGGAAAAGGAGACCCTTGATGGTCCCTCACGGCACACACAACCATGGCACAGACGGAGCCTAATGCTGACACTGAATGAGCACAGGGTTTCGGAAGCAGAACAGGGCACGTATGGTGACCTACTCCAGGCTCTTCTGGGGTTGGCACTTAGATGTAATTTCGCTGTTCTACTGATCAAGCACGATGAAAGTGACATGAATGGCAGCACAATTACTCTGAGTTATTTTGCACTCATGTAGCTGACTCCATCATATACTTAGATGGCCCATCAGAAAACAAAACACCAGCCCACAACAACATTAACTGTTCAGACCCTAAAGGTGCCCCCAGAACCTGGGAGCCATATATACAAACTGAGGCATGGCCAGGGCCTTCCAATTTACCCTAATCCCACCACATCACTTTAGAGATAAGGGAAAAGCAGCTCAGGCCATTAAAACTTGTTTTTTTAAAACAACACATGCAGGGCCACGCAGAGATCTGACAGTTTCCTCCTGTTCTTCAAAACAATGAGGCTTAGGACCTGTTTTCCTCTTCCGGGTTTTGACATCAACGATCACAGCCCTGTTCTTCTCTGTGAAGTGCTTCAGGACGATGACGTTATGTGGCTCATTGGCGTTATCCATATACACACAGCGGGTGCCCACGCAGAGAACCTAGAATGTGACAGCGACCAGGAAGGCAACTCAGGAGCACACAGACCCCTGACCAGACCCTCTGGTGGAAACGAGCCCAGCCCCCTCTGCTTGTGCCGCCGACTTCAACAGTGTGCAAGGACGGGCACTCCTGAGTCCAAGGCCTGGTGCATCGGCGGTTTACACACTTGCCGGAGGAAGCCATGTTCTCACGGTCCTCTCTGTCCCAACCATGAGACACGAGGATCAGAAATGAGAGCGAGATGAATGCCAACTGGGGAACAAGGGCACTCTCAAGTCATGTGTGACTCAGTAACTTAGGGACCTGTTACTCAAACTACTGGCTGATAAAACGAACAGCTAAACTGCTAAGAACACAGTCAAACAAACCATCCCACGATCTTGGAAATACACCAATACTGTAAATGCAAACGATGTGGTGAAAGAAAACACCCTCCCAGAGACATGTGCCGAGCCCCCGCTGTGCACACGGAGGGCAGGGAGGCCATGGGACCGGGAGGTGTGGCCCAGCTTCGGAGCCGTGTACCTGCGGGAAGCCGACCAGCACCAGGAGGGTGAAGACGTTGGTGTGCTTCAGCTGGAAAGGCAGCTGCTTGACACAGTGGTCTGTGAAGGTGGCGATGACGTCCCGCCACTGGGGCGTACCACTGAGCGAGCGCAGGATCTCCGCCATGGAGCACGCCCAGTCCAAGCCCACGCGGCTGGAAGGCAAGAACTCCGTGAGGCAGTAGGGCCGAGGCTCACGCTCGCCCCAGCAGGCCCCCCACGCAGCACTGAGAACCACACACACCTGTGCCCCAGAGCCACACACCCACTCATCTGACAACTCTCAGAATGACACCTCGGGGAACCTCCACACTCAGCATACAGTTAGAGCTGAAAACAGAATCTCTATAAAGGGTCACACACACGTACACACTTGTGCACACTCATGTTTGAGCACAGAAAAAAGACTGGAGGGAAACATATTCAAACAGCACCAGGTGCAGGCCCCTGGCGGCTCCGTTGGTCAGAACCCTGGGGTCGTGGGATCGAGCCCCACATTGGGCTGCACGCTAAGCATGGAGTCTGCTGGGCTGTCTCCCATTACCCTGCTTACACACTCTCACTCTCTCAAATAAATAAAATCTTAAAAAAAAAAAAAAAAGATGGTGCAGGTGGGGTGACTTTTTTCTCCACTTCCGTTTTTCAAATTTGGTGTTCTGGTCAAGTTACTTTATACCAAAAATAGCCCTAATTTCTTCTACCCCAAAGCCTATGCTTACTGCACCAGGAAAAAACCATCAGAATGAACATCATCGAGAATTCAAGCAGCAGACACTGCAGGACCACACAGCTGTTTTGAGGTGGGTTTCACGGATAATTTCAGCGTCAGCTGACAACTTTGCTAGTAAAACGAATGCTGTTCTCCCAAGAGCGGCCTAGACAATGGCACACTGAACTCAATCAGCAGCCGGACCAGGAGCTTAAAGCAACGAACACCATGGGGGCACAGAGCGCAGGCACTACCTGTCCAGACACACCGCCCCCAGGCTGAAGAGCAGGTGTGTGGTCTTCCAGCCATCAGGCACAACGGAACTGTCCCCTGAGGCAAACAGGGCATGCTCGGCGGAGAGGACCGTCACCACCGCGGCATCCACCTCTGCTGGTGAGAGGCGGGCGATCAGCTGGCCGAGGAGCCCCAGTGTGAGGTGGTAGGTCTCGTTCAGGTGGCCTGCGTTTGAGATGACAACCTGGAACATGAGTGGGAGGACGTGCTCCAGGGGCATCACGGGCACCGTGGGGTCCTGCCGAGAGAGGGAGAGATGCCAGTTCACCACAGGGTCCACGGGAGCACCCCGGTCAACGCCGTGTCAGTCCACATCCTGGTTAAACCTGGCCGGGGCCGAAGGGCCCGCACCGTATCCTTCATCGGCAGCCACGCACAATCAGGTGGAAACAGACACTCCAGGCATCACCCTCTGACCCAACCTCTCACTGATTATGCTTCTCTCGGGGACACACAGGTGATATGAACACGTGGTTTCAGTACACAGCTTTCCAAAAAACACATTTTTTCCACAAATACCACCACCCTCTTCCAAAAAAGAAAACACCATTTGTCTCATACCAACTTTAAGGGAGGTAACATGGCCGCTAGCAACCCCAGAATCCTCTTCTGGGAGCACTCAGCAAACACCTGTTCGGGGCTTGCAGGAACCGCTTTCTCCTCGAGGGGCTTCTGAGACAACACGCCCGCATTTTCAGCATCTGTGAGGGAAAACATCACACCTCCAGATGTTGCCAGCTTCTCTGCGTGAGCAAACAGGCAAGTCTACTGCGGCCTGTCCCCGCACTGCCGGAGAACACCCCGGCGCATTGCTGAACCCGCCCCGCTCCAGGAGGGTGACCATGACCATCGGAGGTGAATGCGGAGCCCCACCCCGGCCTCCCAACTCGCCCCTCCCCACCGACCTGCTCTTCAGCCTCCCAGCCACCTTTAGTGCCCACACAGCCACCCATTGGTTTCCATGATGTGCCCCCCTCCTGGGTGCAGGCATACCCGAAGCACCCACAGCCACAGCTGGAGCACGGCAGGGGCCCGGGGAGCATCCGAGGGAGGAACCGAGTCCATCCGGACCAGGATGCCGAGGCTGGCGTGGACCAGTGCAGACTGGGCCTGCCCAGGGTGGCCAGACTGCCGCCCAGAAGGCAGAAGAACACGCGCTACACAGAGGGCCATCGGTCCCTTCTGAGAACCGGCCGCACATGGGGCAGGAGGCCAGGTGCTCGGCTCTGCCTCCCTCACAGAGCAGGCGGCTGGGACAGAAGCTGCCTCCCAGGCTGCCCTGAGGAGCACACGCTCTAGCACCTCCCTCTCTGGGCTCCTCCATCTCCCTGAAACACAGCTCTGAGCGCAACACTGCTAGCCTGACAGGGAGCTCCGGGCCCCCAGAGCACAGCGACCCAGAGCCCCCCCAGGGCGCCACCCCTTCGTGCCTGTGAATGGACTCTCCCCTGTGTTTTCCTGGGCGTTTCCCACTCTGGGATCTTCTCTCGTGCTGTTCCCTCTGCCCAGAAAGCCCTTCCCACAGCGGATCCTGGCGCAGCTAAAGTCCCTCGCAGCCCAACCTTCACAAGGCTTTCTGGGGATGCCGTCCGTTCCCGTTAGACACCATCGCCACCTGCACCCACCCACCCCTCTCCTGTGGACAGAGTCACATTCCAGCCTACAGTTACCCGTAGCTTGGTCCACACCCTCCCCCCCAGACTGCAGGCTCCATGAGGGCAGGAGCTACACGTCTGTCTGACTTGGTCCCTGTCGCACTCCCATAGCCCAGCACGGTGCTTGGCACACAGAAGGCACTCAGAAAACTCAGGAATAACGAGGTAGGAAAGCAGGAAAAGTGAAGGAAAGGCAACTTTCGAAGCGTGATCACTACTGTCAGATACAAAGCTGAGAAACCGCGATTTCTCGCGGCTGTGAGCCAATTTCAGGCTGTGTGCCACAGACCGCTGAGGGATGGGTCTGTGTGCGATCTAAGACAAAAAAGAGATCAAGGTCATGATGCGAGTCTCCACCTGGACGCCTGGGAGCTGTGCCTCCATCCGCAGGTGAGTTGGAAGCCTGAGTCTGGCACAGAGGACCCTTCGCCAATGACACGCCTTCTTCGTCTGCCTTACTTGCCTGCTTGCTGTCTAAAGGCCCGACTTCCTCTGGACCATCTCTCTTGCCCTGGAAACAAAAGGTAAAGGAATTTAGGTTTCTTCTACAAAAGTTGCCTCATTACTGCTGTGATACAATTTGCATAATCATTGGCCAGTCTTTATAGACTAAATTACTTTTAAATTCCACAAGATAATGTCCCTCATTTCCGATGACAAATCTATGCTCTACTAAGACACTAGTCACTGTATCCATTCTCCAGGCATCTCGAAATGCCCCTGCGGCACAGCCTGCAGTCCCGTCACCCACAACCCCCGAGACAATACTCTACTATCTTCCACTTAGCCTTTAGAAACCACGTACGGAAAGTTCTCCCGGGAAGAAGAAAACAGCAAAGGCGTGGAGCTCTTTCTAGCTTACTGAGCCGGCCCACACCTGTGGGAGCTTTATTTTGGCAAGGAGCTTTGTTAAAGGGACTCCTGCTGGAGTGGGGAAGCTTTCTTAGGCTTGAGAGTTGGGCAGTGAGGTGCCCAGGTTGGCAGGATGACAGCCCTTGGGCCAGGGAAAGTCTCCATGATGAGCCTGAAACCTCTTTCTGCAAGAAAAACTGAGGAAATGCTCAAAGGAAAAGGCAGATCAGGATGCAGAAGGCAGGCAGAAGAAGCTTCCACTGGCCAAACATGGGACAGTTTCAGCATCAAAATACTTCCTGAAAAGTAGCAGATTTTAAAGATTTTATTTTTTATTTTTTTATTCATTTGAGACAGAGAGAGAGAATGAGAGAGAGAGCAGAAGCAGGGGGAGGGGCAGAGGGAGAAGCAGGTTCTCTGCTAAGCAGAAAGCCCGATGCAGGGCTTGACCCCAGGACCCTGGAGTCCTGACTTGAGCCGAAGGCAAACACTTAACGACTGAGCCCCCAGGCACCCCAGAAGATTTTATTCTTAAATAAGCTCTACGCCAAGATGGACTTCGAACCCACAAGCCCGAGATCAAGAGTCGTGTGTGCTACAGACTGAGCTTTCAACCCACGGAGCGAGACAAGCCACCCCGGTTGCTGGGG
This sequence comes from Mustela lutreola, assembly GCF_030435805.1. Classification (NCBI taxonomy): domain Eukaryota; kingdom Metazoa; phylum Chordata; class Mammalia; order Carnivora; family Mustelidae; genus Mustela; species Mustela lutreola. The sequence continues at coordinate 61,162,866 of NC_081304.1, read as the reverse complement.
TCCGAGCTGATCTAAGTGGACACACGGGGAGCAGAGTGCTCCCGGGCAGCAGATATGCTAGGGGCTCGGAGGGCGACAGCACTGTGTCCAGGCTCAGGGGCGATGGCTGCCTCTGCTGACAATGTCCTCCCTGCCACCACCGTGTGTGGGTAGTTAGAGTGCCGCCCGGACAAGGGGTCTTGTGGTCAGGACGGCAGCACGTGGGACTGGGCTGAGGCCAGTGCTGCCTCTCTGGCTGAATGAGGCTGGCACAAGTCTCCAGTTGTCGCCAGCCATCTCTGCCTCTGTCTTCCCCTAAGCACAACGGGATCCCAGTGAGCCACCAGTACCACATGGGGGATCCATGAACTAGCCAACGTGACAGAGACAGGGGACGGAAACATGGGCCACTCCTCAGGCCAAGGCAGGGGTGCCCGCAGCACCACCTCAAGCCTCGGAGGCGGCCTCCCAGAAGCCACGCTGTGCTCTAGCACAAAGCCAACTTTAAAACTGTGCTCACAGGCGGCACCCGCATGCAGGAAGGAAGGCTTTTCTTCCACTTCCGCAGGTGTGTGCAAACCACCGTTGTCTGTTGGGTAGGCAGAAAGCACTCGGGATTACCTGCCTGCTGCCCACTATAAGAACTCCGGAGCACTTGGGGGGCTCAGCCAGTAAAGCATCTGGCTCTAGGTCTCGGCTCAGGTTGTGATCTCAGGGTTGTGAGATCAATCCCTGCATCAGACTCAGCGCTGGGCATGGAGTCTACCTGGGAGTCCGTCTCCCTCCCCGACCTCCCCTGACCCCCACGCACACATACTCTCTCTGAGAAAATAAAAGCTTCGCATATACAGTGTGCGCCATGGGCCAGGAACTAATCTCCTGGGGTACAGGATCTTCCTTCCTGTAATCCCACCAGAAGGCGGTAACAGGAGCGGTTGACGCTGGCGGGGAACATACAACAGACACTGTTTAAGCATTTTATGCACAGACGCTCGCTGCGGAACACGACACCTCATGGAAGAGGTACCAGTGTTCAGCCCACCTCACAGATGGGAAAGTAGAGTGAAAGGACGGCAGTCACATGCCGAGGACCTGACAGAGCAGGGACTGGAGCCCACAGTCCAGGCCACGAGTCCGTGGCCCTAGCCTCACCGCCCTGCACATGGCTCCCCATCCTGCGCAGTAACACACACAGACGTACATGGCAGAGCACAGAAGGGCCTGCGTGCAACGGGTCCTCCACAGCGCGGACAGCTCTGTCCTCCTCCAGTGCACGGCTGGGCACAGTGACAGGTGGGGCCCAGCGGTCTGGACCAGATTCCCCATCCGGCAGTATACCGAGAAGACACAGAGTTTTCAGACCTATGTGGGCAGCGAGAGAGCGGTCACAGACTTTAGAATGAGGTCATTTTGTGAAAATGCCGTAAATCCCTACATGGAGAGATGGCTGGATTTCCACAAAGCAAACCAACGCACTCCCAGTAGAACCCTCCCTGGCTGTCTACATCTCCTTGGCTCCTGGCGTCAGGCACCAGACGTCTGAGGACCGAGAACACACGTGCTTCGGGAGCAGCAGAAACCCAGGACACAAGAGGACTGTCCACTCAGAAACCCTAACAGGACAATTCCATAGCGGCCCCCGACAACTCCATGTCTATGTCCCCACTGGCGAGCCTGGGAGCTCTGGCACCGCCCATGTGTGGCCCCACACGGGCCTCATGTCCCCACCATCCTGGAACAGGGAGCCCCGTACTTTGAGAGGGACTCAAACAGCTCCGAAGTGCCGCATGCACACTACGCTCCCCCGGGAAAGTCAAAGATGTTGCAATATTTCGTCAAACGACTCTAGTTCCACGGACTCTAGCTCTCTCACAGAGAACGCGGTTATGTGGAACAAACCTGCACCCCAGGTAAAAATGACGTTCCTCTGGCAAAGCTAAGACCGCCAGGATCAAATACCAAATTCCACATCCACAGACATTAAGAGCGTTAGTTATTACTTTTTCTTTTTTTTTTTTTTTAAAGGTTTTATTATTTATTTGACAGAGAGAGATCACAAGTAGGCAGAGAGGCAGACAGAGAGAGAGAGGAGGAAGCAGGCTCCCTGCTGAGCAGAGAGCCCGATGTGGGACTCGATCCCAGGACCCTGAGATCATGACCTGAGCCGAAGGCAGCAGCTTAACCCACTGAGCCACCCAGGCGACCCATTACTTTTTCTTTTTGACCGTCGTGTGACTATCTTAGAGAAACTAAATGCATTTCTGCGCCACAGCTCGTCTCAGACACAGGCGGGCATCTGGCATGGCTCGCAGGCAGGGGAGCGCCTGCTGCAGGAAGCGGGCCAGGCTGCCCGGAAGCAGAAACGGTGTCTCCTTCCAGCACGAGCAGCGGGGCTGGCCAGTCCCCGCGGGAGGACAGTACCTTTTCCCTGGTGGGCCTGCATCAGACAGTCCCCAGCGAGCTGCAGGCATTGGCTGCGCAGGGCGCTGGCGCTGCTGTGCTCCCGGGGGCCCAGCCTCTCCCCAGCCGCGTCCTCCCCGCTGGCCAGGTGTGCGCTGTAGAGTGCCAGGGCAGCGAACAGCAGCCAGGCGTAGTTGTGGACGTACGGCTGGATGAGCCTCTGCCGGTCGCTGATGCGGATGGTCACCATCGGGTGGGCCGTGACGCTGTGCGTGGGCAAGTGGCTGCAAAGGCAAGATGTGTTCATGGCCGACTAGCCTCCGTGAGGGCGTGAAGAAAGCCGGGCCTCGGCGGTGTGCGTGGTCCCACAGTGTGCAGGGACCTCCGAGGCTGGGAGAACTGAACATCTCAACACAGAGGAATGAACCAACAAAAACAATGGACTAGCGCTGCAAGGTTTCACACACACACACACCCCACCACCAACAGGCAAAACACTGTCTACAGAAACTGGTGGGGGCAGGGGGGATTCCTCACTGTGGAATTCTGCCAGTATGACAATACCACTTTGGTAATGTGAAAAAATGCTCATCGTTTTTAGAGGTGGCCACGCAGTATGTACAAGGAAAACGACCGAAAGTCTGCGATTTGCTTTAAAGCCCTTTAGCAAAGAGGAAAAAAGAACATGTTAATCACGCAGAGCAAAATTTTCATAGCTGTTGAGTCTGGATAACGACTATACAGGGGTTCCGGGTCCTCATCTCCTGAGCTGTGGGTACGTCTGAAATCTGTTAGAGCCAAAAGGCTTTCACCACACACACACAACACACACACACACACACACTCGCACACACGCACACACGCACGCATGCCCAGACAGTGTCCTGCGGCCGAAAGTCACAAGAGCGTACCCATAGGAGTATTTCTTTGCCGCGTAGCACCCGTAGCAGAGATCAAAGTCATCACACACATTACAGTTCATCCTCCTGCCGATGATCAAACCCTGGCAGTGGTCACAGGTGAACTCCATGCTGACCATCTCGTGGTCGTCTCCATGGCCCTCGGGCTTCACCCCGCCTAGAAAAGAACACAAGGCTGAGGTGGCTTGGGCGCAGGCTCTCAGCGGTGCTCACTTCCAAACACGCACCGACCCAGAAGCAAGGCTCTGCCAGGTTACAGCTCAGGACGTCAAGGGCCATAGGCACTGTCTGGAGACCAGGGCGCTCTGCCCAGGGGCTCTGAGCACACAACTGCTCAGCCATGGTAGCGTGGACCGCCACCGTCTCCCAGCGCCACTGAGTGTGACGGGACGTACCACCAGTTCCCAGCACGACCACCATCTGGCAGAAACAAGTCCACGTGCCCATGGATGAGCTGCCTCCCATGCAACCTGCACTCTGACAAACATCAGGCATCTGCTGTGTGTTCCTCTCAACCAACACTGAGGAGTGACCAGGGTTTTGTTCTTACCTCTTCATTCCAGAATCACAGAGGAAAGCAGACTCCACTACCTCAAACCCCGTGAGGGAGGAACCGTGCTTGTGCCCCATGTGGTCCCAGCCTAACAGAGCTCTGCACCTGCCGCCCACTCCTCGCACCGGGCCCACTTCTGCTCCGGCTGCCGAGAACCTGGTCACTGCTGTGACCGACTCCCTGAGGGAGCTCCTGGGAGGCCAGAGCCTCCTTTCTGCAGCAGCTCTCTGAGGATGTCACCACCCCACTATGTACAGGTCCGCTCAAGGGCCTCAGCCAACTGCCCCAGAGCCCAGCTGTGGGCCCCGGCGGTCTGAGCACTTTGACCTGGACACACCAGCGATACTCAGGCCTCCGTCCACAGACGGGTTCCGTGCCAGAAGGGGATGCATGGCCTTTACACCCCCCAGCTCTGACTTTCTTCAGGGACCAATCCACATCACGCCTTCCACCTCCTCGCCCAGCTTCCCTCCACAGCGAAGGTTACCTCTCCCAAACTTTTCTAGAACACTCCATATCCCACCTCCGTAACTCAGCACGCACACCCTTGTCCTGGGGCACTGCCCAGACGGGTGCTGGATCTTTCCCAACCGGGCCACGCACACACAGCACTCAGCCTACTCACGACTACCTACCCGCCACACCTCAACACTGACACGCCAAGATCGGTCAAAAGTTCCGAGGTCTGCTTTTGTGCGGGGCCTCGGACTCCTTGTACACTCTGCCTGGTCCAGAGAGAACCACCCTCTGGAACTCAGCTGAAGGGCCCTTCGGCACCCGTTTGTGCACAGAGTCCCGACACCCAGCAGGGTGGTGGGCAGAGGGACGTTAGACACCAGGGCGCGGGTACCTGGGACTTCTCCGCAGCAGACGGAGAGCAGCCCGGGCAGTACCTCCCCGAGCAGCAGGCAAACAAATGACATGGGCCCGGGGCCCGGCCCGAGGGTCCCTTGGGCACAGTACGCACCTAGGAAGCAGGTCTTGCAGAGATCCATGTCGCTGCACTGCAGACATCGGTAGCGGTGCCAGGGCGCAATCTCGTCACAGCCATCACACGAGATGTCCACGTTGAGCAGGTCACAGTAGCGAGCAATGAACATGTGCATCTGTAGGGTGAAATGTAGGCCATTAGCCAAGACACTCCGACACGGCCACGACCCATCAGTCACCTTACACTTCACCACCCACTCCACGCGGCCCTGGGCCAGGGTGAGAAGAGGGTATCGCTCGGTGTCAACGCGGGAATCCCCTCAAGTGACCACGCAGAGGGCAGCTGCTCTGATAACCGAGTCAGGGGCTGAGAAAACCCTGCGAGGCACCAGCAGCAGTCAGGAAGGTCCCGGAGGTGACTCCATGTTGAGACCTGAGGGCAGACAGGTACCAATGGGTCTGGGTAAGGGCAGTAGGCACACCAGACAAAACTCGTAGCACGTTCTACACAAGGCAACGAGAAGCCAGGATGGTGGCCCCTAGGACTGGCAGTAACTCAGGTCCTGGGTGTAGAAGGCAGCACAGAGCAGGGGAAAACTGGATCACATGATCACTCTTGAGCATTGTAGAAAGTTCCTCTGGCTACTGATGGAGAATGGACTGAAGGAGGCAAGACCACATTCAGGGAGACCAGACATGAGAGGGGCTGTCACAGCGGCCCCACGACGGGCTCAGGGTGACATGGCACTGTGAGTAAGAGGGCAGAGAAAGGCAGGCATGCCCGAGAGGCATGAAGGAGACAGAGGAGTGGCACCTCGGGGATGGAGTGGACGCGGAGCAGATGCAGGGTCGCAGAAAGCAGTGCTCGAGAGCAACACCCAGATCTCTAGCTCGGACACTCAGCCAGACAGGGCAGCGCTCAAAGACACAGAGACGCTGCCTCAAGAGCACTGTTTTCGCTGGCACTTAAAGGGGAAACCTTTTGGGGGACAGCAAGAGTGCCGCCCTGAGCAAGCAAGCTTCATGGAAGGTAGCGGCAGGCCTAGGTGCAGGTCCTCCACACAGCCCGGAAGATGGGCAACGACTCACTAAGCGGCGGGACCATAGCCAACCAAGCGGACAGGCCCCATCAGCCCCCGGGGAGACACTAGTGCACCAGAGAGGAAAACGCCCCGTCCGAGCACAGCGGAGGTGCTCCGGGAGCCAAGTTGCTGGCACACAGGAGGCATGCGTTGCTAACAAAAGGAATGACTCTGAGGCAGGAGATGCACCATATGGTGGTGTCGGGGCAACACCTCGTGTGGGGATGGACATGGCAGTCTAACTGCTCGGAGCCTCTGGGGGTCTGAACCACGAGACTCGGGCTGTGTGTGCACGTGGCGGTTCCCGTGCTCTGCGGACAGCCTGGGATGGATACGGGGCTCCACGTTACTCGCCTACAGGAAGAGAGCGTTCTACCCAAGGACGCCGGAGCCCAGGCCTTCAGCAACTCTCTCTCTCACCGTAAATTAATACGCCGGCGCCTCCTGTTCCACTTCAGCGCCACGAGCCCACGCTCGGAGAGTCTAGCTCTACAGGAGGGAGCCGCGCGCTCGGAGTCCGGCCAGTACGGGGTTCAGGCCCCCCACTCCCCACCCCGGTCTCCAGAGCAGAGTCGGAGACAGCTGCCTTCCAGGCTGCGCACTGCCACCGGACCTCCCCTGGACACAGTCCACTGGCATCCCCCCTGCAGACGCTCCTCTCCACACTCCCAGTCACTTCCAATCACCCCACTGAGAGGGCTTACTTTCCTCTGCTTCTCCGGCTCTTCCTGGGCTATTTTTTCATACCAGGCCTCAAACATGCCGTCCTGACACTCGTCCATCCATTCTGAATTCTGCTTGGCATCGGTAAGCTCATCATCTTCACTCCACTGGCTGAAAGGAGGACACAGAGAGAGAAAAGAGCACCTTTCCCAATAATCTAGGGAGAGCTGGGTAACACACTCTTTTTGCCCTACGGGTCTCACAGATGGAACATTTCTGAACCTCTGTGGGGAGGATGTGCATTTGGTGCAGAGGATCTGTGGGGCTGCTGACAGAACGTTCCAGTAAGAGGGAGACGCCCTTTCCAGAGCAGACTACAATGGCTGAGGAACTAGAGGCTGAAAGGCTATACCTAGGGGTGTAATTCCCCACATCCACGCATCCTAGTGAACCTCAGTGACAGGTGGTCCCAGCACGCCAGAGAGCCAGGAGCCCCAGGGACTGGCTCTCCCACCAGCTGCTCTTCAGCCCGGACCCCCCACACACACACACTAAGCCCTGGCCCTCAGTCTCATTCTAAATAGCTTCATACAGATCATCTCTGGGGCTCCTTTCAGATGCAAAGTCACAAATTCCCATGATTCTGGTTCATAGTTCATTGTAGCAACCAGAATTTTAAATGTGAAAGGATCTGCTCAACCACAAATGCAAACTATTTACCAACCAACACACACACACACTTGTTGACTCCTGAGTCCCCCGACAGACTGCCGCCAGGCCTCCTTGCACTCAGCTCTGGGCTGGGCGCTGAGGAACAAGGGGTGGCTGGAGGGGTCCTCCAGAACTACAGGGCCTAGGCGCAGGCTCGTACACCCACCCTGGCTGTGTCCGCGCACAGAGGGCAATGCCAGCATCTGGGACATAAGGAGACAGGTGCAGGTCTAGCTCCGCTTCCAGGATGCCCAGAATGTCTGAGAAAGTGAAGCCTGTGCCAACACTGAGTCACTAACTTCTGGTTCTCTCCCCATGCCTTCCTTTCCCTGTCTCATTCTTTCTTCTCTATGCACACCAGTGGACTTGAGCAGGGTGGAGAGACACGCATTTTAAGTGGAAAGGAAAGAAAACCCACATGCTGATTTTTCTCATATCTTAAGTCCTTATAACGTGCAAGAGGTTACAATGGCTAAAGGCCCATACACACAGAACCAAAAAATAAAGAAAAGGATTCTCCGATTCAGAAAGGTAGACTAGGGTCTCCAAAAATGTTGAGGATCCTCGTCCTCACAAGCCCACCACCACCACCACCACCTCCACACACTTCCATGCACCAGGCACTGTTACCAACCCTGAGAAACACAACTCATTTACCCTTCACAACAATCTGAGGAGGTAGGTACCCATTACTGTCCTCCAGGCCTAAGAAGGAGGAAACGGAGGCACAGTGGGCTCAAATGAGCAGCCCAAAGTCCTCCGGCTGGGCTATGGCAGAGCCGGGATGCACTACGGGGAGGCTAACGCCAGCATCCGGGCCCTGAACCCCTCTGCTCCAGGCACTGCGGGGTGTGGGACTGGGATCTTACCTGATCACACTGTCGTGGACGCTTATATTTTCTTGTGACATCTTCATGAGGAGATGCGGCAACTGAATGTCCACAAAGAAGGCGAGATCGCCGGGTTCCCAGCCCATATCCAGAAAATGCAGCAAGGCCGTCTGCACACAGGACAAGGCAGGCAGCAAGGACCTAAGGACCCCAGGAAGCTGAGCGTTACCAAAGTCGCCGTCCCCAGCCGCCGGGATGACACAGAAGGTAAGTGGGAATCCGGTGTGTCTCCAGGTGAGCTCACACCCCACACAAGCCCTCCTCCAAGGGCAAGAGTCCCAGAAGCATGACGCCACACCTGCCGCAGGGTACTTTATGGTCAAAGAGCGTAAAAATCATGTCCAGTAAGCAGCCGGCCCCAAATTAGCACAGGTCATTCCTTCGGCGCAGACAGAGAAGGAGACCGCCTGATTTCAGGCTCCTGCCAAAATCACCTGCGCGGGATGGCGCTGGGGAACGGCTTCACACACGTCTTAAAGGTGCACGCAATGCGCAAGAAGCTGAAAAGGACAGGTCATCTGTGCTTACGCAAAGCAGGAACTGCCCCCTTGAGAAAGGACAGAGCACACAGGAAAAGGACTGGGACATGTCCGAGTAAGTCCACGCATGCAACCGGTACTGGGGGGTGACGTCCGTATCACTGCTCGCCCTCTCACCGTGGGCGTCCACACGCTCACCCAGGACGTGCACTTCCAAAGTCAGCAAACACGGAGTGCACGTGGAGACACGCAAACGCGGTACAGTACCTGTCGTGTATGCTGTGAAACCCTTTCACCGCCTCGACCAGCAGCAGGACAAACTGGTAGTAAGTGTCGCGAACCTCCTTGTGCAGGCGCGCACCGCAGCCCTCCAAGTGCACGAAGTAGCTGCACACAGAGGGGAGCGGGGTCACATCTCTGCCGGCCGGCAGCGCCTATGCGGTCTGGACGCCCTTCCTGTGCCCAGCGCGCTGTGGAAGAACGCACTGAGAGCCCGGGGCTCGGGGGGCAATGGCGTGGCAGCGAGGAGTCGAGGAGTCGCCTGCCGGGGCCAGGGTGCAGGCAGGCGAGCATTCCTCCTCTGTAGCTCATCGGGGCCGCCCCCCGACCTTCGCTGCTCACTTCAGCCAGGCCCCTTGGCCCTGGCCCCCCAAACCGATGAGCCCAGCACCAAGCCCGCGGCCCCTCCCACCTCAATCCTTGTGCCCTGGGAGCCTTCAGGGTCCACAGGAACGACTCCCAGGTGTCCCTGTCACAGTCCCTCCAGCCGGACGGGCACTCCTCTGAGATCATCACTACAGGGACAGCAGGACTCCCGAGACCTGGACTCGAGAGCAGCCTGCTCTGCCTCCGACCCCATAGCAGCGGTCTCCATCCCCAGAAGCCCCAACCCATAAGGCTGCCTCATGTGTGGTAGCCGCGCTGAGACCCCGTGGCCCTCACCGTCCTCTCACCCGGGCGACCGCCAACTCCCTGCCGCCTCTCCTTCCACAGACTGGCCTGAGAGAGCTCGCGGCGCCCTCAGAACAGCGCGGCGTAGTGGGGGCACTGCACATCAGGCTGACGAGCGTCGCTCTCCACTCAGGACCACGAGGCTCCGAGCTGCACTCGAGCAGCCAGTCAGACCAGCCTTCTCACCTCACACTACGACTTCAATCCCTCATGCCTCTCCTCAAACTGCCACGGCTTCCCCTAACCCTTCATGCCTGGCTGAGGACAAGGACAGAAAAACCACAGCGTCCCCCGTCCCGGCACCACCTGACCGGCCCGCACGTCCATCAGCACCACGCGGCTCCCGCATGACCTCCCTGGCTCTGCCCAAACCGACCCTCTGCGGCAGCCCCTGCCGTGTGATGGACCCTCTCCTCCTGTGTCCAGTGTGATTGGGACGGACGCCAGCCTGCCAACGTATGAAACGCGCCAGCGCCTTATCCTAAAACCCTCAGCAGAGCCCATGTCTCAGGCAATTCTGCCTTTTCCTCTGCTCCCCTTTAAGGCCAAGGTTCTTGAAATGGTTGTGGTCTCTCCCTACCTTGGACCTCCCACCCAATTTTCCTCTCAACTCAGTCCAGCCAGGCTTTCGGCCCCCAGACAAATCCAGCATGGGCTTCTGTGGCCCCACATCAGCGTTGGACGCAATGGACACATTCTTCTCTTGGCTTCGAAGACCCCATCATGCCCTGGGTTTCCCTCTGGATGGCCTCTCCTGCTTGACCTCCTTAGCTGACCCCTCCTCCACTGCCTGAGCTCTGAATGAAGAGGTGACCCTCGGGCTCAGTCCCGAGCCCGTTCTTATCTGTCTCTGCATGTTTCTTGGTCATCCAGTCTCATGGCTGTAAACACGGTCTATGTGCTAACAGCATCCCTACTCTAGCCCCAGCCCTGGCTTCTTTCTAGAACCTCAGACCCTTACCTTGACGTGCTGGATGCCTTTACTTGGATGTGAGAAAGGCAGGTCAAACTTAACACACCAAAGCAACATCTGATTTCTCACCCCAATCTGTTTCTTCCATTCTCTTCCCCTCAGTAAAATCCACCATGATCCACCAACTGTGGAGCCAAGACCCAGCAGCTCCCGCACTGCGGTCCCTTCTGCTCATTCTCCGCACCCCATCCCCAGGTGCGTCCCGGCAGCTCCATCTCCAGAGCAGATCCCGAGTGCCCTCCCTTCTCTCCATCTCCAGGACCACTGCAGGCTCTGGAGCCTGCCGCCTCCCACCTGGCCGGCCGCACCGTCTCCGGACTGCTCTGTGTCCACCCACACTTTCCCCTGGAGTGGTCAGATGTGACTTGCATAAGCGTAAGACAGTGTGCTCCTCCTGGGCCTGGGGCTCCCCAGGTTCTCCCACCTACAGCTCAGAACAAAATCCAAACACCTGAAACCCTGCCCTACAAAGTCTGGCATCCTCCGAGCCCCAAATCACTTCCTCTGTTGCTCTCCTGCCATTCCCCCCCACTCAGGCACGCCAGTTTTCGCGCTGTTCCTGGGGCCAAGCCCTCACCCTAGGGCCTCTGCGCTGCTCCTTCGGCCTTCAGTGGGCCTCCCTCTGAGCTCACTGGTTACTCATCTCCTGGTTCGCAGGCTGACTTCTCAGCGCCATTCCCTGACCCCCAGACTACATCACTGTGCATGAAGCCGTCGTGCCTGGGATGGATACAGTAAGCAAATGGAGGAATGGACGCATCTCCTTTATCATCTGTTTTTCCTCAACACAATACAAGCTCCAGCAGGGGCGCCTGGGGGGGCTCAGTGCGTTACGTGTCTGCTTTCAGCTCAGGTTAGGATCCCCGGGTCCTGGGATCGGGCCCCCCATCAGGCTCTCTGCTCAGTGAGGGAGTCTGCTTCTTCCTCTGCCTCTGCCTGCTGCTCCCCAACTTGTGTGCGCACATGCACACTCTCTTTCTCTCAAAAAATAAAATCTTAAAATGAAAGAAAAGATAAAAGCACCATTAGAAGAAGACTCTTGTCTGCCTCGTCCACAGCTGCACACCCATCTCCTAGATCGGGGCCTGGCGCCAACACTCAGGCAACAGCAGCTAACTGGCTACCGGAACCACCTTGTGAGGTACTCAGATTAATGTCCTCACTGTGAACAAAAATCCAATCTAGCTCACAGCTTCCAGAAGCCAGCGGGCAGGCGTGGGGACACAGGGAACACAGTCCTCCCTGGTAAAAAAAAAAAAAAAAGCTGATAAACTCACCAGGGGGAATAAACAGGTTTCTGGTATTGCTTACTATAGAAAGAACCCATTTCTCCTTAGGGCAAGAGTACTGACCAAAAATAAGCATTTACACCCCACCCCGAAATAACAGTTACTAATGAAAGATGACTTGGGTCTCCTTAAAGCGACCCATACCTATCTTCCTCGCACGTGGGTGCGGGGTGGGTTACTCACTTGGTAAACTCCTTCTGGCAGGTCAGCAGCTCCAGCAGGAAGAGCACATATGGCGGGTGGAAGCAGTGGGGCTGTCCGAGGGACTCCAAGCAGTACTGAATGATCCTCAGGACCTCAAGGACACTCTGTGCCTGGGCCTTCCTTAAGGCAAGAACCTTCACAACGCTGAAGACAGAGGTCGAGTCAGGGGCAGCGAGAAAGCACGAGCAGCACGAGGGTGACGGCAGGAATGCCGGTCCGGAGGGGGTCCGGGCCCTGTCGGCCCCCGCTCAGCCAGCTCGAGGCCCAACCCGAAGCCCGACCCCCCACGCTCACACACTCACTAGTTAGAACGGAACTCTGGTATTTTTACTGCCCCGCAGAGACAAAGCTTTAATTCTCAACACAGGAAATCATGAAGACATGCAATCCTTCCAGAGACGCAGGCCCGCCAACAATTTTGTCAGAAAACCTCAAATCCTAAGTTTCTCCCAGGATTAATATGAGACACATTTATAAATGATGGCTACGGAAACCAATGCTCCTTTTTTTAAAATCTTCGCGTACGTTACTGAGACCTAATAATGTACAAATCTTCAGTCACAAAATGCTTCTTTAAAAGGCAAGCGTAGTCACCCTGTTTTGTCTGGCATGCACTGACACAGATCTTAGTCTGCCCCCCCAGAACCTCCTCACTCCCTGCGGTGCGTAGGAGCCCGGCCTGGCCTGGGCACCAGGAGGGATGGCGGCTCACCTGTCGTGGGAGAGGGACTGGTCCTTGATGAAGTCGAGCACGTCCTTCAGCACGGGGTACTTCTCCTTCACAGTGGGCGCTGGCCTGGCCTCCTCCACAGACCGGAAGGAGAGCAGTCGGAGTCGTCCTCGGGCGAAGGGAGGCCGCCGGGCGGGGGCAGAAGGTGACAAGGGCTCTTCGGTGGTGGCAGAGGACAGGTCGGCAGCAGTGGGCCCGCTGCTGGGTGGCAGCTTCGGCTGCACATCTGAGCCAGGACCCCCGTCGCCCGCAGCAGGGGTGCCCACTTCCACAGGCGACACGGAAGCCCGGAAATGCTCCTCGACCACAGAGCTCGTCCTCGGACGCCTGTCCCGTGGCTGGAGGTGATCTGTTTCATCTGCAGCCACCAGCCCGTCACAGCTTTCCTTTGAACTCACTCCCACGGGCAAAAATCTTAGTAACAGGAGACTCTTCTGAATACACTCTTTTGCTGAATGCAGAAAGCAAAGAAGGTAATGGAAAAAAAGTCAAAATTCAACTTATTTACTTTCAGAGAGAAAATAATCTCCTTAAACTCTACAATTTAGGACAAGAAATACCTCCATTAATAAAGTGATATACTTCTCCCTCTGCCCCTCACCCTGTTCTTGTGCTCTCTGATTCTCTCTCACTCCCTCTTAAAAAATATATATATATATAATAATAACCTTTTAAGAAAATTAAAAAGGGCACCTGGGTGGCTCAGTCGGTGAAGCGTCTGCCTTCGGCTTGGGTCATGGTCCCCAGGTCCTGGGATTGAGGCCCGTGTAGGGCTCCCTGCTCAGCGGGGAGTCTGCCTCTGCCTCTGCCTCTCCCCCTACTCCTTCTCTCTTTCGCTCGCCCACATTCTCTCACTCAAATAAATAAGCACAATCATCTCGCAGACGGGTCTCCAGCTTCCCAGCATGCGTCCGCAGAAGGCTGAGCACACTCACCCAGGCCCTCGGGGTTCACCTCAGCAGCTTCTGACCCACGCCTTCCTTCTGCCTCATCCCCCAGCGTCATCAGGGACTTCTGCTTCATCTCCAGCTGCAGGGACAATGCGAGCCACACGGTTACAGCATCCAGGCAGGGCTGCAGGGGCAGCCTCACCAAGCTATAATCACACGCACCCAGCACACCACCACAAACGACCGCACCGTCATCGTCCAAATCTGGAGGGCACAGCTGTTTCTGTTGGTCCCAGAAGCAACCCAGGCTTGGAAGCTAATGGTGTATCCACAGCACTGTCTTCTCTTCAACTGTGTGCTGTTTGGGCAGGTGGCGTACCCCTGATCCCACTACTTTAAGAGTCGTGGAACACACGGCTGGCTCAGTGGGTTAAGCGTCCAACTCTTGATTTCCACTCAGGTCATGTTCTTAGTGTCCCGAGAGCTGCATCAGGCTCCGTGCTCAGCACGAGTCCACTTCTCCTCTCCCTCTGCTCCTCCCCCGCCCCCATGCTTGTGCATGTGCATGCTCCCTCCCTCTCTCTCAAATAAAGAAACAAACTCTTCAAGCAGAATGTACAGCTCTGGAGCTGGGGGCCCTTGCCCGAAGCCGGCCCAGCACAGACAAGGCAGTGCAGGCTACAGAAGTGAATGGCTTGCTAAGGCTACACACCCAGTTTCCTGCACAAGTTGGACCAAAACTCGATCTCGGTGCTACCCTGGGCGGGGACACTTCTATGTGATGCTGAACCGGCCAGGCAGAGAACAGTGCCCCAAGGGCCAGCACAGGCCACGGTGCTGAAAGCCCAAGCAGACAACCACGTCTGGGAGAGAGGCTGGCACGTTGTCCAGCCGTCAGCAGTCTGTCCTACACTAAACCAGAAACAGGTCAACTGTCCAACCCTTCCCCTTCGAGCGCATATGGTAGCGACTTTATCACTCATTTTCTTACACCGCTACTACTGCCTTGGTTTCTCACAGCACACTGTCGTGACCCTCCTCGCACCATCTAGAAGACAACACCGTTTAATTTTTCTGGATAGGATCTGTTCGTTTTGTCTCCATCCACCTATCCAGCAAGTCACTGCCATCACTACGTTCTAACTGCTGTGGAGCCTGGCCGAGCCCCTTTGGTTCCTGGGTTATCTCATGCATTAGACAAATCCTGGCACCAGTGTTCTGAAGCTACCTGCATCTCTGGTCTGACATGTGTGCTAGATGGTTTGAGGTTCACAGACTCCTCCAACTCAGTGTCTCAAGCCACCTGTGTGTCCCCACGCTCAGCATGTCCCAGAACAAATTCACTGCTGCCCACTGCCCACTCCCAACTCCAGGCCATTCTCCCCAGTCTGGCTCAGGCTTCCACGGCCCAGCAAGTCCCCAAGTCGGGAACGTGGGAAGGGTCCTGGAGTCCACCACACTACGGACCACTCACACCAGCCACAGAACCTGCCCACTCTACGCCGAGGGGCAGCTGCCATGCTCATCAAAGAACCGGCTGGTCTCCTGCTCTCAGTCTCACTGCCCGGCCTCCCACTCACAGACGTTGCTACCATGTACAAGGCCAGGGAACCACCGTTCTCCAGTGCGGGAAGCCTTCCCTGTGGAACGCGGCCTCGCCACCATCTACAGCCATCAGTGGCCATCCAGGCCAAGAGGCCCCACGGAGTGGCCCTGGGGTTACTGAGGCTGTTAGGGGCTCACGGACACGCTCAGCACTCCCCACAGAAGGACGTGAAGGATTCTACATTATTTTAGCGCTTTTCATGTCACTGAACTTTAGTAAAAACAAACAGACTAGAGAGCTGCTTCCCTTAACTACGTGAACCCATGGTGGTAACAAAGAACAGAAGGCTGGCTGAGGACAAAGCAAAAGGCTGACACATTGCAAACCAACCCCCCCTCCCCCCGCCACTCCTGGGTGGGACATAGGTGACATTCTTGGAATCTCCCACTCATCTTAATGTGAGTTCCTTGCTGGAGGGCAGAACAACCTTGGCATTGGCAAGGCCTCCGGTATCTTGTGGGTCCTCTTTAGCATATGGAAGTCCCACTGAAACCTCCCTTTCCTTACCTCCCCCCACCCCCATGGTACAGAACTGCCACCCCTCACAACCCCAGGGCAGCAGCTCTTCCTGCCCACTGGTCCTGTCCCCGTGATTTAATAAACCACCATTCTGCACCAAAGATATCTCAAGAATCCTTTCCTGGTCATTGGTTCCGGACCTCACTCCACTGACCTCACCTATAATCTAGAACCTCATCAGTGGGAAAATTCACAGCACATACAAACCACATGCAAAGAAAATCTTACCATCCATATTCGAATGCCGTCTGCCAAGCAATAGACCTGGGCAAACTCCTCGCTCAGGGCTGTGCTGCCCCCACTTTTTACTGGGGAGAGGAGAGATGATGAGATTATACCCAGTCAACTCAATTCGGTACTGCAGCGTTAAGCACAAAGTAGCTTCTAACTGTCCTCACACAGAGAAAGGTCTTTCTCCTGATGCTCAGACCTTGCAGGTAAGTGGGTGTGGGGGAGGGGCAGGCCATTAACCCATAAACACCAGTAGTGGGTTCTCTGTGTTACCACAAAGTCATTTTTTTAAGTGAACAACATCTGAAATGGACATAGTATTAAATTGAGTAAAATATTTAAAATAAACATATGAAAGTAAAATACCAAAAATATTAAAAGTAAAATAAAAAGTATTAAAAGTAAGTAAAAATAACTACTAAGATGAAAAAAGTTCATGGTATAAATTTTAAGTGAAAAAAAAGAGTTTTGAAACAGTATAAGTACAAAATTACCTACTTAACAACACTTATTAGAAATCTGTGTACATACATGACATATATGATACATATACAGATACATATGCCATATGAATATGCCTAGATAAAAGGGCCAGATAGATACACGGAAAAATGTTAACAGATGTCTTCTTGAACTTGTGAGATTATAACTGGTATTTTAAGGTTTCCTGTACTTTGTAAGTTTCCACATGAACGGATAATATTTTCATAATTAGAAAAATCACAAAGAAGTTGTCTGTTTCAAAGAAAGACCTAGGAGGCTGCTCCTTTCTTGGCTTGTAAGAACCAGAGGATCACAGACCAGAACAGCGAGGGGCTGTCCCGGAGCTGGCAGACAGCTGAGGGCTCGGGGCACATGCGGGCTGCATCACCGGGCTCCTCTGGCACTGGTAACACCGGGAACACTGTAGAGAACCACAGACCTGGCTCTGCCCTTAGGCAGCGCACCACCCAGTTGAAAAACTCCACCCACGTATCTCTAATACAAAAAGGTGGGCCATTTTTAAACAAAGATGAGCAGTTCAGCAAGACAAGCCCCTCCTTCAAGGAGCTCGCCTGCTCAGCAGGACCCAAGGAACAGCGCCCAGAGAACAGAAACCAGCTGTACTTCCAACCCAGGGCAAGGTTGTTCCGGAAGTGACCTGTATCCAGTTCCCATCAGACTGTGCCTCTCCTGAAATAGGGATGTGCTGTCTGAGTACCATCTGAAAAGAAGCTGGGGATCCTGCAATCAGCCAGAAACTCTGTTTCTCAGCTTTTAGTTCGAGCCTTTCATCCACTCAGAGTTCCTACAGGTAAACAAGACTGTCCAGCTCTCTTATTACCATTTGATTACGAAAACATATTGGATTTTTTTTTAACCTGGCAGGTCACCTGGTCCCCCACCCCCTAGCAGAGATAGTCTTCCACAGGACACCTGTTTTCACAAAACCACCCACTGCCAATGGAGGTTTTACTTATTTGAGCAGCTTCTTCAAGGAAACAGTAAGAACTGAGGAAGGATTAACAGATGTTCTAGAGTCAGGAAATAAACCCTGCACCGTGAGGTCTGAAGAACCGGGTCATACAGGGCAGCAGCGATTGTCCTCAGAGCACTGACTAAGAGCAGCAGCCGTCCGAGGCCTGCTCTACCGGGGGAAGCACGGTCCCTGCTCAGCTCATGTGCACCATGAAAGCAACACACTCGCAGCTGAAGTGCTGGGGAAAGGCCTAGCTCCTCTTTACGGAGGGCGTGAAACACTTTTCCCTTGAGAGATTATGGGGGGAGAGAGCCCCCTCCCTCCCACGGGTCCGGGTCCCAGCGGCTGCTGGCTACACTCACAGGACACAGCCGGCACTGCGGGTTGGTGGGGGGCGGAATGCAGGGCGGGGGACGCGAGGAACAGAGATGGCGATGAGCAGGCAACCAATCAGGAGGCCTCCAAAAGCTACAAATGCTTTAAGTCTAAAGACAAGAGTGAATACATTTCCCTCCTTGGTCATCAGCACCCTGAATTACCCACACAACTCGGGGTCTGACCAGCATTTCTCAGGATGTCGGAGCTCTCGACTCCCGAGTTTACGGATAAGGGGACGAACATGCAGAGAGCTTGTCTGACGAACCTGAAGCCACATGACTTCGAGTTCTTGCCCAAGACTATAACCCAAGTTAGGGCCTCCTTCCCTTAAACTTCTTGGCAGTTTTCCATGAGGATTTTGGAGAAAGAAGTGACCTGCTGATTAGGAAACTCAAGGCTACTTGTACACATGACAGTTGTGTAACTATAAACAGGTCACGGATCTTCCGACTGGCAGAGTGGGACTTAAACAGAGCAGGTCTACAGTTGTAGAAACATGTTTGTACTTCAAAATGCTTAGAAATGTTCCCGTAAGATAGGCTTTCTTAAAGCTTAGCAACTGGCCTTCAGATCAGAAATATTCCCTGTAATATAAGTTACCATATTTCTGCAGCTTCTCATACAAGCCTGGAGTACGACACACCAGAGCAGCAAAGGTGGCGTTCACAGCTTGATCAATAGTGGAACCAGCAACTATATCTGTCTTTGGGGCCTGTTTTCTACATGCCTGTATGAATCCTTTGAAAAGTTCTGAAAATGGCCCACAGAAGTTCTGGGCAGGGTCTGACTGTGCAAACTCAAGAAGAAAGTGGTGGCAGGGATCGTCGGGGATATTCTTGACCTGGAACAAAACAACAAGAACACATCGTGTTGAACGCAGGCCTTCACACGACCAAGTCCACCCAACACTGACCAGAACAAAGTAGGATAGAACAGAAAGCTTCACGCCACTGCGCAAACCAGACAGAAACGCGGCTTTTAAACAAGTAAAACCCTGAGCACACGAACACAAGCACCACCATGGACGGAAAGGTGATCGAGTGCCAAATGCCAGGAAGGGGCACCCAGGAGCCCCCAGGAAAGCTCCCGACAGGCTGAGGTGAGAAGGGAAGCTTGCTGGAGGGTGTGGGCTCTGGACTGGACTCTGAAGACTCCTCCGGCCCCTGAGGAACAAAACTGCCAGCAGACGTGAAGTCTCAGCTGGGGAGCGGCTGAGGGGTAGAGACATGCCGTGAGAGAAGCCCAGACAGAGCCTTGCCTGGCCCGATGAGGAGCCTGGATCCCACTCTGTGGGCAACGGGAGCCAATAATGGTGTCTGGCCATGGAATAACAAGGTAATTTAGTAGCTAAAAAACCCTGGTAGGGACACCTGGGTGGCTCAGTGGGTTAAGCCACTGCCTTTGGCTCCGGTCAGCATCCCAGGGTCCTGGGATCGAGTCTGGCATTGGGCTCTCTGCTGAGCAGGAAACCTGCTTCTCTTTCTGCCTCTGCCTGCCACTCTGCCTGCTTGTACGTGCACTCTCTCTCTCTTTAATAAATAAATACATAAATAAAATCTTCTAAAAAAACCAAAAAACCTGGTAGGTCCCAGTGTGCCAGGGCACGTGCAGGATGAGAGCCTGGAGAAAGATGCAGACGGAGGAGGTGGGAGGAGGTGAACACCCCAGGACAGTCCACGGGAATGGTGGTGGACCAGGTGGGAGATGTGAGAACAAGACGGGGAGCCATGGCTCTGTGCCAAGGGAAACAATAATGACAGTGAGAGCAGCAAGCAGCCAGGGGAAGGGCACGTCCACTCCTGAGTGGAGCTGGGACACTGACAAGGAACCACCTAACGGAAGGATGGGGACACAGGAGTGGAGACTGGAGAAGCACCAGGACTATGGACTGATGTTTGGGGAGGTTGTGCACAGATGTGACAGCCAAAGAGAGAAGACGGGACGGTCTTGGTGGGCTGTGGGGACGGGGAGAAAGCCAAAACTCCTCCACTGTAAGGAAGGAAGAACAGGCGAGGCCCACTGAGGAGGCAGGGCCGCGGCTGGAGGTGAGGAGAGGACAGCGGGCTGTCAGGGAGCCGGTGGAAGACAAGCTCTGAAGGAGCCTGGTCTAACAGAGGTCAGGGGAAGGCCGAGGAAGAGCCCCAGGATTCTCAGCCGCCCACGGTGACGTGGGCAAGGGATGGAGCAGAGACGGAGGCAAGGGGGACGGTGAGAGACAACAGGCAGACGTGCCCAGCTCGGGAGTCATCGCAAGCCCAGGTAATAGGCCGCTCTTCCACAGAGAGCACGGAGTGCGCACAAACCGTTGACTCAGACGTCTGGCTCAGCGGCTGCAGAGACACAATCTACCGGCTCGTGAAGGGACTCGGCCAGAGTTCCCGAGCACCAACCACATGACTCGCTGGCCCCCAGGGCCCTCAGAGTGGACACCACGGGAACAAGGGATGGCCCCTGACGTCGGGCCGCTAACGGCTGAGCAGGGGTGAGGACGCCGATAGCAGGGCTCACAGAGGAAGCAGAAGCTATCAGCAAACACTCTGTTCCCGGGAGAAAGACGGCGCAAGTAAATACCTCCTTACTATCCTGGTGCGGGGGAGTGGGCCAGCTTGCTGCTAATCCCAACTCTGGACTCAGCTGATGCCTGAAGACAGGTTTCCATAGCGGGGAGTTCAGGACCGAAGCCATTTTTGCGGGAGGCACCACCATGTCACTCCCGAACTCTGGAAAGAGAAGGAGGCTGGTGAGCGCGCTGTGTCTCTCCCATGACACCGAGAGACTGGGGGCTGGCCAAGACAAGGTTTCGACCACGGGGGTGTTCTGAGGATGTGCCGGGGACCCCCCCCCATTTCCCAGCACGGAGCTGTGCTACGTGACGGACACGCACCCCGGATGCACCCCCACAAGAGCACCTTGGGGCGCGGCCCTGCCACGGGCAGCCTCGCTCGCTCGCACCTATGGACCTGCCAGGGCAGGAGGCGAAGTGAGCTGAGACCACGGCCAGGGAAGAGCTGGAGACCATGGCCAAGTATCTAATGGGGGAAATGTTCACAATTTGCAAAGTTAAGTTTGAAAAAAAAAAGAATTAAATACCCAGCCAGATGTGTTTACGAACAGGCATGAGAAAAAGTCTAGACGGGAATACGTTAGCATGTTAATCACAGTTCTCTCTGGGCGTTAGGACTAGGAATGACTTTTCTCCTTCATCTCTCTCCATCATGTAACTTCTATGATATTTCCTTTGACAGTCAGAAAAACTCAGGAAAGGAAACAGAAATAAAACATACTAGGAAGTTTTATTCTGTAATTCTCGTTCCTTCGATGCATTTAATAACAAAATTGAAAAAATCCCTTTAAGACAAAGTCCACGTTCCTGCATGTGACATAAATATTCACGTGGTTAAACGATACATGGCTAATTTACTCTATTTCTGCCTTCCGAGTTTCACAAACAAGAAGCCTCCAAAGCTGCTCTCCAGCCCAGGCATCCTCAGTCCCACTGGGACGTGCACCCAAGTTCACCTCGAAAGTACCTGATGGCCTGGCACTGAGCGGCCCTGGCTGCGGCCTGGTGTGGTCTACAGGCCCGCAAGGACGGACACCGTCACACCCGCACCCGCCCTCGTGTGGAGCCGACACGCAAGGGACTCACGGTGCACGGACTTGAGCGCCATGCACTGGGCGGCCAGGCGTCCCATCAGTCGGGAAACGAGCAGCTGCAAGTCCAGCGCCCAGGACACGGCCACATCAGGCAGGCCGTAGGCAGTGACGGTGAACTTGTAGCCCCACTCATTGTTGCTGCTGTCGGAGTGGAAGAGGAACTGCAGCCGGGGGCCAGCCTTAAAGGTCACTTTCTAGACACAAGCACAAAAGCCATGAGGTCAAACACGGTTGAGAAAATACCCCTTTGGGGCGAACATTCTTTAAGACTCAGACACTTGTATCCAACATCGGTGTCTATCCTCGCCCTCCAGTCTCATCACACCTGCCCAGGTGACTGGAGGGGTGACTGAAACACAAAGTCCATGACTGCACTGCGTGAAGAAGCAACGGTGGTAGGTTTCTAGACCTCGGACGCCCATCTGCCCACTGCCTGCTCATCCAGAAACGGTGCTCGTGCTCCCCACTGAGATCACCAGAGAGCACGCCAATGGGGGGAAGCAGCACTTCGCCTGCCCCAGAGACCACGCAGTCCTCTGGTGGGCACTGCCGGCTTTCACCACGGGCTCTGGGCCTTCCTGGATCCCTAGCCCCACACACACCAGACAATGTGACAGAAACCAGGGAGAGGCAAACTGTGCTGTGAAGAACCAGACTGTGAATTAGGAGACCTCCCAGGCCGTCCAGTCTCTGCAGCACCCAAGCAGCTAGAAATAACCCATCAAGTGATGAGCAGGCTGGGTGCTGAAGCACCCTGATCTACAGGACAGGTGGCTGGCTGTCACTGCCAGGTCTGCAGAGCCCTTCCTTTCACAGAGGTGCAGGGGAAGTGCTTCGCTTCCAGACCCCCAGGCCCTGACCAGGAGGGAATCGGAGCAGAAGTGCGCACGTCACTCCTTCTGGGAGCGCCACTCACCTTGGGCCACTTCTCGGTGCCGACCTTGGTGTCATAGCGTGTTTTTCCTCCTCTGGCGTCAGTGAATTCCAGATAATCATACCTGGGAAGGCATAATCTCCATCACTCTCCTTCTCTCATTTTAACCCGCTGTCGCTTAGGAGAAGACCATGGAGTCTTACCTTTTCTCCGTCTCACACCGCTCATCAAACTCCACCTCAAAGTAGGTTGCCCCCGGGCTCACAAAAACAGACACCTCGTGGCAGTTGTTTTCATAGTTGTGGGCAGACTCCTTTGTCCAGGTATGTAACACCACGGGACACTCCTGCTGCCACGTCTCTGCGTCGAGCTACACACACAAATGAGTCAAGAAACCAAGTGCCGGTCACTCTGTGTCCTGCCACACGGAAAGCTGTGCACCTGGGCCCCAGACAGACGGCCCAGGCACCGGACACACACAGTCGCATGGGCTACAGAGAGCCCCGTGTTCCACCTGCGGACAGGTCAGCGTGCCTCTAGCCCTTAGCAGAGGACATGTGTGTTTTCAGTACAAGATTAGCCTGTTTTCCTGCAAGTCACTACTCGCATGAATTTCCAGTGAGAAGAAACATTGAATTGGGGACCTCGGCAAATCTGAGCCCATCCTCTAGTCTCTCTCCATTTTTTAGTCTTTGCTTTTTCACCTTTAAAATAAGCTTTATAACGTATGCCCTTTCTACTCCCACAGAGTTGTTCCGGGACTCAAAGAAGAAAGTGCAAATCTCTGTGTCCCATAAAGTTAAACAGGGAGAAAATTCTGTTAAATACCCAACCTTCGAATCTGCCTTTCAACACGTCGTGTCTCTTCTGGACTCCAATCTGGTCATTCACCTACCGGGTTCTACACAAGCTCTGGGCTGTGAGAACGGACCGCCCGCATACAGCCTCCTGGCCATGTGGGCCATGCCCAGTCCCCAGGCCACCACGCACCTTCATCCGCGAACCACTGATACCACGTTGCGTGGAGGCCTTTGGAGGTGGGTCCCCCCGGTGGTTCCGGCACTCTCAGAGGCTGCAGCATGAGCGCCGGCACCCACCCCGGTTACCTTATCGAGCAGCCCTTCTGGGTCGGCACAGAGCCGCCTCAGCAGCCCCGTCAGCGTGCTGAACTCGCGTAGCAGCGTGCAGTGGGGGATGTCCAACGCACAGAAGTCCAGCAGGAAGATGACCTGAAGGAGATCGATGAGGCCCTCAGTACCCTCCTCGGACTCTGCTGGGGCTGCAGCTTACAAAACCCCCTTTCCAGAGACCCTCACCGTGTCTTACCAGTTGACGAGCTGCCATCGAAAACACCGAGTTACATAACTTTTCTACGATGGTTTTTCCACTGTGCTGTGACAAGAGGGATTCCAAAATCACTCTCAAGCTTGCCAGAAACTGCCTCACATCTGCCGAAACATAGAGACAGCAGTTAGTATCATGTGCGGGACCCACATCCTTTGCTCGGTCATCATGAAGGACAAAACCGGAGAGGGTCTCAGGTGCAGTGATAAGAATTCCACATCAAAAGGCCACCGAGTGCCACGGGTATGTTTTCCTCTGGGAGGAAAGGCAGTGCAGATCTCAGGCAAGGATCGCTCTGAAAGGCAGATTTCGGTCTTTGCTACTTTGGGATGAGGTGGTTCTTGGCTGAGCAGCCCAGCAGCCAGGGTGAAGTCTCGCTCTGCTCACAACGGGCCCGTCTCAGGAGGCCAGGCCTCAGGCCAAACCGCAGGAGCCAGCCCTGGGCCCCGTCAGCAGTCCTGTCACACTGCTGGGAGTCCACGTGCCACACGCGTATTTCTCAGAACCTGGGGAAGGTCACATCATTGTCTGCAGGTTTCTGGGACATGAACAAGAGCATTTTCGGGGTGTGC
Organism: Mustela lutreola; assembly: GCF_030435805.1. Taxonomy (NCBI): domain Eukaryota; kingdom Metazoa; phylum Chordata; class Mammalia; order Carnivora; family Mustelidae; genus Mustela; species Mustela lutreola. Next base: position 61,138,582 of record NC_081304.1, on the reverse strand, counting down.
AAAGACCACAGCAGTGGCCCCATACACCAGAGATTTCACAAGTTCAAGCCTCTCCCGTTTGGGTGCCTTGACGAAAGCCCAGATGACGGACTCTGCTGTACAGTGTGGTGTCACCTGCTGTGTGACAGAGGGCCCCAAGGCGGGAGCGCTGGGCACACCACACACTCACAGCACTCTGGGCAAAAAGACAGGCCACAGAACCCTAGATGAGGAAGGAACCACCACCCAGAGACAGACTAATCTGCCACCCGGGACAGAAAACCCTCTGGGCACTCCGTGCACGAGGCTCCGAAGAGAGCGGCAAGGCCCAAGCAGCCCTGTGCTCTGGCGGGGGTGGGACGGCGTGGCCGGCACTCACACTGCTCCAGCAGGTCGGCGGCACGGCCTCTGGCTGCGGGGTCGGCGCTCTTCAGCTGCAGGAAGCACCAGGAGAGCAGGCTGCCCTGGACGGCCCAGAACAGGGACAGCAGCACGGAGCCAGCCTCCCCTTGGGCACCCGTGAGCACCAGCAGTTCACACTGTGAGAAGCAGACAGAGGACGTTTTCACGGCAGGGGCAGAGCACAGGACATGGGCACAGGCACCCGGGCACGGCAGCCATCCCCGGCCCAGAGCTGTCCGCGTTTCAAATGTGACCGAGAGAAAAGGCAGGTGAAAGCCCCTCTCTCACCCTCCCGCTCTCCAGAGGCTTCCCGCATGGTTTTCACCGTCAGCAGCCTCCCCTTCTGTCCCCTTGGGGTCTCGTCCTACCAGCGACCCCCTCTCTCTTACGCCTGCAAACCCCGTTTCTCTCTGGGCCCTTCCCCGGAGCCTGACATCACACCTATCCCACCTGAAAAGTCATTTTCTGCCCCTCGGTGGCTCTCCAGCTATCAGCTCTGTTCTCACCTGACCTCAAGGAGTAAATTCCTGCACAAAGATACCACAAGCTATGTCCGTCCCACAATCTCCACATAGTTGCCCCCACCTAGAAACAATCCCACTGGCCCTCCAAAGTAACCGGGATACACAGTGGCAAGTTCCCGAGGGGAGTCCCGCACACCAGCGACAAGAGATCAACTGCATTGTGCATGTCCATGTGGACAAGCCTCAGAAACGGTATGTTTCGGATGTGTGCCATGGGACCAGGCCAAACAAGCCTGCTGCACAGGAAAAGCCAGACAGGAAAGATCGGTGTACACCTCACAAGGGCGGCTGCCTCTGCGGGGGAAGGCCTGTGGTACAGTGGGCATTTCAGCTCTCGGCTCTCCCTCAGTGGCCATACCAGTCCCAGCACTGACTCAGCTCCTGAGTGTCCAGGAGCTCCCGCCATCTCAAGTCCTAGAATGAAGTCACATGTTCCAAGACCACCCCCGGCCCTTCTCCTCTTCAAATACTGGCCCTCCCCATCTTGTCCCTGGCTTTCTGCACAAGCGTGAGCACAGGCGGTGACAGGAATAGAGGCAGATGGGAGTGGGGTGCGGCCACCAGGGCTCAGAGCAAATACGGATGAGCAGCCGGCTGGAGGAAGGGCTTCAGGGAAGACAGAGATGGGCCAGACAGTCTGGAAATGAGACAGAAGGCAGGCAGGAGGCAGCCAGAGAACATGAATGTGACAGCAGCGACCGAGGATGCGGGCATCCGAGTGGGACAGAGACGACCCTGGACTGGAAGTCATACTAGGTGTGCAAGGGCCAGCCCACGGGGTGATCCCGGTTAATGAGAGCCTGGCACTCTCAAAGCTGTCTCCCTGCGTGCAGAGCAGCCAGGAGCGGATGGAACTGTGGCTCTGGCAGCGACCCAAAACAGCGGAGCACTGACGGGAGAACCCAAGTAAAGGGCGGAAAGACACTCCAGTTCGGCCACAGAAGACACTACCATAAAGTCTCCGTCACTCCACGCTTCTGGCGTGTGGACTGGCCTGGCCCACATCACGCCCCATACCCCAGTCCATGTTCTGTCCAGAGAGCAGTCCTTGGTCCCCTAGTCATGGGGTCCTGTCGCGTCAGAGTCCCAGGGTGTGCGGTGTCACACAGACTCATAATCCTGTCCCAAGAGGCTCTAAGGCAGGAGCCTGGGCTGGGACCTAGAAACCCAAATTTCTGCCCAAACACCACACTTGACAGGTGGACGACACTGTGAGAAACAGAATCCTTCATGTTGAAAAAAACAAAGTGAAAATTTGAAAGTATCACTAGCATACACAAGAGAGACTATCTTCTCAGACTTGATTAGCATGTGCGTTTCCTAAGGCATCTTAAATTTTTAAAAAAACTAAAGCAGTTTTCCACGGAACTCCCTCCCTCCACAGACACAGGCCTAAGTGCTGGGCTCACGGACTGCACCCCAGGGGACATGGCAAAGACCTCCTTCGCGAGGGAAGTCTCAACAAGCACGTCTACACATGGATGGCTCGCTGACTAGCACAGGACTGGCCCCAGGAGCCGGGGATCAGGAGCCACGGCAGGCTGGGGACTGTCAGTGACCATCTGGAACAGCCCCGGGACAAAGATACACCACACTGTGAATGAGGCCAATGGGGGTGGTGCCCGCCATCACCGGGTCACGAGGTGAGGGGAGGTGAAGGGGACCAGGACAATGGGGGCGGCGATCACCGGGTAGGAGGGGAGCGGAGCAGCCACCAGTTACCTCTCGGGCAGCGATGGACAGGAGGGTGCTTGTGACCGCTAGTACTTCAGGGTTGTTCAGGTCGGCCACGTCACCCTTCTCAGGCAAGAGCAGGAGGCCACCTGGATCCTTATCACTGAAAGGACAAAAGTCTGTCACGACATGTTGTTTCAGGCACAGCACCTTCATGCTTTTGTCTTAAAAGTTTTCAGAAAAGGATGCAGGATTTCAGTGCTAGTTCTGCGCGTTGTGGAGGAGTCTGGGTCAGGAAAAAGGCAGGTCCCAGCTGGGTCTGGGCCGCTGTCCGTCCGTCCCCCATGTCCTGAGTAAGCTCAGGCCATACAACTCAAGTCTTGAGCAGAGAGTCTGAGGAGTCAGTCTGGTGACTCTATCACTGTGACCACCAGCAAGAAAGACCCCTGATCTCACAGGGGCTAACTGCACAGTCCAGGCTGCACATTCATGTCTTCAGAAGCTCCCCTAATGAGCTCCGAGGCTCTTTCGTTGCCCCGATCCTCGAATGCAGACCCACTCGCAGCCCTCTGAGTCTGCCCCACTCTAGATACGGCCTCACATGTCAACAGGAACTTGGGCCCCGCGTTCCCTCCCTTCTTCAAGAGCCTGGGCCTCCAGGAGGGCCGCCTACAGGGCCACTAGCTGCTCCTCCAGCTAAGCACGCACAGATCTCCGAGTCGCCCCCTCCCGGCACACTGCCCTGGCTCAACTCCCGCTCTGTGCTTCTGGGTTCTCAGACCTGAGTACAGGACGCCCAGCTCCTCCGGCTTCAGTCCACGTCTTTGACCTCAGCATCACCAAGAAATGGGAGCACTTGGAGCTCCTCAGTGGGTGCTGCCCCCAATGGAGGACTAGGCCGTGGCTCAAATTCCTGATAAGGTCATCGCCCCACCACCACCTGACCCATTCCTCTGACCAGTGGCCTCTCCCTCCAGGAATCTGGCTGAGCAGAGGGGACAGAAAGCTAAAGCAAACCTCGCGAACATGGGAGCGACGGAGGGCAGAAAGTGCCAGGAACTCACCTAAAATAGGCGCACAGCGAACGGAAAGTGAGCTGCAGGGACTGCTTGTGCTCCTGCTCGGTGACGTGCTTCTAGAAAACAATGAAGTGCATGGTCAGACACCTGTTCCACGGCATCCCAGAGCCCGGGCAGCACGAAGGGCCACTGGCCCATTCCCGAGCACGGTGCTAGCACACGCTCCGCAGCGCGCCACTAGGCCTGGCCCGGTGCTGGCAGGAGCCGGCTCCCCGTTGCAACAGAAGACGGCAGGCTCACTGCAGGGCACTGCTAAAGCTCCCACAGCCAGGCTTTCCCGCGAGAACTCGCGATGCGAACATGTGGCAGGCGGGGCGCTTCTCATCCCTGGGCACAACGCGAGAGCAAAGGGCAGGAACAGCGCATTTCTCTCGAGTATTCTCTCAGCTCTGAAATCGGACCTAAGCTTTCCCGACATAAGCCAGAGCAGCCTAAAGTCACAGTTGTAGGAATCACATCTCTTGACGAGGCTACTGGGCCACTTTAGGATCCCTCTCTTAATGCAATAAACATGCTGAACACCAACTGTCAGGCAAGGTGCTGGAGGGGGTCTCCAGAGCAGTGAAGACCCAGGGCCCTGCCTGGCTCAGGAGGGTGGGAGACGCAAGATGCGCCTTCCGTTCGTCAGCGTGGAAAGGGAAAACGGAGCCCCACCACCGCCGTCCATAGGGACGGGTGAAGGGAAAGCGACGGGGCTGCAAATGGATGGCAATGCCATTCAAGAGGTCACGTGTCATCTGCCACTTCTATGTGCGGGACACACTCGAGCAAAGCAAGTCACTGCGAGTGGCCTGGCAAATGCTGCCAGTAAACAAGGAAGATGGGAGTCCTGCCCACAGTCCAGTGGGTCAGGCCAGCAGATGCTGTCCAAGGTCAAGAGTCTGGGTGGAAACTGGCCCTTCAGGCTGACATGCAAATTTTGCAGACAGATGAAAACAGCGTAAGATCCTGCCTCATCCCCAAAACCATCCGCAGTCACCTGACCCTAGGACTTGGCCCCATAACACTCTGCGGCTTCTCCCTGTGGCCGGTGTCCCCAGCTGGACTATAGTCCCCTGGCTCCAGAGACCATATTTGGTGCTTTTGTTCCCTCCTTTCTTTCTTTCTATGCACCCCATAAAAACTTTACTACATTTGCTAATTAGTTGCTGCATTTATAAATGCCTTTTTATGGGCGCCTGGGTGGCTCAATGTTAAGTTAAAGCCTTTGCCTTCAGCTCATCATGACCCCAAGGTCCTGGGATCAAGCCCCACATCAGGCTTTCTGCTCAGCAGGGAGCCTGCTTCCCTCTCTCTCTGCCTGCTGCTCTGCCTACTTGTGATCTATCTCTGTTAAATAAATAAAATCTTGAAAAAAATAAAAAATAAAAATGCTTTTTTAAAATGCTGGATCTATTTTCTTCACTAAGCTCCTACCAATAATTCTACTACTTGCTTGTCTACAGACAATAAAAAACAATCTATAATTCTATCACCTATAAAGAATTATTTATCTTATCCTTTCCGATTATGATTAAAATCTCTCTTCCTTGTCCTACCGCACTGGCCAGACCCTCTGACGACCTCCCGAGAAGCAGCGGCCGGTGAGCGTCCATGTCTTCCTCCTTATTCTGAAAGGGATGCTTCTAGGGTCCACCATCCAGCATATTGTTAAAAGTCTGGGGCACACGCCCTCCAGAAGGTTGGGGGAGTTCCTTTCTGCTCTGAGTTTGCTAATGGTTTTATAGTTTTAATCTTCATCAGAATTTAATCTTACTTAAATGTTTTCTGTATTTACTGACATAACTTTTTCCTCTAACCTCACTTACTAATTTTCTAACATTAAACCACCCTTGTATTCCTAGGGTAACTCCCAGTCAGTCAGCACTTTGGATTTTACCGGACCAGTTTACAAATGTTTCGTTAGGCTTTTCTTACAATGTTTACAAGAAAGCCTGACCTGTAAGTCTGCTTCCTTGCCACTCTTTTATGTTTCCGTGTGTCATGCCACCTCTGAAGCACTGGGAACTCTGGAGCTCTCTGGCCTACATGTGTTCAGCATTGCTCAGAGAAATTTTTTTAAGTTTTTTTTTTTTTTTAATACTTTGAGAGAGAGAGAGCACGCGCCCATGCATGTGCACCTGGAGGGGGACCGCAGAGAGAGGGATGAGCAGACCCCGTGCTGACCAAAGAGCCTGATCAGAGAGAGAAATTTTTGTTCTCACATTGTCATGGATCTGTTTCCCCCTGTATCACACTCATTTTCCCACAGAAATACTACCTTGAGGACTAAAAATCTGGATCTTTGTACGGGATATTCCACTTGGTAACACACTGCTCATAAACCTTGAGAGCACTTTTCACCGGCCACTCTTGACGTCTGAGTGCAAGGGGAACAGGTCGGTGAGGGCTGCAGTTCCCTGCAGGGAGAATCTGAGACACCTGGGTCTCAGACACCTGGTCAGGGATTTCCTTTGAAATCATAGGAGGGGGGAGCCGGGCGGGTAGAGAGAGAGTGGATAAGGCAGATCACCAATGAAACAAGAGGAGCCCCAGTTTACAAGTGCCCAACCTGGGGAGCACGTAAGGAGGATGGGGCAGGGCATCAGATTTCCTCTAGTTTTGTGTTTGTTTTAGACTTCCCCATAACAAAGAAGCGACAACTGTTGAAAAGAATGCTTGGCTGCAGGGAAATCCTGAAGAGGATGGAGGAGACAATATCCCACTTTGTGAGACAACAGGCTACATGAGAGCCTCCCTCTCCTTAAGGGCAGGGGTGCCGCATGGGGCCCTGAGGCGGCTGGGTTAGGATCAGCAGCAGATGCACACCCGGAACACCGAAACCAAGGAGACGCAAAGGAAAGAGGGAACCCTAACTGCTATCCCTCCAGATTCCCGACGTGAGTGATTACCATCATGGCAAAGAGATGGTCCCGCCGGCTCTGTCGGTCAGGAAAGAAGACGGCAGCCCCATTGAGAAGGGTATTCCTGACTTCTTGTTTTAACGTTTCCATGGGTGCAGAGTCTCCGTCCACCCTGTCCACCACTGCCAGGAACGAACAACGGCATCAGCGTCACATCCCTCACCCCACTCACAACATCGGTACCCGCACTTGCCAGCCCGCGACTAGCCACCCCGCCGCACAGCGAGGGCCTATGTACGGCAGCACAAGGAAATGCACTGCACCGACGGAAGGGCCATATGTACCAGTTTTCATTTCATTATTTCCCCGCCCTTCTGAGCCGCAACCGGGCAAAGCCTGGACAGTCATTCCACGTGGCCACGTGCTTATTCTCTCCCCTCCCTCCTGTCCCAGTGTCTTCACTACAGTGAGGACTGAAGAGTGTGACAGTCATCACTATCAGTGTGACAAGCCTGTGGTCAGAAACCAGGAGGAAGGGGCGCCTGGGTGGCTCAGTTGTTAAGCGTTTGCCTTCAGCTCAGGTCATGATGCTCGGGTCCTGGTGATGAAGTCGGATGGGGGGGGTACAAGGCGCCAGCTTTTGCTTTGTCTTCAGCCAGCCTCGTGCTCCCTCATCACTGGGACAGAGCCCAGCATCGGGTTCCCTGCTCTGCGGGAAGCCTGCTTCCCCCTCTCCCCTCCCTGTGCTTGTGTTCCCTCTCTCATGCTCTCTCTCTCTCTCTGTCAAATAAATAAATAAAATCTTTAAAAAAAAAAAAAAAAAGAGAGAGAGAGAGAGAGAGAAAAGAAAGAAAAGGAAGACTCACTAGTGAGAGACTAAATCCTGAACTCAAAATAATGAATCAAAAGAAAATCCAAGGAAACCCTCATTTACCCAAGCAGTGACCCCTCTCCTGGGCTTGCATGAGCACAGAGTCCCTGTTCTTACAGCAAGAGGCCTGGCAGGCTACCAGCACAGGGTCACATTCAAGAAAAGCCCAGGGGCCCCTGTGGGGCTCAGTGAGTTCAGTGTCTGCCTTCGGCTCAGTTCATGATCCCAGGGTCCTGGGATGGGGCCCCGCATCAGGCTCCCTGGCTCCCTGCTCTGTGGGAAGTCTGCCTCTCCTTCTCCCTCTGCCCCTCCCCCCGCTTCTGCTCTCCTGGCTCTCTCTCTCTGTTAAATAGACAAATAAAATCTTTAAAAAAAAAAAGTAAAGGCCAGCCCAATCCCTACCGTCACATAAATGTGTGTGGAGCTCCTTGGCGGCCATGGCCCCTGCAGGACTCTGCCGGGGAGCCTTTGCTTGCGGGCAGGCAGCTGGCCCATCCCTCTGCAGCACGGAGAAGCAGCTCTGGAGGAGACGCAGAAGCAGGGTTTGGGCACAGATGCATTCTTCCCTCGGGCTACAGAAAGGCAAGCACACCAGAGCATTGAACGGCAGGTTGCTTTTTCCCTCCTAAGCAGTCTAAAAAGGACTCTAGTCTACACAGCAGGCCCAGTCAAAAGAAGGCCAAGGAGAGGAAAAGAGGCAGAATGGAAAGAACCTCACACCCTGCCTGAGTCTGCCCACAGTGCGCCAAGGACATGTGTTTTCGACCCTACTTTTCCACCTATAAAATGAGGGCACACCCCAATGCTTGACCTGACAAAATGTTTGCAGAAACAATGCCCAAAGTATGTTACAGAAACGTGAGGCGCTGTCTTTAACGATAACCAGTTTTCTCAAACGAGAACAGTATAAACCAGGGAGACGTCAAAGAATCTTAGAAAAAAAAATGGACTATTTGGAATATAAAAAATAGCTTTTTCAGTTTTGTTTATATGATTATCACCTTATAATAAAGTCTGACCTACTTTTGCTTTAATTTACTGTAAAAATTCCAGAAGATTTGCAAATCAAGACCCGCGAAGTCCAGAAAAGATTTGTATTTTAAGCCACTTTCCTTCTGCTGCACCTAAAAAATTATAAAAATCAGAAAAAATAACATTGAAAATGCATTTAGAGAAATATTGGGATGGCTCATTTACCGTTTGATGGGAATGGGCGTAGGCTTCCCACACGGCTGACACGGACGCTCCCCAGCCTGGAAGCGCGCGAACAACCCTGCCCAGTGTGGCACTTTCCACAGGGCATGTGTACGTGCGCACGCAGAGGTGAGAACAGACGTGCACAGACGCACACGCACCACACAGAGACTCCCAACTCCATACACCGCACCAGGGCACCAGCGAGACGACACAGCAGTGTGCTTGGACCCCCGCCCGCGTTGATGCTGCCCCAGAGCCCCCGCGGCTCTGCGGCACCCCACCTCCCCTCCCCCAGCCCCGTTTATGTTTCCTGCTGGAACAGGAGAGCTTGAGTAACAAAGACCAAACAGACCGAAGTTAAACTGGGTCTCAGCAACACCAGCACCATGGGAGGGCGAGAGGCCCCACTAACCCCTAAGCTGAGTGGTGTGCTCTCTACGGAGATGGTGGCTAGAGTCCTCCCCAGAGTGAGCGGTCACTGCGTTCTTACTAGTGACTGTACGAGTGACTGCACAAGTCAGTGTCTGGACCACAGACGGTTTCAAACCCTGACATCCTGGTACCGTTAGTGAGCAAACACAATTGCCCGGACCTTGGAAATAAACTTCCCAGGACTTAAGGGAGTTGGAAATCTCACAAGCTTACTCGTTGTCCCCAGACCACCACCAGGCACCACGCGGGGGTCTCCAAGGTCTGTGGGCAAGCATCACTGTGGGAAGCATCACTGTGACGACCACACGTCCTCCGGTGACTGACACCACGGATGCCCAGCACCTCCCGCCCCGGCTCTCCCCACGCCATCCCAGCACCACCATGCCCGCAGCACACATGCCCCTGCACGGGCGTCTCCCTCAACACCACCATTAAAGTGCCCCACGGGAACAAGGTACCAGGTCATGGGCGAGCTGCTGAGTAAACTGAAGTGTCCTGAGGAGCAGGGTGGCCCCACAGATGCTGTCTTCCCCGTCCTTCCTGCAGAGGGTGCAGACAGCAGGCTGCTCTGCTTCCGCGCTCACTGGCCGCAGATACCCGCTGATGCTGAGGCCCTGCACGCCCAAGCGCTCCGCCGACTCCTGGCGCGTGCACAGGAACTTCACCATCAGGTACTAGAAGGATGGGGACATTCAGGGAGAGGGACTCAGAAGCCGGACTACAAACGGAAGGAGATACAGGCCTTTCTGGGACGGTCCCCCGTGACTTCAATGATCTATTAGGTCCCACTCTGTCTAGCATGGGGGCCCAAAAGGAAGCCCAACATCTCGACAAACAGGAAGAAAAACACTCGTGCTGACGAGTCAGGGTTTGGGACCGGTCCCAGTGAGAGAAGTGGCACCACACCCTGTTCAGAGCAAACACGGGCCAAGACACCATGAATCCGAGAAGTACATCTGCTGTGCAGCCCCGTTGTTGTGGAACAGAAATCAAGCAGAGAGTGAGAGCGGTCAGCACGTGCCCTGAAGAACCCTCTCAAAGCCCCCATTGACCCACAGCCCAAGGCCCTGCGCCGTCTGCTGGAGGCCAGAGCCACCCTGCAGGCCGCCTGCCAAGCCAACTCCACACTTCTCGCAGCGGAAGCTGCTCAGCCGGGTGCCATCCAGACCCCACGGCCCAGACGCGGAAGCACTTCCTGAGCGTCTCCTCCCTCCAACCCTGAGGGCAGCTCCTGCTTCTCTCACTGAAGCTGCTCACTGAGGCTGACACGAAGGCTGAGAGAAACGTGGCCCAGACAGAAGCGACTGCCCTCCCAGCCACGGAGGCATAGCACTCATGCCCTCGGGCCAGGGTGCTCCCCCCCACCCCCCACCACGGCTGTCCTGCCCCCCATGACCTAGCCGGGCTGCGGGCAACGGCGCCATCACGGGCTTCCAGTGCTCGGCAGCACACCCCCTTTCCTGGGAAACCTGTCCCACTGGCCTAAGGCCCGGGGAGGCACACTTCCCCTGGATGGTCACAGCCCCCTGTGTCCCTGGATGGTGGCGTCCGTCACGGGACCCCAGGCTCCGATGGTCCCGGCCCCGGCGCATACGAGCCGCGCCACAGGCAGGGCCAGGGCCAGGGCCAGGGCCGGAGCCGGAGCCGGAGCCAGAGCCGGAGCCGGAGCGGGGAGCAGCCACGTGGGGCAGCCGCAACTCCGCATGGCTTACCTGGGCTACTCTGCACTGCCGCAACTTCACGTCTGCTTCATCCCACTCTTCTTCCAGCTCAAACCAGCCAACGGGGTCATCCTCTCCGAGCTCCTCAGAGGGGCAACCAGCCCTGCAAACACATGGAAATCTCAAAACACAGTCCTCTTCCCAAATTCTCAGGGGCCTAACAACTCAGGCGCCATCCGCGTGGCATTGAACCTGCCGCGAGCAGTCGGGTCCCGGGTGTGGAAGTGGCTTCTGGCCATTTCTCCCCGCTCCTCAGCCTCCTTGGCACCAACATGGGAACAAGTATCAGCTCCAAACAGAATCCGGGAACTAAAGAGAAAGTTTGCTTCTCCAGATAACATGTCTGAAGAACGAGACAGGAAACCAAGACATCTCAGAAGAGCGACTCATAAATGAGAAACAACAGCCACCATAAGCTTCTGGAAAGATCCCAAGGACAGAGAGGTTCCATTCTTTCCCCAGCTGTGGCCACTACGCATACACCCAGCCCGAGGTTCAGCGCACTTGCTACAACTGAAGGGGAAGAGCCAGGGGACTTTCAGATCCTGGAGCTTCAAAAGGGGACGTCAGCCTCCTCACTTTTTCCTGTTCCTGAAAAGGTGCTTCCAGGAAAGCGTCTCAGCCTCAAGGGTAAAGAAGGACAACTCCAGCTACTTCTTCTTAAAAATTAGACACTTGAGGGACGCCTGGGTGGCTCAGATGGTTGGACGACTGCCTTCGGCTCAGGTCATGATCCTGGAGTCCCGGGATCGAGTCCCGCATCGGACTCCCAGCTCCATGGGGAGTCTGCTTCTCTCTCTGACCTTCTCCTCGTTCATGCTCTCTCTCACTGTTTCTCTCTCAAGTAAATAAATAAAATCTTTAATTAATTAATTAAATAAAAATTAGACACTTGAGTTGTACTCCCTTTTCAGGAAGTCAATAACCCAAGGAGAAAAAGGCAGTCTTTCAAGTAACACTCCTGGAACTTCCCAAGACCTAGTCTGTGGGACAGCTAGCATCACGTGAGTACTCTGCGTGGAGAAGCACACGCGGGCATTTGTGGCAAGAGGGAGAAGACTAAGGATCCAGAGTAGGTTCTGTAACGGGGAGAAAAAAATGTTCTCTTTTTGACTTAAGATTTTCTTGGCATCGGTCTTTCATGACATAATTAACCCTAAAACCAAGAGGACAGAAGGTATTCTGCCTTAACCCAAAACCATGTCAATGAGTTTCATCAACACCGTGTTTGAGGATTTCTGAATTCACTCTGCGGCAGCCTTTGGGAAAGTTCTGGAGAGGGAGAGACAGATGGCCAGGCATTTGAGAGCACAGAGAGACAACCTGTTGACTACGCCCCACAGCACACAGAAGACAGAAAAGAGAACTCAGTGTCCGTCCTCTTGAGCATGGACAGCGCCAGTCAGCTGGCTCGGGAGCGTGCCAACTGAGCAATGACCGGCCAGAAGGACAGAAGACAGAAAAAAATGGGAGAAGACAGACACACGTACATTAACCTCTTGATTTCGAAACTGGAGAGACACTGGTAACATGCAGGCCAAGCAAATCAGGATTTCAGAGTAGCTCAGGCCGGAACCAGAGCTAAAACCACTAAGTGAGGAGTGAAGAGACCTACATCTGGTTAGAAGAAAATCCTACATAAAATGTGAAAGATCTTATTTAACAGGGTTAAGAGAAAAAATTCATCGTAATATGTCCCAAGAATGGGACAGAGCTGCTTAAAAACAAGTGTAATCTCTAGTTACCATTAAAAAAAAAAAAAAAAAAGAGGATATATTAGGGGCACCTGGGGGGGCTCAGTGGTTTGAACGCCTGCCTTCTGCTCAGGTCATAATCCTGGGGTCGGGGGATGGAGCCCCCGTCAGGCTCTGTGCTCAGCGGAAAGGCTGCTTCCCCCTCTGCCTGCTGCTCCTGCTCCCTCTCACTCTCTCTCTCTCTCTCAAATAAATAAATAAAATCTTTTTTAGAAAAAAAGGATCTTTTAAGAAGGCACATAGAATAGTGGGGAGGAAGACTCTAGGAATGAAGGAGATTTGTTCCAGTTCACGTGCAGGGCTGCAATCACAGACATAGACTTCCGCTGACTTGCTGTGACCTTCGGCAGAGGGGCAGCAGGCTCTCCACTGGGAGGAACGTCCTGGAGACTAAGGGCCACCAGTGCACGCCCAGCAGAGAGGGAACTACTCCAGACCTGTACTACTTGGTGTGGTCCGTGTGTGGGGACCAGCATTCACCTGAGAGACCCCAACTCTGGGTAAGGGTCTCCACCCAGAACTACTGAAGCAGAACCGGGGACACGCGTACACAGCCAAGCTCAGTGGTATGGCACCGGGTGCAAGGCCACAGCAGCACAGAACCGGGTGCCAGATGTGAAGGCCACCGTTAACTCCAGCTCCCGTCCCCGCAGACAGCAGCACAATCAGCAACTCCAGGGTTCTGCTCGGTGAGTTTTAACCCGCTACTGTGAACACGGGAGACCACGCTGCCCAAGGCTCACCAGTGAGCTCTGGGGCTGAATCTGAGAGGTCCACTTGCAGACTTAATCCAAACGAGCCTGGGTAACACCCGATCCCCCTGCCCACTCCCTACTTCCTTTACTGTCACCCCCTCGGCTTCATGATGACACACGGGGGCCTTCCTGTTGCCCTACTGGCTGTTTCTCAGCTTCCTTTTTATTCTGTCGCCCTTTAAATGCTGGTGCCTCTCAGCATGCTGATCTACAATGTCTCTCTTCTCTTCCCAGCCCACATCCTCTTCCAGAACTCACTTCAATTATCCTTCAAACATCTCTCCTACTGGTACCTTCAGTACCTCTTCCAGCTTCAATGCACTCTCCCAAGGAGCTGCCAAGTATCACCAAGTCTTCCTAGACCTCAAATCCAACAGGACCAACACTGAGCTCATCGGCTTCCCACAGACTGCTTTCCCAAGCTAGTTTCTATCAGAGAAGGGCCCTTCCAGTGTCCCCACCTGGCCCAGCCAAAATCCCAGGCCTCCCCAAAGCCTCCACCACCCCTCCTTCTCTGCTCTACTCTCAGAAACGTCTGTCAGTTACCAGCTCTCCACCACTGCCCGTGCTGCTCTGGCTAAGGGGACCTAGGCCTCTGACAACCTCCTCCCTTTCCATTCTGCCTCCATGCTGGCTCTCCCCCAGCCACACTGCACATAGCATGATCCAGACCAGCACCTGTAAAACACACATCTGGCTGCCATGTTCTCCTCCTCTACGCTCCTCAACACTACACTGGCCACCCAACCTTGCTTAAAGGATACAGTTCTCGCCCTGAGCCAGAGACACAAAGACCTTTAGTGAGCGGGCCACTTGCCGGACCTCTAGTTCCACGTCCCAGCACTCTCCCCCTCGCGGTGACTTCAGGCACCTGCGTGCCCCCGAGCCTGCCACAGCTCACCTACGAGGGCTCAGGTCTGCTGTGCTCTCTACTCAGGATCTCCCCTTTAACTGAACACCCTCCTTAGCTCTTAACCCAAACAACATTCCCTCCAGGGTCTTTCCTCCCCGAGCCCCGACCCTTGCCCAGTGCTAACCACTCTGTGACATTGCTGGTCTGAGTAGACAGTGAGCGCCACAGAGCAGCGACTGTACCCACTTGTTCCCTGCATCTCTTCTGTGGCGAGCATCAGGCCCCATGCAGAATAGATGCTTAAAATACCTCCAGTGAAAGCATGCTTAGGAGGAGGGAGCTTGGGGCAGATCTTAAAACACATATTCATGGGTGTTGCCAGGAATCAGTGATTCCTCATGGCCACTGGGGATAGGCAAGGGGCACCTGTCTATAGAGACGTGAGCATATTTTGCCATAAGAAAATGCTTATAGCCTTATTAACTATAAAAATTTTGATTCTGTTCCTTACCTGCTTTTTACAAATTGCCTGAATTCCTGAAGCTTCCATTTGTCATATTTTTCAAACCTCTTGAAGTGTTCTTCTGCATGGAATTTATCAGAAGAGGAGTTATAGGCAAACACCAACCCACACTGGGCACCAATGCCACCACGTCGAACCTAAAAACACGGAAGGTACAAAACTCCTGTGGCAGCTGTGTTTCCAAGTAATACAGTTAAATTCATAGACCTTGAAGCAAATTCAAACCAGCAAAATGATATTTTGAGTTCATTAAGTCGGGAAAACAAAAGAACTGCTTCCTAAGAAGCAGTGCCTTCTAGTCACACGTCCCCGGACAACAATCTCCTCATCTCTGTGTCCCAGCCCTCTGCTACAGGCCTGGCACAGAACAGTCACCACACATGCAATGCAAACCAGGGACACAGACTCTGAAATGGAACCCTGTCTTTAAAAATAGCAGTAACGTTGCTTAAAGAAGTGAGTATGAGAATTACCATAATTCTGATCTGTGTAACTTGGAATGCAGATTCGGTTCCTGTAGAAAAAATGGTACTTGCTCTGGTCTTCCCAGTCTCTGTAAGAAACCCTGCAAAAGGAGACACTGAGGTGAGGACAGCCGACCCATGTGTCATAACCCGAAGAACTAAGACCAACCAAGCACACCAGATCTTTTGCATGTGGTGGCGGGGAACTAGTCTGCCTGGTATTTTCATAAAAGCAAAAAGAGATATCCCCTCTGCATAGGTGCGAGCTCACTGCCAAGGCCCAGGTAACAGACCATGGCTAGGGACGGTCTCCTCAACCACACCAGCAGCCCTGCTCTAACGATCAAGAACACAGTTGATAAAGACTGTGACTTAAATTTGAACAGACATAAGACCAGACAACCAGTTATCTTTTTGTGCCATTCCTAAAACCGTGCCTGATGCCCGACTGCTGACAGAGGACACAAGCCTGGAGCATGACAGAGGGATGATGAGGCTTCTGGAACAGTGTCAGGAAAGCCTGTGCGAGACTCTGAAATGGGTGTTCCGTGGGCACACTCTGCGGGCTACCTCCAGCGCTCATTGCTTGTGAGCGATCTCATGGCTCCATGAACCACACTCGAGTGTTGGTCAGTTTTATGTCTCTCTGTGGACTCCTGCTGGCATTCTTGTTGGTCTGTATGTATCTTATGAATTCTCCCGTGAACTATTCGTAACACCTTACTGGGCCCTCACGAATCAACGACATAAATAAAAGTGTAACTATTCGTCTTTCATTTGTATGAAAGTCAAGGTTTTCCTCTTTTGTTGTTGTTAATTATCCTTCAGTAACTCACAAAGAGGTCTGCTGCTAGACCCAGGCTGCCTTTCTCTTCCGCGCCCCTTCAGGTGACAGAACTCACACACATGCCCATGCCGCTGTCCTGGAGACAGGAACGCCTGCAACCTGCCCGTCCGTGCGAGCCCGGAAGACCACGCCCGCGTCCGATGCACCAAACTCTGTCAGCAGAACTGTCTGAACTGGAACCTCCACACAGCAACATGCAGAACATGTCACCGAAACCAAGAACACGAAATGCACAAGAAACTCACGGCAGAGCAGCTGCGGCAGGACCCGGCCGCTCGGCAGGGACCACGTGTGCATACGTGGGTGGCCACCGACCCGCAGCTCGCAGCAGCTAAACCACAATGGCCTCAAGAGAACCAGACTCTCTTTCAGCAGCCCTGCCACCAACACACACCCGAAAGGTTCTCTAAAGGCGAAAATAAACCCACAAAGCCTGAAAGGTAAGCACAGAACTGGCTCTTCCCATCCTTGATAAAAAACATGCAGCGGCTCCTGGGATGCCCTCACGCTCCATCTGTTTGGGTACCATTCCCCCCAGTTTACTCTCTCAAAATGACAGCGAAGAGAATAACCTATCGCAGAGCTGCAGAACTGGACAAATGCACGCCGTCAGTCTCCAGGCAGCACCAGCATCCCTGGCAAGCAGTGGACAGGACCGCCGGCACTCCGGAGGGCCAAGTGCGGGCTCCCTCGGCAGCCGGTGGCCTCTCCAGAATGGGCACCTCCCGGCACTTGGGGAACGTGAAGCCTCCCCATGCAGAGAGCTCCCCGTGTGCCCTGTGCCATGGTGGGCAGTGCGTGGCCTGCATGGCCCTTAGCGGTCCTCAGTGGGACAGGGGAGGGACACGGGGAAGGGAACGTCCCCACGGAGGCTTCACTGCGTGGAGAGGACCACAGCAAGAGGGACCTGCGTGACAGTCCACGGCAGGCGAGGTACGCAGGCAGAGGAGGTGCCTCGGGGAGAAGCACGAATGCAGGGGACACAACAGAGAAGAGGTGACCACCGAGAACATATGTGGCCTGCACCGCTGTGAGGAAGGCCAAGGAGAAAGCAAATCCAAGGCCGGGCAAGCCCGGCCAACGCTCGGTAACGGCCAGAAGACTCCCCTTCCTGGGCTGCATCGGCAACGTCCTAAGCAGGGCAGCGAGCGCAAGGCGGCGCGTGCAGGAGACAAACTGGCCGGCCAGCAAGATGGAGGAGAAAGAGACAGACCCCCGATGAGGGAAAGGGCCCACTACTGCACAGGACAGCACCTCGGCAGCTACCATGCCAACAGCCCGCGAGCAGGGAGGTTTCTTCAGACATGCCTGATCCAGAGGCGTCCCGCAGAGAAATACCCTCCTTTCCAGCAGTATCCCGCCTCGGATCTGCTGCGTTTCTTAATGCTTTAGGGTAACACCACGGAAAGATGATCTGAATATAAAAGCAATAACTTTTTATCTTCCAAAAGGAAGAGTCCTTACTTTCCAGAACCTAGAGCTCTCCAGCACTCAGCAGTCGTTAGGGGTGACCGACACCCAGTGGAGGACAAGGCCGCGATAAGGAGAGTGGGCAGATGATTCAAGAGCCACAGCCATGCGGGCCGACCTGCTGTGCAGCCCACGGCCCCGCATGCCACGGCCTCCCCACTCCCCGCACGCACATGGACCGACCACTCACCATCTCTGGTCCACGGCTCCACCAGGAGGTTTTCTGGGCCTGACTTCTCTTCTTTCCCTTTGACATCGCAGGCCTGAAGGATCAGCTGAAGAGGTTTACCTGGTCAAAGTGAAGAGAGAATGAGAGCCTTAAGGTGGCGCAGCGTGAAAAATAAAACTATCAGGCACGTCCGTGGGACTGGAGAACAGGTGGGCAGCGCGGCCGAAGGGAAACGCACCAGCTTCCAGCTGAAACAGAGAAGCAGGCACCATCCTTCTCTGCTCTCCTGATGAGACCAAGCAGTTTTATGTCCCTACGTGAGTCCAAGCGGAGGACTCCAGACTAACCACTCCTCAGAAACAAAACACACTATAAGACAGACTGATACCACACATTCAACATGTCTGGGAGAGGGAGCCCCGAAACCCTGTTCTGGAGCCAATAGCTAATTTTATTACAGCTGCGTTTTTGGTTTTTTTGTTGTTTTTTTTTTTTTTTTTTACAATTGCATTCAAATATATGTAGTATCTTAGGTCTTAGGTCTTGTTTCTTTAATATACCTGCAGATAAATTTTGAAAGTTTCAAGATTTTTAGAAAGTACCATTTGCTACAACGACTTGAAAGCTTTTCCTTCTTCCTTCATGTTACTGATACTATAATGAATACCCATTAACCTATAACCCAATCCACAACACTGCCTGTACAAACATTCCGTCCCGGTCCCTCCCCTCTCCAGTATTCCTGCCCAAACAGCTGCTCATCTGAACTGATAACTTTCCTGGAGGGTATCTTCCAAACACCACAGATCCCTCCCAACCAGCTGTGCCTGTTATGAGCTCCCTACCCCACCAAAAAGTGACATTTTCAAATTTAGGGGGCAAACTAGATTTATAAGACGTCAATTACCTGACCTTAAATACTAAACATAAAATGAATCATTAAGTTGTATTAGGCAAAGGTACCAATATCGTGGCAGAAATAGCACAGTCTGCCCCTATGAGGAGGGGGGCAGAAGGAGACAGGACCCAGTACTGTACTCTGGACAGACACGTCGGCGCAAGAGGCCGGGATGGCACAAGAGTTGTTGCTCACATACCAGCTGACGAGGGTTGGGGGCCCATCCTGAGTCAGCAGGAAAGTGCAAAGGGGACGGTGGCCGGGCCCAGGCAGGAAAGCGGGGTTGGGCACACAGGCCGCACAGGGAGCAGTCTCACACCAGGATCTTAGTGCCGTGTCTGGGTCAGGTCCCCCCCACCCCAACCAGAAAGGAGGGACTCCAACTTCCCAGCCTCCTGCTGTGCAGAGACGCACCTGCACCTCATTGAGGATGGCTGGTGACCGGCTGACCACAGAGCCCACGTGGTCTGCCCAGCAAATCCTGGAAGTACAGCCTAGAGGACACTCAGGCCCTCTTCTGATAATGCCGTCAAGGAGCCCACAGCCCCCTTCTCCCTGCTGGCCCCTGGAGGAGAGGATATGTTCGGCCCGGAATCACGGGGTTGGTGCGAACCGCCCGAGGAGGTGAGAAGATGCCAGGTTTGCGACGGTGTCAGCGCCTATCTGTCGCGCCCGCTCATTTACCGTATTTAAGCAGCAGGCTCTGCCTGACAGACGCCATGGAGGCGATGAGGGACGAGGCATCGTACTGCGTGTCCAGGTGCTCGCTGATGGTGCACAAAGAGCTCAGCACTTTGGCAACACTTCCTCTTGCCAGTGCAAAGGCCAGAAGGGTTAGCTCCACCTCAGGAGTCGAGCAGCAGCTGGAAACAAAGAGGAAGAACGTCTCACTTCTTAAAGACGTGAGGAAATCCAGGCAGCCCCACGCCCACGTAACTGACCACCATTAGTGAGATCCACCTATCTGATGCTTTCTCTACCTGGGTCACAAATACTCGCTCAAAATCCTCAAGATAACCTACAGGAAAACGAAATCAACCCAGAGGACGAGGACATTAAATCCTCCCCTCTGCGCCATTATTAACCTATAACTAGTAAACAACGCTAATAGCATCAGTTTCAACCAGCCTAGCTTTATAAAGCAAACACAGATGCCACAAGTGAAGGAGCCACTATGGTAAGGCCCTGCTGCTAACAATGCCAGGGGGCCAGGGGCTCGAGGGCTCACTCCCCCAGGCAGGAGCAACCTGCGCCAGACAGACTCTACTCTTCTGTCGCTCATTAAACACATCGCACTGAAACTCCTGACACTGTCCTGGGGTCTCGGGACCAGGCCTGTGCCCCGACACGGGGCGCGGTGGACACAGAACAGAGCTGTCGCCACAGCAAGCAGCACATCTGGCAAGCCGGACTAAGGAGCCTCACCAAGGCCCACAGACCACGGCTTGTCCCTATGCAGAGAGGCACACGGGTGCCCGGAGAGGCCACGGGCTGGGGCTCCCAGGAAGCCGACAGCTTCTGCACTGGGGTCTCTGAGACACCTGTTCCGGCTGCATCAGAGGACCCCCCCACTCGCCCCCTAAGGTCAGGTGGTGTGGCTACATAATGGAGCTCAGAGGGCTGAACCATGGTTTCACCTTCTCTTCAGTCACTAAACATGAGCCATGTTTAGTGCTGATCTGTAGAAGATTTAGAAAAATGTTTTTAAAGACTTAACAAGCATATAGACCCTCTACCCCCTACAAGCCCCATCTCATCAACCTTGACTTTACCTAGTTATCCGTATGAGGAAGCTGTCCACTTCTTCTAGAACGTTGGGAGACAGGAAAGTAGAGAAATCTGTAGATCCTGGTGAGAGGGAGAGCGGAGGCATGTGCTGCAGTGCCTTCCTGCAAGTGTGAGACAGAAAGTCAGAACCGACCAGGCAAAACCCTGACTTAATACTGCTTGATGGGGACGCCTGGGTGGCTCAGTTGGTTAAGCAGCTGCCTTCGGCTCAGGTCATGATCCCAGCGTCCTGGGATCGAGTCCCACATCGGGCTCCTTGCTCCGCAGGGAGCCTGCTTCTCCTTCTGACTCTGCCTGCCACTCTGTCTGCCTGTGCTCGCTCTCTCTCTCTCTGACAAAAAAAAAAAAAAAAAAAAAAAATCTTAAAAAAAAAAAAAAAATACTGCTCGATGAACACCAAACCATCAGACACCTGCTGGGATCAGTCCCTCATGAATACAGTGTCCCCGCAGAGAGCCTGGGACATGATGTCAAACCAGGCCCTCCCCCAGGAGTCACAGTGCCAAGTCAGTCCGTGGAGTTTCCTTCTTTTTCATTTACTCTCTCTTTTAAGAGCCCACCTCCCTCCACAGAGACTTAGTCCAGCCTTCGGGATCTCGTCTTCATTTCATGCAGGGTGGGCAGAAGACACACATCCCTGACAGAAAGAAACCCCAGAGTTCCTAGAAAACGTGACCCTAGAGGCAGAGCAGTGTTTGGCCCAGTAAGAAGCTCATGTCCATGTCCCCTCTTAAGATCCATGGCACCTCAAGACAGGCCATCGGTTCTCTTCCCTCCTGAACAGGAATACCAGTCAGGACTTCTGCCCCTCCCTGCGTTTCCTGCCTCTCTACCTTAATGTCTGCTTCAGGGCTTCTCTTCTCTCACCTGCTCTTACGCTGATCTCTCCGAATCCCCTGAAAGTTCTCCTGAGTGAGCACACCACAAACAACACGAAGGCATGCAAAAGGAAGTCAAGGCACTACAGCCGGCAGTCCACTCCAGGTACCAGTCATGAGAACCCCTCAACGGTACTCCTCTCACCCCGACACAGAGACGTGGCAAGGCCAACGTGGTGTCACCCTCTCCCTCTCACGCACCTCCCCACTCTGCCAGGACCCGCGCAGCCGCACAGAAAGGCAGCTGCTCCGGGAGGCCCAACGCACGTGAGCACACAGCAATTTACCAGACTTATTTTTACTGATACAACACTTTTGTTTCATAATATTCTTTTTATTTTTCCTCATTGATTTTCTTCAAAAAAACTTACAGTAGTTTTAGATCCCTGATATTTAAATATTAGAAGTGAAGACATAACTGCAGATTAATAATTATAACCATTTAGAAATATAAACTTTAAACATATCCATTGCTCAACAAACTTGGCCTATCTTTACAAAATTAAGGTAGAAAGCTCTTCTTCCGTCCCTTCCTGAGAATTCAGTCCATAAAGGAGGGCTGTACAAGGCAGGCACTCATGTGTGTCTGAGGGGAGGGCACCGAGGGGCATGAGAAAGGCATGGGAACAAAGGGACAGCCTGGCAGGGAAGGTGAGCACTGAGCAAGGCACCTGGCACTCAGTAAGGGGACCCAACAAGCAGGGCACATGCCCAAGGACAGCCACAGTGACTGCGGGAGTCGGGGTGGAGGGTGTCCAGGCAAGGGAAGGGGAGATGGAGGCGGGTTACATGGGTAAGTAGGGAGGATGGGCGGCAGTTTTGTCATTATCCGAGAAGGGAGGCTCAAACACAAAGAGAGGAAACTGAGAATGAGCACTGCCACTGTCTGCCAACACTGTCCAATGCTGTCGTGCAGGATTAGAGGTGGGAGGGTCAGGCCAAAGCCTAGAAGTCTCAGCACCACAGACACAGAAATGACCACGGGTGTGAATGTGGGTCATGTACACACACACGTGCACACTACTTATAGACAAAGGTGCCCTTTCCCGTGGGGTCTACTCAGGAGGCCTGAGAGGAGCCAGGGGCCCGTGTGTTTCCTGTCGAGCTCCCATTCCCCGCCCAATGGGGCGGCGGCTCCCTGAGACAGCAGGGGATCCAGGACTGGGGCAGGGAGCGTTCGAGGTGGCCCGCAGTATCTTGTTGTTCTCGAAGAAAGTGAGGAAGTGTACCACATTGCCAAGGACATGTCAAAAGGACACAGAGCCAGACCAAAGGGGTTCCTACTGGCCAAATCCGAGCCAACTACACATCAACACTGTGACATTACAAGCCCGTGACTAACGCGGCATCATGAGTCCACACCAATACAAAGTCTGAGAATGCAGAGGGCGCTTACAGTCTCGAAGCACCTCCTCACGAGACACTTACTAATCGCCACAACAAAAAAACCCACTACGGTGGAAACTCTGGCAGACGCCCCTTGCTTCAAGGGATCAAAGCTGACACGAGCCGCACTAGTAAGAGGACAGGCTAACGTCTTGCGCCCCCGATGGGGTGCAGGAGAACAGACCATCGCTTCCGTGATACTCCTGCCAAAGACACAAACCTACACCGAATCATCAGGCAACATCAGATGAACCGAAACCGAACGATATTCCTGAAGATAACTAACCCTGTAACTTTCAGATGTCAAACTGTCAAAGTCCTGACGGTCAAGAAAGACAGAGGAACTGGTCTATACTGAAGGAGACTAAGCAGACGGGGCAAATGCCAAGCACGGCCTGGGTCCTTCAGCTACAGGGACAGCTTACAGGACCCAAACGGAACCCAAGGAGCAGAAGGCGGCACTGCGCATCACTGAAAACTTCCTGACCCTGCTGGCTGCAGCGAACTTCTTGCGGACAGGAAATACACCTTGAGTCTCTGGGACAACAGGGCACCAGGTGTGCAGAATACCGTCAACAGGCTCGGAAGGAAATGAGAGTTGTTTGCGTCATACTTGTGGTATTTCTCTAAGTTTCTCGTTGATTTTTGAAAAAAGTTTTTAAGCAGGAAGCAAGACAGAGTAAGGAGTAACATGACCTCCCACGTAGTACTGCCCGCAGAGCTTCTGGCTGAAGGACTCACTCTCGAAGTCGTCCAGAGGACCACTATGGTAATCGCTCTCTCGGTGACCGAACTTTAACACGGTACGGGTACTTCCTCGCTTTGAAAGTTGTACATCACTGCTTCCTGCCATGTTTGTTCCAACTGGGACTTTTTGCCGTCAGGCTTCTTATTTTTAAATTTTTAATTTTTTTAATAATTTAAATTTTAATTTAATTTTAATTTTTTAATGTTATTTTTAAATTTTAATTTACTTTTGCTTTTTTAATTTTTATTTTTGAAGGTGATCTACATTTACAAATGAATTTTCTGAGTATCTTAGAGAAGGTTTCCTTGAGTTTCTGGAGTTCCAGGGCCGGGGTTCACGCTGGCACATCCCCGCCCAGCCCAGCGGTGTGCTGCCAGGAGTGTCACAGCCCTCGTCTGCAACACAGGGCTAAGTCTTACATGTCTGCTTCACAACAGGGGGAGGTAAGTAATGCCCAGCTTCTGAAGGGGTTGTTCCTGCTCCAAAGTGCTCCCTGAACGTAAGCAACTGTGCCCCCGCGGGGAGGGGGGGAGCAGAACAACACGCATGACCCTCTCCCCAGGCTAGAGGCAAAAGCACAGATAGGAAACACCAGGGCACCCGGGGCTCTGCAGGGGGAGAGAACAGTGAGGGCACCTGGACGGGTGGGAAAGCAGAGAGAGTGACTTACTGCGTGTTGTGCAGCACCGTCTGGACAAAGGCAGGGTTTGTCTCCATGGACGCCGTCACCAGAGAGGTCAGCAGAGACCAGTACCAGATTGCAGAAGCATCTGACACCGAGACCCCAGACTTCTTAACTCTCTGAAAGCCAACAGCCCTCAGACCATGAATTCTAGTGTCACATCCATCGCTAAGACAACGTTTTATGTTAATCTGGACATCTGTCAAGCGCAAACAACAAATTCAGTATTGGATTAACGTCTTCAGTTCTGCAAATGCTAGGCTCCCAACTAAAAGCAAAATAGTAATTCACATTTTGAAAAGAAAATTTTGAGATATACTCTGATGCCAGAAATAAATAACGTGTACAATGCAGCTAGCATACAATAGACTTGTCAGAAAAGCATCGACGAAATGAAGGTAAACTTAGGGGTGACTTAACCCTGTCCACCACAAAGTTTCATAGGAATTTATGCATCCTGAGAATTAAACACAAAGATCATTTTTTAAATTCTGATTCAATACATGGTAAGAAAATTTCTAGAATTTGTGCTAAGGTTCTGAAATTTCGATTTAAAGAGTCGCTATCACACGGCTGTGGTGAGAATTTACTTTTAATAATCAAGTCCAAAGAGATGACAACACAGGCATGACTCACTTGTGAGAGCTGTCACAATGTCTTATTTGGGTTGGAGAGGAGAAGGTGACAAGCTAAAAAGGACACAACTGAGAGAAAGGAGCGTCACAGTGTGAGACAGAAAGCATCTACTCCAAAAGCTGAACCACTGTTTTGCCTAGGGACGAGACACAAAGACTCTACTTCCCCAGGCCTCAGTTCCTCTGAGCAAAGTAAGAATACTTCCTTTGGCCCAGGAAAGCATTAGGAGAAATGAGACAAAACATGAAGCATCCCAGCTCCCTGAATGAAAAAAGCCTGGAAGGAAATCACAGAATTGTGATTATTTCCAAAATGCCAGGTGTGAAGTAAGGTTATTATAGTACAAAAATGGAAACAAGCTAAATGTCCAGGAATAAAGGGCTGGTTAAAGTTGAGGCAAGTTCTTACATCGCTAAACAACGGTGTGTAACAACACACGGTGTGACAACGTGCTAAAAAATTTACAAAATAGCATGGAAAGAATTTCACCATTTTGTAAATACGTATACAAATAAATTACATTTTGTGAATACGTATGCACAACCCTACATTTGAAGATGTGTGTGTGTGTGCGCATGCATGCATGTGTACCCACACACACCCTAACAAGTAAAGATCTGGAAGGACCACACTAACATTCACAGTGACAATCCCTGGGTAGTGGGAATCTGAATAGTTTCTGTTTATCTATATTTTTCTAATTTTCCAGTAAGGAAACAAGAATCGAGTATTTTTAATTTAGAAGGGTTTCCATAACTTTCTACAACAGCGCACCGATGACATAATGGCTACTCCATGTGCACGACAAGAAGCAAATCCAAGCTCCAAACGAAACCTGAGAGTCTCCCCACTGCAGAGGCCTTCCCGTTGACAAGGGCCCCTTCCTTGCCCCCCAGCCCCCCGATCAGCAGGCAGGCTGCCTCGTGGTAGACTCACAGAGCTGACTGATGTTGGCGTTCTCCAGCAGTGTCACGTAGCCGGTGACATTGCTGGGAATGTGCACGTCGCGAACGTCCTGCAGATCACTGGCACTCCTCCCCACGGCTACTGTCACCTGCTGCGGCATGTAGCTCTGGTCAGTGGCAGCCACCGCTATGGACAAGTGTCGAAGCACAACGTCTGGCTTCATTTTTAAGCTGGAAAACACAGGGAGCACAAACGACAAGTGTTTATACAGATCGAAACTGCCAGCATCCACAAGTCCCATCTCCAAGGTCTTGTATTTGATATCGTCAAAGACCACCTCTCCTAAAAACAGCCAACTAGAAAAGTCCTTCCAACCTTTCTGTCTCTTGAATTTCTTCCAGTTCAAGGTTAATCTTATATTTCCTTTTAAGCTATCAGTAGGCAGGAAAGCATACTAGGAACACCCTAAAAAAATCGCTGTACCTCCAAGAAGCAAATCCTAAACCTCATCCAAAGAACTCAATATACTGAGTTTCTATAAATTAGATGGCAAAAGGTCACAGATACTCTCCATGAGAGAACGAGACAATTATTTCTATCTCTACGAACTGAAATTAGCCCGTCCTCTCAAGAGGCCGGAGAAACTGTAGAAGGCAGCTTCAGAACTTCCAGAATCACCAGGTCACCGCCCCCGGCTCCACCCCAGGGTTCCTGCTCATCCATCCCCTTCCCTCCTCCTCTGCCAAACTGGTCAAGACAGAAGCAGACAGATTTTCTTCATGCACAGAAAGGACCTTAAGAAGTAAAATCACTTCTGGGGCACCTGGGTGGCTCAGTGGGTTAAGCCTCTGGTCGTGATCAGGTATTGATCTCAGGGTCCTGGGATTGAGCCCCACAGCGGGCTCTCTGCTCAGCAGGGAGCCTGCTTCCCTTCCTCTCTCTGCCTGCCTCTCTGCTACTTGTGATCTCTCTCCCTCTGTCAAATAAATGAATAAAATCTTAAAAAGAAAAAAGAAGTAAAATCACATCCGACACAAGAAAAGTACTTGCCCACTGTGGTAATTAATCTTCCTGGGAAATTAGTGAAAAAAATCTGAGATCAGTATGATGAGATATCAGTCAAATACTATTTTTTAGGGCAAAAATGAACTATTGGGATTTCATCAAGATCAAAAGCTTTTGCACAGCAAAGGAAACAGTTAACAAAACCAAAAGACAACTGACAGAATGGGAGAAGATATTTGCAAACGACATATCAGATAAAGGGCTAGTGTCCAAAATCCATAAAGAACTTAGCAAACTCAACGCCCGAAGAACAAATAATCCAATCAAGAAATGGGCAGAAGACATGAACAGATACTTCTGCAAAGAAGACATCCAGATGGCCAACAGACACATGAAAAAGTGCTCCACATCACTCGGCATCAGGGAAATACAAATCAAAACCTCAATGAGCTATCACCTCATACCAGTCAGAATGGCTAAAATTAACAAGTCAGGAAATGACAGATGCTGGCGAGGATGTGGAGAAAGGGGAACCCTCCTACACTGTTGGTGGGAATGCAAGCTGGTGCAGCCACTCTGGAAAACAGCATGGAGGTTCCTCAAAATGTTGAAAATAGAACTGCCCTATGACCCAGCAATTGCACTACTGGGTATTTACCCTAAAGATACAAACACAGTGATCCGAAGGGACACGTGCACCCGACTTTATAGCAGCAATGTCCACAATAGCCAAACTATGGAAAGAACCTAGATGTCCATCAACAGATGAATGGATCAAGAAGATGTGGTATATATACACAATGGAATACTATGCAGCCATCAAAAGAAATGAAATTTCTTTTTCGACAACGTGGATGGAACTAGAGGGTATCATGCTTAGCGAAGAAATAAGTCAATGGGAGAAAGACAACTATCATATGATCTCCCTGATATGAAGAAGTGGAGATGCAACATGGGGGGTTAAGGGGGTAGGAGAAGAAGAAATGAAACAAGATGGGATTGGGAGGGAGACAAACCATAAGTAACTCTTAATCTCACAAAACAAACTGAGGGTTGCTGGGGGAAGGGGGCCGGGAGAGAGGGGTGGGGTTATGGACATTGGGAAGGGTATGTGCCATGGTGAGTACTGTGAAGTGTGTAAACCTGGCGATTCACAGACCTGTACCCCTGGGGATAAAAATACATTATATGTTTATTTAAAAAATAAATAAATAAATAAAAATTTTTAAAAAAATACTATTTCTCCCTTAAAATGCCAAGTAAAAAAATTATCCATGTTTATGAATACACGAACCAGGTAGCATGATTTTATGCAATTCCTTTTGCCTTTTTTTTTTTTTTAAGATTTTATTTACAGAGATCACAAGTAGGCAGAGAGGCAGACAAAGAGAGAGGAGGAAGCAGGCTCCCTGCTGAGCAGAGAGCCTGATGTGGGCCTCGATCCCAGGGCCCTGAGATCACCACCCGAGCTGAAGGTAGAGGCCTAACCCACTGAGCCGCCCAGACGCCCCCTTTTTGCTTGATTCTTAAAGCATCTCCACAGACAGTCATTTACAATACAGAAACAACCAGGCAGTTAAGTAGAAAATACTCTAAAATTCAGAGTGATCTGTGAGCATGCTGTCGGGGTAAGAGAGGGCAAGCAGGAGCCACTCGCACTCTGCACAACTCCTGTGCTAGCACCCACCGGATCCAGTGCGAGCGGGCACTGCCATCCGACTGCCAGTACGATGACGTTTCTCCATTTGTCATCTTGTCGATGTCAGCAGGGTTTGACGAGGTTTCTATGTAAGCGTAACACTTCGCTACTGACTTGAGTTTATCCATCTCCGGGCTTCCGGTTAGCTCTCCAGGACTCTCTGCAGGGAAACCAGATGCTATCACGTGACATCTCTTTCACAAAGGCGAAAAAAAAGGTCATTTAAAATATCTAACATAAATACCCTTGATAGTTTGGCCCTGGAAAAATAAATATTCCTTAAAATCTCCTTCCAAAGAAACTTTATAAGGCAGAAGTGTCCGAGGGTTGCTCTATGGGAAAATACTTAAATCACTGATATATTTGCAAGCCACACTAAGAGAAGAAAATGGTTTCTTACAGTTTGAATGGGCATTTCTTTAAATATGTGGGAGACTTAGTAGGCCACTTGTGTTCTGGAGAGCGGCCCGGTCCTACCTTCATCTACTTTCTGCCAGGTTGCAAGCCTTCTCGCTGGTTTGTAGGTTATAAGACACATACACACGCTCGTGACAGGTGCTGCGTACTGTGAGCCGGGCACGTCTCTAGACGTCTTCAATGTACTAATTCAGTCCAGAGATGAGAAAACCAAGGCACAGAGAGTTATTAAGTGCCCAAGCTCAGAGTTAGCAAAGAATGCAGTCTGTCATCACACATTAGAAAACAAATTTCTGTTCCCTAGAACACCATTAGACTTTTGACTGTGCTTTGAGTTTCTGTTCTACAGAACTTTCATAAAATCTAACTTCTTCATATCCAATGGTTTCTGAGTCTCACATCCTGCTTGGCGAGTTCCCTGTGCCAGGAGCTGGGCAGGGTGTGGCTACTCTCTTCCACACTTCAAGTCTCTTTACAGTGGGACTTTCCAATCCACCTGAAATTTGTTTCCATGAATGGAATGGGTTAATAAGAGTCTGGTTTTATTTTTCTCTCCAAATGGCTGGCCAGTTGCCCTGACCCCACTTGTTGACTAATTCGCCTTTCCACCATTTGTTACGCCGACTCTCTCCGGTACTCTACTCCCACACACACGTGGGTCTGTTTCCGGACTCAACTATATTCCACGGACTTCTGAGTGAGTCCACACTGCGTGTAGTGGCTTTCCTCAGTGACTCAACGACTCACAGAGTACCTACTATGTGGCCCAGCTCCAAGTGCTAAGGATAATGACATGAACAAGGTAGACACATAGAGAAATCATAATTTTACAACTTCAAGTAGTGCCATTTAGACCATTAAACCTACAAAGGTGATGGTGACCACAGTGGGGAATGGGGGCGTTAATTAGGTGGGTACTGAGGGAAGGCCTCCCTAAGTCACATCTGAGAGAATGAAGAGAAGCCAGTTGTGGGAAGGAAGGAAGGAATCGGAAGGAGAGAAGGAAGGCGGGAAGGAAGGAGGGAGGAGGAAGGGAGGGAAGGAGGACAGGCAGGCAGGCTAGTTTCCAGAGCCAAAGGCAGGAAGAGTGCTAGCTCCTACAACTCACAGACCGTGTTCAGGAGCCCCCAGCGCACGCATGCACGCACCCTTCTCCCTCTGGAGCAGCTGGTCCAAGGACTCCTTGAGAACAGAGGCCCTCATGGCACACACGTTGGCGCAGTGGTCCAGCATGGGGCAGGGCACGGCTGTGCCGGAGAGCCGGTTGCGGTGCAGGAAGCGCAGGATCAGGGACGCGTGCACACCCAGCCCCTCCTTGGACTCTGAGAAGATGTCGATGAAACCTGGGAAGACAAAACCCATGTCTGGTGTTTACAGGAACCCACCACAGCAGTGTTCCACACTCCCGTCCTGGTGGCCTCTCTGAATTGGCTGAATTAAAAGCAGCCATTAAGAATCTTCACTGATATTCTCAGCTTTAATCATTTAAAAATCTAAACAAGTTTTAAGAAATGAACCCGTGGCTGGTGTGTCTGGGTGGCTCAGTCACTTAAGTGGCTGACTCCTGAGGATCTCAGCTCAGGTCTTGACCTCGGGGTCATGAGTTCAAGTCCCACACTGGGCTCCATGTTGGGCACGGAGCCTATGTAAGGAAAAAAAAGAAAAAAAGACAAAAAAAGAAATGAGCCAGTGGTAACCCCAATTTAAGCATTTATTTTGGGGTACCTGGCTGGCTCGTTTGGTGGACCATGAGCCCCTTGACCCAAGGACTGTGAGTCCAAGCCCCACGGTGGGTTGTTGAGATTACTTCAAAATAAAATTTGACAGAGATCACAAGTAGGAAGAGAGGCAGGCAGAGAGAGAAGAGGAAGCTGGCTCCCCGCCGAGCAGAGAGCCCGATCAGGGCCTGACCCCAGGACCCTGAGACCATGACCTGAGCCGAAGGCAGCAGGTTTAATGCAATGAGCCCCCCAGGCACCCCTCAAAATAAAATCTTGAAAAAAAAAATTTAGTTTAGTTTAGTGGAATTTTAGAAAACTTACACTACATTTGCTTCAATCCAAGCTTTAAACGTGTAAGCACTGAGACACCAACTAGGTGGACTAGGAATCAAGTTTATCCCATTAGGAAGTCAACGTGTCACTGCTTTTAACTAAGCTACAGGAGACACGATAATGATGACGCAGCCACCGCCCTGACCATACTTCCCGGGGGGCATCTCACAAGGCACAAGGCTCTGCCCCCAGGGCTCCTCCGGTGCCCCCACGTCCTCTCCACGGCAGCTCCCTGGGGTCTGCCTGCTCTGTCCAGCCCTCGGCCACTGCCCAGACCCTGGGCTCAACACTTCCTGCCCGTGCTGACCCACCCAAAGTTCAAGACGAGCTCTCCCAGCTGCCCTTGGTCTGGCATTAACCCACCTAACCCTACGAAAACACCAAACACACCAAGTCTCTCTGTTTAAACTCCCCTCGTGGTCTGCACCTGCAGCGTAAGTGCACTGGGATGAACTTCCACAGAGCCGACACCCATCAAAGCAGCACCAGGAGGAATTACACATGAAACAAACAGGTTGTACTTGAGAAGGAGACTTCACATTGATTTTCAAGACAGAACAGGAGGCTGAGGAGAAGCCGTGTGCCGGAAGCACCCCCAGCACAGCCTGGAGACACCGGGTCCAAGTCCCCGTGACTCAGAAGCCGTGGCACCCCTCAGCCTCCTCACACAGCTCTCCTCCCACTGGCAGACCCCACAGCAGCACCACTGTCACGTGAAGGCATGGCTGATGGCACCCCGTGTGCTCGGGACGCCCATGAGAATACAGACTCTGCCCGTGGGAGGTCACACAAGTCCAGCAAGCACTGAACGCCAGCACAGTGGGGTGACAAAAGGACAAGTCCCAATCTCAGTTAGAAAGAGGGATAAGGAAACCAGTCCCTAGGGACAGGCTAGCCCAGCTTACCATGATAAAACAATTTCTTTAAACTCGTGGTCCATCATAACCTACAACACACGTTCCTGCAACCAAGGTGCCCGTAAGCCAGCCTGAAAGGGGAGAGGAGCAGCGAAGTGGCTTTTCCTGGAGCTCAGACACACTTGTAGACTTGGGGGAAGTCTTTTCTGTTTGTTTTCTAACGAGTCATAACGGACAAGAAAGGAGGATGATCTAACTTGGATTCTGTCTTCTGAGTCCCCAGAAGAAACCAGACAAAAACACAAGTTTTTCATAGATATAATGTAGAAGTATTGCTTAATTTGTACACTACTTGTATTATCACTTAAATTTCAGAGTGACAGCTGACTAATGAAACAAACAAACAAAAAAACCCACTGGGTGCCTACCATATATCAAAGACGTGTAACATGTGAGGACATGGCAGAAAGACAAGGCCGCTGTCCTCACGGAGCACACAGTACAGGAGGAAAGACAGACATTTACAGACAAGTGGGTCATTAATTAATTACAGTGATGCATGAGGCAAAAGACAAATTCAGGATGCACAGAGAACTGGGGCCAGGGACAGTCTCTTGAGGGAGTGAAACAGAGAGACCCTCTCACGACAGAAGTTCATGAAAATGGCAGAGCTGCCCAAGCGTCAAGGTACTGGGGATGCAAGGAGACGATGACGCAGGAGTGAGTCGGTTTACGTGCCTCTGGGGACAGCGGGAGAAGCCCACGCACCGCACGGGGCCCTCGCCCTGCACAGTTATAGCCGGAGGACGGCAGAGCTCACGGGCCACGCGAGCGCGCTCCGGCCTTACCTGGGACAAGGGAGCAGGCCTGCAGCTGCCGGATGGTGTGGCTCAGCTCGCCCTGGAGGTTAGCGCCGCTGGAATGCTTGAGGGCCTCCAGCATGCTCTCGGCGTCCACAGTGCCATCGCCCTCTGCGTCGAACTGGGCAAAGGCCTGCAACGTAAGAGATGAGCCGTGATCGCGGCTGCTCCCAAACCGCGCCTGGTGGGAGCAGGGCATGGGGTCCGTTCCCAGCATCTGGAGAACAGATTCAGGACAGTGACTCACTGCGCTCGCAGAAGCCAAACACAAGCACACAACTGCTACTCCACACACACAATTTTTTCACCTCGCCTCTCTCACAGGAGGTCAGTCTCCTTCCCCCAAATAACTTGGGAAAGCCAGCAGCATGGCGTCTTCCAGCAGGTGACAGAGTGGACAGAGCGCTTGCACCAGGGACCCGGCTGGGGGTAGCAGCTCGGGGTGAGTGGGGCTTTTCCTTCCAAACACTCCTCAGACACGGACCTAACAGGAAATTTGCCTCCAGCCCAACTGTGTCTGCCCTCCGGGCGCAGTCGAGCTTGCTCCCTCCGGCACGGGGCTGCCTGGGGAACCGGGTACAGAGTGGGATTCGGTCTGAACCGCGGTCTGTCACTAAGCAGCTGTGTGACCATCCACACATCCCTCTACCTCCAGAAGCCCGAGCGCCTTGATCGGAAAGATGGAGCACAGGGCTCCAAACTCACAGCCGCCGTCTGGACCAAGTGGCATCAGAACAGCAGCCAATACGCAGGAAGCGCATCAGAATGCTCTCAATCGTGTGCCGGCCGCCTCCCCTGCGCCCCAGGCCGGCCCCCTCACGTTCTACAGGACTCTCCTCACCAGGGGGACACCTGCCGCATCACCCAGATCCCAGTACCTCCGGCAGCAGCGGTTTGTGTCTTCCTGCTGACCTGCTCGCTCACAGACACCCCTCAGCAGGGAGCACTTTGGCAGTCTCCAACCCTCTTCTCGAAGTAATCCTCCCTCTCCCCCAGAATGCCTGCCCTTTCCCGATTTCCCTCATTTGTGGAGCATGGAGATGTCCCACTAAGGCTTCAGGACTGACACGAGCACCCCGATTTCCAGCACAGACCTCCAAACACAGTGCTCGTTAGGGACACGGCAAACCCCTATGCTCAGGTCCATGAGCCAGGGCTGGATGTGCAGGCGGCCAGACAGAGCTTCGGGCAACATGTGAGGGAAGGACACAGCATTCCCCTGGCACTTCCTCAACCCAACAGGATTATCCAAAACCATGACAGGACCAAAGGCTACACTACTCAAAGAATAACGTTCAAAAGGAGGGAAACTATCACCCTGTTCTTCTCTGATTAGGCCCAGTCAGGAAGCTGGGCTGGGTCTGACTCCACACCCAAAGGAAATGACATGGAAGGGGTCAGCAGACACAGACCATGGCAGAGAGAAGACACGGCCTGTGAGGACGGGCACCAGAGCACAGGCCTGCAGGGTGAGGAACAGATGCCTGGGATGGGCTGTCCCGAGAAGGGTCAGCGAAAATGAAGGTCATGAGACAGAAATTAGAGCGAAAAAATAAAAATTAATTAATTTCTTTTTAAAAAGATGTTAAGGGCATCTAGATGGCTCAGTCGGTTAGGTGTCTGCCTTTGGCTCAGGTCACGATCCCGGGGTCCGGGATTCTTGCCCTGCGTTGGGCTCCCTGCTTGGCAGGAGCCTGCTTCTCCCTCCGCCTGCTGCTCCCTCTGCTTGTGCTGTCTGTCTGCCTGTCTGTCTGTCTGTCTCTCTCCTTGACAAATATATAAATCAAATCCTGAAAAAGCACTAACAATAATTTGGAGGAGAAAGTGGTGGGGGGTAGATGAGATAAAATTGGCCTGGAATTGTACGCGCTGGAACTGAAATGTGAGAGATCATTCTAAGCTTACCTCAACTTTCTTATGTTTAAAATTTTCCATTAAACAAACAAACAAACGTAAGACATCCACAGACCCTCCCTCCACTCAATAGCCTGGGGGTTGATTCCTCAGAGAGAGTGGTACAGTCTCCAGACGAGGAAAAGCCTGCACTAGAGCCCACAGAGGTAGGGTTGGAAGACCTGCCCCTGCTCCAGGGCTCCCAGAATGCTAGCAGCCGGACAGAGATGCCAACCCTCCAGGCAAGAGACTGGCACCAGACAAGGCCCTGAGGACAGACCTGGAGACACTGTACCAGAGGTACAGTAGTATCAGAGGTACCAGAGGGCTCCCCACGGAAGGGCCCAACCTCTTCACCATACACCAAGGCTCAGTGTCACCAACCAGATGCAGGGAGCGCCCACTCTTTAGGTCCCCTTCCTGGACCACTGGACATTTGAGGAAAGGTCTAAGAGGAAACACAGAAACAGCAACTTAGAGAAAAGAAAGTTAAAGGAGAAGTAAATGTGAAAAAGATTATCGTTCATATCTTCAGAGAAATATTTTTAAAGCTATTTTTTTAAAGATTTTATTTATTTATTTGATAGAGATCACAAGCAGGCAGAAAGGCAGGCAGAGAGAGAGGGAGAAGCAAGCTCCCTGCTGAGCAGAGAGCCCGATACAGGGCTCGATTCCAGGACCCTGGGATCATGACCCAAGCCGAAGACAGTGGCTTTAAACCACCGAGCCACCCAGGCGCCCTAAAAGCTATTTTTAATACCAACTTACTGACATATAATTCACATACCATAAAAATGACCCTTTTAAAGTGTACAACCTTGTGGGTTTGGGTATATTCAAAGTTGGGGAGCTGCCACCAACACCGCCTAATAAAAAGGGACCCTGCATTGTCATGAAAGACCAAGAGACTCCTACTGAAAACAGTCTATTCAGAACACTTTCGTAAGCTCCTGAAAGTTAAAATATCACAGAAAAATGAAAATCTCTCAGCGGATTTGGGAAGATAAATTGACTAGAGTGTCCAGAGAGTAGAGCACAAAGACAAAGTCATGGGAACCAGGCAAGGCAAGACGAAAACCACCAAGAGACCAATCCAGAAATCCAATATCCAAACACTGTGAGTGGTAGAGAAGGAAACACAGAAATGGGAGGGAGAGAAATAACCATTCTTAAGATCCAAGATAATTTCGTGCAGCTGAAGGACATGACTGTTGACACCGTAGAGGCTGAACACCCCCCCCCCCCCAGGGACTAAAGCACATTGTGATCAGATTTTGTAAGAGGGAGGGGAAAGAGAAGTTCCTGCTTCCACGGGGAAGACACAACGTCCATGTCAGAGGTCGGGAATCAGGGCTGATTCAGCAGTTATAAGGGAAGCTGGGACAGGAGCAGGGCCTTCAGCATCCTGGGGGGGACTCTCTCTCTCACCCAGAAGTTAACACACAGTCAAAACACCACCTACTGCGCAGTTGTGGAAAAGACATTCTCACCCAGCGAGGCTCTCAGAACAGGAGCCAGTTAACGCTCCCTTACTCGGAAAGCTCCTGGAGGCTGCGGCTGCGCAAACACAGAACGTGCCAAGAAAGGGGAAGACTGGGGTCCAACCGAGAGAGAGAATGAGGTCCCGGTTGCTGGAGATGCTGACAACCTGAAGAACACCAGGACCAGAACGAAGCTGGTTGGGGGCTCTTGAGATGAGCCTCTCGGAGCTGCCGTGGGCCTGAGCAGAGCCAGTGTGCTGCGAGAGAGGCAGGCTCGGGCCGGAAGCCGGCAGTCGCCATTAGTGACAGAAGATCGCGCACAAGAACAGCACCCGCTTAGTCGTCAACCTCAGAGAAAACACAACGCTGTACGAGACAGGGGCCACAGTCGTGGGGTGCTGCACAGCTCAGCCACATACAGACAGGCACGCCTGTTCTCCCCAACACACCAATATGAAAGGATCTGCCAGGGGAACGGGAGACATGCGCACGCCGGCACGGACAGGAAGGCGAAGGTCAGCGAAGGCCTCCCCTTCCGTGGCAGGAAGGAGACGGATGAGGCGTGCGACTGAAAACTGACGGAGCCACGTACCCATGTCACCCAGGGATGCGCAGGAAACCCGCTTCAGAGCCAGCTGTAGCAGCCAAGGGTGATGCATCCCTGCAGGCCACGGCTTTCGGCATGCGTCACACAGGCTCTGTGCCATATGAGCGATGAGGAAAATCAACAATTCTGAGGGCCCACTTCAAGCACAGGACAGACTGGATGAGTGGCTTCATGACATTTTTAAGTAGCGTAATACTTCCTCCTGTCTAAGGGAACATCTCACGCAGTGAATACATCAACCCTACAAGATTTCTGGGATGATGGGAAAATGTGAACGTGGCCTGGGGGCTAGAGGAGACCAAAGTGAACCCACACAGAAGGGTGAGGACCACAGACAGAACAGCAGGCTGCAGAGGGGAGCTATAGGATGGCCCCATGGTGGCTTACTGTTGTTGTTGTTTCTTGTTTTTGTTTTTAAGGATTTATATATTTATTTGACAGAGATCACAAGTAGGCAGAGAAGCAGGCAGAAAGAGAGGAGGAAACAGGCTCCCCTCCCCCCACCCCACCCCCCGAGCAGAGAGCCCAATGTGGGGCTCGATCCCAGGACCCTGAGATCATGACCTGAGCTGAAAGCAGAGCTAAACCCACTGAGCTACCCAGGTGCCCCTGCTGTTGTTGTTTTTAAGATTTACCTATTTATTTAGAGACAGAGGGGACAAGTGGGAAGAGGGGGAGAGGGAGAATGCCAAGCAGAGGGGCGCGTATGGGGCTCAGTCGGTTAAGCATCCAACTCTTGATTTTGGCTCAGGTCATGATCTCAGTCATGTGACTGAGCCCCACATCAGGCTTTGCACTCAGCATGGAGTGTGTTTAAGATTCTCTCTCTCGGGGCGCCTGGGTGGCTCAGCGGGTTAAAGCCTCTGCCTTCAGCCCAGGTCATGATCCCAGAGTCCTGGGATTGAGCCCCGCATCGGGCTCTCTGCTCAGTGCAGAGCCTGCTTCTCTCTCTCTCTCTCTGCTTGCCTCTCTGCCTACTTGTGTTCTCTGTCAAATAAATAAGTAAAATCTTTAAAAAAAAAAAAAGATTCTCTCTCTCCCTCTACCCTACCCCTCCTTTCACCCAGTCTCTCTC
This sequence comes from Mustela lutreola, assembly GCF_030435805.1. NCBI lineage: Eukaryota > Metazoa > Chordata > Mammalia > Carnivora > Mustelidae > Mustela > Mustela lutreola. The sequence continues at coordinate 61,101,155 of NC_081304.1, read as the reverse complement.
TCTCTCTCTGTGTCTCAAAGAAAGCATTAAATTAAGTTAAATTACACTAAGGGGGCACCTAGGTGGCTCAGTTGAGCCTCTGCCTTCAGCTCGGGTCATGATTTCAGGGTCCTGGGGTCCAGCCCCACATTGGGCCCCCTGCTCAGTAGTAAGTCCACTTGCCCCTCTGCTCCTCGCCACTTATTCCCTCTCTCAAATAGGTGAAATCTTTATAAAAACAAACAAACAAACAACAAAAAAAAAAAACTAAGTACATTAAAAATTGTAAAAAAAAAATCTATTGATCTGTCAGTAATTACTGAATATAATAAAAAGAATTTTTAAACAAAGAAAAAGAAAGACATACTGTGTAACAAAAAAAATCAGAACAGCATTGCTAATAGCTTCACCAAATAAGTACATCATTTCCCGATGCCTGGAAATTGTCCTTAAAGAAATGTACCGGTTTTCAAATCCAACACTTAACAGCTGGTGTATTTCGCAGGACTTCCTGGAGTCTGGTCTGCTCCTGCGCACACTCAGTCCTCTCTGACAGGCGGACACTGTGCCCCTGAAGCTGAGCCTGGCTCCATGCGTGGGAAAACCGACAGGGCACATCCTTGCCCTCCGAAATGCTCACAGCCTTGGAAAAGAGATCTGCAAACCAACAGCAGCAATGTGACGTGTGCTCATCCCCACAACACAGCTAGAGCATAAACAACCCGGGTGGCTAACAGACCAAGCCCCAGGCAGAGCTCTAAGCCGCACACCGGGAGCAGCAACTCGTATTCTCCTCAGCGACCCTCGAGGTAGGTGCTACCCTTCTACCAGTGAGGAACAGAGAGGCGAAGGATGTTGTTCGAGGTCACAAGGCTGGCAGCCGTAAATCATGGTATCAGGATGTGATCGTGGTATGACTTGGGATCCTACACCATGCGCCACTGTGCCACAAGCTGACAGACGCTCCAGAGGCCAGAAGCCCAAAAAGGACTGGGATACTCGGGGAATGTGGCCCTGAGAAAAACCACCCTTGCACTGAGTTTTGACGAGTAACTAGGAATCTGTGAGCGTGTGCAGACGAGGCAGCCATCATAGGAAGAGGGGCCGGAATGTAAGCCTGGACACAGAGAGCAGGCAAGACCGCACGGACTCTCATTCCTGGTGCAGCAGGAGGCAGGGCTGTGGAAGCCAGAGGACAGAGAGCCTGGCCCATCAGGCTGAGGGGCTCCCATTGCCTAGCAAGGGTACCAGGAGGCCACTGGAAAAGACTGATCATTCCAGATCTACTTAAACCCTCAAACTGGAATGGACCTACCAATCTCTTCACATACAGGCCTTTACTCCTTCTCCGGTGTCTCTGTGACACACACTGGTGATGGGAAGCTCATGTCTTCTGACCAGTTCTGACAGCAAGAACTCTCTTCTCTATATAATGAATGGAAATGCGCCTCCCTAGTGTCACCACCTGTGGGGCCCTTCAGAACACATCCGATCCCTGTGCCCCAGAACAGCCCACGGATCACTGAACACGGGCAACAGGCCCCGAGTCTCCCTCAACCAGTTCTCACTCCACTATGGCTTTAGTATCATTCCCATGCTGGCTGTCCCCTCTGGGACCCTCCAGTTTGACATAACCCCAGAGCAGTGTGTCTCAAGTGTCACTGGCTGAGCTACTGTAAGAAATACATTTCAAGGGGGCGCCTGGGTGACTCAGGTGGTTAAGCATCTGCCTTTGGCACAGGTCCCAATCCCGGCGGTTCTGGGATCAAGCCCCATGTTGCCCAATGTCACCCCAAGTTGGGCTCTCTGCTCCGTAGGGAGCCTGCTTCTTCCTCTGACCCTCCCCCTCTCCTCTGTTTGCGCTCTATCTCACTATCTCTGTCACTCAAATAAATAAATAAAATCTTTTTTTAAAAAAAAGAAAGAAAGAAATACATTTTGGGGGCATGGTTCAGTCAGTTAAGTATCTGCCTTCTGCTCAGGTCCTGATCCCAGGGTCCTGGGATCCCGCCCCAGGGAGGAACCCACTTCTCCCTCTCCCTCTGCCACAGCCCCGGCTCTTGTGTGTAGAGCATGCCGGCTCTCTCTGTCAAAAATAAAATAAAACAAAACAAAAGAAAAAGAAATATATTTCATGCCATGCCCCAGGGCCTATAATGCTAACATGCCTCCTGAAACAATGTAAAACTTTCTCTTACTAGATACAATGTACCCTGACATCTTCTATTGCATTCTTTTCTGTTTCATGTTTAATATGCAAGGTAGCCCTCACTAAAGAGAGTCCCAACAGTTTGCAGCTCTGCAGCCTGGGGGGGGAGGGGGGCCTCAAACCCAACTACGTACAGTAGGTCTGGCCTTAACTGTGCAAAGGGAAGCAAGTCGACTTCCTGCTCTCTGGAAACAGAGCACGGCCGCCCATCTCCACGGAGCTGACACCACCTCCACGGAGACTGCAGCAACCTTCTGTGCTGCATCTCCCTCCTCTTCTCCGCCTCAGGCCTCCGCCAACATGCCCATTTGCGTGCCTCGCCACCCATGCCGTAACCACTGAAGCATCGCCCAAGGGCAGGCCCTTGGCCGCGGCATGCGAGAGAAGCAGCGTAACACGGGATGGCGCTCAGACCATTCCAACTTAATGTCCTTAACCACGTGTAGGATCAAGACCATGGTACACATGAGAACGTACCAAACCCCTCACAAACCAGAACGGGGCACAGAGCAGCAGAACGCACGCATCGGGCTTCCTACAAAGGCTGCACCCTGGTTCAACCTGGGAGAAACAAGCCGTGTGAGAGGTCTGGATCGGGTCGCAGCTCTACCACTTGCTGGCCCAGAGTTTTGCCTCTCTACTTAAGGTCTCAGTTTACCCATCTGTGAGACCACGCTGCATGGTGTCCAAGCACTGGAAGGGCTGTCAGGAGACAGAGTGAACACTCCTGGCACAGAGCTAGAACAGAGAAGAACACCACCCAGGGCAGGAGGGGCGTGCCAGGCGCTGTTCTAGGGCTTCCACGTGGACGAGTTCCTTGACTCCTCATGCTAACTGTACAAGGTGACGACTAGCACCATGTTCACCCTTCCTGGGGGACGGCTGGGGCGCAGAGCAGCTGTGTGACTAATCACACAGCCTGCAGATGGTGGAACCCAGATTTTCCTGTGCACAGTCTGACCCCAGAGCCCAAGTCTGAAACTCAGGCTAAAGAGGAACAGTGGGACAGGAGGACTTATGAAACAGGGAGCTGTCCAGGGTATTACAGAAGGGACTCCTTTCCTGGGCAACGGGAGGGGAGAGGCTGCATGCAATGCTTACTAAGGTCCTTCCCAACTCAGATGGTAGACTAGAGCCCAAAGGAGCAGCACTCCCAAAGTCGGCCACACTCTTTCACCCCAATTTGTCTGCACTGCGAGAGCACACACGTGAGCAGGCTGGGGGGAGGAGGGGCAGAGGGAGGAGGAGAAGAGAGAGAATCCCAAGCAGGCTCCACACTGAGCACAGAGCCCCACACAGGGCTCGATCTCATGACCCTGTGGGAATCACAACCTGAACCGAAAGCAAGAGTCAGATGCTCAAACGATGGAGCCCCCCAGGCGCTCCTGTGTTACACCTTTCCACTGCATCCCCTCCTTCCTCTGCCTGGCAAATTCTTCTAGCCTCTCAGGCCCTGGTTTGGTGAAGTCTTTCCCAAACTCCATGCTACTGTTAAAGGCTCCCCTGCGGTCCCTGAAAGTGAAATGGGCTTAGGGTGAAGCAAAGGGCTACAGGGGCAAAGGGAGGCAAGGACAAAATTCCCGTGTGCAGGAGAAACTGCGAATGGGCTCAGTCAGCTAAAATGCTCCAGGAGCTGAGAGTGGAAAGTTACACAGACCTAAAGCTTAGCCTCCCGTTTGATTCTAAAAGCAATGGGGAGCCAATGAAGTTTCTACAGTAAGACAGTGCGTGATGAAGCAGTGTGTTGGAAATCAGGGAAAGGTAAAACAAGGCTGTGGCCTTTCCTCTATAGCTCTTCTTCCCCACAAGAAGCCAATACCATCATCCCCGACACAGCGAAGTACACAGGGTCAAAATAACCCCCAATTCACCCAGAGTCCTTCTCTCCCCCACCGCCTCATCGCCATCCACAGCCATCGCTTGCTGGGCCAGAGCAGAGCAGGCAGCTGGGCAGGGGGCCTCACAGCCAAAGGGCAGGACAAGATCAGGTGGTGCGCTCTACGTGCCAAGCGATGTGTACAGAACAGGCAACGAGGGCCCAAACCCAGTTATTCAGAATCACGGCACGAGAAAGGTTTGGTCCTGACCAGGTGATGGTGCCAAGGCAGGGAATCTTGAAGAACTGAGAGAAACAAGGTCCACACACAGGACAAGGCAGGTGTCCCATTGGCGTGGGCACAGGGCTTGAACAGGGAAACAGAGGCAGAGGAGGTTAGACAGGGAGACTGGCCAGCCCGGGGGTTCTAGGCCCTTCTGAGGAATATGTATTTGTCCTTCAGGCACTGGGGAGTCTCTGAAGGCCCTGGGCTGCGGGCAAGCAATGTCTGCACCTGCTTTATCCTTACTGCACAGACAGGAGTCTCTCAGGCTCTGTCTTCAAGGAGTGGAGAATTACATCCGCATAATTCTATTTGCATAGTTCTTGGGCTCAGAGCCATTCTAAACCAGAGGATTAAAACCTTTGACACGATAATGACAAATGGTGTTTTTCCTCTAAATTTCCTCTGAACCAAACACTAAAACCCTTTTCTAGTTTTCCTAAAACTCTATTTAACTGTTCCCTCAAACATCAAAAAATCCCCTACTCCTCCACGGTTGCAGACTGGATATGGGGCACAAGGCCGGAGAATGAGAACGAGACTGTCCTCAGGCTGCTCACCCAACCTGCGGGCCCTGCGGCGGAGCGCTGGCCTGGCCTGGCCCGGAGACACAGCCGCGCGGAGGCAAGAGGGCAAGGGACAGGGATGGTCCTGCCCTCGCACTGCGCAGCCCAGTGAGTTTCACAGACAAAGCACCAGAGCCAGTACGGCAAATTAATAAAAGAAGACCTAGTTCTCTCAAATTCCCATCTGAAAGCCATCTGCCATCATCCCGTGTTCAGCACCTTTTCCTGCCCAAGACTCTACACGTCTCTGGAGGCATAGCGTACTGAGAGTACAAACACGGAATCTCTAATCTCTGCTGTCAGATAGGGATTTAACTTTAACTCTATTCCCCATCTGCATAAAGGTCAAGTAGATTCTGCTCCCTATGATCAAACCAGAGTCCTTCCCCATGGACCACACCTAGCAGAAGAGAAGGTATGTTCCACTATAAAATGATAAAGCTTCAGACTTTGATCTACAGTACAAGTCCAGCAATTCTTTAGGGTACCACCTCAAGCTACTAAGTCATGGGAACATGAAGGCAAGATGGCCGTGGGGACATGGATGGCAACACGGATCTGGAGCCCAAGAACCAGCATATGAAACTTGGAAACACTTAGCATTATAGTCATACTGTATACCGCCGGGGACCATAAAATGAAAGGAGGGAAAAACACACATCGTCGTTTTAGTTGCTACTATGAAGGCGTTTTATTAACATCTCCCTTATACCCTTAAACTTAAAGTATCACAACACATCATCACAAGCTTATATTAAAATTAACTAAGACACAGAAATGTCCGCTTACTTACATCCAAGGGCACACTTGTTTTAGAGCACAGAATCATAACCATGGCTAATGCTTATCTTCTTGGACATTTCCCCGTATAATTTCTCCATGCTTACAGATAGGACAACCACTGCGAGTTCTTCCAAATGGCTTTTTAAACCCTGGCTAAGCCTTCACGTGGAGACAGACCTGCTCTTTTCAGCTAACAAGTGCTAACCAGCAGCAAGGGCAGGTCACCAGACTTTAGTACTAGGCCACACCCCTAACCGTTTCCACACCAGGTCTACTAAAGGGGAACAGGCTTCAAGAAAAATACACAATGCTTTTTCTCAAACTGGAATTATTCTTGCTAGGTCTCCCTTAGCATGCAGAGGAAAATTAAAGAATTGAGACAAAAAAAAAAAAAAAAAAATGAGACTAAGTAAAAAGAATCCCAGAGAACCAGGTCCCTAGAGGAGGAAGGCCTGGAGTCAGAGGACTCCGCTAGAGTGTTGGCACCAGAACTCACTTTCCCATCCTATTTGAGTCCCTGAACTCTACAGAGCCTTCAGTCTCGTCCTCACTGTGGAGCTGGGGTCACCCACCAGCCTTGCACAGCTGGCCCGAATCACTAGACACCAAGTCTCCGCACACACTGTAGAGAGTGAGGGGAGACAGCCCTGCAGGTGTGAAGAAAACTCCCAGCATGTATTTCGTGAGTTCAGTGTATGGGTACTTAAGACCCTATGACACACCTCTAGGTGGCCCCAGGGATTTTTACAGAAGGAAAATACAAACTTGCAACTTTCCCAAGTCACCAGGTCTTACTGCTGGGCTTCTGAGTCCTTAAGGTTTGTTTCTGCCACACGTGTGACTACGATGACTCTGTGTTTCACAGCGGGGAAGGGACAACCACTCAGGTTTCTCTTCCCACCTATCTCTTTAGTCATGGTGGCTGCACGACCTCGGATTTAACAATGTTCAACAGTCCACGGACTAGCTCTAAGGGACTCAAGTTCTCACGGAGCACACACACACACTTCACAGTGGGAAGAACCGATGGGCTACTTTCTCACGGAACCCCAGCGAACAGATGACTGTATCTCAAGCAGTGTTCTCTCGGACTCCCTGTCTGCGACACCCCCACGTCGCTGCCCATGGACACACTAAGCTCAGCATAGCCAAACCAGAGCCAAACCAGACCAAATCTGGTCTCTCCAGATCTTCCCTGCCTAAAAAAGTTTCTATTCTCAATAATCAGCCCTATCACCTTTCCAGTAATGTTGGAGCCATCCTCAATTCCTTTCCCCTTATAATTCTCTACTCACACATAAGTCTCAAGGACTGCTTATTTTACTTCCTAAATCACTCTCAAAATTGTTGGTGCCAGGGCCCCTGGGTGGCTCAGTGGGTTAAGGCCTCTGTCTTCAGCTGAGGTCATGATCCCGGGATCCTGGGATCGAGCCTCGCATCGGGCTCTCTGCTAGGCGGGGAGCCTGCCTCCCCCCCTCTCTCTGCCTGCCTCTCTGCCTACTTGTGATCTGTCAAATTAAAAAATAAAATCTTGGGGCGCCTGGGTGACTCAGTTGGTTGGACGGCTGCCTTTGGCTCAGGTCATGATCCTGGAGTCCCGGGATCGAGTCCCACATCAGGCTCCCAGCTCCACAGAGAGTCTGCTTCTCCCTCTGACCTTCTCCTCGCTCATGTTCTCTCTCACTGTCTCTCTCTCAAATAAATAAATAAAATCTTTAAAAAAAATAAAAAATAAAATCTTAAAAAAAATTGTTGGTGCCATTTTAGCTGCCACCACCCCAGCCCAAGCCATCCAGTCTCTTACCTAAACTGTCATAATAGCTTCCTAACTGACCTGCTTGGACCCTGCTAGCCCCTCTCCAACCGGCTCCCTAGAAGGCAGCCACAGCACCATGGATCTGGCTTAAAGCTCCGGTTTGCAAACTCCTAGATGACAGAGGCTGCAAGGCCTCCCCAGGACCTGACTCGTGCCCACTCCTCCAGCTTCACTCTCTTCCTTTGAGTTCTGGGGTCTAGCCACGTGTGTCACACCACTAATTGGAACCGGGTATCTGTTCTCCTCTTTCTCAGTAACCACAACCTTGTTTCTCAGCTAAATCCATGGCCATGGAATAAAAGTTGTTCCCTGCTTCCCTTGCAGCTCAGTGGGGCCCTGTGGCCGGGCTTGTGCCAACGGGAGGTGAGCTCTGCCCTTAAGAAAGGCGGTGTGGGGGCGCCTGGGTGGTTCAGTGGGTTAAGCCTCTGCCTTGGGCTCGGGTCATGGTCTCAGGGTCCTGGGATCGAGTCCCGCATCGGGCTCTCTGCTCAGCTGAGAGCCTGTTTCCCCCTCTCTCTCTGCCTGCCTCTCTGCCTGCTTGTGATCTCTCTCTCTGTGTCAAATAAATAAAATCTTAAAAAAAAGAAAGAAAGAAAGGCAGTGTGGCCCTCTCCTCCCATTTCCTTCTCCTGAGGCTGTAATGCACAAAGCGACAGCTGAAGGAATCATTCCAGTCACTCGGTGGAAAGCGCCTGTGGAGGAGGACAGCACAAGAACGATGGAGCCAGGTCCCCAGGGGAACGACTGAAGGCCACGTCAAACCTGGACCGCCCACCTGGACTTTTTCATAAGAAGCTGTTTACTATTTCTTCTGAAGATCTTATTGATTTACCTGACAAAGAGAGCATAGGCGGGCGGAGAGGCAGGCACACTGAGAGGGAGAAGCAGGACACTGGGATCATGACCCGAGCTGAAGGCAGTCGCTTAACCAACTGAGCCCCCCAGGCACCCAGAAGCTGGTTTACTATTTTTTTTTTTTTTAATTTGACAGACAGAGATCACAAGCAGGCAGAGAGGCAGGCAGAGAGAGAGAGAGGAGGATGCAGGCTCTCCACGGAGCAGAGAGCCCGATGCGGGGCTCGATCCCAGGACCCTGGGATCATGACCTGAGCCGAAGGCAGAGGCTTTATTATTAACCCACTGAGCCACCCAGGTGCCCCTGGTTTACTATTTTTTTAAATTTTATTTATTTGACAGAGAGAAATAGTGAGAGAGGGAACACAAGCAGGGGGAACGGGAGAGAGAGAAGGAGGCTCCTCCGCTGAGCAGGGAGCCCGATGTGGGACTGCATCCCAGGATTCTGGGATCACGACCCGAGCTGAAGGCAGGCACCCCAAGCTTGTTTACCATTTAAACCACTGATGCACTGACCTTTCTGTCCCTTGCAGCAGTTTTGTCTAAGCCTAATACATCACACCTTTCTTCCAAATTCTCTGCTCTCTGGACTTGGACATGTGCGTGAGATTTTCTCTCCCTGCTAACCCTCTGCTCCTCCCATGTTATCTATCACTCTTTGGATCTGAGCTGAAATGCGACTTTCCAGGTAAGTCTCCCTTGACTTCCTAGGTGAGGTTAAATACTCTTGTTATATTTTTCCTTACACCTTCCTTTGGCTGATACTCACTACGCCTATAACTGCTGGGTTCGCGTGAGTCCCCTTCAGTACGACACACCATTTAAGAGTAAGACTCTGCTTTGTCCACTGTCATCCAAGTGCCCGGTAATCAGTGTGTGCCCAACAAATATTTGCTCAATGAACAATATCATAGACCCCGCATGATTTCTGGACCACACCTTAAGGACTTCTTGGCCTTGGGTGCTTGGGTGGCACAGTGGGTTAAGCGTCTGACTCTGGCTCAGATCATGATCTCAGGGTCCCAGGATTGAGCCCTGCATAGGTCTCCCTGCTCGGAGGGGAGTCTGCTTCTCCCTCTGCCCCTCCGCTCTGCTTGTGCTCTCTCACTCTCCCTCTCTCTGTAAGTGAATAAATAAAACACTGTTAAAACGGACTCCTGGCCTTACATTATGGGACTCCTGTCAACTCTGCTTGTAGCTCTATTTCTGTCAGACATTTCCAATGTAAATACTGTTCCCGCCATTGCCTTCTGGACAATTCTGAAACGTGCCAACTCCTTCAACAGATCTACACAGCTCTTCCCAGCACAACTTCATTTTCTCTCAATACATGTAGAGCTAGAGACGAAAGTATTACACGGACTCTTGGAATTAAGAAAAAATACATATGGAGACCCTTCACTAACGAGTATGACCCCATTTTCAAGAACTGGGATGTCTTACCGGTATCTTTTTAAAGAAAATATAAGAAACATACAAACCCTATTTATATGCAAAAAACATTCTTAAAATATTTTAAAAGCCTCTGTTTGTAAAGCGCACATCACTTTCTAATGGCATTACAAGCACCTTCAGTGCACCCTTCACGGACGCTGAAGACTCTACGTGGCTTACTCACTCCCACAAATTAAGCATCTATGTGCTGTAACACTGTGGAGTTAAAGAAATGGGTTCCCAAGAAGGAGGCGGTGGGACCTAAGACAAAGAAGCAAACAAACCAAGAGAGCAGAGTGCTAGGGCTTGGGCTGCCAACGAGTCAGTGGGAGACCCTGGAGCAGTTCTCTTTTCACTGTAAAATGAAAGGTACACATAATTCCTAACATCCCTTCTGAGAAAAGAATATTTTGTTTCCATATCAATTTGCTGCTCATGATGCAACAGAGATGATGCTAATGACTGTGCCCAAACCTCGGTCATTACAAGTCCTAGCAGGACGGGTGACACCTGCCCGTCAGCTTCAGGTTACACGGAGGTTTCCATGAGTCTAAAACACGGCTCCTGGACTACCCAGAAACAAGTGTGTACTTTGGAAATGGTAGTTTCGGGGTAGTGAGAATGGGTTTCAGAAGGCGAGCTCTCCAGGCCCGGTTGTCCTGCTCCCACGCTCGCTGGGCGCCCACGCCCGATTCAGAGGGCGCTCTGGACAATCCTCCCGCCGGTACAACACAGTGGCTTCCACCGCCACTCCCTCGATCCCTAGGCCTCCGCCCCGGAGCCCGACAAGGAAGATCCCGCGGGCCGCCGGGGCCGCGTGGGGCAGCAGCACAAACGTCGGCACTGCAACGACCTGCGAAGACTCCAGGGCTTGTCGAGTTCCTCAAACCAAGGACGGCCCCGTCTAGGCTTTCCGCACCCCCAGGAGAGGGTAGAGACTCGCAGCCGTGTCCGGCGGAGTAGAGGACGCGAGCACCGCAAGCTCCAGTCCTCAGAGCCCGCGCACCCCGCGGGGTTCCGCCCCGCCCGTCGAGAGACACCGCCCCGCCCCCGCCCCGCCGTCGCCGGCCGGTCCTCACCTCCTCGAACTGCTCGCCCGAGCAGCCGGCGCCGCGAGCCTCCAGCAGCTCCCGGAACTGCTCCAGGGTGACGGACTCCTCGCCGCGGCCCAGCCGCTCCTCCAGCCAGCGCAGCAGCGCGCCGTGGTGCCTGGACACCAGAGACTCGCAGGGCGGAGCGGGCCGCAGCGCCGCCGCCGCCTCTCGCAGTCGAGCCGGCTCCAGCAGCGCAGCGGTGGGGGGCAGCGCCGGAGCCGCGGGGCCCGAGCCGGCGACCGTGCCCGAGTCGGCCGCCCAGCTCTGGTGCGGGCCCCAGCCCTCGCCCCCGGCGGCAGCCCCTTCGTCTTCACTGCTGTGACTCGGAGCGTTCCCCATGGAGTCTCCGTGTCGGGCGTCCGGCTGTGCCGCCGCCGCCGCCTCCCCGCCTCGACCTGTCAACCTCCGGCTGCACCCGGCGGGCGGGGACGGGGAGGGGACGACGGCGGCGGCGACTTCCGGCTTCCTCTCCGTCAAGCGAGGACTGGCGTCGCAAAGGCGCCGTCAGGCCGACTCAGGCAAATGCCGTAAGACAGCGAGGGAGGAGGGCTGCGGCGGCGGGTGGGACCCCGAGTTCCCAGAGGTCCAGTCGGTCCTAACGTCTACGTCATCTGACCGCCCCCTGTGCCGCCATCTTTGTTGGGGGCGGGAACCGGCGTGACCGGGCCTTCGCCGGTCGCAGACTCGGTGTCTCTCCACGTTCACTCCCTACGCTGAAAAAAATCGAAGCCAGGGAATGGACCCGGAGAGTGGTCTTTCTTCTAAGCAGGTGTCCCTTCAGTCCCCCCTTGTCCCCTGGGGGGCGCAGACAGGGGCGCGACGCCGTCGCGCCGGTGACGTCGGCCGGGAACGTCACGCCTGCGTCGCCGCTGTCTTGGCAGTGGTGGCGCGGAGGCCGTCTGCCGTGCGAATGCTGCGGCGCGGCGGGCGTGGGCTCCTGCTAGGCCTGGCCGCGGCCGCGGCGGCCGCGGCCGCGGCGGCCCGGTGGCTGGGCTGGTGGAGCGGCCGCGCTGGCCTTCGCCTCTTCGTCCCCGAGGAGCTGGCCCGCTACCGCGGCGGCCCCGGGGACCCGGGCCTCTACCTGGCGTTGCTGGGCCGCGTCTACGATGTGTCCTCCGGCCGGAGGCATTACGAGCCTGGGGCCCACTATAGCGGCTTCGCAGGTACCAGCGGGCCGGCCCTCGGGCTGAGAGGGGCCCCGCTCCGCGCCTCGGGCCCTCCGGGGTCTCGCCAGCCCGGCGCGCCTCGCCCCACCCTGCTTTTCCCGAGCGCCCTCCGCGACGTCGGCTGGAGAGACGGGCCTCCCCGCCTGCCGCTGGGGCCGCCCCGCGGGGTTCGGGCGCCGCCGGGAAGGACGCCGCGTCCCCGCCCTCCGAAGCCTGCTCCCGTCCCCAGTCGTCTCTCGAGGATGTGCCTGTCCCAAGTCACCTTCCTTTAGCGCTCCCCAGGTCTCCCCAAAAACCGGTGCCCTGGGTGGGACTCGCCCTTGCTTTAAGACGGACGCTCTCGTGTCCACTGGAGATGCTGAGGCCCGAGCCAGAGAGGGGCTGGTCGCCCCTGCAGGCGCTCAGATCCGGGAAGCTGCGCGCGTGGCAGGCCCGGAGCGCTGGTCGGTGGAAGGTCTCCTGTCCGTGTCCTCCCGCCGCCGGCGTCGGACCTGATTCGCTGATAAGCTCTGGACCAGGACCACCAGCCGGGGTGGGGGTTGGTGTTGGGACGCTGCCTCTGTCCCCTAAATACGAGGCACCACCTGGCTCCAGGGAGAATTTGGACAGAGAAGGAATTCCGGTCAGCCCATGCTGCCAGGCTCCTCATACGGCCCAGCAAGGAAGGAACTGACCCCAGCGGCACACTGATCTAGCTGGGAGCTGGGCCTGGGGTCAGGGCTCGCTCCCTGTCAGGGCCAGTTGCAGCTGTGTGGCAGGGTGCACAAGCGGGAGCGGGAGCCCTTTCATTCCCGGGGTCACTGCTCTTTGCGCCACGCTCTAGTGTCTGCCAAGTTTGTCTGTGCCCGTCATTCACTCAACATCCACGTCCTGACCCCGCCACCACCCGTCTTTGGCCAGGTGCTAAGGGTCCAGAAGACCATGCTCCCACCACCCGCACAGCCCAGCAGGGAGGCAGAGAGGTGCATTCCAGCTGCCGGTGTCTGGATCATGGTCTGTTAAGGTGTAATTCACACAACGTAGAACCCACCCTTTTAAAGCGTATAATTCTGGATGTCTCCATGTAGTCAGAAGGTTGTGCAAACATCAGCCCCATCTAATTCCACGAGTTTCTGTCACCCCTGAAAGAAACCCTATATCCATCACCAGTCACTGTCCACTCCCTCTGACCCCTGCCCCGACCCCCAGCCCCTGGCAACCACTGTCTGCTTCCCTCTGTTGTGATGATCTGCCTGTTTGGAGAATCACACGCATGTCTGGCTTCCTGCGCTTAGCGGCGTTTGCAAAGTTCATCGGGGCTGTATAGTCACCGGTCGGTCCTGCGTTCCGCTTTATGGCCAGGTCATGTTCCATTGTATGCGTGCGTATGCCACGTTTTGTATATTTCATCACCATTTGCTGGACATCTGAGCTATTTCCATTTTTCGCCTGCTACGAAAACTCTGCTGTGAACATGTGTGCACATTTCTGTTTGGACGCCTGTTTTCAGTTTTCATGTAGCAACTCTTGGGTTTCACTTTTTGAGACACTGCCGAATTATTACCTAATGTGGCTGTACTCCCACCATCAGTGTAGTAGAGTTTCAGTGTCTCCACATTCTTGCCAAACTGTCTTCGATTATATCATTTAATGGGTTTGGTGTAGTAGCCCATTGTGGTTTTGATTACTTGCGTTTCCCTTATAGCTGTGACCTGGAGCATCTTTTGATGTGCTTGTTGACCATCTGTGTGTCTTCCTTGAAGAGATATCTGTTCAAATCCTTTTCCACTTTTTCGCTGGGTTGTCTTTTTATTATTGAGCTGTGAGAGTTCTTTATATACTCTGGATACTGACCTTGACCAGATCCCTGGTTTGTGAATATTTTCTTCCCTGCTGTAGGTTATCTTTTCCCTTTCTTTATAGTGTGCTTTAATGCACAAAATTTTAAAATTTTGGTCGAGTTTATTTTTTTTCTTTGTTAGCTTGTGTTTTTGGTGTCCTAGCTAAGAAACCGTCACCTAACCAAAGGGCACACACATTTACACTTGTGTTTTCTAATAAGGGTTTTACCGGTTGAGCTCATACATTCATGTCATTAATCTGTTTGAGTTAATTTTATATATGTTGTGAGGTGGGGGTCTGTTTTCATTCTCTGCATGTCGCTGCCCAGTTCTCCAAGCACCATTGGTTGGAAACACTATTCTTTGCCCATTTGAATTATTGAAAGTAATTAGTGAGAATGGACATACTGAAGACTGGCTGTCAGTGCATGGGTTTCATTCAGCCGGTCCTCACTGACAATTACTAAAGAGGAAGCACCGCCGGACACCGGGGAATCAGTCCTGTGTCGGTGTGTGCTCTGCCGTGATAAAACTTGCAGACCAGTAGAAAAGGCCGACTGTGCATAGTTATGACATCAACAGCCAATGAAGTATTTTTGTGACAGGTGTTACGAGGAAGAAATACTTCTGTTACGGGAGGCACTAACGTAAGAGTGGAGGAGGGAGAGGAGCACAGCGTGTGGTTAATATTATCACTGACCCATTTATCCAGCTGTCAGGGAATATCTTTTTTATCAGATATGTAAATCTGAGTAAGCACATAAAAGATTTTCCTAACTGTAAAAAATACATATTGTTAATGAAAATACAGATTTTAGATACATTTTTTTTTCCAGCCCAAAAGAATTGGCTAGCATTTCTGCTGTGATCATTCAGATCAGGTCTGATCTGACCTTGGCAGGACCTCACTATAAGCCCTGTGCCGCCACTGGCCACACACCCATCTGTCCAGTGCTTGCTGAGTCACAAAGCCAGTATTAGCTCTTGGCTATTGGCCGTAAATGGCTGTCATCATTGTTGGCTCTAGACACCATCATTATAAGAGTTCTCCTTGCTGCGTAGTGTTTCAAGGGCCCCATTTCTATAGGAAATATTGAGATGCTCAGACATTTTGAAATGGGAACAATTTGGAACTTCTGATTGGACTCAGCGCTCCATTCTATCAAGTGACCCTGGGTTTCAGCTCAGTAGGGAAGCTCAAGGCACACCAGATAGCACATAGACATTTTTCAGGTGACACTCTCTCCCCCTTGACATGGCAAGGCAAGGCTGCTGGCCAGTGCTGTAGGGCCCTGAGTAGCCCGCTGAGGGATCTGGACATCATTCCAGCGCCAGAGGAAGGCACTGAGGATTTTTCAGCAAGAGAATGACATCAGTTCATGTTTAAAATACCAATCTCCACGTTGTATGGAGAGAGCGTACGGAGAGCCACTAGGGTTTACTGTAGTAGTTTGGATGAGGGACAGTGGCGGGCCGGGCCTGCTTCGTGGCAGATGCGGAAAGGCAGACTGATGTGGCTACTTAGGAACCTGAAGGACTCGGGGACTGCTGGGATCTGAGGGCTAAAGGAGGTGTCCCTGTCGCAGACTGCATTTCTGAACTGAGTATCTGGTTGATAGTTCCTGAGCTATGAAATTCTAAGAGACATGCAGGTTTCCTGGGGCTGGGGTGCTGATTAGTGGAGGGTGAACATCCCGTTTGTGGAACATCTAGGTGATGTTGAATAGATGATGGGACATACCACTCTGGAGCTCAGAAGTCTGAACCGAAGATACCAACCTGGCGACCGCAGGCCTAGAGGTGGTTTTGGAACAGGAGATTGTTGTTGGGGGGGGCACAGTTAGAGCAGGGGAGGTGGGCAAGAATCGAGCCCGAAAGCTGTAGAAGACATGCCCACGAGGGAGGGGGAGGCCAGGAGCGTTGTGTCGTGGAAGCGGGCATGATCAGCTGTGCCAAGCACTGCTGAGTGGCCACGACGCCGGGGGTAAGCACCACAGCATGTTGCAGATCCAGGAGCATCTGCGCCAGCAAGGGGGGTAGCTGTTTTTGGAGATTGGGAGTATGGGCTCCCACATGTTTCTCAGAAAATGGGCTCTTGAGTTGGTATGGTGCCTGTGACCAACAGGGTCATCTGTTTGGAAACCTGTCACCTGCAGGCCGAGACGCATCCAGGGCGTTTGTGACTGGGGACTACTCCGAAGCGGGCCTGGTGGACGACGTAGCTGACTTGTCGTTTTCGGAGGTGCTGACCCTTCAAAATTGGCTTTCATTCTACGAGAAGAATTACAAATTCGTTGGTAGGTAATCCCACGGGTCATTTCCATAGATTCCATTCAGTTGTCTCATAGGTGTTTTTGTTTTTGTTTTTGTTTTTGTTTTTTAAGGATTGTATTTATTTGACAGAGAGACACAGCCAGAGAGGGAACACAAGCAGGGGAGTAGGAGAGGAGGAAGTAGGCTCCTGTGGAGCAGGGAGCCTGATACAGGCTCGATCCCAGGACCTTGGGATCATGACCTGAGACAAAGGAAGATGTTCAACGAATGACGGAGCCACCCAGGTGCCCGGTTTTGCAGTCTTTTAAAAGACTTAGAGTTCTTTGGAGATTGGACCAAGGTTTAAAACCCACACAATACCCATGGCATTTTCCCCTTAAACTCTGGTTGTTAGTGTGGCCGTGAGTCTACACTAGGCAGTGTCCGGGACACTTGTTTCCCTCCCTCGTGATTTCGGGAGAAGATGGCCCGGCTGTTTGCTTTGGCCTCTGTGGCACCCAGGCCAGGGGTTGCCTGCAGCATCTCAGACAAGCAGCTCCAGGAGCCTGGCTGGGTCCCAGGCATCGGGCTTCCACACCCAGTCAGGAAGGCTTGAAGCCTACATTTGTGGGTGGTTTTGATAAACACTGTTTTATTTAGCCCTGTCAGGAGCCCAGCCTTAAGTCTGTGTCCATTCTGAAGGAGCGGCCTCCCAAACATTCGTTGAACTAGTTGTGCCCAGCACTACGTGGGTCACCAGCAAGGAGTAAGCAGGGACAGGGTCACGTTCCAAACAGACACCTCACAGTGTCCTAAAGACATGGTAGAGTCTAAACACTAGAGTGCTTTGTCAACACCTAAAATCAGGCTGTTGGGTCCTCTTCCTCTCTGGAGCCCAGGTGGTCGCGGCTGACTTCCTGGGCATCGTCAGTGCCCCTCACCAGCCCCGCGGTCTCAGTGGGACATGCTCTTCCTCTGCCCCTAATGCCTCTGACGGCTGCTGTGTCTTGACCACCTGGGTTCCATTTCTGAGAACCTTGGCCTTTGTACAGCTACTCTGCTCCCTCCACATCCAGCTGCCCAGAACCTCCACGGTCCTCTGTGTGTCCCCAGCGCACACACTCGGTTGGCTCCTGTCCTCCCGGCCTGCACACCCCCTTCTGTGTTTCCAGCCGACTGTCCCAGGTCATTTCTGGAGCCACAGCCACGTGCGCACTGGAGGGACTGGGCACTCTGGGGACCTCCAGGAGGCTGGCTTCTCCCTTTTCCCCGGGAGGTTGCTTGAAATACTGCCAGGTTAATAAGGAAAGGGACTCCTAACACAGAGAATAAGAATACAGCCCTGAGAGTGGGCACAGGCGGCCCGACCAGGCATGTCTTCCTGGCGTTTGGGGAGCTCTGCCGTGGTTGGTCAGGGTTAGCATGCGTGCAGGCAGGTGGTCAGGGGAGGGCTGTGGACCGGGGTCGGCGTGCACTTGAATGCCTGCCATGGATGATCGATGGGGACCGGACCCGGGAGGAGCTGAGGGCGGGTCCTACAGTTGTGGGCTCGTTCTGCAGGAGGCAGGTGGGGGCAGGATTGCACGGGCCTGGAAGAGCCCCGTCGGGGGAGGGGGCTTACTACCCGCGCACACGATGGTGAGGACAGGAGGGCTACTCGGCAGCCGGAACCCAGCCTCAGGCACATGGGAGGCAGATGAGTCTCTGTGTTCTGGATACGGTGTTGGTTGGGAGCCCTTGCCAGTGGTTGACCCCGTTCTCAGGACATGGCTTCTCCAGCTCTTTCTCTGTTGCCTCTAGGACTCCTGCCTCTCTGTGGGTCTCATGGCTAAAACCTAGCATGACCGTTTTGTCGCCAGGCACATACAGATCCTCCGGGGAGGAGGTTTCTGCTAGACCGATTCGGGCTACAGGCTGGGGCTAGCGCCCTGATCCCCCCTGTGTGGCTTAACAAGTGTGGAACACGAGTGCTCTGCACTGGGCTATTTTGAACGCTGGGGCCTTGCTGGGGGTGGGGAATAGACTCGTGAACAAGTAAACCGGCCACACAATTCCAGATAGGGCTGTGTGTAAGTAAAACGGACTGAGTAGTGTTGTGGGGGTGCTTTGTGGCCCCTTTAGAGCAGACCCCAGAGAGGCCTGCCGGAGTGGACGGTGGGTGAGCAGAGCCCTGGACGCAAGGAGCCGGTCCCTTGTGTGTCAATGCAACATGTCTCGCGTGCTTCCAGCACCGTGGAGCACTGAGGAAGGAGTCACGTGCAGCTCTGCCCCCCGGGGAAAGCGCCATCTGCACATGGGAAGGGTTGGAGGCCCCCATGTGGGGGAGCCTGCACCTGGAGGCCCACCTCTGCAGGGTCTTGTCAGACATCGAGGGTTCTCAGTCTGGAGCCCGAAACCCTGGGAGCTTGGGCCTCACCATGGGGGTGAGGTGCTGTGTCCCTCCCTCCGTGACCCTGACCTCAGCTCTCCCATCCCTACAGGAAGGGTGACAGGAAAGTTCTATGGAGAGGATGGCCTCCCCACCCCCGCACTGAGCCACGTGGAGGCCATGATCTCCCGAGGCACAGAGGCGAGCCGGCGGGCGCTGGAGGAGAAGCAGACGTTCCCACCGTGCAACGCCGAGTGGAGCTCCAGGAGGGGTGGCCGGCTCTGGTGCTCCCCTGAGAGGTATGCAGGCATCTGTGCGGCTTGTCCTATCCGGCTCGGTGATGCCATAGCCCAGCTGCCCACCCAGGTGGGCTCTTCCAGAGCACAGGTGCTCTGGGGAGCGGGTCTTAACAGTGCCTCGGTGTCTAAGGCTTCTGGGGTCCCTGACAACCAGGAGAGGTTGGGGGGGAACCCGGGTGTGTGTGTGGTTTGCTTGAACTGCCCAGAGACCCGGCCTGGGGATGAGAAGGTCCAAGTAGAGCAGCTCACTTTGGCCTGGTGACCCATCCAAGGCCTCTGTCACTCCTGGTCCACACAGATCGGGGCTGCCTGCGGCACAAGGGGACAAGGAGGCAGAGCTGGCCTTGGCTCGATGCCCCGAGCCATGTTCTAGAAACACGGCAACTGCCGAGTGTCTCCGAGAAGCCCTTTCCCGCAGAGATCTGCGAGTGGAGCTCAGTTAGGGCAGATGCCCCAGGGATTAGTCCAGGCTTGTTGGGGAGCTGAAGGAGTAACCAGTGTTTTCTGCCCGAATCATCAAGCCCTTTGGGCCCCTTAACTTTGGTGCAGAAGAAGGGCCCCGGCCCCCTGGCCCACACAGCAAGCTTGAAGGGCCTCAAGTGCGAGCCCAGCGCTCCCCGAGAGGGGCCGGGGAGCGCCTCCCTGAGGTGTAAGCTGTGCACATCCATGCGGAGCCCCCTTGCTCTCCTGGAGGTGGGTCCCTTGTGCGATAAGAACCAACAGCCGGAGCTGCCGGCTCTCCCCAGGCCAGGCCCTGGATCCGTCCTGCTTTCTCCACTCTAGCTCAGGGAGCAGGCCCGAAGGGTCGGGAGGAAAGTTTCTCTCCGGTTCTGAAGAGACAGGGCCTGCTCTCCACAAAGGGGCTCAAGGAACCTGGCCTGCCCACCCGAGGGCCTGTCTGCCAGGCTCGGTGGCCCCCTCTGGCGTCACTGCCGTCCCTGTCCCAGTGAGCCCACCCTGTCCCTCTGCCTTAGCCCCGTCTGTTGTTTTACCTCCCTGCGGAAGCGGAAGCGACAAAGGAGGCCTGAGTTCAGACAGGACTGGGTGTGGAGGGAGGGGGAGGGAGGGAGGGCGAGAGGCACTAGGGTGCCGCTCACAGGCCAGCGGGGGTGAGCCTTCCCCAGGTGTTAGCAGTGTGGGGCCTAAGAAGGCACAGGGCAGGGCCTGGGAGCGCCAGGACAGGGTGGCAGACTCTGCCCACGGCAGGGGACACTGGAAGAAGTCAGGAGAGACGGAAGGTCAGGGGACGCACACCGTAGACCCCCGCCTTGGGAAAATGCCAGGTGACCTCCCCCGCTCACCACCCCCAGAGACTCACGAGTTCCTTCTGCTAAGCCGTCATCTTTGTTCTGTCCTCAGTGGAGGTGTGAGCAGAGACTGGGTCGGGGTCCCCCGGAAGCTGTACAAGCCAGGAGCCAAGGAGCCCCACTGTGTGTGCGTGAGAACCACCGGACCCCCCAGCGGCCAGGCACCTGGCCTCCCTGCGTACACAAACCGTGGGGACTTAGACCACCCCGGCTTGGGCGAGTACACGGGCTGCCCACCCCTGGCCAGCAGCTGCTCCTTCCTGCCATGAGCCGGTGCCCTGGATGGTGGGGAGACACAGAGAACCCTGCCTGGGTCTGGACACTGACACTCCCGTGGCTGAGGCCAGAGCGCTCCAACCTGCCCAGTCTCGGTCAGCTTGTGATCCACTCACTGTCCTTCCGAGCCCTCGGACAGGCGTGCGCCCAGATCTGACCCACTCAAAACTATAGGGCCTGCCAGGCCCCCCCAGTCAGGGCCCCAGGGGCACCGGCTAAGGAGGGACAGCATCACTCCCCTGCACCTCAGAGACGGGCAGACGTGTCCAGAGAAGCCCCGGGTCCCCCCGGCTAATCCGAGCCCCAACCTTGCCTCCACCCTGAGCCGAGCCACGTCTAGTTGGAGACGTGGGCAAAACGGGGCAGGCGGATCCGGACACCCCCGAGTGGGTCTGAAGCAATGATGATCTTTCTCTTAAACATTCAGAATTAGGTGGGGGAAGCCTGCTTTTTGACAAGAAAGTGGCTTCAGCGCCGCACTGCCACTCCCCTCCAGGGCCGGCCATCACCCCTATGCCGAGCAGCTGACCAGAGGAGCTTCTTCCTAGGGACCTGCCTGCACCCCCAACCCCTCCTACCTTGCCGCTCTCCCCCCACCCGCCATGCGCCAAACGCTTGCTTCCCTCCCAAAGGAAACGCTTCTCCAACTCTGATGCACCTCCGGCCACCGCTGAACCTATGAGCTCTATCCAGCATGTGCTCTCAGCCCCCGCCCTGGAATGGCAGGCTGGATTCTGCCTTCCTCACCCCTTGGCCATGCCGGTCCCGGGCTGGCCATGCTTGAGGACCTCCGAGAAACCCTCCCTTGGCTCTTGCCTGATCCCTTTCCTCCCCCAGATGCCCTCTGGGCCCATGAGCGCACCCCCTGACCCCACGTTTCTAGAATTTGGTCTCCTGGTGATGTCTCCGTGGCCGTATACCCCTTGTCACACCACGTGACGACCCCAGGAGCCTCCCCAGCTCCCAGCTGTCCTTTCTTACCTAGATGCAGCGAGCGTCCATGTCTTGCCTCCCACACTGCTCTCTGCACTGCTGAGAGCAGTCACCCTGGACGGCTGGGGCGTCCCCCCACACACACCTTCAGTGACCTCCCACCATCTGTGCACCCTGGCCTGCCAGCTGGGTTTTGTGTCTATGGCAGTCTTGTTCTGAGATGACATCCTGAGTTGTGCAGCAACTCTCCCTGCACAAGGACCGAGGGCTCCCCAGCCTGGTGTCCTGAATCCCCGGTACACAGCCAGGGGTAAGTGCACAGATGGGCAGCACCGAGCAGTGGAGCAGGGCCTCATGTTCCAGGTTCTTGCCCCGTCTCAGTGCTATGTGTGTCCTTCCATGCCGCTCCGTCCCTGCAGGCACCTGGGTGCCATGGGGGGGGGGGGGGGGGGCCGGGGGCCAGGGGCCAGGGGAGGATCACCTCGTGGAGAGTACAGTGGGCAGCGGGAGACCCGCTAGAGCCCCAGAGGCCATCCTCAGGGAGGGAACAAGGGCCAGTGTGGGGGCTGGCCCAGAGAAGTGCAGACTCTTCCAAAACAAACAAACCCCGCCGTCATCCCAGCCGAGTGCGGCCACGGAGGGCCCCAGGCACCTGCTGCCCCAGCTGCAGGCGGCTCACTTCCTCTTCGCCACCGCCAGGGACTCAACCTTGAAGCGCTCCTCCTGTGCAGCTGCGGGCTCGGGCTTGCTGCGATGAAGCTCTTGCTTCCTGGGGCAGCCGCAGCAGAGCTGAGCGGTTCCCCCACGTCTACATCCCGCCCTCTGGGGCAGGGTTGCCCCCCCCTCGGAGGGAACCATTCCAGACCACTGTCCACCCCGGACTTGTTTAGCTCTGGGACCTGGAAGGCCCCACAAACAGGCTGGACCCTGTCTGTCCCAAAACCCATTGTGCCTCTCAGAGCAAGATGAAGCAAACCCTCACCCCCACCAGAGCCTCCGTCAGCTCCCAGTGGAGGGGACCGTGTGTCCTTGCATCAGAGGAGGGCACACCACCGATTTCTGATGACCTCCTTCGGGGGGACTGTGAGCCAAGAAGGACTGTGGTCACCACTTCCACTCCACAGATGCAGGCAGTAAAGGCCCAGAGGTCAGGGAACTTGCCAGTACTATCAGTGCATCAGGAACAGTGGAACGGAGAGCCAGCGCTCTCCCCCGGCTAGGCAGCTCCAGGACCTATGCCGGCCCAGTTCTCGTGGGTTCACACACCTTCCGACTAGCCTTCCCCTCCAGGGCGGCTGTGAGGGTTACGCGGGCTCGTCCCCTGGAAGCGCTTAACTGTGCCTGTCAGCCATGAGAAAAGCCAGCAGAGAATGAGCTCCATCTCCACAACGGGTCTGAACCCCAGGGGGACAGGCTGTCAGATGGAAGACCAGGAGAGAGAATGTGTCAGCCCAGCACGCGTGAGGCCCAGGGAAGCGGCGAGAGTCGCAGGATCCGTTTAGGGGCTCCGTGAGCCCCTCAGCTCTGGTCTGCAAGTCCCCAAACTTCCCCAGTGTTCTCGGAATCGGCCCGCTAGAGCAGGGCCGGCAGAACCCTGCCTGGGGCCGGGACCGCGGGAGGGGTCGGAGTGGAAGCGTGGCTGCCCAGGCTGACAGGCACGTCCAGGTGGCTGGTCGCTCACGCCTAGCACAGCTACTTTGGGGCCGTGGCCACCAATGTGTTTCTGAAAAGTCCTGGAAATTCCAACTTTCCTAAAGGGTGAGCTACTCAAGAAGTGGGTTCACATGTCAGGAGTCAAAATTCGTTTTTAATGCTTATTGGTATTTCTGCATTAAAAAGTGACTACAAATGTCTTGCTGAAGTTTCCACTTTTTTTTTTTTTTAAGTTTCCACTTTAAAGATTTTATTTATTTATTTGACAGAGAGAGATCACAAGTAGGTAGGCTGGCAGAGAGAGAGGAGGAAGCAGGCTCCCCGCTGAGCAGAGAGCCCGATGCAGGGCCCGATCCCAGGACCCTGAGATCATGACCTGAGCCAAAGGCAGCGGCTTAACCCACTGAGCCACCCAGGCGCTCCTGAAGTTTCCACTTTAAATGCACAATTTTACCTCATTTTATTGTAAGGAATGGTTACAGAAAATGCAGATATCAGTATCTGAAAAATACATTCCATGACACGGACTCCAAGGAACGCCACCAATCAGCGCCTTCCAAGGCCACCATCCTGCACAGAGCACCGCCCTGCGTGGCAGGAAGCCCAAGGGATCCCCCTGAATGCGTACCTCCTGCTCTTGCCCTGTAACCCCCCTTCCCTCCCATCGCACAGCTGTCATGGCAACAGCCAGCCAGATGCCTCTGCCACAGGAGGACCAGCCACAAAGCCCAGCACGTGCCAAGTCAGGTCTCCCCACTACAAAGCCTGTCTGCCGAGTGCAACAGGTCAGCGCAGGGTTTGTGCCACCGAAGGGAGCACGCGCGGGCGGCGATCTTCCGGAGAACGTCTTTAAGGCTGTGTGACCATTTTGGGGGCTGCTTTAGTGTTCAGTTTGCATCTGGTCAAGCACTGGCTCCTCGCGATTGCTGCATTAAATGACGATGACAACGTGGCTTCCCAGGCCCTGCCCCCACGGAGAAGCCTGCATGAGGGGAGCAGTCCCGGTCCCAGAAGACCTTCGGTGCCTGTCAGGACCGTGTCCCACTGCCCTGCATGGTACCACTGTCGTCTGGGCGCCCAGTGCACCCCTCGGGTCTAAGCCTCACGCAGCCCCTCCTGAGGTGCGCCCCCCACTTTGTGCCTAAGGACCAGGCCAGCGCAGTCCCAGGCAGCGGGCCAGGCAGGGGCGCGTGCGGAGCAGTGGCTGACCCGCTGGGCCACTGGCCTCCACGCAGGCACGGCCACAGTGACTTGGGGCTGAGGTAGAGGGCCAGCGGGCGTAGGGACCCCACTGCCGGAGCGTGTGTGGCTGGGGGACACCGCGCAGGCCACAGACCCCAGGCACAGCACTCGTTCTGCCCCATCGTCCGCCCAGACACCGCCCCAGATCACCAGAACCGGAAAGTCCCAAGTGTAGGCACTTAAGTTGGGAGGCCAGTTCCTGCGCTGGGGGTTGCAGCCAGTTAAGTGAGGCCACGGGCGCACACGCGGGCCGAGGCAGAGGTCCCTGTGCAGTGGGCCTGGTGCCAGGCAGAAGGCCGGCAGAGCTGATGCAGTGCAGCACGCGGACGCGCACACGGACCTCGGGGCAACCGGCAGCTCTCTCAAGGACTGCGAGTGAGATGCTGCCGCTAGCAGCTGGGCTACGGGCCAAAGTGACATGGGGACAGCCCTGCAGTTGTAGAGCATGGCCAGTGCCAACAAGGGCAGGGACGCGGGAGCCCCACGGGCAGCTGCCACGGAACCTGCCATGAGCAGCCCAGCGAGCACCCCATGGTCCCCCCGCACAGACAAGGACACAGCGAAGCCATGCGGAACTCCCAAAACGCTTGCCCACTCCGGGGCCGCCCAGCACTCTGCCATCCCCGGACCGGAACAAAGAGGAGCTGGCCTCAGCGTATTTTAGACAGGACTTGAGCACTTAAGTGCAATGAGAGGCAAGACAGCGACTAAAACTGGTAACAGCAGGGCAGGAGCGGGACGTCAGCCCGATCCCTGATGGGCTTCCCATCCTCCGCTCTCCACCCTGATGTGGAAAGAGCGAGCATAAAAGCACCCACTGCCTGGATTCACATCTGAAGCACAATTATCTTACTTTCCAGCTAAAGAACCGGGCTACCTCACGAAGCCCTACTTCCTCGTGGTCCTGCTCTGCTGACCACGGGCCTCACGTGGGCAAGTGTCTGTCAAGAAGAGTTGTTCTTCTGCAGAAGTTGTACAGGAAATGTGTCACAGACTTTAGAGGACCAGAGGATTCTTCTGATTCTTTTAAACATTGTGCACAAGCTCATGTTAACATAGAAAGCATATATATCTCATAAATGACAGAAGTATTAAAAAGTAGCACTCCGGCTTATCAGCTTGTTTTATACACACATTTAGGCAACAGACTGTATAAATCTACAGCAACAGAGACGACAGACCACCGTCCAAAAAACAAAGCAAGAAAAGCAGGCTGTTGCTGAGATATTTAGTCCCTTTACACGTACACCCACACTTCATTAGCGCAAAAACAACGTAGTGGTTGCTCACAGTCTGAAAAGTCGGCGTTACGACGGACACTGCTAAGCTCTGAGAGTAATTCATGGGTACACGTGCTCATCTCAGAATTTCTTTCTTTAAAGCAATGGTAGAAGTTTCTCTAAATGTGCATTTTTTAAAAACTGGCCAAACCTTCAAAAGGAGCTTTTCAGCGCCACAGGGTTAGCAACACGCACTAGCAGCGATGAAGGCCCCCAAAGCTCGGGGGCCTCATTCCACGGATGAGCCAGCGTGTTCCAAACCTGCTTGCACCCGCTTGCAGGCTGCTGGGAACCGTGGGCCCCTGTGCCTGCCAGCCAGAGGCCACACAATCCCCCCCCAACACCCCACCGCTGGGCCCGGCAGCCCCGTGCGCACCGTGGCCCCATCAGGGCCAATCGTCAGAGTCACTAGTGCGTGCATGTGCAAGGCGGGCTCCGAGTACAGGTGCGGACATCGAACCCCCCGGAGCGTGGCTCTACACCACGTGCAGCACACAGTGCGTCTCCACCAGCATGCCCCGATGGCAGAGCGAGGCCTCCACGCATGGCACGCAGCCAGACGAGAGAACCAGACGCTGCGCTCCTGAACCCAGGTAAAGCTTTCAGTTGTTAAGGCCACGATTTTTCAGCTCTCATCTCTGAACCCTGTTTAGAAAATTTCACTTTTTTTTTAAAGGGGCAGCTCACTAAAAACATCAGCTTAGGTTTAAAAAACAAGCCTTGGGGCAAGAGGATCCTATAATCTTTGAGGAAACACTGCGCTGCCACTTACCCAGAGCAAAGGCAGCGCGCATGGGGCGGCCAGCCACCAGCCGCCCCACCACGGGGTCCCGCCCGCCCGGCTGCTGGTGCAGGAAGATCACGGGATTGCTCCACACGGACACTAAGCTACCGGGAGGGGAGGGGTTTTCCGAGTGTCCCAGTATGTTGCAAGCAGAATGGGGTCCAACTCTTGTCACAGGTGGTGCTGAGACGACACAGCTTGGTCCACCAAGTCGTCCAGTGACCTCGATCATAGTCGGACACACGGACAACCCAATGGAATCCTTGTAATGGGGTCAATCCCCCCCAGGGTCCTTCATTGTTCAGTCTGTTCCGCAGCAAGACGGGACGGCCAGCCCCTGCTCTGGGTGGGTCAGGCTCTTGAACAGAGCAGCTGCCGGCGAGGCGACCGGGATGTGGCCTGGGGGATCCCTAAGAGACCCCCCCCAGAGTCAGTACATCAAAGCAAATGTTGCAAACCCTCACGGGCTTGTTCAGATCAAACTTTATAATAGGAATCTCCTTGGTCGAGCATTTATGGCAAAGAAGGCGTCCACAGTGGCGGCTGTGGAAGCAAAGCAAGGGGGTGTGAGGGGGCCTCCAGCGGCCGCGGCGGCACCGCCAGCCCCGCACACGCGTTACAGCACCGGCGAGGAAGGCTCGTCAAAGACCAAGAGCCGCTCGGCACAGCCCAACGTCGGGCTCGTCCTCACAGGCCCAGCCCCTCGGCTCCCAGCGCAGCCGAGCCCCTCCCCCTCCTGCATGCACCGGCCACGGCGGCGTCGCCAGTGCAGGGCCCTGGCAGGTCCATGGCTTCTTGCGGAGAAAGGCAGAAGCAGGGAGACACAGGAGAGCCACCGCCCCCTCTGGAAGGTGACCTTGGGGCCTTACCAGTGATGCTTGCGAGTCGTGACTCCAAACTTGGCAGCACATTCGTAACAGGTGGACCCATCGCACCATGGAGGCTCCTTGGACAGCATGTCTGCAAGGATGGGCGGAGAGGCCCCGTCCCTATCAGAGTGACCGTGCCAGGTGACCTGGGGGCCGTCGCAGTGACGTGGGCACAGGAGCAACACAGGGGAGGGCTCTGGAGCCCCAGCACTTGCCAGGCAGGCTGGGGCAGGAGGGGCAGTGCTCAACGCTGTGACAGCAGAGTGTCTGCGGGGGACCTGGGCGGCCAGGGGCGGCCAGAGCAGGAGGCGCAGTGGGAGAGAGACCGCAGGCCGGGAAGACTGGCAGAGGCCACACAGCAAGGGGCCAGGGGGGAAGGGATGGACCTAGAGCAAGCACCACAGGCGACGAGGGGCCAGGAGGAGGCAAGAGCGGCTGAGGGCTTGGTGTGGGCTGCGGAGCATTTGGGCCGGGAGTGACCAGCACGCGTAACAGAACCGTGACTCATCTCCAGGCTGAACGGCAGCTCTCTGCCGCCCAGAGCGCCCTGCCCATGCACGCGGCCTGACCTCACAGCAAGGAACGGCGCGGGGCTGGTCACCGCCCAGCACCTTCCACAGTAGCACCCGGGACGGCTCCTACCCTAAGCTCTGAGAAGACGGCCCATGTGCGCTGCGAACGGCAGGGGTATGAGACACACTGTACATGGGCACTGGCTCTGCTGTGGACCACTCAGGCACGCTGGACAGGTCACCCGGCGCCACTGCCACCTCAGTAGGGATGGGGTAA
The DNA here is from genome assembly GCF_030435805.1 of Mustela lutreola. NCBI lineage: Eukaryota > Metazoa > Chordata > Mammalia > Carnivora > Mustelidae > Mustela > Mustela lutreola. Next base: position 61,073,281 of record NC_081304.1, on the reverse strand, counting down.
CGCTGGCAAATATGAGACCACGCAGAGTGCCGCTCTCCTCGCCATAGAGGGAACAGGGTGGGTGTGGTCAGTAGGGACAGAAGCAGAAGGCTGTCCCAGAGGATGCGGAGCCTGGACATAGACGTGCAGGGACTGCTGGACCCATGCACGGGTGACCCAGGAGTTCACGGATTGCTGGTGGGATTGGGGAGCCGGGAGCAGATGGGGCCCGAGAGCACTCTGTGAAGAGACTGCTCACAGCCCCTCTCCCACCACGGCCCTCACAGAAAGCTGTATACAGGGCCAGGAACACACGGGCGCATTCTGGGGTTCAGAGGTCACCAGGACATCTAGATGACCCACACCAGGACCATGTGTCCGGGAGGAGCAGGAAGGAGCCACTCACCTAACAGTCTGAACAGAAGCTGCTTTGTGGCGACCTGGTAGTTGAAAATGTTGATTCCCTGGTTATTGTTGACCCCAAGGCGAGCTCCAGAGCGGACGACGGCGCGGCACAAGTTGGCATTCCCTTTCATGTACGCCAAGAGCAGCACTGGAAAACCAAACAGCAGCAGGGTTCCTTCCTACCCGGGCTCGGCCGAGGGGAGCACAGGCCCTGGCAGCGTGCGTGCCAGCAAAGGCCCTGCGGACACTCTGGGAAACCTCAATGGGGGGTACGCAGCTTTGTCCAGTCCAGGGCCAGGAGCCCAGGATGTACAGGGCCGCTCCGGGGCCCGGTGAGCGCATCGTTCCAGAGACGTGAGCAGAGATCAGACGCGGGAGGAGGCCCGGAAGGAAGGCCTTTGTCTCAGCTTCCCCCCTCTGGCACGCGCTCGGGGGAAGAAAGCCCTAGTTACGTGACACAAGAACACCTGAACACGTGGAGAGAAAAGTCAGCTCAGGCTCACCCTCCACACTGGGGAGGTCTCCCATGCAGGCGCCAGCCCTCTGGGCTCCCAGGCTCCAGCCAGGACCCTGCGAGCCCGTCGCTCCTGTTAGCTCCCGCTAACACCCTGCACTCCCCCACTTCACTCCGTCCTCTCAAGGGTGCAGGCGGACGGGGGCAATGATTTCCAATGAGGGAAGAGGCACAGAGAGATCACAAAAGCACCCAGCGGCACCACTGAGAAGAGAGCAAGGCACTGGGAACCGGGTCTGTGCACTTAAGCCCGACGAGAAGTGCCGCCTGCCCGTTTCCAGTTCCCAGTCAGCGGCGCACAGCAGCGGTGCCAGGCCCACAACCCACTCCCAGAGCCAACTCCCTCAGACCTAGGCTCAGCACAAAACATTCATACGCCAAGGCCAAGAACAGACAGGATACAGGCGCCCGTCTAAGGTTCTGGACGCTCCTGGGACGCCATGCTGCTGCAAAGGCCGAGGCGGCGCTGTCTGGCAGGAGGGAGGATGAACGGGAGCGCGGCAGCGGTACAGGGCTCTGGGAGCTCAGGCTGGTTTCACCCGTTTCCCTACTTGAAAAATGGGGATGCGCTGCTTGCACTGCTAATAGGGGGCTGCGGGCACTGCACAAGCGTCTACATGCAAGAGTTCCTCAGAAACGCAGGGACAGCCACACGAGTTAGCGCCATGACGCCATGACCGCAGGCAGCTGGAGCAGCACCGCGGGAGGGCCTCCACGGGACTCCTGCCCCTGTGTGCGTAACGGGCCACGTTTCCGAAGCCCATCAACACACACAGCAGCACACCCCCCACCCCGGAAGCACGTGCAGGGCCAGACAAGGGGCAGAGGAGGACAGGAAACACAGGCAGGCACGTGTGCGGACAGAGGCGTGGCTGGGGGGGTTCTCTAGACACTTCCGACATGCGTGTGTCCCCAATCAGACACTGCAGAACGCCACGGGGGCTCCAGGGACAAACGCTCCAAGAGCCCCTCCCGATGCGCAGGCAGGTGTCCTCCAAGGATGACGTGTGTGCCCGGGCTCCTGTCCTTCCGGGAGGCGGGAGCCCAGGCCCAGGGAGCGGGGACGGCGGCCTTGCACGCTGACGTACCCGTGTTCCCTTCTGCATCCGGCTTATCCAGAGGGTACTCAGGCATGCACTCCAGGAACAGCTCGAAGATGGTCGCTGCATTCTCTCTGCCATACTGTCCCAGGATGTGCAGGGGTGACTGGCCGCTGACAGAGCAAGCAGGAAACGTGGGGTCATGCACAAAAGATGTAATTTTCTGACCCCCGTGATGCCCGATAAATTTAAGAACACTGACTAGGTCATCAAAGCTTCTCTACAGGGACACCTGGGTGGCTCAGTGGGTTAAGCCGCTGCCTTCGGCTCAGGTCATGATCTCAGGGTCCTGGGATCGAGTCCCGCATCGGGCTCTCTGCTCAGCAGGGAGCCTGCTTCCCTCTCTCTCTCTCTGCCTGCCTCTCCATCTACTTGTGATTTCTCTCTGTCAAATAAATAAATAAAAATCTTTAAAAAAAAAAAAAAGCTTCTCTACAAAGTATTTTTCAGAAAGAAACACTCCAAGGTACCAAAGCCGGTCAAGTGCGCTACTGGCCAATTAGTTCTACAGTGCGGACCTGCGAGGCACGGGGACCACGGCAGTGAGGGCAGGCCAGGCGGCGTGGAACCCAGGCCTCTGCTCCGACCACACACACTCACCGCAGGTTGAAGGCTTCGGCGTCCACGGTGCACTCGGTTAGGAGGACCCGGATGCTGTTGAGCCGACCATGCATGACCGCGAGATGCAGAGCTGCAGAGTAAACCTCTTACTGGGCAAGCCCAGGACCCATGCGGGAAACATGGCCTCTTCACAACCTCCCTCGGAACAGGATGCAGCCACAGCAGCCCCCGTCCACTCACACAGCCACGGCTCCCCAGCCTCAGTGCCCCCCCAGACGGAGTCGTGCGCGCAGCCCTGGCAGACCATGCACTCTGCGTCTGTGGTCACCCAGAGCAAAGACTTCAGGGCTTCACCAGAAACCACTGCAGGGCTCGGGAGGAAGCTGCCCGGAACGGTCCATGGGAGCCCAGCCCAGAGCCCACCCTGCCACAGCTCTGCTGCTGTGGAAACCAGCCTCCCCAATGAGGGCAGGCCGGGGTGCGGGACACCTCGATGTCCAGATGAGGGGCACTGTGGAGGGCACCCACCGTTATTTCCATTCTCATCCACAGCAGCAAAGTCCACTGCATTCTCCAGGAGCACGGAGCAGATGGTGGGCAGGTCCTGCTGGGCAGCGAGATGGAGGGCCGTCTGGCGATGCTTCGTCAGCTCATTCACTCTGGCTCCTGCAAGAAGCTGTGCGGGCTGGTTACCTGAGCAGCCTCTCCGCCGCAACCGGCACAGGTCCTGCCGACCGCCCGTCTCCAGATATTTGCGTACCCACCCGGCCAGCAACGATGGGACCGTGCGGGCCTTGCACACGCTCCAGGGGAAGCAGAAGCCAGCGAAACCCGCTCCAAGCAGAAAGCGACAATTATCGGTATATGAAGAAGCCATTCCTTAGGACACAAAAACTCGACTTCTAAGTCTTCACGCTACAGACCACGCAGGATGACAGTGATATTCACCGTACTGTGCAAGGATGTCCACTGCTCACAGCAGCAAAACCAGATCGCAAGAAGGATTGAGTTACAAAAATTACAGAATATCCAAACAACAGAACAATAGCCAGTAAGATGATAAAGATTTGTAGTTTCACACGGAAGGACACTATGATACAGGAAGTCAAAGAAAGGCCAGTTAGAAGATAGGATGACAGCACGGTCCCATCTGCAAAGAGAGACAGACACACAGACACACACACTGATGGTGTATAAAAGCACGCAGACCAAACTCAGAGGTGTGGGGGGTATAAGGGAGATGTGACCTGCTTCAACATCCTTACATGCTTTATGGTTTTCCACAATAAGCATATACTATGTTTATATTATTTTCTGTTGTTATTAAGATTTTAAATACTCTTCACATCAAACACGGAGCTAGAACTCACAACCTAGAGATCAAGAGTCACGTACCACTGACTGAACGAGCTGGGTGCCCCTCCTATGTCTTTTTTTTTTTTTTTTTAAAGATTTTATTTATTTACTTGACAGAGATCACAAGTAGGCAGAGAGGCAGGCGGGGGTGGGGGGTGAAGCAGGCTCCCTGCTGAGCAGAGAGCTCAATGCGGGGCTCCATCCTGAGATGGTCTCCTGAGACAATGACCTGAGCTGAAGACAGAGGCTTTAACCCCCTGAGCCACCCAGGCGCCCCTCCTATGTCATTTTTAAAAAGAAATTAACTCCAAGAATTACAGAATCAAAAGCAGGAAGGACCTTTCGACAATATCCTGTCTACTCGTTCTTTTTCGGACAGACTTCCAAGTTGCGGCTAGAGTCCATGGTGCCTGCCCCGCAGCCCGAAGCCAGGCCGGCTCCCAGTGGGTGCAGACACTCTGCCTCGCAGCTCTGGTTCGGACCCTGCCTTCCAAGTCCCAGCCTCCGCGACCTTTGGGCACCCAGTGCAAGCACCCACAGGTCTGGGAGGACATTCCAAGGGGGATCCATGGCCAAAGTGCTGCGTGTGCTGGGGCTCAGACAGAGCTAATCTCAAGGATGGTTAACTGGGGATGGGGAGAGGTCTGGGCAAAGGCACTCTTACATGCGAACAGGCTCCAACATGAATCTGACGGCCACAGTTTGATGAGCTGTTTCTAGGCCCTCCCACCACCTGTGAGGTCAGGGAGGCAGCAGCTTGACCTTGGTGAAGGGGCCGTGACCCTCAAACCTGTCCCAGCTCTCAGATGGAAGGACACATGGCCTGAGACTGTCTGCTACTTTGCGGCCCCCCTATGCCTCCGTGGCTGGTTCCCATACCCAGTCTGGGCCTGCTGCTACCAGACACCCCGCCATCATTCTCCAGCCCTCCTCGTGGAACTGCCCCCCACAGCCCACTGCAGAGGTACCTGCTCTCTCAGCTCTAACACATAACAAGTCTTAATTGTTTTCGAAGAAGTCTTTTTCAAAAACAAAAATGGGACAGGGGCACCCAGTTGGCTTAGCTGGTAGAGCCCGTGACTCCTGGTTTCGGGGCTGTGAGCTCAAAGCTCACACTGTGGGAAGAGAAGAGCAGAAAAGGAAAGGAGTGGAAAAAAGGAAAGAAAGAAAGAAGGCGGGACATTGAACGCCAGTCAAGTGCCCTCCTTGCTAGTCGGGCAGAAGGTACTGGGTTTGATGGGAGGTTCAGGGTCCGGCCAGGGGACATGAAGCCCTTTGCCTGCATGTGCTTTCAGCTCACACACTTGCTTGGCTTCTCCACACCAAAAGGAAAAAGGCTGCTCACAGTTCTAGGTCTGACGTGTCACACCCTCCAATCTGGTCCCTACCTGCCCTTCCAACCACAGCTCCAACACCCTCCCGAAATTCCAACTGAACCTTCCTAGTGAAGCACTCACACGCACTTTCTAGTCTCCACGTCCTTGCTTGGACTGTGCCCCGCCTGGGTGGCACTGTGTCGCACTGGGAAAGACAGGGTTTGCAGCTGAACAGAAATGGCTAAAATCCCAGCCACGCTACTGACCACCTCATATCTCGAGGGAAACTTCTTTCTGGGCTTACATTTTCTGCTTTGTAAGATGTGAAAATTTTCCTACACCTCTCTGAGTGGTTTTGAGAATTAAGGAGTGGTCAGCTCCTTGACGTCAATCTTGGCGATGATTTCTGGATCTGACTCCAAAAGTGAAAATAAACAAGCTGGGCCAGAAACTAAAAAACGTCTGCACAGCAAAGGAAATCATCAACAGAATGAAAAGGCGTGAACTACGAGTGAACGTATGCGCAAGTGACACGTCTGATAAGGGGCCAACATCCAAAATATACACAGAACTCACCGCAACTCAATACCCGATGAGTAAGTGAACAATGTAAAAACAGGCAGAAGGACCTGACAGTTCTGCAGAGAAGACGTCCAGATGGCCAGCAGACACAGGAAAAGATGTGCAACATCACGCGGCATCAGGGAAACGCAAATCAAAATCACGATGAGATACCACGTCACCCCGGTCAGAAGGGCTTAAAATCAGCAGCATGGGAGACAGCAGGGGCCGGCGAGGGAGCAGAGAACGGGGACCCTCGTGTACGGCCAGTGGGTGAGCAGGCTGCTGTAGCCACTCTGGAGAACAGCACGGATGTTCCTCAAAATATGAGAAACGGAAACACCGTGTGACCCAGTAATTTCACTACTGGATATTCATTGAAAGGAAAATCGCTATTTAAAGAAAAAAAAGATAAAGGAGCAAGTTTCTTGCACACTGTAAAAAAGCTTTAAAATGCCTTTAGTATCACACAAACCAACCAGCACAACCAGCACGGGAACTCTTGATAGTCTGGACCTGCTCTTGGACTCCTTGAGTTCTCCACAGAGAGCAGAGGCAGACGCCTGCGAGTCTGGGACCCGTCTTCTACACAGGCACCTGCAGCACCCTGCACAGCTGGGGCCTGCGCAGAGGCACAGGCGGACCAGCCAGCTCAGGCTGGGCCTGCAGCCACGCCCGCACGCCACACACCGCAGCCCAGGGGAGGGCTCCAGCGTGCACGCGTGTCCTGGGCTGTGGGACAAACACTGGGCGCTATCTGCACCCACATCCGCCGCAGCCTTACAGGCCAAACCAAGACAGGAAGCGGATCCAGGGTGCATGACCGACGAACGGGGAATGACGCAGCATGCGCACATGGCCAGCACAACTTAGCCAGAGACAACGAGCTCATGCTTTCTGTAACAAGATGGGTGCACCCTGAAGGCATTAGGCTCCATGCAATAAGGCAGAGAAAGACAAACACCATATGACCCCGCTTACATGGAGAATCTAAAAATCAAAAACCCAAACTCACAGGTACAGAGAACAGACTGCCGATTTTCGGAGAGGGGGGTGTGGGGTGCTGAAATGGGTGAAGGGAGTCAAAAGGTACAATCTTCCAGTTACAAAATACATAAGTCCAGGGCGCCTGGGCGGTTCAGTCAGTTAAGCCTCTGCCTTCGGCTCAGGTCATGATCTCAGGGTCCTGGGATCGAGCCCCACATGGGGCTCTACTCAGCGGGAGCCTGCTTCTCCCTTTCCCTCTGCTGCTGCCCCTGCTTGTGCGTGCTTGCTTTCTCTTTCAAATAAATAAATAAATCTTAAAAAGAAAAATAAATAAAACACGTAAGTCCTGGGGCAGTAATGCACAGCACGGGAACCACAGGTAATACCATACCGCGCACCTGAAATTGCGAAGAGTAAATCTTAAAAGTTCTCATCAGAAGAAAGCGTGTGTACCCGTGTGTGACAGATGTTAACTAGATGTGCCGTGGTGGTCACTCTGCACTCCACACGAATACTGAACCACTGTGACGTACCCCGGAAAATACCACAATGGGACATACTGATGAGAGCACGTAAGCGTGTGCCAGCGGCCCTGAGAGCACACACTTGGCGCTGGTGCAGACGTAGGCCTCCCTGCCCTTGCGGCCGGGCCTGCCCCGGATCCTGCTTTCCCCCAAGGCCTCACCCCAGCACCTGCGCACGGCGCCGTCTGGGCTCTCAGGATGCACTGCCACAGACACAGGGCTCCCCAAAGGGCACTGGCTTAGCTCCCCAAATTCATGCCAGCACTTCAGAAAACCCGCCAGAACAGCAGTGATGAGAGCTCCTGCACACGGCACGACCCAGCCCACAGGTCCCACACACTGCTCGCAGCACGTACCAAGTTGCGGACGATGATCTCTGAGCCCGCTTGGACGGCAAGGTGCAAAGGGGTTAGCTTGGATGCGTCCTGGACTCTGGAGTTCACATTTGCCTGCACGCTGATCAGGAACAGGACGCTCTCGATATCAGAGTTCTGAACTGCCACGTGGAGAAAATTCCGGCCTTTGTTATCCACCTAAGGCAACAAGAAGGAGCCAAAACATTAGTGGGCCTCCCTCACGAGGGAGCCTCCTGAGCACGAGCCAGAGGCGATGGTGTGGCCTCAGGTCCAGGAGGCTCAGGTCCAGGAGGCTCCTTCCAATAGCCCACACTGCACGTGCCCCCCACCCACCACAACATGTGTGCATTTGGTCGCATGTGCAAGGCCCTGGAAAACTGAGAAAGAGACGACCTGCGGATGGGAAAGGAAGGGGGCGCTCAGGGAGAAAGGAGAAGGCAGAGACTAGCTGTGGGGTCCCCTGCTTGGCTCAGACCAACCACCAGGACCCCCCACCTCAGCAGCAAGAGCAGCCCGACCCCGAGCAGTTGCACAAGGTTCCTCCTCCATCAAGCTACAGGGTAAGAGCACGCGGCGGGGAGGCAGCCACCAGCCTGCTGCAGACCGGAGCTCCGTGCAATTGGCCAGAGAAGTTGTGGCTACGAGAGCCATCACGTCCCCGAGTGCTCGGTGAGAAGTGAGGGGGCAGCGCCCACACACCCACAGCCACACACACAGCACGTGCTGCTGTCCCAGGCGGTGTTTCTACAAAGGACTCTGGTCCACCAAGCCCGACTCCCTTGTGTATGAGGAAACACGAGGGGCTGCCCGCTCCCAACCCTGCGGCAGCACCCGCAGCCCGCTCACACACCAACGCAAAGCCAGCAGCCCAGGGCAGCCTAAGCTCCAAAACGGCTCATCTGCCGCGCCAGGACTTCCTTCTGTTCAGCTGCCATATCTCCACGTCACTGCCCTCGGCAGCTACTCATGAACCCTGACGGGGACCTCAGTCCCACCTGGACGCCCTGAGGCCGGCCCTTCGCCAACCCCTGAAGCAGCACAGAGAATGGGGGGCCTGAGCCTGCCACCCGGACGGAGCCCCGCTCCTCAGAGACGCTCTCCCTGGAGAGCTGCCCCCACACCAGCCGCTCCTCCTGTTCAGTTCACAGCTCCAGAAGACCTTCATCACCACGACCAGGAAACCAAGGAGAGGCACATGAGGACACCATTGGGGCACACCACAGAATGACGCCCCGGCCGGGACTTGGCCACTTCAGCCTCCCTGTGCGCGGGGCACCAGCAAAGGGCTGACACGGGGCAGAGCACTCCACTCTCCGCCAGCACCGACAGTCCGCCGGAACGGCCGGACTTCAGGAAAGAGGAAAGCACTTTCAGCACAGGTGTCTTCGTGAGAAGAGACCCGTTCGGCTGGGGACATCGGTTAGTCTCCGCATCACGGGGTCCCCCGAGCTCGGGCAGTGGAACGCAGTGTTGGGTGTGGGTCCCTCACCTGCTCGGCAGCCCCGGACTCCCGCTTGAGGATGGCCTCTGCCGCCCGGTTATTCTTGTAAGTCATGGCGCAGGCGAAAGGGGTCAGCCCCTGTCTGTCGCGGACGTTCAAGTGGATATCGGGGTGGGAGATCAGCAACTGAATGATGACGCTGTGCTGGTTGCTGATGGCCACGTGCACAGGCGCTCTCCCTTCCGCGTCCTGCAGGGACAGACACAAGCTCAGTGTCCAGACGCAAGGAGAAACGAGGGGAGAAACAGGAAGGGGATCAAATCAGATCGGGTCTGAGAACCGATACTGCCCCCCTGCGTCCGCAATCAGCTTTTCAAGAGTCCAAGCCCAGAGAAAACCAGAAGCCGTGGGCATCTCCCTCACACTCCAGTGATCCAAGGACACAAACACGCTTGGTTCGGAAGATGAACCAGCAGTCAGGCTCGCCTGAGACCACCGCCCACTCGGCGGCAGGCAGCCTACGTCCTCACGGGCCGGGATACCGACGAGCACCAAGGAACATGACTCGGGTGCTCCACGGAGCTCCGGGGACAGCTGAGCACAGTACTCAGCTTGAGTCTCGGACAAACTCCCCACAGAGACGGACAACCAACGGAGGTGAGAGGCCAAGAGAAGCTGACCGAAGGAACACTCCTCACGCTGTAGGAAGGACAAAGGCACAGAGTGGGAGAATCTTCACCTGAAAGTCTTGCAATTTACAGGGCAGACTGTGTGACCCAGGGGAAGTCACTCCATCCACCTGTCCCTTAGGCCCACTCACGGCCACACCGAGGCCCAGGACCGAGAGTCTGCAAGGCTCTCTTACCTGCAAAGCAGGTAAGAGATTACTCCCTAATTCTGCCGTCAGCATCCCTCTCCTGGAAAGAGAAATTCTCCATACCTGTGTGTTTACACTGGCACCAAATTCCAGAAGACACTGTACTGTCTCCTCCAGCCCCCAGGAGGCTGCCAGATGCAAGGGGGTCTGCCCGTCTCTGGCCTCCTCCTCCCCTTCTCCGTTAGGACCGGGCTGCCTGGGACTGTTCACATCGCAGCCGCTGAAAGCGAGGGGGACATGAGAGGCGGGCTCCAAGAGCCAGGCTCCCAACCCAGCCGGAGGCTCGTCAGCAAGTGCACAGCAGCAGCCTCACCCGCCCAACGTGCTGCTGCCGTGGCCAGGACAGCTGTCTCAGTCACAACCCGATGTCCAGGTCTGACCCCACTGATTTTCCTTTGGTCTTGGGGGCAGCCTGGGCATCAGAACTCTTCAAAGCCCCCCCAGGGATGTGTGTGCGATCATCTTGAGAACCACTGCTCCAAAGGTCCCCACCGTGCATACTGCACCCTGAGCGTGCCATGGACCTGCTAGGGCTCATGCACCTTCAGCGGGCGGGGGCCCGGGGGGGTCCCCATAGGCGCCATCTGGTTTCCTCCGCCCCAGCCTCCTGCCTGCACTGTGTGAACTGGCCTGATGGGACTACGGGAGCGTCTAGGGCCCCCAGAGCAGGAAGCTGGCTCAGCTTCGAGACTGCGACATGGGCACACAAGCCCTTCTCCTCAGAAGTGGGTCAAGTGCCTTCACTGGCTGACTTCACAGAGCAGGGGCCCTCTGACAGCCTTCATGGGGATGTAAGACCCACCAAGGCATGCCAAGACCGCAGCTGAGGAAGAGGACACGAGGAGACACTGGGGGTTCTCTCACCTGCGAATAAGGAAGCAGGCGGTAGACTCGTTGTTCTCATCGATGGCCCTGTGCAGGAGTGTCTGCAGGCAGCCCCCGGGCCCCGGGCCCCAGCACGTGGCATCGCAGCCGTGTCTGACCTGCAGAAAACACAAGTGACTCACAAACACTGCCCAGCAAAGTCACTCTATTATCCCCTCTGAGCTCTAGGTTCACCATAAGATTCACTGTTTTCAGGCAAGATACAGCTGACAATCTACTGCTAGTGATACTAATCTGTAGAACACTGATTAAAATATGCTTTGTGCCAGGTCCTGTGGGATGGATTTGGGAAACACAAGAAAGACAGAAAGACAACATTATCATCACCCTTGGGAGCCCTGTCCCAGGAGGGACAGAAAACAGACGCACTCCTGTGGCCTCAGTGACACGCCTGTAACTCACAGGGAATGTCGCCATCAGCTACGTGAAGCCCCAGCTGCACAGTGCACCCCTGGCAGGGACCAGGCACATCAGATAGCTTGGTGAGGACTTCCTGGGGCCTGTCTTCTGAGTAAGGGAGATAAACCAGAGCTCTGAGGACTTGTCACTATGGTATCCGTGAAAGCAGCCCACACCCAAGGCCTCCTGAGGAGGCACCCCAGCTCTCTGGCATCTTGGCAGTCCTGGTAAAGACAGCCTAAGAGAAAGTGCTGGAAAGATCACATTGAACTGCAAGTTCCTAAAGAGGCTTTTCCACTGCTCATCCTCGACCCGACTGGCTGCTGGCAGCTCTCTTGTTCCTTGCGACCACTAGGCAGACAGCAACTCAGTCTCAGACACAAAGGCCCCCATGCGGAAACGGAGGCCGGAGCTGAGCCTGTCTCACCAGGGTGGATGCAATGTCCTCCAGACCGTTTGCCAAGGCGAGCCACAGCGGGGGGTTCCCCTTTTCATCCGGCACGGACATGTCCGCGCCCCGGGTGCAGATGGCGTCCACCACGAGCGGAAGCTGGTTTCTGATGGCCAGCTGAAGGGCTGTCTCCCCGTCCTGAGTCCTGCGAAGACACCCACCCAAAGCCAAGATATGTAGCCGGAGCCCAACGCGTGCCCCAGCGCATTCCAGAGGCCAGAAAGCATGTCGCTCACGCTAACCAGCACTCCCTCAGAGCACTTTATCCTGTCAGCAGCCTCTGTCCCTTCTGCCTTTTTAAAAATACAGCTGAGCCACCCCAGTGCCCCCAGATGGTAACGCAGCGCCTGTGTGTACTGGTGTGCACTCGGCCATACGGCTGCTTCTCGCAGCAGGTCAGTAACCTGCCGCCATGCACTTGACTGACCGCTCCCTCTCCTCAGCCATTCCAGGTCACTTGACACTAGAGATACTGATAAATTCCTCTGGAAATACGGGAACACTAGAAACCAAACTCCGCATTTCTCCCCCAAGCCCTTTGGACAGCTCACTAGCTGGAATGTTGTTCGTTGAGCGCGAGATCGCTCTCTAAACAACAGCTTCTGGACTGTCCTTTCAGTGAGCTCTGTGCGGTTTCGTGGCCTGGTCCTGGAGGGTTCCCCTCTGCCACCCCCGGGCCCAGTGCGCCGGGAGCGGGTCCTGCGGGGAGAGCACAGCGCCGCCCACCTGACGTTTATGTCCGCCTGGTGCTCCAAGAGAAAGAGCGCACTCCTGCTGTCCTGCCGCTGCATGGCCATGTGCAGCAAGGTCTGCCCGTCCGCCATGGTGTCGTTGATGCCGGCCCCAGAGCCCAGCAGCTGTGCCGCGATCGTGTGCATGCCTGGGACACAAACAGGCCCTGACTGCCCCACGCGCCCGACATCTCACCGCAACACACCCACGCCCCCTCGACGTCTCAAAGCCAACGGCTTCCACGGGGTTTTACAGGCTTAACCCAAACCCCATGATGCGTGCAGCCCCTCCCCGCCCACCTCCCCGCCCTCAACCCTTATGACGCAGGTCCATCTGGACGCCGGCAGCTCCCGGCATCCCTTACCCGTCCACAATGCCAGGCCCAGCACCGTCTGGTCTCGGGAGTCCTTAAGGCTGAAGTCCGGAATGATTTGCAAGTTGTTGGTGGCATGAAGAGCATTAGCTAAAATTTTTAAAGGAAACACACACTTGATTTCACCATCCATGGACCACATTAGTTTCCAACTAACTGACCGACTAGAACAGAATCACCTCTACACAGAGAGTTCACCAATCTTCTTGTGGGGGGTGGAAGCCCGGGAACCTGGTATTTTGGAGCAGAGCTTAGGGAAAAAGTAAAGTTTTTAATGCTTAAAATAGTGAATCTTCACAGAAGGAAAACAAACCCACTATGCAAACACAAATGATACCTGACTGCCGAAGAAAGGGTCAAAGCCATGGCCTGGCATGGGAATTCCCACCACCGCAACACTCCCGTGAGGACCCCAGAAAGTGCCTCTACCTACAGCCTCGCTCCCTTCCAGAGGCACATGGCAGAGGCACGCTGACTGTCACAGGGACAGGGCAAGAGGAAGACAAGAGCCAGGCCAGGAAACGGGAGCACCCGAGCATGCCTTTCTGGGGAAGTGGGCCTCCCCACGGCAGGGGCTGCCCCTGGCCCTCCTTCCCACTCCTCCCACAGTGCTCCTGTCAGGGAGGCTGAGCAGGACAGCTGACTTGAGCAGGACTTGGGGCCGCAGGGTCCTCGGACGCTGCTCACGCCGACACAGGGCGTTGGGAAAACATCCACGTGAGAGGCAGTCACCGGTTCTAAAGCCATAACCTGACAGGTGGCGTGCAATGGGCAGGCCCTGTCCTAAAAGCTGTACGTGGGGCAACAGCGGTCAGGAGCCAGAGGACACGCTCGTCTCACTTGACCTGGAAGGATCTGGGCGACAAGACTGCCCAGTGGAAGCAGCATCAACTCTACAACTCACAACTCAGAGCTGCCGCTCGAAGGCGCAGGGCAGGCCCCACTGCCCACCTTTCTGCTCCAGGATGACAGACACCACGTCGGGGTGATTATAGGCGATGGCCATGTGCAGCGGGGTCTGCAGGTAGACGCTGTGCGCAGGGCTGCTGGCAGACGCAGCCTCCCTTGGTGGCGGCGGGGCTTCCTGCGTCTGCAGGTTCGGGTTGGCACCCTGCTGCAGCAGCTCTGCAGTGAGGCCGGCCAGGCCGCGGCGGCAGGCTGTGTGCAACGGGGTTTCTCCCTGAATGGAAGCAAACGGCGCACCTCAGAGCACGCTCAGGAGGGGAGCGCCCATCCCAGAGCGATGACGACGGCCTGTGTACCAAAACCCGAGTCTCTGGGGACAGTCACCGTTCTCGGCTCATCCTGCCACTGGCTGACAGTGACGCGCCCCACACCTGCGGGTCTGTCCCTCCCTTCCCTGTGCCATCAGCCTCTGTTTCTTTAATGCCGGCCAAGTGCCCTCCAAACGCCCTGGCTCGTTCTCTCGTAGGTGTCCGACAGCGTTCCTAACCGCCCTTCACATGGTTATGACTACACAAGCCCGACGTGCCGCGGAAGCCAGCCCCAGGGAGGCGGGCAGAGCCTCAGCTGCAGCCCCGTGGGGACAGGACTACCGAGGGGCCACTGTGCCCCTTCTGCCCCACCCCCACTGGGCTCTCTGCCCGGCTCCCATCAACCCCGTCTTGAGCTTGAATCAAGTCCTCCTTCCCCTCCTTTCTGACATTAAAAACACTTTAAACTGCCATCCCACACACTCATCTCACTACTCAAGAGGCACAAGAACACACGGCGTCAAGTTTCCTCCTGGCCCTGTCCCCAGCACCCAGCTCCCTCCCCAAGGAAACTCCGGTGCCAGGGTTCTGTGTCCTTCCAAGGACAGAACAGTCACAGAAGAACAGGCACCCAGACGTACACACACAGCATCCTGCCACTCAAACAGACGAACTCAAATCAAACACGCAGGCCTGTCCCTTACTCTCACGGAGACTACACCTCATCGGTCTAGAGTCAAGACCCGACAAGGCTCCTTGTGAGACAAAGCAACATCCCACTTCGTTTTTCCCTGGAAAGAAATTTCCACTTTGACCTCTCAGCTGGTTTTCTGCAACCTCCGTATTTCTAACTAACGTGTTCCTGTTGCCGCCTCAGTTTTCCAGTCTCCAGCACTGTATGTGCACCTGCCACTGCTGTGTCCCTGTGTCACCAAACTCGGCCCCCACCCGCGCGCCCTCCCCACCCACTGGTGTTGCAGTGAGGAGGGCCTCACACGCTGTCCTGTGTCCCTGTGTCACCAGACTCAGCCCCCGCCCCCACGCCCTTCCCCATCAAATAGTGTCACAGCGAGGAGGGCCTCACGGAGCATCCTGTGTCCCTGTGTCACCAGACTCAGCTCCCACCCCCAAGCCCTTCCCAATCGAATGGTTTTGCGGAGAGGAGAGCCTCAATGAGCATCCGGTGGCCCTGTGTCACAGGACTTGGCCATCCTCCCTGCGCCCTTCCCCATCGAATGGTGTCGCAGTGTAGAGGGCCTCACAACAGGGTCCTCCTCTGTGAGACCATCTTCTGCTCCAGCCACCTCCCCTCCACACTGGCACTGGGAATGCTCAGTGATCCCCATGATCCCACCAGAATCAATAAGCACAAGACTCTCAAACCCCGTATCTGGGGACAAAACACCCGTTTCAGCCTGGTTTTCTAACCAACTGCATGTATTATTCAGACAAAAACTGAGAAAGAGCTAATTCCCCCCTACATCCACCACTGCCTTTCTTGCACGGACCCACACTGCCTCCCTGGCCACCCAGCACACTTACCCACTTGTTCCTGTGGTTGGCCTGGGCGCCACTGGTCGCCAGGAAGAGAGCCGCTGCCTCGTTCCCTGCTTCAGCTGCCTGCTGCAGTAAGCAATTCCCTGGGAGACAGGGAGCACACACGTCTTCCACCTGCACGAGGACGAGCCCCTCCTCGCCCACCTTTCACGACGGATAAGCCCGCACCCCACACCCACGTCACGCCCACACGGGCCGTCTCTGCGTGTAGATGCAGACGCTGGGCAGACCCGTGTCTAGGTGGAACCAAGACTTGGTCTGGGAGTCAGAGACATTCATCCCCCCAGAGTCTGCCAATGGCCGCCGCCCAGGGCCAGAGGCAAGTTCTGCTCCTGCTGAGGATGGGTAGAGCGCAGTTTCTCAGTAGCAGAGCTCCTGGCATTTTGGCCAGGGGACTCTGCTGTGAGGGGTCTGTTCTGCACACATGGCAGCTAGATGCCAACAACACCCCAGCCTTATGAAACCAGTACAGCTAAGATGCTGCCGGGGTGCAGGGAAGGCGACGGTCGTCTGAGCGCCCGTGCACCTGGAACAACCACGTGCAGCACAATGTGAGCTCAGTTCCACCAGAAAATGCCCTCTACATCTTACCCCAGGGCCTTAAGTGGCTTAGAAACGTTCTGATTTTAGCACTGTTTCCTAAATAAAAATCTTGGGAGGAAAAAACGCCTTTTTTCTTCCTTCCTTCGTAGAATAGTTCTAGCCCCAAAGCAGCGTTTCCCTTTCCACTAACACCTGTTTCCAGTTCAGATAAACACAAAATCCCCATGCGCTGCAGCTATGCTATCTGAGAATGCAAACTGCAACCAGGACTAAAACAGGTAAAGAAACGGGCCACGGCTAAAATCAGCAACACAAGAAGCGACAGGTGCTGGCGAGGGTGTGGAGAAACGGGAGCCTCGTGCGCCGCAGGAGGGAACGCGAGCTGGTGCGGCTGCTCTGGAAGCGGCATGGAGGGTTCCCAGAAAGTTGAAAACAGCTGCCCTACGACCCAGCCATCGCACTACTGGGTGTTCACCTCAAAGATACAGACACAGGGATCCGAAGGGGCCTGTGCACCCCAGTGTTCAGAGCAGCAACGTCCACAAGAACCAAACTGGGGAGAGCCAGAGTCCATGGACAGATGAATGGCTAGAGAAGACGTGATATGTATTTACACGCGCACACGCAGACACATACACCGGCGTGCTACTCAACCATCAGAAAGGATGAAATGTGGCCATTTGCAATGACGTGGATGGACCTAGACTGTACCATGCTGCATGAAATGAGTCATCACAACATGATCTCACTCACTGGACTTTAAGGGAAAAAACAGATGAACACAGGGGAAAGGGGAAAAGAAAAGGAGGAAGGGAAACAAAGCATAAGAGACTGAAAGACAACAGGGCTGCCAAAGGAGATGGGTGGGGGAGGGGCTGGATGGGGGATGGGCATTGAGGAGGCATTTGAAGGATGAGCACCGGAAACCTAAGTGATTTATCACTGATTTCTACTCCAGAAACCAGTAATCGCACTTTAACCACTTAAAAAAGAAAATGAAAGAAAGGACAAAAGCTTTGTTTTCACGCCCCTTCCCCTTTTCCCTCCAAGACCGTGACCGCATCCCTAGCAGAGAGCCACTGTAATTTAAGTGAGCCCTAACTACGGTCCCGTCCTCACTTCTGCAGTCACTCTAGGGCACACAAGACATGAGCACGGGCCTCCCTGTCAAACAACACCGACCTCCACCTGCCACAGCCTTATGCTGAGAAACAGGGCGTTGAGGCCATTCCATGCATAAGGACAACCAGAACAAGGAAAAACAGTCATCCTGAACTTGCACTGAAACTCCAAGTATACGGAGTAAAACGGACGGCCAGCGAGACGATAGACAGATCCACACCCACAGTGCAGAACTGTAATCCTCCTCCCGCACAGGCAAGCCGAGCAGCCCCCCAGCTGGTGACGGGGAGAGTGCGCAGCAGAGCAGCATGCATGGTGCAGGGACATGAGCACAGGTGTGCGCGCTGCAGGGACAGAACACGGCCCCTGTCAAGCATGTGTTAAGCTTTCGTAAAACTAGATCTGCGGGGTGCCCATGGGGCTCAGTCAGGAGTCTGCCTTCGGCTCAGGCCCTGATCCCGGGGTCGTGGGATGGAACCTGCTTCTCCCTCTGCCCCCCGCTCCTCCTGCTCCTTCTCTCACCCCCACTCTCTTTCTCAAATAAATTAATCTTAAAAATCAACCCCACGTTCAAGTCCTAAACATCAAGGAACCAATTTCTTATATAACGTGATGCTCATATAATACAATTACATTAAAAACCAATAAAATTATGGCCAATAACCAATATACCTTTATAAATTAAGAGTAATTTAGTAACAATCTCCTTTCCAGAGACTTTCCTGATTCCCTGGTGTGGAGTGCCCTGCCTTCAGCTTTCATGTCACCCGAGGGGTGATCTACTTTGATCTGTATTTAAATTACTAACTTCTTTTCGCACACCCCTTTTCTGGGCCCACCCCCCTCATCAGTGGCACCCACCCACGCTTCACACATAGCAACACCGATCACAAAGGGACCCTTCCTAAAATATCCGCACAACTTACTAAGTCAGATCAAGGAAATATCCACCTTACAACAGTGGTCGCTGGATTCCTGAGGGTTCCTGAGTCTTTCAGGGGCCCATTATGTCAAAACTGTCCCCATAACACCACCCTTGGATGTTCGCTTGTGCCCATGCTCACCGGTATGGCTGGCAGGTCACGCTGAGGCCTGAGCGCGAGTGACAGCGGCCCCAGCACGAACCCACAGTCCCCACAGTGCTCTTGACCACCACGCACCAGCCAAGAAAGGGGCGGGTTCTTGATAAAGCAGTAGAAATTACTAAATTTCTTAAATTTCAGCAAGTCCCCGTCCTTTCAGAACCGTGTGACATTTCCTTTGTAAGGGGGACAATCCAACAAAAGGATATTCATTCAGCAGTTAAAGTCTGAGCAGAGAAGCACAAGATAAACACATACTCACATGAAAGAGGAGAAGCGTCTGCGTGAGGAAGCCAGCAGTGCGCGCAAACCCACAGCGGCGGCGCAGCGGGCCCCACAGCGGGCTGGACTCACCGGCAAGGGGGCCGGACTCATGGCCACGGCTCCCCAAACTGAGCAGCTGACAGACACTCTCCTGAGAAGGAGCACAAACTCGAGCCTCTCTCTCTTGACAACCGGCAGTATTTGTGCCGGATGATAAAATGTGGATCTTTCAAGTGAGTATTAGAATTTGGGAAACTTTAATCGAAAACTGCAGGTCTGACTGCTTATCGATACCGGAAGACAACAGTCTCCTCTGATGCGATCAGTGCGACACTAGACACGTCATTCTGAGATACAAACGCGTTTGAAGATGCCATTAACTCCGCAAACCAGCACTTTTCAAATGACCAAGTCACGGTGTGACCGGACCACGTCGGGAGCAGAGCCGTTCGCAGGCAGACGGGTCGCGGGTCCAGCATCACAGAGTACGAGCTGCTGGTGGGCACGCTTCCAGGCCCCACGCTGCGACGGACTCTCAGCTACAGCCCGGTCACTCTGCTCGCTGCAGACCCGGGGGAGCGCACCGCCCTCCTCCAGCTACGTCAACACGTCAGGGTGTGTTTCCTTCCCACGCTCTCACCGAAACAACTTGTCTCAAAACGCTGACTACAGATGCAGACCCAGAAAACCAGTCACTCTCCCACTTAATTTTGTTTTAAACATCATTCTTCATTAAAAATAAATAAATAAAGCCATCTTAAACATAGAACGGTTTGTTATTTTTTAAGCTAACACAACTTCTACAAACTTCTCAGTTTTAATTTCTAAAACGTTAAGCATCACAGCTATAACCCAGCAAAACCAAAATCCTGAGGGATACGGTTTTTAAGCACATAAAAGCAGCTTTGGAGCCCTGCAAAGACGCCCCCAACACCCAGTAAACGGAGTGTTTCTGCCTCACAGACCAGAGTCCCACTAAACTGCTAGAAGCCTGATGTCAAAAAAAATAACTCGGGCTGTTACTACAGTGAAAAGCGCAGATGATCTCATAAGACCATGCCATTTGGTACAAACGTGGATGTGGTGCTTCCTGGGCCCCAGCGCAGGGGCACCCCCGCATCACCTGTGACCGTGTCTGGGGCGTTGGTGTTGCTGCCGCGCTGGATGAGTCGGGCTGCGAAGCTGTTTTCGTCAAAGGAGGTCCCGTTCACCACCGGGAGGTCTTCAAAGGGGTTCACGGAGTGGTCGGGGGACATGGTGACGTACTGCACGGCGAGCCACAGGGCGGTGCTGCCCTCGTGGTCCTTCAGCTCCAGATCCAGCCTGAAGTGAGGAAGCCACGCCAACAGCTCACACGGTCCGCTGCAGACCCCGACCGGCCACAGCCTCACCTTCCCTTTCTGCACACTTGGAACGACCACTGCTCGTCCGGCTCTTACTTACTAACCTTCGTAACACTGGAGGACACTGGACGAGAACGATTTTTCACGCGTCATCCCACCCTCCCCGCTGCTCTCCCGCCGTGCCCCGCGCGTACCGCTCGCACTGCAGCAGCTGGCTGAAGACGTGCTCATTCCTGGCCGTGATGCACACATGCAGGGGCGTCCTGGGGACGAGAGAGAAGCGGGGTCAGCGCAGAACAGGCACGGCTCAGGACAACACGAGAACCCCGCATTTCTGCAACAGAGGCTCTCTGTGCCCTGGAAAACAGCTGTCCAAAAGCACGAATGAGTCTCTAAGAATGAAAATGGAGTTGCTTCTAGGGCTCCATCTAGCCAGGGGCCAAGAGAACAGGAACCCACAGAAGGGAGATCTGTAAGGTTCCCTCCAGTGAACGGCTGACCCTCACTGAGCAGCTCCTCACGTTCGCAAACAGCAGTCCCTACACGTGAGGGTGTGTTCCTCGCCACCTACCCTCCGTGAGTCCGCAAGCAAATGTTTTTCTTCCTGTAACTCTGGGTTATGCTCAGACACCGCGTGCCAACAGGCAGGGACTGAAGGAGGCACTTCTGATTGCCCTTCACGGCCTTTATTCAGCCCTCGCGGGCCCTGAAGCCCCCCCCCCCCCCACCAGCACCCAACTCAGAGGCACACGCCGCCCGCGGGTGCTGCAGCTGGAGGAAGTCAGAGTCAACAGAGTCAAGAGGAAAAGGAAGCAATCACTTGGGGAAATAAAGTAACCGTCACACAACAGTGGGGTCCCAGAGACCCATCTGTCTTCACTGCGGGGTCCCTCCACACACAGCTGTCTCCCACTCCAACAACTGCACGAAGCTCCGTCCTCCATCTGTGAGAGGCTCTTCCAAGGTATAAAATACTGAGCCGTGACTACAGAGAGTGGGGCCCACTTGCTAGAGGTCCCTTCTCTCCTCCCACATGGCCGCCCCAGTGGGGAGGCAGCCCTTCCGTAGACTCAGAACCACAGGGGATCCTCCACAAGGCACTTCTGGGCAGAGGACAAAGAAACAGGAGAACAGCTGTCAGACATGCTGTGGAAAGCCGAAGGGAGCCGGCGTCCTTACCCGCAGCGAGAACCAGGCCTAACCCAAAGGACTTCCCCACGCCCAGACCTCATGGAATTACCACAGACCGCCTTCAGATGGGGTGCGCCACCCCTTCCCGGTACCCCACCAGCTCTGATGAGGACGCTGGGACAAAGTGCCCTTGGAGGAGCTGGACCGGTGAGCCCCCGAACAAGATACAAACTGCTTACAAGTCCATGGACCTCAGTTCCAAGCGCGGAAATATTTCCCCAAACGCCCCTGGGTTAGTCATGCCTCTCATCGGTCCAACAAAGGAGCCTGAGCAGAGACACCAACTGCTAGCTGTGTAGCTGTGTGCCGTTGTGTGCCCCACAGAACACCTCTGTGGACATGGCGCTCACCTGCCCTTGCTGTCCTGCATGTTGGGGTTGGCGCCGGCCTGCAGAAGGGCCTCTGCGATCTGGGCCATCTCAGACATCATAGCTGCCGAGTGCTTCTTTGCACTGCACGATGCCACAAGGTGCAACGGTGTCTCCTGGGCACCCAATGTAGCAGCATTGACAAGGGCCCCATTCTTAATGAGGAAGGTGGCAGCAAAGAGATCTCCTGGAAAACAAACAACAGAGACAACGGTCACCCACGACAAGACCTATTGGCCTATTCTGGTCCTCAGAAAGTCAGAAAAACTGCAGACAAAGAGAAGGGACATCGGGCAACGGTTCTTGGCAGAACCTTAGGGACACCTCTAAGTGGAAACCTGTCACCTAGATCGGGAAGTCACATCATTGAACTCCAAAGGCTTCCTTCAATTCTGATTCACTGCTGTCCTCTGCCCTGCCCCTCGCCTCCAGGGCACTACCCAAGCACAGCGGGCTTCTGTGCTGACAGACCTCCCTTGCCATCAGCTCTAAAGGATAGCTTCAAGATTCCTCCCCAGCACAATCCATGTCCCTCTCATTTCCTGACCACGGTCCACTCCTACCACCAATCTGCTGCACTCACACCCAGGTTCCTGACCGGAGGATGGCCCTGACATGTTCGCCACCTACTATGCATGGACATGACAGTCTCGACAAGAAGTTTCCATCTGAGCATCTGAACCAAGACTCTGTACACATCGCTCTACAAATACTCCACAAAGTAAACTAAGTGGCTGTCAAAACAAAGCTTCCTCCTCAGTCCCCTCCACTTCCCTAAGTCTTGGAGCATTTGCAGGTGCAAGAGTCTGCCTGGGACCATGTACAGATACCAAACTAATTCAGAGTAACGGACATAAGATCCAGTAACTCTGGCAGCTTAAACTGCTGTCTATTCACGGTGCTCTGTACGAGGAAACACGGAAACTACCAAGAATTAAGTATGCATGACAGTACTAAAGGTATATAGTTCTGCAAATGCACGGCTAAACTTGGAACCAAGCAATCTGATGACTTCAAGTCAAAAATATTTGTGGAAAAGCAGTTAAAGTACGCCTGTCAAGTTAACCTGGAGGTTGACAGGGACTGAGCAATTAAATTTGCTCTAAGATCACTTACAATTCAATCTTCCTTGGATTTGGTTCCATTTACAACTCAAAGCAAGCAAAAAGCACTCACTAGACACAGTGCATGGGGCTCCCCACTCAGCGCAGAGTCAGCCTCTCCCTCTAGCCACCCCCCCGCCCCGCCCCACCTGTGCTTCTCACTCTCACTCAAATAAATAAATAAATAAAATACTAAAGAAAGAAAAGGAAAGACAAGAAGGCCAGGGCAGCAAAGCACCCTAAGCTACTGAACTGTGAACAAAGAAGCCACCCAGTTACAAAGGCAGGGCGGTGGCTTCGAGGCACTCTGCCCAGTGGGAGGGAACCCCCAGGGGGCACGGAGGAGCTCACTACAGGGATGTCCTCCAGAGGAAACATCCTTTCCCTGCCTCCATCCCCTGCCGGGCGAGGTGTAATTGGTGGATGTGACTCAGGACTTGGCTAAGTCGTCCCAGCAGGATTCAGGGACACTTTCTGTGGATTCTGTCCCCACTTCACCTAGGTCTACAGGATAAATTTCCTGAAAATCACACCCTTCTTCAGTGGGCAGCGCCCCCGAATGCAGAGCACCCGCCGTGACAGTGGACTTCCTACTCCACACGTGCGGAGTCTGGGGGTGGACGCCCACGGCTGAAGGCACTGCAGAACCACTCGGCTACACACATCACAGACGCCGGTGTCTGTTGCACGGCCTGTTTTCGTCTCTGCATCCAGACATGCTCTTCTGTGTCCGATTCTGTGAGTGCTGGAGATAGACGTACACTCCTTTGAATCCCAACCTCCAGATGACAATTTTCTCTTTTCAAAGTCATTTATGCCAAGTTTTCTTCTATATCTTGCAATATCATTAATTTTCAACTATACTCTGTAGTCTCAACGTGTAGAATAAGGCTTAAGGTTTCAAGAGTGGCAAAATTCTCAAGTGTTATCTGTATTCCCGTGCTCATTTTTTTAAAAGATTTTATTTATTTGAGAGAGAGCACATGCGCACACACGTGTGCAAGCAGGGGACGGGGTAGCAGGAGAGGGAGAGACAGAATCCTCAGGGAAACTCCCTACTGAGCGCAGAGCCTGACACGGGCTCTGTACTTTCTTTCCAAGGGACCATCTTGCCAGAGAATATCAGCCCTGGCATGGAGGTACACGGCAGCCACAGGCCAATCAGCTGCTGACTAATCCGAATCTGATCTAACTTGTGCCTGCTCCATCTTATGTAAAACAGGCACCAGGGGAATGTCTGGGAAGAAAACGGATTGGCCGGTCAAGGCTACCAGGTCCCACTTCAACAGACTGGCTCTGATTCTATCAATTATGACTTCAGGCACCTTAAGATTTCTCTAACCAGCCTCTTCTTTAGCCCCCCGTTTTTTCCCGGGGTCTGGGGGAAAGAGCAATCTTTACCGACATCATGAGCAAAGGACCAAAATTCAGACTGCTGCGCACAGGCCAACGGCAGCACTCTGAGCGTGACCGTAACGCGCAGGTCTGAGGCCACGCTGGGGGGGGCCTTCACTATTCACACGTGCGTACACGGAGAGGTACAAACCAGCCCCCCAGAGACTCCGTCTAAGAGAGAATATGTACAAACATTAGCAACAGAATACAATATCCCAGACAAAGCCACTTCTGGAAAGAAAACTCAGGATTGTTGGGACAAAGGGCCTCAAGATGAGAAGACAAGGTGCGTGATACTGGGGGAAGGGCTGGGGTTTCACGCCTTCAAGCTCAGCACACATTCCAGACTAAGAGAGAAACATGGACAGCGTGTGGAGAAGCCTGGACACACTAAACAAAGCGGGTCGACCAGGCAAGACGGCCCACAGAAGCGAGGGTTGAGGACACCCAACCACCGCCTGCACAGGGATTGCAGAGGGACAATGAAATGGAACGGTCTGTCTTAAGCCCTCTTAAAAGACTTAGAGCTTTTAGATTAGACTTACTTGATTATCAAGAGCCAAAGACTTTTATCTTACTTATATACACATATGCACATAAACGCATGTACCCCACACAAGAAGCTATCGAGGAGTTCCTGGACACTGAAAACTGGGGACGTTTTCCACTAAAGGAAAGCCCGTGGGTGCACAGTCTAGAGGGAAAAGACGATGGCCATCAAAGAGCAGAGCAAAGGGAGAGAATGGAAAATACCAAAAACACCATTTATAAAGTTTCTGTCAGGAAGAAAACTTCTAACACATCTTACAGAGATTTCCACCAAAAACAATTACAATAGGGGAGGCCTAGGGGGCTTAGTCGTTAAGCGTCTGCCTTGGGCTCAGGACATGGCCCCAAGTCCTGGGATAGAGCTCTGCGTCAGGCTCCCTGCTCGGCGGGAGCCTGCTTCTCCCTCTCCCACTCCCCTGCTTATGCTCCCTCTCGCTCACACGCTCTCTGTCAAATAAGTAAATACAATCTTAAAAAAAAGAAAAAACCAGCAACAATCACAGTGAGACTATCTGGTACTTGGAAGTCGGTCACTCCCTCGTCCTCATCCAGCAGCACAGCAGGTGCACGAGGCCTCACCAACATGGCTTGTCCACATCAGCGTATCCCTAACAGCAGCAACATCAAACCTAAACTCCACACAAAGCTCTTTTGTGCAGCTTCCGGAGCAGGGCTGTGTTCAGGGAACCAGTGACTTCGCCACGAACACAGCCAGCCCCGTGTGGCCCCCGGCGGTGGCGCCATCTGTGAATGGACCGCGAGCAGCGAGCAGAACTACGGCGCCGATTACTACGAGGTCACCGCTGTGCGCCAGCTGCGCCTGAACAGCGAGAGTCACCTTCTCGCCTCAGGCCACCTGTCTGCCTCCCACGGACTCGCCCACAGACACCGGCTGCCCGTGTCATTCTTCACGGAACTGACTGGCACAGATTCTGGTGGGCACCCAGAAGCAAGCCCACATCTCTCAAAACAGAGATCTTTGTTCAAATGGCAATGAACTTCGAGTAAGGCCAACAGGTAAAATGAAGTACATTACTCAATGAAGTCATTTTGGAAGGTCCACAGCCTGACGGCGCAGGCTACAGAAGGAAGAGGAAAAGAGCCCTATGGGGACTGGAGCTGATGGTGGCTCAGCAGCCAGGGGCTGCGCCCACCACCCGGCAGTCACCGTGCCGCACGGGCTGCCGACACTAGAAAACGACAAGGATCCCCACTCTGCACAAGAGGGAGTGGAGACCCAGTGGCGACTGAGAGACGGACCGGAGGTCCCCGAGCAGGCACACAAGTCCAGATCCAAACCCCAGCACACCCAAACTCCAGCGCCAGCATTCGGCCCGCCACACCAAGCCCCCCGCTCTCCAGGCCGAAAGCATCAGGACAATGCAGGCCACGCTGGCACACACAGGCTCTCAGGCAACGGACCAATTCAGAGAGGAAGATTAAGGCGCCTGAAAACAAGCATCAGAAAGGCATCACCAGTTCTTGGCAACTCTCGTAACTAAGCAATCACCAAAATATTTAATAACTCGCCCAAGATGCTTTTTCAACACACATAAGAATTTAACTCCCTAAGAGAAAAGAAATAGAATTCTGGGATTTTTTTTTTTTTAGTAACAAGTGTATTTGTTTCCAAAACAAACATCTCAGACACCACACAGTATGGGAAAAATAATTCCCCATGTGATGGGAACCTTCTCCACTGCACACACGCCCGGTGCGCCAAGTGCCCAACGGCTGCACACTGTGCTGAGCGCCACCCGGGAAACGCGTCTGCTCTCGGCGCTGACATCCTCTCCGAGGAGCTCCTTCCCGCTGATGAGCAACATTTTCCTCTCCGCCAGCCAACAAGCTGAACACTGACACATGGCTCTGAGGGATATTTTTACTAAAACCTTTGCCCAAAAAGAGCAAAGCCACAGCTGCCACAGGCCCATATTTGAAGTGACTACATTCCACCACCCAGGAGCAACTTGTGAGCAACAGAACATGCGAATGAATGGCAACAGCAAATGTAAGAACGATGGTGTAACGGCACAAAAAGAGCATGGTACCAGAGCGCAGTCATGATGGTCGCATGACCGCAGAGGGGAATGCACAGGGCTCGGACGTGCGGAGATCAGTGCGTTCTGTCCCTGCCGTCCACACGTAAACAGAAGAGTGGCTGTGGCCAAGTACTTCACTCAGGTCATCTACAAGTCGAAGCTTCTGGCAGTCGGGAGAGCTGTCACTCCGTGCTGGAACGCTGCCTCCAGACCGCGTCTCACCCTGTCAGATACGACTACTGTAAAGTGGACGCAAGCAGGACCCATCTGGGACTTAAAAATCAGTAAGGCCATGGGAAAATGGGAAAAATAAAACAAAAAAGACTAGTACTTTTTTCCCTTGTAGCATTAAGATTAAAATGTTTTGACCTTAATTCTATCACTTCCATATTCTTCCCACGATGAACAACATACTCTCAATACAGCTACAATTCCAGAACCTTCCGAGAACAAATGAAGCTGCATCACTCTGCCAGGACAGAAGCCTAACCCGTCCAACTGAACATTCTGAAGCCAAGAGTGTGTCTAGACATGCGTGGTTTTGATCCTTTCCCTCTCACAGTCCCTGATACAAGTAAAGTCCTCCTGCCACAAGTCCTCGAGAGAGTGATGCACGTCCGTGGCATACAGCTTCAAGGTCCTTCTGGAGGTGCCCTTTCCCTGGCCCTTCCTCCGGGGGCACTGCTGACCCCACAAGAGCCTAAGAACACGGCGCAAGCCCCAGGTCCTCCTACCCACCAATCACAGATTCTCATCATGTGCAGCCGGAAAAGGCTTTTCACAATGTGTGCCACGGGGTCATAGAATCTTCGAGAATTACCCAGATGAAAGTAAAATTGCTTGCAGAGAAGAAGACAAGGTATACCGCTTCTTCCTACCCCTCTGGATTCCTTTATGCAACAAGCTCCAGCCGTTCCTGTCGAGCATGTCCACGTCAGCCTTGTGGCTAACCAGCGTGGTGGCAATACTCTCCAGTCGTCGTGACAGGGCGAGATCCAGAGCCAGGTCTCCATTATGGTCCACTTCGTTCAGCTTTCCAGGGAGCTGCACACACAAATTTGTAAATTAGTGCCCAGTCAGTAGTGAATACAGCTGATTTCAATCTCTCCCAATTGGACTCTAACATACCATCTTTTTATATAAATACTGAATTTAGTGCTCTAACACTGCATACTCTCCAAGTCCCAATAAATTCACGAACTTTTCTCAGGCCTCCTTGGGGCACAAGCCTCCCAGGGAACAAAGAATTAGCAGGGATCCCAGAGCAGACACAAACACAGCGGAAGACAGTACAGGACCAAAATGGAAATGGAGACACTGCTGTGGGAGCACAAAGGCCAGGGCAGAGGGTCACAGCCCGACGGCGAACAGCTAACATTTTCATAAGAGACTATGGCTTAGTATCAAATTCCCCACAGAGCAGGATGACTCCCCGGGCGCCAGACACCCAGGACAAAGCATGCTGTGCTCCCCTCTGTCAGAAGCAATGTACTTCTTCACTGGGCACTGCGGTCAGCAGAGTGATAGCCCCTGAAGATGTCGCTGTCCTAGTCCCTGGAGCTGTACCACGATCCCCAACAAAAGAGACTTTGAAGATGTCATTAAGGTTAAGGACCTTGAGGGAATGCATTTTGGGTTACCCAGGAGGGACCCAGCTGGTCACACGTGTCCTGAGAAGGGACAGAGGGAAGCAGAAGAGCAGGTCAGAAAGACGGGATGCGAGGACTTGACACACCGTCCCGGCCAGAAGAGGGAGCAATGTAGTGGCTTCCGGAGATCCAGAAGAGCCCCTTGCTGAGAACCAGCAAGAAAATGGGGACACTTGTCCTGTAACCACAAGGAAGTAAACTCTGCCACCGTGCCAAACAATCGGGAAAGGGATTCTCTCCGCCAGCCTCCAGGAAGGACCCCGCCCTGCCACCTCCCCAAACGTACATGGGCCCGCCCTGGACTCCCAACCAAAAATGCTTCAAGATGACCTGTCCACGCTGATTTCAGCCCCTAGGTTTGTGGCAATTTCTTACAGCAGCAAAAGAAAACTGAAGCAGGTTTTGGCACCTGGAAGTCAGGTACTGCTCCAGCAATGACCTACACACGTGGAAGCCGCGTTGGAAACGGCCAACGGGCCAAGGCCGAAAGGGTTTTCAGGAGCATCAGAGGAAAAGCTCAGATGGCACAGACACAGGTACATGAGAGACCATGCTAGTGACGGCCTGAAGGAGTGAGGGATATTTTAGAGAAAAACAAGCAGGTTTGTTTGGGCAAAAGCACGTCAGTACCTGTGAGTCCGTCTCGATCAGATACAGGAAGACCACATCCTCTCTCTCTACTCTGATTGCCTTGTGCAACGGGTACTCGGTCTTGGACTTGATCATCTTGTACAGCAGCTGGGCACCCATGCTACTGAAGTCCTCCTTCCGCAGGTCATCCTGAGGGCAGGACAGTTGAAAGCAGAGCAGACCCGACACGTCAGCAGTAGCGACAACAGACATTCATGAAGAAGCCCTCGGAAGGTGTCTGTCCCTTCTTTAAAGAGAGTGTAGCATTCCCCCTCTCTGGATGACACAGAAGGACGGACAGCACGAAGGGGCTCAGGAACTCCTGCTCTGGTTCGCACAGGGAGTAAGTGTCCAAGCCAGGACCCAGGGCCAGAACCATCCACTGCACCCCACCATGCCTTCCAGACACAGGACAGCAACCCTGACCCCTACCCAGGATGCTGCCAGGAGCCCTCCAGGGGGTATGCCGTCTGTACCCCTACAAAGATGAGAGCTCAGAGTTCATCAGAATTTCCAGAGAGGAGTCCCCGCTGATAACAGGCAGTCTCCACTACCGCAAACCTCTAAATTTTTATTTATCGTAGCAGAAAGACCACCATTCCTGTCTTAATTCTTCACAACCCTATTATTTTAGACACCTTTCCTCACAATACTGTTAAGCACAGAACCATGTGCAGAAACTAGCTCATAAAACAGAGCCCTAGGTGTGATTCTTTTAAAAATGCAAAGAACAGTCCCGCATGGACTCCCAGCTCCATGGGGAGTCTGCTTCTCTCTCTGACCTTCTCCTCGTTCATGCTCTCTCTCACTGTCTCTCTCTCAAGTAAATAAATAAAATCTTTAAAAAATAAATAAATAAATAAATAAATAAATAAATAAATAAATATGCAAAGAACAGGGGCACCTGAGTGGCTCAGTGGGTTAAAGCCTCTGCCTTCGGCTCAGGTCATGATCCCGGGGTTCTGGGATCAAGCCCCACATCGGGCTCTCTGCTCCACAGGGAGCCTGCTTCCTCTCTCTCTCTGCCTGCTTCTCCGCCTACTTGTGATCTCTGTCAAATAAATAAATAAGATCTTTAAAAAAAAAAAAAAGCAAAGAACACAACAAAAAATTGCCAAAACCGTTCTCTATGACGAACACTTCTGAGCAGGGCAAATCGAAACTTAAGGACACTCCCCCCACGCTGCAGAGCCGCAGCCGCCTGGAAACAGCACTGCCAAGCGCCCAAGGCCTGCGGGCAGCTTCTGCAGACAGAGGACGCAGGCGGGGTCCTTTCGTTCCAAGCCTGTTTCTTAACCTGAATTACCTCCTGCCTCTCTGCTCTGCAATCAGGAGACGTCAGAGCCCAGAAGCATCTCTCTGGTCATCTTACGCAAGCAGGAGTCAGAGAGGAACGTTCACAGAAGCAGGCCCGAGCCCAGGTCTCCGGCTTGCCACGCATGTGCTGTGCTCACAGCCCTCCACCTCGCACTCACCCAGTGGCTGGCGATAATTTCCGCACAATAGTTCATCAGCGTGCCAGCGCCCAGCTCCTCCGCCGTCTGATAGAAGCGGATACAGTTCCTGACGTTCACCAGAGACATGACGCTCTTCTCACATCTGCGAGAGAAATTAATGGTGAGCGGTGTCTTCAGGACGAACAGATTCATCAGTGAGCAAACCGAGGCCATGAGCGGAGTACTGGTGGTCTAACCCAGCGACGCTGACGTGTGAGCAGGCAGGGGAATCAGGGTGAATTCACGGCTGAGTTACCGTATTTAAAAGTACAAGACTAGCATCATACCACACAGACCACTCTGGTCAGAATCAAAATAACCTCTAAATAGACACGTGAAACATAACCCCAACTGACTTATATGTGATTCCGCGAACCCCATTAATCACACACATGCACCTACAAGACCAAACACATTATGGGTCAAATTCACTCCTTTAATATGTACTGTATAGGGCGCCTGGGTGGCTCAGTGGGTTAAGCCGCTGCCTTAGGCTCAGGTCATGATCTCAGGGTCCTGGGATCGAGTCCCGCATGGGGCTCTCTGCTCAGCAGGGAGCCTGCTTCCTCCTCTCTCTCTCTCTCTGCCTGCCTCTCTGACTACTTGTGATTTCTCTCTGTCAAATAAATAAATAAAATCTTAAAAAAAAAAATATGTACTGTATAGGACATGTGTGCAGTTTCCACCCACAAGGCTTCAAAGGAGCTTCCGAGAGGAGGCTCTACGCACGCCTCAGTAAATCCACATCCCGGAAAAGTCCTCCCACGGCAAACTGTATGGTATGGGAATTATCACTCGATAAAGCTGACTTGTAAACACCCACAAGAGAATGTGGAGAGACAACAAAGTTTCACCCATTACACCCAGAGTGAACCTGCGGTGCACCCGCAGGATACACGCAGTACACAGTGAACTCACAGTACACACCCAGTATACACACACTACACCCACAGCACATACACTATGCCTGTAGCACACACACTACACCCACAGTATACACACACTACATCCAGTGTACACACAGGACACAGTGACACACCCAGTACACACACACTACACCTGCAGTACACACACTATGCCCGCAGTACACACACTATGCGCACAGTACACACACACTATGCCTACAGTATACACACACTACACCTACAGTACACACACACTATTCCTGCAGTATACACACTACACCTGCAGTACACACACACTATGCCCGCAGTACACACACACTAAGCCCACAGTACACACACTATGCCTGTAGTATACACACACAACACCCGTAGGACACACACAGTGCACCCCCACTACACCTGTAGTGCGACCATGGTACATGCAGTACGCCCACCGTGTATAACACATACATCCCTCACTTGATTTACAGAGTACACCAGACAGAAAAACTGGCTGCACAGACAACCAAACAGCCTGCTACCAAGCACCACCACCACGAGGCTCTCACATCCACTAATAAAAAAGCATCCATTATGTCACCCAGGCCGGCAGGCCCCTGTTGGCACAAAGCTGACACACCCCCTGGCCCAGGAGATGCTGCACTGGGAAGCCGACTCCAAACTCCAGGAGGCTGCAGGGAGCCTCTGCAGGACTGGGACTTGGGGGGAAGGAGGCCAGCGGCACCATCATTCCACCCGTTGCCTACACATCTGCGTAGAAGTGGTGCCCTCCAAGGGCATCACAGAGGCCTGGCAGCCTACCGTGGCTTTGTCTGTCCTGCAGCTCCCACAGAAACCCTCTTCTGTTCATGGGGGCAGAACGGCACTGAGAGCACAGCACTGTGCAGGAAGAAAGACCTGGACAGAGGTCCATGGAACCCCCGTGCCTCTTGCCTCCTGCTACGCACAGTAATAGAGGATCTCCACGCATTTTTCAAGACAAAGGGAGCTAAGAGCCCCACACAGCACGCATGCGTGGCTGGTGTGCCTGTCAGGGTGGGGGCCTTCTCAAGGCAGAGCAGTATTTATCACACGGGCTGGCTTCGTACTACAGTGAGAACACGTGCGAGCCAGCAGATAAGTCTCCGTCTGAGTAGGTGAGGTGCAGCTCACAGAGGTGGAGAAAGGTCACGAGTGAGAGAGAGAGATGGGGAAGGATGGAGCCGTTTTAAAAAGGCCCTGAGAAGAATGAGCACAGCTCCGGGGGACAATCTTGCCGACCTTACTCCATCCAGCACTCAGGGCGGGCACTGACTGCATTCCAAGAGGGATGCCTGGGTTCTTTGTTTCTAAGCAGTGCAGGTGCCGTGGTGTAAGGAAGCGCCGCCCACAGGGCACTTGTCAATCAAAGTGCACCTCAGAAAGTAACTGTTACGAACACCAGGACTTACTTCTGAGTCGTGGTCCACCAAGTGACCGTGACTGGCTATGAGACCAGAGCGTCCAGGGACAGAGGTCCTCTGCCGGCGCGGTGACACTTCTCAAATGTGCAGCGCCGACACCCGGGTGCATCCGTCCCACCATCCCACCCCAGGGACCACTGACCCGTGTCTGCAGAGCCTCTTGCACAGCACTTGTACAGACAAATCCCCTTCTCCTTTCTGCTGCCGAAGACACTCATACCAAGATACTGGAATGTGTTTCCTGAAGACAGGTGTTTCGTTATCAGCGGCAGACACTTCACTTTCACCTCACTCTGGGGCCCCCAGGGTGCCATTCATTCTCCCGCAAGCGCGTAACTAGTAACCGACGTGGTTTACACAACATCAATGTACACTCACATTACGGTTACATGGAAGACCACGATATCTTATTTAAAAATTCAGATTCTTGGGGCACCTGGGTGGCTCAGTGGGTTAAGCCTCTGCCTTCGGCTCAGGTCATGATCTCAGGGTCCTGGAATCGAGCCCCGCATCAGGCTCTCTGCTCAACAGGGAGCCTGCTTCCCTCCCCTCTCTGCATGCCTCTCTGCCTGCCTCTCTGCCTACTTGTGATCTCTCTCTCTCTCTGTTAAATAAATAAATTAAAAAAAAGAGTTAGTCATCTTTAAAAAAAAAAAAAAAAAATTCAGATTCTTAGTTCTTGTCATCTCTTTCAAC
Source organism: Mustela lutreola (assembly GCF_030435805.1). NCBI lineage: Eukaryota > Metazoa > Chordata > Mammalia > Carnivora > Mustelidae > Mustela > Mustela lutreola. Next base: position 61,039,873 of record NC_081304.1, on the reverse strand, counting down.
AGTAGCAGGACAGACTAACTTTCCTCTGAAGGAATTCTGTTGTGAATACATGTTTTTAATTTTAAAACACTAAAAGGATATAGATATACAAAAACAGTTTTCAAAGTACAAAATCAAGGGGTACCTGGGTGGCTCAGTGGGTAAAGCCTCTGCCTTCGGCTCAGGTCATGGTCTCAGGGTCCTGGGATTGAGCCCCGCATAGGGCTCTCTGCTCAGTGGGGAGCCTGCTTCCCCCTCTGCCTCTGCCTGCTTCTCTGCCTACCTGTGATCTCCCTCTCAAATAAATAAATAAAATCTTAAAAAAAAAAAAAAGTACAAAATCAAGCAAGAATTAAGCATCTCACGAACTCTATCTAGTTTCAGTATCACTCCCATGTGCAAGAATAGGAGTACCGACAGGACAAACAACAAAACATTATCTGGTTGAATTACAGGTGACTTAGGGTTTTTTCTCTATGTTATTCAATGTTTTCCAACTGCCATACACTGAGCTTGTATTTTATAAGCAGGAAAACAACTATTATCGTAACTGTCAATTTTTAGCATTTACTATTAGTTCTCCTTTTTAAAAAGTATCTTTCTGATAATACTTCCCAAAAACTTCCTTTTCATCAAACTGGTGAAGCACTCCCAAACCTCTGAGATCCCAACATACCCACAGGACCAACAATTCCCACAGAGCCCTACACTGTCACGGATGCACACACACTACACCCTCCTGCCCGCAGCAGTGGGCGCCCTGAGACCTGTCAAGAGCCGACATCGGCCCACCACCACCCCCAAACCCCCACTCCTGGGTGCCCTCCAGCCCCACCAGGACAGGTAACAACTTAATGCCCCCACCCAACAGCACAAAATGGAGCATCTGATAATGCTAATGGTTAAGAAGCCTAACCAGTCAATAAACATGTTAATTAAATCTATTACACAAATTACAATTACCTAAACCACTCCAACCCCAGGGCATTTTTATCAAAGCAATTTAATTTACAAGCAAGTTCAACAAGGTCAATGGAAAAAAGCTCAGGAAATTGGGAAAAGAAAAGACACAAATCATATTCAATCTAATTAAAATCATTCTTAACTCACCCAGATAGTTCACTGACTCACCCAAATCAAAGGCCTCCATGGTCAAGTTAGCTTTGCTAACAGAATACAGTATGTGCCTACCTATCGCAGACCTGTTTGGGGTTTTTGTTATATTGGATTTAGATATCAAAATGCACTGGGGTTGACCTCCATCACAGCGCCGGGGGAGGAGCCTGCACACGCATTCACGGGGTGGGGGCCGGCAGACGCCGGTCCCTCGGTGGAGACAGGGAGCAGCTCCAGGCCCTCCCAGGGCAACACAGCAGGGACTGAAACCCCCCTTCACTCACCCACGAGACGAGCTACTCCTGCAGCACCCAAGGGGATACAAGAGATCAGCAAGTGACGTGAAAGACACCCGCAGCCGCACCCCCCACAAAAACCAAAGGGCATCTGCACGACATCATACGGTGACACTATGCTTTCTGTTGCTCTGGACGGCCGACAGGGGGACCAACAGAGAAAACTAAGTATTATCAAAACCCAGCAGGCTGCCTCCGTGAGGACACAGAAACCAGTAACCAATGAAGGAAGAACTCGGGAATGCTGTCTGCGAGCCGCACAAACAAGCTTCTAACGAGAAGAATCTGAACGAGGACTTCCCCAAAGGCGTGTATCATGCCACAAAGCAGGACGACTGTCCCAGGAAGTGGCACTGGAGGGAAGGCTGGGGTCTGGGCACATCATCCGAAGTGGCTCATACTCATTTACCAGCTCACAAACACGTAATCCCAGGTTTTAAAAAATATCAGTGAAAGGAAAGAGAATACCAAAAAGCTCTGGCCAAATCACACCAAGCAAGGGAGGGAAAACCCCGTCCCCACCACAACAGAGTCCCATCCGTCGGCAGCAGCATTCGGCTCGGTCCCAGCCCAGCCACAGGGCGGAGGGGCTCTGGGGACCCCGGCGACTTGCCTCTCCCTGAGGAGCTGCAGCTGAAACCGGTTCGCCAGCTTCATCAGCTCCGTCAGGAACGCATCGTCTTCCCGGAACTCCAGCTCGTCCGTGTACACCCAGCGCAGCATTGCCCTCGTCACCTCAGGGTCGGCATCTGGTGGGGAAAGAGAGACGCTGAGAACAAGGCACCCGGTCTGGCAACAGCACCATGTGGCACCAGGAACAGCAGCGAAGCACCCTGGGGGCGTCTGACCCAGACCAAGCTTCACAGACTCCGTAAGTGCAGACACTGAACTTGGAAGCAAGTCCAGCGGGGCCAGGGGCTCAGGTGGTTCCGCATCCGGTTCCAGAGTCCAGCTCAGGAGTCCAGCTCAGGTCAGGATCCCAGGGTCGTGCGAGCGAGCTCGCGCTGGTGTGGAGTCTGCTTAAGATTCTCTTTTTCCCTCTCCCCATCCCCTTTCCTACCCACCTCTCTCTTAAAAAAAAAGAAAAAAAAAAAGGTAAATCCAATAAATTGGGTGAAAATACTTTGAATATATGATGAGTTTACATTCCAGTGAAAAGAACTTACAAATAAGCATTAAAACATGGACAACTAATGGGAAAATGGGCAACAGATACGAATGGTAATTCACAAAGATAACTAAAAATGTTCAGTAAACCTTACCAGTAACTACAAACACAAAACTAGAAGACAATTTTTTGTCTCTCAAAGATTCCTAAAAAGTACGTAACCTCTTACACAGCAATTACACATGTAGAGTATCAGCCTAATAATGGAGCAAGTACAGAGAAATATATATACCAAGATAGTCAAGAGTACTGCTTTTTTGTTTTTGTTTTTATATCATGTTATGTTAGTCACCATACAGACAGCATTGTTTTTAGCAACAAAAACTGGAACAGAAATCTTAAGTCCAATACTGGTAAGCTAATAATATAGTATATACTCACACTGGAAAATTCTGCATCAATTAAAATTACTTAGATCTGAATAATCAATCTAAAAAGATACAAACTATATAGCAGGTTTAAAAAAAGGCTAAAAATGCATGTTTTAATTATCTCATTTTTTTTGAGATGTGTGTGTGTACTCACATGTGTGTACACACACACACGCACACACAGAGCTCGGTGTCTGTCTCCCATCCAAACAGTAACCAGGTCCAACCCCGTTTAGCTTCTAAGATCAGACAACACTGAGAACTTTCAGGGTGGTAAGGCCAAAAACAGACCATCAGTCTAGTTTGCTTGCTTTTTTCCCAGTAATCTCTACATTCAACGTGGGGCTCAAAGTCACGAATCCAAGGCCAAGAACCACAAGCTCCACCGAAGGAGCCAGACAAGTGACCTGTCTGTTTAGACACTGGAAGGACGTATATTCTAAAATATTAACCCTGCTAGGATCTATAACTAATTTTTCTTTGGGCTTATTTTCTATTTCCCTGTTTTATAATTTTTTTTTTTTTTTTTTTTTTTTTTTAAGAGGAGGAGGGATAGAGGGAGAAGGAAACAAGAGACTGTGAAGCAGGCTTCAACCCAGCGTGGAGCCTGATGTAGGGCTTGATCCCAAGACCCCGGGATCATGACTTGAACTGAAATTAAGAGTCGGATGCTTAACCAAATGAGCTACCCAGGCAACACTGATTCTGTTTTAAAATCTGGCGGTTTTCCTTTAATAATCCTCCCTCAATTATCCAAATCAATAAACCTGACAATGGATAAACCAAAACCTAAATAATTTTCTTTTTAAGATTTTATTTATTTATTTGACAGAGATCACAAGTAGGCAGAGAGGCAGGCAGAGAGAGAGGGAAGCAGGTTCCCTGCCCAGCAGAGAGCCCGATGCAGGGCTCTATCCCAGGACCCTGAGATCATGACTTGAGCTGAAGGCAGAGGCTCAACCCACTGAGCCACCCAGGTGCCCCAAAACCTAAATAATTTTCTTAAAAACCATGATGAGCAGAGATTTCCTGGGAGCCCTCTAAATTTCAAATGCAGCGAAGTTCATGTGATCTCCAAGCATTCCCACTCCTGCCTTGACTCCTTTCATCTCCAAACTACGTTGAAAATAAATTCATTGTGAGACTCCGACGGAGCAGCCATGGGTACCGGCTGGGCAGAGAGCACTGAGCCAGGAGGAGGCATGTGCTCTTGGGCGAACCATGCAGTCTCTTGCTACCAAATTACTCACACCAGTGCATCTCCAATTCCAGAGCCTGTAAACCAGGAGGAGACGCAAAGGAGTGGACTCTGAGAAGTGAAGCCGGTTGGCCTCCACGACCAGTGTGGTACACCTGCGGCAAGAGGCAGCCACCCCCCAGCAGGCCCAGCACACAAGCTGGTAAAACTCCATGACTGCAGGGATCAAAAAACAAAGACACCCAACTCAACCTCACAGCCGTCCAGGATGCACAGAGCCGCACTGCGTAGAGAACTTGCGATTTTTGTATGTGGCCAGGTTTTTTATTGTTTTGATTTTTAAAAAAATGTTTTATAAGAAATGTGGAAAGAATGGGAATAAACTTATCGGTGGGCAATTAGCCATTAAATGAAGCAGACTGAGGAAATCAATTTCATTATTTAAATTCCATATTTAATCTTAAAAACCAGGAAAAGTATTTTAAATATCCTACTATGGGGCACCTGGGTGGCTCAGTGGGTTAAGCCGCTGCCTTCGGCTCAGGTCATGATCTCAGGGTCCTGGGATCGAGTCCCGCATCGGGCTCTCTGCTCAGCAGGGAGCCTGCTTCCTCCTCTCTCTCTCTGCCTGCCTCTCTGCCTACTTGTAATCTCTCTCTGTCAAATAAATAAATAAAATCTTTAAAAAAAAATAAAATAATGAAGTTCTGGAAATAAAAAAAAAAAAAAAAAAAAAAAAAAAAAAAAAAATAAATATCCTACTATGACTCTGGTTTAACTCACCTCTCTTCAAGTTTCCAACAATTTTTTCTTCATTTACTTTACACAAAAGTTTTTGATTCATGAAATTAAAACACAAAGATGGCATCTTTTATCAGTAAAATCACGCTCTTTATTCATTTCAAGGACGCACCCTTAACCAGAACTTCCTGGAAATAAAAATAAAGCCCAAACCATACTTCTAAGTCATCCCTTTGTCAAAAACGAACAAAAGGACAGTCATTCTAGTTCTGCCCCAGCAGGGTGACGACCCATCCCACTTCAACTGATTATAGCTAAAAAATCTAGACAGAGCACAGAAAAACCACCACCCGGGGATTCTAAAAAGTACACAATAGTAGCTGAATTGTAGAGGGAGAACTCAAAGAAGGAATGGTCTGGCTGAGCTGCCCCATTTTTTCCCCTATGCCTTCAGCCTGAGGATAGACCCCAGTCAGGGAGCCACACTGGTATGCTGACCGTGCAGATGCCTCACCCTCTAACAAAAATTCCACCTTCCTGTACACGGGTACCCAGAAGGGGGTCCGGGGTAGCTGAAGAGCAAGGGAGACTCTTCATGTGTCCTGAATGAGCCTGCGTGGGCTCCGGCTCACCTCGGAGCTACGTGGGTGCGGAGGAGCCCCCTCCTTGCTTCAAGAGCTGCAGGGATGTTCAAACCACTACCCACCTTCAGTCTGAATTTGAAAAGATCCAGTATTTTCCAGAGGATGATACAGGACCCAGAGTCTATAAAAGATAATCCACCATACAATCCAAATTCATTGATGTAGAAAAAAATCAGGAAAATATGGCCATTTCTCAAGGCAAATGGTAACATATTTTAACCCCAAGATGACCAGATACTGAATTTATCAAACACATGAAAGCATCTGGCCTAACTATGCTCCAGAAGGCAAAGGAAAACACATATAAAATTTTAGAAATTTTCAGCATTTAAACTAAAAAAGGAACAAATGGAAATGACAGAACGAATAACATAATATATTGTATATTGTATAGTAGGTTGTATACTAAAAACTCAATGGGCTCAACAGCAGAAAGAAAATAGCAGCAGAGAAAGACAGCAAGGACAGACCAATAGAAATCATCCTATCTGAAGAACAGAGAGAAAAACAAGATTGGGAGGGAAACAAGAGCTTTGGGGAGAGTTGTGGGATAGAAACAAAGGTCCAGCATCTGTGTCACTGGAGTCTCAAAAGGAGAGACTATACACCTCGGTGGTTCAGTGGGTTAAAGCCTCTATGTTCGGCTCAGGTCATGATCTCAGGGTCCTGGGATCGAGGACCGCATCGGGCATTCTGCTCAGTGGGGAGCCTGCTTCCCCCCTCTCTCTGCCTGCCTCTCTGCCTACTTGTGATCTCTGTCAAATGAATAAATAAAATCTTTTTTTAAAAAGGGGGAGGTACAGAATAAAGGCATCAAGAAAGAAAAATATTTAAAGAAATGACAGTCAACAACATTCCAGATCTGATGACAGACATGAAGTTTTAGATTTAAGATCAATTAATTCCAAGCGAGAAGAAAATCTACACCTAAACATCTAATAATCAAACTGCTACAAACTAACCCTAAAGACAGTCCTGATCACTTCACATCCACTAGAAGGGCTACTATCAGACAAACAGAAAATCACAAGTGTTGGTGAGGGTGTGAAGAAACTGGAACCCATGTACACTGGTTGTGGAAATGTAAAATGTATAGTCCCTAAGGAAAACAGTATGAGAGTTCCTCAAAAAATGAAAAATGAAATTATTATGTGACCCAGCAATTCCGCTTCTGGGTATGTATCCAAAAAACTGAAAGCAGGATCCTGAAGAGATATCGCACATGCACGTCACAGAAGCATCTCTCACAATAGTCAAGATGTAGAAGCAACCCAAGTACCCACCGGTGGAGGAATGGATAAATGTGACACGGTTTATGCAGATGGTGGCATATCAGTCGGCCTTCAACAGGAAGGAAATGCTGGGCACCTGGGTGGCACGGCCAGTTCAGCGCCTGACCCTTGATTTTGCTTCCAGTCTGGACCTGGACCCATGCCGGGCTCTGCCCTTGGTGCAGAGTCTGCTTGATTTTCTCTCTCTCCCTCTTCCTCTGTCCCTCCCCCGCCAAATAAATCAATCTTAAGCAAAAAAAAAAAAAAAAAAAAAAAAGCAAGGGCAGGAGGAGGAAATTCTGACACTAGCTACATGGATGAACCCTGAGGACCAAGTGTGAAGTGAAATAAGCCAAACACAAAAGAGCAGATTCTGTGTGACTCCACTTATACAAGGGAATGAAGGTCGTTGAATTCACAGGCACAGAAGGCAGAATGGTAGTTGTCAGGAACCAGATACGGGGAGAAACAGGAGTTTTTTAATGGGTAAGGACTCTCAGTGTTGCAAAATTAAAGAGTTATAGAGATTACCTGACAACAGTGTGAACACACTTAACACTGGTCAACAATTTAAAATGTTTAAGATGGTAAATTTTATGTTACACATATTTTACTAAGATCAAAAATTAAAAAATAAAATAAAAAGACTTGAAAGCAATTAGAGAGAAAGTACCATTATGTACAGGCAAAAGATCGCCATGACTGTAGATTTCTCAGAAGAAACCACAGAGGCCAAAAAAAAAAAAGAAACCACAGAGGCCAGAAAAAAGTTGAATGACATTTTTAAAGTTCTTTCAGAAAAGAGAGCTGCCAACTCCAGTGTCTATATGCAGGGAAATTATCCTATAGACGTGATGGTGAAATAAGACGCCCTCCAAAGAGGGAAAGGAGTCTGTCACTCCCAGAGCTGGTCTACGGAAAATGCTGGAGGATGTTCTTCAGGAAGAAGGGAGGATACGAGAGGGAAGCATGCATCTTGACAAATGAAGGAGGAAGTAAAGAAAGAAAAATATCTGAGTAAACGTGAAGGACTTTTGAACGCTGTTCAGTTTGCGGAAGCACAAGCGGCCGCGTAGGTGGGATTTTCCGGGGACACCCACGAACACGTGTGAGGCTCTACCCTAAAGGGCCGTCATGGAAGCAGGAACGGGCCGGACCAACACGGCTGCCGAGTACAGACAGACGGCAGTGACGGACACACTGCAGACCCTCAGCAGAAAGTGGGTGGCACGTGTATGATCCCCATGGCAGTTCTCAGCCAGGGCCCATCCTGCCCCCCAAGCAAGCCCTCGTGGTGTTCATCAGTGCTTCTGGGCGGCAGAACAGAGCATGCTCTCGGCATCTGCTGGGTAAGTACCCTGCAGTGCACAGTGCAGTTCCCAGAACAGAGAATTCAAGCCAAAAACACCGCTGGAGTCGAGGAACTCCGCCCGTGACCCACAACGGAACACGGCACGAAGAGAGGGCGGCAGTCAATCAGTGCATCTGCAGGGAGCTCTCTCTCTGCAAATAAACCAATCCTTAAAGAGATACAGCGGGGGGGAGACACCTGTGTGCACAGCCCATGAGCTGCCAACTCCTAGTTCCGGCTTGTGTTGTCATCTCAGCTTCTGAGACCCAGGCCTCTGCGGAATCCACACCCAGTGTGGGGCCTGCTGAAGACTCTCTCCTTCTCCCTCTGCCCTCCCACCTGTGCACGTACACGCTCTGTCACTAAAAATAAATAAGTCTTTTGAAAACTCTAAATGGAATACCAAATATCCAAATTATCCAAAAGAAGGCAAAAAAGAGAGAAGCCCAGAAAAAAAGAGAAAAAACCTGGGTTAAGCAGAAAACAAAACGGTACCTTTGTTACAGACATAACCACTTTAAATGTTGGCAGTGTAAGCCCTCCGCCGAGACAGAAGAGACAGAAGAGACAGCACAGCAAGACCTCTGTATGTGCTGCCCACAGGGGACACCTCTGAACAGAAAGATACGCATCCGGTGACAGCAAACAAAGACAAACAGTAAGTGCAGGAGGCCGCAGGGACGATCTCCTGTCAGAAACAGACTTCAAGACCTACAGCACCAGCAGAAATAAACTTTAGCATTTCAAAATGATAAAAGCCACGCTTCATCTGGAAGTCCTAATAAGTGTGTTATGTGTATAATGATAAGACCCAAAACCCATGAAGCAAAAATGAACAGAACTGAAGGGAGACACTGACAATGCCCAAACTACAGGAGATATTAACACCCACCTTCAAGGCACTGACAGAACCGGACACAAGAGAAGAAGAAAACACAAAGAAGGTCCGAACACCATCACCAAACACCTAGACCTAAAGGACACGTAAGAAGCGCCATCTCCAACAACTGCAGAACACGCTTTCTTCTCAAGTGCACTTACGCTCACCAGGACAGACCATACGCAGAGCAGCAGAACAAGTCTCAATAAATCTAAAATGATCAAAGTCATAAAAAGCATGTTCTTTGATAATAATGGAATTAAATTAGAAATTAGTCCTGGGTGCCTGGATGTCTCAGTCGGTTTCGGCTTAGGTCACGCTCTCAGGGTCCTGAGGTCCAGAGCCCCGTCAGGCTCTGTGCTGGGTGTGGAGCCTGCTCAAGATTCTCTCTCCCTGTCCCACTGTCCCTCCCACCCTCCACCATGTATGGCTTGTATGTATGCCTTGCGCTCTCTCTCATTCAAAAAAAGAAAAAAAGAAAAAGAAAAGAAATTAGCCATGAAAGATTATCTAGGAAAACCCCAAATGCGTGGAAAGTGCACACCATGCTTCCAAATCATTCATGGATCAAAGAAATCACAAAGAAAATCAGAACATACCGGGACCTAAATGACAACATGCCATAGTCTGCAAGATGCAGCCAGAGCAGTGCTTAGAGGGAAACATGGGACTTTAAACCCTTGTCTTAAAACAGAAGATCAAAAATAAATAATCCGGGATGCCTGGGTGGCTCAGTTGGTTAAGTTCTGTCTTCAGCTCAGGTCATGATCTCAGGGTCCTGGGATCAAGTCCCGCATCGGGCTCTCTGCTCGGTGTGGAGTCTGCTTCTCCCTCTGCCTGCAGCTCCCCCTGCTTGTGCTCTCTCTCTCTGATAGATAGATAAATAAATACTTACATAAATAAAGAAACAAATGGATACTAAAACTGCGAAATTCAGAGGCGCCTGGGTGGCTCCACTGGTTAAGCGACTGCCTTCAGCTCAGGTCATGATCCTGGAGTCAGGGGATCGAGTACCTCGTCGAGCTCCTGGCTCAGCAGGGAGCCTACTTCTCCCTCTGACCCTCTCCCCTCTCATGATGTTTCTCTCTCTCTCAAACAAATAAATAAAATCTTTAAGAACAACAACAATAACAACAACTGTAAAGTCCACAACTTAGATGACAATACACAGTGACCACGTGGCATTTAGACCAGGAACGCAAAACTAGTTTAACATTGGAAAAATCTATGTAACTCGCTCTATTAACAACATAAAGGAGAATAAAAACTGAAGAATCATTTTAGTGGGCAGAAATAAAAGGGACTAAACTCAAAACCACGTGCTAGAACATCTCAAAACACTAGGAATCCTCGAGCTGGTAAAGCACGTCTATGAAAAGCTTACAGTCCACAGGGGTGTGGAGTCATGAAAGACCTCACTGCCTCCCTCTGCAACCAAGAGCAAGGCAGAGTCCTTGCTTTCATACAAGCAACCTGCATCCAGATTCTATACGGAATGCTTACAACCCAAAACTGAGAAGACAACCCAATTTCTCAAAGGGCAAAAGATGTGAACCCACACGTCCCAAAAGAAGCCACACAAATGACCAAGAACACGAGACAATGCTCACCACGACTGGTCCTCAGTGCCACACCACACCTCACATGCCTTCGTACAGTGACGTGCCTACCAGGTCAGGAAGGCTCTGGAGCCCCGGAGCTCCTCCTCCGCACACTGCTCAGGGGGTGTGCAGGCTACCTCCATCTCATCCATTTTCGGGAGATCCCAACACTAAACTTAATCACCCCTAAGTACTCACCCCAGAGACACACAAACACATCCAGTTGAGCACACAGACTACTTGTACCGTCCAAGCGTCCACCCGCAGGTCCCCGAAACTGCAGCCTGCAGCACACGCACACGCAGATGCCACTCAGCAGGGACAGGGAACGGGCCCTGAAACCGCGGCAGAGACCACAGACGGACGTCACGACCCGCACGCTGTGTGAATGCAACCGGCAACACACAGTAGCAGTACACACTCTGTGAGTCTGTCCTCACGCAAATTCAGAAAATGCAAGCTGACCTATAAGGAACAGAAGCCAGTCACTGGGTGCCTGGCATGTGGATGGAAAAGGGATGGGTCACAAAGGTATGGGAGGCAAATTTTTAAGGAGGTGAAAGTGTTTGTCACTCCATGTGCCAGTGGTTTCACTGTAGGTCAAAAGTGACCAAACTGTACATTTTTACTTTGGGCAATTTATTTCATTTCCTTTGCATCTCAATGAAGTTGGAAACAAAAGAGACCGAAAGCAAGAAGCCGCATGACACTGGGGTTAATGGTGTGGATTTTGCAGCCGAAGGGGATGGGTTCCCACCGAAGGTCGCATCCTTCCTACTGTGTGAGCAGGAAGTGCTCCAAGTGACTCTGGTTCCACAGGAAACCTCAGTTTCCTCATTCATGGAAAGGGAGGCAAGAACAGAACTCGCCTGAAAATGCCCTTCTAGACACGAGTGCGGGGATGTGGGTGGGGCGCACAGAGCCTGGTCCCCAAGGCCGTGATCCACTAGACCGTGGCTGCTACTGGCTGTAAAAGACCATCTTCCACCAAAACACAAAGTTAACACAGCCAATGTAAGAAAAGCACAAAGCAACACCAGGAGTGAGTGGGGCTGTCACCAGAGATGGGACAGACCTTCTAAGGCTCCCGGGGACTCTCGGGCGAGGGGTGGGGGCTGCCAGCTGCAGGACACCACAGGACACTGCAGGACACGGCAGCTGGCTGCTCAGAAGAGGACTGGGGAGGAAGTCACCACGCATCCGCAAACCTGTCTCTGAAGGAACTACTGCCACTTCTTTATTTTTTGTAGGATTTTATTTATTTGTCAGAGAGAGAGAGCACAAACAGGGGAGTGGCAGGCAGACGGTGCTCGATCCCAGGACCCTGGGACCACTACCTGAGCCTCAGGCAGATGCTTCACCAACTGAGCCCCCAGGCGCCCCCCTGTTGTCACTTCCACCACCGCCAGTCACACAGAGCTCAGCCTGCACAGAGGACGGGACCGGGGTCCCACGCAGGCAGGGAGGGTACCAAATGCTGACAGGCATCCTTCCAGGCTCCCGCGGCCACAGCCAGAGGACACGGTGAGAGGGGACACCGGGGCGGAGCCACCTGGAGCGAGCACTTGATGAGGCACCGGACAGATGCCGACAGATTCCGTCTGGCTGGGTTTGCCTTAAGGGCAGCCCAGCGGCCGCCTGCCAGTGCGCTCCGCTTGCTCCCCAGGTGTAGGATGGCCTCCGGGGACGGCTTTGTACAGTTCTCCCAACCCCAACTGGGTGCCACAGGAGGGAGGACTGGGCCCTCTGGGTTTGGGAAGGGCCTGACAGGACTGGGACTTGCCCCAGGGAAGCCGGACGCCTCTTGGCGCGCAGTTGCGGAGCCCCATGTCCAGGCGCCCCGTCATGTGCGCAGAGCCTCTAAGAGGGCAGCCACTCCCACGGAAGTGCTCCAGAGGGCGGGAAGCCAGTCACTCCGCCCGAGGCAAGCAGTTTAGCCTCCCAGGAAGCTCTCCCACAGGCCTGGAGAGACTGAGACTCTCTCTCTTCCCAGGTGGCCACCCAGTGTCTCAACAAACGCATCTTTAGGATTCAAACAATAAAAAAATAAAAAGCATGTTTATATGTGCTTCATCTTTGTGCTTCAGAACAATTTCAGACTTACAAGAAGCTGACAGAGTTCCCAGCCACGCCTGCCTCACCTTCCTTGGTAACGCCTCACGGTGCCACAGGACAAGCAAAACCAGGGTATTGGGACTGGCGCAGCGGCGTCGCCTGACTGCAGACCTTCCTGAACGCCACCCATCTCCCCATTAACGTCCTCTCCACGGTCCAGAAGCCACACTGCTGCTCACCGTGCCCTTGACCTTGGATCTGACCGATTCTCCCCTAGTCTTTCATGACCCTCACGGACTTGGGTGACACCAGCTAGTGACGCTGTGGAATGTTCCTCAGTTTGGGTCAGACAGGTTCCCACAATCAGACCTGTGCACCAGCCCAGACACGACACAGCGTACTGAGGAGCGTGGGGGTGAGGAAACGCTCCTCTCTCCAAGCATGGTTTAGACACTGCGACTTTATGCAGAGCTGCATCTCCACCCACACAGGCTAAAGTACGAACAGTGATGAGCACAAAGTTGTGCTTATTCTGAGTTTTAAGGAGTACCCGTTACACAAGAGCTTCAGAAGAAAACGTGGAACTTGGAAAACCAATCTATGAATGTAAGTTCCGTGCAAACAGGAATTTAAATCTTGTTCACGGCTGCGTCCCCAGTGCCCGGAAGCACCCGCAATCCGTGGGGCCGACCGAAGAGCTCTGAGAAACAAAACACCCTTATATTCGTAGAAGGATGGTATCAACTCCGCTAGCGTGGGAGAGTTCAACCAGCTGAAACGTCGCCTCTGCTCGGTTCACGCACTTGTTTACAAGAGCTGATTTCCAAGCTCCCTCCAACCGCTGCCAGCCATGCAGTGGGTAGCGCATGTCGCGTAACACATGCGGCTCCGGAGACACACACATACAAGCGCGCGCGCGCTCACGCGCGCAGCTCCTACAACCCAGTCTAGGCAGCCACACCCACGTCGCTCTAAGCGATGCAGCAGGACTGGACTGCCGGGGCCAAACACACAGCAGACTGGAACGGGTCCACCTTCGCCTCACTTCCCTGAACTCGGCCCCGGGACAAATTCCACAGATAAACCCTATAAAGTAACATGCCACAGGCTCCACCTTCGGCTACCTGGGCAAGCGCCCCCGTCCACCAAAGCCACAGGACGTCTGCTCCGCTGTGGATCACTTCTGACAGCCAACGGCACAGCCGGGCTCAGACCACACTCGGGACGTATAGCAGCAGGGGCTCCAAGGACATTTAAAGGCATTAACATGATATATATATATATATTTTTTATTTTATTTATTTATTTGACAGAGAGATCACAAGTAGGCAGAGAGGCAGGCAGAGAGAGAAGGGGAGGCAGGCTCCCTGCAGAGCAGAGAGCCCGATGCGGGACTCGATCCCAGGATCCTGAGATCATGACCCGAGCCGAAGGCAGAGGCTTTAACCCACTGAGCTCACCAGGCACCCCAACATGATACTTTCTTAAACTACAAACATTTCCTCATCTCCTGATTCACAGTGATGCAGTCTTGGGGTCAGTCACTGAGTCAAAGCTGCTTTTAAATGATGTTCTAAAAAAGTAAAAGCAAATTTTTAATGTTTGAATTAGGCCTCTTACACCTTACTGCAAGTGCCTGTGTTCTTAAGTAATTTTGCTTGTTCTCCATTCTTACTCATTTTGATTCCATCCAATATTTCACAATAACACAAGAAACTCTGATATCACCTTTGCTGCTGAATTACCTACCTCAGAATCCGCCGGACAGTCCGACAACGCAGTCCCAAGAAAGACCCCCGTACAGCTCAACTCTCTGCTTCCTCAGATGCTCAGAGCCGCTCACAGCATGACTGGCCATGTGCCAGAGTACCAACTCCATGGGCCTCAGACCACCGGGACCATCAATTTGTGATAACATTCTAACAGACAGCTGAAGATGACGCGTTCCGAACTTTTTCTTGGCAGACTATTTCCCGTGTCTCATCATCTCTTCTAGTCTTTGTAAACTATCTGGTCAGCTACTGAAATTGAGACCCTCTCATGCCCCTTGTGAATGGGCTTTCAAAGGTCCCCCCTGTTCTGCCACACGGGGGGTTGAAGATAAATGGCCTCCAAGGAAAGCTCTGCTCAGAGTCTTCTGTCGCACAGCAGTGCGCTGTTTCCTAAGCAGATGCGCTGTCGCACACACAAGTGTATCCACACGTAGATAATTGTGTGTTTGCAACTCTGAACTACAGGTCGCAGGTTAAACCCTGGAAATGATCCTCAAGAGACAGGGTTCACTCACGGTGGAAAGGCATCCGCCGTCTGCACCCCCAGCAGCTGCGGTGAACACCGACCCAGGCTCCGCAGCACCGCTCGGCCGTCAGCCTGCGCAGGTTGTCTGCGCCGGCGACGCGAAGCCGCTGCACTGGCGACAGCAGAGCCCTGGCCGGATACGACCTGTGTAACCCACTTCTCCACAGGCAGGACGCGGCTGTAATCGTCTCAGTGCTCCCAGCACTGCACACGGAAAACAGTACCTTCTGAATTGGCAAACCTTTGGCAGAAAGATGTAATTTTGCAGCATTTTCACACAGACAATAAATAAAATCTGCAAGTAACTCATTACCCCACTGCCTGGGAGTTGCCTTAACATGTGTTATAATTCTCGTGACTATTCATAAAAGAATTAAATTTAAAATTCGGTTTTTAAAAAGCAGTTAGGTTAAGTACTAAATGAAAATGCAATTCTGAAGCAAGCTTTTGAAAGTGATTCTTTTGAAGTCTACTTACCACCCTATTTACCCAAATTCTACACAACACAAGAGAACACGAAACAATTAAGTCATACATCAAACAGCTCAATGCCGCTGTTCCAATTCTGAAGTCTGGTGGTCGCCCTTCACTGCTAGAGGACAACAACTCCATCCTTGGGAGGAACCCTACTTCCATGTTCAGTCCCCACACGGCAGGAGGAGCCCTTGGCAACCATGATGGAATCCTGAGCAACTGAACACCCAGACGTGTTCTAGAAGAGGAAGCAAACGCTTCCTTCTACACGTGCTCCCATATTTATAACATTCTAAGAAAAGAGTTTCTGAACATTTATCTTGTCACAAGATACGTTGTGATGGACACATCTTGTGTTGGACACAAGAATGTTGCCGGTATCCACAGATGTGGGACTTACGTTTAGGGATCACACAGACGTGCTGTGTTCAACCCACTGACTTCACTCATTACTCAAACGGCTCACGGTCACCACCGGTCGGTAAGAACGTTTCTCACTTCCACTGAAGCATTAACACGTCCCCCACAGGCAGGTCACAGGCTCACCTGACAGGTCCAGCTCCTCGGTGGAAGACAAAGTAGCCAGACTCCAGCTGTCGCTGCGGGCCGCCAGCACAAACTTGTGAGCACGGATGTGCCTGTCCCCAACCTTTATCTTCAGATCACTGGGGAAGAAAAACACCCACAGACATAAAGAGAAACGTCACCACGATTAGTTACAGCGAGGACTCAAATGATAGGAACACGCACAGACTGATCCCCATATACCTGGAGAAGAAGAAACCAGCGCAGGTACGGCCCTGCGCCAGCACTGAATTCTAATGGGCCGTGCATGTGACACACGTTGCCCCACATGCCTGTACTGCCAGCTTCTAGCTATGGTTCACATGGGATGTTCTGCTTTTTCCTATGGGACTCTGAAGGTGGCAAACCTACTGGTTAGACAGGATAATTAATATTCACATAAAATGTAGTAGAGGTTTCATGCAGACTAAACGAAGGTGAATCATCAGGGAGAGAAAGAAAACGTGGAGACTGTGACACAGGCTCTGGGACCACGGAGCTGCACACTGGACCCACTGACAGTCAAGCAAGGGGACGAGGAACACTACAAACTGGCTCTGACCAAGCAGTCCAGAACGTGAAACCAACGTCTACACTCCCGTTCTTGACAGAAACATTCCGACCTATTACGGGATGCATTCTGCTCAACCATTTAGACAGAAATGGGGTAGGAGAAATATTTTTTTCAAACACATTTTCATATTTATGACAAACCATTATTGTGAAAAGAGCATCTCAAATATTTATATTTGACTCTGAAATGTCAAATGCTGAGGGAAGAAAGCATCTGGGCATTTAACAAAAACCTCCGGATGACCCTCTGGGCTGACACAGCCATGTGCCATATGGCTTTGCTGGCAGCACTAATCCGGAGTCATTAATTATCACCATGCTGTGTACATGCAAGTTCTTCCGTTTTCATATGCCCCTTCAAAATGTGTTGGCTTGGAAACCTTCACAAGCTAAAGACACAAAAGTCACTACAATAAAAAGAAAAAAAAAAATCTATGCCATGAATTAACGCATCCACTTAAGAGGAGCCCCAAGGAGGATACTGTTTCTGCGTTAGTGTGGACGCAGATGCAGTATATCCACAGATGCACCATCCAGGCTACAGGCCTGTGAGCAGCTCCGGCTCCTCTGAAGACCGAGCAGCTGCTAATCACATTAGATCAGAAGAACAAAGGATACTCGGTATTTCCAATTACTATAAACTACTCAAAACCGCAGAACATTATTAATCAGTCCGTAGAAAGGAAAAAATATTTTACCTAAAATACAACAAATCATATCCTTTGTTAAATTTCTAAAACTCAGAGAAAACAGGAAGCTGTTCGTAAAACACAAATGATTTTTAAACTCTGAATTTATGTATCAAGTATTAAATTGTAGGAACTTAAATGAAGACTTATTGTTTCCTGTTTTGGCCACGAACTGACTTCTAGTCACAAAATCATAAAAATGAATGTTTCTACATATTCACGAATGTCAGGCCAAACAGAGGAAATGGAAATACAGACAAGAACCTCATTAGTAATTTCTAATAACAATTTCTACAAATACAATTCAAAAATGGAAGACTGGATACGTTTCTGAAAACGCTACGCAGAAACAATTAGGAGGGTAGTAATGTTTTTCAATTTTCCTTCAAGGGGCACCTGAGTGGCTCAGTCAGTGAAGCGTCTACCTTGGGCTCAGGTCATGATCTCAGGGTCCCGGCATTGAGCTCCACATCGGGCTCCCTGCTCAGCGGGGAGCCTGCTTCCCCTTCTCTCTCTGCCTGCCTCTCTGCCTACTTGTGATCTCTGTCAAATAAATAATAAAAATCTTTAAAATTTTCATTCCAGTCAAAGAGCTTTTCCCTGTAAAATACGCATACTAGGGATGTTGTTACTGGAGAGAAAGCATAAATAAGAGCTTCCTGCTAGTTTCTCAAACACCAAGAGAACCCCGTAAGCTTGATCACTAGAAGAATGATGCATTACCATCACTTTGAACTATTTTAAGGGACAAAAAAGCCTTCTCCTGAACTTAAGTAAAATTAACGTGACCACTTTCTTCCACATTTCTCAATTTAAAAACCCTTTAACACCTACTCTTCAATTACTCTAGTTACTGAGATGCACATAAAAATACTATCTAAATTCTTCAACAGAATGCACGTTACAGACAAAGCTTCGTGGTGGGTTTCTCCTTATTTTCTAAAAGGACCGCCTGCTTTAGAAAGTGATCTTCCAACTTCAGGTCCTCCGTGTCCGAAGCTCAAGTCCTCCTGCAACGCCCTGTGCCCACTGATCTCCAGGCTGCACTGGGTGAGGGACGGGCTTTGGATGCGCAGGGGGGCCCACTGCAGCCATAGCACCCGCGCTGTGCACCCGGCTCCCTGCCACGGCCTCCCAGAGCGGCCACGGTAGAATGGACGTGTGTGACAAAGAAGTGACAGAGAATGTGAACAAACGATGGGAGCTCTCAGGACACGAACCTGGAAGTGGAGAAGTGCCCACAACAGGTCAGGCTCCCCGCACCAGGGGAACCAGTTTCTACCGGTCCACGGAAAAAAGAGGGGAAGACAAGAGACGATGACCTACACGTCACAATTTAAAAGGCTGCCCTTTACTCGGAGTATGTACTTCCTCTGTTTTGGGTATTAAGTTTTTCTTTCTTTTATAAATAATTAAGTTGAAAGACAGCGGTTCTAGATTTTGATCTTTTTTTTTTTTCTTCTAATGAGAGCACGCGTGCGCAAGAGAGTGAAAGCACTTGAGCAGGGGGAGCAGCAGAGGGAGAACAGACTCCCGCCGAGCAGGGAGCCTGACGCGGGGCTTGATTCCAGGACCCTGGGATCATGACCCAAGCAGAAGGCAGACACTTCACCAACTGAGCCACCCAGGTGCCCCTGGATTTTTATCTGTTGTAAATGTGATCGTTTATTTTGGGATTGTACTAAGGCTTAGCTAGCCTGACTGCCCGTCTCCTCCACAGCCGGACTCCATGGCGTGCATGTCCTTGTCTCTTCTCTATACCCACTGCCACCGCCCCGACTCAGCCCTTCTTCCTCTCTGGTCTGGACGACGCACAACGGGCTGCAGGGCTCCCTTCTCTGCACGGTGCTGCCTACACAATACCAGCAGGTTCCCCTTCCTGAAACACCACTTTGACGGTAACAGTCCAACAGCTCGAAACACTATCCCATACTGCCTAGAGGATCAAGTCCAAATGTCCCCCCTTGGCCGCCCAATTCAAATCCCTGTACCTTTCCCGCCTCTCCCAGCACCCCCTCCAGGGACACGTACCCCAAGACGGTCCCTCCCGTGCCCCGTGTGCTCTGCAGGCTCCCACACCTCAGCCTGCTCTCAGCCTCCCCGCTGGTAACACGGCTGTCTTCATCTCCCGAACCCTGCCCAGTCTCGAACATTCACCTCGAAACTCAGTAACAACAGCTACTACGTGCCAGACAATCAAAGTACTTCAAACACAGACTTACTAATTTAGTCCTCACAGGAACACAGCGGGAGGCCGCAGAATCCCCACCTCACGGGTAAGGAGCTGAAGCATGTCCTACAGCTTCAGACCACGCAGCCAACAGGTGCCCGCTGAGCCGCTAACACAGGCTGTGAGGCTCCAGATGCCATCCTCGACCACACTAGCCTGCCCGCTCATGCCAAGACCCCTTCCTGGGTCATCCCAAGAGGAAGGGACCCTTCCCTCTGAATCCCCGGACATGTGAGCCACTTCCTGTCTACCCTGTCGATGCAATCACCGTGACTCCCTACGCTCTGTGCTAAAAATAAGCAGGAAATAAAAGAAACAAAAATCTCACCCCGAAGAGCCTACACTCCAGGGACTACAGGGTTGCTGGCATCCTGCTCAGAGAGGAAGAGCCCAAGGAGAAAGAAAGAGAGAGCAGTTACGGCGGTGCGGCTCACCTGTACTGCTCCTGCTCGTAGAGGCCGGCCACGATCGCCAGCAGGCGGCTGATGAAGGACTCACTGCTGCTCTCCTTGTCTGCTTGTGCAGCCAGAAGTGCGCATCTCTTCTCCGTCTCTGCCAGCGTCTTCTGTAGCTTCACATACTCCTGTCGGAGAAGCATCAAGTGCTTCTCCAGCTTGGCCACCTCCTCTGCGAGGGAGACAAAGCCACAGCTTTACTATGGCAGGTGTGCGTGGACAGCACCCCGCAGACAGGACCACCATGAGAGGATGGTTTCCTGGTGACACTCCTTTCCTAGTGATACTCCCAGTGATACCCATAATGGCTCTGTTAACGGCTGCCACGGCGTCACTGGGCCAGAAAGACCCTCGTAGTCCAGGAGTTTCTCTAAAGATCGATACTCAAGAAATGACAAGGAACACACGGAAGATGTTCCAGGCTCCTGCCCTGCAAATCCTTCACCATGAAGCCACAAGTCTCAAGGAAAGATTACCAAAATCACCCAGGACTGTTTTTCCAAACCACTGGGAGTGAAAACGGATTGCTCCGTGTCCCGTGCAAACTCTTTCTCAGGCAGCTTCAGAAACAGCCCGTGAGGTTGGCACAATCACTAGCCGTGCAGCCCGGGTGAGGATGCCGGGAAAAGAGAGACTAAGACTTAGCAGGCGGGGGCACTGGGAAGCGCCCCCGCACTCTCACGCCTGTGGTCTGTCACCCACCATCCCATGCCACCTGACCTCCCCCCTTCAGGAAAGAAGCAGCCAATGATGGTTCCAATGAAAGCACGTCACGTCCACAGGCATGCTGGGCCGGATCAAAAAGGCTGGGTCTGAAATTCAACAAACATTTGCCGAGCGTCTACTAGGTCCCAGACACTGCACAATGGTAAGGAAGTTCAGATGCCTCTCTCCTCGGAACTTCCAGTTTGCTGGGGAAACCAAACTTTTAGGGTTACAGTAACAATGCTAACCATCAAACACAGAACTACAGCTCTAGGCACACAAGAAGGAAG
This sequence comes from Mustela lutreola, assembly GCF_030435805.1. Taxonomy (NCBI): domain Eukaryota; kingdom Metazoa; phylum Chordata; class Mammalia; order Carnivora; family Mustelidae; genus Mustela; species Mustela lutreola. The sequence goes on along the minus strand of NC_081304.1, from coordinate 61,018,924 downwards.
GAGCAGACGTGTGAGAATCCACAGTAAGTGTAACTTAGGACGCCAGGGAAGACGTCCCTGGGGAAGTCCACAGTCACGAAAACTCCCTTCTCTGATCCCTGTGCTCCAGAGCCTTGCTGGGGCTCACGGCACGGTGCTCACCAGTGCTCACACAGATCACGGCCAGAGAACCACATCTCTGACCACGTGCTGCTCCTGCCCCTGGGCCTTGGCCCCTTTCCCCCTTCCCACCCCTTCAGAAACGGCAAATCCTGACAATGCCCTCAAGCCCACGTCCCACACAACCTGCCTCATTCTCTGTGTCTTGAGAAAACCGAGTTGCTGTCAACAGCTCTGGCCGCACCAGCCGCCCGGTGCTTCCTCAGGGCAAGGACCCCCTCCTACACAAGCGCGCAACCCCTCCGCCTAGCCTCCAAACCCGTCACCCTACTCAGGCCCTTTGCTTTGGCATCAGCCTCCCTTCTCAGCAACTTTCGTCTCTTCCAACTGGGTCCTTCTCAGCACATACATCTGCTCAAGACCCTAATAAAGCAAAACCCTCCTTCCACAGCTCACCTGACCCCCTGTGCCCTTGCACATCTAGCTACCATACACCCCTTCCTTGCCCTACTCTCCCATCACTTCCTCCTGTGTCCCCACCATCCCCCTGAAACTCCTCTCCACAATGACCTAACTGCCAGTCCAACAGACACTGGATGGTTCTCCTCCTGGACCTACTACACTGCATGTGAAGATATTTTTTCCCCAGCAACCATGATGCCACCCTCTTTCCAATTCTGCTTCTCCGTCTTCACCACGGACCACTGATGCTCCCCAGAGTTCTACCCCGGCCTCCTCGCAGCTGTCTGTCCTCCCAAGGCAGCTCCACTGGTCAGACTCTGCAGCTGGGCCACAATCCCAGTGCTGACGATCCAGGGACACTTCTCTGTGGTCCGGATTTCTGTTCTTAGCTTCATCTCGCCAACTGCCTAAATGACACTGCTCTCTCGTGGACCATGGGCACCTCAAGTTCCCTGTGCCCAGGACAAAAGTCTGAGCAAATGTGCTCTGCCTCTGTATGGTCCCTAAACTAATAAATTATGCCACCATCTAGCCCAGTTATGTGAAGAGAAAATGTGGGAGTCATCTTAAATGTCTCTCTCTCACTCACAGGACCCCAACCCTATAAAAGTCAGGGCTTTTTCCCACATAAAAATCTCTAGGGTGTGTGTATCCCCACACCCACAACGACTCAGTTCAGGCCCTCACTCATCATATGTGCTGTCCAACGTGAAAGAATTCACATCCACATCTCAGAGCCCAGCGCAGGGTCAGATACACAAAGGATCACTAAATAGTCGATCAATTCAGCTGAACAAGGACAATCCGGTTTTGTAAGAGAGGATTCCTGGCCTCTCCCCACCTTCATCCCTCCCCCACCACCTGCTGTCCAATAGCTAATTTTTTATAAACATGGAAACAATCAAAATCTGGTTCAAAACACAAGAAAAGTTGAATAAACTAAGTGTGATGCTTGGTTGTGAAGTTATTACGCAACAAACACTTTCTAAGAAATACATAATAGTTTGTATATGTTCAAAGATAAATAACATATTAACAGAAAAAAGCAGGCAGTGAAACTAAACATATTTTGTAATTCGAATTTTATTATAAATATTCACGTATGTGGTAAGTACAAAGACAAATACCACTAAGTATCAGCAGATCTCACGGCGGGGGGGGGGGGGGTTACTGCATATCTCCACACATCTCAGGGATTCTGTAACAAATGTGCTCCGTTTTCATAAGCAGAAAACAGTATTTTAAGAGAAATCTATACAAACACAAATACAGATAATGGACTGTTTCTTCACACATCTACTAGGACACATTCTCCCTCTCTTCCAGAGGACCCATGTTACACAAGTACCCAGGCAGAAGGCTGGCGTGGGTCTCAGGTAAGTCAGTGCTCCTGCAGAAACAAAGCAGGAGGCACCTGCAAGACGAAACGGTGCTTGGAGCTGCTGAACTGACCCCTTTGCACGTGAGCAACACACCAGAGGACAAGTCCGAAGAGATGACTTTCTTCCCAAAGTACTGCCATCATTTGGCCTACATGTATTTCAACAAAACACCGCTCTCAAAGCCACCAGCTAAATATAGAACAGTACTGATAATGATCCTCCTACGATATTTAAAATATCAGCAAACAGCATCTACAGGTACACGGAAGCCCTTAGGAAGGGCTCAGTCACTCTCCTACTCTCGCGGGACAGACCGACAGGGTCACTGGGTTTGGAGCGCCCTTCACAGCGGCTCTGACGAACACACCAAGGATTTTCATTACTGACCTCAAAGGGAGAAGTCTGTAGCAAAAGCACTGCGTTAATACATTTTGTATAAGGTAGGAGATTTATACTTTTTTTCCTGTACAGAAAGAAACAGGAAGAAAAGCTAGGTCTGAACTTCCAGAAGTGGTAACAGGAAGTGTGAAAGGACATATGCTCAAGAATCGTATCAAAGTCTGTTCAAACCTGTGACCACATGAATGTACGGCATCAGCAGTTTTGACAGCGGCCACCTGGGGAGGAAGAGCAGGAGGGCAGGACTGGGGAGGAACATGAGGGCCTCTGGGGTGCCACTAACACGCTTGCTGTCTGAGTAGTCAGTGTACATTCCATTTGGGGAGTACACTGAGTTCTATACACGCTATGATTTGCTCTTTTCCGCATGTATCTTATGCTCCAATTAAAAAGCTGAAAACTTGGGCCTCTGGGTGGCTCAGTCGATAAGCCTCTGCCTTCAGCTCAGGTCATGATCCCGGGGTCCTGGGATCGAGCCCGGCATGGGGGCTCTCTGCTCAGCAGAAAGCTGCTTCTCCCTCTCCCCTCCCCCTGCTTGTGTTTTCTCTCTCTCTCTCTGTCAAATAAATAAATAAAATCTTTAAAAAATAAAAAATTGAAATAACTGATATACATGAAAACAGCTGATACAGTGGTTTTTGGAGCCAAACTGACAGAGTCTGAATCGTTCTGGTAACGAGCCGTGGGTCTGGAGGCAAGGTCATCTCTCTGAGCTTCAGTCCACGTATAAACTGGGGTCGAGGGGCTGCTTCCCGGTGCTCCTGCAGGACTGAGGGACAATGGTACCATGGCTCACGTGTGCCCTCACGATCACCACAGTGATATGATTATCGGATACACAGTTGTAACTGTTACCAAGTTTACACAACTTTTTTTGAGTCCTGACAATCAGAATGGGATTCAAATGCTTTATTGATCTCGGAACCAAAACTGATCAATAAAAGCCCTGGCCAATCAAAGGGATGTTACGAGAAGTGTAAAGTGATCAAAGTCCGAGAAGACGAGCAAATACTGAGAAACGCACAACGAGCCGCTTCGAACGCCGCGTCACCTTGGACCGCAAGTCTGCGCTGACAGTGCCCACGGCGAACAGCAAAGCCTCTCGCGCTCGGAAGCGCCAGCACTACTCACTTGGGAGGTGCAAGGGAGACTGTGCTTTGAGGAAACCTCTCCGAGGGGAACCGCTAACGCACCACAGTAAGAAGTCAGAGTCTGGAAAGAAGTCAGAGTCTGGAAAAAGCAGCAGGCACACAGTGGTCACCGGAGAGAGAAGAGCGTGGTGTGGTGAGCGGGGCTGAGCGGTGGGACCATTTATTTTCTGCTGTAAGCCTTGCAATATTTGACTTTTAATTCTATGTGCACTTATAAGCAAACATATGGCTTTATACATGTTTTCAAGATTGGGGAAAACAGAATTAATTTTCTAATACCCAAATATAAGGGTTTCTAGAGATCACAAAACGTTCTGACTGAAAGGAACCTAAAGACCATCTCTTTTAGTTCAACTCACAGATGATGCCCCAGAGGAAGAGAAAGTGGCAGAATCCATGGCCCCCGGCCACCTGCCCCTCCTCTCAGGTTCTGCGGGAGAACCGCCACTCAGGCTGTCGGAACTGGACGGGGCATGACCCGTGCAGTAGACCTGGGGCGGGCTGGGGAAAGCGGATGTCTCGCACGGCCGCAGGGACGGAACAACCGCCTGGGAGGAAAAGCTCAGTCCCTGCACAGCTCCCCAAGTCATGCACAGGGCGGCTGCCCCAGGCACACGACTGAGCGGACGGAAGACCCGCTGAGCGGCCGCCTTCCGTTCACGCGCTGGTCCGTCAGAAGACGTCCACCCTGAAGACGTGGACATGATCTAGTCCCGCTCAGTAAGAATGAAGTGCCACTGTCGTGCCGGTGCCAAGGCAAAGAAGCCCACCTCGGCACGTGGGGTTTTTGCTTACGAAGCTACAGGTAGAGACAGCGCTCTGAGGGGACCCTAACAGATCAGGAAGCCGGCAGCCCGGGGGGCTCAGCCGCAAGGCGTGAGCCCCCTCCTGGGACTGAGCCCCGCATCAGGCTCCTTGCTCGGCGGGGAGCCTGCTTCTCCCTCTGCCTGATGCACACAGTCTCTCTCTCCCCACTCCCCAACAAACAAATAAATAAAATCTGAAAAAAAAAAAAAAATAGATCATGAAGCCACCTGGCTTAAGCCAGAGCAAGGGAAGATGTCCCAGGAAAGTGGAGTTTTACCTCAAACAACTTAGATAAAGCCTGTAAGTTATCTCAGCACACTGGGTCCAGAAAAATACAAGGAAAAGGCTTGTCTTTTACTTCCTTGGTCAGATTCTCCCTTTAAACTAGTATCAGTCAACAGGTTTGTAGAACAGAAGTGATACTCAACTCTGAGAAACAGAAATAGTTAGCAGGCAAGGCCTAGGCTCACTGGCAAACACGCTGGTGCCTCACCTGCCTCTGCCTAAGCCAAATGAGAAGGACGGCCGGTGGCCACCTGCCCTTGCTAGTGCCAGCCAGTGGCTCCGGGTCCAGCCCACCTGCCTGAGACAGGGCAGCCTGCCACCATGGACCCCTGGTACTCCTTCCACGGAGCAAACTGAAGCTTCCACACTCGAGCCAACCTAGGCCTTCTGCTCCACCAAAACTGCTACCAGACAGCGATGTGTGTCTGTTTCACTGAAACGACCACTCTGCAAGTGTTCAGAAGCACCTACTATGCACCGTTACAGGAGATCAGGACCTGCCTCTTGGAGAGGTTTGAAGAAGAGAGTCTAGCTTCACCTCTTGCAAACAGTGTGGCACTGATGCAGCACCCACAGGGAGCTCACGGCAGGAGGGAACAAGAGTCTGGGTACTGAGTCATGGGCACATCTGCCTTCCTGAGTAAAAAGTCGTGATTCCTCTACCTAACCCTTAAAATTAGATCACAGAAGTTCGGCTTCAATCATTTTCTCAAGGAATCCCTATAAATTTCTTTGGAATTCCAATTCCGAAATCTACTGCAACAGCCCTAATATCTGTCCAGAACTGCTGACATGGAATTCTAGGGGCTGGACACCACCAGAGGACACACAGATTATCATTGGGGAAGATGGAAGGTACAGGAAGGGCTTCAGGGCGATTTAGGGCTCTTATTCGCAAAACCACAGACACTCCACAGCATCTCTGCAGGGAAACTCAGGTCACAGGTGCACCTGTCAGTGACGCTGCCATCGTCACACCGTCTCTTCTGTCACGGAGCAGATAGCATGCTCGGCCAAGACATTCTTTTTTTTTTTTTTTAATTTTTTTTATAAGATTTTTTATTTATTTATTTGACAGAGAGAGATCACAAGTAGACAGAGAGGCAGGCAGAGAGAGAGAGAGAGGGAAGCAGGCTCCCTGCTGAGCAGAGAGCCCGATGCGGGCCCCGATCCCAGGACCCTGAGATCATGACCTGAGCCGAAGGCAGCGGCTTAACCCACTGAGCCACCCAGGCGCCCCGGCCAAGACATTCTTGAGTGGGCACACTGTCTGCCTGCAACAGCGCAAATGTGTCCTTGAAGTGTCCCCAAGCCCTTAAGAGTTCGCATAGGAAAAAGCACGAGGTCACCATTCGGAGCAAAAATGAAGACGGAGCCCAGCGCAGCCCAGGGGCGGAGGCGGCACACCCACAGGCTATGGAGCGAGGCTGACTGGGATCCAACTCCGGCCCCATTCTTCCTACCTGGGACCCCACACCAAACACCTCATTCTCATCTGTAAATGCGCTAACACGTGTAGTGACCTCGGAAGGGCACCCGCTCGGTGGTGTGTGCTCAGCAAGTGTCCGCGCCACGACACGGATGATCAAACCCCATGACACTGCCTCCCGTGGCACCCTGACAAATGCCCCATCCACATCCGCGCCACAACACGGATGATCAAACCCCATGACACTGCCTCCCGTGGCACCCTGACAAATGCCCCATCCACATCCGCGCCTCATCCCTGCGGCCTACGGGTGTCACCTTTGTATGCCTCTGCAGGTGTGATTAGAGAGCTGAAGTGGGCAGGACCCCGAGCAATTACACACGTCCTTATGAGGAGGGGCAGAGGGAGCTTCGACACAAAGAGGAAAGGCCACACAAAGACACAGCCTTGAAGACTGACAAGCGGAGGAATGCCAATCACGCTGGAAGCTAGGCTCTTCCCAGGGGGAGTGACACTTTCCTCTCAGCCCAGTGACACTGGTTTCAGACTTCCGCCCTCCAGAACCATGAGGAATACATTTCTGTTGTTTGAAGCCTTCCATTTTGGGGATATGTGTTCCAGCAGCCCTAGAAAACTACAATTTTTTCCTTTACAAGCAAAAGATTACACATGGTAAAATATTTTAAAGTCCTAACAGCTTCTTGCTGATTAGGGTCAACAACAAAGTTTTACACAGTGAATAAAATGAACGCTTTCTTGTAACACTTGGCAATAAAAAAAAGGAATTAGTATTTTTTGATGTCTCCTATACAGTTAACTCATTATCTCATATTCTAACCAACATATTCCAAACAGCACAGCACTTAACAAAACAGAATTCACTTAGATTCAATGAACGGTCTAAAACTACACAGTTAGTGGGCGACCAACCGAAGATTCAAGACCCCAGGCCAAAGTCCATGCTCGTCCCACAGTGCCATGCTGCCTACCTGCGGCTCCAGGATCAGGCCAGCAACCCTTTACTGTTAATTCACTAACCAGGAATTAAATGTGTTCTTTCCGTTCCCCTCCTAAATGCAATTTCTACGCCCTCTGCTTACTCAGATTCTAACCTAAACTGGACTCAAGTTTTTTTAGATGAACAAAATCTTGACGTTTCATTTCTTCCCACTTCTCTAGTTTTTGTACTCTAGCCCCAATTTTAACAGTGAATTAGTGTTCTTTATAGAATGCGTTACTCACTAAATGACTTTATCTTTTACTCTGCTTTAACCATGTCCATGAGATAAAAGAAAAAAAATCACTGTAAAAGCTGTGACAACACCCTATTTGGAGATGTGCAAGACTAAATATTGTCTCAAGAGTATGTTATGGTCTTCCACGTAACAGTATTTCATTCAAATATCAACTTCTCAGCAACTACTATCCTCCTTGCTGGAATCAGCACCAACAAAGAGCTCCTCCCTGGTGATGATTCACCTCCGCTATGACTTTTCTAACCCTGTCCCAGTACAGATGGGAATTTTCTTCCACAGTGGTTCATGTCCGTTCTTTAATCAAGAGTGCTAAATGTAGGATGACTGTTGTTTTTTATATTTTTTATATATTTTATTTATCCAACACAGAGAGAGAACACGCGGGTGAGCAGGAGCAGGGGAGAGGCGGGAGGGGGAAGCCAACTCCCCGCTGAGCAGAGAGCCTGATGCGGGGCTCGATCCCAGGACCCTGAGATCATGACCTGAGCGGAAGGCAGACGCTCAACTGACTGAGCCACCCACGGGCCCCTAAGACGACCGCTTAATAAAGAGTATGAAATAAGTCGGTATATTCACTATTGAGAACTCAGGTGCACAACACATCCCCCTGGAAAGAAAAAGGGAAAGAGGAGGTCGACACCATCTGGAACACGCAAAGGGTCAGTCAGGGCCACCGGAGCCGGCCGGGCTACACTCTCCTGCTCCTCTCTCTCACTCTTCGGATATTATTAAAAACATGAGGATGCTAAGAGCTCATATTCTGACTTCTCGCCCTTTTAAAAATCTAGCAAATGTAACTGTCATAACCTGAATGTTTTGACAAAGCACAAAAGCCATTGTTTCACCCAAGTTTGCTTTAAAAAACCCTATTATACTAGTTACAAATAAAACTCACTACCCAGGACTCCTTCCTTAGATAGGAAACATTACTTTTTTTTTTTTTTTTTTTTTAAGATTTTATTTATTTGACGGAGAAAGATCACAAGTAGGCAGAGAGACAGGCAGAGAGAGAGAGCGAGAGAGAGAGAGAGGGGGAAGCAGGCTCCCTGCCTAGCAGAGAGCCCGATGCGGTACTCAATCCCAGGACCCTGAGATCATGACCTGAGCCAAAGGCAGAGGCTTTAACCCACTGAGCCACCCAGGTGCCCCAACATTACCTTATTTTATTCATATCTGCATCTGTGTACACATACACAACTATACATTCATATACACACATATATAAATAACCTAGTTTAAAAAGCTGATTTAGGGGCGCCTGGGTGGCTCAGTGGTTAAGCCGCTGCCTTCGGCTCAGGTCATGATCTCAGGGTCCTGGGATCGAGTCCCGCATCGGGCTCTCTGCTCAGCAGGGAGCCTGCTTCCTCCTCTCTCTCTCTCTGCCTGCCTCTCTGCCTACTTGTGATTTCTCTCTGTCAAATAAATAAATAAATAAATCTTTTAAAAAAAAAAAAAAAAAAAAAGCTGATTTAGTAAAACCATGTTTTATCCAATTAATGACTCAGTTTGAAAAAAAAAAAAAATGTTTTGTGGGATACATCGCTCTTCCCTGAAGCTGAGTGATGCACAAACCTGTTTTTTAAAAGCTCCCCGGGGCGACCGCACCGTGCTGGGAGCCAGAGTCTGAATCGGGACAGCCAGCAGACAGAACACACGGGAGGGCCAGCTTCACAGGACCCACAGGTGTGGCGGCTGAGTGCAGGTCACTGACGTGAGAGCGTGTTTATTAGTAGTGCCATCGATCACCAACGCGAGAGAAAATCTGTGACCATAAAGCACAATACACATCCTTTTCTGAGAAATTGTGCCCTTCTGTCTGCTCCAAGGTCCCATCAAGGCTGAGACTGTCTTGGTCACTCTGTCACCCCTGGCACAGCAGCTTCCACTTCACAGAAATGAAAGACACTTTCCCAACTCTGTGAAGTCTCATCTGTAAGTCAGCAGCATGACAAACATCCTTCCAAACCTCACTCTGTGTAGCCCTGATCATAGTGCTGGTTTCCTAAGAGATCATCAATAAATATTAGTTAACTAGCTAATTTTTACCCACAGGCCAGTCTGACTGGAAATGCTTCTAAATGCTCTCGCAAAGACACAAACACTGGACAAAGCAAACTACACCCACAAAGGAGGTCAAGACAGTTGTTCTAGAATCTGTTCCTCCTCCTCCTCCCAGCCATTATCTGAGTCATGCAGATGCAGAACCCTTGAGTCATCTTTGCTATCTCCTGTCAACATGTAAACAAGTTTCAAAAGTCCCATCTTTCATACCTTCCCCAAGTCTTGCTCCTATTGGTCACCAGCCCAAAGCTCCTTACCAAAAAACTCATCACCAACTGTGACCATCTTCCCAGATCCGTCCTCGGCACTGCAGTCCCGCCCGCGTGCCACCAACAATTCTAGTCCGTCACTACCTTGGCTGGTATCACTCAGCAGCCTCACTCCACAGCCCATAGCGCAAAATCCAAACGCCTTATCAATCCATTCATTATCTGCTCCTTAACATACTTTTCCAACCTCGTAACCCACTATTCCTTCCATCGAGTGACCTCTTCTCACTACCATCTCCCCATGTCCACAAGAGGTCTATTTTCCTGATCACAGGTCAAATGCTATTTTCTGCAGCAAAGACCTTCCTTGACTACCCAAAACATACTCCCTACCACTTTCCTATAGTATCTCTTCCCATCTGAATCTTCAAAGTAACTTCTACCGTTTTTTCACCTTCTGCCTTACAGTAGATTTTTAAACATGCTTTTCACCTCCCCGCCCACACTGCAGACTCTCCTGTGAAGATGCTCGAAGTCTGGCTCGTCTGTTTGAACCACAACTTCTCCCTCTTCCCATTCCACGCTCATCCCATCCTCTACCCCATAGCGCCTCACAAGGCAGAGCTTAAATACCCCAGACCCTTGGCCTACTCCGATTGAACAGGACACTAACACTTGGGTATTTTCACTCGCCTTGCCAGTGACAGAACCCTGCACCTCTCTTCCCACACATCCGTAGTCACTGCAGTGAACTGATAAACCTTCTCTCTTCATGGGGGGAAAAGAAAGTCCTCAAGGAGAAAGTAAACAGATGCCATAGGTGACAGAAGTGAAAAAAGGGAATGGCAGAGAAAAGGAAGCAATGCTCATGAAAGGACAGTGGTCAAGAGATCTCCAGGGAATGCATAATTGTCAAAAGCCTGGAACATGATAAATCCCAGACCTGTCCCCCTGAAACGAATGACACCTTAGATGTTAATGAAAGAAAGAAAGAAAGAAAGAAAGAACAAACAAGACCAAAACAAAGTGTGGGACAGATATTCACTGAATGAGTAAAATAATAAGGAAAGGAATAAATCTGAAAACTGAAAAGAGAGCAAAGTTTCCTCTCTCCCGCCTTCTACCAGCCTGTACTGACAAAGCACTTTCTGGAGGCGTGTCATCTAACAGCACTCTCTGCAATGATGCAAGTGCTGTTCATCTGGGCTGCGTGCTAGGAAGCGGACCACCAAGCACACAGCTACAAAGCAACTGAAACTGAGCGACTGTGACCATAGAACTGAATTTTTTTTAAAGATTTTTTATTTTATTTATTTGACAGACAGAGATCACAAGTAGGCAGAGAGGCAGGCCAGGTGGGGGAGGGAGCAGGCTCCCCGCGGAGCAGACAGCCCAATGCAGGGCTCAATCCCAGGACCCTGGGATCATGAACAGAGCTGAAGGCAAAGGCTTTAACCCACTGAGTCACCCAAGCGCCCCAGAACTGTATTTTTAATTTTACTTAATTTAAAGGAAAGTAGCCATATGGGGCTAGTGGCTACTATATCAGCCAGTGATTGTCCAGAATATGAAATGTACTCTCCTAGTATTTTATTTATTTTTTTTTAAGATTTTATTTATTTATTTGACAGAGAGAGATCACAAGTAGGCAGACAGGCAGGCAGAGAGAGAGAGGAGGAAGCAGACTCCCTGCTGAGCAGAGAGCCCGATTCGGGACTCGATCCCAGGACCCTGAGATCATGACCTGAGCCGAAGGCAGCGGCTTAACCCACTGAGCCACCCAGGCGCCCCTCACCTAGTATTTTAATTGTCCAGTCTTTTCCTCACCAAACTCCAGTAAGCTAATAAAAGTCCATGATCAATTTCCTGTTTAGTAACCCATTACATCTTTTCCAGTTTTCACCTTCATCTTACTGAGAAAGGGAAGGAGAGCGGAGCTGAAGAGGGGACGCAGAAAAGAGCACAGGCCAGGGTCAGAACGCTGGGCACTGCGTTGGCAGTGTTCTTTGTTTCACCATTTCTTCTGACGCCCCCTCAGCCACATCTGAAACAGAGAGGACCCCCTCTTCTAAAGCTGAGGAAACAGAGACAGAGAGCAATTAACCAGCTTGCCAAGCTAACAGCTTGGCGGGACTCGGGTTCAAATCCTCGTCTGAGCACAGAAGAGCTCTCAAGCATTCTACTAGGATTGCTAAGACTAAAACGGGCAGGATGAAAAGTATCCTGGGGAGTCACAAGAGGCTAACGTTATTCAGAACACAAGAACAACCAGTCCTGCCAGTGCACCCAAACAGAGACTGAAGGTGTATCCAGGCTACTTTGCTCCATGTCTGATAAATGATGCCCAGTAAACTCAGTCATTCCTTCAACCATACGTATGATTCCAAGCTGGGTTACACAGCACTGAACAAAACGGAAGTCTCCACCCTCATGGGGAATTTAAAGAATTTAAAGGAATAAAGGAATTTAAAGAATAATTAGGAACATCTCTAAAGGTGGTGAGAACTAAACAGACACTCAAATGAGACACTTAGTGGCAAGTAAAGACAGTGAGAGACTGTTCCAGGCCAAGGCACCGCAAGGACAGACAGAGAGGTAGACGGGCTGGGAGCGCACGTGGAAAAGCAAGGAAGTCCGCACGGCAAGAGCACAGAGACAGGAGAGAAGCAGGCGACACGGCCACACAGTTAAGCAGGCCAGACCCCGCTGGGACCTATGGGTCCCTGGAAGGCTTTGGAATGTATTTTTAAGATCACGAAGACCCACAGGAGCGGAGACTGTGTGTGTGGGGTGAGCGTGCTGAGAAGAGTAAAGGAGACGTGGTCTCCTCCGTGTCATAGAGGGAACGCTGGAATTGTAAAAGTGGATGGTGACGAAGCAAAAGCAAGGAGAAAAGGGAAAAGCAGGAAGTCCAAGTAGGAAGGACTTTTTATTTTTTTTAAAGATTTAAGTAGTCAGAGAGGCAGGCACAGAGGTGGTGGGGGGAAGTAGGCTCCCTGCTAAGCAGGGAGCCTGATGCAGGGCTCTATCCTAGGACCCTGACATCATGACCTGAGCCAAAGGCTGAGGCTTTAACCCACTGAGCCACCCAGGCGCCCCAGGAAGAACTTAATTTCGAGTGACGAAGCAATTTTAAATTAGTAGGAGAGCTGCACATGTAGGGTAGAAACTAAATCAGAACAGATTTTAAGCTAAATACATTGGGTCAAACCACCAGCTACGAATGGACGGAAGGAAGAAAAGGCTGAGTTCTAAAGAAGTCGCTAAGAGGGGACCTGCAATCGGGTCTTTCCGGGCTCTACCATACTCCCAGGCACTGCTTCCCACACCCTTACGCCCTGGCACCACACGCAGAACCACCAGCAGCAGGTCTGCACAAGGCATGCCCTGCAGACTGTCCCGCAGCTCCCGGACCCAGCTTTCCGCAACTGGTCTGTCCACAGGGATTTCAGAACGGCGGAGCGGCCCTGACAAACGGACAACAGCGCCCGCAGCATGACTTCCCGGCTACCCTTGCCTTCCTCCCCCCAGCACCCTCCCCGCCCCACTCAAGGCTTCCCGACGTTTGGCAACACAGTTTCCCCAAACCTGAAACCACGGGCCGGGAAACTGAAACACAGAACAGGTGCAGAAAAGCCGCCCGGTGGGAACGTCCCGGGTGGGCGCGCCCATCCATGACCTCTTGGCGGTGGAACCCTCAAGGAGGTGTCGTTGCAGGTCCCCGGGCCCAGGGCTGCGCGTGTCCCAGGGCGACCCTGGCCGCGTGTCCAGGCACCTGCAGCACGGCTCGCTGGTCGCTGCCCGCAGCCTGCGCGAGGTCCTCCGGCCTGCAAGCTGACCGCGGGGCAAGCAGGTGCGGAGCAGAAGTGCTGAGCGACCCCCAGCCGCCGCGCCGTTCCCAGCCCGGTCACTCGCGCCCCTTCCAGCACACAGGGCTAGACCTCGGGCCTCCCGGGAGGCCCTCCTGCTCCCCTCCCTCCCGCCCTTCCTCGCTACTCCGACCGCGATCTGCCCCCAAACGAGCTGCTTCCGTCCCTTTTACTCCCCTCGGCGTTCACGATGTCCCTCTGCGCCTCCGACCAGGGCGTCTAACGCGGGGAGGACCGAGCCGAAAGCGGGATGCCGGCGCGGGCCGTGTCCGGGACCGCGGCGTCAGACCCGCGTCCGCGCAGGGCAAGGCAGGCGGGTTTCACCGGCACATCGCCGAGCCCAAGGCCCCGGGCGGGAGGCCTGCGAGCCGTCCGGGCCGCCCCGACCCAACACCCGAGCCACGACGGGCTCAGGCCCCGCTGGGCTCCAGAGCGACGGGGCAGGTCATGACCAGCGCTCTGCGGCTGCTCGAAGGGCACCGGGTCACAGCAGGCGCGTTTCCCGTGTAACAGCGGGGCGGGGGAGGGGGGCTGCGGCACAGCAGCGGCCCCCGCAAGACCCCGCGCCGCCGCCTGCCCGCCCTCCCCCCACACAACCCGCCTCCACCGCGCGGACGCCCTCCCGCAGCGCGCGAGAGGCCGCAGCGCCTCCGCCCGCGGGGTCCCGAACGGCGCCCCGGGAGAGCGCGAGGGCAGGACGAGGGCGACCCCGGCCGCGTCCGCACCCCCGCCGCCCCGGGGGCAGCGTCTCGGGGGCAGCGTCCCGGACGCCGGACGTGCCGGGACGGCAGTTTCGGTTTCCGAGCAGCGGGCGACCCAGCCGGCGCGGCGGGTCCCCAGGGGCGCCTCGCGCACGCCCACGGCCGCGCCCAGCCTCACGGCCCGAACCCGGCTCCGCAGCCGCCGCGGCCCGCGGGGGTCGGGGGGGCCCGAGGGGCGTCGCCCCGGGAGCCGCGCTCAGAACCCCGGCCCGCCGCGCGCCCCCGACACCCGCTGCGCCCGGTGCGACCACGCCCGGCCGGCCCCCGCAGCGCCGCGTCGCCGGGCCCGCAGCGCCCGCTCCGCCCCGCGCCGTCCCGCGCGCCCCCCGCACAGCCTACCTTCCGCCATGTCGGGCCGGCCCTGCCGCAGCCTCGCGAGAAGTGCGCAGCGCTCACTGGGCGGCGCGCGCGGGCGGCCGCGGGTCTCGCGAGAGTCTCTGGAGGGGGCGGGAGGCGCGCGGCTGCCTCTCCTCCCCTGGCGGCTTGGAGGATGGGGCCTCCGCGCGCGTGGACGGCCTGAGTCGGGACTGCGGCCCCACCGGGCCCTGCCGGGTGGACATGGCGAGTGACACTAGTGCTTGCACAGAGCCGGCCGGGGGACGGTCGGGGGGCGGGCGCGCCGCTTTCACGGCTCGTGTCTTGCCGGGCAGCTGAGGTGGCGGCAGAGGCGACGGGAACCGGAACGGGGGCTCACCGCGCACCCCACGGTGCACCCCTCCCCGGACTCCACCGCGCACCCCGCGATGCACCCCTTCCCGGACTCCACCGCGCAACCCACTGCGCACCCCTCCTCGGACTCCACAGCACACCCCACGATGCACCCCACCCGGACTCCACCGCGCACCCCACTGCGCACCCCTCTGCGAACCCCTCCTCGGACTCCACCGCGCACCCCACTGTGCACCCCTCCGCGGACCATCCACCGTGCACCCCACTATGCACCCCTCCCCGGACCCCACCGCGCACCCCTCCACGGACCTCACCGCGGACTTCACCAGGCACGCCACGATGCACGCCACCATGCGTCCCACTGTGCACCCCTCCACGGACTGTCCCTGGACTTCACCGCGGACTTCACTGCGCACGCCACTATGCACCCCACTGCACACCCCTCTGCAGACCCCACCGTGCAACCCACTGCACCCCTCCGCGGGCTACACCGTGCACCCCACCGCACACCCCACTGATGAGGGAGCAGGAGGCTGGCTGAGGACAAAGCAAAAGCTGGCGCCTTGCACCCCCCCCTTCATCTGCTCCCCTCCATATGTGTAGCATTCCTCAGGTACCCCTGATTGCCATAAAATGATAAATAGTTAACTTGCTGAGATCACAATCCTGCAAGACAGGAGTCTCCCTTGGTTTGCAAATGTCCTTGAGATTACAACAAAGAATTTACCTTATCAATAGCCCAATTTCCAAAGACACAGAACTCAGTTCCTCAAGCCTAATGTCACCCTCCCCTCCATAAAAAAACCGAAGGAGGTGGAAGTAGAAGGAAAAGTAAATAAAGTTAAATTTCTTCTAAACCTAAATCTCATTAACAAGGATGCTTGATAGCAGGAATGTAACATTCCACCAGGAGACTCTCAATTGTCTTTACTTGATAGTAACCAAGCCTTCAATATCCTGGTAGTATTCTTTGCCCCAATAGCCCTTCTGGACACCCCTTTGTCCTCACCTGCCCAACTCCTGTGTATATAACCAACCACTCCTCACAACCCGGGGCAGCAGCTCTTCCTGCCCATGGGTCCTGTCCCCGTGCTTTAATAAACCACCATTTTGCACCAACGACGTCTTAAGAATTCTTTCTTTAGTTGTCGGCTCCGAACCTCCTCACCCCACCGAACCTGACTTAGGTTCTGGGACTTCATCACCACTATGCACCCCTCCTCGAACCCCACCGCGCACCTCATTAGGCACTCCACCGTGCACCCCACTGCGCACCCCGCCGGGGACTCTAACAATGACCCTGCGGTAGAACCCATGCGCACCCCACCATGGACCCCACTGGATCCCACCCATGCGGACCCCACTATGCGTCCTACCACACCCCACACCAGTGGCCCCTCCACGGATCTCACCATGGACCCAACTGGTGACCCCAAGTGGACCTCAGTGCACACCCCAGGACTCCTCTTTGGACCCCACCAGGGACCAGAGGTCGTTGCTTAGTCATTTAAAGCCCACAGAAGAGGACCCAAATGGGCCAAGAGGCGTCAGGAGACCAGATGATGACCTGAGTTCATGGACCAGAGAGAGACACAGGATCTGGCCCGAAGGCTCCACGCTGTCTCCTGTGCGTGTGGACGGGTGCTTTCCCAGCAGAACCCCCCTTGGGCTGAGAGCACGGATGATGGTGCTGGCCCGGCCTTGGGATTCCCTGCCAGACAGATGGAGCGGACAGCTCAGGTGTAGACAGGTAGGGGCAGGGGGTAGGGTTGTGAAACCCAGGTCCCTGTCCTGTCGAGGACCAGTGGGGAGGCTCGTGTGCCAGGTGGCAAAGGGCAGCTCCAAGCTCGGTAGCCCCGGGATGTGATAAGGTCCAGGACAGGGAGTGCAACACACCTGCCGCAGTGAACAGTTAGAAGCCAGGGAAATTGACTATTGGGACTGAGAGGTAGGGGAGGGAGACCCTAAGCCAGGAGCCAAAACTTCAGTGACTCTGGGGACGTCCCACAGCAAAAAACAAGGTTAAGGAGTAATAGGACCAAATAGCAGAGACCTATCCAAACAGATTTGGAAAGCTAAAGGAGACTCGAGAGAACAGTGGCAGCCGCATCTCTGGAAGCACGGGGACCACAGGGGACACGGTGGCTGGGAGAAGAGCCAAGGGAGAGATGGAAGTCTGAGAACGGCAGAGAGGTCCCAAGCGGGAGAAGCCGTGGGTGCTCTCAAAGGTAAGCACCAGAGGGTAGGAAGGGGGAGTAGAGAAGGGATCTGGAGTATGTTCTGAGGGAGAGGGAGGAATTCTGGCCAAGGGACACGCGGGAGAGGGAAGAGGAGAGGGTGTGGAGACGCGTCAGGACAGTGGCGCACTCAGGGAGATGCTGCTCCAGCTGCGGGGGGACACACAGGTGGGCGGGACGTGGGCCAGGGCAGGTGGCCACGAGGGGCGAGCAAGAGGCACTTAGACCACTGAGGGTTAGGGGAGGACTTGCCGGGCGTGCGGGCCAGGCCAGAGTGCCCAGCTTCTTCGTCTGTGAAGAGTAGTTTGGAGGTGTGCCACACGGTGAGCCACTGGGGTCATCGGTGTGGCCTGGAAAGCCTGTCCCCTTCGGCCACAAGCAGCCGTGGCTATTTGAGCGGGCCCTACGGACACGTGCTGGGTGGTGGCCAAGGAATGAGGGGAGTGTCTGGGAAATAGCATCACAGCTGATGCCTGTTTTGTGACAGACCACTTCCTGGGTCTCACCAGTATCAGCCTGGCACGTGACACGGAGACTGCTGGGCGTTCAAGGTGTGGTTGCCGCCGAGTGAGCTACACCCGCAGTCAGGAGAACACGGTGCGAGTTCTGCCCGGCAGCTGACGTGCTGTGTTGGTGCGGGCCAGGGCCTGCAAGCGCATGCTCCTATCGCCACTCCACCGCTGTCTCATTATGCTCGTAAGGATTCGGAGGGTCAGGACCCCTGTGAGAACGTGACGAAAACCAGGGACTGCAGCACATGTGCGGGAAGAAACAAATTTGGGCCCTTCCAGCTGGCGCCCACAGCCGAATGGAAACCCACTCAGGGGCTGGAGTACCCCCTCCTCTCGGCCTCCCTCGGGAAGCCCTCCACGACGCACGCGCTGTCCTGTTAGGAGGACCCGGAATAGACCCCGATCCTGGGCCTTTGTCTTCTGCCCTCCTTCTGGACTCCTAACTGGCTTGAAAGCCCTGAGCCACGGAGAGGCCCTCCTGGCAGAGCCCGGGACACAAAGCCACACTAGCACTGGGCAGTCGAACTCCAACAGCCCCCAGGCTCTGGGGCGCTCCCAACACTGGAACCACCGGAAGGAGAGACAGTCTGAAAACTCAGCCCTGGAACCTGGCTCACCGTAGACTTGGCTCAGCTTTTGCTCAGACGAAGAACTTGGTGTGGAGTTGTCTGGGACAGGAAGCAGGAGGAGCATGAACGGGAAATGCTGAGGCCTTAAGGGCACACGGGATCAGGCTCTTCCTGGGAGAGCAGCGCCCTGTCCCGGTAAAGGGGAAGGGACGGGATCTCTCGGAGTCCACTGAATTGGGCTCGAGTACCGGCCTTCACGTGCGCATGGTCTGTGTGACCTGACGCGAGGGGTGGCAGTACCCGGTATGGGAGGTGGTGGAACAGAATTCCAGCCGTGAAACTTACTTGCTCTACAGTTTTAACACTGACCTGCACGTGTTTCCGTGTGAGAAAGCATTACTTTGGAAGATCCTTGTAAGAAAGGAGCTAGGTCCCTTAGGAGACACACCTGCGCAAGCCTGCCTCGAAGCAGAAGCTTGAGAAATAGGAATGAGATCTCTGGGGCTCCTTAGGAATGAAGGAGATGCCGCTGTGAACACACAGCACAACCACACTTATTTCTAACGGGATACTGCTGGGAAGGGAGAAAAATCAAGGGTCTTGCCTAGGACTTTCTGTATGGAACCTTGGTCTAAGAGCTGTCTGCTGTTTTGTGAAAGTCTTTTCCTTCTCCTGTGGTTTATTCTGCCGGTGTGAATAGGATTCACATCGTTTCTCATCTTACTACAGCTCTGTGGGACATGCTGGTCCAGTGAAATGAAACAAAACCAAAACCCTAACCCTACCCTGGCATTCATGTTACACACATCTGAAACTGAATAACCAAAAATACCTTATCCTGGAAATAATTTGTTCTGCAAACTGTATTCCTGCTGGGGTTTGCAGTCCTCTGGGAAGGCCTGTCTTTCTGAGGGTGAAGGGGAAAACCAGGGGGTCCTTCCTTAAAGCCCAGAGCCTTGCACACAGCAGACCTAGTCCAACACTGTTTCTTTGCGCTTATTGCTAAAACCCTGGGCAGATGACTGTGCATAAAACTGGCATCTAAAGGGGTGCCTGGGTGGCTCAGTGGGTTAAACCTCTGCCTTAGGCTCAGGTCATGATCTCAGGGTCCTGGGATCGAGCCCCGCATCGGGCTCTCTGCTCGGCGGCGAGCCTGCTTCCCTTTCTCTCTGCCTACTTGTGATCTTTATCAAGTAAATAAATAAAATCTTTAAAAAACCAAAAAACCCCAAAAAACTGGCATCTAAGGTTCAGGAACATCATCTGGACTCTTACAATTTATTGCAAATATATTTATCAGGAAAATTAGATTTTGATAATGACCTCCAATCCACTTTCAAGGACTTTCTGTCTCTAACTCAGTTCTGATTAGAGATTTGGCTTCTTGTTCTTTTCTCTGGAAGGAGGAGGCCTTCACGGCAACAGGCAGCGCAGGTCCCAGTGAACACGACCTCCCCGCTGTGACAGAGCTGTGTGTAAGGGTGCAGGGTGGAAAGCCCGATGGCAGCGTCCTCTTGGGGAGAGAAAAGAAAGGAAGGAAGGAAAAAGTACTCAGTCTTGTCTCTTTTTGCCCTTCACTGACTCAGTGACCCTGGGCAGGTATCCAGGTATCCAGTCTGCTAGTCTGTGCAGAGGAGGGTCGGTGGCACTTGAGATGGTGCCTGCGGTCTGGCCCGCTTCCCTTCCGAGTCTGGGTTCTTCGCCTTCTGGCTCATTATGTCTGTGGTAGAGCCAGTTCCGGCTAAAGAGGAAATCCCTCAAAATGCCCTCAGTCAGCAGGCACAGAGCGCTGGTGAGAAAGAGTGCTTGGCCCCCTCCTAGAAGTTTTAAGACTGTTTCATCAGGTTGGAAGTCAACTTCCCACCCCCTTTCCTCCTTTAAATGCAGTTTGAAGAATTCTTTTTCAAGATTCCCCGGTGGACCTTTTGGTATCATGTGCTGTTTAGAAATAATCCCACAAAGTTGCTTTTGAGACCTGCATCCTAAAACCAAAATAGCTCGTGATACAGCCTCTAAGTCATCATTTATTGATTTACAGAGCACCCACCACATGGCGCAGGGGCTTTACAATACAGCAAACATCACAACAGAACTCACACAGTTAAATACAATCAAGGAGTTACAGAACTAAAAACAGCTGGAATGAAGCAACATTGTGTCAAATTTCAAAGATGCTGGGCGGTGTGGCAGGTACAAAGAAGGTAGTTCCACCAACTGGAGACCAGACGGGCAAAGATAGATACACAGGCAACACTGCCCAAAATGTGATCTGTAGGGGGTGAGTGAGCACACAGAATAAAATTTCACACCCGAGAATGAAGGCCATTGAAGATACCAGGACACCCAAGTGATCAGAGAACTCGTGGCATCGCCTCACAAAGAGACTGCCTTGTGATGACAAGGAAACCAATCCTGCGTGGATTTTAAACTCACAGAAGAGAGGCCAGAAAGCCACTGAGATCATCCGTCCCATTATGAGCACAGACTGAGATCTATAAGCCTTTACAAGAACTTGGAATCAATTTAAGAAACAGCCAACAGTTCTAAAACCCATAAGACTGTGTAGATGTTGTTGATAGTTGGCACAGAGTTGGGGAGAAAAATCCTTTCCTAAAGCAGAGAGGACTCGCCTCACACTAGTGATGAGACACTGGTGGCACAAAAGCCACCTGGATCAGTGCCACCTGAGAGTGGTTGAGTATCAAACATGGAGGTGTCAAGTTCACTGTCAGATGAACACGGGGAAAGGCACGGGAGACGCCCCTGGCAGAGAACAGGCCACACCACCTCCTGAGGCCCGTGTGTCCACATGCAGCACGCCAGGGCGCCAGGTGGAAAGGAGCGCGAAGGGAGGGGCACTGGTTCCTGGCTCGCCCCTTCCACTCCCCTAGATCTAGCCCCAAAACATACACGGTCACACCGAAGTACCTGCATGAAAGTGGCACTTAGGGTTCAGTGAGAGTTGTCCCTGAGTGAGTAGGTCACTGGCTGCTCCCTGAGGACTCAAACCCCAGGTTCGAACCCAACAGACCACGAGCAGGATCACAGCCAAGAGGAGAGCAAAATTCAGACTCCGTTCCGCCTCCTGCAACCATGTGAAGTTTCTGATTTGAGAGTAAAAAGGACTGCATTCAGATCCCAGGAGGCTGTGCAGCACCAGCACTTTGGGGCAACAAGTTTTACAGCCTCTGAGTAAGAAAAGTCACAAAATGAAGTTCTTGAAGAAAATCAGCTCCAAGGGATCCAACACTTTCCACGTTCAGTCATTACACATTGATGGGTCCCTACAATGCTTCAGAGTGCAGAACAGACGGACTCAGAAAAATCACTCTCTGCTGCGTCTACATCCTCAACCATTTTACTTCTGCTGAAAGAAGGACATATGGAGTCGCAGGGATGGGCAACTCGTAGGGACCCTTCACTCTCTGCCAGAGTGTCTCTCCGAGCCCCATAGGCCAGAGACGCGCCGGTCCTCACAGAACCGTGTCCCATTGGGCACTGCTTCCGTTTCTGTCCCTTGCCCGCCAACTACTACACTTCCCAGCCCCAACCTCACACCCAACACAGGGGAACCTGGGCCTGCCGTTCACACCGCACACGGTCACTTCATCACTTCCTGAAGCTGCTTTAGAAGACATGATATGAAGTACACTTATGCTCAAACGTTAATAAAATCCAAGTGCACGGTGTCAGTGACAGAATCGATGTATCAGAGAGCAAAGCATTCACACCCTGGAATGCTTTGAGACCCACATAAGAACCTAGATAGAGCCCAGTACATACACTGCCATGGCCATGGGATTTTCAAGTATTAAGTCTGTTTGCATAAGGAATCAACCTGAGATTTTTCTAAACTGCACTTCTCTGGCATTCAGTATTATAACCTTCATTCAATACAATAAAAGTCAACAACTTGACGATTATTGGAAAAAAATTATATTTTGGAAGAACTCACTACATAAGGTGACAGAATTCCAAAATCAAATTACATGAAAATATACATCGCCATTTCTTTGTACAATAAGTGAGAAAAATCTGCAATATAGAAGAGTAGAGGCAAAGAAACGCGGAGGACCGTGGAGAAGGGGATGGGGGGTCCACAGCATCTGTAAGAGCAAACTCACGAGTTAAGCAGAAAGCCTGCAGCCGTGCACACTAATCCATCCAACCTGAACGCCCAGGGACCAACGGGAAGGCAAAAGCCAAACCAAACCAGATTTTGTTCTGTCTGGGGCAAATTTCAGTAAGTTGAATTCTGAACCAACTCTCTGTTGTTCTCAGGGATGACGGAGTTCAAGAGCTCTCAACAGCCAAAATGTGGTATTGTTCCACCCGATCCAAGAGACGGTGCAACCAGAGCACAAAACGACAAGCACCTAGTGATGACCAATGCTCTGAAGTCCTCGTCAAAATCAAGTAGTTGCTTACTAAGTGTTTCAGTACTGGAACTAAATGACTTGATAAACCTTCCGGCAGAGAGAAGAGAGAAAAGCAAAAGGGAGTGTGTCAAAACAAAGAAGATACAAAAGTTTAGTAAGTGAAAAGAGTTTAATGAAGCCTCAATGGTTTAAAGGAAATTAAATGGAAACTTTTAATCCTAATTGTTTTTCATCTGACATGCTTTAAGGAGTCTTTTAAAACTGATAAGAAACAATGAATAGGGAAAGAAAACCTGCTAAAATCTTTGAGAATTTACACGATTCTTGTCCTACTACAAGAGAGCATTATTTGGTACAAGGTGTATTGGTGGATGTACATGAATGGTATATATATTATCCGGATCATGTTGTGCTATGTACAGGTCTTTACAAGTCTTCCTGAAGGCTAAAACAGTTCATGAGAATTCAAACTGCGCAATCCCCTGTAAGTTGGCACTTGTTAGGCTCTTGTCAGCACGGTACTGGCTTGTTCTACTGCAGCCCAGCTCCAGCCAGTGTCCGCCAACTTGTTACAACAGAAGTCCAGCAATAGGTGGGTAGAGTGCAGGAAAACAGTGCCATGTTTCTCAGTTGGAGACCTGCAACGAAACAACAGCATTACATCATGAATTTACAAATCACAAAAGAATCAACCAGTCAGACATTTTTATTTCTGTTCTAGTTTTTCGGAAACAAGCTCTTAATTTCAACTTAAGCTCATTTTTGTGCTCATCCAACATGGCAGCCAGGTAGGGCCATTTTATGTCAGTTTTAAATTATATAAATGAAATTTACATTTTCGTTCAAGTGCTCAATATGGCTGGTGACTACCATGCTGGACGGTACAGAGGTACAGCATTTCTACCTATCGGCACAGATAGCTCTATGGCAATTCCCGACTTTACATCATTTTCAATATCCCAAATGTCTTTCAACTTATATTGAATCTAGAGTCAAACACAGAAATACTTACAAGTCATGTGATTGGGAAATTTATTAAGGATTTAAGGATATTCAGAAAAACAACGTAAGATTGCCACATTTCGGGGCACCTGGGTGGCTCAGTGGGTTAAAGCCTCTGCCTTCAGCTCAGGTCATGATCCCAGCATCCTCAGATCTCTGCTCGGCAGGAAACCTGCTTCCCCCGCTCTCTCTGCCTCTCTACCTACCGGTGATCTCTGTCTGTCAAATAAATAAATAAAATACTAAAATAAAAAAATAAAAAAATAAAAAAGACTGCCACACTTCCCAACTTGTTAAATTTTATCCAACCCCAGAGGTTCAGTCTAAACCCATTTTCTACGTGAGGCTGCCCGCAACAGACCGTCTACTCCAAGTACAGGTACTTCCACTATGTTGCGTCTGGCCAGTCTTTTGCCCTCAGCCAGCCCAGATGTCAAGAACCCCGTCTACCTAAAAACAAACTTCTCTGGTGCAGTGTTCAGAGGTATCACACGAAGGAACTTCCCCCTATTTCACAGGGTAACTGAGACAAGGTGACGCCGCTGATAAGGGCAGGGTTTCCTGCTCAAAAACTGAGAAAAATTAGGTCCAAGTTAAGAAAAAAAGTCTATGTTAATGATTGGACTTCCATTCAGAGTTGCTCCTGTTCTACTGTGTGCTCTGAGCACACAGGGCAGCAGGGGGGGGAGCAGGGAGGAGAGTGTCGGTCTTCTTCTCTCCGGTCCAGGCGTTCCAGAAACTCACACACCTGTTGTCTGCCAAGCACGCTGCTGGGCACCAAGAACCTGAAGAGAAGGTGGCTGGAGACTCCAAGGATATAATAAGCTCCTAACAAATAAGTCAGGTGTACTCAGAGTTAGGACAAAAATTTAAGTCACACCAGAGTGTGTCTTCCAATGTCCTGAACTAATTTATCAGCACCCAAGTTCAACCATATCACAGCTCTGCTGTGGACAGAAACCAAGCAGCGGGCCTGTCCATGCATGGCCCTGCATATGCCCATTTCCCTGACTTGGGCACAAAAATAGCGCCTGCGAGGCAGGACGACTGCTCAATTTCCTTCCAAAGGGGCTGTGCCAGCTGACACGTTCAGCCCTGGCAAATCTGGCAGTGCACCAGAAACGCGCGTATCACCGTCCCCAGAAGCGGGATCTTCCACTGGCACAAAGACACACAAAGTGTGCAGATGTTCTGTTGGAAGACGGAAAGACGTTACTGAAATGAAGAAACACCATCACAGAACAGGCGTCATGTAGTTTTTAGGTGATGTTACTTGAATGCTTTCCCAAGGACTCGATCAACCACACCCAAACTACTCCCTGGCCATTTAACCTCTCAGGGCTGAAGGAGAGCTGGGGACAGAGACTCTAATCATTCCCCGAGGACATGAACACAAAATTTCAGGGCTCTGAAACAGTCATTTTAAACGGTCTCTTTGTAAGGTTTTAAAAAGAAAATACTCCAGAGGGGACTGACTGCTCAAAGTCATTAAACACCTAAAATCAAGCAACCCAGCTTTAAATAGCATTAACTTTTTCAACAGGAACAGAAAAATCCATTTTCCCCTCATGAACAAAAGGTTCAGTACCGAAAAAGCAAGTCTGTCGGCTTTTCTCTAAAAAGATAAATGTGAGACTCGCTCTCCTGGCCACACCCTGTCCATTTAAACAGATGCTGCTGACCTCCGACGTCACTGACAAAAGTTGTGCATTGTCCTATCTCCAACCGCATCGGCCTGTTACTAAAATCACACACATTTTATATTAATTGAAATTCTTTCAATTGTATGTCTTTATGAAATAACTTTATTTTTTTTTTATCTCAAAACTTCGTATTAGTCCCTATTTTTAATCTACAAATCTGAAGATGGTTTCCCTCTACAGGACATTGGTACCTTGGTCTATTTATTTCTAAAACTAGAATCAAATGAATTTCCTATGCGGCTACACAACTTAATTATTTTTTAAGTCTAAAAAAATACAAATCAGGCGAGCATGCTTCCAAATAAAAACCACTTTTGATGTTAAGGATAATAGTACAAGGAATTCCACACTCTGGAATAAATGTTCCAGTAATCTCAACCATTCTCCACCGAGAGCAGTCCCTGTGTGGGGGGAGCTTCCCACTACCTTCCATACAGAGGACCCCGGTGCCCCTCTGCTTCCTGCCAGGGCCCTCGTGACCACCCAAAGCCACTTCCTTTCTGAGGCCCAAAGTACCTCACACAGTCTGGCTCCCCTCCTGTGACCAGCCAGCCCACAGGTTTCTGTTTCTTCCTTCTGCCCCGACACGTGGCCCTTCTACATGAACGTCCTGTCTACTCTAGGGCCTTCCCATCTCAGCAGGACCCTCCCGTGGCAGCCATATGCCATATATGCCACGCTCTCCCAAGACAACACCACCTGTGCAAATGGAAGGAAAGGAACCAATATTCATTCACAAGAACGGACATGTGCTCAGGCCAGCTGTTCTTGGTGTCAGCTCCCATTTCAAAATACAAACCTTCATCCTTAATGATATGCCACTGTTAAAAAGCTGACCTATGTTCTCACACTGATACACATAAATCATATTGAACTAGCGAAGTATCAGAAAACCATGTTACATTTTTAAAACGTACTCGTCTCTGCCCACATTATTATACGCCCGACAGGGACGAGTCGTGATACATTTTTAAAACGTACTCGTCTCTGCCCACATTATTATATGCCCAACACGGACGAGTCGTTATCACACACCCGACACGGACGAGACGTTATTACACACCTGACACAGACGTGACATTATCACATGCCCGATGCTGACGAGATGTTATTACACAACATGGATGAGACGTTATTACACGCCCAACATGGACAGACGTTATTACACGCCCGACACCAATGAGACGCTATTACACAACACGGACAAGATGTTATTACAAGCCTGACACGGACGAGACATTATCACATGCCCGACACGGACGAGACATTATCACACACCTGACACCGACGAGATGTTATTACACAACATCGACGAGACGTTATTACACGCCCGACATGGACAGATGTTATCACACGCCCGACACCAATGAGACGTTATTACACAACATGGATGAGACGTTATTACATGCCCGACACGGATGTAACTTTATCACAAGCCCGACAACGACGAGGCATTATTACACAACATGGACGAGACGTTATTACACGCCCGACACGAATGTGATGTTATTACACACCTGACACCGACGAGACGTTATTACACAACATGGACGAGACGTTATTACATGCCCGACACGGATGAGACTTTATCACAAGCCTGACACCGACGAGACGTTATTACACACCCGACGCCACGCCCAACGCATACGTGAGTGTCGGGAGGAGTCACATCTCTGAAGATGAAGCCACCGTGTGTCAGGGGTTGACCCATCTGGGAACAGAACTGGGGCCATGACAGGACTTACTTTTCCTCACATGGACAAGCTTCCATCTCCAGAGTGTTGTCATGCCAGCTTTGTCCCTGTAGCTGGGAACAGGAGTGAGGACAGAAGAGGGGCAGGATGAAGAGGCAGGCAGGGAGCAGTTGGGCTGAGAAGGCACCGGGGCAGAGCCCTAGCTTGCATGCGTGAGGATGGAAGACACTTCCAGAGGTACTGTCAACAGTGTCAAGTCAAAGAGATTAAGAATCAACACCATGTGAAGCCACTGGGGCCAACACGCTGTCCCCAATGTCCCGGTCAGTTTAGTCTCCTGAGGGGAGGACAGAAGATGAGCCAACTGTTAAGGGGACAAGGCAAAGCCCCTGCTTCCAGTGCACTCCTCCTCCCAAAGTTAAGTGCCACTGCAATCTTTGCGACTTTTGTGTGTTTCCTCAAGTCCCTGCTTTAGGAGAGAGAGCTCTTTACCACAGAGCAAGTACATACTTTTAACTTACATGAACAGCACCTTACTTGACGCTGTTTTTTCTTTTTTGCAAATTATTTTCCTACTCAAGACTATTTCCTGAGATTGAACCACCCAGTGACCTACAGCTAAGCCTGTACCACGCACACAGCCGGCTGCAGGTAGTTCTCCGCTGCATCAGTCCCAGCTGCGCACACTGCTGACGGGCCTCGTGACGACAACACACAGCATGGCCCAACGCCATGGCTCTCCAACGCCAACACGCCTGCACTCTCGCCCGACCTCAAGGACGCCGCTTCCACAGATCCTCAACAGCACTTGGGTTTCTCGGACATTTTGATTTCTGACAACCCAGTCCATGTGATGGTACCTCCCTGTATCCTCCGAGTTCTGATTACAAACAGTTATTTTTCACATGCGTAACAATTAGCTTTCTTTAGTACCGAGGCAGGTGATTTTCCTTAGTACCACTTGTTTTCTCACCGATTTACCCAAGCTGGTGTAGATTCTAGATACAATCCAGAACATCAGGTGGACGGTGATCTTTTCCCAGTCTATTGTTTTTAAAAGTCTACTGTCATAATATTTAAGTTTTCAGTTTTTTTTTTTAAAGATTTTATTTATTTATTTGACAGAGAGAGATCACAAGTAGGCAGAGAGGCAGGCAGAGAGAGAGAGGAGGAAACAGGCTCCCTGCTGAGCAGAGAGCCCGATGCGGGACTCGATCCCAGGACCCTGAGATCATGACCTGAGCCGAAGGCAGCGGCTTTAACCCACTGAGCCACCCAGGCGCCCAAGTTTTCAGTTTTGACACAGATCGGTTTTTTCTCTTTTTCAGGTGTTTCCTGTGCCTAACAAGTCCTTCTCTGCCTTGCAATTCTCCCTTATTTTGTTCTACAATAGCAATGTTTTTCATACTTAATCTGTTGCCTTACCGGAGATGGCTAACAAGGTAAGGCTACCTGCTGGTGGGGGGGGCCATGCTCCAAAAGCCCTGCAGTGGATTGGGCCAAGTGTTTCTTATGCAGGCTTGCGGCCACACAAGAGGTTAGAAAGATGCAACACGGCAGGAGCCGTGATGGCTGGAAGCCTAGGTGAGACGTGGTATGAAACCCACCAAGGACGCAGTCGGCTTGGGCCCATCTCTTACTCCACATGTGGTCTTGACTAACCACTGGAGAGAATACGCACCCCCCACCACTTGTGCTTTTCACTTTCTCTCAAATAAAATCTTTTTTTAAAAATACTGTTTTGGGGTGCCTGGGTGGCTCAGTGGGTTAAAGCCTCTGCCTTTGGCTTGGGTCATGGTCTCAGGGTCCTGGGATCGAGCCCTGCATCAGGCGCTCTGCTCAGCGGGGAGCCTGCTTCCTCCTCTCTCTCTCTCTCTCTGCCTGCCTCTCTGACTACTTCTGATCTGTCAAATAAATAAATAAAAATCTTAAAAAAAAAAAAATATACTGTTTTAAGCCCGAGGATTTTAGGTAATTTGGAACACAGCGCTAGAGACTACAATAATCCCTCTGGCCTTAAGGCAGAGCAGTGCACAGAGTCTTGCCGTCTGGTGGCTCAGATGTGGTCCCACTGCTCATCCAAGGGATGGGAGGGAGGGTTCACTCCTCCCCTGTGTCCTCTCTTCCTCCCCTCCTGTACCGGAGGCCATTCAGGTCTTTACAGAGGACGAGGTACAAATACGAAGAAAAAGCGCAATAAGGAGACACATACAACAGGACCCCAGTTCTAGGAGACACCCAAGGAACCAAACTCCTAGACGGGGCCTGACGGAGGGACTGGAGAGTGAGAAAAGCGCTTCCGTCAGGAGGAGGGTCTGTCGTGCACCAGGGCCGGTAAGAAGTGGGAAAAGGGCAAACCCATGTTTTTTAAAAAGTGAAATAACGTCCGCATCAAGTTCTTGAATGGTGATACTTCCATCTGTAGAAAGCACACGTCGTGGATCTGGACGGAGATTTTTTAGAACAATTTTATTTTAAATTTTTTTACTTTTTTTTTTTTTTTTAAGATTTTATTTATTTGACCGAGAGAGAGAAATCACAAGTAGGAAGAGAGGCAGGCAGAGAGAGAGATGGGGGAGGAAGCAGGCTCCCTGCAGAGCAGAGAGCCCGATGCAGGGCTTGATCCCAGGACCCTGGGATCATGACCTGAGCCAAAGGCAGAGGCTAACCCACTGAGCCACCCAGGCACCCTTTTAGAACAATTTTAAATCTATTTTTGCTTCACCGCAGGATTTATATTTCACATCTGCAGTCTATGGTGCTGACGGAAGCTGCCGAGGACACGCAGAAACCGCACGGTGATGAGTCACCAAGAGAACCAGACTTTATGAAGAGCCTGAGGGGCAAGCCCACCTGGCCAGGCCTGCGGCCATGCCCCAGGTTCCTGTGATGTAGCCTCCCGCGGGACCTTGACAGAAGGACTAAGGGCACATGAGGGTCTTGCAGGCACCTGAGTCCAGCGTACCAGCGCCATGTGTTGCGGGGGTGGGCGGGGGGCGCCACAGACCTGCTTTTAGAAGGCCTGAGTTGGGGCGCCTGGGGGCACTCAGTGGGTTAAGCCTCTGCCTTCGGCTCAGGTCATGATCTCAGGGTCCTGGGATCGAGTCCCACATTGGGCTCTCTCCTCAGTGGGGAGTCTGCTTCCCCCCCCACCCCCCTGCCTGCCTCTCTACCTACTTGTGATCTGGTCTGTCAAATAAATAAATAAATAAATAAATAAATAAATAAATAATCTTTAGAAGGCCTGAGTTAAGTCATGGATTTTGATGCAAAATTTTTAAAGTCCAATTTTCAAATGGTTTCACTCTCCGTTAATCCAGAGATGACTGGGCTCAGGTGCTCACCGTGGGAACGTGGTAACAACAGGAGTAAAAGAACACTCATCCGTGACTGTGAGTTAGGGCCCTGAGCACTGTGAGGCTCGGGGCGGGGGGAGCATCTGTTGGAAGGGCAACTGCTTCATGAGAGGAGGAGGCCGAGACGGGCCTCGTCCCAGCACGTGGCAGAACGAGGAGACGGGTGCCAGGGCCCAGGTGTGGAAACTAGCTCCCTCCCGCCACACTCAGACACTCCCCGAGTGACGGGAAGATGCGTCCCAGCGAGAGGAGAGCTACAGGAACAAAGGGGGAAACAACTAGGAATGTCTGACACACAACAGAGCTGGGGACTTGCATGCTGGTCGGGCAGGTCCGCATTAATATGCGTTGATCAGTGTTTCCCAAGGAACGTCGGTCGCTGCCCAGGGGTGAGCCAAACAGTCCTTCTGGTGAGCTTTGAACTGATAAGATACTAACTCCTTCATTCAGTTCTTACCAACGTAAGACACACACATTTCAAGCATGATCCTTTTTACCCAAAATCCTGAGCTTAAATAGTAACTACAGTGATCATTCACACAACTGGTTTACTAACTTTCTTTAAAATTCTGCTCTATCAAGGACTCTGGCTGCCAGGCCCTCTGCGGCGACACAGAGCCATCACAATGCACCCGGTGGACAGGCAACACCCGAGGGTGTTCTGCTACTGGCCTGTGTCGGTCAAGATTTCCCATCACTGCTTCCTTCCTCTCTCATGGAGGCTCTCGGTCCAGTGCCCTCAACCACAGTGTATCATATTTTCACTTAACCTGTTCTAGACCATCAGGTATTTTGAATCAACATTATTTCCTGCCTCCATCTTTCTGATGAATGGACTTCACTCTTGGTAAGTATGAACACGTGTGTGTGGTTTTTTTTTTTAAAGATTTATTTATTTATTTGACACAGAGACAGAGATCACAAGTAGGCAGAGAGGCAGGCAGAGAGAGAGGGGTAAAAGGCTCCCCACTCAGCAGAGAGCCTGATGCAGGACTCGATCCCAGGACCCTGGGATTATGACCTGAGCTGAAGGCAGAGGCTTAACCCACTGAGCAACCCAGGCGCCCAAACACCTGTGTGTTGTGAACGGATATAAACTAACGGTAATTCCACTAGCAAAGGAAAGTATAAAATTCCTTACAAAATTTGTCTGTGGCCCCTCATTAGTATGTATATTTAACTAATTTGAAATATACTATCAAGGTAAATATAATAAAATTCTTGGTTATTTCTTAAATCTATTAAGTAGTTTAAGAGATGGAATCGCGCGTGTACTTGGGCTTCAGTATCTGCAGTTCTGTCGCTGTCCAGCCCGTCTCTGACTGGGAGACCGTGTGGGAAGAGTCCCTTAGGATGTGGCCACACGCACGCAAGCACCAATGCAAAGATCGAGAGGACGACCGGCATGGTGGGGCATACAGGACAAGCACCTGGATGAAGGACGGGCAGGAACACCCAAAGTCCCCGCAGACCGAGACATGGTCCAAGAAGAACAGTGGAGGGCACCTGGGTGGCTCAGTGGGTTGAGCTGCTGCCTTCGGCTCGGGTCATGATCTCAGGGTCCTGGGATCGAGCCCCGCATCGGGCTCTCTGCTCAGCAGGGAGCCTGCTTCCCTTCCTCTCTCTCTCTCTGCCTGCCTCTCTGCCTACTTGTGATCTCTGTCTGTCAAATAAATAAATAAAATCTTTAAAAAAAACAAAAAAAACAAAACAAGAAGAACAGTGGGAAGCAGGGACCATGTAGTAGACGGGAGGGAAGGACGCGAGGACAGGATGACTAACAAAGCGTGAGCAGGCGGGACAAGGACAAGCTACTGGAAAGCAGTGTGAAGGCAACGGGTCACTGCTATCCTCGGTCGCAACAGAAAGGAGGGCTGATCAGCGTTTCCGGTTATTATGAGGAGACCAGAAACCAGGGATCTCAAACACGGAAACAGGACAAGTGGTAGGCAGACTCAGTCTTTCTTCTAATTTGTACTTTGCATTTGATATAGTCATTATAGAAATAATAAAAATTAAAACAACATGAAGCTAGTTTAGGAGTAAGACAGGCCAACTCACAGAACACATTCAGGTCCGAAACAGATGAACACACCTGGAAATGGAATTACCTAGGACAATGGACCCTGAGTGTCAGGGGTGACAGAACCTGCCAACAATGGACGTGGCCCACGGTTTCTGCCCGGGGTGCGGACACAGCCACGCCCTGCATGCCCAGCAATTCCAGGGCTTCAACACAGATACCAACGGGAAAACCGTATAACCTTCACCAGACAAGATGCAACGCGAATCTTCTGGTGTTATATAAGAAGCTATAACACAAAACCTAGCTCTGTGCAGGAGAGGTCTAATACCTCTGCATTAAGATTAAGGATCTCCGTTCATCAGGGTGTCTGGGTGGCTCGGTTGAGTGTGCTTCTGGACGTCGGCTTGGGTCATGAGCTCAGGGTCATGATGAGCCTTGTGTCGGGCTCCGTGCACAGTGCCGTCTGCTTGAGACTCTCTCTCCCTCTCCCTCAGCCCCTCCGCTGGCTTCTGTGCACACACTCTCTCTCTCAAAAAATCTGTTCATCCGGAGGTTCCACAAAGAAAGGGAACTGACCAGGGGACAAGTCCAGAGCTAACAAAACAGCCCAAAGAACAGGAATTTCGCAAACAGCCAAACACATGAAACGACAGTCAGCAGCGCCGGCCACACCCATCAGAGCAAGGGATCACCCACCCGCTTCCATATGGAAAACTTCAGAGAATGCAGGGGCAGCTCTGGAGTAAATGGGAACATTATCCTTGTGAAAAGGAGTGAAAATAGATGCAGAACTCTGGTGACAACTTGGCATTATCCACTCAAAGTGATGTGCACAGACCCGAACTCAGTAACCCCACCCCCACACACACAGCCAGAGAGCTCTCCTCACGAATGTGCACCAAGAAACAAGCCAGCCACACCCGCTCTGGCAGGGACACAAAGCAGACATGGGGCTGACAGACCTCTCCCCACACCGGAAGACAACTGCAGTCAGCAGCGAGGGCAAGATGGTGACTCAGCGACTGAGGTCTCACATGACAGTGACAACAGTTGGTACAACCAGACCCAACACAGGCCAGTGACAGGACAAGTCTGGGAGCAGTGCATGGCAGCTCCATGCACGGCGTTCAGAGGCCGGGGGCACACTCTTTAGGACGGACCAACCAGATGAAGGGACAGCGGAAAACCGTGGTAAGCCCAGACTGGGCATGGGAGAGGAGGCTGGGGCAGAGGGGAACGTGGGGTAAAACAGGCGGCAGGTCTAGCATGACTCATGATCCTTTACATGCTCCAAATCCTAAATAATTTTATCACCCCAACATTTAAAAAAAAAAAAAAAAAAAAAAAAGGAAGAAAAGAAACCAAATAACTAAAATGTCACATATTTGGTCAGTGGTCCCCACCGTGTCCCCATCTATCCTAGACTCCATACTGGGTGCAATAAAAGCCTCTGGACACGGTGTACAACCTGAGAGAGTGTATGACACGAGAGAGAACTGTCCTACTGGCCCTAATAGTAATAAACAGGGAGATAAAGACCAATGAAAACATGGAAACTAGCAGCGTCTGGGTGGCTCAGTCAGTTAAGCATCTGCCTTCGGCTCAGGTCATGATCCCACGGTCCTGGGATCAAGTCCCCCATTGGGATCCCTGCTCAACTGGGAGTCCGCTTCTCCTTCTGCCTCTGCTCACTTGCTCTCTTTCTCTCTCTCTGCCTGTCTCTCAAATAAATGAATAAAAGCTTAAAAAAAAAAAAAATTAAGAACAACATGGAAGATGATGTTTAATGGTCTTGCCAGTTCATTACAAAATATAATCTTCCTTTAAAAAAAATTAGGAAATGAAAATTTACATCATCCTTTGCTATAAACCACACAGAAATAGGCACTTTCGTCTCTTACTGCCAGTGAAAAAACAGAGATCACGACCCCACGCCAGCCCGTGTAACACAACTACCTAGATGAAGACGCGGAGTCTGTTGGAGCAAAACGCGATGGGCTACACGGTTTCTGTTGAGAAAACAACAGACCACTGGACACTCCCGCTAAAAAATGAAGCTAGTGAAATCAGGCAATTCAAATATCCAAATCACACAATTCCCAAAAAACGTATATGCCATTTATCACAAGGCAAAGAGTAGGATTTTAAAATGAACTCACCCTGAAATAATGAAGTTATAGCTGTTGAACAAATGTCACTCGAAAGCTGTCTCTTGGCTTTTTCTTACACAGCGGGCAACTTTCCTTTTGAATTCTCCATTTCTGTCTTCCCTCCACTCTTTCTGTAGATACAAAAGTAACATGAAGTGACTTTATCCAAGCTCTTCTTAAAATCTCAAATACAACTTTTAATTCTGAATGTTATCACTTTGGCAACATGCACATTTTTAAAACGCTGAAAAGCTGGTAAGTCGGAAAAAGCAGTCAAATACTTTTGCAGACTCTGCTGCGACCTAAGAGCAGAAATCACTCACGCAAGTCACCTGTGCAGGTGCGGTTCTCCTAAAGAAAGAACTCCATGAAGAACATAGACGGTTCTCATTACTAGAAAAGGCGGTCTTGCCTTACACATTAGCTCTTCAGGCCCTGGGAAGGGCTGCGGGCTCCCTCCGGAGGCTCCAGAAATTCGAGCCAACACGAAAAGCAAAATTTCTTCCAGAAGACCAAAAGCAGATGGCAGAAGCATGAAGCATGCAGCAGAGGACAGAGGTCTCTGTGGAACCAGAGCAAGGAGGGGCAGGGCCGACCGAGCAGCAGGCAGAGTTTAGACCGTCACTGAGATGCAGGACTGGACACAGAGGCCCAGCTCCACAGTTTGGCGTTTTCCTCCCACCCACATCCAAAAGTCAAAGGCTCTCCTGAAACGGTGACCACCGTTACGACGCACAGATGCGCGCATATATGAAGAGCTCTCGACACAGGGCCACTAGTGGGGAGCAGAGGACGGAACTGCCTCTCAGCCTGGGGCTCAGGCAGGCTCGGGCCCTCACACCTGAGCCGAGCAGGCGCTCTGTGCGTGCACGTGCTCTCCTGGACCTGTGTGTCCGGTCGTCTGGGGTCACGTGCACAGCACTGTGCGGTAAGCCCACGGGTTCTGGCGCAGTCTTCAAAATACAGAAGAAACACAAAAGAAAACAATGGCCTCAGAGAATGACCAGAATATAACTTGGAAAATTTTAATTAGAACTCCCACGAGATAGACCTATTAACTTCGTCAAACAGCGACAAGATTTTATGAAAAAGATAATCAATGCAGAAAAGAAAAAGCTACTTCAAATTAAGAGTAACAGCGCCAAAATGAGCATCCACCAGGGACTAGAGTCAGCAGCCGTGGAGGTGAAACCGAACACAAGAGTCAGTGTAGGCAACAACTGCGCACCAGAGAAGCAGCGAGAACCACTCCAATAAGAACTTGATGAAAGACAAGAGGAGAGAACGCTGCACACGAGCTCAAGCCCTGCAAGTACATACTGACCCCAGGAGGCCCCCCCACCACCCAGCCGCAGCTACAGCCCCTGTGGGCTCACCTGTCTCCCAGTCGACCCCGGGCTGTCCAGGAGCAGACAGTCCCCCATAGGACGTAACAGCAGGTCAACAGCATCCTCAGACCACACTGCTGGCTGAGTCGCTCGCCCTGCGGGCATGTGACCCTGTCACACCCTCACAAGTAGGGCGCGTGCGCAGGACACCAAGGTACTGAGAGCCCCACAGTCCCACGACTTTCATCACAGTGCACCATCCTAACTGCCCTATTTCATTACCAGTTACGGCTGTAAACCTCTCACTGAGCCCAACTCATAAACTAGACTTCATCCTGTGTATGTACCTACAGAAGAAATCCTAATGCAGATAGGGTTGGTACCTATCACTGCTTTCAGGCATCCGCCAGGGGTCTCGGAACACACCCCTCACAGAGAAGGGGGGATACCGTACAGAAATGAAAATATCTTAAACTCTACACAACAACATGAAATTCCAAAGACCAAGAATCAGAATAGAATCTGAAGGGAACAGGGAAAACAGAGGAAGAAAGAAAAGCACCCATAATCAGCGACACATCAACTTCCTCGTCAGCAACAATAAATGTGAAAAGATGAATTCTGGAGAAATCTGCACTCCTCCTCCAGAATTCTACAAACTGTCACTTAAGGCTAAGGGCAGGATAAACCCTTCCAGACAGGTAAGGACCCAGGTCTTCATTCCCACCCAGCCTTCCTGAAGCACGACTCTCAGATGAGGTACAAAAACAGGAAGAAGTCAACCCAGAAAAAGGAACTGGGATCTGGGAAACAGAAGAGCAGGAAGGGCAAGTCCAAGGAAGGCAGCTGCGCAGCAGCTGAGCCGACCTAACCCAGAGCCCACGGATGGAGGAGTCCAGGAGAGGGATCACCAAGAAAAATGCAGGTTTCCTGGAGTAGCTTTCGCTGACTGAGAGGTCAGAAAAACAAACAGAAAACCTATGAAAATATGGCAAGGTGTACAATGCAAACATGAAAGGTAAATGAAACCGTGGCTTAACTAGGAGACGACTGACTGGTTATTTCAGCAAGGGCAGCAACGGCTTTCTAGCGACAACCGGACCAGTGCTGCACAGCCCATGGTGTGCAGATCTGAGTCCCATCTGCACGGCTCAGCTCCACACAGCATCAGGCCAGGACGGCCCTTCCTCAGGAGGCCTATGGTT
This sequence comes from Mustela lutreola, assembly GCF_030435805.1. Taxonomy (NCBI): domain Eukaryota; kingdom Metazoa; phylum Chordata; class Mammalia; order Carnivora; family Mustelidae; genus Mustela; species Mustela lutreola. The sequence continues at coordinate 60,981,924 of NC_081304.1, read as the reverse complement.
CCAGGACCCAACTGCCTGGAAGATGAAGTGACTTCTGCAGTCATTCATCAGATACTTGCTCTGAATTTATCCTTAACTTTAACCTTCATGAAGATTAAGATACAGTTTGTCAGTTCTGATGTTACTGCAAAGAGGTATAGCTGATCACGAATCAAAGTGAACAAAAATTAGTTCTCACTCACAATGATGACCAGGATTCCTTCTCCCTCACACGTCTCTGACAGTGATCAGACTGACATTCCACTAAATAAGAGGCTAGGATGGCATTCTGTCAATTTTTTACTTCAATTTGATCACTAAATTAAAAAATCAAAGGCATACATTTAAAAAGAGTTTATCGAACTAGTGTTTTCCCACATAGACTAAATACGAACTCACCCCAGGGTTAGTCACCCATGTAACAGGCTAGTAGCAAAGTGAATTTCATCTCCTGGCTTTGATACATACTAACAAAAGTTCTAAGAATGAGAATTAGAATGAAAGGCTTTTCAAAGGAGAAGAGAAGGCTGAGGCACTAGACTACTAGTAAAGGAGACTAATAAAACATGAACACAAGGGGCGCCTGGGTGGTTCAGTGGGTTAAACCTGTGCCTTCGGATCAGGATCTCAGGGTCCTGGGATCCAGCCCAGCTCTTTGCTCAGGGGGGAGCCCGCTTCCCCCTCTCTCTCTGCCTGCCTCTCTGCCTACTTGTGATCTCTGTCAAATAAATAAAATCTTAGAAAAAACAAAACAAAAAAACCCTACAAGAACACAAAATGAAATGAAATGCGGGTTTCCCAGATTCTGGATTTTAAAAAAAAGAAAACAAAAACCCAGATACAAGGAACAATACTGGAGCACACACCTGTGCATGCGACAGTATTATTGGAGGCAGACTTGTGCTGTGGTTACAAGGAAGGATGTCTGCACTCTCAGAAGAGGCCACAGCAGTACGCACACGTGGAGAGCCAGGGCATCGAAAGACTCATCAAACAGGTTAGGGGAAAACAACATCTCCATAACCAGCGAATCTCAGGGGAAGAGTGTTTATAGCTATGAAAGACAGGTTCCTCATTCCTAAAAGATGAGGTTCAAGTACTTAGGGGTAAAGATCAGTTACATCTATAACTATTTTTGTGCAGATTGAGGAGAAACTTAACTGTATGTAAATCGATCTGCAGATAGATACATACATACACACACACACACACACACACACTCGTCATCAAGTGTAGGGGAAGGGGAGGAGAGATTCGGGCATGACCACCTTACCGCAGCATCAACGTTAGCAGGTGAGTCTCCATTAGGGTCTGCCAGCATTGAAATGACACTAATCATGATGGTTTCCACAGTGTGAATAGGGAGCCAGCGTTCCTCTGGCTTTTCATAACCGTATTTATCTTCCCCGGGCTCATGAAGAATGGAAATGCATACATCACCATTTTTATCAACTGCAAAATTAGAGAGTAACAGTACTGTTTAAAGTATTTAAAATAACAAAACAAAAAAAAGTATTTAAAATAACATGGTTAGGGCGCCTGGGTGGCTCAGTGGGTTAAGCGGCTGCCTTCGGCTCAAGTCATGATCTCAGGGTCCTGGGATCGAGTCCCGCATCGGGCTCTCTGCTCAGCAGTGAGTCTGCTTCCTCCTCTCTCTCTCTGCCTGCCTCTCTGCCTACTTGTGATCTCTCTCTGTCAAATAAATAAGTAAAATCTTTAAAATAAAATAAAATAAAATAAAATGGTTACACATAAAGTACCTATTACAGACGTGGCCCTGGCTCCCGCAGTCCTTTATAAAACACTGAATATATACAGAAGACGATTTCCAAAATGGACCCCGTTCACCTGTGGAATACCGCAGGTTTTACCAAACAGGATGCACATGTCGGAGCCAACAGACACAGACATGGTGTTTCCCACTGGTGCAGGACTCCCTAGACAGCTGGCCCACCGACGGAATCTAGCATTTACACGCAGTGAAGACAATGAACCTGCTCTTTGTACATAAAGTGCACCATCCAAACACCAGAACCGAGTCTCTGTGTTAATGATGGCCTAGACTCCCCACTAACGGATCTACATGGGCAACAGTCAAACATTCTGAGACTCTCCTAAGAAAACAATGACAAGTAACCTCATAATGTACTTTTCAAATCACAGAAAGGCAAACTTACATTTTCAGGGAAAGAAGTGCACTCAAATTTACAAAAGGAACATGTCATATTGCTAGTGAAAATACATCAACATAAATGAAATTCATGAGGCATCTTTTCCATAAAACTAGGATTTAAAATCCAAGTCATAAATTAATTGTTGGTCAAAACAAAGGTGAGTTTCAACTCCACCAGCTCACTTTAATCACACAGACACTCCTTATTGCTCAAACTACCAGAATCGACACAAATCTCTTATGGTGAAGTTTGCTCTACTGCAAAATACAAAATAATAGTACAATAAAGTATGCTTACTTAGAAAATATAAGAGAAGACAGAAAAGTAAAGAAATTTTGGTGTAAAAAATGTCAATCAAATATCCAAATCCCATAAATCATCAATGGCAATATGTACGTCTGTTTCATTCCAAACTTCCTACCTAAAGGTCTAAGAGATTTTTAAAACATTTTATGTAATTATTTGGCAGAGAGAGAGCAAATGAGAGAGCATGCACAAGCAGGGGGAGAGGCAGGCAGAGGGAGAAGCAGGCTCCCTGCAGAGCTCCATCCCAGGATGCTGGGAGCATGACCGGAGCTGAAAGCAGACCTCCAGCTGACTGAGCCCCCAGGTGCCCCAGATCTGGGATCGGTATCATTCTCAAGGTTATTTTTCATCTCCTGACTTGGGCACTTCCCTGGCTGTTAAAAACTCTGGGGAAGCCGAAGCCAGGGTCTGCACACACTGCTGCTCCCTGACAAACCCTTCCCAGTGTGCACTGGGCACACGGGCATGGAAGCGCAGACGGTGACAACCCCATGCACTGCGGGCTTGACTGGGCTCCTCTTCCCAGCGCCCCGTAAAATCTGCTGCGTGCAGTCACTAGATCGAGAGGCAAGAAAACTAAAAGGCTGTGAGCACACTGCAAAGTCCAACACGAAATGCTATTACCATCTCTTTTAGATAACCTCCTCACACTTTACTTAAAAGGGATTTTTCCAAGTCATTTTCTTTGAAAACATAGTATTAAATGTTTCTATAAAACTCTATCAGAGAGAGAGAATCAATGTAAGATCATTTTCCTTTATTGGAAATTACTGTCATTATCTAGCATCTTTAAATGTTTAACCTTGAGTCCTTTCATTTTAAACGTAATTTTTTTAAATGAAAGGGTTCTTAGGCTTCAGACTTATTACCAAATTACAGTTTAAAATGGGAAACATGGGTGGAGCATCTGGGTGGCTCAGTGGGTTAAGCATCCAACTCTTGGTTTCAGCTCAGGTTATGACCTCAGGGTCGTGAGATCGAGCCTCATGTTGGGCTTTGGGCTCAGTGGGTATTCTGCTAGAGATTCTCTCCCTCTCCCACTAAAATAAATAAATAAGTCTTTAAATAAAAAGGTGAAAAATAATCTGGTTTCTCTAAATGCTTTTGGGGGTGAAATTTCTCTAAGTACAGAAAATACACGTATTTCCTCTGGTGCAATGTCTGTTCTTATTCTTCACTCATTTATAGACCCAAATGTCTCGCTTTTTTTCTTGCCGAACTGCTTCTTTAATTTTCCGCACGTAACTTTCACCGCTACTTTAAGGCCCCAAGAGCGGTCTTCTCCCCGCCCTCAGTGACACGAGGCTCACTTGCCAGTCCTACTCTGCATTCGCTGCAACATTTATCTTTACTCTTCAGGCCGGGGTGCATGTGAAATTTTCTAATTTTCTCATTCTTGCCCCTAACACCCAGCAAACAGCTAATATTGTTTCTTTTAAGCCGCTGGCAAGTGTAGACTCCACTCACAGATTGGGAGTTTCCATCCCGTCTTCGAAACCCTGCCCCTGCATGCAGTGGCTGCCAGCCTCCCATCCACCAGCAAACCTCGTAAAGCTCCCAGGGACCCCCGAAGCTGTGCATGGGAAATGACAGAAACCAGCTGACGCCAGCCCCTCCGGACACCCACAGTACAGTGTCTTCTCTCCCTCTCAACCTCTCTCCCGTCGCCAGGCTAGAAACTGGCTTCCCCCCTACCAGGGCACCACCACTGCTCAGGAAACGGTCTGCACAACCCTCTCCGTGGTGCTCACTGCGTCTCCCTTCCTGAGTCACAAGGACCGACCCGAGTAAGGACGGCGCCCTCGGCCTCCGCTACCACTTCTTGGCGGGCTGCTGCCGACCTCACCCGCCCACAGTCCTCAGTCCGGCCTCCAGAACGCTCCCACTCCGCAGCACTCGCCGGCTTTCTCGTGGGAGAGAACTCGTTCCTCCTGTCACAGTGCTCCCGGCCCCTCTGCTGGGCTGTCCTGATGGGGACCATGCAGTGCCGTGAGGGTGCGGCGCACGGTGACCTCAGACATGCCCCCATCACCCTGATGCGGGTCACTGTCAAGGCCCTACCCTCATGTTCACCCAATGAAGCAGACATGGCCAGGACGCCTCGAGAAAACTCCTGCGGTGCCAGTGGCTCCGTGGGTGAAGCGTCCGCCTTCAGCTCAGGTCATAATCCCACCATCGGTCCTGGGACCGAGCCCCGCATCGGGCTCTCTACTCAGCGGGGAGCCTGCTTCCTCCTCTCTCTCTACCTGCCTCTCTGCCTACTTGTGATCTCTGCCTGTCAAATAAATAAATAAAATCTTAAAAAAAAAAAAAAAGGAAAAGAAAAGAAAACGGAGCGCACGTAAGCCACACACGTCTAGTTGCACCTCAGAACCCCGTTCCCGGCCACACCGCCAGGACAGAGGCGCACGACAGTGGCGTCTCACAGGCTCACAGAGCAGTGAACTGTCGCCGCGATCCGCCCCGACGGCGCATCAGCCGGAGAGAAGGCGCATTCGCGTCAGCGCTCTCTCCCCGGACTCTGCGCCCTTCCTCGAGCAGAGGCGGCATGACCCGACCTCCTCGCTCCAGGTCTGCCCGTGCATCGCGCCCCGCTGGGCTCCTGGGACCGGCTCCGCGAGTGACGGCGTCGCCCTTGCGAACGTGCGGCTGAGGGGAGCGGGTTCCCCTCGTGCGTGCGGCGCCGCGCCCCACTGTTCGCACCGTGGGCCGTCGGGAACGCAGCTGCTGGGACCGCTCCAGGCAGGTGCTCTGCGGGCGCTTGTCCAACGCTGTGGCTTGGCTCAGCCGCTGTGGCTGCGCCTCCCGCCGGGAGCACAGGAGCCGCGCCCGCGCGCATCCCCGCTGGCACCCCTCGCCTGCTTCCGGGAGCGTGTCTGCGGCGCTACCCAGGCCGCATGACCTGGTATGTCACGCTTGGTTCTGCAGAGCCGCGGCGGCTCGCTCCGCCCTCCCTGCCACCCCACACCTGCAGCGCGGGAGAGCGACGCCACGCCTCTGCGTTCGGGCATCCACGGCCGCTGGTCACTGGCCACAGCGTGCGGAAACGCACCGCAGGCCTGTCACCGCCCAGCCCGGCCTTCCCTGGCGGCGGGTTCCCGCATGAGACAGTCACGACCGACTGCCGCAAGCCGCGCCCTCCACACGCGCTCTGGAGCGCCACCCGCGACCGACGGCCACGCGACAGCAGTATCCCCTTGGTGGCCCGGCACGTCCGTTCCTCCCACGCCCGGGCCCGGCCACCCTCACAAGGGCGGCGGCTCCCGACCCGGCATCCCTGCGGGCAGCGCCCCTGCCCGCCCTCTCTGCAGTCGCCTGTTCCACTGGCCGCTTGCCTCTGCTCCCCTCGGGCCTGAAGTGTGAACGTCCCCTCGACCCGACCACACACACCTCGCGTCTGCCGCCGTCCTCATGCCGCCCCTCAGCTGCCTCCCCCATGGCCAGTGGCCACCGCATGCCGCCCAGGCTCCCGTCCACTCCTCCAGCAGCCTCGGCCCATGGCCCACGGCCCATGACGCACCAGGGGACCCAGCGACGGCTGGACAGACGGCCAAAGCCTCAGCAGACAGCGGCTCCGCAGCCTGGGGCAGACGGGGCCGCTCGGGCATCCGCGCCCCACGGACACGGTCCGCACCAGCCGCCTGCGGGAGACGCCTGCCTCCCTCAGTGCTGCCACAGAAGGAGCAAGCCATGTCCCTCCCCGGGACACCCACCAGGGGGCACGCGCACCGCGGGGGCCCCGTTCCCGGTGGCTGTCCCCTCACCAGTCCATCTCCCCAGACCCGCGCATCTCACAGGCCACTGGGCCCCGCTATGACCCAGTCCCCGTGGCAGAGCCTTCACACCCGCCCTCCTCGGACGCAGACAGGAGCCCCTCTCCCCGCGATGCAGCACCGCCGTGACATGCAGACCACAGCAGGGCACCAAGTCAGAGGCCACAGCTCTCCTCAGGAAACACTGACTGCCAACACACTCAGCGAGGAAATGCGTGGGCTCCAGCACACAAAACAAGGCCAAAGTCCAGAGAGACTGCGCATCAACACATGGATCCAGCCTAACCTCTGGCTCGTAAAGTGGGTTTTAAATGGGGACACATCTTTGGATAAAAATATTCAGCGTCACCACATCTCAGGCACAGCAGGACTGGGCGCTTTCCAGAGCTTCCAACACGCAGTGCACATCTCATCTGACCCTGCCGGTCACTGACGAGGTGGGCAGGACGTTCCCTGCTTAGCAGCTGGTCTAGGGAAAAAGTTAGGAGCTGCCCATGGTCTAAGAATGAAGATGAGAAATATAAATTTTTTTTTTTTAAAGATTTTATTTATTTACTTGACAGAGAGAGATCACAAGTAGACAGAGAGGCAGGCAGAGAGAGAGAGGGAAGCAGGCTCCCCGCTGAGCAGAGAGCCCAATGCGGGACTCGATCCCAGGACTCCGAGATCATGACCTGAGCCGAAGGCAGCGGCTTAACCCACTGAGCCACCCAGGCGCCCCAAGATGAGAAATATAAATTTTAAAACCAGGTGTGGTTACTCCTATGCTCTCTGTAGTACCAATGAGTCACCTAATACCTTAGAAATTATCTCAGTTACAAGAGCTGTACTCACGTCAAGTATCACCCAGCAACTTGTCTCTAGTTTGGGACATCAGGATTCTCAAAAAGAGTTGAAGACGAAGTAGTAAATATTTTTATATGATCTCTATTCCTCCTGTTGTTCTAAACAAACTAATACAAGGCCATGTGCATAATGAACACAGTGAACATCACCGAGAACTACATCTTTCTTACTGACCTTGGAAACCTCAGTGACAGGCCACCACATTAGCAAACGTAAAAGTAAAACTTGATAAACTTACCATTTGGGTGCCAGATCTCTGTAATGAATTTCATTTTAGGAGGCCGGAGGGGATAATCTTTTGGGAAAGTGAGATGAGCCTTAAAAACACCACCTTCACTGGAAGAAAAAAAAAACAAGTTCTTTCCTGTAAGTTCCCGCATAACAAAGGACAATTATCAGACAAACATGAAGCCATGTGCAAGCGCTGACACTAGAAATGAACGGAATTAATAATCTGGATCTCAAGCAGATCACCGACTCACACACTCACACCTGCTATCTCACCGGACTCCCACCCAGCCAGGAAAATGAAAGAAACAGTTGCCTGGAAACAGGCGGCTGTATCAGGTCACATGACTGCTGTGCTAACAACCTTTATCAAGTCCCATGGCACTTACATCAAAGTCCAGAGGCTTAAGTTGCCCGTCAGCTCTCCCTGCTGACCTCCAACCACCACCATTCCCCCCATTCCAGGCCGTCTTCTCTGCTCTTCAAGCACAATAAGCTCTTTTTCACTCAGAACGTAAACACATTTTGTTTGTTCCCTGTGTGGAAAGAGGTGCTGACCTTCCACTCATCCATTCATTTATTCATCTCATCATTTAATAAATATTTATTCAGCCTCTACACGTCAGACACTAGCAGTGAATGAGGTATAAGGTCTCTCAAAAAGTTTGTATTCCAGTGACTTTCCAAAGCAGTGCCGTCCAATGCAGCTTTCTGCGTACTGAAGACGTCCCGAGTCATACTGTCCAAGGTGGTAGCCACAAGGTCCTTGAAACAGGGCTGGTGCAACTGAGGAACTCAACTTTTAATTTTTAAAAAAGATGTATTTATTTATTTGAGACCGAGAGAGAAAGTGCTTATGCAGGGAAGGGGAAGGGGGAGAGAAAGAATCTCAAGCAGACTCCCTACTGAGCACAGTAATGTGGGGCTTGAACTCATGACCCTGAGATCATGACCTGAGCCAAAACCAAGAGCCAGTCACTCAACCAAATGCACTACCCAGATGCCGTTGAATTTTTAATTTTATGTAATTTAATAGCACATATGGCCAGTAACTGCTATATTCGTGCAGTCTTAGGTCAGTGCCACTTAGGAACTGTACTTGAAGAACTGTCAAAGCAGTACCAGTCATACTGTGTCAACAACAAACACCAATGAGATCAAGTCAGCCTCATGGGGCATATGACTGAGTTCCTGCGTTATGTCAGTACTAACCATTTCCTAAGCCTGAAATACCCTTCTCCCCTTGTCCTCATTTACAATTCAGCTTTGGGGCCCCTCAGTGGCTCCACAGAGTTGGTTAAGCATCGGCCTTTGGCTCAAATCATGATTCCAGGGTTCTGGGATCGCGCCCCACATCAGGCTCCCTGCTCAGCAGGGAGTCTGCTTCTCCCTCTCCCACTGCTCCTCCCCTGCTCTGCTCGCTCACTGGCTCATAGGAGTAAGATCTTACAGAGAGAGACTCAGCTTCAACGTTACCTCTTGAGATATCACTGGATTACCTAGTCCGAACTCTCTGCGGTGCCCCTGCCACACTGACCCCCTCCATTTCTTTACTCCAACACCTATTTGCACACCCTGTTCTCATACTGTTCCGTGTGCACTCCTTCAGAGCAGGGCCATGTGAGTGTGTTTGTTTCAGATCCACTGAGAAGGACAATTCTGGCTCCTCAAATGGCTTTCATTCACTGAACAAAGAACACCGATTACCTGCCTGTGTGAGGAACTCTTTTATGTAAAATAATAAAACAGAGAAGACATTAGAGATGCTTGGTTTCGAGCACTTACCATTTTGGTAACAGAAGAAAGTATCAAGCAAAATACCACTGACAGCCCCTGGAATGGTCTGGGTGATCTAGTACTAAATGTTTAAACAGCCACGTGTCTATAGGATAAGCCCATTTGTCCTTACAAAGGGAAAATGGGGGAGTGCGCCTACACAACACAGAGAGAAAACCACCTGCAGACACAACCCCAGTACACAGCAGTGGTTTTTTTCTGGGGCGCGGGATTATGGACATCTTTTCCTTTCTGCTTTGTACATTTCAACACAGAATTCTAAGCACAAGTAAGTATTAATTTTTATTGCCTTTTTCTGAGCATAAAGGATTTGGGGGGAGGGGGATTTAAAAACAGAGAGGCAGATCATTAATACCAAATACCTCTCGATACCTAGGGAAGGCCAATGGGCTCCCAGCACACAGGGTTATCGTGGTAACACAATCGTGATAAAAGCAACAGGAGGCCACAGAGGGTCAACGAGAGAATGGGGTGTCAAGGACAAGCATCACGAGCAAGACAATCTGAAAAGTCTGACAGTTTAAGGAACAGGGTAACTAACTAGATGGGGAAAGAGCACAAGGGGAAGACTTTAAAAAGGAGGGGAAAATCCTATCTGTTTACAAGGAGATGGGAAGGTGCTGGCAGAAAGACTAGAGACACTAGAAAAAGCAGAACTGAGCCATCAGAAGAGGAAAGAAAGTAAGAGGAGCAAGGGGCCTCACCAAGAAAAAGAACATCTTTTCCTTTTGCACTGGAAAAAGGAGAGAATAAATGTGGTACAGATATCCAGGGGTAAAATGGAAGAAAATGGACAAACTTTATGCCTGCTATATGGCCTCCATTTCGTAACTTACACAGTGATTTACTGGAGAGGCTCTGAGAGGCACATACCACACCACCCATCACCCCTGCTACCCTGACTACGCGGATTAATGCCTGATGGGCCCGGGGAACGTTAACTGTGTGGACTCCATTTTCAAACTGGGGGTGAATCACTAACCAGTCTTTTTAACAAATAAAAATCCCAAAGAGGGGCGCCTAGGGGGCTCAGTGGGTTAAAGACTCTGCCTTCAGCTCAGGTCATGATCTCAGGTCCTGGGATCGAGCGCCGCATCAGGCTCTCTGCTCAGCGGGGAGCCTGTTTCCCCTCTCTGTCTGCCTCTCTGCCTACTTGTGATCTTTGTCAAATTTGAAATTAAAAAAGAAAAAAAAAAATCCAGCAGAAAACATGGCGCTATCACAGTCTGGCTTACTTCATCTGCACGCATGTTTCTACTCACTACAACATACACCCATGATCTCCATCGAGTCACGATGTGGAATGTTTATGATTGTGGGCTGTGGCGAAAAAAAGCCACAAACATAGAAAACAGCTAAGAATCTGTGCGAAAGGACCTCAAGAGAGCCTCCTATAGGCCCTCACACTCCATCCACTGGGAAGGCTACTCCACGCAGGAAATCGCCTTCCTCGGTCCCCTCCGTCTTGGTTGAAAAGACCCACTTTGTAGCAGCCGACTGGAATCCCTGTCCTGATAAACCGTCTCCGTCTCTTAAATTATCTTCAATCTTTAAAGCATCAAATTTCTTAACCGATGCATCTCGAAAGGTGTAAAAGCACATGGTTTTCCCTCTGTCCGCAGTACCCTCCCCACTCTGGACCAAGCACGTTATTCCTTCCAGTTTTTCTCCTATGGTTGGGCTCCTTCTCTCTCAGTTGGGCCATCCTGCCTGTTCCCCTGAAACCGAGCTCCGGGGTCCTGGCCTGCAGGAGCAAACTGCCTGTGAAGAGCCAAATCAGCGAAGAGGGACACGAACCCCGAGGACGGGGACACCGTCACCCGAACGTTAACACATGGTACAGTCACTACATTTCAAACACTCAAAGACAGCACTGCGATGAGTCAAATTGACAACCTATGACAAAGCATCTGGGAACTGAAAATACGCCCATTACACACACAGTCTCATCACACGTACGAATCGTACACCTACCGGCAGGAGGGTAAAGAGCAGTAAAACCAAAAAAGGGTCACATTTGAAGAGACTGAGAAAGCTAAGCCTGGTTCAGCTTTCTTCCACGAGCCTCGCTATTTTTATGTTGAACTGCGAAAATCTAACCTGGACCAGATCCTGTCATTCCATTCTGCCAGAGCCCACCCTTCCGTCGCATTTACTCGACTTCAATGCCACGCCGTACGCTGCCATCTGAACTTCTGCTCGATACTGTTCTCATGGAAATGTTCCTGGTGATCCCTGTTTCTTGTCCGCTTCACCTGGTGCGTTTCTCCATGTACTACCACACTCGTGACTACCATAGTCGTTCTGCTACTACATGCAGGACACCAAACATCCCTAACCCTTCCTGGCACAGGTTTCTGCCCTAAACCCAAAGCTGCTAAGACCCAGCTGAAGCCATCGTTCAAAGTCCCGCAGCTAAGGCAGGTGGTGGGGTTGGGGAACTGCGCGGAGCCCCCAGCCCGCGTTCTGAAGCCCAAACAGGAAGGGCCGGGGTGTTGACGCCGCAGCCTGTGTGTGCAGCAGTGCTCACCAGACAGCGTGCGGGGCCTGTGTGCCCACGTCGGAAGGACAACTGTAAAGGGACTCTTGACTGTAATATCATTCCCACAGTCTGGGGAAGCGACTCTACATCTTCTGCATGTACTCAAGGAAAGGCAATACAACGAAATGCACACAATCTTCATATTCTTCAGTTTCCCACACCCTGGCCAGCAGTGAGGGACAAAGGAAACCACACTTCCCGAACAGACTGACCGTTGAGATGAGAGAAGAAAAAGCAATAGAAGATGGTGCGCGTTCACCATTCATGAAGATTTTATGAAATTTATAATGACATGGTGGTTTCCGAGTGTCCTGAACTTCCTTGGAAAACGTGCTGCTGCTCTTGCCTGAAATGTCTGGTCCGTGGACACTGCCCGGTCATCGCAGGCTGGACGCAGCGGACATGCACACCAGTTTCGGCTTCCACAGGCAGACAACCCAAGGAGTCCGTTCTCCACGGATGATGGGGCAGAGCAGTCACGAACCTCAATGCCATGTAGTGACAAACGGACCGGCTGCACTCACGCTCATGGCCAGGCTCCGTGTCCCAGGAATGCTGGAATACCTGGGTTCTTGATCACCTGAACAGAAAAGGGCACAGTGCCCTCTAGTGACTACATGAAGGCTAACGACACCCCAGAAAGGACACAACTGCTTTCCAAGAAGGTTTGCACATGAGTAATTCTTGCTACCACTACAGAAATGGCCTAACTACTAAGTGGTGACTTCATTAGCTGGGTCTGGGTTCCATCTAAGCCCACACTCGCTTTAACTGATTTACACCTGGGGTCTGCGTGCCCGTGCCCAGAAGACCCCTCCACCAACTGCAACACGGCCTCGCTCTCTCCACGCTGCTAGAGTACCAGAACACCAGTAACTTCCTTCCTGCTAAACCAACACACACCATAAAATACTGGATTCCTGGCACTTTCAGGGAGCTTACTTCCAAACACACTTTCCTCTCTATCCACCCCCCTCGGAGACCCCCTCTCTGCACACACTCTCCTTCTCTCCCCACAGGCACCCCCCAGCTCCCAGCCCATCTTTTTCACTAGAGACAAACTTTGAGGATAACAGTGTTAAGAGCAGATTTTTGTTGCAGAAATAAAATGCAAGTAAGGTGAAGGAAAATGAAATCCATGATCCCAAAATTAGGGTACCTGGGTTGTATGCTAGAACCCTAACTGGTGACTCCTGTTCTCAACAGTTGTGCTCTGTCCTCAGGACCAAAGACTAACCCAAACTCTTCAGCAGTGTTTATGAACTTTGAGTAGCCCCCTCCACTCCCTGCCCAGCCTCATTTCCTGACATCCTGTGTGCTCGCCTCACTTCTTGGCCACACCACGACCCAGAGCTCCCCTGGGAAACGCTGCAGCTCAGTCACTGCCCCCACGTCTCCCCACCTCTGCCAGAACACCTCTCCGGTTCACTCTGACCTCGCTGCTACTAGTTCCAAATCCTTTCCACTGCAGAACTGGTCTCTCCCAACTGCAGCCACTTCATTCATCTCACCAGTTACTGGGTGGCAGTGAGCAAGACTGCCACACAGGAGGCAAGAGCCAGTCAGCCGCAGAGCTCCTGCTGCACACAACACACACCACACTAGGAAGAAGTGTTGCTTGCAGCCAAAAGCCTCCTAACTCTTTAGTTCCCACTTCAGATGGATCCTCCTCTGGCACAAGGCTGATCCATCCCAAACCTGCCACACCCCCAGTGAGTGCCCCTCTCTACCACGGCCATCAGCAGTCAAGTGACCGTGTGGTGACGTGTCTGCTCTCTGCAGTCAGGGACAACACTGAGCTGGTATCAGGTCACGCTCCCAGCGTCCAACGTAAGACCTCTAGAAAACGACTGAGCGAGATGAATGAGCAGTGTAAGTGCTGGTGTGATGCTCTATTTTTCAATCATTCTAAGTAGAAAATTGCCCAAGGGATGGCCTAGACTCAGTAAATATTAAATAATAAATCTTAAACCTCTTGTTTTGAGAGCTTTAAAAAAACAATCTCAGGGCGCCTGGGTGGCTCAGTGGGTTAAAGCCTCTGCCTTCAGCTCTGGGTCATGATCCCAGGGTCCTGGGATCCAGCTCCGCATCTGGCTCTCTGCTCAGCAGGGAGCCTGCTTCCTCCTCTCCCTCTATCTGCCTCTCTGCCTACTTGTGATCTCTGTCAATAAATAAAATCTTAAAAAAAAAAAAAAAAAACCAATCCCATAACTTCCATCACACTTGGATTTCAGAGATATTAACAAGAAGGAATCATGTCCAGGTTATTCCGGACGACGGTTACAATGTCTGTCAACTGCCATAAGGCCTCATTACTCACAGGGCATTCACCGTGCATGTGGCATGGAGTTCAGCTCCCGCCCAACAGTCCCATCGGAAGGACTGTGCAAGTGGCTGCCAGCCATCTCCTTGGGAAGCCCACACTCCAGAGGGCCCGCCACAAAGGCTTCTGCCATGCACATCTCACACCGGCAGCTGGCACTTTGTAAAGATAAACTGAAGGCCAGAAATAGTTTTTAGTTGGCAGAAAGAATGGACTATCCGTCAGTACAGGGAGTGCTGAAATGTGGTTCTTTTTGGTGACGGTGAAGGTACACATCAAATACAGGGGAGATGTGCCACCACGGCACAAGAAAGTGTGAGAATTCTGGGAGGCCCTTAGAGATGGAGCGTGGCCTGGAAGCCCAACTAACCCTCCAGACAGTCACCAGTTCAGAAGAATTCCTCCCGTTATCCCCTGTCGACAGCAGGGGTAGGTAACAAGATTCTGTCACTGGACTGTCACTGTGTCTTCTAAATAAACCTTCACGCAGTGTGATTAGCTTGAACACCTGAACTTCATCAGGCTTATAAACCAGGTTATTTGTACAGTTTTACGTGCAAAATTTAGTGAAAAATTTGCTTTAAAATAATTACATTAAGGTTGTGGGGGATACCTCAAAGACGGTTTTCAATGGCTACTGTTATCTACCCAAACAAACACCATGGAATGACCAAACTGAGTTATTTTAGTTTTCAACAATCAGCAATACAAACATTGCACTGAGAAATACATCAGAAAAAAATTCTGGGGGTGCCTGGGTGGCTCAGTGGGTTAAAGCCTCTGCCTTCGGTTCGGGTCATGATCCCAGGGTTCTGGGATCGAGCCCCACATCCGGCTCTCTGCTCAGCAGGGAGCTTGCTTCCTCCTCTCTCTGCCTGCCTCTCTGCCTACTTGTGATCTGTCTATCAAATAAATAAATAAAATCTTAAAAAAAAAAGAAAGAAACCAGGGAAATAAGTGTGACTGACTTCTTAAAAAAAAAAAAAAAAATCTGATTGGAAACAATCATGACAAAACATGAGTCACCTTCCAGATGACAGAAAACCCAAAGTCCACACCATAGCTCGCCCTGTTTGTCCTGTGGCAGCCTGCCCTGGTACCAAGTAGCCAGAATTTTCTTTTCCATCAGGTAGGTATGACTATGGTGGGCAGGGCTTCCCCATCTCTGAACATCTAAGATGAAACTACCGTGGGGTGCCTGGGTGGCTCAGTGGCTTAAGCCGCTGCCTTCGGCTCAGGTCATGGTCCCAGGGTCCTGGGATGGAGTCTCACATCGGGCTCTCTGCTCAGCAGGGGGCCTGCTTCCCTTCCTCTCTCTCTGCCTGCCTCTCTGCCTACTTGTAAATCACTCTCTGTCAAATAAATAAATAAAATCTTTAAAAAAAGAAAGAAAGAAAAAGAAACTACTGTAACCGAATCGTTGCCTGCTTAGCGCCACAGAGGACCAGAGCTGAGTGAGCAAGTGCAGTCCCCGAGAAACTCCGCTACACATCGGCCCCTCCATTGTGGGGCCCAGTGGTGAGTGAGAAGGTCACTGCATTCTGTGCCATGCCGCCGCTTCCAGAAACAATATGGAGCTTATACTAGTCACTAACACAATTGGGCACAACCCATCTTCTAGAACACTATTCCTAACTTTCAGTCAGTCTGCAAAACTCCAGAGCAGGAAGTAAGGCTGTGGCTTTTGAATCTAAACCATGGGACAGGACACTGAAGACATCGCGCCGCTCTCTCCAGCTCTTGGACTCCACTGCACTCTGTTGGCTGACTTTGCATAGGTAATGAGGGCTAATTCAAAGAGATTAGCCGTGACCATCACAGTTACGAACTGGGAGAAAGTAAACATCAGTTCTCATCAGTGCGGACCCAATTCAAGCAGTGCTCCAAGTGATGACCTTGAGAGTCTCGGCCTGCAGACATGCCGTGTGAAACCGTGTTCCATATGAGTCTCCCAGGTGTAACACTGTGCTTTAATTAGACTGACAACGAGCTGGCAGTGGTAAAGACGGCTCTTTGAAATGACAATGTTCCCTTTGCAGGGGAGAAACATTTTAATAAAGACTTTCCTTCTAACCCCATCCTGCCAAAATTAACCCAATACCCAAGAAACAAGCAAAAAGTACATTATTTATACATACGTTCACCTTAAAAATAGCTTTTCTGTAATAAATGTATTCTAGGTATTAAGAATATCTGAATTTTTGAAACTGTCATATATTTAAGAAAGCAACAGGTTTTAGACACTAGAATTTCAGAACAGAAAAAAAAAAAAAGAACACAAAAACCCTAGATATGATCATTTAGCACAAACGATTTCACCTAAACACAGCCATTTTGCCTGCTTTAAAAAATAATTTCACTTCAGTTTACCAAAGCAGTTTCCATCTGAATTAATTAAGAGAGCTACTTTAGTGTCTGTTCCATGGTACTTACTAAAGTGTGTCAGGGGGACCAATGATAAGGACTTCCCACCGGTAAAGATCATTGTCATCTATTAAACCTGCTGAAAAGCCTTCCACTGGATTTTTGTTGAGTTCTGTGGAAAAAAAAAATTTTTTGATCAAAACTTTTAGGCATATAATTTTCACTCGACAGATAAATTACAGAACCTGAATATACATGATATAAAGTGCAAACCGTTCAGCAAATATACCTGGGTCTAGAAGCAAAACACTACTTGATGGCTGGAACATTCCCATTTCTGCACCAGAGGGCCCCAGTGGGGCAGCAAACTGTGCAGATCACATTCGGACCCCTCTCCCTTGCACGGTTGTTTCCAGCTGGGCCCTTAGCATCCCAGGGAGCCCTGCGGTGGTAGATGGAGCTAGTTCAGACCCAGATACTCAGGCACACCCCTCGCAGACTGTGCCCGTGACTAACCCCAACCAGCACCCCAGTCATTCTTCCACTGTGGTCTTCAGGGCACACTCTCAGAAGCACCAGCCGAGGCCCTAATACCCGTCTGTGGGAATTCACCTAAGTTAGCCAACCTTCGTTTATGCCAGCGCGCATCCGTGTGACAAGCCCTCTGTCACCTTTGGGACACACAGCTACAGCTGGTGTTCAGGTGGGGCTCGGCAGACTCCATACTCCACACACATGGGGAGAGCAGAATCCCCAGGACTCGCCCGTGTGTGCTGACCCCGATGCCAGCCAAACTCCCAGCACACAGGACCGGCTTAATGGTAACAACCAGAGATGCGCCCAGAGGGCTCCATCTTGATCTCAGGGGCCTGGGTTCGAGCCCCACATGGGGTGTACAGAATGGGTTTTGAAGAAGACAACGGAGGAGTAGGAAGAGGAGGGGGAGGGAGGGGGAGAAGGAAGAGGAAGATAACAACAGCTAGAGCCTATAGGAATGGCAGTGGCATCATGACTGTTTTCTCTTCCAGAGAGAGGGTGCTGTGGCGCCGATGGAAAATGATGGAAGCAGAGGGCCAGTGAGGTGGTGGCAGCATGGGGGGAGGGACGGTGGGTGGGGGGCGGGGACCCAACAAGGGAGCTTACTGGATCAGGTCAGGAGTGCCATCTGACAGTTCCTAGACATATAGCGCTTAATAACGACCTACTGATGATGGGTATTATGAACAGACTTATCTAAACAGCTGTTTAATGAGGCATAATTGACACTCAGTGAATTGTACGTATTTAAATTGGAAAATCTGATACATATTAATCCACATACACTCCTGCAAAGTAGTAACACTAACACTGCGGTAACCAAGCACACACACTGTACACAGAAATCAGCAACAGGGAGGTCAGACGGGGAGCAGTGGGGGCCAAGCACTGGAGACAGCGGGCTGGGAGGAGTGTGCCGGAGGCCTCAGTGGCATGTGATTCTCACACCCGCCCTGCCATCAGCCTCAAGCATCTGATGGTGACCGTAAGCATGTTGCAGCCCAGAGCGCTTTGACAGGACTGAACGGAGAAGATCTTAATTCTCTGAGGGATAAGGAGGTGTTGTGATTTCACTAACTAGGAGTTAACACCCCAACATGCCAGTGAAACACAGAGCTTAAAGGCACTTTGCCTTTGAATTTGCCTTTAATAATCGCTTCTCGGCCTTTTGGCTAAGATCAAGTGTAAATTTGCCTTTAATAAATAAATAAATAAATAGAATAAATTTGCCTTTAAATACAAATGGCTTTTCTCAAAAGTTGAAAGATTTTTTAGAAGTCTAAATGTTTGCCTTAAAGGCAACACAGACCTAACGTTTTAAATCAGTACACTATTTCAAAATGCAAGCAATGTATTTTTACTTTTACTTTTAAATAGCTTAGTCTAAGACGTTTTTAAAAAGATACTGAAAATGGAAAGACATGAAGATAGGAACTGCATTTCGTTCCTGCGCGTAAACAGTCCCTGAGCAGCGGCGGCCGCTGTGGGCTCACATGCTGGGAGGTGCCCCGAGCCCAGTCCCCAGGGCAGGACGCAGCACACAACACTGCAGGGATGGGCAGCCATGTTCTTTTTCTAGAGGAAAAATCATATTTCATTTTATCACATTTCTCAGACCGTTTTCTTCAACACTGTATTCAAGTCTTGTGGAAGATTCTAGAACTTATCTAGAAAATCAGTCTTGCTGCATTTTCCGTCAGAATTCCAGTGGGGTTCTATAAATGAAGGTGGGTAAGTTCTGAAATTAGCATATATGGTCAAAATTACCATTGAGAATTCCCTTATATGTCCCATAAAGTACATCACTGCTTCTCCCCTTTGTCAATACATCGTAATTTGTAAAACTCTCCCGCACATGCCCTCCTTGCTCTTCTCCTACAGGAGCGATCACACCCATGTTGAAGATGTCCACTACCTCACCTCTGGTGCGGCTTTTGCCCCGAGCAGGGGTCCCCCAGGGCCTGCACCCTGTCAGGTATCTGACACTCTGACACCACACCTGCACAAATGCTTCCCTTTCCCATGGGGTCGTCCCTAAATAACTGACCAAATAATGGTCTTTTGCCTTCTGTTAAGTTCCCAGTAATTACACTTCTAGCCCACACTCCACCCCTGACACTCGAATCCTGCGGAGTCTCAACCCGATTCCCACGGAAGTAAACAGGTGAGCATCATGAGTGGTAAATGGGTCAACAGCAGCACAGAAATCTGCAGGGACACAAAGAAGGGCACCTCATCACCAGGAAGAGGCAGAAAAGGGCTTCCAGAAAGACAGGAGACACCATACCACCCTGAACGCGCCTGATCTCGTCTGATCTCGGAAGCTAAGCAGGGTCGGGCCTGGTTAGTACTTGGATGGGAAATAAGAGGATCTGGGTGGCTGCTGCGAGGGTCACACAGAGGGTTAGTACACAAGAACCTGAAGCGTGAACATCAGGAACTGCCTCCAACAAAGGCGACATGTGGCCGAGAGCCGCAGGAGGTCAGAAGCCAGGAAGCAAAGGGCCTTTATAAGCCCTGTATCCAGAGGGCAATGACAAGCCTTTGAAGGCTTTGTGTCTTGTTTTGTCTTTAAAACAATGAGGTGACCATGAGATTCACATTTTCAAAAACAAACCTTGCAGAGCATAGATGATACAGAATTAGGCCCTAGTGACAACCAAGAAACCAAAAAGGAAGCCATCAAGGTAACCCTGGAAAGCGTACCTTTAGTAGGATGACCCTGGGAATCATGATTGAAAACAGGGACATTTAGGAGAATCAATCAACCAAACTTGGTGATGTGAGGGGTAAAATGACACAGATGTCCTCAGAAGGGGGGATTAAAAAAAAAGCCACAGAAGTGACAAAGAACAGGAAGACAGTGAAATAGGAAGTAACCCAAGGAAAAAATCATATTGAAGAAGCCAAAGGAGAAAGTGGCCAACAGTAATAAACAGACAGTCCTCGGGAAAAGGGAGGTCTGAACCCAGTCCGCCAGGTGCGGCAGGAAGCAGCCCAGGGATGCCCCAGGCACGACGAGTCTCAGGGTGATGGGAAGTCATGGGCCACCCAGGCAACACTGAGCTGACAAAAAGATGAGGGGAAAAAACACAAGGCGAACCCTTTTCTAGAAATCTGTGGACAGAGAAGTGTAGCAGCCATACGAAGATGAAATGCCAGGTTTTTTCATGGAAAAGGCCGAAGAAAAATGTCCAAGCACCCTACTGACACCTAAATGTTGATAAGGGTACTTCACGCTACGTTCAAACCTGGGTGCACTGCAAGACGTAATTAACCAATAAAACTTAATGAAAAGAAAATAGAGAATTTTTTTTCATAATGGGTTGGAGGTGGCCTTCCTATGCCACCTCCAACAACCAAAACGCAACACTCAGATGATATTGCACAAAACATTTTAAATCCAGAATAAAGCTTTAACACAAAGCAGAGACCAGGAGAGACTATCTGCAATGTAACGCGTGAAAGCTCGTGGCCCTAATACAGAAGAGAGGGGAGGCGTGCACCGTCCAAGTACAAGGCGGAGTGGATGCTGCGAACAGAGTCCGGGCCTGCTGAAGACACGCACACACAGCCGTGACCCAGCCTCTGCCTATACTCCATAAGGACTGCAAAGACACTTTCCATGGGACAGACACGGACATTCAGCTTTCCGAACATACCTAGATACAATTTCAGGTGGAAAGAGCTCTCTTTTCCACAAATCACGACTGCTAAAGCAAAATTTTAAAGTTCTAAAACAGGCAAAACTACTAATGACTAGTACTTTTTTTTTTTTTTAAAGATTTTATTTATTTATTTGACAGACAGAGATCACAAACAGGCAGAGAGGCAGGCAGAGAGAGAGGAGGAAGCAGGCTCCCTGCTGAGCAGAGAGCCCGATGTGGGGCTCGATCCCAGGACTCTGAGATCATGACCTGAGCCGAAGGCAGCGGCTTAACCCACTGAGCCACCCAGGCGCCCCTGACTAGTACTTTTTAAAAATTTTTATTTATTTATTTGACAGAAATCCGAAGTAGGCAGAGAGGCAGGCAGAGGGAGGGGGGAAGCAGGCTCCTCGATAAGCAGAGAGCCCGATGTGGGACTTGATCCCAGGACCCTGAGACCACGACCTGAGCCAAAGGCAGAGGCTTTAACCCACTGAGTCACCCAGGCACCCTAATAATGACTAGTATCTGAAATCAGGACAAGACTGTCTTTTTTCCTTTTCTTTCAGAAAGGGAATGAGTAGTATCTGGAAGGAGGCATAAAAAGGGGCTTCAGGAATACTCGTAATGGCAGCTGCACAAAATACGCACTTTTCTTTGTCTATGTTCTACTTCGATTTTTTTTATATGAAACCTTTGTCTTTTTCTAAAAAAAGAGATTTTATTTATTTATTTGACAGAGAGAGAGATCACAAGTAGGCACAGAGGCAGGCAGAGAGAGAGGGGGAAGCAGGCTCCCCAAGGAGCAGAGAGCCCGACATGGGGTTCGATCCCAGGACCCTGAGTCCATGACCTGAGCCGAAGGCAGAGGCTTTACCCACTGAGCCACCCAGGCGCCCCACTACTTCATTTTTTTTTTTTTAAGGTTTTATTTATTTGAGAGACAAAGTAAGAGAAAGCAAGAAAGGGCAGAAGGTCAGAGGGAGCAGCAGACTCCCCACAGAGCTGGGAACCCAGTGCAGGACTTGATCCTGGGACTCCGGGATCATGACTCAAGCCGAAGGCAGACACCCAGCCAACTGAGCCAGTCAGGCACCCACTACTTCAATTTTTAAAACTCAGTAAATCCTGGAGTGTCACATCATTGTTAGATAAGCATTATGCATGTCTGCAGTCAATCTGGAAATTGCTGCAGGCCAAAGTGGTCTACAGAAGATGTCCTTGAGAATAACCATCTGCAGAGGGGTAAGGAGCGGACAATAATGCATGTACGCTCCTGAGAGAGTTGTTACTCGAGGTGAGACCAGAAGAGAATGGGAATGGGGAGAGCATATGAAAACTAAGAACTCTATAATTTTGAATGTGAATCACAAGTTTCAGTAAGAATCCATGATTTAGCTTTAAAAATTCTGAGCTGTGTCCACTGAAAAGGTGGAGGAAAAATGACCAGCCCTGTAGAAATGAGCATCCCTAGTTCCCAGAATATGACTCCCAATAGGATTTCCTACTTACAGGGCCCAGGGATCTTCAGAGGAAGTGTTGATGGCAGGTCTAGGGCAGGACAGGTTCTAGGCTCATCTCATACAGACCAATTAAAAAGGAAGCTGTCAAATAATACCATGGTCTTCTTAAAAGGACTCATCCAACTTAGAGAGGTCGCCACTGGTCATATACAGGACAATCTGGGTATCAATGAAGCCAGTAATAATGAACAGTCTAGAATAAACAGTGGTATCAAAAGCAACCCACCTATTGGTTCCACCATTTCTGGATGCTAATTATCTTTTTGTTTGTTGTAAAACCCAGTTTTTAAAAGATTTTATTTATTTATTTGTCAGAGACAGAGCACAAGTAGGAGGAGCAGCAGGTAGAGGGAGAAGCAAACTCCCCACCAAGCAGAGAGCTGATACAGGACTCAACCCCAGGACCTGAGATCATGATCTGAGCCGAAGGCAGACACTTGACTGACTGAGCCAGCCAGTCCTGTAAAACCAATTTACAACAGCAAAAGATTCAAGATTTATTCTTCCTTTTATATACAAAATTGTACTACCAAGTAATCAAACAGTAATTAAAATTTGATCAAATAAGGTATCTCTCTATAGAAATAGCCCAATTAAAAAATGAAAAATGGACACACTGCCATGCTGTCACTTTAGTGCAGGTACTTTAAGAAGGAAGACAAGCAGGTGCTATGAATCTCCGGATGACCAAACTCCCATTCGGGAAGTGATCTTGCCTTACTACGCTGAGCCTGTCCACGCCCCGGACACAATGATCAATTTCCGGAACACACAGAGAAATGTGGTTACAGACGGCCCAGGAAATTCTAAAGGGCATGGCCTGGAGCCCTCAATAAGGACATCACGTGGGAACAAGAGAGGACCGAGCTCAGACTTCAGAAAGAATGTGCCCATCCCTGGGCACTAGAGATGCTCATTTCTACAAGTGAACATGAGAAGGCTGACCAGGTATTAGTAGTAAGATGTTAGTGCAACCTTAATAACACGAAACAATCATTGATTCTTTAGAATGTGGTAAGGTCGTCTACTGGTGTTCCCACCCCAGTTGTTAGAGATGCAGACAAATGGTCACTGACATAGGATACTTGTGACGAGCCTCAATACCCTACGGGACAGGGGAAACGGCTGCTCTTGACGGACAGCTGAGGTTAGAGGAGCCCACGGAGATCATGACCCGAGCCGAAGGCACCTGGGTGGCTCAGTGGGTTAAGCCGCTGCCTTCAGCTCAGGTCATGATTCCAAGGTCCTGGGATCGAGCCCCGCATCCGGACCTCTGCTCAGCAAGGAGCCTGCTTCCCCCGCTCCCCGCCTGCCTCTCTACTTGTCATCTCTGTCAAATAAATAAAATCTTAAAAAAAATTTTCTTCAGGAAAACTTCAGAAAAAGAATCTCAAAGAAATTACTATGAAATGATATCTTTTTAAAAAAAGACCTGAAAGAAGACATTAATTATAAAGCAACAGAGACATCCAAGCCAAGCAGGAACAACGTAAAGAAATAAAAGGAGAAAAAACAGAGACACGGATTACTGTCACATTGGAAAGGACAAAAATTTCTTAGAAATTGGTGGCTCAGTCGGTAAAGGGGCTGCCTTCGGCTCGGGTCATGGTCTCAGGGTCCTGGGATCGAGTCCCACGTCGGGCTCTCTGCTCAGCGGGGAGCCTGCTTCCCTCTCTCTCTCTGCCTGCCTCTCTGCCTACTT
This sequence comes from Mustela lutreola, assembly GCF_030435805.1. NCBI lineage: Eukaryota > Metazoa > Chordata > Mammalia > Carnivora > Mustelidae > Mustela > Mustela lutreola. Next base: position 60,958,183 of record NC_081304.1, on the reverse strand, counting down.
GTGATCTATCTCTGTCAAATGAATAAATAAAATCTTTAAAAAGAATACTAAAAAAGTCTGATAACGGGCTCTACTGTTTTTTATCGATCACATGGAAACCAACCATCACTGAGTCTCATCAGATATGGCAGGCCTGGGACAAACAAGTTCAAAGACCCAACTATGTACCACTTTACACTTGACTCTTAGGGAAATAAGCTGCTTTAACTCTAAGTGCGCCCTGCCAAGAGCACGGCACCTGCTCCAAAGCCAACAAACACTGGTATTCGTAGCCCAGCACGGATTTGTTTTAGCTTTGTAAATTTTCATTTTTTTGCTAAACAGAAGTTCAAGGAATGCACATTAAAAACAAACAAACAAAAAAACAAGCTTCATGATTCCTTAGTCTGTCATGCATAGAAAACCCCCTCTGTCCACCCAGACTAAAATATTCTGGACTGCTTTCTTCTAACAGTCTTATCTCTTGTTTTATTTCAACTACTGGCTAATGGTCTGGGCATAGTCAGGTTCCAAATCTGCCAAACGGGGACAGCAGTGTCCACTTCATGTTTGAGGAATCGACTCACACACGTCCAGCATCTAACCTCGTACTCGGCACGTGATAAACACTCGGTAACTATCATGATCCTTTTAGAGTTCAGACAAACATAAAGCTATGGTCCCAGCTCCCATCTACCAATCGTAAACGGGATCAGTCAGTTGTTCTGGCAGTTTATGAAGTAAGCCATCCTTTCTCCAGGATCTGGGTCCACCTACTGCTGACCCTGGATGGAAGGTGGTCAGGCCCTCACTCACCACTCAGCTTCACACCCGTCTGAAACGGCACTTCTCTCCCCTTGCGTATCTACCAAGAAACTGGAAAACCCCCCACCTGAAAGTCTATCATTTGTTGTGTTGTAAACACACACACACACCCCTAAGTTGGCTACAGGGCACCTAGAAAGGGTTCCAAATAAACTACTAAAAATTAAACCCCTACATTTTCTGTAATACTTGTTTTTATGACTGGAAAAAGTGTATTTCAGGCAATGGGGAGAAAGGAAGAACTTAATGGTAGGGAATCTTTTTTAAAAATAGTCGGGAGTGGGCAGCAGCTCAGTGGGTTAAGCCTCTGCCTTCGGCTCAGGTCATGATCCCAGGGTCCTGGGATGGAGCCCCGCATTGGGCTCTCTGCTCCACGGAGAGCCTGCTTCCTCCTCTCTCTCTGCCTGCCTCTCTACCTACTTGTGATCTGTCAAATAAATAAATAAAATCTTAAAAAAAAAAAAAGTCAGGAGCTAAAAGCTGATGGGGTGAGTGCACACATGTGCTTTAGGTCTCCACTGGCTTTTCAGCATGTCTGTAATGACCTAAGACACGTGTTCTGCAAAGTCCAGATATAATGTATGACAGACATGTGGACTATTTCCAGCTGGGGGGGAATAGCAGATCCCTAAGAAAAGAAATGGAAATATACTATCATATAAGAAACAAAACAGAAATAAAATAAGTTAAAAGAAAAGGGAAAAAAGGGACTGGTACTGAGCTCGAGGCAGCTGGCCACTGACCACCCTCACAGAAAGCCGGCAGCTCTCCAGGCGCGGGAACCAACGCCCGAGGCAGCTCTCTGCCCTCTGCCGACCAGTGCTCTGGCTTCACTGCTTTCACGGCTTTAAAAGGACATAAGGAAACAACCACAAAGAGATGAGATGCAGCAGCCTAGGCCCCTGGAGCAGGGTTAGGACACACCCGCTGACGCGCCAGCCATCCCCTCCACCCCACCCAACTTCCCGGATGAAGTCTACACACTCAGACGCCACAGAAGGTGTAGGATGTAGGGCCAAGGGCACGTGGTGCTCACAGCAAACTGCCCTCGTTCCCTGGAGCTAGAGGCCAACACCTGCGAACAACCTGAGACGTGGATGCGCCAGGCGAGTCCAGCTCTCTTGCTGAGTCTCCAGTGCTTCCTATGGAGGGAGAAAGAGCCAGGCTGCGTGTGAGACACTGTCGGTCAGAGTGACCAGCCTGGTCAGACAGGGCTCCCAACCGTCAGCAAAGCTCTGCACCAGGCCCTGCCAGAGCTCAAGTAGGAAGTCCTCTCAGGGCCTTGGTTGCCGTGAAGAATGTGGAAGCACACATTTGTTTAAGCCAACGGTCCCCACAGAAGAATGCAACCCAGGGTTCGAGAGGTGTTCCTGCAGATGTGCTGAATTCTGTCTAGTAAAGTCCCTACCTAAAACTGCTCAGACGCACAATAGCCCCAAACAACATTCTGGATTCTGATCTCGTAAACAAAAACCAACCCACTGTTCAATTAGGGTTAATTTACCTAAGAGAGGTGAATTTTATACACAAATTACCAATAAATAACATGGCATTCCTGTCACTTACCTTTTTTACGCTTTTCATTTCTCTTAACTCATTTATTAAATAAAATCATCAATTTTTAAATATGCATTCAGATACCAATCTTAGCCCTCCTTTCTAACTTTCAGTTGATTTTCCTGGAGTTTTAAAGGAGATCTGCCTTTGGTAACACATCATTTGATTCATTTCCATTATTTCATGTCTTGCTTTTTGTCTTGTTTTGCTGTATTGGCTAGAACATTAATAACAGTATGAACAATAATGGCAATATACACCTTTTTAGTATTCCTGACTTCTGATTATACCTATAATTAGTGCTGATTTTCAACAACTATTATTTACACATTAAAGCATTTCATTCTTTTCCTACGGCTCTAAATTGCTTTTTGTTGTTGTTGCCGTCTGGTTTCTAAAGGCTGAAAGCTGGATCTTTTCAAATGCCTTCTGACATGCACATGTACCGTCACTGCCCCACACAGCCCACAGGACCGCAGCCCCTCTGATGCACCCACGTTACGGCTCCAACCGTGTCACAGGAAGACACCACCTGCACACTCCTCAGGAGAACCCCACTGGCCGTTTACTGTCCTGCAGGTTTCAATTTGCTAAGATCTTACTGAGGATGCTGGCATCTATACTGGGATTGGTCCAGAATGTTTTTAGTCTAACTGACACACAATGTTACCTTAGCTTCAGGTGTACAGCGCAATGGTTTGATGACGGTCACCACACGTGTGGCTGCCACACGACCCTGTCACAGTACCACGAACCCTATTCCCTATGCTGTGCCTTCCACTCCCGGGGCTCACTCGGTCCGCACCTGGAAGCCTGCTTCCCACTGCCCTTCACTCTCTCTGCCCACCCCTCTGGCCCAGAGTGTTTCCTTGCTGTCTCAGGTTTATAATTTTGGTCTCAGGGTTATAATGAGCTCAAATGAAATAGGAAACTTCATAATTTTCATGATGGAGTAATTGAAGTGAGATGAATAAAAGAATAATTAGGTCAATACAACATAACAGGCTCTTTGGGAATTTATAAAATTGTCCACTGGGGAAGAGAGGAGCAAGTCGAAAACTTTTATCACATTATACATTTACACACAATAAAAATTTTACCAAAATAATTTAAGTTTTGATTTTTTTTTTAAAATTCTCTAGCTGGACTAAGCAAGATAACAGAACTCAGCTTTGTCTGCCCAGAAATGAATGATAAGGAAAAAATTACTAGGGGGACCTGGCTGGCTCAGCTGGTGGAACACATGACTCTTGATCTCAGGTTTGTGAGTTCAAGCCCTACGTTGGGCCTAGAGCTTACTTTAAAAAAAAAAAGAAAGAAAAGAAAAAAAAAAGAAACGAAAGAAAGAAAGAAAAAAAAAATTCAGGTGCCTGGGTGGCTCAGTTGGTTGGGCGGCTGCCTTGGGCTCAGGTCATGATCCTGGAGTCCCAGGATCGAGTCCCACACTGAATCTTGCATTGGGCTCCCTGCTCAGCAGGGCATCTGCCTCGCTCTCTGACCTTGTTCCCTCTCATGCTCTCTCTCACTCACTCTCTCAAATAAATAAATAAAAATCTTTTTAAAAAATTACTCACACATGACCAAGTTTTAATGCACTTTTGGTGCCTGTGTGAGAGGACTCCTATAACAAATACCAGAAAAGGTAAGGCACAAAGTAAAAACTAGGGTGGGTGATACATAGTAAGTCACAAATGTGTCTCAAACTTAATACTGACTCTTGGTTCTCTGAAGCAGGCCCAATCCCCGGGCCCTTGCGATGGAGAGACCACCTATGCAGCAGCCCGGCCAAGACTTCTTCCAAAGAGGAGAGACAGCAGGATGTACTGCTGCACTGACTTATGCCGTGTATTTGTGTGTGCACGCATGTGCTTATATACGCATATACGTCACATGTACTTACATGTATAAATGTACTAATTCCTATGTTATTCATTAATTCATTCATGAATACATACTATACGCATCAATCCATTTTTCGGCGCCCCTCCCCCATCACACCTTGAACTCCTCTTCAAACCCTTTCCTAAGGTAGCACTGACAGCCGACGTCCTTCTAATTCTAGTCACCATTTATTTGTGTGTGCTTTTTTATTATTGTAGTCACACCGGTGAAGGGAGAGGAGCCGGCTGCACGGCCAGCGATGCAGTGTGACAGAGCCTGACCCGCCACGCCCCCTGTGCGTTCCAGTGATCTGTACATGAGGCAAACACGGCTGCTAAGAAACCGGGACGTCCTGGGAAGATGCAGGTGAGCGCTGGCAGGAGGCCCAGAGGAGCACAGCCCTCCCAACAAAACCAACGACCACAGCCTGACTGTGACCGCACCTCCCTCTGCCACACATAAGACTTTCTGTGCGGAAGTAACGACAGAGATGCGGCCGGCCAGCATGGCACGGTGCTGCTCTGAGGAGCAGGGAGACCCCTGCACAACGCGTTTCCAACCAGAGTCTGCACGGCCACCACCGAGCACCACGCGGGCACAGCAATGGGCTCTCCAAGTCGGCAAAGGTGTGAAGCGGCAAAGAGCCAGACCAGGACGCAGCAGGAAAGTCACAATGCAGGGCAGGTCCTAGACCGTCTCAGAGGCTCAGAGCAGGCGCAAGACCACGTGCATTCAGTGTCACTGGTCACACAGCCTTTGCGGAGAGAAAGGCACAACACAGTCCCTAGTGACCGCAACAACTAGTAACAGACACGGTCACATCAGAAAGCAAACCGCTTATCTCTACAACAGGCCCTTTTTGGAAATGAAAGCCATCTTAAGTTTCCATTCCGCAAGGCTAACAAGGCTCACACACAGAAAAGCTGACAGAGAGGCTGACCGAGGCCCCTGGCGGTGTCACTCTGACAACACAATGCTGGAGGGCAGCCTGGGTAGCTCCGTGGGCTGAGCACCTACCTCTTGATTTCGGCTCAGGCCGTGGTCTCCCTGTCCCGGGATTCGCCCCATGACAGGCTCCACGGTCAGTGCAGAGTCTGCTTGTCCTTCTCCCTCTGCCCCTCCCAGCTGTCTCTCTCAAATAAATAAAATCTTCTGAAAAAAATAAAATACTTGAGAAGATGTTGCAAAATGTTTTTTTAGATATACAGCTTTTTAGTACTTTTTAAAAATTATTTTTATTTATTTATTTTTCAGAGAGTGAGCAAGCGAGCACAAGCAGTGGGAGGGAAAAGCAGGAAACAGGCCCCAGGAGGAGCAGGGAGCCTGACTTGGAACTCCATCCCAGGACCTGACATCATGACCTGAGCCGGAGTCAGACACGTAAGCAACTCAGCCACCCAGGCATCCCGCTTTTTAGTATTTTTGAAAAAAATGGGGAGGGGCACTTTTTAAAAAGCATTACGAATATTTTTATAATCTAAAAACAAAGCAAATTTTCACGGCAGGAGGGGTACTGAATCTATTTTCATCCTACACATTCTCTCCCTTCTCACCACCGCCCAAGCCCCATTTCCTGACCCATGCAGGGTCAGGATTTACTCCCTGACTGCCTCCCTTCCATTTATGACTAGTCCCCTCACTGTAAATAAAAACCCCCTAGAGGCACCTGGGTAGCTCAGTGGGTTAAGTGTCTGCGTTCAGCTCAGGTCATGATCCCAGGGTCCTGGGACTGAGTACTGCATGTGGGTTCCCTACTCAGTGGGGAGCCTGCTTCTCCCTCTCCCTCTGCCTCTGTGTGTGCTTTCTCGCTTGCATGCTCTCTCAGATAAATAAATAAGATATTTTTTTTAAAAGACTCTCTGGTCACCCACTCTTGATGTTCCTTCCTTCCAAAATGTCTCTAGCGTCTCTCTCCTTCCATCATTGCTACTGTTAACATCATTAGTCTAGGTTTAATCCTAAAACATGATAAAACTATCCCAACTGTTTTCCACCCATACTGAAAGCTGTCTTCTGTATTTACTAGAAGGACTTTTTTGAGGGTGTTACTTATTATATTCAAATAGTACCTTCCTTATGAGGGAAGGCATTCAAGAGAAATAGTTTTCTGACCTCGGCAATGTGTAGGCTTCTTTGGAGCAAATGGCTTATTTTTTTTATCTTATCTATTCGATGATCTGTGTAACTTACCAAACTGGCCTCTGAATTTTGCTGTGAGAATACTGAACAGCCAGTTTATACCGGCAGTAAGTACACAGAATTGCTTGGTATGTATTTTTATTAAAAGCTAATTTTAGTGAATACTCTGCCTGTATCCACTTTCCCCCTTTGCTCTCCCTTTTAACAGCTGATGTCAACTTGCCTAAACGAACTCATCTATTCAGAAATGTCCCTGAGGATGTGCTAGGCACTGAGACACAGCAACGAGCAGGAAGCCGTTGCTCCCACTGCCCGTGAGAGAAGAGTCCCGTGGCCTGTCCATCTGGCCAGAAACACACGCACACGAGTACTATGTACAGCAAGTGGCAATGCGTCCTGGGAAGGAAAGCGCAGCCGCATTAGAGAACGAACAGGGGCAGGTCCGGCGTGGGCTGGAGACACATGCACACATTTAGGCATTTCAAGAATCCCCATAAACCACTGTTTGAGTAAGAGAGGAAGAACCAATAGTCCAACAACTCATCAAGCCAGCATATATTCAAACAGCCCTTTATGTCACAAGCTTCCCTACTTTCTGGGGATAACTAGAAAACTATTTCTCTTGAATGCCTTCCCTCATAAGAAAGGTACTATTTGAATATAATGTACTTTCCCTACATCTTTCTGGGGATAGCGATAGCTGCACAACCCCATGAACAGACGTCGTACCACGAAACTGTACCCTTCCAGATGCGTAACCCCTCTCTCCCTAGGAGAGCAACAGCTTCCTTAGAGCCCCATCCTGCTCATCTCGTGCCCTGGGCTTCCCCAACCACGGAGCTGGGCACACCGCCTGGGTTTAGGGATTACTCTCCCTCCGTACTTCCCTTCCCCTCCAGCCTTCCCTGCCTCGGACTTCAGTGACCGTCTTCCTTCATTCCGCCCGTGCTTTCCCTCCATCTGCCCTCCAACAAGATCCCATCGTCTGCCCTTGTCCTTCAAGGGTGTGCACACAAGGAAGGCTTCAAGTCCCACCTTGTATAGGCGATTACTCCCAAGTTTACCTTTCACAAGGTTTGGACAGTCCTACCAGAGCTCAACCTGAACTCACAGCCCCTCCAAAACCATTCTTCCACTTGACCTGACGTCACTCCCTCTCCTCTCCTCAGTCGCCCAGCCCTGGAGCCGGCTCCCAGTGGCCGACCTCTCTCCAACGAGCCTGCACGGCCTTTCCCAGCAACCCCACCTGCAAAGTGCCACCCGATTCTTCTTTCTCAGACATAATTCTGGTCCTCTGTGATCCAACTTCAAAATGTGAAGTTTTCCATTTACCTCTTATTATATGCCCTCTGCACCCCCAAGCACACCCACGGGGTGCTCGTGCTGACAACTGCTGAACTCCTTCCAAACAATATCCGACGCCCTGTCCACATACCAGACCAGGACTGTAAGTTAACACTCTCATCTGTGCTCCCCGGCACCTTGCATTACTGGGTTTGCTGCAGTCTGGCTCTACAGATTAACTTGGGTTTATTGTTAGAACGCAATTCTACTCTACGTGCTCAAGGAGCGCGCGAATATAGGGCAGAGGAAATCACACGTGAACGCTTTGGCAGACACCCTACACTTGAATTAAGAACCATGCAAACACATATTCTAGACCGCGCTTGTTGATCCAGAGAACATCTCTTTTAAGATCACATTTCAACCCAAGCAGTTCCAACGGACGCCCAGGTCCTCCTGACGAATGCGCAGAGCACGGGCTCGGGGGGCCATCACTGGGCCCGTCACTGGCGCCGCCAGCTCGCGAAGGTGGCCTCCCACCAGCTCTCCTTTATGGCGCTGCGGCAGGCCCTGCTTCCCAGCGCCTCCGCTCCCCGCCCCGGCCCTTGGAGCTCCCGCCTGCAGATGACAACTTCACACGACGACTTCACACGGGCACCTGGGGTCTGGGCAGCACTCTCGGACGGAGATCCAGGCTCCAGGCGGTGTCGTCCTCCTGTGACCCCAGGCCCCCAGGAGGACATCCGCCTCCTACAGTGTTCCTCCTGGAGCATCCTGAGAAACTGGCTTCTGTTTCCGGACCTCAGCTGACTACCCAGACTCTGCTTCCATGGTTCTGAGGCGTCACACAACCACATCGCCACCTGAGAGGCAGCAACGCGCTGCTGTATCTATGGCTCTCTAAACCACGTGTCACATGCTCACGCCCTGCATGTGAACACACAGCCTAAGAGTAAGGACAAACACTTGAAAGAGACCGAAAAAATATTTTTTTTAAAATGAGACCCTTAACCAAATTTTTACTTCAAATATGCAAAAAGTCCACCCAAAGAGATGTACAGATTCAATAAAATCCTTATCAGAATCTCAAAAGACATTTTTTGCAAAGAAAACCTAATATTCATACAGAATCTCAAGGGACCAAAGTGGCCAAAACAATCTTGAAAAAGAACAAAGATGAAAGATTCCTATTTTCTGATTTCAAAGCTTCCTACGAAGCTGCAATAATTGAAACAGTGTAGCAGTGACAAGAAAGGACACACAAGTCAATGGATTAGAATAAAAGCCCCACAATAAACCCTCACATACACGGTCACATGATTCTCGTCACCGAGACCAACAGCACTTAGCAGGGAAGGACCGTGTCTTCAATCAGTGATGCCGACTCCTACGGCATCCAGATTCAGAAATGGCGGTGAATCAAAGACCTGCACAGAACGACGAAAGCTATGATACTGTCTGAAGAAAACACAAGATATTAGATTTGGCAAGGATTTTTTTTTTTTTTGGACACCAAAAGGAGAAAGGGTAAATGAGACTTCATCAAAACGAAAACCCTGCGTGTCATAGGCTCCCCACAGGACGGGAGAGATATGCCCATCGCGACACAGGACCGAGGCCCAGGGCAGCAAGTTCATTCGCGCTCACACACGAACACCCAGTTCAAAAGAGGGCGAAGGGTCTGCACAGGCACTTCTCCAAAGCAGACCACAGACAGCTAGTGAGCCCTGGACAAGATGCCCAACATCACTTACCACCCGGGAAAACCAAACCAGGCTGCCGGAAGATGCCCCTTCACACCGATTAGGATGCCTATTATTTAAAGAAAAACAGACCAAGTAGACAAGAATAAAACGAGACACCACAGGATGGAGGACGGCACGCACCCCTGTGCACGGCCAGCAGGAACGCCGAGCCAGCAGCCACTCACAGTGCTCTGAGGAGAGTCGCCTTGCAGCCCAGCGACGACACCGCTGGCGATCTGCCCCGCAGATGAGAAGCAGGCGCCCCGACACACAGCGGTGCCAGTGTTTACGCGGCGTCTCTCGCAACAGCCCAACTGCACGTGGAATATTAAGCTTCCTTTGAAAAGGAATCGACACACGCTACAATACGCACAAGCCTTGAGAACATGCCGCGTCCGACACAGGACACATACTGTGATCCGAAATGGGGTACCCAGAGCAGTCCAACGGAGATAGAAAACAGAATGGGGGCTACACAGGGCTCGAGGGGGACCACAGGTACAGAATCTCAGCACAGGATGACGGAGACAGCCGTGGAGTGTGCTCACGGCCAGTGAACGACATGCTCAGGGTGACAGAAGTTCTGTTTTGAGTATTTCATCGCAACAACAAAAGCCCGAAGTCCAAGTTGGATCAGTGGGGAGCCTGCCAAACGGAAGGCCAGAGCCGTCCTGCCGCCTCATGTGGCAGATATGAAGCACTGACCACGGGCACCCCTGCTCGCACTCCCTCGCCAGCCTGGGAGTGGGCCGGCCCGCACATCAGCCACCAGTCCTGGGGCTCCAGACTGCTGTACGCCACCCGCTGGGCAGCCAGCTCCAGCTGCACACACGCGTGAGACCGAAGTGCCTCTGAAACACACCTGCCCTTCTCCTCCTGCGACCAAAGGGGCGGTGTTCCCCTCTGTTCTCCACAGGTGACAGGTCCACCAGCATCCCCGAGGTACCAGGAAGCCAGCACCCTCACCATCGCCGCAAAAGGCTCAGAAGACAGAAGCAACCTGCATGGACCCCAGACTGCTGGCGTTTCAAGGACACGTCAGATTCCACCAGGCTGAGGGGCCATCACTTCTACAGAATGGGAAGTCCCAGCCTAGACTAGTAAAATCAACAGCTAGTCTGGGTCTCCCAGCTTCAGACCAGAACAAGAAGATAAGCCAGTGTTGGTTTAAAAAAAAAAACAAACAAAACTAGAAATACTTTCCACAAACTAACATTTTTTTTTAAAGATTTTATTTATTTGACAAACAGAGATCACAAGCAGGCAGTGAGAGAGGAGGAAGCAGGCTCCCTGCTGAGCAGAGAGGCTCCATCCCAGGACCCAAGGATGATGACCTGAGCCGAAGGCAGAGGCTTTAACCCACTGAGCCACCCAGGTGCCCCGACAAACTAACATTTTTAAGTACGTGTACAAGCTGCTAGTATTTTACACTCCTCAATGAAGTGACACACCGAATTATTTTTGCATAAGCACTTCGGTGCCTCATGCGTACCAAACTCTCGCTTCTCCTAGGGGGTAAACAGATATCATGAATTACAAATGGACGAACATCTCAGTAAGGCCTAAGGTTTGGCCTGAATTGCTGGCCTTGTGTGCTGATGACCAGAGGGACGGAAGGCGGAGTGCCAAGAACCCAGGACACAACTCTGAAATCATTTCAGAGATACTGAAATGCACACAGGAAACCTAAGCACCTACATGGAAAACTGGAATTAAAACATTTCCAAAGAAGTCTAAATGAGAAATGATGTGATGGGCTCTTGTGTTGCATCCCCACGCACACTGAAAACAGCACAGCCGCACGGGTGACATGCGATCACAACACACGCAAACAAAATCAACACGAACAGTGAAGACAACGGCACAGCCACACAGGCACTCTTCAGTAAGGAGGGCAACACATGGGATTATGAAATATCCAAACAAATCCATATTAAAAAGGTGGGAGAGGGGTGCCTGGGTGGCTCAGTGGGTTAATCCTCTGCCTTCGGCTCAGGTCATGATCTCAGGGTCCTGGGATCGAGCCCCGCATCGGGCTCTCTGCTCAGCGAGCTCTCTGCTCAGTGGGAAGCTTCTTCCCCCTCTATTTCTGCTGGCTGCTCTGCCTACTTATGACCTCTCTCTCTATGTCAAATAAATAAATAAAATCTTTGGGGGGGGGGGGAAAGGCAGGAGAAAAAAATACACCAAAAGCATAAGTAATTGTGTTCAATTACACAGATTTTTCTCTTTACAATCAACATAGGAACTTTCTCAGATATAGGAATCTTAAAGATTTTAATACTTTGAAATTTCAGGACATTCTTCTGATAGTTAAGGATTCCAACGACCTCAAAAGACAGATCACCTCAACATAATACTGATCTCTCTTCCGCAGCCAGTTCGAAAACCAATTTCTTACTTTCCAGTATTAGCTCACTGTGCTACATGGCCCACTACCATGTAGACTTTTAAACATTTTTATAACATGTTGCTACATATAAATACCTTAAAATGTCAGTAAAAGTCCTACTAGTTTAAAATTAAATATGTTAATTTCTCCCCCAAAAGGACTAAACTATCACCAGAAGTTCCTAATGGAATTATGCCAGATAGTGACAAACCCTCTGGACACACTCCATGACTCGTCAGAGAAAAAGCTCATGTAGCACGGCCTCTGAGGGTAAGACTAGTTTGGCCAGAGGACCCAGAGCTCCAGGCTACTAGCAGTAATAACTCCTCAAACATCTAAAAAGCTTTACACGTTATAAAGTACTTTCACGGAAGCCTCAACTAATTTAGCACCTCTCTAGTACAAAGCAAGACAGCTACAAACCAAAACTAAACGACCAGGGTGGATTTTTCTCAACACAAGCCAAAGGCCAGCTGTGTTTAAAGAAACTGCTGTCAAGTTTCTCCCCCAACTTCCCGTTTCCAAGCGACCTTCAGATTTTCCATAGTCTTACCTGATCTTAAAAATAGGAAACATTTTTTTTAAAGATTTTATTTATTTGACAGACAGAGATCACAAGTAGGTAGAGAGGCAGGCAGAGAGAGAGAAGAGAAGGAGAAACAGGCTCCCCGCTGAGCAGAGAGCCTGATGTGGGGCTCGATCCCAGGACCCCGAGATCATGACCTGAGCCGAAGGCAGAGGCTTAACCCACTGAACCACCCAGGCGCCCCAGGAGGAAACAGTCTAAGTGTTCAAGAAAAAGAAGAAAACCCAAGAAACTGGACAAGTAAAACAAAACAAAACAAAACAAAACTCCCTGTCACAGCAGCCACAACCAACTGAGAGACAAACAAGTGCTGTCACAAACCTCTAAAACACACAGACACACACGAAACTCAGAACCGTCAAGAAGGGTTCCAGCTTTCTCAGCAATTATTAAAACAGTCTTTTTACCGGCAGAATCAGACATTTTGAGAAGCCCCTGACGAGAGTGAGAACACAGGAAGACGTGAACTTGAAGACAATGACAGTGAGAATATAAATTAGCACAACCTTCCCAGAAGGCAACTGGGATACTCAAGAAGAACCTCAAAACAGACAAAGTTCCGGTTACGAGATAAGGTCCAACGTCATGGCCATGGCAGTGACCCCTGAAAGTTCTCGTCAGAGGGGGAGAGGAACAACTTTCCACTCTGTGACTGTGTAGTGATGAAGGCTCACGATACTCGTGTGTTGTGCTGCCGCATACCTCACCTGCACACGGTGCTGTGTGCCAGCCGCAGCTCAGAACTGAGAGAAAAGGGACCCTCAGAAACTGTTTCTCTTTGACGCAATGGCCACCACACCTAGATACTTATCCCAAGAGAAAGTAACCCAAGAGAACATGTGAATACTGTTCGTAAGGAATCTCCACAGAAGCATGAGCTATAATTTAAATAATCTGTAATTATGTATAAATCAAAACAACCTCCAAATCAAAGTTTGGGGGATATTCTGGTAATAGAATATGGAAAATTGCTATGCATCTATTTAAAGTACTTCGAAAGAGCATTTAATGACACAGAAATGTTTAAAATCTGTTTTAAAAAGACCAAATACTATAAATATTATCTCTGACTGCTAACAAACACACACAGCACGTATGAGAACACAGACAAAAAGCTGTGGCCCACTTCCAGCTCTATCCCGTTCATAAGGCCAGTGTGAGCCCATGTGTTCACTTCCTCTCCTTCCCAATAATCAAATTCCTCTGAACAAATGTTAAAACCACCATGTGGGTGAAACTGCTCTGTTTAAAACAAGGAGACTAAAATAAACAAACAAACAAACAAACAAATAAAGCAAGGAGACTGAGCAGGGCTCCTGATGGCGGGAGCGGGACAGGAGGAGGTGAGCGGATCAGGCCGAGTGCAGGGCACAGCACGGGCACCCCCAGCACAGTGGCTGCCGGCGGTGGGGGGGGGGGGGGGGGAGGGGCGGTTCACCTTCTTGGCTGAGCCCCGGAGCCGCCTGCACCCCTCCATGAGCACCGGCGCCAGTGAGGAAGGTCAGCAGTGAGAAGTGGGACTGAAAACATTGGTCACAGCAACAAGTCAACAACGTCTAAAGTTGGCAAACAAAAATAAACACTACAAGCCTATTATTTACAAACGAGGAGCCCACAAAATCTGTACCAAAAAGGGGTTTCAAAAGTGGCTGGGAGTGGGCAAGCCTCATAAGCAAGCCTCTGGACACCCCACATTTAATTGCAGTTTAAGCGAAGCATGGACGTCATGTTGACTTGAAGTTCTTACTCTTTTTCATCACACCCCTCCCCCTCTCTCCTTACAGCCCCACAGCTTCCCTCCCAGGGCGGCAGAGGCAGAGGCCACACGGGCACTCTGCAGGTGTTTCCCAACCACGAGTCATGAGGTCACAAAATAGATCTGCAGGCCGGGGTGGGTGGGGCTGGGTAACAGCAACACCTTCTTCCTAATACAAAGAAACAGTGAAACAGAGATACTGTTGGTGAAGCTTTCATTTCGGTCTGGAATGCTCACTCACGTGTGTGGGTTGGTGACGCTGTGACTGAGCGTGTCCTCAACCCGGCAGCCAGCGGGACCTTGTGGCACAGGTGAGTCTGGATCAGGCCAGCCCAGGGTGGCCTAGGCCCTGGCCTTTCAGAACCTGCCAGCATGTCCTGTCAACCTCCTACCCCCTTTCCTTGGGCTTTGGCTAACTGCTCTTTCAGTGTCGGCCAAGTTTGAAGCACAACCCCCACACTCGCACACTCTCCCGCTGTCATCCCCTCTCCCTGTTTTATATCCCCCAGCCCTCCACAGCATTCCCCCAACTCTGTGCACCTCCCCCACCCCCACAGAGCACAGCTCTGAAAGGGCCCGGGTGTCTGCTTACTGACGGGGCCCCAGCAGTCCAACTGGGCCAAGCTCCAGGCCTGGCAGGGCACACGCCCTTAACTCTCCGGCCATTAATGGGGGAGTTAAACACCCGAAGATCTCAGGAAGACACAGGCAAACAAGCTCTCAACTTAAGTGTGTGTTTAAGTTTTAAGTCTGGAACCCTTAAGACATGGATCAATTACAAAGATAAGCTATAACGGAGACTCTGGAGTAGTAAATTCAGGCTTTCCACAACAGAGTATGTTGCTGGGCCACACCACATGCCACACCGAAGATGCGTCTACACCGCTTACACACACAGTGACATCAAGAACGCCAGTGTGCTGGCCACAGGTAACGACAAATGGACAAACAGAACCTTGGGAGAACCAGTCGCTGAACAGCAAGATACTCTGAAGCACACACATCTTGTGTAGAAGCCACAGTCTCGTTCTGAGGAACCACAATGTCCACACACTCAGTTTCACTGTGCCCTTCAACTCGGAAGGAAGGTCAAGGGCATAGTGCTGATCACCTCCCTCTTTCTTCAGAATAAAACCAGAGCAAGTCAACAGAAGGACAAACCCGCATGGATGACAGCCCTGTGAGGCATGATTTCTATGAGGTTTCTCCTAGTTTACAGCTCACTGAATAGAAAAAGAAAAAAAAAAAATCAATAAATTTAATGATTAATAGGAAAGAACAGAAAAAAAGTCTTGAACTCATCCACAAAAGCATACACGGCAGAAACAGACTTCTATCATGTACAAAGGAAGCTTATCCCATTGCAAAAAGAAGCACCTTTAAGCCCACTCATGAATAATGGCTTTTCCCTAATTCATGCCATTAATAAAAGCCATCTAACAGCATACCTGATAAGTCAATCTATTAAAACACTTGTTCATGTCCTTGGCGAATAAATTTTGTTATTAGCTGCTTTGTAACTGGTTTTACCCATCTTCTCAAAAAGATGTGGTTTTATCTATTTTACCACAAGAAGTAATAAAGGCTTTTTCCAAAGGCGGAGAGAAACGAGACACACTGAAAGGGCTGCTTGCAGACGCTCACGCACGCACCCGCCAGTGTGCCGAAGCCTCCGGCCACGTGAGAACCACCATCAGGAAGCAGCAGACCCCACGCTGGCGAGAACAGTGCTGTGGAAGGAGAGACTATCTCAAGCGGGACATAGAACACAACAGAAAAGGACAAAGGGAGCATTCCAACAAACAACAAAATAAGGGGCAGAACAGGGAGATAAACGAGCACAGAAGTGCTGTTTCCTGAGGAAAGAAGATTCGGAAGGAGAGCGCAGCAGCCTGTTTTCAAGGAGGCGGTCTGACCGGACTGACATGGCTAAGGAGGAACAGGAAACCCTGCCAGGGACTCCCATCCAGACCGACGTCCCAAAGAAGTTACTGCACTTCCAGGACAGAGAAAGAAGCCTCCCAACCGGGCAGAAGCAGTCGCCTTTCTCTGGACTAATAACCCCAGATGCCAGAAGACAACAGAATAATGTTTACTAGGCTCTAAGGGAAGGTAATGTAACTCAAAACTTCTATAATCAGCCAAAATATCAGGTCACTTGTGAAAGCCACTGACAGATACTTCTAAACAAAGAAGCATTCCTCAAACAGACACCTACTGGAGAAACATAAAAGACAGTATATTAAAGCTACAACTTTATAAATAACCGCAGAACGATCACCAAATCGCCTGATCATTTTCACCTGTGGCGCATCTGAACGCAGCACGTGGGTTCCAGTCGCCAGCGCGCCCTGGTTTCTTAGGCAGCACCTACCTAATTGGCGTAGCAGCTATCAGAGTTACGAGGTACCCTTACCGTCAAGGATACCTCAGACATCACTAAATAGGAAATAGGGTATGTACCTTACAAAATGACATGGGGACAGCAAGTAAGAAAATAAACAATGTACCCTAAGGAGGAAAAAGAGGGGTGCCCAGGTGGCTCAGTCGTTAAGTGTCTGCCTTTGGCTCAATTCATGACCTTGCGGTCCTGGACAGGTCCTGGGATGGGCCCCCCACTCTGTGCACAGCAGGGAGTCTGCTTGCAATTCTCTCCCTCCCCCTGCCTCTACCCTGCCCAGGCCTGCACACACACTCTCTTTTAAAAAGTAAATAAATTAAATGCTTTCACTCGAAAACAAGAGAGAAAAAAAACAAACAAGCAGAAATAAAGAAAAGAGTATTACAGAAGCAAAACCAAACACATGACCTTAATGTAAATGAACACGAGGCCTCCCACACAGGCCCACAAAGCCTGACGTTCAGCCAAAAGGAGGGGGGTTTCCACGGACAAACATAAAAACCAGACTGTGGGAGGTTAGAAATGAAGGGAAGACACAAGTATACCAGGCCAGTATCAACAAGCTCCTAAAACCAGTTCAATTCCAAGTATACATGAAAGGTGGCAGGAAAGGGCTGCTTTTTATACTGATCCAGATCAGTCTATAAGGAAGATACATTTATAAAACAATATATAACAAAACCTTCAAAGTAGATATATTTGGAGCCAAAACTTCAAGGAAACTGGGTAAACATAGAGGTGATCACCATTTCAGTCCTAAAAGACCAAAAGACAAAAATAATAAAATGGTTGACCACACAGCAGGAGAGCAGATCACTGATTTAGGCCACAACACCTCAAAATTTAGCCATCGAACTACTCCACTTGGTGAAGGAGACTCGACCACTTACGAGCTACCTCGTCCTCAGGTACTCCATTCAAAGATGGAATCCAGGGGCACCTGGCTGGCCCAGCCAGGAGAGCGTGCAACTCTTGGTCTCACAGAGTGTAGAGTTAAAGCCCCAACCTGGGCACAGAGCTTACCTATTTAAAAAAAAAGATGGAGGGGCGCATGGGGAGCTTAGTGGGAAACGCCTCTGCCTTCGGCTCAGGTCATGATCTCAGGGTCCTGGGATCGAGCCCCAGGTCAGGCTCTCTGCTCAGCAGGGAGCCTGCTTCTCCCCCATCTCTCTGCCTGCCTCTTGCTCCTTGTGATCTCTGTCAAATAAATAAATATTAAAAAAAAAAAAGATGGAAATCAAAATTAATACAGATTACCTAATAATTATAAAAACCACCTAGATAGGTGCGCCTGGGTGGCTCAGTGGGTTAAGCCTCTGCCTTCAGCTCAGGTCATGATCCCAGGGTCCTGGGATCAAGCCCCACATCGGGCTCTCTGCTCGCAGGGAGCCTGCTTCCTCCTCTCTCTCTGCCTGTCTCTCTGCCTACTTGTGATCTCCGTCTGTCAAATAAATAAATAAAATCTTAAAAAAAAAAAAAAAAACCCACCTAGATAAAAGCCTTTGGTACACAAATAAAGCTATCCCCAGAAGAAGATCCAAGACTAAATACTATCAACCTAGTCAAGAATTAAAATTAAATGTATTAAGCTCTCAACTCAAGGACAGAAAATAAATACAACTAAATAAAAATCAGAATAAAGGCATTAAAGAAACACAAAGTTACTCAGAAAACAGAAGCTAACAGATTTAATTCTAAAACCTAGAAGCTACGTTTTGAAAATAACAAAAATAAACAGATAAACCGTATAGCAGGACTAAAAAAACAATCATGTGAAAGCAGGGCTGATAAAGGAGGAGTTAGATGAAACTGAGGAAGCCAAAGTAAGTATGAGGTAAGTTTCCAGGAGGGCCTCCTGGGTGGCTCAATGGGATGGGTGTCTGCCTCTGGCACGGGTCATGGTCTCAGGGTCTCAGGGCCCTGGGATGGAGCCCTGCATCGGGCTCTCTGCTCAGCGAAGAGCCTCTTCCCCCTCCCTGCAGCTCCCCCTGCAGCGGCCTTAATTAAGTCCTAAAAAGAAGAAAAAGAAGAAGTCTCCAGCAAAAGTGAAGCTACTGAATGTTGTGACACAGACGAAGTAGATGGTTTTCAGGGAAAACCCAGAGTGTTCTCTAGTTCCACTCGATCCTACTGGACAGACGCCGCAGTGACCTCCACAAGGGTGAGTGTGAGGTCTGTCCCCTCCCCAGCAAATGCGGACAGCCGCCCCACACGTTTTCACAGTGAATTCAACTCTTCTGCCTGAAGTTACTGACCTTTATTAGACCACAATCCAGAACACAAAGTCTCCGATCCCGTGAAGCCGACCGTGCGTGCGCGGCAGAGAGAGCACCATCGACAAAATCCCAAGAGTAAGAGCAAACTCTCCTGCATAGTATTTGCTGTGCTCTGGACGCTCGTCAGAGGAGCAGGGTATGTAACACTTGGTCCCCAAATGACCCGGCAAGCTGGAGGGCCAAAACATTTAGCAGCAGGTAGAGAAGACGCGCAGCCTGTCCGATGGGAGGAAGCCAGAACTCGGCTCTGTGGGAGCACAGCCCTGAAGGCCCTCTTTTGGGCCATGCATGACTCCTTGACTGGCCAGACCACAAGGAAGAAGAGGGCAAGCACATCCCAACACCACTGCTTGTTCCGACGGGTTGACGAGGACTCCCCGCCTTGAGCTGCCGCCGACCTCTCCACTTCACGGTGAGGAGGCCAACCTAAGAGAGCTTCGGTAACGCTGAGGCTGAGGCTCAACCCACACAATGAGGCCTCAGAGACTAGGCACTTAATCTCTCTCTAAAATAAAATATTAGTCAATATAACCCAACAATAAATTTCAAAAGTGTCAATCTTCCACAGATTCAAGAAAAGCTCGATCTTCTAGCAGACAACACATCAAGGCCCAAGGAGAAAAGGCATTAATCCTCACTGTTGTTGAAAATCCTCCATAAAATGCAGTATACATGATCTATTTTATGACACTAAATGGAAGAGAACCCCAATAAAACAGAGACAGATATAGTACCAATACAATGTCACTGAGAAAGACACACCACCTAATATACATTAAGCTGCAAATATGTGTGTATTCACTAAGGATCTTGTATACACACATAGCGCATCATGCCACTAAGGAGGAAATCACAAGTTTTCTCATTAAAGTCAGACAGCAAGACAAAACAAGGTCACCTGCCATGACAACTACCTCAGAAAGCAAGAAATGAAGATGAATAATAAAATGGATGTTCCTTGAGAAAAGAAAAAATAAAGACAAAAGTTAATGTACTATTATATGTTTATAAAAAATAAAAAATTAAAAAAAGTTAATGTACTATTAATAAAAAATAATATAAATATTTAACACTGTTTTAGAACAACTGGGCAATGGACACAGGTTAAAAAAAATAATTAAAGAGATCTGCATGATTACTGTACAGTTAGGAAAACTAAGCAAACCAAGTAAACACTATTAACAAAGCGGCTATTCAAAAATTAAGTAAATTAACAGGTTTCCTAAACATAACTACTAACTAATCAAAATACACTAAAAATGACTCTGTCCCCAGCAGGAACTGAAGTCTAAAGAGAACACAGGGGGCACTTTGAAATAAATGAATAAGCAAACAAATAAAATGCCCACTAAAGACATGATATGTAGGAAGTCAGATTCTGCCCCTGGAAACATAATTCAGTATGGGAAAGATATCAAATCTCCCTTAATTGATCTCTAAATCCAATGCTACTCACTGCATCCAGACTGTGTGTGGGGGAAAGGGAGAGCGTGGCAGTGAAGGGAACTTGACAAGGTGATTCCAGGGTGTGCGATCCTGGAGCAAACAGATGCCAGCATTCCTTCCTTAACATCTGAAGACCAGTATTAACATTTGCATTTTAAATAGTGTTCTGTATTTTTAAGTTTTTAAATTTGTAAAAATAATCTCAATGCAAAAAAAGGTTTAAATTTTAAGAAATTTAAACTTATTAAAATCATGTTAAACATACAGTCCAGTATTAACTGCTCACATAAGCTATTCAAGAACAAAACACTGGGGGCACCTGGGTGGCTCAGTGGGTTAAAGCCTCTGCCTTCCGCTCGACATGATCTCAGGGTCCTGGGATGGAGCCCCACATCGGGCTCTCTCTGCTCAGCAGGGAGCCTCCTTCCCCTCTCTCTCTGCCTGCCTCTCTGCCTACTTGTAATCCCTGCCTGTCAAATAAATAACTAAAAATCTTTTTTAAAAAGTACTAAAAAAAAAAAAAAAAAAAAAAGAACAAAACACTGCACCAAAAATTTACTTACTTAAAACACACACACAAAAATATTTTAAGTCTGATCTAAAAAAATGTACAACTATTGTACCATTTGAATTTTTAAGCATTTGGGGGCAAACTTTTCTAGCTGTGGGAAAAGTGCATTCTAACTACTATTCCAAGTACATCTTCAGTAAGGCTGAGAGGTGAGTCCTTGTGTCAGAATGATACTATTCCAGTAGGAGTCAGATGGCGGCTGGCTGACGGAATGACACCCTCCACGGCTCTCTACCCAAGTGCCAGCCCTGGTCCTTACCAGGGCCCACAAGACACAAGAGAACCAGACACACGCCGCCTTCCTCTTCAGCTGTCTGACCTCAGCTCCCACTCCTCTCCTACTTAACCTCCCTACACGGTCCAATCAAGGTAACCTTATTAACAGAAGTTCCAGAAAGAGGTAACAGAGGAAACAGAAATGAGGTTACACACACAATTTTGTGAGAACTGAAAAATCCAAGTTTATAGCAGGGCCTTCAAAGTGCCCAAGATATTTAATGCAAAAGCTCATACTAAGAAGACACACACACACACAAATTTCAGAACACCAAATCCTGAAAGCTATAAGACAGAAAAAGTTGACTTTTCTTTTCAACCAAAATTTCAAAATTGAACTTCCCCAGTGATAAGGGACAAAGCACTGGTTTGAAATTTTGGTATATAAGGAATGACATTTCAAAATCAGGAGTGGGAAAAATGGGCTAGTCAAAACTGATGTGTTAGGACAGCTGGTTCATCCAAGAAAAAAGCCCGTCTCTACCTAAATCTTACAACAAAAAATGTCCAAATACAAAAAATGTAAACATACAAACCAAAACCATAAAAGTACAAACGAACATATATGGGAGGATGGGGTGGGAACATTCCTATGATCCTGGTTTAGGAAGAGCCTTAAATCTTAAAAAGAAAACCTTGAAGCAATAAATGATAAAAATGAATCTTGCAAGAACTCTGAATTTCTGAAAGGTTTAAAGAGGGGGAGAAGGAATCCAAAAGACAAACTGAGGAGGAAACACGCACGACAGGGGTAATGGCAAAACAGGTAAGGAGCACTGACAAGTCAATGAGAAATTAAACCGAACATCTGCACAGAGCCGTCAGTACCCATGTCCGATAGATGTATGTTAGCCTGTCTTTTAAAAATACAAGGAAATCACTTATATCTTAAGATTGGGAAGCGATCAACATGGACAGGACTGGAGGAGATGATGCTGAGTGAAGTAAGTCCAGCAGAGAGAGTCAATTATCATACGGTTTCAGTTATTTGTGGCACTAAAGGAACAGCATGGAGGACATTAGGAGAAGGAAGGGAAAATGAAGGGTGGAAATCAGTGGGGGAGATGAACCACGAGAGACCGTGGACTCTGAGAAACAAACCGGCTTTCAGAGGGGAGTGGGGAGGGGAGGAGTGAGCCCGGTGATGGGTATCGAGGGGAGCACGGGCTGCATGGAGCTCTGAGTGTTCCACACAAACAGTGAATCACAGAACACGACATCAAAAACTGATGACGAACTATATGGTGACTAACATGACACTAAAAAAAAGAAAAAAAAAAGGTTGGGAAGAGATTCTCCATTTTAACCACAATTGGCAAAGACACGGGCCAACAAGCAACAGATGGAAACGCCAACTGATACATTTTTATATACAGCAAGTTGGCATTATTGGACTTTATTTTTTACCCTTTTGTTTACACTCAATTTTTTGGTTATTTTAGAGAAACACTGACACAATTGAGAAAAATGCCACTTGACTTCTCCTAATGCACCATACCTTCAAAGTTTTTAAAAAGTTTCTCATCAATTACACTCACATGATATTCACAAATACTTTTACTCACTCTTCCTAAAAACTCTGTGCTCCCTTTCTTACAGTTGCCTATCTGTTGCATTCTCTGCTAGATTTCTTCCATTTTATCTTCTAAGAGTTTCTTTCCTTTTTCATGGAGTTCTGTTCCTGTTGACAAATATCCAAGAGCGTCTTGACTTTTTTAAATGTTTTCTTCTCCTAGTCTGAGTTGCACTTCCTCCTAATTGTTTTTCCATTTGTCAGTTTCTTTTGCGCAGGGACGCTCTTCCCTCATGGGATACAACTCTTCCCCCATGGGATACAACGTGATGGTCGGAAGAGTGGGGGACTAGTGGGAGGGGGGCTGGGGGGCGGGTACCAGTCCCACCAGGGAGGTCTGAGGAGGGGCAGGCTCCTTGCCACTAAATGGTACGGCTCGTGATTGGGGCAAAGAGAGAATCTCGTATAGCTTGAACACAGCCTCCATGAGTGAGTGAAGTCCCTGTATTTTCAACATTCTTCAAAGCCTTGTGTAATCTTCCATAATAAACTTCCTGTCCTTGTCTGTTTTTCGAGTGGGCCCTTGTGCTTATTTATTTGTAAGAAATTTATTTCAAGAAATTTTCTTTTTAAGTTGGGGCATCTGGGTGGCTCAGTGGATTAAAGCCTCTGCCTTCGGCTCAGGTCATGATCTCAGAGTCCCTGAGATGGAGCCCTGCATCGGGCTCTCTGCTTGGCATGGAGCCTGCTTCCTCCCCCCTTCTCTCTGCCTGCCTCTCTGCCTACTTGTGATCTGTCAAATAAATAAGAAAAATCTTTTAAAAAAAAAATTAGACTTTGCCTGTGTTATTGCAATTTTTAATAAAATTCACTTTAATTTTAAAAACTAAGAACACGGTAAATTGTTTTCCTGTGCTCACAGCTTTTTCCATTTCTATGTTCCTATGCTTTCTGAGCATATTCCCTTTCACGATGACAGAGCAATTTCTTTACGCGGCTGATAACTACGGGCGTTTACTTGTCTCACTCCTCACCCTCTACTCTTTCCCACCCGCCTACCCACAAGCTTCCAAAGCATTCACTGGGGGGAAGCCAGTGCTTGGGGGGAGGAAGGCATGTTCTGAGAAGTTCATTAGGATTTCATTTTCACCGGAACAATGTTTACCACGTCCAGACTCTTTCCTACCAATAACGGAACGGTCACGGAGACGTCCTCTCCAACACCTCCACCGTCTAGTTCCAGCAGCCGTCCGACAGCATCGCCTCCTCCTCTCACTAAAAGCGGTCCCCTCCTCCGACAGCATCCCAACACTTACCTTCCTTTTGGAATGTTACCTCCCCTGGCTGGTAAACAGACTACAGGATCCATGTCTAAACACATATTTTGTATTTTAGAACACTGTTTTCAAATGAAAACTCAGTGGAGAGGTGCCAGAAAACATAATTATAGGAAAATAACTTAGGTCCAAAGGCATTCCACACAGCAAACTTGAAATTCTTCTCAATCACCAACGTTTGACTCCAATCAAGTCCTCTTTAACTGTCCCCGTCCGGTTTCCAGGGCCCCCAGATCAAGCCTCCTCAAGGTTTCTGGCCGTCCTAGGTCTTGCCCTACCAAACCCACCTGCTCCCGTCTTACCACCTCTTACCTAATAACCCAGTCAGAACCTGGGATCCAAGACCTTTTCTCCGTCAGAGCAACACCGTCTCTCACAGAAG
This sequence comes from Mustela lutreola, assembly GCF_030435805.1. Taxonomy (NCBI): domain Eukaryota; kingdom Metazoa; phylum Chordata; class Mammalia; order Carnivora; family Mustelidae; genus Mustela; species Mustela lutreola. The sequence continues at coordinate 60,933,837 of NC_081304.1, read as the reverse complement.
TTCTGGATGTCTCCGACCACATGTGGACTATCTCCCTTTTCACCCTCACACCCTCCGTGTCACCCTAAAATCACACTCATGTACTTACAGATTTTAAGTATTCTCATTTTCAAAATAGGAATATTACCTAAAGCCAGTGACAGTTCAAGAAGAATTCCCAAGTCTCCCCAGGTCCCACTCTCCCAGCTTCACATCTGGTCCTAAAGCTGCCAATACAATTCCCATGAGTACAGGGGGATTTCCCTGCTACTTCTATCCTAACCAAAGTAGAAAAAGAATTGTTTTCTACTACACAATGTTACAGTTGGGTTAAAGGAATTTTCATTCACTTATTTAAAAAAACAACCTTCAAAACCACCCATATCAACTACAGTGTTTCTGATTCAAGGGATGGAAACCCTGATTTTCTAGGTTCATCTGCTCTGAGTAGCTGCACCTCTGGGGGCTCCTCTGCAGAAACCAGGACATAACTAGAAATCACTGCCTGATCCCCTGGCTGGAGTGAAAGGACAGTATTCCCAGAGGGTCAGGCAGAGATTCACAGAAATAACTAACTTTGTAGACAAACTGACCCCCTCCACAGCCTCATACACAAATGGCTTACAGCTCTCTGGAGTCGACAGGGAGCACAGAGTCTCCTGATCACTCCTGATCCCTGGGGAAGGACTAACCTGGTCAGTCCTCACAGAAATCCCAGAGGGTAAGTACTGAAACTGACTACACCCCCCTGAATCTCTGTCCATACCCCCACCTATCACCCCACCACCTTCTCTGTGTTCTGGATGAACTCACCTGCTCCTCACTCAGGCTTCTCACCCGGCTGTAATGAGACCTCATCTCCCCTGCTCAGACACACGGCTCTGCTCCAGAAATTCCCACCTTCTCCTCGTCATCAATGCTCCCTTCTCTACTGAATTCAGTCCCATCAACAAACACGCTATCATTTCTCCAGCCTTTACAAAAAACAGGAAGCCCAAGCACGTTTCAGTTACTGTCCCATTTCTCCGCTCCCGCTTCACAGCTCAGCTTTGGAGGTGGGCGCTTTTAGGAGAGCTCCTTTGTACCTATGCTCCCCATCCCTCCCTCCCATTCCCTCCCATTGATGTGACACCTGCCCCAGCCACACCCCTGAAACCGTCCTTCTCAGAGCCAGCATTCACCTCCAGTGATCCAGGTCACCTCCCTGTCTCCTTGAAACTTTCTTTGGTTGGCTTACAGGCTACCACATTCTGCTTTTCCACTTACCTCCCTGACCACTCCTCCTCAGACCCCCCCCTTCACGACTTTCTGCTCATTTCTCTGACCACTAAACACTGGTGTGCCCCCAACTTCCTCCTTAACACTCTTCTCTCTGAAGCCATCCCAGCCTCTCGGTTTACATACAATCACGTAACAACTTCCCAGTTACATCTCTGAGCCAAACCTCTTCACTGAACTTTTTTTTTTTTTAAATGATTTATTTATTTGACAGAGAGTGACAGAGGGAACACAAGCAGGGGGAGTGGGAAAGGGAGAAGCAGGCTTTCCGCGGAGCAGGGAACCCAACCATACAGGGCTCAATCCCAGGCCCTTGGGACCATGACCTGAGCCAGAGATAAACACCCAACGACTGAGCCATCCCAGCACCCCAGAATTCCTGGTCCTATCTGATAAGCTGCCTACATGACTCCTTTGCATCGGCATCTAACGGGCCATTCAAAATTGAGCCCCTGGTCATGTCCTGGTCCCACCGTCTTCCCACCTCACTGCCACGTCCATCCTTTCAGCGGCTCAGGCCAACAACCCCAGGTGCCCTGATGCATTCTCACACGTGGACCACTCCGAAGAACATTCCATCCACCAGTACACCCCGAAGCTCTGTTCAGAAAACAAAGAATTCAACCACTTATCCCCACTGCCACCATCCTGGTCCCAGCCAATGCGGCACAGTGACTGACCTACTGCAGAAACCTCATGCCCGTCCTCCCGCAGCCCACATTCTTACACCACACGTCAAGGCGGAGCCTGTTCAAACAGGAGTCAGACCACGTCCCCCCACCCCAGCATTTTTTTTTTTTTTTAGATTTATTTACGAGTGAGCTAGCAGGCATGCCCCAGAGCAGCAGAGGGAGAGGGGATCTCAAGCAGACTCCCCACTGTGCATGGAGCCCCACCCGACGGGGGGCTCAAATCCCAGGACCCTGACATGAGGATCAGAGCAGAAACCAGAGCTGGACGCTTCACCGACTCCACCATCCGGGCACCCCATGCTGAAGAACTTCTACTGGCTTGTTTTACCTCCGAGTGAGAGCCAAAGCTGCCACTTCCCCCGCCCCAGCACCCTGCTAGGCTGCTTTCCCACCTTGGAGGGCCAGGGGTCCAAAGCCCGAGAGAACGCCAGACACCGCCACGCCCCCCCACCTGTTCATTCCCTCTCTGCCTTCTTTTCTTGCTGGGGCACTTATCACAATCTAACACACCACATTTTTCACGTAATTATCTAGTTTATTATCTTCTTCCCACACTAAGTGTAAATGCTGCACCAGCAAGACTTTTACGTGCCGTTATCGTAAGTATTACTCGGAGAGAAAAAGGTACCCAAATATTTGTTAAATGGCTACAGAATTAAACTTATGGTATGTCAGCATTTTATTTTTTTTTTAAAGATTTGATTTATTTGACAGACAGAGATCACAAGTAGGCAGAGAGGCAAGCAGAGAGAGAGGGGGAAGCAGGCTCCTGCTGAGCAGAGAGCCCGATGTGGGGCTTGATCCCAGGACCCTGGGATCATGACCTGAGCTGAAGGCAGAGGTTTTTTGGTTTTTTTTGTTGTTTTTTTTATTTGACAGAGAGAGATCACAAGTACGCACAGAGGCAGGCAGAGAGAGAGAGAGGCAGGCAGAGAGAGAGAAAGGGGAGGAAGCAGGCTCCCTGCTAAGCAGAGAGCCCGATGCGGGACTCGATCCCAGGACCCTGAGATCAAGACCCGAGCCGAAGGCAGTGACTTAACCCACTGAGCCACCCAGGTGCCCTGAAGGCAGAGGTTTAACCCACTGAGCCACCCAGGTGCCCCGGTATAATTTTTACATGATCCTATGGCTTAAAAGCTATGAAATTTTCAAATAACATCAAGCCCTCTTTCCCTGTATAAGGGTACGAGATTTTACCATACTCTTCTTCAAACCGTTTTTCCAGAAAGAGGAAAAAAAATTACTGGTAAATTTCTCTTCGGTTGCAGCAGATACAAACTCTGGGGACCAAAGCCCCAGGGACATCTCTGGAAAAAAGCGGCAAAGACTTTTAGCCAAAAGAAAAAGCCTGAGGCAGACTGGTGCCCCAGCAGGTTTCCAAAAGAGCACTAAGCCCTCCGCAGACTGAAGGCAGAATCAAGGTTATCCTCACCGTTAAAGCAAGTGACTGTGAGGAGTCAACAGTGTGACACAAAAACAAACAGTGAAGAACAGCTACTCACTGGTACGGACACTGAGCACACGACCTGACAGTCTGTCCCTCAAAGAATGTACAACCAGGAAGCCCAGTCAAAAATACAAGAAAAGGTTCTTAACACAGCTTGCTCCAGTCATCAAACAAATGTCTGAGTAAAAGGGCCTTGGAAATAATTTTAATCCTATATTTAAAAGAAAAATCCGTTGCCCAACCAGGAGACCCATGAATAAACGAAGAAGGTGACAAAATAAAAAACTCTAATTACAGAGGCGCCTGGGTGGCTCAGTGGGTTAAGCCTCTGCCTTCGGCTCAGGTCATGATCCCAGGCTCCTGGGATCCCGCCCTGCATTGAGCTCTCTACTCACGGGAGAGCCTGCTTCCTCCTCTCTCTCTCACTGCCTGCCTCTCAGCCTACTTGTGATCTCTGTCAAATAAATATATAAAATCCTTAAAAAAAAAAAGAAAACTCTAACTACAGAGAACACAACTTTGTCAGATTCGTGGGCACAGAGCTCTCCTCCTCCTCGGCCAGGCCCCCTTCTCGGGCATACATACGAGCACTCCAGGCCCATTCCACTGACCAGCAGAGAGTTGGGAAGGGACAGTCACAGGCTTCTGTGTGACCAGCTCATTGCCCATCAGTTTCCAGATCTACTGGCACCAGCTGGCACTGGTGCTCTCACCGGTATCACGGGGTCCACCCCACCTCCTGTTTGTCACAGAGCAGGGCCTAGAGGCCAGCCCCTTCTGAAGCCGGGCACTCGTGGCTGCAGCCGCAGCACAAAAGGCGCACCAGACGTCCCAGTTCCATCCACCAATATTTCAGTGCAAGTTCTAAAACACGACCCAATATTATCGTACCCTGAGACAGAGTTCCAACCTTAGCACCACCTATCTGCACTCAAATTTCCCCTTTTGCTCCTTAAGGCTAATTTAAAATTAGTTGGTTAGAACCAGGATCCATCCAAACAAGATCCCCATGTAAATATGCCTCTTTAATTTATAGGTTCCCTGAGCTGTCTTCTTTTCTTGTCACTTACTTGTTGAAACCAAGACCCCTGTCCTATCGAGTTTACTTCTGGATTTTACAAGTGCACCCTCCCATGGGGTCTTCATGTTCCTCTGTACCTTGTATTTCCTATAAATTGGCAAATCTAAAAGCCTGATTAGGTTCAGAATCAGGTTTTTTACAAGAAAATTGCACAGGGTGCCACTGCATCACATCAGGACACACATGTCTTGGCTGGTCCCTCTTTCTATGATCTGTGGGTGCAGGAGACCTACCGGCTTCAGCAGTTGTCAGCGATCACTGCCTTTGTCAATTTCATTAGGCTGCGACACGGAGATATCCTGATTCTTTCACTTCTTCATTAGCTGGGTTACTATTACAAACAAAAACTCCTCTTTATCAACTACTGGGTTACCGAGGACAGTCCTGGAAGATGAATACTTGATTCTTTACTCTTACCCTGGAGTACGCTGGTGCCACATCTTCCAAGGCGACCGTTAAGATGTTTTGCTGTTACAGCTGTTGTTGCTATCACTGGTGTTAGGATTAAGAAGTCATGGACTGTGGGATGCCTGGGTGGCTCAGTTGGTTAAGCAGCTGCCTTCGGCTCAGGTCATAATCCCAGCGTCCTGGGATCGAGTCCCACATCGGGCTCCTTGCTCTGCAGGGAGCCTGCTTCTCACTCTGACTCTGCCTGCCTCTCTCTGTCTGCTTGTGTTCGCGCTCGCTCTACCTCTCTCTCTCTGACAAATAAATAAATAAAAATAAAATCTTTAAAAAAAAATCCAGAAAATTAAAAAAAAAAAAAAAAAAAAAAGAAGTCACGGACTGTAACACACTATGTTTAATCCATGATTAGTACTCATTTTATCCACCCTAACTGTCCCGTGGACCGATCTGTCCAATGGGAACCCTGCCCAGCGATAAAGTTGTCTGCCCATCGACCTCTGATAACTTTCTTGCTTTCTGGTACATAAGACAGGATGTTCTGAACATTTCCAATCCCAGACAAATTACCCATTTCTCTATGGTTTTATGTAATGAGAGCCAGTAATAAGTACGTTCTCACAACCAGTGGGCCTTTCTCCGGAAATCTCCTGTCCTCCTTCTCCACACCATAACAGCGTGGACACGGGCACCACTGCCTATCCAACAAACAAAGCTCCACATGGCTATCTACCCACATCCAGTATGTCTATCTCACACAGATTAAGGAAAAAAGGGGAGAGGGGAGCACGCAAAACTCAGGGGGAAAAAATGATATAACTTAAAAAACAACTGAAGGACTTAGCACACCAATGTCAAAGATCAAACTGAATATACAAACAAACCAGAATTTAAGAAGTGGTTAAGAGTTCAAACGTAGGAAAATGCTGAATTAAGTGTTCTAACTGCCTTTAGAAATTTCCTCTGATTCAAACAAGTTTTGTTTACTATATGCATTCACGTGTTTAAGAAATAAAAGATCAAACTTTATCTTAAAAACAAAATTATCTGAAAATTTTACATCAGCTTTGCAAATAAATGGACTCCTAATTAAAGTCTGATATGATGTCCTCTTAAGCCAGACACCCAGAAGGAACCAGTGGAATGATAACATCAGACAGCCAGAAATGCAAGCTCCAATCCCCTAAACAAGCAACTTAATGTGAATCACTTTGAGGGGGAAAAGGGCGTCATTAGGTCTTCTCTGCAATGTTAGCAAAGGGAATCTAAGTAATCAAAGAATTCAACCCAGCCCCAAGCAGGTCCTAATGCCCTGGAAAGAATAAATGTTGCTGCACTTGAATCTTATACAGTACGGTTTCACTTTCATTTCATAAGGAAGATGTGGTTTGGTCTACAAAACATTTTTTTTTTTTTTTTTTTTTTTTTTTTTTTTTAAAGATTCTATCTATTTATTCGACAGAGAGAAATCACAAGTAGGCAGAGAGGCAGGCAGAGAGAGAGAGGAGGAAGCAGGCTCCCTGCCGAGCAGAGAGCCCGATGCGGGACTCGATCCCAGGACCCTGAGATCATGACCTGAGCCGAAGGCAGCGGCTTAACCACTGAGCCACCCAGGCGCCCTCTACAAAACATTTTTTAATTCAACAGTCCTGGCTTCCAGTAATTCGTAAATATTTCATATATATTTTACTTTCAGTGGTCCCTTAAAAAAGAGCTAAAAAAATAAACATATAGAATATAAAGCTTCAAAAATGCTCCTTAAAAAAAAAAAAAAAAAAAAAAAAAACCCACTTCTAGCAACCCCTCACAGAAAAAACCAACTATTGCATTTATTCTGGAATTTTCTTTAGTCACAGTACCACGAGACATTTCATAAAAAGAAATTGCTGTTACTGAAAACACCTGATTCAATGAATGTTTACCAACTTACTAAGAACTGTTTACCCTAACAGTCACCTATTACCCAATTCTCCCCTTACAAGAGATCTCTCGTTGATCTGCAGAGCATGAAATCAGAGACTGCCTAAGGACGCAGGCCCACAAGTAAAAATAGAACAGACTCCAGAGACTCACACGGAGAAGGGGGAGGAAAAACACAGCAAACCGTGTCTAAGAAAACAACCTTGGGTACAATGCCAAAATCAAAAAAGGGATGGTATTTCATGTAATCTGAACAGAGAACATTAAGGAAGTCATGACGGCGCAGCAGGACCACTAACGGGATAGTAACATCTGCTCTTGATGTGTCAACAAATAGTACGCAGAGCTGCGATGCCACTTACAATCGCTCTTCTTTATGAGAACGACTACGATTTCCTTAAGACACGGATATCATCTCCTGCCTTTGACGTGAAGGCCAGCGTGAGGCTCACGGGAAAGTGTGCCTCGCACCTACTGAGGGAAGGCTGCAGGCGCCCGCCGTCTTCACCCTGGCCCGGGAGCGTCAGTGTCGGGGTGGTCAGGGGTGAGTATCAACACTGCATCCAGACCGAAGCCAAAGTAACCCTCAAGACAGCGATTGGACAGTCAGACAGCTGCCACCGCCCGCAAAGCAGGTAAGACACAGCTCACACTTTCGAAAGAAGGCATGAGAGGAGGGGTCACCAGAGGAAAGGGACAAAGATGCCTGAGAAGAAGGTACTGATGAGGAAGCAGACACAGCGGCAGAAGTTCAAGAATAAAGACCGCCTGCAGGCGCCTGGAGCTCTGCGGGTTGAGCAGCTGAGCGTCCGACTCCTGGTTGCGGCTTAGGTTGTGGTCTCGGGGTCGCCAGACTGAGCCCAGGCAGAGCTGAGCCGAGCCGGATGTGCAGTGTGCTGAAGAGTCTCTCTTCCCGGGGCACCTGGGGGGCTCCCTGGTTAAGCGTCTGTCTGCCTCCGGCTCAGGGCATGAGGGTCCTGGGATCGAGTCCCACATCGGGCTCCCTGCTCAGCTTGGGGCCTGCTTCACCCTCTACCCGCTGCTGCCTCCTCTCCCCCACCGCCCCTGTCAATCGAACAGAGCCTGTCTCTGGCCGTGTCTGTGATGCTCACCGCACCATACGAGAAACCCAGAGAGCAGAGACCTCTGCCAACCTGAGCCCACGAGAAATCAACCCATGTTTTAAGCCACTGGGACTTAGCCCATTCTAACATAAGGAGTGATCACGTATTGATCATGTATGATCCTACTGATCATGTCTCTCCTCACAAGCGGCCTACTGCTAAGCTAGGTCTCCCTGACCTCATACAATTTTTTTTAAAGACAAATAACTACTAACTACTATTTAAGCAAACTTCCTGACCAACTATAGAAAACTGTCTAAATCCTGATTTTATCAACAAACCTAATGGTTATTCAATTTCTGTGATTCATACAAATTTTGTATATACAGTAAAGTCTTCAAATGATTACTTTTTGGAATGTGATCGATCAAGTTCAGGAACCCTGAGGCAAGCCGGCAGAATGTCCGTCAGGACTAATACAAGCCAATCACTCGCCACCACGGTTATAACTGTTCAGCTGTACACACGTCCCATCTAAGATATGCCTTAAGGATAAAGAAAAAACTTGAGCAGAGAGGGTAAAAGTTCACTAAAAATAGGTCGGGCCCTAATCTAGACATGTTCTCAATGCCAATGGCCTTGAAAAACTATTTCGCAAGGGTCAGGGTGTTGGAGAAGACGTCCAAGCAGCAAAAACATTTACACTACTGGTCCTTTACCATAAAGGGTGAGTTTGTTTTACTAACCCGAGATGGGAAAAAGAACAGAACAGTCTTAAGTAAAAAGTATGTGTTACATAGGGAAAGGAATATGTAACAAAAGACGAAACCTCTGAACACAGAGGGGTTTTTCCTTTTTTAAGTATCCTATCCTGCCCCCCAAGTAAAATATGCTTTATAGAGATACATAAAATACAAAGTAAGTTAGAAACGGAGGAGAAAGAGAAACCATGAAGAACATTTAATGTAATCAGAAATACTAACATTATAAAAATGCATAGGACAGGGCACCTGGGTGGCTCAGGGGGCTAAGCGTCTGCCTTTGGCTCAGGTCATGATCCCTGGGTCCTGGGATGGAGCCCCGCATTGGGCTCTCTGCTCAGCAGGAAGCCTGCTTCTCTGTCTCCCTACACCCCGCCCCTCCCTCATGTTCTCTCTCTCAAATATTTTTTTAAGAAATGCGTATGACTCTCCCTCCTCCTTCCTTCTGTCCTTTTTTTTCTCTCTCTCAAGTAAATAAATACAATATATTTAAAAAAGAGGGGAGGCCCTGGGTGGCTCAGTCTGTTAAGGGTCTGCCTTCAACTCAGGTCGAGCCCCATATCGGGCTCCCTGCTGCATGGGGAACATGCTTCTCCCTCTCCCTCTGCCTGCTGCTCCCCCTGCTCCTGTGTTCATGTGCTTTCTCTCTCTGTCAAATAAATAAATAAAATCTTTATTTTAAAAAAATATTATATAATATTTAAACAGTTATTTGCATTGCTAGCAAAAAAAAAAAAAAAAAAAAAAAAATCTTCTCCTGCAGGCCTCCCTAGAAAGGACACTGTAACGCATTGCCTTCATAATACCCACGCGCGGGCCAGGGGGCTGCCGACAGCACAGCTCCCTGGGTGGCAGACGGCAGTGACAGCATCCCAAGTACAGACCAGTCAAGACCCCTCTCTATGGGACAGGTGTGCAGCTCTTCACAGCCTGACGAGGCCCTTAAGGGGACCCCAGCAGGAGTCGGGGGTGGGGACAGTTAGGGGTCAGCTGAAAGGTGGTCTCAAGACCCTGTGAGAATCCAATTAAAGGGACAGGTACTCCCTTCCCTTCACCCAAGACACAATTCTGACTATAATTTCAAGGGATTGCAGACTGCAATGTCCACAAGACCTCCAGAAGAAGGGGCGGTCTGCAGAGCCTTTAGTCAACCCTCAAAGACGGTCTAGGCCAGGCCGCACAGAATACGGCAGGAGCAGATGGCAACCGCACATGCTGGCTGGAGACCTCAAGTGCAGTCACGCAGAGCCCACGTTGACAACGGAGAGTGACGCAGGGGAGAGCGGACGTCCTCTCAGTGGTCACTTACAATGGCTCAACACTGCTCCCAGACTGCCACCATCACCCCCAACCACTCTGGACTTCTTGTGGTTTAACGTGGAACTAAAATTCTATTCTGGGCAACAAGCTATCACCAAGCTCATTAGGCTTTTGGCCCGTTCTGACCCTTTTCAAGGTCTGGCGAGTTCCTACTAACCTTTAGTCTTAGCTTGGCTGTCTTCTCCATAGCGATGCTCTCCCCAACTCCTCCATAAAACACAACCCCCACATTTTACGGCCAATTACAAACGTGACCGTCTTCCCTGCTCAACAGACAAGCTTCCTGCAAGAGCAGTTTCTCCAGGGTCCCCAGCCCGCCAGCACAGCCAACTCTCCAACAACACGGGTTTGAACTGCACAGGTCCACTTACACACGGATTTTTTTCAATAAATGTATTAAAGTTTTTTGGGGATGGGGAGAAATACAGTTCTGTAAATGTATTTTCTCTTATGGTTTGCTCAGTAACATTTTCTTTATCTCACTTTTCTGTCAGGATATAGTACATAATACACACAACACACAAAACATGTGTTAATCGAGTCTTTGTGTTATCGGTAAGGCTTCCAGTTAACAACAGGCTATTACTAGGTAAGGCATGGGGAGTCGAAAGTCACACAGAGATTTCCAACTGTGCAGGGAGTGGGCACTGCGAACGCTAACATTGCTCAAGGGTCGAATGTATCTAAAGTCAGCGCTCAAACATTTGCCTGAAGAAGAAGACCACCTCTGGTGAAAAGGCAGTTCACCTAGAAGTGTTATGATCTCCCTTCTGACACACAAATGAGCAAACTTCTGTCTCACAAAATATGGCTCAGGCACCTAGCGGAGAACATGGTCGAGGCAGTCATATCCAAATGCCACCCTGAACACTTCAAAATAAATAATAAAGCATTCAGAGAATGTCTGGCTTTGAGCAGTTACCTTTTCCTGTCCTCTCCAAATTAAACTATTTGTAGAAAAGGCACCCAGGGACTGAAAGAAGCAACTTATAATTAAGTGGCAGGGCCACTGTTATTTATCTAAACCACTGTTAGATAATCTATCTCCATCCTAAGACTGCCTTCCCATTCTCTCTACAGAAAAAGCTTCCATGTAATTAACTCAAAAGCGGTATCAGATCATGAAGGAGCCATTAAAAAGGACACTGGCCAGAACACAATCATTTCTGCCTCTCCAATGTTCATCATTACTTGACCCATACAGAAACAGTCTCCCAGGGACCCTAAGAATGATCCATATGGTAAAGTGAAGTGTACCAGTCAAAGTTCAGGGCAGAAAACAGGAAATAGAATAGGTGTTTCAAGGACAAGGAATTCAATGAGGAAGTGGGTGCTTACAAATTACTAGAAGGGCTAACAGAAGGAGTTAGAAAGACCACCAGAGAAATACAGAAATGACCCACCCCGAGCCCTAGAGCTGAGAGTTCAGGAGTACAGTGACTGCTAGCCACATTCAGAAAGATGAAATCAAGGAGAAATGACATTACTTGAACTTGCAACACTGTCCTGCAGATAACAGCCAGGGCAATAAGAAAAAGAGGGGCGCCCAGGTGAGCGCAGTCAAGCCCAGTCAAGCCTCCACCTTCGGCTCAGGTCATGATCCCGGGGTCCTGGGATGGAGCCCCGCATTGGGCTCCCTGCTCAGCAGGAGCCTGCTTCTTCCTCTCCTCCTAACTCATGCTCTCCCTCTCTCAAGTGAGTTTTTAAAAAAAGAAGAATAAGAAAAAGAAATAAAAGGCACACAAATCAAAGAAGTAAAACCATGTTGATTTGCAGACCATCACATATGCGGAAACCCCTACAGAATATGTAAAAAAGCTAACTCAATTTAGTAAGGCTGCACAACACATGGTTAAAATTCAAACACTTGGGCGCCTGGGTAGCTCAGTGGGTTAAGCCGCTGCCTTCGGCTCAGGTCATGATCTCAGGGTCCTGGGATCGAGTCCCGCATCGGGCTCTCTGCTCAGCAGGGAGCCTGCTTCCTCCTCTCTCTCTCTGCCTGCCTCTCTGCCTACTTGTAATCTCTCTCTGTCAAATAAATAAATAAATAAATAAAATTAAAAAAAAAAAAATTCAAACACTTTTTTTTTTTTTTTGAGAGAGAGAGAGTCAGAGAGATAGCCTGGGGGCGGGTGGGGGACGCAAGGGGAACGCAGGGGTGAATGCGGTGCTGAAGAGGTCTCAAGAGAATCTCAACTTGGTGCCACACCCAGCACAGAGCCTAACGTGGGGCTTGATCTCAGAACCCCGTGAGATCATGGCTTGAGCCTAAATCAAGAAAGAGTTAGACACTTAACCAACTGAGCCACCCAGGTGCCCCTGTTTTATTTCTATATATAAGCAATGAACTGGAAAACAAAATTTTAGATAATTTAACTAATGGCAACATTAAAAAGATGAAATTTGGATGGATATGTTCAACGAAACAGGTATAAGATCTACACACAGAAAACGACAAACTTTGCTAAAATGTAAAAAGACCTAAATAAATGGATAGGTAAACCACATTCACAGGACGGAAGACTCAAACTGTTCACTCTCTGCAAATTCATCTAGCTGCTCACTCGACTCCTCTCAAAATCACGGCAAGGCTCTTCTGTGGAAATCATCAAATTGATCTGAAAAGACTTCAACATACCAAAACAATCCCCACAAAGAAAAACAAAGTTGGAAGGCTTCCACCACATGGTTTCAAGATTTAATATACAACGATAGTCAAGAACTACGACAGTGGCTGAAGGACAGGCACAAGAGACCCAACGTCACAAAATACAGCCCCAAAGAGATCTGCACAATAGGTCAGTCAACACATTTTCAAAAGTTTGAAGATAATTCAGAGCAGGATAGTGCTTTCAACACTGATGCCTGAACAACAGCTCTCTCCACAGCACGGATCAACCGTAAAAATAATATGCCAAGGGAAAGAAGCCATACACAGAACACATAATGTATTATCTCATTTACACGAAATGTCCAGAAAAGGCAAGTTCACGGGGACAAAAAGTAAATCAGTCGTTGACTGGGAAGATGACCACTCACAGGCACAAGGTTTCCTTCCGTGGTGGTAGAAACATTCTGAAATTACGCTGTGACGATGGTTCCAACTGTAAATGTACTAAAAGCACAGAATTCTACATCTACACCAAGAAGACTTTACGCACGCAAATTAAACCTCAATAAACCTGTTTAAAAAATAAACTTCTGGAGGGAGAAAAGAAGAGAAGTTGTTCTTGGGTATTAGAAATACAATTGCCAAATGAAAAACTTCAGTGACCAAACTAAATGACAAAACCAAGTCACTAACATGGGAGAAAAAGTAGAGAAAATCTCCAAAATATACTAACAAAAGATAGAAAATGAACAATGTGAAAATAAAGAGGCAAAGAAACAAGATTAAGGAGCTCCAACACCTGACCAGTAGAAGTTCCAAAGAATGGGTTCTGCTGGAGAATGCAAAGATGACAACAGAGCAAAAGAAGGACATTCCTGAGCTGAACACAGACCTAAGCCCACAACCCAGAAGAGCCCACTGACAGTCTGAAACAGTGAATATTTACCAGACACACATGGGTAAAACTGTACAAGTCTACGCATAAAGGAATCTCTTTGGAACCTGACAACAGTACCCCACAGGAAGAAACAGGAGACTGGCCGTGTGCTCCCGAGGAGCTCTGGGCACCACAGACCCCATTCTGTGGGGAAAAGAGGCTGAAGCCAGAACTCCCAGAAAACCCGTCAGTCGCATGGCAGGACAAAACAAAGGCATTTTCCAATGTGCAAGGACTCACAATTTGCAACCCACACATGCTTTATAAAACTAAGAACTACCGGGGACGCCTGGGAGGCTCAGTCAGTAGAGCGTCCGACTGCCCTCCTTGGCTCAGGTCAGGGTCTCAGGGTTGTGGATCGAGCCCCACGTCAGACACTGCACTGGACGTGTAGCCAGCTGAGGAGTCTCTCTCTGCGACCACCCCCTCCCCTGGGCACCTCTTTCTCCTACTCTAAAAAATAAAAAATAAATGAAGAAATACTAAAGTAAGGACAGTGTGAGCTAAAGAAGGAGTGGCACAACCCAGAGCACAAGGAATGAGACTTGGGGTGGGGATTGAAAATACCCTCTAACAGAGTTTCACTGACGAGAGTGCACACCCCCCTCTTTAGGCCCCAAATCATTATTTGGTATTACAGTGAATACATTAACATAATCACATAAATGCTATTTTTCTCGTTTTCCTTTTCTGAGACTTGATAAGCCCAGAAGACTATTTCAGTTATAAAAGAGAATGTAAGTGTTATAAACCCTGACAATATAAAAATAATATAATCAATTAACAAAATCTGTAGGAGGAAGATAATCAGGGACAGCTCATTTCTTTATCTTTCACAGCAGGGACTCCTAGGTAAGACTGATGAATCACTTCATTAACAGTAATAAAGACAATCAGCAGAAGAGCTACAAGTATATAATAAGAATTAGGGAAGGGTGTTACTACATTAAAATCTTCACCCTTCACATAAATCATACTGGTAACCACGCACATCAACTTTGAAGTCCTGTCTAGAGAATGGAGGAAGGAGGAGATCAGACCTTTCAGTCTATTCTCTTTTGTAGAACTCATATTTTTTGCCAGGAATATGCAATACTTTCATAATTTAAAGAATTGTTTTAATGAAAAGTGCATAATGTTTTAGCCATACAGTGGAACACGGTGTAGGTTTCCAAGAACAAAGTAAGTTCTCTATGTGCAAGTCCATAAGGAAAGCTCCACTAAGGGCACCTGGGCGGCTCAGCCAGTTAAGTGTCTGACTCTTGATTTCGGCTCCAGTCATGATCTCAGGGTCATGGGCTCAAGCCCTTGGGTCCAGCTCTGCACTGGTCAGAGTTCACCTGGGAGCCTCTCCCTCTGCCCTCTCCCTCCCCCACCACATTTTCCCACACACGTGCTCTCTAAAATAAATCAATCTCTTAAAAAAAAACTAAAAAAATTATCTCCCTCACCCAAAAAAAGATGGCTACACCGTATTAGGTGAAAAATCAAGATTAAGAACAAAGCATCAAGATGGTACGTATTTAGGGGTCCTGGGTGGCTCGTTAAGCGTCTGCCTTTGGTTCAGGTCATGATCTCGAAGTCCTGGGATCAAGTCCCACATCGGGCTCCCTGCTCAGCCAGGACAGCCTGCTTCTTCCTCTTCCATTCCCCTGCTTGTGCTCTCTCTCAAATAGATAAATAAAATATTAAAATTTAAAAAAGGGGGAGGTAGTACATTTTTAAAAATAAAATGTGGGGTACAGTGACTTCAGAAGACAATTTGGCAGTTTCTTATCAAGTTAAACATACTCCTACCACACAATCATTAATCATACTCCTCGGAATTTATGCAAATGAACGGAAAACCTATGTGCACACAAAAACATGTACACAAATGTTGGCAGCAGCTTCATTCATGGTCCTTAAAAACTGGAAACACCACGAGAGCCTTCAGCATGGAAATGGGACAGGCAAACTGATCCAGAGAAATACACACAGCAGGAGGGTATACAAGGGAATGACACTCACTGACAAAAAGGAATGGGCTACTAATTCACACACCCGCGTGGACGAATTTAAAATACACACCGCTAAGTCAAAGAAGCCAGACCCTAAAAGCTGCATATGATATTCTGGAAAAGGCAAACTACAGGAACAGAAAACAGATCAGTGTTTGCCAGGACAGGTGGAGTGGGGAGTGACTGCAATGGGGACATCTGGGGGAATTTCAGGTAATACAACTAGTCTCGGAGTCCTGCAGTGGTGCACAGGAGACTCGACACACTTGTCACACCCACAGAAATGTTGATCTCAAAGAATAAACTGTGATGTATGCAAAATCAATTTGAAAAATCAACATGGACAGAATGAAGACTGTTACAAATAACTTTAACTGTATCACTAACGCGTGACAAAACCTCACTGAAGGGATGGCAGGGAAAGGAGAAGACTTAAGTAACACTAAATATCAAGGTTCTGACTCTATAAACTGGAAAAAGAAGGACAAGAACTGTGCATTAGAGCTAAGTTCTAGCAGGGAATCTGTTTCCCACAAGGGTATTTAGCAATTCTGGAACTGCTTTCACAGAAGTGGTAGGGGCTGGTTTCTCAGCGTCAGAGGGAGGAGCTAAAAAAAAAAACCCCAGAAGGGAAGGCCAGAAGGGACACCCAGCACCCTGGCACTTTCTTGGAGTCAGAACCATCAGGAGGAGGCTAGGTGTGGTCTGACCGAGACACAGACGGACAAAGAAACACTGCAGATGCACACACACCCAGGTGAGTGTAGGCACAGTGGGCCTACCTCCTACGAAGAACAACCCACCAGGAGCAACAAGTGCCTCCAACGCCCAGACCTGGGTTTCTAGATACGTTTCACATTGGAAAGACGCTGATTCTCAGGCTGGGCTAGAGAAAATACAAGACAGGTCTGATGCATTCTAGAGTCATCAGGAAAGAAGGGTGCTCAAAAATTTAAAAAATGAGTGCATGTCAGAGGAACACCAGACGACCTGAAAGAACTCTCAATGACCAACGCCGGAAAAATGTGAGAACAAAATAAATGACATAAGAAACAAAACACGTGCCAGTTCATTTTATGTGACAACGTTACCAGGCCACAGATATCTGATCAAACATTACTGCAGGTGTTTCTGTGAAGGTAGTTTTCAGGCAAGATCACAATTTAAATCAGTAAATTTTTTTATTTTTTAAAGATTTTACTCATTTATCTGACAGAGCACAAGGAGGGGAAGCAGCAGTGGGAGAAGGAGAAGCAGGCTCCCGCTGAACAGGGAGCCCAAGGCAGGGCTCAATCCCAGGACCCTGAGATCACGATTTGAGCCAAAGGCAGAGGCTCAACCAACTGAGCCACCCATGCGCCCCTAAATCAGTAAACTCTGAGTAAAGATGATCCCCCTCCATAAGGTAAGTGGGCCTCATCCAGACTGTTGAAGGCCTTAATGTTTCGAAGGCTGACGTCCCCTGTGAGGGCGTTCTGCCCTCCGGCTACCTTTGGAGCCCAACTGCAGCACCACGTCTTCCCCGGAGCTCCTGGCTACCCTGCAGATCCAGGACTAGTCAGCCTCTACGACTGCACACCATGACACATGGGATACACAGGTACAGACACACATATACGTCTCCATCCCATCGGCACCATTTCTCCAGAGAACCCTACTAATACAAATTTTAACCCAAAGTAGAAAATAAAATACACAAGTCTGTGGGGGACCTGGCTGGCTCAGTCAGTAGAACCTGTGACTCTTTATCTCAGGGTCAGGAGTTCGAGCCCCACACTGGATGTGGCACCAACTTAAAATTTCAACATGCACACACACACAGGTCTATACACAATACATGACTGAATTATCAAACAAATGGGGGAGAAGGGACAAGTCTTCCTGAGAGAAGAGTTCCGATAACATGAAGTAAATATTCTCTCTGACATGAGGTGGGGGGTCTAGTCCCTCCCTCCCCCATGAGTGTGGGCTGGACTTAGCAGCTTACAAACAAAAGGGTAGGAAAGGTGGAGAACTAACTTTACAGTGAGGAACCTGATCAACACTGCCTTACCCAAGTGACCAAAGTTCACACAACCGTTGCTGTCGTGTGGTCACCGTGGGCCACCGGGCTGATGTGACAGGAAGCGCACTGCATCTCTGCAGTTTTCTTTCCTAAAACCCACTACCCCATTCTAATCATGAGAAAAACATTAGAAAAAAACAATTTGAGGGACATTCTACAATATACCTAACCGGTATTCCTCAAAACTGTAAAAGCCACAAGAAACAGCACTCTGAGAACAGAAAACTCCCAGCACAGAGCTGCTTCCTAGAAGACCAGGAAGAACGCTGGCTAGATGCGAAGCGGCGTCCCAGACGGGCTCCTGGAGCAGAGAAATGGACGGCAGCAAAACCCAGGAGAAACTGAAGGGCGGACTCTAGGTAGTGACACCGTGTAAGCGCTGGTCCACTCGCTGCATCGGATGTACCACACTCACATGAGACGTCAGCAGTGGGCGCCCGGCCACAGAGCGCACAGCCACTCTCTGTACTGTTGCTGCAAGTTTTCTATAAATCTGAAACTGTTCTAAAATTAAAAGTTTAGAGAAAGAAGAAAAAAGCCTATCACAGTGGTGCTCCCTCCCTGCCAGCCACGAACCACATGTCTCGGACCCCGAAGAGAACAGTAGGAAACACGGGGCTCACCCAGACACCTGCAAGAGTTAAAACAGAAACTAAATTGGACGACAGTTTTGTTCTGTTTCCACCAAGCAAATGCTAAAGGTAGAAGCAGCAGCAAGAGTATAATCCTAAGGGACAGATGTAGAAACAGCCAGAGAAGACACTGAAAAATACAGTACCTCCCGGGGGAACCACCACACCATCAAACAGCAGTGTGAAAAAAGACATCAGCATGTCCTAAAGTCCTGACCTCTAATGACAACATAAACTACGCCTTGCACCGCTAAGTAAGTAAATACATAAAATCCTCTATTTACCTAGAGTAAAAAAGGGAAGTAAAGTCTCAGGGTAACACCCCTCTCTACATAAGCCTGAAACAGACATTTTAGTTTTAGAATCCTCCAACACAAAAGATGAGGAACAAACCCAAAGTATCAGGTGAGGCCATGAACAATAGTAATTTGCCTCCTGAAAGTCACCAGGATTTCAGAATTTAACACACAACGTGCTATTATGTTAAAAAGCACTAGTCTTAGTAATAAGGCGACCTAGTTTGAAACCTATTGCTGCCACTTACTTGCTAAATGAATTTGGAAAAACAACTTCTTGGTCTTAGGCTAGGTTTCTTAATGGTAATCAAGCATTTAAAAGGAATATCAATGAACTCAACTCCAAAGAATATGATTTCCGCTAAAATTCTTAACACTAAAGATCCTTCCTTCCAGAATTTCATTTTACTATAAAGGCAAAATACAACAAAAAGAAAAATAATCAAATGTTAACAGAAGCTTTAAAGGGATGGCTGATATTTCTATCACATATATATATTTTTTCAAAATCTACATTAATCATGTTCATTTGTAAGTTCTTTTAAAACATATATATGACATTTTCCTCTAGACTATCTTGATTCAGGTTACCTAAGATTTATTCAAATGCATCTGACTCACCCTGAGAAAAGTAAAAAAACCAAAGGGACATATGACTGCAGAGATACCCTAGGACTTAAGTAGAAAGGGGTAACTGAATCAACTCACTTTTATATTCTCTATGTAGATCTAATTTAAATACTGTTAAAGACAGGCTCAGAGATTAATGGAATCTAGTTGTCTTGGTTTTGCTACTGTAAGTAAGTCAAACCTAGTTAGTTTCCTCTTCTGGAAAATGTGGTCAGCCACCTGGGTAGAAAGCCTAAGGGTAGGTAAGGTAGAACACCAGAGAAAAATCTTTGAAAACATTAAAAAAAAAAAAAAAAAAAGACAAAGAAAAGCCAAAGGCTTGGGAGGCAGGGTATAACCTTTAATTTCTCTGGCAATTCATAAATTATTAAGAGTTGTGAAAACTAGGGATGACTGGGGGCCTCAGTGGGTTAAGCCGCTGCCTTCAGCTCAGATCATGATCTCAGGGTCCTGGGATTGGGATCTGGGATCGAGCCCCGCATGGGCCCTCTGCTCAGTGGGGAGCCTGCTTCTCCCGCCTCTGCCTGCCTCTCTGCCTGCTTGTGCTGGCGCGCGCTCTCTCTCTCTCTCTCTCTGACAAATAAATATCTTAAAAAAAAAAAAAAAAGTTGTGAAAACTATGGCCATAGTAGATAGAACTGCCCATTAAAAAAATCGCTTTGAGAGAAATAATTTGAACCCTGCTGAAACACAGAAGATCCAAGAGTCCTTTGGTCAAAGCTACACTTGTAGAAAGGGCACCAATGTCTACACGAATGTGCTGGAAGAACCACTTCTAATTATTAACAATGTCTATAAAACTTTGCCTTCCCCACTAGAAAGGGGAGCCAGGGACCCTATCATGTATCCCTACAGCCAAGCACAGAGAAGGAATTAAACGTTTACTCAATGGAAGGATCTTGCTTTAGTTTCTACCTCACATGTCCTTGAGTCCTCAGGGAAACAAAATCGAGTATTCTAGCTCTAACTCATTCAATACCTACTACTCGGTTGCCTGCTACATTTCAGTGACCCTTCTAGGCATCTGTGTGGGCAGCTACCAGACAAAAGCGAGCGTCTCTGTGCCCAGTGCAGGCCGAGGGAAACACACACTGGGGACAAGGGCCGGGCTCTCCTGACGCGCGCTGGGAAACGTACAGGGCTATCGAATGCACGAAGGCAACACAGCTGTCGCTCACACCGGACTGAAAACCTCTGACCCGACTGCATTAACAGAATGCAGTCCCAGCGCCACCCCGCACCCTGTCCACAGCCGCCACACTCAAAGCCCGCGCCATTCACAGCAGGCCGATTCCTGGTCTGTGATGCGGGAAGCTGGAGGAAGGATCCAGAAGCTCATAAAAGCAATCGGAAAGGCACTTCACATGAACCTAGTATTACAAAGGCTGGGCTCAAATTTATGTCTTTTTAATTTAATTTCTCTAAAAACTCATCTTTATTGTTTTTCTAAGTACCATTACAAATAAATGAGAATTTTCCTTAGAGTTAGTCTTCCATCACAGATCATTTGAGCAGCACTGGTCCAACTCACTTTGACCACATCACTTCTCCCCTCCTCAAACAGAATAAAACTTTCAACATTTTAAAAATTTTCCACAAATACCAGCCTTTCCAGATATTGTTTTCCCACTAGATGAGTTTATCATATGCTCCAACCACACTGAATTGTTTTCAGTACAAACCTTCTGTCTTGCTTGCTCTTTTCCCTCAATGTTAAATACTTTCTCATTTATGTGTCATCAAACTTTATAATGCTTTAAAAGTCAAATGCCACCAACTCCTCAAAGCCTTCTACCAACCGGACAGGCAGAAGTAAGCATTCCCTGATGTTCTCCGATACCTCAAAGCAGCTCTCACAGGACTTTCTACAGAATACAAGTTTCTGGAACCTAAGAACAACACTGCATTCATCTGGCAACCCTACAGCACACAAAACGGGTCACCCAACTTGCTGAATGATGTTAAGACACAGCATTCTATATACGTATGCCTACGTATATACAGAGCATATGTACAAATGAACTTCACTCAAGAGATCAGAATACTCTGAAATTATACCAAACTAAGTGTGTCCACTTTTCTTAAACTGTCCAGAGTCTTAAGAAACTACTACTCTGGGAAGAGCTCAGGTTTCATCAGCAGACAGACCTATTTCTGCTGCCCAGGTCCACCAGGGCTAGCTTGGGGAAATTACCAGATAGACTATAAACCTCAATTTCCTTACCTCAAAAAGG
Source organism: Mustela lutreola (assembly GCF_030435805.1). Taxonomy (NCBI): domain Eukaryota; kingdom Metazoa; phylum Chordata; class Mammalia; order Carnivora; family Mustelidae; genus Mustela; species Mustela lutreola. The sequence goes on along the minus strand of NC_081304.1, from coordinate 60,912,485 downwards.
TGGTAACATTTACTTCAAACATTTGGTGTGAGACCTGAATGTGACCACCAGTGGAAAGTCCTGGGATCAGGAAGAGTATGTGACAAGCACTCAATGATTTGCTTCCTTTCTGCCCTCCTCTCTCTTAAATAAGTTACTATAGCAGTGAAGTGAGCAGGCTTAGGTCCTTTAAAGCTGTCTTAAATTACAAATTGCTGCCATCCCTTGAAAGATGTGTTCAGACTCTTTTCTTGGAAATTGTCAACAGGGTTAGCTGTCTCTCAGAAACACCTATGTGTTTCAAATTTGTCAACTTTAAATTGCAGCCCACCAACCAATTCTAATTACTATTTTTTTTCCTGATAAACAAAGGATTTTCTTAAAAGTATATAACCCAACACTCTTAAGAGAAGGGACATCCTGATTTTAATGCATCCAAATATAGCTCTTTTCCTAGGAAGCCTTCCCTGACCTCACTGTACACCCCCCGCCCCCATTAATCTCTCTTTCTTCCACACCTTTGGGTTTACACATCCATCAACTTCTAAGTAACACCACACCTCAAGGGAGGGTTAGTTAGCACTTCGTCCTCACATCCCCCAGCATTTCTGAGCACAACTGCACAAAGGAGCTCCATAAATCAACTCGGATACCTTCCTTCCATTTTCCAAATGGCAGCACAAGATGTTTAAATAAGGGTTATTTAAAATTAAGATGGAATTTCTATCTCAAACTGTATTTCAACTTCCCGTTCTCTCAAAGTGTTAATGCAGCAATTATACTGTTGCTTGCAACTATGAATAGTAAGTTTAAAATGGGAGTTCTCATGAAAAAACATTGATAAAAATGCTTTGGCGACAAGTGACATTTTAAAAACTTTTTATTTTGAAGTACAGATCTATAGGACAACAGAAAACACGGTACAGAAAGGCCTCCTCTACCCTTTACCCAGTTCTTCCCCAGTGCTGACATCCTACATCACTTGGTAGATCAAAAGGAAGAAAATGGCGTGGATACAACCCATACACTGTATGTAGATTTCACACTCAGTGTTTCTACAGCTCTATGCAATTTTATCACATTTGCAGATCTGTGTAACCACTACAAGATACCACCAAGATCCCTCAGACTCCCACCACCCTACAACCACACACCACTATCGTCCCAATTCCCTGAACACCACCAGCAATCCATTCTCTAGCTCCATAATTGCATCATTTCAAGAATTCTATACAGGTATCAAGACCACTCAGTTTGGGAAAGCACCGTCTCTTCAAAGAATGGTGGTGAGAAACCTGGATATCCGCATGCAGAAGATAGAAGTGAACCCTCATCTTATACCAGGTACAAGATGAACAGACGATCTCGCGTTAAGACCTAAAACTACAGAACCACTGGAAGAGCGCACAGGACAAACGCCTGATGGCACCAGGCGACGGTCTCCTGGCTACAGCACCAAAGGCACAGACAATACAAGCAGAAACAGACAAATGGAGCACCCAACTCGAAGACTTTCGTATGCCAAAGGACACAATCCAGAGTGAAAGACAACCTACAGAATGGGAGAATACTCGCAAATCATATTTATTACCTAAAAAGGACTAATATCCTGAGTACATAAAGAACTCACACAACTTGACGAAAAATCAAATAACCTGGTTAAAAATTGGTAGAGACCGGATAATGACAAGTGTCGGCAAGGATGTGGAGAATGTGGAACCCTTGTGCACTGTGGCGGGAACGTAAAACGGTGTTACCACAAGGGAAAATATGGAGGTTCCTCAAAAACATTAAAAACGGAACCGCTCAGGGGCGCCTGGGTGGCTCAGTGGGTTAAGCCGCTGCCTTCGGTTCAGGTCATGATCTCAGGGTCCTGGGATCGAGTCCTGCATCGGGCTCTCTGCTCAGCAGGGAGCCTGCTTCCTTCTCTCTCTCTCTGCCTACCTCTCAGTGTACTTGTAATTTCTGTCAAATAAATAAATAAAATCTTAAAAAAAAAAACAAAAAAAACAAAAAACGGAACCGCTCAATGTAGGTTCAACAACTGTGACACAGGCGCCCCTCACTGGGTGTGCACTGATCATTAGGGGAGAGGCACGGCGCATGTGGGGGGCAGAGAGTGTACGAGAAATCTCTGTAGTGTTTGCTCAATTTTGCTGTGAACCTGAACTATTCTAAAAATAAAGTCTATTTAAAAAAAAAAAAAAAACACCCAGAACTACCATATGATCCAGCAATCCCCCTTCTGGATTTATACCCCCAAAAACTGAAAGCAGGATCTCAAAAAGGTATTTACACACCCATGTTCACAGCAGCAATAACCACAAGAGGCTAGAGGTGGAGGTGAGCCAGCGGCATGCCTACGCATGAATGGAGAAACACCACAAGGCAGACGCTTGAGACGGAACACGACGTAGCTTTAAAACGGAAGGACCCCGTGTCTGAGGCTACAGCTCGGATGACCCTCTAGAGCGTCACAGTCAGTGAACAAGCCAGCCAGAAAACACCAATACTGTAAGATTCCACTGACAGGAGGTAAAGTTATTAAATTAGAAACAAAAAGTAAAATGGTTACAAGCGAGGGGCAAGAGGGAAGGGGAAAGGAAAGGGACAGTTGTTCAATGGGTGATCAGCTTCAGTTTTTCAAGATAAAAAAGTTCTGCAGATCTGGTTCCACAACTGTGTGAATGTACTTAACACTACTGAAATGGACACTTAAAAATAGTTAAGATGGCCAATTTTGCAGTTTTTTACCACAATAAAAAACATTTAATGTAAATGGAATCATTTGGTATTGTAACCTTGTGAGATGAGCTCTTCTTCACCTGGCAGAACTCCCCCCGAGAGTATCCCGCGAGTTTTGTCACCAGTCGTTGTTTCTCTGCCCACTGGGACGTGGGCTCCACAGGACGGACACACTGCGGTCTATTCACCCCCCGAAGGCTATCTGGGTCATCTGCAGTTTCAGCTCTACTAAAGCCACTACAACCGTTCACAGGTTTTTACAAGGACGTAAGTTTCATTTCTCTAAATGCCCAAACGTGCACCTGATGGGCGCTCAGTTGTACAAGAAGCTGCAAACGGTCTTCCCCAGCGGCCGCTCTGTTTCACGTCCCCTGCCCCCCGACAAATGTAGGAGACCAAGTTCTTCTGCACCCACTGGACAGCATTTGGTGTTTCTTTACTTTTTTTAAAAATTTTAGCTATTCTAGTAGGTATGTAGTGACAACTTAGTGTGGTTTAAACGTGCACTTCCCTGATGTCTAATAATGTGAACCATCTTCTCATCTACCCATGTGCCACCTGAAATGCCTGTTCACACCTCTTGCTCATTTTCTAAAAGGACTGTTCTTCTTTGTTGCTGACTTTGGAGAGTTCTTTACATACTCTAGCAGGAACCCTTGCCAGATATTTAATGTGCAAATATATTCTTCCTGTCTGTAGCTCACCTTGTCATTTGTCTCTCACAAACCTAAGTTTTTTCATGTTGGTGATGCCCAGTTTACCAATATTCCTCTTTAAAAAAAAAAAAAAAAAAGATTTTATTTGTCAGGGGGCGGGGCAAGGCAGGGGGAGGAGCAGGCAGAGGGAGAAGCAGACTCCCCGCTGAGCAGGGCTCCATCCCAGGACCCCAGGATCATGACCTGAGCCAAAGGCAGACCCTTAACCAATCGAGCCACCCAGACAACCCACCAACAGTCCTCTTAAAGATCTTGCTCTCAACGCTGTGCATGGAAACTCTCCACCTAGCACCCCACTGTCTTGAAACCGAAACTCTAATACATACACGAGACATAAGAATAAGAAAAAGACTACACGCACCGTTAAAACGTGAGCACACTCAGAAGCAAATCCACAGGATGCCTCCTAACATAACGGACACTTAGGAAAAAGTCCTAAATGTGATTTACTGTTCTTTAAAAGCAATGCTTACTTTACAAGATTAAACCAAAAACAGCTTTAAAAATGTTTACTGCCAGGTAAAAATTTAAATAGGTTCTTTGTTGTTTACACTTTTTTAAACAGACCCTAACCAATGGGAATATGGACAAGAAAGCTGGAGAGAAGTCAAGAAGGAGCAAATGCAGCTTTTCTAAGTTATTAGATGCTCACAGAAAGCATAAATAAAAGGAAAATTTCCTCTTACCAAGCTTAACTTTTCACATATCTTCTAGAACTGCACATCATAAAAAGAGGAATACATCTCTATAGCAACAACAGAAAGATACTGTAACTTCCCCAGCCCTTTCTCAGAGTGCCAGAATCAGATGCGGGAACAGCACTGATAAAAATCTCTGACTTACCTCAAAAAGGCTAATACTACCACCGTGCATTAGGGGGAAAAATTTCTAACGCAGTATTTTAACATGCATGTATCTTATTTCCTAAAGAGGCGTTTAATTCTTATACTCCCATCTGTTCCCTGGGAGGCAATAATTTGCAAAATGTTTGTTTTTCCTATCTGTACTTTACTGTACCTGGACAATGCCATCAACCAGATATAACACACCATGTTTACCTTGTTAGACTGTTTCCATACGCATATTCTGTGCCTTTTCCTACAAACATGGTATTAAACAGAACTTTGGAGTCATTATTTCATGTTTCAAATTCTAGCAAAAATATTTCTCAATAATTAAGAAAGGCAAAATTTTTACTCCTGAATGAAACTGGGTCTGTTAAAACAAAAGAACACTTGACATCTACTTGCTTGAAGCAAGAACACATTCACACCACAGTTAACCATAAAATTAGTGTGCCCCCCCTCCAAAGAAAACAGAAGAGGAAGAAGAATTTGCATTGAAGGACCCAAAACCAAAACCAAATAATCCAAGGACTGAAACTCACGCTGATCATGTAAACGAATACTCCACCTGAGGAAAGGAAATCAAAAAGCAGCAACACAGAGACTGTCAACCAATTCCCAGGTTTCCCCACACAGGACCCTGCTCTACTAAGGCTCAATGCATCTTCGCGTCAGGATCACGTGCACAAGCATCACCAAACACAAGGTGTATTTACACAGAAACTACATAATAAAACCACAGACTCTGGTGGTATGTTACAGCAAATGCAGAAGACTATTATACTAACATCTACAGATAATATAATTTGCTTCAACTTTTAATATGCTCAGCAACATTTCAGGAACTAAGATCATCCATTACAAAAGACTAATGGACTATGTTTCATTCTGAGGTAGTTTATAGGAAATTAAACTACTATTGTTTATAAAAAAACTAAATTTCATTGTATTATCAAAAATAGTCACTGAATGACAGAAATTATTACTTAAAAATCACTGACTCCCTAATGTTCAGAAAATTCACTTACTCACTGAAATATTAAGACTTTCCCCCATTGGGGTGTCTGGGTGGCTCAGTCGGTTTAAGCATCTGCCTTTGGCTCAGGTCATGATCCTGGGGTCGTGGGATGCAGCAGTGAGTGGGCTTCGCCCTCTCCCTCCTCTGCCTGCACTTTCTCTCATTCACTCTCTCTTTCCCTCTCTAATAAATAAAATCTTTTTAAAAAAATTAAGGCAGACTTTCCCCCAGTTTCATTGAGATGCAATGGACATCTAACACCGTACTTTTAAGGCATACAGCATAATGACTCGATGTGTGTGCATACAGCAAAATAAGGCTGAGAGTCTGGGCCATCACACATCACACACACAATTCCTGCACTACAGGGGATGTGGTAAATGACTGAACACCCCTCCCTCAATCACACTGTTTCACTTATGCTTTTTTTCTGACAGCATAAAAGATGTGGCAGCTCCACTATTTCCATAATACAAGAATTCACTTCTGGATATAAAAATTCCCAGACTGTTAAACATTTAGGAGTATGATGCAATATAAATTTACTTTCAGACTTCCCCTCCATTTCCATATTTTTAAACATTTTCTTCCATATGAGTTAAACAACTATTAAGAACATTAATAATTAGGAGGCACCTTAATGGATTCAGTTGATAGAGCTTCCTGATCTTAGGACTGTCAGTCTGAACCCCATGTTGGGTGTAGAGATTCCCTAAACACATTTTTTTAATCTTAAATATATATATATATTAACAGCATCTAATAAAGGGGGGAGGGTTGCTGAGCAGCTCAGTTGGTTAAGTAACCAAGTCCTCCTCCTGGCTCAGATCATGATCTCCCGGTAGGTCCTACCATCAACCATGTCAAGCTCCGCCCCTAGTGGGGAGTCGGCTTCCCTCCCTCCCCCCTCCCCCACCACCTAGTCCCCCCCAACCTCCCCTCACCCGTTGCTGTACACAATCTGAAATGCACATGCACTCTCTCTAAAATAAATAACATATTTTTTAAAAATCCATTGAGGGGCACCTGGGCGTCTCAGCTGGTGGAGCATCCAAGTCTGGAATCCGCTCTCGTCTTGATCTTGGGGTTGCTCAAGTTCAAACCCTGTCCTGGGCTCCACAATGGACATGGAGCAGACTTAAAAATATGTATGTGTGTGTGTCTGTGTGTGTGTGCATGTGTGCATCTGTATAAAACATCGTGTTCATCACAGAATCTTCCACCACTAGAGTATTCCTGTCAATTTCTGCTTGTTTTAAATCGTTAATGAAATTGTATGTTAGAGTGCCAATATATTCTAGAAAGGCCAAGAAATATTAAATCTTTCAAACACCTCCTTTTAAGTGTATTCTTTGAATATCCTACCAAGCCCAGGACTGCTAATGAAACAGCACAGCACAAAACCAGGAACTGCAGGGAGCGCGGCAGGGGAAAGTGCTCAGAGTACCCACCACAGTACGGCTCTGAACCCCCCGCTTCACAGCCACCTACAGAACTCCTTTCAAAAGTGGATTATCCTGAGCATCAAGATATGTAGACTCTTTGGGCATGAGACCAGGAATCTGTGTTTCCCCAAGTGATTCCACTGCACATCAAGCCTAAGAAACACTTAACAAACTCAGCCCAACAACCTACTTTATAAGGGTAGTCAAGGAGATGGAAGATTTGGGAGTCATCCGGATTACTTTAAAATACACAATCAAAATTTCTACAGTAAAAGATGCATAATTATTTCATTGTTATTGTATAAAAAAATTCTTCCTAGTTCTGGAATGACAGGTGCCTACAAGACCCTAACTCTTAAAAATCTATTCCCCCAATGTTTAAAAAAAAACCTCAAGTCATCTTTAAAAAAGGGGGGGAGAGGAGGCAAAAACTTCCTTGTATTCCTTATAAATGCTTGCCATATCATAAAATTGAGTACAGTAAGAGTAGAGAGCAAGTCCAATCAGTCCAAAGGGCGCCTGGGTGGCTCAGTTGGTTAAGCAATGGCTCTCGATCTCAGGGTCATGAGTTCAAGCCTCACAACTGGCTCCACGCTGCGGAGTGTGGAGCCTACTTTTTAAAAAAAATAAATAAATAATGTTTCTAAGTCCAACTAGTCCAAAATTTTTCTCATAGCTAACCACCAACACCAAAAGCTCAGCCCTACTTTCAGCTTAACTCCCTGATTCTGCACTGTTGGCCTTAAGCACACAACGGCTACAATGTTTTCTCATCATTACTTTAGGAAGGAAGACCCCTTAGATTTTAATGTGTAGTATTTTGTACAACACATTTTATTAAGATAGAAACATTTCCACAATCATTCTGGTAGTTACTGGATAAATTAACTCTGAATATTAAAATTTATAAAATACTATTTCATGTTTGTGGTAATTACTGTTCCCTGGGAGGCAATACAGCCAATTAAAAACAACAAAGACAAAAATAAAACAAATAAATAATAAGCAAATAAATGCAAACAACAAAGTCTGCAAAATAAGAAGGCCCGCAATTTGAATGCACCTGGACCACGCACTTATTCCTACCCCTCGACTCTAAGCACGTGACTCAACCTCTGGAAGCCACCATTTCCTTATCAGGAGGATTAAATGAGATAATCAAGGTGAAGCAGGCCACAAGAGTGCCCAGCACCGGCTACTCCTCAGGAAAGGTATGTACACATGAAAGAGATACAAGAAAGTCTCTGAAAAGGCACCCAGGAATACCACTGACTGCTGGGTCTGAGCACAGAACCTGGGGCCCTCCGGGGGAGTGGAAAGACTACACCATTTTGTGCTCTGTATTTTTAACCAGTGCACGTAATACTTTCCCGAGAAATAAAACAATTCTGAAGTACCTGTGACGGGTCAGATTTCTCAGCGTTGAGGAGCAGGCTCTGCTGCTGAACCCGGGAAGGAGCCAGAGTCTAAGAATACCCACAAAGAAACACATGGCCTATCTGATTTCCAGCGCCTGTCAGGTGATCTCATTTGCTTCACAACAGCCACCATGATCTTAACCAAACAACCCTAAACCAGGGATTTTTCAGACTGGGTTGGTTTTAATCCCTCAGGGGACACTGGCAACAGAGACAGGTCTGGCTGTCACAACCAAAGGGGTGTACTACTACTGGCACCTGGTGGGTAGAGGCCAAGAATGCTGCTAAGCATTCTGGAAGGCACAGTATCTGCCCCAAATGTCAGCAGTCCTGAGTCGGAGAAGGTCTGCTACCAAAGGAACCAGGCTCCTAACCCCAGTTCCCAACCAAAGAGACACACAGAGTAAAATGTCCCCTCAAGTGATGCGTGATGAATTCCAACCGTGACAGGTCAGCCTCATAAAGCTAACCAGCACCGCCACTGCTAATTATGCCTCTGAAATCCCAGCAGCTAGAACGGCTTCTAGGTTCATCTTCCAAACTCCACTCAACTCATTTCAAGACTTTAAAGCATTTATCACTAAGCCTGTCAAAGTTCACGCTCAATGACTTTAAGAGATGACCGTTCTTTCCCGTTTCCAAATGACATTTGAGGAGCCACAAGCTCAAACGATGCCCTACTGATACAACAGGGCCTTGGCGCTAGCAAGTCGTTCTCACGTCTTTCCAGAGACCGTGATATTCTGACGTTTCACTTAATACACTGTCTTGGCATACTGTTCTGTCCATGTTAATTAAAATCCTCCAAATGCTGAAGAAATTAGGAAGAGTCCGTTGTTTCTGATCAAGAAGACAAGAAAAATTAATCAGCAGTTCAGCAACTTTATAAGGAGGCTTGGAAAACGACACACCATAAATTCTCCCCTCTTTAACCGGCCTTATCACAAAGTCCACCACTGTGGCGCGGCTGGCTCCGTCCGCGGAGCGTGCGGGAGTCCTGATCTCCCGGTTGCTGGTTTGGGTCCCATGGGAGACCTAGGGATTACTTAACAATAAAATCTTAAAAAAGAGTCAACCACAAATGAAGAACTTTGGAAAATATTTTATCAACATTTGGGATTCGTCTTGCCAAAAAGTGCAAAACTGAACCGAGAGGACACCGATCTCTAGCGTTGAGCAGGAACGTCCCTCTGCGGACACTGTTGGTCACACTTTACTGTCCTGGTAACTGCCTGGCTTCTCGTGCCTCTTTTAAAGTGCATGTGCTCCCCGCCAGGCGGGCGCCAGACCCTGTCTTAACACACCCAGTATGCCCGCACTAACAGACCCTCAGGAAGGACCCCCCGCGAAGAGAAGCACACCCTGATCCTCCCTCCGAGACCAAACAGACACACCTACCACAACACATCCACAAAAACCCGAGGTGCGGCAGAGCTGCCCCGTCCCCCCGGAGTCCCTCCCCGTGCGCACCCACAACTTTGTCCCGGTCCAAACCTGCTGGTTCATGATCTAATAATAACCCTAACCCTGACACGGTCTCTACCAGCCCCTGACGACCTTCTTCTGGAGGCCACCGGGTGACTGAGGCAGCGGCGGCGGTCTCGGGGCGCCGGGGGAGCCGGGGGGACTCGGGGGGCTCCGGACGCGCCCCCTCCGTCCAGCCGGCCACCGCTCGGCCGCTCCCCACGCCTGCAGCACGTGTGCCGGCATTGTGAGCCCGCGCACCCCCCGCGCACCCCGCGCACGCCCGGCCCAGTGCGCATGCCCCGCTCGCACCGTCCTGGCGGAGTCGGAGCCAACCCCCTAAAAAGTCCACCTGGAAGCCGCAAACGGCCGAGGCCGGGACGATGGGGGGAGGGGGCCGCGGGCCCCGCCGGGAGGCCGCCCCGGCCGCCGTCCCCGCCCGGCCCGAGCGCCGCGGCCCCCGGGGCTCAGCAGGCAGGCGCGGGGGGCCGCGGCGTTCAGAGCACAAAGCCCGGGGCCGGCCCGCTCCCACCCTCCCCGGCGGGCGGGCGGGCGAGGCGGACGGCGGGAGCCGTGCCAGGCGAAGGCAGGCCGGGCGGCCCCGCGCACCCGCCCGCCCGCCGAACCCCGTGCGCCGCGGCCGCCCAGGCCGGCGCTTTTGTTGTCCGCCCCAACTCCGCGGCGCCGCGCGGCCGCCAGAAGTTTTGCGCGCCTCCCCTCCGCTGCCGGGCCGCCTCCCCTCACCCGCCCCGGCCCCGCCCGCCCCGGCCCGGCCCCCCGCGGCCCGCCGGCCCCGACGCCCCCCCCCCACCGGACGCCCCCCTCCCCACGCCCGCGGCACCTGAGCCCCGGGGCCCGCCCCTCCGGGCACCCGCAGCCCCTCCCCCGCAACGTCCTACCGGGTGGTGGGGGAGGGGGCGGGCGCCGGGCCCGGTGCCCGCGGCGGGGCTGCTTCCCCGCTCCCGACCCACCTCCAGACGCCGGCCCAGCGCCGGGCCCGGCCGGAGGGGCGCCCCCGGCTCGCCCGCGGCCCGCCCGCCCCGGAGGAGGGAGTACTCGGCGGCCGCCGCTCCCCGCGGCCCGGTCCGGCCGGAGCCCCACCGCCAGCCCGCGCTCACCTGCCAGCTGTCTCCGCAGCAGCAGCGCCGACTGCAGCTCCGTCATCCTCCCGCCGAGGGCCCGGGCCGGCGCCGGGGCTTCCGGGAGGCCGAGGGCGGGCTGCGGCGGCGCCGGGAGCCGGAGGTGCTGAGGAGCGCGGGCCCCCGCGACGGGAGCGCCGGAGCCGGGGCAGGCCGGGCCGGGGCGGCGGGAGCAGCGCCTCGCTGCCGGCGCGGGTCCGCTCGGCTCGGCTCCGCACAGCGCCTCACGCCCGGAAGGGGAGGGCGCCCGGGCGGCCGCGGCGCGCACTGGGACTCCGCTCGCCCGCTTCCCTCCTCAGCCCGCCCGTCGGCCCCGCCGGTGCCTTCCCCCCGCCACTGCCTCACTGCACGCAGGGCCGCTCCGCGCAGGCGCGCTGGGGCTGCCCACCTCGACTCGGTCCGCCCGCAAGCCCGACCCCTCGGCGGCCCGGCCCCGCCTCCGGCGACGGAACCCCGCCCCCCCCGCGCGCCGCCGCCTGGCCGCCGCCATCTTGAGGAGGTCCGGCGCGGCCGAACCCCCCCCGCCCCACCGCCCCGCGGACGCCATGACGGGGAGGTTTCGGAGCGCCCGGACGTCACCCCCCGGGTGGCGGCAGGTAGGCGGGAGCGCCGGGGCCGACGAGGGCGGCGGCCGGTCGGTCGGTCGAGCCGAGCTTGGCCCCGCTGTGCCCCGCTTTAAGTGGACCCCAAACGGGCTGCCCGTGCGCTGCTAGTTCACGTTACAGAAGGCGCGGAGACTCCGGGGGCGCAGGGCCTCGCGGCGACCGACACACGGAGCGACCCCGGGGCAGGGGCAGTGCGGAGAGGCCGACTCCGGCCCGTGCGGTTCAAAACGCGGTGCAGGGGGCGCCTGCGGGGCGGAGATGCGGGGCGCCCCCTGTCCCCGCGGCGCCCCGGGCCGGAAACCGCGAGGGCGCCGGCGCGCACCCGTTCCCTCCGGACGCCGGTCCAGGCCGCCCGACGCCGCCGCGGGCGCGGGAAGGACGCGGGCAAGTGCGGCCCCCGCCCACCCAGAGCGCCTTGAGTCCCGCGAGACCCCCGCGAGACCGCGCGCGGGGAACGCTAGGCGACCTCGCAGATCCCGGCGCGTGAGGCCGGACGGGCCCCCAGCGCGCTCGAGGGTGTCTTCGTGGAGGCGGCGAGCCGCCCGGGACGGCCCGGGTCTGGGATCGCTTGGGCGGCGCTCCGGAGGGCGGCCGCCCCGGCTGGAGGAAAGCAGGCCTCTGGGGGCCCTGCAGCTGCTCCCGCTGAACAAGCAGCCCCGCTTTCTGCGCGGGACGCCTCCCTTTTAAAACTTTGGTTTTATGGAAGCAGCCAGTGCGCAGAGTTCGTCATCACTGCGTCCGGGCGCTTGGAGATGCCCTCTCCGCCCCGAAATCCTGCTGCCCCTGCCGACCCCCGTCCGGCTCAAAGCCCCTTCTTCTGGGAGCTACGTCCATTTACTCCGCATAATCCTCGATAATGCTGTTCCTGACTTGGCCGTTTCAGACCCTCTGTGCTCCTGCTGCATCAGATGACGGTTTAACTGTATGTTACCTTCCACCAGTCATTCCCCTAATATCATTAAATCGTCACATTATATCAATCGGTAGTTTTTATGTTAATAGTTGTTAGGTCAAGAGAAATTTGTACACTTTTGTGACTTTGTAAATGTTGACTGTAATGGTTTATAATTGCTTTTGTTCCTTAACACAGACTTTTTTTTTTTTTTTTTTTTTGGCCTAGAGTTTCTGATGATACCTTGTTTTCCTTGCAGTGTCTGGAGTATAATCAATATCCTTACCTTCCCCATCCTACTCCACCCCCCGTTATTGTATTCTATCAAGCCCTTTTTCTTAGAAATCTCCTTCCATGAAGGCTGTGCACACCCTCTTATCAGGCCTGGTTGTCTTGAGCCATGCCTGCCATAAGGACGTCTTCTAGGGTTCCCCCGGACCACTCTCCTGGGCTCCATCTACATCATCCCATATCTCAAGCATAATTCTTTGTGTATTCTTTCCTTTTGCTGGAGCATATTATTAGATCATTCTAAGACATATGTATGGGGCAAATTTTCTAAGTCCTTCTATGTCCAAAAATGTCAAAGTTTTAAACATCTAAAACTTAATGCCAGCTTAGCTGGGTATAGAATTTTATGTTTAAAATCATGTTTTTTCTTCAGAAATATTAAATTATTGATCCATGTCTTTTGGCATTCCGCGATGCTGTTAATTCTTATTCCGTGGTAGATGATCTATTTTTTTTTCTTGGATATTTGTTGCATTCTCTTATTACATCTAGTATTTTAAGGTATGGTGATAGCATACCTTGGTATGTCTATAGGGTGCTCTCTTTTTGTAATTGTGCTCAGAGTGAATTTTGCGGTGAGACAATGGTTGTTTCATTTACATGTAGAGATGAACATAGGATAATGAGTTAGTCTGCATTTACCTGCAGTATAAAAAAATATTTTAAAAAGCAATTGATAGGTGCCTGGGTGGCTCAGTCAGTTAAGCTTCTGCCTTTGGCCCAGGTCATAATCCTGGGGTCCTGGGATTGAGCCTTGCTTTGTGCTCCCTGCTCATCGGGGAGCCTGCTTCTCCCTCTCCCTCTGCCCCTCCTTGCTGCTCATGCTCTCTCTCTCTCTCTTTCTTGCTCTCTTGCTCTCTCTCTCTCTCTCTCAAAGAAACAAATAAAATCTTTAAAAAAAAAAAAAAAAGCAATTGAGGGGCACCTAGGTGGGTCAGTGGGTTAAGCCTCTGCCTTCGGCTCAGGTCATGATCTCAGCGTCCTGGGATCGAGCCCCGCATCGGGCTCTCTGCCCTCTTTGCCTGCTTCTCTGCCTACTTTTGATATCTCTCTCTCTGTGTCAAATAAATAAATAAAATATTTTTTTAAATAGATTAAAAAAATTAAAAAGCAATTGATATTTGTATGTTGATCCAGACACCTCGCTAAGCTCTAATCACTTATCGATAGATTATTTTGATTTTCTACAAAAATAATATGTGTCCAAATAATGTCATTTCTATGTCTTTCTTTTGAAACATTGCTTCTCTTTGTTTCCTCTCCATGCAGGCTAGGATCTCCAGCAGAGTTGCCTAGAAGACATGGTAGTGGGCGCCCTTGTCTTCTTCCATTTTTAAAGGGACTATTTCAGTGTTTTGCTATTAAGTCTCACGCTGCAATTTGGTTTTTGGTTTGGTGGGGCGGTTGTTTGTTTATTTTGTTTGTTTTTTGGGAGGTTTTTTTGTTGTTTTTTGTTTTTTGTTTTGTAGATCCTTTTAACAGATTAAGGAAGTTCCCTGCCATACCTTGCTAATTTAGATTTATTCTTATAATAATCCCCAAATCTTTATCTCCTCTTTAGATCTTTCACCAGAAGCTGCTATTGGCACACTCCCCTAACATTGTATTCACTTACTTCGCAAGTGTTTGTTGAGCACCTGCTATAAGCTAAAGGTGGGTTTTAGGGGCATCTGGTGGTTCAGTTGGCTGAGTGTCTGACTCTTGATTTCCACTCAGGTCACAATGTCTGGGTTGTGAGGTTGAGCCCTGTGTCAGGCTCTGTTCTCAGCATGGAATCTGCTTGGGATTCTCTCCTCCCTCTACCCTTTCCACTCATGTGCGCGCTCTCTCTCTAAAATAAATAAATTAATAAAATATTTAATTAAAATAATAAATATGGGGGCACCTGGGTGACTCAGTGGGTTAAGCTTCTGCCTTCAGCTCAGATCATGATCCCAGGGTCCTGGGATCGAGCCCCGCATCGGGCTCTCTGCTTAGCCGGGAGCCTGCTTCCCCCTCTCTTTCTGCCTACTTGTGATCTCTCTCTCTCTCTGTCAAATAAATAAAATTTTTTTAATTAATAAAATAATAAATGTGATTTTTAAGACAAGGTTTGGGAGTAAACTAGGCACATCATCTCAGATCCCTACTGTCATGGCACCAGTAACCAGTAGGAAAGAACAGTTGGTAAAAAAAACCTAAACAAATATTGAACAATTCAGCTTTGGATTACAATCAGGGATATGATGGAAATAAATAGGGTAAGTGAATGACTCAAGAAAAAGGGTCAATACTGGATAAGGTAGTCGGGGAAGTCCTCTCCCAAGAGAAGGTATTTGGACTGAGCTCTGCAATCCAAACAGGAGATAACAATTTGAGGATTCTGGGCAGGGGAAGCAGCTACTGTTCAGGCCCTCAGAGAGGTAAGAGGTCAGCTTGTCCAAAGGCTAGAAAGCTGAGCATGGGTGGGCTGGGTCCACTGGAGCCCAGTGAGGAGGGCCCCAAGAGAGGCAGGCAGGGACCATCTTGCAAGGGACCTTGCTGACCACAGCAGAGAGTCTGGATTTTAGCTCATTTGTGGTGGAAGCCTTGGCAGGGGTGTGATCTGATTTACATGGTCGAAATCTCCCTTGGTGCTTATAGAAAAGAGAAGAGTTTTCTGGAAGACCCATTGGAAGCCTACTGCACAAGATGAGGCAAAAAAATGGGATGGCTCGAGCCAGGACAGGAGTGGAGATGGTAACAGGCGTGAGAAAGGGGATGGGGAATGGATTTGAGAAACATCCTGGGAGTAAGAAGGAAGGGCTTGCTGGCAGATTGAATGTAGGTGAATGAGAAAGACGATTCCTAGGTTTATGACTCCTGGAATAAATGAGCTGGTTTGAAAAAGACAGAAGGGAAAATGGGCTTTTGTGTGGGGTTATCTACTTGGAGGACGTCTGTTTTAGCCGTTTATTAGGCATCTAAGCAGAGATGTTGAATTAGCAGACACATACCTACACCTGGACTGCAGAGAAGAGAGAGACGAGGCCAAAGCTTCAAGATAACACATTGGGAGATAGCAGCATAGGCTTCCCAGGGAGAACGTGTAAGTGTGATAAGTTTTTTTTTTTTCCTTAAGCCTAAAAATGAGCCCAGCCATCTGAGCACCTAGCCCTCTGAGGTCAGGTAGAGGAGGAGGAACTGGCAGTGGAGGCTGAGAATGTGGACAAAAGGAGAAAACCTCAGATGGGAGGACATGTTCCCAGGAGGAAGGAACGGTCAGCTGTCGCATGCTGCTGAGAAGGATGTGGGCCAAGACGCATACACTGAACCTTGAACCCAGGCACCTGTTGCTCGCCTGGACCGGAGAAGCTTTGTAGAGCACACTTGAGCGCCGTGGGCTGAAGGCTGAACGCAGTGAGAGGCCACGGTTCTCGGTGCTGAGGGCTTACACGCAGTTTGTGGTCAGGAACTGAAAGCTCATAGATCCAGCTCAGTAGTACTTTTTTCTGGTGATGCTCAAATGGTCGGGTGCACGTGGAGAAGGATGATCGGTGGGTGCCCCGATCTGTAAGTGGAGAGAGATGGAGACAGGCGAGTGCGTCGAGGGTATGTGAAGAAAGCGACTGTGTCTTGTCTGTATAGAGAGGGATGTGGAAACTGGAAGGAGCTGATCGGTAGCAGAGAAGTGACACCAACAATCAATGGAGTCTTAATGAGGTTGAAGAACGTGGTATAGTCACTAGACCAAACGAGCTGGGAGGACCGGAAATGCCGGTCATTGTGCGTGGCTTGGAATCCAGAATCTGTTTATGGTGTCAAGGCTGTGTCACGTGAAAGTGGGACAGGCTAGCTGGTGGGTGGGGCACGGCGGTCAAGGAGGGGACAGGCAGGAGTCCTGGGTAGGTCATTCCTGTGGGTCATGAAGTCCCCAGGACAGTGACTGCCGTGGGATGGAGAGGACGGCTGCGAGGCAGGGGCTAAAGTCATTGGTGAAGGGGTCTGTCAGGACTGGCAGTGGACCCACCAGATGGCATTGGCTTGGGAAGAGCTCAGGGTCAGGGAATAAAAAGGAGAAACATCTGGAAAGCAGCAATGGGGGCAGCAGAAGCTAGGTCTGCTGGCACGGGGACCAGCAGAGAGTCAGTGAAACAGCCTTCCTTTGGGAGGGTGAGGACACGGTCCTTATGTGAGGGGCGCCGTGCGCACCTCTGACCACGCGTCAGAAGCTCAGTGCTTCCTCTCCAGACCTCCATCACGAGCAATGGTGCCCACTCACCTTGGTCAGACACCGGATGGTCAGCCTTGGTGCCTCCATCTCCCCACTAGAGTTGGCCAATCACCAAGGCCTAAATGTTCCCTCCTTCCTATTCCTGTGGACACTCCTGGATCCAAGCCTGTGGCCACTACCAGGGCCTCAGTGAGGGTCTCCTGGCCACTGGTCTTGACACTCTCTCCCCTCATCTAGTCTCTGCAGCCACAGAGAAACATCCAAAATGCAAACCTGCTGTTGTCTCATTCCGACTGGAAGCTCCGCAGTGGCCCTGTATGAGGCTTAGATCGAAGCTCCCGGAAACCATCTGCCCTCCCCTGGGGCTTCAGCTCCATCCTGAATCTCTCCTCCTCGGCCTCTTGTGAACACTCTCCACCCCAGACAGCACTTTTCTCCGTCCTCCGAAAAGTCAAACTGTTTGAGTTCTGTTTATTGTTTCTTTGCATGTTTGTTTTTGGCACCTTTGCTATAGCAATGGCCCAGAATATTCTTTCCTATGTCCGCCTGGCACCTGGCGGACTCCTGCTAATTCATTATTCAGGTCGTTGAACCAATTCCCTCCTTTCTCATTCTCAAAAGTAATCTTACTTTCTGCTTCCCATGCCCAGCGTATACACCATCTCGTGTTCCAGCACTGTCGTGCACATCATGGTGTTTTTCCTATTCATGTGTCTGTAAGCCTTGTGACGGCAGTTTTCTTCTCTGTCCTCAGAACTCAAAGCAACGATGCATGGTGGGCACTCGGCAAATATCTGTTGAGTGAATAAGTCTACTCCATTAAATTAATAACAGGATAATCTTTCAAAATTACTCTAGGCTGATGCTTATTAAATCCGGCACAGAGTGGTGTGGCAAGGTGTTCTTAAAGCTGCAGAAGAAGCCTCTCTTGGGTTGTTAGTCTGGTTCATTTTTTTGAGATTAGCGAGTAAACAGCCCTTAAAGCTAACCCTATAACTGTACAGACTTGTGTCAGGAAAGAAGAAAGACAGAACACTTCACAAGCTAAGCATCTACTGGAAAAGTCAGAAAAGCAAAGTAAGCCCCAAGAATGGCATCGAGGCCTCTGGACAGCCCATGTACAAAACACATGCAGCGGGACCCCTACCTCACGCCACATGCGAAAATGACCTCGAAATGGATCAGGCGTGTAAAGACAAGGGCTGAAACTAGAAAACACTGAGGGAGATCTTTGTGACCTAAGGTGAGGCCGTGTTTTCCTAGACGCCACAAGCAACAAAAGAAAGAGTCAATACATTGGACTCACCCAGACTGAAAACTTTGTGCTTCATAGGACACCAGTAAGAAAATGAGAAGAGAATGCGAGGCACATGAGAAAAGCTTCACAAATCACCTATCCACTCAAGGACTCATGTTTAAAATATGTCAAGAGCTCCTACAACTCAATAAAAAGACAAATAACTGATTTAAAATGAGCAAAAGATCTGAACCGGCATTTCTCCCCAGGAGACAGACTAATGGCCGATAAGCCCTTTGAAAGGACCTCCACATTACTAGCCTTCAGAGAAACAGGATGGCTCACATCCCCCAGTGGGTAGAAAAGTACTAATGAGTGTTCCCGAGGATATGGGGAGACTGGAACCTTCATAAGTGGTTAGCAGAAGTGTGAAATGGGGACACCTGGGTGGCTTAGTGAGTTAAAGCCTCTGCCTTCAGCTCAGGTTATGATCCCAGGGTCCTGGGATGGAGCCCCACCTGCTTCCTCTCTCTCTCTCTCTGCCAGCTACTCTGCCTACTTGTGATCTCTCTCTCTGTGTCAAATAAATAAACTGTGTAAAAAAAAAAAAAAGTGTGAAATGGTACAGCCACGGTGGAAAACAGGCTGAGACTCAGAAAGTTCAGTACAGAATTTCCATACAACTCAGCAGCTCCACTCCTAGGCATAGCCCAAGAGAAATGAAAACATGTTCACACAAAACCTTGTACAGGAATGTTCATGGCATCATTACTCGTAATAGTGAAAAGGTGGAAACAATTCGTATATCAACCTAACGAGCGGGTAAGACCTATGCTGGAATATTGTACAGCCATAGAAAAGGACAAAGCACTGATACACGCCCCAGCAGGCATGAACCTGGAAGACATTACTCTAACTAAAAGAAGCCAGACACAGGTGATTCTGTTCACATGAAATGCCCAGAATAAGCAAATCCATAGAGGCAGAAAGTAAATGAGTCGTTGCCTTCGGACGGGGTTGGAGGGTGGGTATGGAGAGGAACAGCTAATGGGCACAGAATTCTTTTTAGAAAGATGACAGTGTCTTAAAGTAAATTGTGGCGATAGCTGTACGAGTCTGTAAGCACACTAACAACCCCTGGGTTATGCATATTTTTCCGGGTGAACTGTATGAAATTATGGAATTTATACCTTAATAAAGCTGTTATAAAAATATACGCAAAGAAATGGGGAACGTGTCAGAACCAAGAGTACAAGAAAGAAAAGGGAAGCAACAGGAAAACCAGTAAAGACCAATAACAAGGCCAACAGACAGTGCTGATGATGTCAACAAGACTCCGGCAAACTTGACCAAGAAAAGAGAAAGCACTAGGGCGCCTGGGTGGGGCAGTCAGTGGACCATTCGACTCCTGGCTCCGCTCCTGTCATGATGTCAGAGCCGTGGGGTTGAGTCCCGTGTCAGGCTCTGCACAGAGCGTGGAGTCTGCTTGGGATGCTTCCTCCGCAGCCCTCTGCCCCTCCCCACTCCGCTGGCCCGCCCTCACTCTCGCGCTCACTCTCCACAGCAAAAATAAGTAAACTAAAGCCTGCCGGGGTTCACATTCTACTGGGGCTTGACAGTCGATCAGTCAGCCAAAGATCCTTGCAGCTACTGACAAGTGCTGTGAGGAAAGTAAGATGGGGTATCACGGAAGGCTGCCTGGAGACGACCCCAGCCAAGGAAATCATGGAGGGCTTCTCCGAGGCGGTGACATCTAAGAGGAGGCAGCAGCGAGAAGTTGTGGGGCCAGCGGAGGACGGCACATAGAAGGCTTGGGGTCGGGACCTGAGGAATGAGAGCAGGGGATGCGGTCAGAAGTTCATGGCACTCTGTTTGTAGTGGGAAGTTTGGAGGAGTCTCTTCTGGTTCAGAAATTTGACTATAAAAGGGAAAAGAGGCAGGGCAGCAGCTCGGGACAAATCTGTGTGTGTGGCCCGAAGAAGAGGGGACTGTCCTCAATTACTCGTCCACCACCGTTCCCCACCCAGGCGCTCTCCCGGGTTTGAGCGGCAAAACCCCTGCTTGTTTGGTCATGGCAAAGTGACAGTCCACACGGAGACGTCTGGTTCCCCCTAAAGGATCATTAGCTTCTTCATCCCTCAGCTCTCCCATTTGTAAACCGGGAAGGAACCCATGTGCCTCCGGGAGGTGCGGAGGGTGAGGCCTCCGGGCCCCCAGAGAAGGTGTTTGCCAGGACTCCAAGCTTCCCACGGGCTCCAGAGCAGCCCACCCACCCTCACGCCCTCCGAGGTCCTCACGGGGACCCTGACGGTCCCTTGGGACAGGGGAAGGGGCTCCCAAGTTCCTGAGGAGGCAGAGCAGAAGGGCAGCACGGGGAGTCGGCTCCGCTCGGGTTCGCTGCCGTCCTCCCGGAGCACACACCATGGCTGGAAACGCGAGCCGGCTCCGATCTCGCTTCCAGAAAGCCTGACCCCCTCACCAGTCTCAGTGTTTGCCAGCCGTAGCAGCAGGGAAGGTGGCGCTGACACTAGCGGGCCCGCTGGGAACGTGGCCAGCGCGCAGAGTGAGCACGGCTGACCTTTTCCAGAAAGATGACTGTCAAGGCACTGAAAGACAGCTGGCCGTGGCCGGACGCTGGGGACAACAGAGAGGCTTTTGTTGTTGGGTTTGGGTTGTGTTGTCTTTCAGGGTGAAGGACCTGAGAGTGAGCCAGGTGTCGAAGGCAAGGCACCCATGAAAGAGGGAGCAGGAGGGCAAGGGGCTGCCCAGGGTGCCCCAGAAGTGCGCAGCGGAAGGGGATGACATCTTCCTTTGGAACCCGGGAAGAGGGAGCCGAGGTGCAAGCAGGTGGCTGTCGGTGTGGGCTGGAGGCAGGGCCCTGCGGCCGAGATAGGGACAGGGTGCTCGTGGTCTAAGAAACAGAGAGCAGTAGAGACGGCTGGCTGGGGAGCGAGGAAGCCTGCACGGCCAGGCAGCCTGGGAGCGCGGCCGACCTTGGTAATGAGTGAAGGTGCTGGTGCCAGGCACCGATGGGAGACTTTCCTCCACAGTGCTCCCCAGCCCAGATGCAGACACAGAGGAGACGGGGAGTTGGGACGCCTGGGGGCCCACTGTGACAAGCGTGAGCGTGACTCGCTGGACGCCCCATCATTGCAGACACAAGCACATCAGAGGAGCCTGTTCTGATCCCAGTATTCTTCCAGGCTGATGGGGAAGCCCTGACAAGGCCTGATTGATTGATTGGTGCCCAACAGGGGCTTCAGAGTCACGACACTGAGCTCGAGACCGGAGCTGAGATTAAGAGCCAGATGCTCACCGGACCGAGCCTCCAGGTGTCCCCAGACCAGGTTCACCGGACCGAGCCTCCAGGTGTCCCCAATGTGTGTGCACATGGCTTGACTGGACACTTCACGACCTCGTGATCTACATGCTGCAAACATGTGCCAGAAAGCGGCTGGTGCCTGTATCGGGATTTGTTTTCTGGGTAGCCCCCCGGCATCTTCTGAACCCGCTTCTTCTTCTACATTGGGGATTTCCTGCCTCCTAAAGGTCGCTGCTGGGACCTGCCCGCCTGACCTCCTCTGCAGCCCAGGACCCACGGGTTGGACCTGGCCCCCCACCAGAGCTGAGCTCAGGAGACGGAGCCAGGAGGAAGGTGCCCTTGGCCTCACGGGACCCCCTTTGTGGGCAGGGCTGGGGAGGCTCTCAGAGACGAGAGGGCCCAAGGTCTGAGCTCAGAGTGGCTGCGTGAGCTGCTGCACAGAGAGATGCCAGGGCTGGATGGACCCTGCTCCTGCCTGGGGGCAGCCCCGCTCTGCGATGGGCATGTTCTTCCGGTTTCTGGAGAAGTGGTATGCAGCAGGAACGTAGGGCGGGCCGCGGGAGTAATTTTCAGTTGTTTAATAGACTCGTTAAATAAAGTTTTAAAGATGAGGGGCGCCTGGGTGGCTGGGTCGTTGAGCATCTGCCCTCTCCTCAGGGCATGATCCCGGGGTCCTGGGATCGAGTCACACATCGGGCTCCCTGCTCGGCGGGAAGCCTGCTTCTCCCTCTCCTGCCACCACTGCTTGTGTTCCCTCTCTCACTGTCTCTCTCTGTCAAATAAATAAAATCTTTTTTAAAATTTAAAAGGTAAGATCTTTTTTTAAAGATTTTATTTATTTATTAGTCAGAGAGAGTGAGCACAGGCAGACAGAGAGGCAGGCAGAGGCAGAGGGAGATGGAGGCTCCCCGCCGAGCAAGTTGCCCGATGTGGGACTCGATCCCAGGACGCTGGCACCATGACCTGAGCTGAGGGCAGCTGCTCAACCAACTGAGCCACCCAGGTGTCCCAAGGTGAGATCATTTTAATAGCATATTTGATTAAAGCCCACATATTCTACACATTATTTCAACATATTATCAAAAGTATCTGTGAGATAATTTATATTCTTTCCTACACTAAATCTTTGAAATTCAGTGTGTATTCAATGCACAGAGTACACCTCCATTCAGACTGGCCATGGTTCGGGGATTCACATGGCCAGTGGCCACTGCATGACAGCAGACCCCTCGCAGATGGTGGCCTCCCATCAGGACCATCTGGCCGTCCAGACATCCAGCAAGTTACCAAATACTTTCATTAAAGTCCTCTTCTGTTCTAAGGGCATCACAAGGAGTGCTGTGAGTTACAACTGATGGTCATTTGGGGACGTTGGCCACGAGAAAGAGGGAAGGCTCCACGGGCACAGACATGACAGGCACAGACATGCCCTCCTTCCTGCTGACCGTGGATCCCCAAGGCCTGGAACGATGCCCGGTTCTCACTTCTTGGACACAAGTTGCATGAATGAATGAGGAAAATGTTTCTCCCTCGGTGAATCTGCCAGCATGGGTTCCTTTGACCAATTGCCTGGTGGTCACTAGCCAGCTTCATGCCTTTGCATAACCAGACCTGTGTCCAGCAGCACACCGGGACCTTGGGTGATGGCACCTGCCACATGGGTCATGGCAGGAGAGACTGGCTCTAAGAGCAGACGACAGGAGCCAGCACCTTACAGAGGCCTGGGGTTCTGACTCTGAAGCCGGAAGAGGGACTGGAGGCAGTGGCCGTGGCTCAGGGCTTTGGCTTGGACATGGCAGTGAGCAGGAACATCCGTCCTATGTGAACTAGAAAAATCACCCTGACTCCTGAAGTCTGCACAGACTGCCAAAGCCCAAGGTGCAGCTCCCCCCACCAGCAGAGGGGGTCCCTGGAGGCTCCGGGCTTCTGTCCATTCGGCACGTGCTGGGGCTCTCGCTGCAAAGCTGCCCTTGTGGGGTGTCACAGCCCCCGAGCGCTGAGCCCAGAAGCCCACTACGCAATGCTGAGCCCCTTTCTCCCTGCCTGCCGGCTGCATCTTCTCATCTCAGGAGAGGGAATGCAGGCTCTCAGGATGACTGTGCGTGTTAAGTGTGAAAACACAGGTGAGACTTTGCATGGGGCTGGGCTCGGACATTCCCCGCTGGCTTGGTCCCCCAAGGCCCCGCACAAGCCTGATCTTCTGTGTGAGCTCTCTCGGTGCCTCCCCTGGGCCGGGCACAAGATGGACATAAAATCAGCTGTCCTAAGGAATGCCGAGGCCCATTCTTTGCAGTGGTAAACACGCACGCGCGCGCACACACACACACACACACACGCACGCACGAGTTTGATGACTAGAAGAGCAGTGAGCTGATTTCTTCAGCTGGCATTCCCACCAGACTTGGCATTTCTAAACCACAGAGCCCACTTTCAAAGTCATTTACTTGGGGGGATGGGAGGAGGCTGAGAGATTACGCCCCTGTATTCCCGACCCGGTTCCACACTCTCAACCTTTCAGACAATCACACTTACTCATTCTTTTTTTTTTTTTTTTCAAGATTTTATTTATTTATTTGACAGAGAGAAATCACAAGTAGACGGAGAGGCAGGCGGGGAGAGAGAGGGAAGCAGGCTCCCCACTGAGCAGAGAGCCCGATGCGGGACTTGATCCCAGGACCCTGAGATCACGACCTGAGCCGAAGGCAGTGGCCCAACGCACTGAGCCACCCAGGCGCCCCACGCTTACTCATTCTTGTGCTGACTTCTTGGGTCGTCGTTCAGGGTGTGCCAACGAGGACAGTGCAGAGGCGGGAGGCCATGAGGACCGCCCTAACTCCAGACAGAATTCCTCCCCTTCAGTGCTATGAATCTTGAAGAAAGCCAGGCCTGGAGAACTCAGACCGACCCGCCGTTTGCCACTTGATATGAGAAGACACCGCCCTGCAAGAAAGGCTGCCTTGTGGGGCGGTCCTGTGGCTGGTGTAGGCCAACAGAATTCCATGATCAGAGCACAAACCCCTTTCTCCCTGCTGCGCCCTCTCTCTTCCTTCTCTGGAAGGCACTGTGGCAGCTGCCTATAGCCCCCGTGGCGTGCTTGCGGGGAGCCCCACATCACCACCCCCACAGCTCCCAGCCTGAGAGCTGGCACACCTCCCCAGCCTGGCCCTAGCTCATCAGGCTTCGGGCAGCAGCTGCTGGTGGCCCTGGCTCGTCAGTCCTCAGGTGGGCAGAGTCCCAGGGGCACATTCCACACCAGCCCCGTTGCCCCCGGGGTAACCTGCCTCCTGCTCTTTCTCCTGGCTCACTGCTGCTTGCTCCCCGCTTTACGCCCCCATCCCTCCCAGGGTCCTCCTGCCTTACCTGACAAGCAAGTCCCGTGCCTTCGAATCTGTGTCTCGGGCCTGCCTCGGGCCAATCCAAAAGAAGACGGGGCACATCACCGGGTAGCAGCAAAGGCCCTTGGAAATCCAGCGGATCCTCGTGATCCGAAACCTCTCTTACCCCCTAAAGTAACCTAGTCTGGCAGCAAGCTCTGAACTCATGGGGAAAAGGGCACAGCAGGTCGGGTCCGTGCCCACTTGACTCCTTCTTTCCCTTAGTTCGGCTCCTTCAGGCGGAGACAGGGCTTCACGTGTCAGGCCGGGCGTGAGCGTTGTGCGCACGCCACTGTCCGCGCTGCCAACTTCTCTGCTGCCCGCAGCTTCTGACGGTGGAAAATCCCACACGTACGAGTAAACACGCGGAGTGACAGCCCTGGCGCGCCCGTGGGCAGGTGGGTTTGGCAACTCTCCACTCACAGCCAAGCCTCATTTCATCTGCATCCCCGCCGCCCTCTCCTCTCTCCACCTCACACTACCTCAGAGCCAAACCCGAACCCTCATTTCACTGGCAGCCTTCGGCATCTCTGAAACAGAAGGACTCTGTTTTATAAGCGCAACACCATCATCCCGTCCCAAGATCACAGCTGCTCACCACCACCAGTCAGCGCTCACAGATCCCAACCGTCTCATTATCATTATTCCTGGCCACGGTTTGTCACTGCTGCCACGTAAAACTGTGCACTCCTGGGGCGCCCTGGGGGCCTCCGTTGGTGAAGCGTCTGCCTTCGGCCCAGGCCGTGATCCCGGGCTGCCAGGATCGAGTCCTGCATGGACTCCCTCCTCAGCAGGGGGCCTGCTTCTCCCCCCCTCCTCGGCCCCTCTCCCCGCTTGTGCACACGGGCTCTCTCTGCCAAAAGAATAAATAAAATCTTAATAACACAGAGTAAAACTGTAAACTTTTAGTTTACAGTCTGCTGAGTTATAATCGAAATAAGGTCCATCTCTTTTGACTGTTTACATGTCTCTCAAGTCTTCTTTAATTGATAGGTTGCCCTCCCTCTCTTTTTGTCTTTCCTTGCAAGTTGCTTGTTGATGAAATGGGGTCATTTATTCCTATGAAACTTCCTGAGGTCTGGATCTCCCCGAGCATGTCGTCATGGTGTCATCTCACACGTTCTCCTGTTCCCCCTGTGCTCCCTAACGTGGTGGTCAGAGCTACAGATTTGCTCAGATTGGGGTTCAAGTTTGTTCTGAGACCTCTTCCTATGTGGTATTGGGGATTTCCATCAGGAGGCACACAGGCTGATTTTCTTTATTTTCTAGTCTCTATTTTGATTAAAACAAAGCTGTGATGGTCCCGCTGCCGTGGGACAGAGATCTGTGACTCACCTTTTGTAACCTCTGTGGTTCATTCAGCAGGTGCTTGGGGACTGTGGACTAGTCCATCTCTGACAGCAACAGTGTTTTCCTGCTGGTCACAGAGAGGGCAACGTCAGAATGGGACAGGGGCCGGGGAGGAGACCGCTTTCTCCATCCTTCACGCCTTCCGTGACTCAAGCTGTGAGGACATGGGCCCGGCCGCAGGGCGAGGCTAACCACGGGTAGGTGGTTCAGTCTCTCTGATCCTGGGTTTGCTCAAATGTAAACTGTGGTAAATTATCACGCTGTAGTCACCCACCAGCTCTGGAACACCCACGCTCTCGGTGCTGAGACATTTCCGCAGCCTCCTTCAGACCCCGGCTTCTGGGAGCAGACTCAGCAGGAATGTCCATCACCCCCACCTGTGGCAGAACCCCTGGGGGCACCTGGGAGCATGCAGCCAACCCAAGCCCCTGGAGAAGGACTTTGCCAGGGAGCCAGGGCCAACCTAGGACAGAAACACAGGTGCTCCGATTCTGACACCAGGCAGAAAGGAGACAGAATGCAGGGCAAGAAAACACATCTGGCTTTGACTCCTCTGATCTTTATTGTTATCTCCCTCTGGTTCCCATCAATGAAAGAAAAGCAAAGCCCAGGACTGGCCCTGGCAGGGGCCTGTGGAGGGAGGTGGGGCCTCGGAGAGAAGTCTAAAGCTCGGGTTTCTCCGTCCTGCCTCCCGGGCGGGGGGCTCAGTGCATGGGGCAGCTCAGGCCCCCAGCTCCCTCCACAGACATCCTCTGTCAGAGGAAGGAGCTGGGTGGGCCTGGCTGAGGGAGGAGCGAGGGAGGGCTAGGCCAGGGCGACCTGCGAAGGGGGCAGAGCCAAATCCTGTAGGAAGGGCTCGGCAGGGAGGCCGGGACCTCAGTCAAACGGGAAGTCTGCCCCCACAGAACCTGTTAGGCCGCTGTCTTTAGCTCCTCCCCAGGCCAGCCCAGGGCCTGACGGGAGAGGCAGGTGGGCCGAGAGGTGGCAGCAGGGAAGGCTTCTGCAGGAGAGGGCTGTCTTCTCCAGGCGGGATGACAGGTGGCCCCTGCTCAGAGCCAGAGGAGGGCCCTGTTCCTCAGGGGCAGCCAGGTCTCCTCAAGGCCATTTTGCACTCCCAGTACTTATGGTCAGATTGAGGAGTAGGGTGGGAATCCTCTGGGCCCAAACTCCTGCTCTCCAGATGGGAACAGGGGTTTGGGAGAGGCCGGGCCTGCCCCAGGCCGAGAGGTATCTGATATGCTCTCCAGCTTTTGTCATGGCGAGCTCTCGGAGAAAAGTGACCTACTTTTTAAATTATTTGACAGACACATAGATGAAACTGAATTTCTAATATTTTGGTGAGTTTGATAGCATTTCACAAAATTCAAAAGACACAAGAAAGGAACTCTCCCTCCCGTGGCTACCTACCTCTCAGGATGGCGTGGGACCCAAGCTGTTTCTTACTTACCCCTGCAGGGAGAGTGGATACATGCCAATGGTTACTTTGTGTGTTAGACCGACTCTGACAGTTAAGTTAAAAAAAAAAAAACAAAAACTTTTTTTTGAATTTTTAAAATTTATTTTATTTTATTTTGGGGGGTTTATAGATTTAGTTTCAGAGGGAAAAACAATTTCAAGATTTACTTATTTATTTATCTACCTATTTATTCATTTGACAGAGACAGTGAGAGAGGGAACACAGCAGGGGGAGTGGGAGAGGGGGAAGCAGGCTCCCCGCAGAGCCCGGAGCCTGGTGCAGGGCTCGATCCCAGGACCCTGGGATCACGACCTGAGGTGAAGGCAGATGCTTAGCGATGGAGCCCCCCAGGCGCCCCTCCTTTTTTTCTTTTAAAGATTTTTTAGACAATTTAAATACAAGTCTAAACACAAAGACAAACAATAAGACAACAATAAGGCCAAAACGTGCTCCCACTTCCAGACGCCCGCCAGCGTCTTCTGACTCTCCTGTCAGGGAGGAAAGGGAGTCGGACGTTTCATTCACTCATGTCCTTCTTCTCCGCAATGCAAGCTCCATTTCTCATGGACACATTCACTTCTCCACATCTCTGTCAGGAACCGCAAACCGGAATCCGTCCTCCGCGGCCGTGGCAATGTCCGCTTGCTTGGGCTACGTCCGGGTCTTTCGTAAAGCGGGAATTTACCGAAAGCTGTTCTGGGTTAGTCTTAGCATAGGGTTTGGGGACGTAAGGAACATGGGTCATGATCCCCGGTGGGTCGCTATCCTGGCAGTACCACCGCGTGACTGGAACCTGCGGCAGCGTCCAGGCTGGCCATAGAGCCCCAGGCCTCGTCCTCCCCTGCGGGGCCCTGGGGTGATGCTGAGCTGACAGTGGGGTCCCGGATTCAAGCCCCACTTTGGCTCCCTGCTCCGCAGGGCGTCTGCTTCTCCCCTTCACCCCCCATTTGTGCTCTCTTTCTCTCACATAAATATATAAAATCTAGGGGGAAAAAAGCACAAACTTTGGGTGCTGTACTATCTGCTCTGTGCTTTGGTGTTGCTCATAACAAATCTTGATCGTATCATTTAACTCTAGTACCTCCTGCCTCATTCTTTATAATAACGCATAATATTTCATTGTATGGCTGGAGACAGTTCATTTAACTAGCCTCCTATTTAGGCTCTGAACTTCAGGACAGTGATTCCGTGGAGACCCAGGGGCCGACTGTGTGTGTGTCTTTGGGCACCTGTATACCTGTGGGGTGACCTTTGGAACGTGGAATTGGAATCGGACAGAGTCAGTTTATTTAATCTTCAGATCGAAATCTCCATTTGCCCTCCAAGGGGGTTGTACCAGGAACTCCCCTCTAATTCTGGGTGGTCCTGCCTGTTTTCACACACCTGTGCTGACCAGCATTCACCTTTGTTTCCGTTTAGCCAATCTGACAGGTGAACAATGGTACCTCGTAGTGTTAATTTTGCATTGCTTATATTATGAACAAGGCTGAGCGTCTGAGGTAGAAAGCCAGAGGACAGGTTTGTACATGGAGTGGGGTCTGGCCCCCTCCCCAGACTGCGCCGCCCGTGCTCCTCTGCCTCACCCCAGCAGAGGCAAGGTGGCTGAGCAGCCTGGCCCGCTCAGCCCTCACCAGGGCTAGCTTCCCCACCCCCACACCTGGGATGAGTAACAGTTTCTCTTGGTGACCAAAGAGGCTTGCTTTATCCAGGCACCCTGGTTTGTCCTGCTTTTCTGTCACCGAGGGCTGGGACTTGGCCTCAGATGCGGAGGAGGGATTTGCAGCAGGGGAGTGGCAGGAGACCTGCTTTTATGGAAAATGGAGCTGGGGTAGGTGTGGGGTGGGGAGAAGGTAGCAGTGGTTCGGGTGAGCCAAGTCTGGGGGCGCTGGGGACACAGACCCCGAGACACATCAGAGATGGCCACGCAGGACTGATGGGGGAAGCAGAGGAGGGAGAGAGACAGGCAGGGGAGAGGGAGGAAGGGCAGAAGACAAGTCGGAGTTTGCTTGTGGGAGGGACAGAGGACATGAGGAAATGTTTGTGGGGTGAATGTCCTCCTCGTAGCTGCCGGACTACAGTGGCCACATGGCCTCTGAGGGATGGTTGACTTGGCTGGTCTAGCTAGAGCAGGTTAACTCATCTCCATGGTGTCTCCTGCTCCTGGTTTCCTGCAGGACAGCGAGCAAAGAGCTCACATAACTCCTGACTCACACCCTGGTCTCGCTCCTTCCTGTCCCTCTGGCTCAGGGAAGCGTGGACTGGGGGGTGGGCTGCTGACCTGGTGGCCAGATCAATTGGAGGAGGAAGTGGGGGGCGGGCAGGGGATGGGGAAGCAGGGCTGCACCAACCTCAGGCTCCAGTCACAATCCAACTTGAGTGTGTTTGCTGCTGGCCTGACAGCAGAGGTGGCTGACCAGACCTGGAGGCCGTCGCCCTTTGCAGATCTCTGTGTTCTAGATCCTTCTCTGACTTTGGCCCATGTTTCTTTTGGCCGCCCCTCTCCCCCACAGTTCCCAATCCCAAATTGGAGCACCCACGATAGGCATCTTAGTCTCTCTGTCAGGGTTGACAGATCAATTTCCATGTCAGAGAATGAATGATCTTTCAGTGTAAGTACAGCCCAAATAGTGCGTGGGACATACTTACACTTTTTAAAAAGTTGCTTCTCTGACATTCAGATTCAATTGGGTGTCCTTTTCTGAAGTGTGCTGACTCTGGCAACCGTGCCAGGCCTCCCCCAGCGGGTGGGGGCAGCCCCACCACCCGACCACTCCCAGGCCCCGTCCTTTAGTGGTGCCGTCACCCCATGGGAGCACCGGGGGCTTCACCTCCTGGCGGGCATGCGGTCCCATGACCACTCTGCGCGGGGGTTTCACGCCCTTTCAGGAAGGAATCCCAGCCCTCGGCCCTCCTTTCCAGAATCCAAGCTCCTGGCAAATACCCACTCGGACTGGGGCCTTGGGGCCGGGTTTCCAGCAGTCCCTGGGGCCGGAGGAGAGGGCAAACCATCTGAGGCCCTGCGAGGAGTGGACAGGAGGTGGAGCTGGGCACTCGAGGTGATTTGGGAAGCCAGCCCCTCTGGGTAGAGACCCGGCCCCCTCCCCCTGATCTGAGTTCCTGGGGTAGACCCCTCCCTCTCCCCCATCCGAACTCTGGGGAAGAGATGCACCCCCATTGAGCTCCTAGGGTAGAGCCCTGCAGCCTCTCCCCCCAGCCCTGCTGCAGAGGTAGAGACCAGGCCCCTCCCTGGATCCGCACACCTCCCACCCTGGAGGGAGAGACCCAGGCCTGCCCCCTCTCATCTCCTACCCCTTTGCACGCTCCGGGGGTAGAGCCTCCTGGCCACCCGCAAAGGGCAGGGTCGTGGCTGCACCTGGGACACCCCAGTGGGCAACACTTCAGCGCACGCAGGGATGCGTGGGAAAGCCTGAGAAATCAGTCAAAACAAGACTCGAGTAAACCGAACCTTATTCTCAGGTGCTTTACCTCAACGTCTCACCTGCAGCTGGCAGAGGGTGCTGAGTCTCTGCGTTTTGAGTTTTGCTTCTCCTTTTAACTTGCACAGGCTGCTGGGGCAGGTGGCGGGTGTGCTTCAGGCCCCCAGGAACCCAGAAACCTGTAGCCTAGCGACTGAAGCCACGAGGCTGCGGCCCGTCTTTCCACACAACCTGTTTCGTAACTCGGCCCTCCTCTTACCCAGCTCTGTCCTGCTGGGTTAGGGTTAGGGTTAGGGTTAGGGGGAAGGTGCGTGAGAACACAGAATGACCACAGGCTCCAGTTTTATTTCAAAGCTGCTGCAAAGGGAGATGCTTTGGAAAGACTCAGTCGAAGGATGTCCACTGAGTAGAATTTTTTTTTTTTATATTTATTTATTTATTTGACAGAGAGAGAGACACAGCCAGAGAGGGAACAGAGCAGAGGAATAGGACAGGGAGAAGCAGGCTTCCCATCGGGTAGGGAGCCCGATGTGGGGCTTGATCCCAGGACCTTGGGATCATGACCTGAGCTGAAGGCAGACGCTCAATGACTGAGCCACCCAGGCACCCCTAGAATTTTTTAATATGGAAAAAAATGAGATAATCATCTCATCATTAGACTGGGCTTTTAAAACCTGGGGAAGCATCATTAGCCTGTTTAGCAGAAGGAAGGCTAGTGTGGTGCGTGTAGCTCACCACCCAAATATAATAATGACCCTCCAAGAAGCACCTGTAGGATTGAATGAAGTTCCTTCCAAGGGACTTTGCAGACATGAATGGCTGTCATGTTAACATGCAGGGTGGGTGATACACAGAGACCAGCAAAGCAGCGTGAGGCAGGGAGGATTCAGGGGTAGGCATGTGCAGTGGTGCTTACACATACCCAGGCACACGTGAGTGCACAGGCATGGGCAGGCACACCCACGGCTTAGGCGTACATCGCATGTGCACACAGACACTCCCTGTTACACACAGGAACCTAGTGGCCGGCCGTCCTCTGGGAGAATGTGGGTCAGTAATAGACACAGTGAGCAGGGAGAGGGGGGGTTGGGGGGAAGGCAGGAGAGGAGGGCGTTGTGGGAACAAGGTGAGTGCAGAGACTGGCCTGCATTTGGAGATACCAAGACGCACAGCAGCCCCACTCCCCTCTGGAAACTCAGTCTCTCCTGGCCAACTAGAATCAAGCCTCTCGCTGGGGCTCTGCCCACCAGCAAACGTATTTGGAGCCAAGAAAATGTCATTTGTTTTGAGTGATGGAGTCAGCTGGTAGGTGGCGGACACTGGTCCCTTGGCTGATTCAGACGTGTCTGTCCGTGCCCTGCCTCCCACAAGCCTCTGTGCAGTGGAGCTAAGTGTGCATACGGGGTGAACGATCCTGCACGGCTCTTGGACGTCCTCGTCTGGAGCCCCTGGCCCCGCCACTCACTCTGCCCTGACCGCACCTGCCCCTGCGGACAGCCTGCTCCCTGCCCTGGCCTCTGGCTTCCTCCCACTCCCTGCCTTCCTTGACCATGATTCCCACCTACCTACGGATTTAGCTCTATCCCATGGACCATCACCTGACCCAGCACCCCCCACCCCCAGCTGGTTTCTAGGTTGTCTCGGGCCATGTGTGACCCACGCTGGACAAAGTGCTCCTGGGGACAGAGGCCGGAAGGGGCTCAGAAGACCCTCGACAGAGAGAAGCTGTTTGTAATGAACAGCTGAGGACTCTATGGTGGGAATATCTAACACATGGGTATTTTTAATAAAGCATCACATTTCAAAAAATCACCAATTACCAAAGTTCTGCTTCAAGCTCAAGAATAGCCCCAAACACCTGGAAGTGTTCATGCACATCCAGGCCCAGATCCGTGTGCACAGGTACGGACAACACGGGTGCACTGTGCCCACATCGCAGGTGGACGTGGACAGGGCTGTGCGGGCGTCGCAGTTACAGGTGGACAGTCCTGCAAGGTGCGTTGGTTACACTCACGGGGCAAGTTCTCCCTGAGCCTCAATCTCTCTAACCCCGACACACCCGTACAGGAAGGTCTTCCTGGAGGAGGAGGGGGAGGACAAGGGCATGGCCTCTCTGTCCCCCCTGGGAAAGCAGTGCCTCCCATAGCAGGGCCCCCCCTCTGTTGGGCAGGCTTCTCCAGGAGGGCTCAGCGGGGTGGTGGGAGCAGATGGTGGGCTTCTCTCCCCATGTCTGTGTTTGGTGACGTGGAGAGTGTGTCGTGGTGGGAGTGTTTACACCACAGCCGTCGGCAGACGCTCTGAGACACCCCTCCCCTCTTACTGGGGTGTGCAGCAGCCCCCGACACACACCCGCGGAACGGGAACAGAATCTGGTGTTTTCCAGCTCTGCTTGGAAGCACTCAGTCAGACCCTGCCGTGCACGTCACAGACAGCAGAAATGTAGGAGGGGGACAGGCTGGGGAGCAGTCCCTGCTGTGCCTGTGGACGCTGTGTGACACGGAACGGGGCCCCTCCCTTTTGACCTTGATTCACTTTGGCACTCCGTTGGGGCTCTTCCCTTCACCGGGAAACCTGCTTCTTTCTCTGCCATGGTCTGACCCTCCAGGCCCAGCCAGACGTCTGCCCGCTCTGGGGCAGACGTCTGCCCGCTCTGGGGCGCGCCGGCAGGGCGCTGGCATGCGGCGGAGCCCAAGGAGAACCCCAGCTCCGCCGCGCGCTGGCTGTGTGACCGCGAGTGACCTCACCCAGCAGAGCTATGCTCGCTCTCTCTGAGAAACAGGAGAGGTCCTAACGCCGGCTCGGCGGGAGCACGCAGCAGGCACAGGCGGGCCCAGAGACACGGCTGGTAATGGCCGTCCCTCATCCCTCCTCCCGTCCAGCATGGAGCAGACTGCCAGCCCCTCTGACCAGCCTGAGCCACCATCATTGAAACAGCACCAACTTGGCCAGATTGACCTTCAGATTGGATTGAAAGAGGCAAGGTTCATGCTGTTTATGAGAGAAACACCTAAAACAAGGATAAGGAAGGTTGAGAGTAAATAGAAAATACTCACTGAGGGGCACCTGGGGGGGTGGGGAGCCTCGGCCTTCGGCTCAGGTCATGATCTCAGGGTCCTGGGATCAAGCCCTGCATGGGGCTCCCCGCTTGGCGGGGAACCTGCTTCTCCCTCTCCCACTCCCCCTGTCCCTCCCGCTTGTGATCTCTCTCTCTCTCAAATAAATGAGTAAAATCTTTAAAGAAATTTGGGTGAAGTAGTGTGGTTTGTGAGTTATATCAATAAAGTCGAACCCCATATAAGGGTCTGTATGTCGGCTCATCTTGACCTCGTTCTGCCGGTGTGGCGCCTTCTGGGGGAAGGAGTTCTCCCCTGCTTGTCCTCAGGTGTTTGACAGGGACCCGGAGACTGTGTTCCCATGACTATCCTTAGCCCTACGTCCAAATGCGCCCCTGAAAAGCCGCCCCTTCTCTTCTTGGGCTGGATGGGATCAGGACAAGGGTCTTGGGGAGAGGCGTAACCTACTGGAGAGTACAGCCCCTTCAGTGTGTGCGGTGAGGGTCATTCTCACTAAGGACCAGGGTCTCGGGGTGTGTCGCCCTGAAGCCCCAGGCTTTCCTGCTGCCGCTGGCTCTGGGTCTGTCTCTCAGAACCCACACTGATCTCCCCTGCTCCTGCGCACAGCCGCTGGCAGAGCATATTTTGTGTGTGTTTTATCTGAAGGGTGAACCTGCCTCTCCCTGAGGGGCACTTGTCCCTCTTCTAGGAGCCCGCAGTGACCTAATATGGTGTTTCCTCCAAACCAGGGCTCTGCAAACTCTGGTCTGTTGCGAGTCTGGCTGATGGCCTGTTTTGGTGGAGCCCTGAGCTCACGATGATTTTGACATTCGCTCGCTACAAGACGACGTTTCCCTTCCTCCCCGGGACATCCCTAGCTCTCAGGAGAGGAATTCCTCCTGCCGTGATGGCCCCCACCTCATCAAGGGCGTGACAAAACTGCGCCCTGTCAGAGGACGCTTCCCGTGCAACGTGTGAGTGCCAGGGATGTCCCCGGGGAAGGACACGGCCCTGTCCCGTGGGACAGATGGAAGAAAGGCGGATCTGCTTCTCCTTTCCTATCCTCCTGCCTCCAGCCCTGATGCTGCCACGGAGGAGGGGTCCGCACTGGAAGAACCCGTACCGAAAGTCTCCACCTGATGGGCACACAGGAGGACTGAGGCCCAGGCACAACCCAGAGTCCAGCCCCGGGGCCTTTGCCCGGCTGGCTGTCGCTGGAGATCCCTCACTTAAGGGTCTCCCCAGAAGGCATGTACTGCCGGGAGTGTCCCTGGAGACCCTCTCAGGGGCACACTGATCACGGAGACTCATGCCGCCTAGCTTGGAATGCGGGTCTCGCCTTGGTGTTTGGCGACATCTGGTGGTCTTGGGCCACCCAGCGGCGGATTGCCTTAAAGGCCGACAGATCCTCAGAAGCAAAGAGCTTACCCAGGCACAGGACTTCATTTCCTAGAGAGGGTTCGGAGAGGAGCCCTGACCCACCTGGAAGCACGTAGCAGTTCCTTCCTTCCTTTACAGAAACGCGAATGAACACGGCCTGAGGGCCAGTGACTGTGGCACTGGTGTACTGGGGCTACCGAGAGGGACAGCAGAGGTAAAACATGAACAAATGAACAAGAAAACCATTGGACTGTGATATAGAGCTGGGACAGAGAGGGACTGGGTGACGTCCTTAAATGGAGTGGTCAGGGAAGGCTTCTTGGAGGAGGTGACCTTGAAGCTGAGATCTGAGTAAGAAGAAGCCTGGAGTGCAGAGGTCTCCCAGAGCAGCACTCCAGGGGGAGGGGGCGGTAGAAGTCCCTGAAATGGCGTTGAGCTTTGAGGAACAGAGAATGCCATGTAGCTCTAACCCAGCAAGCAAGTGGAGGGATAAGAAGATGTGAGGCCAAGACCACAGGTCAAGGACACAGTGAAGGGCCTGCAGGCCGGGGAGGGGTCTGGTGCTAGGCCACACATGGTGCTAGGCCTGGGAAGATGTTCTAAGCAGGGGAGGGACTTTACGAAGATCAAGGGCTGTGGAACAGCGTGTGGACCCAGCGGGGTGGTGGTAGGCCAGTCAGCTTCCCGCCGCAGTGGCACAGGCGAGAGGAGGGGGCCCAGGACAAGGCTGGCCATGATGGAGAGGGAAGACGGGATGGACTCAACCGTGTTCTAGAGGCAGGTTGGACAGATTTGCGGAAGGCCTGGGTGTGTGCGTGGAGGGAGGGACTCACTCACACCACCTGTGCCCCACGTGGATGACCAGGCCACGATAGATGTGAGAAGGCCAGGGAGGGGCATTTCAAGGCGAGAAACCAGGAAGTCTGTTTGGGCCATGCATTTGCGATGCCTGGAGGACATCCAGGTGGAGGCATTGGGAGATGGTCGGAGCTGTGCTGAGGCCTCAGGAGCTGGGAGGGTGGAAAGAGGCCAGGGTCGAAGTCTCAGGCAGATGAGGCATGACCAGGAGGTCCACCGAGGATGTGGGCGAGAAGTGCTTCTGACTTCCTGGCCACAGAAGCTGTGAGAACATATTGTTGACATTTTAACGACTTTATTGAAATACCATCCACATGCCATTCAATGCCTTCATTTAAAACATGCGATTCAGGTGTGGCTTGTTTTGTTCTTTTGGTCTATGCAGGTGCGTGCAGCCCTGACTGCGGCCAATTTTAGGACTTTTCATTATCTCCAAAACAAGCCCTGTGCCCTGGGGCTGTCCCCCTGCTCCCCATCCCCCACCCACAGGGAGCCCCCTGGTGTGCCCAGCGGAGAGCACACCAGACTCCCTCAGCAGGTCCCAAGAGTGCCTTGCGTCACGCTTTCAAAACCGAGAGTTCTGTCTGGCTCTTTCGCTGGTGAAGGCTGGAGCGGCAGAAACGCCATTCTTTTTTTTTTTTTTTTAAAGATTTTATTTATTTATTTGACAGACAGAGATCACAGTAGACAGAGAGGCAGGCAGAGAGAGAGAGAGGGAAGCAGGCTCCCTGCTGAGCAGAGAGCCCGATGTGGGACTCGATCCCAGGACCCTGAGATCATGACCTGAGCCGAAGGCAGCGGCTTAACCCACTGAGCCACCCAGGCGCCCCAGAAACGCCATTCTGACGTGGGGTCGGCTCTGGCTCCCAGGCCACTGGCCTGAGAAGCGCGTCTCACTCACTCATTCACACAGGCTGTCCTGCTGTCCGTCTTCCTGCTCTGGTCGAGGCCTCCAGCTGAGGCAGAAAGGGCTCACCCACGACCTCTCCCTTGAAGGGTTTGTTCGCCTGTGCAGGAGACAGGAACTCCCACGAATGAGCAGCAGTATCATGATAAAAGTAAGCACTCAGCCAAGCCTGCGGGCTTCCTGGAGGAGGCGACCTCTGAGTGGGGTTTGGAAACACAACCAATAGGAGGAATATCCAGAACTGCTACCCAGTCCGCAGAGCCCATGTGAAGAGGGGCTTCAGCAGGCACCAAGTCCTGGCTTTGTGGGTGCAGCTTTGCCCTGGAACTCCACGGCCCCGACGCAGATGCAGTTTCGCCCCCTGGATCCCCGAAGCCCTGTGGCAGGCACAGCTTTTCCCTCCAGGACCCCGTGGCTCCAGTGTGGGCGTGGCTTCACCCTTGGGACCTCCGTGGCCATGAGGCTGGCAGCCACAGGTGTGGGGCACAGACCTGTGCGGCTTGTTTTGTCCCCGCATTACTTCTGCATGTGATTGTAAACACCCGCACGTCACTGATTTTTCCTTTCTTCTCTGCTATTCCAGAAATCTGGTGCATGCGGAGGAGGTGAGCAGGTAGGTGTACACGGAGGGTACAGCATGGCTTGGAGCCAGACAGGGGGTTGCGCCGGCTCCGCGCCCAGCTTCCTAGTCCGACCGTCACAGCTGGTCCCCGGGCGGCTGCAGGCCCAGCCCCGGGGGAGGTGCTCCCACAGTGTCTGCCGTAGAGTTACTGGCCAGTAAAGAAAGAAAGAGAGAGAAGATAGGAAAACCACGCCCTGTAATCTCTTTGTGGGACCGGCCAGGTGACCTCTATTGGGTGTACCCCTCTGCACTGTCCCAGTATGTATACGCTATCCACGTGGCCGGTTCCACCATGTGGCGTGCGGCCACACGGACAGAACACTTAGTTCCCCGTAGTGGCCCATGCTCGCTTGTGTCCTATTAGCAAACCGCCTCGAGTGACCCGGCGCCTCGAGTGACCCAACGCCTCCAGTGACCAGGAAGCTCGGGGCCTTCCCGCACGCCCCGCGGGGCCTCGTGCCTGCGGTTCCAGCTTGTGGCCACAGGGTGTCACTGTGGCCGCCGATCCCCCAGGGAAGGAGGCTCTGGGGCCCTTTTGAAACTGCCCTATGCCCAGCGAGGGGCCCTCCAGGCTGGAGGCCCCAAGCATACAGCTCTCTCTCTTTCCCACGCACCTCCTGCTAGCTCAGGAGCTCCGGGTTAGGACAGTTTCCAGCACCTGCTGCCTCTTAGACCCAGACATAGTGGGGATCCCCAGCGGGAGCTGGTCACGCCCTCCTGTCACACTCCTCTTCCCGGGAATGTGGAGGCCAGCTGGGCACTGCTGTGGTTGGCCAGTCATGGAAGACACTTGCTCACCCAGTGGACACCTGCCCTCCTGGCCTCCCTCACTAGGGGCAGCTTCCCAGGAGCCAACCCTGCCCATGGGTCCCGAGGAGTGCCTCCTGGGGCGTTTGCAGGGGCAGTTTCCTCCCTGATCACCACACATGAGCACAGTGGGGAGAAACCTTCCTTCTTGTGTGTGGCCAGCCTGCAAACTGCTGTCCAGTGAACGGCAGGTCCGGTGATGACATCCGTGCCATCACCCCCCCTGCAGTGAACCAGGCTGGCCCGTGTGACTGATGGGGTACAGCAGAATATGGGCCCCCAAGGCGGGTCCACAAAGGCACTGACGTTTCTGCGCTGTCCCCGTTGGATTGCTCGCTCAGAGGAGGTCCAGCCCCCTCCCTGGGAGGACACTCGGACGCTGTTGCGGAGACCAGCGGAGCCCAGAACCAATGTGCCAGCGTGTGAGGGACCCATCTTGGAGGTGGGCCCTCCAGCTCCAGTCCGGCCTGTGGCACTGACCCCTCCCTGCAGGCACACAGGAGGCTCTGAGCCTGGACGCCCAGCAAGCTGCCCCAAATTCCAGATCCACCGAAACTGTGGAAGGTAATGACAAATAAACAAGTTGGTTCTTTAAAGACCGAAGTTTTGGGGGTGATTTGTCATGTAAATGCAGAGAGGTACCCAAAGACCAACACCATAAGGATCTCAGGGAGGAAGGGGGCAAAGCCCAGAGTTTCCAATGCTGTCCTGATGCTGTGGGTTCGCCACCCCCAAGCCCTCCTGCTTCCCTGGCCCCCAGGGGGCAGTTCCTGTCCTCGTGTTGCCGTTGCTGGGTGGGCTATGCCTTGGCTATGTCCTCTGAGAGCGACTTGGGTGTTTCCGAGGAGCGATTCCCAGGTGATTTTCTGTTGTCTCTAGTGTGTGAGGCTGGATATCACCTTCATTTTTTTAAAGGGACCTACGTTTAAACTCTCTCAGGTCCCCCTCCGGAAGGGCCTCTATTCAAGATACTCTCAAATGAACCGTGTTAGCCCAGTGCCTGGGAACCAACCAGCCAACCGCCAAGGTTGCTTTGTATTTATTTTCATTATGTTTACCTTGGCGAGGTCATTCTGCATACACCTTTTGTGCCTTCTGACCGACCCTTCGCCGCCGTACCCCGAGCCCATGTGAGGTTGCCGCAGACCCCTGTTAGGGGAAATGTTGTCCATTATTCAGAACAAGTCCCCTGAAGCCCGGAGCCCAGAAAATTGCCCCTTTTTTGATAGTGTGATCACCATATTTACTCTTTCTAATTGTGGT
Organism: Mustela lutreola; assembly: GCF_030435805.1. Taxonomy (NCBI): domain Eukaryota; kingdom Metazoa; phylum Chordata; class Mammalia; order Carnivora; family Mustelidae; genus Mustela; species Mustela lutreola. The sequence goes on along the minus strand of NC_081304.1, from coordinate 60,872,670 downwards.
AAAACACACATCCCACAAAATGTACCGTGTTCACCATCTGTCCATGTCCAGTTCAGGGGAACTGAGCCCATACCCCTTGTACGGCCTTCACCACGGCTCATCTCCAGGACCTCCCATCTCCCCAGACGGATGCGCTGTCCCTGTTCCACACTGACCCCCGGCCCCCTGGCCCCTCGGCCCCGGCATGCCCATCCAGTCTGTCCACATGTCCGGCTGCATGAAACCACACAGTACTTGTGCTCTGGGACCGGCGTGTGTCACTGGGAGCATCCCGTATCCGTGCTGCGGCGGGTGTCAGAAGGCCATTCCTTCTTAGGACTGAGTCCTGTCCCACTGTACAGACAGGCCGCATCCTGCCGACCCTTTCGCTCGCTGATGGACATTTGGGCTGTTTCTGGCCTTATGCTGCTGTGACCGGTGCTGCTGCGGACATTTGCCTGAGGCCCTTCTCTTGAGGCTCGGACATACGCCCACAGGCTTTTCAGGGAAAGTTATTTTGAACATGTCACACCTTACTCAGCAGAACCCATAGATACTGCAGGCCAGACACCCCTGCTCTCGTGGTGGGTGGGAGGGGATGGCCACACCGTGGGGCTTGGCAGCCGGCACGGGCCCATCCAGCCCCTTCCTGGGATGGTGGCTATCTTTCCCGCCCGTCGAAAACAGTATTTCCCATTCTTGTTTCTGCTCCTGAGAAGCAGGACTGTGGTGTCCTGGCTCTGGCATGCGAGGCCCGATGGTGGCCCCATCTCCTTGGTGATCCCTGGAGGAATGAGCAGGTCTGCTCCCTGGACGCCTTAGGGAGCGTGCAGCCCCACCGACAGATAGATGAACACCAACCCAGAAGCCGAGTGGACCTTGGGGGGCTGTCCAAGCAGTGTGGGTGCCTGGGCTCTGCACCCGAACATTCGAGACTGTGTCATCCTGCTGGCCCCCAGCTTTGCTGCCACGACGCCCCTGGGCACAGCCTCCTCCAGACCCTACCTCCCGGGAGACACATCCCATGTCCTTGGTGGGAGCCTGCCCTCTGCCCTCCCTGCTGAGCCCTGCCAGCCTGATGGGACACATCCTGGGAGCTGGGAAGCCCGGGGCGGGCTGGTGTTCTAGCCCGGCGGAGCGTGGGCCGGACCCTGGAGCGTGGTGACCACCAGCAGCTCTGTCTCACGCTTGTCACGTGAAAAGCTCTCGCGTCGTTGGCAGGACACAGGCACCTGTGTGCACGTACTGGGTCTGTTCTCATCGCTCTACCCGAGGATATAGCTCGGCCTGTCCCATAGCTGAGGGTGGGTCCGGGATCGACGTCCCCACCACCTGAGCCAGGGGAACCCCACTTTGCTGAACGGCCACCCCGAGCACTTCCTCAACACCTGGCCAAATTCTGGGAAGTTTTCAAGGATGACCTTGTCTACAGCACAGCATCCACGCAGCCGCAGGAGCAGGGGCGCGTGCTGGCAGGACCCGGATCGCGGGTGAGGAGCCTGGGCTGTGCGGACCAGAGGGACGCCCGGCGACCTAGCCCCGTGGGCAGGCCTTCAGCCCTGGGGCTGCTCGTGCTCTTGTTCCAGAGCCTGATTCTGAGCTTCCCCATGCTGTGCCAAGACCACCCCCACCCCCCAGGCTGTGGGAGCGTCCCTGACCCGCAGTAGTAAAGGCCAGCCTCCCCCTCCACAGACGCCTCCTATGAGGCCCCCCTTCCCCCACACTGGGCCAGCAGGGAAAGCTCCACGCACTTGACCCTGATGGTTCGATAGTTCACTGCGTGACTATCCCCATGAGGACCCTGAGGCCCACAGGGGTTGTGGCCTTGCCCTAGGTGCGGCTCGGAAGAAGCAAAGTTGGAACTTGAGCCCTGGTCGGTCGTCCTGCAAAGCTCACATTCTTGACGTGTCTCCAGACTGGCTTTTTCTTGGCTTGCTTTAGTGCGTTTTAAAAAGTCGCCGTGAACCTCACATAATGTTAAGACTAAACATTTCAGAGCATACGGTCCAGTGGATCCAGTGGCATTCGGTCCTTTCAGTGTTGTGACACCACCACCTTTGTCTGGTTCCAACACATCCCATCACCCCTTGCAAGACCCCAAACCCACCGATCATTTCCTGCTCCTCCCAGCCCCTGGCAACCACGAGTCTGCTTTCTGTGTCTGTGGCCTTAACCACCCAGAATATTTTGCATAAATGGAATCACACAGTGTGTGACCCCAGTGCGTGATTTCTGTCACTTAGCGTAGTGTTTCGAGGGTCAGTGTTCAGCCACGAGGATCAGGACCCCATCCCTTTTTGTGCCTGGACAATATTTCATTGCATGCACAACCTGCATTTGGTTTGCCTGTTTTTTTATTTGTTTGCTCTTGGTAGGCAGCAAAGTTTATCGAGTGATAGTGAAGTTGATTGAAAGATAGAGTACAAACTCCAGAAGAGGGAGGGGACCGAGAGGGTTTACCAGCCTGTTTACCAGCTGGTGGGCTTTTGGGCCGTCTCTGCCTTTGGGCAATGGCAAGTAGTGCTTCTGTGGACATTCATGGGCATGTACTTGCCCAAGTCCCTGTTTTCAACCCTTCTGGGTATACACCTAGGAGCGGAATTGCTGGTCATGGGGGTAATTCCAAGTTTGACCTTTTTGGAGAACAACTACAGTGTTTTCCATGGAAGCTGAACCATTTTTCCATTCCCACTAGCAATGTATGAAAGTTTTAATTTACCCACACATCCACACCAAACTTGTTATTTTTTTTTTAATGAAAAAAATTTTACTCCCAGTCATGTTAGTGTGTGTGAGTGGGTTTCTCATTGGTGTTTTTTTTTTTTTTTTTAAGAGACAAAGCATCTTCCATGACACTATTCCAGTGAGAACATTTGCAGACCCAATGCAGAGCCCACCTGGGAGCTGTGCAAAGGACGTCCATCTTCATTGTGGTGAGGACTGGCCTTTCCTTAGGGCCGAGCGACTGTGAGCATCTCTTCACACGCACATTGGCCCTTTGTACATCCTTGCAGAAACCTACCCAAGTCTGCTGCCTGTTTCTTTCTTTCTTTTTTTTTTTTTTAGATTTTATTTATTTATTTGTCAGAGAGAGAGCGAGTGAGAGCGAGCACAGGCAGACAGAGTGGAAGGCAGAGGCAGAGGGAGAAGCAGGCTCCCTGTGGAGCAAGGATCCCGATGTGGGACTCGATCCCAGGACGCTGGGATCATGACCTGAGCCGAAGGCAGCTGCTTAACCAACTGAGCCACCCAGGCGTCCCTGCTGCCTGTTTCTAATTGGGTTGTTCATCCTTTTGTGCTTTGCTTATTGGGAAATGATCTCCGACTTATAGAAAAATTACAATATGGTATGGAAAACCCATGCCATCTTTACCCAAACTCCTCTCCTCTTTACATCTTGCCCTATCGGCTCTCGTGTGGTCTCTACCTTTCTTCCCCTGAATGACTTGAGGGCCAGTTGCATATACCGCAGTCATTACCCTTATATACTTTGGCATAAGGTCTTCATCTACACAAACACGTCACCGTCATCAACTTCAGTACGACCATGCTGGTGTCTGTCTTCCAGGTCTACCGTCTGCATTCCGGTCTTATTAGCTGATCCAGTAACACGTGATTCCCTCCAGTGCAGGACCCTGTCTGGACAACCTGTTGCACTGACTTATCATAGCTCTTTCACCTCCTTTAATCTAAACAAGACCTTGGTCTACCTGAGTCCTTGAGGACTTTGGTATTTTGGATAATACCCTTCCTTAAAGGGGCATTTGGGTGGTTTAGTTGGTTAAGTGTCCGACTCTTGATTTCAGCTCTGGTCCTGATTGCAGGGTCGTGGGATCAAGCCCTGTGTCAGGCTTCCTGCTTGGCATGCAGTCTGCTTGGGATTCTCTCTCCCTTTGCCCCCCCCCCCACCCCCATGTGCATGCTCTTTCTCAAGGAAATAAATAAATCTTAAACAGTGAATATAGTCCCTACTGAAAAGATCGTGTTCCACACCCACACCGTGCAGTCTAGGGAGTGGAACCTGGAGCGCATGCAAGCGCTCGCACACAGATGGTCTGGACGGCTTTATTTACAACCACCAGAACCTACAGTCCACTGACATGTCCTCCAGCAGATGAACGGATAAATAAAATGTGGTCCATCCAGACAATGGCGTGTTATGCAGCATGAACGTTAGTGACTCCCCAAGCCATGACACGACGTGGAAGCCCCGTCAATGCATGTCGCTGAGTGAACAAGGCAGTCTGGAGGGGCTCTCTATCATTGATTCTGACCCTGTGGCTTCCTGGAAGACACAGCTATGGGGGGGAGGGGGTCCAACAGGAGTGATTGCCAGGGGCGGGCAGGGACGTGGACAGCGCACAGAGGACTTTTAGGTCAATGGAACTTCCCTGTGTGGTACTCCAAGGACAGATAGACCTCAGACCCTGGTCTAACCCCCAGAACGTGCACCATCAAGACCAAACCCTGATGTAAGTGATGGCCGTTGAGTTACAATGACGTGTGAGCGTAGGCTCATCAGTCATCACAACGTGCCCATGGTGGGGGTGTTGACAGTGGGGAAGACCATGGGTGTGGGGGGGCAGCGGGTGTGTGAGAGAACCAGCGGCTGCTCAATCTTGCTGTGGTCCTAAAACTTCCCTAGAACATAGTCTAGTAAAAACAATACTGTGTCCTGCAGTTTGGGTGTGTCTGACGTTTCCTCATTAGATTAGGGTGGTGGATTGCTGATGGGAACACTGCCTCGGTGACATAGGGCCAGCTCAGAGCCTCTTGGGGGAGATGCACACATCCTCTGCTCTTGGCGGTGGTGTTCCTTTAATTGGTCTGGACATTGCCTGGTTCCTCTACTGCACAGTTACAGCCCCAATAAACATCCTGTAAAGAGACCGTTGGAGACTGTGCCAGTACCCAGCCTCTCTTCCAAACCACCCCCTGGATTTTTTTTTTTTTAAGATTTTTATTTATTTACTTGATAGAGAGAGACCACAAGTAGGCAGAGAGGCAGGCAGAGAGAGAGGAAGGGAAGCAGGCTCCCTGCTGAGCAGAGAGCCTGACACGGGGCTCCATCCCAGGACCCCGGGATCATGACCTGAGCCGAAGGCAGAGGCTTAACCCACTGAGCCACCCAGGTGCCTCCACCCCCTGGATTTTGAATCCGTTGTGCTCCTGGCGACAGTCCCTCCATCACTCCTCTGCTCCACCCCCATGGGGCCCCAGAGCAGAGCAGGTGCTGACCTCACTCCCAGCTGGGTGCTGCTCTCCTGGCCAGCACTTAGCCTTCCCGGTTTGGCCCAGCTCATGTCCTGCGCTTGCCGCCCAGGTCCTGTGTGGGCAGCCCTCGAACCTTTTTGGAGACTAGGGCTCCGAAGACTCAACTCATTTCCTGTCGCATGAAGCTTCTCTTCCTCACTGCAGCTGCCGAAGCCACAGTCTAGGTCGAGGGGACCGTCATGTCCGGCCTCCCAGTATGGGCCCCCCCCGTGGGCCTCAGATCTGGGGCTGGTGAAACCTCCGGGGCCAGCCGGGGGCTGGCTTGGCAGGAACCTGAGATAAGATGCTGAGCAGTTAGGGCAGCTGCTCTGAGGTCGGGAGGCCGGGAGCCCACAGGAAGTGACTCGGTGCAGAGCCCATGTGCCTCTGCCCTGACACCTCCGGGACAGGAACTCAGGCTGTCATGGATGGCGGCACGTCGGCGGAGAGCCGGGTGCCCAGGCCGGGCAGGCAGCCTGGAGCCTCGGGAGAAGGTGCGTGGGCCCCCCGGATGGTGTCCAGCCCGTGGAGCCTGTCCCGCGGGAGAGCTCGTGCGGCCGCCGCAGTCCTCTGCTACATCAACCTGCTCAACTACATGAACTGGTTCATCGTCGCAGGTGAGGTGGCCCTGGTGGATGGCACCCTGGGAAGCACCTGTGGCCGCCAGCTCACGGCCGCGCCCCCCCCCGGCCAGTACTGCATGCCCACGGGGCCCCATGTCCTGCAGACCGTCCCCTCGTGCAGGGCGGCCCTGCCCTTCTCAGCCCTGGAGGGGTTCCAGCCAAGCCCCAACGGGGTGAGGGGGGCTTGGAGGTCCCATCCCAGCCCCCACCCAGGCGTGTGCACACAGCAGGGCGGCGAGGGCCGCAGGGAGGGCTGCTCCTTCGGGGGAAGGACTGGAGGTTCGGGTGGGACGCTGAGGGAGGCTGTGGCTGGCAGGGTGGGCACGAGATGGCGGGCCGCATGCTTCTGGGACCGGGGGTTGTGTGCAGGCCTCGCACATTCTGACCTCCTTCGTGGAGGCCCCGAGGCGCCCGCCCGCTCTTCTCAGCCACATTCACCTAACTCACTCGTTCACGCCTTCAGACAAGACATAACCCCCTTTTCTCTCTTGATCACTGAATCATTCAAGATTGACTGAACGACCCTGTGGGCAGACCCAGGGAGGGTCCGTCCATTGGTTCCAGAGCTTGGGAATGCCCACGTCGTGGGGCCGAGGGAAGCCCAGGCCGGGCTGGGGGGCTGCTGTATGGGGTCACCTGCAGCAGCCCTGAGGCCAGGACCCCAGTGCACCAGAGACAGGCTCAGCCTACCAGGCAGGGACGGAGCAAGCAGGATGCGAGCTGCAGACGCCATCCGTCTCTGGGGAGCTCAGAGGGCACACACAGGACTGAGCAGGCTGGACGTTTGCTGGGTGGCCCCGGGACGGCAACTGAGGGTTCTGGCCGAACTCAGAACATGGGGCATTTGGGTGGGTCTGAAGCTGAGAATGTTGGAGGCAGGAGGTGGGGTGAGGGGAGGGTGCTGAGTGAGGGGTCAGCGTGGGCCCAGGTGATGGAGCAGGAGGAGTGCTCTGGCGAGGTGGCTGGAGGGGAGACAGCAGGGATTGCTCAAAATGGTTTTGGGACCAGATCACAGGCTTCCTGGGTGCCATGCTGGGATTCTGGGCCTTCTGTTGAGGCAATGGGGGGCCATAGACAATTTTGGGGGTGGGGAGACTAGAATGAGATTGGTGCAGGCAGAACAAGCCCAGGGTTCCGGTTCCGGGGCTGCTGCGATGCATTCGGCAGAGGCCTGAGTGGGTGTGGAGGTGTGTGGGGCCAGGGCCCAAGCTGAGCCTGGAGGGGCAGAGAGGCCTGGCGGCCCCGCAGGCTGGGGAGGCCCCAAGTCCCGCCAGCAGAGGCCCTTCCTGTTGGGACTTCCTCCCGCTGGGTGGAAAGCAGGGCTGAGGTCACTTGCTGGGACAAGGAGGCCCGGAGAAGTGAAACCATGCAGGGTGAGTGGCAGGGACCCCTGGGGCGGGCGGTTTTCCCTGCAGCTCCAGTGCCTTGTGGGGAGCAGCTCTTCAGGGCTGAAGGGGAGAAGGAGGCTGAGTCCACTCCCAGCCCTGGAGGCCCTGGGAGGAGCCCAGGAGTGGATACAACCCGGGGCAAGTCTTCTGTCTTATTCATGTGATTAATGTTATTAAAAAGGAAGGACAGACGGACAGGCTGGGACAGCTGCACGCTGTGGCATTTGGGCCCAAAGCAAAGGTCTCAACAAGAATCTGGTACTTGGGCCTGCTGACAGGCCCAACAAGAATCTTGCTTCTTGGCCCTGCTGACAGGTCTTGGAGGTGCGGGTGGGCATTTCTGCAGACCCCATCTGTGGGCAAAGGGGACTGCCTCTGGCTGGGATGCCCACAGCACAGCCGTGGGTGTGGCTGGAGCCCCGTGGGGACCCTGACGGCCTCCGCCTCTGAGGGGACCTGCAGACACCTGCAGGGTCCAGCTCGGATGCCGGCTCATAACCGAATGACCACAAGGATTGCTAAGGGCTTCCTGATGCTGGGGCCTGAGCCTCCCAGCTCAGCTAAGCAGGTGCCTCCACTCTGACTAAGCCCTGCTGACGTACTGCCAAAGGCTCAGGGGCGCTGCATTGGCCTGTGGCCTGGGGGGAACTTGGAAGGGCTTTCGAGGCCCTGCTGGTGTTGCAGCAAGGGTCTGTCTCCCTCAGGGAGCTGGGGCTAAGGTTGGACCCAAGTGGGACCTGTCTCTGAAGCTCTCGGGGGCACCATCTCTCTGCTCATGTCTCTGGAAGCGCATGCTTGTGTGTGCGCATGTGCAGCCCAGGGCACGTGTGTCTTGGCGCGTCCGTGCTCACGCAGGTATGTACATCCAGGAATGTCTGGAGTTTGTACCCAAGCGGGGCTGCCTAGTCATTAACACCGTAGTCTAAGTAAGCTGTGCCCTGGGCAGCAACAGGGAGCCGTCAGCCCCTTGGAGGAGGATGTGAACAGCAGCCCTGCATGAGTGCGAATGCAAGCAGGCCTGTGGCAAGCAGACTCCGTGTGCACGCGTGCGTGTGCGTGTGTGTGTCTGTGCCCCAAGAGTGTGTTTCTCTGTGCATGCCCATTTGTGTGGACGGATGTGGATCTGCGTGTCTGCCTCTCTGTCCCGGGGTGGGTGCTCGTGCGTGAACGTGGGTGTGCGTTTGGGCCTCTGGGGTACATGTTCCTGTATGTGTGCTGATGTGTGCGGGTCTCTCTAGGCGCCGGTCCCCCCATCTGCACGCGTGTGTGCTTGCATGTGTGTGGGAGGAAGGGGACGAGAACAGTGGGCCGCACTCTGTGCTGTGCTGGTCAGCTGGCGCCCCATCCCACAGGCGGGCCAGCTGCCCTTAGAGGCCCAGGGGACCCCTTCCCACGTCCTGAGCACTGTCCGTCTGTCCACAGGGATGCTGCTGGACATACAGAACTTTTTTCAGATCAGCGATAGCAATGCCGGTCTGCTTCAGACAGGTAAGGACTGAGTCCTTGCTCTGGAGCTGGGGCCCGGGTCTCATGCTGGAGCGGGGGTCAGGCTGAGCCCCGCCACGCACCCCTGATGCAGAGGAGGGGCACTGAGGGGTTGGCTGAGGGCCAGCATGGGTGGGAGGATGGAGAAGGTGGGCTGAGCCCTGGCACCTGAGCAGCCGTCTTGGGTTTGAGCGCTGGTGCTGCTGAAGGAGCAGGGGCATGGGGCTGGAGAGCCTCAGGCCACGCTGATGGGTCACTCATCCCTGCCCGGCTCAGCGCAACGCCGGAGACTGGCTGGGGCTGGGCAGTCCTGCTCTGGGCTTTCCTCCACGGACCTGAAAGTTCCGGCCTACAGAACACAGGCAGACGGACCGACAGAGATCTGTATTTGCCGTATGGGTTCATATGGGGTCCAGGAGTGGGGAGCAGTGACACCTCCCATTCCAAGGTCACACACAGACACATAACTAGCCCACGCATGGCTCCTGCCTGTGCTCCCCTCCCGTAACAGTCTGCAACCCCAACACCTCAGAACAAGTCTCTTACGCTGGGGTGCGGGGCCCCTGGGGGGGGGTCACAAACACTTTCTTGGGTCGACATGACCAGAGTTTTGAAAGAATCTATTTACAGACCCTCAAGCCTGGGTTTTTCTTTCCTAAAATGGACATGTCTAAGAAATAGCCTCTGGTTCTTCCTTCCCACCTCTGTTCAAACAGAGACCATCCCTCCTCCCTATTCTGAGTGTTTCTTTGGTGCTCTGCCCTGGGGTGGGAAAGCCTCCGGGGTGCCAGACAGAGGGGATCCCCACGGGTGCTCGGCATCTGCGGGGCAAGCCGTGGAAGCCAGGCAGAGAGCGTGTCAGGAGAAACTCACTGGGGAGGCTTCCTCCAGGCCACATACCCACGGCCCAGTGCCAAGCCTTATCTGGCTGTCCTGCTGGCGCGACGGCCGATTTATCTAGGATTTACAGTTCAGAAGGGAGATGTCTCACGGATGGGTGTCAACACATTTATTTCAATTAGCAAAGATGAAGCCAGCATTTTAACATCTTTCTGACAGGCAGTCAGCCTGATTTGTTGGCTTGATCTGGCAAATAAGGACTGGTTTTGCCCTTTAGAGCCAATGTGTGGAGATAGCAGCCTTTTCCCGTCAGGGATGAGATGGGGTCAGTGATCACATCACATTTCCCAACGTGACCCGCAGCCCCAAGGATTTGGATGAAAATATAGTAAAAAAATACAATAGTGATGGAAATCACATCCTTTGCAACTATTTAAACTTATGACAAGGGTGTTTTAAATGTCAGCTGAACACACGTGTAAGGGTACGTATTTCGAGAAGCTTCTCTCTTAAGGCCCTGGGGCAAAGAGCCAGCAGACCTTGGCTTTAGACCACGTGTGTTTTCCAACTGCTCTTGTCTCGAGGCAGAGGCCAGCAGCAGGTGCCGACCTTTGAGGAGCCAAAGCGAGACCCTCTGGGCTCAGTCCCCACAACCTTCTAGATTAAACAGATGATGGCCGTTGAGTCACTATCCATCTTCCCTGATGCTCCCCCTGCTTAGTGAGCTGGGTTGTCACCACGAGGCTCCCATAAGTGAGATGCTGTGGAGAGAGAAGCATGTGCATGTGTGTGCAAGTGTCGGGGGGTTGTGCACGTGCCCGGGGTGTGCAGTGGGTGAAGGGAGGGTTAGCACTGCAGAAGCAGCCCCGAGAGGTGTGTGGAGAGAGCTGGAGGCCTGACGACCAGGCTCTGTCTCTCCCATGACCTCGGGGGAGTCTTCACCTTCCCCAGTCCTGGTGTAAGGCCTTATGTAAGACCCGAGCCCCACGGTGCTGTTTGTCCACAGAGCACAGAATGCAGGAAGCCCCTGACGGAGAGGGTGTGGCTCAGCTGTAAGATGGAGCAGAGGGTGGGGTCAGCGGCAGTCGGACCTGACCCTCCCAATGGGACAGAAGGTTCCTGGGGTTGGTCCACTGATGGGTAATATTTAAAACCAACACTGATGTGGCCTTCGCTGCGTGCCAGACACTGTCTCAAGTGCCCTGTGAGACTGACCCATTCACCCTTCACAACAATCCCACAGGGTTAGGGATTCTTGTTATGGTTGTGCCGTTCTCCCCATGACAAACCTGAGCCACAGAGAGGCTGTGGGCTTGCTGAAGGTCCCGCAGGTGGGATTTGAGTCCTGGCAGCTGCCTGTAGAGCCCTCCTGTTCACCCCCTGCTCCTTCACTCCTTCCATTTTTTCTCCCAAGCCACCGAATCTGGAGCTGCCAGGAGCCGAGGCATGCACCTGTGTGAGGGTGCCTTCCCCCTAGGGCAGGTTTCTCCATCTCAGGGAGTCTTCGGGGTGAAGCTGTTTATATCTATAAGGGATCCCTGCCCCAAACCTCATAAAACTATTAGAGGATTCAGGGAAATATTTCTACAACCTTCGGGGAGAGAAGATACACCTTAAGAAGACAAACCACCCCGTCCAGAGGAAGAGTGATAGGCTTGAGTCCACAGAGGCTACACTCTTCCGTGCAACAGCAGTTGACACCACAAATGCAGTTAGAGATGACGATGGGTGACAGTTACAAGGCGGTCACCTAATGCTAGGTGCTGCCTGTCCTACGTTTTGTTTTGTTTCATTTTCTCTGTAACCTTCTGTGGGAAGCACAGTTACCATTTCCTATCACTGACTGGAGTGGGGCAGAAGAGTTAAGGAGCTTACCCACAGGCACACAGGTTAGGGTTAGGGTTAGGGTTAGGGTTAGGGTTAGGGTTAGGGTTAGGGTTAGGGTTGTCTTTGGTTCAGGGTGAGAGCCCAGGTCCTCTAGCCCTACCATCTGCATGGTAATTCCAAACGGCAGAGGATGTGAGCTCCGGAACCTGCTCAGCTTCACTGGACAGATGGACGATGCAGACTGAAACACCATCGAGACACTGTCCGCTTTTCAACCGTTAAAGGAGCGAAAACAGTGCGTGCGACTGATGCGTCAGGTGCCAGCCGGGGCCACGGCACGCGCTTCTGCGCCCGCGGACACGGATACGGCCGTGTTGGCAGAAGCTGTTAAATTCTAAACGCCACGGACACCGAGGACCATTTTCTGTGGGGGTATTCGGTCGAACCGTATTAAATTGCCAGGTTTTGTGGGTCCAAACTGGCCTAATTCCTGCAACCGCGGGCGGCTCAGCGGGCTGCTAGAGCCGCCCCAAGAGATGGGAGGGGCTGGGACCGCACCGGGCGGGTCTGGCGCTCATTCGGCTCGGGCCGCGTCAATCATCTGCGCTCAGCGAATGGGGACCGAGGGTGGGCGGGGCCTCGGCGTACGCGGGTCCAGACGGTCCGCTGCACCTGCAGAGAAGGGACCCGAGCTGCGAGGGTCCCCGTGCCCGCGGCGAGTCCCGCAGACGCGCGGCAGCTTCTTCCGCTCGCGGGGCAGCCGCCGGGCTCGCTCGTCCCGCCGCGGGTCGGAGGGTCTGCTTCACCGAGTGGGCAGCACCACGACGGGGTCCGGGACCGGCCGCCGACCCCGCGAAACCCTGCTGGAGGCCGAGCCCGGGCTGACCGCCCTCGCCTCCCGCCGCCCCCACCGCCCCAGCAGGGGTGCGGTAGCAAAATCGGACCCAGCCCGCCGGCCGGTGCGAGGAGAGGGGTTCTGCAGAGACAGGGTCCGGGCAGGGAGCCCTGGGGGCCCCCGAGCTGCCCCGAGGCCGCGTCCGCCCTCACTCTGGGCCACAGCCCCGTGGGCACTTGGGGGCATGCTCAGAGCTGTGCACTGTGAGCCCGCCGGGACCCTCCACTCCCCTTCCCAGTCCCCTTACTCTGGGCGTTGGGTTATGGGTTAGGCGGAGATCGGGGGGTTGGGGTACCTTTTCCTCCTCCTGGCTCCCGCCCACTGCCGCGGTGCCCACTGTAGCATCTGAGCCCGGTTACTCGGGGGGGCCAGGAGGCCCGCACGCACGCCCGCCCGCCGCAGCGGGAGATGCATGCGGCCCTGCCTGTCCCCTCCAGTCTTCGTCTGCTGCCTGCTGCTCTCCGCACCGGTGTTCGGCTACCTGGGCGATCGCCACAGCCGCAAAGCCGCCCTGAGTATTGGGATCTTGCTCTGGTCGGGGACAGGCCTCTCCAGCTCCTTCATCTCCCCCCAGGTAGGTGCCCACACCCCTGCCAGGCCACTGGGGACCTACCCCCGCCTGGTTTCTCCCTTGGAAAGGCGGATGCGCTGGCCTCCGTCCATTCCGGGCTCCAGGCTGGCGGCAGGGGCGCCCTCCAGGGCCTAGGGAGGACCCCCTTAGATGCTGTCCATGGGAGCCTTCCTCTCCTGCACGACCGGCTGCTGCCTGCTGGGGGCGTGTGCGGGTGACCGCTACTGTCCACTGGAACTGGCCTGCCGCGCAAAGGTTGACGCTCAGAAAAAGGGCTCCCTGGACAAGGGGCCGGTTGTGGCTGCAGGCATCAGCAGGGGGCGCCCGTGTGATGCTGGGGGCCCTGGCGGGGAGGCTAGCCAGGGGTCTTTAGCCCGGGCCCCTCCTTCCCTGGGGGCCGTGTCCACACTCTGGTCCCTCCCCCCATGGGTGATCCTGGGACTCACTGGGGTCTTGTGTTTCCTTGCCCAGTATTCCTGGCTCTTCTTCCTGTCCCGGGGGGTCGTGGGCATAGGCTCGGCCAGCTTCTCCACCATTGCGCCCACCGTCCTGGGCGACCTCTTTGTGAGGGATCAGCGGACTCGGGTGCTGGCCATCTTCTACATCTTTATTCCTGTTGGAAGGTTGGTACCACCCAGGACCCACTTCCCTAGGTGGTAAACTGAGGCCCACAGGAGCCAGGACAGAAACTGGACTAGGGATGGAATTTGCATCCCAGCCCTCCCCCTTCCTTGTCCTGTCCCTTTACTTCTCTGGGCCTCAGTTTCCTCATCTGTAAAGGGGGCGAGGACACAGGCCGATGGGCTGTCTTAAGGGTTAGAGATAATACAGGTGTTCCCTCTACCCTAGGACACTGGGGAAGGCCCACTTGGGGCGTGTGTGGGCCTGGGCCAGGCACCCCTGGGGCAGTGAGGGTGGGGGCAGGTTTGTGTAGGTCAGAGTGGGATTTGCAATCTGACCTCTGAGCTCTAATCCGGGTTTCCTGGAATCGCCTGACTCAGGCAGGGCTGAGCCCTGGGTCTTCAGATAGGGCCGCATTGGGCAGTGGTGCAGGGGATGGGCCTGGAGCCAGAGGTCACCAGTGACTTGACCAAGGGCAGCGGACACCTGGGCCTCACGTGGCTCACGTTTCCCGTGCAGGGCTGTGAACAGCAGCAGCGTCTTGGGTGGGGGCCCCAGCTTAGGCTGGCCTTGCCGGCTCGTACCTGCCCCCCACCCTCACTGCCTGCCCTCCTTGCCCCTCTATCGCAGCGGTCTGGGCTACGTGCTGGGGTCGGCCGTGTTGCAGCTGACTGGGAACTGGCGTTGGGCCTTCCGAGTGAGTCCAGCCTCCTCTTCTTCCCTCCAATCCCCCTGGGCCGGCAGGGACTTTCCAGCCTCCAGTGGCCTTAGCCACTTGGCATGGTTGCTGGCGCCATGGGAGGGATCAGACCTTGGCAGCTTCAGACATCCGATGGAACATGGCTGTGGAGGTCATGGCCCTGGGTTCAGATGCTGGCTGCTGGGTTTGCTAGCGGTGTGAGCTCAAGCAAGCGGCTTGTAACGTGGGTGGGGGCCGTACATGCTGCATCGTGGGGTCTCCGGGAGGGACAGCCAAGGGTGGGAACAGCTTGGGGCAGAACATACCTTGCGGGCGCAGGTGGTGAGTCCCCCTGGTCAGGCTCATGAGCCCCGAGGGAGTCGTGTCTACTGGACACATTAAAGGGAGTCCTAAGGGGACACTACTCCGCAGAGAGGTTGTGCTCCTAGGGCTGAGGAGATGTCAAGCTTTCCGTATATCCAGCAGCCAAGAAGTGAGACCCCTGCCCCGCCCCCAGGGAGCAAAGCCCCCCAGACCCTGGGCCATGTGGCTCGTCACCGGCAGGAGCTCCAGGGTCCCAGGCGTGTTTGTGTGGTCCTGAGCTTTCCGGGCCCTCCCATGCCCAGGTCATGCCTTGCCTGGAAGCCGTGGCCTTGATCCTGCTTATCGTGCTGGTTCCAGACCCACCCAGGGGAGCTGCTGAGAAGCAGGAAGAGGTGGCCATGGGGGACCCAAGGAGCAGCTGGTGTGAGGATGTCAGGTACCTGGGGAGAAAGTGAGTGTCCCCGCTCTTCCCTTTGAATCACTGAAAACCCCCGTCTGCCCAGCAGCCCCGCCCTGCCCCGCCCGGCCTCCAGGGAGCCCCAAGGCTCACAGCCTTCTCCCTCCTCTGAGCTCACCAATGGACACACCCCTCCCTCACTTGGAGGACCCCTTCTCGCCCTGCCATGGGACCGTAGGGGCTGGGAAGGAGGCGGTGTGAGCCTGGATGCTGGCTCGGTCGCTGCCTTATCCCCGAGTGACCCGAGACTTGGAACGTTACTCCCTTCCTTTATTCAATGGATGTGATTCTCCCAGGGCTGGGGGGGGGGGATGGGGATGCTGGGAGTTCATCACTCACCTCTGCAGGCCTCGTGGGAGTGCGTCCATCCATGTTCCAGGCATGGGCGGGGAGGCAAACAGGAGTCAACTGCACTCCCAAGCCTCCTGATTTACTGGAATGTGGGGCGCGGACCGGACCAGCTCTCTTTGATACGGAGCCATGCGGCCGGTGGAGGGCACTTGGAGGAAGGTGGGGGCAGCGGGGACAGCTTCCTGGAGAATGTGATCTTGGCTTGGGGCCATCTGGGAGGGGGAGAGCTGGTCCCACAGAGATCGGGGAGGAAGGGCCAGTGAGAAGGAACGCGTGGAGGGGGGAGTGCAGGGCTCGTGGGTGACGCCATGAGAATCCGGAGCACCTGGGGGGCCAGAGTGCCCCCGGGATGGGGCGGTGCATGACAGGGGCAGCCAGCCCGAAGCCCTGGCCCTCTCCCAGGGGTCTCAGCCAGGGCACTTTCTCTTGCAGCTGGAGTTTTGTGTGGTCGACCCTTGGGGTGACGGCCATAACCTTTGTGACTGGAGCCCTGGGCTTCTGGGCCCCCAAGTTTCTGTTTGAGGCCCGTGTGGTGCATGGACTGCAGCCTCCCTGCCTCCAGGATCCGTGCAATAGCCAGGACAGGTGAGGGGCCTCCGGGAGTCCCGGGCGCCGCCCAGGTTAGGGGGCTCCTGGCGGGCAAGTGCTCTGGCCGCTCTGAGCCCCCGAGATCAGCGTCTCTGTACAGAAACCAGGATTTGGGACCTTGGCGGCATGGCAGGCCTGGATCTGCTCCGGCTGAGGTCCTAGGGCTCTGGGGGCCACAGGAGAGGAGCCTCGTCCCCTCTGGGCCCCAGTTCTCCTGCTCTTGGGCTGCTGTGGGGGTCTGGGAGGCACTTGGTATGGGAGTGAGGCTTCTGAGGGGCCTGCGGGACGGTGGGACCTGCGGTGTGAGGCCTTCCCCGTTCACAGATGGCAAATCGAGGTCCGGGGATGCTGCATCCCTTTCAGGGCTGGGAAGTTTGCACGTGCACTGACTCGTGTTCTTTGCCTCATCTGGGGCCCCAAGAGTCCCAGGAAAGCTGCCAGAATGTTGGGATGGGGGAAAAAGCCACCCAGAGGGCAGCGTCCTCCTGTCCCCTCCTTGTCCTGCGCTGTGCCCAGGCCAGCATCTCTCCAGCTCAGCCCCAGGCCCCCGTTACTCCCTTTCTCCTCCTCCTCCTCATCTCTGCTTGGCTTCTCAGTACCCAGGGGCTGAGCTCCTCGAGGCTCAGGGACATGGTGTGTAGCCCCCTGACACCCGTGTCCCCCTCCTTGTCCCCGGCCTCCCCTCTGTCTCCATCTCCCCCACTGGAGCCTGGAAGGAGCTCACGTGATTTCTAGAATGCTGCATGCCTCCTGCGTGTCTGTGCCTTGGCCTGGCTGGCCCGCCCGGAGCTCCCTTCCCTTTTCCCGTCGTTACTTCTTAAACCTCTTCATTAGTTCAAGCCGGAATGGGGAGCATTTACCTGGAAGACCCTCTGAGTGTTTATGGCAAAACCTGTTGCTCCGTGTTATGGAGCGAGAAGATGGGAGGTCAGAAAGGTTAATGAGCCGTCCAGGCCGCAGACCCAGCCTCAGACCCGTCTGACTCTGGGGCCGGTGCTCCCAGTGCCGCATCCTGGAGCCGCCAGAGCCTCCCGTGACTGCTGGGGACTTGAACGTCGTGGCCCGGGACAGGGCAGGTGCTCATGCGGAAGCCTCAGGGACAGAGCGCAGGAAGGCAGCCTGCGAGATTGTGCTGCTGGTCTCGGCTCTACCGCTAGCTTGTTCTCTCCCGGGGACACAGACGGGGCCCTCAAAGTCCCACAGCAGCCTGGACACGTCGGGGGTCCTGCAGCGGCCCGGACACATTGCGGGGGGACAGGTAGAACTCATGTTCTTGTCTGACGCTCTCTGGCTCTGCATCCTGGGGTAAGTCAGCTCCCCTTTCTCAGCGCTGGCCTCATCCTCCGACTGGGCTCCTCCATGGACCCTGTGTGGCCAGCGATGTCCTGGCCCCAGTGGCAAGTGGCACAGGTGTGGTGCTTAGAGCAAAAGAATTGTTCTCCAAGGTCCCGAGGCTGGGCCTCCAGAGGGGTTTCACGGGGCCAGAGTGGAGCTCTGAGAGACTACACCCCCTCCAAATCTTCAGGGGGCAGTCCTCCTGCCTCTTCTCATTTGGGGGCTGCTGGTGTGCCTCGGCATGTGGCCGCATCCACAGTCTCTGCGGCTGTGGTCCTGTTGCCTTGTCCTCTGTGTCTCAAGTCTCCTTGAGCTTCCCTCTTACAGAGATGCTGGCGGTGGCCTGTAGGGACCCTCGAACATGGAGAATAATTCCCCATCTCAGAATGCTTAACGGAATCCCATAGACAAAGTCTGTTTTGCGCTGAAGTCTGTGTTGCACGGTTCTGGAGGTTAGGACCTAGCCATTGTGGGGAGCACCATTCAGCCCATCACAGAGCAGATAGAAGGTCCCAGTGCTGGGGTTCCACACCCACCTCAGCTGTTAGTCCCCACTCCGTGGTTGGGGTCACCCCAGGGTGAGGACGCAGAAGGGCAGGAAGCTCCAGGACACAGGATTCCAGCTCCGGCCCTGGGAGGACTCCCGCCACTCAGAGCTGGTGCACAGGGAAGGGGCTGTGTGGGGGTAGTGAACTCCCCACCCCTGGGGCACCGAAGTAGGAGCCGGACTGCTGCTTCACCAGGCCTATTGTGCAGAGGGTCAGCATAGAACTTGCAGGACTTTTTTTTTTTTTAAAGATTTATTTATTTATTTGACAGAGATCACAAGTAGGCAGAAAGGCAGGCAGAGAGAGAGGGGGAAGCAGGCTCCCCACTGAGTAGAGAGCCCGATGCGGGGCTTGATCCCAGGACCCTGAGATCATGACCGGAGTCGAAGGCAGAGGCTTTAACCCGATGGAGGAGTAAAAGTCTGAAGTGGGGACAGAAACTCGCCTGGGGGCAGAAGAGGTTGGAGCTAGGGGCACAGGGTTGAGGTCAACTAGGATGAGACCATGAAGGAAGGGCCACGTGCGTCACGTGGGCTGGCACGAATCCGGTGGGTGTCTGAGAGCCGGTGGATGGTTTCCAGTGGGGGTTGGGAGATCTGTATTTTGGAACACACGCTCTGGGGACCTGTGGGGTCTGTTCTGGAGGGCCGGCTCTCCCTGGGCGGGTGCCGGGGAGCCAAGTGCAGCTGGAGGGGGGAGTGGGTGGGAAAGGGAGTGTGGCAGGTGGGGGCAGCTCGAGAGCTCTGCCAAGGCCGCGTGGAACAGTGGGGTTTGGGAGGGTGTGTGCAAAGCTTGATGAGGGCCAGGTGTATCCTAGGAGCTCAACAAATAAACATTCCCGTGCCTCCATTCCCAACTGTGTGCGGAGTGAGAAGGCGAGCTGCTTGGGGCCAGAGTGGGGCAGCTGAGATTTCTGAGGGGGGAGCTTCGGGATGGGGGGTGGTCGGAGAAGCTCCCCGGAGGTGGGGGTGGTGGGCCGGTCGCCCTCATGGCTGGTGAGATCCCCACGATGAGGCAGGAATGGGGATGGGGGAGGGGGAGTATATGGGCCCCTGATCAGGACCCTGAGGACCCTGGAGCCTTGGTTTGGAGGGAGAGGGAGGGGTCCACAGCCACATTCACCATAGGTACCCGGTCCTGCACTGGGGGCCGAGCCCCAGGACAGGGCCAACCCCGCCTGGCTCACGGACCCTGCTCTATTCTTTGTCCTCAGCCTGATTTTTGGGATACTCACTGTGGTGACCGGCATCATTGGGGTTGTCCTGGGAGCAGAGGCTGCGAGGAGGTACAAGAAAGTCAACCCGCGGGCCGAGCCCCTCATCTGCGCCTGCAGCCTGCTTGCCGCCGCCCTCTGCCTCTTCCTGGCTCTCATCCTGGCCCGGGTCACTCTCCTGGCCTCCTACGTAAGTGAGAGCCCCTGGCACGGTGCGGGGCATGGGGAATGGGTCACCCCTGTTCACGTGGGCTCCTTCCGTGCCCAGCCTCCACCTCTGAAGCCGCCCAGGGAGCCTCTGGTACCCCCATTTCACAGACGGGTAAACGGAGGTTTACCAAGAGCAGCACAGCTGGGAAGGAGCAGAGCTGGGCTTCGAGCCTGAGCGGCCCTGACTCTAAGGCTTGTCCTCTGACCTGGTTAATGCTCTGGTTGGAGAGAGCGGGACTGACGGCTCTGATACGCTGGGAGCTCGAGGACACAGAGGGTGTGAGGGGGGCCGTGAGGCCCGTATGGGCCGTGGCCGAGGCCAGCGCCCTTGTGGGATGGTCTGACACTAACCCATGTTCCTGTCACTGCTTCACACCGCTCACGCCTCCCACCGCTCACGCCTCCCGGCCTCTGCCAGGGCACTGCCCCTCCTGGGCATCCTGAACACTGTTCATCCGCCATGCCTTGTGCAATGGCTTCTCCAAGAGCCTTTGCGGACCGTCCTACGCTCATGCTTGGGCTCAGCACATGTGTGGGTCCACTGGGCACTGCGGTGTGTTGGGGAGCTGTGTGCACCCCCAACACATGGCTCCCCATCCCCCAGCCCTGATGGTCCCACCCAGTGGGAAGGGACCTATGATTCTTCCCCCGCCAGATGGGCTCCCCTTCCCCTCTCCTCCTGTCCCAAGGCCCTGGGGTCCCCACCACAGACACAGATGCCCCTGAGCAGGCTGGACTCGGAAGGCAAATCACAGCCCATGGCCAGATCCCACAGCCAGATCTCATCGCTTTTCCTGTTACCCTCGTGCCCTGGAAAAGCCAGGTCCCATTTCAACCACAGCTTTGGTTCCGCGTCTGCATACTCTGTGTCCAGGCCCAGAGCCCCGCACTGGGGCAAGAGGGAGCTGCGGCCTGCTTGGTCGGGGCAGGATTCCCGGAGTCTGGGGTTGCTCTGCTGGGGCCCAGATGCCGCTGGCTCTGTGCACAGGGGCCCCTTGTGGGTCTTGGAGCCCTGCTATTTGCATCATTTGGTTCTCGGTGCAGGTGACACTGTTGCCTCTGTCTTGGCACGGCTTCCCCCTGCTTGTTTCCAAGGTGGCCTCCCTTCTGGCCGCTCCTGCCTGGACCCTGCAGGGCTCCCCTCTTGGGACCCTCAGGCCTGTCTCCCCTCCGTGGCATCTGTCCGACCCCTGCCTGCACTCAGGACGTGCCCCGCCCTGTCATCCCGATGCTCCCGGGCAATGAGCTGGGGTGTCCTTGCGGTGCTGTCTGGCGTGGGAGGGTGGGCGTGTTGCTGGCGTCCTCTGACTGCGGTTGGGCCACCCAGAGCCCTTCACCCGCGTCCTCACTCCTCAGATGAACGCCCTGCAGCGCCCGGGGTGGGGAGGGGGACAGCACGCTCCTCCCCAAGCCTGTCGCGGGGGCTGGCGCGTCTCTCAGTGTGGGCGCTGCTCACCCGTGTCCAGCCGTGGGTGGGCTTTGGCTGAGTCCCTGGCGAACAGACAGGTCCCACCGGCTCGTGTTCTGCGCGTGCCTGCACGTGGCCCTCACAGCGCCTTGTGGGGAAGGGCTTCTCCCCGCCGCTCACAGATTGGAAGACAGAGGCCCAGAGACAGCAGCACAGACCGTGGGACAGAGGAGGTGGAGACTCAGCTTGCAGACGCTGTACTGATCTTGTGGTCCCTGAGGGGAGGAGCAGAGCCTGGACGGGCACTGGCGGCGTCCTGGCTGAGGGAGCGGGAGCCCGAGTGGGACCAGCATCCCGGCTGGCGGGGGCTGCGTGGGCCCGACCTTGAAGGCAGATGGAGGCCCACTACAGGCCTGTTCTGGCAGCGGCGGGGGCCCGGACCCCTGCCAGGCCTGCTTCTGCCGTGGTCCTGGCTGGCTCTGGAGACTGCTCCTTGGCTGTGTTCAGGGGACACAGCTGTCTTCCCCTCTGCAGCCTGGCACCTCTCCAGAGCTGGATGGCTCGTCTGGAGATGAAACTGTGCTCTGGCTGACAGGGCCAGCGGGAGAGATTCTCAATGCCTGGCACGGGGGTGAGGGGCTGCAGGGCAGGACGGCGGGCAGGCCTGGGATGAGTCCCTCCTCCCTCGGGTGCCAGGATGCTGCTCCTTTCTGGGGCTCGTGCTCAGGCCTGGCCGTGGTACCAACAGCATAAGCCCCCCTAGGCCTGGCTCCAGCCTTCCAGGAGGAGAGCGGAACCTTCTGGACCTCCTGAGGAGAGGCCCTCTCCATGCTTCCGTCTGATGGATGTTCTGGCTCATGACCCGGGTCCTGCCCGCCGGCCCGGCGCCGGTCACAGAACCCTCACACGTCCGGGCCTGCACTCTTCTGCCGGTGCCCTCTGCCTGGCACGGCACATGCCTTCTGTCTTTCTCCGGGCCCTGTGCCAGGAGCCGCCTTCCTGGGCCGCTGGCCTCCCTGCTCCCCTATCACGGTCTCTCTTCCCCACATGACCAGGGACACCGTGGACCTTCCCGGGCTCCCTGGGGCCTCTGGAACTGGGTCCAGCTCCTCCTGCCGGCTCCCAAAGCCCCCAGTGGACTCCTGGATGGCCTTCGCGGCCCCGTCCCCCCTGCAGGCCCCTCGTGGCTCCCTCCCTGCCCCATCCATCCACGGAGCCTCTGCTGACCACCAGGCCCCACCCTCGCTCCACTCCCGGGGCTCTCAGCGTCTCTTGCTCAGGCTCTGACCCCTCTCCCAGCCCCGGGGGACCCAGGGCAGTTCCCATCCTCCTCAGTGCTGGGCCTGGGACACAGCACCAGGAATTCACATCATTCATTCACTCAACAAACACGTGTGAGGGGCGTGCTAGTTTCAGTGCCGCAGTCAAGGCGGCGGGTGACATGAAAGCAGTGCGGCCACTGGGGGTTACGTCCCCCCTGAGGGAGGCAGCGGGCAGGTGAGTCACATGAGCGCGTGTCGCAGTATTTCCGAGGGCACATGCTTCGATAAGGAAGACGGGAGCGTCGGGGGCGGGCTCCCCTGGAGGCCGTGCTGGCTGAGGACCTAAGGCCTCCTGCAGGACGTGAAGGGGGGCTGGGGGGTCATTAGGGTCCTGAGGCAGCCGCGCACCTGCTGGGCCTGAGGAACCACGAGGACCCTCTGCTCAGTGTGGCGGGACGAACAGGAGGACAGGAGGACGGGGTCACATGGGGCCTGCATGCGTCGAGCGGGACCAGCTTTGACTGGGAGTGAGGGGCTTTTGCATGGGGCGGGGCGGGGGGGGTCTGTCCAGGTGACCGGGTGGCTTCTCCTTTATCGATATGGGGCACTCACCACTGTTGCGTGGTAGCCCATCTTGTCTTCCCGGTATGGACTATGTCTCGGTCGTGTTACCGTCACAGGCTGGTGCCGCTGACATGGGCTCGTGGCCGTGTGGCTGGGACCTCGTCTGTGTTCACGACGGACAGTGGCCTGCAGCATCCTTGTGATTCGTGGTGCTGGCATCAGGGGTCGACTCTGTGGAAAGCCCCGGCAAGTCCATCTTCGGGAAGAGTTTGGGAACGATTACATTAATTCATCTTTAGACGTTGTCAGGAGTCACCAGTGAAGCCATCGGGTCTGGGCTGTTGCTGGTGGCAAGTCTCCTGATGACTGACTTGGCGTCTGCTCGGGACAGATCCATTAAGGTTTTTTACATCTTTGTCATTCTCGATAGTTGGCGGCTTTCTAAGTGTTTGTACCTTTGTGTCGGTGTCTGACGTGTCCGTGGTAACCCCTTCCAGACCCGAGGTGTCCGTGAGGTCGGCAGGCGTGCGCCTCTCCCTCCTGGTTTTAGTTACACGTGTCTGTCCTTTCTTTCCGGTCAGGATCCGTTTGCTGCCCCCTTTGGTTTTAGTGATTTTCTCTGTTGTTCTTCTGTTATCAGCCCACATTTAGTAAAGATCAGTCTGGCTTTTTTGGATGGCGTGGGCAGCGCTAGACCAATGCCCTGATCTAGCGAGGTGGCAAGGCGTGGGCCACAGCAGCCCCGCGGAGGCAGGAGAAGTCCGTGGTCCCAAGGAACCTTGGAGAAATTCCCATCCAGGGAGACAGAGCCGGCTTCCTGGGAAGGGCGTGTGGAAATGCGGGCACGTGTGCACATGTGAGTGTGCGTTGCAGGACGGACATATTCTGGTCTGTAGACGTGTGTGTGGACACGTGTGGCCTCATGTGTGTGCGTCTCTGTGTGCCCACACCGTCGTGCCGGATGGGCCTGGCACGGGTGTGCACGGCTGAGGAGAGCGTCTGGCCCGCTGCTCAGCGAGGACGGATCCGGGCAACGTGCTGGGTTTCCGGGGAGAGAGGGTCTCTGAGCTCATGATGTCTGGTTCGGGACCTTCACGGGGGGCCCATGGCCGGAGCCCACCTCCGCAGAGCCTTGCCTATCGCCCCTCCGCCCCGGCCCCTTGGCAGGGGAAGTGGACTTCGTGGCTGCTAATGAGGATCCAGACACGCACAGCAGGTCTTGGCTCACACCCCCTTCCCTGGCCGCTTTCCCAGAGCTCCTGCCCTTCGGAGGAGAAGGGGTTCACTGTCGCCAGCATCGCCACCACTGTGGCTGGAGGACAGCCTGAATGTCAGCCATGCCTCCTCGGGCTTCGTGGTCCAGACGGAGGGGCAGGGGTCAGGGGACGGGAGCCCGTGGGCACTGAGCCTTCAGGGACAGACGCACGGTGTTCCTGTGACCGCATCGCCAGCTGTGTGAGCTGGGGTGAGGGCTGGCCTTTGCTGCGCCCCAGTTCTCTGTAACGTGGGTTGCCCATCCTGACCTCTTGGATTTCCCGAGGAGCTCGATGAACTTCCGAGCCCACGCCAGTCACCAGGGGCACGCGAGGAAACCCAGCGGTTTAAAACAACAGAAACACTTGTTTTGCTCATAAGTCTGCAGTCTGGGTGGGTTGTGGTGGGGATAACCTATCTTTTTCCCTCTTGAGGTGAACGGGGCAGCATGGGGCAGGGTTGGGAGTTGGACCAGCCGCCTGGGTCCTCTGCACGTGGCTGGCCGGGGCTTCCTCACAACACGGTGGCTGGCTGGCCCCCAAGGTCCGGCATCCCGTGAGGGCCTGGTGACGCCATGCTGCCTTCTGACCCACCCTGGAAAGTCCCACAGCAACACTTTGTCCACATTGTGCATTTCGCTGGGGCCACGGCTGCTTGCTCAGAATCAAGGGGAGGGTCAGTCTTTTGATGGGGCTGCTGACGGAGCAGGGGACATGTTCAGTGGCCGTCTCAGGGTAACTACCTGGGGTCCTCTGGGCGCGCAGCTCTGAAACCCCACAGGTGTGGGCCACCCATCCTAGTCCCACCTGCTCCTCTGGCCTCACAGGCGGGAAACTGGCGTGGGGTCTTCAGCCTCCCGCCCCTGCAGGTCCCCGAGGGGCTCACGGCGCAGAGCTCAGCAGGGCAAGGTGGCTGGGAATGAGCAGAAACACTCACTCACCAGACACTCCCCAAGCCCCTCCTGCGTGCCAGGCATGGTCTCAGGCCCTGGAGATCCCACACTGAACAAAACAGGCAAAAACATGTAGGTAGCACATTAAACGTGCAGTAAGTGGTACACTAGGTGGGGATGTGTTCTGTGGAGGACGACAGAGCAGGGAAGGAGGACAGGGGAGGGACTGGGGCCGGGCCAGGTGGTCCGCGAGGACTTGCCGAGATGGTGACACTCACTGGCAGACCGAGGGATGGGGCCGGGCGGATGTCAGGGTGCAGTGGGGAGGGAGCCGCTGGCGAAGGGGTCCTCGGGGGAAATCGTGGCCTGTGGGTTTAAGGAATTGTGGTTGGAAGGGGCGAGCCGGGGAACAGCAGAGGACATAAGGTCAGAGGTAGTGGCCGTGGGTGCAGAACCCTGTCCGTGGACGACCGTGGCCTCAAGTTTTGGGAGACCCGGGGAGTCACTGCGCAGTCACGCACTGGTCTGTCTCGTGGGCTTGTAGCTGGGACCTGTTGCCGCGGAACAAGTCGCCCCCGAAACAGTGATTTGTTACTTCTTATGCTTTGGTGTCTTGGCGGCTTCCACCTGCCCTCCCTTGCGTGGCTGCCTGGGCCTGGAAGACGGGTGGGCTGGAACGTCTGTTTCTCTCCTGTCTGTCTCTGAGCGGGGGCTCCTGCCTTCTGCAAGTGGACGTGTCCTCTGCTGTGTAGACTGCCTTCCTGCGGGACCGTCTCAGGCCAGCGCTCCAGGGAGGGACAGACGGAGGCTGCCGCAGCTCCCGAGGTCCAGCCGGGAGAGGCACCTCTGCTGTCCATAGCTCATCGGTGGGAGCAAGGCGCAGGCTGGTGTGGTTCACCGTGACTGGCAGGGTGTGGGCACCAAGAAGCACGATTACGTGGTGGCCACTGACTTCCTCGGGATTTGACGGGGTCTCCCTGGAGGCCACGTTGTCGGTAGAATGAGAATGGACAAAGTCAGAAACAGGGAAAACAGGCAGGAGGCTTGTGGGTCAGGCAGGCACGGTCTGGCCGTGGCGGGCCCGGGGCGGGGTGAGGACGTGTGGAGACGACCTTGGATCCTGGTATGTTTTGGAAGTAGAATCAACAGGATTTCCTTGTGCCTTGGGAATCGGGGGGTGACCCTGGCGGGCTGCGCGCCGTCAGAGGCCGACCCGGGACATCGAGGGAAGTGTAGAGCTTTGTTTCCAACAGGGTGGGATTACAAATTCGAGTTTCGACGTGTAAGATTCGAGATGCCTCCTCGGACATTCGCTGCAGACAACCAGGAGTGAGTCTGAGCCTCAGGAGGGAGGTGTCGGCAGTCAGGTGCCACCGCGAGGCTGAGCGGGCGGCGAGGGGGGCGCGTGCACGGAGTAGGAGGCCACGCGGGACTCTGAGCGCGCCAGGCCGGGCCATGGGTGCTCCCCCGCTCCACCGCCAGGTCCGGAGTGGGGCGGACAGCTCAGCCCGCCCCACCGCACCTATTCCTGTCTTCCTCCTCGGGGAGCTTGAAACACGAACGGCAATGCAGGAAAGCACAGCGAGGAACGTAGCAGGGACCCACGTTCTTGTCCCCAGAATTGTCTCCGCTCAGCATCTGGGCCCTGTTCGTCGGCTAGGGGACCGTCACTCCCCATGTTTCTGCAGACACACGCATGCCCGTTCATGTTTCCCTCGGTATTTTGTTAAATCGGGGCATGTAGGAGGGTAATTTCAACACCAGACAGACTGAGAAGGAATTTGTGGCCCGTCCGCCCTCACCGGGCCTTCACCGGCTCCGGTGCATTCAGAGCTGAGCGATTGTCACATCTAGCTTGGAACACTTTCACCACCCCAGAAAGGAAGGTTCGTGTCTGTTAATCTGTCCCTCCCCGTTTGCCAAGCTGCCCCTCCCCCAGCCCGGGTACCCCAGTCGACTTTCCATCCCCAACGATCTGTTCATGCTAGATATTTCCTGGAAATGGACTCATCTGTTTAGTAAACTTACCTGAATTTTCCTGAGGAAGTTGAAGCGAAGTAGAAGGGATTGTTCAAGTTCAAACGACTTTTAAGATTCTGGACTTACTGCTGCATCCCAGCGTTGGGAGAGGACACCTGCCTTCGCGTCCGCCACCCGTCTTCCCTCCCGAGCTCCTGGTTCGTGTTCTGTGATCATTTTCGCTTTTTCTGGAGTACAACCCCCACACTCCAGGCATGACCCTCACCATCATTTGGGGGAATCCCTCGCTGAGTGGGCTCAACGTCCAGCAATGTCCGTTCCTGGTCTTCTCTCGAGTTCGACTCCTACCTGACGGTTTCGGGGTTGAGGTCGTCTGTACCGGAGAGACTGCTGCTTGGGTCTGTCTGTGAGGCCGTGTTCTCGTCGACTCTTCCTTGAGCAGCACCGACTGGCTCTAACTGACCCTTGGATCAGTTTCCTTCTCTGTCGCTTTACATTTTTTCTTGTGTTTTGGCTCAATTATTGCTGCGGAGGATAAAGTTAGCCTAAATTTTTAAAAAGATTTTATTCATTTAAGAGAGAGCGTAAGTGTTAGTGGGGGAGGGGCAGGGGAGAGAATCTCAAGCAGACACCACTGAGCATGGAGCCCCCCGCGGGCTCCATCTCACGACCCACAAGACGACCTGAGCCCAAACCAGGAGTCAGACTCAGCCGACAGAGCCACCCAGGTGCCCCTTGTTACCCTACTGTTTAAAAAAAATCCTACATGTTGTTTCTTTTTCCCAGCTGGATACCTGAAGATTTCATTATTTGTTCTTGAAATTCAGTGTCCCAGTCAGTGAATGAGTTATTTTGTGTTGTGTAGCAAATCACCCCGAACTCAGCCGTTTAAGACAATACACGTGCTGTCTCCAAGCCTCTGGGGTTAGGTGCTGGGCCAGACCTGGCGGGGCCCTCCGCTTCACGGTCTCCCCCAGGCTGAGGTGGGTGCTGGCCCAAGGTCCATGGTGTTATCTGAAGGCCCGACGGGGCAGGGACCCACGCCCAGGTTCACGGGGTGGTCATTGGCAGCTCTCAGACCCTTGTGTATCATGGGCCTCGGGCCTTGGTTCCTGGCTGCTGGTGCTTGCTGTGTGGGCCTCTGTCTCCCGGCCATTCACGCCTTCAAATGTGTGGGCTGGGAAGGCGCCAGCCGGGTCCATTGATAAGGGAGTCCCGGTCTCATTCCTCTCTGTCCTCTGTGCCGAGCCTGGGCGTGGGCTCTGCTGTGATGCTGAGCTTGCTCTGACCCTTCGGAGTGGCTCTCCCAGGCTTCTCTGGGGTTCCGGTCAGGTTCCGGTCAGGTCCCAGGCTTCTCTGGGGTTCCGGTCAGGTTCTGGTCAGGTCCCAGGCTTCCCTGGGGTTCTGGTAAGGCATCGGGAATCCTCGTTTGATGCCTGGCCCCAGCGGCCCTCTGGGAGGTAGATCAAAGCTCTGGTGCGCAGAGTCCTTCTACCTACCTTCCCATTGAGCTCCTCTGGCCTTGAACAGACTCCGTAACGGGGTCGTCACTCACCTTCTCCGCTCCTCCCTGCTTCTCCCCAGCAGCCCCTCCACTGGTGCCCAGCTAGGAGTGGGAACAAAGGACCCCCACTCAGGCTACTCCCCCAGAGATGGGGGCTTTGGGGAGGCTGAGCGGAGAAGCTCTGCCCTCCAGAACTATCTGTCTCTCTCTTCCTTCCGCTACCAGTATGCCACGTTTGTGTCATTAGGTTTTGTTCTTGGGTGAAAAACAATTTGTCTCCGACTCACTCCTTCTCCCTTCTGGGGAGAAGGGAAGTCAGCGGCACCGTCCAGCTCTCTGTCTGTGCCCGGGAGTTGCCCCAGACGGTGGGTAAGGCCCCTTCCAGCCTGAACGAGATCCAAACTCAGAGTCTCTACCCACCTCCAGGTGCCCGCTCAGCGGTCACCATGGCCTCAGCCTCTGGTAAGGGATGCCACCCCCTTCAGCCCTGAGGACTCCAGAGCAAGGACCCAGGATGGGGGCATCTATCCCGCCCGCTGCCCACGGGGCACAGGGAGGAGCTGGCAGGCTCAGCCACCATGTGTGGCCACCACAGCTGTGGTCAGGGGCAGCTGAGGAGCCTCTGGCCGCTGGGGTGGCCTGGCAGCTGGGCTGTGCAGGTGCCCCAGCTCTGGGGGGCCGTCCAACAACCTGGTCCTGGGGGGGTTTTCGTTGTCTTGCATCTTGAGCGGGAGTAGACAGCCTTGCCAGGGGCTGCTTGGAGAGACCAAGAGGGACCACCTGCCCTTCCTCTGAGGGCCGTGCCTCACCCCCCACCAGGATCTAGCAGGTTTCTCTTCCTGGACGGGCAGCAATGCCCACCTAGAGGGCCGCAGTCTGCTGAGTCTTCCAGGAGGATGGCAGAACCCAGCCTGCTCACGGCCTCACTCCCTGCCTGCCTGCCTCCCAGGCCGCTGGCCCCCCAGGAACTGAGCAGGGCCCTCACGCCCTGAAGCCAGTCCCTGCAATTACCGGTTGGCAGGCCGAGGGGCAGAGTGTGCCAGCCGGCCTGGCAGCTTGCTGGCGGCCAGCGTGTGCTGGGGCCTGTCCTGCCCAGCTTAGCCGCACAGGGCATGGAGCTGGTCCGAGGGAGGGGAAGCTCGGGTCTGAGCTCTGTCCCCGTCTTCGGAGCCCATGGGGGGGTGCTTGCTTGCCGTCCCCCTTCCTGGCGAGGCCTAGGGTCCGTGCAGTTCAGAGCTCAGTTACGGCCGCTGCGGGACAACAGCCCCTCCCCGCCTTCGGGCTGAGCACCCCCTCCCCGCAGGCATTCTGCCTTCCCTCTGGCTCCCTCCCCACGCCCACCTGTGTGTGCACAAGGACAGGTGTGCACATCCGCGAGGCCACCAGAACACACGTGGACCCGCTCACTCGCCCGCAGGTCGGCCCCGGCACAGACACCGCTGTCTGCCGACACACGCCACACGCGGCAGTGCTCTGAGTCATCACTGTTGGCTACGCAGTGCATGCTTGCGGTGTGAGTTGTGTGTCCCTGGTTATGCGTGTCCACGTACGTGTGCAAACATGTGTGCACGGTGAGGTCTCGCACACACATGCATCTGTGCACACTCGTGTGGCTGCAGCGTGTGTGAGAACGTGTGCGTGAGTCACAGCAGGCGCGTACGGGTGTGAGCGCGTGTCTCTGGCCGGGGTGACTAAGGCCGGGACATACATCATCGCTGCTCCAGCCACAGGGGCCGTCTTGGGTCTGAAACGGGGAAGCCGGGGGCTGGGGGGCTCCAGGCAGCGTTGCCAGGCCCTCTCTCCCGGGAACATGAGTCGGGTGCAGGGCGCTGCAAGGTGCTGAGGGGACAAGGGCAGGGTCAGATTTCCCTTTTGCCAGTCCCCTTGGGGGCCAGGGTCAAGAGGCATGGTGGGGCCTGGGAACCGGGGAGGAGGAGAGGGAGGCCTGGAGCAGGTCAGCCACGGCAGGAGGGGGCTGATCTGAGCGATGTTAGGGAGCAGAGTGGACAGCAAGCCTGGAGGACCCACACCCCACGTCCAGCTCCAGTGACCGCATGCAGCAGGCTTTCCCAGACGAGAGGCAGGCACGATGGGCTGCTGGGGGCAGCCTGTACTGGGGTCTTTCCTGGCTGCTGGCGCAGCCGCACAGGGTGAGTGCAGGGATATGGCAGCCGGGAGGAGAGACAGAGCTCAGGACCGGCTGCTGAGAGGCGCCCGGGGCCCTCTGGGCATAGGAGGGCATCCAGGAGGTCCTGGGGCTGAACAGCCGGCCAGACAGGGGCCCTTTGGCTGGGGTGTTTACTTGAGTCTGAGTCGGCCATGGGAGCCCCTGAGCTCCAAGACCCCATTTGCACTCAGCGCACGGGGGACACAGGGGCACAAGCCGAGGGAAGCCCACTGCCCTCCGGGTCGGGGAAAGCAAGGCCCAGAGAGCGGTGACCTCCCAGGTTCCCTGGGCAAGGCAGGTGGGGCTGTGGCTGCCCCTTCGTGGGCGAGCCCTCCTGGCGCCTGGGGAGCCTGTGTAATTACGAGGCCAGGAGGCAGCCGCTTCCCACTCCCCACCCGGCCTTTGCCCTGCCAAGCCGCACTGGGCGGTTGGGTGGCTGGGCGGTTTCCAGGTATGTCTCAGGAAACCTGGCACCCCTGGTGGCTTGCGGCCGCAGCCTCTCTCCGCAGGCTCTATTCTGGGGTCGGGCTCCACCCTGCTCCAGCTGGAGGAAGGAGAAGGCATATTTCAGTCCTGTGGGCATGGGGGAACCGGGGAGAGACACGGGCACCCTGCCCAGGGTGCGGGGTGTGAGGACAGGACGCATGGCCATCCAGGTGGCTCAAGGAGGGCCATGAGAGTGGGCTGGCTTTCATGTGGCTGCAGGAGGCCTGGGTGGGACCCTCTCAGGCTGAGATGTGGGTCTGAGACCTGCCCCAGTGACTTCCCGATCCCCAGCCTACGGGTGCCCAGCTACGGGCTGCAGAGGTCCTCGGTCTGGGTGGAGACGGGGCTGGTTGCATGGAGGGAGCTCGCTCTGCTGCCCCCAGCATGGCGGTCTCCCAGCATGGGGGTCCATATTCCAGCTGCTTGCCTCCTGGGGAATCCTGCCCCTTCTTCTGGGCTCTGCTCCGTGCCACCTCCCCGCAAGGCCGCCCCACCCTGGGCTTCCCTCTGACTCCCCTTTGCCAGTTTTCCCTTGCAGAAGGCCAGAGTCCGGAGTGAGGTTCTCCAGAAAGGGGCTTGGTGTGCAGGCCCGGGAGCTGGGTGTAATGACCCTCGCCTATGGAGGTGGCCCAGAGGGTGAATGGTGGACGTGCCTGGGGTGGGAGGCGCAAGCCAGCCTCCTGCACTTCCTCTGCCCTGGGTGTTCGCTGGCCTCCGGGAACCAGAGCGCGGTTTGCCCTGGGCACAGCCCCGTGACTCCAGGAATGACTAATTCCGCTCCAGCAATAAGCTCTTGGAAGCTCTGAGAAATGACTTTACCCCCTTGTTGCTGCTTCATTAAGCTCTTCCTGAGTGAGTGGAATGAGGGCTGTCCTAATCCCCTGGCATGGGGCAGGGGGCTCAGGGGGCTGGGCAAGACAGGCCACAGTGGCCACCCCCTGCCCCGGTCACCGGCAGACCCTGGGGTGGGGCAGGTGGCAGGGCGGGTGTGGTGGTATAGGACGGGGCCTAGAAGTCCTGGGCCCCTCCTGCTGGGCCTCAGGTGGGACTTCAAGGCCTGGGCCTGGGGGCCATTCATCAAGGCTCGGGGCCCAGCCCTGTCCTCTGGGTCCTGGCTGGCAGCCTGGCCAGATGGGAAGGTCGACCCACCCTGGAGGCCGCCGGCACTGCAGACGGGGTTTGGCCTCTCTTCCCCCACCAATCTCGCCGGCCCCGTCTCTCTGCAGGCGGGAAGAGCCAATGCAGGGGGTGTTGGTGACTGGGGTCCTTGTCCACAGGTGTTCCTGGTCCTCGGGGAGCTGCTTCTGTCCTGCAACTGGGCGGTGGTTGCTGACATCCTGCTGGTACGTGTGGAGGCTGGTCCCAGGGCCTCTTGAGGGGAGGGGGCTGGAGTCTGGTTCAGGTCTGGGAGGACCTTCCGAGACCGTGGGGTAGGGGACCGAGGTCATCCTGGTACTCTCAAACAGATCTACTGACCACCACCTCCAGTTTGCTGATGAGCAGGTGGAGGTTCAGAGAGGGCAGGTGCCCAGACCAAGGTCACACAGCATGCGAAGGCATCGAGCCAGAACAGGAGCCCAGGCTGGCTCTCAAGCACCCCCTCTTCCTTGACCACACTTCTCAGCAAGCCGGCTCTTTGGCCTGGGCTCCGGGTGTGTGGACGGGGGTGGGGGACTTCAGGGTGATAGCCACTGAGCTGGGGGGTGGGTCCGGCTCAGGCTGCAATGCGGCTGGTGCCAGCCCAGCATGTGATGCCGCTCTGCCCGGAGTGTGGCCCTCACCGAGCCTTGTGCTCTCTGTGTAGCTCCCCTGTCCCGCCTCCCGCCTCCTGTTAGATGTCAGGGGAGGACTTTGGATGCTGGCGAGCTTTGTTCAGGGCCCCAGACCTGGGCCTCATCCTGCCTCCTGAGGGGCTGGCATAGGGCAGCCCACACCCAGGGGAGCCAGGGAGCCTGGCGATGGGCTGAGTGCAGTCCTGAGGCAGCCGGGGCCAGGGCCTGGCCCACACCTGGACTTCAGCTTCGCCTCTGCCATTTCCTAGCCGCGCGTGATGTGGGCAAGCCACTCTGTGTCTTGGGCCTCAGTTTCCCCATGTGGACAATGGGGTGAGATACTCGTGGGTTATTGTGGGTGTGATGTGACAAGGGTGCCGGCCACAGCTCTGCCTGTTCCGTCTCCTGGCTTCCCAAGGACTCCTGTGCCCTCAAAGCTGAGTTTGAAAGGGCCATGCGGGCCTGCTTGATTACTGCTGTTGACGGAGTGGCTCACTCCCTGCCTAGACATTCTGCCCCCCATTCCACAGCCCAGGCTCAGCGGGTGAAGACAGTGCTGCCCTTTGACGCCCTGGGGGTGTATCAGCTGCAGGGCTGGTGGGTCTTTTCTGCTTCTCCCTCCAGGCAGAGGATCTGGGCTCCTGCCCAGACTTGGCTGCGACGAACAGCCTCGGGCCTCAGTTTCCTTCCTGTGAAGAGAGGTGTTTATGATCAGCCTGGTGGGGTCAGCCGGGTGGCCTTCAGAAGAGCTCTCCGTACTCGGGAATGTGCGGCCAACATCTAACCTGGGGCTGCCCATTTTAGGCATGGGGACCTTAGCTACCCCCCGCACTGGCATCTTGGGAACCCTGCAGCTTCCTCCACCCCCACAATGCCGCCCGCTTTCCACCCGGCAGCCCTGTAGATATGCGAGAACGGCACCCGTGTCCCCCCTGCCCACCCGGTGACTGTGTTTGCAGGAATGATTAACCTCCAGGACCTTTGCAGGGCTGTGCCTGTGCTGGGGGCAGGGGAGGGGAGGCGTGGGGGTGTGGGGGTCAGGGCCAGCCAGCCGTGGCCTGACCCGGCTGGCTCTGCTGGGGAGCTGTCTGGAGCTGCCCAGGGGGCTGTGCTCCCTGCCATCCTTCCCAGGCTTGGAGGTAGCCAGTCTCTCCACCCCAGGAAAGCTTTCTGCTCCCCCTTTCCGGAAGCCCCTCCACGAAAGGTTGCCTTTAGACCCTGCGGGGGTCTGGGCTGACTGATCCTTGCAGTCCTTGGAGCTCAGAGAAAGTGGGAGGGCTCCAGGAGGGAGTGCTCTTGGGCCGAAGGCAGGTTGGGGACAGGCTGTGGGGGGTGGGCCGTGTGCCGCAGAGGGGCAGGTGTGGAAGGTGACAGAGGCCTAGAGTGCAAGCAGCTGGGCAGGGAGTGGGGTTTGGGGGGTAGCTGGAGCCCGGAGGATTGGAGGAAGCTGGTTTCCAGCCCTCAGGCAGGGGGGTCCCTCAGGGGCAGGGAGGGTGGGACCGAGAGAGGGGTCTAGCGAGGGTAGGATCCGGGCTAGAAGCCTGCACAGGAGGGCAGGAGGCCCCGCGGTCCAACAGCTGGCTGCCTGCCCTGCCTGTCCCGAGGGTCGCCTGGCATTAGCCCACGACAGCAGCCTGCTCTCTGGCCCCCCGGTGCACAAGGAGAACCCAGGCTCTCCCTGGGGCAGAGATCTCAGGGGCTGGCTGGGCCAAGGGCTGTGGCACCTCAGAGAGCGTAGGAACCGGGTGTGGGGATCTCACATGCTCCTGATGGGGCGCTCCTCAGAGCACCCGGGGGGAACACCACTCTGACACAGCTGGCTCCCAGTCTGAAGACCCCCTGCAGGCTCTGTCCTTGATCCCATACCCCTCTGACGGAGCCCCAAGAAGCCCCTGCCTCCTGAAGGCTCATGAGGGAAAGGGTCTGGCTCCTTCACTCACCTCCAGCAGCCCCTCTCTGGAGGGTTCTGCTCCCTGGGAGGCAGGGGTCGTGTCCCCCCAGGCTGAGCTCCCGGCGCCCCTGACTGATGGCGTCTCCAGCTCTCTCGCAAGGCCCACGAGGGAGGCCTGGAGCTAGGCTCCCCAGGGTCAGCAGCAGGGAGTAGAGCAGAAGTGGAACTCACCATCTCTCCCAGATCAGGTTGGTCCTCTGGGGTCCTCCTCTGCCAATTTCCCCGGTCCCCCCTGAGGGCATCACCGTCCTGTTCTTCCTGCATCCCGGTACTTTCAGTGCGTCCCTGTTCTGCCCACCTGCCCATCCCATCCCCCTCCCCCAAATGCAGCTGGCTGTGAGGGCTGAGTGGGGAATACAGGAGGCAGGCTGCTAGGGAGTGCGTACCTGGTGGTTGCCGCTCTGATGTCCTGTGGGCCCTTGGCCGGTGTGGGTTATGCCCCAGGCTACAAAGGGAACAGCTCTTCTGAGAAAGGAGAGTCAGAAACAGAGGTGCTTTGTCTCAGAATCGAGTGGGCCTGCAGTTTTAGGAACCCAAAGCTTGCCCTAAAATTGCCAGCTTTGCCTGCTCCCCCCACCCCACCGGCGTCATTTGGTGGCAACAGGACAGAACAGGTTGGGGATCCACCACTCCTGCCCCCGATAGCAAGGGACTGGTTTGGGCCCAGCACTTCCCACGGGCATGGAAGGAACCTGACCGAGGGTCCAAGCCTCCGGCGTGGACTTCCCGGAGGCCTACCCTCCAGGACCAGCGGTGCGTAATCCCTTAAGTATGGGCAAGAAGGAGGCACAAGGGGCTGGTGCAGAGCTGAGTTCAGCTCCTTCTCCGGCCTAACGGCAGGTCCCGGTGCAGTGGGGGTGGGCAGGTCCAGCTTCTCTGGCTGCCTGGACAGAGAGGCTCAGTGTCTGGCCCGCCCCCCCCCACCCCAGCATCGCCCATCCCCCTCCCTCTGCCTCAGCTGCGTGCAGAGCTGAGCTTGTCCTTCTCTCTGCCTTCCAAGCGTCCCACAGTGCACAGAGATCACAGGAAAGGCTCCTCCTTGCTTGTAACAGCAAAGCGGTCGACGGCCAGATCCTGGAAGAGCGGGCTGGGCTATTTCCTGGCAGGGTGACCCTAGAGAGGTGACCCACCCTCCCCGGGGAGAGTTCCCTCATCTGTGACATGGGGATTGTCATCCTACCTCCCTCTTGGCGAGGCTGAGTGGATGTAGATGGGCAGGAGATCTATAAGGCGCAGACAGGAGACATTTCATACATGTTACATATATTCCATCTTCTTGCCTGGGCTCAGGTTATGGACACCTAGGTCTTGGGGAAGGGTCTCTGGGGGGAGTACCTCCCGTTGGGATTGTGTGGCCGCTGCTTGAACCCCTCCCCTGGCTTCCAGCTGGGTTCTACTGGCCTCATCCACTTGGCTGACTTTAAGCAGGTCCCCTCTGAACCTGGCGCCCTGCTGTGCTCCAGGGAGCATGAGGGAACGCGGACAGGGGCCTTGCTGCCCAGACAGTGTGGGGGTAAGGGGAGGACAGGGTGGGGGTGCGCATTCAGTTGGGGTACACACAGGGGCTGTAGGGCAGGCCCCCGAAATCTGGGAAAGTCCATCCTGAACGACAAGTAGGGATGCTCCCGCTGGGCCAGAACGGGGAAGGCTGGTCAGGCAGAAGGGTCTGGAAGTGTTCTGGGGCCGGGGCATTATTTCGGTCTGCTGTCCACAGGAAGAATGGTAACGAACCTGTCCTCCCAGTAGGTCCCCCTGTTTGGGGATGCAGACCCTGAGGTCACACAGCTCCTGAGTGGGGGGCCTGGGATTGGAGCTCAGACATTCTGTTCCAGAATTCATACCCTCTTCCAGGCGTTGCGTGGGGGTCTCTTCAACAGGGCCATCTTTGGTCTCTGCCCAGTGTGGCCTGAACTTCCCTAGAGAAGGGCCCAGCCCTCTGGGCCCCGCCCGGGCACCCACGCGTGCCCATGCGGGCCTGCACTCCTGCCTCCTCGCCCTGAGCTGGGTTACCCCGTCTCTTGAGTCCCAGCCCGGCCTGGTCCCTGCCAGCCTCGCAGCAAGCCCTGGAGGAGTGGGGTCTCATCCCAGGCCGTGGCATCCCCAGCCCTCGGAGGGGCCTGATGTCCCGGTAGTGGGGCGTCGCTGACTCCCTGTGGTCCCACTGACTTGGCCAGCCTGCCTCAGCTCCCGGGCAGTCCAGGCGGGAGCAGGAGGCGGGACGGAGGGGCACCCATGCTCTGCCCTCCTCTGGAGCTCCCCTGACGCCCCTGTGTTTTGCAGTCTGTGGTGGTGCCCCGGTGCCGGGGGACAGCTGAGGCGCTTCAGATCACGGTGGGCCATGTCCTGGGAGACGCCGGCAGCCCTTACCTCACTGGACTTGTAAGGGGGGGTTCCCAGAGGGGACGGGGGCAGCTGCTGCAGGCCGGCAGGCAGACGGGCAGACGCAGCCTGTCTTTGCAGATCTCCGGCACCCTGAGGGCCGCGCGGCCCGACTCCTACCTACAGTCCTTCCTCAGCCTCCAGTACAGCTTCCTGGGCTGCGCCTTCGTCATAGCCCTGGGGGGCGGCTGCTTCCTGCTGACCGCACTGCGGCTGGAGACGGACCAGGCCCGGGCTCGGCAGCCTGGCACAGGTACCCCCAGCCCTCACCCCCCCCCCCCCCCCGCCAGGCTTGGGGCTACGCCTCACGGGAGCAAGCGGCACAGGCCGCCCCGAGCAATCTCACTTGTTAATTTGTCCGTTTGTTCAAAAGTGGCCATTAACCCCCTCGTCCCCCCAGCTATGTGCCAGATGCGGGGGGTGAACACCCAGGGTGCTCTAGGGCAGAAAGACAAGAAACAGACAGGAAGAGCAGAAGACCTGGTACGTTCAGGGTGATCAGTGCTGCGTACAGAGAGGCGTAAAGTAGACCAGGGTGGGAGGAGGAACATGTGGGCGCGGCTTTCAGCTCTTGAAAGATTGTCCTAAAGGTCTTCGATGCACAGGTGACCCGGGAGCACAGGCTTGGAGGAGGTGAGGCAGGGAGCCATGCAGCTCTCTGCGGGGAAGGGGCTCCCGGCAGACAAACAGCCAGTGCAAAGGCCCTGAGGTGAGCCTGTGGCTGACATGTCTGAGGCCTGGCAGGGACTCCAGTGTGGCTGGAGTGGGAGCAAGGGGGACAGTGGTAGGGGTGAGGCCAGAGCAGGCAGCTAGGGGTCTTGTAGGGACCATGGCCTTGACTTTGAGAGGAAGCCTCTGTGCCGTTTCCTGTAGACAGGCCCCAAGGTGTTTTATTTATAGTGCAAAAGCACAACTGTGGTTGCTGTGTGCAGAACAGACTGGAGAGGTCAGCGTGGAAACGGGGGCGCAGGACACTCTGTGTCATCAGGGGAAGCAGTGGGGCTGGGACCTTGGGGGTGGCCTTGAAGGTGAGGAGAAGGAGTCACATCCGGAGCTCGTTCTGAAAGCAGAAGTGAGGGGTTTCCTGGCCTGGTCCCAAGGCACCTTCTGCCTCCCCTTCCCTCCCATAGGGACCTCCGACAGCAAGGACGCCGAGAGCCAAGCCCTGCTTTCCAGTACAGGTTCCATCGCCGAGAACCTCTGAGGCCCCCACACCCCGGCGAGGAGGTCCCACTCCCCCTGCTGCACCCCTCCCTCCGGCCCCACAGCCTCAGTGCCCCAGTGCCCATCTGGCCCAGGCTCCAGGACCCCGGCTGAGCCGCACCTGCTGCAGCTTCACACCCAGCCGGGGCGCTGGCCGAGCCTGTGGGCTGTGGATTGAGCTATCCGCACCCTCTGCGGGAGGCCTGGGCCGCTCCAGCCTGGGGCCCTGCGCCTGGTTCCCTGGGCCCTGATTCAAGCGTGGCCTGCACAAAGCCCATGGATTTCTGAACAACCGAGTTATTCAGAGCCTCCAGGTGTCTCTGCTGGGAGTGGGGGCAGGAGAGGAAGAGGAGGGCTGCTCCCCAGCCAGGACCACTCCCTCTGCGGGTCAAGAGGGCACAGGACACCCCTTTGCCTGGGTCACCCTCTGAACAGAAAGGGGGGGGTGTTGGAGGGGGGCTTCCACTCTGGTGCTGCTGTGACTTCAAGCCCCCAGGAGAGGCACGTTGGACCCCACAGGGACTCAGCTGCCCTGGGACCAGGCGGGGCTGGGGAGGCTGCTCCATCCCTGGGGCACAGCGTGTGGGCCGGGCTGGCTCTGCGGGACTCGCTTGCCGCTGGGTTCGGAGCAGCTGGGCGCAGCAGGAGCCCAGCAGCTTCCAGGCCGGCAGCGCCGGGGCTGCATGTTCTTCCTGCCCCAGGAGCAGGAGCGTCTCTCCACCTCCCCTGGGGCCTGGCCAGCAGAGGCCTGCCTCCCGGCACCAGACTCACGCACCCCTCCTGACCCTTGCTTGCTCTGTGCTCGCCTCCCTGCTTGCCTCCCTGCCCCTACTGCTGGAGGGTGAGCTCTGGGTGCTGGACCCTCCAGCTCAGCCCCACGTCCTCAGCCCTAACCCTCGGGAGTGGCTACCCCGAGGCTGAGCAGCCCCTCACCCGCAGTTTCACCCTTGGAGCTCATAAAATGGGCTGCTCCTGAACTTGTGAGTAACAGCCCACACCTAGTCACATTGTATGCAGGGGTTCCCACATCTCCAAGCAGTTTTCTCCTACCCCCAACTCGTTTCTAACCCTGTGTAT
This sequence comes from Mustela lutreola, assembly GCF_030435805.1. Classification (NCBI taxonomy): domain Eukaryota; kingdom Metazoa; phylum Chordata; class Mammalia; order Carnivora; family Mustelidae; genus Mustela; species Mustela lutreola. The sequence continues at coordinate 60,833,584 of NC_081304.1, read as the reverse complement.
CCGGAGATAGGGTCAGAGTCCTCCTGGGAAGGGCTCAGTCCTACAAAGCTGCTCCCCCAGTCCTGCCCACTGGACGGGCCAAGCACGGGTGCTCGACGTCAGCTGTACCCCTGAGTGGCCAGGGGCAAAAACCCAAGGTCCCCGAGCCCCCTTTAGGTTCTGTTAATTGGCTAGACCGGCTCACGGAACCCAGGAAACCTGTTTCCTCGCCAGATCACTGGTTTATACTAAAAGGTGCCACTCAGGAGCAGCCGGCAGAAGCGAGGGCCAGGACGCGCTGCGGGGCAGGGGCAGAGCCACGTGCCCCCTCCAGAACCCCATCCACCCGCATCCCCACGTGCCCACCCTGTCGCTGTTGGCTTTCGTGGACGCTTCATTACTAAGACACCATTGATTAACCATTGGCTTTTGGTGATTGATTCGACCTCCAGCCCATCCGCCGTCTGTCACCAGAGGTCAGGGGATGGGACCGGGTTCTCCCGGCCACCAGCCCCCCTTACGTGGGGCCCAAATGCCCCCTCATTAACAAACAAAAGGCACCTTCAGGTCTCTCAGCATTGAGGAAATTCCAAGAGTTTTAGGAGCTCTGTGCGGAAACAGATGAAGACCAAACGTGTGAGCCCCCAGTCAGACTTGGTTTCTGCTAAGAAGGAGAGGCCCAGTCTGGGGGGGGTGGGCAGGATGCCAAGGACCCACTGGGCAGCACCGGCTGTGACCTGGGACGCTTCCTGTGCCTCACACTCCCAGCTGTGTGTTAAGAGGGGTGTTGAGTGTGGCTTTTCCAGCCCCCATTGTGTGATTCTTACAGGCCGGGCCGAGGCCCGTGGAAGCCCTGCTCTGAGGCCTGACCCTTCCACCCTGCACCCCTGGAAAGGAGCCTTGAGAGGCTCCCAAGAGTCAGAATGGTCACCCTACCTCTCCCACCCCAGCGTCCAGCAGCTGGGGAGGATGATCGGAAACAGGTGGTGGGTGGAGACGCTGATCCAACCCTGCCCCTGGACCTCACAGCCCAACACAGGCAGGGAAACGCCAGGCCAGGTGAGGCACACCACCCCTGTGGGCAGAGGAAGGGGTTCTGTCCCCCAAGAGCCTCTGCGCAGGCAGGTTGGGGGAGGAGCTGGCCAACAGCAGGAGAAGGTGTGGGGGAAGGGCAATCCCCCAGGAGAGGGTGGGCCCAGGAGAGGTGCGGGATGGGGAAGGCAGAAGGCTTCTGTGGTCCTGTGGGGCTGTGTGTGCTTTGGGGGCAGGAGAGACTGTCTGGGAGCTGGGACTCGAGTCCTGAACCCCGGGTTTCTCTGACTCAGTGTGTCCCAGGGTTTTGTCACGGGGCTGGGCAGCATGGGCCTGGCTGGGACTGAGCTGGACAGAATGCCCAGCTTGGAGTTTAGGGTGTTCTCATCTCAAGTTTGGGGGCAGGGCGGGGGCCTGGGCCGGCGGCCTCTGGGAGGTGAGAGACCCGGCCTGCTCTGCCGGCTGTCCTGGCCAGCTGCTCATGCTCCCACACTCCTGTCTCACCGGGCGGTCACTCAGGCCTTGCCGCCCCGGGGCCACAGGTGCCCAACCGCTTAGCTGAGCAGAGGAGTGGTCAACCCATCACACCTGTCTGGCCTAAAGGACAATTCTGAGTAATCCCTGAGGCCTGGAGACTCTTGATAGCCTCATTTGTGGGGCGTGTACGGTCAGCAGGCCCAGGCCCTCAGGCTTGATCCACTCCCTCTGCCGGCTCGTGCCAGACAAAGTGTGCTTTCCAGCTCCCAGGTGTCATCACGGCATGCAGGTGTGTGCCTGTGCTCTTCTCTGTGTCTGCGGGTCAGCAGGGGAGGCTTGGCGGTAGGTCGGCTCTTCCACACGGCCCTCAGGCCTGGAGGGTGGGGCACGGGCCTTGAGATGGTCACACCAACCCTCGAGATGGTGTCCCTGCAACACCAAACACGGGTATGTCTGTCCCATCCCCTGGAGTGCCCGACTTTCCTCCCTGTCTGAGTGGGAATGTGGACGTTTGGGTTGAATGTGGCCTCTCGACAAGAGCTGGCGGTTGGGGGGGGTGGCCACTGGCACTAAGCTTTCCCCGTAACACAGGAGAGTGTGCCCCCTCTATGTGACTCTGTCTGGTGGGGCTGGGGCCTGTGTGCAGAAGGAGCTGAGCGGCCATGCTAGGCAAGGGAGGGATTTGCTGGAAGCATATTTGGGGCTCAGAGAATTAAGGGACACAGTCCAGATTCAGGAGGCTGGGTTCAGTGTATGCCCTCTGTTAAAGGCTCTGAAAAGTCCAGCCCCTCGGTCAGGAAACCTGGTGTGGTCCAGGCATCATGCACAAATGTGGAAGGCCTTTAGCCACCCCTGAGTTCAGGGGAGCCCTCTTACAGGGGACCCTCCCCAAAGGGCCAGACAATCTTCCCTGTTTTCTTGCCACCCCAGTCAGGATTTAAAGCCTGGGGCAAAAGAGTCCAGTGGGACCCTTGGGCATTCCTTGATTTTTAGCTCTGTTAAGCCCAGGAAACCAGGGTGCTGCTGGGAAGGGGGAAGAGACTCTGGATATCAAAACGTAACAGCAGCGGAAGGAAACAAACACAAGCAGTGATGGTGTCCATCATAACCATCTTGGGCAGGCCACGGGCCCCCTCTCAGATGCAGCCTCTTGGCGGGACCGGGACCGGGAAGAAGCTGGGCTCAGGGTCCTTCAAGGGATCCTTTGTTTCTGGTAGTCGGAGTCCCCGATCAGAGGAGACTGAAGCTTCGATCATTTAGAAAGCATTAAAAATGTTCAAATGACAGAACAGGGACTTCTGTGTTCGTGGGGACTCAGCCATCTGTTCTGGGCAGGAGAGAGAGGCAGGGACAGAGCATTCTGAGCAGAACTCGCGAGGCAGGCCCAGGCTGGGGGATGGAGCAGCCTGGATGAGTCCCCTGCATGGCAACAGCAGTAGCCAAGAGGGGCTGCCATCTCCCCGGAGCTGGGTGCTGACTTGAGGGAAAGGTAATCAGAGGGTGGAGGCAAATGGCACATGGATGGTGATGGAGGGTGGAGTCAGTCAGGGAGAAAATGCCTCCTCTAGAGGGGCCATGAGAGGAATCTGGGTGGTGTCTGAGTCACTCAGAGCAACAGGGACCCGATGCAAATCAACACACCCTTCCTGTGCACCTGCTAAATGTCATTTACTCATTCAATCAACAAACATGCTCCGTGCACCTCCTCTGCACTGGGCTGTGGGGAGGAATCCGATGGGGTACAGGGCCCTAAGGCTCATGGTTGGGGGGGTGAGGTGTGCCGGGTGGGGAGTAGACTTTTGTACAAACATAATCAACACAACGAGTTTGGTGGGAAGGAAGCATACACAGGTTACTCAAGTAGCCCAGAGGAGGACATGTTCCAGGTGGGTCAAGGAGGGCTTCCTGGAGGAAGTCCTGATCTGTGCTGGGTTTTTGACGGAAAGGGAGAGGAGTGAGCTGGGTAGACCCGGGAGGCAGAGCCCGACTAAGGGCAGGGAGAGGGGGCTCCCAGGTGACGCTCTCCGTGGTCCTGAATGTCATAGCATTGAGGGGAGACCAGAGACTATGTGCACGCACCCCAATTCCTATAAGCTTCCAGGCTCTGGAAAGTGAGATATCCATGAGTTCAGGGGTAAGTTTGAGAGCCTGCCAGTAGGATCTGAGGCTGGAGATCGGCATGGGTCATGAAGGGTTCTGATGGGTCTTGGAGACTGTGTTAAGGAACTTAGAGGTTTTTACCCTATGGGCAGTAGGGAGCCGTGGAAAGGCGGTGTGCAAGGTAGTCATGAGGTCCTGTGTGTGATTTAGAAAGTTATTGGCAAAAAGTTAGGAGGAAAGACTGGAGGGGGGTTTTGGGGTAGATGGTCTTGGGTTGCAAAAAGGTAAGATGTTGAGTTGGGTCAGTGAGCAATGGGACACTGGGGTCTGGAAGACAAAAAGTGGACAGGCCCCAGATGTGGTTGTCAAGGCAGAAGGAGTCCCCCGTGGCCCCAGGTGCCCTCTGCAGTGACAATGAGGAGGACGGTGCTATTTGGCAAGAGATAAGTAATACCAGAATGGCATGGCTTATGGGGAGTTCAGTTCTGATTGTGCTGAGTTCAGGAAGCTGTGGGAGATCTGGGTGGGGGTGTGTGTGAAGATGAGGCCACATCTAGAGATGGAGGTTGGGGTGTCCAGGGCACGTGGGTGATTGCTGAGAGCCTGCTGAGGGCGGGGGTGTCCACTTGAGAAGGGAAGAGACAGGCCTGAGCCCTGGGGGATGGGCAGAGGGGACCAAGCTCCCCATTATCAGCCTTGGGGAAGCTGGTGTTTCCGAGGATGCTCTGCAAAGCTCGAGACACCATACCAAATGCTCTGTGGGTCATGGGGACACGGCAGCCTACACCTCCCCCTGGGAGACGCACAGTGTATGCCCTCCGTTAAAGGCTCTGAAAAGTCCAGTTCCTCGGTCAGGAAACCTGGTGTGGCCCAGGCATCACACACAAACATGGAAGGCCTTTAGCCATCCCTGAGATCAGGGGAGGGACCTTGTGGAGCTCAGAGCAGCATCGTGGGGCAGCAGAGGACGCATTGCATCAGGGGCAGGCACACCTGGGTTCAGTGCAAGTCCCTTTGCTCACCAGGCGTGTGACCTTGGACACATCCCTTCTCTTACGTGGGTCTCGGTCTCTTCACTGGCACTGGAGATAAGGGCCCTGCAAATCGTCTGGCTGATGGTCCGTTGATACTGCCAGAGGCTCTCAGGAGACTGCAGTGATTTGCCCAGGGTCACACCAACCAGTCTTGTCCTCCCTCTCATCCTGCCCTTGGTGGCCCAGGATTCCCCTACATACTTGCTCTATAGAGTGTCTTGGAGTTAAAACCTCAGGAAACCCCACACAGTAAGAAGAGCTGCTCAGAGGAGCCCCAAATTTGAAGGCTCGAAACTCTGACCTCTTCTCCTGCTCTGGGCCTACTGGGCCCTGGAAAGGAAGTGCTCCCCTTTCTGGTCAAGAGCTTAAACCATCTCCCCAGGCAGGCTATGGCTGGAAGGAGGAGGACTTTTGGTGAGAGGGAAGGGGGCTTGGGGTTGTGCTTTGAGCTGTGGTTGTGTCTCCTTCACAGCTGGACAGCTGGGTGCAGCCCCACAGATGGATGCAGCCCCACAGATGGATGCTGTCCCCTTGCTGGCACCCCCCCCCCCCAGTTAGTAGGGGACACTGCCAGGACTGAGCCCCAGCCCCAGGGAGCTCCTAGGTCTGTGCTGGCCTGTTGAGCCCGGGTCGTCCCAGAGCGCCCAGCAGAATTTCCCGTATCCAGCTTCAAGCTGGAAAGAGGCAGCCAGGAACTTTCAGAATGGAGTGTGTTTCCTGGCCCTCCCGTGACCGTCATCCACACCCAACACACCGAAGCATATTTTTAGTCACTTTGCAGGATTTAGAACACACCTCAAAGGCGCCAAGAAACACTACCAGCCTGGGGTTAACTCTGTTCTCAGCAGGAAGAGGGTACCTCGTGCTGCCTCACCTCTTAGGTATGCTGTGACTCACCATGGCCAACACTTTCGTGGGACCCGCACCTACCTGTGGACATGGGGTCCAGAACAGACCTCGGTGGGGACGGAGCTCCCATCCCAGGAGGGTGGTATCAGAGTGCAGGGTCAGCACCGACTGGGCCACGAGCTAGCTGGATGTCCATGATGGGGTCTTTTCTGGACGCAGGGACCCATCTGTGAAACATGGTGTACTTCTGGGTTTCCAGGCTCTGTGTAGTGCTGACATTCTGCCCTCAGCACTTGACATGGGATTTTAACTTCAGCCAAAGCCTCAAACAGATGGAGGGGCTGGGGCTGAGGGTGGGACACAGAACCACAGCTCTTCTGAGATGGGTTGTGGCCCTGAACACGGAAGTGACTCGACCACTCTCCCCGGGAGCAGGACTCGGCCTCCTTCACTGCGGGCGGCGACCACTCAGACTTGCAGACTGAAACCTGTCCTCTCTACCCGCGGGAGAGACGGGCACCCAGAGAGAACTGCGGGTCTGCCCGGGGTGCGTCCCTTCCCTGCGCAGCTGGGAGTCCGCAGCTTGGGGAGGCCCCGTGGGAGCCCCGCTCCCCTTGCCAGGGGCTGCCTCTCGGGGCCCCGGGGGCTCGGGGAGGGTCCCGGCGCGCACGCCCGGAGTGGTACCAGGCAGAGTTCAGGAGCTAGAGCGCGGTTTCCCCGGGGCGGTGGGCAAACAGTGGTCTGCGTCCGGCCAGGCCCCCACCTAGCCCGCGCCGGGCACGCGGCCGGGCTCTCCCCAGGCCGACTCCATCAGGGCGGGGGGCCGCACGGCTGGGCGCCCCGCCCACCGCCCGAGACCCTCTCACCGCTCCCCGGACGCCGCGCGCGGGAGTGGGCAACCCCCAGCCCGCCCCCGCCCAGCGGCCGCGCGGCGCACTGCGCCCCCGTCGGCGGCCCGGGGCAGCACGTGCGGGGCGGGGCCGGGCCGGGCCGAGCCGCGCGCCGATTGGGCGTCGCGCGGTGGGCGGGGCCGGGCCGCAGCTGTCAGCGCTCCGGCGGCGGCGGCGCAACGGGGGACGCGGGCCGCGCGCAGCCGGGCCGGAGCGTAGGAGCCGACGGGCCGGCCGGGATGGTGCAGCGGCGGCTCCGCGGCGCACGCACGCCCTGAGGGGGCCCGGGTTAGGCCCCGCGCCCCCCGTGCCCCCCGCCGCCGCGGCCGGCATGATGTGCCTGGAATGCGCCTCGGCGGCGGCGGGCGGCGCGGAGGAGGAGGAGGCGGACGCGGAGCGGCGGCGCCGGCGCCGGGGGGCGCCGCGAGGGGCTGGAGGTGGCGGCTGCTGCGGGGCGCGGGGCGTGGGCGCCGCTGGAGTTGCGGCAGCGGACGACGAGGTGCAGACGCTGTCGGGCAGCGTGAGGCGGGCCCCGTCCGGACCCCCCGGCGCCCCCGGCACCCCCGGCTGCGCAGCCGCTGCCAAGGGCCCCGGCGTTCAGCAGCCCAAACCAGCCAGCCTGGGCCGCGGACGGGGGGCAGCTGCGGCCATCCTCAGCCTGGGCAACGTGCTCAACTACCTGGACAGGTACACCGTAGCAGGTGAGCGGGTGCCCCCGCCCGAGAACCAGGACCCCCGCCTGGAGGCACCCCGGGAAGCCTTTGGTCCTCTGGTCCCTGTATTCCAGCCTTATGTAGGTTTCTGAGGGCTCAGTGCTCTGGCACAACTGGGGCAAACACAGGTCCAGTCCACAGACCGACTCCTCGCTCCCCACAACCCCGTGCCGCCGAGCCAGGGGCCAAAGGAGTCCCCATCCCCGGAGTAGCCGGCGCGTCCTCGCCAGCCCTTGACGTCCCATCCCTTGTCCTCTTCTCTGAGAGTATCCTCTGCGTGTCTCTGTGTTCTCGCCTCCGCGCCCCCTCCCGCCCCAGCCGCAGGTTCCCCGGCCTCTCTTCCCCTTCCCCCAGCCCGGGCGGTCTGTCGGGCCCTAGCGGGTCAGCTCCTTCCTTCCTCCGCCGCTCCACTCCCCTGCGTGCGAGCAGCGAGTGCGCGCGCCCCTTGCGGGTGTGCGCCAGGGGAGACCGGGTGTGTGCGCGCGGGCGGCGCGGATCTGTGTGTGAGCGCGTGGCTGACAAAGGCTGGGGCTGCGGGGAGCGGAGGGAGGGGCGGGGCGGGTCCGCGGCGCCTGGGGACCCAGGATGCGGTTTGCAGCTGGCCCTGGCTACAGGCCTGAAGACGCCTCCCCCTGCTCTGTGGCGCTTGGGGCCTGGTGTAGGGCACAGGCCGCTGGGGCTGGAGAGGGGGCTGCCGCGTCCCGTGGGAGCGTCTCTGGGAACCCGCCTTGGGGTTGGGGTGGGGGTCGATAACCCTGCTGGTTTCTAGTCCCAGATTTGCCTCTCAGGTGCTTGGTGTGTGACCTTGGGCCAGTCTCAGTGTTTAGGTCTGTTTCCTGTTGGTGAGGTGGTTGATCCCTGGGCCCTGGGGGGATGGACGGGCTTCTGGGGTTCTGGCTGCTCACTCCCCCTCCCCCGTTCTCAGGGCTCTGCAAGTAGGGCCCTTCCGTGGACTGAGCTGCCTCTAGGTGAGAATGGTGTAACCTTGAGAGGAAAGCACTCTGGCCAGCGGGTATGGGGGCTCCCTGCAGGAGAAGAGCGGTGACTACACATGGCACCTGGGCCCAGAACCAGCCCAAGCACAGCCTGGCAAGAATCTGGAACAACCAAAAGGAAAAATGAGAGAGAGGGAGAGAGAGATAGGAGGAGGAATTTTGGACATACTGTAAAGAGAACTTTGTAGGTTGGGGGAGAGGAGAGAGGAGAGTCCTGGTGTAAACTGTGTGGCCCTGGGTCTCCTTCCCTTCTCCTGGCCTCAGTCTCCTCTGTTGAGTGGGGTTTTGTGTCAAGTTAAAGGGAAGAGCTCTGATGGGAGATCCTCCCCCACCCCCCACGCTCAGAACGCCCTGGCCCTCCGTTCTCTCCCGTTCCAGGGAGCTGGAAGCGGGTGCCTGTGGCACCAGATCCTGAGCTGGGCCATGTCCAGGAGGCTCTTGGGTCAGCTCAGCAAGAATACTCCGGACATGCTGCCTGGGACCTGGGAGCTTAGGTGTCCTCCTAAAGTGGGGAGAAGTCAGAGAACGCTGGGGACTTCTGAATATAGATGAGACTGAGGCCCCCGTGCCCCTCATGTCCGAGATGGCCAGGGAGGTCGGATGAGGCTGGCACTCGACCCCCAAGTAAGCCTCGGTCTGGGGGGAGACTTCCCAGTTCCTGCTGGACGCTGAATGGAGCTGCTTCTGGCATTGTGACACTTTACTGCTTGTTTTTTTCCGGCCCCAGACCACCCCTCCCTGGTGTTCTCAGGGACACTGACTCTGCCAGGGACTGAGGGGAGGGGGTGGGATCAGGGAGCTGTGGGGCTTATCTGCCTAGCCCTCCTCAGGTCCCAGAGTTAGCATGGGAGCACGAGATAGGAAATTTCGAGTGAATGGGTAAGGGGGGGATGGAGAATGGCAGTTAAGAGGGGCGTGGGGCCGTGGGGAGGAAGGCCCGGAAAACCCTGTGCAAACAGCAGGCCTGAGCTGCCTGTCCCTCCCTGTCCCGGCCGGCCCCTCCCCCAACACCCAACAACATACACAGATTTCCTCTCCGGATAAGCCTGGCTCCCTCTCCCTCTCTTTATGGCAGACTCCCCCAACGCCCCTGTCCTGAGTTCAGTTTGTAGGAAGATTCCTGTCTCTATGACAACTGGTACAGCGTGATGTGTTTGGTGGGGGAGGGCAGGAGAGGGCTCATCCTAGGCCCGAGTCTACCTGTTGCTGGCTGCCCCAGCTGGGACACAGGAGGGGAGGCAAGCCCTGAATGGCTCGGTGGTCTTTGACATTTGGCCCACCTGGCCCTGAGAACCTCCCCCACGTGGCCCTGGCCTCCTCGTCAAAGAATGGAGAGTTTCCGTCTCTCTCTTTAAGCTGTCTTGCGCCTTTCTGTCTTTATGGTAGGGGCCAGCTCTGTCCAGAAGAAATACCATGCAAGCCACATACATAATTTAAATATTCCTAGCAGCCACATCAGAAAAGTAAGAAGAAATAAGTGAATTAATGTATTTTATTCAACCCGCTCTATCTGAAAGTGTCACCGTGTCATTCATATAAAAGCTATCCATGGGACAGCTCTCTCTTTCTTGCATACTGACTTTTGGAACACGGCACGTGACCTACAGTTGCAGCTCATGTCAGGTGGGTCCGGCCCATTTCAGGGGCCACGGCGGCTGGGTCACTGCGGTGGGTGGCACGGACCCCATCTTTGATGCCAGAGTTGGAGTCAGGCTCTTCAGCTTCCCAGCTGGGTGACCTTGGGGGTGTCCCCTGAGCCTTGCGGTTGCCGCGTCCTCCTCTCTACCTCCTGGGTTGGGGGAGTCCGGGAGGATGTTCTTAAGCACCTGGGCCAAGCAGACCCCCAGGAGAGCTGCACCCTGTCAGTGCCATCCCTGCCGGGCCTCTGCACCCGCTGGGCCGGCCCTGCGCCCTGCCCATGTTTGTGTGGCATAGTCCCTTCCAGGTCCCTCTGAGAACCCCTCCCTTCTTCAGCAGGCCGGTCTCCATCCTGGGAACTGCGGCAGCATCTGGCTCTGTCCCCGCATTCCCAGCTAATTATGGCCTCTCCTCCTCCCCATGAGAACCCCCTGAGGGCAGCAGGCCTCAGAAGCAGGTGAGAAGGGCCCAGCCCTGGCCCTGGCCTTCCTTTTGGGGTGGCTTCAGCTGAGTAAAATCAACGTAGCCCAGCAGTCACCTCTAGATGCTTCGGGCCATCTGCTGTGTGCGCAGAGGGGACAGGCACCTATTAAAGCTCGCAGGGTGAAACAAGTGGGACCAGGACCCCACCCCCTCCCAGGGCAGCGTCCTCTTGGTGGTGGTGGGGGTCCACAGCCCCTGCTTCCGGCCAGGGCAAGGGCCCTCTGAGCAGGTGCACTGTGGCTCTGCTCCCAGGGCCCCTGCTCTCCACTCTGAGTCCAGTCATGGCTAGCAGCTCAGGAGGAAGAGAGGCCCGTCTAGCGAGGGTCTTGGGGTCCCTCTCCCCAGGTCTGTGTCCTGGTGCCAGGGCTGCCTCTGGGCTCCCCCTCTTCCATCTGTGAAATGGAAGCAGAGCCAAGGGTGTAGGAGGCATCATTGGGTTCCTGGAGACGGGCCCAGCCGGAAGCGCTGGTGCAGGCCTTGTGTACCGCCGGAGAGTGGCTGTTGGGAGAGGAGGCTCTGCCCCAACTTCCCTGAGACCCGGTTTTCTTTGCCTCTGACCCAGCCTGTCATGGACGGGGCGCTGGAACTGGGGCAGGGTAGGGGCTGTGGAGGAGAGGCAGAGCCCTGCCTGGGGGAGCCCTTTCCTGGCGAAGAAGCCGTGGCTGTGGCCCATGGCAACTGCTCCTCAACACAAACCCAGGAGGGCCCATCGGCCTGGCAGGACACCTGAGCTGGGGGTAGGATGGGGTGGGGGGTGCTGCCAGCCTGGGCTTCTGGCTACGGTCAGCCTGGCTGAGTCTGTTCGGGGCTGACAGATGGGGAGGCAGAGGCCCAGGGCCTTGTCCAGGGTCACTTGGCTGGGTGGAAGCCAGGTCAGGCTCCCTGCTTTGTGGCTATCTTTGTGGATAGAGATGGTCCACACCTCGGGGGGCCTCATCCCCTTGGGTGGCCCGGCTGCGGCCACGTCAGCGGTAACTTCTGCCGGGTGCGGTGTCCCAGGGCCACATTCCAGAGGGCCTGTCTGGCAGGCCAGCAGGCAGGTGAGCGGCCGGGCTGGCCTAGACCGCCAGGGCCAAATGACTCACCGCCAGTGCCCGTCTCCACACCTTCCGGCTGCGCTCTGGGCCTGTCAGTGGACATGCCTTGAACACGCTACTTGGTCTGGGACCCAGGGCATTACTGGCCAGCTCTGCCTCTGTTTCCTGCTTTGTGAGGAGTGGGAGGGCTGCAGATCCCTGAGGGGGTCAGAGAGGAGGGGCTCCCATCCTTCCCCGGATAGGAAGGGGCTTGGGTTTCTGCCTGGGTATGGGGGCCTGAAGCCCTGCGGCAGAGGGGATGAGAGCAAGGGAGGTGACGAGGGCCCTGGCTGGGTCCTCAGGCTCCCTGTGTGGCCCTGACTGTCCCCATCTTCCCAGCCCAGCTTCCTGTTTCTGGCTGTGTCAGACCTGCTGTGTCACCTAAGGCAGAGCCTGACCCTCTCTGAGCCTGAGTGCACCATTGATGGTTCTGTCCCTCCCTTTCTGTGGTTAGGGTCTTGCTCCCAAGGGTAGTGTGAGGCCCGTGGTCCCTGCTGCCTGCCGCCCCTGCTACCAGCTCTGCCTGTGCCCTCCTTCCCCAGGACAACCAGGCCAGTTCCCCAGTGGCTGCTAGCAGCTGAGCCCAGTCTCCCCTGGGGGGGTCTCCGTGGTGCCTTGGCCTCCTTCCGGAAGGCTTCCCAGCTTCCAACCACAGCCTTCAGCACACCTGCCCCATTTCAAGGGGCCGACCTTAGTCGTCTGCACTGGGGGCTGGCCAAGGTGTGGCCAGGTGCCAGGGGTGGTTAGATCCAGTCCCACCTCAACCCGCGGATTCTTTTAGGCTGGGGGCCCTGGTGGGTTCGGATGACCCTGCTGAGGCCTGGGTCCTCGTGCTGGGGCCAGTGAGGTGCTTCTCTCCCCACCACAGCATACAGCAGGCTGTGGGCCCTGCGTGAATGGGAAGGATGGGGGGACGTGGTCCGGGGGGGGCCCATCTGCCCCCACCCCCAGCCCTGGCGGAGGGGTCTCATTGCCCCATGTGGGGCAGAATGGCTTCTGTATGTTCGGGAGGTGACTCTTGGGTCTCCTCTGCAGGCTGGTCCTGGGCCACACGGTGAGAGCCTGGCCCTCTCCTGGCGGCAGGGAGGCTGGTGACAGGAGCCCTGAGGGTAGCTGGGTGAGGGGCAGAGCACCTACACTGTTGCAGAAGTGAGCAGCATGGAGGCTGGGAGGGCGTCCCCTCACAGGGGTCCCTCCGCTGCCCTGGGGCCCGGACTGGGGCTGTGCCCTGCCACCGGCGAGCTCTGTGTGCTCCTCACGGTCCCGTCACCGTCCTGCGCGGGTTTGCCCAACAGGCTCCTGGGAAGCAAGGAGCACAGGCTGTGTCTGGGCCGCTGCTGTTGCCGGGTCACTCGCTGTTTCCAGCAATCATGTGGGCAGTTGGTATGGAGGTGGGAAGGGGCGTTAGGTGAGGTGAGGGACACTGGCCGGTCCCCGCCTGGCCCGGCAGCCTCTGCCCCACGTTCCCTTCTGAATGTCCATCTAGTGTCTGAGAGGTGGGAGCCGCCATGGGTCTCAGCCGCTAAGGCTTTATCTCCCCCTACCCCCGGCCTCATCCAGGGTCTGTGGGTCAGGATAAGTGTGGCCCTGGTGGTCTCGGGAGAGTCCCTGAGCCGGGCCAGGGGCAGGGGTGGGGGCGTGTCAGGGAAGGAGTGGCTGTGCAGAGCCCCCAAATTACTAAGGCCAAATCGGTTCCAGGAAAGCTGGCCCCAAATGATAGACTAGAACCTCGGGACAGAGGCCAGGCCGCCTGTCCCTGCCCACTCTGGGCACAGAGACTCGGTGGGATTGGGGAGGGCCCTGAGCACGGGGGTTTGGACGGTGGTGGGGTGCTCCTTCCTAGCACCCACAGGAAGGGGCTGCTGCAGCTGCAGGGTCTTTAGGGTCACACGCTTGGGGTCTGGGTCCTCTAGGGAGGAGGTGGGGCCTCTCCGCGGGGCTGACCCTGAGGTCCCTTCCTGCCTTGTCAGCCAGGGGCTGGGGGCCTCGGCTTCATGGTCCCTGTAGAGAGCACTGCCAAGCTGTTCTGACAGAATGCCCCAGATCTATCCAGTGACGTGGGGGTAGTGGTCAGCGGACCTGGGTGTGTATATGACAAGTGTGGAGGCTGCAGGGATGGGGGGTCCTGGGGAGCTGTCTGAGGGGCAGTCCGAGGCTCAGAGCACAGGCCAGATGCTCCCGGAAGTCCCTCAGTTCCTCCCCAGGGGATGGGCAGGATGTGGCCCCACGGAAGCTCTGGAGGCAGGTTAGAAGCGACTGCGCATGAAAGTGGGTCCGGCTCAGGGACAGCCTTGGCCAGTCCCCTCGGGCTGGGGGCGGGGTGGGGGGGCGGTGACCACAGGGCCCGCCTGTGGCTCACAGCCTTAGCCTTCCAGAGCCAGGTCAGCGTAGTCAGGCCCTCGGGCTCCTGTAATTACTGGGGCGGGAGCTCTGGCTGAGCCTTGGAGTGGCAGTGATCCTCCCAGAGCAGCCACTCTGAGCTCTCCACAGGGGACCCAGTCCCTCTGAGACGGACCAGCCAGTGGCAGGCGTGGCCCATCCCTTCCCAGCCCCAGCCCCTGTCTTTCCTGCCATTTGCCCCTTTTTGGAGAAAAGAACCGTGAGGGGGGACTTCGCCCTGCTCTTTGGTCATGGCCGAGGCTCCTGTCCCTGAGGACATTTCGTAACTTACTGATGACCTATTGTGTGCCAGGCTATGTTCTAAGCACTTTGTACTGATTAATGCATGGAAGCCTCACAACCAGGTGACTCAGATCTTAGAATTAAGACCTATCACCGAGGAGGATACAGACACAGAGAAGTTAAGTAACTTGCCTGAGGTCACACAGCAGGATAAGTGGAGAAGCCAAGATTTTAACCCAGATGGTCGGCCTCTGGAGGCCGTGCTCTTGGGAATTCTGCTAAGCTGTCTGCTGCTCTGAAAAAGGCAGGGTGAATGTGGGGTGTGGGCATTTGTGTTTGGGGGCATGCCCAGCCCTGGCTGACAAGGTGGGAAGGAACCTCAGGGTCATGTGGTCCCAGACTTGCATCTGAGGCTGGTCTGGGCTGGGGGCTCCTGAGGTCAGTGTGATTTCCTCTTCTACCTTGGTCTTGGGGAGGCCTCCGTGATTGCAGCAGGTTAGGATCCGGATCTGGCTTCTCTGCGGTCTCCTGAGGACCAGCAGTGTGTGTGTGTGGGGGGTGACACTGTGAATATCTGTGACCAGGTCCGGCGCCAACTCTTCAACAAGAGCATCAGAGGAGGGAGTCGGGGGCAATTGGGAGACATGACCTTGGGTCTGGGCCCTGGACACGGGTGGAAGCGCCCCCCCACCCCCACCCCAGGAGGAGGGCCCAGCTGTCGTCAAGGCTCAGAAGCCTGAAGGCTGGGACGAGCATCTCACAGGGGTGGCACGAGGCAGCCGTCACCCTCAGTTAACCCAGGGAGCACCGTGGGGGTAGCGTTACTGATACTGGGGTCGGCCAGTGAACGGAGAGGAACTGGTGGGTGACTCTGCTCTCGCCAGAGCTGGCGGCTGCCGGGCCTCAGTGTCTGCTCCTGAGCCCGGGACTCAGGTGGAGATGGACAGTGCAGGTGAGGTCAGACTGCAGAAGGGTGCTGGAGCCCCTGGAGGAGGCCGGGTACAGAAGAAGGGGGACTCTCCGGGGTCACTCATGGGGCTGCAGGGGGATGGGACTCTGGTCTGGGGAGCGCCATGGGCCACTCTGGATGGGGAGGAGGGTGGGGCCAAGCCACCAGGAAGGCTGGTTTCAGGGGAGAAATGGAGAGGAGGACACTGAGTTGGGGGCAGGGGGACTCTTATACCAACTCAGCTATGAAGGAGGGAGAGGGAGGAGCGGCTGGCAGAGGGAGCAAGTCAGGACAGTTTCCACCACCAGGACAAGATTAGGGGCTTCCGTGCAGGAGGCAGAAGGGAGGCCCAGGCCAGGGGTGCCCCAGGGCAGCGTCCCCAGGGGGCAGGAGGGACGGTTGGCTTTGGGTGAGAGGCGAGACCCTTGGTGCTTGGGAGGAGTGTAACTGGGAGTCAGTGGGCGAGCACATTTCCTTGGGCCAGGGAGGAGGCCCCTGTGCAATGATCCTGACTGTGGGTCGAGAGGCTGGACTGGCAGCTGTGGCTGTGTGGTGGCTGGGGGCTCCACTTGGCACGCCCCAGGCTGGTACAGGGGCTTGGCCTGGGCTAAGGAGGCTGCTCCTGGGCGGGAGGCCCGTCCTGTGACCCCACCAAACCTCAGCCTCCAGGAAAGAGGCTAAAAATAAGGCTGTGGTGGGAAGAAGGGAGGGGTGTGTGGGCCCGAGCCAGGCTGGGGCCCAGAGGAAAATCCGAGACAACCAGCGGGCTGCTGTGACACATGCTTCCCGAGCCAGCGGCCAGCAGATCTCACCCGCCTGTGGCCGTAGCCCCTTCCTGGCCACTAAGAGGGAAAATGGCCCCTTAAAGCTTCCATGAGGCCCTGTTCCCAGGGAGGGTTCTTCCTGGAGCTCAGGCTGTGGACATAAGCCCAGGCCCTGGGGTGCTGGGCTCCTTTGTCTTGGGCTCTGGCCGCCCAGGAGTTCCAGGATGTCCGTCTAGATGTGGAAAAGTGTTCTTCCTCCTTCCCAGGAGCCCTGTGCATCAGAGGTGGTCAGGGGAGGCTTCCTGGAGGCAGAGGCAAACTCTGGGACTTGAAGAGCTGCAGGGGTGAGGCATGGTTAGTCAGGGGGCTAGGCAGGACGTGCCCCAGGGAAGATGCAGGAGTGTTTTGATTTGCTGGGGACATATGCCGTCTTCGTGACAACCATCTTGCTATGGCCTGCCTCCCCCAGGGCGGCCCCCTGCCCTTGTCTTGCAGGGGCCCAGGGAGAGGCCTACTCTCCTGCGACCCCCCCACTGCACCTGTCCGTAAGCACACGGAACCTGTGACGTGTCTCCTTTGGGGGCTGCAGATGACCTGTCACCCCCCCACACACACACAGCTCTGCAGCAGCTCCTGCTGGAGGGGGCCATGGAGAGTCCACTCACCCACTGTCTCTGTCTACAACTGGGGGGCCGATGAGAGCACGGCACATGCAGAGGCCGAAGGACACGCTTTCATGTTTGCTAACAGACCTGGTGTGTCTCCTCTCCGACCCTTACATGCCGGGTGACTCATGTAACATGCAGCACGGGGTCGAAAATCCTAGGTAGCCTCGGGTTAGAAGAAGCACGTCCAGAGCCTCTCACGGGGCTCAGACCTTAGTGGCGACCACACCTGGTGGCCCTTAGCTCCTAGCAGCGGCGAACCCAGAGAGTGCATATCCATGTCCATAGGCGCCTTCCCCATAGAACTCGCTAGTCCGAGTGTGACGAGGGCTAAAGCAGGAACGGCAGGGGCACCTGACTTATTGAGGGTGACGGGAGGAGAGAAACCGGGAAGACTTCCCAACGGAAGAGGCGCCTGAACTAGTCTTGAAGGAGTGGCCGGAACAGCACTGTCCCCAGGGTGGATGGGGATGGGTGGGCGGTCAGGGTGCCGCAGAGAGCCTGAGGGCTGCAGCATGGCATGGGGGCGCTGGTATTCCGAGTGTGGCTGGCGTGAGGTTGGAGGGGCTGAACCTGCAGCCTGTAGCCTGGTGAAGGCCAGGGTCCTTGTCTGGGGCACTGGGGAGCCATGGGAGAGGCTGGCAGCTTGAGAGAGGGTGGGCAATGGAGGGCCCGGCTCAGGAGTGGGCACGGATAGTCTGTGGGGCTGGGAGGTGAGCGCAGGTGGTTCCCTGAGGTGGGGCCCCTTGGTAGCCCCGCTGTCCACAGGCCCCAGACAGGCCCCCGGCCTCCGCCTTCAGGGCATGGCCACAGCCCGCCTTGGTTATTAAGTCATTAACTGGGCCTCACACAGCCTCTTCATTACGGGTAATTATGGCAAATCCACTCAACGTTCACAAGGAGGTGGCCAGTGTTTCCCGGCTGTCAGGCCGCATCCCAGGAAATGACTCTTGGGGGGACAGCCGCCAGTGGGCGCCTCCGGCAGGCCCGGGGCTGTGGCTCTGCCCACGTCACTGCTGTGTGACTTGGGGCGCGGGGCTGAGCTCCACCTGCTTCAGTTTCCCTGTTTGTCTGGGGGTGGGGGAGAGTCCCGGCCTCGTGGGCCGAGCTTGTAGGGTTGTGTGGGCCCTGAACTGGGAAACCGGTTATGGTGCAGAGGTGGGCCCCGTCGTCCTCACTATCATTGCGACGAGGGCCGGGGGTCCCCCGCAGGCAGGCCCCGTCATCTCCTTGGCATGGGGGGCTTCTCCTCCTCTCTCCCCGTCCCTTCTCTGTGCACATGTGCGGGGGCCCAGCCCCCTGCGGTCCTCTGTGAGAAGCAGGGCTGGGGGTCTCCTGGCTCAGGAACCCAGTGGAGCTCTGGGAGAGGGAGCGGTGTGCAGGAGCTGGCTGGCCCGTGTGGCCATGGCTGCTGCTGACGTTAGCTCTCCTGCTTGTGCCGCTGCTCCGCCGCTCGCCCCGCGACAGGCCGAGTCCTCGTGGGAGAGTAGATAGAAATGGCTGGGACTTGGGAGAAGGGCCGGCAAGGCCTCGAGGGGTCTCCTTCCCCCCAGGAAGCCTGGAGCCCCGCCTGCTTCCCTCGGCACCTCAGCTCTAGTATCGGGAGAGTGGGGGTGCTGGTAATCACCTCGGGGACAGCCGGGCGGGCGTGTGCACGTGCAGGGGAGCGGGTGTGAGCATGGCCTGCGACCCCTCTGCTGCTCCTCGGCTGGAAGACCTCCTTAGTGACTGTTGGGGGCTTTGTGGCCTCCCCTGAGGGCAGGGCCACAGGCAGGCGGGAGTTCCAGGCCAGCAGGTGGGAGCCGGGTTGGGGACAGAGGGCCGGGTGTGGCTCAGGGGGAGAGGGGAGGCCAGATGTGACCTGTAAGCACCCTCTGTCTTCCCCTCACAGGCGTCCTTCTGGACATCCAGCAGCACTTTGGGGTCAAGGACCGTGGCGCCGGCTTGCTCCAGTCAGGTGAGGCCCGCTGCCCCCCACCAGGCCCGGCACACCTGCTGGGCCCTTCCCTGCTGGCCTCTCCCTGACTCGAGGGAAGGGACGTGTGCTTCATGTCCACATCTCATGGCCGAGGCTCCTAGAAGACAGCTTCCCCGAGCCTCTCCCTCTTTCTTGTAAAACAGACAAAGAACAGTCTGGGGGGTCAGTGGGGGACAGACAGGGGTGTGGTCCAGGTCCGGGGCCCTGGAGGTGACCCTTCTTTTGAGGTCTGGGGCCTCCTCAGGAGCCGGTGGTCCAGGGCCTACCCTGAGGCTGCTGGAGGGACTTCATTAGGTTGCTGTGCAGGACGGTGTCGGGGAAGCCTTGGTGACCATGTCTCCGCAGCACACCCCCTCCCTCCCCCGGCTGCTTCCATTGCCCGTTGGGCTGGGAATCCTCTCCCAGATGTAAAAGCAGGAAATCCCCTTGGCCGGTCCCAGGCAAGGGCCTGAGAGCCTGGGTCCCGGGTGAGTTCTGAGCCTGATGTCCTCTGCCCCCTGGGCTAGGGCAGTGTGGCAGGCCGTGAGCCGTTGTCCCTGCCTATCTGCCCCTTGCGGCTAGGCCCATGTGTCCTTTGCCCCTGCATGACCCACCCAGTGCCTGAAGCTGGCCGTGTGGCTGTGGGCCCAGTTCATTTGGCTCCGGTTCCCTTTGGCCCTGGAGTCGTGGTCAGATGTGTGGGAGGAAGTCCGTGGTGTGCATTCCAGAGTGTGAACCCCTTGCCCGGCCCAGGCTCCCCAGGGAGGGCGGGGTGGAGGGAGCTGGCCCTGTCCAGGAACCTGCCTGACCTGTCTCGGTGGCATTCCAGGGAGGGCTGTGCCAGGCCTCCGTGGCCTCCATGAGCCCCCAGAGCATCACCACTCAGCCAAGCCCTGCAGCCTGGGCCCGTTCCCAGGTAGGGTCCTCGGGGCACAAAGGGAGGGCCTGGTGGTTATCGGGCTCGGCTCAACAGACGGCTGAGTGAGCTGGCGCAGGGGCAAGGCTGTGGGGTCCGACACCCTAAGCGCAGCCAGTCCCCACCACTGCCCCCAGCACTGCGCTGAGGACATGAGGCCACACCCATCCCCTGGTCCTTTCCTCTGGCCAGGCCTCCCAGCGGGGCCAGAGCCAGTCAGCCACCCCCAGGACAGGCGCAGCCCACCTCCCGGGCTCTGAGCACACAGTAACCACCACACAGCCTGGAAGGGAGCATTTCGGCTGGATGTAGTGGGGGTGGGGCTGGGAAGGCAGGAGACAGCCCGGCTTTCCAGCCACCCCCCGCCCCACCGCTCTTTGGCCCCTGATTCCCGGGGACCAGGCTGAGTCTCCTCCCCTCCTGGCCTTGGCCTTGCAGACCAACCAGGAGCCAGGTCTGCCCTGGCTCCCTGCACTCAAGCCCCACCGGTGTGGTTGAGGCCCACACAGCCTCCTGGGGAGGGCCTGTTGCCATGTGTCCTCAGCCACCTCCCTGGCCCCTGGGAACCTGGTGGGAGGGCGACAAACAGCCAGCAGCGTCCTTGTCTCTGGCTGATCCTCCCAGAAGCTCTCTTTGCAGCTTTATGTCCCCGACGAAGGGGCAGAGGCCGAGAGGAGTCACAAGGACTTGCGGGCCTGGGATGGGGACCCTGTGTGTGTCACACTCTCCAAGCGCGGAGGGCACACGGGTGTCCGCTGGCTCGTCCAGGTCTTGTCCCCAGCGTCTGAGCTTCTGTCATCCCTGTTCTCTGGGTGGTGGTCTCTCAGAGTCCTGGACCCCCATGACCTTTGCCTTAACACCCGACCCCCAGTGTGACCGGGCGGGCCCCCGGAGCCTAGAAGCCAGGCAAGCTAGACCAGGATGTGACTCAGTGGGCAACCAGGCCAATCAGCTAACAGGCCTGGGCCCCAGGCACCTGTCTCTTCCCTGAGCCCCTGATAAGGTCAGAGCAGGGTGGAGGCGCCCAGATCAAAGGGCGAGGCTGCAAGCAGAGTCTGCTGCTTGTCTGTGGGCCCCAGGGGCTGCTGTGCTCGGAGACAAGGTGGGGGGAGCTGGGGGTCAGGCCTGGGCCTGCCCCTGCCTTTTCCCCGGGACCCAATCTTGAGAGCCAGCTTGGGAAGAGCCTGCTTTTGGCCATCCCCAGGCAGAGGGCTGCCAGGTGGGAGCCGGGCCCCGATTCCTGGGAGGAGCAGCAGCTCAGCCTCTGTGATTACAGCTCATGCCACCCTGGGAAACCAGGAGCCTGCAGAGCCTACACCTGAGGAGCAGCTGTTGCCCAGCCCAGCCCACTGCTGGCCAGGCCCTGGGCTGGGCTCTGCCCCAGGCTCTGTCCCTGCTTTCCAGTGGGAACAGAAAACATATCCAGTCTCCACAAGGCATAGGGAGCACCTTGGGGACTGGGAGTAGGATGGGGACTGAGCAAGGGGGAAGCTAGCTCTGCCTGGGGGCAGGTGGGCAGGCCTTCCCAGAGGAGGGGACGTGCAAGTGGGGCTCGGCAGGGTGAGTGGGCATCTGCCCGGGGTGTGGGAAGTCCAGTCACCCTCCTTCCCCCGCTCTGAGCTGATGAAATACACCCGGGAAACGTTTACCTTACGTAGCTGAGCCTGAAAACCCAAGCGAGCAGGGGGATTCCCAGGGCCAACGAAGAGACCTGGACCCGAAAACAGGGTGGGCGCTGGTGTGGAAGCCAAGTGGGCCAGAGCACCTGGTGACCAGGATCTGTTGCCAGAGCTTGTGACGGTGTTTTTAGTGTGAACATTTTATGATGAAGAATTTTAAATACACATCAAAAGCAGGGAGAGCGGCGCCAGGAAGCTCCACAGAGCTCTCGCCCAGATGCACGGGACTGTCTGCCAGTCCAGGACCCAGGCTCCAGGGTTCCCCGGCTCTGAGGATCGGCCCATGCAGCCTCAGTTCCTGGTGTCACGTGGGTGACCTGGTCTCCCCCCAGAGCCCAGGGCAAGCTCCCTGATGTCTGGCTGCACCCTCAGGCCAGTGGCAGTTTGTCTGTGAGGGCACACATCTGTAGGCCAGAGGGGTCCAGGCCCTTCCACACGTAGGAACCCCCAGAGGCAGACCTAGCTGCTCCCAGGGGAAGGCTCCGTGACTCAGGGCCTGTGTGGGACACAGATGGCAGTGCCCACCAAGGACAGAGTCAAACAGAAAATGGGCAGAGCCCACAAGGAGGTGGCCAGCTGAGGCTGGAAAATGGGGAAACTGATCTCTGAGCAACATACAGGCACTAGGTCTGCCTTCAGGGCTTCCAAGCTGTGTGAGCTCCGTTTCTAAGAGTCAAACTTAAAAGACTGGGTGAGCACTTTAGTGAGAAGGAACAGGGAGCTCCTTCCAAGACTCAGCTCAAAATTCTGGAAGTGAGAAGGTAGGCACTGAAATTTAACACTGGAGCAATTAGACCCAGTCAAAGAGAGAATTAGCAAATCAGAAGATGGGTCTCTGTAAGGCAGCCAGTCGGGGCAGGGGAGCGGGCTTCAGGCTCAGGCACTGGACTGTGGGGGAGCAGAGGGAGGGAAGGCTGGGTAGAGGGCAGGGTCACGTCGCAAAAGGAATCTGGCTCTCGTCCTGGGATGGTGGGGGGCCAGAGAAGGCTTTGGGATAGGCAGGTCCCTGTCTGATGGAGGCATCGAGATGTTCTCTCTGGGGCTCAGTGTGGGGGTGGATGGGAGAGGGGAGGCAGCCCAGGGATGTGGTCGGAGTGGTCACGAGGATGTTCCAGGATGGGGTCGGGGCAGAGGCGGGATGGGGGACAGAGGAAGAGCCAGCTCAGACTGAAACCAGACAGCAGCTCTGCCTTGGGGCCATCTCCTTCTGGCCTTTTACCCTCCCCACTTCATCCAGCGAGGCTGCCCCTGGCCCCGACTTTTCCCAGGGAGGCCCAAGAACCCATCTTCCTGAGACCTGAGGGGCCAGCCCAGGGTGTCTGTCCTTAGCGGTGGGAGGGAGGAGTGGTTCCCATTCTTTCTGCAGGAAGTCTGCATGGTGATAGGGCCGGACTGTCCTGGGTCCTCCCCATCGTCCGGCTTCCTGGGCCTCCGTCCACCACGTCCTGTGGGCAGAGTCTGCCTGAGTGACTTCCCTGCCCACAGGAGAAGGAGGATGGCAAGTCTCCCCAAATAACAGTTAGGCCAGATTTGGACTTTGTAAAAATAGCCTCGTTCAGCTGAGGCTGCGGTGGGGGCTGGACCCAAGCTCCAGGGCCACTGTGGGGAAGCCCAGGGTCCCCCAGCCCAGACCTCAGCTGTTCCGGCTCGAGGACCATCTTCTGGGGGTCAGCAGGGCCGAGCGCACCCTGAGAAGGGTTCGGCAGCCCCACGGGTGGGGTCAGAGGGGCTCTGAATCCTTAGCGGCGTGGTCCGGGCTCTGGGCGTGGGCCCGCAGAGAAGGTCAGGGGCCTGGGCAGCCCCTCCCCGAGCTCTCCCTGGCCCTGCATGGCGGGGGCACCACCCATCCCACAGAGAGCCTCCAGGCCCCCTCTGGCCTGGCTGCCTGCCCGCGGGGCCCATTGTCCTGGTCCTGTGGGCTCAGCACACGTGAGTTGCTGAGGGCTTCCCCACACCCGGACCACAGGATGTCCTCGTGTGGGAACTGCTGGGAAAGCCGTCCCACAGACCGGGTGGGGCCGCCTGGCTGCGCAGAAAGCTCTCCTCCAGCGAAGGTGGTGGGGCGGGGGGTGGTGGGCAGGGGATGCTCCTGGCCCGGCTGGCTTCACCCCCAGCCCGTGGCCGCTGGCCAGAAGCCTCTGCACACCCGCCAGGGACCAGGTCCTCTGCCAGTCCTCCTGCTGGGCGCGGTTTTCTTCCTCTCCCTGCTTGGTTGTGTTCAGAACCCCACACCGCCCTGCGAAGTCCCTGAGGGCCCGGACGGGTTCCCTCTCTTGTCTGTCCCGAGCAGAGGGGAGGGCTGCAGAGACAGATAGATCTGTTCCTCCTGATCCCGGACACCCTTGTCCCCGAGGATGCAGGCTCAGGAGGGTCACTGTGTCCTTTTGGGCGAGTTCCTCCTCCTGTCAGTGACCCAGCTCTATAACAGGGTGACACAGTGGAGCTTGGCTGGGGCTGGGTCGTGAGGACAGACTGTGTCTGGCTGGCCATCCTCTCAGATGGGCCAGCAGATAGCCTGAGGTCCTCTCTGTGGCAGGCAGTAGGTGGGGATGGCCTGGGGCAGCTCTCCCCTTGGGTCTGTCCACTTTCTCCTCAAAGGGGAAGAGCAAACAAGCCATGGTTGTCCACGGGCTCCTCTAGCACCTTCCCCTGCTCTGGCCTGGCCCACCTTCCTGCAGTCCCCCTTCCCTGTGCTGGGGTCTGTAGTGTGATTTAGAGTGAGGACCCTGGAGTTAGACAAACGGGATTTAACCTCTGGCTTGGCCGCCCAGAGAGCTGTATGACTTCACTCCTTTTGGCCTCTGTACCTTCCTGTGGGGTGAAGAGACGAGTGTGGGGCAGTGAGGTGACTGGTGTTTAGGTCCAAGGCGTGTGCTCGGGCTGCCAATGGGAAGTGAGGTTCTTGGTAATGGGAAGCACCCCGCCACCTTCACCTTCCTGCGGTATTGCTCCTAAGACTGGTGGTGTAAGAATAGTCTTGATTTTAAGTATTATCATCCCGGTAAACTCCTATGCACCCTTCAGAGCCCTGCTCTGGTGTCACCACCTCCACAAAGCTTCTCTTCACGATCCTTGCCCTCCTTGCTGGTTTCCAAACAGGGCAACCCATGGACAGGGGTCACTCTTGATCTGATTCTTTTTGCCTACCCCCCTCCCCCCACGGCCCCCAGTGCAGACAGGCACAGAGGGAATGGTTCCTTCTCCTTCCCTAATACATGTGAGTCCTGACGAGGCCCACATCCTGGTCTGATCTCAGGCAGGTCCTGGGAGGCAGACCCAGCAGGAAAATTCTTTTTCTAGATATGAGGAAGTAATTTCTGTGTTGACTAACCTAAACAAGGGCCCAGTGTTGACCAAGGTTGCGGGCCCTGTGCAGGGTGTGGCATCAGGCTCCTCAGGTGCTGTCTTACCTTGCACTCTGAGCGACCCTGGAGTTGCCGTTTTATCTTTGTTTTACAGAAGAGGAGGCTGGCATGTGAGAGGCTGTTGTTAGAGTTTCAGGAATTGTGTGAGCCGGTGGTTGCACACAGCCATCAGGAGCCACTAAATCGTGCAGACCCAGGGTTCAACATCCTGTGTTCAGAAGCGACGTAGCAAATACCCAGATCCCTCCCTCCCTCCCCGCTTTGCAGCCTCCTGCGGTCCTGGTGTTGGTGAGGCTGTGGCCTGCCCTTGCCCCCGCTCAGCGGAAGGAAGCGTGTGGCGCACGCCACCCCCTGACTCCGGCAGCCTGAGGTCAGCCGTGGTGGGCGTCTCTGCACCACGCCAGCTGGCAAACCCCACCCGTCGGGGTCCCCTGCCACACCCCCACTGTTTTGGAAAGCCATCAGTATGGCCCTGAACAGAGAGGTGGAGGCCTGCCCACGGTCACCCATCTGGGAAGGAACGGCGGACTCTGGGCCCAGGGAGGGTCTCTGGTGCCCAGACCCGTGGCCCTCGGTGCTGGCTCTGTCCCCAGCAGCCATAGGCTCACCATCCTGCTCACAGATGAGAGGGACACTGTCCCCCTCCTCCAACCCAGCCCTCTCCCCGTGATCTCCCCATCCCTCCTTCCCGCCCCCCTCTTTCTCTTCTTCCCGCCTGCCTCTGCCCAGATCAGGTCTGAGGGAGACACCAAGCCTGCTTGCACATTCGGCCTGGTGGTCAGAGCCCGGCCAACTGGCCACCTCCTCTGCCCACCCCTGGCCTTTGTCTGGCCATCTGCCCATTAGCTGTGGGATGCTCTTCCAGGGGAGGTGTGGGGGAGCAGCCTTGATCCCTGGCCCTTAGGGTCTATGCTGCTTGGCTGGGCCTCTTCGTCCCACCTGGGGCCCCAAGGCCCCACCTGGCACCGGCAGTGGCATCCCCACGGAGCCCTTGGAGACGCCGCTGCTCTCTTGTTCTAGAAGAGTAAAACCAGGTCACATCACCACCCTGCTCAGCATCCCCCAGTGTTTTCCTTCTCAGCCGTGGAAACCACAGTCACCACAGCGGGTCGTGAGGCCCTGCTCCATCTGGCCTCTCCGCCCCCTGCAACCCATCCCTCTGCTCCAGCCACTCTGGCCTCTCCACTGTTCTTCAGATGTATGAAGCATACTTCTGCCCCAGGGCCTTTGCACTCGCTGTTCTTGCCCCAGTATTTACAGGATTTGTTTTCTGACCTTCTCCAGGTCTGTGCTGAAGTGTCACCTTCTCTGACCCTTCTGTTTAAAGTCATAGCATCTGCTTTGTCTCTCAGACACATACTTCCCATCTCCTGTTTCTGCCCTGTTACCCTCCTTGGCACTTGTCACCGTCTGACACACCAGTTTTTGTTTGATCTTGGGTTTCTCCTGCCGAAGAGGGCAGGGAATTTTGTCCGTTTCGTTGAACGGACGGATGAGTGAATGAGCAAAGGCTGTGTTTACAGAGGTTAGGGAATCGTCGACAGCCCGCTGGGAGTGAGAGTGGGAGACCAGGGCTCTGGACCCACTAATACCCTGCTTTTTTACCTTGGGCAGGTTCCTTCCCCTCTCTGACCCTCTTTCCCAAGGCTAATAATGGGAGCAATGTGGGAGGTGCACGGAGCAGACTCTGGAATCGGGATCAAAGCGCACGGGACTTTGGCTGCCAGTGGGGCCCTGGGCACGTCTTGTTTCCCACCTCTGCGAGGTGCGCCGGGCTGGGGCACACCCACGATGCCGGGTGGTGAGCTCCCGGCACGGCTCCTGGCACGTACCACACTCAACAAATCGATCCTCGCTGTTTGGCGAGTTCTGTGAGGGCTGCCCGCCGGACAAGCCGGGCCTATGGCAAAGTGGGTGGTGCTCTAGGACCCCCCCCCCCAGCTCTCCTGGGCCCCTGGTCCTGGCCAAGGGCTGCCCCTGGACCCCGGGCTCGGCGGGTGGCGTGGGGAGCCGGCTGCAGCCACGAGGACCCCATCACGCTCTCCCTCTCCCGCGCAGTGTTCATCTGCAGCTTCATGGTGGCTGCCCCCGTCTTCGGCTACCTGGGGGACCGCTTCAACAGGAAGGTGATTCTCAGCTGTGGCATCTTCTTCTGGTCCGCGGTCACCTTCTCCAGCTCCTTCATCCCCCAGCAGGTGAGGCCTGTCGGGCTTCCTTCCCGGCGTCCCTGCAGTCCTGCCACACCCCGCTCCCTCCAGGGCCGCCACCTCTCATTGACTGTCCTCGTCCGGACTGGGGTGGCAGCCTCTGCTGGAGTCCCAGGTGTCTGTCTTCCAAGCGCAGTGGGCTGAGGGGTCTCGGGTACTTTTGTAAGCAGGTCATGCAGACAGGGACGGCCTTCCCTGTGCTGGCCGGAGCTGGGGGACCTGGAGCCCTGCGTGGCCTCCTCTTTCCGAGCTGCCTCTGATTCAGGGAGGAGGTAAGGGACAGCAGAACCTTCCGGTCTAGGAGTCAGGGCCCTCGGTTCTAGTCCGAGCTCTGCCATCATCCTGCTGTGTGATTCCAGGTGAGTCACTGTGCCTCTCTGTGCCTTGCACAGTTCCTTTTTTTTTTTTTTTAAAGTGAACTCTGTGCCCAAGTTGGGGCTCGAACTCATGACCCTGAGGCCAGGAAATGTGTGCTCTACTAACTGACCCTCCAGGCATCCCGTACATAGTTTGCTTTGTCCAGTAACCAGCTGGCTGCTCGGGTCGGAGTTCTAGGGTGTCCTGCATCACCTCCACATAAGAAAGATGTTTCTCCATCAGCCACCATGGTCCTGGGTCTGAATGTCCCGACTCTGGACCCTTCAGCCCTGTGACCTGGAGAGCCTCATTTCTGCATCTGTGGAACAGAAGGAATTCTCAGCTTGAAGTGTCACTGCGCCCAGAGCCCGGAGCATGGCGGGTTCAACAAACCGTAGTTTCTGTTCTCTCTTCCGCGAGGGAGACACGCTGCTCTGAGAGGGAGTGAGTTCCCGTCACTAGGCGTGTTCCAGCAGAGCGTGGCGGTTGCCGTGGAGGACAGAGGAAGGGGAGAACCAGGGTCTGTCTTCCAGGAGCTTTCAGCCTCGGGCATAAAGAAGACCCTTTCCCTGTCCTCAGGAGCATGCAGGCTGGGCTTGGGAAGACGGGCTGGGACCCCCACATTCACAGACTTCATGATGTGCAAAGGGCTGAGAGTTCTCACTGAAGAGACAGCGGTTTCTGGAAATCCAGGGGGCCAGGGAAAGCTTCCTGGAGGAGGTGGCATTTGAGCTGGAAAGGCAGGCAAGGAGGTGAGGCTTTTTGTTGGGTCGGACAGGCAGAGGGCACAAACCCACGGCAGCAGTAATGGTGCAGTGTGGGTGGGTCCCCAAACGAGGAGAGTGTTTTGGCCGGAAAGGAAGGCAGGGACCAGGTCATAGAGAACCTCGGATGCCTCGTTAGAGGGTCTGGTCTCCATCCTGAGGGCAGGGGTGAGTCACAGGGACACAGACCAGGAAGAGGCTGGAGAAGAGGCAGAAATCCAGCTGGTTTGGGGTACAACTTCTTGGAGGAGGATCAGGTGCTGGTGGGCTCTGGGTCATGATCAAAAATGGGGCCTGGACCAGATGCCTCCTGGGGGCCTTTGGGCCCTGCCCTGCCCCGGCCAGGGCACTGGTCCTCTGACCTGCTGTGCCACTTCTGGGATGAAGCCGTGAGTCTGGGACCGCCATGCTGGCAGCTCTGGGGGTGCAGGAGGATGGACAGAGATGGACGGATGGGTCACCCCAGTTTGTGGACTCACTGCACGCCCGGCCCGAGCCCCATGGGGGTCCTCCATGGCGTTGGCAGTGTGATTCTGAAGATGATTTGGCACAAGAAATGCCCAGGAACAGCCAAAAACCTGGTGAGAAGTGACCGTGGAAGGGGCTCGCCCCATCGGTCCCCACGGTGCATTCCCCTAACCCACACAGCAGGCAGACAGAGACGCCCTTCCCGTGGGGGCCCAGGCTTGGAGATAGGTGCACCACACGTGGCTCGGGCAACGCTGCCAGTCCGTCTGGATGGAAGGGAGACCGTCTCGCAGAATTAGTCCAGACAGAGGAAAATGGAGTGGAAAGCAAAGCATAAAAGTCCAGGGCTACACGTCCATGGGAGAAGACCAAAGAGCCGGCAGGACCACGGGCAGAGGGTGGAGAAGGCCGCGACTCCGGGAGGAGCCAGTGCCGGACTCCCGTCCCTGGGGAAATACAAATCCCAGCGACAATGAGATGCTGTTTCACACCCCTCCAATGGGCAGCGGTTGGGAAGGCCGCCGCTACCAAGTGTGATCAAAGCTGCTACGGGCGCGGTGACGAGGCCCCTCTGGAGAGCAAAGCGCCAGGATTCCACAGAGCCTGCCACATGCGCCCCAGCCGCCTGCGTGCCCGGGAGAGCAACCTCGGCCTGTGGACACGGCACGGCATGGCGCTTGTGAGGGGCTGGAGCAGGAGGGGGACATGCAGGGCGACGCAGGCGCGTTCCCGCAGAGAGACTCGGTGGTGGGACCGTGAAGCGCGTCTGTGTCCAGCCGTGCGAACGGGCTTCCAGAATGCATGATGGAGGGCAAGGCGAAGTGTGGGGCAGGGGCATGGACGGACACTTCGGGGTGTACGTTCTGAAAGCACATGGGGGACACCGTTTGGTGTCCGGTGCATGGGGATGAGGTGGTGCCGTGTCACGGGTTTCTGGGAGGTGTGGGATGACCCCTGCGCTCCCGTGCAACGGACAATGAGGAAATCTCTGAGACCCAGCAGACGGTGCATTAAGGGGGGCATTGTCATCGTCTCGGATGGCGCAGGCCTTCCCTAGCGAGGTGCGCAGTCTAGAGGCCAGCAGGGGCCATCACTGGGCCGGAGAGCGTTGGGTCACACAGACCCCACGATCAGAGTAGAAGGAAGGTGACAAACGACGCTCATCATGTATGTCCGTCAAGGGTCCAAACGCACGATCCCTAAATGCTCGTAGAAATCAGGACAAGACAGCCAGCCAGCAGCAAAGTAGGCGAAGGCACTGGGCAGCGGAGCCCTGGAGAGAGGGGGACATAGAGACGGAGGCGAGGCATGGGGCTGGACGGGCGTCCGGTGCTGCAGGGGGCGGGCCCGGATGGAGATGGGCGGACGGAGGGAGGGAAGCAGGAGACCCGGAGGAGGGCAGCGTGTGGGCAAGGCCGGCTGGATGGGTGGTCAGGGTGGGGCTGGGGAAAGATGACCGGGCCGGGTTCTCAGGCCCTGGGCAGCTGGGGGGACGGAGGGGTTGGGTCCACATCAAAGGGGAGGACCCCTGGCAGCTGGCATGGCCCCTCCCTGCCCGGCCCAGCTGGGCTTCGCTCTCGCTCTTTGATGTGTGTGGGGGAGTTGTTGACCATGGAGCCCACCGGCTGTCTGGCCTGGGGGTGAGGGGGGCCGTGTGGCTCTCGAGGTGGGGCAGGGCCCAGGCAGGAGGTCTTGCCCTTGAGGGGAGGCAGGGCAGACTCCAGGGGTACGTCTGGGCCACACGCATGGCCGTCTCCCTGCAGCCATCCCGGCCAGAGCAGCTGGGGCCTGGCTCAGCCCCTGCCCGCTGCCCCGACCTGGACACTGAGGGGAGCCCACGTTGTCTGCCCTCCCACAGCACTTCTGGCTGCTGGTCCTGTCCCGGGGGCTGGTGGGCCTGGGAGAAGCCAGCTACTCCACCATCGCGCCCACCATCATAGGTGACCTCTTCACCAAGAACACGCGCACGCTCATGCTGTCCGTCTTCTACTTCGCCATCCCGCTGGGCAGGTGAGGGCCCTCTCCCCGAGGCCAGGGCTCCATGACCCGGCCATGTGGTGGCCGTCCTTGGGCCACGCCAGCAGGGGGCCGGGGTGGGGGGCAGACGCTGCCTCACACACCGGTGGGCACCCCTGCCCCACTGCGGTCTGACTGCGCCGTCTCCTCTGCAGCGGCCTGGGTTACATCACGGGCTCCAGCGTCAAGCAGGCTGCCGGAGACTGGCACTGGGCCCTGCGGGTAAGGACACCGCTGACCAGCCCCTGCCCAGGGTCCCCAGGGACTCGTCTCCCGAGACCAGTGTACTGGGGGCGTTGGGGAGCCGGGCTGGTTCGGACAGGATGAGGGACGGCCTCCCGTGTGTCTAATGCTCCGGGTCTGCGAGGGCGCATCCTGTTCCGGCCCAGCCCCGGGTTAGTGGGGGCCCAGGCGACCTCTGTGTGGGGGCCCCCGGGGTCTGGAGCCCCTTCCTGCCCCGAGCGAGGGTTCAGGCGAGTCTGCCAAGGCCCCAGGACGGCGCGATCAGAGGAAACAGAGATGCCCCGTCCCGCGGAAGAACGGAAGCTTAAGACAAAGTGTTTTTTCCTCAAAAGCAGGAAGGAAGCAGCCTCCGTGGAATTTCTTGATGGGGCGCGTGTGGGGGGGTGGGGACGGGCCTATCCAGCGGGTGAGGGGGCGGGTGTCCCAGAGGCTCTGCTCCCGACCTTGGATGCCCTCGGGCATGATGGCGTGGGCTCCTCCCGATCAGCAGCAGGAACCTCCCTGGGCCCTGGGCCCCCACCCTCTTAGTGGTTCCAGAGTCGGTCCCTCTGTGCGTCGGTCTTCGTCCTGTCCACCATCTGTCTTTCTGCCTTCCGCCTGTTAACTCATCCCGCAGTCTGTGCGCTCTCCGTCCGTCCGTCCGTCCTCCTCCTCCGCTGGACAGCAGAGCAGGAGCCCCCGGGGAGCTCTGCCGAGAGGTGATGCCCCAGAGGCCTGGGGTCCCAGCTTGTGCTCCCGCCCCACCAGGTGTCCCCCATCGTGGGCATGATCACAGGCACGCTCATCCTCATCCTGGTCCCAGCCACCAAGAGAGGCCACGCTGACCCGCTCGGGGGGCAGGTCAGGGTGCACAGCTCGTGGCTCCGTGACATGAAGGCCCTGATCCGCAAGTGAGTGCAGCCGGGAGGGGTCTAGGTGGGCGGAGGACCCTCCCTGCCAGGCTGCCCACGGGCCAGTGCTCCTCACCCCTGCAACGGGGACAGGCTCGGGGGCCTTGCTCGGTGGCCTCGCTCAGTGCCGCTGCCCCTGCCTGCCCCTCTCCAGCCGCAGCTACGTCTTCTCCTCCCTGGCCACGTCGGCCGTGTCCTTCGCCACAGGAGCCCTGGGCATGTGGATCCCGTTGTACCTGCACCGTGCTCAGGTCGTGCAGAAGACGGCGGAGACGTGCGGCAGCCCGCCGTGCGGGGCCAGGGACAGGTGGGGCCGGCCTGGGACACGGGTGGCGTTCCCCCTGCCCCGGCTCGCCCCCTCCCCCCACTGACCCTGGCCCCCTGCCCTCTGTTCCCACAGCCTCATCTTCGGGGCCATCACCTGCTTCACCGGCTTTCTGGGAGTGCTCACGGGGGCGGGAGCCACGCGCTGGTGCCGCCTGCGGACCCAGAGGGCCGACCCGCTGGTGTGTGCGGTGGGCATGCTGGGCTCCGCCATCTTCATCTGCCTCATCTTTGTGGCGGCCAAGAGCAGCATCGTGGGCGCCTACGTGAGTGCGGCGGGGGGTGCCCGCGTGGGGGGCGGGGGCTGGGCCGAGGGTGTGGGACATGCAGTCTGGCTCACGGGGCTCCTCCCTACGGGGAGGCCCTTGTCGGCTGCCTGCCCTCCCCCCTGCTCTGTCCGGGGCCCTGGGTGTCTTTTCGAGCTGCCAGCCTACCTTGAGGTCCCTCTGTATTCTGTAGACTCCTGTGAGCCTGAGTGCCCAGACATGGAGGCCCCAGGGAGGGGTGGGAAGCCTGGGGGGCTCCCTGCCAGCCCGCAGGTGGAAGGCCCTGATAGCCGCTGTGGTCTCTCCTGGACAGATCTGCATCTTTGTTGGGGAGACACTGCTCTTTTCTAACTGGGCCATCACCGCGGACATCCTCATGGTGAGGCCAGCCGGGGTTCCCTTGTGCCAAGCCAGGCTTCTGGACCTCTGGGGCAGCTGGAGGGGGTGGTGAAGAGATTGGAGGCTGGCAGGCCTATGGGGGGTGGACAGAAGGCCAGGCAAACTGGGGAGGTGGGCGTGGAGGCGGGGAGGGGACCAGGCTTCGGGGTCTGAGAGCTGAGCCCTGGGCAAGCAGAGGGATAAGCTGGGGCTGGATGGGGAGAGGGGTGTTGGCAGGCTCCGCGCGGCCGGGAGGCTGGCACTGCCAGGCTGGCCTGAGGGGGTGCTGCCTGCCAGCGTGCACCCCCCACCCGGTCCAAGCTTTCAGGGCCCGGCTCTCCCAACCCAGCCTGGGTCCCAGGGGCGCCTGCCTGAGAGCCCGCGGCTGGGCTGGGTGGACAGAGGCGGTGTTCACAGGCCAACAATGGGAGCCCAACCAGCCAGCCAGGGACAAAGGGCCGTCTGAGCAGCGGCAGGGGCCATGTCCCTGGGAGGAACCGGGAGGGGGTGTGGCCCCGATAACTGGCAGCAGGCACTGTGGGGGCGACTTGGGGGGACATCCTCCCTGTTCAGGGCCAGGAGGGGCTGGGAGAAGGGAGCACAGGGCCTGCTGTAGGGAGAGTGGGAGCCAGCAGGCCAGGCCTCCCTGGGAGGCAGGAGAGGGATGTCACTTGGGGTCTGGGCCACACTATGGGACAGCCCAGAGGATCAGAGTCAGCCTGCCGTGGGGGGCTCCTACTGGCTTTTCTCCTCCAGGAAGCCCACCCTGCTTCACTGGGGGGCCATCCGTGGGTGGGAGTGTGGGGGGGTCTGACTCAGCCCTGGGCTCACACGGAGCCAGGCCAGTGGCTGGGGCTAGAGTGAAGGGAGGAGGGAGTCTGTGGTGCTGGGCGGGACTCCTGTGCCTCCCTCTGCCCCTGGGGGCAGCCCCAGCTGCTGGCAGGGTTTGGGTCCCAGGGAAATCCTGTCCCATTTTATTGTCACAGCCACATGACTGATCACTGCTGGAAATGGGGCCATGCAGTCCCATCGGATCCAGCTGCCCCTCCCCCAGCCCTGAAAGGAGGGGCCCTGTGGGCTGCCCCCCCCGCTGCTCTGAGGCTTCGGAGGATCTGCCTAGCCTGGGGGGCTCCTGGCTCTGGGGGCAGTGGGGAATCGGGGGTGAGGGCCTCCCCAGGCAGGCCAGCCTGGGCCTTGCCACGTCCTCGTGGAGGGGAACCAGCATGGTCTTCAGCTTATGGGTTCCAGTCCCAGCGCTGCCGCAGCCATGTCGTCCATGTGCCGGGCCTCCGTTTCCTGTGACCCCCGCACAGGTTCCCAGCCACATGCCCGGGGCAGAACCTCAGGCAGCCTGCCCCCAGGGACCCCAGGGACGAGGCCGGTAGCTGTGCCCTCTGGCATCTGACCTGCGGCCTCTTTGCAGTATGTGGTCATCCCCACGAGACGGGCCACGGCTGTCGCCCTGCAGAGCTTCACCTCCCACCTGCTGGGGGACGCCGGGAGCCCCTACCTCATCGGCTTTGTGAGTACTGGTGGCTGGGGGCGGCCTCGTGGGGTGGGAGGCACCCCCTGACCTGCTCCCACCCCCACAGATCTCGGACCAGATCCGCCAGAGCACTAAGGACTCCCCACTCTGGGAGTTCCTGAGCCTGGGCTACGCGCTCATGCTCTGCCCCTTCGTGGTGGTCCTGGGCGGCATGTTCTTCCTCGCCACGGCCCTCTTCTTCCTCGGCGACCGCGCCAAGGCTGAGCAGCAGTGAGTGTGCAGGGTCGGGCACCTGCTGGCGGGGGGCACATGGGGTCCCCTTGTGGCCCAGGCTCTTGGGAGGGGGACAGCTGGTCCATGCATGTTGCCTGGCCACCCAGGCTTTCAGGAGGGTCCCTTGGCCGCCCAGGCTTGCAGGGCTGGAGGCTTGGTTGGGGACAGCTGGCACATGTGGGTCCCCTGCCTGCCCAGGCTTGCAGGAGTGGGACAGTTAGCAGGTCCCCTGGTCGCCCAGGATTGCCGGATGGACCCGTCTGCCCAGCCCGCAGGAGGGGCTGTGGACAGCTCGCACGCCCAGGCTGGGGACCGGCTTTCAGGGAGAGGAGTGGAGGTTAGCCCGCCTCCTCCTGTTTTCTGACTTCTTTCTTCTCTCCTCTTTGCTCCTCTATCTCCTCTCCCCACCCTTGGGCTCTCCCACCTTCCCCTGGGGCTGACGAGGTCCCTGCCCGGCACGTCCGGCCAGCCGGCCCCCGAGATGCGATGTGCCAGAGCAGTGCCCGGGCCCGGCCGCCGCTGATCCACCACCTTGACCCCCGCCCGTCTCTCCCCCAGGGTGAACCAGCTGGTGATGCCGCCTGCATCTGTCAAAGTCTGAGGCCGTGAGTGCAGGCGGGCTGAACAGCTCCTGGCAGGAAGGGAGGGGTGGGGGTCCAGGGGAATGTTCCAGAAGCAGGAGCAGCTTCTCCTGAGGCACCTCCTACCAGCTCTAGGACCAGGGCCATCTTCCTCTTGAAACGTGGCCCGCGCCGACTTGCTAGGTCAGGGGGGCAGGCAGACTCAGACTCCCGCTTCCTTCCTCAAATGGAATTGAGGGCAAAGGTCGGGGCTGGAACCCCTACTCCATCCGGGACTGTGCTCCCCAGTCCCCAAGAAGCATGCCAGGTCCTAAGCTGACCTTCCTCTGAGCCCAGCCTCTGGGGGCTGCTCTTCCAAGCAGCCCTCCTTTGTCCCCGTGATGCCCCCAGAGCCCAGGAACAAGCCCGTTTCTTCAAAGAGCAGGAAGACTAAACGGACAGTCAGGACTGGCCTCTTCCAAAGCCCCCTGTGACCTGGCCCCTCTTTCTAGGTGCCTCTGGGACCATGAAGACCCCTCACTGACACCCTACTTAGGAGGTGTCCCACGGCACCCTGGCCCTGCTGGGCCGCCTCGAAGTTTTGTGTGTGATCCGAGGCTGGGCACCCACCCTCTCTGGTCTGGGGCTGTGGAGTGGCCGTGGCTCCGAGAGGCCATGTCCTCAGCGAGCGTGGAAGGATGTGTGTGGGGAAGCCACAGCGCCGCACAGACTCCCAGCCCCGGGTCCAGGCTGCAGACCCCCTGGGGCCCGGGACGAAGACAGCCTCCAATGGGCTTATGGGGAGAGCCTGGCCTGTCCCTGCCTTACAGGATCCCGGGCAAGCCTCTGCCGTCCCCAGACCATGGGGCCGGACGGCTGGATTTCCCCACATGGCATCTCTGAAGGCCTAGCGGCTCCCGGACCACAGAGAGGAGGGTGGTCCAACCTCATGCTCGGGGACATGGGGACCACTCTGACCTCGGGAACGATGGACTCCAGCGGGCAGCGGGCAGAGCCGGGTGCCCGTGGCTGGGCACTTCCCAGCCTGGCTTGTCCCTGCGAAGGACACTGGTCTCTGCTGCCTGCAGGACCAGCCTGCCAGGGAGCTGGCGTCTCTAGGGGTGAAGGCCCTGGCGGCTGCTGCACCTGACCTGTGACCCAGGCCTGGGTGTGGGAGCCACACGCTCCCCACCCCAGCGACAGGGCCCAGGGTGCTAGCTGCCAGAAACAGCAGCCACCCCATGAGGATTCCTGTCCCAGGAAAACGGCCAGGAGCGAGGCCCATACCCCAGGCCGACTGCCAGTGCTCAGGGGCCCTGCCACCGCCTCCACACCTGCCTGCTGGCGGAACTCACCCTACCCTGCCCCACGTGCTCCTGCACACCGGCTGGAATCGAGGTGCCGGCCCCAACGACGCGCTGCCCCGTAGTTAGCTGGCGTGGCTTGTGCGTGTGCAAGCTAGCAGCACCCCCTCCTCACCAAGCTCTGGGGCACCTACGGGGGTGGGACCCCCAAGACCAGCCCGACCCCGACGGGGGCCCCAGCGATGTTTTCTTGTTGTACAAGAACCACGTCCAAGTGTTGCCTCCTCTTCCTTCCGGAAGCCAAACTGCTCCTTTATTTTTCAGAGCTGCTGATCGTGAATCTCAGAGTCTTAAGAGAGAAGCCAAATATGTTCCTCTTGTAAATGAAGGAATAAACCTATTTAAATCATGCCGCACTGGCTCCCAGGGCACAGCCGCCCGGGGTGGGGGGTGCATGGGGACAGCGGGGGTGCGCGGGGATAGCGGACACGCGAGTCCCTCCGGTGCCGGAACTCACCGCGGGGCAAACGCAGGGCTCTTGGGGCTCAGGGCTTCCTGGCCTTCTTGAGCGACGCTTTCTTTCTCTTGGCCCCGCTCTGGAGCAGGGTGGGGCTCCTGCTGGCCAGAGACAACCTGGCCTTCTTCCGCGGCAGCGCGGACTGCGGCGACTTGCCAGACACCCCCTTCTCGGGCAGATCCTTCTGAGGCTGCTTTCTGCCGCCGGGTGCCGCAGGGGACGCAGGCCTGGCTCCGTTCACCTGGGAGGGCTGCTGCTTCTCCTGCAGCTTCGGGGTCTTGGCAGGAGCACTGGGAGTCATGGCCTCTGGGGCCGGCCTCTTGGTGGCAGGTGTCCCATTGGCCTGGGTGGACCCCTGGGCCTTCCTCTTCCTTCTCCTCCTCTTGCCTGTGCTGGGGGGCTGGTCGCCCCCAGAGGTCGTGGGCTTGGCCTCCTCCACCAGCTCTGCGCCTTCCAACGTTTGCTTCTTACGCTTCTTGGTTTCCGGCAAAAACCCCTTTTTCTTCCTCTTCGTGCTAAGGGGGCTCTGCGTGACCTTGGGGACTTCCCTGGCCTCCTTCTTCTCTGACTTGGGGCGCCTTGGAGATAGGGCGCAAAAGAAGGGCGTGCCCAGTGAGAGGTGTGGCCCTCCCCACAGTGCTCCCCGCCCGAGGGAGTCGCCAGGCCCCCCCAGGACCTACTGGACTCCGAGGGCCTTCATGGCCTGCCAGTAGAGGTTGCAGAGGCGACTGCAGCTGGCCGAGTGCCCCCCCGGCAGCAGCCTCTGCTGCTGGCTCTGCAGCACACCCAGCACGCCGGTCAGGTCCACCGTCAGCTTCTGCGGGCAGGACACACCATGGCTGCCGCAGGGACCAGAGGCAGGGCCCCTGCTAGGCTCTGGGTCCCACATTCTCCCACCCCCGCCACCAGCATCCTTGCTAAGGACCCCGTCCTGGGCTGGACCGGGGGACCGACCTCCCCAGCTGCTGCCCAGCCCACGAGCACTTCCCTCCACGGGGCGCGGCCCTCCCTGGCATCCTCCCATGGGGTGGGCCCCCCCCCTCAGCCCAGCCTGCACTCCGTCCCCACCACCGCGCACCGCCCACCTCCTGATGGACGGTCCTGAGGAGGGTGTTGAGCAACCCTAGGGAGGACAGCTCCTGCTGCTGCTCCGACTTGCTCTGCGCCTCTCCCAGCGTCCGCAGGTTCTAGGGAAGACGCCCGCTCAACACCAGAGCCCGGAGGAGGCAGCCCAGCTCCAGCTGAAGCCCAGGGTCCCAGAGAACCACCCCAGCGGGAACGCGGCAGGGGTCCACAGCCCTCACCTCTGTGACCTTCACCAGGATCTGGCTGACCAGCTGCTCCCACTCAGGGTCCTCAAAGCACAGCCGCAGCTCCCGCGTGGGCAAGGCCTTCTGGAGCAGCACACAGGCTTGGGCCTGGTTGGGGGGCAGGATGGGCGCCTCAGTGCAGCAGCCCAAAGCTCAGGGAGGACTGAGCTGACTCCACGGGACCCAGGAGCAGCCACCACCTGGGCCCAGCTCTCTCCCCAGGCAGGTGCAGGAGCTGAGGCCGGGACAGTGGGGACAGTGCCTGGCCCGCTCGTCAGCTCAGTGCCCTCCTGAGGCCTGCCTGTCAGCCTGACCCTGGGGGACAGCCACATCGGAGTGCACACGTCAAGGAGCTCGGGGTTCAGGTTACATGGGGGGTGGCAGCGGCAGGGTTGAAGCTTTCCCTACTGACAGTGACCCTGTGCCCTCGCCAGAGCACCTCCAGGGCCTCCCAAACACCCGGGCGGAGACGGTCACGCGGATAACTTTGACAAGCCCGGGACTGGGGTCCAGGGCTGTGGTCCAGGGCAGGCCTACCTGATGGCGGGGCCGTGCCTGGCCTGTCACGTGCTGGATCACGACGGGGAGCAGGCTCTTACAGAGAACCTACGGACGGCAGGACGGGGCAATGAGCTGGGCCAGGCCGCAAAGGGGTCCCGGGGGCAGGCCAGCCCGGACGCTCACCGGGTGCCGGGAGAAGAGACTGAGGAACATAGGCACAGTCAGTGGGCTGTTGCGCTTGGTCAGGAAGGAGGTCAGCGCCGAAGAGAAGATCGGGGTCACGAGGCTCAGATCCAAGCCGCCACTAGCCTGCGCCACAGGGGAGAGCAGCTGCGTGATGCCGGGGAGAGGGACAGGCACGGCCGTCCTCGGGGAGCTGGGAGGCGGCTCCCAGGAGTCACGGCCTCCACTTCCCCTCCACAACCCTGCAGCCACGCTCCTGTGGCCGAGCCTTCCTGGGCCGGGGCCGGCTCACCTTGGGGCCCCCGGGCTTGGGGCCGGCTTTCTCTTTCTTCTGGGGCTTGCAGACAGTGGCGGCAGTGCTGTTGCCCTTCAGGACGCGGAGCAGGTAGAGGGCCGCGTTGAAGTAGTAGAGGGAGAGGGAGGCATCGACCTGGCAGCCTGCCTGCTGCACCAGCCGCTCCACCTGTGCGTACAGAGCCCCCACGCCACGGCCCACGTCGTGGCAGTAGTGCCGAGAGCGGCACAGGTGGTGTCTGCGTCAGGGGAGAGGGTGGAAGAGCCGGTCACCACCGTCCGCCTCGCCCCACCGAGCTGAGCCCGCCCCCTGTGCGTTCCAGTTCACAGGCAGGGAGATAGGAACCCAGAGGACAGGAGTCTGACCGCGGCGGCAAGGGTGGGCCCGGGGCTGCCTGCAGCTCTGCTGAGGGTGAGCAAGAAGAGAAACCAGCGCCCGGGGCTGAGCCTGCCACACGGGCAAACCTGCCTCCCCTAGGACAGAGGCTTCTGGGCCCTGAGACTCGGGTCCACGATGCTCAGGTCACGAGGACCAGGTCATCCACAGACTCAACCCTGGCAGGTGGCGGGGACAGCCCACCGAGCGAGCGCAATCTGGGGCTGGCAAGGACATGCTGTGGGGGGCGCAGTCTGTCCCGCCCCCCCAGCTCCTCCGTGAAGCTCACTCGGGCCCTCAGGTCTGGCCCCGTTCGTGCTGGGGCCGGCAGGTCCACACCCACCTTTCCTGCGGGGACCCACGCCAGGATCTGGTCCCAAGACCCTGTTCCCGCTGGCCCCGCCCGCGCCTACACACTCACGTGAAGATGCGGGCCGTCTTGTGCAGCAGGTCTTGCTCCTGCTTGGAGCTGCTGGTGCGCATGCTGCGGCGGATCACATCCAGTAGCGGCTCCAGCAGCTCCAGCACCAGCGGGTTCTCGGGCTGCTTGGTCACCAGCACCTCAATCAGGTCCAGGACCTGTGGCCAGGGGGACGGGTCAGCGGGTGCAGGGCGTGCAGGGGGGCGGCGGCGGGGGGGGGGTGCGGTGCTGTCGGCGGCTCCCACACTCACCCGGATCTGGAAGTCTCGCCGGAGCACCTTCTCCTTCCGCAGCTTATTCTTCTCGTCCCTCCGGGCCTGGATGCGCAGCTTCTGCTCGGCGAAGAGGCTGGCGAGGTTCTCGTCCAGGGCCATCATGGCCTCGTCCCCCAGCTCCTCGTCGCCGTCATCCTCTCCGTCCACCGCGCCCTAGGGGACAGACGCCCGCTGAGCAGCTGGCCGCTGGCTGCAGGCACGCCCCCCGCCCTCCCCACCCGCCGCCACTGCTCACCAGGGCCTTCCCTGCCTGCAGCACGGCCATGAGCTGCTCCCGGAAGCCCTGGTCCACGTCCCCGTCCCGGTCCTCCTCATTGCTGTCCTCATCGTCACTGTCGTCCTCGCTAGCCGAAGGTCTGTCGTCCTCACTGTCTGAGCTCTTATCCTGCGGGGTCCCCCGTGTTACGCCTCCCGTTGCCCACCCCACGTCCGCCTGCCCACCCCTCCTGGCACGCACCTCCCCGCTCTCCGACTGCTTCTCGGAATCCTCCGTAACCACCACGTTGTCCTCGTCTGTGCTCTTCTCAGGGTTCAGCACCTAAACAGATTCTCTGACAGCTGACACACCTGTTGCTGCAGACACCAC
Source organism: Mustela lutreola (assembly GCF_030435805.1). Taxonomy (NCBI): domain Eukaryota; kingdom Metazoa; phylum Chordata; class Mammalia; order Carnivora; family Mustelidae; genus Mustela; species Mustela lutreola. The sequence continues at coordinate 60,793,402 of NC_081304.1, read as the reverse complement.
CCCCCATACCAGGCCCCATCCAGTCTCAGCCCAGAGTCCCCCATCTCAGGGAGGAGAATGGAACCGGGAGAGGGGAGCACAGCACTGCCCGGCTAGGCTCCCAACCGCTCTGCACATTAAGCAATGACGAGGAGGCCCTCATCCTGTGGCAAGCCCAGTCCCAGACACCCCTTCCCCAGATGACCCAGCTTACATCCAGGATCAGCTGCAGAGCCCGTGGGGTCAGGTGGACACACACGTGGCTAAACACGGTCCGGGCCACCTGGCGCATCAGGTGGCTGGGCTGGGCCAGCAGGGCCAGCAGGATCTCCACCAGCACCTCCACCCATGGCGGCTCCTGGGGGGCTGCAGGCGGGAGAGGCTGAGCCAGGTCCGTGGGGATGTGCCCACCCGCCCCAGCCCTAGGGGCAGTGACCCACTGGCAGCCTTAGAGCGGGTCCGGCGGGGCTTCTCTCCCAGGCTCTTCTGGATGCAGGTCTGGATGTCTGCCAGCAGCTCGCAGCTGTCTGCGGGGGACTGGGGAAGGGCGAGGATAGGATCAGGGCAGGCCCCACTCCCGGTCCCGCTGAGCCCCTCCCAGCCAGGACTGAGCACCCCAGGCACCCACTCAGCACCCAACAGGCCACAGTGGGGCCTGGGAGCCTGATGACGCTATATGTTCCCCCACACTGACTGCAATGTCCCTACAGAGCACCAGGACCGTTAACTGGAGCTGATTCCACGCCACTTCGCCCCCATCGTGCCGGGGTTAGCGCAGACCACAGCCCTGCCCAGGAGTCGGGGGAGCTGAAGCCCCCCGTGGGGCACAGCTTTTGCACCTGGACAGGGTGGCGGAGCGCGGCCAGGCCGTCTGCGCCCCACACCCTTCATCCAGGACGGCTGCACATGCAGCTCTGGGGTGAGCTGAGCGCCCAGTTGGGGGGCAGGTGCCAAGGGCATCCCGTGCCCGCTGCCGCCCTGCTGCCATCAGAGGCCAACACTAGGATCCGAAGGGGCAGAGGCCCCCACGTGTGCACACATACAGACAAACAAGCACACGAACACCTCGCACAGAGACAGATGTGCACACACACGCAGACACTTGCACACACATGCCGTGCACAGACCAACACACACAGAGCCCACAGACACCTCACATGGACATGCACATGCTCACCCTCTGCACAGACCACACACACACAGACCGATACACGCACAAGTCACACAGACCAGCTCAGACCGATACACGCACATGTCACACAGAGGTGCAGACACAGACCGATATGTGCACGTCACACAGACCAATACACGCTGCACGCACACACCCCACAGACAGGTGTAGACACAGACCGACACACGCCACACCCACACACCACACACGGACACGTGGAGACAGGCACGCGCACACACCACAGATGTACACACACAGATGAACACACATGCTGCACACAGAACGGCGCGCACACACACCTCACAGAGACCGACACGCGCACACACGACTGCCTGCAGGCCGGCTTGGGCGTCTGAGGTCTGGAAGCACAGACCACAACCCCGACCCCAGCCCAACGGGCAGAAGGCGGCACCAGAAAGCACAAGAACATCCTGTAGCCTGAGAGGCGGCCTCCGGAGGAGCCAGAACAAACCCCGAGAGTTGAGCCCTAGCTTCAGTAAGAGCTTCCGGGTGGAAAGAATGGAGACATCAAGAGATGCGGTCATCAGCGTGGGGACATGGACGTGCAGGCCACGACCATGGGGCAGAGCCCCACACTGGAGAGGCACAGGGACACGTGCTAACCCCCACCTGCCACGGCAGCTGCCAGCGGGTGAGGTTCGGGGAGAGGTCAGGGCCTCGATCCTTGCGGACCGCGGACTACGGCCACCGCGAGCACTGAGGGAGCAGGCCCGTCCTGGACGGCTGCAGGTCCTCAGCCACATCTCACCTCTGTGAGGGCAGGAAAGTCTGGAGGTCTGGTGGGAGAGCACAGTCAGACCCGAGGACCTATCCCAGGCTGTGGCTGTGTGGCCTGCACCAGGTTACTCGGCCGGGAGCTCCGGCCGCCCCAGCCGGCAAACGAGGTGGCACCTGCCGCAAAACTGGGGGGGGATAAGAAATGCCGCATAGGCAGCTCAGCATGCGACGGAGGCCCAGAAAGTGGACGGAGCAGCTCTTCCTGGACTGTAACCCCACCAGGGCCTACAATGCCAGCCTCGACTCGCAGAGCCCCCAGAACATGGCCCGCTCCTCCCCAGGCTGCGATACCTTGAAGAGGTAGATGCCCACGAGGAAGAGCAGGTGCTGGAAGGCACTGGCCTTGGCCTTGGCCTCTGCAGAGCAGGCCTCCAGTTCCTTCAGCGTCTGCAGCATCCTGCAGTGACACGGGCAGGCTCTCAGGTCTCTGCTGCCCCCTGGGCCCTGGAGTGTCCCACCCACCCCCTGGAAACTGCAGTCCCTCACCGGTCCCAGGCCTGGCGCTGCTGTGTGGTGAAGTGCGTCAGGGGGGTCACGTTGCGGCTGTGGTTCAAGAGCAAGTCTGCAAACTGTACCAGCCGGTGGGTCCAGGGCTGCCCATCCGGGGTCCGCGCTGGCGCCAGCCGGAATTGGGTGCTGACGGTCTGCAGCAGGCTGGGAGGGCGGGGCGGGGGTCAAGGCTGGCCACGGACACGGCCGCCTCCCAGCACGCCCACAACCAGCCCACTGGAGCTCACTGGGCCTCCATGTGCTCCTGGCTGAGAACCAAGGAAGCGAGAGAGCTTGTCCCACCCTGCCCGCCCACCCTGCCTGCTCCGAGGCTGCCCACGGCCCACCTGAAGAAGGCGCTGCTGACTACCTCCCGGGTCCGGCTCTCCAGAGGAAAGGAGAACTGCTGCTCCGTCTCTGGGATCTGGGACGTGGGCTTCTTCGTTTCAAAGAACGAGTGGAAGAAACAAAACCTGGGGAGGGCAGGAGCGCCACAGGTCTCAGGAGCCCCCGCCCAGGATGGCATCATCCAGGGCCCAGGGACAGGTAGTGGCAGAAACAACATTTCCCAAGTCCGGATCTCCAGCTGAACTGAACTTGGCCTAACTGCAGTGAAGTTGGGAGTCTGTCCCTCAGAAGCAGGCCACACATGAGGCCACCACATCAGAGCATGCCACAGTCTCTGCAGACGTGGGCTGCTCCCCACCCCCCCCCCCCGCCCCTTGGCCGCGTGGTGAGGGCTGAGAGCACCTGGCAGAGGCAAGTCCAGCACCAGAGCCTCCCTAGCCCCGCAGGCGTCTGCAGGGCCCACGGCTAACCCTAACCCTAACCTTTCCTTTCAGGGGCTCCTGGGGTTTTTCCCTAAACTGCCTTCTGCCTAAGGAGCAAGAATAGCCTACTCCCCCTGATGACCTGAACTCAGAGCTCCTGGCTCCAGGGCGACCAAAGACTAGACAAGAGGCCTGATTCTTGGGCTCCTACGAGGGCACTGAGGGCAGAGCCTGTCCCACCTGGTCACCTCCTCAATCAAGTCGTCCTCCTTCTCCGCATGCAGGGCGTCCACGGTGCTGACCAGGCGAAGGATGACCCACTTCCGCAGCCGGAACACCGCTCGCTCAGGCCTGTGGGGAGCCGAGTTACTGGTTCCGTACCCACCTCAGAGATGGAAGGGGAGCTCTCCCAGCCTGGCCACCAGCACAGGAACACGCAAGGAAACTCGGGCCTTCCGGGAGAGTGGCGGCTCAGTCCTCCCCTTCCCTCCCCTCCTGGGGCCACCATCCCGTGGGAACGCGGCCCGGCACCCCCACCCCGAGCTCCGCACGCCCACTCACCCATGCAGCGAAGCATCCTGAGCTTTCTTCTGGTTGCTGGTGCTGAAGTCCACCAGGGAGTCCAGGTCGGGCCGGAGAAACGTGGTCTGTAGCCAGGCCACATAGCCCTTAAGGGCACGGGGACTCAGGGACCGCACAACCCTCCAGAACGTGGGCAGGACAGGGAGGCCCTGGTTGGTGATACGGGTGAAGGCCACCACCACAGCCAACTGCCGCTCGGGGTCATCCCGACAGCCCTCCAGGAAGGCACCCACGTACTCGTTCATCTCCGGAGCGAACTTGAACTGCTTTGGGAGCTGTTGAGAGTCAGGCCAACACCAGGGTCACCTGCCAGGAGGGTCCACCACCCTCTTCTCCAACAGGTGACACCAAGGCCTGACACCCTATGTCATCCATGGACAGGCCACGCCGCCCCCCCGGCCCTCCCACTGTGCATCACAGTGGGCCGCCATCTACCCACTCCCCCCCAGGACAGGTTGGGTTTCCGGCTCAGGGAGGGCGGAGCAGGGTCCCGGCTGGGGCATCAACCCCCTTGTCCAGCTCCTGGCTGTGTCACCGTGCCACGTGCACCACGCCATGTGACTTCGTGTGGCCGCAGGCATCATCCTCATGACAACTCCTAACTGGGGGCCCCTTCTATCACCTTATAGGTGAAGAAAACTGGCCACTAACTTTTCAAGGTCACAGGGTTCCAAGTGGTGCCTGTGGGATGTGGAGCTCTGGGGCGCGGCTGCCCTGCCCCGCTGCAGCCAGAACAGGGGGGTGGCCACACCCCATGCCCAGGCGCCCGCCACGAGCGCTCCAGGGGACGTGACCCTTCATCTTCGCCGAGTTCACAGAGGCGAAGCAGGCCCGGGCCAGGGGGAGCCGGGCTCCCAAACCTGAACTCAAACAAGCACAGGTCTCTCCCGTCCAGTGTGGGCGCAGCACGGGGCCGCACATGGCGCTTGGTGGTCACAGACCAGGACGGTTCTCCTCACTGGAGCACCAGGTGGGGGTCGGGAGGTCTGGGCAGGCCGCTGGCCACGTACGCCTGTGCCGAGGGGCCTGAGGCCAGGACTGACCCTGCCGAAGTCTACTCAGAGGGGAAGGGCACGGGCAGCCAGCTGGCTCACCTTGCCCAGAGGGAAAGGACCCCTGTTTCCCCAGCAGGACCGCCAAGGCAGGAGACCGGGGATGCTATGGCCAAGAGCAACCCTCTTCCCAAGAAGCTGGCTGACCCCCGAGGCGCCCGTCCTCCTGGCAGTGCTGGGGGAGGGGCGGGGAGGATACCCACCTTAGCAGTGACCATGTGCTCCCCAAAATGCCGGATCAGGTCGCCCTGCATCACCAGGGGCAATTGCTCCTCAGACAGCAGGGGCAGCGCAGCGCCCAGCAGGCGGAAGCACAGATAGCTGGGGGCGTGAGGACAGCCCGCTCAGAGCCCTGCGCACCTGGCCGCTCTCCACCCCCACCCCGAGCTGGGCCCTGCACACCTGGCTGCCCCCCACCCCTGAGATGTGCCCCCACGCACCTGGCCGGCCAGAACTGCTTCTTCAGGAGCCCCTGCTCAACCACCTCCTTCCAGAATCTCGGGAACTTGCCCTCCTGCAGTGACAGGCGGAGCAGGTCCAGAGCCACGGCAGGCAGCTTGCGCTCCTTCTTCACGGAGGCGGCTGCCGTCTTCAGGACATTCACCAGTCTTGGGAGGGGTAGAGGGACTCAGGGGGCGCCGGCCCACTGGGTGGCAGGGTCCCCAGGGGAGCCCATCCTCCCACCGCCCTCACACCTGGGGATGTTCTCATCTGAGAACAGGTTGACTGGTCCTATCAGCTCCTTGAGCTTCTCCGGCACCTTCTGCTGGGCCAAGAGGAAGAGCTGCAGGTGCTCGGGCGAGCCCAGGACTGAATTCAAGTCCGCCTTGAGGACTTTCGGCAGGATCGCCTGCAACGTGGCTGCTGGGACCTGGTGTGGGGACACGGGTTGGGGGAGGGTCACACCATCCAGCACCTGTGCCACGTCCCGTGAGGTGAGCCCTGTGGCCCTGTTGCACCTGCCAGGCTTCTGTGAGGCCCCCCACAGTGCTGGGTGAGGTGGGACAGCCGCCCCCACCCTGCTAGGCCCCAGAACCCTGGGAAGCTGTTTGTTAGGGAGCTCACTCCACGGCCAGTCCTAGGGCCTGGGGTTTTTAACAACTGCCCCACCGATGCTGACTAGCTACCCTTTTAATTACCTCTTTCGATTGACTCAGGACTAGCTCGTTTTAAATATTATTTATCAGATAGGGGCACCTGGGTGGCTCAGTGGGTTAAGCCTCTGCCTCCGGATCAGGTCATGATCTCAGGGTCCTGGGATCAAGCCCCACATCGGGCTCTCTGCTCAGCGGGGAGCCTGCTTCCCCCTCTCTCTGTGCCTGCCTCTCTGCCTACCTGTGATCTCTCTCTATGTCAAATAAATCTTTAAAAAAAAAAAATTATTTATCAGAGAACAACTAAGAGAACAGGCATCCGTCGAAGGAGCCGCAAAGGAATAAGCAGGCTCCTCACTAGGCAGGGAGCCCGACATGGGGCTTGATCCCAGGACACTGAGCTGAAGGCAGACGCCAAACCCACTGAGCTTCCCAGGAGCCCCGAGGGATGAGTTCATTTCCTGTATGAGCTGCGCCAAGCGGAGAGCTGGGGACTTGAGTTCACGTCCCTGCCTCTTCCTCCAAAACAAAGGGTTCTAGGTACTGGCCCACCTCCCTTTCCCCAGCAGGGCTGCGGGGCCCTGGGAGTCAGCTCAGCCCAAAACAAAAATGGCAAACATGTTTAATTCGCCTGCCGCAGGACAGGTGCTGCTCTAGAATGGCGCTGTCCGACGCGGCAGCTGCTGAGCTCTCGGAGTGCAGTCATGTGAGTGGAGATGGACCCCAGGACAAGATGCTCGCGGGACTCTAGGGACTCGATGGGAGAAGAATGTAAGGATCCTCTTCGACTTCGTGCTGATCGTGGGTGGAAACATCACTCCAGATCCGCGAGACTGAACACCTCCCCGGGGACACTGCTGCTCTGGGGTGTCCAGGCTTCTACTCTCAGCCTCTCCACCTGGGGCCCCACGGTGGGAAGTCTGTACCTCAGAAAGGATGTCCACCAGGGCCTTCTGGGGCTGCTCCTGCAGGTGGTTGTGGTGCTGGGCCAGGTTCTGCAGCAGCTTTACCGACTTCAGCAGCGCCTCGGAGTCCTGGTGCCCAGAGAGGGAATGCGGTTATGAGCAGGGCATGCTACAGGACCCCCCACTCTCCAGCCCGCCCACATGCCCCCTGCCCCCAAACCTCTCACCTTCACCAGCCTGCCAGACTGAAAGAGGGCTAGCACCCCAAAGAGGTTTGCAAAAAGAGCCGGTCTCATCATCGCCTAGAAAGAAGTTTCAGGCATCAGTGAAAAGGGCCCAGGAACCCCAGCCTGGGGCTGCCCATCTCCCCCAGGCCACTGATGCTTACCTTCTTAACTTTCTGCAAGTCGTGCTTCTCCTGGATCTGCTGCAGGACGCTGCACAAGGGGATGTCTTCGAAGGACTGCAGCAGCTGCCGGGGGTTTGTAGCACTAGGGTGAGCCGTTCAGGGAGGGGAGGTCCAGCCCCACCTGAGAGACCCCAGCCTCCTTCCAAATCTCCCTTCGACTTCCAGCGCAAGGCCCACAGGGCCTCTGGGTGCCCACTCCAAGCAGTGCTGGTGTGTGAACACGGCTGCTGGAGGGAGCTCAGTCTCGCCTCCCCGCCCGGGGCCCATCAGGCTTCAGAAAACAGCTCCTCTGGCTGAGACTCCGTTAGCCCCGTCTCCACAGCCTGCTGCCTCCACAGCCTGCTGAGTCGCCCCCAGCGAGGTTGCTAAGGGACTGGGTCTCGAATTCCCATCCGGCTGCCCACGTGCCTTCGGGGCAGCCTCTAACCCGCTGGGTACCCCTGGAGGGAAGAGCGCGCCGAACCTCGCCAAGGCACGGTAACCCACCCCAAAGCTCACTGCCTGGTCGATGATCCCCTGAGTCTGGTTCACCCACGTCCCCAGAAAGAAAACTGCTCACCCCCCGGCCCACCCGCCCGGGCGTCCCTGGGCACGCGCCCCGCTCGGTTTCCCACGTCCGCGCGGGGACGCGCCTCGGCTCGGATGCCCGCCCTTCCCACTCCCCAGAGCCCCGAGCGCCCGGCTGGGCCCCTTCCGGAGCCGCCGCTCACCTGCGCCAGGGCCAGACTGTAGCAGGGCCGGGCGGTCTCTCGGCCGACCCCGAGCCCGGTGATGAGGCGCTTCAGGGCGTACTTCCTCTCGGGTCCCTGCCGGAGCGAGCGGGGCCGGCGGTGAAGACGGCGGTCCCGCGGGGCGCACCGCCACCCCCGCCACGCGCTCCTGCCCTGTCCCTGCCCTTCCAGCCGCCTCGCGCCCCCCGCCCGCCCACCTGGGGCCTCGCGCGCAGGTACGCCAGCAGCTTCTCCGTGGCCTCCAGCCGCGTCTCCTGCTCCGGCTTCGCGATGTCCCAGAAAAAGTCCAAGAACTCGCGGCTCTGCTGCAGCAGCCCCTCCCGATCTGCCGGCCGCGGGCCGCTCGTGGCCGCCCCCCCGGGGGACGCAGACTCTGACGGGACCCGACTCTCCATGTCTGCCTAGCGCCGCGAACACGTGGGCTCTGAAGATGTTCTCTTCCGGGTCAGGTCGCGGCGCTTGCGCGCTGGGCGGACCGCGGGGGCGGGGCCTCGCCGGCCGGGGGCGGGGCCTTGTCGCGCATGGGACCGGGGGCGGGGAGTCGGGGCGGGGAGTCTGGCCGGGGGTGGGGCTCGTGGGGTTGGTGCGCTCGCCCCGGGGTTTATTTAATTTTATTATTTTTTAAAAAGGATTTTAGTTATTTATTTGAGAGAGACCGAGATAGCGACAGAGGTAGCGAGGAGAGAGGGAAAAGCAGGTTCCACACTGAGCGGGGAGCCTAACGTGGGGGGGGCCTTCCATCCCAGGACCCGGGTTCAAGACCCCATCCGAAGGCAGACACCTCACTGCCAGAGCCACCCCTGCGCCCCTATTGACTCGCTTTAAAGATTTATTTATTTATTTTAGGGGCAGAGGGAGAAGGGAGAGCGTCTCAAGCAGAGTCCCCAGTGAGCCTGCGGAGTCCTGTCGGGGTCGATCCCAGGACCCCGAGGCCCCGGCCCAAGCGGAAACCAGGCGCGGTATGCTAGCGGAATGCTTGGCCCACCGAGCCACCCGGGAGTCCCTCAGACTTCAGCTTGAGCACAGTGGGGACGCCGGAAGGTTTTGTGCGTGGGCAGGCCTTGAAAAGATCACTCAGCCCGTGTGGGGCGGGGGTCGCAGGACCGCAGCGGAAAAGCAGGAGGGGCCCCTGGTGGGGTGGATGGAGCCAACCCCGGGGGAGTCCCACTGGTCCGGAGCTGATCCGGAGCTGGTCGAGGGTGATGGGTGCGGGGGAGAAGGACAGTGAGGGCGGACATAGCCCGGTAGCCGGTGCTGCCCTTCACTGAGCGGGGGGAATGAGTTCCAGGAAAGCAGGGGTGACTGGGCAAAGGCCCGGAGGAGGAGCACAGCGGGTCACCCTGCGTTGGCACTGCAGAGGCTGTCTCTGGAGGGTTGTCAACCCCAGGGACCCCAGGCTGGGGATGGGAGGCTGGCAATGTCAGGGCCAAAACCCACCCCTTAAGGCCCACACCCCCAGCTCCGGCTCCTTTTGACCCCAGGCTCCTGGGGCCCCTCCTGCTCCTTGTCTCATCCCCTTCCTTGTTCTGCCGTTTTAGGAACTGAGACGCAAACCTTTACCTTTTGTCTATGGTGCCCCAGGAACAGAAGGCGAACAGGGATAGGGGAAGCTGGAGGACCGTGGCCCAGGGTCTGCCTGTGCGGGTTAGGTCTGCTGCAGGCCACGACACTGAGCACCCCACAGGCCGATGGGAAACTGGGAAGCGGGTTGGCAGAGATTTTATCTTTATTTTGTTTCTAGCTCAGTTGAGAGACATCCGCAGAGGGTGGCCTGAAGGGGGAGACAGAGAGGCCAGCGGGACCCCAGGCTCTGCCTGCCCTGCCCTGCCCAGGGGGTCTGGAGGCAAGACAGGGGCTTGGCACCCTACTACCTGTCCTTCTCAGAACCGGATCTGAACTGGAGTCTGGGGCTCTTTCCCCAGTACTCTCAGTCTCCTTAGCTGAAAAAGAACCCGATCTGGAGTCCAGGGTACTGACTAGGCCAGACGTTGTGGGCCTGAGCTAGCAGCGAGCCGGTAATTAGGCATGCTTGCTATGCACGTCCTCGTTGCTGGGTCTGTTCCGCTCCTGCCGTCAGGTGGGACACCCCCACCCTCCCACCCCTGGCTAGACACATCCCCCACTTAGAACCCCTGGACAGTGCAGCAGCTGCTGGGGACACTGGAGACATGGGCATGCTCTGCCTGGACAGCCACCTGGAGCAGGGTCCCTTGGCCACAAACACTAGTGCTCAGTGTCGGTCCCTGCCGTCGCTCATGTTGGGCCTGGGTCTGGGGCCCAGTCAGGTGACTGAGCAGGGCACGAGTCACAACTCTGGCCACCGCAGGAGTTCCCGAAGCCACCAGCCCTAACATGTCAGCCTCTGTGTCATCTGAGCTTCCCTGGAGGAGGAGGGGGCAGGCCCAGGCACTGGCTGTAGGCTTGGCCACCAGGTCACTAAGGAGAACCCCAGTGCTTGGGGACAGGCGTCCAGAGCCAAAGGGGCTGCTTAGTGAGGAGGTAAGGAGCAGCACTGAGCCACTGCTGTCTACAGTGGCCAGGACAGTGCCCACAGGGCTCACGGGAGCTGCTGAGAGCGCCGGGCAGGGGTCGGGGCCGGGCTCTCCTGAGCGCAGGGCTGCCCCTACCATCGCCAGCAGCTCCGGGCAGGTTGAGGGGCCGGGGGTGGTGGACAGGACGCCTTGGGGTATGGCTCGCTGCACTGCGGGCTCCAGGGCAGGTGTGGGCCTGGATTGGGGCCTACGCAGCCCCAGGTCTCTGACCAGCAGGCTCAGTAGGTCATCCCCGGCCAGGTCCGGGGCTGGGGCTTGGGCCGCTAGGCGCAGCACGGCTGCAAGTTTGGGGTTGGTGGCTCGGGCCCCGGCGCCCAGGGGGGTCCCATCAGCATGGCACAGTAGTGGACAGAGGCCCTTTGTGCCCCGGGCTGCCAGAGCTGTGGCAAGGGCTGTGTCCACCAGGAAGCCGTCTTGAGCCAGCGAGGCAGGGCCCCCTAGCAGCTGTGACCACGGCAGGCGGCCGAAGCGTGCGTGCAGCAGGCGCAGGCTGGGCAGGGCGGACGGCAGCCGCAGGCCGGGGGCCAGGGGCTGTGCGGGGCCCGGCATCAGGGCAGTTGGGCTGCCTGAGGAGCTGTTGTGGAAGAGGGCCCAGAATGTGGCACCTGGAAGAGACAGAGGGGTCACCCAGGACTCAGGGGCCATGGGGTCAGGCTTGCTCAGTGGTCCCGGGGGGAGGTGGCTGCTTTAGCCTGAGGTTAGGCCTGGAGACAGAGGTCAGTAACTAGGCCCAGGGTCAAGACCACATGCACCAGGGAGTAGGGCTCATAGCCTAGGTCCTGCTACTAAGTGGCCCGGGGTGTCAGGACCCCAGGGTACAGATCAGGGAGCAGGCCCGGGGCTGCGGGGCACTGACCTAGCCCCGTAGTGTGAGGGTGCACCACCGCCAGACACAAAGCTGCTCCCACTCCCGCGTCCACGACGTTGCCCCCGGCGATGAGCAGCTCTCGGCCCAGGTGGGAGCACGTGGCTACGGCCAGGAAGACATGGTCTTGGGGCATGGCCGGCGACCAGTGCCCTGGGCCCTGCCCTCCCCCAAGCGGCTCCTGGCTCTGACCTGCCGGGCTGATGATGGCACCGTGGTGGTACACACCAGGGGGGTGGGAGTGCCCGCTGGGCCGGGGGGCTGCCGAGGCCTGGCTTCCTGTAGGGTCACTCTTGATGTAGAGTTGCCTCGCGGCCAGGGAGAAGCCAGTGACCAGCAGCAGCAGGGCGGCGCCAAGGCGAGCCCAGGCCCCGGGCAGCCCGCCAACCTCATTCCTGCTGAGAAGGGTGTCTTGCGTCAGGTCTGGGACCAGGGGACGACCAAGAATTCTGAGGGAGCCTAGGGACTATTTTCCAGAAAAGCCTCCTGGCACCACATAGAGGAGACATGGTGACTGAAAGGGGCTTGGGGACACAAGCTAGCCAGGGAGGGAGTCTCTGGGCTGAGACTGGCAGGAGAGAGGCCTTGTGGGGGGCTTGTCTGGCTTGAGGAGCCAGGCCCAGCCAGGTGTGGCCAGACCCAGCCTGCCCAGCAGGTGCCTCCTGCACCGGGATTGGGGGTGGGGCTCTCTGATGGATCAGCGGGCACGGCTGGCTGGGGGTAATCCGAGCACAGACCTCGGACTCACTGGTGGAGACGGGGTCTGGGGCTGCAGCCCGGCTTCTCCCCATTCACCCAGAAAGTTCCTGGAGCCAAGTCGAGCCAAGTATGGGGGTGTCTGCCCTTTGCCCCCACGTTAGGGGCTCCAGAGGGAGGGACTTGCCAGCCTCAGGCCCAAGGGGCCGGGTGCCCAGACCCCTCCTTGACTCACCCCAAGGAGTTGTGGGGCCTCCAGGAATTCGAAACGACCAGCTCAGAGGTCTCCTCCTCATTGTCCTCGTCGTCCTCAGACCCCAAGCTGGGGTCCCAGAGCAGCAGCTGTCGGTAGTGCACGGGCCTCGCCTCCGGTTCCATGGCCCCACGGTGCCCACACCGGCTCTGCCGCCTGCCGGCCTTCCCGCTGAGTCCTGGCCTCGCCTGCGCCTGGCTGGTGGGAGGTGGAGGCTGCCTTGGGGAAGGGTGGTGTGGAATCTAGAACAGGTCTGGGCAGGGCACAGGGCCAGGGAGGCTGCGTGTGAGACTGCCCCATCAGGGCACAGGCCTTGGGGCTCTCAGGGCTGGGGGGCCTGAGAGGGGGTGCCGCTCAGGGAGGCAGGAGGAGCCCAGCCCCAGGGACCACAGCCGTGGCCCGAGACCCAGTCAGCATTCCTGCAGGTCCCCTACCTTCCGGGGATGCAGCTACTAGATCCCACAGCCTGTTTGGGACTCAGTGTGACTTGGGTCAGGGCTCAGCCAGGAATCAGGTGCCGGTGTGGGCCGTGTGGGGGAGCCCGGCCTTCTCTGTCCGGGGAGCCCCCTGGAGGGTGGGGAAGGGGACTCCATGGTGCGTCCTGTGGCTCTTGCCAACAGATGGAATGGCAGACCTCCTGGGCCCACAGCCTGGCCCCAGTTCCCCACACCTGCTCCGTGCTGACCCATCTCTCTGGGACCACGTCATACCCCCAGTCCCCTGGCCTCACAGCCAGACCCTGCCTCCCACATTGAACAGCCTCGAGGCCACCCCCAACTGCAAACGCACTCCCGTTGGGTTCTCTCCTCCCCACTTCAAGGGTAAAGCTATCCCTGCCTCCACTTCTATCCCCAGCCCCTTCCGGGTCCTGCCTCTGCCTGGCCTAGGGCCCCACGCCCTCACTGGCCCCTCCTCTCCCACGGCTTCATGATTTCCCCAGTGGTTCCCATCTCCCTCTGAGTGCATCGGAATCACTCAGGGAGTTTGTGCGGTCCGAGTTCTGACTCTGCAGGTCTGCGGGAGGCACCAGGAACTGGCTTTCCTGGGTGATCCCGGACCACACTTTAAGTAGCACTACCCACAGAAAGCCGCAAACACCTGCGACCTCCACTTCCCTGCCTCCCACGTCCCCCTGCGCTCACGCTCGACTGGTGTCCGGGGTTTCTGATTTCTCAGATCAAAAAAGAACGAGTCACGTGCAGACTGTGGCAGAGCTCTGTGTCCTTTCCCTTTTGCCCAGTGTGTGGGAGTGATCTCGAAGACCTTCTGCTCTCGCTTCGTAAACTAAGGGAAGCCTATAATCTCAGGGTGAAGGTTGTTCTTCTTTCCTAGGAAAAGGCCGCCGGGGACTGTGGAAGTCCGTGGTGCTCCCGTGTCCTGCCACCTGCAGCCAGCCCTTGGGCTCCCAGCGCCGGCTTCCTTTGCTCAGCAGACAGGATCCTTTGGCCCCTGGGAACGGACAGGACTCTCAGAGCAGAGCCTGAAGAGCTCTTTGGGGCCTAGACTCCCCCTGCCCGGGTCCTCCTGCGCCCTCTCTCGCTCCCGCAGCCCTGGGCCCGGACAGCACCGCTCCCCACAGGTACCTCTTAGCCATGCTCCACTTAGAGGCACGACGGACTCCGGAAACACCTGGTGGTCAGGCCGGGCAGCACCACGGGCCGAGGCAGCCCATCCTCTCGGCAGGGCTGGGGAGTGGCATCAGCTTCAGGAGACCTGGATCTCAGCCAGTTTCCGCCTCAGACTCACCACGTGGCCAGGCACGTGGTGTAGCCGCTGGGAGTCCTGACTCCACTTCAATAAAACAGGACGGGCAACATATGTCCTCCTGGAGCTGAGGTGTGACTCAAACAAGGAGATTCGCTGAAAGTCTGATACACGCTGGACCTTCCAGAGCCGTAGGTTCCTTCCCGGGCCTGTGATTTATAGGTCAGGATTTAGGTTTTGTCATCCTGTTTGCCCACGGAGCTCTTAACCCCTTGCCAGCTTCTAAATGCTGAGAGACCTATAGGTGACTTTTGCTTGTTAATGAGGGGAGCTGGTAGCCTGGCCTGGAGAACTCCCAGCCCCACCCCTGACCACTGGGGACGGACGGCGGACAGGCTGGAGGCTGCCTCTGTCACCAGCGGCCCAGGATTTGAGGAGTTGTGCTTTGTCGTGAAGCCTCCACAATACCCAGGACAGGGCTTGGAGAACTTCTGGTCGGTGGGCATGTGGGGGTGCTGGCTGGTGGAGTGGGGCTTTTGTAACAAACGACGATCCCGGGAACAAAGGGTTTCTCTGAGCTCTGTGAGCCCCTCTTGTCAAGTCATCTGACCTGAGGAGGCGGTTGTGGGAACCTCTGATCCATTTGCTCAGAAGTACAGGGAACAGGGCGCCTGGGAGTCTCAGTCAGGTAAGCATCTGCCTTCAGCTCAGGCCATGATCCTGGGGTCCTGGGATCGAGCCCCACATCGGGCTCCCTGCTCCGCGGGAAGCCTGCTTCTCCCTCTCCCACTCCCCCTGCTTGTGTTCCCTCTCTCGCTATGTCTGTCTCCATCAAATAAATAAAATCTTAAAAAAAAAAAAGTTCAGGGAACAGCTCACTTGCTATGCCGGTCTGAAGCAGAGGCGGGGGCAGTCTTACCCCATGGACTCTGACCCTGTCTCCGGGTACACGGGATTAGAAACGAGTGGAGGCAAGGGAACCGGCTGGTATGGGAACACCCGCCCCCAGCCCCGCTGGAACGGGGTCTAGGAAGCTCTTCACCCCTCCGCCATAGGGCTTCGATCTCCCTGGGCTACAGTGGTCTGCATGAGTCACACCAGCAACCACACACGCATACCCGCAGGTGGCTCACCTCTGGCTATCGGACCAAAGGGACACTCACTCCTTCTCTTAGTTGTGGGTGCACATCACAATCACCTGGTGAGCTTAAAAAGCTCCTAGAACCCAGGCAGACCCATTAAATAGTTAAGTCAGAATCTTTAGGTGGGTGTTTAAAAGACATGGTTACGGGGCACCTGGGTGGCTCAGTGGGTTAAGCCGCTGCCTTCGGCTCAGGTCATGATCTCAGGGTCCTGGGATCGAGTCCCGCATCGGGCTCTCTGCTCGGCAGGGAGCCTGCTTCTCTCTCTCTCTCTCTCTCTCTCTCTCTCTCTCTCTCTCTGCCTGCCTCTCTGCCTACTTGTGATCTCTGTCAAATAAATAAATAAAATTAAAAAAACATATGGTTACAAGATCTCCCAGGTGTTTCCAATGAGTAGCCACAGTTGACAACAGCTGCCATATCTGGCCCTCCAGTGAGTTTTGCAAGGGAAATCACTGTTAATTTTTTTTTTTTTTTAAGAGAGGGAGAGAGATCAAGGGCATGTGTGTGCACCTTTGCCTGTTGGGAGAGGGACAGAGGGAGAGAGAGCAAATCTTAAGCAGGCTCTGAGCCGGGCTCGATCTCATGACCCTGAGATCGTGACCTGAGCTGAAATCCCCAGTCAGATGCTTCACCCACTGAGCTGTCCAGGTGCCTCCTCTATTACTTTTAAGGTTTTTACTTAAATTCCAGTCAAAACACACAGTTAACTGTAGCGTCCAACGGAGTGTCTAGAGATTCAACACTTCCCTATGTCACCTGTGCTCCTCACACTCTGTCAGTTTAAAAAAAAAAAATACCAGGACCCTGGTCTCCCTGCTCCCACTGCCATCAGACACCAGCTGAGTCACTGTCTCTGCCAGGGAGCCTCATCATCATGAGGCTTTGCGGGGCCCCCCGGCAAGTGCTGCTGGACTTACACCCTCCCAGACCCATTACTCGGTGAGTATCTTGCCTGAGGCCGGGTGGTCCCCCAGTCGACCACGCACCACCTCCTGCAGTCTGGGGGCTCTGCCCAGAAGGTGTCCCCGCAGCAAGAAAGCGTGTGTGGTCAGTGGTCAGCAGTCCTTCCGGCTCCTCAGGCTCCAGGCAAGGCTTTCCTGCTCAGCATTGCTCCAGCTCAGGCCTGCGGGGCGCCTGCGTGCGTGTGCGTGTGCGTGTGTACGTGCATGGCTGTATACGTGCGTGGCTGCGTGTGTGTGTGTGCACACACGTTTCTTCAGGTTGGCTGTGTAATCAGCCCACGGGACACGCTGGGTTATAGACAGGGAGGGGATGAAGTGTCAGGGTAGAAAAACCGGCTTTTCCTGGCAGGTGATTCTGTGTGAGGTGACCGGAGTATCGGTATAAAAAATCACTGGGGGGGGGGCCTGGGTGGCTCAGTTGGTTGAGCGACTGCCTTCGACTCAGGTCACGATCCCGGACTTCCAGAACCGAGTCCCGCATTGGGCTCCTAGCTACCCTGGGGAGTCTGCTTCTCCCTCTGATCTTCTCCTCTCTCATGCTCTCTCTCACTCATTCTCTCAAATAAATAAATAAATAAAATCTTTAAAAAAAAAAATCACTCCAGGTGATTCCAGTTGCAGGAACACCTGAAAATGGTTTGAGCAAGTCAAGAACGCCAGGACAGAGGGAGGAGGCAGCGTTAGAATGAGCGTATGCCGTTTGCCGTCGGAATCATGCACCTGGGAAATGAAATAATCACATCTTTCTGGGGTTATAAAATGCTGGTGCTAAGCTAATAATTTCTGAATGCCGCCTTGGTCCACGAGTCGGAAGGGGGACTATGATGGTGTTTGGTGTTGGTCTGGGGCTGTCATCCAGCAACGTTGTGGCTGGAAAGGCAGTTGTGAATCTTACTGTAACTGTGAGACATCTCCCAGAACCACCAGGAAATTGCACAAACAGGGGCACCTCGGGGCTCAGTCCGGGAAGCGTCTGCCTTCAGTTCAGGTCCTGATCTCCGGGTCCTGGGATCGAGCCCTGCATTGGGCTACCTGTTCTGTAGGGAGTCTGCTTCCTCCCTTTCTCTGTCTCTGCCCATCCCCACTGCCCATCCCCACTGCTCATTCTCTCTTTCAAATAATAATAATAAAAAAAAAGCGTTGCAGAAACAGAGGTCTACTACCTATAGGACCTGGAAATTACACAGCTCAGCTGGGCCACATGGTGAGGGGGGTCTGACCTTCTGCTTCTTTGGGGGTTGAGGATGGGGCCCAGGGCTCACTCTTTATTGGTGAATTTAAAACATAACAGCAGGAACTTAAAACACAAGTGAGAAGACACAAGTGGCCCAAAAGGCCATTACTGGAATCAACAGATCTCGAGAAGAAAGAACAGCTTGCTCTGCGGGGATGGTCCATGACCCTGAACTGAACACAGGACCATTTCTCTCAGCAAACAGTTCCCAGGTCACTTCAAGTCATGAAAGTCTCATTTCAGTAACTGCAATTAAGAAAGCCATACAGGGCGCCTGGGTGGCTCAGTGGGTTAAGCCTCTGCCTCTGGCTCAGGTCATGGTCTTAGGGTCCTGGGATCGAGCCCCACATCGGGCTCTCTGCTCAGTAGGGAGCCTGCTTCCCCACCCCCACCTGCCTCTCTGCCTACCTGTGATCTCTCTCTGTCAAATAAATAAATAAAATCTTAAAAAAAAAGAAAAAAAGTGGTACAGGATGGCCAAAGGCATGGAGACAAGGACAGCGGTTGCCAGGGGTGGGGGACTGTCGTCAGAGGTGACAGTTTCTGGAGACAGACCCACGCTGAGTGAACTTGCTGCTGCAGGGTTGAACCGTTAACAAGGGCCAGCAGCGGTAAATTCGATGTCAGGTATATATATATATGTATATATATATATTTTTTAAATTTATTTATTTGACAGAGAGAGAGAGATCACAAGTAGGCAGAGAGAGAGGTGGAAGCAGGCTCCCCGTTGAGCAGAGAGCCTGATGTGGGACTCAATCCCAGGACTCTGAGACCATGACCTGAGCCGAAGGCAGAGGCTCAATCCACTGAGCCACCCAGGTGCCTCCAATGTCAGGGATATTTGACCGCAATGAAAAACGCAGAAACAGCACAAGTCCTCCCCAAACAAAACAAAACTGAAAAGTTCATTCAAGGTTAAAATCCTCTTCTTTATGCCTTCTTGGTCTGTTTTGGAGAGGTCTGCGGCAACAGGGGAGGACAAGCGTGTGTGTGGGCAGGTGTGCCCTTGTGCATGGGACAGTGTGTGTGTGTGTGGCCGACTCTGTCCAGACCTGCCCGCCCACCCCTGCACCCTGAGACCCTCCTCCTCACCCACCAGACCGCTGTTGGTTCTTCTGGGGTGGAGGTACGGGAGGGGGCAAGCAACGTCTCCAAGCCGCACCGTCTGAGCTGGCACACCGCCTCTCCGGGCTTGGTGTGCGTACGAGGCTGACTCATCTAGAGCGGGGCTCTTCTGCTGGCCCGCGGCCTGAACCACGGCCCCCGTCCCCCGCCCCTCACCCGCACCCCCTGGGCTCCCGCTCCAGCCTGCAGGTGGCCCAGCCTCCTGCGCGCCCAGCGGCAGGCGCCTCAGACCTGGCTGTCAGGATCCGGCCTCCCGCCAGGGGGCGCGCCCGGGTAGGCTCCAGGGCGCCCTGGTCCGGGTCTGCGCACCTGTCCCTGGGAGACCGGCACGAGCCGGCCCTTCTCCACGCGGATCTGGGGCTCTTGGCGTCCAGGGCGGCGAACCGTCTTCACTTCGCCCGCAAAACCGCCGGTGGCATCCCATTTTGAAAATCAGATTTTGGGGGTATAATGCATAGAAGGTAAAATTCACCAATTTTAATGTATTTAACACCACCACAATCAAGATACAGGAGATCCGTATCACGCAAAAAGTTTCTTTGTGCCCCTGGGCCTGCCTTTTATCCCTGGCCCTTGGAACCACCAAGCTAACTTGTCCCCCCCCCCCCCCCCCGCGATTGCCTTTATCAGGCCTCCTTTTTAGAGGGTTGACCTGTAACCAGTGGAATCATACAATATACCCTCTTCCATTACTCGCTTTGAGAAGCACCCGTGTTGTCACAAGTACTTGTACTTTTTTATTGATGAACGACGTTCGCTGTATGGATAGACAACAATGTATTTGCTCATTGGTGAGGATTGGGTTGTTTCCAGTTTTATTATTATGAATACAGCTGTTATAAGCATTTCCACACATGTCTTTGTGGGAGCATGTTTTCATCCCTCCTTTTTTAAAAATTTTTTAAAAGACTTTATTTATTTGAGAGAGAGAGCCAGCTCGCTAGCAGGGGGAGGGGCAGACAGAGGGAGAAGCAGGCTTCCCCTGAGCCTGTAGCCTGATGCAGGACTCGATCCCACCAACCTGGAATCATGACCTGAGCCGAAGGCAGACACTTAACCCAGTGAGCCAGCAGGTGCCCCAGTTTCTGTTCTAGTTTTAGTTAGGTCTATGATTCATTTTGAATTAATTTGGGGGAATGGCATGAGGTATAGGTCAGAGTTCGTTTTACCTGTGCATGTAGATACCCAATTACTCCAGTGCCCCTTGTGGGGAGAAAACCGCCGTCTTCCTTGTTTCCAACCCTCATTGCAAGTCCACAGACCGCGTGCACATGACCCCATGTGTGGACTCCGTTCTTGCCCACAGCGAGTCCCGGTTGGTTCATACCTCCGTCTTTCCCACACGCTGAGCACACTATCTCGACGGATGCAGCTTATGCATCAAAATCAGCTAGATTCTGAGACCGCCAGCGTAGTTGCTCTTTTTAAAAAGAATTCTCGGCTAGCATTTAGAATCCTTTCTGCAGTTTTTGGAAGGAGAGCCTGCAGTGGTTCTGACGGGTATGGCAGTGCTCGTTAGGCCCACTGAGGGTGAACCGACAAAAATCATCTTACGGTTCATGAGCCCATTTATCTCACCATTTGCTTAGGACTTTTTCCACTTGGGCTTGCGGTCCCTCGCGGTTGCCCACGTGCAAGCCTGCTGTACATTTCCTTAGGCGGTCTTTCCATTTTCTGCTGTCACAAATGGTACTTTCTGCTGCTTGACTGCCACTGTAGATGGTATTTTAGAGAACATCTCAGGGCCCCGCTAGTGATGTCTTGCTTGGGTAAAGAAATCCGATTGGTTTTTGTGTATTAACCTTGATCTCGTGTCCTGAGACCTTGCTAAGCTCATCTATTAGTAACAGCAGTTTCTCAGTGAAATCGCTGAAGATTTTCTAAGTGAACACTTCCGTTTCCGGAACAAAGAGTTTGACTTTGTATCAAATACGCATGCCTTCTGTTCCTTATCTGTTGCACTGACGAAAATCCCTAGCACAGTTTTGAGTGGGAGAAGTGAGACAAGATACACTAGTCTTTTGTCCCCTATTCTTAGAGGAGACACCTTTAGCCTTTTATGGTCAAGAACAGTGTTAGTTGTAAGATTACCCTGTCTGCTTTTTACGGGGTTGAGGAAGTTCCATACCGTCTCTAGTTTACTGAGGGTTAAAAAAAAAATTTAATCATTTAAAGTGGACGTTGTACTTCATCAAATGGTTTTTCTGCATCTGCTGAGATAACCCTATAGTTCTTCTAGTTCGCACTATTAATTTGAATTATGCTGATTAATTTTCAAATGCTAACCTAAGCTTGCCTTCCTGGCATAAACCTTTGACGGTCATGAGGCATTATCTTGTTATGTGTTATTGGATTTGATTTGCTCAAGTCTTATCTAGTTTGAGTAAGAGGAACAAACAAGCCAGGTGTAGCTCCTTTCTTTCAAAAACTTCCTTAATTTCCTAAATGTTTCCTTGAGCATTTCTTTCTTAAATATCTGGTAGACTTCATCAGTGAAGTAATTGGTGCCTGGAGTTTTCTTTTAAGAAGGGTTAGCTCTTCTTTTTGAGTGGGTTTTAACACTTTGTATCTTTGGAGAATTTATGCATTTCATTTAGTCAAATTTATAGTTCACACTATCTCCCTCATTACCCTCTTGAAGCCTGTAGAGTCTGTGGAAATGTCCTCTGTTACACTCCTGATAATTTGTGTGTTTTCTTTCCCCGATCAGTCTGCCTAGACTTTCCCTCCTTCCCTCCCTCCCATGTTATAGATCATTTCAAAGAATCAGTTTTTGGATTAATTTCTGGCATGATTGACTTTATTGTGTTTCTGTTTTCCACTTAAGTAAATTCTGCTTTTATATTTATGATTTTCTTCCCCTTATTTCAGACTTGACATGTGCCCCTTCCTTGAAACCCTTACGACGCTGAAGCCAAAACAATGAGTGGGAGCAACGGCAGACCCCACCTTCCCGACCTCACCGCTAGAAAACTATTATTCCACGTGTTTTGTCTATTTTTAGAGTATGTGGGTAAGAGGGAAAACTCAGTCCTTGCCACTCATTCCGTCTTGGTGACAAGTGGGATCTCCTAGATCACTTTTGAAGTTTTCACTTTATATTGTCTTTCTTTCCCCTAGCAATTTGATGATGATTTGATTATAATTTGATTTGATTTGATTTGGTTGGGGTGGTTTTCTTTGTTCCTTCGCTTGGGTTTCGTTGAGATTCTTGGGTCTTTGGGTTGATGAACACCATTTCCTTTGGAAAGTTTTAAACATGATGTAATGAAATATCCGTTCTCCTTTGCTCCCGGGTTCCCAGCCACACCTATGTGAGACCGCTGGACGCGGTGCCGTGACTCTGTTCCCGGCTTTCCCGGTGGCTTTTCTCCTGGTGGCTCATTTGGGGCAGGTTATGTCACATTTTCTGCAGGTCCTCTGATTTTTCCTTTGGGGGTGTCTCCTCTGGCTGTAACCCCATCAGGTGTATTTTCGTTTTGGGTATAGTGCATTCACACCCCAGAAGTCCCACTTTGGTCTTTTTTGTAAATCTTCCATTTCTCTGCTCGTCCTGTCCAAATTTTCCTCAGTGGTGGTTATGAGTCTAAACAGCTGTTTTAAAGTCTTTATCTACTAATTCCCTCATTCTGTCTTTTCTGGATCTGTGTCTAGTAATTTTTTTTTCTCCTTCTTATGCGTCACCTTTTTCCATTCTGTTGCAGGTAATGTTCTGTTCCTGGTAATGTTCTAATAGGTGAATGTTCTAGATTTTACATTGTTTAGTACTGTATACTGGTGTATTTCTTTAAAAAATAGTGGTTTTGTTCTGGCTCATGGTTAAGTAATCTGTGAGCCAGTTTTATCCTTTCGGCTTCTTTGGAAGCTTTGTTAAAGCAACTTCTATTCTGGGATGAGTCAGCCTTGCTACTAGTGCATGGTTCTTGTTTTTCTTCTCTCTTTTTTTCTCCTTCCCTTCCCTCCACGCCTTTTTGGCGGTTTTATTGAGCTATAATTTACAAATAAGATAGTAACCTATCTAAAGTGTCCAACATGAGGGGGTGAGTAGGTGGCTTTGGTCTTGATCTCAGGGTCATGAGTTCGAGCCCACACTGGGGGTAGAGATTACTAAAAAAAAAAAAAATTAAAAAAAATAAAGTGCACAACACGATAATTTGATGTACATGCACATTTAAGAAGAATTCCTACAAAGTTAATCAACACATCCATCACCTCACATCATTACCTTTCTTGTACTTGTGAGAAAGCTTAAGATTATTCTCTTAGTAAATTTTAGCAACGCAATTCAGTGTTTCAACTACAGTCACTGTGCTGTACGTGCTGTACGTTAGACCCTCAGAACCTACTCATGCTGTAACTGAAAGCTCGTCCCTGCTGACTGGCCTCTCCCCATTTCCCGCAACTTCAGTCTGGCCACCAGCCTTCTACTCTGTTTCTGTGAGTTTGATGTCCCCTCCCCAACCCCCCACCTGGGAGACCATGCAGGATGTGTCTTTCTCTGGTTATCACATGTCACATCATGCCCGGCCATGAATCCGCAAATGGTGGTACTTTCTTTCTTTCTTTTTTAAGATTTTATTTATTTATTTGACAGACAGAGATCACAAGTAGGCAGAGAAGCAGGCAGAGAGGAGGAAGCAGGCTCCCTGCTGAGCAGAGAGCACGATGCAGGACTAGATCCCAGGACCCTGGGATCATGACCTGAGCTGAAGGCAGAGGCTTTAACCCACTGAGCCACCCAGGCGCCCCAAGGGATTTTATTTTTCGAGGCTGAATAACATCCCATTGTCTATGGGGTGCGTAGTCACACGGTGTCCACAGCAGCCGCACCCCTTTGCACACCCATCAGTAGTGCTCGAGGTCCCCTCCTCACGTCAGCGCCAACATCTGCCCAGTGTCTTCCTGAGAATGGGCCTCCCAGGAGGTGTGTGTGGTATCTCCCTGTGGCTTTGATGAACGTTTCTCTGATAATCCGTGATTAGTGCACCTCTCTGCTACCTGTACATCTTCTTCGGAAAAATGTCTCTTCGGGTCCTTTTTCCATTTAATGGGGTTGTTTCTTTGATACTGAGTTGTGAGTTCCTTATGTATTTTGGACATTAGTCCCTTCTTAGATAGCTATGGGGCTTGCAAACATTTTCTCCGGTTCTGTAGGTTGCCCTTCCTTTGGCTGAAATGCATGACCTTCTGAAGACTCAAACGTGCCTGCTGTACTGTGCACGTGGTCTCTCTGTTCTGACTGCTGGCGGCCCGGACTGTTCCTGCCACTGTGTGAGCCCCACACGTGGTTTGGCCTGCTACTTCGTGGTTGTTCTTTCCTCCCACGAACAAGCACGTCAGTTCTCAGCAAACCTCCAGAAGATGCTCTGCAGACCCCCAGAGCTCTTTCTCTGGAGTCTCCTTCCTCCTCGGCCCTTGGCCTGTGACCTCCAGCCGCTCCCCTCAGTGAGACGGGGGCAGTGTTGGGGCACCCACCCCTCCCAGCCCGTCTGTAGGTAAGGGCCGGCACCTGGCTCTCTCTTCTCCCAGGGACCCCCATCCAGCTGTCTGCTGTTCTCCATGTGGAAGAATGCTTCCTGTGTTCTTGAACTGCTTATGGTAGGAGGGGGCCATGTCTGAGGCCGTTAACCCTTCCAAGGCAGAAAGGAGGTCCTCCTTCGCGGAAGCCTGAGGCACGAGCCGTGTTCTCTGTGTTGCCCCTCGTTTCTGGAACTGGGGCAGTTACTGACTTTCCCCGTGGTCCCCATGAGGCTGCTGTCCCTCGACTATGGTGAGGAACCAGCACATGCCTGCCTTGTCCCCGTTGCTGGACTCACAGAACAGGTCTCCGTGGAGAACTGATGCTTCTAGTGCTTCCTAACCGCTCTTAGCCTCAGAGCCTCTTCTGTGAGCTCAAGGTGGGAGAGGGGGGTCTGCTCAGGGTCTGGTTCTCACCACCTCCCTTGAGGGTCTGGCTTTGGTGGGTGCCCCTCCCTCTGGAACGTGGGAGGCACAGGCCCTTTCTGTCCCCGTCCTTACTGCTCGGACGAGGCCGATCCTAGTCTCACATCCTGCTACACCTGTTTACCACACAGTGGGCGGGTTTCTGCCACGATTCCCAACTCATAGGAGCCCCAAGAGGAAAAATAGCTCCTGGGATGCCCGGAAAATTTTGACAGAAGGAGAGGGCCTGGAGCAGGGTCGCGGAGAGGTTCTACTGGGTGGGGTGGACGTGGCGGGCAAGCGTGGGATGAGCTCGGAGGGCTGGTAGGGGCTCGGAGAAATGGATGGGGCCAGGGGTAGCGACTCGGGTGAGCGGGGGACTTGGGGTGCTGGAGGTCCTGGAAGGGGTGGAGGAAATCAGACAGATGGGGGAGCTGGGAGGCTGGAGTGCGGAGGGAGGGGCTCAGCCAGTGTGAGGCAGGGAGGACGGCGTAGACAGAAAAAGCTGTTAAATGTTTGAAACTGGGGGCGCCTGGGTGGCTCAGTGGGTTAAGCCGCTGTCTTCAGCTCAGGCCCTGATCTCAGGGTCCTGGGATTGAGCCCCGCTTCGGGCTCTCTGCTCGGCAGGGAGCCTGCTTCCTCCTCTCTCTCTCTGCCTGCCTCTCTGCCTACTTGTGATCTCTGTCTGTCAAATAAATAAATAAATAAAATCTTTTTAAAAAAAAAGTTTGAAATTGGGGTAAAACATACAAATCATTGGTCATTTTAAGCGTTTTTAAGCATATAGGTGGGCGGCAGCAAGCACGTTCCCAACACTGTACAGCCGTCCCGCCGTTGTCTCTGGGACCCGGTCATGTCCCCAAACAGAAACCACTGAACCCTAACCGGCCTGGCTACGATTTGTTCTGTCTGGTCACGGGGGGATGAGGGCTGGGAGCAGTGGGGGAGCAGAGGCTGCAAGGTCCTCGGAGGACTTGGGGGCACTAGGAAGAGGAGGGCTCAGGGACTGGGGGGCTGGGGAATGCTGAGAGGGTCTGGAGGAACTGGAGCCATTGCGGGGAAGCGCAGCCGTCCCCCAAATGGGGCTGTTTGGTCCCCCTCTGGGACCACTTGGTGCAGCAACCTGTGCATGGGGACAGCTGCTGGGACCCTCGCCCGGCTGGACTTGGAGCTCCCTGGCTGCAGGGCTGGCTCTGCCCCCTCTCTGTGTCAGCCTGCTGTCACCCTGCGTGGGGTGGGGAACGAAAGAGGGCCCAGGGGACCCCCCGCCTTTCCTCCTCACTGGAGCAGGGGCTGGCTAGAGGGGGCATTGCGTCTTGTTTGTGTTTCATGTGTGAGTGCGTGTGCATGTGTGTGAATGTGTGTGTGAGTGTGTGTACACGTGTGTGCGTGCGTGTGTACTCGCACATGCTGGGTGTGGCGTCACACTCTGACTGCGGCAGGACGTCCCACGGCGGAGGAGGAGGGAGGTGGATGGGCTGTAGACTCGGGCCCGCGCGCCAACCCAGGCCTCCCAAACCCTCTGGGCCTGCCTCCTCCCTGCTCACCCTGGACACGGCAGAGGCCTGGCTCCAGCGGGGGTGGGTGGTTCTGCCCTTTCCCTTCTCCCACCCCACCCTGCCGTCAGGGAAAACCTGGAGAATGAAGAGGAAGGTGAACACACACCGCCCCACAGTCATCCCTCATTCCGGAGACGGAGAGGCAGAGAGATGTGGATGGGGTATGGCGTATGGTACATGGAGTCAGAGAGGCATACCCGGAGGGGGTCTGTGCTGGGAGCCCTGGGAGAGGGGAGAGGTCACGGGGAGGGCTGGTGGGAGAGGCGCTGAGCCCCTGGGGGCCTGGAGTCCTCGGAGGCCTGGGGCAGAGGGGTCTCAGCCCTCATGGGAGGGTGGGGCTGGGGATGGTCTGGTGCATCTGGTCCCCTCCCTGGGCTGTTGGCCTGCTGTCCCTGGGGCTGGGGACAGGTGTCCTGCTTCTCCACGCCCTCCTCCTGAGTGGGGCCAGCTGGCCCGGCCCCCCCGTGCCAGTGTCAGGTTCCAGGCTGGTCCCTTGGGGAACTTTGATCTGGAAAGAATGAGGGTGACCGATCTGGCTGCTGCCCAGGGCCTCGCCGTGTCACTGAGACCTGGCCTGGGCTGCCCCCGCTGCCTTCCCGACCCAGGGACACCAGCCCATCCCTTGGGGCTCAGAGGACACAGGACGGGTTTCTCTCGCTTCCTTTCTCTCTCTTGTTCTGCCCACCTCTGTCCAGTCCCAGGTCCGTGCGCCCCTCATCCAGCTCCAGACCCTCATTCACTGTTGTGACCGTGGTGGCTGATGGAGCTGGGGGCGGGGGTGGCAGAAGCATGAGTGAGGCGGGGTCTTGCCCTTTGAGGAGCCCCCAGCCCTGCACCCCAAACAGAGATTCCCCACTCCAGACATACATGAGCTGCACATCGGAGGACGGAGACGGGACCAGAGAGAAGGGATGTGTTCCAACGGGCACGGCGGGGCAGGGAGTGGAGGTGACCGGGGACACACCTCATCAGGGCAGGGTTCCCAGAGGAGGCAGCATCTGGGTGGGCTCTGAAGATGTGGAGAATGAGGAATGAGCGGGAGTGGTAGACGGGACAGGGGGAAGGGCACAGAAGTGAGTTTTGTCCCGGAAGGGCTTTCCTCAGTACCAGAAGGCATTCCCTTTTGGTGGAAGGGACCCTTGGGTCAGAGGGACGGTTTTGTTAGACTGAGGTGCCTCTGGGGCTTGCAGGGGAGGTGTGAGAAGGTGCTGGTGGGCCCTGGAGCCTCCCATGGACACAGCAGCCCCAGCTGTCTCCAGCAAGCTCCTGAGCAAGGCCTACGTGGCTACGTGGCTACGGCTATAGGAGGCTCCAGTAGGCCCCATGCCCCACCAGCGAGGCCTGACCTCCCCACCCCCGCTGCTCACTCAGAGCTAGTGGCCTTTTGCTGGACTGAAAGGAGACACTGCCCAGCCTGCGGGGGGCCCCTGGGGAAGGCCCCAGGAGCCGGTGAGCCGTAGCCCTGGACCTCTAGCTCTTCTCACCCTGGAGGCCACTGAGCCAGGCTCTATAAATAGTCCGGGAAGGGGGAGGGGAGCTGTCCAGGCAGGGCTGGAAGGGCCACGTCTTTGGGGGGAAGGGGAGGGCAGGGCAGGGAGAAGGCAGAAGGAGCCCAGAGCCTGAGGCCCAGATCTGCCCCCAAGGACAACTGCTGGCCCCTGGGTGAGGGGGTCCTCCCTGGTGGGAGCAGTGGCACTCCAGGGAGCAGGGGCAGGGCCCTGCGGGGGTAGGGGGGTGCGGGGGGGGCGGTTCTCCTTCCTCCCACCCTGGCTGGTTTCTGGAGGATGTGAGATGTGAGGGCTCCGGGCTGTCCTGTCCCTGAGATCCTAACCCCAGAGCCCAGGGGCCCAGGACAAGCTGTGGCTCTTCCCAGACCTCGGTGTCCCCTCTTGGGGCTGCCGTTCCCAGGGTGAGCCTGTGCAGACCTCCCCAGGCCATGGGGCCAGGGCTTAGGGGCTGGGGCTCCTGGAAATGGAAAATGTGAGCCCGATGGCTTTATCTGGGCTGAAAGCAGCTGTCTCCAGTCCACACCCTGCAGAGCCCCTGGGTCAGCGCGAGGACCTCAGCCGCTCAGGCCGGGGCGGGTGTTTTTTTTTTCCTCTGGCTAGCCTGAGCCCCAGCAGAGGTCCGTGGGAAGTTCCTCCCCAACCGGGACCCAGGGGCCCACCCCGCTCTGCCCCATACCACAGCGTCCTTAAGCCAGAGCCGCCCTTGGTGTCTTCTGCGCAGCAGAATAGAGCAGCCCATGGCACCCGGGATCTGCACCTTCTGCGGCGTCTGTCCCTGCCAGCTCCACCAGCCGCTCGCCCACAGAAGTGAATGACGGGGCCGGAGCTGGGAGGGGGTGCACGGTCCAGGGACCGGACGGAGGTGGAGAGAAAAGGGACAGGAAGGAAGCAAGAGTGTAGGATGCAGCGGACATGGGGACACACACGTGGGGTGTGGGGCCGCTCGGGCAGTGCTTGACAGGCTCGCACGCACCCCTGTGTGGTATTGGCATCACAGGATGCGTACCGGCGTCCGTGTCAGCACATGTCCTGGATGCACACACGTGTGTGTAGGAAGGCACACTCGGTCCCTGCTAGCACGTGCATGAAGGTCCCTCCTCCAAATGCGTCCATGTGCCCTCCTTGCAGCGTGCATGTGCAGGTCCGAGACCAAGCACTACAGACCCCTTGACGCCCGCGTGTCCTTGACCCGGCAGACCAGCCCTGGGGGTAGGTGCACAGATGCGCCCTCCGGTGCACAGGAAGAGATGAACAGGGCAGCTGCAGAGTTTCCCCTGGGGGTGGAGCCATGAAGTCTGAGGTTTGGGTGGAGTGACCCAGGGATACCCCTGAACTCCCAAGGCCCTCAGGGCCCCAGAATCAGCCCCAGTGGTGCTGTTTCCGGTGGGCAGAGCCCCACCTGCCCCTCTCTGGGGTCCCGGCCGGACACAAGACTCCAAGGCTGCCTGCCCTGGGGCTGGGCTCCTGCACCCCACCCCCGTCCTTCTGTACTTGGCTCCTGAGCCCAGCAGGGTACATACACGCCCTGCGTGCCCACTTCTAAGGGTCTCACAACAAGGTGGCCATTTCCAGGGTGGAGGCGAGGCGGATTGAGGATTTGGGAGGAGGAGTGGGGTGGGATATGTCTGCCCGAGGATCGACCCAGGCCTGGAGTGTACCTCCTGGAGCCCTTGTTAGCGTGCTCCCTTTGGCACCTGTGGCGAGGTGTGGGGTGTGGCTGCTTTCCTGCACCTTCCCGGTTACGGAGCTAGATGGCCAGGCCAGTTGGCTGCCCTGCCCTGCGAGCTGAGGTCTCCATGGAGGGTGTGGCAGGCCCATCTGCCCTGGCCCATGACCCTCCAACCTGAGCTCTTCTTGGCACAGGGGCGTAGAGGGATCCCTAGGACAAAGGCTGAGATGACCTTGGAGATGGGCTGCGTGCAGCCTCTGTGAGTCCCAGGGCTCCCTCTAATGCACCTTCTGACCCATCTCAGCGAATGGCACCCCCACACCTCCTGGTTACCCAAGCCTCCCTTCCCTCCTCCTGCTGTCCAGCCACCTAGCAGCCCACGGGCTCACCGGTGAGCCTCCTTTGCCCAGGCATCTAGGAGTCACCCAGGACTTCCTGAGCACTTTCTAAGGCCAGTGCTGTCCCAGGTGTGGGGGTGGATGGATGGCTGAGACAGAGGCCCTGCTCCCTGAGGAGCGGAGCTGCACATGTACACGAGCATCCGTGTGCACAGACCCGGGGTGCGGAGGGTGGAGGGGTGGTCCCAGCCCGGCAGGCACAGGAGGGTGCCCTCCCTCAGTTCCTGCTCCCCTGACCCCTCTTCCCGCTCCTGGTACAGCTCTCCTCTCCCAGGCTCATCTCCAGCTACTCACTCAGTGGTGTGGCTACGGAGGGAGAGCGGCCAAGGGGGGATGGTTTGCTTCTTGGACTGTCTGTCTTCCCAGAACTCACAGTGAGCCCCGTCTCTGCCCTTGACGGAGTCCCCACTTCAGCGGCAGAGGGAGCCCTGCCCTGCCCCTAAGCAGTTCCTCCCAAATATTATCCTGATGGATGGCGACAGCAGACAACTCATTGTGGTGGGAGGTGGGAAAGGGTGGGTGGACCCCTGCCCACGCCCACCCACATGGATGCTGCGGGCTCAGGCCCAGGGGGTCACACTCGCCAGTGCCTCCTAGGACTTCACCACCCGGTTCTTCCATGGGTGAAGAAGGGAAAGAGCTTCTTCAAAGGAAGGAATGGGAAGGGAAGGGAATGGGCTTTTCTGGCTGAGATCAGGGTCTCTGATCCTCGGCCTCCCATGCTTAGACCTACAGGGGTCATGAAGGCTGGAAGAGGGGTGGGGAGGGCTCTCCCAGCCTCTCCCAGACTCTCCCAGCCTCTCCCAAAGGTTCTGCCTGGAGAAAGAAGGCAGGGAGCGGTTTGGCTCACCCCAGTGCAGACAGCTACTTGGAACACACGCTCGATTTCTCTCTCTCTCTCTCTCTCTCTCTCACACACACACACACACGAAACATGCACGCCTTTTGGCACTTGACTTTCTCATGAAATAATTGCTGGAAGGCTCCTTGGATTAGGTAACCCAGCATTCCTTCCGGTCCCCATGGTGGAGGGGAGCAAGGGCGGGGTGTGGGGGGGTATCCGAGTTCGGCTCAGCATCTGCCAGGCTGATCCACAGTCCGGGAAGCCTGACATGACAGGCACAAGCCCTTCAGACCTCTTGCTCCTGAGGCAACAAGCTGAGCTCGCCCAGCCACTGAGCCTCCTTCAGGTGGGCCTGGCCTAGTAAGGAGAAGGCTAGTCAGGAAAGGTTCCCAAAGGTTTTTGGGAAAAGAATGGGATGTTCCCGTTTTTATTTTATTATTTTTAAAAAAGATTTTATTTATTTATTTATTTGACAGAGAGACAGAGATCACAAGTAGGCAGAGATGCAGGCAGAGAGAGAGGGGGAAGCAGACTCCCTGTTGAGCAGAGAGCCTGACGCAGGGCTCGATCCCAGGACCCTGAGATCATGACCTGAGCCGAAGGCAGAGGCTGAACCCACTAAGCCCCCCAGGCGCCCTCCGCCCCGTTTTTGTTTTAAAGCAGATGACAATGACACAGGAACTCGGAGTATCTTTGCCCATCATCAGTCTGGTCTTCCTGAAGCAACAGCTGTCTGCATTCTTCCCTCTCTCGGGAGGCTTGTCCGGTGGGGGAGGTGGAAGGAAGGAATGTCTGGGTTCAGGCAGGAAAGCAGTGTTGAGAGGGAACAGTGCTGGGAACCCTGGCCTGTGGGTAGAGGCCCTGACTGAGACTGATGGAGAGACAGGGCCCACTAGTCCAAAACTTGCTCATCCGGGATCTGGAGATTCACCCTAGGTGCTCCCTTTCTTCTCTGCCAGACCTCAGCACCTCCTGGATCCCCTACTAGGATCCCCCACTAGGGGCCCCTTGGGGAGCCTGGAGCCCCTTCTGACCGGAGGCCAGGAGGACACAAAGACGGAGCCACACAGAGTGGGGCTGGGAGGGGACCTCTCGCGGGTCTCCAGCTCCCGGTCTTAACAACAGGTGCATGAGATGGCAGGCGGAGCTCCGTCAGGTGAGTCTGTGCCTGGGAGAGCCTGTCACAGCCTAGAGAGGGCAGGGACCCGGACAGGGCGAGGGTCGGGATGGCGGTTCTGGAGGCTCCTGCTGCCCTCAGATCTCTCTGAGCAGCGGGGGAGTCCCCACCCCCAGCGGGACCAGGCCCGGCGGGTGAGAGCCCGAAGGGAACGCAGAACCCGCGTCTGTGGTTCCCAGGGTAAAGTCCACTTGGGGGTCGAGGCCTTCTTCCGGTGGGGCGGCCGCCCCTCGCCCAGGCCGCACGCCGCTCCTCCGGGGTCGCCGGGGGATGGTCTTGAACCGGAGCGCCCCCCACCAACCCCCCAGCCTCTCGGGACTGCGGCGCGGGGAGGGCCTGGATCCGCGCCTCCGCGACCCCCCGCCCCGCCCCGTGCGCCCGGGGCCCGCCCCCAAGGCCCCGCCCCCGCTCGGCGCCCAGTCCCGGGGCTCGCGGGCCCGCCCCGCCCTCCGCCCTCCGCCCGCCCTCCCACCGCCCCTCCGGCGAGCCCGGCCCGGGGGCGGCCAGTCGCAGCCCGCAGCGGCGGAGGATCTCGGCGTCTCCCCGCCAGGCCCGCGCTCGCCCCGTGCGTTCCGCTCGGCCATGGAGCCGGGACCCGAGGCCGAGGAGGCGCGCACGGTGCGGGAGGCGCTGGGCCGCTACGAGGCGGCGCTGGAGGGCGCGGTGCGCGCGCTGCACGAGGACATGCAGGGGCTGCAGCGCGGCGTGGAGCGGCGCGTGGCCGAGGCGCTGCGCCTAGCCGGCCCGCTAGCGCGCACCGTGGCCGACCTGCAGCGAGATAACCAGCGGCTGCAGGCGCAGCTCGAGCGCCTGACGCGGCAGGTGGAGGCTCTGGGGACCGGCCCGTCCCCCGCGGCCGGCACTCCGGGCACGCCCAGCCCTCCGCCTGGGGTCCCCGGCCGCGCGCCCCGCCTGGGCACCGCGCGCTTCGCCAGCCACGCCACCTTCTCGCTGTCCGGCCGCAGCCAGGTGAGGCTCGGGGAGCGCCGGTGCGTGGGCGCCGAGGGCGTGGGGCTGCGCGCCCCGGGGCCGCCCCTCCGCCGCCAGTGCGTACGCCCGCCCGCACGCGTCTGCTGGGTTGGGGGCCGCGGGCCGCAGGCGGCTGGGACTCGGTGTGGGGGTCTGGCCAGCGCTCCGCTGTGGGAGAGGGTCGGAGAAGCCTGCTTGCTGCACCTGTCTCGGGCCCCCTCCTTTCTTTGGAACCAGGCCCTGGTTTGCCCAGAATTTGGTCTCCCTCTCCCCTTTGTCCCGTGACGCTAAGGGCTTAGGCGCTGAGTTAGGGCCCCCGACCATTTCCACATCGCCTGCTCGCCGCGGGCGTATCCGAATGGTCAGCAACCCCCACCTCCATTCACGGCCCCCCGCGTTGCCGCTCACTGAGGCCTGACAGCTCACGTTATTAATTAACCCAGACTGAGAACTCAGGCCCCTTGTGTGTGTGAGCCGGAGGCGAGGAGGACACGATGTGGCTGGGGTCATCTCATTTGGGAACTGGTAGGGGGTTAAGGGATCCGGGGAAACCAGCCTTGAGCAGTCTCTAGCTTCGCGGGGTCAGTGACCAGCAGGGAGTTCATGGTGTGTGTGTGTGTGTGTGTGTGTGTGTGTGTGTGGACCAGTCACTTCTCTGAGCACAGGGCCTCCAGGAGAGGCAGGTTAGAATGTTTCCATGCTGTGTGCAGTGGCCCTTAGGTGGGATTTTCCACTCTGCTCAGGCATGTGCTCTGGGATTGGGTTTCCAGGGTCTGGGTCTGAGCCCTTTGCACCTGCTGCCCCTCCTTGGCTCAATCCCTCATGCAGTCAATCTCCTGTGTGGGCTGGGTTGCCGCCCAGGGGCCAGACGGAGGGGGATCAGCTCAGCGCTTGCCCCAGGACGTCCCAGCTGGGTGGGAGATGGCCCCAGATGGCGCAGTGCCAACCGTGTACGGGCAGCCAGAGCCATGTGCCTGCCCAGTGGGTATCCCGGGAAGCCTGTGTGCCTGACAGAGGCCCAGGGATTGCCGCTGCTCAGGCAGGTGGAGGTGGGACAGGGCTGTGCACGCAGGCTTGGCAAACCCAAAGGCACTGCCTGGCCAGAGGGGAGCCTGATGGGAGTGAGAGGGGGAGGGTGAATTGTGAGGGCCCTCTGGGTGCTGGCTAAGGGAACCAGGCTTTGTCCCTGGGGGCAAGACCTTCCTCAACCATGGGGGGTGGCAGAGCCCCCAGGCGGGCCAGTGATCTGTGCAAAGTGTCTGCAAGTACAGATACAGTTAATTCTGTCCCATGAGTACAAAACACGATACATCCATGGCATACAGTCACCACTGTGAGCTCGCACGTGCTTAATAAACTGTGTCATCGGCCGTTTTTGAAGTTGTGTTCTGACACACACTCAATGGAAGCAGCTGCCCGAGGTTTCAGAAAAATAATGTCTGCGTCATGCGTAGATGAGCGTGCATGTGCACATGCTTGCTCATACACATGTCAGGGGGCTCTCCAGTCATCTGCCTCAGTGGGAATCGGCCAGAGGTGAGCTGGTCCTCTTGGATATGGGGGTGGTGGGTGAGGGGTGCTGGGCAGAGAGGGACAGGGTCTTCCCACTAGCCATCTGCAAGCTCCTGCAAGGACGGATGGCAGGGTGGAGGGAGGCTGGAGACAGGGTGGGTTAAGGTGGGACAGCCCCAGGAGAGAAGACAGCCTGAACGGGGGCAGGGCTAGGGGCATGGGGACCAGGGGCTGCCTTGGGGCAAGGTCTGAAAGGGGGAGTCCGCATGGTGAGGTGGCGTTTGGGCACAGACAGGAGCCTGCCCGGGGAGCTGCTGGGTCACAGCTCTGCTGGGGTCATGCTGCATGGGTGGGTCTGGAGGACATCTAGGGGACACTGTCCCAGAGCAGGTGGAGCCACAGATCTGGGGTGCCAAGGGCAGTCGAGGGTGGACATCAGGGAGACACCAGGCCAGAGTTGGCCGTTGAAGGTGGCAGCGGGGGAGGGCTGCAGGGCAGAAGGAGAAGGTGAGGCAGGAGCCCTGGGTGATGAGCAGGAGATGCCAGGGCCCCCGAAATCTCAAGGCTGGGGTCACGGGCCAGCAGGGCCGCTGTGGCTCTTCAGGGATGGGGACGGACACCCAGCTGGAACGGGGGTTGCGGGCCTCAGAAAGACGAACATCACTGGGTGGAGGACGGGGGGGGGGTTCCATCGGGGGGCGCAGCTCCCCCTTGCCTGGCTTCAGAAGCGCTGGTCCCCACTGCTGACGAGCGCAGACCCGTTGCTGGCAGCAAAAGGGGCTGTGCGGAGCCGCGTGCACGTTCATGTGCGCTCATATAGGGGAATGAGCAGCTCTGGCCCGCACAGCGTGCCCCGTCCTGCACGGGGAGTCGGCTTCAGGCTGGGCACGGGGCTGCCCCTTGTCTCTCACACCCCGTGTCAAGAGGGGAGGGTTACGGGTTACCCCACCCCTCTGTAATCAGCCAGATTTAGAGAGCCTTTTGCTTTCTGCTGTTTCAAACTGGGGGTTTGTAGGTGTTGGAGGTGGGTCCTACTTAGCGTAGAAATGGACCCTGAACCTAATGGGGGAAGAGTGGGTTAATCTACTTCCCAGTGCACACACTTTGGCCTTGCTAGGTAGTGAGAGGACAGAGCTGTAGCCAGGGAAGGTCTGAGAGGAGGGAGAGGGCCGGACATGCGTGGGAGCAACCAGGGTGGACTTCCCGTAGGAGGCCCCAGTCCCTGGAGCAGATGGGAGCTGCTCTGAGGCCTTTTTCTGTATCTAAACCAAGGGGGATGGGGCTGGGCAGGTTGGGTGGGCCCCTTGTGCTGGGTGGACTGGGTTCTTCAACAGCGACATCCGCCGGCAGGGGCCTGTGGTGGATGGCAGCCGCCTGAGGCCAGGCCGGAGTTGTTCCCTGGAAGGGTCCCGGGCCGAGCCGGAGCCACGGCGTTCTCTCGAGGTGGTGGCAGGAGAGGCCCTCAGGGACAGCTGCCGGGAGCTCCGGTCCAGGCCCGCCTACGAGAGAAACCAGACTCCCTTATCTGCCTTCCTCTCCCAGACGCCTGTGTGATAGCAGAGGTCGCTGCTTTCGGGAGGCCCGCGTTGGGACGGAGTCTTGAGAACCGAGTGTGGGGGAAGGAGGGGGGAGCAGCAGTCCTAGAGGGGGGGCGCGCTGGTCACTCCAGGGCTGCATGCGGGCTAAGGGTGTGGAGGGTCAGGCAGAAAGGAGAACACCCAAAATGTGCCCACCCTCCTAAAAGTGTTTCCAAACTTCCCAGGGAGAGGACTGTCCCCAGAGACCCTGAAATCACTTGCCCTGCGGCCCTGCCCCCATGAATGTCCTCAGCCCTGGACTCCCAGACAGGGGCCTCCGTCCCCGTCACACAGAGCCCAGGTGGGGAACTCCGCAGGACCAGTTCCTGTCCCCAGGGCTCCCCATGGGGCTGAGGCAGGCTGACCCCGATGCTGGGAGAGCCAGCTGGAGGCCCCAGGGTGTGCTTGGGGACCCCGGCAAGGGCTCGCTCCAGCCCAGCTCCTTGGTTTGAGGCTCGGTGCACAGAGGTCCTGCTGGGGAGCTTACTCCATCATTACCCCCGTCTCCTCTCCCTAATTAGACTAAGGTCCAGTGGGGGCCAGGGGTCCATCCTGCCCCAGGCTCCGGGGATAAGTTCATGCTGAGCTGTCCTCTGTTTTCTGGAAGGCTGGAGCACTTTGTGGCCAGTCTTGGGTTGGGTTGGGAGACCTGGGTCCCAAACCTTGGGTCCGCCGCTGCCTATAGTAGGACGGGATTTAGGCTTCTGGGTCATGTGATGATGGGGTGGAGGGTGGGCTCCGAGGAGTCCGTTGGCCTGGGACATGGGTAGAGCACAGCCCTTTCCTCGAGGGAGGGGCAGGGGACCCGGGGGGTCTGGGCTCGGCCCCCACCCTGGCTGCAGTCTGGCTGAGACCCCTTGATGGGAATCTGGCTGGTCCAGAGCTCGTTTCCTGTCTGGTGGTGGCGGCCGGTTCCCTGGGGCTTCACAGGGGTGGGGGACCTGCGACGTGCAGGAACAGGCGTCTGGGGGCCCCCCCATAAAGACCCACATTCCTAAGAAATGGTTTCACCATCAGCCTGTCCCTCCAGGCTCCTACCTGGACCTGTGGCACCGGTTGGACCAGAGTAGGGTGGGTGGGGGGACATGGAGACCCCGGAGCAGAGTTGGCCCTGCTGACAGGTGGGGGCTGGGGTTCAGGGTGGACGGGTTGTTTCTCCTCCCCCTGCTGAGTTGGCTTCAGATCAGCCCACAGGTGCCTCTGCGGGTGCTCCCAAGTGCCCCCCGCCTTTTGCACTGCACCAGCAAGGGGGCCTGATCCTTCCCCCGCCCTCCTGAGTCAGGAGCTGAGGGGTCACCCGAATTCTGGCCTTTCTCACTTCTGCGGACCCCACCTGCAGAGGGTCCCCTGTCCCACCGCATCCACCTGGAAGAGCCCCTGTAACTGCTCTGTCTCCTGGCACAACCAGCGTTTCCACCGGCTTCTCTCCCCACCAGCCCGATTCAGTCCCTGAGCTCACCAGCAAGCTCTTCTTCCGTGAACCCAGCATGAAGGGTCTAGAGCTCATCGCCACCTTCTCCTTGACCCCAGACCACCCATGGGTGCTGTGGCACACCTGCCTCCTTGGTTCCCATGCTCCCACCTCCCCCTGCCTGTCTGGCTACTCCCCTCTGAGATGCTGCTTCTCTCCACCCCAGGCCCCATGCGCCCCGGGCGTCTGTTCCTCCGCTGTGCTGGGGAGGCAGGACTCCTGCTCCACCTGGTCCTCCATCCTTCCTCTTCAGCTGCGGGCACAGACACCAAGCCGTCTCCTGACCTCGTGTCCCCGCTGCCCCAGGCTCACCTTACACTCCATGTACCCCAGACCCAGATCCTTCCGTTCCCACCGACACTCCCCTCTTCCTCCTGGACACTCTCCACTAGGATCCAAAGCCCAAGCTCTGAAGAGGCCTCGTCCCTCCCCATCCTGCACCTTCTCTCCCTCCCACCAAAGCTCTGGTCTTGCCTTTGCAGCCTGGGCCTGTGTCCCCTCCCTCGGGGCCAGCACCAGGGGCTGCGCGGTGTGTCTCCTGCTGCTGGATCAGAGTGCTCTGTACGTGGAAGCCTGTTTCTGCAGACATGAGTCGCTCCGCCGGGAATGGCCTCCCCTCCTCGTCTGCCGGGCTTACTCCAGACTTGGCTTGGGAAGGCCTCCCAGGCCCACTGGGCTGGAGGAAGTTTGCCGGAGGCATGACTGTCAGGCTGGCTTGGTGGTGTGTGCTCCAGGTCCTGGGTCCCCCACCCGCCCGACCCCGACTGACAGAGTGGCCGCCACTAGCCCTCGCTGTGGGAGCAGCTGAGTCTGGGGCCCGGGATGGGCTTTGTTAGTCATCTGGGAACCTTGCAGACCATGAGACACCCTGGAAGTGTCGGGGAAGGGGACGGTCAGCCTCTCCAGGTGCCCAGTGTGGCGCCTGAGGAGAGGCCTGGTAGTGGTCGGCCTGGATCCCCTTCCTGCCAGGCTACCCCCGGGTCTGGGCCTCCACGTGACCCTCCCTGTGAGAAGGGCAGGGTCCCGGTGGAGGAGAATGTTCCTCCAGCCACAGATGTCAGGGGGTCCTCACGTGTGACCGAGGACGGCCCCTTCTCTGAGCCCCTGGGTTCTGTCGAACAGGCTAGCATGCCTGTGGGAGGCAGAAGCACGTTGGTTTAAGCACCAGGCCCAGAAAAAGGTCCTGACGCCTGTGGGACGCTCAGAGGGGACTCGTGGAGCTGCCTCCGCCTCCAGCAGGGAAACGGAGACCTGAAGGGGCTGATCTGAGTCGAGCAGCATGGCGGTCGGTGGCGCGGCTGTGACACCAGGCCCCCAGGGGCTTTTGGGGTCGGCTCTGCTGCTGTGTGGAGGGAAGAAGGGGCCCCGAGGAACCAGGCAGTCCCCCCGCTCCGGGCACCTGGGCATGTCATAGCTCTGGGTCTAATGAAAGTCCTCGGTGCCCTGTGCCCGACGTTGGCCCAGAGGACCTTGTGCTTCTGGT
This sequence comes from Mustela lutreola, assembly GCF_030435805.1. Taxonomy (NCBI): domain Eukaryota; kingdom Metazoa; phylum Chordata; class Mammalia; order Carnivora; family Mustelidae; genus Mustela; species Mustela lutreola. The sequence goes on along the minus strand of NC_081304.1, from coordinate 60,754,794 downwards.
TTTGGCAGCCCTTGGCTGGCAGGTCCGGCTAGCACGAACGGGCCTGCCCGGCATGGGGTGCTGGCTCTCGGGGCCTGGGGAGTGGTCTGGAGAATGCCGGGTCACCTTATACATGGCTCCTTACCTTTTGTCCCTGGCACTCTGGGCACGTCTGCCTGGCTGGACCCCAGGGGTTCCGTGGCGGGGGCTGGGTGTACTCCAGCCTGCCGTGGGACCTGGGCCCACTGCGATATCTTCTGGGGGCTGCCTCTCAAACGTGTGGGTTGTTTGGCCCCAGAATGAGAGGGCCCTTTAGACAGTGGTCTGCGGGGGGGCAGCGGGCCCTGCCTGATGGGGCTTCCTTGGGCGTGTGTCTCTGCAGAGCCTGGACCACCAGGACGAAGCCGGCGAACCAGAGGCGCGGAAAGCCTCGGACGTCATCGAGAACGGGCACCAGCCAGGGGGAGGTAGGGGCAACGGCACTGGACGGTGGGGGGGGCGGGGGCGTGGGTTGCCTTTGTGCCCCGCCAGCGCTTGGCTGGGAGGGGACCTGAACCCGGACCCCAGCAGCTAGAGAGACTGTCAGGGGGCGGCTTTGTTCAGGGTGAAGCAGAGCTTTCTAAACACAGAGGGAAACGGGCGCTCTCGGGAGGTGTTGAGCTCCCTGTTTCCCGAGGAGTGCGGCTGGGGCTGAGCGCTCGTCCAAGCGGCGAGCAGTGCAGTGGCTGACGGGCTGCTCATGCTTACTGAGCTGACTCTGAGGGCAGTTTGGAACAGACATAAAGTCTGGTTGGAGCTTTGAGGTGTCTGCAGAAGAGGGAGGTCAGGGAGGCCTTCCCGGAGGAGGTGAGAGGGGAGGTGCAGGGAGGCTAGAGTGCTCCTGGGGCGTCTGAGTCGGCTTGGATGCCTGGCTGACCTGCCCCCTGCCCCCATGGTCACGTGTTCCAGGTCTGGGTGAAGGACCCCCGGAAACTGCCCAAACCTTCCCGGCTCCAGAGCCTCCGAAGCCGCGTCCCGTGAGCCTCTCGTTGCGGCTGCCCCACCAGCCCGTCACAGCCGTCACGCGGGTCTCGGAGAGGTTCTCCGGGGAGACCTCGGCCACAGCTCTCTCACCCACGTCTGCTGCCGTCCTGGGGGTGCCCAGCCTGAGCCCCAGTGAGCCCACCATGGCCTGGACTCCCGGTCCCAGTGGTAGGAGCAAGAGAGCAGGGCCTGGGGGCAGACCCCACCCCAAGGTGGAGGGCGGGCAGGGCGCAGAGGTGGGAGCTTGTCAAGAGACCCAGAAAAGCTGGGGCGGCACTGCAGCCCCACCCCGGCCCCCACCACGACCCCCTCCCCTGGCCCTTCCATGCGGCCCATCCCTGTCTGACTGAGGCACGCCCCATGGCTGTCATCAGGTGGAGCTGCGGGGAGAAGGTGGTTTGCACCCCTGCACAGTCTGGCATGCTTCCCCGGGTCTGGCCTGTGGTCAGGCTGTCGGTGGTGGTCCCGGGGCAGGGCTTCCAGAATGAGGGTTTGGGAATGAAGTGTCTGCTGCAGATGCAGCGGCCCGGGAGGCCTGGGCCCTCAAATGCAGGGTGGGGACCTGTACCAGCCCTTTTGTGTCCTTGCTTTACGTTCCCAGCTTCCTGTCCCTCAACTGCTGGCCGAGGTGGGGCCGGGAGCCTGGGGCAACTTCCTGTCCAGGGAGTGATGCTGGGGCCGGGAGGGGCCGGCGGTGGGACCTCCCTGCACCCAGGCCTACTTGTCTTCTCTCCCCGTCCAGCAGAGAAGAGCCCTTGTGTCCCGCGGTCTGGTGCCGGCTGTGCGGCAGCACTGGCAGGCAGGGACGGCGACAGGTAGGTCTCGTCCCCGCCCCCACGGCGAGCCAGGGTCCAGAGTCAGGGCAGCCGGGGAGGCGGGGCAGCTCTCCCCTTGCACCCTGCACAGTCTTGCTTGGAGAAACGTGGCGGCAGCTGTTTCTATGTGGACGCCTCAGATCAGGGCCTGGCGAGGCTGGGAGGGTCATCTCAGGCCCACAGAGCATGGAGGGAGGGAGGCAGTCTGCACCCCGCTGGCCAGACTATCTCTGCTGGGTGGTTCCCGCCGCCTGCTCGGGATGGAGGAGGCACCTGGAGAGGCCCCTGGGCTGCGGCAGGTGTGTGGGCCCCCCCACCGCCCCGGGTGCAGGCCTCCTCCTGGCTCCCCCAGGCCAGCTAGACGGACACTGGAGCTTGGATGGGGGCGGTGGGGCTCAGCTTTTCTTGTAATCATAAAGGGAAATTGTGACTTTCTGGCACACGGTTGAGGAGGAAACAAAGAGGGTCTTATCTAGTGGTGGGCGGGCTGGGCCCCGTGGGGCTGGTCTGGGGTACCCCCGCCCTGCCCGCCCCAGGACCTGGCACCTGCTGAGGGGGCTGCTCTCTTGGGTGTGCGGCTTGGACAGAGGCTGGATCCCAACCAGCTCGGCAGGGTGGGCCTGGAGCCTGCGGGGCTTCCTCTGTCCCTGCTGCTTCCCCTGCCGCCGTCACTGTCACTTGTGGGGTGAGGGTGGGGGGCTGAGGCCGTGGGGGCCTGGTGTTCCTGACACGTGGTTCTCTCCTCAGCCCACCCCTGGCAACGCCGCCCCGGTTGCCCCCATCCCCCCCGCCGCCAGCCACGGCCCAGGCCCGGCGCAGGGAGCTGGTGAGGTCGCAGACGCTGCCCCGCACGTCGGGGGCGCAGGCCCGGAAGGCCTTGTTTGAGAAGTGGGAGCAGGACACCGCGGGCAAGTACGGACACCTGACCCAGAGTGGGGCCCGGCCCTGTTCCCGTGACGAGAGCCCCTCTCCTGCCCATTCTGGGGGTGCCCCAGGCGGCCCTCTGTCACCCTCCCTTGGTTTCTGGGCACGACAGGGATTCCCAGGGGAACGGTGGCGGGCACCCTGTCCCTCGCAGAGACAGAGCTGGTGTTTGCGAAGGTATCCAGCAGTCAGCCTGACCTGCCGTGTGCAGGGTGGGGCCAGGCCTGTGTGGTGAGGACGCCCCTCCCGTCCCGACGGCCTCCCACCAGGGAGGGAGGCGGAGGCAGACAGCCCGATCTCGGCTGCTAGGGAGTGTTCTTGGGGTACAGATGAGGACCCCTCTCTGGTTAGGAAGGAACCCTGTCAGTGAGTGTGGCCTCAGGGTGGCTGGGATGAAGGGAAGGGGGAGCTGCGGACAGCGGCCTTAGGCCTTGAGGGCTCGGGGGTCCTGATTTCCAGGCTGGGGTATAGACAGGAACTTGGGGGCTGGAGGGAGGACCGACCTGCGGACATTGTCAAGGGAGGTTCTCCCTGGGGGAGCAGAGCCGGCGGGGACATGCTCCTGGGGGCGTGGGATCACCGGGGAGCCCCGGGCCTGGGGGGAGGAGGAGGAGGGCCCCCCTGCAGGCTGCACCCTTCGCACAGGGGCAAAGGCGAGGCACGGGCCAAGCTGAAGCGGTCCCAGAGCTTCGGGGTGGCCAGCGCCAGCAGCATCAAGCAGCTCCTGCTGGAGTGGTGTCGCAAGAAGACGCTTGGCTACCAGGTGAGCTGGGTTCCGCCCCAGCCCGGGGTCCCCTCGGGGGCCAGGGCGTGGGGGTGGGCTGGAGTCCCGGCTTCCCCAGGGGCCAGGGTGCCTCTGGGGCCGGGGCATAGGGGTGGGCTGGAGTCCTGGCCTTCCCCGGGGGTTGCTGGCCGCCCACAGCACGTGCTCAGAAACCCTGGGGCTCCTGAGGCTGGACCTGTGCACCTGACCGGCTGGGGTCTGGTGGCTGTGACTTCTTGCTGACCTGGTGGGCGCTGGGAGGGGCAGCCTGTGGGGGAGCCGTGCGCCCACTCACCTCCCTGTGTTGACCCCTGGCCGCCTGGAAGCATGTGGACCTGCAGAACTTCTCCTCCAGCTGGAGCGACGGGATGGCCTTCTGCGCCCTGGTGCACTCCTTCTTCCCTGACGCCTTTGACTACGGTGCCCTGAGCCCGGCGCAGCGGCAGAAGAACTTTGAGCTGGCCTTTACCATGGCTGAGTGAGCATGGCGGGTCCCGAGCGGGCGTCGGCCCTGGTGTGGGGGTGCCGCAGGCAGGCTGGGTGCGAGGCCCTCCACTCTGCTCACCTCCTGCACCACCCGGGAGACGCTAGTCTGGGGGGTCGCCCAGATTCGTTGTGGAGCTGCCGCTTGGCTCATCGCACCTGCCCTTCCTGCTGGGTGCCTGGCCCTGCCGTGTGGTCTGGGGGCCGCGGGGTGGGGTCTCCCAGGGCACCCCACCTGTTCTTTCGGGGTGGGCAGGGAGATTCCGTTGCTTTGGGGCGAGCAGGAGATCGAAGGTCTGCCTGGGAGACATCTTAAGAGCTTCTCTGACAAGTCGATCATGCTTCTCTAATGCTGTCCTGGCATCTGATACGAAATTGTCTACTTCCCGGAGACCCACTCTCTGCAAGGAGGCTGGGTGGGGTAGAGTCTGGGGTGTCCCGTCTGGGATTTCTGTCTGGGATGTGGTGGTTGACTCGAGGTGGCACGTGGGGCATCAGGGCTCCAGTGGGGGTGCAGGCAATTCCCTGGGCTGGTCTGCCTGTGTTCTCGGGGGGCTGGAGAGCGGCTGCAGGGACAGAGTAGTAGATGCACCAGCTCCCAGTGGCCGATGGGCAGGGGCTGGGGGAAAGGGCTCTGTCCGCACATTGGGGCCTCCTTTGGCTGGACACCATCAGGGGGCAGAGGGTGGGGCAGCCTGGGGACAGTGGAGGATGTTTAGGGCTACCAGATGCTCAGTTTCCAGGAATTAAGGGGCAGAAGGTCGGAGGGAAAGAAGCCCCCCCGCAAAGCCAAGTTTCCTGGAGGGCACGTTTCTCTCTCGCGGGGCAGCCTCTGTGCCTGCTTACATCAGGCCCCAGCAGCCTGCGTGTTCCCAGTGCCCTGAGCAGGGGTAGGCCTCACGCCAGGCCTGGACCCTGGACCTGGCCAGGGACGGGTCCATGGGTCCCGCCAGAGCTGAGGGGCTGGAGCTCTCCGGGGCTGCCGGCAGCTCCTGCTCGGGGGGGCATGATGGAGACGGCAGCTACCAGCTTCGTGGCAGAGCTGTCGGAATGTTGGTACTGCCCTGTAGTGTGGTCTCGGGTGACATGCTTGGACTCGGGGTCCCAGGAACTCCGTGTATCCTTCCAGAACCTTCCCTTTCTTGGCTGTTTGGTGTAGCTGTCATCCTAATCACAGAGGCAGCTCTGGAGGGAGTGTGTTATGCAACCGGACCCAGACGGCGGGAAGCAGAGCCAAGGGGGCCGGCCGGTGTTGGGGAGGGCGCCTCGCTGGTGGGAGCCCAGGAATGGTGGCCCTCAAAGTGCAGACTCGGGGCGTGTGGGGCGCATGCGGCCCCCGGGGTTCTCTTTCATCAAGACCAGGGGGCCGTGCCCTGGGCCAGGCTGGGCGGAATGGGGAGAGGGGCCCTGGGCCACTGGGAATGCAGCCCCCCTCACCCACCCCAAACCCCGCAGCCAGAGCCGGAGCAATCGGAGGCTGCGCTCTCCCCGCAGGAGGGGTGGGCTCCTGGAGCCTCTAGACTTGGACACACTTTTCCTCTACTCCCAGCCTGGGGGTGAAATGCCGTACGCTCCGGGTTCTTCACTCCTCCTCCCCAGAGCGGGTGGAGGGGCCGCAGCCTGGCCTTGCCTCCCTGCGGCCTGAGCCTGCTTGTGACGGGGGAGGGGAGGATGGTCGGCCTGTGGCCTTGAGCTCTTGGTGGCCGGGGGTAGGGGGCTTGTTGGGCTCTTCTGCGGCCTTGAGGGGCGGGGGTGCAGCTTGTTCAGGGCCTGGGAAGGGGTCTCCGCTGGGGGTCCTGTGGGAGGTGACCTCACAGGTGCAGTTTGGGTCACCTGGTTCTGTGGGCAGCAGGCTGGCCAGGAGCGGGTGGGGTGCGATGGAGGGTACACGGGCTCCTCGGACGCGGGGGCACCTCCCGTCGGGGAGCGTTTCCAGACCCTTCCACAAGCAAGGGCCAGAGAGGCACAGCGGAGGCTCGGGAACCTGTGTGGGGCCAGGGTTGGTGCTGCCCCTTGTCCCAGTAGGGGACCGACGGCCCAGAGACTCCTGCGGCCTCATATGCCAGCAATTCCGTGTTGACAGCAGCGCGAGCTCCCTTGTTGGACAGGCCTCTGGGGCTTGGAAGGCGGGAACGCCAGCCCTTTTTTGGAGGTGGCTGCGGTGGGTGGGGGCACGGTGGGGGGTCCCCTCTGCACCCCACCCCCACCCGGGGCCCCCTCTGCACACCAGCCCCCCCCCAGCCGTGGATCAGGGCAGGCCCAGGGCCGGGTGCGTGGCCGCGGCTCCCACGTGCCCTGTGGGGAACGTGTCCTTCTCTCCGGTTACCGTGTGTCTCCAAAGCCAGTTGGGAGGCGGTCGCCCGCGCTGGACATCTGCTTCTAGAGAAGCCTTAAGTAAAAATAACCCCGTGCCCCTCCTCCACGTCCCTCCTGGGCCAGGCCGTGCTGATGGAGGATCTGGGTAGAGCTGGACTGGCAGAGTCGGAACCAGCCCCAGGCAGAGTGCGGCCTCGGGAACTCATTAGAAAATGGTCGTCCTTCATCCTTTGGACGCGTCTACGGTGTCTGAGTTCTTGCGGCGAGCTGGTGTCGCCTTTTACGAGAGCGGTTTATGGATGTGTCCATTGGGCCTCAGCTCTTCAGAAAGAGCCAGGGGGGCCTCGAGTATTTTGAGACTCATGTATTTTTGTAAAAATCAGTACTGATCATCATTTCCTCTTACCATATTCTGATTCTGAAATTTCATTCAGCTCCTAGGAGACTCTATGTGACCATTGTGGCTGGTGGGGTGGGGCCTGGGGCCCTGGTGGTTGGCAGGGGAGCCGGGACCTTGCCCACGGCTTCCCGTCGAAGGCCGGGGAGGCCTTCATCCGTATCCTCACCACCACCCTGATGGGGAAGCCCTGCTGTCTGGGCAGTGTAGCCCGTGGTGGGAGCCTCGGGAGTGCAGACGGGGGTCAGCACTCTCTCCCTGCACGGGCTGGAACACGCCGCCGTTCTGGGCGCCCTCTGGTAAGAAGGCAGGGAGGACATTAGAAGCAATGCAGACATGGTCCCTGGTGCCCTTCGAGCTGTTTAGTCTTGTAGAAAGACACGATAGGGAGGTTCTCGGAAGGTTCTCTTCTGGCAGGAGATGTGGGGAAAAGTCAGGCTGAGAATGCACGTGTGGGACGGATAGGTAGCAAGGACGCAGAGGCGAAAAAGCCTACGTGTGAGGGGAACTTTCCTGGCCTTGGGGCCGAGAGGGCCAGCCGAGTAGGGCCACCGCAGAAAGAGCTGCTTTCCTGTCCCCAGTGCTTGGGGGCTGGCACTCTGTTCTCTTTCCAGGCTGACAGTCAGGATTTCAAGATGGCTCTCATCTAACTTGGGGGCTGTGGACCCCGTGTCTGGGGGATGGCCCAGCAGACGTGCCGAGGTGGGAAGGCCTTGGGTTCGCAATGCTTCCCCACCAGCAAAGCAAACCCTTCCCCACAGGCCTGCCCTTGGTCAGAGCTCACACTTCACTGACACGGAGCTCCAACCTGGCCCGCCAGGGACACCACGGAGCCCTGCCCGGGACCAAGCCCCCCGTCACCTCATGAAGCCACTGGGTTCCCTCACAGGGACCCACTCCAAACCAAGGGGGAGGCGGCAGTGGGCCCCAGGACAGATGTCTGTGTTTCACTCTGATCTTTGGGTTCTGAGAGGAGGCTGGTGTCCGGCCAGCATGCAGGGCAGGGCCCCAAGCTTGTATCCCAGTCCCAGGCGTGGGACCAGGGAAGGGCCATGGGAGGCACCAGCACTGGCCCGCCGGCCCCGGGGTACCAGCATGGGATGGGGGCACGAGTTGCAGAGCCAGCCTCCAAACCCAGCTGCTCAGAGTCCAAATTCTAACCAGCTGTCCTGTCCACGTGCATGCTCCTTAAATTGAGCGCCATGACAGAAATGACAAGTACTGCTGGTGTTAATTAACCATGCTGTTTGGGGGCACAGAGAGCCCCGCTGCCTGGTGCAGGGTGGTCGGAGCCTGGGAGAAGGGAAGTGTCTTTCTTACCCCAAGTCAGTAAAGAATGGGCCAGGTCATGAACCCTGACAGTCATGTACTTGTTCACGGGGGAGGAGGCGGGGACCTCGGGACCATGAACCCCGCCCCACCACAGAGGGACGGATGCTGACAGCACCAGGTGTGGGCGTTTGAGCCCAGTCAGTGCCATGATTCCCGTGCCCTGGGCAGCATGGGTAGCAGTTGGAGGGACCAACAGTCTGAAGACTGGCGCTGACCCCTGTCACTGTGGGTGCTGCCCCGGGGGCTGGGGACAGCGGGGAGACCCCTCTCTTTCCAGCCCAGAGAACTCCCAGCTTCCCCTCTACACCGGGCCCCAAGGCTAGACCAGTGTTCCTGAGTGTGTGTGGCCCCGGGGGCCTGGAGGCCATGAGGGGGTCGTAGGCCACTTCCTGGCCTTGGCCTTGGGACCCGTCAGCCAGCAGGTGGTGAAACAGGGTGCCTGAGTTAAGCAGGGTGGAGGAGGGTGAGAAACCAGCATCTGGGGGAAATCTCGGGGGCAGAGGGCACCTTTGTGAAACCGTGGGCACGTTCGCGGGCGTGGGCCATGTCTCCCAGCGTGGGTCTCAGACAAGTGTTAAAAGACTGCTAATAGAATTCAGATTCAAACTTATAAGTGCGTTTAGTGAAATTTCCGAGGGAACGTTAATTTCACCAAAGTGTGCATCAAGGCAGTCTGGTGACGTGAGAACCTGGATTGACTCGGTGGCTCCTGGATGCGGGGTCTAGGCAGTGCTGCCTTGGAGGGAGGGACCCTGGGGTCTCCCGGGTCCTGGGAAGGCCCGGGGCGGGGTGGGGGGCGTTCTGTCGGCAGGGCTGCGGGGCCGGCGGGTGGCCGGGACCCTTGCCCTGACAGGGCTTCTGTGTTTCAGGAACCTGGCCAACTGCGAGCGGCTCATCGAGGTGGAGGACATGATGGTGATGGGCCACAGGCCGGACCCCATGTGTGTCTTCACCTACGTCCAGTCACTGTACAACCACCTGCGTCGCTTTGAATGAAGCCCACGGGGCCTGGCTGGCCAGGGCCGGCCCTGGGAGGAGACTGAGAGGCCGCCCGCGCTCCCCCAGCTGGGTGACCCTGGCGGTCTGGGTGAGAGTGTCGCTGTCCTGTGCCACGCAGCCGTTGGCCCACTGTGCCGTTCGACATGGGCACTGTGCGGTGCGTGGGGTGCGGCCGGGGCCTCCCAGAAGAGGGAGGGCTACCAGAGTGCGATTGGTGCTAAGTGATGATCTCCCTTCCAGTAAAAGGCTTGCCTGTGGGTTCTGGAATGCGAGATTGCTTCCCCGCAGGTGACTCTGATACGCTGGCTTCACGGCGTTCTGCAGGTCGCCAGGTGTGTTTTATGACCATACCCAGAGCTCTCTCCGTCCCCATACTAGCGTAGCTTCCTCCCTCTGGGCCTCTACCAGGAAGGCGGGGGGACTCTCCGCCAGCAGCCCGACATGAAGACCGCGTCTTGGGAAGAAACTGTCTAATCTCTCCCAGGTTCTGGGCAACAGATGACCTTCAAGTCACCCTGGCTCTCTGGGGAGACGGGAAGGCTGTCGCCTGGTCCCAAGGCGCCCCATCCTGCCCGGGAGGCCCCAAGAGCATCTGGCTAAGAGTGCGCTCTCAGGACCTTAAAGCTTTTAGGGGAGGACAAGGCCCTTTGCGCAGAGAGCTAGTTTTTACTCACATTTTTAAGGGGATTTGCTGCAGGTATCTATGGAAGTCACTGCGCTTGTACCGCTGCCTGTTTGTCCATAAAACGATGTGTCCAGCTTCACTCACGGTTTGTTCTTTCTGTTCCGAGACACGGGCCTTGTGGACGGTAGATCTTTGCTTGCATTTCCCATGAAACTCTGCCCAAATCCCCTCCCCACCCCGAGTCTGCCTCTGTTTCTCCGTCACCGCCCGGGAAGTTGGCAGTCATGTTTGGACATTTGTTGGGACATCTTTCCTTGCCCCTGCTGCTGCGTGAGTGAGAACTGGGAGTCGCCCTCTGGGCGCTGATGGGTGGGCCAGGGACAGCCACGGCTGGGCTCCACTGCTGTCCCATTGGGAGCACTGGGTCACGTACAGCTGTTTGCGCTAGGTTCTCACAGAACATCTGTAGAGCCCCCACATGTACCCATTAGCTTATTCAAGACCTTCTCCCAACTGGGATGGATTTTAGGCACAAAATTCTAGAATTCTAGCTTTCTAAGGAGCTGATAGGTCCTGAGCTCATGCAACAAGCTCCAAATGCCAAAGCCTGTGTGCCTCCTCAGGCTCATATGCGTGGTCCTTGTATGTTTGGGGGGGCGGGCAAGAGCTCTCTGGGCACAAGGGGGGACACGGCAGGAGCTCTCTGGGGTGCAAGGGAGGACACAGCGGAACTTGCCAGGAGGGTGAGCAGAAGCTCAGCAGATCCGCCAGTTGGGGCTGAAGTCTTTCTCCGTCCTTTGGTTTTCCCCACAGTGGGAGCTTCTCTGTCTCTCTCTCTCTCTCATTCTTGGAGACCCAGGACAGTCAGCCTTCCTGTTAGCAGAGATATGGTGCCTGTTTTTTATTTTTTTATTTCCCAAACTGCAGCTTAGGATTTTAAGCCTTGAGCCCATTTGGGACACTGGGGCTCTGTGTGAAGTGTTTCTGTCTGTTACGGAGCGTTCACACGCGGGAGCCGGAGCTCTCCTGAGGCGCACACGGCCCTGCACCTTCGCACGTCCAACGGGGCAGATGCTGCTGGAGTAAGCAGCAGTTTCTCTTACGCTGGAGGCATGGGATGCTTCCTGTCTTAGGCTCAGTGGTACAGACGGGCTGTCCTTAAGGAAGGTTCCGTGATGAGCTGTTCTGTGGCCTTTGGCGGCTCTTATAACCTAGTGGGTTTTCAGCTCGATTCCCTCTAGGACAAAGCCCATGGGCTCCAAGACTGGGCAGGAAAGGCGGGAAGGAGCCCACCTGAGGACACGCGAAGAGCCCGGCGTGAGATCAAGGTCACGTGAACATTCCCTTCTGTGACATCCAAATCCAGCTGCCTTTCCACTGTCCTGCCCATGGCTCCACATTTTTTCTCCTCCCCGGAGAAAATTACTTCTCAGAGTGCTTCTAAGATTCTCCTGCTTTTCCAGATAGAGTCCTTCACCTGGTTTTTGTAAAACGTATTAAGTCTGACCAAATAGGCTTGTGTTTCCACGATGTGAGCGTTTTGCCAGAGCCGAGATGGGCTTCAGCTTCTCTGACAGCTGTTGGGTCATTTCTCAAGGCGGGGAGAGCGTGTCAGGTCTCCGAACATGATACAGCCCAGGCTGGGTAGCGGAGCACGTACAGGCCAGGTGTTTGGGGAACAGTTTGTTAAAGCCAGCAAGTTTCGCAAATGTGCGAGATGTGGAACGTTCTCAGCTTCCCCTGCCGCCACGGCAGGCACCCAGTAACTGGAGGCAAGAAGGGGGCCCTATTTGCAGCCATGCCAGTCTGTGGGACTCTGGGCGGTTGGGGGGGCAGCTAAAAATGTGGGTAAAGTTGGTCAGTGTGGGATAGGACATCTTCCCGACCCAGCTGAAGCAGCTTGGGATTGGGTTTCTTGAACCAGTGATGGGTGGTGACCTGATGGCCAGCCTGAGCCCTCCGTGTTCCTCTTCTTAGCCTACCCTCTCCTCTGCACCCCTGTTGATCACGGGCTCCTGCTAAGCGGCGAGGATTCTGGAAGTGGTTATCTGTCCCATCTCCCTTGCTCTTGGAGCCTTTGATCTCTTGTCTCTTAGTTCTTGGTCCTGCTTTGGTGTCAAACAACATTTACTGTCTTCTGAAAGTGCCCATGAGAAATGCCTGTGCTTGCCTCTTCCCTAGAAAGCACTGAACAGGGGGAAACCCCCGGGGAGGTGGGAGCGAGAAGGCTGTGCTCTCCTGGGCATCCCGGCAGCCTGTGTGGGAGGGACATGCGGACCAGGTGGGCCAAAGAGTTGGAAGCCGGCTCGGAGCCAGTAGGGCAGGCGACAGGGCTGGCGGGGGGTGGGGGCAGCAGCGTCTGGGTGTCTCTGGGTGCCCCCAGCCATCCTTCTGGCGGATGCAGGGCCTTTGCGATGGCAGGGCTGCACACTTGTCTTTTATAAGCCCACACGGTCATCACTCCCAAGCATCCCCGGTGTGGTTGACGTCTTAGTGCTGTTGGCAGGGTTGGACCCTCTTCCTGGTGTCCCTGACCCCCCCCACACCTCCCCGCCACCCTGTCTCACTGGCTGTTTCTTCCTGGTCTGCGGCACGGCCTTCTTTCCTGTATCCATCCCTCCTCTGTGCTACTCTGTTCTCGGTCTCCTACATCGGGGCTTCACAACCCCAGGCTGATGCGGGCTTTGGGAGTCAGTGCAGGTCTGTCTGAATGGGGTGTTTCACCTCTGGGTTCCCCTCTAAAATTAGCTCCTTCCCCAGGGCTGGCTAACTCAGCAGATGGCCGCGTCTTCACAACGTGTCGCTCCGCTGGAGTTCTGAAGTCTCCCTACACCCGTGCACTGCCGACGGGCCGCCCACACTGCCCAACACCCTCCCTGCGTGGCATTCACGGAAGGCTTGGGGCAGAGGCCCAAGGTTCCTCTCCTCCTCAGTGTCCTGGAGTATCAGAGGTCTCTCTGCTCCCGGAGCAAACCTCGAGTTTGCAGAAACGTCAGAAGAAGAGTTGGGGGAACGGGTGAGCTCCTTTGTGTGATTAACACTCTACCATGGGCGTGTTTCTATCTCTGGTTCGCTGGGCCGTGCGGTCATAAGGTCTACCAGCGAAGACTTGAACACGTACCCACCGGGAGCATAAACGTTCCCTCTGCACGCGGTAGATTAGCACCCGTCAGAGATCAGACATGCACGCAAAAAAGTCACGTGAACAGGCTGTGTTCGCGTTTCTCCACTCGTCCCCACTTGGTGTTCGTGGCTGTTCAAAAGTTTTAAAAAAATCGGGGCACCTGGGTGGCTCAGTGGGTTAAAGCCTCTGCCTTCAGCTCTGGTCGTGATCTTGGGGTCCTGGGATCGAGCCCCACGTTGGGCTCTCTACTCAGCAGGGAGCCTGCTTCCTCCTCTCTCTGCCTGCCTCTCTGCCTCCTTGTGATCTCTGTCAAATAAATAAAATTAAAAAAAAAAAAGTTAAAAAAATAGTTTAAAAAAACTCCAGGGTCAATCCGAGTTCACGCACGACATTCAGTGGCTGCGTCTCCCACATCTCGATTCAGAACAGTCCCTGCCATTTCGTTTGTTGCCTGTTTTCCATTCGACCCTTTGGCGGAGCCTGGGCTGTGCCCCACGCTGGGTGTTTCTGGAACCTCCTGGACCCCCAGCGGACACCAGTTGGGGAGAAGTATACCCGGCATGGCAGGATGTGAGGAGCTCACACCGTGGGCTTGCTCTGTGCCCGCAGGAGGGCCGATTGCACCAAACGCCTTTGGGCTCTTGACAGATGATTTTTATCATTGGTAGTTGCACTGGCCTCGAAAATGGCAATTTTTAGGTTCTGTGTAAACTCACAAATTCTTGGTGTTTTCCTTGGTTTTGCTCATGGTGTTGTAGTCCTCGGCGTCGTGCTGGCATGGTTCAGGCTCCAACCACTGGCAGATAACAGCTCTGGAACCCTTTCCATGTGTCCCTGCCCATCTCCAAGCACCTCGCTGTTTCCCTCGATGGTGTTCTGGGCTGACCTTTGACCTGAACTTGGACTCAGGCATTGCTTGGAGAAATCCCGGCCTCTTTCAGCCGGAGCTCCTAGGTATCCGTCAGGACACCGGCTCTGGGTGTCCTGCATTGAGGCCCCTTCGGTGACCATAGCTAGGACAGTCGGTGTCAAGACGCCTTCAGGGACAGCAGTCCCTCGATTCAGATCTGACACCGCGGGATTCACCGGTCCTGCTGTCCTGCCCTCCGCTCTGTGCTCACGCTCCGCTCTACATTCTGATTCCCAGCAGTGTCCCTGTAGGGACGCATTTCTTCTACGAGGCACAGCTCAAAGGGTCCCGGTCTGAAGCTGATGCCTGCAGCCTTCGCCCCCCCTAGAGGTGGCCTCTGGGCGCGTGGAATATGGGATTCAAGGACTCACAGTTACTCCTTGTATTTGAGGCACAGAACACTGGATTCAAAGTTACTCGCGTCGCTTGTTTTCTCTCTGAAGTCCCCCTGTGAATTGGATACGTGGTTAGGTTCATTTGTTTCTCTTTGTATTCAATCGAGGGTTTGGTTCCATTAGTTTGTTTCATTTTCTGGAGGTGACACTGTTTACCTAACTCGAAAGTCCCAGCTGTATTGATGGGTGTTTCTCTTCCCGTCCTTCGTCCACTGGTCTGCTTTAGCTCTTGGTGTATCCACCCCGCATGTCTGTCTTTCCCTCTGTTCCCCCTCCCACAACAAGAAGCAAATGCATACCTGTTTTTGACTTTCTTTCTTTCTAAAAAGATTTTATTTATTTATTCGGTGGAGAGAGACATAGGGAGAGAGGGAACACAAGCAGGGGAAGTGGGAGAGGGAGAAGCAGGCTCCTTGCGGAGCAGGGAGCCCGATGCAGGACTCGATCCCAGCACCCCAGCGAAGGCAGAGGCTTAACAACTGAGCCCCCCAGGCGCCCGTTTTCCATCCTTTCTTACGCCACAGATCGCGTGGTGTGTCCTCTCTTGGCGTGTCCTCTCTGTGACCTTGCCTCCCATTTTTGTGCAGTGGTGTCCTCCCTGGGACGGCACGGCCGTGGGGTCCTCCGGTGCATGTGTGGCTGTGAGCTTCCCTCGGGAGCGTGCGGCCGCCGTCTGCAGAGCACGGCCTGTGCGTGTGAGGTTCACGCTTGTGCCGGCATCTCTCAGCAGCAAGGTTGCTGGCTGGAAACTCAGGGTTTGAACGCGTCCACAGGGCAGAGCTGTCCTGTGCCCCACGGGAACGTGTGAGATGTCCCCCCAGTGAGCGTTGTCAGCCGGAGGGACTGCCGGTCCCTGAGGCGGCATCAGCGTTGTTTCCGTCTACACTTGTCTCACGAGGGAACACGAGTGTGTTGTGTGCATACACTCGTGCATCTTCTCCCATGATCCTTCTCTTTTCATGTCTGCGTCCATCTTTCGTTCATCCCTCTTGATTCTTTACGTGTGAGGACGGTTCCTGTGGTTCTTCATCTCGGGTTCCGTCCACTGTGCCCCGGAAGGGTGTCTGGCTCCTATCACTTTCACTCAGATCACAACCATCACCCCTGAAAACTGGCCCCTGTTCTCTGCACGAAGAGTCATCATGTCACCTGCACCAGATGGTCCTTGTGTCCTCAGCACAAGTGATCGCTTCACGGGGCCGCAAAGGCCACCTGATCCGGCCTGAGTCCAGCCCCAGCTCTCCTGGTTGCACTGTCCTCCTGGTCCACCCAGCTGTCTCCCACCCAGTACCCAGGGCTCAGTCTACACGTCCTTCAACCAGGAAGGTATTCCCGGATACTCTCCGTGCCTCTGCTGGTTTTGCTGCCTTACACACACACTGCTGTATTTGATCCCCGGACCACAGGTGCCTGTCACAGTAGGGGCTCCGTGAGTGTTTCGAATGTATATGCTAATGCAACAGTGTCCCGTCAGGTCAGGAGAACCGGCCCCATGGATCCAGCCCACCTTTCTGAAGGCCAAGGACTTCCCTTTGAACAAATCAGGCACCACTGCCTTTCTTTCTAGCGGCACATTCTTATTCAAGCCTGCTTCCCTGCAACCTCCAGAGAGTCCCTAACGCCGGGTTACGCTGGGGTCGGTGTTGGTTTACTCAGCAGGTGCTAATAAATGAAGCCGGATAACGAGCTGTAACTTAGCTTCTCCGGGCTTGACTGGAGCCTCTGCTGGGGAGGACGGTCAGATTTCAGCCCCCAGGGTGCAGGTCATTGCCTTGGAGGAAGGAGAATTCTTAGTGTCACAGGGAGACCACCATGTCCTTCCCTTCAGTCCTGAGATGGGAAACACAGAAAATCTGACTGGTTAGAGCAGAGAAGTGCTGGGAGCCCAGCCAGAGACCCCACAACTGGTGAGGGGACAGTGGACTGGGCCACCTCTGCCTGCCCCGACACCCACAGATTGGTTAATGGTGGAAGCACTGCCCTGTGGGGTGCACAGAACACTGTCCCAGCATTGTCGGGCCCCTATCCCTGCTGCCACGCACGCTGCTGCTGTGGAGGTAGGGGTGTCTGCTGGGCCTAAGTCTGGGCCGGGAGCAGGTGCACGGCGGTCCCTCAACCGGGTCCGCTCGCCTGTCAAAACTGCTCCAACATCATGGCCACCACTGCGAGGCACGCTGGAAAATCGGGGGGACATCATTTACCAGGCCACACTGTCGTGTTATAAAGGCTTCGAAGTGACCAGAGCAGGTCCTTCGTGTAGCTAACTACACATCGGGGGTCATTGGTCACAGTGTGCCGAGGGTTGACAGATCTACCGTGACCTTGCCTTCCGGGCTGTTTCCCTCCTGTCCCCACGCCCTGTCCGGTGCCCTTCTGCAATCTTCTTCCCAGCCAAGGAATTTCACTCCAGCGGAGATCTGTGTATTTCTTTGTTACTTTATCCAGAGGCTTCCACTGACCTGAACGGAGTGACTCAGGGGAAACGGGGTATTTTCAGCCAGGGGCCATCGCAGCTGCTGTATCAAGTGTCTTTGGGCCAGTGGATTTCATGACAGGTGTGTTTTTATTCAGGAAAACATAATGCACTCGATTTAGAGGGTAGACTTTCCTTCCAAGCACATGGCCCTTTCCCTCCCCACCCACCCCACCTGCCCATGAAGCCCGAGGTGGGGGTGACCACCATGCTCCCTGCAGATGACCCTGAAGCCACACGCCAGCAAACCCGTCTCCTCTGGGCTTTAAGGGGTTTGTGAGCTTCCCGGGCCCCCCTTCCCATCTCCTAAGTGGGTGCTGGTCCTGCCCCATGAGCCTGGAGGGCTGGGGGCTTGCTGAGGCCGCCCTGGGCTGCACGCTGGGGTCCCTGTGGGGGAATTTGTTTGGAAATTGTTTCCTATATCCTTTTAAAGTCAATTTTACTGAGACAAAATGAACACCCTCCTAAAAACTAATTTAGGCAAAGTAATCCATGTGCACAGAGTAAACGGGGGAACCGACCCCCACGCCTGCCCAGGAGGTGTCCTCTGGGTTCCTCCTTCATGGATTTCCTTTTGTATTTACCCGTGCTTCTGGACGACATTGTTCGACTCTTGTTTCTCCATGTTCCCTTTGCATACTTCTGTGGTTTCTCACAGTAGGCGGCGGGCGCTTGGCTCTCTCACTCTGCGAGAGAGTGCAGTAGTATCACCATGTGAGCTAAAGCCGCGGTCAGGGTCTGCTTTCCACTGGCTCTGCAAGTAATGTTCGACTCCAGCCCTTCCCCCGCTGAATTTCTCTCTCCTTCCCCCAAACTGCTGTGGCTTCAAAACACGGTCATGAGTCCTGTGATTTCACTTCCATCAAGAGGGGAAACAGATTCCTGCTCTCCTTGAATACGGCGCCTCGAGTCTGGGGAACAGACCTGCTGGGACTGGGTCATGCGTGGGGTGCGTCCGTGCAGCGCTGGGCTGCCGCAAGCGGGGCCTGGCCATGTGGGGCCCCCATACAGGGGAGACGGTGTGCAGATTACAGGGGGAGAGGGATGTCTGCACCCCGCCAACTGGAATCTTCAACGGACCCACGTGAGATGTGCGTGGCTGAGCCTGGTGAACCGCTAGAACCATGAGAGCTAATAGTAATGATAACGACGATGTGATCGTTGCTGTCTGTGCACCGAGCACACGTTGACTGGTTCCTCAGTAGTTATTGGGAACATTGTCCCCCATTGACAACAAGTTCAACCTTCCAGTTGCCCAGACCCAAACCCGGGAGCTGTTTCTGACCCCCTCCTTTGGTCACACGTCGTAGTTAATATGTCAAGAAACACTTGGGCTCGGCCTTCAGAGTCCACCCAAATCCGAACACCTCACGGGGCATCCAGGGTGAGCTCCCTGTCCCAGCCCCTACTGCGTCCTGCCCTGGAGCACGGCAGGCACCCCCCACCTCCCGCTTTATTCTCAACACATCAGGAGGAATTTTCCTTCCAGCAGGGAAGTGAGGTGAGGGCACACGGCTCTCAGCGCAAGACCCTGCAGCTTCCTGGCCCCTAAGGACCACTGACATTGTCCTCTGCCCTCCTTCCGCCTAGCCCTGCCTCAGGCCCTTTGCACGAGCCATTCTCCATCGATTTGCTGGAACCAATCATTACTCTGTGTCTGTGACTTGCTTAGCATTTCCCCCAAGCGCTTCAGTGTTTCCGGACGCTATTCTCCACACCACGGTCACGCCGTCTCCAGCAGTGGTCACCACATGTGTCCTGGCAGTGCCAGCCTGTGGGAGCCTGCGAGTCCCGTTGCCCATCCTCATGCTGGGTGTCCTTCCTCACAGGCGGGCACCTGGCTGGAGCAGGTGTGAACCTTCTCTCTGCTCTCACGCCTCACCGGTCCTTGCGCCAAGACGGTTCAGAGACCAAGTGGTCGTCCACAAGAGTTATCTCCCTGCGTGTCCTCTCTTTGCTCAGGGTCCCCGAAGTTTCCGATGATGAGTCTCGGCGTGAGTCTGTATTCCTCATGTCGGGCGCACAGTGGGGCATTCCAGCCTGGAGACACCTGGTCTCTGTTCTGGAAAACCATACCATTTAGGCCAGAAGCCCTTGGCGGGACACTAGGCTTCTGGGACTGGTCCGCATTCTCACCTTTCCTCAATGACTATTTTTAAGTCTCTTTGTCTTTTGTTTTATCTTCCAAACTTTCTTGTTAAGTGTTTTATTCTCATTCTCCTTCAGAAATGCATCCCAAACTGTTTTCTTGGTAAGTCCTTACGAATGTCATTCACCTCTTGATTGCTGGCACAAACGTCTTCACTCCTGTCCCTAGGGGCCGGACAGCCCCCTGGGCACCCTCTACTCTGGCCAGGGGGACAGGCAAGCCTGTGGGGCTGTCTACACAGCGTCAGAAGCAGGAGGAGAAAGTCCGTTACCTTGATTTTCGGGCTGTGCCTCGAGCGTTCTCGCTGTTGTGGATGCTGGGCCTCCCATGTCAGAGCCTAGAGTCTAGAGGCCGGTCCCCTCCCCTCACTGGGGCCCCCAGGCTTCTGCGTCTTCCAGGCACCCGGGGGACCCGCTCATCCTTGCTGGGGGAGCGAGCAGCCCACCACGCTGTCTCAGAAGCAGGTTGCCTTTTAACACCTGAGTCATCTGCGTCACTCGCAGAGAAGGGAGCGTGGCTGAGACAAGCGGTGTGCAGGCAGGTGTGCCCCCTTGCTCGGTGTACATGAGACTCCCCGGGTGGCTGGCCCCTCTCGCCCCCGATGGGCACTGTGCCCAGCTGGCGGGGTCTGCAAAGTCGGGGGGTGAGTGGTGCCTGCCGTGTGAGTGCTTGCGGGTGTCAATCACATGTACTAGTGTAATTTTGGGATGTCCTCGAACAGGGGCGCTGGGGCTCAGAGGAACAGCCCTGCCCTGTGCCCCGAAGGAGCAGGCTTCTGGGGGCTTCTCCTGGGAAGTGCAGCGGTCCCTGGGGCTCGGCTGGGGCTGGGAGGATGTGGGGCGTCTGCTGGTCTGGGCAGCTCTGGCTCTCTGTGTAGCTGACACATGCAGGACCCCAGCTCAGCCTGGAGCTTTCTCTGTCCCTGGAACAACCCCGTCTCTCTGCAAATGGTCCCCGTGGGCCCCCTCCTAAAGTTTTCTTCTGTCCCTCCTGCCTTTGTCCCGAAGAGACCTGGGTCCTGGTTCTGACTTGGTCTCTGATTGCCCAGAGGTAGCGCGGACGTAGGACCAAGCCCCAGCTCCAACCCCTGCCCTGCGCAGCTTGGCCTCGGCCCAGGGGCTCCGCCTGTCCCCGCAGACGCAGCGGCGGTGGCATGGGGAGGATGGGGCAGCCCGGCTTGCAGTTCAGGGGCTGGCTGGCTGCAACTTTCCCCGGCCTCCCCTGCCCACCCTCGCGTGTGCTCGTTCATTCAGCACGACTGCGACTGCGCGGGACAGCGGGACGAGGGGCGGGTGAGGCTCTCAAAGGGCTGAGCAGAGGAAATGCGATCCTGTTGACTCGCTTGTGGCCTCCCAGGCCTCTTAGCAACAGCAGCACAGTCCCGGGGAGAGGCCCCCCTCCTCAAGGCTCTCGGTCTAAAGACACGTCCCCGGGAGTCGTTCTGTCACACGGATGCCCCCGCAGGCCAGCGTGGTCTTGGAGCCTGGCTGCGCTCCAGCAGGTCCCCCACAGATCTCTCTAGCCTGGCCTGGCCAGCTCAGGGCTCCCACACCTGCTCGGGCGTCCCCATGGCGGCCCCTTGTGGAGGGACAGGGTCCTTGCCTCAAGGCCTGGTTCCGTTTATTACTCAGAGCTCGGGCTGTCTGAACTTATCGCCGATCTGTATTTTTCACTAAACACTTCTAAAAATCACTTGTTATCTCATTTTTTAAAAGATTGATTGATTGATTTATGTGATAGACAGAGATCACAAGCAGGCGGAGAGGCAGGCAGAGAGAGAAAGGGGGAAGCAGGCTCCCCTCTGAGCAGGGAGCCCGATGTGGGGATCGATCCCAGGACCCTGAGACCATGACCTGAGCCAAAGGCAGAGGCTTAAGCCAAAGGCAGAGGCTTAACCCACTGAGCCACCCAGGACCCCCTCATTATCTCATTTCAATGCTTGGAACTAGGAGGCTTGGTCTTCCCATCTGAGATGCTAGCTGCTGTGCTGCTGGGTTCAGAGGGCCGCTTTCATGGGAGTCCACGGCCACACTGGTGCTGTGGGGAGGGCAGGCCTCCCTTGGACACAGAACAACCGTCCTGCATGGGGTAGCAGCTAGGACTCAGAGAGACTGCCTGAAATCTCCGCTGTGTGCTGGGCTCAGCCCCCTTTCCCCAGCTGGGTGTGCTGACGAAGCTGGGGCGGCGTGGGGGGTTGGTCAGAAGAGGCCAGTGGGAGATCTGCCACTTTAGCATAAGGACTATTTTGAGCTGAAAGTCACTGGGCATCAGCAGGTCAGGAAAAGTTCTTCGCTTTCCCCTTATCTGCCTAAAAGCAGGTTGTCAGTCTTCCTTTGAAAGAGGTGCCCCCTGCAGGTAAAGGGGATTGTTATCACGAGATTGGGGGTCACACCAAGATGAATCTGCATCAACTATCAGTTGGTGCAGTTAAGGACGATCAATAAATAGTCCTTATTGTCTATTAGTCCCCCCATATATTTTAGTTACTTTCTCAATAATTTATAGCCTTTTCTTAAAATGGCACTAAGCCCCCAAGTCAAGCTGCTTCTTTGAGTTTTTCTTCCTTGTTGTGAAGCTCCCATGCATGTAAAAGCATTAACATTAATAAAAATGGTATGCCTGTTCTCCTGCTGCTGTCTTTGCCTGTTTAATTTGCAGGTCTCCGGGCACTGTACATAGGAGGATACATGTTTCCTCTCCTTCAGCCCCAGGTGTGGAGTTGATTGTGACAAGGGCAGAAGGTGGGTCGGGGCAGCCTTTGCCCCACCCTCCAGGGGCACATCTTGCCACTGGGTCAGCCCTTGAATGGCACTACTTTACTAGGTTCAACAGCTTTAGCCACGGCACCCCACAAATGGCCGAAGACAAGAAACCAACCATACAAAGAGTCTAGTGCACACTTGGCCCCACATCATCTTGACTTTCAAGCGGCTTGAGGTGCTCTATGAAATGTTAATCCTCTGGGGTGAAATCCAAGCCACTTTATCCTCAGAGCCCCCAGGGCCAGCGATGGCGGTGAGCCGGGAGGCACGACGTTTCTTCTCCTAGAGCACAAGGGATCTATTCAACACGCTCACCGCTGCAGGACAAAAAACTATTCTTGTTCCAGATCAACGGAGGGAACGGTCCAAGGGCGAAGACAATTTGAGGCTTATGTCCTGTTTCCTGTGCAAAAGTGAGCCCCGAGGGGAGACCTCTGGTGGGACACAGCAGGCACCTGCGAAGATGCAGCGCTTCCAACACCTCAGTTCTTCTGCAGCTGGGGGTGGGAACCCACAGGTGGACAAGTGCCCCTGGGGGGCTCGCTGCACAGGGCTGCCCACATTCCAGAAATACTTGAAGGCTTCTCAAGATTCGGTAGCATGCACCGTTAAAAATACCAAGAGCACGGGGGTGCCGGGGTGGGTCAGTGGGCTAAGCCTCTGCCTTTGGCTCAGGTCATGGTCTCAGGGTCCTGAGATCGAGCCCCGCATTGGACTCTCTGCTCAGCGGGGAGTCTGCCTCCCCTGCCTCTCTGCCTGCTTGTGATCTCTCTCTCTCTGTTAGATAAATAAATAAAATCTTAAAAAAAAAAAACCCAAAAACCAAAACACTACCAGGAGCGTAAGGCCAGACTCTTGAAGGTGAAGGTTCACTCTTGTGGTGAAGGAGAACAAACACATCCATATTTAACAACTCCACGGTCAACATGTAACGGAACTCACGATGAATGACATCGTTTTTTACCATGCAATAGGAATTTTAAACCATCTCTTAGAGCTCCCATGATCGGGTTGAGCTGCCCAAGCTTCTGCAGAAGGCCTGGCTGGCCCCTCTACCCACCATGGTCCTTCGTCTTCTGGAAACTGGGTCTTTAGATCTGAACAGTCGATAACCTCCTCATCCAGAACAGAGACAGGCGCTGTGTCCGGATGTACTCTGTGCTCTTAGGGACCCGTTCTTTATAAACTCTGTTAAATACACAATTTATGTGGGGAAAGAATGCCCTTCAAGAAAAGAAAGCCCTCACACTACTTTTCCTGGAAAATTCTGGTATTTTCATTAGGAAATGCCATATAGTGTAAGCATGTTTTGTTTTTTCTCTTTAATTTTTTGGAACTCATTTATTTAAATAAGAAGATCGCTGAATGGTTATTTTGTTCTAGAAGTCCTTCTCAGTATGAGCCAGACTTGCATCTTTAAACCAATTTTGTGAATGTAATACATGCTGATTATGTGTTATATACTTTCCTATGACCGATGTAAGATGAAATAATGTCAAAACAATGATTTTTGGGGTGCCTGGGTGGCTCAGTCGGTGAAGCATCTGCCTCTGGCTCAGGTCATGATCCTGGGGTCCTGGGATTGAGCCCTATGTTGGGCTCCTTGCTTAGTGGGGAGCCTGCTTCTCCCTCTCCCTCTGCTGCTCCTTCTGCTTGCTTATTCTCTCTCTCAAATAAATAAAGCCTTAGGAAAAAAAAGAAAAGAAAAAAGCTCTGCTCAGTAATCCCTTCTTAATGAAAGACACTTTTAGGTGTCGCTCTGGGCTTCTGTCGTGCCCTCCTTCTCAGGTCCAAAACGAGGAATGTGGTCAGAGAGAAGTGACAAGGTCAAGGGTTATTGGCAGAGGCAGAGGCAGAAGGTCCCTGCCCTGTCTACACCCCCTGTGGCCCCAGGGCTCCTGCCACTCTCCTCAGCAGTTCATGTCAGCTTTGTGGAGGGCCTGGCGAAGTGTGCTATGATCGAAAGCTCTGGTTGTGGCTGTTTGGGTGCTGCAAAGCCGTCCTTCTCCATTAAAATCATCACCCACCTCTGGTGTGGGAAGATTACATGCCATTTTGGACTACAGATAAACTGGAACAAGTCCGGAGGAGAGAGGGTGGGAGGGAAGCTTAGAAATGCCATCACCCCATAGAAGGGTGAAGGAGCCAGAGGAGCCAGCCTGCGGACTCCTTGGGGGAGAAAGGGCACGTGTTTTTGAATACATCAAGGTAACTCATGCTTAGGGAAACCAGATTTATTCTGTACGGCTCAAGACGTCAACTAGTTTCCGTGCGTGGAAACTACCGGAATGCTTCTGCAGCACAGCAGCCCCGGGAAGGACCGCCTGGGAAGGTGATGAGGTCCCCGTCGCAGGCTTGTTCAAGCACCAGGCAGCCTCTGGTTGCAGCAGAGGGTGCTCACATCAGGCCGCTTCAGACATGTTCCTTGCAACTCTGAGCATCGGATTCTCTCCAGAGGTGTTTCAAAATCTGAAAAGAAAACCTATGGATTGAAAACCCCCATACTGCTTCCCCGAGGTCTTTCATGGCAAATGAAATTAAGGGGAGTAGAGCTCCAGCGCCGTGCACACGACGTGGCTGGAAACTCTGAGGTCTGAAACGCACAGCAGAGCAGAAGGCACCGGGTCAGAACAGCGGCAGTGGCGCCTCCCGAAGAACCGCAGCTCCGGGGCCTCCCACGGTCCTCCTGCCCAGTGGTTCCTCCGAAACTGGAATTCACACATGTGTGAGATGACGCACGGTTACTGTCTATGCTACCAGGGACACTAGCTTTCCCCCTGTGACAGTCCTTTTCTAAAATAATAATGCTTACTGGTGAAAATGAGTGCCTTTGAGTAACTTTACAGGTGGGTCCCTGACGCACGGCTGGGTCGGTAATTAAGAAGTTGGCACCAGAATGACTTAGATTGGGGGAACACAGCTTTATCCGACCAACGGAAATCTCCAACTCACAGAGAGCTTCCGTGCCCCTAACTCTGAACATTCCCGCTGCCTAAGGTCTGGTGGCTGGCCAGCTGGGCAGATGCTAAGCTTGGTGCCAGGGGGTGAGTCCCTGCCTGCAGCCCTGCGCCAGGTGCTCGGGCTCAGTCCTGGGCTGGCTTGCCTGTAGGACATGAGGTTTTTCTCTGGAAAAGATTTTCAGGTACTGCAGTTACACCGGACTCCAGAGTAAATGGCAGACGGAGAGGTCGTTCTCCTTCCTTCCTGCTGAAGCACCGGAGCTGCAGCCGCGTCCGAGTGAGGCCTGCAGAGCACGGTCCATCCGTGGAGACGCCCGTAGTCGCTCCATCCCAGACCGTGCCCGGTGCTTGGTACCCGGTGCTCGGTGCTCCGGGAGGTCTCAAGCGTCTTCTCCCAGCGCTCCCACCCCGTGGGGCAGGGCGAGGTTACTGTGCACCCCGACGCAGACACGGTGGTGAACTGCGGTCATAAGCCACAGAGCTGGTGTCACTACTTTTGCCCATTCCACCGTTTCCAACAGTTCCACGAAGCCTGCGGACCTGCAAATCCGGGACGCCCCGGGGCGGGGGGCCTCGGGCCTGGCGGGCTCCCCAGGACACGCACCCTCCTGCTGCCCAAGTGCGGGAGCCCTGCGCACTCAGGAGCCGCGTGACCCCAGCCCCGTTCCCGCGCGCAGCGTCCCTCCGGGTCAGGGACAGACACTGAAGCTCCTAACCCGGATCCCGACTGCTGCAAGGCGCTGCACGCTCCTTAAGTAGCGGCCCCGCAGGGGGCGGGGATATGAATATGCAACACCAGCTTCCCTGCAGGCCATGGGACAGGCATCACTTAATATTCATGACGCTCTGCGGGGCTCGCTGGCACTCCGACGCCTCGGGAGACCTAGGGGCGGTACTCACGAGGCCAAGCCTCCCCTGATTGGTTGTCCTTAGAGGGGAGCTGGGTTCCCATTGGCTGCTTTAAAGCGGTGACGCGGCCCGTCCTTTGGGCGGGAGATTTGAAAGCCCATTTCCCGGATTTCGGGCTGTGCGCACAACGGCCGCCCCGCTGTCCCCCAGTGGGAAGTTCCTTCATTTTCTCCGTCGGAGACGCACGGGTCCCACAGCCCTAGCGCACTCCCGGCGCCGCGCTCTCACTCCGGGTCCGGAAAGCTGCTCCTGACCCCGGACCCCGACGGCTGACCCCCGACCCCGGACCGCGGCCCCCGACCCCGACCCCGGACTCCGACCCCCGATCCCCGCCCGCCACCGCCCGGCCTCTCGCTTCTCCCGCCGCGCCGGACCGGTGGTCCCGTGTCCAGGCTCAGCCCACTGAGCCCCGCGGGTGCCGCGCGTCCGGGCTCGGGGCCGTGGTCGCCGTCCCCTGCCTGGTGTCTCGCGCGGGCGTGGGCGGCGGGCACCGCCGGGTCCCCAGTCTGCTGCGCCGGCCGCCGAGAGGCCGCAGGGTCGCGCCTGCGCAGAGCCGCCGGCCCGGCCCCGCCCCCTTTGCCCAGGGGACGCGTCCCCGGTTGCCACGGAGACGCGCGGGTTAGTAACCAGCGGTTCTGCTCGAGCTGCTCCTGGGGTGCGGTGGGGTGCGGGCGCGGCCGGCGAGCGTGTGGTCCGCGGTTCCCGCAGGCGCTGCGGTGAGTGCAGGCCGCCCACCGCCCAGCCCCCGGCCTGGGCTCCCTGCCAGCCCCCGCCGGCCTCCTCTCCACCCCGAGGGTGCTGCTCCGGGGCATTCTGAGCCCGCACTCGGAGGGCCGCCGCCTGAGGGCCGTGGGCCGGCAGCTGTCCCTGGGGGGCTGCGCGCAAGCAGGTGGGGTGGTGCAGAGCAGGTGCGGTGGGGTGGGAAGCAGGTTCCCTGGCGAGAAGATGGCAGGTGCGGTGGGGTGGGCAGCGGGGGGTACCCAACCACACACAGCGCAGGCCGCCTTCTGGCTTTTCTTTGTCCTGCAGAGGGTTCGTATCCCCTGCTGAGTGGGCTCCATACCCAGCTCTGAGTGTACAGATACCACAACACGATCGTTCATTCAGAATTGTGGCTGGGTTCCTCTGTGCACAGGATGTCCTAAAAGTGAATGCTGCCTAGGCCCAGCCTTTCTGATGATTTTCTGACACATTTTTAAATGTGTGCCTGTGGTCACCAAAAGACACATCTGAGATTGGCATTCTCACAACAGCCCCGCACAGGAACCCAAATATCAGCACGCAGTAGATATGGGTGGGCGTGGTGTAGTCACCGTGTCCTGCAGAAAGACCACAGCTGCAGACCGCAGCTCTGTGGGCAATGGGACAAATCTTACAGACATGACATTGAGTGGAGGGGTCAGATATAAGAGAACACACTGGGTGATTCTGTTTCCATGAAGCCCCCAAATTCCAAAACTACATTCTAGTGGTTGTGCTGTGGGAGCCCGGTGGGAGGCCAGTGAGAGAAGGAAGCTGAGGTCAGGCTACACGGATGGTTCCTTCTGTGTGTAGAAGGTGGTGAATGCACCTTTGGGAATGTATGTCACACTCGAATAAAAACGGACGTAAAAAAAGGACCAAGTGCTTTCGATGAAACTCAACAAGTGTCTGTCTTTGTGACCAGGACTTTGGAAAGCCATTATGGCCAAACTGCTCCAACCTCCCTCCAAGTTCCTGCCCTCAGAGTGGCAGGTCGCTAACAAGAACCAGTACCACAGAGCAGAGGCCCAGCGGTCCCGGTCCGAACGCCTGGTGGCAGAGAGCCAGAGGCTTGTGGATGAGATTGAAAAGACCACGAGGAAGTCTCAAAGCGATGTGGACAAGAAACTAGGTAAGATGCGCCACTTGCTGCCTTTGTGCCCACACCTGGATGC
Source organism: Mustela lutreola (assembly GCF_030435805.1). NCBI lineage: Eukaryota > Metazoa > Chordata > Mammalia > Carnivora > Mustelidae > Mustela > Mustela lutreola. The sequence continues at coordinate 60,727,540 of NC_081304.1, read as the reverse complement.
CACAGGGAGGTGTGGCCACGGTGCCGTTCCGTTCCGTGGTCAGGAGAGGAGTGATGGAGTATCTTGAAATACTGGGGGAAAGTGTGCGTTCTTCTGGTTCTATCTCTGAGCTCACTGCCCTAAGACAGAGGACGCTAACCTCGCCTGCTTTGCAGCCTCCCTTGTTCATTCTCTTACTGATCTGACACCCTTACTGGACATCTAAGAGATGCCTGGGCTGTCCGTTCACTCTGGACAGTCAAGTTGCAAACCTAGACCTTGCAGAAAGAGGTCCTAGTTGGCACACGAAGCTTGTAGCCTCAAACATAACCAAGCAAGGGTCAGAGACATTGGAGGGGCGCCTCTAACATGACAGACACCCGGACAGACCCACACATATGGCAGAAGAAAAGATGAGCCATAAAATATTCAGGAAATTTGGAGAAGACACTGCACGTAGGAAACAGACTCTTGAAGACGGCTCGGGGATGAGAAAGCATCCTTGGGGATTAAAATCATGAGTGCACAGTCTGCAAAACTCAGAAGAAGGGAAGGGGTGAGCGCAGGAGAATGTGATGGCGAGGAAGGGGGCGGTGGCAGGTGCGAAGCTGAGGGGGTTCCAGAACCTGCGACCATCATCAGCAAGCGGGAGGGAGGGTGGGAGGAGGAAGCTCTCCAGGGCAGAGGTCCCGGAAAGAAGCAAACCCAGCGGGTTCCTTGATGGGGCCGAACATGCGGGGGTGTTTGCAGCTCTGGCAGAACGTCCAAGGAAACAGTCCTGCGTCTCTGGAACGTGAAACAAAGACATGACTACCAGCCCCTCTAAAACCAGAAAATCCCACGAGAGGAGAAATAGATGGCAGCGCGCCCCACAGCCCAGATGTAGACCCCATTTACGCATTTACGATCTTGTAAGCAAGCTGTTCTGTCGCAAGACGGCGATGCAGCCCCACAGGGAAGACGGGGCAGTGAGAGCGTGCTGTCCCAGAGCAGATCCTGGCTTTCAGTCACAGGGAACTGGTAGATATCGTCTAAACTGATCATGAGTGAGGAGCAGTGTGAGCACAGGCCAGAAGAAATTCCGGAAGTGTCTAGAACGTGATTGCTCCTGGGTTACCTGGGGGACTCTGACGGCCATGCCTCGGACTCTCTTGGTTTTGGCTCAGGTCATGATCTCAGGGTCATGGGATCGAGCCCCGTGTTGGACTCTGTGCTCAGTAGGGAGTGTGCTTGAGATTCTCTCTCCCTTTCCCTCTGCCCCTCCCTCCCTCAACCTCTAAAATAAGGAAATAAATCTTTTTTTTTTTTTTTTTTTTTTTTTTTTTTTTTAATGCATTGCTTCCAGAAAGCGGGAGTGGGTAGGGACAGGTCAGAGAGCTGCAACACTTGGGTGGGTTGACTTTTCAAACAACGTATGTCTAGATCTTTGATAAAATTTAAAGTTATTAAAAACAGTGGCTTTTAAAGCCTTAGAGTCAACCCTTATGGGTGACGGTTGCATTAATTCATGGGCGATGGTTGCATTAACTGGATGGTGGTCTTGTAAGAAGAGATGCCCTCCCGCCGTCCCCTAATCAGCACTTACAAGATGAAAGGGCCCTCGCAAAAAGAACGCAGCTGGGGTGGTTTGAGGGTGGTCTTTACGTTTCTGATCCCAGAAATGGCAGCACGGGGAGTGGGCAGACGTGTGTGTGATGCCGTGTGCTTTCTCCTTGCACCTCAGAACAGAGGCTCGAGGAAGTCCGGTTCTGGAAGAAGGAGCTGGACGACAAGCTCGAGCAGCTGGTGTACATCACAGAGGACCTGCTCACGTACCAGACCAGACTGGTGAACGCCCTGGAGAGCATGAAGGAGCCCCTGCATATCAACCAGATGTGCCTGGAGTACAGGTGGGAGTCACTGCCGTGGGGTCCCGCTGCTGGGGACAAAGTGCAGCTGCGCCAGGTGCTGGGTCCCGGTGAGGCTGTGGAGCCCGTGTTTGGAGCCCGCCGTGCTGGGCAGCGGAAGGAGCTCTTCACACCTTCACTTAAATGTAGGTTGGGACTCGGTTTGGCTGCAGAGACTTGGAACACTGTAAAGTAAGGCTGAATTGAGGTAGGGCCATGCTCTGTCCCTCACAGTTAGGGGATCTGCAGGAAGTCAGCGTGGGGCTGACGTGGTGTGGGTCTTCACTCCCTGGGTGACTCTGTGACTCCAGATGGCAGCCAGAGCTCCAGCCCTCCCCTCCATGCTCCAGCAAGTAGGAATAATTGGGTTTGCTAGTCCCCGTTGGCCCGTGCAGCCCTTTGACGGGCGCTTAGTCACGGGGCCACACCCGCAGAAACGGCCCTCGAGGACAGGTTCCCAGGGGACAAGTCTGCGCAGTACGCAGAGCCTCACTGGAGCACTTTGGAACCCAGGGAGCCCTGTGCGTTGTCCTTCCCTCCTTCAAGTCCTGTGAGTGGGACGTTCTAGGAGGAAGGACGCAGGTCCCCTCTCCCTGCTCTCTGTCACAGCTCCCCCCTACTCCGCGCGCCCAGGGCCTCTTGTGGCTGCCAATACAGGCCCCTACATGTCCAGTGCCCCCGCACACTGGCTGCTGGGAGAACGATTTCAGACACAGGTTTCTACGGGTCATTCTGGGGGCCCAGAACTCTTTCCCTGCGACGCTGGAGCTGTAGTTCCTTGGTCTGGCCACTGAGGTTCGAGGTTTGTCAGGACGTAGCAGACTGAGCCCATGACCTCTCTGGGCCACACCTCACGCCCAGCAACCCGTGATGCCCAGGTGTGCAGTTACCTGCTGCTTCCTGAACCTGAGGCGGCTCCCTCTTCCTGGGAAGAGCAGCCCCCTCCAGCAGATGCGGGGTCTGTGAATCCCAGGGAAGGAGCAGGTGTGCACAGAGCCCGCCACTGGCTGCTCAAGTTCACACCCAGGGTGGTTGTGGGGGGCGGGGGTGTTGGGAGGGTGTTGGTGCTGCTGCCGCGAGCCAGGGAGGCACCATCTGTGCCTCCCCTGTTCCTTGCCACAACCCTGCGAAGGTGGAAAGAGTATCCCCATTTCACGGGAGAGGAAGCCTCCCCAGACCTCACCCTGGGGCGGGCAGGGGGTGGGGGAGGAGCCTTCCTGCCAGGCACTGCCCTACAGGGTGGAGGAGTCAGGTGGTGATAGGTCCCTCCGGGGTTAAGAGCACGTGACCCCAACTGAATTACCTCCTCCCCTTGACTCCAGAGGGAAGCTGGGTATCGTGGTGGCCCCCGAAGTGGGGTGAGCGCCCGGCGGGGGAGAGTGGACGTTGCCTCATTTCTGCTGTAGAGCACCTTTCTGGGTTCAAATCCTTGGCAAACATCAGGATGAGCTCCTGTTTCCAGGAAAGAAACCCACGTGTTCACAATTCTGAGGCAAACGAACATGCCCAATGACAGGTCAGAAGGAACAGCCTCCCAGAGTCACGGCCAAGTGAAGGGGAAGTGCGTCTGGCATTTTTCTGAGCAGGTGACCAGCGGCCCATGGATCTTGGCTCCCTGAGTTCTGGATATTTTGACATCTCACAGCCAGGCCTCCTGCCGGGTCGAGTCCCCCACAAACCCCTCGTTCAGGTAGCTCTAAGTGGAGTCAGCGCCCCAGCAGGCGCTCTGTGACCAGCCCCTCCTCTCGGCCAGGGAGAAGCGGGTGGGCATCGACCTGGTGCATGACATGGTGGAGCAGGAGCTGGTGAAGGAGGCCGAGATCATCCGCGGGGTCATGGCCCTGCTGACCCGCACCCTGGAGGAGGTGTCTGAGCAGATCAGGTGCGGCTGTGTGCCCGTCCATGGCTCCCCACGGCCCATCCAGGATGGAGCCTGGGACAGGATGCAACCCGCGGTGTGAGGCCCATGTGACAGCGGCGGGCTGGCCATTGGGGGGGGGGGGGCGGGCACGGTTGGAGTTACCAGACAGTGAACTGGAGCCCTTTCCTGCTGGGGCTCGGACCCTCCCATCAGAAGGGTCAGGAAGATGTAGGTGGGTTGGTTAAGCCGTCACCCAGCGTCTGGGGCTGTGGGGGGGGGGGCTGGGCCGAAGGAAGCAGGTGCCGCATCCTGCACCAGACCTGGCACCCCCCGCTTCTCCCTGCAGGCTGAACCGCTCGGCCAAGTACAACCTGGAGAAGGACTTGAAGGACAAGTTTGTGGCCCTGACCATCGACGACATCTGCTTCTCCCTCAACAACAACTCCCCAAACATCCACTACTCGGAGAAGGCCGTGAGGGTCGAGCCACAGTGAGTGGGTCCCTCCTTGTGTACCGGGCAGAGGGCAGCCCGCGGGTCATTCTGACACAGTGCTGAGTGCCCTGGGGTCCCCCTTTGGGAGCGTCTGATGTCAAATCCCTATAAACCTTGAGAATTGGTTCGCCTGCCTGTCGTGTTTTCAGATATCCCGAGGGCAAGCTGGTAGTTCCCGGGCTCCCCTTCCCACGGCCCCCACTCATGGGAGGAGGTGGCACGGCTACAGGGACCAGGAGGTGGACCGAGCCCAGGGTCCCCACACTTCCTGCGCCCGGCCGAGGAGAAAAACCTCGGCGCCAGCACAGACTTCTGGGACCCTGTCCCTGTCTCCCCTGCCCACCCTGTCCCACAGCCCAGGCGCGCCTTGAGCAACTGATGGCTTCCCTTGCAGCTCCGTGAGTCTGGAAGACTGGCTGGACTTCTCCAACAACAATGTGGAGAAGGCCGACAGGCAGAGGAACAACTCGCTGGCCCTGAAGGCCCTGGTGGACCGGATCCTGTCGCAGACGGCCAGTGACCTGCACAGGCAGTGTGACGTGGTGGACATGGCGTTCAGGAATGGGCTGCAGGAGACCAAGGCTGCCAGGGACCAGCTGGCCGCCCACCTGGCCAAGGTGAGCTTGCTGGAGGGGGAGCTGCTGGCCTGGGCCGCCGGCCCTGGGCCTTGTGCTCCTGGGTGGACGGGGGGAGGTGCACTCATGGCTCCCCATTCACAGCAGGGCATGGGCTCCTGGGGACCCGAGGGGACTTCACCCCACCCTGCGTGACATGTGGCCAGGGGGATGGAGAGTGTTGACATTCCTTGAGTCAGCTAGGTACCGCCAGCTTCCGCGAACCCCCCGCTGGCTCAGGATTCTGGCTCCTTGTGCCTCTCCATTCCCAGGGGTGTGCCAGGAAAGTGGCATTCAGGAAACAAGTCACAAGGCAAGACCCTGAACTTTAGCCTTGGCAGGTTTCCATGGCGTGGACGTGACCGTCACGGCCGGCTCCGAGCTGCCTGTTTAACGTGGGCTGGCCAGGTGTGGAACAGCTAGGCCACGGGAGCCAGCGGCCTGGGTCCTGAGCACAGGCGGTGGGTTCAGGGGGAGACGGGGGCAGGAGGGGCAGACAGGGGTGGCCGCACAGCGCAGTCCTGAGGACTGGACACAGCCCGGGGCGCCGTTCACCGTCTCCAGCAGTACTTTGCAAAAGGTGGAAGGACTTAGGTGAAATGAAAAACCATTGCTCTAGTGTGTTCAAAGTGTCCGTAACAAACGATGTCGCTCACGTTCATTTTTAAAACTGGGTGTTCAGGACCCGATGTGTATGCACTCCAGCCCGTCTGGTTTGGGGCTGGTGGAAGGTGGCGCTGCCCGGGTGGGTGGCCTTGCTCTGTGGAGACCCCGATGCAGTTCTAGAGCAAAGCCTCTCTCTGGTCAACGTGGGGCCAGAAGAGAGCAGGCCGAGAAGGCCAGCCCCCAAGGCAATGGTGGGTGACCCCGTTTCATCTTTGGAGGCACATTTGTTTCCTTATTGGGTGAAAAGGAAAAGTTCAGACAACTAAATGCAACGTGTGGGCTTCCTTTGGATTCTAATGTGAACAAACCAACTCTTTAAAAAAATATGGGGGGATGCCTGGCTGGCTCAGTGGGTTAAGCCTCTGCCTTTGGCTCAGGTCATGGTCTCAGGGTTCTGGGGTCGAGCCCCACATCAGGCTCCCTGCTCAGTGGGGAGCCTGCTTCTCCCTGTCCCTCTGCTGCTCCTTTGCTTGTCCTTACTGTCTCTCAAATAAATAAATAAATCTTTAAAAAATATATGGGACAATCAGGGAAATTTGAATACTATAAGATATAATGTGATAGTAAAGAATTATTTTTTTGGGGGTAATAAAGATATTGTAGTTAGGTTAAAAGAAAAGAGAGACCTTTTCTTTTAAAAACATGTACTCAACAATTCAAGACTAATGCAGTATAATATCTGGGATTTACAGATAATCGAGCTGACGGACAGGGTTGGGATGGGGGAGAACCTGCTGTGTATTGACTGTTGGTTGGGTTGATGAGGGGCACATGAGGGGCAGTAGCCTCTCTAGTTCCATCAGCATCTGGAAATTTCCATGATGCAAAGTTAAAACTGCAAAAGCTTAAGGAAGAAATAAAAATTTAAGCTACTTAAATATTAATCTAAAAATCCAAGTAATTTCTGAGTGATCTTTTCTGTGCACAAAGCCATCATCAGAGAAACCCCAGAAACCACTCGGAGAGACTCTTCAGGCTTCTGGGGGTGGAACTCAGGCCAGCGACTGCTTCCAGGGAGGGGCGAGGCAACAGTGGCCAGTCATTCCATTCCACCTGCGAGGTTCTGGGGCGGGGGCAGCCCCTTGGTCCCCAGCAGTCACAGCTGCAGGGGCGAGAGGTCAGGCATGTTGTGGGGGTCCCCGCTGGGCTGAGTGGGAGTCCCCTGTCGCCACCTGACGTGATCACCGCAGACCGAGCATGAGCGCCACCAGCCTTCCCCTCCTCCAATCCCTCCTCAAGGTCATGGAAGAGATCGCTTGCCAGGAGAAGAACGTCACGGTCCTCGAGAAGGCCATCCTTGACCAAGAGGGGCCTGCCAAGGTGGCTCACACGCGCCTGGAGACCAGAACCCACCGGCCGAACGTGGAGCTGTGCCGCGACGTGGCGCAGTACCGGCTGCTCAGGGAGGTGGGCGAGATCGCCCACAATGTGGCCAGGTAGGTGGCTTGTGTGGGGAGCCTGCTGGCAGGCAGACAACATCTACACCCTCACAGGACCTGCTTCCCCAGGGCAGGCTTCCCTAACTGCGGCCACGCAGAAAGCGGGTCCCTAGCTACACTTTTCTAGAGCCCCGATCCAGACGTTTAGGTAAGAATGCACCATTCTGAAGGTTGGGGGCTCTCTTGGGTTTTCTGCCTGTGGCCCCCAGTTTGAAGTCTGCCTAGAGGCGGAGAGGGAGGGGCAGGTGTCCACGGTCCATCCCAGAGAGAAGTCAGCGTCCTGTCTCTCTCCCCCACAGACTGAAGGATGCCTTGGGCCAGGCCCAGGCGGAGCTGCAGGGCCTGCACCGCAGGCAGCTGGCCCTGCAGGAGGAGATCCAGGTCAAGGACAACACCATCTACATCGACGAGGTGCTGTGCACCCACATGAGGAAGTCCATCCCCCTGCGGGACGGCGGCGACCAGGGCCAGCAGGTGGGGGGCTTGCAGCCCGATGCTGTCTGCTGACGCCCCCATGGGGCCCACGCCGATTAAACCAATCGATTAAACTGGGTCACAATCCGGAGCTTGGCTCTCATTTCAGGGAGGTGGGGCTCGGGCCTGGTGGGGGGTGTAGTGCTGGTTCGAGGGTCACCCGTCTCCCCGCACCTCCAGAGGACAGACTTGCAGCCTGGGGAGCAGTCCGCCGCCTTCCCTTCTGGACCCCGTGGGTCTGGATCCCTCTTGAGACTTGCCGTCTCCCTCCTCGTCACAGGCACGGGACATCCCTTGGCTGCTGTCCTCCGTCTTCCCTAGGAAACTGGCAGGGCGGGTGCTGCGGACGCAGACCCCACCCACTCGGAGTCTTACGGAGCTTAGATGGGAGCCCACCTGCCCCTGCAGGCCTCTTGGGGTTCATCTCTGCCGGAGAAGTGAAGTGGACACATGGGCCAGAGGCCGTCCAGCCCCCAGGAATCGGCCGAGTGGTGGGGCCTGAGGGGCGGGTGGGCCTGGCGGTGGCCGTGGGGAATCGTGGGGTACGGGGGTGGGGCAGCGCTCCCTGTTCTCCGTTGGCAGGGGCACCCGTGGGCCATGCTAGCTGCAGGGTGGGGACAGCAGGCCGGGAGGGGCGTACTGTTGGGGTGGCTTCCTTCAGCCTCAGGAGGGCACGGGGACGGCTTCCGCAGACCGATGCCCTCCTGAGCGTAAACAGAGAGGGCGAGTCTGCTGCTGGTCTCCGGACCCGGGAATACTCCTTGGGAAGGTTCTGTTCTTTCTTCCTTCCCAAGTACTGTAAAGCCGGAGACACACACAGGCCCCCACTCATGCCCACGTTCAAGTCAGTCGTTGGACTGGAGGCTCTGGAGGCCACGGGGTTGAGGTTCCCGTGGGGCTCCATGGGCCTGGGCGGGCTCTCCGCAAGGGTCCTGCCCACGTCATTTCTGCGTGGTGTCTTGAGGCACAGATAGTGTCTGCCCTGGGCCCGACTCCCAGGAGGTTTACCATCAGGGTGTTCTTACTCCAGGGAGTTTGTGCTGTCAGCAAGGGGAGCCCCTAACCTGGGTGGGGAGGCCTCTCCGAGGCTGGGGACATCGGCCTCATGGCCCCCACCCTGGTGCTGAACGTCCCCTCCCTGGAGCGTCACCCTTCCCGGTGCTGAGCATCCCCTCCCCCCCACCGTGTTGCGTGTCAACCCCCACCACCCCCGCCCAGTGCTGAGCAAATACGCAGCCCTCTCGGGCCCACAGCACTGGGGACAGCCCTGGGTGCTCTTCTGCTCTGGCTCGGAGGTGTCCCAGGGCCCCTTCCCAGCTAGGGGGCAGATCGGAGTTTGCGCTGCTTGTGGGACTCTGCAGGATTATGGGACCTGTCCCTGGGGAGGTGGCAGCGGGGGGCGGGGGTGAGGGCTCTGCGGAAACCCTTTCCTGGGGACCCAGCTCAGGGAGCCTCAGTGCTTCACTGGGCTGGGATTAGCCCCCTCTTCTGCCTGGGGTGTGGCCTCCACAGCTTTCTCCTGGCCTCCCAGGGCTTCAGCTGCCCCATCAGTTAAAAAGAGGCTCCTGTGGTCTAAGGGGACATGGCAGGGTTGGCCACATCAGCTGTGCGTGGCCTCCGTGGCAGTGGCGCATGTTCTTGCTGCTGAAAGAGGACATGTCATCACTTGGTAAAATGCGCCAAAACAAAACAGGGCTTTGAAATAACGGGTTGCGGCCAACAAAGCTGGAATCACACCTGGACGAGATCGTCGTCTGTCATTTGACAAGCAGCGAGGGGCCCGTTTGTGCCCAGGCTGTGCCTGGGCAAGTGTTCAGGGATGGGAACCAGATTAATTACCAAAGCACCGCCCCGGGAGGCCGGGCAGATCCCTCCCACGGTGTCGCTCCGCCGGGGGTGAAGTTTCCTCAAGTGCCCTCTCCAGGGGGCCGGGGGTATCTGGGCAGGAGGCAGGAAGGCGGAAGTACCCACCCAGGGGGTGTTTGTGTTTATAAAAGATTGTTTCTAACAGGTTACAGTGGTGACACTCTTTCTGGGACAGTGACCTCCACCATTCTAACATCACGGAGTTTGTATTCGTATCTTCTGTTTCGCTCAGAAAGCCTGGTTCCGGAGCGCTCCGTCTCACACAGCAGCGTCTCAAAGCTAAACTTGGCAAACGGAGGTCTTCATGTACTCTCCCGAGCGCCCTTGCGCTCAGACAACAGAGTCGGCTCCAAATCTCCTTGCCGAGCAAGGCGGTCGGCGCTCGTTAAGAGAATGGCTGTGGACTCAGGGTCGCTCCAACACTCTTGCTTCCCGCGCTTCCCGAGCCACTGACCTTGGGCGGGTCTGCCTTGCTAAGCCCCGTTTTCTTGGTGCTGAAAGAGGGGTGACGGAGGTGCTGTGAGGGTCAGGGAGATGGTGTGGGACAGCCTACACACAGGGAGGGCTCTGCCTGCTGCCACTTCCACCGGCCTGCCACATGGGCGCGGGGCGGGAGGAAGAGCCCCTGGTGCTGAACCAGGGACGGTGGCTCGGGCTCTGCTAACCACCTGTGTGGCCACGGGAGACCCACCCCCTCTGCGCAAGCTGTTTCCTCTCTAACACAGATGCCAACACCTGTGCAATGTGGGGGGCAGGCTCACGCACGGGGGAATAAGTATTAAACCACCATTCCCTGCGGCAGACTCCGTGGGTGTGCGGTCACTTCTCCACGTGCAACAGAGAAGCTGGCACCCAGGGAGGCCGATACACGCCCGAGAAGCCCATGCCGCTGCTGACACCTAGGTTAGGGTCCGGGACCCTGCCCCAGCTTCATTTGTATGCGAGGGACTGGAGCGAGCAAGGCCTGCACGGGGCACAGAGCTCGGGTCACAACAGAGGACGCGGTTTCTGGACCCTTCAGCCGGGAGTCAAGCCTCTCCTCTGAGAGTCTTTTCAAAAACAAAAACCGAACTCTGGGTGTGAGCTTGCCTGTGGGTCATGGTGTGGCCCCTCTGGGAACCGTGGTCCCACTTTCCTTACCAGGCTGGAAACTCAGAGGTGGCGGCCCCCACCAGTCCCCAGGGCCGCTTCCCCTGCCCCCCCCCAGCAGCTGAGAGGAGGCACCCCGGTGTCAATGTCCTGCTCATCAGCAGGGTCAAGGTCACGCTGATGTTCTCCGTGTTTCTGCGCAGAAATGGTGCTCTTTGCAGCCCCACAGCCGGTGGATGGATATGACAGGAGTCTGTGGCCCAGGGAGGTCACAAGTCCGCGGTCGTCTTCATTTACTGTTGAGTTTACACACCTTGCGTGCATGGCATTTTCCCAGGAGACTCGCCTGCGCTCTGTTCTGCTTCTGCTCCCTGGTTGGTGGAGTCTCTGTCCGTGTCCTACAGGCCCGTGGTCGGAATCCACGGGTCAAATATCTTACCAACACCAAGACATCACGAGGATTTTCACCCATTCTCTGGAGTTTTGTGATGCTGGAGCAGACCCAGGGGGCTCCACCATCCAGCGAGTCGTGACACTCTGAGCACTGCAGACTGAGCCCACCCTTTTCATGGAGAGCAGGTCGGTAAAATGTCGGTGTGCCTTCGTATGACAGTCTGCTACACTCAAATTTGCACCTGGAGATGAAAGCAAACTAAAATCCAGAACTGGTGCGGAGAAGAAACCCAACCGACCAGCCAGTCCCTCCACCAACCAGTCTGCACTCTGGGTGACTCTCCCCATTACCTGCACAGGCTCTGACCCTCTGGCTCCCAAGCCCCTTTCCGGGTCTGCACACCACCTGGGAGCTCCCCACAGGGGGACCCCCGCCCCTCGCCCCTGCTGGCCTGTCCTGAATGCAGGTGAGACAGGACACGGGAGCGTGCAGGGTGCTCCAATGAGGCCGGAGACGTGTGGGAGCTGGGAGCACTGCCTAAAGACACGCGGACACACGTGCAGGCACAGCAGGCAAGAGGCCGCAGAAACCCTGGTCTGCGGTGAGAAGCTTGTCTAGGGCAGTCTGAAACTTCCTTCATCTAGGTCTATTGAAAAAAATTCTAGAGGCAAACACGTGCAACATCTCCTAACAACCCAAGCAGAGCAAGTTTTCCGGGGGCTCAGGAATATGCCATCACCTCCCATTAAAGACGGATTCCCTCCTCAGCCCTGATGATGAAGGACAGCACAGAAGGCACAAAAGGAAAAGGAAAACCACCCATAACCCCGCGGCACTTCTGCTGGCGCTCTTCCGCGCTTTCAGACCACTTGGCAGACCCGGCGGCCGCCTGGTTTTGTGTCCTCCTCTCCCGCAGCACCGCGGTGGGCACTGGACCCCGGGACCTTAGGGCACTCGAGAAAGGGGAGTGGAGTGCTCCGGGCAGGCGGAGCCGGGTCCCCTCCGCAGGGATGGGGGAGGACTGGGGTGCGCCTTCGAGCTCGGAGGGGCTGCGTGGACTAGCGGGAGCGCCCGCCCCTGGGAGGACCCGCGGCTGTGTAGGGTCGGGGGGGATGGTCAGTGGCGGAGGGACGACTCCGGGGGCCTGAGGGCGGGTGCGAGGAAGCCGAGCCACAGGGTGTGCACGACAGAGGAGACACCGGGCCCGGGTCGCTGGTAAAGATAGCACTTTTAAGTCCCGCCACGGCGGGTCGCAGCCTTCTCGGGGCGCGGGGCCGGGGCGGGACCCGCAAAAGGGAGCCGGCTGAGCCGGGGAGGGCGGGGCGCCGGGGACGCGCTCGGGGCGCTCGCTACATCATGGGGTACGCGATGACCAGGTAGTTGAGCTCCGCGTCGATGAGTTTCCGGTACTTCCTGTGGATCTCGCGCAGCGTCCGGTCCTCGTCGTTCGTCTCGTATCTGTTCGTGTAGATCCTCACCTGCGCCGGCACCGACACAGGGCGCGCTCGGGGGAGCCGCCCTCGGAGCCCCGCGACCCGCTCCCCAAGTCCCCGAGTCCCGACTCCGCGTCCCGGCTCCGCGCCCCGCATCCCCGCGTCCCCGCCCCGCGTCTCGCGTCCCACGTCCCGTGCCCCACGCCCCACGTCCACGCCCCGCTCCCCGCATCCCTGCCCCGGGCCTCAAGTCCCCGCCCCGCGCCCCACACCCCGCGCCCCGCACCCATCCCAGCCGCCAGCGAAGGGAGCCCTGACTCCCGTCGGCGAAGCCAACCCACCCCCCCACAGCCTTCCCCCGCCACCGCCTTGGGCACACAGTCTGGGGCGCGCATTCGGGACTCTGGCAGGAGCACAGCCCGCCCAGCGCCGGCTCTGAGACCAGGCCTGGAGCCTACCTTGAGAGTGCGCAGAGCGCACTGGCCTTCCTCCTGACTCTTCAGGACTCGCTCCACAAACTTGACGTCCAGGAAAGCCCAGATCTTCAAGTACAGCAGCTTCCGGCACGACAAGACCAGCAGGTGCAGCTCCTCGTCCAGGGACTCGTGGTGGTTGTTGAACTCAAACGTCAGTTTCTGGAAAAGCACCAGTGGGGATGGAGGTGGGCAGACTCGCAGGGACCCCTGGCTGGGTCACTCCCCCGCAGCCCCGTCGGCCGGCTTGCTGTAGTCCAGGGTCCCGGGGAAGAGACAAAGAGACGGGGCAGGCACCTGGGGTTCAGAGACCACAGCACTGGTCCCAGCCCCACGGCCAACTGGCCAGCCACCGTCCCTTGAGCCCCTCCACACGCGGAAGGATGGCAATGGCCGAGGTGAGCAGCCCTCCTGCAGCTGGTGGTATTTATAGGGACTGATAGGAATCACCCAGCCCTCTGTGCGGCCCTTGGAAGGGACAAAGCGATCCTGATTTTTTCCCCGGGGAAGCTGGCAGGTTAGAGAAGAGCCCACAGCTCTGGGTTCCTCAGTGACTTGGTCTCTCTGGTTTGGACTCACTGATGCCTGTGCTGCTGGGAGCTGTGAGGGGGCCTGCCGTCCCCCGAGGAGGCCCCTTCCTGCTCAGAGCGGCACGCAGGGGCTTTCCTTGGTGGGCAGCCAACCAGAGAATCCCTTGTGTCCCACGTAGACATGAGCCACCATCACCTGCCATGATTTTGGCGGGGGGATGCTGGTCTCTGGGAGCATGCCGGCCCCGTCGGGAGCCTCTCGCTGGTGGGGAGGGTGGGATAGGGGACACCGGTGACCTGAGCGGCAGCCGGTCCGCCGCGGCCTCCCGGGCCGGGCCCCACGCACCTGCAGAGTGTGGCGGAAGGTGGGCAGGAGGTGGGTGAGCGTGGGCCGCATGGACCAGTCGGGGTCGCTGAAGTAGCAGCTCCGCAGGCTGAGGCTGCGCACGGGGACCTCCGGCAGGAGGATGCGGACCAGGCGCTCGTACTTCAGGACGCGCTCGAAGAAGAAGTTCACCTTCAGGTTGGTGGCGTGCCTGGCCAGCTTGGCCCAGGACATGCCCCAGATGACTTGGCCGTGAGGGTCGTGGATGTGGCACTTGACATTCAGGGCCCACAGGGTGCCGGCGCTGCTCTGGCACAGCGCCTCGAGCAGCTCATCCGACACGCAGCTGTAGTTGAGCGTGAGGGACGAGAGGCTGCGGAAGGCGGCCATGGTGCTGCGGAAGCGTGCACTGCTGTACACGGCCAGGTGGTGGCTGAAGAAATCCTCCAGGTTGAGCTGCGACAAGGCGCTCTGGCCGCGCGGGTGGCTCAGGGCGCCCAGCAGCCCACAGCCCTGCTCCACGGTCAGCCGCGCGCCCTTGAGGCTCAGGCAGCTCAGGTGCTTCCCCACCTTCTTCAGGAAGCAGCTCAGGCTCTTGAGGAAGGAGCTACGGGTGCTGCTGCGCCAGACCAGGCGGTCCAGCTCCAGGTGCTGCACGGACAGCGACCTCAGACGGCTGTTGTTCTTGCCCAGACATGACAGGAGGCCCCGCATGGTGACCTGGAACTTCTTGGTCAGGACGGCGTTGTACGGGTTCAGGAATTTGATCTCCAGGTGCTCCAGGTAGCGGCCGAACTTCTTGACGTACCAGAGCGCGGACGCGAACTCAGACGCGTGCACCCGGGAGGGCCGCCCGCTGAACGTGATGGTCCTGTACCGCCACAGGTCGGCCGAGAACATCGTCTGGTTCCACTTCCTGCAGACCAGCGCGGCCCGGGACCGGTCCCTGTCTCCCAGCCACCAGAAGACGCGACGCAGGCACACATCAGGCAGTCTGGCCCAGCAGCCCTGGTCTTGGGGCGGGGGTGGCTGGCTGTTTTCCTCCATCGAGAAACCGGGGTGTCCGCAGCAGCCGTGTGCTAGGCAGGGCTTCCAAAAATGAGGAAAGAAAAGCAGTCACTCCTTTTCTGTGGGGAGTAGAAAGGAAGAACCGTTACTCACCTAGTGGAAACGAGACCCAGCGAAGGAATGCGCGCTCCGCGTGGGTAGCAGGCCCCGTGTGGGCGCAGGTGGGGTCTGTCATAGAGCTGCCTGGCAGGGCACCCCTGCAAGGACTCGGTTTGCTGGGGGAGCCCCCTGGGGTCCCACCCCGGACTCAGTTACAGCACGGCAGGAGACATGAGAAGCCTCGGGTGTGTTCGTGGTGCAGGGAGCACAAAGGGGGTGATTAATTCTGTCTGGGGAAGGAGGGAGTGGACGGGGCTGCTCAGAGGAGGTGGCTCCCGGGCAGGGCTTTGCAGGGTGAGTAGGAGCAGCGAGGCCGAACAGCTTGGAGGAGGAACCATTGCACTCCGGCCAGAGGGAACGATCGTACAGAGCCGCGGGCAGAGGACCATTCGGGACGTGTGCACATGCAGGGAGCTAAAAGTTTTTTGGGGCTTCACTTGTAAGGGATGGGTGTGTGGGAGCTGGAGCTGCAGGACGTGCTCCTGGGTCAGGGGGCCCCGAACGATGGGATAGAGGCTGTGTTCAGGGCACCAGGGGCTCCCCAAGGCTTTGGAATCCTGACACATGGGCCCCCTTCCCAGGATGAGAATCACTGGCTTGCTGGTGACTGTGTTTGCTTCCAAGAGGGTAGCAGTATGTCGGGCCTCAGTGGTGGAGAGCCTCAGCTGAGGCCCCGGGGGGCCAGGCAAGGTCACAGGGTCACCCGTCCGGAAGTGATGTGGTCAGTCTTGAGATACAGAACGGGCCCTCCAGGGCAGAGGAAGGAGGACGGCTCAGAGCAGAGCGCAGGCTCCAAGCTTGGAGCCAGGGCCCCGTGACTGCGGGAGTGGGTGGGTTTGTAAGTTCCCTGCAGGACACGATCTGGAAACTGGGTCTTGAGGTGGGGAATCCTGGAAGGTCTCTGAGCTGCCTGAGCTGGCCACTCTATTGCACGTGGTCCCTCAGCCAGGCTGGGGAGGCCCGAGGAGCGCCAGGCCCGAGCCAAGCCCTTGGAATTTCTAAAGCCATCTGCTGAGGTCTTCATGACCCACTTTCAGTGTTTCCCGGCCTGAAAACGCTTCTTCCCTTTACCACTCCCCTGCCCCCGTCTTCAGGTGGAAACCCTACTGCTTCGTCATGCTTTCAGTGGCCACTCCACCAAGTGGCCCAGGATTATCGTAGCTCATAAAAATGCAAAGCTGAAGGAATTCTGAGAATTGTGTCTTTACAGATGGAAACTGAGGCTCAGAGAGGTGAAGGGGCTTGCCTGTGGTCACACAGCATGTCGGTGACAGGCCTCAGGAGCTGAGGGACACATTAAACATAGTTCTCAACTTAGGACAGGCATTCGTGCAAGAACTCTCTTCGGTTTTACTCCTTTGGTGTTCTTGTCTACACTGGTGTCCTTGTCCACACGGGTGTCCCCGCCCACACGCACTGAACCCGTTCTGAGGTGTCTCACGTGTGTCTGTGCCTGTGCTCACCATCCCACACTTTCCCTCCACACCCATGAGACATTCACCAGCCTCCAGCTGGTTCTCCCATCTCCAGATCTAGACAGACTTCCCCGTGGGCTCTGGCACGGCATCCGCGGGGTCCCAGGGACACTGCCTGCCCTGCCGCCTGCCCCTTCCCCTCTCGCCCATGTCTGTCCCTCAGTGTAACCTTTGTCCCAGCCTGCATCACCCCTGAGACGAGGGACAGCCTCATTCTTCGGAGCAGTCCCTTCACATTTAACGAAGGAAGAGGGAGGGCCGTTGCTTCATTCATGGAAGGCGCCTGCGGCTGTGGGGCCCCCTCAGGGCTAAGCGTGAAGCAAGGTGCTTGAGAAAAGCCAGACCAGTCCCCAGGCTCAACACAAAGCCTTTGTCCGGCAGTCACTGGTTGGAGGAATCATCAGACATGTGAAGCCACAGTGCGGTGTCAGGAGAACATATCTGGCAGGTGGGGAAAGCTGTGGCAAGTGGTCCACAAGCCCTGGTCCTTACTGGCAATGCCCTCCCTCCCCACCTAAACCTCCTGGCCAGCCAGAGGCTCGGGAGCTTGGCGGGTTGGGCTCTGGTTCTCTCCGTTGCTATGTACGGCCTGCGGCAAGTTAATTTCCCTTGTGCCTCAGTTTCCACATCTGCAAACCAGGGATGAAAATGGTGCTCCTCTGTGTTGGGAGGATTCCATGAGCCTGATGCGTGGAAGTCGCCCCAACAGTGCCTGGCACATAGCAGACGCTGGACCTGTGGTGATGCCAAGACATTCTGCAGGATCCCCTGATGGGGCGCGTGGGGACGCCCAGTTTACAGATGGGGAAACAGAGAGCTGAGGAAGGCTCCCAGCGAGCACCCTAATAAGTGCGGAAATGGGATTTCAACTCACCCCCACCCCAAGGGCTCTAGGGCTGAGTCCTGCCCACCAGCCCCAGAGCTGCCAACCAGGGAAGGAAGCCTAAGGACGGTCCACCACCCGCGGCCGGAGGTGCCCGAAGACGCAGGCTTCCAAGGGGAGGCGGAGGGGCCCGTTACCCGCTCGCCGCCCCCAGCTCGCTGCGCCCGGTTTGGGCTGCGGGGACGCGAGCCGCCTGCCTGCTCCGCCCGCGCCTCCTGCGCTCCGACGCCGACTCAGCTCCCGCTGGGACGCGCACCCTCGCGGGGTATGAGCGCCAAGGACCGCCGCCTTTGTGACGCGCCGCCCTCCGCCCTGCTCGGCCGGCCGGGCCTCCGCTCGTCCGCGGGGCGCGCCGCGCAGGGGCCCAAACATGGGGTCTTCAGAGCGGCGGACGGTGCGTGAAGAGGGCAGGACCTGCCCGGCGCGCGGTGTCCCGGAAGGCTCCCGGAGCCGGGGCCAGGGGCCGAGGAGCAGGGGTGTCGAGGGACCTGGTCCCGGGGTCCTTGGAGGTTGCGGTGCAAGGGTGCGGGAGGGTCTGGGGTCCATGAGGGATCTGGGCTCCGGTGTGTGTGTGTGTGCGCGCGCGCCAACGCACGCACGTGTCTGAGCGTGGAAGAGGAGGTTCAGGCATGGCAGGGCGCTGGGGGATTGGGTGGGAGGGTGACTGGAGGTTGGGGTACGAGTGTCCAGGATCCAGGGGTCCGTGGGAGGGCGTTGGGGATGGGGAGGGGCAGGTTCAGGCACCACGGGGAGTGGAGGGACCCACAGTGGGGGAGGGGGGAGAGGGGGCAGGGGTGAGGTTGTAGGGAGGGGACAGGGGTAGCTGGGGAAGGGACTGAGGCCAAGGCCCAGGGGGCTGGGGCTGGGGAGCCAGGAGACACGGACTTTGGAGGTGGGGTGCAGGGTCTGAGGGTCTGGAGCTGGAGGTCTGGGAGGGCCTGGGGTCTGGTGTGTGGGAGGCTCGGGGACCTGGGTGCTGGAGTACTGTGGTTCCCTAGGCAGGGTTCCCTGGGGGCCAGGGGCTGGGGGATCCATGGGGGATCCCGACAGGGCCCGAGGGGCAAGGGTATCCAGGGATGGGGGTTCAGTCCAAGACGAGGGGTGCTGGGGGGATGCTAGGGTGGGTGTTATTGGGGGCCCAAGGGTCCAGGGTCCAGGCGGCCAGAACTGGAGTGGGAGAGGGGTGCAGATCCAAGAAGTCGAGAGATAGGTTTTGGTGCCGGGGGAGCAGGGGGTGTGTATGATGGGAGCCTGGGGGGCTTGGAGTCGGTGCGGGGGGAGGCAACTGGGGTCTGGGGTCAAGGGAGCCAGGAGATGGGGAAGGGGGGACAGGGGGAGGGTAAGGCTCATGGTGTCTGGGGGGCTGGAGCTGGGAGAGGGATCTGGGATCCAGGATCCAGGAGGGCCACAAGGGCTGTGGGCAGAGAGTGGGGGGTGGGGCAGGTGGTAGGGGCTGGGGCTGGGGCCAGGGGTCTGCTCTGGTGGTGGGGCTGGGGGCCGCCTTCTTCCTGCCCTTCCCCTCTCCACACCAGGAAGAGGTTGTGCAGGAGCCTGGGATGCAGGGCCTGTGGTTGTGGCTCAGCCCTGGATGTGTGGGAAGGGCCACCGTGCTCAGTGGCTTCCACTTCCCCAACTCAGACATGTCCCCCTTGGCCAACCAGACCCACCTGAGGTCCAGGCTTGAGAACTGCCCACCTTCCCAGTGTGAGAGGGTCCGCGTGTCTGATACACCAACACTCCCTGGCGCTCCCCTCCCCACCAGCCCTAAGGGGTGTCCCCAAAGGTCACGCAGAAAGGAAGGTGCCCTGTGGGGACGCTGCATTGGGGGACTGGCCTTTCACCAACAGCTCCAGGGCTCGCTGGGAGCCTGCGGGGGGCACAGCCTCTCCTCTCTCCCCCTCTCTGTTTCTGCCTTTCCTTCTGCTCTCCCCTCGCCTGCCCCCTACATCTGCCCCACCTGCTGTCTTCTCGAACCAGAAAAGACCAACAAGCAGTCTTAAAGAAAGGTGGAAAGACTTCAGGGAGGGCGTTTTTATTCCCCAGGGACAAGCCTGGGGTCCCCCTTGGGCCGGGACTGTGGGGTCTGGATGCTTGTCCCAGGGCCTGACGCCTGGGCGTGGCCGGTGGTAGAGCTGGAGCCCTTTCTTCTCCTGGCTTGTGTGTCTCTTCGGGCATACCAACATCTCCGTCCAAAAGAGGGAAATAGTTAAAACCCAACCTTTTCTCCTAAAAGGAAGAAACCTAAAGAAGAAAACCCATCTCTTCTCACGGGCAGGACTGCCGCAGAGAGTGTGCGGGAAGCCCCGGTAATGTGCCATCTTCTCCGTCCGCAGTGGCTGTCCGCCCCATGCCAGTAGAGCGTCTTACGCGGTTTCCTTTCGGGGAAGCTCTCCCGGTTTCCTCTCTCCTCAAGAAGTGGGGGTAGAAGCGTTTGGTATGTTTGCAGAGGAGGAGACAGGTCCTGGCTCTTTCTGCCTATCAGCATTGACCCGGTTCCCAGAGCACAAACCCTGAGCCACAGGTGGCATCGATGAGGCATGGGGGGACCTTCTGGGTATCTGGGGACTTCATGGGGGGCCTGGGACGGTGTTAGAGGCCTGTCTTCACAGGGAGGGGGCAGATTAGAGAAGACCCACGCCGTATGTCCTGGCAAAGAGCCACATCATTTGGCTTGCAGACGTGCCCCGGGGTATTTTGGATCCGAACATTAAGGTGCCGAGAAGCGTGCATGATGAGACATGTGCTGTGCAAGTCTGTGCTTGCAGAAGAGGGCTGCCCGAGGACACAGGACACGCCCCGTTAAATTTCACTCTCAGAGGAAGATTTTCTTAGTGTAAGCACATCCATGCAATTATTTTAACCGTTTTTGTCCTGAGGAATGCATTTCTTAGTTGCTAAATCTGGTGACCAGGTTATGTAAGAATGGAGGAAAGTAGGGAAAGACATGACAGGCTGGGGATGGCACCACTCCCCCCCACCCAAAGACAAAGATCGCCCATCTTTGTAAATTGGTATGCACCTGTGCCCTTGGAGACCCCCACAGAAGTTAGGAGCAAAGGTTAGGGCTTCTGTTTTGTAAGAAACACGCATCATATCGAGTTAAAAGACGGACGGTGGAGTGAGTAGAGTAAGATACTATACGGGGACTAAGAAATAGTCTCCACCCCATGTAAACTTGTTGAGGTTCCTTGGGTCTCGCCAGGGAGGCTCGTCTCTCCACCCGGTTTCCTATCTACGAAACAGGAACAAAACTCCTGCCTGTTGCTCCTAGTGAAGACGGACCATTTGTAAAGGGCTCTGGGTTGTCACTGACACGTGACAATCCAGGATCTCTCATGCCAATTCTTAGGGTTACTGGAAGATAATTTAGGATGTAAAGAGGTAGGATATTGAGGGAAATGGCTCTGCACCCTGGTCTGCTGGGGCCAAGTCACCAAGAACTCAGGATCTCGACCAAGACTCTTCCGATCTCGGGGCCTCGATGGCGTTACCTACCGTGACAGAGCGAGGCTGGGAGCCCCCCTTCATTCAGTCACTTGGGAGCTTTGGAGCCTTTGCTGCCTCAGTCCCTGGGTTAGGAGCTGGGGATGCGGAGTGGCCAGAGCCAGCTCTGCCCTCAAAGGGGGCCCGGTCTCTGGGAGATTGTGCAGGCGACCCGGGCGGTAAGGGCTCTGAGGGAGGGCACTCGGGCACACGGAGAATGGGGAGCTAGGGAAGGACCTAGTGGCTGTGTCTGCGAACATCCCACAGGTCTTGGGTTTTTAAACCACCGTTCAGATGGTTCATGG
Organism: Mustela lutreola; assembly: GCF_030435805.1. Taxonomy (NCBI): domain Eukaryota; kingdom Metazoa; phylum Chordata; class Mammalia; order Carnivora; family Mustelidae; genus Mustela; species Mustela lutreola. The sequence goes on along the minus strand of NC_081304.1, from coordinate 60,706,705 downwards.
CCGAGGAGACAACAGAGGCGGGGTCCCTGGCGTTGGCTTGCGGGGCCTGTGGGGGGAGGAGAATGCCACACTGAGAACACCCCCTGGACCTCATGGGCCACCTCGCCCTCTGCAGGGGAGGTGATGCTGGACGTTCGGGGCTCGGCTTGGGCTCAGACCTCAAAGGCAGAGTCGGTGTCGGTTCTGCAGTTTGCTACTTGCTTTACTGAATTTTCCGAAGGAAGAAGAAATCCATTTCTGTTTTTATCTTTGGGCAGATGCCCTTCTCCACCTCGGAGGTTTGATCTTCTGTCGTCTGGGACGGGCGCAGGAGGGGCTCTTGGCTTTCCAGCGGGAAACAGTTCACATGCTCTGGGACCGTGCGGCATCTACTCTGCAGTCATGACCAATGTGGCGAATTAACAAATAGCTCTGGCTTTAATGGCCGGACCACATGGAACCAGATACCCTGAAAGGTCCCTACAGACACGGAGAAGTGCTGGATAAAACCATGACAATCGTTCCTGTAAGTCGACGGCTGACTCTGCCAGAAACTGTACGACTCCGAGCTCCGGGAATGAAGGCCTCACGGACACTCTGGGAGGAGACACGGGGTTGGTCTCGGAACTAAGGGCCTGGATGACAGAAAAGTCCATCCACACAAAGTACATGTGTGTGTGGTGTGGGGGAGGGCAGATGTAAGCGTCGTCTCCCCCTGCATAGAGTCGGGAACCTGAAGGTGAGAGAAAGGATCCAGCTCACCGGAAAAGGACAGTGGCAAGTCAGCCTGTTTACCTTGGGCTGAAATCAGAGTGTGGGGAACAGACAGTCCATCTCCCGAGAACTCAAAGTCGCAGGCCCACGCCATGCTTGGCCCCGGGGTTCAAGGACCTGAGCCTCGTGGGCTGGAAACACCCAATCATAAAAATTAACATAAAAATTGGGGAGCAAGGCGGAAGCAGTTACAAAATCCCTCTGGGGGCACACAACCTCAGACTGGGTCATTCTCACCAAACAGACCGACACCTGAGGAAGCAATCTCCCTTGAGAGGCTGAAGCACAAGCACTAGCAGGAGGGTCAGTCTCCAAACCCTTCAGAAAACTAGAACCACAGGAGACAGACTGTAACCTAAGCTAACTGGAAACGGTTGAAACAAGAGAAAAGAATACGATCCTCTAGGGACGCCTGGGTGGCTCAGTTGGTTAAGCAGCTGCCTTCGGCTCAGGTCATGATCCCAGCGTCCTGGGATCGAGTCCCACATCGGGCTCCTTGCTCATCAGGGAGCCTGCTTCTCCCTCTGCCTCTGCCTGCCATTCTGTCTGCCTGTGCTCTCTCTCTCTGATAAATAAATAAATAAAAATCTTAAAAAAAAAAAAAAGAAGGTTAAAAAAAAAAAAAGAATACGATCCTCTGATCCTCTGAAAAAAGAATGGGCAAATTTGAGAGAGAGATGGAAAGAACTTCTAGAAGTGAAAAAGACAGACATTGAACCTCAGTGGACGGGTCAAAGGCAGCAGATTGGAGTCATCCCAGAAAGAATGAACTTGGAGGTCAATTTGAAGAAACCCCCTGGAACGTAGGAGAAGAAACTAGAAAATGGTAAAGACATGAACTAGAATGGAAGAGCTCGAACTGCCGCCCACGTGCTCCACAGCGGGGCTGGCAGAACATGTGGGAGGGAGGGAGGATTGGGCATTTCAGGAGATTATAGCTGAGGATTTCCTAGAACTCATCAAAGACAAAGATCTGTAGATTCGGGCAGGAGACATCCTGAGAGAGAGAGAGAGAGAAGCACATCTGAGCTCATTGTTCTGAGCAGGATGAGATGGAAACTTCTTTTAGTTACGCCCATGAAACCACAGAACAAAAGCAAAGAGGGTCTTGAAATCAATCGGAGAAAAAACTGTATACACAGGGTGAAAGTTATATGGAGAGGGGACTGGTCAGCAGCGACGGCAGAGGATGAGATGGGCGGCAGACTCCAACACGCCCAGAGGGAATAAAGGTTAACCCAACCACCACTCAGGATTGCAGGGAAGAAAGGCACCTGGGTGGCTCAGTCCGTTGAGCATCTGACTCGTGATTTCAGCTCAGGTTGTGATCTCGGGGTTGTGAGATCCCCCCATCAGGCTCCATGCTCAGTGAGGAGTCTGCTGAGTCTCTCCCTCACGCTCTCCCTCTGCCCCCACCCCCAAACAAACAAACAAACAAACAAATAAATAAATCTTTTTAAAAAATTTGCCTTTGGTGCTTTTTTTCTTAAGAAACTATTTTAGGATAATGTGTCCTGAAGAAGGAGCAAAACAAGAAAGAGATGACCTGATCCTGAAATCTGGGAACAGAGCACTTGAGAGAATTATAACTTCCCAGAATGAGAGCTATTCATCAGGTCGGGGGGCACCGTGTCCCCAAAAAGAAATGCATAGAATCCTACTGTGTTTGATTATACCAAGGGAAAAATTTTCAGATCCAGTAGAAAATTTTCAGAATGATGTAACGACAGGAACCTAGAAAGTGAAGCAAATGAAAAACCAAAGCGATGATCAAGTCCAGGGAAAACCAAAAGTTGTAGAAGAAAGTACATGTGGCATAGTCCTAACACACGGTCATAATAATGTAACGTCCATGGTCATGGTCATGATGACATGTTGAATATTGATTTAACCAGAATGGGAGGATAGAGAGCAGAGGTGTGTGTAGGGTAGGTAGGTGGTGTAAGAAAGAGAAATCTGTATCTCTAAATCCTCATGGATTAATCTAAAATTGAAGAGAAAATACCTGTATAAGGAGGTTCTTGAGAAACACGGAGCTAAATACCAGAAGAAACAGCTAAAAAGTGAGAACGTGGAGTACTCATGTCTGGGGGAGAGTAGCATCAAGGGAGTGGTGGGGTTTGTATAACTGGGCCACAACACACAAGCAATTACATGACATGTTAGAAGTCGATAAATGCCACAGAAAAGAGAACAGTAGAGAAAGATGAGGGGCTGGGGTGTGTGGGGTGGGGAAGGAAGCTACAGTTCCAGCTGAATTGTCCAGGGTCGTCTCCACAAGAAGACGCGTTCCAGAAACTGGAAGGAGAGGAGCATTAGCTCTGGGAACGTGGCGGTGGGGGTGGGCAGGTGGCCCCAGACTGCACCTGCCTCACTGAACTGACGGAACAGCAAACCCGTGTCTGTCCCCCTGTCCTTCTCCTGCAGGAAGAAGCAGGACATGATCGGCCAGACAAGTAGAAAGGAGGCAACATGGCATCATTGGAACATTGGAAACATTTGGGTTTTATATACTTCGTGTTCATTCTTTGGGGCATTTCGTACATATTTCTATGTCCCAGAATTTTGTTCATAAAAAAATCAGAACTGTCGGTCATTAGCTTCATACTTGTATTTATCTTCACGCTTGGTAAACACCACAGAGATGCTGCAGTGTAGTTGGGGAATTTGAATGCGGTGGTGTACCTGTCTAAACACCAGTGTGTTCTGGTGTTAGTGGGCACGCTGCGTGCCTCAGCTCAGGAGAGCAGGCTTTGCTAGAACACGCAGCTTGCCCTGATGTCCGGAACGTTGGGAATCAAACAGGGGCCTCCAGGGCAAGGGTGGGTACTGATGACGTCTAGCATGTGGCCACGCATGGGCTCTCGGTGCTGGGATGGGGGGGACAGTGGCAGTTGCTGTTTCCTCACCGAGTCTGGAAGCCTGTTCCCCATTCCCACCACGACAGGAGCGTGCGCTGTGGGCATGCATGATTTCACCGTTCAGCCGGCCACCTTGCCGGGTCCCCAACCCTCGCCAACCCTCCCCAACCCCGTCCCATAAAACCCTTGATGAGAAATGCCGTGTGTGGCCCCACAGGGCACTGTGGCTCCCTGCTTGGCCGCCGTCCCTGCCGGCCTGGGACCGGAGGGGGTCTGGGCTGTCACGGGAGCCACTCCTCGGAGCCTCACCTGTCACGTGGCGGAGGGAAATGGGAAAGCACAAGCTCTGGGCTGGTCTGCGGTCTGGAATGACGACAACACATACCCTGAGGCCCGGTTCTGAGAGTGAAAAGAGAGACTGTGTGTGAAAGGTGACCAAGGACGGGAGTCGGGAGGGGACGCCTCAGGAGAGGATTCCAGTGGTCAGCTCCGAGCACTGTCTTTGCCGGGCGTCGTTCTCTCAAGGGACTGCTGTGCTCGGGACATGATGTCATGACAGAGGCATTTCACTTCCCAGACAGAAATTACACGGTGCCGTTGTGCATACTTCTCGGTGGTGCCTTGGGAAGGATCCTGTGGTCAGAGTGGACCTGAGTCCTGGGAGACATGCTCATCGAGATTGCTGCTTCCCCCAAGTGCCGTGTGTTTGGGTGGGAGTTGGTTGTTCCAACCACATGCAATTGTATCAAATGAGTAGTCTCCACATGAGGTTCGGGGCCTGGAATATCTGTGTTTGTGTTCAGGGCTGACTCCGGGCCGGCTGGGCGGCAAAGGCAGGGGGTGTCCTGTTGGGTCCTGCTTGGCCAGCGTGCAAGGGCAGGGAATCTTGTCATTAAGCTCATGGGTGAGAGGCTCCAAGGCACCGTGGCCCCTGTGCCTTCCCCTCCTGTCCTTCCGTCTGAGGTCCGTCTTCGCACACTCATTAAAGCACCTGCAAACAGTGATCCCAGCTCCCCTCCTTGTCCCCACTTGGACATTTTCCCAAAGCCCCAACGGGCCTTTGATCTCAGTCATAGAATAGCCACGTCAGGGACTGCCGAACGCGGGGTCACAGGGCACAAGACAAGTGACCGCGCGCTTCCAGTCTTCAGTGGTCACATGTCTGGGGCACGAAAGAGGAAAAATCCGTACACTGAGCATCTCCTGACTATACGAAATAGGGTGCACCTACGGGGCATGAGCCAGATGGCAGGAGAAGAGAAGATGGGCACCGCCGGAACTGGTGGGAGATGACGTCGCAGAGCAGAGGGCACAGTCAGGCTGAGTTAGTCCCCGATCCCAGTTTGCTTTACAAGATACAGTAGACAGAGGCTGGGCCGCAGTATTTTCCCCTTTACTTTATTTATGAATTGATTTGACAGACCAGTGACCTAAAAGCTCCTGGTTCAGGGATGATACTGTCCCATAAAATCAAGTCTGTGCTCCCAGAGACCTCGCAGGCTGCAGAAGTGAAGCCTACAGGAAAAGGCCGTGCTTGAACGTGGTAAGTACCAAGACACGATCTCACGGTGGAGGTGGGCGGGGGTGTGGCCCGGCTCGGCGGCCACGGTCAGGTCGGAGTGACCTGGACCGCTGTGTGCGTGCGGGCGTGTGTGTGTGTGTGTGTGCACGCGGGCTCGTTGGGGGGAGTGGGAGGCCACAGACAGGAGGCAGGTGTGTGGGGTGGAAATAGGGCAAGGCCCTCGGGCAGATCCGTGCCCTGGGGCAATAGGTCTGTGTCTGGGGAAGAGAGAGCCTGGCTCGCACAGCTGTGAGGGGTTTGCAGATGTGGTTAAGTTAAGGGTGTGGGGACAGGAAATGGGGACAGGACGAGGTGGGGACATGGGTGCCCTCGAGTCCCCGGGGGAAAAGCCCCGCTCACACGTCCAACCTCCAGAGAGGGAGAGGACAAACGGTACTTTGTTCTCATCGATGAATTTTCCGGTGACGCGTTACAGGACCCATGGGACCCTAATCCAGTTATAATATACATTTTTTACTTTCCTTGGACTCAGTGGGGCTGACATTGTATCCCTTGACGTGAAAGGCAGAAGCCGAGCTGCCCTGGGGGACCGTTTGCTGTCCCTGCCCTCCTGTCCTGCATCCCCAACTTGTCACGGTGCCTCCGGGCTGCGTGGGCCGCCCGTCCCCAGTTTCCCTTCCCCTGGGTTTGTAGCAAGTTCCTGGTCATGCCTAGGTGTCGTTTCCCTCATATTTACCCTGTTAGGGCTCTGCCCAGCTTCTCGTAGCTTTACATTGACGTCTTTTGCAGACATTTCCTCGATTTCAGACGTTTCTCGATTTTTAGACTTCTCCCTTTTTTTTTTGTTTGTTTGTTTGTTTAACTAGTTTCCGTTGCTCTGCTGAGATTTCCTATCTGCTCATCTGTTACAGACGCTCCTCCTCTGTGCTGTTGTGCGCGGCGACTGCGGCTGTTTCCAAATCCCCTGCGAGTAGCCAGGGGCGATTCCGCCGCTGGACTCCACGGATGCGCTTTCTTGTGGGAGTGGGTCCCGCCCGCTGGCTTCTTTGCTAGTCGAGCAGCTTGGGAGGGAACCTCGGACACTTACTATTATGAGGACAGACCCAAATTCTCTGATACTGTCTGAAAAGCACCACGTGGGGGGGCGGGGTGTGTCTAAGCAGGCACTTAATTGTTCTGAGGTGGATTTGGACTTTGAATCCCAAACTGCGGCCCAGGTCTTCCTGTGTGGCTGTTTACATGGGCCTCGTGTCCGCAGCTCACGGGCATCCGGGGATCTGGACAGAATTTATCGGCAGCACTTAAGTCCCCTTCTCTCTCACACTCTCCTCTTGCTGATTCCCCCATGACTTCCCAGTCTCCTTCAGACCGGAAAGACGGGCTTTTATCCCGGCTGTCGGTGTCCTGCTGTCCTGAACGCTGAGAACATGGAAACCGCCCCCGACTGCGCTCTCTTCTCCCAGGTGATGGCTGACGTCGGGCTCCGTCTAACCGTTCGGTGGTTTTCTTGCTGTCCCTTCAGTGCCTTCAGGGAGGTTGTAAAACAATGATCAGTGTTTGTTTTTCCCCAAATTTATACTTAATGCATAAAGGAACGGCCATCCCATCGACCACTTGGTGGCATTGAAGTGGGAACACCCCTGCTTCCGTCTTGAGGTCTCCACCGGTGTTGTCTTGTTCCTTTTTAAAAAATTAATCATTTCACTGAATTATTATTACCTTGTGTTTTTTTTTATGGACACATCGCTGGCACGCATGTTACGCACCGCGGCAGGTGTACAAGTCTGTGGGAGATGAGCGACGACAGTGCTGGAGTTTGCGCTAGGCTCACCCCAGGCCAGCGGACCTGAACCCCCTGGCCCCGCCCACCAGCACAGGACGCTCTTCCCGGCTCCAGCGGCTGCAGACCGACTGCAGACAGATTGCATGGAGTACAGAGGGACAGACTGGAGGCGAGTCCTGGAGCAGCGGTCGTGTGCGCCACTGGGGAATGGGCAGTGGCTGATGGCGGGCGTTGACTTGTGGGGGGACCATCTGCCTAGTGCTGCTCTAGTTTCTTCCTGGGGGGCTCTCCGCCTGCCGTGGTGGCAGAAGGGGACCGGGAGAGGCAGCACACAGCCGCGAGAATGGCCGCGAGAATGCCCGGGAATGGCCAGAGTGGAAACGTCGCTGGGAGAAGGGACTCCGTCATCTCTCATTCTGGGAACGCGCGCAGGAACGTTGGGCTGTTGATGGGAAAAGGAAGGCAATGCAGAGCAGACCGCACTGCCTCATTTCCCCTCGACTGTAGCCTTGGTGGTGGGAAGGAAGCCGCGGTATTCAGAGGGGTAGAGAAATCAAGGGGTCAGGGGGCGTGTGGAGGGAGAACTCCGCTGTCACTCCCGCCAGCCACACTCCAGGCCGTCCGCGCCCTCACCAGGGCAGCCGGAGAGCACCACACAGCCGACTTCCAGATGCGGTCCCCGACAGGCCGTGGGGTCAGCGAGCCGGGAGCACCATTGCCCTGTGTGGGTTTCCTTCCTTTGCATTTCCTTCTTTTTTTAAAAAAAAAAAAAAAATATATTTTATCTAGTTGACAGAGAGAAATCACAACTAGGCAGAGAGGCAGGCAGAGAGAGAGGAGGAAGCAGGCTCCCTGCTGAGCAGAGAGCCCGATGCGGGACTCAATCCCAGGACCCTGAGATCATGACCTGAGCCGAAGCCCACTGAGCCACCCAGGTGCCCCTGTGATTCCTTCTTGATGGTTCTTTGTACCTTTATGATCAGGGCACTGTCCCCATTTGGCTAAATTAAGCAAAGCCAGATTATTTATTTACTCACATCCTGTCAAAGACAGCTGGGATTTTGCTGATAGCTTCTCTGTTGTCCTTGTATTTTATTATTTTGTTTTATTTTATTCTATTTTATTTTTACTAACGTTCCTAAGCAGAGACTTGAGCTTACAGGTTACCTTTCTATTTCAAATAAAATTTGCTCTTTGTAGGGGCACCTTTGCCTTAGTTTGTGGGACACGTGACCTTAAAAAAAATTTTTTTTAATTTAAATTCAATCAATTAACATATAGTGTGTTATTAGGTTCAGAGGCAGAGTTCCCTGACTCGTCAGTTGTATATCACGCCCAGTGCTCTTTCCGTCAGCTGCCCTCCTTAGTGCCCAGCACCCACTTACCCCTTTCCTCCTACCTCCCCTCCAGCAGCCCTCAGTTTTCCCTGTGATGAAGAGGCTCTTATGGTTTTCCTCCCTCTCTGGTTTCATCTTGTTTTGTTTTTACCTCCCTTCCCCTATGCTCCTCTGTCTTGTTTCTTAAATTCAACACGAGAGAGATCATATGGTAATGGTCTTTCCGATTGACTTATTTCACTTATCTTGCAAATAGTAAGATTTCATTCTTTAGGATGACTGCGTAGTAATCCAGTGTGTGTGTGTGTGTGTGTGTGTGTGTGCGCGCGCACACATGTATCCATATCTATCTAATACCACATCTTTATCCATTCATCTGTCGATGGACATCTGGGCTCTTTCCATAGTCTGGCTTTTGTGGACATTGCTGCTATGAACTTTGGGGTGCACGTGCCCCTTTGAATCCCTACATTTGTATCTTTGGGGTAAATACCCAGTAGAGCTTTTGCTGGGTGGTAGGGTAGCTCTATTTTTAACATCTTGAGGAACCTCCATACATTGGATTATTTGTTTTTGGGGTGGTGAGTTTGATACATTCTTTATAGATGTTTGATACTAGCCCTTTATGTGATTAGAAATTTGCAAAAATCTTCTCGCATTCTGTAGGTTGTCTTTTGGTTTTGTTGACTGTTTCCTTCAGTGCGCAAAAGGTTTTATCTTGATGAAGTCCCAGTGGTTTATTTTTTTTCCTTTGTTTCCCTTGCCTCCAGGACGTGTCTAGCAAGAAGTTGCTGTGGACAAGTTCACAGAGTTTGCTACCTCTATTCTTCTCTAGGATTTTGATGAATTTCTGTCTCTTTCACTCATTTTGAGTCTATTTTTGTGTGTGGTATAAGGAAATGGTCCTGTTTCATTCTTCTGCCTTTGGCTGTCCCATGTTCCCAGCACAAGTTATTGAAGAGGCTGTCTTTTTTTCCACTGGACATTCTTTCCAACTTTGTCAGTGATTAGTTGACCATAGAGTTGAAGGTCAAGGTCTGGGCTCTCCATTCTGTTCCATTGATCTATGTGTCTGTTTTTGTGCCAGTACCATACTGTCTTGATGATCACAGTTTTGTGATATAACTTCAGTCTGGGATTGTGATGCCACCAGCTTTGGTTTTCTTTTTCAACATTACTTGGGCTATTTTTTTTTTCTGGTTCCATACAAATTTTAGGATTATTTGTTCCAGCTCTGTGAAAAATGTTGATGGTATATTGCTAGGAATGGCATGGAATGTGTAGACTACTGTAGGGAGCATAAACATTTTCACAATATTTGTCCTTCCAGGCCATGAGCATGGAACATTTTCCATTTCTTTGTGTCTTCCCCAATTTCTTTCATACATGTTCTATAGTTTTCAGAGTACAGGTCCCTTACCACTTTGGTTAGGTTCATTCCTAAGTATCCTATGGTTTTTGGGAGACACACAACTCTTGATCTCAGGGTGGTAAGTTTGAGCCCCACACTGGGCATAGAGCCTCCTTTAAAGAAGCATTTGACCTTTTTATAAACTTTAAGTTTTGAACTAATCTCCTCACTTATTTCATATAAATGTAAAAATTATGAATATTAAAAAATATCAAACAGACAAAAAAAATCTGTTCACTGATACTCAGCTTTAGAAAAAAATATTGGGGCACCTGGGTGGCTTATTCGGTTTAACATCTGGCTTCGGCTCAGGTCATGATCTTGGGGTCCAGGGGTCGAGTCCTGCATCAGGTTCCCTGATCAGCTGGGAGTCTGCTTCTCCCTCTGGTCCCCATCATGACTCGTGCTCTCTCTCTCTCTTGCAAAAATCAATAAGATCTTAAAAAACAAAATAAAAATTAAAAGGAAGGTATTAGAACCAAAAACTGATGTCTCCTCTCTCCCTACTCTTCATATGTAACTGTATATAACTACTCTTCTGCATTTGGAATCTTATTATCCCCTTGCATGGCTTTTAATTATTTACTCCATATGCATGGGCCTGGAAACAATGTATAATGTTATTTTTTTGTATGTTGCTAATCCTTGTATGCATGGAGTTAAAATGTATTTCTTTCTACCGCTCACTTCCCCACTCAGACTTTTTCTGAGATTCACCCACATTCAAACGTTCACTCACTTTAATTGCAGAAAGACAGCTAATTGTATACCTCAAGCTGTTAATTCATTCTCCTGGGAATTAGGATTTAGAACTTCCCGCCTTTTTTTTTTTTTTTGGTCATGGGAAACAGTATCATAATGATAGGCCTTCAAAAGGGGATTTGTGCAAAGATACTTTCTGAAACAGGGAGGGAACACTGTAACAAAAGACTGTTCCAAGAACAGAAATGCCTTCTTGGAGATCATAAATGTGACAGCAGAAATAGAAAAAACTACTGAATAGAAATCTTGGGAGGGGAAGTTGAGGAAAGCAGAGAGGAAGAACCGATCAAAGAAACAATGTTTTTAAATTTTTTAAACATCTTATTTATTTATTTTTTTGAGAGAGAGAGAGAGAGAGAACATGAGCAGTAGCAGAGGGAGAGTGAAGCAGGCTTCCCACAGAGCAGGGAGCACGATGTGGGGCTCGATTCCAGGACCCCGGGATCATGACCTGAGTCGAAGGCAGACGCGTAACAACTGAGCCACCCAGGGACTCTTCAAGGAAATAATTTAACAATAACGTCCAGATTGAAAGGACATCAGTTTCCCAAGGTTCCAAGTGCTACACACACACACACACACACACACACACACACACACACATGCTACTAACCAGAAGGCATTTGACCCAAGATTTCCGAGCACCAGGGACAAGAAGAGCTCCTTTGGGTTTCCAGGAAGGAAAAATAATCAAAAGCAAGAATGGATTTATGATTTTTGATAAAAACACTGGAAATTAAGACAGAGGAGAAAATTTTTCTATGTTTCTGAGGGAAAGCGGTTTTCAGCATGGAATTCTTCCTGTGGCCAAACCACTAATTAAGACCGGGTGTTGTGTGCACACCTGTGGGTGCCCATTAGGGGTTCTGATAGGGCCCCCACCCAGGTCACCCGAGATGTGAACCTGGAGCTCAAGGGGAGCCGGATGAACGGGGGAAGGAGCCCAGCCCTGGGGTTCCTGCATGGTCTGAGCTTCTCAGGAACTAGCAGCCAGAGGACTAGAGCCAGAGGACAAGCTCCAGGGAGGTGAGAGGAAGGCCAGAGAGTGGGGTGTCCTGGGGGCGGGTGTGGGACTGGAGGACAGAGAGCTCAGAAGCGGGGTGGTCCGAGAAGTGGGGGGCCATCTGTAGGACAGAGCTCAGTAATGGCCGGAGCTGCCAGGAGCGCATCCAGCCCAGGGCGGAGGGCAGGCCGCTGGGACCAGCGACAGGGGACGCCGGTCACTGGGTCTCAGTGTAGTTATGGCAACAGACGCTGCACTGGCATGGATTTAAGAGAAGCAGGAGAGGCTGTGGGCAGCAAGTGTAGACGACTGGGTCTAGGTCTGTGTTCTCAGAAGGCAGAAGTGCAGCTGCCCTTCCAGGAAGCTGGGGAAAAGCAGGCTCTTTGCAAGGACAGCGGTTGTAGCGGTGGTACCGAGGACACTGCAGAGAGGGAAATCTCCGTGCCCCATCCCCACGACCCATATGTCACTTGGGATTCGGAACAGCTTTCTTTACAGAAAGAACTCTCTAGGGCATCCTCTGCCATGACATGCAATGCACCGTTAACGTTCCCATCTTCCTGGGGAAAGGTGCCGCCCGTCGTTCCTGCTGGCCATGGGACAGGGAAGATGGAGAAGGGGACTCAGGGAAAGAATTCCAGGCTGTTGGGCAAAAAGGTGAGGGGCCGACTAGAGCAAAGGGGAAATCTGACCTCTCGGGGCCCAGCGGGATCTGGGGTTTCTGGCCCGTCCTCGGGTCAAGGCAGCGTTACTATTTCGTGACACAGAACTTTGGACCCGGCATCAATTTGGAAGAGGGATCAAACTCCACATTTTAATTCAAACGTCACTGATGTACATAGTGATAAAAACAAACAAAGCTTCTCCAGCCTGGGCCACTTCCGCCCCCACCAGAGCAAAGCTGGCTTCTGGGGGATTGGGGGGAGGGAAACCTGCAGTAAAGCCAGACATTAGCAACCCTTACCTCGTCCGGAATGTCATTCCCATATTTTGTACCAGAGCCTCAATCGGGCTTTTCTGCAGTGAGTGGGCATGCAGGCCCCTTTAAAACTGTTACAAACATTTATTTGGCAACATTTAAAATTCGTTAACAAGGGCGAAGGATAACAAACATCCCTGTATCCAGACCCAGTTAAATAATAAAACTCTCCTCCCGTCTCTGAGCACTGGCCGCCTTCCCAGCAGGTCAGAACTAGACCCGATGCGATGTCTCCTTGTTCCAATACTCCTTCTAGTTCTACTACGTCTGTCCGGACCCCAGAGCGAGCCATACGACATTTAAATGGAATAAATACTGTTGTGCAGTAAGAATTCTTTAAGTTCCTGACTTCACCAGACGGTTGTAAGCTCTCTCCGCTACCCTCATTCACATGTCTGTGTGCATTTCTGATCCCTCCTTTTTTTTATTACCACATGAAGATTTTTCATGGAAGCACCCCACTGTAGGGGCGCCGGGGTGGCTCATTCGTTGGCGTCTGACTCTGGGTTTTAGCTCAGGTCGTGATCCCAGGGTCCTGGGGTCAAGCTCTGTATTGGGCTCCACCCTCAGTGCAGGGTCAGCTTGGGATTCTCTCTCTCCCTCTCTCCCTCCCCCCTCAAAAACGAAAACAAAAACAAAACAAAGAAAAAATACCCCGATTTATTTTTCATTCTCCTGTGCTTGGATGTTGTGATTTTTCTGCTCTTGCAAACACTATTACCATAACTTAAAAAAAAAATTATGTGTCCTTGTACCGATGGGCAAGAGAAGCTTTTTCCTAGGGCAGAGGTCTGCGGACTTCCTTACTCCGATAGTCCCTAAGATAGTTCCGGGAAAATGTTTCTCGTCCCTCATTGTTAACATTGGCATCTAAAATTTTTTTTTAATATTTTATTTATTTATTTGACAGACAGAGATCACAAGTAGACAGAGAGGCAGGCAGAGAGAGAGAGGGAGAAGCAGGCTCCCCGCTGAGCAGAGAGCCTGATGTGGGACTCGATCCCAGGACCCTGAGACCATGACCTGAGCTGAAGGCAAAAGCTTAACCCACTGAGCCACCCAGGTGCCCCAGTATCTAAAATTCTTTATCATGAGTTTAAATATTAGCTTGCATCATATGAATTTGCCGTATTTGTAGGTTGGAAAATGGTGGAATATTAACAATGTCATATGGTTCCAACTTACGATTGCAAAGAAAGTCATGTCTAGTTATTATAAAAACCATTTAAAAATAAAATGAAAACTGCTGCTTCCCGTTTACTTTTCAAGATGTGGCCAGTGGGCTGTAATATCATAGTAATTTAATCATTGCTCTGATCCACTTTAAAAATACTCCAATAAACCCCTCCTTGATAAACCAAAACTTTATGTAGATATTTTTTCTTGTTTGTGTTCTGTTTCCATTCCACTCAGCTCATGAAAACTCTGCTAAGGTAGTTTTCATTTGGAGTGTTCTAGGGTTCTCCCAGTTGTATTTTTCTGCAACAAAAGATGCATGTGCAAACTGAACTATTAATGCTTTTGAGTTTCCTATGACAGGAAGGCTCTCAGTGTGACAATTCACTTCTGCTTTGGGTCATGACAACAACAATTCTTACTGTTCATTTTGCCAACAGAAACATCATGGACATTTTGGTAAATACTTATTATAGATAAGAACTGGGGTTTGATTGCAACGCAGCACGATACGTCCGACGGGCTTTTTTTAATGTCTTCGGTTAGCCCAAGGACGACGGCTGCTTCTTATTTGCATGAGTCAGGATTCGGCATCGATCGTGTCTGTCTTTGCTGTCGGAGACACGAGCTTGGAGGGGCTTTGCTGGTGTAAATGGACAGATGAGAACAGAACATTTCTTAAAGCGGTGCCTCCAAATTTTGTGAACTTTCCCCAAATGCACTCCAAATCAGGGAATGACTGGTCACAGGAACTTGTTTTCGATGCTGCAACCGCGGACACTTCCGTTGGGTCTCGTCCAATGGTGTTGACAGCGAAGAACTGGAAATTACCCGGCTTCATCTTCGGAGTCATTTTCCTATTCAGTTCAGAGAAGTCTGCCAAAAGGTCTCATTATAGGATTTCCAACTGGTAGTTAAATCTCACCTTCACATACAGGCATCTCCCAAGACTTTCTACACTGAGAAAGATTTGGGAAAATGACAATATTGCTGACTTCAATCCCTATGATGGAACAGACCGTGATTTCCCGTTACTGCGTGCTCTCACCACGCTGGTGTCGAAATGTTGGGGTTACACATAGAACACCGTCAGCTTACGGGAAGCAGCCCCCATACCACCTGACTGGCAAAGCCAGTCTTTATTGTCAAGTTAACCACACTTACATTCCATCACAAACAGGTCTGACCTCATTTTGCCTCTGAAGATCAATGCTGCCTTGCAGGACCCCCAGCGAACCTCTCCCTTCTGAGTTTACGGAACTCTTGGAACTGAGCTCACTCGACTCACAGAAGCTGATCCGGTTTCCACACACCACACTTTTGAAAAGTGCCAGGGTAGACCCCTGGGTTTGATAATATTGGTCATGTGTGGTATGCCAGATTATGTGCTCACAATTATGATTATTAATTTCCTCCCCCTTGGCCACCCTCCCCTGTAGATGGAGTATATTCCCCGCTGCCTGACTTTGGACTTGGCTGAGACTGGCTCGGGCTCCTTGGGGGTGAATGCATGAGATGGGCTGTCCCTGCTACAGGCCCCCTAGCCCTCTCCGTCCTGCCCTTTGCCACAAGAGGAGCACGTCCCTGGGGGTGTCTCCTTCCTCAGACAGGGTCTTGAATGGGAGAACATGCCACACGGACCCACAGTCCTGAAGGAGAAGGGTGTGGAGCTGCCCACAGCCGGGAGCAGAGCCCGGACCACAGCCAGCCGGGCTGCAGCCCTCGAGTAAATATTTGTTGTTGCAAACCTGACCTGGGGGAAGTTGACCCACACTCTCTTCTAGGCGCCACACCCAACATTCTGCAAAAAGCAGGCCCTGGCTTTTTAGCAACCAAGATATGTTTGCACTAAAACAATGTTTCTAAGTTAATTATGGAAACAAGTCACCCGTTCTAGTGACCAGCCGCTGGAGAAGCCCTACCCAGAGGAATGTTTTTACTGTGCCCAGATCTCGGCAAACAGACTCACAGGGAAATATCCAAAGTCTAGGAAAACCTACTCACTGGCAGCTTCTCCAGGCATGTCCCAGTCTCCCCGGCAATGCCGTTTCTTTGCTGCGGTATCAGCCGTAAACTGGGAACGGGGGATTGGATGCATCCGTCTCAAGTATTTTCTTATTTACTGCAATTTTAAAAAGATTTTTTCAAAAAAATTTTTAAAAATCTTTTTAAATAAGATTTTTTAAAACTTTGAAATAGTTGGATTCATAAGGATTTGCAAAATCGTCCCGAGGCTTGCCCAGTGCCACGCGCCAGACGGCCCTGGGGCAGCAGTCCGCTCAGCAGGAAGTTTTTAGAAGCAGGAAATCGATGCGGGCAGAACACCACCAGCTCCGCGGCGGACTGTGTCTGGATGTGATGATTTTTGTACGCACAGTGTGTGCGTCAGCGCAGCTCCGGCTCACCTGTAGACTCGTGCGTCCATCGCCACGATTAGGATAGAGAATGTTCCGTCCATTTTCCAGAGCCACCCCCTCCCCTAACCCTGGTCCCAGCAGCCAAGGCTGCATTCTGCCCCCCTCTCAACACTTCTGTTCGTGATATGTTAAGTAAAGGGGGTAATGCCGTAGGTAGCCTTTGAGACGGGTGTGGGTCTTCTCTCCCCGCACCCAACATAATCCCCTTGGACCGTCTGACTGCAGAGCAGTTTCCCACTGTTGGGACTGAGAGCAGGCTGTTCGCGCCCCCACCTGCAGAAGCACAGGTCATGGTTCCTAGCTTGGAGCTGTTGCTCATGCAACTGTGGGGAACCTGTATACAATCAGGCTGGTGTGTGTCTACGCTCTCCTTTCTCTAGGATAGATCTGCAGGACCGTGATGCTGTTTTTTTAAAAAAATATTTTTATTTATTTATTTGAGAGAGAGAAAGAGGGCAGGAGAGGGGAGGGCAGGAGAGGGGAAGGCGGAGGGAGAAGCAGACCCCCTGCTGAGCAGGGAGCCTGTTGCGATGCAGGACTCCATGCCGGGACTCCAGGATCATGACCTGAGCTTAAGGCAGACATCCAACCAGCTGAGCCACCCAGGCGCCCCAGTTGCTGGGTTTTATAGTAAATGTCCAACTTCATACGAGACGGCCAAACTCTTTCTCAGACAGAAACAGAACCCTTGTTCTGTTCTTGCTGGGGAGGTGGCATACAGGGCTCAGCATGACCCCAGGGTTCCGCTCTAAGTTTTGAAGCGGTTGTACCTGGGTCTTGTGCAACTGAAAAACTTACTCTTTTTGCATAATTTCCGGAGTCTGCTTCCATGAGAAATTGCATCTGTCACCTTTGTGTACCGAAGAGAATTCTCATCTCCCTTTCATCAACACCCCCATTTCAGTGTATTAGAAATTCACCCACAGGCTGGCAAATTTTCAAGAATTTATATTGCATACAATACCAGCTACTTCGGATCAGAAAGTAACAACTGCAAATTGAAACTGAGATCAAACTGAGGAAATACAACCTGAATAAAAAAAAGTTATACCAATAAATAAACTTTTACTACCTCAGTTCTAAGACTAAATTTCTATTAAATTATTCAGAAGAGGATAAAAGTTCCATTACACAATTACAGATGACATATCATTATGACTAAATATTCCAAAATACTTTTAATTTTATATCAGTATATATCAGTATATGTATATCAGTAACAACATGTTTTTAGTTAGGGAACTACTTATTTTTTATGATCAAGAAATATATTCTAATGTTTGTATTCATATTTTGAGAAACATTATTTTTTTTAAAAAACTGAAGGAAAAAAAAAACCAGAATAGATCTCATGATGGATACTCAAAGCAGACACATTGTGATGCAATGTTCGATACCTAATATAGTTAATCCATTTATTGGTAAGTCATCAATACAAAAAAGTAGAGTATTCTTTTGGTAAATACATTTGCATTTGAAGATCAAACCTTTAGGGAATGCCTGAGTGGCTCAGTTGGTTAAACTTCAGCTCAGGTCATGGTCCCAGGGTCCAGGCATCAAATCCTCAGTCAGGCTCCCTGTTCAACGGTGAGTCTGTTCCTCCCTCTCCCACTCACTCTCAAATAAAAATCTTTAGACAAATTGAAACTTTATGTTCAGCTTTTGAGAATAACTAACTAAAACTCATGAATAAAAAATGAGAAATAATTTTATTCCTTTATTAGATATTAACATCAAACTGTTCTTAAGTGTTTAACTTATTTATTTCCTTATTTTAAAAGATTTTATTTATTTGTTCCACAGAGAGAGACACAGCAAGAGAGGGAACAAAAGCAGGGGGAGTGGGGGAGGGAGAAGCAGGTTTCCCACCTAGCAGGGAGCCCGATGTGGGACTCAATCCCAGGAGCCAGGGATCACGACCCAAGCCCAAGGCAGATGCTTAATGACTGAGCCACCCAGGGCCCCGTGTTTAGCAGATTTAATGAAGGAAAGATCTCTCTACTGCTGAAACTACTTGGTCTAGGCTCTGAGTGCACGCCCATGGGGAGGAAGGAAACATATGCTGGCAGGAGGGGTCTGGTGGACCTCCTTGAGTGGGGGTCACAGGAAAAGTCATGCACCTGATGTAGGAGGTGTCCCCACGCACAACCAGGCTGGGAAAGGCTGGGAAAGCAGGGGTCTGGGGCTCCCGCACCAGGGCTGTGACAACTAAGGAGCAGCCTGGGGTTCAGTCACAAGCTGGGCAAGGCCCCCCAACACAGAGCTGCAGAATGAGACAGACAGGGCAGGCAGAGGAGAAGGGAGGGAAGAAGAAAGTGACAGAGGAGGTGTTGTCTGCATCCTGGCCCCAGACGGGAGCTGGGACAGAACAGGAGCCCAGTACCTGTTTGCAGTTCGCTGGCGGAAGGCATGAACGCATGAGGCTCTCGGGGGCAGCCTGGTCAAGACCCTTCCTCTGCGGACCCCGCTTGCCTCTGGAACTGGCAGTAGCAGCGTGGGGCAGGCGGGCGTGGCAGGCCGCTGGTGTCGGCTGGAGGGCGGAAGGCGCTCAGCCCGCCGCGGGGGACCACCGCCTGGCCACCTCTGCGATCACTGGAGAGCGCGCGGGATGAACCGGGAAGGAGAGGGCGCGCGAGGGACAAGGGGTCCAGTGCCCAGAGCAGCGCACCGCACCGACGCGCTGGGAAGCCTGGGGTGACCAGGGAGTGCAGTGCCTGCAGCAAGGAGGGCGCGGGGCGCAGTGGTAGTCTCTGCCAGAGACTCCTCCGGCTGCGGGAGGTGGGGCGGGAGCAGCAGGGGGAAAGCAGGGGAAAAGGCTGGGGGGACTTTCCGAATGGGACCGCGGATGGGGCGCTCGCCAAAGCCCGACAAAGAACGGCCGATCACCCCCTGGTCCGCATCCCCGGGCGCGCCTCTGTCCAGGGGTGCGCAGAGAAGGCTCGGAGCGCCGCGCCGGGACGTGCCAGGGCCCAGGACGCTCCTGGAGCGCGGGTTGGAGGGGCTGAAGTCCGCAGGCGCCTCCCGCTGCCGCGGGGTGGGGGAGGTGGGGGCAGGCGCGCCCCAGCGACCCCGCAGGATGGCCCCGCCCCGTGGCCGCAGGGAGGCCACACGGGGTGGAGGCGGAGTTGGCACTGCCCCCCTAATCCGCGCGGACTGCGGCCCCTTCTTAAGCGCGCGGAGCCTCTCCCGGAGCCTCTCCCCTCACTCGCCGCTCCCAACGATCTCCCTCCCGCGCTATGGCCTCCGTGCTGAGCTATGTTTCCAAGTTCAAGTCCTTCCTGATCTTGTTCCTCACCCCGATACTGCTGCTGCCACTCGTCATTCTGATGCCCGCCAAGGTCAGTTGCATCTCCGCCTGGACCCAGGGGAGCGGAGGGGGGGGCTCACTGAACTTGGGGTTCACAGATCCCAGGGCACCCGGTGAGCACTGGAACCTAGAAGTTAGCACAGAGCTTGGCCACACAGCCCATCCATAGGCTCAGCCCCTGGCTCCAATCTCCAGACTGGACCACCGTCTCCCTCCCCTCTACCCCAAATGTCACCTGTGCCCACAGAGAGGCTGGGCGCCTGTCTTTCCCTCAAGCTCTCTCCTGGCTCTCCCTTTAGCAAGTGAGGACTTCTCAGCTGTAGGTGGCTTCCCAGGTTAGTCAAGGAACCATACAGAAAGATCATCTCCTAAGGGGGTCCTGAGGGCTGTCCCTTCCACTCCCTGGCCCACTCCGGAGCCTCAGTTTCCCCATCCATGATCTACATTTCTTCCCAGCCCCCAAGCCCTGGAAGGCACAGCGGAGTTCAAATCCTCTCCCAGCTGAAAGGCAGATCGAGTTGGCCTTCTCGGGCCACGGCCTGCAGGGGCCGGGCAGGAGGCAGACGCGTTCCCAGGCTTGCGCCTTGGGTGGCACGACCCAGGACTGCAGGGGAAGCCGTGTCCCTCACCCGGCTGCCCAGCGCTCCCGGGAGGGAGGCCGAGGATGAATGGCCTTGGCCGCAGGGCGGGGGCGGGGCCGGGAGCCCAGGCCTCGTTGGGCTGCGCCGGGCTGTGGAAGCCCGTTTGGCAGAGGCCCGAGCCCTTTGAAGCCTTTTGTGGCTGCTGGCTGCTCCTTCCTCCTTCCCTCTTTCAGCGCCTTCTCTCTGAGCCCAGACAGGAAGCCTCTGGCACCCCCCCCCCACACCCGGCAGGTTTGAGAAACAGAGGAGCTCTTGAGGGGACGCTGGGCGGGCAGTCCTGCGGGAGGGGGAGCTGGGAGGGGGCAGGGGTGTCAGGAAGCCCACCTGCGTGAGAACCGTGCTTCCCCCAGTCACCCTCCACCCTGCGCTTTCTGGGCCTTGGTGTTCTCTTCTGTGCAATGGGCGAAGAGGTGTGGGTGCCAGAATCTGGGTGCCAGAAGTGATAATGCGGCCTCCTAGGATGGGAAGGGAGGCTGGGAGGGCCCTGGTGGAGCCAGGGCCAGCAGGTCTAGCTGTGGCCTCCCTGCTGCCGAGCAGCCCTGTTTCCCTGTGGAAAAGGACGGTCTCAGGCAGGAGAGCTGGTCTGAGTTCTCCTGGCAGGGAGTGCTGTTCCCGGGGATCACGATGGTGGCTTGGCAGACCTTCCTGCATGGCTGGTCCCCCACTCCCGCCCTTGAGCACGCACCCCTCTAAATACCCGTGCACATGCATGCAGGTGGGTCCTGAGCTGGGACCCTCACCTCAGGGTGTGTGTGCGGGTCAGGAACCTGCCCTGGGAATGAGGAGCAGGCCAGGGACGGTGAGACGGAGTTGGAGGACGGGGAGTCGTTCAGTGGTGGCCGTCAGGTGCTTCCCTCTGTGTGGCTGCACCACTGTGTCTTGTGTTCTCGGCTCTGTGCCTTTTGTTGGGGTCACTACCAAAGAGCCCCCACCTACACCCCCAAGGCCGGCTGCACCGTTGTGCGAGGAAACCCAGAGGTACCCGGCATGGGGCAGGGCTTCCAGGAAGCCAGCGGGCTCTTGGCAGTGTGGGCAGCACCGACCAACCGACAGGGGGTGGGGGGCAGGGGCTCCCGGTGTGGCCACCCCCTGCTGGGGCGCCCCCCCCTCCTTTCCCTCCCCTCCCACCTCTCCTCTTACCGCATCTTGCTCCCTGGCTGCCTTCGTCCCTGCTTCACTTATCCTGCCTTTTCTCTGGGTCTTTTCTTTAAAAGATCACTCTTCAATAAGATAGACAATGCATTCACCATATTGCTCGTTTTATTAAAATTATTTTAAAATCCTCATTTTCAAGGTCCGTGAAGTATAGAGTAAAAATGAAAATGCCTGCAAATGCCCTAACTCACACCCGCACACAGACAGGCTCCCTCAGCCACATTTTCTTGAAGGACCGGGTCCTGGACACTTGCTTGTTAATAATTACATAAATAATGAGCCACGGTTTTATTCGGTTGTGCACTGAAGGTATAGCTGTTGTTCGGTGCTAGATGCCGGATCCTCCCCGTAAACCCCATGCCCGCCTCCCTCTAGGCCCTAAGCGCCCTTCTAGACACATTCCTAGCTGCCTACGTGGGGCGCCTCCAGGAACCACGCCGTGAAAACTGGTGACACGTGCCACCATTTCTGAGTTTAGAGGGTAAAGGTCACCACGCCCTTTCGGTACACGATGTGTCAACGGGAGCTCTTGAGGGAGCAAGGCAGGAGGGGGCTGGGGCGGATAGTCGGGGGAGTAAAGTCTGGAGTCGCTTTGTATAGTCGCAGCTGGAGAAGGTTGTCCTGGCGTGACTCGTGGGGCAGGGGCCAGGGGCCGGCACCCAGCCCTGCTCCGGCCGCCCCCGCCCCCTGCAGAACCATCAGTGACGGGATGTCAGGTGTGGACACGGGGCAGGTGCGCTGGGCGCTCCTGGGAGGCTGAAGCAGAGTTTCAGGCCGATGCTGCGTGCCCAGGACAGAGTGAAGCCGGCACCACGGGTTCTCGATGGTTGTTCACTGTTGGGTGTTGTGCTGGGTGGGGGCCAGGCAAGGGCGGCCCTCAGGGTGGGAACTGCTGGGGGCACAGAGCCAGGCTGTGGGGGTGGGGAGGAGGAAGGCACCCCGGGAGAAACGCGGAGCCCACTTCCGGCGCTCCCTCCAGTCCAGGGGCTGTGTGCGCCAAAGCGCTTGTGACTGAGAACCCAGCCTCTGGACCCGCCACAAGGTGTGGGAACTCAGGTGCCAGTGGGCGGGGTGGGGGAGCTGGACAGGTCTGCATACACCCGCTCCTAGCAGAGGGTCTTTCAAGTCATGCTGAGGCATTTGGGGTTGGTCCTGAGAGCAACAGAGGCCTCATGTCCTTCAGAACAGATCTGTAGATTGAAAGAGGGAAGCACGCGGTGCTGGATGTGGGGAGGTCAGATTGGGAGGTCCCAGGTGTGACGTGTGGCGGGCGTGGTGGAGATGTGAGGGGAAGGTGCTGGAGAGTCGGAGGTAGGAGCTGTGGCTGTTGGCAGCTGATCTGGCCACGAGGCTGGGAGGAGGGAGAAGCCAGTCTGGGTGGGCACTGATGCTGCCATTGAACACGCTGGGGTTCTGGGGAGATGGGGACATCATCCACGTCCCCAGAGGCAATGACTCAGGACCAAAGAATTTACATCACGAACCCAAAGTCCCAAAGCTAGCAAGGGGCCAGCTGCGGGCTCACACAGGGACCGGTTCCGCCTCATGGCAAAGCCAAGGTCCCAGTATCTCCGTGGCCAGAGGGTAGGGAGAGGCAGCTTACCGAAGACTGAACGCCAGCGGGAGAGCACCAGGCCTTTGTGAGGAGAGATGCTCGTGAGGACACACGGCGCCGTCCTCACCCTCTCTGCCCTCCCTGTTGTGACAAGCAATAACCCTGGAGACACGGGGCCGGCAGTTTCTGAATGAGCCCGTTTGCAGGGACTCGGGGCAGCCTCTGGAGAAGGAAATAGGGGAGAAGTGGGAGCTGGAGCTTTGTGGACACCCCTCAACATAGGTGAGCAGAGAAGCTGGAGGATCCCAGCCCCCCACCCAGGGACGGCAGAGAAGGCCACTAGCTCCCCTGCGGGAGACCAGAGGGGAAGGAGAAGCCCCTGTCCAATCTGGAGTGTTTGCAGCTGTGAGGATGGTCAGGTGTTGTTAGAGACCGTGCAGATCTGCCGGGACTTAGGCTGCATCTCAGACCCGCTGGGCTCGCAGCACACCTGCTCCGGCAGGCCTCACGGCGGTGCCCGGGACCCTCACGTCAGCCTACAGTGGTGCCTAAGACTCCACGCCGGGGGGAGACCTGACGGGAGGGCTGTGTGGGTGCTGTTGGCCCAGAGGGTGCCCAGCCACCCAGAGCCACGGGGACACTGAGTCCACACGGAGAGCCCAGGGAAAGATGCAAACTCAGCATCCTAAGCATGACTCCTACGGGTGCATAACGGCTTCTGCTCCCGGTAGGGTGGGAGAAGTGCCAGGGGGGCCATCGGAAGTGTGGGAGCTCGGGACTGATCTCTTCCCTCTCCTCTCCTGCTCTCTCCGGGGAGGCGCAAGGGCTGGCCGAGCACCTCGGCAGGAAGGCAGGGGCAGGAGGCCCTTGTCTGTGGGTCCTGGGGCTCCTCGGGGTCTGAGCCACGGATGGTCCCTCTGATGTCGCCACTGCCCACGGCCGTGCCCCCACCCCAGCACGCTGCGGTGGGAAGGGGGATGCCAGCTGGCGAGGTCTCAGGGCCGTCTCCTCAGTTTGTCAGGTGTGCCTACGTCATCATCCTCATGGCTGTCTACTGGTGCACCGAGGTCATCCCTCTGGCAGTCACCTCCCTCATGCCTGCCTTCCTCTTTCCGCTCTTGAAGATTCTGGACTCCAAGCAGGTGAGCAGTCCCGGGGGTCTTCCTGTGTCCCCGCCACGGGGCACCCTCCAAGCCCCTTTCGGAACTGCCTGGGCCACGGGGGAACCCGTCCATCCAGCACGGACACAGAACATGTGACCTCCCCTCCCCGCTCCAAGTGGCCTCTGGAGTCGGCACCAGATTTGGGGTCGGCACCTTGTGTGGGGTCGGCATCTGGTTGGCGTATCCGTCTTGGGGACTGGGGGCCCAGGGCTGCCCTGACCAGCCCCGTGCTGCCCCCCAGGTGTGTGTCCAGTACATGAAGGACACAAACATGCTGTTCCTGGGTGGCCTCATCATAGCGGTGGCTGTGGAGCGCTGGAACCTGCACAAAAGGATAGCCCTGCGGACACTCCTCTGGGTGGGGACCAAGCCTGCACAGTGAGCACCCTTCTCTCTCTGGCCCCGGAGACTGGGCAGGGGCTGTGTGGCTCAGTCCCCATCACCCACAGGCCAGCCCTGGCCATGGGCTTCCCTGGGCGTGGCAGGCAGGTGGCCCCCTGGATGAGCACGTGACTGTCTTAGCTGGGTGACCAGAGGGGCAAGTGAGCACCGTGGCTAAGGGCTCTTTGACTGCAGGGGAGACTCTGGGGGCGGGGCTGCATGTTCCACAGGAAACAAGGCGGGCAGAGCCTGGATCAAGCCCTGCCTGAAACCCCTAGGAGTTTTGTGGGGAAAGCAGGAAAGGGGTGTCTCAGCAATTCAGCTCAGAGGAAACAGAAAGGTCATCCCCCCAAAGCTGGTGTGTGTATGCAACACCCCCCACCCCACAAAGAAGCCATTGCCTCACCTTCCTCCACATCACTCATGACTCTGCAAGACCTCCCCTGCCCACCACAGGCCACTTCCAGCTAGCCCATGGAGTCCATTGGGGCCCAAGCAGGGCCCCAAGCAGACGGAGCACTTTACCCGGGTGGGTAGTGCTGTCCCTGCCATCCTGTTCTGGAGCGGAGGAAGGGAGGGGCTGAATAACCTGCTGGTGGCCACATGGGGCCAGACCGGCTGGTCTCAGCCTTGCCCCTCTCACTGGGGACTCGGACTGCACCTTTCTTTGTGGGCAGTATGCGCCCTGGTGATGGCGTGTCGCCAGCTGGTCCTTGGGAGGCAGCAGGGGTGACTTCACCAACTATCCCTCCCGGAATGGCCATGTGCTGGGGCCTGTGCCGCTGGGCTGGGCCGGGAGCACATGCACGTCGTGGCCCTTCTGGCGGACCATGGCCAGAGCCCCCGGGTGGAGGGCTTGTGACTCCCTGATCTGTTACACTCCGTGGCCTCGGACCACGAATGGTTTACAGGCGCGGATAAAGAACCATTGCGAGTTCTAGAGACTCAAGAGCTTAGGGGCATCGGTGTTCTCCTCCTCGGGGTCTGTGATGTCGCCTCTCTGTCAGGGTGGGCCTCGTTCTGGAGAGCCGCTCACACTCGGCTCCGAATCCAGGAGCGTCGTACGTGCTGCTCTGCTCCTTCTGCCTCAGCCCCTCTCGTGACCTCAGCTCGAGCCGTCCTGGGGGTGGGGGGGGCATTGTAGTTGAGCCCCTGGGGGGCCGTGAAGTGCTGTGTCATTCATTCACGAAAACTCAGGCTTTCCTCCTGGCCTGGGTCCCAGCCTTTGATCTCATGGGTCCGTGAGGTGCAGTGCGCAGCCCTGGACCCCTTCCAGGCCGACTGGTGATCTTGGGCCCCTGTGGGCACAGAGACCACGGAGCAAAATCAGGCCCTTCCCCAGCTCACGGCTGAAGGAGGGAGCGGATGTGGAATCAGTTCCTCCCTCCGAGGAAGGTGCAGGCAGGTGTGCTCAGCCCTAACTGCTGTGCACTGGGATGGGGCCTTGGAGAAAGGGTTCCTGTCTGAAGGCCATGGGGAGTTCATGTCTCGTGGGTGACTGAGGTGGACCCTGGGGGAGATGAGGTGTTACAAGTGAAGGGAGCATGTTTCTGAACAGTTGGTGGACCCCGTCTCCTGCCACAGGGAGGGGGCAAAGTGCGTGCCGGGAGGGGGGGTCACCCTGGAGGGAAGTCCTGCTTCCCCAGGCCTCTCCCATGGCTCCCCGACCCGCACTGGGGACAGCTCTCCCTTGCCAGATGGGAGCTCCTTACAGCTGTGACTGGGTCTCCGTTCTCTCAGTGCCCAGTGGCCAGCTGAGGACATCAGTGATGTTTGTAGGGGTGAGGTGGGGTGGGGGCGAGGCCCCATGCTGTGCTCCCGTTCCCCCACGATCCAGTCTTGAGCTGGCGCTGCCCCAGGCATCCCCACAGGGGTCCCAGCCACCCCCTTCCCCCCCGTGGCTCCCTGGGGGCTGCGGGCAGAGGGGCTGGGGCTCTCTGGCGTTCCTCCCTGCCTCTCCTCTGCAGGCTGATGCTGGGCTTCATGGGCGTCACAGCCTTTCTGTCCATGTGGATCAGCAACACGGCCGCCACAGCCATGATGGTGCCCATCGTGGAGGCCATGCTGCAGCAGATGGAGGCCACCACCGCCGCCGCCGAGGCCGCCCTGGGAGCCCTGGAGCTGGCAGACAAGGGCAAGGCGGGCACGCTGCCAGGTGGGTCCCTGGCCCGCGTGATGCGCACCCACACGGGCGGCTGTCCTGTCCGCTGCCTTTCACAGGAGAAACGCTCAGGAAATGCTGCTTCTGTAAGTTTTAGGAATGTGACTATTGCATAAAAGTCAGAGCTCGGGGTCGAGCTTACGGCAAGACCCCTGTGTGGTTTCTGCCAACGGCCAGAACCTGAGCTGTCACCGGATTGATTGTGGGGACCCTCCAGTGAGGGTGCCCCTCACCCCTGCTCCTGTTGGGGCGCCCTCTGCTTGCCACTCCCGCAGGAGTCAAGGGGGGCCCCACGCTGGCGTCCCGACGAGGCCCCAAGCTCAGGGAGGTCAGAGAGCGCCTCTTTGTTTCCTGCCACATTCACACCCCATCCCCGGGGCTGTGCTCAGCACGGAGACGCAGTGGGCTGGGGACCTTGCAGCCCAGCAGGCCAGGTCCAGAGGCTCCTGGCACAGCTCATCTGACTTGGGGGTGCCTCAGCCAGACACCAAGGGCGCGGTGGGGGTCAGGGCTTGCTGGGGGAGAGGGCCTGTGAGGTGGATCTGGACCCCTCCCCCAAGCCCCCGGTGGAGGGGCGAGCGGGAACAGGGACAGGGTGGTGGGAGGGGAGGGTGTGGGTCTGCGTGGCTGGATGTGTGGGGAGCCTGGCTGGCCAGAGAAGGAGGCGGGCACACAGTGTGGGTGCTGGGAGTTGATCCGCGGGGCTCCCGGCAGGCTGGCCTGTCCCAGCCTCAGGCTGGGGCAGGGTCAGGAACTGGAGCTGGGGGCCTGCACCGCCTCAGCCCACAGTGTGCCCCCCACAGGGAGTCAAGTGACCTTCGAAGGCCCCCCCGAGGGCCGGCAGGCTAACGGCGACAGGAGGAGCTTGTGCAAGGCCATGACTCTGTGCGTGTGCTACGCGGCCAGCATCGGGGGCACTGCCACGCTGACGGGCACGGGACCCAACATGGTGCTTCTAGGCCAGATGCACGAGTGAGTTGTGAGCATGCCTTCAGCGGACGTGAGGAGGGCCTGGGGCGGGGGCACCCCCATCTTTCTCTCCTGCTGCGGGCCTGCACCTGCCCAGGACCCCACAGACTGCTGGCCTTCTGCTGGGGCCGGGGGTGAGGGCGAGTCCTGTCTTGCTTCGCCGACGCTCGCCCCGAGAGGGAATGTGCACCCAGCACGGAGCTGACGTCTTGGGAGATGAACGCATGGGCCACACGATGGTCCTGTGAACAGTGCTGCCCTGTGGTGTCAGCGATGGGCTAGGGGTCAGGTTACATGCTGCCTCCGCGTGCCCTTGGGGGCCCCAGGTGGATCACAGGGCCCATCTGTGCCTTCCCCCCACCACAGAGTGGCACAGACCGTGGGCAGGCGGGACTGGGATCACGGGGAGGCCAGCCCCATCCGTGGACAGCAGCTGATGTGGGGTCCTAGGCAGGTGGCATGAGGGTTCCCACGCAGAGGAGAGCCCTGGACCAGGACAAGGCAGGCGGGCCGCTGGGCAGTGGGAGGAGCCCTGGACCAGGCAGGCGGGGCGCTGGGCGGTGGGAAGGAGCCCGGCCCGCAGACACTTGAGGTCTAACACGCAGGCGGTTTGGATCTTGAGAGCACTTGCTGTAATGATAGCCTACGGTTCGCCCTGACGTCCTCCAGGGCAGCATGGGGAAGGCTGTGTCTGCTTCCGTGCCTGCTGGCCAGGCCAAGGGACCTGCCCCTGGAGCTGGAGGGAAGGGCCTGCCGTGCGGGGACCTTCCGCCAGCCCCAGGGAAGGGACCCCCACCCCGTCCCGGCCCAGGGAGCTCTGGAGACACCCTCTCTCCCACGCAGAGCGGGCTCTGAGGCGTCCGGGAGCCCTGAAGCTCTTGCCCCATTTCCGTGAGCACAAGGGGTGTTATTTTGGGATAGATGGGCCCTGACTCAGGCGGGGCACCCAGTGGGGTCTAGCCCTGCAGGCGGGGTGGTCGGCCGCTCCCCAGGCCTGTCCTGAGTGTGGCGGGGCCCCGCTGTGGAAGAGGGACCAGCGTCTCTCTCTCCATTCAGGCTGTTCCCCGCCAGCAAAGACCTGGTGAACTTCGCCTCTTGGTTCGGGTTTGCCTTCCCCAACATGCTGTTGATGCTGCTGCTGGCCTGGCTGTGGATCCAGTGCATGTACATGAGGCTGAGGTGAGTGCGCCCCACCCCCCACGCCCCTGCAGGGAGCCCCGCCCCAGCCCTGGCCCCAGGTCACTCCTCCAGGCTCCTGCCATACCTCTCCACCCACCGTCCTTCTTGCTGGACGTCCATTCCCTACCTTCCCGCCTTCCCACCACCCAGCTGCAGGGCCGGCTCTGATGTTGGTCCCCCCCGCAGGGACACTGTGCCACCCCAGCTCCATTTAGGATGAGCTGCTCACTCAGTCCCCGGGCTTCCCTCCAGCCAGTGCTGGTGCCAGCCTTCCTGGGACCCCAGGTCCTCCAGCAGCTGCGGCGGACCCTCTCTGTCCCTGCACCCAGTCTGGCTCCCAGCCCCTGGGGGAATGTGGGGGGGGTGGATCAAAGCAGCTACGGAGATGCTCATCCCCTTTGCAAACCCACACCCGGTGGCCTGTGCCCATCAGTCCCCTCGGGGGCCCCCAGCTCAGGACCTCATCTGGACCTAATCACCTGTTGAAAGTCTCACCTCCTGATGCCGTCACACTGGGGGGTCAGGATTTCAACCTGTGACCGTGGGGGACACAGTTTCATCCAGAAATGTCCCCTCTTGGGGAGACGGAGGCCTGCCGTCCTCCACTGCCGTGAGGCCCACTGAGCTCCCTGCAGAGACTCAAGGCCACTGGGTACGACCAGCCTCCAAGAGTCTTGCCATCAGGAGACCCAGCTATGGCCTCTGGTGTGGTCCCTGCTGACCTTCTGATGGGGGAGCCTGCCTGTGGCCACGGTCAGCCGGCCACCCCAGCTCAGGGGCTGTTGCTGACCCAACGCAGACCATGGTCAAGGGGGTAGCCCCCAGGACGCCTGGAACAAGGGGAGAAGCGACGGATGGTGCTGGGCCTAGGCCACGCCTGCCACATCCTGGGCCCCCGTGACCCCTGCCGCCAGGCCTTGTAGAGGCAGCACTTTGCCTCAGCGGTGGGGGGCGCCTTTTCTGTCACTTGGGTCCCTCATCTGGGCAACGTCAAGGTGGCTGCCTCCAGCCTCGTCCAGGAAAACTACCTCCTGAGCTCACAGATGGCCTCGGTGGCCACATCGGGCCACAGGATCACGGGCCCCCGAGGACTAATGGGATGTTACTGCAGGCCTGCACCCAGCTTTGCTGATGGGCTGGACCCCTGCCCTCCTGTGAAGTCTGCCCCAGGGCCCAGGAGGGACTGCCACGGGGACAATTCTCTTGGCTTTCAGGCAGCCTGGGGCTGCACAACCCCGTAGGCCCACACCCTGGGCACCGATGGCCCTGGTCAGCTCCTCCTCATGGCCAGGGCACCCTCAGAACCTGTCCACGGACGTCTCTCCCTCCCTATCCCTCATGCCAGCACCCCCGGGAGGTCCCGCTGGGCGCCCCAGGCAGGCTGTGGGTGGCTGTGGCCTCTGGTTTCCAGGGACTCCCCCAAGAACAGAGCCAACTGACACCTGTGCCCCCTCTAACCACGAGCTCCCACCCTGCTTCTCCTTGGCCCTGGCCCTTAGACCCGTCCTTGTTCTCTGTGTCCTCATGAGCCTCCCCACAGCCCCCACGATGGGGCCTGGCATCTCAGCCCCAGGGCCCCTCTGGGACCACCCCCGGGTGAGGAAGACGCCCGCCACAGCTGGCTCCAGAATGTTCCCCGTCCATCCCCCAAATGGCAGAAGCCGCTGGTTCCCAGGTGACCAGGCGGCTGCCACGTCCCCCTTACCGGGGCAGCCCCAACTCTGCCTATTTCTGACTCCTCCCACCCCTCCCACAGCCCCTTGGCCTCCACCGTCCTGAGACCCCATCCAGCCTGGCCGCCCACCTGTGCCCTCCGACCGCTGCGGAAGGCCCTGTCGTTCAAGAGTCCCCTGGGCCATGCGCTGGGCACACGTCACAGAGCCTGCCCCCACTGGGTTCTGCGGGGCAGGGCTGGCAGGGGATGGAAGTAGGCCTGGGGCAGGGGCTCGCTCGAGGCCGCACCGTGTGCCTTCCGCCACGTCCTGCTGCCCAGCGTCTGGCCGTCCATCTGACCGGCCGGCCGGCCCTGAGCCACCCGGCCTGCCTCACGGGTTTCTCATCCCTGCATCTTTAGTTTCAAGAAGTCCTGGGGCTGTGGGCTGGAGAGCAGGAGCCATGAGAAGGCCGCTTCCGAGGTGCTGCGGGAAGAGTACAGGAAGCTGGGGCCCTTCTCCTTCGCCGAGGCCAACGTCCTGCTCTGCTTCGTCCTGCTGGTCGGCCTGTGGTTCTCCCGGGACCCCGGCTTCATGCCCGGCTGGATGTCGCTGGCCTGGGAGGAGGGCAAGACGAAGTAAGTCGCGGGCTCCCTCACCCCCGGTGAGTTCTGCCCCTCGATTTCTCCACCCCAGCCCTCACGACAGGCCTGCAGATGGGTCCCTGTGGCCAGGCAGGGTGGCCTGGCTGTGACAGGGAGAGATTTGCTCAGCCAGCAGTTCTGGCTTTCAAAGCTCTGCTCTGCCATCTGTCCTCCCTCTGAAGACAGACGGGGTCTCAGGGCCAGGGAAGCAAGAGGGGAGAGGGACAGCCAGGACGGTGGGAGCTGAGGGGCCTTGGAGGGCGGGGAGGGGCCGAGGAGGCAGAAACAGGTGGACGTCAGGCCGGGCCTCTGCAGAGACCTGGCAGGGAGGGCGTGTGCACCTTCCCTCCAGGCTGAGCTGTCCTGTGGTCAGAAGGAAGCAAGGTTCCTGGACAGGCGGGCCGTGTGGGCGGGGGTTCCCGATGTTGCATGTGCAGCCCAGGAAGGTCTGCTGGGGTTGGCAGCCGGGCCCTGGCAGGTGCCCTGGGGAGCACAGGATTCCAGGCTGTCTGATAAGAACCAGTCACCGTGCTCTTCCCGGGAGTCACACGGACCGAGAGGGCAGTGAGCTGCATGGGGTCACCCCACCGGAGGCAGAGCCGGGCCAAGATGAGGCTGTTCTGGCTTCCAGCCGTGGTTCTGTCTGTGCGGCTCTCCTGCTGCTGGCCCTTGAGGCCCAGTCCGCGCACACAGTGCACCTGTGTACGCAGAGCAGGTTTCCTGGGTGGCAGCCCTGAAGTCGGCCAGGCACGTCCTGTGTGCTGTTCCCTATAGGTATGTGTCTGACGCCACCGCGGCCACTTTCGTGGCCACCTTGCTGTTTGTCATGCCTTCGCAGAAGCCCCAGTTCAGCTTCCGCGGCCAGACCGAGGAGGGTAAGGCTCTGTCCTGCCTGACGCTCATCAGGGTGGGACCCCGAGGGAGGGCACTGCCGAGGCAGAGAGGCCTGGCCGAGGCTACTTGGGGGGGGGGGGTTTGTCAGCCCCTCCCCAGGGACTGTCCTGTGCAAACCCTCTTCTCCTATGCTCTTTACATGTCAGAAATCTTATTGGTGTTACAACAGGAACAGAAGAATGTTTCCGATTTCCCTCAAAGCCATCAGTGTATTTCGGTTTCTCCCTTCCGGTCTTTGCTAGGATGCGTGTGTAGACATGGCTGTGATTCACATACACACACACACACACACACACAGAGCTCGAATTCTGGTTTTCTGTCCTGTAGGTTTTTATGTTTTTACGCTGGGAACATGTCCTGTTAAAGACACAGCCTCTAACTTTATTTTCTCTAATAACAGCATCGTTTGAGGGGCTGTGCTGTTCTCCTCTTACAAAACATTGTGATTGTTTTTAATTTTTTACAATTAGAAATGAGTGTTTTCATGTATGTAGCTTTTTCTTTCAGGGTGTTTCCTTAGAATAAATTTCCAGGAGCAATGTTGCCGTAAGAATATATATGTCTTAACGGCTCTTAAGTGTGTCACCGAATGGCTTTTCAGAAAGATTTTGCCAGTTTCTATGCCCACGGGAGTGTGTGACATTTCTACCACATCTTTACCAGCAATGGGTGTTGTGATTATTGTGGGGTTTAGCTGATTTCTGGATAGGAGAGTGTGCTGTTGTGCTCATGGGCTGTGATTTCCCTTGAGTAGATCTCTTGTTTCCTAATGCAGCTCTGGGTCGTGTGTGTGTGTGTGTGTGTGTGTGTGTGTGTGTGTGTTTTATGGTTTCTCCTCAGAAAGGAAAGCTCCGTTTTACCCCCCTGCGCTGCTGACCTGGAAGGTGATCCAGGAGAAAGTGCCCTGGGGCATCGTGTTGTTGCTGGGGGGCGGCTTTGCCCTGGCCAAAGGATGTGAGGTGAGCCTCTGCTGCAGGCTGCACGGCCCTCTTGTGCCAGAGGGTGTCGGGAACTCACACCCTGGTGCTGTGGGCGCTGGCTCTACATCTGTCTGCTCCAGAGAGCCGCAGGTGTCTTGAGGACAGGGACCCTCTTGTCACCAAGGAGTGGATGACTGGATGGATGGGTCGGTGGATGGATGGACGGACCTGCATAGAGAAAGTGCTCTGAGCAGTCGCAGCGGTGGGAGAATAAGTGGTCAGGGCATGCCAGCTAAGAGTGGCGGAGGACGCTGTGAGGTCTCCTCTGGGGTTTGGCGACAGTGACCCGTGTCTCTTCCACTCGCTGAACTCTTTGATCGCATGGCTGACATTTAAGCATGTTTTCTCTCAGGCGCCTGGGGGGCTCAGTCGATTGAGTCTCTGCCTTTGGCTCGGGTCATGATCCCGGGGTCTTTGCATTGAGCCCTGCATGGGGCCCCTGCTTGGTGAGGAGTCTGCTTCCCCCTCTCCTTCTGTGATCTCTCTCATTCTCTCTTAAGTAAATAAATAAAATTTTTTTAAAAAAACAAGCATTTTTTTCTCTATCTAAAAAAAATTTTCTTGGGGCGCCTGGGTGGCTAAGTGGGTTAAGCCTCTGCCTTCGGCTCAGGTCATGATCCCAGGGTCTTGGGATCGAACCCCACATCGGGCTCTCTACTTGGGGGGGAGCCTGCTTCCCACCCCCGTCTCTCTCTGCTTGCCTCTCTGCCTACTTGTGATCTCTCTCTCTTTCTCTGTCAAATAGATAAATAAAATCTTTTAAAAAAATAAATAAAAGTTTCTCTACCTAGGTCCAGAGCAGCATAGAAGGGGAGGGACATCACCAAATAGAACTTTCTCACTTCCCTCCTTCCTCAATATAAAAGAAGTGAGGTAGAGAGAGAGATGAGCCCCCTTGGTGCTGTATCCCCCGTCCATCCTGGTACCCATCCTTCCATTGGTGGATCCGTCATTCCACCCATCCTTCTGTCTGTCCATCCATCTGACCCACCCTCCATCCATTTGTCCGTCCGCTTGTCCATCCATCCACCCACCCAGAAGTCAAAGGTCAGAGACAGGCGGGGCCCATCTGTTTCTGCTGTTCCTTCAGCAGCCAGGGGGAGCCCAGTGACCGACAGAGCATGAGTATGTCCTCGATGAATAAATCTGTCTGTCTGGTCACCTCTCCATCCAGTCGTCCACCCGTCCATGGCCATTCACTCACTCACTCACCCGTTCACCGAGCATCCCTGTCATGTCCGTGTGACATCGGGCCTGGGAACGGTAGATGCGGTTGATCGTGCTCCCGCTGTGAGGCTTTTGTGGCCTGCAGAACGGCCATATCCAGAGAGCATGTCAGGAAGACGGATACCAGGGCGAGGAGGGGGCGTAGGGTGCCTCCCTCAGGAGCCGCGGGCGACATGGCTGGTGTGGCTTGGAGAAGCCGCTGGGCTGAGAGCCAAGATAAGGGCCTGGGGACTGTGCTCAGCGGGCAGCCACCAACGGGTGGAGGCCAGTGACTCGGTCAGACCCGCACGGTCGGATCTCCTCCCTGGCGTGCAGTGGGGGCCCAGGCAGGGAGGGGCTAAGCAAGGTCAAGTCCATGCTCAGCACCTCCGTCTGACCCCGTCTCAGCACTGGACTCCCTGAGCCATGCGCTCCTTCCTCCAAATCCTCAGTTCCTGGCTCAGATCCCTTTCCTGAGCCCAAGAGCTATACAGGGGCTGAGAGGTGCTGAGCCGCTCTGGGTGACTGGGGGCTGTGTGACAATCAGAGAAAGGGGGACAGGGCCCTCAGGGTGGCACCCGGCTCCCCCGGGTTGGACAGCAGGTGGGTGGGAAGCCCCGGGGAGTAGACCCTGGGCCAGAAAGGAGGAATTCAGGCCGGAGCGTGTTGAGTGTGACTCTGGGCCAACATTCAGTTCGTGGACTGACTGAGCTGGAAACAGCCCTAGGAGAGAGCGGTGAGGGATGGAGTCAGAAGTGCAGGAGGGGCTGAGCTCCCCAAGGAAGGGCCAGGGTCGCTCCCAGCCCTCAGTGACTGCTCTCCCTGCTTCCCAGGCCTCGGGGCTGTCTGAGTGGATGGGGAAGCAGATGGAGCCCTTGCGCTCTGTGCCCCCCGCAGCCGTCACCTTGATCCTGTCCCTGCTTGTCGCTGTGTTCACTGAGTGCACAAGCAACGTGGCCACCACCACCCTGTTCCTGCCCATCTTTGCCTCCATGGTAAGTGACCTGCTGGGGAGATGACCCTTAGCCGTTGTGTCGCAGGAAGCCGTCAACCTGTGACCATCTCCTGGGCCCCCAGAGGGACAGTGAGATGGGGGCCAGAGCCCCGCCACGCTTCGAGGTCCTTCTTTGTACCCCTCCATGCTCACCAACATGCAAGGCAAGAACCAGGCCCTCCAGGATCATGTGTAAATGTGGCTGGTTATGTCTTAAGCTGAGGAGACAGGATCTGCAGCAAGGAGGGGTGGGGGTATGTGGCTCGGGGCGCACGGACGGGCAGCTGAGCGGGGCCACTGTTGGCTGGAGCCCACCGGGAGGAAGTCCCGGGAAACACGGTCTTGGGGATGGTGGGAGGCAGAGGACTTTCAGGGAAGATGCAGGAACCCAGGGCGCTGGGCCCAGAGGGAGTGGGTGGCGTGGAGGGGACCCGAGGGCCAGGCTGGAGTTCTGTGTGTCGGAGCTGGGGTCGGGGAGAAGCATGGCTTAGAGGAGGAACTTCTCCTTCTGCCCCTCGCTGCCCGTGGGTTCTGGCCTCAGGGTGGTGCAGCGGGAGCCCAGGGCTGGGCTCGGAGGACCCGAGGGGCCCTCAAATGTGGCCCCTCAGTTCCTACCTGCGCTTGGGGCCACGGAAGACCTCTGTGGGCAGCGGCATGAGCCCGGGAGAGGCCATGGTTGCCGCTGCGGAGTTGGGAGCTAGACTCACAGACATCTCAGCTCAGCAGCGAACCGGTAGGTGCCCACTCGGCCGCCCCACGTCCACAAGAGCGGAAGGAAAACCCAGCGGTTTTCTGGTCCCATTCTGAGTGGAGGGGAGAGTGGTGCGGCGCCCCCTCCCCAGCAGTGTGGCCTCCCCCGCACCCCGGGAAAGGCCAGGTGTGGTCCCGTCCAGCCCAGAGCCAAACCAATCGTGGTTTGCACCTGAGGGCGCACCCAGGCCCTTTGAAAATAGGCTCCTTTAGAACCAGAGTCCACGGTGGCCCCGTGAGGCCCCAGAGCTTCTCCTTGGCCTCCACCTGCAGGAGAGGGGCAGGTGGTGACCCCCGACCCCAGCCACGTCACAGGGGCGCATGGGAGGCATATGCCATGAGGGGCCCTGGCCCTCATGGCATATGAGGGGGTCAGGAGCGAGACCGGGCCCTGTCCAGGCCTCTCAGCCCCTCCCAGTGGGCATGAGCCTGGGTGTGGCCTTTCCCAAGACCTGTTTACGGCAGGACCCATAACCTGAAGCCGCTCCTGTCCTCGGACTACACAGTTTCATGTCTGGGGACGTAGCTCAGGGAGCTCGTCAGAGGGGCTTATAGACCTTCAAGACAGAGCGGCACATCCCAGACCCACTAGGAACACGGTGTCATAGCCGCAGGGGATGGGCGAGAGGAGACGGAGTCACATGCTGTGACACCTTCAAGCATTGGGGGAAGTCACGGTTTTGAAGGGTATTTAAAGTTGAAAACATCGTGCACACACAGATAATAAATGCCCATAACCCCAGAGGGGGCAGACCCTGATCCTCCAGCCTCCCTGCCTAGGGACGACTTCGATTATTACTCTTTCTTTAAGATTTTATTTATATATTTGACAGACAGAGATCACAAGTAGGCAGAGAAGCAGGCAGAGTGAGGGGGAGGCAAACTCCCCGCTGAGCAGAGAGCCCGATGCGGGGCTCGATTCCAGGACCCTGATACCATGACCTGAGCTGAAGGCAGAGGCTTAATCCACTGAGCCACCCAGGCATCCTCAATTATTAGTTTCTTAGGTATCTTTCTGGTTGTATTACACACGCCCTCACACACACACGCGCGCACACACACACACACACACACATTGTTTTTAGACAAACGGCACTGTTGTATCATCCCATTTTGCATCTTCACTCTGTTTTCCTCCAACCCCTCTCCGGCATCTTCCTGTCTAGCAGGACAGTCACGGCCGCGAGCCGCTACTCGTCTACAACCGTTTTATTGAACCACCGGCGTCCGAGGCGCCGGGCACATGGGTCTGTCTCCCGAGTGTTTTGCTGCTAGAATGTCGCACGTGTGTCTGTCCTTGTGTGCATGTACATCTGCACGATGGATTGTGAATTTTGATAGAAATCGGAACATAGCAATTACATCATTCATTCATTCAACAGATACTTAATGAATGTCAGCTGTGCACTAGGGGTTGTGAGATGTGGATGAATTTTAAGCTGCAGAATAAAAACAGATGGATACCCAATTCCATATGCAAAACGACCCCCTGTGTGTGTAAGAACAACGTACATCCACAGGCAAGAAGATCTGGGCCTTCTAGGTCTGGAAAAGGACAGACAGAAAGGCGCACACGTGGGCTGCGGGAACGGCCCAAGGCTGAGCGCCCAGCATGGTCTCCAGCACGTAGTGGGTGGCCAGGAGACAGATGCTGAACGAATGAGCAGGGTCAGAAAGGCCTCCCTGGAGGGCGCCTGGGTGGCTCAGTGGGTTAAGCCTCTGCCTTCGGCTCAGGTCATGTTCTCAGGGTCTTGGGATTGAACCCTGCATGGGTCTGTCTGCTCAACGGGGAGCCTGCTTCCCCCTCTCTCTACCTGCCTCTCTGCCTACTTGTGATCTCTGTCTGTCAAGTAAATAAATAAAATCTTTAAAAAGAAAGAAAGAAAGAAAGGCCTCCCTGGGAGGCGGCTCCGAGTTCAGCCTTCAGAGTCCAGCACGATTGTCGTCCAGACCCGTGGCAAAGGGCAGAGGGGCCAGAGGGACAAAGGGCCCGGGGCTGGGAATGCACACAGGGTGTTTGGGGACCGCATTTCAGAAGAGGCCCTGGGAGCCTTTGCCCTGTCCGTCTGTGACCCACAGTGCTGTGTTTCTCCCCAGTCCCGTACCATCGGCCTCAACCCGCTCTACGTCATGCTGCCCTGCACACTGAGCGCATCCTTTGCCTTCATGCTGCCTGTGGCCACCCCGCCCAACGCCATCGTGTTTGCCTACGGACACCTCAAGGTTTCGGACATGGTAACGCAGCCCTGCCATCGCTCCCATCCGTGGGGATGCTCCGTCGTGAGGGGCGGGTGCCCCCTTTACCAACGGCGCGTGCTGCTGTGCGATGTGCTGGTCCCATGGCCTTCGCTGGCCTTTATCAGCGTCTTTGCTCCTCTTTGGAAACGATCTCAAGTATCGTAGACTGTTTTGTCTCCCAGAGCTGAGAGCTGGGTTCTGGGAGCTCCCAAGCCCTCACTGAGCCCTTGGGAGGGGTAAGGGGGGCTGTCCCACAGGGCCAGGAAGGGCTTTGCAAACTAGCAAGAACGCGTGACACTCATCGGGAGGGGCATGGGTGAGGTGCGGGAGCAGGGAGGGGGACGCAGAGACCACCGCCTGGGAGCAGGTACCGTCTTGGTCTTGGGGACGGTTGCAGACGGAGGAGGACCCCCCCACACTTTGGCTGTGGCTGTGACAGGAAGGGGAGGCCGGAAGTGGAGGGTTAGTTACTGTAGAGCTTCTGCTGGGGGCCTTGGGCCACCTCCCTGGGGCTGTTTCCCAGTGCTCACCTGGGCAGGAGGACCCACCTGTCCCACCTATTTCCTGGAGGCTCTGAGCAGCACCTGCCGCCCCTCCTGGTTCTGTCTGGGGGTGGGGTGAGCGCGGAGCACGGCCCCAGGACAGGACCCCCTCCTCCAAGGGCTCTGGCTCCCAGTGTCCCGTCGCCGTCGTTCTGACCACCCGGCCCACCCAGTGGGTGCTGATGCTGACCCTGCTTTTCCTCAGGTGAAAACGGGACTCATGATGAATGTAATTGGAGTCCTCTGCGTGTTTCTGGCGGTGAACACCTGGGGACGGGTCATTTTTGACTTGGATCATTTCCCTGACTGGGCTAATGTGACCAACATTGAGACCTAGGGACAGACGCACGGCACGGCCTGGCCCACCGCCCCGCCCCGCCCTCCTGAGGACCCCCCCGCACCTTCCAGCACATCTTGCAGCAGAGCCCTGGGGCTCCCTCCCCAGAGTGACCCGGCGACGCCCACACCCCCACGGAGACCGCGCCAAGGGTCGGTTCCTCCTCCAGGCCCAGGTTCAGAGCTGGGGAGGGGCAGCTGCTGGGAGGAAGGGGAGGGATTCGCCGGAGACTCGGGGGGCGTCTGTGTTTCCCTGAGGACCTGCCATCACTTCTGGGGCAGGTGGGCTCCCGAGGAGCTAGGACGCAGGCTGTCAGCTGGCCCCAAGCTGGGCTCTGGTGTCCACTCGCGCGGTCCAGGGTCCTCAAGGGGAAGATCAGATCCCAGCTTGGGAAGCGAGAGGTGGGCCACCTGTAGCTGGCCTTGTGCTGCCTCCGGGCGGCTCTCCTGCTCCTGGAAAGGATGATCCCAGCCAGGGACACAATGTCTGGAATTCCAGAGCCTCCTGGAGTCGTGGGGACACGGTGCCACCACCGAAGGACGAGGAATTTGGACTGAGAACTTCTGGCCGCTGCCCACAGCACGTGGCT
The DNA here is from genome assembly GCF_030435805.1 of Mustela lutreola. Classification (NCBI taxonomy): domain Eukaryota; kingdom Metazoa; phylum Chordata; class Mammalia; order Carnivora; family Mustelidae; genus Mustela; species Mustela lutreola. The sequence goes on along the minus strand of NC_081304.1, from coordinate 60,667,364 downwards.
GGCTGACCTGCTTCCCTCCTCCCTCGGTCCCTCTCAGTGGACGTCTGGGCCCCTTCGCTGTCCTTCCTGCACACCCTTTGTCGTCTGGGCCAACGGACGCCCAGACCCCCTGGCTGGGGTCCTCCAGTGCATCTGTTCCTCCCAAGGGCTCAGCCTCTCCGGCCACCCCACACAGCTGGGGTCACACTCCAAGTCTGGGCGGCAATGGCTCCTTTGGGGCCACCAGTGGGTATCTGGGTCCTCTCTCACCTGCTGGCTCAGAGTGGACGCCGCTGATCCCTGTGGGGAGCAGGGGCCCATCGGAGCATGTTTGGGCAGAGCACGGGCGTCCCTTGGCTGACTGGCCTCAGCAGCCAGGCCCGGTGACAGCAGAGCTCACAGAGAACAAGCTGTGCCAGTGGCCCTGAGCAGACAGCACCTGCAGTGGCCAGGGCAAAGCTTGCCGAGTGGCCACGGGGACCCCCAACCGTGACATGACACACGCCCACCCCCACCTGTCAACCTCCTTTCCTTTGTGGAGGAGAAGCAGGCACGAGAGCACATTAGGCTCCTTGATGGCGTTGGTCAGGGCCGGGGAAGTTGGGGAGTCAGGAACTCAAGGAAACACTCTCGAGGACCCGGGACGTCTCTGGCTCCCGGGGTGGGTCGTTCCCCACGGCCCCATGTGTCTTCCCCCAGGAGGGCCACCAGCTCTGGCTTTCCGCGGGGGCAGGTGCCTGGGCGAACCCTGGCTCACCGCTCACTCCTGTCCCTGGCGCCCCCGCTGGCTTTCTCCCTGGGTCCTTGCAGCGGCCCCCTGAGATGGGCCTGCGTCGTCCTCCGAGGACACGGAGGCTCCGAGGGGCCGAATCACACGTCCAGAGTTGCACACGGAGTGAGCGGCTGCACAGCTCTAACCAGACCTTCCACCCTCCCGTCCGCTGCTCCTCAGCCTGCCCGCTCCGGGAACAGTGGCGCACAAGCTGCTTCCTGAGGTGGGCTTGGGACTGCCGGGGGCGTCCAGCTGGAGAGAGCGCGGCGGTGGCTACCCGTCCCCTCCAAGGCCAGCCGGCCGGCCCACTCCTGCTGTTCACGGTGGAGAGTGCCCTGAGGACCTGCGCTGGCTGCCGGTCCAGCACTGGGACGTTGGCTGACCTGGGACGTGGGGCTTCCCCGGCCGGCAGCGAGCTGGCTGGGGGCTTCTGTGGAGGAGACCCTCAGGCTGAGGACTGACCACAGGCTGTTGACGCACAACTTCTGACGCCAGAGCCGCTCTGACCTTCGGGGACGGTCGGGACGGTGGCGGTGACGGCCGCCTGAGCCACGCGGGCGTTCAGCGTCGCCGGGACAGGGAGTCGGAGGGACACGGCCGCTGGGGCCACTGGGCTCCTTCGCACTCCATGCCTTCATGGCCACATGCCGGCCTCGTGCCACACATGCGTGGGCACCGCATGCAGGAGGAAGGGGCATGACGGGGCCCGTGGCATCTTCCTTTTTTGTCGGGACAGCACCTTCTCAGGAGGCTGGCAGTTGGCCCTCCGTGTGTCACCGGCCCCACGCGGGCGTGGACAAAGGGTAAACCGAGCATGGAGCACAGTCCATGTATCACAAGACTGGTCAGGACTCGTCTCCTGGGCTCAGGGAATGGGCCTGTGTTTCCTTAAATTGGTAATTTCCACCCACCACAAAATCCGGGTTCTGGCAGGAGAACAGTGGGGGTGCTGTTGGGTTGGGGATGAACAGGGTCTGGCATTCTGGCCCTTTCAAGGGCTGCCCTCACTCCAGGCCCATCTCTGGGCTTCAGTTTCCAACAGGAAGGGGCCTCTGTCTGGGGCTACTGCAACCTGGGGAGGGCTTGGCCTGGAGTGCTGTACTGGGGCCACCCCCCACCCCGGTCTCTGCCGTTTGCTGGAAGTCCTCTCAGACCTCTTACCCATCAACATTTTGCCTCTTACGTTTTGTGAAGAGGTTCTGCCCCATACCCCGCGTCCTCTCTTCCTGGCGCCCGGATCAGACTCTGGGCCCGAGGTTCGCCGAGCACAGTCCTGACCAGGACCGTGATCTGACCTGGGACGCCTTGCAAAGGTCCTCATCTGGGACCCCGGAACTGGGGTGTTTCCCTGTCCCGCGGATCCGAGACCTTCCTTGGGGGAAGGAGGGGTCCCTCCTCCCACCACCCCTCACACGCTGTCGCCACAAACAGACGGTGAGATGGCTGCTCTGGGTCCCAAGCGGGGAAGGAGCTCAGTGGTACTGCCAGTCCTCAGAACAGCCACGGCCACGTCCTTGCTCATAGAAACAGACCAAGTGTGGGACCGTCTGGTTTAAAGCTGCACTAGGTGGTCCTCTTCTTGGCTCCGACCTGTCTTCTACAGTCTCCTTCCTTCTGGTCCCACAGCCTCTTAAAAGCTGTGTCTCCCAACCCACCAGGGAAGCTCCTTTTCAAAATGAAAATAAATGGATTCCTCCAAGGTCGTCATCCACACACATTCGCTGTCAGGGGCTGAAGCCCTGGCCCTCGGGGGTTCGGCTCTCTCTCCCTCGATGTCCAGATTCAGGAGGCAGGCTCTTGCTTCCCTCGTCTGAGGGTCTGAATGCCCCGTCCCCCCTCAGAGTCGCAGGCTGCCCCTGGCTGGCTGCTGCCCCTGGCTGGCCGCTGTCCCGCACGGAGCACGGCCTGCTTCCAGCTCTCGGGCGTCAAGAAGTCCCAGAATTCCGTCTCAGAATGCTGTTATCCAACCGGGAAAGCTGGGCTAGTGTTTGTCTTTAAAAAGTTAACATCAAACCCATCCAAGAAAGCCCCCCAGTGCAAAACAGGGTTGAGAGGGGCCCCTCCCGCACAGACCTCGAGGCCTCCAGCCGCCCCCATCTGGGAGGGAGTTTGCTGACAGCGTTGTCCGCATCCTCCCAGAAACGTCCGGATCCACAAGCTTCTGCTTCTCCGTCTCCCCGGGAGCCTTCGCACATGGCGTCTCTCCTCGTTTCCACCCTTCCCCTTAATTTATTTGGAGATCATTCCATTTCAGGACATATTAATCGTGACTGGTTTATCTTTTCATCCGATAGTTGATCTTGTTTTAAATCGATGTAACATGAATTTTGGGGACTTGCTCGGATCTTGAGCAGAACGTTCAGTGTTTCAGGCACCTGTATGCACCTTGTAAGCGACAACCACCACCACCTCCCCCCAGTCCCTTCTCCCTCCCCTTCCAGAACCCCACCCCTCCCCCCAGGCCACCCCTATTCCCGGATGCCTGTCACCACAGGCTCCATTTGCTCCCTGAACTTCCTATAGATGGAACCGTAATGTACATCCTGGCTCATGTCGGATGTATTTGCTGCGCAAAATGTTCCCGATAATCATTCCTTTGTGATTGTTGCCGAGGGCCGCTCTGTGGTGTGAATCAGCCGCAGTGTGTCCACTGTCCTCGGGTGGACTTTTGGGGTGTTCCAGCTTGGGGCTACCGTGAATAAAGCTGTTAAACTCTCTGCACAAGGCTGTTTGCAGATGTGTGTTTCCATTTCTTGCGAGTGTGTGGCCGGGAGTAAACCCCAGCCTCCTTGGAAGCTGCATCGTGACCATGGTGTTCCATCGTGAGCCCAGCTGAGAAACAAGTCCCCTGCGGACCGACATCCGGGCCACTGCCAGTGTTTCCCCAACACCGTGGCAGATGGGTCCGTACTTACAGCTTCGTGAACTTATGTGGGGAGAGCACTTTTCAGAAAAGCAGGCTGGATGGAAGGCTGGCGCAGATACTCCCCAGTTGCTTTCCAAAGAGGCCGCGCCGGTATTTACTCCCCAAGCTGTCCCTGAACTCTGTGTATGATCAGGCTTCTCAGTCTTTACCAATCTGACCCTTGAAGGATACCATCTCATGATTTTCACCCTATTTCTTTAAATGACATACAGCAAGTAACATCAAAAAAATTTTCACGTATTTATAACCCGTTTGTGTCTCTTTTTTTGGTGAAGCCCCTTTTCCCCATTTATTTTTTGAGAGTTTTTAAAAAGGCCTTTTCTTATTCATTTGTAAGAACTCTTTATATATTAAGGAAACTAACCATTTGGCATGGGAATACAGTGTACGTTAAGAGCTGCTGAGGCTAGTCACTCTCTATTCCTCTGCAGAATCTTCCCCCCACTCTCGTACTAGCAATTCTGACAAACTTTCCATAAGAATTTCCGAATTAGCTTCTCTAGTGCCAAAAACAACCTGGTCAGCGTTTACCTCTCCGGCCATCTCTCCTACTGCTCTCCCTGGGACCCCGGGGCTTCCTGGCTTCTGCACTGTTGGTGTTTGGGGCTGGAACGGTTCTTTGCTGTTCTGTGCCCTGGGGGATGTCCAACGGAGTCTTGGCTTCTACTCACCAGATGCCAAGAGCACCCCCGCACCCACACACCCTCTGTGACGATGAACCACGGCTCCATGTGGTGCTGAGTGTCTGGGAACATGGGCTCAGCCCAGCGGGCTGTGCCAGACTCCTTGCTGCTCCCAGAGCCCTGGGGTCACCCCTGCCCCATACCCTGTCGCTCTGTTCATTCTCCAGCATAACTCCAGGCTATAACTCACTCCCGACGCTCCCGTCTGTCTCTCTCGACCGGTAGGAGGGCAAGGCTCACGAGGAGAGCAAGGTATTTTTCTGACTGTTGACTCCTGTGTCCCCTGTGTCTAGACTACATCTGGGGCACAGTGTAGGATGATTTGGGTTTTTTCCCCATTCAATAGTTCATTTTGCTTTTAAATTGGTAAATGAGGCACGCAGAACCTTCAGCTCAGGTCACAATCCAAGTGTCCTGAGATCAAGTCCCGCGCACGGCGGGCTTCTCGCTCAGCCGGGAGCCTGCTTCTCCCTCTCCCTCTGCCTGCTGCTCTCCCTGCTTGTGCTCTCTCTCTCTCAAATAAATCAGTAAAATCTTCCCCCAAAATGGGGTAAATGAATAGATCAGAGTAGGTTTGTAGATGAGGTTAGAGGAGAAATGACTACAGATTCATTCTACACAACAAGATGGTATTTTTCTATGTATTAAAGCGTCCTTCTGGGCCTCTGGGGGGCTCAGTGGGTTAAAGCCTCTGCCTTCGGCTCAGGCCATGATCCTGGAGTCCCGGGATCGAGTCCCGCATCAGGGTCCCTGCTCAGTGGGGAGCATGCTTCTCCCTTTGACCCTGTGGCCCTCATGCTCTCTTTCTCTCAAATAAATAAAATCTTAAAAAATATAATGAAGTGTCCTTTTGGGCCTTCCTGTGAAGTGTGAAGTCCACTGTAAATAAGAAATACTGAACGTGTTTTGTTGTAAATATCTATCCAGATGCCTTTGGAGTCCCGCTCATGTCTGGGTTGGCTGCACTGGGGGCACCCAGCCCACCTCTTGTCACAGGTTTTTATTTCCCTGTTAGTACACATGGGCAGCTGCACCGTCCGTGCCCAGGGTGTGGGGCCAGGCCCCAGCGACTTCCCTGGCCCTGACTCTGGGCCTGGGGAGCTTGGGTCTGGTCGCCCCCAAGCTGCCTCTGTCCCCAGCTCTCGCTCAGGCCTGGGGGTAGGGGGCGGGCTTAGGGCGCTCCCAGCCCTTCTCCGCCCTCCTCCCTGGTCCAGCCAAGGGACAGGTTGAGCGAGGTTGCTCAGGCCGGTCTGGCCCACGGTCCCCCAGAGACCTGGGGGCTCATCTTTGAGCTCCCTGAGGGTCAGTGACAGGCCCAGGAGTGACCTTTGCTTGGCCGGCTCCCCAACTCCCCACAGGGGGGCTAGTGCCAGGGAGAGATCAGACCATCCAGTGGGGCAGGGGTGTTAGAGGAGAGCCCCCAAGCCCTCCCAGATGGCCTGTTGCCCCTTGGGTGCCGTACGCCCGTCCTGTCCTGCAGGGAAGGAGCAGGGGCAGGCCGGGCACTGCGGAGCAACGGCCCCTTCTCCCAGGGTGGCCCCTGGCCTGTGAGGGCCTCCTGGAGAACCTTTCCTTTGTTCTGCGAACTCTGCCTCTCCTGGGACCTCCTGCAGGGCACTTCCCGGGGGGGAGGACTCGAGTCAGGAGCACAGGGGCCCCAGGCCCAGCCCGAGGTCACTCTGGCCATGCCCGAGGTGGCCTCCACATGGATCTGACACTGTGGCTTGGGGCCACCCCCTCAGGGATAAGACCCCCAGAAGCACAAGCTCGCAGCCCGAAAGATCCCATAGAACAAGCTGATGCTCTGGGTGGGGGGAGGGGCAGAAGCCGGACCACAGGTCCACTGAATGCTGGACTTGTCCTGTCTGTCCTGCCCTGCCACCGACCCATCCCCCAGGCCTGGGACCTCCCTCTCTGGTCCCAGTGGCCTTGGCAAAGCCAGAGCCTGGCGAGCGGCCACTAGGGGCCGGGACTCCTGGCCACAGCGGGCTTTGTGGCGTCCGCGGTCGGCCACTGGACGTTTATAGCTGCAGAGCTTCTCAGCTTACTGTCCCTGTGGTGGGGCCTGGCTCTCGGCCACGTACCACGGCGGTGAGTGGGCTCTGGCCGCAGCCCGAGCTGAGCTGGGAGGGAGGCCCAGCGCCCTCCACGGGCTGGCCCAGGCCCTTCCTAGAGCCTGGCTGCAGCTGGGGAAGCTGCTGGAGGGCGGGGGGGCCCCCCACGGGGAGCAGGGAGCACCCTCGGGCCCACGTGGCACTCTGGGCAGAGGCGCTGGTGCAGGGGTGAGGGCTCATGGAAGGGCTGGGCAGCCAAGGGCCTGGGGAGCAACCCCACGGACTGGTGTGACCCTCACACACGCAGGGTCTCCTTCCAGCCAGAGAGGGCTCTGAGGCCAGGAGAGGCTGAGGAGGGAGAGGTGGACTGGGTGCCCCTGGTGCAGCCAACCCAGACATGATCGGGACTCCAAAGGCGCAGGCCTCATGTCCTGTGTGGACTGCAGTCGTCTGCGGGGGGAGGGGGTCCTGATGGCCAGAAGAGGCAGGGAGGGGCAGGGCCTGATTCCAGTGCACCGAGCCACCACGCTGCTCTGCTGTGGCTCAGGTAAGGGGCCACTGAGTCCCAGAGGGACTCCCTGCCCTGCCCCTCCCCTCTCGGGACCCAGGGCCCTGGCTCTGTCCTGCCCGCTGCTGCCCCAACCCCAGAAAGCAAAGGCCCTGACTCTGGCACTCCCTGTCCCTCCCTCCCCAACAGCAGGACTCAAGGCTTGCCCCTCCCCGCCCCACCTGCAGGTTCCAGGGCCAGGACTCTGGCTGTTCTTTGAGAGCTCTGGGATTGGAAGGGCAAGTGGGGGAGGGAGGGAGGGAGTCTGGGGCAGGCACGAGACAGGCCCCCGGAGCGTCTGGGAGCTCACACCCTGCAATCCAGGGAAACCCCAGAGAGCAATCAGGGGGGTGGATGGGGGCAGGTAGAGCCCTGATTACGGGGTGGGGTGTGGATGGGACCTGTGGGAGGGCAGGGCCCAGCTCCGGGAGGTGAGGTGGGAAGATGGCTACCTAAAAGTGGAGCTGATTTTCATATAAATAGAACACCTTTGGGGTGTGTTTCTTTTTGAAAGCTAGGATTTATTTCTGTGCCCCCATCCTTAGCAAACAACCCTGGCCCGCCAGCCCAGGGCGGTTTCAGCCTGGTGACAGGGTCCCCTGGCTGGCTCAGGTCATGCTGACCCGTGACCTGGGTCTCCGAAGCAAGGGGCAATTCAGTTCCACAGTTCCTGCCCTGCTGGGCGCCTGAGGGGTGGGGTCACAGGAAGGAACGGGCTCTGTCCCTGTCCTGCAGGCCCTGTCCTGCAGGGCACCGTGTCCGAGGAAGCAGGCTGGGTGGGAGGGCACGTGTTCACTCAGTCTGAATCGACAGAGGTTTTTGGGGATGAGGAATTTTGCAGATTCTCTTTCTTCCTTCCTCCCTCTCTCCTTCCTTCCTCCTTTTCTTTCCTTTGCTTTCACAAACAGTAAGCACCTGCGAGTTGCCGGATATCGAACCCCCCACAAAGAGATCATCACGCCTGCCCTGAGAATTCTGGTGGGACAGTCGCGTGCTCAGTGAGAAGGGCAGACGTGAAATAGGACTGTGCCCAAGAGGGGTCAAAGGCGGGAGAGGGGAGCTAGCCATCCGCGCCTCGGCTGGCTCGTCCTGGGGCTTGGCTGAGGCAAGGCAAACGAGCGGTGTGCCCCAGAGCAGGTGTACAGAGAAGCAGGAGCCAGCTTTGGGCTTGAGCCCATGTAGGCGTGAGCGGGCCTGGCCGGGGGATAACCAAGAGGCCGCCAGGAGGAGGACCACTGCTTTCAGGCCAAGTCCAGTGGATGAGCGTGTGGTCGGGGGTGTGGGGACGTGCTCGGACCCCTGGCTCCGGCCCACTCCCTCACGCCGGAGCCTCCCACAATTCCCTGAGCGCCACTGCCTTAGGTCTGAAGAGATTTTGGTACCAGGATGTGAGCGAACAAGGTGTGCCCGTGAAGGGCCAGTCCTTCAGATGACCTTGGGGAGCTATTCCACCACTCAAGGCAGCTGGGACTTGGGACTGAGGACAGTGTTGGAGGAGGGGCGGCGCAGAGGGAGGGACCAGGGACAGGGAAGGGCACAGCCTGTAGGAGTACCAGGGGCCGTGGCTGTAAACCTGACTCCCTTGTGCTCCTTTGAGTTTTTCTCTCCTCTTTTCTGAAGGGGCTCCTCCAGGCGATGTTAGCCTGTCTGTGACAATGGTCCTCTCTGACCCTGGGACCCCCATCGGGACCAGGGGTAGAGCAGCATTCAGGAAACTTCTGGAGGGCAGAGGCTGACGTCAGCCCAACGGAAGGCAGCGGGCTTGCTCCAAGTGCAGTGCCCCCTGCCCCAGCTCTCCAAGGTCCCTGGCTCTGGCCTGAGGCTGAGGCCGGGCAAAGCCGCCGCACCCCAGTGGCTCACAAGCATTGGTGGGCTTCTCCAAAGCCAGTGCTGACTCGGCCTTGGTGCCGCTGCTGGGAGAAGCCACAGCAAGACCAGCCCCGTGAAAGGCCCATTACCTGCCAGGGCTTGGCGTTCAAAATAGAATCTTGAGGGGCAGCAAAGCCTTTAATTCCATGTGTCCCAACAGTAGGTCGGTGTGGGGATAACTATGATCCAGCCAGTCCTGGGCTATAATCACGGAGTCAGAATGAAAAATTACAGGCATTGTGCGGGCTTGTTTTAAATATAACGTAATGCATACCGTCCTCTCTCTTATTTGCTAGGTTTGAAGTGGAGTCTTGGGCAGTTGGCACAGGCTTTGCCTGACGTGTAGCCCATAAAAATGGCCTGTCTCTAGGAGCGGGGCGTGGCAAGAGGCCTCCCCAGACCCCTGGTGTTCTCTGCTGCCCATGGCCCACAGCCCACAGCCACCTGTTTGCAGGGTCCGTGCCGCCGCAGCCTCAGCTCCCGGCCCCACGTCTGCTGAGCGGCATGGAGCCCAAGCAGGTGTCAGATACGAGGGCTCCACTCCCTCATGGCTGTCGGTGGTCATGAGGCGGAGACCGTGCATCCCGGGGCAACCCCCGGGCTTTCCCCCCACCCCCCAGGTGTGGCCCCTTGCCCTCAGCAAGCCTCAGCCAACCCTGGAAAAGGGAGCACCGCCTTTCACATTAGCAGACGTTCTCTGACATTCTGTGTCTTGGTGTGGCTGTGTGGTGAGGCAGCCAGGCCTCGGAGGGGGGGGCCTGTCGGGAAAGCTAGAAAGAAGCAGGTACGTACTCTGAGGTTTGTGCCTCAGATCTGCTGATTGTGGTGTGCCATTCTACTCTGGGAAAACTGGACCACGAACACCCCACACTCAGGGGATCGTCCATCTTCACAGCGTGTCCACCCACACCGTTCACTGCAGTCGTTGCAAGTGTCGGTGAGGGATACCTCGTGGGGATGCTTGTCGTGTGCCGTGAGCATGGCACACACAGAATCACGCGGGCCATTGGCGCTCGGTGATAACGTGGACGTGTGAGCGACCACCGGGGAAGGCTGTGAGCGGACATACGATAGTGGTGATAGCTGGTGAATTTGTAGGATTCTGTCTCATTTCTATTGTTCCCGTAGTTTCCAAATACTTTGTGTCTAGTGTAATAATAACCTTAAAAGAGCCGGCGTTTGAAGTGTTACGTACAATGAGCGGTAGGAATTGCCATCTGTCTGGCTTTTAACAGGCCGTCTGCGGGGTCTGCGAGGTGACCCCAGGGACTAGGGCAACCGAGGTTCCTTGCCCCGGCGACTAGCAGCGACAGGTCCAGTGCCTGGAATCAGAGCTTTGCCCACCGTGGGGCTTCACCAAATGCATCCGTGGAGATCAGCTGTCTTTCCGAAATCTTCCCAAGTGCCAAGAACTATCAGTGCCACTAGACACGGGGTAGTCACAGCCCTGCCCTGTCCCGGCCCTCCATGGAGCACCAGTGACCCCCGACCCAGCTGGGGCCGAGTGGGCTCCCTGCCTGTGAGCTGAGCTCTCCTGCTGCTTTGGGTGAGGGGCTCACTGGAACGGGACCAGCCGTGGGCCTCTCTGCTACCCATGGGGACTCCACTCCCCGGCTCCATTAGACCACACATCCCCCAGCCGCTAGGACACACAGGCCCAGCTGGTGAGTCGTGGCGAGGCTGGGAAGCCCACAGCGCCTCCCTGGCAGGGTCAACGAAGGACAGCTGGGTCACTCCCAGCCACTTCTCGGGAGGTCAGTCCAGATGAGGCCACCTGCAGAGATGAGACGGGGAGGGAGTCCGCAGAGGCCAGTGGCCACTGTCCAGTTCTAGCTGGCAGCTTGTCAGGGCTGGTGTGGGATGTGCACGGACCAGCCCCGTGCCTGCCCCATTCGAGACTGCAGATGGACGGGACACAGAAGCCGAAAGGCCGGGAGTGGGGAGAGCAGCAGAGGGACCCGGGCCTGTGTCACGGAAGAAGCCCCTGCCAGGAGTGGGTGACAGAGAGCAAGCCAGCCCGCTGTGACGGGGACACACACGGAGGAGCAGCCTGGCGAGCCGATTTGCACCTCCTAAGTTAGCACACACTGAGGAAACAGTGACCTGTCGCCCTTAAACGTGCCTCCGGGGAGCCTGTCCATCAGCGCGGCCTTCTGGGAAGAAACTGAGTGGCAGGGCGAGGGGCTAACAGGTCTGTCCCTTTCCTGGCGGGAATTCCCCTGCGGCGACGCAGCGGCCGTCAAGGACTCAATGTGCACACGAAAGACGATGAGCATCATGGGAACCCTTCTGTCCCACACGCTACCGTGCGGCTGCTGTGCGCACTTTTAAAGATAGGGACCGTGAAGGTTAGCGACCCTTGGAATATGTGCAAACAAGCAGAGAATAAAACTATCTCTATGAAAATTAATAATTACATGAAGCAGCCGCCAGGATGTTTGGACGGCCCCACCCTTGCTGGCGAACCGTGGTCCTGAGGCCCTGCTGCCCACACAGACACTCCTGTCCTCCCGAGGGATCTGGCCGCCGTGCCCGGCTGGAGCGCTCTGACCAAGGGGCCCGAGCCGCAGACCTCAGCCTGGTGGGGCCGCAGTGCTGGCCGCACCTGGCCCCCTGGCCAGCCCACTCTGGGGGCCCCAGAGAGGCCGGTGCCGCGCCCTGAGTCATCCCAATGTCACACCTCAAGAAGCCAAACCGGAGCAGATGTGGGGGAGCTGGGTCTGGGGTTAAGCAAAGGGTAAACTGATTTTAAAGGCTCTGACATGTCCCGCTGTTGCAAGATCAGCCACCAGGGAGAGCCAGCTGACGGAAGGGATGCAAGGGGAGAAGGATGTGGGGGTCACCCTCGAGGCCTCCCCCACAGCGGGCCCTGATGGAAGCCTGGATCCTGCAGCGCTGTTCCTGGGCCTGGCGCCGAGTGGGGGACTCGGTGGGGAGCCCAAGAGCAGGAACAAGCACGAATCCTCCAACAGTTTTGTCTCTATTCGGAGTCCGTGTGCCCTTCCCTAACGTGCCCGGAGTCGTGCTCTGTAGACGTGGCTCTCCTCGCGCTTGCCCCACTGCTGCCCTGCCTCACGGCCGCCAAGAGCACAGAGTGACCAAGCCCGTGTCCGGACAAATGAAACCTTGTTTGTCGAGTCCATGCAGGCTCACAGGACACAAAGAGGCTTTATGATAGTCCCTGCCCTTGACGTGCTTTCAGTCACAGGGGTGCAGTCAGAGGAGGCGGCCACAGTGGGGGCATGGGAACTCCCAGGGGGTGGGCTCAGGGGCGGCTTGGGCAGGGCTTCTGGGGTGGTGGAAACGGAGCAGGGCTTCAGGGACAGGCAGCATGTCACCTGGCAGAAGGAGGGTCAGGGTGCCGGGGGCCAGCACCAGGGGCCACGGAGGCCTCCCCAGCCTCTTAGGTGGGAGCCCGGGGATGCCTCAGCTCAGCACCCGCCGAGCCCCTGCGGACCGACAGGGAGCTCAAGGTCCTGACATCCATCTTGACCACTCGTTTGTCGTTCGCTCACACTGCAGACGCGGTGGCACGCCCGCTCTGCGTTAACATGGCCACACATGTCTGGGGGTGGCGTGACAAACACGGCAGGGTCCTCGCTTGTCCAGTGGGGGACACAGACGATCAACAGAATCCGGCCCCTGGCGCTCAGGACCACAGACACATGCGTCATAAGGGTCAGGGGATAAGAGTGTTGGAAGTGGGGCCGAGGGGGTATTTAATCAATATGCATTTTGCTGCCCAAGTGACGGGGAGGGGCAGACACTGAAAATTGGAGAAGAACATGGCAGGCAGGGTCTGTGGGAAGCGCTCACCCTTGGAGGCAGGATCGAACTCCGAGGCTGGCCAGGTGGGAAAGGTGGCGGGTGTGGGTTTGGGGCTAGGAAGCAGGGTCCCTCTCCCCCTGTTGTGGTGCTGGCTCCCAGCTCCGGGCTTGGATGCGGGGTCCCTGAACCCGATCCAGGCCCCGCACACACGAGGGGGCACAGCCTCGCCCAGCAGAGTCCCCTGGGTCAGACGAGGACAAGGACAGGCCACACCTGGGGCACCACCCTCACAAACAATGGCCGAGCAACCTCCTTGGTTCTACTGAGCCCCGTGCCCGTCTCCATCTGTGGTTCCTTCAGGGCACGGCAGGCCACAGGGCGCGTGCTGGCCCGGAGTGAGCCGGGACTTCAGGAACCCAGTCTGGGCAGCACGTTGGAGATGGGCCAGAAGACGGGAAGCAAGCAGGTGGGGAAAGGGACACTCTGCATGAGGGCCGTGCTCCTGGGCTGGCTGGAGATGGCCCACGGACGCACCTGTGTGGGGGTGGTCACCGTGGGAAGGAGCCAGGTGATACAGCTGGGCACCGAGGACAAGCAGGCCGTGCAGTGAGGGGATAAGGCCAAGGTTATGGCGGGAAGTTGGGACGGGAGGCAGTTGGGCCGATTTTGTTGAAAAGAAGACCTGACTGTAGGCTGTGGAGGACAGGAAGGCTGGCGCTTGGGAGGGTCCGGGCAGAGGCCATCATGCCGGGTGGCAGCTGGCGCTGTGTACGGGGGTAGAGAGCACAGATGAGGAAGGAGCTCTGGGGACCTGACAGCTGGGGCTGGGGCGGGACAGGACGCAGTCGGAGGAGACCAGAGGGGGAATGTCTGGGGGGCCGCATGGCCCCTGGTGTCCGATGCCACAGACTGGTCATGGAGCAGGGCTGTAGGTAGCCTCTGGGTCTGGCAGTGGGCAGCAGGGAGAGCTCTGGGGAGGACGGGGCAGCGGGACCTTGGGACGGAGCAGTACGGCGGCAGCGAGCTGGGATGGGGAGATGCCTCGGGGAGATGGGGCATCTTTGTGTTCCTAGGGAGGAAGCGGGAGGAAAGGGAGTGGGCCCACATCTTCTTCCTGCCCGCAGGCCTCAGGCCTTCCCAGCCCGCAGGAGTCTCTTCCCCAGGGCTGGTCTGGCCTCATCAGTCCCTGCAGAGGCACTCAGCACTCTGCGGAGGATGGGAAGGCAGCCTAGCCCACCACAGGCCCGGTCCCACCGTGAGGCCAGTCTTCTGGGGAGATCTGGCAGACGTGGAGGTGAGGTGCTGGGATTTCAATGGAGCTGGCTTTCTTTGTCTGTGGAGCTTATGATAAACTCCGGGGGCGCCTCCTTCTCCCACGCCTGTGTGCATCTGGTAGCCCTCCACCCGGAGCCTCTAGTGCTGCTCTCAGGCTTCCTCGGATGCAGACAGGCAGCCCTTCCAGGAGCAGAAGGAAGCAGCACTCTGGCCCTCCCGACAGCCCCGGGGCTTCTCCTGGACGCACCACACCTTCATTGTCCTACAGAACGCACACGACACGTGGAAACATCGCTGCCTCTTCTTCTGGTACTGTGGACATGGGCGGCCCAGGGCACAGGGTCTGCAGCCAGCCCAGGACGGGATCCCGGCTCAGCTCCTTCCAGGCAGTGCCCTGGGGAAGTCACTTAACCTCTCGATGCCCCAGTGTCCTGACTTTCCCCCTGGGTCCAGCCCCCATGGTGTCATAGCCTCTTCTGGAAGGGGATGAGAAACATGAGAACACTCCCTAAACCAGTGTGGGCAGGACCCAAGAAGACGCTTTAGCTTTCCGGGATGGACAGGGCGAGGGCCCCAACCTACATGGCAGGCCCTTGGTCTGAGAGCAGCAAGCCCAGGATGTTCTGAAGTCCCGAGACTAGAGTCCAGTCTGGGGCTTTGTCATGGCCCCTGGACAGTGCCCGGCTGCAGGAGGACCCACACCTGGGAGGTCTTGGGGTCCCTTGGGAAAGGTCAGCCCAAGGCAAGACGGCTGGGTTTTCAGTGAGCTGTGGTGAATTCAACCTCGGCTGCTGTGTGGGGACCGTCTGACCTCTGCTGTCCACTGTCTGTCATGGCATAGACTTACAGCCGCAGCGGGACGAGGCCTCAGACACCCACCTTCCTGCAGCCGCTCCCACGGTGACTCCCAATCCCAGTACAGCTCATCTGCGACAGCTCACTAAAATTGCACAGAGCCGTTCCTAACCATCGCTATGTATCAACACTCTGGTATGTTCTACCTTTTCCTGTATTTATTTCGTAAGAAAAATGCTGATTATAACCCTCAAAACCGATATCACAGTCCCACATTTTCTTCTGGAGTTGGGAGAGCATCCACTTAGCGCGCTACATGAGCTGCCTGTCTTCCCAAGCTTCAGCAGCGCAGACCACACTCCGTTCAGATGTGGGGGACACCCTGGGCCAACTAGCGATGGAATCAGATTATTTTAAAAAAGATTTTATTTATTTATTTGAGAGTGGGGGCGAGAGACCGAGAGAGAGCACAAGCAGGGAGGGTGGGGAGAGGCAGAGGGGGAAGCAGACTCCCGGATGAGCAGAGAGCCCGATGCGGGACTCGATCCCAGGACCTGAGCCGAAGGCAGAGGCTTCACCGACTAAGCCCCCCAGGTGCCCTGGAATCGAATTATTTTTTGTTCAAATCAATTCACTGAAACATTTTAAAATAAAAATGTATTTTGAGGAATAATAACCAAAAAAAAAAGTCCAAGTTTGATGAAAACTATAAAACCACAGGTTCCAAAGACGCCACGAACCTCAAGGATGAGGAACAGGAAGACAGTCCCCCAGGCACGCCACAACCCGGTTGCCTGAAATGAAGGAGAAAGACAGTAGGAGACGCCTCTGTGCAGAGGAGAGAAGGTCGGGGCAGAGCAGTTTTCCAGCTGGAAGAAATGCAAGTCAGAGGCAGGGAAATTACGCTTTTAAAACACGGAGAGAAAAAAGAAAAATAAGAATTCTTGGCCCAGAAAAAAAAAATGCATTTTAAACACAAGGACAAACTTTATGGAAGGTACAAAAATGGAAAGAACGTGTCCGCCGCAGAACAGCGCTGCGGGAAACGGTGGAGGGAGGGGTCCGGGGAGGAGGAAGGAAGTGCGAGCAGATGGGAATCCGCGTCACCGCCAACCCGCCCGCCTGAGGACGATAAGAGTTAATGGGAAGAACCTTCGGGAGCTGTGCCACTTCTTTAAAACACACTCAACATCCAAGCGAGTAAGGCCACAGAGCATGGTAGGCGGTAGGTTTCAACCCAACCCTGTCGATCATTACAGAAAATACACACTGTTGATAAACAACTTTATTAAAAGGCAGCAATGACTATGTTAGGAAAGCACAAGGTCCAGCTGCATGCAGAGTACAGCAGGTCTGCCAGAAATAATGACGTTGAAAATGGGCTGAAAGTGAGGGCATGGAGAGCCATGCAGCCCCTGTGATGCGGAGGAGAAGCCGGGCGGCCGTGTTCATATCAGAAAGATACGGTCTGGCGCAGAGAATGTTGCCAGGGGAAAGACGGTCATCTCGTAACAGGAAAGGGCCAATTCATCCAGCAGACACGATGACGTGTGTGCACCGAATGACACCTCTGAAACCCTAACGCGAGGTCTTTGGAGTCGGCAGGTGCACGAGCGTTCCACAGAGCTCCCTCTAAACGTTACTCGGGGCTCCCTTGTTCTTCCGGTTTTACCACTGTTCACGGTTCCCTGTAAATTACACGCAGGGACCCCGTGCCCGCCTTTCCTTGGCTCTCACGAGAAACCCTTCTGGGAGGCAGAAGCCGGCCCCTCTCAGAACCTGTGCTCCAGGCCAAACTAGTTTTGGCTTCTGTGGGCTTCAGATTTTCCATCCGTACTGTGAAGACCAACAGCAACGGGGTTTTTCAGAGAGGGAGAGGGAGAACCTTAAGCAGGGTCCACGCCCAGCGTACAGGTGGACACAGGGCTCCATCGCACAGCCCTGAGACCGTGACCCAAGCCGAAACCAAGAGTTAAATGTCGAGGGGCACCTGGTGGTTGTCGGTTGGGCACCTGCCTTTGGATCAGGTTGTGGTCCCAGGGTCCTGGGATCGAGCCCCGCATCAGGCTCCCCGCTCCATGAAGAGTCTGCTTCTCCCTCTGCCACTCCCCCTGCTTGTGCTCTCTCTGAAAAAAGTAAAATCTTAAAAAAATAATTAAGAAAGTCAGATGCCTAACTGACGAGCCCCCCCAGGTCCCACCCCCACCAAAAATGTTTTTAAGCCGTGGACTCTTTCTCCAGGCTGCAGCCCGTGGGGGCCCCTAGAAGCTGGGTCACATACCCAGCGCAGGCATTTTGACCAGCCACTGTGGGAGGGTCAGGGATCCGGGGGGATCTACACGAGGGCTCAGGCTTGGTGCCCTCGCGGGTTCCTCCTGTGGCTTGTGCGATCTGGGAGAGAGTATTGTGTGAAAGGCATTCTCGCCTCTCAAGCATCTTCAACACAGCTGACAGCAAGACACATACACGCTAAATTTTGAAGGCTGCTCTCGGCTTCTATACAAATAAGATGGATTTTGAGGATGGTGAGTGCTGACTTGTATAGGTTCCAAACCAACCTGGTTGGCAAGAACCAAAGGCAAGTCACGGCTATTACCTGGCTCAAGAAATCTAAGGGATTCGTGGCGGGGGCCATGACAGGCTTTCCTGGCCAGGGAATCGTCCCTCTTTGCTTTCTTGTGTACAAGCTCGGCTCAGCCTTAGATGCCACATCGCAGCACAGAAGCGCCGTGTTCTGCGGGAGCTCCCAGAGCACACGTGTGTGGCATGGAGCAAGTGCATTTAAAGTTAGGACAGACGGAAACTCCTTTAACACGTGGGGTCATTTCAAAGCTGTGGAATCGGATATGTCGAGCAGTATAGGTGACCAATATCACATGACATCCTTTTCTTTCATGACTCCTGTCTCTCTCTCTCTTTTTTTTTTTGGACACTTTCTTGATGTATGTATGCCTCTCTGGACTTCAGCTTTGAAACACAGATGAATGAAATTGGGAGGGACAAACCTACGTAAAATCTTTCTTATGGAACGGCTGTGACACACGGAAGGAAGCTACCAGAAGCCCGTATCCTTTCAAGAGAATCAGTCGTCTGGAAAGCAAGCCTTTGGCTTTTCCATGTCATCTTCCAACCAGTCTTCCAGGTGCTATGAAAAAGGGGGACAGGAGCAGGGGCTGCAGAAAGGTCTGGAAGGATATGCCCCAGGCTACTGACATTAAATGTTTCCATAGGATGGAATGGAAAGGAATGATAACACATTATTAAATGTTCCTTTATACATTTTGCAGTTATTTCATGTTACATTATCACCTTTGTAATGAAAGTGTTAATAAGAAACACTGTTAAAAAAAGAAACAGTTAAAGAAAACAGCTACTCTGTTCATTAAAAAACAGCAACAACATGGTGTAGGAGTGTTTGGATATAATGTCCATGGTATGTCATGTTAAAAAGAATTCCTAAGCGCACACAGACTGAATTCTGAAGCCTAATTATTAGTTTACAGCAGAAACTTGATGAGTCAGAAGCCTTCCAGTAGCCTCTGGGGTTTTATAACCTCCCTCTAGCCTGAACCCGTTTCACTGGGCAGCCCAGGGCACTGCCCAGTAATTAAATGAAATTTCATGGGTAATAATTTAGTGCAGTGGCTGGAGCACGTGCCCCCCCCACCCCGCCTTGACGTCCCGCAGAATCAAAGTCACTTACACCTTGCTGGAGGGGACCACCTGCCTCTCCTCTGGTGGTGAATATCCCACAAGTTATTGGCAACAGGGACGTAAGGTCTCCTTGAAATCAACTTTTCCCTCTCTGAGCGCTCCAGTCCTAACCTTCGGCAGAACTCACTCACTACCTACCTCTAACTCTCTCCCTTAGCAAATCCTACTACGAAGTGGGGGGCTCCCCTCCCAACCCTGTTGACCAGGCTCTAGCCTTTTAAAAGCTGCTAAAAATCTTTGGAATTTTCAACCTTGGTACTACTGATACTTTGTTGGGCTGACTGATACTTTGTTGTCTGGGGCAGGATGGGGAGACAACCCGAGCATTGCAGGTCAGTGGCATCTCTGCACCCAGCAGATGCCTGGAGCTTCCACCCCCCACAGCTGTGATGAAAATATCTCCGGACATGGCAAAGCATCCCCTGTGGGGCAAAAGTGCCCCAGCTGAGAACCACTGTTAAGTTCACAAGTTCATCCACTGTCCCACGAGGACCTGGGGCTAGGACCATGTGTTACTACCCATGCACACCCCCTCCCCCCCAAAAAAACCCAAGACATGGATGTTTAAGACCTTCCCAGGGACAGTTGCCTGTGAAAGCCAAGATTCGTGCACCGTTTTAGTGCAAACTTTTTTCCTTGTTGGAGGCCACCAGAAGACTTCGGACAAGGGAAATTTCGGCAGGTTGCGGTGGGGGTGGGGGAGAGGAGAAGCAGTGTTTAGCCGGCTGGTACTCTTTAAACAACCTTTACATTCATTCACATGGCATAAACCAAACCAAAGAGACAGACTAGCAGGTGACACCCAGTCCCATGGCTTTTAATGCCCTACGTGCACCGATGTCCCTCATTTTTTTACTTCGAGCCTCCTTCGCTTCCTGTGGTAGCCAGCACCGTGCATTCCACTGCTGCTCAGTGTCTCCACGTGGGCATCTGACAGGCTCGTCCCAGCAGGATGTGGTAGCACCGTGCACTGAACCGCTCAGGTCCAAACTTGCAAGCCCTCCTCTGTTCTCCCGTTCCTTTCCGTCACCTTCCAGTCTTCCGTCAGGTCAGCTCTACCTCCAGCACACATCCCTGTCTGCTGTCTTGTCTCGCACGCCCTCTGCCCTCTTAGTGTGAACCGCTATCCTCTCCTGCCAGCCACTTCCTGCTCCCAAATCAGGGTGTCCCCGGCCTCACCCCACTGACATTTTGCTTGGGGAAGAGGGCTGTCTTGTACATTGTAGGATGTCCAGCAGCATCCCTGGGCTCCACCCACAGACACCATCACCACCATCCCTCAGATTGCAGCAAAAATGTCTCCATATATTGCTGAATGTCCCCTGGGGGACAAGATCCCCTCTGGCCAAGAACCACGGTCCTACATCCGGCACACACAGGCCAGGATATTTCTAAAAGTATGAATTGCATCACCCCAATCACCTGTGGAAAACCCTCCAACGTCTTCCCATCGGCCTTGTAAAGCCCAGGCTCCTTACTGTGGCTTCCAATACCCTCCGTGAACATGCCTCTGCCTCTTTTCCAACGTCCTCTCTTCTGGCCCACGTTGCCCCTCCCTGGGGTCCAGGCTCGGTCTCTCTGTTCCTCGAGCATCCCAGCGGGCTCCCATCCGCTCCCTCTGCTGCTCCCTCTGCGGCAGGAACTCTCCCCAGACCCCGCCTGGCTCCCTGTTCACCCACACAAAACTTCAGGTCAAACGTCCGCGAGTGGGCAGGCCCTTCCCTGACCCCTCCGTGTAAGGAGCCCCTCGTCTCCGTTCTACCCATGACCGGCTTGTTTCCCTCCCAGCTGCTCCGCACAACGGAAAACGTCTTTCCGCGCCGTCGAGGCCCCTTCAGCGGACTGTGAGTCTGGGGGCTCGGGGCCCCGGCTGCCCGGTCCACAGCCCAAGCGCCAGCGGAGTCCTCCCTCCCCCGCCGAGACCTTCCGAGGTTGCTCCGCGTCCGGGTGTCGCTAGCGCCACGTGTCATTTTTACCCGCCGCTGGCCCACGAACGCGGGGCCGGGGGTGCGGTCCGCCGGCCTCGCACGAGCCCAGCAGGCGCTGAGCGGAGACACCGACCGGGCCTTCAGCGGGGTAACGGCCTCTAGGCGTTTCGGGTCGTACCCTCCGCCGGCCACCGCTTCGGTGGGTCCCGGTCCCCAGGGTCGGAGCCGCCCGCAGCCGCCCTGTCCGTGAGCTCAGGTGCTGCAGCCTCCGGGCCTCGGAGCCTCCTGCGCCGGCCTCATGGAAGGCGGTTCTGGGGGTCCGTGGCGGGGCGGCCCCGGGGGCCGAGCGGTGAACGGCCGCATCCCGACCTCGCGCATCTGCGCCCGGGCCCAGGTCGGGGCGTCTCGGGGCGGGGGTCGGGCTCCGTGAGCGCAGCCGCAGGCCCCCAACACAGCGGGGGGTCGTGTCCCCGCTGCAGGCGCTCCCGACGCGCGGGGGAGCCCCAGGGTGAGCGTGACGCCATCGGGTGCAGTCACCGCAGGCGCCAGGATGGCAGCATCGCGGGGCTGCGGGAGCGCGTACCCGGCTCCACGCGCAAGGGTCCCGCGGCTCCCGCGGCTCCCGCGCTCGGGGACACGCGCTTCGCCTCGCGCGTGCGGGGTCGGTGGGCGGGGCCTGCGGAGGCCCGCCCCGCCCCGCATCCCACACTGCTCCGCGACAGGAAGAGAGGCGTGTCTTCCGGAACTTCCGGGCGGTCGCTGTTTGGGCGTGTGACGGCTTAGCGCCTTAGCTCGCGATGGCCGCGGCCGTCGCTATGGAGACGGGTAAGTGGGGCCCCGAGCGCTCGCGGACACCGCTGCCCCGGGCTTCGTGTCCGCGGCTCCGTCCTCCTCACCTCACCGGCGTCGGCAGACGCCGACCCCCTCCGGCCTCCCGAACCCTCGGCTCCCCGGCCACCCGGTCTCGACCCCCACACCCCGCCTTCTGACTCCCGGGCCTGACTCCCCTAGCCTCCCGACTCCCCCCCTTCCCCGGCCTCCTTACCCCCGGACTCGACTCCCCCCCTTCCCCGGCCTCCTTACCCCCGGACTCGACTCCCCCAGCCTCCTGACCTCCGGCCCGACTCCCCCAGCCTCCCAATCCTCCGGACGCCTCGGCTCCCCGGCCGCCAGCCACCCCGCCCCAGCCTCCTGAACCCCCGGACCCCGCCCCCCCAGCCTCCCAACCCCCACTCCTCGCCCTCCTGAACCCCCGGACCCCGCTCCCCCAGCCTCGAACCCCCCCTCCTCGCCCTCCTGAACCCCCGGACCCCGCCCCCCCAGCCTCCCAACCCCCACTCCTCGCCCTCCTGAACCCCCGGACCCCGCCCCCCCCAGCCTCGAACCCCCACTCCTCGCCCTCCTGAACCCCCGGACCCCGCTCCCCCAGCCTCGAACCCCCACTCCTCGCCCTCCTGAACCCCCGGACCCCGCCCCCCCAGCCTCGAACCCCCACTCCTCGCCCTCCTGAACCCCCGGACCCCGCTCCCCCAGCCTCGAACCCCCACTCCTCGCCCTCCTGAACCCCCGGACCCCGCCCCCCCAGCCTCGAACCCCCACTCCTCGCCCTCCTGAACCCCCGGACCCCGCCCCCCCCAGCCTCGAACCCCCACTCCTCGCCCTCCTGAACCCCCGGACCCCGCTCCCCCAGCCTCCCAACCCCCACTCCTCGCCCTCCTGAACCCCCGGACCCCGCCCCCCCCAGCCTCGAACCCCCACTCCTGCCCTCCTGAACCCCCGGACCCCGCTCCCCCAGCCTCGAACCCCCACTCCTCGCCCTCCTGAACCCCCGGACCCCGCCCCCCCCAGCCTCGAACCCCCACTCCTCGCCCTCCTGAACCCCCGGACCCCGCTCCCCCAGCCTCCCAACCCCCACTCCTCGCCCTCTTGAACCCCCGGACCCCGACTTCCCCAGCCTCCCGACACCCTCTCACCTGGCCTCCGGACGCCTCCCCCCCTCCCCCAGCCTCGCCGGGAGCAGTAGCCCCCAGGGGTGAATACCCTGCCCGGCGGGGGCACATGTGTCCTCGCTGGGGAGCCCTGCGGAAGCGCACCTTGCTGCCCTTCTCTTCTCCACGCGGGAGGACAGACCGTGACCCTGACTCCGGCCGGTCTGGGCTGTCTTACTCTAGACGACGCCGGGAACCGACTTCGCTTTCAGCTGGAGCTGGAGTTCGTGCAGTGCTTAGCTAACCCCAACTACCTGAACTGTAAGTGGTTGAGCCCTTGTGCCACCGGCGGCTTCGAGTGCGCTCTGCCTAGGCATCGCGGCGCCTGTGGTGCCTGTTTCCAAGTACTCGCGGTCCTGGGTCGCGGCCGCGTACACTTTCGGGCGCATGCGTGCGGGCTGAACCCGCCCGGGCTAGTGCTTGGATTTGGGGGTGTGCGGGCGGTGGGGAGGTTGCCGAGCGGAGGCTTTCCCTTGGGGGTCGCGCTTCCATCGTCCGGGGTTGGTTTGCTCTACAGACTTTTCTTTTTTTTTTTTTTTAATGCCTTTCAGTTCTGGCCCAAAGAGGTTACTTCAAAGACAAAGCTTTTGTTAACTATCTTAAGTACTTGCTTTACTGGAAAGAACCAGAATATGCCAAGTATCTAAAGTAAGTTTGCTTTTTACAGTCCTAATATGTGTACAGTTTGCTGTATTCCAGAACATGGATATCTCACATGTGCTCTCCTTTCACATTGGAAAAATACATTCTGAATCTCTACTTGTTTCAGTTGCCTCCATCTTAATACAGGACGTTCTCATCTCCCAGCTGGGATTACTGCGGCGTCCACTCCCCGGTTGTCCCTGCTTCTGCTCCTTCCGCCCTCCTAGGTTCTCCCTCCCCCAGGCCAAACCAAGCAGAACAGTTTTCTACACAGAAGCCAGCTCCATCTTTCAGAAGTGTAAATTAGGACACGACCCTTTCTTGCTTAGAGCCGTTCAGTGGCTTCCCACTGCCTGCAGAACAAGGTCCTGTCTTTTTCCCTGGAAGAACTCTGGGGTCTGGCTCTGTCCTTGACTTTACCTTTCCCCGTGTGTGTGTGTGTGTGTCTGTGTCTGTGTGTGGCTGGGGGTACCATGTATGAGTCTTAGCATCAACAATGCAGCTGCTTGGTTTGAAATAATGTGTCTTAGAAAATAGGAATGTATATATTCTTCACCCAGATACTGCAAATGTTCACATCTTCCTGGGAACATTATCTAGTCTGCAGACCTCATTCTGATTATGTCCAGTGGCTCATTAATGCCCTTTGTCTGGGACAGTATGTAGTCTAGGCCACTATGCTACGTTTTGTCTTTGTGTCTTCTTAGTCTTTAGTCTGAGTTTCTTGATCCCTCCCTCCCCACCGCCCCGTGACTGTGACCCAGAAGTGATGCTATAGGCTTCTTGGTGCATCCTGTCGGAGTCGTCTTTCCGACCTACTACCGGTGATGTTCATTTTGATCACTTGGTTGAGGTGATGGCTGCCAGGTTTCTCCTCATCAAGTTACTAGTTTTCCTTTGTATTTAGTAAGTATCTTGTGAGGAAATATTTTGAGACTATGTAAATACTTTGTTTCATATCGTACTTTTATCCACTAATTTTAGCATCTGTTGATATTGCCTGAAACAGTTTTTTACTGTGATTTTCTAGCATTCTTTCTACACTTATTAGTTGTAATTTAGGTTTAACGAAGGAACATTCTCTAATTCCTTATTTATTTGTTTAAAAGAGTTATATTAGCATGGATTCTTGGATTCTTATTTTTATTTTTTGGATTATAATTATGTGTTTTCTTGTTCTAATGATTCCAGATTTGGCTCCTCAGATTGACTTCTGAGTGCTTGGGACATATCCCCATAGTTTTTTGAGCACTTGACTTTCTGGTGCTACATAATGTTCCTGGTTCACCTTGTACTTTCCCAGCATTAGTCCAGGAATCAGCCATTTCCCCCAAGAAACCCTGGAAAATGCTGTTGAAAAATCCACAATCTGGGCACAGAATATGCTCATTGGTACCATGGTCATTGCTTCTAGGCCCTTTTTGGCACACACAGCCAAGAAGGGGAGAGAGTGTGTGTGTACACTGTGTCTCCTTCTAATCCTTGTCTGTTTCTTTGTCTCTGTGCGATAAGCTAGGGGTTCATGCTGATGTTTTCAGTTGTAGCTCCGTAACACAGGGTCCATTCTAGCCTACCCCCTTCCTTGTCACTCCTTTTCTGATAGTTGGAAAGTTGGCTCTCTTTACACTGCACTTACTGACTCGGTTGTTCAGTCTTACAGTATATGAGAAGTAAGTCCCCGTGGAAGACTAGGACACAGGATTCATGCATAGTTCTTTGTGAAACAGACTCAGTTTTGAATAGAAGTTGTCCTTGTCACCATTGATGAAAAACCAGTAGTTACCAATTAAAAAGATGATTACTGAAGTTCCAAAGTGTACCTATTCCTGACCTTGGACACCACTAGAATAGCGTAGTTTGCCCCCAGAGTTTGCCTCTGCTTACCCGTTCCTGTGTGGTCTTGGGCAGTATTGAATCTTCCTGAACTGAAGTTTTCTCACGTTTGAAAATGTGGCTTCATGCTGACTTGGGATGACCGGCAGAAGCAGGACACGCAGAACCCCGTACTCCCAAAGTGAGCCGAGTTAGTGTTCGAGAACTGGTAGGCGGCCCATCCTTTCTGAATGAGTACCTGGATTACAGCTGGGCATTTCTGACCTGAACCCTGTTGGTGATTAGCTTGTGGCCCTGAACCAGGTACCCTCAGTGTCTGCACATGTTGGAGCTGCTCCAGTACGAGCACTTCCGCAAGGAGCTGGTGAATGCGCAGTGCGCCAAGTTCATCGACGAGCAGCAGATCCTGCACTGGCAGCACTACTCCCGGAAGCGCATGCGTCTGCAGCAGGCCCTGGCTGAGCAGCAGCAACAGAACAGCGCCGCGGGCAAGTGAGGCGCGGCCGCCACGGACTCTTTCCTGCTCTCTTTGTGGGGGGTGGGGGGCACCCAAACCTGCGATGGGCCCTTGCCTCCAGCTACCTCCCTCCAGCTCCCTTTGTGTTGTTCCTGGGCCACTGCTGTCACACAGTTGTACTTTGGTTTCCTGTGGGTTTGTAAGTTATTAATGCTCAACCAACTGAATAAAGACACACGTCAGGTGCTTTAAACCACTGGAAGGCTGCAGTGACGGACGGGGTACGGGGACGGCCCCCAAATGTCCCAAACTCCAAGTCTAGCTCTGTTCCTCACGTACAGTGGGGCCTGGACAAGTCTCCTCTGACCTTCTGTCCCTCAGTGAGCTGTCCTACCCCTCACCTATAGAACGAGTACAAGGGAGTCGGTGATTTCCTTTGGCCAGAGATAGGACCCACAGAAGGACTCAGCTCTGAAACCGCTTGCTGTGCGAAGGGCGGGGGTGCTTCAAGGACTGGGTGTGGCTAGGCCTAGTGACGGTGGGGAAGATGGATGGTTAATGTCTAACTGGACTCTTGACCTTGGACCGGAATAAAGACCGAGGAGCCTTGCCCAGGTGCAGTCATCCAGCACCGCTGACATTTACGTGGTAGGGGCTATGATCCATGCGTCGTTCTGTTCACATCTCACTTGCAGAACCAGCCTTGTCTATAAAGGAGGAAACGGAGGTATAGACTGGTTATGAAACTTGCCTCCTGTTACACAGCTAGGAACTGGTGATCAGTGGCACCGACTCCTGGGCTGGGGCTCCTGTCACCACTGGGTTCTCTGGGCTCTGACCGCTCTCTACCACTGGCCTCACCCAGAGTGGGAAGCACGTTCAGACAGCGAACTGCACTGCCTGCGGGGGCCAGATGCTGGGTTAGAGGTGCCCTGCTCTCCTCCATGGGTTACGCTAGCATCTACATTCTAAAGCCAAAGAAGATGCTATAGGACGAACGCTCTTTGTCAGTTCGTGCCATTGCAGGTAAAAGATCTGAACTCCTTTTGCGATTTGGAATTTGCCTTCTGCACTGGTAGGGGCTTTTAGATACTTCTGTCCCCTCTAGTAATGCATGCCCTTGTGCTATTACTGTCACTGCTGCAGACTTAGCTTACCTGTATTTTAAAGGTTCCCACATACTACAAGCAAACAGAAGAGTTCGTGGGCATTTTTTTTTTTTAAAGATTATGTTCCTTTATTTGACAGACACAGCGAGAGAGTGAACAGAAGTAGGGGGATCGGGAGAAGGAGAAGCAGGCTTCCTGCCAAGCAGGGAGCCCGATGCGGGGCTGGATCCCAGGACTCTGGGATCATGACCTGAACCAAAGGTAGAAGCTTAACAACTGAGCCACCCAGGTGTCCCTAATAGCACTTTATATTTAGACAGAAACCAGTTTGTTTCACATCATCATTTCTTTATTGCTAACATGAATTCAAAGCAGGTATGCAGTTGCCTTCGTACTAGAGCAAATCAGGACATCAAGACACAGTTGCCATCATCAAATCTTAATCTTCGGAGAACAACATCTCCACGAGGTTGGCCTGAAGACACTCAGATTCCACCAGTTTTTGGGGCTGTAAGAGAAGAATGGTCTAATCTTTTTTTTTTTTTTTTTAAAGATTTTATTTACGTATTTGACAGACAGAGATCACAAGTAGGCAGACAGGCAAGCAGAGAGAGAGGAGAAAGCAGGCTCCCCGTTGAGCAGAGAGCCTGATTCAGGGCTCGATCCCAGAACCCTGAGATCATGACCTGAGCCCAAGGCAGAGGCTCAACCCACTGAGCCACCCAGGTGCCCCAGAATGGTCTAATCTTAAGCCACAGCTACGAACATGGTATTAGGAGGACAAGTGGCCTTCTGCCGTGAGTGACACAAATCTTACAGCAGAGAAGCCATGCCATTCAGAAGCTATCAACTAGTTGTAACAGGTCTTCGGAAATAGTTAAGCTGTTTGCCTTAAGATGAATCACTTGGCTCTGCAGACTACAAGAGACAGCAAGTCCAGTGCCATTCTCTTCCCCTCAGGTCTTTAATTTAGGATCCCAGGGCCATGGCTAACCTAGATGAGGTGCCCTTTCTTTTTGACCAGAGTGTTCTGGGTTAAGGGGAAAGCAACTGCTGGTGTTTTAAGGAATGCTGTGTTGAGCAGCTTTCCTGAGCCTTGCTTTGAGAGTTTTAAAACGGAGTGGCTTTCAGAAACCATGACAGAGACCAACTACCTAGATACGTGCATTATTAACAGTTTGTTGGGGTTGGCCATAGGGATGGACAGCCAGGTGGTGTATTTTTCATGCACTCTGAACACCAATGTGCTACTTGGGATGAAATGTCAAGATCTAACGAGGGTGAGCTGAGGCCCCAGCACAATGAAAGGAAAGACACTTACTGTTCCGTATTTAAGTAGTGTAGGCACTGCCGTCACTTTCAGATTTTTTCTGAAGTCATTATTTGGATCTTTCCAACTATTTTGAAAAGAAGAGGTGATCAGGTTTCTCACAGGTTACTTAATATTCGATACATTCCTACATCTAGTCTGTTAGAACTCATTGCTTTTGTTGCAAACGTTTATTGAGCCTTGAGGACTATGACTTTGTGACTGCACAGTTTTCCTTAAGAGCGTGAGAACAATATAAAATAAAGTTAAAGACAGATTCTGGACTAAAACCAGGCCAGACGTATTGCATCCCCTGCAATGGCTAAGTACTCAGAATTTGTCTTTAATCACTCCTAACGGCGGGACTTACCGACTACACGGAGAACCGGGAACCTCTGTCCCGAGGCCCTGCCCACCCAAGCTGCGCACGTCTAGTGCGCGTTTGGAACAGGGAATCGGCACTTACTAGGGTTTCTCTCCCACCTGGCAGTAGATGAACACACAGCCCTCACTCATGTGCTTCAGCCCCTCTCGAACGACCGGTTCAGCTGGGAACGGAAAAGACCGAAGATAAGCCCCGACGCGCCGGGGCAGCCGGTACCGAGAGCCCGTCCGCTGCAGGGAGCGGCAGGCGGGTCCTGAGCCCGCTCCGGGCGAACACCGCTCCCCTGCACGAGCGAGTGCTCGGGGCCTGGCGCAGTGCGCGGGCTCCGGGCCGGGACCCGGAAGCGCGCCTGGCCCCCTCGTCCGCCGCTTTCCTGCCCCCGCCGGGCCCGTGGCCGCCCGCGAGCCCGCCTCACCCTGCACGCAGTCGGGGCACCAGCTCTGCCCGCCCGCGTCCTTGGAGCCGGTGAAGTAGGCGAAGATGGTCTTGTCGCGGTGCCGCTCCACTGCCCGGCTGAACTCCTCGAAGCCGCGCACGCTCAGCTCCTCGCAGCCAGCCATCGCTCCGCCGGCCGGGGTCTCGGGGGGCGCGGCCGCGGTCTCGGGGCGGGGTCCCGTGCGGGGCGGGGCGCGGCTGCTTCCGGCCGGGCTGGCGGCGGGGCGGGGCCCGGGGCTCCGCGGCGCTACGGGGGCCTCGGGCGGCCACACCGCGTCGGCGCCGCCCGTCCGCGCTTGCTTGTCCGCGCCGTCCGCGCCGGCCCTGCGCAGGCCGCCGCGCCTCTGCCCGAGCCGCCCCGGCCCCGGCCGCGGCCCCATGAGCGCCGGCCGCCCAGCCCGCCGCCGCGCAGCCCCGGGACCCCTGGCGGCTGGAGAGCCCTAACGGCTCCCAGGCCGCCCTGCGACGTTGCCATGGCGACCGGGCGAGCGGCCGGAAGCGCGGCCTAGCGGGTCCCCCGCCCGCCTCCCGGTAGCCGAGCCGCGCCCCAGGCCAGGTGGGCTCGGGCCGGGGCTGGGGGGGTTCTGGGAAGCCGCGCCCGCAGCCGCGGGCCTGGCGCCCGGGAGAGCCGGAGCAGCGGCCGTCCCCGCCGCTGTCCGCGTCACTCGCGCTCCTGCGGCGGCCGTGGACGCTCCCGGGGGGCCGGGCGGGAGCCGGGCGGGGGTCGGGCCGCGGCGGCCGGAGCGCCAGTGCGTGCGTGCGTGTGCGCGGCAGCCGCGGCGGCGGGCGGGGAGGCGCGCGCGGGGCTGCAGCCATGAGCGGGGCGGCGGGCCGCTGCGTGGGGCCCAGCCGGCTGGGGCGCGGGCGCGGGCGTCCGTGGGGGAGGAGGTGCGCCGCGGGGACCCCCCGAGGTCGGGGAGCCGGGCGCCGGCCGCCCCCCGCGGCCTGGGAGACGCGCTGCGTGAGCGCCGACCGCTTGCGGGACTGGCGGCGGCCGCGGGGGAGGAGAGGCGAGGCCCGGGCCGCGGGCGCCAACGAGCCGGCGGCTGGCGGGACCCCTGGGGCTGCGGGCCCAGCCGAGGCGGCTGGGGACCCTGGGGCCGTGTGGGTGGACGGGGCCGTGGGGGAGCCCCAGGTGGTGGGGCCCGTCGGGTCAGTGTGGGTGACCGGCGCCGGGCGGGAGGAGGAGGGCGCGCTTGACGACAGCCCCCGGGGCTGTGAGAGGAAAGGCCGCCCGGGCTCCGCGGGGCACGAGAGCATCCTGGAGCTGTGGCTGAAGGTGCGAGCCATGAGGGCAGCCTCCGGCCGTGGGGAGGGAAGCAGGGTGGAGCTCCACCCGGTGCCTGTGGGAGAGGGCCCCCTCGAAAGGGGTGTCCCTGGCCGGGCTTCCTGGGTAGAGACAAGCCGGGCTGGCCTCACAGGCCCCTGGGTGAAAGGACAGGCCAGGGCAGCCCCCGGGACCCCAGGAGGATCTGCAGCTGTGGGGCTAGGGGTATCTTGTGCAATGGCCTCTGGCTCGTGTGGGCAGGGACAGGCCATGGGCCTGCTTCCCGGGAGTGTGCCTGTGGCCCTGGGGACAAGTTCCGGGATTATCCCGTACCTGTTGAGGAGAGGACAGGCTTTGGGGGTGCCTGGAGCCATGGGGTGGCCTGAGGCCGTGCAGAGAGTGGTGGGCTGTGGGGCTGCTCTGGATCTGTGGGATAGGGGGCAGCGGGCGCAGGTGCCGGGGGCACTGGCCCGAGAGGCAGTCTGTGGGGACACCGTGGGCCTGTGGGGAAGGGGACAGGCTGCGAGGATGCCTGATGCTGTGGGGGCACACAGAGGCGTGGAGGAGGAAGCAGCTTCTGGGGGTGCCCTGGGCATGTGGCAGAGGAGGCAGACTGTGGAGGAGATGGGCTCTGGGGGTGTCTCTGGCATATGGGGTGTTGGACAGCCTGTTGGCGTGCCTTGTGCAATGGAAGAGGAAACCAGATGTGAAGGTGACCCAGGATTCAGGGAAAGGGGACAAGGCGTGTGGGTAGAGACCGGATCTGGAGGTGACCCAGGGCCATGGGCAGCCGCACAGACCGTAGAGGTTAGTGGCCTCGATGAGCAGGAGGTAGGCCCTGGGGGTGCTCCAGGCCTGTGGGGTATAGGGCCGGGAATGGGGGTACCTCCGACTCTGGGGAAGGAGACAGGCTTTGGGAATGTCCCGGGTCTCTGGGGGACCGAGCAGCCTGTAGGGGTGTCGCAGGCTGTGGTGGGACCACCAGGAACCCTGGGAGAACAGGAGAACTATGGAGGTGTCCCTGGCCCGTGGGGGAGGCAGCAGGCTCTGGGGGTGCCTCTGGCCGACGCAGTGCCCGGGACCGTTGGGGAGGATACAGGGTCCGGGAACGTCGTGAGCCTGTGGGAGAGGAGGCCGGCTGTGGGGGAGCAAGAGGCGCTGGTGCCTACAGCTTCAGGGGTTCCTGGGCCCGCGGATCAGGAGGCCGGCTGTGGCGACGACCCCTGTCTGTGCAGAAGGAGACAGGTTGTGGGGTGGCCTGACCTGCAGGGGATGCCTGAGGCTGTGGTTTTGCCCAAGCACAGGTGCGCCCTGGCAGGGCTGCCCCCAGCGGTGGGTATGGCTGGGCCTGGAAGGGGCCCTGCCAGGGTGCCTGCCGCTGTGTGGGTGTCTGGCCCTGCGTGGCAGGAAGGCAGCTCCGGAGAGGTCTTAAACCTGTGGGAGAGGGTTCAGAGTGCCACAGTGCCTGTGGCAGCAGGGGTCCCTGTGGCTCCTGAGGAGCTGTGGTCTCTGCGGGAGGACGCTGGCTCTGTGGGTTTCCCTGGGTTGTGGGGAAGGAGACAGGCTATCGGGGTTCCTGAAGCACCTGGGCTCGGGGAGGAGACAGGCCCCGGGTGTGTCCCGAGATTTTGGGGAAGGAGACCGAGTACCAGAGTGCCTGGGACTACTGAGGAGCCCACAGCTGCCAGGGTGTCTGGTCCTCTGGGGATGGAGACCGGCTTGCCAGGAAGGAGGCAGACTGCAGAGGTGTCCACAGCTGGTGGGGTGCCCATGGTCCTGGAGGAGTCCACTGCCAGAAGTGTTGCAAGCCTGTGGGGGGAGAGGGAGACAGCGGGAGGATCTGTGGACGCCTGGGCTCCCACAAGGATGGGGGTGCCCAGCACCGCCAGGATGCCCGTGCCCACGGGGGAAAGTCTGGGCCCTGGCGGCCCCTCAGGCTTGTTGGGAGGGAGACGGGCTGCTGAGATGCCCACAGCTGCTGGCCCTTCCATGGCTGTGGGCACCTGTGGACCAATGATGGCTGATTCCTGCTCTGGGGACTTCTCAGGTATGTGGGGACGGAGACCGGTGACGGACGCGCCCACTGCTGCCAGGGCTGCAGGAGCTGCTGATGGGGCGACTGGCTCCGATGGGGTCTCAGACCCATGGAGGAGGAGACCCACGGGACCAGCCACTGAGGCTGTGCGGGTGCCTTTGTCTTCGGGGGTGCTCGCAGCTATAGGGGTTCCTGTGACGGGACGCGCGCCTGCCGCGGTTTGGGTGACAGGGTGTACGGGAGAAGAAACAGCTGCGGCTGCCTCGGGCTTCCTGGCGCCGAGGAGACAGTCCATGGAGGGAGCTTTGGGGGAGGAGGCAGGAGGCCGAAATGTGGAGCTGGCCCGGGGAAGCCAGGTGGCGGAGGTGTCTCACACCCCTGGCTGTGGGATCAGGTTGTGGAGCTGCCCGAGGCCTGGTGGGGGAGAGGTCGACCACGAGAGCTTGTGCTCCGCATCCGGGACCAGAACTGCCGTGGGGGTGCCTGACGCGGTGGGGGTGTCCCTAGTTTCAAGGCCGGAAACAGGCGTCAGCCGTTTCAGGGTTCCCCTGCAGCAGAGTGGGGGGGCCAGGCCAGAGGAGCATCTGGAGCCAGGGGGAGGGGGAGCCCTCTGGGAGAGCACCTTGTGGGGGAGGACCGGTTGAGGGGGGCCTTCCAGTAGCACGTTAGGGAGCAAGTGGGGGGGTCCTGGGCTCTGTGGGAGGGGACAGGTGGGGGGAGGTCTGGCCTGGGTTATGGACCGAGACACAGCTTGTCGGGGTGTCTCAGGATCGGGGTGAGAGGCTTTGTAGAGATGTCCTAGGGGATGTCAGGTGACAGACCGGGAAGTTTACTGGAGTGGCGGAGAAGGAACAGGTTGCAAAGAGAGGCGTGTCCCGGGCATTTGTACAGGGGGTCAGTGTGGGGGTGGGTGTCCCTGGACTTTGTGTTTGTGTATGTGCGTGTGTGGCGTCACTCGGCATCACCTAGTGTTTCCTGGCGGAGAGTGGGAAGGGGCCGACCTCGTCAGACTTGCCGACAGGCTCACCCGCCTCTGCGGGCCACGTGATTCTGTGGCTGCAGCCTCCGGACTGTGGTGGGGTCAGCCAGCAGCGGGGTCGCTTGCTCACCTGCCCCTCCCATCTCGACAGCTCTAGGAATCGGGGGTCTTGAACAGCTGCCCTGATGTTCCTGCTGATGTGTCTCTGGAAGCAAATCCTATCTGCAAACGTCGGGTTTACTCAAAAGCTGAAATTAGGGGTTTTTTCTTTAAGACCTGGATTTCCCTATTGATTTAGCATAGGGTTCTTTGACAGAACAAATACCCCAGTACATTGAGAACTAGTCAGTTTGTGGAAAATCAGCTTAATTCAACACGTGTTGAGTTCATGTGTCTGCCACGCTCCAAGCACAGTGTTGTGGGAAATACTAGAGAAGAGCAGGACAGGTCCTTCCCCTCCTGGAGCCTTGTCTAGCCGGGAAGATGGGACTGACCCTGCAGCATAGGTAAATAACAGCGTGAGGCAAGAAGGCGATGAGCTCCTGCTGAGCACAGGGGTGCCGCTGTGTCTGGGGGTGGGGGCCCAGCCCACGTCAGCTCCCAGACCTCCTTCCTGTCTCGGCCCGCTGTGGGCGGGGGGGCTCCAGCTAGCTCCGCAGACCCCACCGCAGGCTTCCTCCGAGTCCTGCACAGTCCCGGGAGCTGCTCACAGTTGGTGAGGCTGCCCTGCGGGAGGGTGCTTGCCTGCCGCGCTGTAGCTCCGATCTTCTGGGTGACCCTTGAGATCTGACACCTGGAGCGGCTCAGCAGCGAATCGTTAGAACACTGTGACCCGTATTCTCTCAGGAGGATTCCCAAAGGGAAGATGCTTTGGTGCTGGTCCTGGAGCCCTCGCTGCCACACGTGAGGCCGCTGCGGGTGTCTCCGGAATGTCGCTGCACGGGCATGACGCCGTGTTGGCCGCCTCTGGCCCGTGTCGGAGTGCTGCGGCTCTGAAGCGGCTTTCTCTCGTTGTAGGCAATGACCGAGGAAGAGCAGGGCCGGCCGGCGGCTGGGCTCTCGGCAGCGTCCCGCGCGCTCTGACCTGATGGGTCCGGGAAGGCCGGCCGCTGTCACCAGGGCTCACCTGGCAGCCTGCGTCCAGCTACATGGGAGCAGCGACCCTAGGACCCTCCAGGCCCAGGTAGTTCTCTTGCCTTGCTGTCTTCAGATTTCTGCTGTGAAATATTTTGAACAAAAATGGGAAGAAAAGGGCAGTGAACACCGTTTAGACAGCCTTCGAGATTCAGTGGTGGTGTTTTCTCTTGGGTGCTTGCAGACCTGCTCCCAAGGCAGGAGTCACGGCGCTTCCTTTCTACATGTTCTGGAATACTCGGTGTTTTAGGATAGGCCTAAAAGTGAGCTCTCCTGCCTAACCAATATCACACCTAACAAAATGAGCCAAAAACCATTCCCTGATACGATCTAATAGCCCATTTTCCCTCCGCTTCATCCAGTTATCCCCAAAAAGGGTTTTCCCCCCAACACTGAATGTATGAAAATCTTCCCACAACGCTGGATTCTGCAGCGAACGCCCAAGTTGCGGGATGGTTGCGTTGTGTTTGTTTCATTGCGCATCTGACCTTGTCTGCCCTCCAGAGTCCGTCCATCAGCCCATCTTGCCCCAGTACACGTGGGAGTCGGGTGCAGACATGGGAGTTGGGTGCAGACATGGGCATCTGGCGTGCCTTGGTGTGCACATCACATGCTAGAATTCGTTCTTAGAGCTCGTTCTGAGAATTTCAGCTTTCTCTTCTGATGCAAGCTTCACATCTGAAATGAATACACCAGAAAGTACGCATGTTGTCACATTTGCTGAGGTTTGACGAATGCATACGAGGTGTTGCATGTTCCTCTGTCAGGCAGGGTCTTTGCCGTTTCCCCAGAGAGGTCTCCTCCGCCCCTTCCTGCCCTCCTGTGGCCACTAGCATTGGGATTCTTTCCACTGTAGATGGGTTCTGCCTGTTCCAGGCCTTCCTGGAATCCTGTGCCACGGGATCTTGTGTGTCAGGCCGCTTTGGGTGTGAAGTCTGGAGCTCTGGCAGCGCGGCTTCTCTGGACCACTGAGCGGCGTCCCCGGTAGGAGCTGTGACTGTTTGTTCTCCGGCTGCTGGTTTGGGTTCTTGCAGATGCAGCTGCTGGGGGCTTCCTGGTACATCTCTGTTTGTAAAGGTGTTTTCACATCTCAGGCACATACCAGGGAGTGAAGTCGCCGGGACATGGGACAGCGTGTGTTTAGTTTAACAAACCAGCAGACCTTCCTGGGGCTGTGCCATCTCCCGTCCCTACTGACAATGAACGAGTGCCCCAGTTGCTCCGCGTCTTAGCCAGCCTGGGTTGGTTTTTTAAATTAGGGCCCTTCTGCTGGGTGTGAAGGAATGTCTCATTGTAGTTTACCAAGAAAATTGAGAAAGAATATTGATGTAGTTTGAGATTGACAAGTTAGAGCAGTGGAATGTGGAATTCCTGGGTACGCTTCTTGCAGACTTCCCAAGTGTCAACCCTCCAACATTTCCCCTCCATCTCCCCTGTATCTCTGTCTTTCTGTAGACACGTGCACTTACACGTATATGCACTCGTGTGCTCACATGGACACAGGCATCCATGGGCACACGTGCGCTCACACGTACACGCACACCTGTCCACACACGAGCACTCACGTACACACGCACCCATGTGTGTGTTCACACGTACACACGCACCCACGTGAAGACATGCTAACATGTATACCCGCACACATGTGCAAGTGTGCCGTCACGTAGACATGGGCCCATGTGTACACATGCGCTAACACGTACACATGCACACATGTGCAAGCGTGCCATCACGTACACACGCACACATGTGCAAGTGTGCCATCATGTACACATGCACCCATGTGTACACATGCGCTAACACGTACACACGTGCAAGCGTGCCGTCACGTACACACACACCCATGCACACACGAGCTTGGGCTCTTACACACCCCCCAAGGCATTCTGGTTATTTTTACTTCTGCGGGTTAGACTTGTCCAGACAAGGCTGTACTTCTCACGGGCTGTCCGTCAGTCCTCGCCCTTTAGACGACGACCCTTTGTTTCTTCTCTCAGAACTTCCAGGGAGGCCTTAAAGTTGTGTCCGAAATACTTTCCTGAAGTCTGACCACAGTGGGTTCATTTTAAATGGACCCTTCATCATGTGACACACAAACACCCTCTATTACGAGGCTCGGGAGGCTGTCCACGGGGCAAAGGGCTGGCAGTGGAGGCAGGGACTTGGGCTGCTGACCTGCCGTGGGGCCTGCAGTCATAAACTCGCTCCTTGTCCTTGACTTGTAATCCTGGAACAGGTACTCCATCCTAAAGAAATTCTTTAAAATGAGAAAAAAAGGGGGGCTTGGGAGGTTCAGTGGGTTAAGCCTCTACCTTCGGCTCAGGTCATGATCTCAGGGTCCTGGGATTGAGCCCTGCTTCCTCCAGTCTCTCTCTCTCTGCCTCTCTGCCTGCTTGTGATCTTGGTCAAGTAATTAAAACAAAACAAAACTTTAAAAAAAAATGAGAAAACAGCTGAATGCGTGGAAATATTATTTTAAGTCCTATTTCTGTTAGTGGAAACCTGGAACCATCTAAGTGCTTAAGAAGGTTAAGGGCCATTTGTGGGATTTTGGAAAAAGCCTCCATGAAAAATGACAATGTTAGCTTTTGGAAACACGCCTTTGCTCCTTAAGGGAAAAACCAAACAAAACTTACACCTATTATAGTTCAAAGGACAAAGCCTGAGGCCTGCGTGAGAAGGGATATGTGGACCTTGGGGTGCGGGATGCCCTCGGGTGCGGGGTCAAGGTCGTGGTGGAGCCACCAGGTGCATGGCCTCGTCTGATGGCGGCTCCTGTGTGGCGGGGTGTCTGGGGGCCATGTCCGCAGAACTCGTTCCACCTGCATTGTCTCTGTCAGAGCCTGATCTTTTGAGACCATGGCGGGTGAGGGGCGGGGGGACCCCATGGGCCACTGTGTGAAGCTCTGCAGGTTGCCTTTCGGAGGAGCAGCCCATGTGCTGCCGGGAGGGGGCAGGGTGGGACCGTGGCCTGGGGACGTGGGCAGGGACCACAGGCATGTGATGACGTCAGGGGTGTCCAAGAGTGGCTGCCTGGGTCCCTGCAGGAGAGTGCGTCTTAGCACTCAGGGTTGTGTGGGGGAGTTGGTAATGGGGCCTCAGACGCACAGCGTGTGGGACGTGCTTTCCTCACGGGCTCTTATGCTCGTCTGTTTTGTTTAAAGAACCAGCTGCAGTTCAGCAGGAGTGCACCCGAGCACACAGGCACCCCGGCCGTGCGCTACTCCTGCCCGCACGCCATCCGGATCGAGAAGCTGAAGCACTCATACCGTGAGTCATACGGCTGTGAGGATGCGGGCTGGCATGGCAGCGGCCACGGGAGCGGCTCGGCCTCGTTCTCCGTCATCTCGGAGGAGCGGCTCAGCTACGCCGTGCACCTGGCCAAGAGGGACGTGAAGCGCAGGCAGCTGGAGGAGCGCGTTGGGCGGCGCCGGCTCGGGGGGGAGCCCCGGCTCTCTCGTCTGCACAAGGTCCCCGAGCCCAGCATGCAGAGGAAGGAACCGGGGAGCCGGGACACATGCCCTTGTGGCCACCAGCCGTCCACGATGGGAACGTCCTGCGCGGGTGCCAAGGTGTATCTGTACGCACCTCATCCGGCCCCGTCCCACCTGGCTGTGCCCCACTCGCCCCCCACCCACGACCCGGGCCTGGAGCCCCGCCCCAAGCTCGGCGGCCACCAGCAGCTGCTGGATGTGCAGCGGCTCCAGAGGGAGCTGAGTACTTGCATCCACAAGATGGAAGAGGTCACGAAGAAAGGTGAGAGCAGCCGGACTCTGCGGGTGCGGGACAGCCCATCACGCTCATCCCGGTTAGTCCACCCCCTCCCTCAAGGGCCCTCAAGGCAGGTGGCCCATGGGTCTGACCGGAGTCTGTCCTCCTGGGAGTTGGCCCTGCCCTGGCCCCTGTCAGGCAGAAGTGCCCGACACGCCTCGTCCTGCAGGCTGCCGCATCGGCTGGTGACGCCTCGCGGTCGGGGCACCTGCTGTCAGCCTCGGGTCCGATGGCTCCTGAACGCAGACCCTCCTGCCATGTTCTGCTCTGGAGAATTATCTTTAACTTGCCCAGAAACGAGCATCGTGTGTGCACATGCTTCCAAGCACAAGGGCTGTGCGTGGTTCTCCACACCGTTCCCAAGTTGCTCAGTGTGCTCTGTCCCGTGTTTCCCCACCTCCTGGTGGTGGGTTTGGGTTAGGCTGGTGGGTTGGAGAGAGGAGCCTCTCTTCCCAGCTGCAAGGAGCGGGGGGCTGAGCAGCCCCCTGACCACTGCTAGGACCCTCCGGGTCTGTGGGGACCCTCCGCAGACAAATGCAGGTGCCACGGGGAATTTATGCTGCCTTCCCAAGATAGCTGTGGCCCAACAGCACGACTACAGAACGCAGCGAGGGTATGGTGGCACGGGGCAGATTGGACTTGTGTCCGTGCTTCCGAGTGGCCGGCTGAGGGGGTGAGGGGGTTGCTGCAGAGTTCACAAGGTCTAAAACAGCACCTGGCTGGCTGAGAAAGACCTCTGTCCCCTGTCTTCCTGGTGAGTGTGTCATGCAATGTGTGGTGGTGGCAGGAGTGTCACGGCTCGTGTCTGATGCCGTTCCTTGGTGTGGGCCGCTGGGTCACCCCGTGGCCGCCTGTGCTGGAAGCTGTGCTGTCCGGGGACGGAGCCATGGGGACCCCCACTCTGATGACGTGGCCTGACCCGGGACCTTTCCAGAGAGCTCCTCAAACTCTCTGGGGCAAGACCGGCTTGGGTGATTTCTCGTTTATTTTATTCTGTCTCTCAAGACTTTATTTTAGAGAGAGCACGTGTGCACATGTGAGGGCAGAGAAGGGGCAGAGGGAGAGAGAGTGGCAAGCAGACCCCTGGCTGAGCACGGGGCTCGGTCCCAGGACCGTGAAGAGCTTGATTGTAGCCAGAATCAGGAATCAGAGGTGAAACCAGCCCATCCGCCCAGGCACCCCCCTACCCCGTTTATTTTTTTAGTTTAAAATTTCAGTTTGTCCCAAACCCATACGTTTTGAACTATAGCAGAAGTGTCACCACAGTGGCAAGTAGCTGTAAAAACCCGTCGTGCACACTGTACATTTTTTCTGCACTTAGTTGTCGTGGGCCGGGCACAGTTTGCCACGGCCCCTGCGGACCACCTCCAGGGGCCCCGATGTGCCCAGAGGTGCTCCCCGGGGGCGGCTCCGTGGATCGGCTGTCTGAGAACCGCCTGCAAGGCGGCAGCTCGAAGCCCCGTCAGAGCCAGCGTCCGGGACGTTCATGCACACGTGCGGTGCCCGCATCTCTCCACGATGCATGGCTGACGTGAGACGCAGGTCTGGCTTGTCGCTCCGTGACACGGTGTCTGTACCCACAACTCCTGATCTCAGTGTGTTGATTTTTTCAAAAAAGATTATTTCATCATTTGGCTTCTTTTTTTTCTTTCTTTTTTATCCCCATAATTTGGTTTCTTAATGAATAAAAGAATGGCTTCTTTTTTTTCTTTCTTTTTTATCCCCATAATTTGGTTTCTTAATGTTAAATATTTGTATTTATAAAATACACTTGCACTAATAAAACACAGCTTTTCCTGACTTGTATCTTGGAATTTTGCATCAGACTCTTTTCGGGATAAATGTATTGGAAAACCACTGCCTCGGCGATGGGCACCTGCGCAGCTCTGAGTCCCCCAGAAACGGCTTCTCTGAGTGCACGTTCTGCGAACCATGTGTGAGGGTCTCCCTGACAGACACGCAGGGCTTCAGACGTTTGAGCAATCTTAACACATTAAGAAAGGATTTCTCTGTCGGATTCAAAATAAGAAAGCGTCGGAGAAATCTTGCTGAACAGTAAATCAGGCAGTAAAGGGTTTCTGAAAAAAATAGAAAGCATCACCGGTTTGGGCTCAGTAGAAAGAACTTCAGAGTGGTGGGCGGCGCTTGGCAGTGGCCGAGGCTGTCCCCTGGAGGTCTGGTTCCTGGACGCTGCGCGGCGGGAGCTCGGCTGGAGGTCCTTGCGTCTCTTCCCACCGAGTCCCGCTCTGGCCCGCTTTTTCCTCCCTTCTTGGCTGGTGGAGAATTTGTGGTGGGGGCCCCATTGTTGTTGTTGTTTTTTTTTTAAATAGAACTAGAGCTTCAACTTCAACTTCATGATGTCTCGGAATAATGGACATTTTCATGCATTTCCGTATGTAGCGTGTAATCCACTTTTGGGGAAACGCTATTTTCAGACAGGACGGAAGTGGCTTTGGACCCCGATGAGGAGCGACGCGCCCGAGTCAGGAGGCAGGAGCAGGCCGTGAGCTCGGCCCGGATGCTGTATGTCCTGCAGCAGCAGGTATGGGGAGCGGGGGAGCGGCCGCTGGCTTGGGGGGCCCGGTCGCAGTGGCACAAGCAAGTGTCCCGTGTGACTTCTGCTGCACTGTGGACATTCAGTTTCCTGAATGTGTGGCCCCGCGGTCTCTCTTCTGTTGTCTGCCGTCATGCGCATCTGTGTACGGCGGGTAGGGGGTGACGTCCTTCAAGGTGGTTTTTGGTTTCTTGGGGTCATAAGTTCGTGCAAACCTGTGTGAGTCCTCTGGAAAGCAGTGCTGGTACAGCGCCTGTTTCTGGGCAGAGTCTGGTGAACAGTGGCTCGGGGGCCCTGAAGCCCCCAGGCCCTGCTGGCTCCCCAGGATTAGAGGGATGGGGCCTCATCACTTGCACACCTGCCTCCTGTCCGTGCGGGGCTGGAGGCTGAGTACTGTGGGTCACATGGCTGTCTCCTCTCCTGGCAATGCTGGAGGCGTGCCGAGGTTCTCGTTTTGTGGCTCGTGAACAGACGCTCACGTTGCTTATGTTGCGATGCTTCACAAGTCTGTACTGACTGTGGTGCTTTCCTCATGAACTCACCTTTGACTCCTTTCCTGCCACTTAAGTCACATGTTGGCTTTATTGATTGAACCGAAAGCCAAATGTTTTCATTTGAAGGAAATTACCTGAGTTAGACTTTATTCCGTATTGTCCTGGGCTTGTGCACATGGCTGCCCCTGCGATCGTTCCAGAACACACACCTGCCCCTGTCAGGGCTCTCTGGACACAGTGCAGCCCGCGCCCCAGCATGGCCTCCCCCCTTCCCAGTGCCGCCCCCACCTTCACTCCCTCCTGGGATGTTCCTGTGACACTGGGACCAAGGATGGGAGGGGAACACGGTGCTCCATTCACAGTCACGGGGACCGTGTTTCGGGTCACGAGTGGAGGGCTTTGTCTCATTCCAAGTGACTTGAATTAAATAGTGTTATATTTGAGCAAGACAGGTCAGCGGACAGGTCTGAGGCCTCCACTTTCCCCCTTTACGGAACAGGTGAAGGAGATCCAGGAAGAGTTGGATAAATTGAGCCCACGTGAGACCAGACACACGAAGAAGGTGCTTGGGCGGTTCTGCCACCATGAGTACTGCTTGTAGATAAGTTGCATTTCCAGCGTCCGGGGGGGACTGTGTGTGTGGGTTTTCCACAGTAACGGGTGCACAGCTCTTACAGAGACGTGTCTAGGGGGGCACGAGCCACGTACATATCCTGCATTTGGGGTGGCCCTCCAGGGCACAGACTGAAAATAGATTCTGTTGCTGCTGGTGTGAGAGTAGGGGCTGCTGTGGCACTTGGTCGGGGAGCTCCTGCCTTCCACTGGGGTCATGGTCCCAGGGTTCTGGGATTGAGTCCCACATCGGGCTCCCTGCTCAGCAGGGAGTCTGGCTCTCCCTCTGCCCCTCCCCCAGCTTATGCTCCCTCTCTCCGTGTCTGTCAAATAAATAAATAAAAATCTTAAAAAAAACCAAAAGAAAGAAAGAATAGAAAGGTAAAAGCTCTTTGTCGGAGAAAACCTCTCAACTTTGTAATCGCCCGCCTTACTGTGAACAAGTGTCAGGGTACGAGGCTGTATGGAAAGAAGACAGGCCACAAGTGCTGGTGGGGGTGGGACCGCCGCGAAGTTTGAGGCCTCACCTGCTCCCCCTGTCCTTCCTCACCAGTCATGGGCCATGTCGCGGCTGGCAGCTGCCCACCGAGGAGCCATCCGGGCCTTACAGGTGTTGGTGACGCAGCTTACGGACCGCGGGGAGCACCCGGTTCCTGCGCGCTGTCGGGAGCTGGGCGGCCTCATCCGCCAGCTCTCGCTCTGCTCCGCCAAGCTGCACGCCGACCCCTCCGTCCCCAATGTGGTTGCGGACATCCTGCGACAGATTGAGGTACAGAGTGGGCTCCGGGTTTTGCTCAGTTTTTTTTTTTTTTGCTTAGAGTGCTGTGTGTCTGATCAGGGAGGTGATGCGTGCCGTGGCCTGGTTTGGCTAGGATTGAAGGGAAGACAGGAGGAAGCTGCCGCCTGGGGAACTCCAGCTTCGCAGGGGGCGCAGGACGGCCTTTGTTTTCATTTCATCACTTTCAGAGTTGGGTCTATAACGTTGTATCTCACTCATTTGAGAACAGGCGGCTTGGGTGTACCACCAGTGTGGGCTCTCACCCAGGTCTGCTGACTCAGCAGAACGTTCCTTCCCCTGACTGAACTTGCCACGAGAGAGAGAGCCTGTTAGCACAGAAAAGGAGAGCAGTAAAGCACTCTTCGCTTAGTGCTTGCATGGGAGTGCCAGAGTGTAGTCTGGGTGGGCTTCTGGGAAGAAGAGGTGCTTGAAGTCCTAAGGGAGCACAGCCTCCAGTCCAGTGTGTTGGCTGGAGATGTTTGGCTGTTCCCCGGCAGGTACTAGTCAGGACAGAGCCAGCAAGAACAGGGCACCCTCATCTGTGCTGTCTCGGCCCTTCTGCTGTGCCGGCAGCCACGCGGGCTTTCTTACTGGCATGCCACCGCCATTTTCCTTGCACACTGTCCCCGCGACCCCGTCTCCGGAGTTAGCTCCACCCCCACCCATCCACGGACAGAAGGCGACCTTCGTGTTGGTGAGACAAGGGAAGACAGGTGCACCAGAAGGAGCCTTCTGGGCATTGACTAGCCCTCGGTGGCCCCTGTGGCCCCTCTGCCTTGACCATTGCTGGCGCGGTGAGTTGGGGGCAGGTGCAGGAGGCACCAGTGCCTGGAGGACACAGCCCGGGAATGTCATTGGGCGCAGACCCCCCCCCCCCCATGACATTGTGGCAGGGCACCTGGTGCTCTGGGCACTTGCCTGTCACAGACAGCGTGGGCACATCCTCATGGTCCTGGAAAGATCTCAAGGTGATAGAGCCTGTCCCCAGAGTCCGAGCAGGAGCACCTGAACGTGATGCTTCTTATACGCGTCTGTCTGTCAGTAATGCGAGGAACTCAGTCCTGTTGACAGGCTACAGCTGCCAGGGCTTGCTGTCCTTGTGCCTCCCTGTCCCCAGAGTAAGTGTTGGTTTGCACGGACCCGCTGGAAGCCAGGCCTTCACTGCCGCTGACGAGCGAGGTCTGCGTCCTGTGGGAATGGGGGCCGTGCGGGTCCGGGCGGCCAAGGCCCTGGGCGTGCTGCGTGGTTTATGAAAATATATGTTACACGCGGTTCCTTTGCCCACTGGAAGTGTCATTTGAGTGAGTGGGATTTCGACTGAGAATTAAGACATGTAAAAAGCACACAGATGGAGCTCTGTGGACCATGGTCGGTTTCGGGCACGTGGATATAGAGCCTTCAGACGTCCTGTTCTTGAGCTTTGTGCTGCTGGTTTCAGTGGACTAGATGTGTAAATAACGTGCACATTTTTTTTTATTAATGATGCGGGCATCCTCAGTAATGGTGTTTCCCAGCTAAATGACAGCCATTGGCCACGAGACAAGGCCGTGCTAGTGATGCTTGTCTCTGGGGGCCTGATTTTCGGGTTTGTGATGAATAGTTAGGCTTCAGTGAGATAATCTAAGACGGTAATGGACTATCTCATTGTAGGCTTTGGAATCCCTCCTGGAAAAGAAATTGTCACCAAAAAAGAAGAAAAGTTTCACGGAAATTCGGAGCAGGTTTCCTGTTGGTGGCCGTGGGGCCTTAGAGAGATGGCAGAGTCCTTCTCCTAAGAGTGCGAGGAGAACCCT
This sequence comes from Mustela lutreola, assembly GCF_030435805.1. Lineage (NCBI taxonomy): Eukaryota > Metazoa > Chordata > Mammalia > Carnivora > Mustelidae > Mustela > Mustela lutreola. Next base: position 60,623,479 of record NC_081304.1, on the reverse strand, counting down.
TGTAGCAAAGGAGTCGTTTCCCGAGGAAGCAAGGTGGCCTTCAGGGGCGAAGACGCTCCCGGCTGGTATGTGTCCTGAGACATTCACAGTGTGGTGTCTGGTTCCTCGAGGTCATCTGGCCGACACAGACGCTGCGTGAGGGGAGGTCAGGATTTAAAACCTGCTCACCAGGAGGTGCACTCGAACCCAGAGAAGCAAGTCGCAGCTAGACTGTGTCCTTGGGTGGGAAGCTGGAGGGTCCCCCTGCAGAGGAAGTGTCCCTCCATAGAGGAAAAGTATCCCCCATAGAGGAAGGCTCCCCCATAGAGGGAGGGTTCCCTGTAGAAGAAGGGTCTCCCATAGAGGAGGGTTCTTATAGAGGAGGGTGGGGAATGTCAGGTTCCCACACTGTCGTGCTTGGGTCCCCTAAGGGAGATTCCTGAAGAGCTGGAAGTGAGAACCCCGCTTTTTAAACGCGTATTTGTTTAGATTTTAACGATAGGCGCACGCACACACAGACACCCACGTGACGGATGTGTGTGTTTAGTGCAGGTAATGACTGGTCCCCAGAGCCGGAGTTGCTGGCCTTGAACCTGGGCCTACAGGGATATTTTGGGGAGCAGTGAGCAACAGAGTATGTTTCCCGCATCCTTGCCAAGTACCTTATGTCATGAAACTGGGAGACTTTTCCAGTGTCTGGATGCAAATATCCCTTCCTGTTGGTCCTGTCCTGTCCCGACTCTGGGAAGGAAGGTCATCGGTGCTCCCAGGCGTGTGCTCCCTCCTCCGGGTGCCCTCCACCCTCCGGGGGCTGGCATCATGCTTGCGGGCGTGGAGACTTTCTTCCTGTGCTCTGGGCCTCCTCTCTGGGTTTACACGGGCGGTGGCGGGTCTCTCTCTTAGTCACTTGCTTTTCGCTTGGTTTGCAACCCCTCTCCTGGTACGGAGACCTGCACCTGGTGCGCAGAGCCCACATTCTCCTGTGTTTTCCTCTGTCGGGAGGCTCTTCTCATTCTTCACAGTTGGTTGACGGCGATGATGTGTCTTCAGAGCAGAAGGTGCTTGTCAGGTTCCGGGGCAGAGGCCGTGGGGCTGGTGATGGGCCCCTGAGCTCACGGGCTGGCCTGTGGGGACAACATCATCCTGCCCTTTGTCCACTCCCACAGGTGAAGGGCACAGTCGATGGCCAAGGAGAATTCCTGATGTAGGGTTAGTAGGAATTCCTGGATTCCTTGTTAGGTTTGTTTCCAGTTTTCTCATTTTATGGTTTTTATTTCTGCTGTGAACGGGATTGTCTTTTCACTGCATGTCGAAGTGGGTTCTAGCTCCTTCTGGCAGAGCCCTGCGATGCTTCCCAGACCCCCGGGCGGCGACCACACTGCGTGTTGTTGGTTCTGAGGGATGTGGTGGGACTTTCCTGAAATCGGGATGCATTCTTAGGTTGATGGTACCTTTCAAGTAATTGGTCATGTTTCTAAATTTGCTGTTGGTGCATAAAATAAGGGCATGTCTTATAATCGATGTTTTAGATTTGATGAATTACTGAGATTGTTAGTTAATTCTTCCATGTTTTTCTGGATACACAAGATCACCGACAAATAAGTAAAGTTCTGCTTCTCTCTTTGCGATTTTTATACCGTTTTGTTCTTCTCTCTCTCCTTTACTGGACAGAATTTAGTTCAGAATAACACTGGGTGACAGCTGCAGAGGGGCCACCGCCGCCCTGGGTTTTGTGGAGTCTGTTTCCATGCCATGCTTGCTGTTGGGGTCGTGCATGTCCACGTGCAAAGTGGGGGAAATAATCTTCCGTTTCTTCTTCCAGCTTTGCGGAAAGATTTTCTTTTCCTCTATGTGTTCCTTTTTTTGAGTTAAACTGATAGAGGTATACATTGATAGTGTTTTAAAGTAGTTCCAAGATTTTAATGCTGTATTTTTTAATGGGCCATTGATGTCCATGTGGATGAACCTAGTGAACTTATTTTCCTGTTTCAGTTGAAGTAGAACGTAGAGTTGGACAAGTGCACAAAACGTGGGTGTGTCCCTGCATTTGCTGTCAGAAAACAAACATCTGTGGAGCTGCTACCTATGTCAAGAAATCGAACATTCCAAGCACTGAGAAGTCCCCTCCAGTCTCCACGCCTTGTCTCCTTCCCCAAATGCATTGTTCTTCCGATTTTTTTGCTATACTTTGGTTTCTGTCAGATCTGGAACTTCGTGAGCTTTGTAGGAATGGAGGTGCACGATCCGTATTTTCGCAGGATGGGCCTCTCTCTACTCGCATTTTGTGGGGGTCGCATTTGTGTGGCTGTGACCTGCTGGTGCTCGCGGCTGCGTCCCACCGTAGGAGCGTAGCACGACTCCGTTGTCCTCACCGTTGGGGCTTCCCAGGTCTGGGCGATAGCGAGAAGGCTACTCTTCTCCTGTGTGTGTCGGTGCGTGTGCACGTGTTTTTGTGGTGGGTGTGTTCCCGGGTACCATGGTCGGGGTGTAGTGGCTGGTTCCACCGTAATAGCGAAGATTCTTTTCAAAGTGGTTTTACCAGTTTTATGCTGACCAGCAGTGTGTGGGAGCCGCTGCCACCCATCCTTGCCTACACTTGTCAGTTTTTGTGAGTGTAGCCCCTGCTTGGTGTGTAGACCGTCATTCTGGTTTTGTGTTCAAAGATTGATTGACTTGAGAGAGTGGAGGCGGCAGGGGGCGGACCCTGCTGAGTGCGGAGCCCGACACAGGGTTTGACCCCAGGACCCTGAGATCAGACCTGAGCCGAAACCAAGAGTACGATGTTTAACCCACTGAGCTGCCCAGGTGCCCCTCATTCTGGCTCGAATTTACATTTTCTGTGTGTGACAGTGTGAGTGTTGTCTTGTGTGTGTGCCCCGTGTGCACACCTCCTGTTGGGCAGTGCCGGTTCAGGTCCCTGGCCCGCCCGCCTGCCCTCTTTCACATTCTCCTTCCTTCCTTTCCTTTTTTTTTTTTTCTGTTGTTCCCAGAATTGGATTTATAGGAGTTCTATTTGGGACTGCTCTGCGTGTGGGCTCTGCCTCAGGTTTCTGTACTGTAAACACACACTGGGATGTTACTGCAGCTTCTGCCACGGCAGCGGTGCTGGGACAGACAGAATCGGTCATTCGCTGGGGTCCGACGGAGCACTGTTTTCCTGTACATCTTTTTGCCTTTGTTTTTATGTCCTATTGAAGCTTTTTCTTACGCCAGAATTAAGACCTTTTCCTGCATTATTTCCTTGAGAAGTTTCATTTGAAAAGATTCCTTCCTCAGAGCGGCAATGAATACCACTCGTGTTGTAAATTCAACGTCCACACAGTGGGTCCATTTCTGGGCCCGTGTCCTGGTCCCTGAGACCATGGACCTTGCTGCTGGTCTCTTAGCTCATGCGCAGTGTCTCTGTTCTGACTCTTGACTGGACGCTCGGCTGCCTGCTCTTCTGGAATGCCTTTGCTGACCTCGACCCTCAGCATCTGCACGGAAGTTTCAGGATCAGAATATGAGTTCCACCAACAGCCACCCCCGCCACATACACAGTGATAGCCCACAGCGGACGGCCGACAGCCGACAGCAGATAGACAGCAGGCAGCTAGCGGACAGCCAACAGCCGACAGTGGATAGCCGATAGCTGACAGCAGACAGCCGACAGCGGACAGTAGACACCCACAGTGGACAGCCGACAGTGGATAGCTGACAGCCGACAGCGGACAACAGATAGCTGATAGCTGACAGCAGACAGCAGACAGCCGACAGCGGACAGCCGACAGCGGACAGCCGACAGTAGACAGTGGACAGCCAACAGCGGACAGCTGACAGCCGATAGCCGACAGCAGACAGCCGACAGCGGACAGTAGACACCCACAGTGGACAGCCGACAGTGGATAGCTGACAGCCGACAGCGGACAGCCGATAGCCGATAGCTGACAGCTGATAGTGTCCTGGGATTCTGACGAGTTAATGCCTCCTGAAGTCCCGATTCACAGACGGAGCCTCTGACTCAGTTGTCCTCAGATCCTCTCGCGCAGCTTTCACTGCATTTACCCTGCGGCGTGCCTGTGCGTGGCATCCTGGAAGCCCTCTCACTGCTGACGTGCATGCAGACATGCAGACGTCTGGCTGACCTGCAGACGCTCCTGTTTTCTTACCATTTTGTCAGCAGGTTGTGCTCTGCTGTGTGTGGAATCGTGAACGACCCTGACTCACTCCAGCCTTTGCTCCTTTCTTGCCTTTTCTCCCGTGCTCTTGTGGCTTCGTGTATGATCTGTCGACGGCTCGAGTGTCTTGTGTAGCATGAGACTAGCGCTTTCCTTGGGCTTCTGCTTTGTCTGCTTGGAACCTGAGCCGTGAGACACTAGGCCTTCGGGGCTGTGACGTCGTTCCTGTCGGAACCTCGGGGCCACCCCTCAGGTGGGGCTTGTATGAGGTCGCGTGGCGCTCACCGATACTCGCACCCCGTCCCAGAGCTCTGGCCTCCGCTGCCAGGCTCGGAGTGTCTCCTATGAGTAGCTGGCTGTTGCATGGTTAACCCGCTCTGGTGTCCGAGGTGCAGGACACCCTTGAACGTTCAGCCTCGGCTCCTGAGTCTCATCTGCCGACGGTTTCTCTGCCTGCGTCGGACTCTCCTGTGCTCATCAGCAGCTTCTCGGGTTACTATTTCCTCTGCTGGGTTGGAGCTTGCGTGTCGCTGTGCATCTGACCTGTGTCCCAGTCTGCTGCCGATGCTGTGCATCACCCTGGCGTGGATGTGTCCAAACTCGCTGGAGAGCAGTTAGATGTGCACGTCCCATGGTGTGGTTGTCCCTCCCCCTCATGGCTACACGGTAGAACGCAGCCCCAGGTGGGCGTGCTTTTCCCTCCCACGCCTGTGAGACAGGCTTCCGGAGGCAATGTGTCTGAGGTGGGGAAGGCTCCTGGCCAGCCACGTAGTATGCTGCGGTCCGGGTGCCCAGGGGAGACACGGACAGCTTCCTGGGCCTGCGCAGACGCGTCTCCTAGCTGGGTTAGAAGAGCGCAGGTGCCCGCAGCCGAGGTGGGGAAGTGAGCACCTGCTTTGGGGGCAGCGGGCGGAGAGCTGCCTGCTTGCAGCTCCCGTGGAACCAACGTGCAGAGTGGGAGCGCTGATGCATGTCGTGACTCTGGGCAGAGGACGCTGTCTCTCAGTGTTTTGTTTTTCCGTCTGTGAAGCGAGGACACTAGTCCTTATCCTGCGGGACAGACCCGGGTGTAAGTGACACATTGGATAATCCCGAAGTGCCCTAAATGTGGCAGGTGTTTTTAGTTCCTTGCCACAATTTCAAGTTACCGCGGGAGGGGCAGGTTGTGGTAGGCAGATGATAGCTGAGGAAACAGGTCTTTAAAAATGAGTTGGCCATTAAAAAGGAGTTGTTTTTTTTTAAAAGATTTTATTTATTTATATGACAGAGAGATCACAAGTAGGCAGAGAGGCAGGCAGAGAGAGAAGGGGAAGCAGTCTCCCCGCTGAGCAGGGAACCTGATGCGGGGCTTGATCCCAGGACCCTGGGATCACGACCTGATCCGAAGGCAGAGGCTTAACCCACTGAGACACCCAGGTGCGCCTAAAAATGAGTTTTGTCCATTTCTAAAATAATAAAGTGATTGGGTTGTGGAGGAGTGAGCAGGCCTGCGTTGCCAGGGAAATGGGTTTCTGCGGAGCAGTTCCCCTGTTCCTGAGTGGAAGGGACAGACCCAATCTTGGACCCTAAGTTAGAAGGTGCATCCCTGCGCATGTTTCGTTTTGTCCCCCTAGGCTGGCCGCTGGCCCCTGTGCTGAGCGCAGCCTTGGGGTCAGGGCATGGGGGAAACCCTGGGGGTCCATCCCCTCCCGGGGAAGAAGGCTGTGCTTCTCAGGCACTGTCGGGCCAGCCTGGGGTTGTGCGAAGCACTTTAGGCGAGCCTGTTGGGACCCACTGCGAGGCCTGCTGGGACGCCAGCTGAATTTGTGCTCGAAACGACGGGCTGCCGAGGGGAGGGCTCGCACCTCCACAGAAACGACTTACTCGGATCTTCTCTCCTGTCTCTAGAATAGCTGTGAACGCATCTTGTTAGTCTTCTTCCTAAGTGCCTGAGAGTTCTTGCTGCCGACACTGACAGGATGTTTTCCCTTCTATTCTCTCTGGTCATCTTGATACATGGGAATGATACGGATTTTCGTGTATTTTTTTCTCATCCAGAAACCCTCTTCCTCATTTAATTCTGTATAGATTCTCTTGAATGTCCTATATGGAAAACATCTCATCTCCAATCAAAGATCGTTCTATTTCTTTTCCCGCTGCAAATTGAACGGCGTGGATGGATGGAGGTTTTAAGAAATGGCAATTTGAATATTTACATCTTAGAAAAAACACATTTGGTAGCCAGGCGGGGTGACCATAGACGAAGAAGGGGCAGGTCAGGAGGCGCTGTGGTCACAGTCACGGGATAGCGCACGTCTGCCCTGGCTGGTAGGGGCAGTCAGGGCTGGGGTCCGAGGGATGATGAAGGAGCACGCGTCGAGGGGAGCCTGGGCGTCAGCCACGGCCTGCAGGTCTCTGCCTGTGGGTCCCTGTAGGAGTCACAGAGTGGGGAGTGACTTTGGCAGTAAAACGTGTCTCTGCTGGCAGGCTCGGCTAGGTGTCTGCAGCTTCTCTGTCCTTCTGAAATGTCCTACAGATAACTGTCCCGCTGGGACAGCGCCTGCTGCGACCTGGAGGTTGGAGAACGGGCTGGATGTAATGGGTGCAGAGAGCCTTCCGGAAGAAACCCTGTCTGCTCCAGACCACAGCGCCAGCTTCTCGGGGGATCCACTGGCCCTGGCGAGAGCCGGAGCTGCAGCGGGGAGGCCCACTACCAGGAGTGCGGTGCTCCGGAAGGAGGAGGCCCGGGCGCCAGCGAGGCCACCTCAGGTGCGGAGCGGCCCCTTCTGCGGCCCGTGTTTCTGGTTGCCGGCTGAGCCCATGGTCCACCAGCTGGGCCCACCGTCCGAACAGCTAACTTAGCTTGGCTCTGGGTAGTGTTTGGGTTTTTTTTTTTCCTTAGAGATTTTATTTATTTATTTGACAGAGACGCAGTGAGAGAGGGAACACAAGCAGGGGGAGAGAGAAGGGGGAAGCAGGCGCCCCACCGAGCCAGGAGCCCAGTGCGGGGCTCAATCCTAGAGCCCCAGGATCATGACCTGAGCCGAAGGCAGACATTTTAACGACTAAGCCCCCCAGGTACTCCTAGTGTTTGGCTTTTTAATGAAAAATAAGAGTTTCTAAAGCTGCTCCCAGGACCAGGCGTCTCTGTTGTCCTGGTTGGAGAGATGCACGTGAATTTGACACCGCAGCCTTCATCGGGCAGGCTGTCCTCACATTCTGCTGCTTCTGCTTCTGCTTCAGAAATGTGGGATTGGAGGGGATTGAGGTCTGCTTCCTGCTGAGGATAAACATCGGTAACTCATTCTTTGGTATAAAAAGGCCTCACAGGGCCACTGCTGTGGGTTTGGGAGGCAGGTGACTTGAAGCTGTGTCAGACTCTAAGCTTCTGTTTGTGGCGTGACTGTAGCGGAGAACCCGCTAGAAGATGGTCAGGAGGCGCTGTTGTCACAGTCACGGGATAGCGCACGTCTGCCCTGGCTGGTAGGGGCAGTCAGGGCTAGGGTCCGAGGGATGACGAAGGCCCGGTCCAAACAGTGTGCTTGGCACTGGCAGGCCTGCGTGTTGTCAGGTGGCCCCCAGCACGACGTGGAGTGCTGGGCACTGGGACTGAGGTCCTGCATTGACTCCACCTCGTGGGGCGTCATCAGGCAGGCAGGACTGGTCCTGGGCCATGAGCCCATTCAGCCTTCTGGAAGCACGGGAAGAGGTCTGTCCTGGTGCACAGATGAGGCGTGACACGTTTCAACCAAGATCGTCATGTAGCTTCTCTTTTTCCTTTAAGAAGAAACATAAGGATAAATGTATTGGATGTGTGTATTTATGTGTGTGTAAAAGGGTAGTAAATGCAGGGTGTCCAGCTTCACCTTTCCCCTGACTCCCATCACCTGCCTGGGGGTGCGGAGTAGAGCGTGTATGTTCGGTATAGGAGCGCTTGGCGTGAGGCGCACCCGCCCCTAGGTTTTGCGTGCTCTCCACGCCAGCTTCCGGTGCAGCGTGGGGACTCCCGAAGCCTCAGGCGAGCTTCCCTGATACCCGTGTGGCTCTCGAGCACGTGTCCGTCTCCTGTAGGGACTGCACAAAGCTGGAAGAGGAGGACCGACCCGGTCCCAGAGCAGAAGCCGACTGCAGCGCACCACAGTGTCCTCCAGACTGAAAGTGAGCCAGCAGCCTGTGAGGGACAGCAGAGCCCCTTGGGTGCCTCCGAACCCCACGTCCCCGCCAGCGTCTCCCAAGTGGTACGTGGTGGGGTGTGTGCTCCGCAGGGCGGGTGCCTGTCACTTAGGGTTGACGCACAGCTGCGGCCCGAGTTCCCACTAAGCACAGAAGCGTCTGCGGCTGAGAAATATGGGAGAATGTTTGTCCAGAAGCCTCTTGGTGCCTTTGTCCTTCCGACGGGGGCGGGAGCCTCTTGTGGCCACCGACCCACTGTGGGCGTGTGGTTCTGTGCGGGGGTCGCAGGTGTGCGCCAACCTGTGTCGCACAGGGGACCTCGCAGCTCAGTGCTGGGAGCTGTGCCTTCCTCGTGCGGAGTGTTCCGTGCCAGCGCGGGGCCTCAGCCCTGACGGTCTTGGGGACCCTTCAGTTGGCCTTTGCTGGGGGATGAGTATTTAAAGAGAACCTTAATCTCAAGTCGATACTATGAATCCTAAAACCATGGGGCTCTCGCGGCCACTGGGCGCAGTGAGGAGGAAGCGGACTTTCCGCATTAGCACGCGCGGGGGCGCGGCCCGTCCCACCGAGCGAGGCTGGCAGATCTTCTGGGGGCCACCGGGGGGCCAGCAGGTGGCGGGGAGCAGCCCGGCGGGCCGGCCGAGTGTGCGGCTATGCCTGCTCGTCAGCCCTCAGAGCTGACGCGGCGGCGACTTGGGTGTTAAAGGTTTTGCTGACGGAGCAGGGCTGGATCCGCTGTCAGGCCTGGTTTCACGACTCCGCTCTGAAGCGCGGGCTTTCCCGCGCAGGTTGGAATGAAGACACGGGTTCCGCCGCTGGGGGCTCATGTGGACCTCCGTGGGTGGATGCTGCTGCAGCCCCGAGTGCGGGGGGAGGGGGTGTCCGGGCGGCGTGCGGGGCGCGGGCGGGAGGTGTTGCGGGAGCCGGCGGCCGCGCTACCATGCTCCCCCAGCGGTGCTCTCCCGCGTTCACAGCGCTGCCTGGCTGAAGGTGAAGCCGAGCCCCAAGAGTGCTGCAAAGGAAGCATGGCTGCGGCAGGACGAGGCTCCGGACGGGAGACCGCGGAGGGACGCCGTTGCGCAGGAAGCTGTGAGGTTTGTGCAGCCTGTTTTCCACCTCTGGGAAAGGAGGGGCCCCGGCACTCAGGGTCTGGTGCACGCGATGCCAGTTCTGTCCTGCTGCGCTCTGCTGCCCCACGGCCGTGCTCTGCTGCCAGACGGCCCCATGCGCACGGTGACCCCTTTCCCTCTGTTCCTCACCACTGGGTGCTTTGTCACCGGCTGCTTGTCTGTGCGGCGCAGCGGTGAGCTCTACGGAGACTTCCAGAAATGGCTGGAAGAGCGAATCCCAGCCCCCGTTACTTACAGTCGCAGGAGGGGCTGGTTCCGACCGACCTGCGGTGGAGGTGGAGGGTGAGGAACAGTGGGTGGAAGGGGACGGGCTGCTTCCGGTGCAGAGAGACCGGCTCCCATCGGGCATGAGATGAGAACGTTCTGGAAGGAGTGGTGATGGTGGGGCTCTCCGTTCATGTGGCCAAGACTGCTCTTGCCTTATGGACTGTTGTGTCATTGGATGCTAGTCCCGTGTCCCAAACTAAAGGACACAGAGCCCCCCGTGCGACAGCCCTTGTTCTTGAGTGTGTGTGGGTGGTTTGGGTGGCCGTCCACACTCACTGGGAGTGCGTGTGCACAGAGCCGCCCATGAGGAGTTCCCGCGGCAGAGGTGGGGATCCCCGTGGAGCCCCGGCCCCGGCCCAGACCCGGGTGGCATGCGGGGAGAGGCAGGGTGGTCTGACACCGTTTACTGCCCAGCAGGCTTGCTTGGCTTGATGCCGAAACTTCCAGAACAGTGAAGGAGCTGGAGGAACTGAAAGCCGGAGCCTCGGACGAGATGCGGAGGCGGGGGTGAGTGCCCGTGTCCCAGGTGGAGCGCTGTGGCCGCTCCCCACGGGCAGGGGCTGTGTACACCTGGGCAGACCCCAGCGGGGTGCAGGTGGGGCCAGGATGGCTACTGGGCTTCTGTGCTGTCCCTGAGGTCCACTTCGCTCACTGTGGACACTGGTGGGACAGAGGGACCGGTGGGGCTCGAGGCTGTGGGAACGGCCAGGAAGCTGGCATAGAGGGGGGCGTTTGCGTCTGAGCGGGAGTCATGAGGGCTCACCTGTTGCTTCGGTCTGCGTGCTTGTGCCCCCAGGACCGCTGCGGCCTGGCCTCGCCACGTGGACGTGTACCCGTGTGACTGTGTGTGTGGTCTTTGCTACCAAGTGTCCCTCCTGGGCAGAGATGCCGAACGTCGGGGGGCTGGGAAAGCTGAGAGGTCGGCCTTGCGTCTTTTTTGTCCCCCGCCCCTGGGTGCTCTGCTCTCAGCCGGTGGACTGGACGTGCGTCTGTCCCCGGGTGCTGTGCAGGCACTTTGCTTCAGGGTTGACTCGAGTGGAGGGAGTTAGCGCCCAGCCAGACGCTTGTGGTCGGAGGGGTTGCTGGCGCCCTGGGGCCGGCCGGGCTGCTTCCCGCCTCCGGTCATAGCTTGCCCTGTGGCTGTCCTCATGGTGTGTGTGCTGTCAGCCCTCATGACACGCTGGTGCCCTGGCCGGCAGGCTCTGCGCCCTTCTCTTTTGTCTGTGGTTGAGGGTTCAAGCTACACCGTGGCAGGGGCGTGGTCGGGGGGCATGGCCAACTTGGTTTCAGCTCGGTTGAAGGGGTTTCAGCTTGGTCCTGGTCTTGGGGTCTGGGATCGGGGCTGCGTTGGGCTCCTTGCTCAGGGCAGAGTCTGCTCGAGGTTCTCTCCCTCCCTCTGTCCCTTCCGCCCACTCACTCATGCAGTCTCTCTTGGACGGACAGGACAGAACAGGTCACAACCACAGAGCCGTGGGGTTGGAAGGGCCTCACTCGGCCGACCTGCCCACGCGGTCACACATGTCATCTGTGACGGGACGGCCCTGCTGAGGCAGTCCCTTCCTCTGCCTCCTAGCCTTCAGGAGCAGCCCTGGAACCCCTACCCACTGTCTTTTGGCCAGGGAGCAGGACAGCAGCCCACTGGGCCCCGTCATCCCTTTGGGCAGTCGTCTGTGAGAAACGCACGCACGCGGCCCAGAATAGTAGGGACAGGAGGTTCCTGCGACAACAGCTCTCATGGGAGTGGGCCCCCACTGACTGTCCGTCCTCAGTCCCTCCTGGTTCCTCCTCAGTCACTCCTCCCCTTCTGGAGCGAACCACCGTCCCAACTCCGCTGTTCGTCTTCCCATCGCCCCCACCTGTGAGTCTGTCCCCGACGGCCGTATCCCTGATGGTTTGCTGTGCAGGGCTGAGGTGCTGCCGCTGTGAGGGGCGTGGCCCGGGCAGTGCGGCTTCTGGCTCCCAGGCCATCCGCGGGCTGGGTCACAGGCCGGGTCACGGGCAAGTCCCACGTACGTGTCGGGGAGGTGTCGTCGGGGTGGGGTCCCACGTTCAGTGTGGGGCTCCGTTCCGTCCCCCGACCTCGCTGACATCTACTGCTGTCTGCTAATTCTGGCCCCTGGGGTGAGCGTGTGGTGGCACCTGTGCTGTGCTCCTCCTTGCGTCGGCTGAGGCTGCGTGCTGTCTTGCGTCGGCTGAGGCTGCGTGCTGTCTTGCGTCGGCTGAGGCTGCGTGCTATCGTGCCGGCTGTGAGGCTCTCCGTGTCTGGGCGTGATCCGGCGCAGACGGGCATGCAGCAGCGGGGGCTTGTCTGCGAGCGAGCTTCCGGATGAGGTCTTGACAAGTAGTTTTGGGTCCTGACGGAGAGGAGTTTGTCGGTGTTCTGTTGGACGGCCGCACAGATCGTCCGTGCTCTCCCCAAGTGCTCTGCTGGTGTGCTGTGTTCTCCCGTTGGCGGCCGGCTCTGAGCCAGCATCTGTGTGGGACACCAGTGCAGCTCCATGCGTCTCTCTCCCCGCGGAGACGTGCCGTTCTCGCGCTGTCCGCTGGGAGGGCTGCTGGGCTGCTCTTTACTCCGGGGCGAGCGGCCGCCCTGCTGGTGAGGGAGCCTTGAGGGTGGTTAGTCCTTCCCTTGGGGCGGGTCAGAGCATCTGGACGCTTAGCCTCTGGTGGCCAGTGTCCCAGGAGCGTCCAGCATGCCTGTGGGTCCAGAGACGCTCCTGAAGGGGCGGCCAGACTTCCCTGCCAGTTGGAGAGGGGCCCCCAGGCTCCTGTCTCCCACGTTTAGGCCGCCCCCAGGCCCCCACCTGCCTGCTCCCACCAGCCCCGTGCCGTGAAGTCAGCAGGGCCGCGCGTGGCCCCTCTGCTTTCCCCTTGACTCATCCAGAGTTGAGCTCAGCTGCTGGACGCAGTTGGTTACCACGCTGTCCTGTTTTCCAGAAGCATTTTGCTTCCTCTCTATGGGTTTGTGTCTGACTCCGGGATAGCGGGGTTTGGAGAAGGAACAAAATAAGTTTGACTTGTTAGGTCTCCTGTGTCTTCGAGTTGTTGAAAGATGGTCACTTCTCTTTGGAAATGTACTGAGAACCTCGCGTACTCATTGAGACGTCAGAAGTGGCCTCAGCGGGTCCCAGACCGGCGGTGCACGGCTGCGGGGTGCTTGCTGGAAAGGCTGCATCCCGGCCGACTGCAGGTCTGCTCTTTAACAAGACCCCTGGGACATCGTGTGGCTGTCAAGATTAGAGCAGCTCTGTGGTTTTACAGTCGTTTCATTTCCCTCCGCCCGGAGTGGTACCTAAATATACAGACTAGGATGTTTTCTTGCGTCGGATCTTAATTTTGGATTTTATTTCCACGTAGAGTGTCAGACACCCAGCTAGCAGACAAGGTGGAGAAGGCAGTCCTGGAACGTTTGAAGCCTCTTCTGGTCACGGCCCAGGTAATACCATCGCTTGCCCTTGGAAGCGCCAGACTGAAAGGTGGCCCTCTGTGAGGCCTCGTGGCTGCCGGGCCACACTGTGCTGTGTGGTCCGCCTGCGGTGCTGCCTGGCCCCGCAGGGTCCACGGGTAGGTCCGCAGTGCACATAAGGGACCGAGACGGGAAGAGAGAGTCTCACGTCTGAGAAAGGGGAGCTTTCAGTTTAGGGAATGAGCTGAGGCTCCAGGCTCCGTTGTTGATGAGGTAGATCTGCGGTGGTGTTGGTGCTGCTGTGTCTGCGCGAGTCCTGGGCGCGCTCACCTCCGTGGGCGGGATGGTCGGCGCGATTTCCCGCGGGCCCAGGCCTGTGTGCAGATTTTCCCCCCCTCGAGGAGGAGGTGTCATGCAGTGTCACTGGCAGCTGTGGTCCTCCCGTGGGCGGTGAGCCTGAAGCACCGGCTGGCAGGGCATGGGCCGTGGAATAGTCTTGTCTGCGTGCACATGGGGGCCATGGGGAGTGTCGTAATCTCACATGGAACGAATGGTGTTCTGGGGCCCTGAACGACCATTGCAGTCCGTACCTCCAGTGTAAGAAGTGCATAGTCCTCGCGAGAGTCCTGGGACATCTCAGGGCAGAGCAGAGGGGCAGCTGTCCCCGGCCCAGCCGGCCACCTCCTTGTTTCCTTGCTGAGTGAACCGGCGCAGAGATGTGGAGCAGCTGCTGAAAGACACACGGCCAGAGTGGAGGAGGAGGAAAAGGGGCACAAAGCCAAGAGCAGCACGCAGCCTTTCTGTTCCCGAGGACATGAGCCGGGAACTGCCGCGGAGCCTAACGGAGCCACAGCCGATGCCGGAGATCATGACGGCTCACGGGTCACGCTTGTCTGTTTGCAGAGGGTCAGCTCTTCTCAGGAAGCAGATCATCAGCCGAGGGACCGGCTGTCAGCAGACGTGGCAACCGGCCAGCCTGTGGAGGAGGTGAGTGCGCGGTGGTGTCCTGCCGACACTGCCTTTGTGTCGTGAGAGCGTCCCGGGCCAAAAGGGAATGGAAGTACATGGGTTCCCGTGAGTGCTGGGGATCCTGCTCCAGGATGGGGAGGCGACGGTTCTTCTTGGCTGGCTGACACACACAGCGAGATCTCAGGAGCCACAGGGTGCTGTCCATGGTGCCATTCTCTCCTGAGGACAGGATGTGGCTGTGGTGTGTGGCTCTGAGTGCTGGTGGCCTGCGGCCCGAAAGCAGCCACCGTCTCATCTTGCCATGCAGCCTGGCTTTGCTCGCAACGGGCCTGACGTCCTCTGTGCTGAGGGTCACTGCTAGGCAGGCTCGTTCACTGAGTGCCGGATGGTGCCTGGGACTGAGCAGAGAAGGGTCGGTACGATTTGGGGAGCACGAGAGCACGTGCGGTGGCCAGGTGCCCTTGCGTGTCCCCCCAGAGGACCTGTGTCTGGCCCGTGCGGGAGTGTTGTTGCCCGGCGGGGGCTTGGGCTGTGGGGGTGGGGGTGGGTCTCCACCGGGTTGGAAAGCAGCCGTGGCTGTCTGGACATGGGGCAGAGCTGGTGTGCAGGCCCAGGCGTAGGGGAAGTGGGACCAAGCCATAGCGGCCCGGTGACACCGGGTCAGGAGGAGTGCGGATTGAGAGGGCATGTCCCACGGTGATGCTCAGGCGGAGCTTGGCTGCCTCCTGAGAGAGAGCCTGGTGGATGCGGCTCCCACCTCACCGCCCCAGCCTCTTGTGACAAGTCGCAGGTTCCACAGCTTCTGAGGCCAGAAGCTGAGAGCGTGACCCACGCACCCGGTGCAGCCCCCGTGTGCCCTCTGCAGCCCTGTCCCCAAGTGGTCCTTCCTCCTGGCCTAGCCTCTCAGCCGGGGCGGCGTCCCCAAGGGACCGGCAGGGCCGTCAGCAGAGCCGTCAGCTGTGGGTTTGAGGTTACCAGCCTCGCATGTGAGAATTAGACCGTGTAGATCGTGGCACTAGGTGGTCTCAGGGAGAGTTAGTGACAAGGACTGCAGCCCTGTCAGCAGCTAGTGTCCCGGGCTCGACGTGGGCGTCCCCGTGGAGGTTTCCAGGCAGCCCTTGGAGGGTGTGCGTGTGAAGAATCACTGAGTCGGCCCGGCGACGTGGGAACAGGCGTGTGCTGTGACCCTGTAGGACTGGGGGCCTTCCCTTCCATGCAAACGCTCCCAAGTCCCATCTCGAGAGGGAAGGAGACGTTCGTGTCCCACTCTCGCCGCATTCGCTTGCGACACGACATGAACACCTCAAGGGTCCCTTTCCAAAACATTCGAGTGTTTTCCGAGTTGAAAGCTGTATGTGCATGTGGCTAAAAATGCAGTCATTCAGCGCAAGTGTGGTGTGGAAGCTAGATCGTCCTGCACAGGAGCGACCTTTCGTCTTTCTGTGTCGGTGACTTCCGGTGACCTCTGGATCAGCGTGTTGGAGCATCCTCATCTTTTCTGAGGGCACACGGGCTTCCTGACGTCCTGTCATCCGTAGATGAGAAATGGGACATGTGCAGACACGTGTCTGCATTAACGGACCTGTGTTCTTGGGTTCCTCTGTTCTAGATGTTTCTGTGACTCCGTTGTCTGATTATTTGGCTGATTTTTATTTAAGTTAAGGTTGGGCATTTGTTCCTCTCTCTATTGGCTGCTAACACACATATTTTTTCTGATCTGCTGGAGGGTTTTTTGAGTTGCTGCGGGGAGTACTGCTGGGTCACGTCCCCACGCCCGTGCTCATGAGCCCTTCTAGCTCCAAGACAGGACGGCCCCCGTCTCCCTGCTGAGGGTGAGAGCGAGGCTTGGGCTTGTGGGCACAGCAGGCAGTGCCAGGACCGTGCGCCCCACAAATGTCTCCTTCCAGAGCCTGATGCCATTGCTTCCCAGCACACGTTCCTTGTATAACCCCTCAGAGCAGGTCACAGACGCATCCTTGAGTATGAAGAGCCGGAGCGTGCAGACGCTTCGCAGATCGTAAAGTGCTGTGGGGCGTCATGGGCACGGGGTCAGGAGAAGCTGGCGAAGTGCTCCCGGGTGAAGGGTAGAGAGCCTGGCATGAGGGCAGAGCATGAGGAGCCCCGTGACGTCATGAATAGACGTTCTTCCAAAAGCCTGGAACCGCACAAGAACAGACCTGTCATCTGGGCCCGACCCGTGGGGTAGCGGGCTTTTTCTCTGGGTGTGGCACAAGGCGAACGTGTGCTTCACCGGCTGGCAGGTGCTGCTCTCGGTCGTGTGCCTGGTTCGCCGAAGCATCTGAGTGGCCGGTGGCCGCTGTGCTGATGTGGCTGCTTTGGGCAGTGGTAGGGGTGCAATGGAGGGGATGGCCACCGGCCACCTTTAGATCTTTCGTTGCCTCTCCACCCACCTCGCTTCACAGGCTGCAGCTGTGGACCGTGCAGCCCACAGCCTTCACCAGCTGGGGGACTGCTTGGAAAACGCTGCCCATGGGCCCTGGACCACGACCCACCATGGGGGCTTGGAGTCAGAAACCTCAGCGCCGATTGGGGACGGCAGAGGCAGCCCGGATCTGGAGGGCCTGATGCTGCGGGTGGAGGAAATGGAGGTAAGGTCCGGGGCCGCCCCCCACGCTTCTGCAGCCCGGATGCTCGTCCCGGCCCCACTGTGGCCAGCATCAGGCCTTGGGAGATGGGGTGTTTGCGAGGTGTCAGCACCCTGCTGGACGCAGCTCAGGACGTGGTGTCATCGGTAGGTGAGGGAGCCCCCCTGGGACCAGAGCTGGGGCCTGGACTTCCCACCCTGGCACGGGTTCCCTGCAGATCACACAGCATCTCTCTTCTTCACTTGCCGTGATGCCACCTCAGGACCTTTCATCATATGAGCTTATGCCTCCAGCAGGACCCAGCCTGGGGCCTGGAGTGTCCAGAGTGGGGAACTGAGGCCCGGTGAGGGAGCAGAGGACGCGGCTGCCGTCACCAGGGGTGTGCTGGGGCGCTGGGCCTCCTGGTCCCCCCCCATGCCAGCCGGTCCCGTCTAAGAGCCCCATGACCGAGTCTCTGTTTGGATTTGCTGCTAAGTAGAAACAGGAAGACCGTCTTTTCTTGGTTTTTAAAAACATAAAGTGTGTCGTTCGCCCCCGTGCTAACACAGTTACCCTTCCCGGGGGTACCCGTCTGGCCTGCAGCATCCAAAGCGGCTGGCTCTAGCCCTGTGGGGCGATGGAAACCTATTCCGACGGGGCCCACGGCTCACGTTTGAAGTGGTCAGCGGCCCGTGGGACAGGCCGCCTGTCAAGACAGGTTCTTGTGGGCAGTGCTGGTCTCCGTTAAGATGGGTCAGATGAACTCCCCGTTAAATTTTAGACTTGGCCTCGTGAACGCCCTCGCCGCCTGTTTCTGGCAGTGTGCCACATCGCATCGGTGAGCCGTTCTGGTGCAGAATGAAACTACTCATTGCTCATCGTTAAACTTGTTTCTTTTACAGAAATACCGGGAGATAATTTGCCAGAGATATAGTAAAATCGTATATGCTGATCCTCACCTGTGGGGGCAGGAAGGAAAGACGGGTGAGTGTCCCCCCGCATCCCCCCACGCTCCCCCACACCGTATGCTGCAAGGTTTTGGACGCACAGGAACGTTGCAGACCTTGGGGACCTGCACGTGCCTGCACGCGCCGCCCACCAGCCCGTCCCGTGTGTGGGTGCGTGTCAGAGCGTGGCAGGTGTGGGCGCGCGTGACCCTAAATGTTACAGCGTGTGTTTGCAGCTAGAGGGTCGCGTTTCTCTGTGGCTCTGTTTCCTTTTGAGATTGAACTTACATGTGATAAAAGCACGGATGTTAATTGTGTCCTTAGCTGGGTTGTGGCAGACGGGTACACGGCGGGCTTCTTGCACGTGAACACGCCTCCTGTTGATCCGTCTGCCTGCGGGTCCTGGGCTGTTGGGGACCAGCGCGTGTGAGCTCGTGGGTGTGTGGCCTGCGCGGATGCCAGCAGGTCCCAGGACAGGGCTGTGCTTCACTTTGGGGGAAACTGCCAGGCCTGCACCCGGGCGCCCGGCGGTCTGGGACTGCAGCTGTGGTGACGGGCGTGGACTCGTGTCTTGTGGTTGTTTCATGCCCTCGATGAACAATGACGTTTAGAACGTCTCTCTGTGATCGTCAGCTGTGGCGTCTGTCTGCGTGAGGCTTCCTGGTGCTTCGTACGTTTTTGAACATCGTGGAGTCTTTTGTCTGGAATCGTAGAGTCCTCTGTGTTCTGAGTTAAGTGTTTTGTCAACTGCATCCGTTGTCCTCCTCATGCCAGCTTTAGTGAGCTGCGACTCACCTTCCTTGGACTCGGCCTTTGGAGCGCGTGGCTCGGCGGTTTCCTGTGTGTTTGCGGAGCTTCCAGACCCCGGGACACGTCGTCCCCGCGTGCCGGCCCTGCTCTCGCGGCCGCGGGTTTCCTCAGACAGACGTGGGCCGGTGTTTGCCAAGCTTGTTCTCAGGTGTAGCTTGTTGTAGGGACGTTTCTGACTTCGAAAAATCTAACACCAACTTTTTCCTTTTTCCTTTGTCTAAGGAACCTTTGCCTACCCCCAAGTTTGGAAGGGGGTGTCTTGTTTTCTTCTAGAAGCTTTTCAGGTTTAGCTTTTGTGCGTACGGCTGGGTCCATCTCGAATGAAAGTTGTCCTGTGACGTGAGGTGGAGGGGAGGGTCTGGTTTTGGTTCTCCTCCCGAGGGATAGCCCTGCGGTCCCCGGCTGTCTGCGGAGGAGATGCCCGCTTCCCGCTCCCCTGCTTCACGTGGACACAGTTGCTGTCTCCTGTCACGGCTGTGGCCGGAAGTGCCACTCGTCAGCGGCCACCTCATGGCCGTGGGGAGGTGCCGCACACAGGGCGTGAGTGCAGAGCGTTGGTGGGGGAGTGGCCGCTGCTCTTCTAGAATCAGGCTGTGGGGTATGGCCTGGGGGGACGTGTGTACTGTGCCACATGCTGACGGACGTGAGCCATCTAAGCGCAGCACTCATTTTGGCCTTTCGTGTGTTCTGTGGTTCTCTAGCCCCTGCCCCCTGCTCGTGGCGTGTGCCCCCCAGCCAACACTGTGAGGTGCCACAGCTGTGCAGCTGCTCTGGGAGGCTGGGGTCCCCTGGCCCCACCTGTGCGGGGCTCCTGCCGCCCCCACTCTGGAGCTCGGCTCCTCCCTCCCTCCCTTGCCTGTGAGCTCCCTGGCCGTCGTGCCCGTCGTGCGTCGCGAGGGTCGCTGGTGAAGGGATCTCCCCTCCCAGCCAGGCCGCAGAGCTGAGGCCGGAGTTGGTGCCCTGCCGTGCGCGTGCAGCAGGTTGCGTTGTGCAGCAGCCGGCTGTACTGCAGGACTCTGCTCTCGTTTCAAGGACAGTTCAGGCCAGTCACTGCTGCTGAGCGTGTGAAGGCTCGACGTGCCCCCGACAAGCGCGGTCTACTCCGAGAGTGAGCACTCCTTGCCTGGGAAGTCCCGGAGTCCTGTGTCTATCGCTCTGGTTGCGTGCCCAGCTGTACCACAGAACCGCCCCGAGAGTGGTTTTTCCTTCTCTTGTTCTCTGCTCGTGTGAACAGTGGACAGCTGTCCTGTGTGGTGTTTTTGCAAACACTGAGGGACGTAGCAAGGATGTAACAAGGATGCCATAGGCGCGTCGGCGTGAATCTGGCTCACCGGGCTCCTTCCCAGAGAGCAGCACACGTTTTCTTCCTCTACGTGAAACACCCTTCAAGTTTCAAGTGACCCAGAGCTCAGAGGGCTGTCAAGGTCAAGGCTCGTTAGTAAGTCCGTGTCCTGACTGCCATCGCAGCTCTCTCCCGGTGATGCCCAGAGACAGACTGAACCAGCTAATTAAGCGTTCCGCCGGGAGTGCTTCCTTCCTTCCCTAGTAATCAGACCATCTCAAGATTAACAACGAACCCAGGTGCTCAGGCATCCTCGAGTGCTGGCCCTGACGGGAGCCGCCTCTTCTGGGGCTTCGCACAAGCCTCTGGCAGAGCGTCCTCTGGGCTCCCGAGGCTCCTGAGCGGGCTCATCGCGTCTTAATGCCAAGTCCTTGTTGTGACTTTAAGTTCGCCTTTTCTTTGCAAACCGGAGCATTTCTGCCCTGTTGGACCCTGGTTAGGTTTGAGAGATGGGCGTGTGGCCTCGCCACGGGCCCAGCTGCGAGGATGGCTCTGGGAAGCCTGCCGGCGTGTCTCCGCGGTCACTGTCTGCTTCTCCTCTTCTAGGGCAGGCCCCCCCAGCAGTAAGTGAGAGGCCTCTCTCTCCTCATCCAATCAGGATCACAAAGACCCCAGCTCGCAGAGACCCCGACGTGAACATCGTGTTGGAAGAACCCAGGAATGCCAAGTGAGTGGAGCTGAGACCAGCATCAGACCCGTGTCCAGGCGCTGGCTTGCCCCTGGGAAGCCCTGGGGTCCTTTGATTCCCACAGGACAGAGCCAGACCTCCCAAGCTCCGGGAAGGCCCTGGGAAGTAGCGTGCTCGCGGGGCGTGCAGGCCTCTGAGGGCAGCGCCACTGTCCCGGCTCATCTTCTGTGACAGACCTGCTTCGAGCGCCCACTCTGGCCTCCGGTGCAGGGGCTCCCGCCATGGGCAGGGCGAGCAGGGCGCAGTGGGGGGTGCTGGCTCTGTTCAGGCGGGAGGGAGGCCTTCGCCTGTCCACGTGGCAGGTGGAGGGAACCACTCAGCCCTGCTACGGTGCGCTGGACGCTTTCCTGACCGCCTTCTTCCCTCAGTTCCCTGGACGAAAGCGTGGGGATGGATGAGAGGTCTGAGAAGAGCGGGGCCCGCCTTGCACCCCTCCCAGAAGAGTGTCCGCAGAAGGACGGCCAGACCGTGCTGCACGTTCCCCCAGGCCTGCGGCACAGCATTGGCGACTACTGTAGCCGCTTCGAGCAGTACCTCCGCCTGGTTGCGCACGAGGCTGTGGGCACCTTCAACCCGTGGCTGTTGGCCGAGAGGTCAGTACGATGTCGTGGCTGCGCCAGGGGGCCAGGCGCTGAGCGGGAGCGCCCAGAAGGCTCACAGAGGGACAGGCCGGCATGTGGGCTCCCCGGGCGGGCTTTCTCTGCCACCTGCCTTCTCAGGCAGAGGAGCTGGCGAAGCAGGTGCCTGTCGCTGTGTCAGGAGCGCTGGGCGGCCTCCCTGTCGGGTCCGCGACCCGAGCCAGCTGGGCCGGGGCGCCTCCCAAGAGGGGTGGCTGCCTGGGGTTCTCCCGCTACTGGTACTTGGAGAAGGAGTGTAAACCGTGCGTTTAAAGGCACATGTAACTTTGTTCCTTTGCACTGTGGTGCACGTGGGGGTCCTGGCCGGCACCTGACGCAGCCCTACGGACGGCTGCCGTCCTGGTCTCTGAATGGGTGCTGGGCCTCGGCCGGCCCTTCCTCTGGCCACTGCGGGCTGCTGCCAAGAAATCCTTCCCACCACGCCCTGCACGCCTGCCCTGCACGCTCGCTCGCCCCGCACCCACACCCGCCCCGCATGCCCACTCGCCTGCACGCCCGCAGTCAGACGCTCCCCTCGCGATGGGTCTCTGGCCTCCACGTCCCACTTGTCTCCTGAGACCCTCTTTCCTTCCCTCCCCACAAAATGGGCCTGACCGCTTTCTGGATCTGCGGGGTGGCTCTTGTCCTGGGCCGTCCTTCTCTCGGCACCTGTGCAAGCAGCCCCCACCCCGCCTTCCCGGGGGTCTCCTCTCTGGTTTGCCAAGCACACGCTGCCCGGTGCAGGGAGGCCAGGCTGACACTCCGCATCTGTGCCCCTTCATGCCATCTTCCCCACAGACTCGCGGCTGCTGCGTTTCCATTGTGGGTGTTTTGGTTCCGAGCTCGCAGCTTCCTTCTCTTGCAGGAGTATAGGGGGCCCTGCCTACACACTTGGCCCTCCCCTCCAACCACCTCCACTCGGGGAGGCCTTTGTGCTCAGTGGGTCCATCAGCGGCCCTCTCTCCCCCGACCTTGGGTTTTTCCCTTCTTTGCATGGCCCCTTAGGGTTCCAGTACCTGCCCTTCGCCCTCCCCAGTCTTGGGTATTTCTCCTACACGTCTGTTGTGCGCGGTCTCCTGCCGAGGTCTGTGATCCTGTTTCCTTGTCTTGCTCTGAAGTGGGACCAGGATGGTGGCTCATGTCTGTCCCCTGTGTTGCCCCCAAGCCTTCCCTTTCCCATGCCCTCCGGGCCTCTCGATTCTTCTGCGTGGGCTGTGCGTTTGTTTTCTGGGGAGGAGAACGGGGAAGCCTGCGGGCCTTGTGTGTTCCCTGGCACGCACAGTGGGACGCTCCCTCCTCCCAGACCTGCCTGTGTCGGTTAGGCTGATGGGCCTGTGGCACATCTGAAATGAGCCGAGGAGGACAGAGCGTCTGTCGAGTGGCCTTCCCATGATCCGTGATGCCTTTCATCTGTTGTCCCGCTCCCGGCCCGGAGGAGTCCGAGGGTTAGGGGCAGCGGCCTTTCTGTGGGCCTTCCCGCTGGGTCCTGCAGGGACTGCGCATGTGCACGTCCCAGCTCCGAGGGCTCCCGCTCCGGTCTTGTTCTCTTGCGGGCTTCTGGAGCCTCTGAGGGTCGTGTCCACCGCATCCTGGAGTAGCCGCTGGGGTCAAGGGAGTCAGCTCAGCTTTACTTGTGTTTTTCATGCCTCCACTGCCTGCCGCCGAGAACAGCGCTGTTCCCGTGTGGGAAAGGAGCGGACGGCGTGATCGGGCATAAGGGTGCTGGTGGGAGTGGCCAGGGTGGTGTTGCTCTCGACAGGAGCAGACTCACGGGGTCCCGGAGACCTGTGGCCAGAATGGGCAGGGGGAGCCGCAAACCTACCCATCCTTCGTGAATCCCTGTTGTGCTCCGTGTCACCCGAAGGCTGTGTGGAGCCATAGATGACGGCCAGCAGGGACAGGCAGGAGCATTGGGAGCCGTCGAGCCGCAGAGCGGCGGAAGGAGACCCAGCTGCTGGAAGCGCTGCGGAGGCCAGGGGCGTGGGAGCCGGGTGCCTGTGGGCAGAGGTGTGGGTGAGTGGGAGGGGTGGGCGGACTCTGAGCAGGGCTCAAGCTGGACCAACCAGGACGCGTGTCCTCGGGAGTGAAGGACGCGGACACACGGGGACACAAGCTTGGGACACTGAAAGAGGAGGTCCTGAGGAGAAGTGAGTTCTCAGAAATTACGAGTACGATGGCCAGAGTCACCGGAGAGTTCACGAGCCAAGCCAGGCCCCCCGAGGCAGGCAGCAGAGCGAGCAGAAGGCAGGAGAGACAGGACTTTGCAGATCCGCCGCTGGTTCTAGGAGTCACGAGTCTAGGAGACGTCCCGGGGCTGTGGTGTTCAGCAGCTGGACCGTGGGTCACGCTCTGGAGGTGGGGAAGTCTGAGGCCGGTGTGCGAGCCGTCTGCTCTCTGGGGAGATGGCGGCCAGCCCCGGGGCCCCTTCCTGCAGGGCCTGAGCGCCCTCCGCCCCCTGGGGCTGAGGCTTCAACAGGCTTCTGTTGTGGGGACACGGATGTTCGGGCTGTGGCAGCAGCCTCTGGTGGTGGGAGCCGCGTCCATGAGAACAGGGAAGCGGATGTGGGAGACGCCCCGGAGGCCACCCACCTGCGGCGAGTGGGTACGTGAGGAGCGACGGCACAGACTGGGCAGAACGCGCCTCGGGACATCACTGCAGGAAGCCACGTGGGCGTCCCGTGTGGGGGGCAGGCGACAGACGGTCCCAGGGAGTCCCGCGGGCCCCTTCACGAACCTGATAGGAGAACAGCGTGTCGTTTTCAGCTCGACTCCACTGGAAGACGTCCAAGCATCCCGCAAAGTCCCTCGAGCTCAGAGCTTGGCGAAGCCATTGGATGAGGTGGCAGAGTGAAGGCGCCATCCGGATTCCGCCGTCACATGCAGCGCCCAGAAACCTGGTGGCCGGGCAGCAGTCCTCAGTGAGCTCCTGGGAACATGGGGCGCCAGCACAGTGTGGACGTCAAGGAAAGCGAGACAGGACTTAGGAAGTGAGACCCCGGCGCGGGAAGCCGTCATGCGAGGGAATTATTGAGTGGGGTGGGGAGCACCCGCCCCTGTGGAGGGAGGACGGAGGGCTAAGGAGGGTCGGTGAGAAGGTGGAGACAGGAAGGAAACGGGCTGTTACCCGGGGCACAGGGGCACCTTTGCATCTGTCTTGTAGTTTGGGGTGGGCGAGGGCCAGGAATGTCGAGAGCATAGTGGGTGATTCTGGTCGTGGTGGTCCTGGAATCGGGACCACCTCCTGCTCAGGACAGATGGAGCCTCCACAAGCTACAAGCTGATGGTCAGCCCGGGGGGTACGGGGGCCTTTTGAGGACCTTCGGAGACGGATCCCAGGGGTGGGAGCCCAGGATGTGCTGTGGCAGCCTGGGAATGCTCCTGGCGGGGACTGGGACCCCTTGGGCAGTGCTCTGGGCATCAGGACGGGGCTGGGCATGCTGTCCACACTGCTGGAGCCTCGGACCGTGGGTTCCAGAAGGTCTACAAGCCCCAAACACGGAAAGTGAGAAGAAATCCACACATAGGCGCATGTCGCAATTTTCTTGAAAAATAAGAGGAAACGTGAAAATCACTTGGAGGAGGGCAGAGCGGGAAGCAGAGCGCTAGAGGCTGGGGCGTGTGGCGTCCCATAAGGGCAGAGGGGAGAGGGCCGCCACTCTGGCACGGGTGCGTCGCGGAGGTGAGGGGTTCCGACAAGTGAAGTGAGGACGCTTGTCACTGGCTGCTTCACCATGGGAAATGGCAAGTGTGCATTTCTGGGGCAGAGCAGAAGCGGGGCCAGAGGAGAGGTGAGCGTGGGCATGTGTGCGGCGGTGGGTGTCCGTGGGTTCGATGACGCCCGCCCATGTCATGGCAGGATGAGCGTGACAGCTACTTCAGAGCCTCTGGGAGCCACCAGGGAGACGGCAAGAATGTCCGCAGTCAGGCTTGGCATCCAGGCACATGGGAGCAGAGTGTGCAACGTCCACAAGAGCAGCGAAGAAAAAATACCACAGATCTCCACGGAGTG
This sequence comes from Mustela lutreola, assembly GCF_030435805.1. Lineage (NCBI taxonomy): Eukaryota > Metazoa > Chordata > Mammalia > Carnivora > Mustelidae > Mustela > Mustela lutreola. Next base: position 60,598,421 of record NC_081304.1, on the reverse strand, counting down.
GAGCAGGAGATGGGAGGGAGCCGGCGGACGAGGAGCAAGTACCCGTTTCGCTGGCAGTGAGGGGCTCTGACGTGTCGGGGTTGCGCTGAGTGGAGAAGACCACACGTATCAGGGGAGGACGGTCTGAGCCGCAGAAGCTCCGCACGTCTGGGTGGGGGTGGCTGCGCGCTGTGGCTAGGCTGTGGGGACCCACATTCATGTTTCTCACCTGTCCTCCCAAACCCCCCAGCTTGGAATGAGCGGAAACTCGAACCTCCCGGTATTTCCCACCAGTAACCCGATCTAGGGAAAGGGGCAGACGGCATACGGTCCAAGCGGCTTGGACACGGCCTGTGTGCCCTCGGTGAAGCCCAGAGAGCCGTGGCCGCATGTGTTTCTGCTCGGTGGGCGTCTGGCGCGGACACAGGAGGGCCGATCAGATTAGTGCGTGCGTCTGTGTGCCATGTGGGGAGGATACGGGATGGACGCGGCAGGTGTCCGTGTGTCTGTCTGGCCTGTCTGCTGAGAGAGCCTCCATGCTGTGGCCCCAGGAGCACAGAGCACCTGGCTCCTGAGCGCCGTACTCCCTAAAATGTGCCCGAGCCCCTCGGGGAAATGGCTGGGTCTTGGTGCGGGGCTTGGAGTGGGCACAATGGCCAAACCGTCCCCCTGAGCCAGGAAGGAGGGGTCAGAGAACCAGGGGGCAGTTGGGGGGACCCAGGAGCAGCTAGGGGTGGGCGCCCATGGCCGTGTGGGGCACAGGTATCAGAGGGGCAATGTGTGCACAAATACCCCGGATCAGTTACAGGCGAGGCCCCCTGCTGGGAAGGAGGGAGGGAGGGGCGAGCACGCGAGTCTGTCTGGGAAGGGGAGCCCCCCTGCAGCCATCCGACGGCGGCCGGGCCTGCACCTGTGCCCGAGTCCTGCGGCAAGGCACCCCTGTCAGGGGGGCCTGGCGCAGCCAGAGAGCTGGCCACGACCCCGCAGCGCCCCAGCAAGCCACGTAGGATGGCCGGATGCACTGAGGGACACGGCGTCCCTTCTGTGGCCTTGGTTCCATAGGCCTGGACTGGGGGACATTCCACAAATAAAGACTTTGCTCTTTTGGAAAACGTCCAGGTTATGAGAGAGGCTGGGGTCGGCCGCAGACTTGTTGGGGAGCTGGAGAGGCGGTGGGCAGCGGCTACAGTGCTGGCCTGGGTTGGGTCCTGCCCCAGAGTAGATGCTGTGTGGCACTTGGTGGCCGTGAGCCCATGTCTTGTCAGTGGCAGCATGGGGGTGACTGTCCCAGAGGAGGTACCCGGGGGCGGGGGCGGGCAGTGGGTAGGGCATCCGTGGGGACGCCAGGTCCTGCCACAGCCTGGCTGTGGGGTCCCGGCAAGCGGGGCCTCTGGCCTGGTGTTCCCTGTGCAGAGGTGCCACGGCCCCGAATCTTACGTGAGGCTCGGGCCCGCCCGCTGGGTGAGTCCCGGCTCCCATGGCCATGCCCCTACAGCTGTGTTGTTTGTCTTCAGCTTCTCCGATGAGCTGGTAGATGAGGCTCTGGGGGCCGTGGCCGCGGAGCTGGAGGACGCGTGCGAGGACTACGCGGAAGCCGTGTTCACCTCAGAGTTCCTGGAGGCCGCAACCTGAGGGCTCCGTCTGCAGTGGATTTCCTCCCCGGGGCGCATGGGAGCCCCTGAGCCTGGCTGCCCCTCTGTGCCTACTGGGTGCTGCCCGCAGCAGGGGCCCCTTTCCATCCTCTCGTGGTCGTGGTGATGGCTCTGGTGGTTGATGATGGAGGGCAAGGTGTTTCTCAGCACCTGGAAATTGTGAATTATGACAATATAATAGTTTCTCAATGTGTAGTTTCCCCATTGAAATCCTATGTTTGTTTTGCCACTGAGTCTGGTAACAGGAGCATGGGGAAAGGTGCTGGCAGGTGTATTTCCCGAAGGTCCACGTTGCTGCCCAGCCGCCTGCACCCGTGGCTCCTGTGCTCCCGTCATCCCGAGCTCGCTTCCGTCGGTCCCCGCGACGCCGCGCCATGCAGACAGAGCCCACCAGCCCTCGGCGTCCCGCCAGCCAGTTCTCACTCCGGCGGTCCTCTGCACCATGGCCCGCAGCCTTGTCTCGCCCTAGCGGCCGTGTTCTGATGTCCAGACTGTGTCAGCACACGGGGGCCATTGGAGGCCGTCGGGAGGGTCCCGGGCTGGTGTCCCTGTCCTCTGGGCCAGCATATTCCACGCCTGTGGACCCGCAGAGGACCAGGTGGGAGGAGAGGCCTGGGCCAGAGCAGAGGACCCGCCTGGATGCGGAAAGCCCGGCAGGTCCCCCGGGAGAGGAAGACACCTGAGAGCCACAGCCGATTCGTTTCGTCCACTCCAAGCTGTGTTTTACCAAGAAGTGCCTCTGGCTTTTCAGAAACAGAAAAGGAATGTGCATGAAAGTAAGGTCACTTCCTGGAAGAAGGTTCTCTTCGTCAGCTGGCCTGGCTCGGCTCGGCCAGGGATGATGTGACTCCTTAGGACGCGGTCGGTATCACAGCTGTACTTTCTCTGGCGCGAGCGAGTTTGAGGCAACCGCGGGAGCGGCTTGGCCATACAGCCGCGCGCACTCCTGGGCCGGGGTGGTGCTGGCCTTCTGCTCGAATTAGTGTGGCCTCAGGACCAAGAAGGCTCTGGGGCCAAAGGTCGTCCCTGTGCGGCGCACGTGGTGGTTCAAAGTCATCTGTGGGGCAGTTTGTACTGCACTGATTTTTAAATAAACTAAGGATTTTCCAGTACGTGCGTGTCTGCCTGAAATGGGCCGCACCCCCTTCTCGCCCACAGCAGACGCCGCCAACCGACCGCGTCTCATGGGGGCACAGGGCCGTGGAAACGAATGGTAGTAATGCGAGGGTTGGACGTATGCTCCGTGCGTCCTGCCCGCGTACCTGCCCCTGGTCTCTTTGCTCCCGCGTGCCTCCCTCCTGTGTGCTGGGTGCTCCGTGCATCCTGAACTGCATGGAGGGTGGCACCGCTCCCCTGGGACGGGCTTGTGGGGCGGGGGGCCTAACCTGTCTCCTCGGTGGCCTGAGGCAGGGTGCCATGTCTGAGGCGCTGCTGCCCTGGGAATGCTGGGTGGTTGGAGAAGTGCCCCTTGCGGTGGCCGACAGGACCCTCCTCCTCCCTCTGCTGGTGGCACTGGGGCCCCAGAGGGAAGGGGATGGGGGTCTTCTTCGTCCCTGCCTGCGAGGGGCCGAGGAGGAGGAAGGGTCTCAGGGAAGCCCTTGGGGCCAGTGGGACAAGAAGGGCCTCGGGACAGGGGCAGTGAGTGTCCGGCCTTTCTGGCAGCAGGAAGGCAGTGAGTGGCAGGTGGGTCCCCTTGCCGGGGCTGGCCTGCTTGTGGTGGACGTGGGGTCCGGTTAGAGCTCAGGGCTGGCCTGCTCGTGATGGACGTGGGGTCCGATTAGAGCTTGGGGTGGACGTGGGGTCTGGTTAGAGCTGGGCTGTGGGGCTTCCTCCAGACCTCAGGAGTGTGACCAAGCATCCTCGGTGAGGGTCCTGGGAATCCCCTGTGGGGACCCGAGTGAGCCCTGGTCTCCCAACCCAGCCCACCAGCTCCCTGCCTCTCCAGGCATTCCAGGCCCACCCAGGGACTCCCCCTTCTCCTCTCCTCCCTGCAGCCCCTCCCATACTGCCTGGCTCTTCCCTCGGCCTTGGCGGGGGCTGGGCCGCAGAGCCACAGGTGGGCCTCAGAAGCCCCCGCCCCACTGGGTGGGACCCTCAAGCCCAGAGGTCCGGGTCCCCCTTTCTGGCCCCTTGAAGAAGGCAGAAGTTGAGAAGGGCCCCCTGAGGCCGGGAAGGGGAGGAAGCCGCCCGCAACCTGCCTCCCTGCACCCCGCTGAGTGTCTCTCTCTCCGCCTGGTCCTGTGTGCCAGCGGGGGCCGGCCAGCTGGGGGTGGGGAGCCAAGAGGGCAGGTCCTGCGGGACCTCCATGCCTTGGTTTCCCAGTCTGGGACATGGAGAATTGGGGGAAGTGAGCCATGCAGACGTCTCGTCGTGGGGCTGGTCTGGCTTCTGTCCCCAGGGGCCCTCCCTGCCTGTGACCCCAAGGCCAGCACGGGGTGGCTCCAACCGCTGCGGACGGATGTCCCTCGGGGCCCCTTGGACGCTGCTCCCGTGAGCTGGCAGGCCTTCCCGTGCCGGCCACATCCTTGGGGCAGGAGAGGAAATATCGCCAGTCCCACTGTGTGTGGGAGACTTCAGGGCCACGGAACCAGGGAGAGGCCTGCTGGGGTCTTACGGGCACCGTGGCACTGTGTTCTGTGTCCTGTGACTGACTGTTGAGTAGATGACGCGGGGACAGTCTGCAGACCGTAGCAGACATCACCTGTGAACACAGCCTCCATCTTCGCTGATGGTGGTCCTGCCCGCGCTGGGCATCCCGCTCCGTTCTGGGTCTCCCAATAGGCCCTGCCCTGTCCCTGCCCCCCACCGGGGCTGGACCCAGCAGCCACTGTCTGGGTGCCTGGGGGCTTGCGCCCAACACTGAGGCAGAGGCTGTGGACCCCTTCACGAGTGGGATGGGGACTGGGCAGCCGAAGGTTGCCATCTGTGGTGCATGCAGTGGTCCACGGGGCCCTGGCGTCACCGGAACGGGCGCCCCATGGCCTCGCCCCCTGCGCCGGGCTGCAACCCCACTGTGGCCCCGTGGCCTCCGCTGCACCCCGAGCCCTGCCCTGGTTTCCTTCTCCTGAAAGCTTCCTTTCCACCTGGGGCAGCTCCCTGGTCTGTAACCAGCCCGTCCTGACCTAACGCTAGGCTCTGGGCAGCCAGGTCTCAGTCATGGGTCCCCACAGCCACATGGACGGATCAGGGGAAAGGGACATCAAGGCCCTGCTACCTGAGCTGCGGGACCAAATGGCGGCCGGGGCAGACCTGCCCGTGGACGCCTCCACAGCCCCGTGTCTCCCGAGATTGGGCAGTTCCTGCAAACTCCCTGCTGGCCACAGCGACCCAGGGATGGCACAGGCTGTCCCTCCCCGAGGCCTGAGCACGAAGGCGAGAGAGGAGAACGGGCTGTGGTGGGGGCCGAGGGGCTGACTCTTTCCTGAGCCTAGGCTGCAATTTTGGTGGTTTTCACGGAGGAGGCAGCCTTGGAACCAGACCTTGACGGATGGGCGGGGCTGCGGTGAGGAAAGGAGGGGCAGCATGGAAAGGCCCCCCCGTAGACAGCGGGCTGCGTGGTGCAGGTGGTGTGGTTAGAGCGGGTGATGCAGTGGGAGGACCCCACCCCCACGGTCCCCTCAGCACCGGCACAGCCCCAGACACGCTATTCCCTGGCCAAGTCCACCCTCCCTGGGAAGTGAGATCCACCCCAGACTCAGCCCTGCTCCGGCATCCTGGTCTTCCTCCGTGTCTGTGCGGGGAGGCCCTGCCGCACGCCTGGCCACCCCCGGTCCATGCTCACGAAAGCCCGCCAGCGACACGTGTGCGAGGGATGCAGGGGTGGGTCAGGATCGTGGCTCCAACAAGGACTGGGGCCCAGAGGGGACCGCGGGGCTCATGGGACGGCGCATTCTGAGGCTGAGCCTATGGGAGGCTGAGGGCCCTACGGGCACAGTCTTGGAGGCCAGCCCCGTCCACGGTGGCCTCTTGGCCATGTCAGCTCCCAGTCACGGATTGTGTAGCTGCGCCATGCGACTGGAGACGTGCAGAGCATCCTGGGGGTCAGAAGGAAAACACGTACACACATGCACACATATATAACATGCACACACAGTGCACACGTGTGCACACATACACATGTGCACATGTGCACACGCACACACACATGTGCACAGGGCTGCAGTTTCCGGGGCTCACATTCCATGGACCCAGGCAGGCAGGAAGCCTGGTAAGGGAAGGCCCCTTTCCATAGCGCTCCCCGGCCTGTTGGCCGAGCGGGATCCCGCGGGGGGCTTGCTCTCATCTTCCTCCAGGGTGGACGGAGGAAGGTCTGCAGCCCTCTTTCCTGCAGAGCAGGGGCGGGTCTCACCGGGGTCACTGGGGTCACCAGGGTCAGCGGCTCTGCACCCAGGGTCCTGGGTCTGGTAAGCACCTGCTTCCCCGACCCCGCGGGTGGTGCTGCCCCCGTCAGGTCCCGCCCCAGGATTTGCAGGAACTGAGTGAGGCTGGGGAAGAGGCAGCCGAGACTCCTGGCATCCGAGGCGGAGGCGGGTGGAGGAGCTGGAGGGGGGCTTGCGAGTTTTACTTCCGACAGCTCAAAGGGGAGTTTGAACTCTGACGATCACGGTGTTCTTGTTCCCCGAGTGTGGAAACATCAGGGCGTGGAGACACGTGAACCGTGCCGTGGGCGGTAGCCCGCACGGAGCCGCCTGCGCGAGGACCCTGCCGCCCCGGCGGCTTCTGGAGGCTGCAACAGCGCCCAACCGCGTCCCTGGCCGCAGACAGCGCACTGTCCACAAGGCCTCAGGAGTGTGCTCTGGAAGCCGCGGGGTCCCCGGCATCTGAGTAACTTGGATTCAGGACGCGGCCTCCCCTCAGAAGCATGCGGCGCTTGCAGTCGTGGTGAGGCCGGATGCACCTCCTGCTCCCATCCAGGCGGCCGGGCATGTCCCAGGTGTGACTGGTGACCCGACAGAGCAATGTGGATGTGGGGACCGGCAGTGCGGGTGTCCTTGGTGAAGGCAGGGCTGCCAGGCACGTCCACTTCTGGTGCTGGCCTCTGGGCGGCCAGCGTCCTGTCTGCTCCTCGGGGTCTCAAATCCCGGTCATGTCCGCTTGTGTGGGAGAGCCCAAGCGTGCTCCTGTGGCGGCGGGAAGCGCCACATGTGCACCGTCGGTCTGCGCCGAGCCCTGCGGAGGCTGGCAGACTCGCTGCGGCTCCTGGCCGTAGGGACAGGACGGCAGGACCAGGAGGGGATAGAAGGGGCTCCTACCACAAGCCGGGGATCACCCCCGTTTTCGGGGTGCTGGGAGCCGCAGGACCTCCAGCTCTTGGGCCCCGTGTCTGCAGCTATGCAGTGAGGTGCGGGTCTGCCCCGCTGGCGCTGGCCCCAGGTGGGGTCTGGGTCCTTCCTCTCTGGCACAGAGGATGTCGGAGTGTTCGGTTCCCTTCTGGGACCCCAGATCTGAAAACAAAGTAGAGCGTGGGCCCACCCCCAGCTCCCGGCCACCGTACCCCTTCCTCCCCGCATGCTGGCTCTGGCAGTTCTTGCTTCTGCCCCTGTAGGGGATTCCCGGGTAAGGGGATTTCCATTTCTAGATCTGCCTGTTTGATGGCCGTCCGCCCTCCTGGGCCAGGATGTTTCCTTGGCTGACTGTGGTCCTTCAGCTGCTAATCTAATCGGCACTGGCCAGGTGCCCCGTGTCCCACAGGGGCTTCCCGGACGCTGCTCGGGTGCTTCCGTGTTTGGAGAAGGCTGCGCTGCTGGGGGCCCCTGGGGTGCCTCTGCACTCCACTAGGAATCTAGTTCATCCTTAACAAGTGGACTCAATCCACTCTCCAGCCCTTGTCAAATTCAGCCTTTTAGTCATTGGTACGTAGCCCCACCGCACCGCCGGGGGGCCTTCCAGGCCAGGTGGGCTGTGCCCACGCTGGCAGAATATGGGACCTACCAGTGGAGAGCCTGCGACCCCTGGTGCCCAGCCGTCCTGCCGTCCTAGGTCGTCTTCCCTCTGGAGGTCGAGGGGGTCATGGATGGCAGACCGGGTCCGCCACTTAGGACCCGAAGAAAGATACCTGGCTTCTAGCCTTGGTTTCCTCATCTGTAAAATGGGAGTGGTTGACGGGCTGCTGTCACGACTAAACACAGTCCCTCACGAAGAATATGCGTGACACCTGTAGGGCTGCAGTGGCCGCTCTGAGAGACCCTGTCACTGCTGTTCCAAGGAGAGGAACAGAGGACAGAGGAAGAACTCCTAGCCCAACGGAGGTCCCCAGTTCCTGGCAGAGTTCAGAGGCAGAAGGGTGGACACAGTGATCCCTTGTTTGGGGATCCCTCCCTGCCGGCTCCTGTCTGGGCTTATCCAGCTGTGGTCTGAGCGCCAAGCACTGGGTGCTTTCCAGGGAGCCGACACAGACTGTGAGCTCCATCGGCCACAGGACCCTTGCCTGCCCACGGCCGCCCCAGGAGCCCTCCCCACATGCAGTGATGGGGCTGCCGAGGTTTAAACCCCACGCCACAGGTGCTGCCGGTGAGCACACAAGTCCCTGCTTGCGTTTGGTCTGAGAGTAACGTGAAGACAGCTGGACCTCATCTCGGCCTCAAACCGAAAACAGCCACTGTAAGGTTGAAGGAGGAGGGGGGACCGACTGTGTGCCCAGGGCACAGCCTCCTCCATCAGCCGCGCCTTCCTCGGAAACCGGCCCCGCCCCTGCAGACTCCCCCAGCCCTGCGACCTGGCAGCATGGGCCCTCAGTGACCCTTGGCGCTCAGTGGGTTCTATGAGACCTCCGAGGACGTCGTTGGGACAGGCTGAGGATGCGCGCACACGATGGCCTAGATTTTTCAGCCCCTCCTGGGCACGGGATGGGGACCGGGTCACCGCTGTGGAACCATGGAACACTGGGCGTGGCCCGCCGGGGTGCGGCTGTGCTGGCGGGGGGCCCTTACACTCGGGGTCCAGGGCTCCCCCGAGGGCTCATTCGCTGATCTTAAAAGGGATTGCTAGTGAGCGCCTTGGCCACCCAGCGCCTTCTTCCCTGACGGCGTTGTGAGGGTGAGGCCATGGTTGTCCACACGCCCAGGGGTGGGTCAGGCATGGTCCCAGCCCCTCCCTGGGTGGGCGGTGGAGGCGCAGGCTAGATTAGCCACAGAAGCTGCGGGCGAGAAGGGAAGAGCTCGCTCCCTGGCTCCCGTGGTCCCCTGGCTCCCGTGCGGCGGGCAGGGCTGGGGCAGCTCCACTTAGGCCTCTACCGCCGAGGCTCCGTCTGGGAATGGAGGCGGCCCCCCTGCAGCCATGGATGGCTGCCTGAGACTTCCCAGTGTGGGAACTGGAGAGGCGGGGCTGGGAAGGCGGCAGGGAGGACAGGTGCGACCAGCCAGTGAGGCTGGCAGAGGCCCCAGGCCTTGCCCTGACGTCTGTCTGCAGCGGGCAGCAAGGAGTCACTTGGCTTGGGCCTGAGCTGTGAGCGGCTGCGCCAGGCCTGCCGGGCACTGTGGTACCTGCCCCGGCAGCCAGTGTGTCCAGGAAGGAAATGAGTGTAGTCGGGCGTGACTGCCCTTCTGCGGGGCCATGTTGGCTCTGGTGGTGGGCGTGTCCCTTTCCAAGTGCCCAGGTCCAGGCCAGCCCCGCTCCCTGGAGCTCTCTGATGGGTCCAATCTGTGCACATTCTCGGGCAGTGGGGCGTAGCTTGGCCCGGGAGCCGCCCGTCACCCTGGAGGAAGGGTTGGCCTGGAATCCTGATGCTGAGCCTCACCACCACAGAGCTGGGTGCCCAGGAAGCAGCGGCGCCCACTTCTCTCCTGCAGGCACAAGGGCAGTGCCTCTAAATCGCTAGTCATCCGTGTTCACCAAAGGGCGATGCTAGTGGTGCCGGACGTCAGCCCCCGCTGGTTAGTGTCACGCCCATGCGGATGACATGTTTGCTCTGACCAGAGGCAGGGCTGGAACTTCCTTAGCAGCCAGTCTGCTGGCGCGGTCAGCACCCCTGGGGGCCACCCTGCTCTCCTGGCTGAACCAGATCCAGGCCCCTCTGCCAGGAGCACCCTGTGCCTCCCGCCCACTCACTCCCCCCACCCAAGGGGTGGGGCGGGGTCTGAACTTCCAACCAATGGGACGCCGCCCCCCACCCGTGCAGAGCAGTGAGTCTCAGTGCTCCCCTCACAGTGCGCCTTCCCTGGTGTGTGTGTGTGTGTGCGCACAAAATGCACATGTACACACATGCACGTCACAACACAGATACCCCCACATGCACACACATACACACGCGCACACACACATCCAATACACGTGTACACACACCCTACATACACATACATACACATACACATGTACACAAACACCCCCACATATACACATTGTACATGCACCACACACACTCATACACAGACACAGGCATGCACATCTACACACATACCCCCACACAAATGCACACACACACAGCTCCATGCATGTACACACACATACACGGCCAGCAGCACAGCCCTACACATACCCACACACATGTACACATACACGCACACGCACACACGGAAGGCGGTGCCAGGAGGTAGCAGGGCCCTAGCCAAATGGCAGTCACTGTGGCCACGGCGAGCCAAGGGCCCCGGAGGGGTGCACGGGTCCAGTAGTGTCCCCTCGGAGGCAGGTCTGTTGCCCCCCGGCCACCATTCCCGGCCACCGAGTAGACTTTCCCTAGCCCCTGCCACTTTCCAGGTGCTCCGGAGACAGCACAGCACCCCTCCGGGGGCCCTGCAGGTCCCAAGAGCGGGTACAGGTGAGGCCGCGGGCTCCCTGCCGGTCTGGCCCGTACCACCCGCCGTGCCCATCCCCACGGTGCCCGGGGACTGGGGAAGGGCCGCAGGAGTCCATTTACTCTTCCGGCTGGTGACCAGCTTCTGAAACTCTGCCTGCTGGAGTCAGCACCGTCGTCTGGTCCCAGGATCCAGAGCTCTTGGACTGACCGATTTGCAGCCTCTGGCAAGCCAGGCTGGTGTCCTCCTGGGTGAAGACTGAGTAGGCAGTTTGGACGTGGGGCCCTGGGAAGCCTCCGCTTCGCCCCGTGGGGCGCCAGTCAGGACCCATATGGGGGTCACATGCTAGATGCAGACTGCAGCTCCGGTGAGGAGAGACGTTCTCATGGTCTGCACCATCCAAAGACAGGAGAGCTCACCCTTGAACTCCTGAGCAACCCGTCCTTGGAGGTGGGCAGCCCCCAGGTGCAGGCCACTTGGAGAGCAGCCTGCGGGTGGAGTTAAAGCCGAAAAGGGTTTGTGGACTAGATGCTCACTGAGGCCCCCTGTCGTCTGTGTGCCTGGTTTCCCTTGGAGGGGCTAAGGGGACCTTGCCCTGAGGACTGAGGCTGGCCCCAGGGGGACTTTCCTGCAGAAGGTGGGGGAAGAACAGGGTGGGTGGGGCACTGGCTGCAGACGGTGACTGAGCTTAACCCTTGCCAATTGCGCAGCGGCAAGCAGAAGCATCGTCCCAGGACAGGGCCTGGTGGGAGTTAACCCCTGCAGTAGCAGGGAGCCAGGAGGCTTGTCCTGGCACCCACCCCCTCCAGCAGCTGCCACCCCTCGGGCTGCCCCGCACTGTGAATCCCTGGCTGTGCTCAGGCAGACGCCTTCCCCCAGGGCCTGCTCACCGGGAATGTCTGCGGCCAGGTTTAGGAAGTGCCAAGGCCGCAGCTTGCTGGCTGGGCTGCTGGCCTCCCGCCCTGGAATCCCAGGTGGGATTTGCGTATATTGCACACGTTCCCGCAGAGTTCAAGGCACTGAGGTCCTTTCCAAGCTGAGGCTAGGTCAGACCGTGGTCACGCCCCCGGACCTTGGCGGGGTGCTGATGGAGAGCCATCCCAGGGCCACCTCCCTCTCTCCTCGCCTCTGCTGCTAGGTGTCTCTCCCGCGCCAGGCTCTGGGTCGCCCGTCTTCTCTGATCTCCCTCTCCCCACCTCCTCGGCTGGCGTCTCGGCCCGGGGGTGTCTCCCTGGCGCTGCGCCCCCGCGTCCCCGCGCCCCTTCTCCCGGCCCGCGCGTCCGCGTCGCCGCCCGCACCGCAGGGCCTCCCCGCGTCTGCGCCCCCCGCGCGCTGCGGTGGTGGCCGGAGAGCGGCGGCCGCGGCCGGGCGGGGGTGCGGGCCCACGGGGGCGGCGTCGGGCGCTTTCCTCCGTCAGTCCCTCCCCGGAGGCGCGGGGGGCGGCGCGGCCGCCGCTCGGCGCCTTTAAGGCAGCGGGAGGGAGCGGCGAGGCGGCGGCTGCGGCGGCTGAGGCGCGCGGGGCGGGGGCGCGGGGCGCGGCGCGCGGAGTCCGCTCGGGGCCGGAGGCGGCTCGGCTGCCGGGGCCCGGTCGGGAGCGGCGAGGAGCGCGCGCGGCGCAGCCGGAACCCGCCGCCCGGGACATGGCCCAGGCGGGCCGCGCAGGTGAGGGCGGGCGCCGGGAGGGCAGGGCCGGCGGCCGGGGGGAGGGACCCACGCGGCGCGAGGAGGGGCCGCGGACCCAGGTGAGCCCCCGCGCAGGTGGGCGGAGGTTCCGGGAGGGCCGTGCGCCCCGCGTCCTTCCTGCGCCCCCGGCACCTGGAGGAACGGCGCCGGCGCGGGTGGGGGCGGGTCTGCGGCGCCCGGGTCGGGGTCAGCTCGCCACCGCCGCCCCCCCCCAGGCCTCCACTGCCACCCGCACGGGCAGCCCAGGGCGCGGGGACCTCAGGGGCTGTCCAGTGGCCGCCGCTCCATCCCATGCCCCTAGCGCCAGCCAGGACGCGCCCCCCTGTCCTGCCCCTTGCTCTGAACAGGACGCGCCGATGCCCCCGCCCCCAGCTCAGTCAGGAGACCCAGATTCCTTCTTGGGAAGGAGGGGTGCTGGCGCTGCACCACCGGGGACCGTACTACCCGTTTCCCCCACCCGACCCTGGAGGCAGAGCGTCAGGTGCGGGGGTCTGAAGGTGGAGTCTCTTCTGGGGTCCGGTGGGCTCTGCCCTCCCCCAGGCACCGGGTGCAGACCCCTGGTGTGAGGGAGTGGGCGTTAGTCATTCCTTCATTCATTCATTTGGACGGTTCATTCACCAGCATCCGCTGTGTGCCAGGCCCAGAGCCGGGCGCTGGGGAGCAGGAGTTGCACCACACTCTGGGCCCTGTGGTGGGGAGAGCCCCCAAGACCTGCCCCACAGTGTGGGCGACTGCCAGCCCTGTCTCAGCAGGCCGGGCTGGGGAGGCTGGCGTGTGTAAATGTTTCGAGAACTCACACCCAGCCTGTGACGTTGGCAGGTGCTGTGCCTTCCCTCGGGACACGGCATTGGTCTGGCACGAACCCCACCCCTTTCCCTGCAAGCCCTGACCGTGCCAGAACAAGTGTGAATTCACCCATATACACACTCAGTGTGAGCGCCTGGGCTCTGTGCAAATCCAGTGCCACCCCAGGAATGGTGCTCTGGACCTTGGGCTGGATCTAACCGCCCCCAACTGCCTGCACATGCTGGGCTTGTGACTTATGGCCCCCAAGGAGCCCTGCAGGGTGGGGCGGGCCAAGCGAGACCCAGCAAGTGTGCAGCACAGCTAAACACCCATTCCTCATGGAGGTGCTGCGGGAGGTACCAGGAGATGACGCCGGGCAGGCTGGAAAACGCTGTCTCCCTCCCTCCTGGAGCCGGGGTCCCTCCCCACCCCCACTGCTCCCAGAGGGCAAGGCAGGGTGTGTGTCCCGCCCACCACCCCCGCTCCATGTGTGCGTGTGTGCGTGTGCGTGCACAGCCCTGCACAGATCACCTGCTGGGGCACGGCCATGATGACAGCAGCCAGCCCTCTGCCTGAACTGTGTTCCAGGCACTGTGCACAGTGATCCCGGAGGGGGAAATGCTTCTCTCCCCCTCCTAAGGCATCGGAAACAGAGGGTCTGGGCAGAGCCTCCTCTGAAGGAGGAAGTAAGGGACTGTCTCCATCATGGCCCCGTCAGTGGCCCCCACAGCCTGGGGTGCCGTTTGGCCCCTGCGGTGGCCCGTGGTCCTTTGGGTCCCAGGCTGACGGTGGCAGGTGAGGCACTGCCTGGCCCTGAGCAGCTGGACCTCGCACCACTCTAACATCTTGTCTTCTCGGCGTCCGTTCTGTGCTCGGCCCTTCCCTGCGGGGAGCCTGGACGCCCTCCTCCGTGGGTCCCAGCACCCAGGCCCCTCACTCCTGTACTCAGCTGCCCCTCCCAGGAGCCGCTGGGACTGACCCCGTAAGAGGGGTCGATGCCTGCTTTGCTCGGTCCTTCTGGGCTGCTTTGCATTTTGCAAATGTCCCTTCTGCTCTTCAGGCTCTAAGCCTACTGACCTGAAAACGGCTCTCGGTGGCGCGTGCACGGGAGCCACACCAGCAAAGCCGGAACAGAATAGATTGGCCAGCTTTAGAACAGAGACGGCCTCACAGACGGGGGCCCACAGCTCTCTCGCCGCAGCTAGAGAAACTGGGGTGCAAGGGGGGTCGTAGCACAGAGAGGTGTTGATGCTCACGACCGTCCATGGTGGATGGGCAGACTGATGGTTAGAAATGATCAGGCCACCCTGGGAGGTGACACTGGAACCAAGGAAGGCTGAAGGTTGCAGGGGGAAGCTGTGGGAGGCCGGCCTGTGAGTCAGGATGTATTCTGTGACCTGTGAGATGTTCCCTCTGAAAACTGGCCAAGGGGCTGCCTAATGAGGGAAGTGGCAGGGGTTTGGGTCCCAGAATCACCATAGCGCATGACTCTGGGATTATCATATCGTGGGCTAGTGAATGGTGTTTTGGGGCTCGTGCAGTGTGCAGCCTGAGCAGCTAGCCATGGCTGTGTCAGCTATGTCAGACAGGCGCTGATGGGAAGCAGTAAAAGGACTTTCACTTTGCCAGGAGATCCCAGGTGCAGGAAAGCATGTTGGGAGTTTCCAGAAGGGATTGGATAAGTTAGAGTGTTGATTCCAAACAGGTTGTTACCAGTTCCGGGTCTCTCGGGAGACTTCAGTAACCCAGGCCAGAGCTGTTGTGATACCCTGCATCTAGTCTTGAGAGAGAAGGGGAGGGCCTGAGGAAGCTCTAGGTCTGGTGGACAAGGAGGGGCCAAGCCTTCTGGCGGGGATGGTCGTCTGCATCCCAGAGCTACCTGTGGGTGGTGGAACAGAACAGGAGGCCCAAGACAGTGAAGGCTGGCGGTCTTAGGAGTCACGCCTTAGAGGCTGGTGAATTTGGATGGGAAGATGGCGAGGGGCAGGCCTGGGGTTGGGGAGGGGCTGGATGGAGGGAGAGGTGCTTGTGGAGGGGTTGGGGAGGGGTGTTGGGGGACTGGAAAGAGCTCAGGACGGAGAGCAGCATGGAGGATGGGGCCCGGTGGCAGGTTGGGAGTTTTGGCAGCCCCTCTGCCCCGGGGGAGAGGCAGGTGAGGTCCTGGCTGGCTCTGTGGGGAAGGGCTGCTTCCTGCCCCTGCCCACCTCCCCTCAGGCCCCCCCTTCCCCACCCAGTGCCCCAGCAGTTTGGGACCTCTTCTCAGCAGGGCAGGGCCTTGGGCTGGAGGAACCAGTGTATTAGCTCCCAGGGGCTGGCCCTGCTCTGAGGGGAGGGGCCTGCGGGGCCTGGGCCGGGTTGGGCAGGGGACTCGTCCTCTCCCAAGGAGGGACCAGACTCGAAGCACTTTGGGGAGGTGCGATGTTGGAGCCACTGTCAGCGGCATCGCTGGTGGGCTGGGTAGGTGCCTACCGGAGATGCTTTGCTGCCTCTCAGCCCGGGCTGCACGAGCTGCTGGGTCCCTGAGTCTTGTCTCAGACCTGTGGCCTTGGGCCCTGGAGCCCTTGTATTAGCGGGAGGCCCCGTCTACCTGGCCGGTTGTTTGGGAGTCTTCAGTGGGACCCGGAGTGTGACATGTGGCTAGACCCCCCTTGCAGGGGCCGGATCTGCATCCCACTGGCCAGAGGGTGTGACGCCGGCTTACAGACCCGTTTGCAGGAGACTGAGGCCCAGAGGGCATGGGGCCCTCTCCTGAGGTCTGTGTCTTCAAGAACGGGGGTGTGAACGCTCGTGGGGAGTGGGGTGTTCTGGTGGGTTCTGGCTGGGGGTCTGGAGGCACCGTGGTTGCGATGTCACTGGCCTCCCACCTGCTGGCTGGACAGCGTCTCTCCGGTAAAGCTCCGTGTCACTCCCATTTTATGGATGAAGAAACGGAGCCCTGGGAGGGTGAAGTGTCTCATTCTAGAACCCTGTGAAGTCAGAGGCTGGGCTGGAAGTAGGACTGGGGGCTGGTTGGGGCTTAACCTTGACCTGCCCTCCTGGGCCTCAGTTTCCTCAAGGGTGGGGGGTTGGGGAAGGCCAGGGAAAGAGTCTCGGGAACCAGGACTGGCTCTAAAGTTGCTGCGGCTTTAACACTGGTCTTTCTTCTTTCTCAGCCCATCCTTATGGCCTTGTCCTCTGGGTGGGGGAGGGGGGTCTCCTCTCTGCTCTCCTGCCCCCTCAGGGACCCCAGAGGGGTTGTGGGGGATGGGCCCAGCACAGAGAGCCCACGTGCCCTGGGGGTCACCAGATCTGCAGCCAGGCCGGGAAGGGGGTGGCTGACTCGGCCCCCCGCCAGGGCCTGGTGTGGGAGGGGGCCTGGAGCACGTCACCAGTGAGCCGGGAAACCACGAGATCCCAGCCCCCCCCCCCACGCCCTCAAATTCTCTCTACTCCTGGGGCTTTAAAATCCTTGTTTTCTAAAGAGAAAGAAAATGCTAAGTTGCACCCCGCCCCCCCTGCAAAGGAATGGAGCCTCCGTGAGTCACTCCGGAGGTAAATGCCACCTCCAGGGCCGCCCGCCCAGCTGTGCGGGCCCCAGTCCTCATGGGGGGCCGCGTGTGGGTGGGGGGCGTCTCCTGCCTGTCAGCGGCTCAGGCTGGAGTTGGGTCCCTGCTGCGCCCCCTCCGCGCCCCCCACCTCCAGGCTGTCCCCAGGGTGGTGCTTGTGAGGTTCGCTCTGAGGCTGGGGGTGGCCCGTCTGTGGGACACGTTCATGCCCTGGGGTGGGGGAGGTTTTGTGGCCGTGGGAAGGGGGGTCAGCCTGTGTGGCCAGGGCTGGCAGCGGCAGGTGCTGCTGCGTCAGACCCCAGAAACTGGGTGCCTGGCCCGCAAGCTGCTGTCGCAGCTTCTTGGCCCGGCTCGTCCCCAGGCCGGTGAGCAGCGGAGCCCGGGCCCGACCCTCCAGGGGTGGGTGACTCGGGGAGTCCGGAGCCCGCGCTCCCTGGAGAGGGTCACCCGCGTGTTTGCAGACTGGTGTGGAGGAGGCCAGCGAGGAGGCGCTCCCCTTCCCAGATGGCCGTTGCTCTGCAGGGGAGGGAGGTTGCTGTCTTTGGAAGCAAAGATGGAAACCCCTCAGGCTGTGTCTGGGAGCAGCCTCTTCCCAGTGGCCTGCAGCTGAGCCGGTCACCTCCCTCACAGCTCCTGCTCAGGGACAGCCCGCCGGGTGCAAGACTCGGGGTGTGGAGAAGCCGCGGCCACCCGTCCCTGCTCGCACACCCCTGACCATCCCCCAACCGCTCCGCAGCATGTCGCTCCCCTGTCCTCCTCAGTGCCTCTGCCTGGCCATGGCCTGAGGCTTCCTTCTCCTGTCCCCACCCACGTCCCTCCCCTGGGAGTCTGGTCCTGGCTGAGCAACTCTGGAGTCATCCCTGGTGGTAAAAAGAGCTATTTTCGGCCTTCCCGTTACTGCCCAGGACGTGTGGGGTGTCTCTGCCTTGCTGTCGCTCTGTTCCCGGGAATCTGGAGGAGTGCCGAGAGCCTCGCACAGCCCCAACTCTGGGGTCCTGGCCCCGCAGCATCGGGGGCTGTGAATCAGCCCCAGGTGGGGAGCCTGCGGGGCAGGAGGTGGCCTGGGGTCCCCTGCGCTCTCTGGAGCAGCCTTGGAGTGGCAGGTGGTAAGGAGGACCACGCAGGGTCACCTTGGCCCTCGCTGCTCCCCGACTGCCAAAGGTGGCCTCTGGGGCTCTTGCCACAGTGCAGGCCGGCTCCTGGGGTGGGGGGGTCTCTGTGGCTTCCTCCTCAGGCTCTGTCCCCCACCCCCCACAGGGGCTCAGGGGCATGACTGGCAGGGGGCCTCAGTCCCCACCGCTCTCATGAGCGGCCTGTAGGGCCTGTAGGCGGTGGCGCTGTGGGAGCTCCCATTCGCGGGAGGACAACGCCTTCTCCTCGTGGAGCAGGAGTCTGGGGGACGGACTGCCGGGCCCTCGGAGCTTTGCTCCCAGCAGCTCCAACTCTTGCAGAGCCAGGCAGGCAGGGCCGATGGAAATGCCGTAGGTAGCCAAAGCGATTAATCACCGGTTCTCTCCTAAAGACGCGAACTAGCGGGCGTTGCAGCGGCATGTTCACGAGCTACCAGAAGGCAGATAGTTTCAGAGTAACTGGTTGAGCCAGATGTGTCCTGTGGGGACCCTGGGGTCCTGATCCACCTCCAGCCCATGTCTGGGGACAGGGCTGGGATAGTGGACAGGCCAGCTGCAGGTTGGGGCCACGGCCCTTCCTCGCTGGCCTCCCGGGCCATGCAGGCCCCCAACAGCCGTGGGAGGCGCTGCCCGGGAGTCTATGTTGGCAGAGGCCGAGCCCCTCTGTTGTGCCCGGGGCCAGTATGGCTAAGGTCAGGTGGAAGACGGCGGCTGGCACTGGTGCCCAATTTGCAGCTGGGTCTGCCATGGGGCCATGGCCATGGGTACCAAGCAACGGGGATGGGCGCCGTGGCCTGCTGTGTGCCGGGGCCGTGCCTCCATCTGGGCCACTGCTCCAGGCGTGGGCTGTGGATGGTCTTGTGTCCACTCTGCAGCCTGGAGCCCACGCCCGGACTCGTGGGGCCACCTGGTCCCCCAGGAGCTGGATTGGATTCCTTCCGGTCATCCAGGACTTGGGCTCCGGGTGCCGAGAGCCCCAGCAGACAGGCCCTCCCAGGGCTCCCCGCATGTCCCTGAAACAGCCCGGCCCATATGCTCATCAGTGGCGCATACAGCGGTTTGGGAAGAGTTAGGACTTGTTTCCATAGCAACCAACCCCCAACCTGCATCGGTCTCCTTCAGCGGCTTCTCTGGCCTCTCGTCCCTCCCTGGTGGCACCCATGAAGGCTGAGCTTGGGCGGGTCGGCCCTGGACGAGTCTGCGTCCCGGACCTGTCGTGACCCAGAGAGGGGGGTGAAGACAGGTGCATGGGATGCTTCCCTGAGAGGGCCACCCCTGAGGTCTCTCCTGCAGGGATCCGTGCCCAGCAGAATGAGAGCTTCCTTGGTGCTCAGTCCTGGAGGGTTCCCACCAAGGGTGTGCCCCAGGGAACCCACTGCCCAGTGGGGCAGGCAGGCCTGGACCCAGGCTGCAGATGGGTGCTCTGATGGCCCAGGAGAAGGACGTCAGGGGCGCACAGAGGAGGCAGGCTCCAGACTCCCTCAGGGCCGGGAGAGCTCTGCACTGACCCCCAGCACAGGTGGGAATGAGGGGAGGGTGGGGACCCAGGGAGCATGGCCTGGGGCCTCCCAGAGGCCATGTGCGGCAGGAGCCCAGAAATCCTGGCCTTGTGATGCTTAGAGTCTGGGGGATGGGGCGCTGTGCTCGTGCGGGTCAGGGGCCCCATGGGGTCTGTGTGCACAGACGCCGGCAGAGTGCAGGCGTGGTGCTAAGCCTGTTATGGACGCTCATTCCTGCAGTCCTCACAGCGGCCGCTCTGAGTGCTGTTACTGCCCCCACGTCCAAAGTGGGAAACTGAGGCACAGCGTGGTTAGCAGCAGTTACTGATGGCCGGCGGACGGCTGAGAGGCAGGCCTGGGATCTGAACCAGCCTCCGGGGGCGGGTGAGTGGGACGGTGGTCCACATCGTGCTCGACTGAGGTGGGAGGCCAGGCTCCGGGGCCGGGGCCAGACCCGCACGTCTCACTCCGGGTCCTGCGTGTGGACTCGTGGGAGCCCAGGCCGGAGCAGCGGGGCGGGATTCCGAGTGTCGTGAGACCAGATGTGACGCCGTGCGTGTGTGCATGCGTGCGTGACGGACGCGGAGGCACGGGGGACACGAGGCCTAAGGGAGCCCCAGCAGAGCACTCGCTGCCCCCAGGTGCACGTGGTTCGCAGGCGGCGTCCCTGCCATGGCTTCGCATCCAGCCGCGGGCTGGCCCAATGCCGGACAGCCCTGCCCCGCCACTCAGAGTCACTGGAGCCCCCGGAGGCAGCTGGCAGGGGCTGCTTCAACCCCGGCGCCATGTGGCCGTCACCGCAGACGCCGGAGGCCTCTCTGTGCTCTGATGAGCCAGACTTCCCGTTCCGGAGGAGAAGCGTCTCAATCCAGCACCCACAGTCATGGTGTGACTGCGCTGACCTGTGTCTGTCCTCCCTGCCACCTTGCCCACCCTGTACACCCTGCCCCTAAGGCTCAGCTGGGCCCCCTCCCCAGGATGGCCTCCAGGCCCTCCAGCCTGCAGGGCGTCTGCCTGCGGGACACGCTGCCCACACTGTGGGGTGTGGAACTGGCCTTCAGCCCTGTGGCTGGGCTGCCCCTCGTCTGTCCTGGGCTCTTGGGAAGCTGCATCCCAGGGGCACGGACCAATCCAGGTTGGCTCGGCCCTAACTCCTTCCCCCAGGGTGCAGTCCGGCCCGCGGCCTGGCCCCAGAGGGGTCGGCCGATGCCTTCCCCCTCGGGTGGGGCTCCTGAGCTCAGCATGGTGTCTCCTCTCCGGTGGCCTCCTGTCCGCACGTTGGGGCCGCTTTGGAGGTTCCTTGGCACAGGGCCGAGCATCCCTGATGGCTCCTGTCCACGTGTCCCTCTGTTGCCGTGTCCCTGGGCCAGCCCAGTTGGGGAAGACAAACTGGTGTGTGTGGCTGGTGATCGGAGCCCGTGCTGGGGAGGCCCAGGCCTAGTCAAAAGACTATCCTGGGCAGCAGGAGAGAGCTCAGAGCCTGCTAGGGGTCAGGGCCTCACGGGAGCAAGGGATCCTCAGCATCCCTCTGGACGGCGAGGCTGGCTTTCCCCCTTTCTCTTGGGTCCCAATTTAGGGCTCTAAGTAAGTGTGTTGGAGGAGGTGGGACAGGAGGAGAGTCTGCTGGAGGATGTCAGGGGGCCTTGGAGGACGTGGATGGGTCTGTGGCCGTGGGGGGCTGCTGGGAAGCCCCCGTGAGCCCTGGCTACGCCTCAGTCCTGCCGCTGGTGGAGGGCCAGGGCACTGGACCCAACAGTGGGCAGTCTGGGCTGAATTCCCGAGGACAGGGTTGGAGCTACGATGCCCATCTCGCAGGCGACAGAAGCGAGGCCCCACGAGCTCCGTGAGCTTCTGTCCCGGGCCCGTAAATGGTAGCGGGAGCCCGGGTTGGTGTCGCTCCATGGCCACGTGGTAACGTTTCTGCTGAGTGTCCACCCCTGCTGGCAAGCTGGTGTGCATGAGGCACAGAGGCGGGGAGGGCGTTCTGTGGGGGCGCGTGTGCTTGGCGTGTCTTTCGGACAGGGTCGGGAAGGGTGGCCTCGGGAGGATGGCCGCCTCCCAGGAGGGCAGGTGCACATGGAGATGTCCACATGGACACGAGGATACCCAGACGCTGACTCGCAGAGCCAGAGGGCCGGTTGGATGGGTCCCGCTTCCCACGCTGCCTCGGTCACTGACGGGCTTTGTGGCCTCGAGCAAACAGCTGTCCACACCCTCGGCTGTGGGGCGGGTCACGTGTACTCCCTCCGCCTGTGCACCCCACACGCGTGTGTGCAGGACACACATGTATACATGCTCGGTGTGTCCGGCTCCTTCTCAGGGACCGACGCATCTGTAGGAAGGTCTCACACCCTCGTCCCGCTGCTTCCCTGCAGCCGCTCCCCCCGCCCCGGGACCCCACGAAGCCCAGCCCGTCACACCTGTTGTCAGCGTGGCAGTGACCTAGAGGGATGGTGGCCCAAAAGGAAGGATGTGGGAGGCGCCGGTGTGTGGCCTACAGATCCCAGAGCCTCTGCCCTTCAAGCTTAGGTACTGGACAGACTGGGGTGAAGCTTCCGCTGAGCCTGCTGCCCCGCCTGACCCGCGGGGACCAAACAGCAGGGACAGTGGGACCGTCCTGGCTGTCCAGGCTTCACCTCGTGGACCAGAATGGGTGTGCGCAGCGAGGCACATCTGCGTGTTAGTCTAGTGTGTATGCTGCTGACCGGGAACGCATGTGCATGAAGGTGAACTCGGCAGGACGTTTAAATGACTGTGCTTTCTGGGTCTCAAGCCTCTCTGCAGACATTCGGTTTCTACTCAAGCGCTTCTTTTCGTGGGTTTGGTTTTTTTGGTGCAGGTTATAAATGGTTTTGTTTCTTAAGTGTCTAACTCCGGCTCCTCCTGACAGCCCAGGGTGCGGCTGGCTTCGTGTGTCGGCCTCGTACCCGGCAACTGTGCTGTTCCAGGGGCGTTTCCGGTGGGTTTTTTCGATTCTGTGGAGGTTTTGTTTCTGTGTAGACATGATGCCGTCTGAGCATCAAGGCGGCTTGGGTTTTTCCTTTCAAATCCGTATCCCTTTGGTTTCTTCTCCCTGTCTTGCCGCAGCTGCTGGAGCACCCCCCCCCCCCACACACACACACTGGTGCAACCTCTCAGGAAAGACAGAGTCTGTGAGCAGGGACTGGCTGCCCAGCCTGCCACGCGGCCCGCAGGGATGGGCAAGCATCGAGAGCTTAGAGAGTCCCCGCGGGGCATGTGGGTGCCCCTCGCTGGGACTCCGGGCTTCAGAACGCACCTCCCAGCATGCTTCTGGCCTGGCTCCCAGCATGGTGCTCAGGCTGGGGTGCGTTTGGGAGTGAGTGGTGGGTGAGGCTACAGCGACAGGCAGGGGCAGGGTCCCTGGGCCCACGGGGCTGGTCTCGCCCTTCAGGAACAGTTTGTGATGTGGGATCCGGGCGTATGGCAGGGAGCAGTGCCAGCTTCCTGCAGGGGTGCGGAGCACGGAGGGGACAGGGCTGCCGTGGGCTCCCTGGGGCTGTCACAGTGCCCACGCCCGGCTCCCGTAGCCAGGGCTGGGGCAGCACCCACCTCCCCCTTGCTCACTGGCGTGTGTGCCAGACGGGCTCCTCCGACGTCAGTCAGAATGGAAAAGGGACATTCACCGTCAGGTTCCTCAATGTGCAGATGAGGAAACTGAGGCAGGGATCTTCTATAAGAAGACGGGTCTCTCTAGACACATGACGTGTAACGTGCTGGCCAGGGCTGGTGCCCTGGGAGGACCAGCCCTGAGTGCAGGGTGATTTCACTATCTCCCCTAGTCTCTAAGACGCCATAGTCCCTACTGGTGACCAGACCTCTCCAGTCACGTGGTCGGTGACTGCGCATTCTGCGTGTCTCCTGTGCGACGTGCCATGGATTACTGGGGCTTCTGCTGCAGGGGAGGAAGCATGATTAGTAAACCTATAAGGATGTTTGCTGAAAGAAAAGCCTCGAGTGTTTCCCAAAGGGCCCATGTGCGAGCGGGTCTGTGCTGTCCGAGCCTGAGTTGCTCCAGTGCCTGCCGGAGCTGGGATATGCACTCTCGGGCCACGTGGTCCGGTTTTAAAGATGTAAAGGTGTGAGGAAACATGCCTCTTCGAATGGGTAGAATAGGTTGACTCGGGAATCGAATCACTCAGCCGTGTAGAAGCCGCGTCTCCCAGCCTCCTCCTGTCAGAGCCGCTCCGCAGGAACCTTTGCCGGCCTCTTGGGCGTGTCCTCCCGGATGCAGTGACATGGCTGAACATAAATTTGTACCATGAGCTCTGCCGCGGATGCTCGCTGTGGGCTCATGAGTGCCGTGATGCGTCGCTCGAGGGGGACACCCTCCCCAGCAGGTGTAAGCTGTCCTCACCTTACAGCTGGGGAAACTGAGGCACAGGGGCTATGGAGGGGCTCACCTACCCTCCCACAGCTTCTCGGGGCCTCAGTGACTGTGGATCCAGGCCGTCCCTCCTCAGACCTGAACGTTTAACCAACACGCTGCCCGAATCCGTGTGCAGACACAGGCGTGTTTTCCAAACTGGCCCAAAGGAACACACTGTCCCTGCCCTTCCCGCCTCTCTCCCTCCTGGCCGTACCTGCGAGTGTCCTCCACCGGGACCACGGCACCGTTCCGTCCTGTCCCCACGTGGACGCCGGACACCTTCGAGGCTCCGGTGCTGCCGGACACGATGGTTAAGCTGCTCCCTGATGACCCTCAGGAAAGTGACTGGGCAGGTTTCTCCCGACACCTTCATGGTTTCAGTGTGGACTGTCCCCGCTCTTCATGGGTCTGGGGACGAGTGGAGGGCGTGAGCGCCCGGGTGCCTGTGGAGGGAGCTCAGAGAGGGGCTCCAGGGCAGCCCGGCGCAGGTGGGCGAAGGAGAAGGCCACATCCCGTGTGTGTCCTCACTGCCCCGGAGGGGCGCCGGCGCCACCGGGCCTCGTGTGGACCCAGAGGCTGCAGCTCTGGGCCTTCCGTGAGCCGGACGCTGCCCCTGCCTCCGTTCACATCCTCTGAGCCCAGGGCCCATGGCCGTTCATACCTTCCGGGGCAAACCAAGGCCGTGGCATGGAAACGGGGCCACAGGGTTCTAAGCGGGGCAGGGCTCAGGCCCAGGCCCCCTCCCGACGGGGGCTTGCGTGTCTAGGCTGCACGCGTGGTGTGGGCGTCGGCCTCCCCACCCCCGTCACGCTCCTACCACTGGGCACGGCCAGAAGCAGGCGGCCTGTGGGAAGACGCGGACACGACCGGCCGTGACTTTCGGGGCCTCTGTACCCTGCTCCGCTGACCTTGGTGTCCCATTTTGAGCAGGTGGTGAGGCCTTCGAGAGGCCATAGTGAACAGATCCCCCTTCCAGCGGGAGTGACCCCGCACCCTCGCTGCACGGCCATGCGAGTCGTGATGTGCCCGGCGACCGTGGCGGTGTGCCTCGACCGACTCCGGTCTGTTTGGGACCCACTCGCGCCTGCCTCACCGCAGCACGGTGGAGGGGGTTGGGGGCCCAACACAAGCCGTGTGTCTGGCTGGCTTGGCGAGGGGCGGGGCTGCTGGCGGCCCTCGGTCTGGGGGCACAGGTCTGCCTGCCGCACGCTGGAGGCACTCTCAGGCCGGGCTAACGGGAGTGTTCCCTCTGGCAGGTGGCCCTCCCCCGGGCGGCGGTGCCCCCTGGCACCTGAGAAACGTGCTCAGCGACTCCGTGGAAAGCTCGGACGATGAATTCTTTGATGCCAGAGGTAAGTGGACGCTGTCGTCCCGTCGTTGGCTGGAAGACTGTTCTAGAAGCCCTGGGAAGGGGCTCCCTGTGGGGGTTAGTGTCTCTCCCTCCTTGGACACCACGTCCCACACTTCAGAGGTACCCGATCTGTGAGTCCCCAGAAGGGGCTCTGCCTTCACTCTTCCACCCTCTGGGTCTCCTTGGGTGCCGTGCAAGGCACTCACCGGGCTGCAGAGGCCATGGGCTGTGGCACTGCCCTCCTCGGGCCTGTGGTTCGGTGGGGAGGCCAAACCCAGCAGTGACCCTGGGGAAGGCACACTCCTGAGGGGGAAGGATGCCACGAGTGAAACGCACCAGATGTTCCATGGTGACGTGGGTCCCTGATGGACGTGGGATGGGGAGCCTGTGGTGTCCTCTCCACGGTGACAAGGGACGAGGGCAAGGAGCCTTCCAGACACAGGAAGTGGCAGGTGGGCAGCGGAGTCTGTCCAGAATTCCCGAGGGTCCCCGTGGTCGCGCTTGCCAGGCCCGTGTGCAGGTGGACGAGAAGCCCTGGAGGCCTCCTCCTGCCCCCGGAGCACCTGGTCCTCACCTGCTGGCTGGGCCCCACCCAGGAAGGGCACCCTATGTGGGGGGTCAGCTCACTCCTGGGACAGCTGGCTTTGAAATGCCTGGCAAAATGTCTGAAAGACAGACTGTGTGTTTGGGACACTCACTCAGGGCACCGGGACCTGTGGGGCACTTGGGACCTGTGGGGCACTCGGGACCTGTGGGGCACTCGGGACCTGTGGGGCACCGGGACCTGTGGGGCACTCGGGACCTGTGGGGCACTCGGGACCTGTGGGGCACCGGGACCTGTGGGGCACTCGGACCTGTGGGGCACCGGGACCTGTGGGGCACTCGGGACCTGTGGGGCACTCGGGACCTGTGGGGCACTCGGGACGTGATCTCAGCCTTGCCATTGATCATCTCCTGGCCTCAGTTTCCCTGTGCCCTCCATAACTCCAGAAATGGGGAATGCCCGGTTCCAGTGCCTGGAGGGGCTGCCGGGGCCGCGTCTCCATAGCAGCTAGCTTCAGTGTGACAACAAGCGTTGCTACTCTGATGCTTAGAACGTCTGTTTCAAATACTTGGCAGTTCATCGGGGCTGGGGTTCCTAGAGCACGGGGATGGCCTGCGGTGGGAGCACTGTGGTGTGGTTTGGTGGGCGGGTCAGGCCTGCTCACCTGCTTCCCCTCTGAGGGTCCCACCTTCCACCCTGCCCGCTGTGCCTCCCGCCACACCTGTTCTCCCTGTGACCTCCCCTCCCCCAGCCGCGGGTCCACCCTGTCCCCCTCCTCTGCCCTTGGCTCCTGGGAGCCCCATTATCTGCTCCCCACTGCCTAGCACCCCAGCCCTTAGCCACAGGAGCCGCCCCACAGGCTGTGCAGACCCCCTTACTTCTGGGCTGCCCCCTACCCTCCTCCTGGTGCTCCGTGTCGTCCCCCATCAAGGCCTCTGGAGGGTCCCAGGCTCAAGTGAGCAGTCAGGGGTGAAGCTGTCCTCCGCTGCCTGAGCCGAGTCAGGCCCCACTGGCAGCTCTCAGCCTCAGGCCAGGCCGTGGGGGTCCAGGACTCGAGGGTCCCCTCCCTGGCCCTGTTCTCCTGCTGTCCCCTCCTCTAGCAGGGCCCTGCATCCTCCAGCCGTCGGGAAGCTCCTGGGTGGGGTGCTTGTCCAAGCAGGCCCCTGCAACGTTACATCCTCCTCCTCAGTGTTCTGATGGGGAAGATGGGGAAGCTGAGGCCACATCAAGCTGGGGTGGCGGGGCTGGAACCCTGAAGCTCAGTGTGGGGGGGTCCCTTTCTCTGACTTAGTACCGAGGTCGGACCTTCTTCCGTCCTCCAGCCTGTAGGCCTGAACAGGGTTTCCCTGGTGGGGCGGGAGCCCCTCACTCTGGTAGTGCAGGGGAGAGGGTTGGGCTCCGGGTGCAGGGCTCGGCTGTGTGTGAGGGGTGCGAGGCATTGGGGGCAGGAGAGTGGAGCAGGCTGGGCACCCAGCATCCCCTGGGCAGAAGGCCAGCTCCCTGGGCACTGTGGGCTGGGTGCTGGGGTCCAGATTCTCGACCCAGAAGAGGCTCCTCCCTCCTGTCAGTCACAGGAGATGTGGGGGCTGCAGACCAGTCTGGAGGGCTGGGGTACAGAGCGAGGGCAAAGCCGGGGGGGTGGCGGGAGAGGCCATGGCTCAACCTCATGTCAGAGCTGGGGGCCTGCAAGGTCTTTGAGTTCAACACTGCTACCCCAATCTCCAGGCTGGGACACTGAGGCCAGAGGACTGGGAAGCTTGCTCAGGGTCACTCAAGGTCACTCAAGGAGTTGGGCAGAGCAGGGGCTAGAAACTGCCTACCCATCCCCTCTTTCCGTGTTTACTGAGTACCTGCGCGTCGGGGAGCGGGCGCTGCCCTCGCGTAGGGCACACGGGGCGCATAGGCTCTGTCCCAGCCCTTGCTGAGCCTGCTGATTGGTGGTGGTGGGCGGGAAGACCGCGGAGAGCAAGTGAGCCACACTGACAGCTGCCGAAAATAAAATAAGGGAGGAAACAACCAAGACCACGGTGTGAGGCTGCCACAAGCCCACGGGAACCAAAGCATGGTGCTGCCACGAGACCGCGGGGAACCACGGCACAGCTTTGTCTGGGCTTCCTGTGGGTGCACAGCCTCAGGCGGGATGGAAGGTAGTGGACAGTGCAAGCCACTTGGACAGAGATTGGGCCGGTGACTGGCCTGTGTCTGACCCCAGGCAAGTCTCTGGGGCCCATCATGTTGCACATGGCAGGGGTGGGGTCGTTTGTCTCAGGGACGAGCGGGACGCTATGCCATGGTGGGCAGGGGACCAAGGGGTCTCACAGAATCAAACCACAGGGGAACTCTTGACTCCTGTCCTCTCATTCAGGCTGAGAGAGGAGGAGTGGGTGCCACAGAGCTGCCCCGAGGTATCCGAGATGGGCTGTGTGGGGATCCCGTGATGGCTGTGGTGGGGGGCAGGCTGGACCGCGGTACATAGCGCCAGGGGAAGGTGTGCAGTCCTGAACCCAGAGGCCCCAGGGCAGGGCTCTCCTCGGTCCTGAGAGATCGGTGTCTGATGCAGGGGTGACAGGTGGTGTTAGGCCAGTGACCATGGAAGGGGACACGCCCTCAGCTCAGTGGGCTTGAGGTGGATCCTCCCTGTGCGGAACAAGGAGTCTCGCTGCTCTGAGATCCTGTGGCCCCGGGGTGGGAGGACACAGAGGCCGTGAGTAAAAGGCAAGGACCCAGCTCGCTTCAGGGTCCGAGTCCGTCCAGGGTCTGGGCTGGGCAGGGACGGGAGCTCCATGGGGGAGAGGTCGGTGCAAAAACCTTCCCCCAGAGTCTCTTGGGGTGACGGTCAGCATGCGGGGCGCAGCCTCCAGCCAAAATGCAGAATCGGTAACCAGAGCACGCGTCTAGCCAGCGCTTTGTGGCCTCCGTGCGCCCTGCCGAGAGGCACTTACCGCAGCGAAGGGACATGGAGCGGACAGAGCGGCCATGGGCTCTGGGTGTGCGTGTGCGTGCGTGTGCGTGTCCTCTCGGGGAAGAGCCCACTGTTGCTAGAGTGAACCCCCCAGGCTGAGAGCTGAGAGCGGGCAGAGGGGAGACCCAGGGAGGGGAGAGTGTGGGCGAGGGCGGCTGGGGTCAGCGAGTGCGAGAAGCTGCGGAAGGTTCCTGAAAGCAGAGTGGGGGTGGGTGGCTCCCCCAGGACCGAACCAGGGTGTTGAGAGAGATCCAGTGGGAGAGGAAGAACAGTAAGAGCCCAGTGGGGATAGGGAGGTCCTGAGCCCAGAGAGCCGGGCAGCAGGAGCTCGAGCATGTGGCCAGAGCGAGGCCTGCCCTGGTGGTGTGGGACGGTGTGGCAGGGACTGCCGCAGCCTGAGAGGAGTTGGGGGCTGGCGGGTATGGGTGAGAATGGCCAACCACAAGCGCAGGGATGTGGCGCAAGTCTGTGAGGATGCTGCACTTCTTGGAAAGAGACCAAGGGGCTGTGGGCCAGGAGAGGAGGGGGCTCTGCTGAGCCCTGGGGGTCCCCGGGACGCTGACCACCTCAAACACACACACACCCCATGGGGCTCTGTGCTGTCATCTTCATGGGCGGTTCTGTCCTGTGGTCGTCATGCCCATGGACACCTTGCCTTCCTGACCTCATCTAACCTCAGGGCAACCCCTGATGCCACGATGTGGTTTCATAGTGAGAAATACTGAGGTTCGTAAACACACGTTACCATTCAAGGTCCGAGAGCCCGCAGATGGTGCACCCAAGGTTGAAGAGAGCCTGTCGAACCCCAGAGCTCAGCTTTTAAGCCCTTGGCGGTCCTGCTTCCCCAAGGGTTGTACTCCCTGACATCTTCTGACCACACGTGTGCCCCTGGAGCTTCGCAGGTGCAGGACATCCTCTCCTGTCCTCGGGACGGCTTGCTGGGAAGGGCTGTCAAACCAGAGCCCAGCAGAAGAGACACGAGGACAGGAACAGCTGGAGGACACGTGGGGCAGAGTGTGGACTGGAATCCGGCCGGGGTGTGCCCAGAATACAGCGCTGCATGCCAGCGTAGAGGTGTGCCAGCAGGGAGCAGGCCGCCTGTGGGGAGCGGTCAGGGCGTACGTGTGGCGCCTGGCTGGGGGGCTGGGCAGATGACTCAGGGTGTCCAGGCCAGGCCGTCGGGATCGGAGGGCTCTCAGAACGGTGCATCTGGGTTCAAATCCCGGTTCTGGCTGGTGGCCTCCGGCAAGGTCCTGAATTGCTCTGTGCGAAGCTTTCCTCGTCTATAAAATGGAAATGGTGCCGATCATTACCTTTCTTGATGTGTCACGAGGGCAGAGTAAGGGGATGTCGTGAAGCGCGTGTGACCATCTCCGTGCGGAGCCGGCACCCAGTGACATGGGTGAATCCCTCCAGGTGGACTCTGGAGGCAGGAGCAGGTGTCCTGGCTGCAGGTGGGGTCGGGGAGCGCCGGCGCAGTCAGGACCATGGACAGCTCCCCTGCGCTATCTGGCTCCTGTCTCCTGCTCCGGGTTGTCCTGACCCATTGGATTCTCCTCAGGGACCCGCTAACCCTGTGAGAAGGGGTGCGGCGCCCTTGGCAGGAAGGCTCGTCCCTTTCACAGCCGGGCTTGCGGACGCCTGTGGGATCGGTCTGGAGGACGTGCCCTGCTCTGGGACGGGGGGCTGCACCAGACGGGTGTGCAGCTGACATGGGGCCCGGGGACCGGCGCTCAGTGTGGTTGGGGAACGTGGCCCCACTGACTCCTTCGGTGTTGTCTCTGAGCCCTTCTGGGGAAGAGCGGGGATAGAGACGGGGTTGAGGGGGACGTCGGAGAGGACGGAGGCATTACTGGGTTCACAAGTGTGACATGAAAGCCAAGGGGTCATTACAGATCAAGGCCTGCTCGGATGTCTCCTGCCCTCCCAGGTACACCGGAGCTGGTCCTGCCCCCCTCAAACCCAAGTGCCGGCGGCAGCACCTCTCACGCGAGACTGTACTGTCTTTATCGACCAGCACCCCATGCCCTGAGACCTTTGCCCCATTGCCTCCTTGAACCCTCACGGCAGGTCTGCGTGTTGGGGGGACTTGCCGCACCCATTTTTCTGATGTAAAAACTGAGGCTCAGAGAAGCCAATAACCTACCCAAGGAAAAACTGAGCAAAGGGCATGGCTTTCCGCTTCCTTGCAAACACGTTTCCTTTCAGGAAATACCGCTCTTGGTGGCCGGGAGCGGAGACACAGATGGGGCTTTCAGCCTCCCTCATGACCGTCCCCTCGTCCCTTTCTTTGCCGCAGCCTGTGGGGGCCCCATAGGGCGCAGCAGCCATGCCTGCCCACGGCGGGAGCTTCCAGGAAGTGTCGTAGCTGTCCACGAGCGCAGACCCCTCTGGTAGCGGAAGTCTGCGTCCACGGGTAGGTCACCTGGACGCAGCCCGCGTGCTCACGCCCGCCTCTGCTTCTGCCCACAGAGGAGGTGGCCGAAGGGAAGAGTGCCCTCCTCATCGGGATGAGCCAGTGGAACTCCAATGACCTGGCGGAGCAGATGGAGACCATGGGGAAGCTGGACGAGCGTCCGGGTGAGCCTCTGCTTCTGGGGCCGGGGCGTGTGCACGCGCGTGCCGCAGGGGCCAGGGCGTGGGTGACAGCGGCGAGAGCTCGGGTCTCTCTGGGCACCTCCCCAAATGCTGTGGCCTGTGGGAGCCCCCGTGGGCTCTCGTGCGGGGCTTTCTGTGCCGGGCGGCCGAGCTTCCCTTGTCCTTGGGATGACCTCCCCCGGGGGCATGCGTTCCTGAGGGCAGGGGCGGGGGCGATCTCCGATCTCCAGCGGCAGAACAGGTGAAGCCAGGGAGGCGGGTGGAGAGCCTCTGGGAAGGACCCGGAAGGGGAGCAGGGCGGGCCGCACCTGCTGCGGGCCAAGTAGTTGAGGAAGGAGTGTGCGGCTGGGTTGGCCCACGGGGCTTTTCATGGAGGCGCCCATCAGCAGAGCAGCCCGTCCTCCTAGGCGTCCTGCCCATTTGGCCGTTTCACATCCCTGAGAGTTTGCTGAGCACCTACTGCATACAAGCACTTGGCAGACGGAACCCTGGGGCCCACCTGGGGCCACCGCTTGGGATGGTGATACAGGACAAGACAAGATATAAGGGTTCAAGCTTGGGCAGAGGATCGCTGGGCACTGGGGAGAGAGGGGAGCAGGGAAGGTTCCCGAGGACGGAGCTACGGAGCCAGGCTTCGAGGGGCGGGTGGAGCAGGTCGCTTAGTGGGAAGGCCGCGTCATCAGAGCCTGGGTTGGATGAAGGCCACTCAGGAAGCAGGGCCAGATCTAGAACCACCCGGGGTCAAGGGGGCTGGCCTCTGGGCGTGTTGCCCCCAGGCTAGTCCTTCCTGTCCCCCCTCCCCCGGCCCAGAGCGCACCTCTTCCTCATTTCCCGGCCCTGTCATTCCTCACACACACGGGCTGGGCCAGGCTGTCCCCTCTGGAGGTGTCCTGTGAGATGGTCCCGGCCCAGCCCGAGAGGACGGCCGTCTTGGTGGCAGCTGGCTCAGTGCTGGTGTCTTGCCTGGAGCCACTTCCCTCGAGCCCATCCCCTGTGCCCTGGGCTTGGGGCACTCACTGTGCCAAAGCTGTGCTGTGAGATGGATGCACAGGGACGGATGGGTGTTCATCCTACAGATGGTGAACCCCAGGCTTACAGACGATGTGTTTTGCCCGAGGTCCTGGGAGCTGGTGCGGCACCACGCTCAATCCCTCTCCCTTGTATCCTCATTGCCAGCTGGATGGAGGTGGGCTTTGGGGCCTCTGCAGAGTAGTCAGGTCTTAAAGAAACGGCCTGGGCTACTGGGCCGTTCCCAGGAAGGGCAGGCTCCAGTTTGGTCCCCAGGGCCTGTCCAGAGGCAATGCTCCAGTTGTCACAGCCATGCGTTTGCAGAAGGACCCTTGGCCTGCCCTTGCCTTCACCACGAAGCCTGGAGGGGCCCAGAAGGGGTCCCAGGTTCCAGCTGCTTCCCGGGACAGTGCTCAGTCATTATAAGACAAGCCCAGCCTTGCACTCACGGCCCATCTGGCCATCCCCTCCCCCTTGACTCCGCCTGTGCGAGCTGGGAGGGGCAGGAGCAGCAGCCAGGGCTGGGGGTGCTGGGAGGGCAAGGGAGGAAGAGCCTCAGGCGCTCTCCGTGGTCTGGGCATGAACTTGGCTCTGCAGGCAGGCAAACTCTGGGTACCTTTGGCACCTCCCTTTCTTTGTGGGCAGAGCAGGGCTAGTGCCGGTGTTGGGGGAGCTTAAGTGAGTCAGGACTTGCCAAGTGCGTTCTATACCAGGTCATCCGCTTCAGGGACCAGTACATTCCGGCAAGTACCTGACGGGCTGCACTGGGTCAGAACCACGATGCTAATACTATTTCCTCCCCGTGGGTGGGGGGAGCAGGGCGGGCAGGGAAGGGTGAGGAGGGGAAACCACTGTGTCTGCAGCCCCTGGGGACTCAGGGTGTGACTCGTTCACAGAGCAGAACACACGCATTCATCTCATTGGCCGCCCATCCATCCGCCACGACACAGGCCGCTCCTGTGCTCAGTGAGGGTACAGCCCCCTGGAGCCAAGGAGGAGCGGGGGTCCCGGCGACAGTCACCCGTGCAGGAGGGCACTGAGTGCGGGGCCTCGGGAGGGAGGCCCGGGCATGACTCTGGGCAGCAGAAGCCCCCGACGCGTCAGGAGAAGTCTGCTCCGGAGACTGGCCTGGGTGGTTGCCGCCGCCCTCCATGGTGACCCCATGTCCATCTCCAGCTGCGACTTCTTCTCTGGGCTACAGACTCAGCTGTGGGCTAGCTGCCTGCGTGTTAGCTCTGCCTGGATGCCTGAGGCCGTTTCACGTTCCCCGTGTTCCTGACGGCCTGTGAGGTGTGACATAACCACGTACACACGTGCACATACATGTACAACATATGATGCACAACACGTACAGTGTATACTAGGTACGTATGTGCAGTAATGGGACATGACAGGCACTTTGTACACACAAAACACGCAACACGGAGTACAATGTATCGGGTATCTATTCAGCACTTGTTTAAGTTACTATATGGCACGTTGTATATGTTACTTTGTATACATCTGTGCATATTGATGTACACACACGCACACACGCGTGTTTTCTTTTTATTATTTTTCAGGGGTTTCTTTCTCTGTTTCCCCTTCCACACTTACCTTAGAGACATTCCAGACCTGGGTCTCCCCTTGCCCTTCCTGTTCCTATTTCTTGGTCCTTGCTGGGCTCTGGAAATGTTCCTCGCTCCAACCCCATCGGTAGCTCCCCAGTTCTGTCTTCTCTAGCCATCGCCCTTCCTCTGCTCAGCTCTTCTAGGGTATTTTTGTTTTGCGTTTTTTTTTTTTTGCTTTTTGCTTTTTCTTTCTTTCTTTCTTTCTTTTTAAACAATCATCTTTTCATTTTCGTGCACTGTGGTTTTTTTCCGTAACAATCTGGTATTTATCTGTGGGTGCCACAGACTCATTCTGTGCTCTGCAAGGTCTCTTTCTTCCTGTTCTTTGACATATCAGAGTCCCCTGGTGGGTTAGAAGTGGATGGAAATAGACCACATGCACTTCAGTGTGGGCTAATTAACCAAAGATCCCTCAGCGAGATTATGACATGGAACGGGAGCGAGCTTGAGTCCAGTGATCTCAGGAAGCACAGTGCTGCCATTAACATTGTCCAAGGAAGGTAGGTCCTGCCGAGTTCTTTTACAAACTGAGACACAATTCGCATACCATATAACCCACCCTCATAAAGTGCACAATTCAGTGCTTTCTGTACAGTTTGTACGTTCATGACCCTGAGTAGCCACCACTACCTAGTTCCTGAACATCTCATCGGCCCAAGAAGAAATTCCATACCTACCAGCAGCCACTCCCCATTTTTCTCTCCTCAAAACCCTGGGATTTTGTATGCATAGACTCCAACAGTATGTGGCCTTTTGAATTTGCTGTCTGCCTTGACATCGTGATTCTGAGACTCAGCCCTGCTGTGGCATGAACCAGAACATCATTCCATTTTATGGCTGAATGATAGTCCCACATATGGTTCATCCATTCATCAACTGGTGGACATTTGGGTGGTTTCCTTTTTTTTTACTGTTATAAGTAATTCTACTGTAAGTATTCAAGTACGGGTTTTTGTGGGGACACTCCCAGGACTGGGAGTGCTAGGCTGCCCCATGTTCCCTTCCTACCAGTGTTGTACTAGAGTTCAGACAATCCACATTCTTTTCAGCACTTCTCTTTGTTGTTCGATTATAGCTTCGCCAGTGGGTACGACATGGCATATGATTATGGATTGGGTTTGCATTTCCCTAATGATCGATGATGATAAACATATGTTTATGTGCTTTTTGGTTATTGTTTATCTTCTTTGAAGAAAGTCTGTTCAAATCCTTTGCCCATTTAAAATCAGATTGTTTTTCTCTTGTTGAGTTATAAGTGTTCTTTATATATTGCGGATACTAGACCCTTATCAGTTATATGATTTATAGATACTTTCTTCCATGCTGTGGCTGTCTTTTCACTTTCTTGATAATACCCTTCAGAGTGCAAATTTTTAACAGTCAGATGAAACCCATTTTATGTACTTTCACTTTTATTATTTCTGTGTTCAAGGCCATATCTAAGAAACCATCAACTAATACAAAGTCATGAAGATTTACCCTTAAGAGTCTTATAGTTTTAGCTCTTCCATTTAGGTCTGATTCACTTTGAGTTCATTTTTATATAGAGTGTGAGGTAGGGGTTCAACTTCATTGTTTTGCTGGTGGGTTACCAGTGGTACTGGAACCATTTATTGGAAAGACAATTCTTGAATTGTCTTGGCATCCTTGTCAAAAGTCAGTTGATGAGAAACATAGGGATTTACATTTGGGCTCTCAATTCTATTCCAATGATATGTGTGTATCCTTAGGCCTGCACCACATCATCTTGATAACTGTGCCCTTGTAGTTAGTTTGAAATCAGGATCCATGTGGTTTGCTCTGTTTTGCAAGGGTTTTTTTTTTTTTTTTTTTTTTTTTTTTTTTGGCTATTCTGTATTCCTTGTATTTCCTTGTGAATTTTAGAATTGGCTTCTCAATTTCTGCAAAAAACCCAGCTGGGATTTTAATAGGGGTTGTGCTGAATCTGTAGATCGATTTGGGGTGTATCACCATTTCAACAATTTCAGTCTTCCAATCCATGAACATGGGATGTCTTTCTGTTCATTTAGGTCTTCTTTAATTTCTTTCAGTGACATTTTGTAATTTTCAGGGTACAAGTTTTACACTTGTTTTGCTAAATTTACTCCAAAGTATTCTATTCTTTTTGGTGCTATTGTAACTGGATTATTTTCTTCATTTCATTCATGGATTATTTGCAAGTATATAGAAATGCAATTGATTTTTGTATATAATCTTGTATCCTATCCTGCAACTTTGCTGAAATCATTTATTAGGTTTATTTTGGGGTAAGGATTCCTTAGGATGTTCTATACGCAAGATCATGTCATCTCCAAACAGGTAGTTTTACTTCTTCCTTTCCAGCCTGGATGCATTTTATTTCCCTTTCTTGCCTGAATTCTCTGGCTAAATTCCCCAGTGTAATACTGAATAGCAATGGTGGGAGCTGGCATCTTGTCTTGTTCCCGATCATCGGTGGAGTTTTCAGTCTTCTGCTGTTAAATATAATGTTAGCTGGGCTTTTCCTGTAGTTGTCATTTGCTTGGTCGAGGCAGTTCCCTTCTATTCTGGGTTATATCAGGGATTTTTCTCATGAAAGGGTGTTGTGTTTTGCCAAGTGCTCCTTCTGCCTCTATTGAGATGATCCTGTGGGTTTTGTCCTGTTTTCTGTTACTGTGATTGACTTTCATGTAGGGAATAGCCCTGTGTCCCTGAGCCCTGTTTCTCACTTGGTCCTTGCCATGTTTCTATCTTTTATGTTCAGAGACTGCATATGTCTTTCTGAATAATTTATACTAACAGTCTGTGAGCTCTCACTTAAGGGGCTGCTTACAGTCTTGTTTTAGGGACAAACTGAATGTCATTAGGCAACATTCTTATTGTCAGGAGGGAGGCAGGCACTGCCCAGTTGTCCCAACCACCTTCTCTGTCTTCCCTTTCCCAGAGAGCTGTTTTATTTACCCCATGATTCCTCCCAAACTCTGGCTTATGTCCTGTGTCTAATAATATGGTTCTCAAAGAGTGTTCCCTGGACCCGTAGCATCAGCATCACTTGGACACCTGTCAGAGATGTGAATTTTGGAGCTCCCTTCCAGACTCACTGAATCTGTGTTTTAAGTGCCCTTTAGGTCCTGGTGGTGATGGCTCGACTCTGAGGTCCTGCTGACTGGCTAAGGGGTCTGCAGATCCATTTTCCTGGGCTCACCTCCCTCTGTCACTGAGTTTGGCGTCTGCTTCCATGCTTTTGGTCTTCCTGTGATACTGGGTGACACTGTGTACCCGACTCCGTAGTCGGACACCCCCCCCCCCCCAGCCTGTCACTGGCTGCCAGGATGTGTCTGTTTATTGCAAACAGCTGTGCTCTGATTATTCGGGGAGGGTAGCACATGCTGCTGGATGACATGAGCTTCTGGTTTATTCTTCTTGGTATTTTTAGCTTCCCAGGGTGTCCTGTTCTCAGACACTCAGCCCTTCCCACACCTGAGAGCAGATGCCTCTGCTCGGTCAATACAGGCAGGTGTTGGGAGGAGGCCCACGTGGTTGGAAAAGCTTCTTTTGCTCCTGGGTTTTCCATCGAGGAGACTGCTTTCCCCCGAGCTGCCCCTCCTTTGGCCACAGCCTTCCTTCCTCTGCAGGATGCAAATTATGGCTTCCCCTCTCCTCACTGGCAGTATGGCTGTGTGACCTTGGCGGTCCTACAAAGCTCCACGCTGAGGGTCTCTCACTTGATTTTATGCTCTGCTGTTGCCATCTTCCAACTCTTAGTACTTCTGAACATGGTCCCCACCTTTTCTTTGTGCACAGGCTCTGCACATGCCATTGCCAGCCCTGCCTCCCCTGACCTGTTCCCTCTGCTCTCCACCTCCCAGGGGTGCCATACAATGTCCTCTCTGCCAAGGACACCCCCTTCTTATTTTATAGTACCACTAAAGACCAATTCCTAGGAAAATATTTGGTGTCATTTTGGGGCGGGAGAAAAAGCTGGGTCCTGTTGTGAGTTTACCATCTGCATTCAGCTCTACTGTGCTGTAAACCCAGGACTTCCTCCTGCAGGGAGACCGGCACGGGGATTTCCATTATCTGAGGAGTGAAGGGTAAATGCCTCAGCCATGCATGGAGGTCCTCCTTCCCACAATTGTCGTCGTCTGGGGAACGTGAGCTCACCATTGCCGTAGGAATCAGACAGCCGTGGACAGCTTGACCAGGGAGCCACACTCTTACGTGTGTAGGAAAGGAGTGAGGCCTGAGACGGCGAGACCGACTCAGAGACAGCATCCCGCGGTGGAGGGCATCGGGGTTGGAGTGGGCGCAGCAGGTGCCCAGGGGCTGCTTTCCAGAGAGGCTGGCTTGCCAGGCTCAGACCGCGAGGAAGGGGAGCCACTGTGGGCCCATGAGCCGTGAGCGGTCTGGGCAGAGCGTGTGTCCTGGTGTGAGTCTAGTGTCGGGAGGCAGAGAGCTCAGGGGACGACGGCAGTGTGCCCCATGGGGCGTGCAGGTGGGGGCCCACCCCTCCCTGCCTGTGGACCGGGGCTTCCCCTCCTGAGGGCGTATGATTTGAAGGAAGTCATTGAAAATGCACAGAGAGCTTCAACCCTTGCGATGTTGGTTGTGGCCATGAGTACGACGGTGGGGTATGCATCTTCCCTCCAGCACAGTCCTTCTCAAGTCGGCCGTGGGCTGTCCCCTCCGCAGAACACTCTTCACGGGGCTTTGGGGGGGGGATGTTTGTGGGTGTCCTTACTTGGCTGGGGATCGTTTATGTGTGAACGAAAGTGTATCTTGTGCGTGGCTGTCGTCTGCGATGCGTTCCGGAGCCCACTGGCCGCGAGGGGTTCATCTGACTTCCAGGACTGCGGAGAGCGGCTTTTCTGGGGTCGGGGGGTGAGTTCTGTCATCCACGGAACTCAGTGGAGTCCGCCCGTAGGGGCATGTGCGGCTGAGAAGCAGCGTGCCAGGCACGGGGACAGCAGTGGACAGCACAGATGCCCCTTCCACTGTGGGGCCCAAGTCTCAGAGGCAGACCCCACAGGACTCGGGCCCCAACTGTGTGAGGATGGGGGTGGGGAGGGCTGGTCGTCCCTCTGGCTGGGGGCAAAGGGGGTGCCTTGGCTGAGGCAGGACTTGGGGAGGGGGCGGTCCCAGGATGGCCACTGTGGTGGCCCAGGGCATCCAGAGCTAATGCAGGGGGGAGGCAGGAGCGGACGTGGGTGCGGAGCTAGGAGAGGGCCCGTGGCAGTCTGCACACTGCCAAGTGTCCTCAGAGAGGGCAGTGTCCTGTGAGCAGCTGCCCTGGGACAGTGGGAGGAGAAGCCAGGCCTCCCGTTCCCCGGCTCTGTGGACTGTGGTGAACGAAGGGGAGAGACCTCTGCCCACCCCAGCTCTGGGAGGGGGTGGGCAGGAGCCCCATGTGGCCTCCCAATGCCCAGCACCGTGCTAGGGAGTCTGCTCACTTGTCTTCTCTTTCCCCGCAGGAGACGCGAGCGCCCCGTGCACTTCCAGCACCCTTCAGGAGAAGCAGCGTGAGTTAAGCCCGACCCCCCCGGAGGCTTGTCTCCCGCCTGGGTGGGTCCAGCCTCTTTGGGCCTGGGGCCCCTCCCTGCCCCGTGGACCAAGCCTGGAGTCCCAAGTTCCCATGTGTGGGCAGCGCGGGGGCTGGTGGGCCAGGAGGCTGAGCCCGGCGTGGCAGATGGGACGGTGCAAACCCTTGTGTGCCATTTGCCTGTGGTCAGAGAGCACAGGAACGGGGTGCAAAGCCTTGGAGCCTCAGAGATGAGGTCCTTCGGGTGACACAGACGCGGACATGCCGTCTGCCTCCCCCACCCCCTAGAGGCTGTGAGTGCAGAGCCCGCCCCTAGTTGTCCTGGACCTGCACATCTGTCCGGTGGGGCTTCTCCAGGTTTCCTGCAGGGCCTGCCCCAGGGATGCATGGCAGAGTGTCTGCAGTCAACCCTGTGACCTGAGGACGTCTTCTTGAGCCGTGTCTGCTGCTGGCGGGGTTGGGTTTCTCAAGAGGCTGGGGTCAGGGAGGGTCAAGATGCCAGTTGGGTCTCCAAACCCCCTTCTTCTCTCTCCTGCTGTTTGGGTCTGTGGTTGTTTCTCCGAGGGTTAAGCCCACGCTGTGCCCTCTCCTGCCCCCCGGGCTGGTCCATTCCTCAGGGGCAGGAAGGTGTCTGCATTCCCATGGCTCAGGACCGGCATGGAAGGGGTTTTTTGCACCTGGGGCAGCTGTGGACAAGGCTGTCAGGGGCCGGGGAGGGGCTGGACTCCTCTGCCAGGGGCACCCCAAACCCTCAGGCCGAGTGCACGGGGCTCAGCATGAGTGGGGCGGCACCAGGATGAGCTCCCAGAGTTCAGCCTGCAGAGGAGGCTGAGTGAAGACCCAGGGGACCAGGACCTTCATGTTTCCCAAGAGGAAGGGCCACAAGGAAGCGCTCAGTTCTGTCCCGGGACAGACAGAGTGTGGGGGCTCACGACCCTGGGGTTGGACAGAGCGATGGGGTGCATGGCCCTGGACCGAGTGCAGGGGTGCATGGCCCCGGGGGTGGACAGAGTGCAGGGGCACTCAGCCAAGAGCCCAGGTATGTTTTCCACTGGAAAGAAGGCAATAACTTAGGAGCAGCTACTGAGAAACTGGGGGTGTCTGCGTCTATCCTGGGGGCATTTGGGGCAGGAGAGGTTGGCTTATGCATGAAGAAGGGGTTTGGACCATGAGAGCAGGTGTTTGCAGGTGGAAGGTTCGTTTGTCTCTGGGAATTAGCCAGCCCTGCATGGGGCGTCTCCCCCCGCCAGTCTGGCCCCCCAAGATGTCAGACCTCCCATCGCTCTGGGAAGCAGGTTGTGGCTATGTCCCCCAGCGAGGGAGACACGACCTGCCTCAGAGGGAGAGCCGTGGGGCTGACCCCCCCGTCCGCTACTTCTGGACTGGGCCGGAAAAAACATGCGTTTATGTGAAGGCGAAGTCCCTTGTGTTCGGTTTTCAAACCGAGGGGGTAGGTTTCCGTCTGCGTTCTGTGCTGAAGACTGTCCCGCGGGTCTGCACCTTCAGGATCTTCTCCGGGGACGTGCGGCAACGTGGTTGTGGGGCCGGGGCCGGTCCAGCGCCAGCCCTGGGTCGGCGAGAACCGCAGCCTGGAGCGCCTGCGGGGAAGGCGGCTGTGGCGGTGCCACGTCCCCTGCTGGGCCGTGCTGTCCACAGAGATGGGCGCATTGCGGCTTTAGGAGATGACGGTGGTCGTCCGTGCTGCTCTGCCCGCTCCAATCCTGAGTCCCTGACGCGGGTGCTGTGCTTTGCCGTCTGGGGCCTTCCTCCCCGCGCGGGGTCTGCTCCAGTATTTCCCGTCACTGTTTGCACCCTCACCAGAAGCAAGCAGCAGGCCGTGTCCTGACTGAGCTCAGCTCCGTGGGCTCGTCACCTGTGGAGCCTGTGTGGCCTGAAAGGGACAAAGAAGGTGGGGGGGGTCAGCACCGCCCCACGTGTGGGCCCGACCTCATGTCCCCTGCTGGGGCCCGGGAGCCAGAGGAGCAGCTCAGATGCCTGGACCACCACCAAGGGTCCCCTCCAGTGTCTCTACAGCCGCCCCCCATCTCCGGCCCACCATGCCCGGAGACCCTACCTACAGCTATCCCCCAGCCCCACCGTGCCCGGAGCCCCCTGCCCGCAGCCCCCCGCCCTGCCATGCCTGGAGCCCCCTGCCCGCAGCTCCACTGGTAACTGGTGTCTTTTCCTGGCTGGTGTGGGCAGCGTGCTGAGCACAGCTGCAGACGGGCTATATTTAGCTGCTTTAATGAGCTCGGGGTGGCAGACGGCGGCCTGAGGAGTTTTCCTCTTGTGTGTGTGCCGCACGGTACTCGTGTGTATATTGGCGTGCGTGTGAGTGTGCCTGTGCGTTCCTCCACATGAGGACACGCGTGTGTCTGCACACATCTGTGCTTTGCTGGGACGTCCTCAGCTTCCGACGCTGACGGGGCTCCAAAGCGGGAACAAAATATTTGTCCACTCACTTGTTAGAAAAACATTTCCTGAGCACCTCCTCGGTGCCAGCGCCCGGACGGTCTGCGTGGGGGAAACGGAGCGTAAACAAACCCTGTCCGGGCCTTGAAGGCCCTCCCGGCCAGGGAGGGAGGAGATGCCGGGTCAAGTAACCAGAAAACCTGAAGTACGGGGACTAGTTTCCGAAGAGAGAGCCCGGTGCTTCCGAGAGGAGGACGGCAAGGACGGACACCCCCGGGCGCGGGGCCACGGAGGCTTCGGGAGGAAATATTTGGACACAGCCGTGTGAAGAAGACACAGGGCTTGGGGAGCAGAATGTGCAAAGCCCCTGTGATGAGAGGAAGAAGGTTTGAAAACCATTGTATGGCCCAGTGCTTGAGCTCAGAGGGGAGATTGTGCAGAGGGGAGGCTGGTGTGGGACTGTGGCACTGGGATTTTATGGGGCCCGTGACTTGGTCAGGGCTCCAGTGGAGAAGGATGGCTGGGTGGGCGCGGAGCTGAAGCGTGTAGTCCGTGAAAGGACTACATTCTCAGGTTCAGAGAAACCCGGGGGCATGGAACCAGGCAGGTGCCCACGTGTGGGAACCCCAGCCCGATGGTCCCATCTGTTCCTCTGTGCAGCCCCTAGCCAGTGGTCCGGGGCCCCAGTGCTCCCCCAACCCTGAGGACACCCCGCATTTGTCTCAGCTGGGGGTGAGAATCTCTCTTCAGTCAGAGAGAATCTGTTTCCTCAAATCCTTTTCTCCTGGGAACAAAAGAGCTTCTAGAAACAAAACCCAGGAAGCCTGCTGCAGTCCTCCCCGGAGGCCAGGAAACCCAAGCAGGGAGAACATAGAAACCAGCATCTCCCAGAAGAAGTCTGCCTGCTCCACGGGGTTGAGAGAATTCCCACTTTTAATCTGACATCTGAATGGGCAGTGCCGGCCGAGGGTCTGAACTCTGGAAGGATGCAGGTGAGGCGCGCTGCTCGCCGCGGCGGCGACTGGCCACATTCCCTGCACACGATCGTCTCCATGAATGCTCACAGATGGGAGCCTGCCGCGCACTCGTCCTGCCCCTGCTCCTCGCGGGCGAGCACGTAGCGGGATTATCTTCGCCCCCCCATGCGTTTGGGGGTGTGCTGGCCGTGGGAAGGGGTCCTGTCTCCCTGTGGCGTCGCCCGTCTCACCGGCTCCTGCCGCGCTTGGCACACGTTGCTGTCTTTGTAGCATGACCCCGTGGCCATGGCCAGCATCCTGCGTGTGCCTTTCTGTGCGAGGCTCGGTCCCAGGGCGGAGAGGGGGACGCTCAGTGTCTCCAGGGACGTGGCCAAACTGCCCTTCGCAGACACCAGCCGTGGATGGGGAGGGGCTGCCTCCCCACACCCTGGGCCGAGCAGCAGTGCTGATCTGGGAGTGGGGGAGGAGGCCTTCTGGAGTGATCTCCGTGGTGATCCCTCCAGTGGGTGCCTGCACACAGGAGCTGTGGCCTGTCCTTTCTCTGGAAGCAGCAGGGGTTAGTGTGCGGGCATGCGTGGGTGGGCACGCTGCTGTTTCCCTGCGTCTCTGTGCCTGCTCCCCAGTAGGGCCCGGCAGGCTCAGTGGCGGTTGCTCCCCCTTCCCTCCCCCAAGCTCAATCCATGGGGCGGCGGTCAGGCCTCCGTGTGGGCCAGCACCTCTGGGAGGGCTGACCAGCCCACTGGGGTGAGCCTCCTTAGCAGATGAACCCAGGCTGATGGAGCTGGGCCATGACCTTGAAGGGCCAAGGCTGTGACAGCAGGGACCTCGGGTCCATCTAGCCCACCATGCCTGGGGTGCCTGCCCGGCATCCACCCGCCTGGCATCCACTCATAGCACCTGCTCCTACAATCCTTCCTTCCGGCCAGGCCAGCTCAGTTCCCCCCAGGACAGCCATGAACCCTCCAGAAACCACCCCCCTCGGTGGCCGGGCTCTGCCGTCCCTCCGTGACCCACATGCAGACCCCAAGCATTTACAGGCCACCGGGTCCCCTCAAGGCTGATCTTCCCGGGCAGGGGCCCCTGTCCCGCAGCTTCCCTGCCTGGTTCCTGGGCTACACCTGAGCCCCCAGATTGGCCCGAGCTTCAGGAACGCACTGTCCTCGCTCTGCCCTGAAGGTGCTGGAGCTCGCAACCGCGAGGCTGTGTGGTCGCCCCTGTCCAGCTAAGGCCCATATCACATGACCCCAGGGCCCTTGAGGTCCTCAGGCTTCCGGGTGCACATGTGGGCTCCAGCCAGGACAGCAGGAGGCCGCCGTGGTGTCCAGCTGGTTTTGGGACCCAAATGCAGGATTTTGATGAGGCCATGTTTCATGGTCACTGTCGGCCCCACAGGCCTTCCTTTCCCTTTGCATAGCCTCGGGGCCCCTTGCCAGCCCGCCAACGCCCAAGGGCTGGCCAGTCGCTCTGCTGTATGTGTGCTGTGTGTGTGTGCGGTCGGGCAGGGCTTGCAGCTGGTTCATGGTTCTTCTTGTAAGTGACACACGCTCACATTCGCAATAGCTTTACACTAAAGGAAGTCCGGGCTCATGTGAGGAAAATGAGAAAATCACCCGGTGTTCCCCCGTCCAGCAAAACCATGCTGACGGGGACGCGGCTGGGGGCCTCCATCCCTCGTGGTCCCCGCGGCTGGCTGCAGGAGAGAGGGACATGGACCCTTCAGCCGAGCCGGGTGACACTCTGCCGGGTGTGCTGAGCGCGTGGGCGCTGACCTTGGCTTCTGTCTCAGGAGCACTGTGGCACTTGGGTAATTAGAAGGGTGATGACAATTTGTGCCTCTCCAAGGTTGTGAGTAAGCAAATATAGCCTCTCCCTCCAGCTGGCAGGGGAGCCACGGGGAGCTGGGTAGGCCAGCAGGGGTGCTGGGGGTGGGTGCTGCGGTCACAAGACACGGTCGCAGAAACAGCCGTGGGCTCTCCCCACCCCGGGACTGGGCACCGCAGGGACCCTGCCTGAATAGGGTCCCCTGGCAGAAGCAAAGCCTCGGGGAGAACCACGCAGCCCACCCATGAGGTCCTGGGCTCCCCGCCTCCCGGGACCCTGCCCGCCGCTCCTGTCACCAGAGGCTCTGGGGAAGCCTGTGGAGGGGGAGGACCCATGAGGCCCAGGCTGAGAACTTGCCATGCTTCCCTGACACCAGCCCCCCCAGGGGCCTTCCAGGAGATACGCATCCCAGTATAGATGCTTCTTCCCTAGATGGGACTTCTCCCGGGGCTGATGAGCACGGAGAGGTCTCCCAGGCTGCATGACCCCCAGGGTCTTTGCAGTGAACTTTCACAAAAACCTGGCTTTCGATGCTCCCTGCTCTCGGGGACCCCCAGTCTGATGCGGAAATGGTTGACTAACCTCACAGCAATGAGTCAGGCCAGCTGAGCACAGTGTGAGATGACCGTCTCTGCCTAAGTAGACCTGAGACGGCTTTCCAGAGGCTGGGAT
Source organism: Mustela lutreola (assembly GCF_030435805.1). Classification (NCBI taxonomy): domain Eukaryota; kingdom Metazoa; phylum Chordata; class Mammalia; order Carnivora; family Mustelidae; genus Mustela; species Mustela lutreola. The sequence goes on along the minus strand of NC_081304.1, from coordinate 60,553,558 downwards.
GGTTGAGCAGGGTTTTGCGGTATAGTAGGAGTTCGCTGGCGCGCCCAGGTAGGAAGGCAGAGAGCTCAGCCTGAGTGAGGCGGGGAGGAGCGAAGCTGCCGGGTCTGGTGGCCAGAACCGGTGTCCTCAGTTACTCTGCAGGGACTGTCTGCTTCTCAGAGAGCAGAAGGCTTGTGGGCCAGGCACATGCTAGGGGGCCTCGAGGCTGCTTTTCTGAGTGTCTGCAGAGGCCTCTGCTGAGGCTGGAGACGCACATCCCCAGGGGTCCCCTCCAGGCCTGGTAGCTGACCCTCGGGGTGGGGGGGCCGGATCTAGATCTGCAGGCGAGGCCTCCCCTCCTCCCTCCCCCAGAGCCAAAGCTGTCTGGCTTTTGCACACTGAAAGGAAGCCAGACTCTTGCCATTGGCGGGGAAGGTGCGGGGTGCCCAGGGTCCTGCCAGGCCCGTCCCTGCCGAGCCCCGAGCTGCCTCAGTGTCGTCCGTGGCCAGGATGCGGCATCAGCTCATTGCCAGAGCGTGGCGTGGGGCCAAGGTGGCTGGCCGCAGGCCGATGGAGAATGTGGGAGCCTGGGGCCTGTGGGCTCAGTGAGAGCTCAGGAACCAGCCCCGCTCGCGGAGGGCATGGCGCCCGGGAGACAGTAGGACCCTCGTGTCTTCCCTGTGGCTTATTTATAGGCTCGTGATGGTAATTCGTAGCAGCCACCGTGCATGAGCCTGCAGCCGCATTGGAGGCCGGCAGCCGGTCCAGCGAGGGTGTGGGGGGCCTTCAGGGCTCTGGTGGGTTTGGGGTCAGGGCTGTGCATGCTGAGGCAGCTCCTGCCGGCCTCTGGCCCCGGCTCGGGGACCCCTGAGCCTCTCTGGCATGTCTTCCAAATGCACGACTGACACGGACAGAGACTTAGCATGTGGCCAGCCCCACTCTGAGCCCCGTGCATGTCTGAGCTCCTTTGTGCTGGGCTCCTGCTCCGGAAGGCTGCCATCCCCATGCCCCAGAAGAGAAAACCGAGCCCTGCTCTCAAGCCACTGAGCGCAAGACTTGGACTGGGGCACTGGCTCCAAACCAGTTACCACCCAGCCTCGGAAGTTGTGGTCTCTGGGCCGCTGCCAGCCCCGTGGCCACACACACCACGGAACTGGCTGCTTTGCTGTGGGGAGGAGGTCCGTGCTGGGCAGCCTGCCGCTTTGTGGTTTGCATGAGCATCTCCTCTCCTGTGGACAGAGAGTGTGGTGTCACCTTCCCGGGGAGGACAGAGCACCACCAGGCATCGTCCTCGGTTGGATATGGGGCTTGTGTACAGGCTCACATGGCCCGATTTGTGGTGAGGCCGGGGGGCAGTGACCCAGGAGGGGTGAGCCTCGGTTCTCTTGCTTGAAAAGGGGGCTCACACCCAGAGAACCAAAGCTCAAGGCCATTGTGGGGAGGAGGGCACAGCTCGGGGACATAGTAAGTGCTCCGCCAAGACCAGGCCAGCTCCCCGGCTGTTGTAGTGGGAGCCTGTCCTGGGGTCAGGGTCGGGGATCCACGGGCCGTTATGGGGACAGTCCCGTGGCTGGAAGCAGCTGGAGGAAGCGCAGGCCGAGCCTCCCTCACCACCCACTCTGGGCCAGCCCCTCTGTCATTGAGAAACCCGCTCCTGCCCATCTGGGCAGCAGCCCTCAGCTCATAAAGCAGCTACCCTGAGACCAGGTGTGTGTCCATGAGGACCGAGGAGTTCAGAAACGCACTTGCCTTCCAAGAAGGGCTTCTTGTTGGGTGCCCTTGGCAGAGCCCCCTGGGGCTGCTGGGAGACCCAACTTTGACCCTGGCTCCGGCTCCCCACTCCCCTGCCACGGGCTTGCCCACAGAGCCCCTGGAGGGTCCTCCCCTCGTGGATCCTCGCAGGTGTGGCAGGCTCAGGGTGGGGGTGAGTTCCCCGTCACTGAAGGCACATGAGGGGTTTATCGTCTAGCCGTGTGGTGCGGCCACACAGAGCAAGTGGAATCCTGCCCGTGGGGAGAAGGGAGGGGAAGCAAGGTTTGCGCGGCAGGCGGCCCCGGGTGGGCAGTGAGGGGGCGGCTGGACGTCTTGCGGCGTTTCCCTCCACCCCAGACTCCGATGCAGCGATGTTTGGGAATGCAGGCTTCAGACCGCACAGACTTCTCTGTCAGGACCCGAGGGCAAATATTCCAGGTCCTGTGGGCTCGAAAGACTCACTGAGGCCCCTGTGAATGGCCACGGACTCCAGCTGTGCCCCAATAAAACTTTATTTACAAGAGCAGGTGGCGGGCCAGATTCAGTCCACAGCAGCGGCTTGCGGGTCCCAGCGGCAGGGGACGCAGGCTCCGCTAGAAGCCCCAGAGGAAGAGTGGTGGCTGTGGGAGGCGAGGACACCTGGGAGCTCCCTAGACCCAGACGCCGCCACGCCTCTTTGGGGCTCCGCCTGCCCCCGGCCCCCGCTCCCCTCATTCACAGCCTTGCAGTTGGTCTGTCGGCTTCAGGCAGATGCTTAAAAAAACACTCTGAGCAGAGCTCCGGCTTTCAGAGGCGTGTTCGGCCCCCGTTTGCGTCCCAAGCTGGAAGCAGGAGTCCCCAGAGGACACGTGTGCTGTTGCAGCTGTCGTGCTTCCTGGGACCGCCTTCCTTGGCCCTAGGCTGCCCCTGCCAGCCTTCCTTGCCTGGGGAGGACAGAAGTTTCTGGTCCTGTTGATCTGGACGCTGTCCCTCCAGCGAGACCCCAGGGAACTCTGAGGCCCTGGCATCGGGAGGCCCATGGGCTGAGTCCTCTGTTCCCCTGCAGGAGAACTGTATCGAGTCTCCCTGAGAAGACAGAGGTTCCCAGCCCAGGGAAGCATCGAGATCCACGAAGACAATGAGGTGGGCTGGCTTCTGGGGTGTCTGGGCCGCCGCCAGTCAGGAGTCCTGGTTGGGAGACTTCCTCACCCTAGGACTTGCTGTGCGCCCCTGCATAGGTGCTTGTCCTGCTCTGGGCTGCTGGCTCCCAGGGGAACAAGAACGGTCTCGTGGGACTCTCCCCGCCCTGATAACAGGGGCTTGGCCAGCCTGCTGCCCCTGTGCCACCCTCAGAATGCACAGGAGGCCCCGCCACGCGGGGAGCTGAGACAGGCCAGCCACAGCTGTGTGTGCGACGGCGTGTCCCTGCCTCCTGTCTATCCCGACCTGTGTCCTTCTCAGGAAGGCTGCCCACAGCGCTCCTGCAAGACGCACGTCCTCCTGCTGGTGCTTCATGGGGGGAGCATCCTGGACACGGGCGTGGGGGACCTGTCCTGCAAGGCGGCCGACATCCACACCTTCGGCTCGGTGCTGGAGAAAGTCACGCGAGCCCACTTCCCGGCGGCCCTGGGCCACATCCTCATCAAGTTCGTGCCCTGCCCTGCTGTCTGCTCCGATGCCTTTTCCCTCGTCTCTAAGTGAGTCTACGTCCTTCCTGCCCTTTTGGAGAGGTGGGGGGGGGGTCAGTGGGGATGACATGGAGGGGCTCCCCACCCGGCGCACCCCTGCGGGCGTAGGGTCCCGAGCGACCAGGAGCACAGGGCTGGAAAGTGGTCAGTGGGAGTCCAGAGCCCTGCACAGCCGTGCAGCACGAGCTCCTCTGCCGGACCCCCTCGATGCTGCAGACCTGCTCCTGGGGCTCACTAGACGCCGGTCTCCTGGCCCAGAGGAGGATGCCGAGGCCCCAAGAGGCGAAGCCAGTTCCCCTGGGGGTACCCGGCCCCTGGAGGTGGGAGTCAAACCTGGGCAGCCTTGCTTTTGAGCCACAGTCAGAGCCCAGTGGGCATGTGTATTCTGATGCAGTGGGCACTGGACCCCACAGACGCTCAGGGAGGACCCAGGGGACGGCCCTGTCCCAGTGTCCTCGTCTGTATGAAGTGGACAGTCATGTCCCAAGTTCCTGCTGGAGACCGTGAAGGTCCCGCGTGCTGGTGCAGCACGCAGAGCAAGGGGTCAGCTGTGACCCAGCTTCGTCCTTGGGAGGGGACAGTGCATCCCATGGACTGGGCCAGGTAGGGGACGTTGCAGAGACCCCGGCTGGAGGGGTTGAGGCAGTGCATTTGCTGGGCCTGGGGTCTTTGTCCAGACCTGCCCCTGGTCCCTGGTGCGGAGAGCAGGGTGTGCGGGGCCCACTGTTCTCTCTGAGACACGGGAAAGTCTCCTCTGCCTTTAGGACCCGAGCAACCTCTTTACTGACCCACCTGTGGTCACGGGACACATAGGGCAGGTCTCCGTCCAAGCTGGAAGGAGGGACGGCTTGAGTCAGTAGTCCCCCGACCCGATGTGATTCTTGTCAAATGCAGGGCCCTGGGGCTCAGCCCTGGGGCCCCCGTGGTCGGGAGGGGAGGAGCCCTGGACTCTACCTGTGGCACAGCTGCTCTGGGCACCTGCTCTGCAGTGGGACCTGGGAAACAGGCTCTTCCCCACTCCAGCCGTCAGGAGCTACCGTGTCCCCGGTAACCGATATCGGGACCCCGGGCCCTCGCCCACCAGATGGCTGACCTCCAGAACTGGGTCAGCCAGGCCTGGCCTGATCACCAGGAAGATGGATGGCCCAACCACTCAAGGGGAGGGTGGGGACAGCCTCTCTCCCCCAGGCGGCTCCTCGCCAGGCCATCCATCACGCCAGGCACTGCCGGGAGGGAGCTCTTACTCAGCTAATTAAAATCTCTCCGGCAGCAATTGAGGCCTGTTTCCTCTAATTTGTGTTCTTTGGAGATGAGGAATGGCTGTAAGGCCAGCCTTGCCCTCCATGAGGGCTCTGCCACCTGCTCAGGAAACCCTGAGCCCGGTCGCCTGTCCTGCTTCCTGCGCAGTCCCCAGTGGGTTCGTCAGCCTGAGCTCGGGCTGTGGGCAGAGGGCTGGTCCTCTGCCCAGTGAGGCCTGACGTCCCAGGGGACAGAGGCGGGCCAGGTGGGGGTGTGGGCTGGGGTGCGCGCCGGGGTCTGGTCCCAGAGGGGTCTGAGCCACGCACAGATGGAGGGGCTTGCTGGAGGGGAAGCAGGGAGACGAAGGTGCCGGACTGTCCACTGGCCTTGGAGATGCTGTAGGGCAAGGTTTCTTAGTCCCTTCTGGGATCCCGCCTTTCACAAGGGTCACAAAGGCTGTGACCCTCTCCCGAGAAGGATGGACACAGGTCACGTGTGCAGCTGTGTGCCCATCTCCAAGCAGTGGCTGACATGGGACCCCATGCCTAGAAGGCTCTCCTTCCTCCTTCCAACATCCCTGAAGCCGTCCTTGAGACCTAGGCCAAAGTCCGCCTCCTCTAGGAAGTCTGCTCTAATGATATGTCCCCCATCCCCAGTCCACACCAGGTGGCTTCCCCACAGTGGCGGTGTCCCTTGGGGCTCAGCAGAAGAGGGCAGGGAAGGCAGCTGTCCCAGGAGACCCCAGGCCCACATCCCAGGCTGGTGCGGGCGGAGTCATGACAGCGCACAGGGGAGTCAGCGCAGTCTGTCCCTAAGCCCCCCGCCTGTGCCCTGTTTCCTCTGGCTCTCACTCAGCCCCTCCCCTAGAGCCCCGAGCAGGGGCCTAACCATGGCCAGCTCGTGCCTGTGCTCCCTTCTGCCCAGTGTGCAGCCCCACACCGGCCCCTGCCTGAGCCTGGCTGGGCTTCCCTTGACCCTGTCTGCAGCCTGAACCCCTACAGCCACGATGACGGCGGCCTCGGCAACAGCCAGGACCACGTCCCTCTGGCTGCCCTGCCCCTGCTGGCCATCTCCTCCCCGCGCTACCAGGACGCGGTGGCGACCGTCATTGAGCGAGCCAACCAGGTCTACGCGGAGTTCCTCAGGTCTCCGGATGGGCTTGGCTTCAGTGGGCAGGTAGGACGGCCTCCCCGACCTGCCCTGCCCTAGCCCGACCCAGGCCCGAGTCTGACCCCTGCGACACCCTGGCCTGAGCCGTCGTCATGCCCACCATGACCGCAGCCTGAGCATCCATCCCCTGGCGGGCTCTGTCGTGTCTCACGGAGACAGGTTCTTTCCTCTCCCGTGGACAGGCATCCGGTGCTCTGGCTGGGTGGGGAGTGCAGGGTCAGCAGTGGGCAGCCTTGGTCTCAGCTGCGTCTTCTCCAGGTGTGTCTCATCGGGGACTGTGTGGGGGGCCTCCTGGCCTTCGACGCCATCTGCTACAGCGCGGGGCCCTCGGGGGACAGCCCGGGCAGCAGCAGCCGGAAGGGGAGCATCAGCAGCACGCAGGTGCAGGCCGGACGGCAGGGACAAGGTGGTGGGACAGGCTGGGGGTCTGACTCCAGGAGGGGCCTCTCCTGGGGGAGGTGACGTCAGCCCCACACACGTGTCCGAGGTGATTTGCCTGGGTGGGTGGCTTCGCAGCCCTACGGGACTGGGGCCTGGCATGGGCTGGGTCTAGAGTCCCAAGGGCCGCCAGACCCCGGCTCCCTCGGGAGCGCCCCCCCCCCCATCTCAGGACAGAGGGCTTGGCGTCTCCGGTGGCATCTCCAGTGGCAGCAATGCCCTTCTGTCCTCTGTGTGGCCCCAAAGGACAGCCCGGTTGTGGTGAGCGAGGCGTGCAGTCTGGCCGGCAGCAAGCGCCTCAGCAGGAGCAGCATCGACGTGTCCAGCGCGCCCGAGGACGAGGAGCCTCAGAGACCGTTGCCTCGGAAACAGAGCGACTCGTCCACCTATGACTGTGAGGCCGTTGCCCAGCATCACACCTTCCTGTCAAGGTGAGCGCCCCTTCTTGCGCCGTGTCTGCGGCAGAGGGGACCCGGCCTCGGAGGTGGCCTGTGCCCTGCCCCTGCTCCGCTCCGGACCGGCAGGGACCCGGGACAGCTCGGCCCCCTCCCCGGGCCTCGCTGCCCCCTGCCCCGCCGACGGTTCTGAGGAGGTGGTCTGAGAGCAGACAGGGTGTGTTTTGGGAACGGCTCCAGGAGTGTGCTCTCCGTATTCCCCCGAGGGCCACAGAGGCCCCCACGGGGGAGCTTCTGGGGTCACATGGCCCGCGTCCTCGGGCCCCAGGCCCCAGGGTGCTGCCTCCTGCCCAGAGCTCTGTGAGTTGCCTGCACCCGCATTCAGGACTCAGGCCGGTGCTGGCCCATGCGGGGAGGGACGCCCTGGCCTCTGTCCTCTCTGCTTCCTGCCCCCTTTCTTACCGTGACCTGTCCTGGGAGGTCATCACAGACTCTGCAAAGCAGACCTGCTCTGGGCGTGTCCAAGGCCCTCTTCCACGTGCACCATTCATGTGCTTCCCGCACGGGTTTCCTTGGACAAGACCCCTCGTCTCGCGACCGTTCCTGACTTTTTCCCACGTGATAAGTAGTAGGGAGCATTCTCCAAGGGGAGTATTTCATCAGTGAGGACGTCTCACCTGGTCGCAGGACTCCAATCCAGGGCTTCTCCCAGCTCTTGGGACTTGCAGGCAGAGCCCCGGTGACCCTCCCTGTGCGAAGACGGTCCCGAGGGTCAGGGCTGTGTCCCAGGCGCCCTCCAGGAGGGGCCCCGGCCAGAGCAAAGGCTCTGCGTTGCCGAGGCTCAAACCGTAACGCAGCTCATGTCTGGGTTGCAAAGTGAAACCACGACCTTCCCAGTTCACCCCTTTACGAGGGCCCGGATCTGGAGACTGGGAAGAGGTCGGCGGCTTTGCTCTGTGCTGCGGGGACGGTGGCCGTCTCTCGGGCAGTGACATAGCTGGCGTGTGGTAGGGACCGTCCGGATCCCCCACGCGGACCGCGCAGCCCCAGCGCCGTCCTCACCATGAGAGGCTTGCGGTGCACAGAGGGGTGTCCGGCCTTCAGGTCCAGCTCCCGGACGCTCGCTTGCAGAGGGCAGGCCGCTCACCAGCACTGGTCCTGTTGGGACCCTGTTGTGACCTCCAAGATCCCCTCCCACGCCCACCTCGAGGGTTCTGGCTGAATCCGCGTGCCCTTAACCGATGCCTGGATCAGGGCCCCGGACGGTCTTAACCTCTGAGCTGCGCTTCCAGGCCAGCTGGCAGGTCAGGGAGGCCCCCAGCTCTGCAGCCCGTCTGTCTGGCCGTGTACTCTTGTCCCCAACAGGGTGTCCGCCTGGGCTCCGAGGGGCAGCGGTGCCTGGGGTGGGACTGGTTGGGATTTGCGGGGTTTTCTCCGCCTCCTTTCTCCGCAGGCTGCAGGGGAGGGAGGTGACAGCTGGCTGCATCTGTGTCTGCCGGCTGTGAAGCCCCTGGGGCCGTGTGTGTGGGCTGGGCCTCCCTACAGAGCCAGCACCATGGGGCGGGGCTGCCCACGGGCACGGTGCTCCATGTTCCAAAGTCCTCAGCCCCGCTGTGAAAATACAGTGCTGTCGGAGGGTGGCCACGAGCGTCTGTCCGAGAGTCGCTTCTGGCTGCCCGCCAGCCCTGGCACCGGAGCCCCCTAGGTGGAGGGCCAGTGACCCCAAAGCCTCCCACCTGGCCCTCAGAGGACACGCGGGCGGGCCGTGGCGGCTGGTACAGAGCCAGTGCAGACATGGAGGGCCGGGCTCTTCCTGCTCAGCCCGCATGCAGTCCCTAATGGCCCCGCCGGCTCTCTCCCTCCTCGGGACAGCATCCACTCCAGCGTGCTGAAGGATGAGGCTGAGCCCCCTGCGCCCAGGGCATCCCAGCCACCTGAGGTCAGCCTGGGCCGCCTCGACTTCGACGTGTCCGACTTCTTCCTCTTCGGCTCGCCCCTGGGCCTGGTCCTGGCCATGCGGAGGACGGTGCTGCCCGGGCTGGACGGTGGGTGGCCTGGGCCATGGCCCGAGGGGCCTTGTGTCTCTGCAGCAGCCATCAGGCCCTCCATCTGGGGGAGAGGGTGGGGCACAGGGAGAGCAAAGGGACGGGGTTGGGGGAGACGGCCGTGTCCCCTGATGGGGCAAAGGCGCGGGGGGCTCTCACACCCCTGTTCAGAGACGCCATGTGTGCTCCCTGCTGCCCTCCTTCCGCGGCATGCAGGCTCACAGACCTGTGGCAGCCGGTCAGCACACCCGGACCCCCAGCCTGGGACGGCTGCCCCCCCCCCCCCCCACTGACCTACAGCTCACGACCTGCTCCAACCAGTGCTGTCACAGGGGAGTCCCAGAGACTAGGGCACCTCGAGGCTCCGCACTCCAGGACTTCTCAAACTCCTTTTGCAGCAGAGCTCCCCCAACGTGCACCTGATGGGACAGAAGAGAAGGGGGAGCCCTGCCGGAGCAGGCTGGGGGGTGAGGCAGAATCCCATGGCCGCCCTCGGTGTTGCCAAGGAAACCTAGGGCTCCCGGACACTGGAGCGGCCAGTCTCCTGAGCCTGGCTGGCGGGGAGCCTCAGTGGAGACGCCTGCTGGTCTGCAGGAGGAGTGTTCTGCCGCTCTGGCCGCTGGAGCCCAGGGGCTGGGCCTCTGGGGAGGGGGCCGCTGTCTGCCCTATCTGCCCAGGCAGCGGCTACGTGAGAGCAGGACGGGTTTGCCGGAGTCTGACCAGGAGAGAGCAGGGGGCAGGGCGGCTGCCTGAGCAAGGACACCGGAGAAGGGGACACGAAGGCTGGGTGGGGAACTGCAGCGCTGGGCACCTGCTGCCGCTCCTGGGGGCGGGGGCTGAGCGCGGGACTCAGCGTGGCGGCTGTGTTCCTGTGCGTAGCCGGGTCGTGGCAGGTTCCTGAGCAGGGGGTGGGCGACTCAAAGCTGCACTTGGGGGTGGGGGGGGGCAGGAACTAGAAGGGCCCCGTGCACCCTCTCACCCGCAGGCCTCCACGTGCGCCCCGCCTGCGGCCAGGTGTACAGCTTCTTCCACTGTGCCGACCCCTCGGCCTCACGGCTGGAGCCCCTGCTGGAGCCCAAGTTCCACCTGGTGCCGCCGGTCAGCGTTCCCCGCTACCAGAGGTTCCCGCTGGGTGACGGACAGTCCCTCCTCCTGGGTAGGCTCGCGGGGTTTGCGAGCGTGCTGGGCCCCGGGCTGGCCCCACCAGCTTGCCGATGGGGGACCAGCCCCCACAGAGCAGGTCTGCAGGCTCTAGATGGACAGGTGGTGGGGGAAGCAGCTGCCTCGCCTGCCTTCCCAGCCCTCGGTGGTGTGCACCTGCTCTGCGGGAGGCGACGGGGGGCTCAGGCCCTGCACCCCGGTGGCTTCCCGCGGCTAGCACCAGCATATGGCCCGAGCTGCTGACCTGGACTGCAAGTCCAGGGGTCCACGCTGGGTGCTGACGCTGGAGGGGCAGGTCTGGTAGTGTCCCAGCCTGGTGGGCATCACGCAAGGGGGGGCCTTGGACCATGGCACTGGGACAGATGGGGACGAGCTGTAGGACAGGGATCCAGAGGAACTTTGCAGGGGGAGCAGGGACACGGCAGCTGGGGGAGGGCCAGTGACCTCTGGGGCTCAAGTGGGGTGAGCCAGGCAGGGGTGGGGAGGCCTGGATTGGATGGTGGCCCAGGTGAGGAAGCCTGTTGTGAGCTCCAGACCAGGTCGGGGGGAGCTGCTGGGCCTGCGATTCGTTCAGGCTTAAAAACCAGCCCAGCCCCGATCTGTAACAGAAACTTAATTTCCAAAAGTCCTAAGAGTCAGGAGCTCCCACTGACAGAAGTGGCTCCGCACCTGCCCCCGTGCACCTTCGAATGCGTGGCCCTGCCCCGGGCTGGAGAGCCATGCGGCCCACGCGACCCAGGGAGGCTTTTGTATGAGAGAGCATGTGGTTCCGGGTCACCTGCGACCTCAGCCCGTGCTCCACAGCTTGTGCCTGCACGACCCATGCCTTAGAAAAGGTCAGGGGTGCAGAAGGCCCATCGGGGGCCCCAAGGGGTGGGTGGTGCGGGCTGGGGGACACAGGACCATGGCCCAACTGTGACATAACCCCCACAGCGGATGCCCTGCGTGCCCACAGTCCCCTCTTCCTGGAGGGCAGCTCACGGGACAGCCCGCCGCTTCCGGACGCCCCCTCCTCGTCTCCCCAGGGCCTGAGGGCCCAGCGCCCGGAACGGAGGACGAGCCAGGACAGCTCCCATAGTGAGAGCTCGGCGTCCTCGGACAGCCTGGCACCAGTGGGTGCCTCCCACGGTGAGTGAAGGTCCTTGGGGCCCCACCTAGTCGGAAGTCGAGGGGGCCTCCCCAGGGCAGCTGTAGAGGGCAGGCCAGGAGCCGCAGAGGGAGTCCAGACTGAGCCCTGAGCTTTGGGCCTGGACAGGGCCCTGTGGACCGAGCCCTGGCCTAGACTGACCTCAACCCCCGCCCGAGCCCTCTCCCCAGCGTTCAGTTTTCCCACTGGGAGTCCCTGCATCCCGGGATGAGAGTGGACGTCTCTGTGGGGCCGGCGCCCACTGCCAGTGACCATGTGCAGCCCCCGCCCTGGGGGCAGGCGGGCGAGGGGCTGTGGGAGGCCGGGGGCTCCGTGCTTTGGGCCCACACGGCCCCGCGGGTCAGTCGGGGCCCAAGCAGGCCACGCTGTCCTCACCCCACTGTCGCGCCCACAGTCACAGCCAGGTGGTGGGGCGCCAGGCGCATTGACTACGCCCTGTACTGCCCTGATGTCCTGACGGCCTTCCCCACCGTGGCCCTGCCACACCTCTTCCACGCCAGCTACTGGGAGTCCACGGACGTGGTGGCCTTCATCCTGAGACAGGTGCGGCGCCCCTCCCCAGAAGGCCCGTCCCGGCGCGTGGGGGAGGGCTGCCTTGCCGGCCACCCTGGGCCCCGGAGCCGTCAGCCAGGCTGGGGTCATGCGGTCAGGCGGTCGGTCGCCAGACGAGCACTGGCTTTGGGTCGGTGCTTTCTAGAAAACGCAGGAGAGAGTACCTGGGTGGACGTCCCCGTCTTCAGACACAGAGACAAGTGGTCAGTGGCTACTCCTCCAAGGAGCTCAGTGTCCTCAGAGAGGCTGGGGGCCAGGGGTGCCTGTGTCCACGAGAAGCTGGTTCTCCCCCCCCCTAGGTGGGGCCCAAATGCCCCTCACTAACAAACAAAGGACACCTATAGTCCCCCAGTGTTCAGGAGGTGGCAAGGATTTAGGAGATCTGTGCGGAACCGGCCAAAGGCCAGATCTGTGGTCACGCGCCCCCGGATGCGGAGGGAGTCCCCTGGGGAGGGAGCCTGGGATCTGGAGGACTCAGGACAGTCCGGGAGGGCGGGGCAGCAGCGGGAGGGGAGCAGACCTCTGAGCGGGCAGGGTGCCTCCTGGAGAACGGTGCTGGGGCCTGGGGCGAGCCTGCCAGCCGCAGATACAGGAGGGAGGTGGGGCAGGTGGGAGCCTTGCATGGGGTGAGTGTTTCATGGGGTATGACCGTGGGAGCCACGGAGAGATGCCACGGTTCTGGGAGGCACAGAGACCATCCTCGGGACGAGCACTGGAGCAGCATCTTCGGGGGATAGAGAGTACGCCCAGTGCGGAGGGGCCAAGCAGGGGGGCTGTGTGGGGAGTGCGGCAGGAGCAAGGCCCGGAGCAGGCAGAAGGGGCCACAGCCAAGCCCCTGAGATTTCTGGAGCCCTGGGTCCTGCTGGGTCCTGCCGGGTCCTGGGGCTCCCAGCCCCCCTGAGTGTCCCAGGCTGGCAAGTGGGCCTGACGCCCCAGACAGAGGGAGCCGGGCGGCCCCGGGTTGACCTGAAGCCCTGTTCCCTCGCTGTCCGTCAGGTGATGCGCTACGAGACGGTGACCGTCAAGGAGAGTGCGGGTCTGGACCCCACGGCGCTGAGCCCCGCCAAGCCCCGGGAGAAGTGGCTCCGTAAGCGGACGCAGGTCAAGTTGCGGGTGCGTGCACGGTGGCTGCTGGGAGCGGGGGCGCGGGGACCTGGGCTCCAGGGGTGGCTGGCTGGGGGGAAATGCTGGCTCCGGAGGAATCGCTGGAGGTACGGCCTCCATAGGTGTGACCTGAGTCAGAGTGCTGTCCATGACCGTGGGGCTTGTGCCCCGAGTGTGGCCTGCTGTGGTACTTGCCAGGACAGAGGGAGAGGAAGAAGACGGAGCAAAGGACTCTCAGGCCAGGCCACGCAGGGCTTCGTGAGCAAGAGTCACCTCTGCGGGGTGTTGAAGTATGAATAGGAGTTTGGGAGGCATAAGTGCACGTGCCGACTTGGCCAACTGTCCTCGAGTGTGGGTGAGGCCACTGTTTCCCGTGTGGCAGGGAGCGTAGGGCCTAGGACGGAGCCCCTGCCCTGGTGGGCCCCTCGAGTCTGGTGGGAACATTGGCTGTGCACCCTGAGGTGATCAGTGCTGCGCGGACCGGCCGTTTTTGTGAACACACGTATTGAGACAGAGCCGCGTTTGACACCACGTGTACACCTGTGCGGCTCCATGGACCTCGGCAGGGTCACCGACGTACGCAGACCTCACTGCCGTCTGTTCTGGAACACACTCATGGCCTTGGGGGCAGACGCCTTGCTCGTGCCCCTCAGCACCCCACCGCCCGTCGATTCCCCCACCTCCATGTGCGGGTCACACAGCGTGCTGTCGTCTGCATCTGGCTTCTCTTGTGGGGCGTCTGCGTTCCAGGCGCCTCTGTGGCCGAGCAGTCTCCCTCGCAGGGACCTACCGTTGTCCCGTTCACCGGCTGCCGGGCGTTCTGGGGCTCCTCCTTCATCTGCTGGAAGCAATGCTGTCAGCCTTCGGCAGATACAAGTTCTCACTCTGGGGGTGCAGACCTGGCAGGGAAGGGCGGCTCGGAGCGGCAGCTGCTATCTGTCTGTGGGAGGAGCCGGCGAGCTCCTCCGAGGAGGCTGCACGGTTTTGCACCCTGTGGGGTGGGGGGCAGCGATAAGGGGTCCCGCCACCCTGGCAAGTGCACGTGGGGTCTCCTGGTGGCGTGGCTCTGCGTTCCCTGGTGACAGGCAATACGGGCATCTTCCATGGTTTATTTGCATGATCAACTCTTCACCCTTGAGAGTTCTTGGGGGGGCCTGTGGCGACTGTGTCTAGGTCAGGATCCTGACTGCTTCCTCCCTGTGTGCCCAGCGCCCAGCTCAGGGACCCATGCCCTCGAGGGGCCTGTGCTGAATCACATGCAGGGGCTTCCTGTCGAGGTGCTGGTGCTGGGCTGGCCTTTAGGCCACGCATATTTGGGGCACCGGGGTGAGCCGCGGCTGGGCCGGGAGCAGCGGGACGCGTGCCAGAAGGTTCACGCGGGGTCAGCTGAGGATCGGGACTGCATCCCGGGCGTGACAAGTCCACGGTGCTTTCCAAAGAGGGTTGGAGGGGAGCCCAGGCAGGTGTGGGGAGAGCGCTGGAGGGGGACGGTCACTGGCTTGAGGGATTCAGGTCTCGGAGCGAGGCCGAGCGTGGTGGGTGGGAGGGAGGCCTCGGAGCCGTGGGGTGAACAGAAGCCACAAGTGCAAGGACAGAGGTGGCGGGAGGTCACAGACGAGATGACTCGGTGTCTAGGAGGCCCCAGAGCATGGTGCAGGCTCCCGCAGCCTCCTCATGCCATGGCCTTCTCACGCGCTCCCTCCACTCTGGCCCATCCCCCCGTCCCAGTAAATGGCTGCGGGATGTGAGCCAGGACCCGGGAAGGAGGACAGTCAGGGGACCGGCTGCTGCTGTGCAGGACGGTCAGGAGCAGAGCAAGCTCATCTGTCCCTGGAGACAGCATTGGAGTCCATGGGCCCGTTTCTTGAGGATCCCATGGAACCCGGCTCAGAAGGTCTGCCAGGAAGGCGTGGTGCAGCAAGGACACGTCCCCCTGCCTGTCCCAGGGACAGTGTCGGGAAGAAGCCAGCCCCGGCTGAGCCCGCTCTGTTCTTCCAGAATGTGACTGCGAACCACCGGGCCAACGACGTGATCGCGGCCGAAGATGGCCCCCAGGTCCTGGTGGGGCGCTTCATGTACGGGCCCCTTGACATGGTGGCCCTGACCGGAGAGAAGGTACGGGGTCCACACTGCCCCTTGTAGGCCGCATGTGGCAGGAGGGGCAGAGGCTGGCGGGGGCGGGGGTTGCTTACTGCCTGTAGCGGGGAGGTGGGAGCCAGGAGAAGATCTCAGAGGGGAGCCAGGGGAAGGCGGGTCCTCGGTGGGTCTGAGAGGCGGGCAGGGCACTAGGCGGAGAGGGCAGTGGGAGGAGAGCTCCCTGGCAGGGCCCTCCCCATCCCGGTCTTCAGGGAGTCCCCACCCTCTGCCGTGGGCAGGTGGACATCCTGGTGATGGCAGAGCCATCCTCGGGCCGCTGGGTGCACCTGGACACCGAGATCACTAACGGCAGTGGCCGGATCACATACAGCGTGCCGCGGCCCCGGCGCCTGGGAGTTGGGGTCTACCCCGTGAAGATGGTTGTCAGGTGAGACGCCGGCTCATCCCCATGGCCCTGCCAGCTGGGCCGTCTGGAAGTGGAAGCCTCGGGGCGCCTTCCTGCGGGCCCATGACTGTCCGTGGGGAGAGAGGAGGACAGACGGGGCCGCCAGCCAGCTTCCTTCTGACCCCGGCCCCAGACTGAGCTCTGACCCCAGCTGCAGGCTGACCTCGGGCCTCAGGCTAACAGCTGACTCGGACGCACGGCTGACCGCAGGCAGGTGCCTTGTAGGGGCGACCAGACTTTTGCGACGAGCTACCTCACGGTGCTGCCCCGGGGCATGGAGTGCGTGGTGTTCAGCATCGACGGGTCCTTCGCAGCCAGTGTGTCCATCATGGGAAGTGACCCCAAGGTCCGGCCAGGCGCAGTGGACGTCGTCCGGTGAGTGCTCCCTCCCCGCAAGGGGGGTGTCCTGCCGTCGGGGCTGTAGCCCGCAGCCCGGGGAGACAACCGCATGTTCTCTGGGCCGGGAAGTCCTGGTCTCAGGGACTCAGGGTCCCCTGGAAACACCCTGCCGCTCGTGGACCCCAGCTCCCCGCTCCCTCGCCGCGTCCGTCCATCCCTGCAGAGGGTCAGGCCCGGCCTCCGGGCTTCCAATCCCAGACACGATCAGAGTATTTGGGCGAGAAAGGGTTCTGCGTTTAGCAGCCAAACGTAACCGTTCACCTTTCTGTTTCTCCTGGTTCCGTGGGCTGCCCGGGCTCTGCCGGGATGTTGTCACATGTCCCCGTGACTTGCAGCCAGGTGGCTGTCTGGGCTGGGGTCCCACATGGCTTCTGTACTCACGTGAGCTCCTGTTCCTTGGTGGGGCTCGCTTACTGTCTGTCCACGTGGCTGCCCCCTGTGGCTGGTCTCCTCAGCACCAAGGGGGAAGCTACAAGCCTTCTTATGCCCAGCCTTGGGAGTCACGGTGACCTTCCCACTGTGGTCTGTGGGTTGTATGCAGTGGCGGGTCCACCCAGACTCACGGGGCAGGGACCACGTGCAGGTACGCATGTGGGACATGCGGCTCCCTGGGGGCTGCCTCTCAAGCCCAGCAAACGCACGGCTCCAAGCGAAGTCAACAGTGGACACTCTCCTGCTGGGCTGGTGCTTCTTGGGAAGCTGGGAAGGCTTCCTGGAGAAGGGGGCCCTGAAAGGCAGGGGTATGCGGAGGAGAGGAGGAGAGGAAGCCACGGAGGCTGCCCAGGGGACGGGTCAGCCACAGAGCCCAAGGCTTATGGGCCACAGCGCTGCCTGTGTGTGGCTGTGGGGGATGGACGCTTCGGGGCAGAACGCTGGGGGTCCCAGGTGTGCAGAGGAGGGAGACCTTTGGACACGACACGGGGAGCCAACAGAGCAGTGGAGATAGGTGTGTGAAGCCACATTAAGTATAGCCAGGTAGCTGCCCTGTGGCACACACCGCGCCGCGCACACCTCTCTAGGCGCATCTGGGACTGGTCCCTATCGGCCAAAGGACAGCCCTCTCAGGGCTGGGGCAGTGTCCACTCATTCCCCCACCGTACAGTTGGGCACCAGGGTCCTGGGGGACTGCCCAGGCTGGGCTGGAGTTGGGGTGCTGTGAGCGAGGGCAGAGAAGCCAGCTGAAGGGGAGGGGGGTCAGACCCTGCTGGAAGGAGATGAGGAGGGACGGGAAGGGGGGACATGGGGACAGCAGGGCAGGCAGAGCTGGCTTGTCTCTGTTAGGAAATGTGAGTGCCATCAGAGGCCCCTGGGAGAAGGGGACAGGAGCAGAGGGGGCAGCAGTGGGGGTCAGCTTGCTCGTGGGCATGTGGTGCCTGTGGGCCATCTGGGAGATGTCTGGCTCAGCTCCCTGTGACTTTGGAGTCCTTCCCCCTGGTTCTCATGGGGTCTCCTCAGAAGGGCTGTGGGGTGTGGTTGGGGGCTGGGGGGGGCTGGGTTCTGTGGGGGGCTGCAGGGAGGCTGCAGGTTGCAGGAGGGACAGCAGGTGGGAGAGTGGGTAGGGGCTGGGGGCTGCAGGTGGGGGGTGGGGGGTGGGGGCTGGGAAGGGCTGGGGGCTACAGGTGGTGGTTGGGGGGCTGGGGGCTACAGATGGGAGGGTGGGGGCTGGAGAGGCGGGGGCTGTAGGTGGGAGGGTTGGGCTGGGGTGCTTGGGGGCTGCAGGTGGGGGTTGGGGGCTGGGGGGCTGGGGGCTGCAGGTGGGTGGGTGGGTAGGGGCTGAGGTGAGGGGTAGAGGCTGGGGGGCCTGGGGGCTGTAGGCGGGAGGGTGGGGGGGCTGGGGGCGCTGGGGGCCACAGGCTGGTGTGTAGGGGCTGCAGGTTGTGGGGTCTGGCCCGGGCAGAGGCAGGTGGGGAGTGTGGCGGTTGCAGGCTCCCGGGCTGGACCTGTGTGCCGTGCGCCTGCAGGCACT
The DNA here is from genome assembly GCF_030435805.1 of Mustela lutreola. Lineage (NCBI taxonomy): Eukaryota > Metazoa > Chordata > Mammalia > Carnivora > Mustelidae > Mustela > Mustela lutreola. The sequence goes on along the minus strand of NC_081304.1, from coordinate 60,536,002 downwards.
GGCAGGACCTGGGCTATCTGATTCTGTACATCACGGGCCGGCCGGACATGCAGAAGCAGCGGGTGGTGTCCTGGCTGTCCCAGCACAACTTTCCCCAGGGCATGATCTTCTTCTCCGATGGGCTGGTGCACGACCCCCTGCGGCAGAAGGCCATCTTCCTGCGTAACCTCGTGCAGGAGGTGAGTCCCTGCGGCTGGGCAGAGGTGAGGCCGGACCTGGACGCTGCCGCGCGCTCCTCCCCTCTGTCCTCTGCCTGCAGCCCGCGCCTGCATGCAGAGCGCATCTGTGAACCTCGCCGCGAGCCTGCACAGCTGGGCGCGGTGGGTGCTGTCCGCAGGGGCCCATGAGGACAGCCAGGCTCCCTGAGGCTCGGTGACTTGCCCACAATCCCAGAGTCCCACGATTCGACCTTTATCTCCTGCCCCCAAGCCTGAACTCTTGTCTCCGTGCGTGGTTGCTCATTCAGTGGACATCTCAGTGGCCGCTTTGCTCCGTCGGGCCACTGAGCTCTGCTGTCCTTCCGGCACCGTGAGCCAGGGCGGTCCTCGTGGTGGGACTCAGGCCCCAGCACAGCATCCTCGGGGAGCTCCTTAGACAGGAGCACGCTCTGCCTCCGCCTCCTGCATCAGACACAGCACATGGGGCTCGTTCTGTACTCGGAGAGACCCTGATGGAGAGCGACCCAGGGCTCAGGGTACCCACAGTCTTTGTCTGTGGGCCTGGACCTAAGAATGGTTTCTGTAGTTTTTAGTGGTTAGGGGGATATCCAAAGGGGGATCATGGTTCATGATGTGAGGAGGACGGGAAACACAGATTTCGGCGCCCGTGAACACCGTTGTAGTCAAGCCCGGCTGTGTCCCTTGCTTACACGGTGTTCACGCTGGGTGCAAGTGTGCAGAGCCTACGACACTATCTGAGCTTTCACAACCAAGTCTGCCAGTCCCTGATCAGAGGAAGAAAGACAGGTAAACTGACAGCCTCGTGGTCCACCATGAGCACAGGCCTCTCGGCAAGGAGGACGGGCATGACTTTGCTGGGGGAGGCGACACATTTTGAGCTGAGTCCTGAAGTGAGAATGTGAGTCTGCCGAAGAAACAGCCTGTGCAAAGGCACTGAGGTAGACAGAAGCCTGAGATGTTCTCAGGCTCGTGTGTACAGGGTCAGGCCCAGGTCAAGCAGGACCGGAGGCCTGGAGGTCATCAGAGGCCTGAAGGTCATCAGGAGCCTGAATGTTGGAAGGCCTTGAAAACCTTGCAAACCAGGCTGACCATAAACTCTGCTGAGGGGAATGGGGAGCCATGGAAGGGTCGAAAGCTGGGCAGCGGCAGTGACTGAAGCATTGCAGAAAGTTCCCAGCACGGTCAGACAAATGAGAGGTGGGGAGGCCAACAACGGCGAGACTGACCCAAATCCAGGGGCTGGCCGTGGGGCTGAGAGAAAGGCAGGGACTGTCGGGGACTCTGGCAGGGGAAGGGTCAGGTCCCAGGGCTGGTTGGGTGGGGGTGTACTCCCTGCTGGCAAGTGCAGTGTGAGCAGGGGTGGGACTGGGCGGGGCGTCCCTCCCCATGGAGGAAGCCCCTGGCTGGTTCACAGCTGGGGCACAGCTGGGGCACAGTCCTCCCCAGGGCTGGTGGTGGCCAGGGTGGGAGGTGGGACTCGGGCAGAGTTTTTCTGGGGAGCAGGAGGAGGCTGTGGCACCAGAACCGCGTGGTCCCCGAGCCCCTAGAAGTGAGAAGGTAGACCCTGGAGCAGTTCCGGGGATGGTGTGAGGCAGGATGAGGGGCCCCGGCCTGTGAGGGCTGAAGCTGTGAGTGACTGGGAGGAAAGGAGCGGGCGCGCCACGGGGATGGGACCTTCAGAGCCCCGAGAAGCCATTCTGGGTTCAGTGCCAGAGGCCACTGTCCTTGAAGAAGGCAGGGTGGAGGTCCAGGCAGTCGGTGGGCTGTCCCCAGCGATGGTGGGACCAGAGTGGGGGCTCAAAGCGAGCAGTGTGAGGGTGGCCATCTCCAGGGGTGCCCAGACCCATAGCCGGTGGACACTGCAGTCCGGGCTCCTGTGGACGGCACAGGTTGTGGGTAGGGGGCCAGACAACACGGGCCTCCAGTCCTGGCCCCGTGTCCCCTGACGCCCCGTCCAGTGGGGTCCGCAGGCGCTGGGGTCCCGACTTCCCCTGCAGCTGGCCTGGGGTACAGGGCGGGGCGGGACGGGCGGCTCCTGCAGGGGCTCGTGGGGTGAAGCGGCCAGGCCTGTGTTTCAGTGTTTCATCAGAATCAGCGCGGCCTACGGCTCCACCAAGGACATCTCGGTCTATAGCGTGCTGGGGTTGCCGCCCTCCCAGATCTTCATCGTGGGCCGGCCGGCCAAGAAGTACCAGACCCAGTGCCAGGTGGGGCTGCTGGGCGGGCCTGCGGGAGCACGGGGGCCGGGGGGCAGCGTAGGCGGCTAATGCTTCTCTCTGGTCCGTAGCCCTTCATTCATTCCCCCCCGCGCTAGTGGGTACGTGCCCTGGACCAGGCGCCGTGTGGGGCGCAGGGGGTGGACTCAGGTGTCCTCTCATCCAGTCCAGCGGGGTAGAGGGAACATAAAGGCCTAATGCCTGACTAGGAGCACGGGGTGGTAGCCCCCCCAGGGAGGAACAGCTAAGACGGGGGCAGGGTTGGTTTTCGGGAGTTTGAAGGACTTGTCCAGGAAAGGCCTGGGGTCCGAGGAGCACTGGCGGCAGAGGTCGCGGATGACAGCTGGAGCCCCAGCTTCTGGGGTTGGGGGCAGGGCCTGGCTTACAGCCTCTTCCTGGCGTGGGTCAGCAGGCAGGTGCTGCCCTCCCAGGGACTGAGAGCAGGAGGAGGAGGGGATTGAAGGGAAGGTGATGATCCCCTGGAACGAAGGGTGTGAGGGCGACCAGCAGATGTGGGCCAGAGACAGCGCCCCCAGGGTGGGACCCGGGTTAGAGGCGGTGCCCCGCCCAGAGGGGGAACCGAGGCGGGCTTCTCTGGCTCGGATGCACACACCTGTCCTGGGGCTTGCCCCATGCAGATTCGGACTCTGGAGGCCCGGTGGGGTGGAGACTCTGCCTGCTACGGTCCTGCAGCTGCTGCTGGTCTGGGGAGCTGGGGTCTGAGGACCCAGTGCGGGGGTGGGCAAGAAGGCCACTGTGGGGGCCAAGACCTGATGGAGGTTTGTGGGGTAGGGACTGGGTGATGGGACAGCCTTGCATTTGGGGGATTCAGTGGCAAGTGACAAGAACGGGGGCTTCCCCCCGACCCTGATCAAGAATCCAGAGGTCTGGTGTGCCCCACGGGTACAGATGGAAGGGCTCAGAGATCCAAGGCCTGGCAGGGAGCTGTGCGCGGTGGTGAGCTCCCTGTTCCCGCCAGGCTCCACGGGGAAGCTGGAGACCATGCTAGGGCTGTGAGGGGCCACACTGGTGGGGGCAGCATGGGGCCACTCCCGCCTGACGCCTGTCCCCCTCGTCTGCCCCTGCAGTTTCTGAGCGAGGGCTACGCTGTGCACCTGGCAGCGCTGGAGGCCGGCCACCGCTCGCGCCCCAAGAAGAACAACTCACGAATGGTCCTGCGCAAGGGCAGCTTTGGCCTGCACGCCCAGCCCGAGTTCCTGCGCAAGCGGAACCACCTGCGCCGCACCATGTCTGTGCAGCAGCCCGACCCGCCCGCCAATCCCAAGCCTGAGCGGGCGCAGAGCCAGCCCGAGTCCGACAAGGACCATGAGCGGCCCCTGGCCGCACTCAGCTGGGCACGTGGGCCCCCCAAGTTCGAGTCAGTGCCCTGAAGGCCAGGCTGTGTGCAGAGCAGGGGGGCCCTGCTGGCTGCCCGTGGGCTGGGAGGAGCTGCTGCTCCCCGAGACGGGCCTTTTCCTGCTTTTTCCCTCCCGTGTCTGTCCAGCAGTGTCCAACAAGAGCGGGGAGGGACCCTGCCGCACCCGGGGGGGCTCCCCGGGCCACGAGGGGGAGATCCCAGGGTCTGTGTGCAGCCCCAGCTGCCTCCCTGTGCGGTGCGGTGACCGCAAGCCCAGGTCAGGGCTGCTGTGGGTGTGATCCTGGGGAGTGGGCCTGCCTGGAGCAGGAGGGCTGGACGGAGTTGACCATCCTGCTGGGTTCCTAAGGCTTTGGAGGTGCCGGGCAGGGAGGGGAGAAGCCCCCAGACCGGGGACCAGTGGCCCCTGGCAGGCACGGCTTTCTGGCTGTCTGCTGGAGGGGTGAGCGGCATTGGCCCCATCCTTCTTGTCGTATCCTGGATCCCTGTCTTGGGCCTCCTGGCTTTCCTGGGGCCAAGTGGCCACTTTCTGGGAGTGAGAGGATATCCCCTGGGTCCTCCTGTGTTTGCAATGTCTGTCCAGGGCCTTGGGGGGTCGGGGTCTGGTGCTGACGGTCTGTCCTCCTGCGGCTGTCCATTGTCTCCGTCTTGTCCTCGGTATTGTTACCATTCTCCTGTGGCCCATGAGGACAGTCATTCCTCTTCCCAGGGCCCTGCCTGGCGCCCTCCCCTATGAGGCTGCAGCCATGAGCTCAGCCATGAGCTCTGGCCCAGCTGGGCTGGCTGTGAGACCTGGAGCCCACTGCTCGCCCTCTCTGGGCCTGCCTTCCATATGGGATTGGGTGGGTCTCCTTGCTGAGACTGGTGCGGGTTTCTGATTCCTGGGCTGTCTTGCCCTTGGAGCTACACAAAGCCTGGTGTAGCTGCACGCAGCCTGAGGGGGGCTCTAGGGGCCCCTTGCGGGCATGGAGCGCCCCACCAGTTCACAGGAAGCCCCTGGGAGGGGGATGGGGACGGGAAACTGCGAAGGGCTCCCTGCACCACGGGGTAGCTTGCTTTCCACTGCTGCCCAAACCATGTGTCCCAGGAACAGGGACATTGCCCCAAGGGTAGTGATCTGACTCGCCCTTCCCACCTCTGCTCAGACTGATTCTCACTCTTGGCTCCTGGAGGGCACAGAGCTGAGACCCAGGCATTCTGGGGGTTCATGTGATTTTGGCTCAAACTGTTGTATTCTCTTCGCTTCCGCCTGCCACTCCGCTGGGTTTGGTGCCCTCATCCTCCTGGCTCATCCCATGAGGTTGGCAGGGCTTGGCTCCCAGAGTGCGGTGCCCCTCAGAGCCTGCCCAAGGCATCCTGCTGCGAGCCCCTGCAGGGGGCCTGGGTCTCCTGCACCCCAGCTGCTGTCCCCCTGGGTGGCCATGGCCTGCTTCGGGGCCCCCTCTGGCTGCCCCAGAGCTGGCTCAGCTCCTCCAGACAGGGCTGCGCCCCTGCCGGGCTGCCCCGGAGCCTAGACGTCTGTGTCCGCCGCAGGCACCCACGTGGGCCCTGTGTTGCTTCCCGCTCGGCGTCTACCTCTTACAGCTCCCTCGTGGCCGGCGTTCTCCCCGACAGCGGCTGCTGGCGGGGAGAGCTGGCACTGACCTGTGAATTGCGGAGCAAAGCAGGCCTTCTGCTGGGGCCGGAGGGGGCCGGGCTCCCATCTCCCATCCCGCGCGCTCCTGGACGCGATTCTCTTCCAGCGCAGCAGATGCGTGCGCCCCACCTGCAGGGTGTCCTCCCCCGCCCGCCCCACCTGCGGGCAGCTCCCGCTCTGGCCCTGCCGCCCGGTGGTCCGCGGGGGCCACTCCTCCGTCCACATTCCATCCGTGGGGCACTCCGCGAGGCCGCAGCGCGCGCACACAGCCGCTTCCACCGTTTCCAGAACATGCGACACCGCACCGCGGGCGTCCCCTTCGCGGAACTACTGATGTGGGTGATAACAGTCTTTCGGGGGAGCTTGGCCTTCTCTGCCTTGCCACCCCCGGGCTGGAAGCCAGAGAGATGGAGACAGAGACCGCGCCAGGACCCCGCAGGGAACCTGCATCCTGTGAACGGGGCTTCACAGCCTGGTCTGGAGCTGGGGTCGGGGACCGGGCAGGAGGCCACCCCCCTCCTGTCCCGAGCTCGGAGGACTCGCGCAGGCGACGCTGAAGCCGGGCTCAGGCGCAGTGGGGTTCTGCGCGGGAGCCCCCCAGCCCCGCTTTCCCGGCGACTGCAGCCCACACGCACCCCGTGGATCAGCGGCCTGTTCTGTAGCGTCCGTCCACTCCAGTCGGAGAGAAACAAAGCACCCCGTGGTGCTGTTGTCTGGACGGGGGCCCTGCCTCTCCCCGGAGCAGTTCGCGACCCCGGTGTGGCTGCTTTCCAGAGAACCCTTCCAGTTCCTGGTGCGCCCGCTCCCGGGGGGCCGGTCGCCCCTCTTCCCGCCTGACCAAAGCTCCTCGTCTTTCCTGTGGCATGTTTGTTCTTCCTGACCTGGGGGCTGTCCTTGCTGCAGCGCTGCCTGACGCCCTCCTCCGCCCTCTCCCTTCCGGTGGCACGCGGTGGGCCCAGCCCGGCCGCTCTCGGGCATCCTGGGTTTTCTTCAGAAGTTCTCGCGACTCCTCCCTGAGGCTCCACAAAACACGTGTTTCAAGAAGCCAACTCTTCCTGAGTCAGGGTGAATGGCCTCCTGTCTGGGCGCGGGGTGGGGAAGAGCAGGTGTGGACCCCGCGTTCCGGGGGTGGCCGGGGCGTGGGCTCCCAGAAGCAGGGAGACGCTCGTCCTACCACCTGGGAGCCGAGTCTGCGCCCCCGACGTGGCCTGCAGGCAGAGTACGGCGCCCTTTTTAAAAAGAAAGTCAGACACCGGAGCTGGTGGTGGCAGGTGCCGAGATGGCGCTGGTTCTGCCTGGATGCCCCCGCCCAGCCTCTGTTCCCGCCCTGCCCGGGAGGGGCGTCCAGACCTCGGAGGAGCCTCGAGGCTTGACCTCGCCTTAAATAACCAATGTCCGGCCAATTCCTGGGGTTTGGGTGCCACGTGCTCTGGAAACCTATTCTCTTCGGCTCCGCCAAAAGAAACCACCCCTCTCTCCCTCTCTCCTTCTAGGCTTGGGGGAACTTTTGTAAAAATCACAGCTAGGGTCAGGTCCCTGAGCAGCAGTGAGGCCTGGCCCCGTCCTGCTCTTGGGGCCAGGAGGGAAGGTGGAATCTGACCTCACCCTCCCTGGGACAAAGAGTGGCCGGTGACAACAAGGAGGGGCAGGAGAGGAGCAGCCTGCTCACGGGGACCCCCACCCTGGGACCCCACTATCCAGTTTCTATTTGTTTACTCCGCGGGGGGTGGCCTGTCTGACCTTGTCCGTGGCCTGGCTGTTCCTCAGTGTTACCTGTGCGGGATGGTTCTGTGCTGACAACGGTTTCTCCCACTCCTCATGGCTGCCTTGTACAAAATCCGTTGGAGAACATGTAAAATACCAGATTTCTAACCAGACCCACGCCTAGCACTATGGAGTTCAACGATTTTTACAAACTGGTCTTGATTTTGATGTGAGCTGGTTTTTAACTCTCGAATGTTGTCACTGAAATAAAAACCTGATTTGCCTTTAAGGTGTTCTTGGTCCTGAGCAAAGCTGAGGGGACCTTTTCTGTTCCTCGTTCCCCGTCCCCCGAGCTGGGGGCCGGTGGCTTTGCCTGGGGAGGATGAGGGGAGCCCAGCCCAGCCCAGCCCAGCTGCCCCAAGTGGGGTGTGCGTGTGCGACACAGAGAACAGATGTCACAGAGGCAGAGTCTTTATTATGAAAAAGCATCATTGTCTCCAGAGAAGTCAACTGATAGGGTTTTTTTTTGAGTAAAATGACAAAGCAGATTCCTTAAATAATTTGCCGACAGCAGAAATGGCCACTGACCAGTGCTCCCCTCCCTGCCACTCATGGTACCCTGTGCTGAGGATAAATAGGGATCTGCGGGCCCAGGGGCTCGGGGCTCGGGGGAGGGGATGGCACGGGGACGGGAGCCAGGGTCCCTGGAACTGGGCAGTCCAGGGGCTGATTCCTCAAAGGTCTGCCTTCTGGGTGCACAGCTCAGGGCCCCCCGGGACCTCTGCTACCCGGGCTTCCCATTGTAGACACAGCCATGAAGTGTGGGGTGAGTTTCCAAGCCCAAAAGGGGAGGTGAGTGAACCACCCCAGCCTCTCCCCACGTGACTCTCAGGCTGGGGTGGGCGGTCAAGGACAGAATCAGATGTGGCCAGGGCAGGAGCAGCGGCCCCTCCAGCAGCCTCCACCGGGGTCCTTGTTAGCAGTGGCCCCAGGCCATCCTCTGGAGCTCGGGGGGACACATGGATCCCGGCGTGAGGGCACGGTGGTCAGATGTGGCTCGCTTCCCACAATACATAGTTCCCTTCATGCCCCCTCTGTGCTCAGAGCGGGGAAGTATGGGCGCCATGGTCATCCCCCCAGAACCAGGAGCTGGAAGGTGGCCGGTATGCTCGGCTACTGATGTGGTCTGTGAGGTCAGCGGCTCTGGCTCCAGGCAGGCGGGAAGCCTCGCACACTCCCGGCTCTGCTGAGCCCATCAGTTCTGTGGGTTTTTCCAGAAAAGGCTCTGTTCGAGCACTTGTTTGTGCGTGAGGAGGAGAAGGGGAGGAGGAGGAGAACCCAGGGAAGATGTCTGGGAGGAAGGCATTGTCTGCAGGCACGTCCTCAGTCACGGATGAGAGAAACGGTCATGTCCGTCATGTCGCCGCTGGAGATGGGAGGGCGGGAGGGACAGAGGCCGATGGGGCCGCCGGCTCGGGAGGGGACCTCCTGCCACATACCCGAGCTGGCTGGGCCCCACCCAGGAGCCCATCATGGCCATTGTATGAATGGGGGACTGGCCCCAAGCTGGGGCAGCTGCAGATCCAAGACTTGCCTCCAGGGCCCTGAGCAGACAGACCAGAAATGCCACCGTGGCCACAGAGCTCTTCCCAATTCCACGGGCAGGCAGGAGAGGGAAGCCATGGGGAATGTTGGAGGAAGGGTGGGTCTTTCCTCGCCTGGGGGGGTTTCAGGTGATGGACAAACATGGCACCAGGGCCTTACGTGTTTTGTCCCCCTCATGTTAGAGATGAGCAGAGGGAGCTCCAGCAAGGGGCAGGGGTAGGCCAGGGTCACACAGCAGGATAGATCCAGGGGCAGAGAGGTCCCCCAGAAATGCTGGCTCACCTCTCTTCTGCCACAATGGCCTCATCTAGCTCTTGGGACAGCTGCTGGAGATGCTGAAGTCCTGCTCCCACAGGCTCTAGGTCACTGTCAGACTCGCTGAAAGAGGGAGAAGCCGTGCCGGTGACCCGTGGGAAGCTGAAACGAGCCCCTCCCGAGCTGCCCTGGACCGGGGCGATGTCCAGGGGGCTGGGAACACCTTGTCCCAGACCCTCCCCACAAGGAGCGACACAGGCGCAGCTTAGAGCACCTGGCAGAGAACAGAGGCTCGAGGCCCAGGTCAAGGGCAGGTGACCTTGCAGACAGGTCAGCCCTGCTGTTGCCCCCATGGAAATGGAGCCTCAGCCTCCAGCTACCGTCTGGACTTGCTTCGGGCTCATGGGATACTCCTATCTTGACGGATAGGGAAACTGAGGGCCTGGAGGACCTCCCGAGGCCTCCGGCTGGCAGGGGATGGGGGTGCCGAACGCGGCTGCTGGCAGCTCCAGGTGCCCCTGGCAGCCACAAGAGGGGGCTCAGCTCATGTTGGGGGGCCCCAGCACTGCCCCTCTTACCTGGGGGAGCAGAGGGGCTCTGTGGAGGAGTAGGGGCTGCGGAGGGCAGCCTCCCTCCTGGACCTCCGCAGGGAGTAGGTGCGTGGGCCCCCACGGGCAGAGAGCCGGGGACCGTCCCTCTCCCATGGGTCCAGGGCTGCGTAGGCAGGGGCAGCTCCGGACAGCCGGGGGCCCTTCTGTGCCCCTCTCCTCCTCCTCCTGGCTGTCACCTGGGTCTCCACCAGCCACTTGGTGCCACTGTGGCAGGACTCCTGGATTCTCTGTGGCGGGTGCAGGGATAGGTGAGCTTGGCTATCGCCAAGGGGCGCTCTCCGAGAGCCGCGACAGCACCTCCCACCCCGCGGCCTGCCAGCAGGCACAGACACCAGCAGCTCAGGGGCCTGGGGGAGGGGCGTGGACGAACCCCTGGGAAATGGGTCCCGATCTGCCGCAGCCATGGGGAGTGAGTTCCCATTGACCCAAGTCCGTTCCCGGACCCGTAACGCCCCTGACTCTTCCAACAAAGCCCAGAGACTGGGCCTGCCACCGCCACCCCGCGGACCAGCCCCTGGTCTCACCCAGCAGTTCACGCTGCACCTTGGGCCAGCTGACAGGACCCAAGGGCCGTCTGGGGCTCCTCACTGCCTACAGCAGCAAGCCTGAGTTCCAGGGTCTCTCGGACCCGCCTGGCTCCTCTCCACCAGAACGTCTGCCCCAGCAAAGCCAGAGGCCGGAGGTCAGAACAAGACCCGTGTTCCGTAGGGCAGGTGGTGTGGCCGAGGGCTGACCATCTCATTTCGTGTCTCCAAGCCCCGGGGGAAAAATCCGTGCTGGGGCTCCTACAGACCAGACTTACACTTGGCTCAGGACCTCTCAGTGGAAGGTCTGGGGATTTCGGGTCCCCAATCAGACCCCAAGGAGAGGTCCGGCCCCATTCTCTCCTTGGGGGTGGGTCCATCCTCACGGCTTCTGTCCCTCCTGGGTGACACCTTCCCTCATTTTGGGTCCCTCATTGGGACCCAAAAATGTGTCCCAAGGAACACATCCTTGTGTTCCCATCCTTGCTCTCCACCCTCTGGCCACACCCAAGCTTCCCCCCAGCTCTGAAGAGGGACTCACACTATGTTGCTTGCCCTCCCGCTGCCCCTCTCCTGGGTGGTTCTGTGGTCACCTCCAGAAGCTTCCTGTTTGGTGTCCCCCATTACGCCCTTGCCTGTCACCCCACCACAACGCAGCTCTGGCCTCTTGCCAATGTGGGGCTTGGTTCCTCTGGACTGCGCACCTGTCCTCATCGGCTCTGACTCCTCATAGGGGCCCTTGGAGGCAGCTGTCTGATGCCACAGAAGCCTGAGCTAAGGGACAGGTAATGCCACCGGCCTTACCTGGGACACGGCACCCAGGGCGCTCTTAGCAGAGCGAGCCGCAGCCTGGAGGCCCTGCTGCCCTGGCCTGGGGCTTTCCAGGCGTTTCCAGGAGGGCCCTGGCCCGAGGTTGAGGCTGACGGCTCTCAGCGGCAGCCTCCTCTGCAAGTGTCTGCACAGGGAGCCCAGGGTCCCGCCAGAGGTCTCCGGATGGCCAGCCACAGGCCGCGGCCCGTCCTCCTCCTCCAGCTGTTCCTGGTCCTGGAGCGGTGTCCGGCGCACTGAGGTCCCCACGCCCGGCCACTTGGAAGCCATCTGCCTGGCCAAGAGATTGTTCAGCCCACCAGATCCTGGGGGGAGGTCAAAAGGGAGGTCAGCACGGCAGCCCCTTACCCTCCCGGGGCCCCACGGACACGAGGCAGCTGGGGCTGGGTGTGGAGGCCGCTGGCAGCTGTGGGAGCGGGAAGGAGGGTGCGTCCTGGAAGAGAGGTCAGAGGCGCAGAGGAGGGCGGAGGATGGGCAGGCCGCTCCGCCCGTCCTGCGGTCCCTGCCTGCCACTGTCCACAGCACCCTTCTTCCATCCAGCCTCCTTTCGGCTCTCCGCCGCAAGCGGGGAAGCAGGACCGGCCCTCGCCGACCTCCCTGCGCCGGAGCCGCGTCCGACGCCCTTTGGCAAGCTCGCGGGGGCCCGGGGCGCTCCAGCCGCGCAGCGCCCCCCCTCCCCCCCCCCCCCCCGGTCTGCGTCTCGCAGCCCCCGACGGCCCTGCATGCGCGCCCGTCCTGCCCGGATCCCCCCGCCCCGTCCGGTCCCGTGGGAACGGAAGCGCCGCCGAGCCCCGGGCCGCACTCACCCGACAGCCCCCCGCGCCCCCCGCACGCCCCGCCGGCCGCTCTGCGCCCACCCCGCCGGTTTGAATCTCCGCGCGGGTCCGCCCTCGGCCCGTCCTCGCCGCTGACTGGCTGCGTCCGCGCAGCGCGGCCGCGCCCGGAATCCAATTGGACCCCGCGCTCGCGGTGGGGCTGCTGCCCTCCGATTGGCTGGCCGCCGGGTTCCCGCGGGAGGGGGCGCAGCCGGGGGCCGCCCCTTTGTCTGCGCGGTCGGGGGTCCGCGGGGGGCGGTGTCTGCCCGGAGCGCTCGCGGCTGCCCGCTCCCGCGTGGGTGTGTCCGTCTCCATCCCTTGCCCTGTGTTCCCCAAACGTGCCCCCGCACTCTGGACCTGGGAGATCCTGGAGGAGGGGCCAGAGCAGCGTACCCCCACCCCCCCGCCCTCCTCCAGTCTAGTCCCCCTCAGGGCGAGTCCTCCCCCAACCCCTGCAACCGCACAAGCTCCAAAACTCGGCCTTTGGGAAGCTCCTCCCTCTTTCCCGCGACCCCGGGGCCAGGCCGCGTCCCCCCCACCAGGCTTCCTCGCTGCGAGCTTCACCGCCCCCCCACCCCATAGCTCTGTCCCGGGCCGTGCAGCGCGCCCCATCTCTGGCCGGTCTCCGTCGGCTCCCTAGCCCTTCCGCGTAGCTCGACCCTGGGCCGCGACAGAGCTGGGTCTCCCAGGCCTAGGCTCAGGAACCTTCCTCCCCGCAGCGGGGGATGGAGGGATGAGGGAGCTGCGCGCCACAGGAGCTGGTGTGCCCGCCCAGCCCTTCTGTGACGACCTCGCTGGACCCTCAGGGCAGCCTAGGAGTAAATGAGGAAACTGAGGCCAGGCGAGGTTAGGTGGGCCCCAGTGGCCCTCAGGGGACCAGGGTCCATGCGCTGCTCCTCAGATCTAGCCTGTGGGGAGAGACAGGGCGTCCGTGAACCGAAGAAACAATAATCAAAGAAAATGACAGTGAAGGCCCCCTGGGTCGCGTCGTTTACAGCTGGAACCTTCAGAATGAGCTAAGGGAGCCCAGAACGTATTTGAGCATGTGGGGGGAGACTCCTGGCACCGAGGGGCCAGTGCCCACGGTCAGACACCCAGCTCCCAGATGTGTGAGACTCAAGTTTCTGGAAACGAGTGGGACTCTGAGCGGTGGGCTGGGATGTTCTGCTTTGCTGTTTCTTTGTCTGACCATGGCTCTTCCTGTCCCTGCCTTCCTCACGTGGAGGCTGAGCTGTGGCCTGTTGGGGACAGGCGTGTGGATGGCATTAGGGGATTGGATTCCGGCCTTTCCCCAAGGACACAGGAGGGGGAAGGCGAGTGCCCTTATTCTCTGGAAAACTAAGCTGGGTGTGGGAGGGAGTCACTGAAGGAACACAGTCTCAGCTTGGCTGGGCTGCTCCCTTCTGTGTCCGGCCGTCAGAGGACAGTCCGCGCTGGCCCAGCCCTGACCCGGGCCAAGTGTGTTTCCTGCCCTGCCGCCCAAGGAGGAGCTATTTTTACTCGCATTTGGATGACAGCACAGATTTCCGAGGCTGAAGTGTCTGGCCGGACACAGGAGCACAGAGTCAGCGGGAACCGAAAAGTCGGGTGTCCGGCTTTGCATCCCAAATGCCCAATCTTTGATCACAGGACTTCCTCAGGGTCAGACGTGAATGGAGGGATGTTTGGCCAGGCCCCCCTGCCCATGTGGGGCTTTGCATCCCCTCCCTCAGAACGTCCCCATCCCCGCCAGCCCAGGGGAAAGGACCGCAGAGTCTATGACAATGAGGGCCAGGAGGAGGAGGAATGAGGAACTTTCTGAATGAGAGACTCCTCCCTTGCCGGGAGCAGAGCCAGCCAGGCAGGGGGGGGAATTATATGCCTGGGGGGGCTGCCTCCTAGTGGAGCGGTGGCAGGGACGGGGGCAAAGCCATTCCTAGGCAGGGGCTTTCTGGGGTCCAGCCCCAGAAAGGAGGACGGAGGAGGAGGAGGGGCCCCAGCCCTGCCCCGTCCTGGCGGACGCCCTGGCCAACAGCAGAATTTCCTGCTAGTTCCCACGACCCCCTGGAATGGCCGGTGCTGGAAGAAGCAGACCTACGCTGGGCCAGATGCTGCAAGGGAGGCGTCCTTGGGGTGAGGAAGGCGGCGAAGGGGTGTGGGGAACCCCACGTGAGCAAGGGCAGGGTAGACTCCCTCAGCACGCTGCGGTTTAGCAGAGGAGCTCAGGGACAAGATGCAGGGTGGAGGGGGTGGCGAGGCTTTCCTCAGCCGGGGCCTGCCAAGGGCAGTGTCGGGGACCCGGCACCACCCATTTCCAGGACCAAGGAAGGTGGCTGGCGGACTGAGGGCCTACCACCCTGGGGTCGGGTGGCTAGGGGCAGGGGGTGGCTCCACTGGCCTGGGGGGGGGGGGTGGGGAGAGGCTGGGGCATGTCCTGAGGGGGAGCAGAGAGCCTTTGATGGGTTTTAAGAGGGGTGGGGTTATTAGGGTTGCCTTTTCCCGAAATCCATTAGGAGGTTAGTCTGGGGCTAACCGTGGCTGGGGGCCTGTCGGGACGCTGTGGCCTGAGCACGTCCTTCTTCTGGTCTCGGCTTCAACAAACACCCCCAAACCCCACTCCTGCTCCTCTGCACCGGGGGCCCAGATCTATGCCTTCTACCCCACACCCACACCCCAACTCCGTGCCTCTCTGCCCTCCGGAGCCTAGCGACCGATCACGGGTAACAGTGAGAAGCCAGCCGTCCCCGGCAGGGAGTCCAGCACGATGAACACAGACAGAGCCAACAGCCATGCCGCCGCTGTGGGGGAGCAGCCAGCACTGCCGGGACCCCGGAAGCAGCCCTCCACTCCTGGGTCCTCTCTCCCTCTCTCCCTCCCGCAGTGTCCATGGTAATCGCGTTATTTCCCTCTAAGCATCCGTCTTGCTTCCTGTGCGTTCAGACCCCTCTGCATGGCTGTGTGGACAGAGAAGGACCCCAGGACCCCTGCTCCCAGAGAGGGCCAGACGGGAGCCCTAGGGGGTCTGAGCACCCTGGGAGGGGCCTAGGGGTCTGATCCGGCCGCCCCGGTCTGGGCTTAGGGGCTCGGGCTTGGCCTCTATGTCAGTGGCTCTTTGTGGGAGACTTTGGGGGGGATCTGGAGAGGTGGATCTCCCCATTTTGGCGGGGCAGGTGGAGTTAAGGAGGGTGGCAGACACCCAAGGCCACAGGTCAGGAAATGAGAAGTGTGGTCAGGGGCTCTATGTGGCTCCTGATAATCCAGTGTCCCTTCCCGCTGGGGTCACAGAAAGGAAGGACCCTGGGAACCCGAGCTCCCATTGACCACAAGGTGGCGCCAAATACCACGCCTTCAGGCCACCTGTCCCTTTGATTCCCGAACTCGATCCCAGGTGCAGGGACTGGACTCTGCAGGGCTCCCCGAGCACAGGGGTGAGGGATGAGACCCTCCACCCTGAGAGAGAGAGCCCTGCTCCGCACATTCAGAACCTGGAGTGGGGGCTGCAGCGGGGCTGGGGGCACCCTTAACTCCCCAAACTTGTCCCTTCTCTCACCTGGTTTTAGAAGCCCCCAGGCCCGAAACTTGCTCCCCACCCCCACCCCGCATCACATCCTCTCCTGCACAGTGTCTGGGGGGAGAGGAGCAAGAAACAGGAGAGGGGGGAGGCAGGGACTATAGCGACCACAGGACCTTGGCATGGACACCAGGACGTGGAGGGGGCTTCGGGCTCCCCTGCTGTTCCCCTTTGCTGGGCTGAGGCCTCTCTCCTGCTACACCCCTCCCCATCTTCTCTGAGAACTTTCTGGCCTCTTTCTTTCTTCTTGGGATGGGAGAAAACCCTTGGTGGCTGGCCGGTGGGGGCCTCACCTCCCCCTGCGGAGTAGGGAGGAGGCACTGCCTGCCCGGCTTACTCCTGGCTCTCACCTGCCCCGGGGGCAGGGTCAATCCCCAGGTCTGGGTGTCTTCCTCCCGGGAGATTACTGAGCCTGAGCCCGGGAGCCATGGAGGCCGCTCTGCTCCTGAACGTGGAGGGCGTCAAGAAAACCATTCTACACGGAGGGACCGGGGAGCTCCCAAACTTCATCACGGGGTCCCGGGTGAGTGGACCTGGTCTCCTGGCACCAGAAGGGGGCTCCCTGACTGCCGCCTTCTGCATTCCCGCTGTGCCTCTTTCCGCTCTGCCAAAGCAGGGCGAGGAGGGCCCTTCCCAGGATTATCAGCCCCGAGCACCTGGGAAGCTCAGAAACGGCGCCCACTCGCCGGACGTCTGTGATGCTGGCAAATTAAACTCTGGCATGGGCTGGGGGAAGGGCTTTGGGAGTTTTCTGATGCTCAGTGTAGAGTGGAGCCCTCAGGGTTCACAGTGTTGTCTCCAAATGTCTGGTGGGCTTCCCTGGATGACGGAGTGGCGGGGTCTGTGGCCTCAGATCTAGGGCTTCTGTAAGCTGAGCTCTGAGGTCCCGCACAGCTGCCAGGCAGCGGGATAGCCAGTGGCTCGGAGCCCTTGGCGCGGGGGTTAGGGCAGGCAGCACAGGGTCGCTATGGGGTCCCGGCATCTGGATGGGGTGCGGTGTGCTGAGCCCAGAGGATAGCCCCGCGAGTGACGGTGGGAGTTTTGTCTGAGACCAGGGTCCCCTCCTGCCGACCAGGTGATCTTCCATTTCCGCACCACGAAATGCGACGAGGACCGGACAGTGATTGACGACAGCAAGCGTGTGGGCCACCCCATGCACATCATCATCGGGAACATGTTCAAGCTGGAGGTCTGGGAAGTCCTGCTGACGTCCATGCGGGTCGGCGAGGTGGCCGAGTTCTGGTGTGACGCCATCGTGAGTAGCCCACACCCGCCCGTGCGGTCCGCGCCTCCAGCAGCCTCGTCCCCGCTCTGAGGGGCAAAGTGGGGTGAAAACGAAAGCCTGCATCCCTTCCTCTGCCTCTGAGCCCACGGAGGAGGGTCACCCCAGACCACAAGCCCCCAGAGTGGCCGTCAGTGGTGTGGTCGCCTGGGGGGCGGGGTGGGATAGGGCACCAGGACGGCGCCCCACACACGGTTACTGGGTCCTGGGGACTTTTGGTCACTGGTCACTTTCCTGCCCTTCTGCCTGTGCCCGCGAGCCATGTAAAATTATTCTCAAGTCTGTGACCCTCCTGGGATCGCCTCCTTGTTCTGTAGCCCAGATAGAAATGGCAAGACTCACTTTTTTTTTTTTAAAGATTTTTTATTTATTCGTTTGAGAGAGACACAGCCAGAGAGCACAAGCAGGAGGAACAGCAGTGGGAGAGGGAGAAGCAGACTCCCCGCTGAGCAGGGAGCCCCACTTGGGGCTTGAGCCCAGCACCCTGGGACCATGACCTGAGCTGAAGGCAGGCGCCCAACCCACAGAGCCACCCAGGCGCCCCCAAGACTCACGGATGTTTAAACAAACATTTCTTTCTTTCCTTTTTAAAGATTTTATTTATTTATTTGACAGAGAGAGAGAGAGAGAGAGATATCACAAGCAGGCAGAGAGGCAGGCAGGGGTAGGGGGAAGCAGGCTCCCTGCTGAGCAGAGAGCCCAATCTGGGGCTTGATCCCAGGACCCTGAGATCATGACCTGAGCTGAAGGCAGAGGCTTTAACCCACTGAGCCACCCAGGCGCCCCTAAGCAAACATTTCTTATGGAAACTTTCAAGCATATACAAAAATCGACAGAAAGCCCAGAGACGTCCCCAAGCCCATCCCCCACACCAGCCCCCACTGGACCCCAGCCAGGCTTGCCTCATCCCCCCCACCTACTCTCCCTCATCCCACACAGCTAAGCCACGCTCCAGACTCCCTACATTACAGCTGCAAAGACAACTCTGTATCTGTAAAAAGGGCATTAAAGTAACATCACCTCAGTGTCATTATTACGTCTTTTGAAAACCCCCGTAATTCCTTCAGGCCGATGGTCTCTGGTACTGTCCACATTTCTCTAGCTTAGTGGCCGGCTTATTCCAATGTCGACCCAAACACAGTCCATGCACAGGGGCTCCCCACATTCTAGAAAGCTGGTGGATTTCCATGGGACCGTCTTCCATGTTCCTCTGTCCCCACAGTTTCTAGAAATTGTTCTGCCAGCTTCCCCCTGGGCGCGCGGTCCACTGGCCTCTCGCGCTGGGAGTCTCTTCTCACCGTGATCGGCCGACCGGCTCAGATGTCGCGGGCCTGACCCAGCCATTGCCGGGCTCCCCCTTGTCTTTCACCCAACGGGCGCACCAGCCCTTGATGGCGGCCCCTCTGACCCATCACGTCTTCGGGGCCGCTGACTCTTTGAAGGAGCAATTTGGGAGAGAGAGAGATTGAGATCTGAGTTTGAGCTCTGTGGCCCCGGGGAAGCCCTTTCTCTCTGGGACACTCTGTGTCACTCATCTCTAATGAAACCCGGTGCCGGGGGCCGGTTGGGGGGACTACGGGACGTGGTGGCTGCTCAGACAAGTCGTAATGGAGGAGTGCTGACAGAATTTTAGATGCTGATGAGGAAGCACCGGGGCAGAGAGGGGGAGTGACTTGCTCAGGGTCGGGGTGGGGTCCCCAGTCGGTCCCCTCCCTGCTGCAGGGTCTGCAGGTCACAGCACGAGTCAGGCTGCAGAGCCACCTCTGCCACTAGGGGCACCCGCCGCCTCGTCCCTCATTTCTTGGCTCACTGGGCAGACACGGACTCTGCCCACCGGTGCCTCTGCTGGTCTTGGTCCTGGTGCTTAGAAAGCTGGTCAAAGCGTTTTGTTCTTAACTGCCTGGGTCTTCAGAAAATGGGTTTCCTCACGGCTTCAGAGAATGGTTTAATATCCATCGGCTTTGCTCGGTGCGGATGCTCTGTAGCTTTTAGACCCACGTGCCCCGGTCATGCCGGCCATCGTGCCGCGGCCCAGTAGACGAGGCCTGGCCACCAGCGAGGCCCTGCCCCCGCAGGATGCATGGTCACCACGCGGGAGGGCTGAGTGCATGGAGAGCTGCCAAGGAAGCCTGGGCTGGCCGATGGATGTGTTGTCTTGGCCGCGTCACAGGAGGGCACTGCCCATCTTGCTGAGCACCCACCCATTGTGCGTGTGCCCGGCTGCCAATCTATCTGAAAACATCCACTGGGGACCAGATTTGGACTCTGCTGTGTGTTAGGAACGAAATGCTAAGTGCTTCCCTCAAGGAACCTCAGTTCTTGGAGGAAGAACATATACTTGAACTCTCTCGATACGGGGCAGCCAGCCCCATGACATGATTAAGGGAAGGCAGACTGCTTCAGGGCCTGGGAGATGGGCAACTAGTGCTTTACGGTCTTGGGGGAAAGTCTCCAAAATGACCTTGAACTGGGTATTGAAGGATGAATAGGAGTTCACCAGGTCTGCGTGTAGAGAGCAGGTGGCATCCAGGCCAGGAAGTGCAAAAAGGTTTGGCAGGCTTAATTAGGTTGGTCCCTTTCCCCTCCAGAGGCTCCTGTCCATTTAAGAATCCAAGTGTTGGAAAGACGCAGGCAGCCGTCAGTGGAATGATCATACTAGGAGGGACTGGCCTTCCCCCGAGCAGCATTGCTTGTCACTCCCTGCAGACCCTCCACCTGGCCAGTCCTCTCTGCATCAGTCTGAAGAGGAAGAGGCCCCCTCTCTCCCTCCCTGCCCCTAGGGAGGGAGGCAGGGCCGGTCTGGGGCTAGGAGCTTCTGCCCTGCCCCCAGGCAGGACGTTGGTCTCCATGTGGGATTTTTATGCCGGTGCCCAGGACCGTGAGGCCACGGGTTGCAAACTAAAATTCCACGAGGGGCCCGGAGCTCTGGCTGTCTGCGGATCGTCTGCCTCATCCAAAGGGGCAGCTGGTCCTCAGCTCCGCCTGGATGGTCGCCTGGTGAGCGCCCCCGATATTTGAATGTTGGTTAACTAGTTGATAACAGCTCAGCAAGGTGAGTGATCAGACAAAACCAGTCTGCGAGCTGAGTATGGCCCATGGCCCAGAGTTTGCGGGCTCTCCTATAGCGACAGATCCATAGGCAGGAGACTCGGTGTGGGGGTCCAAGGGTCCCCTGCCTCCGTCACAGGCACGGTCTTGGTCCCCAGAGCCAGAGGTGAGCCCCACGGAGCCCCACGTGTGGCTCTGGCTGGTCTGCGGTCCCCAGCCAGGCAAGCTGTCTTCAGGACTGGCACAGAGCTGGGACTCCTATCTTCCTTGCTCCCTCCCTCCCAGGACCTGCCACCCCGCTGGGCGCGGGACTCGGGGACCCTCTTCAGGCCTTTCTCCTCTTTCCTGGATATTTTCCAGCTCCTGGTGGCACCCCCAGCCACAGTGCTGCCCTTGGTGGGGGGAGACTCTGCTGGTGCTAGGGTATGCATGTCAAGGGGCAGAGTTTCTACCGGAGGTCCTGCCCAGGCAGCCACCTGGCCCTGGGGCCCAGTTGCTTAGTGCACTTGCTGGGATGCAGGACCTGGTGCTGCCTGGAGCAACAGCTGCTCCTGGGGCCTCTTTGGGCCTTAGGTCAGCCTTGATCCCAGGGGAATTAACTACCATCTGGCCTTCTTGTCACAAAGGAGCCTCAGCAGGGCATTCTGGGCTAATCCTGGCTGGTGGGGGCTGGGCTGGCTGACCTTCACCCCCACACTGGTGACTCAGAGGACAGGCTGAATTGTTTCTGTCCCTTCAGTCCTTGGAGCTGCCACGAGGGTGTCTGAGATGGGCCGTTTCTGGACTGTCCCAGCAGAGGGGGGCTCTCAGGGACCGCTCACAGGCGGCTGAGGCTCAAGGGGCTGGTTTTCTCAGCCCTCCTCCTCCTTGAGGGTGGCAAGCCCCGTGCCCAGTGCAGGGAGAGGCTGGGGCGAGCGGGGCCTACCCCTGTGTCTCCTCTAACTCCCCTCAGCTCCATGACCACAGGTGCGGCCAAGGGGGCTGGAGCTCAGACAGGCGCCCAGGCTCCCTGCTAATCAGCAGCCCCCTGGGGATGCCAGGTCGGCCCTCTGGCCCCTGGGGCCCGGCCTTTCCCTCCTCCCCACACTTCCCTCCCTGCAGGTCACCCACGCAAGGGCTCAGGTCTCCCCGGGGTAGAAATGGGTCGGGGCTGAGCACGAGGGCCAGGAAAGGTGAGAGCGTGCCCCCTGAAACCGGGCGTGAACCGGCCTGTGTCGTTTCATTGCTGGGTGACCTTTCACAACTGGCTTCATGCCTCTGGGCTCCAGTCTCCCACCTGTGGAGTGGGGATAAGGGCCTCCCTTGCTGGGGCCTGTGGAAGGAGCTGACAGAAGGAGCTGGGAGAGCGCTTGGCCTGGAACACAGTGCACCACAGTCCTTCCGGGGGGTCTGTTGGGGGCAAACAGCAGCAACAACCCCAGGCCGGTGAGGCTGTAGCAGGACTCAGAGCGGAGGCTCTGAGCACGCAGGCCAGATGCCATCCGCCGTCTTTCCCCCCAGCACACAGGGGTCTACCCCATCCTGTCCCGGAGCCTGCGGCAGGTGGCGGAGGGCAAGGACCCCACGGAGTGGCACGTACACACGTGTGGGCTGGCCAACATGTTCGCCTACCACACGCTGGGCTACGAGGACCTGGACGAGCTACAGAAGGAGCCACAGCCTCTGATCTTCGTGATAGAGCTGCTGCAGGTGCGCTCTGGGGGTGGCAGGGGCAGAAGAGGGCTGTCCCAGCCTCAGAGAGCACGCGGTGTGGGGAGCCTCCCCTCCCTGGTCCCGGGCATCACTGCCTTCTCTCTAGAGCATGAGAGGGCTTCTAAACCACTGCCGCATTTGTGAGGTGGTGGGAGAGGGTCTGGCCTGGGTTAGGACTCGGGTTATGGCCAAGAATGAGGTTCAGCCCGACGGCTACATGGGTGAACAAATAAGGGAATGGTGTCAACAATAGGGCCTTTGCGGGCCTTGCTAGGACAGTTGTGCGGTTTGTGCACTGCACAAGGGCCTTACTCTAAGGTGTTCATTTTAGACCTCATAGATCTGAACTTTCATGACAGCAATTTCCCAGCAGGTGGCAATAACGTGTCTTGTTCTAGCCAAGTGAGTATGGAGACTGCCTTCTGAATATTGGAAGTCCAGTGTTGACAAGGGCTGTCTGTCTGTAACTTGCATAAAGGTGTTGATTTAGGGCGGGCGCAGCCGGTGGCTTCTGTCCCCTATGCACGTGCATGTGACCAGCAAGCATGCTTGCAGAGAAGGCAGAGGAGGCGGGTCCCCAGCTGCGGGGGCGCAGGTCCCCCGGTCCCCGCCTCACCCCCCTGCGCTGTCCGGCCAGGTGGAGGCCCCGAGCGAGTACCAGCGGGAGACGTGGAGCCTGAACAACCAGGAGAAGATGCAGGCGGTGCCCATCCTCCACGGAGAAGGGAACCGGCTCTTCAAACTGGGCCGCTACGACGAAGCCTCCAGCAAGTACCAGGAAGCCATCGTCTGCCTGAGGAACCTGCAGACCAAGGTGGGGAGCTGCCCGCGCGGCTGGAGGGGGGGGGGACTGTGGCAGGGGCGGGGGCAGGCGGCCCAACTCACGGTGGACTGGGGTGCCTCCCGCCCCCCCACCCCGCACGCAGGAGAAGCCCTGGGAGGTGCAGTGGCTGAAGCTGGAGAAGATGGTCAACACCCTGATCCTCAACTACTGCCAGTGTCTGCTCAAGAAGGAGGAATACTACGAGGTGCTGGAGCACACGAGCGACATCCTGCGGCTGCACCCAGGTGTGGCAGCGCGGGGCGGGGCGGGCGGGGCGGGCCGACAGGTGCGGGGGCCGGGCGGGCAGGGCCGGCAGGTGCGCTGGACGGAGAGGGGCGGGCAGGCAGGTGCTCGGGGGGCGGGGCGGAGCGGGCCGGCAGGTCCTGGGCAGAGCCCCTGAGGGAGGCCCTGGTGCTCACTCGCAGCCGCCGGGACTCGCAGGCAGCAGGCCTGCACGCTGGTGCCTCCGCAGCTGGTGCCGCTGGTGGGGAGCAGGTGTTTGCGAGCGAGGTGCGGGGGGACGGTCGTGCAGGGTGGAGTGACTGCGGGTGCGCTGAGACATCGCTCTCCTGCTGTGCGCAGGGGGCTGGGCTCCCTGTGCTCCTCACCTCCTTCAGTGCCCCGAGTAACCCGAGGGGGAGGGGACGGGGGTCTGGAGCCCACGCCTTGTGGGGGAGCCCACGGGACTGAGTAGGAGGTTTCCGGTTTGGAGTTAGTTCTTCTGGGGCCTGGCAGAGTCCCTGCAAGGGAGGGGAGTAGGACCTGCTCTTGCTGCTGTCACCCACATGTACAGCCGAGGAGGCGGCCCCAGGGGCACAGAGAAATTAAGGATCCCGGTTAAGGTTAAGAGTTTTGTCAGTGGTGAGGTCGCGCCTGGAGGGGGTCAGCAGGTGCAGTGTTGTCCTCCCCTCAGGGATCGTGAAGGCCTACTACGTGCGGGCCCGGGCTCACGCTGAGGTGTGGAATGAGGCGGAGGCCAGGGCGGACCTTCAGAAAGTGCTGGAGCTGGAACCATCCATGGGGAAGGCGGTGCGCAGGGAGCTGAGGCTTTTGGAAAACCGCCTGGAGGAGAAGCGGGAGGAAGAGCGGCTCCGCTGCCGGAACATGCTGGGCTAGGGTGCGGAGTGGGCCTGCCCGGCCTCCCCTGGGTACTTCTGCAGCTGCGCACACTTCCTGTAGAACGCTCTCTCAAGTCCATGCCACTCCCTTCTGGGCAGGACAACCACTGGAACTTTACTGCCCCCCATCCTGCCCCAACACCCGGCTTCTGTCCATAGTCAAAATTACATTTTTTGTGCTTTGTCCGAGGCCTGACTAAAATGGAAAAAACAATAAACAGTGTAAGTAAGTTTCCCCACAGGCCCCATGTGGCACTGTGGTCATGGTTCTTCCTCTGTGGTCCCCAATCCAAGGGCCCAGGGCCACCAGAATGAGGCTGTTCCTGGTGGCGGGAGTGGCTGTGAACACTGTGATGTTTTCTTTCTCCTTCCCCTCTTTTGTGTCACCAGGAGGCTGGAGGTGTCAGTTCCCCGCCCCTGCCCACAGAGGAAAGAGGGTTGATGTTTGGTGGGTTCTGCTTGTGGCTAAGGGCCGCCTGGCGGGGGTGGGGGGGTCGGTGGCCAGCACGGCCTGGGGGGAGGTCAGAGCAAGGGGATGCTTTGAGCTGGGGAAGCCAGAGTGGGACAGTCGCCTGCCTCCTGATGGCCCCGGGAGGCTGGACAAGGAGGGGCCCCAGTGGGGGTCAGAGGCAGAGCCTGTCTGAGGACCGCGAGCCCCGGCCCAAGGGCTCCCGGCCCCCGTGCTCCTTTCCATTTCCTGCGTGCACCTTCCTTCCCTCTCTTCTGAGGTCCGTGAGGACCTGCCCCCAAATGTGGTACCCCCAGCAGGACTGATGCCCGAGTGTGTCCCACGACCCTGCCTGGTCCTCTGTGCGGACCAAATGGTCAGCCCAACCGTCTCCCCTCCTGATGCCCCAGGACCTTTGCAAGCCCAAGAGAGAAGAGGGGAGGGCCAGGACACGGAGGGCTGTGTGACGTTAGTGCTCCTGCTGGGGATGGCCCCGGGCAGCCGGAGACCCCTCCCCTCGTCGCAGAGTCCACAGGGTCCCTCCGGCCGCACCACGCAGTGGATTAAGATCAGTCACAATTCCACTCTCGTCGTTCTAGGCCTGCTCTCCCCCAGCCCCGCTGGCCCCAGCCTGTGCACCTGCCCTTTTTGATTTTACAGTAGACACAAGGCCAAGGGCAGGACAACTGGACCCTTTCCCATGCCCCATCTGGCTAGTGCGGGCTTTGGGGAGCAGCCCCGGGGCCCCTGTAGCACGTGGCTGCCCCGCCCCCCCCCCCCCCCCGGGACCTCTGGCCTCCACGCCTGCTTCCCCACCTCCTGCAGCTTCTGGAGGCCGACGTCCTCCTGCCTCTGAGCCCCCCTGGGCGGCCATCAGGTCCCCTGGCCTGCCTGCGCCCTCCGACCTCCTTCTCGCCAGCACCCTTCTCTTGTGCCGGCTCGCCCGAACCATCGGCGCGGTCCCCCCAGTGCACTTAGCTGGGTCACATGGCAGATGCCACAGCGGATCACCTGTTCACGGGCTCTGGGGATTAGGCCACTGGCCTCTTTGGGGAAAGACTGTCTTCAATTTCACCTGTACCCCATGGCCTAAGCGTGGGAGGCGCCGTGAGCACTTTGCCTACACGGTCTGGGGGCCCCTTCCCTGACCCTGCCCACTGCAGGCTCCGTGGAAGTTCAGGCCGAGCCTCGTCTTCCTGGCGCGTGTGTGCAGAGCTCTTGACCTCAGGTCCTTGTCAGCGCGAGGACCTGATGAACAGACTCTTGCCTTACCTCCCACTACCAACACAGACAGCGTCGGAGGACGTCCTGGGCTCTCCCCAGCAGAGTCAAGGCCGGCGGCCGCTGCGGACGGCGCAGTCCTGGGCAGGTGGCCTGTTGTACCCGTGGGTGTTGGTGTCAGCCACCAGGACAACGCCCGCTGTGGACGGGGGCTCAGGAACACCGGCTGAACCGGAGCATTTGTCCGTGGAGAACACCTCCATTCTCACACGTGCAAGGGCCCTCAGAAATGGTCAGCCCGACCTCTCGCTTTGTGGGTGGGGAAACTGAGGCCCACAGATGAGAACGGGCATAGCCGAGGTCACCACAGTAATCACAGACAGAACCAGGGCTGGGGACACTTGTCTACACTGACCGGGGAGCCTCAGGAGGGAGGGAAGGAGGGCCCTGGGCTCCAGCACAGCGGAGGGGCTGGGGGAGAGACGCGGGGGACGGGGTCGGGTGTCCGAGGCTGGGGTCCATGCAGCGGCTCGTGCGGCTGGGGAGTACTCCCGCCACAGTCTCCCTGGTGGTCCAGTCTGATGAGCGCCCCGTGCAGAGAAGGGGGAGGAGGCAGAAGGAGGGAGGGGAGGAAGATGAGAGGGAGAAGAGAAAGAGCGTGTTTAAGAGGACACGGCGTCCCCTCCCAGCCAGCCGACCTCAAGGCCCAACCAGACCCTCCCTCAGGGAAGAGAGGGGGAGGGGGAAGCCAGTGTCTGCAGCCCCCGCCACCGGGTGCAGAGCGACCTGGAGCCCACAGCCGGGGCACCGTGTCCCGCAGACGCCTGGGCGGGAAGGGGAGGGCAGTGTGGTCCAGCGGCTTTGAATTCAAGCAGCGGCGATGATTTCGAGTTTCCTGGTGGCCACGCTAAAAAGGTAAAGAAGAAATAGGTGACGTTAATGTTGACCCAATATGTCGAAACACTACCGTTTTGCCCTAGATGAGACGTTTTGCGTTTTGCATTTTGTTTCTGATATGGTCTCTGGGGTGATCTTGACTTGGCCAGCGTGTGGTAGTGGTTCCCCCCAAGCTCTGCCCCACACACTACAAACTAGACTCCTTCTGGGGTTTCATGTGAACACGCTCCAACAGTGGAGTTCCCTCTGTGCTCACTGTTAACGCATAAGCCTGTGGGTTCAAGCAGAGGTGCGCTCCTGGTGGTCTTTGCTGCAGGCGTGGATGGGGCCAGGGTGGGGCTCAGGGGGACAAACAACAGACCGAAAGACGCCACCTATCGTCACCATCATTCTGGTTGTGAAGGCCGCTGGGCTGCTACTTACAGTTGTGTGTGTTGTGCACTGCACAATCCAGGCGCCCCCCCCCCCCCCCCCCGGTTTACCTCCTTGTCATCTTAGGTACATGTTGTTACTGCAAATTCCCAGCAGATGTCAGGAAAGTGTTTTGGGGAAGGTGCAGCTTTTCCTCATTTGCTCGGTCGCTGTATTGGCTAATGCTGGCCCTGTGTTTCTGCTGAGTTGGGCTGGAGAAGTCAGTTTCTGAGGGCCGGGCCTGAGGATGTCCACATCTGTCACTGCCCAGTACTCGTTGGCCAGGGCATGCCAGGAGCGACGGCTGGCCAGCGATAGCGGGGCTCCCGGGTCCTTCTCTCAGCCAGCGGAACCACCGCTTCTGGGACGGGTGGCCCGGCTGGGGTGGTGGGTAAGCCAGGACAAGGGCACGGTCACCCCTGCAGACCGGCCCATGAGTGCTGCTGGGGCCTGGGGTCCTGTCCTGAGGGCAGGGCTATACCCTGGGGAACTCACACGTGGCCGGACTCTGGCACAAGATGCAGGCTGGCATCTCTGTGTCCCTCCCGCCATGCCCTCTGACCTCCACTCTGTGTTTCTGCCCGACCACACTGTCCTCCCGGGGTCTGGTAACCGTGCCCTGCCCCCCGTGTTCTGGGGCTCCGTCAAGTCCCCTTGAAGAATCTCCCTCAAGCCCCCCACACTGATGGTGCTTCAGGATCCTGGCCAAACCCCAGCTGATGTGCTCACCCGGCTAGTTCAGTCTTCTCAGCGCCCCGCCAAGTGGCTTTCTCACCCTCTCCGCACCCCTGACTCCATACAGTGTTTGCAGAACTTGAGCGTGGGGCAGTTTAAGTGACCTGCCCACGGCTGCCCGGCCGGGTCCCCGCAGAGCTGTGATGGGAAGCAGAGCTGACTCTCTGACCTCAGCCCTGGCCCCAGGGCTGTCCCTTTGTGAGGCATTTGGCTTCTGGATGGTGACTGTCCTCCGCGGGCCTCCTGTCTGACACCGGGGTCCCCATGGCCATCGATTGGGTTGTCGGATGAAGGCCGAGCACAGCTGTCACGCATTAGCCACGGCGGTCACGCCAGGTTCCAAGACTGACTCCCAGAGTCCGCTCGGTGTATCGGCACCCAGCGAAGGGCCAGTGCTGTGGCCTGGGGTCACCTCGTCATACGCCTGGGCTGCACCACAGCCGCCCCCGCCCTCCGCAGACCTCCTGGGAGCCCGTGTTCAGGTGCCTCTGTTTTCTGGGTCTAAGTGAGCCTGAATTTTCTCCACCTGCTTGAGCCCCAGCAGCTCCTGCCTGCATGGGAGGAGGGATCCGCCACCTGGAGAAACCTGGTGCATATTTTGTGCCAGTGTGAACCATGCGACCTTTCACGGGTGTCCCCGTTCCGTCATCAATACCACAGACGGCCGACCCTAAGGCTTCACTCTCTTCACACGGCTTTTTGGGAACCCCCTGGGGAATTCAGAGCAAGAACAGTGACCCCCGCCTGGAAAGTTTATATTCACCCTGAAGACAGGTTTGCCTTTGTCTCTTAGAAATGCCTTTTCTTTCCCCAGGACTTGGCATCTCTGGCCACCCCGCGGGCCACCCTGCCAGTTCCTGGGCCCGGCATCCCCAGGGGCCAGCTCTGGGCTTGTCCCAGAGTCCAGATCAGGAGGGAGGGGAGTCCTGCAGCGGGGGTGGCAGCAAAGAGGCCCCTCTGATTTGGTGAAGCCAGCAGCCGCTTCTCCACATTCTCCCTCCCCCCGTGCCTTGTGCCTCGTTCCGGCTAATTGAGAACAGCTGCCCGCAGTGGGAACCATTTCTGGCGGCCGTGCAGAAGCCGGCTTCCCAGGAAGGCTGCTGGAGGGGCCTAGTGGTTAGCTGGGGATTTAGGGATGGGCTCTTGCGGGGCAAGCAGAGGGGAAGGGCAAGCAGAGGGGTCTCCTAGACTCCTGGGGAGCACGCACGTGGCCGGGACCCTGCTGCGGAGGTGGAGAGAAGCTCGTGTCACGCAAGCCAGAAGCCTGCGGGCCTGAGCCCGGTCTGTGTGGCGTGGTGGGGGGTCCCGAGGACCGCTGGGGGTGTGGCCGCACCACCTTCCCACCTGTGTGTGTGGGGGGTGATCTCATGTGCACATGTGTATGTGTGTGCGGGACGGAGCCCTGCATGGAGGGTCCTGGGACCGGGACTACTCACCACTTGGTGCTGTAACGTGAGTTGCCTGTTGGACGATGCTGGGGGCAGACAGAGGGCCGGCCCTGACGTGCGGTCGGGGTCCAAGCAGAAGGCGGGTGCTCGGGTGGGCGGCGCACTGCATGGGGATGTACCCTGATGGCTCCACGGGGCCGGGACCCCCAAGCGCTCCCTGACCGGGACCGCGACCTGCGGGGTCAGAGTCATGCTGGAGGAGGATGATGCTTCCCCGGCGTGAGGTCAGGCCAAGACGACCATGGAGAGCGGCAGTCCCCTCTGCAGGCACACGGCATGCCTCGGGGCGATTCGGGTGAAGCTCGGAGCAGCCCCCACAGGGGAGGGAAGGAATCGGAGGCAGAACCTGGACACCCTCCTCCTGCTGAAGAATCCACGCCTGTGCTGGGGGGCGCAGAGCGTGGCCGGCTCCCTGCGGACCTCATGCCAGGAGCTCTTCCTCCTTGGGGTTAGGCTCTGGACCCCGCGCGACCCTGGTGTGGGCGCTTAGGATGCCCTTCTGGAGCCTTCTGTCCAAACCTGCTTTCCCGTCCCTTGTTGGTGGCTGTGACCTGGTGGAGGAGGCCCGGGGAAGACACGCCCCATGGTCCCCAGCCCGGTCTTCACCGACCATGTCCCCGCCTGTAGCAGTCATTCCCTGAAAGGACTCGGGCCCAGCGGACGCAGAGTCGGCCGCTGGGTCAGGGGCTGTCTTCGCCGGAATGGGGGAGCCCTTGTGAGCCGCTTCCTCCCTGCAGGGACGAGAGCAGGCGATCCGCAGGCACACCGTGGGGGACAGTGAGTTGAGTCACGGTCCCAGGTCCTCGAGCGGGAGGCGGACTCTTTCCCGACCTCACTGGGGGTCCTGGTGCAGCAAACGGCTTCCTTAGGCTCCTGCCCCCGTGAGCTTCCCTGGAGGCGACAGTGGCCTCGTGCAATCGGAGGGACAAGACCACTGGCCACCCCTGAGTGCCGAGCGGCTCCTTCAGACTCAGGATGCACACGCAGGAGGGGACAGGTTCGGGGCAGCTCAGCCTTGGAGGGGGGAGGGGGGAGGGGCGCCAGGCAGAGCAGGTCCCAGGCAGGGCGCCTGTCCTGCCGCACTTGCAGGCAGAGGGCGAGGAGCCAGGGAACCAGGCAGGAGGGATGAGGTGCGCACACGTGTGAGCACACACACATGTGTGTACATGAACACATGCACACACCGGTGTACGTGCACATGTGTGCACGTGTGTACACACAGGTACGTATACGTGTGTGCGTGCCTACGCTATGCTCGTGTGTGCCTATGCCTGTGTGCGGGGATCATCATCATCCCGGCTTTCAGATGAGGTGAGGAGGCTGAGGCGCTCATCGGTGATGGCAACCAAGTCAGCGATGAGGACGGGTGCAGAGGCATGGAGCCCCGCAGCCCACAGTGTGCCATGCTGGGACAGCCGGTCTCCTCCTCCGTTGCCTAGGTGTGCAGGTGAGAGGGGGTCGGAGCCTATGTAAGTGTCTGAGGTTTGCCCTGACTGTGCACAGGAAGGGACAGGCTTGGGGGCTTCAAATGCCCCTCAGCGCCTTTGCTCTCTGTGCATTTACTGTTCCAAGTGCTGGTCCCCATCTCGCTTTTCCTTGTTCCTGGTGAATCTCTTTGCTGAGCTCCTGGGTAAGGAGCTGGTCTGACAGCATCTCCAAGCCAGCAGCGGCTCGAGGACTGGCCATTGGAAACCCTCCTCTCCAGCTCCACGTCTGCGTCTGCTGCTGCCTTGGGGGCCGGGACCCCGTGGCTGAGGGTTGAAATCAGTTGCCCTCGATGTGGGGAGATGGCCCTGCGTGTCTGGCAAGCCATGGGGACCGCCGGGTCCCATGGAGGGGAGGAGGGAGGAGGCCACCGGAGATGGGCCGGTGTGAGAGGGACTCTGCCACGTGCTGCTGCCTGTGAAGGTGGAGGAAGGGGCCACATGCCAAGGGACATGAGTGCCCCCCAGAAGAGAGATTCACCCCTAGAACCTCCTGGAAGGAACCCAGTCCTGCCAGCATCTTGATTTGAGCCTGGCGAGTCCCATTTTGGACGTCTGAAGCCCAAGACTGTAAGGTAGTGAGAACTGTGTTAAGCCACTTTGTTTGTGGACTTCTATCACCAGGGCCGGGAGCAGGGAGGTGAGCGGCAGCATCCAGGGCCTGGGCAAGGGGAGGGGGTTGGTCTGAGCGTCTCCCTGGCCAGCCCCTCGTTGGTCCCACGGCCTCGTAGATCAGAGACCTCGGTCTCCAAGCCTATTCTTGCCTTTCCGTTGCTCAGTTGTCTCCCACAAAATATTGTACCCTCCGCCACGAGAGTCTAACCTGCAAACTATTCGAGACCAGCACCCTGGGGAGGCAGGGAGGTCCTGTCCACACTGCCAAGAATGGGGTCAATGATGCCAACGAGGTCCCACATCCAGGAACCATCTTTTTACGCTGAAGACGCTGTGTTCCAGAGGTCACGGACGGTCCCAGGTGGTCCCAGGAGGTCCCAGGCGGTCTGCTAACGCAACTGTCCAGCGGCCGTTCCTCATGTCATGATGTCCTGATTCCCAGGTAGCTTCCGCACAGACACAGCAGCCGATGTCTTAGGACATCCGTGAACCCCGCGGTGTTCTGGGCACGAGAGTCCCAGGAGCCAGCCGGGAAGAGGGGCTTTGTGCCGGTGTCCCCAGCCTCCGGCCCAGCGGGCCTTCCTCTCCCAGCCCGGCACAAGGAAAACAAGACGTGGAAGCGGTAATCACATTCACCTGCGAGATCGCCTTCCCGCCAGACCTGGGATGTACTGTAAGGGGGACGCATCTAATTAGAATTATGATAATCTGTCAAATTTGCACCTCCCCCACTGCACCATAGGATTCCAGCTAATTTTATCATTTTTTGATTGCCGATTTGAAACTACATCTGCAGGAAGGTAAGGAAAGCTCAGATTTCATTTTCAATTTCAGCTTCAATCTTCCTTCCGTGGGACATCTTTCACCGGTGGGTTTTTTCTGGCAACTTTAGCAGCCGCATTGAATGCTACACGGACGGAAACACTCATCCTGATTTAAATAAAGAAAAAGTAAAATGAGTAAAATACAAACTATAGCAAGGGACACAGGACACTGGAGGACAGAACTTGGAGAAATGACTTATGTCCATCATGTGTTTCTACGGCGGCAACATCGCCGAGTCCCATGTGTGTGTCCTTCAGGGGAAAAAGTGCTTAAAACAATACCACGGGGGCGCCTGGGTGGCTCAGTGGGTTAAAGCCTCTGCCTTCGGCTCAGGTCATGATCCCAGGGTCCTGGGATCAAGCCCCACATCGGGCTCTCTGCTCAGCGGGGAGTCTGCTTCCTCCTCTCTCTCTCTCTCTGCCTGCCTCTCTGCCTACTTGTGATCTCTGTCTGTCAAATAAAATAAATAAAATCTTTAAAAAAAAATACCATGAAACCACGATCATCCTGCCGTCCTAATGAGGGTCCAGCGTGTAACAGCATTTTCCAGCAGATGGCCTGGGGGTTTTTCATAGAATTGTCTGCTAGCTGAAATAGTATCCCCTTGGAAAAGCGCGGAATTCCAGGGAAAAAATAGTGCGCCTTTCAGGAATGAACTTCCTGGCACGCAGTGTGTAGAGGAGAGTCCAAGTCTCCCTTTCAACACATATTCAAGCATGAATTCCAGAGCCACGGTGGGAACCATGCGTCCAGCGGGGCTGGCGGGATGCCCAGCAAGCACGACGGTTAGACCGGGTTCGGCTCCCTCCAACTCACGGACTCGCTGACGGCCCGCCCGTGCTGGGGCATCTGGACATGGACTCCGCCTCGGTTTCCCCAGACACCCACAGACCTCCTCCCTCACCCCTCCAGGCCCCTCTCCGTGGGCTTTCCCTGGCTCCTCTGGCTGGAGGGGAACCCCATCTGCACCGGACACCCCACTCGTGAGCGACTTCCGCAAGCTGCCTATTTCCCACACTAGACAGCAAATCCGCCAAGGCGTGTTTATCTGCCGTCCTCGCCGCCGTGCTCCGGGTGCCGAGAGCAGTGTCCCGCCCACGGGAGGCACTGAGACGTAATTGTCCCAGGACAGACTGGCTTCGCGGTCCATGCGTCTAGCAGGGACTCCTGCCAGACCTCCGCGGGCACCCGCCTCCCTCTCAGTGTTACTTCCCCCGCGATCCACCAACTTCCGATCTCGCCCCGGTGACATTCCTTCTGTTCCTGCCACACAGCTCTCCTCGGGGACACCCTTTGGCTCACACACCCCCGGGAGCCCGCCGTCTTTCTCTTCTGTCATTTGCTCCTTTGTTTCAGGGATGGAACATTCTCCAGGCGTTTCCGAGAAAAGGTGGGTGGGAGGTGACGCGGGGCTGAGAGTGTATTTACTTTTCCTTCGCGCTCCGTGGTGGTTTGCGGCCGCCTGCCTCTGCCCCTCCCTCTGTGAGCTCCGGACCATCCCTTCTGAACCTCCAGTGCCTCCCACCGCACCTGGCAGTGACCGGACGGTGGAGTTTGGGACCAGACCTTGTTTATCTGTGGCTTAACACCATGTGCCCCGGGCGGTGTATGTAATTGTCATTTTCTTTGTGAATTCCTTGTTTTGTTTCCGTGATGTTTTTCCAAAGATCTGTTCTTCCCTGGTGACGGCCTGCCTCTCTGCAGAGGGCTGTGGGGCTCTGAGACCAGGCTCACGGTGCAACCAGCAGCTCCCAGCCCAGCTGTCTGAGCCCCACCTTCTCACCACCTTCCGCCTCTGTCAGGCAACTGTCTCCAAATCCAGCCGAGTCCTGCCTCCAGGGGCGAGCTGGACGGCCAGACGTGGCCCCCGGGGTCAGACAGGTCAGAGCTTCTGCCGTGGCTCTGCTGCCTAGTCCTCACCTCCCCAGGCTGCCATCCCTCGTCTGCAAAGTAGGGATGAGAGTGCATGCGGGGGGAGGTCAGGCATAGGGAGCGACTGGCACAGCGTGTGACCTGTGCAACCGTTCCTCTCACTAGCGACTGCACCTGATCCTCCACGGTCGGTCGAGCGTAGAGCACTGAGAGCCAGGCTTCCATAAACGTTAGCTGTGAGGAAGATGAGCCATGAGCCCCCGCGGTCTGTTCGTTCTTATTCCTGCAGCCTGTCTCACGGCTTCTCGGTTTTACCTCTGACCGACCAGGGTCCCCCTTTATTGAGCATCCATAGCCGGCCAGTGCTGGAATGAGCTCCCCGTCGCTGGAGGTGTTCAAGACTACCTGATGGCGTCAGGCCCTGGGGGGAGGGGACCCTCACAAGTGACAGGAGGTGGACGAGGTCGCCACCCAGGAGAGGTTTCCGCTCCTTGAACGGCGAGCGAGGCGGGGGTGCCGTGTGCTAGCGTGCTGCCCAGCAGACCTGAATCTGGGGGAGAGCTCCCCTCCTTGTTTGCGCTTTTCAGCTCTCCTGTTGCCATGGGAACAGCAAGTGATTGCAATCACCGCTGTTTGCAGGGGGAGCGGCACCCGTCCACACAGCTCCTCAGAAACAAGACACACAAATCTTGACTTTGGCCCGCGGCTCGTGACCTTTCAGAACAGACACCCCAACCCCAAGAAGTCCCATGGCCTCCTCCCCGGCACAGGGGCTCCCGTTTGGAAAGTGCCCCCAGCCCAGCTTCCCTGGAGGCCGGATTCTTCCCACAGCCCCTCCCTCTCCGAGGATGTGCAAGGACCTGGGCTCCCTCCCCTCCCCCCTGCCATGCTTGTTCTTACCTACAGGGACTCAGCGGACCCCCCACTTGCCTCCCCCTGGCCCGTTCTCTCTGCCGGGTCTCTATCCAGAGGCTGCCTGAGGGCCCCCCAGCCTCCCCGAGGGCCTGGGCCTCCCTTCCCAGGGCTACGGAACCGCTAAGGGAGTGGGAAGACGTTGGCCTGTTGCCTGAGATAATGAAACAGGAGAGACTCCCAGGAGCCTCTGACTCCGCCCCCGGGACGCCTGGGGATTAACTCCAGTGAGGGCGCAGGCACCCACCTGGCCAGAGGCCCCAGGACACAGAGCATCCCCCAGCCCTTGTCTGGGTTTTCTGCAAATCCCTCCCTCTGTGCCGCGCCCCAGGGAGCCTCATTTATAAACTCCAGCGAGGACAGCAACTGCGTCTTTGCAGCTCGCCCAGGCCTGGGATCGGTCTCCTTTAGAGAAGATGCACCATGTGATAAGGTTTTTAAAAAATGAGCTTCATTCTGGAGATGGGTACTTAGTGACAGGGTGTTCTCGGGGCCAGGCCCCGGGGAGAGGATGGCCCCCACGGAGTCCAGACTCGGCCCTGGTGTGGCACTGGGGTCCCGCCTCACCTCGTGGGCCCCGGCTGGGATCTCCCATACACTGGAGGGCATGGAGGTGACCATGTCTGCCTCGTGTCACTTGTGAGGGTCCCCACGAGCTCATGGGTATCCCTGACTTTCCTAAGGTGTGAAGAGTCCTCGAGCTCCTATCAAGTCCGACCTTCAGCTGTAGGCAAGGCTGGGGTCCCCAGCCCCGCCCCGGTGACCGTTCAGGGGATCTGTGTTTACTCCTGTTGGGGGTGCAAAGGGTTCCCTGTGATTTTGCAGTTATCTAGGGTTCTCTGGTTTGGATGAAGGAACCCATGGAAGATGAGAAACCCCCAGGGTCCAGGCTCATTCTCCCATCCAGCCAGTCCTGGGGGCCATCCGTGTGTGGGCCCTGGGCCGAGCTCGGGGAGTCAGGAGAAATGGACAGAAGGCTCCCACCTTGGGAAGCCTCTGCTGATGTCGTGTCTCTTCCAGCAGTGCCCCCAGAGGGCTGGAGTTCTGGCGTTTGGGGCGTCTGTCTGAAAACCCAGAGCCTCAGGAAGGGAGCTCGTGTCTTCTCTTAGAAACAGCTGCATTTCTGTTTAGAGTGGACCCTGGTTCCTCCCGGTCTGGGGCAGAGTCCTGTGGCCGCCAGTCTCCCCAGATGGGATGCAGAGCCTGCCGCGCGGCAGAGGCTCGGGAAGTGCTGGCTGGACAGGTCCGGGGCCACAGGCCAGCCCTCACCAGGACCCGCCTCCCGTGTCTCCCGTGTGGGGCACTTGCCCAGCCTGACACACGTTTCCACGTGGGCAGGGACACAGGAAGGGGCATGGAAGTGACAACGGGTTGTTTGGGCAGAAGGAACCTACGAGGGAGTGTTCCTCAACCCTCTCCTTACCCCCTTTGCCAGCCGGGAGCAGGGGACAAAATACAGCCCACGGGCACATCTGCGCCTGCTGTGGGTTTCTGTAAATAAAGTTGAATGGGAACCCAGCCATTCCCGTCTGGGGCCTGTGTTTGTAGGTCGAGTTTACTGGCCTGTCGCCATGCCCATTTGTCTCAGGGTTATTCTGTGCCTGCTTCCTGCTACGGTGGAGGTGGCAGATCTGAGAGGCTGTGACGGAGGCATTCTGACCCCAAATATGTGCAGAAGAAGCTGGCGGAGCGGGATGGTGGGACACGAGGTGGAGGGAACCGGGTCCCTGGGTCTCTGTGCGGAGGAAATGCATCACTGCTGGGAGCACTCACGGGGGCCCCGTGCGTGGGCGAGAGGAGGTCTTTCAGGGTTAGGGCTGTCCACGTTGGGGGCTCACCGCAGTCGACGGCCAAGCTGCTCAGGGATGTGCTGGGAGTCCACACAGGGTGCTGATGGCTTCCAGACCTCCTGATGCGTCTGTCCCAGAGCATGTGCAGAGTGGGCCCCCCAAGCTCCCTCACCCAGCCGCGGGACCGAGCCAGGGGCTCAGGGCCATCCGAAGTGCCTCAGCATTTGGGGAGGCCCTGAAAGGGTGCACGAGGGCGCGGGGGAGACGGGATCCCACAGCCACCTGGGGACAGGACAGGTGGATGGAGCTGGATGGGGACAGTGTGTGGGCTGGGTTGGCAGGGACGGGCCCCGGGTCTGCCACCAACCGGACCTGACCTGTGGGGTTAATACAGGGGACAGATGGAAGGTGCTTTGCCGGGTGATGGACGCACGGGGACGCCAGTGCGGAAAGCCCCGGAGAGCAGAGTGCTGGTTCCTGGTGCACAGAGAGGGCACGGGTCAGGGAGAGGAGGTGGTGCCCCTGCTCCTCTGAGGCCCAAGGTACATCCATCCTGACTCCCTCCTAAGCACCTGCCATGTCCAGCCACATCAAGTCCTGTCCGTCTTCCCTCCTAAATCCTTCCTGATGCGTCCATTCCCCTCCTCCACCATCTCCGCACCTGCTGTGCAGGCCATAGACCCTCCTGCCTGTCGTATGGCACCCTGCACCTCCCCCCCCCCCCCCAACGGCCTGGATCCTCTCCTGCAGCAGCTGGTGATGTCTCCTCTGGACGCAGACCTGTCCACGTCCCTCCCGCCTCAAAGCCCTCCCTGATGGGGGCACAGCTCCTTTCCAGGGCCACCGCTCTGCCCTCCCTGCCCTCGTGAGAGGCCCCCAGACCCCAGGGGTTGCCACAACCCCTTGGCCTCAGGGCTTTGCATACACCGTTTCCTCCCCGCGGAGGGGCATTCCCTGCCTCTCTGTGTTGCTGGTGATGTCTGGGTCTCCGGAGAGGCCCGTCTTCCTTGGGGAGAGTGTCTCCAACAGCTGGTTTAGAACCTGTCCCCCTGTACAGGATCAGCCCCTTCCTGGAATTTTGCACTTTTGGGGTGTGTGATCATTTGGGTGGTGGCTGTCTCCTCCTCCAGACAGCTCAGGGCGGGAAGGCACGATTGCGTGGGCACATCTCCTGCTGGGCGTCAGGAGGGCCGAGATGGTGTCTGTTCCTGCACACCCACAGCCCCAGCACGCAGCGGAGAGGCCAAAATGGATTGAGGGTAGGGCTGAGCGAGGACTCTGGTCTGGCTCCTCCCGGTGCTGGCCAGTTCCTGCCATGGTCGCTCGCTCGTGGACGTGCCCACTGGACACGCAGTGTGAGCAGAGAGGTCTGGGCCCCACTCTGGCTTCCGCCCTGCCAACTCCTGCTCACAGTGCGAGGCTCCGTGGGGGAGCTCCTTCCGTCACGGGCTCTACCCACGGCGGGGCCTCCTGCTCTGTCGGCGTGCCTGTCTCTGTGCCCCGCCTCTGAGCTGTGGACTCACTGGGCGGGCAGCAATCCCATCTTCCTTGTCCCCAGAGTCACAGTGCCAAGCGCGGGCTCGTGGGGCACCGGCCAGAGCCATCGCATGGAGCGAGGGAAGGACGGGAACCAGACACAGGCCTCCCTCGGAGAGCTCACGGCTCGCCCGGAGAGAAGGCCGAACGGGAGCTGCCAGGATGGCAAGGGCCTGGGCGGGGCCAGCTCTGCTCCCGGATGGGCGAGGGAGCTGATACGGCGTCCGGGAAGGGGTGCTGCCTGGCAGGATCCCCCAGCACTCTGCACCCCCCAGTGAAAACCGGTTCCCATGCAGGATGTTGCTGGGGATGAGTGTTAGTGACTACACGGGGGTCTGGGTGGGACTCGAGAGGGAGGGGCAGGAGCTGGCCCAGCCTGGTCCCAGGGGAGGGAAGGCCACCAACACCCCAGGTCCCGGGTCGGTCCCACCTGGAGACGTGGCTGGGTGTTGCAGGTCCCAGTGGACCCTTGTATGGCCTCGGGGCTCAAAACTTTCAGGCCCGGCCCTGCTGCCCGGTGGGGGGGCAGCTTTCCAGAGCAAACTTGTGCTATTGGGGCCAGCCAGGACGCACTTGGTGGCCATGTGGTCTTTTCTGCCGTGGCCCAGCTCTGCCATCCTCCCATGCACACAGACACTGACGATATGCAGCTGACCGGCTGTGTTCCAATAAAACTTTATTTGTAAAAATAGCTGACTCCGGAGGGTGGATCACTGGAAGCCCCGAGGAGTCAGTATTTATGGTGCCGGCATGGCAGGGGACTGAGAACGCACAGCCTCTGGGTCTTCATCGGCTAAATGGGAAGATGTCCCCCACTAGATTCCGGGAAGCTCAAGGTTCTGGCCGGTCCCACCTGCCGGGTGCTGGGGTGCAGGGGGACCTTGTGGTTCCCTCTGGTGACGGGCACATGGGGAGCTGGGGTGAGATCCCGGAGACACACTTCCCAGGACAGCCTCGGGCGTCCCGCCCTGGTGATGGGGTGATGGGTGGGGGCAGCCCAGTCTCAGGCCCCTGCTCTGATAGACAGCACCCCGGGGGGAGCCAAGAAGGGGCTGGCTGGCCCCGTGGGGGCAGGGAGGCAGCCGTATCCCCTGCCCTCTGCTCCTCACCGAGGCTCACGCGCCCAGGAAGCCAATTTTTTGTCAGAATGACCAGGTTCGCTTTGGGCATATTGGAGAAAAAAAGCTATTTCCTAGTGTCTAAATCTCATTAAAAAAGCAATTTTGCAATCAATTACCATGCAATTTAGCCACTAACTGTTTAATTATATAAATATAGAAAACAGGGGAGATGAAGAATAAGCAGAAGTGGGTTTGTCCTTCCTGTCCTTGTGTTTATGAGCCTGGCCAGGAGAGCCCGTCTTCGGGGGACCCTCGGGGGCAGAGCCGAGAGGCTGGTGTGGCCCCGTTGCACCGTGAGTTAGACTTCCCAAGTCAGTGTATTACACGCGCCCGAGGAGGTCGTGGTGTCTGGGCCTACGGCAGGGGTAGAGATTCGTTCCCCGCAGGAGCTCGGACCTCCCGTCTTCAGCCACGCACTCTGAAAACCGTGTCACTCCATTGGCTTTTATTAAAGGAACGTTATTTCTACAAATTGTCTTTTAATGCTGCGGGAGCGCGTGCCTCCTGGAACCACCGCAGGAGCAGCGGGGATGAGAAGAGAGCGCGGACGAGCCCCAGGCGTACCTGTGTTCCCGCCCCGCCCTTGGCACCCCTGCACGCTCTGCAACGAATATGGGGGATCCGAGGCACAGACCCTGGCCTCACCCTGAGCCCCCGGCGACCACCCCTGCCTCAGGCCCGTTCCGGCTCAACCCCACATATGTTCCCCGTCCAGGCTCAGCTGCCGTGAACCCCCTCTGCCCTCTGTCCCCGGGCTCCGTTGTTGCTGGGATGGGGCATGGGGTACAGAGAACCCAGGTGCCTGGGTCTTTGGAAATATCCGGGGGAGGTTTCTCTTTCCAGTCGTGAGGCTCGGGACTGGGCCCGTCGAGGGTCTCTGGGCTGGCCCCGTGGCAGGATGGGCTTGGCAGGTGCGCTGGCCATGGACGTTTGTGGTCTCCCAGACAGTGTCTGCGGGAATGGCGTGTGAAACCACAGAGGGAAATGACTCATGTCTGTCCCCGGCGCCTCGGTGGCATGGTTAGAGCTGGATGCCCCCAGGGCTCTGGGCATGGGTTTCGCCTGCTGGAACCTTTCCATTATGCATCAGAGAATCCTGTTCCTGTCCTCAGGGGCGGTCGCAGCTGTGGCTGCCGTGTGGGCCCAGGTTCGGACGACAGGCTGCGATCCGCTCCATTTCCTGTCACAGGGCTTAGGTCCAAGCGCTCACCCAGCCCGTGTGCGGGTCTCCACACAGTCAAGGCAAGCGCGGCCTCCTTCGTTAGCTCGTGCCCCCGGAAGAGCGCAGTTCTTTCTCCCCCGGAACACGACTCGAGTCCAGGTCCTGTGTGAGACCAGAGCCTCCATGAGGGCAGGGATGACAGGCTCCCTGAGTCACACCTGCAGCTGACAGACAAGTTACGGGGAGGCCTGGGGAGGATGAAGGCAGCGAGCAGGGACCCAGACCCAGGAGGCTCGGGAACCTGCTCAGGACGCCACCGGCCAGGCTCTCGGCCCCTCGCCGGGCCTGAGTCGTGTTCCCCCACATCCGTATGTTGAAGCCTGTCACCCAGGGTGATGGTTTCTGGGGGGACTCGGGAAGTGTTGCAGTGACAGGAGGCCGTGAGCGTGGCCCCGGGTGCAATCAGCGCCCTTGTGATGGTGAGAAGCGGGACGATGGCGGTCTGCGGACCCCTTGATCGGGTACTTTGAGCCTCTAGAACTGTAAGAAGTTAGTCACCGGGTCAGATCTCATCAAACGCAGACAGACCCCTGGCGCGTCCCCTCTTGGTTCTGCGAGCTCTCCCGACGACTCAGCTCCTCCAGTGCTCTTCCAGAAAAGCCAGAGGGAGCGCGGAGGCCAGCAGCCCGTCTGTCTGTGTGCCCACCGTGCCGGCCAGGCGCTGTGTTTGTGTTGCGCCTGTCATCTCAGGGAACCTCGCAGACAACCCCGCCGGCCACTGTTCTGCTTTGCTGATTTTCCCCAGGGACCGGTGATGGGCAGTGACCCAGTTGGACGAGAGCCTTGGCCTCTCTGGTGTCACAGAGGGTGATTTGCAGCCCCAGAGACCCTGCCTGAGAGGATCCTTCCCTGCGGGGAAGCCAGCAGGTGGGGCACAGGGTGGCTAGGCCACGTCGCGCCCTCTGTGGACCCCCGGGGAGGAGCCCAGCAGCCATCACTCCCGGCTCTGCCTGTCCCGATGGGTCCTAGGACCTAGGTGTCTGTGGGTGAGGCCCACGAGGAGGCCACGGCTTCAAGATCTCCGGCGGCACCTGGGTCTGGCTTGTCCCAGCCAGCCCGGGGGTGTCCTCGGCTGGCTGGACGGGCCCTGACCCCGAGGCTTCGGCTCACTCTAACTCCCAGGCAGCCTGGCTCTGGGCCCCACCGCACAGACAGGACGCGTAATTATGCCCCGATTTCCTTCCGAAGATGCACGGCCTTGGGACAGTGCTGCCTTCGGGGGAAACACCATCTGAGCGGGAAGGGGGCTCCATTCGGGGGGCAGTCAGGGGAGCCTGGCTCTGGGGCAGTGGGGGAGGGCGCAGGATGGAGAGCCACGGGGGTGCGGAGGGAGCCCACCATGGCCCTGGGGGACTCACAGGCCTCGGGGACCCCGAAATGTGCTCTCAGCCTCGGCCGGTGGGTGAAGTGAGTCGGGATTCCGCGTGTGGACTTGCGTGTCCCTCCTCGACAGTGCGATTTCCGGCGACTCCCCTCCCCGTGATTAAGCTTCGTGGAGCTTTGCCAGATGGCGTATTCTCCCACTCTCCCCGTCCCCAGGGACCGTCTGAAATACAGGCCAAGCTCTCTTACCTCCAAATTATATTAAGGAGTTTAATTAACAGAAATGACTCCATAACCCATCGATCACAGTGTGAGCGTGCAGACACACACGGGCTCCGGCTTCTCCCTTTGTCTCCGGGGACCCGGCCACGGCCTCCACAGCCATCGGACCAAGCCGTGACCTTCCTTCGTTTCTCAGGAAAAGCTCCGAGGTGCGGAGGGGGGCACAGATGTAAACATTCAATCTTGAGGGTGTGCACCTGCCCCAGACCCCCACCGCTGGGTGGCGGCTCGGAACTTGCCCAGCAGAAGCTTGTTCTCAGGGTGAGCGCTGGAGTTTGGAGCCAGGAGTGGGCCACCTCCATGCCCTCAGGACGGGGTCTCTGAGCCACACAGGTGTGGCGGGCGGCCTGGCCGGCCCCTTCCCAAAGGCGCTGCACCGCTGAGTCTTCCCCCACTGACGTGGGCAGGAGACAAGGAGCCACCAGCTCGGCGATCTGCCGGGAGCCTCACCTCCTTCTCTTGTCACCGCCCTGCCCCTCCCCCCAATCCCGGGCTCCTGCTCCTTTTCCTTCCTTGTGTCTCCCTGGGGGTCCCCACGGGTGGTGCCTTGTGGCTTCCCATAGCGTGCATTTCGGTCATGATCACCCCCAATCTGATGGGGGTCCCTTAGGCTCCAAAGATGGAGGGACGCCTCGCTGTCCTGCTGTCCGTGTTCTCGACAAATGACCCCTTGCCCTCCGGGACTTCAGACCTCCAGCCAGACATTCTCGTAGGAAGTCCGACTGCATGCGTGTGAACCCAGGATGTCCACACATTTTGTCTGCATTTCATCTACAAAGAGTCCAGGAACACAGCGAGCATACAAAGCTGGGAATTTTGTGTTTCCTTTTGTTCCGAATGTGCCCACCAGTGGTTCAGCGTGTTGGCAGCCATTCCCAATGGAAACAAGGCTCGCCGTATCGGCGTCACTAATGGAACAGTCCTGTGGGACCCCGCATGTCTGTGCAAAGGGCCGATGGGTTCACACAGCCTTGGGGCCCAAGTGTGCCCTAGCGTTTCTGCACTGAACGCTGGAACACGTGCTGTTTTACCAGGATTCGCTTCTTCCTTCTCACCTTGTATTAGGTTGGTTGAGGGATTCTGAGTTTCGGTTGGGCTATTTTCTGTGTTTTTGTTTGAAGGGTCATAAAGGGTGCCATGGCCGTGGGGGTGGTTTATGGCTGCAAAGTCCTGCCAAGGGTGCACGTGGCTTTACCACGTGGTGGGCCACTCCTCGTGTTTGTGGCAAAGCCCACTTCTCCACGCGTCCTCGGACCTGGGCTGGCTTGCGACCTGCTTTGTCAGCAGATGATATGGAGGCTGGCCTCCTGATGACTTGCAGCTTCTGGGCTGGTAACGTCCTTGGAACGCTGCGCCGAGACCACCGGCCTGGGAAGGCGACAGCCAGACCCGCTGCCCGCGCGTGTGAGGAGAGCCACTGGGTCCCCAGCCCCGCCCGCCTGTGGATGCAGGGTCGCCACAGAGTCGCGCACAGGCAGGAGCGGGGACAGGGTGCCGTGCGCTCAGCCGCTATGCCCTGGGGCAGTCTGTGCTCTGCCGATAGTTAGCGGGCACAGGGGCCTTACAAAATACTTGATTTAAATTAAGGGTCCCGAACCGCGGGCGGACAGCGGGCGCTCCTCATGCATGCTGGACATGTCCTCCTCTTGCGCCGCTGCTGGCAGGTGACCGCTGGTGTGTGGTCCACGTCACTGGGTGAGGGGCACCCTCGCTGGGTCTGTCCCTCGTTCCTCACTTTCGTTCCTAGGTGTCTGCTTTTATTAACTCATTGCAGATGGTATTTTATTTTTATTTTTCCATCTTTTTTATTAATTATTTTTATAAACATATAATGTATTTTTATCCCCAGGGGTACAGGTCTGTGAATCGCCAGGTGTACACACTTCACAGCACTCACCATAGCACACACCCTCCCCAATGTCCACAACCCCACGACCCTCTCCCAACCCCCCTCCCCCTGACCACCCTCAGTTTGTTTTGTGAGATTAAGAGTCACTTATGGTTTGTTTCCCTCCCAATCCCATCTTGTTTCATTGATTCTTCTCCTACCCACTTAAGCTCCCATGTTAAATCACCACTTCCTCATATCAAGGAGATCATATGATAATTATCTTTCTCCGCTTGACTTATTTCGCTAAGCATGATACGCTCTAGTTCCATCCATGTTGTCGCAAATGGCAAGATTTCATTTCTTTTGATGGCTGCATAGTATTCCATTGTGTATATATACCACATCTTCTTGATCCATTCATCTGTTGATGGACATCTAGGTTCTTTCCATAGTTTGGCTATTGTGGACATTGCTGCTAAAAACATTCGGGTGCACGTGTCCCTTCAGATCACGACGTTTGTATCTTTAGGGTAAATACCCAGTAGTGCAATTGCTGGGTCACAGGGTAGCTCTATTTTCAACATTTTGAGGAACCTCCATGCTGTTTTCCAGAGCGGCTGCACCAGCTTGCATTCCCACCAACAGTGTAGGAGGGTTCCCCTTTCTCCGCATCCTCGCCAGCATCTGTCATTTCCTGACTTGTTGATTTTAGCCATTCTGACGGGTGTGAGTGGGATCTCCCTGTGGTACTGGTTTGTATTTCCCTGATGCCCAGTGATGGGGAGCACTTTTTCATGTGTGTGTTGGCCATGCAGATGGTGTTTTAAAACACTTCCATTTTCTAATTTTTTGTCGCTAGTACACAGAACAATCACTGTTTATTTATTTATTTATTTGAGAGAGAGAGAGAGTGAGAGGGTGTGCAAGCAGGAAAAACAGGAGAGGACGA
Source organism: Mustela lutreola (assembly GCF_030435805.1). Taxonomy (NCBI): domain Eukaryota; kingdom Metazoa; phylum Chordata; class Mammalia; order Carnivora; family Mustelidae; genus Mustela; species Mustela lutreola. The sequence continues at coordinate 60,491,819 of NC_081304.1, read as the reverse complement.
GGGGGAATCTCAAGCAGGCTCCCCTCTAAGCGCTGAGCCAGACGTGGGGGTCCATCTCAGGACCTTGAGGTCATGACCTGCGCTGAAATCAAGGGTCGATGCGTAACTGACCGAGCCCCCCAGGTGCCCCTCATTGACTTCTACATGGTGGCATTGTATCCTGCAAGGTCAACAACTCAATTATCCTAGTGTCTTTTTTGTAGATTCCACATCCGTGCATTTGGTGAATCATGACCGCTTTATTTAATTTCCAAGATTTATGATTTTTGTGCTAGAATTTCCAAAATCTAAAGTTTCCAAACTCTAAAATTTCTAAAATCTAAAGTTTCCAAACTCTGAAATCTCCAAAATCTAAAATCTAAAATCTGAAATTTCCAGTACAATGTTGAAAACAATTTCCAGGGACTTTTGCTACTGATCTTACGGGAAAAACGTGCAGTGTTGTACTATTTCGCAGGATGTTGTTGGCTCTGTGTGTGTTTGATGCCTCTCTCAGGTTAAGGACATTCTTTCACAGTTTCCTTTCTTTAGTGACCAGAGTAGATGTTGCACTTTGTCCAATGTGTTATCTGAATTATGTGGTTTCTCTCCTTTATATGATAAGGGTTGCAAATTACACTGATTTTTTTCTCCTTTATGTTAATTTAGAAAAGTCACTGGCTTTTCCAAATTTTTTTTTTTAAGATTTTATTTATTTATTTGACAGAGAGAAATCACAAGTAGATGGAGAGGCAGGCAGAGAGAGAGGGAAGCAAGCTCTCTGCTGAGCAGAGAGCCCGATGCGGGACTCGATCCCAGGACTCTGAGATCATGACCTGAGCCGAAGGCAGCGGCTTAACCCACTGAGCCACCCAGGTGCCCTATCCAAATTTTTTAAAAATAGATTTTAGGTATTTCTCTCTCTCTTTTTTTTTTTTTTAAAGATTTTATTTATTTATTTGACAAAGAGAGATCACAAGTAGGTAGAGAGGCAGGCAGAGAGAGAGGGGGAAGCAGGCTCCCTGCTGAGCAGAGAGCCTGATGCGGGACTCGATCCCAGGACCCTGAAACCATGACCTGAGCCGAAGGCAGCGGCTTAACCCACTGAGCCACCCAGGCGCCCTCAAATTTTTTTTAGCTGGATTTTTTTCAAATATTTTTCCCAGGGTTGAGTTAATGTTCTGTTCTTGAGACAAATATCATTTGGTCATGACATGTTACACCTTTATATACCACTGTTTAATCTGTTAAGAGTTGGATGGAAATTTTTCTCTCTCTAATCATAAGGATTGCTGGTTTGTGGTTTTTCTTTTCTTATAATATCTTTGTCAGCTTTTGGTACCCGAATTACTCTGGTTTCGTTCAGTGACTGGGGCAATGATTCCTCCTCCTATTTCTTCCTTAAATGGTAAAATTCCTCGGTAAATCCACCTGGACTACTTTTTTGGGTGAGGAAGTTTTTGAATTGAATTAAAAGTTATTTTACATATAAGGTCACTTTAACTTGTGCTTTCGCATCAGGCAGTTTTGGCCACGTTTCTTCTGCAAAGAGCTTGTGTACTTCGCCTAAGTTGGCGACTTATTGCTGTAGGGTTGTTAATAATAATCTCTATTCTTTTATTTTTATTTTTAAATTTAAGGTAGGCTACGTAGAGTACATCATCAGTTTCAGATGTAGTGCTCCAGGATTTACCAGTTGTGTGTAGTGCCCGATGTTCTTTCCCACAGGCCGCCCCCATGCCTGTCACCCAGTCACCCCATTCCTGCACCCGCCTCCCCTCTAGCAACCCTCGCTTTGCTCCATTCTTCTTTTAATAGATACAGATTCCGCAGGAAACCCCCTCTTTAGTGTCCGATATTGGTAATGTGTGTTTTCTGTCGTCTTTTTTTGATGAGTCTCCTCGGAGAGGCTAGCGAGCTTATTATCTTCCCAAAGAGACAACTTTGACTTTGCGATTCTCATTTCTTTGTCCAATTTTTATGTCATTGATTTTCTCTCTTCTTCTTGTTTCCTGTTTCCTACTTGCATTGAGTTTTATTTGCTTTTCTGTTTGGCATTTATAGGCGAAAGCTGAGGTCACTGATTTCACGCCTTTTCTCTTTATTAATACAGGCATCTAGGGCACCTGGGTAGCTTAGTGGGTTAAGCCTCTGCTTTTGGCTCAGGTCATGGTCTCAGGGTCCTTGGATCGAGCCCCGCATCGGGCTCCCTGCTCAGCAGGGAGCCTGCTTCCTCCTCTCTCTGCCTGCCTCCCTGCCTAATTGTGATCTCCTTCTTTTTCTGTCAAATAAATAAATAAAATCTTTAAAAAAATACAGGCATCTAGAGCTCTAACTTTTCTTTTAGTCCTTGTGTTAGCTGTCGCCTACAGTTTTGAATAGGTTTTGCTTTCATTATCATCCAGTTAGAAATATTTCCTAGTTCCCTTGGTTATGTTTTTCACTGGCCAATGGATTATTTAAGTGTTTTGCTTAATTTCCTGGTATTTGGTGATTTCCGAGATGGCTTGCTGCCATTAGTTTTAAATTTAACTCCATTATATTAGGGAATATAGCTTGTATGATTTCAATCTTTTAAATGTTTTGAGACATGCTCTATGGCCACAAGTACGGCCTGATCTGCCATTCCTGGTGTTCCTGAGAAGAATGTGGATTCTGCCGTTTCATGGGGTGACCTCCCAAAGTTAGTCAGGTGAAGGTGGTGGGTCATATGGCTCAAATCGTCTATATTCTTACAAACATGACGAGAGGAAGGATGGCTTAGCAGGACACGCTCTGTGCTGTAGGGGGAAGGGTTGCTGGGTGAGGGTTTACTTGTAGGGGATGAAGCTTTGGCGTAACCTCTTGTTTAGGACCCACATATCTCACAGTCTGTCGAAGCCGGCAGAAAAAGATTACTTGATTGGCTTAAGTCACCTGCTTCCTAAGGGCCTCTGGTGTGTCTATCCTATCTCTGGGGAGCTTGAGGAGAGAGGGTAAGCTTTCATCAGGAAATAGGGTTTGATAGGGTTTGATTAAGTGTGCCCAGTGCCCTGTCCTTTATGACTGACCATGCCCAGTGAGACCAGCTCTGCTCTGCACCTGGGATGAGACCCTGACTGCCTTGGGACTGAGCTCACTTGGTGGGTGCTTCCTACGGCCATCGAGCACGCACGGTCCTTTTGGATGCTCAGCTCCAACCCTTGGGGCTCCCGTTCTGTAGGACCGTTGGAGCCCAGCAGTGGTTGAGTGACAAGCAGCAAAGTCTGGGGTTACCCAAACCAAGCATTCATTGTTCAGATGGGGAGCCGAAGCCCAGAAGGTGACAGAGGGTTGATCGAGGTCACACCATGAGCGGTGCCACGCAGGAGATAAGTGCCGGCTCTCCTGTGCCCTCTCCACGCTCAGTGCATCACAGAGCTTTGGCCCCAGGCCAGAACGCGTGAGAGCCCAGCACGGCTGACACTCCATGGTGTGCAAACCAGAGGGTCAGATGAAGTCGGAAAACCTCTCTCCCCAAGATCCCTATCAGGAGAGACGTGCCAGGAGAGGAGCACGGCCTTGGCCCGTCTTGCTGTCTCCGGGCAGCACGAGAGCCTCCCTGAAGTGTTTGCTGCCAGGACCAATCTGCTCCGTTTGTGAGGGGGCATAGGGACATGGGGTCTGGGGATTCGTGGCTTAATTGCCCCCAAGCTGTTGGGAAGGTGAGGAGAAGGGAGAGTCCCCTGGTGGGAGCAGGTCATTGCTTGGGCGCAGAGATTCTCTTGCACTTGCTGCAAAACGTTTGCAGACCATGGAGCACCGGCGGGTGAGCGTGCGTCCGAGCACACTTCAGCTCCAGAGATGTATCTGGCTGATCTCTCAATCGGTGGGGAGAGCTGTTGCCGTGAGGGCCTGGCAGTTTGTTTTTTCTGCTTAAGCAAAACATAAATTATCCGGCCCATTAATATCCGGGCGCTTTAATCCATTATTAGAGGAGAAAAGTAAAAATCCTGCACCAAGATGAATGTGTGCCCTCACGGTGATTAATAACACCCAGCCCCTGGTCCATCCATCACTCGGCGGCGGCCCCGGCGGGGAGCCGACGGAGGGAACAGGTGGGAATCCGGCAGAGCCCTACCTGGAGGCTCGTCCCACGGCCCCTTCCCGCATCTCCCCTCCTCAGAGCCCTCATTCGGTGAACCCCCTGCCAGAGCACCTACTGTGTGCCGGGCTCTGTTCTGCGGGCGAGGCCCGAGCAGCGGAGGGGGTGGTCTCTGCTCAGAGCATCTCTGTGCATTTGGGAAGCGGAGTCAGCGCCCAGCACGAGAGAGTGAGGACTCAGGCGTTGGACCTGTGGGGCCGACTCAAGGACTGTCAGAGCCCAGAAGGGAGATGCGGACATGCTGGGAATGCTTTCTGGAGGAGGCGGGCTGCTGCTGGGCCTTGGGACATGAGATGTGCGTGGTCAGCACAGTCAAAGATACTGGTTCTCCAGCACGGGTCTTCACCGAGGGTCACGCGAGGGGCTACTATTATAGGACTGTGTCGTAGCCGTGAGGTGGGCTTCCTGGTCCCCAGGGGCAGAGCTTGGCCTGGGAAGTGTGGGCGCGGGAGCAGCAGAGGAGCCCACAGGATAGGCAGGTGTGCTGGGCCGCCCTGTGCAGCGGGAGCTCTGAAACAGGGTGGCCTCTCGTTCTGGACCTTAGCAGGCACATTGCGTCCCCTGGCGCTGGGACGTGTCCTCCACGTGGGGGAAGAAAGAGTGCACAGGCTCCTCCCTCCGCTCTGCAGTGGGATGACGGCTTCCCCTCCGCCCCCTTGGCCCTTTCCGCCCTGGCTCTGTGCTGTGCCATCCCGTTTCCAATCTGAGAACTTCTGTTCATGCCCCAGCCTTGCCCCAAAGCTGCCTCCTTGGGAGGTGCGCTGCAGGCAGAAGGGGCCACTCTCCCAGTCCTGGGCGGGGTTCATCGTTCCCACCCACCCTGGACTCTGTCTGTTCTCCCCAGCTTGTCGTGGAGACATCGCCGCCAGTCCCGGGGGCCAGCGGACTGGGACAGGAGTGGGCCGGACCCACGCGGGGGGTGGGGGAGCAGGACGTGGTGGCACAGCAGACTGGTGCCTGGGGCCTGTCCTCCGATGGCATTGCAGCCACTGTCCGGCAGGCCGTGCTGGGCTGAGCACTCGGTCAGTGCCAAGCTCCAGGTGGGCATTCAGGACCCAGGCCAGTGACACGGACTTGCCCTGCAGCCCAGCCCAGGCACAGATGTCATCACGGACAGGCTGCCCTGCCGGGGACTTCGGGGATGCTCTGTCAGAGCAAGACAGCTGGGAGCAGGGGTGGCCTGCCCCCGGTCCGTCTCTGAGCCCCCATGATGCTCACGGAGATGAGGTGCACCAGCCTCCCATGAGCTGGACCCCTGGTGACAGGCTGGGCCCCTGGTGCATTGGCGGCCGGCCTGGGGAGCCACTGCTGGGCCTGTCAGTGTCCTCCTCATCCTTGTGCTCCTACTGCAACGGAGCAGCATGGTTTCTGGGGGGCTGGTCCTGCCGGAGGCTGCAAGTGCCGCTCCTGCTGGTGGTCAGTTGCTCTGGAGGCTGGGGAGGTCTCGGGGACACTGCCCATGGCCTGTCCTGAGGGGCTTCTGCACAGAGAGCTGGGCTCCGTTTATGACCGATGTGTTGCACATGGTACGGTTTTGAACTTCCCCAGCGAGCTCCTTATACATCTGCAACGATCTAAATGGGCTGGAGAAAAGTCCTGAGCCTCTGCCTCAGCTGGGTCAGCCTGGGGGGCTGGGAACGCACCCTGTGTCGGAAGGGGCCACGGCATAGCCCCCAGCCGTATGTCAGGACTGGGGACAAGGCCCTGGCCTCTGGGATGGAGAGGGGCCACTTTTTGGTGGGCGAGTAGAGGAAGACGTCCCCCAGGCTAACAGGAAGGACACACCTCGGAGACCCCATAGCGAGGGCCAGACTCTGCCCGGTGACTGGGGTGAGCCCCCATACAGGCTGAGGTATCCAGGGCAGACCCGGGTGTGGGGTGCACCCTACCTCTGAGCTGTAGGTAGGGTCCCCTCTTAGGGGCCTTGCTTGTAATCTAGGGGATCTGGGCTTATCCCCGCAGTGGTTCAATTTCTACTTTTTTAGTTATGGAAGTCCTATGCGCCTGTGGTAGCAAATTCTGACGTCCCAACTCTGCTAGCATTTGGATGCTTCCCTCGCATTTCCCCCGCAGATTTATTTTTATTTTATTTTGTAAGATTTTGTTTATTTATTTGACACAGTGAGACGGAGAGCACAAGCTGGGGGAGCAGCAGGCAGAGGGAGAGAGAGAAGCAAGCTCTTCGCTGAGCGGAGAGCCTGATGCGGGGCTCGATCTCAGGACCTGGGATCATGACCTGAGCCGAAGGTGGACACTTAACTGACTGAGCCCCCCAGGTGCCCCTCCCTGCAGATTTTTTGCAGTCATGAGCACCAGTTGTACATGTGATTTTGTATCCCTGTTTTATGGCACCGGAACGTCCCGTGCCCTCCTGCACATTGCTGGCTGTCTGAGCTACTTTCTCTGCAGTTATGAGCCCTCAGGAGATGCGCTCATGGTCCGATGTCTCCACTCTGGGGTTCTGGGCTCTCAGACCAGTGGGTCTCACCCTTGTGGCCATCACTCGCAGGGTGGGGGTGTATGTGTCAAGAAACCCTAGGGTCCAGGCATTGCTGGCTTGGGAAGGAGGCAAGACGTTTCTAGGAGTCGAGGGTCTCTGGAGGCCTGGGGAAGAGGTTCTCCCCACCGTCCCCGAATCTCCCCGCGGCACATGGCATCAGGGTTCCAACGAGGGTGGCCTCATCCTCCCTGGCTCCTCTCTCCCCTTCCCTGCCCTTCCTTCTGTCTTTGCCTCTCGGTGTCAGAAAAAATCCATTAGACTTTCATTGGCTTTAACAATAATGTTCATTTTTCTTTTATTTATAACAGGAAAGCCTGGAAATTGTTGGAAGAGCACCAAAAGCTGTTTAACACACACCCCTAACCCTCACCACTGTAAGCCCCACCCCTACTACACTGCATGGTACGTATTTATGTATTTGCCACATATAAACAATCAACATGTAATTTAATCGTGTATATTGTGAAATTTGCGCTATTTTATAGACAGCTTTCCCCCGACTTGATGAATGATTAGGAACATTTCCTCTGCTCCAAGAGTTCCTGGAAAAGATGACGTCTAATGGCTCACACATTCCATTGTATGGCTAGGATACCAGATTTTCAATCAACCATCATGCATTTGGATAATTTTTTGCCATTTTTTAGTTTCATAAATAAGTCCCCCATGAGCACACTCATGAGCAAATTTTTGTGCATATCTCTGTTTTTCTCCTCTGTGTACATATAGCTGTGAGTGGAATTTTTTGAAGATTTTGATGATCATATGAAATTATTCTATGGCAATATGATATATATGTATGTATTCACATAAAATGCCAAAAGTACTGTATTCTGTAAAATCATGCAATAAAAATGACATAACTTACAGGAAAAATATGTTTAAGACAGATCACTGAAAATTATGCTCTGCTGTAACCACAACACTAACAGAAACTAACCACCTTAATGAAAATGCTATTTAAAAATTAATTAAATTTCTAACAAAGAGAGCAAAAACTACTTTACTCGTAGACGCTGCTTGCTGGAAAGGGATGTGGGGACCGTCTGGAGATGAAGTGTTAAGCGAGGGAGAGGAGGTCTGAATGCAGATGGTGCCTCCCGGGCAGAGGGCGGCCAGATGCGGCCCAGGGGCACTCCAGGGGGCGGGCAGCTCGGGGTCCCCAGCTCAACTGTGTGCCCCTGGTGGCAATGTGAACACAGCCGGGGGAGAATTGCCTGTGAACCGATGTGACCCCTGGACTCCGTCGATGCTCCCGCCATCGCACACACCCTCATTCCCATCAAAGAGCAGGACGGACAGACTGCTTTACAAACCTGCAGGCCAGCTTGGTGGCTCGGGTATCCTTCCATTTACAGTGCATGAACGTCCTTGCCTGGACTCTTCCCAACACAGAAAACTTTGCCAATTTGATAGACATGGGATCTTGGTTTTCAATGTGTGGGTTTTGTTTTGTTTATCAACAGGGAAATGGTTATCTTTCATATGTTCCTCAGCCAATTCTATGGCCTGCGTGAACCTCTGGGGCCTGGGTGTTGTCTGTTCTTCCACTGGGGTGTTCATGGTATTCTTTATGTATGGAGGTTATTAATCCTTTCTCTGTCATGACATGGTCAGATACTCTTTTAGCTTGTCATTTGCTTCTTGGTTTGATTAAGGATGCTTCTTCTTTTTTTTTTTTAATTTTTAAGCATTTATTTATTTGAGAGAGAGAGAGCACAAGTAGGGGGAGAGGGAGAAGCAGGCTCCCCACTGAGCAGGGAGCTGGATGCGGGATCTGATCCCAGGACCCTGAGATTGTGACCTGGGCTGAAGGCAGACGCTTAACCCACTGAGCTGCCCAGGTGCCCCTGGTTTAGGATTCTCCTGAGGCACAGAATTTTAAACATTGTCATCATATCTTTACTACTTTCTCTGTGGCTTTGTGCCAGCTGGCAGCTGGTGAAATGGTGGCATCACCTTCCAGACTTTTTAGGTTTCTTTTTTTTTTTACAGTTAATTTTTTAAAAATTAGTCTAGGACTTATTTTAACAAATTGTGTGATGTGATGATCTAATAATTTATTTTCCCCATACCCCAAGTTCCCCCCAAACTGAAAACATTCTATGTCTTCCTACCAGCTGCTGCTACAGGAAACATACAGGAAAAATAATGAGAGTACTTACTCATTATAAACAGACTCATTTAAGGGGGGTGTGTGTCCTGTCTCATTGATTTGTTTGCCGATATTTCTCCTGGTTTCCTTATCCTGTGGGTTTAGAGACTTTATATATTAAGTATCTCACGTACAAACCCTCATTGTTCCTTTACCCAAAGCTTTCTTAGATGAAACTTTGTCCTATTCCTGCTTCTCCCAAGTTTATCTGTTGGGAATTTCCATTAGGGTTGTATTAAACCAAGAATCGGCAAGCTTTTTCTGTAAGGGGTCAAATACTGATATTCTAGGCTTTGTGGGACACCGGTGTTTTATATGCCTCCTTCCTCTCTCTTTCCTCTTTCTCCCCCAACTCTTCCCTACTCTTCTTCTGCAAATGTAAAATAATTCAAGGGCTGGGGAAAACAGTCCCTGAGCTGTTGTTCTCGAGCACATGATTTAAATCATCTCAGTGGGTTTCCTGGGGCCATAACAAAGGACCATACAGGGTCTGACTCAACATCGCAGGAGTTTATGGTCCCACAGTTCTGGATGCCTGTGATCCAAAGTTAAGGTGTCCGCAGGACCGTGCTCCCTCTCAAGCCCACAGGGGAGCTCTTCCTTGTGTCTCCCTGGCATCTGGTGCTACCGGCCATAGTTGGTGTGCCCGGTGGGTGGGCTGGTGGGGGCGGCTCTCTAGTCTCTGCCCCCGTGGTCTGGGCTTCTCCTTGTGTCTCTGTCTTCTTATAAGGACACCAGTCTTCCTGGATAAAGGACCCACCTGACCCCAGCATGACCTCAATTTAACTAATTCCATTTGCAAATCCCTAATTCCAAATAAGCTCCCGTTCTCAGGCAAGGCGGTGGGGGGGTGTGTGGGGGTGGGCAGGGCTTCACCGTATTGCTTTTGGGGGCGAAGCCATTCAACCCATGATGCCAAGGAAGAATATAAATTGAAGGGAGTGGCAGAAGACATCCTTAGACTAGTACACATTTCCACCAAAAGCATCAGACGTGTTCTCTGTTGTTCATTAACACTGTAACGTCAAACCATTCTTGCAAACATGGTCAATCCATTTATTCATCCAAGTAATTTTCTCTTCGTCCTGCCTCTGCTTATACAGGCACATGTACCAGCACTCCCAGACACACGCGTCTTCACTCTCCCCACGCTGACACTTTGCCAAGTGCCATGGGGACACCACTTCCTCTGCCGAAAGCTCAACTTGGCTTTCCAAATCTGTGGGTGCATGGCAGTGGGAGCCCTTGATGCAGCGTGGGAGTTAATGCACATGTGAGCGAAGTGTCCTGTGCCCTTTCTTGGGGGAGATAATGCCTTAACCTTGCATTTCTCCATGGTGGCTGTTCCCTTCCTCCGAGGGTGCAGGGTCAGCTCTGAATCCTCAGGACACCGGCACTAGCGCTCTTGGAATGAATGTCGTCCTGCACCTGGACGCACCAAGGGGGACACAGGTCCTGGGACCCTGCACTTGGGGAAGGATGGGTTGGGAGCTGATGGGCTCTGATGTGGGCATTTAGCTGTGTCTGCTGTGTCTACTGCTGCTCCGGTCAGGCCTTCCCCCGCTGGGCACTGACCTGGATGCGTCTGCACACACCCGTGAGCCCATGGCGATCCGGGGAAGCGTGTGTGGGAACCTGAGCGTGTTGTCCTCGGCCAATGGACAGCGCCTCTCACAAAGGCAGAGGTGGCAAAGTGGGGCCACCCCCTCAGCCTTCCCCAACCCCGCCGTCGGGTGGCCCCCTTTCCCGCCAGACCTGGGGCACCAAAGGCTTGTGGTCCCCACGCCCTCCATGGGCCCCGGCACCCTTCTGTCGGCGCAGCAGACTCGCCCCTCTTCGGAGCTGCCGGGATCCCATATGTTCCCCCATATGCCCGAACCTTTCTGCGATTCTTCCATCTGTTTCTGGGAAATGTGAAGGAATTTAATGATCTTTTCTGGGGTTATTAAACCGACAGCTGTTGTCATTAATAGAGGACATTCTTTACAGCGCGTGCGAACACTAGTCGTGACTCCGGCCTGTCACACGGCTCACGCTAATGAGTCGCGTGCCCGTCTGCAGACTGGGGAGGCGGGCTTTGAAGAATGACCATCTCCGTTCTCACTTCTGTTTTGTTCTCCTGGCAGCTTTGGAAGCAAAATGTATAATTGGCAAAAAAAAAAACACACACACACAAAAACAAAAACAAAAACAAAAAACCCCAAATCCAATCCGCCCGCCGCTGGCTTTCTTTGAGAATGAAGGCACTTGAGTGCTAAGAAGGAAAGATTACATTTTCCTGTGTTTCAAATTGCAGCTCATTTTCTGGTAGAATGTTCGAGGCAGAGAGAAACCGGCTTTTATCGTTTGAATTGGGGTTGTTTGCAGGGCCACATGCGGGTGGCTGGAGGCTGGGCTGGGCACATGAGGAGCAGCAGGGAGGGGACACCCGATCTGGCCTCCCCCTGCCCCTTGGGCCAGCCGGTTTCTAGACCGACAGCCTCGGGGATTGATCTCTGGGGTTCAGCTGGCCTGGGCCGGGAGTGGAAGGGTGGGGCTTTCTTCTCAGGAGGGAGGACTCAGAGCTGCAGTGGTCAGGGCGGTGGGTAGGGGTGAGAAGTCTGGGACAGCAGGGCCGAGGAGAGCCAGCGGCCCCCGGCATGAAGGCTCCAGCCAGGGTTCTGGCAGAGCCGGGCAGACGGGAGTATGTTGGGTCTCATTCCTGAGAAACTGGGGGCCACATGTCCAGAGAGTACACAGGAACCAAGAAAGACACCTGTCCACACATGGTGGCACTCAGCAGAGGGTCTGGGCCCAGGGACCCCAGCACCTTTATCCACACCCAGCGAGAACCCTTGTGGGGTGAAGGGGGGGTGCCTGGCGGTTTGCTTGGGTCCTGGGTCAGGCCAACGGGGAGGACCTGGGTTCTGGAAGGAAGCAGCTGCCGGGTTGGGAGTGTGAGGCTGCTGTGTGGCCTGTGGCCTTGGGGCACACACTGAGTGTGCCCAGCGGCCAGGGACCAGGGAGCAGAGAGGCAAAGCGGGGAGGAGACAGCAGCCTCCCAGGGTCTCTTGTTCTTCTCCAGTGACAGTATTCAGAAAGAGCAACAGAGTATGTACCCCACATTTTGCTTGGCCTGTGGAATATTAAGAGTCCAAGTCTCGACCTCAAGGCGCTCATGGTCAGGTTGTGAGGACAGACACTCAAACCACATGGGCGTGAAAAATGGGCACAGTTCCCTGTGTTTGCCTGTGTTGGCGTGGGTCAGGGAAGGCTTCCTGGAGGAGGCAGCTTCTCAGCTGGTGCAAGAGGACAAGGAGGGCTCAGCTTGTCTGCAGTGGATGGGGGTTCCCAGCAGGAGGGCCCGCAGTGAGCCAGAGGAGTGCTGGATGCTGGGTGTGGGCAGGAGAAGCCAGATGGGAGGCTGCAGGGGGAGGTGTGTGTGAGGAGTTCGGTGCCGGCTATGACTTATGACTCCAGCCGTCCCTGAGGTCGGGGGCTGCAGGTACAGTCACATTACTAACTGTGCTTTTCCTATTGGTCTTCATGAAATCTGCCCTTCCCGCCAGTTAGAATATGAAATCTGGCAACACATGGGATGTAAGGTGTTTGCTTATGAACCGGCCACTCTGCTGAGGGCTTTGATCCCTCACACGGTGCCCTGGTGTCCTCTTGTGGGAGGGAAGAAGGAAAAGCACGTCTCCTGCAAGCTTGTGCTGGTGGCCATCACACGCTCTCTGGGACCGGTCATTTGGGGGATGGACCCTGCACAGAGAAGTGTGCACAGGGTCTGTGCAGGTCCACTTCTCTGCATAAGGGTCCGTCCTGCGCTATCACACAGCTTGCGATCTCCCACAGCAGGGGACCCACTGTGATGGCCGTGTCTCCCCCTTGGGCTCCCGGCTCCCAAGGCCTGGTCTGTTCATTTGTACCTGCTGGAAGCTGGACGTGTTTCGGGTGCATGCGGAGAGCCCACCATGTGTCCCTTTGCAGGCTCCGAGCTGCCCATGAGGGGACGGTGCCTCCAAAAAGCATCACAGAGATTTCACGTGATGAAGTTTCCTGCGGTTGGAATGCGTGGAGACCCTGACCTTGGCAGAAAAAGCTAATGTCAAGTAAATTTTATCTCAAACCCAAGCAATGCTGGGAACTCTTTCTAAAGTGAGCACATTTCCAAAGAACTCGGCCCTGCTTCTGTTGACTCAAGTATTCCCCATTATACTGTCACTTGAACATGTACCAACACGGAGCTGGAGTAAAATTCTGTTTATGGCTCTCATTTCATTCTAAAAGCAAAACAAATGGACAAATTACAGAATGGCAAACTATGAAATCAATAAAATTCAAATTAACAGCATTAACTTAATAGGATGCCGTTTTACCAGGCCTAAATCTCAGCCCTTTCCATGAGCGTGGGCTCTGCCTTCCTGTCATCACTCCTGGGAAGCTGACTGTGGCTCCCCATGCCCCAGCGCCTTCCTACAGAGCGTGCCTCCTTGTCCTGGTCTTCTTAGACCACCACAGTTAGCGAAAACAAAACCCAGTGCAATCCCTGAACGCTGGAGAGCTGTGGGTTTTTTTACATTTATTTTTTGAATATTTTATTTATTTATTTGGCAGAGGGAGAGAGACAGCATGAGCAGGGGGAGGGGCAGAGGGAGAGGGGGAAGCAGGCTCCCTGCTGAGCAGAGAGCCTGACGTGGGGCTTGATCCCAGGACCCTGGGATCATGACCTGAGCTGAAGGCAGATGCTTAACTGAGTCACCCAGGTTCTCCAAACTGAACTCTCTCTCTCTCTCTTTTTTTTTTTTTTTAAAGATTTTATTTCTTTAAGCAATCTCTACGCCGAACACAGGGCTCAAACTCACAGTTCTGAGATCAAGGGTCATATGCTGTCCCGAGTGAGTTGGCCAGGCGGCTCTGGAAAGCTGCATTTTTAAGTCTCACCCCCAACACAGACAGACAGACAGACAGACACACACACACACAGGCACACACATGTGCACATGTAAGCATGTGTGAGCCCTCCTTGTGCAACTCTTCCAACTTTCCTTATGTTTGAAATTTCGTAATAAAGTGTCAGAACACACAAAAATAGAAAGGAGATGACCCTGAACATAGAGCGTCTGAGTCTGTATTCGGCAGCAGGAGGAGGTGGGGTCCTGGTTTCAACAAGGAGACCCCCACACCTTGGGAAACTCCCCAGGCCCAGGTTGCCGGGAAGGTTTGTTCACCCAACCCTCCGCCCACCTTCCAGACCTTGTGCACGGTCTGCTTTACACACCGTTTCCCCAATGTCCTTCCAGCAATCTGAACAGCTACCACGTGGACCGATTTGTGACCGCCAAAAGGCGGGTTCAGGATGAGTGACTGGTCCCCCTCCAAAACATCTCCTCGCTCTCGGGGGAGGGGGAGGAATGAGAAGAGGGGCATGCTCTGCCGTGTGCCCCCCAAATGCGAGCCTCAGCGTGCGGGCCAGTCTGCAGCTGGCCGCCGTGGGCGCTGACCACCCTCATCGCCACAGGATTCTGGTGCCATTGAACCTGGAAGTGGATAGCACGTGTCTGGATGCAAAGAAGGACCACAGGGACCTAAAGATCCCCGAAGAGGCCCGCCGAATTTATGATGCTCCTTTCCCTGCTGGGCCCAGGCTTCTCCGCTCAGATCAAACCCAGGGAGTTCCCTAGAAAGGAGAAACAGAATATTGTTTGCCTATGTTGGGTGATAACTAAAATCCAATAATATACCTTGTTAATTTAGTGAGAAGGGGGAAAAAAAGACCACACTGCAAATATAGGTTCCAGGAGACAGAGGAAGAAATTACATTGTAGCACATGTGAAGTTGCTAATTCGATACATTCACACTATAAATACTACAGAGACACATTAGCCTTGAATGAGCAGTAGCTCTTCCCCAGCTTACTGGGCTCAGCCCACCCTGCTTTCCTGTTGATTGGAGACTTTGAATGAAGAACAGAAATGTGAACAGAAGAAATGTCCCTTTTTAAAAAAAAAAAAAAAACCTTCAGAATAAAAAAACGACTTAGCAATCTACACGAAAACACAAAAAGCAATCCACAATTGTCCGTATTTAGGGGATGGGCCCCGGAGGCCTCTTCGTCCTGCGGTGCTTCTGGAAATAGCAGTTGAGGAAAAATTAAATCTTGAGTTTGTTGGAGCAGAGGAGAGCAGACGGGGAGTCGTGATCGGTCCCCGAAGCAAGCTGCTGGCTTTCTGGGTCACTGCACGAGGCATGCACAAGGCACGTGGGAAGCACGGGGTGGGAGGGGGTGCCCGGCTTCTCCGAACCCGGCGCTCTGCTCTCAAGGAAACAGCGTGTCTGCAACTTATCTGTGGTTGAAAAGACTTAAGTCGGAGGCTTCCAGTGCTCTCCCCTTTCAAAGTGACAGTAATTGAAGGATGGAGCCACGCAATTCTGACATTTATAATTCGGCTGTGGAAAAGGTCAGCCTATTCGTGGGTACGCCGCGGAGCCCGCGGGAGAGGAGTCAGAGATGTCACGTGACGTGTTTGATATTTTCAGGGATGCTTTGATTAATAACGGCTTCAATTTGCAATATGTGATCATAACCCCCTACTCTCTGCCGTATGGAGTGACAGGCTCTGCAGAAATAAAGCTGTAGCTCCCCCCAAGGCGGGGTCTGAATGGAGGCCCAGAAGGACCCTGTGGGGAGCCATCTGTGGGAGGAAGAGGCCATCTTCCCCGCTGCGTGCGGCCTGGTGTTGGGAAGGGGGTCCTGGAGGCGGATGGTGGAGGGCTGGAGAGTCACACACAGGAGGGGGTCTTTATCGGGGACCATGGAGGAGTTGTGAGCAGGGGGATGTGTACTCGGTCCTCGGAGGGCTCCTGCCTGCTGCCAGTGCTGCCTGGGCAGGGTTGGAGGTGTGAGGGTGCAGGTGGGGACCCCACCTGGGAGGGGCCGTGGCTGCAGGCTGGCATGAAGCTAGGGGACGGGGTGCAGAGGGAGTTCCCAGGGGGCACACCGGGGAACAACACCCTAGCGAGGGAGCTCTGAGGATGGCCCAGCTTCCAGCTGCCCCACTGACCCTCAGGGGTTCTGCTTCGATGTTCTTGCAGAGAGGAAGTTGGCGCTGTGTCTGCCCCTGCCACGTCCCTCAGCTTGTGCACAGGCCCAGCCCTCTTCCTGGGCACTGGGTCCCAAGTGAGGGAGCAGCCCTGGGAAGCAAGAGGTCCAGGCATTGGCTGCCCTCCGTGCAGGGGAGGAAAGGAGATGTGAGCCCAGAGGCAGGGAGGAAAGCCACCTGCTCTCACAGCAGGGCCGTCTGTGCCACTGACCCCCAGGTCACCAGTGGGGGGTCGGGCCCAGAGATCAACATCTGGCCAGGAAGACGCTCCATCCGGGCCCAGGGCCATGGGCCAAGGAGGAGGCTATGTGAGAACTGCAGATGCGGGGACACTTCCTCCCAGACAGAGGCTGAGCCCCAACACCCCTGATCAGGTCTGCAGCCTGCGTCACTCACATGTCAGGAGCGGGAGGGGATCTGGCCGGCCCAGCCTGGGTCCCTGTGGGAGCTGCCACCCTCCATTAGTCAATCATCGGTGGCCGACAGGAGAGTGGGGTCTCTCCAGGCCGAAGGGACCATGCCACCGTGTGTGGGGTAACTCCCAGGGAAAGGGGCTCTGCCGTGAGCCAGGCTTTCAGAAGCATGCGGACATCCTCCCGGGGGTGCTCCCTTGGTGTTTCTGAGCCTAAACCAGTCCTTCTGTCCTCAGAGTCCTTGCCCTGGAGCCAACAGCCTGTGTCTGTAGATGCACTGGTTTCTTGGGGGACGTTTCTTCCTTCCAGATTGGTGGTCCGTGGAGAGGCCAGAGCTGAGCATCCAGACATGCCCACGAGCCCCAAATGTTCAGACCTGGGGTGGGCGGGGGTGTGTGTGTGTGTCTTAGAGCGCCCACCCCAAGCATAGTGCGGGTCACCTGACCCCCACCACGGAGGCCCCGGCTGGGGACCCGGCTGAGCTGTGACCTTGCGGGGAGAGGGTGGGTTCGTGGCTGGCCATGGTGGCCAAGCTGCCAGAGCATCAGCTGTCATAGTGGCGAACCGTGTCAGTCCTGTCTAGAGAGCTTCTCAGGCCCTTTGGGCTGTTGCCTGGGGTGTGGCCTGTTCTCCCTGGGGGCCATCCATCTGTGACACCATCCACCTTGCTGCCATATGTGTCCCCCTGCTCAAGGTGGGAGGAGACTGGGTTGTGTGGCGAACCAAGCACCTGCTTATCTTTCTGCTCCAAGTCTCGACATGACAGAAAATGTTTTACTGCGCACCACTGCCGTGGAAAGCACAAAACAGGCTCTGAGAGTGGACAGGATTTAAAGAAATCCACAGAAGATGGAAGGTGACCAGAGCAGAGGCCAAGCCAGCGGCAGCTGGGAGCACCATGTTTAGGGATGGCAAACGCAGGATGGGCTGGAGGGGCCCGAAGAGAGCAGGGACTGCAGGCATCGGGGACGATGGTGTGGAGGGGAGGTGGCCGTGGGGCCCTCGCTGCACCCGTCCCCAGGCTGTCTGAGCTGGAGAGGCCACGTTATGGGGTTTGTGTCCCCTTAGTGCCCGTGGCTCTTGCTCACACCGCTGTGAAGAATGAGGAGGTGGACCAGACGGGAGTAGTGGGCGGCCTGGCAATGGTTACCGAGCAGACGTGTGAAGCTCCTGGAGAGGGTGGGGGCTTGAGGGTGGTTGGCCTCTGAGCTCCTAGGGTTTCATAAGCTCTTCTGAGGAGCTGTCTTAAGCATCCTGAGACTGGGCCCCTGTGGGCTGGCTGCTAAGCTGTGTCCATCAGGGCTTTGATCGCACACCTGGCTACCTACCAGGTCACTGTTCATGTGGGCTGACGTCGGAGGCTGAGTGACAGTGGCCAATGTTTTCTGGGCTGACGTCGGAGGCTGAGTGAATCATCTATTCTGGGAAGGCCTGTGAAAGCCTTTTCTGCAGAGGCTGTAAGATAGGATGCGATCATGGTCCTGTCTGGGGCACAGAGCAGGATGCCAGTGCCATCTTGTCTCTGCGGTCCCAGCTTGTTTGCCTTCCTGTTGGGGAGCCTGGCCCCTAAAGACTTAAGTGTCCAACAAAATCCCAACGGCAGGGCCTCCATGGGTAGGTCCAGGAGCAGGAGCAGCCAGCTGAGGTCGGGGTGGGTAAGCCCAGCGACACAGCCGAGGGAACCTCACCAACCCTGTGCCCACGGACTGACCTCCAAATCCCATACCCAACAGGGCTGGCAGAGAGCATGAAACACAGGAAATTCTCCACGAAATAACAGCGACATGCTTCCCAGGACTGAGGACAGGCTTCCCAGTGGGTGTGCAGCTCAGTTTCCTCTTCCGTGCCAGGAGGATAATGACAGTATCCGGGGCGGGGGCATGGAATGCATCACGAGGCTGGCCGTGCGGCGAGCTCACATTACGATAATCACCACTGACAGCTGCCGGGGAGCCAAGTGCATCGGATATAAAACGCACAGAGCCCCAGACCATCGTCGGAAGATTCCATACCACCAGGGATGAAAAGAAATATCCTACAAACCTCCCAGAAAAAGCAAAAGATCGACAGAGAAAGTGAGGGACTGATTGTCTATGAAACGGCAAGTCCGAGCAACGCTCCAGGGTCCGCGGGGCTGTGCGTTCCGAGCTCGGGCAACGGGTTAAAGCGACGACTTCCTTCGTTGCTGCAAATGCCACAGAGGGTAGAGACAGCTTCAGATGGGCAAGAGCTTGCGACACGTACTTCTCATAATCCATCTCTCTCCATCCGTCCGCTCACCCATCCCCCTTCTGTCCACCCACCACCCACCACCCACCAATCTACTTACCACCTTCCCTTTTGCCCTCCAAGAACAAAACTCAAGAATTATTACACTGTTTGAGGAGCAACCGGTGCTTTGACAGACTCAGAATCAGCAACCTTTTAACTGACTCACCATGGCTGAGTCAGGGCCTGGTGAGTCAGTGACCGCAGAGTGATCGACGAGCTCTCGCCCCCAGATTCAAACCAGAAGGAGTCATGTCGGGTCAATCTCGCTCTCTCATAGTTTGGATTATATGGACTCAAGTCATACCTCTTTTTTTTGTTTGTTTGTTTTTTAATTAATTTTTTTTTTTTAAACCTTGAGTCCAGTGGACCCACAATGCTACAGTGTCAGGTGTATGATATAGTGATTGGATGTGTCCACATGTCACGCTCTGCTCGTCACCCGTATGGCTGCCGTCTGCCACCAGATGATATTATTACAATGGCACGGACTACAGTCCACGCACTGAAACCTCTCGTCCCTGGGACTCCCTTGTCCCGTCTCCAGAAGCCCGGACCTCCCACCCTTCTCAGAATCCACCTGAAAGCACGAACAGAGAAATGAAAGATGAATCCATGAGAGGTGGTCCGCAAAACTGCAGTACATGTTAAAGATACATCACGTCTGGTTGCCAAAAATGAGGGAGAGCTGGAACGAGAATCCCAGAGGACACACGTGTGGGAGAGACACAAAGGGGTGCAGTGGGAAGAAGGAAGCAAAGGTTATTCCGAGTTCTGTTCTGTTCGAGGGAAAGGTGTAGAGGCGGACTCCATCCAGACGTTGATAGACGGCGTAGGTTCAAATACAGACAGTGTATTTATAGGTTCAAATACAGACAGAGTATTTAAGGGAGTTCTCTGGAACAACAGAGAAGGACAATCAGAAAGGGAAACATGGGAGAAGGAAGATACCATAAAGGGAGTTGGTCCACTTGGTGACAGGGAGGCAGTGGTGTGGCAGGAGGAGGAAGGAAAGTCAATAGGAAACAGAATAAAACGGACACGGTCCAAAGTGAGTGTAACTTAAGTACACCCCCTGAGAGGGATTCCAAGTTAGGGTCACAAGTTTGTCTCTAAGCCATTTCCAGGAAGCACATCAGGAACAGAAACACACAGGGACATGGGAGAGAATTTACGTGAGATGCTGAGCCCCTACCGACAAGAGAGAAGCAGAAGTTACCTGCTGACGCTCGACAGCATATTTCAAGATAGAAAGTATCTGGTGGATAAGGAGGGATGACTAGCATTGCCAGAGGGTCTAGTCAACGGACAAAGACGAGCTCCAGTCACCTAATGCTGGGGCTCCCAAGTATGGGAGCAGGACCCGATGAGTGGAGGAACAGGAAGAAGCTGGTCTCTGATCACCCCAGGGCCCTTATCTTGGAAGCCAACAGATCAAGGAGATGAGAGCAGAGCAGAGAAGACTGGGATAGCATCGTCGTTAGCTGGTCACACGCACTCCTGCACACGTACCCATATACGTGCAGGGTAGTTTGCAGACGGCACGCACTGTCTTCATGCACACTCGAAACTAACAGTCACACAAACGGCTATGGGTTAGGTTGTAGTGGAGATCTTGGTGAACTGTGGGAAGTAGCTGTCACACAGCTCAGACTTCTCCTGTCCGGGAAAGCACACGACATACGGTGATGACCCCTCCCTCTGAAACTGGATAAAATACTATTTTTTCCCCTTAAGTGCACTGATAAATTGGAAAGAAAGGAAGGATGAAGTAAAAAACTCAGTGAAGGCAGGTACCCCTCCTAGTCTTTGGATTCTTGCCCCAAGGGCATTTGCTGAATTGGAAATGTGACTTGGAATAATAAGCAAAGACCCAGGCCAGGTGGGTAGTCTAGTAGGAACCCCTCATTCTCATCATTAGGGAACAAGAAATAACCCTTGATTCCCCCCTGCAAGGAGAACCACCAACTTAAATTTTTAAAAATCTTTTTTTTTTTTAAATTTATTTGACAGACAGATCATAAGTAGGCAGAGAGGCAGGCAGAGAGAGAGGAAGGAAAGCAGGCTCCCTGCTGAGCAGAGAGCCCAATGAGGGGCTCAATCCCAGGACCCTGAGATCATGACCCGAGACGAAAGCAGAGGCTTTTAACCCACTGAGCCACCAGGTGTCCCCCAACTTAAATTTGGTACTAAGAGGAAGAGGGAAAAAATTTCCCTTGGGCGTACATCAACACATATTGGCTCTTCCGGATCGGGAAGCTTTGGTGGGCAGCCCAGGATCGCGGCATTTTTCAAAGCCCCCTCTGCAATTCCGGGGAAGGGGTCCTCAGGCTGAGCCCACTAGTGCTTCTGCGCATTCGAATTACCTGGAGAGTCTTTAACTGTTTCAGTGCCTGGGCCGCATGACCCGTTAAGCCTGACGATCTGCTGCTGGGATCCAGGCCTTCGAATTCTTCAGAAGGTCTCCAGAAGGTTCTAATATGCAACCAAAGTTGAGAACCACGGTCCTGTAAACTGTGTGGTCACTGGGGTGACAGTGAGGGACTTCTGGCTGCCTGTGCTAGGGAAGTACTCCCACACCTGCCCATCCCCGTTTGTCCATCTGTCCATCCATCCATCCATCCTTCCATACGTCCTCTTTCCTTCTCTCTGTCGTCCACCAAACCTTCCTTCTGTTCCGTCCGCCCACTCATTTGTCCGTACCTCCTGGCAGCAAGTATGTTTCGAGCCCACTTGAGCTCGTCCGTGTTCTAGGCACCGGGGAGACAGAAGTAAGAGAAATGGGCCCAAATCCCTGGTCTTGAGCAGCTCTTGCATTTGCATGGGGTAAGGCAGATCTGAAAGTAAAGTCCTGTGTGGGGATGTCCCACGCGGAGGAGGAACGCGGGACGACCCGCAATGCTCGATGGGAAAGACTATTGAACTACAGCCCCCCGGGCCGTCATGGATGAGGCCGAGTGGGATGACTCCCCAGCCCAGTGCTCCCAGGCCATGCGTCCAATGACTCCGGTCCTACGTCTCCTCGTTTGTAAAGTGGGGATGACAATATCATGTTCCCTGAGAGATTACTTATTTTCTCACTCATTTATTCACATACACACACACACGTGCACACACACGTGTGTGCACACATGCATACATATACACACACACACACACACGTCCGAGACAGAGCATCAGCACGCTCGGTGGTGATCACGGCAGAGAGGAAGCCTTCACGACGCCAGCTGCCCTTGCTTTCCCGGCCCTTACTGTGACGCTGACTGACACAGCCGCTGCTGGCTTATGGCAGAAAAAGTACCAGGTTTAGAAGCAGAAAACTTGAGCTCTATTCTTAATGATGCTACTTACTCTGAACGCGATCTGGGGCAAGGAACATTTACGAAAGGTGTCAATTAGAATCTCATTATGTCTCAGCTGTCACGGTTAATAATTTGTTCCTTTCAGTTGAGATGCTGTGCTTGGATGACTTGTGTTCTCAGCGCTCTCTAAAAAACGAAGGTGTTTGGGGTCTCTGAAAGCATGCTCACCATCTAGTTTCACCAAGAATTCGGAAGGGCACAGCAGTGCCCATTTGCGAGGCCAGCAATATCGTTCCTAGCTGTGGAATTTAGAGCCCTCATTCAATTCATTTCATATAGGTCTTTTTAAAAATAATATTTTATTTATTTATTTGACAGAGATCACAAGTAGGCAGAGAGGCAGGCAGAGAAAAAGAGGGGGAAGCAGGCTCCCCGCTGAGCAGAGAACCTGATGCAGGGCTCGATCCCAGGACCCTGAGATCATGACCTGAGCCAAAGGCAGAGGCTTTAACCCACTGAGCCACCCAGGCGCCCCCATATAGGTCTTTCTTTAAAAAAAGGCAAAGCGATGAAAACCAGGGAGAATGGAGCAATGCCCCTGTGGGTACCATTCCTCCTCTTCAACGGCATGCAACACGAGGGCAATATCTCGTTGGAAGGGTCTCTAAGTGACATGAATGCAGTAGGTATGGTGTCTCACAAGCTGGAGAATTCCTGGGGCCCAGGCCCCCACCCCACTATGAGAAGCAGACCCCAGGCTGATGCTGAAGATGCACAAGAAGCCGACTTCCACGCAGAGCACCGGCACCCACAGAGAGAGCCTCCCTCCGAGGACCAGAGGGTCCAGGTTTGCTGAAAGAAACAGAGAACCGTAGGCCCTGCTGAGTGAGCTCCTGTTCTGAGCTAGACCCAGGGCTACACACTTAACGTCCTAACACATTTGCAATTTATCCTTCAAAAACCCTGCAGGGCAGATGCTTTTAGTATTTACAGACTAAACACAGGACGTCTGTAAACCGAGGGTGAGATCCGCGGCCCGCGACTCGGACCCCAGTGCCTGCTGCAGTCAGTGCCCCTGCTGTACGGTCCCTGCTGCAGTCAGTGCTCCCGCTGTACAGCCCCTGCTGCAGTCAGTGCCCCCGCTGTACGGTCCCTGCTGCTGTCAGTGCCCCCGCCCTACGGTCCCTGCTGCATCAGTGCCCCCGCCGTACGGTCCCTGCTGCAGTCCGTGCCCCCGCCGAACGGTCCCTGCTGCAGTCAGTGCCCCCGCCGTACGGTCCCTGCTGCATCAGTGCCCCCGCCGTACGGTCCCTGCTGCAGTCAGTGCCCCCGCCGTACGGTCCCTGCTGCAGTCAGTGCCCCCGCCGTACGGTCCCTGCTGCAGTCAGTGCCCCCGCCGTACGGTCCCTGCTGCAGTCAGTGCCCCCGCCGTACGGTCCCTGCTGCAGTCAGTGCCCCCGCCGTACGGTCCCTGCTGCTGTCAGTGCCCCCGCCGTACGGTCCCTGCTGCAGTCAGTGCCCCCGCCGTACGGTCCCTGCTGCAGTCAGTGCCCCCGCCGTACGGTCCCTGCTGCAGTCAGTGCCCCCGCCGTACGGTCCCTGCTGCAGTCAGTGCCCCCGCCGTACGGTCCCTGCTGCAGTCAGTGCCCCTGCCGTACGGTCCCTGCTGCTGTCAGTGCCCCCGCCGTACGGTCCCTGCTGCAGTCAGTGCCCCCGCCGTACGGTCCCTGCTGCAGTCAGTGCCCCTGCCGTACGGTCCCTGCTGCAGTCAGTGCCCCCGCCGTACGGTCCCTGCTGCTGTCAGTGCCCCTGCCGTACGGTCCCTGCTGCAGTCAGTGCCCCCGCCGTACGGTCCCTGCTGCAGTCAGTGCCCCCGCCGTACGGCCCCTGCTGCTGTCACTGCCCCCGCCGTACGGTCCCTGCTGCTGTCACTGCCCCTGCCGTACGGTCCCTGCTGCACTGCGTGAAGGGGTCCCGGGCACCTGAAGGGCGAGGCGGGCGGGCTCCGAGAGCGCATGGGGCCCGGCTGGCACCGCAGGACCCGCGCCGCGACCGCCACCACCCGCCGGGGAGCGCGGCGCTCGCCCGGGGCGGGCGTCCGAGCCGGGACCGGACACGGGTGGCTCCTCCCCGGAGGCCGCGTCGGCCCCGCTGCCTTTTCCGGGCCACCGGCCGGCTCGCTCCGAGTTCCCTTCCGCCCGGCCCCGCCGCGGGCCTCCCCGCCCCGCCGACGCCCGCCCTCGCTTCAGCTGCGGAATCGGACGCCGGCCCCGACATTCGGCGACGGCCTCACTTCGGTGGCGCCTGCGGGAGAACGCGGGCCGGGCTCGTCGACCGACGTCGTGACCGCGCGAGGCCGGGCCCGCGGCAGCGACTCCGCGTCGTCCCCACGGACCGGTCCTCCTGGGCGCGGCGGCAGAGAAGGCCTCGCGCTTCCGTGTTCTCCGGGACCGTACGGGCCGCGGCAAGCCCCGCGCGGGGCGGATCCCGCCTCCTTCCGGCTGCAGCGGGGGGCCAGGGGCGGGCGGCGGGCGGCTGCCGTCCCCGGGGCCCCGCACAGCGCCCTCAGACCGCCCTCGGTCCCCAGCACCCGCGCGACCTTCGACGGCGCCACCCCTTGTCCAGGCGGTCGGAGCATGTGACCCCAGTCGGCCAATCCGAGTATTCCGAGCCTGGCGCCTCGGTGACGCGGCAGACGGGGACACGTGATCTGATCCGGCCAATCCGAGTAGTCCGTGAGGGACACGTGACTTGAGCCGGCCAATCTGAGTACTCCGAGTCACGTGTCTCCGGGACCGGACTGGCACGGACACTGGACCTGGGCCCGGCACGCGAGAGGCCTTTCGGGGGTTACTGTGTGACCGCCGAGGCGGGCGGCGCTCTCGCTTCTCCGCGTGTCTGTCGTCCTCAGAGGGCACCGGAGCCTGGTGCCGCCGCTGTCCCAGGAGAGCCCCGGGACGGCCGGCCTCTGGCGCGGGCACACCTGGACAGTCGGTGCCTGCGTCAGGTGGCTCTGGGCCGCGCGGCTCTGCCCCGGCTGTTCGACGCCCAGCCCGGGCGGGGGTCGCTGGTCCCGGCGGGGTCCCTGGTCCGGGGGAAGGTCCCTGGTCCGGGCGGGGGTGCTGGTCCTGGTGGGCATCAGGTTCTGGGGGCGGGTCCCCAGGCAGGGGCTGCTGGTCCTGGTATGGGGCCCGATCAGGGTGGGGGTCCCTGGGCTCCGGAGGGGTTGACCCCTCCGCGGATGACCCGGGCCACTCTCCATCGCTGGTCCGCAGTCAGCTGCGGGGGCCGCGGTGTGCGGGCACTAGAACTGGGGTGTCTCCGCGGCCGTTCGGGTGTTGCAGACCTCCGCTGCGAGGAGCTCTGCCGGCGTCCTGGTGAACCACACGTCATCCAAGGGTGTGGGACAGGTGGCGACTGAGGCCGTCCTCATGACGGCCGGGGAGCCTCCCTGAGCCTCCCTGAGCGGGAGACAGGAGAGCAGTGCCTGCAGGAGGAGAAGGTTGTCCTGTCCAGTCCTGGGAGAAGCTCCTGGGAGGAGCCAGTGCCAGGCCCACGGGTGGAGGCTTCCGTGGAGCATGGGGTAGGCCAGGAGGTGAGAGGGGAGGGCCAGCCAGGATGGCCTTGAAGAGGAGATTGAGGCCTGGCAACCCTCCCGGGTCGTGTCACGCTTTGTCAGGCTCCAGGATGTCCCTGTTAGGAAAACACACGTGGGGTCGCTCTGCCTGTGGCCCTCGTAGGACTTTGGCGTTTGCTCCTAGTGAAATAGGGCTGGAACCAAAGGAGGCGTAGGAAGAGGGTTCCAGGCTGACTGAGAAGCTTGTGAAAAGGCCCTGTGGTGGGAGGGGAGGGCGACGGTCAGACCTGGGTTTAGAAGGACATCTCTCACATGCCGTGAACGTGGGATGGGGCCAGCACGGGTGTGGGGAAGAGGTCCTGATGCAGGTGAGCAGCCGTGCTGGCTTGTATGCAGCTCTCTGAGCACAGCTCGTCAGCCAGAGCTGGACGTGCCCCGCCGGCATCGCTACTTTTGTTCCCCAAAAACCCCAGCGTCCCCGGCCACAGAGATGTGCATCCCAGTCTGTGGTCCTGGTGGGAATCCTTTGTCCTGACACCCTGGCGCCTCTTCATACTAGGCTTCCTGCCGTGGAGACTGCAGATGACGCCCCTCTGGTGGGACAGGCCGCAGGAACAACGTGTGCATGCAGTCTCAAGCCGTCCTGGAAACCGTCTCCTCCCGGAGAGCTGACCTGATAGTCTCCGAATCAGTGGGGGGTTAACGTGTCCTCCTCATGGTGCTCCCGGCCTCCAAGACTGCTACACCGTAGAGCTGTAAGTCTCACGCTCTCGGCTTTGACAAAGACTTGGAATGGACAGATCCGAATGCACATGAGCTGTTAACGTGCAGTGAGTGGCATGTGTCACCGAGGCCCCGTGATGGTTCCCTGTCTGCTGGGGGCACAGCCCGCTGGGAGGGCCGGTGCCACTCACACTCCCGGATGGCCTCCCCTGCCGTCACTGAGACTCATGCTTCTTGCTGCCCTGGGGATGCTTCTGCCCCTGCCACAGCCCCGCTCCTTTCTGGGTTTCCAACAGAGACACTGGAATGTATGTGGGAGACACGTGGGTAGGGTTGAGGCGTGGGACTTGGTGCGGACTGAGGGTCTGCCTGTCTGGGACATCAGGCATAGCCCAGACAGAACACATGTGGCCAGGGCGGAACTCTGATACGGGAAGCAGTTAGCGTCCATTGTTGGGGGTCATGGACAGGAGACAGCCCTGTCTGGGGCAAGGTCAGGGCACGGCCGCCAGCCTGCTGGAGCACCAAAACCTGCAAGGTATGTCCTCAGCTCTCGTTTCCGTTCCAGGACAGTCCCACCTGTCTGGACTGGTCCCACCTTGCGGGTCTCTGAAAGTCTGTCCTGGACCCGCCTGCCTCTCCAGCCTCGCTCCCCGCCTCAGGTCACGTCACCACCCACTCTCTAGGTTCCGTGCCCGCCTTGCCCGTCCGGGGTTGTGCACCCGCTCTTAGGCTTTCCGTCACGACCCCATGTGCTCGTAGGCTGTAGGTGTGCGGCCCTGAGCACCGGTCTGTGCAGATGCTGCGGGGCAGCCATGTGGTGCAGGCCTTTCCCAAAGACCTTGGGGCTCTTCCATTTCCGCAGCCGTCATCTTGAGCGGTTGTCTGCTCCACGGTGCTGAGTGAGACGTCTCTCAGCATCCGTTTTCCCGTCCTGAGCACCAGCTGGGCATGTGGGCCCCCGGCTGGAACCCACATTTCCCAGCCTTCCTGACACTCAGGAAGCCAGGGGCCCCCAGGACTAAATCTGGGCCAAGAGGGCATGAGCACTGTGTGCCCATGTAGGCCCTGACCTTGAAGGCAGAGCAGCAGACATTGGCTGCAGAGCTGGTAGCTCCATGCTGGGGACGGCAGCCGTGGCCGCCCTGCCTCAGTCCCTGACAGCCTTCGAGGCTGGGGCTGCTTGTCCTTCCTAGACTCTTGCTGCCTTTGCCAGCGGACACATTATTTTATTTAAGCCATTGTGTCTGTGAGTGTCTTTAGCTGACAGTCCAAGCTTACCTGACCCACGTGTCATGGAGCCTGTAGCCTCCCTTCAGGGTTGTCCTCACACTGGAGCTTCACAGTAGCCCCTGTCAAGTCAGGGGACTGGGGGCTTGGGGCCACAACCGTACTTTGCAGATAAGGAAACGGAGGGCCCTGAAAAGGCTGGGTTTTGTCCAAGGTCGGAAATGCAGAGAGGAGACAAGTCCCTCACCTCCCAGTAACACTTGTTCCCTGCGTCGGGCTGTCGCGTGTAACACTCTGAATCAAGACCATAATGTTGTTATTAAAATATTTACTTGCATGAAAAATTTCTATTACCTGAAACTCATGTATTATAGATGGAATCAGTAGCTTAGGAGGAAATAAACAAGAAGAATCACTTTAATAACAAAAGCTATGCAGATAAATTCCTCATTTCAGCAAGCTCTCGGCGGTCCCAAATAAATATATCATTTTTATCAGGCAAGTGCTCTAGAAACAGCGTCTTCAGGAAATATGTCAAAATAATCTCTCCGGCTGTGCTGCTTTCTGGAGGAGGAAATGCGATGGTGGCTTTGGCACAGGCCGTTGGAAGGGAGGGTGGAGCAGGGGCCTGACTTGCTGGTCTCTAGGCTTCTTTCCAGCCTGCAGGGCACAGCCCGGGGTGTCGGCCACGCTATCTCCTCTTGACTTTGTGACATTAGCCAAGCTGCTCGCCCTCTCTGGGCTTCTCCTGGCCAATGCCTACAACTGTCTGGGTGTGGAAATGTGATACCAGCACAGAATGCTGCTCACAGATAACACGGGACCTCATTAAATGCTG
Source organism: Mustela lutreola (assembly GCF_030435805.1). Taxonomy (NCBI): domain Eukaryota; kingdom Metazoa; phylum Chordata; class Mammalia; order Carnivora; family Mustelidae; genus Mustela; species Mustela lutreola. The sequence continues at coordinate 60,463,625 of NC_081304.1, read as the reverse complement.
TCGCTACTCTTACTGTTCATGTCGCGGATGCGGTGTAAGGTGAGGACCAGAGAACGGAGCCTGGTACCCACTGGCTGAGGAGTGCGTGTGTGTGCGTGTGTGCTGTGTGCACACACTCACGCATCCTTATCTGTGCTCCTCTCCCGGAGATGCACCACCATTGCTCGGCCCTCCATGATCCAACCTCAGCGCTTGCAGCCCCTTGCCAGTGAGAAGAGCCAGTTCCCACCGAGCCCTGGGGCATCTACGTTCTGTTCCTCAGTCCCTGTACCCGCCCTGGTCTCTACCCTCACTTTTACGGCCTTTGATCAGGACACCGTTGCTTCTGACCTGTGCTCCAGTGCCCCCACATTTTCTACCAGTCTGAGCTTCCTCCAGGATGAAAGTTGTCCGTCTGTCTGGAAACCTCCCTCTGCCTGCGGGATGAAGTCCGGATTCCTCACCTGACACGCAGAGCCCTCACACCTCTCTGGCCCAGCAGCCCCAACATGCCGTCTCCCGTGTTCCCACACCTGCTTCTGCCCTGGTCTCTCTGCAGTGGCCTCTCCTTTCTCTGGGGCATTGGCTCACCCTGCAGGGTCCAGGTCAAGTGTGTCCTGGATGTCATGGACAGAGCACTGGCTCTCTCTGCTGTGGGCTTTCACGGAGTCCTGTCCGTACCTCTGTGGTGCCTCCCAGGCCTTGCGAGGCAGGTTGCCTACCTGTTGGTTCCGCAGTCTGACACAGGAAGGGAAGGGGGTACGGAGCCTGCAGCCCTGCTGGCTAGTGAAACACGGGCTCTGGCCGATGGGGCCAACACCTCCACTTGGGGGACAGCTGGCAGTGGGCATGCAGAGGGAGATTTGGGGAAAGGACATGGAGAGGCCCCTCCCCCTTTCTTGTACTGCAAGCTCGAGGCAAGAAATAAACTTTCCCTGTCTCCCGCCTGGCAGTACCCTCCCTCTTGTCCACCTGATTTAGCTGGAGTCCATTCCTGAAGCAAACCCCATCCCTACAGGGCTCTTAGGGTCTCCGTCAGCAAAGGAAGGGAAAGAGGGCTCTCTGTGCTGGTAGCTCCTGGCATTTCCAGGTAGAGCATGTGACGATCAGCTGAGAACTCGTCCTTCGCACGTTGCCACCTGTGTAACATCTCTGTGTGTGTGTGTGTGTGCGTGCATGAGAGACGCATGTGCACATGTGTGACTGTGGACGTGCATGCACGCATATACTGTACACATGTGTGGTCGTGTGTGCGTGCACTCGCGTGTGCTGGAGGGCAGAGTTTGTCATTTCAGCCAAGGGCCCAGCCATCACGAACAGAGCTGATTTCCGTTGATAATGCCGGCGCGTCTCGAAAACCAGCCAGCAGGTCACCGCTCGCCCCTCAGCGCTGGACAGAGAGGGAGTGGGCAGTTGGCTTTACCATGGGGGAGGTGCCCAGTCCCGCCGCCCGGCACGATGCCTGTGCTGTGTGTAATACACCAGTAATTAACCTTGTAAACTCACTTTTTGAACAGCCCTCGTCTATATTTTAAATTAATTAGGAGATCCACAGGGACTGACTCGGAGGGAGATAATTACTGCTCTTCACGGGGTTACGGGGAGCTTCACTAGTCAAGAACCATCTTCTTTTCCCTGGAAAATTAAACCAGTGCACCATTATCTCATCATTTCTAGATGAATAAAGGACTGGGTCTTAACATCATGGTTTCATTTCGGCAAGAAAGACACGCTGACAAGCTGTTTTGTCACATGCTTGTTTGAGCAGAACATTCTGAGAAATGTCTCTGGGTCCATTTGGGAAGTGGAGCTGCCGGGAAGGAAAAATGTCCGCGATGACCAAATGTGACAGGGCTATTTGCCAAGTAATCACCCCACGCCCGAGCCTGGGGAAGAAGCAAATGCGCTTCCATTTTCTGCTCTTAGGCCAGAGGGGCCTTGCTCAGGGTGGGGAACCGGAGTACATCTGGTGGAAAATCATGACAATTCTGCCCGGCCATTGACGCGAGTGAGCACAGCGATATGAAACCAGCCGGCTGTGCCTCATGAAATTGTACTCTTCTGTCACAGGCCCTCCCAGGATGGCCTTCCAGCCCATACACCTTCTGTCACCCCAGGAGCTGCCCCCCTGACTCAGTGGCACCCCGCAGCCTCTGCTGTCTCTGGCCAGAGCTGCTTGGGCATGGAGGCACAGCTGACCTGAGCCAGGCCAGTCACACTCTTTCCACCAGAAATGGGGCCGTGGCTCACTTGGTAGGCATAGTGCTAGCGACGGGCCCCTCCTCCCTGGAAAAGAAGGAGGAAAGCAGGGACTTGGAGCCAGGCTCTGAAGCCAGACATTTCTGGGTTCTAATCCTGGCTCTGAGTCTTGGGTCTGATCCCAATCTCATAACCTTGAGCATGTGGCTTTGCCTCTCTGACTTCGGTTTGCACACTTGGAAAATGGATATTTGGTAAAGAGAGAGAAAATTGTTATTTAGAACAACTGTCACGAGCCTCTCTTGCTGGTTGTGAAATTCCTTTCTAGGGCAAGTGGATCTTGGCTACCAAATGCTGATGGAGACTTAGGTGTTAAAAACAGAGTCTTGAGGATGTGGCTGGACTTTTGCAGACCAAGAGGGAGGGAATCACCGCCTTCTGCATAAGGAGGTAGAGTTGTAGGGTTTCCCCGAGGAGCGGGCTTGGGGGAGGAGGCTCCTTGCGGGTGTGTGGGGAGGAGTTCCAGCCCAGGACAATGCGGGCTTCTCCTGTGCTGTTCTTACAGAACCCAGAGGCCAGCAGCCTCTGCCAAGGCTGGTGTGCAAATTCGGGAAAAATTCCAAATTAAAATAAAACAACAATAACAACAAATAACTGTGCTTACAAAAACAAAATGGGTTATCAACTCTCGTTTTAGGTCAAAGGGCATTCTCCTTATCCTGGATGTTTTCAGATTTCCCCATGAACTCTTGACAGAGAGTTTTTGTTTTCATCACAACTATCCTGATGGTCTGGTGAGCTTTTCCACACTGATGGTTGTGTCCTCTCGATCTGGTGAATTCCCAAGTTCTCTTAGAAGGTCTTTTCTCCCTCGATCTCCTAGGAGCCGCACTAGTTATCCCGTATCTGGTGGGCCTCCCAGACTTGCTGGCCTCTCCTTTTTTTCCTCTCATCTATTCTGTCTCTTTTTGTTATATTTTCTGGGCTATTGGATGTGACTTTTTTTTTTTTTTTAAACAGTCCTTCTACATGTTTCAAAAATACCTGTGGCCATATATTTTTAATCTCTAGGAGTTCCTTCGTGTTCTCTGAGTGTTTAGATTTTGTAGAATTATGTTGTTTTATAATAGATGTGATGTCTTGTGGTTTCTCCCTGAAGCTACTAGTTAGGGTTGGTGGTGGTGGTTCTCATCCCATTTCCAGAATTATTTCTAATCCCTCAGGGGTCAGCTTTTCTCTTTCATCGTCCAATGCCTTCTCTTTGACGTTACAGGGTTTTTTTTTTCCCCTGAAGTGTCTGGCATTCTGGTTGACAAGTGCATTTAGATAACTTGTGTTTACATTTAGAATAAGACACACAGGTGCGCAGGTGTTCCGTGAGTATGAGAAGGCTTGGTAAATGGTGGAGTTGGCTTTAAATGAGTCACAGGGAACTGTCTTTAGGGATGGTGGACCCCTGAACCCTAGATGAGGAGGTCTGTTTTTCTGGGATGGGGTGGCTTTTCAATCAAGCTGTAAATCTTTGGGCATGCCATCTTGGAAGAGGTAGAGCTTAATTCCACTTCCCTTAAGTGACTTTATTGTCATGCATAGAATGTGGCAAACATGACCGTGTGTGACTTCCGCCGTTGGGTCCAAGCGGCACTGTGCGTTCCTCTTGTTTTTGCCATGTGGGAGGTCAGCTGCTGGGTCATGGAGATGGTCAGGGGCTGCTAGAGAGTCTGGGTAGTGAGGGACCATCCTGGACAGACTGCCCGGCACCATGCAGATCTTCAGAGGATGCAGCTCTGGGTCCTGTCCTGACCACACCCTCAGGAGAGAGCCGGGCAGGAAGCACCAGCTAAGCTGCTCTTCAGTTCCTGACCTGCAGGAGCTGCACATTAATACGGGGCTCAGCTCTGGGACGAGCTGTTGTGCAGCACTGGGTGACTAAGACATGGGCTGTCCATCTTCCTTGAGACGCACGGGCCTGGCTGCTCAGTGTCAGCCTCACGGCGGGTCACATGTTCCGTGTATCATCGGCTTAAGCACCTGCTCTCGGCTCTGTATCTCAGTTCCATCTCTGTGTGATGTTTCCCAGCCCCACCCACAGGCTGCGGAGGGCTGTGTTTGTCTCCACGTGTGGCCTCGGCAGCCACAGCCTCCCCCATGCCCCCATGTCCCCCGCCTCCAGAGACTGACCTGCTGCCCCTGACCGCGGATGGCTCTGCCCCCATGGGCTTGGTTGACACGCATCTGTGCCTGGCACAGCCATTCACGTTCGCTGTAGTGCGGTCTCAGGTGAAGCAGGAAGTGAAAGACCACGATTATTCAGGTTTTGATCCTACCTTTCTAGAAGACTCAAAGGTCTGCAACCGGAAGTGATTAGGAAGATCCACAAGTTGATACGGTAAAGCTTCTTTCTATTTTTCCGATCACGGAGACCTGATCACAGCACGAGGCACGGATATCTTCATTGCCCACCCCAGGTTTGCAGGTCTCAGTAGAAGGGCTTGTTGATGACCCCAGAGCCCCAGGCAGCTCGTGACCGTGAGGCCTGGCTTGCTTTTGCTAAGCCTCTGGGTCATACAAGTCAGGTGTGGCAGCTGTTTTTATGTGACAAAGCCTTTGCTGAAGGCTGGGAGTCCTAATGAACCAATAATTAGTCTTAAGAAGCTAAGTTGACACCAAATTTCCACTAATTCCCTTTTAATTGCTTTTGCACTCGTGCTTTAGCAAATGTGTACCTCATGTCTCTTGGAACCGCAGTCACTTGGGCACTCAGGGACCTGGAGGCCCCAGGCTTCCATGGGGATGCTGTAGGGCAAGGCCCTCAGGCTTTGACTGGTTCTCTTGCTCGCCCTCCGCCAAGGACGGGAGGTCCGATCCACAGACGCAGGAAATACTTCCACAAATGGCTCTTCTGGTCCAGAGCCCTCAAAAGCCAAGGACGCCCACGATCCAGAGCCTTCAAGGAGCAGACTTGGGGGAGGAGGCTGGGAGGGTGGGGAACTAGCAGTATCTTCTGCTACTCCTTGTGTGAAAAAATTCTGTATCTCCGTCTCCAAACGTGGCTGACAGCTGTGTGGAGGGAAGCTCCTTCTCTGTAGTCTTCAGCTTCAGTGTGAAGATTCTGTCCTCGGTGTGGGCGAGACCATCAAGTGAACAGGCATCAGATACAAAATAAAGCCATTCTGCCTTTGATAAGCATGTAGAGTGAGCAGGCTAGGTGCTGGGGCAGAGTAACGAGGGACACTGTTCTGGGGACATTGTTGGGAATCTGAAAATAGCTCCAAAGGACAGAATTCATTCTCAGAAGTAGGGTTATGATGGGAGGGAGTTTCGCCACTAGTACTTCTAAATTGTCTAGTGTTTCCTTTAAGAACATGACTTTTGTCATAAAAATTGAAAGGATATTTCTATTTTAGGGGAAAGGAAGGATCTTGTTCTGAAACCTCATGTTTATTTTCCTTGTGCTGATTCACTGAGTCAGCAGACATTTCTGAGGGGTGGGCTTCGCACATGCCCCAGGCTGGACCGTGTGCCAGGAGACTGGAGGAGCCAGGCTCTGGCCTCGTGGGCCTCAGAGGCTGGAGGAGGGCCCCGGAGATGCCCCGTGAAGACTGGCTGCTTAGTAGCTGTGGGCTGGGTGGATGGGCAGATCGTATTATGCACAGCAATGTCGCAACTGAGCCTGCACGTCCCCTTGTCCTGCCACCCTCTTTCCAGGTGTGTGCAGACGGTGGTGGGCACCTGAAGGATGAAGGCTTTTGTCCAGTTTAATCAGGTCTGTGGGCTTAGCATCGGGGGAGTGCCTGGCTCACCGCAGAGCCTTGACAGAAACACGCTGCTCTCCACGTGTCTACAGTGGGTCATTATAGGGTTACAGCTGGTCGGGAGAACAGGCTTGTCGTCACGTGGCTTCCAGTTTCCACGTCTTTCTCTCTGCAGTGGGGACCGCAGGGCACGTCCCACCCAGGGGACATGAGCGGTAACCGAACAAAGTCTTTCCACGTTTGTCCTCGTCTGGTACCCAGCACATGTAGCTAGATGATCACGATGGCCTTTTAGCTTGTTTTCGACATTTCCCCTTCCAGGAAACGTGCAAGCTTTTCTAGTAATTTCCTTCAGTAACTGTGTGTGCGTGGAAGAGCTGAGTCAGAAAACGTGTGCGATCGGAATCGTGATACAGGAGGCAGGTTGTACCTGGGACAGTCGGTGCCACTCCCTACCCCTTGTCCACGCTGGCAGGTTCCAAGGAACGGCATGGTTACGGGATTCTGTGTTCCTCTGATCTCTGGGGAGGTGACACATCTCTCATGTGCATGCCCCCCAGGTCTTGGCTCAGCACGGGAGCTTAATCAGAGAAGCAGACGTGCAGCCCCAAGTAATTAAAAAGGAATCAGGCCTTCTGTGTGTCTCTCTGAAGAATATTAAAGGCGCTCTAATTCATAACTGAAAAGGTCCTTCTCACAAGTGATTTCCTTCCTCCCTCATCCTCCACACCACCTGACAGACGGAAGCGAGAGCGCTAGTGTGGGTGCACCCTCAAGGACACAAGCTGTGTCCTTGTCACATCTGTCCTTTTCCTGTGAATTGCCAGTTCATGCCTTTGGCCCTTTCCCCCATCATGACATTTGTACTTTTCTCTTTGATTTGCACAAAGCTCTTCCATATCTGCCGGGAGCGATGAAGTAGGGCCCTCCATTGTGGCAGGTGGGTGACAGAGACCAGTGTCCTGGGCAGGCTTCCTCCACTGAGCCATGCCAGCAATTCTCGGGGCTCTGAAAGAGTCCCTGAAGCCCAGAAACGGTCCTCTTTCTGACGCTTCTTGCCTCCACGCCTCTCTCTGCCTCTTAGGCGAGCCTTAGGGGCATCTGCTTGTGGAGAGTGGGGGAGTTACCATGGAGACCTGAGCTGCATTGAGTCATGCCAGTGCGTTCTGGCTGGCATCTTGGTTTTAGTGAAACTGACTGCACGAGAACAGAAAAGACCAGAACACAGCGCAAGTAGTAAGTGTGAGTCCTGTGTCAGCGAGACAGGGACACATGCTACGCGGAGCCTTGCTGCAAGCACATCTGACCAGCTTCCATGCAAACCACTGGGGCCCAGTGAGTCAGAGCCCAGACACTGGGCGAAAGCTCTGGGGCTCCAGCTGTCTCCGTCGTGCTTGTCGGGTTGACTTGCAGTTGGCCTTCTTCTCTCCGGCCTCAGGGCCACCCCCGTAGCCTGTTTCCGCACACCCCCTTTCAGACGGGATCACAGGCAGGGTCAGTCGCTCCCCGCGGCTCATGCAAGCACTTCTGGCCCACACGCTGGCTGGCAGCCTCTTGCTCTGGTCCCTCCCTCCCTTGCTCCAGGTCCCTGTTGCCTTGAGCTTGGAGACCTTCCTGGGCTCTGCCGAGGGTTCTCCCTGCCTGCTTCCCTGATGGGCCCCTCATTTCCTTGTAAGCTTCACGAGCCATCCTTGTGTGAGTGTGTGTGTGTGCGTTCACTCCCCGTGCTGACCGTGTTCCTCCGTCCGTCCTGAGAGCAGGCTGCGTGCGCATCTCTGCTGCAGGCTCTGCTCCGGACTGACTGACTGTGTCTCACTGGCCTGAAGCAGTGACATGGTATTTGGAGGCAGGACCTGGTGATGAGCCCCTGAAGGTGATGGGACTAGTGTCCACTGAAGGAGACCTTGGACAGCTCCCTCCCGCCTCCCGCCAGGAGAGGACATGGTGGTGGTGGCCTGGCCAGACCCCTTGCTTGTGGACTCAGCCCCTGGCGTGGAGAGAGATGCACTTCCGTCGTGGATAAGGCCCCAGCTCGGGCATGTTTCTTACAGCAGCCCAGGCCGGGATGCACTCTTAGCTTCCTGTTGCTTTGGTCATCTCTGTGCAGGTTTGGGAAGATGGCTCTGGGGTAGCTGTATTTGTAGCTTATTGAGGAACCTCCACACTCACTTCCACGGTGGCTGCCACAGCCTGCATTCCCCCAGCAGTGCGAGAGGAGCTCCTGCTTTCCGCATCCTGGCCAACATCTGCTGTTTCCTGTGTTGTTGATTTTAGCTCTTCTGACAGGTGTGAGGGGATGCCTTATCATGGTTTTGATTCGCACGTCCCTGATGGTCGGCGCTGTCGCACATCTTGTCCTGTGTCTGCTGGCTGTCTGGACGTCTGCTCTGCACAAATGTCTACTGAAGCGCTCAGGCCGCTGGAAAGAACAAGTGAACTTGTACTTGTTCAGCTGTAGGAGTTCTTTATGTGGAACTGGTTTTTCTACTCTGTTTTGGTTTAGGCCCCCACCCAGCTGTAGAGGGGAAGGATGGGCTTGCCCTGGGCCAACCTGGAGCCAAATGGCCAGATGGAGCTGCACGGAGGCCAAAGGTCTGCAGTGTCCTCCAGCTCTCTGTCCTCGGCTGTCTACTGAGGATCTTTATCAGTCGGTGGTGTCTGCTTATCAGCTGGGGGCTGGGGGATGCCTAAGAAGTCTGCAGAGTGTCTGCCGTACACGAAACGGGACCTTAGTGATGAACATCTCATGGTCCAGCGATGTGGATGTAAGCAGCCCAGCAGAGGCGGGGAGGCTCCTGACCTTCTGGAAGGTGATGTCTTTGCTCAAGGAAAGGGGCTCCCTAGTTCAGGGGCTATGTGTGGGAGCCCTGGGGGTGGAGGGGGCCATCAAGCCTGTCTTCAGGGAGTAAGGTCAAGGAGACGTGCATGGGCATCTCTTGATGGTCTTGGGTCTCTAGCCCTGGAGGAGGGGCCACACTGCATGGACCTGTGGGGTTCTGGGACCACTGGAATTTCCTCAGATTGATTACTTTGATACTCCCTCTGCATTTCTTCCCAGTTGTCATGAGAAAAACACCATTTTTTTGTCCTTGGGCTATACTTGTCTTTGGGGGGATCAGGAAAAGGAGAGCTGTGGGTACGGCTCTTGGTTCACGAGTGAGGAGATTAGATGAGGTTTGTCTCACAGGTAGAATGAGACGCACACATGCCGGGCGTAGCATCTCTGTGTGGTTGGCACCCGCCGCATGCTCCGGCCAGGCTCAGTGGCACCGGGGCGTCCGGGCCTCCAGTAGCCGCCCTTGGCCCGTGACAGAGAGCAGCGGGCAAACACGGAGCTCAGTTTCCTCACTCAGGTGGTGGCGATGGGAGCGCTCCAGACCCGCTGCCCACAGGAGCTGAAAGACCCCTCTCTCCTTGCTGAAGGCTTGTTTAAGTAACCTGATGTCCCCACAGCACCCCCTCTCCCCTTGCTGAAGGCTTGATTGTTCCCATAGCTGGATGACAACATATATCCTGCACAAGCAGGATGTCTGTGATCACCCAGTCTGTCAAAAGAAAAGACAAATGAAAAGTAAAATGTAACTGGGACTTTCCAGAGTGCTGACCCAAGGAACCACCAGAACGCCCTGACCCCAACGCCCAATCATGCCTGAATCAAATTAATCAATTAGACTCCTGTAACCATGCATATCTGCTTCTGTAGGATCGCTTCCCGCCACCGCCTCCCGCCAGAACAAACCATTATGCCCTTGCCTTGAACACAGTGCCTGACAATGCTTGATTTAAGTTAACCAATCAGATCCCTGTAACCAAGCATCTGCTTCTGTAAGCTCGCTTCCCGCCACCCCAACCTTGCCCTATATAATCTGCTCCCCAACTTAGCCGGGCACGCTCAGCCCACAAAGGCTGATGTAACCAATAAAACCTCTTGCAACTTGCATCCAATGGAGGCTTGGTGCCTGCTTCTTGGGTGCGGATCGAAGGTCTTTCAGAGCATCCTGCTGGTGAAGGCCCCTGGCATCAACCCCCTTCCCTTCCCACTCCCCGCAGGGCTCCCGATAGTAACCAACATGGAAACACCTGTGTTCAAACCTTGATCTTGAAATCTACTTCTGGGGGAGCCCAGACTTCGATACCACAGAGGGCTTGGGGGAAGTAATCCCTCCCGTGACAAGAAAGGGTGTGTGCTACAGGCGGCCCTACCAGGTCCAGCCCAGAAATCCCAGCCATGACAGCCCCACGCTTACCACAGTGCTAAAGTGGGCAGCTATCTTTCCCAGCCAGCGGTCAAGGGCTGTGTGCCATGCTCCGGAGACCAATGTCTCAAAGAGCCCTGCACTTGGCGTTTGCGTAGAGGGCATGGGATCTCAGTGGTCACAGAGCTGACTGGGGGGAGTGTGATGCTCCTGATTTCTGCAGCTGGATTTATTTTCTGACTCCAAGTGCCAGGTGAGTGATTTCATCCCTTCACCTGTCCACTTACTGGGACCGCTGGCCCACTCTCGGCCCGAGTCCCTGACTTGGGGACCCTGAGGTGTGCATGCCTGTCTCTACACCCCTGAGAACCTGGCCTCCCCACACCTGCGGGTCCCAACCGGGACCTTCCTCCTCCTCAACACTCCCTCCCCAGGCCCCGGGGCAGGCGGTCGCTCAGCTGCGCTGGTCAGAATCACCTGCTCCCTCCACCGCCCTCTCCAGAGCAGTGGGGGCCTTCCCACAGGGAGCAGGGTGAGGATGGCTGGCTGGTGGGTCAGTGCTGCCTGCATTTCTTGCCTTTCTATGCTCACACCCTTGTCTCCATCTTAGAAGCCCAGAGAGAAACTCCACATCAGCAGTCCCTGCAGTGACGCCGGTTCTCACACTTAAATGGAGGGAGGGGTGTCTGTGTGTGTGCAGTGGGGGTGGCAGACAGCAGAGCAGTGTGCCCTGTCTGAGGTCCTCGGCGTCACCCTCCAGCCTCAGGTGTCTGGAATGCAGCAAGCATGAGCAGATGGCAGCAGCTTCTGCACACCCCGTGCCCCTGAAGTGAGTCCAGCGCAGGGAGTGCAGGGTCAGAGTGGCACCAGGGGAATGTGCCATGAGGCCCCTGTCCTGCTGTCCAGAGCTGGCTGGGGTCCTGGCTCGGGTGTGGGCAGAGAGCACGCCCAGCACAGAGCTCCGCGGCCTCCCCCTCTGCCCTCAGAAGCACGGTGTACATGCGGTCCGCGGCTCCTCCTGCACTGGGGCTGTCGGTGCATGCTCAGTGTGGGGCCCATGGCAGATGGCGAGGTGTGCTCCCCGTGGGTCTGGAGCGTGGGCTTTGGAGAGCGCTAATGTTTCTCAGATCTCCTCTGCAAAGCGCCAACTGTGGCAACACCGTCACTCAGGCCAGGAAATGGAAACATGCTGCCAGGTGGTGGGCCAGGCTGCTGCTTAATTAAGGAGCCTCCCAGCTTGCGGGCACCGGGTGTGGTTTGTAAATAGTTTGCGCACCGGCTGTGCCCACCCACGTGTGGTGGAAGTGCTCACTCACTTAGAGTAGGGGCTGTCCAGGCCCCCACCATCACTGGGAACAGGAGGGGTCTCTGTCTCTGTCAGACATTTATTCTCTGCCAGGCACGTTGTCTGCGTTCATCCTGAGAGCACAGCTGATGTCGAACTCACAGAAGTGCTCAGAACGTGTCGTGAGGCAAACCTGAATTCTGAGCATTGCTTCACTATGGTGCAATAGGCGGTTCTGTGTACCTCGGGCGTTATTGGGAAGATTCAGGAAAATTACGTGGATGGAAATATTCCAGTCTAGAATTTGCCAATTAACAATGCCTGCTGCGATGGTTAATCTTTTGTGTCAACCTGGCTAGGGCCCAGTACCCAGGTACTCAGCCAGACGTGATTCTGGATGTTTCTGCAGAGGTTGTGTGTGTGTGAGATGAGACTAAGACTTAAATCAGCGGACTATGAAAGAGGGATTATTCTCCATGGTGTGGGTGGGCCTTGTCTCATCAGTTGAAAGCCCTCCTAGGAAGGAGGGATTCTGCTCCCAGACGGCGTTCAGGCTGAAGTTGAGATGCTCCCTTGGGCCTACCACCAGCAGCCTCACTTGCCACAGTGCACATTTGCCAGCCTTCACCATCCATGAGCCCATCACTGGAAATAAGTTTCCATCTCTGTACACATCCCGTTGGCTCTGTTTCTCTGGCCGATCCTAACTAAAACACCAACGAGGAGGAGCACAGTTCAACAGCGTGAGGTGTACCTGGACGGAGTAGCAGGCATTCATTGAAGAGAACAGGTCACATCTGTGTCTTCTGACCGATGTTAGCCTCACAGACTAACTTTTATAGAGGTGGTTGAGCCTGGCCACACACAGGTGGCCAGTGAGATTGCAACAAACCGAGAAAACTGCACAGTCATGCTAGGTCAGCAACACGGGTGGCCAATTGAATTTTAATTTACCCTAGTAGATATATATGCACGCCCCACTGATTGGATGTCTCCACCTGGCCTGACCCGCCCTTGTATCTGGGCTTTGCAAGTAAGTTCCTCTGGGAGGGGCAGGGTCAACCCAAATTTACTGCATAGGGTCGATCTAAGTTTATTACTGCATAAACAACAAAATGGCTCCCTCTGGCTAAGTAGGCCCTTACATTCCCCCCTTTTCTTTGGAGATTAGTCAAATCCTTGACTTTTTAGCCAGTTCTATGTTCTCCTGCTATAAGGGGTTATACTGAGCATGTAAGACTAACATTTTTATCGCTCTAATTTTCTTTTGTACAAATGACATTAGGGCATTAGTAATGCACGGGCCAAAAAGTAACATTAATACACAGTCGGCTGATGAGTTAGCCATTCACCGCTTTGTATAATCTTTTCCATTTTTCCTAATTCCGTTCGTCTAATTTCCCACCTGTATTTTTTTGTCTTATGAGGTGACTCAAAAGCTCTTACACAAACAGTTCACAACAGGAGTAACAATGAACTCAGTCTTTTGAGTCTTAGCTTTAGTCCATGGTCAGTCAGGTCCGTGGGCTGCGGCTTCCATCTCTGGGGGACGTCCTCATCCTCGGCTTGTTTGATGTGACCCACGTGAATCCAGGCCTTGATGCCTTCTACTTTTATTGCCATGGGGGTACTCAGGATGATGGTAAATGGTCCCTTCCAGTGAGGCTCCAAGTTTCCCACTTGGTGGTGGCATATCCAAATCAAGTCCCCGGGTTGGTAAGGATGTGATTCCACCTCTGTCTTCTTCTCAGTGTGAGCAGTTCAGATCCCTGCATGGGCTAGACAGACGGTAATGCCTGCAGTGACTGGAGTACAGACTGATTCGTCATTTCTGCTAGAGCAACCTCTTGTAGCTGAGGGCAGAGCGGGGCGGGGGAGTGTCTCCTGAACATTATTTCAAAGGTCACCTTGTTTAAGTAGGGTGTACACCATGCCCTGAGGAGGGTGAAAAGAAGGAGATCCACCCATCCATTGCCAGTCTCCAGAATTAGTTTTGTCAAGGTCTCTTTAAGAGTCCGGTTCATTCTCTCTACTTGCTGGGAACTCTGGGGCCGGTAGGCACAATGTGGTTTCCAATTAGTGCCCACAGCCTTGGCCAATGTCTGTGAGACTGAACTCACAAATGCAGGGCCGTTGTCTGACCGGATCGCGAGAAGCAGCCCAAACCTAGGAATTATTTCTTCTAATAGCTTTTTGGCTACCACTCCTGCCGTCTCATGTTTGGTGGAAAAATCCTCTACCCAGCCTGAAAAGGTATCTACAAAAACTAATATATACTTGTGTCCATACTTTCCCTGTTTCATCTCTGTAAAATCTACTTCCCAATAAATTTCTGGTTCCTTACCTCTTTCTCTTTTCCCTCTTCTCATTCTAGTTCCTCCCGCATTAACTGCCTGGCATTGAGCACATCTATCAACTACATCCTGAACCATAGGCCCTAATTTAGAAACCTGGAACTGCTTGCCTGTAAGATCCTTGAGTTTTCGTGTCCCCAAATGAGTACCCTGATGTATCTAGTCTACTAACTTCTTACTTAGTCTTTGAGGAAGAACTAACTTTCCTGTTTTAGTCTTAGCCCAGTCCCCTTCATAGTCCATTTTAGCCCATTTTTGTAAATACTTTAAATCTTCCTCTGAATAGTCTGGTTTTTCTGGTAGGGCTGGAGCCAAGAGTGTAACCAGTTCTTGCACTGTTTCTTGGGCTGCTTGCTTTGCGGCTTGATCTGCTAATTGGTTTCTTTTTGAAATCAGATCAGTCCCCTTTTGGTGTCCTGGGAAATGCATAACAGCCACCTCTTTTGTGTCCCAAATAGCCTGGAGGAGAGCAAATATTTCTCCTCTGTTTTTAATTCCTTTTCCTTCTGCTGTTAATAGGCCCCTTTCTTTATAAATAGCCCCATGTATATGGAGAGTAGCAAAGGCATACCTGCTGTCTGTATAGATGTTGGCGGTTTTACCTTTGGCCATCTGCAGTGCCTTGGTGAGTGCAATCAGCTCCACTTTTTGCACCGAGGTTCCGTGTGGCAGGGCTGCCATCCAGAGTTCCTGCTCAGGGGAAACCACCACAGCCCCCACATACCTCTTTCAACTGACCATGTAGCTACTCCCATATGTGAACAGAGTCATCTCTGCATCTGGGAGGAGAGTGTCTCTGAGATCCGGCCTTATTCCTGCGACTTGGGTTAGGACCTCCCCGCAGTCGTGTGGGTAGTAAGCCAGCTCTTCTGGCAGCAGCTTGGCTGGATTTAGCACCGCTGGGGGCTGGAATGTCACTCTTGGTTTGTTGAGTAGGAGGGCCTGATACCCCGTCACTCGGGTGTTTATCATCCATCAGTCTGGTGGAGTCCAGAGAAGGCCCTTGATAGTGTGGGTGGTGGTCAAAATGAGATTTTGACCCAAAGTCAATTTACTTGCATCCTTGACCAGGAGGGCCATGGCGGCAATTATGCAGAGGCAAGGAGGGAACCCAGCTGCTACTGGATCTAGTTTCTTCCTAATATAGGCTACTAGCCTTTGCCAAAGCCCAAATCTGAATCAAAACTCATTTGGACACCCCTGTCTTTTCATCCACATACAAGTGGAAGGGCTTGCTAACATCTGGGATGACCAATGCTGGGGCATTCAGTTAGGCTGTTTGTAACTCCCAAAATGCTCCTTCTGCCTCAGCTGTCCACTCTACCATAGTGAGTCCCCCTTTTGCCAGTTCATAGAGAGGTCGGGCAATCTCTGCAACCACTGGATCCACAGCCTACAGTAGCCCACCATCCCAAGAAACTCCCTCATGGAGATCAAAGCCTAAATAAGTGGCATGGCTCTGACAGAGCTGGGCTTTCTTTGCTGACACCCAATACCTTTTTTGCTGCAGAGTCTGTAAGAGAGCTCTCATCCCCCCAAAACATGACTCCTAGTCCTCAGTGGCTATTAGCAAGTCATCAACATACTGTAACAGAGTGACTCCCAGGTTGGAGGTTCTGTACTCACACAAATCCTCATGTAGGGCCTCGTCAAAGATAGTGGGTGAATTCTTGAATCCTTGGGGAAGTCTTGTCCAGGTGAGCTGGCCTTGGAATTCTTCCTGTGGGTCAGACCACTCAAAAGCAAAGAGGGGTTGAGACTCCCTTGCTAAAGATATGCAGAAAAATGCATCTTTGAGATCTAAGATGGTATAACCAGTTCTTTGGGGGCCCAGGTGGGAAAGTAGGGTACAGGGGTTAGGCCCAATTGGGTGGATATCCTCAACCCGTTTATTTGTCCATTTATGTCTTTCTGTGCCATTTGCCCCTTGTAGCAAGACTTCCTCTCTAGATAGTTTTCCCATCGGTTTAAGTAATGATGAAAATTGGGCTCCCGTGTCCACTAAAAAATCAATTGACTTCCCCTCCACTTCAATTTTTACCTGAGGTTTGGGGAGGGGCTCTGAACTATGGCCCCTTCATTCTCTGGTGGCTAGCATTGCTGTCTTCCATTTGGGGTACTCCCTGGCCCAATGTCCTTTTTTCTTTATAGTAAGCGCACTGATCTGAATATAAGTCTTCCCTGCCTTCTCTGTGCTTAGGCTTTTCCTTCCATTTACCATCCCCTACCTGCTTTTCCTTTTCCATTGACCTCTTTCCCCTGGCTCCTCCCTGCCTCATGTAATGCCAAAACCTTAACCAGTTTTTTTGTCTATTTTTCATCCTCTTGTGCATCACTGTTGTTAAACATCTTTTCTGCTATTCCCACTAACTCAGATTATTCTCTTGAAATCCTTCAACTTTCTGAAGTTCCTTCCCTATATCTGGGGCTGACTGGCTGGCAAAGGCAAGATCGTTTAAATGAGCTATCGTGCAACTTCCCTGAAGTTTACCTCAAGTTGTCTAGCTTAGGTAAACAAACATTTAAAGACAACCAAATCTAGAATTTAACATCCATAAAGGTGTGTTATTTAAAACACAATTTTTCTCTCTAAAATAACCCTCATTTCCAGAGATAGCCAAATCAGGACTAATTTATTTGACTTGCTGAGACCTTTTCGTTTCAGAGGGTTCAGATAGAGAGAAAAGTTGAATGCCTTGATTTGTTTACAAATGAGTACTTTTACATCTCTGTAAGTTACAGATAACTTAAGAAAAAGTTTCCCTAGTCTGGAAGAGCAAACATTACAGAACCAGTAATGATTAAAATAAGACAAAACATTAAGAGACACAACTTTACAATCTTTCAGTTTATCTAGTCCCATGTTACTAATTGTCGTTTAGTCCGAAAGCAGCTTTTACTTCTGGACATTCTTACCCATTTCAGTTTTAATATTTTAACATATCAAAGACTTGTATTTGTCCTGAAAGTCTCCCATATGAATTTTCTTTAAGGCAGAATTCATTTTACAAGAGAATTCTTAGAAGGTAAATTTATAAATCAATTAAGCACAAAACATGTTTACCAGCAGATTTCAAAAGCACAAACCCAGTTCTAGCAACCAATGCTCTAGCATTTTATCCCATTTGGTTAAGACCTAGATGTACAACAAATATAATTCCATTTGTCATCCAAGCAAAACTTTAAAGTTTCAGGTTACCAAACACTTTGAGAGCTACTTTAACAATTACCCATTAAAACCCTGAGACAGACAATTAACCATCAGTTTTAGTCATCTCTTTGCTAACAGATTTCATGTTCCACCTTTGCCCACTCCACTTTAGACGCCATGCTTTCCCGCCAGCAAGGGGGAGGGGCTAGGCAGTCCACGTCGGGCCAGAGAAGACAGGAACTTCCCCAAAACAAAGGGAGTTTCAGCACCTGCTTGGGACTATTCCTTAAAGTCTCTGCCTTGAGTTTGACTAACCACAGTTGGCTCCAGTTATAGCCATTAACACAAGAAATGAGCAAGGGAGAAGCCCCACATCTATTAGGAGGAACGGAGGGATGAAAGTCAGAGTCCCCGGGGGGACTCTCTGCCCCATCCCTTCAAACACAACAGACAACAAAAAGACAAGGCAAGGAAAACCGCAGACCCAGCGGCCTTTACCCAGAACCTGCTGCCGGTGGGGATTATCTCGGTCCCTGGTGACCGCCTAGGGGGACTCGAAACCCCTGGCAGGTCCCTGACCACCCAGGGGGACTCAAACCCCCCAGAAGTTCCCCTGACCTCTTAGGGATACTTGAACCCCCTGACTGCCTGACTGCCTAGGGGGACTCAAACCCCAGGTGACTGCCTAGGGGGACTCAAACCCCCGCCACCCAGGGGGACTTGAACCCCCGGTGACTGCCTAGTGGGACTCAAACCCCCTGACCGCCTAGGGGGACTCGAACTCCCTGTGACTGCCCAGGGGGACTTGAACACCCCGGCTGGTGCCCAGACCACCCAGGGGGACTCAACCCCCCTGGTTGTCTAGGGGGACTCGAGCCCCCTGGCGATCTGGCAGTGGAGGGATGGGGCGTCCCTGCATCCTCTCCAGCCCTGGGGAGCATGGCTGCATCTAACTTCTCCCTGGTGGGCTATACCCTGGAGCTCCACACTCAGACAAACAGACAGGATCCCGAGATCTTACCTCGGGAGGCTTTTCCCAGAAATTCTGATACTGGCTCAGTTCTCGTTGTTTGATCCCAGACGAGCCCCCAATGTTGGGTCTGTAATCAAAGGAACAAGACAGATACAAAGCGAAGGTCAAGCAAAGCTTTATTTCATGCTAAGCATCAAGAATCAAACTGACTGGTCAGGGCCATCTCTTACAAAGAGGTGACCCCTCCCAGCCTCACAGACTAACTTTTATAGAGGTGGTTGAGCCTGGCTATACACGGGTGGCCAATGAGATTGCAACACACCAAGAAAACTGCACAGTCATGCTAGGTCAGCAACACAGGTGGTCAGCTGAATTTCAATTTACCCTAGTAGATATATGTGTGCCCCACTGATTGGATGTCTCCACCTGGCCTGACCCGCCCTTGTATCTGGGTTTTGCAAGTAAGTTCCTCTGGGAGGGTCAGGGTCAACCTAAGTTTACTGCATAGGGTCAATCTAAGTTTATTACTGCATAAACAACAAAATGGCTCCCTCTGGCTAAGTAGGCCCTTACACCTAAGAGTGGGTGCTCCGTGTCGTTTGGTTGTAACCTCGTGCACTGCTCCAAATGACCCTGTTTCCAGCCCCCTTCCAGCCAGGGGTCCCAGGGGCTGCGACAGTCGTGTGGGCCACAGGGACCAAGGACACCCCCTCTCCACCATGCGGGAGCTGAGGGAGGGCAGCCCCGGGGCTGGGGTCAGGATGGACTGCATCCAGGCTTGTCCTGTCTCCCTGGGACACCTTGGGGGTTCTCAGGGATGCTGATGGCAGCACCCTGGCATGGGTGGGTAGTACTTCCTACCCAGGTGCCCCTCAGCCCTGGCTTCCTGCTGTGCACTCTTCAGACTCTGATGGGATCCCCTCCCCCACCCCCGAGCTGGCCTCTGACCAGTAGACGTTCCTGCTCACCATTTAGTGGTCCTGGGAGGCTCTTGTGCTGTCAGCAGGGTGCCCATGCTGCAGCCTGCGTGGTGTAGACCACTCTGTCCATGTTGGCCTGGAAGTCTGCCTTGGGCTTATGAGAGGGAGGAAACCCCTTTCCCCGGGGGGGGGGGGAAGAGGGAAGCTCCCCAGAGCTCTGGACAGCCCCGAGGGACCTCGTCTCACCATCCCATCTCCCTGGGATGTGTGTGACTCTGGGATCACCCCATGCAGACCCTCCCGAGATGACCCAACGTGTCTTTGTAGCGAGCGCCCTGTTCTCATCCTGTGATGGGACACGGCGTCCCAGCATGGACCCAGTGAGCCCCCTCCATGAAGGCACGCAGTGCTCTTCCCACCCGAGGATGGATCTTATCCCCTCCTGTAGCACTCGGCTGCCCTGCAGTCTTCTCAGATGCACAGAATGTGCCAGAAGCAATGCCAGGTTTTTCAGGGCTGGCCTCTGAGAGGCCGTCCCATGTTCCCACTTCCCCACCATGTCACCGGGGGGAGGGGCCACCTGCAAAGAGAGGCCCCTGGGGAGGACAAACCGCAAGCCACTTCTGCCGGTCCTCTGCCCAGCACGTGTGAGCGCTCCCAACCCCTGCCACCCAGCAGAGGGCTTCTGCGAATGTGTCCCACCCTGTCAACCCACACTCACAGGAAATGACATGACCCTGTGGTTCGGCTAGCCCCCAGATGCTGGAGTGGCAGCAACAACTGGAGCCGGGAGCCACAGCAGGTTTTAGAGGGAAAGGGTGGTGCCATCGACTTGGGTTGGTGTTGAGTCTCCGTGAGTGACCTGGCAGGTTGACAGTGTGTCCCAAAGTGAGAGGCAGGGGAAGGGGTGTTGTGACGGGACACTGGCAGGGTCGTTGGGGAGCCTCCCTCTGCTGGGGACACGGGCACTGCTTAGATCCCAGTCTTCCAGTCCCAGGCTGTGGTCTGCTGGGGGGTGAGCTGTATGTCCCAGCCCTTGCCGCAGGCCTGCTGTCCCACTCTCTGCACACATTTCTGCACCCGTTGCTGGTGTAGGGTTCAGGCAATGCCCTGCACCCTGTTCTCCCATGATGGATGTCCGAGTCACCCAGATGGTGGAGACAGAGCCCCCTGGGTGCAGTTGGAGGCCAGCATGCCACCTGGGGGCCTGCTGCCATAGCCCAGGGGTTCCAGGAAGCACAGGCAGATGTTTTCTGGCTGCAGCGGGCCAGCAGTCCTGCTCACCCTCAGACGGGCCATTAACCCCCTCTCACGGAGGGAGGGGCATCACACATTTGGGGACCGGCTATAGAACCATCCTGGAGGCACTGAGTTCGTCCACCACTGGCTTGGCTTCTGTTTCTGCCATGGAAATGCTATGTCCCAGACGGGACTTCCCCCTCCCTGGATGCTGGGCCCTGTGGCAGGAGAGTGGCCGTGCTGTGGTTGCCTTGGGTGATGGTGGTGGTGATGGTTATGGTGCCGCCAGGCTCTGAAATGGGACCTGCTTGTTAGTGCAGCAGAGCCGGGTGGGGCCTGCCAGCTGGAGGTGCAGGACATGGGGCAGGACACAGTGTCAGCCAAGACATGGGGAGCTATCTGTAAGGCAGAAGGGGGACGGAAGGTGAAATGAGGAGGGCCTGGTCGCTGATAGGCTGTGGGGCTGGGTGGGAGCCGTCTGGGGAACCCCAGGAGCCCCTGCTTTGGGGTGGGGCTCACCCTGAGGCCAGCCAGCCATCAGACAGGGCTGAGTAAAGGAGGCCCAGAGGAGCCAGAGGAGTCTGCATGGAGGGCAGCTTGTTGGGGGGGTCCCCCAGGTGGCCTGCCTCGGGTGATCCCCCACCAGAGTGCACTGGACTCCCAAGGACTCAGCCTTGAGCTGGTTCAATGCCCTGTGCATGGGAACTCATTCATTCATCGTTCCTTCAGCCAACTAGCATGTTCCGAGGACCTGCTGTCTGCTGGGCGCGCTCTTCCAAGTGGGACGTAGAGGGATGGACAGGACAGAACGGAGCCAGCCCTCAGGAGTTGGAAGTCCGGTAAACAGACGACTCTGGCCTCCTGCCCACGCCCTGTGTCCCCAGGGGAGGCGGTCTCTCCAACCCTCTGCCAGGACGTCTGCCGGGACCTTCCTGGCATCACTCGCGGGCTTACCCGGTGGCTGCGTGCCACATTTGGCCGACGGGTTAAATCTCTGTTCCCAGTCCCACTTGCCCCTCTCTGCAGCAGCCTTTCTCGTCTGTCCCGTGTGGACATGGACCCTCGTGTGAGGATGGAGGTGTGCTCAGAGGAAATCCTCCATCCCAGGGACGGGGAGGTCCTGGCCCTTGGAAGCTGCAGCTTCTGACACTGGGGCCCCGGGTGTCCTAGTGCAGGTGTGACCTTCACAGCCCCAGCAGTGACGGTTCTAGCTGCTGCCCCCAAATCCAATTCCAAAAATAACATCTATTAGACTCTCACGGTCTCCGTCTCTAACTTCTGTCCCCACAGCTCCTTCACGCTCACATTGACAGCATCTCCATTCCCCAGGGCGGCTGTAAAACAGAGTCAGGGTCCATCATGTCTCCTTCGCAGGGCTGATAAGTGCCGCAGAACAGACATCCTGTTTTCATTTTTATTGTTGAAGAATGCGTGCCAGATTTCCACAACACGGGATTCTTGCTATTAGTGAGGAGCTTTTATTAGGAGAACTTTTTCCTTGCTAGCAGAGTGGGAACCGGGAAGAGTGTTTTCAGGGTTGGGCAAAGGCAGTTCAGACAGAGGTCAGGAGGTCTAGGGGACACTTGTCGCTGGAGGTTGTTGCTGGCTGAGCAGCGCGAGAGGTGTTCCTCTAACCCGTCTCAGAGCCATGCTGAGGGGCGCATGCATCTTGGAGCCGAGAAAACTGAGCCTCAGACCCGTGGCCGGCTTGGTCACCATCCCTACACCCTGTCCTGTGCTTCGGGACGTTCAGGTGGGAAGGCAGCATCCTTTGGCCTGTGGTAGACCCTTCGTCACATGCTTCCTGCCAGCCCTTCCCGGCTTCCGGCTAACAGCCCCAGCCAGGTGGCCCTTTCTGGGACCCCCGAGGGCATCTTTCCTCTGGGAGGCCCCGTAGAGCAGTACTAGTGGAAGTTTTTATGTGTCGTGTTCTGAACGTCACACCCGAGCTAAATCTGTGCTGATTCAATTAGTACACGTAAGCAGACGGACTTCTTCATTGTCCCACGACTGGATCCTGGGTGAGCGGCTTCTCTCTGGACACAGTCCTCCTCACCGCTGGCCTGCAAGCGGCTGGCTGGGCCCTCCCTGGTCAGCCTGTGTGCCTAGCGGTCTTGCAGCAGGACGGCAGAACTGAAAGCCCACTGCCCCCCTGCCCCCATCCCGCACACATGGGAGACTGAGGGCCGGGCAGCCAGGGTGGCACACTGCTCGGAGCCACGCAGATGGGCTTCTGTCCCAGGGGATCAGCCCGAGGCCCAAGGGGCTGTAGAAGCTGCACCTGAGGAGCTGGGCCAGATGGGGTCCTGGGCTCCAGAAGATGCCATGTCCCGCTGCCCCCAACCTGGGAATGTGTGACCTCACCTTGCAGGAGGGGCTTTGCCAATGCGACTGATTCAAGGTTCTCACTGGGGGTGGGGGTGATCCTGGACTGTTGGGACGTGCCCCAGGTCAGAGGAGGAGCCTCCTATGTGGAGGCAGGTGGGTCTGCGTCGGATGAGATGAGACAAGGGGGGCAGAGGTGTGTGTGTGCGCACATGTGCATGCGTGGAAGAGACACTGGGAGCGAGGGAAGCAGGTGGAGGTTCGCCACTGCTGCTGGAGGTGGAGGAGGGCCCTGGGGCCCAGGGCACAGGTGCGTCTGGATTCCGTGGAGACAAGAGAACGCACTTGCCCGGGTCCTCCAGAAGGAGTGCGGCCCCAAATTCAGACCTCGTGGCTCCAGAGCTGCAAGAGAGTATGTGGTGACTTGTCCCGGTGGCCGCGGGAAACCCACTGGAGGCATGACACCCCGCCTCTAGTTCAGGAGGGAGATGGGCTGTGAGCGGTGGGTCTCGGTGTGGACTGTGACCTCGGGATGACAGGGGTGGCGATGGCCCGGAAGCTTCAGGCCACACACGCACAGTGGCTTTCTTGGCGCCTGGAAGATGGGCTCATACAGTTTTAGGCAATCAAATCAATCAAGTTAAAGAACAAAAACAGCTGAAGAAGAAAAAAGTCAAGTGTATGTTTTGGCACACGATGGAACTTGTAAAGTCTTCGAGCAAAGTTTTCATGCAGACGCCACCATCCGCTCTGCATGTTCAGAAATATCTTTCCACTGTGCGCTCCCAGTTTCAGTTTTCTGGAGTGAGGAGCAGACAAGCTTCAACAGACGCCTGCCTTCCTTGGTTGGCGGACTGTCACGGGCCAGCCTGATGGGGTTCTCCCCCACGTGGACAGTTTCCATGAGTCTGGGGGAACGGTTCTCGGGGGCTGCCTGTGCCTGGATCCCCCCCCCCCGCCGGAGCCCTTCCATGCTGGTCACCCGCCAGTGCTGGAGGCCCAGCTTCGGGAGCTCCGTCCCAGCCAGTGCGGGGGTGGAGGGTGTGTCAGCCTTGCTCAGGGAGGGGGTGTCCCCATGGTTTGGCCACGGTGGGTGACCAGCCACCAAGGACCTACTTCCCTGAGACAAGAGGGTACTCCGTTGGTCACAGACTGTCGGTGATCTCTGCTTGTCCAGGTGCCGAGGCCCTGCATCTCGGGGAGCAGCACGGAAGGATCTAGGGCAGGTGGGGCACCCACCGTGTGAGCTCCTGCGGGGAACTGATGGCACGTGGCTCCGCAGCTCAGGGCTTGGGACCATGTACCTGCTGCAGGCCATGCCTGGGGCTTACCAAAGCCACCAGCCTCAGGGAACTCGTTGTTTTGAGAAAAAAAGCTGATCCTTACACAGGTCGGGCTGCAGGCCCAGCTTAGACAGGTGTGGAGGAACACAGAGAAGAGAGCGTCGCCTCAGATCACAGGGGAGGGAGCATCGCTGTGGACACAAGGGTCTCTCGGAGGAGCTGTGTCTCCCACTCATGCAGGAGAACCAGGGAGGGGCTGGACACTGTGACATTCCAGTGGCTTCGGGGCCACAGGCTGGGGGCGCTCCTATAGGCCTTTCTTGCCCTGTGGACTGAGAGTCCCTGGGGACGAGAACTCTGTCTTCTGATCCTTCTTGCCCTTTGCTCCTGAGGGGATGACCAGCAGGCCGACAGGACCTGGACATGGTCCAGCACCAAGAACGTAGTCTTCCTCTCCGTCCTGCTTTCCCAGGGCTGGGCCTGGGCCTTGACGTCCAGGGAAGGAGCTTGCCCTGGCCTGGGGCTCTCGGGTGGGTCCTGGGGATGGCGCTCACAGTGCTGGGGGAGAGGCCTGGCAGCATCTGATGCCTTCCTCCCTCCCTCCGTGCTCAAGGCCTGTGTCCCGACCGCACGCCCTGGTTGCCGTTCAGATGGTTTGGATGTGGGGACCGCGGCTTCCATGGAAGCCCCTCGCCTCTGACAGGCCACATCCTAGGGCCAGTGAGGCCGTGTTCTCTCTGACTTCTGCGCCATCTCGCCCAGATCTGAGCATGCTCCCGGGGTCCAGGAGGCATGCGCAGCCCTGTCACCCCGTCTGCGCTTTGATGAGCTCCTGCTTTGAGGGCTGCAGAGGATCCGTCACGGCCAGAAGAGGACATCCCCGTCAGAAGGACCGCTGCCCCCAGCCTCCAGCCTCCTGGGCCTTTCTGGTTGTCTGTCCTTCCTGTCGCAGGAGGAGCTCAGAACCAGCAAGTCGCCAACTGCTGGGGCGCCGGCTCAGGTCCCAAGAAGGTGGTGTCTCTCTGAAGCGTGGGGCTGTCCTGGCCCCGTCACATGCAGGGCGAATTCTAGGTCCCTCGTCCTGGCGGTGAAGACGCCTTTCTTCCGGGGCCGACCTCTTCTGCACACCCCTCACCCCTGCGGCCCGGGTGCTGCGCGGAGGGCTGGTCGGGCCCCCAAGCGCTGTGCAGTGTGGAGCCGCCCACGTGTGCGCTGCTTGGAACAGCCTGACTGCTCCCGGCCAGAGCCAACCCCTGCTCCTCCAGGCAGGGCCAGGCCGTCTCACACCGTGTCCCCCAGCGCTCTGCTCGACCCGAGTGCGAACAGGTCGCACTCTGGTGGTTTGCCTCACGGCCCATCCCCCACTGCTCTGACCCTTCCCTGAGGACGGGGTGCATGTCACGTGGGATCCTCGCCTGCTCTGTCCTGGCACAGGGACGCTCATGGTATCCCTGGGAAGAGTGGCTGGCACTCGGCGCCTGCTGGAGGATGTGAGAGCCCGTCTGTGAGGAGCTGCCCTATTCCAGCCGAGCTCAGGACCGGAAGAGGGGGCCAGAGGGAGACAGGCAGTCTTGGACATGGCTGCTGGTGGCCGGGTGAGGAGTTCCCAACTTAGCAGAGTCACAAGGCCTTGTGAGTCCCCAGCTCTGGTCCACACCAGACCTTGCGACTGCCCCACCCAAGAGGAAAGCTTTTCTCAGACGGTCAAGTCCCTGCTGACAGAGTCCACAGCATGGAGAGGATCAAAGTCTGGTGGAGAAGGTGAGCACCAAGAGTGGTTCATGTTATGACCGAGGGGAGCGCGGGCCCCTGTGGGCACATGCAGTGGGGCTGAGGACTCCTTTGACATAGAGAGTGTGAGAATCTTCAGGGTGACTCCTGAGTAACCAGGGAGCGCTTCCTGGTGGAGGTGACCCGAGAGCAGTCTCAAGGACTTCATCATCGGTGGCAGTTGTGCAAAGGGAAGAGGCCGCTGGCGTGAAGTCCCCGTCCTGCATAGCGCAGCAGGGTGTGTGGAGAACTCACACGTCGTGCTGCAGCCAGAGCCCGACATGCTTGCTGGAGGGCAGTGCAGGGGGGTTGCTGAGGCACCAGAGGAGCGAGTCGGGCAGGAGTCGGGAAACTGTCAGGAATCTCGGGGCCTAGTGAGAGCTGACGCCCTCCCGTGTTCTTCACTGAGCTAGCGTACGGGGCACACCAGGACCCTGAAGGACGGGCCTCATGTCAGGCTCCCTTCTGCCTTCAGGCCGTCCTGAGATCCCGGGGCACAGAGGGGCAAAAAAGGGGGTGGCTGACAGCTGGTATCGGAAGCCTGGTCAGACAGAGATGTGCACGTGCGGTCGATCGCGGATCGGCACAGAAGGTGCCCTGAGACGCTGACTCTGACGCACAGCTGGCCGAACGTGCGGGCATTTTCCTCCTGGACGCTGAGGCGTCTTCATTTCAGAAGAGCAGGGAGCCGAGCCTCGAACCCCCGTCGGCCCGCAGGGTGAGGACGTCTTCCCCACGGTGTGCTCTAATCTAATTGCCGCGCTGGGCACAATCAGCTCCGTGGCCACTCATTACCATTCAGACATCAGCACATATGACCAAAGATCCCCCACTCGTGGAGGTTCCCATCCGTCTGGGCGTTCCTTCCCTTGCGAGGTTGAAAACTGCAGGCTCCAACCCCTTCTGTTCCCGCGAGTGTCAGAGGCTCCCAGGTTAGCGTCAGTCTCGTTTGCTTGCACCTGTGAGCACCCACAGGCGGGGCGCAGGGTGGGCCAGCCCTCAGCAGCATCTAGACGTCATGAGTCACCAGCACCATGGCCTCTGGGAAGGGGAGGTCGGCCTGGACTGGGAAGACTGCATGGAGAGAAGTGGTTTCCGGGCTGGGGCCCTCAGGCCGACTTTGGGAGCTCCTTCGTGCCCCAAAGTTATTTGCAAAATGGGACTTCAGTGTGTGTTTCTGTAAACAAGGACATTGTCCCACACAACCAGGACACAGCCCCCGACCCAGGGGGTAGCCATGGTGTGCCTGATCCCAGAGCCCACGCCCTCCAGCTGTGCTGATGATGTGTGTTACCCTAGGACCACGTGCTGCCCTGAGTTCTCCCATCCCCGGGACTCCCTCGGGCTAGAGAGGCCCTCGGCTTTACCCTGAGGTTGCAGAAGGCTATGGGACAGGAGTCTGGGTCCGTGTGGGGCTCCTCAAGAGAAAGGTGTGTCGATGTGTCCTCTGAAGGAATAGAGGACCTGTTCCCAAATGTCCTGTTGCTGGAGGCAATGGCTCCAGTCCCCTCATCAGGATGACATCTGTCACGCCTCTGCACTGAGACCATGCTTCGCGTTGTGTCAATATTTTACTCCTCGTCACATTTTCAGTTAATTTGTATGTGCACATCTATGTGGACTCACGGTTTCCTGTTTTACTCAGCAGGTTCTAACCATTGCTACCACCATTTGATTTCATAGTCATGTTATCTCGTATTTGGCCAGTGGGAGCTCTCTGTGTCCCTTGACCTGTCCTGGCTCTGTCCCCATCATTCTATGAACACCTCCTTGCTTCAGGTTCACCTCGACCTCCCCAGGTCTGGGATTAGTCCCTTCTCTGAGGAGCCCTTTCTTCTTTCAGTGGGAAGTGGTACGTAGAAGCCCAGACACAGATGCTAGACATGCTCAGTGCTTTTGGGGCGCCCCTGCTTTCCGGCTCACTGAAAGGACAGAGCTGAGATGTCTGTGAGATACTGTGTTATGCTACATTACATGTTGTTGCTTTCTGCGTGTAGCTTACATATATTGTATGTATGACCGTATGGTGCATATCCGAACATACCGTCAGTCCCTGTTACGCACACACGCTGATAATTCTGCATTCGTCTCCAGACACCGGAAGCCCTGAGTTCACATCGGTACACCTGGTTCAGATTTGGGTTTTCTCTCTGTCAGTATTTGTAACTCCCTCCCCATGATGACCAACTTGGTGCGTCTGAACACAGGGGTGTGAGCAGCAGAACTAGCTCGCGTCCCAGTTTTGGAGGGTCAGGGTGGCGGGACTGGCTCTGGCTGAGGCTGGGAGGAAAGAGTGGCCCAGGCCTCACCCCTGTGACTGTGGTCACCAGCAGTTTCTGGTGCTCCTTGGCTTGCAGAGGCTCACCCATGTCTCTGCCTTTGTGCTCTCCATGTGTGGATTCCTCTGTTCAAATTTCTCCTTGTAAGGATGTCAGTCGGACCAGCTTAGGACCTGCCCCGCTCCCGTGTGACCCCGTCTTAGCCAGTCAGGCCCACAGCAGTCCTGGTTGGAGGCTGCCATGTGGGCACTGAGGGGCCACGAGCTGCCTGTAGCATGGCCAGGACTGCGGGTGTGGAACATGGGCAGAGAACAGGAGTGGGCTCCAGCCGCCCACGTGGGTCTGTTTAGTGGGAGGGCCTCACCCACGGAGCGATGTCCAGCAGGTCGGTGAGTGCACCAGTTTGCAGCTTAGGGCTGGGGTCGGGGGAAGGGTGCACATTCGATGTTACTGGTGTTAGCCGTGACGTGTCACCTGAGCAGAGATGCCGGAGTGGGCACAAGGGTCTGGTGGAGGTGACCACCGTCCGAGTGGGGCTGGGACAGGCTGCAGGTCGCTTGTCAACCCCCGTCTGATGGCGCCTTGCAGGAGGGAGGAGAATGTGGACGTCTTGACTCGAATATGTCCCAGGAAAGTCAGTCCCCTGTGGGACTTCTGCTGGGCCCATGCCGAGGACCCCTGTGTTGAGGAGGGAAATTCATACCAGGTGGATGGCAGGTTCAAGGCCCGACTCAGCCCTGGACCTCAGAACCTGCCCATCGCCCTCCAACGCGGGGACTCCACAGCACCACATCTGCTGCCCGACAAGTGTGGGGCACGTCGGGGTTAGGGGTTGTGCTGGTGTCCTGACCCGTCCAGTCCTCACACACACGCTCATAGGCCCGGAGAGATCTACAGTCAAGGAAACGCAGTCCTAGGCTGGATTAATGGGACTGGATGGAGGGGTGTGGAAGGGGCCCAAACTTCTGGAGCCGCACACCTCCAATCGTCAGACTTGCACAGCCCCCACCGCTGGCCGTGTCCACTCCCCCCAGCCCTGACCCCTCTACCGTGGATGCCGTGCTCTTGCTGACCAGCTGGTTTCTCTGTCTGTCCTGCTCTCTCGCTGCCCTCAGCCCTTCCTCCACTGGCCAGAGCCCAGACTCTGATTGCGCCCACCACATGCATGGCTCTGGGCCCCCACCTCCTGGGTCTGCCCCAAGCTCTCTGGCTCTCCAGCCACTCACCTCCAGGGAGGCTTCCCTGAACCACCCCCCACCCCGTGCCTGTGAACACACTGCTGTACCAAGCACTGTATGAGACGGTCCCCTTTCACCTGCCTTGTCTGTAGCGACCTCGGTCTTGGGGTCTCCAGGGTCCACCTCATCCTCTCTCCTTGACCTGAGGGACCCAGCTCTGCTTCCCCAGACCCAGCAGAAGCAAATCAGTCCAATGCAGATGACGAGGCACAGGCTTTCATGGACCTTCGAGGTCACCTACTTCCTTGGCCGTGCTGGTCACCAGGTGTGCACAGACTCTGTCGTCATCAACTCGTAGGAAGTCCCCAGAGCTCTGGTCCACACGGGGAGGTGTGCAGGACCCAGGTCTTGGTGTGTCACCCTCGCCCCTGCCTGGCCCCAGAGCATGTGGGGCCTGGCCTGGTTCCCCAGTTCTGGCAGAAGCCTCCGAGGGGACCCACGAGACACAGGGGTAGGTGTGCTGGGAGGCACTGCTCTGGGATGGGTTGATCATTGTTTCCGTCAACGTGGCTAACTCCTCATCTGACCACGGAATTCAGAAATCGTGCTTCTACAGTTTCCCCATTTGACAGCCGGCAGAGAATGCTAATCCCCCACACAAGGTTATGTTTTATTTTTCTAGATGGGGAATGTTGCCGTCACTCACGTAATGACTGTCCTTGACACGGTAACGAGGGAATGGGAATTTAAAGCAGCCTGCGATGCGGAGCGATCGCTGTTCTCTGGGGGGCTGGCTGCCGACTGGCTGACCGTGTCTCCATTGAATTCACTGCTTACAAAGACTGGAATTTACCAAATTAAATTTTAGTGAGTTCTTTATGTTCACATAAATGACAGAAATTAAAACTTTGTGGTAGAGGGACTGTCACCAGGCCGACCTTGCATGGGGCCATGCTGTGGAGTCAGACAGAGTCCGTGTGCTGCGTGGGGACACCTGTCCACACATGGGGGATGTGTGACCCCAGATGACCCCCCCATTTCCCACTCCCTGTCAGTGTCTTGGGATGTGGACAGACCCTGTGCAAGCATGGGCTTGACATGCGGCTGTGCATCTGGCACCTGTGCCCTCGCTGCCACTCCATCAGAAGTAAACACAGAGGGAATGGACCAGCCAGCTTGGTGGCACGGACCACAGTGGGGGCAAACCCACAAACTGAGGCCGAGTGGCCAGCCCAGCCCAGGCAGCCCCAGCTTCCCTGTGGAAATGTGGACAAAATCACAGAGATCTTTGTGGCTGCCTGTTACACAGCAAGAACTGACTGGTACAAGGTGCTCTCACAGCCACTGGCCTGTCCAGTCTGCAGAGAAAGCCGCGTGGTATGGACAGCCTAAATAATTTTATTTCACTCTTCCACCAGAGAAAACGGGGGCTCAGGGAAAAGGAATGACATCCTGAGGTCATAAGCTGGTCAGAGAGAGAGCTCAGTGTGGGATGGAGTGTTCTCTCCCCAGGGGGTCAATGGCTTCTCTGTGGGGCTTCTCTTCCCTTGGGGGGGCCCCTGCACCTGGTGTCCAGCTGCATGGGCTGCAGTGGGGCCATCTTCGCTGTTGCTGGGCGTGGACGTCCTGTCTGCATGCTGGGCTGGTGCCTCTGAACCCCAACCCCGAGGCTGTGGGATCTGTTGAGCTGGGGGCTGTGTTTCTCCAGCTGCGGTCTACATGGGTTTGATGCGTCCCCTGCCCCTACTGCCCAGCACATGACCCGATTTGGGAAGAGGGGCTTGGCAGAAGAATCCAGTCAAAATGAGGCCCCCAGGCTGGGGGTCCAATCCAGTGTGGCTAGTCTGCTGAAGTAAGGGAATAAAGAGGAATTAGGACAAAGAGACGGCACAGAGAGAAGACCATGAGGGGACAGAGATGGCCACGTGCAAGCCTGCAGAGGGGCCAGGAGCAGACTCTTCCTCTCTGGCCATGAACCCGAGACATAGAAGTGCCCTCATGCTGCCTGGCCTCCCAGTCTGTGGTGCGGATTTCCAGCAAGGTCCTGGCCCTGCACCGGTGTCCCACACCCACCACGGAGCCCGCCTGGGTGGGACCATTGCTTGGGCCTGGACCCATAGAGCATCTCACCTTCTGCCCACTCCTGTTTTCTCTCCTTGGGGCCGGGAGGTGAGGGTGAGCTCAGTAGCATAGCTGCGTAGACCCACGGTAACTTAAAGACAAACAATCGGACGCCTGGACGTGTGCCCCTCGCACACAGCGTGTCCTGGGTTCCGCCGCCGACCCGGCCGCCCAGACCATGACGCTGAGAAGGGCTGTGTTTGCTTGCCGTGCACGACATCCCGGGCCACTTGGCCAGGGGCCATGCCCAGCACCGAGCCACGGGGCCACGTTCTCTCCAGGTGCCCGTGTCGCTGGCTGGACACGCAGCCAGACTCCTGTTCCCATCTGCTTCTAAATCCAAAGATTTAGCTTTGTTTTATCATTTCTTTGTATAACTATGCAGAATATTCACATGTTTCCGACACAAAAACAGCAAAACCAGGTTTAGTCAAAGAAACGGACCCGTGGCCTGCAGTCTGTGGCTTTCCTCCTTAGGAGGAGCACGCAGGTGCGTGGTTTCCTTCCCTCCCTCAGGGGAGCCGTGTACACTCGTCAGCCCGGGTTGTTTTTACTGTAACACCGCACACCATCCTCCCGTGCTCCAAGTTTGGAGCCTGAGACTCTGCCACGAACACAGCTGTCGAGGGAGGAGGCCCCTCTCCTCCCTGCCCTGCTCCTCCCAGCACCCCTAGTGCAGCCAGACGGCCCCTCCTCGCAGACTCCCACCAGAATCGCACGCGGCCCTGCGTGGTTCTCCAGCCGGGGCCCTGGACCCAAGCCAGTGGCATTTCCTCTGCTCTTGAGGACACCTGGCGGGAAGGAGGGTTTCTGAAGCTCTGCTGTGACACAAGGGCCTGGCAGTCCTCTGTCATTCGCGTTTCCGGGCCGCCTTCTGGAGATGCTGGAGGGGACTGGGGCCCGAGGAGGGCGCTGTGGTCATCCTCGCTGCCTGGGACGACAAGGCCCAGACTCGGGCTGTGTGGATGGGCGGAGGCTTGGGCTCTGGGTGCCCCTTGTGCTCGCTGACCAAAACTGCTCTTCTCGAACGGGGGGCCTGGAATTGCACTTCCTTCCCGATCCACTGGCGGAGGCCTGGACACAGGAATATTAATTGCACTGGGTCCTCGGGCCATGATGCTCTATGAATCCTGCCTTTCCTGAGCTAATGGGGCGGCATAAATCACTCTGGGGGAGGACCCTGGCCCAGCAGCCCCCAAGTCAGATGAGTTCATCAATCCTTGGCCGACACATTGCCAGGGCTCTGGGGTTGGTCAGGGGTTGACCTGTCTGGGCAGAGGCTGCTGCACAGAAACTGGTGCCCTCTGGTCAGAGGAAGGCCGCCCTGGGGGGCTAGGAGTCTGGCCTTCTGTCCCCGGTGGCCCAGAAACAGAAGTCCATACAGCTCCCAGAGTGAGCTGGGCAGCCACAGCCCTCCCTCCGGAACCCCAGTGCTGTCCCAGGACAGACAGGTGCAGGGGTCCTGCCCATCGGCCACCGGCGCCTGCCCCATCTCTCACCTGTGCAGCCAGGGCTTGACCCCATCCTCTGCTGGCTATGGTTCTTGGTTTCCTCGCTTACAGGAGGATGACCCTGCCGGGCCCAGCATAGGGCTTCAAAAGACGCCACGCATGAGTGCGGGTGAGCCTTATCCCAGGGCGTGGCCCGCTGGGATCACTCCCCGTCCGTGAGGACCTCATCTGCCCTTGTGCCCTGGCCTTCCACCAGTCTCCCAGGAGCAGGCTTTAGGGCCTTTGGGATGGCCATCTCAGCTGGGGTTCTCAGATCCCAGCCCAAGTAGGGGTCAGCCCCTCAGATGCTCTCAGATGGTGGGCTGCTGCTCTCCTTCACTGCTACGGGCAGGGGACCACAGGGACTTGGGGGACAGTGGAGAGAGGGTCCAAGTGTGGGGTTGCAAGGTCTTTCTCACTAGTGGGTTAGACTTCACAGTCTACAAGCCCTGTTGCCCCTCCTTGAGACCCTCCGAGCCTGTCCAGGGCCCAGGGATTCTGGCTGGGCGGAGCCCTCCCCATGACACCAATGAAGAAACTGTGGCAGCTTGCAGAGGGGACGTGGTGGGCACAGAAGCACACGGCACGGCAGGATCAGCCTTCCCGGCCTAGGGTGACCTGTAGCCCTACAGCCTCTCCCAGCAAAGACTGTGCCCTGCAGCTTCAAAGAGCTGAGCCCAGGCTGCTTGCTGGGGGCAAGGGTAGCAGGGGCCACAGGCCCCGAGTGGGAGCAGGAAGCCCGAGGTTCTGACACATAGTTATTTTCAGAAGTCAGTGGGATGCACCCAACTCCTAGAGATCTGGGTTCAATTCATTAAGCTTAGATGATTAATTACAGGGCAATTAAATATCTGATTAAATTAATCCCAAGGTGTTTAAACATTCTTTTGTAAAGAATGTTGGCTCATTAATTAGAATGGCTAAACACAGCAGGAGGCAGGGATGGGGGTGCAGGGGGTGGGGGACAGGGAACCGGAGCGCACCCCTCAGAGGAGGCTCTTTCCTGTTCTGTGTCCTCATTTGCAAATCTTTGTAGGTGGATGGAGCCTTCAGGAAGCCCTGGCAGGGCAGGACAGCATGAGAAAACCGGACATCCTGCCCTCCCTTGCAAAAATGTGAGATTCCAAAGGCACAGAAATGAGGGGCATTGTCATGGGGACTGAGACTGGGCAGGGCATGGGAACTTCGAAGGGAAGGAATACAGTCTACAGGACGACAAACAGGACCAATGTTTGGTAGCTGGTGTCTGCTGGGCCAACGGGAAATGATGGGACGCAGGGGACTCTGATCAAACAGGCCTTCCTGGGCTCCTCCCGCTCCCCATACCTCGCTCACAGTATGATGTAGCTATCTACCAAGAGAGCGCTTCTCTTGAGTTTTTCTAAACTTTCAGGCAGTTTGAGGAGGTCACAGTTTCTTCCTGAGTTTTTTTGGGCCTTGATTGTTTCCAGCTCAAAATTATCTGTGTGGCCAAGGGGCCCATCTTGGGACAGTTCGTTCTGAATCCCAGCAGTGATCCAGACAGAGCAGAGGGCAGGGGACCCTGGGTCCGGACAAAGGCGGCTCCAGGGGTGCCGGGACAGGAGCCAGGCCAGGATGGGTTAACCAGGGCAGGAGGTGAGGGCTTAGAGCTGCAGACAGCACTCACAGGCTTTGTTGGGGGGCCTGGGGGCAGAGACAGGGTGGTGGTTGGAGGGATGTGGGGCCAGGGAATGACAGGATATTTTATTTTTATTTTTTATTTTTAGATTTATTTATTTATTTACTTATTTGACATAGATCACAAGTAGGCAGAGAGGCAGGCAGAGAGAGTGGGAAGCAGACTCCCCACTGAGCAGAGAGCCCAATTCAGGGCTTAATCCCAGGACCCTGAGATCATGACCTGAGCAGAAGGCAGAGGCTTAACCCACTGAGCCCCCCAGGCACCCCGACAGGATGTTTTAGAACAAGAATCCCAGAGAGCCTGTTCATGCTGTCGGCAGATTCTGCAGGGAGTGAGGCCTTGGTGGGCAGGTGCACGTTCTGGCCCCTTTCTAGATAGCAGCCACTCCCAGCTGCATTTCTTTTGCTCTCAGGGTCCTGGGGCCTCTCACTGATCTGGCCAGCACCCACACTGGGATGGGGTCGCCTGTGGGGATCAGCAGGTGGGCAGCTTGGAGCCCTGGACCTGCCCCGCCTGCTGGGGTGCTGCAGGTGGAGCTGCTCCAGCATCCATGGCCCATCCACAGAGCCCTGGCTGGGGGATGGGAGCCCTGGGTTCACCTGCTCTGCACCTGCGGCTGTGGGACCCTGGACTCCTCACTTCTCTAACTCTGGAGGGTTGTCCGCTTCCCCTCAAAGCGTTTTGTGAACGAGCCTCTTAACTCCGTCCACAGCCCCACCTTCTGGGCTGGTGTTCCTGCTCTTCTCCTCATTCCCCATGGGGTTTTCCATCTGTCCCTCCCAGTCCCCTGGGACCTCCTCCCACTCAGAATGGAGTCTGCTGGGCTTCTCTCCCACCTGTAGCCCCTCCTCACCTGGCAGGCGAGACCAAGGCCCTTCCACCAAGTGCACTCTATCCTTGGGCCCCTGGGGCAGGCAGGCTCTCCTGGCTGGCCCTGAGCACCCGTGGGCAGAGCGCTTTATAGTAGAATGCCTAGGCCACCCCCTTTCCTCCTGTGCCCACCCACCCTCCACTCTGCTCAGCATTTGGGTCACTGAGAGGATGAGAATTGTGAGAATTAAAACAAAATGGGGCAAAGGCAGTGAGGGATTCCCTGTGCCCTCCCCAGCCTGGCAACCCCTAGGTTTCACACTCGGTAAAGTCTCAAGTTACTTAAAGCAAATGCACACTTACCTCCTGCGGTCGTGGGTGTTTGAATTCTCTAGTTCGAGCTTGAAAGGAAATTTCTTGCAGGAAGACAGTGTGATATGGTTAAAAGAACTGGGGGTTGGGGCGCCTGGGTGGCTCAGTGGGTTAAAGCCGCTGCCTTCGGCTCGGGTCATGATCCCAGGGTCCTGGGATGGAGCCCCGTGTTGGGCTCTCTGCTCAGCAGGGACCCTGCTTCTTCCTCTCTCTCTGCCTGCCTCTCTGCCTACTTGTGATCTCTGCCTGTCAAATAAATAAATAAAATCTTAAAAAAAAAAAATAACTGGGGGTCTGGAATCGTATTGGAGTTCGCTTAGAAATTTCTGCCCTGCCATCTCTTAGCTGCATGTGTTTCGTGTCCATCCATCCATCTGTACAGTGAGGGCCTTAGTGGTAACCCGCATCAGTCCACCCCACAGACTAGGCCTCGGGTCAAGCGAAATGAGATGTCTGTAGGGATGTTTTGGAAACCTGTGTCCTAGAGAGGGTGGGCAGGAAGGTGACTCAGCTCACCGCCAGCTGCCCACATAGCAGCAGGAACAGCGCTCCCCGGGCTGTCCTGTGCCCTGCTGGATCCCAGGGAGCAGTACTGTTCTGGCTAATTGGAGCAGAACAAAGTCTCCCCCGGTGCAGCAGAGAAAAGAGAAGGCAGCCAGAGAGGGTGGGGGCAGGAGCTGCAGATTCCAGAGGAGGACTAGGGGCTGGGGGAGCTGACAGGAAGTCTGATGCCCTCAGAGGGGAGGCAGAGAAGGGGATCTGGGTGCCGAGTACAGGATCTTCCTTCGCCACTTGTGCTTGGGCCTCCGTTAAAGTTTAGTCAAAAAGCCTTGTTCTCTGTTCAGAGGGAGAGCATTTGCCATCAATTCTCTGGTCTTTGCAAGTTTTGTTTTCTTGTTTTTTTAA
Source organism: Mustela lutreola (assembly GCF_030435805.1). Taxonomy (NCBI): domain Eukaryota; kingdom Metazoa; phylum Chordata; class Mammalia; order Carnivora; family Mustelidae; genus Mustela; species Mustela lutreola. Next base: position 60,427,377 of record NC_081304.1, on the reverse strand, counting down.
TTTAAAAGTCAGTGTCGTGCAGATGCCTGGTACTGCCTGTTTCACCACTGCTGTTGAATCTAGGTGTCCTGACATGCTGCTTCGAGGCAGATAGAATTCTGTCCAGAAGCACCTTTCATCTGCCTGTTCGCTGGTACTGTGGAGGAAGAATTTTCCTCTGCCCTTCGGGATTCTTCCGGTTGTCCTGAGCCTCAGGTCAATGTGAGACGGACCGGCAGGAGAAAGTCAGACACAAGTTTACATGTGTACCTCCTGAGTACATGGGAGGACCCAGAAAAATGGCTGAAGCCATCACCTTAAACACCATCTTCAGCTCAAGACAAAAGGGTTGGGGGTGGGGAGTCTGCTATGGGAGGTTGCCGGGAAAGCACAGTGAACAAGGGTGAGGCCATCTTGCAGACTTAAGTCCATGCCTCCTCCACCGGTAAGAGTTTCTAGAGATTTAGAATCACCAGCAAAGCAATGGGGACACCCTTCCAAATGGAAATTCCCTTGTGCATGGAAAGGTCTCTTACAAAGGGCAACTTCTCCTTGATTTTTATAGTCCTCTTGGGTCTGCATTTTCTTAAAAACCACCGGCTTAAAATAATATGCTGGAGAGGCTTCCTCTGTGGTGGCAAAGTTTGCTCCCCTACACTGGTCCTCTCACAACTCTGAGCCACACTCCACCTTTGTGAAACAAAACACACCTTCCTAGAGGAGGGACTCCATCAAACCATGTGGGGGTGGGAAATGGGAGACCTGGGTGGGGATCCCAGCTCTGTCCCTGGGGAGAAATTTTCATGATTCATTCAACATGAAGGATAACGTAAAAGGCCTAAATTCGTCCTCACATCTACTGAAAAATAAAGTGATGAGATTCAACCATTTCAAACAAATTAAAGCTAAAGAATGAAAGGACTCCTCGCTAGGGTGAAACACAAGGAAATAATCAGCTCCGGTAAAGTGGCTTCAAACTTAGGAACAAAATAAGTTCCTGCTATTGTCGCACTGATGATTAATGAATAGTAATTAATGAAAGCCCTAAAGGCTCCTATGGAGGAGCCTCCTAATGAAAGGCTCCTAAAACACTTAAGGTGGTTCACCCTGGTCTCGTTTGGACGTTCTAGTTAACTCAGAAGGACGGACAAGACAAGCTGGAGGGAAACACAGTATAAGAACCTTGATGTGATCAGTGGATACAAAAGCATTGGCCACAGTTGAGCGTTTAAGAAAGAAGACGATTGTGAGCCACACACATGAAAGTTGTTGTCTTCCTGAGCATGAGCAGTAGCCGGAAAATATAATGAAAAAAATCCAGAAACAGGTGATCTGACTGACTTAGGAATAAACATAATATATGCCTGACCTTTGTAAAGAAAACAGTAGCCCCCGCGGGGTAGGGACAAGGTGAGAGACATGATCTATCCCACGACGAGCACACGTCATGGGGGAGAACACGTCACCAGCTTCATTTGCAGACACAGCCTCCCTCGAATCAATCCCAACCGTATTTTTCTGGATTCAGTGTGTTCTGGAGAAGCAAACATGAGGGCTTCAGAGGACACTTGAGAAATAAAAAGAGCAAGTCAGACAGTCTCACCTTTCTACGGTAGAACACTTTATAAAATAATAATTAAAAATAATTAAAAATGAATGATGTTGAGAAACCAGATAACACAGAAGAATTTTAATTTAGATCCGCACCCCCCACCCGCTGTGCTGGAACAGACAGCAGATGCCTCAAAGAGCCAAACCTCTTTAAAAAAAAAAAAAAAAAAAAGAGAACAGTTAGTGCATAATGAAATATTTATTATCCTAACGAAGAAAGACCACTCTCAACTTTGAAGCTGCACAAGAAGTCACAGAGGGAAGCACGGGCAGACGACAGCAAGAAAAAGCCAAGACCCGTGTACATGGGGAAACACCAGGGGGGAGGGAGGTGGTTGCGCCAGCTGGGGTGTGCGGACGGGGAGTAGCTGTGCCCACAAAGGGCTCGTCACGGTTCACGAGAGGCAAACGGTGACCCGGTAGCCAGCAGACTCTGCGTTCCAGCCCAGCTGCTCACCTGGGGTGCTCCAGAGGGCCAGCTGCTCTGGGAAAACTGGGAGCCTCACTGGTCGTCAGAGCGAGGGCAGTCAAAGCCGTCTTGAGGTGCTGCATGCTACCTGCTAAGCCGGCAGAAAGTGCCCCCCCCCCGCCACTAGATGCCCTGACAGGTTGAGGGGCCCAGGTCGGGGCATGGAGATGGGGTCACCCATGAACTCGGTTCCTCTTGGCAGTGAAGGAGACGTCACTGCTCTGTACACAGGTGGTGTGCGGTACAGTCAGAAACAGCCGTCCTTTGGCTCAGTCAGTTTACCTCTGGAAAGAAAAAACATCCCCTGGAGATATGCAACGCAGCCTCTGTCAGTAGTGACGGTTCGGCAGAAACCCATGCACCCAGGGACGTTATCTAGTAAGGTAGGGCCATCTACGCGGTGTTGTTTTGTGCAGCTATTAATTTGATTATGAAACCTGTGTGGAAACTTGACGAGTGTTTATTACATATTGTTAAGTGGACAGCACCCCTCCCCCCCGATGCAAAATGACATATTACATATAACACTTGCAGAGTGACAAGGACAAGACGAGGGCTGGAAGGAGGGCGAGACAAGTGGGAGCAGCTCTGTGAGGCTGGGGCTCGGGTGGCCTGGCTGTTACTGCTGTTTTCATTTTAAGCACCGGGGGGTGCCCCCCTAGGCTGGTGGGGCTGCATCCCAGGCTCCTTCCCACCCACAGCCCCTTCCCTGGGTCAGTCTGGGCACCCAGGTCGCCGGTGTGGGAGCCCTCCTTGCCTTCTCCAACACGAGTGTGTGTCTGCACCTCCTGGATGGGCACAGCCGGGCGAGCAGTGTCCCGGGAGCCCCAGAGGCCCCTGTGCTCTCAGCAGCTGCGAGCCCTGCAGGTCCACCACTTCTACAGAACCAGACTGTCCGCCCCCCACACCTGGACATTTATTGCTGCCATTCCCAAAGTCACCAGCTCAGCCACGGGGCAGAGCCTTCAGCCCCAGAGCCAGCAAGGAGCCTTCAGGACCAACCCAGGGCCAAACTCAGCTCCCCCCAAAAACCCCACGCAGGGAGTCAGGAGCCAACCCCCTGCAGCTGTCCTGTGGGCTGGGACCACCCCCGAGAGCTGGGGGACCCTACCCTGAGAGGAGCACCAGGCCTCCCACCCCAGGAGCTGCCAGGTCCGGGACGCCCATGCCTCTACCATTCTAAGAGCTGCTGAAATGTGTGCGGGTGCACGGGTGTGTGCCTGTGGGCATGCGTGTACTTGGGGTTGTCTTCTCCTTCTCCCCCTCATGCCACAGGCATTTGCTGGTTGTCTCCCCTGTCCTGGCTCCGGGCAGTGGCATTTCCCCGATGCAGGACAGGGAAGGGGACGTGATGACTCAAGTTCAGGCACAGCTGCAAGTGTGCACATTCCGTGGCCTCCTGTGGGTCTGCAGCAGCTGATGGGGAGGTTGGAGTCTTCCAGATGGGCCCGGACCCCCTGCCCCCGCCCTCAAGGAAGGCACCACACCTTCTCTTGCCTGGCATGTGCTTCTAGGTGGCCTGCATGGTTCTGGGGATGGGCTCCCTCTGTCCTCACCCCATCTGGGAAGTCACCCCGAGCTCTGCGGTTGGTCCTTCCCAGCAGCTCCTGCCCCTATGCATCACCCACATCACCTCCCGGTCAGGTCCTACCCATCCCAGTTCTCTTGTTCTGGAACCCTCCTGAGTCCCAGCCCTGGTCCTGAGCATCCCACTGGCTGGGGACCCCTGCATCTGGCACAGGTGGTGGGGGCGGGCCAGCCATTCGTGGGGAGGATCAGGGCCTCATTCAATGACTGCCGCTCCCTGGACCTGCGTCCTGTGCTGGGACCGGCGGGGTGGCTCCTGCCCCGTCGTGCTCTGAGCACATGTCCCAGCATCCTGCAGCGTTGCCCCAGAAGTGCCAGGGAACCTGGGGCCCAGGGGAGCGGAACTGAAGGTCCCGGGCTTGAGACCAGCTTCCTGGTCAGGACCCAGGACAGCGACTGTCTGAATGCAGACTTGCACCAGAGTGGATGTCTGGGTCTGGCCTCTGCCTGGAGACTCTCCACCGGCTCCTCCTTCCTCGCACCCCCCTCACATCTGCTTCCCCGCCTGTCCATTTAAACACACACACCCCGGTTCCTGACCTTTCTCCTCATTCATGTGCACATCCGTGTTCCTCTTACCCACAGCCGTATTGAGGCATGAGGCTCTGAACACATTGGAAGGGCACAGTTAGGTCAGCCTGACGCACACATGTCCACAAAGCCGTCCACACACTTGGAACAGTGAATACATCCCTCATCCCAGAAGCTTTCCCCTGCCCCCTCCCCACCCCGAGCCGTCCACTGACCTGCTTTCTTTCACTATAGACCACTTAGCGGTTCCTGGAGTTTTGTAAGCAGAATCCTACTCCTTATTGCCCCCGGCTTCCTCGGTCATGAACACTCTCCATGTTTCCCCCTGATAGGATTTCCCTCCTGTCGTATGGCTGAATCGTACTCCACACCACAATGCCCACAGCTGGGTTCCCCATCCTCTGTGGTGGAACACTCGAGGCCTTTCCAACTTGGGGCGATTACAACTGACCCTGCCATGAATGTCGACTTGCAAGTCATTGTAAGACGGTTCCACGTTTTCCTTAGGCACATACACACCGAGGGGGCGGGACAGTCAGATTTTACGGCAGGTATGTGTTTAGCTTTCTTTTTAATTGAAATTTTTATTGAGATAATTACAGTTTTAAGAAATAACACACAGAGGTTCTGTGGGTCTTTACCCATTTTCCTCCAGTGGTAACATTTTGTAACATCACAATCAGGACACTGACATTGATACACCCACGCCTCTTATTCTGTTTCTCCAGGGTTACTAATGTTACTATGTTACCAATGTGGGCCAATGTCTTCAGTTACCCATGGCGGGTCACCCCCCCCCCCCCGCCAGACTTCCAACCACGTGCACCTCCCTCGTGCCCCCGCCCCATTCATAACCCCGTACAGCCTGTCCCCTTCTGCCCCAGCTCCCTCCCACAGCACGGCGCCCCAGAGAGCCTTCCAGGGGCTATGTCTGTCTGTCCTCGGTTCCTGTTTATGGCTGAGCCGTATGCCGTGCTGTGGACATGCCTTCCGTTCACCCGTCAAAGGACATCGGCTTGACCCCAGTTTTTGGCTCTGAGGAATCAAGCTTCTGTGAACAAGTCTGCAGTTTTCTGTGGACACAGCCTTTGTTTCTCTGGGACGCTGGTTAGTAAGAGCTGCACGTTTCCCTTTACAAGGCGCTGACAAACTGTCTTCTAGAGTTGCTCCCCGCAGTGCATTCCTGTCTCCATCATCATGTCCGTTTCCGCCAAGTTGACGGACGTGCCGTGGTGTCTCACCGTGGTTTTTCCTTTGCGCTGTCCTGATGACTGCTGACGCCAATCATGTTTCATGAGCTTTTGTCTCAAAACTGAAATGTCTGATTACGTGTTTTGCTCATTTTCTGATTGGATTGCTCGTTTGGTTTTGACTGTTGGGTTTCCAAGGTTCTCGGTATATTGTGGCCACGTCCTCTGTAGGAACGATGGTTTGCGAACACCTCCTCCGGGTCTGTAGCTTGTCTTCCCATCCCTTGCATAAGGTCCTTCCCACTCTGCTATGCCCCAGCTCACCCGTTTTCGTGCTTTCTGGTGTCAGCTCTGAGAGCGGCTTGCGTAGTCAGGTCTCAGATTTTTTTCTTCCTTTTTTTGTTCTAAAAATGTTATGATTTTGCATTTTAATCGAATTCCCTGATGCATTTCGAGTTAATTTTTGTATCAGGCGTGAAGTGACGGGCGACCTTCAGTTTCCACCTGTGAACGTCCTTCCTCCACAAACTGTCCGTGCCCCTCTGTCAAACGTCAGTGACCCACACTGCTGTGGGCTTGTTTCTGGGTTCTCTGTTCTGCTCCGTCGATCTGTGTCTCTCCCCCCGCGGATACCACAGTCATGGTCTTTATCACTGTGGCAGTGGTTTTGAACAGCGATCTCACCCCCTCGGTTCCTCCCCACCAAGATTGCTTTAATTATGCTGGGGGCGGGGTGTCTGTGACTTTCCGAATAAATTTTAGAATAAGCTTGTCTACGCCCATAAAAAACTTGCTGCTGTTTTGATAGAAATTCGTTAAACTGTACATCAGTCTGGGGCTCATTTCACCAGATTGGATCTTTCAACCCACGAACACAGCTCATCGCTCCTGCCGATCCTGGGCACACCTGAGGATTTCGTCGTCTTCGAGGTGGTTGTACATGGCCTTGTGTTTTTAATTTCGGTTCTGGCATATTCGTCGTTCGCATACAGGACCAAAGTGGATTTTTATGAGTTGGTCCTGTATCCTAGAACGTGTCGAGCTCATGTACTAGTTGTAGGAGTGTTTTTGTTGATTTCTTGAGATGTTACACATAAATAATCTTGTTGTCTGCAAATAGAGACAGTTTATTTCTTCCTTTCCAACCCACAGGACTTTTATACGTGCACATATTTCCTGCCTAGCGCAGTAGCGGGAACATACAGGACTATGCCAGACGAGCTTTGTTCCTACTCGTAGGGAGGAATATTCCATTTTTAACTATTAAATATAATGTGAGCTGTTGCTTGTTTTTGTAGCTGTGCTTTATCAACGAGGTAGTTTCTTTCAATTGCGAACTTCCTGGTTTTTAAAAAAAATCATGAATGACTGTTGGATTCTGTCAAGCTCTTTTTCTGCATTAATTGCTAGGGTTTTCTTTCATTTATTGAAGCAGTAAATTACATCGATGGTTCTTAATGTTCAACCAGCCTTGCACATCTAGAATAAATCCCACTTTGTCATGACACAGAATACCTGTTAGATTCCATTGAATTCTCCTTGATAATGCTTCGTTGAGAGTTTTTGCATCTTAACTCACGAGCGATATTAGCCTCTGTGTTTTTCATTCTTTGTACACAGTCTGCCTTTTCTTTCAGGGAAATCCTGGCCTCGTGAGATGAGCTGGCAAGTGCTTCCTCCTTTTCTGTTTTCAAAAAAGATCGTGGGAAATTGGAGTTAATCTTGGCCCCAGCTTTACTGATATATACTCGATGAAAAACATGTATACTGGCCAGGAACAGCATGGTGCTCTGCTGTATGTGCACGCTGTGAAATGCTCACCTGGTCAGGCTGTTAACACGTCCATCCCTGAGGAAGTTGTTTCTGTGTGTGCCGGAATATTCTAGAGCTTCTTTCCCGGTGTATTCCGAGGGTGCACTGTATTGGTGTTGGCCACAGTCACTGTGCTGCACGTCTGACTCACAGAACTCCGTCCTGCATAACTGAAGCTTTGTCCCTTTTACCCACACCCGCTCACTTACTCCTAGTCCCTGGCAGCCGCCCTTCTGCTCTCTGCTTCTGGAGTTGACTTTTAGATTCCACACGTAAGTGAGATCATGCCGGGCTGATGTCATTGGGCATTGTCATTGTCAGTGTCCTGCAGGGTGTCTCCTGTTGTCCCAAATGGCAGGATGTCCATCTTTTTTAAGGCTGAGTGAGATTCCATTGTGTGGACAGCTCACATTTTCTCTACCCATTCATGGGTTGGTGGCACCAGCAGGTGATCCCACATCTTGCCTATTGGGAGTCACATTGCCGTGAACATGGGGGTACAGGTGCCTTCAAGATGCCACTCCTTTGGGCAAATACCCGGACGTGGGTTTGCTGGGACGTAGGACAGCTCTATCTTTAACGTTCTGAAGAACCTCTGTGCTGTTCTCCCGAGCAGCTGGACCAGGCTGCAAGCCTGCCAGTGGTGCACGAGGGTCCCCGTTCTCTGCTCCCTCGCTGACCCCTGCTGTCTCCTGTGCTGCTGACTCTTGCCGTTCTGACGGGGTGAGGGGTACCTCGTTGTGGGTTTGACCTTTATCTCCCCGATGCTGAGTGATGCTAGCATCTTTTCATGTGTCTGTTGGCCATCTGGATGTCTTTTTCTGAAAAAGGTTAATATTATTTTTTTTAATGTTTGGTAGAATTCTCCCACACAACCATCCAGGCCTGGGGTTTTCTTTCAAGGGTACTTTTAACCATGAATTCAATTTCTCTCATGGTTAAGGGGGATGTTTAGACTATGCCCTTAATCTTGGCTAAGTTTTCGTTAAGTTTTCTAGAAATTGGTCCCTTCCTTATTTGTTGTATTAGGAATCATTCGTCCTCTACTCTCCTTATCCTTTTAAGGGCTACAAGCTCTGTAGAGATAATCCCTATTTAATTCCTTTTACTGGAGAACTCTGGCTCCTTCTTTTTAAATTTTTGTCAGTTTTGCCAGAGGCTTGTAAGTTTTATTGACTTTCATGCAAAGAACCAGATTTTTGTTTCATCGATTGTTTTCTACTATTTTCTTTCTTTTCTTTTTTAAAGATTTTATTTATTTATTTGACAGACAGAGATGACAAGCAGGCAGAGAGGCAGGCAGAGAGAGAGAGAGAGGAGGAAGCAGGCTCCCCGCGGAGCAGAGAGCCCGATGCGGGGCTTGATCCCAGGACCCTGAGATCATGACCGGAGCTGAAGGCAGAGGCTTAACCCACTGAGCCACCCAGGCGCCCCTATTTTCTTATTTTCAGTTGCATTGATTCCTACTCTGATATCTATAACTTCCTTCCTGCTCCCCGCTCTGGGTTTAGTTTGCTTTTCTTCCCCAGCTTCTTGCAGGACCGACTTCGCTAACTGGTTGGAGACGGTCCTCATGTCTGGTGCACTTCATGCTGTAACATTTCCTCTCGGCACTGCTTTGAAATCATGGTTTTGCTAGTTTTGGGCATGAGAAGGGACTTCTGATCATGCGCTGGATGTGCCGTCCTTCATGCCGGGGATGTGGGGGCCGGTTTCATTTCTCTATTTAGCAGGAAGCACTGTTGACTCTGCGGGCTGTGGTTCTGATGACAGCTTCACTGAAGGGCTTTGTGGTGTCCGTTTGCTCATTGCAGGTCTGCCCCAGGGCAGCGTCTCCAATGGGGGAGATGCCTCTCTTCTCCCACCTCACCCCCATTCTCTGTCCTCCCTTACTGCTTGTAGAAATGGAATTCCCTCTCAGACTGTGTCTGGCCGCATGGTTGCCCCATGGAAAGTGCACGTCTCTGGCATCCCAGCTCCCTCCTGCCCTGTCTTCTCTACCTTCCCACTGCAGGCTCCACCACGTGTGCCTGAGAGACATGGAGACAGGTGTGGAGACCCAGCGTTCTGACTGGTCCCCTGGTACAGAGCTGGCCGCGGACGGCGCACAGGGACCGAGTCTGGGAGCAGACAATAGGCCACCTGTGGTGTCTTGTTGGCCATGGGAAGGTGTCCTTCTTTATCCTGATGGTTTGAGAAGAAGCAGGTGACCGGACCCCATTTGTGCATTGTTGGGATGGGTCTGGTTGCTGCGTGAGGAAGGACTGGAGCTGATAAGAGTGTAGCCGGCAGGGGGTGGGGAGGGCAGAGCGGCAGCCATAGTTGGGGGAGCAGCTGATGAAGGCCCGCCCCCCCCCCCCAGCGCCTGCGGCAGGAGAGGGACCCCAGCGCCCAGCGCAGCACGTTCGTCAGGACAGAAAGAAAGGCGACGTTTGGGAAGCAAGTTCCTGAGTGTGGTTCTGGGTTTGCTGAGTTGGTGGCACTTTGTGACATCAAGCAGACAGGGGGTATAGACAGACACAGACAGGGCCCAGAAAGATTGGAGATGCTCCTGAGGGATTTATGACCCTAACAGGTGGGGCTCGGTGTCCCGCCTGAACCCCACTGCCTGAGGAGAGAGCGTGGAGTCAGAGGACACAGCCCCAGAGCACGGCTGCTGCAGGGGAGGGATGAGCGCAAAAGAGAGACACAGACGCGTCAGAGGAAAAGTCAGGAAAAATGTGAACTGTGGTCCTATGGGGGGGAGGAGTCCTGCCCATGCACATTGCAAAAGACAAAGGTGAAGATCCTCAAATCCCATAATAAGGAAGAAGACACAGTAATGGGAAATCAGACACGGGCACGGCACACACAGCCAGTGTGAGCCACACTCCTGGGAAGCCGGCGAGGAGGGCTCTCTACCCGTCCGTCTAGCAAAACTTAAATACTAGATTTACGAGCACAACAGAGAAAAAGGGACACTTGCATCCTGTTGACAACGTGTGTTTGGGGGGGAGTTTGGCAGAACACGTCGAAATTCACCAGCTGCGGAACCCACGGTGGAAGAAAGCTCCCACGTCCACGTCAGGATGCCCTGAACCAGAGGATATTTTGTCAGTGTTTCGACAGAAATGGTTAGAAAGGCCAAGGGAGTAACGGCAGCCCATAGACGCGATGGACAGAGGACGCCCCTGTTTGTGTGGGCGCTGGCGGCCCTGGTGTGACGTGGGGCCGGCATTCTCTTGAGAAACCCCTGCGTGGTCTGAATCACGAGAACACGCTCTTCATTAACTGTGGGTAAAACAAACTACCGGACAGAAAAGGAGAAATCAGAGTCGCTTGCCCAGAAGGGAGGCCGTGGCAGTCTCCTCCTGTCCCGCTGGCTGCAGAGCAGGCCCTCCATGCCTGAGGGACCAGCCCAGGGGCTCCATCTGGGGCAGGCGCAGAAGCCTGAGAGCGGCCGCGAGGGGGAGGCCGGCACCTGGGAAAGCGCTTTGACCTCCTGCTCAAAAGCAGGCTGTCGCCCGCATCATTCACTAAGCTGGCAGAATATTTTCGAATAAATCATGAGCGCGACAGTTACATTCTCTAAACCACACTGGGAAAAGGATTATGGTATTTACTATGGGGACAGGAAGATTGATTCTCGTCCAGAAGATCTGCCAGGTCCTTGATTTAGGGAGCTGGTGATCAGCACGGGTTAGCTCTGATTTATTCCGGCTGGCTCTCCCCACAGCCTCCACCCCGGGGGGCTCGGGGACACTTGGGTGGGATGGCCCCAAGCACGTGCTGTCCTGCCAGGTCCTTGCGAGAGGACACACCCAGCCAGGCCACGGGCAGAGATCGCTGCCCACTGCCGCCTCCTGCTGTGCCCCAGATCCCAAACCCCACCTGGCAGCTTCCAGCACCGCTGTGTACCATCTGGCTCCTTACCCTGGAGTTGCCGGGCCTCCTGGTGGGGCCTCTGCCACTGGCTTGTCCTGCTCGTGGCCCTGATGCCGGTCCCATGCATGACTGTCTCTCCCCTCAGGCAAGGGATGAGCAGAGGCCAGAGAGCGTCCCTGCCCTCAGGCAGCTCAGGGTCCAGAGCTAGACGCAGACCTGTGGTCAGTCCCATGTGACAGGTGGCCTGAGGCCCATAGAGGAGGGAACGTCCCTGCCTCTCCACATCGGCCATCTGTGCGCCCAGTGTCCCTGGGTCACCTTCTGGTCCCTGCACCTCAGTCAGTGCCCACGTGCTGTTTCTGCAGAACTAGCAGTCACCCTTGGGAGGGGGCGTCCAGCCAACCCGGGGTGCCAGGTACTTCCTTAGGGGCCACTGAAGGGTCAGCACATGGCGTGGTCAGGACCACTCATCCTACAGGGCAGTGGGGTTTGGAACTTGTGGATTCATGTGGACTTAGGACCAGCCTTCCCCGTGCCTGGGTACCTGGAGGGGCCCCACTCAGACCTGCTGTTTCCTCCCCCAGCTGGCACTTCCCCAGTCCTCCCGGCTCCACCAGATTCCATCCCGTTTGGGTTAGTTTCTGGCTCTTACCCTCCTTCATCCGGGGCCCCTGCCGCCCTGTCTCCAGCCACTGCTGCGTCTCTCCCGGGCCACCTCCCATGGTGGACGCTGCCCGAGCCCGCCCGTGCCCCGACCACGGGACACAGAGGAGAGGGTGATACATGTGTGTCCCAGCTGCAGCAGCATGTGACGACGCTTGTGTGGGGACGTCTGCGCGTCAGAGGTCACGGAGCGCGAGGGTCGGTGTAGGCGTCACAGCCCCGTGAAGATGCAAGCAAATCAGACGTGGCCCCTCGGGAAAGGAGGAGAGTCCTGGCCAGCCTGGGCTTCAGCTCTGGCTTCCCCCTCCCCAGTGGCCTCAGCTCTCTGTGCCTCAGTTCCTCCGTCTGTCAGGCGGTGTTAACGCTCTGCTTGCCTCCAGGAGTCGTGCAAACTACGGGGGCCCCGATCGGAGGAAGATTTGGAGGAGCTCCTGTGAGGGCCCAGCCCGTGTCGGCGAGTCAGAGACCGTGGCTGTTGTCACCAGCCGCGGGCGTGCAGGCCTGGCTCATCACGCACACCTGTCAGGCATGTCTGTGAGCCTCCGTGCAGATGCCAAGCTACAGAATTTGGCCAAGCGGACTTGAAGGTCACAGTGGCTTCGCGGAGTGGTTCACAGATCGGGCAGCGTCCTGTCCAGCAAATGCCAAGGAGCCACTGGAGTGGAAAGGGTTTTAGGAGCAGAGGGAATGGGGCAAAGGGAATTATCAGTAAGGAATGCAGTTTCAGGCAAGACTGCCCTACCAAGGGGAATGGAAGGGGCCATCTGCAAACTCCCAAGCTGCCTGGAGCTGCCATGGGGCGGATTCAAGGTCAGGTTCCTGGGGGCTGGGAGCCACAGTCAATCAGGTGTCTGGCCAGGGAGCAGGTGTGGGGCTCGTGGCACCTGTTTCGGGCCTGTGGTCTCTCCGCCCCTGCTTCTGTGCACAGGAGATGCATAGACCTGTGGATCTGTGTGCATTAGGGGGGAGCTGGGGACCGTGCTGGGCATGTGTGAGCAGGTCAGGCGCTAAGCCCCCTCCTCACCCTCCACTCCACACTGTCCGCCACTGCTGCTGCCACCAGACCGTGTGGGCACTGGCTTGTTTTCTCGGGCTATCACTAAGCTGGTATGTTCACCGACACAGTCAGTCTTCCATTGTTTCCAGTAACACTGTGTTTTACAAATTGCATTGTCCCTGTTCCTTCATGGCTTCTGCAAATCAAACCTGTTTTGCTGTTGAAAATGTCCAGAGGATTCAGCGGAAGGACACCCGAGATCTCTGGGGCTCTTGAAGCCAAAGCTCCTGGTCTCTGAGCCGATTCCCTAAAGTGGGAGGGAGTCCCACATCCCCCGGAGGAGAGAGATTTCAGATATGTTGTGGGACCAGGGGACCCGCGAGCCTGGGCAGTCACAGGGCATCACCCATGTGGCTCTGGGTGCTGTCTCTGCTGCCTTGTGCAAGGGGTGAGGGCTAGGATGACGTCCCAGATGACAATGACCAAGCCGCCCCCCCAGCTCGGGTGATGGCGCCCAGCACCAGGAGGGGGCGTTCCAGGACATGCAGTGGGGTCCGATCGCCCTGCTGCTGGCCAGCTGTGCAGCCCTAGTCCTGTTGCTTCTCTGGGAGTCTGGTCTGCAAAGCAGGGAGACAGTACCTCCCAGGTTGCCCCCCCCCCCAGGCCGTCGGGTCCATGTGTTGGATCAGAACTAGAGTCTACACCTAACCAGGGTTGGGCATGTGTGTGAAGAGGTCACAGGCATACAAGGTCACGCGTCTCAGGGACTGGGGTACCGGTTTCCCAGGAGTTCAGAGGCAGGGGGTTTCTGCGGTCGCCCCAGGGTACAAACGCAGATAGATGGGCCAGTTCCCGAGTTCCAGGAATCCACCGTGTGGGATGCAGGCGAAACAGGGGACCAGCTGCACAGGACGGAACACGGAGCGCTTCCTGGAAGGGGACACCTGCATTGTGCAAATGAAGGGCAGACGCACATGGGGCTCACAGTGCAGGTGGGAGCATAGGCGGGAGCTGGGGCAGCAGGCAGGGGCCCCGAAGGTGAGGCGGGCACCAGTCAAGGGAAGGTGAGGCAAGGACCAGTCAAGGGAAGTGCAGGCTCGTCCAGGAAGGACGCTGGTAAGTAGAACAAGTCGGGTCCCCAAGACCACCCCCCTGTCTGGTGGTTTGCTGAGGACACTCATGGGGCTCAGCGTGTGGTCACCCCAGGCAACATATATTTGGTGGATGGAGGCTCGGGAAGGTCAGCAAAGGACAAAGGCCCACGGCGCGCACTGGGGAGACAGGCACAAGCCTCCCAGGCTGTGTCCCCACAGGTCCCTCGGTCCATCCAGGATGCTCAGGCACTGCAAGCCTCTCACAGCAGTTAGAGTGAATCCCCAACATCCGCCAGCCCGCAGAAGTAGACGACAGTCCAGGAAAACTTTCTTCTGAGATGAGAAAACCGGCAGCACGATGACCGACCATGGGTTCTGCCCAGAAAGTCCTTCGGCTCCTTCGTTGAGCCGTGAGACAGTGAGGCGGGAGACCGCGGCCAAGGGATGCTTGCCCCCCGCCATCACTGCCTACGCAGCAGTGAGCTCTCTGGGACACCGAGGCACAGAGATAGGGGGCTGGCTCGCGCTGGCGGGCCCCGTCCGCAGAGTCCCTGCAGCAGCCGGACACGGCAGCCGTGCTCAGATGGGCGGAGGCGCCGTCTGCTCCGAGGGTTTCCTCTGGCTGAGCACACAGGTGCGGGGGTGGGGCACAGCCCATGTAGCAGCCACATGGGTCCGGGAGCAGCCACACTGGCAACAGCCACAAACTGAATTAGGGAGTCCGTGGGAAGGACACGGGGTACTTCTTGGAACTGAAGGGAGACCTGTAGCTCCGGGCTTTGGAAGGGCTCAGTCAGGCCAGGAGCTCCCAGCTCCCTCAGGCGCCGGCATCACGATACGTCCACTCAGCCACTGTCCGTCCTGGGTCCCTTGGTGATGATTTACTGTCCTGGAAGGGGGTCTCCCTGGGCTCTGTCAGGGCCTCCCGGTGGATGGCACACTGAGGCCACAGCCCCCAGAGGAGCGGGAAACCGAGGCTGGAGGATGGGGTGCCAAGCACAGCCCATCTTCCTCCTCCCTGGTTCCCTGGTCAGGAGATCTGGGAACCACTCTCTCTGTCTGTACCCTCCCGGCCCTCACGGCGGAGCGCCACACTAACCGGCCTGGGGAACAAGGCGATTTACCGAACGGGAAAGGCGGTGGTGGTGGTGGTTCTGTGACATTTCAGTTCTGGGAGGAAGCCCGTTCCCAGCTACGTTCCTGCGAGTCCATGAGAGCAGGAGGTGCTCTGGTGGGACTGAGTGTGCACGAGTGTGAGTGTGTGCATGAGCGTGAACACACTCACAAGTGTGGGTGAGTGTGCGTGAGCATATGTGGAGTGTGTGCACAAGTGGGAGAGTGTGCACGAGTATGAGTGTGTGCAAGAGCGTGGACACATGCACAAGTGTGGGTGAGTGTGCCTGAGCACGTGGGGTGTGTGTGCAAGTGTGAATGTGAGACCACTGTGAGCCTGTGCACGAGTGTGTGTGCAAGAGCGTGAACACACGCACAAGTGGGTGTGTGAGGGTGAGTATAGGCTGTGCACGCAAGTGTGAGCATGTGCATGAGTGTGAGCACAACACAAGTGTGGGTGGGTGTGCGTGAGCAGATGGGGTGTGTGTGCGAGTGTGAATGTGTGCACAAGTGTGAGCCTTGCACGAGTGTGAGCGTGTGCATGAGCGCAAACACATGCACAAGTGTGGGTGAGTGTGTGTGAGCATGTGGGGTGTGTGCGAGTGTGTGCACAAGTGTGAGAGTGTGCACGAGTGTGTGCGTGTGCAAGAGCTGAACACGTGCACAAGTGTGGGTGTGTGAGGGTGAGTGTGGGGTGTGCATGCGAGTGTGAGCGTGTGCATGAGTGTGAGCGTGTGCACAACCAGCGAGCACTCTGGGTCCTTGTGGAGGATCATCTCAGGGAAGGCAAACTTTTGTGTTGCTGTCTTCCAGCTGGGAGCCGCTCTAGCCAGCCCCTCTTGCGCGGTTTCTGTTGGTTCCTGGGATCATGAGGGCTCATCACTGGGGCTGTCGGCCCAGGTCCCCCAGCCTGGGGCTCGCAGACCCCTCACCAGGAGCCACAGTGTGTTGAGGAAGCCACCGGGCAAGGACTGGGAGGGAGTCCCGGGCCGTCAATCTGGTTCTTGCCTGGGTCGGCCCTGCCTGGGAAGCTCCCAGTGATGGCATCCCCCATGCCAGGGGAAGCCCTGGGTCCAGCCCCACCTCCCAGATGCTAGGAATGGCTGGGTGATGCCCCCTCCCCGGCCTGTAAGGTGTCCCCACATACAAGGAGCCATCACGGGCAGGGGTGGGCTCCTGAGGGGGCATCCCCACCATCTCTCTGCCTCCACCTGGCACCCCAAGGACCCATTTTGTGAGTTCAACTTGATTCAAGCAGCATCGGGTGCTCTGATGGCCATCGGACTAGGGTCACACCCCAAGCCCCCCGGACACGCCCGCCGAGAGCTTGACCAGGTCAGCCGTACTCGCTTGACGCAGGGGAGGTCTCGCTTCCGGGTGCACCTTCACGAGGTGCCCCGCTGAGGGGATCCAGGCTCATCTCTGGGAGCTTGGGCTGCGCTTAGGGAGTGGAGCTGTGCTCTCAAGAGGCCGCGGTGATCCTGGGGTCCAGGGTCCTCACCCTTAGCCCTAAAATACATGAAGCAAAACCCAAAGCCCTCGCAGGGAAGTTGGCAAGTCAGCAACGTAGCATGTGGTGCTCTTCCCCACCAGCGGGTCACAGGTCCTGAATGGTCGTGGGCGTGTGTGAGTGCACGGGCATGCCATCACCCCAGGATCTCCACGCTCACGCCGGGCTCTCAGCCAGCGCCAGCGAAGTGGTGACCAGCCACCCACAGACCTGGACGGGAGTCGTCAGTCGAGTGAAAAGGGAGAGTCACCCGTGCCAACCGGGGGAGGCTCTGGGGCTGGGGCCCGGCCGAACGAGGGGGGTGCCGCCTAGTGAGGGGAGGCGTGGGGGTCTGCCATGGAGGAGGAAAAGCCCCTGGGGAAGGAAGCACAGGTGGTCCTGACCTGCCGGTGTCCTGGGACTTCCCCCCGGCCTTGCTGTCCCCCTTCTGGACACTGATCCCTCCGGAGCGCTTCCCCAGCTGTGCGGTGCTGGAGCCGTGCACACAGACGTGTGTGTGTGTGTATGTGTGTGTGTGTTAGAAGCAGAAGAGCAGCTTTGCGCTGTGGCTGTGCGTGTGGCACACGAGCGTTCTCCAGACGAGAGCCTGCTGGAAGCATGTTGCCCTCCCTGGGCCAGTCAGAGGCGCGGTCTCCTGGCCTGGATGCAGCGCGGACGTCAGGAGCTCCTCTGGCGTCCTCCACCCAGGCCGGCTGTCACTGGTGGGCCTCGTGGCTCTGGAGGGTGCCAGCAGATGCTGCTGCCGAGTGTGCTTCCCCGCGGCCCCGCTCCGAGCACCCACCCTCTGAGGATGCCGAGAACTCCGTCCGCATGAGTCTTCATGAATGTGCTGCGCCGAGTTAACATCCGGTCGGGGAGACCAGCCTGCTGCCTTGCGTTAAAGAAACATTTTTTTTTTTTTTTAAATTTTAGAAAAATCTAGGGCCTGCTGAGCCCACTGACCCACACTTCCAGGCAGCGCTGGCCTCCATGTTCCCCCTGGAGTCTCTTCTGTGCCAGGCCCTTTTCTCCACCGTGCTGGGTCTGGAAGGGCTGACGTGCATGGGCAAGCATGCCCAAGGGGCACAGATCATCGCAGGGTGGGGGGCGGCAGCCAGGGGCTGTGCTGTGAGCTGGGAGCAGGTGCAAGCCAGGCGGCATGTCACCATAGGAGAGGAGCCATGTCCATCAAGCTGGGACTGGGAAGGTGTCACTGGGAGAGGGGTACGTGGGTCTTGAAGGGTGAGAATGAGCTTCCGGACACGGATGGGGGCATATCCAGGCAGAGGCAGGGGAGTGGCAGGCTCCGAGGCAGGGGTGCAGGGGAGCCTGGCATGGGTGGGAAGCATTACGGGGCTGCAGGCTGGGAGGGGCAAGCCGTGGCTGCATAGGGTCTGCCCTGGGGTCAGAGGGCTGCTCACTGTCTGGACCAGGGGCCTGGAGAGGCCCTGGGACCACTGCCCGGGGGGCTCTGGTTGAGGATCCTGATGGAGGGCCTCGGTGACACCACCAGCAACCCGCCGCCCTCCCCACCGACCCAGCCCGCCGCAAGTGTGGGTTGTGGCTTTGCCCAGGTGTCCGCCCAAGGCAGAAGTGCCTTGTGTGGTCGGAAGAGAGGATGTTTGTGGCCTGTCTCTTGGGTGTGCGCCAGGGCTGGAGGAAGAGTATGGGTTTCTTGCCCACGACACTGCTTGAAGCGGCCAAATGCCGCAGGGGTGTCTGAGGTCAGCGCGGGATCAGCAGGCCCAGCGGCTCTGTGGGTCCACGTGGGAGCGCTCACGGTTGTGGCAGAGAGGCAAGGACAAGGGGCACGCGAGGCCCGGGTTCAGCGGGGCAGGTCGACTGCCGCTAGGGGAGAGCAAAGGGCAAGCCGGGAGTGGGGGGACGACGGGTGCAAACTCCAACCCCGTGTTGAGCGCCGGCATCGTGGAGCTCCCCCACGGCACCTCCTCTGTCCGGGGCCTCCGTCCACGCGCTGTCCACCTTCCCTTCTGCTGTGCCGGCACTCACTGCACCAGCTGCAGACCCAGGACCTGCCGTCAGGGGTGATTCATGCCCTTGAGGGGAAGTCACCCCTTCTGCCTGCAGTAGCGAATCTGAGGTGGCGGCTGGGCCGTGTGGGTGGGCAGACGGACAGATGGACAGACGGTGGCCTGCAGCCACGCGAGTGACAGGGCGGGCTGGCTCTGCTTGTCTCCATGCACAGGACCTAGGGCTGCCTTGGCAGGGGCTCTTGCCAGCGGGGTCCAGGCTGCTCCGCTCGCTGGGATCCCGGGGCCGCCTGCTGCAGCCCTGAAGCTTAGTTAATGTGAAGATGAAGTGCTCTCCATGACGGGTCACGCTCAGTGGCTGTCTCTGTGCCAAGGACCCCGGTGGGGCCTCTGGTGTCGGAAGTCTCGCCAGCTTCTGCGCCGGCAGCAGCTTCCTCCAGGAGCCTCATTAGAATTCCTTTGGTAATTAAAACAACAGATGTTCTAATTAAAAGGTTCCTCATTAAATCACAAGTAACTGAAGCTCGAGGTGTGTCCTCCCTGAATGGTGTCATCCAGTCACCTTTGGAGGGAGGAAGAAGCACGCAGGGGCGGGAGGGGAGGGTCCCAGGCCGGCTGCCAGGTGCTGAGACGTAGGCATGGAGGGAAGCGCCCGGGAGGGGGGTGCTCGGGAGCCCACAGGGGGCAGTGGGAGAGCCGTCTGCCCATGAAGGGCTCCGTGGGGCTGGGATGGAGGACTGTCCCGCTGGAGGAGATGGGAGTGCCTTGTCTCCCTCATTCTTTCATTCTCAGGGCCAGGTGCAGAGGATGCTCTGACAACACCCGAGTCATGGGGAGCTTGGAGCGGGAAGCCCCTGAAAAGGGCTCAAGACACTCGGTTTCCCCCGGTGGGCCACTCATTCCCATGCTGTCCCTGAGCGAGCCCTGTCTGAGCTGCAGCACCCTCGCTGGGAAAGCGACAGGGTGTCCCCCACCCATGAGCTGCTGGGGCGAGGCATGTTCCTTCAGTGTGTGCGGGGACCAAAGCATCTGGGGTATGAGCTGCGGGCTGTTGCAGTTCTGAAAGACCCGGCGTCCAGGCGCTCTCTGGGTCGGGCTGCGTCTGAGGCTGAGCCTGGATCCTGCCCCTGGGCATGGGACGAGCTGCCGGAGGCTCTCCCAGGAGAGTGTGGGGGTGTCTGTGGCTAGCACCAGTGTCCACCACACCCAGCAGAGGGGCACAGCCTCTCCCACAGCCCCACCCCGGCCATGCTGCCCAGCAGGGCTCTGAAGGGCTCTGGGCAGTGACAAAGGGCTTTCGTTGGAGGACCCCACTGCGCCCTCACCGCAGGAGCGGAAGAGGAGGCTCTGCCAGCTGTGCCTCCCGCCCCACCTCCTCTCAGCTTCGTCCCTAGGCAGCTGTGGCTCAGCCTGTCTCTCATCTATAAGCCAAGGGCCACGATACCTGGAATGAGTTGCCTTGAGCATCAAGGTGATAAACCGGGGAAAACAAAGGTCCTTGCAGAGCTTACCACATGCCAGGAACTTTCTAGAACTTCACCTATGTCAATTCATTCAGTCCCCACAACAGCCCTCTGGGAGGGGCTGGGAGAGGGAAAAGATGAGCTGGGTGTGGGACTCTGGGGCTGGGGGCAGGGGTGGGATCTGGCGCTGCCCCAGGAACCTCCATGTGGCTCAGGGGATGGCGCTGACTCTGGTGCCCTAAGGCCCTGGCCAGCACCATCTTGAGCTGTCTCAGTCATCACTGAGACCCACCTCAGGGCAGCCCACGTCCGAATGCCTAGGTGGACAGGTACAGAGGGAGCCAGCACTCCTCCTCCGGGTGGCCTGACCCAAGCCAGGGTGCCCAGGTCAGGTGGGGGTGGGGTGGAGGGGGCTGGATGGAAACCAAGGCCACTGCCTCAAAGACCAGGAGCAGAAGAGGGAGCGCGGGAATGAGGGAGCTACACAGCGCACTCTTGTCCCATTTACTCCCTGTTACATCACGGGTCTTCACCCTCAAAACACGCAGTAAATATTGGTGCGTGGATGGATGGATGGATGGATGGACAGACAGAAGGACGGAAGGATGGATGATAGATGGATGGTCGATGGGTGAGAAGCTAGAGCAATGGAGGGGTCCTATAGCTACCATTGATCGAGTACCTACCATGTGCCAGACACTGTATACCTTTCTTATCTATTTCTTACATTAACCCTGCAAGGTCAGTTTTTATTATCCCGATTTTACATAGAAAACTGCAGTTAAGTGAAATGCCTAAGTGCACGCTCCCAGAGGGTGACAGCACAGCATTCGAACCCTGAGAGGAGGATGTCCAGGGCTGTGTCCTTCCCACTGAGGCCCACAGCTCTTGCAGGACCAGAGCCAAAGTCAGCTCACCAGCTCTGTTTAGATGAGCTCTGGCCTTCCCTAGGTGTCCCCACAATGCAGCCATCCCCCCCACCCATGCCAGGCCCTGTGATGAGCCCCAGGAGGACAGAGATGACTGTGACTGTGGTCTCTGCCCTGGAAAGATCTGTGGTCTGGATTCAGTCCTGGCCACACAGTGGGGAGTTCTGGGTTTGAGGGATGTTCAGGGGCAGGGAAACCCAAAGGTGTAGACAGATTCCACCTGGCGTGACTTCTGTAGCTGAACTGGGCTTTGAGGTCAAGGCTGGAGCCAGGCAGATAAGGGAAATTGGGGAAGGGTCCCTCCAGGCAGAAGAAATGGCATGTGCACAATCAGAGAGGCCTGAAGCAGACTTTGAAGGGGGGCTCCTTGCTGTGGGCAGTGATGGGGTGGGGTGGCAGGGACAGGAGATGAGGCAGGAGAAGGGGAAGTTGAGGCCAAGCTATGAAGGGCCTTGAACGTCAGGTCAGGAAGAAAGGAGCCATCAGGGAGGTTTGAAGCGGGGGAGTACTGTGCTCAGGTGTGTGGCAGGGAAGCCCCAGTGGCATTGGGGATAAGAACAGCCAGAGGTGGGGACACCTGGTGGGGATAACGGGGTGAGTCCAGTGGTGCTGATAAACCACAGAACTGGGGCAGATTGGGAGGAGATGATCCGCGGAGACCATCTCTGACTTCCCTGTTGCATAGCTGATGAACTCGAGGCTCAGAGAGGGGCAGTAACTGGTTCAGGTAGCTGACCGGCTTGGTAGTGGTCGGGAGGAGACGTCTTTGTCTTCCGTGACTCCTGGGTGGTGAGCAGAACCCAAGTCGTGGCTTCATGGATTGTAGAATCCCAGCACATCCGAGAGGTTTGTGTAAAATGATGCTTGTAATAAATTTTTCCCCTCGAGGACCGTGAAGTACAAAAGGAGGGGGCGAGTGCTTCGCAAGGGCTCTGATTACAGCCAAACACAGACGTTTTCAACAATTCAGGCTGCCAGCACTGCCAAGAAAAGAATGACGTGGAAGACAGCAGCTCCAGGCCCGGCTGGGAGAGAGGGGGTGTGGGGGGGTTCCAGGAGACTGGGACAGGCTGAACGGGAGGCTGCAGGTGCACACCCGCCCCCCGTCTGCAGGGGACAGTCTGTTCCCTGCCCTGTGTCTGCACCCCTATGCTCCTCCTGCCACACAGGACAGGACTGGGTCATGCAGACCGTCCTCGAGGGGATGTGTCTGTGTGGATTCGTACAGAGGTGACACACTGAGTCACCCTGTGGTAGCGTGACTCTGTCCCCTGTTTTCAGAGCGGCTTCATCACTGTGCCATTGGAAAGGAAGTAAGTTAAGTGACTGAAACTTATAAAAATCTAGAATTGTATAAAATAAATTATAGCCTGCAGCCCAAACACCTTCCTCCATTCTCCAGACCTGAAAGACCTGACCTGTGTGTCACCTCCTCCACAAAGCCTTCCTGGATTGCAGCAGTCTGCTGTGCTGCCTGCAGAACAAGACCCACAGCCACTTTGGGCTCTCAGAAGGATGGGTCTTCAGTCCCCTCCTTGGCTGGCTATGCCCCTGGACAGACCCTGCCCGCCCCCACACCCCTGAGAGCGGAGCAGAGAAACAGACATGGTCTCCCACCCAAAGCCTCAGACGTCCCCCAGAGACGCAGCTGGGACCCGGGTGAGGGGGCCTGGCTGGCACTGCGTGCAGGAGAGGAGAGCCCGGCCCCACCCAGCTTCCATCCTGCAGGTGTGAGGTCTCTCCTCAGGCGTGGGGCCCCAGAGGGCAGCAGAGTCCCAAGTGTGGGATGTCAACCGTGAGGGCGTGGAGAACGGACTGGCTGGGCCAGCAGGGATGGAGATGCGCCCTTCTCTGCCTTCTTCCAAGGCTCTGACTGCAAACACGCCGGTTCCACAGACACACGGGAGGAGGGAGACTGTGTGCTGTCCTCCCCGGGGGTCCTGGCTTTCTGCAGAAGTACCCTTTCTTAGCTTCAAAACAGGATGCCGCCTCCCCGTATCCCCACGCAGGTTGAGGAAGTGCCTTTCTTCTGGAATGTTCTTTCCCTGACCTCCCATCCTGGGGTTCCTCCCAAGAAGGCCCACCAGCTGCATCTGGATGCAACACATGTCATTCTCCGAGAGGACATTGGAAGGACACTGTCCCCTTGCAGGACGACACCCTCCTGACCCTGTTGTCTCAGCTCAGAAGGCCAGCCCCCAGCGCTCACCCAGCAGTTGCACCCACACACACCCTGGGGCATTGTCCTGTGTGAACACCCCAGACTGGGTGGCCACTCAGCCTGTGGTCTGGCAGTGGTCACTACACCTTGTCACTAAGGAAATGACCCCGTTGGTTTGCTTCAGAGGAATAACAGGAAGGCGCCTCTTAAGAAGGAAGGAAGGGCTGGACCGTCCAGTGCGGTGAGGCCGAGCCCCGTGGAGATGCTGGGCAGCTGCTGGGGAGGGGACGCAGAGCCCTGGTTGCCTCACCAGCTCCAGCTCACTGGCCATGGGGCCCAATGTGCCCGCCCTGGACGTGGTCATAGCGCGTCCTTTCCAGGGGCTCCCTGCCTGTCTCCTTCCCTCCTGCCAGGTTGACCTCCTTGCTCCTTGTGGGCCTGGACAGGTCTGGCCCCTGTCTTGAAGCAGCTGCCTTCTGCTGGGGGGAAACTGTTAGCAAACCAGGACGGTCCCATGGGCCATGGCCCTGATTTGGAGCATGCTGTGCTCTGCAGAGAGGCCTCTCCCAAGCCTGGGGGGCCCCGGGGGACTTCCTGGAGGAGGCAGTGTTAGCACTGTCTGGTGAGACTCTGGCTGGCTGCGAGGCCGTCCCATTAGGAGACTCTTAGAAACCTGGCACAATGACCCAGACGGCTCACCCCATGGGTAGGTCATTTCTGGGTGTTACTGTCCTTCAGACACAGCATTGTGATAGTTTCCACACAAGGTGATTCAGAAACACATGCATTAATTTCCCTTAAAATTGTCCACTTGTGCTGCTTGGCAGAGCGCAGCCCGGGACCTGAGGAACGGGAGGCAGCGGAGACTTGCATGGGATCCTGGGCTGGGAGGTCTCAGGGGCTGGAGTGCCGAGATCCAATCCCCAACGGCCATGGTCCAGCCATGGGGCTCAGCACAGTCCCACCATGAATAAACTGGCACCGGCCGGCCCCATCCTGGCTGAGGAGCAGGCTCCGCGGAGAAGCCCGTGACACTCTGTGTCTCTGAATTCGCTTGTTCAGGTTCATGTTCATGCGTGTCACCCCCACTGCGCCCGTCCAACAGGTTCCCTGTGTGGCACCAGGTGGCTGGGGTCACGGCCAGCTGTCTTGGAGGCGGATGCTCATGGAGGCCCTTGACCCCTGTCCGGGTCACCGGCAGAGGCTCCTTTGCCCACGGTGGTTCCACTGGGATTTGCTCCCCCCTGGGACTGAGCCGTGACTCAGGGTGTGTCCGTTACAGCCGTCGGGCTGAGCCTGGTCTCTGAGACCTGGTCCCTGAGACGCTGCCCGCGGGCCTGTCCTCCCATGTCGGCAGGGCTTGGGGACGGGCCGGAGCAAAGGAAGTCGGGGAGGGCGGGCGGCCGACGGGGCAGAGTGATGGGCTGGAGTCAGGAGGCCTGCGTCTTCCGTCACTGGACCCACTGGGTGCAGGGGGCACAGCGGGCCCTGCCAGAGAGGAGTGCGGAAAGCGGGCGTGCGAAGGTTAAGGCAGTACCCGGGAGTGGGGGCAGGGAAAGCACACACGTGAGGTTGGCCGGAGTCCGCAGGCGGGGACAGACACGCAGTCTGCACAGAATGGGGAAGGCTTGGAGCCTTCAAGAGGAACGGAGAAACCTTGTGAGATCTGTGGCTGGGGCAGGTCCACAGTGCCTCAGTTTCCCTGGTTGTAAAATGGAATAACAATAGCACTGTCCTCCCGGCGCTGTTATGAGGACTAGAATAGGCGTCTGCCGGACAGAGCACAGGGCCGGCCCACCCTAACCGCCAACCAATTATGATTATTGATGTTACTGGTGTAGCCACAGAGGCTCTCAAAGGCCGACACTGTGGATGGCTTCAGGGTGGAGGGGAGCCGTGGGAAGCTCCAGGGTGGGGGTGGCGGGCATGCTGGAAGGGAGAGGCGGGCTGGGGCCTGAAGGACAATGCCAGGACCGATGGACACAAAAGTCGGATCTGGAGGAGCCCACTCCCAATCACAGCTGGCTGGATGGGAAACCGGGTCTTTCGTTAGGAGGTGAGTTCCCCGTCACTGGAGGTGTGCGAGTTGATGGCGAGCAGTCAGTGGGAAGAGATGCAGAACATGAGTGTGTGGGTGGGTGGGTGGGTGGTGGGCACACATCTTCTTCCCTGAATCCCGGCCACACGAGCCCTTCTGTTCCTGATGGTCTGTTCTCTAGAGGCCTGGGGCTGGGCACCCCACGGCTAGCTCAGGCTGGGCTTCCGGCTTCGGGAAAGTTCACACAGTCACCAGGCTCCTGCCAGGCTCGAGGGCTGTGGGGACGCTGCCCCGGACGGGCTGCAGCTCTGGGAACAGAGGGGCAGTTGTTAATCACAGTGCCAGTCACGGGTGTCCGCGCCAGCGCTCGGAGCCGCTAATAGAGCTTCGTTACGCTGTTTTGCTGGGAGAAGGTGATATTGATCAGGACTCCCTGGCCTGGTCACCCCGAACTGCAGTGGCTGGTGACGGCGGAGAAGGCCACGTCTTTCCCTGCTGCTGGGGGAAGTGCCACAGTGACCGAGGGAGGGAGAGGAGCACGGAGGAAAAGAGAAGGAGGAAGGGACAGGAGGCAGGGACAGGAACCCACGCTTTTTTCCGCCCCTGAAAAGTGGGATCTGACCAGCCAGCCAATGCCTTCACCTGGAGACAGAGGTGCATCCCTTGGGAGGCGCCGCACTCACCAGCTGTCCCAGGGTGCATTTGCAGGACTGCGGTTTCCATCTTATCCTCGGGGATGAGCCGCTATGAATCGCTCCTCTCTGCTCTGCCTCCCTCACCCCTGCCGCAAGCATGAGACCCTCTGTGATGTGCTCATGAGGGATCCTGCAGCCTCTGAGGGTGAGAGCGGGGTGCTGGGGGCGCCTGCCGCAGCCGAGGCCACAGGAGATGGGGCTCAGGCTCTCTCTGGCCATGGACGGAACCTGAGCTACTGGCAGGCAGTGCTCTCCCTCTGTGGCCCGCGGGTACAGCTGACTGTGAGCCCGGAGTGTCTGCCCCATTGCCCGGCGCTCAGCACTGAGGAGAGAAGTAGGAAATGGCTGGAGAGCCACATGCACTGTGCCGGTGCTGAGAGATAGGAGCAGGGCCAACACGAGGCCAGCCGGCAGAGAAGGGGGCACAGGACACTCCGTGGAAGGGCGTGGTGTGGCGTGGAGATGTGATTCATCTTCTGGAGAGCAAGTGCATGACTAGGCATGAAGCCAGGGCTGCACCATGAAGGGCCTCTAAGTTCAGTGCCATGGAGGTGTCCCGAGAGATAGTACAATGGGAAGTGACGGGCAGCGCGCGGATTTGTGGGCTGGGGACAGGGCTGGATGGCGACTCCAGCTAGGGAGGCCGCAGAGGAGGCACTGGTAACCACCCCTGGGGCGGGGGCTGCTGAGACTCTGAACTGGGGTAGTGACAGGAGTGGTGACACCAGGATAGTGACCGAGGAATGCGTGAGTGGTTGGGCGGGGGACAGAGGAGGGGCATCCAGGGCCATGTTCCAGTCTCGGGTAACCGAGGAGACGGTGGGGAACATGGCTGTGCTAGATCTGCTCTCCCAGGAGATTCAAGGCACAGGTGCTTGGGGGGAAGTTGCAGGTGCTCATGGCACAGGTGCAGGTGCACAGGGGCTCAGGGCACAGGTGCAGGTGCATGGGAGAGTGGGAGGCAAAGAGGGTTTGCCTGGAAGGAGCAGGAGCACAGAGCAAAGAAAAAGCCTCTGACCGAGAAACCCCTGTGCAACCTCTGGGAGCGAGCTTAATGAAGAGCAGCCCAGGACTTCCACAAATTCTTGGTTCTGAGAAGCGGGAGAGGGGAGTCCCGAGTTTTAATAGTAATTTATCTCAATTTAGGCTTTTAAACCTCAATTTATCATTGTCGTTGACAACACTTGGATTAATCTGCTGCCCAGCATCTTGTGGCGGCTGTGAACCCCAGAAGGATGAAGGGAATTAATACACATAAAGCGCTGGATTTCAGTGAATGCACACGCGCGCTAATTCCCCAGCACATAACCCAGAAACATTCGCATTCATTTCGCTTTTGTCGTCCCAACCCTCGAGGGGAAACAGGCCCAAGGATTTATTTATTCTTCCAACCTCAAATTCATCATCAAGGGCGTTTTGGGGAGAGGGGACCAGCTGGCCCTCACTCCTCCTAAGGGTCCACAATTGGATTTGCAAGGAAGGGACTGACTGCCCATTCCAGAATTTGCTAGACGTTTCCTGAGCACCTTCAACAATGCTGCAGCAGCTGGAAGTTGGCGCCCTGGATGGCTCCCCGTGGAAAGGCAGCATCTGGCACTGAGGCTGGCCAGTGTCTGCCTACCCCCATGCCCAGTTCCTGACTGCCTGGGTGGGAGCCACGTGGGGTCCTGATCCTAGAGCCTAATTCTAGTGCAGCAGACGGACTTCACCCTGGTGTGTGGGAAGAAGGCAGGACTCTGGGATGAGTGGCCTCCCACCCACCCTTCCTGCACCTGCCCCAGGCTACTCCATGTTTGCAGACCTCCCTAAGCTTGCCTGCCCTGAGCCTGTGCACCAGTGGGCCCCTTGCCCAGCCGCTCCCTGTACGCACTCGCCACCAAACTCACCCTGCTTTTTTTGCCCAGAGCAGCCCAGCTCCTGATCTGGAGTGCCCTCTCCGTCTGCGTTCCCGTAGCTGTTCACCAGGGTCAACGGCCTGAAGACAGAAACAAGCCACTCACACAGAGGTGTGAGCAATGGCCTGGGAGCTGGAGGGTCCTCGGGGGCCCACTCTGCTCAAGCAGTCCCGTGTATTAGCAGGGAGAGGGCACCCTGCTGCCTTTGTCCCCAGCACTCTGGCAGGTGTTGCCCTAAGAGACTGTGTCTGCCCAAAGGGGCAGCTCTTGCTAACCTGTGCTCCCGGACGGTCCCCTTATTCCATCTGACACAAAGGGTAACCCTCACCAGGCACCTGCTGCCCTTTGCCAAAAACACTCAGGCGCTCAGGCCATAGTCCATGCTGGAGGACACATGGTCTGCATCTCTTGCCCTTCTCGAGCTGGGCCTCCCCGACACATCCTTACACGCTGAGGGCAGTGATCAAGGTCATCATGAGGAGTAAGGAGCAGCATTAAGGGCACGTTTAAACGGTATCTTTTTTTAAAAGTGGCTGGAGAGGTTCTCGGGCTTGGCTTTCTCACTTTCTTAGAATTGGGACTGTAGGGTTTGAACTCAGCTCTAGGGAGAAAGCCCTGGGCACCTGCCCCCCATCCCAACCACCTCTGCCCCCAGATGGCTGCTAATGGTGTCTCTACGCTGGGGGCACCTCCCCATCCAGTTGGCGGCCAGGGCCTCCCCTAACTCAAGCTCCCGCTCCCCGTGCACCAGGGGACGCCCACCTCCACCCAGCGGACCGCCTCCAGGCTGGCTCTCAGCCCTCTCCTCCTGTCACCTTCCCTTGGGCGGGGCCCCAGCATGAAGCTGGTCCTGTGAAAGTTTACACTCAGGAGGCCTTCCCAGGGAAGCCAGTGGTGCGGAGTGCTGAGGTGGGAAGGGAAGGCCAGCACGGGGTCGGCCCCTGCTCAGCTCAGACCCCCCAGGGTACTTAGACCCCAACCCTTGCAATCAGAGGTTAGGCCACGGCTTGCCAACCATGTGCCATGCCACTGTGGTGCTGTGGAATGCTTTAAGTTTTGAGACCAGACATGGAAAGCTGTCAGACACCACACTCGAGACAGTTCACAGCTCAACGTTCGACTGTCCTACAGTCCCTTGGATGACGTCACTTCTCTTCCTTCGCCCTGCTGGGCGGCAGCTGGGGGGGGGGGAGGTGGTGGGAGGGAAGCAAGTTCTGTGTGAAAATCCACAGGAAACAAGGAAACGAGGCCGGTGGTGTTGTCCAGTCCCAATCTAAGAAATGAAAAGTTGTGCAGTGCCCAACAGGCACACATGTCCCATTAGTAAGAACCTATGGTTATTTATGAATGAGGCAAGAATAGTACTTTTTGCTTTAATTTGCATATATTGTATTTCCAGCCAGCTGCTCAGCTGCTAAGCTGTTAGGATATAAATATTTGTTAAGTTGTTTGGACCTTGTTACTTAATCATGGGAGCTATTGGGTATTTCTTTTGGGCTCGGAATGCTTGCTGTGAGGAAATCACTGGGCCACCAAGGGCTCCTTGAGCTGTGGACCTTCTGCAGTCTCAGGATTAGGGCTGCCCTGGGGGGCTGTCAACTTCCAGGCCCTTCTGGCTGCCGGCAGAGGGGCCTCCAGCAGCCCCGGGGGGCGGCCCTCCAGCCAGGAGGCCGGTCTGCATCTGCTGGGAGGAGGCCCGTGGGAGCGGGCGTGGGAGCCCCGCGGTAAAGGGAACTGAGTGGGGACGGGCAGACGCGGGTTCACGGTATCACGGTATCACGGGTGCTTCGCGGGCGCCCCCGGGGATCTTAAGGGCTGCCATTCTGGCTCGGGGTCCTGGGGTAAGGCCTGAGACGTCCCTGCCTAACATGCTCACAGGGGTGTGTGGTCCCCACGTGGCGCCCCTTCGGGGCTCACAGACTCCGCGTCCGCGAGGGACGCGGGTTCGCAGGGAAGCCCCAGAGCCCGACGGCCCCGAGCCTGGTTCGGGGGCCCGGTTCAGTCTCGGCTGCTGGCAGTGCGGAGCCCCGCCCGGAGGGGCCGCGGCTAGAATCCA
The DNA here is from genome assembly GCF_030435805.1 of Mustela lutreola. Taxonomy (NCBI): domain Eukaryota; kingdom Metazoa; phylum Chordata; class Mammalia; order Carnivora; family Mustelidae; genus Mustela; species Mustela lutreola. The sequence goes on along the minus strand of NC_081304.1, from coordinate 60,397,750 downwards.
AGACTCGGACCATCGCCTGGGACAAGGAGGGGCGCGTGGAGACAGCGCCGGCGGATGCAGGAAGGGGGGACCCCACCACCAGAATGCTGGCCCCGGGGCCCCGAGCGCCCTTCACAGAGGAGACACAGGGCCAGATCGGCGCTCAGGACCTGAGACCCCAAACCGCCCCAAACCCGGTCGCTGGCAATCGCCCTGAGTCCATGCCCAGCGGAGGGTGCCTGGAGCCCCAGGAGCTGGCAGGGCCGCCAGCACCAGACTTCCGGGTGCAACGCTGCCTGCTACCTTACCGGCGAAATGGGTTTATTCAGGGACAGCAGCGCCTGGCCCAGCGGGTCGCAGCGGGCGGGACCCGAGCCGAGCTCCTCCGTGGGACGGCGCGGCTACTGTTAGCCGAGAGCCCATTGGGCCGCGCTGGGAGCCGCAAGTGCGCCGGCTTCTCATTGGCTGGGCTGTTGCTTGGCCGAGAGAAAAATCTGCCTTCCCGCTGCAGGGGCGGCGGCTCCTGTCCCTGGGTCGGCGGTGAGCTGTGGGCGCCCCACTCCATCAGAGTGGTTTCCCTCCGTCCTTACTGGAATGTGGGGCTCGGTGCCCTGGCCCAGGCGTTGGGGCACACACTGGGGAGAGCAGCGGTGTCAGCGGCCACCCTGGGCAAGCAGCAGGTGCCCCCACTGAACCTGCTCTGGGGTGGGGGCTGGCTCCCACCGAGCCAGGTTGGCTGCAGTGAGCATCCTGCAGGGCCCCCTGATGCACCAGGCACCCAACCCACTCTCCTCCCGAGGGCGGCTCCGTCTCACAGACCCCTGCGTCCGTCCATCCCTGCTACCAACACCAGAGGGATCCCAACTCAGGCTGTGCCCCGGAAGATGGCTGGAGAAGGCAAGCCAGCTCTCTGGGGGCTTGGACATCGGAAGGACCCGGGTCTGATCCTGGCCTCACCCACAGCTAACTGTGTACTCGGACTGTGCCATGGTCCCCTCTCTTAACCCTGCTGCGGAGTGGTGCTCCCACTCCCGTCCTGGAAGCACCTTGCTGTCCCTGCCTGCTGAAGACCTGAACAGGAGGCGTGGAGTGCCTGCCCTGTAGAAGGCTCCCACTGATTCCAAGAAGTCCTTCTGTAAGTGCAGGACTGACAAACGGGTGCCCACTGCACTGCTTGGGGCAGGCACCATGGGGCATGGATTTAAAACCCTCTTCCTGTTACAGGATTCTTATTAGCTTCTGACTGATGAGGTGGAGGTGGAGTCCTCCTTCCGCACATCTCAGACCTCCCGGCCAGGAACTGAGCCTACATCCTGGCTTCGTGGGCCTGGGTTAACTGTCTTTTTTATGAGTTTCTCAGCAATAGACACAGCTTTACCAACTCCCGTCACTCCAACAAGAGAGCGAAGGTGCCGGGTGTTTCCAGGACACTAGTAACAGCAATGCTGACTCAGTGGTCCAGGGAATGTGGCTGGAGACCCAGGGTCCTCCCCAGGGCACCCCAGGGTCCCTCCTCAGACCTGCGCCCTTCTCTGGGGCCTGGGGCTCTGCTTTCCAAGGACATGTGATGATGAACCTCACTCTGTGACCTGCTCTGTGCGTGGTCAGTCCAAGATTGGGGGGGGGGTTGCTCTCAAGATGGGCATTGGGGCCCTTCCTTGGGGCCTCCTTTGAATGCCTGTGAGTGGAGAGGGTGGCAGGTCAGTGTGGATCGTGCATCAGTCTGGACCCCTGGCAGCTCTGGGGTTTGCTGATGCCAGCTTCTGTGATGCCACAGGTTGGGCCCAGGGTCAGGAGTGAGGCCAGGTGAGGCCTGGGTGATGTCCAGGGCTCCTGGGGGCGTTGGCAGTAGATAAAGGTGTGAGCACGCCGGGGACAATGTGAGCCCTTAAGCCCGGCCATCTGTACCACAAAGGACGTTGTGCCCATGGTGAAAATGGCTTCCTCTGCTCAGACCTTGAGGCTAATATGTATTTTGATATGTATATTATATTATTTTATATAACATGTATATATAAAAATGTAATATGTATATTATATTAAGAAATTCAAATAAAAATATATAAAGAAGAAAAGGCAAAAAAAAATCACACAAGATATCACTACCTAGAAAGGACCACTGCTAACATTTTAGTGAACATGATTTGGGCTGATTTTTCTTTATGTGTGTGTGTGGGGGGGTGTGCGTGCGTGTGTGTGAACCGCTTTCTGAGGAGGGTGGGTTTTGTTTGATGAAACATCCATGGGGAGCTGGCCCCGTACCCCTCAGTGGGTTTGGATGCAAGCAGGGTAGCCTAGGTCTGAATTCAGTCCTCAAAGGAGAACGGAGTTGCGGTGTTTCATGAGGTGGGAAAGCACTCCGAGGTTTCGGGGCCAGTCAGGGGCTAGAGTGAGCGATGGAGCGGAGAGTAGGCCAGATACGGAGCCCAGCTGGGCAGGAGGCTGGACCCCTGGCTGCGGGAATGGCCACAGAACCTTTGAAAATCAGATGAAAACACCAGGGACTGAATTTTAGGAGCTTTAACAGGCTTCCCCAAGCCTCCGACGTGCTGGCTCCCCACACGGGAGTGTGAGTGTTGGGGGTGCTTGGGGGACAGGGTTGAACCCACAGCATGGCTGTCCTGGACTGGAGCCACCACAAGGACACGGGGTAGGAAGGCCATCCTTCTGCACCAGGACAGGACAGGGAGGGGGACAGAGGTGGCCACATGAGCAAACTCCTTTGGGAACTCACTGAAGGATTGGGGTCAGGGGCTCCCCAATTTGTGGATGGGGGTTCAAGCCATGTTTCTGTGGATGAGAAGCGGTGGGCTCCCCCAGCCACGCGGGACATAGACTTACGCCCGCAGAGTTTTATTTGAACGGTTTTCCCCCCACACTCGCTGTTTCGCATCTTTTCCCTCCGACCCATGCCCTGCGCTCCGGGCTTGTCAGTAACGGGGTGTCCAAGCCCCTCTTCCCGACGTCCAGCCGGAAAGTCCCTGGAGAGGAGCCGCCTGCGTGTGCTGATTGGCTTTCTGGGGATTTCAGACCCTTGCGAGGTTAACTCTCTGCGTGTGCCTTTCACGCCCGTCGAGGCGGCCACTTAAGGGCTCGGGTTAGAATCTCAAAAAGCTAAAATCCCACTGTTGGGTTTTTATCTCTGTTTCCTTCCCGAGAATCAGTTGTCTGAAGGCAGGCCCCACGCGCCCAGACGGTCTCCACAGACTGTAGAGAGTGATGCCGATTTTGATAAAAAGCCCTTCGGGCTGTTGCTGATGCAGAAGTCCCCTGACTCTGCCCCCCCTCTCCCCGACTTTGAGGCTGGAGCCTGCCTGCTGGAGCCTTTCCCACAGCCTCACCTCCCGGCCCTGCCCCACGCCCGCAGCTGGGAAGAGGGCAAAGCCTACCCAGGGGGGAAAGGGTTTCGTGTCCCCCGAGACATTCCCCAGTTCTAGCGGCAGAGATTAATCAGCCACAGGCCACTTTGGAGCCAACCTGGTCTGGCATCTCCGCTTAAGAAGGGGAAACTGAGGCCCACAATCGCACAGTTTGCAAGTAGGGCAGCTGCAGACGCTCTGAGTGCTGGAGACACTTTAGGTGACATTTTAAGAGACGTTTTAAGTCTTTCTACTTTCCATGGCACCTTTCTACTGCCGTCTTTCAGCGGAGACACAAGAGGCGGGAGAGAGGGGGTCTAGAGGTCACTGTGCCTTCGTGGCCCCCGAGCGGTCTCTGCCTTATGCCTGTCTGTCCAGGGGTCTGTCTGTCACCGCTGTGAGCCTGGGGACGTCCTGGCTGGACTGCATACATGAATAATTCAGTAAAAGTGGATAATTTCCATGGCAACCTTGCTGGCACGTGACCTGCCCCGGCCTTCTGGGGCTGGGCTTGCCCCAGTAAAGAGATGCGTTTGTCAGGCTGGGAGGAGGGAACGGGGACAGGGCTCCCGCCTGCGGGACTGGAAGGAAAGTAGGTCGGCGGCCGCCGGACGGGAGCTCACAGAGCCCTGTTTAAGGCGGGGGCGGCCAGACAGATGGACAGGGCTGTGGAAGGCCCCATGCCGCAGTGTTGGGAGGACTGCCCTTCCAGGCAGGGGACAGACACGTCTGTTGGCCCCAGGAGCCCCCGAATCTGGGATGAAGACCATGCAAAACCCTTTATCACTCCCCAGCTGGCCAAGGCCATCCAGACCCTCAGCTGCAGAGCCGTTGGCACATCCCTTCAGGGTGAGACAGGGAGACCGAGGCCCAGAGCTGCCTCAGTGGCTTAGCTGGGCGGTGACCAAGCCTGGACGTGGACCCCAGCCCGGCAGCCTCTCTACCGTGGCCCACCAAGACCCACGTGTGGAAGCTGCAGTCAGAAGGCGGAACGCGGTCCGTCTTCCCATTTAAGCCAGTAACTCAGATGTCCGGGCCACCTGGGGGGGTCTGGGTACACCATCTGGGCACCTGTGAGGCTGAGGTGAGGGGTTGGCTTGGGGGGAGTGGGGGCTAAGTCTACAGCAGTTGGGGACTCAGACCAAGGTCAAGGTCAAGGTCAAGGTAAAGGCCAGAGTGTTCCAGTTGGGCTCGTCCTGGAGGAACGGGAGCCGTCCCTCTGTGGAACTTGCTCACGGTGCTTGGTCGCCCTCGCTGCAGCATCCAGAGCCAGGCCGCACCTCCAGGAGGGAGAGGGCAGGGTCCCCAGGGGCCTGCCGGAGTCAGGGGAGAGCAGACACAGGTGTGGCTGGGGTCAGGAGTGATGTCACACCCGGGGGCTTCAGGAGATGGGGGCGGCCGATGAGGGGCGGTGGGGGGGGGCAGGCCTGATCGGGAGACGGCTGCCACCGTCCCGGCCCTGCTGCTCTCCCCGGTGAGGTGATGTGGCCTTGCAAGCCCCTGAGGGCCTCCCAAGTGTGCTTCCTCGGAGGGCAGGGAGACACAGAAGTCAGGGCGGCCCCTCCAGGTTGGTAGTCGGCCGGTCTCATCCGGGGTAAGCACGGGCATCGGGAGGGTCTGTGCTGGAGGAGGCCTTGCCCGGGCTCAGGCACTCAGACAGACACTGCAGGCGTTCTCAGCACCCCCGCAGTCTGGGGGCCGCGTCCTGAGAGCAGCCTCTGAGAGCAGGAAGGAGAGCTGCATGCACATCCCAAGGACGGGGGGCTGGTGAGGCACCTCATAGGGCCGGGGGCCAGCTCTTCTCTATGACTGCCCCAGCGGTGCCTGGGACCCCGGGCTCCTCGTGAGCGGCGAGGGGCAGGGTGCTCTCTTCACACCCGAGGTGGAGCGCTGCCCCTGTGTGGGGATCCTCGCTCTCTCCAGCACTGTCTCCGGCCCGCGGGGTCTTGCCCGTCATCCCCCTTCCGGCTGCTGCTCTGTGCCACTGCCCAGGCCCCCATCCAAGCCCTGAAGGTCTCGTCTGCTCTGGGCGGAGCTCAGCACACGCTCTGGCACATCCCGGAAGTAGGGCTCTGGGCACGCCCAGCAGGTGGACCTTTGAAAGTGCTTCCTCCCTCCCCTCCGCCCTCCTCCCCAGAGTCAAGCCGCTCATATCCTGCGCAGGTGGCCCCATAGGTGGAGACCCTTCTCCTGGCGTTCTGGGCACTCTGGGTGATGACCTTGCCACACCCAAGTCTGATCCTGGGAAGTCAAAGGGGCTTTGGTGGATAGGACTGACTTTACGGTCTGGGGATGGGAACTGACCCTGGATGACCTGGGGGACCCTCCCTCAAGAGGGAGGCAGAAGGAAATGTGCTTGTAGAGGAAACACATCCATTGAGGCAGGAGGCCGTGCCTAGAGGAGCAGGGAATGGGGCTGTGGAGGTTGGAAAATGCAGGAAACAGGTCAGGCCAGGGATGCTGGCCCTGTGGACGCCTGGGTCCGGCCAGCAAGGTTGCTTAGGATGTCCACCCTCCAGACTGCAAGAAAGCAGCGTTTGTGGTCCTGGTACTTGGGCGGGGGGGGGGGGTCCTGCTCGGTGCCCCACGTCCACCTGCTGCTCCCTCAAGGCTCCCAGTCTCATGGACACCGGCGTGCACCTGCTCCATCCCCCAGCCTGGCAGCCACGGCCAACTCAGGGTCTGCTGCAGAGCGGGAGTCAGGCCAAGAGGGAGCATGAGCTCCTGTGCTCCTACACAGGGACAGGGCGTGGTCATGAAGGACATCACTCTCGGACGTGTCTGGTGGGGGCCTAGGAGCCCTGTGCCCACTTTGTGCTGTCATGGACGTCAGCATTTGTCTGCAGTGTAAATGTCACCCTGGGTGGAGCTTCTTTGTGCAGTACACAACCGGAACAACCACACAGGGTGGCCCTGATGAGCTGCTTGGCCTTGGGCAAACTGACATCTGAAAGCCTCTCTCTCTTCTGTAAGATAGGAGTACTGAGAACAGGCCCTCAGAGTGCTATCCCGACTCGTGTGGGCTCTGGAATAAGCCATTAATAAGCAGGCGTGGTGTCATCATGGCTGTCCTTGTCCTGCTCAGAAAGGTAGTCCAGGCACTCCCGGCCCGAGGTCACACAGCCAGCAAAGGGCAGAGCCGCAAGGACTCAGACCTCCTGAGTCTGAGGGACTTCATGCTTCCTCCCTTCAGCTTCTAGGCAGAGGACAGGGGAGGGGGAAAAGGGCCCAGCAGGTGGAGCTCTGCCCTGGAGCTCCCTGGGGAGGGGCTGGCACCGCCGTGGACTGGACCGCAGCCACAGGAAAGGAAAATGAAGTGACAGTCTCCGAACGTGGTCTCTCTTTTTCCGATTCAGCTGCGTCTGCCGGCAGCCAGTATCCTCATCACAGGCCGGGGGGACCTGGGTCTTTGGGAACCTCTGTCATAGCAACATAAATCTCAGCCCTGGCAGAGACACTCCTCCAAGTCACACTGTGCACCCCCACCTTCGTCCTGGGAGCGTGCCTGTTATTTGACGAGTTGATTTGGAGGCTTTGCAGCCACTGTGAAGAGATGTCTCCTCCTGTGTCCCGTTACGGGTTCGCTCAGCAGGCTGGAACAGCAGGAAAAGCCACGGGGCAGCCAACCCCGTGACCGGCAGATGGCTCACGTCACATCGTGGCTTCACGAAGCACCTGCAGTCACCGTGCGGCTGGCGCCACTGCCCTGGAGGGTGGGGGAACAGGGACCTGTCTGGGCACCGCCAGCGTGGCCTGCCCACCCCCCAGCCTTTGCTAACCATCTGCCAGCTCCTGTGCTCCACCCGGCGTCCGGGCCTGCATCCCAAGCCAGCTGCAAGCTGGAGGCCCAGATTCTGAAGTCCTGGCCTCTCCACCTAGTAGGCTGTTCTCCACCAGGGCAACTGTGTCTCCCAACCTGGGCCAGAGGGAGCCAGGGTCGTTCCGCATGACAGGGAGCCAGGCCGGGGCGAATGCAGTGCAAGGACACCACTCAAATCCCACAGAGCCCAAGACAGCCTCTCAACAGGGAGTGTCAATAGTCTGGCTGCTGGGAAACACGTGCCGTGTGGTGGGGTGGACACAGAGTGGTGAGGAGGAGACCCTGCAGACCAGAGTTTGGAGCCAGGGAGACCCCGCGGACCAGAATGTATGAGCTGGAGAGACCCTGTAGACCAGAGTGCAGAGCCTGGGAGACCCTGCAGACCAGAGCTTATGAGCAGGAGACCCCACAAAACAGAGCACGTGAGCAGGAAAACCCTGCTTATGCGCCTGTGCTGTGCACATGAGCAGGGAACCCCGCAGACCAGGATGGGTGAGCCGGGGACCCTACAGACCGGAGCGAGTGAGCCAGGAGACCATGCAGACTAGAGCGCGTGAGCTGGGGCCCCCACAGACGGACAGTTACAGCAGGCGCCTTCCAAGCACATGCTGTGTCCCAGGTGGGCCCTCTCTTCTGTCCATGGGTCCATTCACCTGCACCCTTAACTCCACACCAACTCAGGGAGCAAAGGGTTGTTTTTACCAACTTCCCCCTCCATTTTACAGAGGCAGAAACTGGGGGGGAGGGGTTAAGCACTTTGCCCCAAATCTCAGGGCTCCTGGTCTGCGTGCTGGGGGTGGAATCCTGGTGAGCCCTGGCCTCTGGGAGCCCAGATTTCGTGGCACCCAGACATGGGGAGGCTGGGACTCTGCCCCCTCAGCACCCACGAGACTCTAACAAGCTGCCTGCTGCCCCTTAACTGTCCCTGGGGGATCCGGAATCAGTGGTCCTTCCAGCCCCGCGCAGCCGCTGTGGCTCCGATGTCCGTGGCTGTGGCTGCGTCTCTCCATCTGTCTCTGTGTCCGTGTGTCCTCTGCCCTGTGCGTGTGTGTCTAGTAAAGACACTTGTCCCTGGGTTGGGGGATGATCTGGGACCTGATCTCCTGTTGAGATCCTTCGTTTAATTACATCAGCCAAGACCCGTTAAAGGTAACCGCTGCAGGTTGCAGGATCGCGAATGCAGCTGTGCCTCTCTGGGGGCCGCTACTCAGCACCCTGCAGACTGCGACGCCTGCCGCAGTGAGCGTGGTCCTGAGAGTAGAAGCGCCACCGCCCACAGGGGACGAGGGAAGATCTTAGAGGAGGCACTTGTGCGCGTGGGCGGGGCTGGATGACCCGCGGGAGACACTGCACACTTGGCTGGCAGTGGCCCGTGGGAGCGAGGGTGAGCCCTGCGCTCTGGGCACCGGGGGCTGTTGGCTGTCCGTGGCTGTGGGCTAAGTGACCGACGTCACAGGCCGGGCATGAGGGGTGCTGCCCTTCCCACCCCTTCGGCCAGGTGCCGCCGTGGGACCGCTCAGCGGGCGGGTAGAGGGCACCTGATGTTGGGTGGGGGCCGGGGTGAGTCCAGCAAGAGCACGTTCACACACAGCGCGGGACACCGCAGCACACGGCGCAGAGAGAGGAGGAGGAGGACCCGGCTGCCCCAGGCAGGATCCTGAAGGCATGTGCCCCGCAAGCAGGGGCAGGTGGGCTGAGGGACATGGAGGCTCCAGGGAGCCAGCGGGTCAGCTGGATGTGCAGCTGGGGAGGAGGCGGGGCGGGGGCGGGGTCAGGAAGGGGAGGAGGAGGAGCCGGCAGGAGGACAGGCTACCTGGGGCACTGGGAGCAGAACACGTGGCGGGAGCGAGAGGAGCGCATGGTGAGGGCTGGGCATGCAGGTGGGGGCGCGAGGTCTGGTCAGAGAGCAGATTGGTGGGTTTGTGGACAGTCCCCAGCTATGCTCGCAATCGCCATCCAGCGTGGCCTAGGGAAGGGACCGTCATGGATGGAGTCTGATTTAGGGGGGTGTTGCTCCCTTGGGGGGTGGCAGGGTCCAGCAGACCCTGGGCCCTCCGCTCTCCGGCAGGCGCGGGCGTGAGTGCAGAGCAGAGGGAACTGGGAGGCCAGAGGGACGGTGTGCGCTGCGTCCCCCAGAACTGGAAAGAGGAGCCTGACTCACAGGGGGCAGGGTGGGGCTTCGAACCCAGGGAGGCCAGAACCCAAAGCACGCGCCTGCGCCTCACACCGTGCCACCTCCTGGTCGCGGAAGGCTGCGGGGTGGGGGTGGGGGGGGTGGCCACCTGTGCAGATGTGCAGTGCCGCTGGAGGTGGGGTCTCGGTGCACTGATGGCCCCGCACCCTCCAGACCCACAGAAGCATAAATGAGCTCGCACTTTGACGCTGGCCTCGGCTCCCGAAGACCCGTCAGCTCTGGGGACACTGAGGAAGCGTGACCCTTTGTCTTTCCGTCACAAGGCAGGTTCCCCGGAGCATGCTCAGGCTGGCGGGGCAGGCAGTGGTCCCCACCTCCCCCATGGAGCGCCGTGGACCAGGGAGGCAGGGGTGAGGCCTACTTGGAGTCCAAGGGCCCCAGACAGGGCATGCCCCCCCCATCCCGGTACTTTCCCCCAGGGGGTGTTTCCCGGCCCATTAACACATGCGTGCTTGGCTGGGTCTCCATTTGTCCCGGCAAACATCAGGCATGTGGTAATGGTTCCCTTAAACCATGGCCGGTTGGGTCTTAATGTCTGTTTAATGACACCTGCTATGAAGGCTCCCATAACGGAGCTCATAATGGCAGACGAGGGGCTGTTAGGCCAGGGAAGGACAGCTCTGGATGGTGGGCTGCCTCTGGGGGGGGGTGGAAGGACTGGGGGGAGCCACCTAGAGCCCCCCTTGTTCTGCTGGGCCCCTGAGAGCAGGGGACACAGAAGTGGCTCTAGGGGATGTGGCCAACACCAGAGCCATCCGGGTTTCCTTTACCGACCACTAACCCACGCTGAGTGAACAGGAAGCACTTGGTTTCCCGTGCGGGACTGGGGGTAAGAAATACCAGGGATGGGGAGCTGGGGACAGGTCCCTCCCTGCCAGGTCCCTCCCAGCAGCAAGTGGGTCCCTCCTTGCCCTCCTGCCCCAGCCTCAACCTCCACACTCGGGTGCGGGACAGAGACGGCTTGCGAGGGTGCGTAGAGACATCACCGGCCATCGCGGCCGTTCTCAGACGCTCTCTTTGTCCTCATGCCTCCCCCCTTGTGGTACTGAGGTGCACTCAGACAGCTGGGGCCTGCTTGCTCCTGGGGCACCTGCCCCCCTCGGGAGGAGGGGTCTCTAGGTGTGGGCGTCGTTGGTCACACACGAGTAACCGGAAGCCTTCCATGATGAACAGAATGTCCCCTGTGCTTGACAGGTGCGCGGTGGGACCAGAGGCCGAAGTGGTTAGCACGGCCGGCCTGCTGGGCGCTCTCAGACGGGAGCACACCCGGGAGTTTGCCAGCGGCCAGGGAGGACGCTCTGTGAGGAGGGGATGGTGTGTGGAACAAGGGGTCACAAGGAGGCCACCCACGTCCCCCAGACGACTGGACAGGGAGCTCCTGCATGCCCTCTGAGGGGGCGCTCAGAACCGCGGCTGAGCACCCAGCATCTTCCTCGAATACGATTAATTCTTTCCATTGGCAGGAAAGTTAAAACATTTTTATATTGAAGCCAACAAAATATACCACAGTAAAAAAGCAAACATTGCATGATCTTTTTTTTTTTTTTTTTAGGATTGAATTTTAAAAAGTGAGGTGAGTTTTGTGTCTCCCTGGGCCTTGCTGAAATGTCCGTGGAGGGCAGCGTCGGCACTCGGGGCCTGGAGGACGGGAGCTAGAGGGGCTGTTGACGGCGAGGGTCACTCTGGGGAGGTTCTCATCTGGGGGTGAGCTGGGAGCAGACCCACGTTGGAAACAAGCGAGGCGGACGGTTCACAAAGGACTGAAGGCAGGAGGCAGGCTTGGAACCTGCCGGAATGGCCAACATTAGAGGCCCCATGGGAGGGGACGATGGTTGGGAGGAGCAGAGGGGTCTGCCCGGAAAGATCTCTGAGGTTCGGAGCCCGCGGCACTCCCACTGGCTGGAACTGCAGGCCCCGTGAAGCACCTGGCGTCCACACCCCGCTCACCCTGCCGCCATGCCGTGTGCTCATGACATCAGCAACCACACAGTGTGGCCCTACGGAGTGCTTCCTGCACGCCCGGCGCCCTGCGGGCTCCCACTCTCTGGGGCACGTTCACCCGCGAGACAGCTGCTGAAGCCAGAGCTACCTGGGACTAAGTAGACCGCGGCTCAGACAGGTGCCCAGGAGCACATCCGGAGCCCAAGGCCCCTCCAGCATGTCACTGTCCCCTGGGTCCCAGGTGGTCACAGGTTCCGTTCAGGTGTTTCTGGAGAGAAGGCAAACGAGCAGCGTCTCTTGAGAAACTTTGTCCTTTTACTCAGAAAGGAATGTGCTCACCAAAATTTCCATCCGTGCTCATGGACGGGGACCAGGGCGCGTGGCCCACGTGGCCACAGGGAGCCTGGGAAGGTGAGCCGTCATCAGGAAGCATGGCCGCCCCGACCCGCGCAGGGTCCTCTCAGGGAACAAGGGGGTGTGGTGGACACGTGTCAGCTGACGTGACTATCTCCACCGTCCTGGGATGTGATTACCGTTTCCTAATTTGACAGAGGAGGGGATTAAGGGGCAGGCAAGCCAGGTCATCTTTTCTGAAGACTACATAGTAGACGGGGGACCATATCTCTGTAGGCGACCTGAGGGCAGGACCGTGTGTTTCTCCTTTGCTCTATGTATCTGTGACCCCATCGCCAGACAGAAGTCACCTGGCTCAATGCCTGATCGAATGCCTCGTTGATGGCCCAGTAAAGTCCTGTGCACGTCTCAGAGGAAAGAGTTCCGGAAGCCTCCCCACCCCGGCATGTGGTTCCTCTGGGCCCAGGCAGCGTGGCTGTGCCAGGAGGACCAGGTTTGGCCAACCGCCAGCCCAGCCACGTTCAGCCGAGCTCACCAGGACCGAAGAAGGTTCTCAAGGAGTGTTTTTAACAAGTTGTAAATAATATCTCACCAAGTCCCATCGCTGCCTAGAACTGATGCGGCTGATGAAACGCAATCATGATCCCGTGAATCACTTCTGTCTGTTTACAAGAACGTTTCATTCACCTCCTTCCACAAGGACGCACAGAACACGCTCTAAAAGAAGACATATCTGGTGCTGACATACGGGAAGCCGGTGTTGCATTCCGATTCCTCACTGGCTTGTGCAGTGTGTGCAAAAGAAGGGAAACTCGTGATTACTGGGGATTTAAAAAAAATACTCACAGATAATTTGTCTTAAGAAGAAACACGGGCATCTGCAGAACGATGACCTTACCTCCCCGTAGTCTGCTCCTGGGTCAGAAACGTGGCCGGTGCCCTGCGAGGTGATTACTGGCTTCTGGCCCGGCTCTCTCACTCTCAAAGAAAGGGCGTGTGTCTTGGCCTCTTGCAGAACCATCCCGCCCTTCCCCCCATCGCCCCTGCTAAGGCTGACACAGACCTCCGTATGTTGGCACATGAACTAAGGAATAAGCCTCTGGAATAAAGTTGGAATATTCTGGACGGGGAAGTCTTCCCTGCTGCAGCAACCGTCCGTATGACAGTCGGGCTTAAGGAGGAAGAGGGGGAGCTCAGACGCCCAGGGTTGCATCAACCCGTGAACCGAGCAGCCGTGCCGCATAACAAAGCATCCTGACCTTCGGTGGCTTGAGACAAAGGCTATTTCTTCTCATGGCCAGGGCTCAGCAGGTCGACCGTGCTACGGCTGATCTGGGCTACCCTCGTTCAGGGGCGGGTCAGCAGGGCATGGCTCCAGGCTCCTGGCTAGACTTGGGTCTTTTCCTCGGGTTTCTCCAGAGGCCACATCTGAAGTGGTGCCTCTGCCTGGTGCATAACCTTCTTGGGGATCCCAGGAACGTGAGCTCGCCCCACTCCAGGGCACAAGGACATGGCAAGCCTCCGGCAGCATTACATCTACGAATATCTTGTTAGTCCAGACGGGTCACTTGGTCCACTGTGCACCTCCCTCCCAAGGGCAGGGAGCAGGGCCGGGCCTTGGGGCCCTGGGGCCCAGGGAAGGGCCGTGGGGCCAGGGGAAGCCTGAGAAGTAAGTTCTATAATGAGGCAGCGAAGCCTCGGAACCGGGGATTCGATCTGTCCCAGAGGAAGCCATGGGGTGGTAGAGTGGTAGGGTGGGGTGGGGTGGGGTGGGGCGGGGGAGCAGAGAAATGCAGGAGAAACAGAGGGAGGACACGGAGTGGGCAGCAGGTGGAACATGCATGGGAAGGGAAAGGGCGAATCTGTCCTAGGCCCCCCGCGTCCAGTTTCAGCCCCAGAAAGGTGAGAGCCACAGGTATAGGTGGGGCATTCCTGAGGGACGCAGCCCACATGCTGCCAAGATGCTCTGGGCTGGAAAGGTCACAGCCGCACCTGCCTTCCCCTGCAGAGAAGCCGTGAGCCCTAGTTTCCCCGCAGTCAGTCGGTCTGTTAGCAAATACCCGCCGTGGTGGAGGTCTGGATGGCAGGCGGGCGAGCAGACCTGCGCCAGCATGGGGCTCCTTCCCACCGTCCTCGGCTGCCACCCGACCTCTGCTCCCCGGGCCCCGCTTTTCTGACAGTCTCTCGCCCGGTCCCCGGATCGACTTCCCTGTTAGCGAGCGACACAGGCTGCCACTCCTTCATGAGACCTCCCCTTTCCCCGGGATTCTGCTTTCTGGCTCTCATTAGCATTTCCCTCCAGTCCCCCTGAACATTTCTCCTCAGTGTCTTTTCCCGGCGCACTGAACGTTCAAGGAGGGGAGTGTTGGCAGCAGAGATGCAGAGAAGCACTTAACAGGAAATGGTCCAAAATCTTTTGCCCTGGAAGCGCCGGGAGCCTCCTGCTCGCAGCCTGTCCTGTGATGTGGGGTTGGGTGGATGACGAGCTCATCTGACACCTGTGTGACCTGCTGTCCGTGTGGGCAGTGACCCCAGTGACCCACCCTGCCTCCTGTCATAAGTGGCATTGGCAGAGTCCTTTGCACCACCCTTCTGGGCTCCTGGGGGTTAGGCCCGCAGCCAAGGGAGTTGGACCGCCCAGGGCCTGGCCGGGGGTGGGCTGCTCTCCTGACCACCCTGCACAAGGGGAAGGGGCTCAGGCTTCACCTACAAATTTCATTGCCTGCTTCTCCCACATCAGGGACCTTCAACCTGCCTTTCCGCTCCCTCCCGCACTCCCCCCTGCACTCTGCTAAAACTGCCCCGTGCTAGTCTGAACTCCTGCCCACCCTCTTCCTGCCTCTTCATCACGTTTGAATGTCACCTCCTCCATGAAGCTCTCCCTGATTCTCTGGCAGGAGTCATCCACGCCGCCTCTCTTCTGGAGCACTCATTGTGGTGCAACTTACCTCCTTCCCCACCTGACTGCTGCTTCCTGGCCGTGGGGAATTTGCCTCAGGCTTTGCTTTCCCCCCCAGTGCCCAGCTAATGATTCCAGTGGAGTAGTTCCTCAATAAGTAGGCGAGAGACCATCAAATTGGGGTAGGAGTGGCAATCGGAGAGCTCTGGTCCCCAGCTTGCGGCTTCGGAAGAGAGGATAGTGAAATCAGTTTTTATTGAATCGGCCTGCTCTTTGCAGAGTGATTTTGTGGTCTCTTTCATTGGGCCAATTACAGTTATGAAGATGAATTACGACAGGCGGCCCCCGCGTGCCTGCATTACCGTGTGCTAGCTGCGTAATTAGTGGCCGGCGTCTAGGAGGGGAGTTTGTTGGATGTTTCCATCAGAAAAAAAAAAGAGAAAGAAACACACATTATGATCCATAAAAAACAATGAACAATGATAATTTCATTTTTATTGGTCATTTTAAAACATTCGCTGATAATTTCCCCCATGCTTAATAGGCACATGCTTGCGTCCTTCAAGTAAATCCATAAACTTGTCACAGAAACACAGTCTTACATGATTGTTCAGCGTCCTGCTGTCGTGAAGCCCAAAAGAGCAACTTCCCAAGGCACCAGATGTGGGGTTCCTGGAGGGCGTTGACCCGGCCTTACGGGTTACCGGGGGCAGAAGGACTCTCGTGAGAGTGAGCACTGACTGTCCAGCTGTCCTCCAGCCAAGGGGGTTTAAACGTGAGAGCGTTTATCCTGTTTTGCATTTGATTTAAAACAGGATGAGCCCTTCTAACAGGTATAGGTACTTTCTGCAGATAATTAGGAGGAGGCTTGAGGTCCTTGGGGTGGGGGATGGAAAGCAGCACAGATAGGAGCGAAGCCTGGGCTCTGGAGGGAGGGGCCTCCGCAGCCTTCAGGATGCCCACAAGACCCCCCTCCTGTCTGTGCTGTGGAGCTGGACAGAACTCTGAGTAGTGCGTGTGTGTCTGTGATCATGTGTGTGTGAGCGTGTGAGCATGAACATGCACATACCCGTGTGATCCTGTCTGTGTGTTAGTGCATTGGGACATGCGTATGCATGCGCACGTGTGTCTCCAAGTGAGCAGGTGGGTCGTGTGTGTACGTATGTGATCATGTGTGTCTGCCTGTGAGTTTGATTGTGTATGCATGTGAATGAGTGTGCACGTGTGTGCGAATGTGTGTACATGTGCACAGATGAGTGTGAGCACGCATCTTCATGTGATCATGTGTGTGGACGTGAGTGTGTGGACATGTGTGTGCATGTGTGTGAACACGCGTGTGCATGCGAGTGGGTGGGTGGGTATGAGCATGTGCGTGTGGGGGGGTGGGTGTGAGCATGCATGTACACACATGATCATTTTTGTGTTACTATGTGGGGAACATGCATGTACGCGTGCGCGTGTGTCTCCGGGTGGGTGTGCACATGTGGGTCATGTGTGTACATGTGATCGTGTATGTCTGTTGTGCGTGATTGTGTGTGTGTGAATGAGTGCCTGTGTGGGTGTGTATGTGTGTGTGCGTGTGAGCACGCATGACTGTGTGTTCCCATGTCTCCAGAATCCCCCGTGGGGAGTGAGTGGGGACGAGAGGTCAGGATGCGCTGCAGGGCTGGGGCTCTGTGCAGCATCAGGTGAGGCAGGGCAGCAGCTGGCAGGCAGGGGGGTCAGGCTCCGTCTGTGTGTGCTCCTGGCCGCGCCCCACGGGCATGTGGCCTCTCCCTGAGCTGAGCGTGTCTGCCACAGCCCACCAATGCCCTGGGCTTCTCTGGGACCGACACGCAGATCACTCCTCCCGCACTTCCGCTGTGCCCGCTGCTCTGCCCGCCCCCACGGTTCCCACAAGCAGAGTCGCAGCTGTGGCCCGGCGTCTGCTGGGTCGTGGCGGTTCTCCATCTGCCCTCACTCTTGCTTCCAGCAGCCTGCTTGGCTCTCTTTGGCTCTGCAGACGTTTCCTGCCTGCACTCTCTCTGCCACCATGTAGCCGTGTTTGAACCTGCTTTTCCCGGAGGCTCCCAACACCAGAGTTCCCACCCCGCGGGCCTGGGTCCTCCTCCAAGTCTGTGTCCCCCGAGACCATCGCAGGCCTGGACCCAGAAGGATAGGTCATCCTTGTCTGTATCCCTGGGAGTGTGTGGGGTGGCACACGCTGGTGTGGCTTCCATTGTAAGCAGGGTTTTCCCAAGTGGCAGGAAATGCCGGGTCTCGCCACGTGGGCACTAGGTAATCCTTGTGTTAGTCAACAAGCAGGTAATTATTCTGTGTTTGTGTGATTTCCCCTCTCATGACTCATTTGCTCCTCCGTGTGCTCGAATAGTCATTCAACAAACATTGAGTGAGCACCTAATGAAGCCAGTGGGTCTGAGCCGTTCGTGCAGGAGCTGGGTTCAAATCGCAGCCCATCACACCACCCGACTGCTCAGAAGCCCGTTTGCTTATCTGTTCAGGGGGCCTCCTGAGGCTGATCAGAGGAACACCGTACAATTCCGTGTTAAAGGCCCCATAGTTCTCCACTGCTGTCGCTGCCGTGGGTGTCCTCACCATTAAACCCCACCAAGGCTCACAGTCCAGCAAAGGCCGGGACGAGGGTTACCTGTAGTCTGTTCTGTCCCAGGGGATCAGGAGAGGCTGAGGGAGGAGGCACGTTCCTCCATGCTGGGCCTTGAAGGATAGTTAAAAGGCTACTAGTCAGTGGGGATGGGCAGGGGGGAGGCATCCCAGGAAGATGGAGGAGCACGAATGGCCAGGTGGATTGATGATGGAGGCCGTGAAGAGGAAGGTTGTGTGGCCAGATTACAGAGAGCCTTAGAGAGCCTCGAATGCCAAGCCAAGTGGGGCATCTGGGTTGTATTCTGCTGGCCGTGGGGAGGGATTCCTGCGTCTTAAACAAGGGACCGGTGGGATCCGATCGGTGCCAAGGGGACAAGTTGCCATTATAAAAATAAATACGTTCCCCGGGACTAAGGAAGTTGGCAGGAATGCGCGGCCAGATTTTCAATGCTCCGCCTGTGCGCTCGCTTCCTGCCGCAGGAAAGGGGGCCAGGAAGGCGGGTGTCACGGGAGCTTCGAGGCCTCTCGTCCAGAGTAGGCAGCCAACTGGGCTTGCCAGGGACCGCGAGGAAGGGGACGTGATGCAGGTGGCCTCTGGCCCCGTGCCGGGCTTCCTCCTGTCCTCGTCGCCTCAGCAGCTCCTGGAGACCCAGAGGAACCACAGGCGGGAAAAGGGGGAAGGCAGGAGTGATGGGGTCCACGTGAACATGCTCCGTGGCACTGAGACAGATCACTTCAGTCTCCCAAGACACGGTGTCCCTGTCGCTGTGGGAGCTCCTTGGCACCGGCCGTGGCTGTGAGGACTCAGGGGGACAGTGTGAATGTCTGGGACGCACTGTGGGGTGCACAGCAGGTGCCCATCAAACAGCAGGTGTGGGGGGGCGGGGGGCTTCAGAGCCAAAGAGGCTCACACACCGGCTCCCGCCTCCCACCACCCCTGCTCCACCACCCTTCTCACCCAAGGGCCCTGCCGCAGGCGCACTGGACAGGACGTGGGACTCGTGGCTCCCACCCGGGAGGGGCTCACAGGGTTTCACCACCCTTCTCCCAAGCAGGCAGCGCTCGCATCCTACGTCTTTTCTTCCAGGACCTTCGAAGTTTTCGCTGTAAGTGGTAAAACACATCAGTGAATTTCCCCATGAATATTTATTGAAATGGCACTTTTAATACAAAGCCATTTTAGTGAAACTCCCAGGAAATGCATTCCATGCAGCCATTGATCTTAAAATATTTACTATGAATATGCTCGTCTTGGAACTATTACACGCTGCCTCTTGTTATTTGTTCTGGATGAAATCGCAGGGATCTGGCACGCGTGGTTTTACAAGCTGAGCAGGGCTGGCGAGATGATCTGGACGGCGTTCAGCTTCCTTTCTCCCTGGCCCCCAATGTGTGGGTTTCTGCTGCTCCTCCGCGACTCTCGGGCGGGGGGGGGGGGGGCGCTGAGGGCTAGCCTGTGGCAGTCGAGCTCTGAGAACAGACGCCTCGAGAATCAGGGGCACAAGGGCTCATCTTGCTGGATGCCCCAACTTACCCATGAAGGTGCCCCTTCACGTGGGGCCACTTCCCAACCCCCCCACTGCATCGGCAAAACCTGGAGAAGGTGGAGAAGCTGCGAGGTCCAGGAAGACACAGGGATGCCGGAATTTCATATGTTCTGGGGCGGGTGTGTATGCTAAGGCTTTTTGGAGAGGAGGCCACCAACATCCTTCACGACTAGGATGCCACCTATCCCCTGAGCCAACTTTGATGCTTGGGTCCCGCAGACCTCAAAGTACTCGTACGTAAGTGTTCGTACCGAGCAGCCCTTGTTGCACGAGGCCAGCAGGGGCCCCAGTCACAAACAGCATCTCTGGACAGCGGGGAATCGTGGACAAGGTGCTTCCCACTTCCGTGGCCCCATGACCTCGGAGGACCGCTGACCGCTCATGGGGTGTCAGCGCAAACCTCCAAGCACAGACCTTCATGTGCATGTACAAGTACTATAAGCATGGGATAGACAGACTGAAGAAGGAGGACTCAAACAGACGAGGTAAAAGGTTCAGTGTTTCCCTGGTGCCAGCAGGGTGCACGTGCTGCACGTTGGAGGCCCTTGCTGGAGAATGTTATGCACCGTCCCACAGCCTACAGCATGTCATCGAGTAGGGACCTGAAAGACGGAAAATTGGGTGCCTCGTAGGATCTTGTTGCAAAAACATACAGTGGCTGTCAGAAATCTCGTATGTCAGTCTGCAGATGGTGGGTAGAGACTTATGGCTACAGAGGGGCAGATAGAGATGCACGCATGTGTCTTTCCTAGCATGGCATGGATGGAGGATCCTCGGCCGTGAGCCCCTGGGGCCACGGTGAGGGCTGGATGGGGAAGGGGCTCAGCGTTAGGTACGGAGCAGCAGAACAGGGGACAAAGGTCGGGCGATGCCGTTAGGCCGTCTTCCCGACCATCCATCAACAGGGTTTTGGACAAAAACCCACTGCTTTGTCCCCGGTTTTGCAAACAGGATATGGGTGGACCAAGAATGTGTGTCTTCCATTCGGACAACTCCCTGGAAAGCTCAGCACTGTGGTTTGTCCCCCTTGTCCTGCCTGCCGTGTGGATGCCACAGCTCACTTTTGTTCCCCAGCGTCTCAGCCCATGGGGGAGGGGGTTCACAGGTGTCATCAGCTCCGATCCCCGCCCCCCCCACCAGCTCACAAACAGGAAGCATGAGGCAGTAGTTGCTGTCCCGGAAAACTTGAAAATCAGATGGTTTAGGATTTTCGTGCATCCCTACTTCCTTCCCCTGATAGTTGCTGTACCTCCGGCCTGCGAGTCCTGTGCCAGGAATGGAGGGTAGGAACGTCCGTACAAAATATAGCATTTGAGTGGATTGAAAACGGTGATTATCCAACTTAAAACATAAGGAATGAAAGGAACCCACAAAATCTGATTTAAGCATTTTTTTTTTCTGTTTTTCCATGGAGCTGTCTGTTTTGGGGAAGACTTGATAGAGACTGGGCTCTCGGTGAAGGTCTGGCTGTTACGATGACCCCGGTGAGGTCAGTGTTTGGAGCAGGTGCAAAGGTGATGCTTTTTCCCCAGATTGTGTGGACGGCATCCATAGAACTGTTAGGGGGCCAAGACGGGTGAGGTCTTCGATCTTCTTTCAAATTTCTCGGATTTAGTTTTTTTTTCTAATAAAGAACTTGAGCTTCAGAGAGGAGAGGATGCTACCCAAGGTCACACAGCATCTCCTGGCGATGCTCATAGGTCATCCGATCCAGTCTCCGTGGTCAAGCGTCTGGTTCTCACGGCAGCTGGTTAGGGAAGCACTTGCTCAGCTTCTCCTTCCCTGAAACGAACGCAGACGGTGATGTGGTCAGGAAGGCGGGGAAGGGGCAGCAACGACAAACGCTGAGAAGCGGCAAACGGATGAGAAGGTCAGAGGTGGGGAGCGCTCAGCACACAGCCGGGCTCGTGCCGCAGAAAGGCAGGTGTGTCCCACCGGGAGTCAGTGGAATTGGGGAGCAGGAGGTGGCCCAGGCATGATTCACAGGGTCGTTGACTGAGGTCCCAAACCTGGGCCCACCAGGAAGGTTGTCCGGGCACCATTCTCCTCTCCTGGAATGAACACAGATCCTCTGACACTCCAATGAGGACCAGAAGCACCAAAGAGACCACAAACCCGACAACGAGAGAAACTCCCAGCCAAGGAAATAGCGTTAACAGCACCGAGTGCATTTAATGTCCGTCGGCAGACGTGAAAGGGCACCATCCATGAAACCGGGCAGACTGTGATAAAAATTAATTAGAAGTTCCAGGAATTAAAAAAAAAAAAACATGTAATTATGGAAATGGGCAGATGGGTTAACAGGAACTGTACGCGGGGGAGAGCAAATGATCTTTTTTGAGGACAAAGTGCAGGACCCGCGTGGTGGGATCGAAAGGGCATGTGTGGGAAACCGCCCGCTGTGTCTCCCAGATGCAGCCAGGCTCTGGAGTCCAGACACCAGCCAGTGAGGAATTCAAGAAGGACGTGGGGGGGAGGGGCAACATTCAACCCCAAAATCATCAATGGCGTTTTCAAACTAAAGAAGTCCAGATACTGAAAGGCCCACCGTGCGCTGTGCACGATTAACTAAAAAGGAGTGCAGAGTGGCTAGTGTGGACTGGGGACACGGCTCTGACTCATGGGGACACGGGTGTAACCGGCCCCACGATGATATCCTCAAACACCCCCCATAGTCAGTGCAGACCAGCAGGGGACGGGAGCAGAAAGTACGGATTTCCAGATTTTTCCCACTTTGGTGTTGTGGCCGTCAGACCCCGTCTTGGTCCACAGGGATCCCCACCTCCTAGGGTTTGTGCTTTCATGGGACCCCTGCCCCTGAGTGGGGGTCTGTCCCTTGGGATGCGGCAACGGTGACCGGACGGTCTTCCTGGGATCAGGTAGGAGACGTGGGACCCTCCAGCCAGCAGCCGCTCTGCAGCGACCTTCCTGGGAGAGGCCCACGTGTCAGGGCCGACTGTGGGTCGCAGGGACCGAGGGCCTCTGTCCTACAACCACAGAAACTCAGTACCGCCAACAGTGTGGGGGAGCCTAGACGCAGACACGCCCATCAGGCCTATGGTGGGAACACAGACCGCTAACACCACCTTGATGGCGGGCAGCCCAGGGAGGTCTACCCAGACGTCCGACCCACGGGAGCCGGGGGAGGGTGCCTGGGGGTCGGCTCGAGCTGCTGGGTTTGTGGTAATTTGTCACGTGGCAAAGGCAAGCCGCCCAGCTGATGATGGTGGGGTGTGATCTCAACCGTGGCCAGTAGCACTGTCGGCCAGGTGCAGGGGGCCCTGCCAGGTGGGCGGGGGTCTCTGGGTCAACTGGGTGCAGGGCTCAGACAGTGGGGACAAGATCAGTGAGTGACCTGACGCCAACGTCCAGGTGACCGCTGTCTCGTGGTCAGGAGGGCTGGTGTGCGATGGGAGGGGGCACCTGCTTGTCCTGTGGGTGAGCGTCCCAAGCTTATCAGTCAGCTCCCTTGGGAGACAGGACCCTCTCCCACCTGGGACACCTGGGAGAGAGCACGGACACCCCGGCACGGCGAGGTCCTTCTCCCTGCTCCTAGAGGGCAGGTCTTTAAGTCCTGGCCCTTGGCGCTGACCTTGGGCGCCCACCAAAGTGTGTTCCAGCAGAGAACTGGCCGTGAGATTAACGGGGTCACTTCCAGACAAGCTGGCTGGATGCCCCGTCGGCAGCGACACCCAAGAGCTATAGGGTCGTAACAGAAGGGCGGCGGTTTTGTAGAAGGAGCCACACTCCTACCCGCGCTCTTGAGCACTCGTCCCTCCAGCGTGACCGGGTCCCTCATCTGTGAAGCAGAGGGCCGGCGCGTGGACCTGCTCAGCCCAGGAGCTAGATCTCTCCTCCCACAGAGGCGCCTGTGGGTCGAGGGCTCTGTTGTAGTTAAAAGGCTCCGTCCGCGACCCCCCAGCTCGAACTGGGCCGAAGCCCAGCCCCCGCCTGCAGCCGCCACGGAGACAGAATGACAGAACATGGGGCCAAGCCCGCAGCCGATGAGGAAGAGAAAACCCAACTGCAGCCGAGGTGAACGAGAAGAGGGTTTATTGGCTCGTGTAACAAACCCGCCCAGAGCAGGGCGATTGCAGTCAATCTTGAGTGTACATAACGATGCGAGTTCCTGGCTCCTGTGCCCCCTGACGGTCCCGCGGTATAACCGGTGACACCTGAGGGTGGGCCCCTCCGCAGGCCCAGGGCTGCTGTCTCCCCTCCCACCAGCAGCGCACGTGCTTCCCAATGTCCTGAGATGCCCCCCATGGCCACACCACCATAGCTCATGCGACCATCCCCAAAACCACTGTAGCCAGAGAGATGGAAGGAGCCGCTGGCTTTGCCCAGCTGGGGCCCCACCCAGGAGATGACAGTGACCTTAAATAGCCCCACCCCAGAAACAAGGGCTGCTAGAGAGGGATACGGGGGCGGGAAATGGGGGCACGGCCCTGCCCGGCTCAAGCTCTGGCTTCCACTCCATTTCGACCTCATTCAGGCCAACTGGTCCTGGTGGGAGCAGCAAGCAGGGGGTGCCCAGTCCCATCAGTTTCCCACTAGACCCCCACAAGCCACACTGCACAACCCCAGCGAGCTTCCGGCCACAGGAGACACACCTCTGCCCCAAGCATTCCTGCAGCCATGAAGACCCCCGCAGCACTCCCATCTCCCCACTGAGGGCCCCCCAGGAACCAAGGAGCTCCTGCCATGTTTTAAGGGGAAAATGAATTCTGGTGTGCAAACATTATCACACATTCATGCACTCGGGATCTAATTTTAGCTGCAAGAGACTTGTTACAAGATGCTCACATAATTAAGCAGCTTTCTTCCCGGGGTCTGGAAGCCTGTCTATTCTTCTGTTTCATTTACACATCACTGGGATTATCAGAAATGTGTTTTCGTTTTTTAAAATTATGTATTTTGGTGTTTCCAAATTGATCCACAACGGGAGATGAAAACCATGGAAATTACATGTCTTAACGCAGGTCTGTGTAACTTCGGCCCGCCATTAAACCTGGAATCTGCAACAGTGGGGATTTGTCACAACTCTCCCCCAGATTCACACTGGCTTTTGCACCCTGGCTGCTTGATGGAGAAGCTGAGAGCTCCAGGAGGCCTCACTTGCACAAACAGACAGCCAGAGCTCTTCCCGTGCCTCCAGGCTCTCCCACAGGAAGAACCAGCCACAGGGCTTTTGCATGTCTTTGCTCATCAGATACCCAGGAGCACCAGCCCCTTGTAGGGTGCCCGACCATGTGGACCGACTCAGCGTGACCTGGATGTACACTGACCCCATCTTTCTACTCATCTGCAGGTCTGGCTGAGGTGCCTTGTAAACCATAAGGCCATCAGAGCAACCGGCTCTCCCCCGGGAAGGAAGGGAGGTTCTCTGCACACCTGCAGCAGGAAGTGGACCAGGTACCAGGGGTCTGGCTGATGCTGTCCTGATTCTGGGTTGGGCAGGAGGAAGGAAGGCCCAAGGGTCAGTGGGCCGGGCCCTCCAGCCATACCTCTGCCCTTCCCAGCCTCCCCAGCGTCTGGGTCTTCTCCCCGAAGTCCGCGAAGAGTGAGGGCCAGAGCTAGGAGCCAGGCTCAGGAGGAAGCCAGCATCCGGCTCTCCATTCTGTCGAGACTCTAGGCTTGCTTGGGGGGGGGGGGGTGTGCAGGGACCCTTGGGCCATCTTCCACGGCAGGTGGGGCCCCCTGGCAGGCCTCACCTCTTCCTACGACTCCAGAGAAACAGTTTCGTCAGGGGCCTTCCCAGAGTGAACCGCGGAGATAGGGCCGTGCCAATAAGCGTTGCCAGCATTAAGCGGAGCGCGGCTGGGGGACGGCCCAGGACAGGCTCAGCACCACAGTGGGTTCCTCACGGACGGGCGTGGAGGCCTCCCTCCGAGGAAGGGCAGCCCACCGGGCCCTCCACCCCACCTGCTCTCATATGGTGGCTCTCGGCATCCCAGGAACGGGGGGAGTGCAGGGTCGGGACATTCCAATGCTGGTTTCCCCAAATCTCTCACCCCGTTTTCTTCCCCTGCAGCAGCTTGGCTCAGGCTGCAGGAGGGCAGAGCAAGGGGCCCTGCCACCAACACCCCAAGCCTGGAAAAGCTGTCGAGGGGCCCATCCACCATCGTCCACCTGGCAGGGGTACAAGCCCCCCAACACACTGGAGACCTGGTAGCGCGGCCTCATTCTGAACCCGAGGTACCCCTGAAGGGAGCTCTGTCCCTCCAGGCTGAGCACCAGGTGGCTGAGGATGGTCCCGCTCTGTGTCCCCACCTCTGTCCTCACCCACCCACTCCGCCCCCAGCTGCGGAAACTCAGACACACACGCCCCACAGCCCATCCCCCTGTTCTCCAAGCCCCCGAGCCTTTGCACACACTGTTTTCTCTGCCTCAAGGTCCTTCCCTCGGGTCTGCTGGGGTAATTCCTACAGATGCCTCCAGACCAGCCTGCACGGTGACCCTGAGCCTGCATAGCATGCACAGTCCTCTGCTACTGGGTTTCTTCCCCTCCGTGACCACCCTCTTCTGTCCCGAGGCTGTGAGCTGGGGTGGGCGACTTTCCTACCTCTCCCCCCAGCCCCCGGCCAGCTAGCACACAGCAGCCCGCTGCGCTCCTGAGGACCCTCCCTCCAGGGTGAATGAGTGGGAAAGATGGCAGGCTCCCACAAAGACAGAGGGTGTGGCGAGGAGGCCCAGGGACCCAGCGGCGGGGGATGGGGTTGTGTGTGAAGTCAGAGGGTTTGGCCATGGCCCCTCCCCCGACGGTTGTGTGGATGGGGAACATGGCCAAGTGGGTGGGGCCACAGGTCCAAGTGACACCAAGACCCATCCCTCCCGGATCTCCCCATGTGCACCCCAAGCTCCCCCCGGAGGCCAGCCCTTCCCTGACCCATGCCCTCTTGCCCCACACCCTGCCTCCAGGACATGGAAGGAAAAAGTCAGGCAAGGGGGCTCCTCCAGGCGTGCTAATGTTGGACGGGGCAGTGGGGGTGCAAAGAGCTATGGCAGTCCTGAGGTCAGTGTGCAGCGTGGGGATGGGGGGGAGGCTCCACCCTGAGCTGCCAGCCAGTCTGCGGAGAAGGGAGATGCAGGACTGTGGTCCCGGGGGCCTGGTGGCCATACCACAGGGGCTCACAGGGGGTCAGATGTGCCATGTAGGGTCACAGGGTCCAGCAGCCTCTGTGAGCTCATGCCCACACTGCGGTACTCGCTGCCCACAGCGCTGACCCCCCCCCCAAGGACCCTGGCCAGCAAGCCCGCAGCGGGAAGCAGGAGAGTCGCACCGGGGGCCCAGCACGCACGTGGCCCGGCGTGCCACGTCCGAGGTGGTCCCCGCAAGCGTGCAGTGGTGCGTGTGGCGGGTCTGTGAGCGCGGGGGTTCTGCGGCGGCTCCGGCAGCCAGGCCCGCGGAGCAGCGTCCAGCGGCGCGGGCGGAGCCGCTGGGCCGTCATCTGGGCACGTACTCGCCGGGCAGCCCGGCCCCGCTGTGGTCGCGCAGCGCCTTGTCCACCGTCCGGATGTAGCCGTCGATCAGCGCCCGCATCTCGGGGGTGAAGGGCTCGGGGTCGAGCGGGCGCCGGCCGCGCCGCCGGAAGCTGCCCTCCTTGTTGTTCTCCACGCACAGCAGCCGCTCCTCGCTCACGGACACGTTGAGGAAGGCCACCATCTCCCGCAGCGTGGGCAGCAGGCTATGCCGCAGCTCCTCGTAGTGCACCACCAGCAGCCGCTTGCCGAACCGCAGCCAGTCCAGCACGTGCGAGGACCACCAGGCCGCGTAGCTGCGCACGAAGTCTGGCCACTCTGCGGGGAGAGACACGCAGGTCGGCCCCGCCTCCGGGCGCGATGGGTGGGGAGCCGGGGAGGCGGCCGACCAGGGCAGGCGGCCCCTCGGACCAGGCCCTCCGGGCGGCCTGCAGGCAGTAAGAGCGGCACCTCGGGGCCAGCCTGGGTCACTGGGCCACGTCTGCATCGGTGGCCGTGCCGCCCCACACGAGGACAGTTGCGGCGTGTGTGTAGGGAGCTGGTTCCCTCTCTCATGGACGGTGAGTGCCCTGACCGCGGGGCCCACGCCAGGGCAGGGAGATCCATGGGGCCCACTCAGCACAGCGGTGTTCATCACGGGGTGGATGGGTGACCCTCATCCACGCTCACCTTGCCCCAGGTGACGGGGGACGAGCAGGGGCACCACGAGGACGGGTGCAGGCCCGGGCACCCGCCCAGGTCCTCCTGTGAAGCTAAGTGAGCGTGGTCCCTGCCTGATGCCGACCACGTCTCACGGGGGTGGCCAGTCCACCCCGCGACACCGCCGGGCAGCCGGCAACATTTGGGGAGGATCTATCCCTGAGAGCTCTGTCCCGGCAAACTGAGACGTGTGCTGGGGCTTTTGTCTTGGTGGGGACAGTGTCAAAATCCACAAACACAGCTTGTGACCATCCTGCCACCTCGGAGGGTGTTGGGACCCTTCGCTTTCCCTGGTCCTCACGACCACCCTCAGACAGGGACTGCTCTGGTGTCTCCGGGGGGTAAACTGAGGCCCCTGGGAGCTGAGGAGGAACCAGAGCTCTGCCTCCTGCACCTGGGGCACCAGCAAGGGGCAGGGTGGGCTGAAGGGGATGGGGGCATCTGCCAGGGCAGGGTCTGTGGGGATGGGCCTGCCTGCCCGATGGCCCCACACCTGCTGCCCTCTGACCGCTCAGTGTCCCGACACTCGACACCCGGACCCGTGTCCCGGCCACACTGCGGCAGGGCCGGGACGGGTGTCTCCGCACAGGAGAAGAGCTGCCCCCCTTCTGCCCACCTTTGCTCTTCCAGTTCCGGTCGGCTGCGTAGCCCAGGTGCCCAGCACACTTGCGGTTGAACTCGGCCACCAGGGACCGGTACGGGTTCCGGATCAGCAGGATGGCCGAGTCGAACATCTCGATCTCCCTGCGGCCGCTCTCGTGGGTCTTCACGCAGATGGTGCGCCGGCTGCGCCAGTGGTCCTTCTCGCCCTTGAACCCTGCGGGGAGACGGGGGGCCTGAGCACGGTGGTGGACCCTGCTGTGGCAGCCGGCAGCGCTGAGCACACCTCCAGGAGACCCCACAAGTCTGGGGGCGGGACCTGACGCCCCTCTACAACCTCTGGAGCGTGCGTGTGGGTGTCTGCACGGCGATTTCCCGCCAGCATCGCCAACATCCCATGAAAGAGTCGTGGCCACAGGCGTGGCTCAGAGTGGGCAGGACCCCTGCCAAATTCACACAGCAGCACAGGGCTCTGGGCACCTGGTACAGGTGTCCCCATGAGGCCGGGCTTCCAGCCCCCGCCCGGCGGTGGACTCCGGGGCCCTGTGGCAGGGTCCCAGCCCTTCCCACCCGTAACAAAGTCACACATGGGTCAGCAAGATGCTGTGGGCTTGTTCGGTGGAGGCCTTTATGCTGGGGATGGAGGAGCTCCACGTGCGGTCCCACGGAGCAGAGGGCCTCCCAGGAACTAGGAGTCGGGGACGGGTCAGGGGTGCAGCAGGATGTCACAGAAGGAACCTGGAGGGGTGCCCCGGAACCTAGACTCCGGCCACGTCCCACTAGATCTGGGGTCCGCCAGCCAGGGATCAATGCTCCATAAACGAGCACGCGTGTCTCCTGGGCTCTTGGGGACAGCGACAGCGACAAGCAGGGGCGGGGCGTGGCACGCAAAGGTGCAGCAGGCAGGGCCAGGTTCTTTGATGCTGGGAACAAGGCTCCTCTGAGGAGGGTTTGCCGCCTGGAACCCAACACAGTTCAAACGGATCTCTGGCCCAGGCCTAACAACCGCCAGCCTTTGCCAGGGCTCCTACTGCCCAGCACCTGGGACAAGGGGAAGAGGAACCAGACCACAGGCCGTAAACACGGGATCAGGATCAGCATTGGGTCCCCAGTGCCCCAAGACCTGCAGTGCCTTCTGTGTGCAGCAGGCTGTCCCCCCAGCAGCCACGCTCTGTGTCCCATGGGCCGCAGTAGCCCAGGATAGATGGTGTACCCATGCGTGTCACTGGAGGGTTGATGCAGAGGCTAGCGGCGACCCCGCGCCAGTCCCACAAGCCTCAGAGGGGGAACCTCCAGGGCCATGACATGTGGCCACGCCAGCCACTGGGCCCCCGGGCCACTTGCAGAACAAGTCCGCCAGCTGTGCAAACGGGTACAGCCCTCTAGACCAGCAGGTGACCAGCAGCCTGTGCTGCAGGACTCCACGGGCACCAGGCCACAGCAGACAGGACCCTGGGACAGGTCATCTGGCCGCCCCACTGGGGGAGCCAGTAGCACTCAGGAATTAAGGATGAACGACCAGCTTTCCTGGCTTCTCCCGCCAGATCCAGAGCCCCCCACCAAGCTGAGGAAGCTGTGGACATGGGCTTCTCTTCCTAAACCGCACTCCAGTCAGGAACCTGGACCCAACAGGGGTGACACCTGACGGCAGACCAACAGCCCCTCGCTTGGCCGGGTTCTCGGTCCTACTCCGCACAGGGAGGCCTCTCGCTTCTACAGGGGGAGACTAGGGGCCACACAACTCCCGGGGGCTTTGCACCATCTTGAAAAACACAGCGTTTTGAGGAGCTCCTTCTGGCCTCACCGAACATCCGACAAATGAGCCAGTGACGTCTCACCGAGTTACCGCGAGTTCTGACAACAGAGGAAATTCAGAAAGTGGTAGTAGTGTGGGTGCGCAAGCCGCCAGGATGGATGTCCCGAGTCCCGGGCCGGCCGCATGGCTGGGAATGTGTTTGCAGTGCTGGTTCCCCGGCCCCTGGGGCCGGCCCCGGGACTCCAGGCCCCGCGTCCCTCACTCACCCTTGTTGTACAGGGTCCCGTCAAAGTAGTAGCTCCCCGTGTAGAAGCCGGTGGCATGCTCGATGAGGTGCCGCGCCCACGTGTTCCCGGCTCCCGGGAAGCTCGAGAGAGCCACAAACACCTTGGCCTTGGTGGGCAGGAACCGCCGGTCTGTGCAGCGAGTATCTGAAAGGCCAGAAGCTGACCACCGACTGCCCCACCCGGACCCACCGCCCGCAGACTCCTGTTTCACCCATGGGGAAACCAAGGCAGGCCCGAGGAGGAGAGGGGATGGCCGCCAGGGCTGTGCTCAGAGAGAGCTCTCGGGATGACGAGGCCTCCCACAGCCCAGGCAGCGATCCCTGGCTACCCACACAGCACAGAACATTCCAGGTTCTGCCGGACGGTGGTGGGGCCCCGCCTCATGGCTCTCCTGCTGTTCCTCAAAGCACCTCCGTCCCCAGACTCGCGGAAAGGCCGGGTGCGTCTTGTGCCCAGCCTCCAGGGACGGTGGTGGCCTCCCCTCCCCTCCCTAGGACGCATGCAGCCACACTCGTCTCTCCCAACGCCCAGAGAGCACATGCAACGGACATGGGGGAGGGCCCCACATGCCTCGTGCCCCAGGCACCGAACTCACCCTGTACGGGCGTCTGGTAAACCGCACAGTACTCGGCCAGCCTCTGTGCCTTGGGCTCCTGGCCACACAGTGCACTGTCCACGGCATCCCGGAGGTTGAACTGAGGTGTGGGATAAGCACAGTAGCACTCCCAGCCCCGCAGGATGGCCAGGGGGAACTCCTGCCAGGGAGCGAGGAGGGAGAAGCATGTGGGGTGCCCGCCGGGGCCAGGCCTCCCGGCTCACATCAGCACGGACGGTGTCCATCCTTCCCGCGCCAGCCCAGGGGAGGCAGGATGCATGGGATGTGACTTCTGCCCCCAGCAGCTCAGAGCGGGCTGGGGACCCGACAACGGTCAGCGTGAGCCAGGCCCGGGGCTAACCTTGGGGGCCCGGCGGGAGTGCAGGGAGGACCGGGCACCCGGGACAGGGGCATCTGCAGGAGCCAGTGCGTGCAAGGGTCAGGATGAGGCAGGTGAGCGCACAGACTGTGTTGTGGGCCCACTGGTCGTGAGTCCTGAAGGGACCTCTGGCGTTCCCCTGGGGTTCCCTGGGGAGACCAGCCCAACCCAGCTGCGGGGGCAGGGGGTGCAGGCCCGGGAATTCCCGAAGTCCCTGCTGCTCTGCCAGGATTAGGGGTGGGGCAGTGCCTTGCGGTGAGGCCAGCCCCTGACCTCCTTTGTGGGATTCGTTCCCTCCTCCCTCTGCCCCCACAGAGGAGACCGCTGGGTGCTGGGCGACCTCGGGCACGGTGCCTGCCGAGCCTCTCTGTGCTTCACCACCGAACACGGGCAATCAGGGACTCGCACGTCCCTGACGAGGGCGGCCCAGCATGGGGCACGGCACGCGGGTGCCCCCGGGTACCCAGCCCCGTCCTCCGTGCCTGCCCCTGCCTCTTGCAAATGGAAATGCAGGGGGGGAGGCGGCAGGGAGGGAGGAGGGAGCCAGAGGCAGCACCGCACAGACCTTTTTATTTTTTACTCACAGCAAAAATCTCGTAAATAAATAAAGAAAAGAAAAATCAATAGCGTTTTCTGAGCGTGGCTTGGCAAAGTGAGGATCTCCGCGCTCAGAAAGTCGCCCGTCCCAGCCTCGGTGGGGGGTGAGGGGCGATGCAGCCTGTGGGGGGGCTCCTGTGCTCAGGCGTGTGGCCCCCAGTGCCCTGCACCCCTACCAGAGCCTCTCCCCGCCTCCCTCCTCCTCCTGGAGGCCCGCGGGCTGCTGCACCCCTGCCAGGAGCTCCCAGGGTCCTGGCCCTGTCCTCTGCGAGCTGAGCTGCCACGTGGGGACAGAAGCCTAGACCCTGCGCTGTTCTGACACTACATACCCCCACCACGCGCCCCTGCGTGCCCCCCACGTACCCCCACCATGCACCTCCATGCGCCCCACCATGCACCCCTGTGCGCCCCACCATGTACCCCTGCGCACCCCCATGCACCCCACTACCCATGCCCATCGTTGCTACAGCACCAAACGCCCCCCCCAAGGCAGGAAAAGCCCTTAAACAGCCCGGGGGCCCCATCCAGAATGCTAGTCTCTATAAAATAGACAAGTCCTTTGGCTGCTGGCTTGGAAGAGGGGGAGGACCTGGCTTCCCTCTGGCCTCCTCCCCAGCTTATCTTCTCCCCTGGGACCAGAGCCCCAGTCCCCAGGCTTTTTCTGGACAAGGCTCGAGACAGGGATTTTTGAAGGATGGAGGACAGGGGAGGCAGTAGCTCAGGGTGTCTGGGCTTCCTGGGCATAGGGACCAGGGAGGAAGCAGCAGGCATGTAGCCCGTCAGATCCCAACACTGACCCTGACCGTCCGAGCCTCAGTTTCCCTGTCTGCGAGCACCTTCTCATCTCTCAGGACTCCACTGCCCCCCCATGCTTGGGGGACCTGAGGGTTTGATGCTCTGCCCGTAGGCTCCTCTCCAAGGTCCCCATGCCCAGAAGGTCGGAAGCCCCACCCCCACTGCACCTGTCAAACCCGCCCATGGCCACAGCAGCCCAGCCCCCCAGCAGCCACACCCTCGGGCACCGCAGCGAGGCCTGCGTTGGCATGTAGGGCTGGGACCAGGACCGGGCCATGAAGCAGCACCGGCGGAGCACCCAGCCATCTCTCTGCACTATGCGGCCTCTGTCCCAAGCCCACGTCCTTCCCTCACCTCAGGATGCGGCTGTATTCGGAGACAGGGTCTCTAAGGAAGGAATCCAATTAAAATAGGGCCATGGCAGGTGCAAGCCAATCCGACTGGTGTGGCCATAAAAAGAGATTCGGACACAGACACGCAGATGACCATATAAACACACAGGCACAGGATGCCTGTCTGTGAGCCCACGAGGCCTGAGAAGAAACAAGCCCAATGACACCCCACCTTGGGCTTCTGGTTTCCAGAGCTCCGAGAAGTGGCACTTTGTTCTGTGGCACTTTGTTCGGGCAGTTGTGGTGACCTTCTACGCTGGGGTCCTTACGGTCCTTGGCCATGCACCACTGGCACATGCAGAGCTCAGGACATTTGCACCTGCTCTTCTGTCTGTGTGGAAGGTCCTGCCCCCAGACCTCCCCCTTATTCAAACCTCTTTTCCTGAGAGACCTTTACTAGCCACCCTGGGTCACACCACCACACCCTTCGCACCCCCACGAGACCCCTATGCCTTTGCTGAGACCTCTGGTTCAGCCCGTGGGAATCACTAGGTCCTGTTTCCTCCCGCAGTCAGCCACGGCTCCGACTTGCGCTCCGCGGTCGTCCAGCTATCCTAGAACATCCTGGAAACAGGATCCCTTGGTGCAGACTTTCCCTTCCCTCAGAAATCCGTGTGCCCACGCTGGATTCCCGTGGAGGAACCCGCAGCTATGGTCCATGTGCAGACGCATCATGGGGCCTCCGTTCGCCCCACACGTCTGGGCTCCATCTACTGGGTCCTCACGAGCGCCAGCAGGACCGGGTCCTGGAAGGAAGTGTCCCTCTACCAGTGGCCACCCCTGTGGGGGTCGCACCCCACCAGCGACCCGAGCCCCTCCTCTTCCTCGAGTGGATGAAACCATCAGGTTCTGGGCGCGTGCGGAGCACGGGGGAGCGCGGACAGTAATGCAGTTTTATTTACAACAGAACAGAACTGGATTCTGAAAACACAGGACAATTTCCAACCCCTCGGGGATTTCTAGGACATGATTTCCATAAAAATTAAATATTGATGAAAGTTTCTCTGCCAGCTTCCCTGCTGCCCCCACCCCCACCGTCTTCTCAACAGTTGGAGAAGGGGAGGCAGGAGGGGGACACAGATGTGAGACCGTTTCTATCGGAGGGGCACAGGGGGACGGGGTGCGGAGACAGGTCTCCACCCGGAACTGCATCCAGAGCCTGGGCTTGGTGGCTGCCGCAGGCACAGTGATTCAGTCCAGTGCTGGGTCATGGCAGCAACGGCTGGGCCCTCCCGTCCCGGGAGTC
Source organism: Mustela lutreola (assembly GCF_030435805.1). NCBI lineage: Eukaryota > Metazoa > Chordata > Mammalia > Carnivora > Mustelidae > Mustela > Mustela lutreola. The sequence goes on along the minus strand of NC_081304.1, from coordinate 60,364,225 downwards.
CCCCGGCAAAGGCACAGTCGTGGTCACAGGTCAGGGAGTGGACGTCCCAGCAGGCCCGTCCGTGTCTGTCCTCCTTGAGCGCCTTCCTTGCGGTCGGTCCCCAGAATTATAGAGAATCACCAAAACGCCAGAAATCAGAACTCGGGCTTCAGGAGGGCAAACTGAGGTGAGGAGGGAGGTGCCGAGCAGCCCAAGACTTCAGACCGTGAGACTGATCGGGGGCAGAAGCAGCCCGGGGCTCTGCCCAAGACCACACTCAACTCCATGGACACACTCACGAAAATGGGGGGTTTTTGGTGATATCTGCAAACCAGCACGGAGCTTGCCTTCACCGATCTCCTGCCTCCCTTCACCCCGAGACCGCTCTGGACATGCACACCCAGAAGGACAGAAGGTGCCTGGGGGCGGTGGCTGCTGGGATGGGTGTGGAGGGCAAGCGTCACGGTCAACCACAGCCCGTCTGCAGAGCCCATCACAGAGCGCATGTCTTCTGCTGACACAACGCCCCTGGTGTCCGGCTGCAAAGTAGGAGCTGTGGGTCGGGGAGGCAGCCCTGGAGCCGGGACCAGCTCACGCTGCCCCCTGCCATGGAAACCCACGGCTTTGAACAGCATCGTGAGAATCAGTGAGAATGCCATGGCTCAGGGCCACGAGTCTGGCCAGGACCACAAGGCAAGGACGTGTCTGCACAGAGACACGCACCCAGGTCACGGACTCTGAAGCCACCTTCCACTGTCTTTGGAATGAGGCCATGTGACTCACTTCTGGAAACGCACCTGAAGTCTCACGAGTGATACAAGAGACAGAGTCCCTCACACCAGTGACTCCACATGTGATGACGTGAGAAGAGCATTACAGGCCACTAAAAGGCTGACCTTCGGGAATGTTCATGGCAGCGCAGCTCGTAACCGCGAAGAAAGAGCCCAGAGTGGGCAGGACGGGGGCTCACCCCACGAGGGACACGGGGAACAAAGGGAAACGGAAGGAGAGATTCTTTGTTTTTCTTTAAGCAGCCTCCGTGCCCAACATGGAGCCTGAGGCAGGACTCAATCTCACGACCCCGAGACCATGAGCTGAGCTAAGAGTCAGACGCTCGACCGGCTGAGCCACCCACGTGCCCCAAAAGACTTAACGTTAAAGATGCGAATCCCATCAACATGCCCGTCGAACGGAGGACCTGAAGATGTGAGATGCCACTGGTGGTGTCCTCTGATGCGGCAACATCACTGGTGGGTTCTCATTTAATTTCACGTTTTCCAAACTTTCTAAAATAGTTTTGTGTTACCTTTAGAGACACCCACCCCCAGGACAATAAATTTTCAATGAAGACACACATGGTGTAACATTGACAGGTTTACGGCCAAAATCATGAGAAAACCCCAAGGCTGTGCCGGGTCGTCATCGGCCGACAGGACCGGTGAGCATTTTAGCAACGGGAAAAACCTACCGACGTCCAGGGGCTTAATTCACAAAACCCAGAGGCTCACTGCCCCCACCACTGGCCAGCTGCAGAGGCAGCGCCCCTCCCCCACCCCGGGATAGCCTGCACCTGCTGGGATCCAGGTGGGTCCGGCAGAACAGCCGTGGTGCAGGGAACGAGCCGGATCAGCGCCACGGGAAAGCCCGAGAAAACCCGCTCGAGCCATCAGCCGTCTATAGGAAGAGCTCACACTGTCTCCCTTCGTTCTCGCCCTCCGACAGACCAGGAGCAGGTGCAGGGAGAGGGGACCTCCGGCTGCACGCAGGATCCCTATGGAAGTGTCAGGGGCCAGCAGCCCGTCTGCCCACGGTGCTGGAGTCCCTCACCGGCCCCATGTCTGGCGTGGACACAGGGCAGGTCTGTCCCTACAGCCACAGAGTATCAGACCAGATGGGTTCTCTGTGCTCAGACACACGTGACTCAGACACGCGGTGCCGAGCCCCGTGCCCTTGGTCAGACGGTCATGGCACAGACAGTGCCCCACCTGTCCTTCTGTCTGGCGACATCGCGGCGTTCCTGAACCATCACGACCAACCCACAAAGCACGGTGGAGACGTCCCTTCTGGGGCCACAAACGCCCCTGACGGTGCTCGTCCCAGACCGGCCCTCAAGAAGCCCAGCCCGACCCCAGCCTTGGCTCCGCGTGGGGGTCCGTGAAGTCGCCGCGGCCTCGCTTGCCAAAGCGGGACACAGAAAACCACGGAAGTGCTCCCCAGCAGGGGAGGGGTCGCGTAAGCAACAGGACATCGGCGCGACTGAGCCCAAAATGGGGAAAGTGCTGCCCGTGCCAGGACGGAGCGGTCCCTGAGCCCGACAGAGACCGTCCGAACGAGGAACAGGAGCTGCCCATCCCCTCCCCCGACACTGCTCAGCAGGAACTGTGGCATCGTCCCGATGGCACGGGCCCCTACCCCCACAGCCACGACCCCCGCGGCTTGGGCAGCATGTGGGGGGCAGCATGTCCCCCTTGGAGCACCGGGAGACTAAAGTGGGTCACCCGGCATGTGGGGCACCTCCACGTTTGCAGATGGAGCGGCCAGGTCTGGCGCAGCCGAGCTCCTTGGACTGGCGATGGCAGCAGGCGCTCCCGGGGCTGTGGACCTCTGGCAGGTGCGCGGAAGCCCTGGGAGGGCAGCACGTAGAAGGTGCACATGGCCCTCCACCCACAGTTCTGCTCCCACGTGGGGAGCATGGGAACACGGGCCCTTGCTGTATGCCCCAAGGACGCCCCAGACATCCCGAAATGCTAGAGCCACAGAGACCCACTCCAAAGGCTGCGGCTTAGGTTGGAAAGTGCCGGAAAGGCTCTGTCTCAGCCCTGATGGGCGCGACTCAAGAGACACCAGGGAGGGCAGGCTCCCCGCATCCCCAGAAGCCCACTTCCTGCAGCTCCGAGACACCAGCCAGGTCAGAACCAGAGGCCCTGCCTGGGTCCAAATCCCAGCTCCGCCATGTAGGGGATGGGTGACCTTGGGCAGCATGTGTGACCTTCTCCACCTCCGTTTCCTCACCTACAATCACAGCGTGTCTCAGCACCCACCAGGCATGGCCATCAGGAGGGCAGAGTGACTTACTATGTGGCGAGCAGTGTGGCCGCTGCCAGATCGACGAGGACATATGTCCATCATCAGGACGCTCCCATCCTAGCCCCATCCTGTTACGTGGCCTCCGGTCACAGTCCCCAGCACAGGGGAGCAGCCCTGACCTCAGCCTACTGCCATGCCCCGGGGCCCACACGTGGGGCCACTGGACCGCACCCCAGACCTCAGCACTCTGGGGGTTTCGTCGCTTACCAGCCCCACCTGGCCTTGACCACCGTATCCCACCTAGAGCTCCTGCACGAGGACAGAACGGAGGCCTCAGCGCCGCCCCCCCCCCCCCCCCCCGCTCTCTGCAGAATCGTCTCTGCACCCCGGCTGAGCCAAAGGCATGCGTGTGACCCTGGCCCTGACGCCGGGTTCAGTGCCCAGCCTTGTCCATGGGTACAACCGATGAGCCGTCCACTCTCCCCAAGCCCGAGCCAGCACATCCCACTAACAAAGCCAGTCAGTCTGACACCTGCCATCGGGGAAGGCACGATCCTTCCAGCCTCGCGGCCCATTGGACAGCACCTGGCCAGCCTGGGGTGCCCACGCAAGCACAGACCACACAGCCATCCCAAACCTGCGTCCAGCCCTGGCTCCTGGCCCGTGCAGCGCACGGCATAGGCGCACGCATCACAGGTGCCCTTACCTTCTGGGAACAAAACCCCGAGCACGCGTCCACCGTCATGTTGGCCTGTGCCAGGGAGTCCGGGAAGGTGTGGGTGCCGTTCTCCGGCAGTCGGAAGCACCCACGGTACGTGACGGTCCTCCCTGTGGGGAGAGAACAGGTCTCTGGTGAGACACGGTGCCCCTGGCTGTTGGTGCCTGTCAGGGGGAAACGGTGGCTTCAGGGTCTGGAAAGTGGCAAATAGAGTCGATGAGGCGGGTTTCGAACCAGAGAGCAGCCCTGGACGGTGTGTGGCGGGCCAAGCTCCTGAGACCCCGGGCCCCCGAACCTCGCCACCACGGTCACCGACAGGGGACCACGTGGCTGCAGCTGCTGACCTCAGGCCACTTCTCCTGCCAGCTCCGCGGGATGGTTTCTGCCCCCTCTCTGTCCCTCCTTCTTCTCCCACCAGCTCTACAGGATGGTGTCTGTCCCCCCTCCATTCCTTCTTCCTTCTCTCGCCAGCTCTGGGGGATGGTGTCCGTGCTCGCCCCATCCCTCCTTCCTTCCACAGATCTGCACGAGGCCACCCAAGAAGCTGATATTCTGGAAAATTCTATGTCCCAGGCGTGAGGAGAAAAGTAGATCCAGAAACGTGAAATGCCGCCACGGCCCCTTGCTGTGCTGCGGGGTCAGACCCGAACTCCCACCAGCCTCAAGAAGGCTCCCCGAGCCTACAAGCCGTCCTCCAGCCCAGCTGGAGTAGTGCAGCCCCGAGTGGGGTCCTGGCTGCTGGGCCTTCTGGAATGTTCCAGCTCTGACAGCTTGCACTCTGGCCATACTCATCAGGGCTGCTTAGGCGGCAGCCTCGCTGTAGTGCCCACTTTGCCCGCCCGCCTCAATAGCGTGGAGACCCTGTCACCAGCCAGCACCCTGGGTGGCGTCTCCATGCACGACCATAGAACAGGACCAGGCCTGGAGTCTGGGAGCCTGTCAGGTGGGCCAGTGCTCTGCGGTCCCAGCGCCAGTGGGCCCAGCGAGTGCCTGGAAAGGATGGATACGTGAGGAGTGGTGTGACTTGTCATGGGCTGGAGGTCCCAGTGGCACCGGCTGCCTCCGTCTGTGCCACCATCACCGGGAGGGGCTGCCGTCCAGGCCACGGGGCCCCCTCATGCCCGGGGACAGCCCAGGGCCTCTGAGGCCACACAGCATGTGCGAGACACCCAGATGATTGTGTCTGTCCCGCAGGCCATGAGCCCATGCAGCCCTCGGCTGCCCCCGTGCCCACCACGTGAGCCCCTCCAGTGAGGCCGGCAGGGAAGGGAGGCCGCCGGATCTTGCCCGTGTTGAGGACACAGGGCTGCAGGTGGGAGACAGAGCACAGGGAGAGGCGGGCACACTCACGCTTCCTGGAGCCGGGCGGCAGCTCCTCCACGCGGTAGACGGACAGCCAGCCCACGCCCCCGCACACGGAGCCTTTCTCCCCTTTGCACTCGTGGTTACACGCCTCGGGCCCAACACTGGTCACCGGGAGCCGGTTCCCGCAGTAGCACTCGGCCCCGGCCTCCAGGCCCGCGTACGTGTAGGACCTGCAGGGAGAGTAGCCCAGCTGAGTCGCTGCCCCGGCCCCATGGAAGCGATGACCAAGGTCGGGGTCAGGTTGGGAGACCCGAGGTCCCACCGCGGGAACAGTGGGCCCGAGGCCGTGGCGGGCTGTGAAGGGGCTCTCAGGGCCAGAGGACGGGAGCCCGAACTCGGGACACCTGTCAGCTCCTGGGACGCAGCACTCCCACCGTGGATGATTTCAGCACCGGGCTCTCATTGGTCCCTGCTGGGCCAGCACGAGTCAGGAACACCAGCCTCCAGGCCTCCACCCAGGGCCGCTCCCCACCTGCGCGTAGCAGGCATGGCCCCAGCACGGGGGGGGGGGGGGGAAGATGGCGGACAGGCCCCAGGGCGGGCCACACGGACGCCAGCTCTGGAGACAGGCCAGCACGTTCATGCCCCCGGGTCCGAGGACTGAAAACTCCTGTGCTCCTCATCCCCGTTGGTGGCCACCGGCTGGCCATGGGGCGCAACGGTCGCTGTCTACCTGCAAGGCTGTTCCCCGAACTGCTGGGGAGGTAGAAGGGGACTGAGCTGCTGTCACTTTCCACTTGGTCTACGCTGCAAGGCTGAGCCGGGACCCATCCTATCTGTTCCAGACTCAGTTTCTCTGTAATGGATCATGACCAAGCCGGAGGGCTTCCCGGAAGAGGTGGCATTGAAGCCAAGCCTTCTACTAGAGTCTGAACACACAAGTAAATGGAGGCCCAGGGGAGGAAAACCACCCGCTAGCATGGCGGCCAGCTCCCTGGGCACCGTCGTGAGCCCGCATCACGTCCTCTTGTGCCCGGAGGGGTTGCTGATCCATGCGGCTCCAGTCAGAGCAGGACGCCCCCCGCAGCCACATGCCCCCTCATCCAGAGGCAGACTCCGCAGCCCGGGGCTCTCACTCACCGCTCCGCGCACGCGTCCTGGCAGTGGGAGACAGTCATCTTCCTCAAGTCGAAAAACACAGCGCCCTTCAGGGTTCTGTCCCGGCCACCGTCGCTGAAGCAGCCGACGTACGTGCCTGAGGATGGGAACACAGCGGAGGCTCAGGTCCGGGACAGGACGGTCCTGTCGCACACCCGCCCTTGGGGGGACCCTCAGAGGGCCCAGGGCACCCAGTGAGGCCGCACCTGCCCCCGGCGCTCCCGGACGCCTGCGGCGGATGGCCCACTGTCCCCTCACACACCTGCCAGGAGCCTGCAGAGGCCTGAACAGCAGCCCTGTGCTCCTCCAGCCCCACCTCGCCTCCTGGGACCCTCGTCTCCATTCATGCCCATCCCCCGCCCCCACGGAGGTGCAGACGGGGCAGGCCCTGTCACCTATGATCCAGAGAGAGGAAATCGGTTATGGACAGTTATGGAAAGTCCGACCTTCACTACAATAAGGAGCATCTTGCAACCCGGGAACAGGATCTCAAGAAAAGTCTGTGGTCCCGGGTCAGGGGAGGGGAGCTGCCGTCGCTGGAGGCACGGACGCAGCGAGTCGGGTGGTAAGGGAGCCGTCCACGTGGGACTCCACAGTGCCGGGGACTGCTGAGCCCTCGCCTGTGCAGAAGGGGACGCTGGGGGACCGGACCCGCCAAGCGGTCACGTGTTGGCCCTGTGTGACAGGTAAGCGCCCTCCCCGTCACCGACACAGAGGGGACTCCCAGACACGTGCAGGGAAGCCGGAGAGCACGAGCACAGCGAGCACAGCACACCGGGCCGCGTGCACACACCGCCACATGGCCCAGGAACTCTCCCGGTCCCACGCCAGCGGCTGGGCCAAGATGTGGACGGGGCGCCCCTCGTGCAGACACTGCCTTCTCAGTAAGGCAGCACACACTGCCTCTGGGGGGTGACAAGCCCAGGGTGTCCCCACAGCCGGCGGAGTGGCACCCTGACCCCCCAGTCCTGGTGCCCTGAGGGCAGATGACACTCTCTGTGTTCCTGCCAGGATCCCGGCCCAGAGCAGGAGCCCAGGGCTGCCCGCTGGGGGGTTTGGAGAAGCATGTCCCCCACCTTCATTCCCAGGGACAAAGCCGGGAGCAATCGTCCCGTCTGTGAACACCACACCTAACTCTGCCTCTGACCTTGGCTACATCATGACAACGTTCTGTGCCTCAGTTTCCCTAACTGTCCAGTGGATTTAAGGTCCACCACCTGCCCCATCCCGCCCAAGCCCCTTCCTCTTGCCCCTGGCATGGACCTGTGCCTGTTCCCCGATCATGTCCACCGTCTGCTTCCTGCCTATCCTCGTCGGGCGTCCCCAACCATGCCAGCCCGCCACAGACCACCAGCCCGCCACGGGCCACCAGCCCGCCACAGACCACCCACCTGCCACGGCCTCTCCTTTCTCCAGATTCGGACATTCTGTATCTGAAACGCTTGCCAATGCCCAAGCCCTTCTCAGTAACTGCTGCTGTTAGAACGCTCTTACACATGTGTGCCCTGTGTCCACGGGGTCCCACCGCACCCCGCACACGGTCAACACCCTGTACCACAGTAGGCTGGGGCCCCCAGAACCAGGCTGAGGCTCCCCAAGGGTGGGGCAGGTGAGCAGGAGCTCGGACACAGGAGGGGCAGGCCTGCCGGCCCCCCGTACGCAGCTCCTGAGCCCGGAATAAGCAGCAGGAGGTGAGCAGGTGCCCGGAGACGGGATTCCACCACAGAGCCAAGGTGGCCAAGGCAGAACCCAGGGACGGCGGGGAGCAAAGGTCACCATCCTCACTGTCTGCCCGTGGGGCCGTGAGCCTCCGTGTCCCCTTGGCCTGGACACCCGGCAGCTAGCCACATAGCCACGTAGCCACAGGCATGGGCTCTCGCTCAGGACACCAGCACCCCCAGGGTCACAGACAGGTGAGGACCCCTGAGACCCCTCCCCCCGCAGCAGGATAGAGGGTTACCCTCGACCCGGTACTTGGTGGAGGAAAACTAACCTTTGAGAAATTTCCGGTGTGTCGCACAGCAAAGAAGAAATTCTATTACAACTTTCAATTAAGCTGCAAAACACAAGCTCACGGGTCGTTTTCATGGGAAATGAGCCAAAAATGTGTCGAGGGACCCATGGCATGCGTGGAATGCAAGCCAGGCGGGAGGGGGCGTGACTCTAGGCCCATGCCACCCCCTTCCTGCCAGAGCTGGGCCTCCCCACCTGTAAGTGGGGACGGATGGCCCCGCGGGCTCAGGGAGGGTTGAGAGAGGGAGGTAACATGCAGCGGTGTCTGGCACAAGGCCCAGCCCATGGTGCTGCCGAGCGGTGGCTGCGTTGACCCCAACAACGATCAGGACGCGGACTCTCCAGTCCTTCGAACCTGAGACCTGAGTCAGAGGGTGGGACCCGTGCTGGACGCCCACTGGGGTGCCCCTGGTGCCCTCATTGTGCTCGGCAGCCGGACGCTGGCTGGAAAATGGCAGCAGGAGACCTGAGCCATGAGCAGGAGAGGAGGAAGCACTTGGAGCCACAGGGCCGGGCTCTCCGCCGGCCGCACCACGGGGCGCGCAGAAGGCCCGGGACCCACAAGCCTGCAACGTCCGGCAGAGCTGCGAGCCCTTCGTGCTGGAAAATCACCGGCCGGCTCTTCCAGCTCTGACAGAGGCGAGGGTGTGCGGCGGAGAGAGGACGTCCGGGGGACACACTGGGACACATTCTGAGGCGGATTTATTGCTTTCGGCGAAAACGGAGGCGACGCATTATTGTCTGTGACTCCGCATCTGTTCATTTGCGCGTCAACACGGACGCGCCGTGCAGCTGCTAACGACGACTTTGGAGATATTGGAATGTCTTTGGAAATCACTATCAATAAAAAACAAACTGGCGAGGGGAAGTTACTATTTCTCCCCTAGTAAACTTACTGACATTTTATTCCATTATGGACGTTGTCCAAGGTATAATGAAATGCTCGGTGATTGATGGCCTCCTGCCGCTTCCGCGCCGCGCAGGAGCCCCTTCCAGGAGCGTGGCGGGCTGCCCGGCCACAAAGAGCTACCCTCTTTGTCTGCAGGCCCAGCAGCTGGCCCGCATGGGCCGCTGGGCCCTGTGACGAGCGTGGCCAGCCTGGAGGCGGGGAGGGCGCCCCAGGGGCTCACGGCGGTCAGCATCCTGATTGCCCCAGAACTGTTGCCCCATGACCCTGCGGTCCTGATTTCTTCAGTGGCTGCAACACCCTGTCCACTGCTTCGCCTGGGGGAGATGACGTGGAGACAAGGGGTGCCCCTGGGGTTCAGACTGAGTCACTCCATACCTCCCCTCCCGCTGGCCGGGTCATAAAGACCTTCACCTGGGCCTCAGTGCTGCTTTGCGGCGATGGTCCACCCCCAGACTGAGCTCTTCAAGTGCACGGAGAAGGGTAGACTGGTGCATGGACCCCCGAGGAGGGTGCACATGGAGAAATAAAGAATTGACCTTTGGCCAATCTGCCCAAGGCCACAGAGTCAGCGACCAGAAATACCAAAAGAGAAACCCAAGTCTGTTTTCAAAACCTGTGCTCTTTTCCCTGGCTGCTGCTCAAGCGTTTTGTGTTGACTTTGTCAGTCATTCACACTTTAGTCTAAACGTGTCACGCTGGTATAGTCTGCATAGAGACCCGACTTCCTAGGGCGCTGGGGCAAGTTTACAGAAGGCAGCCTGTGCAGTGAGCTGCAGAATCCATTCCTCTTGTCCCCCTCATTCTTAGGGGGGAGCCTTGCTAAGGAACTCCACAGCAAGTGCTCTGACCTACGTGACCTCAGGAGAAATCTCCTTCTGTGGAGACAGAAAGATACTGTCCTCCAGGCTTCACTGACCGTCAGTCATCTCCCCAACATGAAGGCCTCAGGGGATCCTCCTCTTCCCTGGATCATCTCACTATCTTGGCAGTGAAGCCAGGCTCCCTGGCCTTGCCCTCCTCCTGACCTGCTACCTCCAGGCTGTACTCCGAGATGTCTCCTGGTCCCTCCCCTGCCACTTGCTCTTCCCCAGCTCCCTCCTTGCTCCCTGCCAGTCTCCTGGGGTCACACCCCAAACAGACCACAGCTTCTGGGGAATTGCCAGGGGAGTGACCCTGGCAACTGACAGAACATCCCCCACCTTCCTGAGTTTCCCCGCAGGATCAGGACGTCATAGTCAGGGTATTTCCATCAACGTGTCATTTATAGGTACACCACAAATGCCATATGATTAGCTGGTTTAACAATAAAAGAGCAGCCACCAGGGACTGCCACCACGGACTGGTGCCGGGAAGCACACCAGGCCCCTGGGGCCAGGGGTCTCCACCTACACGAGCCCCCAAATCACCCCGGACAGTGCTGTGCAGACACGGCCCCCAGCCTGTGATCGGGGGAGGCTGAGGACCTGCACGTGGGACAGGCTGCTGCCCTGGGCCCTCCCTGCTGTCCCATGCCATCCCCACACGAGCCCTGGGCTGGGTATGCCTATCTCTATGCCCCAGGGACCTGGGGACCTTAGGTCAGGGGTCCGAGGTCACTGTTAAGTCAGGACGCAAGTGGATGTGCACCTGAACCCAGAGGCCAGGCTCTGGGACCTGCCCAGCGAGTGAGTGGGAAGAACTCAGTGGTCTGGAGGCTGCAGGTGGGGTCTGAGAAGGGGAAAGCCACCCCTGGTCCTGGGCAGGGCTCCGGGGAGCGGCCCCGCAACACGCCAGGGAGTCCAGAGCTAGGCACCTACCTCGGCTGCTGGCCGCGGGCCTGGGGGCCTCAGGGCCCGGAGCTGGTGGCCCTTGGGGGTCCCCCATGAAGTGTTGGAACCAGCGGCGTCTCAGCTGCCGCAGTTCCGAGTTCCGGCTCCGGAGCCCGCGGGGGCCGGGCCGGGGTCGGGCTGGGGGCCTCCGCAGCATGTCCACGCCGAGCAGCAGCTCCGAGCTGACGCGGGGGGCCTGCAGTGCCCTGCTGTCCAATAGGCCCACGCCCAGTGCCACGGCGGCCACGGGCAAGGCCTGCAGGGGGCCGGGTGCTCGGGGCCCTGGTGGAAGGGCCACGCGGGCGCGCTGCAGCAGCAGCAGGCTGCCGGTCATCAGGTAGGCGGCTGTGAGGAGGAACAGCAGGACCTGCGTGCGCCGCAGCAGCGTCTGCAGTCGGAAGAAGGGCCTGGCCATGCCCCCGGGCGGCGGGGCTCCCGGCTGGGGCCTGGGCACGGCTCCTAGCGCCCGGGTGGGAGGGAGGCCAGGGCACCCAGAGGCCTCATCTCCGCATGCTGGGGCCGGCCTCTGCTCCTTGGGGCTCCCGGTCCTCCCGGTCTGTCTCCAGCAGGGGCCCCAACAGCACCATCACGCGTCTCCGGCCACTGGGCCCCATGGTTGTGGCTCCTGCCCCAGGGTCACCAACTCTGCCATCGCTGGGCTCTGCCAACGCCCATGCCTGGCTGGGGATCTGAAAGAGGAGAGAGAGCACGCTTAGATGCTAGGGGAGGGGCACGGTGCCGCCACGCCGGGGTCAGGAGCCCCTGCTCCAGCCTCTGTTTCCCAAAGGGGACGCCTGTGCTGCAGGAGCCCCAGAGAGCAGGGCTCAAGTCCCAGCTCCGTGACCGGCTGGCTGTGTGCCCCTGGGCAGTCCCTCAGGCCTCAGCTTCCCCATCTGTAAAATCGGAATGACGCCCCCTCCCCCTGAGCAGCCCCGGACATCCAGGGACAGAGATGGCTCCACACAGAATCCTCTCAGGCCAGGCCCGGAGCCGAACACTGACCTAGCACCTTGTTCGACCCTCAGGGCAGCCCAGAGAGAGAGACGGTGGAACAGCCCCATTTCACAGATGAGGCAAAAGGGGGCCAAAGAACTTCCCCACGTCGTTCCGCTGGCAAACAGAAGAACCAAGGTTTGAAACGGTCTGTTTCAGGGCCTGAACTCTAAACCAATAACTTTCCCAGCCAGCAATGGATGCCAGCCTGCACAAGTGTACCCAGCCCTGGGCATGCGTATGCAGCAGGCGCTCCATGCATGCACGAAGTCTGCCAATGGCCTCCCCAGAGCGCCTTGGTCCTGGAAGTTGCGTTCTGGGAACTGCTTCGCAGAGCCTGGTGGCTCTAGCCCGGGAGAGGGTGAGGGGCCACGCACCTGCTGATGGAGACTGGGGCCCCTAGCGGGAAAGCCGGAGGCACTCAGCGCGGCCTCCCAGGCTGCCCTCAGCTCTCACGCTGGGCTTTGGCTCCGGGTAGCGGTGCCTCTGAAGTGGGCTGCTAGGGGCTGGCAGGGGCTCTGCAGCTGCCAGGAGCCAGGCCGCTGCATGAGGGTGGCCCTCGGCACAAGGACAGTCTTGTCCTGGGAAAAAAAGCTCCCAGGAGCATGACTAACGTGGCCCGGGACCCCCGCCAGGCCCACAGCCCCTCAATGGCTGCTCTGTGAGCAGGGCACAGCCGGCCTGGTGTGAACAGAAAGACAATGTTTGGGCCCCCATGGCCTGGCATTCCCAGGGCAGAGATCCAGAGTGCCACCCCCCCCACCCCACTGGCCAGCACAGCCCTTTCCAGCTCAGCTCACAGAACCCCCGGTCCCGAGGCCCCAGAGAGGGTTGGGTCTGGGATCGCGGGGGCAGGCCCTCTGTCCGCAGCCGGAGCTGGATTTAAACTGTGAGCCGGGAAGCCGTTTGCACGGGTCTTGAGCTCTTACTTTCTTGTTAAGCTGGCGTGCGCCAGGCCCGCCCCAGCCAGCCTCGTCAGATTTGTAACGCTACAGAGAAAATCCCAAGAAATCCTGCCTGATCCCCCGGCCTCCAGCTCTGGACCTCCAATCCACCCTCCACAAGGCTGCCAGGGCGATCCTCCGAACACACGAATCTGATCACCGTGCTCCCTGGCTCAAAACCCCTGTCAAAACCTCCCCATGGCTTTGGGGCACACTCCGAGCTCCTCAGTGGGACGCACGAGACCCCTCCCAGGCTTCTCCACTGCCCAGCCCTTCCCTTTGGCTTCCCGTCACACGTGTGTGCAAGCACGCATGCCCCACGCCCCAGGGAGCCACCGGCGCACGCCGTCCTGGCGCCTCTTCTATCTCTCCCACTCTCTTAGCTCTGCGAAGTTCTGTGTATCCTCCACCTCTGAGCCCAGGAGTCACCTCCTCCAAGAAGCCTTCCCTGATATCAGAAAGCCACCCCTCCTGTGGGGTCTTGGAGTCCCGAGCCCTCAGGGAACACTAACCCAGAGCTGGGGGGCCCAGCCCGAAATGTGGGGAAACATGTATGGTGGGCCAGGCGCCGTCAGGGCCCATCGTTCAGGATCCCAGTGATCATGGACCCCACAGTGCCCTCTGGAGTCACCCCCTCCCAGAGGGGCCTCCTGGTCTGGGGAGGGGGCCTGGGCGTGGAGGGGGCCTGGGCGTGGAGGGGGCCTGGGCGTGGAGGCAGGGCCTCTAAAGCAGCCTGCCACCCTTGCAGCCAGCCTCACACCACCCCCCACCCCGTCACCCCTACCTCTCCTTACGGCGGGCACCGAGCACACCTCACCTACTGGCAGGCACTGCTGGTGGATGCTTGCTGAGGCCTGGGGGTGGCCAGAGGAGGGGCAGCTGCACGGAAGCTCCCGGCCTAGCCAGGGTCAGGGCAAGCTGCCAATGCCTAGGGGTCATCCAACCATGGCCTGTCTGCGTGGGACAGAGCCCATTGGCGGTGCCTGCGGCACCCCAAACCCCCATGGGGCAAGGCATGGCTCAGAATGGCGCCTCAGGCTCCTCATCTGTGAAATAGGACCAACAGCAAGGCCGTGGGATCTGCCCACAGGGAAAACTGCTCCCTACAAAGCTTGGTGCTCGCTGTCACGAACACCGAGGAGGGGTCCCCGGCAGCCGAGCCACGGGTGAATTCAGTCTCTGGGAACCCCTCGCCTCCCTCGTAGCCCCCGCTCTCTGGGGTGGGCCGGGCACCCCGTCCTTGCTCGAAGCCGCCCCTAGGCGCTTCCCTGTTGTGCTCCCCTCCCTGAAGCACTTCTGGCGCGAAGGAGGAGCCAGGCTGGGCCGCAGCCGCCATGGCCCTGCCCCGTCCTGGCCTGTGGTCAGACCACCGAGCTATCCCGTGCCCCTAGCCCAGCGACCCCTATGCAGCCCTGTGGGGTGCCCTGTCCGCTGGGAGTCTGGGCCATTCTTTCCCAAGCTGCTCTCCCCTACGTGGCACTTCCTGTCTTGTCATCAAACAACACGCTCAAGGGAGAGAAGAACGAGGGGACATGCTGCTGCATGAGGCTGGGGCCTTGTCAGCCGGGGGGGGGGGCTCAGCCCCCCAGAGAAGGGCAGGGGCTGGAGGAACGAAGGATCCCACGACCCAGGGTCTTCTGGGGTCTCAGGAGGAAGCAGGACCCTCTCGTGGGCGGGGCCTCAGGAAACCTGGGTCCTCTCCTGGTACTGGGTTGCTGTCCGGGTCCCAGGGGGCAGCAGGTGCTGAGCCTGCAGGTGAGGGATGTTGGGCAGATGCCGCCTGCTCGGCGAGACAGGGGGAGGGGGCTCCCAGGGACTGAGCAGGTGGGGGTGGCGGCAGCAGGGAGAGGAAAGCAACAGCCCCTGAGGCCTGGAGAAAGAGCTCTGAGGGTTCCATGCCCAACCCCGGGTCACTGAGTTTCGGTCAGGTGACTCTGCCTCCCTCACCTCCCCCCAGAAAGGACAGGCAGTGACAGGTGAGGGGAGAAAGACTCCAGGAGCCCCCAGAAGCATCTCAGCCCTGTGACCATGGCCTGAGGACAGGGACCCTTGGGGTTCAGAGCCGCACACTCCTAGTGGGGCAAGAAGCTTGCAGACAGAGGCACGGGGCCGAGCATGCTGCTCGCCCCGCAGGAGATGGGCAGTGGGGTCCCCACAGCCCTGAGCTCCAGCTTCCACGACAGGGGGACAGGGGGTTCCTCAGCCTCAGGACCTCCACGAGGCTGTGCTGGGGAGCCTCCAGTGGGGCTTGGGGCTCTGAATTAGCTCCCTCTGCTTTCTCCCTCCCCTGCAGCCTTGCCACTGCCCTGCTCAGGGCCCGTCATTGGACACCCTGCCCCCTCCAAAAGGCTGGACCTAAGAAAGTGATCTTCCTAACACAGAACCAGTAACTGCTGCTGTTTGCAGGGGCTCCCGAGGACCCGGCGGCCAGGCCCAAATTCCCCAGCCTGACGCTCCGTCTCCCAGCCCCTTGCAGAAGGCCACGTCCCAGGTACTGTGTCCGCAGGCCCGTGGGAGCCGCACCACGCCCCCTCAGGCACGTTCTTCTGTTGGCCAGGAGCCCTGGGGCCCCTCGCATGACTCTGAAATGCTCTGTGACCATCAAGGCTCAGCTTCCATGCCACATCTTCCATGAAGCCTTCCTGATCCCCCGGAGCCGATGCTGGGACAGGATGTTCCATGAACAGTGCCCGGGTGTCCTGCCCCGGGGGGGGCCACGTGCTACTCGGCCCACTCCTCCTCCCAGCCTGGGAGCCCGCTGAGGCCACACACACTCAGGGCCCCTGACCAGCTCTGGGGTGAGCACAGGGCAGACCCGCTGGAGATCCGTGCCCGTGGCTGTCCACGTCCTGGGGACCCCTGCCTCTGCACCTTGGAGGCTCAGAGCCAAGAGAGAAAGGACCCCCCTGAATTCGAATCCCCGGGCCCTCGGGCAGGACGAGGTCGGGGAATGGGAATGGGATCCCTCTGACTTTGAAAAGGCAGATGCGTTGATCTTCTGAACGCAAAACTTACGTGAGAAAGTCTAAAATAAGAAATGCCGTTAAGAAGGTATAAAGCGTAAGAGGAAGGTCAAAACTCCGTTTACCGTTGAGTCCAGAGAGGACGGTCCCTTCTACCCCGCCGAGGTTCATACAAACGGGGCCTCCTGCGCCGCACCAGACACCAAAAGATGCTCTCACGCAGCACCACGTGCGCGAAAGGAGCAGAGCGGGCAGCGAACACGGAGGCTCCCCGTAAACCCGAGAGGCAGGGTCACCGCGGGCCGTCGTAGGGACCCGGCTGCTGTCAGAGTCGGGGCCACGGAGCCGGGCCACGGACGAGACATGAGACCCACGCTTTCTGAGGTGCCGCATCACACGCCCCCCTCCGCTGGAGCCCCGGGCTGCAGAGACAGTGGGCAACCACCGCGAGGCCTGCCGCCGTCCCTTGCGCGTGCGTGGATCTGGAGCCCAGTGCAGCCTTGGAATGGCCCAGCGCAGCCTCCTGGGCTGCCGCCGGCCCAGCTCATCCAGAACTCTGGCTTGTTCATTGGTTCGTGTGCTTCTCCCACTTGGGGGCCACCCCTGGAGGGTCATCCAAGGCCCTCAGCAATTCAGATAAATCCGGGTGAGTGAGCGGAGCATGCAGACTCAGCCTCAGGCCCCTCTGACTCCCGCAGTCGCTGGGATGGGGACTCACCCTACAGGAGGGGGTGCCTCGGGTGCTCCTGCCCTCCAAACCCTCTTGGCTCCCTCGGGCCAAGACGGTCGCCCTCTGGGAAGGACTCACATCGCCAAGGGGCTCCAGCGGCAAGAGAAGAGAAGCCCCGCGGAAGGAAGGGGCCTCGGCAGCCACAGGTGCGCCCTGTTCACGGCTCCCTAAATTAGCCTGTTCTCCATCCCCTTCTCACATCCAGGCTGGCAGGCGGCTCCTCCCCAACCACGTTCTCCAAAGCGTCCCACTTCCGGTAATTGTGCGGGCGGCGGGTCAACGCGGTGATTAGGACAGGCACGGCAAGGAGAGATCGGGAGAAACAGTGTGAAAACAAGACTTTAAGGCCCGAGGAGTGGGTAGGCGCAGCCAGATTCATGCGCTGGTGCCCCCCATGAGCTGGCCTGCCCTGCCGGCTGGGGTGAGGATCACGGGCCTCTCGAAGATAAAGGCCCTGATAGTCGAAACACCGTGCCGTCCCCACTGCCTGGGCCCTGACCGTGAGCTGGCGGGGCTGGCCCCCAGTCTGAGCCGGGCGGGAGGGGAAGCCAAGTGTGTCTGCGTGAGACCCGGCCCTTGCAAGAGCTTCCGTTTGGCAAGATTCAGTTCCAGCCTCCAGGCATGGGGAGCCCTTGCAGCCAACCCCCAGGGAGCCAGCCCCGTAGTCACTCCTCAGCACCGGGCCTTACCTGACCTGGCCAGGGACTCAGGCCAACCCACGGGTGTCCAGAATATCCACTTCTGCCTGATTAGACAAATTGGAGGGAAAGGATGGGGTCTGGCCTCCTGCGTAATCCAGGCTGCCCTTCACTTCCTGCCGGATATGCCGCAGGCCACCGGCCACACCCCACAGGGCTCCTTCCCCCGCCGCAAAGAGGGGTCCCCTCACCCCACACCAAGCGTTCCTCCAAAGGAGTCTGAAAGTACTCCTGCCCAGACTCGGGAGAGCGCAGCCGTGGATGAGGGCCACGGGGCTCCCCCTGGAGAGGACGGGGCTGCCAGGAGCAGCCCCCCGGCCCAGCCGCCCGCCAAGCAGCCGTGATCGCAAGTGTGCGTGGAACACGGACACATGTGCTCTCGGACCAACCCAGCTGCTGCTCCTCACAGACCCCCAGGGCTCTAGCAACCCACTGGACACCTTCTTCAAGGGGCTTCTGAGACCCGAGCCAAGGGAATGTGGTGGGGGAGGCTGTGGGAGGCAACCTCCCCTTGCCTCTTCTCCAGCATTTGCAAGGGGCAGGAAGGGGCTGCTGCAGGCAGAAGGGCCCGCCAGCTTTTCCCTCCTCTCTCTCCCCATCAGCCCTCCCTTCTCTAACCCGGTGGCCAGCCCAGGCAATTTGGAGGAAAAACAAAAGGCCCCATCTGTGGGTCCCAGCTGAGGCTGTCCCAACCTGGGACAGCCCCGTAGCTCCCTAAACTAAAGCAGGCCTTTCCAGAACAGGAGGGGGTGATGGCGTGAGACGCTGCTGGTCAGAGAAGTACAGTGGAGTTCCCACTCGGTCCGGCTCGGAGCAGCCGGGAAGGGCGCCTGGGCAGCAGCGGGATCCCGGATGCGGGGTCAGGGCTGTGGGAGCCGAACCTCGGTGTCCAGCCTCCCCCGACTCCCACAAGGGCAGGCGCCCCTCTGCACCCCTGCGTCCCTGGGGAGAACCAGCAGCCACTGCCCAACGGTGGGGATGCTCAGAAAGCAGACCCCCGCAGGGCCACCCTGAAGCTCCGGACATACAAGAAAAACGCAATGAGCAGCCCCGGGTCCTGTCTCCGTCCCCACCTAGGGAGATGCAGAGCTCACTCTGGGTAATTTTGCCAACAAAATACATAAATACATACGTTCCGCCTTCGCCTCTGCCTCCGTTCAAGTTCACGGAGAGACAGAGCGAGCCTCGGCTGACCGGAAGCCTCTCTTAGCAGCGGAGCGAGGGGGAGCTGCTCGGGCACACGTCTCCTGAGCGAGGCAGCGCGCGCCCCAAACCTGGCGCTCGTCCCCCGCCTCGCCGGATCCACCGCTCCCTCCGCGGAAACGGACGGTCACGGAGAATTCCGGAGGGTGGGGATAGCGCGTCCAAAGCTGCCCTGCGCGCCCCTGGCCACCCCGCCCGGGCCCCCTCCAGCGCCGCCCCCACGCGCGCACCCACACCTCCCCGGCCAGCCGCCCCGAGAAGAGCAGGTGCACCCCCCCGCTCGCCCCGAGCCCCCTCCAGCGCTGCCCCCGCGCGCGCACCCACCCACACCTCGCCGGCCAGCCGCCCCGGCCCAGAGGCGCCCCCCCGCCAGCCGCTCCAAGCCCCCGCAGGTGCAGCCCCGCCGCGCTCCGGCCGCGTCTACACAAACTTGTTCGCTGCTGTCTGGGAAGGAGCCCGCCCGCCCCTCGCGCGGGGGTCCCGGCGGGGGTCCCGGCGGGGCGCCCCGGAGACAGCACTCACCCCGCGATCGCGGCCGGCTGGGGCGCCCGCTCCGGCGGCCACGCGCCCGCTCCCGGGCGCTGAGCCCGCAGCCCCGCAGCGCCCGGACCCCGGCGCCCCCGCGAGCGGCCCGACGCGCCCTGGGGGAAGAGGGCGCCGCCGCCAGGCTCCCGGGGCTGCGGGCGTCCGGGCGGAGCGGGCGGCGCGGGCGGGCGCCGGGCGGGCGGCGCGGGCGGCGGGGGGCGGCGGGCTCTGCACATGCTCACTCGCGCGGCCCGGGGACAGCGGCCGGCCGCCCCGGGTCCTAGAGGCGCCCGCGCCCGCCGCCGCCCGCCGCGTGGGAGGGGGCGCGCTGGGGGCCAGGGCCGCTCCGGGGCCGGCCCGTGAGGCCGGCGCTCCGGGGCAGAGAGAGGGACACGCGTGCGTTGCCCACGCGCGCACACGGCACCCTCGCGCGCACACGCACGGCCCCGCTGGTGTGGTGCACGCCGCCGGCGGGTGCATTGGCTCTCACACCCTCGCACGCGTGTCCACACTGCCACATCACCGAGACGCACGGGGATGGGGCACCGGCTGATGGAGACAAACCGAGTCACTGCTTCCCAGCCCCGCGGACACCCACTCGCGCTTACACCCACCCACACACAGCTCTGTCCCACTCACAGACCCACTCACAGACCACACGGGACACGGTGACAGGCACACACAGTGTCACACACTTGGTGGTACTCCGGTGCCAACACAGTCAGACACACACTGACTCACTGTCCCATCCACGGCTGGACACGGACACCCACATCCTCACGTACACAGACACATGGGCACAGCCACACACAGAGGCACCATCGCACGGACACATCCCAGACCCTTGTCCCCCACCGGCAGGCTCAGGGCAGCTACTACACTGCCCCACACCAACCCTCGGGGACTGACCCACACCTAGATACAGTCGCCCACGGAAGCAGTGCCACACTCCTGCAGAGAGTCACACAGGGCAGGGACCCAGAGGCACACGTGCACGCGCGTGCATACACACACACACACACACACACACATGGCAGCAGGCACCGATACAGACACTCGGGTATACAACCACAGGGCTATCCAAAGTCCCCCCCCCCCCTTTGCAAAGGGCTGGATCCAACCCCAAGGATTTCCCCTCCAAGTGTCTCCCCTACCCCTGCTCCTCAGAAACCTCCAAGCCACAGCAGCACCCCTGCGGGTGCATGGGGGGGCTGTCCTCACCCAGGGCTGGCTGCTGAGATGCTCCCCGAGGCTGAGCAGCAGCAGAGGCTGCGGGAGCAGGTGGCTGTGGTGCAGCTCTGACCCTGGCTTCCTAAAAGGGAGTTTCGTGCGTCTCAGGACCGCTAGGGGCAGAGCTGCTTGGCGAGACTCAGAGGAACAGCTTTTCAACAGGTGCAGGGCGGGCAAGGAAGGGATTGGACTGGGACCCGTCGGAGACCCGCTGTGTGAACCCGCTGTGTGAAGGACAGCCTGGTGGCACCAGAGCGGAAGGGGCTGGCTTGAGGGGACACATCCAAGCCCCATACTTAGAACAGAGTCGATCCCCTCTGGAGTTGTGGGCGTGCTGGGTGAGAGGGTACCGGGGTCAGACACGTCCAGTGCTGCCCCGGCGTTCCTGGCTTGGCAGAAGAGCCCCTGTGCGTGTCCCTTACAGACTGTGAGTGTTTGCCCGGGGCTCACGTGGGTGACGCTGGCCCAGCTGCCTCCTGCCCTTTATCTCACTGGAGACTCACAGTAAGGCAGGGGTTGCCTTCCTGTGCCACCTTCCAGAGGAAGCTCCTGATGCCCCAAGTGGACGAATGCCCGATGGGCACAGCGCGTGGAGCCCAGGAGCTCTTCCAGGGGGGCTCGTGGGACAGCACTTAAGCTGTGAAGGCTGTGTGCTCCTGCAAGGGTGGAGAGTCGTCTCGGGAAAGAGAAAGGTTGGCTGGGCATCTGTGCCTTTTGTGTGCCCAGTGCCACACGGCACCTGCTGTGAAAAGCCCTCTAGGGGGCACGGGAGAGAGGTAAGAGCAGCTGCAGTCTCCGGGAGAGACATGCAGGAGGAGGGAGACAGCAGAATCCAGGAAGTGCTGGAGAAGGGCTTGGAGACGGGTGGGGGCCACCGGTAAGGTATACGGAGGGTCAGGGTTGGGACGAAGCCTCCTCTGTGGCAGCGGTGACCCGTAGGACCACCCAAGGAGGCTTCCTGGACTAGGCCTGACAGTGGAGCCACTCCCAGCCCCCATCGAGCTCTACCTCACAGCTGTCCTGTCAGCACGGCTGGGACTGCTCGACCATTGTCCCCACGTCATCTTCATCCATATCCCAGAAGGTTCGCTAATACGTTGGCGGTCCCACAGTGGGACTGACATGTCCAGTTACCACTGACCGTCAAGTCGCCACCTCCCACTCCCCTGCAGGTCTGGAGTGAGAGACCAGACCCTCTGCTCCCACTCCAGTCCTGCCTCTGTGTCTGTCTCTTGACGCCATCTGCTTCTCTCTTTCTGGATCCGTGATTGGATTCCAAGTAGGTACATTGTCTCCTAACTGCACATCGTTCATTGGTTTACCCACCCATCCTTCCTCCTTCCTTTCACTTAATCACTGAGCAAAGCACCCATTGCATTAGATTTTGTGTTGAACTAAGAAGACTCTTTGATCAGAAAAGGCAGTCCCTCCAGGGAGTGTCCAGTGTGGAGCCCTGGGCAAGGAAACACGCCCGAAGTGAGAACGTACCACAAACAAGGAGCCCTACTGCACCTGCTGAGGGGCTTGTAGCTTCAAGCCCGTCGCCACTTGGCCAAAACCATTCCTCTGCTGGTAGCGGAGCACAAGCAGCGTTTGCCTGCTGTGGGAAGGCAAGCAGCTGGGTATGCATATGTGGGCGTGACACTGAAAGTTTAGAGGAATTCAGGGAAGGCTTCATGGAGGAGGTGACATTTCAGCGGACTCTTTAAGGGGAAGTAGGCATGACCTGAGTTCCAGGGAGCAGGCACCATTCCAAGCAGGGGAGTTGTCCTGCGTGAGGGTAGGGAGGTGAGAAACACGCGGTATGTTGGAGGAGTTCCCGGTAACTCGATGTGGCTGGGGTAAGGTTGGCGGTGGCTGCAGAGGAGACTGGCCAGCCTCATTCAGGTCGCTGAGTCCCGTGGGCACACAGGGCTGCAGACCCAGCCCGCGCCCTCACCACGGCCCTGCTCCTCCGCAGGCGGCCACCTGGCCCTCCACCTCAGGAAATACCCAGTGAAGTGTGTGCCGTCAGCCCC
Organism: Mustela lutreola; assembly: GCF_030435805.1. Lineage (NCBI taxonomy): Eukaryota > Metazoa > Chordata > Mammalia > Carnivora > Mustelidae > Mustela > Mustela lutreola. The sequence continues at coordinate 60,342,003 of NC_081304.1, read as the reverse complement.
CATTTCTGCCCTTCATCGACGGGGACAGCCTGGTGGTCACGGGCCGCAGGGTGAGCAGCCTGGGCAGGGGCTCGGGTCCCAACTCCGCACCTCCCCTCCCACCTGGGGAAAGTCACCATCTCTCTGAGCCTCACCGTCTTTGCCTATGAAAGAGAGACGACGCGGGCTGTCAGGAGGCTCGATAAAACGCGTGTGGCAGGTGCAGTGCGCGGCCTGCTGCGGAGAAATCACACAACACGTCCCAGCAAATATTGTGTACAGCACTGTCTCCCCAACTCCTATGATCTGAAAACGCCACCTGTGAGTGCTTTCTGGACCGCCACCCCCCACCCCCAACTAGCAAGGCCGCCCTGACGTGGCTCGCCGACCAGCTCCCAGGCTGCAGAAAATGCATCACGCCATCATGCCCCAGGACACCCGTGTTTTTGTCTCTCGTCTCCTTCCGGACCGTCACAGGCCTCCACACCTGGGTTGCCAGCCACCGCACAGCCAGGGAACTGTCTGTCTCGTTCACAGCTCTGTCCTTGGGCTCCAACTTAATTCCTGGCACATAGACACGCTCACTAAATATTTATTAAATAAATAATTGATTGATTTTTTAAAATGCAATAAGTCTAGCATGACATATTTTTAATGAATCCGAGCGGGTCCCCAGTGGTTGGCTATGGAGCTTCCCAGGAATTCAGAGACAGCTCCCGCCCCCTCAGGCCATAGGCTCCTGCATCCAGCCCTCCCGCAGTCATCTGGGGGATTCAGCTAGCCGCCAGCGAGACCCTGCATTGGGGAGAGTATGAAGGCTTCACGGAGCTGATCCCCTGCCACCGGCCTCGGTGGGATGATGGGTCACCAGCGCCCAGCCACCTGCTTCCAAGCAACCTCCTGCTCTGACCACGGAGCCCTCGGCTGCTGGCCCACAGGCTTCCCTGCTCCCCACCCAGAGTGGCCTGGGAAGGCTGCCTCGTGCTCCCGTGGGGGGCCCTCTGGAGACATGTCTGTTAGAAGGGATCACGATGTGGTGATGCCTTCTCTGCAGCCCAGGGAGCTGGCCGGCGAGGTGGGTGCCAGGACATCAGGGTGGCCTTGCTGGGCAGAGGGCGTCCAGAAAGTACCCACAGGTGGCATTTCCAAATCATAGAAGTGTGGGAGGCCCGATATCCAGCCTGGGGCCCACCAGGTTCTGAGGAATGTCACTCCCACGTGAGTGGAGCTCTTGAGGGCACGACCCTGGCCCACTGGGCCCCCCCAGACTGTGGTTGAGTAGAAGTCCGGATGGGGAGACAAGGGGCCAGAGAAGGAGGGCCAGGGCTATGCCTGTGACCTTTCCCCTGCTCACTACCCAGACAGTGCTGTGGGGCCGCTGCCCCCTGCCAGCCCCTGGAGGGAGGACGCCCAGGTGCTGGGCACCTCACTAGGCCATCATTCCCGCAAACCTGCAAGGTATATAGGCCACATTCCTGTCCTCTCCGACCCTTCCCGAGGGGCACGCATAGCGGACCCTCCTCCATCCAGAGAAGCTTCTGGCTTCCTTCCCCGGCAGCCGCCTCACATCCACACGCACGTGCCATCCCCCATCTCAGGTAGGAGGGACTTTCATGAGAAGGACACTGTTGAGTCCCAGAGGATGTGGCCGATGTCACCGGCAGTGCCCAGGGGACTCGGAAAGGACAGGGGAAGAGGGCCGCCTAACTGAGGGATCTGTGGCTGCATGGAGGGACCTGGGGACAGGGAGAGGGGAGAGCTGTTCCATGCAGAGCAGGGCAGGGCAGGCTCACCGGGTGAAGAGCTCCCTGTGTTCTAGTTCCTTCCGTTCCCTTCCTCTGTGGTCCTACAGAGGATCCGAGGCAGGACCTTCTACTGAGGAGGAGCAGAAACGCAGGGCTGAGGCTCTGGCCCTGCGGCTCTGCTCACCCCCACCCCCCAGCCTCGGTCTACCCATATGGAGAGTGGGGATGAGGAGGAGGAAGCGAGATGGGCCCGTGCCCCGACCCTGTGTGTGACTTCCTCCCGGCATGTTAGGAACCTTTGCAGTTATGTCCTCATCTGGGTGCCCGTTGGGTCCGTGTCTGCTTCTAACACTAGACCCTGACTCCCGGACAGGGCTGAGGGTCATGGGTACCATTCCCCGGAAACTGGGAGGTGCCCACCGTCCTCTGTGCATGGGGTGCCAGAAGGAGTGTGTCCACTACGGGGAAGGAGAATACCTGCATAGCTCACACACGGTGGCCGACCCCCTGCACCGGCTCAGAGGAGTGGGAGTGGGGATGGAGGGTGCTGGCGCAGGGGCAGGAGAGAGGTGGTCTGAGGTCACGGACCGTGCTGGCAGCTGGTTCCGGATGCACGTGCCCCTGGATGGCTCAGGGAGGCTGAGAAGTCCCTGGGCTGGCAGGTGAGCAGGGACGGGATGCCCACGGCCGTCTGACCTCTGTCCGGGGCCGCTGGAAGCTCTCCTCCAGGGGCTGGAAATGGGATGTGGGCAGGGAAGGGGGCAGGAGTCCTGCCCCCACAAGACCACAGTCCCCAGACCGGCCTCTGGTCATGGCTGCTGCCGTGGGGGCTTGGGGCCCTCTCGCCGTGGTTCTGTGTGTATGAGTTTGACCCACAGAATCTCAGGCCAAGACGGTTTTCCCCGGCCTCCGACTCCCCTCGGACTCCCTGGGAGAGCCCCATGCACGTCACCACCTGTCCCCACCCACATCTCAGTCTGACCACTGCCTACCGTGGAGGGAGCAGTGGCCTGGCTCGGATGGGCGTCAGGATCCCCACCCTTCTCTGTCCAGCTCCCCCAGAGCTCTAGGGAGCCGCAAGAAGGAAAGTGACAGCGAGAGCCCGGAGCCCCTAGAGCCGTGCCACCTCGGTTTCCAGGCGGACAGGGAGGCCCGGGCCCCTCACCAGCCTGCCTCCCTTACTCCCTCCCCAAGAGGCAGGACCCCAGAGAGGTACAGCCTCAGTGGCCCCCACGCCCTCGCTCTCCCCCATCACTGGGGCTGTCTCCTTGGAAGAATCTATCTCTCTCCGGCGTCATAGAGATAACCTCTCCGAGTTCCGCTCCTAATAGCTCTCAACAGTCCTGCAGACGGCCTCCAGGAAATAATGAATTACTCCGTCTGTGTTCAGTTTCTTTGTTTCCTTCTGGTTTTTTGTTTGTTTGTTTTGTTTTTTTTGCCAACAGATTGGGGGTTCTCCGACCACCACATCTTCCCAACAGCGCAGACAGTGTCCTGTTTGTTGCACAACAGACTTCCAGGGGAATATTTTCTGAGGGAAAAGGTGGAGAAAAATAATCTCATCTTAAAATGTGGGCCTTTACATTCTCTAAAATGTAGCCCTGGCCAAGTCCCCCTTCCTTGGGATCCCCTGAGGTCTTACAAGGCGGGGACTCAGGAGCCACAGCTGGCTTGATCCAGCCAGACCTGCTACCCACCTTGTTCCAGCCCCATCCAGAATGTGACCAAGCATCCACCCCCCAGGTTAAATTCTCCGACTCCCCCAAGCTGGGTCAGGTGCCTCCACGGACACACGCAGGCATGCCCCCACTAGCATGAACACACATTCGTACAGTTTTGTCTGTGTGTGTGCTATGATCCTATAACTGGGGTTGCATTCTTATCAGTGTCAGGTTCCTCCAACGGTCCCGGCTCTCAGCAAGGGCCTAACGAGCCCACATAGGAGTGGGGAGGTCCTGGCTCTGCCCAGACCCTCTTTGGGGTTTCAGAGGGGGACCCTGCAGCCAGGGGGCGGTAGCCGTGGCCCGGCCTGGGTGGACCAGGCCAGGAGTGTCAGGCGGAAGGCCAGGAGGCCAGTCTGGAGCCCCCACTGCAGCTGGGAGGCTTATTTACGATGCTTTTAGCTCCAAGCAGACCCATTTCCGAACTCCTCTCCGAGATATAAATTATCCTAAAGGGCTGATTTGTGTCGCTGTGGTTGGACAATGCCTGACCAGAAAGCACTCCTGCCTCTCCGCAGTTTCCATCCAGGGAGAGCTGCGGGTTTTTTTCTCCCTTATTGAGCACTTCAGAAAGGGGGCTGAAAACCTTCAATGGGTTTCGTTTTTAGGGAAAGCAATTTTGGCTTATTAGGCACTGCCGGCTTCAGAAATATGCTCACTAATGACTTCTATTTAAATATTTTCCTCCAGCTGAGACTTTTTCAAAAATACCGTGTTAATGGATTCAGCATCCCCTAAATGGGTGCTTCCCCAGCTCGGCCTCTGAACTTTCTTGGCTGGATCGAATACACAGTCAGGAGGTCACAAGCAGCCGGCGACACGACAAGCCCACAGAGCTCGCCGTGGAAACGACAGGTTTCCTCGTTGCACTCTCGGCCATCGGCACAGACTCAGAGGGAATCGCCCGTCCCTCGGAAACCAAGCCAAGCTCTGCAGCCTTGCACAAAAGGCCCAGCCTGCCCTCAGTGGGGCCACAATGTCCCCCACACTCCCCACTGAACCCGGGGCTAGAAAGGGTGGTGCGGCAACCTGGGCTCCAGGCTGCCTGGCTTCTGAGTCACTCGGCCATGGGCAAACCACGCGACCCCTGGTGGGTTCCATTTTCCATCTGAGAAATGGGATGATGCCAGCCTGTTTCTCAGCAAGGCCCCCACCCCACCCCACCCCGGGGCTAACCGGCAGACCCTCCGGGAGCACTTGGGAGAATGTCTGGTATTCTTTGCCCATGTTTGTTGCCGCCAGTCCTCCTCCGAGACGGGAATTTAACATGATCCTCTGCTAAGCTTGCCCTCCCCAGAGGCGTGGCATCCCCTGACCCTGGCTTCCAGGACGCCCCTCTTGTCCAACACACATCCAAATCAGCTCAGCACAATCGGGGTCAACCCCTCTCTCTGCCAGCATCAGAAGCCCGCTCGGGCTAGCTAAGGCTGAAAGAGGGTCTGGTTGTGAGAACATGGGGGCATCCTGCAGAACTGCAAGATTAAGACAGTAGCACAGCCTCAGTGGGGCCCAGAATCAAACCTAGAAATGCAGGAAGATCCCACTTAACTCCTGCTTTTATGTGGGAAAGGCCTCCTTCCCTTTTTTCCTTCTTGGGCCCTCGGTCTTTATTTCTATCTCTCTGCAGACCAGCATGTTCAACTCAGCCACAGGGTAAAAAAGTATTTCCTCTCCTTTAGCTTTTCCTGATGGTTCCAGCCATGGCAAGCCTCCTGATTCAGTTCCAAGGCTCTGCAGATGGGGGTCTGACCAGGCCCTCCAGGGTCAGGTGCTGGTCAGTGGAACCCAGACTACAGGATGACCTGATGTTCCCAGCACCTTGATCCCACCATGCCTGTCTTCCACACGGTCTGTGTTTCCCTCAAAGGCCATAAGGACTCCTCGAGGAACACACATTTCCCATCTTCACCTTCTCTGGTACCCAGTCCAGTGACTGGAATGTAAATTTTGTTACAGAAAGGAAGGCGTGAATGATGGAGGAGTGGCTTGCATTTCTAGCCCAGATCACCATGCAACCTCCGGCAGGTGGTTCCTCAGAGGGGCGCTAGGAGGCCCACCTGGCCCCCGGTCCCGCACACCCGGGCAGGGTCGCCTGGCCCTCAGCTGCCTCCAGAACGGGCTGCTTCCCGCTCCTGCTGGCACCCAAGCGAAGCAGGGCTCTGTCTTCCTGAATATGCAGCGAGTGGCTCCAGGGTCTGAGTTGATTTCTGTGAGAGGGAAGCTGCTCACTCAACAGAACCCACACGCCCAGGAATTATTAAAGGAGCAGAATTAAATTCTCGGGGGTCGGAAGTCCAGGAACAGCAGAAACACGGCATTCCCAGCAGAACCTTAGCTTAACTGCCGCCGTCAAACTTGCCAGAGGCGCAGAGACACTCCTGAATTATTGACTTGGGTCCCACCACCGAAAGGAGGAGCAGCCCCTGTGCCGTGTCCGTGACCTCGCGAGCTGAGGGTTTGGTTAATTAGCTGTTGGTTACGGGGCTGCCCTGGATTGCGGCCATACCGTGGGTTTCACGGACAGTCCTATGTTGGGTGTCACGTCTTCTCTCAGCAGACACTCACCTTCCGGGGACCAGGGCGGGCGGGAGCATCAAGGCGCACTTCCTCCTCCGGGGTCTATGCACAGTGGCTTCCCCGGCATCGCCCGAGCTCGGAAGCCACCGACGTGTCCTTCAGGGGCTGGGGGCTGCGCAGACGAGGATGTGCTCTCGGGAGTGAGACGACACAGAAGGGCCCCAAGTGTGTACAGCAGCCAGTCCGAGGAGGCCCTCACGGGAACCGCGGCCTCCGCGTGGCACCGTGGCCGCGTGGGTTCTTCTGCGGTGGCATGCGTCCATGTCAAGCGCGTGGTGGGTTCAGTCCACTTAGGACAAGCCGGGCCCATCTATCAGAGAACGCTCCGGAAACCCAGGGCCCGACTGCCACTGGGCCCGAGCTGGCTCGAGGGCTCCCCTCAGGAACCAGCGTAGAGCCCACTCTGCTGGCTCCTTCCCCACATCGGAGGCCACGCTCCATAAACCCTCTCGCCTCCCAGGAAAGCTGGCCCAGGCCTCTGGGTGTCTGTGGCTTCCCCCTCCTTGTATCGCAAAGCAACCGGGAGGGCCTCGGATGCCCCTGTGCCCCTCTCCAGATGGTGGGCACCGCGAGGGCAGGGACTAGCATTTCATCTCTGAGGCCAGCACGGGGTCTGGTGCCCGTTGGGGACTGAAGCGTGTTCCCCCAATAAGCCAGTGACGGGAGAACAGGAAAGCTTGAGGGACCGAGGGTGCGGGAGAGACAGACAGACGATGGGGCGTGGCCAGGGCAGGTGAGCATGGCCAGACAGGAGCTCCGCCCACCCTGGCCACCAAGACAGCCAACAGCACATCCCACCTACTCTGAGGTCCCCCAGGATCACAGGTCCCCTCCGCACGGTGGCAGTGGCAGCACCAGGACTGGGCAGCGAGCGCCCCATCGGGCATTTGGCAAAGCAGTGTGGGGGCCAGGGAAGGGTTAGAGAACTAGGCTCTGGGTCCCTGGGAGACGGAAGGTCCCACGGGAGAGAGGCCACCAGGGAGAAGGGGGGCAGAGGGAGGCGCTGCCTTCGGGCCCCAGGACCCTGTCCCTGCAGGCACAGAATGGATTCCATGCCTGCCCCCGGGGCTCGGAGTCCAAGGGCCGGGGCTGGCACCGGCTGGACCATCTGTGTGCGATGCACAAGGGCCTGAGGGCCGCCCTTGTGACACAGGACATGCCCTCCTTCCCGTGGACACTGAGGGTCGGTGGAATTGGTATGCAAAGCGCCTCACACAGCACCTGCCTGGTGCCCGGAGAGCTGAGGGGTATGACTGCATGCAATCGGGACTCGGTGTCACCGATCCCTTGAGGGTTTTGGGGGGCCCTATCGCTTGCCACCCTCCACGCCATTTCGGTCATTCGGGCTCCCTGTGGCAAACACCTACCGGCTCCCACCCACGTGAGACATAGCCCCGGAGACTTTGGGTAACCATGGCAACGGCCTCCGAGCAGGATGACTGCAACTTTATCCGAAAGTTCTCTCTCCCTGCGCTTCTGGGTGCCCCAGAGTCTACCGAATGTGGACGCGTGGTTTGTGACCCGTTGGAGCTGAGTCTTTCCCAGTAGGAATGTTTCCTCTGCTCAGTAATGCAGCTGATGGGGAAGGGTCTGGAGGTCCCTCCCTCCACAGCCCAACCCGTGGGGCAAGGCGGTCTGGGCCTGTCCGTGTCCTGGGTCCCCTTCAGCAGCTGCATCCATGTCGGCCGGGGCTGCAGGGATCAGGGGCTCTGGTCCGCGGCTGAGCCTCACGGGAGATCTCCGATTCCCTATGTGGAGGGCGTCAGGGGTATGAGGCCATCCACCCCGCACAGCGCCTGCACGAAGACGTGCTCCAGGACGAATGAGTCAATGAACTAATGCCTCAATGTGTCTCTCTGGAAGCTCAAATAAAAGAATGACTTTGGAAGTGTGTGACAAGCACACAGGGCTGCCGACAGGTTTAACAAGGAAAGCAGCTCAGTCCACACTCCCTGAGCCCTGCCTCAGAGACCTCCTGTCCTCACAGGGAGACCCCACCCCAGCTTCCAGAGGGGGGCCTGCTCCCAGGCTTTCTATCCTGGACCTGCAGGGCTCAGACAGGGAAGCCTCCACCTCCAGGCAGGGCTCAGACAGGAAAGCCTCCTCCTCCAGGCAGGGCTCAGACAGGAAAGCCTCCTCCTCCAGGGACCAGTGAGGCGGGAAGCACATATCAACCACGAGGTCACAGCTCACTCCACCGGTCGCCATCAGGGAGATAAAATCCTGGGGTTTCGTCCATAAGTTAACTTGCCCCAGCAAATGGCCCATCACCCCTTGGGCTCGGAGACTGCACGGAGGCCATCTGCTTCTCCAAGGGCTCGGAGGGCCATGTCCTTGGCTGGCCAGAGAGAAAACAGAGGTGCAGGGGTTGTGGGGGGAGGCTGATTCCCGCTGGCTCTGGCAGCGCAGAGGGGATGCTGTGTGCAGCGGACAGGCCCCCCGGCAGGCCTACGGCATGCAACGTGATGCTGGGACAGAGGCCCTCGATCCAGTTAGCACCTGCTGGCCACCGCAGGCCAGCCATGGGGGAAGAGACACGGCTCAGAGCTGAAGGCATGGCTGCCTCGTGGTGGAAGCAGGGGGCGGTGGCTGCTGGAGCGTCCCACAAGGCCCAGGGTCAGGGAGCAAGAGTGTGGCCCGGCCAGAGCCCAGCTCCTCTCTGGCCTCCATCTGGGGCCCCACTGGGCTCCGGCTTGCCCGCCCAGGGCGCCGCCACAGGGCAGTGGAGGAGAGCGGGCTGGGGTGGCTAGACGAGGTGGACAGGAGCTGCCCTGCGCCCAGTGCACCACGGTGGCAGGTGGGCTCTTTGGGCCATCTCCCTGGTGCAGACTCTGCCTGGGGGATTGTTGGGACAAAGGCCAGAGAAGGCCGCAGGCGGGTCCTGTCCCTGGGCCTGGTGGGCGGCTCCCTCCCCAGGACTCAGCCTGAAGCCCGCTTTAGCAGAGCCTGGGAGGGGGACTGCACGTCTGGTCTGGTGAGCTCCGGGGATGGGCCGGGCACCTGGGCACCAAGTTCTGGCCAGATGGGAGTCTAGACCTGGATCCCGTGGCCGCCGCCTTGAGAGGGACCCCTTCTCCCGGCCCACTCTGCGAGGACAGCGTGGATGCCCAGGCCCGGCCCCGAGCAGGCGTCCAGTAAGGCCGCACTCCACGTGAGAGCGACGTGGCCGGGAGTGCGCTCTGGGGCTGGCAGGGAAGGCCGCCCTCCCAGTGTTACCACTGACGCCGTGTCTACAATCCGCCAGTCGGTACTATAAATGCTCCTGAAAGGTCAGGCCTCCCGTGCCCGCGGCGGGGAAATCGGTGCCCAGCGACTCTGGCCACGTGAGCGGACACAGCTGTTTGACCCTGGAGAGCTGGCAGGGGGGCACTGTGCAGGATCCCTGGGGGCTCAGTCAGTACCCCCTTCCCCATGTCGTGGCCCCTGGACGTGGCTTCTCGAAGGACCCGCAACTCTCGTTAAGTCACATTCACTCACCTCCCAGCACTGCAAGCCCAACACCTAATACTTGGCCGCCTGTTCCATCTCGTGTCCCCTGCATGGTGTCCAGAAACTGGCCTCTGGCCGCCCCCTCTGCTCCGGCGCCCAGACCCACGAAGCCACCCTTATCTTGCCCCCAAATCATTGCCATCGGGCTGGGCGTGTGCTTGTCTGCACAGTCACTAGCCGCAGTGCCCAGAGTGACCCTTTTAAAACATGAGGGGGGACCCATCACTGTTCTGCTCAAACCGTCCCGTGGCCGCCCCGTGTGGGTCCGAGTGAAGGACGAAGACAGGACCATGTCGCTGCCCCCCTCTCCCTGTGTGGTTCTCCCCACCGGCCGCGCTATCCCCAGACTCACGGTCTCCCCGCTGGGAGCCTCCGTCTCCTCATCAGCAAAATGGGTATAAAGATGTCTACCTCGCAAGGTACCGGTAAGAATTGAATTAAATGGTGGTGCTCGCTCTCCACCAACAGCAGCCCCCTGGCCCACCGACCGCCCAGCTCTCTGCACCCCAGCTCCTCCGTCCGCGTACCTGGGCCACCGCCAATGCTCGGGGCTTCTTGCAAGGATCACACGTCGGCAGGCGGACGGGGACTGTGTTCCACCTGCCAGCGTCGCCCAAGGGTTCCCGCCCCGTTGTGCCTATAGCCTCTGACTGCATTCGCTGGCCTGACCCCCCACCCCTCCTGCCCCTCCCTCCCCACGCCCTCAGTCTGTTACCCCAGAACGACTTGGCCTGTGAGCCCTGGGGTGCAGGGGGGCGGCCCCGCGGCGGGAGACTGCCGCTCCCCACCCCTACCTGCCCGTGTCAGCACTGGCTGAAGTGGATCCCATCCAAGCATCCAGGCAAGCAGCCCCAGCCCTCAACTCCTCCCGGAACAGATGCCTCCCTGCTTCTCTGGGTGGGAGGTGATGGAGACGAGGGCCATGTATGCCCAGAGAAAAGAAGGCAGTTCAGGACGCTAGCAATAAATGCAGCTCTGGGTTATGTCCCCTCTGGGGAGGAGGGGGCCTCTGGACAGACTCACAGCCAGCCGGCGGAGTGTCGCCATCACGCTTGATAAAGATGTGCGAGGTCTCGTCAGATCCCTTACGAGGTGCCCCCCTGCCCGCCAAGGCTCCCCCGACGGCCGTGCCCAGCCGGCGCAAAGCCCCAGCCCCTCACGGTCTCCAAGCTCCAAGCCCTCACGGGCTACAAGCGACGTCTAACTCGCTGCCCAGGGGCTCCAGGTCACCGGCGTGTCCCACCACCCCCTCTCTGCCTACCTCCCGGGCCCTGCATCCCTGGCCTGGTACCGTCTCCCTGCTCCCCAGGCAGTCTCTGTCCCTCCGCTGGCCGTGCCGGGATTATTCTGGAATATGCACCTGAAACACCCTGCCCTCCTTTGCCCTTGGAAAACTCTTATTCACCCTTCAAAACCGAGGCTCTGTGTTGCCTCGTCTCTAAAGCCGTTCGCTGGCCTTTCTGAACAGAGACCTGCTCCGTAACTCCCGCGTCTCTGTCGTGGACACTCGCCAGATGCCCAGGGTCGTTCCCACATGCCTCTCTCTCCTCCCATGAGCCTGGGAAGAACCCGGACGATGGTCAAGGACTTCGCTGCATCTCCGGAGCCAGCGGGTGTGAGAGGCTGGAGGGAAGGAAGGGAACCAGAGCCCCCCATGAGGATCTTGTCGCCACTCCGACTCCCTGGCTTGGGGGTTCCACCTGTTAAGGGGACCCCTCCTCATGCGTGTGCCAGGAAACCAGATGCACCCGGAGGGACCTGGTGGGAGACAGGGCACCAGTCCGTGGACGCTGGGCCCGCCGGGGCTTACCCTGAGCAGGGCGGAGGCGCCCAGCCTTGCCCACCCACCCACGGCCCCAGTCAGGCAACCCACCAGGCCGTGAGCCCCGCGGGGCAAGGATTGGCAGGCCTGGGTCATGCGGCAGCGGCGCCTGGCCCGCCTGGGACAGACACAGGCCTCGGGAGCCCATCCCTCCCCAGTTCTCAACACCAACCACCCGGCACTCTGCTCTTCAAATTGGGCTGATTCCCGGGGCCCTGAGGTCCGTCCACCTCCCTGCAGTGACTCTCGCTCTGGGCAGGTGACGTGCAGTCTTCGATGCCCACAGCAGGCACGGGCAGCGGCTCCGTGTCCCATCTGGGGCCTGACGCTCCCCAGCTCTGGCCTGGGCTCCGGGCACTGGATTTCCAGAGCACGTCGTCAAGGACAAACGGAGCACAATTCCTGGAGGATTACCTCCAGATGACAGGTTTTCAGGAGAGTCTGACGGTCTTCCTTATCCTTCCAACATCTCCCTGACACAGACGATGTATCCGTAGTATGCGAGCTCCAGAAAACGTCACAGCAAATATGCTCATGCCACGAGTGGAGGCTACGGTGAGAGCAGTGTGAGGGGGCATGGAGTCGCCAGAGCCGGAGCGCTGGGGGTTCGGGACGAGGTTAGGGTCTGGAGGCCTCGTGACAGCAGAACACACACGTATACGCACGCTCATGTAGATCCCATGTTGGTGTCTCCTGACTCCCTGCCCTCGGCCCCAGGCACCCGGCCCTCAGGAGGCCCCTTGCTGGAGATGCTGGAATCCTGCACGTGGCCCCCATCCCCAAGGACTGTTGGGGAGAGAACATGAGACTTCCCAGAGGGTCACGCTCTGAACCAGCAAACCTCACACTTGGGAGCTGGCCCAAGTGTGACATAAGGGTCATGCAAAAGACATAGTGGCGTGGGGAGGGGCGATCACAGGGAGGAGGGGGGTTCAAGGGCAGTGAAAACACTCTGTATGACACGTGTCCTCCCGTGTTCACCCAAACCAGGGGATATACGACGCCCAAGTGAGCCCCAACAGGCCTATTACCTCCTGAGAGTGATTGCGACATGTCAGTGCAGGCTCACGACCTCCAGTGAGGGGGACGGAGGGAGGCTCTGTGTGTGCAGGAAACCCTGAACCTCCTCCCGGTTTTTCTGTGAACCCAAGACTGCCCTGAAGAAGGACGTATGTGTATGTGGTTAACGGCAAAAAAGTAAGCTCGTCAAACGTCATCAACAACAGCCAATGAGACGTCGAGAACTTCCAGGGGCCTCAGGAGTTGGGGGCACGAAGCTGGAATTCGGGCTACACCGACGTCACAAGCACCCCAGGTCTCCGTCCAGGCCGCATCGAAGGACAAACGGGTCACCAGAACAGACCCAGCTTCTAACTGCTCGAGCAGGTTCAAACGGCCACGCGGGCGGAAGACAGGAGGAGGGTCCATAGTCATCCCGGGAAATGAGAAAATGCGTATGGAATCCCGCGTCCACGCTGACTGCGGGAAGGATCCAAAGACACTCCTGGGCCTGATGAATTGATGGCAAATATTACACTTAATAACGACCCAGTACACGCTTTTCCCCGGAGTCTGGGAACAACGTGCTGTCAACAATGCTATTCTGTGAGGAGGTCCTCACGAGGGCAATGAGGAAGGAAAATGTTCCTAAATGTAGGGGTTAGAAAGAAAAATACCAGCCCGTCGTTTCCCGCCAATGATGTGATTGCATACTTAGGAAAACGGAGAGAATCCGCAGAAAAATTATTAGATCAAACACATGAATGTACCAGATTGTTAGGCACAAGGTCAATATAGAGAAATCAATCACGCTTGCACATGCCACGAATCGGAGATGAGAAAAGTGTTTACATCTACCATTTGTAATGGCGTAAAAACCAAATGCATATATATAAAAACCCAACAGAAAACCGGAGAGACCTGTGCTCTAAAAACCACAACTACAGGGGCGCCTGGGTGGCTCAGTGGGTTAAGCCGCTGCCTTTGGCTCAGGTCATGATATCAGGGTCCTGGGATCGAATCCCACATCGGGCTCTCTGCTCGGCAGGGAGCCTGTTTCCTCCTCTCTCTCTCTCTGCCTGCCTCTCTGCCTACTTGTGATTTCTGTCTGTCAAATAAATAAATAAAATCTTTAAAAAAAAATAAAAAATAAAAAAAATAAAAACCACAACTACAAACTATAAAACATGATCGACATAAATTCATCAAGACCTAAATAAATGAGGGGACGTACTGCACGTATGGGCCAGAAGACTCAAAACTGTGAAGACACCGATTTTCCCCAAAATCGATTTGCAGAGTCAACATAGCACCAACAAAAATCCCAGGAGGTACTGCCAGTGTATGGAAAAAGTCTACTCCAAAATTCATACAGAATTAACAGGGCCGAGAACATACGAGATTTATCTTTATGCTCTCAGGCCTCAAGATTTTTAAAAGCCCATTAACACCATGGTCCGCTCCAGGTCCGAGAGAAGGAGGCGTGAGATCCTGACGAAGACGCGGAGGGGCGGGGTGAGCTTAGCACAACTTTTCCCTGTGGGCATCTGGCCAGCGGACATGTCCCCCGACCACGCTAGCAGATACGACCCATGAGGGGCAAACGTCACACAGAGCCCTGAAGCCCACTAAAACAGGTGCGTACTGTTCTGTGCGTCCTGCTGGGTAACGAAACCGCAGCATATGCGCAGCGTGAGGCAGTAACTCATAAGGAAAGAGACACGCCGCGGCCGTCCGCGGAAACGCTGGAGACGTCCAGAAGCCGGGCAGAGCACCGGACGCGAAACACGTGCTCTGGGGCTCACACGAGCACACAAGGGGGTTTCTGGGGGCCGGCGGTAGAGCTGCTGTGGACACGCTCTCCACGGGAAATCGAGCTCAAACGCTCCGCGATGTGCCTTTCTGAAGACACACTGGACATATCAATTAAAGAAAATACTGAATTGATCTGGACGGGAGGCAAAAGAGCAAGGCATGGTCGCGGGAAGGTCCCAGCTGGTCCCAGTTCTGGAGCTCGGGCTGCGCAGGGGGGGAAAGTCGGGGGAAGAGGCTGGAGCATCTCCCAGCTTCTCCTCCACATTCCAGGAGACGCGATCGTCGGTCGGGCTCTTACGCCGCTGGGACGCTTGGAGGGTCACGGCAGACCCTCCGTCATGCGTTCCTCGGCGGGAATAAATGTGGGCGTCCCAGTGAATTAAGGATGAGCTCGTCGTCTTGGCGTTGGGAGGGTGGCGTCTTGTTTCCAGCTTCCTTGACTGCATGTCTCACCACCGTGTCGTCCCAACGCAGCCACCGCTGGAGAGGAACATCCTGTCGGGTTAGGGTCTGACCGCGAGACCCTCCGGCACCGAGCTGTTTCTAGAACTGGGATCTGGGGAGAGCAGCGAACGTGGGTGCACGCACGACCTGCGTACCCTTGCTCCATCTCCTCCACTTGCCACCCGTCTGCCCATGGTTGCAGACACCGGTCTGTCTCAGCGCAGTCCCGGGACACGCACGTGGGCAGACGTGGCTTCACCGCGCTCCTCAGACCCTGCGTTTTCTGCACAGTGAAGGTCAGCAGCAAGACCGCGGGAGCCCTTCTGTCTGCACCGCATATCCAGCGCATTTGCCCGCTTCCAGAAGGGCCCAGGAAACGTAGGAATGCTGCTTTTTGAAGCGTGTCCAGATATGTGAGAAGCACAGAGACATTCTCAAGGGGACAGGACCAGGACCCACTCTGGAAAACCGACCGTGAGACCTAACCTCTCACCGCTGGAATTCATCCGAGAGAAATGAGGCGCATGTCCGCGGAGGGCATTGCGCTTGACGGACGCTGAAACCACCCCAGTGCCCATCAGCCAGGGAAGGAGCCGATGTGGTCCAGTCACACGGGGGGATGTTAGTTGGCAACAACCCTTACAGACCTCTTGGTCTGTGCTGTGTCGTGGAATTTTCCTTGAAACAATAGCACACTAAAACCAAGGGAGCCGGACACAAAAGGCCGGCATCATGTGCACACATCGCTCCCTCTTCCTCTAGCCGGGAGGCTCACGGGGCAGACTGCAAACCCTTCCACCCATGAACGCAGGGAGCGCTGTGCTCTGGGACCCCAGCCCTGGCCACCCTGCGGCCGGGGAAGGGGGGTCGGACACTCCGTCCCATGATAATGACACACGCCAAGCACACACAGAGTGGCTGGGTAGTCAGAGGGGCGTCTTCCTGATCGCCAGTCCCTCCCCGCCCCAGAAGACCCCCTTCCTGGGATGACTTCTGAGTAAAGTACATCCCGGTTCATGCGCACACCCCGGCACCATCCTCCTCTCCTGCTCCTGAAGGAGGCTCCCAGCAAGAAGCGGGACGGGGCAGAGTCCCACCTGTTCAGGCTGGAAGTTACCAACTTTCTTCATTACAGAGGATTCTGCTTTTATCATTAGCATGTAATGAATTATTCTCAGGTTTCCGCGCCTTGGTAATTGTCTCTCTCAAGAACCTCATTAAACATCGCTGGATACTTTTGATCATTATTAATAAAAGTGATAACTTGGAATAGTCTTGCACTCCTCCTCCAAGGCTGCCGACTTGAAGCAATACAACAGAGATTTAACGACGACTGGAAATCTCCAGGGAGAAACACCAGGGGTGTCTTGTCTTCCTTCTTCTCTGGAGGTCGCCCCCTCTCCAAGCCGGGGAGCGGGTGGCCACCCAGAGTCAGACCATCCGTCTGACTGTCAGTCTGACCAGCCCCCCACTCCCGCGCACCCCCTCTTGGTGTTGACTCTGTGGACGCATATCCTCCCCAAGTGCCCACTCTCTTTCATCTGGGCTGTTTTAACGATTCACAAGGGGCTGAATTTCAAGGCTGAAATAGAGAACGCTTCCAAAACACCAAGGTTTATTATTATCAGCCAAGAAATATGGACTCTGGTGTTTCTACTCGAAACTCACCACCACGAAGCCGTATTTGGAGGCTCCTGGGCTCGCCAACGTGAGTTCACGGCAGCCATTGGAGTCAGGAGTTCTCTGGGCCGTTGTCCCTCATTACATGTGATTAACACACGCCCTGCTCTTTGTAAGGGCCAGATGCTGCGCTAAGACCCTTCCTGTGAATGATGTCATCTGAAGCCGTGGTGGTTCCGGGAAGCAGAAACCATCCATCATCCCCGGTTTACGGTTGGAGGGAAACAAGATCAGAGAGGCTGCTTCATCTGTCCAAGCCACTCAGGGGATATGCGGCAGAGCTGAGATTCAAATCCATGGGCCTCCCCCACCAGTGTGCCCTACCCCTTCTCACCCATATTTCAGTCTTATGAGCTCCAAGCAACCTTCACAGGAGAGAGAACTGATGGTCTTGGAATCCACAATGTCCTACCCCCAGGGAAGATCCCCGTCCAGGCAGGGTCCTGTCCTCACCAGCCTGCATCTAAGTCTCGAGATCTAGGGCAGATTGTATTTTCTAAAAATAGTCCGTCGATCTATCCTGTCCCCCACGCTCTCCCTGCAGTCCGATTGTGACCTCTCCCTGCTCAGCAGCGGGGTCCGCGTTCCTGCTCCTTAAACCTGGTGGAGTTCGTTGCTACGTGAATTCCAAGAGTGGGTCATAAACTTTTCTACATGACTCTCCCAGGGTCTTGCTCTTGGACCCCGTTGCCATGCCGTGAGGAAGCACACACGCCCTTTAAAGAGACCCCTTGCACCTGGGTGGCTCAGTGGGTTAAAGCCTCTGCCTTCGGGTCAGGTCATTGATCTCAAGGTCCTGGGATGGAGCCCCACATCGGGCTCTCTGCTTGGCGGGGGCCTGCTCCCACCCACCCCCTGCCTACTTGTGATCTCTGTCAAATAAATAAATAAAATCTTTTTTAAAAATATAAAAAAATAAAGAGACCCCTCCCCAGGCTTACCTGAAACCCAGCCAGTGGCAATGCCCCCACCCTGGCCCCCGCCCCTGCCAGCTGGGCATGTGAATACCTCCGGCTTCAGTCTGAGCCAATGCGGCTGATGCTGCACCAGTGTAGACAAGCCTCCTCCCCAAATTCTGTCTACACTGCAGACCCTTGAGCTAAATAAGCAGAGTTTGGGACGGCTTGTTATGCAGCTGTGGACAACTAGAATGAGTTCCAGCCTTGTTTTTGCTTTCCAGGCCCAAATAGTCAAAGGCCCCCCGAACATACACTCACCTGCCTGTCCCCAACCACTTCAGACTCAACGTGTGTGGGGAGTTCTGCTTCCACTTTGCATCTAGAAATCCCCCCAGACACGTCCCTCCCAGCATCATTACGTGAGAAAGCCTGATGACAGAATCATGACTTTTTTGGAGCCCTTCAGAGAGCTGAGCTTGCAAGGCAGCCACGTGGACTGAGTCCTGATGAGTGGCAAACCCTATGAGAGGCAGTGAGATGCTTCATCTCAGGAAAGGTGTCACCTTCGGAAAGTGTGGGGAACAGACATGGCCGTCATAAAGTAGGCAAGAACAAGGCAGCTAAACTTGTGACGGCTCCTGCAAGGCTGGGCTGAGGCAGGACAGGGTGGCAGGGGGAGTCGAGGGCCCCAGGGACGCTTGCATCCACGGGCAGGCTCTTCTCCGCAGAGGCCTGCAGTGTGCTCACCAGAAAAGCAGGAAGGGGGCAGGAAGTATGACAATGCTCAGAGCAGTGGTGCAGGCAAGCAGGTGAGGCACAGCCACAGCTGGGTCATAGCCCGAACCCTCCCACTCCCACAGTCCTTTCTTTCCCAAAGCAAAGGCCACAAACTACTGGAAAAAGTGAAGAAGTGAGAGCAGGAGCTCCTCAGGCTTGAGCAAAAACACTGCGCTACTGGAGAAGTGGAAGCCAAGCCACCTGACCACGGGGGCTTGGCACCTGATGCCACAGCTTTCTGTCCTTGAGACAGGGGCAGGGATGGGACACACTCTGGGCCCCAGGTCTTGCTCTGACACTAAGCATGGGTCTGCTACTGCTCCTGGGGGAGGAAAGGGCCCAGGCCGGCCATAGACACCAGGCAGCATTGGGTTGCCCAAGAGGGGAGAAGCAGGACTGTTAACAAAATGCAAACCTCTAAGCCTGGATGAAGAAGGTCTGCCAAAGACGGAGATGGTGGGAGACGGAGATGGTGGGAAAAGCTCGTGTGCCATCTGAAGCATCACGGAGGATAGCAGTGCCAAGTGCTGGAGTCGGTGTGAGAGCACGGGGGAGATGCCTCCCACGGTGCAGGTGTGCAGGAACTGCTGAAAGCTGAGGAGGAAGCAGGAAGACTGAAAGAGCCTCCCTGGTGCTCCCAACCTGATGCTGAGCAGAAGACAGCAGCCGCAGGCCTTCTCTGGCGGGGGGTAGGGGTGGGTTGAAGCTTGCAGTGCTCTGTGAGGACGGCTGGCAGCACAGACCCCAGCCCAGCTCGGTCCCTCCCAAGAAGGACTCAGCTCCTAAGCCAAGACTCCGACAGAGGAGAGAGCACAGCCACTTCCAGGAGTCAGATCACTGCAGTCTCCACTGTGCTTCTACATGCAACGCCTGGCCGTCGATAAAGATGAGTCACACACACAAAACAAATGACCCATTATCAAGAGATAAAACAATTGATTGAACCAGACTCTGAGATGATGCCGGCTTGGATATATTCACCTGGAACTTATCACTGTGACTCAGATGGTAAAACATCTGTGGGGAAAGGTGGAGGCGGTGCAAAACCTGCTGGAGAATTTTGGTAGAGAAATGGAAAGTCTTTTAAAAATAGGAAATTAAAGTGATATAAATACAAAAAGAGGTTGTCAGAGATGAAGAATTCCTTCGAGGGGCTTATTAATGAGTAAATGCAGCTAGGGGCCAACTGGTGGACAGCAGAAACCATCCAGACGAAAACACGAAGTGGAAAACAGAGGAGAGCGTCCAAGAGCTGTGAGACGATAGCCGTAATTGGAGTCCAAGAAGGAGGAGAAAAGGAAAAACGTGGAAGAAATACATGAAGGGATAATGGCTGAGAACTTTACAAATTAATAAAATACAGTGAACCGGAGATCTGAGCAGTTCAAAGAACATCAAGTAGAATAAATGACAACACACACACCTAGACGTAGAGAAGAATAAAATAGTGAAGATAGAGAAAAAAGGAGGCATTACAGAGAGAAAAAAATGTATATAAGAATTCAGCAGACTTCTCAGAAGAAAATGGTGTGACCCCTCTAAAGTACTAAAAAAAAAAAAACCCCACTGTCAATCTAAAATTCTGTATCAAGAGAAATGTTTTTGAGAAATGAAAATGAAATAGAGATTTTTCAGAAAAATGAAAGCTGGAAGAATATGTTACTAGCAAACCTGCACTATAAGCAGCATTAAAGGAAATTCTTCAGGCAGAAGGACGGAGATACCAGATGGAAATTTGGATCTACACAAAGGAATGAAGTATAAACCAAAAGTGTAAAAATGTGAATATTAAAGACATTTCAAAACTGACTTTTAAATTGCTTTAAAAAAGCAAAAAAAAAAAAAAAAAGTCGTAATGTATCTGGGGTCTGTAGCACACGTAGAGGTGAAGAGTATGTCAACCGTAGCACCCACGATGGGAATGAGGACATGGAGATACACGTTGTCAGGTTCACACACTACGTGTAAAGTGACATAACATGAGGGAAGCCTCTGGTGAGCCAACACTGTATTATAAACCCTAGAGCGATCACTTAAAAGTGAAGAACAGATAGAACAAGTAAACCAGTAGTGGAGACAAAAATGAATCATGAAAACATCCAACTGATCCAAAAGAAGGCAGAAAACAGGGTGAACAAAAACACAGATACAACAAGTAGCAAACCACCAGCAGGATTAATAAGAACACGTTTTCCCCTTAACCTGATGCAGTATTGGGGGGTCTTCAATCAGCACCTCATGTCCTGTGGATTATTTCTGAAGGTGCCAAGGCTACAGCAGGCTGGGGGTGGGGGAGTACTTCTCTTCTCTTTCAACCATTAGCTCACAGCAACAGAGAAGGACAAGCTCTACAGAGTCTTTACGAAAGGTTATCGGTTAATCAAGGGTGGATGGGAGTCAAGCCCGTTCATGAAGATAGGCCTCTTCAGAGCTGCTTAGCAGGCGAGCTGCCTGGGAGATGAAGACCTCACGCCCTCCTTCATCCATCAAGCTTGGCTCCTGCCCCTCATCCTGCAACCCCCACGTGTTTGTTTTCAGGCTGAAATGGAATTTCGAATATAGATGTTTTCAGGATAAAATCAGGGGTTCTGAAAAAGCAAAAGAAGTAGAAAATGAGAAAGTCACATATTTCAATATCAAATGCAACTAGATCAATAATTGATTTAAATATAAACAGTCTCAGAAACTCAATTAAAAATAGGAGATTTGAGTAACAAAAAGGAAGAACTAACTCTATACTATCAACAACAAAAAAAAAAACAACACTTGAAATATAAAATCATTAATAGATTTAAAGGGAAAGAATGGGAAAACGATATGAAAAAGAATCAAAAGAAATATGGGCCGGCTATATTAATACCAAACCAAGTATACTTTAGAACAAGCCATATTACCAATGATCAAGAGAGAGATGACATAATTAAAAAATCTTTAATGTGTATGCACTTAGCAACAGAATTTCAACATAAAACAAAAATTGATAGAACTATAAGAAGAAATGGTCAAATCCTCACCACTCTCTCAGTAATCAATAGAGCATGTACACAGAACATCAGTGAGAATATTAATGACCAGAACATTACAATCAGAGGACATGAGCCTCCCCTCTCTTTCAAAAGATAGAAGAGAAGACTTTATGAGACCACAGTTACTCCAGTACCTAAGCCAATTAAAGATATTATAAGAAATGGAAACTATAGACCAAAAATCCTTAAGAAAATATCACCAAATTGAATCAAAAAATCTATTAAAGGGATAATACGGTATGATTGAATGAGGAGTACCCCATGAATTCAAGATTGATTCAAAACCCAGCCAATGGAATATGGTAACAGCAAAGTGAGAAATAAAAGTTATATGATCATCTCAACAAATGTTGGGGAGGAAACGTGGAAGTAATACATATATATAATATTATATATATAATTATATACATTAATATATGTAATATAAATATATAATTTTAAAATACCCTCCACAAATGGAAATAGAAATAGAAGAAACTTCCACAACCCAATCAGAGACATCAGTGAACAAACATACAGATAATGGCTAACTCATGCCCAGTGAAGAAAGACTACATGCTTTCCCTCTAAGACTGGGAATAAGCAAGGATGTCTTCCTTCAACCACCTCTTTTGTCAATATTGTTCTGGAAGTTCCATCAGTGTAAAAGGCAAGAAGCAGAAATAAAAGGCATATTGAAAGGAATAACTATAACTTTATATTAGTAGATGCGTTATTGTCAACATAGATCAATCTCAAAAATCTGAAAAATGGGGCGCCTGGATGGCTCAGTGGGTTAAAGCCTCTACCTTTGGCTCAGGTCATGATCCCAGGGTCCTGGGATCGAGTCTTCTCTGCCTACTTCCCCCTCTCTCTCTGCCTGTCTCTCTGCCTACTTGTAATCTCTGTCTGTCAAAAAAATAAATAAAATATTTTTTAAAAATCTGAAAAATGTTCTTTTTTTTCCCCAAGATGTTCATAAATGAATTCAACAACACTACTGGCAGAATACTCTGAAACTGGCCAAATTTTTGTTGAGGAAAGGGGAAGAGAAACTAAATGAATGTGGAGATATACTATGTTCATGAACCAAAGACTCTGTATCATTAAGACTTCGGCTTTCCTAAAATTCATCACAACCTTAATCAAAAAATCAGGAAAAATTCTGGTGAAAGATTAGCAAGTTGGTTATAAAATTTATACGGGAAGAACTAAAATAGCCAAAGTAAATTTGAGAAAAAAAAAACAATGATGGAGGCAGCACACAATCTGATTTCATACCTTCAAAATCATAGTAATCAAGACAGTGGACATCAGCACAAGGAGAGATGTGTAGAACAATGGAACATAAGACTAGGAAATTTAGAAATAAGCATACACACATATAGCTCATTGATTTCCAAAAAGTGTCAAAGAAAATGCAATAGAGAAAGAATACCCTTTTCCACAAAAAATGTTGGAAATATTGGGCATCTGAATGCAAAAATATATAGACAGACAGACAGATAGATAACAGACAGACAAACGTACATCAATCCCTAACACACCATATGCAAAAATTATTCAGAATGGATCAGAGAGTGGTGCCTGCGTGGCTCAGTGGGTTAAAGCCTCTGCCTTCAGCTCAGATAATGATCTCAGGGTCCTGGGATCGAGCCCCACATTGGGCTCTCTGCTCAGCGGGGAGCCTGCTTCCTCCTCTTCCTCTGTCTGCCTCTCTGCCTCCTTGTAATCTTTCTCTGTCAAATAAATAAATAAAATTCTTTTTAAAAAAATGGATCAGAGAGCTAAAGTGAAAATCTAACCCTTTAAAACTTGTGGAAATGGCAGAGAAAAAAATCTTTGTGATTTTGAGTTAGCCAAAGATTACTTAGGATAGAAAAAGGAAAACCCAAAAAAGGAAACAAAATCAATAAATGGGATTTCATAAAAATGTAAAGCTTCTGGCCTTTGAAAGATCTTGTAAAGTAAAATAAAAGACAAGCTGCAGAGACTGGTGGAAAATATTTGCAAACATCTGTCTCACAAAGAGCTTGTGTCCAGAATATATAAAGAACTCCAATAATTCAATAAGAAGAAAACAAACGATATTGACAAAAAGTGGACAAAATGCTCCATCACACAAAGAAGACATATTACAAGTAACAGATAGGCACAGAAGAAGATGCCTGATATCATTAATCACAGGGGAATGCAAATTCAAACCCAACAGAAACATAAGACCTCCAACATTCTAATTCTTATTCTGAAAACTTGAGTGTTAATACTGAAAACGTACATGGCCAGTTGTTTACAAATTCATGTTCCACAAATATCTGCAAAACACTCAAGTCTGAATACTCACCACTTAACTCTCTGTTGTTCTTTCAAAGAAAACTTGAGTTTCGTGAGTAAAGGGGTTGGCTCAGTGCGTGACCCAAACAACTGTACAAGGACGGCCTCTCCAAACGACCATTGTACTTGGGTGCATGGCAGACATGCTGTCTGTTCTTCCCACTTCATCACACAGAATGCTGAGAGGTCCAGAAGTTCATCAGATAGATGCTTTTTGCTGTTTTTTGAAGGATGTTTGTAACTGCAACAGAGGCTTTATTTCAACATGTGTTTGGTGAAGAAACAGGGACCCCTAGTGCAGTTTGGTGCTCTGGCTTTAATTCACGCCAACCGATTTCACCCACCATCACTTTGACAATGTCATCATAAGTATCTGACTGTAAAAAGGTAAATCAGGTGTTACCATTTTTAGGGACGTTGTGTTGACCCTACTGATCTCCTGACATGGTCTCAGAGATTCCCAAGAGCCCTGGAGCATATTTTGAAATTTGTTTCTCTGAATTTTAGAATCTGAGGGGCACCTGGGTGGCTCAGTGGGTTAAAGCCTCTGCCTTTAGCTCAGGTCATGATCTCAGGGTCCTGGGATCAAGAGAGCCTGCTTCCCCACCTTCCCCTCTGCCCGCCTCTCTGCCTGCTTGTGATCTCTCTCCCTGTCAAATAAATAAATAAAATCTTTAAAAAAAAAAAAAACGAATCTGAAATTTGGCCTGTGGGTCTTCCTGAAATGCCCACCTGTCATCCTCCATGTCTGAAAACTGCATCCTTCTCTCAAGACCCTGCTTCAACTGTCCCCTACCTGTTGTCCTCACCTCATCTACCCCCTCCACGGCCAGGGCTGGAGCTGACCTCCAAGGGGCAAAACGGTCCTCCTCAGTGGGTAGAACTGACCGGTAGGAAAGCTCCTCGGGGTGGTTAGCAGATGAAACCAGTTACTTCTCAGGAACATGGACAGATCTCTAAAGCCCTATAGACAGACAAAATCAGGAGGTAGAAATTGTAGAATTTCTACACTCTTCGGACCGGAACCACGAGATGAGTCCAGAGCACAGAGTTTGATGGAGTACGACTAGGGCTTCACAGAGCGAGGCACTGGTTTCTTACTACTCCCAGAGTGGCTGGGTGTGGGGGGGTCTTCCCTGGGGTCATCGGGCTCTAATGATGGGGCTGGGTGGGGATTCCCAGATGACGTCAACGGCAGATGCCGTCTGGTTGGCTTTGCTGTTGGGGAGACCCAGGGTTAGAGGTTCAAGATCAAGGTGTCGGCAGGGCTGCCTGCTCCTGGAGAATCTGCCCAAGGCCCTTCTGTCAGCTCCTGCTGCTAAGGGCGATGCTTGGAGTGCAAACCCGTCCCCTTACCCCCGGCCTCACGACCCTCTCAGTCATGCTGCGTTGGATGCCCCATGCCAAACCTTGACCTCTTCTTAATTTGGTTACACCTGCGAAGATCTTGTTTCCAAGTAAGGTCATACTCACGGGTACTCGAGGTTAGAGCATGAACGTATCCTTTGGGGGACATAATTCACCCCATAAGAGGTCTCAGCCACAGAGCGTGGTGAGTCCATATGCAGAAAGGGCCCGTCCACGAGGCAGCCAAGCGACAGCAGAGCTCAGTCATCTAAGCAGGTGTCAGCCCCACCGGTGACCCCGGGGCCATAGGTTCTACTGAGCAAGGCAGGCAAGACCAAAGCAGGGAACCCCCCCCCCCCGCAGACCTTAATAAGCCAGAGAATGGGATGAATCACTCAGATCAGACACTGGGGAACAGTGAGGGGACCAACAGCGGGGCATCTTCCGAGCGAGCCCCTCCGCCCGGCTCTGGAAGCCCCGCCTGCCTAGTCTGTGTGCTCCCGTAGGAGGCAGCTCCAGGTCCCTGCTTGGGGACAGAAGAGCCGAAGCGGGCAGGAGGGGCAGGGATCCGGGCAAAGCTGAGTGCCCCCACCCCAGTGAGGAAACCTTGGGAGGAAATTATCCCCTTGTAAGCCCCCTCTCGAGTCCAAGTTTTGCCCACAGACTGGAGACAGGTTTCCGCCGTACGCCTTCATCCCCCTGGCACTCTGCACACTCACTGGTCTGGAGAGGCTTCGCCCCACATCAGGGATGGGAATCACGGACCGGACCGTGGTCCAGTGCTCCCTAGAGTCACCGGTGACCACAGCAGACGTCACTGGGGGTCGACAGTAAGTTGGGGACGAAAATGATGCAAGCTTTTAAAACGGGATAATAAGGTAACTTTCCTCCTCCTGCTATGAGCTCATCTAATTGTAAAGATCCTAATAAATTCAGCCTGATTAACTCCAACCTTGTGGGGGAAGGTTATTCACTGCTGCGGGATTAATTTTAAACAGAAGCAAAAAAAAAAAAAAGGCAGAAAACATGCAGCCCGGGATGAGGGAGGTGGGAGGTTTACGCACAGGAAGCCAGACCGGGGAGGGGGGTGCCGTCTGGGGGTGCAGATGGGCCGTTTCTGGGGTCACACGTGGTGGCCCCGATGAGTAATTCACTCTCGGGGACTGGGGGAGCCTGAGAAGGGAGGGGAGGCAGGTTCCCCCCGGGACCTCTCCTCTGGTCTCAGGCTCAGGCCCCCAGATCCCATGCCTGGGCCCCCTCGCACCCCTTCTCCAGGTCAGCCCAGCCCTGGACAGGCACATGGGAGGCTGACACAGGAGGCCAGGGAAGAGCCCAGAGGGCGTGCGGGCAGAACCGCAGAGCCCGGCAGCCAGAGGAACCCTCGTGCCCCTGCCCGACAGGCGCTTCCGCGGCGAGAGCCCCTCTCCTTTCCCGTCCTCCGGAGCTTCGGGTCACCACAGCTGGGAGGTCACACTCGAGGACGGAGGCAGGAGGGCTGGCCCGGATGAGTCCTGAGTCCACTGGGGAGGCTCCTGTCCTCTTCTGTGCTCCTACGGGAGCCGTGTCTTTGGGATCCGCAATCCATGTGCTGGTGCCGCCCTGCCCTGGGGCCCCCCACATCCAGCCTCGCATCTATATCCCTACCATGACTGCGGCACCCCAAACCCACTCCCCACACGGTACTGTGGCCTCCCCCCTCAGACCTCCCCGCGTGCTGCCGTGTAAGCACTTGACTCTCGGCCCCTCACCCGCTCTCCCACCCTGGGGCCCCAGCCAGGCCAGCATGTCCGTCTCTCCCTCCTCCCTGGAGCCTGCAGAGGGCTGCTTCTGCCTGGCCGGCGATGGTCCTCCCTTCCGTCGGCTCAAGTGTCTCCTCCTGGGAGGTCTTGCCCAGCAAGCGTCAAGGGAGCTGCAGGAAGCACCTTGGTCGGGGTTGGTGGTTTAACCCAGGCTATGTCCCGCGGGCAACCGCGGAATCCATCAGGGCGTAACCAGCATTTTTATAAAAATACAAAGTTGCACAGAAGAGGAAATGGTCTGAGGGAATTCTGCTCTGCTGGTAAGTCGTTTGGTGAAACTGTTGAGATCCTGTGTGTGTGCATGTGTGCGTGTGTGTGTATATGTGTGTGTGCTGTGTGTGCTTGGGTGCATGTATGCCTTGGATGCACACGCATGTGCGCCTGGGGTGTGGTGCACAATCGGCTTCCTAACTTGGATGACGGTCCAGACGTTGAAGGCCACGGCAGTAGGTGACTCCGTCCCCCAGCCAGGCTGAAGGTCACCACCGCGTCTTTTCAGGGCTCCCGGAGCCACAGGACTGGTGACTGGGATAAAGGCTCAGAAGGACAGGAAGGGAGGCAGCGTGACGTGCTTTGGGTCCCCGTGGAGTTGAAATGGTCCCGCCAGGCCCAGATTGTGTGTCTCGGTCTCCTTCCTCCCTGCGCGGCCCTGCCGTGTGCCCCCAGAGCCGACATGTTGCGACGCTAAGCCCCGACAGGCTGGAAACAGGAGATGAAGTGAGAGAAGGTTGGGCGGGTGGAGCCCGCGTGCTGAGACGAGTGTCCCTGTAGGAAGAGAAAGGGACACCAGGGCCGGCGCTCTCTGCCCGGTTAGGCACCATGAGAAGTTTGCCATATTCGAACCACAACGCAGACGTGCCAGACCCTGGATCTCGGACCCGCGGTCTCAGGCACTGCAAGGAATCAGCGACATTTGTCATCCAGGGTATTTGTGTGAGAGACGCCCTGCAAACTGCAACAGCTGCCACGTTCCCAGCCCTGCCCTCATGCACCCGGGAAGACTTGTGTCACGGGTGTTCGTGGCCGGTTGTGGGTCGTAGGACAGCCACCGAGAGACACCAGTGAGTCTGGGAGGCTGGGGACAGAGGCATACGGTACCCCTACCCCTACCGTGAAGCTCCCGTGGGACCAGCCCGTGGCAGGTGGCACCTGCTTGGTCTTCGTGCTCCCCCCGCAGCCTGTGTCTGCCGGGGACCGTGGTGAGCCAGCCCCACGCACGCACGCCCTGCTCAGAGCAGACCTGCTGGCCCCGGAGAGCGGCACTTAGCCGACTCCCATAAACAAGGACATCCGTCTGCGTCAGCCCTAATGAACCACATTTGTCAGACGGGATCCGGGGAGCAGCCGCGCCAGAGGAGACAAATCGCTTCCTCCACGGCTCCCGACGCGGCCGCCCGGGCAGGGGGAGATCACAGCATCTAACCCTGCAGGGGGCTGGGGGGCCTGGGGGCTGGCCGGCTGCCCCGGGCTGTTGGGGTCAGGGGACCCTGAGCACAGGCGGGTGTTTCCCTCTCCAGACTGCCCCGGTCCCAGGGGCACACGCCCTGCAGACGCCTGGGTAGGAAGAGAGGTTCAGGGCAGCTCTGTTCACAGCGGATTCAGATGCGGTCAACCGGGGGCGCAGACGTGACCCATGGCCTCTGCTTTCCGGCCGTGGCTCCCAGGCGTGGGGCTTTGTCCTCTTGCAGACAGGCTTTCCCGTCAGCGGGAAATTTGGACATGACTGTTCTCGGGTTTACCTCTTGAGGCTGTCACTCCTGGAGAGGGATCAATAGAAGGTCTCCCTGGGCCCAAACTGAAAAAAAGTCCAAGACGTCCCAGGAAAGAGCTGTGACTGGCCAGTGCAGGTAGGCAGCACCGTCGTGGACGGTGGGAGATGGAGGCGGCACCATCATGGATGCTGGGAGCCCCGCAGGGGTGCCTGCTGGACGCCAGGCCCTGGCCCAGGCTCCCCGTGTGTGACCCAAGCTAACCCTCCCATGAATCCTGTAAGACCGGAGCTACTGCTCAGTCACTCAGACGAGGCCAAGGCCTGTGGCTGAGTGCCTACGCCAGCCATGTTCTGAGTGCAGTGGCCAGAGTGAGCCCAGGCCATCAGGAGACAAGCTCCAATGCCAACCACGACGCACAGCCCCTGCGACACCAGCTGGGACCCCGGCCGCCGTGCACTGGACAGGACCTCTCGTGGGCACCAGGACTCACAGCCCCTCAGGTCCCAGATGCCTTCGGTCCCTCCCCATCCATCCACATGGTCTTCTCGGCCAGCAGCACAGTGGGACGGAGGTGTGGCTCGGGGCGCCATAAGGAGCTCACAGCTCAGGAGGGAGGGCACCACCCTGGGGCACCGCACAGAGGCCTGTGTGAGCCCGTGGGGCCCGGCAGGTGCAGCCGTCCGCGTCCTCAGGAAGGAATCCCAGAGCCCGAACCACACCAGGCCTCCGGCGAGGAGCGAAGACGGCGCAGCTGAGCCCAGCCCCAGCCCCGGGGCCCACGTGACGGTGCCGTCAGGGTCACGCGCTGCCTGTGAGGACAACACCGCCGTCATTGGCCTGAGTGTGAGCTTCCGGAGCTGCAGCCGGGAGGCCCCTGGGAGTGCTGCCTCCTCTCCCCGCAGCTCAGATGGGCTGGCAGAGGCTCGGCCCCTCCATGTGCGGAGGAAAGCCCCCCAGCGTCTCCCCTCCTTCGCCTCCGGGCTCCGTGACTCCCCTGCAGAACCTCTATTCCCTAAGCCCGGAGCCTGCGCCCACGGCTGCCCCGGGAGCCTCATCGGCTCATCGGCCCAGGGGTCGGCGGCCACTCCGGTGCCTTCCACCCGGGACAGACCAGGCACAAGGAAGCCGCCGGCCACACTGGGCACGGGAAGAGGCGTAAACAGCAGAAAAGCATTTCCCTGCATTTCTGCGTGAGCCGGGGGCACCCGCCCAGCCGTCTGCAGGGGAGAAAGCCACCTTGAAGTTAGAAAGCTTTGTGACACTCGGACCCCAGCACAGGCGAGGGGAAGAAACTCCACTCCTGAGAGAGAGTGCCGCAGGGGCAGGGGCAGCGGGGCAGGGGCCAGGGGGCAGGGGGCAGAGGAAGGCAGAGGAAGGCAGCAGAGGTGTGAGAATTGCGTGTCAATATTTACTCAAGTCAATAAGGTGTTGAGCAACAGTCCCTGCGTAAAAGCCGCGGTTAGAATTAGGAAGCAGTTCATCCTGGTCCAACGATACGGAGTGATTAACTCCCGCACTCGTGAGCGTTTTCCGTACACAGCAACTGCAGAGGACCACGGTGTGGCCGCACCCGCCGCTCCCTCTCGGCCACCACGCGTAGTGAGCCCAATCTTCGGTCGGCGAGAAGGGACGTGTGCCGGACGCCGTAGGACATCAGAACCCTCCAGCCATCCCCGGAAGCGAGCGAGAATCCCGAATGACAGCCATGTGTGTGGGGGGGGGGCCTGCGGAGTCCCCACGGCAGGCGGGGCGCACGCTCCTCCGAAGGGTCGGGGCCTGCCCGGGGTGAGGACGGCACCGTGGACGGCTTGTCCCCTGCCTCCTGTTCTGGCTCCCTCCGCCCCAGCCTGAATGCTTGCCCCCAAGAGTGGCTGGGGAAGCCGAGCGGGTCAAGTGCAGCAGCTCCGGGCCTCGGGGGGAACTCAGCCTTCCTGGCCCGTGCCCCCCACGCTGTCAGGGGGCTTCAGCCGCGGGGACCCGTGAGGCCAGGCCGGCAGAGGCCGGGAGTGGATGTTTGCTGGGGACTTGACAATTATGCGTGGCCCCGGCACGGATCTGCTCTCCGCAGAAACCCCAGCAGGGATCATGTTGCCGCGGCCGATCCCTTGGGACACGGGATCCCGCGTGGCTCTCCGTGCCATCCACGGGGCCACCGGCAGCGTGAGCTCCCCTCGGATGACCCGCTTCCGTTTACAAAACCCGCCTGTGGCCCGGGTCAGCCCTTCCGTCCCTGCGGAGGGGCTGGTGTCAAAATAATGTAAGCGGCCTCCAGTGCACCGCTCGGAGAGGACCGCAGCCGGGCCTGGAGGCAGCAGGCCCTGACCCTTGGCTCGGAGCCCGTTTCCTGGACACGGATGCCCTGTTGATTTAGCTCCCGATGCACCTCGGGTCCCCTGGGCCCCCACATGCCTGACGGTACACCTGCACACGGGCACGTGTTAACCCTGCCCTCTGTCTCTGGGGCCAGGAGGCCACTGTCCTCTCCGTCAGACGCACAGCCGTGGCTCAGATGAGGTGCCCCACAGCGGTTTGTGCTGGAACATTCTGGGGCTGAGACCCCCTTGCGATTTGCAACTTCTACCACGTGACTCCTGCCCGACCCCCCAGAGACACAGGGATGGGGGATCGAGCAACGACCCCCATCCCTAGCGATGGATTCCCGAGATCTCCTCCAAGAAGTGACGTTCAGGTTTCCAGAAGAGCTGAGAGGCTCCTCTGCCATGTGGCCAATCCCTCACAGAGACCTGTTCAGGGTGTGGGGAGGCCCCAGTCCTGGAAGCCAGGCGTGTCAGTCACTCACATGGTGCTCGGAGGGGCACCGTCTCTGTGACACCAGCCGCCCACCCCCAGCTCTGTAAGGTCCCGCCCTCTGGTCTGGCTGAGCACGATTTTCTCCTGACTTCAGCCCCAAAGCCCTCATTCTTCCCGTGCCCCCAGAGCCGCCCCTGTGGTGCGCAGAATCGCAGCCCCCAGAGATGCCCACGCCCCGCTCTCTGGATGCACAGCACAGGGGAGTCACGGATGCTACGCAGCTCATCGTGCAGGAGGAAGGCTCTTCTGCACGTTCTGCATGGATCCAACATGATTGCGGGGTCCCGGAAGGCAGACCGGGACCTGGAGGAGAGAACCAGAGACATGGCCATGTGGGAAGGACACCAGCCCCCATCCTGGCTTTGAAGACGGGGGGTGGGGAGCTGCAGTCTTGTCGTGTGCCATTGCCCCAGGAGCGGTCTGCAGCACGGACCGAGGGCTGCTCACTCCTCCCATCCTGCTGGTGCCCCTTACTGATGCCTCCCCCATCCCGTACCAGCTGGGGCTGTGCACAGAGCGCTCTGGGGCTGGGTCCCTTGGACTCACGATGGCTTGCAATGTGTCCTTTGCACTCCAAGGAAGCAGGGCAGGTGAGGTGGAGGGATCCTGGGTCATTCCTGGGCTGGGCAGGTAAGCACTTTGGGCAGCCAGTGGCAGGCAGAGCCATGAACTGTGTCCCAGAGATCACTGGGGCCACATGCAAGGGACCAGGCTGTCGGCAGGTCCCGAGGACTTCGGGGGGCTGGGGGGGACCACGAGTGAGGGAGGAGAAGCTTAGACAGACTGGTCCTGCTAAGCCTTTGTTAGGAGAGGGAGTCCCCTCCCCTGAGTATTTGCAGGTGGTTGTCTGCGACCCCAGCCCCTCTGCAGACACCCCCCGCCACGAGGGGGGCACCATGGCACCTGTGTGGAGCTGAGGCTCCGTCTGTGGCTTGAATGGAACTGACTAGCTCGCCCACCTCTGACGGCAGAGCTGACCCACTTTGAAAGTTTGCCGTTCCCGGCACCAGGGCACGGCCCGGTGGGAACAACGTGGCAAATGCATTAAGAATCTCAAATATATTCAGATCTCCCGACTCAGTGATTGTCCCTGTGGGAACCCGGCCTCGGGGCGTCGCCGGGGATGTGCACAAAGACTTTGCTCAAAGAAGTTCCTCACGGCACAATTTCGAGGAGAAAGCCACCAGCAGACTGCTTAGATGTTCAACAAAGGAAAACCGCCTTTTAGGGGACAATCCCCGCAGTGAAATATTTTGCAGCTGCTGAAAGGGACGGCAAAGGCGTTTTGCAGGGACAAAAATACCCACGATATAAAATTTCCTTCACGAAAGAAAGATTGCCCGAGTCGGGGAGTTTGGATGCCGGCTACTTTCTTTGTTGCGTTTTTCTCAATTTCTGTATTTTCCCCCACGAAAATGTGCTTCTTATAGAACCAGGAGGAGGGGGAGAATGGCCTCTTTCTTTGGGCCCTGAGGGTGCCGGTGTCCCCAAGCCCGGGTCCCTCAGCAGCCCAGGTCCCTCAGCAGCCCGGCTGGGGCTTCTGGATCCGCACGCTCCCCATCAGCCCTTGCTTGGCACGCCCAAGGAAAATGTGTGTTTGGCTCTAATTCCAAATCCCAACGAAACCCACAGCTGCTTTTCTGAGTTCTCGTCTCCGCAGCAGAGAACCCGCCCCCCGAGCCTCTGATTCTTCCGTGCTGCCAGTCTCCCTTTGCACACAGATACTAAATATACTCTAATGGATGCCGGCTGTTCCTGATGCAGCCCAAGATGGGGACGGCTAGAGGCACCGCCAGCTGGGTCCTCAAACTCCGAATTCAGTGCTCCAGTCTCTGCAAAAGGGCAGACGTGAATCCGGTCCAGGCCTGAAACTCATCCCGGCTTGGGCTAGAAAAGCTAATTCAGACCAGCTTCAGCAATAACGGAGACTCATGGTCTCATCGAAACAAATTTCTTGAGGCACAGGCTTCAGGCACAGCTTGATCCAGATGTTCTTGGGGGCATCGGGGTCCTGGCGCCATTTTCGCTGCTGTCCCTTGGCTATTTCAGCCATGGGGCGGCTGCCCCTATCCACAGCACCCTGTTCAGATAAAGAGAGGAGCTGTTGTCCCCACCAGCCCCCGCACAGCCACTGGCATTCACTGTCCCTGCAGGATTTCCCTCATCTTAACCCCGGGAACCGTTCACGAACGTTCAGCTCTCGCGCCTCGTTCAGCAAACGTGTACCATTGACTCACAAATCCAGTTAAGCAAAATACTTGAACTCTCTGCTGTTTCGGGCACTGGGAGGAAATTAGTGCTTGAACATCAATTCAGAATATGTCCGTGGTTCCAGGAAGCAAAGATCGGAAACCTAATTACAGCTTTCTTTCTGGAAAGGAAGGAACAGAGGAATTTAGTTGACAGACGGTGAATCCGTCCATGAGGACAGACTCCTTCCAGGACCCGCCAGCCTTGCCTCCAGCTCTCCTATTCCCCCTCCGGCACCCTTCCCCTTCCTTCTCGGTGAAAAATCCTCCCCAAACGTCCGTAGCCCTGTCTGCGCCTCCTCCAGGAAGCCTGCCTGACTCCTCTCCATCTGGTAGACCTGGAGGTTTGGTTCCCCCATGCCGGTGCCCCCCACTTCTGACATGCCTTATAGGGTACTGTGAACCCGTCTGCCACCCCGTAGGATGTAAAGACTCGGGGGAGGAAGGACGGTGACCACGGAGCATGCTGGTGGGCAGCGGGCCAGACCGTCAGCTGGTCCTGACACATGGAACGCTTCCCTGTGGAGGGCCTTTCGGAGAAACGTTGCACCTGCACCGCAGAGGGACAGAGAGAAGGAGCCTCACAGCTGAGAAAGCCAAAGCCTGAAGGAGGAGAATCCTGGTCCCCTCGGAAATCCCCACAAGTCCATCCCACGTGGCAGGGCTCCTGGGGGCCGGTCCGCCACATGTCCCATGCAAGGGTGGGAGACTGGGTATTAGACACCCAACATCTAGATCTTTTCCTAAAAAAATAACAGTTTGTCTTAAAAAAAAAAAAAAAGCCCCATTTCAGCATCTGGAAGTTTCTTTCCACTCTAGACCCAAGGAAATGTTTCTGGAGCAGAAATCTCCAGCTCGGTAAGGAAGGGTGGCCCGCAGCCCTCTCCCCGTGCTCTGGGCCTCCCTCCTGCTCTCCCCACTCCTGAAAGCCGCTCTGGCCTGGCTCCAGTGGCCAGGACCAGCGCCTGGGAAGCCCCTTCCTCGCTTAGATCGGGGGTCTGCACCCGGGGTCCCCTCCAGGAGCTCATCGCCTACATCCATACGACCCACGATAACAGTGTCCACATTTTTAAGTGTTGGCCAAAGGGAAAGAAAAAAATCAAAAGAGTATTTCCTGACAAGTGAAAATGATCTGGAATGCAAATGTCGGGTTCTGTCGACGGCCCATGAAGCTTTATGGCTTGCGGGTTTGTGTGTCACCCGCATCAGCCCGAGCTGCCCATAGAAGAGCCACGGCAGATGCCTCCGACTGACAGAGCTGGAGAGACTGACCCTCTGGCCCTTCCCAGACAGTGTTCGCAAACCCCGGCTTTAAATCCTTCAATGCGGCTCTGCTCCGAGAAGTCGGACAAATCTGCGACCTTTGTCTCTCAGGCTCCAGAGGGGACAGCCTAGGTGTGCAGGAGCACGTGGTGTCCTGCTCTCAGCCTGCTGGTGAGGACGGCCTCCCCGCTGTGCCTCCCAGGAGGGGTTTCTGCCAATCCTACAACCCCAGGACCTGGTGATAGGAGCCCCACCTCGAGGAGATTGCCCCAGCAAGGCGGGAGGTTCGGAAACTGGTACACGCCCTGGTCCGCCCTGAGAGGCCCCAGCATCCTGGCCCAAAGCAGCTGCCCTCCTCCCCACTCGGGAGGCAGGAAACTGTCCATGCACCCCAGAAAGTAGGGCTCCTCAAGCCTGACGTGCCCCTTACAGCTCCTGGGCACCCCACGCACTCCAGCCACCCACGGAAGCCACCTGCTTTTGAGAACTCATTTGAAATTGGACACTATGGACGCAATCACCCCATTTTTGCCTGAATGCTTTTCTTTCTTACTGAATGAAGCAGAACGTTGACGTTGCTCCTCCTGAAAGCCCGTCTCAACACGGTTCATAGGAGAGGACGTGGCGTGGAACATGTTCCCCTCCACTCGGATTCCCAGGAAAACGGCTCTCGTCTGCGAGGCGTCCCGGAGGGCGTGGGGCGCTGCTGAGGCTTCGAGCTGATTTCTAAGCTTGGAGTCCTGTCCAGGGTTTTGGGAGGCGTCCTCAGACCTGTCTGGGATTTGGGGCCTCCCAGGTGGTCCGGGGTCGCTCCAGAGAGGGACCTGGGACAGTGTAGACTTGCATGGATCCCGAGTGTGACCCCGCGTCAGCCGTGCAGGCTCAAAAAGGTCACTGCCCTCTCTGAGTCTGGGGTTCTTCCTCGGCGGGTTGAGGACCTGCCGAGGGTACCTCCCAGGAATTCGGGGGTGGGAGTGAACGCTGGAGAGTTCACGAGCGCACGGGTCAGGAAACGACCGTTCAGGAAACACCTCGTCTCCCTGTGGGATGTGAGCCCTCTGGAAATAGACACATCAACTTTGTGTTTTCTTAGCACCTTTGTTTAAAACTCCCCAAGACCATCTGCCGAGCTTCCCCCGACACACAAGGGAGACGACAAATAAGAACGGAGCAGTTCATGGGCATGGAGAGCCCCCCAGGTGCCAGGACGGCAGCTCGGCAGCCCCTGGATTCTCACCGCGACCCTGCAAGCAGGTGTTAGGACCACGTCCTTCCAGCTTCCAAGCGAAGGCCTGCGGTGTAGACGGGTGAACACCACTAGCTAGCGGGTGCTCAAGACAGGATCCGAAGCCAGACAGTCCAGTCCAACCCCACAGCCCAGCCCCTGGGCTCTGCTGTCTGTAGTAAATGAACAGACAAAAAAACAGGTGCACAGAGTGTGGACAGACGGGGGAAAGAACCGTGAGCACGTGACTGCCTCCTGCCCCAGGTGCTTGGGCTGAGGGCAGGTGCAGAGGCTTCGGGGGACCACAGCCAGGGCTGGCTCTCAACCCCATGGAGGTGGCCAGGGGAGGCTGTCTGCCCCCAGTGTCCGTCCAGGTCATCAATGGCACGTGGTTCTCACCGAGCCCTTGAAGGCCGATGTCAGGGCACCAGAGAAAGGTCCAGATGGCGAGGGCTGGGAATGGGGTGCTCGGAGCAGCCCAGGAGCTCACCCCAGCTCGCTGGCACCAGCCCACTTGGCCCCATGCCTGGAGGTTCTCTCCGCAGCTGCCCGATATCATTCCCACCCAGGAGAGCCTGCAGGACCCATTGCTGGAGACCCCCATGTGGACGAAAGAGCCCTCTGAGGTCCCCGGGGGCTCCTGCACCACCCACACCCACCCACAGGGCCTGGAATTCAGCTTCTGCCCCAGCACTGCTGTGGATACACGGGAGGCCCTCAGCGGCAGCGGGAGGCTGACAGCATGCCAGCAGATGCCTCCCCGGTCCCGGGACATGGGGGAGAAGGAGCAGCCAGACTCGGGCTTCTCTGCTCCCCGCGAGAGAGAAGACTGGCTCACCTGGATGTAGGGGGCTTTGCAGGAGGCATCTCGGCAGGAACGTGGCCGTCCTGGCCTCACTGCCGGGGCCCCAGGCCACATCCCTGCCCATGAGCCTCTCAGGGAGAAAGGAGAGGGACTGAGAGAGTTTTTTGATCATCTATGATTCAGTCTCTGAGACTAGCATCTTATAACCAGGGAAAGAAGTAAGAGCCCAGATTCGGGGCCAGAAGGCGAGGGTCTGGGTTGCGGCTCTGGGAACGACGGGTCTGTGATCTCAGGTAATGGTTGTGTGTTTACGTCTGGGTCTGCTCCCGGCCTCCAGACCGCGTCCAAACCGATGGGCTTAAAACCAGAACAGTGCAGCTCATGCACCAAATCGGCTTCCAAGGAGCCGCCTCCGCGGCTGGCCGGCGGGAGTCTGGCTGAGGCAATGGGCCAGGGTCCCCGTCACTGCCCCTGGGGGCCTGGCCTGAGTTTCCTCCTGGCAACACAGGCAAGTCCCAAGAGTGAGCCGCCCTGTGAGGGGTGAGCCCTTTACTGCCCTCTGGTCCGGGCCATCATCAGGGCTTAGAACCAGGTGGTCCTGGTCTCCTCGGCGAGCCCCTTGAAGGAAGGTCCCACAGTCGGAGTCACCTCCTGCACGGTCGGAGATACCTCCTGAGCCCCCCAGCTGTAGGAAAGGGATCCTGCCATCTGCTGGAGGACGGCCACCTGCCATGAGGCCCAATACCCGGACCGAGGCTCCATGAGGCCCTGAGTGGGGCACCCGGGGAAGCCAGCCCGGCCCAGGCCCTGCTGCCGGGAGCCGTGCCGTCCTCAGTGCATGCTGTTCCCACTGTTCCGGGAGTGGCCGCTCCTCCTGCAGACACGGGGACCATCCAGCTGCCGGCCCGCCCGCTCCTGCTGGTTCGTCAAGCCCCTCGGGCAGCCTCGCTAAGCTGGGCCGACACCCGCACCCTGCCCTGACCCTCGGCCCTTGATCCCTCTCCCTATGTGGAGTTATCCCTTATCCCCGACCGAAGGGCCGGGCCCCTGGCTGGTCAGAGATGGGGCTGCCGGCCCGTGTGGACCTGCCCCTCGAAGAGCTGCTCCAGGCTCCAGGCCACCCGCCAGCCCTTCTGTTCTCCAGCCTGAGAGAGGCCTTGCTTCCACAGCCGCCCACCCCGGGCCACCCCCGCACCTGCCCCATCGTCCTCGGAGCCTCTCCACGGCCAGGGCCTCCCGAGTTCACCTGAGTGAGTCTCAGCTCCCGGCAACCCGGCACGTTTGTCCACAGCAGAGGGGTGGGGACCCGTCCTGGGACCGCGATGGGCACAGCAGAGATCTGAGTAAGCAGGTCCAGGCTTCTCACTCCAGGACCGGCACCCATGACCCCACCCCGGGATGATGCAGACAAATACCCAGACTGAGGCTCCTGTCAGGGCTCCTCCACCCCCGACACAGACAGCTCAGTCTGCAGTTCCCTCTGAACTGAGAGCAGAGCTCGGCACCTGCCTTTTACTGGGAAGCTTCGTCCCCCAGCTGGTGACGGTGGCCGACGAGAGGCCAGGTATTCTGGCTTCTCTCCACCACCTGTCAACGCGACCCTGAGCCGCCCTTGGGTTCTGCCTCCTGCTTGGCCGGCTCAGAACGGAGCTGCCAACACCTTGACTGCTTTCCCCGCCACACGCTCCCACAACCCACTCACACTCCCGCCTCCTGGGGGAGGCAAAGGGGTGACATGCCCCTGCCAGCTGAGCATGGATCGAGGGACGTGGCCGGAACAGCCTCGGAGCCAGGTCTCTGGGACTCTTACTACTCTGTGGGCTTCTGTTCCATTGTCCGCCTCATTTAGGGCCATGAGGTCTGAGCCGGGCTCAACAAGACAGCCCCTTATTGATGCACAAATTCGACCTGACAAATTCAACAGACACGCCTGTGGAGACTCAGGAAGGACCCAGAGCCGCTCACGGAATGGGGTCCAGCATCGAAGCCACAAACACTTTCCCTCGGATCTGCTCAGGAGAGACCACGGGGTGGGGGTCGCCCCCCAGCAGCCCAGCCCAGCTAGTGATGCCCGCACGGTCTCTTTTGGGCACTTCTGGAGAGAGGCGACATAGTCATCGCTGTCCGGCACAATGACTCCTCTTTGAGCCGTTTTACACCGCAGACCTGACAAGAGCCGAGAGAGGCAGGAAACCCAATCCCTTCTGATGTTTCCACAGAAGATTAACTGCTCCAAGAAATTAGGGAAGCGTCTTCGCCACAGTGACTTGAAGACACTGTGATCCAGGATGTTAATGAAAAATCCATTGATGTTTGGCATTTATCAAGTGTCAAAAATTAAATTTGGCCATTCTGTGATTTTAATTAGCACGAACCGGGTTAAGCCAGCAGGTATCTGCGGGACTCGGACAGACACCTCCAGCCCTGCACAAGTCATGGGGGGACACGCAGGGAAGGGGTGGGTGGCACGGAGGGGACTTTGAAGGAAGGGGAGCCCGGGAGGAGAGGGGCTGGTTCAGCAAGAGTGTGCAGGGGGGCCGGGAGTCCCCAGGGAAGCAAGCAGTCCAGTTTGCCAAGAATGGCGAAACAGACGGAGTGTCAGGGTCAGAGCAGAGCCCGCTCCGGGGGAACCGGGGGCGGTGAGAGGCTCTGGGGCTGCACAGAAGTGGTTTGGGTTTTAGAAAGAGAATCCCACACGGTGGGCGGAAGGACAGGCGGAAAGACGCAGGAAACCACGGTGGGGGCTTCTCGCAGGTTCCACACTGGGATCCAAACTGTCGTAAGTTCAGGGAGACAGGAGTGAGTTTTCGTGCCATTTCTCCAACAGGTGGGTCAGATATGACGGTACAAGTGACGTCAAGGGCTGGACGACGGTTTGGACACACTGGAGGAGGCCCGCAGCTTCTGTGGCCTTGGGCACAGCATCAGCCCACAGCAGAGAAGGGACGTTCTGAAGGACACAAGGCCAGGAGACCCAGAGCCAGTCGTCCCCGGCCCCAGGGAGAGAGCAGGACAGGGGCGGGGAGGTAGAGACAGCGTACACGTCCTCCTGCAAGCTACAGAACATCTTCGAGAAGAGCAAAGGCTTCAGACTCACAGGGTCAGTGCGGCGGTTTTAGAAAGTGCCACAGATTCTTCAAAGTAGCCTGAATGTCCATCCCGTTGGGTGCCGCCCAGACATGGCGACTTACTTCTCACGAACAGAGTGCATCACTTTCGAGCCCACGTCCTCGAAGACGGTGTTCTCTCCCCCAACCACATGCTCCTGCGGAAGCCGCAGCCCCTCACAAGGGCCGAACTCCTCGGTCGCAAATCCTGGGGCAGCCGCGGCCCCCGCCAACAGCTGCTCTAGAAGCCACCCTGGAAACCGATCCCCGACCCCAGTCAAGCCTTCAGATGGTGCAGCCTCAGCCGACATCCTGACTGAGACCCCGTGACGGACCCTGGACCACGGGCAGCTAAGCCACTTCCCGTTCCCAGCCCACAGCAACTGAGACAACAGGTGTTTTGTTGTCTTCAGGAGCCAAACTTTGGGCAACAGATAAGTAGCACATTGTGGGCCCAGAATCAAGCCCATCGCACACTGGGGTGATTGTAGGCCTCAGTGTCCCAAATGTAAGATGGGAATAATGTGACACACACCCAAGGGTTGACACGAGGACTCCGTGAGATGAACCCAGGTGGTGTATGTAAAACACTCTGGGGAGCCCAGGAGGTCACACCAAGTGCAGCTGACCTCCGGCCCCCAGGTTGGCCCGGAAAACACGGATGCATCTTTGGGCGTGTAGACAGACTATGGAAAGGACCACGGCCGGGGTCTGCATCCAGCGTCCAGGCTGCCGATGGCTCCCTGGGGCCCCGGGGAGATGCAGGGGAAGCAGAAGTATGAGCATCTGTGTTGACATTCAGAGGGACCACTGTAGCGGCCTTTGGGTGTGACCAGCCTTACAGGACAGCCTGTGTCCTATAGGCAGTTGAGTGGCGCTCCCTTTGGGATTTTAGCTACCGGTTTCCTCTGCCGGTGGCTTCCTGGGAGCAGGGACCCCCGGGTGCTGGAACCAGGAGGTGACACATCCAACGTCTTGACTGCCACCCTCCCGGGTGACCATGACTTCAGCCCCGAGAACACAGTCTAACGTGTGAGGATTTGGAAGAGCCGCGCAGTGGTGAATCATTACTAAGTCACCGTAAGTGGCACCTTCGCCTCTCTGGTCCGTCAGCTTCGCCTACAAACTTATCCCAAATTAAAAAAAAAAAACAAAAAACAAACAAAAAAAACTTATCCCAATTTTCTCTGCCAACGGCAGATGCCAAGCTGAGCCACGTCGAAAGTTTTATACAAATGATATGGAGGTAAACTGAGGCAGATCCCAGCCAATGTAGACCCATCAGCTCCCAAGCCTCGCCAAGGACAAGGGATCCAGCAGCGAGGCTAGTGGGCAGCTTGGCCACCTCGGGGGCTTCCAGATAGGCTGCTGCCTGGCGTGGGCTGGGCTGTACCCCTACAGCCATGTTTACCATGTAAATAAGCATGCCCGGGCCACAGACTTACCCAATTCTGTTCAAATGTACCCAAATCCCCATAGTTTATCTCCTTCTTTATGGCCGATGTACTCTTCCTCCCCGCCCGGCGTCCCTCGGGGAACCCAGGAGGAACCGGGCGGGCGTTAAAACTTCCTAATCAACACTGTCTCTGCCCCTGACAGGCTGATGGTCGCTGCTTTCCGGAACACCGTTCCGTCTGATTCCTTCCCGCGGCCTCTGCTTCTCTCCGAAATGGTGTCCGAGTGTTTGGGGCTCATGTGCCCTGGTGGTGGAGCAAGGAGGGCTTTGGGCCTAGCGGGGTCTTCCGGCTCATCCCTGTCTGTCTTGGAGTGGCCAGCCACACCGTCTGGTCCTGGGGGACCAAGCTGGCATCTCCCTGGAATCCGGGGTCCCTCCATAGGCACCCATAGGTGTCTGCCTTCTCATTACGCCAGCAGCACATCCTTGACAGCTGAAGAACTTGTGGCTCCTGCCCAGCAACACAGCCCGTGGGGACCGGGGACGCCGCCCCGGCTCATGCAAGGGGCTCGCCCTCAGCCAGGGCGCCTCCTGTACCTGGGCTGTGCCCAGGGAACTATGGATCTCTCCACATGTCCCCCAAATGGAGACATGAACCCACGTGTTCTTATGTGAGCCGTGAGGTTTTGGATAGTGATTTCTAACGAGGCCGAGTCCCAATCCCCGAGGCCTTTGCCGGCTCGAGCCGTGAGCACCCGCGTGCCTGGCCGCACCTGCCTCCAGCCTGCACCCGCCCCCGCAGCAGAGTGCTCCCATCCTCCCCTTTGTCTCAAGCAGCAGGTTTCTGCAACAGAAAACACCTCACTTCCCAGCCCCAACCGTGCGGGGGGCAGCCTCGCAGAAAGGAGAGAGAGGCTGCAGTCCCCCAGATGCCCCTGCACAGTCCTCAAAACTCAGCCCCCAAATCACCCTCGTTTCCATCCCATGTGTGATACCGGTCAGAGGAGCAGCGCGGCAGGGACCCCTTCCAACCTTCCTTGTTCCCCCCACGTCGGGCAGGCGGCTGGGGGCTCAGCCCCTCGTCCCTTGGAAGAACGACGGGACGGCGCGTTGGGCTGAACGATGGCTGAAAGGCAAGAGGTCATGTCAGGCATCAGCCTCCTGTGCTCAGAAGCCATAAAGAGACGGGGTCAGGATGAACACTGAGGACGGGGGCCCCTCACCTCCCACCCGAGTCTGGGACGCCTGTGCCACAGGGTCTGCAAAGGGAGCTTTGTTTGCTCGGGGGTCGGAGCAGCCGGCGATGCTAATCCAATAGCGGGGACCCTGCCTGCGGTTTAGGAGTATAATTTTCCTCCTGTATCCGCGGCTCTTTCTGTCAAAAGCCATTAATCTCTCCTTGAAGTGACGGGTGGCTGGAAGTCTTTCACTTTCAGCAAACCTACACAAGGTCCAAGAAGCCCCAAGCACAAAGGAAGGAATTAGTCTAACGCAACAATGGAGAGCTAATTCCTTAGCAGCTAGACAGGAATCAGGAAAAGAGGCTCAGGCTTTCTGAAGAATTCCTTTTATGGCTTCCAGAAAACCTATCTCAAGTCAAGTCCCCCGCTTTCACTTGCAAGTGACAGAAAGTCCAGAAAAAACTCATTAAGGTAAAATGAAAAGAGCTAAAGACTCTGAGCGTCAGGCATGAGCTGATCCAGCGGTCAAATGACATTGTCGGGAACCTCTCTCACTGTCTTGGTGTTGCTGTCTGTGTCTTGACCCCCTTCTTACTTGGTTTCTTCCCTTGTGGCTGAAAAACGACCACCCAAAGCTTCAAAGTTCAAGTCCAGCGGGCAAGGGGAGGCAGAGGCGTCTTTGTCCTGCGTTCATGAGAGTTTCTCTAACTGCCTTGCTCCATCAGGAGACTGCTGTGAGCCAAACCTCGATGTCTGGAGGTGGTCGTAGACCACTGGGCTGAAGCCTGTGGGCCATGTCCTTGCCTGACACATAGCCAAGACCAACGGTGGGGGACAGTCCACAAACATGCCAGGAGCTGCCGCCTGGGAACCGGGAAGGCTGGCATGGCAGCAGGAGGAAAGGGCTCCTGAGTGGTGCAGGCTGGATTTGAACTTGGGACTCCGAGGCTCTGCCTCTAACAGCAGCAGCCTCTGCACAGACTCCCAGAGCCCCACCGTGAAGACTTGCAGACACCTGAGCAGGGTTGGCCATGCCCGACGCTGGCTCCAGCCACTCCAGTCACGTGGCCGTGCGTTCGTGATTTTTGGTTAATGGGTTCAATCTGGGTTTTCTGTCCCCTGAAATGGACGAGTCCTAAGGGACGTGGCGATCCCAGTTAGTACTGCTGGTCTGCTTCCCAGAAGGTGAGTTTGCATGGGGTCACCAAAAACTGAGCCCCCACAAAGCGCAAGCAGCCCATCTTCCCTGGTGTCTCCACGCCGCCAGCCCCGGACACACCAGCAGATTCGGACGCATATTAAGAAATAATCATTTATTTTCCAAGTCAGCCCCCTCCACCCCCATCCCGGGCTCCTTCCCACTGACCGCAGCACAGACCCTCCCTGTGCCTTCCTTCCTGGGCTGAGTCCGGAAGCTTCTTATCTTACCTGAACCAGGTGCAGACCCTCCAGGAGCTGCGGGGCTGAAGTCAGCAAGCCCCCTGCCCCTAGATCTGGCTCCCCTGTACATTCATCTTCACGAGGCACGCTCGGAGGTCGTCTCGGGGAGTCAGGGAAATCAATACAGGAGCAGAGATAAGCTTCTGGGTGAGTGGTGGGGACCGGTGCAGCGGGCAAAGCTGCTGCAGATGTCCAAAATGCAGGTTTCCAAGCCAGGCGGAGATGCTGGAATCCAGCAGCTCCAGCTGAGGCTGAATGTGAGTGAGACCCTCACCCCTGACCCCGGAGTTAATGGCTTGAGGCAGGCTACACCCATCGGCATTTGGGTCCTCTCCATCTCACCTGGTCTGTCCCCAAGCCCCTTGGTTCTTAACCCTGGCTGCTGGTCAGATTCACCTGCGAGTGTCCCGTGGATTTTTTTTTAAGACTTTA
Source organism: Mustela lutreola (assembly GCF_030435805.1). NCBI lineage: Eukaryota > Metazoa > Chordata > Mammalia > Carnivora > Mustelidae > Mustela > Mustela lutreola. The sequence goes on along the minus strand of NC_081304.1, from coordinate 60,297,950 downwards.
TTTATTTATTTGACAGAGAGATCACAAGCAGGCAGAGAGGCAGGCAGAGATAAAGGGGGATGCAGACTCCCCTCTTAGCAGAGAGCCCGATGCAGGGCTCGATCCCAGGGCCCTGAGACCATGACTGAGCCGAAGGCAGAGGATTAACCCACTGAGCCACCCAGGTGCCCCTCCCTTGGATTTTAATACAGCAACTAGTCTAAAGTCCTTCCAGCTGGGACCCATCAGAAGAAATACATTGTATCCTAGCCCAGGACCACACCTGAATGCAGGAAACCACAGGTGCCCGGCTTGCCAAAGGGTCTCCAGTGTTTTCCGTACTATTGTTTTGTTTTGTGCTGACGCCGGTGATGATCTGCTCTGAGCTCACACAGATGGGAAAACATTTGTCGGGGATATTAATTCGTCCCGCTTTTTCTCAGTTTCTTCCTCCTCCAACTGCAAGTCCCTAACCCAATTCTCTGCTGTTTCTTGCTTTGGGGATTTTTTTTGACGGGCAGAATGTAGACACTGCTTGAAATCAAAGGATTTTTCAGACTTTTGTTAAAATCTAAACTCTTTGATGAGGTTAGGCTTGATGTCCCCAGGAGGAAAGGAAGAATAGGCTCAGGGCATGACATTTCCACTGGGCTGGAAATAGGAAGAATATTGTGGGTCCCGGAATAGAGGGGAAGGAGCTGTTCCCCATTTGCTGGCCATGTCCCGGAATGGGGGGTGGCAAGACCTCAAGGGTGGGGGTCCTCTCCATGAGTTCCGGGTGTGGAGTTCCCAGGTGTGGCAAAAGCGTGCGTACCCCAGAACACCTAGAATCAATAAAACAAGAAACATCAGGTGTCGGTGAGGCTGTGAAGAAAAATGTACGCTCTTGCACGGTTGGTGAGGATGCAGACTGATGCAGCCACGGTGGAGAGCGGTACGGAGGGTCCTCAAGAAGTTACAAATAGAACTGCCTTAGGGTCCAGCAGTTGCATTACTAGGTATTTACCCAAAGAATAAGAAATACTAATTTGAGAAAATACATGCACCCCCACAGCTATTGCAACATTATTTCAAGAGGCAAAGTATGGGAGCAAACCAAATGTCCGCCGACCGATGTGTGTGTCAGGGAGATGGGTGCGCGTGCACAGAGGAATACAACTCAGCTGTGAAAAAAGAATGAGATCTTGCCATTTTCCACCTGGATGGAGCTGGGGGGGGGGTGATGCTAAGTGAGGTAAGTCAGACAGAAAAAGACAATTATCATGTGATTTCAGTCATACATGGAATAAAAACCAAAACACACGAGAAGCAGAAACATAAGTGAGAACAGGTGATTGCCGGAGGGGGAGGGTCGGGGGGAAGCAGAACGAGCCGAGGGCAGGGAGAGGTGCCGGTTTCTAGAGATGCAGCGAACACGTCATGGGCCGGAAGGGTCAACGTGCGGCTTCTACCCGGTGGTATCACAACAGCGTCGGGTGGTGGCCAGGGACAGAAAGACGCATAGAGTTGTCGAATCACAATGTCATAGCTGGCACTAGCTAACGTTGGGTGTCAAGCACACTCAGATAAAAATACATCAATGAAAGACCAGCGTCCCCGCACAGGACCAAAGCTCACACCTGATTCCCAGAGGGGTTTAGAACCCTCATCCATTTTAAAAGCTTGTGCCAATAGAAATTTTCTAGAAAACCCGTTCTTTAACACATGTCCTTCTACCTTTTAAAAACTGCCTTTCTGAAAATCCTCCACGATTTTCCATCTTCCCAAATGGTCACTCTGTCCCCATTCAACGCCAACCCCCAGGCCCCGGCACCTCCGTCCATTCTCCGTCTCTGTGCATCTGGCTGTTCCAAGTTCCTCCTCTGAGTGGGGCCACACAGAACTTGGCCTCTGGGACTGGCCTTTGTCACGCATCTTGTCCCACAGCCACGCTGCGATGGGTGCCGGAACACCCTTCCTCTTCTAAGTGAGACCCCAGCATTTAGCTGCTCCTCTGTCCACCAACGCTCGGGTCGTCCCCAGCTTCCAGCTACCATGAACAACACTGCTGTCAACACGTGTGTGCAAATACCTCTTTGAGACCGCGCTTGCAATGCTTCTGTGTGTATACCCAGAAGGGGGACTGCTCGGTGAAGGGTCTGCCTTCGGCTCAGGTCATGGTCCCCGGGTCCTGGGATCGAGCCCTGCATTGGGCTCCTGCTCGGCGGGGAGCCTGCTTCTCCCTCTCCCTGCTGCTCCCCCTGCTTGCCCACACACTCTTTCTCTCTGTCTCAAATAAATAAATAAAATCTTTAAAAAATAAAAGAATCTGGGAATGAAACTGACTTTCACCTGTTATTCTGATTCAGAAAGGATTTACTGCCTGCGTTTCTGGAAGGTGACTAGAAACTGCGTCAGACATTAGCACAGGAGGAGGCGCTGGTCTCCAGCTGCATGGGGGCCTCCAAGGCCCCCTTTCCCTCCCGCTGCACGGGCTGCCTGGACCTCAGAGCCTCGGCCACACCTCTCGGCGCCTCGAGGCCTCAGGGCAGGAGTGCTGGATCTTCACAGGGCTAAGCGGGAGGGGGAGGAAGGGGTTACCATCCTGGGTGCCACGGTCAGTGGTTTCCCTGGGGCTGCACAGAGTTGCAGAGGGACAGCCCCCCCCCAAAGCCTGGTGTGTTGTTGACAGAAGAGAGGCGGGGGCTGGGCGGCCATAACCAGACATTCCCTGCACTCCGTGCCTGGCTGACGGTGGCGTGCATGTGTGCACACAAGCATGTGCACTCCCACCCGTGCACACACACACGCTCACACATGTACACATCACGCCCCGCACACACGCACACATGCAGATGCACACACAGGAACACACAACCACACTGCATGCACGAACACACGTGCACACACAGCCGTGCACACCCACAGATACACACACGCACACATACATACATGCATGTGTGTCCGCACACACATATACACGTGCACACTACCATACAATTTTTCTTAATGCCAGGATCCTGGAGGAGCATCACGTGAAAAATCCGCCATGAAAACACCATCCTTCCGTCTTCCCCAAAAGCGTCAACCCGGAGCCGTGCGCAGATGCTAAATCCACTCTATTTAAAGTCTAGAGTCTCTGGAGAATGTCCCCTCTTCCCCAGGTTCTATCCCAGGCCTTCTGCCTCGTCTTCTACCACCTGTGAGCCCTGCGGTGGATTCAGCTGCCAACCCCACATCCTATACATAGTAATGAGAGAGAAAACTGTCTTCCGAGGAAACAAAGAAATTCAAGGAAAGGCCTTTGTTTCCACCTTCACCACAGGGCACAGCCCACAGCTTATGGAGATTCTCCCTCAGCTACCGAAAGCGCTAAGCAGACGTGAGGACAGCGAGGCTACATCACGAAGGAGGGTCCTCAGCGGGCGCCCCTCCCACCCACACGGGACATTGGCACGAAGCACCTTCCACACCCTGGGAGGCGGGATCGCAAGCATACAGGCTCTTCTCTCCCACTAGGACTGTTTCTCGGGCTCGTTCCCCCGTCGACTACTGGAACGCTCCTAGTGGCAGTTCCCTATTGAGACTGGGGCACGACATGAAACCAGCGATGCTCGTGGGCGTCAGTCCTTTGTTTGTTTTGCAGTAACATGATTTTAATGGAAAGTGGGGCCATGCAAGATGCCACGTGCTGTAAAAGCCATTCAGCGAATCCTCGCCGGCCCGCACGTGTCGGAGAGCAAGGAACAAGATCCACCTGCAAACGGGTGTCTCTCCTAGGGAGGCCGGATGGGGAAATAGCCCAGGGAGTGACCAGGCAGCTGCTCAATGGCCAGCTGTTCCCGCCAGAGTGTGGCACAGTGCACAGCCCAGACTCCCGCTCCCACATCTGCCCTTTCTGGGTTCATGCTCCGCTCCTTCCTTCTTTCCCATCTGTAAACTGCAGGAAATAACGGACCCTCGTAAGGGCTAGCTGAGCCGATGCGAGTGACCAGGGCAGCCGGCATGGGCAGGTTTGGGAAGGCATCCTTCATCGCTAGTACCGTGACCGTGTGATGTCAGGAGGTCATTCTCATGTGTTTCCGTGTGTCTTCTGCATACAGGCATGACCGCTTTTGTCATGGGCCGTCTTCCCTGGGACATCCGTCTAGCAAACAGCCCTGAAAAATTCGGCAGCTCTCTCTGGGCTGGAGGTGGTGTGGTCGCTGTCCAAGGTAGCCAAGAGCCCACCCCACCGCAGATTGACAAGTTTGCCGGCAGCCCCCCCGGCAAATTATCAGAGGGTCCTAACTCAGATTCTTCGAGTGTGATCCAACCCGCTGCACGTGCTCCACCCAGCTGGGTACCGTGCTCCACCCCAGGTGCTGCAACAGGTCTCTTGTCTCTGATCCCGAGCGCTCATGTCTTCCCCTAAATCCAGGCAACTGTAACCAACCAAGCTGTCGGCTGGCAAGCAAGGTAACATCTCCGACCTTCCGCATTCTCGACAACCACAAGCTCAGCGCCAGCTGCTGGGAAAGGGGGGCCGCTTGCCACGGTTCCTGCATCAGTCGCTGGCTCTCTCCAAAGCTTTCTCAGAAGCTCACCTCTCTGGGGACCGAGCGGGTCTGCACAGGGCTCCTCCCCCAGCGGAGACGCGGCCAGCGGGTTGCTCATCAGCACGTACTTAAGCCTCCAGCAGCCACGGAGGCCCCCGAGCGGTATCAGAGCAAATGAAGTACTTAACCCCCAGCAGGAACCCCCCCCCCCCAGGGCTGGGGCCTCTGCACCCGCTACCCAGCCCGTGAGGCTACAGCCATCCCACCGGTCTCTGTCTGTGTCCCCTCCTTCCACGGGATGCGCAGAAGTAAACCAGATCCGTCTCCGCCCCTGCTCTCCGTCTTCTTAGCCTGAGGCAGTTCCGAACCATCAGGCTGCATCCTCCTGCTGGTAAAAGTCTGTGTGTGAAGGTGGCACCGGCTTTAGGCTGAGCCGTGACCCTGGCCCCAGGTGGAAACTCAGCGCGGCTGCCTGGTTAGTGAATATTGTGGGCAATGGTATTTCCCACATTCTCACGGCCTTGGGGCGGCCAGAGCGCTGTGGTGACCAGAGATGCTCCGAGAGCCCGTGCGTCCCGCCTGCAGGTTGCCCTGGCCCTCTGGGCCCCCGTCCTCCCTCCAAGGGCTCTGTCCCTCCCTCAGTCTCTGTCCTCCTGATGCCAGTGCCCTGGGCTCCTCCGCCAGGGAGCAAACACCAGACAACCCTGTGAGGTCCCCGCCAGACTCAGGGTGGAGGGAAACCCTCCCGGTCACACAAGGACAAAGCTAACGGGATGATCCCTAAGCTTCTGACCTCCTCAATCCACTCTGGCCATCACCCGGGCAATCGAGGAGCTGGGCACCAGCGTGACAACACCTAAGGGACTGCCTGTCCCCTTCGCTGCTCTTTGAGTGACACCAACGCAACATGGAAGTGACCATTTTAAAGCACACGATTCTGCGGTCCTGGACACAATGACTTCCCAGTTCTGGAACAACTCCATCACCCCAAGAAAGACCCTACAGCGAGCTGTCCCTCCCCACCTCCCTGCCCTCGGCCCCTGGCAACCACTGGGCTCATTTCCGTCTGTGCTACAGACTTACTGATTCTGAACGTTTCTCGTAAACGGGATCGTAGAACACGTGACTGCTTGTGTCTGGCTTGTTTCAGTGCACGGGACGTGTCTGAGGTCCGACCAGGCTGCAGCGTGGGACACTCACATGTGCGCACCGTGCACAGAGGGGTCAGCCCGAGGGTCCATCCACGGCGGATAAACGGACGGCGGCGGGCACGTGGATGGGATATTACCCGGGAAAGGAATGGCATTTCAAAGAGGCAGCAAGGAGGTGCCAGATTCCAGGGCTGGAATGGGGGGTTCGTGTTAGTGGGGACTGAGTTTCCATTTGGGAGAATGTGAAAGCCCCTGAAACAGCTGGGGGCAGACGCCCTCAATGCCTCGGCCCCGGGCATTTACAGATGGTAGCAGCAATAGATTTAGTGAGACGTGTTCCTCCAAAAGAAAGGGAAGAGGTAGCGAGTGGATGCGTGTTCGTGAGGGTGCGTGGCAAGCCGGATGCCTGCTTCCCCGTCTCCCCCCACCCCTGCACCCCACTTTCGTTTCACGTGTTGTTGTGATAAAGACCTTTGAACACAACGTCTTTCCAAACAACTTCAGGAGACACCTGTGGGAGAATTTGATTTATTTACTTAATACGCCGCAGGCGGACCACCATGGATACCTGAAAGCAGGGGGTTCTGCAAAGCTCCCTCCATAGCCGCCGAGCGGCAGGGGTGGGCACCGGGTCTCCCGGAGCGGGAATGGTCCCGATGGCCAGAGCGAGGCCACGATGGGGGAGTACCCGGGCAGGAGTCCCGGTGCCCAGCTCTGGACAAGTGCTTTTCCACTCACCACTTCTTTCCGGCTCTAAACGCAAACGCACACCTTCTGCTTCTCCGGTTTGCAGTGTGGATCTGCGTGTCAAGTGCCAAGAGCGCTCCCGGCCCAGCGTCAGATCTGGAGACCCCGCTGCTAATTCAGGCGGATGTGCCTGGTGCCAGGAGGAGCCCGCGGTGCTCCCCGCCTGTGGAGACAGTAATAGTTTATGACTCTGAGCTCGCCGGAAGGTTAGCTGGGTCAGAGGGAGCTCGAGCATTTGTTTAAACCTCGGTCCAAGATTCTCCCCACTTGCGGCTGGAAGGTAATGAGTTCTGAGCTGCACCGGAGTCGGACGCCCTGTGAGTCTGACACAACCGCTCTTTGAAGAGAAATCCGTGCATGTTAATCACTGGGAAGGAAAAAGAACAGCCAAAGCACCACGGTTCACCTGGCAAATGTTTGCCAAGCACGGCCGCCTGCCAGGTAGCGTGCCGGCTGCTGGAGGTAAAGCAGCGGTAAACAGAAGGGTCAAGTCCCTGCCTCAAGGGGTTGGCCTGCTAGTGGGGGTCCTGCCGGTGAACCAGAGCCAGAAAGCCAGGGAAGGAAAGGACGTGAAGCGCGTTGGGAGTGCTGCCTTGGAAAGGGCAATCGGGAGGGTCTCCTGGAGGTGGTGATGTGTGAGCCAAAGCCGGAATGGATGGAGTAGCTCCAGAAAGAGCCCCTGGGCAGGGAACGCCAGCATCCGGTGGGGGGGGGGGGGTGGAGTTGCACGGGGGTCCTCAGGGCACAGGTTGGAGACGGGGCTCCGTGACGCTGGGCAACCAGCCCAGCGTCTTCATAGGAGCCCAGGGCTCGTCTCACAGCTGCCCTGCTCTATCCTCTCAGCCCCACTAAGTTTAGGTTGGATTTAGGAAGGAACCTCAGCCTCCCCGCTCTTCAGCCGCCTGCCTACCCCTTTGGTGCACTTGCTTGGTCCTACCCCAGGGCCTCCGGGAGAGCCCTTCCCCCACCCGCAGCCCTCCCTCCTGCTCTCTCTGACTCCTTTGTCTCCGGGCCCCAGCTTCAGGGACTCCTCCTTAGAAAATCCTCCCTGACCAACAGCCCACACATTCCTCTTGATGCCAAGATTCTGCTGGGGTCTCTCCAGAGCCTATCAGCCTCCCCATAAGCACCCTGTGTTCCCAGGAGAGTGTGGGCCCCACGGAAAAGAGGGCTTGTCCGGGACATCACCTCTGTCCACGTGTGCAAAGCCTGGAACAGGTCCTGGCACGTGGGCAGGCGCCCAGGACCGATCCAAGGGCAGAGGGCTCAGGTTGGGGAGGGGGGTCAGGGAGAGCTGGGTTTGAGGATGACTAGTTCTCCGCAGAGACGGCCTTTCTAGAGAGACGCGACTACATCTGGACGAGCCAGGGGTTGTGAACCAGCACGGACGTGCCGGCAAGTGCATCCGATGCTGGGTTATTGGTGCCGAGCAGGTGGCAGGAGGACTGACCCAGAGGTCACCTGGCAGGTGACCAGCTCATCCGGGCTGGAAAGCCGGGGGCTCGGGGCTGACGGTGCAGCTGACTCGGGGGCAGCAGAAGAGTCTTACACAGACAGGAGACACGGGGTCGGGTGTAAGTGGAAAAGGCCATGTGGGGGGCCACGTGAAGGACTAACTGGCGGAGCCCCTGGCCCCTTGGGGAGCTACTCATGTTCTATCAAGGCAAGAAACGGTGTGGTTGCTGGTGATGGTGGACAGAGCGGGGCTTAGAGGGGAGCGAGTGCTATTCCCTGCTCTGGAGACACTCCTGCCTGGAGCCACCATCCCGTGCTGTGGGATCCAACCCTCTTCCTCCTTCCCTTTGCAGAGGGACATAGACCTCGGGGTCCTAGAGACAGTCTTGGGGCCCCCTCTCCATCCCTATTCTTCCTCCTCTAGCAGGAAGGGAGGCCCGGGCACTGGTGAGGGAATCTCTCGGTCCAGGCCAGACATCGTGTTCCCAGGGCTGTGCTGAGCCCCTCCCCCCACCTCCCAGCCCTACCTGCGTTCCCAGCCCCATGAGACGCACCAGCTTCCAGAACAGTAGCTTTTCCTCCCCCGCCTCCACTCTGGGGACCCACCCTCTGTCCCCACAGCCTGCATTCACTGTGACTGCAGCTCACCGCCAGCCTGCGTCCGCTTCCCTCCCTGCACTCTTGACACTACTCTCAGCGCCACTGCCTCCAGGAAGCTTGCCAGGATGCTCCACGCATCTCTCATCACACTCTGACCTTATGTCTCTGTGGGCGATTTTGTCTTCTCCCCGAGCCTGTGGCCAGCCAGCCCACGAGCACGGGGATGGGGACCACCATGGCTGACCACAGCACCCCCGCCCCCAGGGACAGAACAGCCTTTGATAACAGGAAGGAACCGACTGACCAACCGGCAGAGAGCAGGACCGGTGAGCCTGGCCGGTTCCTTCGTCTATTTAATGGGTCTTATAAATCACATAAAATTTTATAAATCATATAAAATAACATTTTTTATGAAGCATGGAAATCACCTGTAAGGACAACACCTGTGGATGGCGGGGAGACCCTGATCGTTCCGGGACGTTCAATCCCTGTGCCCGCGCCCTACCCGCGTGCCTGCCCCCACGGCCATCCCCAAAGGGAGGGCAGCGAGAGGTGTTCCCGGAGTGCGGTGTGTGCTCACGGGGGCAGCGGGCGAGGGTCCCGGATCTGGCAGAGAAGCCGCCGCGGTCAGGTCGGAGGCCCCACGTGCCCCGTTGAGATGGCCCCAGTCCTGCAGGCCAGCAGCCAACAGTGAAAATCTCACTCTCATCCCCAGGAAGCACCAGACAGACCCAAACGGAGGACAGTCTGCAGACCCTCCGGCCAGCGCTCTTCCCAAGTGCCCGAGTGGCACCCGGTGATTGAGGACTGTCCCAGGTTGGAGCAGTCAGGGCGGGGTGGGGGTGGTCTTCCGCAGGCGGCTGGAACGTCCAAGCACGCCCGGGGATGAGTCCGTGGTGCATCCGTGCCACAGCTCCTTCCCCAGCTTGGATCCCGACACCCAGGGCATGGGGGTGTCCCCAAGTGAGGACCCTGGCGGCAGGTGTAAGGGAAACCTACCTCTTCCTCAGCGTCTTTGTAGATCCAAAATTACTCAAAAATTGTGAACTATTTTAACGTTAAGGAGAGAGAAGACAGAATTCAAGATGGGGACCAGGAGGCGGTCCCCCTTCATGCCCCCATGGGGCCCAGGACTTAGAGGGAAGGGAGGTCCCCACTTTCCGCTTTCTTCCCAAATCAGGGCCTAAAACCTCCCAAGCCACAGTCCCCATGAGCCCTGGAGACACAGCCCAGGAGACACAGCCCAGGCAGGAAACCCCAAATCCAAGCCCTGCTGGCCATGGTGGACGGCAGCCCAGGGGGCCCGGGACACGTCCTCTAGTCCCCAGGGCCCAGTGGTAGGGATACCCCACCTCCTCCCTCCAGGCAAGCCCCTCACCCCCACCCACCCTGGGGCTCAGTCCCCAGCACTCAACATCTCACTGTTTGGAGGCCATTTCCTCCCAACAACAAAATCTTGGGGCGCCTGGCGGCTCAGCTGTTTCAGCATCCCACTGTCAGTTTTGGCTCAGGTCGTGATCTTAGGGTCATGAGGTGGTGCCCCAGGATGGGCTCAGCTGAGTCCCTGGAGTTTCTCCCTCTCCCTCTGCCCCTCCCCACCCTGCCCATGCTCTTTCTCTCTAAATAAAATAAATAAAAGCTCTTTAAAAAATCTCTCGGAGTCCCACAGAATTAGAGTCAGTCCTTTGGAATCCCTCCTCTGAGAAAATACGTACTTTCGAAAAGAAAAGCAACTGTGCTGACCTTTTAAAAATAAAACTCTATTTGGCCCATCACCAGAGAGGAGGCACATGTTTGGGAGAACGTGCAGGAAGCCTGGGCTCCCAGGACTTAGGGGGAGCCAGTCCCTCGCTTGTGGAAGTACAGCTCCACGTGGCCAGCCCCCAGCCTGCGGCCCCAAACTTACAGACCCCCCAGGACCTCAGGACCCCCAGCTCAGGCAGAGCCTGACCACACCAGAGTCTGAGGCTTCCCAGGGCGTAAAGTTAGTGCAAATTCAACAAACAAGTAACATGACTTGATATAAACCTCTACTTTGTTTCCATCGGCCTCTAAGCCCTGGAGGTGGGCCGGTGAGCATCAGATCTTCTGGTTGTACAGACACGAAGGGTTTTTACTTAAAATGTTGATGTTTTGTTCATTACGGAATTTTTGCATTAATATAGATTTTTTTTAACTTGCATCAAAATATTCCTTATTTGGATTATCAGTGGTTTGGGGGGAAACCTCTTGAAATTTCATTCTGGACATGAGTGCCTCCCTTGGCCAACCCTGGCCAGCCCTCCATGTCCGCCCCTGGATCCTGCCTGTGCCTCGGCTACTGGAGGACCCCTGTTCTCCCAGGTGTTGGGTATTACAGGTGGTGGGAGGGGAACTCCCTCTCAGCCCCCTCCTCAGGTCTGTATGGCCCCTGCACCATGCAAAGTCAAAGAGAGAAGCTGGAGCGAATCTAGGGGTCCCTCAGGCCAGGGAAGGACGACCAGCCGGTGCTAAACTCACCTGCAGCAGCGGAAGGTACCGGCTCACGCCAACCTGGACAGGAACCCCAGCTCTGCCTCTAGCAAGCTGGTCCGCCTCCAGCTTCAGATCTGAGCTCTGCATCCGTATAAGGACTCCGGATGCTCGGAAGGCAGCAACGCACGGTGTGTGGCGAGGCCCTTCGGGCACACGTCTGTGGACACGTGTGGTGACCAGGGTCCCAGCCCTCCACGTCCCTCCCAGGTCAGGGACAACGAGCAGAGCTGTGAGGGACACCCACACACGTCCTGCTAATGTCAGCTGCTGCTTCCCTCGCGCTTTCTCTGACGAGCCTCGATGTCAGGAAGCTGGGGAGCCCACACCTGCCCGTCCCTCTTTGGCTTAGGCTGGGGATCAACAGACTTTTCTTATAAAGAGTAAGAAAATAAATACTCGAAGCCTTGAGGACCATTCAGTGTCTGTCACAACTCCTGGGCTATGCCCCAAACCCACTCTATTTACGAAACAGGGGCCACAGCCTAAACTTGCCAACCCCTGGCGTGGGTCATGCGCACCTATTCCTCCGAGAGGATCTCCATCTCTCACATAGAGTCTCTTCTTTTTTTTTTTTTTTAAGATTTTTATTTATTTATTTGACAGAGAGAGAGAGGGAGCACACAAGCAGGGGGAGTGACAGGCAAAGGGAGAAGGAGAATCAGGCTCCCCGCTGAGCAGAGAGCCCGATGCAGGACTCGATCCCGGGACCCTGAGATTATTAACTGAGCCGAAGGCAGAGGCTTAACCCACTGAGCCACCCAGGCGCGCCCTACGTGGAGGTACTTTTTATGCAGAGCAAGAATTTACTTTCCTATAATATTCATCTTCACTACATTAGCATCTTAACCACCTTTCATGGCTACAGAGCAACCCGTTCACTGTGTGTGTGGTGGTTGGATACGTTTCTATACGTAGTTAATGTATGTGACGGCGAAACCACGGACAGCTATAATGGCTAATTATACAAAAATGTGTATTACTCAAACGTTATTCATTCTTTTATTTGTCACTATTTGCCCGACCCTGGAGCAGACACCTGCTGGGTTCTGGAGGTGCAGTGAGTGATGGTGAGTGACAGAGAGTGACAGTGAGTGACACAGGGAAGACATGTCCCCACGACCACCTTCCCCAGTCTAAGCAGGGTCAGTTGGTGTCACACATTCTCTGGGTCCATTGTTCCCACCAGCTCTCAAGAGGAATGTACCAGACGCGTGTCCCAGGCTTGGGTTCTGAAACCAGGGCCATGTAAGTGACAGGATGACCCATCCACCGGCGGTCGGCAGATTCTCCTCTTCTTCCTGGTAATGCCCCTCGGACAAACGCCCGGGTGTGGGGTCGCTTCTCCAAAGGATGTGAGCCTTCTGGGGACTCTTGACCCACGTCATCAAATGGTTTTCCAAAGGGGCTGTGCCCCAGTCACACCATAACTGTGTCACTTCTGGGTGTGATAATCCTGTTTACAAATGTGCGCTAATTTAATGGGTGTAAAATTGGATCTCATTTTAATTTGTGTTCTTTGATCGTTATGAAGGTTGAACGCATTCACTAATACGCACACACTTGGGTTTGCTCCCTGCATTTCTCCGTTCATGTAAAAGCACGACACATTAACCCCGTACCACCTGCCAGACACCGACGCAAGGCTGAAGACTTGGGGATACACAGACGTGGCCCCTGCCCTCAGGGATCGTGTGTCTAGTGAGGAACACAGAGCAAACGGACAGTCCGAATGCCGCAGAGTGGATCATGGTGCAGAGGAAGGCCCAGAGTACGCCGGGTGGACAGGAGGGATCCAGAGAGGTCACATGAGCCTTGACTCTGTCCGGGAGCAGCCAGGTGGCTCTTCCCCAGGGCTCCAGGGTCACTCACCTACGGCAGCTATGCCCACACTCGGTGGCTCAGAGCAGGGCCCACGTCTCTGGTACGGCTCCCAGTTCAGAGGGTAGGGGGGCTCTGTTGGGCACGTCTGCTCCATACCATGCAGCCAAGCCCCCCAGCATGTGCCCGTATCTGGAGGAGTGGTCAGGCAGCGCCAGAATGTCCAAGACGACATCCAGACTGGCATCGGCATAGAACAGACGAGACCAGCGCGAGACCATCTGTCCACCACAGCCCCTTCTGGGAGGTGCCCCACCCTGACCTGTTCACACACAGACCACTGACCACACACAGCCTCGGTCCCCATCCCAGAACTGTCATGTCCACGGCTGCACCCGAGACCGATTCTGCCCAGCCCCTCAGGAGTCGGTGAGGGTGAATCATGAGAATTTGCAGAGAGAAAAGTCAAGGTTTAGTCTGATAAAGGAAGTTGTTGGAGGCGGCCAGAGAGGACGCAGGCTGCCTCAGGAGGGAGCGATGTCCTTGTCACGCGGGGTATGTAGGGAGAGTCAGGGTGCCCTGTGAGCACTCTGTGAGTTCTGTGAGTATGGGGGTTCAGGAGCAGAACGTGGGGGACTTCTAGGCCCTACAAAGACCCCACCAGGGCAGAGGAAACCGCAGCCCTTCAATTCCTTTCTCACCCCTGAGCTCCGTGGACAGGGAGAAAACAGAGGACAGGGAGCCAGAGCCCAGGGACCCAGCAGCTAGGCCCAGGAAAGAGCACTGGACCAGAGCTCATCCGGACTCTGGCCACGAGCTCCAGTGACCCCTTGGCCTTCCAATCAGTTTCCTACAGAATAAAAAACAGTAATCAATTCCCCACCCCACAGTAATAATTCTTAAAATGCAAGTCACTTCCTCGAAGTCTTTCTGTGGCTCACCATCTTCCCTGCAGCGAATGCCAAACCTCTTGGCTCTTCCTGGACGGGTGCGGCCTTGGCCCCACTGCCTTTCCCCGTCGCTGCCCGAGCTCCCCGAGCTCCAACCCCAGGGACAGAATTAACATTCCCCGAACCTCAAGGCCTCCCATGGGTTACCCACATCTAACCCTGGGTTCTACCACCTGGGATGGTCTTCTCTTTCTAGGCAGGGTAGGGTGGGCGGGAAGATGGGAGGAACCGTGGGGGGCGGGGATGGTCAACCCTGGGGGAAGCCACGGACAGCAGTCCAGGACGGCTCATGGTAATGGTGAGTCCTAATTTTCTAAGTACTTCCAGAACATGAGACATTTTTCTAAGACCCTGAGAGAGACGAGGGCCCTCGCCACACTCAGACCCGGAGCACACACATCACATCCCTCTTTTCTCTGTCTTTTGCTCACATGCTATGTGACTATGACAGAGGACTCCATATTTTCTCTCTCCTCACACCTACTATACCCCTTTCATCACCCTCCTGCCAGCCGAATCTCTACAATTTTCTCCCCTCCACTGAGAAACTAGTCATTCTTTTTTCCATTCATTCCAAAATGTTCACTGAATACTTATTGTGTTTTTCTTATGTGCAAGATCACTCCTGACTCATCCCTGACTCGCCGCATCAGGCGTAGCCCTCACATTAAGTGAGCGCTTGGTGGAAGTGTGTTGCGTAGACAGACACATAGATAGATGAGTGGTGGGTGGTGGATAAATGGCTGCATGGATGGATTGAAGGGTGCGTAGATAGACTGACAGACGGGAAAAGAGACAGGAAGATGGGTGGATGGATGGTGGTGGGTAGATGGGTAAGGATAGAGGAGGGTGGTTGGATGGATGGATGGATGGATGGATGGAAAGAAGGATGGATGGATGGATGGATGGATGGATGGATGGATGGATGGAAAGGATGGGTGGATGGATGGATGGTGAATAGATGGGTAAGGACAGAGGAGGATGGATGGATGGATGGATGGATGGATATGTGGATAGACAAATGCATGAATGGATGGAAGATGGATGGATGGATAGATGGGGAAGGATGGAGGAAGGTGGCTTGCTGGGTGGAAAGATGGGTGGATGGATGGATGGATGGGTGATTGGATAGAAGGAAGGGTGGATGGATGGGTGGATGGGTGATTGGATAGAAGGAAGGGTGGATGGATGGATGGATAGAAGGAAGGAAGACGGGATGAATGGGTGGATGGATGGTGTATAGATGTGGAGGGTGAGAGGAGGATGGATGGATGGAAGGAAGAAAGGATGAATGGGTGGAGAGAAGGAAGAAGAAAGGAAGGATGGGTGAATGGGTGGATGGATGGGTGGGGGGATAGATAAGGAAGGATGGATGGAAGATGGACGGACAGGTAGATGGGTGGATGGAAGGGTGGATGAATACACAGGTTGACAAATGCGTGGATGGATGGCACAGGATGAATGGGTAGCTGACAGTAGGGGTGGGAATAGGTAGGTAGGTGTCAGTTTGGTCACACTGATTGGGAAACCAGTCTGTAATGCCCAGGAGCCTCCACGTAGGCCCTTTCCAATCCCGAGCAGCCTTTCCCTTTGTTTCAAGAATAAATGGGATTTTCCCTCCCCATCGCTGAGTCCCCATGGCGGCCATTTGTTTTAAGTGTCTAGGGCAGCCCTGTGGTGGAGCAATTAGTCCTCGTTAGCGGCCCTCGTAGCCGGCCTGTAATCTCCGGGCTGTTGGCTGGTGATTGCACATGAACAGCTCGGCCAGACCCGGCACCTGTAATGATGCGCGGAGGCTCTTCCCTCTCCACACTGCTCCGAATGCCAACAAGCAGGTGAGCTCCTGATGCCACATTAGCACAGGGCGATTTTCATTACTAAATGGCTCCAGGGCTGTCCAAATGAGGAGAGCAATTAGGCCGATCAGGGGAAGACAATGCGTCCCTCGATGACTGGCACAGGCGGAATGATGGCACAGGCGGAATCGCTCTGGTCCGAGGCAGAGAGTGAAGTCACCGTTGAGGGCCTCTCCGTGGTGCACACTGGCCACGCACAGTCCTCAGGGCCCGCCGCCTGTCCTGGGCACCCACCCCGGCCTCCAGGACCTCAGCCCCCTCAGGGAGGAAACACCAGCCCTTCCACGTAATTAGAAGAAATTGCGTATCCAATAATCCTTACCAAAATGAGCTGTTACGGGATGACTTTTCCAAGAAAAGCGTTAGTCACTGCAGAGGGATTGAACCGGGGAAGTCCATGTGCCTTCCGCACAGCGACGGCGACCCTCCCTGATCTCACCTCCGCCTCGCACTCTGGCCATCGGATCCCACAACGTTTGCCAGGACACCAGGCACAGTCATGCGTCAAGGTGTGTGTGAATGCTGTTCCTCTGCCTAGAACACCCTTCCCCTCGGCCACCAAAACCGACTCCGGTATCACCACTGAGACTTGGCTCATGGTCAAAGTTGGCCTCTGTGGTCATTTGGGGTCTGCAGACAAACCTCCTCCCCCAGGCTGAGAAGTCTCTGCATGTCTGGCCCCCGGAAATCGGAGACTGTCCCAAGCAAAGTGCTGCAGACTGCCATAGTTGGGCAGAGTCCAGCCTGCCTCCCATTCCTGCAAATAAAGTTTTACTGAGACACGATACTTCCATATTTTCTGCTGCTGCCTTCTCAGCAAGGAGGCAAGGTGCTTGCCATGGGGACCCTGCACCAAAGACATCCGCATCTGGGCCCTTCCCAGAAAAAGTTTGTCAATGCCTGGCCCAGGGCGAGAAGCCAGACCCCTCGCCGAACTGGGGAGACGTGGTCTTGAGCAGAGGTGAGATCAAGTCCCCGGCCTCCTGTCCTCTTGACAACCACTGCCTCCTGGGGCCTGGGGAGGATCTGCACTCCTTCCCTTGGGGGACACTCCCCTGACGTGGGAAGGAGGAGAAAGGTGGAAAATCCAGAGACCAGCACAGAGGGTGCCCCACGAAAGTTCAGAAGGTGGCCAGGCCTTGGCCCTCATCGGCGCAGGGAAGCCGGTGCCCAGACGGTCTGCCATGAGCAGTGGGCACGTGCCTGGGACCAGAACCAGACAGTCGGGACTTTGGGGACAAGTGACTTAACCTTTCCAAGCCTCGACTCCCCCATCCATGCAACAAGGAGCAAAGCGGTTACCTTGTGACATGTCTTGCATGGTACTGGGGATAGGGCCTTGGACACACGGAAGGAGCTGGCACAAAGTGGGCCATTGGGGGGCCTCCTCTGTGGCCCCGAACAGAAAGGAGGGCTCACGTCAGCTGACTGTGCCACCCGCCCTGGGCACTGTGACCCGGCCTCGCCGGGGAACGCGCCGGTCCCCAGCAGGTGTGTCTGTCACTCATCACCGGTGCCCTTCCTGGATCTGAGGCTCCCCTGCTCCTCCCAGGCCCAGGGCTCGATCCCGTGAGCGGAGATGCCCCCGTTCACGCACCGTGTTCTCTCAAGGCTGCAAGAACCCAGGTTAGGCACACACCTTGTGCCCCCTAGGGGAACCTGAGCGACCTCTGTGACCTCTCTGAGCCCCCAGGGTGCTCGTCCATGAAGCGGGAAGACGCAGCCAGGCAGGCTGGACGCTCCGAGGGGCACGTGAGCTCACGGATGCCGCCGGCTCTGAGGAGCCTCTGGCTTACCAGCCCGGCTTGGCCACCGCCGCTTCCCTGCAGCTCTTCTTCATCCCGTCCCCTCCCCCACCCTGCTGTTCTTTGTCCCTTGGTCACTTATTGACCAATCCAATATTTCTTAATGTTCAGTTAGCGAGACCTCCTTTGTGGTGTGTTGTTCCACGCCGGGGCCGCCACGAGGCCTGTCCGTCCACCCTGGATGGCTCTGCCCCTGCTCATGTCCCCACCGCATGCGCCCCCCACCCTGTCCCCCTTCACGAAGGTCGTGACTGGACAGCAGGATGACCTCGTGATTATAGGCTCCCCTCTGCTCTTTCCACTCTCGTCACCGGATCTTTCCCTTTTCCTAAGTTTTAAACCAGAGCTCACACCGTCCTTGTGTCTTAAACAATCAGTTCAAAGATACTGTTCCTGGGCCTTTGGGCCCCTGATGCTTCTGAGAAGTCAAAGGCCAGTCGTGTCCCGGATACCCCATGTGGGGTTCCCTCCCCCTCTGGCGGCTTTTCAAGATTCCCTTTGTGCTCTGTATTAAACAGCTTGAGGACGACGTGGGGACGTGTGGATTTCTCCCAGAGGCCCTTTCACCTTCTTGGAGCTATAAGTTTGTTTTTCCCCTTTCAACAATCAGTTTTGTGGAGGGGATTGTGAGCTACTTGTTTCTCCAAACATGTGTCCTGGACGGTCTCCATAGGGACTGCTCACGCGTCCAGCTGGTGCGTCCCACAGACTCCGGAGGCTCCACTCCCGTTTCCCCGATCCTTTCCCTGCCTGCCGTCCCCAAACTGGGTCATTCCTTGTGATTTATGCTCATATTCACGTATTTGTTCTCCTGGCACCTCCCACCTGCTATGAAGCCCAACCTCTAAAGACCATCCTTCAACTACGACACTTTCTTTTTGGTTGGAGAATTTGCATTTGGTTCTTTTCCAGTCCTGTGCCCCCCGCAGACATGCTCTGTCTGCTGACTCACCATGACTTTGGTCTTTCGAGTGTATTTATAGAGCTGCATTAAAGATTTTACTTTTAGGGGCGCCTGGGGGGGCTTAGGTCATGATCCCAGAGTGCTGGGATCCAGCCCCGCCCGGGGCTCCCTGCTTGGTGGAGCACCTGCTTCTCCCTCTCCCATCTCAGAAGAGAAAAGAAGACATTTCTCCACTGAAAACCCCATTTCCTGGTTATGAAAATGATTCAGAGATTTTTTTTTTTTTTTTTTTGCATTTCTGTACTGATGCCCAGCCTTCTTGTTTTGTTGTTCGATCCCAGACCCCAGACCCGGACCATATTACCACACAAACGCGGAGGCGTCTGCTCCCTGGGCATTGCTTACAGCCCAAGTGCTGTGCCGCGCTCGGATCCCCAGTCCAGAACAAAGGCAGCAGGTGACCAGAAAGCACCCAGGTCCTCTCTCTCTGCAGCAGGTGCACGGGAACTCAGAAAGTCCCCGAGGGACCTCACATGGGGCCCAGGGTCCCGCGGCGCACGGCGGGGCTGGCCACGCCCTGGGGGCACAGCTGGGCCTCCAATCCTGCCGCACTCTGCCATCATGCTCACCACCACATAAGGGCGCTCCTGGGGCCCCCACGGCGGGGTTCTAATTGTCTCCTTGGTGGAGCCCCGTGCTCCCCCTCCCAGCACAACTAAATGACTGCCTAATAGCCCCATAAACGGCCATCTGATTAGCCCGGTCCCCAAAGGAGGGCTACCCGGACGGGCCGCACAGCAGGGCACAGCGCAGGGACTCCCATCTATCTTTGTCACCCGAGGAGCCCACACTCCTTTGTCGGCCCTGACAGGCGCTGCCCGTCGTCAGAAGGGCGGTAACACGTGCTGAAGGCCCTTTACCCTCCTTTCGCCCGACAGCAAGGAAGTGGGTCTGGCCAGGCCAGCCAGGTCCTTGGTGGAAGGAAGGGACCCAAAACCCGGGAGACAAAAGAGGCCATGCTGAGGGAGGAGGACAAATGGAGAAGTCCCAAGGCCCCCGTGCATGAGTCTGATCTGTACCGCGAAAGGGGACAGTCATGTCCGCCCAGCCACGGGCCAGCGGCCCACGTCCCCTCCCCCAGCTGCTGGAGCGTTATGGGGGCAGGGAAGCTAGGAGGAGGGAAGGCCAGGCAGGGGGCTCTCGTCCATTCTGCGGAGATGGGGACAGACAGCAGACCCCAGGCTTGCCCCGCTGATACCCTAGAGCACAGGGCGGCAGCCAGCCACGGGAGGACGCTGGGTGCCACTACCCCTCGGAGGAGCCATCCACTACTCTGACAAAGGGTTGCCCCGCCCTCTGCCCCCCCTCCTGGCCTATAAGTCCCCACTCAGCTGTTGTTTCTCTTACAGGGACGCCCCTCGAGGAAGGGGCTCTCAGGCCAGCCCAGGCTGAGCAGAGACGAGACCAAGTAGATCCCCGGCCTCTGGGTCTGCCGTGGGGTCTTGGCTCACTCATACAGGAGAGGACGCCTCTCCTGGTGGGCCCTGGATGCAGTTCCATCTGGGGAGCCTTGATGGGATCCACGTGGTCCAGAAGTAGAAGGGTTGAAAGCAACCTCAGACCGTCAGGAACTCGCAGCCCTTACTGTGGCGAGCACCCTGGGCTTCATGAGAATGCCTCCAGCTGTCTCCATAAGTTTGATGTGAGCTCAACGTTTTAAATTATGCTTAAGAAAATATTGGACTGGATCAAAGTGTTTTCAGTTATAAGTCATGAAAGGCCGACCCAAGTTGTCTTAAACCATAAGGAGAATTTGTCAGCTGGCATTAAAATACCCCAATGAGAGTATGAGCTTCAGGTGTAGTTCGATCAAGGCTCCATTTCCTTTTCCCTGAGATGCCGAGCCCTGCACACTGGCCTATGGTCTGGCTGGTTCCTCTTAGAAAAGTCAACATATGCCCACTGTACACCTGACATTTGCACACCATGTAGCCCAGAAGGAAAAGCTTTCTTTCCCCAAACTGCAAAGAGATGAAACGCCTACTTTGAGGTGTTTATTCTGGTCAGTGAACACTAGGACTCTCCTCGTAGTTGAAGCAATCATAATGGCCAAGAATGTCACTTGGTATGTTATTGCCCTTCCTTAACCATTGCTTGTTGGGTGGGGCTGCACGGAGGGTCGTGGGGCGAGGGGACCCCTTCGAAGCAGGGCATGTCCAAGCCACTCCAGCCTGGGCTGCTGGTGGTGAGGAGGGGGCATAGTCCATCCCCTCCCTAAGGTTAGTTCCTCAGCTTTGAGTGACAACTGCGTATTGAATTCGGTTGAAGTTCCTTCTTCATTGGTATGACGTGTCTTCCTGGGATACGTTACTGTATCACGTTAATAGATTCATAATTTCGAAAGGCCTTAAATTGGAGAGAGAATCCCACTTGAAGGGGATATTTTATTTTATTCTTTTCGTAGTCTGTGCAAGTTTCTGCCATTATTTTATGTAAGGTTTTTTGTGGTTTTTTTTTTTTTTTTCATGGTTGTCCTGAGTGAAGATTGGTTTAAAGTTTTCCTATCTTTGTGCTAATTTTGTCAAATTTTGGTAACCATGTTACGCGAGTTTTATAAAAGGAATTTGGAAGCCATCCTTCTCTCCCTAGGATCTGGAAGGGTTTAAATAGTATCAGGTTCATCTGTTACTCGAACACTTGAAGGAGTTTACCTTTAAGACCATCTGGATTTGGTGCTTTCGTGGAGAAGTTGCTTTTTTTATATAACTTTCTCAATTTCTTCCATTGTTTCGAGTGTGTTGAGATTTCCCATCAGTTTTGGAGTCAGTTTTGATCATGTGGATTTCCTGGAATATGACTTACTTCGTGGATCATTTCCAATGTATGTGCACTGAATTTTGTGCAAAATCTTCTTTTGTTATTATTTCCTTTGGATCTGTGTTATTTTCTCTCACCTGTTTCTAAAGCAGCGCATTGGAGCTTTCTCCGATGAGTTACCGTCTCATCGTGTGTCTTGCTGATGCCAGCTGCATCTCAACATCATGTAGAACCCCACCAACTTAGCTGGTCTTTCTGAACTTGTTGAATTGGATGCTTAATTCCTTTGTGTTCCTCCTTTCTTACGTAACACCCTCCTAAATTGCTGGGTTCGGCGGAGGAGACGAGATATCTTACCTCCCAAGCAAGGGGGCCAGGAGGTGGTTGGATGGACGGTCGCTGGTCGAGTAGACAGTGTGCAGACCGCACCCAAGAAGACCATTTACTGGGGCAAAGCTGTGCTCGAGGAAGACCCGACTCCAAGGGAGCCACATAGGGGGAGACCATACAGTCCCGGGCCAAACTGGTGAATGAGCAGAGGGGAGTCGAGGGTCTCTGCAGCTGGGACTCAGAGACCTGGTACCCGACCCTCCCTGAGCTCAGCCGGCTACACCCGCCAGATGAGCCCCAGAAGGTAGGGAGGCCGGACCGAGATCTGGGCTGCCCTTGTCTCCCCCTACCTGCTGGAACCCTCGGAACCGTCACAGTACCTTGTGATCACAAGGGTTTTGTGACACTTACGACGTGGGTCCTGGAGATGCCCGTGTCCCTCCTTTCTGGAAATTGTTCATAAGCTTCTTCCCTCAGCTTCCTTTGCTATTTTCTGGAACTCAGGCCCCCGGTGTGCCTTCTGTCCTGCTCCCCTCCCCTCCCACTTCCTTTACGTGCCCCGTCCCGCAGATTCCTTCACTTACGACTCCACACCTTCCACTGGTGCAACACGCGGAAGCCAGAGACAGAAGATAGGACGCTCAGGGAAAGCAGCCAGACACGGAGACCAAGTGTCGTAAGGAATTTTGTATTACATGAAGCTCACCTCTATTAAAAAAAAATAAATAAATCTTTCCAAAAAGCAAGGGAAGGCGAATAACAACAAAGAAATCAGCCATCGTGCTCTAATTCCCAAGACCTCCGTCTGGTTCTCTGGGTCCCTGGCGTCCGTGGCATCCACTCGGCTGGCTGTTGACGGAACTGCGCCCCCTCCCCGAGCCTCCAGGACACACTCTCGGATTCCCCGTCTCCTGCCTGCACTAGCCCAGCCTTCTCCCAAACTACTTGTAGATATTTGCTCTACACCATCTCCTGTTTGAGGCTGTGGCTGTTGTTAAAGAGGGTCACACCATTTTTCGAAGTCCTTCCCTTCAGGACGCCATGTGCAATCCCCCTCCAGTCCACACCCTCTCCCGTGAGTGCGGACTGGACCCAGGGACTGCTCCAACGGAGGGAAGAAAACGTCAGGGAAGGGTCGTGGCATCCTAGACCCAGTTATGAAAGGCCACCGGTTTGCGGCTCTCGGATCAGTCTGGCTGGGGGAAGCCAGCGGCTGTGTTACGACAACACTCAAGCAGCCTGTAGAGATCCACGGGGCAGGGAGCTGAAGCCTCCCACCACTGACCAGCACGGAGCCCAGGCCTCCTGTCCACAGCCACGTGGGCGGGCACCTTGGGAGTAGTCTTCCTGCCTTCACGGCTGAACCTCGCAAGAGATCTTGGGCCGGAACCATCCAGCCAAGACACTCCCAAGCACCGGACCCACAAGAACTATGGCACATAAACCACCGTCCTAGGCGGCTCGTTTTAGGGGTGATTTGTTACTCAGCAGCCGGTCGTGAATACAAACGCTTTCCTCACGTCTTTGGTTATGATTCATCGGACTGCGTTTTCCAGAATGAGGACCTTCAAAGTGGGGATCCGTTCTATCTCCGGGCAAGGCTTCCCACTTACAGGCGGGGTTTTAGGATGCTTCGGGAGGGAGGCGGCCTCATCTCTGGGGTCTTTCAATGTGTTTAAAAGAGAACAGTGATTTGATCCCAGAAGAGGGACCATTGCTGCCACTGAGATGCAGAGGGGACAGGAGAAGGAGGTGACCATGCAGATGGTGGGCTCAGCCCTGCCTCGCCGAGACCCCACATCCGCCTGGGTTCCAGGGGGCACACGAGGGTCCTCACCTGTGCCCCTCCCCCAGCTCTGCACAGGCAGCAAGAGTGCGGCATAGACATTCGTAGACGCGCAAGCGTGACTGCCTTCCAGCAGGATTTTATTTACAAACACAGGTGGTACAGGAAAGAGAACAGGTGGCTGGTCGGATCCGGCCCATGGGTCTTCGTTTGTCTGCTTCTGCTCCAAAAGATGAGAAAATTATCCCACCCTTCTTCCTGTCTTTTGTGTTCCCTTTGTCTGCCAGCAGCTGTGATGATAGCCTTATTTTAAGTTATTTCGGTGATTCACTTTATCACAACAAAAAGAATGAGGAATTGCGAGAGGCAACATCAAGAGAATGAGAAGACAAGCCACGGACCGGGAGAAAATACTTGCACAGACGCGTCTGATAAAGGACCCTCACCACAAACACACCAAGACCTCCTAAGACTCGACAGTAAGAGAAGCGTCGGCCTTCAGCTCAGGTCATGGTCCCAGGGAACCAGAATCGAGCCCCACATCGGGCCCCCTGGTCCATGAGGACTCTGCTTCTCCCTCGGCCTCTGCCTGCCTCTCTTGTGCTCATGCTCTCTCTCTCTGTCTCTCTCAAATAAACAAATAAAATCTTAAAAAAAAAAAAAAGACTCAACAATAAAAAAACAAACAACCTGATTTAAAAGACCTGAGCAGACACTGCTGGCGGCTAAGCACAGGGAAAAGCATGCGTGGGAACAGCCGTGGCAGGCCACCACGCACCTGTGACACACAGAGCCCTGAATCCTGGCGAGGACATGCAGCCACAGGGCCCACCATCCAAGGCTGCTGGGAATGCGAAATAGGGCGGCTCTGGAAGACATGCGGAGGCTTCTTACAAAACCGAGCACTCTCCTGCCACGGGCCCCGGCGACTGCGCTCTTGGTGTTTACCCAAAAGAGCTGAACACTTTATCCACACAAAACCCCGCACATAGATG
Organism: Mustela lutreola; assembly: GCF_030435805.1. Classification (NCBI taxonomy): domain Eukaryota; kingdom Metazoa; phylum Chordata; class Mammalia; order Carnivora; family Mustelidae; genus Mustela; species Mustela lutreola. The sequence continues at coordinate 60,273,726 of NC_081304.1, read as the reverse complement.
TTGCCAGCTGCCTCGTTCCTGATTACCAAAACTTGGACGCCCCCCGAGATGTCCTTCAGCAGGTGCGTGGGTATATGAAGCACGGACCGTCCGGAGAACGGAATATTCCTCAGCACGAGAGAGAAACGCACTATCCCGCTGCTGAAAACGTGCCAGGGTCTCAAACGCAGTCTCCGAGTTGAAAGAAGCCAGTCTGAAAAGGCTCCGAGCTGTGTAATTCCCACCATATGATGTGCTGGAAAGAGCACAGCCAAGCAGACAATAAAAGACGGGCGTATGCCAGGGCGGGAGGGAGAGACAGGCGGAGGGCAGGGGAGTCTGAAGGCAGGGAAAGGGCTCCATGTGACACCGTGCATTTGCCCAAATGCAGCGTGCACGCACCAGTCGGGAGCCCCAGCGTAAACACTGGACTCCGGGGGACGATGACGGGCCAGCGCGGGTTCCCCAATGGCTCAGACACGCTGAGGGGGAGATGGGCGCTGGGGGAGGCTGTGTGTGCATGTGCAGGGCAGGGGGAGAGCTGGAGGCATCTGGAAATCTCGGACCAACCTCTCCCTTTGCCGTGAATCTAAATCTGCCCTAAAAACATTAAGTCTTCTTTTAAAAGGTTTTATTGATTTATTAGAGGGAGGGAGTGCGTGGGGGGAGGGGCAGAGGGGGAAGCAGGCTCCCTGCTGAGCAGCAAACCCAACGTGGGACTCGATCCCCGGACCCTGAGATCATGGCCTGAGCTGAAGGCAGAGGCTTCACTGAATGGTGAAGGCGTCCCCCCACCAAATTAAGTCTTTTAAAAATAAGTGAAAGGAAAACTTTTAAAAATACATGTGTATAGTGGAGCTTTATGTCTCGCAGCCCACCCTCTGCCTCGACACTTGGCAGGTGCTCCTCCCCGGTTCCATAGCTGAGCGCCCTGCGTGCGCCCCCAAGGATTGACCATTCTCCGTGGGGGACGACCTTCCGAATAACGTTTGCCAGTTTCTGCGTTGTTAATACTGCCACCGAGGCCGAGCTCAAGCCACGGACGGGATGTCAGTGGCCAGCGGAAGTTCTGAGAATTCAATAAAGGGCTCTCGCGACCTCTGCGAGCGGCTCCGGCGGGTCTCTGGCTGCAGTGGGCGAGGACGAGCCCAGCCCCGCTCCCTCTCCCGCTGTAAGGGAATTGACTTTGCTCCCGGGTTGCCAGGAGAGCCTTCTCTTTGGAATTCTGGCCTCGCAGCCACCACGTGGAGCCCTGGTGGGTTTGCTCTTGTCCAGGGCCACTGACCTGAGCTGTGTGTGCCCGGGCTCGGCTGGATCTCTGAGGCAGCAACCCTTGACACGCCCCTCCCTGGCCCAAGAGCCCCACGGCTCAGGGGTAGAAACGTGGGCTTCCCGGGGGGCTGCAGTTCTGTGGCCCGCAGTGGCTGTGTGGCTGCTCTGGGGAGGACCCCCGTGCTCTGGCCAGTCCCAGAGCTCTGGAGATGGGTAGTTTAGAAGATCGGCCCAGGCCTGCCACTGTGTGGGGTTAGAGCATTAGGAAACCTTGAGTAACCCTTCTGTCCTATAGATGCACAATGGCAGAGAGAGTGGGAGGCCACGGTGGGTCGGGACTCCACTCGGAAGAGATTTCAGCTCCTGGGTTTTGCAGCAGGAACCCCTGCCCTGCATCCCCCCTCAACTGTCTCTGCCGGGAGGGCCCTGCATGGATAGGTCAGGGATCCTGGCGTTTGTGTGGGCACAACTCCCTCTCACGTCACCTTGACAAAGCCCGGGGCACTGAAGCTGAGCACGATGGGGGACGCCCTCCAGGGAGAGGCATGTGGAAGAGCAGGACCCAGAGTCTGAGGGGCCAGGAACTGCGAGGGGGTCTAGCGCCCTCCAGAATGCACCTGGTTCCCAGCGTCCACGACAGGCCCTCCATCAGTAAGTCCAAAAACATTTGCTGGGCCCCTGCTCTGGACCGCCAGAGACCAAAGCACAGGCCATTTTGATTGTGGTACGAGCCGGTGTTAAGGTAAGCATTGCTCCCACGCTATAGATAAGGACACTGTTAGTGCCCCAAGGTCACCCAGCAGGCCAGTAGCCAGGCCCAGGCTCCGCCCCCCCCCCAGGCTGTGCGGTCCCGAAGCCCAAACTCACCCTGTCTGATGTCGTCTCCGTCAGCGGACACCCAGGGCCCCACGTCAGGGGTGCTGACTGTCCTCCGGCCCTAGCCCCTCCACAAGCACCCTCATCAGGGCCCAGCCTGGTGCCAGCTGCTGGCAAGAGGCTGCCAGGCCTGTGCTCTCCCGCCGTGGGCCCCTCCAGCATCCTGGAAAGCCACCACACGCAGGAAACCTTCAACATCCAAATCCCCAGACCCCGTGATGCGTCACAGTAGGATTTTTGTCCAAGAAACGTCCCAGCGTGCCCGAAAATGTCCCTCCCAGCATCGCTTCTAACAGTACAAAAACGGAAACCAACCAGCTGTCCCCAACAGTCGGCATTCAGGCCAACAAGTTGTAGTAACATCGGCAGACAGGAGCGCGCACGTCCGAAACGCCGGCTGCGAAGACTCGAGGGATGTGGAAAGCAGCTCTGATGTAACGTGCAGAACAGAAAGGGGTTAAAAAGGGCTCAGATTTAGAAACCGGACGGAGAGAAATACAGAAAAGAATACGCCGAAAGGCAAATTATAACGGGTTCCAAGGGAGAACTTTGAGGGCTCTGTTCCCCTTCAGACACACCTTCTCTGCACCATTACAGCACCTTGTGGTCCATCTCCAGGCACAGAAGAAGGGACGTTTTAGCTGCAAAACTTATTTATAAGACCTGAGCCAGATGATAAAGACTCTTGGAACTACATCCCATAAATGATTCAGGCTCTGGGCAGACGGAGGGGGTCCCTGATATCATCCTTCAGTCCGTGAACGCTGTCTCACAGGAGAAAAATGAGCCTCACTCCGTGGGACAGCAGGAAGCAGAATGGGAGGGGAAGAGGAAGTGTCTTTTTGTTCTGCCAAAGAAAAGACTCTCTAAGAGCAATATTTCTCAAGAATAGACAGGGATGCCCCTCAGGTAGGGAGCACACCATCCCTGGAGGTATCCAAGCTGAAGTCAGAGCTGCGGTCGTCTGATTCCAACAAGGGGGTTGAAAGAAGAAGGAAGAAAATCAAGACGTGGCAGACCACCCTCCCTGCCTCCACCCAGCAGGCCTTCCTGTTCCCCCCACCCCTGGACACGGGGACAAACCTGGTGAGGGCAGTGACTGGCCGGGAGAGAGAACAGAGAAATCAAGGCAGGACACAGAAGTGACAGCCCCTCCAGGGACCATCCAAGCTTGCTGTGTGTATCACACACACACATGCATGCACATGCTACACACACACACACACACCCAGACATGCACACGTGCGTGCTCGCGGCCACTTTCCCAAGAAGAAATTAATGACCTCTGGGCTGTTCGTTGTTCCTTGACTCTGGAGCCAGAAAGCACCCCAGTCACTCCGGTCCCATCTGAACCAGTCTCTGATGGAAGGTGGTGTTTTTTGAAATAATGAAATGTCTCTGGGAGGCGGGGCCCCACACAGTCCAAGGGGAGAGGGGAGCCCACCTCCCTCGATATCTTATTCCGGGAAGGGCCATCCAGTAACGAAAACCTTCGTGTCTGCGTTGCCGGCTGGCGCAGAGGACGCCACGGCGTTTTCCGAGGACGCCCAGGGAAGGGCCGATCAATGAAACCCATTGGGTCGCGGCTTTCTCGAAGCCGCCCTGGGCATGATCCTGGGCCTGGAAGTGGTTATGTCAGGCCCCTTCTCCCGAGGACAAAAGTAAAACAACTCTCCACGCCAGCTCTCTTCCACGGAGCACGTTGGTTTCTTCTAACACACATTTGCTGCGTATTTTGGGTTCTGGGGCAGCCCGGGGGCCATTCGGGATGAGACATTCCTAGCATACAAAGGTTGGGAAGGGTCCTGCTGAAGACCTCAGCACCCTTAAAAACATCAGTTTATTCAGATAATCCTAGATTCACGGTAGCAATAAGCAGCAGGGCAGGGACCCAGGAGTGCGTGACTCGGTTTCCCCAGGGACCACACTTGACAAAACAATGACATGGCGACCAGGACGTCGACGTTAACACAACCCACCGAGCTTGTTTGGATTCCTGCCTGACTCCTACTCGTGCTGCATGAGCTCCACGTAACGTCTAGGGCCCACGGACACAAGCCCATGGGTGAACCTGGGCACCTTGTGACACCTGCCGGCAATCATGCTCACCTCCGACCAGCCTCCAGCACACCTCCCCTCAGCCCCCGCAACTCTGTTCTCCATGTCTGCAGTCTCGTCATTCTGCAAATGGTAGGCAGAGACAATGCAGCATGGCACCCTGGGGCCTGGGGGCCTTCAGCAAGCGTCCGTGTCCAAAGACGCAACGTTCCCTTCCTCCTCACAGCGGAGAAGTGTCCCCTCGTGTGGATGGAGCAGTTTGCTCACCCACCCACCTGCCGAAGCCCGTCGGGCTGATCCCTGCTTGGACTATTACAATACGGTGGCCGTGAAGACTGCATGCAGATTTCCATGGGAACGTGAGTGGTTGTTTCTCCAGGAGAAACGCTTAGGCGTGCACTTTGCTGGGCTGTTTGGTCATTGCGCATCTTGTTTTTGGTTTTGGTTTTTTAACTGACAAACTGTTTTCCCTAGAGTCTGCACTGCTCTGCACTCCCACTGGCCTCGGACGGACCATTGGCTTCGCGACATCCCGACAGGTGCGTGCCGATGTCTCGTGGCTACAGTCGGCGTCTCCCTGACGGCCAATGCGTCTGACGCCTTCTCTTGCTACCAGCAGTCCTGACCCCACAAGAAAGGTTCAGGGCTGGCCTTGCTGGGGGCTCCTGCTCCCCCTGACCCCAGGAGTAGATCGCAGAAGATCTGTAGGGCAGCCCCAGGCACGTGAGGCCATAGGACCAAGGCTCAGCTGAGGACTCGCTCTGTCTCGAGCCGAGCCAATGTCTCTTTCAGCCACTGGGTTTCCGTCACTTGCATCCAAAAACCTCGGTTGAGTACAGACGGGCTCCAGACACCCCGACATTTCAGAGTTGTCCACGGGTCTTGGTTTGCTGGCGTGAGAACCTGCCTTTGCAACGGCCCCCGGGCATGCTTGTGGGTGTGGGCACTGTGGTTCTTTCTCCCTCCTGCTCTACTTCTTCTTAATGCCTGAGGCCTTGTTGACATGGAACTGATGCAGGAGACACGCACCTGTTTGGGTCCCCACTTTGATGGGTTTGGACCTACGAACGCGCCCGTGACACCATCGCCCCGATCAAGGTACTGAACACGCCCAGAGGCTCCGACAAGGTCCGGTGCGCTTCCGTGTGGCTTCTGTTGTTTTGTGTGTGTGGTTTGGGGTTGGGGTTTTGGGGTGGTGAGCACACAAGACCGATCTGCACGTGGTTAACGTGCACATTTCTGCACCGGCAGCCTGCACGTTGCGCGGAAGTAACACTCTCTGCCCGCCCCCCAGAGCGCCAGCCGTCCTCACGTGTGGACGGGGAGGAAGGGCCCCTGCTCTTTCCCAGCAAGGAGCCATCCTGGGAGGGTCTTGGGAGGGGGAGCAGACCGGGGTCTGTGTGTGCAGTTGGAAGCTCCGGGAGAGACCCAGCCTGTGACCACCGTGCTCTGTGACCCACACCCCATGCCCCTCGGGTGCACGGATGCCTCTTACATGTAGCTGCATAGGACGGGCATGGGGACAAGTTCACTTGGGGCTGGCATCTCTCAGCTGGGCTTCAGAAGAGGCTTCTGCCATCCTTTGGCCACAACTCACACTTGCAACTCTGTCCGGCTCTCCGACCCAACAGTGGTCCCTGGAAGTCGGGACATCTATCTGCCCACCCCCGCACACACAGCAGAGCCTGAAGCCACCCAGGGCCCAACGCCTGTTTGTGGCATTAGCCAACCTTGACTTACCAGTCTGTGCAATGGGCACATGCCTGGCTTCCAGTGCCGATTCCATAAGTCCGAGGGAGTCCCAGACCCTCTGTGTGTGTCCCATCTGCTCAGCCCAGAGAGCGGCCTTGGTGTGGGAAGACGGAGGGCTCTGGAACTCTGCGCGCTGGGATGGTGGCAGCGGCCAGGTTGGTCTGGGATGGCCCAGTGCGGTCCTGCTTCGCTCGCTGGCAGTGTCCTGTTCAGGCAGAGACGGCCCGCGTTAGCACCGGTTTCCACCCCCCGAGCAAACTGGCAGACTGCGTCTACCCCAGAGAGCAGAGTGGCCGGGAAAGAAGCCACAAGGCTGCGAGGAGGCCGAGCTGCTGAGGGCGACAAAGGGAAGGCCCCAACTCAGTCTTGGCAGATTCAGGAGGGCTTCCTGGAGGAAGTGACATCTAAGAGGAGACCAGAAGGACGAGGAGAAGCCAGTAGGAGGTGGTCCATTACAAGGCCCAAAGACAAGAGGCGGCTGGTGGGAACTGCGAATGCCAAGTGACTTTAACTGTGCGGCTCTCGCCGCACAGACGGCAGCACCAGGGAGAGGCGGCCCGAGGGCAAGGTGGCCACAGCACGGGCCAGGCTTCCGGCATCAGCCGAGGGCATGGGAAGCCGCGGGTCTGTCCAGACTGCCCTGTTTCCTTATTCTCACACCTGGGAACGTACTCGCAGCGCTTCCGACACAGGTAGGCCGGGGAAGGGAACGCCAGCTGGGTATCCACCTGGAGACCGCAGACCCCATGCAGGACCATCCCCCTCTGGACACCGCATCTGCAAGCCCAGGTTGTCACAGGTGCCTCTGACCCAGGCTGGAGATCTGAGGTTCCCACCACCCCCTGCCTGGGTTCGGCTGGTGAGTGACCATGGCTCACGGGACTCGGGGAAACACTTGCTCACAGTTCCCGGCTTATTAAAGGACGCAATGAAGGCCACGGGTGAGCAGCTGGAGGAGGAGGTGCACAGGGCGAGGTCTGGCAGGGTCCCGAGCATGGGAGCTTCTGTCCCCATGGAGCTGAGATGCGTCACCTGCCCCTCCCCTGGTATGTATTCCCCAGCCCAGAAGCCCCCCGTCCCCAACTATTGTCCCGAGGAGGCATCACACGTGGGCAGGATCGATTTTAACTGTTTCTAGCTCCTCTCCCCTCTCTGGGGAACAGGAGGTCAAGGCTGAAAACTCCAAGCTTCTGGTCCTGTCTGTCCTTCTGTGGGTCAGCCCCAGCCGGGAGCCGGCCAGGAGTCCACCCAGAGTCACCTCGACAGGACGAATGAGGCTTCCTGTGTTCTGGCCACTCAGGGGTTTACAAGGGTCTCAGGAGCCCTGTGTCAGGAACTGGGACAAAGATTGAATATGTATTTATTATTATAAACCACAAGATCACCATCCCCAGGTGGTGCTTCTAGTTAGGGGTCTGGTGAGGGATCTGGTGAGGGATCTGGTGAGGGACCAGGGGATCCTGATGAATGGGTGGTGAGGAACCAGGAGAGGAGTCTGTGAGGCTGGACAGAACGACCAGACAGGGCTGGAACCAAGGTGGGACATAGGCTGGAGGGAAGGGTGTGGGGTCGAGAAATGTCCAGGGGAACTTTTACCAGGATCCTGGGTCCCCCCAACATGACAGTGAGGGTGTTGGGGCTCTCGGCCCAAACCACTGGGCGCCATCTCCCGGGAAGCTGGTGAGGACCCTGTGTTCAGGTGTGAATTCCAGACGACCACAGAGTGGGTGAGTTAAGGGCCAGTACGGAAAGCAGGATCCTCGCCTCAGGGAACTTATTACAAGAATCAGCCTCATGGGTGTTAGAGACACCAGAAATACCCACAGGAGAAGGCGACGTGGCCCAGGGACTTCCCACCGGGGGGAAGGCCTTACCCCAGAGCGGCCACAAACGTGTTGTTTCCAGATCCCCGGAGCCAGGATCCTGGGAGCCCTGAGACCACAGAGGAGACTCAGACATGGTCAAGGACAGTCCGGAGACAGGAGGTAAAGCCGGGGTGAGGGACGCCCACCTCTCCCCTCCTCCCCGCTCCCCTCACCTGCCAGCAGTCACAGGAGAAAAGTGGCCCATGGCTAGATCTGAACGGGACCCAGTAGGTAAGGGAGGCTGGAATGTGGTGTTTGCGAGGGCTGGCCAAGCCCCAGCCCCCTCCGCCCTGTGACAGAGAGAAGAGCAGGGGAAGGACAGGGAATAAATGTGAAAGCAGACAAGGATCCCTAACCACCTCGGAAAGGGATCATTAACCAGCTCCCCGAGCAGCTCCCTAACCAGATCCCTAACCAGGTCTCTAACCAGATCCAACCTGACCCCTAGCCTGATCCCTCACCAGACCCCTCACCAGATTCTTAACCAGATCCCTAACCAGCTCCCTAACTAGATCCCTAGCCTGATCCCTCAGCAGACCCCTCACCAGAACGACTAACAGCAGGTCCTGCCGCCTGCATTAACGCTGCGGTTCCGGTCACCGAGCCAGGATTTGAGAACGTGCTCGTGGTCCGTTGATCCACATGAAACTGCCAAGCGTTTTCAGGTCAGATCTGTGCAATGCGGGTCACACCGTGAACCGTCTCTGGAAACAGCACAGGGCCCGGCGGCAGGGACCGGCTCAGGACAGCGGGGGTTGAGGTGGGGACGGCGCTCTGGGCTCTGAGCTTCTGTGTTCTGGGAACTCTGCAGCTGCGTGCACCCATTCGAAAAGCGAGAATACGGATATTTTTAAGTGATGCCTGTGGTGTGGAGCGTTCACGCGTGGGTTTCACTTCTGAGGTTAGCGTTTTGGCAGCGGTGCGGGGGGAGGGCAGAGCCGGACCCCAGAGGGAGGCGGGGAGGCCGCGTGAACGGTGGACAGGGGCAGGCACCCGGGGGGTGTCTGCGGCCCCCCGAGCTCAGCTTCTTCCCCGTGGTGGGATCTGCTCCCTCCACCAATCCGTTGTGAAGCCCGGTGTTGGGTCCCTCCGGCAGCCCGACTGCAGGGTTTCAGGGAGAGGGAGAGGGCACCGCCTGGAAAACAGGGCAGCCGGCCGGAGGTGGGATGTACGGGACAGATGGCACATCCAGGTGTTTCACGAAATCGTCTACTTCCCTTCCGGAGTGTCGGTCTTTGCAGACTCAGCAACAAGCCTGAGGCATCTCGCTGGAAAAGAGGGATGACTCAGGGTCCTGGAGAGCCGAAGGGTCAGATTGTTCTTGCTGCCCCTCGGGGATCGGCTGTGTGGTCTCGGGTCCGTGATGCAGCCGCTCTGAGCATCTGGGGTTCTCTGGCTGCAAAATGGAGCTATTGTTGCTGCTTGCTGGGAAGACTGACATGCGGGGACTCAAGGAATTCCTTCGACGTGCTGAATCTGGAAAGCACGCAGCAGAGTAACAACCTGCTTATTCCAACACGGTTTGGGGAAATTCCAGTCCGCTCGGCCGCCTTTGGAGGCTCGTGACTTCCTCTCACCCGAATGCCTTCCTTAGAGGCCCAGCTCTAAGCACAGCCATCCCCACAGCCCTGCTTTGGGCTCGATGGCCGGACAAGCCGAGTACGGAGGCCACCGGCCCCAACCCCGCTCCTTCCTGCGGTCCTTCTGGAAAACAACCGCGTCTCCTCACTGCAGAGAGACACGCAGTATTGAAATCGCTCCCCTAATCTTTATGCGATTGCCTTCTAGCTGATAGAAATATCGCCTCTTGCGGAGTATTTATTGTCTGCTTCTCTCCAAAGTATTGACTTTATGTAACAGTTTGATATACATCAAATCCTTTGCGGATTTAATAAACTCCTCTGGTCAGCCTTCTGTTGTGAACACGGTGAGATTTATGGTCGTCTTGGTGTAAAACCCTTTTTCCTTGAAATTTTCTACTTCCAGATATCAAAAGATAAGAAAGGAAGCATTTATCACCTTGGAAAGCGCACCCCACGCCTGGCTGCTGGGTGTGAGTCACAAATGACGAGTGGTTTAAGGACTAAAATATGACAAATGCGGGGCCGTCCCACGGCGGAGGCCCCGAGGAGAGCGGGATTTAAACAAAAGGCCCTCCTCTTCCCCTCAAAAGGCATTTGTCTCTACAATTAATCAGGCGAGCTTCCGGGGCAGAGAGCAGTCTGATTGGAATTGGATCTGTCACCTCGGCGGGACTTGGCTGGGACGTTAGCAGGGGAGTGCTTGGGGAACCCGTTTACACGAAGCCAATTTCATTCCCGGCCGGTCCTGGGCACCTGCAGACAGGAGCTGCTGAGCTGGATGTGCTCATGTAGGTGTGTGGGGGCAGGAGAGCCCCTGTGTGCACCCTGACTTCCCCTGGGGTGCTCGTGCAGGTGTGGTAGGGGACAGACCCCCGAGTACACCCTGACTCCCTCCAGAGTGCCCTTGCTCCTTCCAGGACCATCCTGGGTCTCCTACGCCAGGGACCGAATCAGCTGTGTGCACCTGCTGCCGCCTAGACTGAGTCTGCCAGGAGATTGAAGGACTCTTTGCCAAGGAAAGAAACACGTGAATGAATGAAGGCATGAATCGGGTCCAGATCACCTAGAAGAGGTAAAGAAAAGCCAGCCTGGGAGGCCCTGGGGTATATAGGTATTATTAATTCCTCGCGGTCAGAAGAGACACTCTGCAGAAGGAAACACCCCCTCCGCAAGCCGTCTGCAGGGGTCGAGACGGGAAGGCCCCGGGCCCTCTGGGTGCTTCCGGGAACAAAGGGTGGGAGGGGGGACGTGGAGGAGAAACCGAAAGGGGGGTTGGTTGCGTCTTGAAGCCTCCCGTGAAAACTAAACGCGGTGAGGAAAGTGGGTTTCCACATTTAATCGTGTTTCTTTTTTTTTTTTTTAATTTTTTTTAATTTTATTTATTTATTTGATAGAGATCGCAAGTGGGTACAGAGACAGGCAGAGACAGAGGAGGAAGCAGGCTCATGATGAGCAGAGTTCCCGATGCGGGGCTTGATCCCAGGACCCTGGGATCATGACCTGAGCTGAAGGCAGAGACTCTAAACCACTGAGCCACCCAGGCGCCCCTTTAATCATTTCTCACTGTACCTGGGGGTCAGCCTTCTCTAAGAGCCGATTAATTCTGTGCTCTGGGGCGGCAGGGGTCGCATGGGTTTCCCTCCTTGTTGACTGACGGTCCTCCCACGAGGACGTTAGGGCTGGTCTCTCCTCGCACACTCGAAAAACCCCCCAGATTTCAGAGTTTTATAGTCAGCTTAGTAATTTTTTAAAAATCGCGTGCCCATCAGTTCCCGAAAACGGGGTCCGTGACACTGTACATTATGACTGTAATTACAGTCCCGAGCAGGACAGAGATGACTCGGGGGCCCTGCAGAGCCGGGGGAGCTGCCCTCAGATAAGGTGATTTACTGATGCGGCCCCCGATCTGCCAAGCCGTGCGCCCGGAGCATCCGGTCAACGGCTGGTGTCGCCTTGCCCCTGCATGCCCGCTCGCAGCGGGAACCCCGCAGACTATGTCTGGTCCCGTGTCTCATTAGGACCTCCGTCGGGGCAGAGATGGGACGCTCGGCAGCCCAGGGCCGGGGGCAGGCGGGCAGCAGGAAACTTGCGATGGCGCAGGCGGGGCTGATGACTGTGGGGCTGGCGGCGGGGTCAGGAGCGGCCCCTTGGTGGTGCAGAGAGTGTGAGCACTCAGACCCATCAGTAAAGACTGTTCCACGTCCTGGAGCTGCTGGGGTCGCTCTGACCTGCGCACTCCGCATGGGAGGGACAGAGCGTGAGACCAGACGCCAGGGAGGGCTGCAGACCCAGATTCCCGAGGCCTTTCGATCTCAATCGTGGAACTGGGGGATTTGGGCTGAGCACAACGAGGCAACGACTATCCGTTGTGCAGGCTTGGGGTTTGGGGTGTCCTTGCTTGTTCCGGGTTTTTTGCTGTGATTTTTGTGGGGGCCGTATACCGAGGGTGAGCATAGCATCAACATTGCAAACGCTGAGTTATCCCCCACGAGCTCATCTTCCCTGTGACACGTTCACTTTCTGAGTCTGCTAGCGATGTGTTTCCTAGGAAAGATTTAGAAAAATGCAAATGCATGGGAGATTTAAAAAAAAAAAAACAGGGGCACCTGGGTGGCTCAGTGGTTAAGCCGCTGCCTTCGGCTCAGGTCATGATCTCAGGGTCCTGGGATCGAGTCCCGCATTGGGCTCTCTGCTCAGCAGGGATCCTGCTTCCCTCTCTCTCTCTGTCTGCCTGCCTCTCCATCAGCTTGTGATCTCTGTCTGTCAAATAAACAAATAAAATCTTTAAAAAAAAAAAAAAAAAAAAAAAAACCTTGCAGACATTGAGTTTCCTACGTATCGTTCATCACAATTAGAGACTTCCTGTCGCACTGCACCCCCTCCTCTGTCCTCCGCCACCCTGCGGTGGTAAGCACTGCTCAGGCTGTGTTTTGGTGGGATTGCTGGGTCACAGCCCAGACAAGCACTTTAAAAGGGGTTTTTGTAGGTACTGCCAAGTTACTTGGCAGATACGACATCATTTCACCAAGAGCTGATGGGCTTGTCCCTTCTCTTACATCCTCCTGAACTCTGAATGTTACCTACCTTTTCCATTCTGCTCGGGGGTGTAAACCAAAAATGCTGTATTTGCACATTTTTAATTATTAGTGAGATAAATTGGCATCTTACACTTGTGGCTTTTCCTCTGGCTTTCTGAGGACTAACGGACCACTTATTTCCTTTGTCCCTTTGCATGCGTGTGTTTTGCTGGCGGATTTCTAGGAGCCCCTCCTATATTAGGCAGGTTAACTGTTTTAAGTTAATTCATGGATTAAACAAGCTCCAGCACTTGCACACAGCAGACAACAGACAGACGTGATTTCTGCAGAAGAAATTAAAATTTGCACGTATTTACTTACACGGCACTCGATCACGTAAAGGTGATAGAAAAATAATCTGTCCAGCACAATCCCAGATATGGAAGCAATGTGCATCAGGGAAATGCAGACGAGGGACAAAATAAGAAACACCATATGCTAAATCGTAAACAGTGGTTCTGTTTAAGGAGTAGGGCTGCAGGTGACTTTCATTTTTTAGGATGTCGTCGTTTTTAACCCATAAAAGGTATTTAGAAGTATCTATACACATACACAGGCGTGTGTGTTTTAACCTGTTATATGTGCTGCAAATATCTGCTTTTGCCCTGGGGTGGCCTTCGGATCTTACTTGAGGCTTCTGCTCTGTTGGAGTTTAGAGGATCACACGGCGAACGGCGTCCGCCTTCCTCTTCCCCGCTCTGAGGCCTTGTGTATTGCTTGGAGAGACATATCCAACCCGAGATTATAAAATCATTCTCCTAAACTTTTTTTTTTTAGCTCTATTGTGATTTGTGTCTTTTTTTTTTTTAATCCATTATGAATTCGTTTTTATGGAAGATGCAAGATACGGTAAGATAATAAAATTTATTTTCTTCCAGAGCCATCCCAAATGGCCCAATGCTGATTTATTGAACAGCTGACCCTTTTTGCCCTGGATTTAGAGCAACCCTTTTACTGTATGGAACATTTCCTTACAAACGTGACTCTGTTCCTAAATTCTCGATTCTGTTCCATTGATTTGTCGGCCCGTGTATGCTGATGTGTCTTAATTGTTCTCAGAGCGTCACAGCACAATTCTGAAGAGCCAGGGTTGTGACCCATCCTTGCCTCCGAAAAGCTGGTGGAAAAGAAAGATACAGATAAACAAGTGCTCAGGAGAAGCCGTCTGGGGAAGGAGCGCCGCGCTCTGACCCGTAACGGTGCCGGCAAGCTGGTCTGTGAGCTGTTGTTTACCATCCGGCGCTACAGTCTCGTCGTATGTGTCGATTATTTCGTTTTAACAGGAAGAAAAACAAGGGAGTGTGCCTTGTCCCAGATGGTGGGCCTCGGCGAGGCTACGTCCCCGCTTTCTGCCCCAGACTCCAGGGTAGAGGGGAAACACGGGCACACGCTCGGGAATGAGACGGGTGTCTCTGGGGTTCTCAAGGCCAGTCTCCTCGGGGAGGCGCAGGAGGGTGAGGAGCCCGGAGGCCGTGGTGGACGCAAGCCTTGCTCAGCCTGCCCCGCTCGGGAGCCGAGCACGGGAGTCCCTCTCACATATTGATGGCACCTGCCCCAGAGGACGGTACCCAGAGGAGGGCAGAAGCTGCTGAGTGACCTCGGCGCAGGACGCAGCCGGGAAACTCAAAACCAGGAGGCACACGCAGAGGAGAAAATCACCATCATCATAACAAGCTCATCAACAGGCTTACATGGGTCAAGAAGGGAACCAGAACCAGGACTCGACAAACAGAGCAATGAGGCAAAGCAGAGGAGGTTACAAGACCAGCCATCCGGGCCTCTGAGACCAAACCAAGAGGTCCTGAAACTGTAAAACTCAGCCGAGAAACCGACCAGGACGCTGGGCACAACGGAACGGAGGGACGGGGCAGGCGGGGACCTGCCAGAACCCGGCCAGATGGGCCTGGGAGACTGAAAAACACAGAAGAAAAGCTGGCGGACGTGGACAGCGATCCCAGAGCTCAGGCGCGGGTCTGGCGAGGTTCCAGAAGGGCAGCAGACGTGCGGAACTGTCGGTGCTTAAAGACCTACCGGCCGAGAATTTCCCAGAACGTCACCAAGTCCCTGTCCCCAGATCTCACATGTCCCCCCACGTGTGGAGCGGGACGTCGGGAAATCTCAGTGCCTAGCTCGTGACGGTGAAACCGAGGACAGAGGGGGTGACAGAGAGACCCCAGCACAGGGCCGGCCTCAGGTCTCCACCCGCTGTCGCCGTGCCCTGGAGCTCGTCCCTCCGCCTGCTTCCTCCTGCGTGACAGTGGGGTGCAGCCAGCCCTGCTGGTCAGGCCGTGAGGAGCATCGAAACGCCGAATCCACGCGAAGCCCCTGGGCAGGGTTGGGGCTGGTTCTTGACCATTGTAAGACACGAAGAACTGTTTGCTTTACGAACTGCATTTACTTCTGCCATTGGTAAGACTTCTTCCAGGCAACACAGGACCCCGGGACCCCACGTGATAGTGGCTGGGGATGGGGAGGGTCTCCTCCGGGAAACAGGAGAGGACGCAGGCGTCCGGGGGCTCATGCACGTCCAAAACCCCGTCTCCTCCTCACGACACCTCGAGGTGAGTCATGGTGACATCTTTGCCCAGGGTCCCCAAGCAGGGACGCAGAGGAGCCAGCGGACCCCCATGCCCCGTTGGTAGCCCCCACGAGAGGACAGGCCCCAGGGGTGGGGGAACACCGAGATCTGAGTCTGAGTCTGTCTGTCCCAGGACTTCTGCCCCCAGAAGTGCCTCACCTGGCCTCGGAAAGCAGGAAGAAAGGAAGCCCTCGTGATTTCTTACGATGGCTTCGATGACCGACACGGCATTGGGAAGGACGCGAGGTGTCTATAATCTCCCCTGACAGGTCGTTAAGTATTTATAGAAACGTTTTCTCCTGGCCACGCCTGAGGAGAGTGCCATGTCTGATCTCCTCCGGAGACCTGTGCTGGGGCAGATCCAAAGGATAATCTGTCATCAGAAATTGCAATAAACACTCACCCTGAGAGAGTTGCTTGTTTAGCCAAGTCGCTGGGATATTAACGGGTTTTCCTTCATCGTTCCTTTGTGGGGATAAGCCTGCGGTGGAGCAGGAATCGTGCATTCGGGGGGCGCTGAGCTCCCGTGTTCCTGAGATGGGGGAGCTCCAGGCACCCCAAGCTCACAGGACTGGCACTGGGAAACCACGGACAAGGGGAATGTGTGGTCTCTCCCGGGGACGGGGCCCTGCGAGGACCACAGGGTCCAAAGACACGTGGGGATCTTCAGGGTGTCCCTCTGAGGGGAGAGGCCATCTCTCCGGACAGGAGAAGCACACGATCTAGACTCTCGTGGTTTCCTCCTCTCGACGACATCGGCTGACCCCGTTCCCCTCCGAGGGACTCCATGGTCCCGTGAGGAAAATGGAAGGGAAGGTGGAAGCGGATGGTCTTCCATCCAGGGGGTTTCTGCTGTGACATTCTCTAAGAAGGGGCCCCGGGAAGAGATGACAGTGGGCGGGACATTGGTTCTGGCCCTGAGGTTCAGAGACAAGGGGGACGGTCCCGGTCAGGTCGTACGATGGAATCTGGCGGGGGTGGAGGAAACACTCCCCCTCCCTCCTTGGCCAGTAGGCGTCACTGGCCATTTCGCTAAAGGCATTCCAGAGTCTGGGCGGCACTGGTCGTGCTTCCCCTGTGTGCATCAGGCCAGGGTGGATAATCGAGGTTTTCGGGACGTTTTCGGGGACTCTCAGCGGTGAAGACAAAAGCTCCCTCTGCTCCTGCCCCTCCCCCACCTCTCACTTGCTCTCTCTGTCTCTCTAAGACAAATAAATATGTATGTTTTTAGAAAAAAAGGCAGTTTCTGGCTGTGGGGCCATGTGGCCTGGACACAGTGAGGTCTGGTGAGCGGCAGACCCAGCCAGTAGGTCTCTGCGGGGCCGAACCAGTGGCCCCAAACATCAGGGGCAGGCAAGTGGCCCCTCGAAGGAATCCGTCTCGGTTCAGGAAGGGGGACAAGCGGATGCTGTTGGAGATGTCCAGAAACAGAGCAAACCACGTCAAGGGATGAGTTCCCCATCATCTGGGCTATGCGAGGAGAGGTTCACTGACCACCTCTTGGGCGTGATGGAGCAGAGGTTCCCAGCCTGACGGGGGGCAGGCGAGGAGGGGGCGATGAACTAACTTACTTTAAGGACCTTTCTCATTACAGAACTCTGATCTTATTTCCATGATTTCCTGTGATTTCAGGTCATCCTCACGCTTCAAGGATGTAAACTAATTCTTTGTGCTCTCGGCCCTGACAGGCTGGGGGCAGCCCCACCTCCCACAGAGGCCAGCAGCAGCACCACAAGGCCTCCTGCCTCTGGAACCCCCCCCTTCTCTCAGCCCCACCAGCTAATCAACGTCCCCCGTGAAAGCAGAACCCTACCTGGGAGAGCCCTGGGGGAGCAGAAGACACACAGGGCAAGGTGACTCGGGTAAAAGAGACCTTGCCCCCCCACGCACCTGTCCAGGGACAGTTTGAAAAGCCTAGAGGCGTGAACCCCAGGACATGGGAGAGGCACGGACCCAGCCATACGAGGATCCCAACATCCCAAGTCACGGGAAGAGTTTTCTCAGCCTGATTCCAAGCAGTCTGGCCCCTTGTCCCAGAACCACAGGACATCTGGCCAAGAAGGTGGCAGGGGTCACCGTCTTCAACTCCCCGCTTCCCTCCCAGAGACCCTGAGACCCAAAGGGGCTGACTGTCCCTGGATTCCAATAAACACTGCTAAAATTGCAGAAGAAACCACCTGGCCCAGGGACTGGGTGTTCGGTCAAGGACATGTAAGCTGCTCAGGCCATTGACAGGCCCCGCGGGGCGCCTGGGCTGAGGGAGAGACGAGCTGCACCCCTGAAAGGTGGCTCGTTTTCCGGCGGGAGCTGCCAGGTGGCAATGCAGGCTCCTCTGCCTGGCGGTGAGATCCGTCTCAGTTCCTCGGGGCCAAACAACGTCTCAGCTCCCCGGTCGTACGTCCCTGGGACTGGAGTTTATCAAAAAGCCATCTGTCCACACAACACAATGACCCAGCAGCTCGGGCGAGAGCTCTATACACCTGCAAACACGGAGCTCTGATCTCCAGAGAGCGGAGCGCTAGGGGCTGTGCTGGGGCTGGGGAGGGGGACAGCAAACCTGTCCCGTCCCCGCCCTGCCCCCACACAGACTGCACAGGGCTGCACCATGCCCATCAGAGAGTCAGGGACTCAGGGTGCCCTCCTGAGCCTGAGCATGGGGAGTGTCTGACCTGTTCACTTGACGATGCCCAGGACCGATGCATGGGAGAACCCGGTGACCAACGACGCACAATCAGGGGGGAGCCCATGCCTGCGCTTGGCTGAGCTAACGGGAGTCTTTCCCTGGGGCGGGGGGAGGGGCGGTTAAATTAGGATGCACAGGGGAGCACCTGGGCGTTTCTGTGGGTTGACCCTCTGACTCCAGCCCAGGTCATGACCTTGGGGTCCTGGGATGGAGTTCCACGTCGGGCTCCCTGACCAGTGGGAAGTCTGCTTCTCCCTCTGCCGCTCCCCCTGCTTGAGCTCACTCTCTCAAATTAATTAATTAGTTAAGCTAATAAATAGGACACACGCTAGCCAGCCGCCCGACACCTTGATCATAGCCCATTTTCAACTCTTCATCTCCGGGACTGTTGGTAATTAAACGCGCCGTCTCGCAAACCACCGTGCCCCTGCTGATGCGCTGCGGCAGCCGTGGGAAACCGATGTACGCGTTACACCAAGTAATTCTGAAACACTCCTAGTGTTGGGAGTCGTACACGCACAGACCAAACCGGAAGTGGCGCTGGGACGAGAGGCACGGGACGGGTGCCGGGGTCTGGAGGGCAATGGGTTTTGACTGGAGGAGAGCCAGGATCTCCTTGGGTTTTCACGGGATTTCTCCGGCGGCTGTTATCAGACAGGCTCAGTGAGGCAAGGGCGCCCGCACTCATCCAAGTCCGTGGGACTCGCACGAGTCTACCCAGGATCTCCTTCATCGTGGCAGAGACGACTCGGTCAGAGCAAAGCAGAATTGGCAGCCAGCTTCTGGTCTGTGGGTTGGGATGATCTTGGGGGAGGGGGACCAACATCTGGGACAGACATCCGCTGGCCCAGCACGGCCACATGCGCAGGTCAGCCCTGTCGCTCCTACAATCACGTCTGCTTTTGCTCGGTGCTCCTGGACGGTCGGCGAGAGCCAGCCAGACCCTGTCATGCAGGTGTGATCCTCGCAGGGGTAACATCAGGAGTAATGGGAGTCTGTAGGTGACTGAGGTCACCACGCACCAGGCATGGGGCGAACGGCTTCCCAGCTTGTGTTTCCTCAATCCTCACAAGAGCCATGGGAAGTGGGGGCAGCTGCGTCCCTGATGGAAGGCTAACGAAGCAGGCTCAGAGGGGTCCCGGGTGTGCCCCGTCCCACTGCCTCTGTGTCCCTGGCTAGTGTGCCAACCATCATCCCCCTCCAGCCACTGACTCCCCGATGTCCGGTCCCCATCTTCTGCTCCTCACTGTCCTGTTTATGTAAATATAACCAGGGATCTCGATGGACCCACTGAGCCTTGGGGTGTTTCTCAGAGCCCATCGCCAGACGGGACTGCACCCCCCTCCCCTGACCCTCAGGGAAGGCTGCCTCCTGCTCTCAAGACCTTCTGGAGCCGGAAGTTCATTAGAAATCCCCCACAGTTGTCCCCACGATGGCCAGGCTTGAGCCCTCCCCGCCGTGGCACTGAGCTGTCCCAGCAGATGGGCACGCTCGGGACAACACCCACCAGCCGGTCCCAGGAAAGGACATCGCAGGGCGCTGAGTCCCCTCACCTCACCAAAGAGTGCCCACACTGTGAATATAGATCAGTGCAGAAGTTTCAGAGCAGGGAGCACTGGCGTGAGCACATAAGCTCTTCTCTCCCTCCCAACTCCAGCTCTGCTCTGACGTCCCCAGGCTCCCGCCCTGGACCCATGTCCTTCCTTCCGCTGCACAGTCACAGCTTGACCCTCCTCCCCGCACTCAGATGCTAGGCTTCTCCAGATCTGCCACTGAAAACCCCTTCCCAAGTTTCCATGGTGCAACTCCTGGGCCTGGCCTCTCCCCCTGGGGCCCGGGGTGCTCCGTTGCCCTCCCGCTCCGAGGGGCTGTCCCTTGATGGCGGCATCGGGCCGACCACGATCACAGGCCTCGGAATGCTCCTGCCGTGTCGTGACTCCACCAACACCTCGGCAGACAAAAATAAACAACAAGCATCAGGGGCCGACCTTTCCCAAGCAGTGGAATAAAACCAAACAAAACGTGAAAGTTGTCAGGGGGAATAAACCAGCCTCTCCCCCTGGTGAGTCTCACCCAAACCGTTCAAGCGGGTGATTTCCCTAAGCCCGTGTGTCTTTCCCAGGATCACACAGTTCTGAGCCTCACCAGATGATCCCTTAGCTGGACTGGGGCCCTCAAAGTCTCCCCACCCCCTCCCTGACTTTGGAGCGAAGGTTCTACCTGCTCTCCCCGCTCCCAGAGGCTGCTCCAAGCACACAGGCTCAGCGTAGTGATGGGCTTGAGAACATGTCCTAGAAATGGTACTGAGCCCAGGTAAGGCCCTTTACCAACTTTTAAGCTTTGTAGGATGAATGCACGGACTGATGTGAGCTCCCTTTGCTTACTAAACCTCCCATCTACCAGCCTACAGGGGCAGCCACTCCACGTCTTCCCACCCTCTGTGCCAACGTGCAGTTCCAGGAGACACCTGGACGCTCCCTCAGAGGCCTGGAGCCTGCCCTGCAGGACATTTCACCTGTGTTGTCAGAACTCAGCTGGAGGAGCTCAGTCCATCCCGCATGATTCCACTGGGAGCACGACTTTTGGACTTTTGGGAGCTTAAACCTGCTTTCCTCCAGACTTGGCTCCACATGCCTTCTCCTTTGCTGACTTCCCTTTGTATACTTCTGCCATGACAAACCACACCGTGAGCACTGCTGTGTGCAGGATCCTCGAAGTCCTTCAGCACATCAAACCCGGAGGCAGCCCGGGGCCCAACAGCGGCATCCTCTCTAAGTCTTCATTACACAAAAGGCTTAAAACAGCAAACCCAAAGTCAGCAAACCTACTTTTTTCTTGATCAATAGACATCATCATTTTTACCACTGCACATACAGACATTTCTAGAATCTACATTAATATCCAGAGGCTCACTTTAAAATGGATAAATGCCAGAAGAGAAAATAGCAGTGACACACAGGTTAACTTTCTTCCATGGTCACCCGTGTCATTATTCTAACCTGGGGCCACACCATCTATCCCACACTTTCCTCTCAACTTGTGGACCACAGACCACGGGGAAGCCACAGAATTACCACATATTCTGTATACCTAGAAAAGCTCTCATTTATGTGGTAAAGAAGATAGATTTCTTGTAACTTGTGTAAAGACACGACTATTTTTCAACCATACATCGCTGCTTGAGTTGAACAAAATATGGGTTTACTTAAAAGCACAACTGCATTTCTGGCAGTGAAGCTGGCTACATGCAATTCTATGAAACGAAATCAAACAATTTTTAAGTCTAGGATCACCTAGCGAAACAGTAGAAAAGGAAAGACCATTTTGGAGGGAGAAGCAATTCTGGGGAGCTCCAAACTCAGGGGTATTAGACAGAAGGAGAGAGGGGAGTTTTTCAGGAAGCTGCACTCAGGGCAGCCAGACTGGTCAGCACTTCCCCTGTCCCAAGACAGACAGAAATGAAGCCAAGAGTGTGAAGCTGTGTCCAGTGCCTCTGATGAGGCCCCAGATGATACTGACCACCAGGAAAGATGGGAACCTACATGCCCAGGAAAACACATGAGCAGCCACCCCCTGCCTGCTGGGCACATCCCACCTGTCGTAAGCCCCAGAGGTAGGTGCTATGGGGGACAATAGACTTTTATTCCCAGATATGAGGACACACCCAGAATTCATCAGGGATTCGTGGAAGAGTAACGCTATAAATTGAAAGAGATGAGCCTGGCATTGGTGGCCACCTCAGTCACAAATCTAGAAGAGGTGACATATCAGCCCAAAAGTGCCTCTGAAAGCTTCCTGGGGCAAGAGGACCAAAATCGGGGTCCAGGTCTTGGACAGAGACACGACGCACACTAAAGGCTGAGATGTCAGAGAGCTACATCCTGAGAGTGAGGGTGAGCCGGAAGCAAGTCTGCCCTCACACAGACCGCCACTCTCAATTTCAAGTCCCCAGGTGTTCCAGGATATTTCACCTGAAATTGGGTGAAGGTGACCCAAGGTTGGCAGCACCTGGTGAGATACAACATGTCAGAGCAGATCTGAGAAAGAACCAACTTGAAATTCTAGACTGGTATGTACAATGATTGAGATTCAGAACTGAAGACACTGCAGAAAAGAGAATTCGTGAATTGAAATCTATATCTGGAGAAAATACTTAGGATGAAGACCTGAATGGGAGAAAGATGGAAATTACGGAGGCAGAGGATAACCTAGCGGATGCCGTGCACCCAGACTAACGTGGGTTTAGCTGGAGTCCCAGAGGAGGAATAGAGAGAAAGAGCATGTCAAAAGCGATATTTGAACGAACAAAATGGCCTTAAGACCTCCAGAGCTAATGACAGGAATCAAATCCATGGATGTAAGCAGCAGTGACTCTAGCAAAATAGATACGTATAAATATACATTCAGACATATGGTAGCGAAACTGCAGAACACCAAAGACAAAGAGAAGGTACTAAACACAGCAGAAGTAGGAGCTCACAAGGTCGCTTGTAAGAACCAGTGTGCACTGAAGAAAATACTGAACAAATGGGATGATAGAGAGGAAGAAGGAGGAGGTGTTTTTTTTAAAGGATAAATGTTTAGATAAACCAGTGAAAATCAATTATGTAGAATACTAATATTGTCAGGGAAGGGGGTATTGAAAGGTGTTTAGAGTCCAGATACAACAGCACATGAGCCAAGAGCAGAAGAAGGAGACCAGGCTGCTCTGAGGCCCTGACCTTGTGCAGGAGGAAAATAAATGTAGAGTCAGGGACACACGCTGTCACCTAGGGAGGCCACTGAATGATAACGGGAAGGTGTGTGATGTCCAGCGGACAGAAACACGGAGGTGCACTGATGTGTGTGTGTGATTGTATCTAAGAAAATCCTGAAAAATAAAAACGAGGAGAGATTTATCCAAACAGAGGTGTGGAGGGGGATATTAATGTGATGCTTGTTTAAATGATGTGGTGTGGGCCTAGGAATAGTAAATCATAGTATATAATAGAATAAAAGTAAGATTAATAGGATCAATTAATTAGGATTAATTAATTAAATAGGATTAATAGGATCTGTGTTCTGCCCCCTCCAAATAATATTCCTATGTTGGAACCCTGATTCCCAAAGTGATGTTATTTGGAGGTGGGGCCTTTAGAGGTAATTGGGACGTGAGGGTGAGGCCTTCGTGATGGGATTAGTACTGAACTAAGAAGAGATACAGAAGAGCTCACATCCTCCCTCTGCTGCACCTGCATGAGCCCCAAACAGGGAGACCGCCAATCTCAGCAGAACCCAGCCACGCCTGCCCCTGATCTCAGACCTCCCAGCCTCCAGACCCGTGAGAAACAAACTTGCATTTAAGCTGCTCAGTCTGTGGCATTCTTTTCTAGCAACGTGAACAGACTGAGACATATGGATAGATCACAGGGAGGAATAGAACCTACAAAACGTTCTGTGTCTGTATGCCAATGTCATCTATCATGACGACAGTAATACTGGAAGTAGGAACTGTTCGAAGTGTTCTTTAAATGTTGTAATGGACACATTTACAATTAAGGATACAATATAATTTGTGATAAAGTCGGCGTGTAGATCCCTAGGACAGAAAGGACTAATCAATGCTTCCAAGAAAACTGTGTATCTGTCTGGGAAAATATAAGTTAGGTGCATAATCTGTACCATTCAAGAAATAAGTGCAGTTATATTACAAAGCTAAATGCAAAAACGAAACAGAGAAACAAAGAAAGAAGTAATAAAAGGTTTGGAATAAAAGGATAATTTTCATAATCTTTGTGTTTGAAAGATTTTCCTAAAATGAGATACATAACCTAGAAGCCGCATAATAAAAGATTAACACCTTTAATCTCATCAAATTTTTAAACACTGTTGAAAAATGATGCCTACATACAAAATAAAATCACAAGAAACAAACTAGGAGCTGTTCTATGTAGCAAATTGAACACACCGAGAATTTATGGCTGGAATACATCAGAATCTTACACAGATCAATTTTAAAAAGACACACAACACAATAAAAATCGGACAAATTATATGAATAGGCAATTCACGAAAGAGAAATACAAATGCCAATAACCACATGAGAAGATATAGAGCTTCCGCTTGCAAAAAAGGGTAATGGAAATTAAAACGATAACGAGATACAATTTTGCCCTCATTATATTGCCAAAAATTAAAAAGATTGATAGTCACTAATATCAGCAAGAATAGAAGGTCCCAGGTGCTTCCAGATACTTGCCGGAAACGGTATGAATCTGCAAGGTCATTGGAAGCGGTCAGGCAACATTGGCCACGTTGAGCAGCAGCGAAATAAATTTCGGAACCAGGACGTTCTCTGAAATAACGTGGAGACGTCTGTGAACTGACCTGGAGAGATGCCCCGGACATCGTGGAGCACCATCACGTAGAACGATAATGCACCGGTGTGAGACCACCTGTGCTCGCGGGCGTACATGCAGAGCGGACATCAGGGGGCAGGCACAGTCCCTGCGGGGAAGGGAAGGGGAGCGATGGATAGTCAGGGTGACCTCCCATAACTCGCATCTGGAAATGTTCCTTACCCTGGTTTTGCTCCGCACTGCTGAGATCTTATGGAAGTAAGAACACAGTAGCGTGATACCTATGAAATATCTAATTATATAAATAAATGTCCCCAAAGCATCACTTTTTATCCTGCATCTTCTTCCTCAGTGGATAGTAAAGAACTCTCTCCTCTGGAAGTTCCGGAAACACTTTGATGCTGAAAATGGGCTTTTGCCGGCAAAAAGGCATTCTGGGGGAGCTCACGGCCTCGTCAGCAGTCCTTGTGTGGAGGGGGGGAGGGAAGTGCGACGAAGAGGTGCGGGAATATGTGTATCCTCGGTTGTGGAATATAAACCCATAAACGGGGTGGGGGGGCATCACCAGGGCTGGATCTGTCCTCTAACACTTACCCTTGAGATGCCACACACACAGCACGTGGGGTCCGCGGCGGTCACCCGCTCACCGCAGCCTGCAGACGGAGCCTCCCTGTTCGGGTGGGCGGACGCTGCACCCTTCCCCCCTCCCTCCCACCCAGGCAGCCAAAGGTTGACAAGAGAAAATAACTTTAAAGGAGCTGATTAGGGGCACCTGGGTGGCTCAGTCGGTTAAGTGTCCGCCTTCTGCTCGGGTCATGATCTCAGGGTTCTGGGACTGAGCCCTGTATCGGGCTCCCTGCTCAGCGGGGAGCCTGCTGCCCCCTCTACTGTTCCCTCTCTTACTCTCTTTCTCAAATAAATAAAATCTTTTCTAAAAAACAAAAACAAATAAATGAGCTAATCGGTTATGCTTTAAATTCACGCCACAGAGAAAATGCAAACAGGAGCCCAGAGCAGAAGGAAGGGAGCCCCGACACCGTTCTCTAGGTTTCCTCCCCCTCAACTTCCTCCTACGCCCATTCCGGCCCATGAGGGCGCCTCACTCTGCATGGAAGGACAAAAGAAAAGTCGTCAACAGAGACCCCCCGCCTTGCCTGGCACCTACCTGCTGGGTGCTCAAGAGAACCTTCATTCCCGCCCCATGAAGAATGGATCCCTGCTCCTCCCGGAGGCCGGTGCCCCCCCAGACTCCACGCACCCCAAGCCTCTCTGAGGGTCTCTCCTTCCCTGCATGTCACAGACCACACACAGATCGTTTCAACGCCTCTGCTTTCAAGTTTCCGTGCCTCCCCCCAAACGCAAAAGGGTATCCAAAGCCCTTGCTGGAGCCGGCTGGACAGTGGGGGTCCCGAACCGCCTGAGACCACCTGCCGCTGAGATGCACAGTCTTCGCTCACCACTGCTTCCCTCTGCAAGGGATCAGGTCTCTCTGCTTCTCACCTATGGGCTCCTGAACCGAGAGAGCGAGCCAGCTCACTGGTGTGCACGGGGTGTCCCTACAAGCAGCCATCAATGGTGGGAGACAACCCCCACCTCCGGTCTCCAAATGGGACGTCACTGGTCCTCAGCTGTCCCTGCAGGATGGAGTCCCAGGGGCCCACAGTGACACCTGTTCATCCGCACAAACCTTGAGGACCTTTCTTCCTTCCCCTGCCTCAGTTTCCCTGCCTCTGAATGTTGCCTCCTGAGGTCACCTCCCACGCAAACTACCAGCACCAGAGTCCTTGTCATAAGACCAACCTAGAGTGCCCTTGTCACCATTGGACAAGATCTGTGTTTTCTTGTATGGTCCGCCTGTCCCCTCCTCATCTGTCTCTCGTCTCTCCATCATCACCACCCACACAGCCTTGGTGCTCAAATCACACTGGGCCAGCCGACCACACACACTCTGGCACGCTTCACGGACACACAGGTGCACACGTGCACTGGCCCGAGTGTGTCCCAGGCTCGGCAGAACCAGAAAGCCAAGCCCCGGGATGCCACGTCAACGCTTCTGGAGGTGTTGACAGCTTCTCCAAGGCCTCCTTCTCCAGGGATTTTATCACCATTGGATATACTCTGGCCTCTCACAGGAGCAGGAAAAAGGTATTCGATGATTGCCGGACCATGCCCCATCCCCTGGTACTTATCTCCTGACTTTTGGGTATTTTAAAGTCTCTTCCCCCAGGGGACATCCACAAGTCTCCGCTGCTCTTTTGTGAAAGGCTAGTTCAATGCTGTGTGGTATTCTCCAACTGTCTCTCTATGTCCCGGACTCTGGAACATTCTTCATCACGTGAATGCGTCTTACTAAACAAAACAGTCTCAGACGCACTCCTGTGCCTCCCTACGCTCCCCTCAACAACACCCTGGGACCATACCCGGAACGGTGCCTGAGACACACTGACCCTTGGCTAGTGTTCACATGAAAACGTGCACTCCTTCGCAGTAAAGACCCTCTGGTTCACACGCTGTTTCCAGTGGCTAAGTTCTGATGTGCCTGGGCATGAATTTCTCCTCATTTTTTTCTGACAGAGTCTTGCTGAAATTCATGAATCTGCACACGTATGTCTTTCCGCCAAATTCCGAAAGGTTCAAGCCATTATTTCTTCAAATAGCCCTCGACCCTATTTTCTCCCTCTTGCGCGTCTCGGATGCCAATTATCTGTATGTTAGAGATTTCTATATTACTCACACCAGTCCCCAGAGCTCCGCCCTTCTTTTTTTCCTTCTGATCTTTTTTCTCTCTGTTCTTAGATTCTGTCATCTTTATTGCTCTGTCCTCAAGTTCACCGACCCCCTCAGTATGCCCACTCTGCTGTTAATCTCTTTATTTTAGATATCTAGGTTTGGGTTCTAGAATTAACATTTGGTTCTTTCGCTTCTCTTCTTATCTCTTTTGTACAGTTTCTTATAGCTTTTTCTCATTCCTCTATAAGTACGTTTGCATGATTTTAATAGCTGCGTCAGTGTCTTCGTTAGATAATTCTGGTATTTTAGGTCATCTCAAAGTTGGCCTTCATGGATTGTCCTTAACCTTGACAGTTGGCCCCTTTTTTCTGGTTCAAAGTCATGTCGAAGAATCGAGCACTGTATTTCAACTTTGTGGGCTCTATTCTGGAGACTCTAAAGAGTGTTCATGTCTTTGTTAAAACCAAATCTAGATTGGTCAGACTTAAGCTACAAATTCTGTCCCATCGGCAGGACAGCAGATCAGATTTCATTTTGGTTCTTGGGGCCTCAGCAGTGCCCTGCTCTGAGTCTGAAGGAACCTGGGCAGAGTGGAGCCACAGAGTCTGGGGCTCCCCTCTCCGATCTTCTGCCTCACGTGCAGCAGCCCTCCTCCAGCTCTGTTCTCTCGTCCTTCTAGCTGGAAAGACAATGGGTTTTCTCTCAGAGTTTTTGCTGCCTCTGCTGGGTCATGCCTTCACTTTCCCCTCAGACCAAGTCATAAAAATGGGAATATACCTTCCCATCCATCCTCTCTTCCAGGTCTGAAATCTGCCTGCTTCTGTTCACTCCCCGGAGCCCTTGGGGTTTTTATATTTTATACAGAATTTATGGTCACCACCTGAAGAGGGTTATCTGTAAGGCACTTTCTTCACCGTACTAGAAGAGGAACATAATCAACACATTGGCTTTAGAATTATATCCAATAAGTCAGCTTGTTTATATACATTCTTATTTATAGTACAGACTCAAATGCCATAGATTTTGGTGGAGGGAGGCAAAAAAAAAAAAAAATAAAGACAAATGGGTACAGGAAATGTACACTGAGAACTTTCTAGCTGAGGGAAGCTATAGCAATGGAAAGAAATTCTGAGATCTTCTTGAAGCCAAGGAAACAAGGAAAATTATATGCATTTTGTATGCTTCCAAAGCTGGTAATAGGAAACCTACAAGTTCACTGAAGTATTTGCTTTCCAAGTCCTGAAATCAATGGAGGGACAGGGCATCTCCTGTATACAAAGATACTCCTGGGCTTAAATACTAAATAATTCAAGTCAAGCATTTGCCATGATGCACATGGAGAGTGATAGTGATGGTGACGATGGTGACAGTGATGATGGTGATGCTGATGGTGGTGATGATGGTGACAATGATGATGATGATGGTGATGGCAATGATGACGGTGATGCTGATGACGGTGATGATGGTGACAATGATGGTGGTGATGCTGACGATGGTGTTGATGGTGACAATGATGATGATGGTGGCAACAATGATGGTGATGGTGGTGACAATGGTGATGATGGTGGTCATAGTGGTGGTGACAGTGATGGTGGGGATGATGGTGGTGACAATGGTGGTGGAGGTGACAATGACATAAATCCTACATTGATGTTGCCTTTGGAAAGGAGAACCACTTTCACCTACAGACTGATTTGGACCCAACCCATCAGTAAGCCAGAATGCCAAATGTCACTCACTGAAGCTGGTTCTGTTGTGTAACTATCCCCCAAGAACCAGCAAACCAGCTGCTTTATGGCCCAGATCCGGGTCTTCACCTCCCAGTCCCATGGATGCTTCCAGAATAAGCCCTGCAGGAAGGTGTGGGGAGCCGGCAGGGGGAAAGAGCCTGCAGGACCCTCTACTTAATCTGCACACTCTTGCCAGGTGCTCTGTTCTGAGGAAGTCATCAAAGAAGCAATGACCTGGAGAGGGCACTGGGGAAGGAGGGAAGCCTGATGCATATCAACCAGCCCTGCGCATGAAGCCAGGGCCAGGCCTGAAAGCCACGCACACAGCTCCCGAGTTCTTCCCCTTGCCCCCATGACAGACTTTCCCCAGCATGACAGCAGAGCCCCCAAGACGGTAACCACAGTCACAAACAACTCACGTTCTCAGAACACTTGCTTTGTGCCTGGCACATGGTAACACCTGAGCTAGCGGTCTTCGCTCCTCAAATCCCCACAACGACCTTGGAGATAGACCTTGGATATGGGGACTGTCCGTGCTCCCATTTCTCCCGGGGAGGCCCAGAAAGCTGAGCAGGGCCCACGCGGCTGAGCACAGGATCTGGACTGAGGCCACATAGTATGGCCCCTACTCACAAGGCCACCCATAGCGAGCAGCCCCAGGGTAACGTTCCCTAAGCCGTGACCACTTACTAGTGCGCACACTCTAATGTGAAGTGTGGCCCAGAGAGCTCCGGCTGCTGCTCTCCCCTCTCGCTCCATCAAACCCTACGTTCATCTTACCTTTTGCAAGGGAGCACCATGGCTTTTCTTTGCCTGAACTTCTCAAAGGTGAGGGAAGACCTCAGGCCTCGCACTCCCTTTCTGGATGTGGGAGGAGACGCCCGAGCCCCTTCTCATGCACCTGCAGCGGCTCCCAGCCTCCCCGGCCCGGGATCCCTGCTCCCCGCAACTCTCCTTTCCTGCAGCAGGACCAGGGAAGAGCCCAGGCCTGGCCCCGGCCCCCCTTGCACTCCTCCCGGGCAAGACTGCGAGGGACCTCCCATCTGACCTACCGTTTTACACCTTCGCACACCTGTCCCAGAAACAGCCTCCAAAATAAATGCTTCTCTTGTTTTCTCTGAATAATTGAGAGCATTTGGGCATAACTGAGACATACGGGGTTTCTCTGGAAATCTGAGCCACCCAAACGGATCGCCAGGGCCACCCCCACAAGCTCGTGCTTGGCCCCTTGGAGCTTCGGTTTCTGCCCTGGGGCAGGTGATTGGATCCATTTGTTAAACACACGTGTCAAAGTCAAGGTAACAGAGACACACACTTTCAAGATCCAGCGACCGAGAAGGGTTTCTAATGAGAAGCACCCCCACCTCCCCCCACCACCTGGGGCACATTGTAGAGACTTGGGAAATAAGAGCTGGTTGGGATTTTAACGTTCCTCTCTTCTCAGAGCCCAAGGGGTAGAGACGAGAGCTCCTCCGCACTTCTCCACACTGCATCCAACATCTACGCCGGACGTGCACTGCCTTCTGGAGCCGGGGGTATGGACAGAACACAGTTCAGTCTAACACGCTCCCGTCTTGAAACCATCTCTGTCTGGAGGGGAGGGGAGCCGGACACTGGACCAAGCATCTGTAACGCCAGAAAGAAGGAAACCACCAGCAAAATGAAAATCCAAGGGAGCATTTCAGAAATCCAGGGAGAAGTCTGTCCAGGGGCCCGGGGCGGGAGTCGGGGAGAGGGACGGGCACGTACGCCTCCACCGAACAGGAAAGACAAGGGGGCAGGGACGAGCAAACTCTTGCAGGTGGGGAGTTGCTGGATGTTGAGGAGGAGAACGCGGTGTCCAGACCGGGAAGAGCCAGAAACTCCATGGCCTTCATCCTGCGGGCCCCTGGGCACCCCTGTTTCAAGGAGCCTCCGTTTGCTCATCTGTAGGATGTCAGAATTACATGAGGTAATGCAGAGCCTGGAAAATAGTGAACTCGGCACCTCTTAGCTAATAAAGCACCCCGTCCCCGCCCGCCCCAGGCGCCCCTTCACCAGACAGTCCGAACCGCTATCTTGTCTCTTGCATCCGCGGACTGAACACCCAGGGCTGGTGAGTCCTGCAGTGGGACCTAGTCTGATCAGTGATGGGAAGCCTCACCCACGGCTTCAAGATGCCTCCCAGGAGTTCGACTGTGTCTGCTGACATGCCCCCAACGACAGGGGTCTCCCCACCACTCCCAGCACTGCCTTCCATCAGGGGTGGCTGAGGCTGAGAGGAACCTTTAGGGTGTGCTGAAATCCATCCTTCTTGGGAAGGGTTAATAAGACGGCCACTAGGCCCCCACGTCTGGGCCTCCACCTCCCACACTGCCTGGAAGTATTAATTCCATTATCAAATGGCCAGCCCTAGGGAATGAACCTTTAAAGGCTTAAAGCGAGGTAGGTTAATTAAAATCTTTGATCGAAACCCCATAAACAGCATAAAACTTCTGTCTCTTAATTACCCTGGATGGTCTCACAAGCATGGAGCCAGGGGAGGTGACGAAGGGCTGGGTGGTGGGGGTGGGAGGTGGGGCCGGGGGAGGCAGCAGCCCGCAGGCTGGGAGCTGCCGCACCAGCGCCCCCCTCGGCTCTCCACATGAGGGCTGGGGAGGCAGGAGGCTGGTTACGCACCAGCACCTGCCATGTGGCCCCACGAGAGGCTGGGGCTCCAGAAGAAAGACCCAGATGTGCCCCCGAAGAGGGGCCAGACCCTCGTGGGGACACTGGGAGTGGATACAATGCGGTGGGACAAGTTGGCATCAGGATGGCGGCAGCACCAGCCTCGAGGCCATGGGGGGTTTCCCAAGATGGTGGCCTTGAGCCCAGACCAGAGGATGAGTCAGAGACAGTTGGGAGAAGGCAAGGGCACATTCTGGCTGAGGGGCGAGGCCTGGAGGGGAGGACGGACAGGGTTTGAAGGCCAGGCAGTAGAGTCTGGGGCTCTGCTGCCAGAGGAGACCAGAGGGCGAGCGGGGGCCCAACCCCAAGGACCGCTGCTGTGGGCGGTGGGCAATCGTCCTGTGGGTAAAGTCAAGCTATGCAGCGGGGGAATGGGCTGCAGGGGGGAGGGGCGAGGCAGGAAGCCCAGGTTGCTGACTATCCAAGTGGCAGAAGGAACTGCCCCATCTCAGACAATGGCAGAGGAGGGAAGCAGAGGGATTTGAGGGACGCTAGGATGAGACCGAAGAGGGCAGGGTGGCCAGTCTGACTGGGTGTCTGCATGGGCAACAGTGATACCCGCTGAAGGTGAACATAAGAGGGAGCGTGGGCTGGGGGGGCCATGCAGTCCAGTTTGGACCCGCTGAGTATGAGTATGACTATGTGACCTAGTCCCAGCCCCCAGCTAAGTCCACAGGGACTCTCCACGTGTCTCAGGGTGAAGTCCCAGTGCTTGAGGACCTCTGTGTTTAGCTGCACCCAGCAGGGCTCTCCACAGCTGCTCCCTGTGCACTCTCCCCCGTCAGCCACCTGCCGGACACCTGCTGGACACCTGCCAGACACCTGCCAGACACCTGCACTGCTCTCCAGTGCCCGTGAGCCCCAGGCTCCTTCCCATCTATGGGTCCCTGTCCTGGGGTCTGGAATGCTCTCCCCAGGCCCTCCGTCCTTCATTCCTGGTGTCACCACTGAGGAGCCCTGCCATCCCCGGCCAGCAAGGACTGGAGGGACTCAGGCCCTGCTCCTCCCCACACCCAGATCCAGACACAGCAGCTCACAGGGACACCCAGCAGTGCATTTTCGGCAAGTGTGAGGGCAGTCTGTGGGTCAGATCTAGAAGCCTCACGCGGCTCCGTCCCGCCTCCCCCAGCTGTAGGATTCAGTGGTCCACACAGCGCGAGGGCCTCACCTGCATGGGACACCCCACACACACACTTGTTCCCTGTCAGTCACTAACATAATCTGTGTGTTCTATTATATATCATATGTTATTTCATGTAATATGTATTGTGTATGATATATCATATATCATATATAACATAGTATATGTTATAAAATAAATTTATAACAATTTTTGAAAACGAAAATTCATGTTTCCGTAAACTTTTGTAAAATGCAAGTAACAGATTCCTTAGGGAACTGCTATTTTTTTCTTGATCTTTATTATATAAAATCTAAGTATTAAAGAATTACAGCTTCAAGGAAGCCACCTGGTTTCACCCCTTTAGCCAAGTGACTCCCCTTTAATGTCCTGCGTACAGAAATTCGGGTGTGACAGTGTTGAAACGTGTCTGGGCCCCCAAACAGCGGCGGCGCAGGACCCCGCACCCCAATGCCCTGTGTCGGCTCCTTCCCCATGTGATGGAGACTAGACTGGAGGTGCCCCCTCCTTGTCCACCTGTGAATCCCCACGTGTTGTCTCGTAAAGGACCAGCTGACTGGCTCGCCTTCCTGGACCAGCTGGGCTGAGATCAACGCCTCTGACCAGGAGACCCCCCCCCCAGTCCCAGCTGTAACCCCCCCCTACACTGGGCTCCTCCCCCTGCCCAAGTCCAAGGTGAGACCTCCCGGAGAAGACACTCACCTGCAGCCAGAAAGCCATCCCGATGGCGTAATTAAAATCGTCTCCTTACCTTCATGGTTTCGTCTTTGACAAGCACCAGCACTGTGAGTATCTGTAATTGGGCAGTCGACTGACGGCCATGGTCAGAAAGGGGTCTGGGGACGAGGTTACAACACAGAGTCCAGTCGGACCACCGGGTATCGCCCAGGAGACAGGCTTCAGTGAGGGGCTGTCCTTCAGTCTCGACTTCCTGACCTTGAGGCACTCACAGGCTTCGCGTCTGTTTTGCTGATGCACACTCCAAGCCAAGAGAACCGTCTCGGTCTCCCAGTGTCCCATTTAATGAAGGTTTGACTCCCCGTGTTCTGCCTGGGCTTGTCCTGTTCCCTCCACCAACTAGAGGTGGGCTCCCCCCCTTCTCTGCAGTCTTGCTCACCTTTCTAGGAATGATTCACATGCCTCCTCTTCCAAGAAGCCCTCCCAGCCCGTACTCCATCTGAAATGCAGGCACGACTCCTTCCCTGTGCTCAACTCTCAGCTGTGCTGCAGTCTTGGAACCAGGCTACAGGTCCCACTCCCGCTCAGCTGCTGCTTATCGGTGGCTCTTGGTAGGCCATGCAGTTCCCCCTGGGCCACTCTGGTTCTGCCTGTAAAATGGGAATAATGATCTGGCCAGGGAACCCTGTGAGGACCTTGACAGGAGGCAGATTTAGAGGCAGGGGGTCCGGGGTGAGCCTGGTGTTCCGCATTCCTAGCAGAGTCTCGGGCGATGCCTTCATTTCGGGCCCACAACCACATTTCCAGCAGCAAGATCTACCATAAACTCAGCTCCCATGAGGGATAGAGAATGTTCTAGAGGTCCAGGCCCATATTAGGAGCTCAGTAAGCCAGAGCGACACCGTTCTCTCCACCACCAGTGCCAGACGTGCAGTAGGTGCTGGCGATGCTGGGAGCTGCTGTCGCCGTGGCTTACCTCCCCCACCCCACTCCACCCCTGCTGCCGGCCTCCACCCTGAGAACAGGGCGTGCACCTGACTCCTCCTTGGAAATGCCTTCCCCCTGCCTCCACTGTGAAGGACAACAGAGTCATTCCTCTCAAGCCTTGCAGGGGTGGGGGGTCTGTTCTGAGGAGATCAGGCTGTCCTGGGTTCTGAGCCTAAATGCAGAGAATCCTGGCCAGCAACCTTGCCCTGCAGGAGGGCTGCCAGCTTTCCCCCGAAAGCTTCCCTCCTCTGAGGCCAATTTCGGATGGAAATGAGCTCCCTGCCTCAGCACGTCTATAAGCTGAGGGGAACAGTTGGCTTCATAACCTTGGGGCGAAAAAAGACAAATAAAGGAGTGTGGGGAGGTTTATCAGAGACTCCGGGAAGGTAGGAAACATATGTTGTGACATTTCAGTCCTTGGTCAGGAAAGCCTTTCCCTTGGTCCTGACTCGGGCCGAGTTAATAAAGACCTGCTCCCCCTCCCGCCCTGGGCTGCAGGTGAGTCTCCCTCCTCAGCCCTGCGGGGACCCATCTGCAAAGCCTCCGTCCCGGGCCTGTCAAATCAGCCAAGGAGGCTCTGCACCTGCAGCATTCAGCCTTTCAGACCCCGAGCGGCAGGTGCAAACCCGGGTGTTGACAAACCCTCTTGTCCCCCAGGTGCCTGGAGCCTTTCCACCTCCAAGGACAGGGAGGTTAAGCCACTGATTGGCCCAGGAAGGCAGCTGCTGCCTGCAACAGTGGTTCTCTGTCCTGGTTACACATGGAGCGGGGGGCAGTACAGACATACAGATGCGGGGACGCCCCCTCAGGAGTTCTGAAATCTGGGGTGCTGCTGAAGCAGTAGGTGTTTCAGAGCCGCTGGGTCACCCCGTGAGCATCCAGGGCCGAGAAAAAACTTTGTTCAGATCTAACTTTTGAAAAGGGGGCTTTTAAAGGTGGCATCAGTCAAAGCATTTTGATTGGATTTGCAACAGAAAGTTTTTCTCTTTCAGTAACACCAAGAAAGCTCGAATGCGGGAGGACCAGGGTCACGAAGCAGGAGGATGTGGGACAGGAGGTGAGGGCAGCGTTTCTACCCCAAGGGAAATAAAGCCCCTCAGGAGAAGACAGCAGCCTCACAGAGATCAAGCCAGGGAGATGTGGGTGACTCCCCGAGCCCCTGGAGAAGGCCGGTGGGGGTGAGGGTGGGGGTCTTGCGTCTTGGGTCTGTTTCCCACCTGGAGCCCCGGTGGCCACGTGGAGGAGTGGGAATGACGTGCACGGGATAGAAGCAGCCGCAAGAGCCTTGCCTCCTCCTCCTCCCATCTCCAAGTGTCTTGGACCTGTCCCAAACCGGCCCCGGAACCTTGTGGGTGGCTTCAGCAGCGCCTGCTCCACAGGGTGGGGTCTGGCCACGGGGGACGCCAGGGGCAGGTGCAAGGGTGCGCCCGAAGAGCAAGGTGCCTGCGAGGAGTGGACAGGCCAGCCACCGTCCCCACGGAGGGAGACAGGACGGGAGGGGCAGAGGCGAGAATGTTCACCCAGAAGTAACAGAAAAGGAAGATGCTTTGAATGAAAACTTCACGTAAAAAGTTACTCTGCATCAAAAGTCGCTACGACGGTGGCTCAGTCAGTGAAGCGTCTGCCTCAGGTCATGATCTCCAGGTCCTGGGATCGAGCCCCGCCTCGGGCTCCCTGCTTAGCGGGGAGCCTGCTTCTCCCTCCTCCTCTACCTGCCGCTCCCCTGTTTGTGCTCCCTCTCTCTCTGTGTCAAATAAATAAATAAAATCTTTTTAACATTTGTAAAAAGTCGGTGCAGTAAGTTACTTTGAATCAAAAGTTGGTTTGTTTCAGCCCAAGAGCCGGTGAAGCTTAGTTTAAAAAAAAAAAAATGAACAAAGTTCTGCCCTTTTGTGGGTGGTGGTGAGTCTCCTGCCCGCTGTGAGGTCTACTCAGAAAAGAAGAGATTCACGCCACCAATGAGTAGGGAGAGACCCTCGGCCTCAGCCGTGCTCCAGCACGCACAGATCCACACAGCCGTGACACAGCTCAGACGGGAGCTGGTTTAAAACCTAATACTCGTGTCAGAAAGGTAAAGAAGCCGGCCTCTGCCAGAGCAAGAGGGACGCCCACGTGATGAGAATTAAAAGAATTACAGTGAGCACACTTTGGGTGCAGTGGTTAGGAATTCATCCTTAGGACACAATCCAGGGCTCACAGGAAGTTCTGCAAATAGGATTGCTTATTAGAGTTTTTACAATGATTCCGCAAAACCGGTAAAAAAAATACCCAACAATGTAGAACTGTACGTACGTGCGCGCGTGCGCACACACACACACACACACACAAAATATGCTACATTAAGAAATGTTTCATGAGGGGCTGCCTGGGTGGCTCAGTGGGTTAAAGCTTCTGCCTTCGGCTCAGGTCATGATCCCAGGGTCCTGGGATCCAGCCCCACATCGGGCTCTCTGTTCAGCAGGGAGCCTGCTTCCTCCTCTCTCTCTCTGTCTGCCTCTCTGCCTACTTGTGATCTCTGTCTGTCAAATAAATAAATAAAATCTTAAAAAAAAAAACAGGTTTATTGATTCCCAATCATTATATGCATACCTAACATTCATGTATTTAACAGTGGAAGGAATGACTGCAATGTTCATGGAAGTTTGGGGTAAAGGCACGATTACTCTGATGGTATTCTTTTTCTTGACCATTTTTCTGGTTTTCCTGCCGTAAACACGCATTATTTGTAATTTTGTGGAATGGCCTCCTTTAAAGACCGTGGGCCGAGGGCACCCAGTGGGGAGTCTTCTCCCCGCCACCCCCCAGGCTTGTGCGTGCCTGCTCTCTCTCTCAAATAAATGCATAAAATCTTTTTTTAAAGATTCACTGGAGGTGAATGAGACACATGTCATTATTATCCTGACTCTACTCCGCTTTCTTCAGCCTTCTTGCAAAGGGACTAAGAATTGAATGGGAAGAAGAAGAAGGAAAAAAGCTAAAGATTAGGGAGGAGTCAAGATGGCGGAGAAGTAGCAAGCTGAGACTGCTTCAGCTAGCCGGAGATCAGCTAGATAGCTTATCTAAAGATTGCAAACACCTGAAAATCCATCGGCAGATCGAAGAGAAGAAGAACAGCAATTCTGGAAACAGAAAAACAACCACTTTCTGAAAGGTAGGACCGGAGGAAAAGTGAATCCAAAGCGACGGGAAGATAGACCCCGGGGGGAGGGGCCGGCTCCCGGCAAGTGGCGGAGCAACCGCGCACAAAATCAGGACTTTTAAAAGTCTGTTCTGCTGAGGGACATCGCTCCAGAGGCTAAACCGGGGCGAAGCCCACGCGGGGTCAGCGTGGCCTCAGGTCCCGCAGGGTCACAGAAGGATCGTGGGTGTCTGAGTGTCACAGAGCTTGCGGCTATTGGAACGGGAAAGCCGGCTACAGAGACAGAGCCGACAGTAAGCTCACAGCTCGGTGTTACCTTGAACCGGTCGCAGGCTCGGTGAGCTCGGAGCGCGGCCGGAGGTCAGGCAGACGGGAGTAACTGGGCGCTGTTCTCTGAAGGCGCACTGAGGAGTGGGGCCCTGGGCTCTCGGCTCCTCCGGGCCGGAGACCAGGAGGCCGCCATTTGTATTCCCGTCCCCCGGAACTCTACGGAAAGCGCTCAGGGAACAAAAGCTCCTGAAAGCAAACCCGAGCGGATTACTCACCCCGGCCCCGGGTAAGGGCGGTGTAATTCCGCCTGGGGCAAAGACACTTGAGAATCACTACAACAGGCCCCTCCCCCAGAAGATCAAAAAGAAATCCAGCCGAGACCAAGTTCACCTACCAAGGAGAGCGGTTTCAATACCAAGGAGAGCAGCAGAATTCCAGAGGAGGAGAAAGCCAAGCACGGAACTCATGGCTTTTTTCCTGTGATTTTTTTTTAGTCTTGCAGTTAACTTAATTTTTTCTTTTTCATTTTTTGTTTTTTTTTTTTTTATTCTCGCCTTCGGGTAAAATTTTTTTTTAACTGTTACCTTTTTCTTTTTTAACGATTTTTTACTAGTTTATCTAATATATATATTTTTTCTTTTTTACATTTTTCTTAGGTGTTTTCTTTTTTAAAAAATTTTTTTCTTTTCTTTTTTTTTTTCTTTTTTCTTTTTTTTTCTTTCTTCCTTTTTGAACCTCTTTTTATCCCCTTTCTCCCCACTCACGATTTTGGATCTCTTCTAATTTGGTTAAAGCATATTTTCCTGGGGTTGTTGCCACCCTTTTAGTATTTTACTCGCCCCTTCATTTACTTTTATCTGGACAAAATGACAAGACGTAAAAATTCAACACAAAAAAAAAGAACAAGAGGCAGTACCGAAGGCTAGGGACCTAATCAATACAGACATTGGTAATATGTCAGATCTAGAGTTCAGAATGACAATTCTCAAGGTTCTAGCCGGGCTCGAAAAAGGCATGGAAGATATTAGAGAAACCCTCTCGAGAGATATAAAAGCCCTTTCTGGAGAAATAAAAGAACTAAAATCTAACCAAGTTGAAATCAAAAAAGCTATTAATGAGGTGCAATCAAAAATGGAGGCTCTAACTGCTAGGATAAATGAGGCAGAAGAAAGAATTAGTGATATAGAAGACCAAATGACAGAAAATAAAGAAGCTGAGCAAAAGAGGGACAAACAGCTACTGGACCACGAGGGGAGAATTCGAGAGATAAGTGACACCATAAGACGAAACAACATTAGAATAATTGGGATTCCAGAAGAAGAAGAAAGAGAGAGGGGAGCAGAAGGTATACTGGAGAGAATTATTGGGGAGAATTTCCCCAATATGGCAAAGGGAATGAGCATCAAAATTCAGGAGGTTCAGAGAACGCCCCTCAAAATCAATAAGAATAGGCCAACACCCCGTCACCTAATAGTAAAATTTACAAGTCTCAGTGACAAAGAGAAAATCCTGAAAGCAGCCCGGGAAAAGAAGTCTGTAACATACAATGGTAAAAATATTAGATTGGCAGCTGACCTATCCACAGAGACCTGGCAGGCCAGAAAGAGCTGGCATGATATTTTCAGAGCACTAAACGAGAAAAACATGCAGCCAAGAATACTATATCCAGCTAGGCTATCATTGAAAATAGAAGGAGAGATTAAAAGCTTCCAGGACAAACAAAAACTGAAAGAATTTGCAAATACCAAACCAGCTCTACAGGAAATATTGAAAGGGGTCCTCTAAGCAAAGAGAGAGCCTACAAGTGGTAGATCAGAAAGGAACAGAGACCATACAGTCACCTTACAGGCAATACAATGGCACTAAATTCATATCTCTCAATAGTTACCCTGAATGTGAATGGGCTAAATGCCCCTGTCAAAAGACACAGGGTATCAGAATGGATAAAAAAACAAAACCCATCTATATGTTGCCTCCAAGAAACTCATTTTAAGCCCGAAGACACCTCCAGATTTAAAGTGAGGGGGTGGAAAAGAATTTACCATGCTAATGGACATCAGAAGAAAGCAGGAGTGGCAATCCTTATATCAGATCAATTAGATTTTAAGCCAAAGACTATAATAAGAGATGAGGAAGGACACTATATCATACTCAAAGGGTCTGTCCAACAAGAAGATCTAACAATTTTCAATATCTATGCCCCCAACGTGGGAGCAGCCAACTATGTAAACCAATTAATAACAAAATCAAAGAAACACATCAACAATAATACAATAATAGTAGGGGACTTTAACACTCCCCTCACTGAAATGGACAGGTCATCCAAGCAAAAGATCAGCAAGGAAATAAAGGCCTTAAACGACACACTGGACCAGATGGACATCACAGATATATTCAGAATATTTCATCCCAAAGCAACAGAATACACATTCTTCTCTAGTGCACATGGAACATTCTCCAGAATAGATCACATCCTCGGTCCTAAATCAGGACTCAACCGGTATCAAAAGATTGGGATCATTCCCTGCATATTTTCAGACCACAATGCTCTAAAGCTAGAACTCAACCACAAAAGGAAGTTTGGAAAGAACCCAAATACATGGAGACTAAACAGTATCCTTCTAAAGAATGAATGGGTCAACCGGGAAATTAAAGAAGAATTGAAAAAAATCATGGAAACAAATGATAATGAAAATACAACGGTTCAAAATCTGTGGGACACAACAAAGGCAGTCCTGAGAGGAAAATATATAGCGGTACAAGCCTTTCTCAAGAAACAAGAAAAGTCTCAGGTACACAACCTAACCCTACACCTAAAGGAGCTGGAGAAAGAACAAGAAAGAAACCCTAAGCCCAGCAGGAGAAGAGAAATCATAAAGATCAGAGCAGAAATCAATGAAATAGAAACCAAAAAAACAATAGAACAAATCAACGAAACTAGGAGCTGGTTCTTTGAAAGAATTAATAAAATTGATAAACCCCTGGCCCGACTTATCAAAAAGAAAAAAGAAAGGACCCAAATAAATAAAATCATGAATGAAAGAGGAGAGATCACAACTAACACCAAAGAAATACAAACTATTATAAGAACATACTATGAGCAACTCTACGGCAATAAATTTGACAATCTGGAAGAAATGGATGCATTCCTAGAAACATATAAACTACCACAACTGAACCAGGAAGAAATAGAAAGCCTGAACAGACCCATAACCAGTAAGGAGATTGAAACAGTCATTAAAAATCTCCAAACAAACAAAAGCCCAGGGCCAGACGGCTTTCCGGGGGAATTCTACCAAACATTTAAAGAAGAACTAATTCCTATTCTCCTGAAACTGTTCCAAAAAATAGAAATGGAAGGAAAACTTCCAAACTCATTTTATGAGGCCAGCATCACCTTGATCCCAAAACCAGACAAGGATCCCACCAAAAAAGAGAGCTATAGACCGATATCCTTGATGAACACAGATGCGAAAATACTCAACAAAATACTAGCCAATAGGATTCAACAGTACATTAAAAAGATTATTCACCACGACCAAGTGGGATTTATTCCAGGGCTGCAAGGTTGGTTCAACATCCGCAAATCAGTCAATGTGATACAACACATCAATAAAAGAAAGAACAAGAACCATATGATACTCTCAATAGATGCTGAAAAAGCATTTGACAAAGTACAGCATCCCTTCCTGATCAAAACTCTTCAAAGTGTAGGGATAGAGGGCACATACCTCAATATCATCAAAGCCATCTATGAAAAACCCACCGCAAATATCATTCTCAATGGAGAAAAACTGAAAGCTTTTCCGCTAAGGTCAGGAACACGGCAGGGATGTCCATTATCACCACTGCTATTCAACATAGTACTAGAGGTCCTAGCCTCAGCAATCAGACAACAAAAGGAAATTAAAGGCATCCAAATCGGCAAAGAAGAAGTCAAATTATCACTCTTCGCAGATGATATGATACTATATGTGGAAAACCCAAAAGACTCCACTCCAAAACTGCTAGAACTTATACAGGAATTCAGTAAAGTGTCAGGATATAAAATCAATGCACAGAAATCAGTTGCATTTCTCTACACCAACAGCAAGACAGAAGAAAGAGATATTAAGGAGTCAATCCCATTTACAATTGCATCCAAAACCATAAGATACCTAGGAATAAACCTAACCAAAGAGACACAGAATCTATACTCAGAAAACTATAAAGTACTCATGAAAGAAATTGAGGAAGACACAAAGAAATGGAAAAATGTTCCATGCTCCTGGATTGGAAGAATAAATATTGTGAAAATGTCTATGCTACCTAAAGCAATCTACACATTTAATGCAATTCCTATCAAAGTACCATCCATCTTTTTCAAAGAAATGGAACAAATAATTCTAAAATTTATATGGAACCAGAAAAGACCTCGAATAGCCAAAGGGATATTGAAAAAGAAAGCCAATGTTGGTGGCATCACAATTCCGGACTTCAAGCTCTATTACAAAGCTGTCATCATCAAGACAGCATGGTACTGGCACAAAAACAGACACATAGATCAATGGAACAGAATAGAGAGCCCAGAAATAGACCCTCAAATCTATGGTCAACTAATCTTCGACAAAGCAGGAAAGAATGTCCAATGGAAAAAAGACAGCCTCTTCAATAAATGGTGCTGGGAAAATTGGACAGCCACATGCAGAAAAATGAAATTGAACCATTTCCTTACACCACACACAAAAATAGACTCAAAATGGATGAAGGGCCTCAATGTGCGAAAGGAATCCATCAAAATCCTTGAGGAGAACACGGGCAGCAACCTCTTCGACCTCTGCCGCAGCAACATCTTCCTAGGAACAACGCAAAAGGCAAGGGAAGCAAGGGAAAAAATGAACTATTGGGATTTCATCAAGATCAAAAGCTTTTGCACAGCAAAGGAAACAGTTAACAAAATCAAAAGACAACTGACAGAATGGGAGAAGATATTTGCAAACGACATATCAGATAAAGGACTAGTGTCCAGAATCTATAAAGAACTTAGCAAACTCAACACCCAAAGAACAAATAATCCAATCAAGAAATGGGCAGAGGACATGAACAGACATTTCTGCAAAGACGACATCCAGATGGCCAACAGACACATGAAAAAGTGCTCCATATCACTCGGCATCAGGGAAATACAAATCAAAACCACAATGAGATATCACCTCACACCAGTCAGAATGGCTAAAATCAACAAGTCAGGAAATGACAGATGCTGGCGAGGATGCGGAGAAAGGGGAACCCTCCTACACTGTTGGTGGGAATGCAAGCTGGTGCAGCCACTCTGGAAAACAGCATGGAGGTTCCTCAAAATGTTGAAAATAGAACTGCCCTATGACCCAGCAATTGCACTATTGGGTATTTACCCTAAAGATACAAATGTAGTGATCCAAAGGGACACATGCACCCGAATGTTTATAGCAGCAATGTCCACAATAGCCAAACTATGGAAAGAACCTAGATGTCCATCAACAGATGAATGGATCAAGAAGATGTGGTATATATACACAATGGAATACTATGCAGCCATCAAAAGAAATGAAATCTTGCCATTTGCGACAACATGGATGGAACTAGAGCGTATCATGCTTAGCGAAATAAGTCAAGCAGAGAAAGACAACTATCATATGATCTCCCTGATATGAGGAAGTGGTGATGCAACATGGAGGCTTAAGTGGGTAGGAGAAGAATCAATGAAACAAGATGGGATTGGGAGGGAGACAAACCATAAGTGACTCTTAATCTCACAAAACAAACTGAGGGTGGTCAGGGGGAGGGGGGTTGGGAGAGGGTCGTGGGGTTATGGACATTGGGGAGGGCATGTGATTTGGTGAGTGCTGTGAAGTGTGTAAACCTGGTGATTCACTGACCTGTACCCCTGGGGATAAAAATATATGTTTATAAAAAATAAAAAATTAAAAAAAAATATGATGTCTGTGGGAGCAACTTGGAGGAACTGAGACCCAGCAGGGGAGGGAGAACTTTATAAAAAGAAAAAAGTAGCGATGGGTCATAACAGGGAGGAGAGGGCTCGTCAAACAGGGAGTGGACCCGCAGAAACGACAGAGAGTTCTTGGAAACTGAGATCACACAGAAATGAACAACGCAAGAGAGAGGAAGAGCATGAAGGCGAGAAGACGCTGCCGGACAGCAGAACAGAAGGCGGAGAGACCCAGGGAATACAAGGCGCCAGAGGACTTGTCCAGAAGATCCGATGTGCAAACAACGGGACGGAGAACTGAGAACAAGACAGAGAGAGGAAGAGAGAGAATCATGGAAGAGAAAATCGGATGCGTGTTCAGCACTGTGGTCCAGCCGACGGGGCCATGGGGGCCCACCCAAAGGATCAGGACATCATGCTAAGGCTCACGACTTCCAGGCAACAGAACGCTGGGAACAAAGATTTCCAGAAGGTTCTGGGCTTCATAAAAGGGTGGAGAAGCAGAATGACCTTAACTTAGCAGCGCCACTGGAACTGAAAAACAGCGGAACAATGCCCTAAATATTCTGCGGGGAAGTAATTTCCAGCCTGGAAGTCCTCACCCAGCCGAGTTATCAATAAACTTCAAATTAAGATACTCAAGATGTCAAATCATGTCCCTCCCTGGCACCGTTTCTCAGGAGGGCCCTGGAGGCACGTCCAGTGAACACAGGAAGCCAACAGAGCCAGAAGTATGTGGACAGAGTGGGAAAGGAGACACAGGAATCTCTGGGACAGACAGACAGACTAGAGGTCCCAGCTGACAGCAGAGCTGAGACGCACAGCACAGACACCTGTAGCTGAAACGTGCAAGTCAAGACAGGTGTGAACTGTGTGGGAGATAAAAGGACGGGCAAGGGAAGAAGCAAGCTTGGGACATGCCGTGTCCTGCTGAGAGGTTCCGGCCGGGGCATCAGACCCTTGACTTGCGGGCTGCCAGGAGGAGGAGGATTGGGGATACCCTAAGACCCCCACAGCAGGAAACCAGTAGATTGTGCCACCCACCAGAGCCCCCAAAAGCATCAATGAACTCCTTATTTTTTTAATAAAGATTATTTATTTATTTATTTATTTGATGCAGAGAGAGAGCGAGAGAGGGAACACAAGTGGGGGGGGGAGCAGGCTTCCCGCTGAGCAGTGAGCCCGATGCGGGCTCCATCCCAGGACCCTGGGATCCTGACCTGAGCCAGAGGCAGACGTTTAATGACTGAGCCACCCAGGCATCCCTACAAGCTCCTTATTTTAAGATGAGAGATAAATACCAAAATTATGGGCTGTGGAGTTGAAAATTGTTGCAATAAAGTCAGCAAATAACCTCAAACTACATCTTCATAGTCCTGGGGGTAATGACATGTTTTACAACACAGATCTACTCTCCCCCACAAAGGGCACCCAAAATATCTTCCAATTCGTGATCTTAAACAGGAAA
This sequence comes from Mustela lutreola, assembly GCF_030435805.1. NCBI lineage: Eukaryota > Metazoa > Chordata > Mammalia > Carnivora > Mustelidae > Mustela > Mustela lutreola. Next base: position 60,228,848 of record NC_081304.1, on the reverse strand, counting down.
CTCTGAAGTTTTGAGGGTGTCACTCAAGGCTGAACCACGACATCGGTCTCCCCAGGAAGAAACCTGAAGGATGGGGCTGTGATCTGTGTTTACTCTTCTGTTCTTTACCTTTTTTTTTTTTTTTAAGATTTTATTTTTAAGTCATCTCTACAGCCCAATGTGGGGTTTGAACTCACAACCCTGAGATCAAGAATCACATGTTCCACCGAGTGAGCTGGCCAGGGGCCCCTGTTCTGTTCTTTTTGAAAACCAACAGTTTGCTGTTGAAGATGGGGAGGGTTGAATATGTGTACATACATCTCCTCCCTGCCCAATTTCCTTAAAAAAACGGTAGAAAAATAAATACAAGAATAAGCTCATTGCTGAATTGGTAAACAAGGAAGAGTGCCATTGATAAAAAGTAGCAGTTGTGACCTTACACACGGAGAGCAGAAAGTCAAAATATTCTTAAAAAAAAAAAAAATACAGAGACGAGACTAGTAGCATAGTGGGACACATCAATATACATCTCTTATCAATTATCCCATCAAGAGTGTCCCCCAAAACACAATTATAGCTATAATTAACAAACATAAATCAGATATGTATATGATTTCATCACCTACTAACAAGCATTGTATATTTACACAGACTCACCAGACTACAAAGGAAAAAAAAATTTTTTTAAAGCATTTAACAACAGAGCATTATTTAAAAAAAAAAAAAAAAAACTAGCCACAGAAAGTTTTTCCAAAGATTTCCAACAAAATTCAAAAAACACAGATCACGTAAAAATTAAAGACAGCACAGTCCCGTGGGATGAGGAGCAACTCGGGGAAAACCTGATCAGCGAAATATTTTATTAGGAAATAAGAAAGAAGAGAAACAAATCAGCTCTCAGCTTAGTAAGTTAGATGCTACACTATGAGATTTTTTTTCTTAAGGCGGAATGAAAGATTCAATCTTTGCAGCTTAAAGTGAAAAAGAATGAGTTAGGGGGAAAAATGCTATGGACCTGGATAAACGAAAAACTGGTCATGTAAAAATTCTGATTAATCGGACACAAACCTCTGGCAAGCCTGCAAAGCATAAGAAAGAGAAGACACTCATGTACTTGATACTTTGAAGACATGAATGGAGATGGAAAGGAGATGTGAGAGGGCAGAATACAGGATACAACGTTGCCCATGAGTCTGCTGTAACTATTCTACTAGAGAATAAGAATTTCAGGGGCGCCAGGGCTGAGGGGCCGCAGGGGGGCTCAGCCAGCTATGTGTCTGGCTCTTGGGTTTTGGCTCAGGTCCTGATCTCAGGGTCCCGAGGTGGAGCACCACATGGGGCTCCACGCTCCGTGGGGGGTCTACTTAAGAGTCTTCTTCTTCCCAAGCCCCTCCCCCCTGCTGGCAGCACTCTAAATAAATAAATAAATGAATAAAACCTTTTTAAAAACAATTTCAAATGTGACCCAGGGCAAGGCAAGAATCTGAGATTATCAGAGAAGCAGAGAAGCAGATTAGATTGTCCAAAACCCAAAATATAAAGGCACCCAAGTCAAAGGCTTTATGGGGCTCGTCTACGATGCAGTCAAGGGATGAATGGGTCCCATGTCACTGACACTGCTCTGTAGCGTCAGAAAAAGTGGATGGCCTCTAGAATCATTCCCGGGGGTGAGGCAAATCCTGAAAACGACAGTCTGCGAGCACACGGTGTGAGCCCGGGTGCACATGCCTCATTTCGTAAACAAACTCATTTTATGAACACAGATGCAACAACTCTAAGTAAAATATTAGCAAATTAAATTTAGGAGTGCATTATGTGAAGACGTTAAGCCTGTACACGTAGGATTTATTCTAGCAATACGAAAGTGGTTCAAGACTAGCAAAATATTAATGGAGTGTGCTATTATAAGAAGTCATTAAAAAAACCCACGGGGGGATTTCTGCTTCCAGAAAGATGGAGTGGATGTACTTTTGCCCATTCCTCCTGCTAGGACGTTATGTGTGAAAAAAGCACGAGGGCCGTCAGGAAGAGGAAGACAGAGCGTCTCGAAACTTTGAGACCCGAGGAACAATGCGGTAGTGAGATCCCCGGGCTTCGCACGTTCCAGGAGCGAAGCTGCAGGTGGGAAAAGCCGACAGAAGCTTGCTCTCTCAAGCCAAGGGACCAGAATAGGAGCAGCCTGGCGAGGCAGAAAACTTTTAAGTAATAACTGCTTTGCTCCAGCAGAACACAGCATAAAAATTATGCCTCTCCCACCGCCACTCCCTCCAAGGCTCAGCAAAGGCCAAATGGAGAGTCTAGACTTCACCCCTCCAGATAATCCCTGGGCTCCCCACCCAACAGGGGGATGTCCCAGAAGGCTGAGTGGAGAGCCTGGATGTCCACCACCACCCAGAAGTAACAAGGACTGTGCCCCTGTGGTGTCCCTGGAAGGGGGCACTTCTGCTCCCACTGTAGCTGGGGAGGTATCAGTGGAAGCCTTGTGGGGAACCAGGGAGCCCACAGCCCCAGGGATGGAGAGCCCCCTGCCCCCGCCTGCCACACCAGCATGGGGGGAGCCTGCCATGGAACCAGGACATCTGTCCCCACCTGGCAGTAACGAGGCAAGGCGCCTCCCCCTGCTGGAGAGGGGTCAGAGGAATCCACCCAAAATCCAAGGTTGGAATAAGACCCAATCTAGGCTTCGACCCAAAGTTATTGGGTGCACTAGGCAGGACAACCACAAACTGGGTGGAAACACAGAATCAGTAGGTGGCAGGTTGGATTGCGTCCCCCAAAACGATATGTGGAAGTCCCAACTGCAGGACGTCAGAATGGGACCTGGTTTGGAAATAGGATCGTTGCAGGTGTAATTGGTTAGGGTGAGGTCATACTCCAGACTCCGGATCCAACAGGACTGGTGTCCTTACAATGAGAGGAGAAGAGATGCAAGACAGACAGACAGAGAACACCGCAGAAGGACAGACGCAGAGACAGGAGGGGTCATCCACAGGCCAAGGATGCCGGCTGTCACCGGAAGTTAGGAGAAGCATGGGGAGACAGGAGCAACGTTGGGTCTTCCAGAGGAACCTCGATTTTGGACTTCCGGCCCCCAGAACCCAGTAAGTCTCTGTTGTCTTTCACTTTATCACAAGAGCTCTGGGGAACGGATACAGATGTCACCTCGGGTCAACAGAGATGCTGGAATCGTCTGATAAGGATTTTCTATCAGTTGTCACAAAATAATATAACAAGCAAAGATAGACACCATAGAAACTAACAAAGGAACAAAAAGCAGAAAAACCAGCAAAGAAATAGAGATATAAAAAGCCGAATGGAAATCTCAGAACTGAAAAAGAGAGTGACCAAAACAAGACCCCTGGGGAGGTGGGGGGCGGTGGAGGAGGAAGGGAAGGAGGAGAAACCTGTGGGCTTGGATACGAGCAACAGAAAGTACCCGGTCTGAGTGACAGAGAGAAGACAGACTTAAAAACAAATTCACAGGAACTCAGGGACCCAGAGAACCAATTACAACCAGCAAATACTCGTGTCCTCAGATCCCAGGAGAACAGGGCGAAGAAGGCGGGGCTGATGCACGGCTCCGAACACGACTGAAGACTTCCCAAATGTGGCAAAAGATGCACAGCCACGGATGCGAGATGGCGGGGAAATCCCAAATCAGATAAACCTAAAGAAACCCATGCAAAGACACATCACAGTCCAACTTCTAAAAATTAAAAACAAATTAAAAAAAAAAAAAAACCTTGAAAAGTAGCAAGATAGACGCTGGGGGTGGGGGTCGGGCAGGGACACATTGTAACCCTTGAAATGAATACAACACTGCACGTTAATCACGCTTCAATTTAAATAGAAACTTTAAAAAGAGAAAAAGTAGCAAGCCTGACACAGCACCTTGCCAAAAGGGAAAAGGTAGCCATACATGGGGGACCCCGGAGGCCAGAGTCAAGAAGGAGTAACTCCTCCAGCTCCACCAAGAAAAAGGAGAGCAGAACAAACCCAGATCATGTGGGAGGAAACAAACAAATCTGAGAACAGAGATCGATGAATTGAAAACAGAAACACGGCAGAGAAAACCAATGAAACAGAGAGCCGGTTCTTTGGAAAAACTCAATAAAATTGACAAGCCTCTAGCAACAGTGGCAGAAAAATGGAGAAGATACAAATTAACGATGTGGTCACAAAAGAGGGAACACAGGGACCGATTATGTCCTTGTAAATGTGACACGCGCACAGGGCGTCCGTCGGGGACAGCTCGGATAACAGGGAGAGACCGACCATGGGTGCAGGCGGGCGAGGGGCTCCCCCAGCTCCCCACAGAGGGGTCGGCCAAATGGTGAGGACACAGGTGGGAGCGTGAGACCGTTCGAGCCTACGGAGCATGTGTGTGAGTGGACGTGTGTGTGCACACACGCGCGTGTGTGTGTGTGTGTGCACATGTGCACTTGTTCAGGTGACGGCAGGTTGGCAGGGAGAATGATGCCAGAGAGGTCTGACATCCTCTACACCCAACGGGAGTCATGGAAGCCTTTCAGGAGGGAGACGGATGGTCGAATCTATTTAGATAGGTCGCTTGGAGGGAAACGGCCATCAGCAGAGGAGTCTGGGGACGTGGAGCTCGAAGAGTACGTTCTTGCGGCCATGAGAACCCACGGTGGCAGCTCCCAGAGGAAGGGCTGGAGGGCCGGGTCCCCAGAGCCTGACAAGGACAGGCTGCTCTGTATAATGGCCCCAGGGCTCCAGGGCAAACTCCACAGCCCGTGAGCCCACGGTGCCTACAGAAGCAGAGGACAAAAGGGGCTCACAGACACCAAGGGTGCTGATTCAGCCGGACCAAGTTCAGTTCAGCACGGCCACCCTGCAGCCCTCCCGGATTACTCCAATCCCATGCTCCGGCCACTCCCTCTGAACACCCAGCGTGGGATCACAGACTTTCCTAGCACATCCACCTAGTGCCATCAGTCCTCCCAGGAGCTCCTCACCCAAATGGGCTCCCATCTAGCCGTGCGTCTCCCAGCACAGTTAGGGGGACTCGAACCCCCACGCCCCGGGTGCTGAAGGTTCACTGTCTGCTTGCTGGTCATCACTCACGCAAGTTGCCTGAGGTTTGATGGTCTCAAAATAGGAGAGGGGGGTTTTCCCCTTCATTCCCTTCTTTTGCCGAAAATAGCCGGAAAATAAAATCAGGACGCCAGGTCTGCTCTCCCAATGTCAGAAGAAAAACCTACAGTGTCTCCAGTTAAGAGACTTAACACACAGTCTCTTGCGCACGGAGACAACGCCCCTAACCTGTCCCGATTCTCAGGACTGGGACCCAGCCTGGAGTTTTGTTCGAAGCGGAGACCGAGGCCACACAGAGCTGTGTGCGCTCCCGCGTGCGCACAACGGAGCAGGGACCCCCAGCGCTTGGGGTGCCTCTCGGAGCTCTGGCTGTGGATAGATCAGGGCTCTTAGGAGGCCAGAGTCACCGACCAGATCGAGGCCAGGGTCAGCGCTCAGCCCAGCGTTGGTGGGGCTGCATGCCCCTCGCCGGCATCCTGGGACAACTTGGTGTCCTTGGCCCCAGGATCCCCGCCAGGCTCGGGCAGCAGCTCTGTGGATGACACAGGGACAGCAGGGAACAGGGAGACGTCAAGGGGACTGTCTCTAATCAGAAAGCTGCCTCTTCATATCCCATCATGGGAATTGGGAAACTAGGGCCCTCAGACCAAATCTGTTAGCTAAGGATGGTTTTCACATTTTTTTTTTAATTTTATTTATGTATTTGAGAGAGAGAGAGAGAGAGAGCACAAGCAAGGGAGCAGCCGAGGGAGAGGGAGAAGCAGACTCCCCGTTGAGCAGGGAGCCCAATGTGGGACTTGGTTCCAGGACCCTGGGATCATGACCTGAGCCGAAGGCAGACGCTTAACTGACTGAGCCACCCAGGCGTCCCAACCTTCCACATTATTTTAAAGAGTTGTTTTTAGGAGGAAGGGAGGGGAAGGGGAGGGAGAAAGAGAGGCTAAGTGTCCTCTTACGTGACCCTCAAAGGCCAAAACAGTTCCTCTGGCCCTCCCTGGGAAAGTTTCCCGGCCCCAGCCTAGAGCAGGGAGCTGGAGTTTCTATCCAAGCTCAGAGACTGAGAAGTGGAAAAGCACATAATGTTGATTCCTTCATGATTGGATCTCAAGCTCCTTTTGAAGGCAGCAGAGACCCGTCCCAGGGGCACCTTCCTCTCCCTGGGATCACGGTTACGTGACCGAGGCAGCTGGACGCGGCTGGGTGCTACAGGGTCACCCAACCGCACAGGCATTCCTCTGCCTGTGAGGGTCTCCACAGCTGGGGTCGGACCCCTGGGGAGCTCGTCCAATGACCCAGCCAGGGTTCAGCACTCTGGACCACCACTGGAGTAGGGGTTTCTCCGCATCTGAGCCTGCTTTCTCCCTGCTTCCCCAGCACCCTCCCTGCTCCAGATCCCCCAGAGTCCCCCAGGACGGTCCCAGGAAGTGGGGACCCGGGGGTGGTCTAGATGGGATGCACATGCAACACGCTTAGCCTTTCCCCCACTATTTCGGGGGTTTTTTTGTTGTTGTTTTCCTTCTGCCAGTATTTGGAATTTTTTCTGTTCCCGAAACCAGATGGCAGCTATTCCTCTAGACCTAAACATTTTTGTCTAAATGTCCAAAAGAGTTTTCTGTTCTAATAGCATTATTTTTGGACCAGAAAAGAAAAAAAGAAAAGAAAAATCCAGGCATAGAATCCACGATGGTTTCTTTCCCACCCCACACGCCTCTGCTCCGAGCCAACGCATTTAGAAGGATGGGACAGCAGGAAGGTTTTACAAGGAGCACCGGAAAGGTCTGTGGGACCGCAAGGCTGTCTTCCTGGTGTGCTAAGCTCCTCCGTGTTAATGCATTTGTTTACTTGCATGTTTGCTCACGGGGACCCTGGGAGCCAACCGTCATGTTACTCGTAGGACGCTTGCCAGCCGATCGTGAATCTGCTCTTAGCTTGCCATCAGCCACCGTGAAAGCATGTGCAGCATGAAGGAAACCACCAACACTGCAGATCAGGGCGGCCCCTCACCCCCCATCCCCCGGGGTCTGGTGTCCCACGTCCACCAGCACACACCTGCCAGACTCTGCCACACTCCACCACGGATCCAAGGCGGGTTTTCGGAACGCCGTGTCACGAATGTCATCACGGCCAGGCGGGCGGGGGCTCCTGGGGGCTGTCCACGTCTGGGTAGCCCCCCCGCCAGGCATTCGCACTCCCCGTGCTCCAGACACAGGTTACCAGGGGGACAAAATCACCCCAGTCAAGAACCTCCATCCTAAACAGACTGGAAAGATGGTGGTTTCACGTGGCCTCCCTGCAGATGACCAGCCGTCCAAGAAGCCAGCTGGCCAGGTCCAGCTCAGCACGTACCTCTGTGTGTGCCCTGCCTCTTCCCTGCCTCCCCTGTCTTCACCGCTGCTTCCTGAGGTCACACTTCCCAATGCCACGGGAGCGTTTGTCTGTGGCTGTCTCCCCTAGAGAATCCAGGCTGATGGGATTCCATCCTGGGATTTGGACGGGGAGACAGGGAGGAATGTGACCCCCTGGGGGTAGAGGGTGCTGCTGAGGTGCCCGCAGATAAGCTGGAGGAGCCGCGTGGGGCAGTGTCCACAGCGCAGGACTGCGAGTGAGTCTGCCACAAGGAGGCATGGGACGGAAGCCCAGAGCAGCGTGCCTGCCGAGAGCGCGGACCAGAGTGGGGCAGAGCCAGGTGCCCTCCCTGCAAACGGCCTCCGTGCAAACTCCCTCTCCCTGTGCTCACCCACGTGGATGCCCATTTCTGCAACCAAAAAGCCCCGACGGAAATATGTGCAAAGACCCTCATCTCCCAGCATCTCATGCCAAGGCCTGTGGCAGCCCAGCCGCAAGAGGAGCATCTCGACGATGAGAGTCATTCTCTCCTGGGAGGGAGGCAGTGAACTCCTCCTCTCCCACTGGGGCCATTCCAAAGGGGGTGGACGGCCAGCCTTTTGTCGGAAATATGGCAGGTGGGTGGATGACCTCCGCTTCCCTTCCCTCTCCGGGCTCTGAATTTCCATGATCCTTGGACTGCGAATTGGAAAACCTGGGTTCTTTGTGCTGATTCTGTGGCCTGTTGGCTGCTTGCCCCTTAGCGAGGCTTCCCTTCAAACCGGGCTCGTTTTCCTCCTACATATAGAAAGAGGTTTAATGTCATCCTTGTGAAATATTTGAAAACCATGACGTTCACAGGCCAGATGTCAGAATTAGGAGCCCAGGTAATACTAGTAGGTAAGAACATAAAGAACTCTACAAAGAACAAAGTAAGGCCCGGCGTGTGGGTCCAGCAATCTGCATGTTAGCACAGGAGGCCTAGAACACAACTCCATAACCACGGGCATAGGAAAAAAAAACCTCGGGAAAAAAATTAGTTAAATAATTTCATTGAATTAGCAGGGTGACATGGCTAGCAAGAAATGAGTACCATCTAGGCCGTATCAATAGAAGTATAGTGTCCAGAATATGGGAGGTGACCGTGTCACTGTCCTTTATGCTACTCCAGACTCACCTGGGACAATGAGTCCCCCAAACTCGCAAAGGGACACAACATGAGAGTGGCTTAAGGTAAATGAAGGACCAGAATCTGTGTCCCTGGAAAACATCTGAAGGAGGCAGGGGTGATCCTCTTGCAGAAAGGAGGATAGAAGGGGATGGGAGCACCAGCCTCAAGGACCTGAAGGGCCGTGGGTTAGGGCAACAGTCCCGCTCTGTGGCTCCATTATCTGGACCTCGTTCAAAGAACCCCAGGGGGTGGGAGCTGCAGACAGACTGATCACACAGAGTCTTAGCGGAGCGGGGCCAGATGGCTCCTGCAGGTCCTGGACAGAAGGACGGCCGTAACAGTACCAGCAGCCACATGTTTGCGAGCTTTCTGCCTGCTGAGGACTGAAGTCAGTGCTCTACCCATATCCACATTTGCAGAAACCCTGGAAGGCAGGCACTACCCTGTCCACTGTGTACAATGTTACACAGCTGTACGGTGGAAGTTGCGGGAATAAAGCCCCTACCCTCGGACTCTGAGAAGTCCTGGACTGGACTTAGGGGAGGAACCATGAAAAAGCAGGAGCACCAGCTGAGAGCACACTAACACAGTACCAGAGCTCGGGCGGCACACAGGACAGACCGGCGGGCCCGATACCAGGTGCTTTGCATACATCACAGCCCATTCCCCGGCACAGCCCTTGGAGGCCATAACCTCCACGCCCATCCACGCAAGGGGAAGCAGAAGCATGGACACTGAAGGAACTTGTCCAAGGTCACTGGTTAGGAAGTGGTGGTGGAGCTGGAGGGTTCTTACTTGCTACCTGTCCTGCCCCCCACATGAACAAGGGCTCGGTGGCCTTCTGGACCCCAGCATCTGCTCTTCCCCACCTTCAAGTCTGAGACACAGACAAGCCCCTTTTCCCCACCACAAATTCTTGCCAAAATAACTGAATGGCAGGAGGGTCCCTCGGCCCCCACAGCAGCTGGGCTCCATCCCACACAGTGGTGACGCATGCTGTCCTCGGACACAGACTCTGGCCACCCCGTGGCCGGCCCCTCCCGGGACCCCCCGCCCCTGAAGCCCGGCTCTGCCTCTCCGCCACTTTCCTCCACACCTCCAACAAGGGCGGCTATTTTGGGTGAGAAATGGGGCAGGCAGAAAAAATTTCATTCGAGCAATTAAGGAATCACTGCATTTTTCATGATTAACTTCATGTTCGCAGATTGAATGCAGAAAGCTGTTAGCAGAGCATTTCCATTTCTGTACCTGACATGAGCAATGGGAATATTTGTTCTGCCCGGGAGGATTACACCTTCCATTAATCTCCGTTTTATTGAAAGTTTAAATAACAGACAGACACAATGTGATCAATTAGCAGTGTAATTCCAAGGAGATGTCATAGTAAAATTAAATCTCGAGCACATTCGCACCAGAGATGCCTGCGAGTTCTCTCCAGCCCCCTTCCGCCACCGCAGTATGTACATTTTAATTGAAAGTTTATTCTGCTATGTGCCTCGTCTACTAAATTTTAATTTAACATTGTAATGAGAAGGGTGTTTCTGAGCAGCTCTGCACAGACAAGTGGAGGAGGTTTTCACAAATCAGGAGAACAAGTAAATTTGCAACACTTTCCCGGCAGCTATGGGAGGACAGGACACACCCCCCTCCAACGCGCTGAATCCTTCAGAGGTATCCCCGAGCCTGGAGAACCAGCCTAGGGAACACTGGACACCTGTGGCAGCTGGAGTCCCAAGAGAATGGCTTCTCAGGTCAGGACACGCACAGGAGAAACAGGCAAAACCAGAGGCAGGCACCTCTTCTCCCCAGTCCCTCCTCTGGTATACCCCTAGAGCCTCCTGCTGGCAAAACCCAGGGAACCCTCCACTGGCCAGGTGAGAAGAAGGTTCGCAGAGTCTGGCCTGGCTTTGCGGAGCCGAGCACGGAAGAGCAGGTCTGCAGCTGAGGGGCGGGCGCTCGGAAACATCGATAATACTTCTGGGAATGTCACTCTGCCTCCCTGACCCTTAGCTTTTTCCACTGTAACACGAGGACGGCGGCAATACCCAGTTCTCGGTATCGCAGTGAGAATCCAGCCAGGTGGGGGCTGGGCGTGGGGGGGACGGTACCGGGCACAAGCAGGAAGGTTTGATCTTTTCCACTGCCCCTGAGAGAAATCACAAGGGAGCTTGTCCAGGAGGATTGACCCTTTTGTCTTGAAAGGTGACGTCAACCGAAAAAGTGATTCTGGGGGGGCAGAGGTCGCAGGAAAGCTTGACTGCGCTGGGAGGGGGTCTGAGGCTCCGGCTGCAAGAGGATGAAGATGAGGGACAGAGCCTGCGCCGTCCCCAAAGGCGGGACAAGGGCAGGGTGAGCAGCAGCCTGGCCTGTTTCATCAAAGCCAGCGGCCAGTCACCGCAGGGCCCCCAGCCTTGAAGCTCGGCACCCCCAGACCTCCTCTAACCTGCTCCCCACGCACCTGTCCGGGGTTCAGAAGGCGCAGGGGCGCTAGTGGCCACTGCTGGTGAGAGATGGTGTTGCACCCCAGCCTCAAGGGATGCTGTTAGTGGAGGACCCAGCAGTCCCTGAAGGGCGACCGGCCAACGTCCAGGACTTAAGTCATTCTGTGCAAAGGGGACGAAGGAAGTCACAGCTTTGCCTCCTGCTCCTCTCACTTCCGTTCCAGCCCCACTGCCTTCTCACACACCGCCAGGCTCCCCGGGCAGGTGTCCCTCCTGGTACACCAAGGGAGAGGTGTCCCTGCTGCACCCGTCCCTGTCCCCTGCCTCCCTGCCCCTGCTCCCTCTGTCCCCACCGTTCCCTCTGCCTCTGCTTGCTTCGTGGTCCCTGACCACATGTCACCTCCTCGGGGAGGCCACCTTCACGGCCCCTATAATGGCAACAGTCCCTCTCGCACTTGCCTACTTTTGGTTACCACACGTGTTCCCTGCCTTCCTGGTCTCTGTCTCTTCATGTTTTCCTTCTGCATCTCCAGAATGTGAATCCCGGAGGGGAGGGGGATGTGCTCACCGTCTCCGTTCCACCAGCAGCTCCTGCACATCCTAATAGTCACTCAGAAATTATGTGCCACATTAGAGACAAAGAGTGTGATGTGACTTCACGACAGTACTTGGAAGGTGATTCCCGTACCTCCAAGCAGACTTGCTGTGAGTCGTGCTAAGGCTTTTCTCAGCGGGGACTCAGCCAGGATCCCCATGAGCAAGGAGCCTACCGTCTGGAAATCAGGACTCTGTCGGTGTAGCGGGTCCTCCCCGATCCCTCCTGAAATGCCCCCTCTGGTCTCTGTCGGCGAGGAGCATCCCACAGCCCGGAAAGGCCGCTTGTCTACAGTGGAGGCAGGGCGGGGGTCTCGGGCACCGTCCGGCATAGGAGAGAAGCCAAGAGGCTGTTTCCCCACCTGCGCCACCCCTGCAGAGGCCAGCCATCCAAGACAGTCTGTGGGACATGTGGAGGCGTCCCGTGCTCGTGGTGCTGTTATCCTCTCCCTCTGTGTCCACACGGAGAACATCTGTTAAACCCTCACGATGACCCATCTGCGACTTACTAACAGAAGATAACGGGGAGTTAGGGTTCCCTTCCAGAAACTCCCTGTGCCACCACCTTGGCTATGATGCAACTCACCCGGTAACGCGACAGCCCCCAAGCCCGCTGCCGTCAACCCAAGCAGCGTATTCCCCGACCAGCCCCAGCCGCTAACAGGCAAGTAATTGGTAACTTGGCAACAGGAGATTTTTCCAACACTTACAGCGGGGGAGCCCTCGGAGGCCGGCCAGCCTCCCTCCTGAGTACGGTGTTCATGGAGCCCCAGAGAAATGCTGAAGATCACGGCACCTTCGATGAGAAACGGCGGTCAAAACCAGCTTCCCCGGCCGGCGGGGTCCTGGGTGGGGGGGCGTCTCCCCACGGTGCCCGCGGCGGTGCCTGCGGCTGGGCGGCGTGTCCCAGCGCCCGGTGGGTAGGGCGGCGGAAAGACACAGTCTTCTTCCTTCCTCTTCCTCCGCCTCCGGCCGGCAGACCCAGTCATGCCTCACCGGGGACGTCCCCCCCCCGCCCCCCCCAGAACCTCCTGGATCTTGGATTCCTTCGGCTGCCACACGACAGCCTCCCAGAACTGTCACCCAGAGCGGGAGGGTGCACTCCCAGGGACCCCCCCACCGACCACGGCACCCGCCCACCTCCTCCCGTCTCACAGGCCTGGCAGACCTGCCCGTGTCTCCGTCCTGTCTCCGTATCAGCCTTAATTGCTCGTGTTGCGATTCTGGCCTCAAGGGCAAGGTTTTCCACATCGGAATTCCTCAACAGGTTTCCAGTTTTCTTACCAGAAATGTCACTCTGGCATCATAAATACCAACCGTCTCTCCGTCAGGTGGTTGCGCTCAGGGCCTTCCGAAAGCAGAGGCCACACACAGCCCCCTCTCGGGAGGTCCCCTGAAGCCCCACACGGCCGGTCCCGAGGCCTCTGCCTCCGGCCTCCTCCACGAACCTCTCATCTCCCCAGCTCCCTCATCTTGCCAAGAATCTCCCCAAGGTCAGAGCCGACCACACCAGCCCCCATCAGAGAAACAGAGCCGCAGCCGGGACCACAAGGGTCAGGGATGGGGAGCCCAGTGGGAGTCAGCCCCGCCACTCCGAGTCCAGCTGAAGTCCTGCGACGGAGAAGCTGATCTGGAGGGGCGGCTCCCAGCGCTGGGAGCCAGAGCCCAGCCACAGTGGGAGGCGTTACCCCCCACCTAACGGGGCAGACGGGAGGACATGGGGCCACAGACGCCCATCAGACAGAGCACGGAAGGATCCAGCAGCTTCCAGGGAGGGTCTGAGGAAGGCACACCCGCCCCCACCCCTCATGTCCTCCGGTCTTCTCCTGGAGCTTGCTGACCAAGCACAACATTACCAGTCAGCAAGGAGCCCCCTGGCGGGTGCCCTCCCAAGTGGGCCGGCCTCCTGGTGCACGGAACAGGGCAGGAAGGGCAGAGTTCGGGTCCAGGGTGGAGGGCCGGGTCTAGAGGTGGGAGCCCCAAGGAGTGAACCCAGGTAAGATCTGGTTATAATTATCTACTGCCCTCCTGCCCCTGCCACCTTCCTGAGACTTCATGCTCTCTTCCCACCAGGCAACCTGCTTCTGCCACCTTGGTCCGTCTGTCCCAGCTCAAGCCCGCAAGGTCACCAATGAACGCGAGAATGCAGAATCCTCCGGTCCTCTCTCCTTCCTCTTACAAATTCCATTCTCCGGACAGACCCTCTCGTTCCCTCCAGTGCACTTTGCCCCTGAGTCCCGGTCCACGGCAGCTTTGCAGGACCGGGAGCCCCAGGGGGGAATGCCAGCGAAGCAGCAGGAGGAAAAGCACAGGGGAGCCGCTCCTAAAATCCGGATCTCGGGGCCCCAGCTGGGCACCGGGCCTCACAATACCCCCCGTGCCGTCAAGCCAGGACCCGAAGCTCTGCAAAGTTATGCTCTGCGGCTCTGGTTCTGGACAGCCACTTGCGCCCCTCCTGCAGGACTAACCCAGCATGCCCACATACTGCTCGAAGGAGCCTTCTTCTAAATGCAGGCAGTGAGGGGAGACAGGAGGCTGGAAGGAGCTGTCACGGTTCCCCTAGATAAGCGGGCAGGTGCAAGCCCAGCACAACATCCTTACACAGACACCAGGAAACCTGCCCGGAAACACCCTGGGGCCGACGCCTCCTCTTGTCCTGTGTGTAGTTCCGGCTGAACTCTCTGCTCCCTCCTGCTTGCAACGGGCCGTTCCCGCTGGCTGGGGTCCTGCAGGGGCTCGCCTGGTGGTCTTGCCAATGAAAAATGAGCCTCGCCGTCCATCCTACAAATCCACAGCCTTGCCTGACAGCTCACAAGACTCGTAGCCAGGAACGGCAACTGCGGGGAGGTCCAATTACAGCAGAGGGGTTCCTCCCACAAAGGGCTCAAACGAGCTAACAAGCTGTTTGGGAAGGGCGGGAGCTCCCAATGCCCTGCCTGCTGCCGGAGAGGCTGCTCCCAGCTGAGCCCGAGTCTGTCTTGTTCATCAGTCTCGTGGACCGAGAGAGAGAGAGAGAGAGAGAGACAGAAAGAGAGAGAGGAGGTGGTCAACCTCACTGGCCAAAGAAGCAATTTCTGCAAAGCACAGTTCTGGATAGCTTCTCCTCCCCACGCTCAAATACCTTCCGTGGCTCCCACCGCCCACAAAATAAACGACACACTTCCCCCTGTCCGGTGACCAGAAAATTCCTCTTCCGTGCCCCTGGGCCTCTCAGAGGGCAGTCTGTCGGTCACGGGATCAGAATGGGCACCCCATGGCCCGGGCAGCTGCTTCGAAGGCAAATGTGTGTGCCCACTCCCAGTTCCTGAGTTGGGATCTCAGAGCAGTGTGGAGGCGAGGGATGGGGTCCCAGAGTCTAACCAGCTTCCTTGGAGGATTCTCAGCACAGTCACCCGTCCACTGACCCATGCGACTAACCAGGAAGCCGGCTGCAGGCACCTCGGGGGGCTGGTGGGGGAGGCAGGCAGGAGACACTCACCCTCTGCTCCCTGGGGGAGCTCCAGGCGAAGGCTGTGGGCCACGCAGGTGAGCACAGGTGGACGCTCACATGATTAGTGGCGTCAGTGCAGCTGGGGCGCACACGTGGGGCCTGGGCAGGCAGCACACGTGGGGCTAAAAGCTGCCTGAGTCCAGCTGGGTCCCTGCCAACTGCACCCCGATGGTGTGGCCCTGGGTGGGTCTCCAAGCCTCTGTCACTCTCTATAAAAGCGGCTGATCATACAGAACTCCGACTTTGGAGCTGCCTTTCCCGAGCCCGAACTCAGCTCCCCTGGGCAGATGCACAAAGCCCTAGGCCGTGGAATAAACCTCCCAGGGGAGTAGAAACAGTTGAAGAAAAAATGAAGAGTGGGCTCATCCTCTGGGCAGCCTCTATTCTGCACCAGAACGTTCCTTCCAGCGGCACACGTGCCTGAGGCAGCCACTAGCTGTTCTGCTGGGAGAGCCGGCCAAGGCGGCAGCGTCCCGGGGTTCGGCCTCGAACGGAAGCTCTCTGTGCAGCAGGTCTGGGCCTCAGCCTCCCCTGGAAGCCTGAGTGGGGGTGCCTGGGGTCCGGAGCCCTGGGTCCAGAGACCTCACCTCTCGTCACCTCATCTCCAGCCAACATTTGCTGAGAGCCTCTGCTATGCGTCCAGGGCCCCCCACTCCAAGGGAGTCCAGAGCCAGGCCCAGAGGAAGGACAGCCGCTGCGGGGTAGGGACCTCGGCCAACGTTCCAAACCCTACGGGGCTCACAGGGCGAGGGGCTGGTCTGGGCAGGGTGAGCCCGTTAGCAGTGTCCCTGCTGAGCTGTGACCCTCCCTCACTCGGGGGCAGACAGGGCAGGGGGCCGCATGAGCCCCCCGCCTCCGGTCACAGAAGGAAGAGGAAGGACACAGGGTCCCCGTCTGCGCCGTGCTGAGCCAGGCCTCTGAGGGCTGCGTGGTGGGGAACGGTGGGGGTGGGGTGGGTGGCCTGCAGGGGCTCCTTGGCCCGTCATGCTCCTGCCTCGTACTTAGACGCACAGAAGCATAAAACAGGCAATTTAGACTTGACCCCGAGGTTACCCAGCTACGCTGGGAAGTAACGATCTGGCAAGCAGATGTAACAATCCTGTACGTTTGCCTACTATTACCGAGTTACGCTTCATTTCCTCTGGCGGGCACCTGTGGGTGTGATCAGTGTCCACACTCACCCCTGCAATGGCCCAGAATGACCCGCTGCAGGGCGGGGCATCCCACCCCTGCCCGGGAGTCTTCGCCCTCATGCTCTGGAGCCTGACTGGCCAGAGCCTCCGGGTTCGAAGCTCGGTGGGCAAGACCCAGGTCCTTCCGCAGGAGACAGGGCCACCCTGCGTAACCATAGGGAAGGGCCTCGGGCAGCACAACGGAGCTGCTGGGGAGCATCTCAGCTCCAGACATCAGTGGCACATGCGGTGGAAGCGAGTGGTGCGGGAGGCAAGCTGGACCGGGAAAGAGAAAAATGACAAGGAGCCGAGGAAAAAAGGCTGATGACCCCAAACGTGACCATCAATCTTTCTGGCAGAAATGGACACCCGGCCAGGCTCAGGCACCCAAAAGAGAGGGATGCGGGTGTGGTGACGAGGGCTCTGGGACCCTGTGCTTCACATCCCTGTGGAACTTGGCGTCTGAGTCCGGTCTGAAGACCTCACGGGCAGAAGTTGGCTGAGGAAGCCTGTGGCTGCACCATGGGGCCGCGGACAGCAAGGTGGTCTTAGAGAAGCTTCCCCAAGGGGGTGCCCAGCAGGGCATCAGGGCCCCAAAAGACAGGCTGTCGGGGAGGACATCTCTGGGAATCAGAGGCCAAGGGAGCGCCATAACTGCCCCCCTAGGGAGGGGCGGGGGAAGGAACCCCCAGAGCTGGAACGGGGGAGACATGTGGAATTCCAGGCCCCTGTGGTTCACCCCTTCGCTGTGGGACAGGCGCTCTCTCCCTGGCCACACCACATGCTGCACACAGTCCGTGTCATCCCCTCAGCTCCGGGGTGGGCAGTGACTTGCTAAGGCCAAAGGTGTGTAGCCTGAGGGGTTGGAAAATGCGCTTGCTTGGTTAGGCCTGGACCCCTGATCACCCCGGGGACCCACCACAGGAAGGACATGCTCGGGCGTCCCCCGAACCCAGGCTTCCTAAGGAGGAGCCGTGAACCAAACCCACAGCCTGGAGCTGACCCACCCACCAGCCACGGTCTAGACGAGCGGACCCACATGCCCCTGCCGGCCCTGACCAGGAGATCACACGCTGGGTCTAGGGCACTGAGTTCTGGGACCCTTTCTCATGTGGTAACACCCCACGAAGGTCGGCCCTGGAGGTCCAAGACGCCTCAGAAGCGCCTGGGAGAGGAAGAGTGGGCAGCGAACAGCACCGGTGCCCACGGGAGTATCACCAGATGCCCCACGAGGCAGACCACTCCTGCCCTCTGACTTCTCCCTGCCCTCCCCGTGGCCTGCCCTGCAGTTTCTGGCCCTGCCCAGGTGACCCCACAACCACGGAACCTCCCAACACAGGTCTCCCGCCAGCAGCGTCCTCTGACCGAGGGCGCTGTCCCACGCGGACTCTGCTCTGGAGGCAGGCGCTGCGGTAACAGGTACGCAGAGCAGGGAGGTAGCTTTGGCACCGCTCAGGAAACACAGGTCTGCAGGAAAGAGGGCCCTGTTCAATGAGGGCAGACAGCGCAGCCGACGGGAGTCTGGCCATCCAGTGCTGACAGGGCTGTGAGCCACGGGCTCGCGTGTTTAGCTGAGATCTGTAAGCCTAGCACTGGAGGGGTGGCCTGGTTTCCTCTTGCTGCTTGTAGTAAAATGCAAGAGCAAAGAGAGAAATTGAGGAAAGAACCAGTGAGAGAAGGGATGGGGGAAATCTCAGCCTAGTCACATTGCAAATAAGAGTCCAGACATGAGGTGGTTCACCGCCGGGAGAGCGTGCATAGGAGGGGAAGCACGACGTGGGGCAGTCGGAGCGAGACATGGCCACGAGAAGGGGAACCAGGGCCAGCTCCAGAGGCTACGGGAGGCAAGGAGCTAGCTCTCCCCCAGGCCCACACCAGCCACGCAGTCCTGCCAGCCCATCTCAGACCCCAGAACTGGCAGATGGTAGCCGTGTGTTGTTTCAAGTCCCTCCGTCCAAGTGATTTGTTACAGCAGCGACTGGAAACTAAGAAGGAAGGTGGAGAGCAAAATTTGCCCAGACCACCAGGCTTCCCACTCCATGCACTCTCTCCATCTTTCCTCTGGGCCATGCTTTTTCCACAGCCCTCCCCCAGGCCCCTCCCTGAGCCTCTGGAGCTATGTGGGGGACGAGTCAAACCAATTCCTTTGCGTCCCAGAGTTTTGCAGAAATAATTCACCAGCATCCCAGCATCCCAATCCAGGGCTACGTGGAAAAGGGACGCCTTGGGGTGCCATGGATGGCACCTTAGTGGTTTCTGTAACTCAACAAGACCGACCTCATATCCAAGCTCTGCCGTTTCCCAGGTGTGTATGTGGAATACATACATGTGACTGACTTCTCTGGACCTCAGTTACTTTGTTACAAGGAATATATGCCCACCTCGTGGGACTTTAGGAAAGTTCAAAGAGAACACTGGACAGGAGGCAAATCCTCAATAAACAGTATCTGTTATCGCCATCATTGTAATTAACATGGCAATTGGCTGGTCCCCTGCACCTGCACTTGCACCTGCATGTACGCCTGCATCTGCCCCTGGCATCTGCACCTGTACCACCCCCACACCTGCACCTGCATGTACACATGCACCTGCCTCTGGCATCTGTACCTGCATCCACCCCCACACCTGTACCTGCATGTACACCTGCATTGGCCCCTGGCATCTGCAGCTGCGCCCACCGCTGCACCTGCAGAGTCATGGCCACCTCTGTCCCTGCTGCCTTACCGGCTGTCACCCAGCCCCATCCCACAGTGACCATAGGGACTTTCCTCCTAAGAGCCCAATGGCCAAAAACAGTTCATGTACTTATTGCATTGAACACAAATGTGCAATACCTTCCTCTCTCTGATCACTTTGAAAGTGTTCCAAATTCCTTTGCTGCGTGACTGAAATCAAAGCGGGACCTGTGAAGGCAGAGACCCGGCTGCCAGCACCAGGTGGGAGACGCAGAACAGTCAGGTGCTGATGGGGAGAAATTATGTCTTTCTTAATTCCCTTTACCCTGCGTGGGTTAACAGCAAAAATAACTAGCACATAAAGACATCGTGTACAGAATCCTGGTTTGCATCCTCGTGGAAGCCCCTCGGGCAAAAGCTTGGATGCAGTCCCCACCCCAGGCATCCGCACGGTGAGGCCCAGCTTCCTTATCAGCTGTCCGAGGCCACCGGTTACCAGGATCTTCAGAGGCCTCACTCTGCTGCATACCGACATCCTGTACCCTCGGCCCCCCCTTGCTCGCTGGCTCCTCCTTCTCACCGTTTCCTGGCCTG
Source organism: Mustela lutreola (assembly GCF_030435805.1). NCBI lineage: Eukaryota > Metazoa > Chordata > Mammalia > Carnivora > Mustelidae > Mustela > Mustela lutreola. The sequence goes on along the minus strand of NC_081304.1, from coordinate 60,209,349 downwards.
GCGCCCGGGCGACAAGGGGCTCTCTGCCTCCCTTCTGCTTCTCAGCCTCTACCCTCAGCCTCCCTTGCCTGCCTCCCTCCTCCTCCCTGGACCCCCGACACTGGTGTCTCTGGGGACTTGCCCCCAACCCTCCCTCAGGTCCTCACGCCTGCCTTCCGGAGGTCTCATGCACCCCAGGTGTGAGTGTCGGTGGAAGCATGCGACAGGAGCAGCTGAACCTTGCAAAGCCAGAAGCTCATTGACAAGGGTCCATCCAGACTAATTCCAAACACTCATTCCCCGACACCCCAGGTTGGGGGTCTAAGCAAGACGAAGGCCCCCAGGATGCCTGGGTGCAGAGCATATGGCACAACTGGGAAAACTCCCCCTTCCCAGGGGTTGGGGTGTCAGACACAGCTCCACGGACACCCCTCCTTATCTACGCCATCTCCTCTCTCACCTCTAAACGAGGTGAGCCTCTGGAGGAAGAGAGCTCTAGGGGAGACCTGCACGAGCTTGAACACAACCTCCCGCCTCCCTGGGGCGAGGTCCTTGCAGAACACAGGGGCTGACACCCCGGCGGGCGCACGTCTGGGGGCGCGGCTCCGTGGAGGGACCGCAGCGCCTGCCAGAGGGAAGGGTTAGGGCTTCTATTGCTCAATCCATAAGAAATAGATGTACGTGTCTGTTTTTCCCTGAAAAGGGTTTATTTGCTATTCACCATGGAAACCCATAGACCCACAGCTACAGAAGGACATGGCTGCGTTTCTTGCTTTTTCTTGCTTTTGAGAAAAAAGTCGTTTTGAAGTAAGCACTTCTCACCTGTGCTTGGCACCTCGGGGCTCCCTGACCTGCTCAGTGAGTTCCCAGCCCCTGCCCTGCCTGGGGTCTCCTTCCCGCTGTCCGTGGAACCTCCCTGTCCTTCCTCTCCACACACACCACGGTTCCCAGGCCCACGTCCTACGTCCTGCCAGCCCCCCAATTATCTGTGCCACTGGGCTTCGAAGTGTCTTTTTTCTTAATTGTGGTAAGACACACATCCCACAAAATGTACCACCTTCACCGTCTGTCTATGTCCAGTTCGGGGACACCGAGCCCACTCCCCGTGGGCGGACTGCACCACAGCTCATCTCCAAGGCCTCCCATCTCCCCAAAAGGATGCTCTGTCCCCGTTCCACACTGACCTGTGACCCCCTGGACCCTCCGTCCCCCTGAGACCTCACAGTATTTTTCCCTTCTCTGTGACTGGCTTATTTCACTCGGCACAATGTCCCCTCCACACTGTCGCGGGAGTCACAGTGCCCTCCCCTTATAAGGCTGGATGCTACCCCTCGTGTGGAGGGACCACATCTGCTGATCTCCTCATCCTATCGGATCGTGAATAACGCTGCTGTGGACGTGGGTGTCTAGACACCTCTCAGGGACCCGTGTTCAATTCTGTGGGGCCTGGAAGTGGGATTTCTTTCCCCCATTTTGTTTGACATCATGGCTAATGGGTTGCACACATTGTCTCTGCTCACCCTCCATCCCCAAAACGGTAGCCCCTTCACATGGTGCAGACCACCCCCGACTACCACCACCGAAACACGACCTTTCTCCTTTGGCATGCACCTGAGTGCCTGTCTGTGACATTTCCTCCTGGGCTGGATCCCCCTCCCCACTGGTCTTGAAAATAAAACCAAACAAAGATTTGCACATTTTTCTTAATTATCCTAAACACTCAACCCCATCTGTGATGCTTCCAGGTACAGTTTTTCCCACTTAGCTGGAAACAGTCTGTCATTTCAGCCCCTGGAGGTCTGCCAGGGAGTCGTGCTTGCGGAGAAAGCACCCATTTTGTGGGGCCGGGCGGCAAGGACCGCAGAGTGGGTCAGAGGCCTGTGAGGTGAAGCTGGGGCATCCCAGAGCCAGCCCTGCCACCCCCCTCCCAGGCCAGCCACACAGAAGGTGGAGATGGATGGTGGCCCAAATCCACAGGGATTGGCCGTACTTCTACCAGTAGAACTCAGTGCAAGAGAGATCAGTGCCAGATTTGGGCTGGCCCCTGAGCAGAGGGTCTGCTCTCACCCAGTTTCTGCCCTGAGACCACCACGGAGCCCATCTTGCTGAGGTGGAGATGAGAGGCCACATGCCGGAGAGCCCAGGAGCCTCCGCTGCCGGCCAAAACCCCACCTGCTGCCTGACCCATGAGCCAGGCCACAGGAACCTCCAGTGAGCGCAGCCCCATGCGCGAGCCCAGCAGAACTCACAAAACCCACCACGCTGCGAGGAACTAAGTCAGGGATGTACTATGTTGCTAAGGTTTGGTGAGGGGCACTTGTTACAAAGCAGTCGTCAAGAGGAGCTCGGTTTGCAATCCGGCCCCACCGCTAACCTGCCACATGGCTTCGGGGACGACATTCCTGTTCTCTGGGTTTCCGCTCGTCCTGCCACAAAACTCCAGGAGTCGGGGAGTGCCGAGCAGTAGGAAAGTCGAGTCAGCTGGAATCCCGGCTCCACTGCTTACTAGCTGTGTGACCTTAGAGAAATGGCTTACCCTCTCTGAGTCTGGATTTCCTCATCTCTCGCAGAAACAAGACCGGGTTGGATATCAGTGAGGATCAGTTGAAATAAAGTGCTCAGCAGTAAATATAGAGACTTAATTAAGACACCACCTACAGACACGGAAGCCACATTTTCTGGGTTCAAATCCCACTCGAGCCCTTTGCTAGCTGCGTGATCTTGGCAAGGGGCTTAACGTCTGAGGCTTAGGGTCCCCGTCCGTATGATGGGGAGGAGGGTGAGAATTTAAAGGGTTAATATACACAAGGTGCTTGGAGCCCATGGCCAGTGGCTTGGAGCACACTTGCTGCCGCTATTTTCAGTCTGAAAAGCCCATTCCCCACACCCCATCTTCTCGACCTTCTTCAGGGCAGGACTGGAGATGAAGACTCCCCAAGCTCACAGAGCTAACCAACAGCAGAGGGATGGTTCCAACTCAGGCCTGCGGGACTCCAGGTCTGATAGGGCAAAATAATTCAGCCACCTCTCCTCTGTGCGCCTGCTCCGTGCTGGGCGCTGGAGCTGCGGGAAGGAAGGAAGCTCTTCCTACAGCCCCAAGGCGTTTAAGGAAGGCAGACGTGTGCACCTTCACAGTGCGGTACTGGCCGTATAGAGGGTGGGAAGGGCCACTGACCTCGGAAGGGCCCTAGCAATCCCAGGGGAGGATGCTCTGAGCCGGATCCCAAAATACGCACCCATAGGTTTGGGCCATGTGCCCTTGCGGGGGAAGGTGCGGCGTGTGCAGGATCCCTGGTCCAGGGAGAAGCCTAGCGACAGGACACCTGTCCTTCCCTGCCTCGAATGACATCCCAAGCCAGCTTCCGAGGGGCCACAGCACCCCGAGCGCCAGCCACAGTCTCGGCACCCACGGCCTCTGCTCCCATGGCACCTGCAGGCAAAGTCAGAGACTCCCTCATGCCTCTGCAAGGGTCCCTTGGAGAAGAGAAAAGAAGGCCAGCAAGCTGGTTCTCCAGAAGCTCCCTCTTGCCTCACCCCAGACCCTGACCCTGACCAATCCCACCCACTTCCAGGCTCCCAGAACCCACATCAGAGACACGGACCAGAAAGGTTTGCACTTAAATAACGAGCTGGCAGCTGAACCCCGAATCCCCACACCTCACGGGATTGGAAGGACACTTGAAGGTCACCTGGCTGACCTGCTCTGAGCAGTGGTGGGGGTGGAGGGGGGACCAGGATGAAGTGTGTCAACCCCGGGAGTGAAAAGCCCTTGATTTGCCCACCCCAGGTGAGCGGAGAGTGCTCCACTTACAGACGGGCTCTTGCCCACTCTTCCGGGATTTGCATCTGGGCAGACCCGTCGCCTCCAGAGTGAGCATCCCCAAAAGGCTAAATGGACGCCTCTGCCTGTCCCCTGCATCTTCACAGACGGCCCCGGATAAATCATGCTTCTAGACAAGTGCGCGGCCTAGGGGGAAAATCCATCCCAACTCTTGAATCCCCGTTTCTAATGATCCTCGAGAAATTATAGAGAAAATCAAAACACTGTGTTTCGAAGGGCTCTTCAGGACTCACCACAGTTCAAACGGTCTCCATAAATCCGGAACGCAAAAGGCATTTTTCAAGGTTTACTGTTCCCCAAATGACAATAACGCCATATTGACTGACTTCCGGGGAGCTCTGGGAGTTTGGGAAAAAACAGTCAAGCAAGCAAGATCTTTAACTGAAAAAAAATTTAAATTAGAAAAAAAAAAGTTGGTGAACTTGACAGTTTTGTTGACGTTCACAGCATTTTCCTTTCTCGATAGCACTTTTGCAGGTTCTGACGCCACCGGGTGTCGGTAACACTGTCTTCTCCTCCTCGGAGCTCGGGCCGCCAACCTCCCGCTCCAGCCTGTCCTCCAGGGCCCACCAAGCTGGAGCACAAATGGAGCATTCCTACTGGAAAGCTTGCCACCATTTCTAAAGCATTTTTTCTTGAAAGAGACCAGGAGGGTCCCCCAGCTTCTGCAGGGCTCCCCACCCCACCCCCGCCAGAGGACAGCTGACACTGGAGACGTTGAGGTTCTGAGAATCGTTACCCAGTCCTGCAGTCATTCTTCCAGCAAATGTTTTACTGAGTAGCTGTTATGCACCAGACCCTGGAGACAAGGCGGTCAGCAAAGAGCCCACGAAGCCACACCCTCGTGCGGCTTATAGTCAAATCAGACAAATTAGTGACTGGCCAGACCTCAGTTCTGGACGGTGGAAGCAAAGGCGCAGGGACAGAGGCCAGGACACGGAAGAAGGGGGGTGTCCCCTCCCTCCTTTTTGACTCCCGCTGTACCCCGGAGGTGCACAGGACAGGATCAGCTACTTGGTGTGGTCCCTGCTGGTGCATCTTGGCTCAAGCTGGAGCTGTCTTGTTCTCCCAAAATATCTCCCCTCCAGACTGGCCCTCTTCCGAGGCCAACGCCCTTCTGGTCCCAGGAACGAGCCTGTCACCTCTTCCCTTGTTCAAGGCAACTTGCAGCCTGATGTGATAATGAGTCTTACAGCAGGAATGGGAGAGAGGGTTCCCGACGGTTTCCTAATGACACAGAAGGACTGAGCTGGGGGGAGGAGGAGATGTGGAAATGTCCAGAAGCAGAATCTGGGGGACCAGATGGAGTGAGCCCTGGATCCAGCTGGCCCAGAGAGGCAAAGGGGCTCGCCTGTGGTCGCACAGCTTGTGAGTAGCAGAACCGATCGGAAAGTGTGGGTCTCCCGGGGAGTAGTAGGGTACGGGGGTTAAGAACTGGGGCTTTAGAGGCAGAGAACTCTGGGTCTCACACTTCATCCCGCCTCTCGCCGGCTGTGTGGACCCGTGTGCAGCATCTAATCATTCTGAACCTCCTCAGTTTCCCCGCCTGGAGAATGGGGTTGCTGGGGGGCTGGTATCCCGGGAGGGTGTGGGTGATCAGGGAGGTGATGCCTGAGTATCTCCTGGGACTGCATTGGGTGCCTGTGGGTGCCAGTGATGTCAGCTCTGGTCATCCTCTGACCCCCCCCTCCCCGCCCTGCTGCCCCTCAGTGACCCAGACCCAATGGGCTGTGGAGTCACCCAGCATCTGCTTCCTGCTCTCTGTCTCTCCATCCCTGCTCTGCGCCTCTGCGTCCCTTGTTGTGTTTTCTCTGTAGGTCTGTGTGTGTCGGGGGTTGTCAATCTCTCTCTCTCTCTCTGCCTTTGCAACTGTGTTTCTCTGAGTGTCACCGTGTATCCATCTGTGACTGACTCTGATGCGCCTGTGTCTGTTTCTAAATCCTTTTGTCTTTATGTTTTTTCTCTCTGCCTCTCCCTCGCTCTCTCTGTGCCCCTGCATCTCCCCACCCCCTTCTCTTTCTCTCTCTGTCTCTCTCGATTTCTCCCCATGTGTCCAGGCCTGTGCTCTCATTTGCTCTTCTCCCCAAAACCAGGAGTGACCCAGCAGATCCTCACAGTTCATTACGGGGAAAACACCGAGCCATCACCTGCTGCTCGTGCAAGAAGCTCGACAGCTGCAGCAAACAATGAGAAATTCAGAATTAATTGGGTGCTGATTATTTGCCAGGGGGAGAAATGGTGAGACACACATGAAACAGAAGACAGCCTAGCAACAGCGGGAGTCTCCACGTAGCAACGAAAGCCGTCTCGCTAGAGGGTGACAACGCCAGCGCAGAGCCGGCCGCTGGCCACTGCACTTCGTGCCGAGACGAAGGCACACAAATGTTGGTACCACCCAACGGCCAGGAGCGACCCCCAGGGCCCCCCAGAGCCCCACGTTGAGGACTCTAGAGATCTCAACCCGTGCCCCGCACTGGAACTCCACTGACCCCATGAAGACATTCCCACAAGCACCTGCCTGGGCCCTGGAGCGGTGACCTTGACCCCGACAGGGGCTCCCTCTGGGCGTTAGACACAGAACCACGTGTGACCCTAGCGCTCCCGCTCCCAGCACAGACTCCCAAGAACCGAAGACGGAGACAAACAGATCCCGGTCCACGAGCACTCAGGGCAGCACCGCTCGCGACAGCCAAGAGGTGGGAAGGTCCACGGACAGACTATCGCATAAGCAGAAGGGGTACACACGGGCAGCGGAACGTCCCTCGGCCACAGCGAGAACAAGGACGGACTAGGAAGGTCTGCACTTTCTGGTGCACGTGGAGGCATGGCACGGGATGGAAGACTGACACGAGAGCCCACCTACCGTACAATCCCATCTATGCGGGAATGTGCAGAGCAGCCAAATCCACAGAGACGGGACGCCAACTCGGGGCCGCCCCGGGGCTGGAGGAGGGAGGGACCGGGATCTAGCCGGTGTGGGGTTTCCTTTCGGGGTGGCAAGACTGTCTCAGAACGAGGTAGAGGTCGCTGCATAATGTTGTGAACCCACCACGTAGCCATGAGTCCCACGTTTTCAGTGGTTAATACTTAGTCTTACGTTGTGTCACCGTTCCCTGCGAGCATAACACAAAACAAAAGTCGTAAGGTAGAAGAAAGGACAGAAACTGCAGCTGGGGACTGCCTCCGGGTGGGAGTCAGGGCAGGGTCAAGTCACCACGGGCTCAGCTCAGCCTCAGAACCTCGGGCCAGAGCGTAGCATGGGCTCTGAGGTCCTTTAGGACCATCTCCCGGGGTGCCGATGGGAAGGGACAGTGGGACGCTGATGTCAGACGGGAATGTTTGAAGGGAGGCAGGCATCGGGCGCATCTGAAGGACGGCCCTGTTGAGATGTGGGCTCGGACCCAGAAAACCCCTTCGAGAGCCTCAGGAAGGCAAGGTCCCTGACTGAGCTGCTGCCTGAGGGGGTCTCCCGGCTGGCTGTGTGCCCAGTCTCCCAGAGCTCTGGCTGCAGGTTTCCGGGTGGAAGCCGGGGCTGCTCGGGGCGGGAGGCAGCAGGTGAGCGGCCGGCATCCCAGGCAGCTCTCCTAAGGAGGAGCGTCCCTCGCACAGATCTCCTCTGCCTCCGCGGCCAGTGTCTGGGTTCTGCGCTTTAAAGATTTGTTTTAATTAGGCCTGCCTCCGTCAGAAGCCCTGAGCGTTATCTGCATCTCGGCAGGCTCCTCTCCTTTGCATCTGTCCTCCCGACTTTCAGAAAGGCTGCCAGCCATCCACGGGCTTTGATGATTTTTTCATAAAGGAAAAAGCAAAGCGAGATGTCTAGAGAGAATGGGGAACAGAGAGTGGGCCCTGGGCTGCGTCCTTCAGTGGTGTAAAACATTGCCCCATGCCTCCCCTACACTGGACCTAAGGCCGCGTGTCCCCAGCCATAAGGGACACTGCTGAGGGCACCTGGTCCAGGGCAAGGATCAGACACCAGCCAGGCCTGTCCTCATGCCCCCGGCAGCCAAGTGGGGCACAAGACAGAGGTACAGGGAGGGGCCGGGGTCTAGGGCAGTCCGGCCACTGTACTGGAGGCACCAGAGTGGGATAGAGATGGGACCCGGGGCCGCAGGCTTCCCCGGAGCAACGTGACTAGAGGAGAGGGCCGGGTTCCTCCGCGAGCTGCAGGTCACACTCAGAGCTCACAGCCACTTGCCAGCGTACCTGGGAAGGAGACACAGTAACAGGAGTCACCACTCGCCTGCAACCTCACCTTCCTGACTGCGTCGTGCCCCTGATGGGGACAGGCAGGAATCCAGTTCCCGGAAGGGAACTCCGGGGAGCAGGGCCAGGAGGGGACGGACATCGAACCTGCTGGTGGGTCCCACCCAGCCCCACTGTGCCAGGAAGGCTTCCCCGAGAGCCACTGGGCCTCCGGCTCGAACAAGCTGGCGGCCTCCGTTCAGTGCACTAGTTCGGAGGCCCATCGACATGGCTTCCCCGGTTGGCTCTACACATTCCGTCCTGCCTTTCTTCTCAAGAATATCCAAAGCCCCTTCCCGACCCCCCATATTCTCTCAAGATCGGGATGTGGATGGCGTCCATACCCAGCCGTGGGTTTCTCCTGGTCCGTGGGCTGTAGCTCCGCGGGCTGTAGCTCCGCGATGAGCCAGGACCCCCGGCAGATTTGAGCTTCCCGGGATCCACTCGCGGTTACCCTGTACCTGAGCCAATGGTCATGGCCACACGGGGGAGTGCACGGTGCTGGGCAGGGGGACTGAGCCCCAAACCCAACCCTCAAAGTGGGGAAAGATGTCACCCCCACCCCTGGACGGAGACCAGCAGAGGCCGAGTGAGGTGTCACAGAGGAAGAACGGGAGGAGGGGGACCAAACGGCCAGCTCTGCCCCACAGAGGGGTCCCAACTCAGGGTCCTGTCAGAGCACCAGGGCCCAAGTGGAGCTGAGGCCTCCCCATCCTGGCATGGTTTTGGTGGAGCCCGTGAGCTCACCTGCACTGCGTGGGACCCCTGCGGCCGTGGCCTCTGACGCAGCCATCGGCTTGCCCAGGACACCAGCAGGAGACGGAGCTCCCAGGCCAGCCCAAGCCACCTCTCTGAACAAGCCCTGATGAGCCACCAGCTCACCCTCACAGCCAGGAGGGCTGACCACTGCTGACGGTCAAGGGCACACAGGCCTATGCTCCCCCAAAGGGAAGGGGACATCACCACTCAGGCCGTCCCAGCGACGTTATAGGAAAAGGTCGGTGGAATGGATTACGGAGATGAAAGGAATGCCCAGCCCCACGCTCTGTGCTTTAATCACCAGCCTCTAATCCTGGGACATAAAATTACAAGCTCACTGATAACGATCAGTGATTTACCAGTGAAAGCCCAGCCCTAATTAAGAGCAGGAGAAGCTAACATTGCTTTTCGACTTCCCACCAAGGTCCAGCCAGGAAATTTCCTGGTTCTGCAGAGCAGATCACGGGAGCAGCACGCGGGGGGCCGGCTGGCTGGTGCACACAGACGCGGCCGCATCAATATGCAGAGAAAGTTGCTTCCCAGTGCTCATGACTTGCTGGTAATTGGGGCATCCACGGCCACTGGGGGAAGCTTAGGCTGGTGCAGGAACACGGAGCTGCACTGTCGGCCATGTAGGGGACAGAGGCTTCCAGCACCTTCTGGCTGAGCCCAGGATGGATCCTGGGGTCTCTGACCCTGGAGCCTCGAGGGGAGCTGAGCCGTCGGTGGGGGGAGGGCTGAGCCCAGCCGAGAGCTTGGGACACTTCACGACAGAACAGAGTCCAGGACCCAGGCTCAGAGCTCCGAGACTTGGCCTTACCGATGGTCACCTCCAGCCAATGGCCAGCATCCGGCTTCCCGGGACCAACAGGCTCTGAAGCCGCCCCTGTGTCTCACCTTTGAGGTCTCATGTCTCAGAGTGTCAACAGAGCCCTGGGCAGGGGGTGTAGGCACAGCTTTCATTTCCTCCCCAAACCCAACCCTAAATGAACTAACGTCTCACGTGCAATGCAGCAGACCCCGGCCCGAGGCAGCTGAACGTCTGGACATCCCATGGCGGGGCTATAACCAGACTGCGCGCCACGCAAGGACCCTGTGAGGGTAACGGGTTTGTACGTACGGGCGCACCGCCCTCCCCGACAGCAGGTCTCGCTCGTGAACACCGACGGCAGCACATTCGTGATAATACTCACACCGGTCCATTCCTGGTGAACAAAGAAGCAGAAACGCAGTTGCCAGAGGCAGAACCAAACCACGTGAGGGGACTGCGCTCAGGAAGGTTCGCAGACAAGAGCCGTGGACCCTCTCCCGGGAGCTGCCTGGGTCGGGGTGCAGCCCAGTCTGGGGTCTTGGTGGAGTCAGAGCTCAGGGGGCGGCCGGGCTGTGCTGGGGGTTAGCCGCTGGTGCGATGCCAGCGGGGAAAGTCTGTGTCCACAGAGGGGGACTGAGCTGTTCCCTGCCTGGGGTGAGGGACTAAGGCCCCCCCGTCCCTCCTGTCTGCCTCCCCCTGTGCCCCCAAAAGAGCCTCCTGTGTGCATCTCATTTCTCGCTGCCTCTGCTTCCCTCTGACTCCAGATACAAGAGGACTTGGTGCCTGACCTCGCAGCCCTTGCCTTTACACATGCCAGAGGCCCCCCCTCCTCCGAGGACAGCCACTCTGTGGGGTGAGGGCCCCCTGTTTCGACCTTTACGGCCTCACCTAACGCTGCTCCTGTCTGCCATCTCTACCTCCGCCGACAGTCACGCTGGCGCTGAGGGCCTCCCCGTGGATTTGAGGGGGAACTCACGCGTGCACACAGCTCTCTCCCACTGGGCACCTGATGTAACGGACGCCCGGAGAGATTCTGGAACTTTCTCCAGGGCAGTGACAATTGCATGCAAAGCTTTTTAGACATTTTTCTATTATCTCTAAATCCTCGTGTTTGCAGCAGACTTGCCAGAGCCCTGGCCCTTCCCTGTGCTCCGCTCCCGCACTGGCCGCTCAGGGGGAGGATGGGCATGTCCTGCTCCTGGCTCCAGAGGGCTCAGCGCCCTGCCAAGGACAAGAACTGAAGGACACACGGCAGCTTCCTCGCTCCTCAGACGCTGACTTGAAACCATGCTCCTCAGTGTCCCCGAGCCACCGCTGCCCACTGCGTTCGCCTGCTGTGGGGACCCTCTGCTGGGCTTCCCTCCCCTGCCAGCCTCTCCTCCCACCGCTGCTGGCCACCCCCTGCCTGAGATCCCCACCCAGCAAACCCCCTGCCCTCCAGCCATTACGCAGCATCTGCTTCTGGAGAAACACAATCTACGGCAACATTTCCGCGCAAAATTTGGAAATCATGAAAAACGCAAGAGTTCGTCAATGATGCCCAGCAAATATTTTGAGGTGCCGACTCCATGCCAGGCACTCTGTTGGGCTTTGGAAATAAATGACGAGCAAGAAAGACCAAAGCATAAAAAGTCTCCTGTATGTTACAATGGGAAACAGCTCTCATTGCGTTTCCCCAAACGACGGCGGCCCCGCTCTCTGGAACTCCATGTGGTCCCTGCACGTGTGGCCACAGAGTTCGAATCCAGATTTCCTTTCCTCGTGAGGTGATTGTTCCATGTATCTAGTCTTTAAAAACATGAGTTTTAATGGCCATGAAGTATTTCTTCATTTCCTGATCTGTCGCCCAATGACTTCCAGCGTCCCGTGATCTCAGGCTACACCGTGACAGACGAAGCACGATCCAGGTGGCAGTGACGCCATCCATTAGCATTTTAGAGAAATATGCCGGCATCTCTGTGGTGCTGCGGGACATCAGCCAGCTGGAATGTTCTGGGTTGCAGACGCCGAGCCCAATCCAGGTGCCTGGGAAGCAGGTAAAGCAGGGGAGGGTTGAGGACGGGATGGAGCACCCCCAGGGGCTTCCCCACGTCCCTATAGCCCCTAGCACCCAAGTCAGGGTTCCATGTTCTTTCTCTGTCCCCGCTCAGTCTCAGCCTTGCCACTGCGCTGTCAGTCCCTTGGGGAGAAGCTGGTCTTGTCCTCCAGCGTCCCCGTGAGGTCGAGGACAGGTGTAGACGTGTATTACTGGAGTGACGTCCCCTTCGTCCTTCAACCAGAATAACTCTGGGGACAAGGTTATGCCTCTTAAACTGGACTTTAGGTTACAGAAATGACCTAACGTCCACCGATTTGGACTGACGTACCCAAGGGAAGCTGGTGCATGGGGGGGACTGAGAGGGTCACGGAGCAGGAAAGGGCTTGATCTCTCTTTGGACCCAAGATCCGTCAATCCTCTCTGCTCTGCCAATAGGCCATGGTCCAAGCCTGCCCAGGGGAGGCCGCGGCAGGCATTTGGAGAGAAATGTTCCTGGGGTTGCCACCAGGCGATCTGGCCCCAGGGTGGTGGGAAGGGGTCAGGCAGGGGCAGGCTTTCCAGAGCCTGCCTTGGGGGGGTCCCGGGGAGGCACGGAGCCAGCAGTGAGCTAGCAAACCCAGAAGAGAGGAGATTCTCCCCGATGGAGCCCGGGAGCTGAAGGGGTTTGCCCTGACGGGGAAGTGGCGGTCCTGTAGGAGTGGGGGATGTCCAGAGTCCACCCAGGCACCGCTCTGTTCCTGGCAAGGACACGGCATGCCAGGCACCTCCCTGCAAGCGATCTCAGTCTGCTCACATCCATCCCGTGCAGCAAGCAGCGTGCTGGCTCCCATCACGCAGGTGTGCAAGCGGAGGTCAGGGAAGCTCAGTCAAGCAGCCAGATGCCCAGGTGCTGCTGAGCCCAGAGTCCTCCGGGTCTATCCCCAGGGACAAGCACCGCAGCAAGGCTACCCCACCACATTCTCCACCACCTGCCCCGAGACGCCAACAGTGTTGATGTGGACGAACGCGGGTCAGCACGTGTACCATAGACACCCGGAAGCAGGGGCATGAGTCCCCTGGAAACTCTCAGCCCGTCTGTCCAGCGAAGCCAGCTCCAAGCCCCAGGGCAGGCAGTCCCAGCAGGCAGAGCACCAGCCCAAACCCGTGTGAAGGGCTGACGGGCGGACATGCCCTGGATGCCAGAGCCCCAGACCCACACGGCCAGCAGGAGGGTGGGGGGAGCCTCTGGATGGGCTGGCCTCTCCCCCACACACTCTGCCCCCAGGACACAGGTCCTCAGAGACATACTCATCAGCGCCTTGAAGGAGGTGAACACCGACAGACTCAGAGCCGCGCTCTCCCTGGGCGACACTGAGCTAATATTTGTTCTAACAAATGGCTGAGCCATTCGTCTTCTCATGCTGGGGATCTGTTCTCCTCTCGGGAGCTCCCTGGGATTCTAAGTCGGGGAGGCTGACGTCTGCAGGGCAGCATCTCCTCTGAGGCCCGCCGTACAGAAGAACGTGCCCCATGACAAGGGGGTGGGAGCCGGGGGACATGGAGACAATGTTAGCTGGGGCCCCACTGTGCCCCGGGTTTTGTACATACCAGCTCCTTAGTGGGAGCCCTGAGAAGAAAGGGGTTGATCTTTTATTTTGTCCCATTTTACAGGGAAGAAAACTCCAACTCAGAGAAGTTAGTTGACTTTTCCAAGGCAACACAGTGGCTGAGGGACGTTGGTGGGATTTGAATATCCGCGTGCCCCTGATCGAAGTGCCTGCACAGGCAGGTCAGTGACCCCACCAGCGGTGCAGCCCAGCCAGCGGGGCAGAACGCTGTTCACCCCTCTGAAGGGAAGGGGCAGGGAACCGGTCAGCAGAGAGCTCCACAGACCCGTAGCCCATCAGGAGTCTTTGTGTGGCAAGTCAAGAAAACCAACAATCCAGCCCAAACAATCCAAGGTTTATTCCCTCATGACTTGGGAAGTCAAGTTGAGCAGGTTGGATTCGATGGCTTAGCGACATCATCAAGAACCTGGTATGACCCGCTCATTCTCTCTGCCTGCTTCAGCATCAGCTTCCCTCATGAAGACAAAATGGCTGCAAATGCTCCAGATTTCCCTTCTACATTCCGCCCTATGAAGGGAGAGGGGTTCGCTCTCAGTCCGTCTTACAGGACAGTGACCACCTTCTTTCTCATAACCCCCTGAAAACTTCTCACACCTTGGTGGCCCTGTTGGGGTCCCATGTCTATCCTCAAGCTAATTCCTTTGGCCTAGGGAGGGTCTTGCTCTGAGCGATCTCAGGCTGGGTTAACCATAGGACACTGCAGCAAAGGGGGTGAGACTACGAGCTCGACTCGTTAAAAAAAAGAACATCAGGATCAGCTCTTGGAACAAGGTTGGAGTCAATGCCCTGAAAATGATACGCTTAACTGAAGCGGTCTTTTTACCCATGGGGATGGGGGGGGGGGGCGGGGAACCACCTGCTTCTGTTTGGAGTCAGACAAAGCATCAGGAGGCTGGAAAATATGGCTCTTACATGAAGTCTGCTGAGAGGGCCTGCTCCATTGGCCAGGAGAGCAGCCTGTAGTGAGAGGCACGGTGAGAGTGGAAACGTGGAGATTTGCAGCTGGCAAATGGGGAAGTCGCTTCCCCCATGTGACAGAAGCAAGATCCCTTTATGTCAGCCTGTGGAAGGGTTCAGCAGAAAGAGACAACGAGGGCTGTTTCTTCAAGGAAGGGCAGTGAACCTTCCTTGATTTTTATAAACCTACCAGCTCTGTGAGAGCAGGGAGTGAGGGTCTCATCTCTGAGTCCCTGAAGCCCAGCATAAGGCTGGCACCGAGGGGACACTCATAAAATACGTTGAGTTAGCAAAATCAATCAGTCAGAACTTCTGGATATGTATATCAAACCTTATATTCTTTTTTAAAAGATTTTATTTATTTATTTGACAGAGAGAGATCACAGCAAGAGAGAACACAGACAGGGGGAGTGGGAAAGGGAGAAGCAGAGTTCCACCTGAGCAGGGAGCCCGATGCGGGGCTCAATCCCAGGACCCTGGGATCATGACCTGAGCCAAAGGCAGATGCTTAACGACCGAGCCACCCAGGTGCCCCCTCAAACCTTATATTCTGATGAAAGCAAATACACTTTCCTCTCGGGCACACTTGAAATGCCCACAAAAACGGACCATTTATTGAGTCACAGAGAAAGCATCAGTAAGTCCTTAAAGCAAAAAATATTACTAACAACACTCTCTGATCACCATGGAATAAAATTAGGAATTAGAACAAAATCAAGAAACAGGAAAACTTTTTCATCTAAAATTTTAAAACTCTCTTACGAGTTATAGATTCCTACATAAAAAGTTATCCCAAAAGTTACATGGTGGGTGCAAACGACAGGTGTTTAATACCTTACCACACACGTGTTCTCTAGCTCTGCCTGCAGAGGGCCTAGAAGTGACAGCACCATGTCAATAATGACATCCAGAAACCAGATTGTGGCTTCTAAATACCATTCTCCATTCAGTGGAGCCATAGCTCCTTTCTTTCTATTTTTTTTTTTTTTAGCCATCAGAACTTTTATTTTTTAATTTTTTAAGATGCACAATGTGAGGGCTCCTGGGTAGCTCAATCAGCTAAGTGTCCAACTCTCGCTTTTGGCTCAGGTCATGATCTCAGGGCCCTGGGATCAAGCCCTGCACTGGACTCCTTGATCGGCTCAGAATCTGCTTGTCCCTCTGTCTCTGCTCCCCGCCACCCCGCACCCCTTACCTCACTTGCATTCTCTCTCAAATAAATAAAATCTTTACAGAAATAAGAGGCAGCATGTGTTGACAGAACACACATATTCTTTGGGAGATATTTCCCCCAACCAAGGTAATTAACATGTCTCTCACCTCACATCGTTACTTTTTTGGTGAGACAGTAATTAAGACCTGCTCTCTTTTCAAATGTCAGGAGTACAGAGCATCGTTATGAACTGCAGACACCATGCTATGCACTGGAGCCCGGAACTCACCCATTTTACAACTGGAAATCCGTGCCCCAGATCCACATCTCCCCGTCTCCCCACCCCCAGCCCCTGGCAACCACTGCCTTGCCCTCTCGCTCTGTAAGTGATTAAACAGGATTTGTCTTCTGTGTCTGGCTTCGTTCACTTCCCATAATGCCCTCCAGGGCTGGGCTGGAAAAATACAAGATGGCCCTGGGACAGCTTGTGGTACCAAAAAATAAGGAAATGCACGGCACTGATAGAGCATACCTAGGACGTAAGGGCTGACTGAAGAGGTTCCCCAGGGGCCAAATCTAAGATCATTTGAATAAGATAAATAAAGACCATAATGGACTGTTGTCTGTAGGACAAAATGCATGTCCATGAGCCAATACTAATACAAATAAAACACAAAGGAAGGAAAGAAAAGAAAGAATGACATAATTCCAACCAATAAAAAGAGAGGAATGATGGAAATAGAAAAATCACCATTTGGCAAACACCACAGTAATAATCTTTCACTCAACAATCATCAATAGATGCCAAAAGTAGGATGAGAAGCAGGGTATTTGCATAGTCTCAAAGTATCCTGGTTTTTATCATCGTTCCGCGGTTGTGTACCCTGTTCCCATTTGGGAAATCAGGCTGAAAGGTGCATGGAAATATTTTGTGCTATTTTTTTTTTTTTTTTTTTGTCGTTGGCAGTGTTTTGTAAGTCAGGAATTGTTCCAAATGAAAAGTTTTCTAAAATTTAAAAAGAAACCTCCCCAGAAGAGCTCAGAAGTAGGGAATGTTTGAACTTAGGTTGTTTGCTACTCAGGGTTACAAATGAACGCTCCCAAAACTTGACTGAAATGCTCTAACCATGGGTTACTGCCCCAATGGGTCCTCGAGGAAACCAGGTTTTGTCTGACCAACAGACATGAGCATGAGATGGACAGTCGGGCAGGAAAAATGTAGGATTTTGAAGAATTCCTGGAGATCTGAGGGCACGGCACTGGGTTCCCACCAACCCTGGGATGGAGACCAGGTTCCCCATTTTTATCAGTAAAGGACAGAGTGGCCCTGGGGGCCTGTAAAGTTGGCAGATCAGGTGGCGACACTCTGTAACACAGGGAATCACCGGTGATGGCAAACGGGGAAAAGCCTGGCCCGGCTATCTCTGTTGCCGTGACCAGGGGCTGAGCAGGGCTAACCCAGGCAGGACTGCCCGCTGCTGGAGAAGACCCTCACCCAGCTGTTGCGCGGTCCCTGCAAGAGGTCACCGCTGAAAAACAGAGCGGGAGGTGGGAGCCTGGCAGGGGACAGGTCCTCCACCGAGACGGAGAAGCCGCGTGTCCCAGGATTCAGAACGGGGGGAGTCCTGCCGGGCGGGCGCAGAGAAGGGCACAAACCAGGAAGGAAGCGACGCTGAAGAAAATACTCCCCGGGCGGTCACCTCAGGCTCCAGAGAGAGGGGAGACACACCCATGCACGGACACGTGTGCATACACACATGTGAGCACGCTACACGGGTGAGCGCAGATCTGTGTGCGAGCACATGCACACGCATGAGCACACACGTGTGCACACGCACACGCAGGCACACATGTGGGGAGCACACGTGGTGCGTCGCGCATGAGCACATACATGCACACGTGCACATATGAACACACGTGCAGGTACACACATGTCGGGTCACGCACACACGCAGACACGCACCTGGAAAGTGCTGTGTGCGTGTCTCCTTCCCGTCTCTCCCCGTCTCCCCCTCCCAGGTGTTCTTCCGACGCGTCTGCCGATGAGATATTTCAGGAACTGTAAAACCGAGACTCTCCCTGACATCAGACCCGGAACAGCCGTGGCCTCGCTCCAGACGGTCCACGAGGAGGGGGCAGCCGAGGAGAATCAGCAGACCCACAAATGCCCGCCTCAGAGCCGATGCCCCCGGCTGTGAGGGCAGCGGATGCCACCTGGGGCAGTGGCTCTGGAAGGCGAGGGATCGGGGAGAACCCAGGCAAGGCAGCTGGCTTGGCCGAGGGTCCCTGTAGGATGAAACTGAAGTCCAGAACCAAGGGACCAAGACCCTGGCTCCTCACCCTGCCAGATGTCCCTGAAGCCCCGTCGTCAGCTTCCCCAGATGACTAAGAACCAGGGTCAGGAGCCATGACCTCCTAGGGGCCTTGCAGCAAGAAAGCCCATGAAAGAGAGGCAGGCACACACAGAGACAGGAGAGATACAGACTGATAGAGAGAGACATACAGTGACAGAGAGACAGAGACAGAGAGGAGAGACACAGAGACAGACAGAGACACAGAGACATAGAGGAGAGACAAAGATATAGAAGACACAGAGAGAAACAGAAAGGAGAGACACAGAAAGACACAGCAGAGACAGGAGAGACAAAGAGACAGAGTAAGAGTGACACAGCTAGAGACTAAGGGGAGGCAGGGGCAGGGACAGATGACAGGGGAGGGAGGGGGCCGGAAGGGAAGGGGACACAATGGGGACTTGGCCTTGTGGGGGGGAAGCCAGGAGCAGGTGGATGCACGAACAGGGACAAAGGCTGTGGGAGTGAAACGCAGGGGTGAGGAGGGGAGGCAGACACTCTCTGCCGGGGGTGAGCATGGCCTGACGGGCTGCAGCTTCTGTGGGGCCCGTGAGTCCTCAGAGCAGGAGGACAGAAGGTTGGAGACACGGATGAGGGGAGGAGAGGCCGGGAAAGTGGCAGGAGAGCAGGAGGTGAGCGGAGAGGGGGAGGGACTCGGCCCTGACTAAGCAGGGAGCCTCGGGAGGGGGCGGCACTTGGCTGCAGGGTCCCTGGGACTGAGAAGCCCTGGTCTGCAGGGAGCGCTTCTCAGCCTCCACAAAGGACAGGGGTGCCTCCGGGGGATGTGGGGTCCCCCAGGTGGATCCGGGGGGTCCGCGACCTGAGCTGCCCTCCCGAGGGCGGCGGACCAGGCGCCACCTTCACTCCTGACTCCCGTCTTCAGCCTGCTCTTCCCCACACAGCTCAGTCTAGCACTTATTATTTTTAAGTGAAAATGTACTAAAATTAATTTTATTTTAGAACTCTCTGAGAATGTCACAGCCCCTCTTGGGAACATCAGTGGTCCCCTAGGGGAGCCGCAGAAGGAACCGGCAACCCATCTGAGGCACACATGTGCCATCTGCCAGCTTCTGAGCCGCCGCTGCTGCTGGCGGTGAGGGGCAGAGCCCCCAGGGGCAGGAAGGCACCCCGAGACAGGACGACATGTTGCCAGAGATGACAGCCAGCCTATGGCTACAGCAGCTTTGCCTGTGGCCAGGGCCCCACAGCCCCCACGGTCAGGCAGAGCTGGCCCTCAAGGTCAAACATGGTCACAAGGATCCCTAAAGGACACCTGGGGGGCTCAGTCAGTGAAGCCTCCGCCTTCTGCTCGGGTCATGATCCTGGGGTCCTGGGGTCGAGTCCTGCATCGGGCTCCCTGCTCAGCGGGGAGTCTGCTTCTCCCTCTGCCTCTGCTCCCCCTGCTCATGCTCTCTCTCTCTCTCTCTCCCTTCTCTCTTTCAAATAAATAAATAAAAATCCTTAAAAAAAGAAATAAATCCCAAAAGGAGTCCCATCCAGCCCAACCCCCACCCCCTCCCTATCCATCAGGGCAGGTGCCAGGGCTTGCCTCCAGGTCAGGGTCACACAGCCACCGGGGACCACCCCCCAGACTACCCCCCCCAGTGCCCGCCCCACCTCTGCCACAGGCCTCCCTTAGTGGCAGAACTTCCTTAGTCTTATGCCATCAAATATACCCAACCCAGGCCCTGTCAGCCTCAGAATTCAAGGATCACCTGGTCCCTGTCTCTGCCCCGGGACCCACACCACGGCAGGGATCCTCTTCATGGTCCAGGCTGCACATAGCTTCAAGGGCAGACCAACTGACACATCAGATCCGCTGCAGGACGGACGGCCCCTCGGGTGCTCCATTCCATCCCCACAGCAATGCCAGAGGCAGACACCGGTCTCCCTTCCAGACCAGAAAGCAGAATCTCAAACCCAACCGTCTATGACCCCCAGGACCAAAAGCATCGCTGACAAGAGGAGAAAGTCATAGGGGCGGGGGGTGGGGGTCATGAGTTCTTCTCCCAAGGAGAAGTCTTTGTTCGGAAACACAGCTCCGTACGTGCTCAGTTTTGAAAAGGAGGCCTGAGTGCATGCCCTGGCGAGTCTGCTGGGATGAAAACGCGGCTGGACAGCCCGGGGTGGCCGCTCCCGGAGCATGAGAGCCCACAGGATGGAGCAGAGAGAGGGGGGAAGGCGATGAAGCCTGGGGCCCGGCGGCTCGGGAATACCCGCGGAAATCACTTCTATCCAGTGATAACCTCGTGTCCAGGGGTCCCCGACACCCCATATCCCGTTACGCACTGTGCTGTCCAGAGAAAGAAACTTCCCCGGCCCCGAGCCTTTCATGGGCTGTGGCTCCCACACAGCCTTGACCCTCTGGCACTCCAGGGGAATGGAGAAATCGGGGACATGAGGTGATCCCCGGAGAGCCCAGAGAGTGGAGCAAAGGGATGGAACATTCGAGAACTCAACAAGGCAGGGCTGGAACCTGAACCCAGAGGTCCTCAGCATATGGGGAGAGATGCTGAGTCTCCCAGGGCACATGGGAGGACCTTCTGGTCTCATGATGGTAGCTCAGGCAGCAGACCACCCCCAACCCCAAACCAGGGCAAGGATGGACAGGTTACGGAAGTAGCTGTGCAAGTGAGGGCATGGGGAGACTTGGGGAACGCGGCTTCTCTCTCGGTTTCCCTAGGAACCTAAAACTGCTCTTTCTGTAATAAATCACAAAATGAACCCAAGCACACCGTCCAGAGGCACACTTGGAGACCGAGCAGGGGTTTCTGAGATCGATGCTCTCCAAGGGCACAGAGGGCTTTCTCCAAGAAGGAAAGACACACAAGGGATCTTCATCTCTAATTTGCAGAGCGAACCAGATGCTGGTGTATACGGGGCAGACAGAGAGACCACAGCACAGGGAGGGGGCGCGGGGCGGCAGTCTCCATCAGCACAGTGCATGTGAGGGCTTAGGTACCGATGGCAGAGCCCGGGGAAGTTCGGCGGGCCTCGGAAGCCCAGCCGCTGAGGCCTCGGAAGACCAGCCATCCACTGGGCTCGCTGTGCCCAGTCCTCTCCTCTCACTCTCCGTGTGCACTGCCCACAGACATCCCGGCTGTGAAAATAGACACACGTTGAATCTCAGTCCGCATGCCAAGGAACACAACGGACCCAAATTGACTCAAATCTTGAAGAACAAAGCAGGACTGAGAAGCAGCCACGGCTTCTAGAACCATCCTTCACTGCCGTTGGCAGAGGTGGACCCCATGCTGAACATCCTTGAGGAGGATGAGGTGGTGGCCTGGGGTGACACGCGCCCTCTCTTCCCCAATGTCCTGCCATCTCCTCCCACCCTGGGCAGAGCTCCCCAGATGAGCTCTTCCCAGTCTCAGAAAAGTCTTGGCATGACCTGGAGGTAGCCTGAGTTGCAGAGTGAAATTGGGGAGCCAGGGAAGCCCAGTTTCGACTCCTTGGAGGTCAAGATCTGTATCGAGGACAGAACGCACAATGTGGTTTGCTGAAGTGCTTGGTTGGGGACCGTGCCCAGCCTCTGCCTGAGCGAGGCCCCGACTCCTGCGCTGGGGGTGGCATCACCGGCCACGCCTGCCCCCCCATGAGGGGGAAGGGAAGAAGGCACCTCTCCTGACTTTGCTCAGTGACCTCGAGCTCCCAGGTGCCCCAGCAAAGCAAAGGAACCTGAGCGTTTTCTACAGGCTTCCTAAACCACCGGCTTCCATCAATGCAAACGATGTTTCTAGCAGGAACTGATGAACACCTAAGGGGCTCTTTGAACAGAAAGTGTTTGCTCAGTCGAGAATTACTACAAGTATTGCTACCACCATGTGGGAGTCCGTAGCGTGTTTGGACATGGCCAAGGAGACCCCGTATCCCAAAAGATGGCATCTAGCCCCCTCCCCGGCGCTGTGCCCAAGACCAATTGGGTTGGAAAGAAACATGAGGAATGGAGTCTGGACATCTAAATGCAGTGCGGCTGTGTGTAGACACAGCAGGTGTGGTGGGCGGGAAGAACAGGCAAGGCGTGCGTTGGGCATTTCAAGGAGCGTACGGCCAGAGAGATGTTACGGCGGCAGGAGGGGCTCTGGATGGGAGCGCACCCCTTGTGGGCATGAGTGGGTGTGAACGGGTGTGGGCCAGTGAGTGTGAAAGGGCTGAGTGGGCAGACACACAACATCCCACAGCGCCCCAGGGACTCCCCCACCTCCCAGCCACACCTTGCAAGCTCGGCAGGACCTGTGTGACTTGTGCCCCTTCTGTGCCGAAGCTCGGGAAAGCCAGCGTCTGTCCCTCCCTCTGTCCCAGCACCACCGTGGTCAGCACCCTTTGGGATGAAGCAACGTCCTCACTTCAGGTCCCTGAGTGATCACGTGAGCACCAGCCCGCCCCACACCTGCCCTGCTAAGCGGGGCTGGACATGCAGCACGAATGAGAAATAAGTCTGCGCTTTGTCAAACCACTGAGATTTCTGAGTTAATTTTCCAGCAACCTGTCCCAGCGAGCGCAGTGGCACGGACGTGAGCGGTGAAGGAGAGCAGGTAGGGGTTCGTTAATTTATTCCATTTATCCAAAGGATTTTCGCGAGGTGAGTCCTGGAGATGCATCCGTGAACTAGGCAATCGAAACGCTGGTCCTGGGGAGCTTATAGTCCCGCGGGGGAGAGACAAACAAGAAACAAAATTAACTGAATAAATAGTATTTGGAAGGTGATGAGTCCTAGCTGTGATGCATGCTAACGACGTAGGGTTAGGGTTTGGCACAACAGGACCGGCGCACCTGACCCCTGTATGGGCTCGGGCCCTGAGCTCTCTCCTGGCCTAGCCAGGACAGCCTCTCTGCCTGAGACCCTGAGGGACTGCCCCCCCGCCCCAGTCAATCATGAGCTGAGCAGGGATGGGGCACTATGGCCCCATGTGCCTGATGCACTCCTGCCTGGCAAGCAATGGAAGTGCACAGACTTTGAACCCTTCCTTCCTCTGGACTCTCTTCTCCATCCTGGGTTTGGGTCTCAGCATCTGGGGACCTTAGCCCCTGAGAGAAAGCAGTGACATGATTCTGTTGTCGCTTCCCTCTTCTGAAACCTAAGACTGGGGGATTCCGTTCCTCCCTCCTACACACCTCCCAACCTGGTAACCAGCTACCGCATCCCCTCCCTGTGCCCACTCCCCTACCAGAACCTTCCATGGTAAACAGAGAGAGTATCACCCTGCATTGCCTGGCTCAGTAGCAAAAGAGGAGGGTGGGAGCCAGAGCAGGCTTTCAGGACACACCACGTGTAGCCTGGGAGGAAGCTGCACAAGAGCAGTCTCCCAATGGTACAGAAATTAAGTAAAATTCATTAAAACACAATATTTAGGTGTTGTTAGGAGCAGCTTTGAATAATTGAAGATGCATTTAATTCATAGTATTGCTCAGCTGTGAATACTGAGAGTGATACAATAGCGGTTTTTAAAGTGGAATAAATATTGATTAATACATTTTCAATATGGAAGTGTTATGCAACCAGGCATAATTCCCAGTGCACAGAGCCTGGCTCATGCACTTGGACTTTCAGTGACCAGGTCCATTTGAAGCTCCTCCGAGCTCCCCGGGGTTTTATACTCAGCCCAGCCAGGCCATTAGTTTCCACCCACCAACCCCAGACTCTGATCCCTCCCTTCCTTTCAAGGCAGATCCCAGAAGTTCCTAGAATCCATATGATTTCCACAGAATTTTTTAAATACCAGCTTCGTGGCAATAGTATGGATAATCATGTTGAACACAAAGGATGTATTAGAGTTTTAAAAATAAATATTCATGTTTTCCTGGGATGCTAACAACTCTGTAAAATGACCACTCTGCCTTGGGATGCAGGATGATGGGTTGGTCCCAGGTCCAAGTCAACTGATGAGTAGCTCTGGGCTGTGCTCAATGAAGGGCAATTTTCTGGCAACCTAAGAAATCCCCATGTTGACGTAACAGCATAGGTGGTACAGGTAAATGGACCTAAAGGAAAAGAAAAACAAGCCCTTGACCACGTGTGGCGTAGTAATTAGGTGAAGAGGGGTGAACAGGGTAAAATTTACAAGAAGTCTCACGGAAAGAGTCCCAGGCTCAGAGTCAGGTGAGCCGTGACCTCGGCAGTAACCTTGAATGTGAGTTCGTGCTTCTGCACTTTCACCTATGTTAAATTAGTTGACATTTCTTTACCTCCTATCTCTGCTCTCCCTCCACAGCGTTACACACTGCAGTATAATTACATGGCGATGCATCGTAACACAAATTGCACCCTAAATTATACAACGTAACACAAATAGACAACGACACGTCACGATCTGTGAGCACCGATAGAATTCACAAGACATGTGTCTGTGAATACCCTTTTGTGATCACAGCACTCTTCAATGCCCAGCATCATGTTCCAAGACTGCAAGCCTTCTTTGCAAAGGTACCCCTGTTCTTAGACTGGTGACTATACCTCCAGGACTATGGATGCACAGATGCAGATGGGGATATGGATACAGATAGAGACAGAGTTGCACCTGGGGCTGTAGTACCAGTAGATACAAATACAGTATACACAGTATCAAACTGCACAGATGCTCTTTCCATGTCAAAGAAGAGTGGATCATTAGAGGTAAACAGAAGTTTCCAGCAGGTGCCCTAGGCAAGCCCTCTAAAGAGCAGCTTTAGCTCTTCCAGAAAATGTGCACGTCCTCCCTCCCCTCCCGTCCTTCTTCCTGCCTGGGAAGCAGTTTGGCAGCTGGATCTTGGACCGTTGAGAACAGCGTGTGCAAGGAAACTTCTCACTCAGGATGGTAGGACAGAAGCCTGGGACAGGTCGTGTTCCGGTGTCCATGCTGCTGCTGTGCCAACCCCGGACACAGCTCATATTTTTATGAAAAATAGTTCATTCAGCTTTATTGGCTAAATCACATAATGGGTTTTCTGTTACATGCAGCAAATCTAATCATAACGGATGCAGGTTTTTGATGCCAGAAAGGAGGTGCTCAAATAAAAGAACCCAAAATATGCGAAGGTCTGAAGGTAGGAGGTGAAGAGGCTCAGTTATGAACTCAGATTCTGCAGGTTGGACAGCTGGTGACCCTGGTTATGAGAAGGAAAAATACTAGGTCAGCCTTTCACCTTCCGGAAGGAGGCCTCTTGTGACGTGAGACAAGCATATGAAAGGAAGTGATGCAGAAAATTCCAGAAAGTTCGAATCCACCGATTCCTTCTCGTGGCTTTTATCAAAGCCCGACGAGATGGACATGAATTCAGCCCACAAGCAGGAATCAAGAGAAGTGCCTCGTTGCTAAGGAAAACTGCCAGTGGCAGACAAAGTCGACGGAGAATCCCATCATTTAGAGCTCTCCAAGGTGGAGAGAGCTGGCTGCTTTTTCTGTCTCCAACCGAAGCAGTTAGAAGCTATAATTGAATAATTGCAGGCTTTGAAAGAGAAGACTAATGACTCACCAACACAGCCGGTGGGTCTGCCAGCACAGGTGAGATGGAGAACATTGCCTCCCTCATCCCACCCCCATCTATTCTTTTGAGTGGCTTCTTTGAGAATCCTCCGGCTCTCAGTAGGGAGGGTGGGGTACATCCTAGTAACTAGGCTTGTAAGCCAAGCTTGATCAAGGTCTCCAACCAAGGATGCACTCCCATGACATCAACAAGAAACAGACCTTGAGGCTGCAAGCCTTGTTGGAAATTATAGCATTGGTAGATAGAGAAAGAAAGGAAGGGGAGGAAATATTTATATTTTAAAATAAAATATAGGGTGCCTGGGTGGCTCAGTGGGTTAAGCTGCTGCCTTCAGCTCAGGTCATGATCTCAGGGTCCTGGGATGGAGTCCCGCATGGGGGTCTCTGCTTGGCAGGGAATCGGCTTCCTCCTCTCTCTCTCTGTCTGCCTCTCTGCCTACTTGTGATCTCCCTCTGTCAAATAAATAAATAAAATCTTCTTAAAAAATAAAAATAAATAAAATATAATCATGACCAGCCATCAACAGCTTATGACTCAAATTTCTAAAGCAATTTCTGCAGAAAATGGGCTCTAAAAGTCATCCAGCCTCCACGAACAAACCCTCCGGTATCCACCTCGGATGCCGCCGTCAAGACAGTGGACAAACGACGCTCCTGGCCGGGCCGTGAGATGAAGCCCAGGTGCCCAGTTAAATACTCATTTCAGACAAACAACAGATGATGTTCTAGTATCTAGTGCAAGACTGGGGATATGCTTGTACTTAAAAATTACTATCAGAAATGCATATTTAACTAAATGCTCTGTATTTTTATTTGCAAAGTCTGGCAACCCTGTCCCAGAGAACAGAATGGAGGCACTACCGGACTGGGTAAACAAATATTTTACCTTGCTCCCCAAATAAGGCATCTTCGCCCTTCCCGCCCAGAGACCATGTATCAGTAACTTCTGTGTGACCCCTTCTCCCCTTTCCTGCAGTATCTATGTTCTTCCTTCCCCACCATGGTGTTGTTGGGTCTACTGGAGGAATCAGTACCCGAAATCATGGAAGCATCAGGTAAGGCGTCCAGGCAGGTTCTTGAAAGGGTTAAGACGGCACAAGCATCCGGAGTCCCAGGCGAACCTGAGAATCAGGTCAGTGCACCGGGGAGCAATGTGGTCCGGGGAGCCATGCTCGTCCCAGATGCACGTGCCCCTGCTCTCATCCATGTGAGGCACAAATAAGCAGGTGTTCTCTTGTTTTAACCATTCGTGTGGTTTTTCTGTTGTGAGCAGCCAAAGCTAACGTGGGCTAACGGTCCTGTCCCTCCCCACTCATTTCAGAAGCCGTTTTTATCGGAGACTAAATTCCCGCGTGTCTTCTCTCTCTGGACTCTCTGTTCTGCTTCATTGGTTGGTTTCTCTTTTTTTCCCCAATACCAACACCACGCTGTTTTGTTACTAATGTCCAATACTGTGTTTTGATATCTTGTAGAAGGAGATACTGAACATCACAGACACCTTTTACAAATCTGTCTTGACCATGCTGGTCCATCAGCTCCTTCCTACGAATGTTAGAATTTGCTTAGAAAGTTCCACGATGGATATTGTTGGAAATTGCGTTGGGGTTATAGATAATTTCGAGGAAATTGGTTTCTTTACAACTGAGCGCTCCTTTCTGTGGAGATGGTATCAGCTCTCGGCTGATTTAGGTTTTCTTTGGTGAAAACACAATCACCTTCATTAAGGTCTTCTGTGTTTTTTAGGGTTTTCTCGTATTTCCGGGCTTTTTGTTATTTTTTTCCTGAGATTTTCATTACGTTCTCTAATGTATTATGGAAAACATATACAAAATCTATTAACTTTTTTTTGCTGATCTCGTATTCCAACACCTTCCAAACTCTCTTACTCACTTTTTCCAGGCTGCTGGGGGTTTCTCATTAACGTGTAGGTAAATAATCCTATGGTCTTGTCTCTTCCTCTCTGGCTTCTGTGCCATGTACTTCTTTCCTTTGTCTCATTTCTGGAGAATGGAGATTGCTTGGACTCCATGACCTAGCAAGCTCTGTGAGGCTCTACATCCAGGCCCCACCCCCAGGGACCATGGGGCAAGTGCACAGGGGGAACCAGGGGTCACGAGAACCTTGGGACTCCCACATGATCCTGAGGGCCAGGGGATGCGACCCGGGGACAGCACAGAGCAGCGGCACCCTTGTCCCCTTCCTGACTTACTGGGTACCCCAGAAATATCGAGGGTTGTGTTTTGTAGGTCCCTAGTAAACACCCCTTATCAAATAAAGCAAGTATTCTTCTACATCTACTTTGAGGAGCTTTCTTTTCTAAAAATAGGAATTGGGGGGAAGAAGTTTAAAAAGATAAAAATAAATAGAAATAGAAAGTGGACTTTTATTTTGTATTTGTGATTTTTTTTCTAGCATCTTGGGCTGAAACATGAATTTGATTATAAACCCTTCCATTCTTATAAAAGTCTTTACAGCTACAAATTTCCCTCAGAATACCAGGCTGTCTGACTACAGATGTTAGCTCTAGGCATTTTTTTTTTTATTGATATCTAAAGAGATGTCTTCTTTAACCTGAGAGTACTGCAAAGTGTGCATGTGAATTTCTAAAACTTTCAAGTAAGACTCTGATTTCCTTTTATTGTAAATATCCCTTTCTGCTGCATTTTGCAGGTACGTTTCCCGACCCAACTTGGGTTAATTTTTAATCTGAAACATAATTACAAGTAATATGATTAAAAACAGAACTCTCAGGGGTGCCTGGGTGGCTCAGTGGGTTAAAACCTCTGCCTTCAGCTCAGGTCATGATCCCAGGGTCCTGGGATGGAGCCCCACGTCAGGCTCTCTGCTCTGCAGGGAGCCTGCTTCCTCCTCTCTCTCTCTCTGCCTGCCTCTCTGCCTACTTGTGATCTCTGTCTGTTAAATAAATAAATAAAATCTTAAAAAAAAAAAAAAAAACAGAACTCCCCTCTCTGTTGGGCACAAAACTAAAGGAATCAGAGTTTTTTATTTTTCTACTCAAATTCCTATTTTCACAATTATTTTTTATCTTTTTGTCGTTCCAGGTTATGAGTCAAGTATGGGGCTTTGCCAATCTTTCCTTGCATTTCTGTTTGGGTTTTCTACATGATGGCAACTTTGTATACTTCCTGTGTTTCCACTTGGGTTTGATTTAATATTTCAAATCTCTGGTGCCAGCACCGAAGGGTTCATACTTGTGGTCATTCTCAGACAGATGGTTCCTTTTGTTTATAAATGATATCGCAATTTGCCCTTTAGAAGGCTTTCCACATTAAACTCTGTTCTGCTTGATATTAATATCACTATGCCAGCTTTATTTGCTAACATTTGCTTTTATCCTTCATCTCTTTATTTCCAATATTCCCTTGTCATTTTGTCTTAAGGATTTCTCATGTAAGCAACTTCTCTCTGGATCTGAGGTTTCTTACTCATTCTGCGAGTCTCTTTTTATAAATCAATTGAACACATGGTTGTGGTTTCCTTGGATGCAAACTCCTGTCAAACATTTCATGTTTTCCACACTTTCTCGATGTTCTTATGTTTCCCTTGCTAGAGTTGGTTGAATTGATAAAATCTGCTTTGTTTCAATTTTCTTCTAAGTTTGGAATTCACATATTTATGTATTCTCCCACTGGTTATTCTTAGCTTTTCATCACACCTACCTACACTTACGTTTTTCTATATAATAATAATAATTAATTACTTACCCCAAATTCACTGAGTTGCATGCATTAAGTCAGTACAGCTTTTCACATGCCAATCATGTGGTTTTTAACAAACTTACAGTCTTCTAACAGTATCCTTAGCATTATGTGAAAGAAGAAAAAATAGGGAAAATTATACTTGACATTGGCATGATTTCTTTTTTTTTTTTTAAGATTTAATTTATTTATTTGACAGACAGAGATCACAAGCAGGCAGAGAGGGGAGGGGAAGCAGGCTCCCCGCTGAGCAGAGAGCCCGATGTGTGGCTCGATCCCAGGACCCTGGGATCATGACCTGAGCTGAAGGCAAAGGCTTGACCCACTGAGCCCCCCAGGCACCCCTTGGCAATGATTTCTTGAATAAAATACCAAAGCAAAGACCACAAAAGCTAAAATAAACAAGCAGAATACAGTAAACTCAACACTTATGCGAAGAAAGCCATCCACACACTGAAGAAGCAGCCTACCAGATGGGAGAAAACGTTTGCAAACCACATACCCAATAAGGAGTTAATACCCAAAATATATAAAGATCCCATACAACTCAATAACACAAAAAAGCAAGTAATCTCATTTAGAAGTGGGCAAAAGATCTCAGCATTTTCCCACAGCAGACATACTCACGGGTATACAGAAATGGGTTCAACATCCCTCGTCACTGGGGAAATAATGAAATCAAAGCCACAGTGAGATGTCACCTCACACCTGTCGGGAAGGCTATCACCAAGAAGACAAGCAAGAATGAGTGTCGTTGAGTGTGTGGAAACCGGACCCTTGCACACCTCTGGCAGGAAAGCTGCCTGGTGTAGCCACTGTGGAAAACAATACGGCAGTTCCTCCAAAATTTCAAAATAGAGCCCCCCTACAACCTACCAATCCCCTTCCCAGGCAGAGACCCAAAGGAAATGAGTACCGTATCTCGGGGAGACGTCTGCACCCCCGTGTTCAAGGCAGCGTTACTCACAGCTGTCGAGATACGGAAATGACCAGCACGCTCTTTGACAGATGAGTGGATAAAGAGAGGGTGACACACTCACACTCACACACACACACACGCACACACACACGAATATTATTCAGCCATATAAGAAAAATGAGACCTAGCCTTCATGACAAGATGGATGGAACTGGAGAACATTAGGCTAAGTGAATAAGCCAGAGAAAGATCCTGCATAGTATCAATTATCTAGGGAATTTAAAAAAAAAAAAAAAAGAAAAGCTGATTTCATCAGAACAGAGAGTCAAGTGGTGGTTGCAGAGACTGGCTGGGAGTTGGGGAAATGGGGAGATGCTGGACAAGGAATACAAAGGTTCGATTATAGCAAGAGCAAATACAGAGTATCCAGCGTTGGGAATGGTGATCACTTAAAGACATAGTGTCGTGCACTTGGAAGTTACTAACAGTGCATCTCCAGTGCTCCCAACGCCCACACGCTGGGCTGAACGTGTGCCCTCCTCTTGCTCTTGGTAACAACCCACACTGTCTGCGTTTATCAAACCGTCACTGCTTTGTGCCGCTTTCAGCCCATCAATAACCGATCCTGTGCCAGGACCAGCCTTTGTGGGTCCTAGGGTGATTACAAGATGCCCTTCTGCGGTAGCCATCAGGAAACTTGGAGAAGTTAGAACTTATGGCTTATGAAGGACCCGGAAATCACACAGCACAGCGAAACCATGGGTGGAGAGAGCATGGATGGCCGAGGTCTTTCGCTGGGGTCCAGGGTGGGAGCCTAAGGTTTTGTGGGTTCACTCTATTGGTGACTTTGAAACCTAAGAGCAGGAATTCAAAGTGTGGGCAGAAAAAAACACAAGTGGTCCAAATGGTCACTTACCAAAATCATTCAGGGTCTCTGAAATTAAAGAGCTCTGCGAGAAGGGGCTCTTGATCTGGCCGCAGGGCGGACAGCCATTTTTATCCTAAATCCCAAGCAGAGTCCCCACTGAGCACAGCCCAATGCAGGGCTTGATCTCACGACCCCGAGATCATGACCTGAGCCGAAATCAAAGGGTCAGGCGCTCCACCGACTGAGCCCCCCAGGGTCCCCTGGCACATGTTTATTGACAGAGCCAGCTTGGAAGCCAACCCAGACAATCGAGACGTAAGTCAGGTGCTCACCTTGCAAAAAAGAAAAAATTTAAAAAGCCTTCAGACTTTACACTATGATCACTTTGTACACTTTAAATACAAACAATTATATTTGCCAATTATTCCGTAATAAAGTTGGGGGGTTAGCATTTCCGCGAGGTTGAGTGTGCTGTGGCTACTACTACACGCACCCCTCCTCCCTGCCCACCTCCAGAGCTCTTCCGTCCTCCCGACCTGAAACTCGGTGCCCGTGAAACACCGACTCCCACATCCTCCTGGACCCTGGCGTCCGACAGCCGCCATCGACTCTCCGTCTCTGTGAATTTGGCCACACTGAGGACCTCATCCAAGAGGAATCACACGGTACTTGTCCTTTGGTGATGGGGACATGTCACTCGGCATCGTGTCCTCGAGGCTCTCCCACGTGGTAGCAGGTGTTAAAATTCCCTTCTTCCTGGGGCACATGTATGGATTTACCCCATTGTGCATTCCTTCATCTGTCAGGTGACACTCGGGCTGCTTCCAGCTTCGGGCTATCGTGGGCAGAGCTGCTGTGAACGAGGGCGTCGGTGCTGAGTGACCACAGGGCTGCAGAATCTTCTCACCTCTTACTAACAATAGCCATGAACATCAGCGTTCAGAGTCCTGCTCTGCTTGCTTTTCTAACCTTTGTTTACAGACGAAAGATGATCTGCTGTGTTTGGTGTCGCGGGTGGTGCTGGTTCCCTCAAACGTTGCTGGTTTCTGGTTTCTGGTTGTGTGCTCATCTCTGTTTGTGAACTTCCCTGTGCGCCGTGCAGGAGAGGGTGTATCAGCCTTCAAGAGACCACACGGAGGAAGGAGCTGGCTGGTTCCCCAGCCTCCCTCGTGATGACGGGGAGATCAGGTCGAGGGAAGACGCTAACTGATATGGACACGGGGGCTGTCTGGATTTTCTGGGGTGCTGTCTGCCACCCCAGCCCCTGCCCTGCCTCTCTGACCCTGAAACAAGACACGGGAGCTCCACTGTCACTGGATGAAAGGACCGCATCCCCATGGACCGCCCGTCAGGCGCCTGGAGGTGCTCCCTCCCTGGGTCACGGTCCCAAGGCTTGCCGCACTGAGGACCACCCCGTCCTCCGTGGGGTCTCTCCTTCGGGAGTGTTGTGACTGCAGCTGCCCTGCTCGGTCTCCTGAGAAGGGACTTCTCATAATTCCTGCCACCTCCTTCCTTGCCAGCATGGTTACGGGACCTTCTTAAAATAATTACTTCAGTCACTTCTCAGAATCGAGGGCAGGAGGAGGCGGCTGCCGGTATGCACTGTCTACCACCTTGAACTAGATATTTAGTCATTTTAAAGTCTCTTACTCTCAAATTGCAGCACAAATCAGCAGAGGCTCTTACTTGGGGTAAGAGGACAGAGGACAACTAGTTCTATTGAACAGACAGGAACTGTTCAGTGGCTAAAGATTTTTGACAAAAGCTTTGCAATTTTCTTCTTGTACTCTCCCTAAGGGATAGGTTTTCTTGAACCCAGAGAGCCTGTCAATAGCAGTTAGCCCAAAAATGTGAAATTCCTTTGAGTAATTTGGACTTCTCTTAATCCCGCCTCCAAAGAAGCTAGCTCTGGTTTTCCTAAACCTATGCAGAAAGAAGGACGAATTATTCTAGAATAGGAATTCCTGGTAGGTTTAGGAAACACACATTTGTGGGGATAATTCCTAGATAATCCCACCTGCAAGAGAGGCTGAGGCCCTGGAGGGAGTGCTGTGTGTGAGTAGCGTAGGGGAGGAAAAACTTTTCCTCTACCCTTTTAGGTTCAATGCTCAGGGGGCTGCTAATTAAAACGACAAGAGGCAGATAAGCGAGAGGAGGAGTTACGCAGCATTTATTTACCCGTACGATGCTCATATACACAGAAGTGCTCAATGATGGGTCATTCAAACAGGTGTTTAGAATTTGGGGTTCATACGCTTAACCTAGTGGGAGAAGGGAAGAGAGAGCAGAGACTACTATGAGAAGTACAAATGGGTCTCTTTAGGGACGACAAATGAGTTTTTTAGGAGAACAAAGGAGAAGCGAGAAAGTTTATGACAGTGTTTGTCATACAGCTGTGATTTTGAGCAGTTGGGTTACAGTGTGCCTTCATGTGCTTGAGATATGTGGAGCCTCTTGAATGTGGGTTCATAGTCTTAATAAAATTTGGAAATTTTTCAGCCATTCCTTCTTCCAATGTTTTCTCCACCTGCCCCTCTCCCAGGGCTTTGACGACACATTATAAAGAACTTTGAGGTGGCTGCATAGCCCACGGTGGGTGGGGGGCTCTGCTCATTTTTTAAAGTTTTCATCCCTTTGCATGCCCCATTTTGCATACTTCCCATCGCTCTGTCTTGGAGTTCTCAAATCTCTTCATCCACGACACACGGTCTGCATTACTGCTGCTCAGGGGCTTTTACATCCGTGGCCACAGCGTCATCTCTGGAAGCTGCGCGTCGGTCCTCCCCTTCCATCATCCCCCACATCCCTACCTGTTTTCCTGAGATGTGGAACACTGTTACAGTGATTTGTTCAATGCCCCCATCAGATGATTCTAAGACCTGTTTCCATTCTGGGTCAATTTTGACCGTCGATGTCTGTCCTCGTTATGCATCAGGTTTTCCTGAGTCTCCGTGTGGGGGATACCTTCATATTAGCTATGAGATTTTGTAAATTCCCCCCTTGTTGGGTGCTGGATATTTTGGAGTTCCCTGACTTGTCCTTGAGCTGTGTTCTGGGGGGCAGCTAAGTTACTTGGAAGCAGTTCAGTCCTTCTGGAGGGTGCCTTCCAGGCTTGCCAGGCAGGGACAGAGCAGTGTCATCTCCCCCCCTGCCCAAGTCAGAGCCTCCTGCAACCCGACATGGTGCCTTGTGGACCTGAGCTCCCAGCCTGGCTGGTGGGAACAGGCACTATCCTCAGCCCCATGAAAGCATGGGGTTGTTGTCACATCTGATCTTTTGCACAGAGTGTCCCCAGCAGGGGTTCTCACTCAACAGTTGAGCTGGGCCCTCTGAGCTCTGTCTCTGTGGCTCTTCCCATGTCCCTGGATACCTCTCCACCTCTCTCCTTCCAGCTCCTCAGCTCCAGACCGCTGCTGGGCTCTGCCACGGTTTCCCTTTCTGTGCCGCAGCCTGGAGATCCATGTTTCCAGCAGATGGATGGAATTAGTAATGAAGATAGCTGGGAGGTAGCGGCAGGGGTACGAGATGAGCTCCATGACACAGGATATGAAGCTAGGGAGGCCGTCAGAGGCCTGATAGCAAGGCGGGTACGAAGCTTGGGTTTAACCTAGAGGCCACGAGGAGCCAGCAAACAATCGTGAGTAGCAGTAGGCATCCTCCGATTTACCCAAATAGCAGTAACATTAGGCAACATCCTTTTCTACATGCTTCCCACTTGCTTCGTGACTCCACACGACAACCCTGCACCTGGCTTATACGGAAAATGAGCCACAGGGAGATGAACGGGGCACAGGCTGTGCACACAGCTGGTTGGAGCCTGGGGCCCACACCACCACTCGATACAGAGGCAATGACAGCTCCAGGGAAGGGACAAGCCTGGAGCCAAGGCAGGGGTGCAGGGGTGCAGCGGTGCAGGGGTGCAGGGGTGGGGAAGGGAGAGCTGTGGGGGAAGGACAGTCACCATGCTGTTATTTGTAGGAGTGAGAGAGAGAGAGTTGGTGCCATTCACTCACTGAGACGGGGAAGGTGGGGATATGGGCAGGAGAAGGGCCGGCTTTGTCCAGCGTGCTGGGCTGCATTCCCAGGGTCACGTGGACGGAGGCATCCAGGAGACCAGGGGACGAGCTAGAGATCCGGAAGCGTCCAGCCGGATTGGAGAATCATCTATGTCCCAGAGTGAGTAGCTACCACGGGACAGCCTGGACCACAGGAAGAGATAGACAGAATGGCCAGCTCCATCTAAGGACCCAGGTGGGGTTGGAGATACAGAACCAGGATTAGAGCCTCAGTCTCAGAACAAGCCATCCCTTCTGCCTTATTGCAATTACAGAAACGTCCAAGAACAGCACGCAGTGCCCCCCTCGGGACAGCCCATCACCGCCAAGCTGCATGTCAGCACGCCAGGAGGGAGACAGCATGGTGAGATGTGGAGTCAGAAGCAGACCCAGACAGACCTGGCTGCACCCACGGCCCCACAGCCATTACCTGCTGTGGGTGACCTCAGAGAGGATGTTTAATGTCTCTGGCCTTCGTTTCCTTAAAAAACTGCAGATAATAAGGCCTACCTCCTAGAGTGAGGCTCCTTGAAAAACGCATGGAAAGCACCAAGGAGATACTCAAAACATGATAGATCGGTCATTTCTTCTCTGGTCCCAAGGGAGAAGTGGCTTCTGTCTTCAGGGCACTCAGAGTCATTCTGTCTCAGCATCGTGGGCATCTAGACCTGGGCCAGCTCTTCCTGTGTCCCGACGGGCAGCAGGAAGGCTACGGACCATGTGGGTAGAGGTTGTCCTCAGTGGTGCGCTTGGTGGGAGATGTTTTCATCAGACGGCTCGGCGTGTCCCAGTCCAGACACTGACGCTACGAGCTCTCAGGCAGGTCACCCAGCCAGCCTGGGACCAAGTTCCCCCACCTGTAAATGGGGGTGATCACCGTACCTCACAGCCCTGTCCTGAGGATTGAATGAGACCCCAGATGCAAAACATCCACGACAGGGTCTGGCACGAAGCACTAGCTCCATGAATGTTAGTTTCTGGCACCTCCCGCTTTCTTTCAAAGTCAGGAGAGTTCCTTCCCCCATCTGGAAGCCCAAAGCCCTGCCCGTCTCCTCCTAATGAAATGC
Source organism: Mustela lutreola (assembly GCF_030435805.1). Classification (NCBI taxonomy): domain Eukaryota; kingdom Metazoa; phylum Chordata; class Mammalia; order Carnivora; family Mustelidae; genus Mustela; species Mustela lutreola. The sequence goes on along the minus strand of NC_081304.1, from coordinate 60,173,517 downwards.
TCTCATTCTGCCTGTGACCTTTATTTCTGAGGAAATTCTGCCTTCCTTCTAGACAGGGAGCTGTCTTCAGGACAGAGGCTATGTCTGAGCCACCCATCTTCCCCGACTGCCCAGCTCACGGGGGCACACAGTAGCAGAGCAGTGACATCAGAAGCCGTGAGCGAGGGAAATTAATCTGCAGATGGAATTATGAAATTGTGGACCCAATCTTGCAAAACAATGAGGCATAGCTTGTAAGAGTTTCAAACACTTTTTTTCAGAAATTTAATTGGCAGTTAATTCTCCTGCAAAACACAATAATCTCTGTAAACTGAAGGCAGCAAGACAGAGCTCTGGGAACCTCGTCAGGCTCTGCCTGAAACTGAAGAGGCTTTTTCTGAGTCAGAAGCCTGAGGACGCAAGCTGCCAATTATCACCATCTCCGGACATGAGCAGGCTTCGTTACCCTGATTCTTCTGCTCCATATGTCCCCATGAGAGGGCATGGCTCTCCCACCTGTGACTGCAGATGTGGGGGTAACCTGCGCTGAACTATTACCAATCTTTCTCTCACTGTGTTGCCTTATGATCAGAGCTCAGTCCGTGACTGTAACTGGGACTCAGTCTGTGACCACGATCCAGGCTCAGTCTGTGACCACGATCTGGGGTCAATCTATGACCACGAGCAGGGATCAGTCTGTGACCACGAGCAGGGCTCAGTCTGTGACCACGATCAGGGATCATTCTGTGACCATGAGCAGGGCTCAGTCTGTGACCACGATCTGGGGTCAGTCTGTGACCACGATCAGGGATCAGTCTGTGACCATGAGCAGGGCTCAGTCTGTGACCACGATCTGGGGTCAATCTATGACCACGAGCAGGGATCAGTCTGTGACCACGAGCAGGGCTCAGTCTGTGACCACGATCTGGGGTCAGTCTGTGACCATGAGCAGGGCTCAGTCTGTGACCACGATCTGGGGTCAGTCTGTGACCACAATCCAGGCTCAGTCTGTGACCACGATCAGGGGTCAGTCTGTGACCACGATCTGAGGTCAGTCTGTGACCACAATCCAGGCTCAGTCTGACCACAATTAGGGCTCACTCTGTGATCATGATTGGGGCTCAGCCATGTATCCATGATCCAGGCTCAGCCTTCAACCGCAGCCACACCCCTACAGCAGCAGCTGAAATTAGAGACGGAGCAGTGGGACAGTCATGACACAAAGACCTCAGGTGACCGCTACATCACTTGATCAACAATCATCAAATCGAGTTAGATATATGCTGGTTGATTCCCCAGAGTCCCAAGATGAGGTGGGATGTGGGGAGGACGGGGAGGAATGGGAAAGAGGGAGTCGTCAGCCCTGGTGGGGAAGGGCCCAGAATTCAGGTACAGCAGACAGAGCTAAATCTTCGTCCTGACCCATTTAAGCAACATCTTGGCCAGGAAGCTGGATTGATCACCTTCAGCCACAGGGTAACCCACTTAGAGCCCACAGAGCCCAGAGCGTGTGCCCGTGAGCCAGCGGCAATCACCGTCACCGGCTTGGGACCACAGCTGAAGGGGTCAGCACTTGCCAGCCACTCCGATGGCCAATAGCAAGGACAGTGGCTGTCTTACAGTGACTGGGGCTCCAGGACTCCAGCCTGGGACGTGCTGCCGTGCCAGCAATGAGCTCATCCCATGAGCATGAGCTGCCATGGGGCTTTGGGGTGGTATATGTCCATGGTTGCTTTTGTGGGCATTCATGACTTCCCTGCGTCCATCCGTGCCCTGCTTAACCTCCCCTCCCTCCCGCTGCCCGTGTCCCATCGGAGGATGCCTTTGAAATGAGGGAGGAGACCTAACAAAACTAGATATAAATTAATCAGATCTGACATGAGAGCGGGTGTGGAACGCAACCCGTCCACACGTGAGGCGCCTTCTGGAGAGGAGTGCTTTATGCACCGTTAGTGGTGTTCGTGAAGGACTCGGGCCAGGAGCAGCAACCCTGGAGGGTACTTTCGGAGTGAGGACCAGAGAGACAGAAAACACTTGTAGGGAGGGCGGGTCTGAGACCTCCATGCACCGAGATTCTTGGAGGCTGATTTTCCGTGTTCTGACCCAGTTATAAGAAGCTCCTAACAACGGCTTCAAAGAGCTGGGTGGCCACGGTTGAGAGCAGAAGCTCTTTGCTTCTCCGTTCATTCCATCATTTAATCATCCTGTGCTGTTCTCTGGAGCCTCGACGCTGTGCCTGGACCTGTACTGGGCTCGAAGCAAGTCGGGCAAGACAACCATCTCTGTTGTTAGCCAACATTTGTTGAAAATTTACCATGTACGGCACCTTACGTCGATGCCCCCAGAAGCATCGCCTTATTTAAGTTTGCATGACCTACAAAGTAGCTACTATTCGAGTCCTCGATGTACAGATGAGGAAACCGAGTCATGAAGTAACGTGCTCAGAGTTGATTAAGCCTGCAGGAAGTTCGTGGCCCAAGCAAGCCATTCAGATCTTCCCTCCCCGACATCTGAACCGCAGGGAGAGTGACCATGAGATTCAAACACAAACTGAGGTTCACATATCCTCTGGGCAGCATCTACGCAGGATAGCCCTGTTCTTCCGCCATGTGGGTCCTTCTCTACGCCAAGCCTTCAGCATCCTCCACCTTGTGGCAGCAAATCCCCCAAGGCTTAAGTCGTGCGGAGCTGGCTTCTAGTCATCAGAGGAGGGGAGTCTGCAGGCACAGGTGGTAGGCAGTGAGGACGGGGTTCCCATCTGAAAGGGGGTGACATATGTCCTCTCCTGGAGCCTTGCCACTTCCCTATGGAGCCATGGGGTCAACGTTCCCTCCCCACTGGACCTGGATGGACATCTGTGCGTGAGAGGACAGATACCTTATGACCTCCACGCCTAGATCACCAGCGTGCCACGCGGTCTGTCTTGCCTCTCTCCAGATGCTTCCCATGGGGACACAGCCACCATGCCGTGTGTGATGTTGAACCACATGGGGAAACCCAGCAGAGGCACTCTGCACGCAGCTCAGGGGAGAGCTGCTGTCATCCTCACATGTGCGTGACGGCACGTCTGGGAGTTCCCAGCCCAATGCCATTGATGGCAGCTCTGCCCCCCCAACCTTCAAGTCTGCCCGACGGGGGTCCCTGATCACGGAGCAGAGACTCACCACCCCTGCTGGGTCCTATCCAAATTCCCGACCCGCAGCATCTGAGGACCTAACAAGATGCCGGCTCAGTCCTACGGTGTTAGCAGCTGGAACTGATGCGTGTTTGAGACCCGACTTCTAGGAACGTGTCCCATCACATCAAGGCAGGGCTGCTCACTGCTCTGGGGACCCCAGCACTTTCCGGGTGAGTCTGAAGGCACCCTGAACCCAGGATCTAAAAAACCAGGCCCACGTGCTCCCCAGACAAGGGATCTGCAAGAAGGTTCAGACGTCCAGGGGAGAATACCTCCTGAGCACCAGAGGGGAATTGCAAGTTCCTCTGAAGGGTGAATCCTGCTTGTCATTCAAGGAAGGATGCTTGGTATCTAGGGAACATCAAACAGACCAGCACGGCAGGCCATGGGCCGGGAAGGGACGGGGCAGGGGAGACAAACAGGGTATGCAAAACCACAGCATCGGGAATCTGCCCAGAGGGAAGCAAAATGTCCTGAGCGGACAGAGAAGCTCATTAGAGTCGTTGTTCCTGTCACGGCCGCGACCGGCATCTCTCCAGAAAACTGAGCGGTGCTCATGCTGGGGACAAGGACAGTCTAGACGCTCTCTCTGTCATGCATGTGTGTGCCTGTCCCCGGCCCCCTGCAGCCGTCCTTGTCTTTGTGTGGTGACTCAGAGGACAGACCCCTGAGCCCGGATCCTGCGTGGCCTCCGGAAGGTTCCACGCCCTCCCTATGCCTCTGCTCACCCGTAAGAGAAAGCACAGCGGGAGCAGCAGGCATCTGGCAGGGCTGCTGTGGGTTTAATGCCCTATTAGCTCCGTCCCCAACCCCTCAGGAATTTCAGCTTCACCGTGAACTTACCATTGTAACCGAGCAGTTTTCCTGCCTGTGCGGGCCATCTGCAGGCACGCGTGTGGGCACATTTCTGCACCTGAATGACTGTCACCTCCTTCCCCCACCTTCACACCGCAGACATGCGGCAATTCCTCTCCGTTCACAGCCCCGCGCCCTTCCTGCATACAGAGAGCTGGGAACCACGGCACGGCCACGGATGAGGCAGGAGAAGCAGTCAGGGATTAGCAACCTTGGAATCTCGGGGACTTCACAAAACACGGGAGGGTTTTCTGTTTCCGTGATAGCTGAGGCAAGCTAGCAGCTGTCTTCAGGGACTGTCCTTCCACATGGGGACTCAGGGACCCAGGCTCCATCCCGGGGACGGGAGAGTCATGCCGTCCGCAGACGGCTCACATCGTCTCTGCTCACACTCCTTCGGTCACAACCCAGGGGCCATAAACAGAATCGCTGGTCTCGCCACAGAGAATCAATCCTGACTTTGCAGAGAAACGTTACTGTAGGGACAGAAGGGACGTGTAGAGCCTCCCCTCTGCCCCGCCCTGCTGTTACTCACTGAGGACTGTTCTCAGTCGGTCCCCCGGCTCCATCTTAACCAACCCTCCCTCTGCAAAGCCCCCTGCCCCACCGTCCCCACCAGCCCAACTCCCCGACTGCCCTACTCTGTAGAAACTGTTCAGTCTCCCCTGCATTTCTGGGGCAGAAACCATGACATTGCACAAAAGCAAGAAAAATCAGGGAATAACACACGTTGACAAACAATCACAGGTAACGTGTTTCTCATCTTCACACGTCAGCTTTAACATGCCCATCGGCGCAAGGCAGTGACTTGGAGAGCCAGACTCCCCGTGAGCTGTGAGCTGCTTGCTGGGATCCCTGAAGCCCCGGGGATTGTCCGGAACCTTCCTGTTAAGCAGACGCCAGAGAGAGGCAGGTGTTTTCATCTGGGTCATTGGCTTTTCTCCTCGGGACAATACCCTGTGAGGTCTGGCGGGGCCGGGGCTGGGGGTGGGGAGGTTGGTGGCGGCAGCAACAGGAGCAAGCCCCAGCGTCCGTCCCCAGCCCGAGCCGTGGGAGGAGTTCAGGTGAAAGAGAGATTCTCTCCCGATCGCCCAGGCATGAGCAGGTGCGATTCTCACTCCGTTTTCCTGAACCTGAAGGGAAAGAAAGTCAAACGGCAATGGTCTGACAACAGGTGGTGAGTAGGATCCGCCGGGAAAATCTCTCCTGGAGTTGAAAGGAGAGATGGCCGAGATGCCGCGGTGAAGAAGTCCTGGCTCCCACCTGCCCGGACGGCTGTATTTGCTTGCCTGTGAAGCTTCGTCCAAGAGGTCAAGTCCAAAGTGTGGTCTCGCACCATCCGTCTGAGCCAGCGTGAGCGCCTCTCAGAAACCATGGCGACGGGGGTGAAATGGAGTCTGAGCTCTGTCACCTTTCAGGCCTGCACAGGGAGCAGGGGACAGGGACATGGACGCGGGTCACCATCGTGGCCCTTGCGGAGCCCGGAGGTGAGGGACGCCCCGCGCCAAGGAGGCTCACGGGAGGCCGGGTCTACTGTGCAGACACGAACCCACGTCGTAAGGGCTACCAGGGGACAGAGAGCTACCAAGGGCCCTCCCGTGCCAGACACGGGGAAACGTCCCACGAACACAAACAGAGCGACCTTCTCCCAAAGCACTGGCCTGCGCTCTTCCCACGTATGATGGGCTCGAAACTGCCCCAGGCCAGAAGGGGATTAAATCAGCCAGGTCTACACGCAGGTGGGGTCCCAGGCCGGAAAGAAGGTCTCAGAGGAGAACCTGCCAAGGGTCCAACAAGGCCCATGGGTGAGTCAGAAACTAACTCCAAATCAGTGTGAAATCTCCGGTCTCAGGGATCGTCCTCTGGTCACGTAGGGGTTGGCATCAGGGGAAGCTAGGGAAGGGCGTAGGGAATGCCCCGTACAGTCCTTACTGCTCCTCTGGAAGTCTGAAGTTATTTCCCAGAAAAGCAAAAGAATCAGACCACAACCTTCATGCACTGTTTCCCCCCTGCCAGCAGCTCCCCGTCGCTGTGAGAATTATATCGAACACTATTTGTAAAGGGCCATGTGTGGGGCTCGGCTCAGAGAGGGTGGTCAGTAACACTGGCTGTAGGCACCAGCACAGTCCTTCCGTGTGGCTCCTACATGGGGGAAGGGGGCAGCTTTCTCACCAAAAAGCTCCATTTCCACAAGTGACTTCAAGAGACTGTTATCAGGAATATGGATTTTACCATAGGATTTCACCCCTATGTGGAACTGCAGAAACAAAACAAATGAGCAAAAGAAAAAGAAACACAGTGATGGGGACCAGAGGGGAAGGGGTAGGGTAGGGGGACATCAGGGGCGGGGATTAAGGAGAGCACCTGAGGTGAGGGAAAAAATAAATAAAATGAAACGGGAAGAAAAGAAAAATCAAAAGTTTAAAAAATATACAGATTTTTGCTTATTACTCTTGTGTCATGATCTATTTTATAACTTCCAAAGTGGCTCCTTTCTTCATGAAATGAATTTCTATTTTCAAAGGAAAACTTGCCATCACCACCAAAAATGAAAAGCCAGGGTCACTAGCCGTGAAGTAAGTGAAGCGGTAAGAACGGACCCGATGGAAGTGAGGTGCCCCCGCCCCGTGGCCCCGAGCTAGAGCCTCTTCCCCTCATGCCCACGAGAGAAGTCACGACGGGTGGACGTGCGTTAGTGTCCAACCAGGACTGTCCCCGGGATGTGACCGGAAGAGCAAAAGAGGTTTGAAAAGTGAATCATTTTGTCACAGAGTGATTCAGTGTTACATCTGTGCATCCTTTAAAGATTTTATTTATTTTATTTGACAGAGAGAGAGAGCACAAGTAGGCAGAGAGGCAGGCAGAGACAGAGGGGGAAGCAGGCTCCCTGCTGAGCAGAGAGCCCAATGCGGGGCTCGATCCCAGGACCCTGGGATCATGACCTGAGCTGAAGGCAGCGGCTTTAATCCACTGAGCCACCCAGGCGCCCCCATCTGTGCATCCTTTAAAATCATCTCTGGGATCCCCTAAAAATCACATACCACTTTGGGACAGTGCTGCTTTTTGGAAACCCCATGGTGAGGTCTGAAGACCATGGGGGATGTGGATGTCAGAGGCTTGCAGCAAGAAGGGCCCCACAGCATCAGTCCATCCATTCAGGATTTTTCTAAGGGGATGTATGTTAGTACCCATCAGCTAGTGCTGCGTAACAAGCAATCCCAAAACTCAAGGACTCAGAGCAGCAAGCGTTTACTGTCAGGCTCACAGACGTGTGGACAGTGGGGCCGACTGCGGACACCCTGGGGCAGCTCTGACCCACACACCTCTCACTTCCAGGGCCAGCCATGTACTCGGGAGCCCATTCCTCCCATGGCTGTGGCAGAAACACCAGCGGGGAGCTCACCCAAGGAAGTGGAGTTCAGATCAGGTCACATGCCCTCACACCCCATTAGCCTGAGCAAGTCACAGCCAGTTTTCCCGTGGATTGGGCCAGGGGGTATGCTCCTGGGAGGGGGCAATATTTGCTAAGTGAATATTCCTGAAAACCCCAGAGTCATCTGTATGTGAGCTACATACGCATTGATAGTTACTATGTTGCATTTGCATCTATTCGACTTATGGAAAATCTCTAAGGAAGAACAGCACAGGAAAAGTTAATAACAAATTAACAACATTGCATTCTGGCAGCAGAACAAGGAGGCTGGGGTCAGGGTGGGAGAGAAGTTCCTCCCACCCCCTGCTGCAAAGTCTGAATTCCCTACTATGTGCATTTGCCATTTCACAGAAGAATCGGCTTTGAGATCCACTTTGAGATCCATGGAGCCACAGGACATTTGCACACCTATTATCTTATTTGGCTTTCACAATAGGGGTGGAAGGAAGCAGAAAAGGGATATGAGCCCACTCTGTGGATGAGAGGAAACAGATCCAGCCCATCAAGAGACTTGCCCCAGGCCAGAGGCTAAGAGAGGGCCAAGCCAGGGTTTGACACCAGACCCATCCCACATCTTCAACCCAAACGTCGATCTCACCGAGCAACCTGCTTCGGTCAGGGCCCACCAGTGCCATCCAGGAAGGGTCTTCCCCTCGGTCCCAACACACAGCATGTGGGAGAGACTGTGCAGACAACCCCTGGGGGAGCCAATTGTCCAGCCTGGCTATCTGACAGATGGGCAAAGAGAGGCCCAGAATCATAAAACAGGTGCCTCCGTTTCCCTGGGTCTCAGATGGGACCCTCACGCCCACCTGGCAGGGTGCTTGGGAGATCAGAAGGGACCGTGTATAGACAGGGTTTGCAGCCGAGAGAGTGTGAGGCATGGTTCTAGGGACTCGCTTGCCCTCAAGAGAGCCAGGAGACTGGCCCAGGCACGTGCATATGAGCCTGCACTGCAGTGGTCCAGTTCTCCAGTTCTCGGAATGAACGCCCACTGCTCCCAGAGGAGTCACGGGGCTTTGAGCCCCTGGGGCAGGCGTGGCCCAGGCCACTCTGAGGGAACAGGGTGGGGTGGGGAGCACGCACGTTCATCCTTGCAGCAAACATGTCCGAGACAGGGTCCACGGCAGAACTCACCCCCGAGCTAGGACAGGGCCCCTGGGGGTCCCCCCGCAGCTTGGCACAGAAGCCCCTCCCTCACCAAAGCTCAGGCGTGGGGGACGCCGCGCTCGGAGCCTTCCCCTCCCCATGCCTGGCAGGGGGTCCCCTCATGAGTCCCCACCCCACGCTGTCCCTAGACGGCAGGTCCCCTCTACTGCTCCTCATGAGTCCCCACCCCACGCTGTCCCTAGACGGCAGGTCCCCTCTACTGCTCCTCATGAGTCCCCACCCCACGCTGTCCCTAGACGGCAGGTCCCCTCTACTGCTCCTCATGAGTCCCCACCCCACGCTGTCCCTAGACGGCAGGTCCCCTCTACTGCTCCTCATGAGTCCCCACCCCACGCTGTCCCTAGACGGCAGGTCCCCTCTACTGCTCCTCATGAGTCCCCACCCCACGCTGTCCCTAGACGGCAGGTCCCCTCTACTGCTCCTCATGAGTCCCCACCCCACGCTGTCCCTAGACGGCAGGTCCCCTCTACTGCTCCTCATGAGTCCCCACCCCACGCTGTCCCTAGACGGCAGGTCCCCTCTACTGCTGTGACCCTATCCCCATCCTCGTCCTTCAGAAGGCAAGACGCCGGCCGATGGGGCGGGGGAGCCAGTGGAGGTGCCAGATGGCAGCGAGCAAGAAGACATGAGCCCCCCGGGGTCCCCCTACAGCCGCTTCTCACTTTGCATCAAATGGAGATTTCTTGCGCGGTGCCGAGAGTTCCCACACCGACTCATGTCGCCAGCGAGCTCTCGGAACAAACAGGTGCTAATTATTCTGTGGAAGGAAGACACGTGGAGAATTTAAACAGGGGGTCCCACTCAGCAGATGGTGGGAAATCTGAGGGCTCAGATAGGCGGGGCCTGCCCTCCCCCCGCTCAGCCCCGAGGATCTCACAGGCCCAGGATCTGCAGACAGCCCTCCGCACGGCCCCTGGGCCCCCGGGCACCCCTCCCTCCAGCTCTGCAGCTGAGCTGGGTTTACAGAGCCTCCTTTGTGCAGCACGGAGGCCGGCAACCCCTCGAAACCCACAAAGAACCCCCCGCGACGCCCCCTCCCAGCCCGCCCCAGCAAGGGCAGGAGGCACAAAAGGCGAGTATATCTGGTCTCCCAGGACAGGCTGGACGGTGCCTGGAGGCAGAGGCGCACCCTGGGCCTCCCACCTCCTTTGATGCATCCTGACCAAAGGGTCCCGGGTCACCCCCTCCTACAAAGCCCCAGGCCCCAGACCAGGTGAGGGCCGGGCGCTACCCCACAGCGGGCCGGACACCTGGACAGCTTCAGGACTCGGCCTTGGCTGGAGCCAGGGCCCCTCCCTGCAGGGCTCATCCCTCCTTCTCCTGACCGCCTCCTACTGGATCCCTGTGTCTCGGGCACCCCCTCCTCCTGAAGGCCTCCCCACGACCCCAGCTGGCCTAGGAAACCGAGGATAGAACAGTTTAGTACGGCGTCCAAAGTCACACAGCAGAGCTGGTATTCGGGCCCTGAGGTCTGGCTACAGAGTCCGCACCCAAGGGACCAGCCCAGTCCTTTCTCCCCGTCCCGACGCAGAGCAAGGCCACGCACTCAGCCCCCTCCTTGGGGGTCCTTGCTCCACAGGGCCCGTCCCGGTGCAGGAGAGGCTGTCCAAGGGAAGAAGTCGCCTTTCCAGAAAAGGACTGACCCCCGTGTGTCTCCTGGAGAGCACAGCTCAGTCGTCTCTGAGGACAAGATACGCACCGGCGCCAGCCACCGTGTGCCTCCACTAAGACAGTGGCCCTTTCTAGGGACACAAGCACCCTGCTGCCCCCCATGCTGTGAGGCCTGGTGCAGAGAAAGACAGTGCACGTGTGAAGGCAGAAGACCTGAGTTCTGGTGCCAACGGGCGTCTGATTCTCGCGGGAGCTGTGTGAGCCCGGGAGCTCCCCGAACCTCTCTGAGTCTGCAATTTCTGCAGGCACAGCCGTAGGCCACGCTCTGCTGCGGGCTAGCAAGGAGATAGTGGAGGGTGGCATCGTCACTGCACCCAAGGAGGGACAGACCGACAGGAGGGCTGGGACCGCATGGGAGCCAGGAGAGGTGGGCTCCCCTCGGGCAGGTAGGGCAGCCTGAGCAAAGGCTAGCGGTTGCTGTGGTGCTTGGAGGGAGGGAGGGGGTGTGGAGGGACACACAGGCCCGTGAGCGCTGCAGAGTGGCCAAGACACCCCACCCCTGACGCTCTGACCCCCACAGGGACCCCTTGGCCATACTGCCTGCCCCACCCCGCAGAGCGACAAGACCATCTTCCTTCCCAAGACACACACCAGTCACCATGCGACTGGGTCCTCAGGTCAGCAGGGGGGGGGGGGGACAGTCAAGCAACGGCCACCATCCTGTTTCTCTAGTGTTGTCTGTCTGCTGTGCTGGACTTCTCCCGGGGCCCGTGCGGACTGGACACACACGTCCCCATCCCAGTGCCAAAGCCACGTCCGCAGGCCTCCTGGAGACCCATGGCCAGAGGAACCGATACCTGGGACAGAGGGGAGAGGCCGCCACTCACCTCCGGCCACCACAGACTCCAAATCTCAACCCCGGCCGGCCCACAACCTCGGTTCCTGTGCGCCCCTGTAAAAATAACGGGAAGCCAGCATGGACAGCGGGAAGGCGCTTAAAACCACCCCCAAATGCCCCTCCCAGAGGAAGCTGCTATGGAAAGTGTCCCCTTCTTGCTCTTGCCAAGATGACGTGAGCATTCTGAACAGAGAAAGACACTAACGTGGGAAGAGAAGCTGGTTGGATCCGTTCACACGGGCACATCGACCCTTTGTACCCGACGTGCAATCTGTGTTTCCCACGTTGCCGCTTTTCAACGATTTATAAAAGACTTACCAAGCGGATGCACCGCCGGCCTGTGTTGTGTATTCACGCGCAGGGTATGAAGACTGAGTCTAATTTTGGACAGTTATGAGCATCTCTGTCTCCGTCTCTGGTCGTTTTCTTGACCATCCTTCTAGAAATGCAATTCCTAAGACAAAGGGGATAAATATTTTAAGGGCCTCTGGAGACACTTGCCAAATGCCCTCTGAAAATTTATTCTCCTCTCAGGTGTGTTTGAGAATTCTTGTCTTAACACAACCTGTGTGTGTCTTAACACACAGCCAGAAAACAGTGAATACACAGACACACATACACGTGTACACACACACACACACACACAGAAGAAATTGCAAGGGTCAGGGTTGCAATTCTAATGAATCAAAAAGCTAATGCAGTTTGAATTAAAAGGATGATCTTTGCCCAGCCCTGACCTAGACGACACGGGGACCCTGCGTCTAAAGCCTGGGCCCGCCCCACAGTCTCCACCAGTGGTGAGGTGGGGAGCCTGATGCCCCACTCACCCTCACTCCCACAGCCCCCGCTGCCCACCAATAAATGTCTCTGCCATGCCCCGGTTCCCGGAAGCCACTTCCCAGCCATGCGAGGGGCCATCTGTCATTGTGCCTTGGAGCTCAGCTCAGCCAGATCCTCACTCCACTCCCCCAACCAAGGACTTGGCTCTGAGGACCGGCTCACCTCTCCTGCCCCACGGGGCCCTGGGCAGAGCTGTTGGGAGGCGAGGCCGTGTCTGCCTCGCTGTGTGACCCCCAGCCTGTTACCGAGTCTCTCTGGGCCTGAGTCCTCGTCTTGAAAGTAGGAAGCGGGACTCTACCACCTCTGCTTTCACTCCCTTCTCTCTCTCTGTCTTTGGGCCCCACACGAGACGATGGCCATCTCCGGCCTGCTCGGCCGCGGCCCCACCGGCCACCCCAGAGCTATGAACAAACACGGCTGAAACGTTCTGGTGGTCGTGCAGAGGCGGGTGGTGCGTCGCGGGGCCGAGGGGAGGCGGGGGATGCGGGAAGAAGCCGGGGAAGCTCCGGGCCGTTCTCCGCGTCCCTACTGCGATGAAGCTGGGCTGGGGGGTCGGCGGGGGGCGGGGGGGGGGGGGGGGGTCAGCAGGTGGAACAGTGCAGCTTGAAGGGAAAGGGCTGACGGCAGAGGAGGCTCCCAGCCCCACAGTGACCCCAGCAGGGGCTCCCTGCGCCCTCCGAGAGACGATCTCCGTGTCTCCGTCGGCTGGCGCTGAGAACAAAGCTGGGGCTGCTGTCTTTTCCATGGAAACCTGTGTTCCCAGATGTTCCTTTCCTGCTGAACATTTCCCAAGGATAACAAGTAGGAGGAGGGTTCACAGGGTGGGAGTGGGGGGTCTGCGGATTCAAGAAATTGAAACAGCTGGTTTCAAAGGCTCCCGCCAGGAGAAAAAGAGCTTTTGTCCTGTGTTTCCCCCTGTGCTCCTGGGTTTAAATGAAAGTGCCGCCGGACGGATCAGCAGCGTCTGGGCGAACAGGTGCTTTCAAGCGGGATGCACGGGTGCAGCCCGGCCGTCCTGCCTCCAGACGACAAACATGGTCCTTTCTATCTTACGGTTTTCTGAACCTGACCAGGGACTTGGTTTTGTTCCAGCAAACTGCGACCTGCCAGAGCCCCGGGTGCCCCAGCAGTTCCTGGAAGTGAGGGATGCGGAAGACCGCGTGTTCCTGCTGCTCCGAGGGCTGCCTCCTGCGGCGGGGGGCAGGGGAGGGAGCCAGGGAGCCACCAGCCCAGGGGTGATTCCCCGCCCTGGGCAGATCCCTCAGGAGCGGGCAGCGGAGGGCTCGTGGGCGGGCCACCGCCCCTGCCCAGAAATGAATGAGACCCACGCTGAGACCCCAGAGGCAGCCATACTTTGGTAGGACGCCAGCTGGGCTGTCACCTCAGGAGTGTAGCCCGAGTGGTGACCCCCTCCCAGCCCCTGCAGCTGCCAGATGGACCCCTCGCCCCTCACGCTCACTGGGCATGCGCCCTGACCCCCTCCACCAAGAGTTCCCACCCCACCTCTGCCGACACTGCACCTCTGAGAACATTCTGCCTGGCTCCTGTCTTCCAAGAGTGGGGCAGAGGGAGGAGAGGGGGCTGGTCCACCCAGCGGGTGCTAAGTCAGGTCAGAGCTCTGGGCCCATCCCCCGGGGACCTTCCTCACTCCTCCTCTCGCGCCCTGCCCTGGTGGCTGTGTCCACGCCCTTCCCGGTCCGTGCTCCCTGCCGAAATAACCCCATCTCAGCGTCCCCATCCAGCGTCCCACTTACCAGTGGCTGCGATCAGACCGCCTGAGTCCCCACCCGACCATCCTGCTCCTCCTTACATGAACCCAACTCTGAGCCTCCACCTCTACATCTACGTCTACGTCTACATCTACAGTATGCGGCTCCTGATAGTCCTGGGGTTACGGGGAGGGTCACACTGAGTCAGTTAAAGGAACAGGCCTGCAGCTCGGCCCAGCCCCGGGGAGGCCCGCGGAAGCACCAGCCTGTCTGCTTGGCCAGTGTCCTGGGGATGGGGGTTCCCAGACCGCAGCAGCTGAGCTTGCCCACTGTCTGACGGCGCCACACCCCTCCATATCCCTCATGGTCCCTGCGCCCCCAGCAGCCACCACACCCCCCACACACCCCGTGGCCCCTCTTCCCCCGTGACACCCTGCAGCCCCGTGCCCTCTTGTCCCCCATGCCCCCTGCCTCCCCCGCGGCCCCTCTGCTCTGCCCCCAGAGCCCACATGCCTCCATGGCTTTCCACAGCCCCTGTGACCCCCGCCAGTCCCCCTACACCCCCTCCCACACCCCTCCGCAGTCCCTCTGCTCCCTGTGACCCCCCACAGCCCCCCACAGCCCCCGCAGCTCCCACACCCCCATGACAACCTTGCAGCCCCCAGCAGCTCCCCACACCCCCCGCGGTCCCCCTTCAGTGGCCCGCACAGCCTGGCTCTCTGCTCCCGGGGAGACCGCAACCCCTGAAGACACGGAGCCGGCCGCTGTCGTGTGCCTCTGAGAGCAGGAGGGGCGTGTCCTGTGGCACAGCGGAGTCCACACGCACATGCACGCACACACACACGCACACACATGCACATACACACACGCACATACACATGCACACGCGCACACGCACACACACGTCTGTTCAGAAACAGGAATAGGCTCCACAGCCGAGGCCATGGGGCCGACAGAGCAATGCGCCCGCGTGGGGAAGAAGAGAAAACGGTGAGTGAGCCGGCAGCGTCTGCACGTGGCCGAGAGCTGATGTACAAATTTCGCGGGAGGCTCCTTGCACTGGAGTCTTTGCCGGGGACATGCATCTCCATTTTCCACTTCATAGTCTTGGCGGGAAATAATGGCCTTTTTCCGAGCCACCACTTACCGTCCCAGACCCTGGCAAGGGACCAGGGGTGGGAAGGGGCCAGGCAGCAGTGCTGGGCTGCTCCCAGCCCTGAGAACCCCAGCCCTAGCCCCTGGGGGGCCCTGAGCGAGCAGAGCAGTGTCCCCCACCGCCGGCAGTCACCCGTGTAAAGCAGGAGAAACCCAAGCAAACCATGCGATTCGGAGGGCTCCTTAATCGTTTCTTCCCGTTGCTCTTTTGGTCTGAGGGATGGGAAACGAGTGGTTTTCCGAAAGCCGTCCCCAGCCCGCTGCCCTCCAGCACGCGGCTTCCCTCGGGGGAGCCAGAAGTCAGACTGAGGTCAAGACAGACCCACTCCACACCCACTGGAGGGAGCAGACGCCTCCCAGACTCAGTTTCCTTGTCTGTACAGTGGGGAGAAGACGGACATCTGCGCGAAAGGTGAGTTCAGTGACTGTGAGGAGGGCAAGGTGAGCACGCTGTGGCCCTTTCCCACCTGGCTGTCTTGTCCCCGCCGTGGAGACCAGGCATCTCGGGGTCAAGGCAGCCCATGTCCCGTGGGGCCCGCCTATCCCCTAAGGGACTCAAGTCAGCAGCCTCCCGAGGCCCAGGCTCCAGGACCCGCTTCCACCTGCACATCCTGTCGGCATCAGAAAGACCCTGCTGCTACCAAAACCAAAAACGAATCAGCGGCAGTTAAGAAGAGCTGGTCTCAGCATCCGAGGCTGCCTACCCTGGCTCTCTTCCCCTCTGTCTCTCCTGGTCCCTACAAGGGTCACAGTGTCGTGATCATCAGATCAGACGGTGACCCCGTGGGCTTGTTCCTCTGTAAGCAGAGACTCCCACTGGGGAGGAGGCCCCGGGGAGCTGCCCCTGTTGAGAGGCTGGTTCCTTTCCCAACCGGCACCTCCGTCCATCTGTCTAGCTGTTAGGACAGAAGACCCAGGCCAAGGAGGTTGGAGATGAACCCTGGTCACCACAAGGAATTGCCAGCCGGCGGGTCGTCCGGTCCTTGGAGACTTGAACAAAGCTGCCCAAGCACAGAATTGGGGTTACCCCAGCCAACTTCACTGCCACGAATAGCGTCAAACCCCGGGGCCTTTTAACCTCAAAAATCACAGCAAGCATGCGCCAGGCTGTTCAGTGGGCCTGTGCGTATCCAACCGTATACATCTCCAGTTTCCTCAAGGTGGGAATTATGACTGTCCCCATCTCACAGAGAAAGGAGACAGACTCAGGGAGACTGTGATGCGTCTAGAACCCACGGCTAGAGAGGGACCCGCTGCAGCCTGGTTGCAGGAGGCCTCACCCCTCCCGTCAGCCCTCAGAGCCACCCAGAGCCACATCTAGCCCAGGAAGGGCCACTCACCCATCCCCGTCCCTCAGCACTCACCTCTGCCCTCCACGCTGCCACACGGAGCCCCCGCGGTCCTGGAAATCTCAGCAGCAAGGTCCCTTCTTCCAGGAAGTCTGCCCTGATTCGCTTGCCGACTCAGCAGCCCCTCTATGTTCCCAGAGGCTGACACCTCTCTCACCACCCTTCCTCCTTGATTGCCAACGTTAGTGCGATCTTCACTCCTCCTGGGCTGTACCCCATGTCCTAAGCTCGAAATACACCTTAACCAGCAAAATACACCCTCCAACTCGCAAAGCCCCCAGGTCTAGGTGTCATCCCCCCTTTTCTGGAGGGTCCGCTTCCCAGGACTGCTCAGCCTTGGCTGGGCTTCAGGTCTGACTCCAGGGCCCACGAGGGCCTGGCAGCCTCTCCCACAGAAACTCACCACCCACTCCTGGCTGGCACGTCCACACCCCACTGGACACTCACGGCTTGTGCTTCAGGAAACCCGCAGCCTCTCTGCAGATCTCCTCACTGCAGGCCACCGGGCTCAGGCCACCCCTCGTCCCAGCGCTCCTGGGTCTCCAGGGGACCACTCTGCCCTGCTCCGGGTGAGAGGGTCTCTCTCAGGATCCCACAGCGGGCCTGCCTTCCCGGGGTCAGACCAGGCCCTGGAAACCCTGAAACCCCACACTCTACGAGTGGGGGCCAGAGCGGGCCCCTCGCCCACACAGCCAGGCCACCTTTCCCACCGCCTCTTGCTGCCTTCAGTGAGTTTCATTCACGAGTATTAACGGGCCGTTCCCTGCGCACGGGACACGAACCTGTCGCCACTCCCTGAGTCTTCATGACACCCCGGGGAGCGTTACAGCTTCCGTCCCGTTTTACCGACGGCCCCACGCGGTGCGGACGGGCAAGGCTGGGGTTTGAACCGACGGTGCTGACCTCCCCTTCCACCAGGACCACCGCAGCCCGGGTAGGTCCTTCCTTCCCCCTCCATGAAGCCTCGGCCACTGACCCTGCCCGCGTCCCCGCACTCCCTGCGCTCAGCACCGGCCTTGTGGTCTCCGGCCCTGACCCAGCTGGCCGTGGGTGCTTGGGGAGTATGCGTCCCCAGGGGCCTCCGGGGCATGAGTGACGGGGCTGACTCTTCCCCGCTGGGAGGCCTCCCCCCGCCAAGACGAAGATGGTGCATTACTCATGGATATAAATCGACAGTTGCAAAGGCTTAATCCTTCCACACTTACTGCAAACCCATCCACACGCAGACATAAATAAGTGTTTTTTCGGAGGAGGAGAAAGAAGGCTTTTCATAGCATCATAAAAACAACGCTTTATTTCTCATCGCAGAGCCTGTCTGGGCTTAGCGGTGCTCGGGGGCCCCGAGAAGACTCGGAGCTAACACGCTCCTGACAAACTGCCCCCTCCACAGCTGCCCGAGGCCCAGGCCACAAGGAGAGATTTCTTGCCGTGCCCGTCCGCCTGTGTCCGGCGGCCATCCATCTCCCCCCGGAACAAGCCCGTGTGGGCAGCAGGGCTTGGCGGCCACAGGAAGTGGCAGGGAGATTTGGCAAAAGAGAATATGAGGGCGTGGGGGGCTGTGAACGGCGGCGGGGGAGACCCCAATGCATTTTCACGACCGTTAGGACCTGCAGGGCCCCCGTGCCCGGCACCCGGCTGGTTTGGGGTCGTCGGCGGCTGCCAGGCTGCCGTGGGCGTCCTCAATGTGTTCACGCTCACGTTCATTCCGAGGGGCGCGGAGAAGCTTCCTGATATTTCGGCTCTGTCCTCACGGCCCACGCGGGACGACGCCCAGGTCCTGGTATCCTGGGCAGGGTACCTGCTTGCTTGATCCCGGCCAGCGCGTGGGAGCAGAAATGAAGGTCGCTTCTGGGCAGGGGCACCCAGGGGCCTCTGCCGGAGGCTCCTGAGCTCCAGCACATCAGGGACGGCGGCCTCTGTCAGCCTGGGCTCGGAGCGAAGTGTCGGGAGTGGTGTCACCCGTGATGGACGGCGATGGGAGCAGGAGCACAGCTCGCCGAGGAAGCCACCAGAGTCCCCTTGTGCAGCACGGCCTCACCCCTTCCAAAGCCACGGGGCATCACAGACGCACCCGCCCCAGGGACCCCATCTCCCTCCGCGTCCTGCTCCCACTGGTGAAGGATGTCCGGGCAAGTTTCTGAGCTGCAGGCTTACGACGGGGCTGACCCGCCACACCTGTCTCCTGAGTGTCTTCACAACGTGGAAGTCACGCCTGCCGCCCCTCCCCTCACCCGCCCCATCCCCCACCCCTCACCCCCTCTCTCCTCTGCATGCCTGAGTCTCCAGGACGCCAGCAGCCCAGCATCCTGGCCCATGATGCAAACCAGAAAAAGAAACGCCAGCCTATTTTCTGGCACCAGCCCTTCTCCGGCACACTCCGGCGTGACAGCGTCCCAGCGGAGGAGCCTGTCACCCGGCCCAGCCCGAGACACGATGCTCACCCAGAATCGGTGTTTGAGGAATCTTCATTGGCTCGGGGGGGGGTGCTGGGGGCCTGCGTCCGTGACATTCTGCCAGCAAGGGTGACGAGATGCACAGGCAAGCCTGGTCGCCCCCACGGCTTCTAACAGGTGCCCCTTCCCAGCCCCCGAGCCGGGAGGCAGATGGGGTGTCTCGCCGCAGACCGCCTCCCTAGTCTGCTGGCCCGACCCCTGCTCCTTGACCTGCTGCTCAAGAAAAGAGCACGCCTCCCGCTGACCCAGATTCAGTGCCTTTCATGGTGTGCGGGGAGCTTGACTCTGCCCGCAGCGACGCGACGGAAGGCTTGCCAGACGCCGGCTCACAGCAGGTGCAGCAGCAGAAACAGGTCAGCGCTGGGGCCAGGCCTCTTTGTGGAAGGAGCCGGGGCCAGGGAGGCGGATGGGAGGCCTGTTTCGAGGTAGCTTGCTTTGCTCAAGCTTGACAGAGGAGTGACCTACGAATCGCAGCCCCCGCCTTTCTTGGAACATTCGTTGACTATTCGTGTCCTTACTGGGGTGTGCGGCCACCGCCAAAACCTGATTTGAGAGCATTTCCCTCCCTCCGAGCGGTCCCTCCGGTTTCCCCAGACCCCCTTCCAGGCCAGGCAACCGCCGACATGCTTTCCCTCTCTGAGCGTGGCCTGTTCTGCACATTTCCCACAGACGGGAGCGCACGGCGTGGGGGGCTCTCCAGTGGGCCTCCCTCGCTGAGAAACGGCACGAGGTTCACGCGTGCCGAGGCGTGTCTCTGCACTCTCCTCGCCCTTGTGGTCCAACGGCGCCCTGTGCACGGAGGGGCCGCGTTTTACTGACCGGCTCACCCGCTGGGGGACAGGCGGTCGTTTCCACTGTTTGGCCCTGGCGAACGAGGGCGCGATGGACGTTTGCATACGCGTCGTTTTGTGGACGTGTTTCTTCATTTGTCTTGAGCGGACGTGAACGAATGATCGGGGTCGCGTGTGGATCCGAGAGACGGAAAGGTGGCTGGAGGGGGAAACTGAGGCAGAGAACCGGCACACACAAAGCACGGGGGCCTTGACAGCATGGCGGAGAAGGGGCGGAGTTAGCCCGAGTTCCAGGTCACACCGAAGTTTAATCCTTGCTCGGTCACTTACGGCTTTTTTGACGGTGGGCGCATTGCAAACTTCTCCATTCAGTGTTCTCATCCGTAGAGTGTGTGCAGCGATACCTTCCTCGCTGGCTGTTGTCAGGAACAAGAGACCGTTCCTGTTGAAGCAAAACTTCTGTGCACACCGTGGGGCAGAGGGGACCACACACGCATCCCGTCGCACCCGGATCACCCAAGGTCCATGAGCACCGGCTGGTGTTCGTCCGGGAGCCGTGGATGCCCCAAGGCCCTGCCAGATGGGGCACGGCAGGGACGCCCTTCCTCGAGGCAAAGCCACGCAGGCCAGACGTCACCTGTTTCTCTGTGGTTCTCTCCTGTGGCCAAGTCAGAGCCTCTGTGTCTTCCCTCTGTCCTCAGCCAACATGGCGGCACAGCCCACGTGGAGACCACGTCCACAGTTGGCACCCGGGTAATAGGTCCCACGGGAGGGTGGAGAGCCGGGCCGAGAGAATGGACGGTCTGTTCCTCTGGACATACGGTGTGGTCAGGTCCACACACAGTGGATGACGGTTAGGAGCAGTGACCGTGACCTTGACCCAAGTGCAGAAGGCCCCAGGCTGCATTTTCCCATGATACTGGGGCTTCCATGAAAGGCCCACGGTGGTTTTGCTGACCCTGGCGCCCCTGGCACCCAGCAGAGGCATATGGGCACTGGGATAACCACGCGTGAAGGAATGAGCCCCCC
Organism: Mustela lutreola; assembly: GCF_030435805.1. Taxonomy (NCBI): domain Eukaryota; kingdom Metazoa; phylum Chordata; class Mammalia; order Carnivora; family Mustelidae; genus Mustela; species Mustela lutreola. The sequence goes on along the minus strand of NC_081304.1, from coordinate 60,153,067 downwards.
ACGTGCACCATCCTGAAGCCCATCTCCCTGTCCTGAAATTGACGATCCATCTCCCAGCTCCGGAATGTTGAGATCGCCGGTGATTCTGGAAATACATCCGGGCAGCAAAGGCCCCCATCACAGCACTTGCCACAGGGACAAGGCAGCACCTCTGCCTGCGAATGAGCTTCGGGGCGAGGCCCGGGGATGCTGCGAGTGACCCAGAGTGAGCCACTGGCCCTGCACCCGGTTCTCGCCACATAGGCTCAGTCCACGGATTAAACGACTCCGCGGGTGTGAGACGCTTCGCACAACACCTGGTACAGCACCACTGTTCCTTCGATGCTGGTTACAACCATCGGAGTCGTTAATATTCATCAAGAACAGGTGCTCAGGACAGGTTTGCATACCCCTGGGGGACACGGAGCACCAGCCTGTGTCCGAGCTTTTGTTGGAATGTTTCCTTCCTTCCCTTTATGCAAAAAGACAGACTCTGTTCCGACTCTGCTCGACTGGCGCCCCAGGGAAGGGCTCCGTGGGAGACAGGAGGTGACAATGACTTCATTTTCATTCATCTTCCCTGGTCTCTTTCCTCCACTCATAACCCTGGGCTCTGCTGCACACCTGCCCCCGCCCTGCCCGCCCGCCGCCAGAAGCCCGGTTCCCCATACCCACCCCCACCCACCCCCACCCGAGAGCGGGCATCACCTGGTCGCCCTCTGCTGCCCCAGGCCCAGCCTTGCCAAACCACTTCCTGCCCCACTTTGCTTGTCCTTCCCGCGCCCCCTGAGAACCACAACTGCCCCACCACAGCTGACCGCCCGCAAACGGCGTCTGAAACCCCAGCCTGCTTCAGCTCCGCAGCCTGCAAAGCCCATTTCCAGCCCGGAACTGTCCCTGCTTGCTCTGGGCACCCAGCGGAGCGTCAGATGGCGCTTTAATCATTATTACGGGAGCTGCACTGCGACTCTCGGGAGAAGCACTCGAGTGGATGGAAGGGAACTGACATAATTAGTCTGACACGGTTCAATAGGGAGCCACGGCTCCGGCGGTAATGAGCTCCTATGATATGTTAATGTTAGTGTAAGAAATTACGCCCGTGCAACAAATTGGCTAGGGGGGTGGGAGGACACGCCGGGGACCTTCCCAGGCAAGAGGCTAGGGGGGGGGGACACTGAGAAGGCTCATCACACCCCCTTGTCTTTGTCCCCAGGTCGCAGGTGGTCCCTGGGAGCCGAGGGTCTCTGACAGACGCCATGGGAAGCCCCGGGGACCCTGGAGGCCGCGCCACTGCTGCAGATATGCGTACTGCCTGGATATTTGTTCAACTAGGAAAATAAAAAGCTCAAGGAAATTACTCTGAGCACTAAAAATCGATGAAGAGATCGTGTAATAACTGTCCCTTTCAGCTACGCGACGTTGCGCCCTTTGCCATGCATTTTCATGGCCCTCGTGAGAAGCAGAAAAAAAAAGTCAGGACTCTGCCACTTAGCACACGAGGACCCTGGTCAGGGAACAATATCCGTGAGCCTCGGCATCCTCGTCAACAGAGCAGTCGTGGTCGTGCCCACCTTCCGAGCTCGAACAAGGGCCCTGAGCTCCTGGAATGGAATAAAGTACAGTTAATACTGTGGCAAATATTCCCCATTGCCTTTGCACGATGCTGACGAAGGCCACCTCTGCTGGGTGTCAGCCTTCACCAGAAACTGCCGACAAACGTCCGATCTCACAAGAGGGAAGGTGTGCAGCATTGTCCCCAAACCAGCACATGTCGACATTGCTAAACCATGACTGACCACTTCCCAAACCCGAGTAGTGAACAAACCCCCATCCGTCCTGCACGTTGGGAGTCTCAGCTAAATTTGATGTGACACCAGCTGGAAGGGCATCATCAAAAAAGACAAAGTTAACAGGTGTTAGTGAGGACGTGGAGGAAAAGGAACTCTCATGCACTGTTGTTGGGGCTGTGCACTGCCGCAGCCAATGCGGAGGACAGTATGGCGGTTCCCCGAAAAGTTTAAGATAGAAAAACCATAGGATCCAGTAACCCCACTTCCGGGTGCATATCCAAGGAAGTAAAAGCAGGATCATCACTCACAAAAGCCACCATACAGACACAGCCTATGTGCCTGTCGATGGACAAAGGGTTAAAGAACACGTGGTGTGTGCATAGTCCATGGAACAGTATTTGGCTTTAAAAAAAATAAAATAAAAGGAAATCCTGCCATTTGTGACATCATGGAGGGACCTGGCATGATCACTTAGATGCGGAATCGAAAGCAGAGTTCAGTTCCTGGGAGCAGAGGTGGACGGTGGCCGCAGGGGCGGGGCATGGGGAAGTGGGGACGCCGGTGTACGTCCCCTGTGTGAGCGGGTCATTGCACACTGAGGCTTGGTTGTGCGGAACATTTCACTGTCTCTGTGTATACTCCAAAGCCTCTTACAGACCATAAATACACACAGTCCTTACGCGTCCTGAATGCCTCCGCAGAGCCGGGAGGGGGTTAAAATAATTGCAAATAAATGAGTAACATTGGTGTGGCAGCTGCTGGGTGGACAGTGGCCTCGCGTCGGGCGTCTTCCCAGCTGAGTTCTCGGAACGTAAGGAGGAGACGAGCCGAAACCCCACAGGAGGCGGGATCTCCTCGGGATTCCTCTGCGTCTCCTGGGGCCCCCGGGCTTCCTCCCAAGGTGGGAACAATTCTTGGGCCTTCCACACGCACCGACAGATTCCCACACCCGCCGATCTCACACACATCGCCTCGTGCTCCCCGAACGACACAGGGGGCAGACTTCTCCTTATTCTCGGGTCCCAGAGGAGAAGACCAGGCTCCTCGGGTCGAGCGCCCCCCAGCATCATGCAGCGGGGGCAGGCGAGGTAGGGCGTGAATCGAAAGCCCCAGAACCAGACAGCTCTGTCCCCGGAGGCTGCCCCCGCAACAACCCCCAGCCCCCTTGGCGCCTCGGTGCAGGGCATCTGGGGGGACTGTCAAAGCGGGGCCCCTTCTCTGCACCTGGGAAAGGGTGTCCCTTGCCACCGGAGGAGTGGGAGAGTCAGGACAACCTGCCTTACCGTTGGCACCCCTGGTCTGCTACCCCACGGAGGGACGGCGCCTGGTCCTCGGTCTGGGGACACGAACACTTCTGCATCGTCTTCCCAGACCAAACCCACTGAGACCCTGGGGGAGGCGGAGGTGGCTGTGTCTGCAGAATTCCAGCCCACACCTGCTAGGCCATATTCAGACTAGTGGGGCTCAGGGTAGGGTCCCTCTTAGAGACGCCTGTTCCCAGGGCCCCCAGACCCACTGGGTCAGAACATCCAGGCACGGAGTCCAGCAAACACATCCCACAAGCCTCCGGTGGTCCTGGTGCCTGAGGACACTCGAGACCCACTGATCTAGGTGTCCTGTCCTCCTGCATCACAGGGAGGAGAAGGGGCACGGTCTCCTTAGGGGCTCTCCTTCTTCCCAGTTCTCTCTCGCTGACCCTTCTGTGTCCCACCTGCAGCCCCTGCCTTTAAGCCCGACACCCCCTCCCCACAGCGTGCCTGCACCCTCCCTCCAAGACTGCCCACGTCTCTCTAAGCAGCGCTGGGCTGTGCCCTGAGTTCCACCTGTGCCCTCCGTCTCAGCCTGGCACCTCTGGGAGGGCAGCTGGTGCAGGGGGAGGCAGGCGAGGGCTCCGAGCCCATGTCTCCTCTGACACCGAACCACTCTGGACCTCGGTCACAGGAACCCCAACTTCCCTTCCCTCTTCCCAGGCTCAGCAAGACAATAAGGCCAGCCAGGTTGCTGTGGGAGACACAATGCCCCCAACTCACTGGGGGTCCCTGCAGGCGCTTTCCTCTCTGGGCCTCGGCCCCACCCCTGCAAAACGGGAGGTTTCCCTGCACGCGCACCAGATCCCTTCCAGCCGGGACAGGCCGGGCTCCAGCACTGAGGCGCTGAGGACCTGGACAGCGGGTGCCAGCGTGGCCCTCACCCGACCCCTTCCCTGCACGCAGGGCTCAGAGTGGGGGCGGGGGACAGCTCCAGGGACACCAGCACCCACTTGTCCCTGTGTGTTCCCAGCCTGGCCCTGGTCATGCTGCTGATAGAATTTCAGGTGCTTCGTCATACTTTTTTGAGTAAATATCATGGTAAAAAGATATGACATTTCTGAGGCCAGTCTTCAGCATTAATAAAAGATTCCAAGAACAGGGTGACCTTTTCACAAAGGATTTGTAAATGCCAAAAACTACATAAAAGCTCTCTTTTGGAGGTGGACAGGGTTGTCACAGCTCAGCTCGTACTCCATGACACGGAGGCTGGCTCCTGTCCCGTGTGCCGGCCGGCGGAGCCGTGGGCCCGGGGAAGGAGGAGGAGGAAGAGGAGGGAGGGGAAGAAGCAGAGCGGGGCTGGGGCAGGGCCAGCCCTAGAGTGCAGGGGGGACAGGCGGCCAGGGGGCCTCCCAGCCACTCAACAGTTACGCTGAGGACAGAGCATCCCAAACGGTTGCCACACTGGTCTCTGTGTCCCATCCATTCGGGGCCAAGGAAGGGACAGCTCCTGTGGGCGCCAGCCAGCATCACGGGAAGCTGAGGGTGTCTGGGTGGCTGGCCAGCCTCCCCGGGATGTACATCACAGCCCAAAGTGCCCCTGCCCACTGGCCTCCCCACCCACATGTCACAGACCCTCAGGAGACAGACAGGGAGACTCGGGTGAGAATGTGGGCTCTGGGCTCGCCCATTCCCGGCCTGACTCTCTCCAAACCTCCCTTCCTTGTCAGGGAACGGGACCTCCCTCCTAAGGGCCGAGCAACGCCGTGGTGACGTTTCCAGGCACCAAACACGGGACTGCTGGGAGGATCGCCCCCTCCATGGTGCCCCCGGTCTTGGGTCCCCCGCATGTGCACTGACGTCCTAGTGTGGGGCGGGCACGGCTCTGAGTCCTTCCAGAAGGGGATTCTGCCCCTCAGGCCAGGCAGCGGCATGGGGGCCTTCCCGCTCCACGGCCCGGGGCCTCACCCTCTGCCCTCCGCAGCCTCGGCAGTGACTTGGCCCTAAACTCACGCTGCCCGCGGCCACCCCTGCTCAGACAGAAGCGTGAGGCAGGGTGCTCCTTTGCCGGGTTCATTGTGCAGTGGGACTTGACAGATCCTAATTTTCTTTTAAAAAGACGCATTATTGCAGAGGACATAATAATACACATCAGTGACATGAAGCAATTGTGCAGTTAGTGAGGGTAGAGTGAGCGTCCCCTCGTGACCCGCACGCCTCACTCTCGAAAGGGGAATCTGGGACGTCTGAAAATTGCTTTTCAATTCAACATCACGTTTGTGGACCATTGTGGATGGGTCAGGTTGTGGGCTGAGCAGGGGTCAGCCCCACATAGAGAAGCCTGGTGCCTGCCCCTTGAGAGCCCCGACATAACAGAAGACAGGTCCTTAGAACAGAACTTCGGGTCAGGGGACGTAGAATGGAAGCCCAGAGAGGATAAGAAGTTTGCCCCAGGTCACACAGCTGCACCGGGCAGAAGGCAGGCTAGGGCTCGGATCTTTGCCCCCTCTCCATGGCTGGTTAGTCAGCCCCAGGACACGAGCTCAGCCTGACCACCTCCCCTCATCTTTCCAGTGGGAAGGCCCCGTCGTGGACAAAGCTGAGCAGAGATACAGAGAACGGACCTGGGGGTCACCGGGGGCAGAGGCGGGGGGCAGGGAAGAGCAGGATGCGGGGAGGGGGTCCAAAGGTACAAACCTCTAGCTTTGGAATAAACAAGTCACGGGACACAGCGTGCAGCTGACAGTACTAGACTGTGTATTTGAAAAGTGCTAAGAAAGTAAATCTTAGAAGATCTCGTCATAAAAAAAAAATATTTGCGAGCTACACCAGGGCCTGGGCACAGCTGGCTAACCCCACTCGGGGATCACGACAGGAGATGCACAAGTATTGAATCACTGTGCCACACACCGGAAACATGTTGGGTCAGTTAGACCCCAGAAGGGAGGGAGGGAGCTCCCTGACCGAGCTCTGGCATCCTGGGTTCTGCCCGACGTCATCACGCAGATCCAGCTCGTTTGCACTGTTGGTGAACGGGAGCATCGCTTGGATCAGCGAGGCAGCTGGCACCGCCGTATAGACAGGACAGGAAGTGGGGACCGGGCGTTGGGACAGCCGGAGGGTCCCCACAACCTGCCCCCCGACGCGCCCCTGTCCAGAGAGCGTCTGTTAAAGATGATCTTGAATAAACCTGGAGGAGGGTCTCTACTGACCGGTCTGGGGTCCCAGCTGTTGGCTTCGTCCTTGTTATCATTCATTCTTCGTTTATGCAGCACATACACGTGGGCACCTGCGGCGTCCTAGACCTGCACCTGAGGTGGGGCGGTCGCAGGAACAGAACAGCACAGCCCGGACTTGATGGAATTTATAGCCTAGTGCAGAAGATGGACATCCTGGGAAGCAGCAGTAAGCCCCGGGGGTGCTAGAAGGCACGGTTGCCCAGGAGCACAGGGCTGGGGCGGGAAGGGCAGTCTCGGGTGTGGACTGGGGAAGGAGAGGCTCCCACACTGACAAGGAAAGGTGAGGTGCCCGGGGGAAGGAGCGGGACGGGAGCAGCTTGTAGCCAAAGGGAGTGACTCGTAAGAAAGCCCAAGCTTCAGAGAGAACAGGGATCCTGCTAATAGACCAGTATGGCCAGAGCACAGACTGGGGGGTGACACGGCCACGCGTCGGGCGGAGGAGAGAACACAGGACGAATGGTGAAGCGTGTGGAACCCAGACTTCATCCTCGAATCACGGAAGAGCTCCTGAAGGGCTCTGAGCAGTCACTGTGTCAGCTGAGAAGTCTCTGGTTGGAAACTGGGTCGGCAGAGCAGAGCCTGGGAACAGAGAGGGCAGGTAGAAGGCCAGGTGCAGTCCAGGTGGGAGAAGGAGGTGGCTGGGACTGGAGTCGTGGCGCTCGGGACAGAGCACTCAGGGACGTCAGCAACCGAAAACAGACAGACCACGGTGACAGGGGAGCTGCTGGGGTTGGAGAGGGGTCCCGGCCAGCAGCAGATCCCTCGAGAGCAAGACCAAAGGGCAGCCCGTACCCCCCGTCGGGGTTCCGAACCAATATCGTGTCTGTGTGAGTCAGTCTGCAGAGGGAGAACCTGGAGGACATGCAAGCTGGTCACTGAGGGGCCCGCGATGTGCTCGGGAAGAAGCAGGGGGGCCGGAGTGCAGAGCGCCCTCTTAGCCCTCCGTCAGGGTCCCGTCGCCCCTTGCGTGGGGTTGGGTCCAGCCAGGAGGAAGGCCCCGGAGGACACTGGAGGTCCACGGGCATCCCCTCGGGGGTCTGACAGGCAGACAAAGAAGGCAGATTCACAGCAGCTCCCAAAGCAAGCGGCCCCAGGCCCCCCGAGCGACAGGCCTGTGTGCGCAGCAGCCCCAGGTGGCTGCCAAGAAAGCAATTGTGTTCTCCGAATGCATTAGTAGGAGTTTAGTGTCAGATCAATGTGACTATCAGGTCCGCTGCAGTCAGCACTTGTCAAGCTGCATCTGGGGTCCAGACGCCTCGAGGAACCGGCGGCTCAAAAGCTCCCCGGGGGCGAGGCCAGCGGCAGATGGGAGTCCAAAAAGCCCGCACCTCCCTTCGGGGCGACCATAGCCCCACTTCGGTGGCCCCAGGGTCTGCCTCCCCTGGGAAAGCCCCAGAATCGGCGGGGAGTTTCTGAAACAGGTGAGGACGCTTTCCATGTGCCCAGGTCGCCTCATTTCGGGTAAGTCCGAACCTCACATCTATCTGTGATGCTGCTCCAGAAGCCCCTGCAAACAAGTCAGAGGGTAGGGACCAGATCAAGGCTGCTGCCTCCGACCTGAGCCCCGTGACCTTGGGATGGTTAATCCCATGCGTCCCCTCGACAGCCTGCAGGGTGCTGACGGCCTCCGGGAGGGTGCTTCCGCTGCGGCTGGCCCCCTCCCACCCACAGGGGCCTCAACAGAATAAAAGACAAAGGAAAGAGGTGCTGACCCGGCTCTCACCCCACCCGTGAGCTGGGCTGTCTTCTCGGGCTCCCTCCGCACTTGCGCGAGCCAAGCCCTCATCACACATGACTCAGTAGTGAAAGGACCACATGCGTGTCCGTGTTCCTGTGTAGGCATGTCACACTGCCCTGCGCCTCCAGAGACCCTGGACCAGCAGGACTTACTCCGCTGTGCAGATGGGGACGCCGAGGCTCAGCCCACACGGCTCAACCCCAGCCACCTCCGTGGCTCCTCTGTTCCTCCCCAGACACACCGGTACCCAGCCCCCCAACGTCAGCCCTCATGCCTGCTGCCCAGGACCCCAGCAGCCTGAGACACTGGTCACCTACCTGTCCCCCGGGGGCCTAGCCTGGCTGAATCCCAGCCCTACGCAGAGGCCCCTTCCCACCGCCAGATTCCCTCCCACCTTCCCAACTCTGTATCAGCTCCCTGTTGTGGCTGTATCGAAGTAGCACATGCACTGTGGCTTGAAACCACACGCACAGTATCTCACAACCCCACAAGTCAGAAGTCACGCAAACTGTGAGGCCATGAAGTCAGGTGTGGGCAGAACTGCGCTCGCTCCTTCAGAACCTTCTGGAGAGATCTGCTTCCTGGGCTCCTCTGCTTGGGCTCACCGCCACTCGGCCCTGCTTCCCGGTGCCCGCCTCCGCTGCGACCCAGCGACTCTGGGGTTCCTCTGGGCCCAGATGGACAATCCGGGGTCATCTCATCCTGAAATTCTTGACTTAGTCTCGTTGGCCACCTCACATCACATATTCGGGGCTCCAGGATGAGCACGCAGGCATGGGGGGCCGTTTCTCCGCCCTCCCCAGGACACTCCCCAACCGCACATGCTCATTGCACGTCTACCGTGTGGCCGACAGACAGGCAGAATGACCTGCGGCAGAAATCCAGATCGAGGGTCCAGAAAGAGAGATACAGCACAAAACAGGTATGTCCAAACCTGCGTGTGCCCGTGTGTGCTCACGCATCTGCACGAGTGTGTGTGTGTGAGTTTGCGTGTGTCACTGTGCGAGGGCAAGACGGTGGCCCCCAGGTGGGTGTCCTGCTCACAGCCTCACGTGAGCTGCTGCCCGGACCCTGGACTGGGAGTCCCGAGCTCAAGTGTCGGGTCAGCAGCTTTCCTCACCCCCAGATACTTGCCAGATTGGATTACTGTGGGCAGAGCCTGTTAAACACATGCAGGTCCCGGCCGTGATTTACCGGAAGAAAACAGGAGACGTTTTCCCTTCTGGGAAGGTATCGCTCTCAGCAGGCGAACTGTGGGGGCTTCTCCGGTGGCCGGTCTCAGCAGGGGGCGCGCTGCTCGGAATCCCAGGGTCAGAGTCTCCGTGCTGACCACGGCTGAGCCCAGGGCGGAGGCTTGAATGGCCAGACCATCCTGGCACCAGCCTCCAGCCCAGCCTCCTGCGGGGTCTGAGGGACCCACAGCGGGGGCGGGGGTGGGGCGATCACGCAAGATGGCCACCCAGGGTGACAGGGCTGCTGGGGGAGGGGACGAATTTAGACAGGGGTCCTACACTCCTACAAGGGATGAGGAAGTGACTATCTGTTTCCAGACTGAACCACCTTCAGTGTCATCGGGTCCTGCCCCCCCAAGCAGCCATTACGCAGCCCACTCCCGGCCCTGAAAGCAAGCAACCTTGCCTTTTGGATCCAATGCAAGCGTGTGTCACCACTCCCTCTCCCGGGAGATGGATCCTCTCCAGGGGGTCCTCTCCATCATCGCCGCCCCTGTCCCCAGGCCTGTGCACGAGACGTCACCACACACAAGCACGGATTGCTGTGCCTCCTGTTCCCTAACCCCCAGCTGACTCCAAGGCCCAGCAACCTCCTTAAAGGAAAAATCACCAATTCGCCCTGAATGGCTGCAAATCCCGACCCTGGGCCGGAGCTCTTGTACAGAAGCAACTGTAACCCTACACGCTGACAAAGCTCTTCCGTGTCCCAACCCTGTTACATCCCCACAACGACTCAGAGAGGCAGACAGAACAGTAATTACCCTCCATGCCGTACAGAGAGACAGTCTCGGAGGGGCCAGGACACTTACACAAGGTCACACAGCCGGCAAGGACCAGGAGGGAGACGAAAGCCCGGGTCTCCCAGTGTCTGGGAACATGAACCTGCTGTCTCCTTCCTGCCTCTGCTGCCCATTCAGAGGGTCGAGGTGAGGCTATGGGGCCCCCTACCGGAGGCCGCATCTCCGGGACCGCTTGAAGCCCGGGGTCAGGTCAGGTGCAGATCTGTGGCAAATTCTCTAAAAAAGGAATCACGCTCAGTTCTCTGGGCAACATTAGCCCCTTGTCCTTCCTCATTATAAGGTCAAAACATCCAACATGGGGAAAAAAATCTGACACGGAGCAAAGGCTGCTTCCTGTCTTCCCTGGACAGAAGCAGGGGGAGAGCGCCGCGCGCAGCACCAGGGCTTCGAGGAGAGTCTGGGTTCTGCCACGTAAGTCCTATGGCCTTGGGGAAATCTCCCTGAACTCTGTGATTAATCCTCCAAAAGGGCTTTCGCCCTAGCCTGAGCTCGCTGCTTCAGACCCGGGGTTTGGGCTTCTCACCTCCCCACCCAGCCCTCCTAGGAAAGAGAAGACCCCCCCCCCAGGTCCTCCCCTGGCCTTCCTGACCCGCCCTCCTTCAGCCCCCCAGCCCCAGCTCAAACCCAGTTATCAGGAGCCAAGACCAGGAGCACAGTTCAATGGAAGAATCAGCCCGAACAATTGTCTGGCCAAATGGACTTGTCAGTCACCTGCCCAGACAAGGCCCAGGAGGATCCCCTGATCTCCTCACAGGAAAGAGTGATTTGTAAGCTTTGAGGCCGGGAGGAAAAACACCCAGAAAGACCCATCACGGCGAGAAAGGCTCAGGATGGGTTTCCATAGCAATGCCGGGAGGAACAGGCCGGGCGGGGGGTTGCGTGCTGCTGGTATGACTCAGACCCGCTCCATGCGGGACATCTGACCCCCTCCCCGCCCCTAGACAGCAGGGAACCCTCCAAGGCCAACCCCTTCCCAGACCCTGAGTCTGTGAAAACGTCCCCCCGGAACCCCTCACACCCCCTCTCCAGGGTCTATGACGGTTCCACAGAGAAACCCTCAAATCTGGTTCATACAACACATTGGAAATGTGTATGATCACCTCATCAAGTCACTACCCTTCTCGAAGCCTCGTTGTTAAAAATAGTCCTTCCACGTGTTGTTGTTGTAAGCGTAAATAATGGAACACGGTGCTTGACAGATGGGAACTTACTCACCCTTCGTTGACACAGCGCTCCGCAGTGTGCAGAGAGCTCCTGGGATCTGCCCTGACACCCCCATCTGGATGGCGGGGAGGTGGGCTTGAGGCCTCGTGCTCTTCCTGGGGGCGGGACCTCCCCCAGGGCCTTGGGGCTCTCCATCAAGCAGTCTTTTCACACTGTTGTTTAGATGTTTGGGGAAGTGAATTAATTCTGAAGGGGCAAACGTGAAACATTTAATTCAGGAGAGAAGAAGAGACATTGAGCGAGTCCAGTGTGTTTGGTGGAGGAAGGACGTGGGACCAGGGACAGATCCTGGCGCACAGGCTCTGCCGGGCTGCACCCAGCATGAGCAAAAGCATGCGGGGGAGGCAGGCACCGAAAGTAAAGTAGTAGCTGTGTCGTTCACCTGGTTTCCCTCTAGGTCGGACGCTGCCGAGCGTTTACACTGGAAAATCCCATGAACTCTTCCAGGTGGTCTTATGCGACAGGTGCTTCTTCCAGTAGGATGTTTTAGGTTGCAAGTAATGATTTTTGTTTAAAAAACAAAAGCTTTAAACACTAAGGGAACCTCCAGCCAAGAAGGTGCTGTAAGCTCACGCTCTGGCTCTCCGTCTGATCCCAACACATGGCACCCATAGATAAAATATAAATAGCGAGAACAGAAAGGCCGTCGCTACTTTCAAGAGCAAAATAAAGATCTCTCTGGTCTAGAAGTGGTAGAAAAACAGAGAAAAGGCTGGCTGGGCAGCAGATGTGCTGGGAACTCATCCCGCAGGATATCAGAGACTACATGTGCCACACATGAGGTAGCGGTTCTGATGTAGACTCGCTGAGCCCGGCGTGGGGTTCCCTGGTGAAAAACGAACTGTAATGTGCCTCTGCCCAGATTGGGGTTCATCTGAAGCCCCAAGACTAGGAAGATGAGAGAAGGAAGGAGCAGCCTTCCCACCAGGACCTGGGAAAACCAGCCCAGCCCTTGGATCTCCATCTTCCCTCACCTCCTCAAAGAATGGCCCCCTTAACTCCAGGGTGAGCCCAGATCCCTGATTGGGGCCTCAGTGGAGAAGGACGCAAGGGTGGAATGTGACGCAGGGGACAGAAGGGATTCCCACTCGACATAATCCCTAAAGCTGAAAAGTGGGAGGAAGTCCAGTGCTAAGAGAAGCAGCCAACGCTGCCAGCACTCAGGAGGCTAATTCACTCCAGACTGACACAGAGCAGCAGAGCAGCCAGAGCACAACTGCTCTGAGTATTTGGAACCCACAGAGGGAAAGGGAGAAATAACAGGAACAGGAACGGCTCGGGATTGTGAAACAAAAGCAAACAGAAAAGAAACAAGGTCAGGGGTATCTGTAAAAGAACAGGAGCCTGCTCGAAGTGCTGGACACAGGGTGGGTGGGCACTCATGTTAATGTTTTCAGTAGAAGGGATAAATACAAGAGGACAAAGTCAAAGACAGGATGAGTGTGTTGGATGGTGACGCTCTCACTCTGTCACAATGACTCAGAACACAGCTCTGAGAAATAAAAAAGAAAACTAGGAAAAAGCTGTCAAAAAAAAAGACTGGCTCGAACACATGTCTAACCTGACGCCCAGGAGAAAATAGAGAGGACGGTGAGGTAGCAATTTTCAAAGAGATAAGGGCGGCAGATCGTCCAGAATGGAGAAAAGTATGGGTCTTCTCGTTGGACATCTGCAGAAGGCTGAATGAAGTGTACTTGTAAACCACCACTGGGAATGTGCCAGGGGGGAACTAAAGAAAACGGGGCGCCGGGATGGCTCGGTCGCTTGAGCATTTGACTCAATTTTGGCTCACTCGGGTCATGATCTTGGGTCGTGAGATGGGTTTCTGTGTTCAGGGTGGCGTCTGCTTGAGATTCTCTCTCTCCCTTCCTCCCCCTGCTCACGCTCTCTCTCTTTCTCTCTCTCTCAAATAAATAAATAAAGTCTTTTTAAAAAAGAATAAATAGAATGTGACTTATAAAAACTACCAGTCATGGAAAGAAAAAAAAAAGGCAGCAAATTAGGGACAAAAATAAAACTACAAAATGACGGCAGACTTCTTAACACCACAGTGGAGGATGGAAGACAATGGAGTCCTATCCCTGAGGGGCCGAGCAAAAGTAATGGTCTAGAAGGACATCCCCAAGCGTTCAAGATTGTGAGTGAAATCAAGACACTTTCCAACACAAGAAAATTAAGTGTTTACCACCCAGGGAACATAACAACAAAAAGTACTACTAAAAAGCAGAGAAATGAAAGTCAAGAAAACCACAAACTAAGACAGTAGTCATAATACTCCAGTAATCACCGAAAAGTGAATGTTGGTAGATCAGACTCACCTGTTAAAGAACAGACTAACAGGCAATCGGGTTGGGTTTTTTTTTTATTTGTACGCAAGTCGCTTATAAGTGACAGGGAAAATTTGAAATAAAGGGACCCAAAAAAGATACCTACTGGGTAAACATCAAAAGAAAGCATGTGGGGGGGCCCTGGGTGGCTCCGATGGTTGAGCATCCGACTCTCGGTTTCGGCTCAGGTCGTGATCCCAGGGTCATGAAATCAAGCCCCAGAGTCAGGCTCTGCACTCGTTGCCGAGTCCGCTTCAGATTCTCTCTCCCTCCCTCTCCCCCTTGCTCACTCCCTCTCCCTCTAATAAATAAATACAAATCTTTAAAAAAAAAAAAAAAAAAACTTCTTTCAAAGAAGAAAACAAATGTAGCAAAATGCTAATATGAGGCAAAATTTGAGGGATAGAGCAGTCGGAGAAATAAAGAGGAAAAACATACTGATAAAGAACACAATCTTTGTGTGTGGCACCCGAGTGGCTCAGTGGGTTAAAGCCTCTGCCTTAGGCTCAGGTCATGGTCCCAGGGTCCTGGGATCGAGCCTCGCATGGGGCTCTCTGCTTGGTCGGGAGCCTGCTTCCTCCTCTCTCTGTGCCTGCCTCTCTGCCTACTTGTGACCTCTCTCTCTCTCTCTCTCTCTCTGTCGAATAAATAAATAAAATCTTTAAAAAAAAAAAAAAAAAAAAAGAACACAGTCCCGCCGAGAGGTCTACAGTCGTTGGCTTCTATTCACCTCCACACCCTGTCTTGAAATTTATAAAGTAAAACCCGAAAGAGCGACCAGGAGCTACTGACCAATACCCAGTCACAGCAGAAGAGTTTCATGCATCCCCATCCAGAAACAAGCAGATCACATGGTGAGGACGTAGGCTGTTTGAGCCACATTTCCAGGGAGTGATCTAGTAGATATGTCTGGAAACATGCTCCCAAGAATCATGGAGTACTAATTCTTTCTGGGCACACCAAGCACATGGTAAAAGTTGACTGTGCACCAGGTCACAAAGATAATATTGACCAACTGGAAAGAATCTGCGTCCCACAGACATATATTCTCCAACTAAGGGGATCATGTTAGCATTTCACAGTGAAAGTAGTTTGGAAATGCGTTTGGAAAAGAAAAAGAAAAGCTCCAGAAATAATAACATGGATCAAAAAGGAAATTCATGATAGAAATGCATGAAATACTTGGGAGCAAACTACAAAGAATCTGCTCCACGTCAGCTCTGTGGGACGTGACAGAAGTTGTACCTAGAGGAAACCTGCACCAGCAAGGCGCTTATTGAAAAACAGGAAAGTTTAAAAGTGGATGATTGCTGTGCCTCCCTGAAGGATCCAGGAGAAGGACATCAGAGTAGGAAAAAGGAAATAAGGAGAATATTCACAGAAATTAATGGCATGGTGAACGTATTACAGAAGTTTAAACCAAAACACGACTCTGGGATAAAAGTGATGAAACAGACAAGCCTCGAACCAGGAGAAAAGATACAATATGGCTTGAAATCAACCTCCACCAAAAAGAACACCAAAGAAAAACAGAAAAATACCTATAAATAACTCTAAGACAATAAAGACATGGACAATTTTCTACAAAAGCACAAATTACAAGAGCTGGGAAAGAAATAGAAAACTTGAGTAAACCAATCGTGTTGTACAAAGGTAACAGGGAGTCAGGAATCTTCCTCTTCCCAAAAACAGCAAAAGCCCGGCTACAGAAGCAAGCCTCAGAAAACCCACGACAGATAGGTAATCCCTATTTTTTTCACAAGCTGTTTCACACAGTGTAGGATGGAGGAGAGGGGGTTGACCTACTCGTTTTTTTTTAACATTTTATTTATTTGTCAGAGAGAGAGCACAAGCAGGGGGAGCAGCAGGCAGAGGGAGAAGCAGGCTCCCCTCTGAACAGAGAGCCTAATGCGGGACTCAATGCCTGAACCCTGGGCTCATGACCTGAGCCGAAACCAAGAGACAGATGCTCAACCCACTGAGCCACTCGGGCCCCAGCACAGATTTACTTTAACCCCTAAATAAAATAGTGACAGATCCATTCCAGCTGTATATAAAAATACAACATGACCCAGTACGGCTTATCCCAAGAATGCCAAGGTAGCTCCCTCCATGTTAGGAAATCTGTGTAATCAACATATTAGCAGATTACGGGGAAAATATTGAATGGTCCTATCAAAAGACGAACAAAATACATTCAGTAACGTTCAGCACTCCTTCGTGATCAAGAAAAAAGGAAGAAAACTCAGTAAACTATAAATAGAATGCAATTTCCACAACCTAATAAGACATACACACCAGAAACTTCAGTAACTGCTACGCTTGAGGAAACTTTCACTTCCTTCCTAATCCAGTTATGGGGAAGTTAAGGGGGACTGGTGTGGGCAGCGATCTTCATATTTGTCCTGGGAGCTCAGTGAGGCAAGGGGGGGGGGGGATGAGAGAAAGTTCTGGAAACGAAGCTGTAAGTGAACTTTTGTCATTGATTTCAAATGATACTCATATCTGCATAGAAAAATACGACATAGATGCTCTTGAGGGAGGGAAGGAGTGACATGTGGTCTGGTCCCTCTCTGGATCGTGCAGAAACAAGAGAATGTCACAGTTCGTGGCATGGCTCACGTCGCAGTTCCCTGGGACTCAGCCGGGGAGGGAGGGAAGGCCAGCAGGTCTGCTCACCGGACCTCACTGCCGTGCCCCCCAGAGTCAGGAAGAGCCGTTCCATCCTCCTGATCCTGCTTGATTTAAAATGTTCATCGTTTTTTGTCGTGGATATTTTACATTAACTTGGGTTTTCAGATCTCGCACTCAAAGATCGTTTGTCTTGGGACGCCTGGGTGGCTCAGTTGGTTAAGCGGCTGCCTTCGGCTCGGGTCATGATCCCAGCGTCCTGGGATCGAGTCCCACATCGGGCTCCTTGCTCGGCAAGGAGCCTGCTTCTCCCTCTGCCTCTAGCCTGCTAATCTGTCTGCCTGTGCTTGCACTCTCTCTAACAAATAAAATCTTAAAAAAAAAAAAAAAAAGATCGTTTGTCTTGCGGCTGCGTTTTGGGGGGCTCTCTGAAAGTTTGCCCGTGTTGAACTCTCCTGACGCTTCCCCCCACCGGCCCGACCACCCCCACCCCCACAAAGGGGGTATCGAGCCTCATGGCTGAGAGGCTCCGGGTCCAGTAAGAGATCCTCTGCTTCCGAGCCTCCCACACACGTGTCACTGCCGTCCTTCAGGCAGACGTGACGAGACGAGGCTGACAGCCTTCCTGTCTGAGTCTGAGGCAGTGGGAGGCCACGTTGTGCCCTCCAGCCTTTCCACACCAAATGCCAGGGGGCCAGTGTCTTTTACCCGCCGGGGCCAGTCCTGTCTGCCATGGAGCCGAGCAGGCTTCCGGCTGTCTGATGCTGAAACCCGGCCCTTGCTGGGGTGGGGGGTCACAGCCCACGGGGCAACCAAATTCCCACCGCCTGAAAAACAGCCACACTCGTCCGGACCCACAGAGCCCCTGAGCCTGCCACCCGCTCCCCGGTCCTAGCCCAGGGAGCCGGTGTTGAAGGAGTCCCCCTTATGCTAAGCAGCGAGGTCACAGTCTCAGAGGTCTGAGGCCAGCCACCTCCCGCCATGAGACCCAGGGAGCCTCTCTCTGAACCTCCCTGGCGTCCGCTGCCTCGTCCGCAGAAAGGGGGTCAGACCCCTGCTCCTCGGCACCATGAAAGGATGCGTTGGGCGTAGTGGCTCTGCGGCCGTGGTCCTGACCTTGACAAACACCTTGTCCAAATGGTACTGGATAAGGACAGGTGATGTGGGCAGCAAATGAAACAGGCAGGGTTTCCTGGAGGGGTTCGGGAGCTGGACCCGGGGATGAGAGGCAGATGGCAGACGATGTGGGTGTCCCGGGTGAGATGGGCAGGAAAGCGGGGTGCAGCAGAGGATATAGGATGGCAGAGGGCACAGGACCGTGGTCCCACGGGTGGCGGAGAGCCAGCAAGGGCCTTAATGTGCCCTACCCAGAGCTAGAAGCACCCTGGGGAGTCGCACATTTCTGGGGAAGCACGATGGGGTGAGCAGCCCTGGTGGCCACTGGAGGGGCCAACTGGATGTCCGCTTTCCAGCCGTGCATCTTTTCCCTCCAAAGTGTGAGCTCCCCGAAGCAGGTGCTGGGGGAACCCACATCCTGGTTCCAGGGCTGCAGCACACAGAGTCGGACTTCCAGAAGGGGTGAAGCTCCCCTCTCTCCACCCCTCTCTCCCCAGAAGGATGAATCCACACCAAATGTAGGAAAGTTCACTCTCTCAGGGAGGAGGCAGGGTACGGTTGACCGGATATCAGGGCGCCGACTGGACAGACATCTCTTGGGACAGGATTTTTCAGGGGGTCGAAAAGCTTCTTCCCTCCTGTTGGCCAGCTGGCCTCGGACGGCAAACCCTCTGTCACAGCAGAGGGTTAAATTGTGTGTCAACCCAGAGCACCTCTGTGAGCATGTCTGGACCAGATGAACACTTCAGCCGCGGACTGAGTTGGCAAGTGCCACCCCTGCCCCCAGCTGGGACAGAATACCAGCAAAGGCTGACCCCCACCCCAGTAAGAAGGACCCCCCTCCCGCCCCCGATTGCATTCGTGCCGGGGCTCCCTCTGAAACACGGCTCTCCCCGCATCTCGGGCCTTCAGACTTGGCCGGAAACTAACCCTTCAGCCTTCCTGGCTCTCCAGCTCGCCGGCTCAGCCCACGGACCTGGAATGTGTCAGCCCCATAACCACACCAGCCATCCCTGATAACATATACGCTGTGCGTCCTGATGTATGCACTCAGGCCGGGGCCCGCGCCCAGACCGGGAAGGGCAGCGGGAGGACAGCCAGGAAATCCTCTCTCCTCTGCTACCGAGACCTGCTCCCCCTGCTGCTGGCTTCTCCTCGCATTGTAGCAACAAGATTTAGGGTTTGGGTTGGAGCATTAAGGGAGAAAACAGACAGCATGACCACCCTCCCGGCCATGGGTCCGAAGCTATCCAGGCCTCAGTAGCACAGAAGAAATAAGCCGTCTGTAGGGGCAACCGACGGACTTGAATCCTGCCAGCTCCTTAAAACCGAGTTCTTTGCCTCTGTGGCTGGTGGCATTTTCCTAAATAATGCAACCGTATCTCTTACCCCACGTGCTCCATGTGCAGTGTGACATGAGGTCGGCCATCCTCCCGGACTCTGGAACATCCAAGGGCATGCGAAGGGACCCCTGGCGGCTAGGAAGGATGGAGCTTCTGCCTGGTTCCTGCTGTTTGGGGAACATGCGATGAGGAGCCTCAAACACACCCACACGGAGTGACCACATGGAGAAAAGCCGAGCGGCAGCCACCAGATATGTGACATGAGGGCCTGAGCCTCTGCATGGCCTTGGGCATCGTAAGGACAGAATGATGTTCCTGGGTCCTCCTATCATACGGTCCTCTCACGGCCTCCAGGCTTGCCTGTCAGGCACCAGGAGAAGAGGAGGCATGAGGCAGAGAGGAGAGGTCGCTATCTATGAGGGAGAATGCTCTTTGCCTTCCTTAAGGGCCCCCAAGGTCTCCCCATCCTTGCGGGACACATGAGTCCCTGCCTGCCCCAAAGAGATGGTCAGCTTGGTCAGACAGAGGCACTGGGATTGTCAGGAAGGTCTTTGTGTTTTAACCACAGTCCTCCATCGGCCAAGCTGAGCAGGACGGGAAGAGCTGGTGGCCTGTCCCCAAGGGCTCATGTGCAGGTGTGTGCCCAGAGCAGGGCCCAGGGGCCATGCACAGAGCACCTCAGGGAAAGAAAACCGTCGCTGGAACCCCCAGGCAAGGACCAGAACAAGAGGACTGCAGCAGGCTGAAAGCCAGATCGTGCAGCATCACGGGCCCATGGGCAGGTACGGGTTGCCAGCAGCCCCTCTGTCTACACTTCCGGCAGCCCTACTCCATCCCACAGGCTCACATGGTCATGTCAGTGGCCGCGGCAAGGGCCCATGGTCCACCAGCACTTGATGTGTGACAGTGTGGTCCCAAGAAGCATTGGAGAAGTTTCCAGTCCACACTGGACAGGGCACGACCGTGCTGGTGGGCTGCCCCAACCCTTCCTGGCCCCTTCAGCCTCTGCAGGGCCCCGCCCCAGGAACTGCCTCACCGTCGCCACCCCCCACCCCGCCTTGGCTGGCTCACTCGCCAGCAGCGGACCCAGCTGGCCAAGGTCGTGCCTGCAGGAAGCCACTCAGCTCAGCCCCCAGCTCCCACACCGGAGCAGACGCTGGCCCATCAGACTACACTCACGGCCAAGCAGATTAAGAGCTGGCCCTTGGCAGCCCCGAATCGGACGCCCTCCCACTTGGCAAAGCAGGCAGGGCCGACGGAAGCCTTGGCAGGTGCCAGGAAACAACCTGAGCGTGAGCCCATTGGGAAGACGCAGGGAGCTGCTCACAAGCCCGAATGTCACTGTGCATCTGTGAGTCCTCTGACTTCCCGCGGACAGACGGGACCCAGCTGGCCCATCGGGGGCCCACGCTGGCTCATTCGACCGAAGTGGGCGCTACACGGCTTCTAGCCCCTTCGCCAATTCAGCTCAGACGCTTTGTCATACCTACCACGTAGTCAGCCCACGGTGTCCAATAAAAGACTATTTAGATGCCCTTTAATATGGGTCATTCCGTCTGTTCCTGCAGAAGCCCGGCTCCCAGAATAGCCTAACCCAGAGTCTGCACCGGGGGTAAAGGCAGGTTGTCGTAGGCACTCAGCCGCAGGCTGACGCAGCCCGCGCCAGAGCCCGCGGGGTCCAGGGGCAGCTGTGACACGCAGGGAAGGCCACACCCCAGCCTCACGCCACGTCTCGGAGTCAGGGAAGCTGGGGGGCTGTGTCCGCTGAGCTCACCGGGAGCTCCGGCCCTCGGAATCCCCTTTCCTGCGTGCTTCCAGCTTCGGGGTGGCCCCAGGAGAAACAGGCACGAGATGCGGATGGCAGGATAAAGCACCGGCCATTACTCTCGGGAGGTCAGCGCTGGAACTCCACTCACAACGCTGCAGCCGTCTGCTCGCCCACGGGCAACGGGGCGGGCGGCGGGGAGGGTGGGACACCCGACTGGCCTCCTACTTCGTCTCTTCCTTTGATTTGTCCGAGTCCCGGGCCAGGTGTGTGCTCAACTCCGCAGTAAGAGTGCTGGCTTCTCCCGAAGGCCCTCTGGGCTGTCCAGACCGAGCTGACCTTCTCGTGTATGTAATAAGCAACATAAAGTAAGACAAGTGAGGCAAAGGGAAATCCGAGTCAAAAAGTAACTCTGAGGGACGCCTGGGTGGCTCAGTTGGTTAAGCAGCTGCCTTCGGCTCAGGTCATGATCCCAGCGTCCTGGGATGGAGTCCCACATCAGGCTCCTTGCTCGGCGGGGAGCCTGCTTCTCCCTCTGCCTCTGCCTGCCATTCTGTCTGCCTAACTGTTAAAAAAAAAAAAAAAAAAAAAAAAGTAACTCTGAAAACCGAAGGAATGTTTCCTTTATTCACAATGTAGCAGGTGCTTCAAGGGCTACAGGGAGCCACAAGTTTCTAAGTTTAACTTTATGAGGGCTTTTCTCCTAGAGCAACCTAGGCGATCAGTGGTGTAATAAATCAAAGCCTGGTTTAAGCATTTGCCAGTTTCTGTGATGCAAATAGTCCCACCAGGGGGCTAGTGTCACACTCCACCTGCACAACGTTACTGAACGTGGACTTGGGAAGACGTCCATGGAGGAGCTTCCTTCGTGCACACACAGTGTATAAGACATGAATAGAGTGCATAGACATAATAAGTAGACATAAATAGCCCCAAAAGCTTAAGTAATAATAAGACATAACAAAATCATTAGGAAGTGATGAGTTTTGACCGTGTAGCCCCTCTGTTACTCATGCCATTTGCGTAACGTAAGTTTGTATCATTCCACTTTTCATAACGGCCGCATTTCGCACCTGGATCACAAAATTCCTGCAAACGTCGGGATGAGCCCTCACACGTCAGCACGAGCCTGCTACAGGGCGACAAGAATCTTATAGGAGGTCTGACCCAGCTCCCACAACGGCACAAGGTCTGCTTCCTCTAACAGCCCCCCTTATCCTCCAAAACTCAGCCTGTTTCCACATCTGTGGTTGAGCCCTGACTAACACAGAGATTAGGGGTGTTCATGAGGCCGATGACGGAGATGCTGGCAACCTGCACAGCCGGGTCCGGGAGCGGACCTTCTCCCAACACGGCAGGGACCCACCCACCTTCCCAACAGCTCCCGGATCGGACACACTCGCATGTCCCCGGGAATACGCACACCCTTTCCGCAGGCACGGGACGGGAGAATGCAGAATGGAGGCTGGACTATGATTCCCAGCCCAGCGAAGAAGTGTTAGGGATTGGGATGACCCAAGACAGGATCTGAGGGGCTGCCCCAGCAGCAGAGCCACCCAGACCTCAGGCCGTTGGACCCCAGTGAACCACCGGGGTCTCGCAGTGAGTATGGGAACACAGCTGTGGATCCTGGCAGCAACTAATCAAGACGGAAGGGCTGTCCTGTGTTAGCAACCCCTTGCTCGTTCATTTGTGCACACACTCTGCTTTCTGCCGAGCCTTGGGCGGGACTCTGAGGGCGCAGAGGTGAAAACAGATGCTTTTTCTGAACATGGTGTGGTGCCCTGAACGGACTCTGGGACAGAAAAGGGCACCGTTAGGAAAACTGGTGAAGTCTGAGTTGTCTCTAGTTTAGTTCATGGTGCTGTGCCAATGCTACTTTCCTGGTTCTGACCAAAAGCACCCAGTTATGTGACAAATGAACACCGGGGAAAGTGGGGGGAGGGGACACAGATCCTCTCCCTGTTACCTCTGCAACTTCTATGTAAAAAAATGATTACCTTAAAATGAGAGGGATTTTTTTTTTAAGATTTACTTATTTATGAGAGAAAGAGCAAGCAAGGGGAGGGGCAGAGGGAGAGAGGGAGAGAGAGAATCTCAAACAGGCCCCACACCCAGCACAGAGCCCAATCCAGGGCTCAATCTCACAACACTGAGATCACGACCTGAGCCAAAACGGAAAGTCAGACACTCGACGGACTAAGCCACCCAGGTGCCCAGAAAATGAGTTTTTTTTTAATATATGAGAAAGTGTGGGGGGAAGAAGAAAAAAGAAAACCCAGATGCAACCTTTCGACCAAGGCCAGGGCCAACCAGATGAGGGACAGGCTGGAGCAAGGCACGGCTTGTCCTCTAGGAAGAAGCCTGAGGACTGAGCTATTTACCAAAACCTGGAGCAGAAACCACGTCCAGAGTCTGAAGTCACTTGGGCCCCAGGCACAGGACGCTGTGAGAGCAAGAGGCTTGAAGGCTAGGCTCATTCTTGGTGTCTCAGACGTGTAAGGGGTACCTGGTTGGGTAGAATCCAAACTCTCCTGGGGAGTGAGATGTACATGTTGCCACTTCTCTATACAGGTGCATCCTTCTGGGAAAACTTACCCAGGCCCACAGAAAACTACAAGGTGTCACCCATTGCCTCTTAGGGGAGAGCCACTGGACATTTTTCTGGCCATAGGACAGGCTGCTCCAGCCCATCAATCAAGCAGCAGGAAATGAGGCTAAAAACCACCCCCAAGGGAAAGGAAGGTGCGGAGAGGCGGCCCACGCTAACCAGATGAAGAGTTGGTCTTGGCCCCATGCTTGGCTACAGCTGGCAGAACGCCGTGTCCAGCCCAGCGTGTGACATGTGGCCGAGAGCCCATGTGTGGACCAGGCACCTGTTGGCTCAGGAGTCCCCACATGGACCGCACAGAGCCAAGGGCCACACGAGGGAAGAGAACCCCCATTCCCGAGAACAGCGCCATCAGCCAGCCCAGGGACCCGAGCCAACGAGTGCAGCATCTCAGACACAGGTGGGAGAACACGCTAGACCAGTCTTCAACGGCTGTCCATGCTGACACCCGGCCCGCCTGCTGTCACAAGGGCCATGTTTCCCAGTTCCACCCGCACATACCCGCAGAAGTCAGACCGACTTCTTCATTTTCGATGGAGAACATCCTAAGGTTTTTGTAATCATCCAAAAGCTCCAAGAGATTTGCTGAGCTTTTTAAAAAATACGGCAAGCATCAGGGCTGGGGCAGGGGGGTGGAGGTCAACCACATTTTTATTTGCAAATATGAAGTAGAATGAAATTCACATCCACAGTTACGAAGCTGGACAGAGAACTGGTAGAAACTCAATTCAATTCATTTCCAAGTTTATCCTAATGCACTTCCCCTGGCTCCAGCTTATTCTTGGATATCCTAGAAAACTTGCTCGAAGCTTTGAACGCAGACTTTAAAAGCATATTTGCCATCTTCAAAGCAGATATGAGGGCATTTAGTTGGTGGCTGTGGCTTGGAGCTGGAAGACAAAACTGCAAGTAGGTAGAAGAAGAGAAACAGCTCGGGCTGCTTGCAGAATCCTTGAGGCTGGGTCTTTGCAGCCAATGAGAAACCCTTCCTGGACTCTCAGAAGCATCCTTTTCAGGGACAACTGTGCTT
The DNA here is from genome assembly GCF_030435805.1 of Mustela lutreola. Classification (NCBI taxonomy): domain Eukaryota; kingdom Metazoa; phylum Chordata; class Mammalia; order Carnivora; family Mustelidae; genus Mustela; species Mustela lutreola. Next base: position 60,128,995 of record NC_081304.1, on the reverse strand, counting down.
TCTCTGCACAGATAAGGAATCAGACGCCTAGTCTCCTTACTCTCTGTTACCCAGAAGTGTCAGTGAAAGACACAAACTTTGAAGGTAATTGATGTGAAAGAACACAGAGCAGATGGTGCCCTCCCTGAGGAAGGAACTCCAAATCTTCTTCCCCTACATGCCCTCTGGTATGTCCAAGGTCAGCCTTCCCTAAATCTCAGAGTGGATCTGCCAACTCAAGCCCTGATGTCTGCCATGGGGACCCCCTGCCATTAGTCCATGGGGACCACTGGGCCGTGGGGATGCCAGCCACTGCCTATCCTGCAAGAACAGGCCAGGGGGCAGGAGGGGAGGGATGCCAGGAAAGAGACAGGAATCTTGGCGTCAAACAGACCTGGGTTTATTTCTCAGCTCTTGCCCTGGCTAGCCGAGGGGCCTTGGGCAGCCTATGTGGCTTCTTGGGGCCTCAGTGTCTTCATCCCTGAAATGGGACAGTAACAGCAAGTACCTTGTGAGGATTGTAATGCATATAAAGTGCCTAACACAGGGTCCAGGTTTAGGAAACGCTCACCAAGGGGGCACCTGGGTGGCTCAGTTGGCTAAGCAACTGCCTTCAGCTCGGGCCATGATTCTGGAGTCCCGGGATCAAGTCCTGCACCGGGTTCCCAGCTCCATGGGGAGTCTGCTTCTCCCTCTGACCTTCTCTGCTTTCATACTCTCTCTCTCTCAAATAAATAAATAAAATCTTAAAAAAGAAGAAGAAGAAGAAAACACTCACCAAAAAAAAAAAAAAAAAAAAAGAGAGAGAGAGAGAGAGCTGTTGGAATGTGCATAGCGTTTAGTTTTTAAATTCTCTCATTCCATTTTCTGTTCAAGCCTCACAACGTCTTTATGAGGAAGCTGAACAGATATGCTGGCCCCCAGCCTCAGACGGGGACCCCCATCAATCCTTCAGCCAGGATCACACAGAATTAGCAACTGAAATCTGTGCGCGGCTGCTTTAAGTTCTGTGAGCACGGCTCCCTCGCTCAGAGCCCCTCTTCCCCTCCCTCAAGCCCAGAGCCTTCCCCCACCCCCGCCCATCAGCGGCTGAAAGGGATCAGAAGAGATGAAATCCCCAGGTCCTCATCATTTAATTCACTTTAGGTGATATTAAAGAAAGCTTCTTGGAGGGATAAAATGGCACGGCCCTCTGCCACCATTCTCCTTGGGAAGGGTTTCCATGGAGAGAGCGCCTGTGTTTCCAGAAGGCCAGCCCCTGGCTCCCTCACCAGGGAGCTGCTCTGCACCACTAGAGCAGGAGAAATAAATCCGCTTCCAATCTGCTTTGCTGCAGTCCAGAGACCAAAAAGGACCTGCTGCTCCAGCCCCCCATGGAGGCTGTATGGGCATGTACTAGACAGGATTGAGTGTGTTTGTGGAGGGAGGCAGAGGAAAGGCAGCTGCTGTTGGGACTGAAGGGGGTCTCGTGTGCTCCAGGGAAGCTGGTCCCATGAAGGGGAGTTCCTCTACCTGCACCAGCAGATGGAGAGTCCCTGCTGATTGGTGTTCAAAGAAAACCAGGGCCATCCATCTCTGTTCCCTAATGAGGGATGGAGGTCTGGACGGCTGTCCTCGTCAGCACCATGGAGAGCGGCCTGCTCCCAGGCCTGTAGGAGCCCAGCTTGGCTCTGGGCCTGGGTTGGGGGGAGGCGGGGTAGGGGGAGAGAGATAAGGGTAGGGACCAAGAGGGAAGGGGTAAGGGGAGGAGGAGGAGAGAGGAGGGAGAGAGTGGGGAGGAGGGAAGTGGGGCCTGAGAGGGGGATGGGGGCCAAGAGGAAGAAGCGGGGGGGGGGGGGGGAGGGGGGCCAGAGAGAACAAGGGAGAGAAACAGAATGAACAGAGACAAAGATCTGGAGGCAGCAGAAGACAGAGCAAGGGACAGAGACAGACAAACAGGCAGAGTCACCAAAGCAGACCAAGAGACATCCACAGGGAAGGAGAGAGACAGAGGTAGGGACTCTACTCCCCAGATCGTCACACACAGACCTTCTTCACGGCGTTCGGATGTGCCTGTATCACTACTCCCCTCTCTGAGGGTGTGTGCACAGCCGTTCCACATTCCCTCGCCAGGATGAATGTGTTTATTGCGTTCTCTCTCTCCCGTGAGAATGTAGCCCCAGCAGGAACAGAGATGTGTTCATACCTGTGCATCTAACTCCTGGAGGGAGACATCGAACCAGTATGATGTGCATGAATTCTATGATGTGATAAATTCTTTTTTCTGGAACCAGCGGTCAGTTGCTTCCCCAGCTCCAGGAGCCTGAAGCTAGAACTTAAGCAAACAATACCTGTGGCTCTGTCTGGGACCCCTGGGGACTAAAGGGTATTCCATAGACTCTATTTTATCATACTACATGAGCACTGGAAAGGTCATTGAAGTCACGTGACAGAGAGGCCACAGCATCTCCATCAAGCCATCATCCCCAGCACCATGGGCTGCTGTCCAGGTCTGACTCCCTGGCAGCTGACAGACCTCAGCTGAGCTGCTTTCCTCAACTGCCCTTGCCCGAAGAAAGCAGGCTTGTCCAAGGTTAACCCCTTCCTCCAGGGACAACTGCATCCCGTGACTGGTCAGCGTGAGGTCCCTTACTTCAAATCAGGATGGCATTAGTGGACATCCCCACTCCAGGGCACCCTGTGGGGGTCAGGTGTGGCTGACCATAGCTCACCTCATGCGTCCACCCAACTAGGCTACTGATGACAAGGACATGTCCTTGTGGACTTGTGCATTCACAAATACATTGTAGAATCATGACCCAGGGAACCCACCCCAGGGCACCATAATTACCCCCATGTACCATCCCCTCTCCAGGCAGCAATGACAGGAGAGAGCTCTGCTTTGGACTGACCAAATGATGCCTCCATTTGGTGTCTTCCATCCACAGGGACCAGTCCTCTCCCTCAAGGCCACACAAAACAAGCCATTTCCCTCTGCCCAGAGACATCATCATCAGGGAGCTAGAGGAAAGGGAGCCTTTCACACCATATATGTGTATCAAGCCACACAATGGATACTTAAAATATTTTGCAAGTTTATTTATCAATCTTATCTCAGTAAAGCTTAAGAAAAGAGAAGGGAGGGGCACCTGCATGGCTCAGATGGTTGAGCATCCGATTCTTGATTTCAGTTTAGGTCATGGTCTCAAAGTCATGGTATCAACCCCTGCATCAGGCTCCGCACTCAGCAGGGGGTCTGCTTGGGGTTCTCTTTCTCCCTCTGCCCCCTCCCTCTGTTTAAAAAAAAAGGTGGAGGGGAGAGTGAGAAAGTGAGAGACAGAGAAGAGAGATGAAACTGGCCATCATGTCTCCTGAACGCCTCCAGCCGCCCCCTCCAAGCCAACTGACCCCAAGCCTGTAATCATCCTGACACTGGGCACCCACATCGTGCTGCCTGATCTCATAGGTTCTGTACCCCCATGGGCTGCCAGTTGCAGAAAGAGAAGCTGTGCCCCCAGTTGGGGTAACAGCCTCCCCCCAGCACAGCCACACAGCAGAGCAGACCCTCGTGTCCACACCCACATGGGATGTCTCCACGTGAGTAACTTCTCCCGAGCCCCCAGCTCTCTCCTTTGGAAAACGGCAGACGTGGGCAGATCACCTCCCAGGCTGCGTGTACTCACTGCTCGTGACTCTTTCCATCAGAGACTTGGGTCTTTTGTTCTAAATGACAGTTTTTGGCCGGAGGAATCTGGCCATCACATCTCCCTATGGCGGCAACCAAGACTCTCACCAGCAGCAAAGACAAGCCTTTTTTTTCCTGTCTCTGACTTTGGTCGGTTGCAAATCCAACAGATATTGCACCAGTGGAGAGATAAGAACACATTATGAAATAGGCTGCTGTCTTTGAGAGGGAAAAAAAAAAAAAAAAAACTCATCTTAATGGGCAAAACACATGTTACTATGACTACAGTTTTCCAAAGATTATGAGCAAGCCAAATGTCTCCCATTACTCATACAGAAAAGACAATGTTTTGCCATCAGCCAACGATGTGCCCACATGGAGACGCACCGCCTTCCGTCCGGGTGTGTGGAAGTGAGTGGCAGGTGCACGTCCTCCCCATCCCACCCCTGGCGGCACCGTTGGGAGTGGCACAGAGGGCACGGAGCACTGGAGGGGACGGGGCATCCAAAATGCCACAGAAAACTTCTTCCTCTGAAGCCCAAGCTTCCTCAGCCCCGTGCAGTCTACCTCGGGGATCAGCACTACGCATCGGCACCACGGCTATGCCATCGTCAGCAGCAAGCGTCCTGCTTCGGCTAAGACAGGCTGGGAGAGGCACCCGTCTCCGAGCGGATTTCCACCCTGCAGCCAGAGAGCTTCGGGGAGACTGACTGTGGAGGGCTGCGGGGGAAGGAGGGGCTCCAACCGTGGAGAGCTGCTTCTAGAGGAAAACACAGGGGGCGCTAGCCAGAGAGGAGGTGTCCGGGAGCCCGCATGGGCTGTGCTGGGGAGATATGGTGTCTGAGCCGTCTTTCCAGAGACCACGGGACAGACCAACCAATGGCCTCCTCGGTCTCTATGCCTCCAGCCCGGTGCACAGCCCAGTGTCCAGAGAGAGCGAGCATGGAGTCAGCCCTGTGCTGGGTTCACAGACATGGTCAGAACAAGAGAAGCATGGCCACACAGTCTGGAAAGGTCATGGAATGAGCCCCGGAGGGAGGCAGCTAATTGCAAACTGGGAGCCCCCAGGCCAGAGGCAACGCGGCTTGTTGGAGATCCCAAACCAGGAGACGTGGCATAAACTCTCAGACTTGTTATGGCAAAGCAGGTCCAGCCACCCTTAGTCCACAACAGGGCAAAGGGGCATCAGTGATCTAGAGACAGACCACAGCTGCCCGGCACACAGACCCAGGGTCTCAAGCTCACACACGCCCTGGTTCTGCCCTCACTCCCCGGGCATGGGTCTGGAGCCTTCTTGACCAGGAAGGAGCTGTTGTTTTAGCCCCCCGAGGGCGAGCAGGAGCTCTCCAAGCTGGGAGGTTACGCTGTGTGGGAAGAAAAATCCCAGCCAGACAAGGACAGGGACTGAAGATGCACACGGGCATGGGACAAGCCTGGTGCTAGGGTGTGGCTCCCCAGGAGCCGTCCTGGTCCCCCCAGAGTGAGGGGTCAGAGGAGGAAGAGGTTCACTCCAGGAACTTGCAACAAGGGGCCTCGTGTCTGAAGGAAGCCCGAGGAACAACGCTGCCCAGGAGGGGGCAGGCCTGGCGGGCGGACCCCACCCCGAGGGCAGCCTGGCGCTCCAGCGGCCATGGCCGCATGACAAAGCCCCCCAGAGCTCCGTTGGTCAGAAGCTCAGAGGGAACCCAGCAGGGACCATCTGTCAGGGTCTCAGCCGCGGGTCTCACTGTGGCGGGAGCTGGACCTTTATTCACATGCCCAGTGCCTGACGCTGGCTCCGCCAGACCTCGGCTGGGCTGTTGGCCAGGACACTCCATGTGGCCTTTCCATGCTCTCCTCATGGGCTCATGTGGGCTCCCTCGCAGCCCCACAGCCAGCCTCCGAGAGCATCTTTGGAGAGCGCGACCAAAGCACGTGGCATGGTGACGCTCGCACCCCAGGAACCACGCAGCATCGCCCAGCCGTGCTCCATCAGTCAAGACCATCCCCAAGGTCTGCCGGGCTGCTGGGGGTGAGGACATGGGGTCCACGTGGGAGGTGGGATGTGAGGCGTGGCAGATAAGCCTACACACGTCCTCGGGGAGTGCCCTCTGCCACCTTCCTCTCTTCGGAAACCTCAGCACGACAGACCGCATCCCCCCGGCTTGTGCGTTCACCCCGAGAATGTGGGGTGTGCCACTGAGAACCGGGGAGAGCATCAACCCGTGGCCCTGACGGCTGACAGGCAGCCACGGGAGAGGTTACAGCAACAGCGCTAAGTCTGAGCTGTGTTTTGGGGAGAAATCTGGGAGTGGAGTGTAGGTGGGGAGACCGGGGGAAGGGGGAGCAGTCCTCTGAGGGCGGGATAGAAACCCGTAACCCAGCTCTGAGGGGATCCGAGGGCCACAGACCCCCTCAGAGAGTGGGGTCTGCAGCTGGAAATGCAAGGCAGAGCCTTACACCTGACCCCACGCCAACACCAGCATCCACCGACTTATTCTCTTGGCCCTTGACTGGCCACCACCCCGAGGGCAAGGGCAGGGGCTCTTGGAGGAATGGTGGGGACAGAGGAAGCCACACACCATGGTCCCGGAGCTGCGTGCACCCCATGGGAGGGCGCCGGGGGAGCAGAGCTCTGCGTCATCAATGAAAACAGGTTTTCAAAAGGCAACGTCTTCTGCCTCTATTGGGCCCCAGTTCCTTCTTGAGGGAGCGTCTCCGCTATCCTCTGCCCGTTTGTCGAAAGCCTTTAAAAACGCCAACGGGCAGACCCGCCTCACTCTGCAATGCCTGGTCTTTTGTCTTGGACTCAGTTTGGTTCTCACGGCACTGGCTTTCAACCTGGGAGGGAAACACAGTCTCCTGGATGACACAACCAGGGTTTCGCTGCCCCGTGTCCCTCAGAAATGCAGTCTGGAAAGCCCACCTTACCGCCAGGTGACGTCTGTGTGCACAGAGGTCAGACCCTCGACCAGGAGTCTGGCACTGTAATGGGCTGCATGTTTGTGTCCCCCCACACCCCGAATGCGTATGTGGAGGTCCCAGCCCCCTGAGGTGATGGTACAGGAGGTGCGGTCGTTACGGGGTGCTTAGGTCATGAGGCAGAGGGTCACGATGAGACGGGAGCCCACGCAAGCGGTCAGCGACGGAGGAGATCCCACACTCTCCCGGACGAGGGGTCGTGAGAAGCTGGCCCTCGGGTGCCCAGGAGAGGGTCCTCGCCAGACCCCACCCAGCCGGCCCCCGGGGCTTGGACTTCTGGCTTCCAGACCGTGAGAAATAAATCGGTGCCATTTGGAAGCCACGGGGATGGGCTTCTCAGAGCTCACCGGGGCCGTTTGGGTGCTGAGGATGCACCATCCCAACGCCTCCTGCCAGCTTGTTCATCTGCTCACTTATTTCCTTCCTCTCGGGTCAGTGAAGTCTACATGTAAACAGGCTATTCTGGGTACTCAGGGTGGGCCTGACTTCATCAGGTGAAGGCGGAGAAGCGGGACGGAGGTTTCCCTGAAGAGGAAGGCATTCGTTCCACCTAAGCACGGGCGCCACAGATAGGGCAGAGCTGCTGCCGTCCCTCCCAACAGCCCAGCCTGCCCCGCCAGCTCTGAGACTGTAGAACACATATATATCCATACTCATCCCGGTTTTCTGTCTGATGGATCCTGACTGATGCAGGGAAGGAGGGGCCCAGCAGCCCCCAGGGGTCCCAGGAGCAGTGGACTCCCCAGTTCCTGGCCATCAGGACACCCGCAAGGATGACATGCGTGGACCAGGGTGCTGCTCAGCCCAGAGTTCCCTCGTCTCCCTAGAATGGCTTGCTTCATGGGACAAGAGATACCAAGAGCCTTTGCACGACGGCAGGGCTGGGCCCTTCTCCAGAAGAACGTGGGGGCTCCCTGACCCCCAGGGATCCCCCGCCACCCGCTGGGAGGCTGAATTCCAGCCTGGCCTGTCCTGGGGGTCACAGTCCTCTAGAGACGCTGCTTGTGGACCTCTCCACATGGCCAAAATCTTACCTTCTGCTTCCTGCGCAGCTGGGCCCCGGAGTCATCGGAGGGCCCCACAGGGAGAACGAGGTCACTGGACGCGGCAGAGCCTCGCTTTCCCGCAGCTGCCCGGTGATGACCGCCTGCCTGCCGCTCACAGGCCAGCGCAGAGACAGAGCATAAAGCCAGGCGGGCAATGCCCTGTGGGCTGGAAGATGCCGGAGGGGAGCAGCAGCGGCCAAGGGAATCAGAGACAGGGACGTGCGCCTGGGAATGCCTGGAGATGGCTCCTCAGGCCACACTGGCTCTCGAGGACGAGGAGGAAAGCCCCAGGGATGACCACAACTCACTTTCTGTCCTTTTGAGAACTCACCCCGTGCCTCCCGTTTTCCTAAGTGCCTCCATCTGCACACGGCCCCAAAACGGGAGCCCCCTCATTGTGATCGCCGTCCTGCAGACACTGGAAGGTACGGAGAAGGTAAACCCCTGCTCCCAATCCACGCAGCCAGCCAGGGACGGGACTGCGGTGTAGACAGGGGCGGCCCCAAGACCGCATGGGCAGGAGAGGGGCGTCCCAACACCAGGCAAAACCCCCTTCCCCATGGCTGGATTCGGAGAGCATGGCTGAGGTGTCTGCGTCCATGAAGCTGGGATACGAAGTTATAATAAACTCTGGTTTGAGTAAAAATAAAATATTTAAACTTCAAATAACGCCATGAGTGTTAACAGAGCTCCTCTTCTGTTTTTCAGTACTTGAGTGAACCCTTGGGGGAAAAAAGAAAAAGAAAAACCCATCAAACCACGCACGAAAGAATGCATCAGTCCCGCAGAGCCTGTCTCTGCATAAAATGCTAACACTTTGCTCATCGTGAATATGTTTTGCATTCGTTTTGATTTTTTTTAAACATGACTTATCTCGGCTCCTGAGTTTGGGGCACCCCTCAAACTTTGCGAAGCCGGGAAGGTGCCTCATCTGTGTGCCACAGTCCCAGGCAGCGCTCTGCAGGGCTGGGGTGTGGGGGTGCGGGGCAGAGTCAGGGAAAGACATTGGAAAGCAACCTTGTGTCAACGTGTGTCAGGGCTGCCGGCCTGGAGACAAGGGCATCCTCAGGAAGCCCGACGAGGTGGTCAGGCTGGAAGGGATAGGGCCTGCTGGGGCCGGGGTCACAGGGCTCCCAGGACCGAGCGGCAGGTCCGAGCTGCCCAGGGAGCCCAGCCTGGATCCGGGACCCAGCACGGGTAGACACTGGGCATTCACAGGGCTGGGGGGGATGCAGCTCCTGAAGACTGTGGGGCCAAACATTGCAGGAAACAGGGGATCCTCATCCTTCAAAGCGAAGTGCTTGAAACCACCTTCCCCAGTCTGGGCAGGGTGGGGCTCGGCGAGAGGACTCCAACAGCCCCCCCACCCTGGGAACTCAAACACAAAGTCCTACAGCTAGTATCCGAGACAGGGTAACAGCAGACCCTTTGCTTCCAGTTCCCATCACTGACGTCCAGGGACCCACGCTTGGTTCCCAAGGACCCCCCCGGAAGCCATGGTTCCCCTCTTGTCTGTGCAGAAAAGCCTGAGATCTCACACTGACACCCCAACAGCCTCACAATCCACTGTCCTCGCCTGTCTCAGAGGGCGGGCTCCACTAAGCCTTTGCCTTCAGATCCAGACCCAGGACATCCCAGGCCATGGGAGGAACGGCGTCCGAGCCAGAAAAACCCTTGAGGTCCTCTCGAAGGAGCAAGGAACGGCAGGAAGGCAAGAATGAATGCTCACGGCATCCATGCACGGGTGAACAGACAAGCAGGGGGGGACACATTCCCCGGGAGGGTCGTGGCCCCATCTCAAGGGAGTGCTAATCCCCTCCCACACACACACACACACACACACACGCACGCACACACACAGACACACACAGCATGCACAGTGCGTGATCCCGGCTCAGAGTTCGAGAACCGGCAAACCTGATGGGCGGTGAGAGGTTTCAGAGCGGCAGCCCCCCGTGGAGGGTGAGGAGCCGAAGCCAAGAGGCATCGGGGAACTCCCTGGGGGGCCCGACTTCCCACTGCAGACCTATGCTGGGGGCTCTCCAGGGGCCTGGGCTCCCTGCCTTATTACGGATTTCTCTCTTGGCTCACCTGACTATCCCCAATCTCGGGAGACGCCCATGAGCCTTAAATTAAGAGGGAGCTGCTGCACCGTTAGGATGAGCTGTCAGATCCCACGCTCCGCTGGAAATCAGAGGGCATGTTCGGGGGCTAGTAATAGAATTTTACAAGATTCAGTAGATAATGTGTGTGTGGAACCCCCCAGGCTCTACATACCTGGCTTTTCTGGGTAGAATCACAACTACATAGCCGTACCCATCGGGCACAGCATCCTTTGACAGGTCAGCATGCAGCGAGCAGCGCTGGGAGAAGGGGCCCACTGGGCTGGGGCTCATCCTGCCCTCTACCTCCTCCTCCTCCTCTTCCCTCTGCCCTGAATTTCCTTCCTGTCCCTGCTCCGCAGGAAGATGGCAGGGAGGCCTCGCCTGGCTCAGGCATCATCCCCAGACTGACGGCTCCACAGGCAAGGGCTGCCAGTGCCCGTGGCCGCGGCTGGCGCCCGCCCTCCAGATCTTGCCTACACGTCCCCAGCACTCAACAGAGTTTTTTGGACAAATTCACAGATGAACAAATGAGCCACAGAGAGCGACCACCAGACCAGCTGAGCTCACTCACTCTGCGAGGGATAATCTCCACGCAGGGAAGTGGAAGTCTACCAAAGGGACCTCTTGGTCCAATCAGGACCGCGTCTCAAAGGGGAAAGCAGTCCGTGAAACGTTCATGCAGCGAGCACGGACGAGGCCGTCCACCGCCCAGAAAGAAGTCTCCAGTGAGAACGGTGAGAAGGGAGGAGATCGATCCGTCGCTTCTCATTGGGTAGAAATGGAAACAAGCTTCGTTTTCCTCCAGCCCCAGGGACAAAAGAGCAAATGAATGGTTCCTGTCAGGGGCCCAGTCTCCCTCCCTACACCCCAGGGGGCCCAGCTCGGGAAGGTGCCCTCTGCACGGACAAGGAGGCCCCAAGGGAACGCAGACGCATCTCCGCACCTCGCCTGTCCCTCCGCGTGAGCACACGTGCATGTGAGCACCTGAGCACAGACGCCCGCGCCGCTCACTCACACGGGCCCCCACTGTCTGCAGACGCCCGGTGCGTGGAGCTTGTGGAATTCAGCCACAGGGCTGTGCTGGTGTGTGGCCGGCTGATAAAGGACCAGACAGGAAGGAAGTCTGCAGAGCTCCGAGGTCTGTAGCCCTATCCAGCCCCCCCAGGGACTCCCCTCCCTCAAGGCTGCTTAGACGCCTGCGGACACACGCCCTTAGGAAACCCCCTCTACCCACCTGGGGATATCTACTGCGCTGGTTTCCTACTTCTGCCGCAACAAATGCCCACAAACTTCGTGGCTCAGAAAGACACAAACGTATCAGGTCATGGTGCTGGGGGTGGGAAGTCCAAGATGGGTTGAAATGGGCTAAAATCCAAGTGGGGACAGGGCGGCGTTGCCCGCTTCCACACGCTGGAAGCTGCAGGATCCTAGCCGGTCCCCGAGGCTCTGATGCCCTCCCTTCTTCCTGCACTCCCGAGGACCCGTGCTGCCACCTGGCTCTCCCAGGCAAAGTGGGACCATCTCGCATCTCAGGTTCCAAGGAGGCACAACCTTGCCAGCACGTTCACACGCTCCCGGGTTCCAGGGATCAGGACCCCGCGTCTCCGAGAGGCTCCAGCTCCAGCTCTCACACACACGTATCCACAGCACAGCAACAGAGGGGCGTGCGGGGTGAGAGCCGGAGAATTTTCTGATCGAGACTGCGGGCTTTCCCATCCCACCAACTTCCAACCCTGGCTCTGCCTCCTGGGGCTGCGTGACCTGGGGCCCCTTTCGAGCCCTGTCTCAGCCATGGTTTTGTCACCTGGAAAATGCGAATGGAGACAACCTTCTGCATTAAAAGCGTGTCGTTTTACTCCAATGCCCGACATCTGGGGCCTCCACGACCAGCCCGTTCCAGGGACAGGTAAGCACTTCCCTGCGACAGAGGTTTCCATGTGCAAACGGACCACCCCCCAGGGCCCGTGCACCCCGCCACCTGCTCTGTGACCTCCCCTGCCCCTGGACCCCAGAGGCAGTGGAAAGTATTCGAACTTGCCAATCCCAGACCTGACTGCTCTGCCTCACCTTTCCTCCTCAATGGAGACCCCAGCAAAGGATCTTGTCCACATCTCCCCTAGTGCTTCCCCAGGTGGCCCTGCATGGCAGGGCACAGCCCCTCCTCTTCAGAACCATGAGCAACAGACCGTCTTTTCAATAGTAATCATCTCCTGGTCTGTTGGTTGGCCTGACCTGAACAATAACAGAGCTACATTTTTTTAAAGATCTTTATTTATTTGACAGACAGAGATCACAAGCAGGCAGAGAGACAGGCGGAGAGAGAGGGAGAAGCAGGCTCCCCGCTGAGCAGAGAGCCCGATGTGGGGCTCGATCCCAGGACCCTGAGATCATGATCTGAGCCGAAGGCTTAACCCACTGAGCCACCCAGGCGCCCCACAAAGCTACATTTTATGGGAGAATTATATTATGGAACTGTCGCAAGGTTTCAGTGGGATGGTACAGGCCAAGTGATCGGTCGAACGCCCAACCACCAGTCAGCTATCACTGGGAAGCCACCCACAAAATCTTGGGAAGCCTTGAACTTGGTCTTCTCCCTGAGGCTGTGTCGTAACGTCCACACCTTCCGTTGGTGAGGAAGCCTTCAGTTTTCCAACCTGGCAAATTCTGGGTTTGAAACTCTGCCTGCCAGCTGGCCAACCCCTTCCAGAGTTCACGTCTTTCACATGCACTTAGCCCCCACCAGCCTGCGCTTCCAACGCCTTGTCTCAAAACCTCTTCCCTCAACGGGACAGGTGCTCTGAGGGCACTTTTGTACCGTGTGTCTCCCCACTGCAGAACATGAGTTCTGAAAGCCGTTGAACACTGCTGAACGCTGGCCTCGCCCCGCCCACCTAGGCTCAAGGCTGATGCACACGCCTCGAGTTTCTGCTGGGGGAGCTCTTGGCCTCGGTGCACCAGCGAGTTTCTGCTACATGACAAACACAAGACCTCGGGGCCGTACAGCAACAGGCACGTGGTCTCCCTCACTCCCGTCTGGGCTGGAGACGGAGCAGCAAAGAAGCACTGGCCAGACCATAGTGCCGTCTGCCACAGGGAGTTGTGAGTTCTCAGTGTCTGTAGCGACCACGCCAGCTCCCACCAGGCGACGGTTAAACTGTGCACGGGCCACGCCTCCATCAGCCCTTCACAGTGAGGCCTTAGAAAATCCCTTAACCTCTCCAGGAGTCTTTGTCTGAAGAGTCCAACTCTGCTGGATCCAGAAAGCCACATGCCGGAGCAGCGGTCACCCCACCCGGGGCCTGCAGCTGACCGTTGAGGGCACCCCTGCCCCCGCCAGGCCTGCACTAGAGCTCAGAATTGCTCCCCGCGGTGCCGCATGTGGAAGGCTGCACAGCTGAGCGGGCAGAAGCCTGGACGTCCCTGGATCTGAACCCCAGCTGCAGCCCCTTCTGGCCACGCCACGTGGGGCAAGCCACAGGCCACTAAACTACATGTGCCTCGGTTTCCCCATCTTCAAAATGGGAACACCAGTAGTAAGCATTTCGGAACGGCTGTGAGAATGCCATGTTTTACAAAGTGTGTAACTCAGAGCTGTGTCCAGCCCGTAGTAGGACTCTATAAACATTAGCTGTTGCCTATGATTACTGTATACCCTTAAAATGAGGGGAAGAGCACCAGTTTGGAGAGCTGTACCCCACACGGCCCTGCCCCTGCCCCGCGGCGAGGACGCCACGGCGTCGGGTACAGCGGATAAACCCAGGAGGCGGGAAGGGACCCCGAGGACATGTGCTCAGTCTGCTCCGGGAGACCCCGGCACACGGTCAAGAAGGACCCAGAGGTCTTGGGAACCCATTTCCAGCAGGGAGAAGCTGCTGGGCCCGAAGTTTCCGAGGCTTTTCCGTCCGTGCGCGTGTGTGTCTGTGTGTGTGTGCGACTCCTTCAGAGCGGCGGTGATGGATGAGGGGCGTGTGCGGGAGCGGCGGAAGGTGGCACGCTCCTGCTTCGGGTGGAGGGAGAGCTCTGCACCATTGTCTGCGGCAGCTGCGGGCGGAAACGCGCTTCCTCGCGAGTCAGCGGTAATTAACTCAGCCCGGGATGAGAAATGTGGTGTGCATGAACACGTTGCACCACCCGTGTAATAATAAATCGTTAGCAGATGCCGCGGGATGCGGGTCGTTATTGATGACTTTGGGGAGACAAAGGTGTGTGCGGGAAATGTCGGATTCTGGGCAGCTCAGCTCCTGCCCGCCCGGCTGGCAGCGCCCGGGGGCCTCGGCGCTGGCGCGAGAAGCAGGGAAGCACCGGGCACCGCGGACCCGACCTGGTTCGTCCACATTCGCAGCCGCTGTGCTCCTAGGACGGGGAGGTGGACGCCTCCCCCGGGGCCCCTCCTGCAGGGACGCCCCTCTTGGAGTCCCCCCAGGTCCAAGTCCCGAGGGCACACGGGCACGGCCCCTCCCCGCGCCGCATCCTCCCGCTGCCGGGTGCCAGAGGGCAGAACATCGCAGGTGGGAAGCATCTTCATCTGGGCCCCAGGCTGAGGGGAGTTGGTGGTACAAATCCCTGCACGTCACAAGCCCTTACCCCGTCCCCCTTCTCCTTCCCTGTGGTCCTGCCTCCTCCAAACCCCGGGCGCCTTCAGGCCAGAGAAACCAGAGCTCACGCCCGCGCTTACTTACAGTGTGACTGTGGGCAAGTTGCTGGGCCTCTCTGAGCCTGTGTAACCACCTACAATTCTAAGGATTAAGTGAGACAATGTAACACTCCTGGTCCAGAGCCCAGCTCTGTTTACGGGTCACTCAGATGTGAAGTTTCCCTCATTTGCTGTCCTCACTGCAAACCCCCTTCTCCAGCCCGATGGGCTCCCGTTAGCCCTTCTGCTCTCCCGACAGAGCCTCTCCTCCAACCTGCCCTCGCCAGCACCTGTTGTAATGAAATCAAAGTGCCCCACATCCGGCACCTTCTCGGGAAGTGCCATCTCTTGTACGGCCGCGTGGAAACGGCCTGTTCCCTGCCTCCCATCTCCTCGCTATGCTCACCGGTCACACTGACGGCTGCAAATTTATTCGCTGCTTCCCTTCGGCGTGGGAAGGCTCTGCTGACTTTCCTTCCCCGGCTGCCCATGCAACTCACTCTGACCCCTGGGACCACTGCACAGGCGAGGGGGGGAAGACACTTGGAAGTGTTGTGTCTGCTGGCGCCCGTCTTCTCTTTCTGCTCTTGGGACCTGGCACAGCCGGGCAGCCAGCCCCGCCCAGCCCGTGGGAAGGGAGGGTCCCCTGTCACCCCAGCCACCGCAGCAAAGACAGCAAACCACTCGTCCCCAGCTGGCCTGGCGGCTGACCAGGGCCCTCCTGCTGAGCACAGCCTACACAGCAGACCCACAAAACCCACGGGAACTAAACAACGATGATGTTTTCGGGCTTTGCCACAACAGCAACACCGTCTCCGTGTAGCCCTTGGGAGTGTGGGAGGGCTCCGAGGAGTCTGACTCCACCAGCCCCGTCCCAAGGTCCTCACCCCGGGCTGTGTGATGGGCAGGTGTGAGCCCCCTGTGCTTACGAATCACTTGCCAGGGGCTGTCGCTTCCTCTGGGGTGTCCAACGGGCAGACATGAAGCCAGAAACTGCTGCTTCTTTTTTGCCTTAGTAAGCAAAGCGGTCTGAAAGCCAGACAAAGACGAAGCAAGAGGAGAACACGGAAAATCGGATGCTGGCGCCGCTGCAGAGCGCCGACCCTCCACACCATCGGACCTCACACTCTGTGAGCTGGTCTTTACTGTTCAAGCTCTCTGAGCCCGGTTGTGCCGACCCTACAGCCGAAAGGCACCCTCCCTGGTGCATCTCCTCCACCAGGGCGAGGAACGGACGTCCCCCTAACGACTGCGTCCCACCCAAGCTTCTGCGCTCTGAAAGCGCTCCTCCTGTCCCACCCAACAGCCAGTCGAGAACCCTGGTCAAGGGGTGAGTGCCTCCCTCCCAAGCCAGTGCATCTCTTCCCTGAGAATGCTTTGAGTCACATGATACAGAGTCAGTCTCTTTGGTGTTTAAAGCGATCAGAAGTGAGACTCCACAGTGTCCCGCCACATGAAGGAAGTTGCCCATCGCGGAAAAGGCAGAGGGAGCGCATATGCCCGAGAGGCAAAGCAGGGGGACAGAGCCGGAGAATGTCCTTGGTTCCCAGTGCTCTTGGGACCAAGCCTTCACTGCAACCCTCCACCCCAGCTCCCAGACACAGCCTCCCGGTCCCGCCCTGCGCAGTCCAGGACCTTGCCCGCTGACCCTCGTCTCGTTGCAGACCCCCGAGCTTTGCCGGAACTGAACACCCCGTCACTCACCACGGGTGCTCACAGAGAGCTCAGGTCGATCGGCACCTTGTCCTCCCGGCTCCTGTTGCTCCCGCACTCCCTATCTGGCAGGAGCCACACCGTAAGCAAATAACGTCCGCTCAGTACAGGGAGTCCTGCCCTCCAAGCCAGCGTGTCGTAAGAGCCTGCGGAGAAGCACCCCCCAGACAACGTGCTGCAGAGCGGCCGACACTCAAGTTCAGGCTTGAAGAGTTAACGAGAACCTGGAGACAAAGTGTGACCCGTGCAGAGCCACACGAGTGTCACTCATAGCCCATCAAACGCCTGTCGAGCCCCTGCCATGTTCCAGGTGTCCTTATGAGCCCAGAGAATGGGGGACACAGTCCTGTACCATCGTGCCCCTTTCCAGACAAGGCTGTGAGCTCCGCCTCTGCTGGGGGGATGAGAGCCACCTTAACACCTTAGCGACCCATGAATGGTCCCTGTCCCTTGCCCCAGCCACGGGGACACACTGATCCACCAGCCCGTATGTCGGTAACATTTCAAATTCATCCGCGCTCGCCCTCACGTTGCCCATCTCAGGAGATCTGCCGACCTTCCGAGATCCTTCCAGATAGGAACGATCGCACAGTGCATGTGCCATCCCGCTCTGGCAGGCATTACCTGCGGCAGGCGACACGGCCACCCCCGGCGTCTTCATCCGAGCCCTGGAGGGCCTGCCCTGGCCTCGCACCGCTCCCTCACCCACCGCAGCCAAACCTGGACCACGTGCCTGACATTGGCTCCGGCGGCACATGCAGACAGGACGAACTCTGCCCTCGACGAGTTCTGTACCCAGCCAGACCCACAGAGGCGGCGACCAACCCCACCCGGGAGGAAGGGGAACGTTTCTGAAAGAAGGGGCCATTCAGGTTGGCTCATGGTGGACAAGTAGGAGTTTTCAGGGTGGATCCGCGGAAGGGAGCCTTGAACACAGCAGCCTGGGTAGAGCATGAGAGTCCGGGAACATGGGAGCACATGGGAGCACTGGGGTGCGGCTGCCTCTTGGGGCCCACGGGGGCTGGAAAGGTGGGCAGAGGCCACCGATAACCAAATATGTGGCTATTGGGACCCCAAAACATGTGGAGAAGCCGCCCAGTTTTATATCTTCCGGCCGAGTGTGCCTCAGGCTCCAGGTAGCCCCGTCTTCAGGACCCCGCACATGACTTCTCACTTCAGGAGCACTGATTTAGGGACACAGCATTCGAACACAAAAGGCTCTGATTCTCCTTTTTAAAGAAATAAAATAAGGAAGAAGCGAGCAGGAGCACCGGAGATCCGCACGCGACAGGCGCCCCACAGGCAATCAGGGACGAACGCACAGGATGCCCACGCGGCCCAACCCAAGAGAAGCCCCCGGCCGCCTGCTCCCCAGCTCCATCCTGAGTGGCAGAGAGGGACAGAAAGGCTCCTAGGCCTCCTGGATGGGAGCCCTGCCCTGCCCCCGCCATGCAGGAAGCTAGCCCGGTGCACCCACAGGACCCGAGCCCACGCAGCTGGGTTTCCCCTCCCGTGAGGCCTCACTGGTTTCTTCAAATCCAGACTCTTCATGAGTGTGGACCCCCTTCTGTGGCAACAGCGGGGCCCCCAGGGTCAGAGCAGCCTCCAGTCTTCAGCCTCAGTTTCTCGCCTCTAACGTGGGGTCAGTAACAAGCAGGTGTCATGGGACCAGAGAAGGCTCTGCAAGGCTCCTGGACGCACTTGTCTTTGGCTCAGATCGTGCACAAAGGGGCTGGGCACCTCTTGCCCTCTTCGTCTGGGGCCATGGGTCTCTTTCACGTTCTTTGTGCCTATCAGTGGTGTGACGTGGGGACTTACCTTTGTAGAGTCGCCGTCGTCATACACAACCTTAGCTGGACGTTTCTTTCCTCTGCACTTAGAAGGTCAGTAACTCGAGTGCCAGGGAAGGTGGGGTGAGCAGGCTTTCTGGTTACGCTGTCAGTAAGAATATAACCAGCCCCGTATTTTGGCAAAAATGCATAAATATATAATCAGATTTCAGATATAGATTTACACACACCCTGAAATCCAGCGATCAGACCTCCAGAGCAAAAAAGCACAATGTTGCAACGTGTCTTTTGGAAATAATGTAAACGTCTGTCCCTATCGGAAGGCATCAATTATCGCGCCTCCCTACAAATAAAGTTTTACACAACCATTTTCTCAAAACTGCCATATGGGCAGACTTGGAAAGATGTCTCCAACATACTGTAAATTGAAAGGGGAAGTTGGCCACAATATGTGTAGTGTTAATACTCGTTTTTTTATTTTAGAAGCCACATGTAATAAAACCCAGCTAATGATTTGCGGAGTACGTATCCCCTGTTGGGCACGTACCTAAGTATTTCCTCCTACAGCAAACTCACAAGGCAAGGACCATTGTCCCATGTGCCAGAAGAGGAAACTGAGGCACAGAGTTTGGCGACCGTCCAGGGCTGTAAGGTTAGAGGGCCAGAGCCCGGATGGAGCGCGGACGCCGGTCCCCGAACCGCCGTCCGCAGCCACAGCCCCGCGTCTCCCAAGGAAGAAGAAGGTCTCACTCCAGGAGGAGGAGGAGCCTTTCTCCACCCACGTCGCCCACGTTTGTGTTGTTTGGGTTTGTTACAATAAGCATGTCATTGAAAAATTAAAGTTTTGTAAAAGCACCCAGCCATGTGGAATCCTTCCCTGGGACAGGAGCCAGGAGGGGTGCAGGGGACCGCAGACGCTGTCCTCAGGCTGGGCTGTGCTCAAAGCCGACTCCACGTGGATCCCCCAACACCCACTTTCCTGGTCCGCAAGGGGCGATGCCAGGGAAGGGACCACCGTCAGCAGGAGACTATCTGAGTCCCGCCCGCTGGGCGGCTCCGCCAAGAAACTGGACCCTCTGTGCCCACATTTTCCCCCGATGGAGCTTTGGCGTCCTCACTGCGGGCTCACTGAGGGGCCAGGGTCGGAGGCCACAGCTCTGTCCCATACTCCCCCATGCGCCGGGGGACCTGGCATCCCACGGTCTCTTGGCTTACCTCATCAGGGAAGGTTTTCCCATCCCGTGGGGTCCACATCCAGCTCTCGGGTCCAAACTCGATTCCAAGTGGGGTCTTTCACAACGCTGTTACGGACTCGGAAGCCTGGTGTCTTCCCCGGACACCGTGCCCTCTCTCGTGGCCAGGAACTAGAGGAGCCGGATGAGGTCTGTCTGTTCCCAGCGCACCCGGTGCCCCGGTCTCCGCAGCTGCTGTTCCGAATCTCGCCTGTACTTGGAAGAAGCGGTTTGCCTCAAGCTTCCCTCTCAGTGTGTCTGGGGACCTCCAGGACAGTGGAACGCAAACCCAGGGGTGTGGAAAGGGCAGAGACTGTGGGGTCGGACTTCAGAAACCCAGACAAGGGGGCACCTGTGTGGCTCAGTCGGCGAAGCCTCTGCCTTCGGCTCAGGTCAAGATCTCAGGGTCCTGGGATCAAGCCCCGCATCGGGCTCCCTGCTCGGCCGGGAACCTGCTTCTCCCTCTGCCACTCCCCCTGCTCATGCTCTAAATTAAAAGAGAAAAGAAAACCCAGACCAGAGGTCGCCTCCGTGAGCTGCAGGCGGAAGGGCTGGGAAGCATTTGGGCCCCTTTGCCGTCTCTGCCTCAACCTTAGCATGGCACGAGTGTTAGTCTCCCAGATAAGGATACCCAGATAACGCCTCAGATTCCACCGCTGCACCCCCGCCCCGCCCTGCAGGATGCCCACTGAGCACCGAGGGCTCCCTCTCGGAAGGTCGTTGAGACTCTGCCTGAGGCTCGGAGCTGCCCCGGACTCTGCGAGCTCCAACCGTCCCCTGTGCCTTCGCCACACCCCAGCTTCGAGGACACCCTTCAGAGGGAGCCGCAGGGGCACCAGTCGGCTCTAGGAGTTCCAGGAAAGCAGCCAGACTCATTCAGTTAACAAAGGAACTTAGTCGTATCGAGACGCCGCCCTCACATGCGTTCCGGGACGCCCCGCATGCCCCCCAGCTCCACAGCAGCGTCCACCTGCAGCCCGGTGGCCCACAGAGTCCCCGAGCCACGGCCACCATCACTGTGAGGGACGGAGCCCTCGGCCCAGCGCAAACGCACTGCTCAGAGCCAGCCCGGACCTCCTCCTCGTTCTGTGCCCAACACAGCTCCCCGGGGCCCCCATTGCCCAACCAGGGGGAGCCCCAGGGAGCCCCCAACATCCCGGTCAGGAGCACGGCCCGTCCATCCACCCAGTTCCTCAGCCAGATTGTGCAGATTGTCGGAGGAACCATCGCCAGGGCCGGCCTCCCCCTGAGCCCCGCTGTCCCGCCTCCCCTTGGCACACAGAGCCGTCCTCCTAGGCTGTCCTTCTGACTCTGCCACGTTCCTCTCAGCACCCCGCCGCCCTCAGGAGGACGGTCCCCCCAGAGTGGGGCAGATGGAGCCTCTCAGGATGTCTCCACCGGCCCCAGACCTCTGCAGTCCGTCCTGTTGCCCCTCAGGACCGACCACCTGCCCACTCCAGCTCCCACCGCAGGCCCTGCCGGCCCCCTCCCTCCAGGCCTTCGGTGCCCCCATCCCCCACGACTCCCTCTTCTCCCAACAAGTAATCGCCAGGCCTCTTTCCCTCACTCTCCTTTGGCTGGTTCCCTCCAGTCTCCTGCCAGACAGAGACCAGCTGCCAAGGGCCAGGGGACACAGCTTATGGGAGAAGGGTGAGTGACACTGGCCAGTTCAGGGACCAAGGGACACACCTACCCTCACTCTGCTCCACTCTCCTTAGAGTTTCAGAGCCTCTGGTGTGACCTTTCTCTGCCTCCATCCTTCTAGCGTCCGTTCCCCCCACGCCCCCGAAGCAGTCTCTGTGTCTGTTCAATTAACTCGGCAACCCTGTATGTATTTCCTATGCACCAGCACACGCCAGCACTCTGCAGGACAGAAGAGGAGGGGAACAGGGAGATAAATAAGAAACAGGGCACCTGGGGGGCTCAGTGAGTTAAAACCTCTGCCTTCAACTCAGGTCATGATCCCAGGGTCCTGGGATCGAGCCCCTCATTGGGCTCTCTGCTTGGCAGGGAGTCTGCTTCCCCTCCCCCTTCTCTGCCTACTTGTGATCTCTCTCTGTGTGTCAAATAAATAAATGAAACCTTAAAAAAAAAAAAAAGCAACAGGAGCTTGGCAGATCAGAGAAGGCTTCCTGGAGGAGGTGGCATCTGAACTTTCTCCAGGACCCACCTGCCAAACCGCCCTCTCTGGCCTGAGGTTTGCTCCCCCGGACATACCTTTTGCTCCGGATCCGAGCCTCCTCCCTCACTGTCTTCACCTGGCATCCCACCACGGTCCCAGACGGTGGAAGCGAGACGGAGGTGGGCCCCTCTTGTCAATGCAGACATAAGCACAGAGGGGTCCCTCCCCTCCTGCTCCTCAGGGAGCCTTCACTGAGCCACCCCGGGGGCTGAGAACCACATCTGCATTTCCCACATCCTCTGCACGGTTGTGCACAACTGGAAATGACGCCTTTTGGACGGACTGCCTCCTCCGGGCCTGGAACCATGTGGGCCACCGCGAGCCCTCAGGGGCCGGCGAAGCATGTTCCCCCAACCACCGGTTCTTGCCCCACGAGCGCCCAGCTGGCTCCTCCGGGCCATCTCTACCCACAGTGACTTCAGGCACGGGCGGTGAGGGGGAATTCAAAACTTCACGGAGGTAGACGAGCTCTGCACATTGAACCCATTCGGTTCCAGGTAGCCCTGACCCAGCAGGGCCCCCCAGGGGGTCACCAGGGACACAGTCATGCTGTCAAGGGAGGACATAATTCAGCAAACACGTGCTAGCAGCAGCTTCTGCGGCAAAGGCCCGGGAAGAAAGCAAGAAGGCAAACGTCCACTTGTGGTGAAGGCAGCTGCGTGCTGGTGGGGAACCGAGGCAGCGCCGGGAGGCCGGCTCCTTGCCCTACCATTCATTCATCTCTTTGCTCAAAGGACGGGTAGTGAGCTTCTGGCCCTTGCCACCACCTCTCTGCAGCAGGGCCAGGGCTCTGGGCAGGAGAAACGGAAACCCTGCCCTGGGCGCAGTGACAGCCCGGAGAGCAGAGAGGCAAGAGGGGAGGACAGGGGTGGGGCCTCCCCGCGGGCTGTGCCCAGCAGCCGTGCCAGGAAGACTGGGTCAGAGGACCTTGGCCTAAAGGCTCACAGCCATGCCTCCTTGAGAGGGTGGACCCCGCCTCATGTGCAGGATCCACAGGGCTGGGGGCCCTGTCCTGCAGTCTCACCTCAAGGGGCCGGGGTGGGGGTCCAGGAGACACTTGAGAGTGGACAGCTCCTTCCTCTGCACTCTGGGACCGAGACAGGAATCAGGAGAGGACAGAACTCGTCCTCGAAGCGCAGTCATCCCCGGGGCCAGCTCTGGGCTCCCAGAAGGACCCCCTCGTGGTCCCAGAGCCCTCCCAGGCAGCTCGTAGAAGCCCACGATCATATTCTCCTGATCTGTCACCACCTGCTGGCCGAAGAAGATGTTGGCAGGAAGAGCCTGAGCAATGGAGTCTCATGACCAGTTGGCACAGGGATTTGTGCTGCTGTAAGGAGGCTTAGCGGGGCTGCCGCGAGGGGCCTCATTAATTCTCCAGGCTGAGCCCCAGACGACGGAGGATTTGGCCTGTTCTTGCAGGCTGCTCACCTCCCGGAACTACGGCCGCACCCGACACCTCGGACTGGGCGGAAGTCCAACCCCAGAGCTAATCCCAGATCCTGCTGCTGCTAGAGCGTCTCTGCTCTGATGGACAGTGGCAGGGCCGGAGACACTCACAGGTCACTGAGTCACCTCTGTATTTTCCAGCTCAAAGCTCCACTTGTAAAGGGCAGAGGGGGTGAGGGGCATTGACTTAGTGTAAGGGACTCAGGTGTGCCTCAGGAAGGCTCGGGCCTCCCCCAGCGTGAGGGCCAGAGCGAGCAGCCAGGGCACCCCAGCTTAGGAAGCCGCCTTCCAGAAGCAAAAACCCGACGCTGCAGACACAGAAAGCATGTCGGGGTCTCAGGGAGGGGGGAGGGCAGCTCTACAGGGGGCGAGGAATCAAGCCTTCTGCTATCCAGGGCAATCATCCCAAGAGAATGGGAGCACCTGTGCAAAGGCCCTGGGGTCAGAGCATTCTTTGTGTGTTCAAGGAACAGAAAGGAGACCAGCGGGGACAGAGGTAGGAGAGAAAGAGAGGCATCAGGCGTCAGATCATACGGGGCACTGGTGGGACTTCGGCTTTTACGCCGAGAGAAATGGGGAGTTATTGCAAGGTTTGTGCAGAGATGTGACCTGGCCTGGTTGATGTTTTACCGGGTAATTCTGCCAGCCAGACAGACAGGAGGATAATAAATCTGTTGGAGGCAGGCATGGCTCATCACCTGAGGACACACGTGTGGCATCCCGGAGGTGGCAGGAGACACAGCAGGGGGCACATGGGGCTTCGGAGGCTCTGGTCTCAGCTGCACAATGAGAACGAGGAGCCCCCCCCCAGCTCAGAAAAACATGGGAAGATAGAGCGAGCGGCCCGGCAAACCTCTGCCTGAAGCAGGTCCCTTTAGATAGATGCCCCCACCCGGCCCTCGCACCCCCAGGACCCCTGCCAGAAACACCAGCCCCACTATTTCCCGTCCTCACGGCCCGTCTCGTTCCGGAAGGCACACGTTACCGTCTCGTTTCTGGTAGGCACACGCGCATCCACGTGGAGACGTCAAGTAAAATTAAAACTCCATGACGTTGCCGTGTGAAGCAGGCACAGTTACAGTGAGGGCAGGGGCAGGACGTAAGAGCAAACTAGACGACAGGGGGTACGTGCGGCATTTCTAAGACACGGGCCGAATGTGTGACTTGAAAACATGCCCCGGGACAAACCCAAGACGCACAACGTCACACCACCAGGTGCTCCAAAGGGAAGCCCAAGGGCGTTCCCCAAAAACACACGTTTCTGGACCAAAATTTCAAAGGTGTGTTCTCCTCGATCCAGAAGGTTCTCTTCTTGGAGGAGCTCAGAGGCGTGCTGGAGGACACCCGTACGCTGGCGTGCGTTCTATCCCAGCAGGATGCAGAGGAAAACTAGCTGAACCCTCACCCCAGCAGACCAAGCACATAAATCACAATGCGGCTCAGGCCGGGATCCCCTGCTGCGTCCGCAGGACGGACCACGCGCCACACGGGGGATTCAGGAAGGAGTGGATGCCCGGCCTGCGGTGGGGGCTGGGGGCTGGGGGGCATGGGGGAAGCCTGCTCTCTTCCTGGGGGTCTGGGGCCATACTGCCCCACCTCAGACACGGGGAGGGGCTGGGGAATCCTGGGCCTGGGGGTGATGGGACTAGTCGGAAGGACGCCAGCCATGTTAATTTTTAATAGGAACTAGAATTATTTAATAGAATAAAAATAAATGAAATGAAATGAAATGAAATGAAATATGTTTAATGTGCTCCTAAAGGCACCAGAACCAGGGAACTAAACATTCAGACCCAGAGGGAGCTCACCTTCGGGTCTTCAGGCCCCTAGGGAAGAACCTGGCTTCCAGGCACAGAAAGGCCGCCAGTGCCATCCAGTGGCCATGGTGAGTGCTGTTTGGACGGACGAGATGACTGCAGATAGGTGTGGATAGAGATCCGTGGATAGAGGTGCTCCTGGTGAGCAAAGTGGTCTCAGTGCCCCGTGTTCAGGGGGCTAACGTCCTACAGGCAGGTAAAGCCAACAAGTATACCTCTGAGGCCAGCCGATGCAGAAGCAGAACGCAGGTGGGTGCAGAAACAAGGGGGCGAGGAAACAAGCCTCTGCTCTCAGGGGCGATCATCCCAAGAGGATGGGGGCACCTGTGCAAAGGCCCTGAGATCAGAGCATTCTTCGTGTGTTCAAGGAACAGAAAGGAGACCAGCGGGGACGGAGGTAGGAGAGAAAGTCAGAGGCATCAGGCGTCAGATCATACGGGGCACTGGTGGGACTTTGGCTTTTACTCCAAGAGAAATGGGGAGTATTGCAAGGTTTTGAGTGGAGATGTGACCTGGCCTGGTGGATGTTTTCAGAGGGTAATTCTGCCTGCCAGACAGACAGGAGACAGACAGCCAAGGGACAACATCAGAGCTTGGAGGGCGGTTAGGAGGCTACTGCAGTAGTCCGGGTACAAGACGAGGGGGGCTACTCCAGGGCGGGACCCGTGGGCACAGTGCGGAGTCAGGTTCTGGACATGGGGTTTGAGGGAAAGAGATGTGTTGTATTAAAAGGTAAATATTTGGGTTCTGTCCCCAGTTCCCGGCACATAGCTCCTAGCAAATAATCACAAATAAACCTGAAAAGGGGTCGGTGGGGGGACGGGTATGGCTGAATTTGTCGTGGAATCAGGCAGGGGGGCGGGTGACAGCCAGAGCGGGGGCAGTCTTGTGGGGCTGAGCCTTAAACCCTCAGAGCCTGAGCTAAACCCAGCTTACGTCCCACCGTCCAGGGCCCTGGGGTCCCTGGTGGAGCGCTCCGATCCCCCAACAGGAGCAAACCGAGGCTGGGAGGAAGGAAGCGCCAGAGGTGGCGGTGTGCCGAAGGGCGGTCGCTGTGTCAAACCACGGGGCCTCCAGAAACCGCCAGGCAACAGGGACCTGCTGCTCACGCCTCTCTCCATGGAGAGACCCTAATTTCTGCCAACTGACAAAAGAGGAAGAAAGCCTGTGCCTGTCTCCCCAGAGGCCCGGCTCTGTGGCCCTGGGGCAGGGACCGTTTTGCTTTCTGGTGGCAGTGTCTCCTGGCTGAGCGCAAGCAAGCAGCCCGTCCCGGCTGAAACGCCCACCTGGGTGCCCTCGTGGCTAGCAGGACGGGCCGTGGGGCTCGGGCAGCCTGGCCACCCCGGAGAGGCTGGGGACAGGCTCCCTGGCCCGGCCCGAGTGGCTTGGGAAGGAGTTCCCCTGGTGACTCACAGGCCCCCACCCATCCCAAGAGGCCACACCCTGGCTGCTGAGTGGGAGAGGCACTGGGTGCCACGTGGGTCTTGGCCCCACCCCACCCTGGGGGCGGGGCCCCTCTGGGCCCAGAACCATTTGAGGAGGTGGCCCCTCCCCTGTCCCGGGCACACCCAGCCTGGTTTCCTCTGTGGGGGTTTGTGGCTTCGGTTCTCACTCTGGCTCTTCTCTGTGGACCGTGTCCCACGGCCAGGAGGGGCCTGCAGGGGGCCTGGGAGCTCTTGGCTCTGAGCTCAGTCAGGCGAGGACCGCCAGGAGCAGAGAGGGTGAGTGTCTCTGGCATATCCGTCCACTCTCCTGGCCCACCACAGCCCACTCCAGCGCCCTGACGGAGCGCGGAGCTCCTTCTTGGTGGGGGGGGGGCTTTCCTCCCTCTCCCCCCACCCCCACCCCCTTGCTCTCCGCAGAGGCTCTGGGGTTCACACAAGGGGGTTCCGAGTGCTGTGTAGGAGTCTGCCAGGTGCAGAGGAATGGTCGCAGTGGGGGACAGGGGAGGGACAAAGAGGAAGGGACGCCACTGTCCTCCCTCTGCCTGACGCCCCCCTGCACCCCCCAGCCCTGCCCCGGTGGACAACCCGAAGGGCGTCCGCAGAACAGAGATGGCCAGCGGAGTCCAGTGGCGGCTGGCCCGGTACCTGGACATGTTGGGGAAGGAGGAGCTGAAGGAGTTCCAGCTTCGGCTGCCTGAGAAGCCCCTCGGCGGGCCCCGGCCCCACCTCACCTCGGCTTGTGGGCAGCAGCCCGGGGCCCTGGAGGTGGCCTCACAGCTGGTGGCTCAGCACGGGGAGCAGCAGGCCTGGGACCTGGCCCTGCACACCTGGGAGCAGATGGGCTTGAGCCAGCTCTGCGCCCAGGCCCGGGCAGAGGCGGCCTTGATGTCAGGTGAGCACAGAACCCCCCTCTGTCCACAGGCCTGGCCCCTGACCCCCGGGGGACCCCCACCCTGGAGCCCCCTCCAGGCCTTCCTCTGGGCATCGACTCTGGACCCTTCTCCTGGCCAAGTGCATTTCTAGGCCCAAACAGGTTCCCCAGGGCGCCTGGGGGGAGGGGCTGACATCCTAGATGGAGGAGGGAGGCCCACGAAGGGGCTTGGCACCAGCTCCCAGGTGCGCTCCCAGGTGCACATGCTCAGCTGCGCTGACAGTGTAGACCCCGGAGCTGCACTGGTGTTAACCCCGCAAGCCCCATCCCGCCTCTGCCTGTTCAGACTGTGAGAGCGATCACGGTCTCGTCCGCGGGAAACATTTAGCACAGAGCCTGGCACCTCGTGAGGGCCCCAGAAATCCGGTCTCCCGGCTCACGGGGTCCCTGGCCTCTCTGGGCCTCTCCCGGTGCAGTCAGCAGAGCGGCTCCATGCCCAGAGCCTCAGTGCCCAAGTCCTGGCCCGCCCGGCGACGAGCCCCCACCTCTGTCTGCTGCCCGCAGGGGAGGGTTCCTCGTTGCCCTGCTCCCCGGGCGCACCCAGCATGCAGTCCCCCAGCGGGCCCACCTCCACCGAGGTGCTGTCGTTCGTCCAGGACCCACCCACCACGAGTTCAAGACAGCCGCCGGGCACATCCAGATGCTTCCTTCAGAACCGTAAGCCTGGCCTGGGACCTCCTGCTGGTTCCACCCAGATGAGCCTGAGGCCACTCAGGGCTCTGGGTGGAGCAAAGGGGAAGGCAGCAGGGTGGGGGAGCCAGGCTGGGTGGCGGAGGCGGGCGGCCTGGAAGTGATCTTCTGGAAGGTTCCAGCACTGAGGTGACAGCCTGTTCCAAGCGAGAGATGGGGACAGGAGACCCAGGCGGGGCGGGCTGCGCATTACCGGGCCGGAGCTTCATGGGCAACACAGCCCTTCCCCAGGTGGAGCTTAGCAGGTTGTCCTAGGACTGAAGATCCTCAGGGCCACGGTGGTCTAGAAGGTTCCATGGTGGATGATCCCCAGAGGAGGCCAGGCTCATTCCTCAGCCCCCGTAGTCCCCTCTCCTGACATCTCATATTTCTACTTCCACCATTCTGAGTCACCTAGGCCAAAAATCTTTTTTTTTTCCTTTTTAAGATTTATTTATTTTAAGAAGGGGGCAGGAGGGTAGGATCAGAGAGGAAGAATCTCGAGCAGGCTCTGCACCAGGCTCAAGCAGACAACCCTGAGATCACGACCTGAGCCAGAATCAGAGTCACGCTCACCCGAGAGTCCCATCCGGGAACTCCTGCCCAGGCTTCAGATCGTAACCCTGCCTCTTCCCCTTCTCATCTGGGCTCTGAGAGGCCCCTCCGCCCAGTGTGGAAGCACTGGTCCATGCTCACGCAGCGCTTGCAGACAGACCCAGGGCTGGAACCTGGAACCAGCCATCCCTGCTGCCGCTCTGTGGAAGTCCCCGTTGCTGATCTCGCAGTGCCTCGGCCTTCCCTCCCCTGGTGCCCAGCGTTCCTCTCCTCTCCCGAGCTTGAGCTCCAATGCCCTCCTTTCCCTGACACCTGCTATCTGTGTGACCGAAGCAAGTCACTTCATCCCCACCGTGTCCCTGCTTCCCCCTGAGCCTTCACGCTCCTCAGTGCAGCTCTACTGACAAATGGTGTTGGGGGGGTTAGACCGGTCCCATGTCCCCCCACAAAGGCCTTCTGGTGCCCCCACCAGCATCCATCTCCCCGCTCTGCCCCATGCAGCACCTGGTTCCACTGTTTCTCCCCTGATGACCAGCCGCCCTGTCCCAACTTGCTGGCCCTGTACGTTTAGATGCTGCCTGCTAACTACTTGTCCTATAAATGAGGCTCCTGACCCCACCAAGTGGCTTCTCAGCGTCTCTCTACCTAATGCCGGAAGGAAGTTCCAGGCCAGCTACTAAGAGGATAAAGCTGTGTCTCTATCTTTATGATTCTTTTTGGTAATCATTTTATTGAGACAGAACTCACCCATTTAGAGTGTCCAACTCAGTGGTTGCCATCATCAATGTTAGAAGATTTTCATCACCCTCTAAAAGAACACTTTACCCACATTCTCTAAAATAAAAAACACCCTACCCACTCCCGAGAGAAGCGAAAACATACCTTCACGTAAAAACGTGTCTGTGAATTTTCATTGTACCATTACTCAGCAAAGGCAAAAACCATCAACAGCCCAAATGTGTATCCTCTAATGGACCAGTGAACTACAGCTTCCACATACACAGAAGTTAGGTTCCCGTGAAAAAAGGAAGTACTAGTATTAACCACACCACGGATAATGCTCAAATAATAATGCTTAATAGTAATAATGCTTGATAAGTTAAAGAAGCCAGTAAAAATGACCATACAGCATGGAATTCAACTTATATGGGATGTCTAGGCAAATTTAGAGAGGTAGAAAGTAGGTTCGTGGTTGACTATGGTTGGAGGAATGGGGGAGACGTAGATGACCTTGAAAGGGTAAGGTGGGTTCTTTTTAATCTTTGTGGTTTTATTTTTTTTAATATTTTTATTTATTTATTTGACAGACAGAGATCACAAGCAGGCAGAGAGGAGGAAGGAGGCGCCCTGCTGAGCAGAGAGCTCGATGCGGGACTCGATCCCAGGACCCTGGGATCATGACCTGAGCCAAAGGCAGAGGCTTTAACCCACTGAGCCCCCCAGGCACCCCAATCTTTATGGTTTTAAATCTGAGATTAGCAACACCCATCCCAAAGGACTGTATCGAGAGCTCAGAACAGAGGGTCCTGACATAAAGGGATGCTCAGGGGGCGCCTGGGTGGCTCAGTGGGTTAAGCCTCTGCCTTCGGCTCAGGTCATGATCCCAGGGTCCTGGGATTGAGCCTCGCATCGGGCTCCTTGCTCCCCAGGGAGCCTGCTTCTCCCCAGCTGGCCACTCCTCCTGCCTGTGTTTTCTCTCTCCTTCCCCACTGTGTCAATTTTTTTTTTTTAATTTTTAGAAAAAAACATCAAGGGGTGCCTGGGTGGCTCAGTCATCAAGATTCTGCCTTCCGCTCAGGTCAAGATCTCAGGGTCCTGGGATTGAGCCCCGCATTGGGCTCTCTGCTCAGTGGGGAGCCAGCTTCCTCCTCTCTCTCTGCCTGCCTCTCTGCCTACTTGTGATCTCTCTCTGTCAAATAAATAAATAAAATCTTTTAAAAAATAAAAAAAAAAAATTTTAAATAAAATTAACAAAAAAGGGATGCTCAGTATTTGGCAATTTCCTTCCTGTCTTCCCCCCCAGGATACCCTTCCTTTTCCTTTAACCGAGTCCTTCCATGTTCCTCAAACCAAAAGTCACTACTCCAGGAGTCACCAAGTGCTCCCACGTCCACCACAGTCCTGGAGGACTGGGTGCCCCCACCACAGTTCAGCCGCAAGCCCAGAAAGCAGGAGGCTCCCAGAGCTGAGTGGCTCCTGGTTGAAATGTCTGGAGAGCACAGCAAAGGTAAGGTCCCTGCAGAGCTCCTGGAGAGGACAGGAGGGGCTGAGGCACGGGTCGGGCCAGACAGGCAGGCTGAGCACAGAGGATCTCAAGCACATTCGAAACCCCTCTCCAGAAAACCCCGCTGGCTGGCGTCCCTCCATCGGGCTAAGCCACCATTTCTAGGCGGCCCTTGGAAATTACAATGCAGGTGCTTTACCCAGTGCAGGAAACACATCAGGCTCTGTACCCAGTGTGGGGCACAGCTGCTCAAATGTCACAGCCCCTCCCTCCATGGGGTCGAGACCCTTGTCGCCCATCGTGGAGATGAGAAACACAGGACTCAGAGAGGGAAGACTGCAGGTTCCTGGAGACAGGGGTGGGTTTCAGCCTCTGTGGTCTCCCTGATGCCAGAGTCCACACCTTTAAGCCCCACATCACGCTCTCTCTGCCGTGTGGGCAACAGGGACAGTCAGGCTCACAGGCTCCTCATGCCACCCAGGGTCTTAGCCGCTGCCAAGACATACCTTTAGAACTGACCCTAATGCTCAGAGATGCCTCCTGAAATCTGAGAGATGTTAAGAGGAAAGGATTCTTTCTGCACCCAGGTAGGAGTGAACTTGTGGAATTCAGGGTCCTGGAATGTGTGTGGCCCAGGCTGAGAATGTATTGACCGACTTGATAAGTTATGCTGCCTTCTATTTAGAAGGGGAGGGAGGGAGGGAAGGAGAGAAAGAAGGAAGGATTAGAGAACATTTTACAGAAACATACCAATGCAATAACCTTAAAATGAAGCAAGCATGAAAGCCATGAGGATGAATTACTTGCAAATAATTATTGATTTTGAGCATCCTAGCAACCAAGGAGAAAAGGGAAATGTAATAGGGTTACACAAATGTAATAGGGTTACAATGTAATAGGGTTACAGCTTACTCAGTAGAAAAGACCAAATCAAAAGAAACACATTTTTCCCTGATTCTAAATTCTTTATTTTCTCCAGCTTTATTAGAGTATATCTGGCAAATAGAATCGGATTTAAAGTCTACAAAGTGACAGTTTGATAAATTTATGCATTGTGATGTGATCACCATGAGTGATCAAGTTAACGAACACATGCATCACCTCCCATACCTGTGTGTGTGTGTGTGTGTGTGTGTGTGTGTGTGTGTGTGTGTGTGAATCCTTGAGATCTAGTCGCTCCACGAATTTCCAGTATGAACCACACTAGTCTTAACTATAGTCGCCATGCTGTACATTAGACCTTCAGAACTTAGTCATCTTATAACTACAACTTGTACCCATCAAAAAATGTCTCCCCATTTCCCACACCCCCAGCCCCTAGCCACCAACATTCTGCTCTCTGCTTCTATGTGCTTGACTTTTGGATTTTTGTTTTTTGTTTTTTGTTTTATGTTGCACATCTGAGTGGTACTCTATATCTGTCTTTCTCCCTCTGACTTATGTCACTTAGCATGATACCCCCCAACCTCATCTGTGTTGTCACGGATGGCAGAATTTCCCTTTTTATGGCTGAATTATATTCCACTGTATATATGTGCCTCATTTTCTTTATCCACTCATCAGCCAGAGGACACCTAGGCTGTTTCCATGTCTTGGCTGCTATGAATAATGCTGCAACAGACATGGGGAGGCAGGTGTCTCTTCAAGAAACCGATCTTTATTTCCTTTGGATAAATACCCAGATGTGGAATTCCTGGATCATATGGCAATCCTATTTTTAATTTTTTGAGAAAGCTCTATACTGTTTTCCACAGTGGCTGCACCAACTTACATTCCCACTGACAGTGTGCGGGAGTCCCTCTTCTCCACATGCTCGCCAACCCGTTACAGCCTGTCCGGCTGAAGATAGTTTTCAGACAGATGTCAGGTGCTACCGGTGTGCATTTCCCTAATGATTAGTGGTGTTCATTCGCACATCCTCTTTAGAAAAAAAAAAAATATCTGTTCAGGTCCTTTGCTCATTGTTTGTGTTTGTTTTTGTTTTGCTGTTGAGTTGTATGAGTTCTTTATATATGTTTTATATTAACCCCTTACCTGATGTGTGGTTAACAATGTGCCCCCTTTCCACAGGTTGCCTTTTCATTTTATCGATCATTTTGTTTGCTGCATAGAAGCATTCTAGTTTGATGTAGTCCCACTTTATATTTTTGTTTTTGTTTCTTTTGGTGTCATATTTTGCTTTTGTTTCTTCTTTTGTTTGCTTTTGTTTCATATTTTTGCTTTGTTTCTTTTGGTGTCATATCAAAAAATGATTGTCGAGATCAATGTCAGGGGCCTTTCCCCTCAAATTTTCTTCTAAGAGTTTTATGCCTTCAGATATTACGTTTAAGTTTTTAATCCATTCAGTGTTAATGTCTGTGGGTGTTGTAAGGTGGAAGTCCGGTTTCATTCTCTTGCACACAGACGTCCAGTTTCCCAACATCATTCATTGAAGAGATGATCTTCTCATTGAGTATCTCAGCTTCCTTGTCAAGTATCACTGACCATATATGCAGGGTTTATTTCTGGGCTTTCAATTCTGTTGTATTAATCTCTGTGTCTGTTTTTTCCGCCAGTACCATACTGGTTTTTTTGTTTGTTTGTTTGTTTGTTTGTTTGTTAAGTGTGATGCCTCCAGCTTTGTTCTTTTTTCTCAAAATTGCTTGGGCTATGAGGTTTTTGTGATTTCATAAGAATTTTAGGATTGCATTTTTTCATATGCATGAAAAATGCCATTGGAATTTTGATAGGGTTTGAACTGAATCTGTAGATTGCTTTGGGTCATGTGAACATTTTACAATATTAATTCCTGTAATCCAGGAACATAGAATATCTTTCCATTCATTTGTGTCTTGTTCAATTTATCAGTATGTTATGGTTTTCTATGTACAGGCTTTTCACCTCCATGGTTGAATTTATCCCTGAGTATTTTATTGTTTTTGATGCAAGGCAAGTGTCTGTTTCAGATAGTTCATTGTTAGTGTATCGAAATGCAATTGATGTTTCTATGTTGATTTTGTATCCTGCAAGTTTACTGAATTCCTTTATCAATTCTAGAACATTTTGGTGGAGTCTTTTACAGTTTCTATCTGTAAGATCATGCCACCCGTATACAGAAACATTTTACTTCTTAATGATTTGGATCCCTTTTATTTTTTTGCTTGCCTAATTGCTCTGACTGGGACTTCCAGTAACACGTTAAAAAGAAGTGGTGAGGGGGCACCTGGTGGCTCTGCCGGTCAAGCATCTGACTTTTAATTTCAGCTCAGGTCAAGATCTCAGGGTTGTGAGATTGAGCCCATGTCAGACTTTGTGCTCAGCAAGGAGTCTGCTTGAGATTCTCTCTCTCCCTCTCCCTCCCCAAAATAAATAAGTCTTGAAAGAAAGAAAGAGAGGGAGGAAGGGAGGGAAGGGAGAGAAAGAAAGAAAGAAAGAAAGAAAGAAAGAAAGAAAGAGAAAGAAAAGAAAAGAAGTGGTGAGATTGGGCATCCTTGTCTTGTTCTTGATCTCGGAGGAAGAGGTTTAGCCTTTTGTCCTTGAGTGTGATGAGTGTGATGAGCTTCTCATATATGGCCTCTGCCATGCTGAGTATGTTCCTTCTATACCCAGTTTGTTGAAAGTTTTTATCATGAAACAAAAAGTTGAATTTTGATAACTGCTTTTTCTGTATCTACTGATGATCATATAATTTTATACTTGATTCTATTAACGTGGTATATCACATTTATTGATTTACCTGTGTTGATCCATCTTTGCATCCCAGACATAAATCCCACTTGGTCATGGTATATGATCCTGTGCTCTTGAATTGGATATGCTGGCATTTTGTTGAGGATTTTTGCATGTATGTTCATCAGGGATGTTGGGCTGTAATTTTCCCTTTTGTAGCATTCTTTTTTTTTTTTAATTCTTTATTTATCTGACAGAGATCACAAGTAGGCAGAGAGGCAGGCAGAGAGAGAGGAGGAAGCAGGCTCCCTGCAGAGCAGAGAGCCCGATGTGGGGCTCCATCCCAGGACCCTGGGATCATGACCTGAGCCGAAGGCAGAGGCTTAACCCACTGAGCCACCCAGGTGCCCCTTTTTGTAGCATTCTTGCCTGACCTTGTTATCAGGGCAAAACTGGCCTCATAACGTGACATGGGAAGTGGCTACCTACTCTTCCTTTGGAAGAGTATGAGAAGGATTGGCTTTAATTCTTTAAATATTTTGTAGAATTTATCAAGTGAGACATCAGGTTCTGGGTGCTCTTTGTTGGGGAAATTCTTAATTACTGATTCAATCCCCTTTCTAGTTAAAAGTCTGTTCATTAGTTGTGTGTCTCTAGGGATTTATCCATTTCTTCTAGGTTGCCCAGTTTGTTGGTGTCTGATTACTCAAAGCAACCTTGTCTCCTCAATTTCATTAGAAATTGATTTTATTTATTTGAGTCTTCTCTCTCTCTCTTTTTTTTTTTCTTGGTCGAGCTAAATGTTTGTCAATTTTGTTTATCTTTTAAAAAATAAGCTTTAAGTTTGGTTTGATTTTTGCTTTCCTAGCCTCTCATTTATTTCTGCTCTGGTCTTCGTTATTCCCTTTCTTCTGCTAATTTTGGACTTAGTTTGCTTTCCTTTCTCTAGTTTCTTACAGTGTAAACTTGGGCTGTTTGTTGAGACCTTTCATTCTTCTTTATGTACGCATGTGTCACTGTAAACTTCCCTCTTAGAATAACTTCTGCTGCAGATTTTCTGATCTCTTATTCTGCCCCTGGGGATATGTTTTAGTATGCTATGTTTTGACCTTCACTTGTCTCAAGATTTTTATTTGTTTGTTTTTTAATTTTAATTTGTTCTTTTAACCCATTGATTGTTTCAGATGGTTGCTTAATTTCCACTTATTTATAAATTTTCCCAGTTCCTCATGTTAGCAAGTTATAGTTTCGTATCATTGTGGTTAGAAAAAATACTTCACATGGTTTCAGTTTCTCAGACCTGTTGAGGCTTATTATATGATCTGTCCTAGAGAACATTCTCTGTGCTTTTGAGAACATGAATCCTGATGCTGTTGGATGGAGGGGTCTGCATGTCTAACACAAATGTTCTGTTTGGTCCAACATGTGATTCAAGTCCAGCATTTCCTTACTGATGTTCTTTCTGGATCACCTCTCCATTGTTAGAAGTGGGGTATTGGAAGTCCCCTGCTATTATTGTGCTGCTGTCTATTTCTGCCTACTGATCTGTTAATATTTGCTTGACAAATTTGGGTGTTAAAACACCCTGATGAATTCACCCCTTCATTACTATTTAATTACCTTCATTTTCTCTTACTACATGTTTTGACTTAAAGTCTATTCTGTCTAGAGGAAGTGTAGCTACTTCTCTCTTTTGATTTCCATTTGCTTGGAATAGCATTTTCCATCCCTTCACTTTAGCTTAAGTGTGTCCTGAAAGCTACAATGAGACTCTTTTAGACAGCAAGTCACTGGGTCTTGGTGTTGGGTTTTTTTTTTCTTTTTTTTTTTAATCCTTTCAGACATTCTGTCTTTTGATGGGAGAATTTAATCCATTTACATTTAAAGTAATTTCTACAGCTAAGGACTTAGTATTGCCATCTTGTTTATTGTTTCCTGCCTGCCTTGCTCTTCCTTTATTCTTTTCTTATTCTCTTGCTGTTTTCCTTTGTGATTTGATGATTTCTTATAGAGGCATGCTTTGATTCCTTTCTCTTTATCCTTTGTGTGTCTACTATAGATTTTGTTTTGTGGCTACCATGAGGCTTACAGCTATAGCACTCTACTTTAAGGTGATAACAACATAATTTTGATCACATACAAAAATGCTACCCTTTTACTTCCATATACACACACACACATTTTATGCTTTTGATGTCACAATTTGCATCTTTTTTTACATTGTGTACCCATTAACAAATTATTGTAACTCGTTATTTTTAATACTTTTGCCTTCTAGCCTTTGTACTAGCGTTCAGTGTTTTACACACCACCGTCACAGTATTAAGAACATACTGAATTTTACTCTACACTTATCTTTCCCAGTGAGTTACACTTTCATGTATTTTTAAGTTACTAATTAGCATCCCTTCATTTCAGCTTGAAGAACACCCTTTAGTGTTTCTTACAAATCAGGCCTAGTGGTGATGAGCTTTTGTTTACCTAGGAATGTATTTCACTATCATTTCTGAAGAACTGTTTTGCTAGGTCAAGTACTTTTGGTTGGCAAAAAGTGTTTATTCAGCACTTTGAATAAAAATATCTGCCCACTCAGTCCTGGCCTGCAAAGTGTCACTTCTGGGAAATCTGCTAACAGCCTTTTGGGAGTTCCCTTGCATATGATGAGTCTTTTTTTTTTCTTTTTCCTTGCTCCTTTCAAAATTCCCTGTCTTTAGGTTGTTTGTTTCTTTGTTTGTTTACAGTTTTATTGTAATTTATATAAGTGAGATCCTCTTTGGGTTAATCTGTGTGGAGAGCTATGAGCTTCATGTACCTGGATGTCCATATCTTTTCCCCAGCTGTGGGAAATATTTAGCCATTATTTCTTTAATGAGCTTACATCTCTTCCTCTTTCTCTTCTGGGCCTCCCATAATGCAAATAATACTTTGTTTGATGGTGTACATAATTCATATTGGCTTTCTTCACTCTTTTTTATGCATTTTTCTTTTTTCTCCTCTGCCTGAATGGTCACAAATGACCTGCCTCAGAGTTTACAGGTTCTTTCTTCTGCTTGATCGCTGGTGTTGCTGATGCTCTCCATTGCATGTTTGTTCATTTCAGTCACTGTATTCTTCAGCTCCAGAATTTCTACTTGTTTCTTTTTTATGATTTCTGTCTCCCTGTTGAACTTCTTGCTTTGTTTGTGTATTGTTTTCCTGGTTTCATTGAGTTATCTACCTGTGTTTTCATGTACCCTTCTGAGCTTCCTTGAAAGAATTATTTTGAATTCTTTAACACTTCACAGATTTCCTTTTTAGTGGGGAGGGTTGATTGCTGGAAACGTGTGGTGTTCCTCTGGGGTGTCCTATTTCCTTATCATCTCATGTTTCTTGCAGCTTTGTGTTCACATTTGTGCATTGGATGGAACATTCACATCTTCCAGACTTTATAGACTGGTTTTGGTCTGGAAAGGTCTTCATCTGTGGGTGGATGTGAGGGCACAGGCTGAATGGGGGTCAGCAGCCAAGGCTGCTGGGGACCTTCTGCTGTCTTATTCTGCCCGTGGGAATATCATGGCCAAGGGGATCTCTTTTGGCACTGATTCCAGCTTGCAGGCACCCTCATGGTGGTGTACTGGTATCTGATGCAGAGGTGTCCAGAGTAACCAAAGAGTTGGGGGTCTAAAGCATGGATATGCACAGAGCATCCAGAGCTCTGGGGTCCAGAGCATGTACACAGTTGGGAAGGCTGGAAACTTTGACCCCAGGGCAATGCAACAACACTTTCAGAAAAGGGGCACAGTATCATCTCCGCAGTGAGGAGTCCATGGTGGGGATGCTGTTGGTTTCCTCAGTGGCAGAAGCTGCTGGTGTCCACTCTGTAGCAGGCCACTGGAGTCCACACCAACAGCCATGATGGGGTCCTCTTCTGTGAAACCTGCTGGGAGTCCACAGTAGAGCCACTGAGGTCTTAAGCAGCAAAGACTGCTAGTTCCTCCCTAGTGCAGACCTCTGGGGACCACAATGGCTGACACTTGCAGCCTTCACCCTTCTCCATTGTCCCTAGTCTTCCCCAGATGTCTATGCGAGGCTGATCTCCGCAGCAATCCTTTTTCTGTGGGGTGGGTGGGGGTTTTTTTGTTTTTGGTTTTTTTTTGGGTTTTGGGGGTTTGTTTGGTTTTTGTTGTTGTTGTTGTTGTTGTTGTTGTTGTTGTTTTTTGTTTGTTTTTTTGGCACTGTGTTGCTGTAGGCTCTTCATTGAAGTCCTGGGTTCTCCTGAAGCTATTGGCATTCATGAAAAGCTAATTGTTGGGGGTGGGGGGCAAATACCAGTATCTCCTATTCCCCATCTTGTTAATGTCAGTTCCCCCCAATTCTAAATTCTAAGGGACTTAATCAGTGGGGACATTTGAATAAAATAATATCCCAACAACAGTTTCATAGGAAGTGCAAAATCTGCATGGTACAGAGCTTGATACATAGAAGAGTAAAAGTAGGCAGATTTTCTGTGTACAGGAGAAGACAGTGAATATTTTAGGCTTTGTGGGCCACATGGCCCACATGGCAAATACTGTACTCTCCACTGTAGCCCAAAAGCAGACATTAGCAATACCCAAACCAGTAGGCCTGGCAGGGAGACAGTGAAGCTATATTTATGGACACTACATTCTGAATTTTGTATAACTTTCACATACTGTGAAATATTCTTCTTTTTATTGTTTTCAATTGTTTAAAAAATGCAACGACCATTCTCAGGTTATAGGTTTTACAACAGGTGGCCCACTGGATTGGACTAGTGTCTGCTAACCCCCATACGAAAGCATATTGTTGGAGGTACTGGTGGCAGGGGGAGGATTTTTAGAGTATAACCCAAAATAGAAGATTTAGGTCTGTGGGAGTACTAACAGATCCAAGAGAACGAGGATGTTCTGGGGAACATGGTGCCAAGAAGAACTGATGCCTCCGTCGGCACCTCAGGCTGACACACACAACGTAAGACACTGTAACCTGCCCAGTGAGAAACTGAGATCTGATGTTTCTGGAATCTGTGGGAGACGGTGTAGAACGCACCAGTTGTCTCTCCTGGGGGCA
Source organism: Mustela lutreola (assembly GCF_030435805.1). Lineage (NCBI taxonomy): Eukaryota > Metazoa > Chordata > Mammalia > Carnivora > Mustelidae > Mustela > Mustela lutreola. The sequence goes on along the minus strand of NC_081304.1, from coordinate 60,089,885 downwards.
GGGGACTGCCATGCCGTTGGTCAAGGGCTCCTCCTGGACACGACCCTCAGACGGACAACCACAGGTGCAGGCAGAAGGACGTCTTTGGCCTGCGCTTCCGTGGTGGGTGCTGAGGTCAATGTTATCTCCTTCACTCCTCTGTGACCTCCTACAAGAAGATATCATGATCCCCAGTTTACAGGCGAGAAAACTGAGGCCCAGTGAAGCAAATGGCTCAGGCCACAGGCTTAATGAGAGCAGGTGCATTGTACGCTTCCTTCCCTCTTTACCCTCAGCCTCCAGAGCGGCACCTGGCACAGACCAAGCCCTTGGTGACTATCTGCAGCATGAAGTCACCAGGGAGCATGCCTTGGTCAAGTCGAGGCAAGCTGGGATTTTCTGCCGGCAGCCCACACTCCTTCCACAGCAGTGGCAAGAACATGCTGGCGTTGGCAGCCAGCACAGCACGTGGCTTGGAGGGGCTGCCTAAAACAGCTGTCGAGTGAATGAGCGAATGAATGAACAGAGGACCAGATGTAAGCTCTGCCTTCATGTCCCCTCTTTCCCTCCCTTGCGTAGGAATCAGAGAAAGACGCCAGCACCAGAAGAGAAAGAGGCCCCGCCCCACAAAGTCACGGGGAAAGGAGGGTTTGCATGAAGAATTCATAGAGCTGCTGCTTCTCCATCAACCTCACGGCAGTCTCCTGGAGTCCCAGAGCAAGGGGAGCTGGCATCACAGCGGGGCGGAGAAGCAAGGTCGGTTGATTGAGGTCAAAGACTTATTTGGCCCGGGCCTGGGTGCTCAGGAAGAAGGTCGGGCAGTTGTACTGCACGGAGTTGCTGGAGTCGGGAAGTCAGTGATGGCCAGACAGGTGAGGAGGGCCTGGGAGGAAGGCCGGCTCTACAGGGACCGTTTCCAACACGTCTTCTACTTCAGCTGCAGACAGCTGGCCCAGTCCAAGACGATGAGTCTCAAGGAACTCATCACAAAGGACTGGGCTGCCCCCACGGCTCCCAGCGAGCAGATCCTGTCTCAGCCCGGACAGCTGCTGCTCATCCTTGATGGTTTGGATGAGCTAAAATGGGTCTTTGTGAAGGAGAAGTCGGAAGTATGTCCGTACTGGGACCAGCCGCAGCCGGTGAAGACACTGCTGCTCGGGTTGCTGAGGAAAACCATCCTCCCCGGGGCATCTCTGCTGATCACAGCGCGGACCACGGCTCTGCACCTGTTCATTCTCTCTGTCGAGCAGCCACAGTGGGTGAAGGTCCTGGGGTTCTCTGAGTCCAGCCGGAAGGAATATTTCTACAAATATTTCAAGAGTAAAAACAAAGCAAACAGAGCCTTTCACTCGGTTGAGTTAAACCAACCACTGTTGACGATGTGTCTTGTGCCCTTGGTGTCCTGGCTGGTCTGCACTTGCATGAAGAAGCAGATGGAGCGGGGAGAGTCACTCGGGCTGCCCTCCCAGACTGCCACTGCCCTTTGTCTGCACTACCTTGCCCAGGCTCTGCCAGCCCAGCCTCTTGGGACTCAGCTGAGGGGCCTCTGCTCTCTGGCTGCCAAGGGCATCAGACAGAGAGAGACCTTGCTCGTTTGGGAGGATCTCAGGAAGCATGAGCTGGAGGACACCGTCTCTGCCCTCTTAGAGATGGGCATTCTTTGGAAGCATCCCTCCTCCCCAGACTACAACTTTGCTCACCAGTACCTCCAAGAGTTCTTTGCAGCCGTGTCCTGTGTGCTGGGGAGTGAGGACAAGGAGTGCCATCCCCCCGACAGTATCCAAGGGCTGGAAGACCTGCTAAATGTGTATGGGGACTTTGACCCGTTTGAGGCACCAACCACATGTTTCGTCCTGGGACTTCTGAGCGAGCCGGTGCAGCGGGAAATGGAGGCCGTCTTCCAGGGCAAGGTGCCTGTGGAGAGGAAACGGAAACTGTTGTGCTGGGCCGAGGAGGAGGTCAGGAACCAGCTCCCCATTCTGCAGCAGAGCTCCCTGCCGATGCTGCACTGTTTGTACGAGATTCAGGACAAGGACTTCCTGACACACGCGATGGCCCCCTTCCATGGGGCGAGGGTGTGCGTCCACACTGACCTGGAGCTCCTGGTGTTCATGTTCTGCATTAAATTCTGTACCGTGAAGGAGCTTCGACTGAAAGAGTATGGACAGCACGAACACATGGGGAACCCCCTCCATGTGGCTCTGTGAGTACCCCACACCCCTCCCGCCAACCCCTCCGCAGGTCCCATCCCCCTAAGCCTGGTGCCCAGGGCTAGAGGAATGAGGTCACCAGTGACTTCAAACTGTCAAATCTGACCCTGGTTCCCTGTCCTCTTAGGATCCTGTGCAGCGTCCTGCCTGCCTCTGGGGGCGCCCTCTGTGGTTTCCCTGTCCTGTGTCTGTGACGCCTGCCACCTTCTCTCTGGGCATATTTCTGCCCCCACACTAGCCTGACTTCTCTCTCTCTCTCTCTCTCTCTCTCTCTCTTTCTCACTCTCTTTGGAGAAATACTCCCTCAGCTGCATCAGGCCACCCCCCCCATGACTGTTGACAATACCACTGGCGCTGAAACGTCCCGCCCATCACCTGAGAATGTGTGTGCCTGCAGGAGAGTCTCTGTTTTTCCCTGAAAAACTGGCTTCCTTCTTTGTGCCCATGAGGCACAGCCTGAAACCCACTGCGTTTGAGCTGGCGGGGAGCTTGTTCAAACCACCCTCCAACCCAGCAGCACCGTGAACGTCCCTAACAGGGTCCCCCCAGCACAGTCGCCCTCCAGATCACTTAGCCCCGGGATGATTCATTCCATGAACACTTAAGAACTGATTTTTCACTAGGCTCTATGCTATGAGATCACAGACTAATAAACACAGTTCTGCCCTCGAGGAACTCAAAGTCTGAGGGAGAAGACGGATGCCTGTCCCGTAATTAGAATGGAGAGCGGTGCCCACAGGGATGGCTCGGCAGGAGCTGGGGAAGGGAGGGAGCCCACGAGTAGGGCAGATAAAGGGTCTCAGAGGAAGAAATGTTGGACTCGGGGATTTATTCTCTGATCTTTTTACGTTTTCTTCTTTTCACGATAAAGTTCGTGCTGACTGCAGAAGGCTGGGGTGCTTTGGTAGGCAGGCCGATGAAATCAGCAGGAGCCAGACTTCTGTCACTCAGAGATGATGTCGTAAGAACCAGGGTCTGCCCCGCAGGCTTTCCTCTACACACCTTTCTCTGGCAGAGCTGAGCCATGTGCTATCCATTCTACTTGAGAGTCTCTATCTTTATTTTTTAAATAATCTCTACCCCCGACATGGGGACTCAAACTCACGACCCCAAGATCAAGAGTCACAGCCTTCACCAAATGAGTCGGTTGGCGCCCAGGTCGTGGTCTTCGTACCAAGGCCGTCTGCCCTGCGCAGCGCAGGAGCTCGGCGCAGCTTCTGTGAATGCCTGAATGACCACGTGATGTTGCACGGGGAAGGCACCACGACAGGCTGGACCGTCTGCATATTCCTGGGCGCAGGTGCCTTCTCCCTGTGCGTGGTTGTAGATGGGAGGTCTGGAAGGAACAGGGGTGGTGGCTGATAGAGAGAGTCCCCTGGGAAGTCAGAGACTCTGGCTGCCGTGTACGGCAGATTTGAAGGGGACTGAGCCCCGGGAAGGCAAGACAGGGGAGCAGCAGGGGCCACTCTGAACAAACAGGGCAGCTGGGGAGAAATGGAAGACTGGCAGGAGATTAGGGGAAGGGAGCAGAGGACCAACCCAGCGACCCAACGTGGTCGGAACGGGCAGCTTCCAGGCATTCGTCTGGTAATGAAGCAGTACACACTTTGAATGATAAATGTCTGTTCCTTACGAGAGCCCCTCTGATGACAGACGCCATATGTTGGCTGAAAGAGAAAGTTCCGAATTTATGGTTCAAATTCCACAAAACGAAATAAGCATAAAAGGAATTTAAATAATTAAGATTTCAGATGATGGTTTGGGGGGAGGTATGTCTGTAGCGTCGAGCCTCCTGGCCTATTAAAGCTATGAAGCTAAGGTTTTGATTATCTCTCACAAAACCCTCTGCAGGAGGGTCTCCCGCCGCCTTCCTTTTGCAGCCGAGGACACTGAGTGAGGCTGGGGTCCTGGCTTTGGGGCCCCGGCTCCTGGCCTCTGTGTGGCTCTGCAGACCCAGAGGGAAGACTAACCAAGTAGGGGGCACATTGAGACACATTAGTCAAGGGACTTCTGGGTGTGAAGGCAGAGATGCCTGTCTGGAACCCGCCGGCACAGAGTTTGAGCTGCTGAAGCCTCGGACGTAGATGAGATCGCTGAAGCATGTGTGAGGACAGAAACATTTAAGTGAGGGAAATTATGTGGGGCAAAGTCAACTCTAACACCCTCCGATGAAGGCCATCATCCAACCTGAGACGCTCTCCTTTGGTGCTTGCTCCTGGGGACCCTTTCCATCGTGGAAGGGGAGGGGGTCCCAACCCAGACAGCAGTACACACAGTCTATACCATTCCCTTCCCGTGTCATCCTCAAACCACCTCTCCCGGCCCCTGCTCCCTCCGCCTCTCCCTCCTTTCCCTTCTGGGCCCCGGGATTCCAGAATTTCTGTGCCAAAGGAACACAGGTGTGTCTGCACTGAAGGGAGGAAAGCCCCGCCAGCTTTTCCTCTGCATCAGGACCTCTGCTGGGCACTGCAGATAAAAAAGGATGAGAAACCCCCACCCTGGAGGAACTCCAGACTAGGACAGACACAGACTCACAAAATGAACACGTCAGGATGGTGTGGCAAGGATTGCAGAGTGAGGAAGCACACAGGAGGGGCATGCCGCCCAGGGGCGTGGGGGACAGAGGAGCCATCAGGGAAGCTGCTCAGTCGGTCCTGAGCTTGGCACTCTGAGGGGCAGAGCCGCACGGGGCTTTGCAGGGCTGTGCACCCCAGACCCTACCCACACAGCTCATGCTGCTTCTGTCCCTCTCCCCTTCTCCCCCTCCCTCAGGCTCAGAGGGTTCCCAGTCACAGATGCCTGGTGGGAGGTTCTCTTTTTCACTCTCCGGACCACTGGAAAACTGAAGGAGCTGGACCTGAGTGGAAACTGCCTGAGCAACACTGTGGTACAGAGTCTCTGCAAGGCCCTGAGGTTCCCAAGCTGCTGTCTGGAAACCCTGCGGTGAGTCTGAGGTGGGTCCTGCTCAGAAACAGGGATGGGAAGGAGATCTGAGATGGAAGCTGAGGGCTCTTCTGTTCAACATCCTGCCAGAGGGTCTCTCCAGGACAGTTGGGCAAGAAAATGAACAAATGCTTCCAGGGTCGGAAGGACAAGGTGAAATGATCGCTCTTTGGAGACAGCATAATTTTACATATGGAAAATCATGAAGAATCCACAGAAATAGCCATCAGAACTAATGAACACGTTCACCGAGATTTTAGGATATAAGGTCAACATGTAAAAATCGGTCCTACTTCTGCACACTAGCAATGAGCAACCCAAAAACAAAATTAAGGAAACAAGTCCACTTACAATAGCATCAAAAAGAATGAAATACTTAGGAGCAAATTTAGCAAAAGAAAAGCAAGGCTTATATACCGAAAACTACAAAACATGATTAAAAGAAATTAAATGATAACTTAAGTAATGGAAAGGCATCCCATGTTCATGGATCAGAAAATTAATATCATTATGATGGCGACACTCCCCAAACTACTGCACAGATTCAGTTCAGTCCCTATCAAAATCAAAGCTGCGTTTCTTGCAGACATGGTCAAGCTGATCCTAAAATTCGTTTGTAAGGACAAGACTGCATGTCAGGCGTTGGGGAATCCCCCCAGTGTTTACTGCTCAGGAAGAGAAAAGCCAACAAAGCAGACTGAGAAAGAGCTGCCAGGGAGGTGGGAAGAGCGCCAGGAGAGTGTGCTCCATGGAGCCCAAGGGAACGGAGGGTTCCAAGGACGGTGTGGCCAGCAGGGGTCACTGCTACTGGGAAGCCATGTAAAGCAAGGGCTAAAAGCTGTCCACCATTGGATTAGCATGAGGGCAGTCCGGTGGTCTTAGCAGGAACAGCCTCTGTCATGTCAGGCCAACATCCAGACTGGAATGGAGGAAGCAGAGGGAGACAGGTAGAAGATGAGGCCACAATACTAAACTTGGGTGGGAAAGAAGAGAAACAAGTTAAAGCAGAGGGAAACCAGAACCAGCTAAATGGGAGTGTGTGTGTGTGTGTGTGTGTGTGTGTGTGTGACCAGTTGCTTGCATTTAAGAAGAAGACCTAAATTTGAAATTTGATGGTGAACGAAACAAGAAGGAGAAAGCAGCTGAGAGGGGAAGAAGAATGACTGACCTTGGAGAGGAAGGACAGCCTCCTCCACTGTATCAGGAAGGCAGGCAGGGACGGGACCCAGGGAGGCAGGCACAGAGGCACACAGTAGGACTCTGGGGTGCTGCGGGGTTTCCATCTCATGCCTCCGTTCTCCTCTGTGAGGTAGGAGTCCAGTTGTCTGCTGAGAGTGTGAGGGTTGGCTGTGGAGGTTGGGGGAAGACATCATTCTGAAATGGTCTTTGTACAGTGGGGGGTTTCCACCTGCCAGGCATCACCAAGGCTCCTAGTTGTGGTTCCCAATGGCCGGACTTGCCCTGTGACTCAGGCGGAGGTAGGGGTTTTGTTCGGGAACAGGAAGATGGCAGAGTTTGGGGTTAGCCAGAAGGATGCGACAGAAGGTCACCTTTAGGACATTGGCAATGACGGATCGTGGAATCTAAGCTAGATTCCAAGGGAAGTGAAGAAAAGCCAGAGGCTGGGGGGCTGGAGAGAAAGGGGAGCCAACAGAGTAAGAAGGCAAATGTAGCCTTGCGTTGTGACTTCCTGGGTCCCCTCCCAAAACCGTTGCAAGGAGAGTTGCCTGGGTCTGGCAGAAAGGCTTCTGCAAGGGACTCAGAAACCCAACCTCACGCCCTGGGGGAAGACATCCGACTTCCACGGACCCCTCGCGTGGGTGTAGAACTTCATAATCTCTGTGTCCTCTGGGGTCTTCAGGAAAGAATCACGTAGCATAGCAGCGACAACCATTTCTGGTTCCCAGACGATAAGAATTGAGGCCCAGAGAGGTCAACAGTCTCGCCCCAGTTTCCACAACCGGAAACAGGAGAGCTGAGACGGGAACCAGGTGAGGACACAGCCGGCACCAGCAGGACCCCTCTGTCAGGAAAGCCCAAATCTGGCTCATGCCGACTCCCTGGGGTCATGTCACAGAAAGAAGGCATGCTCCCCCAAGAGCATCAAGGATAGGTCAGGCCAACGTGACTCGTTGCCCTCACTGGAAACACTGGGAGAGCTCAGGACTTGATTGCCTCTGGAGCCAAGACCATCTAGGACACTCCAGCAAAGTCCCGGGGGACAGCTGGAGACTGGCACGGCCCTGGAAGAGGTTGCATGGGCCATGGTCAAGGGTCCCGGTGCATTTTGCGTGGTGGGGCATGTTGAATGGAGCCCATCACTTGGGGAAGAAGGTGCTGGGAAGAGCAGAGGCCAGAGGGCAGGAGGGAAGAGCCTCGGGTTGCCTTGGAGATGGAAGGGAGGGAGCGGGGCTGCGTGGGAGCCAAGCACCGGGAGGCGAAGGTGTCACGTCTCCCACAGGTTGACCCACTGCAGCCTCACAGCTGAGGGCTGCATAGGCCTTGCCTGGGTGCTGGACACCCCTGAGACCCTGACCGAGCTGGAGCTGAGCTTCAATCTGCTCCTGGACCTAGGAGTCGAGCGCCTCTGCAACGGGCTGAAAGAGCCGGGCTGCCGGCTACACAGGCTGCGGTAACTGTCCTCACTGGCCGTCTGTACGGGTGGATTGGGGAGGGGGCGGGAGCTGCCCCAGATCCGTGGGGCAGACGGGCACTGGGGAGCACAGAGCAGAACGGAAGGCCCTCGCTCCCCCGGGTCTGCCATGTCAGCTGGCTCTGGGTGCCCGTCGACACGATTGGTGCCCCCGTGCAAAGGGCCCTGGGGCAGATCCGTCAGTGGGGTGAGTGTGGCCAGCGGGCGAGTGGCTCGGGGGAGTCTCACGGGAGAAGGGGAGGCCCCGGACCCTCCTAAGGGCCACGGGCATCAGAAAGGGAAACCAGCCCACGGTCTCCCCAGGACAGGGGCCCGGGATGCTGACGGCGGCAGGGGCGCGTCTCCTCCACAGGCTGGTTGGCTGCGGCCTCACGTCTAGGTGCTGCAGGGCCCTGGCCTCCGCGCTCAGCGCCAGCCCCAGGCTGACGGAGCTGGACCTGCAGCAGAACGAGCTGGAGGACACCGGTGTGCGGCTGCTCTGCGAAGGCCTCAGGCGTCCGACCTGCCAGCTCAGGCTCCTGTGGTAAGGCCTGCGGGGGCCTCGCGGCAGGGGCTGGGGAGAAGGAGGCGTGCAGGGTGGCGAGGTGGTGGAGGCACCAGTGGACGGGAGAAGGAGAAGGACCCGTAAATGTAGGTCAGCAGGGGCTCCTCGCCGGCTCCGACACTGACCTGGGCTGTGGGGCACGGGGAGGTCTTCCTTGGAGACTCTGCGGCCCACATCTGTGTAACGGTTCTGCCTTGTGAGCTGCAGGGAGTCCAAGGAGAGTCAGAGGGCGGAGGGTCTGCGCAGAGAATTGGACGGGGCGGCGTGATCATCAGGAACGAGGTGGGCGACTGTGAGGAGACCCGCAGGGCTCCCGTGGGCCCAGCCCCAGGCAGGCTCTGAGGCCACAGGAGGGAGCAAGCGGACGGGGCCCTGCCCTCCTGACGCCACACTCCAGCGGGAACAAAAAGATGCGAGTCATGTGCTAAGGCACAAATGGGGACGTTTGAGCTCCACGGGGGCTGTGAAGGGAGAGTGAAGGTCTTCTGAGTCTGTAGGGTCGGGGAGGACGCAGTGGACTGGGGGGCCCAGAGGCCGAGACCTCAGGAGAAGCAGGAGCCGGCCAGGCCCCAGCAGGGGGGATGCCCCCCCCCCCCGCAGGACCAGCACAGAGCAGAGCTGGTGACCCTCCCTCCCACCCTGAGTCCTGTCCCCAATGGGCTCTCTCTACCTCCTTCCTCCAGAGCCTGAAAACAAGCCTATTGATCTTTCTGGCGACACCCCTCCCTGCGGCCCCGGCTTGGCCCTGGGGCACTCAGCGCCACGTGGGGGGGGGGGGGGGGCTCACTCAGATATGCTCGTGCCCTGGCCCCTGGCAGCTCCATTCGGCCCTCGGAGGGGGTGGGGGACTGGACATTGGGGAGCCAGACACCGGGGGCTGCACGGGGTACACGGGAACCTCCCAAAGCTGACACGGACACCTGACGGCTCCGACAGAAGGGACAAGTGGGGCACACGCCTCCCCAGACAGGGCACGGAGCGTCTCGCCTGCCGCCTTGTATGTGGCTCACACACGCAGAGACAACCCACCCATGTCAGAGGCCAGCACCCTGAGACCCCGACAGGGTGACCGACAGCCCAGGAGAACCAGGCTTCCTGTGTGCCCACAGGCTGGACCAGACCGGGCTGAGTGAGGAGGTGACCCGGATGCTCCGAGCCCTGGAGGACGAGAAACCGCCGCTGCTCATCCCCAGCAGATGGTACGGGCATTGGGGGCGGGGGAGACCCAGAGCCCCACGGGGCTGGCCCAGGCCCGAGCTGAGTCATTGGGTCCCTGAGAGATGGGGCGGAGGCAGCCAGAGCCAGGAAGAAGCCCGTTTGTTTATGCAAATAGAACCAGTTGCTTTGGGGGAGGACCGGGGAGGAGACCAGGACAGAGGCTCCAGGAACATGGGTGGGGCCGGGAACAAGGAACAGTGACCTCCAGGGGGAGGCAAAGACAAAGAGCGAGAAGCTTGGGACCAGATCAATGCAGGCTGGGGGTTGGGGGGCGAGCCCGGGGCAGAGTCCGTCTTCCCCGCGGGGAATGCGCTGCAGCCCCCCTGCTCCCCCTGTTTGGGGCACTTCGGCCCTGACTGGCTGGTGCCCGCGCTGGTGGCTGCTGTGCTCACCCACAGTCCGGAGGGAAAGGACATGAGGCTGGGCGTCGGCTCCCCGCAGACCCGCCACAGCTTCCGCATGCCACAGGGAACGGGGACTTCGTGCCGGTTATCCCCCAGCCCAAGTCGGCACCCCTAGGAGGACTGGAAGTGCATTTCGGGGCTGGTTTGACCCTATCCTGAGGAGCGGGGCTGAGCCTTGAACGACGGGAGCTGTTTGCTGGGCCCAGAAGGGAGCGGATTCCGGGCAGAGGAAAGGCTCGGAGCTCGGCTCCTTTGAGGAACAGAGCACAGCCGAGTGTGGCAGCTGTGCCCCGTTCTGAGTGACGTCTGGCCTGGGGATGTGTTAGAAATGTAAATTCTGTTTTGGGGGAATGACAAGTGACCTGTCAGCCCTCAGAGGGGCCGTGGGGGGTCAGGAGGACCCCCGGTTCCAGCTCTGCCGTGCAGGGCTGAGCAGATGGGGTCTGTTATGCCCCAATAATGGGTCCGTGATTAAAGGAGCGAGACGGATACAAAGCGAAGGTCAAGCAAAGCTTTATTTCGCGCCAAGCATCAAGAATCTAATCGAACGTTCGGGGCCACACCTCTTCCAAGAGAGGGCGACCCTTCTCAGTTTCACAGGCTAGCTTTTAAGGGCAAAGGCCATGTGGTTGGGCCTGGCCACGCACAGGTGGCCAATCAGATTGTAATACACACAGGAAACTCCACAGTGAGGCTAGGTGACCAACTGAGTTACAATTTACCCTAGTAGACATTTGAACCAGCCTATTACACCTTGACTGGGATTGGCGCAAAAAGGGCTCCCAGAGGACGGGGCCCATACTCCTTGGTAACCAGGGAGACAGTATGCATCCCCCCACGGATGGGATGTCTCCACCTGGCCTGACCCACCTTTGTATCTGGGCTTTGTTACCTGTAAATCCCCTGGGGGAAGGGGAGCAGGGACATTTTCTAAATAAGTCCTCACAGGGTCATTCCCAAGGAAGGGACCACTGGAGAAGCCTGAACTCTGGCCACACGTTCAAGCTGGGACAAGCGGAATGTAAGCGAGGACGTCATGGCGACGGCCCAGCTTCCTCTGAGATCCCAGGAGAATGAAGGCCTCTGTGTCTAGGAAGCCGAGTGAGACGATGCCGAACGAGGGCCCACACGAGACGGTGCCTAACGAGGACCCACGCGAGACGATGCCTAACGAGGGCCCACATGAGGGAGAGACGAGCGGCACATCCTCACTCCAGCAGGACAGACGAGAGTCAGGTAGTAGAGGGGTCCAGGCTGGCATCATCATGGAGGGGTGGCTCCCACCCCTGCCGCTGGCATGGGACAGGGCGGGCTTCCCCCAGGAGAACCTACCCCATGGAAAGCCGTCCAGTCCTAGAGTCTGGCAGGACTCTGGCCTCCCTCTGTCCCAGCCTGGGGGGCTGGGGCCTGAAAGTCACCTCTCCGCCCCCGCCGTCCATCTTTTGATCCACGTTCAGCTCACAGTTGCCCCCTGTAGCGTGCGGGGAAGTGGAACACTGCTGGATGGGTGTGTGGGGCTGGGCTAGGGCTGGGCTGGGGCTGGGGCAGGGGCTGGGGGCTGGGGGCTGGGCTGGGGCAGGGGCTGGGCTAGGGCAGGAGCTGGGCTGGGGCTGTGCTGGGCTGAGGCAGCAGGGCTGGCCCTCTGCAGGCAGTAAGCAAGCAGGGAGGCAGTCACAAGAGCAGGGACAGAGACTTCAGACCCTCCCCGCCGTGGGCCAGGCAGTCCAGCCTTGGGAGGGGCCCCCGCCATGGTCTCTCCATGAGGGGCCAGGGCGGCCAGACAGGAGAACCTAGAGCTGGCCACTCTCCTGCCTGTTTCCAGAGGGACTCTCCCCTCCAGTCGCCCAGGAGGGACTCGTCGGTCTGCTTTCTCCTGCCCCTCCAGAGGACCTGCAGCACACGGGGCCTCTGGGGACTGAGGATGATTTCTGGGGTCCCCTGGGGCCTGTGGCCATCGAGATGGTTGACAAAGACAGAAGCCTGCACCGGTGAGTGTGGGGGAGGCCTGCTGTCCGGGGCTGGCTTCCCAGGTCACCGTCCTCACACCTTTCCCCCCACCACACCCATGGCACAGGGGTCCCCTCCCCTTCCAAGCCTGCAGGCATGGACAAGGCTGAGATCCTCAGTCCGTGCTTTTATCATGGAAAAGGAGGTTCCACTGTGAAAATTCTCAACCGTGAGCCGAAATGGGGTCCAAGGTACTTGCGTTACCCGTCACCCAGGTCGGACAGCTGTCTTGCCAGACTTATTCCGCTTTCCCATCTTCTGTTGTTGGAGCCTTTCGAGGATTTTATTTACTTATTTGTTTCTTTGAGAGCAAGCGCAAGTGGAGGGTGGCTGGGAGCCAAGGGAGAAGCAGGTCCCCCGCTGCGCAGGGAGCCCAGGACCCTGAGGCCACGACCCGAGCCCAACGCGGGCACTCTGCCAGCGGAGCCCCCAGGTGCCCCTGGTGGAGTGTTTCATAAATCCACGCTATCCAGCGACTCTACCACTAAATATGGCGTGATGCATTTCAAAGAAAAGGTGGAGAAAGACCTTTTCTCCTGTTACCATGACAACCATCAGCCGGTGTCGTGTTTACAGCGAGTCCTTCCGGTCTGCGTGGACCCAGGCAGTGTTCAGGGGGCCTGCATGTCCCGGCGGACTGATGCCCACAACGGGCAGCCGCGGCATCTGCGGTCACGATTGTGAGCTCCTCTACGCCTCAGGGGAGAGACGGCTCCCCAGCCCTCGCCCCTGCGGACCTCGCCCCTGCGGACCCCGCCCGCCCATGGCCCCACTGCTCACCGCATGGGGAGCTTTGGGAACGTGGCCAGAGGCCCCTGCAGAGTTGCTTTCATTCCCCGGCGTGGGTCGTTCGTGTCATGGTGTAGACCAAACCGGCACGAATCATTGACACTCTCCTGTTTCATCGCCTTCATCAGGACAGAAACGTCACTACCGCCAGGCGTGTGCTCATCTCTCTGCGTGCCCCGGGTCCCTGAGCACTCACGCCTCTGGGATGGGCGCGTCTGTCATCCCCGTCCACAGAGGACACGGTTCATGGAGCTCAGAGACGGGCCCAGAGTCGTCAGAGGGCAAAGGCACTGGGACTCCCGGCCCAGGCCTTGGGACTGCGACGTCTGGGTCCATGCCACTCCCCTGGATCCCCAGTGCCCCGCACAGGGTCTGGTGAAATGGAATTGGGTCATTCTGTGTCCCCCTCTCCCTGTTCCCCCCAGAGTTCACTTGCCCATGGCTGGCTCCTACCGCTGGCCCAGCACAGGTCTCCGTTTCGTGGTGAGAGAGCCCGCGACCATCGACATTGAATTCTGTGCCTCAGACAAGTTCCTGCACCAGATGGCCTGGGAACAGAGCTGGATGGTGGTCGGGCCTCTGTTTGACATCAAGGTCAAGCCAGGGGCCGTGGCGACTGTGTACCTCCCCCACTTCGTGGATCTCCGAGGTGAGTGGGGCGGGGCATGGGGGCCCCGGGGGACGCGACGTCCTGGGGGAGGAGCACGTGGCTTCCTCAGAGGGACGGAGGGGGCTCGCCGTGATCTGGGCGGCTGTGTTTTTGAAGCATTTGGTCTCCCCGTCTCATAATTCTTCTCGCCTGAACGACTCGAAAGTTTCCCTATGTAGGAAGCATTCTCCTCGATAACTAATGAGAATGGCATCTACTCAGAGCTCCATACCCAGGTCGGGTGCCTCACGGTCCCAGCAGGAAACGGGCCGCGTGCTCGGTGGCGGTTTTTGAAGAGACCAGGCTATGTACAAAGTGAGAGCAAAGGAGCAAATGGGGCTGTTGGGGTTCCCAGGGACAAGCGCCCGAGGAGGCGCGTGACTAACACCTCAGGCAGGGGAGACCCCGTGTCGCCAGACACCCTCTGGGAGCCGAAGCCCCGAACAGGGGCTTCCCGGGAGGCTACGGAGTCCTGAAGGGTAACAACGTAACTTCCCTGACCTCTCTCCCCTCCGAGGGCCTGCCCCCCCAGTAAAGTCCCAATGACCACGAGCGCCCCGCTAGGAACGTCCCAGGCAGTGAACGAGGCGCCGCGGGCGAGAGCCAGTGGAAATGGCAGGTCCCCGAATCAGCCCCACAAACACGTCCGACACAGAAATCCCCAGACACTGCACATAAAATCACAACATTACACATGCCTTGAAGAAGGAGTCCTTAAAATACACGTGAGATGTGTAAAATACACGTGGCCTCCTTACCAAGTTCTGAAACAGACTAACTTCCAGAAAATACTTAAAAATGTGAGAAGAGTGAGGATTCAGTGATGTGGAAGAGACCGTCAGAAGGTCTAACACCCGTCTAGTGAGAACCCAGGAGGACAGGAGGGACAGGACAGAGAAGGAGCAGTGCTCGAAGAAGAGAAACGTCCGAGAAATGTCAACCGTGGCCGAAAGATGTGACTTCGTTCTCAGGATGAAAAAAATCCAAAGAATCGAAAGCGGAAGAGAGAGAGCGAGAGAGAAATCTGGACCCATCGTAGTGAGACTGGAAAAGGGAAGCCTCAGAGAAGGTCACGGTGGCTGCCGGAAGGACAGACACACGCCCGATAGGGTGGGGCCCCGAGGCTGACCACGGCTTTCTGAACGCGGCTCTGGACGTGTCTCCAAGGTCCCCTCATGACCAATGTGCATCGGAAAATTGCAAACCCAGAGAAGTCATTTCCCAAGAGAAGAGCACAATGGTGGAAATGCTTCACGCAAACGAAGACTGAGAGAGGTTTCCGCAAACGAATCCCGGTGGGAGGCAATCCTAAAGGACGACACGCCTTGGGCGCAGTGGGAAGGAGTGGGGCGCAGCAGGGACCCACCACAGACGTGGGAAGACACGTGTGGGTAAATCCAACAAAACATGGCCGGTTCTGGGGACCCGGGAGGTCGTTTGTCAAGACCACACAGGCTCAGTGTGAAGCACTGACGCTGTGGGAAGACAGCATGGGGGCCAGGAGCAAGCGGGGGGGGGGGGGGCGGGGGTCCCAGGGGCGTCTGGATGGACAGACAGGGTCACTGGGGAAGATTCCAGAGTAAAGCAGGGGCAGGGCAGGTGCAAGAAGGCCCTGGGGTGCCGAGACCCGTCCACATGGGGAAACTGGGAGGGAGGTGTAGGCACCCACGACAACCCTCCTGCCCCTTCCACAGAGGGGGACCCTGGCCTGGGGGCTTCCAGGTGCCCTGTCAGGGACCGAGTGGACAGCAGGCTCTGCCCAGCAATGAGAGACCGTGGCCTCCGCTCTCGTGGGCCCTGTGCTGCTGCTGCTGGTGCACAGGGAGGCCACGTAACTGGTCAGCCCCTCAGAGCCAGGGGTGCTTCACCGGGACTCAGACCCCGGCAGCCCCCATCCCTGACCGCCCTGCGGGACAGCGCTCCACACCCCGCCTTCCCGTGTTCCTCCTCGACCAGGACAGTTTTGCTTTACTCCTCCTCCTCAGCCGTGCACCTGAGCCTGGAAGGTGCCAATGACATGCTCCACGGGGAGGGCAGAGCTGCGGGACCAGCCACAGAACAACTACGGGGTCCTGGACTGCAGGGGCGGCAGTGGCCAAGGCTGGACAAGGAGGCCAATGGCGCTCGGGATGCTCTCTGTTTTGTCCTATTTGCCATCTGTGCCCCCTCGTGCTGGGCCGTGATCTCCAGGACTGCAGTGCCAAGGTCGTTCCTGTCACAGGGCAGAGGTTACCGGACATCTTCAGAGAAGAGTCCCTGAGCCCCGTACATCTGAAGCCCCTGCTCTCGACAGTGACTCTGAACGTCTCCCGGCAGGCCTGCCAGAGGCAGCTCCTCACTCCCGGGTCTCCCCCGTCGCTCCTATTCTCTCTGCAACCCACTGGCACAAAGACACCGCCCTTCGGTGGGAAAGGATGGTTCTGGGGTCGCTGATAGGTTTAACGACAGACTGGGCCGTGAGTCTTTAAAAAAGAAGAAAGAAAAGACAATGAGCAGAGGGTGCTGAGAAGCCAAGACACCCGAGTGGCAGCAAGAAATATAGGGAGGGACCTCGGCCCACAGCACGAGACCCTCCCGCCAGCGCCACGGCCGCGGGGCTCTCCACCGCAGCCGGCTGCCAGAAGAGTCCCGGCCTCGTCCCCTGCGCTCCACTGCCTCCAGATCCAGGCCCCTGAGGAGCACCCCAGGGGGCCAGTCTGGGGCCAACGAGGGTGTCTCAGCTGCAGGGAGCAGTGGCTTCCGGCAAGGGAGGCCCTGTTCCATCCCGCCGAAACCCTCAGGACGGTGGAAGAGGAGGTCCTTCCCAAAACAGAGAGGGCACGTGTGACACATGCACATGCCACACTAGTGGCTCTGTTTCCCCACCGTCCCTCCCTGCTGCTGGTGCCCCTTTTGGCCTCCCCTGCCGGCCTTCACCGTCAAGGTCCACGCCAGCACGGCTACTGGAGGCCAGCAACCCCTGCTCCCACGCTTCCTCCGGCGCCGGTGCCGGGACCAGGGGCTGGGGTTGGTGTGGGCCTGGCTCAGAGAGTTCCTGCCGTGCTCCTGCCCTGGAGACAGGATGGCCCACAGTGTCTAAAGGCCCCAGGTCAAGGTGGACCTCCCCGCCGCCGCCTGCCCCAGACAGGCCACTCAGCCCTCATCCCCGAAACCTGCTGCCCCAGCCCAGCCCGACCCCACAAGGGCACTAAACCTTGTGTCTTGATGCTGTGCTTTGGCAGGGGGCTGTGTGGACACCTCCCTGTTCCAGGTGGCCCACTTTAAAGAGCCAGGGATGCTGCTGGAGAAGCCCACCAGGGTGGAGCTGTACCACGTAGTCCTAGAGGACCCCAGCTTCTCGCCCCTAGGAGTGTTCCTGCGGACCATCCACGCTGCCCTGCGTTTCCTCCCCATCACCTCCATGGTGCTGCTCTACCATCACACGCGCCCGGACGAGACCGTCTTCCACCTCTACCTGATCCCCAGCGACTGCTGTGTTCGGAAGGTGGCCCTGGGAGCCAGGAAGGCCGGGCCAGGGCGGGCTGTGGGCAGACATAGGGTGCAGCCAGAGAGCCCCCCACTCACGGCTAAGCAGGAACAGGGTGGGCCCTGGGCTACCTTCCATGAGTCAGCTTAGGGACCCTCTTGCCGGGCATCGCTGCCCAAACCACCTCCATCCCCTCCCCCCACTTCCTCTCCAGCGGTGCCCCAAGTCCCACCTGGCCTCGCAGAGGCCCCGTGCAGGGCTCCCCGGCAGCAGGCTGCAGAAGGCAGAGCAGCCCCCACCACCCACACAGACTCGTAGCAGCACTGCCCCTGTAGGCTCAGACACATTCCGGGATGGAATTCCGTGGACCAACTGCTGAGCCCGGTGGCAGCCGCTCCCCTGACCTCCGCTCTGTGCGCCCCACAGGCCATCGATGATGAAGAGAAGGCATTCCAGTTCGTGCAGATCCGCAAGCCACCCCCACTGGCCTCCCTCTACCTGGGCTCCCGCTACACTGTGTCCAGCTCGGAGACGCTAGAAGCAATCCCCAAGGTGAGCGGGCCAGCGGTCATGCAGGGAACCCCAGGGCGGGCAGCTCGGGCAGGCCGATGAGGGGCAGGGCTTCCAAGAGCCCCACGAAGGAGGCTGGTTGGAGGAAGGGGCCTGAATCAGGATGGGCAAGGCTTACCAAGAGTTTGCGCCCTGGGGAGTGTCTGGGGAGTATCCGGGGGAGCGGGGAAGACAGTGGACACGTGCTCCAGAGGCGAGGGCCAAGCCGAGAGCCTCGGCGAACCCCGCATCTCCAGGCGGGCCACGCGAGGCAGGGAGGAAGCTGTAACTGGGAAAGCAAGTGGTGCATTCTGCGAGGGTCATGTTTGGTGTTTCATGGTCTCACAGTGACCTATCCGAAGGGGCCATTCCGTGAGATCGTGCTTGTCCCCCCCAGGACTGGGCGGCGGGGACGGCAGCCTCAGGTCAGTGCGTGAGAACCCCGAGCCCCGCTGCGGGGGGGCTGGCCGCCTCTAGCTCCCCTCGGCCGGCGTCTGGGCAGGAGACCAACAATGTCGGGTCCCCGGATGTGCGTCCGCGGAGCCCAGTCTTCACCGCCGCCCAGATTCTGCGGCTGGTGACTCACGTTGGCCGCGGAGCCAGCAGGACTCAGCGCGTGGTGGGGAGAGGAGGGATTAGGGAAGCCCTGTACTGGGTGTACGTTGGCCTGCGGAGCCAGCGAAGGGGTCTGATAGTGGGTCACGTTTAGGACCCGTTGAGAAGACAGGCCAGCAGTGGGCGAGGCGCGGGTTCGGGGTCACGATCGGGGCGGCAGAGGGAGAGGCCTGGTTTAGGCTGTGCCACCGCGTATGCACAGGCATGTCCTGACTCGTCCACGCGGTGTCCGCGGCGCTCTCCGCCCCACCCCCCCCACCCCGACTCAGGATTTGCGGGGAAAGTAGGAAAAGAGCCATGGCTGAAGGTGGCGGTGAACTATCAGCGCAGACTGCGGCGGAACCCGCCGCCCCAGGACACGCTCACTGGCCTGCTGCCTCTCCCCGCAGGAGCTGGAGCTCTGCTACCGCAGCCCCGGACAACCCCAGCTCTACTCTGAATTCTATGTTGGAGACTTGGGGTCGGGTCTCAGGCTGCAGCTGAAAGACGGAAGTGGCGCTGTGGTGTGGGAAGCCTTGGTGAAACCAGGTAAAGTCGAGGGCGGGGAGCTCAGGGGCGGGAAGCAGCCGGTGCCGGCGTGTGGCCTGCGTGTATGAGCAGAATTCAAACTCGGGTTACCCCTCCTGCCCGCCGCAGCTCTCAACCACAGGCCACGGGGTGCCACACTGCCCTCGAACTAGTGGATTTGGGTCACAGGGCCTTTGGCAAAGTTTCTCGTGAACAAGAACAGAAGAGTTACAGGGTGCAAAGGATCAGGCCAACCGGGGTGCATCCGACAGGCTAATCTGGGTCCTTCCAGGAGCGCGGTCTCCCTACCGCCCGCTCTTCAGCATGTTAATAGCTGCAGATTCTCCCAGTGCCCTCTTCCCTCTCGGTCTTTTGATTCTTTGCCATCCTGGTCACCTCCCTCTGTCGGTGCTTGCTCCTGCTGCTGATGAGTCTGGATGGGCCCCAGGACCTCCACGGGCGGGTGTCTGTGTGTCCTTCCTGCTGAAACTCACCCGTTACTTCCAAGTGCTAAGAGTTTCTCGGTCGTGCTTCTTAATTCTTGATTCTGACACTGAAATCCAGGACGGACAGATTTGGTCTGTGCACCCCAGACCAAACAAGGACAAGGAGGTGGAGCCCCACTCAAGGCAGGGACATTGAAATAGTCCATGTGATGTAGCGAGGAACCTGAGATCCATTCGGCCCGAGATTGGACCAAACCGTGTTTTCTGGGATTCTGGTGTGTGTGTGTCTCTCTCACTATGAGCATGGCCTCAGTTTCCCCACATGCACAAGGAAGGGACTCAGTTGGGCGATCTGTAAGGCCCCCTGCAGCCCTCGCTCCAGAGTATGACCAGAACTTGTCCATAGCTGCTGGTCAGAATCCAAGAATATCAGAGTGTGGGCGGGGGTTTCAAGGACCCTCACAGACCATCTCTGTCTCCCTGCAGGGGACCTCCAGCTCACGTCTTCTCTGGTCCCCCCAGCCCCCGCAGGTCAGTATCAGCTGCTGGAGACCCAGCGCCAGGGCAGTCTGGGGCGCACTGTCTGTCCCGGAGGGGAGGGGAAGGAGAGGAGGGGATTCTACTGCTGCATCCCTGACAGGGACCAGGCCTTGGAGGGTGGCGGGGGCCCTAGGACCCTACTTGTCCTCCTACTCCTGCCCGGGAGGGGCCCTGGAAGCTCCTCCACAGAAGGAGAAGGGGGTCTCTCCACGCTGGATGGCCTCAGAGGGGGCCCCATCATGGCCCCACCCACCCCCAGCTCCAGCCGAATAATGCTGGACCTTCTGGTGGTCAAATGCCTTTGCGGGGGGAGAAGGAGCCAGGAGTGCAGAGGGAGTGAGTGAAGAGAGCCCGAGAGGGTGACGTGGAGGGGTCAAAGGGTAGGAGCCTCCGTGGGAACTCTTCTATGTCCGTGGCCAGCCTCGCCCGCGCCCCCTGGTGCCCCGGCCTCGCTGCACTTTCTGGACCGGCATCGGGAGCAGTTGGTGGCTCGAGTGACAACAGTGGACCCTGTACTTGACAAGCTGCTGGGGCAGGTGCTGAGTGAGGAGCAGTACGAGCGGGTGCGCGCTAAGGCCACGGCCGCCAACCAGATGCGGGAGCTGTTCAGGTTCAGCAGGTCCTGGGACCCGGCCTGCAAGGATCAAGTCTACCAAGCTCTGAAGGAGACCCACCCTTACCTCATCATGGAGCTCTGGGAGACGTGGGGTGGTGACAGAGAGCGGGGCACCTCCCCACCGACCCAGCCCCTGCCGTGACGCTGGCTCCGCGGACGGCTCGCTGGGCCTCAGCCTCTTCCTCTGGATGCAAGGGCCCATCTGATGGATTTCCCTCTCGCTCCAGGGTCACGGGGCTCCCGTGATGCCTCTGGGCATCTGCTAGAAGCCTAACCTTGGAGCCTGGTGTGGTGGCTACCGCAGCCCAGGCCTAGAGCCCTTCCCAGATTCCAGGTGGAGCAGGGAGACAGAGGGCCGGCCCCTCCGGCTAGAGACAGATGGTGGGAGTGGACACCTTGGGGGGTTTTGATGACTTGGAAATAAGGGCAATAAAAGAGATTTATTTTTCAGTTGTTCTTGCTGAGCTGGGTTCTTCTGTTAGTTAGGCCAAAGTGCGCTTTGTCGTTTATGGAGTCCAGACGGGTCGCTAGAGCTGGGAGGGGTGAAGAAAGACGCCCCCACGGGGGAAACGAAGCGGATTCTAGCTTCGACACCCCCCATGCGCGGAGACTCCCTGACCTTTCCCCTGTCCTAGGCCCCCTGCCTCGTGCTCCCGCAGCACTCAGGGCACTGGACACACGGCGTTGTCCCTCCGGCTTCATCGCTGGCCTCCCCCTCACATGGAAAGCTCTCAGAGGGCAGGAGCCATGACCGATCTGCTCGTCAGTTTATCCCCAGAGCCTAGCACGGAGCCTGGCACACAGTGGGCCTGAAGTCAGGCTGTATTAATAGGCAGATGTTAAAGGGATCCTCCCCCGATACATCCCTTAGCTCCCTTCCTGGCGACCGTACCGTCCACGGGAAACCAGGGCCGCCTTCATAACAATCCCCAAGTCGGTAGGCCACCCCACTGTCCCAGTGAGCCAGCAACCTTAGAACAGAACCTGTCCGTATTAAGACGCTTATGACAATTCTAGATGTAAGACGTTACGCCGTTCTCAACTCAGGAGAGATAGTTCTGCCCAAGATTCGGAAGCACAAGCTGATTGTACCCCTCCCCCTGCGGTCACCCTCCTCTCCCGGAGTCCCTTCTCCCTGGTATCCACTTGGGCCCACACCCCCTTGGTGTAGGAAAGATGTTAGGGTTCGAAGCCACAACAGCCAAGAAAGGATTTTTGAGACATGTTTGGTGCAAAAAGGTGGTTTTTTCAAAGCACAGGGACAGGGCCCGTGGGCAGAAAGCTGCCCTGGGGACATGAGGTGTGGCCCACTGTATGCTTCCAAGTTGGGAGGTGATTACAGTAAGGTCAGCCTCCCAGGTATTTTGGAAACAGAGCTTCTAGGACCCTGAGGGGACCCGCTGTTGCTGGGAGAAGATCATTTATTACCATCCAATCAAACCCGAGTCCTGAGACCCAGCGGACGTGTCTCGGTGGCCACAGCTTGGGGGATGACCGCCAGAGTGCATCTTGAAAGTCTCCAAAAGAATTTTTGTATGTTGGGGGCGCCTGGGTGGCTCAGTGGGTTAAAGCCTCTGCCTTTGGCTCAGGTCATGATCCCAGGGTTGTGGGATTGAGCCCGCGTCGGGGTCTCTGCTTGTCAGGGAGCCTGCTTCCTCCTCTCTCTCTGCCTGCCTCTCTGCCTACTTGTGATCTCTGTCTGTCAAATAAATAAATAAAAATCTTAAAAAAAAATTTTTTTTGTATGTTGAAGTGGACTTACAGGATCCTGGGGGTCGGGCTAGGATGGCCATTTGCCCTTAGCCAAGCGTCAACATCAAAGCAGCTGAGTCCCTAGAGCAGGGTCCCTCTGCCTGATTCAAGGACCCGCCAACAAGCCGGAGAGAAGTAGGGAAATTTAACGAATGTTCCTCTGCCTCTGTTTCCCACGTCAGTACTTATGCTCATAATTGCTGTGGGTTCGTGGGTATAGACACAGGACAAAACACCAAATTTACACCCGAAGTGTGTACCATTGATTGTAAGTCGAGTGGACTTCAGGAGCGGAGGTGGTGGAATGCGGTACGGGGCGCCCCACCCCTGAATGCTGCCAGCAATGAGACGCTCCCTGCCTCGGGGCTGGCTCATCCCGCCTCCAGGCAGCTTTGACTTTAAACGTCATTCACCACACAGGTGAGCTCTGTCCTCTTTTTGTGGGGGTGAGGGTTTTGAACCCCAGGCACAATGATAGCTTTGAGCTGGCTCAGTGGAGCCCGCCGAGCCCACAGAGCGGTGACTAACACGCGTTCTCAGCAGTCATCCCGGGCATCAGTAGACAGAACTTCTGTTGGTCTACAAGAGAGAAAAGTAGCTCGACCGCGCTGGAGGGCTTTGTCCTCTGTTGGGAGGATCACACGGCCAAAGTGCCCTGGGCTCGGTAGCCCAGCCTTTCCGACTGCGTCTCCTACCTCACTTCTCCTGCCACCATGTCTCCCTTGATTCTAGCTGTGTGCTCTCCCAGCTATTATGGGTTAAAAGGTGACAAAATGTATTTTGCTCGAGACACTAAAAAATCAAGAGGAGCTCAGATCTTAGCTGGAGAGAAGTAGGAGCTGTAGCCTTTGAACATTTAATTTTTTTTTTTAAGATTTTGCTTATTTATTTGACAGACAGAGATTCCAAGTAGGCAGAGTCAGGCAGAGAGAGAGAGAGGAGGAAGCAGGCTCCCTGCTGAGCAGAGAGCCCGATGCGGGGCTCGATCCCAGGACCCCGAGATCATGACCTGAGCCAAAGGCAGAGGCCTTAACCCACTGAGCCACTCACGCGCCCCGGAGCTGTAGCCTTTGATGACATAGCCTTAGAAGTCACACATCACCATGTTCTAATGATTGGAGCAAACACACACACACACACACACACATGCGTGCACACGCGCACATGTCCCAGGGGAGGTAACCGGACCCCACCTCTCCATTAGCGACATTTGAAGACGACCAGGCCCACACGGGTAGGGTAGACTTTGGTTAGCCATCTTTGGAAAATACAATGCATCCCACCCTTGGAGCACTTTAATACCCTTTGCCCTAGAGGTGTCTGACTCACAGTCAGGCTTGCATCATCCCAACCTAGAAGAGAGGGTCAGCTCCTTATCTGGCTCTCTGCCCATCAGCCCTGGTTCTCAGAAGTCATGAGTGATCATTTGTCACTGTGGATCATAGACGTTGGAAACGTTGCTGATTCCTTGGATTTGGGGGCAGGTCTGCAAAGGGTAAGCTGACGAGGCCGGGACCCATGCCACGGGGTGTCTGGGAACCAGGAAACCAGGCCCCCACTGAACACAAGCAGGTTCACCCGCTCACATCAACACTCCCACTTAGAAGAAGCCATCCCCGGTCCCAGGGGCGGAGCCATCTAGGAAGCTGCCACGTTTCATGTCTGTCGTCCACCCACCCTGGTCCCGCCTTTCTGGCTCGCTTTTAAATGGGGCACCCAAGGGGGATCAGATGGAGGAGGAAGGGAGCCTCCTCCTTAGGAGAGATGTGAGGGGAGGGCAAGTTGAAGGTGCTGGAAGCAAGAAGGGTGGGGTGCCAAGGGGTGCCAGCATCGCTGTGTTCCGGTGAATCCATCTGAGATGACTTCCGTCTCTCCTTAAAGTAAGCTGCTTAGAGAGGCCCGTGTGAACTGTGTCAAAGAATTCATTCGCGGGTCTGGGATTTAAGGCTCCCATTGGCCAAGGTGCTTCCGGGGTGGTAAGGCCTGGGCTGAAGCTCAGTAGCTTTTCTAAATCATTGCCTCAGGGCCCTTCTAGAAGGCAGGCAGTACCCGCCCAGACGATGAGAACAGTACACACTTGAGCTTGAAGCCATGCCCTTCCTGTAATCCAGGCCCTAATCTAGGAAGAGGGGGAGTAAGGGAGTCCCCCCAAGCCCATGATCCCGGCACTGTGGTGGGCTGTCTGCATGTCAGGAGCGGGTGGGCCCCAGCATGGCAGGGAACTGGGAGAGAGAGCGTCGGAGGGGGAGGAAAGCCGGAGGGGAACATGACTCAAGGGTCCTTGAGTCATGAGTCCTGGCTCTGTCCCTGGTTTCCTAGCAACTGCTGCTGAGCCCATGGTTGCTAGGCAACATGAGGCCATCCAGACAGCTGTGGGAGGTCCTCCGTGGGTGTGGGCACTGATGGGAACATGAGCCACAGGCCACTGTGGACCCTGAGGGTGACCCCTGGTTCCCACCTATTAATTGCTTCTGTTGCTCAAAAAAATAACATAACAATGGTACACGGAGCCTGGAAAAAGGAGAAAACGATCACCCCATGATCTCGCCATCCAGACAGCGTGAAAAGGACCCTCTTTACCTTCCCAGTTCTGGCCTCTCTCTACAGGAATACATTTCCGTGGCGTTGACATCCTAGCACGTGTGGTTTTAAGTCCTGCCTATCCCACGTTGACTGGGATCATCACAAGGACCCTCCAAGAGTCTCAGTCCTTCCGTGTGAAGACAGTGTGGGGTTCCATCCGGTGGGTACGTTCACTGAACCCCCATCCTCCCTATCTAACCCTGAGTTGGCTTCCAACGATGTTTGGCCATGATGAGCAATCCGGCAAGAGACGTCCTTCTACAAGGAGCTTTTCTTTAGTCTTGGATCCTTGGCTCTACATCAGTAGTAAGAGGCGAGGGGCTATTGTGAAAGGACGTGAGTGTCCGTGTGATGTTCTGGGTCCTGCTCAGTGGCTCCCCTCTGAGGCTCACACGGGCTCTGAGGCTCAGGGGCTCCCCAGTGCTCACACGGGGTCCTGGATCCCCCAGACAGGTTCTTGGCCACCTGCTCCCCTGTGCCCTGGAGCCCCAGGCCACATACAGCAAACACAGTACGAGCAGAGACCAGAATGGTCCTTGTGCTCTGCAGGGTTCCCCAGGTCTGTGCTCGGAACCCCGAGACCACCATGTGCATGAGCTCAAGGAAGCCTGCTGGAGAACTCGGTCACCGGACCTGCCAGACGAAGGACCAGATCCAGTAGAGATCAGTCGAATCAGCTCCACCCGGGAGAACCTGACCATCAGAACTGCAAACAAAACCCATGCTTTTCGTTTTGTTTTGTCTTGTTTTGCCCAGCTGGTATCTAAGAAGCGAAAACTCAGCGAGGTTGGTTTTTTAAGACCATGGCCTTTTTGAAGGATGACTCTCCTGTCACAAGAGTCCCCCACGTTACATGGACACAGCGATGAATTGTAGAAAAATTCAAGAGCTGCATAACCACCACCAGCGCTGGGGTTGAGGACGTGCTTGTCCCTCCAGAAAGCGGCCCTGAGGCCCTCCTTGGTTCCTCGTCTCCCGCCCTGGCGATCCCCCATCTGCTTTCCGTCTCTATAAATGAGTGTGTCTGTCCTGGGTATTTCTTGCAAGCGGGACCATACAGTCTGGTCTTGTGCACTTACTGAAATGTTTCTGAGTTTCCTCCAGGATGCAGCTCTCTCTATTGTGAAGTATCCCCTCCCCCCCCCATGGCACGGCTAAGCCACCTCGGGTCACCCGCTTATCACCTGAAGAGCATCCACATTGCTCCCGGGTCGCCGCTGTTACCGGCCACGCCGCCGCCGTGGACCTTCCCGGACAGTCCCTGCTTCCGCGTGAAAACCCATCTTCCTGTCACATGGGCAGTCGCTGGCAGTGGAATTCCTGACACTGGCACATGTGTGTTTAGATTTTTATGCAACTGCTGAACTGCTTTTCCCAAGCCACCCCACCTTTCTCACATTACCGCAGGAGCGTGGGAGGGTCGTAGCCTCTCCAGCTGCCTGCTGTCTGGAAGCTCTGGCAGCTGACGGGAGCGGGGAGGGGGTTGAGATGTGAGTCTGCTGCTGCCAACCGCTATTCATCCCTCCCCTTCCTTACTCATTTCACAAATACTATCTGGGCCCTGCGGCTCCGTGGTGGGCTCTGGCCCAGCCAGGGATCCGTGGCAACACTGCAGGGTGGAGAGACGGAGAGCTCCCTTGGACATGTCCCCTGCGCTCCGGACCTGCTTTCCCCTCGGCCTATCCCTTACCGGAGGCCATGAGCTCCATGATGACAGTCTGAGCCTGACAGCATACCCCCCCTTCCCCCGGACCCCAAAAGCCCTTGTGGCTTTTCCCCCGCATTCCACAGGGGTACCCTGCTGGCCTTGGAACCCCGGTGTGGGTTCTGTGGCAGCGACAGTGGAAGGCAGGGAAGGGTCTGGGAGATGCCCAGAGGGGCCTGAGTAGAAAGTACCAGCCTGCACGTACTCAAACCGCCAACCGCCCGCAGGACTGGGTTTGGGGCGCGGCATCCAGGATCACTGCAGGGACAGATGTACCCGCAGGGAGGGGCCAGGAAGGAGGAAGAAGGAAGGAAAGGCTCTGTCCATCTCTGGGCCGTGGGATAGCAGAGGGAGTCTTTGTTTTGTTCCCCGTTTTTGCCTACAGGGCTTTTTAACTTTCAGGTTTACGACAAGGATTATGTGTTTATTTGGGTTTTTTTCATGTATTGCATTTTAGATTAAAAAAAAAAAACAGAAACAGAAAGACCCGTTAAAAAAAATTTTTTTAAGATTTTATTTATTTATCTGACAGAAAGAAAGATCACAGGTAGGCAGAGAGGCAGGCAGAGAGAGAGGGGGAAGCAGGCTCCCTGCTGAGCGGAGAGCCCTATGCCAGGACCCTGAGATCATGACCTGAGCCGAAGGCAGCGGCTTAACCCACTGAGCCACCCTGGCGCCCCCCAAAAAATACTTCTTTTAAAAAGACAAATACAAATAAAAATAATTAATATTAAAAATGGTAACGATGTAAATAAAAAGACGAATACATCCCCAGGGAAGCCCCGCGCGCAGCTGGGGTCCAGGCCCGCCCAGCCTCGAGCAGGGGGATCCCCGCCCGCGGCTCTCATCCCTGCTCGGTGCCCCGCGCCCCGCTCCCCCAGCCGCGTAGCCATGGGCACAGGCCCGCGCCGCGGCGCGGGGAGGAGCCCGGGGAGGCGCGCGGCCGAGCGGTCCCCGCCCCTCCGCAGGCAGAGCCTCGGCGCAGCCCGGCCGCCGCCCACCGCGCTCCGGCCCGCGACCCCCTAGCTCCTCGCCCATGGCTGCCCCGCTCTTCCCGCGCCAGCCCTGGGCCCCCGCGCCCACCCGTTCGGACCCCGCCGACGATGCAGGCGGCCTGTTCGACGAGCCGCCCCCGGAAGAGCCCCCTGCGGCCCGCGCGCCTCGGGCGGTGGCGGCGGCGGGCAGGAGGGCCGGTCGGCGCGCGGGCGGCAGGGCGCAGGGAGCCCGCTCCGGGCAGCCCCTCAAGGCCGCGGCGCGCACTCTGCCCGAGGAGGAGGCGCCCGCGCGGGACGAGGGCTGCTACCTCGACCATTTCCCGCACCTCTCCGTCTTCATCTACGCGGCCATCGCCTTCTCCATCACCTCCTGCATCTTCACTTACATCCACCTGCAGCTGGCCTGAGCGGCCCGGGCCGGGGCCGGGGACGCGGGGGGCGGGGGGCGGGACGGGAAACCGGGGCTCGGCGCGGTGCTGGAGACGCGCCGCGCCCTTCGTCTGGCTTCGGATGCTTGCTGCTTTTGTCCTGTGTTGTCACTGCCTTTGTGTCCTGCTCTTCTAGGGGCACGTCTGAAGTAACGGCCCGTAGCGGAAGGAGGATCCGTCCGCCCCCGAGATCAGGGGAGCGGGCGGTCATCCCCCCCGCGCTTGGAGGAGCGGGGTGCGGCTCACGGTTAGGATCATGTCCCTGGACCCCACACTTCCTGAGGTGCGAGCAGGCGCAGCGAGCCCAACCTTCGGTTCCTTAAGGGACGAGCTTCGGGAGAGGGCCCCGCGGGGAGGGAGGGTCGCGCCCTGGCGCGGACTGGGCGGGAGCCCTGTGATGCTGCATCGCCCCCCACCCCTACCGCCCGGAGCACAGCCAGGCGCCCCCGAGCTGGAGGACCTGAGCGCCCCGCGGACGCCGCGGGAGCGCAGGACACGGTGAGTGGAGATCGTCCGGGGGTGCGTCGCCGCGTCCCCAGGGGCGTGAGCTGACCCACACCTTGCGTTTTTCCTGCCTTAGGCTTTGCTGCCGCGCTCCCGGGCTTGGCCGAGACCCACAGCTGGAGGGCTTGTCCTGGCAGGAGGCCACGCTGTCGTCGCGTCCTGGATGGCGTGGGACCCACGGCTGCAGACCTCCGGGGACGCGGGCCCCTCGCTCGCGGGCGGCGCAGGATGAGACGGAGTGGGGCCCGGGTGGGGTGCGCGGGAAGGCTCTCTCTGCGTCTCTGGCGCCTTCAAGCGGGACCTGAGCGCTGCCACAGCACTGAGACCCAAGACCAGGGTGTGGGGTATCTGTCATTAGCCAGAATTCCTGCGGAAAACGAAGGGGGTTGTCATCTCAGACAGCAAAGGCCTAACACGGAAGCCCACCTCGGTAGTTCCTCACCTAACCCGCCATCCCTTTTTTGCTCATGAATGTCAGAGTCCTCAGCTCTCTCCTGCGTTAGTGGAAATGTCTGTTTTACCTCTGAGGAAATAAATCCCTTTTTCAGTCTCCTGGATACCGAGTTCTCTCCTAATTTGGGGCCAAACTGTGGGCCCGCCAAGCTTCCCAGTCTGCTGCGTTTCACCCCATAATCCTGAGAGCATCCCTCCTGTCCCTCCCAAACAAGTGTGTCCCATCATCAGCCTTCCCAGGTGCCGCCTTTCCCTCCACTAATCAGCCCCATGGGCTATTCTCCCTATCGGGCTCCTGGGAAATGCCAGCATCCAGGTCTGCTCCTTCCCTGCGGGTCTGTGACTGTCCCCTATGGCTTCACCAGCCACCCCTCAGATTGAGTCCCCGCCTGCTTCCATTATCTAGATGCTTCTGCACCAGTATGGTTCCCCAACTAAGATCTAGAATCCCCCCCGCCTTTCACCCAGCTTGTGTCTTTATAAGCTCAGCATAATCCAGTACCAGAGCCTCATCGCTTCCCAGTCCTGTGCTCCGGTGACCCACACCACCGCAGGGCTCAGTGTCGCCTCTCTGCATTTCGCTTCAGTGCTGCAAATAGGATGCCCACTGTTCCCCGCAATCAGCCCGTGCTTTACACCCCCAGTTTACTACAATGGTGGCTCTGTTCCCCCAAAATTAAGTCTCCAAGGCACCTGTAGTAGGTACCTCTCACTGGTTTTCCTGCCTTCGGTCTTGGATATTGGATCTCCTACTGACTTTAATATTGACTAACCCCTGAGTCCCAGTAGGGAGCTCCGTGTTCTCCAGACACTGCCACTGTTCCCATCCACACATCTTGTAGAACCCTCATTCGACAGTCCTTCTGGGACGACTCAGGATATGATCCCCCAGTACTCTCCCCTCCGCTCTTGCCCAGAGAGTAGGATCTCCCGCCATTCCCAGAACCAGAGTCCCCTGTTCCTCAATATACACCTCCACATCCTACCCCAAACTCCACTCTCCAGCTCCCGTTGCCTCTACAGCCTGAATGTAGGCTCCAGTACTCTCCCCAGTGTCCAGTCCCATTTGGCTCCCTTATTTCAGGATTCACGGTGTGGCTCCCCCAACACTAGGAATGCCACTGCCTCTCTGATACAGTGCTCCAGGCTTCCCTAACATTCTCCGCATCACTGCTGTCCTCAGTACTAGGCTGCCCCCACTCCCGGACTGAATAGCGTTCTTCCCATACACCCATATTCTCCCCCTGTAAGTCCTCCCTTTCTCCATACCCTGATTTTCCTGAAGCTCCTGAAATTTCCCGTATCTCCTTGAAATTCCTGATTCCACTGGGCTCTGGTGGGAGCTTGGCCCACGTTTTTTAACCAATATTAAATTTCTGTCCTTCCACCATCTGTGTGTACTTTCTGCGTCCCTTTATGCCTGACCTGGCCAGTTTCTTCTTACACAGCTCAAATATCCCTTATCCCCTGCACTGCCCACTTACTTTCACAGTTGCTGCTTCTCTACACGGAGCTCTGAACTGTCCTCCAACTTCTGGGCTTCTGATGGAAGGTTCCTTTGTCGCGAATATCCGGCCTCTCCACTCAAGAACGAATGGACTGTCTTTTCAGGGTTCAACCATCAAAACCAAATGGGTCCATTTGGGAGATGCTTTAGCCACGTTGCTGAAGAATCAAATCTGGAGAGCGTCCTCCTGACTGAGCTAGGGTCATGCGCCCACCTTTGGCCGGAAGGCGGAAGAGCTAACTTGACACGCAGCCCCGTGAAGATAGGATGTGATAGGAAAGAAGGTTTCCCAACGGAAACTGAAGTCACCACCACCACGGAGGGTGGGCCGGCAAAAATCACGAGACATCCGGTAACGCGACTCTCAGCAGATCACAACTGACAGCGGGAGAGACTACTGTTGTGGGCAACTTGTCCTATGACACGCTGAGCTGCCGGGGGGTGGGTAGGCACGTGGAGGCAGTGACGTGAACAGTGGTTTCTGGATACCATGGGACAGTAGGAAGTTTATGTTGGGGGACACGGTGGGAATTCAGCCGTAATCAGGAGAAGAAATGGATCCATTTTTTTAAGTGTTTCATTTTTTCTTGGGTATCTAGCACTGGAGATAGTCATTATTAGTAGGACAGCTAAAACCCTGACCTCCATGGAGCCCACTGTGTTAAAATGGAACTTATGGTGTGACAGCGCGAATGTCTTACCTGGCCTGAAAGCTCTCGACCCCGTGAGGAGTTTCTTTTATTTTTCCCATTTTGTAGATGAGGAAACAGACATAGGGGAAGTGATGTGGCCAAGGTCGCAAGACCTGTGAAGGACTAGATGACCCCAGGCATTGTTTCTGGAGTGTGTAGTCTCATTGTTCTTAGAGTGTCATAGCTCTAAGTGACATAGAATTCACGTGCCACAGATCTGATGCATTTAGTATCAATATTAGGATATGCCATTACCCCGAAAGGAAACCCTACCTTCACCCCTTACCCATCTCCCTGCAACCACCGCCGCCCGCCCCCATCCCTAGGCAAACCCTAATTGACTTCCTGTCTCCATGGCCTTGCCTGGTCTGCACATCCCCTGTAAATGAGGTCCTGCGGCATGTGGTCCTTTGTTACTGGCTCCTTTCACGTAGCACGACGTCTGACGTCTTAGCAACGTGTGGCGATGCCTCATTTCTATTGCTAAGCGATATTCCTTGTACAGGTAAGACGGGGTAGATCGAGTAGACCCCATTTTACTCTCCGGATGGATACCCTGTGTTCAGTTGGGTTGGTTCCCTTTGTGTTACTGTGACTAACGCTGCTGTGAACATTCACGTACAATGTTGTGTGTGCAGACACGGGTTTTCATTCCTCTAGGTGTGGCATTACTGATTCACAGGGCAAATGGACGTTTAGCCATTCAGGAAACCGCAAGACTGTTTCCCAAAGTGACTGCGCCGTTTTACATTCTCACCAGAATTGCAGCAGAGTTCTGCGCTTTCCACCACGTTGACAAAACGTATCTTTTCCTTTTGTAAGTCATAACCTCAGTGTGTGTGAAGTGGAGTCCCTTTGTAGCTTTGATTTGCATTTTCCTGACGGCAATGACATCCGCATCTTTTCCTGTGCTTGTCAGCTGTTTACCTTCGAAGAAGCATCTAGTCAGGTCTTCTACTCATTTTTTAAATCATGACATTTGAAAAAATGCAAAAAAGAAAAAAGTTGGGGGGCACCTGCCTGCGTCAGACTCTTGATCTCAGAGTCATGAGTTCGAGCCCCATGTTGGGTGTAGAGATTACTTATATAAACCATGCCCCCCCAAAAAAATCAAAAACATAAAACTGAGCCAGTTGTCTTGAATTCTATGAGTTCTTTATGTGTTCTGAATAAAGCCCATCATCAGGAATTATTTGCAAAATGTTTCTCCCATTTTGTGGTGCCTTTTAACTTTTGGGACAGTGTCTTCAACACCCAGGGTGTTTTAAATGTTGATGATGTCGTTTATCTTTTTTTTTCCCTTTGTTGTTTGTGTTTTGGGCGTCTAAGAAGCCACTGCCCAATTCAAGTTCAGGAAGAGTTAAGCTTGGGTTTTCTCCCAGTTCTATAGTGCGAGCACTTACGTTCAGATCTTTGATCCATTCGGGGTGCGTTTTTTGTGCGTTTTCGTGTCCACCAACAGTGGACAGGGTATGCATGAAGCCTGAAGAGGTAAGGCCTTGGAAAGCCTCCTCATACCTCCATGCTGGGCCCAAACCTGTGGGGGCAAAAACTCCTTCGTTCAGGGCCTCCCCATGTGTCTCTTCACCTGGCTGTTGAGTTGCGTATCCTTTGAAGTACACCGGTGGTCTAATGGGCACACAGGTCTCCCGAGTACTGTGAGTCTCTCCAGCAAATGACGGAGCCCAAGGACAGGGCCACGGGAACCTGGGATGGACAGCCAGGTGGACAGAAGCCCAGGTTAGTGACCAGGACTTGTGGCCGGCGTGTGAGGAGCAGGGCAGCCGTGCTGGACTGAGCCCTGGAACCTGGTGAATCTGTTATGGCCAAGTAGGCAGGGTCAGGATTGAGTCGAACTTCAGCACATGCAGGTGGCGTGGGGAGCCTTCCCCCAACCCCCGTCACACACATGAGGACTGAGTGCAGACCCTCCTCCACAGCAGTCCCCTATAGTCCTATTTCTAGAAGGTTGGTACTTGTAGGAGTGGTGACAGTACTGACCCCATCGCTGCCTCTCCCTCTTGTTCAGTTTGAGCGATGACCTCTCTTTGGGCCACTTGTTCTGGGTCCCACGAAGAATAACCCACAGACCTTGGAAACGCCCACAGGATGAGGAGAGGCTCACTCTGGTCTCCCTGGACTCTGCTAGGGACAACGGAATCCTTCCCTGTCCACATGGACGGAGCCACAAGAGCTCATTCAAGGTTAGTGGGAGGTCAACGAGGAAGTGGCTGCAAGGTCTTTGAGGTGCCTGTGGACCCTCTGATCTCACTACATTGTCCTTCTGTGGGTCCCCTCGCTCCGCAAAAACCTGCAGAGAAGTGTGGGGGAAATGGGGGGAAGTGTGGGACCAGGCATCTGGGGAACCTGAAGGTTGATTTTGCAGTCAGAGGCTCTAACATAGGAGAGAATAAGAAACTTGGTGAGACAGAGGCTGGATGGGAACAGGGCCATGAAGCCCAGAGGGTAACCTGGGGCTTATTATCCTTTTTACTGAATTTCTGAGGGAGGAGTTTAATTATCAGAGAACAATGGAGCCAAGTACATTGATTTGTTCTTGCTGACAACACTACTACGACAAACAGTACCAATGTCCCCAGTTACTAAGTACCGGCTTGGCATGAAACAAACTCCTGAGATTTGGGGTTTTTTTCTTTTTTTTTTTTTTTTCCTTCATGTCAGATGGGTAATGTGCCGAGGTCGTAACAAGGTTTAAAGGGTGGCACATGTCACAGAGAAGTGTGAACACCCAATCATCATGCTTATGAACTACAAAAGGATTTTTGGGTTTTTTTCTTAAGCCGGGTTTGGAGCCTGATGCAGGGCTCGAACTCACGACCCTGAGATCGAGACCTGAGCTGAAATTGGGAGGTGCACACTTAAGCAACTGAGCCACCCAGGCGCCCCTGAACTCCTGAGTTCTAAACACTGTGGACTTCACCCTTCTGTCCAGATTGCATCCATATTCTAAGTACATTCGGGTGAACCATATTATTGTACCTATGAGGCCAACCAGGCGTCAGCCGTTGCTTCCTTAGTAAGGACCAACCTCCTTCTGAGTTGAGTATGTGAACATCTTAGCTTAATCAGGTCTATTTTTTTTTCAGAGTTTATTTATTTATTTGACAGACAGAGATCACAAGCAGGCAGAGAGGCAGGCAGAGAGAGAGGAGGAAGCAGGCACCCTGCTTAGCAGAGAGCCTGAGGTGGGGCTCGATCCCAGGACCCTGAGATCATGACCGAGCCCAAATCAGAGGCTTAATCCACTGAGCCCCCAGACACCCCTTAATCAGTTCTGAGTCAACGTGTAACAAACCTTATGAGTTGAGAGAACGAAAATGCATTC
Source organism: Mustela lutreola (assembly GCF_030435805.1). Lineage (NCBI taxonomy): Eukaryota > Metazoa > Chordata > Mammalia > Carnivora > Mustelidae > Mustela > Mustela lutreola. Next base: position 60,055,785 of record NC_081304.1, on the reverse strand, counting down.
CTCCTTGCCCCAGAGGCCAGAGGTCCCCAACAGGGCCGTCAGTCCCTGGGGAGGTGCTCCCACCTGCCTCCAGTCACCCTGCCCCATTCTCTTCTGTCTCCAATCTCCCTCTGCCTTTCCTCTGCCTTTCTCTAGCGAAGACACTGGCCACTGGATTTCGGGCCCATCCAGGTAATTCAGGAGGCTCCCCCATCTCTAGATCCTTAATTATTCCTGCGAAAGACCGTTTTTTTCCAAGTGAGACACAATGACAGGTTCCAGGAATCAGGATCTGGACATAACTTTGGGGGAATCTCCACTTAACCATCTATACTTGATTTTTAAAATTAATTTACTTACTTGAGATCGAGAGAGAGAGTGCATGGGCGCACACAGGAGCGGGAAGGGAGAGAGAATCTTCAGGCAAACTCCACACCAAGCGCTGGGGCTCGATCCCATGACTGAGATCATGTGAGTTGAAATGGAGCTGCACGCTTCACCGACTGAGCCACCCAGGCACCCCTCTACAGGAGGAGATTTTATTTTTTTTATTTATTTTTTTTAAAGATTTTATTTATTTATTTGACAGACAGAGATCGTAAGTAGGCAGAGAGGCAGGCAGAGAGAGGAGGAAGCAGGCTCCCTGCTGAGCAGAGTGCCCGATGGGGGGCTCGATCCCAGGACCCTGGGATCATGACCCGAGCCGAAGGCAGCGGCTTAACCACTGAGCCACCCAGGTGCCCCTGCAGGAGGAGATTTTAAATAAGCCACAAACATGGGCAGCCCGGCTGGCTCAGTCGGTGGAACATGCGACTCTTGGTCTTGGGGTCGTGAGTTCAAACCCCACCTTGGGCCCTGAGGTTACTTAAAATAATAGAAAATCAAAAACCAAAGCCTTTAAAATATATGTATTTCATGTACAGGATTGGAAAAAGGAGTCTTTCATAATAAACACATTCCAGGTAAACACAGGCACCTTAAATCTATGAATATTTGATCGCAAACATTAATGTCCCAAGTTACTCTCCGGCATAAAGGAGAAGTCTGCATCCCGTTCTTTAGGAAGACACGGAGGGCAAAGTCTAAGAGCAGGCACTGCTATTCACTGCTAAAACCTCCCTACTGTGGAGACTAAGTACTTGATGCTTAGGAGTATGAATAAATAAGTTAAAAACACTAGGTACAGGGGCAGATTCCAAAACTCACTGAAGTATGAACAAAATGAATAAATGCCCAGTGGTCAGCTCACATCGGCTTTGCCCGTGGCTCTGATCCAGGCTTCCCCTTCTACCCTGGAGACACCTGCCTCTTCTCCGTCCACGGTCATCCCCCGCTGGGCTCCCAGATGCCACATTGTTCCAACATCACAGAGAGACTCCAGCTCAGAGAAGGAACTGAAGTTCTGTGCTCTTTACTGAAGATCACGGCTGTGTTCAACTTCCTTCTCTCCCTCAGCGGACGTCCCCGCAGAAGCCCCGCTCACGGCCAAGGGCAGGCAGGCTGTGATGTGTCGCGGGGCAGTGGCTGGTCTGTAACGAAGGCCCCCACCTTACCTTTTTCTCATGTGATCCTATGCAGAGAGTCAGTTGAAAGGACCAAGATCACAAAGGACGGGTGACCAAGGAACAGCTTCACACGCGTTTCTGACCAGCCAGGGAGAGCCATGCCTCTCCAGTCAAGGGGCCCAGCTAGTTGCTACTGGACCAGGGCCTCCACCCCGCCGGTGAGAGGTCTTCAGGAAACAGATGCTCTGGAGATTAGTCCCCGACGGGGAGAGCAACCTCAGCAGAGCGGACCAAGGCAGAGGGAGGTGCGGGGCACAACAGAGAGCAAACAAAGGAAGTCCCGTAGCATGGATGGCGCACAAGAGTGTCAGGACAGAAATCCCTGCTGTTCTGCTTTCCGATGAGCTCCTGCGCCTCCTGAGAAATTAAGATATTTTCATTCTTTTGCTTTCCCTTTCCACAGTGTCCCTGATGGTCTGGAGTTTTCTGGAGTTCTGGACCAGAAATGCCAAGCTCTCCCTAAAGTCACTAGTCCCCTGATCTCTGCCGGCATTGTCCAGCTCATCAAAGAAAGCCAATGTCTGTTTAAGTTTGGCCTCAACGATTTTTTGTTCCTCTAATTCTGCAAGGAGGGCCTGCTTAGCGCCGACTTCAGACTTATACCTCTCTTGCAGCTGTTCGATTTCTTCCTGGAGAAGCTGGAATTCTTCCTCGGTACAAGGATGCATCTCCTGAGGCTTATCTTCCGGAAGCAGGACATGCGGGGGGATGCGCAGGATCAGCTGCAAACACAGCTGCTCCATTCTGCCAAAAAGATTATCGAACCGACCTTTCATGAAGCCAAGAAACTTCTCAGTGCATTTGCGAATATGGACGGGGCTGATCTCACAGCCCGGCATGTCGGCCAGCTTCTTCAGGATAACCTGCTCGACGGCCTGCATCACCTCGAACAGGTAGTCCTGAAACGCGATGTAGATTCTGAGCATGCAGGTCTGCGGCGTGAAGCCGAAGAACTGGGCCTCGTAGGCCATCGGGTCCACGCTCTTCTTCGCTCCCTCCATGGGCCTGACTATGAACAATCTGCGAACGCAAAAAGAAAAAAACAAACCCTTTTGGGTGAGAGATCATTTGATGAGAGCGACAAAGCCCACTGAGGAGAGCCAGGAAGCCAGCAACACAACCCAAGGAGCGAGCGTGTCCCGAAGCCCGCCACTGCCTGCCGCCCTCCCTGTCCCCAACACGACCCGAGCCGTGCTCTCTGAGGTTCTCTCCCTCACTTCTCATTAATGCCGGCTCTGGGCCAGGGCTCCGTCTCCTGAACTCTGCTGTCGTCCTCACAGACTCCCCATCCAAGGTTATCTCCACCAGCACCTCCCCAGCCCCGGACGCCGACCCTGCTCGCCGGCGGGCTTCCGCAGCCACGCCCGGCGGGGACCACTTCCGGCGCACTGCGCGCTCCCGTCGGCCCCCACGGCCCCGCGGCATGCCGGGAGCTCGGGGAAGGCGGCGAGCGGCCCGGCCGGCGGGCGCCCGGCGATGCTGCCGAGCGCAGTCCCTGCCCTCCCCGCTGCTCGGAGGAGGCGATGCGGCCCCGCGGCCCTTACCCAAGCGGGGGCGAGGGCGACGAAACCGACCGCGCACCGCCTTCCCTCGGCCGCCTTTAAGCCACCGCCGGCCGCTGCGGAGAGGCGGCCCCGCCGGCAGCCCGGATGCCGCCCGATTCCGGACTCGGCGAACGGGGTCCCGGGCGGGACGCCGTCGTGCTCCTGATTGGCCGGCGGCGGGAGCCGCCTCGCTCAGACGCGGAGGGGCCGGGCGGGAAGGCCAGCTGTGGCCGGCGCGGATTGGCGCACGGACCCGGGACTTCCACGCCTCTCCCTGACGTAGCCGCTCTGGTGGGCGGGGAGGAGGGGGAGGGCCCCGCGGAGGCGCCGCTCGCGATTGGCCGGCGCGCCGTTCCCCGGGCTGCGGCGGTTGGCGGCCGGCCGGAGCGTGGCGCTGATTGGGCGACAGCGCGCCCTGGCCCCGCCCTCCGCCGGGGCGGTGCGGCGGAAGGGGAAGTGGGGGGGCGGCGGCGGTGGGGAAGATGGCGTACCAGAGCCTGCGGCTGGAGTACCTGCAGATCCCGCCAGTCAGCCGCGCCTACACCACCGCCTGCGTGCTCACCACCGCCGCCGTGGTGAGCCGCGCGCTGCCCTCTCGGCCGCGCCGCGCCGGCCGGGGCCTGGGAGGCTGCGGTTCGGGCCGCGGGGAAGCCCCGAGGGGCAGGTCTCCGGGGCGGGTGGAGGCGTGCGGGGCGCCCGCCGGGGTCCCGGGAGCCGAGGAGGCGGTGTCGCCCGGCAGGGGTGCAGGGCCGGGGCTGCGGGCGGCTTTCGACAGTAGAGGGCCGGACCGGCGCGGGCGCAGCCGTGGGAGCCGCCCACCCGGGAAGCGGGTCTGGAAGGCGGGGCGGGCAGGAGCTGCACTGACCAGCGGGCAGTTCTGCTCGGCGAGGATTCGGCGCGGGGGGCGGAGGGCTCGGGCTGCCGGGAGGGAAGAGCCCCGGAGAGGGGAGCAGGCCTGACGGCGCGGGTTCCGCGGGCTCAGTTCTGCGGGGCTTCGGGTGGGGGCCGGGCGGGGGCATGTGCGAGGCGGCCGCTCCTGCTGCCCCGGGGCCAGGGTCGGCCTCGAGCCCCGCAGCAAGGCGCAGAGCTGAGTCTCGTGTCCCGCGGACGGGGTGCAGAAATGGCAGCACCTGCGCACAGTCCTTTCCCAGCTTGCCCGCCCGAGGAGAAGGCCTTCGGGGGTCTGGCCGGAGTGGCTGGGCTGGAACCTGCCGGGCCCCGCCTTCTGCTGAGGATGGCTTTGCCTGAAGGAGCCCTTCTTCCTTTCCAGCAGCTGGAGCTGATCACACCGTTTCAGCTGTACTTCAACCCCGAGTTGATCTTCAAACACTTTCAGGTATGGGGCTGTCACCTGCGCATTCCGTGTTCCGGTGGTTAAGCTTTTCCTCGTGCTTTCTGCTGGCCGATCCTTCCGTATGGTATCAGCAGGTTCAGCGGGAACATCTGATTGTGGGGGCGGGGTGGTAAAGATGGGATCCTGCGTCCTGGTTGGGCCTCGGAATCACCGAGGAAACGCCGCAAGGAGTCACCCACGGCAGGAATTAAGACTGTATTCTGTTTGTAAGATTCCCTGCCTGGTTTTAATTTGATGTATCCGCTTCCCGTATGTGGAGATTAGTGGTTCGGGGTTAATACTGTAGTTTGAGAGGAGACTGACCAGCCCAGGGAGATCCTCAGAGGATGCCCACATGGTCCGCTCACCGGTTCGGTGCTATCACCAGGGTCGGGTCCAGAAACCCAGCTCTCTCAGTGCTTTCAAAATGCTCTGTCTTCCAGGGATCAGCCGATATTAACAAAAGCCCCAAAGACGGGCTCCTGAAACTGCATGCAAGTTTACTGGATCCGAGTAGGAGCTAGTCCTTCCCAGTAGTTAGAATGCTCAAAGAAAGATCTGTTTTCCTCCTCCGGGATGATTAGACAGCCTGTGGTTGGAGTGGGGGAAGGACCAAGAGTCAGTAATTTTCCTCTGCACTTGCTGTTCCCTCTGTCTCAAATGTGTGTCCTTCACTCTACACCCACCCAGCCCCAGCTCTTGTGTGGCTTCCCAAACTGACCCTGCTCTGTGTCCCCAGGGTTTCTGGAAGTACTTCCTTCAGAGCCTCTCCCTTCCTTCTTGTACTTACTGAGCTGCTTCTCTCTTTAAGTTGGGGACTCTCAAATCCTGGAGACAGTTTGTAGGTAGAACTGAACTACGTCCCCTCCGTTGCCAATGCCGAAGGAGTGAATGCTGCACAAGGCCGACCCGGGGAGTCTTGTCACTGCCTCCATCCATCGCCACTCCCCAGCCTCTGCTGAGCGCTGAAGCTGCATCCGAGCTTTGCTTCCTGTTAACATGCTGGGCTCGATTTTGCCCTGGTTACACTCTTGATGACACCAGATACATTTGGAGCCGGGTGTTGCAGGCTTGGATTCAGTCTCCCTGTACAGGTTCCCCTGGGCAGGCCATTTCCATGCTCTCCAGTTACGCCTGTTTCCTCCTGTGTGACATGGGGTTGGGACCACCAACCCCGTGTTTCACAGGGCTGCTGAGCTCCCATGAGATTATAGATCATGCTGAAACATTTTACAGTGTAAAGTTCTCTCCCGTTGTGAGTAGTTGTTTTTATTGTGGGTGTGGATGGGATGGGTGGGGAAAAGCATATCAGGGTTTCCAACAAGAAAATGAGTGTCATTGTATCTGCCAATTAGACTAATTATTAAAGCATTAGATCTTTACTTATAGGGAGTTAGTTGTTCTACTCAGACTAGAACCTCGGTGTTTGTTCTAGAATCACTCTTCTCTGGCTGTTTCTTACAGACTAACACAGAAGTATTTCCTGGCGGTTTATGTGAGGTCTCTGGAGTTTCTCTCTGGTTCCCAAGGCTGCCCACTAGATTATAACACTGTACACACGAAAACATCGGCTGAATGTTGTCTCTCCATCCAGCTTTCTCTTTAATTTTCCTGACCATATGGTATAGGTTTTGTTTCGTTTTGTTTTAAAGACGACAACAGTTCGAAGCATTCTCAGCAGATCTCAGGGGCTGAATGATGTCTTTCAGACTTCCAGCTAGAATCTGCACAGAAATCCAGTGTCAGATCGTGTCACCCCACTTTCTGGTTCAGATCACAGTGTCACTTACTTGTGGCCTTTCAACCATCGCAACCCCAGGAAATGTCTTCTGTCTGAATGTGGAAATGTCTTTTACTTAATCTGTCTTACCTCAATTTTTTTTTTCTTTTAACAGATATGGAGGCTAATCACCAATTTCTTATTTTTCGGTCCAGTGGGATTCAATTTTTTATTTAACATGATTTTTCTGTATCCTTTATTAAGTGGGATCAGCGTAAGACCCGGCAGTCTGCGTAGGGAATACAGTGTAAGTTAAAGCTACTGAGGCTGCTTGTTCCTTTCGTAATGGTGACTTCCGGGTGCTGCCTTCATGGTACAGACTAGCCGGTCGGAAAGTCCTATTTTGAGGGTGTTGTTGGTTCCCGTTTGTTCTAATGGGAGGTGTTCACCCAAAGAGTGATTACACTTCTGCCTGTAAATCCCATACAGATCCCATCAAGGGAGAGAAGTGGATTCGTTGAGGCCTCTTTAGAGCATAGTATCAGCAGGGACCCAGGGACAGTGGTAAGTCCCAGAGTGTCGGTACAGGTCTGGGAGCCCCGCAGTGGCTTCTTGGGGGCTGGAGAACGGGAGATCTCCCTGGATCTTGGTTGTGGGTTCTACCGGCTGGAACGACAGTGTGGAATGTCTGCCCAGCCGGCCACGTCCTGCTTGTTGAAAGAGGGGAAGGAGGTGCTCTGGACAGGTGCTAATTGGGCCCCTGAACGGGGATCCCTCCTGTACCTGACCGCCTGGATTGAGAGGGAGTTACAGCCCAGCGTGCAGGAGACCGGGCCTTGTCAGGGTGTGATGGGACCCCTGCCGGACGGATTCCTATGTGATACACCGTCCTGGTAAGTTTCTAATAATGAGATCTTTTCCTCATGATACGTCTTTATTAACTGAGGTGTAGAAAGGCTGAATCTGCCTGGCCTGCCAAAGCAGATAGTCAGGCAAGGCCTCTTGCCGGGCGCGTCTTACGAGTTAGCTTGTGAAACAGCAAAGTGGCTCTGATCGTGGTGGGGCTGAGCTTGGGGCAGACAACCGAGCTCTGAAAAGGTTCCATAAGTCCCCGCAAGCACACGTGCGTGTGTGGCCTCGGGCTTTGCTTCCCAGCCCGGAGCTGTGTGTGCCACAGGTGGAGCTGGTCTTCCTGGTGCCTAAAATGCTGGGCGACAGTGACGTCCCCACGCTACCCCTGCGAGCTACGTGCTCGCAGAAGCGAAGATTTGGCTGCGTACGGCTGACGTGGCGGCCAAGCGCACTGCAGTCGTATGTTAAAGTTGAGCTTTTTCCCACTTCTGTGCTTACCGTTTTCTTAACTTGGAACCTAAGATACCGCTACTGTCGAATGCTAGAAGAAGGCTCATTCCGAGGCCGGACGGCAGACTTTGTATTTATGTTCCTTTTTGGTGGATTCTTAATGACTGTATCCTTCAACAAGTAGAGCAAACGCGGGAAAACACTCGGGAACACTTTCTGTCTTGCTGAAGCCTCCGCCTGCCCTCCACAGTCCGCTGGACGTGCTTAGCATGTCCACAGAGTGGCCCTCCAGACCGTAGCTGCGGGCACGGCGGATTGCACAGGGTCGTCTTTGTGAGCACGTCTGAGCCGCGGGGTGGGCGAGCCAGAGGGCGTTTAGCCCAGGTGGGTGACTGTTAACTGCCCAGGTACAGGATTGTCCGTGCGTTTACTTTTTGTTGTGGGTGGAGGGAGAGAGAAAGAATCCTAAGCAGGCTCCACGCCCAGCGTGCACCCCAGCACTGGGCTCGATCTCACGACCCCGAGATCATAACCAGAGCCAGAACCGAGTCTGACGCTTAATGGATTGAGCCAGCCAGGCACCCCTCGGTGTGTGTACTTTTGAACTAAGTTGGTAAGACATTTATTTGGTCGCTATCAAAACTGATAAATTATTATCATTTAGATTTGAACAGAGTCCGGTCGGACAAGATGCTTTGGATCTAGCTGGTTTTACTCACCTCTTTAAAGGTGCTAATCGTGAGTGAAATTTAATGTAATGATTGACCAAGGAATTAATATAATTTCCAAATAGTCAAGAACTTCCTGGGAACAGAATCTTCATGGGAAGCAGCTACTGTCCAGGTGTTTTGGCCTCTGCTGATTTTTGCCTGGTTGCTCTGGGTAATCATTTTCAGGGTTTTTTTCCCTCTGAAGACGAACGACTGTGAGACTTCCTCACCTCAGGCCTCTGCTAGATCATACCCCCTCGTTGCCTTCCCTCACTGTACACGTGCGACGCAGAGATCTTCCTTAACGCCGTCCGCTAGCTGTTTGGTCTGTTCGTGAGCTTGGTTTTCCTGGGCCAGGCCTTCACGATCATGCTCGTCTACGTGTGGAGCCGGAGGAACCCATACGTCCGCATGAACTTCTTCGGCCTTCTCAACTTCCAGGCCCCCTTTCTGCCCTGGGTGCTCATGGGCTTTTCCTTGCTGCTGGGGAACTCAATCATTGTGGACCTCTTGGGTAAGAGTCTTGCAACTTCCTGTACCACTTTCTGTGTGAGTGTACTTTGCTCCTGGTTTCCATATCCGGCACTCCACACGACTGTCTCGGGGTCATGTAGCAGTTGTAGGGTCAAAGATTACAGCGTTCTTTAATTTTGAGTTGTCGTATTGACATTCCTTCCTAAACATGGGGACTTTGTGTTGGCAGGTGCACCGGCCGTCAGATTTTCATCCTCTCCTTGTTCTTTGTTTCTGGGTGACTCTAGGCATTGCGGTCGGACACATATATTTTTTCTTGGAAGACGTATTTCCCAATCAGCCTGGTGGAATCAGAATTCTGAAAACACCATCTATTTTGTGAGTATCCGATGCCGGGTTGCGCGTTCTTGGCAAATGATGTGGGGCAGGCTCCGTGGTCTGTGTTCTTGCAGGGCTCCTGGTGCTCTGGTGCTCGGGTCAGCATTTGCAGATCGAGCCCCAGACTGCGGTGGTGGATTTGGGTTGGGTTGGACCAGATGGTGCCAGACTCGTGCACAAGTGAGCTCCACGAGCCTGGGGCGTCCCAAAGGTGAGGTCCCAGGGTGGAGCCTGCTGGGTTCCTGGAGAGCCGCTGTCGGAACTCCCAGGGGCCGGGCAGCAGAACGGGCCACACCGACCCTAAGGCAGATTCTGGTGGTGGGACTCCTGGCCTTCCAGGGAACAGGGGAAGGAGAGCTAAGCCATGAGGCGGCCTGGGAAACCAGGGTCTGTAGGCCGACCTGCTGACTGGCCGTGTGACGTGAAAGTCCATCTCTGTCTTGCCCCTCCCTTCCCTGAGAGGGGAGCTTCAGTCTGTGGGACCTCTTTCTCCAGAGGGTTGTGTCCTTGAGACCTGCTGCATTTAGGAGTAAAATGTGAGTTTTTGCATAAAATGTTGGCTGTCACATAGTTAAGCAAAGCAGAGAGCCCGGTCCTCCAGAGCCCTCCCACTTAGCAGGACGCTGGCGGTCACCGTGGCCCTTTTCACACATGCTCTCCCCTCTCTTCCTGCATGGGGCTAAATTTTTTTAAATGCTCTTTTCAGTGTAGCATGTTGTAATCCTTTTTCCATGATGAATGTCCTGCGGAGCTGTAGCAGCCACATGGTCCCACGTGGCAGGACACTAGCACCGTGGGCCCCACCCCTACTGACGGCGCCGGCATCCCCAGAATTGGGATTGCGGTGATGGTCGTCAGCAAGTTGCTATGGGGACTGGGTGCTCAGGCTGATGCTTCTCCCGGCCCCGTGGAGCTCCTGTACCCTGCGGCCTTGTCCGACGGCAGAGGATGGTTTATTTTTCCCCAGGGTGATAGCTGGAAGATGCTGTCTCGTTTCTATGGTCTGTTTTTTATGATTTTATTTTATTTTGGAAACTGTTTCAGACTCAAACTACAAATCCTGCAAAGGACTTTTTCTTCCTTAGGTATGTGAAAGTAAACTGTCAGATCCCCTGTGATGCGCCGCACCCCCCTCCCCACCCCGCCCCAATGAGTGTGGATTTTCCATGAAGAAGGACATTCCCCTACGTAGTCACAATCAGGAGAAACCTGAGTCCACAGGCCCAAGCCACTCCTGGCCGTTGTTCCAGGAAATGCTCTTGCCGGGAGAGCCCGGCTCAGGCCCAGTGTTGCGCTGACGTGTCACACCTCTTGGGTCCCTGCCGGGTTGGAAGAGCTCCAGAGTCTTTCCTTGAGAGTCTTTCCTTGACGTCACCACACTGATGCTTCTGTGGCCGCCCGGCCTGTTCTGTAGGACGTCCCACCTCCAGGGCTAGTCTTGGGTCCCTCACGTCTAGCTTCAGGTCACACGTTTTTGGCAGGAGTATCAGAGAAGTGACCCCGTGTCCTCCCCACGCTGTCCGCGGAGGATTTCCGTGCGCTCATTGGTCACGGTGGCAGCAGCCACTCCGATGACTTGATGAAGGTCGGTCCTGAAGCTGCCTTTGTTCCCCTGGTGATTGTTCCGGGGAAGGCACCCAGACTCAGCCAGCCACCCTCTCCTGATCCTAGATCATGAGTGAGTTGCGGCCCTCGTTATCGTTGTTGCTTTGGTGTTCGTGTGGCCCCAGATCTGGACAACAGGAACCCCTTCACACTGGCTTCTGATTACTGTCAACATGGCCCATCACTTTTTTTCTCTTTATTGTCAAGAGATTTATTATTTTCTGGCCAGACAAGTTCTCCCAGGTTCATCTTCTGCTCTCCCTGATGTGGTCTTAGAGTCAGCCGTGTCTGCAAGAGCCCTGGTTCCTTTCTCCTGGGGATCCAGGGGACGGAAGCCCCAGCGCCGGTGCTGGATGAGCTCACGGCCCGACCGGGACCAGAGCAAGGGTGGCCTGCCATGCACTGCAGACCTGTGTGTTTTTTAAAAACGTGGGGTTACTGACATGCTCAGCTCTAGGACAACTTCATATGATACATTCTAGGTGGGGTTTTTTTCCTCTATGTTTTTTCTCTAATATTTTATCATAAAAATTTTCAAACTCGCAGAAAAGTGGGAAAAGTTATATGGCAATGAATGCCATTTACTCACCACACAGGTTCTGTGGTTAATATTTTACTATTCTTGCCTTTTGTATGTCTGTCCGTGCCGGTATCCTTTACGCTCTGAGTACCTGTAGTGCGTGTGACACTGACTGGGGTCTTCGATTTCTCTAGAGCAGAACACGCACCACAGGCGTGTCAGCTGACAGTTTCTGGACATGCACCAACCCGTGGGGCCCAGACTCCTCTCGGGACAGGACCCCAGAAGGTCCCGACCTGCGGCTCCCGTCTGTCCTACGCCATCCCCCAGGGAGCAATGGCCAGACTGGTTGTGTGGCTGCAAAATGAGCCGTGCCTGCCCCTCCCCGCATCAGGAGCGGAGTCCTCCAGGACACGCAGAGGTGCTCCTTGCTGTGCGGCCGCTTCCGGCCAAGGCAGCTGTCTGCCATCCGCCTCTGGGGTTGCATGTGGCAAGGGTCTGTTCCCAAGTCTGGGGTGGTGTCCAGAACCTCCTTGCTCTCACTGACACCTGACCCGGTGGTCATTACTCTCTCTACCTACCTTGTGCCCCGCGTGTGAAATCAGCCTCTCGTCCCGGTCCTGCCGGCCCCCTGCTTAGACACATTTCTCCTCCTACGCTGCCCACACGCCCCGTGGCGGGCTGCCCTCCTCGAGCCTCCTCCAGCTTCGCCACCCTGCACCGGGCCCATGCATGTGTGCCCCCCTGCAGCCCCAGGATGTCCCCCCAGCCCACTCGGGGCCACCGCACCCCCACTTTCTCGCTTGTGCACCCGTGTTCTGTCCCGTATGTGTTAGGGAAGTACAGGAGGCCCTGCTGTTGCACATGCTTTCTTTTCATCATCACAAAAGCGAATGTGTTCATGTTTATTGGCCTTTGGATTTCCTTTCTGAGCTGCCTTTTACACTCTGTGTTTCTGCTGGTGTGTGTTTGCTTGCATTGTTAGTTTGTAAGACTTCAGGGAGCTCATGCTGGGGTACAGATGCGTTCTCTGACGCCACTATGACATGGAAGCTTTCAGATACATTCTGCTTGGACCGGCTGCAGGCAGTGTCCAGTGTCGTTAGAAACAAGAGTTAGAAACAAAATGTCAGGGCACCTGGATTGCTCAGTGGGTTAGCCTCTGTCTTCGGCTCAGGTCATGATCCCCGGGTCCTGGGATCAAGCCCTGCATCGGGCTCTCTGCTCAGTGGGGAGCCTGCTTCCTCCTCTCTCTCTGCCTGCCTCTGCCTGCTTGTGATCTCTGTCAAATAAATAAATAAATCTTTAAAAAAAAAAAAAAAGAAAATGCTAAGAACGGATGTTTTAAGGGTTCTTTAAGGACAACTTGAGTGACCATCCTAACGAGATTGTAAAAGTCTTCTGGACACTGACTGTCCTTTCCTGTGATCTGCGTTAATTTGTCTTGGAATGATCTGTGAGTTAACTTCAATTGTGATAAGATCTACATAACATGGACTGTGTCACGTTACGCATCTCAGATGTGCAGAGTCACAGCCTTAGTGCCTGGCATGTTTCTGTGCCTGCCGTCCATCCTTACACCTCTCGATCCTGCAGAAGTGGAACTCTGTCCCCAGGACCTCACTCCGCTCCCTGCCCCCAGCCTCGGCTGGGACGACGCCACTCTCGGTTCCTCACACACATGAGATCACACGGTATGGGTCCGGGTCTGGCCACGTGTCCTCAGGGCTCATCCATGATGTGGCAGGTGTCAGAGCCTCCTTCCTTTCTAAGGCTGGATACTATCCCGTTGCATGGACGGACCCTTTTCTCAATCCATCCGTCTCCTGGCGGGTACAGAGTGATACCCTGGTTGTGGGGAGACATTCATGGTAAATTTAGTGAAAATGAGGTTATAAAACAAATAGTGTGATCTAACTCCCATAGAATCACACAGAGGAAAGTTCTGGAAGAATGATGCCCACACCCACCATGATTCTCTTTGGAGATTTAAAATACTTCTATGTATTTTCTGTTTTCTCTACAACAAACATGTATTGCTTTTTGTCGTAAGAAAAATAAAAAGAAAAGTAACGTTCTGGAGGTAAAGAGTTAACGTGAACATGCCTGTGAACACCTTCCAGTGCGGTGCCTGGGGGCAGGTGTAGCGTGTGTCCTTCAGACGAAACCCCGGGGTCCTTCCCAAGGTGACTCGGCGCCAAGTGTCTCTATCGCTGTCTTTCAGGAAGGCCGTTTTCGATACGCCAGAGGACGACCCAGATTACAACCCGCTGCCCGAGGAGCGGCCGGGAGGCTTTGCCTGGGGCGAGGGCCAGCGCCTCGGCGGTTAAAGTGGCAGGTGCCAGCCACCAGCCCCAGCTGGCAAGGACTCGATGACCCGCCTGTTGGGATTCTTCTATGCTTCGTGTTGTGAAAGTGTGGACGCTTTGGGCGGCCTGGCAGGTTCTGACTCCAGAAGCACTTTACGGAATGGTACACTAACGGATCCAGAATGCGCTCGGCTCGGCTGGCCGGCGGCCCCTCGCCGCTCCGGCCCTGGAAGTGTGATCTCTCGGGGCCAGTGTGCCGGAGCAACAAATACCCCACCACCTCTGGCCCCAAGCCCCCGAGTGCTTGAGTCCTGGGGTGTCAGGCAGAGCTCCTCCTCCTCCTCTTCTTTGCTAGACGAGGCCGTGGGGTAAAAGGGAAGTTTCAGAGAGGACACAATAAAACTGAGTTGCATCTCTCACTGAACGCAAGCTTTGGTGTGTGATCTTTTAAGGGACGACGCGGGTTCTGGCCCTGCCGTGCAGGCCTGGGCTTGCAGCAGCTCCGGGCCCGCCCGTCCCTGGCCTGCGCAGCTTTCGGCAGGATGGCGTTCCAGGATGGAAGGACGCGGCCGGTGCGCCGTGGCTGTCCACACCTGTCACTCACAGAGCAGGAGGAAGCAGGAGGAAGACGGGCCGGTGGTGTCTGCATAGCTTGCTTTCCGTCTGGGTTTTGCAGAACCACAGGTTGTCAGATGAGGCAAAATGGTGGGTAGGGTGGTTCTCGCATCAGCAGGAAGAGCACTGAGGAGGGCCGGCTTGGGGAGCCTGTGACATCCTAGCAACTCCGCTCCGCTTCTGCATTAAGAGCTCTGCAGGAGAAGCCACGTCATGGCCACCCTTTTGGAAGACCACAGAGAGCTCGGTTTTAGGTATGGGGTGTTCACTTGGGGGCCAGATGAGCAGGCCCATGTTAGGTAGGAGTCTGAGTCCTGGGCTGGTTGCACATGGGTCATTTTGCTTAAGGAAGAGCGCACAAGCTTTTCCGAGCCAAGCACCCGGTTTACCTTCCCATCAGGTAGACCTTAGGGTCCCAAGGAAAGGAGAACTGATGTCTGTGACTCCATAAAGACCTGTCCGGAATACTGATTCCCCTGGGCCCGGCAGGTTTGTGCTCACGGGGTCTAGTCACTGAGGGGACCCACAGCCCGAAGTGGACCCCTGTAGGGGAGGGACGGCCACGGGTGGTTCTCGCAAGCGGTGCAGAAGTGTGGACCGTTTCCCCAGCAGTCGCACCGTGGGCAAGTAGGAGCTCCTTTCCAGAGTGAGATTCCCCCCCCCCCCCCCCGAGAGCTGAACATGGTTCAGAGTAAGTGGGGACCTTCAGGGGGTGTAGTGAAGGGGAAAGTAAACATGAACGTCTTCCCACTGCTTGTGCACGACTGACAGAAACACCGATGTTGGACCTGCCGCTGGTCAGAAACTTGGAACACAGGTGTTGTAAATTTATGCAACGGGGTTGTAGATGAGACGGCTTTTTTTCCTAAGCAATGGCAAAAAAAAAAAGCTTGAAATGCCAACCTGAGAATGTACAATCCTTACAGAATTCTATAATTTTGTCATATCTTGTCTCTGTTCAAGGAAGCTCGAATTTAATTAGAAGGGTTTGTTGTTTTGTCATTTTTTAAAATTTTTATTAAGTTCAGTTAGCTAACACATAGTACATCCTTAATTTTTGATGTAATAATTAGGAGGGGTTTTTTTTAATTATTTAGGGTCTAGAAATAAGTTTCTCTGGTTTTAAGTAGGGGACGTCCGTCCATATGGATGATGAGAAAACAGGAGACCGGTTCAGCATTTGTGACCTAAGAGTGCTCACCGCTGTTACAGAATGAGAATTCCAAGGATCCCCTTCCGTGTCCTGGGCAGTGTGGGCACTGACCACTGATCCCACCCATGGGGCGGGCCCCCTGCCACAATGGAGAGGCCCCTTCCCCACCTCACCTCTCCACCCCGACTCTTAAAGAACCAGCTGTTTCCTCCTGCGGTGAGAATTGGTAGATGGAATTTTGTGCCCAGTCTCCCCCACACAGAGCTGGGTTCTACCTGTAATACTGACAGCACACCTGACGGAGGCAGGGTTTGCGGTTGGAGAAATCCCGCAGACGTTCCTGAGGAAGCCATGGGCGTGCGCCTCGCACCTCCCTAGGAAACGGGATTTCCACACATTTTTGGTGTGTTTTCTAAATTAGGTATTTCCGTTCGTGTCTCTCTCCCATCTGTCCTTTCTTCTGTCCCTCCTGTGGGTCCCGCTGGCTCTCCCACCTCGTGTGTGGTCTCTCCATGTACAGAGCAGAGCGCCAAGCCCTGGGTCATTGCGGCAAAGCCCCCGCTCCATCTGGAGCCTGTGGAAACCAGGGGACACCGAGCAGTTGGGTGAGGGGTCCCCGGACCTGTCCCGTCTCCCCGACAGCTGGGTTTGGGCAAGTGAGTGCTCTGGTGGTGATATGGCAGGGTTCTCCATGCTGTGGGACCGTCCCCAAAGCTGCTGGTGTCATTTCCTGAGTATGCATTAACGTCGTTGAACTTGACGCAAACAAGCCCCTTCTCTGCTCGGAAGTCTGTGGTGATATCGTAGCCTCCAAATCCAACGTGCCCTGCTTGTCCCTAGCAGGGACCGAGCTCTCTTCTCAGCCTGGCCTGTTCCTGGCACTGAGGATCTCCTGACTCTGAGGCCTCCTTCCCTGTCTTTCTTTGGATCCCTATGAGCTTCAAGTCTGTGGTGCGCCCTCACACCAAATGACTAATGGTCTTGCTCCGCTCCTGGCTGGTCCACCAATGTGAGTCTCCTCTCCCTCGGGAGAATGTGCGCCCCAGGAGGGCAGGTCCACATACCCCCCACGCACACAGGTGCTGAATAGACACTTCGTTTACCTGCCAGCAGACTATTATCTGGTGTTCTTAATTCTACGGCCGCTAACGTGTATCTGAAAGCGGAGTGGGGCCCAAGTGCATGTGTGTGCTCCTGCCGCCGCAGGCTCCTGGGAAGAGCACGTGGCCCAGTGAGTGTCCCAGGGCAGCTAGAGATGAGCCCCCTCTGAGGAGTCCCCTCTTGGAAGAAGGATCCTAACATTCTTTGAATAGTTATCTTAGGATGGGCTGCGTCCGCACTGGAGACCTCCTCCGGACCTCCCGTGGGGGTGCACAAGACTGGCTGGTGCCTGCTCAGGAGTTTAGGCTTCAGTGCTCCCCTTCACGGGCAGCGAGGCCACAGCACAGTGGTTCACTTTGCCTGCACCATTGTTAAAATTGGGACCAACATTTACAATGGACAGATTTCACATGAAAATCTTTATTTGGGGGGTGCCTGGGTGGCTCAGTGGGTTAAAGCCTCTGCCTTCGGCTCAGGTCATGATCCCAGAGCCCTGGGATGGAGCCCCACATCAGGCTTTCTGCCCAGCAGGGAGCTTGCTTTGTCCTCTCTCTCTGCCTGCCTCTCTGCCTACTTGTGATCTCTATCTGACAAATAAATATTTTTTTTTTAAAGAAAATCTTCATTTGGGGCTTTTCTTGAAAAAATGGGAAGATCTGGCAAGGCCAGACCTGCCTGGCGGCTACTGCTTAAAAGTAACAGGCTCACAGCTGCTTCTAGAGATAGGCCATGGGCTCCTCCAGAAGCTACTTTCCTCGTTCACATTCCCTCCCAGACTCGCCATTGGGCACATACATGTGTCTCCCTCTGGGGGGTTAGTCTGGAAAGCGCCCGGGAAAAAGCACAGATGTGGGTCTGTTAGACACAAGGTCCATAATCTGAGAGTAAACATTTACGTACTGCCATGATGTGAAAACTCCTATGTTGATGTGATGGTATTTGGAGCTGGGGCCTTGGGGAGGGGCTGAAGTCCTTTGGGAGCAGCCCTCACACCCAGATGGACGCTTTATCAAACTGCTGCAGAGAAATCCCCTGGTCCCCACCTTGCGGTGAGGACAAGGCAGTGGGCAGCGGCCATGAGCCACACGAGCCACAGGGCAGCCTCGCTGGTGCTTCCCGGCCTCCCGGGCTGCGAGCAGTGGCAGCCCCTCAGCCTGTAATGGTTTTGTTACTGCCACCTGAACAGACCAGTTCCTTCCCTTTCAGTTTTGGCAGTCTGGGGCTGCCTCTTTTTTTCTTTTTTGCTTGTTTTGTTTTGTGAGTGAGCTGCCTTTCTAAGTTAATATTTCTGGGTAGGAAGTGGCATTTTCTCAGTTTATTCCGAACACGCGTGTGCTGTGAACTCAGCACGCACATTCTCAACCATCCTTGATCATGACACAGTCAGCTCCTGGAGGAAAGGAGAAGGATTTTTAACAGGTTTACATATAGGATGCGTTTCCCTGAGCTGGACTCCAGAGGATGCCTAAAGTTCTTCAGGAGGCTGAAGCATCCCGGGATCAAAGAAGTGCGCCAAGAATTCTCTGGAAGTATTTCCTGCCACTGTTTCTGCCACGAACCAGCTGCTGAGAGCTTTGGAAGGAGACGATCTCCTGGTTTCATCCTGTCTTCCCTGCTGAAGTTCTGAATCTTTTCATTGATAGGGGGTGTGACACCTGGGCCAGGCACCCTCACTGAAGAGTTCTGCCTGGGGGAGAAGGAAGGTGCTGGGAAGGACGGGAGTTGGGGAAGGAGGGAGCTGGGAGGGAGCAGGGAAGGAGCTCGGGGCGAAGAGAGAACCGCAGTCACCGCGGGCCACTGCACCCCTGTCTCTGCTGGCCGCTGACGCAGACCCCCGTCCTTGGAACACTGGGTTGTCAGCAGCACATGCTACAAGACCGTCCCCTGCCCCGACAGCAGGTGAGCGCCAGCACCCTTGCGCTGCGACGTGGGGCCGGCCCGTGACTTTCCTGGTGTCGGAGGCTGGTCCTCGGGGCTGGGGTCGGGATGCAGCACACGAGGGCACGGAGGGTCAGGTGACACGGGAAGCAAGGGCAGAAGAAAATCGGACTTCCTCAGCACCAGCAGGAGTCCTCGGAGCAGAGTGACCATCCCTCAGGGGCTCAGGGGCTGACACCTTGCTGAGGACACGGAGCAAGCCCAGCCCAGCCCTGAAACCTGAAGCACCTGAACGTTTAAAAAAGCCTTTGGGGGGGCGCCTGGGTGGCTCAGTGTGTTAAGCCTCTGCCTTCGGCTCAGGTCATGATCCCAGGGGCCTGGGATCGAGTCCCGCATAGGGCTCTCTGCTCAGCGGGGAGCCTGCTTCTCCTCATCTCTCTCTCTGTCTGTCTCTCTGCCTATTTGTGATCTCTCTCTCTGTCAAATAAATAAATAAAATCTTTAAAAAAAAAAAAAAAAGCCTTTGGGAACTTCCTTTACCTCTAAACACCCGAGACACACGCGGGCAACCGGCCCCAGGCCTACGGCCACACCGGCCGCGGGGAGTCCCGACGCGGCTCACCAGCCGGTAACAGTCCCAGCAGCAGCAGTCGCCGCTCGGCCGGAACCGGCTTCCGATCCCCGCGGCAGCCCCTCCCGGCCCGCTCCCGCCCCCGCCGCGCTAGCTCCCGGCCTCCCTCCGTCGCACCTGGGGCCGAGCCTCTTCCGGCCCCGCTTTGCCCTCGCCGCCGCAGGCCCCCAGTGCATGCCGGGGGTCGTAGTCCTTCGCGGAGGCCGGCGGCAGCGGCCATGAGGTCATCGGTGCGCGCCGCGGCGCGGGGCAGGAAGGGGCGCACGCGCCTGCTGCGCGCCGCCGGGGCCGGCCTCCGGTCGCGGCGCTTGCTCGACATGCCCGAGGAGGCGGGCTTCCCGCCCGCCAAGAGGTTCCGGCCGGGCTGCGGGCCCCCCGGGGGGCGCGTGCTGATGCTGCTGACCGCGGGCGGTAGCGGCGGGCGCCGGAGGCCGCAGCCAGCCCTGGCGCAGCCCGCGGCCGGCGTCTACCCCGAGGCGGTGGAGCGGCAGCGCCGGAGCCTGCCCATCTTCGCGGCGCGGGGGCAGCTGCTGGCCCAGCTCCGGGCCCTGGACAGCGCCGTCCTCATCGGTGAGTGGCCCGAGGGGCTCGGGGGAGGTGCCCCGCCGCTCCCCCGAGGCGCCCCCCCCCCCCGCCGGCGGGCCGCCCCCCACTTGCCCCGCAGTGGGGCGAGCGGGAGACTCCGGGTCTCTGAGGGCGGCCGGCGGGGGAGGACGGAGCGCGCGGGGGCGAGCCTGCGGCGAGGGAGTGAGCCGGCCTGACGCGAGGTCGCAGCCTCTGGGGCGGCCTGGGTATTCGGGGCAGGGCAGGGGTCTCCAGCGTCCAAGTCGGGACGAGCGTCCAGAGGACCGAGCAGATGAGCCCGCAGGAGGAGGGAGACCGGGAGGGCGAGGATCAGCGGGCTGGAGTCGTAGGAAGAAGGGGGACAGATGCAGCCGCTAGACCCCTGCAGGACTTGGGGAGGGGGTGTTCCGAGTGTGCCGAGTGTGCCTCCCGCCGCGCGCTCCTCCGGCGGGGCGGGGCGACGCGGATCGTCACTGGGTTGCGGACCGAGTAGGCGGGCAGGTGAGGAAGGCAGTGAGAGCGGGCTTCGGCTGGAGGGAGGGAAGAGAACGGAGGGGAAGAGCTCGGTGGAGGCCGAGGCGAAGGAAGCGAGGACGGAGAGCCGGCAGAGAGAGAGCGGAGACGGGGGCGGGGGGTGCCTGGAAACAGAGACCAGATGTGGAGCGGGTCAGGAATAGGGGGAAGGACGTCCTGGAGGCCCAGGGCTGGCGACAGAAGGGGAGCATGGGTGTGACTGGGGAGGAGGCTGGAGGGGAGGTAGAGGGAGCGCCCACGTGAGGACCCGAGTTCTGTGGAGTAGGTGGGGAGCTCTGCTGGGAACAGCAGTCAGGGGGCCTCAGGTAGCCCCTTGGGGAAGAGGGGGACCCTGCCAGGCTGCAGAAGGGAGAGCAGGATCCGGGGTGGTGCTGGCATCCAGGGACATTGGCCCCAACACAGACTCCTGTCTTCATCTGCACGGATGGGCTGTTTTGCTTAGCCATGCCCAGGGGTCTGGTGGAGGAGGAGAAAAGCTGGACAGGGAGACATTGATCTGCATTTGGGGTTTTGCCTGGTAGTTTCAGCAGGAATGCAGCAGAGTAATCACAGTCCTAGTCTTGATTCTGGGCTGGGTTAGGAGGATGAGCAGAGTGGGAAGTGCAAGCACCATGGCATGTAGGGCTGTAAGGTCAGAGATTCTTAGTGGTCGCCGGAGGGGATCGATACCCAGGTTTACTGAGTTCTTTGTTCCATTTGGGGACAGTTAGAGGAACCCCCTGAGGGTGGTGTATGCTGGATGCTCAAGTTCAGAGAAGAGACAGGTAGACCCTCCCTGCCTTCCAGGACCTGCAGTGTTGGCACACAGTATGAGGTGCTCGTGCTGGAGGAGAGGCACACAAGGTACCAGAGATAGATTAGGAGGAGGCCACCAGGGCAGCCCCAGGGAGAGTGTGAGCTCTGACTCATCCTGTAAAGTGTGCGGGCAGACCTGGTGCCAGACCTGGTGATGGCAGGCAGGTGTGGGCCGGGGTGGGGCCAGAAGGAAAGGGCAGAATCTGGAATGGAATGGTGGGGTGTGGGGGCCGTGGAGTGGGCATGGCTCTGGGTGTGCCCAGCTACATCTCATTTATTCTTCTGAGAAGTAACCGTTTTCTGTTACAGTTGTGTTCCCTCCTTAGGTTTTTTGTGCAGGTTACTTGTTACTGAACATTTACATTGTTTCCAGCTGTTTGCTCCCCAAACCAAGTTGAATAGCATGAGTCTGAAGCTACATTTGTCTCTGCCTCTTTATTTCCTCAAAACCAGTTCCCGCAAGTGGATGTGTGCCTGGAGGCTGTAAATATTTTAAAGGTGTTTCTGATACAATGTGGCCTTCCCAGACTAATTCCGAGAACACTGCTCCAGCTGTACACACCAGTGCCTATTTTCCTGGGGCTTTATCAACCTCTAGTTCGTGAACTTTGTGTTAATTTGCATGTAAGTGAGATTTATCTTCTGTCTCAGGGGAAACTGGCTCCGGGAAGACGACACAACTCCCACAGTACCTCTACGAAGGGGGGATCGGCCGCCAGGGCGTCATTGCTGTGACCCAGCCGCGCAGAGTAGCTGCCATCTCTCTGGCCACTAGAGTCTCCGACGAGAAGAGAACTGAGCTCGGGAAGCTGGTACCTCACCTCCTTCTCTGCTGACAGCCCGCCCGCATGGCACTTCTCTGAGCCAGGTTCCGGGATGCCGGGAGGCTCTCTCTTCCCCGGCTTGCTCAAGCCTGAGTCTGTCACTCGTTCCTCCGACGTCACCTGTCTGTGCATATGCTTTGTGTTCAGAGTCTGTCGGCAAGTCGGATGAATTAGTTGCTTTCCGCAAGTGTTCTTGAGGCTTCAGTAACCTCTGTGAAACCTCTGTGTGTCTGAGAGATCGTAAGCATTTCTTTAGCTTACAGTGCGTGCGGAGATCGAGCCCTAGACCTGTGGGTACGGCAGCTTCGCGCATGTTTGCGCACTTCGCTTTAAAACATCTTACCTTTTCTTGTCTTTCTGGAGCTTTAAGTTTCTCAGCAGCTGGGGTGAGAGTCTAGTTTCAGATTTTTTTTTTTTTTTTTAAGATTTTATTTATTTGACAGAGACAGCAAAAGAGGGAACACAGCAGGGGGAGTGGGAGAGGGAGAAGTAGGCTCCCTGCTGGGCAGGGAGTGGGACGTGGGGGCTCCATCCCGGAACATGGGGTCATGACTTGAGTGGAAGGTGAAGGGCTAACAGCTGAGCCTCCAGCACCCCGAGTTTTAGTGGTGCTCATTATTGCAGTTAAAGGGACCCGTCCACTGCCTGTCCGTGCCCGAGGGCGCGGGGCCATTCCCCAGGAGGGCACACATGTCTGGGGGTGCCGGGCACCTAGCAGCTGCTCAGCCCAGGCCCACTGAGCCCGCGGTTCCTCGCGCAGGTGGGCTACACCGTGCGCTTCGACGACGTCAGCTCGGAAGACACCAGGATCAAGTTCCTGACAGACGGCATGCTTCTTCGGGAAGCAATCTCCGACTCTCTGTTGCGCCAGTACAGCTGTGTGGTCTTGGACGAGGCCCATGAGCGGACGGTCCATACCGATGTGCTCTTTGGGGTGGTGAAGGCTGCCCAGAAGAGGAGGAAGGAGCTGGGGAAGCCACCTCTCAAAGTAGGTGTGGCTCGCGTCCAGGAGAGGGAGAGGCCTGTTACCGGGCGGCTGCTGGCCCTGCTTCGGACAGGAGTCGGTCACCAGCGGTGCGCAGGGTGGGAAGCAGCAGGCGTGGGATGGGTGGGCGTGGCCTAGCCCTCTCACTCTTCCATCCTGTGCGCAGGTGGTCGTCATGTCCGCCACCATGGACGTGGACCTGTTCTCGCAGTACTTCGATGGGGCGCCCGTGCTCTACCTGGAAGGTCGGCAGCATCCCATCCAGGTGCTCTACACCAAACAGCCGCAGCAGGATTACCTGCATGCTGCGCTTGTCTCCGTCTTCCAGATCCACCAGGTATAGCGTGCTGCGCGTACCCGTGCAGATGGGGCTCAGCTCGCCGTCGGGGGCGTGCTCCCAGTGAGAGGAAACGCTGCCACCTTGGGCGCCCTGGGAGCTGGGCCATTGCCAAGTGTCACCGTGTCCTGCTGCTGCTTTCTTGCGGCGACTCGCATCCACTCTACAGAGGAAACCACTGGGCTCTGATGGGCCTCGCACCCTGGCTGAGCTGGGAGATGGCTTGGTCAGAGTGGACTGCGGGTGGGGTGCCCGCAGTGCTGCCCCCAAGGAAGGCATGTGGGCCGCTATGGCCTCACTGTGGGAGAAGCTGCTGTCCACCCAGTAAGGGTGATCCTTTAGAACTCCACTTTTTCAGAAAAACTGAATTACAGAGGCATTTCAAAATCTTCTTCTTTTGTTAAACATTTACTTAAGTTTGAATGATTAAATCCCCTCGTTTTGGTTCCCCTCATAAAATTTGACTGTTCGTACCTTCCCGTTAACTTTGTGAAAGAATCCAGAGGCAAATCTTTTAAAAACGATTTTTATTTTAATCTGAGGGGTGAGTGTGTAAAAAGTCAAAAAGGGCAGTAGTTCTAAGAGGGTCATAAGAACCAGCAGCTGGGGTCGTGGGTGGCTGGTCCCCTGAGGCCTCCAGATCTTGATGTCCGCTCAGGTGGTGATCTCATAGTCAGAAGCTCAGCCCCCTGGAGGTGGCGGGTTCCTGTCAGCCAGGAGTCTGCTTGAGAGTCTCTCTCTCTGCCTACCCTTCTCCTGCCTGCCGCTATGCACGCACCTTCTCTCCATCCCTCTCAAATCAGTCAGTCGGTCTTAAAAAAACCACCCAACAGCTGCTTTTACTTCCCCAGTCCAGATCCCATTGTTTCAGGGGACCTAATGGCTCTCTGAGCTGTTTAGTCTGGATTCGGTATTTCCAGCATTACCTGCCTACACTGCGGGTCTTGGCGCTGCTGGTTCCCCCCAGGCAGATGAGGCTATATCTTTAGCCTCCCTGGCCTCCTACTCCCCCCGCCTCTTAGCATAGACATGTCTCATGGTTTTCAGGCCAGTGGGGGGCATTACAGCATCACGACCCGTTGCCAGCAGGGCCTGTCCTGATGCCTCCTTCCTTATGCAACATAGTTGTATGAGTTTTCTGCATTCCCGTGGCTCATTTCCTCCCAGGTGTTCCAGCATCTATGGTCTGTCTGCCTGTCATCAGTATCTTTCCCGCGTTGGTATGCCGTCCGCTTTCTCCCGGAGCACCTTGTGCTGCCTTTCCACAGGGCGGGCAGCTCCCAAGCCTTGGCGCCGCTGTGTGGACGGGTCCTGTGCCTCCGGGTTGAAATCCATTCTGGCCTCCTGCCTGGCCGGTTAGAGGAGGGCAGGCTGTCGGGTTCTCATGGCCGAGTCCTGGGCCTTCCTGTCTTCTCCAGGGAGCGGGGCCGGGTCTTGTTCCTAGAGACCCTTCAGACCTCGCCCAGGCTGGAGCACCCTCGGCCCAGTCCTTCCCTCCTCCGTCTCTCAACACGGGTCCAAGCTTTGTCTCTGCTGCAACGTCTTGCTCTGGGCGCACCACCTCCCTGCGTGTAGAGGGAGGGACAGGCCGGCATGGGCCACAGATACACTAGATGCGGGACTGGATTTAACTGTAGCTCACTCGGTTGACCGCTCCAGGCACCTTCGGCGAGTGCGTGCTCCCCGAGGACACACCAAGTGTGGCCCACGCACCTCTCCACAGCGAAGAAAACCCATCTGGGAAGCTCGCTGGTGACCGCTCTCTGTTGCTGCAGCCCACGCTCTGGCAGGCACCTCCTGAGGCCACGCTTTCCCTCCTGCAGGAGGCGCCTCCTTCCCAGGACATCCTGGTGTTCCTCACGGGGCAGGAGGAGATCGAAGCCATGAGCAAGACCTGCAGAGACATCGCGAAGCACCTCCCGGACGGCTGCCCCGCCATGCTGGTCCTTCCTCTGTACGCCTCCCTGCCTTATGCCCAGCAGCTCCGTGTCTTCCAGGCGGCCCCGAAGGTGAGTACGCACCCGGCCTTTGTGGGCCCTTCCCCGGGCACCTGTGGGGTGGGGTGCTCGGGTACCAGATATGCGAGCCGCTAAGCCGTGGGACTGGAAGACCCAGGCCAGATGGGCCTCCAGGGCCTGGTGAGAACAGGGGGAGCGGGTAGACCACGGTGGGGGGTGGGCACAGGCGGTAGGTGACTGGTACATGAGGGGCTCTCCCCAGTCTGACACAGACCAGCTGCCTGTGCTGGCCGCACAGCACATCACAAGTGCTGGCTGCCCTCTGCTGAGCTGGCAGCATGGGGGCGGTCCAGTTGTGTCGACACGGAGGCCCCGAGAAGTGGAGAGATGGTGCTCAGGCAGTGGCTGGTGGGACCGGGCACCTAGCCACGCCTGCCGGTTCCTCTGCATCTCATCCTCTCAAATAAGCCTTAAGGACAGGAACCTCCCTGCTCAGTGTGAAGAATTCCCATAAGTCACGTGATCCTCGTTCCTGGAGAGCATGTGGGCTGTGGGAGCTACTGGTGGGCACTGTGCTGTGAAACCTCGGAGTTGTGTGTGTCACCTTCTGGTTTCTTCCTCCCTGCAGGGCTGTCGCAAAGTGATCGTTTCAACCAACATCGCTGAGACTTCCATAACCATCACGGGAATAAAACACGTGGTTGACACGGGCATGGTTAAAGCAAAGATGTATAATCCTGGTGAGGATGACGCCCACAAACCCCTCTTTTCCCCACAGCCTCTCCCAGCAAGCGCTTCCTGCTCAGACTCGCCGTGACCAGGGTGGCACCAGCCGCGCAGGTGACACGGTCTGAAAGCAGTCAGGTCCAGGAAGGGGGCTGGCAGCGGGAGCCCGGGGCCAGGCAGGGCAGGACGGGGGCCCAGGCTTTGCCAGCTTGAGGACCGGCTGGGCCTGGCCTGAGACTCCTGAGCAGCTGGGTGAGGGGGCTGTGCGGCCAGGGACCCCCGACACAGGGCAGGAGCTTTGTTGAAATGAATGTTCGAGCTTCAGGCGTCCTAGGAAGGAGATCCCCTAGGCCGAGGTGAGTGCCCACTGTCCCTGAGAGTGTGCGCTGGGAGCTTGCTGGATACGCTGGTCCTCCCATCTGCTTTCTGCACAGCTTGGTGCTACGGAGGATCAGAGGCAGTGGGGATGTCTGAGGACAGCACACCACCAAGGGTGCGGACTCGGAGGTAGCGTGTGGAAGGACTTGTTCCCTCGGGCCTGGCACAGAGCACACCTTTATCCAGGACCCATGCGACTCCTGGGTGTGACTCCCATCACACCACCTCAAGATCCTCTGACAGCGGAGCCGGGAGGGCCGTGCAGGCCGGCCCCTGACATCTCCTTTCCGAGGCAGTGACCGCTGGCCAGCTACCCTAGCTTCTTGGAGACAGAGTTTGGGCACTGAAAAGCCTGGCAGCCTGGAACACTCTCGGTCACCAGCAGACCGGCGCAGCTCTGGCCCTGTGGTTTTGGCGGGGACCTATGGCCCCGGGCACGTGGGCTTAAAAGATGTTCCGAAGATTGATACGCTGCAGTTTCAGTGTGGAGTGCGCTGTTCTGTGCTTTCCCACATGGCCTCGGGGTTCCCGGACTCGTGTGCTGTGGGAAGGATCACTGGGGCTCTGAGGAGCACTGCTTTGTGCCCACGCTGGTGAACCCGTGTGATCCTTTGCGGGGCGAGGCCTCACGCGGGCCGTTCTCCCCGCAGACAGTGGCCTGGAGGTGCTCACTGTGCAGCGTGTGTCCAAGGCCCAGGCGTGGCAGCGTACAGGCCGGGCCGGCAGGGAGGGCAGTGGTGTCTGCTACCGGCTCTACACAGAGGACGAGTTTGAGAAGTTTGAGAAGATGACTGTGCCGGAGATCCAGAGGTGGGCACCCCCACACCCCCGCCACCCCTGCCGTCCCGCAGACCCAGCCGGGGACCCGGAGCCGGTGCGGCAGCTGTGCGTCTGCTCCTCGCAGGTGTAACCTGGCCAGCGTGCTGCTGCAGCTCCTTGCCATGAAGGTCCCCGACGTGCTCACCTTCGACTTCATGTCCAAGCCCTCTCCGGGTAGGCGGGGTTTTTGTGCAGGGCCAGGGCTGCGGGGGAACAGGACCCGCGAATGGCTTGGCTCTCCAAATTGCGTCTGGGGGCCGCTTCCTCTCTCGTTTCATTTGGTGCATAAGCTTGGCTGTCCGGGGGGCCAGAGGACCTCCAGGGGGGTTCTGTGCCCATAGCGCCTCCTGGGCCAGAGCCGTCACTTCCCGTCGGGCCTTGGGGGTCATTTTCTCTGTATTACATCACGAAAACGCTGGTTTATCCTTCAGCAGGTGACGTGTGGCCGGGGTTAGAAATTCAGGGCATGTGAAGGGGACAGTAGAAGTGTTTCTCAGCTGGGCTTTGCACAGCCTCTGTTCCACTGCCGTGCGTCTCTGTTTCTGGCAACGCGGGTCAGGATGGCGCCACGAGTGTGGGCGTGTGCGGGTTTCATGTGTGTGATGCAGCAGGGTCACAGGATGTTGCTGTGGACAGAGCTAAAGACAGGAGTGTCCCCGGCCACTGCGCCCCGAGGACCAGGGTTGGATGTGGGGGCCTTTGGCTCCCGAAGCAGAGAGTGGCTGCAGCTGCATCCCCCTCTCCTGGTTTTCCTGCAGATCACATTCAGGCCGCAGTTGCTCAGCTGGACCTATTAGGTGCTCTCGAACAGAAGGACGGCCAGCTCACCCTGACTCCGGTGGGGAGAAAGATGGCCGCTTTCCCTTTAGACCCCAAATTCGCCAAAGTAAGTCACCTCCACTCGCTGCCCCTTCTCCGACACGGCTTGTATGACGGTCACCTGCACCCCCGGTGCCCTGGCTTCCCCCTTCGCTGTTGCCTCGGAGCAGCTGTGGCCCTGCTTTGCGTCTGATGCGTGCTGGTGTCGGGTGTGGGAGTCAGAGCCACGCGAAGTCGGGAGCCCTCCCCGAGGACTGTGGGAGCCTGTGGGCGGGCTGTCGGGTTCCAGAGAGCAGGCGGTGGTGGCTGGAGAGGCACCTGGCCTCTGAGGCCGCAGTGGGGCGGCTGCACAGGCAGCGTGGACAGACTGTGCTCAGTGGGGGGAGGTCTCAGGGCTCACCGTTGCAACTCCTATTTGCAGACCCTCCTCCTGTCCCCCAAGTTCCACTGCACGGAGGAGATCCTGACCATCGTCTCCCTCCTGTCGGTGGACAGTGTTCTGTACGACCCTCCTTCCCGGCGGGACGAGGTGCAGGCTGTCCGTAGGAAGTTTGTGTCCAGCGAGGGGGACCATATCACGCTGCTCAACATCTACCGGGCCTTCAAGAACCTGGGCAGAAGTAAGGTTGGTCTCAGCCGGGGCCTTCTCTCCCGTGATGCTCTCCTGCCCAGCCAGTGGAACGTCCGGAGCCCCCGGTCGGAGTGCACAGGCCTCACCAGGGAGACCCGCAGCACTGGCCTCCGCCCTGCCCGTGTCCCGCTCATTCTCACTGGGCAGGGGCCCTGTGCGCGGGGTGGCCTGGCTTCTCTGCTACAAATGAGCTCCCTCCTGCCCCCGCCGGCCTGTCTGCACAGTAGCGTTCACGTGGAGGGTATTGCGGTTCCTCAGACCTGAATGGGAACAGCATTCTAGAACCCCGCTGTCTGAAGGCAGAGCCATCTGTGAGCCCTCCCACAAGCCAGAGCGGCAGACGGGGAAGCAGCCGTGGTCATTAATTCGTGTGGAGATGTCTGTCCGTGTGCCCAGACCCGGAAAGTGGCCTGCCTTAGACTGCCCTGGTACTGTGGTCCCTGCTGTGAACAGGTGCGCGAGATAAATGCAGCCGAAGCCCGGCAGCTCTGGTGGCAGCTCGAAGCCGGGGTGCCCGGCGCGGCTCCTGGGTCAGCGTGGCTCCAGGGGGTCTGTGCACCTCCCGGGGATCAGCGTATCTCGGGCGTCTGCGCCGCTTCGGGCCGGGGGCCAAATGGGCCCCTCTGCGGGGTGCGCTGCAGAACAGAACACACGCCGAGCACTACTCTTGCTTTCCCCCTTTTCCATAAAAGTGAAAATCCTGTCGTGCGTCACGAGGTCAGTGGAAACAAGTACTAAAATAGGTGTGTGCGGCAAGTGAGATGGCGTGATGCGGGCATCACGAATACCTTGTGGTCTCTTGTGTCCATGAAACCCGCCTGGCGTGTACGCCTCAATTCTGCGTTGTGCGGTCAGGTCTCAGGAGGAGAAAAGCCACTGCTCGGGTGTGGTGGCTGCCTGCGTCCTGCTTTGTCTGCCTCGGTTTGTTTGAGGAAATAGGATGCTGTGTGTCCGGCGAAAGCGCAGCCCGAGAGTGGCAGTCAGTCTCGCGTGGGCCACTGCATGCCGAACTCTGGCCCGGTGCACGGCAGCTTCCCGGCCGCCCCAGCTGGGGCAGGTTCCCACTCCCACCGTCCGACTTGCTCAGATGCTGCGTTCTCGCTGAGCCGGTGCACCTCTCAGCTAGTTTAAGCTGCCGTCCGGGAGCGCTCCGCAGGCCGGGCTCCCCGACCTGTACCGGACGCTCGAAGCTCGTGTCTGTGGGGTGGCTGTTCGCATCCTTGTCTTTTGTCCTGCCAACTTGTTGGTCATTGTCTCGTTGCCACATAGGAGTTTTTTAAATGCATTCTGGGATAATGAATCCAGAGTGTGAGGGAATTTTCATCTGTGTCCCCTTACAGTTTGTGCTTTCTGACAGAAAGCTGTTTTCCTCCATTTATTTTTAGCGACTGACGTCTTCTTTCTGAATTCAGTTCTCAAAGTTCTCTTACTTCTTTCCTCTGTGCAAGTGATGGGTGTGCTGACTCTTCTTCTCCCGCTCAGGACTGGTGCAGAGAGAATTTCGTCAACAGCAAGAACATGGCGCTGGTGGCTGAGGTCCGAGCACAGCTGAGGGACATCTGTTTGAAGGTACCTGTCCTGCATGTTGGGGCCCCCGTGCCCCTCATCCAAAGTCCTCGCCTCTCCACTCTTGGGTTCCAGGCTCGCCTGACGGTCGCTGAGACTGGAGCCTACATACCTATGTAGTTTGTTCCGAACCACAGCCAGTGGAAAGAGAGACCAGCAGTTAGTGGCAGGAATGGGGGGCTCCCCAGAAATGGTGACAGCTGATTTGAAGAGGGTCCCCCTCAGGAGGGGAACAGCAGATTGCAGAAACCAAAACCCCTGGAGGTGTCTTAAAGGGAGAAGTGGGGAGAGAGGTTTCTCTGGGAGGCTGTGGACAGGAAATGGTTGAACCCCACAGGGGGCGGGTCCTCTCTGGCCGCTCTGTGCACGCCCCTCCCGCTTCCCACCTTCTGCCTCCATGGTGGTTGCTGTCCCAGGCCTTTCTCTTCAGGGGAACCACAGACCGTGGTCAGGCAGCGGGGTCAGGCGG
Organism: Mustela lutreola; assembly: GCF_030435805.1. NCBI lineage: Eukaryota > Metazoa > Chordata > Mammalia > Carnivora > Mustelidae > Mustela > Mustela lutreola. The sequence continues at coordinate 60,025,563 of NC_081304.1, read as the reverse complement.
TGTCCACCAGCGGCCTGTTTGGCCGGTGTCCCCCGGGGGTGCAGCTGAGGGGCAGGATCTTCCGGAACTGGTGCTGGGGGGACGACCGCCGGAGGTGGACAGGGGAGGCTCGGGGAGGTGCTTGCTGGAGGGGCGCTCCAGAGCAGGAAGGGTAATTTGGCCGCAGTGGGAGTGCGGGAAAGGCCCTTCTCTGAGGGCCACAGCTGGCCATCCATCCCCTCCCCGGCCCAAGTGTGTCTGCTCCCTGCAGCCCCGCCAACGGCCTCCTGCAGCAGCAGCGCCTGCTGGGCCGGGCTGGCGCTGGGGCTGCGTCTGAGCCTGACCAGGGCTGGTGTCTGGTGCCCACTTCTCCCGCCGCAGATGTCCATGCCGATGGTGTCCTCCCGCGGGGACGGGGAGAGCGTCCGCCGGTGCCTGGCACACAGCCTGTTCATGAGCACGGCCGAGCTGCAGCCCGACGGCACATACGTCACCACGGACAGCCGGCAGCCGGTGGCCATCCACCCTTCGTCCGTGCTTTTCCACTGCCGGCCGGCCTGCGTCGTGTACACGGAGCTGCTGCACACCAGCCGCTGCTACATGCGCGACGTGTGTGTCGTGGACGCCGAGTGGCTGCACGAGGCCGCCCCTGACTACTTCCGGAGGAAGCTGCGTGCCGCCCGCGACTGAGCACACTGCCCCTGACTGGAGCATCCGACCCCCAGCCAGGAGCGCAGAGCCCGGTCCCAGCGGGGTTCCCCGCCTGCTGCATGGGGGTGCAGGGACGGCCCTCGCAGAGTCCAGCTCAGGTGGCTTCGGCGGGTGCCTGACTGGGACATGCAGGCTGTCCTGCCCCGTGTGCCACTCTAACGTGAGACTCCCCGAGTCCTTGTGATGGGGTGGCGTTTCCCAGGAGGGGACTCTAGGGTCGCAGAGCTCAGCTGTCCCTGGACATGTCCTAAGGTCTGTAGAAGTTTGAGGAGGGACGTACTGTTGTCTCCTCCCTCCTGAACTGCACACCCCAGGGTGCGAGCCTCCTCGTCGCCACCTCCAAGCGCGAGGATACCATCGAGCATGGCCGCTGGCTGTTCTCCCTAGCTAGGCACATGCGGCCCCGCGGGCGTGAGGACTGGCCAAGTCTGTCCCGGTGGGGCCTGGGCAGAGAGCTATCAGGGTGGCTGGAGGGGGAGGGACCGTGAGGACCCGGCCGCACCTGGGGTCCTGTCTGCTGCCCCTGGGCTTGTGCTCTCGCATCTTATTCGTCGTCTCTGTGCTTCCTTCTTCATGGGGATAGGGGGACACAGTCCGGCTTCCTGCGTGAGCCACCCCCACCCCCGGGCCGCAGTTTGCACGTCTGTGGGAGTCCCAGAGTCTCCAGTCTCTTCCCGGCCTCCTGTTCCGGGAAGGGGAGAGACACCAAAGGTTCCTCTTTGCTATTTGATCACCAAATACAAGTCAGCTTTTCCAGAGTGTTTGCTGTAAGAGAAGCTGACTTAGCATTTGTTTGGGCCTTGTGGTCAGAACCCCGGTGTACAGTGTCTTCGTCATTCCTTACCAAGTGGACCATGCGGTTCTGAGGCAGGGGGCCGCACTGCCTGACACTGCACAGGGACCGCGGGTGGTCTCCGCTCCGGGGCACGGGCTCGGCCTCCCCAACGTCCCCGCAGTCTATGCCTGCTTCTGCGCCGCATGTGCCCGGAGCACCCCAGCGGCTAGCCGGGGCTACGGGGTCCCGGATACCTATCTTTCTGCATTCTTAGACTTTCAGCTGGCTCTTCCACAGACAACCTTGTTGTTTACAGTTGCTGACTTTCTGACGAGTTTTTCAGAAAAATTTTTAAGTGTATTTTTCTCATTTCTTAATAGAGGCCTAGGATGTTCAAGCTGACTGGGGAAAAGAATACATTGTATTTTTAATAAAATGGGAATCGTGCTGGTAAGAATGGGGAGTGGGTGATAACATGCCGGCACATTCTCTGGGCTTCCTTGGGTGAGGGCAGTGCGTGTCCTGCTCAATACCTGTTCTGAGTGGGAGCGCGGGACACAGAGCTGCCAGCAGCTTTCACGTTTCTCTACAGAAAGAAGTCAGTTGCTGCAACATTCTGGCAGAATTTTCATACAGTAGTTTTTTTTTTACTGGACTTTTGAAAAAGTTCATTTTAAACCTAGCTGCTCAGGGAGTGAAGCAGGTTGGAAACCCCATTCTGACCACGAATCACCACAAGGAAATAAAGTGCTGCTTACATCGACCTGTGGCGGACATTGCGCTTTCTCTTAAGAAACTTTCTTAAAAGTTCCACATTTCGTGGTGACGTCGCTTATGGTCCGTGAGAGACCTCCAAGGCCAGCCGCCTCTTCTCCAGCCTGGGCCCACTGATTCACCTGGTGAATCACCACGTCCCGCGAGCAGCTTTGTGGAGGGAGATGCCCTCTCCGGAGGCTGGCCAGCAGGGCAGCACAGAGCCACCACGAGGGACAAGCTACCAGCATCCGGTCCCTGATAAGGGCCCGTCCTCGGGGGGCATTTCCGCAGGCGGCCAGGGTGGGCAGGACACAGCCTGATTCTCCTCCCAGAGATGTTAGTCTGTAAACATGGGACGTGCTGCTCTGACAGGAAGCAAGGGTTTTATAGTCTGATGGGAACATTAGAGCTTGTAGGAGAAAACCCCACCTTTGTTCAGGTTTCCTTGTATTCTGAAGGCCTGCTCTTGCTGGCAGGGCCAGCTGCAGGGGGACCGTGGGCCCTATGTATGGTGTCACACTCCAGCCAGACCACAGGCTCCATTAAAGATCAGTCTCGCATGCCACGTGTGTGGCTCTCTTTTCCCGGGTGCATAGAATGTATTTCCGAATTTGTCTGATCTTGTCCACCATTCTGGAGGACTGACTTCTTCAGCTGGGAACAGGGGAGTTCTCAGGCTGACTCCTTGGGGTGAGATCAAGGTGGGAAAAGGGTGCCCTCCAAACAGGCAGGGATGTACCAGCACCTGTGCCCTGAAAGGTCACCCTTCTTGTGTGTCTAATTAGCATATTAAATGTCCACCCCAAGGGATTTTCAGTGTTACAATGTGAGAAGGTCATTGAAAGGCCCACGCTGGGGTGCACTATGGCACCCACCTTGGCGCAGACTGGTTTGTTGCAGTCTTACTCATAAAGGGGTGTTTTGTCTGAGCCGGTAGAGGTGGATGTGAGGTTGTGCAGGCAGGGGATAAAAAACCCAGCCTTGGGGCGCCTGGGTGGCTCAGTGGGTTAAACCTCTGCCTTCGGCTCAGGTCATGATCTCAGGGTCCTTGGATCGAGCCCCACATCAGGCTCTCTGTTCAGCAGGGGAAGCCTGCTTCCCCCTCTCTCTGCCTGACTCTCTGCCTACTTGTGAACTCTCTCTGTCAAATAAATAAAATCTTAAAAAAAAAAAAAAAAAAAAAGCCTTTCCTCGCATCTGTGTTATGTTAATGAACCTTGTGCAACTCCCTGGACAAAGACTTTTGTAGTTTTGAAGCGAGGTGACCCACTGCAGAGCTAGTATAAATGGGGTGGGCTCTGGGGCTCATTGATTGCTTTTGAAACAGCCCGGGAGTTTTACCACGGTTTTGTTTTGTTTTTTGTTTTTTGGGTTTTTTTTAAACTTTATTTACTTATTTGACAGCACAAACTGGCAGAGGAGCAGGCAGAGGAAAAGGGAGAAGCGGGCTCCCTGATCAGAGCCCAACATGGGGCTCGATCCCAGGACCCCCCACGATCATGACCCAAGCCAAAGGCAGACGCTTAACCTACTGAGCCCCCCAGTCCTCCCTTTCTTACTTCTGATGTGGCTTAGTTTCTGCTTCCCCTTTGTTACCTTGAGTCCTTAACTACCGAAGCTTTTTGCAACTCTGCCATTCTGACACAGCCTAGTTCTGCCAGAAGCTGCTGGGGGAAGTAAGGTGTAGGTCACTGAGCATAGCTTGGGGGCCTTCTTTTTCTGGGCCCTTCACTGCTGCTCCTAGCTTCCTGGTCCCAGAGCAATGCCATGGCTTTGGAACTGGGTGCACGCTGGGAAGCGTGTTTGTGCATACGGGGGGAAGGAAGTACACGTCCAGATGGAGTGCACGCAGTGGTGATTTGCTCACGCTGGGGGAAGGTTGTGCACGTCGGGATGGGGTGCACGTCGCGGCGGGGTGCACGCAGGGGGAGGTTGTGCGTATGGCCGCGGGTTGCACGCAGAGGCGGGTGCACGCTGGGCGGAGGTCGCAGGGATTCAGAGGGTCCGCCGGGAGCGGAGCGGCCCTGACCTCGGAGGCGTCCAGCAGGGGGCGCGCCTAACTCGGAGGCTCGCTCGCGCACTGCGCCGGCGCGGAAGCGCTCCCGGCAGGGGCGGGACTTCCGGCGGCGCGCGGACCTGGATCTAGGGCCTGGGCTCGTCCTTCGCACCCGCACGTGTCCGCCGCCGCGATGCTCCCTTTGCTGCGCCGAGTGCCCCGCGCGCTGGGCTCCGCGGCCGCCGTGCTCCGCTCCGCGCCCGCCCCGCCGCCTCGGCCGCTGCTGCAGCCAGCGCCCCGGCCTTGCGTGCGGCCGTTCGGGTCGCTCCGAGTGCGCGCCGGCCTCCTGCGCTCCCGCGGGCCCTGCGGCTGCGGCTGCGGCGCGCTGCACACGCAGGGTGAGGCTCGGGTCGGGGCCGGGGTCGGGGTCGGGAGCCTTCCCCGCCGGTGGACCACACCGGGCCGCGGCCGCGCGGGTGGCGTTTCCCGCCTTCCCCCTGCAGGTCGGCGTTTCGGGCAGAGCCGCTTCCACGCCCTGGCGGCCGGCTTCGCCCCTCGCCTGCGAAGGGGACTCTGCGGTGGCCGGCGGTCGGGGTGGAGGGCAGGAGGTCATGTCTGTGCGTAATTGGGAGCTTCTGGCTTCGCGGTGGAGCGTGGCGGTGGGACTTCCCTGTCGGAGGCCTTTTTCCAGAACTGGGCTCGTCCTGGCGCCGCGGGCACCCAGCACGGCCACCGGTGTGTCCTGAGGCCTAGCGGGTGGGACTCAGCCGGTTCCCGAGTGCGGGAGTCCCCTCACCAGCAGGAGTTACCAGGAACAGCCCCAAGGCCAGATTTCTGGCTGCAGTCGCCGCCCTCCGCTTCCTTTTTAGGATTTGAACAGGGTCTTTTCTCTCTTTTCCTTTCGGACTTTCACTGTAGGAGATAAAGCTTTTGTGGAGTTCCTGAGTGATGAGATTAAGGAGGAAAGGAAGATCCAGAAGCACAAGTCCCTCCCCAAGATGTCAGGAGGCTGGGAGCTGGAAGTGAACGGGACGGAAGCCAAACTCGTGCGGAGAGTTGCCGGGGAAAAGTAAGTGTGGAGAGCCTGCAGGTTGTGAGGACCGACTCCCTGAACTTGCGAGGACTGCCCTGCCTTCTCCCAGAGCTGCCTTTAGTAGAGCAGGTCCTCGGACGCCCGATGTCCAGTTGGTCATTCGCTGCACACAGATGTGCCAGGAGCTGGCTTACCCGGTAAGGCAGGAAAGGATGTCGCTGGAGGTCTCTTGGACTGTAGAAGCTGTTGCCCTGGTCAGGCTGTGCTTGAAGGCAGACACACGGACTCAGACTCTTCTAAAGACATATTAGAGCACGAGTGGGGGTGGGGGCATCAGAAGCAGAGGGAGGGGCAGACTCCCCGCTGAGCAGAGACCACCCCACCCCCATGCCTGGCTTGATCTCCGGATCCTGAGATCATGACCTGAGCCAAAGGCAGACGCTTAGTCGACAGAGCCACCTGGTTGCCCCAGATTCAGAAATTCGTACAGTGCTGACTGAAGCAGATTGGCCTCAGGTTTGCGGTGCAGACTCTTACACTGGGGTGGGCCCTGCTGCGGGAAACCACGTTTATAGCAGGGAACACGCAAGCCGCGGGCCTCCCCTGTGAGCAGATGAGGACACGGGGCTGTGAGTGTCCCCGGGAGAAAGGTGGGGAACTTCCCACCACGTTCCACTGCTGATCGTTTGCTCTTTGAGTAAACTTCTGTACCTGCTGTAAAGGAGGCTTCTGCTTTTCTCTGCCCCTGGTGTCAGTCCCCACCCACACACACCCTGTAACATCCTGAGCCCTTGTCCTGGGGTGAGTCACAGCTGGTTTAGGGTCACCGTGAATCGTGTTCCTGTGACTAGAACTGCACCTGTGCGCCCAGGAGCTTGGCTTGGTCAGCACAAGGGCAGACGAGACCGTCAGTGTGACTGACCATGACTGCTAGCATTGCGGGGCGGGACAGCACCTTCCTGGCAAGGCAGTGCGTGGGGATCCTGAGCGAGCTGGTGCTGCACGTCCCCTCCCTGCTGTTGCCCTCCTGGCTCCGGAGCAGGGTTGGGCGGCAGAGGATTCTTGGAGCCGAGCTGTCACCAGTTGAGTGTTTCTGGCCTGCTTCGTGGTTATAAAACTTCCCGCCGCTGTTTTTGAAGAATGGATTTGGGGGCACCTGGGGGGCTCAGTCAGTCAGTGTAGCGTCTGCCTTCAGCTCAAGTCATGATCTCGGGGTCCTAGGATAGAGCCCTGCATAGGGCTCTCTGCTCAGTGGGGAGCCTCCTTCTCCCTCTGCCTGCCTGCCACTTCCCGTTTGTGCACTCTCTCTCAAATGGATAAGCTTAATTTAAAAAAAAAAAAAAAAGGAGACAAGAGGCTCTGTAGGGCAGCATAGTGTCGGGGAGCCTCCCTCCTCCCCGCGGCCCCTCTGGGTCCTCTGCTGAGGGCAGCCCTTGGGTGCCTCTCTCCCCCTCCCGCCATGGGCAGATTTTCGCAGGGAGGAAAGGTGTTAAAGGAAGCTTCTGTTGGGTCCCACCGCTCTCTGGGCTCCTCAGCGCTCACGGATACGCTCCTCAACGCTCACCCCCAAGATAGGGTGGACACTGCCGCCCTCCCCCACCGGGACTGCATTTGGAGAGATGAAGCGGGGCTTGTTGACTTCTAGCAGCTGGCGCGGAGCATGCTGTGGCTGCAGGGGTTTGCCGCTCACAGTTTGGACACATTGTTGTGGTTTGGCACATAGTTTCGGTCACCCTTGTAACTGTAGCCACACTCACTGCTAGTTCCTTCATCTGCAGGGCCCCGCTGGGCCATTCTCTGCTTTTGCAGGGTCACCGTCACCTTCAACACCAACAACAGCATCCCACCCACGTTTGACGGCGAGGAGGAGCCGTCCCAGGGGCAGAAAGTGGAAGAACAGGAGGTGAGTGGACTGCGCCCGGGGAGGGCCTTGGTCTCCCTCGCTCCTTTGCCACTGGGGACAGGCAGGGCCATGGCTGCCTTTGGGCCTCGACTCCCCAAGCCGCGGTTTTGGGCTTTGGCACGAGAACCGTGGGTTCCACAGGTGTGGGCTCTGTGCCGTGGCCTGTATTCGCTCGGTGGGGAGGAGCCGAACCTGCTTGTACCTTCCCACGATCGGGAGGCTCATCCGGCGTGTTTGCCAGGGATGAATGTTCTAGTGTGTCAGGCTGGCTGTAACACCAGTTGGGGAGCTGGGGCATCAGACTGACATCCGAAAGGCGGACAAGGTGTTTGCTTTGGCCACGGGCCCTCCTGCGTGGGCCCAGTGGGAGCCCAGTCTGCACACGTTATGGGGGGCCGTGGGCCTGGTCTAGGGACTAGCCAGCGTGGGGGCCGCAGGGTCTCTGGACCTCCTGACTAAGCAGGTACTGGGACCATCTCTGGGCTGAGCAGAGAGGATACCCCTTGGCACTCCTGACTCCACCCCAACTGTGACCTCCCTGACGCAGGACGGCTCACAACCACTGGGAGGGCCACTGGGATTGCTCAGCTTTAGGACGGCCACTCAGCCCAGTGCGCTGGCCTGAGTCCTGCCCTGGGACAGAGGAAGAGCCCAAAACAGGCAGCAGGAGTGACATCTGGGAGGTCAAGGCCAGCTTCGCGGTGCACGGGTGGACTAACAGGCCTGGGGGAGAGACCAATTCACAGAGCTGGACCCCGGCTCCAATTTCTGCACTTTAAACCAGGGACGTTCTGTAAGCAAGCAGGGGGCTAACGGCTGTGAGACCCCATAGATAGATGTGTGAGCCTCCGCCCTCTAAAACCGGGTTCAGACCTCGGGGAGGGACAACGAGAAGAGTGTAGCCCAGTCTCTGGAACAGGCCGGTACATGGCTTGAGTGCTTGTCAAGGGGCAGGATCATGGAGGGGTTTAGAAGCGGCTAAGGACTGTCCTAACAGTGGTGGTCGTCAGATCCCTGGAACCATGAGCACCCCCTGCCCGGTTCAGGCAACAGACTGATGTGCTTTCGCTTTCCCAGCCTGAACTGACGTCCACACCCAATTTCGTGGTGGAAGTCATTAAGGACGGTGGCAAGAAGGCTTTGGTGCTGGACTGTCATTATCCGGAAGATGAGGTGTGTGGGATGGGGCGCAGGATGGGGAGGAAGGGCACCAGCTTGTCTGGCAGAGACCAGGGAAGCTAGGGGGAGGGCAGGGGTCAAACCGGGGGAGTTGGCAGTGGTAAGTGGTCAGGTTGTCCTGGGAAAGCCTTCACTTTCCCCAGCCCTGTCTCTTTTCAGGTTGGGCAAGAGGAAGAGGAGGAGAGTGACATCTTCTCCATCAGGGAGGTGAGCTTTCAGGCTGTCGGCGAGTCAGAGTGGAAGGACACAAATTATACGCTCAACACTGACTCCCTGGACTGGGTGAGTGTGGGCAGGGGTGCGGCGCAGTGGGGCGGCCCAGCGCCTGGCAGGGGAGCGGCCTAGGATCAGGAAGGCCCGTCTGTCCTCATAGGCCTTGTACGACCACCTGATGGATTTCCTGGCTGACCGAGGGGTGGACAACACGTTCGCAGACGAGCTGGTGGAGCTGAGCACGGCCCTGGAGCACCGGGAGTACATTGCCTTTCTCGAGGACCTCCAGGGCTTCGTCAAGACCCAGTAGAGCACGTGCCGGCCTTTGCCGAGGCGGGAGCCTGCTTGGGAGCCAGATGGACAGGGGCTCGGAGATGGTTTCCTTCCTGCTATCATGGAGAATGATTCAGATTTAAATGACTTCCTTTGCAGTCTCATTTACCCTCGTTTATTGCATAATGTGATAATGGACAATAAAATCGGGCGCTTTCCTCTGTTGTCTTTGCTATTCTTCCCCTCCAGCCTGTGTCCCAACACATCGAGAGCAGAGTTTCAGTACAAAATCCGATATAAGTTAAAGGCTGGTATTTACAGAGCCCTGTCCCAGGCAGAGCGAGTCGTGTGCCCCAGAAGAACGGGGAGTGGAGGTCGGCACTAGAGAATCACAGCCCACGTGTCGCAAGCCTGGATTTGGACAGAAGAGAGTCCCGGTCACACACATCATCTCTGTGTCTCAGCAGCAGGGATGCAGGGGTGCCATTCAGATGCCATCATGAGGTGGCCTTGGTGGGGTGTCTGCACGCGGGACCCCACCCTGCAGTCCCAGGACAGTGGCACATGCTCCAGGAGCTCGAAGCAGGTCCCAGACACGGACTCTGAACAGCCTCCCCGCAGGTCACCGGTGGCTTCTCATGGCCTCATGGGGAGGTAAGGCTCTGTCGCCTGAACCTGGGATGGATGGGCGTGCCTGCTGCAGGCAGAACCTGAGCCCACTGCCCGTGTGTGCCAGCACACCTTCTGGGGTCTCCCCCTGCAGTCAGGGCGCGCCAGAGCACAAAGCGGTCTCCCTCGATCCTCACCACCACGCAGAGGAGGCCGTCCGCCCACACGGCTGACATCCCAGCTCTGGCGTACTCCGTCCTATGACCACACCTCACCCGGCCACATCCTCCCGGTAACCTACACCCGCTCCTCCATGTCCAGGCTGAACCTGAGTCCCCTGAAGTGAAAAACCAGAGGCCTAGTGTCCTCAGACGCTGATGGATGCCTCTGCCTCTCCCTCACTCCTGTCCCATCTTTGCTGTGACTCCCTGTCATCTCTCCCAGGGCTACCAATCCCGCTGCTTGGAGCTGTTGTCCAGGGAGGGGACCCTGGGACTGGGCTGGGGTCCGTGAGGATCCTTTGCCCCCAGACCTGTGTCTTCTGCTGCCCCCATTCCCCACCTGAACCCCCGTCTGCACACACACGAGGGGCCTGCCTCTGGGCCAGGGGCTGGGAGAACACACCCGTGTGTGATCTTGCCATCCAGGACAAGCACACGGGCAGGTCCCTGTGGTAGTGCTGCGGGGACACAGCTTTAGGCTCAGAGCAGGAGTCGGGCCTCCAGGACGTGGTGACCAGCCAGGCTCACTACATATGTGTGCAAATCATCCTGGAGCCAAAGGCCTTTCAGACCCAGAGCCGCGGGAGCGAGAGCGTGTGGGCCAGAGACCCTGCATATTCGAGGCTCCGGGGGTGCATCTGGAGCAAAGGGAGCAGCCGCCTCTTCCTCAACTCCACCTGCCATGCTCCCTGCCTCCCACCCAGAGGCCGGCAGGGCCCCACCACTGAGCAGGGAGCAGCAGGGGTCCCCAGCACCCGCTCCAGTCAGAGTCTGCAAGCTGTCCCCAGTAGCCGGGCCCACATTCACCTCCAATGACAGCACGGGGCCAGCAGCATGCAGGCAATCCCACCGCTTCCTGCCCCACCGTCCAGCCGTCTGGTAGCTGCAGGTCCTCCCTCCCTCGGTGACCTGCTGCCATCCTATTTCCTTCCGGCAGGCCCACACCGGCACGACCTCTCTGGGTGTCCTGAGCACGGAACCATCGGCCGGGTCTGAGTGCGCCACTGCCTGTCAGCCGGGCCTACCCCTGTCCCAGCCCTTGGGGTGCCCATGGATCTCCTAGTGTAAGTGACATGTTACCTCCACTCTCCCATGCCAGTAAATTCCTCAGAGACTAAACTGTACTTGTAAACATCTCCACGCCTCAAAAGAATGCCATAACGGAAAAAGAAAAGAGGAAAAATCTACCCGCTTGTATGATTTCTGCTAGGGTGGGAACAATGCCAACCATGGCCGGTTCCGCCACGGGGTCCCATGGGAGGCTTACCACACAGCTCATGAGAAGACTGGGCTTTTCTTCTGTCCCGTCCGTGACGGAGAACTCAGGCGTGTGCGGACAGTGTGCACCGTGCTCATTGATGCTGTCCTCTAAGCAGGCTCGAAGCTTTTGCTCCGTCAATCCTGGAGACTAGCAAATAAGCCAGTTAAGCTGCAACCTGACCCCACTCACCTCTGAGCCGACAGCCTGAAAATTCCGACTCCTCAAGCCGCCCACTGGGATGGCTCTGCACAGCCTCCCAACGTGCTCACGCTCCTGGCTGCGCTAAACTCCGTGACCGCAGCAACCCTCTGGGTGACTGCCGCCCCCCCCCTGCGTCAGCAGCACCAAGAGGGCATGGGGTGCCGCCTCCCCAGTCCCTCTGCCCCCCGCGGCTGCTGTGTCCTTCCCAGGAGCCAGCACCGCGGGGCCCAGGCCTGTCACGCTGTGTTAAGATTGCCATCATATGCGTTCCAGAACCCGACAAAGAGAATGAAAACAATGCTTTTTTCTTTTTTTCAAAGGTAAGGAATGGAATAGTTAGCAAACGCTCAAAAAGAGGGCTTGTTTAAAGAACAGGGAAAGCTGCTGAATCACATCAACGATAGGACAAACTCGAGTCTGCACTCCGCTCCGCGGTGCACTTTAAAGAAGCGGAACCGGGAGGGCAGACCTGCCCCCTCGGGGCCAGATGGGCACGACTCGGCTCCCATCCGCAGAGCCCCGCCTGGGGCCTGGCCAGTACAGATGTGTCTGAAGCAGACCGCGAGATGCTCGTTGTCCCCATTCCCCGCTGCAAACTTTCAGCCATATCACGCCCAGTAAGAAGGTGCCTTCGTGTTTCGGGACCACTGAGGCCTATGTTCAAGTCTAGTTGAGTCTTCCTAAGTGGGAACTTCACACGAAGGCAGATACAAGTGTTTCCAGTTCTCCCTGTAAAGGTCTTGAGCACAGGGCGCTCACCAGCGGGGACCAAATGGCTGGGACAGCCACAGTGTGTGCCCATCCCCAGGCCAGCTCCGTGGGCCCTGTGGGCCCCGTGGGCTCTGTGGCCGCTTCCCAGACACCTGTGTGAGCTGGCCAGGGCGCCAGGAGAAAACGCACTCCATCGGCTCCAGCACCAGCAAAGGGCCTCCAGCAAGCGGACACATGTGGGAAGGAGGGACACGGGATGTGCGTGTGGAACACTCACGTGCGAGGAGAGGGACAGGCCACACGGACACGTGACCACGCCGCCTGACACTCTCAGGTTGAACCTGGAAGCAGAGCTGGCATCACAGCGCGCCGGGGCCAGCACCGCAGGACCCCCAGACCCTTGCAGACAGCCAGCCTGCGGGGGGACACGCTGTCCACCCATAATGCTAAAAGAGGTTTGGCATCTCTTACCTCACGCACACAGGACAGATGAGGGGGTTCGCCTCCCACTCAGCCAGCATGACACTGAGACAGCACTCGTCGAACTGCAGGCTCTTCTCGTACTCACTGAGGAGGCACTGTTCTGCGGGGCAAAGGGCAGCTGTAGCGCCCTTCCTGCCTCCCATCCCAGGCCTGTCCCATAGCCCAGCCTCACCCACACCAGACAGGGAGCCCCGCAGGACACCGCCACCCAGCACAAATGTTCGCTGCTCTACCCGGCTTTGTCTTGCTGGCTCCCACCCCTCTCGCCTGTCCCGCGTGTGCATGAGCATGACACGCGGCCCCAGAGGCATCGGGCTCGGGGGATCGCTGGAGAGCTCGGACCCTGCCTGGGCACGAAGAGCGGAGTTTAAAACAATCTGTTCCCCAACAACCATACGCCCAGTCTGTGCTGTTCACAGCCCGTGTTCGCTCGCGTGGCGAGCACACAACCACACCAAGGATGCGGCAGGAAGGAGGGGCAGCAGCGCCAGAAACAGGTCCATGCGCTACAGGTCTACGCAGTATCTACACGGCTATGCCGGCCAACCCCAGCCCGCAGGCCACACCAGCCATCAGTCTTCTAAATCACATCCTGCTGGAACACAGCCGTGCCCATGAGGCCTGTGTCCATTTTCACTCCACAGCAGAAGGCGATCACACAGAATGCAGAGCCTGAGCACCAGGCCCAGGCACAAAGATGCATTCTGGGGAAGAGCCAAGACTTCAGGGTAAAAGCAGGGATTCCTGACACCCGCCTGGAGCTGGCCGCAGAGGACGGGGACAGTCAGGAAGGCATTCTGCTTTGAAAAGTGCTCAGTGCCAGTTTGCTAGAGGCAGGTGGAGGGACCTTGCCCAAGGTCACCTTGGTCAGCCAGCTCCTGCTGGATCTCCTCGAGCACAGCCAGGTCCAGCAGCTCCTCCAACTGCAAGAGAAAGCAGAGTCCCCTCAGCCAGCAAGTCCTGATGACACGGGCTCCAGAGGCTAGTGTGAATAGCTCCGATGCCAAGGAGAAGCCCCTCCCCGTCCTTCCGTAGGAGGTGCCGCCCATGCAGCCATGGCATCCCGCTAGAAAGCCATCAAAAAATGATTAAACCACCCAGTAACAAGATAAGGGCCCTGCATTTGGGGGGAGATGCTAGAGGGCAGAGGCTAAGTACTTGTTCTGCCAAAGCTCCGGAGCGGCTGGGGCCTTCCTAAGCCTGCCCGCCTCACTTGGGGCCTCTGTGAAGCAGGCACAGACCTGAAGGGCTCTTGTGACCATGAAGCACGACTGTGTAGCCAGAAGTCTGGCCTGCACCAGGACACCCAGTAGGGCTCCCGATAACACATTGCGACTACAGATGGCCCTGATGCTTCTGGAACAGCTGGCTGAGGTTTTCTCACATGGACCTCACGGTGCAGACCGCACTCTCTTCTGCATGGGGTCAGGCTGGGACTCCGTGAAAGCAGAGCTCAGGGGCACAGGACAGGTAAGGACCCAGAGCAAAACCAGGGTTGGAATTCCAAAACCAGGGACGTCTAAGCCAAGGCTCTTCCTCGCACACAGTAAACGGTTTCCGATCCACACCCAGCCGGCGACACTGGCCTAGGCGAGAGTCAGAAAGTTCCTGGATGCCCTCTTGCACAGAGAGGTTGCTAGCGCAGGTCTGCTAAGTCAGAATTTCCACCGAGGGAGCCCGGATGTCTTTGTTTTTAGTTTTGTAGGATGCCATGATACAGAATGTTGGCAGAGCCTGGTGTTTAGGAACCATGGACCTAGAAAAGTCTAACCTGAAAGACAAAAGAGTCTGGGTTCCAAGCAGCTGGAATCCTGACTAGGGGCTGGAGGATGGAGGGTGACTGGGACCAGAGGACCAGGGGACACAGGGCAGGCCCTCTCGGTGCTGTAGCACCCTCTCTGGAAGCACATGTCCCATTCTGACCTGGGTCAAGGCCTCTGGACAGCTGTCGCTGGCCCGCAGAGCGCTCCACTCTTCTTCCATCACCTCCTGCACCAGAAGGGGGTTCTGAGCTCTCCTTGGCATGTTGCCTCCAGCCTGGCGGTATCTGTTCAGGAGCCTGTCCCGGCTGTTTCTCATTCTCTCCAGGCATCCCTTGGAAGGAGAAATGGAGCGGAGCCCGTAAAAACAAAAAACAAACAAACAAAATTAGGGGTGTCTGGGTGGTTCAGTCAGTTAAACATCTGCCTTTAGTTCAGGTCATGATCCTGGGGTTCTGGGATGGAGTCCTGCACTGGGCTCCCTGCTCAGTGGGGCATCTGCCTCTCCCTCTTCTTCTGCCCTTCCTTCCCTCCAGACACATGCACTCTCTCTGAAACTCTAAAAGTTTTTCTTAAACGAAATGTTACATCAACTGAAACTTATAAACACAAAATTGCAACCATAACCCTAATTACTATTTTTGCATTATTTCTGCGCAGTCCTTATTTGCAGACAAGGGAAGTCATCACGGTTTATGTACTCGGTTCAGCACATTCGGATTTTATTTTAGAGCGAGAACGGGAAAGAGAGTGTTAACTGGGCGAGAAGCAGAGGGAGAGGCTGGGGAAGACCCTTGAGCAGAGGCCGAGCCGAGCATGAGCCCAATGCGGGCCGGATCTCAGCACCCTGAGATCGTGACCTAAGCCTAACCAAGAGAAGCCGGAGTCGGCTCCCCGCGCCCCCCGGGTGGGACCCTCCGCGACAGTGTCCTTCGTGGCAGTGTCCTAACGGCTCGGCCTCCGCTGCGCTCCGGCGGGACTTTCCTGCACGAGGGGTTCAGCCGGGGACGACCATCCCTCGCGCCCGAGACCCTCCAGACGCGCGGCAGAGTTCCGGGACCCGCTACACGCTCCTCGACGCAGGGCCCCGGCTTCGGCGGCGGCTCCCGGGAGGCGGGCTCGCGGGAACGCGCTGCCGCCGGAACGGTCCGGGGCGGGGCGGGGCCGCCGAGACTCCGCAGCAGACGGCCGCGCCCGCGGGAGGACAGCGGGTCCCCTCAACCCCCGACGCCAGCAGGGTGGGGCGCGCGGGGCCTCGCGGCGCGCGGCGGCCGGGCCGGCCCCCCCCACCCCCGCACGCAGGCCCGGGAACTCACGCAGCGCCCGGCCCGCTCCGTCCCATCCCGCCCCGGGGCCGCCGCCGCCCGGCGCCCCGCACCTGCCTCGCACGGGGGCGACGAGGGGAGGGACGGCGGCCCCGCCGAGGCCTCCCAAGCCCCGCGCGCACCTGCCGGAAAGCCTCCTTCCACGGCGGCGAGCCCACCGCTTTGTACCGCGATCGGCGGCCCGAGCCCGGCGCCTCCGCCATCTCCTGTCCGCGGGCGCAGCCGCCGGGCAGCCCCGCCCCCACGGCGCGCAGAATCCTGGCCGCTGTAGTTTCCCGGCGCTCCGCGCGCCCGCCCGCGGGGCCTTCTGGGAGGTGCCGACCCGTCCGGGGACCCCGAGGAGGCGGGGCCGCAGCGGCATATGTGAGGTCAGCCCCACCTGGAGTGAGGGAAGTAGGTCTTGAGGGAAGGCTTCGGACGTCCAGGCTTAGCCAGGCGGAGGTGTCCACGCAGCAGTCGGACGCCGCTCTCAAGCTGTCCCCGGGGACTGGCCTTCCCTCAGCGATGGCCCCGCCTGACGGCCGGCCTCCCCTTCGCCCCGCCCCCGAGGCGCGCGTGCCCGGGCTGCCAGCTCAGTGATTGGCCGGAAAGCTGCCGACCGGCCCTCCCCTTCGCCCCGCCCCCGAGGCGCGCGTGCCCCGGCTGCCCGCTCGCTGATTGGCCGGAGCGCGCCGGCGGGCCGCGGATGGGCTGTGCTCAGCGGCGCGCGGCATCACGGGGGCGACGCGCGCAGTCGGGTTAAGATGGCAGCGGCGGAGGGTCCCACGGGAGATGCGGAGCCGTGGCAGTCCTGGCTGCCCAACCACGTCGTGTTCCTGCGGCTCCGCGAAGCGCTGAAGAGCCAGAGCCCCGGCGAGGCAGAGAAGCCGGCGTGCCCGTCGCCGTCCGCGCCGCCGCCGCCGCTGACGAGGAGCCTGGTCGTGGGGCTGGGCGGAGAGCTCTTCCTGTGGGACGGCGACAGCGGCTCGTTCCTGGTGGTGCGCCTGCGGGGCGGCGGCGCGGGCGAGGAGCCGTCCCTGTCCCAGTACCAGGTGGGCCGGGCCGCGCGTGCTGCGCGGGGGCGCGGCGCCCCCGGCTCTCCTCGCGCCCCCACCCCCCGCCTTCCGCTTCGGCGCGGCCGCTTCGTAGCCTGTCGTGGCCGGGCGCCGTTCCCCGGCGGAGGCTTGCGGACGCCCGCGTGCTCTCGGGGGGCCCGGGCCGGGGGCGCGGCCGGGGAGCCGCGTGCAGGTGCTCCGAGGCGAAACCCAGCAGGCGAGCACGGCGGGCTGGGTCTGAGACTCCGTTTTCGTGGGGCGACACCCGCCAGGTCGCGGGGACAGATTCGACCTCCTGCCGCGGTCGCTGTGAGCGCCGAGTCGGGGTCGGTCTGGAAGCGGCCGCTCGCGGTTTCGTGCCGACGTGGAGGAGGGGTCCCCGGTCCTGCTTCCTCTCCCCGCGAGAGGATGAGCCGCCGCCGGGTCGGGCGGGAGCTGCCTGGACTCTGGGTGAGCACAAGCACGTGCACGCGAGCAGCGGCGCGCCGGGCTTCCTGCGGTCCAGCGCTGGCCTGAGGGGACGGTCGTCCGTGGTACACGCGTGCGGGTCTTCTAAAGACTAGAAAACGTAGCAGAGGTGTCGCCCGTTCTGACTCGTGCCTTCTGTCGTGGGCCCCTGCCCAGTGCCTGCGGGGGAGAAATGCGGGGGTTTTATCAAGGTGCGGGGGTGTTTCTGGGGTTCTGAAGACCGGTCCCAAGTTGACCCTCTGTTCCTGTAAAATTTCTGTTGGCCAGAGTGATCGGAGGCGCTGGGCGGCCCTGATTAAGTCCATGGTGTTCGCTGTCCCTCTTTTCTACTCCACCGCCACCCAGGCAGGGTCATGCCTGTCGGTCTTGCTTTTGTATCCCCGTTCTTCCCAGGCTGCCCGGAGAGGGTGGCACTCAGGAAACTGAGGGCTGAGTGGCTCTCAGCCTTCCAGAATCTCACCGGCAAGAAAGCGGCCCCGCGTGAGTTGCAGATTTAAACGTTGATTAAAGGAGAATAGTGACTTCAGAAACCAAGTAAAGCAAAGCCCCTATGTTTGTAATTGTCACGCGTGATCTCAGGTGTTTGGAGGGTAAATATATTCCGAGAGCAGTGGCCTCTGTTCAGTTTGAGATGGACCCGATCGGACAGGAAGATGGCGGAGTCAGCGAGGACCACCGACGGGAGACACATGCACTTGGCTGGACTCGGCGAAAGGCCGCTGAGCCGCAGCAGGGAGACGGGCGGTAGAGCGCTCCTCGTGTGCTGTGTGCAGAGTGGTGGTGTGTGGAAAGATCCTGGCTGAGGGTTTCTCCTTACGGGAGGGTGAGTGATACATTGGCGTCTCCTGCTTTATGAATGGAAGTAGAAAGGACAGAAGATGGGAGTGTGGGTGGTCAGGAGAGAAGCAGCAGGACATGCCGCTCCGAGGAAGTGCGTTGTTGTGAGGGCTGGTGACACGGGGACAAGCAGTTTTGAGAACCCCCGAAAATGCCGTGGCTCTGTGATTCTGCTGTGCAGGTCTAACCGCACGAGCTCTTGAAGCTCTTCTGTCCTGGTCCCGTTCCTGATACCGAACAGCAGCCGCCAGTTATGAACGCTCTGAGTTCACTTCTTGCTGCGCTGAAACACCTGGAGCCGGCTTTATGCCATTCATTGTGCTGAGGGTACATGAGGAAGGACACAGTGTCAGGAATTCGGTTAGCTGTGCAGGACTGTCGGGGTGACCTCAGTGCAGGCTGACAAGGACCGCGACAGAGTCATCCAGAGTGCAGAGGAGACACACGTACCCCGGCTGGAAGATCGGGGTAGTGTGTCAGGAGGTCTTCCCAACTGTGACAGCCGCCGCAGAAGGAGAAGGAAGAGCTGTCGAGAGACGCAGAGGCTGACAGAGCCTGGTGGCTTTGTGGACATAGGCTGACCTGAGTGGGCATAGAGACTGTCCAGGGCAGGCTGGAGTTTGGTCATAAAAAGGCAATTGATGTGTAGTGTTTGTTTTTCAAGGGAAGGAAGTCTGGTGCGGTTTATGTTATGTCCCGATCTCAGTGGTTAAAAATCTCCAGTGAGTCCCTAGCCCAGGTGTGAACCCAGGAGGCGTCACTGCCCTGCAGTTCCTGGCGAGGAAAGCAGCGCCTGCCTCTGGTGCCCGACCAAACTACACCGGGACAGTCGTGCTTTCTAGGAATTACCGTGCATTTACTGCAACGTGAACTGTGACCAGTTTGCTTTGTTTTCCAGAGATTGCTCTGCATAAATCCGCCCCTGTTTGAAGTCTACGAAGTCCTGTTAAGTCCAACGCAGCATCACATAGCGCTTGTGGGAACCAAAGGACTTACGGTGTTAGAGCTACCTAAGAGATGGGGGAAGAACTCTGAATTTGAAGGCGGAAAATCAACAGTGAACTGCAGGTAAGTTGAATATCCGTTTATCGTTTGTCGGTTTGGAACACACGCGGACAGCGGCTCAGGCCCCTTGGTTCGCCAGCTACATTGTCTGTGCTGCCGATCCAACAGTACAGGCCGCCAGCTGGGCCGCACCCGGGCTTCCTGCTGATACGATCTGCACCTGCCTGCGAGCCTGCCCTTCTGCCTGACGGCTCATAGCCGGCTAACCGGAGTTCAGCTTGGTCGTGTGTGTAGAAATAAGATAACTTTTGAAAAGCAGTTACTACATATGAGTCAGTTTAATTTAATCTTAATTTTTGTATCTTTTCAACAATCTGGAAAAGCCAGAGCCTGAAAGATGTGTTGACGAGCGTAAGATAGAAACCGCCTTTAGTTCTGCAACGTTTCATTTCTAAAATCTGTTTCCGAAAAAAAAAGGAAAAAATCCGTTTCCCCGTTTCCGCGGTTGGAACATAGTGTCTGATTCTCTTCCCAGGCCAGTAAGGCAACCGCAGCAGTTAGTGTGTGTGGAGTCCCTCATGAGGGCCGGTGTGAAACTCTGATTTAGAAATTGGTTTCGTGTGGGTCCTCATGTGTGCTCACTGAATGGGGGCTTTGAGTGCTCTTCTCGGCAAAATGTGGGAGGAAGAAAGATGGTGAAGGAATGAGAGCAGAGTGTTAAGATAGGTTTTCCCATAGAAGGTCTTTGGTCCACATTCTGCAGAAAGTTTTGGACAAACTACTGTCTTCATTTCAGTACCACTCCCGTCGCTGAGAGATTTCTCACCAGCTCTCCATCTCTGACGCTGAAGCACGCCGCCTGGTACCCCAGTGAGCTGCTGGACCCCCACGTCGTGCTCTTGACGTCAGACAACGTGATAAGGTGTGATGTCTTTCTGTCTCTAGCTTTGCACAGGGACGGCCGGTGGGCCCCCACGTGGGTCACTGGGGATCACAGCACCTGTCTCAGGCTGCTCTCCGCACTCAGGCTCAGCAGGCTGTCCGACTGCGCTAACTTCGAGGCCTTAATTACTGCTCATCTGCCCAGTCAGGCCTCCCACCTTGACACTTCTTCGCTAACCTGCCCAGGAGCCTAACCCTAACCCCTC
Organism: Mustela lutreola; assembly: GCF_030435805.1. NCBI lineage: Eukaryota > Metazoa > Chordata > Mammalia > Carnivora > Mustelidae > Mustela > Mustela lutreola. The sequence goes on along the minus strand of NC_081304.1, from coordinate 60,005,682 downwards.
TCCTGGTGCTCTGCTGGAGGCGATGCCCCGTGGGGAGCAGAGAGTATAACTGGGAGTTGAGAGATCTGAATTCTCGTCCTAACACGCCACTTCTGTCTTGGAGATCTTAAACTTGAGAGGAGCTCGGTTTCCAGCTCCGTAAAACGAGCTGGTTTGATTGGACAGGTTTTGAACTCTGATTAAAGGCCCTATTCCTACGGAGAATTCTGTGGTATTTACGAAGTTAGCTTCCTGGATCTGCCTTATGTAAAAGCTGTGTCAGGACTCCACTGAGCTGCAGACAGCTTCGTCTTCCCTCCTCACCACTTTTTTTTTTTTTTTTTTTTTAAGATTTTATTTATTTGACAGAGAGAAATCACATGTAGATGGAGAGGCAGGCAGAGAGAGAGAGGGAAGCAGGCTCCCCGCTGAGCAGAGAGCCTGATATAGGACTCGATCCCAGGACCCTGAGATCATGACCCCAGCTGAAGGCAGCGGCTTAACCCACTGAGCCACCAGGCGCCCCCCTCCTCACCACTTTTAACTGTGCCCTGCGAGCTCCTCCTTTACCGCTGGCTGATGACCCCTTCTGGGCCTTTTACACAGATCTCATCGCTGTCTGGTTACTTTCAGCTGCTCAACTCAGTGTGTCTAGTTCGGAGCTCTGATGTCCAGTCCATACCAGTTCTGGGTCCTGGCCCATCACACAGGCCAGACCCCAGGGGAGGGGACACTTGTGCAGAGGGCATGACCTGATCTGGCTCTTGCTTCTGCCCCCACACTTGGAGGCGGGGTGATGTGCAGGAAGGGGGCTGCCTCCTGCTTCCTCGGGAGTGAAGGGAGCTGAGGCTGGCTGGCTGGCAGGCAATGGGCCCGAGCCTGATTTCCGAGTCGTCTGGCCCCATCTGCTGCTGGTGGCCTCCATTGACACGGCTCCTCTGTACAAACGTTGTGTGTTACTTCAGGGGCTGCTCATCACTGAGGAGCACTGTCGCCCACTGGCTCTGTCCGCGATCAGGCCCAGGGCCTCTCTGGAGAGGGAGGGTCCTCACACTCGTGCCGCCATTGCAGTCTTTCCTGTGGCATCATGGTGACCACCCTGCTGTCCTGGAGGGTGACTGTTCTGCCCTCCAACAGCCACAGGGACCTGGGCATCAGTCCCACAGTCCTTTCTCACACTGCTCCAGCCCACCCCCTGATGTGTGATGTGTGAGTGGTAGATACTGTGTAGCATTCACAAGCCCCCAACCCCAGCCTGTGACCTGTCCGGTTCACTCAGGGATTCCTTACCTGGGACCTGCAGCTTCCTGCGGCACATCTGGATTCCGCGAGGACACGAGAGCCCGTCTCCCCACATTATAAGCCCCCCTGAATCTGGTGGAGTGTCTCCCTCCCTGCCCATCTGGCTTTAGAGCTGGACACCCTCCTGCCACAGAGGTTGTTATGTCCAAGGAAGGACTCCTGATGCCCCTCTCTTGGTCTTTGGTCTTTCAGCACGTCTGTGTTTTTACTTATTTTTTAAAGATTTTATTTATTTATTTTTTTGACAGACAGAGATCACAAGTAGGCAGAGAGGCAGGCAGAGAGAGAGGAGGAAGCAGGCTCCCTGACAGAGAGAGAAGGGGAAGCGGAGAGCCCGATGTGGGGCTCGATCCCAGGACTCCGGGACCACAACCTGAGCCGAAGGCAGAGGCTTTAACCCACTGAGCCACCCAGGCGCCCTACGTTTGTCTTTTTAAAAAGATTTTACTTGTCAGTGAAGGAGAGCACAAGCCCGGGGAGGGGCAGAGGGAGAGGGAGAAGCTGACTCTCCGCTGAGCAGGGAGCCTGATGCAGGACTCCATCCCAGGATTCTGGGATCATGACCTGAGCCGAAGGCAGACACTGCACTGACTGAGCCCCCAGGCGCCCCTCCCCTGGTCGTCTTTTCCTCCCCTGGGAAACTGGGCGGCAGGAAAGGGCGCTAGCCCAGACCTTCCTGTAGTTAAGCTTGAGAGGAGATGTATTTGGTCTCAGCTGTTGAAGCTTCTTTTTTTAAACATGGGGAACCTGGCGGGGCTTGGTTGGTTGAGCGTCCGACTCTTGGTTTCAGCTCAGGTTGTGATCTCAGGGTCCTGAGATTGAGCCCCACGTCAGCCTCTGTGGTCAATGCGGAGTCGGCTTGAGGTTCTCTCTCTCCGTCACTCTGTCCCTTCCTACTCTCTAAAGAAACAAACAAAAAGACACATACGGGTAGTTACTGTGTATCCTAAGCTTTGGACCCTGTTGACAGTTTCCAGGCACCAAGCTCTCCCTACCCACCCCTGGCCCCCATGCCCCCCGCCATGCGCGTCCCTTCCGGCAGGCACATTTGATTTTAAAGTCAGCGCTGCTTACTCGCAGAGAGACCACAGTGCGTGTGTGCTGTTGGGTCATGTTTTCATCAGAAATCTCTGGTAAGACATTTTACTGGTAGTGGAACAAACGATGTTCAGAGTTTCTCAAGGTTGTGGAGGTGAGTGATTAACTTAGTGAGGGTTTGTAGGTGATGTCGGGTTGCTAACAACGATACTGGCCTTTAGATAGTTCTCCGCACTGTAGCCACGCGCTGTGAAAGTTTACGTTATTTTAAATCAAATGATGCTGGCAAGAAAAAATTTTTCCCGTTTTATACTTCCCTTTGGGAAAGTAGGGGTGATGTGATACTGCATCTTTGTGTAAGGGCAGTGCCTATAGACTGGGACCCAGCGTCCCTCCCCACGGCCCGGGGCTGCCACGCATGCGGCTCCTCTACAAGGCTTGTGTGCACCAGGCAGGGGCAGGCGGCACAGGGGAGCTCGGCTGCTCAGGGCAGTCGGGCGGCACCTGGATGGGGGCGTGTGCCCAGGGCCTCAGGATGGGGGAGTGGGGCAGGACGGCCTGCAGGACACTTGGAGGGACTTCGTGACGACGGGGAGAGTTTTTGGAGGTGCCGTCGTCGGAGAGCAGGTGCAGCGCACCGCTCTGGCAGAGACACGGTCATGAGCCTGGCAGGACGGCACCAAAGCAGCGACCTGCCAGACCAAGGGCAGACTCGGGATGGCAGAGCTCTGAGTGCAGCTCTCTCCCACCCGCTCCTAGGGTCTATTCTCTGCGCGAGCCTCAGACCCCTGCCAGAGTCATCGTGCTTTCAGAGGCGGAGGAGGAAAGCCTGATACTCAATAAAGGGTAAGTTGTTCTTCGTATCCAGAAACGGTTTTTCAGCTTATTGGGATCACAGATGTGCTTTTCACAGACACTCAAGATTTTCTGTCGCTGACCAGCACGCTCTCAGCGGCGAGAAAACACGCGTGTTCGGAGCCTCGTGTGGGGCTGCGGTCTTCCTGGATGAGCAGTCATACCAACCTTCAAAACACAGACGGGGTGTCTCTCTCTTTTTTTTTTTTTTTTTAAAGATTTTATTTATTTGACACAGGGCACAGGCAGGGGAAGCAGCAGAGGGAGAGGGAGAAGCAGACTTCCCACTGAGCAGGAGCTCGGGGTCATGACTGGAGTTGTAGGCAGACGTTTAATCACTGAGCCCCCCAGGCGCCCCCAAAGACAGCACGTTTATCACTTGTCTGCCGTAATTACAAAGGTCGTGTGTGTTTTCTGTAGGAAATTGGGAACGCCTACAGGAAAATATTAAAGAGAAAATGAAACGTCTTGTGGTCTCCTTTGTGTCTCCTCGCGCAGCAGCCGGGGGACACTTGGGTATAAAGCAGAGGGCTGTGCGTCCCTGCTGCCCCGCCCCGCCGATTTCCAGCAGGCATCCCCTGCCTGCCCCCCGCCACGTGCCCCGGCTCTGGGCCCAGCCACCTCAGTCACCTCACCCCTCGTTCTCACGCAGCCCACCCTTACCCGTGCTCCCACCCGTCCTCTGGCTCTGAGCTCAGATCGCAGCCCGTCAGGGTTCCTCCCCTCCACTTCGTGACATCCTTCGCTGACGCTGCGTCGTGTGCTCCTTTCTTGGGTCTCGGGCGTTGCTATCACGAGCTGGGGGTGGGGGGCTGTCGGATTCCCAGATGTGTGGCAGGAACCTATGCCATTCTCAGTGGCTTTTCAGGCTTTCTTCGTCTCTGGTTCGTGCATGTCTGCGGGTTTAAGCTGCTGGAGCCGGAGCCTCGCTGTAGGCCAACGCTTCTGTCATTTGGGTGTGGGGTTTTTGTTTTCTTTCTTTCCCTTCCTCACTGAATGCAAATTCCATCCCTGGTTCCTGCTGCTGCTGTTTCGTTCCTAACAGGCCCGGGCTTTACATGTCTCCGCAGGAGGGCGTATTCAGCGTCCCTGGGGGAGACGGCCGTCGCCTTTGACTTCGGGCCGCTATGCGCTGTCCCGAGGAGCGTGTTCGCGCAGAAGGGCAAGGGCGAGGTCGTGGCGCACCCGCTGTACATCCTGTGTGAGAACGGAGAGACCTTCCTCACATACATCAGCCTGGCACACAGGTGAGTGGGGGCACCACTGCCCGGAGCACAGCTGCCACTGCGGAATCTGGGCGCCGTGGTTTTCAGGCTGCGGGAGCACGGCGGCCCTGTAGGGCTTGGTTTCCGTGAAAAGACTGGTTCTGAGCATTTGGCCTCTGACTTCCTCGCCATCAGCCACAGACATACCGTGAACAAGGTGACGCAGGCGAGCGAGGCGCCGAGGGGAAGGGCAGACACGGCAGTCTGGTGTTGAACATTCCGATTGTACCCAGACAGCGTTAGTGGCACAGAGACAGTGAGACTCAGGGTAGGGAGAGAGGGTCACACTGGAGGAGGGAGGGAAGATTTCTGGGAGAGGCCCTGTGTCTAGTGCAGGATTCCCCAAGGGCCGGGGAGGGGCGCCCCCAGGGAGTATGAAAGCATAGGCACGTGTCAGTCACGGCCCAGCGATGGGACATTTGTGGCAGGAGCAGGGGTTCCTGGGACGCGGCATCAGGTCACAGAGCTGGCAGTATCTGCCATGGAGAATGTGATGGAGTTAAGACACCTGGTTAAGGAAGGCAGCTATGCTCACCACTATACCACCAACGCTGCACGACACCTGGTTAAGGAGTGTGGGGTCGGGGTGCCTGGGCCACTCAGTCTTAAGTGTCTGCCTTTGGCTCGGGTCATGAGCCCAGGGTCCTGGGATCGAGCCCCGCGTCCAGCTCTCTGCTCAGCAGGGAGCCTGCTCCTCCTCTCTCTCTGCCTGCCTCTCTACCTACTTGTGAACTCTCTCTCTGTCAGATAAATAAAATCTGTAAAAAAAAAAAACTTTTAAGAAAAGGAACATGGGGCGCCTGGGTGGCTCAGTGGGTTAAGCCGCTGCCTTCGGCTCAGGTCATGATCTCAGGGTCCTGGGATCGAGTCCCGCATCGGGCTCTCTGCTCAGCAGGGAGCCTGCTTCCTTCTCTCTCTCTCTGCCTGCCTCTCAGTGTACTTGTAATTTCTCTCTGTCAAATAAATAAATAAAATCTTTAAAAAAAAAAAAAAAAAAAAAAAAAAAGAAAAGGAACATGGGTTTTTCCTGTATAGGAGTAGGGCCATGGGAAGCCGGTGATGGCTTCTTAACAGAAGGGTAAGGTGGTTGGTAAGGGACACGTGGGGGCAGAGAGACGTTTGAAGGCGCAGTTGCACACAGTGCCGACCGCCTGAAGGACCCGGACTGCACCGTTTGGAAGCGGGGAGAGGTGCCCACGGTAGATGGCACAGAGGGAGGGTCTGGGAGACCTGGCTGCTGGCCGGGCGAGGGGTGACCCTCTCGTGCGAGTGCCATGGTCCGCAGGGGCAGCTAATGGGGCGGCGGGCAGCGCTGGTACCGAGGGCTTGTCCAGCTGCCTGTTGGACAGGAACGTGGGAGCGCTTCTCAGACAGCTGGAAACGCAGGCCTGGGGAGAAGAGGCAGACGCTGGAGCAGAAGATCGGAGTCTCCCGGGTCAGGATGGGCGAGTCAAGGGAAGATAATTGGGGGCGGGTTTGTAACCAGAAAGGCCTCTGGTTAGAGGCCGAACATTGTGCTTCAGTCCTGAACAGGCTCAACAGGTAGTAGCCGAGGCAGATCCTGGTGGGGCTGTGGGGCCGTGGGTGGGGGGAGCGGCTGGCCTGCGACACCGGGTTGCTGCTGACATGGGAGTTTGGACTGGGGGCATCTGCGTGCAGATGCGCACGCCACGGAAGTGACCTCAGAGCGCGAGGACGGGGAGCGGAGCCACGAGGGAGACAAAGGCCAAGAGCTCACTGGGCGCGGGGTTGTGAGGACTTTCTCCCGTCGGCTTCTCCATGACCCGAACGTGCTCCAGCTTCCACACAGGACCCTGTCTGGGAGATTCTGTGCCAATGCCATTAGCCTGTCCCCGCCCAGCAGGACACCTTCTGCGTGCTTGTACATCTAGTCTAGGCCAGTCCCCAATTCTCTTGATTTCACCCTGACAATTCCTGGAGTGCGAACCCCCTTCTCTCCATCCCCTCATTCTGGCTCCGGACCCTCCGCATCTTCTGCGCAGAGCCTCTCCCCTTCCACCAGCGGCCCCGAGTCCCAGTTCTCCCTCCACGTCCTGCCTTCGCAACTGTCACATTCCTCCTGCAAATGCATGGCTCTGAGCCTTGAGTGTCACCCCCTAGACAGCCCAGGTCCGCCGGTCCTGGGCCGCCCTCCTGGGGCTCAGTTGGCCTAGACCGCTCCTGTCCCCACTATGCAGTCTCCTTCCTGTGGGTACTTGACATCCGTGCTTTCAGAACTTTCCAGAGCTGCTCCTTGCAGCGTTCACAGCCTCCTCCCGGAATAGCCGCTTTGCCGTTGATCTCATTCATTCCTGACCCCTTTCTCATCTCACTTGGGGTGGTTTTCTGTTTTTAAGATTCACTTAGGGATGCTCGGATGGCTGAGTTACGAATCTGCCTTTGGTTCAGTTTGTGATCTTGGGGTCTGGGATCAAGTCCCGTATCGGGCTCCTTGCTCAGCGGGAAGCCTGCCTCTGCTGCTGCTCCCCCTGCTCTCAAATACATGGATAATGTCTTAGGGGAAAATGTTTATCGTAGAGAGGGAGAGGGCACGCGCGGCAGGGGCAGTGGGAAGGGGAGAGACTAAGCAGACTCAGCACTGAGCGCTGAGCCCCGTGCAGGGCTCGATCTCACGAGACTGAGATCACGACCTGTGCCAAATGCAGAGTCGGACGTTCAACCCTCTGAGCCACATAGGCGCCGCCTTCCTTCACTGTCTGTCCCCACGTTCCTTTCGTGCTTTCCCGTGTTGTCACACTCTGCCCACGTGTGGTAGTTCTCGCTACACATCTGCTTCCTCAGCTGAATGTCTGTCCCTTGGGGTGTCCCCCGGAACTCAGTGACAGCGTCTCTACAGAAACACTGTGTCCAAAGCCCCGGAGAGTCTCTGCATTTTCCGGGAAAGTGCAGAATCCAGGCCCAGCGTGCTCTTGTGCATGTGTGGAGCGGGAGGGAGTGGGGCTTGCGACAGAATCCGGGGAGCGCTGGTCCTCGGGACTGTGTTGGGGGAGGGGACCAAGCACAGGTGTTGAGGGGTGGGGGGGGGCCTGAGTGGCCTCAGGAAGCAGCTGAGGGTTTGGCAGCGAGGGTCTCCCTGGGGCTGATGGCAGGGGTCGGTCAGTAGACCGTCAGTGGCGCGATGAGGGAAAGGGGCCTAGATTGGAGCCTGGTTTCTCAGCCTCCACAGTAGGGACGTTTGAGCTGACCAGCACCCTCTGTTCCTCCACGCACCAGTAAACACCTCCCCAACCCGTTACAACCAGGAATGTCTTCAGACATTGTTCCTGTCCCTCGGGTGCAGACGTCTCTGGTTGAGAAGCACCAGGGGGAGAGCCGAGCCGGGAGAGACAGGTGCCAAGCTCCGGGACGGGCGGGGCAGGGTGCGCCGGCCACAGGACCTTGGTCCAAGCCAGGCTGGGAGTGGCATGGTTCCCTCTGCGGAGGCCCACCAGTGTGTGTCCCTGTTCCCGCAGCGCCGGGGGTGTGGGGAAGCTGCTGGGCCCACTGCCCATGCACCCCGCAGCGGAAGACAACTACGGCTATGATGCATGCGCCATCCTCTGCCTGCCCTGCATCCCCAACATCCTGGTGATCGCCACCGAGTCTGGAGTGCTGTACCACTGTGTCGTGCTGGAGGGGGAGGAGGAAGACGACCAGACAGTGAGTTGGGCGCCGGGGGTTGGGGTGGGGAGTTGTGGGGGGAGGCGTCCTGGTTGGGGCGAAGGCAGGGAGCAGGCGGGCTCTGTCTCGCAGCACGGGGATGCGGCTTCCCTGGCTGGCCTGTCCCGAGGTGTGGCCTCTAGTGACAAACACAGGGAGCCGGGCAGCCCCCACGTGGGCTCTTTGGAACCTGATTTGCATTTCCGGGAAACGAGAAGCTGTTCTGTCCTCTGGTCTCCTTTGGTCGGGAGGTGAGGGCGGGGGTGCTGTCGGGCAGGACAGACTAGATTGTCTTAGCGCTGCTGCTTCCGCAGTCGGAGAAGTCCTGGGACTCCAGGGCCGACCTCGTTCCGTCTCTGTACGTGTTCGAGTGCGTGGAGCTGGAGCTCGCCCTGACACTCGCCGCCGGGGACGACGACCCCTTCGATTCGGACTTTTCTTGTCCCATCAGACTGCACAGAGGTAACGGGGTCCTGCGTGTACGGGGCCGGGGCCGGGCTGCTCCCAGGCATACAGAGGCCCAACGAGCCCTGAGTGCCCTCCAGGACCAAGAGAGGCCGGGCGGGCTTCCCAGGTTCTCAGCCGGTCTGCCGTCTGGAGCCTTCCAGACCCAGCGGGGAATTTTCCTGGTCCAGTTCAAAGCTTATGTCATGATTCAAATCCGGAATCTACACAAACCTTAGTAAATGTTAAAAATCCGGTCACAACAGGCCACTGAGACGCTACGGCTTTAAAACCTGTTTCGCTTCTAGACACGTCGTATGACCGGGTGAACGCGGTCCTTTTACCTTTGTCTCTGTGAACTGACCTGGGCTGCTATCAGATCTTTCCGGCTTCTCTGTGCGCGTCTGGGGAGCTTCTGCCGAGACTGCTGAGCCCCTGGAAGCCGGGGCCATTGGGGTGCCAAGGGCTGAGCAGAAGGAGCCGGGCTCCTGCTGTGTTTGGGGACAGCTCTGACACGAGCCAGCCTCCTGTCAGCCCCTCCAGCTCCATCTTCTCATCTGAAACGGGGTGACCCTGGATGACCTGCGAGGCCGCGGATACCAGTCCCTGCGATCCCGCTGTCCCTCCACCTCTTCCTGGAGTCTCCTCTAGGCTTCCCGGGCCCGGGCGGAGACGGGAGCTGCTGTTCGCAGGCCCTAGAGCCGCCGGCTCAGGTCCAGCTCCGCAGAGCAGACAGCAGGCCTTCAGGGCTCGGGGCTCCCGTGCAGTAGAGCAGCCGGGGGAGCCCACTGAGCGCGTCTGACTAGACGGTCCAAGCAGTAGGGGTCAGAATTTAGAAACGAGGACACGGGGACCCGGTGAGGTAAGGGACACACGCTCCTTGGTTCCTTATGAAGAGAACAGGTGTCTGGGAGACCTTAGACAGAGGCGATCTTGTCCTAGTTTTTCCGAGAGCGGATATGTCATGTGTTGTATGGCTTGGAGGTTTTTGACTCATTCATGTTCGTACTCAGGGCATGTCATGGTCACCGAAATATACCCAGATTTTTAATGACTGAGTGAGTGGCCGCCGAATAGTGGGGTGCTGGCAGATTCCCGCTCAGTTGCGGATGTTACCTCTTCGTGATAGATTTTTGGTTCCTTCCCAGCACTGAGGTTTTCCTGTTGACTTCAGTGCAGACATGTTTTGAAAATCCGTTGGAAACCATAGACCTAAAGAGATGGTTTGAGCCTAACATAAAGTCTCAAGTTTGGGCAGTTGAAGAGAAGCTTTTTAGTATTTTATTGTTCAGACAGGGGACTGCCACAGACCAGGGCTTTTAAAGCTTTGTAACAGCCTAATGCTGTTTGGAGAGGGAGTTGTGCAGAAGCCCAACATGTAAAACAGGACAAAAACGCTAACATTCGCTTTGCAGCATTTACTTACTGTGAAGTCAGCAGTAAGAGGGTTGTCAGACAAAAGGAGGTTTTCATTCGGGGCTTATGGGGGACAGCTGCCTCTTTTTTCTTCATCAAGTACTCTGCATGCCCGACATGGGCCTTGAACTCATGCCCTTGATGCAAGGGTCACACGGTTTTTAAGTAATCTTTACACCCAACATGGGGCTTGAACTCACAGCCCCGAGATCGAGTTGCACGCTCCCCTGAGCCAACCAGTGTCCCTCAACACTTGCATCTTCAATCAGCTTTAGCGTGTAAATTATTCTGTATCTTGTTTTAGTTGTTTAATGTTTTGAAAGTATCGAGTTGCAGGGATAATTATTCGTAAATATTCAGGAACTCTTGTTTTAGCGTTAGTTGGTCTCCCTGGTACTAGGGCTCAGAAGTATAGGAGATTTCATTGAAACTGCGAGCGGATCCTCATACTTCCTCGTGTAAATGTGAAGCATTCTCTGGGTGTCTCAGTCACGTCTGACTCTTGATGACGGTTGAGGTGGGGATCATGGGGTCGTGACTTTGAGCCCCACATTGGGCTCTGTGCTCAGTGGGGGGTCTGCTTGAGAGTCTCCCCACCCCCAACTCTCTCTCGCAGGCATGCACACATGCTCCCTAAAACAAATCTTTTCTCTTTTTTTTTAGATTTTATTTATTTATTTGACAGAGAGAAATCACAAGTAGTTGGAGAGGCAGGCAGAGAGAGAGAGAGGGAAGCAGGCTCCCCGCTGAGCAGAGAGCCCGATGCGGGACTCGATCCCAGGACCCCGAGATCATGACCTGAGCCAAAGGCAGCGGCTTAACCCACTGAGCCACCCAGGCGCCCCAACAAATCTTTTCTTAAAAAAATAAGTAAATATAAAGGATTGTCAGACAAAAATTGTATTTAAAAAAACAAGGAAACTCAAAACAGCATACACTTGGGGCGCCCGGCTCGCTCAGCTGGAAGAGCGAGTGACTCTGGATCTCAGGGTCATGAGTTCAAGCCCCCTGTTGGGAGTAAACTCACACAAGGAAGAAAAAAGAATTCAAGCTTAAACTAAATGTAAAACCACCTGCGAGCCGACATTATCAAGAAAGGACAGCCAACACCTGCCTGGATGCACGGTGATGGGGCTGCTGGCTCCACGGTTGTCCCCGTGTGCTGTGCCCTGTGCCCTGCCTAGAGTAGCTTGGTGGGGGGACACGTGCGGCACAGGCGTTCCTGCAGGGCCACTCCATTTTAATTTGAAGAGTGGTAAATAAATGCACAGCGGGGACAGAAAGGCAGCATGTGTATACGTGTTGGTGAACTCTTTGGTTGAAAAATACAACTTGTGTTTATTTTTAAAATACTTAAAATGTATTTGAAAATGGAATTCAGATCTTCAAATTTCAAAACCGCTGACACAGTAGTGTGACGGTCCTGCAGACTGTCACTTCTGTCCCCCGCTGTGCTTGTCGGCTGCTGGGGCGACTGTCAGTACTCTGACGGCTGCCATCGTATCATTTGTGCTTCCATTTGCAGATCCCAAGTGTCCCTCAAGATACCACTGCACTCACGAGGCCGGCGTGCACAGTGTTGGGCTCACGTGGATTCATAAACTTCACAAATTTCTTGGGTCAGGTGAGTTTTCTGTACTTTGCAGTGTGTTTCCTGGATTCTGTTTGAAAGGAGTTTGGAGTCGTGGTGCCTGGGCGGCTCAGTGCGCTGAGCGTCCGGCACTTGGTTCCGGCTCAGGAGTCCTCCGCTGGACATCCGGGCTGGTGGGTGACAGGTTCTGCCTCCCGCGCTTTCCCGTAAGAGCTGCAGCTCTGGCCCCTATGTTCAGCGGCATTGTCGAGCATGCAGGCAAGGAAAGGAGCCGAGGAAATAAAGGCTTCAAGGTTAGGAAGGCAGAGCCACAATTCTCCCTTCTGACACCGCAGTCTTCTGTGCAGTTAATCTAGGGGACTCATTACAGGGCGTTTGTGCTGATGGTTTCCGAGGGCTTGAGGCTGCAGACACCTGTGTGTTTCCATGCACTAGTAGTGAATGATCCAAAGGAGAGTCACACAGTCCCATTTGTACTGGCTTCAGAAGAGAATCCTTGAGAATGAGTTTAACAAAAGTGAAAGTATAAGCGTAAAACGACAAAATGTTACTGAAATAAGCTTAAAAAAAAAAATCCCATGTTCATGGACCAGAAAATTAGTACTTTTTAAAATGGCAACATTTAACGGTATGCAGACTCCATGCCATCCGGGTCTGAATTGGCAGAAATTGAGAAGCTGATCCGAAAACTCATTTGAAATGGGGCCCTACAATAGCCAAAACGGTCTTGAAAAACAAGAATCCAGTTGAAGGACCCATACTTGCCAACTTCAGAGCCTCTCCCAGAAGGTGCGGCGATCCCAGCACAATGCGGACATAGGAGACCTGCGTAGGTCGGTGGAATGGAGGGACAGCCCTGTTGGTTTCCGCAGGGCCCAGCACGGGTTGGCCGGGGCGAGTGGTCTTCCTGACCCGCGGTACTGGGACACGTGTGCATGCAGCCGCGACAAGACAGAATTGGACCCCTTCCTCACACCGTGACACAAGAGTGACTTAGACGGGATGACAAAAGTGAAACTGTAGAACTCGTGGAAGAAAACCCTGTGACAAAGCGAAAGGACCATCCACGGGGTGGAAGGAAGTGCCCGGCCCAGATCTGCTCACGGACTTGGTAGCTGGAGTATGCAAGGGGCTTGTGGAGCCCCGCAGACAGACGACAATAGCCCAGTTCAGGGACGGACAAGGGGTTTGAGTGACATGGCTCGGCCGATGAGGTGCGCACGGCCAATAAGCGTGGGGAGACGCATTTGGCAGCGTTGGTCCCAGAAGGGAGATGCTGCACGAGCCCTGGACATCAGGGCTGTCAGAGCGGCTAGTCCCAATCGGCCGTGGCAAGCACTGTCAGCACAGGCCTTGCGGACCGGGACGTGGTGCCACGCAGGGCAACAGTCTGGCCCCTCCCCGGGTGACCCACAGTGTTACCCGGCATGGTGTGACCCGGCGATTTGCTCCTCGGCGCACACACATGTGTGCACACTCACACCAGTAAGCAGCTCTTGGCAGCGGCATTGGCGCGATCGCCCAATAGCCAGGCATCCGTCGCCGCCAAGCAGGCAGCGGTCCAGCCATCCAGCGGGATGTCCACCAGCACAGGGGAGGGGTGAGGTCCAACTCAGCTGCGGCTCCCTGTTGCGTGGCTCTGCGCATGGGGACCACACAGAGCAGGCTGGCACGTGACACAGACGGTCCACCGCGGGGGGATGGGGAGGGGGACGAATCAGCCAGACTCGCGTGGTTGCTCACGTGCGTGGGGCTTCCTTTCGGGAACTGAACAGACTTAAGATGTCTTATTCGCAAGAGCACGAGAGCGCACAAGCAGGGGGGCAGCAGACGGGGAGGCGAAGCAGACGCCCGTTGGGCAGGGAGCCCCACGTGGGGCGTGATCCCAGGGCCCCGAGGATCATGACCTGAGCCGAAGCAGCCGCTGCACCGACTCAGCCCCCAGGCGCCCCTCGCGAAGAGACTTAAATCTCCTGGTGGGTGTACAGCTCTCGCTCCCCCCACCGCAGAGCATGACGTGCCGCGGTGGCTCGCGCACTCCTGGGACCGCATTTCGGGGAGCTGATGCGGAGTCAGCCTGTGTCTAGGCTACTGCCTGGACACAGTCGCTTTGCCGGCACGGCCCACACGAGGCCGGGCTCTGGCACGGGCACTTGGCCATGTCTGGGGAGCGCCTGTGCTGTGTGCGCAGGTCGCTGACCGGGTCCCTGGGCCCCTCCCCTGCAGACGAGGAGGACAAGGACAGCTTGCAGGAGCTGGCCGCCGAGCAGAAGTGCTTCGTGGAGCATATCCTCTGCACCAAGCCGCTGCCCTGCAGGTAAGGCCGCGTGTTCCCCTCCCCATGGGCCGCTGAATTCACGTTGTCAGGTGCACGCAGACCACCCGTGGACACGACCACTGACCTTAGGGGCTGTGGGTCAAGCCCCCTGCCTGATGGCCACCTGCCGTGTGCCCCTGTCCTTGCTCATTACCCCGAGCTCATGTCAGGGCTTCAGCGCGGGCTCCCGTGGGCATGTCTGCCGGAGGCCCTCCTCGTGCGCTCCGGGGTGCACTACTGAAGGTGAGTCCGTGAGGGCACAGACCGCATCTGTCTGTCGCATGCTGCGCTGTGCTCGGTTTCTGGCTGAGGGACACTTGGTCCGTGGACGTTCAGGGAGCAAGGGGATAGAGAATGACCCCAGCTCAGTCCCGGGGTCACTGCGTCACTGTCCTGCCGTCATGCTCGTGGGCCCCGGGAGGGAGGGTGGGTTGCAGAAGGCGCGTGGACGGGGTTTGTGGGTGCAGGAGCTGGGCCCACAGGGGAAGGAGCACGGGAGAGGGCACAAGATGGGGATGGGAGGTGACCGGGACTCAGCAGGATGGCCTTTTGGTCCCCAGCTCAGTGCTCTTGCAGGGCGGTGCATCCCAGGCGTGTGACAGCCCTGTGGCCATGTCTTTCCAGGCAACCAGCACCCATCCGAGGGTTCTGGATCGTGCCCGACATCCTGGGGCCCACCATGGTCTGCATCACCAGCAGCTACGAGTGCCTCATCCGGCCCTTGCTGTAAGTCCCCTCACGTCCCCACATACTCCGCCGTCCTGCTGGGGGAGCCCTCAGCCAGGCTGGGGCGGATCTGGGATCCCCGCTGGAGACGCACGGTCTGTTTGTGTGACAGATGGTTGTGTGGTGCCCGCCCCAGTCCGTTCAGACACCTGCCCTGCATGCGTGCCGTGGCCGTGTGGGGATAGTGGGGCAGGGGGGGCGGCTCCCCCAGGGTGGCCAGCAGGGCAGAGCGCTGCATTCTCGTCCTGTCCCTGGAGACTCGTTTTCTGGCTGGTCGAGTTTTCCCAGCTCCGCGTAGACACCCCAGTGGGACTTGCACCGATGCCCCCCACGGAAGACGGCGCTGAGTCCCGTGTGTCTTGCAGAAGCACGGTCCACCCGGCGTCTCCGCCCCTGCTCTGCACCCGAGAAGACGAGGCCGCAGCCGAGTCTCCCCTCCGCATCCTAGCCGAGAGCCCAGATTCCTTTGAGAAGCACATCAGAAGCATTTTGCAACGGAGCGTTGCGAATCCTGCCTTTTTGAAGTATGTGGTTCGGGGTGTTGGGGCTCCACCAGGTTCCCGCCCCGTTTTCCTCCTGCGCATCGGTCCTCTGTCCCATGTGTCCCCCGCGTGCTGCCAGCCGGTGTGAGGGGAACCGGGTGTGGTCCGTCAGCGAGACACGGGGTGGGAGGGGCAGATGCAGGGAGAGGGACTACCGGGTGGCCGCCGGGAGGACACTTGGCATGAGGGCCCCGCCCCGACGCGGGCGGGGGAGGTGACGGCAGCTGCTGGCAGGTGGTCGGACAAGGCCGCAGCGCCGCCCCCGGAGGAGTGCCTGCAGCTGCTGAGCCGCGCCACACAGGTGTTCCGGGAGCAGTATGTGCTGAAGCAGGACCTGGCCAAGGAGGAGATCCAGCGCAGGTACCGGCCCGTGGGGCGCCCCCTGCCGCCCGCGTGGCCCCCCTGCTGTGTGCACGGCCGCCTTGACGATTGTGCATCCCCACAGGGTCCGGCTGCTGTGCGACCAGAAACAGAAGCAGCTGGAGGACCTCAACCACTGCCGCGAGGAGAGGTAAGTGCCGGGGCGGGCCACCATGTCTGTGTCTCCGCGTCTCTGCTGCCGGGTGCAGCCCGCAGCCCCTCGGTCTGTGCTGCCAGGAAGAATCTGCGGGAGATGGCGGAGCGCCTGGCCGACAAGTACGAGGAGGCCAAGGAGAAGCAGGAAGACCTCATGAACAGGTCAGTGGCTGCGGGGCGCGCCAGGGCGCAGACACCAGGCCGAAGCTGCTTGGGGCCGCCGCAGCTTGAGTCGCCCACCTGCCTCGCCACAGGATGAAGATGGTGCTGCACCGCGTCCACGCGCAGCTGCCGGTGCTGTCTGACCGCGAGCGTGACATGCGGCGGGAGCTACAGCGCATCCCCGAGCAGCTGCGCCACCTGGGCCGCGCCATCAAGCAGGTGCGTGGGGCGGGTGGGTCTGCAGGCAGGTCTGTGGGCAGCGGTGGTGCAGCACACAGAGCCTGGGCTGTCCTGCCCCGCAGGTGACCATGAAGAAGGACTACCAGCAGCGCAAGATGGCGCGCGCGCTGAGCCCGCAGAAGCCTGCCATGGCCCTCAGCGCCTACCAGCGCAGCTGTATCCAGTCAGTGCTGAAGGAGGAGTGAGTCGCGGGCGGGGGGCGGTGGGAGCCCAGTGGTCTGGGGCAGCGCGCAAGATCCTCCACCCGCCCGAGCATCTCCGCTGAAGCCCTTGCATGCGGGTGTCACCGGCACACTCACTGCTTGCGCTCGCGGACCCGAGTGACTGTGTGGTCCCACAGGGGTGAACACATCCGGGAGATGGTGAAGCAGATCAACGCCATCCGCAGCCACGTGAACTTCTGAGCCACGGCAGGTCCCCACGGGCGGACGCGACCACGGCTCCCACAGGGGCTCACGCTGGACCCAGGAGGAGACCTTGTCGGCACGCTCGGCCCTGCTGGTGCATCTCTCCCGCTCGTGTGTATAATTACTGAATAAATGCTTTTACGTAGGTGTTGGAATGGACTTTGCGTTTAAGCTGAGGTTTAGGGTTGTGTGCAGCATGGACCTAGGGATTTCCGGGACCGTGGCCGTGCACTGCCCACTTCCCCGCGCCAGGTCTCCGTGCTCCAGCCAGACAGTGGCTGCAGTGTCCAGGAGCGGCGGACAGAAACCTGGGATGGAACAGAGGTGGCTGCTGTTTCGTGCCAACACTTCATCGAGGACACGTCGAGCAAGGTCAGACGGTCGCCCCGGAGGCCCACTCAGAGCCAGCGCAGGGGCCACCGATCCGTGGCACTGGGCTGTGCGCTGTCCCCAACGGGCACCAGGTGGGTCGGACCTCAGCAGGAGAGGAGCCTCGCCGGACACGGGTCTGTCCGTCTCTAGCTCTTGCCCGCAGGAGTTCTGGAAGGTAGGCAGGGCTGAGCAAACACCGCAGAAATTCAGGAGGGAAGGATAAGTCAGCCGTGTGTGGACACGAGTGTCCAGTCAGAGCGCGAGCACAGGGACGCCTGGGGAGCCCAGCTGACCTGTCCTTTGTCTGCGGGGACTGAACTCCTCGGCCGGATCCCGTCACCCTGCTTGCGGGAAGGGCTTCCTCCCTGGGTAGCATCGATGCGGTCTCACAGAAAACAGCAGAACCCGGGGGCTCTGTGGGGCTGGGCTAGGAAGTTCTCAGCGGGGCTCCCCCAGTTCACCGGCGGTGCCCAAGGGAGGAATCGGTGCCCAAGTGGGGCCGGCATCCCCGGGAGCAGGTGGACGCTCTGGGGAAGGTGGTGGCCCAGCTGCGCCTCGAAGTCCACCCGCGGGTTGTCATGACCGAGTAGCACCCTCTACAGAGACTTGACAGAGATTTTTAAAAACGGATTTTAATGTTTTGTGCGTGACGGGCTTAGAGCACGATTTCCACAGTCAGCAGTTACCGTTGGATTCACGGCTAAGAATGGCAGCGGGACCCTCGGAGTGAGTGCGGCCGTCCTCCTCTCGTCCTGGGGGGCACAGGGGTTCAGGGCGGCCCAGCCTGCGAGACCACCTGCTTGGACCTGTGAGTCCACGCTGGCCAAGCCGGAGCCTGTCGCAGCCACTCCCGCCCACCAAACTCCTTCATGCGCCTCGCTGTGCCACGCAAGCACGAGGGCCCCTGAGGATGCATGTGTGCGCCAGGCCCCAGCATCCCCCCCGTGGGCCAGCAAGAGCCAGGCACCTGCTCTCCAAGCTCCCTGTGGCGGGGCGGGGTCCAAGGCACAGACGCGACCAGCTGGGCTCCCTCGGGCAGTGCCCACACCCCAGCGATGTCCGAAGAGGGACATAAACCAGGCATCTGTCTGGGACGCTCGGAAACAAGGTACACAGGCTCGCGGACTCGAGGTGGAAATAAGCAGATGCAGAAGTTCATACTAGATGTCAGAGCTTGTTTTATTAATATTATTTTTCCACTGATCCAATAACTAAACTAAAACAGTTTTCGGAAGAGCAGACGTGCCCGTTCAGCTTAACCCTGGTAACTGTGGGCCTGAAGAGCGCGTCCGGGGGTAGGAAGTGCTTCCACGGCCTCTTGTGCTTCTCCGTAAACCTCGGATTCCGGTGCAGGCATCCCCACCACCCTCGGGTCTCACATTCAAGTTAGCGCCCGCGTCGGTGGTGTCCCCACCGTCCCGTGGCTCTCAGGCAGGTCTCAGTCGTGCTGAAGGTCCTCCGACACGAGACAGGACGGTAAAAAGAAACACACTGAGCTGAGCAGTGCAGTCCCCAGCCGCCAGCCTACTCTCCAGCTGCATATTTTAATATAAAATACTCGTCCGGCACACGACACCCCTCCGGAGCTGAACACGGTGACCGGCGCGCTCCTCCTGGGTCTAGGACAGAAAATGTAATTCCAAACACGATCGGGATGTTACTTTCAAGGCAGGAGAACGTTGGAGAAAGCAGCACTTCCTCCGCCACCGAGCGGACCCCAGCCCCCCGGAGTCCAGGGTGTCCATCTGTCCCCACAGGAAGTCCTTCCGCGCACATCCCCCGGCCAGTCGCTGCTCCTGCACCGCAGCATCGTCTCCCACCAGAAGCAAGCGTGGCTGCAGGCTCCTTCCTCGTGACTTCTTCAGTTAAGAGTTAAATAAAATTAACGTTGCTCTAAAGAGGAGGTAAAATCCCAGGGTGCGGGCCAGCGTCTGCCGCGCACGTCATGTCTCGGGGAGCTGGTTGATGTCGGTGAGCTTGGTGTCATTGAGGATGGCCCGGATCCGCTCCAGGGAGCCTGCCTGCCGGATCCGCTCCAGCTGCACCTGGGAAGCGACAGGGACACGTGCCTGCGCCTCGGGCCGGACTCTCCCAAGGGGACTCAGTTTTGAGGCGACCGGGCCCCTCAGAGCAATTTGCTCCCCGGGGGCTGCTGTGCGACAGACCCAGGCTGACTGCTGGGACTGCAACAGGGACGACCCCCAACCCCTGGCCTCGTAGACGCCACAGGCTGAGTTCGGGACACACGAATGAACCGCGAGCTTCGAGGGTTGTTTCCAATCTCCCAAACATCCGTACAGGCATCCGCTGGGCCCAAGGCCGCAGGCACCCCACAGCCGGCTGTGGCGGTGGACAGGACGCCACGGGGAGGACCATGCCGAGCTGGGCCTCAAAGGAAGGGGTGTGGGGACGGGCATGGGGCGCCCACGGCGGGAAGGCGGTGCTGGGGGTCAGGAGAGGAACCAAGTGCAGGCAGTGGCCCGGCGGGGAAGGGTCTCGCGTCTGTGCCCACAACCACTTCCCTCGCAGAGCTGCCAGGGAGCGGGGCCCCGGGTCCCCACGGGCCTCACCTGCAGGGTCTGCGAGAGCTTCACGAAATCCCTCTGCACCTGCTCGCTGACGTCCAGCTCAGTCTGCAGTCGCTGCGCCTTGTTCTTCTCCTCGAACACGAGCTGCTCCGCCGCCGTCTGCGAGCGCAGTCCACCGTGAGGCCCGGGAAGCCATGGTCACGCAGCCGCGCACCGGCCCCACACAGCTGCCCTTGCGGCGTAAGGACAGAGCCACCACCCCAGCACCGCCACTGTTCAGCAGAAAGCAGTGGCCGAGAGGAGCTACCGCGGCAGCAGGGATGGCCCAGCACCTGCCATAGCGGCTCCCATGAGCCCGTCCGCCCGGCCAGGGAGCCCTCCTGCGAGACGGCAGGGGAGCCTTTCTCGGGACATGGGACCCTCCAGTACTGCGGCTGCAGTCGGCCTCGTGGAGGTTGTCCTCACCCAGCTGGCCTCAGGCTGCGCGTACATGGGGGACGGGCCCCATGGACGGCCCAGAGCAGCACTTGCCATGGCGACCTGACAGGGTCCTTTCCCGTTCGCCTGCGGATGGCCTCGGGGGATCCGGCCCCAAGCTGCCACATCCTCCCACACAGGCACCATGCAACCCTGTGTTCCCGGCACCACATCACCTTAGCCGCCGTCTCCTTCTTTAACTGCTCTTCCAAAGTCACCTTCAGCTCCTGGAGGCCCTCGAGCTGCTGTGACTTGTCCCTCAGGGCAGCCTCCAGCTGGGAAAGGAGAAAGCCGAGCTGGAAAGGGCCTGGGGCTCAGAGCAGCAGCCCCACCCTCAGGCACCCCCGGCCCTGGCCACCGGCTGCCTGCGCCATCCCCACCTGCTCATCGCTGCCCCCCAAGACCTCCTGCCTCATCAAACATCCATCAGGTCCCTACTAGGTCCTGAGGCCCGGGGACAGAGGTCAGGAGACAGACGTGCGTGTGACTGATGGTATGTGACCACAGAGAAGCAGAGCGTCACCCTGCCAGTAAAGCTCACGTGACACTGACCCATAACGGAAACGTTTTCCAGGGAAGGAGGAGAGTGGGAAGGGGTGAAGGCAGGAACGCGTGTAAGAGCACTCAGAGCCGGGGTGAGTCCCTGCTGCAGCGGGAACGCGTGTAAGAGCACTCAGAACCGGGGTGAGTCCCTGCTGCAGCGGCCCTGCGGGTGGACACGGGAGAGGCCCTGAGCTGGGCAGGGGACACGGGCTCCATCCTGGCGACGGCAGGGGCTACAGGGGGTTTGACAGCGATACAGTTATGTGTGTGTCCTGATAGTTCTGAAAGACCCCTGGGGCTACACTACGAAGAGGACCCGGGAGGCGTCCGTGTTGGAGACAGACAGAGGCATCAGGCTGGTAGAGCACGGGGGCCGGGCACTTAAGTCCGAGCCCAAACAGGTGATGCGTGTAGACAAGACTGAGGTGCGCCAAAGCGGGTGTGGTCTGCCCGTCTGCCCCCCACAGCGCAGGAGCCGGAATTGTGGCGCCTGGGACAGACCAGAAGGCGCGACTCCTACCGGGGTCCACAGCGTGTGGTGGAAAGTTTTCCACTGTCAGGAGGTGACGGTTTCCAGGGAGAGAAATACCAAGGATGCAGGGCCCAGACAGTAGGATGGGTGGTGCCGAGACCCGGCAGAAGCCGTCCCTTCCCTAAAGGAACGTGAACGGGCCGGGAGCACCACCAGCAGTGAGGTCATGCGGATGGCCGGCGGGACCGTCACAGCTGAGGGCGAGGGGCCTGAGGGGGCTGGGAGGGGACAGCAGATGGGCACAGGACACATGGGGCTGCTCAGCCAGGGCCGGTGGCAGCCCAGGCCAGAGAAGGGCAGAGGCAGGGCCCCTGGGTGTTGCCAGAGACAGCGTGAAGAGGCAAGCAGCCAGGAAAGAGAGACGGCAGAGCCACGGGGAAGCCGCGGCCAGCGAGACAGGAGAGGAGTGGACGAGGGCTCAGCTGGTCGGGCTTGCGGGATGAAGGGCGTGCCTGGTGGGGGCGCAGGGCATGGGGCAGGCAAGCAGCGGTGTTGATGTCAGGATTGCGAGCCAGCTAGAAACACCCCCTCCTGCTTGTAGGAGACCCTGTTCCACACCGATGCGCCCTGACCCCACCCGCCTGTCCCGGAGCCCCAGCAGACACCAGGCAGCCGCTCCCTGCGGGCGGGACGCAGCCCGTCTCCCACACACGACTCCCAGCTGCGGTGCAGTCCCCATGGTCCTCCGGAGACTCACCTGTGCCTTTTCCACTTTTATTCTTTCTAGTTCAGCTTTTAGGCTAGACACGGAAGCTGGAAGGGAAGGGGGAAACGTCAGCCTTGCTGAGGTCTTCCTCATTCACACTCCCTTCTCCCATAAGCTTGATCTCAAGGAAAGCAGTCGGACCCCAAGAGCAGACCAGGGCCCCCCTCTCTCAAGTGCCCCAGCCCCCCCAGCAGCACAGAGCTCTAGTGCAGGCAGAGGCCACATGGAAAGTGCGTCCTGCGCCAGGTCGAACTCGGGCCCGTGCAGCCCAGCAGGGCTCTGCCAGGAGCAGCAGCTCCACTCCCTGAACAGAGGATTTTCAAGTCCCAATTAAATCTGAATTTACTCCGGATATATCAGAACATCTGAAAACCCCTTCATTCTTTCCTACACCTCCTCTGCCCGTTTGCTGCCTTTCAGGTGTATATAATGTGAAAGTCAGCAGCCCGCGGGTGCCCCGTTTCCCCACCCACTTCTCCCAGGCCCCACCCATGGCCCGGGCCCCACCCAGCTCCTCCTTGCAGTTTTCGATCTCCAGCTGCAGGGTCTCCTCAAGGTTCTCCTTCAAACACTGCTCGGCCTGGATCTGCTCTTTGAGGAACAGGATCTCGGCCTTCAGCTTCTCCTCCGTGTGCTCCGCCGCCGTCCGCACGTGCACAATGCTCTCCCGGTATTTGAGGACCAGCTCCCGCAGCGCCTGCAGCCGAGAAACCGGGCTCGTCGCTGTACGACACCGTAGAAGCCCCCGACGGCTCCCGCCCCCGCATCCGCAGGCTCCCGCCCCGGAACCCCGCCGTTCCAGAGAGAGCAGAAGCTCGCCCTCAGGGCTCCCCGCCATGGCGCACCACAGGCGCTCCAGGGGGCAGAACCCGACACTACGGCCAGAAACAGCAGGGCAGGCTGCGTGTCTCCCGGAGACCTCCTCAGCAGAAAAGCAAGAACGCATGGGACATGCAGTGTGGACGGGCTGTGCAGGCCTCCGCGGCCCCGCTGCCTCCTGGTCAAACCTGAGGGAGCCGGGTTGAGGTCCCAGCAGGCCACGCCCCCAAGGAAGCGTGACTTCCGCACAGAGTGACCTCACACGCGCACTGACACGCTCTGCCAAGCGCCGGCCATGGGCCACAGGCCATGAGGCACGCTGGGAAAGACGCCGCAGGGCGAAGAGCCGCTTTCCAAGGGGAGTGTCTGTTTTTCTATAATAAACTCAGTTTAAAACTTATTTCCCTGAATCGTAGTTGTCTTCTTTTTTAAAAAGTCCAATTACACCCTAAGGCAACTGTGAGGTAAACGCGGACTCCTCAGGTCCCCGCCTGCAGCACCTGAAGTCAGCTCGGGCAGAGCAAAGAGCACCCAGAGACCGTGGGAGGAAAGCCCCGAGATCTCCTCCTGGAGCAGGTCTAAGCCTCAGTCCCCCTGCCTGCACCGGTCACACAGCCTTCCAGCATTCCAGGAAGTGTGCTCAGTCCCGAAGTTCAAGTCTAGAGAGCCTGGAAAAGAGGAGCCCGCCCAGGCACAAAACCACTCATCAGGGAATGGTGGGGAGAGCGCTAGCAGACTGGTCCCCAAACTCTCTCTGCTGAGATCAGCTATCAGTTCCCAAAGCGCAGCGCCAGTGGCCCGCACGGAGACATGAGGTCGGGAAGGCAGGGGCCAGACACAGGGCGCTGGTGGCAGGTCAGCGAGGTGGCCCCATGAGTAAATAAAACCCAGTGGTCGTGTTCATATGTACACGGGGGGAGGGGGGTGTAAAAAAAAGGAGGCGGCCCAAGTTATAGAGGTTGGATCTGCAGGGTAGGATCAGGGAAAACTTGCAAAATTATACATTTCTGTAGTGTTGATACTTAGATAGTTAACTATTGTAAGTTCTTTTTTTTAAAAAATGGAAACAAAAGATCTCACAAGTAACAACTGCTCCTTGCCTATACTGTCTGCATCTCCTGGACTTGGCCTCACAGGCAGCTGAAGGACCTGCCAGTGGGGAGCACAAGGGTGGGGACGGTGCGGGGCTGCGAGCGCACCCGGCCCGCCTGGGACCCAGATGGGAGACAGTCACGAGTGTTTCTGGGAAGCGGGCAGCTTCACAGCCCACATCCGCCCAATGACAGAGGAACAGAAGCGACCCCACATGTTGGTGAAGTTAAGTGAGGGCAGGAGGGTGGCAGGTATTGTTCACCCTCCCCAGGCTGGTACAGAAAACCAAGCCCGGCAAGACCTCCTCGCCCTCCATTTTCACAGTGCTCCCTGGGGGCTCTGCAAATTGCTGCTCCGGTGAGGGGCTTAGGTCTAGACCAAGCATGCGTAACTCTACAGTAAAAAAAAAAATGAGCCCAAGATCTGAACAGACTTTTCTCCGAGGAACACAGACGAATGGCCAATAAACTACGGGAAGACACTCACTACCACTGCGCGGGCACGGAACACATGAGAACCAAAAGACGCTGCTCCACACCCGCCGCGCCTGCTGGAGTGAAACAGTGAGACTGGCACCAGAGGGGATGGGCAGCAGCCAGGACAGCGGGGACAGGACCAGTGGGGACAGGGACCAGTGGGGACGGGCACCAGCAGGGACAGGAGAGAGCCTCATGCAATTACTGTGTAGCTCTCACAGGCCCTGTGACTGAACCTCAAGGTATGTCCCCCAGAGAAACCCACACGAGCAGCGGACGTCCACAGCAACATCATTCTCAGCTGTGTGCACGAGGAGACCCCCCCCCGGAGGCCCACCCAGAGGCCAGCGGGTAAACAGAACATCCACGTGGCCAAGACAAGGGCGGGCACTCGGATGTGGCTGTGCGGTGCAGTGACCGTGGACAACGGTCTGCGGCAGTGAAGGACCACACACCGCCCACACCGCATGGTCCCAGCTGCGCACAGCACGGCACGGCAATGCTGGGAAGACAGGAACTCGGCAGGTGCTCCGGGCGGGGCGGTTGGGGGAGAAGGGCCCCAGCCGTCTTCCGGAGGTGATGCGCACATTCTGAAATTATGGGGCTGTATCCGAGAGCCGCCGGCCCCACCGTGCTCGACGCTTCACCGCGCTCCACCTGCGCGGCCTGTTGCGCGTGAGAACCAGCCAGCGGCCATTTCAGAAGCCGTGCATCCCTGCTCCTGAGCCCAGGGAAACATGGTACCTCCAGAGTGTCCGGGAGCACGGAGTCTTCCGCCTGCTGCAGCGACGCGTGCAGGCTGTGCTTCCCCTGCAGACTGTCATTGTCCTTCTGCAGCCTGGCCAGCTCGTCCGCCACCTGCTCCCGCGACCGCAGCAGCACTGCCTGCAACACACGCCAGAGTCACCACTGCCGCTGCAGCCGGGAGACACTGGGCCAAAGCAGTGGGGGCTGGGCACGCGAGGACACTCGGAACGACCGCCATGTCACCCACAGGGGCTCCTCCCTCTCGAGGACGCAGACAGGAAGAAGCGTCTGAGCCCGTGCTCCGCGGTCTCCATGGGCTGCAGAGATGTCATGACCCCTCCCCCACCCCCCTGCAGCCCCAGGCCCTGCAGCTGGGGCTTCACTCAAACAGAGCACATGTGGGAGCAAACACCGCACGACCCCGTCTCCCCACCAGCTGGGACAGCCGAGCAGCACCGGCTCCCTTGCACAGAGTCCACGTCTACACAGTCAGCTCAGGTTCCGCACACATGGCCCAACGGCCACGCGTGCTGCCGTCGGCAAGAGGACCCCTGCTTGGAACTATGGGACACCTGAGCAGCTCGTTCCTAAAATGGAACCAGCGCCCACGTGTGTTTGCATGCTGATGCACCATACAATTGTAGGTATTTGATGAGGATTTGAATCGTTATAAAAATTATCCCAGCTACTTTGAGCATATGATGAAATTCTACACAAGTATCTGACTTCTGCTAACTTCACCCGGTCATTTCACCGGAGCACGTGTATAAACACAAACTGTGCGCTCCCAAACTCCATTAGCGGCGGCGGCTCTACGGAGGCATGCACTATGCAGGGGGACAGAGATGAAAGCTGGAGCCCAGCCTGGACAAGCTCACAGTGCAGGGGAGGAGAGCTCGGCAAAGTGACAACCCCAGGGAAGTACAAGCACTAGGATGGGGACAGGGGCAGCAGGGATGACAGGACAGAGCAGTTCCAAGGGGAGAGGCTCAAGGTCATTTCCCATAGAAGGGGACTGCAGCATCCGGAAGGTCGAAGGCTGCTGGCAGGCCTGCACAGTCACGCATCAATCTCAGTTCATTCTGCGGCTCTTATCTGCAGGTCTGAAACCACTGGGCTTACGTTCCCCTTCAGCCCTTTCACAAAATAGGAGCATCCCACTCTCTCTGGGACATGAAAAGGGGGAAAAAATAACATGGGTATAGCTACTACTTTTGTAAAGAGAAAAGCATGAGGATACACCAAAAATATATTTAAATGATCCTACAAAGGAGGGGGCAGGATGGACTGAAAGGAATAGGGAATGGAAGAAGTATGAACATTTATCCATTTTTATAATCTTTTTTTTTTAAAGACTTTATTTATTTATTTGCCAGAGACAGAGGGAGAGAGAGCGAGCACAGGCAGACAAAGAGGCAGGCAGAGGCAGAGGGAGAAGCAGGCTCCCTGCCAAGCAAGGAGCCCAATGTGGGAGTCGATCCCAGGAGCCGAAGGCAGCTGCTTAACCAACTGAGCCACCCAGGCATCCCGATCCATTTTTATAATTTTATAAACCATGTTGCATGCCTCCCCAAAAAAGTAAATCAAAAAAGAAAAAAAGGGAAACCCAAAAATGTCACACGGACAGACACAAAGGGAGCTCACCCTGCACGGAAGCGGTAACATAACCACAGAGGAAGTAGCTAACTCCAGGAGCTTTGGAAATATAGCAGGTGCACTGCGAATCCTCAGCTGAGACACATTCTAAGAGCAAGAAGTGCTACAAAGAATCACAGAAACTCACTCAATGCTCTTGCTGTTGGTGGCACTACACGGTCACTCAGAAACCGTGGTGCCCCCGCCCTAACCAGGTGATGGCCGCCGCACGGCAAGCCCCCTGCCCCACAGAGCGCCCCACAGACTCACTGCGCCTCTGTGCTGCTCATGCCCAGATGTCTAATCTGAATCGAATCACGTGGAATAATCCAACACGTATTCTAGGGGGCAGCTGGTCTGGGCTCTGCAAAATTGCTAATGCCACAGACGACCAAAAAAACCAAAAACAAAAAAACCCACCACCAAAATGGTAGATGACTGTTCTAGATTATCAGAGACTAAAAGAGAGTAAAGTGACAAGACGGCAAAAGACAGTATGTTACCCCTGACTGGTTCTTCCACCAAAAAATCAGAATAAAAAACCAAAACCGCCCCTACGAAGAACCACGCGCTTTGGGGACCCTGGTCCCATTTTAAGGGTACGAGAACAGTGCCGTGGTGGAGGAGAAGCACCCCTCCTCCGCTCTTGGGTGACACGTGCTCAAATATTCCGGAGCAGCACAGTGTCGGCGAAGGATTTCCAGGTGGCTCAGAACACACACACACACACACACAGAGATGGTAGAGACGGAGAAGCCTCAGCAGTGCATAAGCAGGTGCGGCCCAACACTGACAACTGGGAATGCTAACTGAAGACACGAGGAGTGTCCATTCCATAAGCCACTGGAGACGGACATGCTCCCAGACGCTGCTGGGGGAACGCGAAGATCCCAGGCATGGCCACAGCAGCTCTTGTGTGAAGGGGCAAAGACACGGGGTCTCTCTCCCTCCCTCCAAGAACCTGTGCAGGTCACGTCAAGAAAGAGGTCAGGCAGCAGATGGAGCGCGGGCCCCCAGCCTGCCTTCGAACACGTCTCTGGTCACCTGCCACGCGCTCATTCTAAGCGGCATCCACTCGGGGGGCGCGGGCCGATGTGTGTGGAAGACAAGCAGGCAGAGACGAGGGAGGACAGAGGAGAGAGGAGCTAAACGCTGGAATGCTGTCAGCATTAGCAGTGGCTTTTGCGCTGACAGTTACCGTGTCGTACCCTCCGATCGACGAGAAGGTATGAAAGTCCCTGGTCAAGGGTCAGAATGAGATACTCCAGAGCCTAGGGCTAGTATTTCGGGACCAGCTCCAGAGG
This sequence comes from Mustela lutreola, assembly GCF_030435805.1. Taxonomy (NCBI): domain Eukaryota; kingdom Metazoa; phylum Chordata; class Mammalia; order Carnivora; family Mustelidae; genus Mustela; species Mustela lutreola. The sequence goes on along the minus strand of NC_081304.1, from coordinate 59,977,991 downwards.
CGCTCAGACGCTGACCCAACGCCAGCCAAGAACAAAGCACGGCTGTGCCCAGACAACCGAAGGCCTTCCCCCATCACCACTGGCCGAGCAGGATGCGAGGTGGCTCTGGCCGGCTCTGCCAGCTCAGCCATCATCTTACAAGGGCCATCGGCGTCGGGTTCCAGCTTCAAGGAAACTGAAGCAGAGGCGGATGGAGCCAGCCCAGTGGGGAAGGAGGCCTGGTCCCAGGAGCTACCCTGCAGGGTTCCCAGCAGCTCTTCCTCCAGGAGCTGTCCGCCCCAGCCCTCAAGACAGACAGACGGCCCCGTGCAGCACCGCAGAGATGGTGCCCATGTCAGTGGCCTGGGAGCCCCGGGAGCCCTGGGAGCCTGGTTTCGGTCAGGGAGCTGCCCGGGGCAGGTATGGGACGGCTCCAGCTGCCGGGGCTGTGGGGGATTTCAATGTCCACCTCGTATCTGAGCCCACCGGCAGCCCAGAGCTCACCCTACTGAGGCTGCCCAAGTCAGAAAAGGACAGTAAGTTAAAGGTCCGAGTGGTTTTGGTTGGGAGGCAGGTTCAGAAAAGGAGTGGGGTCTTCATGTAACCTTGTCCATGACCAACACTGCTTCAGCCCCGGAGAGCCAAACAGCAGGGCCACTGGGCAAAGGAGACAGTCCCAGCAAAGAGGGTCTCACAACAGAACAAGAAAGGAATCTCTTCAACATGGTTCATGCTAACTTAAATGTCAACTTACCATCTGCTCCTGAACATCCCTTTTTGCCTGGGAAAAGCCCTGCTGTAACTCTTCAAGTAAGCTCTCGGACGCCTGGGCTCTCAGGACAAGTGCGGAGATCTTAAAAGACAAAAGCGCACACGGACAATATCGTTAGGGAGCTGGCGATTCTGACAGGAACCCTTGCAGCCCCGGCTTATCTCACACTCAGAGCTGATGCTGGCTTCATTTGCCACTACTCATCACCACTCACGACGCAGATGTGCGTGCCTCTGCGGGGCCTCAGCCCTGCCGCCACACCGGGCAGCAGGGGCAGTGCCCGGGCTTGCACACCACTGTGCACGGACAGCACTACCGGGCTCTCCGGACTTGGATGACAACCCACGTGGCCTACTCACAGTACCCTGTAAGGAGCTTTTAGGAAAAAGATAAAAAATTCTGAAACTCTGTCAACTAAAAAAATAAATAAAACAAAACAAAAAAAACCACTCACAGTGTAAAGGACAAATAGATTTTCTCTGAACTGGCTTCAGGCTTCAAGATGACTTACTTCAAAGCAATAAACACATGATTAACATCACTGAACTCTCAACTCCCTTTGACTTAATGTTCCTGAGACGGGTCCTGTGAGACTCGGGGATAGTTGGGATGTAACGTTGATAGGTACGTATCAATGATAAAATACAACATACAATACAATATGTACGTAACAATGATAAAATACAACAACACACATGTGTTTAGACACTGAGAACATGACTATCTGCTCCCAGTAACAGCAGATCAGACCGGGAGACCCAACCTTCCTATTTGGAATTAAGAAAACCAGATAAAAATATGAACAATAACTACTTGAAGGCCCTGGAGGAGACGGCAAAAAAGACACAGAACTCTGGACCAGATAGAGGACACATGGAGAGTCAAGCGGTATTTGCAACAGCTCTTCCCTAGAAGCACATGCTGGTTCCGAAAGAAACACACATGACACCACAAAGCTCAGTGCCCCAGGGTAGGGGGGCAGAGATGAGAGTCCAGAACCCACGATGCAAAAGGAGCCAAGGACTGGGTCCCCAGAGGGTGACACCAAGGAAAAGGGAAGACTTTAACCCAACCTTCACACCTTTATGTACTCTCCATTCCTGTGACTGGATGACAGTGGTCCGGGATTGTGAGGACCACTAGTTGCCTCTCATCAGGAAAATGTTTTTTTTTTTCGTTTTTTTTTTTTTTTAAGAGTTTTATTTATTTGAGAGGGAAAGAAGGAGCGGTGGGGAACAGCAGAGGCAGAGGGGGAAGCAGGCTCCCCGCTGAGCAGGGAGCCCGATGGGGGACTCAATCCCAGGACTCTGAGATCATGACCTGAGACAAAGGCAGAGGCTTAACCCACTGAGCCACCCAGGAGCCCCTCTTTTTTTATTTTTATTTTTTTAAAGATTTTATTCGTCTATTTGACAGAGAAGAAACAAAACCAGGAGAAGAGGAAGAGGGAGAAGCAGGCTTCCCGCTGAGCAGAGAGCCTGACTCAGGGCTCGATCCCAGGACCCTGAGATCATGACCTAAGCCGAAGGTAGATGTTTAACTCAGTAAGCCACCCAGGTTTTATGTTTTTTCAATATTTTCACATATAATGTCTAGCACTCAAGTAAAAATGCACAAAGAAAAGATAGGATAAAAACAAAAATAAATAATAACACAGGTAATACAAACACATCTAAAATGAATCCAGATTTGGGAATTATTAGAGAAAGACTGTATCTGACCTGTCCAGAGATTTAAAAGGCAAAATTTAAACCTACTGGAGAACTAGGAAAAACAGAAAGTAACCAAAAGAATATGATAAACAGAAAAAAAAATCAACTGTCTTAGTTAAAAATTTCAGTGGATGCGTTTTAATAGATCAGACACATTAGAAGAGAAAATGAGTGAGATGTAAAACAGAGCTGAAGAAGAAAATGAACAAAGACAAAAACGTTAGAAAATACAGAAAAGCCTTAAAAAGCCACGGAGAGACCACATGCGGGTCTAACATGCGCATCTGCAGAGGCACGGCCGTGGAGGCAGAGAGCCAGCAGCACGAATGCGAGGCCCTCGCAGCGACCCTGCACCTGCTGGAGGCCGCTCCCGAGAAGCGGGGCCACGCGTCCACCGCAGACACGCGGGGGTGCAGGAGAGCGAGTGCTCGCAGAAGCCAGAAACGACGCTGCGCCCTCCACCGCGGATCGCACGCACGGGGCCATCTCCCCGGCACAGAAGGACGCGCAGAACATCTCCCCACGGACGCACCCCGTGGTGCGCAGGAGCCTCCCAGACAGAGGACCTGAAAGAGCCACCAGACGACAGGCTTCCATCTATACGCAGTTGAGGCCATGCCGCACAGCCCACAGTGCAGGACACCAGAAGCCCACCTGCCTCTCGGTGTGGCCGCGCGACAGGGCATGCCGCAACATGAGTTCCCTGTCCCCATCCAGGTGAGGACCGCCCTGGCACATCTTTCACATGTTAAAATCCATCCAAGTTTACACATGAGATTTCTGCTTGCTGTAGGTAATGTCTCAGTAAAAGCAAGTTTGTAAAGGACACATGATGGCTGAGAATATTCCAACTGCGGTGTAAGACATCAATTCAGAAATCCAAGAAACCCTGAGAACCCTAAACAGCGGAAAGGAAAAAGATACACCGAGGTACAGAACAGTGAAACTGCTGAAAACGAAAGCCACAAAGAGCATCCTTAACACAGCCAGGGGAAAAAACATTTCACCTAAAGGAGCAACATTGAGACGCCCACAGACTTCTTACAAGAAACTCGGACGCCACAGCGATGAGCGCCAGAGACAAGCAGCCCCGTGCTCAGGCCCGCAGCCGGACAAGCACCCTTCTTGGATGAAGGTAGGAGTAAGACGGTCGATCTGACAGATGAGAATATGGACGAGTACAGACTTCCAAGATGCATGAGGCCCACGGCGGCCTTTCTCCACGCTGATCACAATGAAAAACTCTGGATAAATACGAAAGCTACCCAAAGACTAAAAAATAAGCAAAAGCAGTCAAGGGAAGGAAGTCCGCAGAGGAAAAAGCAACCCCTCGGGGGGTGAACCCATGGTCCCCACGGGGCTCCCCCACTTCCAACTGCCCCACAGGAGGGCCGCCCAGCTGCGGGGGCGCAGGGCTGTTCTGGGGATGGGCGCTAGAGAAAGGGCATCCACCGGCGCGAGCCCCACACCCACCTCTGAGCAATCCGCAAGTGAACACATCCAACGGCTCCGCAGAGGCTTCGAGAAATGGACCGGTCACCCAAGGTGAGACAGAACTTGCTAACGGAACCTGATCATGTTAACAGAACGCTAAGTCTCACGATACAATATCCTTAATTGGGACACCTGGGTGGCTCAGTTGGTTAAGCGGCTGCCTTCCGCTCAGGTCATGATCCCAGCGTCCTGAGATCGAGTTCCACATCGGGCTCCCTGCTCCACAGGGAGCCTGCTTCTCCCTCTGCCACTCTGTCTGCCTTTGCTCTCTCTCTCTCTCTGACAAATAAATAAAATCTTAAAAAAAAATCCCTAAATCCAGGACACAATCTAAAAGCACCTGACACGGAGAGAATCAGGAAAATGTGAGCAATTCTCAAAGGAAAGGAATTCCCCACACGCCAGCCCCACGATGACCCGACAGCTCCGAGGCAGGTATGCGAACCACGCTGCATGAGACAAAGGTGAGCATCTGTGACATGAATGAAAACAGGGCTCGCAGCAGCAAAACAAAAACCCTTTAAAAAGAGCAGCAGGTGAAAAGGTTACTGTGAATCACAGCAGAGAATCTGGCATAGAAGCAGCCAAACCAATCGGAGAGAACAGAGACTAAGCCTGAGCCACAGGCGCGTACCCACCAGGTGAGCGACAAGACGACCCTGCGGGGCAGACAAAGGGGGTCTTCTCACTAAATGGTACAGGAACCGGCTAAACATATGGAAAAGATAAAATTTCACCTTTATCTGTGCAACTACATCAAAGTCAGCTCTAGATGGGTTTTTAGAGATAAACGTGACTATAAACAATGAAGCTTCTAGAAAAATAATGTAAAAACATCTTTATAATGCCAGGATAACAAAATACTCATTTTTAAAAAAATATTATTATTTATTTTAGAGAGGAGCACATGAGCAGGGAGAGGAACAGAGGGGGAGGAGAAGGGAGGGGAAGAATGCCAAGCAGACTCTGCAGGGAGCACACAGCCCACACAGTCCCAGCACCCTGAGATCACGACCTGAGCCAAGATCAAGAGTTGGATGTTCAGCTCACTGAGCCATCCAGGTGCCCCAAGAAAATACTGTTTTAGAAAACAGAACAAAGGGACGCCTGGGTGGCTCAGTTGGTTGGACGACTGCCTTCGGCTCGGGTCATGATCCCGGAGTCCCAGGATCAAGTCCCGCATCGGGCTTCCAGCTGCATGGGGAGTCTGCTTCTCCCTCTGACCTTCTCTTCGCTCATGCTCTCTCTCACTGTCGCTCTCTCTAAAATAAATAAATAAAATCTTAAAAAAAAAAGCTACATTAAATAAAAACAAACAAACAAAAAAAAACAGAACAAAAATCACCAATCGTTAAGGTCAATAAACCTGGCTACCTGAAAATCAAGAACTTTGGTTCATCAAAAGGCTCCAATAAGTAACAGAAACACAAAATATGAGAGACACATGCCACACAAGTCACCAAAGACTCTAGTAGGATTATGTAAGGAGCTTCTAACAAGTCAGAAAAATAACCAAAACCAGATAAACAGACAGGACAATCCAACAGACAATCAGCATTAAGACTGGAGAGGACTCCCACAAGCGCACATGTGCACACACACACGCACTGATATCCCAGAGGCCAAGAAACAGGACAAGTGCCACACAACCTGGGTGGTCTTTGAAGAAAGGCACATGCAGCCCCTGTGAGACCCCAGCATCACCTGCCATGACCACAGGCTCACAGGGATCCCCTGTGCATTGTTGGTGAGAGCGTAAATGCAGATGGCCACTGTGGACGACGGTCTGGCCTTGTCACCCGCTGTCAACCGCCACATGCATTCCAAACGCTCCGAGCCGGAGTACTCCAAGTACAGAAGTACTCCAAGCAGTACTTCTGCTGGTGTCCACCTTATGGGTGGACACCAGCAGAAGTACCAGCCCCACATGGAAATTGCAAAGCAGAATTACTTCTAACACTGCAGAACGGGAAGCCACCCAAATGCATGTCCTGACAAAAAGACGGACGGACCCGTACGGGACAAGTGTGCGATGACCACAAGGAAGTAGCCACTGCTACCCCGTCAGGGAAGAACATCACGATGCCACACAGAGAACGACAAGACAATACACGTGTTGGATGGTGTCCGAAGTCAGGTGGGGGCAGGCGTGGCAGGCAGGTTCGCATGCAGCTCTTCTATCCTGACGGGGCTCTGCGGAGAGGAGCACAGGCATGCCAGGCCTGTCCGGGAAGCTTTGAGTTTTTTTAAGTGTTACACATTTAAGAAGTCAGTAAGAACTTAAAAAGCATCACTCCTGAGACGTCTGGGTGGCTCAGTGGGTTAAGCCTCTGCCTTCGGCTCAGGTCATGATCCCAGGGTCCTGGGATCGAGTCCCACATTGGGCTCCTGCTCAGCCAGAAGCCTGCTTCTCCCTCTACCTCTGCCTGCCTGTCTGCCTGTGCTCACGCTCATACGCACGCGCTTTCTAATAAATAAATAAATAAAATCTTTTAAAGAAATAATAAAATAAAATAAAAAGCATCACTCCCGTCAGAAAGCTCTGCGTGTGCAGCAGGAATACCTGCTGAAGGTAGAAAATGCGAGCCCGCGGACAGCCACGGAGCACAGAGCCACGCTTCCCAGCTCTGGAGGGCCGGCCACAGAAAGCTCGGGCAGGGAGCTTGACTCCCTGGGCACAGACAGACCCGGGGTCTCGGCCGAGAGACCAGGGCTGGGGTCCAGAGCCACTGCCTGCGGCCACACGGCGCCATCAGCCCACGTACCTGGTGGCCGGCGTCGTGGGCGCTGCGACTCAGGGCGGCCTCCAGCTGCTGCCGCTCCCGCGCCGTGGTCTCCAGCTGCTCGTGCGCCTGCCTAAGCATGGCCTGCAGCTTCTTCACCTGCGGACGGCAAACGCCGGTGAACACGTGGCTCCACGGAAGCCTCTGTGCACTAAGATGAAGGCCCGACCTCCAGAGATTTTAAAGAGCTCATCTGTTTTCCTCCCGAGAAACAGCACGCACTTGTCCATTCAGAAAGGCCGGCGGCATTCGAGGGCAGTGCCTGGCTTGGGCTGAGCAGGCGGCCTCGCACATGTGCTCTCGTGCGGGAAGGTCGTTCCCCGTCCCATCCCGCATGCCGGGGCCCTTACTCCGCTCTGTCCGCTGCCTCCCACCTGCACCCACGCTAACACTATGCACCTTCTGTGAGACCAACGTCAAACTGTGTTATTTCCCTACTTGGAATTCCTAAAGGCGTCCCAAGGCCCTCAGGGTAGAAATCAGGTGCCGTCCACCAGCAACGCTCCCCCGTGACCTCACTCTGCCTTCCCTCTGCAGCGTCGTCTCCCCTCCTGCTCCCCTACACAGCCCCGAGCTGGCCGTGCTTCCGGAACACAGCGCTCCCCTTCCTAAGTGTTCCTTTGTGCACCTCTCCTATCCCTGAACACCCTCTCCCATTTCTTCTCCCAATTTTCACTCTGGCTCTAGAACACACCTAGCTCGAGCGACAACTTCCCTGAGCACACGGCGAGGCCCTCCCGCGTCCCTAGAAAGTGTTTCCAACATGGAAAGCAGTGCACCCGGAGGAAATGAATGGCGGTGGCATCTGGACGTATCAAGCCATCCTCCTAACCTGCTTATCAATTTTAAGACAACTAAGGAAACAATCTTTACAATAATCAAATAATTTGGAAACAAGGAAAAAATCATCTGTTCCTCCTATGTCCTCTCACAAGCCCACTCTCTGGAGACTCCCCTTCCCTAAGTGTCCTCAAGAATTCGCCGTCAGACACGCTGCTTGGAGAGGGACCTGCCCATCCCCTGCCCCTGAGAACTCGCCCCCATCCGCTCAGCAAGTCTGTGACAAGAAGCGGGCAACAGCAGTGAAGAGCCCACGCAGGGTTAAGAGGATGCGCCTGGGAGCTTCTGGCTGGCGCAGCACCAGCGCCCGACCCCCCACCCTAGCAGGTCCCAGCCGCAGGAAGGCACTCTGCGGGGCCGCTCCTGAGCAGCTGGCCGCCGTGGGCAAAGGGGAGGGCGCGGGGACCCCAGGTGCCGCTGCCCCTCCAAGAGCCTGGCCGGCCAGCGCAGAAGCTGGTGAGCCATGGGAGCGTGGACAAAAGGTCCTGGTGTGCCCCCCGCGGAATGCAGCGGGTGTCCTGGAGGTCACATGGATGTATGTCCCCAAGAGAAGGGAGAAGGGAGCCCTTATTTCCGCGTGTCCGGGGGAAGGACGCCACGGCCCTCCGGTCTCGCAAGCAGCTCACCTGGTCTCTGGTCTCTGCCTCCTGAACCTGAATGCCCTGTAGCTGCTTCTCGTAGTTGGAGCACATGTCGCAGCGTCGACCGAGTTTGTTCCCTGCGTTATGAACCTGAGGCACCAAAATGACCCTCGTCAGGCAGCACGGGTCGTTCCACCCACACTACCCAGAAAGCCCGGGCAGGGTAAACAACGTCGTCATGGATTTATGGCAACAGAGGGTGGGGTTCTGACACGGTGGACACCAACACGAGCACGAGAGGACGCCCAGGGCCCTGAGACACCGCGCCGCAGGAGAGCAAGAGGCCACAGTCCCAGGCCGAGAGCCGCACGCCATCCATGAGGGGCTGCGGGCGGGGAACCAGCGCACCAAGCTCAAGCTGCCAACCAGTGAGCTACACGTCCTTCCTGCAACTGAGGGAGGCGGCTCCACTCAGAGCTCAACCGCTCCTTCCGGAGACGGGGCCCTGAGAGAGAAAGCGCTGCAAATCCGAGAACCTGGCCCCCTGTCTCCATGCGCACGGTCACCAGGCAAACCTGCACGACTCTGTGGCCTGCGACAAAGCCCTCACCTGTGAGCCGGCGACCATGTCCCTAGAACACAGGCCCCGTGAACCCGTAAGCCACTGCGCAAGGCATCAAGTTTGCTCCTACTGGTCCCTCTGAGTTTGCAAACACGTCCGAGAGGAAAATAAACCTCCTGAAACGTCGCCTTCTTCTCCCTCCTGTGGTGTCCGCCCCCTCCTGACGTGCACTCACGCACGAACTGCTGACGAGATCGCAAGGAGCGACGACAGAAGGGGTCTCGGAGAACACCAAGACTGGCAACAGGGCAGAGCAAGCACGTACCTTCAGCATGAAGCTGCCTGCGTGCCGCTCTGGGGGGGCACTTGGGGGCAGTGGGGGTGCTGCACAGTCAGAGCGATCAGCCAGTCGGTCCCAGGACTCGGGCAGAAGGCCGCTCCCGGCAACATGTGCATGCCGGGACCCCAGGGCCATCTAGTGAAGGGACAATCCCATGGCCACCGGGTGTCCCACCGCTGGAGCGAGCGGGAGAAAAGCAGGAGGACGGCTCACCTCTTTCTGCAGGAGATTCCATTCGGTCTCGCTGACCAGGCGGTAACCACTGGGGGACACATAAGCACTTTCCACACCCTGGGTGACGCTGGAGAGGAGAGACGCGGTCTCCTCCTGCTCGGGCGTCATGGCCTTGATGGCTCTCTCCTGATCTTTGGTCAACATGAACCCACTTGGCATCTGCAGCGACCCAAGGGATGCCGTGTCGAAGTTCTCGGGCGCCGAGTCTGCTCCCACCAGCGGCCCAAAGTCCGACTCATCCAGGTTGCCGGCAGATTTTGCTTTGCAGTTGTAGCCCAGCGCTCTGCACTGCAGCGAGCCGGAGGTCCCCAGGCTGTCCGTAGACTGTGCCCTCCTGAGTCCGTCCTTAAACATGTCCGCGTCCGACTTGCCGAATGGGTCTGCAGACGGCAACAGCAAGTCCGCGTCCAGCGAGTGCGCAGAGCCATGGGCGCTGCCCAGGTGTTCCTGAAACGTGACAACACACACACGGCCGAGTCAGACGACGCGCTCCACTTCAGAGATGGGAGCGAGCGCGTTGCAGACGCACCTGCCACACACTACACACGCCACTCCGCAGCGTGCTCCCTCCGTAGTCCTGGGGCATTCACCAATGACCTCTGTGTGCTGGGCCCAAGCCAGGCGCTCAGGACACAGCTGCGAGCAAACCCCGACCTCGGCATGTGTGCAGCTCATGAGAAACAGTGTGCCAGCGAGCAGGCGGGCAGAACACCGCACAGCGTGACACGGCAGGCTCCCGCTCTGGGCTGAGAGCTCGAGGTGTGGGCTTGAAGCCGGACAGGAGTCGGGGGAGGACTCCCGGAGCTCCGTGCTGGGGACGCCCACGGGGAGACGCCCACCCAACACAGGGAGCAGAAGGCTTTAGACAGAGGCTGGAGAGTGACCGCCGCAATGAGAACTAAAGTCACAGCAGCAGCTCACAACCCTACGAAGGGTCTACGGACCAGAGGGGCTGCTGAGGCCAGAGCCCCAAGAAACACCGATTCCGTCCGCACTGCGGCTGGACAGAGGAAGGAGTAGCCTGAGAGGGCTGCAGTGAGAATGACATCGGACATTGGCAGGAGACATGAGCACGTGAAGTCTGTTAATCCTGTTTCTTTGTTTTCTATGTTTTACGATGTTTTTCCCATTCTGAGGACCTTGCCAGCCAGAGAGAGACTGGCCCTCCAAGCCACCTGGGTCCTCCAATTAATACACAAGTCGCCTAAGAACACGCCTGGCACATACACCCGATCCATCCCGCATCCAGCCCAGCCGCCTCCTTTACCTGCCCTCACTGCCCCACACCAGTGCACCCCCACCCTAAATCGACCAGGCGCCAGGCGTGGGGAAACGGAGGAGACCCTGCACCGAAGTCTACCGGGATTCCCCCAACCAGCCCGCCCTGCGCAGCCCCGCACCTGCCCTCCGAGTCCCCAACGCCCGGGGCCCATGTTGTCCCCGTTCCCGCTCCTGCCTTGCGATCCAGCATTGCTGCGTCTGCACATGGCTCTGCATGATGTGCATGACTTGCTGCTAGGGACACTGTGAGCGACATCACACTTTCCTTCCAATGGCACGGACCCACAGGCCTGGGCACAAATCAACCAGGATGGGATTATGGGGCCTCTGCATGCCAGCGATTCAATACCGCTTGTGGGAAAACATTTACTGATGTGCCAAAACCTCCAAGACAGATTTAAGTGGAAAAAATTTACATAAAACATTATGGAGAGTTACAATATGGGTCATGGTTAAAAAGTGAAAATAGAAACACACACGTTAACTCTGGGAACAGAAAACAAAATGGAAGCAGATCTACGCGGTGTCACCTCTGGGCAGGGGGACCATCCCGAAGCTATCCTTGTTTCGCAAAACTTTTCTGTACTTTCCACATTTCCCACAGCAAACATACTTTGCTTTTATAGTGAGAAAAAGATCCTCTACGCATCAGGCAAAAGAAGATATCAGGCCCTACAAATTTTGATCATCTTTAGCCAAAAAACTCAGTCTCTGAAGCGGCCACTATGAACCTCACATCAACAGGGAAAAGTAAATCGTCATGAGCCTCAATACAAGTGTTTTCCACAAAGCGTAAAAGATCAGATCCGAAAACCTAAAATATACTTCGAATGTCGGAAAAAAACGTTATGTACAATATATACTACAGACCAACGAAGACAGAATCAAAATATTTTTTAAAAGCTTCACTGTAGGGCGCCTGGGTGGCTCAGTGGGTTAAGCCGCTGCCTTCGGCTCAGGTCATGATCTCAGAGTCCTGGGATCGAGTCCCGCATCGGGCTCTCTGCTCAGCGGAGAGCCTGCTTCCCTCTCTCTCTCTCTGCCTGCCTCTCCATCTACTTGTGATTTCTCTCTGTCAAATAAATAAATAAAATCTTTAAAAAAAAAAAAAAATAAAAGCTTCACTGTATGTTATAACAAATCTCCCTTTCCCATTTTCCTGCTAAAATATTTTCTGAAAAGTCTGAAACATTTTCAAACATTCCTGCATACAAAAAACACATAACGCTTGGCAGTACCCAAAAACTGTGACACTCTCCTGGGAGTCTGACCGCTTAAAAAATGCACGGGAGAATCAGGCCAAGTGGTTCTCAGTGTACGACCCAAAACAAAGAATGCAGAAAAACAATTACATCATCCTTGTCAGCATGCACTGGGATATTTTTAAAACGTTGACGTCCAGCCACCCATAAACATGGAAACCTAAGTGACCAGGAAGCAGATCACACAGGGCTGAGCGCCCACGTGCCAACCACACAGACACACGGAACCCCTCAAAGTGGGAACAGACCCTGATCCGATCCAGCCGGGAGGTGGGGCAGGGCTGGAGGCAGTGGGTGCGAGGCACATGAGCTCGGGGCAGGGGGACAGGGCTGGCTGTACGGATGCGGGGAGCATGGGAAGCACTGAGCGTCACCCAGAGGTGAAGGCCCTTCTGTGCCTCTGGGGCCCCAGAGGCTGGGGGCCTTCGCTCTTACCCCGAAGGCGGGAACAGTCAGCCCGCGTCCTGAAGATGAGAGGGAGGACCTCAGCGGTCAGCGAGCAGGGCAGGCGGCCTGGTGGGGCAGCCCCCGGCGCGCTAACAGAACAGGACGGCGACTGTGGCTGGAACGGCGAGCAGTGGGAGGTGACTCCCAGTCACGGGAGTCCGTGTGCTCTGAGGAGGGAGGCCTGGCTGCAGCTGCACTGCCCATAAGGGAAGGGGACAGTAATGCTGGGGGCACCACAGGCCAATAGGCTGCAGACAGGAAATCTGATGGAGAGGCTCCAGCCGCCGCGGGGAGGGCGCGAGAGGCCCCAAGGCCACGGGAGCAGCACTCTCCATGCCCGGGGCTCCCCACCACCCCCCCGCCTCTTCCACCCGCCGCCCCGGCCTCACCCGCTGTCCTCACAGCCCACGGCCTCAGACCAGCTGATGTGCAAGCATGTGCTGTGGGGAGTTTGGTGACTCGGGAAATGAGATCGTCTTCTAGAGAAAAACCCAAAGCACCAGCATCAGTTACTGTCATCCCCGAAAAGATCCAGCAGGCGGCCCTGCAGTCCCCTTCTGCTCTGATCCAGGAACCGCTGCAAGCAAGAGCGTCTTAGCCGCTGAGCGCAAGGAGAGGACCCGGTGTCTCCGGAGCACTCCCTGCCGGCTCGCAGACGTGGGGACACACATCTCCTCTGTATCTCCTCGGATGCTCGGCCCTGCACGCCCGCACGCACATGGTCACGTCGTGGCCACGGCGACCCTGACGACGGCATCAACTTACCTCCTCGTTTGACAGCTGGGCCGCAGGCTCCTCATGTGGGAAAGCACACGCCGCCGGGGCTCTCCCCTCCTCCTCCGCGTCCGCTTGGCTGGGGTCCTTCCGCTTGTGAAATCTCTGCTGCTCATCTTCCTCCTAAAAGTTAAGGAAAACAGATACGGACGTCACCCCGGTAACCTGCACCTCACAGTTCACTCATTCCGCGGCCGCTCCAAGCACACAGAGAGCGCAGAGAATTGCGGGAAAACCGGGCGCTGGCGGCTCTTCGCTGTGCCCCAGCGTCAGGACGTCAGTCCTAATGCTTTCCCACTGCGGGCCCAGAGCACGGAGCCCGGCCTGGAGGAGAAACCAGGAAACGGCTTCCAAGAAGCACGTGTGAAGAGAAAGCACCCCGAAACAGCCCCTCCTTCATGGGGCCCCGGGGCTGTACGCGGATGCTCCTGCTGACGCCGGCAGCATTCGGGTGGGCATAGCCCCTGGAAACCGGGCGAGTTCACGTGAGACGCAAAAGCAACGGCTGAAGTTCATATACTGCTGCACGACCAGACGAGCAGACCCCTCAGTGTCCCCCGCCCCGGCCTGGCACGTGGGGACATGGCCATGGCACCTCACAGGGCAGGGGTGGGGGGGCATGAGCTTCTGCAGGAGCAGTGCCACGTGCTCTGCACGGGCAGGGGAAATGGGCCGAGAAGCACCACTACTGGCTCTGGAACAGTCAGCAGACCAGGGAGTCTGCCAACCGGGGGCGGGGCGGGGCGGGGCGGAGCTCCAAAGACAGGGAGGCAGGCGCACAGGGGACCCCCAGTGTTCTGCCATGGCTAAGAGGGCAGGCATGGCAAGAGGGGGACACAGGCTTCGAACCTCAGATCTGCCGGCAGTCCGCACCGCAGCTGGGGCACGTCAGTGCGTCTGCTCCGAGAGCTCAGGACAGAAGCTTTAGAGGCAAAGCCTTAGCATGCACAGACATGCGGGAAAACCTTGGCAGGCATTAACAGTGGCCGTCAGTGAGCGGCGGCAGCGTTTCGACTGTGGTCACGGACAGCAGTCCAGAGCCTCAGCCTGAGCTTGCTGTGTCCGCACACCCAGAAGAGGAGGAGTCACAACTAGAAGACCGGAATTTTGAAAAGGATGAAACTTTTGAACCCAAATCCAACCTAAGTCCTACAAGGCAGTCTGAACAACATCTATGGCACCGAGAAAAGCTCCCACGTGGCTCTCCGCAGGAGATCTCTGCTCCCGCGTGACACCCGGCAAGGCTGGGACACACCACTGTCAGAGACAAAGAACACAGATCACGAGGCCGTCTGGGCGTGTGATGGGGCCAGGGATCGAGGCCGTCACAGTGTGTCCACCCCGGCAGGGAGTGTCAGCTCCCCAGCGCGGGGCCGAGGACAGCAAGTTCCACGTACCCTGTGTGGACTAGAACCAACCAGACACCCACTTCTGATCGCGGATACATGCCCGGGAGGACCGTCCTCCACACAAAGACCAGACGACAGACGCACGTGCTCCTCCAAGAGAGGGGCTGGGATAGTCTCCTCCGTCCCCTCGCGTGTACAACAAAGCATCTGCAACCTCAGATGTGTCTGGGTGTGGCTCGTGTGGCTCAGACAGGATTTCAAAAGGTAAGGAGAACGCAGGCTCTCCGGGCACCCTCGGGAATCCTGTCTGTGGCAGCTAACCATCCCGCGCCGTCACCGTCCAACGAGGCTTTCAGAGCCATGTCACCAAAGACGGGACCTGGATACACAAAATCCCGTGGTCCGGGAGAACCGAACAGCACTGCGGAGAAAGAGCTTCTCAGAACCGTGAACCGCTGCGTCCCGCAGCTTCCAAAAAGGACCAAGGCTAAAGAAGTTCTTTTCCCACAGTCAAGGCCCTCACAGAAGCTGAAAAGCAAAATCCCTCCGACGCAGCTACTGTGTACTTGGAAAGGGCGCGGAGGCCCGCAGGCTCGGGACAAGCCTGTGAGGGGGCGGGGGGCGCGTCCGCAGCACGGCTCACCTGGTCTCGCTTCTTCAGCTCCTCCACCTGCCGCAGCTGCTCTGCGGTGAGCACGGCCTCCATGCGCTGCATGTCCCGCATGAGCAGACGCTGCGACTCCAGAAACTGGTCGTTGGCCTTCTGCCACGTGTGTTTCAGCTGGTTGTGCTGCTGTCGCTCTTGCTCCAAGAGATGACACACTGTTTGGGAACCCCCAATCAGAAACACCGGGTTTTAACATCAGGCGACGGCTGGAACCGGGGCCCCTAGACCAGGTCCGGCTAGCGGTCCACCTCAGCTAGGACTCTGCGGCGCACAAGCACCGAGGGGCCACCAGCGACTGGACACAGGGCAGCCGTCCACTCGCACAGGCTCCCAAAGCGTGCTCCCAGGAACAGCGACACGTGAGAAAAGGAGATCTGTGCCCAGGGAGTGTTAGAAACCTTGCTTAGATGAATTTTTACAGGGTCCTTCACTGTAGGACTTAGAGCCCAGCACCTGTGCTCATGCCTGTGTTCTCCTGGAGGAGGATACAGAACACAGCAGTTCCCCAACTCCTTTGACACCAAGTCCTCTCCACAGTGCCACTCACGTGACAAGGGCAGTTCTGGGGAACACCCTTTGGGAGACACTGCTCTGAAAGCCACAAGTATGGTAACCGTGATTCAGTGTCTTTAGAGACACTCTGACAAGTCTGTTACCCAGATGTCCCTCCTGAGCCCACACAGCTCTGATGGCTCAGGACAAGGCGAAGGTTCTCTGTATCAGCAGATACGGCCCACATGCCCCTGCCTGGCCATCCTGTACCAACGAACCGGTGGGTGGCATCACCCAGTCACTCAAGCCAGAAACCAGAGACAGCCACTGCAGCTGCTGTGCCTCACCCCACCCACCGCCCCCGTGACAGGAGCTACGAGCTCCCTCCGGTGCGGGGGACACAACCCTCATCTGCCAACAGCCTCAGACCAGCTCTCACGACTCACACAACTGGTACGTGTCCTGCCATTCGTCTTCGTGCCCTGGCCTACCCTCCACACCGCTGTCAAACGGACTTCTTAAGTACAAAATCTGTATGATCACTCTCAAGTTTCAAGCCCTTCAGGAAAGCCAAACACAAGGCCACATACTGTATAATGCCATTTACACAGAAGCCCAGAAGAGGTAAATCTGTATAGACAGACCAAGGTTGCCGAGGGCAGAGAGAAAAAGAAGTGACGAGTAATGAGGACAGAATGTCCTGCTGGGAAGCTGTGGAATCAGACAGTGACAACAGTACACAGCTCTTTGAGTACAGTAGCCTTGAAAAGAGTGAGCTTCATGGCATGTGAATTATATCTCCATAAAGCTTTTATTTAAGAAAAATGTTTTTGTTTTTTTTTTAAAGATTTATTGATTGATTGATGAGAGAGAGAGAGAGAGAGAGGGAGGGAGGCAGACACAGAGGGAGAAGCAGGCTCCCCACTGGGCAGGAAGCCCAAAGAGAAACCTTTTCAGGAGCTCCTTCCCGCCCATCTGGTAAATCCCAAGCCATCAGCCTAAGGCAGCCCACAATCTGGCTCCCACTTCTCCGTGGCCGCTGGTATCCTAACTTTGCTGAACAAATTTCTCCCACTCTGTGACCTTGCTGTAGCACGTGCAAATGGCCTTGAACATCAGGCTCGTCTCTGGCCGCCAGACAAAAACACACCTGTCGGTCACAGCCCCCCTTCACACCTTCTTTCAAGAAGCCCACCCATGCACGGTCCCCTCTCAGTGCACCTGCAAGCCGGTCCCAGGGAGGCGACAGCACTAACTTGGCGAATTCTCCCAATTCGGGCTGCAAGTCACACAGCTGCTTGCGTTGTACCTTCTCCTCCGTTAAGCACTAGTTTTGGTGTGTGCTTCCAGATGGAAATTATGCCCTGCTCATTAATGAAACTTCTCAGATACTTTCCAGATAGTTAGGAAGGCTTGGGGCACGTCATTTGAACAGAAAGTCCTATTTCTTTGGATGCTCTCAGAGTCTGCGTGTCTTTTTGATGCAGCACCACATCTGAAAAGTGCTTCCTGAAAACCAAAGACCTGCTCAAACTTTGGGTTATTCTCCTAACATTTTAAGAAATAATACTGTGGGCTTACAGAATTTCACCTTTCCACTATTTGGGGGGAAAACCCCGAACACGCAAGCCTCAATTACAGACGGAACGGCTCTGTGTCCCTCGGCACCTGACAGACTTAGACAGTATTCACCGCAGGACTCTCACCCAGTCCTAAACTCGCCTGTGAAGGGGCTCCCGGTACAACCCACAACGCGCACAAGGCCTCAGGAGTCCATGCATCTAGAGGAGGAAAATGGTAGATGTGTGTGACCACTAACCTCTCCCTGAAATGTACTGCTTCCTATAAAGACCCGCAGTACGGGCAGCCCAGCCCAGCCCAGGAAGGAGGACAGCACCTGAGACCCGGCAGCCAACGGAAGCCGGAGCCACTGCCGTGTCTCCACACAATGGCCGCAGGTACCCCCACACAGCCCCAACGCTCGGCACTGCTTCCACCACCAAACCTTGGCCGTGAGCGCATCAACAGAACGGCACACGTGTTACTGTACCGGAAGATCAGTCACTTACGTTTTCATTACTGTTTCATAATGCATGAGTTTCCTTTTGTATTTTCTATTTCAGGGATTAAAAACAGGATCCTAAGAGGGTTTCACAAGACTGCCAAAGGAGTCCGTGACACAAGAAGGTTAAGAATGCCAGGGAAGGGGTGCCTGGGGGGCTCAGCTGGTGAAGCGCCTGCGTTCGGGTCAGGTCATGATCTCAGGGTCCTGGGATCGAGTCCCAGGTCCAGCTCCCTGCTCAGCGGGGGTCTCCCTCTTCCTCTGCCCCTCCACCAGCTTGTACTCTCTGACAAATAACTAAAATCTTAAAAAAAGGGCGCCTGGGTGGCTCAGTGGGTTAAGCCGCTGCCTTCGGCTCAGGTCATGATCTCAGGGTCCTGGGATCGAGTCCCGCATCGGGCTCTCTGCTCAACAGGGAGCCTGCTTCCCTTCCTCTCTCTCTACCTGCCTCTCCATCTACTTGTGATTTCTCTCTGTCAAATAAATAAATAAAATCTTTAAAAAAAAAAAATAAATAAAATCTTAAAAAAAAAAAAAGAAAGAAAGAAAAAATTATCTTTATTTTAATGGGGAAAGATAAGCCTTCTTCCCTAGGCCAGAGGAAACAGAGTCCATTTCTGTGGAACTCCACCACCAAGCCGGAGGTCAAAACTGTCCTTAACAAACAGGACGCTACTTGAGGCTGCCGGAGCACACCGCCCGCCCTCTGTCCACGCTCACTCTTGCTGATCCACCTCCATCAAAGTGAGTCTGGGGGCAAAAGCCATTTAAGCAGAGCTTCCAGCCCTCTTGTCTTTCTGTCCAGAGCTCATGCCCAGAGTCCTCGAGGACAGAGGGGCTGCTGACAGCCCACGTATCTCGAGGGGCCCTCACAGCCCCAGCCGCTCAGGAGAACGTGTGAGCCACACGCCAAGCTTCAAGTGCATCACCGTTATGCTGGAGTCTGGGATTTGTTACTGGCTGTAATCGGTACCGATTTTCCTTAGAGACGAGACTAGAAAGACATAGAACCCGTGCTCACCCTCATGCAATTCCTTCCGCAGCTTCTCCGCGTCCTCCTGCAGGACGGATTTCTGGGTGTTCAGAACAGCCACATACATCTCCAGGTCAGTCCTACAAGATTTCTCAGCTTCCAGATAATGATTCAGCTCCTTAACCTGAAACAAAACGCAGTTCTAGGAAACGAAAACCAACTGCACTTTCTGCTGCAGATATGCTGGTAAGTTCTGGATGTGCTGGAAAATAATTGACACGTCTACTTACGCTTTATGTGCAATTTTAAAAGTTAAGTTGAAATTTTTAGTTACACTACAAACACATAGTTGCTATAGAAAAGTAGGAAAGCAACATGATTAATAGTGGTGTTCTCCGTAATCATATTGCCAAGTGAGTACAGAACGGAGAAGACATGCAACAGCTTTGTCCCTCGTGTCCCAAACAGCCAGCTGTAATCTGCATTCCCAGAGCAGCATTTGCCTGGACCCATTTCGTCACATTCTCAGGAACACTGCGTCGTGCAGGGGTCTTTAAACAGTAGCTAATTCCTAAAGATAGCAAGTAGTGCCACACTCTTGTAAATGTGCTTTTCTTTGACTTCTGGTGTAGTAGTTCCAAATGCCTTGAATTTATGAAAAGGGCCCATCTTCATGGACACACGTACTGGACGGAAAAAAGAGGAAGTCATGATAGGAAAAATAACTACTCTCGTACTGTGATAAACACTAACTTGAAGGCCAGTGTGAATGTTTTTTAAAATCACATGTTTTAGGGGTGCCTAGGTGGCTCCATGGGTTAAGCATCTACCTTCAGCTCGGGTCATGATCTCAGGGTCCTGGGACTGAGTCCCGCATCAGGCTCTCTGCTTAGCAGGGAGCCTGCTTTCCCTCTCTCTCTGCCTGCCTCTCTGCCTACCTGTGATCTCTGTCAAATAAATAAATAAAATCTTTAAATAAATAAATAAATAAAATCACTTCTTTTTAAAAACGCCTTATGTCTGTTTAATATTCAAATGTTAACAAGATAGTCTAAAATCTGAAATGGTTATAACCAAAATAAAATAGTCTTGCCCCAGAGTGTGAATCACTTGTTTTACCCTGTCTTATGTATTATCCATCCAAAATTCTGGCCATTTATGTATGTCCACGTTTTCAAATGGCTATGTCTAATTTCACTTTCAAAGTTATTTTCATGCCTTTCAACTTCCTATTTCCCCCAGCGTGAACATGCCGGCTGACCTGTTTTCAGGCGTCGGTACTCCTAGACCATTAACACAAGAGGTCAGCAGTGGGCAAAGGCTGAGCGGGCCGCGGGAGCCGGCATGGGACGCGCAGGGGGCTGTGAGCACCACAGACGGGTGCGGGCCGCTGTGAGCGTGTCCCCATGACCGCAGGGGGTGGGCACTGAGCTGACGACAACAGGAGTCCACGGGGCAGACATAAAACGGTGGAACCCAGCCAGTAACTCTGTCTGCTGCTGCTTCTTGGCTAAGTATCTGGCTCAATGAGCAGTTAGTGACATCCGCGAAGGAAACTAAGTGATGGCTGGACAGTGGGGCCGACCACGCAAAGCTACTCTACAGAGGACCACGGTACAGCAGCAACGTGGGGCAAAGTGAAGGGAGGGAATGACGACCCCAAGGACCCCAGGCTGCCACATGAGTCTCCAACCTGACAGCGGCAGCTGGAAGTGGGAGAGTCTGCACACTCCCACAGCGGAAAAACGCGACCCATCTGCCTGGCGACACTTATACTCTCGAGAGGCTGCGAACGCGTTCCCCTCGGGACGCCTCTCTTCCCTCCTGGCTGAACGGCTCACTGCGTGCTTTACTGGTCTGTCCACGGCCGGCCCTCACGGACTGCGCGGCCCTGACCGACTCTGGGTACTCATTGTCAGGCACATGCACTGAGCAGCCCACACCCTTTCTGTGCAACCTCTGCAGCATCTTTTAATAAGGAAGATTTATATTCTAGTGCAGCCAAATCTGTCCAACTTCTCTTTCCCAGTATTTCTGTCTCTGATTCAAGAAGCATTTTGGGGGCACCTGGATGGTGGTGTCCCTTAAGCATCTGACTTGCTTTCAGCTCAGGTCATGATCTCAGGGTTGGGAGATCGAGCCCCATGAGCTCAGCGTGGAGCCTGCCCGTCCCTCTCCTCCCCCATCTCTCCCCACTCGTGTTCACGTTTGTTCATGCTCCCTAAATTTGAAAAATTTTTTAAATGTTTTTCTATCCCAAATAACATCTTTCTTAGGATCTAAAAGTTTTAAAGATTTTACAATCTTTGGTCTTTAATTCATTGAAATTAATTTTTGGAAAGTATGAGGTAGAAAGCTAATTTCAATTTATTCCATATTTAAAACTACGTAGGGGCGCCTAACTCTCGATTTTGGCTCAGGTCATGATTTCAGATCATGGGATCAAGCCCCACGTCAGGCTCCCTGTTCAGTGTGGAGTTAGCTTGAGACTCCCTCTCTCTCCTTCTGCCGCTCCCCCCAAACTCATGCTCTCTCTCTCTTTAAAAAAAGGGTACTTATTTTTTTAAGTGGGCTCCACAACCAGCATGGAGTCCGATGTGGGGCTTGAACTCATGACCCTGAGAACAAGACCTGAGCTGAGATCAAGAGTCGGACAGTCAAGGGACTGAGCCACCCGGGCGCCCCTGAAAAGGCTATGCTTTAACAATCCCTTCCTGCCCACAGCTGCACAAGGCAAGCCATCCCGTACCAAACTCACACACACACACACGGCTCTGCTGAACACTTGATTCTGCTCCACTGGTCCCCTGTCTGTTCCCAAACCAGGAACAAGCCATCTGAATGACAGTGGCTTCACTGTAAGTCTTAACATCTGGTAGGCGGGGCAACCTGTCTACTTCCAAGCTCCTTATTTTTTTTTTTTTTAAGATTTTATTTATTTATTTGACAGAAATCACAAGTAGACAGAGAGGCAGGCAGAGAGAGAGAGGAGAAAGCAGGCTCCCTGCTGAGCAGAGAGCCCGATGTGGGGCTCGACCCCAGGACCCTGGGATTATGACCTGAGCTGAAGGCAGAGGCTTTAACACACTGAGCCACCCAGGCGCCCCTTCCAAGCTCTCACTGTATTCAGAGTGGGATTTTTGAACTCAGATGAATTTGGGGATACACACATAAGATGCCCACTGTCTTGTCCCTGAGGGACACACACGTGCTCATGCCTTCATCATAGCTCTTTCCACAATGATCGTACCCACTTAGTTTACTTTCTCAGGTACCTACAACTCGACAACACAGAGTTGATTTGGGGTTTTTCGGCAGGGACGGGGGGGGGAGGAGCTGTTTGTTTTTGTTTTTATTACTATAAATGGGACTTTTCTCCCTCCTTACATTCTTTACTCGGATGGATTACTGGAGAATATGATTTTTTACGTTGATCTTGTTGGCACAACTTTCTTGAACTGCTGCTTAGTCTAACATCTGCCGGCACATCCTCTTGCTTTTCTAAGCAAACAACCGTCAGCCTCACTGCCCCCCATTCAGGATTAATGCTGTCTCTGCATCGGGTCTTGCTGGGTCGAAATCAAGAGTGGGACGCCTAACCAACTGAGCCACCCAGGGCCCCCCTGATCAGTCTTAATGGAATTTTGTCTTTCTTACCAGTTTGCCCATTTTCCCCATTACACTGACATTCTCAGTTTTTCTTTTGCTTTTCTATTTCACCGTTTCTGCTCTGCAGTACATTACTTCCCTATATTCCTGCTGTCTGTGCCACTGTCCACCTATCTGGAATCTGGAGTAAAACAAATCACTTTAACTATTTTACAATGCCTTTTTCCAGGAGATTTTTTTTTCCATCTCCATTTTATTTTAGTGACCATTATACTGGAGATAATTTAATGGCCTGTGGTCAGACAGCTGAGTTCATACAACAGTATTTTTGGCGTAACAACAGAGTTGAGTTTACATAACAAAGTTTCTCAGCACTTCCTCTGTGATGCTGTGAAAATCTTCATGTACCTGAACCTAACAGTTACTTTATCCTGGCACGACCTTCTAGGCTTCACACCTGCAGACTCACATAATCCTATCAGTGGCCTTATGGGGGGGGGGGGTACCACTGCCCCCATTTTACAGCTGAGAAAAGCAAAGTGCAGTAAGATGAGGTTCAGTTGCTCAAGGTCCCCAGCTGAGCCTCTGCTACTGCAGAAGACACAGTCTCTCTCTTACCGATCTGCTACGCCCAAGTTATTAATCAGACTGCTCAAACCCCTACAGTCCGGCTCACATTTTCCTCTTCTCACACGACCACTGGCTACGATCAGCCTCACTCTCCTACCAGAACTGTGCACGTTAATTTCCCCTTGTAACTGTCCCTCTTAGCTCACGAATTTCCAGGTGTGTCTGATACCCTTGAGAGTGACTGTCACGGCTCACTGATGAATTCTGAGGTGGGGTCCCTGCATCTCCACACTCCTTCCCCTACATCCTGGAGGCTTCATATCACAATTACTACATCAGCTTTCCTTCGGTTAGAATTTGGGTGGCATGTCTTTAGATACTCCTCTATCCTCAGTCGTATCTTGCAGTTTTATTTTCGGTCTATTATAAGCAATACAAATTTAGATTTTTTTTTTTAATACCATGTACTTTAGCAGGCGATGACGTTTAGTTCCCTTTCCTACATTCCTATGCTGTGCTTTTGTTTACTACCTATTTATTATCTTTCTTTCTTTCCTACTCTCTCTTAATTATCAATGTTTTCAACATTCCCTCTGTATTTCCTCGGTTGTACCTTTATGGCCAACAAATCCAGCCACACTGTAACTACATCATCTCTACGGCATCAATTCTGGGACTCATGTCAGGAAAATAAATCAACTTCCAAGAGCTCATTTTCATCGATAGGAAAGCGAATCAGGCAGAGCCTCGCTCTGACATGAACATGAACACGACTGCAGCTCACAGAGCAGCAGGACACTGTTCCGGTCATCGTCTAAAACACCCATCAGGACAGGGACGCCTGGGTGGCTCAGTTGGTTGGACGACTGCCTTCAGCTTAGGTCATGATCCCGGAGTCCCAGGATCGAGTCCCGCAATGGGCTCCCAGCTCCATGGGGAGTCTGCTTCTCCCTCTGACCTTCTCCTCGCTCATGCTCTCTCTCACTGTCTCTCTCTCAAATAAATAAATAAAATCTTTAAAAACAAACAAACAAACAAAAACCATCAGGACAAAATCCTCCCCAAGTATTTTTCTCCTTTGCATTTTAAAGAAAGCAAGATTTTAAGACACAAAGTCTGAATCCCAGTTTTTACCCCCTCAGTGACTCTAACTTTGCTCATGGCATTAGGTCAGGGCCCTGGGTTCAGAGAATGAGCTACAGCGTCTCACAACCTTGGAGGCTTCCAGCTCTTTAACCTTGTCTTCCGCCTCTGTCAGTTTGTCCTTCAGAGCCGCGATCTCCTTCTCCATGGGCATCACCACAGACCGAAGCTTTTCAGCATCCTCTTGAGCCTACGGTTAAAAAGAATGAAATACCCTGACTTACTGGTTCACTGCTTTTCCAAGAAACGCTGACTCCTCTGCTGTGAGACTCAGTACACAAGTGGCCTACCAGGTGCTGTGTGAGCGCCAGCTAAACGGAACCACGTCTGACTTTCCAACGTCACACGACTCTGTGTCTCAAGTCATCATCACGATTTTCCCCAATGTTCCTCTTAGAAACTGGGAAGTAGGAAAATGGATTCACTATAACAAATCTGATTCTTTAAATCAATTAACTGGAAAAGACCCAATATATAAAAGTAAACACACATAATACTTTCATTTTCATAATTTTAGTTACTAAATTCATGAGACCATATTTCTCACGAAATGGCTGGATAAAAGGATTGATTCATTTTTCAACATAAATACAATGTATTTTCTAAAATTTTGGAAAATTATGTTGCTATAAAAAAAACCCTTCCATCTTTGTTATTTTAAGGAGTAATTTATGTAATACTTTACTTTTGATATCTAAATGAAACAAACCCGAAGAATGACTCCTAAAACTATCATATTGTTTTCTTTCATTCTCAAAAACATAGATTAAAAAAGGAAATAATATCCATAAGTTAGTAAACTAGTAAGAAACTTGATTTTCATAATATATATACGTGTATACATAATATGCATTATGTAAGTATACATGCGTGTGATATGTGTATATAATGTATATAAGCGTATACGTGTGTATAATGGGTGTGTGTATATATGTGGGCGTAGGTGTATATAATGTGTACGTATATGTACGTGTATATATACACACAGAAACAAAAGGAGACTCAGAAAGTTAGCTTTTTCCCTTCTAGTGAAAATGAAAATTAACCTTATTTGTTAAAATTTTTTTTTAAAGATTTTATTTATTTATTTGACAGAGAGATATCACAAGCAGATGGAGAGGCAGATAGAGGTAAGAGGGAAGCAGGCTCCCTGCTGAGCGGAGAGCCCGATGCGGGACTCGATCCCAGGACCCCGAGATCATGACCTGAGCCGAAGGCAGCGGCTTAACCCACTGAGCCACCCAGGCGCCCTTATTTGTTAAATTTAAAAGAGCTCCAGTTTACCCTTAAACGTTCATGATAGGGAAAGTATCATATATGCCCAAATATGCATGGAAATTTTCCCTAAAAAACATCTCTCTCAGAAAAGAGGGACTCGCTTGGTTTTCCAGTCCTTAAAGAGTCATTTTATCACTTATTTTATTTTTAACTAAGTCCTGTTTGGAAAAGACATATGAGCTTAAAATATCCTCAGTCACGGCTAATCTGGGATCCCTATAGAGGCCTGCTGATAGAGGAGGAAAGAAGCAAAGACTTTAACACAGACTGAGCTATGTGCCCATGTAACGATGACCCCACACGTGTTGCATATCATTATAAACAAAACTTGTAAAGATGATTTTTTTTTAATGGCAGAAAGGTCATTTAAAACAAGGAAAACTCAGGGTCCCCTGGTGGCTCAGTCCCCTAAGCATCTGCCTTCGGCTCAGATCATGATCCCAGGGTCCTGGGATGGAATCCCGAGTCGGACTCCCTGCTCAGTAGGGAGCCTGCTTCTCTCTCTCCCCCTCCCCCTGCTTGTGTTCCTTCTTTCATGCTCTGTCAAATAAATAAATAAAATAGTAAAAAAAACAAAAAGGGAAAAACTCATTAAGGAGGGCACTTGTGGCAGTGATGAGCATGGGCGAGACACAGAAGCACTGTTCACCTAAACTAGGGTAACAATGTGTGTGAACCACACTGGAATTAAAATTTTTTTAATTTAGGGAAAAAAATACAATAACAAAAAAAGAAAGTGTCATCCAGATGCAATGATTTCATGGATGAAGTTGACCCATATGACTTTTTCTTTCTTTCCTCTGCTTTACTGCCAGGCTGCACGTCCAGGGCGGCACTGAGCAGAAGACGGAACAGGCTTCCCTTTCGCACTTCTCTTCCAGGCAAACAGTTTGTAAGAATTTCATACCAATTACACTTCTCATAGGCTCATTTTTTATAAACAATGAAATAAGGACATGGCCTTCCTTTATGAATTTTCTTAGAATTGTTTTTATGTCTGGGTGTTGCATTTTTTTTTTTTTAAGATTTTATTTATTTGACAGGCAGAGATCACAAGTAGGCAGAGAGGCAGGCGGGGGGGGGGGAGCAGGCTCCCTGCTGAGCGGAGAGCCCAATGCGGGGCTTGTTCCCAGGACCCTGAGATCATGACCTGAGCCGAAGGCACAGGCTTACCCAATGAGCCACCCAGGCACCCCCCAGGTGTTCCATTTTATTAAACAGATTTTTTTATTTGCTTTTGAACAACAGCAAGGATAATTGTAAAAACTGTTGCAATCAAGAGGAGCCACATGGCATCACACAATGTGCTTTCGTGCAAGAGATCTTAGAACATAAAAAAGGACGTTAGGTAAAAACTG
The DNA here is from genome assembly GCF_030435805.1 of Mustela lutreola. Lineage (NCBI taxonomy): Eukaryota > Metazoa > Chordata > Mammalia > Carnivora > Mustelidae > Mustela > Mustela lutreola. Next base: position 59,951,429 of record NC_081304.1, on the reverse strand, counting down.
ATGAGCATGGACTCGGGTTAGTAAGAATGAATCAATGCTGGTTTGTCAGTTGTGACAAACATACTACACTGACAGCAGATCCTAGTAACGGGGGAAACCAGGAGTGGGGCATATAGGACTCTCTACTATCTTCACAGTGTTTCTGGAAATCAAAACCATTCTAAAAAATAAAGTTTATCTTACAAATAAAACAAATTTTAAGAATGACAAGAAGTGGCAGGTTGTGAAAATCACGGATGTGAATGTATCAGAAGAATGAAAACCACAACGATCTCCTGGTAGGATATGCGCTAGAACTCCCAGTGACAGCACCAGACACGGGGCCTGCTGTGGAGCACACCGTCACAGGACTAAGTGACTCTAGCAGCCACCGAGACACACTCAGGTCCTCATGGAAATGCTGAGTTACATGCTTGTCCTGGAACAAGATGGAACGGAAAAAACCATTCTTCATGTCTGAAGCTTCTACTCGGGGTGTTGGGTTCTCAGATGACTTTTATGTTATTAGAAAAACCAAACAACCTTCTAAAAACACAAAAGTGTCCTTGTATGGAATGAGTGACCAGAAAGAATGATTAATCCGAATGACATAAAAAAAATCCAATTCTAGCCATTATTTTACATAATAAGTGCCTTACAATACATGACTGTGCCTCCACTAGTAAAGGGAAAGTTCATCTAAGGACACAGGCCAAAAAGCTTTCTGGCTTTCCTCCCCAGGGGAACCCTGGCCCTCCCGCCCAGCTCAGGCACCCGCCGCACCGTGTTCAGCGCGGCGGGCGGCGCAGCCCTTGCACGGGAACCACTGCGTGCTGGGAAGGACAGACCACCACCATCTGGTGTCCAGGTCCGGTCAGACCCACTCGCGGTCACGCGGCACCGGTGTGCTGGACACGAGCGCCGAGTCCACAGGCTCTACCAGCAAACAAGACTCCTGCCCCCGCGGAGCTCCCCGGCCAGGAGGGACAGAGAGGCAGCAAACAGCACACATGACACACAGGGGAGCTGTGTGTGCCACAGACAGGGAGACACGTGTGTGGGGCCAGGTGACCAGCAGAGCTGCAGCGGGGACGCGCGTCAGAGGCAGGAGGCCGGTGGCCACACGGCCATCCCGTGTGTCAGGGGAGCCAGCCCTACACTCTGCGTGCAACCGCCCCCATTGCAGACCAGAGTCCCCGTGTGCACACGTGGATCGGACGCCCCTGCGCAAGGACACTCCCTCATACCTTTTTCATTTCGTTTTCCAGGTTCTCCTCCTCCTGCCCCTCGGACAGCCGCCGCCGCAGCTCAGCGATCTCGCGCTCGGCAGACTCACGGTACTGTGCCCACTGGCCGCGCTCCTGCTCCAGCCGCACGTGGAACTGGTGCTCGATGTCGCGCACAGTCTCTGCGGGAGGCACCGCACAGCGCGGGTTGGGGCACGTCCACCACGGGAGGCACCAAGGGAGGAGCCCGCCCCGGGGACCAGCACGAGCCGAAAGTTCCCTCCCAGACAGGGAAAGCCCAGGAAAGGTCCGGCCCTGCCAGTGCCGGGCCCCACAGCAAAGCTTGGCCGAGGGGGCCAGCCTCCGCCACACCTCTGCCAGCACACGCAGGCTTCGGCTGCAACACCAACAGGACTGTCACCGCACCCACAGCCTGAGACATGGGGGATAGGAATACACATCTGCGACAGTGCCCTGGGTCTCGGGACTCTACACCGAGAGGAGTCTACACGGTCCTCATCAAATGGGTTCACCGTCAGTATAATCGTACAGCATTCTGGGAGATACACTGCTGGCAGCCACTAACTTCGATCCCTTGCTCCTGCCCCACAAAACCCCAATTCTGTTAAGAACTCAGTGGCCCAGTTTAGAAACCAGATTCTCCAGCTGCCTTTGTAGTTACGGGCAACCACGCCCCTCAGTAAACGGGACGGGTACATGCTGGAGGCTTCGAGAAAACATTTGCTTCTCTGAGGTGGACTGAAGGTGCAGCGGCCACTTTTCAGCCATGAGGAGGACGGTGTTGAAAGCCCTGTGCTAAGGGATGGAGAACCACAAGGACCAAAGGCCCAGAGACACAGGTTCCATCATGGAGGCTCTAACTGGCCCAGAGTCCCCGGCTGCTTCTGAGGGAAGAACGGGACTCCTGCGAGGGTGAGCCACTGTCACCGGCCACCGTGCGGGTGAGCCACTCGCCAGCCACCATGAGGCTTACACTCATCCCGAGGGGACAGCCACCAACCTGGAGACAGGGCTCGTGAACCGAGCCGCCTGTTGGAGCAACAGGGCAAAAATGACACATAGGCCAACATGGCGGAGAAAGTCACCACAATTTTACACGTACGGTATGAATGAAACGAACTTCAGGAACCCAAAGCTTCAGGGGCAACTTCCTCTGTCTCATCCTCGTCTGGCCAGAGAGGCAGGAGTCACGGAACACCGGCGCTGACAGCAGCCAGGCCAAGCCGCGACTCCTCCCTTAGCCCAGGCTCAGAGGCCGGAAGTCCCGCCAGCCCGCGGACTCCGGCCCGCACCTTCCAACCCTGGAGACCGCAGTGAAGGGGCACATCAAATCCCAGCTTCCCCTGAAAACGCGAACTCCCAGCCACGCTGGACTACACACGCAGCAGGAAAGTGTCAGCAGCGACCTGAGCCCCAGAGAGGTCTCCACCCGGCACACACACCGCACACACCCCGTGTCCATGCAGCCAGCTCCTCCCACATGCCTGGCCTGGCCCTGCTGCCAACCCTGGGGAAATGCCCCTGTAAACCCCCAGTCCCAAACCCGGGACAGAGGCGGATGGCAGGCCACTGACAGCACCGTGGGCCTCCTCTCATTCCAGAGAGGACGGTGCCTCCGACGACAGCCATGCAGGAAGCCACACGCGAGCTCAGGACCCTGTGGGAGAGCCGCCCAGCTGTCCGCCATCAGCAGCGCTGAGATCAGGAAACCACAGCACTCCCGGAACGTTCTCGGTCTTTACCTTTCATCACAGCCTGAAGCGAGGCAACCTCTTCTCTCCACTGTCTCTTCACTTCATCGATGGCTTCCTGCTTGGTGTTCTCGGAGACCGTGGCGATGGCCTTGATGTTCTCCACCTCTGCCTGGGCTTCCCACAGCTGCGTCCGCAGCTGCCCCAGGTCGTCCTGCGCCGCCTGCAACACCGCATTCTGCCTCTTCAGGTCTTCTGGGGAGAAAGGGAAAGAGGAAAGCCTTCCTGTTAGCGTCCATGTGGGTCAGGCTGGCATCCCCAGGAAGCAATAAAGCATTACACTTATGATGTTAACATTCTAGTGAGGAAATGAAGCCCTGTATTTTAAAATACTAACTTAGAAAATGAACATTTCTTTAAAAATTTATTTGAGAGAGAGTGTGAGAGAGCAGGTGCACGAGTAGGGGTTGGGGCAGTGCAGAGGGAGAAGCAGACCCTCACTGAGCAGGGAGCCAGATGCCAGGCTCCATCCCAGGACCCCGGGATCATGACCTGAGCCGAAACCAAGAGCCAGACACTCAACTGACTGAGCCTCCCAGGGGCCCCCAAATGGAATTATTTTAATAAACATAAAAGTTAAGGTATACAGGGTATCACAAAGCCATTACTTACTTAATTATCCGACCAGACAGTGATTAAGGCCGTAGTTCTAACGCTAAACTGAGCCTCTTTCACCACTGGCTAATGAATGTATTTAACCTCTCTGGCCTCAGTTTCCACATCTACAAACCGGGATTAGAAACACCCATCTCAGAAGGCTGCTTTAATGATAAGACAATTTACTGAAAATACCTAGTAGTCCAACACTGACACAAAGTAAACATTCCAGAAACAGTTAACAGAGGAGGAAAACAGCCAGAGTACACAGTAGCCATACAAGATCAAGGATTTCTTAAAGTCAGGATGAATTTTCCCACATCTCTTGACCGCCTCTTAAGTGTTAAGTTATCTGACATGCAAGCCCAGCTAGGGCGTGTGTTTGGCCAATCGACTCTGCAAAGGGCGCACCTGCTCCCCGTACACTTACCAACAGTCACTACTCCCACTGCTCACACTCCGTGCCGACGTCACGGGGAGAAGTCAGCGAGAGCTGTAATCTCCAGCCCCCATCAGCAGTGAGGCTGAGTATCTTTTAGACAGTTAATGCCTACTTTTCTTCTTCGGTGACGGCCCCTGCCTGGGTCTCTAATGAACCGCCTTTCCTCTGATGGAGAAGAGTATTTGACACATCCCGGTACTGACTGACCCTACTTCCTGAGAACACTCTCCCAGCTGCTTGTCTCTTGACTTTTCCACGGCTTTCACCATTGAAGATATGAGAGACACTCATGCAGGAGAACCGTGTGTCCCTACGTAAAGTCGCCGATATCCTTTACAGACCGCAGTAACGAAGCGGACAGGCCAGAACAGCAGTCTGAGGACCTAACTCTGTCACCGGCTGCCGCACGACATGAAGGAATCACACCACGGTCAAGCCAGGGCAGCGGCAACGCTTCTCGGGATGAATTTCTAAGTATAAGAAAAAATCTAATAGAGGGATCCCTGGGCGGCTCAGTCGTTAAGTGTCCACTTTCACTCAGGTCACGATCCTGGGGTCCTGGAGTCAAGCCCCACATTGAATGCTCAGCAGGAAGCCTGCTTCTCTCTCTCTGCTGCTCCTGCTGTTTGTGCTCAACCTCTCTCTGACATATAAATAACATCTTTAAAAAAAATCAACTCGAGGGCGCCTGGATGGCTCAGTGGGTTAAAGCCTCTGCCTTCGGCTCAGGTCCTGATCTCGGGGTCCTGGGATTGAGGCCCGCATCGGGCTCTCTGCTCAGCGGGAAGCCTGCTTCCTCCTCTCTCTCCGCCTACCTCTCTGCCTACTTGTGATCTCTGTCAAATAAATAAACAAATAAATCTTAAAAAAAAAAAAATCAACTCGATAATATTAAAGGATTTTTCAACGTTGTGTGGACATTAATCATTACCCAGCACAGTCAGGCTGGGTAACGGGAGAAACATTAGTCACGCTCATTGTAAGTCGTGCAGAGATCTTTACTTCCACAACACCCGCTTCAACGTCAGTATCAAAACATTTTGGGGGCGCCTGGGTGGCTCAGCCGGCAAAGGGTCCGAGTCTTGGTTTCGGTTCAGGTCATGATCTCAGGGCAGAGGAAGAGAGCCCCACAGGCTCCACGCTCAGTAGGGAGTCTGCCCGATGGCCTCACACCCCCTCCAATAAACAAAGAAATCTTCGAAAAACCATTCTGAGGGGCGCCTGGGTGGCTCAGTGGGTTAAACCGCTGCCTTTGGCTCAGGTCATGATCTCGGGGTCCTGGGATCAAGTCCCGCATCGGGCTCTCTGCTCAGCGGGGAGCCTGCTTCCCTCTCTCTCTCTCTCTGCCTGCCTCTCCGTCTACTTGTGATTTCTCTCTGTCAAATAAATGAATAAAATCTTAAAAACAAAAAACAAAAAACAAAAAACAAACAAAAAAAAACCATTCTGAAACACTAGCCAGAGAAGGAGATAAGAATGTTAGCTGCAGAAAGTAATGACCTATGTGGGAGGAAAGACGGGTATGTAGGAAACAATGATGGGTGCGTGGGAAGGACCCCGGGACCACACACATGAAGCCACAGAAAGAAAGCTATATGTGTAACCTCCATGTTCCCAGTGAAATGTGAAATAAAAGAAAAAGCATTATCTTTGGGATACCTTGGTCTTTTCTGAGAGCTACAATTCTGTTAAGGCTCAAGTCTATACACTCACACCTGCTCATGCTGATTACCCCTGCTCCTTTTTATTTACTGGAAATTACCCAGACTAACACGTGGTCACTATGAACAGAAAAGCAGCAAATACCAAACTTAAATGCTAATTTGTGGCATGTTTCCACAGGGTAAAAGCAGCACAGAGGGCCTAGAGGAAGACTAGGTCAAATTTAGTTCCTGACTTATGTTATGCATATTGAGATAAGATCTATATTATATGCTACATATTCCTTAAATATATACATTTAATGAAGAAACAAAAGAAGTTAAAAGTTAGAAAAACCTACAGTTTCTGTACCAAACATTTTAAATGTTTGCAATGGTACAAGTTATTATTAAAGAACAGTTATCTGGGGCGCCTAGTGACCCAGTCAGTTAAGCGCCTGCCTTTGGCTCAGGTCATGATCCCAGGGTGCTGGGATTGAGTCCCCCATCCGGGTGCCTGCTCAGTGGGAAGCCTGCTTCTCCCTCTCCCACCCCCCAGCTTGTGTTCCCTCTCTTACTGTGTCTCTCTCTGTCAAATAAATAGATAAAATCTAAAATAAAAAAAAAATAAAAAAAAAAAAAAGTTGCATACCTTGTTTTAAAAAACAAAACAACTAAAGAACAGTAATCTATCCATTTTGGTTTTGTATATGTAGTGATAAAGATTTTCAAATGTACTCCGAAACTCAATCTAGTACAACAATCTGTCACATACCCATCACTAAGATGCACCAAGATCCGACCACACTGATTTCAGCCATTGTTTTTCTACCACGTATTTTGAAAATAAGCCCCCAAAACAACAGAACATCACCTAACATACTACAACATGCATCTCTAAAACGGGACTATGTCCTTGCACACACACAGTGCTGCTGTCACAAGTAACACGCTGGATGTAGTCCAGCGTCCAAGCTGTAGTAAAACCTGTGCTCTCGCGATGGCCGGGTTACAGACGTTCTCGCCTGCAGGAGGGCTCTCTCCCGCCAGGGCTGTGCGGCGCGGCCTGACACAGCAGTTCTTGCCCTATTCTGTACTTTTGTGCAGTTTCATAGAGACATATCATTCTGATGACGTAGGGAGTCCTCCCCTACCAGATTCGGAAATGACCTTTACAAGCCTCGTGCACCCGCTACGCAGCTCCCGCAAGCACAGACCGGCAGGCTGTCTTGCCCCGCCCACCCACGTGCCCTGCGCAACACGCTACTATGAGACCAGCCTCAGGCATTTTAAACTGATGAACTTTATTTTTTAGAGCCATTTCTGCTCACAGCAAGACGGAGCAGAAAGTACAGAGCTCCCATACCCTCCCTACCTCACCCTGCACAAGCTCCCCTCCTGGGCACACCCTACAGACACACATTACACATGACACACCCCACGGTCTGTGTGAGGCTAACTCACGATGACATGTCTCCGCCCCCGTGGATCACACACAAGAGTTCCCCGGCCTACAAATCCTCCCTGCCTCATTCATTCCTCCTTCCCTCCCAGGCCCTGGCAAACACTCATCATTTCACTGTCTCCATAGTCTTGCCTTTTCTGGGGTGTCCCACAGTTAGAATCCAACAGCATCCTTTTTGAGGCTGAATATTCCACTGTCTGGATGTACCAGCTTATCCGTTCACCTACTAAAGGGCATCCTGATTGCTTTCAAGTTTGGGCAATTATTAGTAAATAAGTGCATGGACAGCTTTCAATTCTCTCAGGCATATACTGAGGAGGAAAAGTGTTGAATCATATCAGCTAAGAGTAGGTTTAGTTTTTGTAAGAAACTGCCCAGCCACCTCCCAAAGCGACCATACCACTGTGTACTTCCACCAGCAATGGAAGGACGTTCCAACAGCTACTCCTAGGCAGCAGCATTTGCTGGAGGGCCAGTGTTTCTTGGCCATCACAACACATGTGTGGTGGTCCCTCACTGCCTTACTATACTCCGACTTGGAAACCATCACCACAATCGATCTGGGACCAATTCCATCCTCCCAGAGGGAAACCCAGGGCTCTTTATGACCTCCCAACTCTCTACCCCCCAGTATCAAGGAACCACTAATGAACTTTCCACCCTTGTCAACCATCTACACACCCTGGCCATTTCACAGAAATGTAATCATACGTGACCCTCTGTGACTTGCTCGTCACTCAGCATGATGCTTTCAAAGCTCAACCCCGCGGTAATATCAGGACTTCATTCCTTTTTATGCAGGAATAATAAAAATAATATGTCTATTCATCAGGTGCCATCCAGGCTGTTCCCCGCATTTGGCTCTTCTGAATAATGCTGCCGCACGTTTCCTCTCCTGTGTATAATGCTAGGGGTGAAATTCTGGGTCATGTGGTAACTGTGTCGCCACGTTAAGAACTGGAAGACTCTTTTCCATACCTCTGGGCCATTTAACAATCCTGCTGGTAGTGTGTGAGGACACTTGGTTCTCCGCATCCTCGTCCACAGCTATTATTACCGGACTGGACACGGGCACCCTGGGGCATGAAGCGGCATCTCACCGTAACTCTGATGTGCGCTTGGTTGATACTAAGAACACTGAGCATCTTTTTTTTTTTTTTTTAAGATTTTTATTTATTTATTTGACAGAGATCACAAGTAGGCAGAGAGGCAGGCAGAGAGAGAGGAGGAAGCAGGCTCCCTGCAGAGCAGAGAGCCCGATGTGGGGCTCTATCCCGGGACCCTGGGATCATGACCTGAGCCGAAGGCAGAGGCTTTAACCCACTGAGCCACCCAGGTGCCCCAGAACACTGAGCATCTTAATCGTGTGTGTGTCAGCCACCCGGGCGACCTCTCTGAAGAAACCTCTACCGACCACTGTCTGTCAAATGTCAATGTCAATGTCAACAGAGCAGTGTCTGTTGACCATTTTCCACCGGGTTGTCTTTGTATTACTTAGCTGTAAAGGTTCCTGATATATAGAGATAAAAGTCCCTCCATCTGATACAATATTTGCAAAAATGTCTCCCATCCAGTGAGCTGTCTTTTCACTTCCCTAACAGTGCCCTTGGAAACACAAAAGCATTTAACTCTGATGAAGCGTGCTCTGTCTGCTTCCTTACTGGTTGCCCCGGCTCGCAGCGTTACCAGAGACGGCGCTGCTCCATTCCAAGGTTGCTCGGATTGATCCCTAGGTTTTCCTGTAAGAGTTTTACAGTCTGTCTTTTAAACCTTGGTCCTTGACACACTCCAAGTGGATCTGTGTACACGGGGATACCAAGATGTCTCAGCACAGTCTATTGGAAAGATGGTTCTTCCCCACGTGAGCCGTTCCGTCGTCTTGCACACAGTGGGCTGACCATGCGCAGGAGGAGGTTAGTGTCTGGATCCCAGCTCTACCCCGAGGAGCTACTACTTACACCTGTGCCAGCACCACACTGTCTCGACCACTACTGCTTCATAGCCAGTTCTGAAACCTGGCTAAGTGAGTCCTCCAACTTTGTTCTTGTTTTCCAAGAACGTTTTGGCTATTCTGGATCCCTAACATGGTTGAATAATTTGGAGGATCAGCTTGTCCACGTCTATCAGAAAGGCAACTGAGATGATGGAAGACACTGCATTAAATCTGTACACCCATCAAGAGGTCCCGTCAATACTAAGTCTTCTGATATATGAACATAGAATGTTTTTCCAATTATTTAGAACACTTTCAGTTTTTTCAACACCATTTTGAAAGTTTTCAAAGTATAAGTTTTACAATTATTTTGTTAAATTTCTTCCTAAATATATCACAAATTTTGATGCTACTGTAAACAGAATTATTTCCTTAGTTCCACTTTCAGATTATTCATTGCAAGTGTATAGAAATACAATCAATTTGAACCCACAGGTGTATTAATCTTTGACAAAGCAGGAAAGAACATCTAATGGGGAAAAGAAGATCTCTTCAACCAAGAGTGTTGGAAAAATTGGACAGGCACGTGCAGAAGAATGAAACTGGACCACTTTCTTACACCATACACAAAAACAAATTAAAAAATAGACCAAAGACCTAAATGTGAGACCTGAAACCATAAAAATCATAGTGAAGGACACAGGCAGTAACTTCTTTGACATTGCTGTAGCAGATTCTTTCTAGGTAAGTCTTCTGATGCAAGGGAGAACAAAAGCAAAAATAAACTATTGGGGCAAAATAGAAAGCTTCTGCACAATCAATAAAACTTAAAAGGCAACCTACAGAATGGGGGATGTTTGTAAATGACATATCTAATAAAGGGTCAGTGCCCAAATCTATAAAGAATTTATATAACTCAACACCCAAAACATGAATAATCCAGTTAATACATGGGCAGAAGACATGAATAGTGATTTCTCCAAGGAACACGTCTTGATGGCCAACACACACACAACAAGCTGCTCAACATCACTGGTCAGAAGGGACGTGCAAACAAAACTACAAGGAGGTACCACCTCCCGCCCATCAGAACGTCAAAGATCAACACAAGAAACCACGGATGCCAGCGAGGATGGGGAGAAGAGGGGGACTCTCCTGCACTGCTGCTGGGAAAGCAAACTTGAGCTCTGGGCAAGTTAAAAGCAGAGCTACCCGAGGACCCAGCAACTGCGCTACTAGGGGTTTACCCGAAGTTGCAAAATACTGATTCCAAGGGCTACACGCACCCCATGTGTACATTAGCATTCTCTACAACAGCCAAATTATGGAAACAGCCCACATGTCCATCAGATGATGAATGGGTAAAGAAGATATGGGGTGTGTGTGTGTGTGTGTGAGTGTGAGAGAGAGAGAGAGAGAGAGAGAGAGAGAGATGGAATATTACTTGGCCATAAAAAGGAAAGAAATTTTGCCATTTGCGAAGACATGGCTGAGTTACAGACTATAAGGCAAAGCAAGTCCGTCAGAGAAAGACAAATACCATCCGACTTCACTCATATGTAGAATTTAAGAAACAAAACAAATGAGGTGCCTGGGTGGCTCAGCTGGTTAAGCGTGTGACTCAGTCTAGGCTCAGGTCTTGACCTTGGGGTGGCAAGTTCAAGTCCATGTTGGGCTCCACTAAAAAAAAAAAAAAAAAAAAAAGGAAAAAAGAGAGGAAAACCACGGAACAGACCCTTAACTACAGAGAGCAGGTTACGGGGGGAGGATGCTGGGGGACGGGTGAAACAGGTGGTGGGGATTCCGGCATGCACTTGCAATGGGTGCCTGGCAGCATAGCACAGTGCTGAGCCAACACACTGCACACTCACAACTAGCATTACACCGCACATTCGCTAACCGGAACTGAACTCAAAACTGTAGAAGAAGAAATACAATTGCATTCTATGTACTGATCCTGTACCCTGCAGCCCTGCTGAACTCTCGTAACTCCTCAAACAGGCTTCCAATGGATTCCCGTCCGTCCTCCTCATGTAAGTGGAATCACACCTTACTTGTCTCTTTCCGGCTAGTTTCACTTTGGAAGGATCATCTTCACGGCTGAAAACCGTGACCACATCTGAATGCCACAAACATGCCACCAGTGCCGCAAAGTCCTGTTGTCTGAATTTTTTTTTTTAACAGTTCAGCCCTTTGAGTCAAATTCCAATAAGGTGCATAAATGCTTCAACATATGCTCTCTCTCTCAGTCCATAGGTTCCCCTCCAGCTCCTTCTTCCCCTGAAGTCAATTTTATTTAGGGTTTTAAACTCTGTGGTCATAAATGAGATTGGTTTATTTGTATGCTAGGATCTCTGCTTCTTGGTTAGGTATCGGGGTTAGCCTAATTCCACGAGATGAAATGGATGGCTCTCTTTTTGTTTCTGACATAGCATATAAAAGAAACAAATATTCCTTGTGTATTTAACAAAATTTCCCTGTGCCTGTGGCATCTTTTATAAATAAGAATTGTTTATTGACTCGGTTTTTCTTACGGTTATGCTTTATTCAAGTTTTCTATTTGAGGCAATTTTGGTAATTCATATATCCTGGGATACTATTCAACTAAATATCCAAGACTTTTGGCACAGACATACACAGTGTTCTTATGCTTTTACAGTTCTACTCCATCAGTAATTGTCTTATTTTTTTTCCCAAAAGATGAGCTTTTGATTTTATTGAGCTTCTTAACTATTAACTTTGCTTTCCATTTCATCATTTTCTAATTTTTTCTTCTTTATGTTCACTCTTTTTCTAGTTTCCAGAGCTAAACACTTAAATCATTTCTTTTTCTTTTTAAAGATTTTATTTATTTGACAGAGAGAGCAAGTACAAGCAGTGGGAGCAGCAGAGGGAGAGGAAGAGGGAGAAGTAGGCTCCCCACTAAGCAAGGAGCCAATGTAGGGCTCGATCCCAGCACCCCGGGATCATGACCTGAGCTGGAGGCAGACGCTTAACTGACTGAGCCACCCAGGGAACCCAGATCATTTACTTTTCAATCTCTCACTGTCTTTTAATTATTTAATTTTAATAAATGCTTTTAAAGTTAAAAGCTTATCCTCTAAGTATTGTTTTAGCTCCTTTCCACAAGTATCTTCACCATATTCTCAGATATTGTGATCTCCATTGTGATTTCCTCTTTAACTTAAGACCAACAGGAATGAATTCTTAGTTCCCAAGCTTTTAAAAAACACTTACATTACTGTTTAAAATCTTTAACAGAATTACATAAGAAAACATAAGTAGTCTTGTTTTTTTTTACTACGTTGAGTTCTTGAGATATATGTACACAGACTATTTTTTTGTGTTCCTTATGAATATAAAAGGATTATTAAATATTACACTTTATATATATTATAAGTATATTTTTATATATTATAAAATATATGTAAATATATTTTATATATAAATATAAAATATAATAATATGAATATAAAAGAAATATAAAAGGAATGAACATTTTTTGGTTCCTTGGGTACAGAATTCCTCAAGCTTTTTAAAATTCTGTTGCTCAAAGCTATTACATCTTACCTATTGCTTGATCTAGCAATCGATACAATGTTACATAACTCCTTCCTGTGCGTCTGTTGATGTCTTCCTTTAATTCTATCAACCTTTTGTTTTACATGGCCTGTCATGGGGATTTCACTGGGTGCATACAAGTTTTTTTTTTTTTTTAGGACTTTTATTTGAGAGAGACAGAATGAATGAGAGAGAGAGCGAGTGAGCGCACAAGCCGGGGGGAAAAACAGAGGGAGAGGCAGAATTCCTGCGGAGCAAGGAGCCCAATGCACAGCTCAATCCCAGGATCTCCAGACCCCGGGATCGTGACCTGAGCTGAAGGCAGACGCTTAACCGACTGAGCCCTCCAGGCACCCCAGTGATGGCTGGATCTTCTCGGCAGATTGGCTCTTTATGAGATAGCTTTCTATATTCCTTCAATGTGTTTTGCCATAGGCCCCAATCTGTTCTTACTGTTTCATTTGTTTCAATTTCTTCTTTTAAAACCTAACAGGAGCTATGAAGTTTTTTGGTTCTGATTTTTACAGTCAGACTTACTGTTTCTAGGCTGGCATTGTTTCTTCTACCCTATATTCTCCCTGCATTTACTCTTCTTGCAAATGCCATCTCTACTGGTTCTTCCGGGATTCATGTGGCTGATAAGTGCTCTTAGTTTCCATATACCTAAAATACCTATTGTGCTCTCATTCTTTTTTTTTTTTTTTTTTTTAGATTTTATTTATTTATTTGACAGAGAATCACAAGTAGGCAGAGAAGGGGGGAAGCAGGCTCCCCGCCGAGCAGAGCCGGATGCAGGGCTCCATCCCAGGACCCTAAGATCATGACCTGAGCCGAAGGCAGAGGCTTTAACCCACTGAGCCCCCCAGGCGCCCCTGTCCTCTCATTCTCAAATAACTCAGCTACATATAAAATTTGAGGTTGAGACTTACTTTTCTCTGCACCTTGAAGATATTTGTCTCCTGTAATCAATTTTGTTTATGTGGCATCTCCCAATAACCTGTTTCTTCTATTAGCCTTCCATATTTTCTTTTCATTCTTGGTGTTCTATAGCTTATGATATGTCAAAATAAGAATTTACCATTCTACAGCTTATTTACTTATTTACTTTATTTACTTATTTACTTTACTTATCTACTTATAGTAGAATTTACTATTCTACAGCTTTACTGTTCTACAGCTTAGGATATGTCAGAATAAGAATTTACTATTATATATCTACTTGGTACTCAGTATTTATGTTAGGGACTCACTTTTTTTCTTAATCCCTGAAAAACCTCAGTTAGTATTGCCTCAAATATTTTAACCCTTCTCTTCTTCTCCTGCAACTCTTATTTTATTATTACTATTTTTTAAGATTTTATTCATTTGACAGAGAGCGACACAGTGAGAGAGGGAGCACAGGCAGGGGGAGTGGGAGAGGGAGAAGCAGGCTTCCCACTGAGCAAGGAGTCTTATGTGGGGCTACAACCCAGGACCCTGGGATCATGACCACAGCAGAAGGCAGACCCTTAATGACTGAGCCCCCAGGAGCCCCACAACTCTTTTTAGAAACATGTTAGAGACTCACTGGAGCCTCTACGTCTGCTGCCCTTTGATCCTTCTTCACTCTGTCTCACTGAGAAGAGGAACTCCCAAATACCATTTTCTAATTCACTGAAATCTCTGTGTCTTATCTACAGTTTAAACCATCTATTTACCTTATTTCCATTTATTTGTTGTTTCTAAGATTTCTAATGGCTTTTAATTTTATTTAATATACCTAGATTTATTTCCGTATCTCAGTGTAAGGTCACAGTGCCTGAACCACAAACATCTTCCTTAACCTGGCACAGAACTACTGAAACTCTGATTGGTCAGAGCCGGGCTTTATAGAAACTAGGCCCACAGATAAAGTCCTTCCCAACAGCCCTAGAAAATCTGTCTTCTGGTGATGAATATGTGTTATAGCTCTACTACCTTCCTTCGAACTCTGAACTCTCTGGCCTTCTGTTTGCTGCTTCATATAACAGAGCTTCTCTTACTGCCCAAGACTGAGGATTTCCAAAACCGAACCCTGGCATAGTGCCAAGGTTGGCGAATCCAGAAAGCCAAACCACATTCTTCTTTTCAGAGCTGAATGCTTTTTCTTCAAGTTCAGTGGAAAAGCAACAGAGCTTTCAGAAACACGAACATTCCCAGTTGAAGGCGGCTGAGAAAAGGGCAGGTACCAAGGTCGGAAGGGGCGGCTGAGGGGAGTCCAAAGTCCTAACCTCTTTCAGCAGCCTTCCTCATACTGTCCATACTTCTCCGCTGGCCCTTCTCCAAACACGAGAGCGCAGCTATTACGACATCAAAGCAAATGCTGCTGCTATTGGGACAAATACAGATGTCTGGACTTCCAGAGTCACCTTAACCTGGTCTGCTGGACGGTGAAGATGTGCTGAACACGTCAAACCCATGACTTACGCTGCCGCCATCTGTGACCACGAAGACCAGGTTCACATTTGCAGCAGACGCTGTACCAGAAGCTGCCGCTTTAGGGGACAGCCATACGTTTTTATTTTCATTATGACATAGGGAAATGGCCAGGACTGAAACCGAATCAACATTTACCTTTTACAGATTATGCATTTTCTTTAGAAATGACACCAAAAACTCTCAAAAGGGGTCACATTATTTCTTCTGAACTTTTTTGAAAAGTGATGTCCCCTCCACGGCCGGCTGAAGTTTGCCAGGAACTCCAGACAAAGCAGATACAACCGTGCGCATAGATCGTTTACTAGGTCTTGGTGTCCTCACAGTAACTTGACATATGCACACTGTTTTCTGAACGAACCCACAGTTCAAGCTGTCTGGATCAGAGACTGAAAACCGCAAATGATCACGTATTTCAGAAATGAGAGGTACTTGGTCATTTTCCGTTCTGAAGAACCTTACAGGAAACTCCATCTTATAATTTAAAAGCAGAAAATAAGAAAACAAAGGAAACCCTAACAGCTTTATTTGGGGACAGAGGAAACCAGAAAACAAAATGAACAAACTTGGGGCAAGACTAACAAGTTTACAGAGTAAGCCAGACCGAAAGAGCGAGCATAGGAAGGGCTGCTGGGGACCGCGGAGAAGGGGACGGGACACCCCGCCTAGGGCGGCGGCGCACTCACCGGTCACCAGAGGCAAGCCATGTGCCGCTGCACACGGACATGAAAGGTACCACAGGTCCCCCGACAAGGACACACCACTGCACTGTTCAAAGTGGTGCCTCCTTGGTTCGAGGCTGGAACAGTTTTTCTCAGGGAGCATTAACGAAGTCACAGAGACACACGGAAGAACCAGACAGAACTTCTCATGACGCTCAATATACGTTCAAACGAGGACTCTGCAAACACACGATCTGCTCCTGAAGACCATACTTTTTTGGAGATAAAACCGTAACTCAGTCACCCCAGCCTCCGCAGTGACTTGCACCACGCTCCGTGCCGAGATAGGAGTGCCAGCATTCCCTCCCCGTGGGCCTCGAAGGAACTAAATTGAGGAGGGAGGCAGCCGTACCCCGCAACAGGCAGCAAGCCTGTGCTGTGCCAGATGCACTCTGTGAGTCCTACACAGCTCTCAAGCTTGTCTGAACACAGTTCACAGCAAAAGATGCATTTTCTATCTCACCCTCACGCACACACCTGGCTGTGTCACTGACGCAAACCGGTCCGTCCCCGTGACTCTGCTCAGCTGAGCCTTACCAGGTGTCCTGCGCCGCTGCATCCCACTGTGCTCTTGACACCTGCTGCGCACAACCACTTACAATCTTTCCTGACCCCTCCGAGCGCGGCCACCTATAACCTGCAGGGAACCCGCAGGGCAGGGTCCTCAGTGGAGCACACAGAACCCTGCAGAGTATGAGGGCAGAGTCCCCTGCCCACCTCCCTTCCCTCAACAGCACTTTCTCACGTAACAAGACACAGCCTTCCGCCCGCCCCACACTGTGGGTCACCGCCCCATGAATAACCTCCTCTCCCGTGTCCAACCAAAGGGACAATATGAAGCAATGAAAAAACACACTGCTAACGACTGGGTAACAGGCCTGCGGCAGGTCAGGCGACTGTGAAGTCCACTTCCAACAATACTAGAGGAAGCCCAAGCAAGCTGCCGGCTGACAGACAAGAAGTACTTTTGAAGCTGAGGACTATGTGACTTAACATGTAATTCAGAGAGACCGTAAGAGAATGG
Source organism: Mustela lutreola (assembly GCF_030435805.1). NCBI lineage: Eukaryota > Metazoa > Chordata > Mammalia > Carnivora > Mustelidae > Mustela > Mustela lutreola. Next base: position 59,934,614 of record NC_081304.1, on the reverse strand, counting down.
AATAATCATCACTATAAAATAAACCTTTTAGGGTGCTTGGGGGGCTTGGCCAGTGAAAAACTGTCTGCCTTCGGCTCAGGTCATGATCTCAGGGTCCTGGGATGGAGCCCCACATCAGGCTCCCTGCTCAGCGGGAAGCCTGCTTCTCCCTTTCCCTCTGCCCTTGCCCTGTTCATGCTCATTCTCTCTCTCTCTCAAATAAATAAATAAAATCCTAAAATAAAATAAACCTTCTATTTCCATATACTTATTTATAAGACTAAGGGTTCTCAGCACTCATCTTTATTTAAAAAAAAAAAACAAACAAACAAAACCTGGAGGCACCTGGGGGGCTCAGTCTGTTAGGCATCTGCCTTTGACTCAGGTCATGATCCCAGGGTTCTGGGATCAAGCCCTGTGTTGGGCTCTGCACTCGGCAGGGAGTCTGCTTGGGTTTCTCTCTCTCCCTCTCCCTCTAACCCCCTCTACTCCCACTTGTGCTCTCTCTCTCAAATAAATAATTTTTTTTAAAACCCGAAACTTACCTTTTTCTACAAGTAAATATTACTCACACAGAGGTTACGACTTAATTGGGAGGGAAATCCAATTGTATCTGCATTACCAATAAGTAATGTACCTGCATTTCCAACAATTTTCACACTTTATTATACTTTAAATGTATAGAATATATGTAGTGTGTTCAACAGTGTACGTATTAATAACTATAACGGTAAATCAATGCATTAGAAATATGCAAGCAATTTCTGTCGCAGACCAGTCTGACAAAATTTTCTTTGAAAAAGGCTTTCGAGCATCAAGTACCACCCATGACTCCCCAAGTGTGGTCCCTGAACCAAGAGCGTCAGCACCCCCTGCTAACTCACTAGAAGTGTGAGCTCTAGGACCCCGCAGACCCGATGAGTCAGGCTCTAGGGTGAGACGCACGATCTCTGTTCTAACAAACCCTACAAGTCAAATTCTGATGCACACTCAAGTCTGTGTTCCTAAAACAAGGGGGAAAAAAAAAAACTTTGTAGAATAAAATTCTGAGGGAGATGTAGAACTGAAAACCCAACACAAGGAGGGGAAAAAAATGTAAAATTTCTGAAGATCTTATTCACGTTATTTTTCTTAAAATGAATGATGAAAGATATTATTAAATCACTGATTGCTTCTGCTGGATATGTTTAAGAGCATGAGGTTTTGGGCGCGTGGGTGGCTCAGTGGGTTGAGCCGCTGCCTTCGGCTCAGGTCATGATCTCAGGGTCCTGAGCTCTCTGCTCAGCAGGGAGCCTGCTTCCTTCTCTCTCTCTCTGCCTGCCTCTCTGCCTACTTGTGATCTCTGTCTGTCAAATAAATAAATAAAATCTTTAAAAAAAAAAAAAAAGAGCATGAGGTTTTAATTTAAATTCTTAGTGTTGACAATAATACAGAATTTGTATCTTTTGAACCTTTTTAAATTTAAAATAAAACATTTTAAGCGTCACCTTCAGGGAAGGTGTGAGGGTATACACGATGACTTGATGGAGTGCTTCCACAAAGTGGAACTTCAAAGCTGACTGATCACCAGTCTCAAGCAGCGGCTCCCAAACTGCACATACCTAGAGCTCATCAGAAATGCAGATTCCTGGGCACCACCCTAACACACTGTGTTCTAACGAGCTCTCGGAGGATTTCACCCAGCATCTGAGTCGCCCAATTAAAACATCGACTGCTGGACCCTGAGCTGGTCAAGCGTGAGACAGGACCCAAACCATACATTTCTAACAAGCCTCCCAGGTGACTGAGACCCCGATGCTGCTGTTTTGCGACCACACTCTGGGAACCACTGCTGGGGGCTGCAGAAGCCACAGCTGTATTTTCTTATGTCAACACCCAAAGTGTAAGCCTGTCCTGATTCTTCAGGGCCAGGCCCTCTCGAAACACTCCCGCATCTGTCTTGTAAGCCTTCTTTCTCTCCTTGCTCGAGCTCCAGTTCTAGGAGTTCCAGAACCCTGGTGCTGCAGCTCTGGCTCCAGCCAGCACCCAGCACCACGTCTGCCTCACTGGAGTCCTGAGTCTTTGCTGGTAAGTAGGTGATCATCTGTGGGATCCCCTCCAGGAAGCATCAACATGTGACAGTCTGCAACACTATCAGTAGAACACCCCGAGGCCACTTGGCCTGGGCTCTCTCTCAGGCGGGAAGACCACCGAGAGCCCCGTGTCCCAGGGTGCTGGAGCCTCCCTACAGCGCGTATCCTTGTGAAGCTCAAAGATAAGGGAAAGCCTGAATCCTGCATTTTCCAACGTGTTCTATCAGTTCCATTCTTTTTATTTTTTTTAAAGATTTTATTTATTTATTTGAGAGACAGAGATCACAAGTAGGCAGAGAGGCAGGCAGAGAGAGTGGGAAGCAGGCTCCCCACTGAGCAGAGAGCCCGACGAAGGGCTCGATCCCAGGACCCTGACATCATGACCTGAGACGAAGGCAGAGGCTTAACCCACTGAGCCACCCAGGCACCCCTCTATCAGTTCTGTTCTTAACTCTAGGCTCTAAATAGGCTTTCAGTTTACAACATAAATACAAATAAAATCAAGGTGTGTTCAATGATAAAATTAACATTGTACTACCAAGAAACTCAACACGTTAAGGCAGTCTTAGTATGAGAGGTTAGAGACAGACTTAGGAACTTACCCTCTTTAGCCAAATATAACTCTTTAAATTTTGCTCTCTTTTGATTAAATTCTTGCTCAAGCTGCTGCTGTGCACGTAAAAATTCTGCATTAATTTTTTCCAATTCTGCTACCCGTTGCTGAAGAGAAACTGGAAAAAAAAATACTAGTTAACAAGTAATAACTTTTATTTATAAGTTACATATTTCTATAACGAAACAAGTAAGCAAGCTTCTTCCAAAGATCCAATATATTCTAGAAATTCTAATCTTCGCTTCTATCAGATGTAACCCACACTACGAATGTGTCACACAAGGTACCACAGCATATATATATGGAGAATCACGTGAGGCAAATTTTCCAAAAGAGAGCTTATGAAGTCCCTCTGTAGCTGACAGCACGTCGATCTATTCTGGAGTTATTAAATACTGGAGTGTCGGGCCCAATCTTGCTAGCTCCGATTTCCCTCAAGCGTTATAAGCAAAACTTAACAGTTTTCTGACTGGGAAAGGCAGACCAGCCTAGACCATCCTCCCAACTGCAAAAGGACTCATCACCATTATACTGGAATCATCATCAAAAACCCTTTCGTGTACAGAACTATTAGGTATGAACCCCCCATTCCTGGTGGATGATCCGGTTTGTAGAGTCATGGTCACGGGGGAGTGTCAGGGACTGGGACATGTCTCACTTCAGGGCTACATAATTTGTGGCAGCTGATTAAAGAAGTGACTATCCTGAGCACTTCTGCTTCAAGGGGCTCTTCTGCTTCAAGCAAGAGGAAGGCGATCTGGGAGTCCGACCTCACCTCTTCCTCTGCCCCAACAGCAACCCAGACACAAAGCCATAACCCTAATCCCTCTGAGAGACACAAATGGGTACTAATGCCACCACCTAAACCCCAAGGCTAGTGGAGGTCCCAGGTCTCTAGCACGAGCCACTCTAGATAATGACGATTTGTTGCAATTTTAACCATGATCTGAAATTCTCTTTGAAGGCCCTACCTTCCCCCAACCGGGTCCTCAATTACAGCACACAGGAAAGACTGGGGAAATGCAGCAGTGGTTTATCTATACGAGACAGAGTCGGTCTCATTAATTTCTTCCATGTGGTTTTCAAGGTTCTCTACAACTCCTCTGATAAAAGATAATGAGTTGAAATCAGCACCTAAAACTATGTTCATCGCCACGTCTTCAGACTAGCCTCACTACAGATCGGACAGTCTGGATACAATCCAGGCAGAAGGGGAAGGGCTGCTGTCCTGCTGTTTGAGCCCCACCATTCACTATTAAAGGTGAGGCATCATTTTGAGGAGCGCATATCTAGGGCCTCTAGGTCACAGCAAAGAAGGGCATCCGGTCAAGTGAACATTCGATGACTTTTGGAGAAAAAGAGGGATGGAGAATCTAGAGGGGAAAAGACAGAGTCATCTCACACGTCCTATCTGAAATCATGGAGGGAACTTGCTATCTACAGTATTTACTTCTCTTGGTATTTTTACTGCCCAAATCCCAAATGTCAAATAAACAAGCTTTCCCCTTAACAGTCTGACATTATGGATAGCTACTGATTACCGCATGAGGTCAGGAAGGACTCAGGGAAAGCAAAAGAAAAGAAAAAGCAAGACCCCTCTGTCCTTCCTTTTCCCTAACAAATACACTCCCACCCCACTCCTACCACCCTCAAAACACGCACAAAAACAGCCGTACCTTTCAACATTTAGGAACTGAAGCTAATCGGTAATAAAAGCTAAAACACAGCCTTTAAAATGGTAGCTAAGGGGTGGCTGGGGGCTCAGTCAGCGAAGTGTCTGACTTAATTTCGGCTCAGGTCGGGGTCTTCGGGTCATGGAATGTAGCCCAACACCTAACTCTCCACGCCGTGGGGAGTCTGCGTGTCTCCCTCTCCCGCGGCCCCTCCCCCTGCTTATGGGCACTCTCTCTTAAACAAATAAGTCTTTAAAAAAAAAAAAAAAAAAAACAACCCTGCAGCCAAAATGAAGTGTGGTTCCAGTTCCCAAGCCCGTCCTGGCTCTGGCCCACAGAGCAGCCGCAGCCTACACCCACAGTCTGGCTGCCTCTCTCCAGCTCTGGGACAGTTTTCAGTTCCAGGGATCAGGAAACCTTTGAGGACACACCAACTCCCTTACTCTCATTTGTTGTTTTAATTAAAAAATTTTAAATCCACCTGAAGTACTTCTAACATACCGCAATTCTACAACAAAGAAAAAGGCCAAAATAACTGTTTAAAAAAAAAAGAAAAAAGAATGCCTCTACTGCTGTATCTGGAAGATCAATTCCCCTTGCATAAGACAGCAGAGAAGTTTACAAATGGCCATATCCTAATGCATTAACGACCAACCACAAAGTAAACTGAAAATAGTGCTCATCACACAAAGTACACATGCTGTTTTTCTAGCATGGTCACCACCAAGTTCACAATAACTAGCTAACAGCTCATGTTAAAAGTACTTAGCCTGGCATTTGGGGGAAAAAATTGATCAATGTAATTATTAAACTAGAGGTATTTATTTGACGAATAAAGGAAAAAGGCAGAATAAGCAGGTGACTTTGTACGTAGGCACAGAAGACCAGAAGTCCCTCGAGCCTCGTAATCCTGACTCAGTGCCCACGCTTCAGACTTCCAGCTCCGACCCCTCTCTAGGACCCTGCATCTTCACAGAACCATGAAAAGTCAGTCCGAAAGCCAGCCTTCCACAACTCAGCAGGTGAGAGCTATCGGTATCTCAGCCTCCCTGAACCACCCCACGTGTCTGCACGTTGGTGCCTTCAGCCGGATCCTAAGAAAAAGTGAGCGCCTGGCTGGCTTGGCTGGAAGAGCGTGAAACTCCTGATCTCAGGGTTCTGAGTTCAAGTCCCACACTGGGTGTAGAGGTTACATAAAAATAAAATCTTGGGGATCCTGGATGGCTCAGGTGGTTGAGCATCATCAGACCCTTGATTTTGGCACAGGTCATGATCTCCAGGTTGTGGGATCGAGCCCCACATCGGGCTCAGCGCTGACTGTGGAGTTTCTTAAGATTCTCTGTCTGTCTCTCTCCCTCTGCACATCCCTCCCTTGCAAGCATGCACATGCTCTAAAAAAAAATTTAAAAGGAAAGAAGAAAAAGGGGAAAACTAAGTTATGCAATGGCTATTTTTTTTTAAGATTTTATTTATTTATTTGACAGACAAAGATCACAAGTAGGCAGAGAGGCAGGCAGAGAGAGAGGAGGAAGCCGGCTCTCCGCGGAACAGAGAGCCTAATGCGGGGCTCGATCCCAGGACCCTGGGACCATGACCCGAGCTGAAGGCAGAGGCTTTAACCCACTGAGCCACCCAGGCACCCCATGCAATGGCTATTTTTAATGCTTGACACCCAAAGGGAAAAATTATTACATCAATTACTCAAAATGTATGAAATAAGCAACCGGAAATGAAAAAGGAAAAAGACTATGGTAAATAACTGAAGGAAAGACCCAATGACTCTTAGATCCATCTCCTCCCCTAATCCTGATACGAATGGGAAAACATGTAATAACTTAAAGATATTTTAAAGTCAAACTTTTTTTTTTTTTTAAGATCTTATTTATTTATTTGACAGACAGAGATCACAAGTAGGCAGAGAGGCAGGCAAAGAGAGAGGAGGAAGCCAGCTCCCCGCTGAGCAGAGAGCCCAATGCGGGGCTCGATCCCAGGACCCTGAGATCATGACCCGAGCTGAAGGCAGAGGCTTTAGCCCACTGAGACACCCAGGCGCCACTAAGTCCCAAACTCTTACTAAGTTTGATGAGACATAAGCAACAGAAGAAAAGCAGTGTAAGTCAAATATTACAACCAGAATCTTTTTGTTTCAAGAAGTTCAAGAGCCAAGAAAACACCTAAAATAAATAAATAAAGCACATAACTTCAGTAGAACAAAAGAATCAACATTTTCTATAACTCAAAAGTCTTCATTTCTGTCTCATTGGGTAAAATGAAACTACTAAGTATGGCAGGAAATATCCACCCAATGGAATAATATCAAGCCAAAAAATTGTATTAAATTAAAAAAAATCAAAATACAAAATTATACAACCCAATATGAGCTATGCAAAAAAATACATACAAAAAAAAAAAAAAAGACTGGGAGGAATATGCCAAATTACCTTGAGTGGTTGCCTCTCTGAACCAAAGGGTAACTACAATAATAAATTACACTGATTACACGGATTTAAATTTAAAAGGTAAGGAAGTGTTTCATCTTTTTTTTTTTTTTAAAAGATTTTATTTATTTATTTGTCATAGAGAAGCGAGATCAAGCACAGGCAGACAGAGAGGCAGGCAGAGGCAGAGGGAGAAGCAGGCTCCCCGCCAAGCAAGGAGCCCGATGTGGGACTCAATCCCAGGACGCTGGGATCATGACCTGAGCCGAAGGCAGCCACTTAACCAACTGAGCCACCCAGGCGTCCCAGGAAGTGTTTCATCTTTTTAAAAAAATCATTACAACTGTTTCTTACTGTTACATCTCAATGTCTCTGCTCATAAAAATTGCACATGATTAACCTCAATAGTCTTCAGTGTTTTGACTCACTAAATAATCATTTTTTATAAGCTACACTTAATTTTCCCAGGATAAACAATTTGTTAGAATAGATGAATTTCCTTTAAAAATAGAACCTTTTAATTTGTTTCAGAAGTGGCCTTCCAGCTAGCAAACTGCCTTCTCCTGGTGCTCTAAAAACTCACCATGTACAACTTCTTTTAGGAATTACCAAAAACAATCACTGTCACACTAAATGTAGCCACTCAGCGGTGCTCTGTTTAGGCTCCTAATGAAGAAACCTGAAAGCAGGGACGCCTGGGTGGCTCAGTGGGTTAAGCCTCTGCCTTTGGCTCAGATCATGATCTCAGGGTCCTGGGATCGAGCCCCGCATCGGGCTCTCTGCTCAGCGAGGAGCCTGCTTCATTCTCTCTCTCTCTCTCTCATTCTCTCTCTGCCTGCCACTCCCCCTGCTTGTGCTCTCTCACTCTCTCTGTCAAATAAATAAATAAAATCTTTAATAAAAAAAAAAAAAAGTAGAATTTAAGAAAAAAAAAAGGAAACCTGCAAGTACCCAGCGGCCTGAGGAGACCGGGGAGAGGGAAAGTCGGGGAAGGGCGGGGGGCGTGAGGCTGGCAGGAACGATGCCTCCCACAGAGGGTGGTCCACATGCAGACACACGCCAGGTCACCTGCACTTGCACAGTACTTGAGCCAGCAGAGGCGCTTGTGGGGAGCACCATGTCCGTATCTGCAGTACCACTGACAGCTGTCACTTCACTTCACATAACCCCATTTCACGTCACACAATCTCCTATAACTATCCGTCCTCGGCAATGTTAAAAACGTGCCTCCTTCTCCCTTGCCCCTGCCCTCAGAGGAGGCAGCTCTGAGCCCCCCGCGATCCACGGGTCACAGAACAGCTTCGCACCCATCCTCTTGAGAATCCAAGTAGAAAAACCTTACTTTGTCTCACTTCTCCTTTCTTCTTCTTTTTTGTAAGTCTCAAAGCAATTAGGTGTCACAATGCTTCAGACAAAAGAGCACCTTTAGGATCCCAGGCCTCAGATTCAAAACCCAACTGCTTCCTCCCCAGGGTTAGTGGGTTTGGGTGAAGCAGCTGCAGGCACGACTACAAATGCGGGAAAGACACTAAGTGAGAGAAAAACCAAACGTTCATTCAGAGGGAAAATGTACTAAGGAAGAGATTCTTCAAAAAGGTTGAAATGAATTAAAGACAGGAAACAACGGGAAACCTGACGGGGGCGGTGTGGGACACGGAGGGGAGAGGAAGCAGGACAGAGCGCGCGCCGCATCCCCGTTCCTAAACACGCTCACGACCAAATGTACAGAGCAGCCTCCGGGCACCTGCAGTGCGGCTAGAAGCTTGCAGGTCTGAGTTCAGTTCTCGGTTACCGAGCAGGACAATCACAAGAGCATAGTCTTGCAAGGACTTTAGAGACCTGTCTCATGCACTTTGGCCTGCGCGTCAACCCACTGAAGAGTTGTTAAATTCAGTGATCAGCAACCCACGTTTGCAAACGAACGAAGGAAGTAGAAACCAGCAGCACCACACTCGCCTGGGTATATGCTATTTCCTGAGATCTGCATTTCAGATGCTCACACACTGCTATTGGGCTGTAAAGGGAAATGTGTTTCTTATGACAGAAAGAGGTCAAAATAATCTGAAAACTGCCAATTCTTAACTCATACAGGACTGTACTCCCACCACACCACAGAGAGGTGGTCACGTGGCTTCCACAGAAACCTAAAACTAGTAACTCACTTCACTGCCCCACACGGCACCCAGGTCCACCGTTCACAGATATCAGATGATCCTCCCCTCCCCTTCAGATAAGGGGTTATCTGTGAGAAATATCTATTTTTAGTCATACAACCCAAAAGCAGCTTCCTCTGAGATCTTAGATCTGTTCTACAGATTTGGAAAACGTCCAACACCTGTCATCTCACACCTGTCCTCTCCTTCCTCTTTCAGATGAAACACCTCCCGACTCTTTAATGACTCAATCAATCCCTCACTCTCTCACAGCTGCGGTCCCGAACATTACAGTCAGAACTACAGTCAGAACTCGACATAAAGTAGGACACTCTGGCCCTAACCCATTACCCACATAGAGTCGAGCAGAAACATTGTATCTGGAGGCTATTATCCTAACAACATTCAACAGATTGGCCCCAGCTTTCTTTGGACGCAAGCACAGGCTCCCATTCTCAGCCCACAAAATTAACATAATCTAACACTGTCCCTATGTCTCCTCAGCTTGAACTTCAACCAAGCCAAGGGTCCTCTAACCAACAGCCATATCGGAGAGTTCTCTTTCTGTTTTGTTTTGTTTTGTTTTAAAAACAAAGTTTTCCGGTGGAACCAAAGACAGAGCTCTTCCACCCATCACTCGGGATCCGGGTAGAGGCGGACACTGCCTTATCAGACTACTCTCTTAGCTACAAGTTCATCCCAACTATCCTTAGCCTCAAATCACATTGCTTCATCTTATGAATGATTCGGTAACACTGTCATCAAATACTAAGATTCAAAGACAAGCTATCTACAGTTTTGGAGTCAGAAAACCATGCTTCAACCCAAAGCCGAGCTCTCTTTATACGAACTGGGGCAAAAGTTCAACTTTTCCAAGATTTCATTAAAATAAGGCGGACTCCCACTCTGGAGAGTATCGCAGGCTCTGAGGACTCGAAACGCCATCACACAAACGCAGCTCACATGTGATAACGTGACATTTACTGTTAACTTCAGAATCTAATAGCTGCAGCTTCAAAATTCTGCCAAAAAAAATAGAGGGGGGCGCCTGGGGGTCTCAGTCGGTTAAGCAGCCAATTCTTGATTTCTGCTCAGGCCACAATCTCAGGGTCATGAGACTGAGCCCTGCATCAGGCTCCCTGCACAGCCGGGAGTCTGCTGGAGGCTCTCTCACTCTCTCCTTCTGCTTCCCTCCACCCTCTCTCTCTCCCTCCAATAAATAAATAAATATTTAACAAAAATTGAGACGTTCCTTTGGCTCGACGTGTTGTAGAGATGCTTCCTAGTGATAACTACAAAATCACCGTATTTCTAAAAATTCTCAAGCCACTTGTTCAAATAATCTACTCTTTAAATGTTCCAGAAACTACAGTCGAGCAAAGTTATCACATGCAAACAAAGCTTTGACGAAAAGTAAAAAATGTAGGAGTAACTATAAACCAAAACATGGGGGTTTCAGGGAATGTTCAGGAGGCAAACAATGAACATAAACCATGTTCCAGGCTCCGATCCTGCATTACTCTACGCCCGTAAAGCTAAGTTCCCCCATGGGTTCCCACTGGGCATATACAACATACACCATGAAAACGCCTCCAATAGTCGCCAAACAAGGAGAACTTCAGAAATAAGCCGATCACACAACTGAGATAAACTCTGCACGTTTCACAATACCAGTCGACTACAGGATGCATTCAGGCACCATTCTGTGCACTTGACCAGGTCACCGTTAAGTCACTCTAACTTCGGACTACATTTAGTCCAAGCACCGCAGCCGGCCAGCACCATGTTCAAGAGCAGACGCGAGCATGCATGGGCACAGGCGGACGATTCTGCACTGGGCTGCACTCTCCCAAGGGCTTCAAACACGGCAGAATGCCAAGCCCGATGAAAAAGCATGACAACCACCACACTAATGAGCAGATGCGGGTTCCAACTTTGGATATTCAAATATTTTAGTAGCCGTTTACAAGACAAAGAAGGCTACTCAAAACTTAGTATCTGGCCTACTTAACAAAATGGTGAAAAGAATTCCGTTTTCTGCCCAGAGCTCGAGTGGCATTCGGCATTCGTAAGTGGAACCATATCGTACCACTTCAGGACTCGGGTTGGGACTGCTAAAAACTCACTATCCACCAGGGCAGTTAAATTCAATCCTTCTTTTGGGCTTGAATTTACCAAGTGTCTGTAAGGCTGCTGGTGGGACACAGGACAGTACAATCACTCCGGAAAAGTCTGGTGGTGGTTTGTAAATGCACACGTACCACACAATCCAGCAATCGCACAAAAAAGAACATACTTCCAAACAAAGATCTGTATACAAATGCTCACAGCAGCTTTACTCACAGAAGCAGGCAGTTGTAAATAACCCAAATGCCCACTAAAAATGGACAAATAACGAGAAGCCCATACGATCAGATGCTCTTCGGCAACTAAAGGACTGACTATTAACACACACATCAGGGACAAGTCTCGAGAGTGCCGTGCCCAGGGAAAGAACCAAACCCAAAAGCCAGACTGCACTCACAGACGAAATTCTAGAGTGGGCCAAACTACAGTGACGGGAGGGAGAGCGGCGCTTCCCCAGAAGGAGGGGCAGGGGCGGAACTACAAAGGCGGAGGAGGCAATTTAGGGGAGTAAAATGTTCCAGAACACGACTCTGGTGATGGTTACAGAACTGCTGCGTTCAGGAAAATGCATGGACCTAGAGCTAAAGTCATGAAATTCACAGCATGGAAACTGTTTTAACATCCTCACTGAGGCAGGAGTGAACCCTTCCAGGAATAAATGAGCATGTGCCAACAGAAGCGACCTCCTCCTCATCAGCCACCGTGAACGAGCCTCGTGGCCCTCCTCCGAAACCATTTCTCTGAATATTTAAATACTGTCCCTAACCAGAAACAGTGAAAGCCGACTTGACGTAGCCTGCTCACTGCTGCCTTTCCAGCACCTAGAACTGTGCTGGCCCGGGACGGTGTTCGCCAAGCATTTCCCAGGGGAACACGAGAACAAAGACGTGAGCCACGGCGGCTAGACCGACCTGTGAGGAGGGGCACACCTGAAAGGCAGCAAGGACTTGGAGAAGCGAAGGAGAGGGCGCCTCGCCGGGAACAGTCAAGGACAAAGGAGCAGGGCAGTCTGCACAGACACGGGGCGAGCAAGCCAATGTCCCGGACGTGCAGAAAACACTTCCCCACAGAGCACAGGAGGCCCCTGAGCGACCTCTGGGCCTGTGCTTCCCGCCTTGGCAGCCACTAGCCGTGTGAGGTTACCGCACCCCTGAAACGTGTCTAAGCTGAGTATGTTAAGTATGAAATAAATCTGGAATTTTGAAACCTTTGAACAAAAATATCTAAAATGCTCCAATGATTTTTATAGTGCTCACATGTACAAACTGTGACACCTGGAATATACTGCGGTAAATGAAATACATCATTAAAATTAATCTCCACGGAGATCCGTACACGAATGTTCACAGCATGGTTCCTAACAGCCAACAAAGGAAGCCCAGTGTTCATCCAGGACGGATGGGTCAGCAAAACGGGGTTCTCATGCAACGGAATGTTGTATGTCCATAAAAAGGAGCAAAGTACAGGACGCCTGGCTGGCTCTGTCAGAGGAACACGGGACTCCTGATCTCAGGATCGTGAGTTCTAGCCCCATGGTAGGGCTAGAATTTTTTAAAAATTAAATAAACCTTTAAAAAAGAGAGAGAGAAAAGAACAAAGTACTGATCCATGCTATAGGACGGACGGCCCTTGAACACATCACACTAACTGGAAGATGCCAGACACCAAAGCTACAGACAGTATGATTCTGTGTATAAAAACAGGAAGATCCAGAGACTTGATACTCTGTGAGATCTGACTTTATCTCCTAATAACCCTGAGTGTTCCTGGAGTCAGAAAATACAGGGTATGGAAAAAGCAGGGTTTAGGCAGGAATGCGGAGAGTATACTGAAAAGCCTTGTAGGTAAGAAACAGACTGCACTGGCAGCAAGGAGGGCTGGGTCACAGAGAAACAAAGAACAGTGACTAGAACTCCACGCAAGTGTTGTACGTTTAGTATAAAAGCAAATGAATCTAATTTTAAAATTCAGCACCAGGGCGCCTGGGTGGCTCAGTGGGTTGGGCCGCTGCCTTCGGCTCAGGTCATGATCTCAGAGTCCTGGGATCGAGTCCCGCATCGGGCTCTCTGCTCAGCGGAGAGCCTGCTTCCCTCTCTCTCTCTGTCTGCCTCTCCATCTACTTGTGATTTCTCTCTGTCAAATAAATAAATAAAAATCTTTAAAAAAAAAAAATGTCTAAAATTCAGCACCACTGGAAAAGTCACCAGCCTACAGCTCAGTCCTAAAACTGATGTTCGTAATAATGAATTACCAATACAAGATTTAATGTGGGGGCGCCTGGATGGCTCAGTCGGTTAGCGTCTGACTCGATTTCAGCTCAGGTCTTGATGTCAAGGTCATGAGCTCAAGCCCTGCGCTGGGATCCACACTGCGCATGGAGCTTACTTTAAAAAGGGGGGGGGGGGGCGCCTGGGTGGCTCAGTTGGTTAAGCGGCTGCCTTCAGCTCGAGTCATGATTCCGGGGTCTTGGGATCGAGTCCCACATCAGGCTCCCTGGTCAGTGGAGAGCCTGCTTCTCTCTCTCCCTCTGCCTGCGGCTGTGCTTTCTTGTGCACACTCTCTCGCTCTCTGTCAAATAAATAAATAAAATCTTTTTTTAAAAAAGACTTAATGATGTCCAGTGCACTTTGTTAAAGGAAGCACATTAAAGTGCATTCTATTTTGGAAAAGCCGCTAAGAAAAGTAGCTAGACTCTGAGCACCCAGAATGTGGCCTTTAGATACTGTTTCCCACTAAAAGGAAGCAGAGCTCCTTGGAAATAGTGACTGATTCCAGGCCTGGACGGGAAGGGAACAAGACGAAGCTGAAACATGGTAGCATCTGCTGGGGTTCTATCAAAGGACTGAGGAGTCCTAGAGAAGACAGTGGCCCAAAGAGATCATCTGCACATCAAAGCACCCTCCCCTTCAGATATATTCATTCCTAATCCTCAGAACCTGTAAGTATTACCTTCTGTGGTAAAAGACATGATTCAGGACCTGGAGGAGCCCACCCTGGATTACCCAGTAGGCCCTACATGCAATCCATACATGCCTTTTTTTTTTTTTTTTTTAAAGATTTTACTTATTTGACAGAGAGAGAGACAGAGAGAGACAGAGTGCACAAGCAAGGGAAGCACCAGAGGAAAAGGGAGAGAGAGGCTCCCTGCCCAGCAGAGAGCCCGATATGGGGCTCGATCCCAAGGATTCTGGGATCATGACCTGAGCGGAAGGCAGATATTTAACGGACAGAGCCGCCCAGGCACCCCCGTAAGTGCCTTTTTATTTTTTTTTATTTTTATTTTTTTTTAAGATTTTATTTATTTGACAGGGAGAAATCACAAGTAGACGGAGAGGCAGGCAGAGAGAGAGAGGGAAGCAGGCTCCCCGCTGAGCAGAGAGCCCGATGCGGGACTCGATCCCAGGACCCTGAGATCATGACCTGAGCCGAAGGCAGCGGCCTAACCCACTGAGCCACCCAGGCGCCCCCATAAGTGCCTTTTTAGAAAGAGGACCTGTGCGGCAGCCACACAGAGGACTCAGGCCTGTGACACCAAAGACGGAGCTTGGGGTGGGGTCACCAAGGAAGGCCAGCAGCGCCGGACACCGCAAGGGGCTAGAACTGCCGCCCGCCCCAGCCTTTGGAAGGAGCACGGCCCTGCCTACGCCTGACACTTCAGCCCAGGGGTATGGATTCTGGACTGCCCGCCTCCCCCACTGTGAGATCATAAACATCTGTTGTTTTAAAGTCATTCAGTTTGTGGTAATTTGTTGGAGCAGCCAAAGTAAACCAACACAATCAATAAAAATAACAATGAGTCAAAACACGAGTATACATGTAAATCCACATATTCTCGATATATAAAGAAAAAAAACCTGGGGCGCCTGGGTGGCTCAGTGGGTTAAGCTGCTGCCTTCGGCTCAGGTCATGGTCTCAGGGTCCTGGGATCGAGTCCCGCATCGGGCTCTCTGCTCAGCGGGGAGCCTGCTTCCTCCTCTCTCTCTCTCTCTGCCTGCCTCTCTGCCTACTTGTGATCTCTCTCTGTCAAATAAATAAATAAAATCTTTAAAAAAAAAAAAAAAAGAAAGAAAAAAAACCTGATTGGTCACCTTATCTAGGCAACCAAGTTATCACTGTGAAAGCCTACCAGGAAAAGTATCACTCCTTCCCTCTCCATTTCCTACACAAACTATCCCTTAAGGTAGCAAAATCTACACGGAGCATTCCTCATCCAGAAGTATTCCGGCTGTAACTACCATCTGACAAACACTGATGAATGGAGAAACCCAGGAAATGGTCATCGGTGGTCCTCACGTTTCCAAAAGAGCCAACCAGACAGTAGGTGCCCCCGATGGACGTACCCACTGCCGCTCTGAGATGGTCTTTAAAAAGCATAAGAAAACCACCAGGCACACAAAAAATGCCAAAATCCATGTAACAAACAAACAAACGTAGATCTGAATATGACTTCAGATCTAACTCCCAACTTAGAGGAAACACAGAAGACAAGACTACGGAGAACACCAAAATACGGATGCAATCGGGAAGTTACAGGGGCGAGTGTGCCACAGGACAGCTGTCTTCAACAAATTATGAGGCAGAGGGAAGAGACAACACAGACCAACCAACTCTAATGGCCCCTATTCTGGGTCCTGTTTGGAACAAACCCAATTTTTCAAATTGAGACAACTGAGGAAATGTCCACCTGGACTGAATATTTCATGATAAAGAATGACTGTTGACTGTTTTCAGATGTGATCGTAGTACTGTGGCTATGTTTACAAAGATACTGAAATGTTTTCAAATGAAATCATAGGTGTCTGAGATGGGTTATTTAAAAGTCCAGGGGGCGCCTGGGTGGCTCAGTGGTTTAAAGCCTCTGCCTTCGGCTCAGTTCATGATCCCAGAGTCCTGGGATAGAGCCCCGCATCAGGGTCTCTGCTTAGCAGGGAGCCTGCTTCCTCCTCTCTCTCTCTCTCTGCCTGCCTCTCTGCCTGCTTGTGATCTCTGTTGAAAAATAAATTAAAAATCTTAAAAAAAAAAAAAAAAAAAAAGTCCAGGACAGGATGTAGGCAGAGGGTTACAACCGAAACAAGCTCAACTACACAACGACCGTCACGGCACACAGAGGGTGCTGGGTCTACCTACGAATTTTTTTTTTTTTTTAAGATTTTACTTATTTATTTGACATGGAGAGAGAGATCACAAGTAGGCAGAGAGGCAGGCAGAGGGAGAGAGAGGAGGAAGCAGTCTCCCCACTAAGCAGAGAGCCCGATGTGCAGCTGGATCCCAGGACCCTGAGACCATGACCTGAGCCGAAGGTAGAGGTTTAACCCACTGAGCCACCCAGGTGCCCCTACCTACAGATCTTTTTAAGCATTTAAAATGTTCCACAGAAAGGACTCTAAGTCTAATTTTTTTTTTTTAAGTCTTACCTCTTCTGTGTTGAAAGGATTACCTCTAAATTAGCTGAAAAATAATACGCCCACAAAATATCATTTCAGGGGCACCTGGATGGCTCAGTCGGTTAAATATCAGACTCTTGATTTCAGCCGAGGTCATGATCTCAGGGTCACGTGCTCGGTGCACTGGGCCACGTGCTCGGTGAGGAACCTGCTTAAGATTCTCCCTCTCCCTTTGCCTCTCCCAGCCCACATGCTCCCTCTCCCTCACTCTCTTAAAAAAAATAGTAATAATTAAAAATATTCATTCTCTCACCCTTCCAGATAATGGGGCATTATACGTATTCACATTTATAATTCACAACAAAGAACTATTTAATAAAAACTCTGTTTCTGACTATTACCAATTCCTTTAATATAAAATGGTCATTGGTTTAGAACACTTTTTTTTTAATTTGAGAGAGAGCGAGCACGCATGTGCATGCACAAGCAGGGAGCAGAACAGAGGGAGAAGGAAAAGCAGGCCTCCCACTGAGCAGGGAGCGTGACGCGGAGCTCGATCCCAGGACCACGACAGCATGACCTGAGCCAAAGGCAGACGTTTAACCAACCACGCCACCAAGGTGCCCTGGTTGAGAATATTCTTAAGATTTATCACTTACAGGGGAAAAGTCAAACCTCTCTTAGAATCATGTTTTATTATACTGTAAATTCAAATTCCCTATGTACAGAGTGTCCTTCAGTATTACACCAAAAATCTAAACTACCGATGTCACTTTCCATCTCTTATCTTGTAAAAGGACTACCAAGAGCTACAAAATTGACATTAGGAGTTATTTATCAGAAAAAAAGTTCTTTGGGATGCCTGGGTGGCTCAGTCACTTGGGCGTCTGCCTTTGACTCGGGTCGTGATCCCTGCCCTGGGCTCCCTGCTCCACGGGGAGTCTCTCTGCCTGCTGCTCCCCCACTTGTGTGCTGTCTCTCCCCGACAAAGTTTTAAAAAAAAAAAGTTCATAAATACATAATAAAGCCACAAGGGTTTATAGTTTATTTATAAGGGAAATTGAATGCATTATTTATGAACTTTTCAGAAACAACAAGGTCATATGTAAGAGGGAACAAAAGTTTGATAAACAGCTATTCCACCTACAAGTAGATAAAGAAAATTAATTACATGTTCCTAGAAGGGGACAAGAGGAACCAACCGGTAAAACTTTTCAGGGGAGCGCACTGATGTTAATATTCGTGTGGGGGGTGGGGGGTATAAGCATTGACGTGCCAAGGCCTAGACAGATCGGATCTCGGTGTGACTACCAGGGATTAACAGGGGAGACAATATCAAAGACTCACCATCCCGGAAGTGGGAACCACAAACAGGTGTACCACTGCCTCCTAGAGGTGCTCTCTCACTCAGTCACACAGTTTATTTACGTGCTAAAATTCATTACTTAATTATTTTTATTTACACTAAGGGCATCATACTGTTAATTTTTTGTTTAATCATGTGTGTAGTTTTACATCAGAATGATACAGAGGCATCCTAAAGCATTTTGTTAGAAACAAGTGGTTCTCAGGGCACCTGGGTGGCTCAGTGGATTAAGCCTCTGCCTTTGGCTTGGGTCGTGATCTCAGGGTCCTGGGATTGAGCCCCGCATCGGGCTCTCTGCTCAGCAGGGAGCCTGCTTTCCCCCTCTTTGCCTGCCTCTCTGCCTACTTGTGACCTCTCTCTCCGGGTCAAATAAATAAAATATTTTTTAAAAAAAAGAAAGAAAGAAACTAGTGGTTCTCACCTGGAGGTGACCTTGCTCCCCAGAGGACATCTGGCAAGGTGGGAAGCGTTTCCGGTTGTCAGACCTGAGGAGAGGGGTATGGAAGCCAGAGACGCTGTTCAACACCCCATGGTACCCAGGACGGCCATCCACAGCAATGAGCGACCCGGCCCTAGAGGCCAGCAGTGACAAAGGGTAGCGGTTTGCTATAAACTCACAGGGCTGACACCCTCAGAGCCAGAGTGACAGTGCAGACTACAGGTAAAGAGTCCCTCCCTTTCGTTGTAAAGCTCGGAGGGTCACCCAGTCCATAACTACAGCTAGTCCCTGAATTCTCTGACACTCTCTCCCCCACTCACTTGACACCTGCACCGGTGCTTCTCAACACTCACGCCTCACAAGAGCATAAGGAGGGCGCCTGGGGGTCTCAGCGAGGCATCTGCCTTCCGCTCAGGTCACCATCCCAGTCCTGGGATGGAGCCCCACCTCAATCCCCTGTTCCCCAGGGAGCCTGCAGCTCCATCTCCTACTCCCGGTTTGTGCACTCTCTCTCTGTGGCAAATAAATAAAAGGACTAAGAAAGAAAGAAAGAAAGAAAGGAAGGAAGGAAGGAAGGAAGGAAGGAAGGAAGGGAGGGAGAGAAAGAAAATGAAGTTTGATTTAAGTACTGGAGAAATCCAGGAAAGACACAGCAATCCTACCAAAACTACGCAAACGCTGCATATAAAATACTCATACGGCAGGGGGCACCTGGGTTGCTCAGTTAAGTGTCTGCCTTCAGCTCAGGTCACAATTCCAGGGTCCTGGGATCGAGCCCCACATTGCGCTCCTTGCTCAGGAGGAAGTCTGTTCTCCCTCTGCCTCTGCTATTCCCCCTGCTTGTGCTCTCTGTCAAATAAATAAATAAAATGTTTTTTCAAATAATAAAATAAAATATCATGGGTGTTTTTCAGAGTTTAAAAAACTTTTTTTTTTAATGCAGGAAGACAGTGCCTAAGGAAGTAATTTGATTTCTTGTTCCAAATTCAACCAGATCACTCAGTAACAGTCACACAAAAAGGCTTTCATTTTCACATCCCCAAACAAGACAGACTCTGGTGACAGAAGTAAGTCTTCATCCCCAAGTGTCTTCTGTACAACTTAGAAAGCGTAAACAGGATCCACAGGTATGGGATGTCTCCATGGACATCAGAGTCCAATCAGGTGGCCCCCATCCCCTCACTTGTTCTCCTCTGATCACTCTGCAACTAATTCAAATTTACAGCAACAACGTTTCACACACACAAAAGTCCCTAGACCTGCTAGAGTAATGTCTTTGTAGGAAAAGCTCTTAAAGGTAAATAAAAAGACAAATATTATTTAGTGGTTAAAGATGGATGATTTGCAAAAGAATTCCAAAAACCAACAGAGATCAAAGAAATGCAAATCTGAACAAGATTCTGCTCACAAAACTAGCCAACATTTTTATGGCCCAGCTGGCCAGGAAGGGACTGAGCCCCCAGGGTCAGCTAGTTCCCAGGATACTAAACAACTCACCTGCAAACATGCCTAGTGCACGCAAGCCCACTACACAGAGGTCTACAACCACCTTGCTCATCCGCTCTGACGCAGCAAGCCAGGATTTCCCGTCACCCCCAGGCCAGGTATCAGAACACCAGAGACCCGCGGACATCACTCAAACTAGACAATCCTAAGCTTGTTCCATCTCACCTACTCTGGCCCACCTACTCCTTCCCACGGAAACCACAATAAAGGTTCTAGACCATGTCTTCCATGGGCCCCTTCTGCCTCCTGACCAACCCGGTATTCTCCGATGGCACGTCCCCCCCGCCCCGTCTTGGGCACTCTAAGTATTAAAATCCTCTTTCAAAGGCAGCCATCTCTATATCTGCCACCTTACCTGGGGCGCCTGGGTAGCTCAGCGGGTTAAAGCCTCTGCCTTCAGCTCACACATGATCTCAGGGTCCTGGGATCGAGCCCTGCATCAGGCTCTCTGCTCCGCGGGGAGCCCACTTCCCTCTCTCTCTCTCTGCCTGCCTCTCTGCCTGCTTGTGATCTCTGTCAAATAAATAAATAAACTCTTTTAAAAAAATACATTTATATCTGTTACCTTACCAAACCTGATTAACACAAATCCAGGGTGTAATTCAAGACAGGCGACTATGTGACAGTCAACAGCAAAAGGCTTACATGTCTGTATACTTTTTAACCAGGCAATTTCACTGCTAAGAATTTATCCTAAAGAAGTAATCATAAATATGTGTACATTTAATTTCAAGAGCATTGATTGTACCACCAATTAAAATTCCAAAACATCAAAAATAAGCCAATGTCTAACAATAGAAAAATGACAAAAAATTATGAAGGAGCTTTACAAATTTCAAGATGAACTTTTAAAGAGAACATAACAAATTCTATCAAATCTACAGGGAATAAATATTTTCTACATTACTTACACTTTCCTCAGTATAGTAAAGGATAGAATGATTCCCAATTTATTTTAGCAAGCTAGCATAATCGAGATACCAAAACCAAGGGTGTTCCAAAATGGAAATACAGGCCAGCCGCACCTATGAACAGAACTGCGGAACAATTCAATCAAATCTAACTACACACTAGAAGAGAGGCCTGTACAACCAACTTGAGCTCACCCTAAGTGTGCAAAAATTTGTCCAACAATAAGAAATACTTAATTTTGTTAAAGAGAACAAAAAGCACGGAAACAGTCCCAGTGAATACAATAAAGAGGAAACAATAAAGCAATTAAAGAGGAAATAGCTGTGGAAAACAGAGCGCCCAGCGTAAGGACGATCCCTGTGCTGACAGGACAGAATGCTACACACGGAACAGAGAAAATACTGAAAGACATAAAGGAATAAATATTCCCACAAGGTCATTAGAACTGCATCCGCAAGAAAAGTGATTAAGATGTGAGCAGACAGGCTCCTGTGGGAGGAAAGTGGAGAAGAGGCGAAAGCGGGCCCCGGGCCATCCCCGAGCACTGGAGCCAGCCCTGGACTGTGGACTACCGACATGGCGACACACACAGACACCAAACCCTCTACCTGCAGAAGCCTCCAGGGACTGGATTCCCACCTGCTCCGAGCACACGAGCACACACCAGAACGGAAACACACCAGATGCAGCAAAATCTAAGCGTGTATAACTTCTCCAACAACCAGCGGAGACTGACTGAGGAGTGTCTGCAGAGACCTCCAGAGAGCTAGGTGTCAGAAGCCCCATGCCATGCTAGCTGTTGTGAGGAAAAAACTAAAACTTAGGGGCACCTGAGTGGCTCAGTGGCTCTGCCTTTGGCTCAGGTCATGATCTCAGGGTCCTGGGATCAAGCCCCACATCAGGCTCTCTGCTCTGCGCGGAGCCTGCTTCCCTCTCTCTCTCTGCCTGCCTTCCTACCTATTTGTGATCTCTGTCAAATAAATAAGTAAAAATCTTTGAAAAACAAACAAACCAAACAAAACCCTGAAAACTTAAATATTCACAAGACAACCAAATATGTTATGGAATCCATACCATGTGATACTACGCGCTCATGAAAAATAACACTGTCTCACAGTACGTCATGAACAACCCTTCACGTAAGTGAAAAGAGCATCCTCTAACAGTAAAAATTTTTTTAATTTTTTATTTTTTTATAAACATATATTTTTATCCCCAGGGGTACAGGTCTGTGAATCACCAGGTTTACACACTTCACAGCACTCACCAAAGCACATACCCTCCCCAATGTCCATAATCCCACCCCTAACAGTAAAATTTTTTATCAAATTTTAAAGAGTTTTTTCATATATTTTAATACACCTATGAAAATTCTACAAAAATAATACATCAATATGTTAACGGAAATTATCTTCAGGCGATCACCGTTTTATTCTTAATGCTTTTCTGCATTTTCTGAATTATTTGCAATAAGCAGTATCAATTTTATCTAGAAGAAAGAAAATTAAGGACTTAAATACAAGATGTGAAAGACCTAATTTGACAAATAGCTCCTAGAGAAAGAACTTAAGAATTCAAATTATTTGGGGGAAAAAACACAAAAAACTAGCAGCTATGTAGGCAGCAGACACCACAGTACAGGAGACTGTCTGGTACAGAGACAGAGAGGGTCTCTGAAAGCGCCAAAGCATCATCTAACTGGTTCACATGCAATCCTAGACCGCTCTGTGTCACAGAACACCAGTTAAACAAGACAAAGGTCTGCCTATGCTACAGGCAGGAAAGTTTTCAGTCTACACTTAATGCTAGCAAGGGTGAGATGACACTAATGGTAGAAATATAAACTAGAACCAGATTTCTGGAAAGCAGTTTGGCAACAAACACAACAAAACCTCATGCTTCTTGATCCAGGACTGTCCAGGAAACACTCAAAGCTTAACCTCGAGGATGCCTCCCGGAGAATTCCTTATTATCAGCAAGATCTCACAGATAATCAAACAGGCAAGAGTAACAGGAAAATGATTATGTTATGATACATTCATATGGGAAATTGGACTTTTAAAACCAGTGTGTTTTTGAGAAATAACTTACAAGGAAATTCCACTTTATAAAATAAAAATAGCTGAATAAAAAACCACATGTGTGATACAATCAACAGTTTAAACACTTTTTTATATAAGGAATCTTCTAAGATTCTATTTATTTACTTGAGAGAGAGCACATGCACGAGCAGGCAAGCAGGGACGGGGGGGCGGGACAGGGAGGAGAGAATCCCAGGCCGACTTCCTGCTCAGCACAGAACTTTTCATAGGGCTTGATCCCAGGACCCTGAGGTCATGACCGAGCCTAAATCAACAGTCAATGTCCAACACACCAAGCCACCCATGTCTCTCAACAGCTCAAACACTATTTATTTGTAGACATAAAACATGACCAGAAGTAGACCAGCCGATGAAATCCTCGGAAGGATGGAATTATGGGTGAGTCCAGCTTTCTTTACAAGTTCCTTGTGCTTTATGATCAAAAAAGAAATGGGATTTTGTTTTAATTTTGACCCTTCTTTAATGACCTAAGCACTTCCTTAACCAACACCGACCTCAGAGATAGTGGGTGAATGATAGTAGTCATGGGAACCTGAGTCCTGGGAAATTACTGAGTTTTATTTCCTCAACTGTGAGATACAGATAATGCTACCCCCTAAGAATGTGGAGAAATAAATAATATAGCTAACGTATTCAAAGTGTCATGTGGCACTGTAACTGTTACTGAGTTTTATTTCCTCAACTGTGAGATGCAGATAATGCTATCCCCTAAGAATCTGAAGAAATAAATAATATAGTTAACGTATTCAAAGTGTCATAAGGCATTATAACTGTAAAGGTTTTCTGCTAGAGATACATGTTCTCCTTAGTTTATGAACTCAGCCAATGAGGTTTTCTCCAAAGGCCTTTTTTGGGGGTGGGGGCAGGAGAGGGGAGGATGGTGAGCAGAGTTAATGTGCTCATTCTAAATTTTATCTGAATTAATAAATACCAAAGAATGGCTGAGGGAAAACTCGAGAAAATGAACAATGAGGGTTCCTGGCTCTCAGAAGATGAAAATACTAGGAAGTATCAGTAAGCAACTGTTATCATACGGTATGACAGCAGAACAGATAAATTAATACAACAAAATACAATCCGGAAATGGACTCACGTGTCCCTCGATGGAGAGCATATAATCCATTGTAGCATTTCCAAATCAATGAAGGGAAACGACCATCACTATGTGGTACAAGAACTGCCAGCTCCCCATCTGAAAATAAGTTGTAAGAGCTGGATTCCTGTCTCAGTCCTAACATCAAAATAAATCCCAGTGTGATCAATTATTTAATAGTAAATACTAGAAGATAACACAAGAAGGTAGAAGTAAATCTAGAAGCCACAAAGGAAAAAAGTATTAAATCACAAAAAATTAAAATATGTCCATACGCCAAAACATCTCAAAATTAAAATACAAAGTGGGGGAGATTCCTGCTACACCTGCTCCACACAGGACAAAGAAGTCAACTTTCCCACATGCAAAGATGTTAAATTGAGGAGCTGCAAGTCTTCTTATGCCCTGATGGGGAGCCTGTAAACTGTCAACCCTTTCTGAAAGAGAATCTGGCACTTGCCATTAATTTTTTAAACCTGCATGTTCTTTGAGTCGGTAATTCCAGTTGGAAGACTTTACACCACAAAAAACATTCACAGGAGTATGCAAAGACAGCTACAAGGATACTCACTGTAGCATTACTGTAATGGCATAAATATTCATCAGTGGGGACTTACTTTTACAAATTATAGTGCAGTTAGAACTGCACAAAAGCAATCTATTTCAAAACTGATGACATAATCTGCACCAAAAACAAAGTTAAGAGAAGGAAGCTTGAGAACAGCAATATGCAGTATGATCCCACTTCTAAATCATCACGACGCAAACTTTTTTAAAAAATAGAAAAAATATATACCAGGCCTTTCCTAGTGTTTACCTCTGAGTAATGAGCTTAGGAGCTTATATGGATTCTCCCTCTCCTTTTTAGAAATTTACAAACTGTTTTACCACAAGCATTTATTTTTGACACAAACATTCTTAATTAAGAAATTGAGGGGCGCCTGGGTGGCTCAGTGAGTTAAAGCCTCTGCCTTCGGCTCAGGTCATGATCCCAGGGTCTTGGGATCTGCTCAGCAGGGAGCCTGCTTCCTCCTCTCTCTCTGCCTGCCTCTCTGCCTACTCATGATCTCTCTGTCAAATAAATAAATAAGATCTTAAAAAAATAAAGAAAGAAAGAAAGAAATTGAAAAACACATAGCATGAAACAGCAGACAAATACTTCCATGGGACAGAACAGAGCACCCAGAAACAAAACCACACGGAGTCAGCTGACGTGTGACCAAGAAGGAGGGGCAGCTCCATGGAGAAAAGACGACAAGCGATGGCGCTGGAACAGCTGGACTGCACAGGAAAAAAGAAGAGTCTAGATGCAGACCTTACACTCGTCACAAGAATTAACTCAAAATGAGTCACAGACCTAAATGCAAAATGCAAAACTGTAAAACTCCTAGAGCAAAACACAGCATAAAATCTAGATGACCTTGCGTATGGCAATGACTTTTCAGATACTACATCAAAAGCACCATCCATGAATGAAGTAACTAATAAGCTGAACTTCATTAAAATCAAAAACTTCTGGGGACAACTGGGTGGCTCAGTTGGTTAAGCACCTGCCTTTAGCTCAGGTCATGATCCCAGGGTCCTGGGAATGAGTCCCACATCAGGCTCCCTGCTCAGCAGGAAGCCTGCCCCTCTCTTTCCCTCTGCCTCTCGCCATCACTCCTGCTCTGTCTCTCAAAAAATTAAAATCTTAAATTAAAAAAAAAAAAACTGCTTGGCAAGAGACACTGTCAGTAGAATGAGAAGACAAGCCACAGGCTCAGAGAAAATACTTGCAAGAGACACATCTTATAAAGGACCGTTCTCCAAAACATACAAGAACTCTCAAACACAAGCGCAAGAAAATGAATCACCCAATTCAAAGACAGGCCAAAATTCTGAATGGGACGCTTCACAAAAGATATACAGATAGCACATAAGCATAAGAAAAGATGTCACACATCACATCACTAGGGAACTGCGCGTGAAAACGAGAGAGCGCCGCACACCTACTGGAATGGAGGCAATCCCAGACACAGCCGACCAAATGCTGGTGGGGACGCGGAGGCACAGGAATCCCTGTTCCCTGCTGGCGGGAAGGCAAAATGACACAGCCACTCTGACACTCAAACGATCCAACCATCACGCTCCCTGGCAGCACCCATCAACACAGAAATCCGCACTGCGGCAGCCTCACTCACGATCACCAGGACTTGGAAGCAGCCATGACGTCCTTCGGCAGGTGAAGGGAAAAACTGGTACTTCCATCTGTACAATGAAGTATGAGTGTGGAGAAGCCACAGAAAAGACATGGAGGAACCTGAAATACATATCGCTAAGTGGAAAAAACAGCCAGTCTGTAGGATTCCGGATTTCCGGACGTTCCGGAAAAGGCCTAACTATGGAAACAGTGAAAAGATCAGCAGTTGCCAAGAACTGGGTGGGGCGGGGGGAGATGAACAGGTGGGACTCAGGGCAGTGAAACTTCTGTATGAGACTGTAACAGTCAAGGAACACACGTCATCGTACATCATCTGAACTCCCAGAACGTCCAGCACCGAGAGTGAACCCTAATGCAAACGATGGACTCTGGGCGATAACGAAATGCTGTGTGTAGGCTTACCAACTTTACCACGTGTGCCACAGGACGCGAGAGGCCGATGGTGGGGGAGTCAGCTGGGGGAGGGTATAAGGAAACTGTACTTTCTGTTCAATTTCACTGTGAATCTGAAACTTCTCTGAAGGGCACCTAGCTGGCTGGCTCAGTCAATAGAGCACGTGACTCCTGATCTCAGGTCGTAGGTTCAAGTTCCACATCGGGTGTAGAGTATACTTGAAAATAAAATCTTTAAAAAAAAAAAAAAAAAAGTACTTTTAAAAAAATCAAGAAATAAAACTTCTCTAAAAATTCTCTAAAAAACAGTCTATTCTTTTATTGTATCTTATCCCCAGTGACTAGTATAGAATAAATGCTCAAAAAATTTTAAAAATTACACAGCATGGTAGAAGTCATACAGCTTCTCAATAAATCACGTGGGCGTGAGCTCTGTAAGTACCTGAGGGCCTTCTGTGAGGAAGAGAAAATGGCCTAATTCTGATTTGTTCAAAAGGCCAGAACCAAGGTGTCTAAACTGTAAGGAATGTATCTGGGCCCCCGAAAATTAAGACTTTTCTAATACAGTTACCACAAAAAATGGAGGTGTTCCAGGAAGACTAAATTTTCATCTATTAAGAACAAATGCATAGGAAACTTTTGCAACAGAGCTGGATCTAAACTGTTGCCGTCCCTTCTGACACGGTCTACAGAAGCTCACCAGGGCCACAATAAAATGTAAGAAAGTAGTGGCAGACAAACTCTGCTCTGGGGTAGATAAGGAAGTCGGGGACGTTAGATCTAGATGGGGTGGGAGGCCGCAGAAGTAGGCTCTTTGTAGACATAAATGTAGCAGGAGCTTAGGAAAAGCAGATATCAGTTGAGGATTAAGTGGTCAGTATCTATCTGTCTCGATTTTTAAGTTTTAACCAATGGGATGGTGCCTCACATCGTGGCTTGCTTCCCGCACTCCATCAGACTTTCCGTAGTAAGGACCCAATCACGTCCCATACATGTTACTCTACCAGCCTTTCTCAATGAGGGTTCCGTGACAGAAAGAAGCACCAAGGCTTTCAGTCCCCAAAGGGCACAAAGAATTAACTTCTCTCCTTGCATCAAGAACAGTACTGGCGATATTGGCTTTGGGCTAACTGGGAAAACCACCTGTTCCGTGGTTAAGATGCAGAATCCAGGTGAGTAAGAAGGAGGTGACCGACCTGGCTCCAACAGAGGTCTCAGAACAGCACCCTCCGGGAGGGCAGATAACCCTCTACCTTCTTCACGGGTGACAGACCGTGTACGCGGCAAGAATGAGGAGAAAACGGAGGCTTCACACACGAGTAGTCGGCTTCTCGTCTGCCTGGGAGATGTCTCTGCTTTCTCTCTCCCTGATGCCTGCTGCCGGCAGGACGAGAGCGGCCCTGCTCACCCAGGTCCCCACCCCACCTAACTTGCTCTTGGGTCCTCAGCCAGCCAGTCCTACCTATTTTCCCCTTGAAACCCTCGGGCTCCCGCCTTCTACTGGCAGTGCCACCAGTACCTACAATTAACCTCCACTTCTTTAAGATTTGTTTATTTATTTGAGAGAGCGCCCATGTGTGAGTAGGGGAGGAGCAGAGGGAGAAAGGCAAGCAGACACCCTGAGGCTGAGCACAAAGCCCCAGCCAGGTCTCACCCCCAGGACCCTGAGATCAGGACCCGAGCTGACATGAGAACAGACTCTTAACTGGATGAGCAGCCCAGGCGCCCCCCCTTAATTTTTATTTTTAAAACACACGATGTTACAACTCTATGAGCCTTCTCCAGCAACTGCCCCGACTGCCGTGCATCACCACGATTTTAAACATCATTCTATCCTGCTGCCTCTACAGTGTCTCCTTCGCTGAACTCTTCCCAGGGTTCCAGACGGCCATCAGGTGAGCAGTCATCTGACTGCTCTGCAAGCATTTACTACTGCTGACTATCACCCTCCAACACTGACTCTGCATCACAGCGACCTGCCCCCTAACTCTCCTCCTTTATGATTCACTACTGGTTTTCTCCTGCGCACCCAACCCATCCGTTCCTCCTGCGGTCCTCCATACAGCCTGTCCTGTTGTGGTGGTCTCCCCAGCAGAGGGGCCATCCCACGACAGGCACACACAACAATCACAGCTCGCCAGGAGGACTCCCAGGCATCTGACGACCAACGGTGCATCCACACCCCGCCTTCTTCCAAAGCTCCGGGCCGCAAGTCCTGGCACCTCCTGGGTGTCACACTCTAAAACCAAAGCCACCGCATCTCCTATTCTCTCCACCCTCCCACTGGCCCCCCAGATCGGTGCTTGGCAGCTACGTTTGCAGAAGCCTCCTCCATTTCTCTCCCGCCTGCACTCCCGACCAAGTGTTCAGCAAGCTGCTGTTGGCCCACCACCGTATTTCTTCCATCGATCATTTCCTTTTCTCCATTCCCAGGGATGAAAGAGAGCAGCCCATCATCTCTCTCGGGTCACAGTAACAGCCTCGCCAATCTCCCTAACCACCTGCGATCTACCCTCTGTGTGTGACCAATCCACCTTCTGGGTAATTTCCAGAGCGGCCTCCTACAGCCCAGGTGGGGACACGCTATGACTATATCAAAGCACACAGGCCCGGCCACACCACCTAGGCAAACCCCAACTCCTTCGCTCGAAGCAAAGCTTTCCACCGTTCAGGCTCAACCCCCTTTCTCAAGCCAGTCGCTTATCAAGACCCAGGCTCCCACACCACCAGATTATGCACTCACCTCACCTCACCCTGCACTTGCTCCAACTGTACCCTGCTGGCTGCTCCACTCTTCCATCTTTCTCCAAGACGCCATTTCAGAAGTCAGAAATTCTACACCACTCTCAAAGCTCTACTCAAATGCCACTTTCTCCAATATAACCTGGGGTGCAGTGAGGGTTGAATGGAGGGAAGGACCTATGTTGACTGAACTTTCTGAAAGATCTAAGACGCTCCCTACTTGTCATCGAAGTGCTATAAATGAAGAAAAGCTAGCACGTTATCTCAACAGCACACCGTCCTCTGACTTTCCTTCAACAAACTGCGACAGCTCACAGGAACCACAAACATGGTGCTGGGAACAGCACCGCAGTCAGACGACAGGCCCTTCCTCACGGAGTCGCTCTGTGTTCACCACTCGACTTTCTGTTCCATAACAAAAGGAGCGTTTCTATTTTGTTGTAATATCCACAACACAATGCCCACCACGCATTAGGCATATGCAGTAAATATTTATTTAAAGAATGAAAGTATTAAAGTAAAAGGAATGATAATGAGTAAGTTTTGTGTGTTCTGACTATCATCAAGTTACATCAATTCTATGATTCTGTTCAGGCCACATCGTAACAAGGTCTGTAGGCAAAGTTCATTCTACACAAATAGAAGTAGTAACCAGAAGAGAAATGACAGCCCCACTCTCCCCCTCAATTCTACTCTTGCCCCCTGCTACAATGCAAGTCACTTCCATGACTTTAGTCCATAGTTCCTGATCTGTAAAATCAGGGAAGACAACTAGCCTTTAGGACTCCTTTCAGTAACACATCTCTGTACATACTACTCTCTACAGGTAACACACACCTAGAGACCATCAGGTGCCACCAGAAGTCATTAAAAACAGACATCCGTCTTGGAGACTGTCAAAAGAATGTTAAGTATTGCAACTGTACCAAAAAGAATAAAATACCTAGGAATAAACTTAATGAAAGACCTCTATAAACTATAAAACTGTAAGACACTGATGAAAGAAACTGAAGACGACAAAAATGGAAAGACATTCCACACTCTTGGATTAGAAGACTTAATACTCTAAAAATGGCCATCCTGCCCGATACAACCTACAGACTCAATGCTATCCCTACAGAGTGCCAACAGCATCTCTCACAGAACCAGAATATAACTAAAACCTGCACGGAACTGTAAAAGACCCCAAATAGCCAAAGCAATCTTGAGAAAGAGGAACAAAGCTGGAGATCTCACAATTCAAGTTTCAGGCTATAATAGAGAGCTGTAGTAATCAAAACAGAACGGTACTGGCGTGAAAACAGACACACAGATCAATGGAACAGAATGTGGATCCCAGAAATAGACCCATGCTTTATAATCAAACAATTTATCATAAAAGAGGCAAGAATATACAATGGGGAAAAGTCAGTCTCTTCAATAAACGGTGCTGGGAAAACCAGACAGGTCCATGCAAAAAATGAAACCGGACCGCTTTCTCACACCACACACAAAAATAAACTCAGACCGGATTAAAGACCTAAAAGTGAGGCCTGAAACTATGAAACTCCTGGGAGAACACACGCAGCAATTTCTCTGACATCAGCCATAGCTACATTCTTCTAGATATGTCTCCTTGGGCAATGGAAGCAAAAACAAAAACTACTGGGATCATATCAAAATAAAAAGCCTTTACAGAGCAAAGGAAACATCAACAAAACTAAAAGGCCAACCAGTGAATGAGAGGAGACTTGCAAAAGATATATTCAATAAGACTACTACCTAAAATACATAAAGAACTTGTACAACTCAACACCAAAAGAACCAGTAATTCAATGAAAAAATGGGCAGAAGATCTGAATAGTCGTTTCTCCAAAGAAGACATCCAGATGGCCAAAAGACACATGGAAAGATGCCCAACACCATTCACCATCGGGAAACGCAAATCAAAACCACAACGAGATCCCACCTCACACCTGTCAGAAAGGCTAGAGTCAAAAAGACAGGAATCAAATGTTGACAAGGATGTGAGGAAAAGGAGCCCTTGTGCGCTGTACGGTGGGAACACACACTGGTGCAGACACCATGGGAAACAGTATGGAGGCTCCTCAAAAAATTAAAAATGGAGCTACCCTACGATCCAGTAGCTCCGCTACTGGGAACTTAAAGTAAGAGAACACACACACGGACCGAAAGACCACCCACCGCCACGTTCCCTGCAGCATCATCTTACAATAGCCAGATACGGAAGCCACCCAGGCGCCCACCAACGGATGAATGGGTAAAAATGCGATGTACACGCCATGGAATTTTACTCAGCTGCAAAAGAGAGTGGGATCTTTGCCATTTGTAACGATCTACATGGACCTAGCGAGTATTATGCTAAGTAAAATAAGTCAGAGAAAGACAAATGCTGTATGATTTCACTTATATGTAAAACCCTAAAAAAGAAATGAATAAACAAACAAAAAGCAGAAACAAACCCATAAATGAGAACAGATGGTTCCCAGTGCGGGGGAAGGGGACTGGCAGAATGCGTGGAGGGAAGGAGGTCCCGGCTTCCAGGGACGGAACCGGCACGTCACTGGGATAGAAGGTCCTGCGTGGAGAACACAGTCAATGACACTGCAGTAGTGCCGTGTGGTGACAGACGGTGTACGCTGCGGCGAGCGGAGCATAAGGCACGGACTTACCGAATCCCTGTGCTGCACACCTGAAACTAACACTGTGTCCTAACTACACGTCAAGAAAAAGAAAGTGTTCAGAGACCCCTTCTGCGTGCCTGAAAGGCGATGCAGGTTTAAGCTGACGCGCTGGGGGACCGGGGGGAAGGTGTTAAGGAAATTCAAACCGCCGGAAAAGAGAAATACAAAGAATATCTGGGAAGGACATATCAAATTTCTTCAGGCTCACACAGAAGAGATGCCTTC
The DNA here is from genome assembly GCF_030435805.1 of Mustela lutreola. Taxonomy (NCBI): domain Eukaryota; kingdom Metazoa; phylum Chordata; class Mammalia; order Carnivora; family Mustelidae; genus Mustela; species Mustela lutreola. Next base: position 59,902,513 of record NC_081304.1, on the reverse strand, counting down.
GATCTGCTCTGTGTGGTCCCTGAGAAGAAAACTAAACCCTGGGCAGAAGTTACGGCGGGCAAGTCCCCGCTCGAGCAAAGCGCGCACAGAACGACAGAGCCAGTCACAAGAGGAGGTGGTGGGTTCCCGCGCTCTCCAGAGGCGTTCCAACAGAAATCAGGCTACCACTCGGAAGAGATCCAGCTCACCTACCGAGAAAAATGAACAAAGACACCTTCCTTCCTAGGGCTTCCTCTTCTCTGACTGGTAGTGGCAGCCTCCTCTGAGATCCAACAGAGGAAACGATCCCAGACCTCAAGGCACCCCTCAGTTCCCATCAGCATGCCCCAGGCCCACGCCCTCACTAGAGCAAGATTCTCGAAAGGAGGACTCTATCTCTCTCTGTCATTTCCATCTCCCGCCCCCCACACCACCTGCCCCAACTGTGTCATACAAAACGTCTGCTACACACTCCTCTCAAGACTAAACTCGATTTAAGGATTATACAAGAAAAGCACCTCAGATTTCACGGCATAAAGAGCTCCTGTATGCACTGGTCATGGGATTTCAGGAACCCAAGCCCTGAAGAGTCAAAGGCTGTTCTGTCCGCAGGGAGCCGGGTAACCCGTACAGATTACAGGCGATCACACAATCCAGGCTACTGCGGGTCGGGGTACTGGGGCAGTAAGGCTGCAGGGTGAGGTCACAGCTTCATCTTCTGGATCAGGCATCTCTGCGAGTTTAGTACTCAAGAGATCTCTCAAGTTCTGATAAACGAACCAAGTACATGAATTATTGAGTAATGGTGTTAAAACAATTGGCTATCCAATTTGAAAAAAAATAAAATTAGATCCCTATGTCGTGTCAAAAATAAATTCCAGATGCAGGTGCCTTCTCCCAGCAAGCCAGAAAGTGGCCTCCCGGAAGGCCAAGAAAGTCTGATCTCAGAACTGGGAGGGGCCTCTCGAAGACTGATTTCTTCCCTGGGCTCTCTGCCTCGGCCCTACAGACAGCGGCTGTCCCATATACTTGCTATTCCTGTGTTCTTTTTCTCTGAGGGAATCTCCTGTTTAGCTAATGCTTTTTTTTTTTTTTTTTAAGATTTTATTTATTTACTTGAGAGAGAGAGCACACGCACATGAGCAGGGAAGGGTAGAGGGAGAAGCAGACTCCCCGATGAGCAAGGAGCTCGAGTAAGGAGATCGAGTAAGACTCGATCCCAGGGCCCCGAGATCATGACCTGAGCCAAAGGCAGATGCTTAACCCACTAAGCCACCCAGGCACCCACTAGTGCTTCTTTACACTCAATTTGTTTAGGGGGGCACCTGGGTGGCTCAGCTTCATCTTCTGGATCAGGCATCTCTGCGAGTTTAGTACTCAAGAGATCTCTCAAGTTCTGATAAACGAACCAAGTACATGAATTATTGAGTAATGGTGTTAAAACAATTGGCTATCCAATTTGAAAAAGTCCAAGCCTTACCATCCTCTTCCTAGACTCATGCCTTCCTGTCCTCTGTTGCCCATTTAGCAGCCAGAGTGATTTTTTTAAAACATAAGTCCTGTCCCATCACTCTTCTGCTCAAAACTCTCAATGGTTCCCATTGTGAAAGCCAATCAGTGCTCCTAAGGCCCTACGAGATCTGCCCCCACGCCATGACCCCTCACCTCATATCCTTCTGCTCTCCTCTACCTCCCCTCTCCCACCTCCCCACCAAGCCCCCCATAACTTCATTCTGGCCATACTGACCTCCATGCCCTTCCCCAAACGTGCCAGACACACCATTCCTAAAAGCATGTATGTGCAAACACTGACTCTGTCTGGAAGACTTTTACTCCAGACAGCCTCATAGCTGACCCTCTCTCCCTCCTTCAATGTCTTCTTCTCAATAAGGCTGACCAGCCCACCCCCCCCCTTCCTTTTCCCCTGGCTCGCTTCTTCCTTTCTTCCACAGCATTTGTCACCTAACAGTCTGTATCAGTTGCGCATGTTTGTAGTTTAGTATCTGTTTCTCCCGCACTGAGGCTGGGCTGTTTACCATCTGTGTTGCCCACCGATGTATCCCAAGTGCCTACAGCCGTGCCAGGTAAGTAGCTTGTCATCGGACTTCCTAGAACCTGGCACAGGGCTTGGCAAAGACTAGGTATACAAAATCTGTTCACTGAAGAACAGCATTTTTTCTATCAGGAGATACGAATTTAAAACAGAGGACGTTATCCAGGGCTGATAAAAGTGCAAAGGAAATCCGCCCTCTCATAGGCTGCTGGCAGGTATGTAAATCGATACCTTTTTTGAGACGAAGCTAGCAATCGCTATTAAAATTTAAACCACTCAGAGCTCACGTCCTTTAAGTCAGTACTCTTACAGAAACAAGAGTCCCTTAAATATAGGTACAAGGATATCTACAGCAGCACTGCTTATAAAGTAATGAAAAACTTGTCCAACAGTGAAAACAAATTGTCCATCAACAGAAAAGCAGGCAAACAAATCCTGTGCAGCACACACAGCCGACGGAATGGAGCAGATCGCTAACGCTGGCCTCGAAGGTAGTGGGCGACCTGGTTAACAGAGCAGAGGGCCCTAACGTTCCACACGCTGCATCTGAACCATGGCTCCCCTGCCTCCTGGCTACGGAACTCTACAGACACCTTTATTGTTTGTGCCTCAGTTTCCTTATCAGTAAAACGGGAACAGTATTACAGCAACAAGGGCCTCACTGACCCCAAGATCTCCTGAGACAAGGCATTGCAGAGCTGACTGCACAGGACAGGGCCTCGGGACCACTCGCATGCGTGTCATTACAGCAGGCGTGCGCTGAGGGAAACAGACAAGCTGCAGACCTATCTGCGGAGAGCACGTCCCCTTCATGAGAGCACTCAGCACGTCTGTGTAGCTACAGGTAAAAGTCAAGGGCAGGAAACTCACTAGTCATGACCCCTGGGAGACAGGAGAAGACCTATTCTCTACAGGCACACATTTTTAATGGGGGGACTTTCCAAGGCAGTGCTTCTACATGAAAAATGAAAGCAAATGCTTCTATGATATAGTTTAACTTGGATTTTAAAATGTTAAAATTTGAAAATCTTTATAGTCTTAGAATTCTCAAGATGAAATGGAATCATCGGATGAAATTCCTACGGCTGTTCAAGTCACCTTGGTTCTAAATGAACACACTGAGATGCACCAGCAAACCAAAACAAAACAAAACCACTTTTCAATAAACTTGCAAAACAAGAAATTAAAAATAAGGGCATTATATTTCATTCTATCAATTTACACACAAGTCAGTCCTTTCCTTCATCTGCCGTATCTCGCTGAAAACAAAGGTGTGTCCAAAAAGTTACACAACACCAACACAAGAGACCAGCCCCCTCTAAACCGCAGGATTCAAGTAGGAAACTGGATGGTTCTCTCGGACTGCCAGTGTGGCTCAAAAGAATCCCGCACGTAGTTTCGAGACTCGGCAGGGCAAGGACATCGGAGGGAGCCTCAAAGCTCAGGTGTTAAGAAGTGACCTACACTGAGCTCCGCCGACGAGAAAAATGAGGGCCCCGTGACGGACTTCCAGACTGCGCTGACACAGGCGCTGCCCCTCCACTCACACTGAGAGTAAACACCGCGGTCCACGCAAACCGAACCTCGCGGGCCGCCCCAGGACTCGGAAAACCGGGAGTAAACCTGCACTAAGAATAGCTAAAGGACACCAGATTCCCACCCGCTCTCAAGTGCTTAGTCATCTCGGCATGTGGACAAGGAGGACCGCGCCACATCCCGGGAGAGCGGAGAGTCCTGCTGGGGCCGGGCTGCCAGGGCCACCTGCGCGCGCGGACCCGTGTCTGCATCCGAGCATCCCTCCCAGGCCGATAGCAGCCCGAAGCCGCTCCCGGCGCCCGCCGACGGCAGCAACCAGAGAGGCCTGTGCGCGGGCACGCTCCCCAGACAGCCGCTGCGAAAGCGAGCGGACACGACCTCGGCCTGGCCACGGCCCCGCGCGCTCTCCCCGCACAGCTCCGGGAGGGAGCCCCACCGCTCCGCGGGCGGCCGGCGGGCCCTAACCGAGAACCGCCTCGGGCCCCCCAGAGGCCAAGTTCCCACGAAAGGCTGGAACTTCAGACGACCCCAGGCCCAGCCCCGCTCTCCAGGACGCGCCTGCTCTGCGTTCAGCTTCCCCGGCCACGGCCCGCTCCCGCCCAAGGCCGCGGGGCGCCCAGGCCCGGGGCAGCCGCACCCCCCGGGCCTCTCGCACCTGACACCCAGTCCAGCCACAAGCTCGCGGGCTCCCAGCAGGGCGCCAGTGAGCAACACCCACAGCGACGCGCCGGGCTTCTCCAGTGTGGGCCCAGCCCGCGCCCCCCGGAGGCCACTAAGGCCTCCGGCAGCCCCGCCGGCGACTCAGGCCGGGCTAGCGCTCCCCGCAGAAGGCGAGCGTGCGAAGCTCCGCACGTCAGACGCCCTGTCCTTGCTGCCCCAGGCCCCGTGGCCACGGGGCGCGCGAGTCCACGCGGGCGGCCGTCCTCCCCGCACAGCAGAGGCAGGAGCCTCTCCTCGCGCGTGCCGAAGGTCAAGTAGGCGGCGTCTGCCCGGAGCTCGTCACGCGGGGGGGGGGGGGGGGGTCCTTGTCCTCCAGACCCCAGACACCGCCCCAGGCACCGGCACTGCTGGGCAGGCCGCACGGTCCCCCCGGGAGCGCCGCCCCGCCCCCGCCGCCCGCGGGCTGCCCCGCGCGCACGGAGGACGCCGGCGAGGCCCCGAAGTCCGCAGCCTCCCCGCCGCGCGGCCCACGTGCCGGGCCCTCCCCGCCGCCGCGCGCCCCGCGGCCTCCCCGCGCCCGCAGCCGCGTGCGCCTCCGCGCGCCCCCGCCGCGCCCCCAGCCGCCCGAGCGCCCCCGCGCCGCGCCGCCCCGCAGGCCGCGCCCGCCGCGCCGGCCGTGGTGGGCGCCTCACCGTCGGGCTGAGGAGCCGGGCCCGGCTGCGCCATGACCGGGCGGCGGCCTGGCGGAGCGCGGCGGGCGGGCGGCCGGCGTCCCGGGATCCCGCGGGCTCAGCTGGCGGAGGAGGCGTCGACCGAGCCGCCGCCGCCGCCGCCCAGGGAGGAACCGCTAAGGCCGGAGCCGCCGGCGCCGCCACAGCCGCGGGCAGAGACGGACCCGAGCGCCGACCTCCGCCTCCTCATCCTGACAGCGGGAAATAAGCAGTGCGCAGGCGCGGGGGGCCGGCGGCACGTGACCCGCCCGAGGGGAGGGGCGGGGCCTCGCGCGGCGGAGCGGGCGGGGCGGACGAGCCGGGCAGGGGGGCCGGGGGGCCGGGGCTGGCCGGGACGAGGAACGCGGGGACCCGGTAAGGGGACGCCCGGCCGCCCGGGGGCCGCTCGCAGTGCTCCGCCCAGCACAGAGCGAGGAGAAACCGGGAAAGCCCAGCCGGGCGAGGAGACCGGGCGGTGGGTGAAGGGAGCGCAGAGGCTGCGGCCAACGCTTCTGGCTGTGCGACCTTGGGCCGGTCCCTGAACCTCCCGGGCCGCACGGAGCTTCCTCTGCGGGGCTGCTGCGGAGAGTGTCCGTGCGGGAGAGCATGAGCCCGTTTCTGGCGTCTCAGCACGGAGCACCTGTGTGCCACGGGACCTCTCGGGGCCCGGCGCTGGGAGGGCTGCTGGGGGGTGCGGCCGACACGGTCCCACGCTCATCGTGGGGGGCAGGAGACATGACAGGTGACATGCACTCAGGGCCGCCCGCTACCTGCGCAAGAGGCCTGCCCTGGAGGCCCCATGCGTTGGAGGCTCCCCTCTAGCCGCGTGTGGTCACAGCCCTCCCACAGGGTGCAGAGACCGTGCCCACCTGGCACCTGGGCCCCTCCTTCAGGCCCTGGTGCTGGGAAACCGTGAGCCCAGAATGCACCCCCACAACACACACACACACACACACACACAGGCTGGAGACTGGGCCCCTTCCCCAGATCCATCCTCTCTAGAGCAGCAACTGGGCATGCCTACACGTAGCTAAGAGGCAGCTATGTCTGCGGGAGTGGAGGGCACATCACTTGGACATTTGAGCTGCCGTGTGCACACATGGTGGCAAGTGGGTTCCTGGGCCACAAGTCCAGCCCACGGGGGTGGGGCGTGGGGGAGGGCTCCTTTAACCACCTCAGTCAAGTGCCCACATCTCAGGAGTTCAGGAAATCTGAACTGAAGCCTGGCCTCCTGCATCACTTGTGGCGGCGGAATAGAACATATTAAGGTGAACAGATGAAATGATTTATAATTTTAAATAATTCGGGTAGGCATGTGGCATCTATTGGTACTTTTGCCCTAAATCCTGCTAACGTTAGGGAAGGACCTGAATACAGACCTGAGTTTTTTGAGCAGTTAATATCCTCGGATGGCAGTGTACCTTTGAGAAAACAAGCACCGGTTACTTCCCCTACTCACCACACCCCCTTAAATGTCTCTTGTGCGGGATAGGGCAGCCCAGTGCATCCTCTGTCTGGTGGTGACTAAGGAGAGGCAGAGCCAGAAAGATAGCAGATACCTATGCCCTTTACAGAAGGGACCCTTTCCAGGGAGTAAGAGACAAGCTTACTGCTATTGATAATCTGGGGCTTGAAGCCCAGCCTTCAAGATCAAGGTCACTCAGAAATAGGCTGCTGGTCTGGACAACTGAGACTCCTCATGTCAAACAAGCGTTAAAAAAAAAAAAAAAAAAAGCAATTTTGAAATCAGGTAAGGAGCATGCAATAGTAGTGTACATTCTCCTATTTTTACATAAATCCTAAGACTCAGCAATTCCACCAGAAGTATGTAATTTAGAGAAAATTGTGTGCTTAGGCACCTGGGCAGCTCAGTGGGTTAGGTGTCTGCCTTCAGCTCAGGTCATGATCTCAGGGTCCTGGTATCGAGCCCCACATCGGGCTCCCTGATCAGTGGGAAGTCTGCTTCTCCTTCTCCCTCTTGTGTTCCCTCTTTCTCTGTCAAATAGATGAATAAAATCTTTAAAAAAAAAAAAACTAGCATGTGCTCAAAGCCTTTATAAGGTGTAAAAGGCAGAATTCCTCCACTCTAAAAGAAACTGAGACCAGATCTCAACACATAAAGTACTTATCGATTACACTGTGCAGGTGCCCCAGGAGACACATACGAGAACCTCAGATGGCATAGCTTATAACAGAGTAAACAAATAAATAACCTACATGTTCATCAACACTAGACTAGATAAGTAAACAGGAAAGCACTCACACAATGGAATGCCTCCAGCAATGATGGTGAGAAAACTACCCCACAGAGTCAACATGCATGCTCTCACACATACGGAGGAAAAGAAGTGAATTATAAAGTAATAGATATGGCATGATTCCATTTCTGCACAGTTCCCAAACAGGCAAAACTAAACACGATGAGCACATAGTACACTACAGACAGACGAGAACAAGTACCACAGAAGTCCTAGCAACGGCTCCGGAACCAGGGAGGGAGGACGTAGAATCAGCAACAGCACCTCAAGAAGCTTGCCTTCTAGGGTACAGGCAACATGCTCTTTCTCCCCCGGGGCCATTTCAACTAATTATAAATATGGGACGTAGACGTGGTTTAGGTGAGAAAGACTGCGGGATATCTGCTCAAAATGCAAGCTTAACATGAGCAAATTTGACACAACGGCTGGAAAGTTCTTGGTTTTTGTTCCGCATTCCTTAGAGTCCCAGCGTGTAGATGATAGGAAGTGATGCCTATCCCGCACTTTGCCCTGATTGGGTCATATCAGCTGTGCTGGCTGTGTTTGTTTTGCAACTATTATCTGCAGGGGGACACCCACCAGCTGGAGTGGGTGGGGCTCCAGGAAATGGAGAATCTGCAAAGTATTCTGTGCAAAGTCTACCTAGATTATCAGAGAAAGGTACTCTGGTGGGGGTGGGGGTGGGCACAAGGATGATTTGAGACACGAAGCTGTCCTTAAATCCAGGAGGATGTGGGCACAAATGTGCTGTATGCCCAGCGAGTGCCGCACGATGAGATCGGAGCTCAATCCAAAGGACTTCTCTCAGCGAGCGCCAACCAGGGCTACCTTTGGAGGAGCAAGCTCCTTGTCTCTGCAAGCATGGGACAGATGGGTGTCTGGCAATCAGTCAGGGGGGCCGGGGAAGGACTCCTGCCACACTTGGGGGATCAGATTAGACCACCTGTGCAATCCTCTCCAGCCTCAAAGCTATAATAATGACAATAACAAGCCTGCTGCCTTTGGAACTTCACTAGGTGCTGTCCCATACATTATATCATTTTACTCCTTACAACCAAAAGGTGGACAACAGGCATGGGAAAGATAAACCAAATTTTCCTGGATAAATTTCATTTCAAATTTCTATCCTGTGCACACATGGCTCTCAGACCAGGTGTCCCAGCTTGGGATTCAGCTAATAGCATTCAGTTGTATTGGGGTTCTCTCTCTATATCTATCTCTCTGCAACCCAGATTCCCAACAGCAGGAAGGGACCAGGAAATAAAGTCAAAGCACCATACTCCTCTGGCTATGAGAGAGGAACAGGAATCAAGGGGATTCTTCCCCAGGGGCTCCATCTGTGTCTAGGAACCTGAAGACTTGGAAGGTTCCCAACCTGGGTACTGCCTTCCTCATTAAGAGTCTCCAAGAAGAGTGCACCAGGGACAGACACCTCTATGTCCTCAGCCATAATCCCCCAGCCTGGTCTCTCTCTCTCTCTCTCTCTCTCTCTCTCTCTCTCACACACACACACACACACACACACATCCCCTTATGCATCTGCCCTCAAGCAGCAACTGTCCCCTCCTGGGACCTAGAGTGGGAAGATGGTGATCTCTAATACTTGCTCTAAACCATCCTTGCCCAACCCCATCCCAGGTGACAAGTATATGGAGGGGTGACTCTCTCACACTCTTGTGAGATACAGCTTGGCATCCAGGGAAGAACTCCAGGCTTGCAATTAGAAGACCTAGAATCCTGGCACAGGTGAGCTGTTGACCCAGAACGCACTACGTGGTACTTTCTCCATAAATGCCTGCCTCCAGCGATCCTTCTCTCCTTTCCTTCCTTTTCCCCTGGACCAGCAGTTTCCATCCTGGTGACGAGGGATCCCTGGACCTTAGAAGTCAGTGTGAAGTTACTCCTAGGAATCCAGGGCAGAAACTCCCACTATTTTCAAAGCTTAACAGAACCATTCCATTTACCTTAGATAAGGTCCCGAGGCTAAAGTGTCAATTTCTTTGCTTTGAACAGAAATCATACCATATTGCTTCTCTCATGCTGATTGGAAGTTCCTACCCCAGCTTTATATTAGCTGTTGATTAATAATATAGAGGGATCCACGATTACCTAATATATGCAGTTCACCAGGGAAGTAAGTGTCTTTAGAACCAATGGGTGCTCCTTTCTCTCTGAATTCCCCTTTTATAACATCAACCATACAGGGACATAACTGGAAATAAAGGTAGCCAACATCTACGAGTACATACCATGGACCAAGCACAGGGCAAAGTGCTTTACCCTTACATCCTAAGACCCTTACGGTGGGGAGTGGAGGTGGGAAATGCTGACAGCTCATTTCATAGATGATGGGACCATGGAGGACACATAAACAATCCAAGGTCACAGAGCTAGTAAGTGATAGAGCTGAGACTGAAAACAAGGGTGTCTGGGTCCAGTGTCCACGTGGGTATATTCCATGCTACGTTGCCAACTAGCCATGTGTCTTTTTCTCACATTGGGGAAGATGTCAAATCCCAGAAAAAAGGCACAGTTGTTGTTTTTTTTTTAAGTGGACTTCATGCCCACCATAGAGCCCAACACAGGGCTTGAACTCAAGATCTGAGCTGAGATCAAGAGTTGGACACTTAACGCACTGAGCCACCAGGCACCCGGGGACACCGTCATTTTCACATTATATGTCTAGCGCCTGACCTAAGGAGTGCTCAGTAAATACTTATTAAATGAATCAGGGAGTGAATGAATAAAAGAATGACTAACACTAGGGATATACAGAGCAAAGAAAAGAGAACCCTCGGTGGTGAGATATGCAACCTGCAGATTAAATCTGTGAGATTCGGTTCTGTTTCGTTGGGACTCACCTGCCTCTCCCTTCTCACTGGGTCACACAAACCATCATTTCTATCACTGCTACTAATAATACCCACCCCTAACTGAGCACCTATGAGGTACTAGAGATTTTACCACGATTATCCCTTCGATGATAAGAGCCTAAAGCCCTCTGCTGTAGGAATGTAGATTCCATTTATTAGTCTAGAGCTCAGGGGAGTTAAAAGACTTGCCCATGTCACATGGTGAAAGGACCAGTATTCAAATCCAACTCTGTCTGACTCGAAAGCATATGTATGCCATTTTGCCGGTGGCGCTGGGTAGCCACGTCTGCTAGATACCAGTGAATACCCACCCCCACGGCTATGCCATTATCAACTACACTCATTTTTAGAATTGTCAGCAATATCTCCAGAAGTTATCTTACCTTTTATTTCTTAGGTTGTTTGTTGTTGTTGTTTGTCAAAATGCTCCAGTAAAATTCTAAGTGTAATTTTTTTTTTAATACAGATAAAGCAAAAGTACTCCCTCAACCTCTCTTCCCTGCAACACCCACGCAATCCCACGCCCCTCCCCGAGGCAAACGACGACTATCAGCTTTCCATGAATCCTTTCAGACATTTTTCTATGTGTTCACAGACATGCAGAAACATGCCTCTGTTTCATGTTCCCCACGTAGATAAGATCACATCGTATGCATGATTCTGAACTTGCTTTTTTCCCTTAGTCTTTTTAACTCTCCCATAATTTTCCAGTTCAGTAAGTGGTTGGGTTAATTACAATTTTTCACTACGTGGGGCGGGGGGAAGCATATGCAAGCCTAATTAGTCATTTTGTGCGAGTGATTTTTCCTAGACACTTACCTACCCACCTGGAATTACCAGATCAAAAGTCACGAACACTTCCTTGTAACAGATAGCAAGAAATTACTCTCCAGAAGTATCACGCCATAGTACATCCCTATGGACGGTGTGTGAACGTGATCGCTTGCTTCTGCACGTCTGGACCAAAGCTGGCTTCTCTCAATCTTTGCCAGTCTGATGGGCAAAAGATGATATGGTCACGTCATTTTAGTGACCCATTTCCCTGACTATCAGCGAGGTTAGGGATCTTGTCATATTTCGGTTACCTGTTTATCCTCATCTATCACGAATTTGACGCATCTCTTTGCCCGTTTGTCACTGGTTGTTTGCCTTTTATTATTGATTTGGAGGAATTCTTAACATAGTCTGGATATGAATCTTTTGTGTGTTAAATACAGTGTATTTTCCCCCAGTTTGTTATTTGTCTTTTAATTTGAATAACAAATTTTTATTTATCCACAGATGTTTTCAATTTTAATTGTCAACTTATCTGTCTCTTCACCGTTTCTGGATTTTTCATCTTCTCCAAAAAGGCATTTCTCACCCCTAAATTCATGAATGGATTCTCAATAGTCTTCCCAAAATTTCCCCAATATTTTTATATTTTTGGTTTCTCATGGTTAGGTTTTAATCTACTAGAAAGAACTTTTCATACAGTACAAGGGAAGGGATCTGAATTTATTTTCTTTTTTTGGTTAGGATTGCCCCCAAATCGTGATTTCTCCACTTTTATGGCTGACACATTTTTATAAGTATTCTAGGTATATTTTATGGTTGATAAATTCTTATATGTATTAACTAGAATTATTTTTGTTGCAAGAAAAACAACCCTCAAATGGTTTTTTAAAAAAGAAGAAGGAAGAGGAGGAATAGGAGAAAGGGAATTTGTTCATAAAACAGACATGTTTCAAACAGCAACTGGTTGAGGGAGAGGCCGTGAATTAAATCAACTAGAGCAGTGGGGGATGGGGAGACTCTGCCCAAGACCCAGGAGGGAAGATGGGCGCACCCATGGGAAGATGTGGAGGGGAATGACATTCATCCAAAGAAAGGAGCAACTTGTAAAAATCCCAGGAGTATGGGGCGCCTGGGTGGCTCAGTGGGGGCTAAAGCCTCTGCCTTCGGCTCAGGTCGCAGTGATCTCAGGGTCCTGGGATCGAGCCCTGCATCAGGCTCTCTGCACTGCGGGGAGCCTGCTTCCCCCTCTCTCTCCGCCTGCCTCTCTGCCTACTTGTGATCTGTCAAATAAATAAATAAAAATCTTTAAAAAAAAAATCCCAGGAGTATAACAAGCCTGGCACGTTCAGCAGACAAAAGAAAGCCTCTAGGACCAGCGGGGTGGGGACAGCTGGAGATCTTGGCAAGAGTCAATGTCGGTGAGATGGAGAAGCCACGGCAAGGAACTGAACTGTGTGTTCTCTGTGGTTCTTTGATTTCCACCTGCCGTGGGAAGCCACTGGAGAGTTTTAAACAGAAGACCCCATAGGATTTGATTTATACTTTTAAGGAGATCATCCTGGTCACTGTTTGGAAAGTGGGTTATGGGGCAGGAACGAGGGAGAGGTGGAAGTGGGGAGGCCAGCTAGGAAGTGCTGCCGGGGTCGGGGACATAGATGATGCTGGCTTGGTCTGGGGCTTTATCAGAGGAGATAGAGAAAAACAAAACCAGTTGGGTGTTTGGATATCATTTATTGGGCTGAGGAATTACCAAGGGGGAAAATAAAGAATTCTGTCTTTCCCATGATAGACGGAAGACTGCCTATTGGGTCTGTAAGTGGAAATATCAAGTAGATGGTTGGGCATATGAGTTTGGAGCTGAGTACAGGCATGGTTTGGAGTCACCAGCTTAGAAGATACTTACACTCAACAACCAGAATGTCTCAAAGAGAGCTACAAAAAAACTAAAAGAACAAAACTAAAAACCTGATAGAAAACACCGCAGTTCACTTCAGAAATCTTCAAAAGTTCTTTACACATACCAAAAGATGCTCAATTTCACTCAAATCAAAACTCAAAATGAAACCACACTGAGATATTGTTTATCACCCACTGGCTAACAAAACCTAGAGAGGCTGACAACCCATCCCATTAGTGAAGCTGTGAGAAAAGACCCTCTCGCCTTGCTGTCCAGAGCACAAAATGGAACAAAGGCTATGGAGGGAAAAGTTGGTAGTATTTAACAAAATTATGTATTAATATGGATTGACCCCTTGGTCCAGTAATCTCAGGAAGGGTTTTTTGTTTTTGTTTTTAAGATTTTATTTTTAAGTAATTTCTATACCCAGTGAGGGGCTCAAACTCACAACCCCGAGATCAAGAGTCGCAGGCTCCACTGACCGAGCCAGCCGGGTGGCCCAGATCTAGTGATCTGCTTTACAGGAAGCTACCCCAAGGACACACCTGTAAAAAAAAAAAAAAAAAGAAAAAAGAAAAAAAAAAGAAACAACAGTTATTCGCTGTGGCACGATCTTTGATAGCAAAATATTAAATACAACCCAGATGCCACCTACACGGGAAAAGTGTTGAGTTAAAAGTACTACAGCCATACAACTGAGTACTTTGCAGCCATAAAAGACCATGAACAGGAGTACTACGCTCTAGAACGAAATGAAGACCAAGACATGCTGCTAAGTGGTAAAAATGCAGAGGTCAAAAGTATATACAATGTGTAACGTTTTATATTAAAAAATGGGGAAAGAATTCTATATGTTCTGTATTTCCTAATTTTTATTATGGTTCTATTGAAATATAATCCATATAACACAAAACTCACCACTTTAATTTTAATTTTAAATTTTTAAAAAGATTTTATTTATTTATTTGACAGACAGAGATCATAAGCAGGCAGAGAGGCAGGCAGAGAGTGAGGGGGAAGCAGGCTCCCCGCCAAGCAGAGAGCCCGACGCGGGGCTCAATCCCAGGACCCCGGGATCATGACCTGAGCAGAAGGCAGAGACTTTGACCCACTGAGCCACCCAGGCACCCCTAATTTTAATTTTTTTTAAAAGAGAGAGCTCACACAAGTGAGGAGAGGGAGGGTAAGGAGAGGCAAAGAGAATCTTGGGCAGGCTCCACACTCAGCGCAAGTCCAACATGGGGCTGGACCCCAAAACTTCGAGATTATGTCCTGAGCCAAAATCAAGAGTTAGACGCTTAACCGACTGAGCCACCTGGGCGCCCCAAAACTCACCATTTTATTTTTTTTAAGATTTTATTTATTTATTTGAGAGAGAGGCAGTGAGAGAGAGCATGAGCGAGGAGAAGATCAGAGGGAGAAGCAGACTCCCCATGGAGCTGGGAGCCCGATGCTGGACTCGATCCTGGGACTCTGGGATCATGACCCGAGCCGAAAGCAGTCGTCCAAACAACTGAGCCACCCAGGCGTCCCAAAACTGAACATTTTAAAGTATACACATCAGTGCTGTACAATATATTCATGAAGATAGATAGCCATCACCACAGTCAGTTTTAGAACATTTCATCACACCAGAAGAAACCCCATTCCCATTAGAGTCACAACCTGTCTCCTCTCCCTCCAGCACTGGGCAACCACTTCTCTGTTTTCCATGTACATGGATTTTCCCATTCTGGACATTTCATACAGATGGAACCATAAATATGTTCTCTTTTGTGTCTGTCTTCCTTCACTAAGCATAATGCTTCCAAGATTCATTCATGTTGGGGTAGGTGTCCATATTTCGTTTCCTTTTGGGGCCAAGTAATATTCCATTGGTTGTATGGATACACCCCATTTCATTTACCCACTCATCAGCTGAAAAGCATCTGGGTTATTTCCATGTAAGTTCACTGTGAATATTCATGGACACGTATGGACACATGTTTCCATCTTACTTTTGGTACAGAACCATGTGTGAAATTACTGGGTCATAGACTAACTCTGTGTTTGGTATTTTCAGGAACTGCCAAACTGTTTTCCAAAGAGGTACACCATTTTACAATTGTACAGTGTGTGAGGGTTCCAAATCCCCACAACTTTGCCAACACTTGGTATTTATTTCCTCTTTTTAAAATTTTAGCCAACCTAGTGGGCTAAATAATAATAATAAATAATAAATAATAAGTTGGTACCTTATTGAGGAGTATTCCCCTGCAATTTCCTGATGATTAACAATGTCGAACCATCTTTCCATGTGCTTACTGGCCATTTGCATGTCTTCTTTGGAAGAATGTCTGTTCTGATCCTTCGCCCACTTCTAAATTGGGTTATTTTTCTTTATACTGTTGAGTTGTAAGAGTTCTTTTTATATTCTGGATTCAGGTCTCTTATACATGTGATATTTTGAAATCAAGAAGTGTGAGGCTTCCAGCTTTACTCTTCTTTATTAAGATTGTTTTTGCTATTCTGGGTTCCTTGAATTCCCATATGAGCTTTAGGATCAACTTGCCAGTTTCTTCAAAGAAAGCAGCTGGGCTATTAAATGACATCATGTTGCTTCTACAGACCCTTTTGAGAATGCTGCCTTCTTAACAATATAAAATCTTCCAATCCATGAATATGGTATGTTTTCCCATTTATTTCTGTCTTAAAGTTCTTGCAGTGATGTTTTCTAGTTTTTGGAGTATAAATTTTGCTCTTCTTTTGTTAAATGTATCCCTAGGCATTTCATAGTTTTTGAACCATTGTACATGGAATTGATTTCTTAATTTCATTTGTAGATTTTTTTTGCAGCTAGTGTATAGAAATATAACTGATTTTTGTACATTGGTTTTGTATCCTGCACCCTTGATGAACTCATTTATTAGTTCTAATGGTTTTTTAGTGGATTTTCTTAGGATTTTCTATATGTACGATCATGTCGTCCGAGCATATAATTGTACTATTTTCTTTCCAATCTTGCCTAATTGCCCTGGATAGATGTTCCAGTCGATCTTGAATAGAAGTGATGAGAGTGCAAATCTCTGTATCGCTCTTGATTTAGAAGGCAAGCTTTCATTATTTTACAAAGTATCACACCCACCATATACCACCAGACATAGTGTCTTAAATACATATCACTTAAGAACAAACATGCACTGTGAGCACTAAACACAGTATCTCACATGTATATCACAATACACAGACACTATCCACCACTTGCCTCACGGATGTACCACTAAACACAGTAGCACACACCATGTGTGACTAAACACAGTGTTTCATGTGGTAAAACATACATCACACACCACTAAACACAGTATCTCACATGCACCAGACACCACTAACCTCAGGGGCTCCTACATATATCACAAAAATACAGGTTTTCATAGATATCCTTTATCAGGTTGAGGAATTGTACTCCTACTTTACTTAGTTTTTTTTTTCCCCAATGAGAGAGGGTGTTGGACTTCATCGAATGATCTTTCTGTGTCTATTGAGATGATCCTATTCTTTCCTTTTATCTAAATCGATATGGTGTATAATACTAATTGATTTTCAGGTGTTTGGCTAGTCTTCCATTCCTGGAATAAATCCCACATTTTATGTTTTGCTGACTTTGCTTTGCTAGTACTTTGTTGAGGATTTTTGCATCTGTATTCGTAAGAAATACTGGTCTGTAGTTTTCTTTTTTGTGGTGTCTTTTTTGGTTTTGGTATCAGGATAATACTAGCCTTAGAGAATGATGGGGGATGTGTCCTCTCATACTTATTTTAAGAGTTTGTGAAGTATTGGTATTAATTCTTCTTTAAACATTTAATAGAATTTACCAGTGGAGCTATCTGGTCCTAAGCTTTTCTTTCTAAGTAGTTTTTTCTTATTAATAACTAAATCTCATTATTTGCTATAGATCTATTTATATTTTCTATTTCTTCATGAGTCAGTTTCAGCAGTTTCTTTCTAGGACTTTGTCCATTTCATTTATCTAACTTATTGGCAAACAATTGCTCATAATATTCTCTTATTATCCTAACATTTCTATAAGGTTGGTAGTAATGTTCCCTATTTATAGCTCCTAATCTCATGAAAGGCTTGTCAATTTTGCTGATCTTTTCAAAGAACCAACTTTGGTTTTGTTGATTTTTCTCTATTGTTTTTCCATTCTCTGTTTCATTTATTTTTACTCTAATCTTTACCATTTTCATTCTGCAGGCTATTTCAGGTTTCATTCACTCTTCTTTTTCTAGTTTCCTAATATATGATTTTTTGTTATTGGCTTAAAGTATATCTTCTTTTTAATATATGCACCTACAGCCATAATATTCCTCTAATCACTCCTGTAGCCGTAACCCATTAATTCTGATAATGTTAATTGATAATTAATAATAATCTGATAATTCTGATTGTGTTTTCATTATCATTCATTTCAAAGTAATTTCTAATTTACCTTGTGATTTTTCAACCCATTGGTTATTTAGAAATGTGTTAATTTCCACATACTTGTGAATTTCCTAAATATCCTTATGCTACTAAATTCTAATTTCATTCCACTGTGGCTGGAGAACATACTTTATATGATTCCAATCCTTTTAAACTCACTGAGGCTTATTTTATGGCCTAACACAATGTTATAGCCTAACACAATGTTACAACTTAGAAAATATTCTATGAGCCCTGGAAAAGAATGTGTTTTTTGCTCTTGTTGGGTGGTGTTAGGTCTAATTGGTTTATCGTGTTGTCCAAGTCATGCATTTCCTTGTTGACCTTTCTAGCTGCTTCACTGATTACTGAAAATGGGGTATTGAAGCCAACTATTTTTGTTGAATTGTCTATATCTTCCTTTAATTCTGTCACTTTGTGCTTCATTGGGGCTCTTTTATTAGGCCCTTACATATTTATAATTACAAAGGGTTAACCTTTTTATTATTATAAAATGCTCTTCCTTGTTGCAAGGGGCACTTTTTGCTTTAAAGTACATTTTATATGGTATTAGTGCCATTATTCTACTTCTCATTTGAAGACTATTTGTAGGGATTATCTGTTCCATTCCTTTAACATCTTTGAATTTAAATGGCACTTGAAACAGCATGTACTTAATGATTTTTTTAATCCATTGCCAATCTTGGCCTTTTGGTTGGACTATTTAATACATTTACATTTAATGTAATTACTTATAAAATATGAAGAAATTAATACATCTATAAACACATATATAAACACTTTAAAATTATTGTTTTATACACTTGCCTGTTAATTCCAACAGTATAAAAAAGTTACAAATAAAAAGAGTGAAAGTTTGCTGTCTTATATCTATGTAGTTACCTTTATTGTTATTCTTTATTTCTCCGTGTGGATTTGAATTACAGTCTATGTATTTGCATTTTGGTATGAAGGATTCCCTTTAGTATTGTTTGCAGGGAAGATATGCTAGCAGCAAATTTTTTAGATTTTGTATATCTGAGAGTATCTTAATTTCTCCTTCATTTTTGTGGGATTGTTTTGCTGATATGGAATTTTTAAGCTGACAGTCTTTGTCCTTCAGCACCTTTTTTTTTTTTTAAAGATTTTATTTATTTATTTGACACAGAGAGAGGCAGCGAGTGAGGAAACACAAGCAAGGGGAGGGGTATAGGGAGAAGCAGGCTCCCCACTGAGCAGAGAGTCCAATACAGGGCTGGATCCCACCCTGGGATCACGACCTGAGCCAAAGGCAGAGGCTTAATGACTGAGTCCCCCCCGCCCCGGGCACCCCTCAGCACTTCCAATATATCATTCCACTGTGTTCTGGCCTCCAGCATTTCTGATGAGATGCCAGCTGTTAGTGTTGAGGATTTCTTGTATGCGATAAGTCGTTTTTCATCTCCTACTTTTGGGAATCGCTCTTCAGCTTTAGTTTTCAACAGTCCTGTGTGCCGGGGTAGGCACCGTTGGAGTCCACCACACTCGGAGTTAGCTGAGCTTTCTGGATGTACAAATTAATGTTTTTCGTCAAATTTGGGAAATTGTCTGGCATTATTTCTTTAAACATTCTCTATCTCTCTCTTCTCCTCCTGATGTGTGTGTCCCACTAGAGTCTTAGACCCTGTTCACTTTTCATTATTTTTTCTTTCTGTTTTTCAGACTGCATGATCTCAAATGACTTATTTTCAAGTTTGCTGATTCTTTCTTCTGCCAGTTCAAATCTCCCTGCCACCTTTCAGGATTGTTTCATTTCCGTTGCTATACTTTTCAATGCCTGACTTTGTATTTGGTCCCTCTGCATAATTTCCACATCTTTATTGAAATTCTCCTACTATAATTTAGTTCTTTAGTGATGCCTTCCTTTAGTTCTCTGAGTATATCTATAAAAGTTGATTCTAAGGCTTTATCTAGTAAATTAAATCCAACTTCCTCAGCAACAGCCTCACTTGACTGCTTTTGTGGGGTACCTGGGGGGCTCAGTCCATTCAGCATCTGCCTTTGGTTTAGGTCATGATCCCCAGATCCTGGGATCGAGCCCCACACCCGGATCCTTGCTTAGCACGGAGCTTGCTTCTCTCTCTACCTACCACTCCCCCGGCTTGTGCTCTCTCTCTCTCTGTCAAAAAATAAATTAACATTTTTTTTTAAATTGACTGCTTTTTCTGTGTATGTGCAGACATTGTTTCATGTCCAGACATGAAAAATGTCTCATTATGAATCATAATTGTCTTTCTTGGAAACTGGACCTTTTATTTTATTTTGTTTTATATTTTGAAACTGGACATTTAAATAATATGATGTATCTGAAAATTAGATTCCCCCTCCCAGTATTTGTTGTCTGTCTGTGATGCTATTGTTGTCGGTTGGTGTAATGACTCTTCCAGACTCATTCTGCAAAGTCTGTATTTCTTGAACGTGCAGTGGGGAAGTCTCTATCCAATTAGTTTAGCCGAAGGCTGATAATTAGACAGAGATTTCCTTAAATGCCTTGTGAAGCAGATTCACAGCCTTTGACAAGAGGTTGTGTATGTGTGTGTGTGTGCACACGCGCGTGTGTCCTGTCAGGACTCCGATGCTCCAGTGCATGCCTACAACTCTGCCTTACCCTTCATTTCCTGCTTGCTCAGGGCCTCAAAGTGGGTCACAAGTAGACACTGGGGCCTCTTGGGCATTTCGTAGACATGTCCCCAGCCCTGCACATGCAGGTGTCTTTCAAAGTCCCAGAGTAAGTCAGAGATCATCAAAGCCCTCTGCGGACGTCTCATTCCCAAGCTTTTCCTTTCAAGTTCTTAGGTTGGCTTCTTGTTGCCTCCAACTGGCATTACCGCCTCAGAGAGCTATGATGTTAACCAATTGCAACTGGTTGGGGTTGTTTTTTTTTTTTTTTTTTTTTTCCCCAACAAATGCCCTGGGGATAGGGCTGTTGGCACAGGGTAAGCTCTGAGTCAGTTCAAATAAAAACGAGCCCTTGAGAGTGGAGATTTTTAAGGAGCTGCCAGACAGATAAATGGTGAAGGTTTTCTGTGTTGGGGGAAGTTCAAACCTATTCTGGCCCCTCTGGCAACTTCTAGGCTGGTGGTTTTCACACGTACTCTAGTTCCAAGTCTACTGCAGAGAGGAGAGGAGGGATGAGAAAGGAGTAAGTTAAAATGCCAGAAATCGTTCTGTTTCTGCCTAGTTTCCACTGTTTCTCATCAGTAAGTCCTTCTCAGGTTTTAGCAAGACTTGGGTGAATTTCTAGAATTCTAAAACAGTTGATTTTGACCATTTTTGCCAGTGTTTCTGTTGCTTTTATGGAGGAGATTTCCAGAGACTTTTACTTGGCCTCTGGAAGGGCTTCTGTCCGTATTTATTTTTTCCCAGGATACAGGATAGATCAGAGTGTAATAAAAGTCATAATACAGAGAGTAATTCTCAAACTATTTCAGGTATAGTGTAGGATAGAGCAAATGCACAAGTATGTTGATTTTGCCGAGAGCTAGGATTCTCACGGCAGCAGAAGGAAGGCACAAGTACAGAAGGATGAAGGCGCAGCGGTATCTGTTGAAGGTGAATTGGTCGTGTTAATATCAGCGTATGATCTCTAAAACTGTGTATTTTTTTAAGAGCTCATGATTTTTGCTCCATCTACTGGAAGGGCTTAGAAGCACCCAGATGCAGTGAACACATCTGGCACCCAGTTCATCCAAATACCATGCTCCACTAAAGAAAAAAGGAGGAGGAGGAATATTTGGAGACATAGATGATCCCAGGCAGGGGCAGGGAAAAGGGAAGGTGAGCCTGAAACATATTTTGTGCCAGAAAGCAAAGAAGACTAAGACCAAGTAAGTTCAAAGTCTCGCAATGGCATGGATGGAACCAGAAGGTGTAATGCTGCGTGAAACGAGTGAGCCAGAGAAAGACCCGTCCCGTATGATCTCACTCCTATGTGGAGGTTAAGAAACAAAACAAACGCCTAAAGAAACAGAGACAAACCAAGAAAGAGACTCTTCACCGTAGAGAAGAAAGTGATGGTCACCAAAGTGGAGGCGGGTGAGGGGATGGGGGACACAGGGGTGGGAATTCAGGAGGACACTTGCCGCCATGAGCACTGGGTAATATACACAGGTGTTGAATCCCTATGTTGTACACCTGAAACTAAGATAACATTATGTGTTAACTACACCAGAACTAAAATAAAAAATAAAAGGCAGATTTTCAAAAAAGAAGCAATCAGTGGTTGGAGCAACCAGAGAGAACACCTGCTTCTAACACCTAAGGCAGTCGCTCAGGTACGAACCTCTGTGACCACTCCTGGTGGGTTTGAGTATCCGTGTTTTAATTTGGACCATCCCAAATATCTTCTGGATCTGATATAAAAATAATTCCAGCCATTTCGCCCTGACAGGGTCACTTTATTTTATTTTCCTCTTAATTTCATGTATTTGAGGGAGAGATCCCAAGCAGGAGGGGCAGAGAGAGAGGGAGAATCTGACCGTGGAGCCTGATGTGGGGCTTGATCTCCTGACCCTGAGATCACGATCTGAGCTGAAACCAAAAGCTGGCTGCTTAACCAAGACTGTGCCACCCAAGTGCTCCAACATTATTTTTATAGATCATACACTGAAACTTTAAAATTTTCGACTGCACGAATAGGTACCAGATGCTTCTGCACATTTAGGATTAGGTGTGTAAGGGACGAGGGAGGGGTGGGTTGTGTAGGGAAGGTGGTGGGCAGAGACGTTATAATTCACTCCTATCCCAGTGGAGGAAACATAGTACCTGCATGATACAAAAGCCACTTATCCACGTGTGAAGAATATCTGAATGAACTAGGAAAAGCATTCATTCCAAGCTGGTATCCAAGTTGGTGTCATCCTTTCTGAAACCAGTTACAAACTATATTATCCAGAACATGTGGCAAAGAGCTCAGACATACACTAGCAATATAAATGATACACAAAGACTTAATGTTATCCTATCCATTCCTCTCCTAGCAACTGACAACAGAAAGACCAGCAGTATCACAGGGAATTAAAGAGGCGAGGGTAGAACCACAATGTGCGGCCGTGGGAAATACACATGGTCACTGAGTGAATGGGAAGGGGCTCAGATTCTGGGGGGCAGGGCAGGTAAATACACTCTCCTCCCACCGGACCTGCGGTCATCAACAAAGCTGGAAGAAGCCATGCTGGTGAGAGTACGGAGAAATGAGCTCTCTCACACTCACCGGGTGCATGTGAAATAAAATAACTTTTCGTGCAAGGATCTTACTGTATGTATTAAAAGTTTAAGTACAAAAAAAAAAAAATCGGGGGCACCTGGGTGACTCAGTGGGTTAAGCCTCTGCCTTCAGCTCAGGTCATGATCCCAGGGTCCCCGCATCGGGCTCTTTGCTTAGCAGGGAGCCTGCTTCCTCCTCTCTCTCTGCCTGCCTCTCTGCCTACTTGTGATTTCTATCTGTCAAACAAATAAATAAAATATTTTTTAAAAAATCGGTCTTGGGGCGCCTGGGTGGCTCAGTGGGTTAAGCCGCTGCCTTCGGCTCAGGTCATGATCTCAGGGTCCTGGATCGAGCCCCACATCGGGCTCTCTGCTCAGCAGGGAGCCTGCTTCCTCCTCTCTCTCTGCCTGTCTCTCTGCCTGTTTGTCATCTCTCTCTGTCAAATAAATAAATAAATAAATAAATAAAATCGGTCTATTTCTACCAGTAGCAAGTAATAAAAACCATTGCGTTTCTCAAAAAAAAAAAAAAATAGTTTAAGTACGTGCACACCTAGCGACAGCAATCCCACTGCTGGAAATCTTTTACAACAAAAATATATCGTAAAAGACGTCTTTGCAAGCACCAGTAGAAGTAAACGGGGTTTTTTAAAGTTTTATTTATTTACTTATTTGAGAGAGTGTGCACAAGTTGGTGGGGGGAGGGACAGAGGGAGAAGCAGACTCCCGGCTGAGTGTGGAGCCTGGTTCAGGACTCGATTCCAGGACCCTCGTAATGGACTGAGCCACCCGGCACCCCACCAGAACAAGGAAGTTTGTTGTGCATTGTTTACGGTACGGGGCAAACAGCAAACGACTTCAGTGGTTATCAATAGGGATATTTTTATTGCATGAAATACATTCAGGGGACCTGGCTGGCTCCGTCAGAAAAGCATACTTGGGACTCTTGACCTGGAATCATGAGCTCGAGCCCCATGGCGAGCTCAAATAGTAAACAAACAAACAAACTTAAGAAAAAAAGAAATACATTCTTACCATGGAGTAGTAAATTCCATGGAAATTGTGATTTTATTCTATTTTTTGACCTGGAGATATGGCTGCTATATAATCAAGTAAAAAAGCAAGTTTGTGTATGCACATACACTGCATGCAATGTGCGTAAAATTCTATATCCAAAAATCACACACAGAGGCACCTGGGTGGCTCAGTCAGTTAAGCATCTGACTCTTGGTTTCGGCTCGGGTCATGATCTCAGGGTCCTGGGATCAAACCCTGCATCTAGCTACCTACTCACTGGGGAGTCTGCTTCTCCCTCTCCCGTTGCCCCTCCTCCTGCTCATGGTCTCTCTCTCTCTCTCAAATAAATCAAATCTTTTTTTTTTTAATTTATTTTTTTAAAGATTTTATTTATTTATTTGACAGAGAGACAGATCACAAGTAGACAGAGAGGCAGGCAGAGAGAGAGAAGGAAGCAGGCTCCCTGCCAAGCAGAGAGCCTGATGCAGGGCTTGATCCTAGGACCCTGGGATCACAACCTGAGCCAAAGGCAGAGGCTTTAACCCACTGAGCCACCCAGGCATCCCAAATAAAATCTTTTTTAAAAGTAAGAGAAAAACATCTATAAAAGTTGTAGAGATTTGGGGATTTGGGGAAGTTTGAATATACACTGTATATTAAATGATCCTAATTATTAATTTTCTTAGATGGAAAATCCTTATTCCAGTCTTAGGACATACACACTAAAATACTTAAGGGAGAAGTATCATGGTGATTGAAACTTGCTTTCAAATGGTCCAACAAAAAATGGTGGGTAGGGGTGGGAAGATGGGTGAGGAAGAGACAGACAGACAGACAGAAAGTACAAATGTTGGCAAAATGCTAGAGGCTGATGGATTTCACGGAAGACCCCAGGGGTGTTCATAGTTACTATTCATCCAACTTTTTGGTAATCTTGAAACTTTTCAGTCAGTCAAGGAGAAATATAATAAAGGTCACAGAGAAAAAAAATTGGACACGGAAGCTGGAAATCACGGAGGGAGGAAAGGTCATGGAGGAGAGAAGGCTGTCAGGACAGAGTCCTGGGGAAGCAAAGCAGGTTGAGAAAAGCCCGGGAGTGTGCGGTGCAGGAAGCTCGAGAAGAAAGTGTTTCCACAGCACAAAGGGCTGCGGAGAAGTCCAATGAGAGGCCACCAGGACACGCAACAAACATTGGCTTCAGCAAGACTGAGGGCTTCGGTGGCCTTGGAAAAACAGTGAGAACAAGAGCCTAAATGGCTTGCGGGAAAGCTGGAGTCGAGGAGGAGGAATGCAGGAAGAGACATTGTAAGGATGAGCTTTGTTTGGGGAAGGGGACAGAAGTGGGGGACAGAGTCGGCAGGGGAGGGGGCGTGGAGCATCTTCTTGTCCGTTTGTGTTTCTGAAGGTGAAGGGCAGATGCAGCTCCACAACCACAGGAAGGACCGCGCAGCCCACGGAAGACAGGACAGTGCAGGGGTGACCCCCGAGTGGCTGAGAGGCCGTGGCAACCGGAGCATCCTGGGGAGATAGAGGGGCTGGGGAACCTCTGGATGCGACCGTCTCTGCAGGGAGCACAGCCACTGGGCCGAGGGGGAGACGCTGGAGAGAGAAATTCAGAAGGTGGAACCTCAGAAGGTAGAAACACGAATTTGCTCGGAGGGTGATCAATGGTCACACTCGGGCCGTGTCGCCGGCTCAGCGGATGCAGTAAACGGGAAGTGAGTTCAATCAACGCGGGGAGCCCGTGATGTCCCACAGCATCGTGCTGTCTGGGTGCAGGCGCAGAGTGAGATGGCAGCGGGGGCCCACCAGCGGCCTTGACTTCTCTAATTTTTATGGACCACTCAGAACCCACGCCCTCTCCTCCGTTTCCTAGCGTGGAGCCCCTTCCCTTGCAGACAGGACAGAGCACCTGGTCCCGCCCAGCCACTAAACACACTGACTTCGGTTCTGGGCAGGAGCCACGGAAGACACAGAGGTGGCATCAGCCGTGGCAGCAAGGCCAGTGCTGTCCTCCCGTGAGCAGGGAGCAAGGGCCCTGCAGCCTCTGGTAGCAAAGATGTCCCCTCAGGCCGCTTCTATGCCAAACCTTTGGTTGTGGGTCTTGGCCTGGGACGGTCAACCTGGGTCTCCAGCTCGCCCAGGAATCCTTTGAGTCAACCGATGTCTACACAGCGCATGTGACGTCATTTATAAAATGGCACGTCAGCGATTGTAAAACCACCGGGTTCCGTTACAGATGACGTGAGCACGTTCGGGTTCCCAGAACTAGTGTACTTTGCAGCCTAAATGAACAAATACGGTCTGTGCTAGTAATTACACTTTACAGGTTTTCTGGTTACCCCAAGCCCTGTGGTTAAAGGTTACATTCCTGTGACATTAAACAGGAACAAAACAGCTCTTGTGCTCTAACAGATGGGTGTCTCACGGGGCCTCTCCGGGTCCTTGTCCTTGGATGCCAGTAAACACACCGGGAGAAACTGCCGTCCCGATGCAAAGGAAGCAAGCGTGTAAGGGTTAATCCTAAATGAGATCTCTGGTCACAGCGGGCTGCTCTCCAAAACCACGGACTTCTCCTTCCTTCTCTAGCTCAGAGGACAATAGCCAGGACAACACCGCTTGAACTTGGGCCAAATGTGTCTCCTTTCCAGCCTTCTCATCAATACTCTTGTGGCCAATAGTAACGTTTGATTTTAAATAAGGCTGGATTAAAGTTTTGAATCTTGTAATTTTGAGTCTACATTACTAGCAATGTACCTTCCCTCCCTCCTTGCTTGCTGTCCCTTTGCCCTGGCTAGAACCCTCAGATCATCATTAAGTCGCAGAAGTGAGGGGCACCCGGGTGGCTCAGTAGGTTGAGCGTCTGACTCTTGATGTCTGCTCCGGTCATGCTCTCAGGGTCGTGCGATCAAACCCCGCGTGGGACTCCCCCTCGCGGCAGGGTCTGCGGGACATTCTCTCCCTCTGCCCTCAACAATCCCACTTCAGCTTCTCAGAGCCCCTACAACAGGTTTTGGTTTTTGGGGTCTTGGTTTTTTTTTTTTTTTTTTTTTTTTGGTTTTTTGGTTTTTTTGGTCTGTCTTCACTTTGCAAATGAGGAATGCCAGCCTTCAAGAATGTAAAGGTTGGTTTTGAGTTTGAAGTCACACAGCTAATTCGCAAGGGCCGCTAGTCCAAACCCTTCCCAGGGTACTCCCGGCTACTGGATTTTGCCGAGTTTGCTTTTTGTAGTAACTCAAGGTCTTCGAGAGAAGTAATGATACTTTCCTGCATTTACATTTACATAATGTAAATCACTCGGTCGATGGGGATGGATCTTAGATTAAATTTAATAATAAATTTTTGTTTAAAAAATGTTTTTAAGGATTTTATTTATTTGAGAGAGAGAGAGAGGACAAGCAGGGGGAGAAGCAGAGGCGGAGAGAGGAGCAGACACACCACTGAGCAGAGACCCCGAAGCGGGGCTCTATCCCAGGACCCTGAGATCATGACCTGAGCCGAAGGCAGAGGCTTTAACCCACTGAGCCACCCAGACACCCTAAGAGAAAGTTTTTAACTAAGTTTTAAAAAGCACTGAAGCTTTGTAAAATAACTTTTCTCACTTATATAATAGTGTTCATTTTGGTAAAAGATTAAAATACCATAAAAATGAATGGCTAAGAATGGTAAGGATGTTCTAAAACCATTGCTTGCAGAGAAATGGGTACATGCTTTACACACTACACAGAAAATTACTTTTTAATTTAACATTTTTATTTTTTTAGAATGTTATACTTATTATGTAATTTATTATATAATTTTATTCAAGAGAGAGAAAGCAAGCAATAGGGCACAATCGGGGGGAAGGGCAGAGGGAGGGGGAAGCAGGCTCCCCACTGAGCCAAGAGCCCGATACAGGACTCGATCCCAGGACCCTGGGATCATGACCTGTGCCGAAGGCAAAGGCTTTAACCTGCTGAGCCACCTAACTGTTTTCATCTTAGTACTTATGGGCCTAATTCATTTTTGCAGTATTTTATTTTACTGTATAAACACACTATATATTACCCTACTGATTAATACTTGACTTCTTCACTCAAACCAATGCTGCATTGACAGGGGTTTCATAGTACGGCTTCAGCCCATGTATCTCAACAAACTTCATCCCCTTAACTAAGCTGAATTTACGAAGTGGTGGTAGATTTAAACACATCTTTGCCAAAAGTGTCTCCAAAATGATCTTGCCAGTCTACACCCCATCAAAAGTGTGTAAAATGTACCCACTTCGCTATGCACTGGTTAACACTGCATGTTCCTTGGCAATCTGATCGGTGAGAAATGATACAAAGTTTTACTTTGCATTTCTCTGACTACCACTTTACTTCTAAGTTACTTGTCTGATCATTTCTTTTTATCTGTCTTTGTCCCTGGGTAATATCCCACTGAATGGATGTACCACAGTCGTTGATCCGTTTGGCCTGAGTTTCTTTAACTGGTGTATCTTCTTTTCATTCACTTGCAGGAGCCCTTCACGGATTACAGAGAGCAATCCTTTGTTACATGGGTTACAAATATCTTCTCCCTTTGCTACATGGGTTACAAGTATCTTCTCCCTTTGTTACATGGGTTACAAATATCTTCTCACTTTGTTACATGGGTTACAAATATCTTCTCCCTTTGTTACATGGGTTACAAATATCTTCTCCCAGACTTGTGCTAATCTTCTCACTTCTAGTATCTATCCCAGTAGGGAAGATTTTGGTTTGTCCTATAAAGTCCAGCTGGTAAATAATTTATGTATGGCTCCTAATCTTTATAAATTCCTGTCGTATCTTGTCACTTAACTCCGCTGAGCTCCGTCTTAAACGATGAGTGCAGTCCGCAAGGCGAGGGCGGGACAGCATTGCAAATGGAGAAACCAGAGAGGAGCGCCCACAGAGGAGAGCGAATGCCAGGTTCTTCTGTGGGCTGGCTTCCTTCCAGAGTGCATTTCTGCCCCAGGGCAATGTGACTGTCCTTGCTGGGCTCCAAGTAACCTTCTGTCTAGTGACAGGGCAGAGGCCAGAGGGAAACTAAGTGTGAGGCTTAGGTCTGCCTTCACTTGGTGGGTTACCTTGGCTAAGTCACCAAGGCCCACCAAGGCTCATGTCATGTATCCATCCACCCATCACCCATCACCCATCACCCATCCATCCATCCATCCATCCAATCCATCCTTCTATCTACCCTATTTATTTATTTATTTATTTATTTATTCATTTGTTTGTTTATATACATATCTCCATGCCCAACGTGGGGCTCGAACTCACGATCCTGAGATCAAGAGTCCCACGCACGCTCTTGGAACTGAGCCAGCCAGGTGCCCCCAAAATATCTTGTCGTTCATGGCAGAATCAGCAAAAATGGGCAGATCAGGCGGTGAGAGCAAATTTCTTAACGAATCCAGGACAATTCTGAATCCACCAGCACAACGTCTGGCCCAGAGCATGTGCAGGAAACGTAGTTGTTGGAACACACCTGATGTAGGAGTATCCATTTCCCCATCACTAAAGTGAGGAGGAGGGGTCCCTGGGGGGCTCAGCTGTTAAGCATCTGCCTTCGGCTCAAATCATGGTCTCAGGATCCTGGGATCGAGACCTGCATCGGCCTCTCTGCTCAGCGGGGAGCCTGCTTCCCCTTCTGCCTCTTACCGCGCTCTCATGCTCTCTCTCTCACTCACTCTCTCTAATAAATAAATAAAATCTTTAAAATAAAAAATAAAAAAAATAAGTGAGAAGGATAATCCTTGGGCCGGGGCTGCCCGGCAGATCAAATCCTGCCCTATGCATGTCTCAAGGTCCCCTGCAAGTGTCCCTTCTCCCGGGGGGGTGAGAGGTCGGGGGGACACCTCCCGGCTGGTTCCTCCACCCCCATCCCTGACCTCCTATTTAGCCTCATCCCACAGTCAGCGGAGCCCGACATAGCAAGTCGGCTTGCTCATCCATCCGGAGATGATCACCACCTGTCGCAGGTCTCACAGAATCCCTGACCTTGTGCCTCCTGTTGATGCCACATCCCCGTGATGCGGTTACTCCGGAACTAGAGGTTCTCCCTACTTCGCTCAGATCAGGTGGAAGCTGGCAGGACAGAAGAGATCAAAATGTCCCGAGTCCGTGGCAGGCGGCAGGTGGCAGTGAGGGACCACAGGGATAGACCCCCCCACCCCCAACCCCCTCCCCAGAACTCACCATCATGTTCGGACCCTCTGATGCATGCTCCGGTCTCCACTCCCTGGTCTGCAGCCAGAGCTCTGCTGAAGATGCCTCGGCAGATCCTTGCTGCCTGAATGAGTGAAGGGGCGAGAGTGAGGGACTGGGTGTGGCCGGGTCCTCCAGCCACAGCCGGCTGGCGTTCAGAAGCCGGTGGAAGGTTCCCTGCAGAGCTCCCCTTGGGGGAGACACGTCCAGCGGGAACGCACCCTTTAGGGATGCTAGTCCCCGTGCCCAGCACTCATCCTTGTCTCTGGCTTGGGGTTTGGTCCCCCCTTTCACCGGACCACACACACACCTTCTCTTCCCCTCAGTCCTCGGGGTGGGACTTGTTCCCCGAGTGGCCTCTTGCGGGCCCAGGGGAGGCACATGTCTCCGGCTCTGGCCCTGAGCACACACAGGAAGCCGGCCGGCCGGCCAGCTGGGATATATTTAGGTTTCAGTCATCTGACTGGGCCACCCATGAATCAGGGCACAGTGGCAGCTGTGGCATTTCGGGAGTGAGTGAGGGGGGACCAGGGCCGTGAGGAAGTGGGCAGGAAAGTGGGCACGAGGCTCCTGGAAGCCAGTCTCAGGGCCGGGACAAAAGTGTATGGCTTCCATTAAAGCTAGGGAGGAGAGGTCGGACCCCAGGAAGAACGTGACCTTAGAGATCAGTGCCGGGCCTGTGTGGAGAAAGGGGGTGCCCAGGAACGAGCAGAGAGGGTAGCTCAGCTGGCCGGACCCTCTGCCCCGGCAGCTGGGCTGGGGCCCGGTCTGAGCCCCTTCCTGCCGGGTGAGCCGCTGGGGACAGGGGCTCTTCCCGCGGGCTGCGGCCACAGGACCCCCCCACACAGGGAGAAACCAGGAGGAAGCAGACGGGCCAGAGCACTTTACTTTCACGCCCCAGGGCCCTCCTTGCGCCACCTGATTCATCGAATTGCTTCCCGGGAGCCGGCAGTAACTCCGTGGTCCGTGGTCCAGCTGCCTTTCCTCCCTTTCCTCTAGATCGCATCCCTATTCCTCTAGATCGCATCCCTAGCCCCTGGCGGGCCATCGCAGGGTCCCTGACCTGGCTTTGCCCCCTCTTGGTGGCGCTGCCCTCGCCCTCGGCCCCGCTCATCCCCACCCCCCAGTCTTCGTTCAGAGTCTCCCGTTCAGACACCCAGCCTTCCCCACCAGACTCGCCTTTTAAAAAATAAAAAACAATAAAATAAAGTAAAAGCAAAGTAAAATAAAACGATATAATAAAATATAAAATAAAGTAAAAGTAAAAGAAAATAATAAAATCAAAAAGCTTTACCGTGCATTATCAACATAAATAAACTGCACGTCTTTCAAGTGTACAACGTGGTAAACCTCGACACAGAGGTATACAGAAACCAACACCACAGTCAAAGTGACAAGCCCACCCATCACCCCGAAAGTTCCCTGGGCCCTTGGTCACCCCTTCTCCCCACTTCTCTCCCTCCTGCCCCCCATAGCCACAAACACCGACACACGCCCCATCCATGCAGGTCAGTTTGCAGTCGGTGTGGGGGGGGGTCACGCGTGGATGAGCTCACAGGCTACCCCCTCGCCTGCCTTCCACCACCCAGCGCAACTGCCCTGAGTGTCCCCCCTGTGGGGCACATCCCCAGCTCTCCTTCCACTGCCAAGTTTAATCCTTTTCCGCCACTGAACGGGCTAGTTTGCTTGTCCACATGCTTGCTGCAAACGTTTCGGTGCCTCCGGGTTTTTGACCCTGACAAGCCGCCCTGCACGCCGGTGCACGAGGCTCGGGAGAGCCTCCACACTTTCCTCGCGGACACCCAGGGGACCTGTGGGCGGTCACGGCAAGCGCAGGCTTCACTTTTCAGAAACTACCACGCTGTTTCCCAGAGCACTGGCTCTGTCCCACCAGTGGGACATGAGAGGGCCCGGTCCCCCATGTCCCAGCCAGCGCGTAGACAGCCGGGCTCCCTCCTTCCAGCCACCCTGACCAGTGCATGGCTCCCTCCTGGAGCACCCAGTTCTCGGCCCTCCAGCCCCTAAGGGTGGCGGGGAGCTTTCATGGGCGTGTTTGCCAGGTGATAGGAGGTCCGTTCAATGTTTTCCCCGTCTTGAATTGAATTGATTTCCTACTGTGAAGTCTTCAGACGCGCTGCACACAAGGCTTCATCCGATACACGACCTTCCGGTACCCTCATCCAGCCTGTGGCTCATCGTTTCAACTCTCTTAACAGCATCCTCAGAAGAGAAATTCTCATCTCAGTGACATCCAATGTATTGATCTTGTTTTTCTTATTTATTTATTTAAATTAATTAATTTATTTATTTGACAGAGATCACAAGTAGGCAGAGAAACAGGCAGAGAGAAAGGGGGAAGCAGGCTCCCTGCTGAGCCGAAAGCCAGATGTGGGGCTCGATCCCAGGACCTTGGGTTCATGACCTGAGCCAAAGGCAGAGGCTTTTAACCCACTGAGCCACGCAGGCGCCCCTTGATCTTGTTTTTCTGTTACAGATACTTCTTTGGACATCATCGCTGAGAAACCTATGGTGAACCGAAGTCAAGAAGATTTTGTGCCACGTTCGTTCATTTTGACAGTTTACTTCTGCGATCTGTCTCGAGTATTTTGGTTTGGTTCTGTCTGTGTGGCGATTGTGGGGTTCTGTCTGCGTGGGGTCATGCAGTATCGTCCCCCTGTGACGGGGCTTATTTCATGCAGCATAATGTCCTCAAGGCCCATCCGTGTTGCAGCAGGTGTCAGAATTCTTCCTTTTTAAGGCTGAATAATATTCCACCATCGGGACAGTCCACATTTTGCTTGCCTGCGCCTCTGTCAATGGACGCTTGGGCTGTTCCCGCTTGTCGGCTGAACAACACTGCTGTGAACACAGGGGCATCAACATCTCTCTGAGATCTTACCCTCAATTCTTCGGAGGACACGCCTACCAGGATAATTGCTAGATGACTTGGTGGGTCATTCTATCTTTAATGTTTTCAGGACCTGCCCTGCATTCTTCCAAGACCAGCTGCACCGTTGTCCGTACCCACACGGTCAGGACACAAGGATTCCAATCTCCTCGCATCTTGTTCAACACTGGGCATTGTCTGTTTTTTTTTGGGGGGGGGGGGTGAGTTTTAATAGTAACCATCCTGATGGGTGTGAGGGTATCTCACTGTGGTTGTTTTGTTTTGTTGCTTTTTAACAAGACATGGAGCCTGACGTAGGGCTTGAACTCAGGACCTGAGCCAAAATCAAGAGCTGGACGTTCAGCTGGCTGAGCCCCTCACTGCTGCCCATTGATTCCCATTTTTCTATCAGTGATCAACAATATCGCGCATCCTTCCACGGGCTTCTTGGCCATTCGCCTACCTGCTTTGGTAGAACATCTGCTCCACTCTTCTGTTTCTAAGTTGGGTTACTGGGTGTTTTTAGTGGCTGGAATATCCAACCGGTACCAAGTGAAGTGAAAAGTAGGAGGAAAAAGGTCGGTGTGCGGTGAGGGCTGAAGGAGGGACTCTGCCCGGGACCCCTTTCCCCGTGGGGGCTTTCAGCTCTCAGTCGCACCTGCTGCCCCCTACCGGCGCCTGACCGCGAGATGACCTCCCAGCAGAGACTGCCAGGTGGGTGGGCGCCTGCCCCTGAGTCGGCCCCACGCGGGGGTGAGCGCGCCACCTACCGGCGGGACTGAGCCTTGGTCACTTCCCTGAGAATCCCGGCTGGGGCCCCACCAGCAAGACCCCAGCCTCTGAGACTGTCTTTAGCTCTGTGAGTTCTGAAGGGCTTCCTCCCCCCGCCCCACGTTTTGGGGGTGCCAGAGCAGAGAGCACAGTGGGGGGGTAACCCAGAATGTCCCCCAAGCAGGATTCCCTCACAGGGTCCTCGGGATTCCCACTGGGGTAACCTCTCTTTCCTGGGTCCGGCTCTGGCCCGTTTGCCTCGGCATTCAGGGCCTCCCAGCCGTGGAGACCCAAGGGACTTGCTTCGACTCTAGCCCTGCGCCCTGGGGGTGCTGTACGGTCCAACCTTGCATCGTGGCCTCGCCTTCCCGGCTGTCCCTGAAGTCAGCCCTGGGGTCTCTCCCGTCTGACTTTCCCCGCGGAATTCTGCAGGGACCCAGGTCGCAGGTCTGGATCTTGGCTGAATCCCAGAGGCTCACGCCAGCATCTCTCGGAAACAGGAGGCCCTTCCTCCTGCGAGTCTGGAGTTCTCTGGAGGCCCGCCCTCTCTCCGAAGCTCCGTCCGCCTGCTCTTCTCTGATCCCCCGCCTCAGCCCTGCCTCCTCTCACGTACAGAAAATGTTGTGTTTCAGTGGAAAATCATCCCTAGAGGACCTCCACTCTGCGTCTTGTGGTCCCAGTTCTCCGTGACGTGTAGACACCTGACGGCAACGGGAAAATAATTCTCGTCTGTAGACAGGGCAATTATGTCCCAGCCTGCACAGGCCGACCTGACTCTCCTCCTTGCCTCCCAGGCTCTGTGGAAAACCCAGCCCGGCACACGATGTGCATTCGCTCCAATGTTCCTGCTCTGTGAGTGGCTCTGTTTGTTTGGCTTTTCTTCCTTTTTCTTCTTTTGCGTTACAGTATCATCGACTATATTCCCTATGTCGTACTTCTCATCTCTGTGACAGGACTTCCTTTGAAACCTGTTAAACCATCAACTTGGTTTCCTCACCGATTAATGGGAAGAACACAATCTTTAACAGGTAGCTCAGTCTGTTAGGTGCCTAACTCCTGATTTCCGGCTCAGGGCAGGATCTCAGGGTCCTGGGATCGAGCCCCACATCGGGCTCTCTGCTCAGCGGGGAGCCTGCTTCCCCCTCTCTCTGCCTGCCTCTCTGCCTGCTTGTGATCTCTGTCTCTCTCTCTGTGTCAAATAAATATATAAATAAATAAAAATTATCTTTGAACACCCGACTGGGTAGGTCCCTGTACCCAGAAAATACAGCTCTCCAGCACGGAAACCTAAAGGGGCCCTTTTGGGGGGTGGGGACAGCAGGTAGTGCCTTGGTTCCCCTTCCAGTGCCCTGTGGGCTCCCAGGGAGACTTCAGCTCTGTGCCCTGGTCCCCACCGGCTGCAGCCCGTGTGACTGGTGAACATGCCGTGAAGGTGAAGTTGAGATTTTTCTGGATGGGGCTGGGGGGGGTGCTACACTCACAAGTGTAGCTTGGTGGCCGGGCCATCCATGCACTTGCCGGGGGGAAATGGTAGGCTTGTTGAGGTTTCAAAAATGCTTTAGGCTTTTTCAAGAACAAGTCGCTGCTGGGGGCTGGGAGAGTTTGCATTTCATGGGGACAGAGTTTCCACCGGGGATGATGAGGAGTTCTGGAGACAGATGATGGTGACGGCCGCATGACACTGTGAATGCTCCAGTGTCCCCGAGCCAAGCGCCTGCAACAGTAAGATGGCAGCCTCTGTGTGAGGTACGTTTCGCTCCAATAAAAAAAAAAAGGAGAGCAAATCGCTCGTTTCCATACTGCTCTGGGTGGTTTCCTGGGGGGAACGCTGATAGGGCAGGTTCACAGCTCCTCCGAGACTGAACTTTCTATGCACACGACCTTTAAAAATAAACCTTCCTCCTCCCACCGGCCCCCACCTCAGCTCTCAACCAAACAACAACAATGGGACCTAACATCTAGAAGGTTCCAGGGAGCACCGTGGAGGCAGTAAGAGGGAGCACCGGGGCGAGGGGACACTGGTCTGTCAACAGGACACTTGCTGCTGTTCTGAAAGGGTTGTGTTGGGCAGCAAAGGACAGAAACCCTCGGGAGCCAGCTTAGGCATAAGTGCGCCACAGGCTGGGGGGCTCCCGGGGGCACTGGAGGGGTGTCCATTCCTGTTGCTGCCATAGCTCTGACCATCAGGAGTCAGAAGAGGTCAGCAGGACTGTTCCTCTTGGAGGCTCTCGGGGACGATCAGATGGCCACTTCTTGCCTCATCCCAACCACTCACTTCTAGGGTCATAGCTCTGCCTCCTCGGAGGGGACCTTGGTGATGACCATGGCCCCACCTGGGTCCCTTTGCCCAAACAAGGTGACATATTCATGGGTCCTGGGAATTGGGGGCCCATGAAATGTGGAGGCAAGGACAGGACTGTGAGGGTTCCCCAAGCCCTCTCAAAGGGATCTGTACCTCCAAGAATGGGGACAGTGGGTGGGGACCCCCTCGTCTCCAAGAGATGGCTGCTGCCTGCCACACTGACCTTGCCTGTCAGTGAAGATCCCACCTCGATGACCTCGGGGTAGGGACAGGAGGGCGAGGGGCTGCCTGGCTGTGGTTGGGGATGGCAGAGCTGCCCCGGGGGGGCTGAGGGAGGACTCCCGGTTCCCGTACATGCTCTGGCTTCCATGCCCCTCTCATAGCACTTTAAAGACGAGTTCTTGTTTTTGTGATTTACGAATGTACCCAAATCTCCTCAGACCATTAAAAGAATACAGTGTAAATCTCCAGGAAGCCCATCAACTCAGCGGCAACCACCGGTAACATACAGGTGTTTGCCTTTCTTGACAGGTTCAAGTATATGATTTATAATGTCATTATACATGCGACTTTATGATCTGCCTTATTCGTCCCGTAAATAAGTTGTGGTCGTTGCTCTACAACAGTAAGTGTGGAATTACAAGTCCATTTCAATCAGCGCACAAGGTTACACACAATTACATATTTAACGAGGACATGGTTGATTGCCAAATCGCTCCTAACTTCTCACTATGATAAATAACACCCCCCGAGCCCCTTTTCCACTTGTCTAGGCATCTCCTTAGAGTATATTTCTTTTTCTTTTTTGTTTTTTTTTCCCACAGAGAGAAAGAGAGAGCAGGGGGAGGGGCAGAGGGAGAGAGAGAGAATCTCCAGCAGGCTCCACACTGAGCAGGGAGCCTGACGCGGGGCTCGACCCCAGGACCCTGAGATCGTGACTTGAGCCAAAGCCTAGAGTCAGGCGCCTGACTGACTGAGCCATCCAGGCGCCCCGCATCTCATTTCTTATTAGCTTGTAAGAGATGCTCTCAGATTAGAAACCCTGGCCCACGTCCCATTTTCATTCCAACTGTCATTCCCCATTCAGACGTCCACCTCGCAGTGGCGCCCCTGACCCTGTCGTCCTCCACGGACTTTAACATCAAACCCATCAATGCCTCCTTTTATGATTCCTGGGTTTGTGGCAAACTTAGGAAATCCCTCCCCACCCATGATGATTTCAAGAAGAAGAGTATCTCTATTTGCCTCTGGTACTCCTCTCCACTTTCACGTCTTAAAGTTAGATCTTTGCTGTAGCTGGAATGTGTTTCCTGGGAGACTGGGGTCCAGCTAGGAAGTTTTTTGAAATGACGCGGCAGGACCATGAAATGAGTCGCCCACCTTTTCCGTGCTGATCTGAACCACCACCCCTGGCATCTTCTAAATTCCCAAGTACACTAGAGCCTAGCTCTGGGCTTTGCTGTGATCACTGCCATAATTGTCCTGACTGTACTAACCCACTTCCTTGCCTTTGTCCCTGTCGGACTGGGAGCCATTTGGAGCTGGGGACTGGGTCCCGTTCCCCATGGCTCTCAGTCACCGTGCAGACATGCGACCGCCTCACAGCTCCCACGGAGGACAGCTTCACAGGCTCCCGCTCCCAAGGCTGACTCAAGTTTGCATTTGAGGCTGGGTGAGCCCCCCCCCCCAAAAAGTCCCCCTGAGTGTTGAGGGCGCGTGGAGCACACCCTGGCCAATCACTGACTCACGTCATGGGATGGACAATGGTGATCCGTCTCAGGGAAAACACCGGAGTCTTGTCCAAAATAGGAACTGCTCGTTTTTTTGTTTCTTTCTACTTCATGTCACTTGATACTTTGAACCGTAGGGTGACGAAGTGTTGGACCAGATGGGAAGGAGCTGTGTGAAGGCAAGGAACAAGGATAAAACAAGGGTTTCCTCCCTGTCCTGCCCTGTTTCCAGGACCTGGGCAGCCTGCTGAGGCTGGGGCGGGGGCAGGGGGGCTCACTCCAAACAGATCTGACCAAACCCAGTTCTCTTCCCCCCACAGCAGGTGGCCTGCGGTTCCCTGGGTTTCAGGGTCTCAAACTGCCATCCGCCGAGCTCTGGGCCCCCACCCTTCAGCCGCCACCCACTCCAAGGGAGTTCCCACTGTTGGTTCCAGCTCTGGGCCTGGAAGCTACACTCCCCCCACCCCCGTCAGCCGTTCTGAGATTAGAAGGAGCGGATCACAGGGCCTAGAAGCATTGTTTCCGCCCGGATGGCCCCATCCAGCCCTCCCTTCGGTCGCTGGTGGCCTTATTCTGTGCATGACTCAGATGCTGCGGCCACCTGGCAGGATGCTGATGAGGACGTGGAATCCCGGGGGCCGGAGGGGACTGCAATCCCATGCCAGGTCCCTCCAGTCTGAGTGTCTCGGGTTCTGTGGCTTCCAGAGGTCACATGTGTCTAGCCATCTCCCCTGGGGGACCAAGGCGGGTGGGACCCTGAGTCAGGGACAGAAGCACTGCAAACAGCCACCAGAGGGCGACCCCATTCTCCCGGAGCCGTGGGGCCCCTGCACCACCCAGACCCAGAGTGTGGCACCTCCCCGCCGCAGAAGGAAGGCCAAACCGACCTTCTGCCCGTCTTGGGCGGAAAGACAGTGGCAGAGCCAGAGGAAGAGTGTGGGTGGCAAGGAAATAGGCAGGTCCACGAGCCCTGGGGTGGGGCCCCAGTTTGCTCTCCACCCCCAACCACTGCCACCTGCCTCTCTACAAACCTTCAGCATCTATCCCTGTTCTCTCCCCTGTGTGAACTCCTACACATCCTTCAAGGCCCCATTCAAATGCTGCAATTGCCCTTACCCAGCCTTGCCACTCCTGAGCTCCCACGGGAGCACCCACGGCTCTTGAGACCAATGGCAGGTGCCCTTCTGCCCTGAAGAAGGTGGCTCCACCACGGGGGAGACTATACTCGCCACCTCCGTGGACAGACTTGTGACGGGAGTTAGTCCCACGGGCATTACAGCATGCCCTCACCTTCCCCCCACACCCGGAGAGGCTTCCTGTGGGCAGGCACTGGGTCTGAGCCTCGTGGGGCCCAGCGCAGAGCCCATCGCAGAGCCTGACAAACAGGCCCTGGGGTTTGCTGGTAGGAGGCGTGGGTCACTCGCTTCTCTCTGCAGGTGGCTCGGCTGCCTTTCTCCACCAACACGCACCTACCAGGCATCTTCCCTTGTGTCCAGGCTGGGCAGGCGCCCGGTCCAGGCTCGTCACCACTGGGCTCACTTACTTCGAAAGCCAGGAAACTGAGGCTCAGACCGAGGAGGGGTTTACACAGGATGCTGTTGGCAAAGCGCACGTGGGATCCGGACCCCCGGGCCACCTGGTGGGTGCACATGGAGTGGGGGGGCAGCAGATCTGTCCGGAATGCTGTCACCTAACAACAGCGGGTGCGGCGCTACGGAACCACTTACTGGTGAATCAGCCACGGCCTTGGCGCAAGGGCTCAGCTCTACCCACAGATGCCCTTGTTCCCCTCTCCCAAGGTCACTGTGACTTCACTTGTAGGGGGTTTTGAGCAGCGACACTTTAGCTCGATCCCCCTAAGAGTACAGAGTTTGCACAGGACAGACCCAGGCTCAAAGGCCTTCCTAGCAGGCCGGCTGCGCATGCGCAGACTCCCCTCCACCCCACACCCCCACCGCCCCGTTCCCCCACCCCGCCCCGTCCCACAACAACCTCATAGAGCTCTGGTGCACTCGGCTGGAAAGTGGAGGTGACCACCCCCCAGGCCCAGGAGATGCAACCAGACAGGGGTGGGTCCTGGTCCCCACAAGGGCTCTGGGGTGGGGGTTAGCAGGCCCGACCCCTGACTGCGGACATGGCCCGGAGTCTGAGTCCAGGACCCGCCCACCAGCAGGTGGACAGGGTCGTGTTGGAAACTCGCAAACCCTGCAGATCAGGAATCACGCTTCCTATAGGCCCGCTGGTAAGCACTTCCCAGAAAGCCCAGAGTAGCATCATTACCCGGGAGAGTCAAAATACCCTTTTCCCCCAGCAGACACGGTGCACGCTGTGTGCCTACTTTTACCCCCAGGATGCTCATGTAAAGTCCTCAAAATGGTTATTTGGCTTCCCAGTGCCGGCCCCGCTGTAACTGGCCATGGGCGCTGCTGGGGACTGTCAGCTGTGCAGGTGGACACGAGCCTCTACCAGGACAATCCACGAGGCCATGTCCCGGAGCAGCCTCACAGCAAAAGCTGGCTAGGCAGCCCCTAGCTGGGCCTGGGTGTCCCCCAGCAGGTCTCCATGGGC
This sequence comes from Mustela lutreola, assembly GCF_030435805.1. Lineage (NCBI taxonomy): Eukaryota > Metazoa > Chordata > Mammalia > Carnivora > Mustelidae > Mustela > Mustela lutreola. The sequence goes on along the minus strand of NC_081304.1, from coordinate 59,862,596 downwards.
GCGCTGTGTTTGTCCCACCAGAGCCCGGGTCCCTCCAGGGGCTGCCTCTGGGTGGGAGCCAACAGCCTCACTCTTGGAGCCCTGGGCTGGCTGCCACAGCCAGGAATGCTCACCCACACTCATCTGCAGGGACCATTCGGCCACCTGGTCCCCCCTGCCGAGCCTGTCCCTAGGCCTGACCCCTACCGCTGGGATGGTCCTATGCAGGGCCTTGCAGGAGGAGATCCTGGCTCCTGGGAGCCTCCAGACCCAACTTCCCTGGAAGAAGGACGAGGCTGCCTGGGGCGCATGGCCCTCCCCCGCCCGAGGGCTGAGCAGGAAGGGGAAGTGTGGTCTGGCTGAGGCTCACTGCTCTGGGGTGGGCGGGAGGCCTGTGGGCGAGGAAAGTCTCCTACCAGCTGCGTCGGAGCCACCGCAGTCGGGCTCCCGCAGTCCCCTCAGCCACACACAGATGGACACCCTTGCAACCCAGGTAGGCATCTGGGCTTTGGCCCCCTGGGGGGTGTAGCCCAATCCCTGGGTAGCCTTAGCGAGTCCAGTCTGCCTCTCGCTGGCTGGCTGAACTCAGAATCACGGCTCCCCTCTGGGCTTCCGTTCCCCCGCAGTCTGCCGGCGGGTTGAACTGACCTCATGACAGGCGGTGAGCCGAGTCTGCTGTAGAGAGCTGGTTAGCCTCTCCGGACTCTGATGAGGAGTGTGGGGATCTGATAGCTGGGAGCACCCTAGGGGGTCCGTGCTGGGGGTGAGGGGGCAAGGCAGTGACCATGGCAACCTCGGACTGCAGCCTGGGGTCTCTGGCACCTAGCCACCACCCGCCTGGGCGTCTTTGTGTGTGTGTGTCTGCGGCGTAAGGACCAATAAGGCATCCTGTGTTCCCGTGGCCTCGGGGTCAAGCTGTGCGGTGCTGGGCTGGGGTCAGATTCCCACCCGGCCACCTGCCGCTGCCCCAGGGAAATCACCATGGAGAGGGCCTGGCCCCGTGTCTCCCGTCCCACCCGGTCACGCATCACTTGTCCGGAGAGACACCCCCTTTCCTGGCCCTGGGCGGCCAACGTGGGGCCCGCCCAGGGAGCTTGAAAGTGGGACTGTGGAGCCTGGTGAAGACAGGACCTGGGGCGCCACTCGGTATTTCTTAGGATAGACGAAAATGAGAACTTCCGAGAAACACGGGAAAAGAATGACCCCACATTGCACAACCTCGCAACCACCACGGTAGGGAGTGTGGTGCTGGCCCTCTAGTTTTCCCTCACGTGTCAATATTTTGAAAGTTACCATTGTCTTATTTTGATTCCATGCGCTCTAGAGAGGACACACAGGCCTCGCTGGCTGTCACCAGGCGCAGGCGTCCCCAGGCACCCCCCACCCCACTGATGGCACCAACATTGTTGCCAGACGGTCCCCCAGGGACAGGGCTCTAGATGTCCTGCTCACGCGCAGAGCCAAACACGTAAGAAAACCGGCAACAGCGCGAGACAACCTGGTCAGATCCAAGGAGGGACCTCTGGGTTGCAGAACTCCTGGGATAACGGAGCAGGAAGCCCGAGTCATCTGAAGGTCTGGAGGGCTCTGGCCCAGGCAGATACATCACACCCAACGCCACGGAAACACCGCAGGAGCCACCTGTTGGGGAGGGGTGAGCAGAAGCCCTTTTTAGATGGGGTACCCACCGTCCTGACCATGTGTTCAGTTCCTGCTTCACGGCAAGGCTGGCGGCAGAGCGAGAGGGGAGGCTCTCCTGCCCTTGCTTGGTGAAAGGTCCGTGTTCTGGGCTTTCTCGCAGCGGGCCCTGGCCACAGACGCGGGGAACACGGGGAGAAGCGACTGCCACGGGGGCACGGGCCCCCCACTCTGCTTTCCCTGGGCCCGGGGCTCCCGCCAGGCTCCTGGGTCTTTTCAGTGTTTTCACCTTGCGACTGCCCCACGCGACCCATCGGGTGGCCCCGTGCGACTGTCTCCCTGGCCGTCCCACGCCGCCCGCGGGGTGCCTCCCTGCTTCCGCCCGCTGAGGTCTACGGGTTCGGCCTCTGACTTGAACTTCCTTCGGGCTTCCTCTCGGGTTGTTTCTAGAAATGCTGCTGCGTGATCGGAGGATATGGCTGTGGATTACCACATGCTTCCCCACCCAGAAATGATTTTTAAGTTTATGTATTTATTTAAGTCATCTCGACACCTGACTCATGGCCTCCCCCACAAAATCGAGAGTCGTGTGCTCCACTGGCGGAGCCAGCCAGGCCGTCCTGAGGGTCTGCATGGGAGCAGGGGCCGAGAGGGAAGAATGTCAATGGGGGGGTGGATTAAAAGAGGGGGAAAAAGAAGCTGAAACTAATTTTAATAATACATTTAGCTTAACCCAGTACACCCGAAGGATCTTTCCCACAAGTAACCCATATCGCATTTATCAATGACCTTTTATGTTCTTCTTTCCACACGGAGTCATTGAGACCCAGCAGGTGCCCAGCGGCCTCGTGGGCCCAGGGGCTGCCTTCCCGGGCAGGGCAGGCCTCAGATAAGGGGATTTGCATCCCAGGCCCCAAGGGCAGAGGGCTCGTGAGGAACAGGGGCCCCATCTTTCCGCCGAGCTCTTTGCAGGTGGCCTCCTGGCACTGAGACGCTGGAGGCCTCTTCCAGCTCCAGCTGGAACCCCAGTCCCTGCTGCCACACGCACGTCCTCTCCGCACCCTGTGGGGCTCACGGCTACTTGAGGTCATTCATTCTTCTTGAGAAAAACTCAAGTTTTTATATCCAGGAATTGCCCCACCATCGAGTCCTGAAAGAAACAGGACTCTCGCTCGCTCGGTACCTTACTCCCGAGCTCGGGGAGCTGGAGCGGGAGCGCACTGGATGCACCATGGGTGGGAAGGGCAGTTCATCGAGAAACATCTCCTGTGTGCACATGGGCCCGGGTCTTCCCCCACGGCAGGACTGGGCTGCTTTTTGTTTTTTCGGGGTTTTGGTTTTGTTTTGTTTTGTTTTAAAAAAAAAAAACAAGTGCTGAATAAACCCACGGTTTCTGGAATTCCCGGGGAGGGCACGGTATGAGTTCTGTCCCCTGACTCCTCAGAAATGCCTTTTGGGGAAGTGAGAGCCTGGGCTGGGCCGGTGACTGCGCTCAGCTGCCCTCCTGCCCCGACCACCCACTCGCTGTGGCGGCTGGCGGGCTCCCCGGGAGGCTGTGTGCTGTGCGGGGGCTGCTGGCGCGAGGCTGAGAGACCAGAGCATCCCATGGGCTTCTGTTTGCCAGCCCGCGGCTTAATGCCGGAAGCCCCCGAGGCAGGGGGAGAGGGAGGTGGTGGGGCCGGGAGGGCAACATGGGATCTGAGCTGCCACCTGCACCCCCCGACCCCGTCCCCAGAGAGGACATCCAGCCGCAGGTCAGGGGACAGGCCAGTGTCTCATTCCTTCCTGGATTCCCTGATCCATATGTAGGGAGCACCCACGGGGCTCAGGTGACGTCTAGGCCCTGGACACAGTGGTAAGGGGAGACATGACCAGTAGGCCCCAAGGCCGTGTGAGAGGCAGCACACACGGGCCCAGCTGTAGGAAGAACTCATTCCTCCCAGCAATGACCGTGCGGTTCTCCCTCCCACCCGCCCTGGCCAGCACTCTCAGACTGTCTCCTACTTCAGACTGAATGAAGGGAGGTGTGGGCTCCCCACTTCCTGCCCCAGATCCTGGCACGCCCTCTCTCCATCCTTGTTCCCTTTTTAAAAGCCCATCCTTCTTTCTGGCCAGGAAGGTGTCTCTTCTATTTCACTCCTGTCTTCTGCCCTGGCACCTTCTCGCTGCAGACACATGGAAGCCGCTCCTGTTCTAAACCAGCTGTCTTTCCTCCACCTCAGTGTCCGACCTTCTCTGGCCTTCTGGGTCTTCAACACTCTGAAGGGGAGAAGGGTGGGGTCACTATCAGAGGCATTCACTTAGACCCTCTGGGGACTTTGGCGGAGATCCTAGGATGCCCCTGCTCTTGCCAGTGCCCTAGGGAATCCAGAGAAGGAATCCAGTGGCCCGAGGGGCCAAGGAAGTCATTCACACCCTAGTAAAAATCAGTTTCTCTTCCTCAGAGTCTGGCACTCCCGGGCAAGTGAGTTTGGATAGAGAGGAAGTGGGGAGGGAGGGAGCCTGGAACTTTGCAGTGACTTTCGTGTGACTTGTGGAATTTCAGGCATTGTGACAAGCAAACTGGAAAGGTATTTGTTTCGAGGGGTCCTTTCCAGCGGCTTGTTTTCCGCCCCACTGCTGCTGCTGCTGCCTCTGATGGCAGGGGTGGATGGCAGGGCAGGGGGACCAGCCTCCAGTGTGCTTGCCTGTCCCTGCCGCGGGCTCTACTGACTAGCCCCATGCATGTTCCCCCCTTGGGGCTGAGCCCCCTACACTGCTTGCTAAAAATGTGGATCCCCGAGTCCCACACTGGACCCACCCATCAGAGCTGAGCTGGCTGTGGGGAAGGGGCTGGAGCCCCTGGCACCTGCATTTTCATATACCTCCCAAAGCCTGCATTCAGTGGTCACAGGCGAGGGCACTGGGGTCTGAAAGACCAGGGTTTGACTCCTGATTCTTCCACTAACTGCTGAGATCTAAGCCTCCACTGCTTCATCTGTAAAATGGGCTCAAAACCACAAGCCGCGTTGTGGGATGGGGCGTGTAGAACGCTTGGAACCCATGGGGCCTTAGTGTGCGGCGCCTGTTACTTTTCTGGGACGCATTTTCATACTGCGGTTCCTATTATGCGCAAGACACAGCTAAGGACTGAGACCTTGCCAGAACCCAGAATAAGGGTTCTGCTTTCAGTTCTGTTACAAAGGGAAAAACACTCAGCGGCTTGACGTCAGCCTGGCAGAGTTAATGCGGCGGGGACTCGGGCAGCCCATGGCACCAAGCTGAAAGCTTAGCTTAGTCAATCCCTAGCTGTGCGGCCTTTAGCAAATCGCTTAACCTCTCTGAGCTCTGTTCAGGGTGAGAACCACGTCCTCAGCAAGGAGGTTATAATAAGGGTTCAGAGACGACATGTCCATCCCTGGTTCTCCACCTCAGCCTCCTATTACCCATCTGGACAATTTTATTAAGACCATAAACAAACCCCAGCGGCCAGGCCCCCACCCCAGATCCATTAAATCAGAGTCTCAGAGACAAGCAGCTGTTCAAGCTCCCTGGGTGGTTCCAAGGTTCGCGCAGGGTGAGGGTAGGGAACTTCCATAGTCCTCGAGGGCCTGATGCCTCCAAGCCACTCTGTAACTGATTTCCGAGGAGCGCTCCCACTGTTCCCCTTCCCTTCCTTCCTCCATGTGGGGGCCACCAAACGCTCCCCCAGGTGACAGGACCTGAGGTCAGGCCTGCAGCTCCCGACCTCCCAGCAGCTGGGACCCCCAGGCCTGCACCTGTGGGCTCAGGCCCTATGTGCTCCCTGCAGCCCCTGGACTGCTGACCTGGGCCCGTGTTCGCTCCTCTTCTGGTCTGTACTGGTCTTCACTGGACCGTGGGCCCCCGGCTCTGGCTAGTGGGGCCCTGTGTTCCCTGTGAGCTCCTGTCCTACCTTGAGAACCTTCCTATGTCCTCAGACTCTTGAAAACAAAAATGTTCCCTCCCATGCGACAGACACCTCCCAGAAAGAGAGCCACGTCCATCCCAGGACTCCTAACGAGGCCAGCCACGCCAGGCACCACGCGGCGGAATTCTGTCAACTGCAGACCGTCTGTCCCGTTTTCCCCCTTTTCCTCCTGACTCCCGGGCAGCAAAATACAGGATGTTGAATGCGTAAGCGCATGAAGGCCCCTTAGCGAGCGTCTCATCTCATGGAGCTCGGATCCCAGTGCCTGGTGCGCGGAGCCCGCCTGCCCCAGCGTGGGCCGGTGCGGGGTCCCAGGACAAAGGGGGACAGAGGGCATAGGTGGAATCAGGGTCGCTGACTGGCAGCTGGGGAGATGGGAGATCGTGCTGGGTCGTCGCGGGCAGGAACGTGAGTGGCCTCTTGAAGCCGAACAGAACAGGGAAACGGCTCTTCCGTGGAGCCTCCAGGAGGGAACTGTGACCTGCAGTACTGTCTTTGGCTCAAAGGCCCTGACTTTGCCCCAGTAGGGGGGGACCGGGAGGGAGCCACCTCAGCCCCCCTGCAGCCCACCCTGCACTACTTCCCTGGTATCGCACTGAGGAGGACAGACAGACAGACAGTCCCCCACCCGTGGCCATTCCTGCAGTCGCCTCTGGGGTCCCTTGGGGCCCGTCGAGAGACTCGGCCGTGTCTGTGGCCTGCCAGCAACCAGTCCCACAAACGCCTCCCTGCCCCTTGCGGCCGGACTCCCACGGTCTTCTCTACCCCCAGGCCGGCCGACCGGGGGACCAGCTTCCACACGGCCCACACAGGCCCCCCAATGGCTGTCCTCCCCGCCGCCACTCCCCAGAGTCCAGGTCCCCTCTCTGGCAGCACCCAGGGCACCAAACTAGCCGGGAGCCCAGAGGACAACGGGCAGGGCCAGGACGTGGTCCCGCAGCACCCTCCTCACCCCGCTGCCTCTCCCCAGCTCGTCTCCTCATCCCACTTCTGTTGAGAAGGCGCCTTTGCCACTCCACGGGGAGGAGCTGGTTCTCTGGCCCTGGAACGCAGGGACTTGGGGCTTTCCCTAAGGGTCCCGACCGTTCATCCGTGGCTCCCACCACCTCACCACCGTCGCTGCGCTCCTGCAAGCAAGACACCCTGAGCCCCACGCAGCCTGTCCCCGATGGCGGGGGCCATGGTGACCGACATCCGCAGCAGGCGGCCTGGGGGCTAGACAGAAAGCATCCCGTCTCCTCCCTGCCGGGGGACCTTGGGCAAGCCCCATCCCCTCAACCTCCACGCCCGGTCCCGGGAAGTGTGTGGCGCAAGGATGAAGGGAGGGGAGAGCGGAAAGCCCCTGCAGGCCTCGGGCGCCCAGGACACCCTCGAAGCGTCTGCTGGCCAGTCAGAGCCGCTCCATGTGTAAAAACAGAACTGCGCGGTACCCGTCACTGTGAGGTTCTCAGAAGTGTCCCATGTTCCACTTGGCTGACATCGCCCTCTTCCTCTTTCCTCCCCCGGACACGGAGGACAATGCTTTGCTTTGATCTTGAAATCTGAGCAGTAGCTTTTCGTCGCCGTGGTGGGGGGGGGGGGGATGTTTTGTGTTAAGTAGGCTCCACGCCCAGCATGGGGCCCAACACGGGGCTTGAACTCCCAGCCCTGAGATTAAGATCTGAGCTGAGATCCAGTCAGATGCTTAACTGACTGAGCCAGCCAGGATCCCTGTAAATACACATAATTTTTTTTTTAAAAATCAAGTAATTCGGAGGGTTTACAGTGGGAAGTTGCGGCCCCGCCTCCCGTCCTCCACCTTTCGCCGGCTCGCGCTCCTCAGGTCAACCTTTTTTTGTTTGTCTATTTGTTTTTGCTTCTCAGATGCAATAGTTCTGAATTCGTATGCCCTGGTGTTCACTTCTGTAGCCTTAAAGAGTATGTTTATATTGCCTTTTGGAGAAGTCCTTCAGATTTAGAGAAGTCCTTCTGAAGTCCTTCAGAAGATTAAAGCAAAAAAAAAAAAAAGATAGAAAATATGAGAGACAAATTAGACAAAGAACCAGGAGATACATATTTGAGTATAAGAAAATGGAAGGAAGAAAATTCTGTGTGTCCATCTGTCCATCCATCCATCCATCCATCCCTCTACTCCGCAGAGCTAAAGAAGGTGAGGTTCCAATTAGGTTTATTAAACGAAGAGCCCACACTCTGATGTATGGGATTCTCCTAAGTCCAGTGCCCCGTGACCTCAATGGGCCCTGCAAAACCAAATTTCCCAGGGCTCTCCTGAAAGCCAAGTTCCCAGTCCCCGTGCTTTTCCTTTTTCCCTTGGTTCTCCTTCCTCTATTGCTTTCTTCTGTGCATCCTGAAAAGGCGACTTACCCCCAAACCTCTGCTGAGTGCACGCCTGGGGGTGGGGCGACCTGGCTAGCGGACACTTCACTCTCGGCGGAGTCAGTCCCCAGCACACCCGCCACCACGGATCAACGACAGACACGTAATGCTGAGCAAAACGTTGAGCAGAAAAGCTGCGGCATGACGTGCCTGTGGGACTACTAGGAGCACACAACTCGTTTCGCTACGCAGAACTCTGTGAATAGCCAGAAACTATCCTGTTTGATCGAGCCGCGCCCTCACGGAAGAAACAAACCTTGGAACTGAAAACCCAAATTATAACGGAACAACGTCATAAATGAAATCGCTGGGCTGGTGACACACACACGCGTGTACACAGGAGGCCACGTCAGAGGTCTTTGCGGGAAAAATGGCCTGAGCAGCCACAGCCTCATGGTGCCTGTGTTCCCTGCCTGGCTCCCTGCTTCTACGGCCAGTATCACTCTCAAAGGCTTGAATCGGAAATGGCTCTGCGTGGGCTGCATGGGTGAGCCTTCATCGGCTAAACGATGACTCGGGAAGTGGATTCTCACATACCTGGGATATGCCAGGCCTCAGGGATCTTTTTTTTTTTTGAAAAGCCAAATGAGCAGGCAGAGTGCCCGTGCCCTAGATGGGAGGGGGCGCTGCTCCTCACCCAAGAGCTCCCTGCCTTCCCGCATGAGTCCGGCCCACAGCCCGCTCCCCACCGTGGCACATGTGTCCCCGCTTGGAAAATTAGGGCACACATATCAGGACTCCCCAGGCTCCATTCGAACAAGCTTTTATTGTGCAATTTCACTGCAGCCTTGATGTAACACAGATTGCGGCACAACCACTCCTAGCTGAATGTTAGTCATCTCCATCCTGCGAAACTGTGGCCGGCCCCGGCCACGGGGACTTTCTAACAATCCTCGAACTTTCCGCTCTCTTCCTGTTTCCCTCTCTCCTTCCCCACCCCCTGCCCTGCCCAGGGTATAACTGGGGGGTAACTGGCTTATCGCACTGTCTACGCTGAAAAGGTGCAGCAGTTGATGGGATACACCTGTGGACCAGGAAAGGCCCAGCACCGCCACCGGCGCCTCGGGCCCCTCGCATGCGATAAGAATGTTTACGACCTGCTCGACCTGGCCAGCTTGCAGCCCCCAAATTCCTGTTCCTTTTTCCTGGTGGACTAACTCAGTTTGCCTTGCATTTTTACCTTCCCCCTTCCCCTCGTTCCAGGAGAGCCACCGAAGTATTTTCCTAACCCTCACCTCCAAGAAAAAAAAATAGGAATTAAGTCTCTTGCCCCTTTGATATAAAAGCAACTGCATTTGGTGGCACCGCCCCTCCCTTGCGTGTTCGACAATCAAGGAAAGAGCAGCGAGGAAGCCCCCAGGCGCGTGTCTTGTCTGCAGCGCACACGACTACCCTGGGAAGCGCTGGCCGGCGCCGCTCCCATGCTGCACAGGGGGACCAGCCCAGGCTCCAGGGTCTCCCCGCTGCTGGTGGGCAGGGTGTGCCTGAGCCAGCACCAGCCTGACCTGTAAGCAGAGGCTCCCCCGTGGCCAGGTGGCGGCCCCCCTTCCCTGCCCGATGCCCCTAATCACCCCTCCTTCCTCTGTCTCCTCTCCCCAGGGCCCCACTGCAATGGACTGGTGGAGGGACAATTTCTGGATCATTCTAGCTGTGGCCATCATCCTCGTCTCCTCAGGCCTGGGCCTCATCCTGTATTGTGCCTGTCGGCAGCTGCTCAGGCAGGGTAAGGGCAGTTGCACCTGGGCAGGGAGGGCGGGGAGGCTGGGCGGCTCCCCCCGTGTGCCAGGCTTCCTTTAGGGCAGGAAGATTCATTCCGGGCCTGTATCGGCTGAATTTTGGATGAAGCTTCATGATTCTCTGGGTCTCAGATTCCCCCTCTGCTCAGTCCACAATGGACACATTGGCCTCCACGACTGCCCTCTCTAAGGTCGTCCTCTGAATTCTCTAGTATGACAGCTGCCTTGGCCTCTTCAGAACACACACGAGCAGCTTCCCGGAGGCCTTACGCCAACTTTAGATTGTCTACAAGTGGGTTTCCACTTTGCTGTTCATCTCCCCAAACGTGAAATCCCTGATCCGATGGTGTGTGTTCTTGAGACCATATCCCCTACCCCCATGACCTAAGGATGGTAGTAAGTTCACTGAGCGGTGCGGCCCTCTCCCCGGGGGCGCACAGCCCGGACGGGGAACCCTCGGGGATCCCGTCTCTCCTGAAAGGTCAGAGCTGCACAAGGAGTGAGACCTTGTCATTCTCCTCCATCTGTTTTTGGAGATAAGACAGTTAAGGTTCAGAGAGAGGCAAAGCCTTGGCTGAGGCCTCATAGGAGTTGGTGGCAGAGTTGGGACCAGAACTCGGGTCCACTGGGCTTCCTGTGCGGTGTTCCTTCCCTTCTACCCCTTGATTTAAAGAATCTACTTATTAAAGAGAGAGAAAGAGAGTGTACATGTGCAAGCAGGGAGAGGGGCAGAGGGAGAGGCAGAAGCAGGCTCCCCACTGAGCAAGGAGCCCCGTGCAGGGCTCCATCCCAGGACCCTCAGATCATGACCTGAGCTGAAGGCAGACACTTAACTGACTGAGCCACCCAGGCACCTGCCCCCACACACAGGTTTTTAAAAGATTCTTTCTTTCTTTCTTTCTTTCTTTCTTTGAGAGAGCTGGAGCAAGGCGGACACTGGGCCGGGAGCAGACCCCCTGCTGAGCAGAGAGCCTGTCATTCTTTTTTTTTCCCCCCCGTAATTAATTTTTTAAGTACAAAGCATGTTCTGGCTCCTATACTCCTCTGTCCGTTTGCCTCTTAAACGGTTTCCTTTTTAGATACGCACAAAAGCATGACCCTGAACAAAAACCTCATCTGTTCTCTTTTATCTCGACCCACGGTATTAACCCTCGAGGATTAGCGAAAGGCTCAGCGGGCAGAAGGCCCGTGGCGACGCCCGTGTCCTCCGCTCACCTGCTCCCTGTCCCCGAGTCCGTGTCTGCTCGGTGGTTCTTCCCCCCATGCCCTGAACACAGCTGGTGTCCGCGGACTTCTGAACCACAGAGCCCCCCCCCTCCTGCTTTCTTCCTACGTGGACGTGCTTATCTGACTCCTTAGGCAAGAAGTGGGAGGTTGCCACGCCCCGGGAAGACAAGCAAAGAGATGAAGAGAAGATGTACGAGTAAGTAAGAGGCAATCCTCCGTTTCTCGGTTCAGAGGGCTCCCGCTCCCGCCCGCCCCTGCACCTGCGCTACTCCGCCAGGGCACCCTGATGGTCCACTGCGCCTGCACGGCCCGCTCCGCAGGCGGTTCACCCTCACTCCTGTGGAGCGTCCCACCGTGGGGGGGACCATGCGGGACTGACCTGCTCTCCAGCTCATGCGCATCTGGGTGGTGTCCAGTCCGGGGCGGTGGTGCGCGGTGCCGTGAGGAACATTCCGGTCCGTGTTTCCGGTGAGCGCGTGCGACCATCTCAGCGGGGTGGATAAAGTCGGCTTTAGGAACACAAGGGTTTGGCGCTCACGTCCCCTTCCTAAAACAGGAGAACCCCGGAAGGCAAGCTCCGTGCTAAGTCCGGCTGCTCCCAGGGCGAAAACCTAGAGAAGGCGATGCCTCCCGCCTTCAGGAACCAGGGCTTGGATGTTCAACCCTGCCCTTTTTCTGTGATGTTTTCCTTCCAGTCGGCTGAGCCAGGACGGTCAAAAGCACAGCCTTACTCCTCTCTCTCCCTCTGTCTCCAGGAATGTTCTTAACGAGCCGTCGGTTCAGTTACCCCCTCTGCCGCCCAGGGGGGTGCTTTTCCCGGAACACACGTGTAAGTGTCTGTCGCTGACAACAGTTTCATTCAGGGTAGGGTAACACATTTATCTCAGTGTTTGAGCTCGGGCTGCCCGCATGAAATACCGTAGACTAGGTGGCTTAAACAACTGAAATGTATCTTCTCACGGTCCCGGAGGCTAGAAGGTCAGGACCAAGGTGTCAGTCAATTTGGTCGGGAGTGATGGGGTAGGGGAGAGAGAGGGCACTCTGGTGTCTCTTCTTATAGGACATAAGCCTACGCCATCAGGACCCTATCCTTATGACCTCATTTAGCGTTAATTACCCCCTTAGCGGCTCCATCCCGAACACAACCTCGCTTAGGCTTAGGCCTTCAACATAGGAATTTTGTGGGGACACAAAACCAGTCCATACCACTAGCATCTGCAGATGGTACCATCCTTCTGAAAGGGACAAAGAAGTTAAAAAGGGAGCAGACTGAGTAGCAACGCTCCTGGCATTCAGCCTGCAAACTTACATTCAAATCCTGGTTTGGAGCATGAGTGAAAAGAAACCTGGGGTGTCACTGGGCCTCCCACACTTCCCATCAGAAACACTCTGCCTCGTTCCCTAGACTGGAATGTTCTTCCTTAAGCTGCTTAAGTAGTGGCCTTACTTCACCCTTCGAGGTCAGCCCACATGTCAGCCCCTCGGGGCGCCTGGGGGGCTTGGTCAGTTAAGCATCCAACTCTTGGTTTCAGCTCAGGTCCTGATCTCAGGGTCCTGGGATCGAGCCCCACGTCAGGCTCCCTGCTTAGTGTGGAGTCTCCCCCTCCTTCTCCCCCCCCCTTTTTCTCTCTCTCTCTCAAATAATAAAATCTTTAAAAAAAAAAAAAAAAAGGTCAGCACCTCAAAGAGGCCCCTCCTGTCCACCCTCTCTAAAATGAACCTCGTAATTCTCTCCATGAAATGCGGGCCAATTACCCAAAGTTGTCTTACTTTGTTGCTGTTCGTTTGCTTCTGCCCACCCTTGGAACACAAAGTCGAGGAAATGGGAACGTTTCTGTCTGGCTCACCACCGGGGACCCACCACCAAGACCAGGGCCTGGGGCTTAGGAGAGCATAGGACCGTCTCGACTGAATGAGTACATCATAAGATTAGCCCATATTTACTGAGCAGCCTGGCGGGGCAGGCCCCCTGGGAGGCACTCTGCGGGCACCATCTCACATGACGCCCCCAACAACAGTGCGAGGCACATACATCCTTATTCCCCTTTGATGGATGAGGACACGGAGGCACAGAGACGTGCAGGGCCTCGCCCATGGCGACACAGCGAGGGACGGCTGGAGCCTGGGGATGAACTGGGGATCTGACCGCAGAGCCCGGCAAGAAATGAGGGCTGGTCCCCTCTCAGGTGCACGTAGGAAGGAAGAGATTGTGGTCGAGAATATTCCCGTATCATCCGAGGCCTACCTGGCTCGTGCATTGTCCTTTCCCTGCCTGCCTTGGTGCTTCTTTGCTCCGTACCCATTCCCTAAACCCCCGTTCTGCAAACACCACTGGCCCCGTCCTTCCTTCTGAACAGAGATTCCTGCCTGAGCAATTAGGGGAAGTTCTGGAAAACACTGTAGGTCCCTGGGAGGGATGTGCCAAAAAGGAAACGTGGTTTGTATCACTTCCCTACGAGAATGAGGGTATCACACAATTCTACTCATTTGAGTACCGGCTTAGGTCAGCTTGTCTACACTTCTCTTTCCTGGTTCCCATGACGGGAGTGGGGGAGCAGGCAGAGGGACACGGGAGCCACGGTGTCAGACCGACATCTGCCATCAACCCGCTTGGGGGATCCTGAGGCCGTGTCATGTCTGTGCCTCAGTTTCCCCCATAAGAGATGGGGGTCTGCTCCGCCAGACCGTGGGAAGATTACCCAAACCCATGAAAATCGTGCTGAGTCACTTCATCAAAAACGTAAAAACACACCACAGCTTTGCCTGTAAGGACCTTGTTGTGCGTTCTAGTCCCACAGGAGACCCCAAGTGAGCCACCAGCTACGTACTCGCGGGTCAACAAACTTAGAGAGAAGAAGACCATGTCCATCCCGAGCTACATCGAGCCCCTGGATGATTACGATGATGTTGAAATCCCCATACATATGGAAAAGCAGCGTTTCTGAGACCCCTGGCCCTTCTCTGCCGGCAAGTTGAAGAGGATTCGCACAGCTTTTTCAACCCACTGAGAACAGATGAATCCCAACAGAGAGCAGGGTCCCGAGAGTCCGGGGTCATGTCCTGGAGCTCTAGAGGGCAGAGCTTGTGGTTTAGAGCCAGAAGCACCAGCATCCAGAGGAACAGGAGCTGAGCTCTGCCCTGGAGATTCCAAAAGCTCAGGCCTTGAACCTTGAACCTCCCTGGGAGGACCTCTGGGTCCGGTCGTGAGAAACACTCTTCCCCTCCTCTTCTCTTGTTTGCTCAAAGTGATGCCAAATCTGGGTGTTGGGCTGCTGAGCCTCCAGGCTCCCATCCCCAGCGCGGCCCCAGGGGCCCCACCCCCCTCCTCACTCCCCACCCTCCTTCCCCCACACCCCACCCTGCACCCAGAGGGCTGTGGGCGGCCGTTCCAGCTGATCGCTTGCAGCGTGTGCAAGTAGCCGCATCACACCTTGCAGCTTCCTCAAGACCGAGCAGTGCATTTTGTTCTTGGGAGCCGTCCCCACTATACACCCCCAAGCCCCACAGCTTGTCCGTGGCATTAGCCGGACGGACGCCAGATTCAGGTTCTCCCTGATTTTTTTCCTGCGCCTCCTAGCGGCATCGTGGCAATCAACAAGGACAGAAACGGGTCACCCTCTGGGTCAAAGCACATACACGCAGCAGGGCCATGTGAGATACGTGTCCTGGGGAGCTACAGGAAAGGAGGCTTCCCCCAGGAAAGTCATGGACAAGAGGCAAGAAAGGGACAATTACGTAGCAGGTTCAAGAAGAGAGTTCCTTCCGTCACGTTCTGCACAAACAGCACCGAGATCGCTGTGCCCGAGCGCATCTGGGAGGCTGCGCTGCACCGCTTGGAGGCTCTGGGGTCAGATGCATGGAAGGGGCTGGGGTCCTGCCATGGAAGTGCCCCCAACCCCGAGGCCTGAGGCAGCCTGGAGGCTCTGGAACCTTGTCCATTCCTCAGCATTGATCAGCTGAGCCCTCAGATTGGCGCGTCCTAAGCATACTGGAGACCTGATTTCTAAGCGATCCCCAGGGCATCCCGCAGAGCAGGCTCTCAGGGAGAGCGCCACAGAGCTCCCAAAGGCCTAGTGACCCTTGGACTGAGCTCCTCCTCCAGACCGGACACTGCGTGCTCAAGCTGTGTTCAAGCATCCTCCTCTGCCACTGCGGGACCAGTGGGGACGGGGGCTTCCTCCAGCTTCTGTCTTTCTAGATTCCCAGCAGACTTCCTTTGTGACCACCGCCTTCTCGTGGGCCATACGGTCCTCTCACTGTGGCCTGATGGACCCCTGGAGCCCCAGGAGCCAGAGAGGCCTCACTCCCCAAGTTACAGGGAAATAAAACGAGTAAGCCACAGGACGGACATGTTCCGCGTGCATGCCTCTCTCTTAAGAATGGTCCGTAAACCGGCCACATCGATGACGAAAGTTAGAAGCAAATACCAGAGAGGAATGACCTCCTCCTCGGTTTCTGGGATGGCCCCATCTCCGGTTCTCCTCCAGCCGGCCCGCCCCCCCGCCCCCAGGTTCTTCCCCGTGCCTACCTCATCCCCCCGAAACCCCCACGGCGGTCCACAGGCTCCAGCTGAACCCACTCCTCAGTCCCAGCCCGGCTGCCCTCAGGACATGCACAGGACCCCCCCGAACAGGGCCCTCAAGCTCCACAAACCCCAAAAGGAACACTCCCCTACCCCAATCCCAGACTCCCTGCGCTCTGCTACCTTTTCAGTCCCTGGAGTCAGAAACCGGAACAGTGTGCGGGGTCCTCCTCCTTCCCGTGTCCCTGCTCTGTGACTGCACCTCCGTGCCCCGGCCCTGGTCAGGCAGCCTCTCCTGCCACTCACGTCTCACCCTCCGCTCCCCTTTCTATGCGACAGCTAGCGGCTTTCTCAAGGGGAACATCTGACCCCTCCATTCTCTTGCTTAAGCCTCTTCTTCATCCATGACCCTCAGAAACCCCCGAACTCCTTAATACAACACGTGTCAGGATCCAGTCCCCGGGTCTCTCCTGCAAACTTCCCCTCCCCGCTCCCTTGCAACTTCCATTCTGACAAAATTTTTACTCCAGTCACTTGAAATGACCTGGTCTGGGGTCTCTCTCGCCCCTACGGCTATGCACAGTAACGCCCCTCCCGTCTAGAACATTCTTCCCCACCTTCTCATCCCTCCTATGTCACCACCCCAAACCTGAACCTGGTGCCCTCTTCGATGATCTCCTCCCATAGCATTAGCACCCGGGGATGTCCTGTTTACCTGTCTTCCTCCCCCACTAAAGTGATGGGAACGTGGGGACAGGGACGGTGTCTTTCCCCCCAGTGTTTTCTGTGGTATTTGTGTTTTCTCCGTCCCTAGCACAGTGCCTGGGAACTTTGTGGATACACAACAAACACGGCGAAAGAATGATCAGTTGAATGAATGAATGAACAAAGATGGCCCGTGGGAATACATCCGTCTCTGCATTACGATGGCCTGCTTCCTTCTCTGTTCTTTTTCCTAATCCGGGGCTCCTCTGGGGGTGGAGCGTGCCTGGCTCGCGGCCCAGTATCTAGCACAAACTCTGGCACACAGTAGGCCCTTAATAAAAATTTACTGGATGTTGAACCTTCCTAGAAAATCTACCAACCAGTTGGACAAAAGCAAAGAAGCAGTTTTTCCCCAAGCAGGCACACTGTGGTTGAGATTCTACCCTGGGTACCTGCAGTAAAGCCACGTTTTTACCAGCTTGGTTAAAAAAAGAAAAGTTTTTCCCAATTTGGATGATAACATTATATATATCAAAATCTTTCAAGGCCTTTTTGTCTGTTCTAGTCCCCTAGGACACCCCACGTCAGCCACCAGCTACACACTCACAGATAAAGGTACAACTAAGAAGACAGTTTCTAC
Source organism: Mustela lutreola (assembly GCF_030435805.1). NCBI lineage: Eukaryota > Metazoa > Chordata > Mammalia > Carnivora > Mustelidae > Mustela > Mustela lutreola. The sequence continues at coordinate 59,845,845 of NC_081304.1, read as the reverse complement.
ACCGAGCCTATGTAATCCGAAGGTGACTATGATGATGTTGAAATTCCTACAAATATTGAAGACCGTCATTTGGAAACAATTCCTGTTCTGTCATCTGAACTCTTCTGAGAACTGGTGATTTACTCCTACCACAAATCAGTTGATTATAATTTTCTTTAAAACACTTAAGTCTGATCTTTATAATACAAATACAATTGTTTTCAGGAAATGCTCTGGTATTGCCAGTAAAATTTTTTTACAAATCATGTGTTATCAGTTAATATGCTTTAGACTGCGAGGAACAGACTGTCCAACAATGGAGACTATATGGCCTCCCATGACAAGTCTACAGGTAAACATTCCAGGATTCAGCAGCTCCAAGATTCAGGAACAGAGGCTGATTTTTCTTTGATTCTCTTGGTTTTACAACTCATGGTGGCAATGCAGCTGCCACAGCTCCAAGCATCACATCCCCACATCATAACATTTCAACTAGGGAAGAATAGGGCATTTCCTCCCATGTGGCTCTTTTGGGGACAGAGAACATCTTACCTAGAAGCACCAGTGACTTTCCCTGATGTGTTGTTGGCCTGCATGGGTACACGCTCCCAGTTGTGGGGAAGGCTGGGGAGTGAGCATGGGGCATTTTCAGCCCTTCTCACTGGAGGTGGGCTTTGCTAACAAGGAAAAAGGAGACAAGAGCGGCTGGCTAGGCAACCTCCCTGGGTCAGCTCACTTTCACAAATACCACTGTTCACTATCTGCACTTGTTTCCGGAACCCTGTCAAAGGTGTTGGGGGTTCAGGCCAAGGCCTGGCGTCTAGATACCCCCGTTCACCTTTCTTCTCCTTAGGGGTTTCCACACATGAACACAGAGGGCTACAGGTCAGATGGGAATTGTAACAGTGACAACCCTAGCAGAACAGGAGTGCTACTCTGTGTCGGAGTTCTGAGGTTTCCACCCTACAATATAACCATGTCTGGGAGCTGGCAGCTGGTGGGATGCGGTCTGGGAAGACCTGACCCTCCGCCTCCTCTCCCTCCTCACCCTCCCTGCTCCTCCATACCCACTCCAATGGGCTAGTTCTCCCCTGCCGTCTGGGGTGCAACCCCAGGCATTACCTGCTCCCGCCATGCTCAGGCAACAGAAGGTCGTGCAGGCGTGCATTACACGCCCGTGTGCATTTGTGAAAGCTCAGGAAATGCACACTTCAGATTTCTGCATTTCAACCCAAGAACTTTTTTAAAAATTTTATTTATGTAGAATGACAGTGTGTGGGGGCAGTGCGCAGATGGAGAGAGAATCCCAAGCAGACTCCCTGACTGAGCGCAGAGCCAACTATAGGGCTGGATCCCAAGACCCTGAGATCACAAGCTAAGCCGCAATCAGGAGGCTGACACCTAACCGACTGAGCCACCCAGGTGCCCCTCAACCCAAGTACATTTTACCTCAAAAGGAAAACTGCCAACAAATCTTGAGCTGTTATGCACTCCGCGGTATTTAGGGGAAGGTGTACGGGTGTTTGCGGGTGACCTTGAAAGGCACCCGAAGCCAAGGCAGCTGGAGAACCCGCACTTTCAGCTTGAGGTTACCCCAAGTGCAGGCGGGGCGGGGGTGGGGATCTGGGCCTGTAGCGCCGGTTCCAGCCCACCTGCTCCCCACTTCCCAGCAAGAGGAAATGGGAGGGGATAGGGGAAGGAAGGAAGGAGACGGTCCCCCTTTCCCGGTCCAAATCACTCCGTCTATATTCTCAGCAAACGTCTCAGGCTCGCCGCAGGTCATCTCCGGACTGAAGGCGACCCTTTCTGCCTCGCCGTGGCCCTCTCCAGAGCGGCGGGACCAGGGTCGGAGCAGGGTCTTTGGGGGGCGGGAGCCACGCCGCCAGGCCCGAGGCCTCCTCTTTGCCTCCGAAGTACGCGGTCTGCTCTTTGCAGCGGACACCCGGGATTCTCACCAGCTCCCGCCGTCTTAGGGGGGGCGTGTGCGTGGGGTCCCCTCCACTTCTGCTCAGGGCTCGGGCTTGCGCCGCATCCCGTCCCAGCAGAGCTCCTGCCTACCTGCGTGGCGGCCAGTGGGCGGATGCTGGGGGGCCCGGACGGGGCTCTCGGCCCAGAGCGGGGTCCGGGCCGCACGGCGGGACCCAGCAGGGAGGACCAGCGTCTGGAAGAAGGGAGAGCCCGACCCGCGCGCACTGTCCCAGCTCCAGCGCGCGGCCGGGCCTTGACGGGGCGGGAGCTCGCCGTGTCCCTCACAGGCTTTTGGCGCCGCCACGGAAGGCCCCGCACGCTCGCTGCCTCCCCTCAGCCTTCCCTTCACCTGGCCTGACGCAGGAGCCCCTTGACCGTCCTCACCCCCCAACCCCCATCTCCCGCGTGCTGTCCGCGTGAGCTCTCTACAGAATCAGTTTGATCGGTCAAGGCTTACAACCCGTCGCTGACTCTCTTGTGCCACCAAGAGAGCCAAACTGCGCCCTCCCCCCGCCCCCGACCTCGGCCACTGCGGCCCAGTCCGACCACGGGAAACAGCCTATAGCCCCCTCTGTGCGCCGCCCCCGCTCCCGGCCAGCGTCACGGTGGAGCCGAGCCTTTGCGTCTTCCTTCCGCGCGCTGGGACCGTCCTTCTCCTGCCTCCGCACCTGACGCACTTGTACTAGCGATTAGCCCCCACGGCGGAGCGGCGCTGTCTCTGGGCGGCTGTCCCCACGGGGCAGGGGCACCCCCTCCTCAGCACCTGTCTGTGCGTGTCGCCGGCCACAGCTACTCCGACCTGTGGATGCTCCGCTCTCCTTCCCGTGACACGCTGGGCCCCTCCAGGGTGACGGTCAGGTCTCAGGGCGACGGTCAGGTCTCAGGGCGATTCCGGCTTGCCCGGGACAGGTTGGGCTTTCCGTGATGTGTCCGTGGGATGACGGCACCCTCTCCGCTCCCGCAGGTGCCCCAGCTCGGATGATGCACTCTGTCCACACCACCTACTCTGTGTCTGCACGGAGGGAGCGCCAGGAGGGCAGTCCTCACGTGAAGGCGCCAACAAGCACACAGACGACTTCGAAGTCCTTTACTGCGCACAGCGAGTCAAAGCGGATAATCCAAGGGGCTAAGACCAGCAGGTCCGACTTGGCATCCGCTTAAAAAGGACCCTCCAAGCAGAATTCTGCAGGGCGGCCTGTCCGCGCCTGGATCGAGCACCTTAGCAACGGGACTGCTGGGACTGTGGCTGCTGGTGCCACAGATAACAGCTTACCCCGCTGACGACGGTTCCCTCACTCAGCCCGCGCCGTCTGCAGAGCCTCCCGGCAGAGGAGAACACATTTCCATCTGCCCCCACGGGCCGGGTCACACCAGCAGCATTGTTATAGCTCAGACGAGTGTCCTGAGTTGGAGGGAGTTCCCACGCCTCCCCTGTTCCTCCCGCCCCACCCCCAAGGCAGGTGCAAGAGCCCCCCTCCCCCCCCCGCCTGTCCTGACGGACCCTGGGCTGCCCGGAGAAGCCCTCCACCGTTAATACAGGTAACAAATGATGGCCGCCACACTTCCCCTTAATAGAACAATGTGTCCATCAGTAGGTGCCAAAACAGCGTAAGAAAAGGAGGACAGATACTCCTGCGTCTTGATCCTTCCACTGGAAAACCTGGTTTTTTATATTTACCCGCATCTTACTGCCCAAATTTGGTGTGGTTAAAGTTTTAGATGACCCACAGTTGAGCAATTTAAATATTCTACCATGAGGAAACAACATTAAATGACTTAAAATAACCTGGGTCATTTGTTAAGTGATCCGTGAACTAAACAGCCTTTGAATTATTATTTTTTTTAACATTAGATGCCTCCGCATTATTTATTTATTTATTTGTTTGTTTGTTTTACGATTGGATATCCATGGAATATGACTGGTTTTAATAAAATTGCAGGGGGACCTGGGTGGCTCAGTCAGTTAAGCATCTGCCTTCATTCAGCTCAGGTCATGATCTCAGGATCCTGGGACTGAATCCAAAGTTGGGCTTTCTATTTGTAGGGGGTCCGCTTCTCTCTCTTCTCTCTCTCTCTCCCACTCTGCCCCTCCCTACTGCTCATTCTCTCTCTCTCTCAAATAAATAAAATCTTTTTAAAAATTGCAGAAGGTGGGGTGCCTGGGTGGCTCAGTCAGTTAAGCCTCTGCCTTCATTCAACTCAGGTCATGATCTCAGGGTCCTGGGATCAAGCTCTGCATCAGGCTCTCAGCTCAGCAGGGAGCCTGCCTCCCCCCCCCCCCCGCCTGCCTCTCTGCCTAGTTGTGATCTCTGTGTCAAATAAATAAATAAATTTTTTAAAAAATTGCAGAAGGTGGTATTTACAAGAAATGAAATTTCCCTGATGGTTAAAAAAAAAAAAAAGCTTATTTGCATAACTTGTACACTTCTACCTCCCATGACGTACCAAACAAAAATAAATTTTCCAATACATTTAATGTCAAAGCTCTACAATGCTATTCTCAGTGACCCAAGACAAACTTCCTCTGAGGACATTAAAAATAAATTTTACCCTTGCCTTCCCCACTATTGCTTAGAAAAGATACCCAATCAATATCTCATAGCTCAAATCTCTGTTGCCTCACTAACCCAGTTTAAAATAATCTCCCAGTTCTTCACAATTTGAGATTTGCCCAGGAAAAAACAAACAAGTAACCAAACCCAAAACACAACTATATAGCTACTTTTTTAATAGGTCAGTTTCGGCCTCTTTGGAGAACAATAGGTTAGTAACTAGTAAAAGCGAAAATGCAAACACCACACAGGACCAGACAATCCGACCTGTGCATACAGACCCAGGAAGGCTGCCTTTGGAACACTCTGGTCCCAGTTCTCTGTTACATTCTTAAAAATGAGGGGCACCTGGGGGGGCTCAGTGGGTTAAAGCCTTTGCCTTCAGCTCAGGTCATGATCCCAGGATCCTGGGATCGAGCCCTGCATCGGGCTCCCTGCTCAGTGGGGAGCCTGCTCCCCGCCCCCCACCTGCCTCTCCGCATACTTGTGATCTCTCTCTGTCAAATAAATAAAATCTTTTTTAAAAAATGAGGCTGCCAAAGAGATTTTGTTCGTGCAGAAACTACTGCTACTTACATTATTGGAAATTAAAACTGAGAAAGATCCAAGATGTTTATTAATTCACTTAGAATAGCAGTAAAGCCAGTCACACTGATATAAGTAACATCTTATGAAACCAGCTCTACCTTTTTCAAACAAAAACAATGAGTGAGAAGAGCCTCATGGTGTCACAGTTTTGTGAATCTCTTTGAGGTCTGGCTTAACAGAAAACATTCTCACATCTGCTTCTGTAGTCGGCCCACTGCAGCACCAATGTCACAGCGCCTTGGGGAGGCCATGCTGTACCTTCATGAGAGACTAAGCATGAACAAGGGCAAACAACAGCTTAATGTTATTATGAAACTAGTTTCAATTTCATGGTCCAGACCACACTTTGAGAACCACTGCCCAAACAAGACTCACGCACACATCTAAAGATGTTCTTTGGGGGCACTGGGTGGCTCAGTCAGTGAAGGGTCTTCCTTCAGCTCTGATGGTGATCAGAAGGTCCTGGGATTGAGCCCTGCATCGGGCTCCCTGCTCAGCGGGAAGTCGCTTCTCCTTCTCCCTGTGCCGGCCACTCCCCCTGCTTGTGTTTGCTCTCTCTTCTCTCTCAAATAAATAAATAAAATCTTTAAAAGAAAAAAAAAAGTGGAATCTCTGCGTCTGTCCACCTGCCGGGACCACGAGGTCCATGGGAGCTGCAGGCCTGAGTGGCCGCCCACCACGGTACTTGCAGTGACTTAGAAAGCGTGGGCACGTGGTGGGCGTGCAGGAAACATTTGTGGAAGCGAGAGGGGCAGCGAGGGAGAAAGGGAGGAAGTATGAATATTGTTCTGCAACTTGCTTTAAAATTTAACTTGATTTTGTGGACTTTTTTTTCCACAAGGTACACTTTTTGGCCACAGGGTAAGCAGGGCCAAAAGTCATGTGACTCTTCTATAATTGGTAAGCTTATTTGCTACTATCTAAAAATTAAAAGGTACAATTAAGAGGTTCTGGCTGTGCAATCATCACCCGCAGCACACGACTGCCACCTAGTGCTCGAGACGTTCTGGGCAAAATGGGCTCATGGGGCCGGGGGGCAGGCGATCCCCATCTGCGGCCAGCAGGGTCGATTCCGGAAAGATGGACCCCGGGGGATAAGCCATTAAGTTTTACTGCTGTTGGAGTGTTCCAGAGAACTTAACAGGGCCTGATCCAGACAGGTTCAAGTGACTGCGGGTCCTGCAAAGAGTCTGGAGGTGTACTCGATCTCCAGATGTACGTACTGGATGTGTGCTACCTGAGAACGAGGGGTCAGGTTCCCGACTGTCCTAGTTGTGCTGGTCAGTAATGGTGGGGACAGTCTGCCCGAGAGATATGACATACTGTAGGACTGGAAGAATAAAAAGTAAAAGAAGCCCAACTAGAGTCCTCTGATAGTTGACAAAATCTTCTTCTCTGAGAGTTTAACCAAATTACACAGACGAGAGGGATGGGCAAAGTGCCAATGGGAACATTCATGTTAGTTAGAGACCTGTCTCACTTCTATGGTAATCTGGAGTATATACATAACACTCTCATATAAAGCACAGGGTTTTTTAATTTAAAAAAAAACCCTATTTTATAAAGCATAGCTTTGTCCTTGAGCTGAGGTCAGAATAGCAAGAACTATTCGGTTTTGGAGGGCAAGCTTTTGAACTTGTGGGTGACTCTAAGATGGGTTTTCTTAAAGGTGGCTGCTGTTTGCAATTTTACATCGACAGAGATGACTCCTAGGACAGATATGGCAAACGGATAAAGCCATCAAGAAGCCCTCTTGTTTGATGTTGAGCCTTAACAATATCCTAATTATGAGGAATGACTGGCAGATGGGGAAGACTTTTCTGGGAGATATGGGCATCCCCAGGTGCATCAGCCAATGCAATTATAAGGGGTCATCTCTTGTGTCCACAAATCCATGGTTAACTCCATAGAGTGGGGAGTGCTCCAGCTTACAAGGAATGACATACAATCCCGGCCACAGAGAATTGGTCAAGGTGCTATTTGAGTTATACAATTGTTGGAGAATCCATCCCATTTTCCAGCTGTTCAAGTAGTCATATGGCCACGGGGTCCCGTTATCCCCACAGAATAACCAGCATGAAGACTGTCCCTACATGAGCTCCTGGGGCAATTTCTCTGAAGTCTACCTCACGGTGTCTAGCTTCGGAAGCAAGAAACATTCCAAGACAATAGGAACTAGAATTTAACCTGCAAAAGCGTGTTCCTGAAACATAATTTTTCTCTCTATAATCACCTTTATTGGGGCGCCTGAGTGGCTTCGGCCCAGGTCATGATCCCAGGGTCCTGGGATTGAGCCCCCCATTGGGTTCCCTGCTCAACAAGGAGCCTGCTTCCCCCTCTTTCTCTCCCCACCTCTCTGCTTACTTGAGATCTCTGTCAAATAAATAAATAAAATCTTTAAAAAAAATTTTTAAATAAAAATAGATAAATAAAATCACCTTTATTTTCAGAGATAGCTAAATCAAGACTACTGTGTTCAAAAACAAGTCTAGATTTTTGTTTTTTTTTAAATATTTTATTTATTTATTTACTTGACAGAGATCACAAGTAGACAGAGAGGAGGCACGAGGGGGGGTGATGCAGGGAGGAAGCAGGCTCCCTGCTGAGCAGAGAGCCTGATGGGGGGCTCTATTCCAGGACCCTGGGATCATGACCTGAGCTGAAGGCAGAGCCTTAACCCACTGAGCCACCCAGGCACCCCAACAAGTCTGGTTTTAATAAATTTGGCCTAATTATTTGCATAACCTCCTAAAAACAGTAATTGGCCATATAGATCTAAAATTTGCTTTGCTGGAACTTTTCCTAAAGAATCTTGATTGAACTCTTCGTAGCCTCCCCAGGCCAGAAGCTTATCCAAGCACTTGCCATCAGACTTGCCGTACCCGTAGATGTGGGCGGATTCCTCTTCACGAGGTCCCCCAAATATCCCATGTTTCCTGCACCTGCCAGGAAGTTGACACTTTGCTCACCTGGTGAGGCTGCTGGGAACTCTGTAAGCAAGGTACCAGGCCAACAGTTCTATGGGGTTTTATGGATCCAGGTTTCATAAAGTCAACCTTAGTTCCTTAAAGCTGTTTGTTCATATCTGAGTCTCTGCATGTGTCTCTCAAATACAACATTCCAGTCAAAGCCTTGGTAAGTGACCACTGTTTCCAGTGGTGTCCTGTTACATGGAGAACAGACTCCTATTGAACTTATGCAAATGACTAATGTCTCACTCACTGAGACCTTTTGAATTTCAGAGGATTCAGACAGAAAAGTCAAATGCTTCAATCTGCTCACAAATGAATACTTTATTACATTTCTGTAGGTCATAGCTATCTTTTTTTCCTCTTTTTTAAAAATTAACATAGATGTATTATTGGTTTCAGGGGTACATGTCTGCGAATCGTCAGTCTTACACAATTCACAGCACTCACCATAGCACATACCCTCCCCAATGTCCATCCCCCAGCCAGCCCATCCCCACCCCCCACCACTCCAGCAACCCTGTTTGTTTCCTATGATTAAGAATCATTTGTGGTGGGGCGCCTGGGTGGCTCAGTGGATTAAGCCGCTGCCTTCGGCTCAGGTCATGATCTCGGAGTCCTGGGATCGAGCCCCGCATCGGGCTCTCTGCTCAGCAGGGAGCCTGCTTCCCCCTCTGTCTCTGCCTGCCTCTCTGCCTACTTGTGATCTCTCTCTGTCAAATAAAATAAATAAAATCTTTAAAAAAAAAAAAAAAAAAAAAAAAAAGAATCATTTGTGGTTTGTCTCCCTCTCCGGTTTCGTCCTCTTTCATTTTTCCCTCCCTTCCCCTATGATCCTCTGCCTTGTATCTTATATTCCACACATCAGGGAGATCACACGATAATTGTCTTTCTCTGATTGACTTATTTCGCTCAGCATAATCCCCTCGAGTTCCATCCATATCGTTGTAAATGTAAAGATTTCAACTGTTGATGGACATCTAGGTTCTCTCCATAGTTTGGCTATTGTGGACATGGCTGCCATAAACATTGGGGTGCACATGCCCCTTCAGATTCCTATGTTTGTATCCTTTAGGTAAACACTCAGTAGTGCGATTGCTGGGTCGTAGGGCAGCTCTATTTGTAACTCTTTGAGGAACCTCCATGCTGTTTTCCAGAGTGGCTGCACCAGCTTGCATTCCCACGTACAGTGTAGGAGGGTTCCCCTTTCTCCGCATCCTCACCAGAATTTGTCATTTCATGACTTGTTAATTTTAGCCATTCTGACTGGTGTGAGGTGGGATCTCATTGTGGTTTTGATTTGTATTTCCCTGATGCCGAGTGATGGGGAGCACTCTTTCATGTGTCTGTTGGCCATCTGGATGTCGTCTTTGCAGAAATGTCTGTTCATGCCCTCTGCCCATTTCTTGATTGGATTATTTGTTCTTTGGGTGTTGAGTTTCGTAAATTCTTTATACATTTTGGACATTAGTCCTTTATTTGATATGTCATTTGCAAATATCTTCTCTCATTCTGTCAGTTATCTTTTGGTTTTGTTGACTGTTTCCTTTGCTGTGCAAAAGCTTTTGATCTTGATGAAATCCCAATAGTTCATTTTTGCCCTTGCTTCCCGTGCCTTTGGTGATGTTTCCAAGAAGTTGCTGCAGCTGAGGTTGAAGACATAAGTCATAGCTATCTTTTTTTAAAAAAATATTTTATTTATTTATTTGACATACAGAGATCACAAGTAGGCAGAGAGGCAGGCAGAGAGAGAGGAGGAAGCAGGCTCCCCACTGAGCAGAGAGCCCGATGCAGGGCTCAATCCCAGGACCCCAAGACCATGACCTGAGCCGAAGGCAGAGGCTTAACCCACTGAGCTACCCAGGTGCCTGTGGGAGGCCGCAATAAGGCTTGAGATGAGGACCAAACCAGGCCCTGACTTGTGCCTCCTTTAAAGTCCAAATAATCTAACAAAAGGTTTAGGACGGGAAAAGTTGAGTAGCACTGAGAAAGGGTCTGTGCTATGTGTTGTGTGCTTGCCTACGTGACTTCCCACATGCTTGCTAAACAAATGAGAACAATTCGGTTGGGGTCATAAGTTCGGTGGTGGTCCTTGCTGCCCTAGTACAGCCCATAAATTACTTTCAGGTTTGCTGTATCAATACAGAACAATTGTACTGGCATCAGCCGTTTGGCGTCACGAGGTCTGCTTATATTTCACAGTTAAATGTGAAACTTATTATGGGAACTCATGGTTGTTCAACTAGACACAGGTGTATTGCTTCTCCTATTATCACTATATATGTGGCCTTAATGCTTTGAATAAACTTAGCACTGTTGGACATCCTCCTCAGTGCTCCTCCTGCCCCCATCTCTTTGCTTCTCGAGTTCTTTTCTTTATCCTCTTACCCTCATGTTCCTGGTCGATTTGTCTCGCCGGCCGCGACAGGTGCCCCAAGTCATAACTATCTTAAGAGAAAGTTTTCTTAATCTGAAAGAGCCAGCAATGTTTCAGGCAAGAGCCACAAAAGTATAATCACCTTCCTCAATTGATTTAGTCCCATTTATTTGGTTTGAATGAAACCTTTTAGTTAGTTCTGGAAATTCTTACCTATTTTAATTTTATGATTTTTTAAGATTATTTATTTATTTTAGAGTGACAGCGCCCACCGAGGAACAGAGGGAGACAGAGCCTTAAGCAGACTCTGTGCTTCGTGAGGAGCCTGATGTGGGGCTCAATCCCACGATCCTGAGATCAAGACCTGAGCTGAAACCAAGAGACGGATGCTTAACCAACTGCACTACCCAGGCATCCCTAATTTTATGACTTTAAAGATATCGAAAACTTTTTTGTCAAAAAAGCCCTCGTGAATTTCCTTGATGAGGAAACACACTGTGCAAGTGACAAGAGTAATGCAACTGGCAAGCATATTCAGTCATTTCTCTGTCAAATAAATAAATAATCTTAAAAAAAATTTTTTTAATTCATTCATTTCAATCTTCAAATCTTTCCTTTCCAAAGTTTTCCCATCAGAAACCTCCTACAAGTTTCTTTTGCATTCAGATTTTGTCCCAAGCCATTTCTCTCCAAACAACCAGTCTCCTTTAGGACAAAATTACCTTCTTTTACCTTCAACAAAAATACATTCCCATTTCTTATATCTTTTTTCCCTATCTCCTACTTTTCTACAGACAGAGTTGCTTCCTTTATTCCCATCAGTCTTAATTACATGCAGCAGAATTTTAACTCTTAGAAACCTTAGCCTCAGTAACCAACTGTGAATTGTTACCCCAGAATTCTTTGGCAAATTTATGAATCAATTAAGCCCAAAGCATATTTTCCAATACTCAAACATCCTGTTTCTCTGCACTAAGAAGCCAAAAGCACAAACGTATGGTCAGTAATCAATGTGTTAGCACTCCATTCCACTTGGAAAAGACCTTTATGTCCAAAAAATTCAATCCCCATTTATCATTCAAACAAAATTTTAGGTCGGGGACTGGGGTGGTTATTTAGCCTGGTTGACGGCCACACACATTCCCCAAACAGCTCCTAGGCCTGCGTTCTGTTTTAGGGCCGGGACACCAAGCAAGACAACTATGGGACCACTGACCACGGGGAGGCATTCCACCAAAGGTCCCACTGGAGAACAGTGTTCGAGGACAGCCCCAAGGGACGGCCGTACCTCCTGATCTGGGAGTTCATAGGAGGCCAGGAAACACATAAAGTGGAGAATTTCCTCCTCAAGCATCGGAAGCCAGATGTATTCCAGCTTTGAAGGACACCACCCAAGGGTGAGTCGGAAGGAAGAGAGAGGGTCCCCTAGCGGAAAGATGGGCTGCCGATCCCCGGTGGGGCACCACCACAGGGAATGGAGCTCAGACTCGTGGTCATGATTTCAGGCAGGGTGTACCACTGACCTGACAAAGGACCAGATCTACCCAAGGAGACGGACTCTTGGGGTGTCCCACCACAGCAGGGGTCCCACCAAGAAGAGGGCTGAGACAAGTGGCCTGGCGCTTCCTGTAGGGGTGTCCCCCCAGCAGCAGGGAGAGCTGGAGTCCCCTTTGGCCCCAGCGAGTGGGAAAGAGGAGGGAGGACTCACTGCTGAGCCACGTGGGAACTGTGGCCGGAAGACCTGATGGTGGCTGGAGCCAGTAGCGCCAGCCTCTAGGAGCAGACCACCCGGTGCTCTGGGCGTGGCCAGTCTGCCCACACTGGGGAGCCACTCACCCAGGCCTTCCCTCCTCTGAGGGGTCCAAGGTTTAGACTCCTGAAGGGCAGAAAACATCAAGGAGCGGGAGGGAAGAGACTCTCCAAAGAGAAAAGGAGACATCCCTCATCCTTGGGGGCAAGGGTGGTCCGGCTTATTCCCCCCAGGGCTTCAGAGCCTCACGGAGGAGTCACCAAGGCTGGAGGCCATCAGTTCCCCAAGGAGAACTAGAGTCGGTCCCCTGAGAGTTAAGTCCCAAGAGATTCCCAGAGGACACAGGGAGAGTCCTGGACTGGCAAAGGCTCCATGTGCCGGGTTCCCCCAAATGTAGGGGAGCCACAAAGTCCCTGGATAGGCCACCAAATATAGGGCCTAAATGGGGTGTCTCTTGGTCGGATGGGGGCCCCCAGACCTGGGGTGAGGATCTGGTGGAAATCAGTACTGCATGCAGTGGACGAATTCACCTAAGAGAGAACAAGGGCGATGGTCGTTTACTGACCACACCGCAAGGGAGCGCGGGCAGAGCAGCAGAGAAGAGTCCATCTGCAAGGAAGGGGGGTGGGTAGCTTTTTAAGAGGAGGGAAGGTGAGCAGCCCGTTGGTCAGTAAAGGCCTGTGGCTATTTTGAGGTGGGTCCCCTGATGGGCCTGTGTCCACCCAGGGGGTCAGTGTGGGCCTTTCTGCGTTCCATGCCTCAAGCCTGTTGGCCCGAAAGCGGCCTCTACACTCTCCTGTTCCACGAGCCGAGTGGTGCGGGGTTAGAGACAGGCTCGTCCCCTCGTTGACCTCCGTGGGTCTGGCTCTTGGAGAAAGCCCAACTCCGGAGGCCTCCCGGTCCGTCCTGCCGGCGTCACAAGCTGTCTTACAAAGTCTCGGGGGCTGTGCACCGCTCCCACGACAGCTCTCGGTGACAGGTACCCGTGGACGTGTCTGCGAACCTCGTCCACGGGACTCTCGGTTCCACGGGAGGGCCTCGGGTTCGGCTGCCCTTTCATCCCAGGGCCTGGCAGCGTGGGCATCCAAAGACATTTGCCGCACCGACAAGTCACAGGATGGACCCGCGCAGCTGCGGGGCGGGGGGCGAATGTTCAGCCCCCAGAGAATCAGAAGAAGAGCTCCTCCCGGAAGAAAGAGGTGGGGGAGGGATGCAGGGGAGCGGCGTAGGGGAGAGCCTGAAACCCTAGAACAAACCCAGTGCGCATGGGGCTGTGTCTCAACAAGTGGGCTCCTGCCCCTCCTTTCACGGCCCATTTTCATTTCCGGCCTCAAGCAGATCTTCGTTCTTAAAGCAAACACCCTCAAATCAAACAAAACCCCTTTATTTTGTTAACTTAAAAACAACGTAAGAAACGCGGGAACATGTTCGCGTTCCCAGTGTTTCCGCGGAGGAGGAGGCCAGCTAGGACCCGAGGACGGATCAGAAGCTCGCGGCGGCGGCGCCTGGGGCGCTCCGCCGTGAAGCGCCCGCTGTCTGCGCAGGCAGGCCCCACGGGCCCGGGGTCGCGCCCGCATCGGGGCTCCCCTCCCCCAGCCGGCGCGCGCGGCGTCAAGGACCGCGGAGACTGGGAACGGATCTGCGGAAGCAGCTCACGCCGACGGCTTGGGGCCGGGGCCGAGGGTCCGCGGAGCAGCCCCGCCGCGCGCCCGGCCCAGAGGAAGACCGCGTGCGCGGCCAGCGCGGGGGACGCGGAGAGCGTAACGAGCAGGCCAGGGTCGCGCGGCCCCGAGCGGCCGGAGCGACGCGAGCTCCGCGCCAGCCGTCCCCGCGCATCTGCACAGGCCGCGGCGGGCGTCGCGAAGGGAAGGGCTCCGCGAACCTCCGCGAACCGCCACAGAGGCCTGCGGGAGTGGGGGAAGGAGTAAGGGAACCGGGAACAAAAACGTAAAACCGTCCGCGTGGGTTGCACGCACCGGCCGCAGCCACGCCGCCAGCGGGTCCCGCACACAACCCACACGAGCACCAGCCCCGCCCCACGGCCCCTGCCGGCGTCCACTCGCGCGATACCCGGCGGTCCCAGGACCCGCCGAGTCTGCGCAGAGGAGACCCCCGAGCGGGCGGAGGCGGGCACCGCGAGCTGCCGGAGCCTGCGCAGAGGAGACCCAGGAACGGGCGTTGCCCGCGTCTGCGCAAAGGAGACCCACCGAGCGGGCGGGAGGCGGGGCCGCCCGAGTCTGCGCAGAGGAGGCCCCCGGGAGGGCTGGAGTTGTATGCCGCGGAAGCGGGAGGCGGGGATGGGGGGGATCGCCGGCTCTGGGAGCGCCCCTCACGCGGGCGGAGCCGGGGCTGCACGATGGCCGCCGTAGCGGGGGCCGCGGCCGAGCGGGAGGCTGGGGTGACCTGGCCGTGAGACCCGCTGCGTGCGCAGAGCCGGCGCCGGGGCACTCTCCCCCGGCAAAGCCGGGCGCAGAACAGACCCCTGGAGGCCGGCAGTGGGGAGAGCCCGGGGCCTCGGGGACGGCGGGGCTGGGCCCCCTGCTGGCTCCGGGCGCCAGCGTCCACGACCCTCCGCTGCCTCCCCCTGCCCCGGTGGGTTCCAGTTCCCTCCCGGGGGTCGCGAGCTGCCGGTCCCCCAGGCCCAGTCCCCGCAGTAGGCTGCCCTGCTCCCTTCCCTGTGCCCGGCGTCTTAGCACAACACCTGGTTCCTGGGTGACAGGGGGCCCCCCGATGGGGGACCGGAAATGCCACAGGAATGAGCTGCGCGGCCGGATGCGTGGCCTTATTTGACCTGGAGTGGTCCTGCCCTGGAAGGTCAGGAGGGGGCGGGGTTCGGACCAGCGCAGCACATCCTAAGATTAGCTTTAGACGCCCGTTCCTCTGGGGAGACCCCCGGAGTCGCCCCCGCACCCCCGAGCTGCTCGTGTCTCGCAGCCAGTTAAACTGGAGCTCGCGAACCTGTGTCCCGTGTGCCTGAGTGGGTCGTCCCCGGCCCGTCTGCAGGCAGAGGCGCTGTCTTTGTAGCGCACGGGAATGTGGCTTGAGGACTGGAACGGTTAGAAGGTGCTACAGGTGGGCCGGCAGCTGCGGGAAGGATTTGCGAAGGTCGCCGGCTGGAGAATGATGGCCCCTGGGGACTGCAGACAGCCTTTCCCCCGCTCATGCTGTTGGGTTTTAGTTGAATTTGACCAACATTTTACAACGTGGAAACGTCTTTCCCATCTACTCACACAAGATCAAGGCTTCATGTCTTGAAATCTCAGACGCGTGCACAGGGGCCCCCCATGTCTACCCGGTGCACTGAGCAAGAAACGAGGCGCCGCACTTTCAGACTCAGCATCTGATTTCCAGAGCCCCAGTCCCCACCAGGCATCGTCTCCTGACACGGAAGCAGCGTATCATTTTGTGGTGTATCATCACCCAGCGCCCTCCACACCGTCTGATGGAGCGCCTGGCCTCCTGTGGCTGTGTGGGTTCTGGATTCCCACTGTAGAAGAGGGCATTGCAAGGGGCAAAGGGACAACACGGGAAGAAGCACAGTGTGTGGGAAAGTTTGGGGAGACACTGGAGCACAGGTTTGCTCTTAGGTGAATCGTAGAGGAGGGCTGTCTCCCCCCCACAAACACACCCCAATCGTGTCCCTTCCGTATATTGAAGTCCTCCCCCCAGTAGCTCAGAAGGGGACCTTCCTGGAAATAGAACCATCACAGGTGTAATCAGTTAAGGTGAGGTCTACTGGAATAAAACAGCTCCCCGCCCCCGGCCGCAGAATCAGCATGAATGTGTCCCTATAAGAACAGGCCCACGTGAGGAGGCCAAATCAGGGAGAATCTGTGCAGAGAAGGGACACAAGGACTGCGTCCTGTCACTGGATGCTGGGGGTGAGGGGGTGGGGTGCAGGCGATCCCTGAGCCCACGGATGGAAGCCACCTGCCCGCGCCTTCCTTCAGATTTCTGGCCTCCAACTGCGAGAGAACAAATTTCTGCTCAAACCAGCCAATCGGTGGTACTTCTAGAAAGCAGCCCTGGGGAATGATGTAGCTCGGAAGTCAGGAGGAGCCATTATTTCCCTTAATAGATGATTTAAAAATTCAGTTTTCGATCACTGTCATCAGGGAAAGCAGGACTTGAGAAAAGTACTTCGTCCAACGGCATTAGCTTTACCAGCTGGAGCCAGGAAACAAGATTCGTCAGGGATCTCCCAAGCAATCCAAACTCGAGGGGAGAAGGTTCTGGACTCTGATGGGGTTGGAAAGGGCCAAAGGAGGGGTTTCCAAAGTTTGCAGGTGTGGAAAGAGGGGACTCCAAGATGAAACCACAGACCAGCTGCGTCACCAGGAGGGCTTGGCAGGTCCCGATGCCCAGGCCCCCTCCCGCCCACTCTCAGTGGGTGTGGGACGCTGCTGGAGAACTGCCGTTCTTACCAAGCCTCTGGGAGAGGCTGACGATGCTGGTGTGTGGACCGCATTTTAGGTGGCATAAACGACTGCGTCTCTGGCCTAGAAGTCCCCAGAACACTAGCCTCCATGAGGGCAGGGACTTTGTCTTATTCACCACGGCATCCCAGGGCCTACAACAGTGCCTGGACTCCATAGGATCACGGTAAGTACTTGTTCCATGAAAACGGGTCATTTGGCAGAAATGGATAGTAAGAAAGGGGAACAAGTGTAAAATGACGAGTTCATCTTTACCCATTTGCTTCACAATCCAGTAAGATGGGGCGAGAGATGCACAGCGGGTATAGACGTACATGTAGAGGAGGAACAGGAGTTCCAGATCACGATTCATCTCAGAGGGAGGGGGTCACAGGAGCAACAGGCGATGTGATCACTGAGATGTCACAGAAGGGACTCGGGACTGAGCCTCCGTATCACATGTACTACACGGAGAAATGGGTAAAGACAGTACAAAAGCGGTTGAAATAATCACCCACTGCAGAAGCCGAGGGAGAAAAGAATTTCAGGAATTACTGGGCCAAGGGGTAACCTGCTCCCATATTCTGCAGCTTCTTTATTGGGCGCGCGCTGCATTCAAGGCCCGGATCCAATGCTGAAAACGGAGCCCGCCAGCCCCGTGGGGTCTCTTCACCTGCGGGGGCTCCCTCGGCTCCATGACACTGTGGGACCAGTGCTCTTCCCTCTGCTGGACATCCGCGGGAGCGCGCCTGAGGGAGGCGGGGACACTCGCTCCCACGCCCCGCCTCTGCTCAGGAAGCCCAACCCCGGCTAGCCACTCATCTCTGATCTAGACGCTGCTTGCGTGCTGACGATTCTGCAATCTGTCTGCGTTCTAGACGTTCCTCTGGGCTCCTGACCTGCTGACCCGTCGGCTCTGCAGACTCTCCTCCTGGATGCCTCATGGGTATCGCAGGCACATCTGGGATTTTCCTTCTCTGCCTCCCATTCACCCCGTCTTTGCCTCCAGCTACTCAGCTCAGCCGGCGGCCCAGTTTGGGAAAGTGGACGCCATCCGCAATGAGCGCCCTGGCCCCCAGCCCCTCTAGGACAGCGCCAGGGCTGTCTTCTCTACATATGAATTCGGTCCCCACCGTGCCCTCTGCCTGGAGCTCCTTGGGGCGCCTGATACCCCACTTGCAGCCTTGACCAGCATCCGTCCTCCTGAAAACGATCAGAACAGGCTCCTAAAACCGTAAATCTGCTGACACTATTCTCCCGCGTTATTCCCTTCGGGGGCTCCCTGTGGCCCTCAGGAGAAAGCCCAAACTTCTTGGTCCTCCTTGAGTTGACCAGCCCTTCCCAGCTTTGACTTCTGCTGTCGCACAGCCCGGGTTCGGTCGCATGGGGCCTGTGGGACGCCCATGGCTCCTCTCACATCCCACCTGTGC
The DNA here is from genome assembly GCF_030435805.1 of Mustela lutreola. Lineage (NCBI taxonomy): Eukaryota > Metazoa > Chordata > Mammalia > Carnivora > Mustelidae > Mustela > Mustela lutreola. Next base: position 59,827,817 of record NC_081304.1, on the reverse strand, counting down.
ACATGCTGCAGCCTCATGGAAAGTCTGGTTGTCTCACATGGTCTCTGAGGCCTCGGCTTAGAAGCTTCGTCCTTCCAGAAGTTTCCTTGCCTCTCCCCTTCAAGGATGTACCCTTCCTGTGAGTTCCCATGGCACCCCGTGCACGACTTTCCTGAGCCCCTAGCCCAGCAAGGGCTCCTCAAGGAGAGGGACTGTCCTCAGTATCGTCCTGCCTTCTCCTCATTACTTCCCACCTAGTGCAGTGAGAGGCCCACAGCAAAGCTCAGGGGGCAGATCAGCCCTGGGGAGAGACACACAGAAATCCAGCAAAGGTGAGGAGTTGCCGACAAGACAGGGTAATGTGGGGGTTTCAATGTGGTCTCACACCTTTCTAAAGTGGGGACAGGATTGGCCATGGAGAGCCAGAGTCATGTGTGACCTAGCAGAGCTCCAAGGAAAGAAGGGAAGGCACAGGTGTCTGCTGCTGTCCTGGGTGGTCCCTGACCAGGACCTTCTGTTTCAGGAATTCAGGATGCTGCAGGATGCGGCCATGAGTGAGTCACAGGGGGATGCTGGGCTGCAGGCCCGTGCCTAGTGGAAGGTCTGTGGGGAGGAGACACCAGAGGAGACCAGCTGGTCCCACCAGGAGAGCACTGAAACATACAGACAAGGAGTGTCCATAAAGGGACCAGCGTCATCCAAGCATCCAGGATTCCCAGTGGCTTTGACACCTGGCAGCAGAGGGTGCTTGTGGTCTGGGCCAAAGGGTGTCCAGCCTCATCTGGGTGGGGGGGGGCACAGTTCCAGGTTTGCCCTGGTGTTCTGGAAGGACTGGGCTCCCACCTCCTCCTCCACCCTTGTGTTACTGGGTCTGTAACTTTCTCCCTGGCCAGCGGGCACGAGGTTTAGACTTTGTCTGTGGACAGTGCTGGAGGGACAGTGCAAGGCCACAGGAGAAGGAAGGGAGTTCTCCTCCCAGTGCTGGAGTGTGGCATCATTATTTTTTTTTTCTTTTAAAAACTGTGTATCTTTAGAGTGGCATCTGGGTGGCTCACTTGTTAAGCATCTGTCTTCAGCTCAAGTCATGATTCCAGGGTCCAGGAATTGAGCACCACGTCAGGCTCCCTGCGTGGGAAGCCTGCTTCTCCCTCTCCCACCCCACTGCTTATGTTCCCTCTCTTTGTCTCTGTCAAATAAATTTTTAAAAAAACTTTAAAAAGTTAATTACTTTTAAAAGTTGCATATATTTATTAGAGTGAGCACAGGCACGGATGTTCCAGAGGTGACCACGGTCTCCAAAAGGAGATGGAGATGTTGGTATTTAGGAACACCAGCATGGTCTACTTATCATTTCAGATCCAGAGACCAAGAACAGCATAAAGGGCCAGAAGTTGAAGTTGGACCTTCCTGGAGAAAAAGATGCAGCAAAGGTTGTATCCAGAGGACACCAGAGACCGATGCGTCAAGAGCATGGGTTGGCTGAAACAGGTGACCTTGCGGCCGGGTCACTGAGGCATCGGGTGAGCCCCTCAGAGGATGCGGGGGTGCTCCCCCCTGCCCAAGGGAGAGCTAGCAGAGAACCAGATCTCATCCCCAAGAAAGCCATGGCAGGAGGGAGAGGCCGTGGATGTAATGGGAGAGAAAGAACACTTTTTGAAGGAGAAAGATCCTGCAGACGTGAGATCTGGGGCAGGAACTTCCAGAAGTCAGAAGTGACCCAGCACCAGAAAACGGGGAATATGAAGAAAACCTATCAATGCAAGGAATGTGGGGAAACGTTCAACTGGAGCTCGAACCTGATCATCCACGAGAGAATTCACACAGGGAAGAAACCTTACTTGTGTGCGAATGTGGGAAGGACTTTATACCAGAGCTCCAACCTGGCCAGGCACCGGCAGATCCGCAGCAGCGAGAACCCCTTTGCATGTCAGGCGCGTGGCAAGGCCTTCCGCAGGAGCTCCAGCCTGGCCCCACACCTACGGCAGCAGGAAGCCGCACCCGTGCCATGGATGCGGCAAGGCCTTCAGCCAGAGCTTGGACCTGGTCATCCACCATAGAGTACACACTGGAGAGAAGTCATATGAGCGCCACGCATGTGGCCAGACCTTCAGCCAGAGCTCACACCTGGCCACACATCAGAGGATCCGCACCAGGGAGAGGCCCTTCCAGTGCCCCAAGTGTGCCAAAGCCTTCAGGCAGCAAGCATGCCTCACCAAGCACCAGACGCTGCACAGTGGGGAGAGGCCCTTTGCATGTGACGGGTGTGGGAAGGCCTTCAGCAGGTGCACGGCTGCACACAGGCCGGGTCACGGAGTGCTGGCCGGCCTGCCCCTCCGCCATGGGCCAGTTCAGACAGCAGAGAACCGAGAAGGAGAGGAAGCCCTATGAGTGTATGGAGTGTGGGAAAACCTTCTGGGGAAGCTTGGACCTGATCCAGCACTGGATAGTTCACACTGGGGAGAAGCCCTACGAGTACTGGGCCTGCAGGAAGCCCTTCTGCCAGAGGTCACACCTGCTCATGCATCAGAAAGTCCACACTGGGAAGTCTTATCCATGCGGCGAGTGCGGGAAAGCCTTCTGGCAGTGCTCACTCCTCGTCCAGCACCGCAGAGTTCACACCAGGGAGAAGCCCTACAAGTGTGGGACCTGTGGGAAGCCCTTCATCTGGAACATGGCCTTCCTCAAACTCTAGAGGCTTCATGATGCAAAGAAACCCCAGGGACGTGGGAGGATGCCGAGCCAGGACCAGGTGCCTGGGGACAAGCAGGGAACTCGTGGGGAGGTGAGAGCACACTGGCGTGCGTGGTCAGCGTGCTAGAACCATCCAGGGCAGCTCGGACCTCATGCAACCTCCAGTGGCTCGCGATGGAGAAAAGCCCCATGCATGTGCAGAGTGTGGGAAATCCTTCCAGCAGAGCTCGGACCTCACAAGGCACCATAGCGCCCACAGTGGGAAGAAGCCTTACCCCTGTGCTAAATGTGGGAAGTCCTTCAGAGGCAGCTCTGACCTCATAAACACCACCGTGTGCACATGGGAGGGAAACCCTATGACTGCCCCAAGTGTGGGAAAGCCTTCGGTCAGAACTCCCACCTTCTCACTCCCCAGAGGATCCACACTGGAGAGAGACCGTTTGAATGTGGCGCCTGTGGGAAGGCCTTCAGGGGGTGCATGGTCTTCCTTAAACACCAGAGGCTGCACCCCAGGGAGAAGCCAGGGGGCTGGCAAGAGCCTGCAGACAAGACTCAGAGGGGACAGAACCTAAGGGAGGCAATTCTTACTGCACCATGGAGCTGTTTATTGTTGGAAAGCATCTGGAGGCAGGAAGACATCGGAGCATTGCTGGAAACCCAAGTGTAACCGGGGGCAGAGCTTGGGCATAAAGTCTGTCTTCTGACTCAGAGGTGACATGCTCTCCACTGATTGGAACATGTGTCACGCTTGCTTGAGATCTCTGCTCCAATGTCCCCTCTTCCGAGAAGCCTCCCCTCCCGCTGGGATACCGGGTTATCCCTGCTCACACAAAGGTCCACAGCTAGCCGGGCAGGCACAGCGGCTCTCGCACTTTGGGAGCCTGAGGCGGGAGGACTGAGGGATGCAAGAGGACCACGTGAACCCAGGTGTCCGGGGTAATCAGGTGTCCATCAGCACGGTGGCCTCCCGAGAGCAGGGAACCAGCAGGCTGCCCACAGAAGGGCGGATCGGCCCAGCTGGGAAATGGGAGGTCACAGCTCTGGGCCGACTGGAAGTGTCTGGCAGTACACAGGTGGTCAGCACACGATGGCCTGCAGGCTTGATGCACATCTAGCTAGCTTGTGGCCTGTTTTTTGGAGCCCACGAGCTAAGAAAGGTTTTCCAGCGTCTAAGTGCTCCGAAAGGCAGGAAGAGCAGGTGACAGGCACGTAGGAGGCCCACAAAGCTAACTACTCACTCTCCGGCCCTTACAGGAGAGACCTGCCAAGGCCTGGGCCAAGGGGCAGCTCAGTCTCGTCCCACCAACACCCCAGGAACCCAGGTGCTCCCCCTTGCTCCCGCATCCCGCAGGCTACACCGTTACTCTGCGCGTTGAAGCTCGACCCACCCCCCCAGCCCCTGTCTGCTATGGCTCACGGAAAGCAGAGCTGTAGTCCGAGGGACAGACATGTTCCTTCTTGGCAAGGGTCAGGGAAGGCACTCCCCCCCCTCCGTCCTTCATGGACACTTAACTACACGGCCACGTCTGTCTTCCAGGGAGGCTGCAGACACCTCTCCCAGAGTGGCCACTTGCCCAGTTAGAAGTCTTACTCCGCCCCCAGGGAGCAGCCCCCGCTTCTGCAGCTGGGTGCTGCCACCTGACCGGGGGAGCCCTGGCTCCAGGACGAGGGTGGAGTGGGACCAGGCAGCAGAGGATGTGGGCCAGAGCCCGGGGGGGGAGGAGAGCGCTGGGCTCAGTGGCCACTCCAGAAACGGCCACCACTCCACTGCGGTGCCTCATCGTGGGGACTCTGAGAAGAGCTGAAACCGGAGACATCCTTCGTAGGCAAAATATTGACCCAAGAACGTCTCTTTTGACATGTTGGCACAAAAGAACGGAGGCTCTGTGTGCTTCATTTGATTCTGTTAGAGGAACTGTTCCTTACACTCGAGAGATCCTGGGGGTCAGCGGGATAGTCCTTGTATGATCGGCATCTGTCCCTGTTTCTGTGTGGACGGGGTCTGTTCACAGGCAGGGTTTGGCAGGGGGCTGGCTTGGAGCAGAGGGACCCCGTCAGTCCGGGAGCCTTGTTCTCTTCCCCTGGGCACCTCCAAGTTAATGAAGCTGTCTTCCACAGTCACTTCTAACCTTAAGAAATAGGTCTTATAGGGGCGCCTGGGTGGTTCGGTCCAGTAGAGTCCAACTTTTGATTTAGGTTCAGGTCACAATCTCAGGGTCATAGGATCGAGCCCCGTGTCGGGCTCCGTGCCCAGTGTGGAGTCTGCTAGAGGTTCTCTCTCCCCCTCTGCCCCTCCCACCTCATGTGTGCTCTAAAATAAATAAATCTTGAAAGAAAAAAAAGAAATAGGGTTTACAGTTCTACACTGCGGATGAAGAAAAACACTAAGAGGTTCAGTATTTTGCACAAGATCACGGATGCGTCAGTGGCCGGGACAAGATCTGAACCTAAGTATGACATCCAAGGCGTTCACACGGCTCCCGGTCGGCTCAACAGAGCCACAAGGAGGAGGAGGAAGGCGGCTTTTCACATTTCTGACTTGAAGTGTGGGGCAGGGAGAACCAGCCTCCTCGTTCTGGCTGCAGATAGGTGGGTTCTTGGTCCCAGAGACCTGCCTGCCCCTGCTGCCCCAGGTAGCCACACGGAATTATATTTGCTCTGTCCCTGGACTGCAGAACAGAACATGAGAAGTGATGGCTTTTCTTTCAAACCTGAAAACACTTATGTTACCCACAAAACCAGCAAAAAGAAGAGTCTTACAGAGCAGACATGAACATCTCCGTACACAGACAGGACGTCTGCGTCTGGCCGTGAAGGAGTTACAAGGACTGGATTTATCATCCACAGCCCCCCTTACCCAACTAAGAAGCCAGCCAGGACAATGGACCACAAGAGGTGCCGGACAGGGAGCCCCAAGAGAAGGGGACAAGGGAGGTAAGTTCCAGTAGGCCCAGCTGAAGGGACGGAGCTGAGAGTCGCAGAGGGGAGAGCCAGCTGCCCCCAGACCTCGAACTCAGGTGCTGGAGCCATGTCCCCCGTCTGGACCCAAGGACAGAACCCGTGGGAGGCACGGGCAGCCTTCCTGGGGCTCACACATGTCTGAGAACGGCTGGAGAGGAGAACCCTTGCCGTGGGCACACACCCCGCAGGGCCATGCAAGGGTCTGACTGCAGGCATCAGCGTATTATTAGCCCTGGGCCCCAAGGCTGCTCAGTCCCACCCAGTCATGCAGGAAGTCGAGCCTCAAGAGAAGCAAACTCTTGCCAAGTAACTTACCTGCATCCCAGTCCAAAGCTCAAAATATGGAAAGAAATTGAGAAAAAGGTCGGGGGGGCACCCGAATGGCTCAGTGGGTTAAGCATCTGCCTTCGGCTCAGGTCATGATCCCAGAGTCCTGGGATCGAGTCCCATGTCGGCCTCCTTACTCAGCAGCAGCCTGCTTCTCCTGCCTCTCCCCCGTCCCCCCACACTATGCGTTCTCTCTCTTACTCTCTCTCAAATAAATAAATAAAATCTAAAGAAAAAAAACACACCACCAACAATATCAAATTTACAATGTCTGGGACACAGTCAAAAACTGAAAGCAGACCATGAAACAGAAGAAAATATGAACTGTAATGACAGAGAAATTACCAATAGAAACAGATCCAAAAATGGCGCAGATGATAGCTATGAGATGGGACACTAAACACAGCTATTGTGCTCCATATGCATACCCCAGACGGGAAAGGAAACATGAGCATGGAGAGAGAGACACAGAAAGACATAAACAGGGGTGCCTGGCTGGCTCAGTCAGGAAAGGTTGTGAGTCTTGATCTCACGGTGATGGGTTCAAGCCCTATGCTGTGTATAGAGATGACTTAAAAATAAAATCTCTTTAAAAAATAAAAATAGAGGGGCGCCTGGGTGGTTCAGTGGATTAAGCTGCTGCCTTCGGCTCAGGTCATGATCTCAGTGTCCTGGGATCGAGCCCCGCATCGGGCTCTTTGCTCAGCGGGAGCCTGCTTCCTCCTCTCTCTCTGCCTGACTCTCCACCTACTTGTGATCTTTCTCTCTGTCAAATAAATTAATAAAATCTTTAAAAAAAATAAATAAAAATAAAATAAAAATAAAAATAAAAATAGAGGCTCCGGGGTGGCTCAGTCAGTTAAGCGTCTGCCTTCGGCTTAGGTCCTGATCCCAGGGTTCTGGGATCGAGCCCCGCATGGGCTCCCTGCTCAATGGGGAGCCTGCTTCTCCCTCTCCCTCTGCCTGCTGCTCTGCCTACCTGTGCTTTCTCTCTATCCATCTGTCAAATAAATAAATAACATCTTTTAAAAAATGACAAATCGGGGCGCCTGGGTGGCTCAGTGGGTTAAGCCGCTGCCTTCGGCTCAGGTCATGATCTCAGTGTCCTGGGATCGAGCCCCGCATCGGGCTCTTTGCTCAGCGGGAGCCTGCTTCCTCCTCTCTCTCTGCCTGACTCTCCACCTACTTGTGATCTTTCTCTCTGTCAAATAAATTAATAAAATCTTTAAAAAAAATAAATAAAAAAAAATAAAAATAAAAATAAAAATAGAGGCTCCGGGGTGGCTCAGTCAGTTAAGCGTCTGCCTTCGGCTTAGGTCCTGATCCCAGGGTTCTGGGATCGAGCCCCGCATGGGCTCCCTGCTCAATGGGGAGCCTGCTTCTCCCTCTCCCTCTGCCTGCTGCTCTGCCTACCTGTGCTTTCTCTCTATCCATCTGTCAAATAAATAAATAACATCTTTTAAAAAATGACAAATCGGGGCGCCTGGGTGGCTCAGTGGGTTAAGCCGCTGCCTTCGGCTCAGGTCATGATCTCAGGGTCCTGGGATCGAGTCCCGCATCGGGCTCTCTGCTCAGCGGAGAGCCTGCTTCCCTCTCTCTCTCTCTGCCTGCCTCTCCATCTACTTGTGATTTCTCTCTGTCAAATAAATAAATAAAAATCTTAAAAAAAAAAAAATGACAAATCAAAATAAAAAACGGTACCCAGGGGCTTAGTTGGTTAAGTGGCTCAGGTTATGATCTCAGGGTCCTGGGATCAAGTCCTGACTCAGGCTGGCTCTGTGGTCCCAGACAGACCTCCAAACACCTCGCCTTCGCAGCCCGCCGGGAAGCCCACTGGGGAGACCAGACACACACATAGCGTGGGAAGGGGCGTCAGTCCCCACATCTGCTCCCAGGGGCTGCCAGCAGCTCTAACGCAGAGGGCATGAGGTGCCCATAACGATCGGTGCAGAGGCGAAGGTGCCGTCAGCACTGTCCTCGCGCCCTGCTGCTGGTGAGAAGGTGCCCCGAACTGGGGGTTGTCAGAGGAGGAGACGGGGTAAAGGGGAAAAGGACACGCATTCACAGGCGCCCAGCCAACCTGGCGAGAGCGAGAGGGAAGGGGCAGGGCTGGGGGTCCACGCCGCATCCAGAGGACGGACACGGTGTGTCTCGCCATCTGTTCTAGTCAAGAACAAGCCATCTCAGAGCCATGCTGCGGGCTATCCTGGGCAGAGGAACACACGTGAGAGCACAAGCCCGTGCCACGAGGAAGCCGCACCCAGGAGGGCAGGAGTCCCAGCGGACAAGTCGGGGCCGGCTTGCGTGCAGCAACGGTGTGTCCAAGACGGGAGGAACGTGCAAAACCAGGAAGGAAGGAGAGCAGCGACGGCTGTGACGGAAGAGACTCAGACCGGCACAGTGAGATCTGAGCTGCTCGGGCACCTGGGGCCGCTCGAACTCAGGAAAACGGTGTCGTGGACCAGACCCTGAGGCCCCAGAAAGCCTGCGGTTCGCACGGGCAACCACCTCCCTGTCCCCCCAACCCCACATAACGGGTTGCCAGGTTGCCATGGGCGACACAGCACTCTCACACCAATGCCAACAGCATGGCCTGGGGATAAAGGATCTGCCTGAGAAGAGGAAGGGCGGCCAAGCCATCACGACGCTCCCGTCGGCCCCTGGCAGTGGACGCGTCTGGTTCGCCCCTGTGGCCTCTAGTTCGTGGGAGCCACGCGTGTCTTCACGTTGGGCTGGCCCCCCTGGGCAGACGCGACACACTCCCCTCTCTAGCCTGTCCTCGAGGAACAAGACCCAGCAGCCGCCACAGGGGTGTGTGCCATTTACTGACCCCAGGGAGGAGGAGGGAGAACGGGCTTTGGCTCGGAATGCGTGCAGCCTGCCGTCCGTCCAGCCACAGATGGCTGCGCATGGTGCCCATTCCGTGACGCTAAAGGAGCCAAGACCAGAAGGTCCTCCTCACTGGTATTCAAGGGGCTTCCCGGCGTGACCGTCTCCCATGCGCCGCATCTCCAGGCGCCACTCAAGACCTCCAAGGTCTTCCTCACACGCACTGCGGCCCAGGGGCTCCCCGACGTGGGGACTGGACCAGAACGTGGTCATGGGCCTACCCCAGTGCCCCCTGCAGTCCAGTTGAAAGAGTGCCCCACAAAACCAGCAGACCAAGGGTGTAGACGCGCCCTGCTCCCTTCCTGGTGATCACTGGGGTCACCAACCCAGGAGCCAGCCCAGACTCGACCCGTCTGGTACACAACCAACCTTCTGCACAAAAGGCCTCTAACAGTCACTCCCCACATGGGCCCTCACACGTCCACACCGGCCTTCCTGCCCCGCAGCCTAGGACGACAGCACCTTCCGCCTAAGGCAGCCCTGCCTTCCCCACCTCAGTATAGCCGTTCCCACTGCAACCGAGACGAAATCTAATGGCTGTTAAATGTAACTATTCAAAGGGGCCTGGATGGCAGTGGGAGCGCCGGAGAACCTGCGAATGACACCCACCCCGGGATGCGAACAACGGACACCTGAGCCTCCAGATGTGAATCAGCTGAGTGCCCGGTACCCCGACCCCACTGCTCCCCAGGGACAGGGCGCCCCCGGAGGTCCAAGAGCCCTTCGGGCCGGGGCCTCACTGTGTGGGGATCCTACCTCGTGGTCCCAGAGGCAAGGTGGCAGCCGGGTGCAGAAGGTGGCTTTTTGGAGATGGGGCGGGTGCCAGGGGTGAATCTGGTCCACACTGCCTGCAAAGCGTGTTACAAACAAGGACAAGTGAGCGTTTGGTCTGCACACCTGCGGGGAGCCTGGACACGAGGATGCAGGAGGAGCCCAGGCTTCATGGAGAGGCTTCACCTGCCCGCCGGCAGCCCCCAGCCCTCCTCCCTTCTTGGAGCTCCAGGCATCTCTGGGGGCACTGCCCGCCACTGGACTGTTCCAGTCCCCACCAGCCTCCTAATGCTCAGACCTCCAGTCCCCACCAGTCTCCCAGTACTCAGGCCAGCCCCATCTGTCCCGGGTTGGGGGGGCCAGGGTCAGCACACAGGTGCTAACGCATTCACGACGCTAGCAAGTGCTGGGTGACTGTGCATCCCCCACCCCCGCTCTCCTGGAGCTCCTCCCTGGGGTCAGCACCAGAGGCTCTGGCTCCCTCCATCTCAGGGGTGCCCCAAGGCAGGTTGTTTGCACAGAGTTTCATCCCCAAAGCTGAGACCCACGATGAGGGAGCGACTGAAGCCTTCTGGGTTAATGTTTTTCGAAGGTCAAAGTTGGCTTTCCGGAGCGAGGTAAAGGACTACAGCCAGGGTCCAAGCATGGGCTTCAGGTGGCCTGTGAGTCCCCTGAGGTCCTGCGCACATTTCTCTAGGCAGAGCCTTCCAGAGTCTCAAAGATTCCTGACCTCACAAGCATAGGGACCTGCCTCGGATCGGCAGTCACCTCAGAGGACATGCCGTGAATCTTAGACAGTGGTAACAACTATGAACGCCAGCCCTGAAATCTCAGCGGGAAGGTGATCTTCAAAAAAAGCTGGACCAGGGCGCCTGGGTGGCTCAGTGGGTTAAGCCTCTGCCTTCGGCTCAGGTCATGATCTCAGGGTCCTGGGATCGAGCCCCGCATCGGGCTCTCTGCTCAGCGGGGAGCCTGCTTCCTCCTCTCTCTCTGCCTGCCTCTCTGCCTACTTGTGATTTCTGTCTGTCAAATAAATAAATAAAATCTTAAAAAAAAAAAAAAAAAAAGCTGGACCGTCCAGATGATCCAGAACATTACCTCGTTAGCCAGGAAAAACATGGACTGCATATACCAATCACTTAGGATTGATGCATGAAACCAGTAACATGGCCCACTGTGAACAATAAAGACCTCACAAAGCCAAGCAGAGAGTGGAGGACAGGGTCCAGTTTCTGCTGAAGGAGGGGCACAGAGCAGGTGGCTGTGGCCCGAGGGAGAGAGCAACCCGCACGGGACGGGGGTGACACTGGCCTAGGAGGTCACACGTTGACATCAACGTACTCTGGGATAATAAACATTAGGAAGGCATCAAGTGAGTGAACCTGTAAGGACACACTTTATTTACCACCAGGGAAACGGGAAGGGTGAGAATGTACACCGGCCGGGCTGCAAAAATCCTCAAGGGTTATTTCTGGGCATTTAGGGAGGTCTCTGAGATTACGAGGCCCGGTAGCTCTAAAACTAAGAAAATTCGTGTTTCTTTTCCTCGATGAAATCCTACTTGCATGAGCGTATGACTATCGCCCATAATATCGGGCAGATTTCGACTCCCAGGTCCACAGAGAAGAGGGGAGGCCAACAGAAGAGGAAGGTCTGGGGCTCCCTGAGATAGGGGGCAAGGCAGATATAGACAGGGAGCGAGGGTACCGGCTGCACAGTGTGCGGTCGAGGTGGAGAGACTCGTTCACCAGAATTCCTCCTGGGAAACAAGGACTCTCCTTGGGATAGGGGAGACCTCCCCCACTTTACCCGCATGCTCCATGGTAACGAGAAAGAGGGAAGCCATGCTGCCCTCTCACGCTCCAGGAAGCGGACTGCTATCGAAGGCCTTTTCCTTTTCTGAGCTGGGGCACAGCTGGGGCGGGGCCGCAGGGAGGAGCTGGGTGTTGTGAGGTGCTAAGCCCCGGGGTGGGGGTGGGCGGTTTGGGGAGAGAGGGAAAAACCAGCGGTGGTTTGGTCAACAAGGGGCATTTGAGGATGTACAATGTGAGTGCCCTTCTCCACCTGCCCGTGGACACGTCAGTGGGAGTGGACTCTCGGGGAGTGAGGTTAAATCGGGGTCAAGTTCTCGGCCAAGGCTGGCCAGTGATGAGTGTGGACATCAAACACGAGAACACAGGGGGCTCCTGGGTGGCTCAGTGGGTTAAAGCCTCTGCCTTCGGCTCAGGTCATGATCCCAGGGTCCTGGGATCGAGCCCCCATCAGGCTCTCTGCTCAGCGGGGAGCCTGCTTCCTCCTCTCTCTCTGCCTACTTGTGATCTCTCTGTCAAATAAATAAATAAAATCTTTGGGGGGAAAACCCCCACAAACACAGGACCAGGAGTAGGAGGGACAGGAACCTCCCGGTTTCACGTGACAGAGACACAGTCCGGTAGCATTCTCAGCTTTAACTTGACCAGCAAGTAAGAGAGCGCACTGCGCTTGTCATCTCCATAGGGACGAGGGAGTTCGGAAACTCCCTCCCACTTGGGCCCGACCGCCAGACCAGAGGTGGGACAGAAGATGGGGGCCGTGCAGCCTGCTGTTGCCTCGAGTGGCCCTTTTCTCAAGGGAAGGGTCTGAACCTGGGAGAGCACAGCGTAAACCCACTAAATGGGTTTTGCCTGTGAGCAGTTACGTTTCCAAGGATGTTGAATTAAATCTCCGATATTCAAACCACGTCGTACAAACATCGATGTGCACAGCCTGCACATACGGCTGTCGAGTCCGCCCGTCAGCGGCACAGCCCGGGGCTCGGGAGCACGGACAAGTCACCTGACATCCCTCCCACCCTCCTGGTCTTCGACATCCGGCAGGAGCACCCACAGCCACCCTATCGGCCAACGGCTGTACAACTCTGTGAATTAAAAGTCCTTCGACAAACACGGAAACCAGGTGAATTTTATGGTCCGAACATGGAACCCACTCAGCCGCTTACAGGGGACCCACATCAGAGATGCCATGAAAGGAAGAACGGAAGGCGTCTGGCACTGGGCCTGGCACAGCAAACACTCGGGAAACGCTAGGAGTCAGTAACGCATGACAAAGAGATTAAACAGCACTGAGGACGTGTCCCGTTAGATGTAAGAGGTCCAGAACCGCGGGGCCGGCTGGACCCTGGAGTTCGCAGAGTTCATGTCCCCTCGTCTCAAGGTCAGAGCCGTCTCTACCTGCTGGAGTCCAGCTGCGCACGGCCTGCTGCCTCCTGGTGCCTCTGACGCTTGGACCTGCATACACCCGAGGAGGACACAGAACACTCGTGTGGAAGAAACAAGGGGGCTGCACACAGCAGACGGTTCCAACGTGAGGCCCAGGTCGGGCAGGAGAACTGGCCCAGCGTGGGGGCTGGTGCCTGCTGACAGCAAGGCTGTGTAGTCCCTGTGCAACATCCTGGCACGGGACATAGGAGGCCAGCCGGCCGGCCATCCATGCGCATAGCCCCCACGTTGGGCACAGCTGCCCACGGGCCGCTCCTGCCCTGCTGGATGGCCCAGGCTCGCTGCCCTCCTCCCGCCCCTGGCGTCACCCACCAGCCCCTCAGAATGCTCAGAGCCTCGCTCGCCATCCTGGAGGTGGCTGTCACCTCCTCCATCCTGCACACTCTGCAGAGGAACAAGGAGGCACCGTGGGTGTGGAGTCCCCAAGCTTCCCGCCTCTGCGATCATCTAAGGCTCCTCGGCAGCACGTCTGCAAGATGTCAAAGCGGCAAGAAGGTCCGTCGAGGGTCCCAGGGCTCCGCGGCGGGCAGGAGGACAGGGAGGGTGTCCTCTGCTCCACTGTCTTAACACCATAGAGGAAAATCATCCACGAGTCTGCACTGCCTCTCTTGGAAGGTGGCCGGAACGGTAGGCCCCCATAGTTCCTGATTAGTAATAATCCAGGTTATGTGGCCTGTACAGACCCAGAAGGCGATGGCATCCCCTTGAGGGTGCAGGGAGGGGGTGCGAAGGCAGACAGAGGGAACACTGAGGCCTGAAACAGCTTTTATGGTGGAACTCGGGATCCTGAAACCTCTCCGGGAACAGTTCCTAAAAGCCTCTCCTATCCAACCACTGCGTGGGCCGACGAGCCACAGTGTGGTCCTCCCGCAGGGTGTGCAGGCCGGGCGCAGCGGAGGCCCTAATTCGGGCGCTCAGTCGGCGCCGTGCACGCTCTGGTGCCGAAGCAGGTGGGAGCTCCTGCCGAAGGCCTTCTGGCACTCCCCGCACGCGTACGGCTTCTCGCCAGTGTGGACCCGCTGGTGCAGGACGAGCTGGGAGTGCTGGCCGAAGGTCCTCTGGCACTCACCGCACGCGTACGGCTTCCCGCCGCCGTGGGTCTTCTGGTGGAGGAGCAGCTCCGAACTGTCCCAGAAGGTCCTCGCGCACTCGCTGCACTGGTGGGGCTTCTCCCCGGCGTGGACCCGCTGATGCGCCGCGAGGTGGGAGGTGCGCCGGAAGGCCTTCCCGCACTCGAAGCATTCGTAGGGCTTCTCGCCCGTGTGGATCCTTTCGTGCCGCAGCAGCTCCGAGTTGCCCCGGAAGGCCTTCCCGCACTGCGCGCATACGTACGGTTTCTCGCCGGTGTGGATGCGGACGTGCCGGACGATCTCCGAATTCTGGCCGAAAGTTTTGCCGCACTCGCGGCACTCGTACGGTTTGTCCCCCGTGTGGATCCTCTGGTGGCGGATGAGCTCGGAGCTCTGGCCGAAGCCCTTACCGCACTGGCCGCACAGATAGGGCTTCTCGCCGGTATGGATCTTCTGGTGGCGGATAAGGCCCGAGCTGTGCTTGAAGGCCTTGCCACACTCGCCGCACTCGTGGTAGCGCTCATCCGTGTGAATGCGCTGGTGCTGGATGAGCTGCGAGCTGACGCGGAAGGTCTTGCCGCATTCGCCACACGCGTACGGCTTCTCGCCCGTGTGGATGCGCTGGTGCAGGGCGAGCGCAGAGTTCTGGCTGAAGGCCTTGCCGCACTCACCGCACTTGTAGGGCCGCTCGCCGGTGTGGACGCGGTGGTGGTGCACGAGGTGCGAGCTCTGGATGAACGCCTTGCCGCACTCGCCGCAGGCGAACGGCTTCTCGCCCGCGTGGATGCGCAGGTGCCGCCGCAGGCTCGAGTTGGTCCCGAACGCCTTCCCGCACTCCTCGCAGCCGAACGGCTTCTCCCCGCTGTGCACACGCAGGTGCTGCAGGAGATGTGAGTTCTGGTTGAAGGCCTTCCCGCACTCTTTGCACGCGTGAGGCTTTCCTCCCACCGGGCTTCTCTGCGCCCCGGGTACCGCAGCCCTCTCCGTGGGGCTGGTGCGGGGCGTGGTCCGGGGCACCAGCGGGTGCGGGCCGGGACCCCGGACGCGCTCGCTCTCGTCGCTGTCCCCGGACTCCTCAACCGACGGGGACCTCTTACAGACGGCCGGCCCCGACGCGAGGCCTTTCCCGCGAAGGGACGCCCGCTGCGCGCTCCCGTCCGCGGACGCTCCCGAACGCCTCACCACCGCGTCCTCCGCCCGGGCGGCTCCCAACTCCCGGCCCCGGCAAACCACCTGGGGAAATTTCTCCGACGTGGCCGCGCGTGGCTCAGGGTCTTCAGAAGCCTCCTCCTTGGGGATTACTTCCGTGTGCTCAGTCCCCATCTCACAATCTGAAATGACAGAGGTTAGGCGTGAAGTGGGTGCAGCGCACGGGGCCCCCGCGAGAGCTGGCGCGGTCGGACCGCACGCCACGGCGGCCTGGGAGTCGGGGCACAGGACCGGACCGGGGGCGATGGCGGGCACGCCAAACGGAGGCCGGGCCCTGCCTGAGAAGCACATGGATCGTCAGAGGGAGAGATGTAAGGAGAGGGATGCTCCCAAAAGGTGGCCAGGGACCTGAGTGTGGCAAGATAAGTGGGAACAGAGGGTCCACTGCGAAAGGCTGGGCGAAGCGGCAGAGACCACACACTTCTCACCAGAGACAGGGTCCCTCCCTGGCGCTGACCTGTGGCGCTCATCAGGACACGGGTCTGCTGCCGGATTGGCAGGGCTGACAGTCCAGAGGGTCCCAGGGCTGGGCCAGGGCCAGAACCACAACAGAAGTCAGTCCTCTTGGATCCCTTCCATTTGGGCGAGGTTGCCCTGTCTTCGTCTTCTCCAGGTTTCCGCCCTATGAACACCTGCCACCACCACCCCCCAATAGAAACCCAGCCCACACCACAGTCTGGCGCTGAGTCGGGCTCCGGCTCTGGGCTCCCTTCAGTTCCGCAGACCCATTCCTGCCCCAGGACCAAAGCTCCAGATCACTGCAGCTCCCTGGAGTCTTCACTACGTGAGAGAGTTTCACACTCCGTCTTTTTCAAATGCTTCCTGTCGACGCACACCTTTCTCCAAATAAGTTTATCTTTTGGTGAAATGTCCAAACGTATCCTGATGTTTTTATATCCAACACGTCTCTGTCTTTCCTTCTGGTGAGTTTTCTTCTATTTTCAAATGAGTTAATTCTTTTTATACATAGCTATGTCAACTTCTACAGACTGTTTATAAAACAGCCTCTTCAGAGAGTTTCTTTTAACACAATTTTAGATCTAAACCTACACTTTTTTAAACTTCTAAAAGGCTACCGCACAAGTTTTAGTTGTTACCCACTATGCCTTCTTCCACAGCTCATCACCAACAGAATAACGAACGTATTTACTGCAGCATGGAACCTGGCTGAAGACGGACATCCTTCAGCCCTCTCTGCGGATGGGTTTGGCCACACGACCGCACTCTACTCGGTGAGACAGGAAAAAGCAGACGAAAATGCGTGGGATGTCTGGGAAGTCTCCTGAGGGGACTGTCTTTCTTCACTCTTCTCCACACTGTGCCTGGGGAGACAGGTGGCAGGCAGGTGCCATCTGGGGCCGTGAGCACTGCAGCGTCCCCCACATACCCTAAGACGGGGCAGAGCTGGAAGGAACCGGGTCCCTGGCGGCTCCACGGAACTGCCATCCCAGCCCTAGAATGCCTACCTCTGGACTTTTTTTTTTTTTTTTTAGATTTTATTTATTTATTTGAGAGAGAGACATGAGCAGGGCAGAGAGCAAGGAGCCCCATGTGGAACTCAATCCCAGGACCCCAGGACCTGAGCCAAAGGCAGACACTTAACGACCGAGCCATCCAGGCACCCCCAGAACTTTTCCATCTGAGAGAGAAACACGCCTTTGCCTTCCTTAAGCCACTGTGGTTTTTTGTTTTGTTTTTAGGAAGCCAGACCTTCTCCTAACTGGCACCATGGCCCTGGGGGGTTAGCTATCCTGGACACAGAAAGCGGGGTCAATGCCAGAACGGGCCTGGCCTCTGTCCATAGAGAAAGCAGCCTGGGGCAGGGCACACGGGCACCGCGGCTGATCAGAGGAATAGGATTCTCTGCCCATTAAGTTGTGGCAGCTGAATCTCAAGGGGGAACGGGCAGCCGAGGGCCCTCACCCTACACCGCAGAGTCACGGAATGGTTTCTAAGCCAGGGAGTAACACAGACCATGGCCAGATAAGCGTTTCGGGCCAAGGTGCACTAACAACCACTTCATAGCCAGAAAGCAGCAGGCCGGGACGTAGGACCTGTGAGAAGGTGGAGGCACGCACCAGAGCTGGGGGCATGAGCTGACCAGGGCAACAGCAGCAGAAGGAATGAAGAGGAGACAGCTGCAGAAAGAGCTCAGGGTCAAACTCTGTAAGGCTCGGCTGGGAGCTGACGGGGCTGGACACAGGGTAAGGAGGGGAGCACAGTCACAGACGATGCCCAGACCTCCCTGCCCGTCATCATATGACCAGCGGTGCCAATGGTCGGGGGTCCGGCAGCAGCAGCTCATACAGGTGGCAAGAGGACCCATTAATACTGTTTTGCACAAGACACGTTTCAAGGCATCCATACAGAGTACCAAGGAGTCAGCTAAAATGTCCCGGTCTGAAGATACCCTGGCCAAGACCAGAGACACGGCCCAGACTGGACTGAGCATCGCTGGTAGCAGCACTGTGTGATGGCCACTGCAGACGGGGCACAGACACCCAGAAGCCAAAGCTAGCGTGCAGGCTCAGCCGTCACCTGCCATCCTTCCCTCCGGGGCTTCCCGCCTTTCTCCGCCCCAGGAGGCTACACTCAGCACAGACATTCACAGCCCCCCTGGCGTCCAGCTACAGCTGTGGGGAGGCCCCACGGAGACCAGAAGGAGGGAGGACTCAGGTCGGGGCATTTGTTCCCTCGATTCCCTCCTGTGAGGCCGCCTTGGGCTGGCAGTGTCCCCCCATTCACCGAAGGCCGTTCTTCCTCTTGGGAAGTCTGTCCGACCCAATCATCTCACAGCCTCGGAGCCAGCAGCCTCCCCAGCCTCTGGTACCCCCAGGCCCAGCTCCGGGATCCACACCTCCCTCAATGACCCTAATCTGAATGAGCAGCTTCCCATCTGGACCCTCACAGCAGAGAGTGAGAGGACAAAGGGAAGCCTGCCAACAAGAGAAGGGATGGTGAGTGACCGAGTCACCAGGCCAGGATGGACAGAATACACAGGGCCGCCTGGAAAGTGCCTATGGGGACAGTCTGGCGGTCACAGGGGCCTGTGGGAGCAGACGCACTGGAGAAGTCGAGCCCAGTAGCAGCAGACGGATGGACCGGTCTTTTGCTTCTTCCAAGAGTCTGGATGAAAGGACCAAGGACCTCCCGACGGGAGCGCCCTGCACATGCCCCACACATGCCCCACACATGTTGGTACAGAAGGCGTGGCGCCACCCAGCCCGGGACACCCGGAAGGAACCGGACCTCTTCGTGGGGTCACCGAGTCCTGGAATCTCTGGGCTCCCCCAAGAGGACCCTCAATCTTCAGCTCTGCCCGCATCACGGGCTCTGCCCTTCCCACGGAGCAAGGGCAGCCCCCAAAAGCTGGACTTCTCCTTTTTGTTGAAATTTTTGCAAACTGCGGTTGAGTAAGGGTCCACGGCGCTGGGACTCAACTGCGCGCTCGTTCGTGACGCACGTGGGCTGGGAAGCACAGCCTTAGAGAGACGTCTGACACGCAGCTGTGGTCCAGTCCTACAAGCTGCTACTTTTTGGTCCCCGTCGACGCCCCACCCCTCCCCTGTCCCCTTCCCACCCATGTCTCTCCTACAGTCCACCGTCCGGCGCCTTGCAAGGTCGGAATTCTCAGAACCGCACAGAAAAGCACTTGTCCACGGTACAACCAACAGTACAAGCGCTCTATCTGCCCCCAATTGCAAGATCTGGTTCAAAAGTCAAATCCAGAACATCTCCCCCAACGGAACGTGACCCCCTGACCTTTCCTCCCCTCTGCCTTCTGCCAGCGACACGGTACTAGCGTCCCTGGCAGGTCGCACTGCTGTATGCCTTTCTGGCAGCTCCTCACGTGTGCGTCAGAGCCGAGAGGGCATGCGGCAGGCCTCACGCTCACGCAGAAACACTCCCCTCCTCACAGCCTAGATTCAAACTTCTAGCTGGAATTTCCTAACTTTGTCTCTCACGTCCTCACTCTCCTAACCCTGAAACTGGCTGCTTCTGGAGAGAGAGGATGGCGGTGTCACCTGAGCAGGAGGGGGACGGCTCCTGGTCCTCGGTCTGGGGGGACATGCAGACCTCTCCTAGCTCACCACAGCTCAGAACAGGGTCTACAGCTCTGCAAACCCAGATTTGTTGTTTTTCACTGCACCCCAGAAAAGCACCCGCAGAAAGCCTCACCCACAGAGTCCCGATACACCCATCAGATACCCATGTAGCCACTAACAAGACCTTTGACTCTGAAAGGACCATGCTGCCACCGAAACCCTGAGAACTGCATCACAGCTTGCAATTAGAGCAGGAAGACTGTTTGTTTGATTCTTAAACGACAATCCTCAGCCTGGAATGAGGCAGGATGCGCTACAGTCCTCTGGGAAATGTGCAGAAACTAGGAAATTCGAAACGACGAATTCCAGGTCCCACCTCAGGCCTCCGAGAATCCCCGGGGCGGGCCCAGGGCGCTGGGGGTCTAACAACTGCCCTGGGGGATCCTGATGCCCCAGCAGGGGTGGGAGCTGCTCCAAACTCAAGTCTGGGATGCTGGGCTCTACCCAAGGCCTGGCCCACGGCGCCCACCACATGCGTGAAGCTGCAGGATTACATTACGCGGACACTTCTTTTCTCCTTTCTGACCCTCCCGCTGGGCTGGGCTGGGCTACCCTCCCCTCCCCTCCCCTCCCCTCCACTTTGCAGACCAGACAGGGCAGATCCAGTCCCGCACACTGGAGGCTCTTCATGGAGGGAAACCCACACTTGTGCACCCATCAGACTTTAGCTGCTGGGACAGGAGTGGAGTTTGCCCCTGGCTGCCTAAATCCAAGTTCACACCAATCTCCAGGGATAGCAACATCACTCAATCCTTTGAACTCATCTGCCCAAAATCATGATGTGATTTGTCATAAACACTGACTAATCTGGCCACTGACACTGTGCTTAGGTCTTTTTAAAACATCCGTTGAAAGCAAAGATTTCTGAAAGAGCTACAAAAAGCCCAAGAATCACTCCCATTGCCAACAGACTCCGCAGGGTTGCACGCAGAAGCTGTTCCAGCCCAGAGGGACACACAGCGGGAACTGTAAGGAAGGCATGGTGGGAGACAGGTCTCCCTTTGGTAACAGGACGAGAGCAAGCTCAAAGAGCAGGAAGGGAAAGCTGCAGGCCAGGGGTCCACGGCGTCCGCTGCCGGGCAGACACAGACGGGGCAGGGCAGGCATGCAAACGGGCTTCCAGACAGCGTTCCCCGGGCTCAGAGAGGTCACAGATGGTGTCTGCGCACCCCCATCCCCACAGAACTACAACAGCACCCAGGCAGAGCGTGAGGCGAGCACCAGAGTAAAGAGAAAAGGAACAGAGGGAGCATTGTGGCCTCAGCGTAGCATGTGGACTGACAAGGAGGCCGAGAGTCAGTGAGAGCGCTGGCATTCTGATGCAGAGAGGGACCGGGAGCGCTTACTATGTGCTGGGCGCAAAGTGACGCACAGACGTTACCCTGGGAAACCCTCACAGCCTCCCCAGGAGACAAGCATGCCCGTGTGAGGAGGAAGAGCCGATTGACATCATTTTCCCACCCTCTCCAGCCCTAAAGCAGCTGGGAATCTGGGGACATGGCGGTGGAAGAATGAGGGACTTGAGGATGTCAGCCAGGACACAGTGGAGACAGGAGAGCAGGGGATGGAGAGGGGGAAGGAGGGAGGTGTGGCGCGTCCCCAGATGGAAGTTTCAGAGAGGCGGGGAATGTGATAAGCACACAGCACACGGAATCACAGGGCAAGGATCCTGGCACGTGGCCCAAGGTTTAATTTTGAAATGCCAAAATTCATGATACACTCAGAATATCCTTTGCAACTATTCAAATTTATGATGAAACGTTTTAGAAGTTGACTTCTGCGTAGGTATGGGGACTCAACGCTTCTCCAATCCTTTTACGGAGCATTTGAGCAAAGAAGTGCACAGTGGTCTTGCAGGCTCTGCAGGAGATCTGAGCTCTGGGAGTGAGCCCCCACCGAGCTAACCCAGACAGCAAGACCACCTCCCTTGCAAGGGACTGTTCAGAACATCAGGGACGGATCCGGGGACAGACATATGCCTTCATCTGAGTCAATGATGTTTTGAGCAGGCTCGATGGGAGCCTCCGGGAATAGTTCCTACCATCCTGCTCAGCTTGTGGATGACGTCGGGGAGAGCTCATAAAAATTGAGGGACCGTGGAACCACTAGGCTCAGTCCATCCCGGAAGCACTTTCCTGCATGGCTCCAACTGTGTGAGCTTATACACCTGCACAGGCCGAAGCCAGCGTGAGCTGCATTATGTTACTTACAGACAAAAAGCATCTTAAGGGATATCCTTTCCCCTAACTTCTGAAACGCCCAATCCTACCAAGTGTCCAGCATCCCGTACAAGGATCTCCTTCCTGGGGTGTTCGCTCAGGCGCAGGACCGGAAAGCTGCTGGCAGGGTCCTGTGGGCCAAACACCGGCTCCTCTTTCCAATGTCGTGGCCTTTGGGAACAGGTGTTCCCACTTCCCGGAATACCACCGCCCACTGTGCGCTTCACCAACACGCACCGGCCCGGGCTGGGCCACACGCAGTCCCACTCTCCTCCCTGACCCGGACGCCCCTCCGTCTGCTGGCAGACACGCCGCTGTACCGTCTGGCACCCCCCACCCGGCGCCTGGAGCGTCCCGAGCAGCGGACGGAGCCGGCTCGCGAGCATCTAAGCGCGCTACCTACACCGCGGGGATGCGGCGCTCTCGAGGACTAAGCGGATATTTCATTCCCTCTCGGACCCCAGGGGCCCAGACCGGTGCCAGGCAGGCCGCGGAGGCGCGTCGCCCAGGTGGGCGGCGGACCGGTCTATGGAACGCCGTCTCTCGGCTCTCCCGCGTCCCCCCGCGGTGCCCCCCGCCAGGACGGCTTCCGGACCCCCGCGCTCAGAGCCGCTCCCGTCCGGCCCCCGCCCCGCCCCGGCAGCCAGTGTCTGGCGGTGTGGCCGTCCCGGCCGCGCTCGGGGCCGCGGGGTCGGGAGGCCGGGGTCAGGGCGCGCGCGGGGACGACCCTCGCGGAGCAGGTGGGGAAATGGAGGCGGGTTGAGGGGGGGCGCGCGGCCGGCCCAAGGTCACAGGCCGGCTCGGCGCGTCCACCCGGCCCGCGGGCCAAAGCAGCCTCCGGGCCCAGCCCCCGCCCAGCCGCGCCACGCCACGCCGGGGGGAGGTCTCACCGCCGCCACTCGCTCCGCGTTCGCCCCGCGCCGCGCTCCCCGCCGCGGAGCTCTCCGCGTCCCGGGCGGCTGCGGCCGGCGCTTCCACTTCCGGCGCGCTCAGCCAATCAGCGCGCGCCGCCGGCAGCCGAGGAGCAGGTGGGCGGCCCGACCCGCCTCCGCGCGCGCCCCGGCCGACCCGCCCCCCGCGCCCTCCCCGGGGCCCCCCCGCCGGACCGCCCCGGAACCCCCAGCGCCGCCTCGCCGCCCCTCGCATGGTCTGCTCACCGGAGAGGCAACCCCCGGCGCCCGCGTACCCCGCACCCCGCGGGACCACCGACGAGCAGGGTCCTCCGGCCGTCCTAGAACGGCCCCGGGGACGCACTTCCGCCGCGGGGCCAGCCGCTCTGCGCGCCCCAGTCGCTGCCCCCGTGTCCACCTGCGCCCGAGCGGGCGGCGGCCGCTTCGCCCTGGGCGCCCCATCCCCGCGGCCCTCAGCCCGTCAGGCCCCTTCCGGGAGCGCCGAGGGCCTGGCGGGCGCGGACCCCTGCATCCCTGAGCGCGGCGAGCCGGGAGCCCGCTCGGAGGTCGGAGGGCCTGCTCGCGGGAGCGCCCTGGGGGCAGCGTGCGGGGCACCGCCGGCCGCGCTTATCCTCCGCCGGGCACCGTGCGCTCCGCATCCTCCGCCGGCCCGGCTCGTCCCCGCCCCGGGCCTCGGCCTCTGAGCTCGCGTGCGGTCCTCGGGCCTTCTGTGCGCGGGCCTCGGCTCCCAGGGCGCGGCGCGTAGGGCCCGGCCGGCGGCGCTGCTCGCGAACGCCGCTCCTCGGGGGAGCGCCGTGACGGGCCCCTTTCGCGTCCGGGGCTCCGCATCCGTGCATCGGCGGCGCTGGGAAGGTCAGCCCGGCCGCGGCGGCTTCCGCGCTGGCCTCAACGCTGTCCTGCGGGGTCGGAGGAGCGGCTGCCCTCGGGGGAGGCCGCGGTGTTTGCAGCCGGTGCGCGGCAGACGGGGGAGCTTTCCCTTGAGCCGCTCGTTGGAATTCGGCCCGAAACCCCGGGGTCCGCGCTCCTGCCCCGACCCCAGCACCGTCAGCCCCTCTGCCCTCCCACAGGCGGCGGCCGAGAAGCCCGTCTTCCTCGCCTAGGCTGCGCGCAGCCCGTGGGAAAGACATTTCCAGAAGAGCCCCAAGACCCTGTGTCGTTTTTCCCTCCCGCAGGCCTTTCCCTGCTCCCAGACGTCGCGTCCGCTTCCCCAGCGGCTGGCCCGCATTTCGCACGACCCCCGCTGCAACCTGCGCGCTGCCCAGGCCTGCACCCAGCCCGTGGGCCGCGGCAGTAGCCACTGCGCGCACCAGGCATCCCAAGGAAGGATGCCCGCCCGGCCACGCAGGTACCCTGCCCCAGGACCAAAGGCTGGGCGACGTTTGGCCCCGCTGACTGACTTTATCCAGGTCACCTGCATTAGCGGGCATCCGTCTCAAGAACCCAGATGAGGGGCACCTGGGTGGCTCCGTTGGTGAAGAGTCTGCTTTCGGCTGCAGTCACAATCCCAGAGTACCCGGATCGAGCCCGTATCAGGCTCCCTGCTCTGCCGGGGCCCTGCTTCTCCGTCTCCCTCTCCCCTGGCTCATGCTCGCTCTCTGTCAAATAAATAAGTAAAGTCTTGAAAGAAAGGAAGGGAGAGAGAGGAAGGAAAGAAAGAAAATAACCCAGAGGAGGGACTCAGCCATGGCTGCCCGCGGATGGATTTTACAACTACTGATGTCTGGTGCTAACCCCACAGGTTCCGAGCGGTGTGTGTGTGTGTGCACGTGTGTGTGTGCACGCACACACACATGCATACACACACTCACGTGCTTTGTGATTTTCAGCTTTCTGAGTGATTTGAACGTGCAGCTAACAAAGTTGAAAACCAGCAGCCCCAGTCAGTGACTCTGAGTGTCCAAATTGACGGCGTTTGCATCTCCTGGAAACTTGATGGAAATGCATATCTTTGGGCCCCATTCGCACATCTTCTGCATCAGAAACTCTGGTGTTAGGGTTTGGCCGTCTGTTTTCGGGCCCTTCAGGGGGTCTGATGCCCACTAACGTGGGCCCAGACATCAGCTGCACTGACTTTAATCAGCCCTTGCACGTGGGTCAGAGAGAAAAAAAAAGATAAGCTGCATCTTCCCAGCTCCTCCCCGGCCCACCCTCTGCTTTATTAAACTAGCAAATTCAGGGGCATCTGGAGACCCTGAATTTGGAAATTTGGAAATTCATAAGGGAAGGAGACCGAGGCAAATGGTCCGCAAATACCATCCCCATTTCTGATGGGCATGAGGATGTATACAGCTGGTGTTTCATGGTCTCCCTACAGGCTTAGGACTTGCACAGTATCTTTTTTACAGATGAGGGGAAGCAGTTTCTCTACTGGGTAGGAATCTCGGTCACCCTCTTGAATTCATGCAGGGACAGACATGTGGAAAATGAAAGACACCCCAGTCATGTTCTCCAATGTCCCCTTCTCTCCCGTCCATGGAGCGAGGAGAGCTCCCAGCACCGCCCACATCCCTTTGTTAGACTTTAAGATCGATCACATGATCTCAGATGAATCTTAGACTCTGTTTCAGACCTAGGGCTCATCATGATTATGGTTTTTTTTTTTTTTTAAAGATTTTATTTATTTATTTGACAGAGATCACAATTAGGCAGAGAGGCAGACAGAGAGAGAGAGAGGAGGAAGCAGGCTTCCCGCTAAGCAGAAAGCCCGATGTGGGGCTCGATCCCAGGACCCTGGGATCAGGACCTGAGCTGAAGGCAGAGGCTTTAACCCACTGAGCCACCCAGGCGCCCCATCATGATTATGTTTTAATTGTCTGCAGACCACATCCCAAACTATCACCACACCATTAGGAACAGCACTGGATGTCCGCCCACACTTCGGCAGCACCATGAGCCATAGAGAGGCTCCTAGAGATACAGGACTGCGAGCACCACCTTGTGTACCTTCGGGTCCCTCCAAACCGCCCCCCCCACACACACATGTAAGCCAGCCAGGACATGCTCCAACACAAGACGCTGGCTTGCATGGCCTTCTCTCCCTGGGAACCTCCCCACTTCTCACCTCCCTACATCCAGGTCCTGTGTGACCTGTCCCCTCCCTCCTCAAACCTGCCTTTCTGCCCTTCTTTCAACCAGGCCAACCTCACAGTATATCGGGGATGCAGAGTCTCACGCAGCACGGCACAGATGTAACTGGGCACAAATGATTCCACTGTTTCCCAGGAACGTGCCTTTCCCCGGTATAGATGGTGTTCCTTGAGAGCCTGGACTGCATTACACGTCCCCAGAAGACACTGGCCGTGCCCAGCCCATGTTCGGTAGAAACCGGCCGAGCTAAAACACTCATGTCTCACCTCCACATACTGAAGCAACAGCAAAAGTTGAGTCAAGACTCAATTAAGTCTTCCGTGTTGCCCTCCGTCCTCCAGCCTCCTGCCGCAGACCTCGCTGTTATCCCCGAGGAGCCCGGAAGTCATCTAATTCTATTCCTGTGCTCAGGCGGCAGCCCATCAAGGAGTCTTGGTTGGGGCGCGCAGCTGGCTCAGTGGGTGCAGCGTGCGACTCTTGATCTTGGGGTCATGAGTTTGAGCCCCATGTGGGGTGTACGGGTTACTTCAAATGTTTAAAAAAAAAAAATCTTGGACAAACTATTCCTTCCTTCAAAAAACATCCCTTCTCTGTGATATCAACTTTCTCCTCAGGCTGACACGATCCATTTACCAACTCCCACACCATTAACTCGCTCTCCAAAACGTGTTCTCCCAGATGCCACGCCTGCCCACAACACCGTCCTCGGCCCCACCACCGCCGAAATCCTCACGGCCCCTCTCGAGGAAAAGAGTCCCTTTGTTTCCGAGGCTTCGTTTTGCTGCCAACACCCACGACTCTCTCCAGACTCATCCTGGGCTCCTGGCCGTCCCCTCCCTGCAGTGAGTCACCCCGTGACCAAGGATAGGGCTACAGTGTTAATGCCGCAGAAGAAATCACAACGCATACATCTTACCCAGTCGGCAAAATATGGGTCTGGAGGTGACAGAACAACAAATCCGATCCGTACAAATATCTCACACAGTTTGCAAAGCCCCCTCACCTAGACTGGCCACGGGAAGAGTGTCCCAAAGCTTAGACTGTCTACCGCAGGTGTAGGGGAGGCTCTCCTGGATGAGGGGGCCCAGAGGAGTCAGGAATTCGTCCAAGGGTCATCAGGTCAGACACCACGAGGCCGGGATGAGCACCCACACCTTCAGACCCCTCCGCAGACTCTTGTCACTCCAATCTGACCGCCTTTCCAGAGTCCTGCGCAACCTGCCTCCACCCCTTACAGGGGCCCCAAAGCGTGCCCTGTTTTGTCCCTCTTTTCCACGAGTCAGCTCCAGGGAGGACATATCAAATCCGGCTTTCACAAGATCTCACTTCCCTGACATGTGCAGAGCTTCTCCCATGGACCAAAATAAAGCCGTGCACAACGCTGGCGTCTGGGTCACCTCTCTGGCTCCCCTCCTCCTGGCATCTGACTCAGAGAACGTCATACATTCCCCTAGCCACCTCTGATTCCTCCCCTCCGGTTGCGACACGCAGCGCTGCCCCCCCTGACCCTGGGCGTCGGAGCTTGTGCTCTCCCGTAAGAACATTTTCCATCTCCCCACCCGGTGACAAGAGCCCCGCCTGCCCCCTGTGAGGGTACCTGTCACTCAGCACTGACCACAGCGTGTGCGTGGCTGACTGGCTGACGGAGACGGGCTCCCGCGGAAGTCAGCCACGATTGACTGGGAAGTTCACCGTGGCTTCGAGAACTAGAACTTAAAAACCAAAAGATGGCACGAATTGTGCTGGGTATCGGGGAGTGTAGAGATTTGCCAAATCAGAGCTCTGCACCTAAAGCTAATGTAACATCGAATGTTAATTATATTTCAGTTTTAAAAAAGAATAAGGGGACACCTGGGTGGCTCAGTCAATGAAGCGTCTGCCTTCGGCTCAGGTCATGTTCCCAGGGTCCTGGTATGGAGCCCCACGTCAGGAATCCCTGCTCGGCAGGGAGTCTGCTTCTCCCTCTCTCTCTGTTGCTCCCCCTGCTGTGCTCTCCCTCTCTCCCTCTCTCAAATAAATAAATAAAATCTTTTTCAAAAAAAAAAAAGAACACATTATAAGAACATTAGAAATGATAATAGTACATTTTTGCCATCTTTGTAATTATTTAAGATTTTATTTCATTTCATTTCAAGTAATCTCTACACCCAACATGGGGTTCAAATTTACGACCCCGAAATCAAGAGCCCCATGCTCTTCTGACCGAACCAGCTGGGCACTCCCAAGTAAGCTTTTAATTTTAGAACGGTTTTGAATTTATAGAAAAGTTACAAAGGCAATACAGAGAGTGCCACATCCCGGCCCCTGATTTCCCCCATCAGCATCCAACATAAGTCTGATACCTGCGCTATGATTAGTGGCTCATACACTGTTATTATAACACACTCTGACCAGCTGAAGCCCACAACTCACTCAGCTCTCGCTGGTCTTCACGGACGTCCTCTTCTGACCCAGGATCCCATTCGGGCATCACGTTTCATTTGGTAGGCATGTCCCTTTGGCTCTCTTTGGCTGTGACATAACCGTACATTTAAAAATAACAGCACGACCCAGCACATCACCGCAGGACATGCAGAAGCAAATCAAAACAACAAAACAACTCCCGAGTTCCCACGACACTCACACGAGATGCCAGCTAACCAGGCATTAGCATGAACAACGCAGCGTCCTTCTCCAGCTTTCAAACGGCGAACCCCCAGATCATTATGATGCATCACGGCACCATTAAATGCACACGTCACCTCCACCCTGGGGAAAAGCCTGTCAGTTCGAAGTCAGTACCCACAGAGCACACGGGAGAGGATACCAAAATTCACACGCAAGAGAAGTAATGATGACTGTTTCAGTGAACGTGTGCCACGACACTGTGCCATGCACAGGTTTTTAAATTAATTACTGAGGGGTGCCTGGGTGGCTCAGTCGGGAAAGCCTCTGCTTTCGACTCAGGTCATGATCCTGGGGTTCTGGGATTAAGCCCTGCATCAGGCTCCCTGCTCCTTGGGAAGCCTGCTTCTCCCTCTCCCACCACCCCCCCACCTTGTGTTCCCTCTCTCACTGGGTCTCTCTCCGTCAAATACACACACAAAATCTTTTTTAAAAAATTTTTTAAAGATTTTATGTATTTATTTGACAGAGAGAGATCAAAAGTAGGCAGAGAGGGAGGGAGAGGGAGAGGGGGAAGCAGACTCCCTGCTGAGCAAAGAGCCCAATGTGGGCTCGATCCCAGGACCCTGAGATCATGACCTGAGCCAAAGGCAGAGGCTTAACCCACTGAGCCACTCAGGTGCCCTGTAAAAT
Organism: Mustela lutreola; assembly: GCF_030435805.1. Lineage (NCBI taxonomy): Eukaryota > Metazoa > Chordata > Mammalia > Carnivora > Mustelidae > Mustela > Mustela lutreola. The sequence goes on along the minus strand of NC_081304.1, from coordinate 59,799,043 downwards.
CTTTTTTTTTTTTTAAAGGAAATTTTAAAAAATATTAAAAAAAATAAGTGAGTTACTGAAACCTAAAGTACACTTATTTATCCTTGGAATATTGTTGTGAATATATTTTTTTAAGATTTTATTTATTTATTTGACAGACAGAGATCACAAGTAGGCAGAGAGGCAGGCAGAGGTGGGGGGGAAGCAGGCTCCCCACTGAGCAGAGAGCCCGATGCGGGGCTCGATCCCAGGACCCTGGGACCATGACCTGAGTCGAAGGCAGAGGCTTTAACCCACTGAGCCACCCAGGCGCCCCTATTGTTGTGAATATTGATATGTTCTAATAACACACAAAAATGTACTTATCCAGTAACACAAGTTAAGATAACTTCCCCTTGAGACAAGGAATATAAAATGATGCTGTGGCCAAGCAGTCATAAAACAAAACAAAGGAACGGGAGAAGATATTTGCAAATGACAGACTCAATAAGGGGTTACTATAGAAAATATACAAAGAACTGATAAAACCCAATGCCAAAAGTAAACAATACAGTTAAAAAGAGCAGAAGACAGGAAGAGAGATCTGCAAACACATAAGCTGGCAAGCAGCACTTCACCATCGGAGAAACGCCAATCAAAACCACCACGAGATACGGCCTCCCATCTGTCAGAATGGCTAAAATCAAAACCAGAAGAAACACCAGGTGCTGGCAAGGATGTGGAGAAAAAAGGAACCCTCCTGTACACTTGTAGGAGTGCAAACTGGCGCAGCCGCTCTGGAAAACGGTAAACGTTTCCCCCTCCGAAAAAAATTAACAATAGAATTACCCTATGATCCAATAATCCCACTACTGGGTATTTATCCAAAGAATACAAAACAGTAATTTGGAAAAGGATATGCACCCATGTTTATAGCTGCAGTAATTAAAACAGCCCAACTATGCAAGCAGAATTGTCTGTCCAGCGATGAATGGATAACAGGGAAACGGTAAAACTACAACAGAATATTACTCGGCCATGAAAAAGAATGACCACTTGCCGTTTTCAACAACATTCACGGAGCTAGAGAGTTTAACGCTAAGTGAAATAAGTCAGTCAGAGACAGACAAACAGCCATGTGATTTCACTCACGTGTGGAATTTAAGAAACAAAACAGGCAAAGAAAAAAGATTTTTAAAAAAGGGGGGGGGGGGGCTCTTAAATACAGAGAACACACTGATCGCATCCAGAAAGGAGCCGGGTGGGCAACGGAGTCCGCATTCCCCGGCGAATCACTCCACTGTACACCTGAAACTCAGACAACGCTGTATGTTAATTATACCGGAATTCATAAATAAATAAGGAAATGAGTAAACCGAGCAAAGAGGAAATAAGAAATATTTACTTGGAGTGCTGACGTGTGAGTAAAATGAAAAGAAGACAGAATGAGGGGCAGGCAGAATTACTGACAGGACCACCGGAAGTCTATTACGCGTCCGTCCTAAGGCTTGGCTAGCCTGCTCTCACCCCAGCATCCAAGGTGTCCTTATCTCTCCGGATTGGGTCCCAGACTTACCACCAGAGGTGGTGGCACCATTTTACTGTGCCCGGATGCTCCCCCAGGCACTTCTTAGAATTACCTGCGGAGCTAACAACAACCTGATGTCTGTGCATGGGAGTCGGCCAGGGCTTCCAGAAGACGACCCGGTGGCTTACACATCAGACGTGTGTCTTCTCATGGTTCTGGAGGCTAGAAATCCTCAACAGGTTAGACTGAAAGGGAGGCTGGAAGAGCACAGCAAGGCCTCTGAGCCCTGAGGACAGAGTGGATTAAGGGCCACGCCTGAGCCGAAGGCAGAGGCTTAACCCACTGAGCCAGGCGCCCCACAAGATTTATTTTCTCGAAATATTTTTATTTTAAATTATTTCAAAATATTTGTGGTCTTTTGGGGCACCTGGGTGGCTCAGTGGGTTAAGCCTCTGCCTTCGGCTCAGGTCATGATCTCAGGGTCCTGGGATCGAGCCGCACATCAGGCTCTCTGCTCAGCAGGAAGCCTTCTTTTCCCTCTCCCACTCCCCCTGCTTGTGTTCCCTCTCTCGCTGTGTCTTCTGTCAAATACATAAATAAAGTCCTTTTTTAAAAATTGTGATCTTTTGGGCGCCTGGGTGGCTCAGTGGGTTAAGCCGCTGCCTTCGGCTCAGGTCATGATCTCAGAGTTCTGGGATCGAGTCCCGCATCGGGCTCTCTGCTCAGCAGAGAGCCTGCTTCCCTCTCTCTCTCTGGCTGCCTCTCCATCTACTTGTGATTTCTCTCTGTCAAATTAATAAATAAAAAAATCTTTAAAAAAAAAAAAAAAAAAAAAAAAAAAATTGTGATCTTTTAATTTTGTCAGATAAAGACTTTGGGGTGGGAACCTGTCAACATTTTACAGGAAAGAAGGAAGGAGCGGGGGCGGGGGAGGGAGGGAATCATGGCAGCATATGAAGGAAAATCCTTCCCAACAAAGGCGACCTCGCATGTGCGCACACTCGTCTCGTGGGCCGTGCAGGCAACAGTTTCCCTCGGCACAGGGACAAAGTGTGCGAGCAGTGTTCGACGGCTCCTGCAAGGAGACAGAGAAGAAACAGGGCCTACACGTTCAGAAATGGTGTACTTTTCCCAGGAGCTGGAGCACACATGTGTGGGGAGGGCCGCAATCTTCTGGGTGGTTAGGTCTGATTGGGGACTGACTTTTCCCTTCCGGGGGCAAGGAGACAGCCTCCTTCGCCCCACTACAAGCTGTTATTTTCACTAAGGCTGAGGCTTCCCTTTGGTCACTGAAAACCACCCTCTGATTGGTCCAGGCAGGGGTGGGGTGTTTTTGTGATATTTAAAAACAGACCTTGATATTCCCTTTAAGGGGCAACCGTCTGGCTCAGTCAGTAGAGCGAGACTCTTGATCTCGGGGTCATGGATTCGAGTCCCCTGTGGGGTGTGGAGATCATTTAAAAGTAAAATCTTTAAAACAAAAAAGAGGGGTGTCTGGGGGCTCAGTTAAGCAATCAGTCTCAACTGTGGCTCAGGTCATGATCTCAGGGTCATGAGATCCAGCCCTGCATGGGGCCCCATGCTAGGTGTGGAATCTGCTTAAGATTCTCTCTCTCTCCCTCTGCCCTCCCCACCCCCACCCCACTGCTTACACACTCTTTCTCTCTCTCTCTTTTTTTGCTCTTTCTCTTTCTAAATAAATAAATTCCCTTTAAAATAAAATAATTGGGTGCTCGCTTCGGCAGCACATATACTAAAATAAAATAATTGGGGGGAAAAGCAAAGCAAGAGTGTTTCATATATATGTGTGCATACACGTGTGTGTATATAAAAAATATATTTTGTATGTAAATGGGTATGTGTGTGTGTGTGCGTACATATGGGTATATGGGGGGTGTGTGTGTACAGGCATGTGTGCAAAGAAACCAGATGAGTGTGTATATGAGCACACACAGGTACACATGCATAGATTCTGCCTGTATGAAAGCTGTTGGTCTTGACGGTGACGGTCTCCGGGGGACAAGACTTGGGCGCCACCGCAGCAGGGAGCCCCATTTTCACCACGTGCGCACGCCCCTCACACAGGGCGATGTTTTACCGTGCGGTTCTCAGAACACTTGTTTTGGTCTCTTTATTTCCCTTCATTTAATCTCTTCACTGACTGGACAGAGTTCATTCTCACCTCGCCACACTCAACACCCATCTGAACAATCCAACAACAAAATAAGACCTGAACAAAGAATGGGAAAATCGGCGTGGAAACCGAGGGCCCGCTGTGGCCAGTCCAGACTCCTCTGGGGGGCGGGCCAGGTTCCAGTCCCTTGTCACCCTCTGCAACACGTGCGATAACCCAGCTTCTCCCACCACGCCTTTCTGTTTTGTCACGTCCCACAGCGTTTTCAGGTGGTTTGGGTGTTTTCAAAATTCATTTAACACGCTATTATTTGAATTTTCAAACACACACTGAAGTCGAGAGGCCAATACAAGGGACCCCCCCATATTCATCACCCCCATCCAGAGACCATCAGCTCATGCCTGACCTTGTTTCACTGATAACCCAAACCCACTGGGGAGCGTTTCCCCCCAGAAGACCACAGCACTGATACCTGCTTTTCTTGGGGGCATGGGGGAACTTTTCTTTAATAACTTTATTGAGCTATAATCCACATACCATAAATTTCACCCCTTATAATGTACAATTCAGGGGCGCCTGAGTCAAGCGTCTGGCTTCGGCTCAGGTCATGCATGATCTTGGGGTCCTGGGACCAAGCCCTGTGTCAGGCTCCCCGCTCAGCAGGGCGCCTGCTTCTCCCTCTCCCTCTGCCTGCCCCTCCCCCTGCTCATGCACTCTCTCTCCCTCCCTCTCTCAAACAAATAAAATCTTTAGGAAAAAAAAGTACAATTCAATGGTTTTACCACGGTGACCTAATTTCAGAACATCTGTACCCATTAGCAGTCACTCGCCCTCCATCACCAGCTGCTGCAGCCCCAGGCCATCCCTTATCTGCTCCATGTCTAGGAATTTGCCGTTGCAAACATTCCATATAAATGGGACCACACCTGATGCTGAGAACGCTTCCTTGGGACTTTCCTAAACCCAACACCTCCGTGATTTAGTCAAAGGTCAGCCGCTCAAAGGAAGTCAGCCGTCTGCCCCTCTTCCCGCTGTGTTCACACAAGGACGAGGGGTACCCCTCCCTGAGCCCCGAGGGTCCCTGTTCTGCACTCCTCAAGCTGTAGGTGGCCCTCCTGCCCACGTAGGTAACCGGCCACCTTCATGTAAGGGAAATACGGGCCCGGCTCGGGGATGCACCAACCAGTGTCCCCAGCCACCCTTTTCCTTCTCCTCCCCGTCCCCCTTACAAGGCTGCACAGAAACCGGGAGCAGGTCTCCTGCCTCCCAGCTCCCGGGACGCTCAGGCCTCTGCACGGGAAAACCTTAGTTGTTTTTCAGAACAGAAACAAAAGCAATGCCCTTAAAAGGAGAGGAACCACTGCACGGGGAGGCTCGGGAGGACGGCACTGCAGGGCCAGCCTCCTCCCACCCCGCTCTGGTCTCCCATCTCCCGCTTGCAAGATAGGAGGGAAACCCGGGTCCTCGCCTGGGAAGACTCCTAGGACCGGGGTCTGGGGTCTGTCCCCTCCTTGAAAGAAAGCAGGGCTGGGGGAGCTTCCCCGTGCCTGCACACTCCCTCCAGCGCCCACGCAACTCCGACCCAGGACCCACAGTAAGGAAAGCTTCTAGGAGAGCCATTCTCCGCGCGCCGGGTGGGACCAGGCGTGCGAGACCGGCCACTCGGCTCGGCCACAGTTCAGGGCAGGACTCAGAATCCAGCCAGCGTGTCTGTCCTCTGCCACTGGCCTCCTCTGTTTGGCACCTTAATACGGTTCTCGAAAATCCACGTCGGCCTGTGGGAGGGGCTCCTCTAGACAGAGTCCCTGGGACACAGGAGGCGATGCTTGCAGAGCGAGAGCTCTCCCCAGTAGCCTGGGCTTTGGCGAAGGATCAGAAATAAAGCAAAGAAACACTCACATACTCATGGCCATAAAACGTAAGGGAAATCTGTATGATGGATCTCGTGCTGTGAAAATGGGGTTTCTACTTGTTTCTGCTTTGTAGAAGTACTGAAGACCTTCTCATTAACATTGGAAGGGCTGTTTTCCTAATTCTAAGACCTGGGATTTTTAAAAGATTTTTGTTTCTATTTTGGGGGCACCTGGGTGGCTCAGTGGGTTAAAGCCTCTGCCTTCAGCTCAGGTCATGATCCCGGGGTGCTGGGATCGTGTCCTGCATCGGGCTCTCTGTTCAGCAGGAAGCCTGCTTCTCCCTCTCCCAGTCCCCCTGCTTGTGTTCCCTCTCTCACTGTGTCTTCTATCAAGTAAATAAATAAAATCCTTTAGACAAAAAAGAATATTCACATTTGTGACCTGGGCTCCTCCCGATCATTGTATAACCTTCTGGACACTCGAGGGCTTTGGCACTGAGAATGAAGGCTGGATGGCTCTCAGTCTCCTGGCCAGCTACCTCCGTTAGCTGGAGATGCCTCTCGCTCTGGCCTGCTGCCTGAAAGAGTGATCTGCTTGAGGAACAGCCTCAGTGTCCCATTTGTACTACCCTCACCGTTTTGATCACACCCGCCTTGCTGGAGGCCTCAGGATGGCTTCTCTCTCCTGCTGCCCACAGGAGAATCTGGGTCTGATTCTTAGGATGAAGTAAGTTCAACCTGGAATTTTAAAGAGCCCAGAGTCGGCGGCCGCAGTGGGGATTGGGGGAGGATGACCAGCCCCGAAATTCATAATTACATGGTCACATGGTAACCGTAGTCACAGACGTGTATCCTGGGAAACCTCTGGGAGAGGAGTGCTCCTGACCCAGAGTTGGGGGGCCAAGGTTTCCCAACACACAGCAGCTGGGCTGAGATTCACAGGGGCAAGCCGGAGGCAGCCCGTCAAAGGCGCAGTGAGGCTGGAGGAGGAAAGGCACGGGGCGGGAAACAGGGTGATGTCTGCAAAGAACCGTGAGCGATTTGGTGGTAGGCCCAGGGGGCCAGAAGGAAGACGGGAGACCAAGGACAGGGAGAGGCGCTGGAGGATTTTACGTGGATATTTAAGGTCTTGGTATTGTCTGAAGCGCACAGCAGAACGCCTCCCATACAGGAGGGCCCCCCTAAGTATATTTCTAAAGAAATACAGTGGGCGGATGGGTTAGGAGCTCTCTGAAGTTCCTCTGTCCTTGCAAACCAGCGGCTCTCAAGGCCTCTATTTGGCCCGAGTTCTAAATACCGTGAGTTTCTCTTATTATTATTATTTTGTTTTAGAGAGAGAGAGAGAGCATGCAGGGGGAGGGGCAGAGGGAGAACAAGCAGACTCCGTGCTGAGCGGGGAGACCCCCCTCAGGGCTCGATCCCATGATTCCAAGTTCACGACCTGAGCCAAAACCAAGAGTCGGATGCTCAACAACCGAGTGGCCCAGGTGCCCTTACACAGTGTGAGTTTCTAATGGAGTAGCAAGGGTCAAACCTCATCCGTGGGCTTATCTTCTAGAAAGTATTCTAGAAGTATCCCTCTGGGGGAGAGGGCGTGATCTCGCCCTCACCTTGAAGGTACGATGTCCGGTTTGGCTGGCCTTTCCTGCTCCTCGGTGAGCTGTCAGTGGCCGGGATCCCAGACCGGGGGCGGAGAGGATGCGGCCCCTACAAACGGGCTGGAGTAGAGGCTTAAGACGAGCGAGGAAAAGATTCAGGCTGACTGGGCTCGCCCGCCTCTTCCATAGGAGGCCGGAGCTCCGCAGGCGCAGGGCAGGCGGGGCTGCTGAGGGCGAAGAAGGCCGGTGGGGAAGAGAGAAGGCGGATCCGTGGTGACCGCGGGCTGCAGCAGCTCCGAACCAGGGCGGGCCTCCCCTGGGCGCGGCGGGAGGAGCCGAGGGCGTTCGCAGGCCGGCCGGGTCCCCGCGGCCAGCCCCTGCTCACAGCCTAGGGACACTCGGGCGGCCTCGCGGGACCTCCAGGCAGGGCTGCTGGCAGCCGTCGAGGCTCCGGGCACCGACCAGGTGAAGGACGTGAGAAGTCCGGGCCTGCACACGCGGACACCGCCCACCGCCCGCAGCCCGCCCCCGGGACCCGCAGGAGGAGGGGCGCGGGCGTCCCTCCGGCCTCGCCGGCCGCAGCGTGAGAGCAGCCGCGGGCCCCCCGCTCCCGCCCCGCCCGGAGGCCGCTCCCCAGGACGCGGGCTCCCGGGGGGGCGCTCGCTGCTGGGGGGCCGGGGCGCCGAGCAGCAGCGCAGGTTCCGACGGGAAGGAAACTCGGACCCGGGTCTGCCCGCGCCTTCCGCAAGCCCCCGCGCAGGGTTGGCCCCGGATGAAGCGATCCCTGCACGTTCGGCTTCGGAGCCGCAGGGCCCCGGCCTCACGCCGACTGGGTCCGGCCACGCGGGAGGCGCAGCCTTCTGCGCGTGCGCGCCCCGCCCCCGGCCTGTCTCGCGGGCGCGCACGGCCGCGGGGTCCCGCACGGCCGGGCGCGCTCGAGGCTCTGTGAACGCGCAAGCGAAAGCCGCCCCCGGGGGAGGGGGAGCCTGCGCCGTGTCTCCCCCTGGCGGACAGCGGGGGAACAATAGGAGGGCTGCAGGGAGCGGTTCCGGCGGGCGCAGGTGCGAGCGGTGCGGACCGCGGAGCTGAAGAAACGCTTTGCGGTCGGGCCCCCCGGAGCCGACCTCGCTGTGCGGCGCCCCCTCCTCTCCCTGCTCAGAACAAGGGAACCGGAAGGCGCCCGCCTCGGGCCCCCCGCAGGTGCTCGCCCTCCGTGCTTTATCTCATGGATCTTCCCGGCGGCGTCACGGGGGTCGGGCCCAGGCCCGGCAGGGAAGCAGCAGCTGATGCGCGCCCCAGGGCTGTGCGCCCTCCCTGCTGCGGATCCAGAGCCTGGCCTAAGGCGAGCTGCTTCTCCTCCAGCGGCGAGAGCGCAAGGTCCCACGAGAACCTGGTTACGAGGAGAACCTTCCAGGCTCGGGACGCCCCGGGGGCACCATCGGCCCTCCGCTCGGGCGTGACCCCAGTGTCGTGGGATGACCCCCAGATTCCCTGCTCAGCCTCTCCCTCCGCCTGTCACTCCCCCTGCTTGTGCTGTCTCTCTGACACATACATAAAACCGTAAGAAAGAAAGAAAAGGAGGGAAGGAAGGGAGGGAGGGAGAACATTTTTTAGGCTAGTCCATGGGCGTGGGGCACCAGCTTGGAGCCGCAGGAGCTCAGGGCAAGACCTTCCCAGGTATCTGGAAACATGTTTCTTCTCCGGGGATTCTGGGTGTGCTGGGGGGCGCCGAGGGGACGTGCCCACTGATGAGCCCACCAGGGACACTGCAGGTTAACCGCAGCTCCTAAGCTGTGGGCTTGTTTCAGGATGAGAGAAGCAGCTGTTACAACCCCCGTTTGGTGACGAGACCTTTAGAGGAGACATCCTACCCAGATGCCAGTCCCCTCTTGCCTTCCAAGAGAGACAGACGTGGGAACACGTGCGGTGAGGCAGACGCTGCTGACCTTGGGCCTGGAGGGAGGCAAACACTGAGTCACCTTTAAGGGGTGGCTGGATATGTTGACGAAGGGCCACGGAGTATCCGGGCCATAGGGAGAACCTGCAAGCCAAGTTGGGTTAGGTGGAAAGCTTAAAGCCAGCCTCCCTTGGGTAGCATCCCCTAAAACACTATTGGTACAGGAAGCAGGACCCCGGGGCACCCCCAGGGTCTCAGACGCCACACGAAGGGCACAATGGTGCAAACCCAGATGGTGATTCGGCGGGGGGGTCTCTCAGGAGATAGCGAGTAGGAGCTGCCCAACGTCCACCCGAACCCACACACCATCAGGCAGCTGCTCACATTAAATCGTTAAAAGGGAAAAGAATGATTTCAAGCGAAATCAAAGTAGAAGCCAGAAGGTGCAGAAAAGCTGTGGAAAAGACTGTTTTTCAAAGAAAGTTTTGGGATCCCCAAGTGTATTCAAGATCCCCAGACTCCAGGTGGGAAAAAAAAAAGTCCTGACGAACAACTAAGGGAAGGAAGGAGGCCCCTCCAAGGAGGAACACAGAGACAAGTAAATGGCATTTCCAAGGAAACCAAGGGTGAAAGTGAAGAAATGTCCACACTGAGCAGGCAAGAAAACTGGCAGACTGGGCGGCCTCTGCCCATGATCCCCGGGCAGGCCCACAGATAGCAGCTCTTTGGTGGAGGCCAGAAGCGGGAGGCAGACTCAGGAAATACGTGAGACCCCTGAAGTGGGAGGTCATGGTGGCTTCTGGAAGGAAAGGTGACATGTGACGTCCAGGAGGCGTGGAGTCAAGTCATCAGGGCTGAAGCGCTAACTTTGTTCCTTAAGAACTGTAGGGCCTCAGGAAACCCATTAATCTATTTAGACCTCAGTCTTCCCATCTGAAAAATGGACACGAAATGGATCAACTTTATAGGGTCTTAAGGACGGCATGCACATGGAGTGCAGGCACGTGCAGCAGGGAGGACCATGGGCACTTCTCTAAGCCTAAAGCTCATCACATTTTAAAACACTGATCTGGAAGGACGAAGCGGATAAAACACATTTACATAGGGCAGTCTTCCCGGGAAAACAACCCAACTGTATTTTTAAAATAGTGAGCTCAGGGTGCCTGGGTGGCTCATTGGGTTAAGCACCTGCCTTTGGCTCAGGTCCTGGGTTTGAGACCCCAGTCAGCGGCCTCCGCTCAGCGGGGAGCCTGCTTGTCCCTCCTCCCCTCCCCAGCTCATACTTGCACTGTCTCTCTCAAATAAACAAAATCTTTTTAAACAATAATAAATAATAAATAAAATAAAATAATGAGCTGTCGGTTTTGTGGCCGACTCTTGATTCCGGCTCAGGTCATGATCTCGGGCCACAAGACTGAGCCCCACCCTCATCTCTGTGCTCAGCGTGGAGTCAGCTTAAGATTCTCTCTCTCCCTCTGCCTGTGCTCTCCCTCCCCCTAAAACAAATAAGTAAATTTTAAAAAGAGTAGTGAGCCCTCCCATGCCAGGCATGGCTGTATGTGTCCGTAACACCCAGCGGCACGCCCCAACCTGCCCGCAGCCTGTATTCCATCATTTTCCTGCTCACATTCTGTCTCCTGGACCGGATGATAAACTGCTCAAGTAAACAGTGTCGCCAACCTATCCATTACATTCCAGGTCGTGGGTCACTGCCAATGGGTCCCTGAAGACCTGGCAGTCACAGCTGCCAGAAGAAAGGTAGCCAGCGTCGGGGTGTGGAAACCAAGAGTAAATATATCATGCCCTCGCCCAGAGCGGTGGTTCGTCTGCAGTTGGGATAATTCTGTGTTTTTGGCTGCTGTGGGCAAACAGCTCTTTTTCACAGGGTGGAAGTGTTTCCCTGAGAACAGGACGGATGCATGAGGATTCCAGAGTTCGCAGGCCAGGGATACAATGTAACCTCCAAAGCCTTTCCCATGCTGTATGCTCCTTTCCCCCCAAGTCAGATCCTTAAAGCAATCCCTAAGCATCCCTCCTGGACAGTATTAAGATAATATACTATCTGGAAGGCTGAACACACCCAGCCGAAAAGCAGGGACACAAAAAAGATGCAAATAATCAGGTGCAGGAAACCTGACTAACTCGTTCACATTCAAGAGCCATCAGAATCTGAGCTGCTGGGAGACGGTCCCAGCAGTGAGCTGACTGTGTGGACTTGGACCCCGCGTGGCCCTCAGATCCTCCCCGCACTGCTGGAACAGCTGGTGGGGCATGGATGCATGGATCTCCCACCGCCTCCCCTCATCCCTCCCTCTCTCCTCTGTCCAGGACCGAGGGCGGTGCTCGGGGTAGAGGTGGAGCTTTGGGTAAGCTGAAACCAAGGGAAATAACGGGCAACATTCAAGACCAAGACACAGCGGTCCTGAATCTTGATCTGGGTGGTGACGGTGAGGGTGCACGCCTCTGTAAAAACTCACTGGACCACACGCTTAGGACCTGTGCGTTTCACTTAGACCCTCTACACCTCCATGAAAACCCAACCCGAACCACCACCAGCAACGAGCTCCCTGCGTTTGCTACCTTTATTGAATGCCCCACATCCTCCCAGGACCCCAGCCAAACCAGAACCCAGACAGGTCCCCCAAATATAGCAGGAGGCCTGGAAGGGGAGGGTAATGACTTGCCATCCATGCCCCACCTCCCTGGAAACAGAAGCCCACCACAGACAAGACAGACAGACAGACAGGGGCCCGGAAGAGGACATGCCTCACCCTAGGTCCTCTTCCCTTTGCCCCACTTGAAAAGAAAGTCAAAACCCTGGCTACGCAGCACCCAGGCCCCCACCCCATCCCTAGCAGCATTTGTGGGACCGCCCCCCCCCCCCACACACACACACGCGAGGGGCGCCCCGAGGCAGCGCCCATCCTCTTCCTTCACTTTGGTTTGCTCCTGGCAACTCGTGCAAGCTTCCTCTCTCCAGCCTCCCGCCCAGCCTCTGCCACACCGTCCAGCACCTACTCGGACCTTCTCGCCCACCTGTCGCCTCCCTGCGCTGGGCTCCTGGGGCGGCCGCCGCTCCTCAACCCCCTCCCCCCCCCCCCCGCTCGGCTCCCCCCTACTCCCTCAGCCCTGCCGGGGCTCACACGGCTGCGCTGCTCTCTTTGAGGTCAGGGGCTGAGCGCTGGCGCCTCATGCGCGGGGGGGTGGTGTAGGGAGGGTAGCGGGGCCCCGGGGGCCGCTGCGCCGGGTACGGTTGGGGCTGCTGGGGGTAATAGTTGTGCTTTTTGGGCTGGAAGTGCTGCGGTTCGGGCTGCGCAGATCCGCCTCCCCGGGACCGGCCGCCTCCGTCCAGGGAGTTCCTCCGGGGCCGGTGGGACCTCCGGGGACTCGGAGGCCGGCGCGCAGGGGCAGCCAGAGGGGCTGCAACCTCCTCAGGGGGTTGGGGCGGCGCGGGGGCCTCCCCAGCCGCCGCCCCCGGCCACGACTCCCGGTGCTGGGGGTTGCTCTTGAAGGGGAAGCGCAGCTTGCAGTCGTGAGGGGGCACAAAGCGGGCGGGGGGCCGGCGCAGCCCCCCGCCCCGGCCCCCCGCGCCCTGCAGTCCCTGTAGCCGCAACTGCTCCTGCTTGAGCCAGCGCAGGCGACCCCGGCGGAACGCTGGGTCCTCCTCCATGAGCCGTGACACCCTCTCCCAGCTGGACAGGGGCGGCGACGGGGGCCGCGCTGGGGCCAGGGGTGCGTGCTCGCCGGGGGCTTCCTCCTCTGCTGCCTCTGTCCTCGGGTGCGCGGCCCAGGCAGCTTCCCGGGCCTCTTCGTTCTCATCGTCGTTATCCTGCGGTGGGGAGAGGGCAACAGAGAAGGGCCGTGAAGAGAGCTGAGCGCTGAGCCGCGAAGGGCAGGGGGTCCCAGAGGGGCTTGGAGACAAGGGCGCTGGGACAGTGGTCTCAGCTGATCCTGGCAGCCACTTCCTGTCGCTGTGGTCTGCGCTCTGGCCAGTAACCTTCCGTGCCCCCCTCCTCAATCCTCGTGTGCCAGGGCACAAGACCTGCTGCACAGGGCTGGTGGAAGGATTAACTGCTAACCCCATAAAGCACGTAGCTCGGGGTCCCCTGCAGAGCAGGCACCCCAAAAATCCCGCTAAGTACCATGCCCCAGGGATGGAGAGGGCAGCACCTAAGGGGAGAGACGCAATGGACCAGTGAATGAGAAAGCTCCATAGTGTGATCATATTCCCCACTTCCGAGAAAAGATCAACAGAAGGGCATACCCATGCTCTTAACATATGTTATTCACGTTTCCCAAGAGCATCTGTAACATAGGACCCCACGTGCTTTGTAGAAACGTGTACATTTGGGGGCACCTGGGTTAAGCATCTGCGTTCAGCTCAGATCATCTCAAGATCCTGGGATTGAGCCAGCATCAGGCTCCCTGATCAGTGAGGGTGTAGAGAGGGGATTCTGCTTCTCCCTCTCTCTCTGCTCCTCTTGGCACTCATGCTCTCTCTCAAATAAATAATCTCAGGGGCGCCTGGGTGGCCCAGTCCTTAAGTGTCTGCCTTCGGCTCTGGTCATGATCCTGGGGTCCTGAAACCGAGCCCCCATCAAGCTCCCTCTTTAGCGAGAAGCCTGCTTCTCCCTCTCCCACTCCTCCTGCTTGTGTTCCCTCTCTCGTTCTGTCAAATAAATAAATAACATCTTTAAATAATCTTAAAGAGAAAAAAAGAGTACAAGTGTACATTCAGGTGAAGGGCAGAGCAGGGAAGGGGACAGGAGCCAGGGTGAAGGGGACTGCCACTGGGGGCCAGTGGGAGGCTGTCATGGCAGCAAACACCTGGGGGGTGTGGGGGGAAGGCACTCTAGACTTTCGAAGGCCTGCGGGCGGCAGGTGCCCAGAGAGATCCGGGTCCAGCAAGGAAGAAATGGCAGGAGCAAGTAAGCCTCAGTGACCCGGGGCCGGCGAGTGGCTGCTGGTCATGCGTCCCGTAGGGCACGCGGGAACACTGCACCAAGCAACCCCCCGCGGCTGGCCCCGCACTCCCCCAACACTTGTTCAGTGACTCTGCGCACGCCAGGGCTGGGTGACCAGGCGCCCGTCGAGGGCTGTTGTCCAGGGTTAGAGGAGGAGTGCGGGAGGACTGCCCAGCCAGACAGCTATCGCAGCCACCTGCCACAGGGCCCCGCGAGACAGGGGCGGGTCCCTGGAGCGCATGCGCGTACCCAGTGGCAACTTAAGGACTGTGCGCTTCCTACGGGGCTTCTCAAGCTCGGGTACCTCCGAGCCCCCGGGAAACCCGTTACAGATGCAGAGTTGTCCCCCAAGGCACGGAGGGTGGGTGCAGCTCGGAGATCCGCATCTCGGATGCGCGCCCCGGGGCCGGATGCAAAGCCCTCCCGGGAAGCAGGGGAGGCGCGGAAGGAGGAAGGGGAGGCGCGCGCGCGGCCAGGCCTCGCACCTGGGTCAGCGGGATGACGCGCTCCATGCGCAGCATGCGGTCCCGCAGCGCCTGCAGCTCGCGATCCTTGCTGCTGTTCTGCAGCTTCACCTCCTGGAGGATGCCCGTGAGCTTGTCGATGTGCGCGCGCAGGTCCTCCACCTCCGCCCCGCGCGCGCCCTCCTCGCCGCCACCGCCGCCACCGGCCTCCTCCTCGCCCACCGTGTCCCAGACGTCGCGGGCCACGGCCCTCCAGGCCTCCCCGGGGCCCTCGGGCTTGCCGTAGGTGCGGCACAGCTCCCGCATCTTGAGCGCGGCCAGGGCCTCGATCTCAGCGCGCCCATGGCGGAAGTCGGCCAGGGCCACCTCGTAGCAGATCTCCTTCACCGCCTGCATCTTCAGGTCGGCCATGGTGGCCCAGCGCGGGTCCTTGCCCTGCAGCCGCCGGCGCTGCGGGATCTGGTAGACCCGGCGCGGGGCCCGGCGCTTGCCGCTGCTGGGCAGGCCGCAGCGCTTGACGATGGTCTGCACGGTGGTCGGGGGCAGCTGCTCCCGCAGTGAGGAGATGAGCCGCCAGCTCTCCTCGCACGAGCGCTTGTCTGAGTCGTCGCCACTGTCGGAGTCAGCATACTGCGCGGGAGGGACGGGACAGTGAGGGCAGGCAGGGAGGGCGGCCCGGGGCGCCAGAGCCATGCCGACTGCACCCCACGCTTCTCCCCTGCTCCGCCGCACCGCATGCTTCACCCCTGCTCAGCTTCGCCCCCCCCTTCACTGCTTGTCCGCTGCACCGCCTGCTTCAGCCCCCACCTGACCCCAGCTCCACTGCACCGCGCTTCTCCCCTGCTCCGCTGCACCTCCTGCTTCACCCCCCGCTTCACCCCTGTTCCGCTGCACTGCCTGCTTTAGCCCCCACGTCACCCCTGCTCCACTGCACCCCGCTTCTCCCCTGCTCCACTGTACCTCCTGCTTCACCCCCTCCCCTGCTTCACCCCTGCCCGGCTGTACCCTACGGTTCACCCCTGCTTGGCTGATGCTCAGGTGCACGACGCTTGGCCCCTGCTCTGCTGCACCACGTGCTTCCTCCCTGCTCGGCTACATGAGGGAAGGAACAAGCCTCCCTCGAAGACACTCGCTGAGGCTTTAAGGATGCCAGAGGCATGGACAGCAGCTGGCACAGCGCCATTCGCAAGCGGGAGCGGGGATTACACCGAGTCTGCGAGGCCAGCGGCAATCAGCGCTCAGGACCAGATCACACACTCAAGGGTGAGCCTGCTGAAACCACTATCTTGTCAATGACAGCACAGGCGGTACTTGGATTCAGTAAAGATCAGACAGATCTAGTCCAAGAAGCTCTACTCCAGTTGGGGGACTCCCTGCACCCAGTCACCGTCCTGTCCTGTCTTCTCCTAAATACCTCGGCCACCCCTCCACGCCATGCCCGCTCCCTACTCCGGCTCAGCATGAATGAGAAGCAGAGTCGGGCTGAAGCACCGCTGGCCCATCTCCCGCCTCTACAGGCCCTGCGCTCTGTGTGCGCCCCCTGTGCCCCACTGTCGGCACCACACCACTGCATGCCCCCCACCCTCGGTGTCTTCCCATGCCCCGCCCCCCAAGCCCGTCCCTCTGCGCGTGTGCCCCGCCCCTTTTGCCCCCCACTCCTGTCCCTCTGCACACGCACCCCCTTACGGCCCCGCTGCGCATGTGCCCCCTGACCCTCCTCCTCTGTGCATGCACCCCTACCCGCACCCCCATGCCCTGCCCAGCCCTCACCAGTCGCTGCTGCTCCAGCAGAAGATCCGCCTCCTCCTTCTCCTTCCGGTACTGGTTCTCCAGGTCCTGCAGCCTGCAGTTGGGCAGAGGAGGAGGAGGAACTGCTTGGGGCTCTGGCGCCACCAGAGTGGGGAGGCCGGTGATGCGGGCTCAGGGGACAGACGGCTCAGAGTGCACGCTCTCCCCATACCTCTTCTCCATCTCCAGCTTGATGTCAATGCCCTGCTGCTCCAACAGTTCTTTCTGGGCGAAGTTCCAGTCCACGGGCTCGGAGGGCGGCCCGGGGGGCGGGGGCACCCCTCGCTCCCGCTCCAACCGTGCCTGCTCCGGGTGATTGAAGCGGAAAACGTGGTTCTTGCCCATCACAATCCTATTCCCTGCACAGGGGAGCACAGAAAGATGGTGTTGCTCCCCTACAGCAGCAAACCCATCCCGATGCCCACAGGGCCCAGGGCCCTGCCCACAAGCCCAGGATCCCTGACGCCATCTCTCCCACCACCCCAAGTCGGAGGGCAGTCAGTCCCCTGCTGATTCTCGTCCCTGATGGCCAAAGGGAATCAAGGGACCCTTGTCCTGCTTCTCCAGAGCCACAAGAGATAACGAGAGCGGGGTCCCTCCCCGCTACTTCTTGGCACTTTCCTCCTTCCCATCCCCCTGCTGTCTTCTGCTTGTTTCTGGGTCCGGCACCCCTTCCTCTACCTGACTTCAACACCAGGGGCTCGGTCACCAGTCTCCCATTGACATAGGTCTCGGCTCCTTCACAAGGCTCCAGGGTGACCACCACTGCCAGAGGGAGAGAGGAAAGGGGGCCATTAGACCCTGGAGAAGAGGGGTGATGGTTACAGATGCCCATCTTGCAGGACCCTCAAAACACAGGCATGCACCCCCAGGCCCACCCCCAGTACCTGGCAGGGGTGCCACGGCCCCTCTGGTGGCAGGCAGCACAGGAAAGGAAGAGCAGAAGGAGGGTTAGAGCCCCAGCTACAATTCAGAAGCCTGTGCAGGGGATCCCTGGTGCCCCCCACCCTTCCTCCCCAGCAGGGGCTCCGCAAAGCAGTCACTCTCCGAGGGCTGGGTCTCCGGTGTCCAGCAGCTAGAAGTCTGTGACTTCTGTCCCCCAAGATGCACACTCCTTCCTTTCCCACAAACGCTCTCCCTGGCCCAGCCTGGGCTCCTGCCGCAGCCCCCAGCACACTGCTGTCTGCCGCACCTTCCGGACAGCCCCCTGCCTGCCCTCCCCAAGCGGCAGCCAGCAGAGCACTGTGTCCGCAGACAAGACAGAACCAAGCCAGCTCAGATGTCTATGGAGGTGTGCCTCGGGCTGCACCTGCCCTGGAGGCTTCCACTCGCTGGGACGCGGAGACCAGGCGCTCGCCATCCTCCAGGCGCAGCGCCCTACCTCAGAGCCTCCGCAGCCTGAGCAGAGGCCTGCAGGCAAGGTGACCGACCTGTGAGGTGTCTATCAGCCTGGACGAGCAAGTCCTTCCTTACAGGGTCCTTGAAAGGCGCAAAGCAAGCGCCACGTGAGTCTGAGTTCCTAGGTGGACCACGGGCAGTAGAGCAAGCGGGATAACTGGGCCTCGAGGCCAGGGGAGAAGAAGCCAAGCAGAGCGGGCAGCTCCGGGCAGAGGAGGGCTCCTGTCGGAACGGGGCAACCTCGGGGCACAAGCTTGGAGCCAGACCCACATCTGTCACCTCGTTACCTCGAGGAGGAAGGTGGTGGCAGAGGACAGGGCAGGAGGGGCCGTGGGGGTACCGTTCTGTCCCCTCACGCCCCCAATTCATTCACTCACTCTACAAGCGCTTTGCCCCCCACCATGTGCCAAGTGCTAGTTTAGGTCCTAGAAATACCCTGGAGGTACCCAGCGCTCACAGGGTTCCCACGGCTGGTCAGACAGACAACAAGTCCACCAGCAGACAGTCTGGCGGCACAGGGAGGCAGCAGGAGACAGCTTTGCTCCTGCTGGGCCAGGGAGGCCCCATCTGCATCCATGAGCCCACAGCTGCCTGTGCACCCGAGCTGGCCACGGCGCATGTGATCCGGTTCTGGTAGCACTCTGGCAAGTGCCCCACCCCCCACAAGCCTGAGTTCCCCCAGCCAGGGGCAGCAGCACGAGCTGGATGGTCACTATTCTTCCCTGGCCACCGTCCCACTGGGCCGCCCAGTCCACTCTGTCTGGCTCCCGTCTCTCGTCCACTGCATGCAACCAAACCTTGATACCCCCCTGCACCCCCTGGGTCCCCAAATCAGCAGCTGTTCTCGCAGCTGAGCCACCAGGCCAGGCCCGCCTCCCATCTCCCCAGACACACTCTGCACTCGCTCTGCATACCCTGTGTGGTCTGGGCTATCACCTAGCACGTGGCTTGAGGTGACCCCAGAACAGGAACTCGGCAGAAGCCCTCAGGGCCATCCTGATGTGAGCTTGCAGCCCACTGCGTTCAGGTGCCGCCCCCGAGCCCTGCCGAGGCCTGATGGGCATGGGTCCCCCTCAGCTACCAGCCCTATACGGAGCCCTTCCTGATCTCACGAGTGCGCCGACCACAGGCGCCCCATCTCCCTGTCCCTTCCTTCAGCCTCAGGGGCCCCCACCAAGGCTCAGTCAAGGGAGTGCTCCCCTGTTGGGTGTCCTGCCTCCCTGCCCTGCGTACTTCCCGGGGCTTGAGTCCATGGGGTCCAGAGTAAACCCAAATCATTCCGTTTCTTAAAACAGTCACTGAACCAGGACAAGACGGTGACCTCAGCACACAGCCTGGGCTGCCAGGTAGAGCAGCTGGCTGAGCGCAGGACTCTCTATTTCTGCTCAGGTCAGGATCTCAGGGTCACGGGCTCGAGCTGCACGTCGGCCCCCACGCTCGGCGTGGAGCCTGCTTGAGGCCCTCGCCCTCTGCCCCCCCCACTCGTGCACATGTGCAGATGCGCGCTCTCTCAAAACTAAACCGTTAAACAGAAAAACCAAAAACCACTCCAAACTGCATGAGTATCGTTACTGCCTTCACCCGTAGGTCTCGTGATTCCTAAACGCCTTCGCTGCTATGACCAGGTTAGGGCTAGAAATCTCTGCATCTTAGGGCCAGAGGCTCTGTGGCCGGGACAGAAGTGGCTTTTGCACAGATCAACTCAGACTCCCACTGAAACAAATACAACTTTCCCTGGGAGGTAACCAGGGCACTACATGAGGCTAAAAAAACTAGAAGAGGCCAGGAGGTCCTCCTCACCAAAGCTCACCCCCACACATGGCACAGAGCTCTGGGTCGGCCTCGGCGACGCCGCCACCGCACAAACCGCCTTCCTGGGGCCGGTGCCCACAACCAGAGCTTCACCTGAGCTCGAAGCCCTGCTGAGAACAGGCACACGGCCCCTGTCACACGGCCACACTCCCAGGCTGCAGACCCTCCCTGGAGTCTGTATCCAGTGTGGGACAGGACCGCGTGCAGCAGCTGCGCCACTCTCCCCGCACCAACATTACCTTCTCCGTCCGGCTGAGGGCCGCTCTGGAACACACAGTGCTGCTCCCGGATGAACTGTCCGGTCAGCTTGATGTCCACGTCCACCTGGCCGACCCTGGGGAAGCAACGGCTGACGTTTTCTGACCGCGGGCCAGACGTTCGCCATGCCCCTTTGGAACGCGAGTTCACCCAACTCTGTCGGCCACTCTGGCATTCCCGCTTCACAGGTCGGGAAGCAGAGGCCCAAGGTCACATAGCCCTGCAGCAGTGACGCTGGGGTCTGATCCCCAACCTGCCCGACTCAGGAGTCTGTGTCCGACTCACCATCTTACATGAGGGGAGAGGGAGCCCGGAGTGCACGGAGTCCCTCCCATCCCAAGGGCTGACCATCCTGAGGGCTCACTCCCTGTCCAGGGTCATCACTCAGGACAGCTGTCATGCTTCTGGTGGGAGAAGGGGTACCCCACCCCTTTGGCTCTGGGACATGACCTACCTCGGAGGCCCCGGGCCCCAGGGGATCGTTGGCCTTTGCCACCAAAGCCCCCTGCCCTGCCGGCACTGGCTCCCCAACTACGAAACTGGAGCTTCATAGCACCAAGAGAGGCTAAGGGCCAAGAATGTGGTGGTCTGAGTTTCCCGCCTGCTCTCCCACCCCATAAATCAGGGAGCGCGCCCTCCAAGCCAGGCCCTGGGAGTGGCTCGGCCATCCCAAAGTGACAACGGAGGGGATGGCCACTGTGCAGCCGGGCTCACAACTTCTCAGAAAGCCTGGAAGGCGAGCTCAGCCTGGTGGACGGCCGTCCTGGAGCTCTGGAGTAACTCCGGCAAGGTCACCGGAAAAGGGAGTCACTGACGTGGGCGTGACAAGGGGACGCGCTACCTGGTGATGCCGTCTTTGATGTGGTAGAGCAGACACTCGGACATGAGAGGGTCCTCATTCAGGTTCACCAGGTGGGGGGTCTGAGGGTGGAGGAAAAGGATCAGGCCCTGCTTGCCTGCTGTGCCCCACCCCGGGGGCTCTCCCACCCTGACCCCCACCAAACACCACCCTCCACACACACACACACACACACACACACACACACACAGACGGTCCACAGACCTGCCCCACCCATCCGGCCCCCCAACAGCCCCCAGTCCTCTGCACAGGCCGACCCACCTGTGCCCCCATCAGAGACCTCAAGACCCCCCCAGCCCTTGCCTCTGCTCTTCCCATCCCCTCCCGCCCCACCTTGGACCCCTTCAGCCTCTCGCCTCTCATAAAGATTGCAAGTGGGCTCTGGGTGAGGGAACCACACTTCCCCAGTCAAGTTTCTTATGAACACAGACGACTCTTACGACCAAAGAGCACTAAGCATCAGTTTGATGCAAGAACGAGTGAGACCAACAGGCCGGCAGCCCACAGCAGAGTCCCCGCTCCCCCGGCCACTGCCAGCCCAGGCTGCCTCACCCGGGGCCTCCCCGCCTGACCCATCCCACACTCCCGGCTGCCCAAGCAGGACGCTGTTCCGCACCAACACCCAGCCCGTGCCCCCTCCCCAGAAGCACCTTTCCCAACCACGGTCTGTCTGCCGACACCCCCATCCTCCCCAGGCACGCACTCCGGGCAGCCCGGACAACCAGCCTCGCCCCTCCACAACCCCCACGGCCCTGACCACCCAGCCCCAGGAAGTCTCCCTCCCTCCCCTCCCGCCCACAGCCTCCTTCAGCCCTCCCCGCCCGGGGCCAGCCCCTTGCCTGCACACTCCACAACCGAGTGGGGCCCTTGTCCACCCCTCCGCCGGCTCCAGGGGCACCCCTGGCCACCTGACTCGAGCCTGCTTTAGATGCGGTACCCCTGGCCTCCAGGCCAGAGCCCCCAGGTCAGGGCCCCAGCCCATGCATTGCAGCCCCGTCCCAGGGCGCCCCTAGCCTTCTGTGTTCCTGCCTTGTGGATTGTGGCATATCCGCTCCAGAAGCAGGCTCCCGCATCCCTGAGCACCCCTGGAATTGCTCCCGGGTTCCCTGACAGGGAGCAGCCTCTGTCCCGGCCCCACCCAACCCCACCTGTCAGAATCATCACTTCCTGTCTCTCCAGGTCTGTCTCAAGCTGACACGTCACTTCCTCCATGGAGCTTCCAGAGCCTTCCACCGCCAACACAAGACACCCTGCCCGTGCTCTGTGAGGACTTGCTGCGGCCTCTCTACCTGCCTGACCCCAGGAGGTGCCAGGGACCCACACATGAGCCCCAGCCCGATGCTGCTGACCCCTCGGCCGGGGAAACAGTCAGTGTGGGGTGGGACCCACACACGTGAGAAATGGACGCCCCGTGGAAGTTTCTGACATTTTCAGGCCCTCCCTCAGCTCCCTCACTCATTGTCCCTGTCCCCAGGGCACTAAGGCAGTGCTCATGGCAGAGAGCAGTAAAGATCAGAGTTCAGGGCATCAGAGGACAGTGTGGCAGCTCGTCCTTGAGGACCAGGGGGACGAGGACAGTGGAAGACAGGCTCAGGACGACAGCCCCAAGGCAGGAGAGCACAGCGTGCTGGGATGGCAGGGAAACAGCCAGGCTCCAGGCCCACGGCTCTCCAGGAGCGCCGCAAACAGCAAGCCCCTGGCGTCGTCCACGGTGGTCCACGGTGGATACGTGTCAATGCGTCTGCTCTAACCGGGCACCCCGTCGTTACCACCACCCTCCCCCCGGCTCGAGGACGCTCAGGCCCTTGCGGCAGCCTCTGGCCTGCTCTGGAACAGCAGATACGGATGGGCCCTGGAAGCAGAAAGTGATCTATCCCTTGGGAGAGGAGACACGATTTAGGGCAGAGCTTTTCCATCTTTGCTCGGCCCTGGAACCCTTTGTTCAGATGAAACCGTACCTGGGAGCCTAATACGTCAAGCAGATAAGCAGAGAGATGCCAGGGCCGTGGCTGGGGACAGGGGACCCAGAGTCTGGCCCTGTCCATCCCCCACGGCCCCCGGGAAGGAGGCCCTGAGCCAGGTTGGAAAATCAGATCCTCAGGGCCAGCGTGGGAGTCCCGGGAAGACCTTCTGCTCTCTCGGAGACAAACTAGCTTTTCCCGCAAGACCCGATCCCCGGCAGAGCCTTCCAGGCTGGAGCTGGCCCCCCCAAGGCAGAGCCTAGCAGCTCCCCTCCTGCTGTATGCACGCCGCTTCACGGGCAAACGCGTGCCGCCTCGCCACTTGAGCGGCGCGACAGTGAGCTGCCCTGACGCACCTCCTGCACCAGCGCGGCCTGCAAACCCCAGAACCCCAAACGCGGTGAGAGAGCATGGGCTCCCCTGTGGTGCTCCAGGCATCGGAAAGGAATACGGTTGTGATCTCTGGAGGGCACTTTAACAAAATACACCAAAATTTACACGGCGACTGCTTGACCCCAAACCCCCACTTCGGAGACTTTGCTCTCAATTATGAACCTACCCATGAGGCCACGCAGTGGCACGTGGTGTTCAGGGTTCAAGACCGTGAGACAACGCAACCGCCTGCGGGGAGGAGGCTGGGTGAACGTGGCCCCCGTCTACTCGAGTGTTCAGATGCAGAGAGAAAGTACAGACAGGACGCCGACATCCTGTCCTTGGAGAAGCGTGGGGCGGGGACCCAGTGCCGGTCCAGAGAGAGGCGGCATGCGTGGACGTGGGGACAAGTGTGCGTGGCTCACGCCTGTCTGCGCGCAGACCACCCCTGGATGAACACGTCAGGAATGGGTAATGGCCTGATCCCAAGAGCCTTGGGCTGTGGACCAGACGGGCGAGGCCGGCTCCCTGGAAGGACTGGGCATCCCTGCTCTGCTCCAGCGGGCCTCCACGCCGGGCTCCGTGGCACCCTCTGCTGCGCCAAGGGGTCTACAGACCGTCCCTGTGCCAAGCTGGCCAGTGAAGACCAAGGGCCCCTCCTGCCTCCAGCGAGGCTGACTGCGCCCACCCTGCCTCCTTCCTTTCCCTGGGCACCTACCCCACGGCAGGCCAGAGACAGAGGTGCCCTGCTTGGCTGACATGGCCGTGATGTTCACCCCGGCAGTTGCCTGTCACCCATGTCCTGTGCGGCCCGCAGGGCCCACGTGCCAAACTGTGTCCCCAGGATGCCAGTTTCCACACGTCTCCAGCGGCATGGACCCTCGCATCCTGGAGCTCAGCGCCTGCGTCCCTGCCTGTCCCCTTACAGCATCGTCTTCCCATCACCCTCTCACGAGCACACGTCTGACTGCACGTCTGAGCACATGACATACGCACAGAGCACAAAATGTGACACAGTAGAGCGGCAGCACACACACGGCCATCCCAGCCCACACCCCAGCCTCCCACATCCTCCCCTTGCCCCTGGGGTAACCCCTACAGCCTGTTTCTTATGAATCAGAGATGAATTCCACGGGAGCTCACATCGATCCATGAACACAAATTCTAACCAGCTCTGGATCCCCTGCCTCCTATAAGGCAGGGACGGGCAGGGATCCCAGCATCCATCCATGATCCCTAGAGCTCCGGCCACAGGTGCCTGATGAGACCAGCAGCAGGCTGCTGGCAGGGAGGCCAGACCATGCGCAGGAGGTAGCAGGTGTGGGACAAACACCGAGATCAGCGCTAGGGCTCGCCCCGTGCCCCCCGAGCCTCTGTACCAACCCTTCCAGAGTCTCCTGGGCCTCAGCAGACCCTCACTCACCTTCTTTGGAGAGAAGACGCCCACAGTTCCCCCGTCCTCCCGGACAGCCACCCCCATCTCGGCCAGTAACGCTTCTCTGGAGGCAGAGAGACAAATGGTCTTACGAGGGCCCATGAACTCCTTCCCCGCAGGGCCCAGCCTCCCCTCCCCGGTGCCCCCCTCCAGAGCCCCAGTTGCCCGCCCCCCGCACCTCTCCATCCTCAGGGCCTCAGTCTTGCGTAGCTTCTCCTCCCAGGTCTCATTGAGCTCCGCGATGATCTTTTCCGTCTCCTGGGGGCACACAACGTGTGGGGCTTGAGGCAGTTGGGGACAGGGACCCGCCACAGGGGCCATCCTGCCACCGGGATTCCTCCTTCCTCCTCGACTCTAGCCTCGGGGAACTAGACCCCCAGCAGACCCCGGCTCCCCACCTCCCGGCTCCGCCCGCCTACCTGCAGCCTCTCCATGGCCTCCTCGGGCCCAATCTGGGGCTCAGCACTGGGGGAGAACGATGGCTCCAGCTCGCCGTTGTGTGCAGGGGGATGTGAGGGGGAAGCCGGGGCAGGAGGGGACGATACAGCTGGCAGGGCACCTCCGGAACCCCCCTCGTCCGCCTTCAGGCCTGAGGGGAGAAAGAAGTCAGAGGAGGCAGAAAAGATAGGGAGCTCATCGGAGATGCACAGAAGCTGTGCGTGGGGCCCCATGCCTACGGACTCCGAAAGACATCTGGTCAACCTTAGCCCAGAGGGGCCCTCCACTACTGTGGCCTTGACACATGAGCACCCGGTGTCTGCTTTTTCTCCTCCAGGCACGAAGAGCTCATTACTTAACATGGCTGTGAGGTGACTCCCACCATCAGAATGTTCTCAGCTGCAGGGAGCCACGATCTGCCCGCATCACGGGTGCCTTCTGGGTAAGAAAGACTCTACTGCCCTCCCTTCTGCAAGCATCCCCTCCAAATGCAGGAGGGGAACGTCACGTCTACCTTACCCTGCTCCTCCCAAGAGCAGACCGCCCCCTGCCCCACCGTGCCCCTCAGGTGTTGACTGTCCACGGTGGGAAGGCCCCCGGGACTGGATGCAGAGTCCACGCGGGACGTGGCTAGCATGGGTCAGGCACCCTCTCACCAGAGCACCACCCGGCATCAGTGACATGGACTGTCATCACGCTTACAGCCAGTTGGAACCTCTAACGATCCACGAGACCCTCTGTACAGGCAGGGCCCCCGAAACCTCCCTCACCTGATTTACTGCTTAAGCCACAGATGCAAGACTTGCCATCTATCCCCACTCGTCACTGCGGCAGTCCTCGAGGCCCCCGGAGAGTCTGGCCCCCCGGCTCTGGAATGGCTGAAGGCCTGTGACGGCCCCTCTGCGTATCTGCACCCACATCGCTGGGTGTACGAAGAGTCCCGTGCTCGGCGGACCCTCTCCGGTCTGAGCCCCCCACGAGGGCGTCCCTGAGCGGCCCTCCCCGGACCCCTACCTCCCAGAGCTGAGGCCGACAGCCCCTGGGCCAGCAGCAGCTCCCGCAGTCGGGCCACCTCCTCCTGCAGCTCTCGGATCAGCCGTGCATTGGGGTCCTCGTTGATGACCGCGTTACAGCGGATCTGCTTGGTGCGGTCGGCGTACCTGGGGAAAGAGGCGGGCGGGCTGGGTGAGGCCCAGACGCCCCTGGGTTAGCGGCCCATCTTCCTCCCTCTCCCAAACTGGTAAACACTGGGTCCGGCGGAGGCCTGGCCTATCTCCTGGCCCAGGCTCTGAGCTGCCGCCTCCGAGCTCCGGGCCAGGTCCCGGCCGCCCCGCTCCCGCCCAAGCCCCACCTGAGGGTGCTGAGTGTCTCCTCATAGTTGATGTCTGCGGGACTGAGCGCCGCGATCATGGCCGTGCGTGAGTTCCCACCTGCCAGACGGACACGCAAAACTCAGGCTGGTCCGGCCTAAGGACAGGTGGGCTGGGTCTCGGGGTCAGGGGTCTGACGGGGTCACCATCCGAGATGGGGTGAAGCTAGGAGTCATGGAACTTTCCCACGGAAGCAGGCAGTCAAATGGGGGGAGGGGTGAGATCAAGGACACCTCTGACATCTTCGGGACACATCAGCGGGAGGAGGATGAAGCCAGCGGTGGGCACGGGGTCAGCATTGGGACATCTGTCAATGATGTCCCCCGCAGGGGACGACTGTGGGATTTGAGACTCTAGGGGTGGCGTAGGGTCTGTCAGACATATCGAAGCTGGGATAGGGGCGGGGGCGTAAAGAGCGAGAAGAGGGGCTCCTCACCCAGATTCTCCTTGAGCAGCCAGGTGAGCACAGAGTCCCTGTAGGGAATAAAATCCGACTTCCGCTTCTTCGATTGCTTGGGAGGGGAGAGAAGTGCATCAGCATGAGCCGCCCACCTGCAACCCCTGCCCCCCGGCCTGTCCCAGAGCCGCTCCCTGCCCAGCCTCCTTCTCACCAGATCCGCCAGGGCCGAGATCACCTTCCCAAGGGTCGTCAAGGACTTATTGATGTTTGCACCTTCCTAGAGAGGGATGAGGAATGTGGGCAACGGAGGCCCCTCCCCAGTTCCGCTCTGCCTCCCCCCAGCCAGAAGCACCACCCGCAGCGCCCAGCACCGACATCAGCCCCCTCCTAAGCCCCCTCACCTTCAGGCGCATGCCCCGGGCCCCGGAGGAATCGGCCCGCTCGCTGCCAGCGAGGTCCACCAAGCTGATCTTGCTGACCTGGGGGTGGAGGGTAGGGCAGGAGATGACAGGGTGTGGGCGGTGGGCAGGGCGGGCAGATCAGGGGGATGCCCGGCAAGGGAACGGGGCAGGCAGCCCATGCTGGAGGAACCCCACCTTCTCCGAGTCCAGCCCAGTGAGCTGGTCGTGGCAGCGCTGCGTGAAGACGATAGTGAAGACAGCGTGGGAGCGGCTGCTGGTCTCGTTCATGTTGGTGGCGGCCACCGTCCTGGGGGAAAGGGAGTGGTCACTGCACCCGGCCTCTCACCTGCCTGGCCTGACTCCCTCTCCCCATGGTCCAGCCGCTGGCCTCACCGAGCCTTGTTTCCACAATCCATGAGGTCAGCAATGTCCGCGTAGGAGGTCACAGCCAGCTTGGACAGGTCCTGCACGTAGGGGCCCAGGATGGGGTGCTCCCGGACCCGCAGAGAGCCCCGACTCTTGGGGTTCAGGAGGTCTCGCACCCGCTCACAATAGATCTCCATGTAGCTCACCTGAGCAGAGTGAGGCGAGTGAGTGGCAGGGCTGGTAAGCGAACCAGGAAGGACACCCGCGCCGGGCTCCCGGGACGGGACACGGCTCAGTGTCTAGCGGACACCAGCACTCCAGACACCCGGGCGCGGTACTGAGCACTCAGCACACACAGGCTCGCCGACCCAACAGCCTGAGGTTGGGGGGGGTTGTCACTGTCATTGCGGAGGGGGGTCACTGTCATTGCCGGGGGGGTCACTGTCATTGCAGGGGTGAACACACTCAAGAGAAGGGAGACGAAATCACCTGCCCAAGCCTCTGTGAGTGACAGGAAGGGCCGGGGGAGCCCCAAGGCTGCCTGAGTCCTCAGACTGTGGGGAGCCTTGTCCCTGCTGTCCCTCCCCTGCCCGGGGCCCCTCCGAGACCCCAGCTCACCTCCACAGAATAGGAGAGTTGAGGGCTCTCGTTCTTATTAACGCGAGAGAAGAGGTCCTCGCAGAGCTGGAAGGGGACACAGAGAAACTGCTGTTAAACCCCACCACAGCCCTGAGGGGGCAGGTGTTCCCACCATACAGATGGGAAAGCCATCTCAGAGGAGTTCACGCCTGCCCAGAGTCACCAACTACTACGCGGTGAGGCAGGAAGCACACCCCAACATCAGACGCACAAGGCTGCTGTGCCGCAAGGGCGGGGGGCATGACAGTCAGCCCCCAGTTATCCACATCTGCCTTTTCTACATCGTACACCTGTCTGCGGGGGAACTGTACTTGTAGAGAAGTCTGACGCGAGATAAAATGGCTGCAAGGGGCAGAACCGGGCTCCAAACCCAGGATTCTCCGGCAACAAGGCCTGGGCTCTTCTCAGGAAGCTTTGCTGCTTCCAATGGGGGTAAAGACCCCTCCCCATGGGGCCAGGAAGTCCATATAGCTGCCCACCCCTCGCCCCCAGCACATCCCCTATCGGAACAGCCTCCGAGGCCCAGGTCTCGGCTCCATGGTCCAGAGGGGGCAGGGGAAGCTGTCCGACCCCCGCCGCCCCGCCAGGCCGCAGGCGTGTACCTGGGGCACAATCCCTTGCTGCCCCGGCTCCTGCCGCCCCATCATGGTGTACGACTTCCCGGCCCCAGTCTGCCCATATGCAAAAATGCACACGTTGTAGCCTTCGAAGGCGTGAAGCAACATCTCTTCTCCAATGTCTCGGTACACCTGCTGCTGAGATGCAAACTGGGGGTCCTCGGCCTAGGGAGGTGGGGGCAGAGACTCAGCAGGAGCCCTACACGACTCGGTCCTCGGGGTCTGGCTCCCGAGAGTCTCGGCCCCATTGCCGCTGACCACCCAAAGGTTCTACGTGCCCGAGCAAACCCCACGCATAGTTCCAATCACCCACAACGGGAGCCTGTGCAGCCTCCTGCCAGACCTGATCATCCCGAGGAATCCTCCTGCCCCATCCTGGTCCCAGTCACATCCTAAGGGTCCTTCTCACCGCCACCCTAGGGTTCCAGTCCTCCCATCCCACCGCCAACGCACCCCACGTAAGGCCCCCTCCCCAGGACCTAACCCCCCATTCCTCGCCACAGAGCTCTCCTCTCACCCCAGCAACCTCACCGAGGTGTGTGACCAGTATGAGTAGTCGAAGGTGAAGCTTTTCGGGGCATCCTTACTCTGTTTGGGATTGGTGATGGCTGACAGGGCAGCAGAAGGAAAAGCAGGAAGGCCAAGGTCAGGTACTCCGGACCTCTCCGCCCATTCCCCCCGCAACCGGGTGTGGGAGTCCAGGCATCCCGCCCCTCACCTCTGTGCTAGTTCATCTCTCCCCTTTAATACTCCCCCCCCCCCCACTCTAGCCACCAAGGCTAATTTTGGCTCCCAGGACCCGCCCCTCACCGCGGCTGCCTCCCTGATTGGGCAATGGAAGGCTCCAGGCCAACACCCCCCCCAACCGGGACTGGCAGCGAGGAAAGGCCAGCCTGCCCCGGCCCTGCCCCCGCCCTCTCCATTGGCACCTGCTCCACACCCAGTGCAGTCCTCCTCCTGGTCCGGCCCAGCCGGCCAGCGAGGTGGGCCCGCCCGCCCCACCCGTGCCCAGCCGACCCCGGGGACTCACTCACAGGTGGTGCTGCCCTGCATGCTGACCACACACTTGGCATCCTGGCTGGTCTCCCTGGCGTTGAAGGGCCGAACCCTCACTGCCACTTTTACTGAGGCCCCAGCCATGCTTCCCAAGACTCTCACCCTCCTCAGCTGAAGGACAGAGACAGGAGAAGTGGTCAGAGCCTGCCGGGGGCACCCAGACATCGCCTCTTGTCTTCTCCCAGGATCCGGCATCTCCACCCCCTTCCCCGGCTCCCCGGCCCCACCAGGACCTAGCTCCTGGCCCTCTGGCCTTCCTCCCAAACGTCACTCTCCTCAGGGACTCCCAACAGTGTTCCTGCCTCTCTCCCCAGCCATACCCCAGCTCTCCGGGACCTGGGCCATCATGCCCCAGTTACCTGGCGTCCTGGCCCCAGACCAGGGGGGCTGTATCAGCTCTGGCTGCCACCGGCCCTCGTAGGGGAAGCCCCATCCTACCTTTGGGGCCTGGCCACACCAGCTGGGGCTGTGGGGGAAACCCTGGTTGTGGGGGAAAAGTGGTTAGGAGGCACCTGTGGCTCCAGAGATGGGTCGGAGTTCCAGGGCTGGAGGGCAAGGTCAGGGGCAGGGGCAGGGGGCAAGGTTAGGAAAGGGGAGGACGGCGGTCCCTCCCGAGTGGCTGAAGGCAATGTGAACCCAAGGGCAGGGACGGCGATATTTTTATTCCTCGTCACTCACAAGTGCACTGGACACCCAGAGAGAGGGGAGAGAGAGAGGCTAGACAGAGGGCAGTCCAGAGAGAAGGAAGCCGAGGCAGAAATACTGGCAGTGGCTGGAGGAGGGGCAGAGGGGGCAAAGTGACAGAAAGTCACAGAGAGCAAGAAAGGGAGACAAACAAGACAAGAAGAAACAAGATCCAGGTCATGCTATCGACGAAATGAGGAAAGGACAAAAGAAAAGGAGCCACAGAAGATGGCAAAGACAGAAATCTTAGACAGGGAGAGCAGCTCTAGGGCGACACCACAAAGTGGGAACCCAGGAGAGACAAAAGAAAACTCCAGACATAAAATCTGCCCTGAAATTCCCCCACAGTGCCAGCCAAGAAGTAGAAACCAGCTCCCACCTGGAGCCCACAGCCTCCACACCGGGAGGAACTGCCAGTGGGCAAAGTTCAAGGGCTGCAGGTACAGCCCAGCCCACCCTGGCTGTGGGCCCCAAGCCCCTCACCCAGCCCCAAGCACTTCCTCCTCAGGATCCTGGACAATGGGCAGGGGAGGGTGGGGACATCCTGCATCCTCACCAACCCCCAGGGTTCCTCTGTTGGGGGATCCCTGCAAAACACCTGTGCCTTTACTAGGGCACAAGGAAGCACTGTGGTGTCCTCAAAAGCAGGCAGGCAGGTCCCAGCCCCAGCCTGGGGCCAGCCCTATGGCTTCCACTGCCCTGGGGAAGGTGCCAGGCAGGAGCCCAGGAATGTGGGTGCTCCAGTGCTCACACCCTGGGAGGAGAGGCTGAGCAGCCCACGCCCACGGGCAGGAGGGTGGAGGCCAGCAAGACAGACGGGGATGCTGGGGCCCCTTCTGTGGCCCCAAGAACTAAACGCGCGACCGCTGGGCCTCACCTCCATAGCCTTCCCGGGCAGGGCACGGGAAAGGGGACAGGGCTGGTGTGTCCCAGGACAGGAAGGGAGGAGCTCAGATCCCAGAGGCCGTGCCGGGAAGCGCAGCCCTGACCCCCGAGACCCTGCCCAGGGCAGGGACGACGACGGGGACGCGGCGTGGTCAGGCCGTCGCGGCTCATGGGGCAGGGAAGAGGGTGGCGCCGCCGAGGGTCGGCCGGGGGTACCTGCCCCCAGCCCGCCGGTGATCCCCGCGCCGACCCCGGTCTCAGCCTGCGCGGGCGGCCATGCCGACGCGGTGCTCCCTCCCGGCCGGCCGCCCGACGGCCGCCCCGGGCCTGGCACCTCTCTGCGCCTCCGGGACAAACAGCACATGACCCGGCTCCAGCGGCCGGCCGGGACCCCGGCTCCCCGCCCCCCAGCCCGGCACATTCCTCGGCGGGCGTCCCCTCCCTCCCCCGCCCAGCGCTCACCTCGTCGCGGCGGGGCTCCCCGGGCAGCTCCGCGGAGGGCACGGGGGCGACCTTCCCGGGGGGGGGGGGGTCGTGAGACGGCGGCCGGCGATCGGGAGCGGGCTCGGGGCTGCCCCCGCCCCTCGCCGGGTCCCGGGCGGCGGGCGGCAGACTTGCGCCCCGGGGGCGGCAGCAGCAGCGGCGCCAGCGGCCGGCGCCCGCCCGGGCAGCGCGAGCTGGGGCGGGAGCGAGGGGGGGTAGGGGCGGGCGCGCGCACGCGGGGGGCGGGCGCGCGCCGTCCCGACTGGGGCCCGGGAGCGCCCCGGGAACGGCTGTTAAAGGGGCAATGCCCTCACACTGTGGGGCCCCTCGGGTGCGGGCGCAGAAAGGCGCGCTGGACGCTGGCTGGCGGGAGGGTTACGGCGCGCGAGGAACCGGGCCGGGGTGGGGGGAGGTTGGGGGCATGGGGGGGCAGGGGGCGGGCCCTGGAGGGGACCCAGGCCCCGGACCCGCGCACGTCGCCGCCGTCGGAGGCGCGCCCAGGGGCGGAGCCACCCGTCGCGCCCCGCCCAGGGGAGCCCCCATCCAGGCCCCGCCCCCGCGTGCGCTGCGCGCCGGCTCCGCCCCCGGGCTCCAGGCCGCGCGTCTCTCCTCCGCGCCCGCCGGCGTTCTAGAACTCGACGCGCCGCCGCCTCAGGTGCCAGGACTGAGAGCGGGCGGCGGCGCCGGCCGGTCCGCTGCCCGGTCCCCTGCCCGGTAGGCCGGCCGCCGCCTCAGCCTGGGTGCCGTCTCGGGCCCGGGACCCCTCACCACAGGCCGGGCCTCCGCTCACCGCTGCGCATCCCTTCCCCACCCCGCCTCCCGGCCCGCCCTGGTCGCTCAGGCCCTCTGCGGGTGTTGTCCCCCTCCCTTCGGCTGCACGCGCCCCGGAGAGGGGCGGCGCCCACTGAGACCCCTAAGCTCAGCTTCCCGCTGAGGCGCGGACGCCCACTCGGAGCCCTCCGCGGCGCAGTGCTTTGCTCTTCCTGCGCGCCGCCCCCCTGCCCGCCCTTCCGGGTGCGCGGGGCCCCTGCCCCGCTCGCGCCCGCTGTGCCGGGTCCCCCGCGGCGCGAGCCTCGCACCTGACGGGCCGGCCGCCCTTGGTCTCCTGGCGGCCGCACGGCCGGTTCCACGCCGACTCCCGGCTCCTTCCGTCCGTCCGTCCGCCGTCCCCGGACCTCGCTAGCTCCGGAGCACCCGTGTCCCGGCCATCTCTGGGCGTCTGACCCCTTCGGCGCTCTCCGCGCCACGTGCACGCTCTGCCCCCGATCGCGCGGCGCCCCAGACGCCGCGAGGACCCTCCCCCTCTCCTCCTGCCGCAGACCCTCCTCCCGCCCTCGACGGCTTCACGGCCTCCTCCAGCCCGCCGGGCCGTGCGCGACGACTCGTTTCCCGCGATGCTGCCCGCACCGGCAAGGAGACCCGACCCGGCCACGCGTCCGGCCGTGCGGGACGATGGACACAAGCTCATCCCCTTTGCCAAGTGAGTCGTCCCCACCGCGTGGAGAGGGGACGAAGGGAAGGTAGGCGCCCAGTGTCCCCCCGACGGCAGTGCCCGACGAGGGACTTGGGGCTCAAAGCCTGGTCTCCGCAGGCGCACGACGCGCTCGGCTGTCCCGCCGACGGGTCCCCTCCAGAACGGCGGTGTCCCGGCCGCGACGTCAAGCGCGGCCCCAGGGTTAGAAGGACGAGGGACGGACGGACGGAGCTGGCCTTCGAGGGGAGAAGACGGCACGTCTCAACACGAGTGTGACCTCCCTTAGAGTGTCAGGAGAGACGAAGTAGTGACCTGTGCTGGCAACCGGGGCGCTCTGCAGACACTTGTACCAGGCGGCTGTGGAAGGCGGCTCTGGGGACCCGAGTCTGAGCTTGGATCTGAAGAGGAGAATCAGCCGGTCCGACAAGAGCCCAGGCGGGGGGTGAGGGGAGAAGAAGGAAGAGTGGGGGGACCCCCAGGAAAGAGAGAGGCGCGGGATCTTGTAGGACCAGGAAGCCCGCCAGCGAGACTGAAACTGGGTGACCCAGGGAAGAGTAGAGAGCAGCGTCGGCATTGGGGGCCAGCGTCTGCAGGACCTCCCAGGCCACTGGGAAAGGTTCGGGTTTCATCCTAAGGACAGTGGAAGTCAGTGGAAGGTTCTCAGCACGGAGATGACACGAGCAGAGCTTTCTCCTTCCTCCCCGATTTCTTTGTTGTGAAAAATGTCAAAAAGCAAAGTAGAGAAACACTCGTCCTGGAGCTAGCGTCCTGGAGCTAGCGTCTGCGTTCTGGGAGCTATCTACCTCAAGGTTCCAGGCACGATCCACTTATCTGTGCCACCATCTAGCCGCCTCCCGCTCAGCTTCTTTTGAAGTAAATCTCCACCAGTCCGTCATTTCAAACGACCATGGTTAAAGGTTTATTCACACTGCTCGGGCAGCAGACATGATTGGGGTGAGGACAGCAGCAGGGGGAGCCCCTTGCCTTAATAGTCCGGGCTGGGGCAGATGAGCCGGAACAGCGGTGGAGGAAGCAGAATGGGCGAGGAGCGCTCAAATCGGATGTATTTTATTTTACTTTATTGTATATTTCATCTTTTTGAAACTTAAGTGAAACTTTTTTTTTTTAAAGATTTTATTTATTTATTTGACAGAGAGAAATTACAAGTACACTGAGAGGCAGGCAGAGAGAGAGAGAAGGAAGCAGGCTCCCTGCCGAGCAGAGAGCCCGATGCGGGACTCGATCCCAGGACCCTGAGATCATGACCTGAGCCGAAGGCAGCGGCTTAACCCACTGAGCCACCCAGGCGCCCAAGTGAAACTTTTTAAAAATTTTATTTATTCATTTATTTTTTACTTTGAGTAAGCTCCACGCCCAAAACGGGGCTTGAACTTACAACCCTGACATCACACATCACATGCTGTACCTACTGAGCCAGCCGACCTCCCCCTCCTTTTTTCTATTTAAATGAAACTTTACTTTTTAATTATTTTATTATTTTTTAATTTATTTGTTTGACAGATAGAGATCACAAGCAGGCAGAGGGGGGGTGGGAAGCAGTCTCTCCACTGAGCAGAGAGCCTGACGGGCTCGATCCCAAGACCCTGGGATCAGGACCTGAGCCAAAGGCAGAGGCTTTAACCCGCTGAGCCACCCAGGCGCCCCTTAATTATTTTATTTTATTGAAGATTTTATTTATTTATTTGACAGAGAGCACAAGCAGGGGGAGTGGCAGGTGGAGGGAGAAGGAGAAAAGCAGGCTGCCCGCTGAACAAGGAGCCCAGTGTGGGACTTGATCCTGGGACCCTGAGATCATGACCCAGGCTGAAGGCAGAGGCTTCACTTACCAAGCCACCTAGGCGCCCTAATTTTTTTTATTTTTAATTAAAATCTGGGTGTATTTTAGACGTAACTGACACAACTTGCTGATGAACTGAATATGGGAGCTGAGGGAAAGTGAGACAAACCTGGTTTGTGGGCTCCAGCATCTGGCCATCTGGGGTGCCTTCCCAGGAGGTGGGGCAGGCTGGGGGGAGATGTGCGTGCAA
The DNA here is from genome assembly GCF_030435805.1 of Mustela lutreola. NCBI lineage: Eukaryota > Metazoa > Chordata > Mammalia > Carnivora > Mustelidae > Mustela > Mustela lutreola. Next base: position 59,763,904 of record NC_081304.1, on the reverse strand, counting down.
GCCTGGAGTCCAGGGGAGGACACGGATTTGGGGTTTTGTTAGCACATTGGCAGTACGTAAAGTCATGGGCCTGGGTGAGGTCCCATAAGGAGAGATGCAGATGAGAAGACAGAGGGTCCAGGCCAAGCCCTAGGACACTCCCCTGGGGAGCAGGAGACCAGCTGGCATCCAGTCTGGGGACTTTGGAAGTGCTGAGCCCTGTTCTCGCACCCCTTGCTACCCAGAAGGATAGCAGTTTCTGTGAGTTAGGGGACACAAAGCAAAGTGAACAAGGGTTCTACTGGAAGGAATCTGCCCCGTCAGGTCAGCTGAGTGGATGGGGCCTTCCTCTTAAGCGAAACGTGGGGTTCTCTGGTTGGGGTGCTTAGATGTTTGAGATCGGGCGAGATCCAGGCTCCAAGACTGCTAGTCTCGTCTCGCAAATCAGATCTTACCACCTCCTCTGCTGCAGTGGCTAGGAGAGCATGTGGCCAGCGGGGCCCATGGAAAGGCGGGACCCCTGAATGCCCGGAGTGAGTGGACGCTGTGAGGGGTGAGCTGAGCCAGCCCCGAGCCTCCCTTGTCCTCCTTTCAGGTGTTCCAGGGTTGTCTGCCGATCGGCACCCCCCGGCTTGCCTTCCCAGAGCCCCGGACTGATGCCCCAGCGATACGGAGACCTCTTCTGGGAGAACCTTAGCCAAAAGCCCAGGTGGGCAGACACAGAAAAGGAGGAAGTAAGGCTGTAGAGTTTTGCATTAAGCCTTACAACAATAAGCCCTTGTCTGGGGAAGGTGGCCGATGGCCACCGTAGCTCCTACTGCCGGGTGGACACATGGTTGGGAGAGTGGTCAGAGAAACAATACAGATGGGGATGTCCTCTGCACATAGCTCCCCTTTTGTGGTTTTCAGCCCCACCTGGATGGAAGAACAGTACACCCCACCCCTGCAGGTATGACAAACGTTGTGCCCTTAAACAATCCTTGATTAAAATTGTACCCACTGCCATTCTATCCTCAGCTGACCTTACCACCTCTTCTCTCTGCTGTCCCCCAACCAGTGCACGGACCACGCCCTCCTTTCTTTGCATAGTCCCCGTTTCCACAGTCTGGGCTTCAAGACCCCGACTCCCTGTTTCAGTCCAAGCCCTCCCTTGAGAGGCCCAGTTCTGCCCTCTAGCCCCTTTCTCCCCATTCTTGGGCACAGAGAGCCACTGGATGCTCCCAGCCTAGCCTGTACCCCCCTGAGGGGCTCCCACCACCGGAGCTGCTTTGCAGAAGAAAGAGAAGGAGGCCCCCTTTGGCAGGAATGCAGCAGGGACCTGGGGGCATCCCAGCCCGGGTGAGGGCAGTCGCTTATCACCTGGAGGATCTAAGGAGGCGACAGAGACTCATCAATGAGTAAGGAGAGAGACATCTGGGGCTCTGGGAGCCCAGTAGGGCTTGGGGGCAGGAGGGTTTGAATTAAGGAAGGAGCTGAGAGCCTTAAGGAATTGGAAGCTGTATGGAGACAGGGAGGGACCTGGGGGAGGAGGATAAGCCACAGGAGCCCCAAGGAGTGGAAATGGGTCACCAAAGACAGGAAAGCCATCCACGTAACTGGAGGGTACTGGGCAGCCGCAGGTCACCTGTGAGTCCCTGGACGCAGGATGCTCCCATCTGAGGGGAGCAGGAAGCTGGGGGTGGAGGGGGGGAAGTCCAGTGGTAACATCCCTGGGTCCCAGCAGGAATTATTCTAGGGCAGAGGGCTGAAGAGTAGAGATACAAGAAGCCTGGCCTCCAGGCACCTCATTCCTAAGCCTCACGTCCCCACAGACGGAAAAATGCCCAGTGGGGCACCTCTGGGGCTGCATCTGAGCCCCTGGCTCTTGCCCATGACCTCGGTGGAGTCCCTAGTGCCACCCAATACCGGGGTCTGGAAGAGGAGAGGGCTGCCTATCCACAGGAAGACGGCCACCTTCTCACCAGTGGCGGGACCCAGGTCTGGCGAAGGGACCTGGTGGGGTGGAGGAGGGTGTGGGGGGCTGTCTGGTCTTGCGTGGAGGGACAGCGGGAGCCAGGATCCCCAGGCTAGGTGGCTGGCCTGGAGAGGAACAAAGCGCAGAGGGGCGGGGGTGCCTGGGCTTGGGGGCTAGGAAGCCCAGAGAGACAGCCTTTCGCGTTCTCAACCCTACAGCTGCTCTGGTCTCCCTGGAGCCCCCTGGACCAAGGCGGGTCTTGCCTCCCCAGGCGGCTGGACTCCCTGGCCTCCTACAGCGCTGTCGGGGCTAGCAGGACGCTCCTCTGCAAGCCCTGGGGGATGGAGGTGCGGTCTGAGGAGTGAGGATGGACGCCGTGCCCCCGCTGCCCCCCGCTGCCGCCGCCCCGCGGGCCCCAGGCTGGCTGGCGGCCCTGGACCTCCCGACTTGTGACAGCCAGGCTCTTCCCCTTCCTTAACGTCTCCCAGCTGCCCCCACCCCTAGCCCCTTCGTCCTCCCTGGTCAACCCGCTCCTCGCGGGGCTTCCCCGGGCCGGCTGCCCGCCCCTAGTCCCCAGGCTGGATACCGGGCCCTGTGCCCCCTCCTCTGTTCTGGCATTAAAAAGCAAGCGAGTCGAGCCCGGAGTGTCTCTCTGCCGGGGGAGCAGTGATGGAGAGGCTCGCGGGGAGGGAGGCCGCCGTCCGCTCCTCCAGGACGCAGCTAAAGTGAAGTCGGACTGGATCCCGCCGAGCCCCGGGGTCCCCGACACCCCGGAAGCCTGCCCCCGGCGCGCCGCCCCGCCCCCCAACGCGGCCACCGCCCCGGGCTGCCTGGCTGCACCCGCCCCCCCGCAATCCCCTTAACGGGGAGGCCCCGCCCCGTGCGCAGTGACGTCGGACGCTGCTGTCAGCAGGCGCGGGGGGGGGGGTCGGTGTGGGGTAGAATGGCCGCTGCCGCCGTCACCCGCGGGACCCCGGGAGGTAAGAGCCGGGGCCTCTCCCCGCCTCTCCGCCCCCGCGCCAGGGGGCGCCGCTCCGGGCCCGGCTGCGGGCGCGCGGCGCGGCGACCCCCGCCCCTCCTCCGGACTCGCCCCCACGCCGGCTCCCGTCCTCCTCCCCCGCGGCAGGGGGCGCCGCAACGCGCAGGGCCCCGCGGCGGACCTGCGGCGCCCGCACCGCCCGGGGACCCCGCGCCCCGGGCCCCGGCCCGGCCCTCGCCGCCGCGCGCCCGCGGGCTCTGTCCCGCGGCGTCTCTGGAGCGCCGCTGCGTGCGGGCGGGCGGCGGACCCTCGCACGTCGGGGCTTCTCCGAGGACCCCCGCCCGGGCCGCTCCGCAGCCTGGCAGCCTGCCGGGCCGGGACTGCGCACCTGCGCCCTGGGGCGGAGTCCTGACCCCGACCCGGCTGCCCTGCGCGCAGCTCGCGCGGACGGGCCGCCTCCCCCCCACCGCGAACACCTGGCGGAGCCGGGCTCCCGGAGCCCGCGCGGAGAGCATCCTCCAGCTCCCATCTGCTCCCGCGGGAGGGTGGGGGCTTGGGCTGGAGCCGGAGTGTGGATGGGGTACGCTGGGCCCGGAGGCCGGTGAAGCGGAGGCGTTTGGGCAGAGCGCTGGTGGGGGAGGGGTGCGGAGGGCCGTGAGCCTCCGGTGGAGCATGGGTTGTCCTGTGGGTGGGAAGCCGGGACCTGGGTACCCGGCCCGGCTTCGGCCAGGCCGTAACCAACCTGGACGACAGGGAGGAGGTTGCGCCCAGTCGTCAGATCTGCCCGCCCTTCGGCAAATATCAAATTGGGGAGGAACCCAGGGTGTGTCTTGTAAGGCCCGGCCCTCCAGCAGACTTAGATCTCCTGCCCTTCCCTCAGCATCCAGGCTCTCCTTTGCTGACCCAATCTCCAAGGATCAGGTGCCCGAGTGCCAGTCCCCCGGCCCGAACCCCACCGTAGCCCCAGGGTCTCCGAGAGTCCCTGGTGTAGGGCCTGGGAAGCGCCAGCTCTGCCAGCCTCCCCCCTCCCCCACCCCACCCGTCTCTTCCTGATGACTGTGGGTGGTGTCCCTGGTGTCTCCCCACTCCTGCTGGCTCCTGGCACCCGGGTCTCCATTCTCCCTCTCGTCCATGCCCAGCTCTACTCACATCTCAGTCTGACCCCTTCCCCCTGCCTCATCTTTCTCGGACATCACAACCCAGTTTTTCCCCACTTTTCCAGTTCAATCTTCTTATCCTGGGTTGGGGGGGGGGGGCTTCTGCCATGATCTTGTTCTCTCCCTTCCCAGCACAGACTCCCCCTCCCCCCGGCCCCTCAGGCCGGGGGTGACCTTGCCCCCTGGAACCCTCACCATGAATACCAAGGACACCACCGAGGTTGCCGGTGAGTTCACAGCCCAGGTTCTCAGCCCTTCTTTCTTCTGGCTATGGTGACCGTCAAATTCTTGGGTCCCTGCTCTCCTTGTCCTGGTTCCAGGTCCTTCCCCTCCACCCCCGCCCCACCCTGTGCTTTGGATTCAGCCCTTTGCCCTGGGCTGCCAAGGGTGTCAGAGGCAACACAATGCGCCCTCCCTTCTGGTTGTTTCTAGAGAACAGCCACCGCCTGAAGATCTTTCTCCCCAAGAAGCTGCTGGAGTGTCTTCCTCGCTGTCCACTGCTGCCTCCAGAGCGGCTTCGCTGGAATACAAATGAGGTTTTCCAGGGAGCCTTGGGGCATAGGGCCTGGCAACATGGGCTGGAGGAGGGTGAATGGGGGTCTTCCTAAATGCAGAGCACTGCCCTAAGCTCCTTGGGAGTCACGGAAGGGGTGTAGGGACCTCATCTTGGAGGCACTCACCAGCACATTTGCCTGGGTCAAAGTGATAGCAAGCAGCAACAGAATACTTCTCCCAAGCTGAGTGCTGCGCTAAGTCCCCCGACCTAAGTCCTTCAGCAACCCTGTGGAGCAGACGTTGTTGCTCCCCCTGTGCTGGCAGGAGGAAACGGTCTCCCTCGTGGGGTTCAGTGAAGTCTGCAGCCTCTGCTTTTGACCACCGTTGATGCTGGCTCCTTCTGGAGGCACGGTCTTTGTGCTACACACCTTCTGTGCGCTCCCGACACACACACACACACACACACACACACACACGATGCTTCGTGTGTCCTAGGCGCTCATCATCGGCTGGAGTATTTTGTTAGATGAAAACCGTCAGCAAGGGACGCCTGGGTGGCTCAGTTGGTTGGACAACTGCCTTCGGCTCAGGTCATGATCCCGGAGTCCCGGGATCGAGTCCCGCATCGGTCTCCCAGCTCCATGGGGAGTCTGCTTCTCTCTCTGACCTTCTCCTCACTCATGTTCTCTCTCACTGTCTCTCTCTCAAATAAATAAATAAAATCTTTAAAAAAAAAAAAAAAAGAAAACCGTCAGCAAGAGGGCACATGTGGGTGTGATTGTTGCAGATGCAGGAAGGGCCAGGGCAGGGAGCAGGGCTTGGTGGAGATCCGGGAAGGGATGTGGTCCGTGGGATCACTAGGGTGTCCAGGCTCAGAGAAATGAGTGCAGTGCAATCAGGTCTGGGGGACACGAACACTCAGGAGCTCGCGGCTCAGGGCATGATCAGAGAAGAATCTGCAGAATAAGGGTAAATAGTGGGAGCGGGTGCTGGCTTTGTCCCTGGTCTGGGAGAAGCTTGGACTCAGGCTGAGGAATTCAGAATTCCTAGCAGTGTCAAGCCACTGAGGTTTTCTGAACCAAGAAGTGGGACAAAATGGGATTTGGAAAGCAAAATCAAATGCGTGGAGGATGGAGGGTTTGGACGGCTGTGGTTGAGAGGGAGGGAAGGAGAGATTAGACTCGTGTTTGAAATGGAGCCTGGGACCCAGGAGGGCGGCAGTCCTCGCTGGGAGCCTCCACAGGCCCCTGGAGCTCAGAGGAGTTGGGGGGGGGCCTGCCCCAGCCTCTACACGGGGACCCCCAGCTGAGCGCCCCTCGTCCTACAGGAGATCGCATCCTACTTGATCACCTTTGAGAAGCATGACGAGTGGCTGTCCTGTGCCCCAAAGACAAGGTGAGCGGGTCTGTGAAGGCAGGCAGTGGCCGGCCCGGGATTCCCACCACGGAACTCAGGCCAGCCCTCCCCTCGCCAGGCCTCGGAACGGCTCCATCATCCTGTACAATCGCAAGAAGGTGAAGTACCGGAAGGACGGCTACCTGTGGAAGAAGCGGAGGGACGGGAAGACCACGCGCGAGGACCACATGAAGCTGAAGGTCCAGGGCATGGAGGTGAGGCGGGCGTGCAGCGGTGGCCGGGCTGCTCTCCTCCGTCCTCAGCCGGGCTCTGGCCCACCTCCTCCCACCCTCCGGGCCACTCCTCCCTTCTCACTCCCATGGTTCAGCCCCGGGGGTGCCTCAGCCATGCGCCACCTCCTCGGACCAGCCAGCTTTCCGGGACTTGGGCACCCCCGGGGGCCGTCCAGGCCTGTTTCCCTCAGGGGTTCAAGTGCTGAACCTCGGAGCACAGGGGTTTCCCCCACCAAATCACTGCTCCAGTGTGTCCTCGCCCTGCTCTCTGACCTCGCAACAGTCCCTCCCACCTGTCCTGTCGGCCCGCCTTGTAAGGCCCTGGCCCCACTCTTCCTTCCTCTCAACCCCAGCTGAGTGCTGGGATGGGGAGGGTGTGTGTGGCGTGCAGGTGGGGGTGGCAAGGGTGGAAAAGGCGCTGGTGGAAAGATGGGGCTTCCTGCAAAGGGACGGAACAGAGGAAGAGTCGGGGAGCAGACGGGCCCTCCCCCCACCCCAGCCTGTCTCCTGGCAGTGTCTCTATGGCTGCTACGTTCACTCTTCCATCGTCCCCACATTCCATCGGCGCTGCTACTGGCTGCTGCAGGTGAGGGGGGCTGGCGGCTGGGAGATGGACTGAGGGCCACTGGGTTCTGAGTGGGAGGAGGAGCTTGGGAAATGGAGGGGAGTACTGGAGGATGGAGGGCCTGAGGGTGGGGGGAACTGCCTGGGAAGAGAGCGGGGACCCCACCGTGCCCTGTGTGTGCTCCTGTTCTCCAGAACCCTGACATCGTGCTTGTGCACTACTTGAACGTCCCGGCCCTGGAGGACTGTGGGAAGGGCTGCAGCCCCATCTTCTGTTCCATCAGCAGCGACCGGCGCGAGTGGCTGAAGTGGTCCCGGGAAGAGCTGCTGGGGCAGCTGAAGCCCATGTGTAAGGGGCTCCCAGGGGGGCGTGGGCTGGCCCTTGGGAGCAGAAGGGCTCTGTACCCAGCAGCGTGGGGTGAGCGGCTCCCTCGAGCTGGGGGTGCTACCCGGAGGGAGTGAGGATTTCTGGCGTGTCCTGAGGTCTTGCAGTCACGGAGAAGGGCTGGAGGACGTTGGTGAGCTGTGAGGCTGCTGGCCGGAAGTCCCTGGTGCTCAGGTCCCCCAGCACGCCCCCCGCCCCCCACAATGGTCTTCCAGTTCATGGCATCAAGTGGAGCTGTGGGAACGGGACAGAGGAGTTCTCTGTGGAGCAGCTGGTGCAGCAGATCCTGGACACGCACCCCACCAAGCCTGCGCCGCGAACCCACGCCTGCCTGTGCAGCGGGGGCCTCGGTGAGTGACCCCTGACCCTGGGACTGTGCTCCTGCCTGGCTGCATGGCGCTTCCGGCACCTCAGTCCTGCCAGGATTTGCATGCCGGTTTGCGTGTCTTTTACATATCGGAGACGGAGGGGCGGGTGCACACAGGCCTAACCCGGACGCCATCTGCCTGCTGTCCTTCGCAGCTCCCCGCTACAACAGTTTGAGTGTTGACGCCCAGACTTAGCTTAATCTCTCGCTGGTACTTCTTTTGCCATGTGCTTGTGTCCCTCAGGCCTTTACCTGCTTCTCTAACTTCTCTCCCCAGAGCCCCTGCCTCCTGTTTAACTGGGTGGGGGCAGGGGGCACACGACACAACCGCTCCTGCCTCCCAGTGGCCACAGGAGGTAGTACACCTCCCATGCAGGACCCAGTGCCTGGAGGCTGAATGGAGGTTGCTGGGAAGGGGTGGTCCAGGCGGTGGAGAACCATGGTCCTCCCGCCCCTTTCACTGCAGGTTCCGGAAGCCTGACCCACAAATGCAGCAGCACGAAACACCGCATCATTTCTCCGAAAGTGGAGCCCCGAGCGTTAACCCTGACCTCAGTCCCCCATCCCCCTGAGCCCCCTCCGCTGATAGCCCCTCTTCCTCCGGAGCTCCCCAAGGCACATACTTCCCCTTCCTCTTCTTCCTCCTCCTCCTCCTCTTCCTCTGGCTTTGCAGAACCCCTAGAGATCAGACCTAGCCCTCCCACCTCTCGAGGGGGTTCATCAAGAGGAGGCACAGCCATCCTCCTCCTGACGGGACTGGAGCAGCGGACCGGGGGCTTGACGCCCGCCAGGCACTTGGCTCCCCAGGCGGATCCTAGGCCTCCCATGAGCTTGGCTGTGGTTGTAGGCTCAGAGGCCTCTGCCCCACCGGCTCCTCCCAGCCCTGCCTTTGACCCGGATCGTTTTCTCAACAGCCCCCAGAGGGGCCAGACATACGGAGGGGGGCAGGGGGTAAACCCAGACTTCCCAGAGGCAGAGGCCGCCCACACCCCCTGCCCTGCCCTAGAGCCCGCTGCTGCCCTGGAGCCCCAGGCAGCTGCTCGGGGTCCCCCTCCTCCGCCAGGAGCAGGTGGGAGAAGAGGAAACCGCTTTTTCATTCAAGATGATGGCAGTGGGGAGGAGCTCAAGGCCCAGGGGGCCACCCCACCCGCACCTTCACCCCCTCCTTCACCCCCTCCTTCACCCGCCCCCCTGGAGCCAGCAGGCAGGGGAGGTAGAGGGGAGGCCTTGTTTGGAGGAGCTGCTGGGGCCAGCGAACTGGAGCCCTTCAGTCTTGCATCATTCCCAGACCTCATGGGGGAGCTCATCAGTGACGAGGCTTCAGGCGCCCCTGCCCCAGCCGCCCAGCTCTCTCCTGCTCTTAGCACCATCACGGACTTCTCCCCAGAGTGGTCCTACCCGGAGGTGAGCCTTGGGCCCCAGCCCATCCTCCATCCCGCTCACCAGCGCTGCCACCTGCGTTTCCCTATCTGCATGGCGGCTTTGCTCTCAGCCCACCTGTCTCTATAGACAGAGCAGAGCATAGTTGCTTTCCTTGTCTCTCCAGGGAGCCTCTCCCCGACTCCCCGTGCCCACCCCCCACATGCTGGGTATGGCTGTGAGTCCCCCAAGAGCCCTTGATATGGACTTGGGGAAGCCGAAGGTCTGTCCCCTGCAGTGAAGTTCTGCTCTCTGCTGCCCCAGAGAGCAAGAGGAGGCGCCTCGGTGGGAGGACAGTGGGAGCCCAAGGCAAGGGCTTTGGCCCATGACCACTGTCTGCCAATCAGCTGGTAGCTTTGGGGGAAGCAGTGAGTTCCCTATTCCTAGCAGGAGTGCTGGGAGGAGGGGCCAGGCTAGCTGACCTAACCCTTCGGGGTCTTGCCCCATTCCTATACCCCAGAATCTAGCACAGGGCCTGCCGCACTGCAGGTGCTCCCTGGGGGTCTGAAGTCAGGATAAATGAACGAGTGAATGAACGCCCAGCGGGGCTCCAGTCACAGGACTTGGCTTTGTCTCTGCAGGGTGGTGTCAAGGTGCTCATCACAGGCCCCTGGACAGAGGCCGCCGAGCACTACTCCTGTGTCTTCGATCACATCGCTGTGCCGGCCTCGCTTGTTCAGCCCGGGGTCTTACGCTGCTACTGTCCTGGTACGGGGGTGGGAGTGCCCCGGGTAGGGGCTGACTTGTGGGCCCGGGAGCCTCATGCCCCCACACAGGCACAGGAATCGGCTGTGTGTCAGAAGTCTAGGCTCTGGCGTAAGCAGTCTAGTCCTGAGCAGACTGGCAGTCTTGGAGAAATCTCCTTTCTCCGGTCTGTGGCCTCCCTCCTGGGAGGTCAGGCATTTGAGCGGGTGGACCTCCACTGTCGCTCCAGGCCCTCTGGTTGCTTGGAGTCGGTTTCTAGTTCCAGTGCAGGGAGGTCTCGGAGCATGAGAAGGGAGACACATTGGTCTCCCTTGATCAGTCTTGGACTAAAGGACATTGTTTCCTAGACCTGGACTGTCCAGTATGTTAGGGTTAGCCACGTGGGCCCATGGAAATTCAGTAGAAAAAATGAAAACGTGAGATTCAGCTTCTCCAACACAGCAAACTCATATTGTTTTGTAAGATTTTTTTAAAAGATTTTATTTATTTGACAGAGAGAGATCACAAGCAGGCAGAGAGAGAGGAGGAAGCAGGCTCCCCGCTGAGCAGAGAGCTTGATGCGGGGCTTGATCCCAGGACCCTGGGATCATGACCTAAGCCAAAGGCAGAGGCTTCAGCCCACTGAGCCCCCTAGGCGCCCCCAGCAAACACATACTGAAGGTTCAGTAGCCACACATGGCTTCATGCTGCCTTGCTGAACAGTACCAATCCAGAACGTTCCCGTCGTGTTGGACAGCATGGTCTAGAGATCATTGCCAAGGCTCGCCTCTGCCCTTCTGCCCCCAGTTTTGCTCCTTACCTGCACCCAGCAGTCACTGCCGCTCTGGGACCACAGGGACCACCAGAGTGACGGGACAGATTGGCGGTCTATGAGCATGTCCTATTGTGACAGCCTGGTCCAGCGGTGCATGAAAGGCAAAGGGAGACCAGGGAGGCTGGGTGCTGGGACTTCTCTCAGCCCACAGTCTGGGGACTAGTGCTTTCGTCAAGGCCATAGACATGAAGAGCCCAGACACAGCTCTCACTGGACCCTGCTGGAGAGTGGCTGCTTCTCTCTCCCCGATCTTGGTAACAGGCTCATGACCCTGCCCCAGACCTTGGGGGATCCGGCTGCTTCCTAAGCAGGGGCATCTGTGGACCCTCAGCCTCCCAGGCACCCCGGGCCCAGCCCGCAGCAGGTGTTAAGTTCTTGAGTGATGGGAATCCGGCCCCAGGTAGCACCAAGGACACGTCAGCCAGGGGTGTCTCTGCCTCCAGCAAGGGTGCAGCACAGCCGACTGTGAAACAGTCGTGTGCGGCTCTCTTGCGGGGCCAGAGAAGGAGCCAGGGAGAGAGACTGTGTCCCTGACCCTGTCCCCCCCAGCCCATGAGGTGGGGCTGGTGTCTCTGCAGGTGGCAGGCCGGGAGGGGCCCCTTTCTGCCTCTGTGCTCTTTGAGTATCGAGCCCGCCGGTTCCTGTCACTGCCTAGTACTCAGCTTGACTGGTTGTCATTGGATGGTAAGTACCCCGTGTGGGGCCCAGCATTGGAGTGGGGCGCACTCCTAAACACCCCAGGACTCCAGTGGCCTTTTCCCAGCTCCTGCTTCATGCTTCTAAAGGGGCAGCCACTGTCCCTCCCATCCCCTCCCCTGGGAATCCTGGAGCCATCTCTGTCCCAGCTCTTGGCCTGTCCTCTCTGCCCCAAAAATGGGACAGAGCCAGGCCAGGCCAGGAGGTGGGAGGGGGGACGGGGTCTGGAACAGTGTGCGTGGGGGTCCGAGTACACAAGCTTGCACGTGTACTGAGGCACATGATTTCAACTTCCTTTCTGTTTCTGCCTCTGCCTTTGAGGTAGGTGTTTGCAATAAGAAATCTGGGGTAACAGGCACAAAGTAGAAGACTGACCACGTTACTGCTCTGTGACGTTCACCTTTAATATGCTTTAACACGCTTTCCTGTAGAAACACACATGTGCGCACACGTCCTTACACAGAGACCCACGTGTTCCTGTCCTGGTTCTCCCTCCCGTGGCCAGCTGGGGGTCCCCCTTCTCTGGGTTTCTCTCAGTTGCGCTGCCGCCCCCCTCCATCGCAGGACTGCTTTGCCTCAGGAGCCCTTGCCCCCTGCTGTCTCAGCCTTGGGGGGCCCCTGCCAAAGCCCTGCCCCACCACCCTATCTCCCCCTGGGGGGTCTTCTCTCTCCCTGGGCTTCCCTATGCCCCGCACCTGTGCCCTCACCTGCCCCACTCCTTCCCAGTGCTCCTTTGCCACATCTCCCTCCTCTTCTGTCCCTTCTGCCCTTCACCTCACCGTCCACACTCCTCCTGGCCATCAGCTCCAGGCCCTGAGCCTTTTCTGTCCTGCCTCTTAAGCAGGACATCTCCAACCTCCAACCCGTTGGGTGCCTGTTGTCCTGTGGCTCCCATTCCCTCCCGCCTCCCCTCCTTGTCCTCACGTGATCTCAGGAAGGAACAGATATGGCTTGGGGTGTGCGTGTGTGTGTGTGTGCGCGCGCGCACACGTGCTCTTGTGCCCAGGGTGGGGGAGGAAGAGGAGGAATGGACATGGCGATCCATCTTTGTCACCTCCAAGCCCCGCCATGCTCTCTATGGACAGCTGCGGGGGGCCGGGAGGAGGGGGTGGTGCTTCTTAAATCACAAGCCCCAAGCTCACTTGGGCAGTAGACGACAGACAGGAGGGGCCCCAGAGTCCTTCAGCGCAGCGTGGGGGACAGAGATCACACTGGGGCAGGGAGAGCTGATGGAGGGCTCACCTGGAGGGCTGGGTGTGTGAGCGTGTGCACGCGTGAGCAACCTGGGGCAGCTCGGGGCCGCACGTTGGGACCCCTGCCCCGTCTGTGTTTGGAGGAATGGGGTTTTGGTTCCAGATTCTGGTGCCCGGTCGGCGGGTAGCGCTATAGGTCCTCGTTTCAGGCCTGCATCCTGGCTGGGCTGTATGCAGGGCGAGGGGCCCAGGGGCTGTTGTTCTGGGGAAGAGTAAAGACCGTGGTGCCTCGTCTTCACCGCTCGGGTCTAGCCGTGGTGGCACAGGTGTCCCCTGCGCCTGCCTGCCGCTCAGCCTCCCGTACTGCTTCCCCTCAGACAACCAGTTCCGAATGTCCATTCTGGAGCGGCTGGAGCAGATGGAGAAGCGGATGGCGGACATGGCAGCAGCCGGACAGGCTCCCTGCCGCGGTCCTGACACGCCTCCAATCCAGGTACCTCCGTGGGGAGGGAGGTCTGGGTGGGAAGCCGAGGAGGGTCTCCCTGGAGCAAATGGCTCTGCTGTGGGACTCGCTTGTCCCTCCTGTCCCCAGCCTCCTCCTCCCTGACGTCACCCCGTGGCAGGAGCGGCTATTCTGGGCGCCCTCTTGGCATGACAGGCCACAGACGACAGACTATTTCTGATCCGAAGCGGGTGGGGGTGAAGGTGGGGGTGGGGGAGGGGACAGAGAGCCTGTGGGCCCGGGTCTCTGAAGACGTGGCCGGGCCGTCTGCAGGCACAGCACTGACCACAGCCAGCGTGAAGGGCACACACGGGCATGGCTGTGTGAGGTCCGGCTGCCACAGCTGCTGAAGGAAGTGAGCTGTGGCGTGGGGAACGTCAGGAGCTGGAGTGGGAGGCCTGGGTGGCGGAAGCCTGGACAGGGAGGGGAGAGGACAGGTGGGGGCGGCCCAGGCCATGCCGAGCCAGAGGCCGGATGCTCAGGTCTCTGCCTAAGGGGCTCTTCTCCACAGGATGAAGGCCAGGGGCCAGGCTTCGAGGCTCGAGTGGTGGTCCTGGTAGAGAGCATGATCCCTCGCTCCACCCAGAGGGGCCCTGAGCGCCTGGCCCACGGGAGCCCCTTCCGTGGCATGAGTCTCCTGCACCTGGCCGCTGCCCAGGGCTACGCACGCCTCATCGAGACACTGAGCCAGTGGCGGTGAGCAGGGCCACAGGGAGGCAACCAGGGCCGGGGACCGGGGAGGGCCCAGACCACCTGGAGCCCTGCCAGGAGGGAGCTGCGGTCGCTGTGGTTAGAAGGGCCAGGAGAGGGCTCACACTCCGGGAATTTCAACACTGCGGCCCCATCCCCCTACTTGGGACTCTGAATGTTGGGGCTCCTCCTGCCCTGTGTCTCTGCAAGCACCCCCTACCCATCTTGGTGCTTCTGGACAGCATGCTCCCCGTGGCACCTGCCCTTACCCTGACCGGGCTCTGGTGTCCCTGTCCCAAATTCTCCAGGAGCGTGGGGACGGGGAGTTTGGACTTGGAGCAAGAGGCTGACCCGCTCAATGTGGACCACTTCTCCTGCACCCCGCTGGTGAGCACGTGTGGGCCGCTGCCTGGGGACAGGTCTCACAGAGGAGACCCAGCCAGGGAGGCCCCAGGCCTCACTTCCTGCTCCCCACCCCCTTGTAGATGTGGGCCTGTGCCCTGGGCCACCTGGAAGCCGCGGTGCTCCTCTTCCGCTGGAACCGACAGGCGCTGAGCATTCCCGACTCCCTGGGCCGGCTGCCCCTGTCCGTGGCGCACTCCCGGGGTCACGTGCGCCTTGCCCGCTGCCTGGAGGAACTGCAGAGACAGGAAGCTTCAGCTGAGCCCCCGCTCGCCCTGTCGCCACCCTCCTCCAGTCCTGACACTGGTGAGGCTCGTTGCTGGTCTCTCTAAGAGGAGGCTGCAGGTGGGAGGACAGTCGGGCGCCCCCTACCCTGGCTTCCCCCTCCCCTCACAGGGCTGAGCAGCATCTCCTCGCCCTCGGAGCTGTCAGAGGGCACCTTCTCCGTCACGTCTGCCTACTCCAGCGCCCCAGATGGTAGTCCTCTGCCAGCCTCCGAGACTGTCCCTGGCCAGCTTTCCGCCGGTGGCCCCGAGGTCCCCCTGTTCCTCATGGACTGTGAAACCACCAATGCCCACGGGCCAGCCCCCTCCCCACCTCCTCTTCCAGCAGCCCCAGAAGGTGGGGCTGCCCCTGAGGAAGCAGATGGCCTGCCAGCTGTGGACGTGATCCCGGTACGCCGCCGTCCGCGGATGGACGGAGCTGTGAGGGGTGCGGGGTGGGGGGGGTGCGGCGCAGACACTGAGCATCCCGCAGAGCAGAAGCAGTGTCTGGCTTCAGCTGGGAAGAAGGGGTCGGCTGCCCTTGTTTTGGGGACAGGCACAGGAACCCTTTGCTTAGCACCGCTCAGAGCTTGTGACTTCGAAGTCATGAGGCATCAGTTTTAAAAATCCTGGGGAGCAGCCCCTGCTGATCCGCGAAGATACGGGGTCCTTGGGGATGCTGGGCAGCACGACGGAAAGAGGAGCAGGGAGGGCAGCACGGGTTGACGGCAAGGATCCTGGGGGCTGGCAGCACCTGGGCTGCTCAAAGCTGGGATGTGCCTTCCCCAGAGAGGCTGCAAAAGTCCCCAACAGCTTCAGGAATGGCAGAGAACCGTGCTGCACGTGGCCAGAGCAGTGCACGGGGCCATGGAGGGGGCCTCCGGGGCCTGCGGTTGTGGGCCTGGCCAAGCCCATGGGGAGGGCGTGATGGGGGGCTGCCCAGGAGTGGGGGGCAGTGGGTAGTCAGCCTGGAAGGCCAGGGGCTCTGTCTGCTCAGTTCCTGCATCCCCGTCTGGAGCAGGGCCTTCCTGTCCTGTTTGCTACAACGTCTCCACACAGAGGGCCGCCATGCACCCACACAGGAGCCC
This sequence comes from Mustela lutreola, assembly GCF_030435805.1. Lineage (NCBI taxonomy): Eukaryota > Metazoa > Chordata > Mammalia > Carnivora > Mustelidae > Mustela > Mustela lutreola. The sequence continues at coordinate 59,748,624 of NC_081304.1, read as the reverse complement.
AGGGAGTATAAATGCAAAAACCTGCGAAGTGGGGAGCCAGGACAGCCACCTGCGAGGCCTCAGGCTCTGGTGGTGACAGGAGTGACAGGAGGTGGACGTTGGCTACAGCTGTGGCTGGGCGGGAGCACCTGGCAGTGGGGGCGGCTGGGGACTCAGCAGCTTCTCCCTCATGCAGGTAGACATGATCTCGCTGGCCAAGCAGATCATCGAAGCCACGCCAGAGCGGATTAAGCGAGAGGACTTCGTGGGGCTGCCCGAGGCCGGAGCATCCACGAGGGAGCGGACAGGGGCCCTGGGGCTCAGCGAGACTATGTCCTGGCTGGCCAGCTACCTGGAGAACGTGGACCATTTCCCCAGCTCAGGCCCCCCCAGGTGAGCAGCTCAGGAGAGAGCAGCATCTAGACGTGTCCTGGGCGGATGGGAGCAGGGAAGGAGCCTTTCCCGAGCCACAGCTCCACTGCAGCTCAGGCACCAGGGCCTTTGAGAAGAGATGGAACAGGTCCCTCTCCATGCCGTTGCCCAAGCTCTGCCTTCACAATGGTTCCCTCCTCGTAACCTCCCTCTCCCTGTTCCCCTACAGCGAATTGCCCTTTGAGCGTGGGCGCCCGGCTGTCCCTCCAGCCCCTTCCTGGGCAGAGTTCCTGTCTGCCTCAGCCAGCGGCAAGATGGAGAGTGATTTCGCTCTGCTGACGCTGTCGGATCACGAGCAGCGGGAACTGTACGAGGCCGCACGCGTCATCCAGACGGCCTTCCGAAAGTACAAGGTCAGTGGGCCGGGGGGTCCCAGGGTGTGCATGACAGCAGTCCAAGTCCGGGGGAGACTGGGCTCCTGGCCAGTGGCAGGACAGGTCAGGTGAGCACTGGGGGCCCCGGTGCTGACTCCCTTGTCTCCCCCCAGGGCCGGAGGCTGAAGGAGCAGCAGGAGGTGGCGGCGGCTGTGATCCAGCGCTGCTACCGGAAGTACAAGCAGGTGAGAGCTGGGTCTCCAGACGGCGGCCCGCAGGCACCCGGTGCACATGCACCCCCATCCCTCACCCCCACCACGCGGCCCTGCCAAAGCCCTAACTCCCCTTCTCTCTCCACAAGCTGACCTGGATTGCGCTTAAGGTATTAGGCTGGAGGTCTGGGTGTGAGGTTGTCCGTGATGATTCAGCTTCCCACGAGCGTGTGGACTAGAGGCTTACACCAGCTGAACCTGGGGGTGACCCACAGGGGTTCGGGCCTCTGTTCCTGCAGTTCAGTCCCTGCCCCTCCGTGTCTGCAGTTTGCGCTCTATAAGAAGATGACCCAGGCGGCCATCCTGATCCAGAGCAAGTTTCGAAGCTACTACGAACAGAAGCGCTTCCAGCAGAGCCGCAGGGCGGCTGTGCTCATCCAGCAGCACTACCGCTCCTACCGCAGGCGGCCCGGGCCTCCCCACCGGCCCACAGGCAGCCTGCCCGCCCGTAGCAAGTACGGCTGCCCGCAGCCCTGCATGCCCAGGTCCACCACCCTGTGCCCACTCCCAGCCCAGCATCCGGCCCCTGCGTCTCCCTCGAGGGTCAGGGGGCTGAGGGCGAGGGTGCTGGTGTGCCACGGCGCCTCATCCTTTCTTCTGCCACCAGAGGCTCCTTCCTCACCAAGAAGCAGGACCAGGCAGCCCGGAAGATCATGAGATTCCTGCGGCGCTGCCGACACAGGTGCTCCCTTCTCTGGAGCGGTCCCCGGGGTACATGCACGCGCCGGCGCCAGCCTCCCCGCGGGCCTCCCCCCCCACCGCTGGTCTCTTGACTCCTTCCCCTTGTCTCTGCAGGATGAGGGAACTGAAGCAGAACCAGGAGCTGGAAGGGATCCCCCAGCCCGGACTGGCAACCTGACTGCGCCCCGCCTTCCCCAGCGCTCTGGGGGCCGCTTCTGGCAGTCTCAACAGGGAGAGGCCTCTCCGGGGGAGGGGAGCCCCTGTCGGCAGCTGTCCCCGTCCCTAGGTCTCCCCCATGGGTCGCGACCCCGCTTCCGCGTCCCCCGCCCCGCAGACCCGCGCCCCCGCCTCCCTGCATCTCCCGCCGTGACGTCCGGAGCCCCGCCTGCCCCTTCTCCGCGCTCCCCAGCCGCCTGCGCCCGCCTCGGCCCTTCCCGACTTGCCTTATTTATTCGTTGGACGCGTCTCTGAATGTGCCCGCCTCGGCCCCTCCCCCGCCGCGCGCCCCCCCACCCCGACCCCGCGCGTCGGCGCGTCCCCTCCCTCGGCGGCCGCGGGGCCCGGGCCGCGGGGGGCGTGCGGCGGGGTCGTTCGGTGCCCCGCGCGCCCGGGGAAGGGGCCTGTACATACTGTAACATACAGAGGAGAGTGAAGAGTCTATTTAAGGCGCCGCGCGAGCAAGCACGGCGCGGCGGGGCCCGGCCGGCTCCACGAGCACGTCTACGTGTGCATGGGCTCGGTGTCCACGCGCTGCCATTAAACTCCGCTGCACCAGCCAGCCTCCCGCCTCTGTCTGCACTCGCCGGGGGGCGGGGCCGGCGGCGGGCGGGGAGGGGCGCGGAGCGTGCCGCCTCCGACGTGTTTCCGGCCTTAAAGGCGCCTCGCCCTTCCCTTTAAGACGCGCCGCCCCTCCGCAGTCACTCCCAAGATGGCGGACCTGCTGGGCTCCATCCTGAGCTCCATGGAGAAGCCGCCCAGCGTCGGGGACCAGGAGTCTCGGCGCAAGGCCCGAGGTGAGGACCCCAAATCCACAGCCGCCTCTCCTCGCCCAGTTCTCAGGGCCACACTCTCGCCCCTTCGGACGCTGCCGCCTCCTCAACCTTGAAAGACCCCTCACAGGCCCCTACGGAGACCCCCGGAGTCCCTAAAAGGGCTGCCGGCCCGCCCGCTGCCCTCAGCGGCCGGTGATTGGCTGCCCGGACCCCAGCGCCAGCCTCCCGCCTTCTTTCCTACTGGCCTTCCGCGGTCCTTGTCTTTAATTCGCCGTCGGGCCCGCCCGTCCGCCGCTGTCCGGGTCTGATTGGCTGGCTGCCTCCAGCCCCCTCCCACCCGCTCCTGGGCCCGCCTGCGGGCTGGGGGGCCGTGTCGGCGGGCCACACCCCAGCCGCCTTGCGATAGGCTCCGCAGCACGGTCTACCGCAGCCTCTTCGCCCCTATTGGCCCCCTCCCTTTCGGGGTCCGCCTACGATGTCTGGCCCGACCTTCCTCGGGCACACCCCGCCCTCGGCGCCTCCGATTGGTGGCCGGGCCTGCCGGGCTGCGCCCCTCCTACCGCTCTCCCCGGCCCCTCCCGCGGCCTCGCCGCCCTTCCCTCGTGGGCGGTCGTCGGGGCCCCGGTGCTGCAGGGCCCCTCTGACCGCTGGAGACACGAGGGCGCCATGGCCGTCCGAGTGGCCGCCGCCTCCCCGCCAGGTTACCCGAGCGGCCCGGAGCGGGCCGGGGCGCACCGGGGCGGCCGCGCTAGGGGCCCTGGCGGGCTGGGACCCGCGTCCTGCGTCCGGGAGCGCGCAGTCCGGACCGCGCACGGAGCGGTCACACCCGAGTTTGACATCCCCCAAAAGGCGTAGTCCGGGGGCCGACGGGACCTTCAGCGGGGCGGGAGCCGCCCGCCCCTTTGGGCAGAGAAACGTGTTCGAGGCCTCCAGGCGGGCAGCACGTGGGCGCTTTGGGCCGCAGCCGGACCCGGAAGCCGAGGTGCAGAGTCCAGTCGCTTGCCTGAGGTCCCAGGGTTCCGAAGCGGTGGGGTCGTCAACCGGCCAGGACTGGCGAACTGCGGTGTTTCTGGCTCACGTTCTTAACCTTAGTCGGAGGCCACCTTCCCAGACGCATGGAGAGACCCGCAGGCCAGTTAGAGCAGTCAGTGGTCTAACTGGTCAACATAGGGGCCCTGGGGATACGGCTCTGAGATGAGACAGAGGGGAGCCCCCAGGCCGCCTGGCCACATCAACCCAGAGCGACTGGTGGGGCCTGAACAGGGTCCCTGCCTGCAGCGGCTCCCAGTCCATCAGGCAGGCAGATGAGGCGTTGCACTGTCGCTTCTGGGCATACGCTAGAGCGCATCTGTGACCCCAGCGTGCTCGGGCCCTGGGGGAGGCAGTGACAGCTCAGACTCTTGGTGGGTCTTGGTCTGCATGAGGAGGAACCACAGGTGCATAGGCACGGAGTGGTTAGGCAAACGGGAAGTGGTCCCGGGCAGTGGGTGGGCCGGGTGGGCCGGAAGCTCAGGGGATTCCAAGTGGCAGGACAGAGGGGAGGGGGGCGCCAAGACCCAAGCTGGTGGAGCACCCTCGCAGCTCGCCTTGGACATCTGCAGCCCCAAAGAAGCCGGGTGTCAGACCAACTATTGCGGTGCCCTCCTGTCAGTGCAAGTGAGAATCGGGGGTGTTACAGAATATAGGAAGTTCAATAATTTCTCCTTTCCTGGGGAGACAGTGTCATGGGAAGCTCCTGGAAGGCAGTGCTGCTTCTGTTCTCAGCGCCCCAGTGGTCTCAGGTCTCCATGCGTCGTGGGCATGAAATAAATGCTTGTGAACCGGGTTTCCCACTGGGGCTGAGAAATGGGGTCAAGCATGGTTCTCCTCCTTGTCACTCCCACTAAAGTGTGCGCTTTTGAAGGGCAGGCTTCGTCCCAGTGTCTGTGCCAGGCAGAGTGAGTGCACGGACGTCTGGGGAAGAAACACTTGCCCGGCTCTCCCAGGGCATGCCAGACCTCTTGTGAGGCCTCGCAGACGCCGCCGCCCCTCGCTGCAGCCCCGGGCTCATGCTGCTGTTTCTCTCCCCCAGAGCAGGCTGCCCGGCTGAAGAAACTGCAGGAGCAAGATAGACAGCAGAAAGCGGAGTTCCGTAAAAGGGTGAGCCGCTGGGCCAGCAGAGGCAGCCTCGGGGAGGACTTCTAGAAGTTAGGGTTGGAAGGTTGAGGTCTCAGGTTTTCCCAGGTGTGTGCAGTGGGAAGCCTGGAGGCCAGTGGCATGGAGGCTGGGGAAGGCGTAGGGGGCGAGGCCCGCTGGCGCAGGTCAGGAAAGGGGTCCTGGGGTGGAGCCATGGATCACGTCCTCTTCTTCTGTCTCCCAAGATGGAGAAAGAGGTGTCAGATTTCATCCAAGACAGCGGCCAGGTCAAGAAAAAGTTCCAGCCGATGAACAAGATAGAGAGGAGCATCCTGTGAGTGTCTCTGGGCTACGGGAGGCGTGAACAGGCCCACAGGGCCCCTGAGAAGTGGGTGCTGGGCCCCGGCAGCCCTCCAGACTCTCCCTTCTGGCCTCCCTTCCCAGACACGATGTGGTGGAAGTGGCTGGCCTGACGTCCTTCTCCTTCGGGGAAGATGATGAGTGTCGCTATGTCATGATCTTCAAAAAGGTGAAAGGCCCGAGCGCCCGCCCTTCTCTTTCCTTTCCAGCCTGTGCCCCCCCCGAGGGAGAGGCCGGATGCAGCGTGGGTGTGGAGCCTGACCCCGTGGTTCCTTTATCCACAGGAGTTTGCGCCCTCCGACGAAGAGCTAGACTCCTACCGTCGTGGCGAGGAGTGGGACCCCCAGAAGGCCGAGGAGAAACGCAAGTTGAAGGTGAGCTCCGCCCGGCAGCCTGGCCCCAGGAGGGGTTGGGGATAGGCCCCCGAGCGCTGGTGCCTCGTCTTTGCACCCCTAGGAGCTGGCCCAGCGGCAGGAGGAGGAGGCAGCCCAGCAGGGCCCCGTGGTAGTGAGCCCCGCCAGCGACTACAAGGACAAGTACAGCCACCTCATCGGCAAGGGGGCTGCCAAGGACGCGGCCCACATGCTGCAGGCCAACAAGACCTATGGCTGTGGTGAGGCCCCGTGGGGGCGGGTGGCCGGGACAGGGCTGTGGGAGGTCAGGGGAGGCTGTGAAGCAGGGCTCCTGGGCCCTCCCCACACTCCTCTCCCACCCCGCAGTGCCTGTAGCCAACAAGAGGGACACGCGCTCCATCGAAGAGGCCATGAATGAGATCCGGGCCAAGAAGCGGCTGCGCCAGAGCGGGGAGGAGTTGCCGCCCACCTCCTAGGCGCCTCGGCTCCCCGGGGCAGGGCAGGGCAGGGCAGGGGGCAGGGGGACAGGCTGCTGCTACTAGAACCCATCCTGGAGCCCCCCCCGCCCCCCGCACCACCTCTGATGGCGTCACTCGGGCTGGGGGGCCTGTGTTTGACACGTCACTGTTGGAGCTTGGACGTGTGCGTGTGCTCGTGTGTGTGCGTGCGTGTGTGCGAACGCGCAGGTGGGTATTTAACGTGTATTATTCCCTTTTTCCTTGAAATTTTCTTCCTCGTGGGGCTGGGATGACTTTACGTTCAATAAACACAGTTTGACCCAATGTCCCGGTTTGTTTGGCCAGAGAAAGGTGGGTCCCAAGGAGGAAGAGGATTCTAGGTCGAACAGTATAAAATGCGTGTGCCGGCCAGGCACGGCCAGACGCCGCCACTTTCCTGGGGGAGGTTTACAGGCGATCACATTGAAAGTGTGCACTCGCTGAGCACAAAGGGCCCACGGCTTTGGCTCCTGGTCTCTCCGGTCAGGGAGGCTCTCTGTGTCTCGGTTTCCTCACACGTAGGATGGGGAGGGAAACCTAACCCTTTGACAGCACTGGTTTACAGATGTCAAGTGTCTACAAGGGTGCCCGATGCTGAAAGCTTCGGGAGCACGAGCCCTCGGACTCCGACCCACAGTGCACCCCGCGGGTAGAAAGACAGATCCGAGGGAGCCTCCCCTCACAGGGCGCTCAGACCCCAGGCCCCCGCCCTGCTTCCACCCGCCTCCTTCAGAAGTGTGAGCTCGTCCCTCCCCTTCCTCTGGGTCCCAGCAGGTCATCTGCGTGTTCCTCCCTTCCTGCCCCACCTCTCCACCTCCAGGCGTGGCCAAGCCAGAGACCAGCATCCCCTCAGTCCCACCAAGGAGCAGGCCACTGTCTTGCTTGCCACCAGCATTTATTTCCGTGGGGAAAGGCTTGAAGGCCTGGATGGGTCCCGGGGGGGCTCGGGGCCTACAGCTTCTCACTTGGCCTTCGGGTTGCGGAACTTGCGTCCAGCAAAGACAGCCTTGTCCCCGAGAGCCTCCTCGATCCTAGAAGGCAGGCCAAGTTAAAGCTGCGCCTCCCAACCCCACCGCCCCAGGCCCCCCACATCCAGGCCCGCTGTGCACCACACCACCATACCTCATGAGCTGGTTGTACTTGGCCAGGCGCTCTGAGCGGCAGGGGGCACCCGTCTTGATCTGGGGAGGAAAGGGGGGTTGCGTGTGGCTGGTAGTGGGAGCGGCCTGCAGGGGCATCCAACCCAGGCAGGAAACTGGGGACCCCAAGAAGGCCCGTCAGACACTTGGGAGCTGTACCTGCCCCGTGCAGAGCCCCACAACGAGGTCGGCGATGAACGTGTCCTCGGTCTCCCCAGAGCGGTGGCTCACCATCACTCCCCAGCCATTAGACTGAGCCAGCTTGCAGCTGGGCGGGGAGGAAACTCAGTAAGATCGACCGGGGCCTCAGAGGGAAAGCCCAGGGCACAGTGGGGCTCTCCCCTTTGGTTTGGGGCAATGGGCTCTTGGCGGGGAGGGGAATGACTAAGTTCCTTGGGAAGCAGGAGAGAAGGGGAGAATCTCGATTTCGAGCGGGAGCTCCTGAGATACTGGTGGGAAGGAAAGGCAGAATCTGGGGGAGGAACCCAGCAGGCTGAAGGTGGGGCACAAGCAGGGTCGCTGGGGCAAAAGCTCTGGGGCCGGGAGGGTGGGACGGGGCAGGAGCTGGGGGACCTCAGATGTGGCTGGACAGGCAGAGTCGGGGCTGGGGAGGCTGCGGCTGCCCGGGGGCCGGGAGGCACTCACGCCTGGATGGACTCGGTCACAGAGCCGATCTGGTTGACCTTCAGCAGCAAGCAGTTGCAGGCCTTCTTCTCGATGGCCTGGGCGATCCTCTTAGGGTTGGTGACTGTGAGGTCGTCCCCCACAATCTGGATGTTAACTCCCGAGAGGAATGAGGTCCAGGTGGCCCAGTCATCCTGGTCAAAGGGATCCTCGATAGAGACCACTGGTGAGTGGGGGGGAGAACCGGTTAAAGACCGGAGGGGCCTCGCGGGGCACAGGCCGGGAGAGCCCAGAGGGGATTTCGGCAGGCTTTAGGAGCCGCAGAGGTGCCCCAGTCCCCGTGCTGGGCCTGTGCCGGGGTCCCAGGCAGGAGCGACAGCACGGCTGGAGGGGGGTCTCACCAGGATAGTTCTTAATGAAGTTCTTATACAGCTCTCCCAGCTTCTCCCCAGTGATGTGCCGCGCGGGGTCGTCGGGGGACTTGAAGTCGAGGTCGTACTTCCCGTTGCGATAGAACTCGGATGCTGCCACGTCCATGCCGATGACCACCTTGTCTGGGTAGCCAGCCGCCTGGATGGCCGTCTTCAGCAGCTCCAGGGCTGGGGAAGGGACAACAGGGGACCTGAGGGTCCGGGTTCACGGTCCCTGCAGCCCCTCCTCCGCGGGGACGCGGGGGCGCTGCCCCTCAGAGCGCTCACACTGACCCTCATTGTTCTCCAGGATGTTGGGTGCGAAGCCGCCCTCATCACCCACGTTGGTGGCATCCTTTCCGTACTTGGCCTTGATGACCCCCTTGAGGTGGTGGTACACCTCCGCGCCAATGCGCATGGCTTCCTTGAAGGAGCTGGCCCCCACGGGCAGGATCATGAACTCCTGCATGGCCAGCTTGTTGCCGGCGTGCGAGCCCCCATTGATGACATTGAAGGCCTGGCAGGGGGAGGGAGGGGAGGGCAGCTCAGACCCGGGCCAGCTGGGAGGGTCCAGCTGGAAGCCCGGCGTCCCGAATCCCCAGCTGCAGGGTCTAGAGTGAGCAATCTGACTTCTCAGGGTCTCTCTCCTTGTTTCTATAAGACGGGAGTACCACCCGCTTTCCCGCAGGGTCTTAAGCTCAAAATCAAACAGACTGGAAACGAGGCCTCCGGGGGTGCCTGGTCTGTGACAGCCAGTGGCGCCGCTGCGGAACCTTCCGTGGGGTCCGTGAGCTCGCTCCCTGCATTAGCGAGGTCCTGTCATCACTCCCACTTTACAGACGAGGAAAACGAGGCAGAGAGTGCAGTTAGGCAACCTCCTCTAAGATCCGTGAGCAAACAGGCAGAGCCGGCTGCCTCCAGGACAGCCTGCGCAGGGAAAGCACCGTCGGGGCTTAAACCAGGGGCCTGTGTTTGATAAAGATTAAAGGAGATGGAGACGCCAGACCCTTGGCCTGAAGCAGCTGTCCATCTGACCCGCGGACTGGGGTACAGGGCACAGTGAGCCGTCCCAGTTAGCACCAAGCCCAGCACTGGAATGCGAAGGAACATGGGGCAGCGGGGAGGGTGAACGGGGGGGGGGGGGGGGGGGGAGGGGGTTTAGGTCCAGAGAAAGCATCGGAAAGGCTTAATGGGAGGCTGGGATTGTGGGAAAGAGGGAGGGGCCAGGCCGCAGCTCAAGAGGTTCCCTTTCAGGAAACTGTTCCCTCGGAGCTGGGTCTCGAAGCTAGACTTTCCAGGGGCTGCTGCTGCGCAGCTCCCTTGGTGGGGTGGCCCCGTCACTGTGGCGTGGGGCGAGGGCAGCTGTACTCACAGGAACCGGGAGGACCAAGTCTGGGTTCCCGGCCAGGTCTGCAATGTGTCGGTAGAGAGGGACCCCCTTCTCCGCCGCGCCAGCCTTGCACACGGCCAGGGAGACGCCCAGGATGGCATTGGCCCCAAACTTGGCTAGAGGAAGCAAACACAAAATAAGGGTGAGGGCTTCTCCCCCATGGCTTGGGGTCACCCCAGGGAGCATTGGAAGGCCAAAACACTGGGCACGAAGGGTGTGCTAAGAGCGGTCTCCCCCAGGAGCCCCCGCCCCAGGGGAATGTGTCAGCTTCAGGCCTGGCGGTGGGCAGGCACCAGGAAATGCCTATGGAGTGAGTACAAATCCAGCCAGCCACGGTGTGCCCTAAATCATGGGATGCAGAAGTAATCCTAACCAGGCCTCCAGCCTGGGGTCCCTCCCACCCCTGCCACATCCCGTCCCTTCCCCGGGCCTTCCACTCACACTTATTCTCCGTCCCATCCAGCTCGATCATAAATTTGTCAACTTTTTCTTGATCCACAACGCTTAGTTTCTGGAAGGAGAGGTTGGGGGGCAGGGGATGGGGGGCAGAGGTCATGTTTGTCAGGAGTCAGAGCATACGCTGTGGGAAGAAGTACAGGTATTTGGGGGAGACGATGGACGGGTGGTCTGGTGAAGCAAGGCCTCTCTCAGGCTTGAGCTTCGGGGGTGGGGGCACAGGGGCATGGTAGGGGCAGCAAGCTCCCTCTTGCCTTTTCCAGCAGAGCGGGACCTAGGGTCTTGTTGATGTGTTCCACGGCCTTCAGGACCCCTAGAGAAGCCGGGGGGCGGGGCGTTCAAAACTCTGATTCATTCAGGCCTCTTCCCATAGATCCCAGCTTCTCAAGCGCGCTGGGTTCCAGTCCTCCACATCCCACGAAGCTGCTGAGTGCCCAGGTCCTGACCCCACCCGCACACGGAGGCTCGTCCCCCATCACTTTCCCTCACCTTTCCCCAGGTAGCGGGATTTGTCTCCGTCTCTCAGTTCCAGGGCCTCATAGATGCCCGTGGAAGCTCCGCTGGGCACAGCTGCTCGGAATCGGCCTGGGTGGGTTGAAGGGGAAGGTTACACACAGTCCCCTGCACCCTCAAAGGGCCAGAGTATGCTCTCGGAGCTCAGGGCCAGGGGCTGGTGCAGAGGGAGACTCCTGCTTCTCCACCCTGGGGAGCCAGGCTGGAAGAACTCTAGGGAAGGGGATCCCAGAGAAAGGAGAGGATATTGGGCAGAACTGGGGGGTGGGGAAAGAACCCCCCAGGCCAGGGTCTTGAGGCAAAGCCACGCCAGGGGCCTGTGTTACCCTTGGCTGTGTGCAGGTCCACTTCTACTGTGGGGTTGCCCCTGGAGTCCAGGATTTCCCGGGCAAAGATCTTCTGCATGGCCATGGCTGCAAGACAGGAGGTGTGACTGCGTGTGGACAGCTGATCCCTGAAGGAACCCGAAATCCCTTGCCCTTTAAGAGTCTTCCCCACCCCAAGAAGGCAGGTGCGGGAGCTAAAAATATCCCACAAAAAGGTCACAGACCAAAGAGGCTGGCACAGCCCCCCCCAGAACAGCTCCTGTTCCACCCCTATCCTAGGGATCCAGGGGCCTCTCCTTTAACTGCGCCCTCTGCACGGCTCCCCAGGCCCTCATGGACCCCTATGGCCCGCAGAGGTGCCCTGAGGCCCTCTCCCTCACCTGTCTGCTGGGGCAATCGGTCCTCAGACCGAGCTTGCTAGCGCTTGGACCCTCTCCTGCTATGCTGGTTTTCTTCTTCCTGCTCCTTGGTCTCCTCTAAATCCGTGGCGACCCCAAATTCCCCATCTGGCTCCAACCCTCACTCCCCTTCATATACCTCTCTCCGCGGTCTGGCTCCCTGCCCTGGGCACCCCCCATCCTGCTTGCTCCAACCCTTCCATGTCTTTCTCAAGCACCCCCAGTCCTGAGAGGAAGAGAAGCTGACAGCTTCCCCACTTTGTCCAAATCAGCACCACCCTTCCCCACCCCCATCCTCTGAAACTGGAGGATTCACCAGACCTGGGATGTCTTCGAGAGGGGATCAGGGTGAGCTCCGAGTCTAGGTGGCAGCTGGGACAGTGTCAGCTCACCCCCTCTCAGGCTGGGCATTTATCCCCTAAGCACCCTGTGCCCCAGCCAGCCCCGCCTCTCCCCCTCTCCATCCTCCCCCTCCACCCTGGGCTGGCAGCCAAGTGCCCACTACAGCCGAAAGCAGCAGCCTTCGGTCTGGGGCCCCGGGCACCTGCCCCCTTCCCAAAGGTCAATGACTACTCCTCCTTCCTCTCTGTCCCCCAATAAAAGCCCCAACTTTTAATTCCAGCGCTGGGGAGGTGCAGGGAAGGGCCTTCAGATCGGGGGGTCTCTGCTCTCACCAGGATTATATTCCCCTTTTGCAAAGGTTAAAGAGGGACTAGTGCCCTTTAGTAAAGGCCAGGGGTAACCTGAACCCTGCTGGGCTGGGGAGGGGGCATGGAAGAGGGGCTGCAGAACTGACATCCACACATGCTCAGCTCACTGGGCAGGCGCCCGGCCGCCTCTGCCCTCCCTTGGAGGAGGGGCCGGGGTCCCGGGCAAGCGCTGTGATCTCAAATGGAATCTCCCACTCGGAAAGCGAGAGGGTCTCACCTCTCAGGGTCCTCATGGCGGCCTCTCTGGGCCCCACCCCGGCTCGCGCCCGCTAGGGGGTGGGGGAGGGGGCAGGGAGCCGAATTTAGACGGGCTCTCAGACTTGGCGCGGCTCCCTACTGATAGCGCTGGGCCAGCACTTGTCGCCCCGGGTGCGGAGCGGCAGCCAGGAGCCCCTTTCCCCGCCGACCGCGGGCGCCTCGGAGCGCGGCCCCAGCCCAGCCGTGAAAGAGGTTCCTCAGCGGGGCGCAAAATGAATGGCGGGAGGAGGGGTGGCCCCTGCGCGCCTCTGAGCCTGGCGCGAATCTGGGGGGCCGCAACTCGGGTACAAGCCCGCGGGCCCCTGGGGGCTCGTCACCTCCCCCGCCCTGTCCACGGCCCCGGCCCCGGCCCGGGCCGCGCCCTCCCGGAGCGCTCCAGCCGGGGTTCCGGGCGCGGCGTGCCAGAGTTCAGGAGCCGGCGGGCGAGGAGCGCCGCCACGTGCCCGAGCGCTGCCCCACCCGGCAGCCCGGTGACTCAGCCGCGCGGCTGTCGAGGAATGGGCCCGGGGGGCGTCGGGGGCCGGGGGCGACCGGCGGGACGCCCCTCTCCCAGGGCCGGAAGCGGCCCAGCCCCGCGGCTGCGCGGGCGATTTCACCTGGTCGGTGGTGGGGACCCCGGGCGCCCCTCCCCGCCGGGACGTGGGCGCGCACGACTTCTCAGCACAAGTTTCACAGAAAAGAAAGAACGAACCTGAGGGGCCCGAGCGGGAGGGGACTTTCCCCTTCTCGGAAAAGTTGCAAAGCCTGCAAACCCCCGGTGTTCTTCCGCCCGGAAAAGTAGTCCCGCCCCCGTCTCCCGCGCCCAGTGACCTCTGCCGCACCGGGCCAAGGGGCACAGCCGGTGACCCGAGTGTGTGTGTGTGTTGGGGGAGAGGCCGGGCGGGGCCGGAATGCGGGGCCAAGGCCTGCCTGGGGGCTGGAGCTGCCCCGGCTTGTGCCCCTCGGGCAGATCCTGGGGACACGAGTGGCCCCCGGTGGGCGCCTTCAAGTCCGGCCCCGGCCACCTCCCCCCGGGCTCCCGCACTTCTGAATAAAACCGACGGGCAGCAGCGGGCCCGCGCGCGCTGCGCCCCCGCCCTTTCCGCCCAGCGGGAGACACGTCCCCGGCCCGCCCGCCCGCCTCTGCGGGGGGTTCCGTGGCGCGCGCGCGCCGGCCCCGCGAGCCGCCGGCCCCAACCGCTCCGCGCCCTCCCGCCCGGCTCGGCTCCGCGCAGGCGCAGGCGCAGGCGCCGCCGCCGCCGCTCCTGCCCTCCGGCGGAGGTGGGGGAAGGGGGAGCCGGTCCGTTTAACCCTGCGCGCCCCGCACCCGCCTCCACCGCGCGGCTCGCGGCTCGCCGATTAGCCTTCCCTCCACTTCCATGCCCGCCTCGGGCTCGCCGCCTTCCCCGACACAGGCGTCTCACGGATTTTCGGGGCGAAGCGGGGCTAGCCCTGACCCTAAGTGCCCCCGCCGCTGCCGCCCCCCATCCTTTCACAGGGTTTTCCACCCAACTCTGGAAATTTTGCAATAGGGGGAGGGATTTTTAAAATCGCCTTTGCAAAGTTCGGTCTCTGGGCAGGCGGGGGGGAGGGAGGGAACGGGGAGCAGGCCCCGCCCCCCGCCCTTTGCAAATAAAAATCCGGGGGGGGGGGAGGAGCAGGAAGTGGCGGTGCGAGGGCTGCTGCACAGCCGAGCGGAGCCGCGGTCCGGACGGCAGCGCGCGCCCCGAGCTCTCCGCCTCCCCCTGCCCGCCAGCCCGAGGCCCCCGAGCCCAGCCCGCCGCCCCAGCAGCAGCGCCGAGAGCAGTCCCCGCAGCAGCGCCATGGCCGGGTGGAACGCCTACATCGACAACCTCATGGCGGACGGGACCTGTCAGGACGCGGCCATCGTGGGCTATAAGGACTCGCCCTCCGTCTGGGCCGCCGTCCCCGGGAAGACCTTCGTCAACATCACGGTAGTGCGAGGCCCTCGTGCCCCGGAGCACCGGCCGGCGCGGACGCGGAGAGGGAGGGACCCGGGTGGGGGCGGGCGCGGACCGCGACCGGGTCCTCGCCCTGGAGGCGGTGCCGATGGCGGCCGCACGTGAGCGGGCCCCCCGCGGCCCCGAGACCCGCGCCCCGGGGCGGCGGCGCCCATCCCTCCCGCTCCCCGCGACGGGGCGTTACATCCGGGGCACAGGGCGGGGAGGGGCGCGCCGCCCGGTGCGGAGGCCCACTTCCGCCTCGGCCAGGGCGGGGCGGGCGCGGGCACCGGCCGGCGCTGGGGGGACCCCCGGCCCCGCTTCCGGCGGCCGGCTCGCACCCCGCCACCATTGTTCCCGCTGCGGGCCGCGGGAGGTCGCCGCGCTCGCTCGGGGCTCCCCGCGCCCCCGGCTTTCTGAGAGAGGGCGAGGCCGCCCCACGCCCCCCGGGGTCGGCTGTGCGCCCCGCGCCCCGGGCAGGCCCGTCCCGGAAGTCCCCGCGCCCGCCCTTCCCGCCATGCGGCAAGGCCCGCGGCGGGGTAACTTTGTGAGAAGTTGGAGGCCGCGCGAGTGAAGGAATGAGGGATGAGGGCTGCCGGCCCCATCACCACCTCCCTGTCCGCGCTGCCCGGAAGTGGGGAGGGGGAGCGGAAGTTCGGGAGGGGGGGGAAGGGGATTTCCGGGCGGGAGGGGACCGGATGTGGGGGTTTGGGGTGTTAGGGGGAGGGGGGAGAGGCTCCCTGGGGTGTCTGGACCTGGTTGCGGGGTGGCCGCCTCTGGCCCCTTGCCCCCTTCCCAAGTTTTCCAGCTGCCCCGGAAAGCCCCCCGGGATCTGCTCCCTCCTATCGGGGCACCGCTACCTGGACCCAGACCCTAAGTCACCAGGAGACCCAGGCGTCCGGGCCCCTAGCAACTCCTGCAGAACCTTTGACCAAATAAGGGCAAAGTTGCTTCTCCTGCTTCGCCCGCCCCCTCCCTTCCCCTCTTCGCTTCTGCTTTTCCTGAAGGAGAGTGGTGTGCATCCAAAGGCTCCCCATTCCATGCCTGGCCACTCTGCTCCCTGGCTTTTAGCTCCCTTTATTTCTTGGGTTTGCTTTTCCTATTAAGTGAGATCGAGGCGTCCAGAGGAACGTGTCGTTTCTCTGTAAGCATTTCCTAGGTTTGCCCCGACGCTCAGCAGGTCCTCTTTAGAGGTTCTCAAATCCCGGAGATGTGCACAGAGCAGGGGACATAGAGCCCCCTCTGGGGGGAGGTGTGGAGGGCGGGTGGGTCCTTGAAGCCGGTGGGAACCTCGTTGTACTAACCTGATGGCTGCCCCTTTCCCTTTCCAGCCAGCTGAGGTTGGTGTCCTGGTTGGCAAAGACCGGTCAAGTTTTTTCGTGAACGGGCTGACACTTGGGGGCCAGAAATGTTCTGTTATCCGGGACTCACTGCTGCAGGATGGGGAGTTTACCATGGACCTTCGTACCAAGAGCACCGGTGGAGCCCCCACTTTCAACATCACTGTCACCATGACTGCCAAGAGTGAGTTTCTGGCTCTTAACCTTTTCCCAGCTCTGGGATCCCTCCTGTACCTCCTGTTAGTCTTTTGGGTTCTTCCTGTGCGGCTCCCCAGGAGGAGGGGATCAAACCAGCCTGCTGGATGCTGGGACTCTGGATTGTTCCTTCAGTTCTCAGTTCCTCCTCTCGAAATGTAAAGAAGTTGAACTGTATTACCTCTTAAGTTCCTTCCTGCCCCTGAACCTTTTCAAAGGGGAAACCCTGTTTTCTTGGGAGAGGTAGACGGGGTGGCCAGAAGTTGGCATTTAGCTGTCTTTTGAACTCTTTTGTTAAGATGTGACGTGGCAGGCTCCACCGGGTTATTTCTAGCCTGAGTCCCAGGCACCAACCTGCCAGCCTCGGCCCCTGAATTTTAGTGGAGCCCTCTCCAGCTCCAAGCTTGATTTCCCCCTCTTGAAAAGCCCTATTGTTCCAGAGTGACTGACAGCCTGCCTGTGGTTGGGGGGGGGTGCTGGGAGAGAGGCGGTTGGGTTACAGCCCCAGGGCTGGACAGCTGCTCAACAGCTGGCAGGGGGTGGAATTGTGACACCTGGGTCCCAGCCTCCTTTCTCTTTTCTCCAGCGCTAGTCCTGCTGATGGGCAAAGAAGGTGTCCACGGTGGTATGATCAACAAGAAATGTTATGAAATGGCCTCCCACCTGCGGCGTTCCCAGTACTGACCTCGTCCGTCCCTGCCCCCCACCACTCCCCACGGCTTTTGCACCCCTGTCCTTCCCAGACGCACACATACACCATTTTTATTTTTTGGGCCATTACCCCACACCCCTTATTGCTGCCAAAACCACATGGGCTGGGGGCTGGGGCTGGATGGACAGACACCTCCCCCTACCCAAACTCCTCCTGTGTGTGGTTGGAAAACTTTTTTTGTTTTTTGGTTTTTTTTTTTTTTTTTTTCTGAATAAAAAAGATTCTACTAACAAGGTGCTGTGTGGTTTGGCCTGGGGGTCAGGATAGACCGCCCCGTGACCCTTTGGCTTAAAAGAGGGTTGAGGGCATAAGAGGGTCTAGGAACTTGGGCTTCCTCGAGTCCTGCCCTGGGGTAAGCACCTGCCCGGGTGGGCCAGCCCTTATGCGGTGGCATTTCCGACGTCCTCAGGTGCTCTAGCTGAATTGGTAGTTGATGGGAGTCTTCCAGACCAGAGAATGGGTTCAGGCCTGCGGGCAAGGCAGGGCCGGTTGAATCATCCCCATATGGGTGGGGCTCCCCCTCTCTGAGTCACAGTAAATGCCTGCCGGGGCTGTCCCCATGGCTACAGGTTCTTCTCTTTCAGCACACCCCTGCCCCTTTATGGCAAAAAAAAGAGGGGGGGGGTCGATTCCCCAAAAAGGAGTGCATGTGTGTGAGAATGATCTCACCTTTCCTTAGTTCACAAAAACTTTATTGACCCAGTAAGTGAAGACCCAGTCCCTCTCCAGACCCAACCCCCTCAAAAGGATGGGGTTGAGGGAGGGAGAAACCTGGGGTGGAAATGCCCCCCATCCCTCAACACAGAAAACTGAGCGAGGATGAGAGGCTGTGCAAATAGGTCATGGGAGGGGTGCATGGCGGGGGTGGGGGTCAGGGAACTATTAGACCAAGATGGTAGCTGAAGAGGAAGGGGGTGCGGGTGGGGGATCTGTTGAAGACCCAGGCAGAACAGGAGAGGTTGGAGCTAGGGAGCCAAAGGAGGCAGGTGGCGTGGGGCTGGGGCCCAGAAGCGGGGTCCGCTCTGAGGCAGGGTGGTCCCTTGGCTCCCCTTCCTCATCACCCTCTTGCCCCTGAGTCTCGTCCTCGTCTTCATCCCCTGGCCCACGGTGCACAGGCTGCTTGCAGATGGGACATGTCTTCCGGGTCTGGGTGAGCCAGGGGTCCACGCAACGGCTGTGGTAGGCTGAGAGATGGGGCGGGGGTGAGGGGGGTGAGGCACCTGCTGGGGAGGCTCGGGGCGGGGCCAGGAAGGGAGGGTCTCACCATGAGCACAGGGAAGCACTCTCAGTTTGTCCCCGTCCTCATACTCATCCAGGCAGATGGCACACACATCATACTGGTCTCCTGGGACAGGAAGAAAGTCCTGTCACTGAGCCCTCCTGGACCAAGGCCCCCGAGAACTCTCGGAGTGGTGCCGCTGAACCCGCCAGATACCCTCCCTGGCCAGAGTAGGACCCGAAGAATCTGGGGTTAGGGAAGTGGGTTTCTGTGGGGGGAGTTGTACGGGTGGGGAGGTAGGGAGTGGAGGGGCGGAAGTGGTGGGGCAGGGCTTCTGCTTAGCCTTATATGGGCACTGGAGGCTCCAGGGCCTGGAGACCCAACCCCTCCTTACCTGTTTCTTCCTTCTCACACCAACTCCTCCCCACTGCTTCCGTCTTTCTGCTCTCAGCTCCCTTCCCGGCAAGGGCTGTCCTCCATCTCTCCCCCCAACTCTTGCATTTAACCACCTGTGCCTTCCACCTCCTGCTCTACTGTCCCAACCTCACTGCGCATGTAGGTGAAGAAAGAGAAAGCCGGCATCCCAGGCTGACACCTGCCATCCCTGCCTCTTGTCTCCCGAGCTCCAGCTCCTTTGGCACCAGGTGAGCCGTGGGAAAGGCCCCCAACTCTGCCCGAGCCTCTCACCTTTCCGATAGTCATGGGTAGGGATCTGCCTGAGCTGCTCTTTGGTCAGTCGATTCCGCTGGAGCCGCTTCCGGTGCTGGATACAACGGACTACCTGGGGAAGGGGGCGCGGGCGTGGGTTGATGTAGGGAACAAAACAGGGCAAATCCAGTACAACCCCCCCCCCCCACAACCTCCCACGCAGACCCAGTCTGGCTTTTAAACCCGCAGCTCTTGCCATCCGTCCCCCACCTCGAGCTACTCACCATCACTGCTCCCATGGCCAGAACCAGTAGGCCCACGATGCCTGTGAAGGGGATGAGGTAATAGCCCAGAGGAAAGCTGTTGTCTGGGACCAGAAGCACCCGAGCCCTGGGGAAAGGAAGGCCAGGATCAGAGGAGCAGGAAAGGCAAAGGGACAAAGTTAACATGCTGGATGGGGCCCACAGACGAGGATGGAGATGGGAGGAAAATCTCGAGGCACCGTGACAAGGATTGGAGGCTGAATGGCTAGGGCACAGAGGCGTGGGCTCCAGGTGGTCACAGAAGGGCTGGAGAGAGGGGAAAGGAGGGACGCGTCCTACCCCTTCTCGTAGACAAAGAGGGCACGCAGGTACTCGGAGCTCCTCTCCCCAATAAACACGGACGGGATCCAGATCTGCTGCTGGATTTCCTCTGCGGGGATCAGTGCGCGACGCTGCGAACCCAGCCCTCCGCTCTGCTCCATTGCTAACCCTGGCGCTCGGCTCTCCTGCTCTATCCTGCCCCAAGGACGGACTGTTCTCCCAAGCCGGCGGCCACACACCACCCATATCTCAGCCTGAGCTCTAGCGAAAACCCAGCTCGCCCAGGTGCCGCAGCCTCACCGCTATTCCACACCATGTTCAGAAGCTCGTTGGAGCCCACGTTGTGCACCACCGCTGCGCCATACCCCGCCTTCTGAGCATTCAGGACCTGGGGGACGAGGCAGGGGGTAAGGGGCCATCGTGGCCCTTGCCTCTTCGTGCCGGGTACCTCTGTCACCCTCAGCTCCCAGCTCCCACTGTGCATTCAGCAACCTTGAGGTCAAAGTTGCAGTCGAATCTTCGAAGCAGTGCGATAAAGACTGACCCGTTGACCGGGGCTGGGGGCGGAGGGGCAATGAGGCTGCAGGCATTGGCCGGCTGAGCCTCCACAAGGAAGCCCTGGGGAAGGAAGAGAAGCAAACAACAGTTGGATTCACCGCCCCACGGGGCCCCACCAAGCAGACTGGCTGCCCCGTGCTGTGCGCGTGCTGTCCCTCACTTTCTCACCCCTGAGCGTCCTACCTGAGTCAGAAGTCCACCTCCTGAAGAGGCAAGGACATCACAGGACACCCCTCGGCCAGGCCTCCCACCATCCCTCTCCCGTCCAGGAGAAGCTTCTACCCCACACTTGAAGCTAATTCAGATTCTGCCTTTCAGATTCTCAAATTATAAACTAAGTCTGCACTCGCCCAGGTCACTCCCTCTCCAGCTCCGTGTCCCATCCTCGTCTCCAGCACACACTTCCACAAAACACAGTCCCCTCTGTTAAGAAAACGGCCAAAGGCACCAAATGGAGCCACTTGTGCTAAGCCCGGGACCCAGACGGACTCCCTGAGTTAGTTCCAGCCTCCCCAGGAACGGAACTGAATGCAGCCCATCTGGAACCAGCGGGTCAGAACTCGCAGGGCCATCTGCCCAACAAGCCCCTGGCCATCTGCTGGAGCAAGAGAGTCTTGCCACGCTCAGCTCTAACTCGCATATAACTTACTTGTCCTGCCCCCTCGTGACCACCAAAGCCTCTCCCTTCTGCGCAACTCCAAGAAGCTCCATCCTGCCTCCCACAGGGGATGCTACCCGGCTCATGAACTGTTGGCCAGAGCCCACACGACCCTGAAGGTTCCCACACCTACAAGTGTCCTCTCTTTCCCGCGCTTGGTGATCCACCAACACCTAACGAACCAGCTCACGGACGCCGGGCCGGGGAGTGCTCGCCGGCCGGCGGTCCTCATGGTGAAGCACGTCAGCACTGCTTACCGGACCGGACTCTCCCCGAAACCCTGAGAAAACGCCTCTCACCCCATTTCCCAGGAAAACAAATCAAGCCGCGGGGAGGTCACGGAGTTCCCCGATGTTGTAAGACCCCGCTGGGAGCGGTGCTCTGCCCCCGCCGTCGCCCTCGTCCCCTTCCACGCCCCTCCAGGGCGCCCGCGGGGGACTCTGTCTTCCGCCTCCTCCAGGCTCTGAACCCACCCGGGACCGGGCTCCAAGCTCCAGCCCCGCAGGCGCAAGGCGAGGCTCCGCAAGCCCCTCCCCGGGAGAGAGAAGGTCTGGCGGGGGGCCCTCACCTGCAGGCCCTCCTGGCTCAGGCTGGCCCCGAAGAGAGCGGGTAGGTCCGCGAAGTCCATGCTGGCGTTGTGGTCCGAGGTCTGCGGGCGAGAGAGCCGTGTTCCCCGGCGCCGCGGCCCTGCACCCCGCCCCCGCCCCTCACCGGGCCCTCCACTCACCGCTCGGATGAGCCCCCGCGCGGGGGCCGCCCCCCACAGCACGGCGGCCACCACCACAGGAAGCGGGAAGGCCGCAGGGCGCATGGCAGCGGCGCGAGAGGCCGGGCAGGCCGCACCCCGTAGCAGGAGCAGAAGGGGGGCTTTGCGCCCTCCGCCCCTCCCTCAGGATCCCGGGGGTCCGACCACCCCCAGGCCCCGCTTCTCAGCTACATGGGGGCGCGGGGGAGGGGCCCCGAGTGCGGGCGTGCGGTGCCCAGCCCGGTCTGCGCGGCGGGGCGGGAGGCACTCAATGCGCCGCTCGTGGGTACAGGGACAGGACCGGGAACGGGGACCGCGGCAGGCACAGGTGACAGGAAAACTTCGGGCGGGGCGGGGGCGCTCCGGAGGCGGGACTTCCGGGCAGGTGCGCCGGCGTCCTCGCGGCCGGGGAAGGGCTTCCGGGAAGGAGTCCGGCGGCCTCCAGCCCTGGGCGCTCGAGAGGAAGGACTTCCGGTCCTAAAAGGGCCGTTCAGAGGAAGGTCAGGGCGGAGGGAATGCCTTTGCAGATGCAGCGAGCGCCGCACCCCAGAGAACGATCCAGTCCTTCCCCCCCATGCCCGCGACCTGGGAGCTGCCCGATTTAACAAACCTCTCGCCCTCTCCGGCCGCCGCCGCGGCTGCGGCACCTTCGGGTCTCGCGAGAGTCCTCCCCACGCTGTCACTCCCGCCGAGGAACGCCTGCTGCTCCTATCGCGAGAGAGCCCGCCCCCCTCCCGCCGGCTTCCCTAGCTCATTCTGTCTCGCGAGATCGCCTCACACTGTTTCTCCGCGAGTCCAATTCAGCGAAAAGTCTGGGTTTTGGCTTCCTAAACCAGCCACACCCCTTCCCGCAACACCTCCTCGAAGCCCCGCCTCCGGCACCGCCTTGCTCCCGGCGGCCTTTGCGCCGCGCGCCTGCGCCGGCTTCCAGCTGGGGCCGGCCCCGAGAGCCGGAGGGGCGTGCGCGCGCCCTCGGCCCTGTTGCGCGCGCGGTGTCACCTTGGGCGCGAGTGGGGCCGCTCGCGCACAGGACCCGGAGCCGAGGGCCCCTGAGCGGCGATGGCGGCCACGGCGAGTCCCGGGGCCGGCGGGGTAGACGGGAAGCCCCGCACGTCCCCTAAGTCCGTCAAGTTCCTGTTTGGGGGCCTGGCCGGGTAAGCTCAGGCCCCGGCGTCGGGAGGGAGGAGGAAGGGACGGCTGCGGGTCGGTGGCGGGGACCCGGGTTGGCACGGGGCCAGCGCGGTCCCAGGCATACGCCGAGGTCCTTGGTGGGCTGCCAGGACCTTTTCCCCCGTTGCGGGGCCCCTGCTGGGCTGCGTGCAGGCTCCTTGCACGGCCCGTCGGGCCACTTGAAATCCCCGCCCGGTACTCGGCTCTCCCGGGTCTTGTGGGGCTCCAGGTCCTTGCCCGGTTCCTGTTGGGCTGCGTGAATTTCCAGGTCAGGAGCGCCCGCCTCCTCTCTGGGGTGGGCTGCAGACCGCTCCAGGTCGTGCCTGACCCCGTGGAGCGGAGTGGAGCGCTTGCCGTTGCATGCCCCCCCCCACTGGACCTTTTCAGACCAGTGGCTCCTGGCACAGGCGGACACATACACACATAACCACCAGAGTTCTGGACACTTACTTAATCACGGGGCGGGCCTGGTGCTTGGTGGCCCCTCATTCCCAGGTTCCAGCGGGCCCTGGACTCCGCTTCTGTCTTCCTCCAGGATGGGAGCAACGGTGTTTGTGCAGCCGCTGGACCTGGTGAAGAACCGGATGCAGCTGAGCGGGGAGGGAGCCAAGACTCGGGAGTACAAGACCAGCTTCCACGCCCTCACCAGCATTCTGAGGGCAGAGGGGCTGAGGGGCATTTACACTGGGTACGGGGGAGTGCTGGTGGGAGAGGGAGGCTTGGCAGCTCCAGGCCCTGGCCTGACGCCCTGACCTCTTCACTCCCCAGGCTGTCGGCTGGCCTGCTGCGCCAGGCTACCTACACCACCACTCGCCTCGGCATTTACACAGTGCTGTTTGAGCGCCTGACTGGGGCAGACGGCACGCCACCTGGCTTTCTGCTGAAGGCCCTGATCGGCATGACGGCAGGTGCGACGGGTGCCTTCGTGGGCACGCCTGCCGAGGTGGCTCTTATCCGCATGACCGCCGATGGCCGGTGAGTTCCAGGTCTGAGTCTGCGCCAGCTTCGTTCTCTGGGATCTGGCGTCAGTGGACTGACTCCTTATCCCTGGTCTGGAGCAGCAGGGACGCCTGTGGTCTGACCCCCCTTTCTTTGTTCCTGTGGGGCAGGGTGGTCTATCCTGAGCTTGGCCTCTTCCTACCTTCCCACCAGGCTTCCTCCTGACCAGCGCCGTGGCTACAAAAATGTGTTTAATGCTCTGATTCGAATCGCCCGAGAGGAGGGGGTCCCCACGCTATGGAGGGTGAGTGAAGGGGCTGGAGACTTTGGGGGGGCAGGGGGCAGCTCTTGGCGGTCTCTGACACCACACCCCCCCATCCCACCCCCCACAGGGCTGCATCCCTACCATGGCTCGTGCTGTTGTGGTCAACGCGGCCCAGCTCGCTTCCTACTCCCAGTCCAAGCAGTTCTTACTGGACTCAGGTGAGCCCCAGAGCAGGGGCTTCCCAGCCTGGCCCAGGCCAGCTCCGCGCTGACTGCCACCCCTGCTTCACTTCCCCTAGGCTACTTCTCTGACAACATCCTCTGCCACTTCTGCGCCAGCATGATCAGCGGCTTAGTCACCACGGCTGCCTCCATGCCCGTGGACATCGTCAAGACCCGGTGAGTGTGCGGGCCGGCTCCTGGAGACAGACAGGAGGCCCCGCTCTGTGTGTCTCTCACGCCCCTGCCTCTCCTGCAGGATCCAGAACATGAGGATGATTGACGGGAAACCAGAATACAAGAACGGGCTGGTGAGGCAGTGGGGCTGGGGGCTCTGGGAGGGCATAGAGGGTGCTGGGGGAAACCGGCCATGGCCTTGGAAGCCAGGTCCTAGCCCCGATGCCCTGCCTACCTGTGCAGGACGTGCTGGTGAAGGTTGTCCGCTACGAGGGCTTCTTCAGCCTCTGGAAGGGCTTCACACCGTACTACGCCCGCCTGGGCCCGCACACCGTCCTCACCTTCATCTTCTTGGAGCAGATGAACAAGGCCTACAAGCGTGTCTTTCTCAGTGGCTGAGGCAGGCCAGGGGCCAGGGGCCCGGAGTGCCAGGGCTCCTGATCTGCCGCTGCTCCCACAGTCAGTGCACCCCTGTGGGCCTGGACTCTACTGCCCTGGGCCCCTCTATTTATTTGCCCTCCACGGTGTGGTTCTCTCCTCTGTGGCAAAGGACTCTGGTCTGTCCTACTCCTGCGTTCCCCTGCCTTGCTTGTCCAGATTCTCATGACCTCTCTGTCCCTGGCTGTGCGTCGACGGCTGGGGGAGCTGGGAAGCTGCCTCGAGCTTTCCGGCCTCCTCTTGGGCGTTAGTTTTGGGGCATGTAGGACAGCAGAAGATTCCCCCTTTTCGGTGGGTAAACCAAGGCAGGGCTGAAGGGACAGGAAGCGGCAGAAGCTGTCAGGATAGCCAGAAGGTCCGCAGCAGGAGGATGTGACTCTCCACCTCACTGAGGACGTGATCAATAAATTGGATTGATGACATCAACCCCAGATCTGGATAGTTGTGGTGGCGGGAGGGGAGGCAGCTGGACAAAGAGGCGGAGGCCCCAGGAACACAGCAGCTGGAGCTTTAAAGACAAGGTATTAAAGAGGAGGCACTTGCCCATTTTATGCAATCGCCAGGTCTGTCGGTCGGTCTTGGTGTGGCGGCACCCGACAGGTAAGGACAGCTGACACTCAGGTCCTGCCTGTTGATTCCTGGCCACCTGCTTAGAGGCAAGGCTCATCTTACAGAATCCCCAGGAAAGCCTCTGCGGCCTGGCGACTCAGAGGAGGGAGCAGGCTGAGCTGTGGGGGCAGATGCCCAGGGCCAGGAGGCTTGTGGGAACTTGGGGCGCCGGGGGCGTTGGCCAGAGACTTGATCTGAGCTCCACCCCACAGAGATTGATGTGTGCTTCCCAGGCTCTGCCTCGAGGAGCCCAAAACTCTCCTGGGGCATCAGAGGGCACAGCAAGGTCAACTGGAAGGAGGGCTGGGCAGCGTGAGGCCCAAAGTGGTCTGAGCCAGGCCAGGGGACAGGCAGGCAGCAGGTGGGAGCTGTCCCCTTGGCAGAGCCACCTCAGGAGGAGGAGAGGAGGAGCCCGGCAGCCCAGCGCGCCGGCTGGGACCTCCCGTGTCTGCCACTCCTCTTACCTATTCTGGACATTTGTCGGCCTGGGCCACAGTGGCCACTCTAAAACACCGGGAGCCTGGGTCTTGTCCTTAAGGGGTTCTAAGTCCAGAGGGGAAGATGACCCAGGGGCAGTGGGGGAGAGAGTGGAGAGTGGACCGTGGCAGGGTGACTTGGGGGCCCCGGCCCGGCTGGAGGAGAGAGCGCCGCTGGTGGCGGTCGTCAGATGGATGGGGCGGCATACCTGCCGGACTAGAGAGTGAAGTCTTGGAGGGGACTCCTGGGGTGGGGGGCAGTGCAGGGAACAGGTGATCTCGAAGCTTGCAGCCCCGGGAGCACAGGGGGAAAAGCCCCTACTGTAAGAAGTCAGCTGGGTGAGCTCATCGAAGCCCTTGCTGGCTGAGCTCTGGGTTTGTACTGTGCCCACGGGAGGCTTCCAAGCAGGACAGGTGTGGGCAGGTTTTCAGGTTCGTGCCATCCAGAGAAGTGGGGGGGTCTCGAGCTAGGAAGGCTCAGCTCTCATTCCTGTTCTCTGGGCCCCAGAGAATGGGGCCAGCCTTGGTTTGGGCTGGAGACCCTGCAGGAAAGACCGCCCACTCTGTGTGGTGAGGGAAAATGGCGGATGGTGGGCAGCGGGAGAGGAGTGGGTTCCAGCGTGCAAGCAGGACGCCTGGCTGGGGCAGGTCGGTGGTCAGTAGGACCCAGTGTGGTGGCGCAGGCCGCCGGGCACACGCACTGGGCGCTGAGTTGGGCAGGTGCAGGCAGGTGTGGGGCGGGTGCCTGCCTGGCTCCTGGGTGCTGGGGGGCTGGTACGCCTCAGGAGTGGCCGCTCCAGGAAGACTTAGGGTTTAGAGCTAGAACTAGTATTCGCGGTGGCCTGGTCGTCAGCCCCCCCCAGGCAGCGGGTGCACTTTTGTGGGTGAGGGAGCCAACTTGGGTGGGGGCAGGTGGGGCTTCGGTTGTGCGAGTGATAGGCCCTCTGGGCACTCTGGTCTCTGGAGGAAACGCAGGGTTTTTTTTGTTGTTGTTTTATTTTGTTTTTATTCTGCAAATACCATACAAGGCTGGAAAACTAGGAAATGCCCAGCAGGGGGAAAGAAAAGGAAACCACCATGTTTGTGCTCCCCAGCGACTATCAGGGCCCCGTCTCCATACGGCACTTTCCCAGTTCCCTCCCTTGTATGTGTGTGAGAATCCTGCTCTGTTCCCTTTGCTTTTCCCTCAAGCTTTCCCCAAGGTGACGGTAATGACCTAGTGGTCCCGGAACCAGGAGCTTTGTTCTGTGACCTGCCCGTTCCTCTCCACCCCTGCTGCCTGGCCGTGGTTGTGCGTTTGAGGTTGTGTGTGTGCTGTGAAGAGGAGGTTTCTGGTAAAGGAAAAGTGATGAAGGCCTCCCCCCGACCCCATACTCCTTGCTCACCCACCCCCACCTAGATCCAAGGAGGAAAGCCATCACAGCCTCTGCAGGTCCCCAAACTGCCCACCCTCAGAGGCTGTGGCCTGCGTATCTAGTGCCCACTGTGCCCAGCAGGTCCTGACCCCGACCCAGACTCAGGGCCGAGGGCCGTCGTCCTGCCCACAGAGGCCCTATGCGGCCGTTAGCCCGTACCCACAGGAAGAGGCTGGAGCGGAAAGTAGGGAAGGACCCTTGAAAGAAAAGCAGCCAGGCCCGGGGCACAGTCACTTGCTTTCCCCTCTGAAGCTCCAGATGTGTCGTGTGTGTGGCTGTGGCCAGGGCCCGTGACTCCGCATCCCGGGCCCAGGCCAGCAGCGCGATGAGGACCACAGAGGCAAACAGAAGCCAGAGGAGACCCAGCACATAGAAGGCCAGGGGGAGGAGACAGCAGAAGTCACGGTTGAACAAAGGGTCATTTCTGGAGCTCTCCGGATGCCCCCGAACCACCTCATGGGCCCCTGGGAGGTGGACAGATGAGGGGCTTATCGGGTATCCCAAAATGGTAGGGAGTGAGGTTAATTTGGGGATCTCAAAGAATGTGGTCAGTTCAGAGAGAAATAGAGTCGTTGTGGGCTCTGGGGTGATCGGGGGCATGGTGGAGGTCGTAGTGGGCTCTGGGGTGGTTGGGGGCTTGGTAGAAGTTGTGTTGAGCTCTGGGGTGGTTGGAATTGTGATGGGGGGCTGTGGGGTGGTGGGGGCCATGGTGGAGGTCGTTGTAGGCTCTGGAGCGGTTGGGGGCATGGTAGAAGTTGTGTTGAGCTCTTGGGTGGTTGGATTTGTGATGGGGGGCTGAGGGGTGGTGGGGGCCATGGTGGAGGTCATTGTAGGCTCTGGGGTGGTCTGGGGCGTGGTAAAAGTGATGAGCCCTGAGGTGGTTGAGGTCATGGGCCGGGGCATGGTGGGCTTCAGGATGGTAGGGGGCGTGGTGGAGGGTATGGGGTGGGACATGGTGAGCTTTAGGGGGGTGGGGGGTGGGGAGCGGGGCGCGGTGGCCATGCTGGGCTCTGGCGCGGTTGGGAGCAGGCTCTGGTTCTTCACAGACGCGAGGGTGGAAGGCAGATGGGGCACGTGGCGGTGTGGGGAAGCCTCGGATACTGAGTGCGTCGGGGCCCACTGGGTTGTGTGGGCTCTGGTGTTGGTGGAGAACTTGACCACAGCCCGTGTGGCAGAGACCTGTCCCACCTCTTCCTCGTTCTCATAGTCATCATAGCTTAGGTCATCCTCATCACCAAGACTGGGGCAGCCCTTCCCTGGGTAGGTGTAGACGGGCGTGTTGGCCAGGTTGACGCATCGCACGCTCTCCACGTTGGGCGTCATGGCCTTGGCATCTACACCCTCCTTGAACAAGTAGACCTTGTCGGAGTTTCTGTCTAGCCAGCGAGCAAAATAGAGGATCTCACAGTCGCAGGACCAGGGGTTGTTGTGGAGAAAAGTGAAAGGCAGGAAGATGTTCCCAAAGAAGCCCTTGGGTACGGAGCGCAGCCAGTTCCCTTGGAGGTAGAGGGTGTCCAGCTTCCCCAACCCATCCAGGAGTCCCAGGGGCAGCTCATTCAGCTTGTTGTCAGCCAGGCTGAGCTTCTCCAGCTGGGGCACGGGCTGCAGGAGCCCCGGGGGCACAGTCTTGAGCTTGTTGCCACGCAGGTAGAGCTCACGGAGCTCGCCCAGGCCGCTCAGAACGCTGGGAGACAGTGATGTTAGCTCGTTGAAGGAGACGTCCAGGATGGTGAGGGCCGGCAGTGCCTGTCCCAGCAAGGGCAGGCTCTTCAGCTTATTGTGGGACACAACCAGCTTCTCCAGCCGAGGCAGCGTACCCTCCAGCTGCAGGTGGGTTAGCTGGCTCTGACGTAGGTACAGTCGTGCCAGCCGGGTTAGAGACTGCACGGACGCTGTGGAGAAGGCGCCCAGGGGGTTCACGCTCAGGTGGAGGATGGCCGTGTCTCCTGGCAGATCCGTGGGCAGCACCTTCAGGCCCCTGTTGTCACAGTTCACTTCCATCAGGGTGGTCACCTGGGAGACCTCACAGACCTCCTGGGGGTACGACGGGTGTGGCAGCAGGAGCAGCAGCAAGAGGAGAGGCATGGGGACCTGGGGGCAGGGGGACACGTGTGGGCACCTTGTGGGCGCTGGGCATCATTCCCCCAGATTCGAGTCCCTGCTGCAGCGCACCCACCAGAAACCCAACCCCGGCTCCTGTCCTCCCCCACTGCTCTCTCCCACCCTTGCCCCCGAAAGCCTAAACTGCTAGCCCCACGGCCCCACGTTCTGGATTCTTATCCGTGCCTCAGCGGCCTTGACCCCCAGCCCCAACTCAAGCTTACAGGCATGCAGAAGGACCTCCGAGGGCACAGAGCTGCTCACAGGGTGTGACTCTGCCCTGCTGTCTTCCAGCTCCAAGGAGAGCCTGGGCATGGGCAGGAAGGGGGTGGGCATGGGGAGGAAGTGCTGGTCCGATAGGGACTCCCTCCTGTGACCCGGGAACGGTGACCCTCCCGGACACAGGCCCTTATCACCTCCTTCCACAACCGTCCCCAGCCCTCCTTGTGGCTCTCTTTCTCCCACTTCCCATCTCCACGTGGTGGGTTGGGAGCGGAGTCCTCCAACCACCCCTGAGTCCAGCCTCCAGCTGCCACTTGCTTCCCCTTCGCCGTTGCCAATTTTAACCCTGACCGCCCTCTGCCTTCCCGCTCTCCAGCACGGGTTCCCCCACCCACTGGCTCCACTGTGGTCGAGGTCACCAGTGCCCCCCACCCCTCTAGCTGTCGGACACTTCCCATTATGATCTTACTCACTTAATGCACTGCGTACCCACGGCCCCTCATGCCACTCGTTTCCTGCTGACTTCTCTGGCCTTTCTCGATCTCCGTAGATTCCCTTCCTCTGTTCTTCGTGGAAAGCCAGCCTCCCCGCTGAGCCCGGTCGTTGGCTCTCTCCTTTTCTTGTGCTTCACGAACACTCAACATTGCTCTCGTTCATTCCCTGGCTGTCCAACCCCGCACACCCGCCCCAGCAGCTCACCTCTGCTCTGACCCAGACCCCTCTCCAGAGACCCGACATCCAGGTCCCACTGCATGTTGGATTCCGTGGGTGTCCCACGACCATTAAAACAACATGTTCAAAGCTAAGCTCATCATCTCTCCAAATAGGTGACCCGCCCGTGTTGTCCGACCCGTGAACAGCACGGTCACCCCCGACCGCACTCAGCTATTCAGTCAGTACAAATAGAATCCCTGATGGTCATCCTTGCCTCTTCCCTTCTTCACCCCCCACACAACCTGTCACCAAGTCCTGCTGGCTCTACCTCCTGATCTCTCCCAAGTTGGCTTCTTTCCGTCCCCGCTGCCGCCATGCCAAGTCTGGGACACCAGCTCTTCTCTCCGGCTTCACATCAACATCCTCCCAGCTGGTCTCCTGACACCCTGACCTCCCTTGCCCCCATCCTCCACCAGAGTGGTCTTCCAGAACTGCCTACAGGGCCTCCCTGACATGGCCTCCGGGGTCCTATGTGATCTGACCCTTGCCCACGTGTCCAGCCCCGTCTCTTAATGCTCCACTCCACCTTTCACTCCGATAGACCCTTTTCTTTCTTTCTTTCCTGTGCCTGGACTGTCTTCTCACCCCTTCCGCACCTTGTGCCCAGCCCATATTAAAGCCTTTTAAGACCGCCCAGCACCACGGCACCTGGCCGGCCGGCTCAGTCGGTAGAGCGTGTGACTCTTGATCTTGGGGTCATGAGTTCGAGCCCCACGTCGGGTGTAGAGATAACTTGAAAACAGAACCAAACTTCCTGAGACCAAGTGAGGTGCCCTGTTTCAGCAAATCAGCCACCGTGTCTGTTGGTTCATCACCCCTTCCAATGATTAAAATATCCCCCCTCCTGTTTCCCTGGAAAGGATGTCATACAACCACGTGAGTCTGCCACTGTCTACTCATTTCCCCACTGGGGACACTTGAACCAAATGTAAGTTACTCCAAACACTTGATGTTTATACACTTTGCTGACCGCAAGAAGTCCTTGAGAATGTGGGCGACAGAGGATTCGAGCATCGGGAAGTGTAGGGAGAGGCTGTGGAGAGAGAGAGGCTGTGAGGGGGCGTGGGGCCCTAGGGGTGCTGATTGTTGATATACTGGTATTAGGGTTTCTCCTTGTAAGCAACAGAGAATGTCCTGGCAAGTTTAGGATGAAAAGGAATGTATTTGTTCAGCATTCACAGACTTCCCAGTAAGGGCCAGAGAACCAGACTGGGAACTGCAGGCCCAGAGCAGAAGTGGCAGAACCAGTCCGGTGAGCAGAGCCCTGCTCCTGCTCCGAGACCAGGTTCCCAAAGCCCATGCTGCTCGAGCCATGGAGACTCCGTGTCACCATGACCTCCCAGACCCCCCTCCTCCTTTGTGGGGCCAGCTCCCCTTCAAAGTCTGGGTGTCGCTCAGATTAGTCATACACCTGTGACCCGGTTGCAAGGAAGTCTGGGAAACCAAGTCTGGTGACTTTAGCTTCTGTAATAGGAGCCCGATTTGGCTGCTCCAAACCTTGCTAAATTGAAGGCTTTTGCAGACACGGAAAAGGGATTCCTCTGGTTTGGAACCTACTGATGTGATCTGCGTGATCTGTGTTTCACATCCCTCACATGGCAACGTTCTGAATTTTTTTTTTTCTAATTTCGCCTTTTTTTAAAAAATATTTTATTTATCTATTTGACAGATGGAGATCACAAGTAGGCAGAGAGGCAGGCAGAGAGAGAGGGAAGCAGGCTCCCCACTGAGCAGAGAGCCTGATGCGGGGCTCGATCCCAGGACCCTGAGATTATGACCTGAGCCAAAGGCAGAGGCTTTACCCACTGAGCCACCCAGGCGCCCCTAATTTTGCATCTTTGCTTGGAATGAAAACTACTTGGCCAATAGGAATTTTTTTTAAAGATTTTATTTATTTATTTGATAAAGAATGAGAGAGATAGCCAAAGAGAGAGCACCAGCAGAGGGAGAGGGAGAAGCAGGCTTCCTACCAAGCAGGGAGCCCAATGTAGGGCTCGATCCCAGGGGATCATGACCTGAGCTAAAGGCAGATGCTTAATGACTGAGCCCCCCAGGTGCCCCAGGAATTATTCTTTCAATACTAGGTTGGTTTGCTCACATTTTACTTAGAGGTTTCCCATCTAAGTTAGAAAATAGAAGTGGCTCATAGATTTCTTTTGAGGAGCTTTGTCTTTTTCTGTTTGTTTGTTTTGCTTTGTTACTAGAGTTATGCTGGCTTTAATAATTAAGTTGGAAAATTTTATATTGTCTGGAAAAGTTAGAGATCACAGGGATTTCCCATTCAATGCAGGGTTGGTGGAATTCACCTATAAAACCATCTGGACTGGATGCCATTTGGGGGATAGCTTCTGGACTACCTTTCCAATTTCTATGATTTTTGGTCTTTTGAGGGTTTTTTTTTTTTTTTCCTATACTCTAATTTTTTTTTTAATTTTTTTCTTTTGAGGTTTCTTGAGTCAGTTTTGGTAGTGGGTAGTTTCTCATAGAATATCTTGCATGTGACTATTCAAATTTATTTGGCAGGTTTGAACATGTTTTGCTCTTATCATTTGTTAAAATCTCCATTTTGTGCTTATGAGCCCTTGTCTTTTCTTTCTCTCCCCACCTCCTCTTTTTCACTCACTGGACTTGCCAAAGATTAGTCTCTTTTATTGGACTAGTCAAAGAACCAGATGGATTAGTTTTACTAGAGAATTGCTGGCTTTTTTCCTGTTTGATGATGAATGTCTGCTTCCACTTTTAATAATTCTTCAAATTTTGAGCTTATTTTCATGTTCTCATCCTACCTTCTTGAGTTGAAATCTTAGTTCCCTTATTATAAATCTTTCTTGCTTTTCAGGTAAATCACTTAATTCATACTTTTCTTTTCTTTTTTTTTTTAAGATTTTATTTATTTACTTGAAAGAGAGCATGAGAGAGAAAGAGAGCATGAGAGGGAAGAGGTCAGAGGGAGAAGCAGGCTCCCCACCAAGCAGGGAGCCGGATGTGGGCCTTGATCCCAGAACTCCAGGTTCATGATCTGAGCCAAAGGCAGTCGCTTAACCAACTGAGCCACTCAGGCGCCCCAATACTTTTCATCTGAATACTTCTTTGATCCATTTAACGTGTTTTATCAGGTAATACCTAAGGGAAATATGTGTAATTCCTTAAATTCAGCATACATTCCTCTTGGATCAGAGGACCCCAGTTTCATTTTGGGAGGTCGCCCTCTCCCTAGAGGAGCACAGACTTGAGAGGAGTAGAGAAGCAGGCACTTTGCCCTCCCACTTTGGAAACCCAAATGTCTTTTGGAAGCTCCTTCCACTGCCTACTTCCTGTCACCACCCAAGTTTAGCTCCTGGCTGTAACCTAATCATGGACGACTGTTCTGGTCCTAGGATTTCAAATGTTGAGTGTGGCGACAAGGCAAGAGAAAATAGAACCGGGCAGCATTCATTACACAAAGTGCTCAGAAAAAACATAGAGTAGTTCCTCCTATTGAGGCCCCATTGTCGCCTGATCCCCGAGCAGTCCCGGACTGTCCGCGCTCACCTGTGCCCAGTGAGTCCCGCCTCTTCCCACCTAGTCTCTGTCACTAAGTTAGGCACAGGTGATCTCAGCCAAAGAATCCGATTCAATGTTCTGGCTGTAGCTCATTTTTAAAGAGCTTGTGCAGGAGATGTTAGCTGGAGGCCTACCTACTCAAGGTCCACTAGGATTTCTTTCTTATCTCTTGAAAAATCACTCCACCTCCATCCTTAGGGTTCTTGGTGGGAATGATTCTATTCCTGATGCAGAAGCGGACCTCAGCCAGGCCCCGGGGCCCAAGCCAGGAGCCTGACAGAAGCAGGTCAGAGCATCCCGTGGTCAGGCGAGACTGGTCCAGGCACAGAAACAGAAGGCAAGCGGGTCCCTTTCATAAGGGGGCCCGTGACTTCTTTGGGAGGGTTGGAGAAGGCACACTTTCTCTAGATGTGGACAGGAGATATGGAACCCGGGATGGGCTTGTGATCCCAAGGGGGTGTGGCCTTAGGATGAAGCTAATGTCAGGAAAGGCATTAAAAAAAAAAAAAAAAAAAAAAAGTGGAAAA
Source organism: Mustela lutreola (assembly GCF_030435805.1). Taxonomy (NCBI): domain Eukaryota; kingdom Metazoa; phylum Chordata; class Mammalia; order Carnivora; family Mustelidae; genus Mustela; species Mustela lutreola. Next base: position 59,714,993 of record NC_081304.1, on the reverse strand, counting down.
AAACCCATTGGTATTGCAAAGATGTTGTACCGAACTAATTGTGACATTCTGTGAGCCAAAAACCTCTTTATTTCTTAAAAAAAAAAAAAAAAAAAGTTGGTATTGGGATATTTACTTGCAACATAATGAGCTTTAAGAGGTAAAAATTAGGGGCACCTGGGTGGGTTAAAGGGATGCCAGTGGGTTAAAGCCTCTGCCTTTGGCTCAGATCGTGGTCCCGAGGTCCTGGGCTCTCTTCTCAGCAGGGACCCTGTTTCCCCCTTCTCGCTCTCTGCCTGCCTTTCTGCATACTTGTGATCTCTTTCTCTGTCCAATAAATACATAAAATCTTAAAAAAAGGGCGCCTGGGTGGCTCAGTGGGTTAAGCCGCTGCCTTCGGCTCAGGTCATGATCTCAGGGTCCTGGGATCGAGTCCCGCATCGGGCTCTCTGCTCAGCAGGGAGCCTGCTTCCTTCTCTCTCTCTCTCTGCCTGCCTCTCAGTGTACTTGTAATTTCTCTCTGTCAAATAAATAAATAAAATCTTAAAAAAAATATATATATATATATATATAAAATCTTAAAAAAAAAAGAGGTAAAAATGATATTTTCCATTTTTTTAAAGTAGAGTTGTGTACAAAGGAATTTTTAAAATTTCAGGTAGCTTTTCAAGCACTTAGCATTTCTCTGAGGCCACTGTAGGTTCATGTGCAGTTGTAGGAAATGAGGCAGGGAGAGCTCCCGCGTACCCCTCCATCCAGTTTCCCCCATTGCAATGTCTTGCAAACCCACGGGACCATATCACAACCTGGATACGGACATTGTTTTCACCATAACGGTCTCTCCTGTGGCCCCTTTACACCACACCCAGCTCCCTTCCTTCCCCCGGCACCCGCTGCTCTGTTCCTTGGTTCTGCAGTCTTACCACGTCGGGATCGTGCAGTGTATGACCTTGGGGACTTGGCTTTTCTCCACCCAGCACATTTCTGTGGTTCAGAGCACCCAGTGTTAGCGCATTTCTTCTTGTGGCTGGGTGGTAGTCCACTGCGTGAACAGAGCATGGCATAACCATTCACCCCCGGAAGGTTCCAGTTGTTGGCTGTTACAAATAAATCTGCCTTAAACATCAGTGTATAGATTTTTGTGTGAGCATCTGTCTTCGTTTCCCTGGGGAAATGCTCAGGAGCGCAATTGCTGGTCGTAGGGTCATTCTGTGTTTATTTTGGGGAGTCTACCTTTGGATTATCCCCTTTTTTTTAAAATAAAAGATTTATTATATTTATTTATTAGAGTGAGTGAGCACAAGGAGGGGGAAGGGTAGAGAGAGTGAAAATCTCCAGCCGACTCGGCACCGAGCGAGGAGCCTGACGCGGGGCTCGATCTCATGACCCTGAGATCACGACCTGAGCTGAAATCCAGAGCTGGAAGTGTAACCGTCGGAGTCGCCCAGGGGCCCCCAAGCCCCACGTTTCTGAAGTCTGTTTTCTCTCTGTTGTTCGGAATGGGTGATTTCCGTAGCTGTATCTTCTGGCTCCCTGATTCATTTCTCTGTTCCCTCCGTTGTATTGCGGGGCCCCGCCCTGAACTTTAAGGCCAACTGTCCTGCCTTTCGGCTGCACAGTCTCCCTCCCGTTTGTCTGTGGACCTTCCGTGCCTTTGCTGAAGTCAGGTCTGCATCTGCTTCCATAACATGTCGTTCGAGCATTTTGATCGTGGCTGCTGTAAGATCTTCTCCAGAATCCTCACACCTCCGCCCTGCTCCTGTTGGCAGCGGCTGGTTGTCTCTGCCATTCCTGTTGAGGTCTTTGCAGTTCTTGGTATGAGGAATGATATGTACGTATTTTTAATGGAAACATGGCCATTTTCGTATTATTTTATGGGAGTCTTGGTCTAAAACCTTTCTGCTCCAGCTGACTTTTCCTGATACTGCTCTGGCGAGGAGAGCCACTGCCAGGCAGAGTTAGAAGTTCAAGTCCCCCGTCAGCTTCTGTTGGCACCTGCTGGGGTGGGGGGGGTCCCAGCTCCCCAGGCGCTCCCTGCAGCCTTTTAAGTGCAGAGATGAGTACCAGTCCCGAAGCGCCTTGCCTCTGCTGAGGCCCCGCAGCAGGGAGGAGAAGGGGTGCCTCGCGATGGCCTGGGATGGAAACCCAGGCTCCCTGTGGTCACCGGCTGCTTCACCCCGAGCCCCCCACCCCAGCAGGAATGTTGGGACGCCTCATAATGAGCCCGGGGAGGGTGGAAATATAGGCTCACTCTTTGGTCTGTGATATTTGTCTGGCATAGAGGGGTGATTTTCCAAGTTCTTTTTTTTCTTAAAAGAGTTTATTTATTTGTCAGAGAGAGAGCACAAGCAGACAGAGCAGCAGGCAGAGGAAGAAGCAGGCTGTCCGCTGAGCAGAGAGCCTGACGTGGTGCTCGATCCCAGGACCCTGGGACCATGACCTGAGCCGAAGGCAGAGACTTAACCCACTGAGCCCCCAGGTGCCCCCTATTGTCCAAGGTCTGCCTTGTTAGGCTAACCCTCCCCTGGTCCTTTGGCTAGAGCAAGCAGGCTTTTGTTGGGATATTATTACTAATATTAATATTATTTTGTCTGTGCCTGCTTCTAATTGCCAACTCCTTCACCTACATGTTTATAGAGAATGTTCTGGAGTTTAACCGGACTCAGTGGGCCGCACAGGGGAAAAGCACATCCACTCCCACCTCCCAGAAGCAGAAATCTCCCTGGTGGCTTTGGCTACCTTCTCACGGCCAACGTTTCAGTTTCTCACCGTCGGCAACAAACACGCCGTGTGAGGGTTAATTTTCTGTATCAGCTTGGCCCAGACTCCCCATTTGTTCACATTTTGTCTCATTGGCTTTATCACTCTCTCTCAAGTGTGTTTTCCTGAACCATCTGAGATGAATGCGGAGACATTGTGTCCCCCTGCCTCTCACATTTCCATGTGTGTTTCCTAAGAACAGGGACATTTTCTGACATGACTGCAGTACGCCTGCTAATTCAGGAAGTTCGATCTACGGAGCACGTTCCCATTTTGCCAACGGCCCCAAAGACGCCCTTCAGAGCTCCCCGCCTCCACCCAAGCCCAGGATCCCGCTGGAGACCGCGGCTCTCGGGTTTCCTGTAACTCTTTATTCTTTGGACTTTGACATTTTTGAAAGCCACAGCCAAGTAGTTACGTGGAAATTCCCTCGACTGTGCAGAATCTCCCTCCGTCTGCCCCACGCCTCTCATGGCTGGACTTGGGGTCCTCGTATCTGTTGGTTACTGTGGCTTTCTTCGGCCAATTATGTCAGCAAACACTTTATGTCAATTTGACCTATTTCTGGCGAGGTTCGCTCTGCCAGGGGTTAAGGTAGACCCCGTGCGCTTTCCCATGGTCAAGATCCTGTTTTTCCTTTTGTCGCTAAGAAGTGCTTTTGTGGGGAGATGTTTGGATCCAGCGCAAATACCCTGTTCCCGATTAGACTTTGGCCTGCAAACCGCGGCACCCCTCAGTGACCCTCGTGGGGTTCCATCATTGCCGGGAAGCATGAAAAAATCTTTGTAGGTGCTTTATTTTTTAAATTTTTATTTATTTTAAAAGATTTTAGGGCGCCTGGGTGGCTCAGTGGGTTAAGCCGCTGCCTTCGGCTCAGGTCATGATCTCAGGGTCCTGGGATCGAGTCCCGCATCGGGCTCTCTGCTCAGCAGGGAGCCTGCTTCCTTCTCTCTCTCTCTGCCTGCCTCTCAGTGTACTTGTAATTTCTCTCTGTCAAATAAATAAATGAAATCTTTAAAAAAAAAATAGTAACTTATTTAAAAAAAAAATAAAAGATTTTATTTATTTGACAGAGATCACAAGTAGGCAGAGAGGCAGGCAGAGAGAGAGGAGGAAGCAGGCTCCCCGCGGAGCAGAGAGCCCGATGCAGGGCTTGATCCCAGGACCCCGGGACCACGACCCAAGCCAAAGGCAGAGGCTTTAACCCACTGAGCCACCCAGGTGCCCCAAAATCTTTCTAGGTGCTTTAACTGTATTCCTTTTCCTTGGTAACCAGCAGAACTGGACTAAAAACCAAACCTGTGAGGGGGAAGCAGGTTTCATGGAACTGTCCCAACTGTCGTCAGGTGTGGAATGTTCCCACGCAGTGTTTGCCGGCAAAGCCACTAACCAGGCCCTCTGCGGGGGTCTCCTGGGCTCTAAGGATGTGCCTCTCAGGGGGACCATGGTGGAGTCGATGGCTCCGGATCTGGGAATTCGAGGAGGGAAACTGGTCCTGTCGAGCTCTGCAAACAGCCCAATCTGGGCGTGTGTGTGTGTGTGTGTGTGTGAGTGTGTGCGTGCGTGCGCATGTGTGTGATGTCCTTTGTTGAGCAGAAACTCCTAATTGTGAGGTGTTCAGGCCATCAGTGTTTCCTTTCATGGTTCTTGGTCTTGGTGTCTTGTTTAAGAAACTCCCACTCCAAGGTCGCAAAACACTCTCCCACGTTCTCCTCTCTTAGCCTCGCAGCTTTCCCGCTGATTTAAAGTCCTTCCTCCACCTGCCCTTTCCTTGTGTCATGGCATGTCTTAGGGAGGCGGCTTTCTCGGCTTTCTTCCTGCATTGCTCCCGCGCGGGGGAGGCAGCGGCTCACCCCGTCTGTGATCCCACCTGCCCTTGCAGATGTCACCCCACTGTTCACCGCCACCGCGCGCTGTGTGCGCCCGGGCGGCTTCTCCGCTCTGACCCGCTTCCCACAGCTCGCTTGTCAGCCACGAAGCAAGGCCCCCTGGGTCCTTGTGTGTTTTGTGTTTTTGTTTGTCGTTGCTTGTTTGCCAGAACTTCGTGGGGTGTTTTAAGATCTGCCGGGGTGATCCTGTCCCCTTTTATTTTTCAGAACTGATGTAGCCATTCATGGACCATTAGACTGTCAAAAACATTTCACCTTTTTTTTTTTTAAAGATTTTTTAAAAAAGATTTTATTTATTTATTTGTCAGAGAGAGAGAGAGAGAGCGAGCACTGGCAGATGGAGGTGGAGGGAGAAGCAGGCTCCCTGCCGAGCAAGGAGCCTGACGTGGGACTCAATCCCAGGACGCTGGGATCATGACCTGAGCCGAAGGCAGATGCTTAACCAACTGAGCCACCCAGGCGTCCCTAAAGATTTTATTTATTTATTTGACAGACAGATCACAAGTAGGCAGAGCAGCAGGCAGAGAAAGGGGGAAAGCAGGCTCCCTGCTGAGCAGAGAAAGCGATGTGGGGCTCGATCCCAGGATCCTGAGACCATGACCCGAGCCGAAGGCAGGGGCTTAGCCCATTGAGCCACTCAGGTGCCCCCTATTTCAAAATCTTGTCCAACAAGCCTCTCTCCATGTTGACAACAGGATGGCTGACAAAATTAACAAATACAGGAATCTGTGTTCTTTGGTTTTACACCACAAGGAGAACATTGTTTAACTGTGGTCATAGTTTCCCTTTAAAAAATCAGTTTTATTAAAAAAAATCAGTTTTACATGCTATGAAATAGAAAAGATCAAACGAGGGGGTGCCCGGCGGGCTCAGTCGGTGGAGTGTGGCACCCTTGATCTCAGGGTCATGAGTTTGAGCCCATGTTGGGGGTAGAGATTCCTTAAAAATAAAATCTCTCTCTCTCTCTCTTTTTAAAAGATTTTATTTATTATTTGACAGAGAGAGAGAGAGCAGGAGCAGAGGAAGAAACAGATTCCCACTGAGCAGAGAGCCCGATGCAGGGCTCCATCCCAGGACCCTGGGATCATGACCTGAGCTGAAGGCAGAGGTTCACCCACTGAACCGCCCAGGCACCACCCCCGCCGCCCCCCCCGCCCCCTCGAGCAGAACTGAATCGTCCACCGTCACTGTATACCCACTCTTTCGCCACCGCTGACGTTGGCAGGAGAAACGTTTGTGATGACTAGTTCTCAGGAAGGGTCTTTTTCATGATCTCATCATGGGACTGAGGGGACTTTTGGAAGGAAAATACAGATGGGCAGGGAGATGAGACAAAAACCTTTCCCAAAACACATCCTACGTGTCGCAGGTGTGCGCCCATCACTGTGAGGAGGGACGATAGGAATTGTGCCTGTTTCGTGTCTTTCACAACCGTCATCCTCCACAGACATAGAAAAGACCCTCAAAACCCGCCCCCCGATGTCGGTGAGCAGACAGTCCCTGTTTGTATTTGATTGTTTAAAGGGTCTCTTTGGGGCGCCTGGGTGGCTCAGTGGGTTAAAGCCTCTGCCTTTGGCTTGGGTCGTGGTCCCGGGGTCCTGGGATCAAGCCCCGCATCGGGCTCTCTGCTCAGCAGGGAGCCTGCTTCCCTCTCTCTCTCTGCCTGCCTCTCTGCCTACTTGTGATCTCTGTCAAATAAATAAATTAAAAATCTTAAAAAAAAAAAATCCATTGAAGGGTCTCTTCACTGTTAGGACGCCCAAGTCTGCTCCTGGAGCTAGTCCTCTGTGGAGCCCTGCAACAGTCTGTCTTATTTTTATTTATATATTTATTTTAGACTTTTAGTCATAATTTACACAGAGAAACGCACACACGGCCTTTTTAAAAGGCCGAGTCCCGCTGCTTCTCGTCCGAGCAGAGCAGGCACTGTGTGCAAGGAGCAGGGTCCCCGGTGGGGAGAGCCCGGGAGTCGGAGCTCCTCTGGGCTTCTCGCGTCCTGCCTGTGTGAGGATGGCCCGGCTCGGGGCTTGGGGGGAACCAGGAGTTCCTGGCAGTGGCGCTTCTCGGACTCGGAACCATCTTCTCCTGGGCTTTCGGAACCGTCAGCAGGATCCGTGTGGCAGTGTGCCTTCTCCCTCCGGAGCCCAGCCCACGATGTTCTAGAATGTTCCCTGGAATGCACCGTCCGTGTTTGGCTGATACTGAGACCTGCCCTCCCGCCTTCTCCCTCTGTTCTAGAGGAGAAGTGGGTTCCAGATGGCCTATAACCAGGCGGCCAGAGTGGACCCCTTCTCTCCTGCACTGGTGAGCCCCAACGACTCTTGTTTTCTCCCGTAGCCACGTGAGGGAAGAGGCAGGTCCTAGGGAGGGTGAGGGCGTCCTTCTGAGCTGGGGGGACTCCTGGCTGCATCGGCCACCCCAGGTGCCCCTTTCTCTGCCTTCCCTCTCCCCGCTTCCTCTCCCATCTCTGACTCTCTCTCATTTTGGCCACTCCCTGCTAAAGATTTTTATTGTGAGTCTTCGTTCTCATCTCTTTCCTGAGGGACCAGCGGCCGTCCTGCTCTGGCCCGCGTTCCCCCCTGACCCTGGACCACCGCCCTCTCTGCACAGGCGTCTCTCCCTGGTCCCCATCGGTGCCCTCGAGGGGTGGCACCCGGCAGCGCAGGCACCGCATGAGCCTTGGGCGGTATTCAGCGATGGAGGACATGACCCGTCCGTCTCAGTCTGTCGTTTGCTTGCCTTTGGGTTTAGGGTTTTGACCCTATAGGAACATTCTGTAGTTTTTCTTTCTCTTATGGCCGAACTTGGGGCTGCAGGGGAGGGAAGAAAGGCCTTCTGGCTTTCCGGTAGGGTTTTCTGGGTTTCGTATCCTATGCCCATTATCTGTCCCAGAGAGTGGCATTCGGGAGTTGAGGGTCTGCTGGTTATTTTGATGATGGGTTTTCTAGTTGTTACAACGGGATTTATCTGATTAAGGCTTCTTTTCCATATTAATGTACTATTTTATCTTCGGACTCTCATATACTGAACAGAAGAAACAGCTTGACCCTTTTCCTCAGCACGGGTCCATCCAAGTCAGGAGCCGTGGCTTTCATCTGCGGGTTTGGCAAAAATTTTTCAAGCTCGATGCTCTTCTGTCCTGGGGAGGACGTGAGGACAAGCGTTCTTGTCCTTGGTCCTGCGTGAACGGAGTCCATGCTTTTCTTGGAGAACAGTTTGACAAAAGGCAGCAACTTTGGGTTTTGTTTTCAAACACATGAACTTTTTTTTTTTTTTTAAAGATTTTATTTATTTATTTGACAGAGATCATAAGTAGGTAGAGAGGCAGGCAGAGAGAGAGAGGAGGAAGCAGGCTCCTGCTGAGCAGAGAGCCCTATGCGGGGCTCCATCCCAGGACCCTGAGATCATGACCTGAGCGGAGGCAGCTGGCTCACTGACTGAGCCACGCGCCGCCTGGCGCCCTGTCCAACTGTTCTCTACGCACACCTGTACGGAGACGCACTAACGGTGAGGGAAAGCACCTGTCTCGGGCAGCGACCACACTCAGGTTTCAGGTCGGCTTGACCTGGCCTTGAGCTCACTCACTCACTCTCTCATTTCAGACCTTCCTTCCCACTCCTCAGGTCCTTGCTTTAGGCCTTTTTAGTGTTCCGTGTCCCACCATGTCCCTGACGCCCTCCTACTCTGCTCTCAAGGGCACCCACCCGTGCACCTCCCCCAGTGAGGTCCCTGCTCCATCCTGCAGGGCCGGGAAGTGCTCTATTCTGGGAGTGAGGGGCTTGCACCCACGCGAGAGCAAGTGGGATTGTGAATTCCCGTTTTCTCCGCTCGCTGTGACCGGACCTGCTGTGCCCCTGGGTTCTGGGGGTGGTGGGAGAGCTGCTGGGCGGCCAGAGGGCGCTGCTGGCCAGGGGCCTGGGGAGGGGTCCGCGGGAGAGCCTGTGCCCTCCCTGCATCTAAGGACAGCATGCGTTGCTTGCTTATGGTCAGAAGGATCTTTCCAGGTGCTGGGTTATGGGGCATTTTTGTTTTATGCTAGTTTACTGTTCTTCATGCTACTGTTGTTAAGCCAGAGGGGGACTGACTGGGGAGGTGCCTCATTCAAAGAAGTGCCAGCCAACCAGCCTGCGGGGGACAGCCAGGGCAGCCGGCCAGGGCTGGGGAGGCCAGAGGCCCTCTGTTGTCTGTGTCCCGGTGTGTCATGTCTCTCCCCGTGCAAGTGTGCGGTCCTGTGCCCCCACTCCCAGCAGAGCGCACCCCCTTCCTGAACCGTGGCTGGACATCGTCAGGGATGGACTTCCTCGGGCCGGGCTTGGGTCAGCGTCCCCCCACCCCCGGACCCGTCAACCCTGGCCAGAGGCTGGGAGTCTCTGAATGCCTGGTCAGTCTTCTGGGGTCCCCTGGCTGGAAAAGAAGGGACAGTGCTGGGCAGATGTTCCTTCATGTGCACGACTTACCTGTTCAGTGTTTGTCAAGTGCCTCTGATGTGTGCGGTTCTGGGCTTTGTGCCCCGAACACAGTAAACCAGCAAGCTCTCAGCGACCAGAGAATGTGGGTGCTAGCGAGGGGGATGGTGTAGGAAACGGGGCTGTCTAGACACGGCTCTGGCTGACCCCTCTCTCCCTGTTGACAGAAGGAAGGGGGCTCTTCCTGCTGCGTGCGGGGAAGTCTCATCAGACCGGCCTGGGGTGTCTTGACTGTGAGGGGACCCATGGCTGAGAATCCGGGCCCAGCTGTGGCAGGAGTGGGGGGCGGCCACTGCTCTGAGTTGGCGAAGGGAGTAGCTGCCTATTAGGCTGAGATCTCTGGGTCCAGGCTGGAGGTCAAGGCATCCCCAGGAAGACTGTTTTGTGGGGTGCTCACAAGAGAAACACAAAGCCAGGACACCTGGGTGGCTCAGTCGGTGAGGTGTCTGCCTTCGGCACAGATCGTGGTCTCAGGGTCCTGGGATTGAGCCCCGCATCAGGCTCCCTGCTCAGCGGGGAGCCTGCTTCTCCCTCTCACTCCCCCTCCGTGCTCTCTTTCAAATAAAATCTTAAAAAAATCCAAACACCACAAAAACACAAAGCCCAGATTCAAGTCAGGTGCCTGACCCCACACTGTGCAGGAAGCTTGCTGCCTCTGGCCGTCATCGTCCTGAGCAAACCAGCTCCGCTCTGTGCCCACCCCAGGACAGTCTCAGGCCAACCCCATGCTCCCTCGTGTTCCCTGCTGCACCTGTGGCCCCAGGGCGTCAGGCGCGGGTGGGGTGGGTCAGTGGGATCAAGACCAAACTTCACCCCTGAAGAGAGCGGCTGCCGCCACCAGAAAGCTGAGCCCTTGCCCCAGAGGGTCTTACACAGGAGAGAGAAAAGTCAGGCTGGTCAGGAGCCCAAGCAGCACGGAGCAGAGCTGGGGTGGGAAAGGCGGGAGGGGTGCGTGGGTCCCCAGAGCTGCTTTGGCCTCCGACCTGGGTCCCGTCTGTCCAGCCCTCACGGAAGCCCCCCGCACACCTGGCCTGCAGAGCCGCTTCTGGTAACACACGGAGGCCAAGTGACCCGGCGTCTCAGCGACCCTCTGACGGCACTGCTGTCCCCAAAGGCTGCTCCCTCCCGCTTTATCAGCTCTAGAACCTGAGCAGCCCGGCCAGCTCAGGGACCTTGGAGGGCGCATTCACGTCCGGTAAATCTCTGCATCTGTCACAGCCCTTGCGCAGCCATTGTTGCAAGGCCTTGCCCAGGCCCTGACGCGGGGCCCACAAAACAGGCACCAGCCCCGACCGGAGCCAGGAGACCTGCCAGCATGCACGGAGGTAAGCGGGGCCTAACTGGTCCACTCTGCGGGGCCGGAGGGGAGTGTGTGGAAGGACCGGCTTCAAGGACGCGTGGGAAATGGACAAGCCGCACGGACCCTCTGGCCTTTGGGATCTTGCTTGTGGCCCAGGTGCGAGGATGAGGGACCTCACAGGCCAAGAAAGAACACTCCAAAAGGACAGGTGTTTGGTGCAGTGTAACGGGAACACAGGTGCGCACGGTCGGTGAAACAAATCGCTCTGTCTCCCGCTTCCCCGCCCGCCTGCTTGGGCAGCTGCGGACCTGACCGGGGCCCTGTTTGGCACCTTTGGGACGGCGATGCTGGGCTTCCCGGATTCGTGTGAGGATGCGGCCGGCGCCGGACAGAAGGTGCAGAGCTCAGCACCTCCCACGGCATCAGGGAGTCCGGAGAGCTTCTTAAGCACACAAGATTCCTGGCATCCCCCTAACTCAGGGCTCTTTGGGGATGGAGCTTAGGAATTAGGATTTTAAGCAAGCACCTCAGATGATCAATTAGAGTCCTCTAAGGAGAAGAAATTAGAATTAGAGTCATCTAAGGAGATGAAAACGTCAGTTCAAGGGCGTTGGGGCAGGAAGCCGGCGTTCTCACGCGCGGCCACAAGGCGGCAGCAGGGAGGCCAGAAGCGGGTGTGGGCGCGAGGGGCGGGGAGTGGGCGCACCTAGGATACAGGCTGCAGGAGTGCCGCAGGGTCCCCCTGGTGCCGCAGGGTCCCCCTGCCAGTTAGCCCGCTCCTGCCGAGTGCTCCCCTGAGGGCGCCTGTCTTATTACCAGGTCTTTGTGGGGACTTTGCCAGCCCTGCTGTGACCCTGGCTGGGTGGGGGGTGGGGTGAAAACGTGTGCCACGGGAGTGAGATGCAGCACGGGAGGTCACCTGCACTGGGCAGCTTCTCCAGGTACACCGGCGCTTGTTCAGAGCAGGGCTACCCATCTCCCACTGCCAAGCTTGTGGTTCTAGGTGCTCTGCAAGAACCTGCACCTGCCCCCCCCCCTTGCTCCCCAGCTTAAAAGGGTCCGGTCTGCCGCCAAACAGCAGGCAAAGGATGCTGGGACCAGGCAGCTGCTGGTGGGAGCGGCCAAGAGGTCTCTGGACGGGGGAAGAGGATTAGGTGACAGTCCCCTAACCCAGCCCGGAACTAACACCCCCGCCCGCCATCCCTCCCACACCCCAGCCTGCCCCCTGAAGCCTGTCGGAGCTCAGAATAACCCAAGGACCAGCCGGGATGGCAGGGGCTCTGCTGGGCGCGCTGCTCCTCCTGCGGCTCCTGGGTACGGCTGGGGCTTGGTCCCACGCATGGGGGTAGGGACGCCCAGGGACGGGCCAAGATGAGACACTGAGAAGCGGGCTCGGTGGCAGGCCAAGCACACAGCCTCAGGGGCACACTCGCAGTAGAGCCCCGTGCACACCCTGGGGCAGCAGAGAGCCCCCCAGCCCCTGACGGCAGCGAGCCCACGGCTGGACCCCTCCCCAGGTGCCAGTGAGGGGGAGAACGAGGAGCTGCGTCTTTACCACCATCTCTTCGACAACTATGACCCCGAGTGCCGGCCTGTGAAGGAGCCTGAAGAGACAGTCCCCATCACCCTCAAGGTCACCCTGACCAACCTCATCTCCCTTGTAAGACACCCCACCCCGGAGCCTGGAATTCCACTCCTGGCTCTGGACTCCCACTTCAACCGTCCTGACCCGCTCGTTTCTGCAGAACGAGAAAGAGGAGACCCTGACCACCAGCGTCTGGATCGGAATCGTGAGTCAGCTCTGGGGGGCAGCAGGAGGTCTCGACCCCCTCCCCCAAACTCCTGGCCGGCACAAGGTGGGAAATGCAGGGGACTTGTGCGACCGTCCTCACTCCTTAGGACTGGCAGGATTACCGACTCAACTACAGCAAGGACGATTTTGGGGGCGTGGAGACCCTGCGGGTGCCTTCAGAACTCGTCTGGCTCCCAGAGATTGTGCTGGAAAACAAGTGAGCATCGTTGGGTTGGGTTTGGTGGAAGGCGGTGGGGCCTGGAGCCTGGGGCTGCACCTGGCGGGGGCTGGGCTTGCTGGGAGGGCAGGGGGTGGCAGCCCGGCCGACGCCGGCTCTCTCGGGGTCCCTAGCATTGACGGCCAGTTCGGCGTGGCCTACGACGCCAACGTGCTGATCTACGAGGGCGGCTACGTGAGCTGGCTGCCCCCTGCCATCTACCGCAGCACCTGCGCCGTGGAGGTTACCTACTTCCCTTTCGACTGGCAGAACTGCTCGCTCGTCTTCCGGTGGGGCGAGCCGCTCAGAGGCGGAGGCGGGGGGGGGGGGTGTGTGATGACGGGACGGGGCGGGGGCGGGGAGCGGCACGGACACGCTGGCCCTGGCTCCGCAGCTCGCAGACCTACAATGCGGAAGAGGTGGACTTCGTCTTCGCGGTGGACGACGAGGGCGAAACCATCAGCAAGATCGACATCGACACTGAGGCCTACACAGGTGAGGCCTCCTCCTGCTCCGAAAACCCGCCCCTAGACCGTCTGCGTAGGGGACTCGCTGAGGGGCTGAGGGCGGTGGCCCCAGGCCATGGAGGCCGGGCAGCTGACCTTAACCTTGCCCCTCCACCGAAAGCACTGTCCACGGTGGCGCGGGACCGCCCCTTCCCGCCGGAACCACCTTCGCGCCGATGGCCCAGACCCCCCCCCCCCCCCCCGAAGCCCCACCAGTCGGGGCGGGCCGGCCACACCTCCCCACCGCCCGCAGCCCCAGGTGTCACGGCCAGGTGTGCAGCCCGCGCCGGCTGACCGCGCCCCCGCCCCCTCCGCAGAGAATGGCGAGTGGGCCATCGACTTCTGCCCCGGGCTGATCCGCCGCCTGGACGGCGCCTCCCCAGGCGGCCCGGGGGTGGTCGATGTCATCTACACGCTCATCATCCGCCGGAAGCCGCTCTTCTACGTCATCAACATCATCGTGCCTTGCGTGCTCATCTCGGGCCTGGTGCTGCTCGCCTACTTCCTGCCGGCGCAGGGTAAGGGGCGGCGGGGGCCCGACCCCGGGTGCACGGCTAGCGGCGGGGCCTGCCTCACCGGGCGCTCCCTCCAGCCGGCGGCCAGAAGTGCACGGTGTCCATCAACGTCCTGCTGGCCCAGACAGTCTTCCTGTTCCTGATCGCGCAGAAGATCCCAGAAACGTCGCTGAGCGTCCCGATGCTGGGCAGGTGGCGGCGCGGCGCGGGACCCACGTGTGCGGGTGGGGCCGCGGGAGGGGTGGGGCCGCGGAGCCGCGGGGCAGGGCCAGGCGAGGCTGGGGCGGGGCTACGGCCGCGAGACACCCGGAGCCGCTCGGCCGTCTGGGCCCGCCTGGGCTTTATTCGAGCGTGGGGCGGAGCTGGGGCGGCGGCGGGTTCTCGGGTCCCCCGTCCTCCGCACTGCTGCTGGATGCCACCTTGAGGTCCCCTGAGTATCTCTGCCGGGGGCAGGCCGGCTCAGTGCCCCCCACCAGCCCCGCCGCCCCCGGCCCCCAACTCCTCCCCGCCTCCTTCCCCGTCCTGAACTCACCGGTCCCCCGGCCGCCCCGAGACCCAGCGGGCGCCCCCACGGCGGCAGGAGGGAGGTGGAGCCCTGCAGGCCCCGCCCACACAGGCACAGCCACGCCCCCTGCAGCGCCAGGCGGGCCCCTGCGCCCGCCGCAGCCCCGGCTCTCCGAGCCCCCTTCCCTGCCGCCTGGGCTACCCGGGCCAGCGCTCCGCCCGGGTCCCCGGCGCCTGGGGCCGGGCCCGGGCTTCCGGCGTCGCCGTCCAGTCGCCGCACTTCCTGCTGGAGCCACAGGGCTGAGATCTGCGGTGGGGGTGCGGGAGTTGGCTGGGGCGCAGGGTCCTCTGCCGCCCCTTCCCCGCCGCCTCCCGCCCCTTCCACGCCGCCTCCCCGCCCCTCGGCAGCCCCCGCGCCCCACCTCGAACAAGGTGGCGCCGAAGCTCACGACGCTGGCCGCCGCCTCTTTCAGCACCAGCCCCAGAGTGGGCCTCGGGGCGGGTGGTCCCTGCGGCTCCCGCGGCTGGCGGGACTCGAGCTCCCGGAAACTCTGCTCCAGATACTCGTGGGCTGCGGCCACGGCGAGTTCCAGGGAGGACAGGAGCGGGGGCTGCAGGGCCACCTGGGCAAGGAGCGGGGGCGGCGGCGCCGGCGGGTCACCGGGCGGAGCTCCCAGGGGTGCCCGCCCCGGGCGGGGCCGCCGGCGGAGCCTCACCTCCGTGGAGCTGTGGAAGTGGTAGACCCACAGCAGGGTTTCCAGCGAGCTGGGGGTCCCCTCCATGGCCGCCGGCGGAAAGGGGGGCATCGGGGCCGCGCGCGCGCCGTCTGGCCCCGCTGGGGAAGAGCAGCCTCGCGGGCCGGGAGGGTCGTTTGTGAGGTCAAGCGCGGCGGGCTCCGCAGGTACCTCATCTTCGTCATGGTGGTTGCCACGGTCATCGTCATGAACTGCGTCATCGTGCTCAACGTGTCCCTGCGGACGCCCACCACGCACACCATGTCCCCTCGGCTGCGCCACGTAAACGCCCGGTGGGCAGGGGAGAGGCCCTGGTGGGCGGGGCAGGCGGCCAGGTGGGCGGGACCTAGAGCTCGCCCCGCCCCTCCGCCAGGTCCTGCTGGAGCTGCTGCCCCGCCTCCTGGGTTCGGGCGCGCCCCCCGAGGCTCCCCGGGCCACCTCACCGCCCAGGCGCGCTTCGTCTGTGGGCCTGCTGCTCCGGGCCGAGGAGCTGATACTGAAAAAGCCGCGGAGCGAGCTCGTGTTTGAGGGGCAGAGGCACCGGCACGGGGTCTGGACCGGTGAGCGGAGGGGAGCACGCTGGCGGGCGCGTGTGGCGGGGCGGGCTCCCCAATGACCCTCCCCTCCCCTCCCCTCCCTCCCGGACGCCCCACCAGCTGCCCTCTGCCAGAGCTTGGGCGCCGCCGCCCCCGAGGTCCGCTGCTGCGTGGACGCCGTGAACTTCGTGGCCGAGAGCACGCGGGACCAGGAGGCCTCCGGCGAGGTGGGACAGGCCCCTGGGTGGGAGAGGGCGTGTGGTGGCCTGGAGGACCCAAGTCCCTGGCGCCATGGGAGACGCAGCTCGTGTCCGCCCCTCCCCAGGAGGTGTCCGACTGGGTGCGCATGGGGAAGGCCCTGGACAACGTCTGCTTCTGGGCCGCCCTGGTGCTCTTCGGCGTGGGGTCCAGCCTCATCTTCCTCGGGGGCTACTTGAACCGAGTGCCCGAGCTGCCCTACCCGCCGTGCATGTAGACGGCGCCCCCCCGCACCCGTTTCTGGAGGAAACCGATTTTGAAAGCCGCGCTGCGGGCCCCTGCTGCGGTGCGGTCCTGTGCTCGCTGCGGCAATAAATCTGTGCCAACTTCCCCGGCTGTGCGCGGGCTCGTGTGGCTGAGTACGCGCACCTGTAGAGGTCTGCCCCGCCAGGGTCGGGGGCAGAGCACCGTCCTCCGGAAACCACTCGCCACTCTTGCATCCAGCCTTGCCGACCCCCCAGTGTTTCTGAGAGCGTAGGCCCTCGTGACCCTCTCTCCAGCCCTGGGAGCTGCTGTCTTTATCGGCAGAAAACGGCAGGACGGCCCTGGAAGCAGCTGGAACCTGGAAGCCGTGTGCCTCCCCTGGGGAGGGCGCAGGGCTCAGATGCCCCGAAGGCCCTAGGGCTAAGGGCCCCTGGGCCGCCCGCTCATCCCAGGCCTGCTGGCTTAACCGGGCTGGTTTCCGGGACTGGGAGAGAAGACAGGGGCCCTGGATGGTAGGAGCTGGTTGAATTGTCTTTATTAACAAACGGGATATCCAAGGCCACTACATTGAGGGGGGGCGGGGCAGGGCTACTTGCTGCTCACACTATATACAGAGGCAAGCAAGGGGGTGCAGGGGGGAGCGAGAGCTCCCCACTCCCTCCCTCCACCAGGGAAGGACAGAGGCTAGAAAGAAAAGTGGTTGGAAAGGGGGAAATGTTTTGGCTGGCGGGGGTCCCCCCTCCATTCCCTGGGGTTTGGGGGGAGGGGAATCATTAAAGTGCTTTCAGAAAATGAGGAAATGGTCCCTGCCCCTGGAGTGGCGGGCGACCCCCCTGAAACCTAGGGCCCAGTGACCCCCCCCCAGGGTCTGGTACATTCAAGGGGGGGAGCCGGCTCCCCTGACGTGCAAATGAAGGGGCCCAGGGCCCTGCCCGGTCAGCAGCAGTGGGGTACGGGTGCCCGCCCCGAGCACTCTCCTCGGAAGTGGAGAAAAGGGGGGTGGGGCTCGGCCCTCTGGATTCCTGATAAGGGGAAGCCGTGCCTCTCCCTGGAATTGGGACAGGCACAGTTTTGGGGAGAGAACAAACGGGGGGGGGGGGGAGAAACAGGATGGTCACGTGATCACAAAAGCATCAGGGGTCAGAGGTCACGTTCCCAGCAGGCTCCAGTGAATCAAACCAGTCAAAAGCAAAAGCCCAGGGAGGGGAAAGGAGGGCGGCCTGGGGGGGTCCGGCTGCGGAGGTGGCTGTCCCGTCACCAGTTCATGATGCAGTTCCGGTTCAGTGTCATGAAGTAAACCTGGCTGCTGCCCCCAGAGCGGACTGAGGCGAAGAACACCTGTGGGGTAGGAGAGGTCAGGACGGATGGGGGCCGGGGGGTGGTGGGGACTAACTGCGAGCCGCAGGAGAGGGGGACAGCTGGAAACTGCAGAATTTAGTCTTAGCGTGCCCCCCCACCCCCAGAGGCAGAGCTGCTTGGGAAGAGGGTAGCCCCAGTGATGGTTGGGGGAGGGAAGGAGACTGTGATGCAGGCCCCCAGAAGACCCCACGGCGACACCCCCTGCACCGAGTCCGACGGCAGGGGCTGGACCAGGGGCTCCCACCTTGTCATTCCGCTCGCACAGGAACTTGAGCCTCTGGGCCCGTTTGTGCATGAAGACGCCGTCCAGGTGGCCCGTCTCCACCGAGCGGATCTCAATGGCTTTCTCGCCCCAGCCCATGATCTGGTTGGAGCAGATGTAGGCTGGGGGAGAAGGGCAGGAGGGCCAGTGAGTGGGCTGCAGCAGTGGCTGAGGGCCCGGGGGGCGGCCCAGGGGCAGGCGCCTCGCTCACCCACGGAGGTGGGCATCTCTCCCCACTGCAGCACCACGTCCTTAATGATCCGCCCATAGGTGTTCACGTAGACGCCCTCGTCCTCGTAGCAGAGCAGCATCTCCATGCCGTCGGTGTCGGGGAGGAAGATAATGGCGTGGGGCGTGATCTGGCTCTGGATCTAGGGGCGAGAGGGCTTGCTGCAGGCCACGCCCCGCACCCCCGGGGCCCACTGCTCCCCGCACTAAGCCCCGCCCAGCTTACGTGCACGGGGATGTAGATGTCGTAGCTGTTCCCCGAGTCCACGTCCACCGCATGGAAGCCGGCGCTGGAGCCATAGATGACCTTGAGCCGCTGACCCTCTTCGACGGTCAGGTCGACCAGCAGAGGGCGGTGAGGGAGGTCGGCGAAGGACTGTGGACGGGAGAGGGGCTCAGGGGCTGCGGCTGGGCCGCTGTGGCCCCACTGGGCGGATGGGGGCCGGTGGCGGGGCTACCTTGAAGGCCATGAACTTGTGGTAGGGCTTGGGAGCCCAGGCGTACACCTCCACGGAGCTCTTCAGGGCGATGACCAGGAACTTAATGCGCTCGTATTTCACTGCGGGCAGGGCAGAGGAGGGTTGGGTCCCGCAGGCCTGTCACTGAGTGCCTGGCCCCATCGCCCCGCCATGCCGCCCAGGCCCCCAGGGCCGCCCCGCGGTGACCTCCTCACCCACGCGGTAGTGCCCGCAGCCCTCCATGTCCCCCACGGTGGTCCAGCCCTGCTTCTTCTCCACATCCGGGTCGTTGTGCAGAATCTTGTTCCGGAGCCAAGACAGGTAATAAACCCGCAGTTTGTTCCTTTTCCCTGAGGGCGGACACACAGGCCCTCACCAGCAGTCCAGCGCCGGCCTCCTGCCCACTCCGACCACCGTCAGCCACACCCCACGGCAGCGTCAGGGGAGGCCCCACCTCCTCCCAGGCTGCAGGTGGGACAGCACAGGGGTCCCTGCGCCTGGCCCCAAGAGCGCTGCGCCCCGCGCACCTGAGATGGTGATGAGCAGGTTGAGACCTTCTAGCACGTCCATTTGCTGGAAGCGCCGCCGCCCGATGAGCCCGTACACCTTGCCCTGGCCACTGCGGTCCAGCAGCATCAGGCCGTTCTCCGTGCCCACCAACAGGTTGACACCTGTGACGGGAGCTGGTGAGCGGGTCACCAGCAGCCCGTCCTCCCAGGCTGCGAGCACAGGGGCACGCCGCCCCCCCTCTCCCCTGTCCCCGGCTCACCCCAAAGGGCCGCACAGAGGATCTCTGAATTGAACCGCTTCTTGTACTTCCGAATCTCAGGGGTCTCGCTGTGGGCACGGGTGTTGGTGGGGTTCACGTTGACCACGGACCCTTTCCGGACGTCGTACTGGAGCTGATCCAGCCGGCCACCCTCTCCCCCTACCAGGGCTGCCGGAAAGAGAAGAGAAAGGGGAGGAGGGCTGCAGCCTCCTCCCCCCAACCCTCCCCACCCACCCCTGCATTTGGTGGTGGGGGGCTCCTCTGCATACTCAGCAGGACAGGGGAAGGGTGGAGAAAGAAGGTGCAGGGAGGAGTAGAAAGTGGGCAGAAGGCCCAGCAAAATCCCCATCCTGTCCCTCAGGCTCCCCAGCTGCCTCTGTCCCCGGCAGGCGCTCAGGCCCAAGTGCAGGCCCAGCAGCTCAGGAAAGCCACACCACCAGTGCCCAGCCTGTGCCCTCCCCCTGGCCTCGAGCCACATCTCCTCCCATCCTCACCTGTGATGGGGATGGTGTCCCCACTGCCTCCGGGCTGGTAGACCCCTAGGTCCACAAACATGGTGAATGAGCTCTTGCCAGGGGCCTTTACCAGCCCACGAGACTGGTACTGTGGGGGTGGGGCAGCGGTCAGGCAAACGCTCAAGACCCGGACCCCACACCCCTGCCCACAGCCCCACGCCCCGGGGCTACATCTGCCCACTTACATCGCTGCCTCCGTCCTTCGAGGGGGGGCTTTGGCCTTTGCCACTCTCCGTGGGCGAGTGGCTGGGCTGGACGACGTCGGGAAGGTTGGTGTAGCCATTGCTGTCCGCGTGTAGCAGGCCGCGCTCCTCCTCGGGGGTCTAAGGAACAGAGGGAAGGGAGCCAGTGCCGGGCCGGAGGCAGGGGGCACTGCAGGAGCAGGGAAGAAGGGGGGCCACTCACGCGCTGGACCACCATGGTGCCGCCCCCATAGGGGGTCTGGGTCCCGGCCATCTCCTCCACGTCGTGGACCACCATGGTGCTGACACTGTCGGTGTCTCCGTCGCTGCCGTGGGAGACAGGATGGCCGTCAGCCCCCAGCTCCAGCCTGCCGCGAGGAGCCCGCCAGGGATGGAGGGCCAGCGCCCTCCCCTCCAGTGGACACTGCCCCGTGGGGGTTGGGGGTGCTGGCACCTGGGGGAGGCCCGCCCTCCACTGACAGAGCAGTGGGAGACAAGTGGGTACACCAGCCCAGATCCCCTTCTCCAGAGACCGGAAAACCCAGGATCCCCCAATCTAGGAGATGGGGAGCCTGCCTTCCCCCAGGGTGCCCCCATACCGGGCCCCGGGGGTATCTCTGCTCCCCTCGGAGGGCTCGCCGTTGCTTTCCTCCTCATCTTCACTGCTTTCGACCTCCTCACTGGAGGATGAGTAGTCCATGGCCTTCTTGGGAGGCCGCGGGGCCTCGTCCAGGGCTCGCTCTTTCAACAGCACGAAATCCTGCAGGGGTGGGGGGAGGAGGGACCCATAAGGAAGGGGGGTGGGGAGGGTGGGGGCGGGTAAGAAGAAAGCCAGAGAAGGGGCAGGCACAGGGGCTCCCAAGCAGGCCTCATCACTGACCTCACCGATGGCACGCTTATAGCTCTGGGTGGGGCCGCGGGGGCCGCAGGGCAGCGGGAGGAGCAGAGAGAGGTGGAGAGAGATCAGTAGCCGAGAAGCGCGGCCCATAGTCCCTTGGCACCAGGTGGCAGAGGGCCCAGCCCGGGGCTCCTGGGGGCCCTGAGGCCCCAAGCCCCACCCCACCCCCCACACAAGCAGGCGGGTCTGTGGCCGCTGCCCAGGACTTACTGCTGGCCGGCCTGGCCGGGAGCGGTGGTCGTCGGGCTTGGCTTTGTTCCCGGGGGAGAGCACGGGGGAGCTGTCCAGTTTGGAGGAGGCTGCACAGGGCAGGGCAGGAGAAGGGAGGTCACAGACCCCTGCTCACCCTCAGTGACTCACAGCCAACTGGGCCCGAGGTAGGGTCCCCCCACAGTGTCCGGGTGGGCCCCAGAGCTGGGCCAGGCCATACCTCCCACGCGGTTCCGCTCCAGCGAGCCGGCCTGTGGGAGGTGCCCGTGAGACGGAAGGGCACCTTCCGGTCGCTCCCAGCCAGGGTCGCTCCTCCTGAGGTCGGGGTTGCTGTGGGAGGGCAGAGGCCGGTCAGGGAGCCCTGCCCAGGACTCCAGCGTAGCGCTGCAGTGCAGAGAGCCACCACCAGGGGGCAGCCCGTGGCCGCAGTGAGGGTGAGACTTGGGGGGGGCAACTCCATTACCTACAGGCGTTGGGCGGGCCAGGGGGCTGAGCAGGGGGCCCTGGAGGCTTGGGGGTGCCCCGCTCTGCCCGCCTTTGCAGATAGATTTGCCAGGCGGAGTTGCTGCGAGGTCTGTGGAGGGAGCACAGGGGTGCCCGGGGGGCGGGGCAGGGGGTGCTGAGGTAACTGGGGTGGGGCTGGCCCACCCCTGAGCGGGTGACCTGGCAACCTCCCCTGTGCCCCCCCAGCCCCTCGCCCCAGGGCCACCATGCATCCTCCCCCGGGGGCTACCTGGCGCGGACAGCCTGAGCGGGCCGGGTCCCTCCGGCCCCACTGGTGTTGAGGGCAGCAGCGATGGAGGAGGTCCTCTGAGGCACCTGCAGGGGACCGGGGTGGGGGGTGGTGAGTGCAGTGCATCCTCCACTTGGCCGGTGTTCTCCCTGGCTTTCAGGGACCCGCCAGCCGAGGTCAGGGACGCTCATGGATCTTCCACAGTCGTGAAGCTGGGACTCTAGCCCCGCAAGTCTGCCCCTGCAGCTCCCCGAATGCCACGGGCGTGCTTCGGGTCCCTCACTCAGCCCTAGGAGCAGGGACGTGGTCCCAGAGCAGGCAGGTTGCCTGCCTCCGGCCTGGAGGCTCGCAGGACAGGGTCCAGGGCGGGCGCGTGGCCTTTCTCTTCCCTTCCAGCCCTGAACCCCGTTTCCCCCGGGCCTGCTCCCCAGAGTTCCTCCTTTTCCTTCCCATTTCTCCTCTTTCCTGTCCAGTGGCAGGGCCCTTACCTTGGGTGGGGCCTCAGAATCCGGCCGGACCCAGGCTGGGGGGCTCGGGCTGGGGCCAGGCCCTTCGGAGGTGGGATCTGAGTTCTGGCGGATGACGGCTCCTCGGGCGCTGGGCGTGGCACTGGGCGTGGGGATGGCAGGGTCGGGCTCATGGGCGGCTGGGAAGGCAGCCAGGTTTCGGGTGGGTTGGTCCTGCAGGGACTGGGATCGGGGTACAGGCGCTGCATATGGCTTCAGTGGGACCCGGTGCGCCACCAGGCTCTGCAGGGAAAGACCAGGGAGGGTGGGCTGCCCGCTCTGTGGCGCATCCCCACCCGGGAGCAGGGCCTGGGCTGGGAGGAAGCTGTGAGGAGAGCCTCTGGCTTCCAAGTGTCCACTGGAGGAGAGGGGCTGTGGAAGCCCAAGAACAGGGGACAGGGCCAGACTCATGCAGAGGCAGGCAGGTGGCTGTCTTTGCCCCTGTACCCCGAGATCTGTGACCCCTGGCTGAGAGTGTGCATGTGTGCGCACACGTGTTTGTGTGCGTGCACACATGTGCTTGTATGCGCACGTGTGCCTGTTTGTACGTGCACGTGTGTGTGTGCATGTGTGGGTGCCACAGCTGTGCAGAGGGAGGCACCCATATGTGCGCATGAACACAGACTGGGGCAAGGCTCACCTTGTGCGGTCCCTCCTGGGGCTCCACCGGCCTCTGCATAGGAGGGGTTTGGGAAAGGGGGCCTGGGGGCCCAGGGGCGGCCTGGGGGAGGGGGGTCTCGGGCCCCGTGCTGCCTGGCTTGGTCTTGGCCAAGGGGGAGTTCTGCTGCTTGTTCATCCTCGTTCTCTCCTCCACCTGTGGCGCGAAAGGAGGCCCTGGGGATGCCGGCTTCGCTTCCCAGTCCTTGGAGCACAGGCCCTCTGCCCCCGTCCCACACCCGGTGCCGAGCTCCCTGTTCCCCAAGCCTGCCAGGGCGCCGTGGCCCGTACCTCCCGGGCCCAAGCCGGCTTGTCGGCGGCAGCGACGCCGCGGCCGTAGTGATAGAGCGGCTTCCTGTCCGCGGGCAGGCCCTGCTGCTGCTGCTGCTGGAGGGACTTGAGGTAGGCGTGCTCCTGCTGCAGCTGCCGCTGGAGCCGCTCCGACTGCCGCTGCTCCTCCAGCTGCTTCCGCTTGTACTCCTGGGCCCGAGGGGAGGGAGAGCGGCTCAGCAGCGCGGCCTGGGCCGAGGCAGGCAGGCCCTCTCTCTGGCCAACCGAGACGCGGGGTCTTCCCCCGGCGCCGGGCCGGACCCCCTGCCCTGCGGTGTCCCCATCCCACTCCAGCACAGAGGCTCCGCAGCCGCTGCTTCCCAGAGGAAGCCGGGGACCCCGTTACCAGCAGCAGGGCCTGTTCCTGGAGCAGCTGTTGCTGGAGGATCTCGAGCTGTCGCTGCTCCTCCTCTAGCCTGTGACGGATATACTCCTGGGGGGGCGGGGGGGAGCAAAGGGCAAGGGGGAGAGGCGGGGGGCGGCGGCGTACGAGGACGGGATCGGTGGGGTGAGGATGAGGAGAGCGGGCAGCGTCCGGAGAGAGACAGATGGGGGGGCATGAGCCCCAGGAGGGTGGGCGATGAGGAGGAAGCCGGGGTGGAGGGCCCGTGAGGGGCGGAGGGCAGGCGCAGGGGTGAGGTGTCGAGGACGAGGCAGAGATGGGGAATGAAGGCGCAGAGACAGGAGGAGGGCAGGAGCCAGGGTGGGGGTTGAAGGGTGGGAGAAAACAGAGAGAGAGTGAAGCTGGAAAAGACAGGAATCTAGGGGACGGGAAAGACGGGGCAGGGCATTGTGGTGCAGGGGAGGCAGGCGGCAGGAGCAGAGGGGAGGCGGGCAGGGAAGGGGTGAGTCTGGTGTGCGCTGGGGGCGCTGTACCTGCTCGCGCTCCGCCTGCCGCCGCTCCTCCTCCCGCCGCAGGGCCTGCATGTCCTCCAGCCGCTGCTGCTCCTTCTCCTGCAGCTTCCGCTGCTCCCGCTCCCGCCGCTGTTGCTATGGGCGGGAAGAGGCGCTCTTCAGGCCTGCGCTGGACACCCAGCCTGCTTCTGGCGCCTGCCAGGAAGGGGAACCCTGCCCGACAGTGCAGGGAGGCCTTCTCCCTGGGGCTTGGGCTGCGGCGCTGGGCGACTGACGCCCCTAGGGGCCACCGTGGATGACGCTTTCCCTGTCCACTCGTGCACGAAGCCAGCCACGCAACGGCAGCCAGGTGCCCAGGAGCTAGACGCCCAGACCCTGGCTCCTCACCTGGCTGCCAGCAGCACGTAGTGGGCCGCAGGGACAGCCTCTGGCCACAAGAGGGCGGCAGGTACCCACGCAGAAGCACCAGGTCCAGGCCCGGCAGCCGGGGTGGCCCCTTGTGTCCACACTAGAGAGGAGGCCTCCCGAGAGGTCCCTCCAGCCCCGGAGCTCCCTGTGCCCTGCCTGGCCCCAGCCTGTGCGTCGGCTGCCGGGAACGTGCGCCCCCTACCCCGAGGCCTGCTCCTGCCAGTCCTTAGCTAAGGGGCGGTTTTGGGGGGCAGCCGACCGGTATCGCCTGCGACTTAGACGGTTTTCTTAAGTCTGGCTCTCCGCGAACTTGGAGGTCACATCACCATTTCGACAGAAATGCCGACGCTGAGGCCGCGTTCACACCGTCTTCCTCAGCCCGTCCCTCCGCAGAATAAAGGCATCTGAGCACGAGTACTTACGGATGCCTGCTTTCTAAACCGATCTAAAGTACGCCGCCACTTAAATGCGCCTCTCTAGGGGGCGCCTCGGTGGCTCAGTGGGTTAAAGCCTCTGCCTTTGGCTCAGGTCATGATCTCAGGGTCCTGGGATCCAGCCCTGCATCGAGCCCTGCATCGAGCCCTGCATCGGGCTCTCTGCTCGGCGGGGAGCATGCTTCCCCCCATTCTCTGCATACTTGTGATCTCTCTCTCTGCTAAATAAATAAATAAATAAATAAATAAAATCAAATCTTTTTAAAAAATCTTAAAAAAATTTTTTTTTAAATGCGCCCTTCTATTAACTCAGAGGTCTTTCTCCCACCCACCGCAATAAGTGTTTTCTAGCAAATCTAAGCCAAACAACCGAAAACAAAGGAGGATCTCGGGAAGGGATTTCCAGATCAGAACTGAAAGCTGCTGCGCCAGAAGCCCAGGGCACTGGAGGGCACGCAGGGACAACGGGGACTGGCCTGTCCATGCAGAAGGCGCCCCCTGTGAGGCCGGGGCCTCCCCCACCCGCTGGCCGGCAGGGCACCCCCACCCACCCACCCGCACCTCCTCCACGCGCCGCCGCTCCTCCTTCTGCTCCTCGATGCGGCGCTGGCGCTGGTGCAGCAGGTGCTGGATGTGTGCCTCAGGGTCGCGCTGCTGCTGGAGCTGCTGCTGCTGCAACTGCTGCTTCACGGCCTCCGAGTTGCTCTTGTTCTCCTGCTGCAGCCGCAGGAATTCCCGGCGCAGCGTGGACTCCCCGGGCACATTCATGATGGAGCTGGGGGGTGGGGGGGTCAGGGCATGCACGGGGTGGGGGGTTGGGGAGACTCCACCGCCGCCCCCACCCCCACAATCCTTGTCCCCCTCTCTCAGTCCCCCCACTCCTCCAACATCCAGGCCAGGTTCTCTGTCCCCGACCCCAGACCGGGGCCCCCCCACACCCACAAGTACAGCTGCCCCCCCCTCAGCCGGGGCTGGGGCCCACCTGGGCTCGCCTTCCTCTCCGTGGCTGTCGTCCTCCTCCTCGCTGCCGCTGTACTCATACTCGGTCTCCTCTGCAGGGGGAGGCCACTGCTGTTCCTTGGCCTGGCGCCCCAGACCCCACCCCCGGCTAAGGAACCTTCCGCAGGGGTGAGCAGCACAGGCCGTGAGGGGGTGCACAGGGCTCCTGGGCGTGGCAGGACTGGGCTCCAGGGGGAGTTGGGGTGGGGCGGCTTAGGAGGGCCTCCCCACCGGCCGGCCGGCCTACCCTTCTCGCCTCGCTTCTTCCGGGAGCGGTCTATGTGGTCCTTGAGCTGGATGCGGACCTGGCGTTCGGTGGGCTGGTCGCGGATGAAGGGGAACTTGAGCAGCTGCTCTGTAGGCGGGCGGCTCAGGTACGTCTTGATAAGACATGTGTCGATGAAGTCGGTGAACTTCTTAGACCTGGAAGGTAAGGGGGCTCACGCTGGGAGGGGCCCCCCGGAAGCGAGGGGCAGGTCACAGGCCAGAGAGAGAGATCCTCCATCCAAAAGCCATCTCGGTTTCCCTCGGGTCTTCTCCACATCCCAAGCCTGGTCCGGCCCCCAGCCCTCTGTGGTGCAGACCCTCACCGGGCATAGGGGTGAAGGCAGGGGGGCCTGGTCCAGGGACCTACCATTTCTTGGACTTGAGTCTGGGGGGTGGGTTCCGTGGGATGAGGAAGAGGGCTCGCATGGGGTGCATGTCGCACAGAGCTGGCACATGGGGGGGGGGACACACCATGAGTCTCTCTCGCAGCCCTGCGCAGATCCCCAAGCAGTCCCTCCCACCACGACCTCCGTGACCCCCCCACAGCCCTCTAGGGCTCCCTCCACTCCTGGGTCCACACTTACGGGGGGCCCCCTCTGCCATCTCGATGGCTGTGATTCCTAGAGACCAAATGTCACTCTGCAGAGGGAAGGAGGAACAGGAGCATGTTCCTGATGGCCCTCTGTGCCCACCATCCCGGCCTTGTCAGGGCCACTTCCTGGGCTCCGGCTGACCCCACCCCTCACCACAGGCACAGCACCGCACCTTCACCGTGACACCTGGGCTGTCTGAGCCTCTGCCCCCATCTTCAGTCTGCCCGCCACCCCATCCCCGTCCCGCCATTGGCTGCCTCTGTGCAGCCCGCCCCCTGCTCCATACCCGGTAATCGTAGGTGGCGTCGGGGTTCTCGTCACAGGCGATGACCTCTGGGGCCATCCAGTAGGGGGTCCCGATGAAAGTGTTCCGCCTGCCCACGGTGCGGTCCAGCTGGGCACTCACCCCGAAATCCACTGGGAAGACACAGGGCGGGGGTCGTCCTGGGGGTCTTGGCGCTGGCAGGTGCATGCCCCAGAGGCAGCGGAAGCCCTTGCCCACCCAGACATTCCTGGACACCTCCACTACCCCGTCCACATCCTGAGGAGCCTGACCTAATGTTCTTGCATCTGGGGGGACAACCATTGTGAAAGGGCCAAGGGCCAGGCAGGAGGGGCCAAAGCATCCCATCTCCCGTGAGGAACCTGCACAGCACCTGGGATGCAGATGTCCGGGTGGGGGCAGGGGACACTTCTGCACCAATTCCCAGCAGGGGGAAGGGCCTCACAGGGGAGGAGACAGGACAGGCCCAGAGCAAGACCTGGAGGTCAGAGTGCCCCACCCGCCGCCCGCCGGGAATGAACTGCCGTACCTAGCTTGACCTCGGCATTCTCTGTCAGCAGCACGTTCTGCCCCTTGATGTCCCGATGGATCACCTTGTGAGCGTGGAGATGGGCCAGACCCTGGGGCGGGAGGGAGGGGGAGCTCAACCCCGGCGTCAGAGGGTACGGCCACCGGAGGAGAGGGGCACAGAGGGCTGGGCTGAAGGGGCAGCCCCCACGTGACCCGGGAGCGTCCTCAGAGGAGGGGCCCCTGGAGAAGGCCCAGCAGTTGCAAGGTGGCAGGGACAGTGCCAGGAGGCTGTGCCCCCTGCTGCTGGAGGGTTCTGCAGGGTGGGCTGGGTGTCCCTGCCCCGACCGCCGGGGCCCCGGGTGCTCACCCGCAGGATCTCCCGGCAGATGTAGGCGATGCAGTCTTCCTTCAGGGCGTTCCCCTTCGTGTTCTTTACCAGGTCCGTCACGGAGCCTGCGCCGCAGAACTCCATCACCAGCTGCGGCACCAGGCCGGGGAAGAGCATCCATCAGGAAGGGCCTCCATGCCCCCATCCCCGACCCCTGCAGGAGGGCCAGAGGCCTCGGGGCCACAAGTGGGGTGAGCCGGGGAGATGAGAAGGCCATGCATGTGGGGCTGAGGGAGGCGGTCCAGGCCCCAAGCAGGAGCCCGAGGAACCCCAAAAACTAGACAGAAAGAAGTGACTGTGTGCGTTTTCCTCGGGGACTGCCCTAGGCTTTCGTCTGGATCTTGCGGGGACCCCCAGCCCAAAACCACAGGGGCAGCCCCAGAGCGCGGGCTGGCAAACTTTGGCCTGCCAGCCACGACTGGTTTTCACATTTCTAAACAGTTGGAAAAAATCAAACTAAGAATCCTATAAAATTGGGAGTTGGAATGTCCTAAGTCAAGGCTAATGGGACCCAGTCACACTCCTGTCCCCATTCACATGCACACTGCCCGTGGCTGTTTTGGGGCCCAGAGGCCACTGTGAGCAGCTATCACAGACTGTAGGGTCCACAGAGCCCCAGACACCGGCTGCCTGGCCTTCATGGCCAGCCCAGAGGCATGGCAGGGAATAAGAACGGTTCTCCAGGCCTGCTGGAGAAGTAGCAGCAGGCAGGGCAGGCCAGCAAGCTGCAGGAGGGGTCCTGGGGACACCCCTGCACGGGCCGCGGAGGCCAGGCCGCCTGCACCCTGGGGATCTGGAGGCCGGTCGCCGTGTTCCTCCACACAGCCCATGCAGAAAAAGGCCGCTGGGGACGTGTACACGTGCAAATGCAGCGACAGTAATCTGTGGTCCCGCTTCTGGGCCCCTCCCCCACACAGGCCCAGGATTGGGGGGGGGTGCAGTACGTCCAGCAGGGGGCACCCCGGGTAGGGCCTATGGGGACCATGACGCACACCCGTGTGCAGAGTGCACAGGAGGTGCTTGGGAAGCACATGTCTGTGGCTGGCGGTGGGGGGGAGCCCCTGCTGAGCCCTGGGCCCGCAGCCACAGTCTCTGGCGCGCTCCCTGGGTGCTGGGCTGCGGAGCAGGAAGGGCAAGGCCGGGGAATGGCGGGCCTGGCCGGGAGGGCAGTGACTCTCGGGAGAGAATCTGGGGGAGGCCCAAAGGAGCCACAGCAAGCTCTGGATGAAGGAATCATCCAGAAGGGCTTGTGCTCTCCAGGAGGGTCCGACCTCGGCCTCCACGCAGTTTTTGGGGCTGTGGATCCCCATGGAGCTGGGCAAGGAAGCAGGACAGACGGACTTACCTCCTGCCCCAGCCCCTGTTCAGGGAGGATGCAGGCGAACCCCAGGACCCTGGAGAGGCTGGCAAGAGGCTGCAGCGTGTGTATAGAGAGGCAGGGGGGCAGGGAGGCCATGTGCATGGGAAGAGGGCTGGGGGCCTGCGCTGGTGTGCGGCTGGGCCTGGAGGCAGGGAGGACTGCAGAGGGCCGGCTCACCCAGAGCTGGTCGTCGTTCCCGGGCGGGCTCTTCTTGATGAAGGCCCCGTAGTAGGTGGCAATGTTGCGGTGGTGCGAGTACTTCTTCAGCATGTTGATCTCCTGTTTGATCTCCTCCTCCTCGTCCTGGGAGGACAGGATGGCTGAACCCAAGCCCACCCCCTTGCCCACCTCGGTGTCCCTGCCTGTCCCCCGCCCCCGTCGCTCCCTACCTCCGTGACGTCCATGACCTTGATGGCAGCCAGCTGCCCAGTCTTGACATGCCGACCCTGTGGGGCAGAGAGCCGAACGCGGAGGCTCTGAGTCTATGTCTGGGGACACGTGATTCTGGGACAGGCTGTGCCTTCTGGCTGTTTTTGGTCTTAGAAAGTGTCCCCGTGGTGACGAGACACTCCATCTATGGGTGCGTCACAGAGGCAGGCAGAAGCCCCTCAGAACAACTACGGGGCCCAGACTCCAAGTGCGAAGTTGGATTGAGACGACGGGTCCGCTCTGCCCCCTAAACAGCTCAGGGAGGCGTGTGGGAGTCACCTCTGTCCCAGGCCACCCAGTTTGAAGAGCAGGGGGTGAGACAGGTCCTCCCCCGCCTTGGGGGGGTGGTTGGGGGAGGGGTTCCGCCTCTCTAGCAGCTTCTATGCCAGTCCCACAGCCTCGTGCTTTCAGGAAGCCTTTCCCAGAATCGCCCCCTTCCAAGGCTTTTTATTATTACTGGCAGGAAAGAATAAAGACAAAGCTGGGATTTGAGGGAACTCGTGGAAACCCAGAAAGCGGATCAGCCTGCTGATGCCCCACCGCTAGTGCTAATGGGAAGGAACTTCTAGAATATGTCCCTGCCATTCTCTCTCCTCTCCCCTCATCCCTCTGACATTCCTCCAGGAGCCATCCCAGCCTGGGACAGGGGAGTCCAGGCTTCCTGGGAAAGAGCAGGGAGCTGGGGGAGGGACGGTCAGCCCCTCCCATCATTCTTGTCTTCAGCAGTCATTCAAGACCCCAAGCCCAGAGCAGCAGCAGAACACAGCTACTATTTCCATAGCAACGACCAGGCTGGCAATGGGAAACTGGAGGAGGGGGTGCACCTTTCCCCCAAAGCTCACAAGGTGGTACCGATGACCCAGGAAATGCCCCTGCGATGCAGACTGGTGGAAAGGCCTAGCGTCACATCAGGAGAGGCAGAAGGCGGGCATATGCCCTAGAGGCTCCAGCTCTGTGGACAGCATCCGCCTGGGACATCTGATGTGCCACCTCCTCCTCCCAGTGCGACCTGTGGTCGGGCTGGGTGGGCCAAGCTGAAGCGACAGGCAACGGTCTTGGAACTGCTGCTTTGTGTGGGGGACAGGGACGGCCCCTGAAGCAGAAAGCCAGAGCTCAAGAAAACCACTTCCCCTCTGTGACAGGTCCTGGGGCTCCACCAATGCCAAGGCTGGGCCTCAGTGAGGGAAGAAGCCAGAACTGCCTTGTGGCCTGAACTCTGCTCGGAGTTCCCAGGTGAGCCCCGCCGGACACACACACATAGCCACACACACACACGTGCCACTGCCCTCCTGGGCCCCTGCCCACACCCTGCCCAGCTCCAGACCTCCTCCTGCTGAACCCAGGACTCATGGAGACTCCATGCACAGCCCAGCAAAACACCCCACATGCTGGGCTTCTCTCCCCTACCACATTCACGCTCCTTACCTCTCCCAGCCTCCGTCCCCTCCCACAGCCCCAGAACTAGGGCCTGCTCCCCCCGCACCGAGGGCCCCATTAGAGGCTCACCTTGTACACCTGTCCGTATGTTCCATTGCCGACCACCTCCACCAGCTCAAAGATTCCAGCAGGGTCCTGTGGGGAGGGAGACAGAACAAGGTGTGGGGACTTCAGAACAGAGCGGGAGAGACGTATCCGGTCAGGGGAGTGAGCAAAGGGACAGGATGAAGGGGCTTCAGGGAACCCAGGCCCAGCAGTGTTTTTGGTGGGTTCAGGGTCCGTGTTCTACAGGGAAGTTCAGAAGAAGGGGAGAGATGACAGCAGTGGGAACCCCACTAGCCTTCAGACATGCCTGTGATCACACAGACAGCAACAAACTCTGGGAGGCTGCGGCCGCCTCTGCCAGACGGGGGTGCCCGAGCGTGCACCTCCGGAGCTGGGGTCCCCTGCACACACCTGCGACCATGGCGAAGGGCTTGGGACGGAGCCCGGCACAGAGTGTGTGTGCACAGTACAAGATAATCATCGTTACGATTTTTTTAAAAAAGATTTTATTTATTTGACAGACAGCGAGAGAGGGAACACAAGCAGGGGGAGTGGGAGAGGGAGAAGCAGACTCCACACTGAACAGGGAGCCCAATATGGGGCTCGATCCCAGGACCCCAGGACCATGACCAGAGCCGACTGACTGAGGCCACCAGGTGCCCACTGTTGTGATTTTGTAAAAGCAGGGAGGAGGCAAGCCAGCCGGAAGTCACAAACCCAGCAGCCTCCTCTCTTGTCCTTTTTCCGCTTCTTCCCAGTCCTCCTGATACCCAGCATGGGACAGCAGGTGACAGAAAGGGCCACGGGGAGGGCCCGGGGGCTGGAGTACTTCCAGGCCCCGCTCTCTGGAGCCAGGCGGTGCCAGGAGGAGAGGCTGGAAGGGCTCAGACAAAGCCACCAAAGAGGCTCCCGGCTTGCTGGCCCCAGAGCACGCGGCCAGCCCAGCTGCAGGGACGCCCCCTGCACCCTCTGGCGGGGCCTTCTTTTGGAGACAGGCCAGGAGGTCAGCCTGCCCCTTGGCCCCCTGCAGGTCCAGCAGGGGGGTGACACCCCCGAGAACACTCTCAGGGCAGTGCCCGGACCTCTGGGGAGGATCATTTTAAAAGCCCAGAACCTGAAACTGCTTTCCCCCTGATTCTGAAACCAGGATAGGATTTCTGGAAAACAAAAGAACGCCTGACAGCCCCTCCTCGGCGAGCAGCAGAATCTAACTTGGCAGGGCCGGATAGCAGAGACAGTGGCCCGAGGCTTCCACAGGCATCCGCACCGGACACCGCCTGTGCCCGCTTTCCCAGAGAGGGGACCCGGGGACCCACACACGGTTCCCTCCCCGTCCGTCCCCTCAGAGCGCACACCATTGTGCACCAAAGCCATGTCTTTCCTTTGCATGGAAACTCCTGGAAGAAAGGGGCAGCACCCTCCTTGCTCAGTGGCGTGTCCAGCACCCTGCCCGGGCCCGGCTCGCGGCAGCCAGAGAACACCCGCACCTGCTCCAGGAGACGGTGCGGAGGGGCTGCCTGGCCCAGAGTTCTGCGGTTGCCTGTGCAAGCATTTGGCTCCAGCTGAGGTCACCCCACACAAAAAGAGGCCGACAACAGAACCACCCTGAGCAGGTCTGACAGAACAGTAGGCCCCAAGAAAGGGAGAAAGTGTCACTGTGGGGACAGCTGATGGGAGTGGCCCGGAGCCCGGACCCAGTTCTCCTGTCTGCCTGCAGGCCCCTAGCACCCCCTGGAAGGGCTTGGCCTCTCAAGGGCCTCGAGCTTGGCTTGTTGGGCTGTGCTTTCCTACGTCCACTTTACTCTTTCCAAGGTGGACGGAGGCGGACCTGGGACTCGCGGTCATGAATTCTGGGGCGCTCCTCACCTAACACAGAAGGAGGACGGGCCTGGGTATCCTAACCACGCACGGCTGGTGCCTCAAGTCAGCACAGACCGGTTCAAGTCTGATCTCAGACCTGAACCCACCTCCTCCTCAGAAGTGTGGGAGGCGCTGGGGAAGACAACAGTCCTTGTGGTCAGACGTAATCTCTGGGTTCAGTTTTGCGGCTCCAAGTTGGTTTCCTGACCTGCTAACCAGGATGGCCGCACTTCCTGGGAAGAGCTTTCCAGACAACGGACCCGAGACCAGGCCTTTGACGGGTGTCGCGATGCCCGGCCTCCCTCCATACAGAATGTGGGGGCGGGGCCCTCTCTACCAACAGCAGGACCGATTCCACCCCTGTCGTCTGTCCCTTCTTCCCTCCAGACATCCCTGCTGGTCTTCCTCTCAATCCTGGGGCGTCTCCACTCTCGGCTTGTGCCTTACCATGTCTTGGTCCAGGGCCCAAGGTCACCCTCCTGACCTTCCCCTTGTGCCCAGAGCCGACACCTCCGTCGGGTATCCAGCTGTCCCATCGTTAACCAACCGATAAATATTTTCTGAGTGAGTGTCTACACCCACCCTGGGCCAGCCTAGGCCCTAAGCACGGGGAAATTCGTAGGGTAACTTTCTCTTCTTTTACTTACATCAAACATTTACCGAGCACGAGCTCAGGGACAACTCCTCAGTCAGGCACGAAAGAGCTCAGCGATACGTGAGAAACACGGGAGGAAGGTCCAAGACGGACCTCGCAATTTGCAGGCCGAGGACCCCTATGTGCTCTAGGATTTTATGCCGAAAGAGGGAGCGGAGGCCCTCGGGGCATCGAGAAGCTGCCAGGCAGAGTGGGAGCCCCTGGAAAGCGGCCTTCTAGGAGGTCCTGGGCATCAGTTGTGTCCCGCACGAACATTTAAGTGTTTGGGGCTTTGTCCTGCTCACACAGAGGCTGGGCTGGATGGAAGGTCCATTGTGTGGCTTCGGGGACAGGCTGAAGCAGGCCAGGTGCACCGGGCAGGCTCCTGCAGGCTGGGTGCGTGGTTGGTGGGCGCCAGGAAAGTGAGAGCCAGCAGTGTTGGGCCGGGGACGGCGGCTTGGTTTGGATGTTGCGTTTGCGATGTTTGGGGATGTCAGGCAATTAGGAACGAGGGTCTGGAGACAGACTGAAAATGGACACGGGAGACAGACGTCCAGAGAAGGAAGAATCCAAAAGCCGGCCTCTGGGGAACAGCCCTGGCCCCCATGGCGGACAGCAGGATGGGTGGCGCTGAGGAGAGCACCAGTGGCCACAGACTTAGACTAGCAGTCCCTCTTGGGGGGGCTGCAGCCGGGGGCGGGGCTGGAGGAAGTGGTGCCCTCTGGGGAAGTCGGGCTGAGCGGAAGGGGACTCTGATGATGGGGCAGCAGGGTCACAGGCTTTCCAAAACAGGAAGCTCTCCCCTGTCCATGGGAGGGAAGATGACAAAAAGACAGGAGACCGGGACGCCTGGGTGGCTCAGTGGGTTAAGCGCCTCTGCCTTCAGCTCAGTCATGATCTCGGGGTCCCGAGATCGGGCCCCACATCGGGCTCTCTGCTCAGTGGAAGCCTGCTTCTCTTTCTCTCTCTCTGCCTGCCTCTCTGCCTGCTTGTGATCTCTGTCTGTCAAATAAATAAATAAAATCTTAAAAAAAAAAAAAAAAAAGACAGGAGACCGAGGAAGCCTGCCAAATTGACTTCTCAGCCTGTAGGTGCGCTGCATCCCCCGAGGGGTTCCAGGAGCGATTCGGGCACGTTGGTTCTTCCCCTACATGCATGCAAGGGTCCAGAAGACCCCATTCAAATGCCCGCATTTATTTTTTTTTTAAAGATTTTATTTATTTATTTGACATAGAGAGATTACAAGTAGGCAGAGAGGCAGGCAGAGAGAGAGAGAGAGAAGGAAGCAGGCTCCCTGCTGAGCAGAGAGCCCCATGCGGGACTTGATCCCAGGACCCTGAGATCATGACCCGAGCCGAAGGCAGCGGCTTAACCCACTGAACCACCCAGGCGCTCTAAATGCCCGCATTTATGCTCGACTCCATCAGCGTGCTCGGCGGCTCCGTCTGCTGGGAGTCTGCACGCACCCCTGCAGGCAGTGCCCTGTGCCTGGGAGTGCCAGGCAGCCCAGCTTGCCCTCAGCACGCAGGCCCAGCTCTGGGAGAATGTGCTAGAAACACCCTCCAGCTCTTCCTCTGGCTGCTCAAAATCTCAGCCGCCAGGTTCCTGTCTGGCCAAATGCTGGGAGATGGGAAGGGACGGGGACAAGGCTGTGGATGAGAACCCAAGGGACTGAGAAGAGACACTGGCTAGTCGGTGGGGGCCCGCATTAAGATGAGGGAGCCTCAGGAGCAGCCGGCGGCCTTGACTTCACCGACCACATGGATGGGAAAATCATCTGCTGTGTGGGAGGCGGGCCCAAGCGAGATGGGAAAGCTGGGGAGGAGATGCCTTCAGGATCCACCAGGATCCCTGGGGAAGATACTGCTGGGATCCGGCTCCCGGGCCTCCCTTGCAGCATGTGGATCTGGGGCAAGGGGCCGAATCTATGGGACAGATCGCCCCCCCCCCAATTCTACTGTGGGTCGGTGGACCTGCTCTGTGGAACTCTGCACTTCAAGGGGTACTGACAGGTGGGTGGGGTGCAGGCCTCCCCACAGCAGGACCTGTGTGACAAACTGCCATCCTGTAGCAGCCCCGCAGCTCCTCCATACGCGGGGACTCGCTCACGCCCATTTTTCTGTGCGTTCATGTGCTGAGCCAGCCTGACAATGATCTCTTCCCTCTGCCAAGCCAACTCCTGCCCGTGTCAGGAAGTCTTCCCTGCTACCCCAGCCCATCCCGAGCTGTCCCACCCGTGAGTGTCAACCTCAGTTTCACGTATTAACGGCACAGCAATGGAGTTTCTCAAGAACAGGACCACGTGGAGACGTGCTGTTCTGGGAATGACCTGAGAGCAGACTAGGCTGTCGACCCTCGCCACTTCCAGTCAATGTCATGCTGGGGGTTCCACCCAGTGTGATCAAGAAATAAAAGGCTTCCAGTCTGGGAAAGAAGAAGGGAAACTATCTCCGTGTGCCCATGACATAATCACGCGTACAGAAGATCCTAAGAAATCGGACTAAAAATCTTTGAGAACAAATCAATGAGTTTGGCAAGGTTGCAGAACGTGAGATTAATGAACAAAACCAACCCTTTTTCTATGTTCTACAATGACTAACCCAAAAATGAAATTAAGAAAACAATTCCAGAGGTGCCTGGGTGGCTCAGTGGGTTAAGCCTCTGCCTTCAGCTCGGGTCATGGTCTCAGCGTCCTGGGATCGAGTCCCACATCGGGCTCTCTGCTCGGCGGGGAGCCTGCTTCCTTCCTTCTCTCTGCCTGCCTCTCTGCCGACCTGTGACCTCTGTCTGTCAAATAAATAAATAAAATCTCTAAAAAAAAAAGAAAGAAAGAAAAGAAAACAATTCCATGTACAGTAGCATCCAAAAGAATACATTTAAGCCCAGAAGTGTCAGATGTGGCCACTCAAAATATGAACATTGTTAAAGACCACATACACGAACAGGTTTCCCATGTTCATGGACCGGAAGACTCAATACTGTTAGTAGTCCACAGGTTTGGTGCACTTCTATGAAAACCCCAGCAGGCATTTTTGCTTT
The DNA here is from genome assembly GCF_030435805.1 of Mustela lutreola. Lineage (NCBI taxonomy): Eukaryota > Metazoa > Chordata > Mammalia > Carnivora > Mustelidae > Mustela > Mustela lutreola. The sequence continues at coordinate 59,678,685 of NC_081304.1, read as the reverse complement.
ATCCTAAACATCGTACAGAAATGCAAAGGATCCAGAGGAGACAAACGATCTTGCCAAAGAAGAACAGAGTTGGAGAACTCCCACTTTCTGATTTCAAACTCACTCAGAGCTACAGGATCCAGACAGTGGTGTGGCGGAATGACAGGCGTCTGGATCAGAGGATCCAAACGCCATCTCTTTGGTTTGCGGTCAGCTGGTATTCGACAAGGGTACCAAGGCAGTCAAGTCTTTTCAACAAACGGTGCCGGGACAGCAGAGTGTCCACGCGCAGGACAATGGAGTCGGACCCCTACCTTGTGCCACACAAAACTTTAACTCAAAGTGGATCCCAGACCTAAATGTAAGGGCTAAAATCACACAAATCTTTTTTTCCCCTGCTCTCTAAAACCATGGAAATCTTAAAAGAAAACACAGGAGTAAATCTTCATTACCTTGGATCAGGCCATGGTTTCTTACAAAGGGCACCCAAAGCGTATACCACAAAAGGAAACAAACCCACATAAGTCCCTGGATCCTGGGATGGAGCCCTGCATCGGGCTCCCTGCTCTGCTGAGAACCTGCTTCTCTCTCTCCCTCCGCCTGCTGCTCTGCCAACCTGTGCGCTCTCTGTCACATAAATAAAATCTTAGGAAAAAGACCAAAATAACAATAAAAAGACAAATAACCCAATTAAAAAATGGGCAAAATTTCTGAACAGACATCTCTCTGAGGATCTACAGTGGACCATAAGCACACGAAAAGGTGGACATTGTTACTCACGAGGGAAATTCGAACCCAAACCACACGAGCTCCTATGTCACGGCCTCTAAGACAGGGACTGTCCTGAGGACAGATAGTGACAAGCACTGGGAGGAGGCGGGGAAACTGGAGCCCTTGTGCACCACTGGGGGGATGTAAAATGGCACAGCCACTTTGGGAAACACTGTGGCGGCTACTCAAAATGTGGGACCGAGAGTTCTCACAGGACGCAGCAGGGAGCTGCCCGGGAGAGCTGAAAACCTATGTATGCACCAAAATCCGGACAAAGCGGGGCTCACAGCAGCATCAACCCTGGCGGCCCAAGGGCAGGGACAACCCCAATGCCTGCCAACTGGCGGACGAGCCCCATGTTGGGTGTAGAGATGACTTAATAAAAAAAAAACAAAAAAATCAAAAAAAGAAAAATGATTCTGAGAATAGCGCTCAGAGCACTCAATAAAGAATTCTGATTAGTGACAGGCTCCATGCTAAGAAAACGGCCCAACGAAAATGGAAGGGAGCCCCCTAAGTGCTTTTGGTCTATTAACACATAAGGTCCTGAGCCAAACACAGAAAATGGTAAAATACAGCCACCTGGGGCATCTGAGTAACTCCGGTCATGATCCTGGAGTCCTGGGATGGAATCCCGGGTCAGCTCCCTACTCAGAGAGAAGTCTGCTTCCTCCTCTAACCCTCTCCCTCCTCGAGCTTTCTCTCTCTCTCTCAAATAAATAAATAAAATCTTAAAAAAAGATACAACCACTTACAGGATTAAGAGTTAGGGAACTCGGTTTCCATTTTTGGCTCTGCTGCTAACAGGCTGTGTATCTGTGGGGAAGTCACCGAACCATCCTCGGTTCCCTTTCAACAAGAAGAGAAAACTTTCTGGCTCCCTGTCTGTGGCTGTAGCGCGCCCGTGCACACCGCACGAAGATGCCCCCTCCGGGCCGTGTCCTCACGTCCTTGCCGGGCGCCAGAAGACAGCAGTGAGCAACAAGGCCTCTCTGTTCCGTAACACACCCAGGATGCGGTCCCGGCGGCTGCTCATGTTCCCGGGGAGACCTCCAGCCCCCAGTAGGCTATCAGTTAGGTTTTCGGGGAGTCAAGAATGACACACGGGTTTCTGTGCAGGGCAGGGGCGCCCCAATGCCGTGGCAGTCAAGGGTCAAGTGCACTTGTGCTGCACGGGGAACATGTAGGGCGACTCCCGAGAGCTTCCGGACCAGAGCGCTTACGGACACTACAACTTCGGGAAGCCTCCCGTGGACAGGAGATGTGGACAAAGATGCGGAGAGCATCCCATAGACGCTGGAATCCCTTACTGATGGGCACGGCTGGGAGACAGGAACCACACCCTCTCGGGGAGGCCTGTCACCGGCAGAGCTGGGTTCCAGGCGGACTGTGCCCTCTGCTGCATGGCGTTCCCTACAGCTCATCACCCTGCGTGCCCGCCCATGAAGCAGCAGCTGTGGGGCTAAGGCCGAGTGTCCCACAGCCAGGCAATGCCGCGGCACACACCCAGGACGTGGCTCACATGGGACAGCGGCCCCTCTGCCTGTCTCCTCCCAGCACCAGCCACATCTCTCAGTGCACAGGAGCTACTCAGGGTCCCCTCAAGTCCCCCTTTAAAGACTTCACGGAGTCAGTGACCCCAGCTACGGCCCCAGGACCCTTCCAGCATCAGGCACAGGTCGGGGCCCAACAAATGTCAGTGAGTGACAGTGAGGCCCGGCACTGGGGTCCTTCCCTTGGTCACTGGCTCTGCTGGCCAGTGGCTCTGGCCTTGGCTCTACGTCCCCTGCTCTGTGGGCCCTTCAGCAGCTCCCAGGCCTCCCACAGCTCCTATCTGCAGGAAGAACAAGGGGGAAATGGTGAGCCGGACTGAAAACCAGCAGGACACCCAGTCCGGGGCCGGACGCCCAGCACCAGTGACACCTTGCTTTCCCCTCCCTGAAGCCCGGGGCCGTTGAACAGTCTGAGCGAGACAGGCTGAGATGAGGTTCGGTATGAAGGCTGGGACCACCTCCCAAGAGAAAACGCACCGCCAGTCAGTGAACGGTCAGGCCCAGACTGCGATGCAATTGGGGGGCGGGGGATGCTAACTGAAACCCGGGCTCTCGGGAGCAGAGGGCCAAGGCCATGGGGCAAGGCACGTACAGACTAGCGTGCAGGGACCTACAAAGGGACAAGAGGACAGGAGGGCTCCAGGTTCCCTGCAGTCTGGGAGGAAAGCGGTGGGTGACAGAATGGGCAAAGGCGGACCAGCACCTTAGGACAGGCGTGACATTTCCGGGAAGTGGCCCCAAGCTGGCAGGGCTGAACCCTGGCGTCTGGTCCTGTTCCACAGACAACGGGCCTGCTCTGGTGGCCAGAGCCCATGGGGGCGCTGCCTGCAGACAGAGCCCCCGGTGGGTAAAGGGCTTTGTGAAGTTCGTCACCAATGCAAACTGTTATTGGTATCAGCCGTAGCTTTTCTACGGTCACACGGAGCCTCCTTAAACCCTGGCTCTACCTTCTAGGAGTTTCTAAGTCAGACACCAGCACAGAGAGGACAGGATGAACGCACTGACGAGTCACGTGTGCCACAGCGGGACAGAGAGGTATGATGGGAAATGGACCCCCCAACTTTTCTGCTGACCCATGGGTCCTTTTTAAAGATTTTATTTTTTAGGGGCGCTTGAGTGGCTCAAAGGGTCAAGCCTCTGCCTTTGGCTCAGTTCATGATCTCAGGGTCCTGGGATCGAACCCCGTATCAGGTTCTCTGCTCAGCAGGGAGCCTGGTTCCCCCTCTCTCTCTACCTGTCTCTCTGCCTACTTGTGATCTCTGTCAGATAAATAAATAAAATCTTTAAAAAAAAAAAAAAAAGATTTTATTTTTTAAAAGTAAGCTCTATGCCCAGCACGGGGTTCCAAGTCACAACCCCAGATCAAGAGACACGTGCTCCTCAGAGGAGCCGGCCAGGAGCCCCTCCCCTTCCCATGGTCTTAGGGTTACAGAATTTCAGAGCAGGAAGGGTCCATCCACTCAGAATTCCCAAGAGATTCTAGGAGGCTCTGGAGTGGCAGGAAGGGGACTCTGTAAGGCCTGGGGAGAGGGGTGGGGGAGGGCGGGTCTGTCCTGTGTTCCAGGGCCCTGTGGCACTTATGCACTGGGATGAGCCCTGACAGGTCCCGCCATTGTACACAGGGCCCAGAGGTGCCACTGTGCCCTGGACAGGAGGCGGGGCTGCAGGGGTGAGGGCAGGGCTTCACAGAAGAACCTGTGGCAGACAGATAGACAACGGACAACAGGAAGGGGCTCTAGGGAAAGAGTGGGGAGCTGTGGTCCACAGAGGGACCCAACAAGAGCAGCACAGTAGGGCCCAGAGCCACGCAGCTCTCGGGCCTAGGGTAGCCTAGGAGAGTCTGGGGGAGTCTGGGGGAGCCTGGGGGAGCCTGGGGGAGCCTGGGGGAGTAGGCTGCCACAGCTCTGATTCTGAGAGTGGGCGGGCGCAGTGGCCCTCTGTGCACCTCCCAGAGGGAGACAATAGGCCTGGCTGCCTGAGCTTGGGCACAGGCAGCTTGGGACCTGCCCTTGGTCCCATCACCAACCACACGACTTCTGGGAAGCCAGGGCCAGGCAGGGATGAGGCTAAGGGGCGAGGCTGACAGCCTCCCCCACAAGTTCAGGTCTTACAGGGACACGGGGACACTACAAGGGGCAGAACCTCGGGGTGGCTGTCTAGCCATCCTCCAATGAGCGGGGAGCAGCTCTAGGCCGAGTGTGCCTGCCAGCCCAGGAGAGAGCTCCGCAGCTGAGTGTGCATTTGTAGGAAAGTGTGCGAGTGCACGAGGCAGAGAGGAGTGGATGCAGCAGGAGAGGCAGGAGTCTCACCTGATCACCTCCTCCTCCCTGCCCTGCAGAGACCGCTGTAGCCTCCCCTGCAGGAGGCAGCTCCCTCAAGGGAGCCGGTCTGGCCCACTTGTGTGGTGCCCCCATGCCCATGACGACCTGGGGGAGCGGGGAGTGTGTCATGGCCCCTTCCTCCCCGAGGAGGCAGGCTCCAAGCCACAGCATGTGAGGACAGGCTCCGGGTGAGGAAGGAAGCCCATCCAGGAGCGGGGCACCCAGCCCCCATCAGCTGCCCCACCCAGGAGTAAATAAAACCTCCAGAAAGTCTCTCCCGGGTTCTCTGTTCTCTGCTCCCCTACGGCCCAGCCCTTCCTCCCATGCAGGGGCGGCATCGGCCCTCCGCTTCCTGGGATTCCAGTTCAGTTCAGGGGTTTGGTTCGGGTTCAGGGAAGGGCTCTCATGGGTAAGGTGGTAACTGGAGGGCAGCGAGGGAGGGAGAAGCAGGCTCTGGGAGCTGAGGGGACAGAAGGAACCCAGAAAGGTTTGTGTGCTGGGGAGACGCAGAGTTTTTGAGCCTCTCCTCCAGAAGGGGACACACACACACACACACACAGACATGCACACACACGTGACCTGGACTCGCACGCACACAGAGGCAGAAACAGGTCCAGACATGACACATGCATGAACACAAATGCCACTCTAACAGGAAGGGAGTCAGAGCAGCGGGCGGGCGGGGGGGGGGTGGTGGCGGTGGTGAGGGGAGTGGCCCCCTGCATACCGGCATGCCCAGCTTCCCCAGGGACAGAGAGCAGTCTCAGACAGGAGCCCAGGCAGGTGGAGCAGCCCGGCCCTCCATCCAGACCAGAGGGGAGGGAACTAGGCAGAGCCTTGTGGGGAACTGGGATGTGCAGGGGGAGTCAGCAGTGGGAGGGAGGGAAGGAGGAGAGGGGCCAGAACACCAGCAGTGGGACGGGTTCTAAAATGGCCACAGGCAAGGCAGGGGACAGATGGTCCCTTGCTGCTGCTGAGCTGGAGAAGTGGGGAAAGGGAAAAGAAAAAATAAATATCACCACAGTCAGGAATTTAAAAATAAATCCCAACCCCTAGAAGATAAACAGCGTGTGTCCGAGGTCCCACCCGCCTCCACTGTGCTCTGGGCAAAGAGGGGGGCAGGCTGCAGAGGACAGCCCGGGCCACGCCCCTGCCCGAGGCCGACCCCCAAGTCTGCCCTGGCCTGGCCTCAGCCTCCTCACAGCTCAGGTGCTGTGCTCCTCAAGGGTCCCAAGTCGTGGAGCGGTCTGATCTCGGCAGAGCCACAGAACCACCCGCGGCCAACCCCTTTTGTCACCGCACGCTTGGGAAGTGCTGCAGCCAACGACCGATCGCCCAGCCCTCCGCATCCCGGTGTGTTTGCACCTCGGACTGGCAAGGGCCAGGCAGGACCTGCCAACCCATTTCACAGATGAGGATCAAGGCTCCCAGCACAGAAACCGCTGCTGCAGCACAGCAGGGACTCTGGCAGGTCCAAGGCGGCGCTGCCCCCACCCCCCAGCCCCACCCACTCCCACCCTGCGCTGCCGCCCCGCCCACTCCCAGAGATCTCACTTGCCATCTGCAGACCTAACGCTATCCTCAGGCTCAGATCCCACCGCCTCCCAGCTGGCCTCCACGCTGACCTCCCAGGCGGGGCTCATCTGGAGTCTGCCAACCCCACCTTGGGGTCACCTGTTTCTTGTGGGGGCGGAGGCCCAGGGCCCTTCACACCCCTGCACTTCCCTGGGCTCTTCTAACTTGCCACGCCCAGGAGGCACGAGGACCAGTGGCTCCCGCACCACAAGCATTTGCAGGCACAAGCACATTGTTGTGACCAAGTCTTTCACTGCCTCCCTGCTAGGCTGCTCTTAGGGGTCAGGAACACCCCAAAACCTGTCTGTTGAACGCATACAGAAATTAAAGAGAGCTGCTGTTCTTCCTTCCTCCCTAGGGCCATCGATGGTTTCTAATGCTAGTTTTGGGTTTATCTCCATTTCTCCCAAATAATCCATGACAGTCACTTAAAAGCAATGCACTATGGCAGCTGCTAGAGTGAACCCCTTTTTGGCCTATATGCCTGGTGAATCTGGGCCTCTAACCCCATAACCTATATATGCCTGGTGAATCTGGGCCTCTAGAAAGTGGACTTTGTTAAAGAAGCAAACTCCTACATAGTTGACAAAACCCAAACAAGAACATGATTCTTTTTTAAGTGGGCTCCAACATGGGGCTTGAACTCACGACCCTGAGATTAAGACCTGCATGTTCACTCCACCAACCGAGTCAGCCAGGCACCCCCAAACCAGACCAGTAATAAGGATCCAGACACTGTGGGAAGCCAACAGGCAAGAAGAGATCCAGGGAAAACGTCCTGGAGGAGAAAGGAGAAAGAAGGCGGCAGAGGCTGGGCTGGGTGAGAGGGGCAGAAAGTCCCACCCCAGAGGCAGCTCCCAGGAGGGGGGGAGGCACAGGAGGGCGGGGACACCGCAGTCCAGCTTGGCTAGCGCGCCGTGTCCCTGAGACCCAGAAGGCCTGGCTCCGGTTCTGAGGCCTCCATGTGATGGGGCAAACCAGCAGGTCATTTCCTCTCTGAGAGCCCCTTTTCCTTGTCTACTCAATCCCATCACAAGAAGTCTTGGATGGGAAAACGTTTTGAAGTCCACCATGTGCTACAAATTCACACAGTCGTTATGAAGAGACTGCCTCCCAGAGAGCAAGGGACAACTGTCAAAAGGTGACTTATGGGGCACCTGGGTGGCTCAGTGGGTTAAGCCGCTGCCTTCGGCTCAGGTCATGATCTCAGGGTCCTGGGATCAAGTCCCGCATGGGGCTCTCTGCTCAGCAGGGAGCCTGCTCCCCCCCCCTCTGCCTGCCTCTCTACCTACTTGTGATGTCTGTCTGTCAAATAAATAAATAAAATCTTAAAAACAAATACTTATTTAAAATGTGACTTATGAACACTGTTGGTGTCCCGGGGATTTAGGGTGAAGACTGGCAACACGCGAGAGGAGAAACCAGTCAAAAGCAGAACCGAGTACAGGACAGGTGAAAGATGGGGTGTGTGTGTGTGTGTGTGTGTGCAGATTGATTGCCCTGGAGGTAGGATTGAGAGGGGCTGGGAGGAGAGAAGAATGTTGTCCCGGTGGAAGGCGCGGAAGGCGGAAGGGGAGGAGGGGGAGGAGGAGGAGAGGTGAAGGAGGAAGAAGGGGAAGAGGAGAAGGAGGAGGAGAGGAGGGGGAGAGGAGGGGAGGAAGGGGAGGAGGGAAGGGGGAGGAAGAGAGAGGGGGAGGGCGGAGGGGAAGAGGAGGACAGAGGGGAGGAGACTGAAGAGGAGGAAGATGAGGGAGAGGGGAGGAGGAGGAGGGGAGGGGGAGGCAGAGGCAGCAGCAGCAGGGTCGGAGGGGGCGGGAGGGGACGGCCAGCCGGCTGAGCCTGCAGACAGGGAGCTCACGGAGGAGGACAGCAGTAATCCGGGGCTGGGTAATGATAAGGCTTCTCACTGACGGGTTTCCACTGTAGCACAAACAAATCATTATGCGCCATTGCCAGCCTCCTCCTTGGGGAGTCAGGTGTCCGCAGATCCGGGGAAGGGACAAGGAGACCTGTGGCCTATCTCCCTCACTGCTTCGGACTCTGGGCATGGGGGTGGCGTCTGGCGGGCTCAGAGGCAGAGCTACTCCTGACTCTTGGGCTCGTGAGTTCGAGCCCCATGCGGAGCAGAAAGACTACTTTTAAAAGATAATAATAAATAAATAATAATGGTAATAAAGTAGATTATGTTACACATAATAATAAATATTTACTACAACTGCTAAGTAATTCCAGATGGGTGGCCATCTAGGTTCTCACCCTCGGGAGAGAACCCCCAAAAGTGACAGGGGCATAGAAGGCGCATGCAGGAAGGGCAGGGAGGGCAGAGGACACAGACCGGAGTCAGGCAGCACAACCGGGGGAGGGCCAGCAGGAAGGGGGAAGGGCTGTCTGAATCACAGACTGAGGAAGGCAAAACCAGGCTATTCTTCAAAGGGTGGGGACCAGATTTGCTGGGCCCCACCAAGGGCCAACTCAGAGTCAGTGACAGCCTCGGGGAGGGAGAGGACACAGGAGAGCTTCCTGACCAGTAGGATGGAGCCAACAGGCTCCCCCAACCCTTCCCTTGCTCTCCTGGGGAAACCTCCCTGGTGGCCCAGTGAACCGGCTCACACATTCTGTCAGCCAACAGCGACGGAGCACCTGCAGGAAACATGACCATGACCATGGTGATGAACGGAGCAGAGCAGCGCCCTCCTTGGCAGAGATTATAGGAAGCAGCATTTCCGGAAGGGCTAAGGCAGGGTCCCGGCAGCATAGGGGGCCAGGAGAGGCCCGCTGGGGCTACAGAAGGTTCCCGGCTCTGGGGCAGGAAAGCCTTCCATCTCTTGCCCAGGGGAGCCCGGCCGCCCCAGCCCCCGGCCTGGCATCCAGAACTGAGCCTTCGGCTACGCACTCTGCAGCTCTCTGTAGCTGAGTCCCAGGTACCACTTCCTCACAAAGCCATGCGTCCCCCTCAGTGCGGCCAGGGTGAAGCTCAGGCTTTGCCCCTGGGCCCAGTACTTCCTCTGGGTGGGCCCGAGCGAGCTCCCAGCAGAGGGCGAGTTCCCAGCAGAGGACACAGCACAGGCCTCCTGACTCAGGGGCAGGACCGACAGGAGTGTCTGGTTCAGACATGAGATTTCGCAGCTGGTGTCTCTTCCAGGGACACGGGAAACCCTTCAGGGCACAGTGGAAGGCTCTAGGGCAGTGAAAAGGAAGCCAGCCATGCTCCCACCTTGGGGGCTCGGTGACTTGCCCACCCATGGCCTAGGCTGGCTACTCTTTCCCGAGCAGCACACCAAGGAGGACAGGCTTGCCCACAGACCCCAGGAGACACCCTGGGGTGCAATCAGGCAACTCCCACCTCCAGCAAGTGGTCACCCACACGTCGTCACCACACCTGTGTAACTGTCACAGCAACCCCGTGACGTGGGCCTGGCCATCTCATTTGACAAAAATGAGGCACAGGGGTAGTAACAGGTCTGGCCAGCGGTCGCCCAGTAAGCGCTGGGAACTCGGATGTGAATGTGACTCTGTCTCCATGGCCTGTGCTCTTAGGGGTGAGCAACAGGGAAGGCCCATGAGTCCGGGCCCCTCCCCGTCCCTCCAGATCAGTCCTCACCTGGTCCGGCTGCTCAGGCCCTGGGCCCTGGGCCCTAGTGGACTCAGGAAGCAGCGCCCGGAGTGCACATGGAGGTCTGTGCTTCAGACAGGCCTGGAGACCTTCTTCTGAGCCTTTCCTTTAGTTCGTGTCCTTCCCAGATGCCCAGCCACAAGCTCACAGCCCAGCTTCACCCCCCCCCCCCCGAGGTCCATACAGAGGTGCGGCCATTCCCCAGACAAGCTGGGACGTCACCCTGGGCGGTCCCATCCTGGCCAGCCCCTGCCCAGGCCCATTTCCCTCAACTTCCTCCAGCCCAGCGTCCCCTGCACACGCGCCCCCCCCCCATAAGTGTGCCTTTCCTCACGCGCAGGACACTGCAAGTCACGCATCTTACTGCTCATGTGTTTGCGGTGCTGAGAACAGACAGTGCACCACCTAGCTGGCCCTCCGAGACTTCCGGGAAGGAAGAGGGGAGGGAAGGGGAAAGCGGGCGAATGGCAACGGCCCCCAAGGCAGGGCTGGTGCAGGCGAAGGGTAAAGAAGCCCGATGAACAGTCACTGCTCTCATCCCTCATTCTGCTAGCAAGGAAGCCAGGTCCCAGAGAGATGACACTCATCCGGGAACCGAGCGATGGGCTGGGAGCTGGAACCGCAGGCCTCCCGAGGCAGCTGTCTGGGGTCGTCACCTTGACCCCATCTGAGGTCACGAGGCAGCCAAGGCAGCAGATCTGCAGAGAATGCCCCTCGGACCCCGGGTGGACCTCACGGGAGCCCTGGGCTGCAGGGGGCTGAGGGTGCGGCAGGGGGTTAGTGTGTGAGCACAGGGAGTCCGATGACCTACTGCAGGCCCCTTTACGAAGGGAAGATGGCCCGCGTGAGCTCTGCCTTCCCCACTGGCCCTTATCCTACTTGTCCGAATGTGGCGGTGACGACCTGACCCAGGCGGTATATGCTGCCAGACCACGAGGTGACACGCAAGCCAGGCAGTGCTTCTGGGGGGCTAAGCGGAACACAGCTTCATTCTAACATTGAGCCCTGGGGTTGGGGAAAGCAGGACATCCAAGAAAAAGCAGCAATCCCCATTCAAACCCCGCTCAAGGTATGGGCACTGCAGGCTCTAGATGGTCGTCCGCGGGGCAGGGGGAGGAGGGCCTGGAAGCCAAGGGGAGCATGGGCAGCCTCCTCTAGGGTGCGCACAGAAGACAGACAAAAAGTCCTCAGGCTTGGGGCCCCAGCACAAAGACTGATCCGGGACAAAGCCCCGAACATGGACCGTAAGTCACCATGACCAAACCACTGGCTCGGAGGCTCCTGTGGCCTGGGCTCCAAATGGTAAGGATGGGCCTCTCTGTGAGGGGGTCCCTGCCCTCCTTGTACCCTGGGCAACTTGAGTCTCCAGCCTGCCTTTCCTGTCTTTTCCCCTCTTTTCCCTTAAAGGGCAATGAAGCAATGGCAAAAGGTGCGGCCAAAGGCAGGCCATCTCACTGGGCACTTCTACACTAAGAAACCCAACCCAACTCCAGGTCCCGCTCTAGGTCTGCCGGGGCTGTGGGCACCCCCCCATGTGGCTGACCCCACGCCAAACCCTACAGGCCTGGAGGCCCAAAAGGGGCCCCCAAAGGGTCCTTCAGGGCTGCCCACGGTTTCCCCAAAACACCTCTAGCAGCTCTCCACCCCCCCCATAAGTATTTAGGCCTTTCCAGCGGCCATTCACCCCACCGGAGACACGTCGGAGTGCGCCACCCATTGCCCTAACAAGAGTTGTCCGTGTCTGAACTCCAACATCTGGACACCCAGAATGGCCCCTACTGATACCCTAGTACACGTCTGCTGAACACTGCTGCCAGCCTGAGCCACACCCCCACCCACCCTGGGGAAGGGGCGTACAGGAAGGACCGGGAGGGGTCAGGAGCGCAGGCTTCCAGCGGCCAGAGCTTTCGCATGGCAGTGGGGAGGGGACTCAGTGCCCCTGCCGGGCACACTTAACTTGGCGAAGATGGTAAAATTTTATGCATATGCAACTGCAGTAAAGAACTTGTTTTTTTTAAACGGAGGAATGAGACAGTCTCCCTCTCTTCCTGTGGAACAACAGGCCTCTTTTCTGAATCATTCAACTCTTTCTTCCAAACGAAATCCTCCGGGTTCTTTTTTTTTTTATGATTTACTTATTTAATATATCTAGAGAGAGCGCGCGCAAAGCGAGCACAGGGTTGGGGTGGGGGCGGAGGGAGAGACGGAGACAATCCCAAGCCGGCTCGACACGGGACACGACATCGCGACCCCAACATCATGACCTGAGCTGAAAAAAACAAGAGTCGGGATGCTCAATTGACGAGACACCCGAGTGCCCTAATCTTCTGGACTCTTTTTTTTTTTTTTTCAAAGATTTTATTTATTTATTTGACAGACAGCACAAGCAGGCAGAGAGAGAGGAGGAAGCAGGCTCCCTGCTGAGCAGAGATTCCAGAGGTGGGGCTCAATCCCAGGACCCTGGGACCATGACCTGAACCGAAGGCAGAGGCTTCAACCCACTGAGCCACCCAGGCGCCCCAATCTTCTGGACTCTTGTGCAGTCTTTCCCTCCTGTCATCAGAGCTCTCTGCCTGGAAGCCCATCCCACCGAAATCTCTATCTGTGCCGGGCACAGGCCCTGTGAAGTTTTGTATTCCTGGCCTGGGGCCCACCAATGCCAACATCCTCAGGAACCCAGGCTAATGTCTCACTCCCTCTTCTCAGAACATGTCCCACGTGTCTGAATAAAGCCTGCCCTCTCCTGAGACCCAGATACGGACCGTGGGTCCCCCAAGGGCAGGAACCACATCTCACATGGGCTGTCCACAAGGCAGGCCACACTCCCAAAGTCCCCAGATGCTGCAAGCCCAGAAACACGGACAGTGGTGCGTCCCTGCGCGAGCCCAAACAGGCTACCCGCGACCAGTCTGCATTCACGACGGGAGCAGGGAGGAGACCACGAGCGCACGGTCCAGGGCGGCAGCCACACTGCGCCCTCACCCCCGCATGGCCCCACTCATGCCCTGCCCCCAGGAGCAGGCCCACGGCTCAGGCGCCAACACGCTCTGGCTGTGCGGTGAGTCAGACCTGAGTCTGACTCGGAGATGTGCCGCGTCCTGGCTGGCCCACCCTAGCCGAGGTCCGGGACTCCCCACCTTCTGCAAGCTTGACAACTCCACCTTGAAAGGGAGGAGATGGCCCGCTGGGAAGGGCCACTGGGAGGGCAGGCGAGCGTCTGTAAGCGCAGGAGCCACCACTAGTGCTCCTCACTGTTCTTATTTGGACCCCAAAACCCCTTCTGTGATTCCGACCCTAAAACCCCTTCTGTTAAAACAGAAATGACAAATCAGAACTGACAGGAGAGAACAGGGGCTCGCTGGGAGTCCGAAGGACAAAGGAACAAACGGCAGAGCCACCTGCTGCCTGTCCCCCTCAACCCAGTGCTGTCCGACACGCGGGCCCAAGGTGGTTTCCAGAGAGAGGGACCTTGCTTGGGTCAGAGGACGGCAGCGTCTCCACGCCCTGGCGACATGAGAACAAGAACCCGCCACGCTCTGCTCTAAGCCAGGTTGAGAGGCAGCGAGAAGCGATGGCAGCCCTGTCCCTGGGCTTCATCCGCTTGTCCCCATCACTGCTCTATCCCCCACCCCTCACCCACCCCCAAAGTGTACCCGCGCAAGCTGCCTTCCTCCCTGTGAGATCTGAGTCATAGTGCTCGCTCACCACACCTCTGCCTTCCAGGAGCCAAGCTGAGAGGGCAAAGACCCGAGCGGAGAGATGCATGTGCTGGCCTCTCCTGCCAGACCCCGGGGCACACCTGCTTCTGCCCGCTGGTGCTTGGCTGCAGGACGCTCCCCCCTGTCTCCCTGAAGACTCCTTCCCCAGCCACTCAGAATTAAAGACCAAGCGCTCTGCACTTCCACCACCTTCTCTGAAGTGTGCCTTGAAAGAAGAGCAGGCGGGTGGTAAGGAGAGAACACGCGAACCGTCTTCCTTCCCGTCTGCCTGGAGCCTGCCCACTTTACCTCGGGAGGCCAGCCGACAGATGCACACGAGCTGTCAGGACAGGCAGGTGCTGGGCGCAGAGCCCATGCACAGCCCGCACTCCCCTCCCCACCCAGACCCCTCCCAGGCGGCCCTGCCAGCAGCCCAGGTGGAAACAGGATTCTCCCCTGTGCTGCCCGCACTCGGGGCATGAACGTCCCCAGTCCCCCTGCACGCATAGTGACCGCTACATGGCCCTGCCCAGCATTTCTGGACAGTCCCCAGAGGGAGGACGGTGCTGCCTTGGCCAAGGACGGCTGCGTAAGGAACCCACTGTGTAAGGGACCCCCCGCATAAGGGAACTGCACAGGACATGCGGGCCATGCTTCACTGCCCGTAGGTCCCATCTAGCGGGAGAGGACAGGCCACAGCAAGGCTCAAAGCCACATCTCCTGCGAAGTGAGTGCTTCCTGGAGCCCTATGTGCTCTATGAGGGATCAGCAGGGAGGAAGGGTCATGGTCGCGGTCCCAATCCCTGAGGAAGCGCTGGAACAGACAAAACCATAAACATTCTGTGCAAGGAGGGAAGTATCCAAATGCTGAATACAGGAGGAGGTGACCTGTGAGGGCCAGCACCGTCAGGAGAGGCTTCTGGGAGGAAGGAGAAACTCCGGTGGCCTGAAGGAGGTGGTCTTCTTGAACTGTGGCCCTGCAGGTCCTCCGTCTGTGCCACACAGCTCGTCGTTCAGAGACAAGTCCTCCAGACCGCTGCTTCCGGGAGCAGCTCAGCAGCACAAGCACCCCTCAGTCCTCGCCTCCAACAGTTCCCACTGGAGGAGCGCGCAAGGACCCCCAGTCTCTCCCAGAAGACCAGCCCCAGGCAGGCCTGCTCCCAGGAGGCCTTCTCGTCCCACAGGCCAGGGGACAGAGTGGCTTCCCTGCAGCCCAGACTCCAGGTGTGGGGGGCTCTGGGTGCCAGGGACTCTGGGTGCTGGGGTGCAGGGGGCTCCGGGATGCCGGGGCTTCAGGATGGGCCCTGAAGACTGTCCTGCTGTGGGGACACTCACTTCCTAGCTGAGTCCAAGGTCTAACCACCTCTGCTGTCCAAGGCCTTCTGATCTCCTTCCTCACCAGCTACCCCGTGTTTCCTGGGCAGAGTCCCCTCCTTGCCATCCTCCATTCATCCCTCTCTGGCCACTACGGCTCCTTCCACAGGCTGTGCCACCATCCAGTCTCCCTACTGCCCCCCTCCCGACACACAGATTCATTCTCCTGGCCTCTGTCTCCTTCAAGAAGGCCAAGACTGTGGCTTCCCCAGCCCTACTTCATTCCAAACGTGCGAAACCAGGAACAGTACCCCTGCACTCACCCTCTACTTGCACACAGTGAGAATGGAGACTCCCGTCCACTTCTACACAGCATCTCCCAAAGCTGTGGGAGGAATCCCACCGCCCACAGATGTGAGAGCAGGAGCCAGGCCCAGGGCTGGGCCGGCCTGTGCTTATTCCTGGGAGACGTGCCGACCTCACAGCCCAGCCGGCGCTCAGGCTCACGGCCACCGGTGACACCCCCACCCCCGCGCAGGTGCCCATGTGAGCAGATGGGAATGTGAATGAGCCGGATGGTAGTAATCATTTCACTGTGTACACGCACGAACAAACACAACCTGCCCTGTGCCTTGGGCGCACACGCCTTTATCACAAACCCGAGATAACCTGCCTAGTGATAACCCTTGTCCCTCATGCCCCTGCTCCAGAATCGAGCACACTCCCCCACCCTCTGCAGCCCGGTTCACGCTGACCCCCAATAAGCACACAGGAGGGCCGCCTGGGTCATGCGCCCTTCCCACGTACACTCCTTTACCCCCCCCAAACTCCTTTACTCCTCCCACAGGAAGGTTCCGAAGAAATCCTTTTGGACATTAAGCCTGGAGTTCCCAACCCAGCCTCAGGCCGGGACACTCGGTTGTTGAGTAAATGCTCTGCCCCAAGCATGGCCTCATTCCAGGGTCTCCCGATTCTGGCCATCACTGAACTCCCGCTGGTCCTCCTCTATCTGGTCTCTCTGTGCCAATGCCAGCTCGGTCTCTGGACATGCAATCTGCTTCTCTCGTTGACCAACCAAATACTTTCGTCTTGTGAAAAGCCGAGTGGTTCTTGCTACAGGCGCTCGTGGGTACTGGTCTTCCGCCGCAGTCTTTTCCACGGGCAGCAATCGGACATGTAACCATACACATGCATGTCCGAGTATTTTGTTAATGTCTCCCCCCATGCCTAGCCTGCAAGAAAACCCAGTCTATCTCGCTCATCAGTGTGCCCTCTGTGCCTAGTTCCAGATCTTTCTGCAACTCAACAGGAAGCCTAGCCACAGTTAACAAGCACGTCCTCAGGCTGTCAGCGGCTGGACTGAAAACCCCTGCGGCCCCCTGGGTCACTGCGATCCCACCCCTTTCCTCTCTCCTCCGTGGACCATTCCCTACCCTTAGAAAGAACGAAAAGTCTCAGTTGGCCTCTCGAGGAGCCTCCTGTGGAGGGGAGAATCCCGGGCTGGCGAGGAGGACAATGGCAGGGAGAACAGGAGAGGAAGAGAATGGGCGAGGGGGTGGCCAGGGCCCACTTCTGCGACCGAGTAAGGCTGTTCTGGAGGCATTCAGGAAACGCTGTGAAAGGAGACTTATGAACCTGACTACTTTTTGTTCTACTTCTGCCACCTAGGAAAGACGGAGGGAGTTGGGGGTGTGAAGTGGGCGCTCAAGGAGGAGAAAGGACCGGGCACCAGATTTCAAGATGACTGAAGACAGGACAACAGAAATCGGTATAATTCATAGGAATCGGATTGAATAAAAACTTCCCAACCTCAAGGATGCCAGGGTGTTGAGGAGCTCAGCAACAGTTAAGAAAGAGGGAGGCTGGCGGGGCACCCAGGTGGCCCCGTCGACTAAGATCCGACTTTCAGTTCTGGCTGAGGTCATGGCGGCATGAGCGGTGGGATGGAGCCCCAGGGCGGACTCCCTGCTCCTCCCCCTCTGCTCCCCAATCTCTCTAAAATATCTAAATAAATCTTAAAAACAAAAAACAAACAAACAGAAGGCAGGCAGGAAGGCAGGGGGCAGCCTGGGCTTGCACACGCACGTCCAGGCAGCTGTGCCGGGGCTCGAAACCACAGCTCGGCGCAGCACCCAGCCCGACAAGACACCCTCCCCACAGCACCCAGAACCTGCCCGCGCTGGGTGCTGATGGGACCTCCGCATTCCTTACTTACAGACCCAGGCCTGGGCACATGCTTGTGAAGAGTGGCTGCGTACTTCCTGCCATCTTGTCCCCAAAATGACAGGGGAGGACACTCCACATCCAAGCAGGCAGCTGCCCCATGTGAGGCACTGAGTCCCCAATCGAAGGAGCGGGGGCCGGCTCTGCCGTCAGTGTTCCACACGGCCAAGTGTTCGCAGGGTCCCACGGCCGGCTCTGACATCAGCGTTCCACACGGAACGCTGTGGAATGTTCCATGTGGACGTTCGGCCAGCTCCCCTGCAGACCCATCTTCCTGCTGTCTTCACTGTCGAAAGCTTGCTTTTCCACACACCGTCCCCATCCGCCCACCTCTGGGGACCAGGGCAATCTGCTCCTTCGGACAGTGGAGAGCTGGGGGATCCCCTGTGCAGGGCGGATGGGTGAACAGCTGGCTTTGCCAGGTTCCCTTGTCCCCTTCTTTCCATCATTCTGCCCAAGCAGCCCTGCACCTCACTGCCCCCAACTCTGCCCCCCATAGTTCTCAGGGGGTCACTCCTGGACACCCCTCCTTCTGCTGAAGGTCAGGCTTCCCACGGCCTACCCGAAGCAGGTGCCATCCGCAGCTGCACGGTGAGCGGCCTGGAGCTGCCGGCCCTCCCAGCGGTGCTGGCCCCACAGTCTCCTGCGGGCGCCAGGGACGGCAAGAGCCTTCTCCAAAGAATAGACACAAGAACACAAAATCATTAGGAAAGGGCGATCCTGTCTGCACGACGACCCAGCAAAAGTCCCTCCTGACTGGGCGCCGCGACGGGATCTCAACACCGTGACCCTGAGCGCGGCTCCACGGTTTCAAGGACACTGCAGCCTGAAACTTCGAGCTGCCCAGACGGCAGAGAGAAGCTGTTTGATTTATGAAGTGGGTCAACCGGGAAGAGCGACGCACAGGGAAAGAGGTCAGCCTGGGGTCTGCTCCCTCCTCGTCCCGTCGGGTTTACGGATGCGCCTCCTTTGCAGGAAGCCAAGAGCCACAGTCGGAAGACTGTTCTGGAACATCACCGAGCTTCGACACAGGGAGGTCTGAAAGAAGAGGCCCACGTTTTCTCTTGGATGGTCCTCAGTTTACTTCAAGGACGTTATAGGCAGATGGAGGCTTCCAGAACTCCGTTTACCACCAGACAAGATCTGATTCCACACACAAGTCAGAAGAGATATTTTCAATCGTGGGTTCATACAAGAGGAGCAGGAGGACGTGGAACCACACATTGACTGAACGCTTTCTGAGCAGGCACCATGCAGAGAGCGTTCCCGTGTCATCACATGCATCTGTTCAACGAACACTGAGCTCGTGTCACGTCCGAAACACTGATGGACAGTGGCAGGCAAAAACGAGCCAAACGGTCCAAATCCTGGCTCCCGCTGACCTCACGTTCCCATCGAGGTGGATAGAAACAAGGGTATCTATCCACCGGTGGTGAACACGACGAAGCAGAAGAAAGCAGCCGGAGGGATGCTAGAGAAAACTTCCGGAGAAACGTGGCAGGGGGACTGGGGCTGCATCAGAGGCTGCTGCGCTGGACGGCGTCTCTGACTGCGGTCTGGTGACAGGAGCAGCACACGGTCGCGTGTACCCCATGCAGGACAGGGAGGTGCAGGGCTCTCTAAGACCCACACCGTGACTCTCGCCCCATGGAGCTGGGGGGAAGGGCTCTCCCCAGACTCTGACAAGGTTCAATCGAGAGCGAGAAAGCTGGGACATGAACTCAGGAGTGCGCAGCCCCGCGCTCCTGGGCTGGGAGAGAAATGGAGCCTCGGAGTTCAAGTGCGCCCGGGGCTCACAAAGTGGCAGGCCCATAGGCCTTTCCATGCAGGGCAAGAGCTGAGTGCCATTCAGTCTGGCCCCCTATGGGACTATTACTCTCATCACCAGCTGAAAACCGAGCCTTCCTCTGAAACGAGGAGAAAGACGATGTGGGCTCTGCAAGGCCAGCTAGTAAGTGAACACGTCCCACTCTTGTCCCTCCCAGCCCCCCAGGCCCCCAACACAAGATGCCATAGGAGAGGGAAACAGGCTTTGCTACTCTTTCTCCTGGCTGTCGGTTCCCAGTGGAGAACAGACAGGCGCAGAACAGGAAGATGAGTGAGCCGCCACTCCCCAGGGCCACAGGGCTCTGGAGGTGGAGCAGAGGGGACAGGCACTGAGAAAAAGTCAGCAGCAAGGAGAAAGGAGACCCTACCTAGCCCCATTTCAAAGAAAGCATAGCCCTCCATCCTAACCTGCAGTCGCTGGGTGGTGGCGGGGTGAGAGGACAGGGAGGGGGGACGTGGAGTGTTTCCTTGAGGAGCAGGGGGCAGGAAAGACAGATGCCCTGGGGGCAGGTCTGAGGCGCTTCTGATGGGAGGGAGAGGAGAAGGAGGCTTCTGCTTCTAGCACAGGAGTCCAGAAAGGAAATACCACAGCCAAGGTCAGAGGGTGTTTGCAGAATTGCTGGAAATCCCAGGCTGGGGAGTCCAGGCGAGAGAGTGGAGGATTCAAGGAAAGGAGAAGCTGGAGCAGAGCTCCACATGATTTCAACTGAAGGTCACGGTTTGCACCCTCCCGTTTTATTGTGCATCAACCCCCACAGCCACAGGGACCCGTGACCAGGGTTAATCAACTACCAAGGTGTTAAGGGAAGATAAGGATTCTAATAGGAGCAGAGCACATTAAGGGGAGCCGGAAATTCCATCATATTATACCCCACCAGACCCTCTGCCCACCAACACACACACACACACACACACAATGAAATTTAACGCTGCATCTCCCTCCCAGCAACTTATCAACTTATCACCTTGTCTCCAGCAAGCCAGGTCTCCTGGCCCAACACAGCACCAAACAAATTATGCTCTGAATGTCAAGAAAAACTGTGTCACCTAGAGAAACCCAATTAACGACATGACTCTGTTCTCCTCAATTCCCCTCTCCCCCTCCAGGCGTATCCGGGGCACCGGTGTGGCTGACCGCCTTTTCCCACTACTGGCCACGTTCCCTGGTTGACTCCAAAGCCAAACGGATGAAACAGGGGCCTCCGGAGAAGCCGACCAAGCGAGGAGCATCGGGGGAATCCTGCTGCCCCCCACACCCTGACCTGTGGCGGAAGCCCCAGGGACACAGCAAGAACACAGCACCTGGGCGGACAGTCCCTGGAGGGTTCACCTTTAAGTCCTACGCTGCTCCTCAAGCGGCACTCTTTTGAGAGCTCCTAAATGGGGGCGGCACGTGCCCCGGGAGGGACAATAAATAGGTGTTTCCAAGAAATCCCTGCCGTGGTTGTTTCCTCCGACCCCCTTTCCTGATGGGCCCCTCCCCCGAGAGACCTCCATCACCTCCCCCCACCCCACCCCCGCTGTTCTCCCAGGCTCCCCAGACCGCCGGCAGCGTGTGTCCCCGCGAGTCCATACACACAAACGTCCTCCCGGCGGTCGTGCCCGGGCCTCGCACGCCGACCAGCCCCCCGCCCCCGCCCCCGCCCCGCAGCGCTGCCGAGGGGGCCGTGCGAGCGGTGGGGACCCTGAGACCGGAAATGCCTGGTTCTGGACGGCTGTGCCGAAACGCAAGAGGAGGCGCGCGGAGAGCTGAGCCCCGGGACCAGGGCGACCGCAGCAGGCGCGGGGTGCAAGGGGAGGGTCGAAATGCCGTCCAGGGGAGAGGGGCATCCAGGGGTGGGCGAGCAGGGGGAGCTGTCAGGGCAGGGGCAAAGTTAAAACCCGAGGGGCCGAGAGCCGGGAGAAGGAGGAGGAGGAGGAGGGAGACACAAGTAAGGGCAAGGCTGGCAAGAGGCCCGGAGGAGGGCCGGGGCCGGGGAGGGGCGCCGGCGGCGAGACTCTGCAGGTGGCGGGGCTGGGGCAGCAGGGTGGGGGAAGGGGGTCCGGGGCCCGCGTGCAGGCAGAGGTGGCCGGGGAGTGTGGGGGCGGGGCAGCACAGGGCGGGGACCGACCCGGCTCCCGGAATCTGCAGCGCGTGCACGGAGAAGGGGGGCCGAGGGAGGGGGCCCCCGCAGCGGCGGGCGCCAGGGCGAGGGGCTGGGGGCGCCGGGGCCGGCGGAGGGGCGCCCGGGGGGCACGTGAGGCGGGCGGCCGCGGCGCTCCCCGGCGGCGGGGGCGGGGGGCCTAAGAACCGGGGCGAGGCTGGGGGCGGCGCGCTCACCCGCAGGGCGGACAGGTCGATGTCGTCCAGGCTGCGGGCGGGGGCTGGGTCGCCCATGGCCTCCGCGGGCAGCCGGGCCCCGGGGCCGCTCAAGCTCCGGCTCGGTTATTCCGCTGCCGCTGTCGCCGCTTCTCCCCCATCGGGGGATCCCGGGGGCGGACTCCGCCGCGCCTCCCCCGGAGGACGCGGAGGGGGAGGGCCGGCGAGAGGACCGACCCACCGACTGACAGGAGCAAGCGCCCGGAGCCCGCAACCCGAGCCTCCCGCCGCTCCTGCGCAAGCGCGGAGTGGCCGCGCGCCGGTAGGGTGGACGAGGGAACGTGACGCGGGCGCGCCGGGTTCCCCTCCCCCTCGGCGCCGACACCTGCGCGCAGGCGCAGGAGAGAGCGCGAGCGCGGAAGGCGCGCGCGAGGGCCGAGCGACCGCGCGAGCCTGGCAGGCAGAAGTGGGCGGTGGCCGGGCGGCCGCGGAGCGCGCCCACCGGCCGGCGCGCGTGCGCACACGCGTTTCCTTCCCTTCCCCTGTTTTGCCCTTTCTCTCCCCCATTTCCTTCTTCGCTCTCCTTTGACGCTTTTCCTTCCCTTTCCTTCCTCTTTCGCGTGCCCCGCTGCCAATCAAGCCACCCACCTCTATTTGCGGGGGCAGGGGGGCGGGGCCCAACCCCCCTATTACTAGGGGGGTTGTTATGGTAACTCCCCACGCGAGGGCTGGGTGGCCTCTAGATAGGATGGGCTGTCCACCCACCTAATTGCCATGGCAACGGTGGAGCCGCCGAGGGAGGGGCCTGGGGCTGAGAATTTGGCTAGAGAAACCACGTGGGAGTTGGGCGGGGGCGCCGGGAGCCTCGGGGGTGCCCTTTACCCCCTTACCTGGCTGGAGTCGGGAGTGTTGCGGGCGGCACCCGAGATCTCAAGACGGGAATCCTCCCGCACACCTTTGTCTCTGCACAATGGCTCTGTTTCAGCAGTTACTCGTTGACCGATCACCGGAGCCGCGCGTGGGGGAAGGGGTGGTCGCGAGAGGCGGAGGAACCATGTCCAGCCCCTCCAGATCTTGCATGGGTCACCTTAGTCTAGTGTGCGCGCAGCACCCCCAGCCGTTAGCCTCACTGGAGCCTGGGTGACGCAATGAGAGGAACCAGGAGTCATGTTCCGCCACTGTCACGCTGTGCACAGTGATTTTTCGAAAACTCAAATCTGTTGTTCAGTGTCCTGTTTGAGACCCTTCACTGCGCCCCTACATTTGAATCAAGTATGGCATCGAAGACCCTTTGATTCTGACTGCTTTTCCTGCATTGTTTTCAACACTCTGCCATCCCATCTCACATGTACCCATAGTGAAATCTACTCACAGCAGCTGGAACCCAGCTCCGGCTCCTTCAGCCTGCACACCGGCTCTTTCTCCCTGGATATTCTGGCCACGCCCACTCTGCCTGCGCCTTGCTTTGCCCTACACATCTAAATCACCGCCTCCGTGAAGCCTTCCTTGATGTGCCAAGGCTCAAACTCTTCTGTTTTAACTGCCTGCTTTAAACCCATGGTGACATTGTAGTCTTTGAATTGTAAATGTCTGTCGCATCTCCTTAAAGGCAGGAATCATGACAGCCTTGTTCAGCACAGGTCTTGGCGCCCATTAGAGGTTCAGTAACATGGTAAGTGAATGAAGGCGTCTGTCCTTTGGGCAGACACTGGGTATATGGTAATGCAAGATCAAGTCCATGGGATAGCAGGAAAAAATAGAATCTGAAGTTAGTCCTTTGGGCAAGTCAATCTCTGAGGTTCAATTCTAGCATCTATGAAATAGAGAAGAGATTAGGATAAAATTAGATATGTATAGCACTTGGCATATACTAGGTCCTCAATACATTTGCTTATGCCTGCTTAATAGGCAGTGTTTAATAGAGACGCTGAGGGGCTCTTCGGTGGCTCAGTCGGTTAAGCATCTGCCTTTGGTTCAGGTCATGATCCCGGGGTCCTGGGATCAAGTTCTGCTTTGGGCTACCTGCTCAGCGGGGAGTCTGCATCTCCCTTCTGTCTGCCTGCTGCTCCCTCTGCTTGTGCGCGCTCTCTCTCTCAAATAAATAAAATCTTTAAAAAAAAATAAAGAGATACTGAATCAATGAGTGAGTTGATGAAGAGAGCAGGGATAGTTTAGACCGCCAGACTTCAGGGGATTGCAGATAGACCGACAAGACAGTTCGAAGCAGAAGCCCTCCTAGCCCCAACCCAGCTCGGGACACCTGCTGTCTCCACCATCCCCCTCCACCACCGTTAATGAGGTAACGGTCCCCTTGGGAAAGAGGTACTTACTGCTGGCAATGAGGCTAATTAGCAGGATGCCAATTAGTACCAGGGGACCGCTGTATGTGGGAGGGGGGATTTCTTTTTTTTTTTAAAGATTTTATTTATTTATTTATTTATTTGTCAGAAAGAGAGAGCACAACACGGGGAGCAGCAGGCAGAAGGAGAGGGAGAAGCAGGCTCCCCAATGAGCAAAGTGCCTGATGCCCATTGATCCCAGGACTCTGGGATCATGACCTGAGCTGAAGGCAGATGCTTAACTGAATGAGCCACCCAGGAGTCTCATGGTGGGGGGGGGGTATTTCTTGTGTGCAAGTGGCTTCTTCAGAGGAAAGCGTGGCTGGGCTCAAAGCATGGGAGCAAGGCAGCGGCATTACCCCTCTCCCCATTGTCATCCACTGCCCACCCCTCTTCGAGGAAGCCTTCCCAAACTCTTACCTCTGCTCCCCTCCATCTCTCCCTGCTCCTGTGGTCAATTCTCAGACTGGGGAGCGAGGCTGAGGGACTGACGGGCAAAAGCCAGGACCTGTGCTAAACTTTTTCCTAATCATGAAATAGTCCAGATACATAAAAAGATATGAACATATGTATAAAAGGCAAGTTCATCTACCCACCACTCAGCTTAAGAAAGAAATGCCAGCAATTCAGGTGAAGAATTCTCTGTTACGTCATTCTGTCAGCCCCTTCCCTCCACTTGCCCTCGGAGGTCACCCTCCTCAGCCCGGTGTGGGTTCCACTCTCTTAACAAACCATACTGTTTACCGGCAGACCTCATTTTTTGGTTGCATATTTTCCAAATGGAAGGTTTGGGCAACCCAGTGTTGGGCAAGTCTGTTGGAACCATTTTTCCAACAGTATCTGCTCACTTCCCTTCTGTGTCACATTTTCCTTAATTCTCCCAATATTTCAAACTTTTTCATCATTGTTATATTTGCTATGGTGATCTGCGGTCAGTGATTATGACTCACCAAAAGCTCAAGCGATGTTTGGCATTTTTTAGCTCTATTTTTTATTTATTTTTATCTTTTTTAAGTTTATTGATTGAACTCCTCTCTATATCCAATGTGGGGCTCGAACTCACAACCCCGAGATCAAGAGTCACATGTTCCTCTGATTGAGCCAGCCAGGTGCCCCAGTAATTATTTAAATAATTAAATGTTATTATAGTATTCATATAATTAATAATTGTCATTATTTATATATCATATTAATATTTATATAATTAATAAGCCATAATTAAAGTATTTTAAAATTAAGGTATATACACTGGGATTTTTTAGACCTAATGCTATTGCATTTAACAGAATACAGTGTAGTGTAACATAACTGTTCTTACAATGCTAGTATTTACATGTATTGGCATGTATGTTTTATTTTATTGGTTTTTAAAATTTTTTAAAAGATTTATTTATTTATTTGAGAGACAGAGAGAGACAGCAGAGAGGAAAGGTCAGAGGGAGAAGTAGACTTCCTTCTGAGCAGGGAGCCTGATGGGGAACTCCATCCCCGGACTCTGGGATCATGACCTGAGCCGAAGGCAGGTGCCCAACCAAGCCACCCAGGTGCCCCTGTTTTTATTTTTTAAATATTTTATTTATTTGGGGGCACCTGGATGACTCAGTGGGTTAAGCATCTGCCTTTGGCACAGGTCATAATCCCAGGGTCCTGGGATCCAGCCCTGCATCACACTCCCTGCTTGGTGGGGAGTTTGTTTCTCCCTTTCCCTCTGCTGCTCCCCCCGCATGTGCTCTCTCTCTCTCTGTGTCAAATAAATAAAATCTTAAAAATTTTTGAGGGGCACCTGGTGGCTCAGTTAAGTGTCTGCCTTCGGCTCAGGTCATGGTCCCAGATTCTAGGATCGAGTCCCACATCGGGCTCTCTGCTCAGTGGGGAGTCTGCTTCTCTCTCTCCTACTCCTCCTGCTTATGTTCCCTCTCTCTCTGTCAAATAAATTAAAAATCTTTAAAAAGTTTTTCCTATAATTTATTTCAGAGAGAGATAGAGAGTACAAATGTGGTGAGGGGAGAGAGAGACAGAGAGAACCCCCAACTGACCCCATGGAACATGTTCCATCTCCAGATCCAGAGATCACGACCTGAGCCAAAATCAAGCCACTCACTTAACCTACTGAGCCTCCCAGGCCCCCTGTATGTCCAATACCGAGCAATGTGTCACAACCAACAGATCAGTTTCTTCTTAGGGGGAGCAGCAGGTCGAGGGAGAAGCAGGCTCCCCGCGGAGCAATGAGCCCAACGTGGGACTCAATCCCAGAACCCTGGGATCATGACCCAGGGAAGGCAGATGCTTAACCAACTGAGCCCCCCAGGTGCCCCCAGGTAACAGCTTCTTAGTGCAGGAAAGTAAACCTGATGAAGGGTGTGACCCTAACAAGCCCTGGGAGGCCAACGACGTCATGCGGGTCACTTTGCTGCCCTGCTGGCTTCCTGGCTCTGGCTCTGCCACCAGACCGGTAGTGTCCCTGGGCCGCGTCTGCCTCCCTCCGGTCCGGAGAGGCACCGGCCTGGAGAGCCGGATGCCAGCATGGAAAGCGTGTGCCTGCTCTGTTCGATATGCAAACAGGCCCCCAGCAGTAAGCGGCTACGGAGCACCCGCTTGTCTTTGGCAGAGAGTAGATGCTCAGTAAATACTTGAATCAATGACTTCATCTTTACAGCAAGCTCCTCTCATTTCCCAGCGGGGAACCCTGAGGCCCAGCGAAGTGCTAGGACCTGACGGGGTCACCTTGGCCACGACAAGCTGGGGATTCGGCCCTGTTCTTCCTGCCCTCAAGGCTATGCCCTTAACCACTCCCAAAGGGGCCTCCCTGAGCTTCTTCCCCTGTTGTCACTCCAGGACCACGAGACACCCCTTCAGCCCTCCAGCGCAGGGAAGCACCATCTCCTGGCTCTCCGGAGGTCCTGGCTTGGCCCCGCCCTTCTTGCTGGCCAGGTGCTGTGTGAGCACCTCCTCTTCCCAGCAGCCGGGTTAGCTGCTAAAAGGACCAACAGGTACAGTAGAGATGAATGTGCAGAAAGGAGCCAGGCGCTGGGTGTGAGCAGGTGCCGGGGGGCCAAAGCTCAGGTGGGCGGGAAGGGGGAGGCAAGCGCCAGGCTCTCGGTTTGGCCAAGGGAGAGGCAGGGACCTCTTCTATGCCTTTATTTATGAAATGCTTCTTGAATGGATACAAAGCTAGTGTCTATCTGTAGGCAGGGGGAGAGAGTTAGTGTGCGCCTCCCACCCCACCCTCCCTGCCGTGGGGGCTGAAGCCGGGAGAGGCTTCATCCTTCCCTCCACCTTGGCTGTGATGAGCCCGGAGAGGCCGTGGGGTGGGAGGGGTTCAAGGGCAGTTGGAGGTAAGGGGGAGCTGGGAAGGCCCAGGACAGAGCCGGCCTCTCCTGCAGGGACAGACTTCCCCAGGCTTGCAGGTGGGCGGGCAGACGGGTGGGAGGTTTGCTTCTCCCCCAGTGCAGTGGTTTCAAGTGGGTAGTGGGGAGGAGGAACTTCTCCGGGACTGTCTCCTGCCTCCCCAATCCAGGGTCTGGAGCATCCTCTTCGGGGTCCTTCTCAAGGGAGGGTCCACTGCGGTGACTTCTCTAGTCCCCTCAGGCATGTCTGCCTGCCTGCCCTGGGTCCCAGGGGGCACTGCCCTCCGTACTTAGGGTTGGGGGCAGGGAGCCGGCCTCAGTGGTGCCCGAGGCGGCTGGTATGCCATCCCAGGCTGGAGCCACCACTATGTCCACACTTCGAGGGGCATCACGCCTTCCTTGCTCCCCAGGGGCGGCAGCAAATTTTCTTCCTCCAGGAACTTGAGGGGAAAGTGGACCAGGTGACCCTGGACCTGGGTGAGCTCAGACCTGGCCAGAGGTGGGCTGACCGTGGCCAGGGGCTCTGCGGCCACGTATTCCCGGAGTGCCCGCAGGGAGCGGGTGGCGTTGGATGGCAGGCAACGGAAGATCTGTGGGCGGGGGGCAGGGGGCATAGAAGCCAGTGAGGCTTGGAGAGACTCTGCCAAGAGTCCAAAAGCCCAACTGGGCTGGACACCCCCAGTTCTCACACCACAGCCCCCCACATTGACCCCGAGCTGCTGAACCCCATGATCTGCCCCCCACACTTTCACCTCTCTTCTGAGAATGGCTCAGTGGTGGGGCTCTCTCCATCCTACCCTGAACGAGACAATCCATGCATTTCCACACAGAGACCCCCCTCCTCACCCCTTGCCCCGGCACCCACCTGCTCATAGATATTGGCATTGTTCTCTGCTGTGTCTTGCCACAGCTGGAAAAAGTCATCACAGACAGGATCTCGGAGGTCCAGATCCGGCCGGGCATCTGCCCCAAGAATCACACTACAGGACAAAAGGGTGCCCACAAGGTCAGATTAAGATCCTTGGAGAACCCGGGACACCTGGGTGGCTCAGTCAGTGAAGTGTCTGCCTTCGGCTCAGGGCCCTGGGATCGAGTCTACATTGGGCTCCCTGCTCAGTGGGGAGTCTGCTTCTCCCTCTGCCTCTGCTGCTGCCCCTGCTTTTGTGCTCTCTCTGACAAATAAGTAAATTTAAAAATCTTAAAAAAAAAAAAAAAGGATCCTTGGAGAACTTGACTGCTGGAAAAGTCATTTTGTGCCTACCCAAGTAATTCAAAATAAACACACTGTTAAATAGTAAAATAAGGGCAAGCGGGCCCAACAGAGTTTTAATCTGTCTCCTCTTTGACCACTAACTTGATGCTTTACAAAAAAAAAAAAAAACAAAACTATTTTTAGAGTATTTGCTTCTTATCTTTTTGATAGCCCTACTTGGCCCTGAGTCAGATCGGGAACTCCAGTGCTACTTACGGGTAGTAAGCCATTCACACACCTCCCCAGAAGGCAGGCCAGCCCCCTCCCGACCTCTTCCTCCCCCGCAGCACCCTGTCCCACTCTACCTGAAGCAATGCTTCCGCAAACTCAAGGCAAACCTGCCCGCCTGATAATCCCTGCCATCCATGAGGGAGGGCTCCATCTCTGTGTCCTGGATCAGCACGGCTAGCTCACTGTCCCGCTTGCCCAGCAAGCTACGGTCATTGATGTTTGCAGAGCCTAGGACAGGTGCAGGACACGCTGTGTCTGCCTGAGCCCCAGGGGGGACCCTCTACCAGAGGACCAGCCAGTGTCCTTCACCCCATCCCCCACTGCTGGGCCTGGCTCCACACCCCACCCCTCCTCTTGCTGCCAGGGGTCCTGATCCGGGACTGACCAATGATGACCGTCCGGTCATCCGCGATGAGCATCTTGCTGTGGATATAGATGAGCTCTGAGACCGGGTGTCCACCCAGCTCTCCGTGGGTGCGCAGCCCACAGATGGACATATAGTCCCGCCACGCTGTCCCCACTGAAAGAAAGATGGGGGAGGGGATGAGGTAACAGGTGCCCTCTCGTGCTGATGGAGCCCTGTCCCAGGTACCCCCCACTTCAAAAGGCCTAGAGCTAAGTCTGCATGCGTCTCCCTGCAGCCCAAGACTACCTGCAGTTTCAGAGTAGTAGCAGCCCCAGAACCATGCGAGGAGAGGCTCCCCTGCCTGGTGGTCCGGGGCCTAAACCCCCCACCCCCAGCACTCACTGGCTGCTTTGAGGCGATGTAGGATGGAGTACTCCCCACGGCACAGGGTCCTGCGGAAAAGAGTGGGTGAGGGAGGGGGAGGCTAGGGGATGTCAGGAGAATGGTGGACCTCAAAAGTCCAGCAGAAAGGGAGCGGGACAGACTCAGGGCAGGGGCACGGATGGGTGGCCATGGGGGGGGTCACCTGTAGGTGAAGTGCAGAATGGCCTGGATAGAATTCCCACCACCTGTAGTGATGTCACCCTCGAAACCGGGCAGCAGGGGCAAAAGAACGTAGACTCGGAAGCACTGCCCATGTCTGGGGAAGGGGGCGGAGTCAGAGGCGGGGCCAGACACAAACCACGCCCCTCCTGGTTTAAACCACGCCCAGACGCCCATCCTGCCGCCAGTCCGCCTTACTTGTGGGCCTTCAGGATTCTGTCCACAATCTCATCGCCCACCTTGTTGAGAACGGTCCGCCCATCCGAGCAGCTAATGAAGAACTGATTCTGAGGCAGGGACCCAAGACAGGCATCAGCCGCCAGGGCCCTGCCCGGTTCCCTCCGCTCGGCGCCAGCCCCATCTCGAGGTTCCGGCCCACCCCGGGGTTTCACACCTCTCCAGGCCCAGCCACACCAGCCCTCCAGGACTGATCCCACAGCTATCCTCAGTCCCTCTCCTCAGACGCCCCCTCCCTTCCCTGTCCCCCGACCCCCGTCAGACCTCGATGTATAGAAAGTGCTGGCTCTCCCTGATGGTGTGCAGGTAGGCGTTGAGGATAGAGTTCTCCAAAGTCCCTGCTGACCAGCGGTCCACAGACCGCAAGACCTGGGGGGACAAGGAATAGGATGTGGCTCCTGACCGCAGGAGAGCAGTCTGGGCAGCTCTCAGGTTTGGGGCAGTGGGCTGAAGGGAGGGAGGAGTAAGGACAGGTTGAAAGGGGAGCCTCACCTGCACGGTGGTGCACTGCCCCCCGGGGAGCGTGAAGGGGAGCTGGTCTGCTGTGCTGGTGGATTTGGGCAGCAGGTAGGGATACATGGGTGTCTTATACTTGGCCTTGGTCATCTGAGGTGGAGGGATGGCTGTCAGCGGGAGGTAGCTCCTTCCCACCACCAGCACCCCCAGGACAGAGTGAGCACCTTGGTGAAGTTCCAGCGTTGGATGAAGTGCCGGGCCAGGTCCCGGGCGGGGAGACCATGCACAGCCACCCCGACGTCCCGCCATGGCATCCGGGGCATGGTCTCCCTGTCAATGAAATCTGTGGGTCCCGGGAGAATCAGGGGCAAGGCCAGGGATGGTCTCTTGGGGAGGGTTCCGACATCCCCAAGCGCTTCCGGCTCCGACAAGGAGCCGATCAGAGGGAAGGCCACGTTACCCTTGACCCAGCTCCTCCCATTCATAGCCCCCACTCGGACATCTGCCCCTACTCCCTTGTCCTGGGGGCTATGGAGGAGGGGACCCTCACCCTCAAAAGGCCGGTCCAGCTGTACCCAGTCCTTCGTGATAAGATTGCTGTAGTCTTTGCCCAGCCAGAAGAATTGATTTTGTGAGAGGTCTGGGCTGCCTGGAGAGTCGGAGCCCGGCGGGGGAGGCTGTAGGGGAACACACCCAAGCCGGGGAGGGGGCAAGGAGAGGTCACAGGGAGCCATACAGAGCCAGGGCCCAGGAGGAGAGAGGGGCACTGATGCGAAACAGAGAGACATAGAGAGTAAGAGTGACACAGATGGTTCCCCCCAGCCCTCAGTGGCATTGGATGTCCTAGAGGAGCGGGGAGGGGTCTGGGGGCGGGGAGGGATTGGGTCTACTTCCCAGCAGCTTCCTGGGGCCCCAGTAAGAGGAACCCCGTGGTGGGCAGTGCCTGGAACGGGTGGAGAGGAAAGGGTGTGCATTGATGCGGTGTTTAGGGGAGCTTGGGAAGGCCTTGGCGATTACCTGTGGGGCCGCTGGCCCGGATGGGTCCCCGAGGTCAGTCAGGCGATAGTGCAGGTCATCCCAGCGGCCATAAGCGAGGTCCAGCCCCCCCAAGAAGGCCACTACTTGGTCCACAACCAAGAGCTTCTCATGATGGGCCCACAGGGTCACCTGGTCTGGGTGGCGCATGACCTGCCGCAGGTGGGGGAGAGGGGTCAGGAGGGTGGGCTCTGGTGAGGGGAGAACCGAAGCGCCAGGAGGGAGGATAGGAAGATGGAAGAATGAGACATTCATTTGAGGACAGGGAGAGTTGGGGGCTGGGAAGCCTGGAGGGTAGGGCTGCAGTTGGGGGGGGGGTGTCTCTGACACCTGAGTCACCTTTATGTTGTGATGCAGCAGCATTAGGGCTCTCTTGCTATAGCCACTGTTAATGCCCAAGGCCAACTCCACTTCCTTAAACAGTAGGACAGACACACGGACACCCTCCTCCTGGTGGTGGGGGTGGGGTGGGGGGGTGGGGGTGGCAGTGTGGCCATCAGATCCTAATGCCCTTTGCACGATGGCCCCTTTGCACCCTCCCAAACCCTGCCCCATGCTCGGGGTTGCTGTGTGAACCCCCACTCAGCCTGGACAGCCTCCACACTTACACCCAGCCATGGTGCTTGTGGCAAACTTGGCAATGGGCCAGCTGTTCACCTGTCCACCGGCTTGTCCATGTGCGCAGCTCCTTGCCTGCCTGTCACTGTCTACTCGCCCACGTTCCCCACCATGTACTTACCCCCCTTCTGTGCCACCCATCCTGCATCCACCCACTGCATCCCTGTTGGCACCCCCTCCGACTGCCTATCCTTCTCTCTGTCCCCATTCCCACCATCCCTCCGTCCACTGGCCCCCACTCGCCATCATGGTCTGCACGTCCAGTGACACCTACAGATGCCCGGACGTGGCAGCCACTGCAGCGATGTTAGTCCAGTGAGAAAGGCAACATACATCCGCCCCCAGCCCCTGATGAAACAAAGCCTAAAGGGCACTGGGAGAGACATCTACACTGGCTCCAGGAGAAGCATTCCCTACCTTCTCCCACACTGCAGTCTATTCTAAACCACCCCCCCCCATGGGCCGCCCCCTCATGCCTCCCCTCCAGCCTGACCCCTCTCCTCACCGCCTTCCTCTTGAGCATAATGTCCAGTCTCCAGTCATCTGAATGGGCAGGACGCTTCAGGTAAATTTCCGGACTCAGCCTGGGATTGGGGCCGGAGGTCAGAAGCAAGCTAAGCCTTACCCAACCAGCAGCCACTCCCCCACCCCTCCCTCTGTGGCCCGTAAGCTGATCCCCGGCAGGCCCGACCCTGCCCCTTCCTGTTTGAGCTCTTCCCTTACTCACCACCAATCTGTGATGAAAATCTCCTCTTGAGCTCTCAGGATGGCATCCGCCACAGCGGCAAAGTAACCCGCCCCATTCACAAACCTGGGGGGAGGCCAAGCCAAGGAAGTCAGGGGAGTCAGAAGCCAGAAAGCTCTGGAGAGAAGACCGGAGGACAGCCACGGCTCAGAGGTGATAGCAGGGTCAGTCAAAGATCAAGAGTGATCAGAGCAGTCAGATGGATTATCAGATGTATCCAAGTGGGACAGACTTGCCAGTACAAGCTAAATAAAATTAGAAACCACAAAAGACACAATAAACGAAAGAAGATAACGACTAGAAGCATTAGTATGCCATATGTAAAGAGTTGTAACAAATCAGTAAGAAAAAGACATACAAGCAAACTGAAAAGTGGGCAAAGAATAAGAACTGACAGTTCATGGAGGAAATTAAAATGCTCAACCATACAAGAAGAGGTTCAATGTCACTAGCGAGGAAGAAAATTAATAATAAGATAAAATAACAGGTTTTGGGAAGCCTGGGTGGCTCAGTGGGTTAAGCCTCTGCCTTATGCTCAGGTCATGATCTCAGGGTCCTGGAATGGAGCCCCACATCAGGCTCTCTGCTTGGCAGGGAGCCTGCTTTCCCCGCCCACCCCCACTGCCTACCTCTCTGCCTACTTATGATCTCTGTCAAATAAATAAATAAAATCTTAAAAAAAAAAAAAAAGAATAGGTCTTTAATCCACGAGATTAGCAAAAATAAAGACCACTGATAACTTGCAATATTAACACGTGGGGAAGTGAGCATTCTCACGGCTACGGGAATACACATGGGTTACAGCCTTCCTAGAGGACAGTTTGGCGGTATCTCCGGGAATATCGAGCACACATGTTCTCGAATACCAATAAATGCACAGAGTCCTTCTATTTCTAGGAATGCAACCTATTAAATGCTTAGACAAAAGCTGGGTTCACTGCGGCATCGTTTAAAATGAGGAATAACCAGGGCACCTGGGTGGCTCAGTCAGGGAAGTGTCTGCCTCCAGCTTGAGTCACCATCAGGGCTCCTGGGACGTCCCTGCTCAGCGGGGCATCTGCTTCTCCCTGGCCCTCTGCCACTCCCCCACTCTTGCTTGCACACGCACACCGGCTCTTTCCCTCTCTCAAATAAAAAAGATCTTAGGGGTGCCTGGGTGGCTCAGTGGGTTAAAGCCTCTGCCTTTGGCTCGGGTCATGATCTCAGGGTTCTGGGATGGAGCCCCGCATGGGGCTTTCTGCTCAACAGGGAGCCTGCTTCCTCTCTTTCTCTGCCTGCTCTCTACCTACTTGTGATCTCTGTCATATAAATAAATAAAATCTTAAAAAAAAAAAAAAGAAAAAAAGAAAGATCTTAAAAATAAAATAAACAATCTAAATGTTTAATCCCTGAGGCACCTGGGTGGCTCAGTGGGTTAAAGCCTCTGCCTTGGGCTCAGGTTGTGATTCCAGAGTCCTGGGATCGAGCCCCACATCAGGCTCTCTGCTCATTGGGAAGCCTGCTTCCTCCTTTCTCTCTGCCTGCTTCTCTGCCTACTTGTAATCTCTGTCTGTCAAATAAATAAATAAAATCTTTAAAAAAAAAAAACAAATGCTTAATCCCTAACACACAAATTAAGTGAAGGAAAAATAAATGACAAAACCAAGTGCAGGATCTCATTTACATGTAAAACAAACAGCAGGGGTGTCTGGGGAGCTCAGTGGGTTAAGCCTCTGCCTTGGGGGGGGAGTTGTGGTCCCAGGGTCCTGGGATCAAGCCCTGCATCGGGCTCTCGGCTCAGGGGGAAGCCTGCCCACCACCACCACCACCCCCACCCCCGCCCCCACCTCTCTGCCTACTTGTGATCTCTGTCAAATAAATAACTAAAATCTTAAAACAAAACAAAACAAACGCTAACATACATATAAGTCTACCAAAGTATGCTGGAAAAGAGCTAAGAAGATAAACACGATACTATTGTGAGGACTACTTCTGGGGAGAGAAATGGGCTGCTGGGAGGCGGGTAGAGAGAAGTGGGGCTGAGCACAGAGGGTTGTGCAATGAATGGAAACTTACATGCTTAACGTGCTTCCACGTCACTTGAATTCTTATTTATTTCACTTATGTATTTTTTTAGGATTTTCTCTTTTGAAGCAATCTCTATGCCCAACGTGGGGCTCGAACTGACGGCCATGAGATCAAACATCGCATGCTCCCTGCACTGAGCCAGCCAGGCGCCCCTTGACATTCTAATAACTAACAGTTTCGTAGGATGGTGAAGAGCGGGGTCTCAGCCCCGAGGCTGCCGGGATTTGAATCCTGGCTCCACTGTTTACAGGCTGTGTAACCTTGGGCAAGGACCCTCACAGGGTTCGCCTGACGCCTTCATAACACACATAAAGCACGTAGGACAGTTCCCAGCACACAGTAAGTACTACGTGAGTATAAGCCATTAGTTCTGGCGTTAAAAAATAAATGTTTGCAGCCCGTCCAAGAAAACAAGGCTTCCCCAACTCCCTCCCTGCCTGTGATGTAGTTTAGCTGCCTCTGCTCTTTCCAGCTCCTGCCTCGGGCCATCCTTGTCCTCAAGGCTGCTGCCTCCTGCAAGCCTGTCCTGATATCCCCATGCAGGGCCAGAGGCTCCCCTTCTGTGCTCGGTACCCCCACAACTACCTCTGGAATGGCAATCTGTCATTGCTTCATGATTGAATCAGCTACTGGGCTGGCTTCTTTCTCCTGCCACTGGGCCGGGCACAGAGTAGG
This sequence comes from Mustela lutreola, assembly GCF_030435805.1. NCBI lineage: Eukaryota > Metazoa > Chordata > Mammalia > Carnivora > Mustelidae > Mustela > Mustela lutreola. The sequence continues at coordinate 59,643,561 of NC_081304.1, read as the reverse complement.
TGCTTAGAAAAGGTTTATTGAATGCATGAATGAATCAGAGAGTTTTGAAGAGATCCTAAGGCACAGAGAGGGACAGCATGGCAAAAAGGCAGGGGGGGGGTGGTCACAGGAGGTCAGAGATTGGGTCAGAGGAGATTAGCGAGTAAGGAGAGTCAGAGAGGTCAGAGGGAGATTAGATATCAGTGTGGTTAGAGGGCAGCTGGTCAAGGAGACCAGAGAAGCCGCAGGGGGTGGAAAGCAGAAGAGGTTCAAGGACTCAGAAAACAGCAAGTGGGCCCAGAAGCCCACAGACAAGCTCTGAAGGGACGTCAGTGTCTCACCACCGGGCCAGGGTCCCAGGCCGGGGCGGGGCGTAGCTGTCATGTCGGTGCAGCTGTATGAAGTCCCTGCCCGGGCCCTGTGCCAGCTCCGTGATCTCCTGGCCCCACCACCGTGCCTGCCGGTAGCTGCCACACTTGAGAATCAGGGACCTGAGCAGGAAGAACAAGGGGGGCCTCAGCCACCTCCCCTCTCCGGCTGTCTCCTCCTTCCCACTTCCTGCCTTAGTCCCTCGTGCCCGACTCCACCCGGACGAGGCATGTCTCTGCCTTCTGCACGGCTGGGTCGCAGGCATGGAGCTGGGGGGCAGACCAGGCTCTCCGATTTGTCGGACGAGAGAGTGAACGGAGGAATGGATGGAGAGCCATTTCCCTCTGTCCGAGCCTCCTACTCACCGCCGCCCTCCCTGAGCCCAGCCGCTACGAGTTCCCAGACATGTGGCCAGACCAGTTCCCTGGTTCCAAATCAAGGCCAGCTCCAGGGGCTGGAAATCCGTCCCTTCCTTCCACTCGCTCTCCCTCCCAGGTGTCCGTCCTCGGCCTCCCCCACCACCCCTTGTGGCCCTACCTGTGGGAGGTGTCGATCCTGACCCCATAGCGGGCCTCTGTGCTCCTTTTCCCCACGCGCACCTCGAAGCCAGGGTCGAAGAGCTGAACAAAGGAGATGGCGCCCGTCTCGAGGCACATGTACAGCAGGAAGGAGTCCTTCACCACCAGCCACCTGGAGCGGAAGGGCTCCGTCCGTTCCTCCCTGCCTGTGGGATCTCCTTCCTCACCCCTCCCTCCCGAACACGGCCTGGCGGGTCCGCTCCGGGACCCACCTCTTGGACCAGCGGTAACACACTTGGTCTCGGCCACAGCACGTGAGGCCAGGGACTCGGTGGCCTCCAGAGCGCTTCCGGATCACTCCCTCCCTGTGGGGAAAATCAGGAGAAGATGGTCCAAAAGGAATCCAGAGCCCCCCTCCCGCCCTCTCCCTGCAATGCTCTCCCCACCCTCCTGTGGGTTTGCTGGCTGTGGGGTGATGGGCATCGGACACTCACAGTCCTTTCGAGCCAAGGTCTGGGATAAAGGACAGCCGGCTGACTTCCAGGAATTCTGTCTGCAGAGGAAGACAATGGCTCAGAGGAGAGACTTCGCCTTTCAGCAGACCCAGGGCCTCTGCCACATGAGGGTCTGATGATACTGTTCCACCTGGAACGGCACAAGGGCCCAGTCCCCGGGGCCTTACCATGGCATGGTAGTTGCGGTAGAAAGACATGGTCAGGAGGCGGTTAAGGTAATTCTCCAGGTACTTCTGAAGCAGGGATGAGAGACAGAGACAGATGGGACCAGAGCCATTTTTGCACACCAGAAGCCTTCCCCGCCAGCCTGGTGTCTGGTCGCACCTGTTTGCTGGATGCATGTCTGCTGGAGCCCTCGGGACCCACGCGTGGTAAAGAGGGTATCTCTCTGTCGGCTGCTTCCCGGGCTGGAAGGTGGGCCACACCAAAGCTGTGGATGAGATCGGGGAGGAGGATCAAGAAGAACCAGGAAGCGGAGAGCCTGGATTCCTGCAGCCCTAGGTATGGGATACTGGGGGAGGACTGGAGGCTGGCAGAAGGCCCCCGATCCTAAGAACAGAGACAAGAAAAGGAGCGAGGCTGCCAAGGGCATTTTGGGCATCCAGCCCGGCTGAGCTACTGGCACAGAACCACGGACAGGGTGAGCTGGGCTGGGAAGGTTTCCTGGTAACCGGGGTCAGGGGAGGGGGCCCCGGGGGCCAGAGCTGGGATGGGAAAGTATCGGGGACAGAAGTATGGGTGGCTTGGAGGGGCGTGGAGACAGGCAGAAAACGGTACTGGGGGTTGGGTCAGGGGCTGCCCGTGCTGCCCCAGGGTGGGGGCTCCTGTCCTTGACAGGAAGCGGGAGGGTCCCCTTACCGCGCCAGAGGAAGCAGACTCATCAAGACTTTGTGTCTCAGGAGGTCCCGGTGCAGCTCCTGAAAATGCCGGAACTTCTTCTTGGTCGTCCAGGTAAAGGCGCCATGCGTCAAACGGACAGAGTACAGGGTGCAGGTTCCCACCTGGGAGTACGAGGGAGGGACTGAACGTTTGTCCCCTCGTTGGGCAGCAGCCCTCCCTTTGCCCAGCTCCCTGGCGCCCGCCCAGCCACCTTGGAGCCACTGGTGTATCTTTCAGTGCCCACCACTTGGGCCGTGACGGGGACTCCAGGGGCGAACACCAAGGGGCGCATTTTCAGAGGCTGCAGGTCGTAGATGGCCAGAAACGGGTGCATCCGGTCAGCTAGGAGGAGAGAAGGTGTTAGTGCGGGACCCCGGGAGTTCTCCGCCCCTCTCCTTCCCGACGGCCCTGCTCGCTGCGAACCTGGGTCCTCTCCCTCCTTCAGAGTGTCTAACTCATCGGGCTCCATATGCAACTGGCTGGAGTCCAGGTCGTCCCCAGAGGAGAACAGGCTCGCGGGGGTCGCCGCCATCCTAGGAGCATGGGGAGGCCTCAGGGAGGTGATCTGCCCTGCAGCCCCGCCCTCCCCCTCCCACTGGAGCCCCTCTTCTCCTTCAGTTCGCAACGAGACGCGGACCCGCCTCTGACCTCCATCCGGTACCCGGGTCCCGCATCCAAAATCCCTCGGCCCCGCCTCCCGGCCCGACCCGGCGCGCCCAGGAACTCCCGCCACGCCGCGGGGGCTCCCGAAGCGGGCCGGAGCAGACGCCGGGCCAAGGGGGGGTGGTCCCTGGGGGACTCAGGCCAGGCCCGGCCGCACGCGAGAGGGGGTCCCGCGGGAATGAGGAAGTGCGCGCGCCCCGCCCGGGAGGAAAAACCCAAATCTCGGCAGAGACCGCAGCCCCGCGGGCACCGAGTGCCGACCCCGCCGCCTCCTCCCCCGCCCCGGGTCGGGGCCCTCCGCCGCGCCCCTCCCCGGCCCCTCACCCGCAGCCCGAGCCGGCGCCCGCGCGGGTCCGCCAGCCGAGGGAGCGGCGCAGCAGCGGGGCCCACACCCGGGCGGCCGGGGAGGGGCGGGGCGGGCGATCGGGGCCGGCCCCCCCGGGGGCGGGCCGCCCGGCCTTACCTCCGTGCCCGCCCCGTCGGCCCTGGCCCGCCCCCGCTGCCTGCACGCCCCGCGCCGTCAGTCCGAGCGCACGCGCCGTCCCCCGGCGGGGCCCGCGGCCTGCCCCTTCCTCCCCGCGCGGCCGGCGAGGGCTGCGGGGGGGCGCGGCCCCGGCTCGGGAGCGTGCACCGTGCACTGCGCACTGGCCCCGGGCGGGACTCTGCGCAAAGCCGCTCCCTGGGGACCGCCGGGTGGGGGGGCGAGCCTGGACGCGCTGAGGTTCCACGAGGCAGGATGTACCGTGGTTCCCGAAGTGCGGGTTTCCTTATCTGTCCTCTTGACGGACCTCTGGGCTGTTCCAGTCTCTTGCGACAGAGCGTCCGGAAACACTCCTGCCGCGGCCTCGCGGGCAGGTGCGGTTCCCACTCTCGGGGGACAGCTGGAGTGCAGTGGGTGGGTCGGCGTGTAAGTCGGAGGGTTGGGTGTGTAAGTCGGAGGGTCGGGAGTGTAAGTCGGAGGGGTCGGTGTGTAAGTCGGAGGTCGAGTGTGTAAGTCGGAGGGTCGGTGTGTAAGTCGGGGGTCGGGTGTGTAAGTCGGAGGGTGGGTGTGTAAGTCGGAGGGTCGGCGTGTAAGTTGGAGGTCGGGTGTGTAAGTCGGAGGGTCGGATGTGTAAGTTGGAGGGTGGGTGTGTAACTCGGCGGGTCGGGTTTGTAAGGGTATTTTAACGTTACTAGAAACTGCCGAACTGGTTTCCAAAATGGTCGCTCTGCTCTTGCGCAGCCCAATCGAGGCATGTTGGTCCAGCTCTCCCAGCGCACCGGCAGCGTTAGATGCTGTCAGTCTTTTCAGTGTTGGCCATCCAGTGCGCATGCACTAGCTGTCACCGGAGTTTTCTCTGCGTGTGTCTGATGCTTCACGAAGGTGACCATGTTTCATGCACTCGTTGGCCACTTGAATATCTTCTTTTGCAAATTGTCTGTTCCACTCTATTGCTAATTAAAAAACAAAACCACGTTGTCTTATCATTGAATCACACATTCTTTATATATTTGGTATTTTTACTTTTTTAGGTGCACTCCAGCCCAGCCTGGGGCTTGAACTCAGGATCCTGAGATCAAGGGTGGCAGGCCCTACCAACAGAGCCAGCCGGGTGCCCCTGTATTTAGGATGGAAATCCTGTATCAGACACATGTAAAACATATACTTTTTCACTGAATGGGGCATATGTGTTTCAAATAACGGTGCTTCTGGGGCGCCGGAGTTGCTGAGTGGCTTAAGCATCTGCTTGGGCTCAGGTCATGATCCTGGGATCCTGGGACTGAATTCTACATTGGGCTGTTCCTCTGCGGGGAGCCTGCTTCTTTCCTCTCCCTCTGCTCCTCCTGCTTTCTCTCTGTCAAATAAATAAAGTCTTTAAAAATGATAATAATAAAAAATAAAAAGTAAAATAATGGTGCTCTTTAAAGAGAATAAATATTTTTATTTCGATTGATTTGTGGTAATGTACTGTTATTCTGCAACCGAAGCAAATACAGTGTAAAATGGTGCGGCCCCCTTGGAAGACAGTTCCTCAAAATGTTAAGCGTTGAGTGATACATCATCAAAAGAGTGTGGCACTGGCACAAAAACAGACCAATGGGACAGGGTAGAGAGCCCAGAATTAAACCCGCATCCGTATGGTCAATTCATGCACGGCAAAGGAGGCCAGAATATCCAGCGGGAAAAAGTTGGTCTCTTCAGTAAATGGTGCTGGGAAAACTGGACAGGCCCATGCAAAAGAATGAAGCCGGACCACTTTCTCACACCACAGTCAAAAATAAACTCAGACCAGATGAAGGATCTAAATCAGAGTTACCGCCTGAGAGGGCGCAGGCAGTGAGGTCTCTTTCTTGATGCATCTTCCAAGGCAAGGGAAACAAAAGCAAAAATAAACTACAGGGACTTCCTCAAAATAAGAGGTTTCTGCACAGTAAAGGAAACACCAAACTAAAAGACAACCTGCTGAATGGGAGAAGATATTTGTATATGGTAGATCCAATAAAGGGTTAATATCCAAAATCTATGAAGAGTTTCTTTGGGGCGCCTGAGTGGCTTAAGTTGGTTAAGTGTCTGAGTCTTGATGTCAGCTCAGTTCTTGATCTCGTGGTCTTGCTTGGTCCAAGCCCTTTTTGAACTCGGGCTCCATGCTGGGCATGGACCATGCTCAAAAACGAAAACAAAAAACAACATGTACAGCTCAACACCAAAAACGACAATCTGACTTAAATATGGACAGAGGACCTGCACAGACATTTTCCCCCAAAAAACTTGTAGATGGCCAAGGGATACATGGAGATGTAGATGGTCCACATCACTTAGTCATCAGGGAAATGCAAATCAAAACCACAGTGAGATGCTACCTCACAGCTGTCAGAATGGCTAATAGGAAAAAGAGAAGAAAAAAGCAAGCATTGGGGAGGATGCAGAGAAAAAGGACCCCTCGTACTCTGTTGCTGGGAATGTAAATTGGTGCAGCCACTGTGGAAAACAGCATGGGGGTTCCTCAAAACACTGACAGTAGAGCTGGGTGCGTGATCGGGTAATTTCACTGCCGGGTGTTTACCCGGAGGAAACGAAAACACCAATTTGAAGGTAGACGCACCCTTATGTTTATAGCAACGTTATTTACAACTAAATGTCCATTGATTGATGAATGGATAAAGATGTGGTACACACACACATACACACACACGGGAATGTTACTCAACCATAAAAAAGAGTGAGATCTTGCCGCTTATAACAACATGGATGGGTCTGGACGTTATAATGCTACGTGAAACAAGTCAGAAAGAGACAAACATCATGTGATTTCACTTATATGCAGAATTTTTAAAATAAAATGAACAGGGATGTCTGGGTGGCTCAATTAAGTGTCAGACTCTTGATTTCGGCTCCGATCATGATCTCAGGGTCAGGCTCCACACTGGACATGGAGCCTGCGTAAGATTCTCTCTCTGCAGAAGTGCTGGGCGGCTTAGTCGGTGAGGCGTCTGCCTGAGGCTTGGGTCATGATCCCAGGGTCCTGGGATGGAGCTCCTCATAAGCTCCCTGCTTAGTGGGGAGTCTCCTTCTCCCTCTCCCTCTGCCTGCTGCTTCCCCTGGCTCCTTCTCTCTCTCAAATAAATAATCTTTTTTAAAAAATTCTTTTTCTCTCCTTCTGCCCCCCAACATTCTCTTTCTCCCAAAACCAGGATGGACAAAGCATGAACAAATCCATAAATACAAACCACTGGCTGTCAGAGAGTGTCGGGGTGGGGGCAAAGTGGGTGGCAGGGAGTGGGAGGTCCAGGCTTCCTGCTATGGAAGGACGAAATCATGGGGATGACAGGTTCAGCACGGGGATCACGGTCAGTGAGACTGGAACAGAGTCTCATGGTGGTGGGTCATAGTTACACTTGTGAGCACAGTGTGCTGTACAGACCCGTCTGGTCACTGTCTGATCCCCTAAAACTAAGGTCACATTGTGTGTCAACTATACATCAGTCAAAAGAAAGACAGTTAGGGGCACCTGGGAGGCTCAGTTGTTTAGGCAGATGACATTTGGTTTCTGCTCAGGTCATGATCTCAGGGTTGTAGGATTGCGCCCAGTGAAGGGCTCCGTGCTCAGTGGGGATTTACTTGAGATTCTCTCTCCCCCTCCCTTTCTCCTGCTTGCTCTCTCTCTTCCCCTAAAATAAATACAGAAGGGTGCCTGGGTGGCTCGATCAGTTAAGCGTCTGCCTTCGATCAGGTCCTGGGATTGAGCCCTGCATCGGGCCCCCTGCTCAGCGTGGAGACTGCTTCTCCCTCTCCCACTCCTCCTGCTTGTGTTCCCCCCTGGTTGTCTCTGTCAAATAAATAAATAAAATCTTGGAAAAAAAGAAAAGAAAAGAAAAGAAAAAAGTGGTATAGCCCCTACGGTGCAATACCATGCAGCCGTGGAAAGGAATCAAGCACTACCACTGGCCACAACAGGGCGACAGGAAACAGGGAGCGAAGCCAGACACAGCGGACCACACAGGGTAGGAATTCATGTACGGGAAATCCAGAGACAGGAGGTAGCTTAGTGGTGGCCAGCAGCCAGGGAGGAGAACAAGGCGGGGTGACTGGAAAGGGACGCAGGGTCTCTTGAGGGTGACGGAAATGTTATAAAAATTAGTCGCGATGTCTGCATGGCCGTACATATCGCAAAAACCACTGACTCATGTACTTTAAAAGGGTGAATTTTACAAAAGTATGTTGTGCATGCCCATAATAGTGATATTACAAAAAACACAAGGAAACTGCAGATATATAGAACTCGGGTGAATTTCAAAACCATTAAGCTGACAGAAACGGGACCCCAGAAAGTAACACCATGAGGCCCATTTATATGAAGTTCTGATTGGGGTGGCTAGTCTCTGGGTGTACACACTTGCTAAGACTCCTAGGACTGTACGTGGATGTGTGTATTCACGTGCATGGAGATTTGTACGTCCATCAAGCTGTTTGAGAAATATGAAACAGATTTCTGATGGTGGGGTATAGGCAGGGGTGCTTCCCATGCTGCGTGAGGCACCCCCAGGGAAGGGTAAGGTCATGTTCACACTGCTCTCTGGGGGTGGGGGGGCGTCCAGAGTCCTTGCCGCAGGTGCTCTGGGGCCCCAGGCCTGGCTGAAGGCATCATTGCCTGAAGGTCACCGAGGGGTTCAGAGGGGCCAGAGTCAGCCTGGCTGGGGTAGGCGTGACCTCGGGCAAGTTGCCCATCTCCGTGCCTCCAGCTCCTCAGCTGGGAGAGCAGGACAGCAGTAATGCCCGGCTCGAAGGATCGCGTACAGGCTGACACCAGGTGACGCGTACAAGTCCCTTGAATCTACCTGGACAGCGTCGTGCATCAACTAGGACTGTCCTCTGAAAAGGGGGCAAGAGATACCAGACCGTCCCACGGGAACCAAATGTTCCCCCACCCTGCAGGTCTCATTCTACAAAAATAGACCATTCTCTAAAATCTGACATCTCGGGCATCCTGGATTCTCATGCCAGAATACAAATGAGCCCCCCGCAGTGTACCGGCCAGCACCGGGTTTTCCAGATTTCCTGTGGCACGTCTTGCGTCCCAGCCCCTCCGTGTCTGTCTCTGCCATCCCTCCCTTTCCAGCGTCCTCCTGCTTCTCCCTGTAGGCCGGAGAGTGCCCCAAGTGACGGGGGCACAGAGGAGAGGTGTGTGACTGCGGTACCCGTCTACCTCTTCCCTCCTCCCTCTTCTTCTCCGCCACCCCCTGGCGCCTGTAATCACCAGGCAGTCTGAGGCTAAGTGGTAGTTTGGGCTGCACTGGGGGGGCTTGGAAGCCACACCCCTCCTCCTGGGGCCCCTCCTGGCCATTCCCCAGCATCCTGGTGGCCTCCACTGTTGAGATGGGTCTCAAGGGGGCATGGTGCTTCCCATGGTGTGGGTGCCGGAGACAGCGGGGGACTGAGAGACAAGCAGGTACGGGGGGAGAACGAGGAAAATGGGGGGCGCTCTCTCTCTGGGGAGAAAGGGAAATGTTCAAACCAGCGAAGGGAAAAGAATAATTTGTTTCCCGGGATGGGAGGTAGATTCTCCATAGGACTGGCCAGTGCAAAACGAGAAAGTGAAGCCCCCTGGTTAAAAAAAAAATTATGACCACCTCCAAGATGTAAGAGCAAAGCCTCCCAGCCACCCCCCGGGCCTTCTGCATTCTAGGCCACGTGCGACCACATAGGTTGCAGGCCATTGAACGCAGCCCCACTCTCTCCTCCTCTGTCCCGTCCCTGCCCCAGGATGCTCCCTTGGCCTCGTTTCTCCTCCTTGCAGGGAAGGAAGGGGAAGGCTGCCCCACAGCACCCTTCCTCCTCCTCCCATCCCCCGCAGGCCTGGATCCCGCGGCCCCTCCAGATCCAAATCCCAGCCCGGCTCCGGCCCCCATTGTGGCCGAGGGAGGGATACCCTCTTCCGGTGCCTACTTCAGCCGGAAAGCCCGACTCTCCTTCCGCCACCAGCTGCACGACCTTGCATCTGCCAACGACTCCACCATCTGATGGGGATGACCAGGGGCTGAACGTCCAGGACGCATTGCAACCTTCCCTCTCCAGACTTCTCCATGATCCGTCTGAGCCCATACCCTCGTAACCTTGTCATGAAATATACTTAGAGCTCACCCAGGGCTGCGTGCAGGGGAGCATGTGTGCGGGCTGGGGTGGTCTGCGGCCCAGGCCAGGAGGCCGGGTACTGGAGCGGAGGAGTGGAGGGCAGCCCGGAGCGGAGGGGCTGCGGGGCTGGTGACCATGTCGCCGCCGAACTCCCACGGAGCCCAGCTGGGGCTGGCAGAAGTGGGCGTGGGGTGTGCTGAGGTCCAGCTCGGAGCTGAGGGCAGCATGCTGTTGGGAGAGGCTGGAGGCCGGAGGGGACCGGGGAACCAGGCGGGGAAGCATATTCACTACTTCCTAGTGGGCAGGGCGGACACGTCAGTGGGCCAAGCAGAGAGCCCGCTCCTCTCACGGACGGGAGATAAACACTGAAGCGGGCAGAGAGGGCAACGGCTGCAGAGGAAATTACACGGTGCTGAGAGAGCGGGATGGAGGGCGCTGCTGGAATCAGGTAGTTGGGAAGGAGCTGCTCAGAAGGTGGCATTGGAGCTGGAACCCAAATGGTCAGGAGCCGAGTGGAAATCGGGAACCCCCGTGTCGTGTGGACTCTCAGTCACTGATGCTGACAGCAGGGTGGAGGCTGAGCACGAGAAGGCAGGCGCGATGGCCGGGAAGCCTCTACTCGGTTCTGTCTTGAACCTAAAACTGCTCTAAATTTTATCTGATGGGAGGCCGGGCCGGCTCCATCGGCGGAGCACACACGGGGCTCTTGGTCTCGGGGTCGTGAGTACAAGCTCCACGCTTGGGGGAGAGATGCCTTAAAAAAAAAAAAAAAGTTTATTTAAAAGAAAAAAATCAGGGAGGCTGAGTCCTGGGCAGGAAAACAGGAAGTGTAAGGGCAAAACCCGTGAGGTCCTAGGGAAGAGGAAAAAAGCCACTGAGCAGAGTGTCACAGAGGGGGTCATTGATGGGTGAGCTGGGTCACAGAGAGGAGCCAAGGTATGATCTTAGATGGAACAGCGAGACATCGAGGAAGATCAAGCAAGGGACGACACGCTCTCACTTACATGGAAAGTCACTCCAGTCGCTCTACGGACAAGGCTACAGGAGGGCAAGTGTGGCAGCAGCAAGGTCACGGACGGGCCCGCTGCTGGCTGGTGGCCAAGTCACAGTGGTGGCTGGGATGAAGACAGGGGTGTGCAGTGAGCACAGCAGAGCTGTCCAATCACTAGATCGTACGCCTGAAATTCCTGTCACATCACTTACGGGAGAGCGGCGTTCAGTTCAGACGGCAACAAGCAGACGGAGGTTCTAGGACCTACTGTCCAGCTCATAGGTTCAGCTCAGTGCGGAGTGCAGGGGACGGAGGAAGCTAGGATGCCTTGAGTGAGGGAGGACTGGGTAAACAGGTTTTGCAGAAAAGTCAAAAGTTCTCTGTGAGTTGTTTATTTTTTTAAAGATCTATTTATTTATTTTTTAGAGAAAGAGAGCTTGAGCAAGCAGGGGGGGGGGTGGGGGCAGAAGGAGAGGGGATCGTAGACTCCCCGCTGAGCACGGAGGGGACACGGGGCTCCACCCCAGGACCCCAAGGTCATGACCCCAGCCATGATCCAGAGTTGGACTTTTAAGTGACTGAGCCACCCAGGCGCCCCTCTCTATGGGTATTTTAAACTTGAGGTGCACATTTGGGTTCAGACGTCTTCCTTTGCTCTTTTGCACTTAGTGCAGGACCTCCCGCCTCCTTAGGAAGCCTCCCTTGTAGCCTCGAAAATCCCCCAGGGTAGGATCGTATTCTAGGACCAAGGTTTCCAACGAGGTTCCTACAGTTCCCTTATCCTCAGAGCTGGAGGGAAAACGGGCACCGTGACCACATGCACACACTGAGCTCCTCTGGGTCCCCTGCTTGAGTGGGGATGGCCGTGGGGGCCCAGACTCTGCCCTCAGCCTCCCACCCCAGCGGCTGAAGACCGGCTCACCATCACACCCCTGTGGGAATGACAGCTTTCAGGGCTGCCCCACAGCACTCCCAGCCCCACCCCCTTCTTCAACGCTAGCTGCAAACAAGGTCCACCTCTGTCCCCAAAGTGAATGCATCTCGCTGCTCCTCCTGACAAGATGAGGTGACACAGGTGAGTGTGGAGGGAGTGGACCATGAGTCTGGGCCAGAGATCCGAGGCCCTCTGGCCTTTGGGTCAGTAGCCAGACATGATGACAAGCAGGAGGCAGATCGAGGGGATGTGGCCCCGGGCCCAGGCAGGATTCTGACTTCCGCCCTGGGCTGGAACAGGGAAGGGGGTGGGCCGTTTGTTGGGAGCTCCCATTTCAACCATACCTTGGTGTCCTAAGGACCTGGTACAGTGGAGGAAAGGGAGTGTGGGGGAAGGTGGGCTGGACAAGAGGTTTGAAAACCACTCTTGCAAAGGCTTGTCCCTCCCTGCTCAGAGCAGAGCTTTGCACACACAGGAGTGGGCCAAACAAGCACAGGGTTGAGGTCAAGAAAAGAACCTCAAAGTAGATTCTTTTGGAAAAACTGTTTATTGAAGTTTACGTCACTAGGGGGTGTCTTCCATTGTATCCCAGAATTCCGGGAATCAGGGCGGTGGCAAAGTGGCAATGGTGAATTTGGGAATCTGGTCTCCCAAAAGTACCTGCCGCTCCACCCCTGATTCTGCGATGGCTGCCAGGCGGATCACCCCTCCGCTGGAGCCGTCCCGCTCCATGGCCAAGGCGAGAGCTGCAAACAAAAGAAAGCTGGGGTCAGGGTCAGATGTCGGCTTCACAAGGAGTGAGGAATGGATATGCGGGTGGCTTCATATGAGGGCTGGAGTTCACAGGCCCAGAAAGCCAAGTCCGCACCATTGGCAGTGAACTGCAGACACTCGTCCTTGGTCATGCGTTCCCGGTAGGTCGCATCGACGTAGCCATAGATGTAGGAGCTCCCAGAGCCCCCGATGGCGAAGGACTGCCTTACCATCATACCCCCCATGGGCACTGAGTACACCTGCCAGATGGAAAGATGAGAAGAGTCACCGGCTATACCGACGGCAGCACACGGACATACAGCGGCCCATGTGGGACCGGTCTGGGAGGTACAGACTGGGAAGAAAAACAGAAAATGGGTGGGGTGGGGAGAGGATCAAAGGCCTGTGCTCTGCTGGGGGTGGGGGTGGGGTATCTCACCTGCCCTCCCTCCTGGGGGTCCCAGCCGGCAATGATGATTCCTGCCATCAGGTCCTCCCGGTATCGGTAACACATCTCCTTGAAGAGGCTGGCCGCTGTGTGGACCAGCGGAGGCTCATTCAGCTCAATGCTAGAGGGTGGGGAGAGTGACAGAAAAGGTAGCCTCCGGGCCTGGGAGTCAGAGCATTTAGCACCTGGGGTCCCAACTCCATGCGGATACCCGCCCCTCCCCTGCCCACAGGTACCTGTGGAAACCAAGCTGGTAAGTGACCGCATCAGCTACTGCCTGGGTGTCAGCCGCTGAGCCCGAGCGGCAGCAGAAGATGCGATCGTGAATAGGGGTCAGCTTGTCAGTCACTCGATTGGCGATGTAGGACCTGAAGGATGGCAGGGCCGTGACGGGGTGATCCCACTCGTCTCCCACCCCTATCCCACTACTGCCCACTCCCGGGGCTCAGCATTTCTCATTAGTTCCCACCCAAACAGAAGCCAGCAGAGACTTTCGCAAAAATGTCTCCAAAACGTGAGAAAGGGAAATTGGGAAGTAATGGGAGCTGGAACAGATCCTTCAGTCCAAGGAGGGGAGAGATCTTCCCCCGCGGGGGGCTGTGAAGGGTCAGGACGACCTGCCAGGCTAGGAAGGAAGGAAGGAAGGGAGGGAAAGACGGGATGCCCCGCCAGGACCAGTCCGGAGCTCACCCAGTGGTCGTTCTGGAGTCGGCTCCCAGAACCACGCCCCCTTCAAACTGCACGGCCATGATCGTGGTCTGGGGTAAGGAGAAAGGGGTGAGTCCGGGCCCCTTCCCATTCTCCCGCGTACGCAAACCCCAACGATCCCTCAGTGCAGTCCCCTAGAACACGCAAGCCGTACGCCACCGACCCGCCAGCAAATCTCCCGGGGCCTCAGCACCCCCGCACAGTACCAGGTTTCCAATCCCCACATCCCCAGAGGGCCCACGCCGGCCGGAAACCCTCGTCCCGCGAGACTCCGGGCTCCGCGCTCCGGCGTCCCTCTCCAACATCCTCAGGACACCTCTTCGGCGCTCCAGCATCAGACCACCTCTATTCCCCCCCATCCCGTGTTCCAACCCCACGCAGGCCTCCTCCTCCCATCGCATCGAAGTTTGCGCACATCTCCTGAACCCCGGGTGCCTTCTCACCCCTGTGGAGACTTCCCGGCCTTCCCAGTCCGGGGTAATGGCCTCGGGACCCCAGGCCGGCGCGGACCCCAAGCCTCGAGCGGCTACTAAGGTGGCCGCCATCTTCCTCCTCCGGAACTGCCACAAAGCAACTGTCGTAAAGCGCCCTGTCACTGTCTTCAGTCCGGCCGTGGAGCCGTCTGCGGGCGAAGCTAAGTCACGATTGACGGCGGAAGGGAAAGCAACGGCGCAGGGAAGATTCTTTTGCGACGGTGAACGCTTGACGGCAGGGTGGCCGGTCGACGAGCAGAAAAGCGCCCACGACGGTGTGGATGGACTACGGTTCCCATCGGGCTGCGCGGGACTTACGTAATCTGAAGGGCGTCGCGGTTCAGAGTCTTGGGGTGCTTTTGGCCGTCTCTGAACTAGAATGGCCGCACAGGCCTCGCTTCTCTTGGGTGTATACACCTAGGACCGTACACTCGGAGTGGAATTGCTCGGTCATGTAGGAACTCGGGCTTGGGGCGCCTGGGAGCTCAGTCAGTCAGTCAAGCGTTCGGCTCAGGGCATGATCCCGGGGTCCTGGAATCGAGCCCCGCATCGGACTCCCTGCTCGACGGGACGCCTTCTTCTGTTTTTCCTTCTGCCTGCCGCTCTGCCTGCTTGTGCTCGCTGTCAAAGACTTGAAGAAAGAAAGGAACTCTGGATTTAGCATTTTGCGGAAATGACAGTTCCCCATAGCAGCTGCCCCGGAGGGGTCCGCCAGCCCCGCGTGCATCCGTGAGCACCGCGTCTCTCCGCGTCTTTGCTGATGGTCACTGTGCGCTTCCTGTTGTGGCCGTCCTCCTGGGCGCGAAGGGGCATCTTGGGTGGCCCCCACCCCCATTTCCTTATTGATTAGTGATGTTCAGCATATTTTCACGTGCTAATGGGCCATTTGCATATCTTCTTTGGAGAAATGTCTATTTAAATCCTTGGCCTGTTTTATTTTTATTCTATTATTATTTTTAAGTTATCTCTACACTCATCGTGGGTCTTCGGCTCACAAGCCCGAGGTGAAGCGTCACATACTCCAGCAACTGAGCCAGCCAGACCCCCCAAATTGGGTTACCTTTTTATTGTTGAATCCTAGGCGTTCTTTTTTATTTCTAGATACTAAGCCTTTGGCAGGCATATGATTTGCAAATATTTTCTCCCATTCTATTGATTGTCTTTTCATTTCCTTTACTGGTATTCTTTGAAACGAACATTTTGAAAATGTTTTTTTAGATTTTATTTATTTATTTGACAGACAGAGATCACAAGTAGGCAGAGGGGCAGGCAGAGAGAGAGGAAGGGAAGCAGGCTCCCTGCTGAGCAGAGAGCCAGATGCGGGGCTCCATCTAAGGACCATGGGATCATGACCTGAGCCGAAGGCAGAGGCTTTAACACACTGAGCCACCAAGGCACCCCAGGAACATTTAAATTTAAAACAAACAAACACATTTTATTTGAGACCCTTGGGTTGCTCAGTCAGTTAAGCATCTGCCTTCGATTCAGGTCATGTTCTCAGGGTACTGGGATCAAGTCCTACATCAGCTCTCTGCTCAGTGGGGAGACTGGTTCTCCCTCTGGCTGCTGCTCCCCCTGCTTTGTGCTCTCTCTCTAATAAATACATAAATAAAATATTTTTTAAAAGCCTTTGAAATTAAAAGGAATATTTTATTTATTTGAGTGAGAGAGAGTATGAGCAGGGGGAAAGGCAGAGGGAGAAGCAGGCTCCCTGCAGAGTAGGAAGCCTGATGCAGGGCTTGATCTCAGGATCCTGAGGAGGCAGACACCCAACTGACTGAGCCACGCAGGCGCCTCTCCACTCTGGTCTTTTTATTTCTTTCCTTCTGCTTTTGTTGTTGTTTTAGTTTACTCTTTTTATAGTTTCTTTTTTTAAAAAAAAGATTTTATTTATTTATTTAACAGAGATCACAAGTAGGCAGAGAGGCAGGCAGAGAGAGAGTGGGAAGCAGGCAACCTGCTGAGCAGGGAGCCTGATGTGGGGCTCCATCCCAGGACCCTGAGATCATGACCTGAACCGAAGGCAGAGGCTTAACCCACTGAGCCACCCAAGCGCCCCTTTTTATAGTTTCTTAAGTCGGATGCTTGATCTATTGATTTAAGATCTTTCTTCATTTTTAAAATAGGCATTTACATGGGTGCCTGGATGGCTCAGTGGGTTAAGCCTCTGCCTTCGGCTCGGGTCATGATCTCAGGGTCCTGGTATTGAGCCCCACATTGGGCTCTCTGCTCAGCAGTGAGCCTGCTTCCCCATCTCTCCGCCTGCCTCTCTGCCTACTTGTGATTTCTGTCTGTCAAATAAATAAATAAAATCTTTTTTAAAAATAGAATAAAATAAAATAGGCATTTACAGGGACAAGTTTCCCTGTGAGCACTGCTTGTGCTGCACCCTAAGCTTTAACGTGTTTTGTTTTCCTTTTCACTCATCTCACAACGCTTGCCCTGTGATTTCTTCTTTGACCCACTGGTTGTTCAAGAGCCTGTTGGTTTTTTTCTACGTATTTGTGAATTTCTCAAATCCCTTCCTGTCACGGATCTCTATTTCATTTCCTTTTAGGGAATATTTTGTGACTTCAGTCTTTTGAAATTTATTTTTTTAAAGATTTATTTATTTGAGAGATGGAGAGCGAATCTTGAACAGGTCTGGATCCCAGGCTGAAATCAAAAGTCAGACCCTTAACCGACCAAGCCACCCAGGAGCCCCTAATCTTTTATTTATTGTTTTAATCTTTTAAAATGTATTGAGCTAGGGGCCCCTGGGTACCTCAGTGGGTTAGGCCTCTGCCTTGGGCTCGGGTTGTGATCTCAGGGTCCTGGGATTGAGCCCCGCATCAGGCTCTCTGCTCAGCGGGGAGCCTGCTTCCCCTCCCACTTTCTCTGCCTGCCTCTCTGCCTGCTTGTGATCTCTGTCTGTCAAATAGATAAATAAAATCTTTAAAAATATTTATTGAGCTATGGTGAGGCCTAACATATAGTCTCTCTTGGAGCATGTCGTATGTTTATTGAGCTATGGTGAGGCCTAACATACGGTCTCTCTTAGAGCATGTCATATGTGCGCTTGAGAAGAACGTGTATTTTCCTGGTGTTGTATGGAGCGGTCTTCCTGTGACTCTGCCGGTCTTCTACATACCACAGCTGGAGTGGGTTTTTGAATTGCGAGTCTGATCTAAACGATCCCCTGCTTCAGGTGAACTCTGGAGACAGAGTCCTAGCTCTGTAAGGTAGTTTGTAACATCCTCCTTGAACCTGCTCCTGACCACCTGTCCAGAATCATGTCTCCTCTTTACTTTGTAATTTTTTTATTGCAGGAAAATATAATGTAATGTAAAGTTCAGCATTTTAAACATTTTGTCATATGATTCAGCAGCACTAATTACATTTGCATTACTGTGCAACCTCCCCTTTTCATTTGGACTCTAGGCTCTTGCCATCTGAACCATTTCGTGTGTTCAGACATTCATTTAACAAAAGGCTAGTGAATGTCTACTAGGAGACAGGCACTGTTTGAGGCACTGGATGTACATCAGGGGACATTTCTGTCTAGAAACTCCCTGCCCCATGCAGCTTGCATTTCTCAATGGAAACAAAACACACCAAATAATTACAAAACACAGCGTGTTATTAGACGGTGACTCATGTTAAGAAAAAAAACAAAACAAAACAAAGTAGGGAAGGGAATAGGAGGAGTGTGTGTGTGTGCTGAAATTTTAGGATCATCGGGGAAGGGACCCCTGGGAGACTCAGTGGGTTAAAGCCTCTGCCTTCAGCTCAGGTCATGATCCTGGGGTCCTGGGATCCAGCCCTGCATCCGCCTCTCCGCTCAGCGGGAAGCCTACTCCTCCCCCTCTGCCTACTTGTGATCTCTGTCAAATAAATAATTTTTTAAAATCTTAAAAAAGAAAAAAAAGAATAATCAGGGAAGGTCTCCCTGAGGAGACATTTGAGTAAAGTCCAGAAGGAAGGAGTGAGGGAAGTCATTTCTCTATTTCGGGTAAATGCTTTCCAGACAGAGGGAAGAGACAGTACAAAGATCTTGAGGCAGGATCATGCGTGAAATAATGAATGAAAATCCAAGAGGTCAATTTGACCAGTGCAGTCAGATCACGTAGGGCCTTTACGAAGGTTTTCATCATTCTCAGCTGAAAATATAACCTAGAAAATTTACTTAAGTTCCTTTTTTTTTTTTTTTAAATCTGAGTGCAATAGGGAGCCACCGGAAGGTTTGGAGCCTGCAAGTGATGGGATATGATCTATCTTTCAAGAAACTACTTTGGCTGCTCTGTGAAAACCCACAGTAGGGAATCCGAGTATGGGACACAGAGACAACTAGGAGGCCACTGTAATAATCTGGGTGATAGACATAAAGGTGGCTTGACAAGGGGGATGGCAGTGGAGATAGTGGGAAATGGTCAGATTCAGCAGATCCGATGTGGGTGGGATGAGAGAGAAACAGAAGTCAGGACGACTACCAACTTTCTGGCTTAAGAACGTGGAAGAGTGAGTGGTCATGTACTGCCCTGGCACAGACTGGAGGAAGTACCTGCGGGGAGGGAAGGCATCGGAAGCTCAGGTTGGGACATGTGAGATTCTAGCAGACATTCCGGTGAAGACACGTAACAGAAGCTGCACAGACAGGATTCTGGGGTGCAGGAGGAAAGTGGGCCGGACCCACCCTTTGAGTTCTCAGCGTGTGAAACGGCCACTTGCCCGTTCCCTGTTGCCGTGGGAGCGGTCAAGGGGGCCTTTGCAGGAGCCGCGCGCCCGCTGGTGCGTCCTGGCGCGCAGCTTTCACGCTCGGGCGGCCGAACGCAGCGACCGCGGCGCACACGGAGAGGTGCGGCTCCGGGGGCGGGGGCTGCGTCGGCGGCTTGTGCGGGCGAGCCCGGCAAGCAGCCGGCCGCGCTGGGCCGGGGCTCGGGGCGCAGGGCTGGGCCGGAGACTGGGCACGCGGCTGGCACCCGCAGCCTTGGGAGTGGCTGGGAGCGTGAGTCTCCGGCTGCCGGGAACAGGGATGACGCATCTTCCCACGTCCATTGTTTCCACTTCCCTCCAGCGCCTGCCGTCATCGCACGAGACGCCCCGAACCCGCCGCGCCCCACGAGCGCATTTTATTCCCACGGCACCGCCCCTCGTCCCGCGGCTGCGCAGAGCGGGCGGGGCGTTACCCAACCCTGCCGGGGGCGGGCCCTCCAGGCATCGACGTCACGTGGAGCCGTGGCTCCGGCGGCCCCGCCCACTGGGCGGACGCAGGGGGCCTGCGGGCCAGAAGCCAGGAGGTTGGGTCTCGGCGCGTCTGGCCCGCCGGGGGCTTCAGGCCAGCTGGAGTAGGCTGCACTCGGCCAGCAGGCCCTGGGTGCGGTTGTAGACATCTTCCAGGGTGCCCGCCACCTGGACCAGCGCGGCCCGCGCCTCCGCCTCCCCGGCGCCCGGGCACGCGAGCTCCAGCCAGCGGCCGCGACCCGGGAAAGCGAGGAACGCGAGGCGGGCGGCCTGGCGGACCACCCAGGGGTGGTGCGGGCCCAGGGCCGTGCGGTACGCGTCGCTGCACTGCACGCCGGCGTCCGGGCCTCCGAGCGTCCCGGTCGCCACCCGGTGGAGGCAGAGCTGGGACCAGCGCAGCGCTCGGTGCAGCAAGAGCAGGATCCGGGAGCCCGAGGAGCTGGCGGTGTCTCGCGGGGCGACGCCGGGGCGCTCCAGCCGTCCCTCCTGCCGCTCCCACGCCGCCATGGCCAGCAGCGACGAGTAGTGCGCCGCCTCCGGGCCGTGCACTCGAGCCTCGAGGGCTGTCACTTTGGCGTAGGCCTCGCTCGTGGCGAAGGCGAAGATGGAGCCGAGGGGACTTAGGAACCTGCGTGTTCGGTGGCACGCAGAGCGCGGTGGTTGGAGAGGGGGCGGGGGAGCTCCGGGAGGCGGCGCCGGGTGGGGGGTGCGAGAGTGCTCACCTGACCAGCGCCCTCCATCCGGCTAGGTACTGAGACAAAGCCAGGTCCCCTTCGGGGTCCAGGCTGGCGCGGAACGGCCCCATCACGTGGCCCAGCACGCCCTGGGGGCCCCCACACGGAGGCTCTTCCCACTCGGGGGCCTCCAGGGAACCTGACTGTCGCGGGACCTGGGGGTAGACACGCGCGGAAGGGGGCGGGAACAGAACCCCTAGCCCGCTGGGTCTCCTTCGCCCAGCAGCCCCCTGGCTGGCGTCTCTCCTGCCGCACTCGGCTGTGGACGGGAGAGGGGAGCCAAGGCGCAGGACCCGCCGGTCACCCGATCCTCAGCCCGGCCCCGTGCCCGCGATCGCGGTCTCACCCGGAGCTCCCGACCCCAGCCCTATCCGGGCATACCTGGACCGGCGGCGTGCCCTCGGGAATGCACGGCTGCGTCCCGGATCCGCAGCCTGGGGGGGCGCCTGGGGAGGAGCGAGGCAGAGCGCTGAGGGCTCGGAGAGGGGGCTTAGGTCCCCAGCGTTTGGCTTCCCGGTTCCTCACCGAGCCGAGGAGGGCGGCGAGCACTCACGCGAGCTCCAAGCGCACACAGAAAGCAGCAGCAGCAAGAGGAGCGCGAGAGGAATCGCGTGGCGGACCCAGCGCCGCGAGGCCAGCCGAAGCAACGCGACCCCGACGTCTGCTGCCGGGGCCATCGCCCCCTTTCCAGCCCAAGCCACCCCTTGTCCCTGCGTCTCGGTAGAAGCCTCCGGTGCCCTAAGTTGCTAAGGGTTAATAATTAACCCACTAAGTCCCCTTCCCCTGTGCCCTTTGCCCCAGAGGGCAGCATCCCCGCGGGGAAGGACCGGATGAAAAGGAGTACGGGGATTCACCGACGAAGAGGATGGCGGCGGGGGGATGGGTTCGTCAGCGACCACAGGTCTCTGCGTTTGCCTTCCGCGTGGGGCCAGGTGGTAGTAAGAGAAAGAGGGCCTGGGGTCGAACCAGCTCCCCCACTGAGCCATGGCGCGGGCCCTACATTAGCTCTGGGCTTGAATTCTCGCCACTGTAAATTGAGGACAATAATAGGTACTTTGTCGATCTCACCTGAGGATTAAATGGTAACCTATGTGCAAACACTGTACATGGAAAATCTTACCACAATTGCTCCATAAATCTTTCCCTATGAAGTTCAAACGCAGGGCACCTGGGTCCAGGAAGTACCCCCTTCTAAATTCACAAGACTGTCTCCAGGGGACCTGTCTCCATCTGGATGTTTTATACGTTTACATTTTTGCGGCTTAGTTTCTGTTAAACCCCAGATTGGTTCCAGCTCTCCCATTACTCATTTTTTTGAGTGTGTGATTTTTTTTTTTTTTTTTTTTTTAAGTAATCTCTCCGCCCAACATAGGGCTTGAACTCATGACCTGAAGGTCAGGAGTAGTATGCTCTATGGACTGAGGCAAGCAAGCACGCCCCCCACATTATACTTCAAACCAAACTTTATGAACTATTTCTGCATCCAGGCCCTGTCCTAAGCCTCAAGAAGACGAAAGAGCCTTCACACAGCTCCAGGTCCTGTGGAAAATGTATCACATCTTCCCCATGCAGATGTGGGCTCCGATGAAGACAGGAGCCTTGTTTTTCCTGGTTGCTGTTCTATTTGCAGCACTTAGAATAGTGCTAGGCCAAAATACATTATTGCTATATAAATATGTATTGAATAAACACAGGAAAGTGTGGAGAGCAGGCAAATCGGGTGGTGTACCCCATGACACATGAGCCTTTTTTGTTTCTTCCCCAAATAGGAGTCCACCTGGTGGTCATAGCTAGGAAAACACTCAGGGGAAGGACCCAGGAAGTGATGTCAGAAACAGCATCTCTTGGGGTGCCTTTGTGCCTCAGTCTGTTAAGGATCTGCCTTAGGCTCCGGTTATGACCTCAGGGTCCTGGGGTTGAGTCTCACGTGGGGCTCCCTGCTCCACAGGGAGCCTGAGCCTGCTTCTTTTCCCTCAGCCTGCTGCTCCCCCTGCTTCTGCTCTCCCTCTGTGTCAAATAGATAAGTCAATCTCTCTCTCTCTCTCTCACACACACACACACACACACACACAACCAAAAAACAGCATCTCTTGTTCTTAGGGGTTCTTAATCCCCTGTCCATAAACTTCCTAGAATTGTTCCTGTCTGTGTATGTTTTCTTCTTAGGGAAAGGGGTACCCCAGATTCTCTGGGACTCAGGGCTGCAATCACTAAGGAGGTCCTTTCTAGCTCGCACAGTTTCTGGATTCTTGCCCCATCTCTCCCTCTAATGCTCCCTCCAATCCTGGAGGTCCCTAAGGTTGCTGGTTACGCATCCTCTCCAGCATATCAGAACATCCTTTCCATTCCCAGACGGAGGGTCTCTCCACTTCCCAGAGTTGGAGCATTTCCCAGCTTGCTGACGTTGATCTTAGGCACGTCACTTGCCATCTCTAAGCCCCATTTCCACCATCTGCGGAGTAGAAAGAGTAATCCCCCCTCCCACACCCGCCGTGAGGATTGAGTAACAACACCAGCAGAACAGAACCAGAACGAGGCTGTAGTAAATGCTCAGTGGGGGGGGTGGGGTGGGGTTCATTCAACTGTTGGTCAGTTCTCTGGGCCCCTTCTCCTCTTCTCCGGTGCTGGAAGCCTCTGTCTCCTTGAGCAGAGGTGGAGTGTGCAAGGTTCCCGGAACGGATTAGTTTCGGGTGTCACTTAATCCAGGGGGCCCTTCCGTAATCAGAGCCTTCAGAGGAGCAGAGATGGTATAAATCTGCGTAAGGGGCCAGGCTCACAGAGGCTGCAGGATGGAGAGGGGGCCAGGAGCCCAGTTGCTGCTGCTGCTATGGGCCACCTGCTGGGGACACGCACCAGCAGACCATCTGAGCGACTACGCATCAGTCATCGACGTGACCAACGGGGGTCCTTGGGGTGACTGGGCCTGGCCCGAGATGTGTCCTGATGGATTCTTCGCCAGCGGGTTCTCGCTCAAGGTGGGGGTTCAGGCCTAGGTCTCTGAGGAGGGAGATGCACGACCCCGTGTGGGGAACACAGCATAACAGTCTTTTCACTGGTCCTTACCCATCCGATTGCCCTACCCAGGAGGAGCCCCCACAAGGCATTCCTGGTGATGACACTGCTTTGAACGGGATCCGACTGCACTGCTCGCGGGGGAACGCAGAGCGCAACAAGCACGTGGTGCAGTCCCAGTCTGGAAGGTGCGGAACAGGGTCCAAGGGACCCCAGGATGCGGATATGCCCCTTACCCTGTTACACACCCACCCACCGCGCTAAAAGCTTCCTCCAGGGCTGTGGGGCAGCTTAGACCTGGGGAGTGGGTGGAGAACTCCCCTCCGCCCCTTGGCGGAGGTCAGGTGACAAGACCCCACTCACTCGGGTCGTGCAGCACCCCCTGAGGAGACCGCAAAGCTGGGTCGGGAAGGGGGTGGGGGGAGGACCCAGAGGTAGAGCTTCTCCCCTTCCCTCGCAGGTGGGGCGTGTGGAGTGAGCCCCTGTGGTGTCCAGGGGATGGCTTCCTCGTGGCTTTCTCACTGCGTGTGGAGGATCCGGAGACCCGGGGGGACAACACGGCGGCCAACAACGTGCGCTTCCGCTGCTCTGACGGCACGGAGCTGGAGGGGTCAGGCCTGGCCTGGGGTGACTTTGGAGAGTGGAGTAAGGCCTGCCCCAAAGGCATGTGCGGTTTGCAGACCAAGGTGGAGCAGCCGAGGGGCCTCCTGGACGACACCGCGCTCAACGATGTGCGCTTTTTCTGCTGCAGCAGTTAACCAGGGCCCCGGCCCCCGGGGGCCAGTCCCACCGCTCGCTATTAAAGCTTCTCTGTCTTGGCTCTGGTCTTGCTTGCTTCATGGGTAGGAAACTGCGTCTCCCCACTCCTCCTCCCAGCCTGAGACACGGCCAGTCCCAAATTCGGCTTGGGGCTCAGGAGTCCCCAAATGCCACTGAAAGTTTTGGACCTTGGAAAATGCCCTTAAACACACTTTTGCACCCAAGTGCGGGGAGTCCTCGGCCTCCTGAGGGTGCCTGCGGACACCTGGTTGTCATTAGGAGCTCAGGCTGTTTCCTTTCTGAACTACTAGGGACCTCAGCTTGAGAAACTTCTACCAAATGAGGAGACGATGAAGCTAGAACATCTCAAGGCCTCATTTTCTAGAGTTTAAGCTCATTTGTCTTTTCCACAGTTTCCTTCCTTTCCCTACAAAAGTAAAGAGTGGCTTTTCCATGTACGGATTTCCACCTGAGACTTCCCCCTTTGTCCTTGGGGCTCGACCTGGAACCTCCCAGCGACCCAGCTGGCTAACCCACTCACCAGATTGCGGGGCCAATTTTCCTTTCTCAGACTTCATCTTATCTTAAGAAGTCCCTTCAGTGGCCGATACCTATCCCATTACCAGCGCGTTTTTCTAAAAAGTGAAGTAATCTATTTCCTTAAAAAAAAAAAAAAAAAGTGCCCGTCCTAGACCCCTGTGTTGCTCAATTCTTGAGCGCATAGAGCCCGCCTGTCTCGTCTACCGCTGGATTCGAGCTCATGCTCACAGCTCAGGGACCAGTCGCTGAAACGTGCAGGGGTCCCACACCGGGGCGCCCCCGAGGCCCTGCGTGTCTGGAGGCCTTGGAGCGTTCCTGCGTGTCTGGAGGCCTTGAAGCGCTCCTGCGTGGACGGGACCCCCCATCTGAGACGCGCGAGAGAGTTCAAAGGTTTATTTCCAGGGCGGGGTGGGTCAGGCGGGCGTCCAGGAGCGAGCAGGGCGGTCAGCGCAGCCTCAGCTCGGGGAGCCCTGCGGGAATAAGGCCGTGAGGGCGCTGCCAGGCCGCCAGCGGAGCCCCGCTCCAGCCCCAGCCCCCGCCGCCCCACCTTCTTCCTGCAGTCGCCGCAGAAGACGCCGAGGGCAGCGTTCACCAGCTGCACCCCGCACAGCACGATCTCCAGGCACGAGGCGGCCACCAGCAGCGAAAAGAGCGTCACGTTCCAGGACACCACGCCGGGCGGCTCCTCGCACAGATCCCACAGGGTGCGGTTCTGCAAGTAGGAGCCTCTACGGCCGGGGCCGGAGCGGGGTCACGTGAGAGGGGGCGGGCACCCGGAGCGCCCGCCCCCCCAGCCCGGCGCGGGCGCCAAGGGGGTTCGGGCCACGTGGAGGTGCCCCGGCAAAGGCGCGCCGCGTCCCGGGGTTCCCGGGCTCCCGGGCTCCCGACAGGTGGCAAACGCAGGGGCGGAGGCGCGCCGAGCCTTACTCGGTGTCCTGGAAGTGGTAGTCCCAGTGGCGGTCCATTAAGCACTTGGGTCCAATTCGGAGCCCGGCTCCCGACACCGAGAGGCAGTAGATCGCCCCCAGTACCCCGAATGCCGAGGAGAAGACGGAACGCAGCATCTGGGGGCGCAGTGCGAGCGCGGGTGAGCCGGGCCGCTGCCCCCGCGTGCGCGCGCCTTACCTCGCTGGGCTCCAGGCCCAAGCCGGCGGCCGGCCCGGAGCTGCCCCAACGAGCCAGAGGCCGCGGGCGCTCGTGGGGGCCCCGGTCCCCTTTGCAGGCCCGTTGAGGCTGAGGCCGGTGGGAGCGGGGGCGGGGAGGGGCGAAGCGCAGCTGGGACCCTGCGGGGGAGCTCCCGCGACTTCACGGGTGGCTCTGCGAAGGCCGGTTCGGAGACCCAGCCCCGGGCCCCGCCCCCGTTTGGATCTTACCCTGCAGCGATTTCCGCAGCAGCCCGCACCGCAGCAGCCCTTGCCCCCCGCGCGAACCGCTGAGATGCCGGGACACAGCACCTGCGGAGGAAGGTCAGTTTGACCGCGCGGCCCCTGCCCTCCCCCTTCCAGGCATCCGTGCACACATCGGTGCTCATCTCCCCCTGGAACCGCCCGGGGTGCCCTCAGCCCTTTGGACCACAGGAAGACCTTATCTCCACTGCTCCCAGAGGGCGCTGGGGTTCTACCTTTACCATTATGTCCGCGCCTACTTCTCTGGGTTCACACCGCAGCCTCCGGGAAGGCGGGGCCCAATGTCACGATATCTGCCACAGACTTTGGTGCCTAGTAGGTTCCCATTTGAGCAGGAGTCAGGGGGTCTGGGGTTAAGCCCCCCACCCCCTGGGCTCACTTCACACTATATGAATGGATTCATCTCTCTGGGTCTTCCTATCCACCTCCCAGAGCTGTGCGTACCAGGGGGACCAGAGATCAAGACTAGATCCATAACTATAAATCCCCTGGGCAGCAGGAGAAACCTTGGCGTTGGAGTGTCTGGTGGAGGGCGGAGGACGGTGGTAGTGAATGCTCTGATGGGAAGCGTAGGGACCCCCAAGGTCCAACCCTGGTCCTTTTTGTCCTTCTTCCTCTCTGTGGCCCTCCTCCCGCAGCCCGTCCCTTTCAGGGCACCCGCTGTCCCCTGGGGGCAGTCCTCAGCCTCAGATTCAAATCTACTTGCTGAAGGGTGTGTTCCTTTCACTGTCTTGGTTTTAGCCTAAACCAGGCAGCCTCCTACTGAGCTGGCAAGTCTGCCAAAGTTCCCCAAATTCACCTCCCTGTGACCTTATTTGTCCCCGTCAGTGGAAATATTTTTCAGGTCACCCACACCAGAAAACTGGAATCCTTCATACCCAAGCCAGACCTCAAGTCTTCTCAATTTCTCCTTTAATGGTTCTCAAATCTGTCTGTCCATTTGCCTGCATGGTCCAGCACCAGATCACCTCCCACAAGGATGAGGTTCTCAGCCTCTCTACAAGACGTCTATGTTGGCCCCGTGCTGAACACCCCATCCTACATCGCTCCCACCAGAGTGAACTTAAATTTCAACCGGGACTTTTCTCTGCCCAAAGCCTTCAGGGTCTCCTCAGACGGGAGCCCATTAAGACTGAGCTCTGGGAGGGGCGCCTGGATGGCTCCGTTGGGGGGAACTGTTCGACTCTTGATTTCAGCTCAGGTCATGATCTCAGGGGCGTGCGTTCGAGCCCCATGTCGGGCTCAGTGCTCAGTGTGGTTGCTGCTTGGGATTCGT
Organism: Mustela lutreola; assembly: GCF_030435805.1. Taxonomy (NCBI): domain Eukaryota; kingdom Metazoa; phylum Chordata; class Mammalia; order Carnivora; family Mustelidae; genus Mustela; species Mustela lutreola. The sequence goes on along the minus strand of NC_081304.1, from coordinate 59,616,774 downwards.
TGTCTCCTTCTCCCCCTATCCTCCCACAACCCACACGCATGCACACACACACACCCTCTCTCTCTCAAATAATAAATAAATAAAGTCTTAAAAAAACCGAAGACTGAGCTCTAGGAAGGCAAGCAAGGCTCCTCGCTTTGGCTCTAGCCTTGACCTCTTGCACAGCCCCAGGTTCTTTGCCTATCGCCCATCTCTGGGATTCCACAGCTGTCTTGATCTTTGCCTCCCTGTGTGCACAGAGTGCACTAGGCAGCATTTCATTCCTCCCTAAGGGTGGGGCCGGGAGTTTTGATTCTGTTGTCTCACTCATCCTGACCTCACCGAAACACCTGCAGAACTGAACTGGAGTTCTGCCGGATGCTCCCTCTCCCTGCCTCCAAGTGTCCCTGCAGGTCTAGAACCACCGCTGGCCCTGGTGCCTTGCTCTCTCTTACCTGGGAAGCTCCAGGATCCAAAGACACCTAGAATTGCCTTTGGGATTGACCAGTTTTCGAATGACCTACCTCTTTGAGATTTCTATTTTCTTTTTCTTTTTTTTAAAGATTTTATTTATTTATTCGACACACATACACACAGAGATCACAAGTAGGCAGAGAGGTAGGCAGAGAGAGAGAGGGGGAAGCAGGGTCCCCGCCGAGGAGAGAGCCTGACACGGGACTCCATCCCAGGACCCTGAGACCATGACCTGAGCTGAAGGCAGAGGCTTAACCCACTGAGCCCCCCGCCAGGTGCCCGAGATTTCCGTTTTCTTACTAAAAGTATTTAAGCTCCTTTCGTCGTACAAGCTCCTCTGTCTTGCTCTGCACCATCTATTCTGCGCCAAGAGAAGGGTCATGGTAAACACAGAATGAAACACTGAGTTCATAGCTTGAAACTGCTTCTTTGGTGCCTGGCTGGTTCTTGGCCACTGTCAACTCCCCTGGCCAACCACAGTGGCCTATGTGGGCTCTTAGGTCACTGGCTCACCTCCAGCTCTCATGCCACACGGCAGCCTGTGGGACCCCCTAAACCCAGCAGGGTATGGAGCATCTAGAACTCTCCTACTTTGCTGGTGGGGATGAACTTGGGATAAGAGCTTTGGAGAACTCTGTGGCAATATCTATCAGTACTGAACGCTCGGACTCCTAAAGAACCAGGAGTTCACCCCCGAGTATCCATCCAACAGCCACGCAAATAAAATTTCACCTGAAGACATTTATAGGAGTGTCTAGAGCAGACTTATTTGTAATAAACCCAAGTTGGGGCCTATCTAAACATCCATCGCCGGTAGGATGTTTAAGTTAATAGTGGTCTATTCACACACCGGAATGCGCCGGAAATAATAGACTACATGTCTACATAATGATACCAGTGAAATCACAAACATGCATGGAGCTAGAGAAGCCAGACACAAAATTATTATACCGGACAACTTCATTTATATAACGTGCTGAACAGGCAAAACTAGCCTACGGGGTTAGAAATCAGTGGGTTGGGGACTCTCGCGAGTGTCGAGCCCGGCATGGGAGGCCTGTCTGGGATTCTGGTAATGACTGGTATCTTGGTCTGCGTGCTGGGTCCGTGGGGGGTTCACTTTGTGAACATTCACTGGGCACTTCTCTGTGTGACTTACAAGTTCAAACGCTCAAAAGAAGGTAAAAGGTCCTTCAGTAGTTTGCTGTTGTCCTTATGATAAAATTCAGATTCCTCACAAGGGTGTACAGGGTCTGGCCGGTGCCCACCTTGGATCTCATCTCACTGAAGCCCGGACACCCATATGATCCCCGGATATGCGAGCCTGGCCTGTGCCCTTGCCAGCCCCTGTCTGCCGTGCGGGGTCCTTTGTTTTCTCTTGTGGGGTTCATTTCAGATCTCGCCTTATCGAGGCCTTGCAAATGCTATAACGGAGGCTGACCGGCTCAGTCAGTAGAGCACATGATTCTTGATCTTGGGGTTCTGAGATTGAGCCCCATGTGAGGCACAGAGTTTACTTAAAACAAATGAAAAGTATACTCTTGGGGCGCCTGGGTGGCTCAGTGGGTTAAGCCTCTGCCTTCAGCTCAGGTCATGATCTCAGGGTCCTGGGATCGAGCCCTGCGTCGGGCTCCCTGCTCAGTGGGGAGTCTGCTTCTCCCTCTCCCTCTTCCCCTGTTCATGCTCTCTCTCTCAAATAAACAAATACAATCTTTTTTTTAAAAAAGTATACTCTCTTGGGGCACCTCGTGGCTCAGTGGGTTAAAGCCTCTGCCTTTGGCTCAGGTCATGATCCCAGGGTCCTGAGATCAAGCCCCGCATCAGGCTCTCTGTTCCCCGGGGAGCCTGCTTCCTCCTCTCTCTCTCTGCCTGCCTCTCTGCCTACTTGTGATCTCTGTTTGTCAAATAAATAAATAAAATCATAAAAAGTATACTCTCTTGCCTACAAGTGAAATTCAAAGGGGATAGAAGATAATGTTAAAAAAAGAAAGAAAGAAAGAAAGAAAGAAAGAAAGAAAATCCTATAAACCGTGCCCCCCCCCCCCCCCCCCCCGGGTTCAGCTCAGGTGCTGAGCTCCCAGGTGCTCAGGATCTGGGGGAGGCCAGGGAGGCTCCAGGTCCCCTCCCCCTCCCCTGCTCGGGAACCACCTCCCCCACTGCCCGCTCACCATCAGGCCCCCACCGAGGAAGCCTGCCATGAGCCAGACTTGCAAACTGAGGTGGGTGGTGTCCGTCCAGGTGGTCTTGCCCTGAGGCACCAGCAAGAGGGCGTTGGCCACGATGCAGACCAGGGAGAGGGGGATGAGGGAGAGCCCCACGAAGCGGGAGCACTTCCCCGTGCACATGGTGAGGCGGCTGCTGCGAGGCGGCAGGCCCTGAGTGAAAGTGAGGCCTGACTCCCAGGTCCAGGAAAAGAACAGCGAGCCCAGAGCAAGGTACAAAGGTTGGGGAGCAGGCGCGGCAGAGGCCGGCAGGGAGAGATAAGGGAGAGAGGCCGGCGAGGAGGAGGTGGAGGTGGACGGGCCTGGCCCCCCAGGGGTGGGGAGCTCAACATGGAGGAAGTGGCCTGAGGTCAGCCTGCTCTTCCTCCTTCCCCGCACGCACCTGCTGCTCTCGGCACCCCTGAGGCTCCTCCCAGGCTTTGTGACTCAGTGCAACCCCCATGCCTTTCTGCCTTGGGGTCTCTGTGGCTTCCAGGGCCTGAAGAATAGGATGACGACAGGCCTGGGGGGTGGGTTGCGCGGGAGCCATGGGCTCTGTGAGAAGCGCTCTGTAACCCGAGGTGGGCTCCTGGGCCTGCAGTGGCCCCCTCGATCCCAGTGGGCCCAGGAGGAGGGGCCTTTTCGGGAGGAAACTAAGAGGACACTGGTGGTCCCTCACCTTCCGCTCATTCGTGCTGTCAGTCCTTGTCCAAAAAGCCCTCCTCCTGGGGACACGGGGGGGGGTGGCGGGGGGGCTCATGGTTAAGGTTAAGTGTCTGCCTTCGGCTCAGGTCTTGATCTCAGGGTCCAGGAACCAGCCCCTCCCTGTCGGGCTCCCTGCTCAGTGGGGAGCCTGCTTCTCTCTCCCATCTCTCAGGGGTTCCCCCCAGGACTGATGAATGCGGGCGCTCTGGCACTCCAGCCTCCAAGTCTGACTAGTGTTTCACTGGGTGATGGCTGCAGGATGCAAGCCAGTCCCACCACAGTCATTTCTGGCTTGGGTGGTTGTCAGCCTGTGGTGGGAGGAGCTCTGTCTCTGTCCCCGCAGGCCCTGCTGTTGCTGGTGGCCTAGCATCCCCATAGGGGAGGGCTTACCTGCCGCAGAGCAGAGTCAGTCAGGGACGAAGAACCAAGAGATGGAGGGAAATCGTCTTGAAGGCAGATCAAGCTATACCTGAAGCCTGATCAGCCCGTCAAGGTTTTGGTTCCACCAACCAGTTCGAGGGCTGTTTCTGTCCACTGCGACATGGAGAGTCTGTTTTGATCCAGAGGTGAAGTCATGAAGCCCCCGCCATGGGCAGGACCCAGAGCTGGAGACGGTGGGGACTCCCAGTCAGGGCATGGGACCCAGATGTGGGCCTTGGCAGCAAAAAGCAAACTGAAGGCCCAAGGATACTGTGGGAGTGCTGTGGAGAGGTGGGGTGGCAGGACATCAGAAGGCACATGAAGACGTCACATAGACGGTGGTCTCCAGCTAGTGGCCCCTCACGCAGCTTGTCCCAGCAGCCCACTGAGGCCACCACTAAGAGACGGGAAGGGGGAAGCCAGGACGAACGCCAGAATCCAGGAGGGACTCCTCCTGTTTATAAGTCAACTGGGGGCGGGGGGCTCTGTCAGTTGAGCATCCGCCTTTGGCTCAGATCATGATCTTGGGGTCCTGGGATCGAGTCCTGCACGGGGCTCTCAGTTCAGCGGGGAGCCTGCTTCTCCCTCTCCCTCTGCCCACTGCTCCCCCAGCTCATGCTCTCTCTCAAGTAAATGAATAAAATCTTTGTTTAAGAGATTATATTTATTTATTTGAGAGAGAGACACACAGTGAGAGAGGGAACCCAAGCTGGGGGAGTAGGAGAGGGAGAAGCAGGCTCCCCGCGGAGCAGAGAGCCCAATGCAGGGCTCGAGCCCAGGACCCGGGGATCATGACCTGAGCCGAAGGCAGAGGCTGAACCGACTGAGCCACCCAGGATCTTTAAATAAATAAAATCTTAAAAAAAAAAAATTGGGGCGCCTGGGTGGCTCAGTGGGTTAAGCCGCTGCCTTTGGCTCAGGTCATGATCTCAGGGTCCTGGGATCGAGTCCCGCGTTGGGCTCTCTGCTCAGCAGAGAGCCTGCTTCCTTCTCTCTCTCTCTCTGCCTGCCTCTCAGTGTACTTGTAATTTCTCTCTGTCAAATAAATAAATAAAATCTTTAAAAACAAAACAAAACAAAACAAAAAAAGGTGGCTCAGCATGGTGTTTGAGCCTGAATTAAAAATAAATAAATAAATAAATAAATAAATAAATCAACTGGATTCCAAAAAAGCTTTGAAGAGTTTGCCGCTTGAACCAGACATAACTCTGAACCTCCCCCCAGCTCAGCCTGGGACTCGTGGATGGCTGTTGTGACAACTGGTGTTTGGTTTGCTGAATGCTTTAAAAACATGCCAACGTTGGTTCTGATGCGTCTCTTTATTGATTTTCTGTCTCTTTTCATTAATTGTTTTTCACATCCTCCTGGGTTTGGGGAGGTGCGTTCTACATCCTGGTAGTGGTTGCTTGTCAGGGTTGCAAAAGTGTCCCTTGTCCTGATTTTCACCCCCGCAGCCTCCCTCGAGGGGCTCGTATGGATGGCTTCCCGTGCTGGGCTTTCTGGCTTTCTGGCCAGAAGCAATGTTCACTGTCAGAGCGGTGCCGCGTCGCCAGGAAAGGGCCTTCCCACAGCAGGGCCAGAAAGGGGACTCAGTCCCGTCCCGCTGGGCAGAGTGGGGTGCAGGGTCTGACCGGCGGTACCGCTGTTCAGGTGTGTAAAGAGAAAACGAACCGTGGGTGGGTGGTCCGCAGGTGTTCCTTCTCTCACAGTTTTACAATTCTGTGTGTCTGAAATAATGTGAGAAACATCATAGGGACGGGGCACCTGGCTGGCTCGGCTGGAGAGCATGCAATTCTCAGTCTCAGGGTCGTGAGACCTGCACCCATGTTGGTACAGAGGTTGCTAAAGATAATAATCATAAACTTTAGGGGAGCCTGGGGGGGCTCAGCCAGTTGAGCATCAGACCCTTGGTTTCAGCTGAGGTCATGATCTCAGGGTTACGAGATGGAGCCCCACATCAGGCTCCACACTCAGCATGGAGCCTGCTTGAGATGGTCTCCTGCCCCTCCCCACTGTTTGCACGCTCTCTCTCAAATAAATTTTTAAAAACCCAATAAACTAAAAAAAAAAAACCTTTTAAAAGTTTAATGATAAATATAAAAATGAAATTATTAAAAAATAATAAAATTACGGGATGCCTGGGTGGCTCAGTCAGTTAGGCATCTGCCTGCAGCTCAGGTTGTGATCCCGGGTTCCTAGGATAGAGTCCTGCATCGGGCTCTCTGCTCAGCAGGGAGTCTGCTTCTCCTTTTGCCGTCCAACCTCCTTGCTCATGCTCTTTCTCTCTCACACTCTCTCATATAAATGTATAAAATTTTTATGTTATTTTATTTATTTGACAGAGAGAGAGATACAGTGAGAGAGGGGACACACGCAGGGGGAGTAGGAGAGGGAGAAACAGGCTTTCCACAGAGAAGGGAGCCCAAATCGGGGCTCTATCCCAGTACCCTGGGATCGTGACCTGAGCCGAAGGCAGACTCTTAACAACTGAGCCACCCAGGTACCCCTAAATGTATAAAAATCTTTAAAAAAGAAACTTTTAAAAGATACCCCAAAAGTCATAGGGATTCTGAAAATTTTCTGCAAAACCAGGGACAGTCACATCCTGGAGACTGAAAGAAAGAAAAGAACGCTGGAGAAATACGCTGTAGGATTTGGGTGGGGTTTTCAGGCAGGTTTTCACTGGGATCCTCCTGGAAGCAGGAGGAGAGCACTGTAAGAAAGCCAGGCTGGGCTGGGAAGGGGCCACCTTGTACTTGGGGGAAAAAAGAGAGAATTGCACAGATCCTCCAACACGGAGAGAGGATGGAAGCCCATGTGGGAAAGCAGGACTGCCACGAGGTCAGAGGGGGTGAGGGGTGCAGGGGACATGCTTGAGACATCCCTCCAGGCTAGGACACCCGCTGTTCCCAATGACCCAGTGGAGCCGGTGGCTGGACGCCGCAGTCCACAGTGTGCGTGAGGAGGAAGGTGCTCCGGGTGTAGGTCTGTCTGCATCCACCAGTCCAATGGCACAGCATGTCCCATGGAAGATGTTAAAAGCCCGCGAACCTGCGTTCATCCTGAACAGCTGCACCATCAAAGGATACGTCTCAGCAGCATTGTAGGTCTCCGAGAAAGGAACGAAAGTCGGCCTGGCCCCGAGAGTCTGTGAGGCCCTCAATGCCAGAAGACAGAGAAACAGGGTCTGTGATTCTGACCCAACAAAGCTCTATGACCCAGTGATCGTATGACCATCCAAGGGGCTTTTCGGAAGGGAACCGCAGTAGAATTGCGTTTCTGAGAATACTTGGGTTTGAAATACAACTGTGTTTCTTTCTTCTCCTTTTTAATTATTTTAAAAAATATTTGAAGTCGGGCGCCTGCGTGGCTCAGTTGTTAAGCATCTGCCTTTGGCTCGGGTCATGATCCAATCCCATGGTCCTGGGTTTGAGCCCTACATCGGGTCCCTGCTCAGGGGGAAACCTGCCTCTCCCTCTCCCACTCCCCCTCCTTGTGTTCCTTCTCTCACTGTGTCTCTCTGTGTCAAATTAAGAAAAAAAAATCTTAAAAAAAAAGGAAAAAAAAGTATTTGAACTCACCCAGAGATGTAGTAAAAGCAAAACCCCCCGAATGGGGAAGTCCTGACGTAACTCTAAATTTTTGTAAAATTTAGTTGCGAAACCAAATGTCTGTTTCAAAGAGAAAAGTCTTTTGAAGAGAAAAATATATATCTATAAATCCTAAAAATCATGTTAAAAGAGGTAACGCTGTCCGTTGTTTATTGTCTGCTATGCCCAGAATCTATTTTAAAGAAATAAATGTGAAGTAACAGAAAACCCAACTCTCCTGAAACCAAAAGGAAATTTGCTGATTCAGGTAATTAAACCATCCAAAGGTAGAACTGACTTTCCAGCATGATTCATAAAGAAGTAATTGATGGGCTGGACTTAATTAATATTAAAAACTTGTGCCCGTCAGGAGAATGAGACAAGCTATAGAATAGGAGAAGCTACTTGCAGAAGACATAGTTCATCAAAGATTGTTAACCAGAACATGCGAAACACTCTTAGGGGGTGCCTGGTGGGCTCAGTGAGTTAAGCATCTGCCTTCAGCTCAGGTAGTGATCCTGGGGTCCTGGGATCGAGCCCTGCAGCGGGGTCCCTGCTCAGTGGGGAGCCTGCTTTTCCCTCTGCCTCCCCCTGCTCACGTGTGCTTGCTCTCTCTCTCTCTCAAATAAATAAAATAAAATAAAAACCCAACTCAACAATAAAAAAAAAGAACTACCCAATTAAAAAATTGGGCAACAGACCCAAATAGACACTTCCCCAAAGAGGACGTCCAGGTGGCAAATAGCATATAAGAAAAGGTTCCACATCATGTCATTAAGGAACTGCAAATACCCCTACAGCAGGAAGACACCAGCACACACCTACAAGAACGGCCAAAATTCAAAATGCTGACAACACTAAGTGCTGGCGAAGATGTGGGGAGACAGGAACGGTCAGTCCCTGCTGGTGGGAATGCCACATGGTGCAGCCACTGTGGGAGCAAGTCTGGCCATTTCTTATAAAACCAAACATTCTCTCAACCACGTGATCTGGCAATCAGACTTCCAGGTATTTACCCAAATGCACTGAACACTCAGGTCCACACAAAAACCCGCACAGGGATGTTTATAGTAGCTTTATTCTGGATTGCCAAAACTCAGAGATAGCCAAGGTGCCCCGCAGTAGGTGAGTGGATAAAGAGACAGATGTGGTCCGTCCAGACAATACACTATCGTCCAGCATTAAATGAGCTTTCAGTCTGCAGAAAGACATAAAGGAGACTTAACCACGTGATGGTACGCGAAAAGAAGCCAGTTTGAAAAGGCCAAGTGCTATGTGATTCCAGCCCTGGGCTGGGTTGGGAAAGACAAAACTCTGGGGACGGTAACAAGGGCCACGGGTGCCGGGGGTCAGGCAGGGCGGGGAGAGGGATGGACAGACAGACCAGAGTGCATGTTTGGGTCAGGGAAATCACTCTGAGTGATGCTCTCAGGGTGCATCTGGGTCGTGACTCACGTTTGCAAAACCCACGGAGTGTCCAACACTGAAGGGAACCCCCACCATAAACTCTGGCCGTGGGCGATGATGGTGGGTTTGTGTAGGCTCACGGGGTGAAACACACACACCACTCTGGGGAGAGGTGTTGACCTTGGCAGAGGCGGGGGATTGCCTGGAGGTGTAATGGGAACATTCTATACTTTCTACTCAATTTAGTGGCCCTAAACGGCTCCAGAAAAGACGTCTGCTTTATTCTATTCTATTCTATTTATTTGAGAAAGCAGCACGAGCAGGGGGAAGAGCAGATGGAGAGGGAGAAGCAGCCTCCCCGGTGAGCAGAAACCACCCCCCCGAAGTGGGGTTGATCCCAGGCCCCCTGGATCATGACCTGAGCCGAAGGTGGACCCTTTACTGATTGAGCCCCCCAGGAATCCCCGTGCTGTGTTTTCAAACGGGGACAAAAGGCGAAGGTGTTTCTAAAGGCACAGAAGGGACACAGTGGTGCGAGGACTTGGTGAGCAGGAGAGTCCTTTCCATGGCCGGCACGTGGAGAACAGGGAAAGGAGTAGCGGCTTCTGGAGGTGCTCTGGGGACAGTCGTGGGGGGTTCCCGGGAAATCCTGCCCCAGCAGGGCCCCCCATCAAGGACCGGTGATCAGTGACCAATCGCATGGAGCTCGGGATCCAGTGACGAATGCAGACTCCAGTAACTTGATGCGGACACGATTCAGGAGAGCCGGACTCCAAAGACACGTTGGAGGTAGGACGATATCGCATTCATTTTGCATATGGTTTTCTTTCCCTGGAACGTGCTGGGGTGACTTTGCAGAGGCTTTGAACCGCACGTAAAATGCACATGATAAGCGCTGATCGCATTACAGCTTAGCCGGCAGTGCTCTCTCTTCGTGACCCATGGAGGAAGGACGGCGCTGCCGTTGCGGGAGTCCGAAGTTGAGTGAGACTCAGGGGCCAGCTCACGGCACCTGCCAGCAGGGTCTGTCCTGTGACTGGGGAGGAATTCAGGGGGAAGGACACGCGTGGGGCTAGGGGCTAAGAGAGGCTGGCGGCGGCTGCTCCAGGTATGGGTGTCGGGGACTCGGAGCCACAGAGACCCATCCCGGCTCTGCTCTTAGTCCAGTGCTCCTCCAGCCTGAGTCCGCACACCCTTCTTCCCCTGGATCTCTCCGCAGGCCCTCCAAGCTCCCAGGGGCTGCAGGGACGCGCTGCGGCAAGTGAGGCTCCAGGGACTGCATGTCCCTGTTTTGCAGACGGGGAAGCTTGGTTCCAGGGTCCGAGCTCCTGACCAAGAAGCTTCCACTGGGAGAGGGGATGCCTGAGGTCGGGAGGAGAGGTCGTGGAGGCCGGTGTGGCCCAGGAGGCCGGCAGGCTCTGGGCAGAGGCTCTGGGGGCACTGGAGGCTTGCGTGATTAGGACTGGGGTGGGGGGGTCGGAGGTGGGCGCAGAGAGGAAGGCAGGGGCTAGGTTTCGTGGGGCCTTGAGAGGCGTTTTAAGCAACTGGGTGACATGATTCTGTTTAAAGAGACTGTTTCGGTGGCGTCTGGAGTGGGGATTGTAGGGGGCGGGGATGTGCAAACAGGGAGACCAGGTGTCGAGAGGCTGTCACAGTCCAGGTGACCAGCGATGTCGGGGGAGGGGGGCAGGCGGTCGGAAATCCATGTTCAGCTTTGGACCCTCCCAGCGGCTCAAGCACTGATAGCCTAGTGTCAGCCAGAGGATCGACGACGGACTGTGTGGGCTTTCCCGTGTTCCGTGCCGGGTTCTCACAGTAAAGTAAGCGGAGACGTGATCAGGAGAGCCACAAGGAACATACATTTACAGCGTCGTACTGTACTGACTGAAAAAAACCCACAGATAAAGGACCACGCAGGTCAAAACCGTGATGTCCGACGGTCGACCGTCTACTTGTTTCAGGGTTCACTCCTTGCCCGGTGGCCAAGCCACAGGAAGAGACCTCCCACAGGTGGTAGCCAGGTTGGGAAGCCCCTCCGTGAGTTCCCCTTGGGCGGGCTGCTCGGGTGGTGATTCATTCACTGGAGACGTCCGAACACAGTGTCTAGGCCGTGGGGCCTGCTCTGGAGGCCGGAAGACCAGCATGGAGAGGCCGGCGGGGCTGGTTTCCGTGGGTGCCCCTTTCCCTGGAGTCCTTCTCTCCTTGTCTTTGTGCGATCTTCCATCTGGACGTGTCTGTGTCCAAATTCCCTCTCTTTGGGAGGACGTCAGTCTCTGGGGGTGAGGGACCACTGTAGTGACCTCTAACTTAGGTAAAGTCCCTCCCTCCGGATATGACCCCGTTCTCAGCTCCTGGGAGCCAGGACTTCAACATAGAACCTTTCAGGAGCCACGGTTAGGCCCTAACAGGTGCAGAAATCTCCCCGCCCATCATGGGGCCAGATGTGAACAGTAAGGACCACCGGTACCTGCAATTTCATCAGCATCATCTGGGCTGATGAAGGCCCAGATGATGGGGGCAGGAAGGAAGGCGTTTGTTTGACTTCTTAATTGAATTGGGGAGACTCTTAGCACATTACTCTCGACTTCGCACCCAGAAATACAAGTTGAAAATATTTTTCAGGGGCACCTGGGAGGCTCAGTCAGCTGAGTGTCTGCCTTGCTCTGGTTGTGATCCCAGTGTCCGGGCTCCCTGCTCAGTGGGGAACCTGCTTCTCCCTTTCCCTTCGCCATTCCCCCTGCTTGTGCTCTCTTTCTCTCTCCCTCTCAAATAAATAAGTAAAATCTTTAAAAAGGTGCTTTTAAAATTTTAAAGGGAAACATCAGAGATACACAGAATGGGGTGTGTGCCTTCCAAAGCTTGGAGGAGATCAGAACAAAGCAAACTCAACTCATGTAGAAGATAAAGTATCCAGGAAAACCAGAAAGCATAAAATAAGGTGACTCATCATGTCAAACACATAACAATTTGTGTAAGTATTTTAAACTCCTCCGTGAAAAAATTAATGTTTTCAAATGGAGCTAACTGGCCAAATGGTGTTAGTGGTGTTGGCCTCGGGGGAGGGGCAGGGTGATGGGACACCAGAGGCGAGGGGACTTCTTCTCCGCCATCTTTGAAAGACACTTTTTTTTTCCAAAATATTTTATTTATTTATTTGACACAGAGAGAAAGATCATAAGTAGGTAGAGAGGCAGGCAGAGAGAGAGAGAGAGAGGAGGAAGCAGGCTCCCTGCTGAGCAGAGAGCCCGATGTGGGGCTCGATCCTAGGACCCTGAGATCATGACCTGAGCCGAAGGCAGATGCCTAATGACTGAGCCACCCAGGCACCCCCAAAAAGGCACTTTTCTGCCTTTTGGATTTTATTATTATTGCGTTGGGCGTTTTTTTTTTTTTCACTTCTCATTTTTTAAAAAGTTTTAATTTGTTTATCATTGTGTTGTTCCTTTGAAATAATAAATACATAACATAATTAAACCGTGTCGTACAGATCATGTTTTGTTAAAGGGGCCGTGGCATGGGGTATAACTACAGTTATTACGTAACAGCCCCAAACCTTCCGGCACTAGGTCATATCGAATGAAAATACGCGAAGCGAAAACAGTTAGCAGTAAATTGGGAAGTTGTCAGAAATACAGCAGTGTGGGAACCTGTCACCTAACTCTCCAGGCGTGGGCCAGTGAAGTAGGAGAAAGTACTCAAAGGTACAAAGGTATTGAGAATCGAAGTGATGATAAGGTTGATTGATTACTTACCACTCATTCAGCAAGTATTTACTGTGCCTGTATGATGTGCCCCGGCCTGTGGCTAGATCCCTGGAACACAGCAATGAACATAAAGTTTTCATGCCGGAGCTTGATTTACCTGATATTTAGTGACCTTTGCATCTCATAAAGGCAGAACACACACCCTTTGATGCCCAGGAAACAGTCTCAAATATGAAGCAGGTTCTAGGCTCTGGATGAAATGTCAGATTCCTCAAACCTGGAATTGTACTGGCCACATTCTCTGACCACGAGCCAATACACCGGAATCTTCCCCAATGTCTAGGTAACAAAACCAAGGCCCTGAAGAACCCCAACATGGTCCTAGATAAATTTTTTTGAAGTTTATTATTATTTATTTAGTCATCACTACTTGAATGCAGGGCTCGAACCCATGACCCTGAGAGCAAGAGTCCCTCGCTCTCCTGACGGAGCCAGCCAGGTGCCCCCAGTCCTGGATAAATTTCTGATCAGTGGTTGCAAACCTCAGGTGACTATGAACAGACAATGAGAACAGGTCACGGCAAAACGTGAGGCACTGATAACACCAGGGGACTGAGTACTGATGATCAGTCAGGCTTGGTGCCAAGACTCATAATTCTTTATCTTACATAATCCTCACGACAGGCACAACACGGTGCTTATGTTGTAAAGCAGGCACTCAGCAAACATTGGCAGAATGAACGTATGTGGCCCAGAGAGGCTGAGTCTCTTGCCTAAGACCACACAGCGTGAAGCGGTCAAGCTGGGACTTGGACTCGGACCCGTCAGACTCTAAATCTCGTGCTTGTAATCGCCGTGTCACATCACCAACAGGACTGATGCAGTATGCCAAGGGGATGAGCTGAGAGTCAAGCTGAGGTCAACCAACTTTCCGGGGCCTTCCACGTACCAGTGTGATATTTCTGTCTTTCTCCCCTCTCTCCTTTTTTCCTTCACAGGAAGGAAAGAGACACGGAGTATTGATGTATGCCAGGCGCTGTTGAATACACTGGGGGTTCAGCTGGGAGAGACAAATAGTGAGCGCAGTAAATGTGCAGCCCTATGGAGCGATGAGTTATGAAGGAAAATAGAGTTCAGGAGCTACAGTAACAGCTGTTGAGGACGACTTTCATTAGGAAGGCCAGGGAGGCCTCTCTGCGGCGGGGGCAGCCAGGAGGGAAGGTCGAGGAGGCAGAATGTTGCAGTACACAATGGCATATGCCAAGGTCCTGCGGAGACTGGTGCCGGCCCATGGCAGGCGCGGCAGAGAGGTGGGGTGGTTGGAGCTCGGCCAGCCAGGGGAGAGCTGAAGAGTTGAAGAGGGAGCTGACCCCAAGGTGGTGATGGGATGAGGGGCCATTTATCAACGTGAGGACGCAGGGGGAGGACAGGAGTGGGGCAGGGATGGGAGAGGGAGGGGAGTCGAGAAGAGAGAGGAGAGGCTCAGAGACGGGCAAGAAAGGGAGGGGTCAGCACAGGGTCTCCGGACAAGGTGGGAGGAAGACCAGGACCGTGTGAGTCGTGGAGGCTAAGGTCATGTTTCAGAGAGGCCGGGCCGCTCTGTTCAATGCTCCTAAGACGGGGAGAAATGACACTGGGTCCGGCATCATCTGATGAGGGCCCTTCCACTGGGGTGGCGGAAACATGAACAGAAGAGAAAGAGAAAAACATTCGAGGTACAAATTCAACACCAAAGACGGAGACCCACATAGAAGAAAAAGGACTTTGCAAGGAACAGTCATGATGAGAAAAAAGATGGAGCATTTCTTTTCTGGAAAGACAAGAACTAGGATCACGTGCCAAAGATGGCCAGGTGCTGCCATCTGGGGAGAGAAGCCACATGAAGTCATCATTTCCGAGGGACCGCGGGGCAGAGCTGAGAGCCTCCCTGTGGCTGGGCAGCGCAGACTCGCCTTGAGATCCGAGATCCGGGCCGGCGTCTGTCTCCAGCCGTGCCCAGCAGCGCAGGCAAAGTCCCGTGGCGGGTGGAGCCTGGTGGAGCCTGGTTCCACTTGGCGTTTTGCAAGTAGGATGGAGGAAGAGAACGGGAGACCTGGGGGTGTCTGGGTCGGGATGGACAGCTGGGCATACGCAGGGTGAGGTCAGCCGGAAGACCTGCACAGGACGGGGGACAGTGGCCATGTGGACTGGCCAACAGACTCCGGAGCCCGGAGGTTGGGACTAGCGCAGCTCCTGATAACGCCAGGGTCCTGGGGCTTGGCCATTGGGGTGTGTGGTTAAGGTGGGGCGAGGCGTGCAGGGGACGGGGAGCTGCTGGGGAGCTGCTGGGGTGCTGGGCGGATCGCAGAGGCAGCTGTCTTAGTCTTCACCCAATGCTGGAGGCCCCCACCAGGCGGGTAGATGCTGGAAGATGCTTGCAAGCAGGACGGGGGATGGACGCCAGTCAGCCCGTGGTCGTGCACTTCAAGGAGCCTGGGGCTCTGAAGGGAAGGGAAATTTTCTGGAAACCAGAGCAGGGACGGAGGAGGACACCTGCCTCACCCCAGGACATGGGGAATGTGGGAGAGACAACGACAATCTCTTCCAAGAGTTGCTTTGAAGCAGAGCCAAGTCTCCATGAGCTCAAGAGGGCAGAGGGGACGCGGAGAGCAGACCTGGATGGCTTGGGGCAGGGTTGGGGAGGGTAGGAGATCGTCCCTGGGGATAAGCCCAGGGAACAAGGGATGCCCTGGCCAGTGTGGACCAGGGCTAGAGGACATGGTGTACCTGTGAAAGGTGGGGGGTTTGTTTTACTTACAGAGTCTCTTTTGGGCTGGGTCTCCCAGGCACTTTGCTGTAATAATAATGGCAACGCACAGCCTGTACTGAATGCCCCCTAGGCTGAAGGCCCTTCTCAGCGTTTACATGTACTAACTTCCCTTATCCTCACGGTTGTCCCGTTACTGCCCCCCTTTGGCCGGTGGGGGAACCAGGCAGGAGAGGGTGGGTAACTTGCCCAGGTGGGGAGTTTAGATTTGAACTCAGGCACCTGACCCTTACCTAAGCCTTGTCTTTTTTTTTTTTTTTTTTCTTTTTTTAATCTCAATTTTAAGAAAGTATTTTGTTGGGGCACCTGGGTGGCTTAGTTGGTTAAGTGTCTGCCTTTGGCTCAGGTCAGGATCTCAGGGTCCTGGGATCGAGTACCACATCGGGCTCCTTGCTCAGCGGGGAGCCTGCTTCTCCCTCTGCCCCCCAACCCTGGTGCTCTCTCTCTCAACAAGGTATTTTGTTTTTATTTATTTATTTTTTTAATGTGAGCTCTACACCCACCATGGGGCTCGAACTCAGGATGCCAAGACCAAGAGTTGCCAACCAGGCACCCCTAAGGAGGTATTTTATTTACCTTCATACAGCCAAATTGTTGTCATTTCAACACGTAATCAATATAAAATGTTATCAATGAGATCTCTGACATTTTTTTCTCCATTACGAAGTCTTCAACATCCAGTTTGTGTCTGAAATCAGATATGCCACGTTTCTCATGTTCAGCGGCCACATGTGGCAAGAGGCACCGTACTCACTCCTCAGGCTTGGCTCTCCTCGCATTCCAATCCACATCTGGCTGTCCCGCGAGGCGGGCAGTGCCCGGCGGGGAAGGTGATCTTCCCGGGGAGCTCACCCACCCATCTCCCCAAGCCTCCTGGAAATCCCTCCATGTACTTTAAAGGAAATTTTGCAGAGGTGTTGGTGATTCTTTGCGTGGCCAATCCTGAAGGAGAACAGGGCTCTCATGATGGAAGCCAGTCTTTTTTTTTTTTTTTTCTTAAGATTTTATTTATTTGTCAGAGAGAGTGAGCACAGGCAGACAGAGTGGCAGGCAGAGGCAGAGGGAGAAGCAGGCTACCCACCAAGCAAGGAGCCCCATATGGGACTTGATCCCAGGAGGCAGCCGCTTAACCAACTGAGCCACCCAGGCATCCCGATGGAAGCCATTCTTATCTGTTCTGGGAAGTTGTGGGTTTTCCAAGAAGCAGTGTGGGGTAGTGGTTCAAAGCACATGTTCGAGTTGCCTCATTTGTTTCCAGGTTCCTCTGCTTGACCTTGGTTAAGTAATGACCTCCCTATGTCTCAGCGTCTTCATCTGTAAAATGGGAGATACTACTCATACTTGCCGGTTTGTGATGAGGATTATGTTTATTCATATATGTACATAAAGTGCTTAGAACACGCCCAGACACAAGTAAGCCCTGTGTGTATATTCTGTACCAGCTCCCACAGAGCATGGCTCCCAGGAGAGATTCTCCGGGGTTCTGGGTCTGAATCGGCCTGGCTTTCAAACCAGGTTTGTCTAAATCCAGAACTCAAGGCCTACCTCCAGCAATTGGTTGGACAACTAGACAAGCCTTGCCCTCCAGGGTCCACTTTCCCCACAATATAGCAGGGAAGGATATCTTCATAGAATTCCTTTAGCAAATTCCAGGTGGCTATTCTTGAAGATTTTATTTATTTATTTGACAGACAGAGATCACAAGCAGGCAGAGAGAGGAGGAAGAAGGCTCCCTGCTGAGCAGAGAGCCCGATGTGGGGCTCAATCCCAGAACTCTGGGATCATGACCTGGGCCCAAGGCAGAGGCTTTAACTCACTGAGCCACTCAGGCGCTCCCCCCACCCCCGGGTGGCTATACTATCCCAGGCACAGTGTGAGGGCATAGCTCTAAAGAAGACAGACCAGTCTCCCCCTTTGTGGAATTTACTTTTTTGAACGTGTTGAAGGAGGAGGTATAATAAATGTAGATAAATAAATAATAAGGCAACCGGGATAAGTGCTCGGGGAAAACGGAGGTGTGATATGATGGAGAAGGGTGGGGATAAAAATGTCTCATCTAGTTCTGAACTCCAACAGTACTGAACTCCTTGCGGTTTCTCCCAAACCTCTTACTTGCTTTTGCCCCAGGACCTTTGCACATGCTATTACCATCTTTTCTCTTCTTTACCTGCTGACTACTACTTGTTCTTCAGGTCACTGCTTTGATGTCATTTCTTCCAGGAAACCCTCCCTGATACCCCAAGGCTGTCTTAAGTGCCTCCTCTGTGTCTCTAAGAGTCCGGAACTTTTCAGCATCACACCAGTTACACCATACTAGAACTTCCTGGTGATTTCTCCATGTCTTCCAGGCCTCCCTCTAAGCCTATGACTCTATGGTCTACAGTAAAGAATACATTTCATATCATTATGGAGTACACACACACGAACGTATATGGTAGATGCAAAATAATATTCACTCTCATGACATATGATATACCTAAACTTTTATTCTCATTAAACAAAAAGAATGCTGAAATAAGTCAATTGAAATAAAGTCAATCGAGTGGGCCTCAAACAGCATTTGGAAAATGGAAAACAGCATTTGGGAAAAAAAAATTTTTTTTTTAAGATTTTTATTTATTTATTTTTCAGAGACAGAACACAAGCAGGGGAAGCATCAGGCAGAGGGACAAGCAGGCTCCCTGAAAAATAAACATCTGGAAAAATCTTCTCTTCTAAGTTATTTGTTTCAGTAATCTCTGTGCCCAACATGGGGGCCTCGAACTCACGACCCTGAGATCAAGGGTCACTTGCTCTTCTGACTAAGCCAGCCAGGAGCCCCTGCATTCTGAAAATCTTGCCCTCGGGCACCTGGGTTAAGCTCATTCAAAACCCCAGCTGTTTGCATCATGAAAGTAGCCCAGACACCATGTGAATAAAGAGTTGTGGGGTCTTTTTCAATATAAATTTATGGACACTGTCATTCGAATTTCTTATAATTTACACATCATAAAATCTCCTAAGGTTTATGATGTGTAAATTATAAGAAATTCGAATGACAGTGTCCATAAATTTATATCGAAAAAGACCCCACAACTCAACTCTTTATTCACATGGTGTCTGGGCTACTTTCATGATGCAAACAGCTGGGGTTTTGAATATTGTTCTTATCACAGAAACCATATGGCCCTACAGAGCCTAAAACATCCACTAACAGGCTCTCCGTAGAGGAAATACTCTGACCTCTGGCTAGGGTAAGATTTCCTCTATCCTTTTTTTTTTTTTTAAGATTTTATCTTATTTATTTGAAAGAGAGAGGAAGCATGGGCAGGGGGAGCGGCAGAGGGAGAGGGAGAAGCAGGCTCCCCGCTGAGCAGGGAGCCCAGAGGGATCGGGGACTCGATGCCAGGACTGGAGATCATGGCCAACCAACCCGTCCCTGCTGCAGCCCTTAAACTCGGCGGAGGCAGGGACCACGGTCTTCTCTCCTCCACCACATCCCTCAAGTCCCACACAAAGCCTCCCTTGCATTCGCTCAGTACTCAGGGAGCAGATTATGAAAGGTGGCAATGTGTGAATTAAACATTTTTGTTACACAAGGACTGGGCGCTTGTGGAAGAAAAAGGAGCAACACAGCTAAGACCAAGCAGATCTTCAGTAATCCTGCCGCTGAGCAATCATCGCATCCTTTCCCACTTTTTATGCAGTAGAAGCCAGGAATTCAGAGAAAGGTTATTTTCTGGCCAAGGGAATGGTAAAAAAAAGTTCTATTTCCCCTCAGTTCACCAGGGACATGGGCTTCCCTTTTATGGTCTTAGGAGACAAACAGGGCATGCTGAGGGCTGTTTGGCGGGGGTGGGGGGGGGTGGGGGAGTCTACCCTTATCAGGGAGTCATGGAAGTTCTCCTTTCCTAGGGAAGTGATGTTCAGGCTGAGACGATTGAGCAAGAAAATGGGGAAGTTGCGCTGTGCCTTCAGAGGCGTCTGGCTGGACGGTAGAGAGGGGGTGGGGAGGAGCATGAGATCAGCCTGCGGAGGCGGGCACAGACTGCTTGACAAGGGTCTTCTCACCTAGATCTAATTACCAGCTTATAGGAACTAAGGAAGATAGACGAAGAAATTCAAAAAACCAAACCAAACCAAATACCACAGCAGAAAACATCTCAAGAAGGCAATCAGCCAGATCCAGAATGAGGAAGATTCTACGGGATGAAGATTCTGTTTCTCATTGAATCAGTGGCTTGCAAACAAAAAGATTAAAGGGAGGGAATTCCCTTAGGAAGCCAAAGCCACGTGTGGGGCCTTGTTTATGTCTTGGAACAAATCAGCTGTAAAAGCCATCTCTGAGATAATCAAAGAGATTTGAAGAGAAGTAAGGAGTAATTGCTAATTTTGTTGGCTACAATAATGGGCCGGTGGTTACATTTGTTACTTGTTAGTTATAGATGCAAGTAAATGAGATGGCAGATGTCTGGGCTGTGCTCTCAAACACCCGGAAAGAAGCTGGGTGAGTGTGAGTGTGTGTGTGTGTGTGTGTGTGTGTGTGTGTGTGTGTGAGACATCTTGTGATAGACTAATATATATTTGGTCTTTGTTCCAGTTCCTGGCAGGGTGCTTCTCAAAATCTTGGAATTTCCCGAGTCAGAGGGGAAAGAGGAGGGATTTTTGTTATTCATACTAAGGTCTTTTCCAACAGGGACCTGAGTGCATGCTAACGAGGGTGGGTCCTGGATCTCTTCAGGATTATTCCCCAGGAATAACATCCTGCCTGTCTGGATGGCAGGCAGCCACCTGTGGGGTTTAAGAAGGAGCTGAGTCCTGCCTCTGTTCAGACAGTCTACTCTGCAGCATTTAAAGCCAAAGATATGCCCTTCAATTAGTCTCTTTCACAACCCACCTTTAAAAATGTTCTCCAGGAAGCTGATGATATCATCTACAGAATGAGGCAACTCTTTCACACCATACCCGCTGGTGTCTCTGGTTTTGCAGTGACCCCAACCTCCTCCCCGTGACCAGGCCACACTCGTTCTCACCGTGGCCATCTCCGAGGCTAGTGGCCGAGACTTAGGCTGACAAAAACCTAAGCTTAAACCAGAACTCTTTTCTGATTTTATTTATGTATTTGAGAGAGAGAATGAGAGAGAGAGAGAGAGAGAGAGGCATGAGTGGGGCGAGAGGGAGAGGGAGAAGCAGGCTCTGGGCTGAGCAGGGAGCCCGATAAAGGCCTCGACCCCAGGACCCTGGGATCATGACCTGAGCCGGAGGCAGCCCCTTAACTGACTGAGCCCCCAGGCACCCCAAAACTCCTTTAAAATCTCATTTTGGCCACTGCGGATAATGACCAGGGAATGGTGTGTTTGTTTCCCTTTTTTCTTAGACAGCCAGGGAACCAGCTCTCTGGGGGATGGGTCCCGTTCTAAATGCCACTGGTCAGTTTGTCTTCGGTAACAGAGTGGGGCCCACTGCTGTTCACACCACGAGGGACCGCACGGCCACCGAGAGAGGTAGGCCTCCGCATCCCTTACCCATCCTCCTCTTCCCAAACCACATCTCTCTGGGAGCCAAGGCCAGTGTAGCCCACTGCTGACACTATCGATTAGCTGTTTTTACTCGTGGCACTCTGATACCAAAGTTGTGTGTATGTGCGTGTGTTCCCCACACAACCTATTCTCCACCTGCCCAGATCGCACCTTGTGGGGTGGGAAACTGATGTCCTCTTCGGCCAAGTCTCACACTAGGTCCCCAGAGTGAGCTCAATCTCCAAGGCTGCCCCCACTTTAGATGCCTCTGTACTTGTACGACTGAGTCGAAGTTAGGGCTCCCGGGACCCCCTCCGCAGGTCTGCTAATTTACTAGAGCGGCTCATGGAACTCAGGAACACGGTTTCCCACCACTGATTGATTACCAAGGACACAACTCAGGGACAGGCACGTGGTGGAGATGCACAGGGCAAGAGGTGGGCGGTGGGGTGGGGAGCCCTCATGCCCTCTCCAGCTGTACCACCCTCAGAACCTGCTTCAGGGTGCCCACCAGCACAGACGCTCTCGGATCCCCACTGGTGAGGGGGTTCTGGGGAGGGTTTATTATCTTAGCACGACTGATGAGCTCTTGGGGACTAACTCAGGCTCCAGCCTCCTCACCACTCCCTGGTGGTTGAAAAGTGGGGTGAAAATTCCGGCACTCCACTCACACTATTCCCAGCAACCAGCCCCCATTGGAAGTTAAATGGGGTCCACCTAGGGTCACCTCATTAGCATAAACTCAGGTATGGTTGGGAGAGCTTGCGATGAATGACCCAAGATCCTCTCCTATCACCCTTTTCACTAAGGAGCTTCCAAGGGTTTCAGAACCTCTTGTTCCGGGAACCTGGCAAATGCCTTATTGTGTCGTAGATTCCCAAGAAGTAGGAATGAAATGAGAGAAACATTGATAATTGTTGAAGCTGAGTGATAGGTACATAGAGATTCTGATGCAGTCTCTGGGCTTTTGTGGGTATTTGGAAACTTAGATGCTAAAACCTTTATAATAAAAGAGAATGAAAGAAAGGGAGAGAAGAACCCGTAAGCCACGTGGCCTGTTTATGAAGACAAAGACGTTAGCATTGATGCAATACCATTAGCTAAACCCTACAGATCTCGTTGGGATTCCTCCAGGTTTTTCATTAATGTGCTGCTTCTGCCCCAGGATCCAAGGCAGGGGACCACACCCTGGTCGGAGGTCCCCTGTCCTACTCCCTTCCTGTCAGTTTCTGGGACCTTTCTTGCCTTCAGTGACTTGGACGCTTTGAAGAAGGATGACCAGGCATTTTGTGGACGGCTCCAGTGTGGACTTGCCTGCTGTTTTCTCACCATCAGACCGAGGTTATGGATTTTTGGGAAGAACACGAGGGTGAAGTGACTTTCTCATTGCAAAACCTCAGGAAGCACAGGATGTCCACGTGACTTAGGCTCATTAACCTTCATCACTTGGTTAAGGCGGTGTCTGCCAGGCGCGTCCACTACTTTTCCCTTTCTATACTCAGTGACTGAGTCACTAAACCCAGCCCACACTCCGGGGATTTTAAGAGTGGAGGAAGGTCACGGAGAGATTTAAGCAGGTTTAGTCGTGTCCTAGAAGGAATTCCCTGCCTGACACGCGAGTAGGCAGTGAGAGTGGACATGACCTGCCTGGATTTGAGGGACGTTCCCAGTGTGACTCAGCACAAGCTGGGTCTCCGTGGCGCGCGAGGAATGGGTGGAGGATGGCCCACGGTTGGGGGGCCGGTGGCCTTTCCCGGCCCCTAAGCCAAGGCCTGCGCGCCCCCAGGAGCTCGTGTGTCCCCTGCCCGCCAGTGAGAAGCCCCTCTCCGCTCCTGGGTCCCGCCTCGACTCGGGGCGGATCGCTGAGGGCTACTGCGGCCTAGAGACTGGCACACAGACAGCAGAAGTGTGGGGTCACCAAGGAGGGTCGCAGTTGGACCGCAGCGGTCGCGGGGCTGAAAGAAGCTGGAGGAAAACGAGTACGCCAAAACCCTTGCTCCCCGCACGGCTAGCGCGGGTCACGCGTGTGTAACCAGGGCGTCCGGACCCAGCGGTTGCAAACGATGCTTTATTCACCCCGACTCCCAGCCCGCCGCCCCGCGCCGCGCCTTTCGGTTCTCCCTCCCGGGGCGTGCGGGGGGGCGGGGGGCGGCCACACCTGAGCCCTCACCTGCGCCGGCGCGCCCCCCGCCCGGGTTTCTTCTCCCCTCGGCGCCTGCGGGCGGGGGCGGGGGGCGCGGCGGGGGCCGGGACCGGGGGCACCGGCCCGGGCGCGGGTCGGGCCCCGCTCCCCTGCGGGGGCTTGTAGACCAAGTGGAAGATGAAGGCGTTGCAGTACCTGAGGGGGCGGGACGCGTCAGGGGCGTGGCTTCGACGGGACAGGGGGGATGCGGGGAGGCCCGACGCCCCTGGGCGGTGGGCGAGCGAGCGGGCGGGGTCCCGGGAGCTGCGCCCCGCCCGCCGTGTGGGCGTGGGGTTGAGGCCAGCGAGGGCGGGGCTGGGGGTCGCGGGAAGGGGTTCTCCGGAGGGCGCAGAACCCCGCGGGGGTCGTGGGCCCTTACCAGGGCATGCAGTTGTCCGCGGCTCGCAGGCGAAAGGGGGAGCGGAAGGGGTTGGGCCGCGGGGGGCTGGTGCCCCCTCCGGTGGCCACCGCCATGGTCTGGTCGTCCATCACGCAGCCGTACTCGCTGCTCTCCGTGAAGAAGGCCGGGACTCGGAGGGACTGCGGTGGACGCGGGCCTCTGACTCTCGAAGCGGCGCCTCCGCCCAGCCCCTCCCCAGGCGCCAGGGGCGCAGACCGCGGTGGAAGCCCGGGACCCAGACAGACTAGGAGCGGGAGAGGCACGAAGCAGACAGACAAGACAGACCGGGTCAGGAGGGCCCTGGGCGCGCCCCGGGTCTGGAGCAGAGAGTGGAAAGAAGAGGCTTTCGGAGGAGGAGGACGGAGGGGGAGTGGCAGGAGAGGAGATCCCTTTTAGCCCCAAAGCAGGTCCCTTTTGGCCCATCCCCCACCTGTAGCCGGGGCAGCGAGCTCAGCCAAGTGTCCTTGAGACCGAAGCCAGAGTTGAATCCTGCAGGCCGAGGGAGAGCGGGCAGAAGCTGTCTCCCACGGCCTTCGCCCATGTCCCCACACTCCTACCCCAGGCTCTTACCAATAACCAGGTCCGGCTTGGGCCCCTGGAGCAGGTGGTAGGGCCGCGCGGACACCTTGATCTGCAGGTCCCTTCGGCCCCCCTTCTCCTTAGTGCTAGAGCTGAGCCGCGCAGATACTCCAGAACCCGGACGAACAGATACTTCTGGGCCATCCTGGGGAGCCAGGAGCGGAGGGGAGAAACCGCTCCAAGTTGGGGCACTGGGAGGGCATGTTAGGCAAAGGGAGTGCAGGAGGTAGTGGGCAGCTCCTCCCCCACCAACCCTCACCCTCTGCAGGGTAAAATGCTGCTGGTCACTGTCCAGGGGCAGGCCGTCACCCACAAACTGCAGCTCCAGCGCCACGTGGGGGAGCAAGACCAAGAGCTCCTGAGGCAGAGAGGACAGATCAAGGTCCCGCCCCACCGCCAGCTCCACGCCCAAATGCCCAGCCTCTGGTCCTGGAGGGACTTACCCAGAACACCATGACGAGGTCGAACTCCTTCCCTGCTTCCACCACATGGATTTTCAGTGACTGCTTGTTCTGGATGTTGAGCTCAGGGACTGGGAGAGAAGCTAGAGGCTTAAGAAGATGGTCTCCCTTCCCCGTGTCCCCCTCCAGCTCCCTGCCCCCCTCACTCCCGCTGCTCTGCTCTCCTTACAGGATTGGGGCACCAGGTGTGTGATGACGTAATACACAGTCAACGGGTAGGTGAGAAGCACGGCCATGGGGGAGTCCAAGCCGAGGCCCCTCCATGTGTAGTAATCCTGCCATGAGCCTGGGGAGAGCGGGTTAGTGGGGGACCTGGCCCTCGTGTAGATCCCAACCCCTTTTAGTCTAATAGCCCCCTCTTCCTCAGCCGTTCAGACTGCTGACCCGCCCGTCTTTGTCCCTACCTCTAGCTCCCTCAGGGCCTCTCCAGCTCACCAAAGAGGCCCCTGGGTGGATCTGGGGGCACAGGGGGCATCAGAGAAGGCCCATCCCCCTGGAGAAGCTGGTAGGGATCTCCTGGAAGGATGGAAGGAAGAAGAGGATCCCGGTGTCAGGAAGGCCCCCACCCGGCTCATCCCCCTCTTCCTTCCAAAGGAGCTATGTTTCCTGGAGCTACAGCAAGAGGAATGGGAGATTGCCTGTGGACACGGCTTCTCGATGGGGTGGGCAGGGGTGACTTCTTTGAGGACTGGGGAAGGCCTGAAATGACCGTGGGGGTGGCAGTGGAGTTGGGTGCGTGCATGGGGGTGTTATCCAGGGCTCTGTTTTCTCTCCCCATCCTTCCCTCTAGGCTAAGGGACCCATGCCTGAAGAGAGGCCACACGAACCACTGAGAAGAAGGCTGAGGGCTGGTGCGCTGCCCCGGGGGTGCCTGGGGGTGCCAGGGCCTGGAATGAGCATGCTGAGTTGGGTCCAGTAGCCACGAGTGAGGCCCCGTGAGGCCAGAAAGGCCTCCTTGTTGAAGGTTTCACTGGTCACCTCTGGAGAAGGAGGAGGGGAGCAGTTGAGGGCCTGGTGGCTAGAACCCCAGGCTCTAGCTCTTCTCGAGGCCCCTGGCTCTGAACCGGGTTCTGGTCCTCCAGAGAACGAATATTTCCTAGTGTCTACAGGGCCAAAGGCACCAAACCCATAGGGTCCTTGTAACAATTTTACCGTTTTTAAAAATACTCATTAGACAGATGAGAAAACCGAGGGTCTAAAAACTCAAGGGATTGTTGATGGCCCCCAATCACTGGTGGGGCTGGGCAGCGGGGGATGCAGGCTCACACTCCTCTTCTCCAGACCCTGTCTGCAGCCCCAGGGCTCTAGCCTCCAATCCTAAATCCCCAAGCACTTGGCCTTCAGACCCAGAACCCTGTACCCAGGCACCCAGCCTCAGTCCCAAACCCCTACCTCAGTTCCCCTCCCTCCCACTGCCCCATCGCCTTGGGGTACCTGCGGCATAGGTAAAAGGCAGAGTTGCCAGCTCCCCGGCCCGCTCCATGAAGGCTGCAAGCCTTGGGCACCAAAATCGGTGGCTCACGTCGTCAGGGCATCGCCGCCAGTCGGCCCGGAGACAAGCCTCGCCACAGTACAAGACAGCACTGCACTGGGGGCTGGGGTCACAGGGGGTGGTGGGCACCCAGCTTTCAGCCCTGTGGGTGCTTGGTCCTTGTGTGCCCTGCAGCTGCCCGTGTATCATTCGGTCCGTTTTTCTGAATACTCTGCTCGGGACAGCCTGCTTTCTTCCCTCCTTTGACTTCCCAGGCCCTCCCTCCCCCACCGGCCAGTTTTCTCTGCTTGCCTGATTGTTGGGGGGGCTCCCTCCCTCTCATGCCACCTTTTTGGCTGCTCACCAAGGTGTCAGCTTCACTTCAAAGCTATGCCTGTGACAGACGTGGCAGGTTCGAGCCCGGAGGGAGGCAAATGTGAAGCCTGGCCGGGGACCCCACGTCCGCATTGGCGCCTTGGCTAACTTCACTCCCAGCCTTGGGACCAGACTCTGCAAGTCTCTGAATGGGGGCAGGCACCATCAGGCTGGGGGGCTCAGGAGTCCAGATCCCTATGCCTCCCCAGCCTCAGATACCACATTTCTGTACCGAAGCAGCTGGGCGTCTCCCACGGTGAGCTGCCGGGGCTTTCGAGGGTCTCCGGAGCCCATTGGGCAGGCCATGCTGTGGCAGAGGAGAGCGTAGGCCCGAGGAGCCAGGTTCTCCGTCCCTGAGGCCTTGCTGGCATTCCCCTGGGTTCCGTCTATCAGCAGGTCAATGCCCAGGATGGTGCCATGTTCATCGGTCACCAGTAAGAGGCAGGAAAGATGCAGGGGGGCGGCCTCTGGGGAAGGAAGGAGAAGTCAGGGGCAGGGGTATGAACGTCATACATGCAACGGCTAGACGGGCCAGCGAAGTGAACAGAGGGGACTGGGTAGAGAGGGTATGCCTCATCAGAAGGGGACACCGGTGCCAGGGTGTCTGTGGCCATGCAGAAGTGTGAGCCTGCTGTTGGAACTTTCCAGCTTTTCTGAGACTTCTGGAATTCTTTCCTTTCAATATATAAATACTGGCTCCAGTTGAAAAAACAGAAAACATCGTGGGTCCACGAAAACACCTCTCCAGGCCAGACTGCCCTGCAGGCCAGGCCACCCATTGGTGACACCCCGCTGGGCTGCTTGGTGGAGGAGGTCTTCCAAAGGGTGAGTCCCCAGCCCAGGTGTTCTTACCGCTTCTCCGCCCCTTCCTCCTCTCAGGGCCGGCTTCATCCTCTGCCTTGTCCTCCCGGAAACCATCCTCTCCGCCTCCTGCCAACTGCGCAGCCTCCTCTGTCTCCCCTGGAGGGTTTGCTTCCTGGGGGGACTCCCTGCTGGCGGGGACTGGCTCCCCAGCCTGGCCACGGTCTACTTTCTCCAGGCCTGCACCCTCCTCCTCTCCATTCTCTTCCTCTTCCTCCCCCTCCTCCTCCTCTTCCTCCCCTTCCTCCAGGCTGACAAAGCTGACATAGGGGCTTAGGTCTCGCAGGTGGAGTGGGGGTTCATCTCCCAGGAACCGGGCAGCCCCCAGGCCTAGTCCAGGGCCTGGCTCTGCCCCTTGCCCCAGGCTGATGCCCACACTTCGGTTGGGCAAGACGTGAAGCACCCAGAGGGCAGGGTCCTGGGGCAGCCTTCTGATCTGAGCCTCCAGCTGGCGCCAGCGGCCCTCAAGGCTGGACCCCGCAGCCCCGCGCTCCGCCGCGAACTTTCGGAACCAGCCAAAGAGGAGGGCAGCGAAATCAAGGAACTCATCTCGGTATCCAGAAACAAACTCCATGTCTTCAGGGCCACAGGGTCTGGGCCTAGACTGAGCAGAGAGAGGAAGGGGTGTATGGTGAGGGAGAGGGTAGGGGTGGTTCACAAAATGGGGGCGTGGTTGAGGGTCTCAAGACAAGTTTTCAGGGCTCAGGGTGGGAGTTCAGGGGGAGAACGGGGCTAGGCTTGGAAGTGGGCTAGCAGGGGTTAAGACGAGTAGTCAGGAGTGTGATGGTGTTTGGGGCCTAAATCTGCGGCCCAGCCCCTCCAGAGTAGGGTAATCCTATGGGGACCGGACGGCCAGGAGGGATTATTTTGGATCCATCTGTAGGGTATGGGGGGGGAGGGACCGGAGCCGGGGCATCCCCTCGGCTTGGATCCGTTCGGCCGGGGGCCCCGCGGACCTAGCCCCTCCCGGCCGCCCCTTCACTCCGGTACCTGCAGCCGCCGCCGCCACTTTTCGAAGGTAAATACCTCGGGGCTGGCGGGGGGCGGGCGTGACGTCAGGGCAGCCCGAGCCCGCTGCCCGCTGCCCGGCTGGCCCCGCCCCCAGCGCCCGAGGCGCGCGCGGAGGGGGCCGGACTGGGTTCGCCGCCGCTCGCGGACTTCCCCCGGGGCATCACCCGGCATGTGACCGCGGCCCGGCGCCGGCGCCCGGCGGGGAAGCGAAAGCGCCGCGGGGGTGGCGGGAGCCTAGCGGCCGCGCCTCCAAGGGCCGCGGCCTGACCTGGGTCGGCCGGGCGGGCACCCCGGAGCCGCGCCGAGCCCGTCGCTCCGCCGCCCGCGCCGCGCGCCCCGCCGAGCCGCCGCGCTCGCCCTTCGCTTTGCGCGCACCTCCCGGGCGGTCCCTGTTGGCGCGGTGGTCCGGGGCCGGCTCCCGGCGCTGGGGCGCGGGGGCGAGGGGGGCCCCGCCTCCTGGGCTTTCCCCGCGGCGGCGGGCGGAGGGCGCGCGCGGGCCCGCAGTACCGACCGCGCTGTCGGTTCGGACGGTGGGATCGCGGGAAGAGGGCGCCGCCAGCTCGCGCCGCAACTCCAGCCCAGCATCCCGGCCGCGGCTGCCGGCGTCCCCGCGGGCGCGGGACCAAGCCGCCGGCCGCCGCGCTCCGGTCCCGTCTGGCCGCGGAGATGAGCCGGAGCCCGGGTGCCCGGTTCCTCGCGCTCCTCGTCCTGCTGGCGCTGCTGCCTCCGCCAGGTTGGTCCCGGACCGCGCTGGCCCCCGCGTCCCCGAGTCCGCACACGGGGTGCGGGCGGCGGGTGGGGGGGAAGCGGGAAGAGGGCGCCGAGGGCCGACGGGGGGTGTTGGGTAAGTGGCGAGCCGGGGTCCCCAGGCAGCCGGGGCAGGGGATAGGCTGGGGGACATCCGGGTCCAGGCCATGCTCAGGACGTGTTTGGGGGTGGGATGTGTGGGTTGGGCCCGGGGGTCAGATCCGGGATGGAGGGAAGAGGCTTAGTAACAGGGAGGGGAGCCCCTTGAGCGGGGAACCTGCGCTGACCACCTGGGTCGCCCCCGCCCCCCCAGGCCATGGCAACGAGGGCAGCGTCATCGGCAGTTGTTATTGCCACAGGAGGATTTCTTCCCACTCCCCTCCGAAGGGGGAGGTCATGGCACATTTCCGAAAGCACCTGAGAGCCTACGATCGCTGTAATTCCTACATCAGGTAATCTCCCGGAGCGCTGGGAGCGCAGCGCCTCTGGGTGCCTCCGGGAACCTCGCAGTCGACCTGGAACTCCTTGGGGGAGCGACCCCCTCCCAGGATTCCATTCGCCTAGCAATTATCCATGCCTTGCTTTCCCTTTCCCACCTACCTGGGAATTTCCCAGGCGGGGCAGAAAGGGTTCCCCCCACCACCCCGCCCCGCTCTTGGCAGTGACTTCACATCTTTGGAATGAGGAAAGAGCTGAGGTGACCAGGCTTTTCCTTCCTAGGTTCCAGCTACACTCCCGCAGCGTGTGTGGGGGGAGCAAAGATGCTTGGGTTCAAGAACTGGTGAGCTGGTTTGATCGCAAAGGTACGGGGCTTCCCCCTTCTCCCTGGGGTCTGTCTCCAGGGCAGCCGTCTCCTCCTCATTGTGGGCTTTGCTTGGGTCCCCTCCCCATGACACCTCGTCTTCCTGTTGTACCTGGTGCCAGGCGAAGTCCCCTCGACCCCTGTTCACCCAGTGTCACCCACCATCGCTGTTGTGATTTGTGCCACTCCCTCCCGTGCTCTTATTTAATATTTTTCTGGAAGCCAAGGCACTACTTTTGCTTTCCAGTATTCTACTATGGAAATTTAAAGACTTACATAAAAGTTGAAAGACTTGTCCAGGGGACACCCATAGGACCACTACTTGGAGTCTACGTTTCTAGCTACGATTCTAGCTTTTATGTATTTGTATTTTATGTCTTTTATATAGTAGGTACAAAATATAGCAGACACAAATTCCTGTTTTACAATGTCAAGTTTATAGCACATAACCACATTTGCTTTAGTGCGAGCCCATCTATCTTCTTCGTCATCAATTTTATTTGACAGAGAAAAGAGTGCCTGAGCAGGGGAGAGGGGGGAGGGAGGAAGGAGGAGGGAGGAGGGAAGAGCAGACTCCCTGCTGAGCAGGGAGCCCTGTTGCAATGCGGGCTCCATCCCAGGACCCCAGGGATCATGACCTGAGCTGAAGGCACACGCTCAACTGACTGAGCCCCCACAGGTGCCCCTTATTTTTTGATGCGTTTCCTGGTTAGGTGCAGGCATGACCACACTTCACCCCCAAACATCTCAGCTTGTGTATCATGGAGCTCAATACTTGATTGTTGCCATTTCTCTTTTGAGGCTAAATTTACATATGATAAGAGGAACAAATTCTTAACTGTACACATGCCACTTTTGAGATGCGCCTGCTGTATTTTTCTCATAAAATAAATACACAAAATGTCCTAACACTTGCAGAAAAGTAGTCTTGCGTCTCCTCCATGGCCCACAGACCAGTCTGTGGGCTAGAGACCTGCACACAGGCTTTCCCTTCATCCTCCTGGCCACTGTGGCCCTTGCTAGAATTCTCCCCGCTCTATAGCTGAAAGAAAGGCCTCCCAGGGAGGTCAAGAGACAAGGGACAAGGACACACAGCAACTCTGTAGCAGAGTCAGGGTTCCAGCCCAGGTGTCCCCCACGTCCCGGTGCAGATGCTTTTCCCAGTGCTTCCTTGTTGCTGGTCGGTTCACTTCCTTCTCCACCCTGCTCTGCCCTCCGCCTCTGCCTTCCTCTCTGGCCTTCAGCTGTGATCTTGATGTTCTGACTCCTTACTTCTTGCCTCTCCAGAATATGGATATGCTAACTCCGGGAGTGCGGCCTCCCAGGAGCTTTTACCTCCTCCCAGCACCCAGGTTCCTGAGCCCACACAAAGGGCACCTTTAGACACAGGCTCCCCTGCTCCGACGCACCTGCCACCTGCCTCGCAGTCCACTGCACAGCCCATGCTTCCAGCAGGGGCCCAGTCCTTGGACAGAAACCTCACCCGTGCAGATGACATCACTACATCCACTGAGGGCCACGGTCGGGGGTCTGAGGAGAGGCAGAAGCAGCTGGAAGAACAAATAGGGCCTTCCGCGAGAACCTCAGCCATGGTGCCAGTGGTCTCCCTCCTGACCATCATCTTCGTTCTCACTGTGGTCCTCCTGTACGTGCTGTGCAGGAGGAGGAGGGAGCAGTCACTGCAGCACACTCCAGGTAAGCTGAGCCTCTGGGGTCCCTCTCCCTAGAAGCTCTTAGGTGGCCGGAAACCGGAAACCTGCCCCAAGCAGACAGATAGCATCTGTCTGCATCGTGAACCATAGGCCATGAGAGAAGATCAGGTAGAGACGGTTACAAAAGAGGGAGGGAGGAAGGAAAGCCATCTCAGGCCCAGGGACCTATCCTTGACCTTCAGAGCCAGGCAGGGCTTGGAGCAATATAAGATGGTAGCTAGGGGCGCCTAGGTGGCTCGTTGTGAAGTGTCTGCCTTTGGCTCAGGTTATGATCCTGTGATGGTGGGATGGAGGCCCGCATTGGGTTACCTGCTTAGTGGGAAACCCGCTTCTCCCTCTCCCACCACGCCCTGCTTGGGTTCCTGCTCTTGCTATCTTTTTGTTAAATAAATAAAATCTTAAAAAAAAGATGGCAGCTAGAGCAGGCTAAGGGGAGAGGAACTCATGAAGGAAGGTGGGAGCCATTTATTTAGTTCACAAGTCTCTCCTGAGCACCTGCCCTGTACTACGGTTGTATTGTTGAGCTTTGGGAATCGAATCCTCCAGCTCAAGCTAGTCCCCCAACTTTCCTTAATTTTAAAGCTGATACCTTCAACCCTTTCTCTTTTCCAGATTTGCCGCTGTATTATACACCTGTGGCATCAGACTCCAGTGCCTGAGTGGAGAGCGGAAATCTGAGAGGGTAGACGCCGTTCTTTATGCAGCCCCGCACATCTTTAATACTCAGGATAATCTCTAGCACATGCTAGGCACTCCACAGCCAGTTGATATTTAATATACAAGTATCCGGCCACTGCCCTCTTGTCTGCTCTTCCGCGATTTCTTTTCCATGCTGTAACATAAAATCTACAATTCACTGTGATACCCTAGACAAATTATGTGCTTAATTACTAAAGATTATTTTTATAATTATTGACTCTTCTATTCTGCAGACACTGGCCTCAGGCTCCTGCCCCCTTCCCAGGGTTCCTGGCTCCAGCGCCTACCCTCAGGGTCCCACCACCCCCTTGATTTTCTTTCCTCAATCCCAGTATCACCCACGTATGCTCCAGTGAGAGTCCGAGCTCCCTGCTTCCGTTGCTGTATTTTTTAATTAAAACCCCTGGTTCTGCTTTTGTCTCTTTCCATGAAAAAGAATATGCCTTCGCTGGTCCAGTCTACAGAAGCCTGGGGTAGGGCACGGAGTGTTGGAGGAAGTGCGCTGGTGGTCTGATCTCTGTCTGAGCTTGTCTGCACTTCCTGGCGCACCTGCGGGAGCACCTGTGGGAGCAGTCAGGGTTGCCTGATCTTCAAGTGTCTCCATCCCCACCTTCTGCCCCCTATACCCTGCCCAGCCGGGCCCAAAGTGGCAGCCCTGATGTCCCACGCCACAGGTCTCTGGGCTTTGTCCCGGGTGCTGGTGGTGGCCTTCTTCCAAGTTCTCGCTCTAGCTGGTTGGCCTAGTTTTCCAGCATCTGCTCACAGGTTCGAGCCACATCGCTGAGCTTGAGACGGGCGTAGTCCACTCGCTTCAGGGCCATCTGGCAGTCCTTTCTGGAAGAGTAGCTGGAGCCCTCATGGGGCTGCCCGGTGGCCACCTACAGGACAGTCAGATGAGTCGGTGACACACCCCTCCCCTGAGCCAGCTCCCTAACCCAGCTAGCATCTGGTCTCTTGCCTCCTGTCCCCCCTGAGCCGGACGCCGCTGGGGCCCGGTCACGCGGTCATTCGGTAAATCACCGAACCTGTTAACCTCGTGTAAGATGTGGGTAACCCCAACGACTTCCTAGCCTTGTTGCAGGATTAGATAAAGCGGCACGTCGTAAACACTCAGCGTCTGGCACAGGGAGAACCGGCTCACCCCTGCCCCTCCTTTCAGGGTGCCGCCCCTTGAGACCCCGAGGTCAGGTCAGGTTTCTGGGCGCACGGCCCTGGCTTTGGCACCGACCACCAGTCCCTCCCCAGGGCCTCCCCGCCCGGCGGCTCGCGGGCCAACGAGGCAGGCAAAGCCGCCTTCGACGTCTTCCTTCCCGAGGGGGTTCCGGGAACCCCCGGAAGCGAGGGTTCGGCGGAGGTCACCGGCTCCCTGGAGGCCGGGTCGCCACCGCTCCAGAGGCCGAAGCTCCGCCGCGAGGACCCCGCGGGCCGAGGCGGAGGCGCAGGGCGCGGCCGGCCGCACGCACCTGGGTGAGGTAGCGGATCTGCCCCGACAGCTCCGCCTCCACGTGCTGCACCGACGCCGTGAAGGCCGCCGCCTGCCGGTCCAGCAGCCGTTCGTTGGTCTTCTCCTTGGACAGCTCCAGGATCACGGTACCTGCGGGGGCCGACAGAGGGCCGGGGCTGGCCGGGGCTGGCCGGGGCTAGCCCGCGCGGAGCCCGTCCCCCCGCCGGCCCCCGGGGTCCCTCCCCTCCCCGCTGTGAGCGCGGGCGCCGGCCGTCGTGTCCCGAACCTGCATTCTGGAGAATGGCGCCGATCTCCCGTTCGATGTCCTCCAGCGCGCGAAGCCTCTCGTTGGCCAGGCTGTAGGTCGCCATCGCCACCCCCGGCCGCCCCTTCCTCGGGGTTTTTCTCTCTCTGCAAAACGCGGCGCCTGAACCCGGAAGCGGCTGTCGGTGTGCGCCTGCGCGGGGCGTGCTCGGGGGGCTGCGACTACAATTCCCAGGATGCTCTGCGCCGGCCGACCTGGCGAACTACAATTCCCAGGGTATTGTGCGCACACCCTGTTCTGCGCCGCCGCCGCCACCTGGCGGCCACCTGTGGTAAGAGGAGGCAGCGGGGCGTTGGCTTCCCGGTCCAAGGCGGTTCGGCCCTGCGCGCCTCCGCGGCGTTCCTGGGGTCTCTGTTGCGCGGCTGCTGGTGCTGGGTGAGGATGCTGGGAGCCCCGGGGTGCTAGGGCACCCCTCGTAGGGGCCTGGGGGACAGGTGCGTGGCTCCTCCGGGGCGGGATGCCCGCGGACACCGGGCTTGGCAGCCTGTCCCCAGGGGCGGGCTCCGCTCAGCCCCCCTTTCCCGTTCTGGTCGCCGGTTACGCGGCGTCGTCTGGGGATGCGTCCTGAGCGGGATGGGTTCTCAGGTGACAGCGAGGTCGCCGTCGCTTGGAGGCGCGCGCAGTGCACCTCCGGGGGACACGGGATTCTGGGCGCGCGGTGCACCTGCCCGCGCCCGGACACAAGATTCCGGGCGGCGGCGCTGCGGGAGCCGGGGGCTTGCGGCTTAACCGCGCGGACGGGAGACGGGAGCCGGAGCCAGAGCAGGAAAAGGCTTGCAAGCTAAGTGGTTTGGACCTCGTCCTGAAAGCCCTTGGGAGCCCTGGAAGGATTCTCCAGACGTGTGCTCCGGCCGGGTTCCTTCTGGAGAGGTCGGTCGGGACAGCTCTGGACACGGGGAACGATGCTAGTCGGCACGGGGCTAGCCAACGGATGGAGACAGTCGGTTCAGCGTGAGGGACCCAGCATATGACTCCGCTGCTTTTAAAAGTCCTAATACAAGAACAACAAGGAGGGGGGTCTTATTTGGGGGTCAAAGAGAAGCAGAGGAATTAATAGGAAAAATTTAGATAGAAGCATCAAGACAGAAGGGTATCTGGTGACTGATTTAGTAATGACTAGATGAAGCCAGTAGTGAAGAAAGCATAAAAGCAACTTGATTTACTCTTAAATTCACCCCCGCCCATCCCATTACTGGAGTTTTCTTTGTTGAAGGCGGGAAACAGAGGGTCTTTGCATGAAAGGCCCACCCGGGGCAGAACTGTATTGGAAACAGAGAGTGGGGCACCTTGGTGGCTCCGTGGTTAAGCGTCTGCCTCCGGCTCAGGTCATGATCCCAGGGTCCTGGGGTCCAGCCCCACATCTGGCTTCCTGCTCAGTGGGGAGCCTGCTTCCCCCCCTCCCACTTCCCCTGCTTGTGTTCCCTCTCTCGCTGTGTCTCTCTCTGTCAAATAAATAAAATCTTTTTAAAAAAGAACACAGAGATTAGGGGCGCCTGGCTGGCTCAGTCAGAAGGGTGTGAGACTTGATCTCCGTGTAGTGAGTTTGAGCCCTGTGCTACTTAAATGAATAAATAATTTTTTTAAAAACTAGAAGAAAAAAAAGAACTAAAAGAAAATGGGGGTTAAATGAAAGTTTATTTCCTGAGTTGTTCCAATCTGGAATTCTCTTCTCCGGGTGTGCTAGGATGCGGGCTGAAAATGCAATGATTCAGCAACATAATTTTTCCCCCAATAAAACAGCCCAGCGTGGGTAGTTCAGCATGCTCCACAGGTCATCTGGAGAGTTAGGGATGAACTCAGAGAATAAACAGATTCTTTAAATGACAGTGACTCAGGGCAGACAACCTGGTGCCGGAGGAGACAGGTCATCGATAGACAGCACGAGGATGCCGGGTAATGTAGGCGCGCACGTGTGAATGTTGGTTATTGATCTAACCTCCCCCGATACTATTCTCTCGGGAGTATGGGGCCCGTGGGAGTCTCTCACTGCTGGGGAGAGACACGGAAGGGGGCTCAGTCTTCACGTCGTATGGTGGGACACCAGCAATGATGCTTAAGACGAAAGTCAGGAAGCAGCAAAGTGAGCACGCTGCTTGAAGGTCAACACCAGGAAAAACATCAAAGGATGTAAAAGCAGCTACCTCTGAGAAGGGAGCTGGCGAGCCATGGGATATAAGCCTTGTGCTTCTATCTGACTCCTTACTCTTGGTGTGTCCATGACTTTGAAAATAACAACGCCGGGCACGTGGTTGGCTCAGTGGGTTGAGCGTCTGCCTTCGGCTCAGGTCGTGATCCCAAAAGTCCTAGGATCGAGCCCCGCGTCCGCTCCATGGGAAGCCTGCTTCTCCCTCTCCCACTTGCCTTGCTTATGTTCCCTCTCTCTCTGTCAGATAAATAAATGAATAGTTTTTAAAAAAGAGAAAAGAACAGAATGCACGAAAAGTGAAATGGTAGTGAGGAAGTGAGTAGAGACTGACTTTATGTGGAAGAGACTGGAGTGTGGAAGAGGGTCTTCTCTGGTTTCCATCCTTCCTTGAGCAGAAGAGACTTGCGTGGATGTATGACGTACCGCAGATGGAGAAACGGCAGAGAGAGAGGCAGAGGTTGAAGAGAGGGGATGGCGGGATGAGCTGGGGAGTCAGAGGAGGTGGGAGAGGAGCGACCTGGGCACCGGTGGAAGGAGGCGGCGGCTTGAGCTTGGGTGCATAGGGAATCATCCCCGTTGGTGTTTGTGGGTCGAGGCGGGAAGTTGCAGCCATCCGTTCCTGGCGCCCTCATCTCTGAAAATCAGAAGTCACTAGGAGCATGGGGGAAGATTTGCAAGGTGGCGAGGGAGGTGGCCAGGAAGACAGAGAGGGACAGAGGCTCATTGGGAACTGAGGGCCCAGCTGAGGTTAGAGACCATAGGTTGACATTAGCCCCGGGCGTGTACCCAGTGCCCAGTGTTGGCACCTACGATGTGTTAAAAATGACTTGCTGAGGGGTGCCTGGGTGGCTCAGTCAGTTAGGTGTCTACCTCCGGTGCAGGTCTTGATCCCAGGGTCCTGGGATGGAGCCCTGCATCAGGCTCCCTGCTCAGTGGGGCGTCTGCTTCCCCCTCTGCCTCTTCCCCTACTCACACTCACACTCTTCCTCTGTCTCAAATAAATAAATACATAAAATCTTAAAAAAGAAGAAGAATTTGTCCTGCAGATCCAGTTCGTGTGTGCCCAGAAGACCTGTCTTCGGGGATAATGACTGCCCTGGTGTTTGCCTAGCCAAAGAGCGGACCTCCTTCACGGCCATCGGCAGGAGATGGGTAGAAATAAAGGCCACCCAGGGAGTGGAAAGTCACAGGGCGACTGAAAGAATAAGGAAGATCTGTAGGCGTTGCTGCAGAAGGGAAGGCACCACTAACGGGAAAAGCGTGGTAGGGACAGGAGGGCACATTGTGCTACTGTCTGTCCGGAATAAGGGGAAATGCACCTGGGCAGGTGTGACTAGATGAGAACAGCATCTGTGGTTTATTTGAGCACTGGAAGGCTCAAATAAAGGGATGGTGCGTCTTTATCTCGCCTCCCCCCTTCCCTGGGGGTTGGGAGTGGGGAGTCCTGATTCACCTGAAATCCTGCTGAGCTCTGGGCCGAGAGCTCAGAGGTCAGAGTGGGCTCGTGGGAATCAGGGGATGCTGGCGCTTCCTCTGTGTGGCGGGGGCCGGGCTGTGCAGGGTGGGCTGTACTGGGGAGCGGGGGGCAGCCAAGGGCACTGGCATTTTGGCAGCACTTAAGTCCGTGGGAAAATGGCGGTCTAATTAGATGTCAGGCTCTACAGACTGAAGGCCCGTAGGAGTGGCCCCCGGGCCCCATCTGGAACCACTTGGCCTTGCTGTCTCTGCCCCATTCCCACCTTCTCACATAGTGCTGCCATCGCCCAGAAGGTTCCAGCCCGTTCCTCATTTGCCGGTTCTGTGCTCAAAGGTCCCTCCCTCCGGAGAGATCATTCCCAAACCCCAGGCTAGGTCAGCACTCTCCGAGGTCAGCACTCCTCGCCCTGGACTTCTCCTTTGGAGCATGGATACTGTCACGAGGTCACCAGGGAGTGACTTAATGGTGGCTTTGGTCACTGCGATGTCCTTTGTGATACCCGGCACGGAACGGGCACCCCAGGCACGGGCTGCTGAGTGAATGATGAGCCTTACGAGACACAGGAGACAAAGGCTGGGTGACAGGAGTGGGAGTGGGTGCAGGGGGGGTAGGCCTTGTCCGTGGAGGGTTGCTCCCGCCCTGCAGCCCGGCATCTGGGAGTGCCTGACGCACATCCGAGAAGCCGCAGGGGGATGTCACAGGTGAGACTCCCCCCCGGCCCCACGGAATGTCGTGCGGCTTCTGTCCAGGGAGGCCTGTGGCCGGGCTCCCACCAAGCCCCAGGACTAGGTGGCCGGAGCCGAGCACCCAGCACACATGACCGAGTGGTGACGTGTGCCAGCGGCAATGAGGAAGAGCCCGGCCCTGCCCAGCTCCCAAGGCCCCCAGCCTTCGGGGAAGTGAGCAGCTGTTTCCCCTGTGAATGCGACAGCTGACGCTGCAGGTTCTGGGCCGAGCAATCGCGTTTCAGTGCCTCCGTGGAGCACAGGGCAGCCCAGCACTCGGACACCGACTGATGGCCTTGGGGCCCGGCGAGGAGGCTGGCTGGGTGCTCAGCCCCCCGCGGCCGGTCCCTGATAGCTCCGGTCTGCTCCTCCCACCCCCCACGGAAGACACAGACGCTCCTGCCTATGAAAAGGTTTAATTTCTTCTTTATGCTCAGAAACAGAGAAGTGGCCTTGCTCCCCCAAGAGGGTCTCCTCTCCCTGGAAAGGGAAGCTGTTGCTGTGATGTGAGGTTGAACGCGGGGTTCCTTCTCCCCACTTCCCCGCTGTCTTTCCAGCACCCTCTGCAGAATTTAGTCTGAACACAGCTTGCCGCCCACGGGGGAGGGGGTGGGGGGGCGCAGCTGGAGTCCAAAACATCAGGCCCATGTTCCACGAGAGATGGGTCCAGTGTGTGCCTGGGGCGGCCGGTGCGGGAGGGAGGGAGGGGAGGCATGGGTGGGGGGAGCTGCTGGGCAGAGGCGGGGAGGGCGGAGAGTCTGCCCCCCACCTCCGCACCCACCCACTCCTAGCAGAGCTGGTCCTCATAATCCTCCTCCTTCATCCCTTTTAGCCTGAGCCGGGCGAAGTCCTCGAACACAATGTCGTCGTCCGTGGCATAGCTTGACGGTGGAGGGGGAGGCAGTGAGGGCTCCAGGCCCTCTGCTCGGCCCCCCGCTCCCCTCCCAGACACGGGGCGTCCGAGCGAAGGGGCTGGACCCATGGGCAAGGAGGCTACGCCATCTGGATTGGGTGTTTCGGCCCTCCCTCCCCAGGGAGGAGAAAAGCAGGGGTGAGGGCACCCTGGGGGGCTGCAGGGCTCTCTGGCCACAGAGGTCAGAGGTCGAAGGCAGGGGTGGAGTCTCTTACTTGGTATCAAATTCAATGAGGTTGGTGTCCACGGGTACACCTGTGTCCGGAGCAGCTGCAGGAGGAGAGGGGTAGGTGGGCAGGCGCCAGGGGGGACCAGCGGGTCTCCCCTGGCCTTGCTTCCGGCCGCCTCGCGGGGGTGGGGGGCTCAGGGTGCGCTCACCTGTCTGGGGCCTGGGGAGGGTGATGTGGTCGTGGGGCTTGGGGTGCATGAGGACGAAAGGCAGCTCCACAGAGACGTCCCTGCGGGGGGGATGGGGGAGGTGGTGTGAGAGGCCCTCGCGGTCGCACCGGGAGGAGACCCCCGCGCGCCCCACATTCCCCGCACACTCACCCGCCACGAGACACCACCAGCTTCACCTTGACCCTGTAGGACACCAGGATGCCCAGCACCTCCTTGGTGGCGCCCTCCTTCACGCTGCAACGAGGGGGTTTGGGTGGGACCCCGTCCCAGCCGTGGCCTCCCGCAGTGTGGGCTGTGCTGTTCTCACACCAAGCACCCCGCGGCACCCCTCGGCACCGAACCCGCTTGCAGCTTAAAGTGTCCTTGTGACCTGTCCTTGTGACCCGGCACCATCCAGCTCTCCGCCACCCCGACCGCATTCCCCCCCACCCCTCCCCACTCATTCTGGCCTCTGGCTTGCCATGCGTGTTCACGCAGTGCTCCCCTCGCACCTGGGCGCCCTGGGGGAGGCCCGGCCCTGACTCAGTGGCGGTGTGGCCATCACCCAGAGGTGTGGCGGCCCCACACTTCCTCGCGCGTCCTTGCAGAGACAGCGCCTGGGCCACCGGACCCCTCTGCCCAGGACGCTCCTTGTGTGGCCAGTCACCGACTTACTCTGGGTCCTTCCTCAGAAGGACTCACGCCTGGGGGTGGGGGGCGGCCTCTTTGAAGGGCACACATGCCGCCCACCCTGACACGCCCTGCCTCCTCTGCCTTGCTCCTTCTCCACGCTCGTCACTAGACGGGTGGTACGTTTCGCCGTTGATCTGTCTGTCCTCCCCCTCTGGATTCTCTGGTCCTTTCTGAGCCCCAAGAGCACTGGGTGCCTGGGACAGAGCCTGAAGGAGCGCGTGAGCCTGGGCCACGGGAGCCCCCCCCCGGCTCCCCGCTCACATGGTGCTGGAAGCCAGGTTGGTGTCCTCGTGCTTGAGCTTCCCATCCAGGGCCAGACCCCGCTTCTCCCGGTTGTCGCTGAGCAGCGGGGTGACAGTATACACCTTGCAGAACGTGGAACTGGGGGACACCTGGTCACTGGGGAGCAGGGACAGGAGACTGAGACTCTGGGGGGGGCGGGCCGGGCGAGGTGGTTGCTCCCACCCCCGGGAGCTCCCCCCCCCACCAGCGCTGCCCTATTTGGGCCCACGGGTAATGGGGGCTGGGTTAGAGCTCAGTCCACTCCAGAAAGCGAGCTCAGAGCCACCTGCCGGGAAGGAAGGCCCTTGTAGGTGGGGACGGTTCAGAGTGGGGACGGTCTCCCAGGGTTGTTCCTCTGCCCTAAGGTGCAGCCCCGGGGTGTTCTGTTACTCACTCTTGTTCGATCTGAGCTACAGGGCACTTGTACTGGGCAGTGCTGAAGAGGCAGATGTCGGCGTACTGTCTCACTGCGGGGCGGGGTGAGGTCAGGCAGCCATGCTTGGAGTGCAGGCTGCAGCCCCCCAGGCCCCCTGCCCTGGACCCCACGGGGCTGTGTCTCCTTCTGAGGCAGCCTCCCGCACTGGGGTGTGTCCCTGCGCAGAAATCATACCACGTGGGCAGCAACTCCCACCCCCAAGACCCCCTCCTATCCCCCACCTCCTACCAGAGACTTTGATCTTCTTGATGGTCTTGGTGGAGTTGTTGGTGACGTGGACGTTGACATTGAGGGGCTCCCCGTGGTAGTAGAGCTTTCGGGAAGAGGGGGTCAAGTTAATGCGATCTGTTTGCACTGGTCCCATTATCAGCGTCCCCCCTGCCCCCACACAGACCCGTGGCTCGGTCTCCCTCTAAACCCACGCCCACACCCAGCTGTCCTGGCAGGTGGCTCCAGCCCTCCCCCCAGGGCCCTCTGCACTGGAGCCCCTGCATCCTGCCCCCGCACCCCACCTCCTTGTCCAGGGAGGCCTCAAGGTGCAGGGACCGGTCGGACATGAGGAAGTGGCGTGTGGTTTCTGCTGAAGGCTGGGGGCCAGGTTTCTCTGGGGCAAACTGCACCTTTCGGATCACCAGACGCACAGAGTTCCTGGGGGTGGGGAAGAGGGGCGGCAGGGGGCGAGTCCTCAGACACCCGGACCCCCAGCGCTGCCTCCCTGAGGCTTAGGGCTCCAAGGCGTGGAGAGGGGATGCTCACAGCATGGGGAGGGGGGCTTGCTTCCCTCACCTTTTGTGGCTTTTTTCTTCTAGTGATTTGGCACAGAAGGCGCGAATCTCAAAGTCTACCCCGCAGGCCTTGGGAGGAGAAAAGGTCACATCTTACACAAGGCCCCTGACACCACCACACCCTTCCTTCTCCCTCGCCTCGGTCAGGGGTTCTTGCCCCATCGCTGTGTGCTGAGGAGTGTAGGGCCTGGGGTTTCGTCCTCTGCCTCCCGAAGCCCCCAGTACCTGGCAGTGCCTGGGTCCTGTCTGCAAGGCGAGCCCCTATACTCACCTGGGAGTGCCCAGAGTCACCCGGGAGCAGACAGACCACATTTCCACCAGGGACAAGTCCCACCCTGGCTTCTCCCTGACAGCCCCCCTCTCGATGGGTGCCAGGCTCCTACTGGAGCCCGTTCTGTCCCCTGAACCCTCGGACCCATTCCCGCTGTACCTTCCCCGTGTCCTCAGGGCCTGGCTGCAGGGTGACGGAGCAGGGAAGGTTCTGGGGGATCTGTGGGGAGGCAAGGGGAGGCTTCGGTTCTTCCAGATCTTTCTCCCAATCCCCACTAAGAGGCTGGAGGAGGCGTCCCGATGGGTGAGAAGGGGAAGAAGGGAGGGGCCCCAGGGAGGAGGCAGACACAAGAGTGACCGTGAAGGCGGGGTGGGGGGGCTGTCCAGGGTCTCCTCCTCACTGCTGATTCCAGATGTGCCTGGAGCAGGGGCCTCACCGTCCCCCCTTCCCGCAACTCATTGGCAGCCCCCTTGCCCTGCAGAGGGTGGAGGGCGTCCTCACTGTGAAGAAGAAGGGGTGGGCGTGTGGGCCCAGCTTCCTGAGCAGCCGGTCCTGCAGGCGGGTGGGGGGCCTCGGGGGGTTGGGCGCCGGCGGGAAGGCCTGGTAGTTGGCGATGAACAGGTCTTTGCGGAAGGACAAGCCAAGCACATCCAGGTCCTCGCGGCCATAGCGGAAGGCGCAGGTGAGGGTCACAAACACTGCAGGGGGGGGGGGGTTGTTGGTGGTGGTCAGGATCCCACACCCACCCCCCGGCCCCAGCCCTCATCCCCAGCAGCAACCAACCTGCCTGAAACTGACTTCCCTCTTCCCGCCCCACTGGGCCACCCCGACTTCCCTGAGGCGCCCCCTGCTCTCGGGCCAGTACCTTTGCGATCCTTCAAGTAGTCAGGGTCCACGAGCACCACGCCATCTGGGAAAGGGACACACAAACTCACTTCCTGTCAGGGCCTCCCCTCCATCTCTGGGCCCAGGAGCCTCTCCCTGTCTTGGGGGCCTGGTGCTGCTTTCTGGATACACTTACCTACGGGGTCCACTTTGTCCAGGTGGTCTACAAAGTCCCGCTTCCCCAAGTACACAGTGAGCTGTGGATACAGAAGGGGCACAGGGAGGATGGGGCAGGAGGGTGCGGGGCACGTAAGCCCCAGAGCACTCGTCCTGCCCCTGGTCTTTCCCAGGCTGGGGTTAGCCCTGGGGTTCCTCCCAACAGGGTCAGAAGGGGAGAGCAGTGGGGTTTCCCAGGTTACCCAACCTTGAAGCTTTTTGCACCTCTGTCCACAAGTCAGGCAAGCGTGTGTGTGTGTGTGGTGAGTGGGGAGTGGGCTTGGAGAGGACTCAGGGGGGCCCCCCAGTCATTTAGAGAGCAGGGTGTGGTCTCACGGGCTCCTCTCGGGGGCTCTGGGATACATAGGCCATAGCCTAGGGGCTCTTGACCCATTCCCAGCCCAGGAACCCTGGGCCCACTCCCAAGAGGGGTATAGCCTAGGGCTCCTGGCTCCTCCCCCTTCCTCTAGCCTAGGGACCCGGACCTGTCCCCACCCAGGGACCTGTCCCCACCCAGCCCCGCCGCTGGCTGGGGTTGAGTGGCCTTTGCGGCAAGGGGCTTCGGGAAGGAAGTAAGTCAGCTCTTAGCTGTCACAGGAAGTGGGGAGCTAGGGGTTGGGGATGGGCGAGGGGCAGGCTGGGCCTTGCAGGAGCCCGGAGTGGGTTGGGAGCAGAAGCAGCATGGGGGACTCACCTTGCAGTTGGGGCTCGACTTTTTGAAGACCCTAGCAAAATAGAAAGGGAAACCCCGCTGCCTCACAGTGGGCAGCGGGGACCTCCCCACCCTGGCCCGAGAAGTTGAACTCACCCGGGACTCTGCTTGCAGGCTCTGGGGCTCTGCCAGCTCTACCCCTCCCACTTCTTCCCAGGAGAAGGGCCACCACAGGGCCTGAATATTCCCAATACCCCCCCCCCCACTAGGTCCCCTCCTCCTAGGACAATGGCCCTTGGTTGCCACAGGAACTACCCAGGCTCTTCCCAGAGCACTTGCCCCAAGGGACCCAAATGGGCAGGCTGTAGGAGCCTCTGTCTAGGACCGAACCCTGTCCCCGACTTCTCCGGTACTTCAAAGACAGCTGGAGTGCCCAGCAGGGCAATGGCCCTGGCTTTTGCGCCTAGAGTGTTTCTACTTGTAGGCACTACTTTAGTGTGACCTGATTCCATTAACCTCCGACCGTTCCCCATCTCTGATCTCAGCAGCCCCAAAGCCCATCTCCGGAGGTCGAGTTCAGCTATCACTTCCTTTGGGAAGCAGATCGAGCCTGGACCCTGGTTACTCCTCTTGGGGGAGCGGTGTGAGAGCTTGCACAGGCCCCGAGCCACACATCACCTGCCCCAGCAGGTCACCTGTGATGGCCGGAGGCCGTACTCAGTTTGCACCCCCAGCACGAGGCCAGCGAATTGCTAGAACCGCGATGCCCGCTGCTGTTGATCAGGAGAATGCCCCAGGTTCAGCGCCATTTCAAGGGCTTTGCGTGTGGAGGTCCCAGTGTTCCTAGTTTACAGGTGAGGAGGCT
This sequence comes from Mustela lutreola, assembly GCF_030435805.1. Lineage (NCBI taxonomy): Eukaryota > Metazoa > Chordata > Mammalia > Carnivora > Mustelidae > Mustela > Mustela lutreola. Next base: position 59,572,257 of record NC_081304.1, on the reverse strand, counting down.
GAGGCACGGGGGCCTGAAGGGTTTAGCCTAAGGCCCCACGGGGTGGAAACGGTGGGGCTCAGATGAACAGCTTCAGTCTGGCTCCGAGCCCACGCTCTCCCTCACTAAACTGGTATTCTCCCATCTCTGCAATCCCCACTAAGTGTTGAATTGCAAGGGATTTGCTCCCCCAAGCTGAAACAATCTAACCCCAGACTCTGCCCACTGCTGTGGGTGTAGTAGGTATCCGGTGACCGCCTGGGCTCCGGCCACTTGTGGGTCTGACTTTCCTCATCTCCATGCGCTGTCTCAGCAGCAAGCCCTGGGAAGGGTCTTCGGCAAGTAAAAACAGAAGTCCCGCAGACTGGCCCGTCCTTCCTCCAGCAATAACCCCCGTCCCCGGTTTTGCTCTAACAACCTCACTTGCCACTTCTTCCCAGAAGGTCAGGCTATCCAAAGGCCATAAGGCAAAGGGTATGGTGGCCCCCGGTGTCCCCATCCAATAAAGGAGAGTAAACACTGGTAGGGTGGCAGCTAGAACAAGTACCCACTCTAAGGACGGATAGCTAGGGCACCTTCCAGTCCCCTTGTCTTTGCTTCAAGTTTTCCTCTATGTCCCAGGGCTTCCTCCTATTAGGATGAAGCCACTGATGGTGGTTGTGGGGTAACGGCCCCCAAGTGTCCGCAGGGCCATCTGCCCTTGGGAGCCGAGGCTGGGGAGCAGCAGCACTTGTACACCGAGGTCGGCCAAGGAGGCAGACTGTGGGGGTGCCCAGAGGTGCCCATCGAGGGGGCCAGCGACAGCAGATGTTCTCTCCATTTCCTGTGGCCCAGAATTAGACGGAGGTGGCGGGGACTGTGCCAAGTCAGCAGTCCTCCTCTGGTCCATCCATCCTCCTCCCGGAACCACATAACGGAAATTGGGGGCCTCCCTCAAGTCAGCGACTTCCCCTTTCTTTGGGGGTGTCTGAGCCCTAATCCAGGGCACCAGTCCTCCCTCTGATCATCTCTCTGATACTACTAGATGGGGTGCTCAGAAGCCTGGGTTCTCATCCTCTGCGGGCAGGGAGTGGTGGGGCTGAGATGATGATGTTTTTCAGCCAAGTGATGTCTGAGGACCCAGGCCCCATCCTGGTCCCTCCTGGATAGAGGCATACGGCCCCAATCTTTTCCTCTTCTGCTCCGGCTCCCCAGGGACCTGGGCATTCACCCACTATCCCCTTGGGGGGTGTTGGCCCACAAGAGGAAGTGGATTTTGCTAGAGACCAAAAAAGAGAACTCGGGGTATCAGTGGAAGGAAGGCGCCTCGACGATTGCACAGAAAACATCCGGGGAGTGGATGGCGTGCTCAGGGCAGATACTGCCTTGCCTCACCTCTGGGAATAAAAGTAAGGCCCAGAAGCGGGGAGGGTCGTCATGCACTCTACTCCCCCAAGATGAAGCTGTTGTTCCTAGCAACCTGGGGGAAGGCAGAAGTTTGGAAGCAGAGCCACCTGGCCCTTGGGACAGCCCGACTGCCTGCGGTTTACCTGACAGGAGGCTCTCCAGCAGCTCGGCACGAGCCTTCGAGGGGGGGAATCCCCTCCCGGCATCCGGACCTCCCATACCCAACCCCTTAGGGCCAGCCACCTGCTCCTCCTTCCTCCGCCCCTGCATCGCTGCCTGCACCGGAGAACCCAGTCGTCCGGCCCCCACATCCCTGCGAGAACCCAGACGCCAGGCTCCTGATCGCCTTCAGCCCTCGGTTTCTGCAAGGGCCCTAGCATGCGTCCCCCTCATTATCCTCGAGGACCCAGGCGCGCGGCCCCAGATGGCTGCCCCCCCAGGGACCCAAGAGTCCGGCCCCCGGGTTCTCTCCCCGGTGTCCTTGTCCGGGGACCGTCCCGGCATCCGCCCCGAGCCGCCGCCCACGTCCCGCCGCGTGGCCCCACCTCCCTTACCTGGTGCCCGGTTTCTCCCCCATGGTGCGCGCGCCCGCAGCCCGCCGCCCGCCCGGTTCGCGGCTCGCTCGCAGCCTCCCAGCCTGCTGCCAGGTCCCCCGCTCCTCCCCGAGCCACTGCGCACGCGCGCACGCCGCTCTTTCTCCTCTCCCCCGCCCCTCAGGCCCCCCCGCGCTTCTGGGGAACAGGGCCCAGCTGCGTCAGCCTGGACCGCGCGCGCCGCGGCGCCGCCCGCCCTCTGGGCTCAGACCGCGCGGTGATTGGCTCCTCCCCCGCGCCCGCCCCTCCGCGGCCCCGCCCCGCCGCTCCCGGGGCGGGGGAGGGGGTGGGTGGGCTGGTCAATCCTGCGCGCGCGGTCCCCCGTCCCCCCCTCGGCCCGCCCATCTCCCCGCCCCTCCGCGCCCCGGTCGGAACCGATTGGGCTCCCCGGCAAGGAGGCGCCCGCCTGCCCGGAGGGGAGAGCCCTGTGATTGGCTCCCTGCGCCCAGGGCGCCGCGGGGGTCCCCTCCCCTTTGTTTGCTTTCGCCGCGGTGGTGAAGGCGAGGGAGGCGGCGGGGGCGGCGGAGCTAGCTCCGGCACCGTCTGGGAGGAAGGATGAGGGGATGCGCACGTGGGTGAGCGCTTCCACATGCGTGACGCTTTGCTTCAGGGCGCGCCGCGCTCCCCAGTGCTCGAAGCCTTCTTCGGCCCGCCCTCCCGCCGCTTTACTGCGCTGTGTCAGCTCCCTCTGGCGTCTGTCTTTCCTCTTCCACCGGGTTACTGTGCCTAGTGTCTCCGACTACCCATCCCTTCCTGTCATCTCTTCGCGGCCGGCATCCATGCCTCCATCCGTCCATGCCTCCATACATCCATACCTCCATCTGTCCATCCATCCATGCCTCCATCCGTCCATACCTCCATCCGTCCATGCCTCCATCCGTCCATGCCTCCATCCGTCCATGCCTCCAACCGTCCATGTCTCCATCCGTCCATGCCTCCATCTGTCCATCTGTCCATGCCTCCAACCGTCCATGCCTCCATCCGTCCATGCCTCCGTGCCTCCATCCGTCTGTGCCTCCATCCGTCCATCCCTCTGTGCCTCCATCCGTCCATGCCTCCAACCGTCCATGTCTCCATCCATCCACGCCTCCATCTGTCCATCCATCCATGCCTCCATCCGTCCATGCCCCCGTTCCTCCATCCGTCCATGCCTCCATCTGCCCATGCCTCCATGCCTCCATCCATCTGTGCCTCCATCCGTCCATCCCTCTGTGCCTCCATCCGTCCATGCCTCCAACCGTCCATGTCTCCATCCATCCACGCCTCCATCTGTCCATCCATCCATGCCTCCATCCGTCCATGCCTCCATCTGTCCATGCCTCCGTGCCTCCATCCGTCCATGCCATGCCTCCATCCGTCCATGCCTCCATCTGTCCATGCCTCCATTCCTCCATCCATCCGTGCCTCCATCCGTCCATGCCTCCATCCGTCCATGCCTCCATCCATCCATGCCTCCATCCATCCGTGCCTCCACCTGTCCATGCCTCCATACCTCCATCTGTCCATGCCTCCATCCGTCCATGCCTCCATCCGTCCATGCCTCCATCCGTCCATGCCTCCATCTGTCCATGCCTCCATCCGTCCATGCCTCCATCTGTCCATGCCTCCATTCTTATTTTGTGCCAGTCACTGTGCTGGGCGATGGGGATGCAGACATGAATTCACGTGGCCCCTGCTTTCCTAGCACAGTTCAGGAGACACTTAAACAGGTATTAGGGTCACAAGAATACTATCATGGAGGTATGGCTCAGAAGACAAAGCGACTACTGGCGCTTGACTGGAGCAGAGGTGGTGGGGGAACACTGTCCAGAGAAGGACACATTGGAGGGCAGTCTTTCTGAAGGGTGGGCAGAAGTTGAGAAAAGGTGTTGCAGAGATAGAGAAAGGCAAGGCACGTCCTCTGCGGAAGGGTTTGTGGGGTTCCACCACAGGAGAGATGAGGGGGAGGGGGAGGACTGGAACAGAGTGTGAAGGATTCCATACAGCAGGTGAAGGAATGTGGTGGAGGTCTTCCCTGGAGGACACTTAGATCCAGTAGTGGCTTTTTTAAAGCAAGAGATTGGCATGATGATTCCTCCTTCAGGAGGAGAATTCTGGGCAATGTGGAGGATGGAGAGAGTGGGGCAAGGTTGTCTGGACTGAAACAAGTCAAGAGGAGAAGAGGGGCCAGGCAGAAGGGCCATTTCTAGGGCACAATGGAGGGGGCCGAGGCAGGGGAAGGGGGATGATGGGTCGGACCTTTCTGGACTTAAGCAGCTGATGTATTTCCCCTTCTTCCATGTCTTTTCTCATTGTCTGCCTGTCTTTCCCACCCAAATAACTTCACACGTATCCCTCCACTTTTCCATGCAACAGAGAAAATAATATGCACAACAAGACAGTTTCTGAGATACTCTTTAAGGTTCAAACAGAGGAAATAAGATGAAATCAGAGAGGGAGACAAACCGTCTTAGCTCCATGGAACAAACCGAGGGTTGCCAGAGGGGCTGGGTGGCTGCGGTAACTGCAGATGGGCATTTAGGAGGGCGCATGATGGAACGAGCACTGGGTATTGTGTCCAACTGATGAGTCACTAAATTCTACATTGGAAACTAGTAATACACTGTATGTTCACTAACTGAATTTAAAGACACCAAGTTATTTGAAAAAAGGTTCAAACATAGGCCCTCAGTTCTGTCTCCCCCTTCTAAGCTCACTCTTCCTCCCTTCCAAGCTTTAGATCATACATTTCTTTTAGACTTATGAATCACTTTTGTCAAAGGGTCAGGACCAGAACATAATGAGATAAATATTGGTATAAATGTAAGTGATTTGGGGGGACACCTGGGTGGCTCAGTTGGTTGAGCGTCTGCCTTCAGCTCAGGTCCTGGTCTCAGGGTCCTGGGACTGAGCCCCGTGTGGCACTCCCTGCCCAGCAGGGAGCCTGCTTCCCCTTCTCCCTCTGCTGTTCCCTGCTTGTATTCTCTCGCTCTCTGACAAATAAATAAATAAAATCTTTTAAAAAAATAAGGTGATTTTGGGACTGAACTGTAGTGGTCTCTGTGGCATGAAAGTTACTGTATTAAAAGGTACTAATATAAGGACAATTTTAGAGAGATGTTAAAGAAGAGTAGAAAAAAATTAAAGAGATGGGTCATATACGGGTGGGAAAACCCATCATTATAAAGATGTTGTTTCTCTGCAGATTGTGTATAAATTTGACACCATATCAAAATAACAATGGGAAGCTGGTCCAAAGGTAGTGGCTTATCTCAAGTGATGGTTCATGGTTCCAACTTCTTGTTCTACTCTTGCCCCCTTCTCTTCACTGCTGCACCTGACTAGTCTTTAAAAGTAAATGAATAGGGGACACCTGAGTGGCTCAGGTCATGGTCTGAGGGTCCCAGGATCGAGCCCCACATCAGGCTCTCTGCTCAGCGGGGAGCCTGCTTCCATCCCTCCCACCCCACCTGCCTCTGCCTACTTGTGATCTCTGTCTGTCAAATAAATAAATAAAATCTTACAAAACTAAGTAAGTGAATAACAATGGGCCTTTTTGGGGAGGGGAACTTGATTCTAAACAATCAGAAAAATCAACTCACAAGTTTAGCCAGGATAATTCTGAAAAATAAGAATAAAGCAGGCCTTTGTCTAACCTGATAATTTATTATGTTAACAATAATTAAAATAGTTATTGGTGCAATGATACGAAACAGAGCAATGAAAGGGAACAGAGGACCCCGATACAGACTCACATGGTAGTATTTCTAGTCGACAGAGAAAGAACGGCATATTCACTGAGCTGGGTTGAGACAGTCGGCTATTCATTTGGGAGAAAAGAAGTGATGTCTCCATCTCATGCCTTAAACAAAATACATTCCAGATGGGTTAAAGCTCTAAATGCATGGAATAGAACTATAGAAGGATTAGGAGAAAAACAGGAAAATATTTTTATAACCTTGGAGCTTAGGAAAAGCTTACTAAGACATCAAACCCCAGGGCTATAAGTAACACCAGGATACACTTTACCATGTGCCAAAACACTGTTCCAAGCATTTTACAAATATCAGGTCATTCAGTACTCACAGCTCTATGCATTAGGGTTTTATGATCACCCCCCACTTTACAAATGAGGAAGTGGGGGTACAGTTAAGAAACTCAAAGACTCATACAGCTAGCAAGAGGCAAAGCTGGGGTCCGAACCCAGCGGTCTAGCTCAGAGTCTGTGGCTTTTATTGAAATGCCCTACCTCTAGAGGACTAAGAGATTAAAATAAATAAAATGACAAATTGGAAGAAGCCTCTTGCAAAGGGGCAACACATAATAATCAAGAATAACTCCGGGGGCACCTGGGTGGCTCAGTCCTTAAGCATCTGCCTTTGGCTCAGGTCATGATCTCAGGGTCCTGGGCTCTCTGCTGAGCAAGGAGTTTGCTTCCCCCCCACCCCCTGCCTGCTTATGATCTGTCAAATAAATAAATAAAATCTTAAAAAAAAAAAACACACTCCCCACATCTCTGAAGAGTTCCTACACAGTAATAAACCTTGTTATTGGGATTATGCATAAAGCACAGTTTCATATGATTGGGGGGTAGGTGTTAAGGCAATCTTCCTAGAAGGCACTTTGCCAGAGTAGGCTTTCTCTTTCATCCAACTTTCATTTTATTCACTCAACAAATATGTATCGAGCACTTTTTTTTTTTTTTTTCTGGGAAGAAACCGGGTTCTTTTATTTATTAATTTCTTTTCAGTGTAACAGTATTCATTGTTTTTGCACCACACCCAGTGCTCCATGCAACCCGTGCCCTCTCCAAGACCCACCACCTGGTTCCCCCAACCTCCCACCCCCCGTGAAACCAGGTTCTGTAAGCAGAACGTCACCAGAAAATAGAGACCACCGCATCTTGTGTGCTTTGCCTCTTGGAAACTGGCCGGAAGGGGTCTATGAGCATGAGCTGCAGAGAATTTGTCCTTTCTGCATCATCTCATGGACTTTCTGCCCAAACGCCAGTGGCTCACTGTCACCCAGCCCCATGCCCCATGTTAGAAGAGCTACACAGCAGAAACGGCAAGCCACTAGGGCACACTGCCTTGCAACTAAAAGGGACAACGGGTCTCTGCTGATAAAGAGATGTGTGGGGGCACCTGCGTGACTCAATCGGTTAAACGTCTGCCTTTGGGTCAGGACATGATCCTGAGGTCCCGGGATCGAGCCCCACAACGGGCTCCCTGCTCAGCAGAGAGTCTGCTTCCTCCTTTGCCTGCCACTAGCCCTGCGTGAGCTCTCCCTCCCTCTTGCACCTGCTGGCAAATAAGTGGATAAAATCTTTAAAAAAAAAAAAAAAGAGAGAGAGAGACGTGTCCACGAAAGAGTGTTTTATGAAAGAACAATGGAGGCAGGCACACCAGCTGTACTGGGCAGAGAACTCGGTCATTTCCCGCTAGGGCCTGATGGGGTGAGGGGTGACAATTATTTAAGCTTTTAAAAAGTGTTTGCTTTACATTCTGCATCTCTCTTAAAGTTTCACCATGTGTTGGAATCTCCTGCTTTCCTTCTGTGGCTTCTACTCTAGTACTGCGTTGCACGGAAGTAAATCTAGTTTCCCAACATCGATTAGCAAATGGATTGTTGTTCCCCTACAGCTTCGATTACGTATAAGGACGCTGGAATGCTAAGTAACCTGGCGGGTGTGGGGGGAGGGCGACATGGACAGAACACCAAACAGCAGAATATGAAGCTGCCTGCTTTAAGAAATTCCAGTCCAATCTGACAACGGGGGAAATGCCAGCTGTTTCCTCCACCCTTGAAGGATGTTAGTTTGCGGGTCCACAGAGGAGTTGGTGGCTGGGGAATGCACTGAGACGGGCCCAGTCTCCAGGCTGCATCAGTCGACCTTCCGCAGGTAACGAAAACTCTGCACGGTCCTTTCTATGGTGTCATCCATGCTAACCAGTGGCCGGTAGCCCATGAGCCGTTTGGCTCTCTCACAGCTGTAATAGTGGAATGTGCCGGCCAGTGCGACACGCATGGGTGTGAAAGTGGGCTGGAGCTGGATGACGGGACGCATCACCATCACCAGGAGGGCCAGCAAGAGGGCCAGGTAGTAGGCCACCCAGTAGGGGATGTGGTACTTGGGGGCCTCGTAGTTGAGGCCTGTCAGGATGCGGGACAGGAATGTCCAGAAAGGGATGGGTTCGTCATTGGTGATGTGAAATGCCTTCCCACTCCCAGCTGCATCTCGGGAGAGGTGCTCTGCAGCCAGGATGTGTCCATGTACCACGTTCTCCACAAAGGTGAAGTCCACCAAATTCTCCCCGTTTCCGATCATGAACTTCATCTTGCCCTTCCTGGCTGCCTCGATGAGGATGGGCACCAACTGGGGGTCCCTTGGGCCAAAAATGCCATGAGGGCGAATGGCCATGGTTAAGAAATTCCCCTCGGGATCATTGGCACCCAGGACTTCTCTCTCCTGTAAGATTTTTGTCTCCGTGTAATAGTCAATGGGTCTCACAGCGTAAGGGAGGTCTTCAGTTCCATTCTTGATGTTGACACCCTCAAAAATGACACTGGCACTGCTGGTTAAAATGAGTTTCTGAACCCCAGCTGCTTTACAAGTTTCAATGACATTCTTGGTGCCAATGTAATTCACTCTATAAAAGAGTTCCTTGTTGTTACTGGATGGTGGGGGTGATGCACAGTGGAAAACTGTGCTTACACCTTTCAGAACTGGGTACAGATCCTGTTGGCTGCAGAGGTCTCCCAGGAAGAACTGCACCCGGGGATTGTCGAACCCCTGCCGCATATCAAACACATTGACAGTGTAGCCTCTTGCCAGCAACTGCTTCACCATGTGCTGTCCCAGGAATCCAGAACCTCCGATAACTGTGCACTTAGCAGCATTGGGAATGTCTTCTGTCCAATGTGTCTGTGTGATGTGGTCTCTCATTGGCTCATCAAATGCTTGGTCCATTTCAGCTCCGAATATGGTTATGCTTGTGATGGAAGTTTTCCATCCGTGGGTGATCCCCTGCGCGACTTCGGCGTTTACACCGAAAGACCTCCGGCCTTGGCGGCCACCTTTTTCTCCCCCTGTATCGAGCACTTTTTATGGGCCAGGCACTATTCTTGGCGATAAGACTGAAGTAGTGAGGAAGAGAAGACCCCTCTCATGTATTTTAGCCAGAGGAGACAGTAAGTAAGAAATACATTGCAGGGGCACCTGGGTGGCCCAATTAGTTAAGCATCTGCCTCTGGCTCAGGTCACGAGTTTGGGGTCCTGGGAGCAAACCCCAGCTTTGGGCTCCCTGCTCAGCAGGGAGTCTGCTTCTCCCTCTCCCCCCTCTCGGCTTGTGTTTTCTCTCTTTTAAAAAAATTAAATACACTTGAGGTAGTGTTATGAGCTATTTAAAAAAAATAAGCAGGGTGACTGGTAAAGGATGAAGGGGTTTGGCGTGGGGGCTACTTAAAAAAGGAGCCCTCTTTGAGGATGGCAAGATGGTATCAGAGCTTGAAAGAGAAAATTATTCCAGGCAGAAGCAGCAGCATGTGCAAAGGTTCTGCGGTGGGAGCGGGCTTGCTGGAGGATAGAAAGGCTAGTTCGGCTCAGGGATGAGACAGCACAGGGACCGACTGAGGGTACCCGTGGTTAGCATGGAGGTCGGAGAGGCGCGACGCCTCAGATCCCAAGGATTCTAGGAGCCCGGGTGGGAGGGCGGGATTTCAGTCACCTCTTGGGAAGCCAGCGAAGGGCTTTACGCAGGGAGTGGGATTATATTTATATACATATATTCTATAGTTACTAATATTAGTATTACTAACCGACTTACGTCTGAAAAGACTGGTTGCTTTGCACAGAGAGGACTGCCCAGGGGCCACAAGAGAAGCCGCGAAGAGGCCATAGGAGTGAAGGGGGGCCGGGACCAGAGGGACCCTGGAGACGGAGAAATAGAGAAAAACCCAGCCATAGGGGATTCGTGTTTGGAGAGGAAATAAGTAAGGGTGACCCTTAGCCTTGACTTTTCTTCGGGTTGTGAGGTCGCCCTCGTGCAGGACAAGCACACAGAGAGGTGTTGGAGCGTTCCGAGGCCGCACCCGGGAACCGCGGCACGGACGCAGCAGGGGTTAAAGCGCGCCCGCGGCCCAGTGGCCGGCAGCACAGAGAGGCAGCGTGGGGCGGTCGCGATGGAGGCCTCGGGGACCCAGGCGGCTCGTCTCCCTGCATGCCGGGCGCTGTCGGAGCTCGTGTTTGAGGGGTGCGCGGACCGCCGCCTGGGCATTGCCGCCGCAGCACACACGCCCCCGACCGCGGCCCCGCAGACAGCCAACCGTCCGCACCCGGGGCGCGCCAGCTGAGCCCCGGGCCGCGGGCTTCTTTTGTCCGGCCCACGTGGCCTGCCCGCGCCCCGGCCGGCCCGCCCGCGCATGCTCCCTCACGCACGGCGCGCAGAGCCCCGCCCCCGGCCGCCCAGTGCGCAGGGCCGCGGCCCCCTCCTCACGCCCCCTCCCCACCAGACGCCCGTCGCGGTGCGTTTGCGTCATCGCGCCACGCCACCATCGGAGCCCGGGCGAAGATGGCGGCAGCCGTTCTTAGCGGGCCCTCGGCGGGCTCCGCGGCCGGGGTGCCCGGCGGGACGGGGGGTCTGTCGGCGGTGGGCTCGGGCCCGCGTCTCCGCCTGCTGCTTCTGGAGAGCGTGTCCGGGCTGCTGCAGCCGCGCGCGGGGGGCGCCGTGGCGCCCGTGCATCCCCCGGTGCGCTCGGCCCCGCACTTGCCCGGGCTCATGTGCCTCCTGCGACTGCATGGGACGGTGGGCGGGGCCCAGGTGAGTGCGGCCCGCGTGCCCGCGGCCCTGCCCGGGAGCCGGCGCCGCTGCGGGGCCGCGGGGCGCGGGGGGCGGCGGGGAGGGCGGGCTGGAAGGGCTGGGGGCTTCTGCCGGAGCCCGTGTCGGTCTGGGCGATGTTCACGCCGTCGGCGGAAACTCCGGGGCGAGAGGAGGGGCCTCGCTGCTCCGCCGCTGGGCTGTTGGTAGTCGCTCGGGACTGTGGGTTCGAGTCCAGGCCCCGCCGCTCAGCTGCACCATCTTCCCTCTTCCCTTCGCGGTCTGGTTGTGGGATTGTTCCGACCGAGTGAACGGACGTGGACGACGAATGTTGACCGAGGTCCTCCCGAGCCGGAGCCTCGGGCGCTCCACTCTCAGATGCGGTGGCGCTGAATACAGTGTCTGGAAACAGCGAGAGTGGCGTGGCCGGGACTCCTCGCCTGACCCCGAGGTTTTCCTGAGGCGTTGGAGCTTAAGCCGAGATCCTCCCCCGTCCCCGGAAGAGCAGGGGGTTGGCTAGGGAAAGTAAATGGGAGAAGTCCACGTGGGAAGGTCCCGTGGCAGGAGGGGCATCGCGTATGGGGCTGGGAGGCCATGGGGACCAGCGTGGGCACAGTGAGGCTGGTGCGGTGCGGGGCAGAGCCTTGTAGACTGGCTTAGAAGGGGTCCTTCAAAGGACCCGCAAACTAGGAACCCAGATGTCCACCAAAACACGTTCCTGCTCCCATGCCTTCCTCATGTTCAGTCCTGTTGATTTTATTACCCAAGTAGCTTTCAGATCTGTCCACTCCTTTCCATATCCTTCCTGGCATGTTCCAGTGTTAGCTTGAACTCCGCTCTCTCCTGCAGGTGAAGGCACTGCCTGTAGAAAGGCATAGTGTGTCCAACCCCGCGTCTAAGGGTGGGTGCTCCTTTCATATCCACTGCCATCGTCCTCGCTTCGGCCCTCCCCAAATTCTACCCACCTCTCAAGATCCATATACATGAGTTCTTCCTTGTCCCATCTTTGTTCCTCGGACCTTGCCAGCACCCTGCTTCCTTCCAGCAGGAGGGTTGTCTCAACCTTGGATAGTTCTTTGGTCTGAGTCCCAGATTTATCAGGGACGGTCTCATCGCTGACACTGACGTTACTCCCCACCATTGAGGGTGACAGAACTGTACCTCTGCTACTCAGCCCACTTCTCCCACCTTCTAATCCACGTGTGTTTCTGAAACGTTGTCTCTTCTGCCTATACACCTGTGGTTTCTTTCCTTGTCCCAAGTTTTGCCTTCTCCCTCAAGACAAGTCCGTGAACCCAATGTCTTATTTTCCCCAAGTGTCTAAAGCCTGGCAGAATTTCGAGCAAAGCTAAAGGTGGTGTGGGAATCTAGGCTCCCCCTTTAATATTGTCCGCGCCACATTCTGGGGCATAGCCTGCCTTTTTTCTTGCTAACATCTCTTGTCCCTCGTATTGGATCCTGGGTTCGTGGGGCTCACAGTGCCACCTGGAGGGTTTGCGTCTGCCTGTTTTCATTCAAACAATACCGAGGTGCTGTTACGCAGTAGCTATTGTTCTCATCTCTGGTAGACACGTAGGCGTGGTCTTTTCCCTTGGAGAATTTCTAGTCTAATTTTTTTTTTTTTTTAAAGATTTTATTTATTTATTTGACAGAGAGAAATCACAAGTAGACAGAGAGGCAGGCAGAGAGAGAGAGAGAGGGAGGCAGGCCCCCTGCTGAGCAGAGAGCCTGATGTGGGACTCGATCCCAGGACCCTGAGATCATGACCTGAGCCGAAGGCAGTGGCTTAACCCACTGAGCCACCCAGGCGCCCTCTAGTCTAATTGAAAAGAGAAATGAAAGTAAGGAAATAGGCTTGGAGCTTATTGGAAAGACAAATAGAACCATCGATTGGGCCATCTGTTTTGGCTGAATCACTAACTCGCTTTCCTATAGGTGGCGGGAACTCAGTAGTTGCACAGTGAAACTGCCCAGTTTCTGGTATGGATTATAGCAAGACTTGTGTGCTTGCCTTGGTCTTGTGGCATTTCACTCGTTTCTCTCATGGCACCTGGAGTGAGCTTGCTCCAGGAAAACGCTGATGGCGTTTGCCGGGTTTACAATCCTCTCTAGCTGGGTTTTCTTGACTTTGGGCCTTTGCACTGTTCTCCACTTGGGGTCCCTCCCCGTGCTGCTGCCCTGCTCCCTGGAAAAATCTTTTCAGTTCTGTGCTTTTCACTGCCTTTGGGAAACCCTTCCAAACCTTTACCTGTGATTAGCTGTCCTTTCTTACAACATAGTGAAATGATACATTTATTCATTTCACATGTTTATATAACCTTCTTCCCTCACCAAACAGCTAGGCTTTGATTTGCTCTATTTTGTGTGTAATGAAAAAAGATGGAACTCGGGGCACCTGGGTGGCTCAGTGGGTTCAGCTTCTGCCTTGGGCTCAGGTCATGGTCTCAGGGTCCTGAGATCGAGCCCCACATCAGGCTCTCTGCTCAGCAGGGAGCCTGCTTCCCCCTCTCTCTCTCTGCCTTTCTGCCTACTTGTGATATCTCTTATTCTGTTAAATAAATAAATAAAATATAAAAAAAAAGATAGAACTTACTTCAGAGTACACAAAGGTAGAGAAAATAGTATTTTGAGGGATGCCTGGGTGGCTCAGGTCATGCTTCTTGGGTTCTGGGATAGAGTCCTGCATTGGTCGGACTCCCTGCTCAGCCGGGAGCCTGCCTCCTCTCGGCCTCTTGTGCTCACTCTCTCTGTCAAATAAATAAATAAAATCTTTTAAAAAAACAGTATTTTGAACCATCCCACCCTATGCTGTCCCCATCACCCAAATTTAACAATGGATGTTTTACCAAATGGTTTCATGCCCACCGTCCCAACTCTGCTCCCCTCCCCCAGCTTTTTAAAGCAAATCCCACATCTCATTTCGCTTGTAACTGCGTGTTCTTAGAAGGATGGAATGTCTTATTCTGCTTTTATTCCCAGGGCTTTGTACTGTTCTGTGCCCTAGTCAGTAGCTTAAAAATATCAATAAAAGGGGCACCTGCTGGCTCAGTCCGTAGAGCAGGTAACTCTTGATCTCAGGGTCATGAGTTCAAGCCCCATGCTGGGCATCGAGTCGACGTAAAAAAAAAAAAAAAGTATATCAATAAAATGACAACATTCTTTTGCTGAAAACCGCACAGTAATCCCTACCTTGTGTGGCCTCTGCTGACCTGATTTCATCTCACACCGCCCCCTCTCTGTGTGGACCCCGCTCCAGCCGCCCAAGCTCACCTTGTTTCTGGAGTTGCTGGGACCCTTGCTCACCAGCTCCTGGGCGCTTCTCTGGGAAACTCGGGAAGCTCGTGGAGGGTGACTTCCCACTTAAGTCTCAGCTTCTGTGTGCCTGTTTCACAGGAGTCTTTCCTGACCACTGCGCCCCAGTCCGCCCTGACACAGACGTTCTCTCATTGTCCTGTTCGGTTTTCTTCCCAGCATTGATCACCACTGGAAAGAAATAAACCTATGTCTTATCTGTTACATTCTTTGTTCTCTTCTTACCCAGTTTAAGCTCCACTATAATCCCTTTGCTGCCCCTCCCATCATTGTACTTGCCGCCCGTACCTCCTCTGAGGTGAATTTAACTGTTCATTCTCTGCCTGCTCCTGCGTAGCCCAGCGTGGCTTCAGGACAGGTGTCCTTGCGGACTGTCACTTAGCACTCACGGCCGTCATTGTCTACAGTGGACCCTAGTGTCGCCCTAGTCCCACCACGTTTCCACTTCCTCAGACAGCCTCTAACTGCCTCTGTGCACCCTCCCGCTTAGATGTTCACCTGCATCCCGTCTCACTGAGAAGGTAGAAGCCGTTGGATGGGTGGCCCTTTGGGTTCCCGCCGGTTTCACTAAGTCTGTGGCCATACGCTCTGCCTTCCCTCCCACACTGAGGGGTGAGCTGCTCCATGCCCCTGTCCCCCAACTTCACTAGCTCTCCCCACTGTTGGAGCATTTCATCCTGCACTGCCCCGAACAGCTTTAACACGCCCCTCCCCGGCCCCACTGTCTCCTGCCCCATTTCTCTTCTTGGCAAGACTCCTCAGAAGAATTGTACTTGATGTTCACAGTTCTCTTGTTTCTTCTTCTTCTTTTTTTTTTTTTTAAATACCATTGCCGGGGCGCCTGGGTGGCTCAGTGGGTTAAGCCTCTGCTTTCAGCTCTGGTCATGATCTCAGGGTCCTGGGATCGAGTGCCACATCAGGCTCTCTGCTCAGCAGGGAGCCTGCTTCCCCCTCCCTTTCTGCCTACCTCTCTGCCTACTTGTGATCTCTGTCTGTCAAATAAATAATAAATAAATCTTTAAAAAAAATACCATTGATTTAAAATAACTTAAAGTTTATGCAAAATTTGAAATAATTAAAGTAATCCCCATAGACCCTTCACCCCGATGCCCTACATGTCAACATTTTATTTTATTTGCTTATGTTTAAAAGATTTATTTACATATTTTAGAGGGCAAGGGAGGGAGAGGGACCAGCAGGCTCCCAGCTGGAGATCCTGACCTGAGCTGAAACCCAGAGTCGATGCCTTAACCTGCAGTTCCCCTCTTTGCTGTCCTGTTGCGGATGCGTGGAGCCAGTCAGCCATCGCTGTGGTCAATCTCATGTATTTATTTTGATTACTGTTATTTTTAAAGGTTTAATTTTTTAAGTAATTTCTACACCTCACGCAGGGCTGGAGCTTGCAGCCCGGAGGTCAAGAGTTGTGTGCTCCCTTGCCCGTGGGGGCCGCGCGCCCGCCATGATGGGTATAGAATGGCTCATTCCTCCAGAAGGAAGCCCTGGGCCCCCGTGGTCCCTTCCCGCTTCCCTACGGCTGTGCTCTACTCTTTGTCTCTCGGTTTGCCTGTCTCCACCGGCTCACGGGAACAGATTTTACACGTGGCGTTTTGGGGCTGCTTTCGTGTAGCATCACGTTTTGAATGCTCGTCCGTGTCCCAGAGCTTCATTATTATTATTATTATCATTATTATTTTATTTAATTTATTTTTTAAAGATTTTATTTATTTATATGACAGAGATCATAAGTAGGCAGAGAAGCAGGCAGAGAGAGAGAGAGGAAAGCAGGCTCTCCATGGAGCAAAGAGCCCGATGTGGGGCTCGATCCCAGGACCCCGGGATCATGACCTGAGCTGAAGGCAGAGGCTTAACCCACTGAGCCACCCAGGTGCCCCTATTATTATTATTTTTTAATATGGCCACTCACTCTTCCGTCCTGTGGGTCTGTGGTCCATCGACCGGTGCGTGGGCCCTCGGGTGGTTTTACTCTTAGGCTGTCAGGAAGGACGCTGGGAAGCGTCATGTGCGGGTCTTGGCAGAACTGGGTTCTTGGTTCTCTTAGGACTGTCCCCGGGGCGGCAAGTGCTGGGTCATGTGACCTTCGGAGATGCTGCCAGAATGTTCCGAAGTGGCTGCACCATCTTCTTTTCCTGTCGGCAGAGTATTCAGATAAGGGTGTGTCTCACTGTTCCCTTCGCTCGAGGGCGCCCCCAGAGAGGGCTTCTGTGCCTGCTGCGGGGAGGCCCGACCTCCCTCCCCCATGCCAGGTGCTCGGCTCCTTCCCGAGTCTGCTTTAGGCTGCCCCATGGCCCTTGGCGCCATCCCACTCATTAGTGTTGGGTCGTTCGTGTATTTTCTGCCATGTGCATCTAGCACACACGCTCCCCAGCACCTAGAGCAACGTCGCATGTGAGGTTAACCTTGAATACGTATTGACTGAAGAAGCGAGTCAACATTTTCGTCGTGAGAGCGGGGACCTTGTTGATTTTGTCTGGCTCTGGACCCCTTCATCCGTTGCCGTGTGTCCCGTGTGTGTTGGGAGAATGAGTGATGGGCACGGTTAGGGGGGCCCAGGGGTCATGCGAGGAGCTCGGCCTTCCGCGGGGCAGCAGGGTACTCTTGGGAGGCCTGGGAGGAAACCTGTTTCAGGGCCCCCAGAATGTGCGGGAAGGAGGCTCTGGCTGACTGGGTCGGTGTTGGCATTGGCTAACGGCTCTGAGGAGGCCGGGAACAGGATGAGGAGGGTTTGGGGGTGAAGGCCGAGGGTAACAGATGGGGTCAGCATCTGTCTAGCAAGTGTGTGTGGCATCTGCTCTGTGCTGGGTGCTGCCTGGGGACACTGAGCTGGGATGTGGGTCTTGGAGGGAGGTGGGAGAAGGGGTCAGGCAGGACGGGCCTGGAGGAAGGCCCCTGAGGTACAGGCTGCTGAGTGTCAGCTGCTGGAAATGGGGCCTTGGGGCTCAGGGGAGGCTCCACAGGTGTGGGCAGGGAAGGGCCCAGAGAAGCGCCCCCACCGACTTCAGCGTCCTGTTCCTGATTCGCTTCCCTGTTTGCTCCCCCAGAACCTGTCCGCCGTTGGGGCGCTGGTGGGTCTCAGTAACGCACGGCTCGGTTCCATCAAAACTCGGTGAGTCTTTAAGCCTCATTTTTCCAGGGGGTGGTTCCTCAAGAAGCAGGCTGTCCATCTGTCCATCCATCCATGGTCAGCACCCTGTGGACTCAAGGGGCTTCTTGTCGAGAGGGTGGAGGGTTTCCTTCTTCCCGTGGGCTCCCATGGGGTGAGCTCCGCCTGCCCCGGCCCCAGCTCATCCTACCTGGGACCACCTCCATTCCCAGCGTCTTCGCTGCTCGCATCTCACCAGAGCCCTCCAGGCATTTCGGGAGTCGGAAAGCACTGAGGGTCTGGAAGGGGCATATGCTCTGGCCCCTGGTGCACCAGCGTGGTGACTGGTGTTCTCGGGAGCGTGGCTGCCGCTGTGGGCTGTCACTGGCTGCTTCCCTGCAGGTTTGAGGGCCTGTGTCTGCTGTCCCTGCTGGTGGGAGAGAGCCCCACGGAGATGTTCCAGCAGCACTGCGTGTCCTGGCTCCGGAGCATTCAGCAGGTGCTGCAGGTAAGGGGTCCTGCCCCCGCCAGGACAGGGGCAGGAGAGGCAGGGTCCTGACAGCAGGGAGCACGAGCGTCAGGTGTAAACATGGTAGTAAACTTTCTGATGTTTTTATCCAGGGGGTGTTTTGATTCATTTGACCTTCACACACTGGAACCACTGATGGATTTCACTTCCTCGCTAGCTTTTCTAACAAGCGATATCGCGAAAGTTCCTTTTTCCGGGTGTTTTATTTTTATGTATTATTTGCTTGGGTGTTTTTTTGTTTTGTTTTGTTTTTTGTCTTTTTTTGCTGCTCCCTTTTCCTCTTTCAGCATTTTCAGTTTTTTTCTAACCTGCTTTGATGATCTCCCCACTTCATTCTTGCGCAAGCACATTCTGAGCACGGGGGCTGAGTGGTCCACGGGGGCTGGGTGGGGGCACCGTGGTCGGGTGACCCTGGCCCCCGCTGGCATGGTTCTCAGAGTCTAGCACAGGGCTTTGAGGGACTTTCCAAGAAGTAAATGTCTGCAGGAAATAAAGAAAAACAACACAGCATAATTTTACTCAGAAAATGCAGCATGTGAACCATGCCCAGTTAGCTGGTACTCACGTTTCCAGAGCATGTGTTCAGAGCAGGTCAGTAAATTGCACTTACCTGACAGCCGCCGTGGAAATCCGTAAATCTGTGTACCGGCGGGAGACGTGGTGCAGTCCTCCCGTCTGAATTCCCCCATGGTCAGAGCCTTGTCCTCCACACGGCCCTGGCAGTTCGTCGTCCTTCATTTGTGTGACTGCAAGCGTGTGTGATGGCGTTCGGATTGCAGCCAGGTTTGATCAGTCTCTGAATTTTTAAGCTACTGAGAACAACTTCAGGGGGTTGTACCGAGTAGGTGCTGAAGGCCTCAGTATGACAGGAGTCTGTCTGTCCAGTAATTCTCTAAATACACTGCTGACTGTGTGATCAAAGGCCGTGTTTTGTCTCTGGCCAAACCTTTTTTTTTTTTTTTTTTTTAAGATTTTATTTATTTGGGACGCCTGGGTGGCTCAGTTGGTTAAGCAGCTGCCTTCGGCTCAGGTCATGATCCCAGCGTCCTGGGATCGAGTCCCACATCGGGCTCCTTGCTCCGCAGGGAGCCTGCTTCTCCCTCTGCCTCTGCCTTCCACTCTGTCTGCCTGTGCTCGCTTTCACTCTCTCTCTCTCTGACAAATAAATAAATAAAATCTTTAAAAAAAAAAAAAAAAAAAAAAAAAGATTTTATTTATTTATTTGACAGAGATCACAAGTAGGCAGAGAGGCAGACAGAGAGAGAGAGAGGAGGAAGCAGGCTCCCCGCCGAGCAGAGAGCCCAATCCGGGGACCCTGGGATCATGACCTGAACCGAAGGCAGAGGCTTTAACCCACTGAGCCACTCAGGTGTCCCTCTGGCCAAACCTTCTTTAGGAAAATTTTCATCGTTCAAGTGCGGCTGACATGCAGGGTTGTGTTCGTTTTGGTGTGCCCACCGTGGCTTGAGGGTTTCTGTGCTCTTCTCCGGGGTGTAGATAGGAAGTGTTCTGGCTTTGCAAACCACGTATGCTTTTTGTTGCATTTTCTTTCTTTTTTTCCTTTCCAACTGTTTAAAAATATAAAACTCCTGTTCTAGCTTGTGGGCCGTGCGAAAATAGGCTGTACAGACCATACAGTTGCTAATGCCTTTTGTAGCGGGAGAGGCTTTTCTAGAATAATCGCACAGCTGGGGGCCCGGCCAGCCCGTCAGGAGAGTGTGTGACTCCACTCGGGGCATGCTGTCTGGCCTGGTGGGGCGTGGAGCGGCTTACAGACAGAAGGGAAGGCGCCCTGGGTGTGGCGCAGCATGCCGCCCGGGACGTGGGTGAAGAGCACAGTCTCTGTGGACCAGTGGTTCATGGAGGGCTTCTCTGAGCTGATGGGGCTAAGAACGTGTTGATAAGTGTGCAAAAGCCCCGAGAGGACAGGAGTTTGGCCCAGTTGGAGAATTACCAGCAAGCTGGTGTGGCCGAGTGTGGTTGATGAGATGCCACTGGGGACGGGGGGTAGGGAGGGATGTCGGGACCGAACAACGTGTGGGGGCCTGGGGCATGTTAGGGAGCTTGGTGTTTGTTGTTGGAACACTGGGAATTCATGGAAGGTGGGTTTTGTTTCTTTTTTAGATTTTATTTACTTATTAGAGAGAGAGATTGAATATGAGTGAGGGATAAGGGCAGGGGTAGAGGGAGAAGCAGACTCCCTGCTGAGCAGGGAGCCTGACACGGGGCTTGATCCCAGGACTCAGATCATGACCTGAGCCAAAGGCAGACGCTTCACCCACGAGCCCCCCAGGTGCCCCTCATGGAAGGTTTTGAGTCGGGGTGAGGACGAGATGATGGTGGTGGTGACGTGATCAGATTCTCAGTTGGAAGTACTACCTCGGCTGCTGTTTGGAGAAAGAACTAGAAAGGAGCCAGATTGTAAGCGGAAAGACCTCGTAGAGGGGAAACCTCCTGGTAGCGTCTGCTACCAGGGAGGAGCAGAAAGGACGGGAGGAGGCTGCAGAAAGGATGAGAAGTTGAGTCCAGGAGAGGCTTAGAGGCAAAGTGGACAGGTCCTGATGGTGGAACAGGTATGTGTGAGACAACCCCGGATTTCCGAGCACCAGGACGGTCAGGCTCAGAGGGGAGGGGGGCAGCCTGGGGAGCCAGGCCTCGGCGACTCCCTTAGTGAGCATAGCCCTGAGCAGGTGTGAGCGGCAGCCCGCAGGCTCGGTGGGTTTGGGGGGCAGTGGAAGCTCAGGTGAGGGTGTACTCGGGCACTTCCACGGACAGCGTGGGAAGACGCGCCCCCCCCGGACACGGCCAGGTAGCGGAGGGGAGCCAACAGGACGGGGCACTGCACCACAGACGGCATGGCAGGGCTGTGGGTTGGGTGGCGTGGAGGGAAGGGGCAGGACCCGTGTGTGTGTCTCTGCGGCTCAGAGGTGGAGCGAGGTGTGGACGGAATGCTGGGTTTCCGATTGAGCAGCTCAGGGGTTCGGAGAGGGGCAGAGCACAGACATGGGTCGGGAGCGGGAGCACGTGGGGGAGCCAGGCAGTCCCCATGCTGGGCTCTCATGGGAGGGAATTGTGCAGTGACTTCGGGCAGGTGCGTGGGGCTGGGGAAGGGTATTTACAGAGGGGTGTTTCTCTGCGGGATTAGCGGGACAGGCGCTGGGGGACAGTCCACGCACAGGGTGACAGGATGGGGGAGAGGGCTGTGAGAATGAAGGGACGGTTTCAGGTGTGGCCGGGGACTCTTTCCCGTCCCAGGGCTTCCTTTGTCTGTGAAGGTGAGGAGGGGTGACCAGAGGGGGCATTAATGGGACCAAAATGCAGTGTCAGAGGTCCCTGTTCTCACTTTCTTTTTTCTAATTTCTATTTTATTTTTTAACTTGAATTCAGTTAGATAGCACACAGTATATCATTAGTTTGCAGATGTGGAGTTTGGGGTTCATCAGTGGTGTGGAACACCCAGTGCTGATCACATCATGCGCCCCCTCCATGCCCCGCACCAGTTGGCCCAGCCTTAGCCCTCCCCGAGCTTACTTGCTTACTGATGAGCTGTACTTGTTTCGTGGCTGCACGGCCTCGGGTCTGGCAGGAGGTCGGTGCCAACTCTGCTTCCCGTGTACACGTTGATTTTCCAGGGCAGTCCTAGATCCACTCTGTTTTTTCCTCCACGAGTCCAGGGTAGGTGCGAGCCAGGCCGAAGCCTACTCGGCGACATGGGGCGGCTGCGCTATGGCTGTGGCTGTCCCTGGGCGAGAAGGATGCTCCTCCGTTCCTAATGGGGGAGCGCAGTCAGGAGAACTACTTGCCATCTTCCGTTAGTCAGATCTGTAAGGCCTGGCTTTGTTTCTTCCCAGCACATTCAGGGCCTCAGATACCCGTGGTACTAAAGCCTAGACACGTGTCCTTTCTGTAGACACGCTACATCCCCGTGTCCCAGTGGGTAGTGGGTGTGTGGGCAACAGTGACAGTGCGGTGTTCCTCGGAAGCTCCATGCTGGCCTGCCCCTCCCCGGGCCACCGCCTCTTGGTGACTGCGGAGGCGAGCTCAGGAGCGTGGGGTTCGTTGCTTTTAGTCCCAGGACCCGCCCCCCACGATGGAGCTGGCCGTGGCTGTCTTGAGGGACCTGCTCCGCTATGCAGCCCAGCTGCCTACGCTCTTCCGGGACATCTCCATGAACCACCTCCCTGGCCTCCTCACCTCCCTGCTGGGCCTCAGGCCGGAGGTGAGACCCCTCCCAGCCCCCTGCCCCCAGCCCGAACAGTGCTCTCCCTCCAGCGGGTTGGAGTGCAGGGAGCAGGTGGGAGAGGGAGGAGAGGTAGGGCCGAGGACAGTGTGGCGGGGGATGGTGAGCCTGTGGGGTCCTGGGGGCGTTGGGCTCTGCGCCTCAGCCTGACTCTCTGTTCTGCCCATAGTGTGAGCTCTCAGCGCTGGAGGGCATGAAGGCCTGCATGACCTACTTTCCTCGGGCCTGTGGGTCTCTCAAAGTAAGTATTCCCCGAAAGGCCTTTTCCACCCACGTAACCCTTGCTCACTGTCTTAGCTCAGAGCCCACAGCGGAGGATTCGGAGCACCCGTCTGCCGAGCGCACGGTCCTGTCCCCGCGGCTGGCTCTCTGGGCTCACAGGGAAATTGACTTGCCGGTGCTCAGTGAAGATCGGAACCCGCGTCTGATGCCAAAGCCCTTAACCCAGACTCCTTCCCCTGTCTGCCTTGTCCGTTCTCCCATCCTGTCTCACTTGCTGCCTACGGCTCTTGCCGTTTCCTCCAGGAAGTCTTCCTGACTGACTGCTTTTCTGTATTAACACGTAGTTTCGACTAAACTATGTCATGACCTGTACGGGGTTTTTTGCTTGTGGTTTTTCTGTTTTATTTTTGTTGTTGTTTGTTTGTTTGTTTTTTTGAAGGTTTTATTTATTTGACAGAGAGACAGTGAGAGAGGGAACACAAGTGGGAGAAGCAGGGTTCCCGTGGAGCAGGGAACCTGATGTGGGGCTTGATCCCAGGATCCTGGGATCATGACCTGAGCCAAAGGCAGATGCTTAATGACTGAGCCACCCAGGCGCCCCTTTGTTTGTTTTTTTAACCAAAGTTTTACCGAGTTCTGTAAACTCTCCCTTTTTTCTAAAATGCTCTAAGGGAATTGCTTGCGTGCCGCAGGCTGGGTCCCTGTGCCTGAGCTTGCTTTTGGTCGGTGGTCAGGGCGAGGCGTTCCTGTGGGGCTTATTGGTTCAGCTCCCAGTGGGCATGTCTGTCTGCCTGCACCCCCCCCCGCCCCCACCAACCTTTGGGTTCAAACCGTTGGGGCCTCTGGGATGCCCAGTGTTCCCTGCACTGGTGTGTCTTGGTTGTCCCTATGAGCGTGGAGGAGAATTCAGCCTTGAGTTTCTGAGGCCAGGCCCGAAGTTCCAGGGCACTTTGTAGAGCTCTAAGACCTTTTCCAGATGTTGCTACAGGGCGGGATGGGTGTGCTTTTATTTTGCTAAGAATAAGGTGTCCTGTGGAGAAGGGCCATCTGCGGAGGGTTCTGGCTTTGTGGGCTGCCAGCGTGTCCGTGGGAAAATGCAAGGCTCCCGGGCGGTCTGTACCTGGAGGCTCTTGCTGTGGGGACAGGACAGGATAGGTACTGTGGGAGTGTCTGTCCTTGGCTTGGTGTGGAGGATCCCAGGGCAGCCACGGTCTCCCAGGTTCTCCCAGTCTGGGCTGCTGCGCCCCTGCCTTCTGAGGCTGGGAGGTGAGTCCGCAGGGCCTCTAACTTTCCTCGCCGAGGAGATGAGTGCTTTGTGGCCTGAGACATGGGGGCCATGTCCCATGGGCACACTGCTTGCTCGCAGGTCAGGTGGAGTGTCTTGCGGGAGCCCCCACTCCTGTGCATCTCCTAGGGTTGTGCTTTGCCGCACTTCCAGACATGGCCCGCAGCCTGCCCTGTGCCTTGCTCTCTGCAGGCGGAAGTGGGAGCAGGAGTGGACCGAGAGGGCAGGGCACTCTGGGATCAGGCCTTTGGCTGCCCTCCAGGAAATGTCCTCGGGGAAGCGGAGCAGTCAGGAGACATGTGTGCGGTTGCTGTTGGTCTGAAGCATACCGAAGCCTCCCGCATTGCTGGGAAGGTGCCCTCCAGGCACCCCCCGACCCTGGGAGTGGTTCCAGGCCTTGTACCCTGGGGTCAGCGAGAGCAGCACTTGGCTGGCTGGCTGTGAGTCCTGAAGGGTGACATGGGAAGCCCCACGCAGTTCCCGCTGCGGGGCAGGTGTGGGGGAGGTTGGGAGGCTTGGCCTCTGTCCGGAAGTGCCTCTGTGTGTCTGCAGCCCATGGTTCCTCTGTGAGTTCACCATCGTGTGCAAGATGCCCCGTACTCACTGGGTCTCTATTCCCCAGCCTGGGGTCCACGGCCTCTGTGTGCTCCCGACCATGCGTCTCCCTGCTGGTCCTACCCTGTGGGTGTCCTTCCTCTCAGCCCTGCTGGCTGCCGGCCCGCCCCCGGGGCTCACGTCTCGGGTCCTTCTGATGCCCTCTCACTTCCCCTGGAGCCGGGGGCCCCGTTTCACACCTTCCCGACTCTGATGAGAACGTGCGTTCTGAAGAGTGTGATAGAGTCTCGTGTGTCACTGTTAGCAAGTTAGATGCGGAGATCGTAGCTCTAACAGCGCCTAAAATTCCGAGTTAGTGATGTACGACGTAGACCAGTGTTTCCAGATGCCTGCGAATTAGAACCAGAGGTGGAAAGGCGTGATTTCACCTGGTGGCAGGCAGAGATGTTGCTGCCGCTGCTGGGTTCTCTCTGTCCGCGTTTGTAGTTATCTTACAGGCTAGTGAAACAGAAAATGTTTCTTGCCAGCTATGTTTGCAGGCCCCCTGGATTCTAGGTGGCTTTGCTGCGGCCAGCTGAGCGGTGTTTGCCTATGGCCAGGCTGCTCTGACCTGTGCTGACCAGCGCACCCCTGCCTGGGGCCTCTCTCCCTGGCTCACATCTTCGCCTGGTCGAAGCTGGAGGAACAGGACTGTCATTTTGCAGAAATGGGCCTGAGGGAGCCCCGTGTCTGTGGGGCGGGACCGGGAGGTGAACTGAGGACGAGGGCCGACTGTCAGCAGGTCTGCTCACAGGCTGGGCACTGCGGGTTCTGTGTCCGCAGGAGACAGAAAGCTGGGTTTCCGTTCTGCTGCTGGCAGTGGACCAGAGTGTTCCTCTCTGGCCCTTGACTCACCAGCCTCTTCCTCTCTTTCCCCCGACCCAGGGCAAGCTGGCCTCGTTTTTTCTGTCCCGGGTGGATGCCCTGAGCCCCCAGCTCCAGCAGGTAAAGGGAAGAGAGGGAGGCGGAGAGCTGGAGCAGAAGCTGGAGCTTCTGTTATCTCTTGGCTTTTCTCTCTGTTGCCGCCGTCGGATCGGGTTCTCGCTTCCCGCCTGTTTCGTGCACAAGATGCCTCGTTGTCCTTTCTGCTCCACTCTGAGCTGTCTTGGCACGTGGGGGTCGTTGGGCTGCGGGGCTGGGCCGGGGTCCCGTCTGACCGCATCCGACCTCTCTCCTGCAGCTGGCCTGCGAGTGCTACTCCAAGCTGCCCTCTCTGGGCGCCGGCTTCTCGCAGGGCCTGAAGCACACAGAGAGCTGGGAGCAGGAGCTGCGCAGCCTGCTGGCCTCCCTGCACAGCCTGCTGGGGGCCCTTTATGAGGGCGCAGAGACCGGTACGGGCCGGGGGTGGGTGGTGGGGAGGGGGAGTGGGTAGTGGGTTTCCACCTCCACAAGGAAGGCAGGAGGGGTGGACGAAGGGTGTCAGGGTGCGACGTCCTTGTGTTTCCGTGCAGCCCCCATGCAGTATGAGGGCCCTGGCGTGGAGATGCTGCTCACGCCCTCGGAGGACGGGGACGCCCATGTCCTGCTGCGGCTGCGGCAGCGCTTCTGCGGACTGGCCCGCTGCCTGGGGCTCATGCTCAGGTGTGTGGGGACCAGGTTCCGGGGCCATCCTCATCGGGACAGGGTGGAGCCGGGGGACGGGGGGCGGTCAGGCTGGGGAGCCCGCACTGAGGACTGGTCTACTCTCCTCCTCTTTAGCTCAGAGTTCGGGGCTCCCGTGTCCGTCCCTGTGCAGGAAATCCTGGATGTCATCTGCCGGGCCCTCAGCATCAGTGCCAAGAGCATCGTGAGTGGAGCTGGCGCTCTGCATGGTGTTCTCTGGCTGGACAGGGGGTGGGGGCAGTGCGGGAGCCGCCACTCCCACAGCGGCGTCTCCTGAGGCTGTCCTGGCCAGCCCCCTTTCTCTGGCCGGGTGCCACCGCGGTGCTTGTCCTGATATGTGCCCACTGGGGCACGTTGGCTCCAGTTCTCAGGACGCATCCAGCGGGTGCTTCCCCAGGGTGGGGGTGAACCTGGGGCTCAGCGGGGTCATGGCTGAGAGGTCCAGCCACGCTCCCTGTCGTCCTCTCCAGGTCTGTTTTAGAGGACGGGGTCTTTCCTGGTGGGCCAGTGGGGCGTGCGGGCCCCTTTCTGTGTGCACACATGTCTCTATGTCCCTCTCTTTCTCCGCGTGGCCGCTCCCCCACTCCTGCCGTGTTTTCCCGCAGAGCTTGCTTGGAGACGGCCCCCTGCGGCTGCTGCTTCTGCCTTCTATCCATCTGGACGCCCTGGACCTGCTGTCTGCGCTCATTCTCGCGTGAGTGGGAGAGGACGGGGTGGTTGGGAGACGAGGACGCACCGGGAGCGGAGCTCACTGTTCTTTCTTCACTCTCAGGTGTGGAGGCCGCCTCTTGCGTTTTGGGGCTCTGATCAGCCGCCTGCTTCCCCAGGTCCTCAATGCCTGGAACCTTGGTAGGGATACCCTCTCCCCAGGCCAGGAGAGGCCGTACAGGTGACCGTGAGGGCGGGCGCGTACCGGAGAGCATGGGCTGGGAGTTCCGAGGGCGTCCCCCTCATGGACTGCTCTCTGTCCCCCCCACCCCCCACCGCCATAGCACCGTGCGGGCCAAGGTATATGCCGTGCTGGAGCTGTGGGTTCAGGTGTGCGGAGCCTCAGCCGGAGTGCTGCAGGGGGGCGCCTCCGGAGAGGCCCTGCTCTCCCACCTGCTCAGCGACATCTCCCCGCCGGCCGACACCCTGAAGGTGAGTGAAGGCCCTGCTCCTGGCCCAGGACTCTTGTGCGGCACGCTTGCTGGAGTGAGCCTGCCTGCCAGACGCTGTCTCCTGCTGCCCTCCCGCCTCCTTGTTGGCCCGGGGCCGGCGACTTAATGTCTGTCCTCCACCAGCTGCGCAGCCCGCGGGGGAGCCCGGATGGGGGGCTACAGTCCGGGAAGCCCAGCGCTCCCAAGAAGCTGAAGCTGGACATGGGGGAGGCCGCGGCCCCGCCTAGCCACCGGAAGGGGGACGCCAACGCCAATAGTGACGTGTGTGCAGCTGCACTGAGAGGTGGGAGAGGCCGTGCCCTGCGGCCCTGGGCGCGGGGCAGGGTGGTGTTGGACGTGCAAGAGTCCTGCCTCGTCGGTGCTCTGGGCCCCGCTGCTGGCCCTGTAGCCTCTCGCTCGGCTCTGGCTGCGTCTCTGCTGGCCACGGCCTTGTGTACCCTGTTACAGAGGGCTGGAGTGGGGTGGTTTGCCTGCACCAGCCGAAGTGGGGGCTCAGTGTGGGCTGCGAACACCCGACCCACAGCCAGCCTGCCCTTGTGACCCCCCTCTCCTTCCCCAGGCCTCAGCCGGACCGTCCTTATGTGTGGGCCCCTCATCAAGGAAGAGACTCACAGGGTCAGTGGGTACGGGGGCGCTATTTGCATGGGGGCCACCCCCAGGGGTCAGGTGTCAGCCCTGGGAGCCAGCGCTGTGGGGGGATTGGGTGGTCTGAGCGCTGTCTCTGAGTGTGCTCCGTGTTCTTTCCAGAGACTGCACGACCTGGTCCTCCCCCTGGTCATGGGGGTCCAGCAGGGCGAGGTCCTGGGCAGCTCCCCGTATACCAGCTCCCGCTGCCGCCGGGAGCTCTACCGCCTGCTGCTGGCACTCCTGCTGGCCCCGGCTCCCCGCTGCCCGCCTCCCCTCTCCTGCGCAGTGCAAGCCTTCTCCCTTGGCCAGCGAGAGGACAGCCTTGAGGTAGCTGCCCCTTGGCCCTCCCTACCCCCTACATCTGAAGCCAGGGCCTCCCCTTCTGGTGCCTGATGCTCACACCTGCCCTTGGCCTCTTCCTCAGGTGGCATCTTTCTGCTCGGAAGCGCTGGTGACCTGTGCTGCCCTGACCCACCCCCGGGTCCCTCCCCTGCAGTCCATGGGCCCTGCCTGCCCTACGCCTGCTCCAGTCCCCCCACCTGAGGCCCCATCTCCATTCAGGGCACCCCCCTTCCATCCCCCGGGCCCCATGCCCTCGGTGGGCCCCATGCCCTCAGTAGGCCCCATGCCGTCGGCGGGTGCCATGCCCCCGACGGGCCCCTTGCCGCCAGCGGGCCCCCTGCCTCCGACACGCCCTGGACCTCCAGCCACAGCCAACCACTTAGGCCTCTCCGTCCCAGGCCTGGTGTCTGTGCCCCCCCGGCTCCATCCTGGCGCAGAGAACCATCGGGCAGGCTCCAACGAGGACCCCGTCCTCGCCCCTAGTGGCACTCCTCCACCCCCCATACCCCCGGATGAGACTTTTGGGGGCAGAGTGCCCAGGCCGGCCTTTGTCCACTATGATAAGGAGGAGGCATCCGACGTGGAGATCTCCTTGGAAAGCGACTCTGATGACAGCGTGGTGATCGTCCCCGAGGGGCTGCCTCCCCTGCCGCCCCTCCCCCCCTCGGGCTCCACACCCCCGCCTGTGGCTCCAGCCGGCCCGCCAACTGCCTCCCCTCCCGGGCCGGCCAAAGAGGAGCCCGAGGAGCTTCCCACGGCCCCGGGGCCTCTCCCGCCCCCCCCGCCCCCCCCCGTACCGGGCCCCGTGGCGCTGCCGCCTCCCCAGCTGGTCCCTGAAGGGACTCCTGGCGGCGGAGGACCCCCCGGCCTGGAGGAAGACCTGACGGTCATTAACATCAACAGCAGCGACGAGGAGGAGGAGGAGGAGGAAGAAGAGGAGGAGGAGGAGGAGGAGGAGGAGGAGGAGGAGGACTTTGAGGAAGAGGAGGAGGAGGAGGAGTATTTTGAGGAGGAAGAAGAGGAAGAAGAGGAGTTCGAGGAGGAGTTTGAGGAAGAGGAAGGAGAGTTGGAGGAGGAGGAAGAGGAGGAAGACGAGGAGGAGGAGGAGGAGCTGGAGGAGCTGGAGGAGGTGGAGTTCGGCCCCACAGGGGCACCGGCAGAGGAGAGTGGGCCCCCGCCGCCGAGCCCGCCCCCGGCGCTGCCCCCTGCCCAGTCCCCGAAGGCGCAGCCTGAGCCCGAAGGGGAGCCCGGGCTGCTGCTGGAGGTAGAGGAGCCGGGGGCCGGGGAGGGGCCGGGGGCCGAGGCTGCCCCCACGCTGGTCCCTGAGGTGCTCCCCTCCGAGGGAGAGGGTCCGCCGGACCCGGAGAGCGTCCCAGCTGGGCCACCTCCCCAGGAGCTCGAGGAAGAGGAGCCTTTGGCTCCCCCGACCCTGCTGGAGGAGGGGACTGAGAGCGGGGGTGACGAGGTGCCGGTCCCCCCCGAGACACCTGCCGTGGCAGATGTGGAGGCGGAGGCCGAGTCAGAGACGGCCGCCCTCCCCGAGAAGGTAGGCGGGCAGGGGAAGGGGCT
Organism: Mustela lutreola; assembly: GCF_030435805.1. Lineage (NCBI taxonomy): Eukaryota > Metazoa > Chordata > Mammalia > Carnivora > Mustelidae > Mustela > Mustela lutreola. The sequence continues at coordinate 59,542,922 of NC_081304.1, read as the reverse complement.
CAGCTCTGGGACTGTCCTTTTGTGTGCCTGTGTGTGTGTGACCGTTTCCAATCTTACGTCTTTTTGCCGAAAAGGTGCAGGATGACACGGCCGCCATGCTGGCTGACTTCATCGACTGTCCCCCTGATGACGAGAAGCCACCACCGGCCCCGGAGCCCGATTCCTAATCCTCTCCTGCTCCCCTTTCGGTTTCTAATAAAGTTCTGTCGTGGGAGATCACCTGCCGCCCGCCTCTTGAACCGCTGCGTTCCTGGCCTGAAGCCCCATCGCCTGCGGGCTTCCCAAGGTACTCGTAGTGCTCCCTGTGCTTTTGCACAGCGGCCCGTGCTCCCCGGCGGCCCGACTGCCCTGCGTCATCCCACCGTCCGCCCTCGGCGCTGCTGGCGGTTGAGACCACGAGTAAGGAGCGGGGCTGCTTGTCAGAGCCTAGGATGGGTGTGTGGGAGGTCAGAGCACTGTGTGTCCCAGAGAGTGAGAGTGTGTAAATATGCGTGCTCCCGTGTCCCCAAAACCGTGGGCTGGAAACCATGTGACTGGAGGTAGACAAATGTGAAAGGTACGGAGGTATGAGCCCTGTTCCCGGGTTGGGCCTTCTTGTGACTGGATCTGCGCCCCCCCGCCCCTCCCCCCGGGAGCTGTGGCCACGGCCCAGCTGGTGTCTGGTCCTTGCAAACACGTCACGCCTCGGCCTCTTTGGGGGCTCTCGTGTGTGTGGGAGCAAGACGGGCTTCCGTCTGCTGTGGCATGAGCACAGGTCTGTCTATTGCGGCATGAACACAGGCCGGAGATGTGGGCAGGGCAGCTCGTCTTCCCGAGTGTACGTGTCCTGAAGACCCTTGTTAGTGAGGCCAATTTTTGGCAACTTACTCAGGTTTACAAAACTTTTCCCCCAACCTGCTATCTTGAAAAACCCGAAGCCTGTGGAAGGGCTGGAAGAAGAGTGTGACCATCACATAGACTCCCCGGTCGCAGACGTTAGTCCGCGTTCGTCTCTGTGCAGCTGTACTCTGTGTAGACCCGTGCGTCCGTGTGCACACGCACCTCTGCCCGTAGCAGTGTGCTCACATCTGGACCTACCTTTTTTTTCATAGCATCGTGTAAAAGTCTGTTTGCAGACCTGGTCCTTGTCCTCTGAATTTGTTAGCGTTCTCTGCTGAGATTAAGGTCGTTTTTCTAGGTAATCACAATACCACCGTCAAAGCTGTGGTAAGAGCCCAGGAGCAAGGGTGGGCGCCCTGAGACGGGTGCGCGGGCGTGGACAGGGACGTGCCCACTGGGTCATGTGCTCCTGCGGGGACGGGTGACCGTGTGGGGACAGGGATGGGCGTGCAGGGCGGGGCTGAGGGGGCTGGTGAGTGCGTGGGGCAGGTGTGTACCCTGGGACAGGTGCGCAGAAACGCGCGGCCTTTCCTTCAGCTTTCCCGGGGAAGGTGGTGCCTTACCACCAAGGATAGACCCATCTCATGGAGTCACGATGTGGTTATTCATCAGACACTGAGTACCGGCTGCATCATGGCTGCTGCTTTCTCCTTAATCTGGGTTTTAGAAATGCCTCCGGGTCACAGGAGATTCTGGAGGAGCACATAGGGTGTGGGGCCAGCCCCCCATTTCCTCTTCCAGTTGTCTTGCGTGGTTAGGGCACAGTATCGAGACTAGGGTTTGCTGCTGATACGGTGATGGGCCGTTTCACTGGCAGCAGGCAGGGCAGTGCACGAAATGCAGAAACCCTCTCCCTCCAACCCTCCGGGGCTGAGCTTCCAGATGCTGCGTGGCAGGGCAGAGAGCAGATGGGTGCTGAGAGTGAGCAGGTGCTGGGTTTGCAGCAGGGAGAGGGGAACTGGGCTGTGGGGGCGTGTTTTCAACATTTGATGAGAATTTTCAGACCTCGAAAGTGCAGGATTCACACAGTGCACGCACGCACCCACCGTGTTCCTGCACCTGGGCACGTGTGTGTGCGCACCTTTGTGTGTGTGTGTGCATGCTTGTGTGCGTGGGTTTTAGGTAGGAGGGTTTGGGGGGTCTCCCCGAGATGGGCAGTGAATGAAGGGCTGGCAGGAGGTGATGTGAGGGCTGTGCAGGGCTGGGGGGGCTCCCAGCGTCGCCAGTAAGACGTCCTGAATCGGGAGCCCTCTCGGGGTGCGGAAGGTGGCCAGTAGGATGGGCAAGGGGGATGGGGTCGGGTAGGTGGCAGGCTGGGAGCAGGAGAGGGTGGCGAGGGGGTGTTGCAGGAGGCATTGGGCAGACCACATATTAGGGGTTTTGTTTGTTTTGTTTTAAAAATGTTCTTAATTTAAATTTAGCTTAGTTAACATGGAGTATTATTAGTTTCAGAGTAGAGGTCCGTGATTCATCAGGTGCGTGTAACACCCTTGTTACAGGTGCCCTCCCTCCATGCCCGTCCCCCAGTTACCCAGCCCCCCAACCTCCCCTGCGGCAGCCCTCAGTTTGTTTCCTACGCTTAAGAGCCTCTTATGGTTTGTCTCCTCTCTGTTCTCATGTGATTTAATTTTTCCATTCCTTTCCCTGTGATCCTGTTTTGATTCTTAAATTTCACGTGTGAGTGGAATTCCTTCCTTGCGGTGGTGGCGGATGCTCTGGTGGGCACACTGCCTCCGTACCCGCTCACCGGGCAGCGGGCATCTGGTGTCTCCACAGTGCGGCTGTTGTGGGTGTTGCTGCTGTGAACATTGGGGGGCAGCTGCCCCTTTGAATTAGCGTGTGTGTGTTTGTTGGGTGAGGACCCAGGAGAGCGGGAGCTGGGCATAGGGCAGCTGTTTTCAACTTTCTTCGGAACATCCATCCTGTTTGCCGGAGCGGCTGCCCCAGCGCGCGTCCCCACCAGCCGTGTGTAAAGGTTCCTCTTCCAGCGGGAGTTCTGTCGGCCCGTGTGACATCTCTCGGAGGGTGAATGCGAGGGCGGGTCAGGCTGGGGACACACAGAGGCCAGGCTTCGGCTAGACGGTGTGGGAGTGGCTGGAGCCCAGTCGGGGTGTGTGTTGGGGGGGAAGCAGGTGGGTTTGCAGGTGACACACCTTGTGGCTTCTCAGCCTCCTCCCTCTGCCTGCGGTGGCGGCCGGCGCTGTCCTTTGCTTCCGCTGTGTGCCCAGCGAGTCTCTGCGCTGCTTCCCTAGCTCTTGCTGGCACACAACAAGCAGGCATGTGTGTACAGATCACGTGTGCACACGGGTATGGATGTGGGGTCCAGCAAGCGTGTATGTGTGTACAGAGGTGTGCACGCGAGTATTGATGGCGGGATACAGATCTGACTGTACTGTTCTGTCCCCATGGGATCTATCAAACAGTCCATCTTTTCCTGGTTTGAAGCCCCAGCTTTGCTAGATTTCTGAATTTCTGCCTGGGTTTGGGTCTGTTTCCTGATCTCGTGCTCTCTTCCTCTGATCTGCGGGAGCCCGCTTCCTTACTGTGGCTGTGGTCGGTTCCAGGGTCTAGTCGTGGGGCAGGTAATTAGAGCATGTTTGGCTCGACCTTGGGCCAGGTCACCGTTCTGGGCTAGAACGGCTTCATGGTTCAGAAGAGGGTCGGGCAGAGGAGCCCCCCGGGTTTCTGGATTGATGCCTGTGGAGATGGGGGAGCGCTTGTTCTCAGCGAGCTTTTCAGCAACGTGCCTCCATGCTCGGCGGCCAAGGGAGAGTGTGCTGACCAGACAGCAGGACAGTTGATTAAATTTTCCAGGCGGTTAATGATCCCTCGCGGACAGTAGCGATCAGCGCTGTGCTCTGGACCTTGCCCGAGATCCCTGTAAGCAGCTTGGGTCTGTGAATTACCTTTTCACGGGAGCACTGAGCTGGAAGGCTAGCGTGTGCTTGCCTGGGAACCGTTCAGAGGGATCAGGAGTTGGTTGTTTTTGGGTCCCTCTGTGGTTAGTGGACAGGGGGATGTCAGAGGTGGCTGGGGGAGGCGGCGCAGGAGAGCCTGGCTCCTGCGGGTGACTTTGGTCCAGGGCTGGCGCAAGGACAGGTGAGGACGGAAGCAGGAGTCGTGGGGATGCGCGCACATGGGTTCTGGGGCCGCGGGAGGCTGTGTCGGGGTTTGGGCTTTGTTTGCCACCGGCCAGGGTTCTTCTAAAGTTGAATCTCCCCGAGAGAAGTGATGAGCTCTGTCTCCCATGAGCTTTGGCTCAGAGATGGTTCAGGGAGTGTGTGGTGGTCTCCGTGGAGGCTGGGGAAGGTGACTTCGGGCCATGGCCAGCAGCAGGGACCGGAGCTCAGGCTTTCCCAGCATCTGAGCGCCCTCTGGCGGCTGCCTGGGCCTGGGCTGCTGCGGGGGCGGGGTCGTGAATGCTTCATTTGGGGTGACCCTTGCTAAAGGCTGGCTGGGCCTCACCTGGGAGCAGTCCCTGAGTCTGCTTGTTCTCAGGAAGCCCTGTGACTGGCCCAGGCCATAGCCTCCCTCCAGTGTCCTTCGTGCTGACTGTTCTGTAGAAATGGGGTGGGGTGAGGTGGGGTGGCTGGGAGCTGGGAACTGTAGCTAATCCCCAAATGACAGGGCCTGTTGCCAAGGACGGAGTGGTTTTGCGTTATGAAATGCCTAGTGGTTTTGGCCTAGAAGCAGGGTGGTAGGCATTGGGGAAGTAATGCGTTATTTGAGGTGTTTCTCTAAAGGAACCCACACTCTGGCAGTATTTGAAACCCCGAGCGAGCAGTGTCTCTAGGAGGCCACGCAGCCAGAGCTGTAGGGCCCAGCACGGGAGTGTGGGGTCGAGGAGGGCAGAGAGATCTGGGGGGACAGGCACACAGGGACGGAGGTGATGGAGGTGGTAGGAGGGAATGAAGTGGGGGGCGTCCAGAACGTTGTTCACACCTACATTTTAGGGTCAAAGGAGCCTTTAGCGGGGAGAGAAGAGACCACAGAAGGGCTGATGTCCTGGAAAGTGAGAGAAGAACTTCAAACGGGAGGGGGACACGGTGCGGTTGAGAAATGTCCATAGGGTTTGTCTGCCATCAGTGGGTTCAAGGAGAGCCGCCTCACAAGCCTGGTAGGGGCCCCGCTCCCCAGGAGAAGAGGGAGGGAGCAAGACTCTGCAGGGGGAGGGGAGAGGAGCAGGTGGTGTCGCGAGGGGACCCTGGGTTTGTACTGCCGCCTCTCCATGCGGGGCTGGCGGTCACCCGTCAGCTGCCTCGGTCCTGCTCACGTTCTCAGTGGCTCCCGTCAGTTGGGGATGGGCAGCCTCTTGGCCCCATCCCTGGGAAGGGACAGTTCCCGGGCAGAGCTCAGGTCTGGGCAGTGGCCACCGGTCACAGGGACAGAGATTGGATGTTTTCAGAGGCTTTGGACCTCCTGCTAACCCCCCTCTTGCTAACCCCCTGCTCCTGCTAACCCCGCTGCTGCTGCTCGTACTAACCCCCCATCCTGCTAACCCACCCCGCAGTCTTTTCTCACCAGGCCCTTACTCTGCTCCCCAGCCCACTCCACTTCGTAGCCCTCCTCACCAGCCGATACATATTCTTCACTATGACTGTTTGGAGCTCGTCTCCTCCCACAGAGTGTGAGCACCTCGAGAGCAGAGACGGCTGCTTTTGCTCTGTCCCCCGCTATCCCCAGCCCCACACCTGCTGCTGCTTGCGCCATGGCTAGTACTGTTGCACGGTGGGTGGTTGGGGCAGAGTCCCCGCGGGGCCCCCGGACACAGGCTCCAGTCCCCTGAGGAGCACTGAGTGGGAGATAAACAGACCATCCCTACCATGTGATAAGCTCCCCCAAAGGCAGGACGCCCTGCTCCAGCCCATCGATGTGCCTCGAGGGAGGGGACCTGAATCTGAGGTCTCACAGGGTGTGGCGTGGCCACGGATGTCATCAAGCCATCTTTGCTTAGCCGACGGAAGGGGCAGCCAAGTTTGCCCTGCCTGGGGTCTGTCCCTGGAATTGCACTGCCCCTTGTGCCCTGCCTGGGCCTTTGTTTCCTGGGGTCCTCTTGGTCCACAGCCCAAGTGCCTGGTTCCCTCTGCCCTTCACTCCCTGATTCTCTGCCTGGGCCCTACGAGGGATGCGTGGGGTCCCTGCAGAATCACTGTGGGGGCTTGTGGGGGGTGCTCCTCTGGGTCCCTGGCAGGATGTGCAGCCCAGAGTGATCGCAGATGGTAAGTGGCTGCAACCATGTGTGGCCTGAGTTCAAGAGGAACCACGCTTCCTTGCCCCTCTGACCCCTTCCAGGGTGTGTGGCGCTTGGGCTCCAGCTCACCTGTGGCAGGCAGCACAGTGCCTGAGCCCCGTTTTGGGGTCCCAAACACCAGGAATCTGAATCTGTTTACACTTGGACCATTCCAGTCCCTATTGGCCAGTCAGGAGGTTACCTGCGCTTTGCCAGGAGTCCGGGAGGACAGGGAGGATGCCAGACCCGTGGCCACAGCCCCTCCCTCTGCGCAGATCTCCGTCTCCCAGGAGAGAGGAAGGCACAGTGGGGGCCCCGAAGGAGGGCGGTGGGAGACAGTGCCAGCGGGCAGTGGTGCCAGCTTCTGGGGGCAGGCGTTGGGGGCAGAACGTGGAGGAGTCGCACCAAGCCCCCAGCAGTGGCCGTGGGAGCCCAGGGGCGGGACGTATGGACACTCACACTTGGATTATTTATAGCAAAGAAAGTACTTGACTTAGGAGGAATTTTTAGAACTTCTAACTTAAAATCTGAAAAATGGAGAAAAGGTAGCAGTATCAGTACCTTTCCGTTAAAGTAGCCACACAGTGATACCCCACCCCCCGCGCATCCTGCGTTTGAGAGTGAATTATATTGAATTGGCCTGCTTCTCTCCCCTTAAACACTTGCATAGCCTCAAATATTTACATAGTATCTCCTCAGACAGCAGTTGTCTGCTCAAATTTAGCAGTGGGGGGCGCCTGGGGGCTGGTGAAGCATCCTGCTCGGCTCAGGTCATGTCCCAGGGTCCTGGCATCGAGCCCCGCGTCCGGCTCCCTGCTCCAAGGAAGCCTGCTCTCCCTCTCCCTCTGCCCCTGCTCATGCTCTCCTGTAAAGGAATTAACAAAATCTTCTAAGAAAGAATTTAACAGCTGAAAGAACACTCTTACTAACATTTTGCCCCTGTTCGAATTTCCTCGCTTGTGTCCGTAATTAGTCAGTTTCAGTTGCTTGTGAATTTCAGCCTCTCACCTGCAGAGTCACAGGGGCTCTGGTCCCGCTCCCAAGTGCACCTCTGCTGCGTCTCAGGTCCCTCGGGCAGGTCTGCCTCCACCAACTCCCGCAGAGCAGTCTGAGCACCCGACTCCAGGGTTAGCCCTTACTCCTTCCTTCCTCTCCAGTCAGGAGCAACACGGTCCCGCTGACGGGAGGCTTATAGCTTGTGACTGGCGAGATGCCTGTTGTCAAGAACGCCGCGAATGCCCTGGTGGCAGAACTGACAGGCTCTCGGGCTCTGGGCATCTCTGCTCTCACCTGTCCACGTGGTCATGGTGAGGACGCTTGGCCGCCAGGGTGCAGACACATGCACACTGGCCCCTGCTTCCACGGAACACTGAGGCCCGCACCCCAAAAAGACCTCTGAACCTAGGGGTGACACAGGTGCTCTTGTAACAAGATGGTCGCCATGGGAACACGGAGGAGGGCTTGGGGAAGCCGGGAAATGTCTGGGCAGTAGGTGCAGGAAGAGAAAGTCTTAGCGGGCGTTCCAAATGGAAATCAGAAAACAGGAAGAAACCGCGGAGGCTGTGTGGGGGGAAAGCCATGCTATTCCCGATCTTCTGTTGTGACGTCTTTGTAATAACCTTAAAATATATCTGCATATAAATCTTAGTGTATATTTCATCAACGGAAGCCATTCATTCGTTCACTCATTCGTGGAAGCGAACTTACCGTTTCCTCCTGGAGTCCTTGTTCTCTGGACCCACTGTCAGTTACCCTGGAACCTTCCAAACCCCCTATTTACCTGTTACTCTGGAACCTTCCCGGCCTGTTATTTATTTATCTAGAAGATTTCATTGATTTATTTGAGAGCGAGCACAAGTAGGGGGAGGGGTAGAGGGAGAAGCAGGCTCCCCGCTGAGCAGGGAGCCCAGTGGAGGACTTGATCCCAGGACCCTGAGATCATGACCTGAACTGAAGGCGGACGCTTCACCGACAGAGCCCCCCGGTGTCCCCGGACCGGCCGTTTGACTGTTCTTCTGGAACAAACCTTCATCATCACTGGGAATGCTCTGCATCTCTCCTTCGTTTCCTGGGGCCCATGGGTTCCTCTTTCTTGGCTTATTTCCTTATTTCAGCGGAGCATATCCTCTTAGCAGTTTCTGGAGAAAAACTGCGTAGGACATGAAATGTTTTTACTCCTTGCCTGTCTGGAAATACTCTTATTTGATCGAATATTCGGTCGCGTACGGGGGTGAGACACTGTTTTCCCCTCGAGATCTTGTAGACATTTCCCCATTTTTCTTGGTTTCTAGTGTTGCCATTCAGAAGTTTGATGTCATCTCGAGTCACTTAGTGGCCTGGCATTTTCTTTTGAAGGTTTTAGGATTTGTTCTTTGATCCAGAATTCTGAAATCTCCCAGTGGCGTGCCTGGGCCTAGGTGTGTCCGTTCTGCTAGCATCTGTGGGTTGTGTCGATACGGAACTAACTCTTTGGGTTCTACAGAGTTTCTTTATATCCTATCCTCACCTTTCCCTGCCCTCTCTCACTCAGGAAATCTAAACTATTCTTCGTGTCTTTCTGGGAAATGTCATGACTTTTTCAACGCTTCTTTTAGAATTTTCATTTCTGCTCTCGTACTTTTATTTCCCAGGGCTCATCTCTATTCCCTGAATGACCCTTTTAAAGAAATTAGTTCTTGGGGCGACTGGGTGGCTCAGTGGGTTAAGCCTCTGCCTTCGGCTCAGGTCATGATCTCAGGGACCTGGGATCGGCCCTGCTTCCTCCTCTCTCTGCCTGCCTGCCTACTTGTGATCTCTGTCAAATAAATAAATTGTAAAAAAAAATTAGTTCTTGTTTTGTGGCTACAATATCTTATCTATTTTTTTTAATTTAAAAGATTTTATTTATTTATTCGACAGAGAGAGATCACAAGTAGGCAGAGAGGCAGGCAGAGGGAGAAAGAGGAGGAAGCAGGCTCCCTGAGCAGCACAGAGCCCGATCCGGGACCCCTTATCTATTTTTTTATTTTAATAATTCTTTTTAGGGGTGCCTGCGTGGCTCAGTGGGTTAAGCCGCTGCCTTCGGCTCAGGTCATGATCTCAGGATCCTGGGATCGAGTTCCGCATTGGGCTCTGTGCTCAGCAGGGAGCCTGCTTCTTCCTCTCTCTCCCTCTGCCTGCCTCTCTGCCTACTTGTGATCTCTCTGTCGAATAAATAAATAAAATTGTTAATAAAAATAATTCTTTTTAAGAGAGAGAAAGGAAGATGACAGGGGGGAGGGGGAGGGACAGAAGGAGAGGGAGAGAAAGAATCCCAAGCAGACTCCCCGATGATCATGAAGCCTGATGTGGGTTCCGATCTCACAACCCTGAGATCATGACCTAAGCTGAAACTAAGAGTCATACGCTTAAACCACTGAGCCACCTGGGCGTCCCATTATTTTTTTTTTAGAAGAGTTTCCTCAGCTCCCTCTTTTCTCTTTTCTCCAAGTTCCCCTCCCATGTGGTCTCTGTATCTCACCCCGGAAACTTCCCTCCAGCACCTGCTGGTGCTCGTCCCCCTTTCCCCTGAGAACTAGGGCCCTGGAGACGCTGACTGCAAACTCGTGGACAGCGCTGGGACTCTGTGCGGGAGGGCTTTGCGGAAGGGGACCAGGTGCAGACCTGCTTGGCTGGTGCCGCACTTTGCAGACTTGGCCAGGCTCAGTTTCCTGGAGCAGGAGCCCTCTCTCGTGCAGCCCGTGTGTTGGCGTTCTGGAAGCTTGGGTTGGGGGCTGGGCGTCCCCCCGGGCCGGTGGGTGATTTTCAACATAGAAGGCACCCAGGTTCCCAGCCGTGCCTGGTATGCCCAGGACGTGACCTTGTGGCCCAGAATTCATTGCTTGGCTGTCCAGATGCGGGGAGAGGAAGTCCCCTGTCCTTAAGGAATCTCAGCGACTTTTCTGTTGTCCCGGCCTCCTCTATATCTGGGTCTTCAGAGCTAATGGGTGCCTTTGATTTCGGAGCCTTTCCAGGACAGTCTGTGTCAAGAGTTGGCTTGCTTCTCGGGGTTTTAGAGCCCACCTCCGCCCCTCTCCACGGGCCCGGGTCACCTTTTCCCAGTCGGTTGTCACCGTCGTGCCTTGATTGCTCTCAGGTGGCAGAATCGGTTGACGTCTTTCATCTTTGGTTGCCCCTCTCCTGCTGTCTTTCTTCTTGGGGGTTTATATGTTTCAAAAACTCCTTCACAGTCGCAGTGGGGCTTAAGGGGGGTGTGTATGAAGAGTTGGGTCATCCGTTCTTTATCAGGAGCATTTGCAATATCTCTTTGGACCAAGAGGAAGTGCCCTGGTGGCGATCATAAAACCCGGCTTCCCCATGCCCAGTATGGAGTGGATGGATGGGGGGGATCCCTGGGGGGAACATGTTTCTTTTGTATGCCATGTGCTATGTTTGAGGGAGGCCGTAGAGACCTCTCCACAACCCTACTTCTTCTTTTTTTTTTTAAGGTTTTATTTATTTATTTGACAGACAGAGATCACAAGTAGGCAGAGAGGCAGACAGAGAGGGGGAAGCAGGCTCCCTGCTGAGCAGAGAGCCCAATGCGGGGCTCAATCTCAGGATCCTTGATCATGACCTAAGCCGAAGGCAGAGGCTTAACCCACTGAGCCACCCAGGTGCGCCCCCCCCCAACCCTACTTCTTGACCTATCCTCAGCTCTTAGCCTCGGGGAGGGGGGGCTGCCATTCTTCTAGGACTCCCTCCTGTCTGTGCTCAGGGACCACAGACTAGAAGGATCGCACTGTGCCTCAGCTAGCCGGAGTCTGGGAGCAGTGAAGTGGGAAGGGTTAGTCTGGGCTTCGGGAAACAAGGATGTCAGAAGCAGCAAGATAAAGCTTTCCTGTGGCTGGATGGATGTGCGATGTCTCCCAGGACGGGGGCAGGATGGCAGGAGGGAGCGCCACAGCCGGACCCCGGACACCTCCCCCCAGGAGAGGCTGTTCCCGGCGAACTTGTCCTTCAGGAGAAGTCTCGGCCCCAGCGGGACGGGGTGCTTCTTCCCTACGTGAAGCTCACGACGTGTTCTAGATCGGTGGTAGGCTGTCCCCGCGGTCCGGCTGGTGTGCTTTCTTCCAGTCCCCGAGTCTGCAGATCGACAGACGTGTTAGAAACGCTCCTGGCACAAAGGCCCCATCTCTGTCCTCGCAGACCTGTCAGGTGGTGACATTAGTCAGAAATCCCGGTGAACGTGTGACCTGACCTGTTCTTCTGGCTCCTCTTCCCAGGATTGTCGTCTGTCTTCTGTCAGGACATTGACAAGGGCTTTGCTGTCCTTCATTTTGTCTCTCAGAGTCTCGGGGCTCAGGTTACCTGGGATTGAATCCCAGGTAAGGTGTTTGCAGAATTCTCGGCCACGCGTTCCTGATGTCTCAGCCTCTTCCTCATTCAGTTTTAAACCCGCGCCTTATACTGAGTCCACAGGGACGCGACCCAACGGAAACCGCCTAATTCCTTGAGACTTGCTTGCAAGATTGTCGTTTTCTCAAGTTATGCCATGTGACTTGGAATTTCACTTAAAAAGACAACTTCCATTGGCAGCTTTCTCCTGGGTTCTGGAGTTTGCCCAAAACACCCTGTGTCTCCCTTCCCAGGTCACTGGGCTCTAAGGCTCTCAGAGGCTTGGTTAGAGCCTGCTGTGGCCAGCCTGCACCTTGTAATAGCACCTCCGGACGACTCACTTCCCAGTGACCCCCTGAGAGCAATGCAGCGGGGCCGACATGACGGTTCCTGCTGTCAGCGTTTTGAGTTGTGCCCTGACCGTGACCAGTTTTGTTCGCATAACAGACACGCACAGATCTTACCCACCAGGTAGAGCCAGATGCATAAGAAATTAATGCCTTCAATTCTCTGTATCTCGCCATTCCATTTGAAGATGAAAGTTCCATTCATATAACCAATGCCCGGACTCCACTCCCACGTTGAAACGCCTGGTAAACCACGCCACCTCCCTGAGCCCCACGCGGCCGGACAGCGGGGACCCCTCTGTGGGGTCTGTCACTGTCCTGCCCGCTGAGCCTCAGGCCGGCGTGCTTTCCTCGGAAAACCCTGGAGATGTCGGCGGAGAGAGTGTGAGGGCCTTGGGCCTCTGTGGATCCTTGTGAGCCTTGAACGCTCTTCGTGAACCCCCGGCCACGGAGCCCGGGGAGCCCACGGAGCTGCCACAGAGAGCCCCGGGCGGTCGAATGGCCCTGGTCATTCCTGCCCCTCGCATGAGCCCCGTCCGAGTCGCGGGGTGTGTTTCTGCGCATTCCAGACCCGGGAGGCCTGGTCACGCTCCGCTCGCTCCTTCTTGCGTTTTCGAGTTCCAGATGAAGTAGTTCCTTGTGTGTCGAGGTTAGCCCTCCTGTAACCACACAGCCCTAAAAGTTCCCAGGTTGTGAAGTTGGAGTTCACCTATGATTAAAAAAAAAAACAAAAAACCCCGTGCATCTTCAGCTTGCTCCTTAATTTGGTCTTTCCTTGGAATGTGTGACGATTGTCATCGTTTGACTGCCAATAAAGCACAGGGTCCGATTGCTTAATCATCTCCTCATCTCTTTTTTTGCCAAGACACCACACCGTTGGGTAACAGCGTGAGCTCTGCATTTAGCATCCTGTGGCCGATGAGTGAACTTTCTTTTTTCTTTTTAAAAGATTTTATTTATTGATTCAACAGAGATCACATGTAGGCAGAGAGGCGATCAGAGAGAGAGGGGGAAGCAGGCTCCCTGCTGAGCAGAGAGCCGAATGGGGGGCTTGATCCCAGGACCCTGGGATCATGACTGAACTGAAGGCAGAGGCTTAACCCACTGAGCCATCCAGGCGCCCAAGTTAACTTTCTTTTGATTCTGAAAGATTCAGAGCGAGAAACATCCCAAATCTCAAACTATAAATGCATTCTCCAGCTACTGAGACACAGAAGGATGTCGGTATCTGTGCGGTCAGCACTTTCTAGCCGCAGAAAGAGAAGAGGTCAGTAACTGAGCTCCCGCTGGTGTTGGCTCTTTCATCTGCTCTGTTTTCTCTGCTCGCCGCTGTGTCCCGGAGGTCTGCTAGAACCTCCCGCCCGTCCTTAAGGTTACGTTGCCTTGACCTGCCTCCCAGCGTACAGGTTTCGGATATGCGCGAGGTCCTCGAGACTCTATCGACAGCCCGTGGATGTCATCTCAAGGTGCCGTCCTAAGAAATTCCCTAGGAGGCATCCACTCAGCTGCTGACAGAGGACAGTCTTGATCCCTGTACCCTGATCCATGCTCTCTTGAAAAAATATTTTTCGTCGCTGCAAGCCTGCTACGCACATTCTGGCCTGGAGAGATGGGCGGGGACAAGACTGGGCACAGAGTTGCTGTGACCCCTGGACCCTACCTGCCACCGCCCAGTGCTTCTCCCTTCTCTCCAAAGGGCGGGACAGGACCCTTCCCGGAGGCCTTCCTTCCAGGGTATTATTTCCTGCTTCCTCCTGATTGATTGGAGACGGATTAAAGTTTTCATCCCTCTTCCCTGTGGTGTCTCCTTTGCAAAATATACTCTACACCGTCAGCCTGACTCTTGAGCGCGGAGATGATCCGCGGATACTGAGCAGGGGTTGGGAAATCGGCTGGCGGCTGACCTGAACACCAGTTGTGTTTCCGTTCTGTGTTTTGCGCCCCCCCCCCCCCCCACCACCACTTGATTCAACGAGAGGCTCCACAGGCATCTTGACATCCAGGATGAGGACACCATGGTGTGGACACATGCCCTGTTTGCCCCCAGGTGCCCTGTCCGGAGAGTTCTGTCCCGTCCTCAAGAGCTCGTTAGCCCATCCTGCGGCAAGGTCTGGGGGAGCGCTCTGCAGGCTCTCTGCTACCTCCTGTCCTGAGCTGCTGCGTCTGTGCCAACTGTCTGATTGCACAGTGATTCATCCCCCAACCCCGTGACCGCAGACCCTGGTGGTCACGTCACTTATCTGCTGCAGCTCAGGCAGTTGGCCCGGCTGGGGCTACCTCAGAACCTTCCTCATTCGCCTCATCTGGCGGTTGATACTGGCTGCTGATTGGCATCTCGAGTGAGGGCTGTTGACCAGAGCATCTACATGTGGCCCGGGTTCTGCATTCAAGGCTCTCCAGATAACACGGTGCCAGGAAGAGTGTGGCTTTTAACCTAGTTTTGGAAGGGGAACGGGGGGAGCCGGACCCAGCGTTCCGCGGGAGGAGTATGGGTGTTACAGAGGAGCACGCGGATGTGACGCGGCGGCGTGGAAATGTTCGGAAACAGCCTGGCACAGTCCACGCCCTGACACCCGCTGTCCCCTTCCACATGCGAAGTACTATCATCCCATTAAGGTAGCAGTCTAGAATCGGGCTCTTGTCCGGGTCTTGTCCCTAGACCAGGTGTCCAGATGGTCTCGCGGGTGTGGTCCTGGGTTAAGGATCAGTCCCGCTGCCCTCGAGCCCGCCGTGCCTCTTGGCCTTCCTCTTGGAGGTCATCTTTCCTTTTCCATAAATAGAAGCTCATGTTGGTAGGTGTGTCCTTTTCTTAGCCTGATTCTCGCCTATTGAAGAAGTTTGTGGGTCCAATGTTCTCTTTCCTGTTTGTACTGTTGTTGTGCTTTTTAGTTCAATCTCATGGAATCAAAAAGAAACCTTGTGGGCGTTGTAGGTATAAGCTGTCATGCAGCCCAGTAGACGATGTCCACATGCAGACCTCCGTGCTAACCCTTCCCTCTAGCTTGGACTCCTTGCCCTTGACGTTCTTAAAAGCTCTATTATTTTAACAGAGAAATTTTGCTGGACCTACCCTTAAGTTCCTTAAAAGGCCTTTGGCTGAGGTCCCACCTGGAATCTTTCTGAGGTTTTACCTTTATGTGACAGTCACACCTTCGTCTTCTTCTCGGGACCACATTTTCCTGAAAATGCCCCGAACTGGATCTCTGCCCACAAGACATCTTCTCGGTCGTGGTGATTATCTGGAGCGGATGAGATGAAGATATTTCGTTAGCGCCCAGCTAGTGCTGGATTGCTCACACGTAACGTTTTTTCTTGACCTTAACTTCTCTCCTCCTGTGTGTCATCGCGGGCAGGGAGGGCCCTCTGTGCGGGGGTCTCCTTGTGTCACACAGTCCACTAGAGGCGGTTCCCACCCTCCAGGGTGCCTTGGGTGGACGGAGTTCCCTCTATGACATAATGATACCAGACGAATGACAACACTTGCCCTCCTCATATAATCCCTTCCTGGAGTTCCCGCTAATACTTCTCTGACTTTAGGTCAAGCTCCTGCCTTCTTGAAGGCTTTAGGTTCCCGCCCAACCTCGGGTCCTGAGGCCAACACGATGCCTTGGGGTCTTTGTTTCATCAGCGTTCCACTCTTGGTACCAAAATCTGTTGTGGGCACCTGATGCTGGTAACAAGTCATCCCATAACATGGAGACTTGAAATCCTGACCATGATGGTTCTGGGGGTTACCAGTGCCTGGGAGTCCTCACGTGGAAACTCTCACGTAGTTAGAGTCCAGCTGCGACCAGAACCGGGGTGCTCTCGAAGGCTTCCTCACACATCCATCGGCTAAACGTGGGTGTCCTCGGGCCCACGGACGTGGGCCTTTCTGCGTGGCCTGGGTTTCCTCGCAGCATGGCCGCCGGGTTCCCAGAGAACCAGGTGGAAGGGAGTGCCTGAAATTTTTATGACCCAGCTTCACACGTCACCGAATGTCATTTCTTTTGTACCCTCTTGTTTGAGGCAGTGTCGGGGGGTCTTCTCAGGAGCAAGGAGGTTGAACAGAGTGAGCACCTCGGTGGGACTCAGTGTGGCAGCCGTGGTGGGAAGTGCAGCCCGTCCCAGTGTCCGTGGTGACCGCAGGCTGCGTCCTTGCTGCCGGCCGCACTCAGGGCCGTCTGTGCACTCGACACCCAAAGCACATCCATTGTAGAGTTTGAGTTGTCCTGAATTGAAAGGGGTCATTATAACAATGACGGCTAGGAAACCATTTGAGACAGTGACTTTCTTTCATTGAGCTTTATTGAACTCTCTTTACGTAATGATGCCAGCATACTTTTTCAAATGAAGAAGTGAAAAATTACAGTAAAAGGAAAAGTTTTGAATTCATACTTCGCATTCTTTATTTTTTGAACCTATGCTTTTCTTCTTAGAAATTTGATTTTTTTTAAAAAAATGAAGCACTTTCTTACATTTTGTTGTCCCATACCTAATGGCCTTCTCCGTGATGTCTGTGGTCAGTGTTCAAGGAACCATTTAAAACTTGGCGCTTTTTTTGTGCATTTAAGGCTGATTCCAGCGGTTTGCAGAAATCTGTTTCTGATGCATCGTACTTAAAGCTTCCCCAGAAGAAACAGACGATTCTGGAAAGAAAAGCTGCAGGACTGAGCTAGTCCTCTTGTGTGTGTTTATTTTTGTTTGTGTTTTCATCAAAGTGTACTCAGGGGTTGGAATTAAACCTTAAAAAAGTTGTCTCAGATGTTTGCACAGTTTGACCATGGGTGCTCTGGAATCTGGGTTGGAGACACAAACCATGTTGGAAGCAACCTTGAGCCCCAGATTGCCACCGAATTTGCTCTTGGAATGAACATGTGCATTCGCTTAGTGTTAACTTACAACCAGGAATTCTTAAAATTTACTTCCATGTAGAATACAGCATCGGTTGAAAATGAGTAATAAAAAGCCCTTAAGTGTCCAAATACGTATTTTTTTTTTTTAAGATTTTATTTATTTATTTGACAGAGAGAGATCACAAGTAAGCAGAGAGGCAGGCAGAGAGAGAGAGAGAGAGAGAGGGAAGCAGGCTCCCTGCCGAGCAGAGAGCCCAATGCGGGACTCGATCCCAGGACCCTGAGATCATGACCTGAGCCGAAGGCAGCGGCTTAACCCACTGAGCCACCCAGGCGCCCCCAAATACGTATTTAAATAACAACTTCATTGAGATCTAATGCACAGTTCAGCCCCTATCAAGTGTCTGTAATTCGGTGTTGTTACGTATGTTCACAGAGTTACACAATCATCACTACTAATTTCAAAACACGCTGCCTCCCAAAAAGAGAGCCCAGATACCGGTTTCTTCCAAACAGAACCCCCTCTCTGGTTTCTTCCCCCCACGCTTCTTCCTTTCCTCTCAAACCTGGGAAACCATGGTTCTGCTTCCTTTCGCTGTGGATTTGACTCAACATTTCACTTACGTGGATTTTTTGGTCTGATTTCTGTCACTTGGCACCATATTTTCAACACTCACCCGTTGGACATGTGTTATTACAACTTAACAATAGCTTCCAGCAAGTCCTAATCACCGCGGGAAACTAGAGCACCCCGATGACCTGGGGAGCCGGTGAAATCAACAAAGGCGGCTGACTGGGCCGGGAGCCCGAACCCCAGGAATGATATGTCACCGGGACCTTCCCCGCTGACTTGTTCGCTTGTGTTTATGCTGACACTGACCTGAGACTGACTACATGTGGGACTGCGCAGCGGGGAGGGGCAGCCAAGATACAGAGAGAAACACTTGTCCTCTTGGCCATAGAACTAAGAAGAGAAGCTCCCTCAAGCCCGGGGGTGTGGCAGTGACGCTCCTTCTTAAAAAATTTTTTCTTTTTCTCTCTTGGTTTTGGCCCAGTGTGGCTGGTGTCGCAGAGCGCGGTGAGGGCCCCTCACATTGAGAAAACCCACATTTGTGGCCGGAGGAACTGGAAAAGGGAGACTGTGATAGCGGAGGATGGTGAGTCTCGGTGACTTTCTGCTTTGTTTTCTCTCCCCTCTTGGCACCGAGGGCAGCCCCGTTGTGCAGATCAGCACAGGGGATGGACCCCTGAGGAGAACCCCCTTCTTTCTAGCCAGAGCATGTAACAGTAGGTCCCTGGAGGGTGACGAGGTCAGGGAACATCCAAGGGAGAGAGCGCCCGAGCAGAGGGAGCCCTAGTTGTGTGTGTGCATTTACACATATCCTGGCTGCTTCGCAGAGCTGCCGTGCGTAGGGCAACCCCAGAGCGGCCCAGCAGAGGTTTTGGGAAATCAGTTAGCACTGACGCCGTAGCTCACAGACGGCGCGGCAGAGCCTGATTCCCGGGCCCGACCAGGTCAGTTGTCTGCTGAATCGAAACACCAGTAAATACCAGCGTCCTCCGGAGGATTTTCACAGGACCTGGAGTCTCACAATGTCTAGGGAACAATCTGAAGTCTCAGAAAGATGAAATGTGATGCAGAAAATATATCTGAATAACAGATGAATATGCGCCAAGTTTATCAGATGACAAAAGTGGAAGGTTCAGAAGGCTCCGCAAGCCCCAGACCGGGTGAACTCAGTAAAACCACGTCCTGGGTCGCCTGGGGGGCTCAGTCAGTTGGGTGTTTTGCCTTCGGCTCAGGTCATGATCCCAGGGTCCTGAGATAGATTCCTGCATTGGGCTCCCTGCTCAGTGGGGAGCCTGCCTCTCTCTGCCTGCTATTCCCTCTGCTTGTGCTCTCTTTCTTTCTCTCTGACAAATAAATAAAATCTTCAAACAATCAAAGTCCCAACAAGAGATTATTGAAAATCAAAGATTAAGGGGGGAAAAAGCCCCTCTTTAAAGTTGCCAGAGAACAAGGACTTAGAGTGACAGTTGGAATGACTGTGGGTTTCTCATTAGAAGCAAAGAAGCCACAAGACTGTTGAATGAATCCTTCAAGTATGTAAAGAAAAGACCTATCAACCCACGGTTCTATTTCCAGCGAAAATGCTTCAGGAATAATGGCAAAAGGAAGATACCTTTATTTTTTCAAAAATATTTTATTCTTGGGGCGCCTGGGTGGCTCAGTGGGTTAGGCCGCTGCCTTCAGCTCAGGTCATGATCTCAGGGTCCTGAGATCGAATTCCGCATCGGGCTCTCTGCTTGGCAGTGAGCCTGCTTCCTCCTCTCTCTCTGCCTGCCTCTCTGATTACTTGTGATCTCTCTCTGTCAAATAAATAAATAAAATCTTTTAAAAAAATTTTATTGTTAAAAAAGATTTATTATTTTAGAGAGTGAAGAGAGAGCCTGGGGACAGGGGCAGTGGGAGACGGAAAGAATTTCCATGAAGTCTACTGAGCGGGGATCCCATCCTGGATCCCAGCATGGGGCTCAGTCTCACAACCCTGAGATCATGACCTAAGCTAAAGCCAAGAGTCAGACTGAGCAACCCAGGTACCCCTAAACGATTTTATTTATTTATTTATTTTTCGATTTTTATTTTTTGTAGAGATTTTATCGGAGAGAGAGAGACAGCATAAGCAGGGGGAGCTGCAGGCAGAGGGAGAAGCGGGCTTCCCGCTGAGCAAGGAGTCTGATGCGGGGCTCTATCCCAGAACACTGGGGTCATGAACTGAGCCAAAGCCAGAGTCCCAATGGACTGAGGCATCCAGCTGTCCCTAAAAGATCATATTTTTAACGCAATCTCCACACCCAATGTGGGGCTCACACTCATGACTCTGAGGTCAAGAGTTGCACGCTCCACGACTGAGTCAGCCAGGTGCCCCAGAATGAATACATTTTTAGCTGAAGGAGAATGATGAGAATTTGTTGTCACAAGACCTCTTCCATAAGGAATGAAAAGGGAAGTTCCTTTGGGCTGATTATCAATGACACCGGAGGGAAACGTGTAACTTCGGGAATGAAGGAAGAGCAACAGGAATGGTACATATCGAGGTGATATATTTAACTATAGTCTTTCTTTCCAGTTATTAAAAACACGTTTTGGATGTCTGAAGCAAAAATTTGCACATTGTCTGGTGGGGTGTAGCACGTAATGTAGATGTATATATGATAAGTAAAACATTAAAGGGATTAAGGGACTTATGTGGTTGGAAGCCGCCTATTTTTACTTCAAGTGGTAAAAATACTAGCTCTAAGTAGAATGTGAAAGGTTAGAGATATCTACTGTAATTGCCACAGCACCTCCTAAAAAACAGTATGAAGTGAGACGGCTCGAAAGCCAATGGGTAAATTAAAATAGTAAAAAATACCCAGATACCCTAAAAAGACAGAAAAGGGGGAACAACATTAAAGGGAGAACAGAAACAATAAAATTATAGACTTGAATTCAACCATACTAATAATTAAATGTAAATGGGTTAAAATACCAGTTAAAGAGATGATCAGACTGGATTTTAAAAAGACCCAAGTATAATCCACTTATAATAATTTTGCACTTTAAATATAATGACATAATAGGTAAAAAATACAGGAGTTGAACAAGATACAGAAGGAAAGTACTAGTAGAAAAATGGAGTGACTATATTAATATTAGAAAAACTAGGTTTTCTGATAAATGAATTCAGTAAGGTGGTGGGATCAACATATAGAAATTGTTGCATTTCCATATGCTAATAATGAAGCAGCAGAGAGAGAAATTGAGAAAACAATACCATTTACAATTGCATCAAAAGTAATAAAATGCCTGGGAATAAACTTAGCCAAGGAGGTGAAAGACATGTACTTTGAAAACTATAAAACAAAGATCGAAGAAATTCAAGACAACACAGAGAAATAGAGGAACATCCCATGCTCATGGATCGGAAGAACAAACACTGTTAAAACATCCGTACTACCCGAAGTCATCTGCAGATGTAATGCAATCCCTATTCGTATGCCACCAACATTTTTCACAGAACTAGAATGAACAATTCTAAAATCCATATGGAACCATAGAAGACCCTGAATAACCAAGGCAATTTTGAAAAAGCAAAGCAGGGGCGCCTGGGTGGCTCAGTGGGTAAAGCCTCTGCCTTTTGCTCAGGTCATGATCTCAGGGTCCTGGGATCGAGCCCCCGCATCGGGCTCTCTGCTCCACAGGGAGGCTACCCCCCCACCCCCCGCCCCCGGCCTGCCTCTTTGCCTACTTGTGATCTCTATCTGTCAAATAAATAAATAAAAATTAAAAAAAAAAAAAAGGAAAAGCAAAGTTGGAGGCATCACATTCCAGATTTCATGTTATACTACAAAACTGTAGTGCTTTTTATGTAGTGATCAGTTTTACCCATAGAGCAGAAATCAGCAAAATCATAAAACAATAAAGAAAGAAATCAGAGAAACTGAGAGCTGGTTCTTGGAAAAGATCAATAAAGTTTATAAACCTTTAGTCATGACCTAGAAAACAAGAGATAAGTGACCGGTTAGCAGTATCAGAACTGACACTGGAGACATCACATTGAAACATCAATGGCTGGCATAGGCAGTGGAGCATGTGACTCTTGATCTCAGGATTGCGAGTTCAAGCCCCACATTGGGTATAGGGATTTTTAAAAAATTAAAAAAAAAAACAAACCCACAACTTTGGGGTACCTGGCTGGCTTGTTGGTTGAGCATCTGACTCTTGGTTTCATCTCAGGTCATGATCTCAGGGTTGTGGGGATTGATTCCCACATCGGGCTCGACACTCAGTGCAGAGTCAACTTGAGATTCTCTCTCCCTCTGCCCCTCCCCGACCCAGCATTTTTTTTTCCTCTCTAAGATAAATAAATCTTTCAAAAAAATCAAACAACCATTCCTCACACCTCATACAAAAATGAACTCAGAATGAATCACAAACCTAAGTATAAAATACAAGATATGACATAATGCTTCTAGGAGAAAACATAGCAGAGAGTCTCTTGGCCTTTTGTTAGGCAAAGGCAAACATGATACACAAAGGAAAAGAATGATAAGGTTTACATCCCCATAATTATAATTATTATAAAATAAATAAACACATCTGTTCTGCGAACAACACTGGTAAGAGATGAAAAGGCACCCTTGTTCCTCAGTTTTCATTGGCAGAACATATTTGCGGACTGGGCATCTTATGGAAGACTGACATCTAGAATGTATGTATGTATGTGTCTTCAGACTCAATCATAAGAAAACAAACAGCTCGACAAAACGTGGGCAACAGGCTAACAGGAACTTCACCGAAACACATAGATGTCAAATGAGAACCTGAGAGGACACTTGGTGTGGTGCGGTGCATCATTAACACCATGGACATGCAAAGTAAAGGCACAGAAGCACATGATCGTGCACCTGCTAGAAACCCAGGCACCCCCAGCCCCATCTCCCCTGGGCAGCCCCATCTCCACCGAGAGCAGGCGAGGGTGCAGAGCGACTGGAATTCACACACTGCTGGGGAGAGACCATTTACTGAAGGACTGTGGCCAGAGGGACATAGAAAAGTAGAAGTCTGGTCTACAGCCCCTGCAGCCAGCGGTTCAGGAAGCCAAAGCACCTCCTCTCAGCAACTGGCCCAAACAGTCAGGATATGGCCCGTAACGACCAGCATCTCTTGAGTTCTGCCCCTGCTTCCGATTTAGCCCCAACTGGAGAAAGACAAATCCCATCTGCCCCCCACCCCAACCAATCACACGGATGCCCCGTTTCTGGTTAGTTTGCCTACAACTTTCCCATGCCAGCTGCCTCCCATCAGAAGAGAGCTGAACCCTCCCTTCTCAGACTATAAGCCTTCCGTCCACACGGCCTGCCTTGGAGTCTCCACCACCTGCACATGATGGTGGTCTACTCCCTTGCAACACAGGACGCTCTCAATAAACAGCCTCTCTGGGGTGCCTGGATGGCTCAGTGGGTTAAAGCCTCTGCCTTTGGCTCAGGTCGTGATCCCAGGGTCCTGGGATCGAGCCCTGCATCGGGCTCCTTGCTCAGCAGAAAGCCTGCTTCCCCTTCTCCCTCTGCCTGCCATTCCCTTTGCCTGTGCGCTCTCTCTCTCTTGCAGTCAAATAAATAAATAAATAAAATCTTTAAAGATTTTAAATAAATCTTAAATAAATTTAGTGATTTATTTAAATAAATTTAAATAAATAGCAATCTTTAAGGATTTTATTTATTTATTTGACAGCAAGAGAGAGAGATCACAAGCAGGCAGAGAGGCAGGCGGGGTGGGGGTGGGGGGCAGGCTTCCTGCTGAGCAGAGAGCCTGATGCGGGGCTCAATCCCAGGACCCTGAGATCAAGACCTGAGCAGAAGCCAGAGGCTTAACCACTGAGCAACCCAGGCGCCCCAATAAGTAAAATCTTAAAAAAAAAATTGAAAGTGGACCTGGACTGGGGTACCTGGGTGGTTTAGTTGGTTACGTGTCCAACTGCTGATTTTGGCTCAGGTCACGATCTCAGATCGTGAGACTGAGCCCCTTGTTGCACTCCACGCTCGGCCGGGAGTCAGCTTGAGATTCTCTCACTCCCCCTCTGCCCCTCCCCACTGCCTACACATGTCCCATCTCTAAAATAAATAAATAAAGCTTTTTAAAAATAATGAAGTGGATTTGGAAGAGTTATAAACATATATTGCAAACTCTAGGGCAACCAATAAAGAAAGAAAAAAAAGTACAACTGATATGGTATGAAAGAAAGAAAATGAAATCATAATAAATTGTCAGTTAAAACCACAAAAGGCAGAAAAAGAGTGGAAGACAAAAACAGGAACATAGAACAAGGACAATGAAGAGAAAATAGTAACAAATGTTAGATATTAATCCAGGTTTATCAATAACACTTCTAACGTCACCGGCCTAAATGCACCAATTAAAAGGCAGATTTCAGAGCGGATTAAAACACACAACCCAAATACATGTTGTCTATTAGAAAATTACTTTGAATATAAAGACACACAGATTAAAAGTAAACAGATGGAGAAAAACAGACCATGCTACCGCTAACATGCTTACATTAATCAAAAGAAGGCCGGAATAGCTATATTAATTTCAGACAGAGCAGACATCAGTGTAAGAAAGGTTAGGGATGAAGAAGGGCCTTATGTAATGATATATTTATATTTACATAACTATAAATTCTCCAAGAAGACATAGCAATTCTTCCTTAACATTATGCATGCCCCTAACAAGGCGTCAAACTATACAAGGTAAAACTCACAAGTAGAAACAGGCGAAACCACTAACGTGGCTGGAGACTTCAACACCTATCCCTCAAAAATGGACAGATCCAGCAGGCAGAAAAGCAATAAGGACACAGTTGAACTCAATAACACCATCAATCACCAAGAAATAATCGACATCTACAGACAGCTTCATCCAACAACAGCAGGATACACATTTTTCTCAAACTCACATGGAACATTTGCTAAGATAGACTACATTCTGGGCCATAAAACACATCCTAACAAAATTAAAAGAGGTGTGCCTGGGTGGCTCGGTCAGTTAAACGTCTGCCTTCAACTCAGAGCCGTGCATCAGGCTCACTGCTCAGAAGGAGTCTGCTTCTCCCTCTGCTCCTTTCCCTACTTGTTCTCCTTCTCAAATAAATAAATAAGATCTTTTTTAAAACAAACAAAACAAAACAACCAAAAAATTTTTTTAAAAGAATAGAAATCAGTTTCTGTTTGTAGACTATAACGAAATTAAACCAGAAAGCAGTAACAGAAAAGTAACTGAAAAATCCCCAAATACAGGGAGACTGAAAACATACTTCTGAATAACAAATTGGCAGAAGAAGAAATCTCAAGAGAAATTTTTAAAGATTTTGAACTAAATGAATTTGAAAACACAACAATCAGTAATCTTCTAGCCAGGTTAACAAAAAATGGGAAAAAAAAAAAAAACCCAGAAAGGGGGATACAAATGACTAATACTACAAATGAAAGAAGAGACACCAGTAGGGATCTCACTGAAAAGGATAATAAAGGAATACTATGAACAACTCTATGCCTACAAATTTGACACCATAGATGAAGCAGACCTATTCTGTGAGAGACACATCTGCCAAAATTTACTCAGGAAGAAACAGGCAATTTGAATATAGGTCTTTATATATTAAAGACATTGAATCAGTAATTAATAGCCTTCTAAAACAGAAAGCATGAGGCCCAGATGAGTTCTCTGGCGAATTCTATCAAACATTAAAGGAAGAAACTATACCAAGTATCTATTTTCAAGCTCTTTCTAAGGATAGAAGCAGAGAGAATATTTCCTAATTCATTCTATGAGGCCATAATTACCCTTATGCCAACACCAGAAAAAGACATTACAAGAAGACTGCAGACCAGTATTTCTCATGAACACAGATGCAAAAATCTCCAACAAAATAGTAGCAAACTGAATTCAGCAATGTATAAAAAGGATTATATGCCAGGACCAAATGGGATTTATCCCAGGTATGCAAGGCTGGTTCGACATTCTAAAATTAATGTGATCTATCCCATTGATAGGCAGAACATCACAGAAAAAGAATTTGACAAATCCAACCACCATTCATGATAAAATCTCACAGTAAACTAGGAATGGAGGGGAACTGTCTCAACTTGATAAAGAATATCTACAAAAAGCTACCGCTAACACCATACTAAAGGGTGAGAAACTTGAAGCTTTTCCATCAAGATTGGGTAAAAATATCAGGATGTCTTCTCTCTCCTTTTTTCTTCTATTGATTTTTCTATTGGCCGTGGTTATTACAGTTTCATAATCTGAAGGAAGTCCTATTTCACTTACCACTTCTTTTCAACATAGCTCTTGAAGTCCTTGCTAATCCAGTAAGTTAAAAGGAAATGAGAGGTATGAAGCTTGGAAAGGTAAACATGAAACTACTGTTCGAAGATAACATGATTACCTATGTAAAAAAAATCCAAAAGAATTGATCAAAAAACCTCCTGGAACTAAGTGACTAAAGCAAGGTTGCAGAATACAAGGTTAATATTTAAAAATTAAATTGCTCTCCTATATCTCAATAATAAACAACTAAAATTTGAAATTAAAAAAACAACACCATTTATATCAGGACCCGCCAAAATGAAATATTTAGGTATAAGTCTAACAAAAGTCATATAAGACCTGTATGAGGAAAACGACAAAACTCTGATGAATGAAATCAAAGAACACATAAAGGGAAAGATACTCTATGTTTTTGGATAGGAAGACTGAATATTGTCAACATGCCAGTTTTTCCCAACTTGATCTATAGATTCACTACAATCCCAATGACAATCCCAGCCAGTCATTTTATGGATATGGACAAACTAATCTAAAGGTTAAATGGAAAGGCAAAGGACCCACAACAGCCAACAGAACACTGAAGGAGAAGGACAAGGGACTGACACTACCCAACTTCAAGACTCACTATAAAACTACAGTAATCAGGACAGTGTTCTACTGGCAAAAGAACAAACAAATAGATCAATGGGATGGAATACGGAGACCAGAAAGAGACCTTCAAATATTTAGTCAACTGATTTTGACAGAGGAGCAAAGACAATACAATGGAGCAAAGACAGTCTTTAAAAAATAATGCTATAATAAGTAGACATGCAGGGGCGCCTGGGTGGCTCAGTGGGTTAAAGCCTCTGCCTTCGGCTCAGGTCATGATCCCAGGGTTCCGGGATCAAGCCCCATATCGGGCTCTCTGCTCAGCTGGGAGCCTGCTTCCTCCTCTCTCTCTTTCTGCCTGCCTCTCTGCCTACTTGTAATCTCTGCCTGTCAAATAAATAAATAAATAATATTTAAAAAAACCCAAAAAACAAAACAAAAAAAATAAATAGACATCCACAGAACAACAACAATAACAAAATGCATCTAGATACAGACCTTTCAAAAAAATTAACTCAGGGGGCACCTGGGTGGCTTAGTCGTTAAGCATCTGCCTTTGCATCAGGTCATGATCCCAGGGCCTGGGACAAAGCCCTGCATTGGGCTCCTGCTCCACAGGAAGCCTGCTTCTCCCTCTCCTACTCCCCCTACTTGTGTTCCCTCTCTCACTGTGTCTCTCTCTGTCAAATAAATAAATAATATCTTTAAAAAAAAAAAGTTAACTCAAAATGGGCCACAGACCTAAATATAAAAGAAAAAAATAGCAAATATTGTAGAAGACAACATAACCTAGAGGACCCTGGGTATTGTGATACCAACACCAAACATGCAATCCGTGAAAGAAATTTATTTAATGTTTGAATTAATCATTAGTGATGAACTTATTGAAATTAAAAACAACTGCTCTGTGAAAGACCATATCAAGAAAATGGAATATAAGCTACAGACTGAACAAAGATATTTGCAAAAGACACATCTGATAAAGGACTGTTATCCCAAATATACAGAGAACTCTTAAAGCTCAACAAGATCACAAACAACCCAATTTAACAATGGGCCAAAGATCTTAACAGACACCTCACCAAAGAAGTTATACAATGGTGAATCAGCACATGAAAAATGCTGAACATCAGATGTCATCAGAGAAATGCAAGTAAAAATGAGACTCGACTGCACATCTACCAGAACAGCCCATTGCAGAGCACTGACATCACCAAATGCTGGTGAGGATGTGGAGCAACAGGAACTCCACTCATTGTTGGTGGGAATGCAAAATGGTACAACCACTTGGAAGAGTTTGGTGTTTTCTTACAAAACTAAACATTCTCTTAGCATACCAGCCAGCAGTCATGCTCCTTGGTATTTATCCAAAGGAGCTGCAAACTATGTCCACACAAAAACCTGCACACCGATGTTTATAATAGCTTTATTCTTAATTGTCAAAACTTGGAAGCAAATTTTGTCCTTCAATAGGTAAATGGAGAAACTGTGGTACAGAAATGTAGAGACAATAAAAAATACCGGTGGTTTCTGAGGGACAGGTGGGGAGCACAGAGGATTTTGAGGGCAGTAAAAATGCCTTGTATATTGGGGCGCCTGGGTGGCTCAGTGGGTTAAAGCCTCTGCCTTCAGCTCAGGTCATGATCCCAGAGTCCTGGGATCAAGCCCCACATCGGGGTCTCTGCTCAGCAGGGCGCCTGCTTACTCCTCTCTCTGACTGCCTCTCTGGCTACTTGTAATCTCTGTCTGTCAAATAAATAAATGAAATCTTTTTAAAAAATGCCTTGTATATTGTAATAATGGATAAATGCCATTATACCTTCCCCCCAACCCACAGAATGTTCAACACCAGGAATGAATTCTAAGTAGACTATGGACTTTGGGTGACTGTGATGTGTCAATGTAGGTTTATCCTCAGCAACACATGTACTGTTCTGGTGAGTGATGCTGAGAACGGGGAGGCAAGGGATATGTGGAACCTTGTACCTTCCTCTCAGTTTGGTTATAAACCTAAAACTGCTCTAAAAAAAATAAAATCTTTGGGGCACCTGGGTGGCTTGGTCGGTTGAGTGTCCAACTCTTGATTTCAGCTTGGATCATGATCTGGGTCATGAAATCGAGCCCCATGTTGGGCTCAGTGCGGAGTCTCCTTGGGATTCCCTCTCTCTCCCTCCACTTGCTCTTACTCTCTCTAAATAAATAAAATGTTTTTAAAATATAAGCATGATGTATTTTACAATAACAAATTTTTAATAAAGAGAAGGGTGTGTGGACACCTGCCTTTGGCTCAGGTTGTGATCCCAGGGTCCCAGAATCCAGTTCTGCACTGGGCTCTTTGCTTGGGAAGGAGCCACTTCTCCCTCTGCCTGCCTCTCCCCCACTGCTTATGCTCTCACTCTCTTTTTCTCTTACAAATAAACAAAAAAATATATTTTTTTGAAATAAAAAATATAAAATTTAAAAAACAGGTCGGCCAACTATAACAAATGCCGTAAATACATCAAAAAGCTGAAGACTGAGAAATAACCTGAGATTTGGAAGCACAGAGACCTTGACAGGAGTGGTTTTGGGAAAAAAAATCATCAAATACAGTATTTACACAAGGAAAAAAAAAACAAAGGTAACTAGAATAAGACAAAAGATGTGAATGTCCTTTATGTAGGAAAATAGAAATATCTATCAAAACACATTAAGGAAACCTAGATAAGTAGAGAAACGCATACTCTTTTTTTATTATTTAAATTCGAGTTCATGTATAGTGTATTACTAGTTTCAGGGGGAAAATTTAGTGGTTTATCAGATGGCTAAAAGACCTAGTGCTCATTCTATCAAGTCCCTTCTTTAATGCCCATCACCCAATTACCCCACCTGCCCACCCATCTCCCCTCCAGGAGCCCTCAGTTTGTTGCCTAGAGTTAAGAGTCTCTTATGGTTTGCCTCCCTCTCTGTTTTTATTTCGTTTTTCCTTCTCTTCCCCTATGATTACCTATGATTTAGTGAGAAACACCTTTTCTTGATTTGGCAATTTAATATTGTAAAGATCATTAACTGTTCCTGTATAGGTCTTACAAAACCAAGCAATCAAATTCACATCAAAATTGCCAAATGTTTTTTTGTAGGATTTGCCAAGCTGAAATTAGACTACATGGGGATAAAAGCGGTCAAGAGTAGCCAGGGTGATTCCAAAAAATACTAAAATGCTCTCTACCATCACCCCCCCCCCCGCCCCGCCACACACACACACACACACACACACACACACACACACACAGACACAAATTTAAAAATGATTATAATACAGACAAATAGACCAACAGAATAGAACACCTTAAAACAAACCCAATTCTTTATATAAACCTAACAGGACAAATCCAGTCTATCAACAGAGAAAGGACAGAATGTTCAATACTAAGATCCCTACCTTATTCCATCTACAAAAGTGAATTCCAGGTAAAGTTAAAGATTTAAAGATGAAAAAAAAATTCTTTAGAAGTCACCATTATTCCATTGGGGCAGCATGGCACAAACTACTGATTGCCTACAACTTGTCTGTACCAATATTTTATAGATCTGAAGTTGAAAATTTCTAGAGCATCCATGTGGAAGAAACTCTGATTCGTATCAGACATCTGTTACAATATACTTTGAACAGTGAAAAGATAGAAATTATCCAGGTCGACCTCAGCAAAAAATGGAAAAACGTGTGGTTAAGTTGTATTATAAAATATAGCTATACTGTAAATTTCAGATATTAAAATGAACTGCATACGTATCTAGATATGTATCTAGGTATGTAACAGAAACATGAATAAAAAACCAAGCTATAGAAACGTTCCTTATACCATTTACTTAAAACTGTAAAAACACAAGAACACTGTACGTCATTTATAGATACAGGATATGCGGAAGTATAAAAACATCTACAGTAAGAATTAGCCTCTGGCAAGAGTGGAACAAGGTAAAGGACTTTGGCTGTACCTATACAGCATTTCTCATCCTTCAGAAAAGACATCTGAAACAACATGGCTGAACACTGACATAAATAAAATTAGAATGGGGGTGGATTTGCGTATCTGCTGTATTATTTCCTGCTTGAAATGCTGCATAATTTTTAAAGTCTTACTTCCTTTTTTAAAATAGAAGAAAACCACCGTATGTTGGAGTTTTACAGGGAACTCCCAGCTGTCGGAGCACCGATGGTGAACCGCCCCACCTTCTCCTGCAGCCTTGTCCTGCTCCCCCTTCCCCAGTGGATACATCCCCAAAGCGCATGCTCTGGGGATGACGGCCTTCACACCTGGCATGATGCCTAACAGTAGCAGCTGTGCCATTGGTATCTGACAAACTACTACACAGACCTCTGGACATGAATTTCTCCAACCTGCACATGGTCAACTTGATACTATTCAATCATCGAAGGAACCCAATTTCTAGTTTTTCTGATCCCGTTCCTTTACCACCAAACCACAGTTCCTTCTTTCTTGATGGTTTTCTCTAACTTCTTTTTTGTAGGTCTTCTGGTGCCCTTTACTGCTCCTCAGAGCCCTCACTGTATTTAGTCAACTTGGATTCTGCTTCCTTTATAAGAATTCTCCCCATGTATTTGTGAAACTCATTCCTGACCTCATGCCAGTCTCTTCTGAAGGGCATCCAGACTGGTTTTAAATTCCCTTGACTCTTAAGGTGGTTTTTGCAACAGAGGTCTTCCTTTAATTCTGCTGACTTTCCTATTTCTTTCTGTGTGGATACAAACAGAATTTGAGATCATTTCCTGCAAACTTCTCATCTACCTTCAGAATTCAAAGTTACTGCTTCATGGAAGATGACTGAGCCGATTTTAGAATGGTAGGTATATAGTTCTGATAATTCACACAACTAAATAAAGTGCCCCTTTGAAAAGGTGCCCTGCACGAGAGAGCATGATATAAAGGTTAAAAATAAATGCTAGTCTAGTAAATTAAGAAATATAATGTGCACAAGTAGAAAAGATTCTCACATGAGTGGTCTGATGAGATGTGTGGAACCAAAACAAAGTCATCCGTGTCACAAGAAGAGTTCTTGCTACTAGTCCTGGCAGAATCTTTGGACACTTGTAGATAGTTGGGAGGACCCAATGGTGGGGAGGATAAGTTTTCTTCCTGAATATGCTGCATATCTGAAAGGGACTAAAATTAACCACATAAAATTAAAACTGGCCTAGTAATAAAATGCACATCAGAATAGCCCTTAGACTAAGGAATACTGTCTTCATAAAAGTGGGCATAAAGTTAATTCCATCTTAAAATTTTGGAAAAAAGAAATCTCTTTGGAAAATCTTTCCCTTAGAAAAGCACAGTTTAAAGTGTCTTCATATAAAGACTTCTATCATTTTTTTTACAAAAATGATACTTAAAAAAATATATCCTACCACTTATCACGTACATGTCTCCCTCTCCTGAAATTTCTGAGGTGTGTTTTCATCATCTCAACATGCCCCGTTTTGGCTCTTGGCCTAGCAAAGCAGGTACTCAAAAACTATTCACTCGATGACTAAAACACTATGTCCAGGGACTTTAGACTAACAACATCCTGCACACATTTTACAAAGTTTTAAACCTCTAGTGAAGAAAACATTATAAACAGGAAAGCAAGAGACCACGTTATGCAAAAAAGTAAATAGATCCATAAGGATAGCTACATTCAAGCCTAGAGATTTATGTTTGCTCACAGAAAGCAAGATCTGGAAAACCTTCCAGGCTGTGGGTACATTCCTTTTGTTCTTCTCTTGTTACGAGGAGGAGTGGGTTTGCAGGAGCTAGGACAGGAAGGAAAGGAAAGCATATACAAGGTATACAAGCAAATACACAGATGTAAGCAGTTGTATGTCCTGTGGCATTTGCCTAGTTCAGGGACTCAAGTGACACCTCTAATTAAATGTCTTGGTTACACAATGGTTATCTGAAACAATGAACTTCCTAATTTATTATGGTAAGTCCTCTATGACCTTGTTTAACCTTCGTTTCTAGTTAAGAAAAGGAAAAATACTACAGAATGCCCTTTGATCTTAAACCCATGTCCTAAACACCCAATTCACTGCTAGGGCTCCTTCGAATGTCACTGTGCAATGAAATCTGTATCAGATCTCCTATCATGTATGTGTGTGTGTGACACATCATCACTTTTTAAAGAGACCTTGTGTGTCTAGGTAATAGAGGGAAGAGACAATGGAAAGCCTAACATGACCAACCGTCTACCTTGGACTAGACCCCACTGGGTGCTTTCCATGTCTTTCCTAACCCCAGTCCTGTTCTGAAACCCACGTCATACATGGATACAAACAACTCAGAAGCTTAGGAAATTTGCCCAAGATCACACAGCTAAAAAGTGCTCAAGCTGAGGTGTGATTCCAAGCATCTAACTCCACAATTTCTTTCCAGTGGTTTAGGCAGGCCCTTTCTCAAGCTCTTCCATGCCTTCGTCAAACCGTCTGCAGCCACAGCATCTGAGTGGAAGGGACCTTCTCCCTGCTGGTCTCTCCACCGTGTGCTCTAAGTCCGGTCCCCTCCACCTCCTCAGAGACCTGGACCAGCTCCCTCTGCCCCTTACGGTCTCACCCTCTCCCTTTCCTCTGGTTTTCTTCCCCTCTGTGCATAAACACATTCCATTTTCTCACACTTCAAATCCCTGCAGTCCTTTTAATCACCGTCTTCTCTCACTTCTTTCCTTTGTAACGATGTCTCTCGAAATTATCAATCTTCACTGACACAAGCTCCTCACCTCCTACGTATCGCTCAACCCACCATAACCCCTTTCTGCCTTCTCCTGTGCAGTCACACGGTCTTCACCAGGCTGGCCAGGCTTCCCCCTGCCCCGTCGTGTTACCCGCGCTCTGCTTCCCCCGCGCTGCAGACCACTCGATGCTCAACCCCTTCGTTCAGTGAACCGGCTTCTCCTCCCACTTCTTAGTCTGTTCTGTGGGTGCCTGCTTCTCTTCCATCCCTTAAAGGAGAGGGATGGAGTGTGGAGTTCCCCAAGGTGCCACTCTGGACCCTCTACGCCTCACATTTTTAAAAAATTCTGTTCAGTTAGCCACTGCACCGTACGTAATTAGCGTCCGATGCGGTGTGCATCACTGGTTACATGGAACACCCAGTGCTCATCATGGCCCGCATCCTCACATTTTTATCCGCACCGCAGCGACCACTCTCACCCTCCAAGTACCCCCTCACCTCTGCGGCCTAGATCTCTCCAGTGAGCACTGGACTAACTCACTACCTTCCTGGTCCAAAGCGTTGCTCCCCGCGCTCCCTGCCGGAGTGACCTCACCATCATCCATCCGTTCGGTTTCCCGTTCAAGCAGCTCCAAGCTTGGTGAACTCTACCTTTCTCTTACCTGGCCCCCACCTTCCCTGCAGCTCAGGCCCTCGTTCTCGGAAAAAGAAAAAACAAAACAAGAAAGGTGCAACAGTCTGTGGGTTCTCCGTGCTCTAACAGAGCGACCACTCTACTCTCTATTGCTCTCAAGCCCCGGCTTCCACCCTGCGGCGGCGTACAGCACACCTCCACCTAAAAGCACTCTGATGGCTCCCACAGCCAAATCCCGTCAAGAGACAGCAACCCCCTGCCTCTCTAGCTGCACCTGCTCCTACGAATGCCACCAGTACTCTGTGTCCCCCAGCCTGGACTGCTCCGAGGAGCCTCGTCCACAGAACTTCCAGCAATGATGGAGACGGTCTACATCTGAGCGCACGGTGTGCTGGCGACCCACTAGCCACAGACAGCTATTGAACACTTGAAATGTGGCTAGCCTAAGTTACAAAATGTTAAATTTCACTTAATTTTAACAAACTTAAGTGGGCCGAGAGAGGCTCCAGAGTTCCTTTAGGGCGTCATGCTTCCGGAACTTCATGAATGAGAATTCTTCTGCCTATAATACCATTCTTTTACTAATTCACCTTGCTAGGTCTTTCTTCAAAAGTCAGCTCAATGCCCTCCCCTGAGCAGCCTTCCTGAGTTCTTGCTCTGATTTCATGCTCCCCATTCATGTTCCCACAGGCAATAATGAGACACACACATAAGCTTCCAACAGTGGTTGCTTTATCTACCTCATCCCCACACAACTAAATTCAAAGCTCCTTAATGTAAGGGATCTGGTCGTTTCATTCATTAGTATCAACCAGAACCTTACACAGACGAGGTGTTTAATAAATGTTATGAAACCAAGAAACATGATCTAAACAGCATTTAACCTATAGCCTCTATCGTAACTAAAAGACTGACTTGGATTTTTTTTTCCTTTCAAGATTTCTCTGGAATCAAGTAGCAGCTGGGTATTTGTGTGAGAATGTAAAAAGAGAATGCTGTATGTGCATGCCTGTGTGTATCAACCCTCCACATGAGTCCACTCCAGTCGTAGGAAGAAAGGGGAGGCATGCATAAAACCATCTTGTTTTTGGCAGTTTACATTAAAAGCAAGGCCTATTAAACCATCTCATTTCTCACTATCTGGAAATTATACAGATTCTGGATTTCCTTTTACTCCTCAGCTTTCCTTTTTCCCTTTTTATTTCCATTTCAAAGTGCCTTTTTTTTTTTTTTTTTTTTTTAACGTCGGCTCCACGCACAGTGTGGAGCCCCACACGGATCTTGAACTCACGACCCTGAGACCAAGCCCTGGGTTGAGATCAAGAGTTAGATGCTTTATGGACTGAGCCACCTAGGTGCCCAACCATTAGCTTTTAATAAAAGCCTTCTAAAAATGGTTTTCCCACCAAAGTTTCTAGCATCTAAATATGCTTCCTCTCTCCCCCTGGCATGTCCTCACCTCTCTTAGCACTCCATCTCTTGGCCAGCAGCCTGAGCCGAGCTCTGAGCGCTCTCCCCTTCAATGCTGCCCCACACAACAGAAAACCCCAACTGGCTCTCCCAGTCAAAGCAATCTCCAAGTCAATGAACCTCCTACTGGACCCCCTCTTTCTCATTCCTTGGTCATCCTACAAACAGGCTCCTCTCTTCTTGCTCTCTCCCAGCTCTTCTCATAATTAGATTCTTCCTTGTGGTTCCTTTCTCAAGCATCAACTTCGCTTTTCACGTCTCATACTGCATCAAATATAGACTTCATAATAATAGCTACAATTTGTCAAGCACCCCCCAAGGCTGCTGTTCATGAAGCCTACCTTACAGAGGAGGGGGCCCCGGCTCAGCGCTGGAGCTGAGCTGCTCCAGGTGAATCATGAGCCAGTGGCCTGGCCAGTGCTGAGGCCAGATGGGCCTGACCCCAGATAAAGCCAACGGTCTCTCCATGCCAGTACACTTCCTCCACGTTTCTCCCCAGTCACTCCAAATCCAGTGTTTTCTAATATTCCAGATTGAAGCAGGAAATCCACAACACTTTGTTTCCCCTCTTAGCTTTTAAAAAAAAATGTAGGGGAATATAATGTCTTATTATCCCGTCTGCTTTTTCTAACTTAGTTTAAGTCTGGAGGGTTAGGCAAAAAGGTTTTTTTTGGTCTGTTTGCAATCGGCTGCTTCAGCATCTGCCTTAGCCATGGGCTGTTAGGTTTTCCTTGAAAACAATAGTCTAACAGCAGTTGCCACTTACTGAGTACTGTGTACCAGACATTATAGTAAAATGCTTTTGCTCATTTACACTTAAAAGAACCTATGAAATAGGTCAATTACACTCGCTTTCCCTAGGAGAAACAGGCTCAAAGAGATTAAGTCATTTGACCTGGCTAATGCAGCAAGTACGGGGTGCAGAAGCTCCCTGTCCCATGTTCTTAAACCGCTAAGGCGAACCCACTAATTACACAATCACTTCCTCTTATGACTGCCCCACCCTCCACTGGCAGAATTCAAGAAATTCACCTCTGTCAGGCTAATCTGGAAAACAGTCACCAGAGCTGAACCAAGAGCCCTTGGAACTTCAGCTGATGGGAAAGCCTCAAGGTCACAGCCCAGAGCAAGGAGTGGGGGAAGGGTCGGAAGACAGCAGAGTGAAACCTTGGGAGCACAGAGCAGAAATTCTCAGGATCTAGAAGCACTTAGGCTGGAGGAAAGAGAACCACAGAGAAAATGGCCAGGGAAGCCCAGAGGAGGGAGGCGGCTGGGGTGGAGCAAGTCCTGAAGGGCTGGGAACTGGCATTCAGGGAACTGAAGTGTGAGGAATGTGGCTCCAAGGTCACTCACCACCAATGGAAATTCTACGTACGATAAAAACCCAGACGGATGCGATGATAGTTGGAGAAAATGAAGTTACTACCTCCCTGCCTCCGATGGGTACTCTGCAGCTGTCATCCTTTCCAACCCACGGGGCATCAAAAGTTGCGAGTACGATACTTGCTGTTGAGAGGAAAATGGCCCGGGGGGTGACATTTCTTGCTGAAGCTTACACAGCTACAGAGGGCAGAGTGCAAATCTAGGTCCATCTGACTCAACAATAATGTTCTCTGTCCAAAGCTCAGCAGTAGCACTGGAATGGGCATGTCAGAATGTAAGTTCTAGTAAACACTGCACATCAGAAGGGAATCCACAATGTATCCCAGGCTCCCTTAGGGACAGAGGCAATAGCACTCACTCTGAAATTATAGTTAATAAAACCGAAACTTACTGGTGGAGAGGCAAAGCGACAGGATGGAGAGCTGCCACAGGAGCTGCCAGAGACGGAGCCAGCATACACGGGCACTGGAACTGGGCAGGCTGGGGGGAGAAACACAGGTGAAGAGAGATGTGCGCTGCAGAGACTTACACAGCTCGTCTAAGAGACGACATCGCTGTGCTGACCAGATTCATTTACCTACTTATTACAGCTCCTGTGGGTAAAACTAAACCTGCAGCAATTACTACAAATATTTCAACTGGGACTTGGGAAAAAAAATGACTGGAGTTCAATAAATAAAGCTCAATGAAATCTTGAGAAGCACAATCAAAAATTAATTTGTGACACAAAATACTAATTTTTCCTTTAAGTCCGTCTGCCTTCACTCTTCAAGCAAAAATGCAAAAATAAATAAATAAATAAATAAATAAATAAAGGTACTCACATTTTTTCACTGGAACTTGTTCAAGAAAAGGATGGCTAAAAAATGCTTCTGTAATGAAAAAGGAGAATGCAACCCTTAAGCTCAGGTTGAGTAGCAGACGGGTTAATCTTGTTGATGTATTGAACAGTGTTGAGATCAAAAATAATTATTATTAACTTCTTTGTGTAGCCTCCATCTCCTTCCACTGTAGAAGCCTATGATTTTTATAAATCCTCTATAAAAATTATCAGATTATAAATAAATCTTAATCCACGAAAAATTTAAAATAATAATTGTGAGTTTTGCAAACACGCATTCCCAACGTGGCAGGCTCCACGAAAGCAGGCATGTTCGGGGACCCGCCCTGTCCTCCTGCAGGGGGCAGGGGGCTGTGAGCAGGCCCCCCAAAGTGTATACAGAAGCATGGCTGGGGTTAACTGTCCTAGAGGCAATCCAGGCAGCTGATTTATATAATAAATCCCATCCTTCTATGCCAGAAGAGATATTCCTGCAGCTGGTTTCACGTTTTTTTAAAAAATCTGTAAGTCTGATTTAATTTCTTTGGCTGTCTACCAAGGATAAAACCTACATAATAAGTCTGCTAATTAAAGGTAAAGAAGTCAGGAGGACATGGCCGTTCATTATTTTACTTTAGCTTCCTGTGTGTTTAAAATATTTCATTAATTCTTTAAAAACCCATAAAGCTAATCTCCTGTCCCAGACCTGTATGCTAGTAAATCTCACAGAGCTGGCAAGGAGTGCGGCGTGACACCAGCATGGGATTTAAATGAGGAGGTGCAAGATCAGGAAAAGCTTAACTCAGGGTCAGGCTAGCGTGTCTTCCACTCTGAAGGGCCCTGGGGGTCTTACTGAAATAAATCACCAAAAGCCACTCAGTGTAAATATCAGTTGCAAGACTGGCTAAGGAATAGAAATGTGGAGGGTTTTGAAAAAATATATATTTTCTACCAGAGATAATTTTTGGAACAAAAATTACTATACATATACATAAATTCTGGTTTGACATATAAGATTTTTAATGCTAATTTTTACAATGAACATCATAGGGATGAAACAGAAAAGAACTGAATGTAAATGCTCTGATACCACATCCCAAATCCATTGCTATGGCAGGGAAAATATACAAATACTTCATATATAATCTAGTATTTTAAAACTATTATTGATGAGTCTATTGTTTCAGTATTGACCCCCATTTCTCATGGTTACAGAGCAACTCTCAATTTAATTTCTCCCCCGGAAAGATAAAAATATTTACCAAGTCCATTTGCTGAAATTTAGTTCCAACTTTAGAAAACTTTAAGAAAATACATGTTCAGACTATTCACCTTGTCCCCTATATGGAAACTTCCAGAGCTATTGTCTACTGAGGACATTTGCTAGGACAACAAAATGAGTGCTTCACATACCAGTTTAAACCAGGCGGGCACTGATTTTACAGCTTTTTTACTCTGCTTACTCTGTTCCAGTTTTCAGGTTCAGAAATCCTCTCTGTAACTGGGCAGTAGGAACTCATCACGATTCGTTCTGGAGGGCCTCTTTCTGACAGGACGTGAGGGGAGTGGAGAAGAGGGAAGAATAACCCCAAATAATGTCCACCAAAACTAGACCATCAGTCTTCTCTCACCCAGCAGCGCCAGGACCAGGACGCTGGAGGCGGTTTCCGCTCATCTTCCGAGACCAGGCCTTGCGCTCATGTGGAGTGCAGGGCCTCCCACACCCAGGTAAGCAGGAAGCATGGAACATCACTGTTCACACCACTTCCCACCAGGGTGTCCGTCCTGTCCCTGGCTAGTTGTCACCAGCCTGGGGAACATAAAGCGAGCTTTATGCCCAGGCCAACGACAAAGGGAGGGCAGATAAAAAAAGGAAAAGCAAAAGATGTTCTGGCTCACTATAGCAGTTTCTGCCTGTAACAAAATCAAAACAAGTCACAAGGGAACCAAAAGCACCGTTTTCAAAGTATGCCCTGTTTTCTTAAGTCAAAGGCAACTGCAAAATGAGAAGATCCCAAACCTGAGCACAGATATAAAGTCAGGCTACCTGAAAAGGTGGTTTTCCAACTAGGCATTGATATATCACTGTTCCTATGCTCCACAGGTCTGCCTTAGCATCATAATGTTGAGACATAATAACTTCAGGAGCCTGGGGATAAAAACATACCAGACACATGCATGATGTTATTTATCTTACTAATATTGATAAATTAACTGGTAAAGTTCACGCTCCTAACAAATGCTAAAATGAGATCGCACTACGACACTTCCCTAATCAGGTGATCCTGCTGTGAGCTTAAACCACATTCGTATACTGGGATTTACTGGTAAATCTCAAGAACAACACTGCATGAAAAGAAGCAATGTATAGAAACAAACATTTCTATGTATTACTATGGGACAGCAATGCAGTAAGAGTATTAAGGTTATAATAAAAATACACACCAGCTACAACACAGAGGTGACTTCTGGGGTAGAAGAGTGGGATGTGGGAAGAGGGAAAGATTTAAAGACTTGGGCTATTGCTGAAATGTTTTACTTCTTTCTTGGGGGAAAAGAAAAGATCAAGGCACATATGGCAAAATGTTACCTTTGTTAAAAATGGACAACAAGTACACAAGTGTTTGCTGTATTACTCCCTGTTTTTCCGCTCATTTGAAAGCTTTTAAAATACACAAACTATGATGAACATACAGTAAGGACTGTCTTCAAAGCAAAGGCATTTGTCTTCTCTGCTGCTCTGTTACAGCTCTTTTCCCACCTCTTACTGGATGCTGCTTCTTAAAAATGCCAGTAATCTGGACAAACATTAAACAGAAATGTCAAACACACTCAAAACCAGGGAAACTTTATTTTCCATTTGTACCATTTTTAGCTGTCATCGCTGGTAAGCTTCTCACTGACTTAGATCAGAGGAAATCCTTACTGACCGAATGTCTCAACATTATGATGCTAAGGCAGACCTGTGGAGCAAAGGAACAGTGATATAGCCCATTTACACTTAGAACTGAGACAGGTACATGCATTTACTTGGCAGAATTCTGAAGCTCCAGAATTAAGCTACTTCCAGGCCCGATGCTTCCCACTGGTCCGGAATTTTCATAGCCTTCCCTTTTCAGACATGACAACATCCGTACGGAAGGATGAAGACGGAACTACAATTTTTCAGCTTTACCTCTAACACTAACTGAAAAATCTTCTGTGACCCAGAGATCTTGTCAAGAGAAACAACATGAAAAGATGAGCATGTTCTCCCTGAAGATGAGGAAACGCCCAAGAGGGTTTTGTTGTTGTTGTTTTCTCTAATATCATACACCAAGTACAGCATGACCACGCTTCGTCAATTTTCAATTTACTCGAACAAGGGATTTTTTACCACTCATAATTAGTTTTTTTAAAAAACTTAAGCTAAAAGAACTCCATGCTGGGTGTGGAGCCTACTTAAAAAAAAAAAAAATAAATCAGCTAATGGGTAAAAGTGACCTTTATAGTCCGCTATTTTAAAGCAAAAGATGACGTAAAGTATTATCAGTAATACAATCACTGTTAGTAATACAACAGTTTAGGCTACACATAAAATCACACCTGAACTAGAAACCAACATCATACTTAAAATCCCAGTGCTAATGGCACCATACACAAGCAAGGACAAAAAAAACTCACTCACATTCACAGACCTGTACCCCTGGAGATAAAAATACATTATATGTTTATAAAAAATTAAAAAATTAAACTAAATTAAATTAAATTTGGAAAAAATAAAACCTCACTCACCATGTACATTGGGGACCCACACAGCGTTGCAGCCATCATGTTACTCTGCAGGTAACGGGCAAACCCAGAATCCGCTAGTCCACAAAATAAAAGGGAGAAAAACAATACATACCTTTACTCACACTTCACATAGATCATACCTTCAAGACACAAGAGGGCACAAAGGAACTGTGAGAAATTTGTCGCTTATTGGGTAAGCCTGCCTGCCAAGGAAGAAAATTTCTACCTCAGTTTCAACAAGCTAAGAGCGGGAAGTGATCACCAACTGTACAAGTCCCTGCTCTGCCGGTTTCGTACTCAGGGAGCGAGCACCAAGCTTTGTGAGAGAAAACGCTAATTGTAATAAACAATTCATTAATACTGCTCTAAGTATCAGTGCCAGGTGGAGAATTAGAACTTCTTTTTTTCCCTGTTCCAGATCCATATGTAAAATACATAAAATCAGAAACTTCATTTTTTTAAAGATTTTATTTGAGAGAGAGAAAGAAAGAGAGAAAGACAGAGAGTGAGCTGGGAGCGGGGCAAAGCGAGAGGGAGAAGCAGACTCCCGGCTGAGCAGGAAGCCCAGCGCAGGGCTCCATTCTTGGACCCCAGGATCATGACCCGAGCCAAGGGCAGACACCCAACCAACTGAGCCACCCAAGTACCTCCAGAAATTTCTTTCCATACTGGTAAAAAAAAGAAATTCTAAGCACACAAAGAAATGCTTAAAAAAATACCTAGGATTACAAA
Source organism: Mustela lutreola (assembly GCF_030435805.1). Lineage (NCBI taxonomy): Eukaryota > Metazoa > Chordata > Mammalia > Carnivora > Mustelidae > Mustela > Mustela lutreola. The sequence goes on along the minus strand of NC_081304.1, from coordinate 59,501,284 downwards.
TTGCTTCAAATAATTGCTAAAAGAAAGAAAGAAAGAAAGAAAGACAGACAGACAGTTTGGTTGATCTAAATGGTCTCTTAGATCCCTTGTGTTACAATTCTATGAGCTGTGAAGAGCCCGGTTTCTTCATCTGCATCTACGACGACCATACATCAGCTTCCTTCTGACGAGAAGCAGAACAGCGTTTAGTGCTGGGAGGTGCTTGGAGTTCCTAACATGGGCCCCTCAATTCTGAAACTAGGGGTAGGCTGCCAGTAATATACAGGGTTCCCATATCCAAATGCACCTTGCTGAAGTCAATTAAAATTTCAAATGTGCATCAACAAAACCCATCATTCCAACAAAGTTGAGCTAAAATTTTCTAAAACTACAGTCTCAAGGCTGTCCTTTGCATCAAACACTACATGGCCGTTTACCTATTTTGATGCGAATACCACTGATGGTGGATTTTCTGCGATTCGCATATGACAGCAAGATGTTCTGGGGTTTGAGATCCCTGTGGATTATTCCTTTGCTGTGCAGAATCTGCATGGCAGCTGCGATCTGATGCAGAAACACCCTAATAGTATCTTCACTGAGAGTTCCTTTAGCTGGTAGAAAAGGAATCGCATAAATATTTAAGCACACAAAATCAAATACCATCTGCATCTCCCATCAACAGAATCAAGTTAAGAACAGAGAGGGAATGAGGGACCGGGAGTCACATTTTTTTTTCCGTTTTACTCTAATAATTTAAGTCTATGAAAAGAGAGCAGACACCTCAAACGTTTCACTTGATCTGCTGTAAAGAGAACTGCTATAATTTGCATCTCTTGTTTTCGCTGGTGTTTTTCTTTCCCGTTTTTTTACCAGTGAAGGTGCCCACGTGACTCTAAGCACAACAGGTACCCTGCAAACAGGAGGCGCCCCGGCAAACTAAAATAGAAGTGCCCCCTTGTCATCAGCCAACAGTCTGGGATAAACGTCCAGATTTCATTCCGGGCATTATGTGAGCACAAATTAAATGCAGGTGGGGTCAATGAATGGAGACTGGGACCTTTTTCCACCACTTGTAGCTGTGAGGGGTCTGCGCTCCCACAGGGCTCTCCCTCGTCTTTCCTGCTGCAACACTCCTGTCCCACCACAGTATCTCTCATCACTAGGCACTTTTAAGAAGGAGCACTTCTACTTGTTTTCAGTACCTTAGAGAGACAGTATGGATGTTACTGGAGGGTAGCCCTAAGACAGTGGCCACTCCAGTGTGTCTGTGTGTATGCCGGGGCATACGTAATGTTAACAGCTTGATCGGGAGTCAGGTTGCCTCTCTCCAAATCCCAGCTCCTCCACCTCCTCACTGCATGACCCCGGGTGATGAACCCTCCGGGGCCTACTTCCTCATCAAGAAAAGCTGGAAACAGACTAACCCATGGTGGTGTTGTAAAAGTCCAACAACATAGCACCTTTAGTAATGAAGATTTTAGAAAAAGCATGGCACACATTAACTATTCAAATATAGTCAGTACACAAAGATAAACTTTTTATTACAATGAATCTAAAAGTCACAAGTGGGATTCCTTGAATCAACATTAGGGATTTAATATCCATGACCCTCCCTACTAAATCATTTGTGAACATACTTCTGTATGTGAACATACAACTCTAGAATATGATCTACATAAACTTTCCATATGTAATTAAGAAGATAAAAATAATGTTATTCTTGGAACAAGTGAAATATTAGTTTTAAGATCATTTTAGACATAATATAATGACATTTTATGTCCTGAACATCTTCAAATAAGGTAAGTCCCATGGTTTATAAATAGTTTTTTCTGTTTTACTTTTTTTTTTTTTTAATCCTTTGGGGTTATTTTCTTGATGTTCATTGAAAACAAAAAGAAATATAAATACACTAAAACATATAAAAAGTGGTATCTTCCATATGCCATCCATTGGAAATAAGCACTGCTAAAAGTATGGAGCGTATTCTTCCAGATCTTAGTGGGTGGGTCAAACCAATGATTAGATCTTTATTTTTGTAATGTTTTACTTGTTACTTTGCAAAAATTAGAATGAACACTTTTACATTTCATTCATTTACATTTTCATTCTAGGGCTACTTTAATGACTGCAGCTGCTCGACCTTGAATTTTTGCCTCATTACATACAATTGAGTATACTTAAAATTTATTTGCTTCAGAGTCCAAATTCTAGCACTGTTCTTGGTGTGTGGGGGGTGATGAGTGATCCAGTCTAAGCTGTTTTTGTACACAAACTATAGTAAACATTCACATAGTTCTATGAACATGGAATGCATACTTCTCAACACAACCCTATAAACTGAATTTCCCATAAAAACTAAGTATTTCAAAGGCACGGCCAACATCAAAACTGTTCCAAATAAATAAATTCTTGAGCAAGTTAGCCCAGAGGGAGGAGACTCAGCACAGCGGCCACACTCCATGAATCCTGCCAGAATGCATGTTAAAGTACGACTTGTTAATTAATTTAAAATGTTTTTAACTTACAATCCATAGAATCTGCTTTCTGTCTTTTGAAAATGTGAATGGCATTTTACTTATCAAAGCAAATTTTCTAGTAGCCACATTTTAAAAACTAAAAAGAAACAGGTTTACATAACATATATTTAATCGAATACACCCAAAACAATTTCACTTGTAATCAACATAAAATCCTCAGAGAGCTATCATCGCTTTCTTCCTTGAAATGTTCAAAATCAAATACATTCACATTTGCATGTTGTCTTCGGACTAGCCCACACTTTAGGAGCTCCGTAGCCCCATGACATTGGTAGCTGTCTTACTGGGTGGTTTAACTCTGGAAAATTCCTTGAGGTCTGGATTTCTTTTCTATGTCTTTACAAGTGTTTTCAAACAATAAGGGATTCCTTTAAGGACTGTGGCAGAGAGGGACCAGGAGCGGTTCAAGGACTTGAGCAAAACCACCGCAGTCAAGCGCTGTGAAGGGGGCCCTGCTGTAAACCAGCTTGCCTGACTCCAGTCCTCAAGCTCGTGAAGGCCTCACTCACGGGTCTCCTGTCCTAACACTCCTGCTCTGTGATATCAAATAGGAGCTCAACAGAACGCTGGAAACTGCTGCGGAAGCTAACTTAAGCGACACCAGCAGCAGCGCCTGCATCAGCCCGGAGGACTTCTGTTACTGAGGGAAACTGATACTGATAATGAGGGCAGCGAACTGAGATGGAGCCACTCAATCTGACCCCGGTGGAAGGTGCTTTTACCCGGGAACTCGAGATTCTCGGAGTGGGCAGGCAGAAGCAGGGTGTTTTCTAGCTTGAACTTCTTTCCGCCAGTGGTCAATGAAGGTGCCTGACTCACCGCATTCTATCCACTAGCAACTGACATTGGCGGGGGGAAGATATATATATATATATATATATATATATATATATATATATATATATATTAAGGATTAAAAAAAAGAATCTTGGTTGGAAAGAATACAAAACTTCACATGCAATAAACTCCCAAATTCAAGGTAAGGGGGTAAGCACGGGAGCGGGACTAGGGAAGGACTCAGGCTGGGCTTCCACTATTGATACGTTTTTTTTAACTCAGGGGAGGGACACCAATTTCCTTCCTTCAGTCACTCACTCCCTCCTCTCCTTCTGCAACAATCAGCCAAAAACCAAGCTTCCAAACACTGTCTCTGTCCCCAGTGCCTCCCCAAGGCGTGCTGGCTCCGGAGGGGTCCTGCCGCCCTTGCTCGGCTACTGCGGAGGGCCCACAGCAGGCAGGGCAGGCAGGACAGGCCCAGGTAAGCATCGGTCCCCTCAGTGCAGGAGCGCGAGGGACCAGGTGGGGTCTCAGCTTCCCTGGGGCCTGCCTCTCACCCATCAGGACGAACAGGTCGCCCGCTCTCTCCTTCTCCGAGGTGGCAGTTGCAGTGCCCAGCCGGCCAGCACTGATGTATGCGGACCGCTGAAGCTCTGCTGACGGTGGACCGTGTGGCGTCCACGGTCGTCAGCGTCCTAGGGTCGCCGCTGTCCCCTATGCACCCAGGCCCGCCGCCACCATGGGCAGCAAGGAGCTTGGCGCCCAGGGGCCACCTCACCCACCGCCACACCAAGCAGGCACAGGGGCAACGCTCCCAGGGCTCTTCCTATTAATCTCAGTGCAGTTTTTGAAAGTCAGCGATGTTTCAGATTTCAAAGATTTTTCAAAGCTCACTTTCAGTTGCACTCCCTAATTACTAGGTGAAACGGAACATTTTAATTGTGTTCTCGTAAACCGTCCACACCCTTTTTTAAGTCTTAAAACTGAACATGTTAGGGGAGGGTGGTCGCGTCCGCCCTGACTTAGTTCTCCCAGGGAGGCGAGTGGCCTTTCCCTCGTGCATTCTCAGACACTCTGAAATTTGCGTCTCCCTTCATGGAACAAGACGGTGACTTGAGGGAAGCCGGCCGCGCGGCCTTGTCCCTCCCACATAAGTACACTGGACGTCTCCCTTACACTTCGACGCGTCTATGTCCATGGATGAAGATGTTCAGAGGAGGACGGTTTTCCCCAAGAGTTGTTCCTTAGAGTTCAGGGCCCAGCACGGCACTTTCACTCTGCTTCCAGGCATCCGTGTCAAAGCGCTACTGTCTCCCCGAAACAGGATGTCAGGGCAGAGGTGCATCCTGCACAAGCCGGTTTCTCGGGGTCGAGGGTATGGGCCCTACCAAGTAACTATGCTCTCGCCTGCATCTGGGAGACAGCTTCTAGCTTCAGGGGAAAATGTTAGTTGATGACCATCCTCTCCATTGTTCTTTTGGGGAGATGAGGGATTTGCACTTTCCTCAACGCTTCCGGACATCAGAAATTCTTCTCTCTTCACAGGACCAGGTGTGGCGTGCTCACCAGACTGGTTTCTCCAAGGTAAGCCTGTGGTACTTGCCTTGCATTTGCACACACCCCTTTGGAAAGGCCTCTCTGCTCAGTGTGCCTTGAGGCTGTAAGCCTGACGGAGGGTTTTCCTACCGTGTTGTATCTTTGAGCTAGGTGTCTAGCACAGTACTCCCCTCATGCCTTCTCAGGCAGGGTCAGGCTGACCACTAGGGTTAGGCTTGAGAAGCTGGAAGCTGTCACGCACCTATCTGAAAGGTGTGGTGAAGAAGTGCCCCGAGGACCGAACGGAGAGCTAGAGTGAGGGTGAGACTCCAAGTGGGCCCCAGCAAGTTCCTCTTAGTCTTCCCGAAGCGGCGGTGTGTTCGCTAGCCTCCTGGGCCGCAGAAACACCCCCGTGCTTGATGCACCAAAGGTTTCTTCTTTGTTTGCCAGAGTGGCCTGGCCTTGCCAGATAGTGTCCCAGATTCACCTTTGGCTCACAAGTAGGCTTCTGGACAGGTCATGGCCATATCCAGTGCAAGAGCTTGTGTGCCATTCCTATAAACACCAGGGGCCCGTTGCGTAGCCCTGCAGAGTTCCTACCATGAGGGCTGGGCAGAGGGTAAACATTAAGGTGAGACTCGGGATTCAGCTGTGGCCTCGGGAATGTGGAGGTGTAGGGTAGGGGGTGGGAGGCGGGTGGCACCTAGTGTGGCCAGGGTTCAGGTTTATGGCTGGAACCCTGTGGGCCCACAAACCCTGGGCGTTGTCAAGTGGCCCGGTTTCCTTCTGGGCTCCAGGACGGTGAGTGTGGCTTGAATTAGAGGAGCCCTTTCCACTGGGTCCTCAGAACCAGGCACCATCAGACCCACAGCCAGGGCTAGGGTTGGGGTTACAGTCTGGGAGAAGTTTGAGCCAGTGGGAGTGTAGAGCCCTGCCCTGCAGCCAGAGTCGAGGGTAAGCCTTAGGGTGAAGCTCAGGGCTAGGGTGGTGTCTCAGGGTCTAGGATTGCGGTTCAGGATTTCACCAGAACCATGCTCTCAGCCCCGCTGGGTCTGTTGCCCATGGCTTCCTTGGTTTTGTGTTCCTGGGGGTTTTGCCCTGAACTGGTCCTGGGTCCCAAAACCCTTTGATTCTCTGCCTAGCCATTTGGGCCCTCAGAGGGCCAGAGCCAAGCTGAGGGTAAGGTGAGAGGCAACCCCCGAGGCAGGAAGGTACCTGGCTAGTGGTGGGGCTGAGAAAGTTTTGAGGGTTGGTGGCAGACCAGCAGTAAAGTGAGTGTCTGCCTTCTGGCTTGGACTTAGGCAGATGCTCTTAGGGTTCCTGAAGCTTCGGGTTTCCACTAGCATCACGGTCTCCAGCAACATCATGGGACCTGCTATGTCCCTTGGCTCAGACCATCCTTGCTCTTGCCCACGGCTCCACTACCCACTTCAGACTCACCACCAGGGATAGGGCCAGGTGAGGGAGGCAGAAGTCTAGGCCTAGGGTTCAGTTGTCAGTTCTGAAGGTGTTAGGGGTCAAATCGATGGCAGTGCAGCATCCTCTCCCGAGGGCTGAGTGGACTGCTAGCTACTGGGTGAGGTTTGGGCTACAGGTTTGGCCTCAGGGGACACTCAGAGGGTGGTGTTGATTTGGGAGATCCGCTGGAGTCCTGTATTCTGGCAACACTGTGGAGGGCGTTGCCTGTGGCCTGGTTTCATCACATGCTCCTCACTAATACGTCTGGCATCAGTCAGGCGAGTCACATCCTTTGCACACTCAGAGCTGGGGTCTGGCTTCCACAGTCAGTCTTGCAGTCCTTGGCCCATGGTTCAGATCGAGTTTGGGAGACAGCAGGAGCCGGTCCCCAGGCAGCATGGCCACCTGCTCTGAGGCCATAGTTAAGGAAGAGCTTCCTCAGAGATCCACCGACCTAAGGTCAAGGCAGTTTCCTTAGACTTGCCCCACCACATATGGGTGCGATTCTTTCCTCAGTAAAAAGAGCCATGTGCACAAAAGGCCATTGACCTTCTAGCTAGTTTGTGGGAGATGAGAGCATGGCACTCTCCTTAGGCCTCTAGGCAGACCTTTGAGAAGGCGCCAGTCTCCTTGACACGCCCTGTGAGGGGAGGGTGGTCACCTTTCAAACAGACTTCTTTCTAACAGGGAGGCAGATGGTTTTACCTCAGGCATTCACACACACTCTTGGAAACTTGCTTCCCCCTCACGACACAAAATGGTGACTGGAGAGAGCTGGCTGCCTGGCCCCGCTCTCCCCCATCAGTATGCGGGGTGTTTCTGTACCACATCCCGGCTTGGCTCTTCATGGAAGTTGTTCTAGGGAAGATGTATTTTTGCCAAGACGGTGTTTCTTAGAGTTTAAGTCGCCACACACCCGCTCAGCTTCCAGGCACCCGTGTGACAAGGCTGTCTCCCTGAAACACGCTGTCAGATGAGGGGTGTTGGATACACTGACAGGTTCTGCGGGGTGAAGCCTTGGGCCCTCCATGTATGGGAACCAGGGCCTGCATCTGAGAGAAGGCTTGTGGCTGTAGGGGAAGTGGGAGCTGACGGGGCCTCCCCACCATTGCGCCTTCCTCTATGCTTCCAGGGTCCAAAATGTTTCTCCCTTCCCCGGACCAGGTATGAGGGGCGCCACGGACGCGTGGCCATGAGGTCAGCTGTTTGCACTTGCCAGGCGCTTCCATCACCGTCTCGAATAGGCCTCTGTGCTCACGGAGCCTGGAGGATGTTTGCCTGAAGGAGGGCCTTGGTACCGCATCCTTGCCACCAGACAGGTACGCAACACGCCTCTCTCCGAAAGGTGGCCCAGCAGGGTCCGGGGGCTCTCTTCTAAGGTAACGCTGCGAGAGTGGGGTGGCTCTCAGAAGTAGTCTTGTGCACTCTGAGCGGGAGTCTGTGTTCTGCCGTAGGTCCGGAGGCTGTGCACCGCTTGTTAGTTTGGCCGCCAGGGGACAGCAGGTGCCAGTGCCTCTGCCACGTGCCTGGTGCGCTGAGGCCAAGTTTGGGGGCCGCCTTCCTGGAGTTCCTGAGACACCACGACCCGGGCCCTTCCTTAGACTTCAGCAGCAACACACGGGGCGAGTCTTTCTCTCCCCAGGAAAGAGCAATGGTCGGCAAAGGCGGCTCAGCATCGGGCTTGCTTCCTGGAGTTAAGGCCTTGGCCCACTGCTTAGGCTAGGCTGAGGTTTGAGAAGGCATCCTTCTTGGAGCCATGTTGTATGGGGACGGTGGCCGCCTTCCACACAGACTTCTTTCTCACAGTGAGGCAGAAGGCCTTTGCTTCCAGCGTTCACACACACTGTGGGGAAACTGACGCTTGCCCATTTCCGACTCAAGGCGCTGACATGGGAGAGGCCGGCTCCTTAGCCTGGGCGCTCCCCCTTCAGGAAGTGGGCCGATTCCTCTGTCATCCACGCTTCTCTCTTCGTGGATGTTGCTTGGGGGAGGACGTTTTTCCCTGAGTACGGTGGGTTTTTTTTTTTTTTTTTAAATGAACTATTTTTTAAATTTAATTTCTTTTCAGTGTAACAGATTTCATTGCTTATGCACCATACCCAGTGCTCCATGCAATATGTGCCCTCCATAATACCCACCACCAGGCTCCCCCAACCTCCCTTTTAAAACCCTCAGGTTGTTTTTCAGAGTCCATAGTCTCTCATGGTTCATCTCCCCTTCCAATTGCCATCAACTCCCTTCTCCTCTCCATCTCCCCATGTCCTTCCTCCGTGTTATCTCTTATGCTCCACAAATAAATGAAACCATATCCTAATTGACTCTCTCTGCTTGACTTACTTCACTCAGCATAATCTCTTCGAGTCCCGTCCATGTTGCTACTAACGTTGGGTATTCATCCTTTCTGATGGAGGCATAATACTCCATAGTGTATATGGACCACATCTTCCTTATCCATTTGTCGGCTGAAGGGCATCTTGGTTCTTTCCGCAGTTTGGCGACTGTGGCCGTTGCTGCTATGAACATTGGGGTACAGATGGCCCTTCTTTTCACAACATCTGTATCTTTGGGGTAAATACCCAGTTGTGCAATTGCAGGGTCATAGGGAAGCTCTATTTTTTTGAACCCTAAAGCCGCGTTCTTGGAAGGTGTCTAAACAAGGGCTTCCAACACAAACCAGAAGAGGGCAGCAAAACACTAGTCACTACACTGTGTCCCTTGCTCTGGGACTGGAAAGCAGCTGCAGGCTTTCCTGCCTCTTTGGTTCTTGTGCATTTTTTGGATTAACATGATTCCAGGACCTGCAGCAGGTGCACACATCTTTAAGGAACACACCAAGCCTTTTGTTTTTACCATGATATTTGTCAGCAATGAGATATCAGAGGACATGGCTAATTATTCACACCAGGTGGAAAAAATAACCAAAACCCCACTCACAATTAATTTTACTAAAGATCCAGTGAATTGAATCATATAAATAAGATTGAATCATATAATTAATTGAATCCTATAAATAAGAATACAGAATGAATATCTTACTGAAATTACCAATTTTAAGCTTATTTTCTCCATGTATATTGCATTATTTACTAAATTCTGCATTCACAAAAATACATGTAGTGTTCAGACAGAATGATATTTGAAAAGGAAGTGATCAAAGGGTGTCTCCACTAGTTATCACAATTGACAATTGCCACCAGGAACATGGCTTCTTCACCCAACTGCAGGCAACAACTGGACATTTATTAATTAGCATTTAATGTGCAAAAATAGAGCTGTTCTCTCAAATGTAATGTGAGATAGTTATGAACACATGTTAAAAATTTTAAGATTCCTGAATAGGAAGGAATAGACTGACCCATAGGAAAAAGGTCATTCGTGTTTCTCTTCTTCTTCTTCTTCTTTTTTTTTTTGTTTAGATTTTATTTATTTGAGAGAGAAAGATTGAGAGTGCACGCATGAGAAGGGGGGAGGCGTACAGGGAGACAGAGAGGCATACTCCATGCCAGGCAGGGAGCCTGATGACTGGAGCTCGAGCCCAGGACACTGAGATCATGACCTGATTCCAAGTCAGGTGTTTAAAAGACTGAGCTACCCAGGAGCCCGTGTCTCTTTAAACGGAGAAATTACAAAGAAGTGTTTCCTTTAAAATGAGCTAAGGGGCAATAACGTCTGTTTCCACCAATGTTATTTGCTATTGTGCCGGAATGTAGGTGAATGCAATGTTAGGAACCAAACAGGAGGAATCAAAGCTACAACAGTGATGCAAAAACAGGTTAGGTCCTTTTTTATTTCCGGCTTGTTCACTCAAGGTCATGTTAGTGAAATGTAGCAATAGCTCATTTCCTCATTACTCTACACTGTGCTGTCTAATGATTCACATGTCCTCGAGTACTGATATAAAATTGCTTTGTGTCTGCCTTTGCTAGCTTTTAACTACTTGCGCAACTTTCGGCGGACATGAGCAGTAATCTCTGTTGGTCTGTATCATAGGAGGCGTGCCGTGTATGTTTAAACTTTAGATCCTGCCTTTTCCACTTCTGTGAGATTTCAGAAGTACTGAAATATTGGTAAGGAAAATCCTAGATTTCAATACCGGGAACTGTAGATTCCCCTGCTCTCACAAGGGAGCTGAGCTATCACTTTGCAAGGACCTTACCAAGTATCCACAGATGGTGAACAAGTTTCCAGTTCTCCCACAGGACCGCTCTAGGCATGGACAGTATGTGGCCCGCAGAGGGGCCTCAGGCCAAGCGCACAGCTGCCACAGGTGGACCTCAGCAGCGGGGCGGGCTCCGTCCTGCTGTGACCGGCCTCAGCTGAGGAGTCCGTGAAAGGACACCCCCTGCCTTGGGTGAGTGGGCTCATGGCAGCCCTGAAGCCCCAGATGGAAGGCAGGGACATTGGGGGATTTCTGAAATGCAACTTGCGACATACATCTACTGCTCTAGGAAAAAGCTTGCCTATCTTCAGGAGAATTCCAAGTTTGCACAGAAATGAATGGAACTTTTGGGAAATGATGGAAGGAATGACTGCATAGTTAGCTTTGAGGTCTGATACAACGTGATACAACATTTCTTAGTGTGCTGCTGGGCTCCATGGGGCCTCTTGCGATCAGGGTAGCCCGGGAGACAAGATAGGAAGAAAGAGTCTTTTCAAAAAAATGTTTCCCTCATGAAAGTTTATCGTCTGGGACACCTGGCTGGCTCAGAAGAGGAACCTGTGACTGGGTCTCAAGAGTTGTAAGTCTGAGCCCCACATTGGGCTCAATGTCTTGAGAAATGCCTTGATGGGACAATGGAGTCCCACATTTAAATTTTAATTTTAATTAAAATTAAAATTAAATTAAATTAAATTTAATTTAATTAAATTAAAATTAAATCTTAAAGACAAAATATGGTCTAGAGGATGTACAATGAAAAGTAAAGTGTCCCTTGTTCCCACCCAGAAGTAGCCAGGGGAGATGGCTGGCACCCACTGTGCCCCCATTTCTCTTCCTCAGTTCAGCCTTCAAGCCCAAGAGATCTGTGAACACCCCAAGTGTGGGGAACGAGGGAGTGGACCCCTCCACAGCACCTCTGCAGGCCTGATTCATGACCCGGGTGATGACCCAACAGAAGCTGTGTGAGTGCACAGGGGGTTCCTGCACGTGTGCTCACTCCTCAGGCTCCAGGTTCTAGAGCTGTGTCCTGGCAACAGGTCCCGCATTGTGCTCTAGGCCTTTGGCTGCGACTTGGCAGCTGAAGGAGAGCACTGCGAGCCTAGTTCGCTATCCTCAGCGTCTAGCCTTACCGGACTGCTCTATGGGCACCTCCTTGAGCAGGCCGTGCCCCTCCCCCCATCCCCGGGCTCTGCGGGGCCCCCACCTGGCTCCCTGTGGCCACAGACAACTCTTGGCGCCCAGGGCTCGACCAGCGGTCCACGCCCCGGGGTCCAGTCGCAGGCGATCCTCCATGAGTTGGCAACCATGCTCCGTCCTAGCAGCTTTCTCCGGGATCCTGGAGACCCTGCGCCTTCTTTTTCTGGGACTCCTCACCACCTTATGCAGGTGGGGCTGCCGGCTGAAGGCGATGCTGTCAGCTCCTGGATCGCAGGTGTCCTGCCGCCGCAACTGCGAGTCCATCGTGGACACGGTCACCCCCTGTGTGCTGCAGAAGCCGTTCGTCACCGGGCTGCGGCCCTCGGTACCCAGGAATGTCCATGATGTCTCCACAGCGGAGCGGGTCGGCAGAGACCCAAGTCGGAGCGGCAAAGGGTTGGCCCAGGCCCAGGGTCCTCACAGAAAGGACCCTAAAGGCACTGGGACCCCACAGAGGGCATTTAGTCCCCTGGGGGTCCACGGAGGCCTCTCTTCCTTTGTGCCCAGGCCTGGGCCTCTGCTGAGAGCCGTCACCCAGGAAGAGAGCTCAGAAGACCCATACAACAAGAAGTCCCCCAGCTCCCAGAAGAGCTCCTGCCCCACTCGAAATGCCATTACCAGTTCTTACAGTTCCACCATGGGCTGCTACCCGGTGCAGAGGAGGAGGGGTCTGGCCACAAGTCAGGCCGCGTGGCCCCCGAGGTCCCCCAAAAAAGTCAGCCAAAAGAGCCCCTTGTGTCCTGCTGGAGTGCCTGCACTTCGCCAGAAGAACCAGCCGGAAAAGGATGCCGATACCACCACCAGGCAGAAAACAACGCCGAGGAACTGCTCATCCCCAGCTGACTGTTCCAGGCCCGGAAAACGCAAGGTTTGTCTGCTGCCACACAGGCGAGGGGAGCCTCTGAGGCTGCCGTCACCCCCTCAGCCGGGGTTTCGAGTGACTGCTGAGGACCTTGACCGGGAAAAGACAGCTGCTCTCCAGCGCATTCAAGATGCTCTTCGAGGGGACACAGAGGCCACCTGCAGCTGTGGCCCAACTAGCCCATCCAGTGCCTTGGCCCTGCCTGCTGCAGTGGCTGCTCCCCTGCCAGCCTCTGACTCCCAGGTCACCTCTGTGGACTGCTCAGGTTCTTCCCAGCCTCTCCTCTTGGGGTCTCACCCTGGCTGCAGTGGGAGCAACGTTGCATCTATCCAGGACATCTCGATGCAGTCCGGGGACAAGATGGTCTCAGTCACAGTCCCCACAGGGCTGCCTGCGCTGCCTGGGGGGAGTGGCAACCCGGGATCCACTGCCCAGGCCCCATTCGGGGCTGTTGGTGGGCAGTGGCCCGGAGCCAGCCCCCTTCACAGCTCTCCCCCGCATGGACAGCCAGCAGCTCAGGCTCCAGTCCCACTCCAGGCCCTGAGCATAACAGTAGTCCAGCTGTCCTTGGGCAGTGGCACTCAGGCAGTTTATGTGGTTCCCTTACCTGCATCTGCCTCCTGGGGCACCCGTGCCAATGCCCAGCCAGGTTCGGCTACCTCCCCTGCTGTACTCGCCCCTGGCGCAGCCGCTGCCCCTGGCTTGACAGCAGCCCCCCAGGTGCCTGGCGCTGTGTCTCATGCTGGGCGCATTAGCCAGCAGCCCCGCCCCCCAGGGGGCAGCACAATGCAGGTCCCCATCAGCATGGGGCTTAACGCAGCACCCCCAGGTTTTGGGAGAGGAGATGCTGTTGCAGATCTGTGCTCCAGCTTTGGGGCTCTGAGCATCGCAGCAGGAATGAGCAGGGCCCCAAGTGGCCCACAGGGCTCCAGGGCAAGCCTGGGCCCGAACACAGGGGGCCGCCCACACCAGAGCACCCTGTCGGGGACCGCTGGAGCCGGCACGACGAACCAGCCTGTGTCCGGAGCCCCGAGTGCCCCTCCCTTCAGTCACATCCCCAGGCACCAGAGCAGGAAGAGGTCTAGATCAGATGGCATTAGCTCTGCCAGCAAGGCTGCCTGCGGGGATGGGGGCGTCCTGGCCTCTCCTCCTAGTGGCCCCGCCTTTCTGGTCAGCACAGCCCAGACCAGCCTTGTCACCAAGACCCCCTCATTCCCTGCCCAGCGATTAACTAGGTGCAAAAGGGCTGCACCCTGCAACAAACCATTTTCGTCCACATCACAGCCCACTGCTGCTGCCCCTGGCTTGGCAACTGCCCCCCAGGTGCCCGGTGCTGTGTCCCATGCTGGGCCCAACAGCCAGCAGCCCCGCCCCCCAGGGGGCAGCACAATGCCGGTCCCCATCAGCATGGGGCTTACCGCAGCACCCCCAGGTTTGGGGAGAGGAGATGCTGTTACAGATCTGTGCTCCAGGTTTGGGGCTCTCAGCATTACAGCAGGAGCAAGCAGAGCCCCAACAAGCAGCCTTGCTATGAAGACCCCCTCATTCCCTGCCCAGCACCGGAGAGGACGCAAAAGAGCTGCACCGGGCAACAAGCCATTTTCCTCCAAATCACAGCCCGCTTTCTTGGAGCCCAAGAGGCAGAGGCTCGGCTGAGCCAATAGCTTCCTGGTGAAGTAGCCGGTGTTGCACTTGCTTCCAGATGACACCGGTGCCAGACTAGTGTGGAAAGGGAGACACAAATCAAGCCCGGTCCTGGAGCAAAACCGGGCTCCCGGCCTGCCACCCAATGTTGGGAAAACTTCCCAATCCCTGACCCACCATTTTTTAAGGAAGGTGGGGGCTTGAGGCCTCATCTGTGATCCCAGGGGCCATGGGCCTTGGGACAGTACATGGAGATCCGTGTCCCTTTGGCCTCCAGTCCTACAGCTCCTGGGACTTCTGCCGCTGCCCACAGGTTTCCCCTCTCCTCTCCCCATGTTCTTCGCAGAACCTTTAGGTAGTATTAATTTCATTAATTAAAGCCTGTTCGAGTTTTTCTGCATAGCTCTCCTGAGTCTCTTCTGTGGGTCAAGTGGGCAAAAGTTGGGGGCCGAATGGGTGCTTGCATGGGAAGCCAGACACCATCGTTTCCAGGTTCCCGTGGCCCAGCAGAGTGGGTAGAGCTAGAAGGACGGACCCTTGAAGAGTGAGAGTAGGTTTTCCATTTCGGGGATGGGCCTGGGAGAACACTGGCCTGGGGAGAGCAAAGTGGGGAGACTCACCCTTGCCTATTGGAAGCGCTGCTCCTCTCCCACTGGGGACCCCACGGAATCTTTTTGCTTCACAGCCCTAGAACAATGTAAAGAAACTCCTGGCCTAGAGTATGGGTCTGGCATGAAAGATTGTGGCTCAGGGCACAGGAGGACAGCTTTGCCTTGAGGGTGTGACAGCTCCCTGAGCGCTGAGTGACATCCCACTTCACACAAGCACCAGGCCTCCCTCCGTGCATCTCTTCCCTCTGCCAGGCATTTGGGGGCCCCTTCCCGATGGCACTGGGGAGAAGAATGAGGAACAAACAAGTCACCTGGGAGAGGGAGGGAGCAGGGACCACGCTGAAAGGACTGTCACCCCCAAAACTCTCAGTCCCGTATTTATTAGATACAAGATCACAACCAACAAAGGAGGAGTTTATACATTAGTCTTGGGTCTTGTAGGTCAACCAGAAGGAATGGGAGGCCTCCGTCGACCACAGTCTTGTAGGTAAACAGAGTAGGCTGTGCCTGGCCCAGCGGCTTGGATTTTTGGCTGAGCAAGTGCACATAAAGGGATTATTCTAACAGCAGGCTTTCGTGAGGCAGGGGAGACAATGGAAAAGGGAAACAGGCGATGTTCCAGCCTGAGCTGCTGGGCTTCAGGACGTGTATCCTCCTCTCCACCCGAGGCCTGCTGCTAGTTCAGGTTTTCTCAAGGTCATCGTCAAGCATGCTTGCGTGACCAGTACCATTTCTCATTAGTGATATTTTAAGCAGCCTATCATTCTGAGGGATGGTTACATTCCCCCCCCCCTTTGTTAATGGAGAAGCAGCAA
Organism: Mustela lutreola; assembly: GCF_030435805.1. Lineage (NCBI taxonomy): Eukaryota > Metazoa > Chordata > Mammalia > Carnivora > Mustelidae > Mustela > Mustela lutreola. The sequence continues at coordinate 59,485,706 of NC_081304.1, read as the reverse complement.
AATCCATTTTGCAAGTTCTTGAACCATTGGTCGTCAGAAAGATGTTCGTGAGCATCTGAGGACTAAGCGTAAAAAGACTATAGCAATAAAAAGTGTCATCCTTCCACCTATAATGCCAGCACCAGTGTTTTGATTCAAGCAAAGGGCTTTACATCAGACAGAATATCATTAATCCTTTGTGCGAAACTCACTCTTGGAACTGATTGTAAGGATCGCAAGGAATGCCCTGAATAGTATCATGAAGCTGTTTAATATCCACAGTTAAATTACCACCATAATGACTAGTAATATGGTGAAATCTTGTTCCATGGTATTTCTGATTTATTATAGGTGTAGGAGTAACACAGAAGGAAGAAACGTTCTAATCACACGGAAGGTGAAGGCTTATATTTGAAAGATCTTCTCTCCTATATATATTACAGCTTCTTTTACATCAAAGACTCTTTCATGAAATCTTTGATCTAGGACTGTTTGTTGATTCCAAGCCTTGATAGCATTCCCGTGCCATTTTTGCACAAAGTGGGTGGTTTGTGCAGTCTGATGCAAGGCCAGTCCCACAGTGGCAGTGGTAACAGTAATGGCTGTAATTCCGAAAATAGGTTGGTCAGAGGCACGGGTGACAACCGGGATTTGTGCCTCTTGTCTGAAGTGTGCAATATGTGTGCGGTGGGGCAGTGGTTGGGGGGACAGTTTTGTGGGACTGAGCCCCTGCTCTCTCCAGGTATCTATGTGCACATAGATAGCATCAGATTTGAGTTACATTGTCGCACATCTAGCTGGTGTCAGAGAATTGTTGGTGAGTGGAACACCGCCTCCCACACCCGTGGTGGAGTTGGGCACAGAACCCTTATGATTCCAAATATGAGAATGTCCAAAAGCAAAACAAAAACTTCACCCTTTTTGCTAGTTTGGCTAAAACAGAAAGTCTAAAATCAAAGCGTGTTCTACAAATGCACGATGTTATGAGAAACGTTGTTTTATGAAGGTTTCATTTCACAGGCATGATTGATTACATTATTGACTATTGGCCATTGATCTTCATGTCCAGTTGTCTTCTCTCCCCAGAGGTCTGGCTGGTGGGGCTCAAGGGTCCATGGCTCTAATCACAAGTTGACCCCACTGCCAACCAGCCCCAGTTCCTAGGGGAGATCCAAAAGCCACCTCCTTAACATAATAAAAGAAACTTTTATTGCTATCCTCATAGGAAATTACAGAGGTTTTGAGTTCTGTGCCTGAAATGGAGACACAGAATATTTCTGTTATATTCTGTTATATTTCTATTTCACAGAGTTAGAAAGCAAAGGAATAACCTAAAGAATATATTAAAAAGAAAACCCTAGAACTGTGAGTAAAGTTGATGTAATTTTCTGAGTTTTCAATAACTTTCTTTTTGTAGCATGCTTATAACATATTGTAAATGTAAATATAACCTTATTTGGTTATCAGTGATATTTAAAACACAGGGATATGCAGACAATATTAGTTTAAATATTGTCTTAACTCTCTAGATATTTTAGTCCATGAACATCGATTTTTAATTATATATGTTGCTTTGGAAATTTAACAACTGAACCAAAAAACAAAACAAAACAAAAAACCTATGAGTTCTTTCAAAAAAGTGAATATTTTCTTGGAAAAAAAAGAGTATAAAAGTTGTATAGTATTAGGGTACTTGGGTGGCTCAGTGGGTTTAAAGCCTCTGCCTTCGGCTCGGGTCATGATCCCAGGGTCCTGGGATCGAGCCCCATGTCAGGCTCTCTGCTCTGCGGGGAGCCTGCCTCCTCCTATCTCTCTGCCTGCCTGTCTGCCTACTTGTGATCACTGTCTGTCAAATAAATAAATAAATAAATAAATAAATAAATAAAATCTTTAAAGATTTTAAATAAATCTTAAATAAATTTAGTGATTTATTTAAATAAATTTAAATAAATAAATAACAATCTTTAAAGATTTTGTTTATTTATTTATTTGACCCCAAGAGAGAGAGAGATCACAAGCAGGCAGAGAGGCAGGCAGGGTGGGGGTGGGGGGCAGGCTTCCTGCTGAGCTGAGAGCCCGATGCGGGGCTCGATCCCAGGACCCTGAGATCAAGACCTGAGCAGAAGCCAGAGGCTTAACCACTGAGCAACCCAGGCGCCCCAATAAGTAAAATCTTAAAAAAAAAAAATTGGGGAGGGTATGTGCTTTGGTGAGTGCTGTGAAGTGTGTAAACCTGGCGATTCACAGACCTGTACCCCTGGGGATAAAAATATATGTTTAAAAAAAGAAATTAAAAAAAAAATTGAAAGTGGACCTGGACTGGGGCACCTGGCTGGGTTAGTTGGTTACGTGTCCAGCTGCTGATTTTGGCTCAGGTCACCATCTCCGGTCGTGAGACTGAGCCCCTTGTTGCACTCCACGCTCGGCCGGGAGTCAGCTTGAGAGTCTCTCACTCCCCCTCTGCCCCTCCCCACTGCCTACCCATGTCCCATCTCTAAAATAAATAAATAAAGCTTTTTAAAAATAATGAAGTGGATTTGGAAGAGTTATAAATATATATTGCAAACTCTAGGGCAACCAATAAAGGAAGAAAAAAAAGTACAACTGATATGCTAAGAAAGAAAGAAAATTTAATCATAATAAGTTGTCAATTAAAACCACAAAAGGCAGAAAAAGAGTGGAAGACAAAAACAGGAACATAGAACAAGGACAATGAAGAGAAAATAGTAACAAATGTTAGATATTAATCCAGGTTTATCAATAACACTTCTAACGTCACCGGCCTAAATGCACCAATTAAAAGGCAGATCTCACAGCGGATTAAAACACACAACCCAAATACATGTTGTCTATTAGAAAATTACGTTGAATATAAAGACACACAGATTAAAAGTAAACAGATGGAGAAAAACAGACCATGCTACCACTAACATGCTTACATTAATCAAAAGAAGGCCGGAATAGCTATATTAATTTCAGACAGAGCAGACATCAGTGTAGGAAAGGTTAGGGATGAAGAAGGGCCTTATGTAATGATATATTTATATTTACATAACTATAAATTCTCCAAGAAGACATAGCAATTCTTCCTTAACATTATGCATGCCCCTAACAAGGCGTCAAACTATACAAGGTAAAACTTACAAGTAGAAAAAGGTGAAACCACTAACGTGGCTGGAGACTTCAACACCTATCCCTCAAAAATGGACAGATCCAGCAGGCAGAAAACCAGTAAGGACACAATAACACCATCAATCACCAAGAAATAATCGACATCTACAGACAGCTTCATCCAACAACAGCAGGATACACATTTTTCTCAAACTCACATGGAACATTTGCTAAGATAGACTACATTCTGGGCCATAAAACACATCCTAACAAAATTAAAAGAGGTGTGCCTGGGTGGCTCGGTCAGTTAAACGTCTGCCTTCAACTCAGAGCCGTGCATCAGGCTCACTGCTCAGAAGGAGTCTGCTTCTCCCTCTGCTCCTTTCCCTACTTGTTCTCCTTCTCAAATAAATAAATAAATAAATAAATAAATAAATAAATAGGATTTTTTTTAAAACAAACAAAACAACCCAAAATTTTTTTTAAAAGAATAGAAATCAGTTTCTGCTTGTAGACTATAATGAAATTAAACCAGAAATCAGTAACAGAAAAGTAACTGAAAAATCCCCAAATACAGGGAGACTGAAAACATACTTCTGAATAACAAATTGGCAGAAGAAGAAAGCTCAGGAGAAATTTTTAAAGATTTTGAACTAAATGAATTTGAAAACACAACAATCAGTAATCTTCTAGCCAGGTTAACAAAAAATGGGAAAAAAAAACCCAGAAAGGGGGATACAAATGACTAATACTACAAATGAAAGAAGAGACACCAGTAGGGATCTCTCTGAAAAGGATAATAAAGGAATACTATGAACAACTCTATGCCTACAAATTTGACACCATAAATGAAGCAGACCTATTCTGTGAGAGACACATCTGCCAAAATTTACTCAGGAAGAAACAGGCAATTTGAATATAGGTCTTTATATATTAAAGACATTGAATCAGTAATTAATAGCTTTCTAAAACAGAACGCATGAGGCCCAGATGAGTTCTCTGGTGAATTCTATCAAACATTAAAGGAAGAAACTATACCAAGTATCTATTTTCAAGCTCTTTCTAAGGATAGAAGCAGAGAGAATATTTCCTAATTCATTCTATGAGGCCATAATTACCCTTATGCCAACACCAGAAAAAGACATTACAAGAAGACTGCAGACCAGTATTTCTCATGAACACAGATGCAAAAATCTCCAACAAAATAGTAGCAAACTGAATTCAGCAATGTAAAAAAAGAATTATATGCCAGGACCAAATGGGATTTATCCCAGGTATGCAAGGCTGGTTCGACATTCTAAAATTAATGTGATCTATTTCATTGATAGCCAGGACATCACAGAAAAAGAATTTGACAAATCCAACCACCATTCATGATAAAATCTCACAGTAAACTAGGAATGGAGGGGAACTGTCTCAACTTGATAAAGAATATCTACAAAAAGCTACCGCTAACACCATACTAAAGGGTGAGAAACTTGAAGCTTTTCCATCAAGATTGGGTAAAAATATAAGGATGTCTTCTCTCTTTCTTTTTCTTCCATTGATTTTTCTACTGGCTGTGGTTATTACAGTTTCATAATCTGAAGGAAGTCCTATTTCACTCGCCACTTCTTTTCAACATAGCTCTTGAAGTCCTTGCTAATCCAGTAAGTTAAAAGGAAATGAGAGGTATGAAGCTTGGAAAGGTAAACATGAAACTATTGTTCGAAGATACCATGATTACCTATGTAAAAAAAAATCCAAAAGAATTGATCCAAAAACCTCCTGGAACTAATAAGTGACTAAAGCAAAGTTGCAGAATACAAGGTTGATATTTAAAAATTAAATTGCTCTCCTATATCTCAATAATAAACAACTAAAATTTGAAATTAAAAAAACAACACCATTTATATCAGGACCTGCCAAAATGAAATATTTAGGTACAAGTCTAACAAAAGTCATATAAGACCTGTATGAGGAAAACAACAAAACTCTGATGAATGAAATCAAAGAACACATAAATGGAAAGATACTCTATGTTTTTGGATAGGAAGACTAAGTATTGTCAACATGCCAGTTCTTCCCAACTTGATCTATAGATTCCCTACAATCCCAATGACAATGCCAGCAGTCATTTTATGGATATGGACAAACTAATCTAAAGGTTAAATGGAAAGGCAAAGGACCCACAACAGCCAACAGAACACTGAAGGAGAAGGACAAGGGACTGACACTACCCAACTTCAAGACTCACTATAAAACTACAGTAATCAGGACAGTGTTCTACTGGCAAAAGAACAAACAAATAGATCAATGGGACAGAATAGGGAGACCAGAAAGAGACCTTCAAAAATTTAGTCAACTGATCTTTGACAGAGGAGCAAAGACAATACAATGGAGCAAAGACAGTCTTTAAAAAATAATGCTATAATAAGTAGACATGCAGGGGCGCCTGGGTGGCTCAGTGGGTTAAAGCCTCTGCCTTCGGCTCAGGTCATGATCCCAGGGTTCCGGGATCGAGCCCCATATCGGGCTCTCTGCTCAGCAGGGAGCCTGCTTCCTCCTCTCTCTCTCTCTGCCTGCCTCTCTGCCTACTTGTAATCTCTGCCTGTCAAATAAATAAATAAATAATATTAAAAAAAAAACAAAAAACAAAAAAAATAAGTAGACATCCATAGAAAAACAACAATAACAAAATGCATCTAGATACAGATCTTTCAAAAAAATTAACTCAGGGGCACCTGGGTGGCTTAGTCCTTAAGCGTCTGCCTTTGGCTCAGGTCATGATCCCAGGGTCCTGGGACTAAGCCCTGCATTGGGCTCCCTGCTCCACAGGAAGCCTGCTTCTCTCTCTCCTACTCCCCCTACTTGTGTTCCCTCTCTCACTGTGTCTCTTTCTGTCAAATAAATAAATAATATCTTTTAAAAAAAAAGGTTAACTCAAAATGGGCCACAGACCTAAATATAAAAGAAAAAAATAGCAAATATTGTAGAAGACAACATAACCTAGAGGACCCTGGGTATTGTGATACCAACACCAAACATGCAATCCGTGAAAGAAATTTATTTAATGTTTGAATTAATCATTAGTGATGAACTTATTGAAATTAAAAACAACTGCTCTGTGAAAGACCATATCAAGAAAATGGAATATAAACTACAGACTGAACAAAGATATTTGCAAAAGACACATCTGATAAAGGACTGTTATCCCAAATATACAGAGAACTCTTAAAGCTCAACAAGATCACAAACAACCCATTTGAACAATGGGCCAAAGATCTTAACAGACACCTCACCAAAGAAGTTATACAATGGTGAATCAGCACATGAAAAATGCTGAACATCAGATGTCATCAGAGAAATGCAAATAAAAACGAGACTCGACTGCACATCTACCAGAACAGCCCATCGCAGAGCACTGACATCACCAAATGCTGGTGAGGATGTGGAGCAACAGGAACTCCACTCATTGTTGGTGGGAATGCAAAATGGTACAACCACTTGGAAGAGTTTGGTGTTTTCTTACAAAACTAAACATTCTCTTAGCATACCAGCCAGCAGTCATGCTCCTTGGTATTTATCCAAAGGAGCTGCAAACTATGTCCACACAAAAACCTGCACACCGATGTTTATAATAGCTTTATTCTTAATTGTCAAAACTTGGAAGCAAAGTGTCCTTCAATAGGTAAATGGACAAACTGTGGTACAGAAATGTAGAGACAATAAAAAATACCGGTGGTTTCCGAGGGACAGGTGGGGAGCACAGAGGATTTTGAGGGCAGTAAAAATGCTTTGTATATTGGGTGGTCTGAGCGCTGTCTCTGAGTGTGCTCCATGTTCTTTCCAGAGACTGCACGACCTGGTCCTCCTGCGGATCATGGGGGTCCAGCAGGGCGAGGTCCTGGGCAGCTCCCCGTATACCAGCTCCTGCTGCCGCCGGGAGCTGGCACTTCTGCTGGCCCCGGTTCCCCGCTGCCCGCCTCCCCTCTCCTGCACAGTGCAAGCCTTCTCCCTTGGCCAGCGAGAGGACAGCCTTGAGGTAGCTGCCCCTTGGCCCTCCCTACCCCCTACATCTGAAGCCAGGGCCTCCCCTTCTGGTGCCTGATGCTCACACCTGCCCTTGGCCTCTTCCTCAGGTGGCATCTTTCTGCTCGGAAGCGCTGGTGACCTGTGCTGCCCTGACCCACCCCCGGGTCCCTCCCCTGCAGTCCATGGGCCCTGCCTGCCCTACGCCTGCTCCAGTCCCCCCACCTGAGGCCCCATCTCCATTCAGGGCACCCCCCTTCCATCCCCCGGGCCCCATGCCCTCGGTGGGCCCCATGCCCTCAGTAGGCCCCATGCCGTCGGCGGGTGCCATGCCCCCGACGGGCCCCTTGCCGCCAGCGGGCCCCCTGCCTCCGACACGCCCTGGACCTCCAGCCACAGCCAACCACTTAGGCCTCTCCGTCCCAGGCCTGGTGTCTGTGCCCCCCCGGCTCCATCCTGGCGCAGAGAACCATCGGGCAGGCTCCAACGAGGACCCCGTCCTCGCCCCTAGTGGCACTCCTCCACCCCCCATACCCCCGGATGAGACTTTTGGGGGCAGAGTGCCCAGGCCGGCCTTTGTCCACTATGATAAGGAGGAGGCATCCGACGTGGAGATCTCCTTGGAAAGCGACTCTGATGACAGCGTGGTGATCGTCCCCGAGGGGCTGCCTCCCCTGCCGCCCCTCCCCCCCTCGGGCTCCACACCCCCGCCTGTGGCTCCAGCCGGCCCGCCAACTGCCTCCCCTCCCGGGCCGGCCAAAGAGGAGCCCGAGGAGCTTCCCACGGCCCCGGGGCCTCTCCCGCCCCCCCCCGCCCCCCCCCGTACCGGGCCCCGTGGCGCTGCCGCCTCCCCAGCTGGTCCCTGAAGGGACTCCTGGCGGCGGAGGACCCCCCGGCCTGGAGGAAGACCTGACGGTCATTAACATCAACAGCAGCGACGAGGAGGAGGAGGAGGAGGAAGAAGAGGAGGAGGAGGAGGAGGAGGAGGAGGAGGAGGACTTTGAGGAAGAGGAGGAGGAGGAGGAGTATTTTGAGGAGGAAGAAGAGGAAGAAGAGGAGTTCGAGGAGGAGTTTGAGGAAGAGGAAGGAGAGTTGGAGGAGGAGGAAGAGGAGGAAGACGAGGAGGAGGAGGAGGAGCTGGAGGAGCTGGAGGAGGTGGAGTTCGGCCCCACAGGGGCACCGGCAGAGGAGAGTGGGCCCCCGCCGCCGAGCCCGCCCCCGGCGCTGCCCCCTGCCCAGTCCCCGAAGGCGCAGCCTGAGCCCGAAGGGGAGCCCGGGCTGCTGCTGGAGGTAGAGGAGCCGGGGGCCGGGGAGGGGCCGGGGGCCGAGGCTGCCCCCACGCTGGTCCCTGAGGTGCTCCCCTCCGAGGGAGAGGGTCCGCCGGACCCGGAGAGCGTCCCAGCTGGGCCACCTCCCCAGGAGCTCGAGGAAGAGGAGCCTTTGGCTCCCCCGACCCTGCTGGAGGAGGGGACTGAGAGCGGGGGTGACGAGGTGCCGGTCCCCCCCGAGACACCTGCCGTGGCAGATGTGGAGGCGGAGGCCGAGTCAGAGACGGCCGCCCTCCCCGAGAAGGTAGGCGGGCAGGGGAAGGGGCTCAGCTCTGGGACTGTCCTTTTGTGTGCCTGTGTGTGTGTGACCGTTTCCAATCTTACGTCTTTTTGCCGAAAAGGTGCAGGATGACACGGCCGCCATGCTGGCTGACTTCATCGACTGTCCCCCTGATGACGAGAAGCCACCACCGGCCCCGGAGCCCGATTCCTAATCCTCTCCTGCTCCCCTTTCGGTTTCTAATAAAGTTCTGTCGTGGGAGATCACCTGCCGCCCGCCTCTTGAACCGCTGCGTTCCTGGCCTGAAGCCCCATCGCCTGCGGGCTTCCCAAGGTACTCGTAGTGCTCCCTGTGCTTTTGCACAGCGGCCCGTGCTCCCCGGCGGCCCGACTGCCCTGCGTCATCCCACCGTCCGCCCTCGGCGCTGCTGGCGGTTGAGACCACGAGTAAGGAGCGGGGCTGCTTGTCAGAGCCTAGGATGGGTGTGTGGGAGGTCAGAGCACTGTGTGTCCCAGAGAGTGAGAGTGTGTAAATATGCGTGCTCCCGTGTCCCCAAAACCGTGGGCTGGAAACCATGTGACTGGAGGTAGACAAATGTGAAAGGTACGGAGGTATGAGCCCTGTTCCCGGGTTGGGCCTTCTTGTGACTGGATCTGCGCCCCCCCGCCCCTCCCCCCGGGAGCTGTGGCCACGGCCCAGCTGGTGTCTGGTCCTTGCAAACACGTCACGCCTCGGCCTCTTTGGGGGCTCTCGTGTGTGTGGGAGCAAGACGGGCTTCCGTCTGCTGTGGCATGAGCACAGGTCTGTCTATTGCGGCATGAACACAGGCCGGAGATGTGGGCAGGGCAGCTCGTCTTCCCGAGTGTACGTGTCCTGAAGACCCTTGTTAGTGAGGCCAATTTTTGGCAACTTACTCAGGTTTACAAAACTTTTCCCCCAACCTGCTATCTTGAAAAACCCGAAGCCTGTGGAAGGGCTGGAAGAAGAGTGTGACCATCACATAGACTCCCCGGTCGCAGACGTTAGTCCGCGTTCGTCTCTGTGCAGCTGTACTCTGTGTAGACCCGTGCGTCCGTGTGCACACGCACCTCTGCCCGTAGCAGTGTGCTCACATCTGGACCTACCTTTTTTTTCATAGCATCGTGTAAAAGTCTGTTTGCAGACCTGGTCCTTGTCCTCTGAATTTGTTAGCGTTCTCTGCTGAGATTAAGGTCGTTTTTCTAGGTAATCACAATACCACCGTCAAAGCTGTGGTAAGAGCCCAGGAGCAAGGGTGGGCGCCCTGAGACGGGTGCGCGGGCGTGGACAGGGACGTGCCCACTGGGTCATGTGCTCCTGCGGGGACGGGTGACCGTGTGGGGACAGGGATGGGCGTGCAGGGCGGGGCTGAGGGGGCTGGTGAGTGCGTGGGGCAGGTGTGTACCCTGGGACAGGTGCGCAGAAACGCGCGGCCTTTCCTTCAGCTTTCCCGGGGAAGGTGGTGCCTTACCACCAAGGATAGACCCATCTCATGGAGTCACGATGTGGTTATTCATCAGACACTGAGTACCGGCTGCATCATGGCTGCTGCTTTCTCCTTAATCTGGGTTTTAGAAATGCCTCCGGGTCACAGGAGATTCTGGAGGAGCACATAGGGTGTGGGGCCAGCCCCCCATTTCCTCTTCCAGTTGTCTTGCGTGGTTAGGGCACAGTATCGAGACTAGGGTTTGCTGCTGATACGGTGATGGGCCGTTTCACTGGCAGCAGGCAGGGCAGTGCACGAAATGCAGAAACCCTCTCCCTCCAACCCTCCGGGGCTGAGCTTCCAGATGCTGCGTGGCAGGGCAGAGAGCAGATGGGTGCTGAGAGTGAGCAGGTGCTGGGTTTGCAGCAGGGAGAGGGGAACTGGGCTGTGGGGGCGTGTTTTCAACATTTGATGAGAATTTTCAGACCTCGAAAGTGCAGGATTCACACAGTGCACGCACGCACCCACCGTGTTCCTGCACCTGGGCACGTGTGTGTGCGCACCTTTGTGTGTGTGTGTGCATGCTTGTGTGCGTGGGTTTTAGGTAGGAGGGTTTGGGGGGTCTCCCCGAGATGGGCAGTGAATGAAGGGCTGGCAGGAGGTGATGTGAGGGCTGTGCAGGGCTGGGGGGGCTCCCAGCGTCGCCAGTAAGACGTCCTGAATCGGGAGCCCTCTCGGGGTGCGGAAGGTGGCCAGTAGGATGGGCAAGGGGGATGGGGTCGGGTAGGTGGCAGGCTGGGAGCAGGAGAGGGTGGCGAGGGGGTGTTGCAGGAGGCATTGGGCAGACCACATATTAGGGGTTTTGTTTGTTTTGTTTTAAAAATGTTCTTAATTTAAATTTAGCTTAGTTAACATGGAGTATTATTAGTTTCAGAGTAGAGGTCCGTGATTCATCAGGTGCGTGTAACACCCTTGTTACAGGTGCCCTCCCTCCATGCCCGTCCCCCAGTTACCCAGCCCCCCAACCTCCCCTGCGGCAGCCCTCAGTTTGTTTCCTACGCTTAAGAGCCTCTTATGGTTTGTCTCCTCTCTGTTCTCATGTGATTTATTTTTTCCATTCCTTTCCCTGTGATCCTGTTTTGATTCTTAAATTTCACGTGTGAGTGGAATTCCTTCCTTGCGGTGGTGGCGGATGCTCTGGTGGGCACACTGCCTCCGTACCCGCTCACCGGGCAGCGGGCATCTGGTGTCTCCACAGTGCGGCTGTTGTGGGTGTTGCTGCTGTGAACATTGGGGGGCAGCTGCCCCTTTGAATTAGCGTGTGTGTGTTTGTTGGGTGAGGACCCAGGAGAGCGGGAGCTGGGCATAGGGCAGCTGTTTTCAACTTTCTTCGGAACATCCATCCTGTTTGCCGGAGCGGCTGCCCCAGCGCGCGTCCCCACCAGCCGTGTGTAAAGGTTCCTCTTCTAGCGGGAGTTCTGTCGGCCCGTGTGACCTCTCTCGGAGGGTGGATGCGAGGGCGGGTCAGGCTGGGGACACACAGAGGCCAGGCTTCGGCTAGACGGTGTGGGAGTGGCTGGAGCCCAGTCGGGGTGTGTGTTGGGGGGGAAGCAGGTGGGTTTGCAGGTGACACACCTTGTGGCTTCTCAGCCTCCTCCCTCTGCCTGCGGTGGCGGCCGGCGCTGTCCTTTGCTTCCGCTGTGTGCCCAGCGAGTCTCTGCGCTGCTTCCCTAGCTCTTGCTGGCACACAACAAGCAGGCATGTGTGTACAGATCACGTGTGCACACGGGTATGGATGTGGGGTCCAGCAAGCGTGTATGTGTGTACAGAGGTGTGCACGCGAGTATTGATGGCGGGATACAGATCTGACTGTACTGTTCTGTCCCCATGGGATCTATCAAACAGTCCATCTTTTCCTGGTTTGAAGCCCCAGCTTTGCTAGATTTCTGAATTTCTGCCTGGGTTTGGGTCTGTTTCCTGATCTCGTGCTCTCTTCCTCTGATCTGCGGGAGCCCGCTTCCTTACTGTGGCTGTGGTCGGTTCCAGGGTCTAGTCGTGGGGCAGGTAATTAGAGCATGTTTGGCTCGACCTTGGGCCAGGTCACCGTTCTGGGCTAGAACGGCTTCATGGTTCAGAAGAGGGTCGGGCAGAGGAGCCCCCCGGGTTTCTGGATTGATGCCTGTGGAGATGGGGGAGCGCTTGTTCTCAGCGAGCTTTTCAGCAACGTGCCTCCATGCTCGGCGGCCAAGGGAGAGTGTGCTGACCAGACAGCAGGACAGTTGATTAAATTTTCCAGGCGGTTAATGATCCCTCGCGGACAGTAGCGATCAGCGCTGTGCTCTGGACCTTGCCCGAGATCCCTGTAAGCAGCTTGGGTCTGTGAATTACCTTTTCACGGGAGCACTGAGCTGGAAGGCTAGCGTGTGCTTGCCTGGGAACCGTTCAGAGGGATCAGGAGTTGGTTGTTTTTGGGTCCCTCTGTGGTTAGTGGACAGGGGGATGTCAGAGGTGGCTGGGGGAGGCGGCGCAGGAGAGCCTGGCTCCTGCGGGTGACTTTGGTCCAGGGCTGGCGCAAGGACAGGTGAGGACGGAAGCAGGAGTCGTGGGGATGCGCGCACATGGGTTCTGGGGCCGCGGGAGGCTGTGTCGGGGTTTGGGCTTTGTTTGCCACCGGCCAGGGTTCTTCTAAAGTTGAATCTCCCCGAGAGAAGTGATGAGCTCTGTCTCCCATGAGCTTTGGCTCAGAGATGGTTCAGGGAGTGTGTGGTGGTCTCCGTGGAGGCTGGGGAAGGTGACTTCGGGCCATGGCCAGCAGCAGGGACCGGAGCTCAGGCTTTCCCAGCATCTGAGCGCCCTCTGGCGGCTGCCTGGGCCTGGGCTGCTGCGGGGGCGGGGTCGTGAATGCTTCATTTGGGGTGACCCTTGCTAAAGGCTGGCTGGGCCTCACCTGGGAGCAGTCCCTGAGTCTGCTTGTTCTCAGGAAGCCCTGTGACTGGCCCAGGCCATAGCCTCCCTCCAGTGTCCTTCGTGCTGACTGTTCTGTAGAAATGGGGTGGGGTGAGGTGGGGTGGCTGGGAGCTGGGAACTGTAGCTAATCCCCAAATGACAGGGCCTGTTGCCAAGGACGGAGTGGTTTTGCGTTATGAAATGCCTAGTGGTTTTGGCCTAGAAGCAGGGTGGTAGGCATTGGGGAAGTAATGCGTTATTTGAGGTGTTTCTCTAAAGGAACCCACACTCTGGCAGTATTTGAAACCCCGAGCGAGCAGTGTCTCTAGGAGGCCACGCAGCCAGAGCTGTAGGGCCCAGCACGGGAGTGTGGGGTCGAGGAGGGCAGAGAGATCTGGGGGGACAGGCACACAGGGACGGAGGTGATGGAGGTGGTAGGAGGGAATGAAGTGGGGGGCGTCCAGAACGTTGTTCACACCTACATTTTAGGGTCAAAGGAGCCTTTAGCGGGGAGAGAAGAGACCACAGAAGGGCTGATGTCCTGGAAAGTGAGAGAAGAACTTCAAACGGGAGGGGGACACGGTGCGGTTGAGAAATGTCCATAGGGTTTGTCTGCCATCAGTGGGTTCAAGGAGAGCCGCCTCACAAGCCTGGTAGGGGCCCCGCTCCCCAGGAGAAGAGGGAGGGAGCAAGACTCTGCAGGGGGAGGGGAGAGGAGCAGGTGGTGTCGCGAGGGGACCCTGGGTTTGTACTGCCGCCTCTCCATGCGGGGCTGGCGGTCACCCGTCAGCTGCCTCGGTCCTGCTCACGTTCTCAGTGGCTCCCGTCAGTTGGGGATGGGCAGCCTCTTGGCCCCATCCCTGGGAAGGGACAGTTCCCGGGCAGAGCTCAGGTCTGGGCAGTGGCCACCGGTCACAGGGACAGAGATTGGATGTTTTCAGAGGCTTTGGACCTCCTGCTAACCCCCCTCCTGCTAACCCCCTGCTCCTGCTAACCCCGCTGCTGCTGCTCGTACTAACCCCCCATCCTGCTAACCCACCCCGCAGTCTTTTCTCACCAGGCCCTTACTCTGCTCCCCAGCCCACTCCACTTCGTAGCCCTCCTCACCAGCCGATACATATTCTTCACTATGACCGTTTGGAGCTCGTCTCCTCCCACAGAGTGTGAGCACCTCGAGAGCAGAGACGGCTGCTTTTGCTCTGTCCCCCGCTATCCCCAGCCCCACACCTGCTGCTGCTTGCGCCATGGCTAGTACTGTTGCACGGTGGGTGGTTGGGGCAGAGTCCCCGCGGGGCCCCCGGACACAGGCTCCAGTCCCCTGAGGAGCACTGAGTGGGAGATAAACAGACCATCCCTACCATGTGATAAGCTCCCCCAAAGGCAGGACGCCCTGCTCCAGCCCATCGATGTGCCTCGAGGGAGGGGACCTGAATCTGAGGTCTCACAGGGTGTGGCGTGGCCACGGATGTCATCAAGCCATCTTTGCTTAGCCGACGGAAGGGGCAGCCAAGTTTGCCCTGCCTGGGGTCTGTCCCTGGAATTGCACTGCCCCTTGTGCCCTGCCTGGGCCTTTGTTTCCTGGGGTCCTCTTGGTCCACAGCCCAAGTGCCTGGTTCCCTCTGCCCTTCACTCCCTGATTCTCTGCCTGGGCCCTACGAGGGATGCGTGGGGTCCCTGCAGAATCACTGTGGGGGCTTGTGGGGGGTGCTCCTCTGGGTCCCTGGCAGGATGTGCAGCCCAGAGTGATCGCAGATGGTAAGTGGCTGCAACCATGTGTGGCCTGAGTTCAAGAGGAACCACGCTTCCTTGCCCCTCTGACCCCTTCCAGGGTGTGTGGCGCTTGGGCTCCAGCTCACCTGTGGCAGGCAGCACAGTGCCTGAGCCCCGTTTTGGGGTCCCAAACACCAGGAATCTGAATCTGTTTACACTTGGACCATTCCAGTCCCTATTGGCCAGTCAGGAGGTTACCTGCGCTTTGCCAGGAGTCCGGGAGGACAGGGAGGATGCCAGACCCGTGGCCACAGCCCCTCCCTCTGCGCAGATCTCCGTCTCCCAGGAGAGAGGAAGGCACAGTGGGGGCCCCGAAGGAGGGCGGTGGGAGACAGTGCCAGCGGGCAGTGGTGCCAGCTTCTGGGGGCAGGCGTTGGGGGCAGAACGTGGAGGAGTCGCACCAAGCCCCCAGCAGTGGCCGTGGGAGCCCAGGGGCGGGACGTATGGACACTCACACTTGGATTATTTATAGCAAAGAAAGTACTTGACTTAGGAGGAATTTTTAGAACTTCTAACTTAAAGAAAATCTGAAAAATGGAGAAAAGGTAGCAGTATCAGTACCTTTCCGTTAAAGTAGCCACACAGTGATACCCCACCCCCCGCGCATCCTGCGTTTGAGAGTGAATTATATTGAATTGGCCTGCTTCTCTCCCCTTAAACACTTGCATAGCCTCAAATATTTACATAGTATCTCCTCAGACAGCAGTTGTCTGCTCAAATTTAGCAGTGGGGGGCGCCTGGGGGCTGGTGAAGCATCCTGCTCGGCTCAGGTCATGTCCCAGGGTCCTGGCATCGAGCCCCGCGTCCGGCTCCCTGCTCCAAGGAAGCCTGCTCTCCCTCTCCCTCTGCCCCTGCTCATGCTCTCCTGTAAAGGAATTAACAAAATCTTCTAAGAAAGAATTTAACAGCTGAAAGAACACTCTTACTAACATTTTGCCCCTGTTCGAATTTCCTCGCTTGTGTCCGTAATTAGTCAGTTTCAGTTGCTTGTGAATTTCAGCCTCTCACCTGCAGAGTCACAGGGGCTCTGGTCCCGCTCCCAAGTGCACCTCTGCTGCGTCTCAGGTCCCTCGGGCAGGTCTGCCTCCACCAACTCCCGCAGAGCAGTCTGAGCACCCGACTCCAGGGTTAGCCCTTACTCCTTCCTTCCTCTCCAGTCAGGAGCAACACGGTCCCGCTGACGGGAGGCTTATAGCTTGTGACTGGCGAGATGCCTGTTGTCAAGAACGCCGCGAATGCCCTGGTGGCAGAACTGACAGGCTCTCGGGCTCTGGGCATCTCTGCTCTCACCTGTCCACGTGGTCATGGTGAGGACGCTTGGCCGCCAGGGTGCAGACACATGCACACTGGCCCCTGCTTCCACGGAACACTGAGGCCCGCACCCCAAAAAGACCTCTGAACCTAGGGGTGACACAGGTGCTCTTGTAACAAGATGGTCGCCATGGGAACACGGAGGAGGGCTTGGGGAAGCCGGGAAATGTCTGGGCAGTAGGTGCAGGAAGAGAAAGTCTTAGCGGGCGTTCCAAATGGAAATCAGAAAACAGGAAGAAACCGCGGAGGCTGTGTGGGGGGAAAGCCATGCTATTCCCGATCTTCTGTTGTGACGTCTTTGTAATAACCTTAAAATATATCTGCATATAAATCTTAGTGTATATTTCATCAACGGAAGCCATTCATTCGTTCACTCATTCGTGGAAGCGAACTTACCGTTTCCTCCTGGAGTCCTTGTTCTCTGGACCCACTGTCAGTTACCCTGGAACCTTCCAAACCCCCTATTTACCTGTTACTCTGGAACCTTCCCGGCCTGTTATTTATTTATCTAGAAGATTTCATTGATTTATTTGAGAGCGAGCACAAGTAGGGGGAGGGGTAGAGGGAGAAGCAGGCTCCCCGCTGAGCAGGGAGCCCAGTGGAGGACTTGATCCCAGGACCCTGAGATCATGACCTGAACTGAAGGCGGACGCTTCACCGACAGAGCCCCCCGGTGTCCCCGGACCGGCCGTTTGACTGTTCTTCTGGAACAAACCTTCATCATCACTGGGAATGCTCTGCATCTCTCCTTCGTTTCCTGGGGCCCATGGGTTCCTCTTTCTTGGCTTATTTCCTTATTTCAGCGGAGCATATCCTCTTAGCAGTTTCTGGAGAAAAACTGCGTAGGACGTGAAATGTTTTTACTCCTTGCCTGTCTGGAAATACTCTTATTTGATCGAATATTCGGTCGCGTACGGGGGTGAGACACTGTTTTCCCCTCGAGATCTTGTAGACATTTCCCCATTTTTCTTGGTTTCTAGTGTTGCCATTCAGAAGTTTGATGTCATCTCGAGTCACTTAGTGGCCTGGCATTTTCCTCCTCTCTCTGCCTGCCTGCCTACTTGTGATCTCTGTCAAATAAATAAATCTTAATAAAAAATTAGTTCGTGTTTTGTGGCTATAATATCTTATCTATTTTTTTTAATTTAAAAGATTTTATTTATTTTTTCGACAGAGAGAGATCACAAGTAGGCAGAGAGGCAGGCTGACGGAGAGAGAGGAGGAAGCAGGCTCCCTGCTGAGCAGAGAGCCTGATGCGGGACTCGACCCCAGGACCCTGAGATCATGACCTGAGCTGAAGGCAGCAGCTAAACCCACTGAGCCACCCAGGCGCCCCTTATGTATTTTTTTATTTTAATAATTCTTTTTAAGAGAGAGAAAGGAAGATGACAGGGGGAGGGGGAGGGACAGAAGGAGAGGGAGAGAAAGAATCCCAAGCAGACTCCCCGATGATCATGAAGCCTGATGTGGGTTCCGATCTCACAACCCTGAGATCATGACCTAAGCTGAAACTAAGAGTCATACGCTTAAACCACTGAACCACCTGGGCGTCCCATTAATTTTTTTTTAGAAGAGTTTCCTCAGCTCCCTCTTTTCTCTTTTCTCCAAGTTCCCCTCCCATGTGGTCTCTGTATCTCACCCCGGAAACTTCCCTCCAGCACCTGCTGGTGCTCGTCCCCCTTTCCCCTGAGAAGTAGGGCCCTGGAGACGCTGACTGCAAACTCGTGGACAGTGCTGGGACTCCGTGCGGGAGGGCTTTGCGACAGGGGACCAGGTGCAGACCTGCTTGGCTGGTGCCGCACTTTGCAGACTTGGCCAGGCTCAGTTTCCTGGAGCAGGAGCCCTCTCTCGTGCAGCCTGTGTGTTGGCGTTCTGGATGCTTGGGTGGGGGGCTGGGCGTCCCCCCGGGCTGGTGGGTGATTTTCAGCATAGAAGGCACCCAGGTTCCCAGCCGTGCCTGGTATGCCCAGGACGTGACCTTGTGGCCCAGAATTCATTGCTTGGCTGTCCAGGTGCGGGGAGAGGAAGTCCCCTGTCCTTAAGGAATCTCAGCGACTTTTCTGTTGTCCCGGCCTCCTCTATATCCCTCTATATCTGGGTTTTCAGAGGTCATGGGTGCCTTTGATTTCGGAGCCTTTTCAGGACAGTCTGTGTCAGGAGTTGGCTTGCTTCTCGGGGTTTTAGAGCCCACCTCCGCCCCTCTCCACGGGCCCGGGTCACCTTTTCCCAGTCGGTTGTGACCGTCGTGCCTTGATTGCTCTCAGGTGGCAGAATCGGTTGACGTCTTTCATCTTTGGTTGCCCCTCTCCTGCTGTCTTTCTTCTTGGGGGTTTATATGTTTCAAAAACTCCTTCACAGTCTCAGTGGGGCTTACGGGGGGTGTGTATGAAGAGTTGGGTCGTCCGTTCTTTATCAGGACCATTTGCAATATCTCTTTGGACCAAGAGGAAGTGCCCTGGTCGCGATCATAAAACCCGGCTTCCCCATGCCCAGTATGGAGTGGATGGATGGGGAGGATCCCTGGGGGGAACATGTTTCTTTTGTATGCCATGTGCTATGTTTGAGGGAGGCCGTAGAGACCTCTCCACAACCCTACTTCTTCTTCTTTTTTTTAAGGTTTTATTTATTTATTTGACAGAGAGATCACAAGTAGCCACAGAGGCAGACAGAGACGGAGGCAGAAGCAGGCTCCCTGCTGAGCAGAGAGCCCAATGGGGGGCTCGATCCCAGGATCCTTCATCATGACCCTAAGCCGAAGGTAGAGGCTTAACCCACTGAGCCACCCAGGTGCGCCCCCCCCCAACCCTACTTCTTGACCTATCCTCAGCTCTTGGCCTCGGGGAGGGGGGGCTGCCATTCTTCTAGGACTCCCTCCTGTCTGTGCTCAGGGACCACAGACTAGAAGGATCGCACTGTGCCTCAGCTAGCCCGAGTCTGGGAGCAGTGAAGTGGGAAGGGTTAGTCTGGGCTTCGGGAAACAAGGATGTCAGAAGCAGCAAGATAAAGCTTTCCTGTGGCTGGATGGATGTGCGATGTCTCCCAGGACGGGGGCAGGATGGCAGGAGGGAGCGCCACAGCCGGACCCCGGACACCTCCCCCCAGGAGAGGCTGTTCCCGGCGAACTTGTCCTTCAGGAGAAGTTTCGGCCCCAGCGGGACGGGGTGCTTCTTCCCTACGTGAAGCTCACGACGTGTTCTAGATCGGTGGTAGGCTGTCCCCGCGGTCCGGCTGGTGTGCTTTCTTCCAGTCCCCGAGTCTGCAGATCGACAGACGTGTTAGAAACGCTCCTGGCACAAAGGCCCCATCTCTGTCCTCGCAGACCTGTCAGGTGGTGACATTAGTCAGAAATCCCGGTGAACGTGTGACCTGACCTGTTCTTCTGGCTCCTCTTCCCAGGATTGTCGTCTGTCTTCTGTCAGGACATTGACAAGGGCTTTGCTGTCCTTCATTTTGTCTCTCAGAGTCTCGGGGCTCAGGTTACCTGGGATTGAATCCCAGGTAAGGTGTTTGCAGAATTCTCGGCCACGCGTTCCTGATGTCTCAGCCTCTTCCTCATTCAGTTTTAAACCCGCGCCTTATACTGAGTCCACAGGGACGCGACCCAACGGAAACCGCCTAATTCCTTGAGACTTGCTTGCAAGATTGTCATTTTCTCAAGTTATGCCATGTGACTTGGAATTTCACTTAAAAAGACAACTTCCAGTGGCCAGCTTTCTCCTGGGTTCTGGAGTTTGCCCAAAACACCCTGTGTCTCCCTTCCCAGGTCACTGGGCTCTAAGGCTCTCAGAGGCTTGGTTAGAGCCTGCTGTGGCCAGCCTGCACCTTGTAATAGCACCTCCGGACAACTCACTTTCCAGTGACCCCCTGAGAGCAACGCAGCGGGGCCGACATGACGGTTCCTGCTGTCAGCGTTTTGAGTTGTGCCCTGACCGTGACCAGTTTTGTTCGCATAACAGACATGCATGGATCTTACCCACCAGGTAGAGCCAGATGCATAATAAATTAATGCCTTCAATTCTCTGTATCTCGCCATTCCCTTTGAAGATGAAAGTTCCATTCATATAACCAATGCCCGGACTCCAATCCCACGTTGAAACGCCTGGTAAACCACGCCACCTCCCTGAGCCCCACGCGGCCGGACAGCGGGAACCCCACTGTGGGGTCTGTCACTGTCCTGCCCGCTGAGCCTCAGGCGGGCGTGCTTTCCTCGGAAAACCCTGGAGATGTTGGCGGAGAGAGTGTGAGGGTCTTGGGCCTCTGTGGATCCTTGTGAGCCTTGAACGCTCTTCGTGAACCCCCGGCCACGGAGCCCGCGGAGCCCACGGAGCCGCCACAGAGAGCCCCGGGCGGTCGAATGGCCCTGGTCATTCCTGCCCCTCGCATGAGCCCCGTCCGAGTCGCGGGGTGTGTTTCTGCGCATTCCAGACCCGGGAGGCCTGGTCACGCTTCGCTCGCTCATTCCTGCGTTTTCGAGTTCCAGATGTAGTTCCTTGTGTCTCGAGGTCAGCCCTCCTGTAACCACACAGCCCTAAAAGTTCCCAGGTTGTGAAGTTGGAGTTCACCCACTGATTAAAAAAAAACAAAAAACCCCTGCATCTTCAGCTTGCTCCTGAATTTGGTCTTTCCTTGGAATGTGTGACGATTGTCATCGTTTGACTGCCAATGAAACACAGGGTCCGATTGCTTAATCATCTCCTCATGTCTCTTTTTGCCAAGATACCACACCGTTGGGTAACACCATGAGCTCTGCATTTAGCATCCTGTGGCGGATGAGTTAACTTTCTTTTTTCTTTTTAAAAGATTTTATTTATTGATTCAACAGAAATCACATGTAGGCAGAGAGGCGGTCAGAGAGAGAGGGGGAACCGGGCTCCCCGCTGAGCAGAGAGCCCAATAAAGGGCTTGATCCCAGGACCCCGGGATCATGACTGAACTGAAGGCAGAGGCTTAACCCACTGAGCCACCCAGGCACCCAAGATAACTTTCTTTTGATTCTGAAAGATTCAGAGCGAGAAACATCCCGAATTTCAAACCATAAATGCATTCTCCAGCTACTGAGACACAGAAGGATGTCGGTAACTGTGCGGTCAGCACTTTCTAGCCGCAGAAAGAGAAGAGGTCAGTAACTGAGCTCCCGCTGGTGTTGGCTCTTTCATCTGCTCCATTGTCTCTGCTCGCCGCTGTGTCCCGGAGGTCTGCTCGAATCTCCCGCCCGTCCTTAAGGTTACGTTGCCTTGATCTGCCTCCCAGCGTACAGGGTTCGGATATGCGCGAGGTCCTCAAGACTCTATCGACAGCCCGTGGATGTCATCTCAAGGTGCCGTCCTAAGAAATTCCCTAGGAGGCATCCACTCAGCTGCTGACAGAGGACAGTCTTGATCCCTGTACCCTGATCCATGCTCTCTTGAAAAAATATTTTTCGTCGCTGCAAGCCTGCTACGCACATTCTGGCCTGGAGAGATGGGCGGGGACAAGACTGGGCACAGAGTTGCTGTGACCCCTGGACCCTACCTGCCACCGCCCAGTGCTTCTCCCTTCTCTCCAAAGGGCGGGACAGGACCCTTCCCGGAGGCCTTCCTTCCAGGGTATTATTTCCTGCTTCCTCCTGATTGATTGGAGACGGATTAAAGTTTTCATCCCTCTTCCCTGTGGTGTCTCCTTTGCAAAATATACTCTACACCGTCAGCCTGACTCTTGAGCGCGGAGATGATCCGCGGATACTGAGCAGGGGTTGGGAAATCGGCTGGCGGCTGACCCGAACACCAGTTGTGTTTCCGGCCTGTGTTTTGTGGGCCCCTCCCCCCACTTGATTCAACGAGAGGCTCCACAGGCATCTTGACATCCAGGATGAGGACACCATGGTGTGGACACATGCCCTGTTTGCCCCCAGGTGCCCTGTCCGGAGAGTTCTGTCCCGTCCTCAAGAGCTCGTTAGCCCATCCTGCGGCAAGGTCTGGGGGAGCGCTCTGCAGGCTCTCTGCTACCTCCTGTCCTGAGCTGCTGCGTCTGTGCCAACTGTCTGATTGCACAGTGATTCATCCCCCAACCCCGTGACCGCAGACCCTGGTGGTCACGTCACTTATCTGCTGCAGCTCAGGCAGTTGGCCCGGCTGGGGCAACCTCAGAGCCTTCCTCGTTCGCCTCATCTGGCGGTTGAGACTGGCTGCTGATTGGCATCTCGAGTGAGGGCTGTTGGCCAGAGCATCTACATGTGGCCCGGGTTCTGCATTCAAGGCTCTCCAGATAACACGGTGCCAGGAAGAGTGTGGCTTTTAACCTAGTTTTGGAAGGGGAATGGGGGGAGCCGGACCCAGCGTTCCGCGGGAGGAGTATGGGTGTTACAGAGGAGCACGCGGATGTGACGCGGCGGCGTGGAAATGTTCGGAAACAGCCTGGCACAGTCCACGCCCTGACACCCGTTGTCCCCTCCCACATGCGAAGTACTCTCATCCCATTAAGGCAGCAGCCTAGAATCGGGCTCTTGTCCGGGTCTTGTCCCTAGACCAGGTGTCCAGATGGTCTCGCGGGTGTGGTCCTGGGTTAAGGATCAGTCCCGCTGCCCTCGAGCCCCCGTGCCTCTTGGCCTTCCTCTTGGAGGTCATCTTTCCTTTTCCATAAATAGAAGCTCATGTTGGTAGGTGTGTCCTTTTCTTAGCCTGATTCTCGCCTATTGAAGAAGTTTGTGGGTCCAATGTTCTCTTTCCTGTTTGTACTGTTGTTGTGCTTTTTAGTTCAATCTCATGGAATCAAAAAGAAACCTTGTGGGCGTCGTAGGTATAAGCTGTCATGCAGCCCAGTAGACGATGTCCACATGCAGACCTCCGTGCTAACCCTTCCCTCTAGCTTGGACTCCTTGCCCTTGACGTTCTTAAAAGCTCTATTATTTTAACAGAGAAATTTTGCTAGACCTACCCTTAAGTTCCTTAAAAGGCCTTTGCCTGAGGTCCCACCTGGAATCTCTCTGAGGTTTTACCTTTATGTGACAGTCACACCTTCGTCTTCTTCTCGGGACCACATTTTCCTGAAAATGCCCCGAACTGGATCTCTGCCCACAAGACATCTTCTCGGTCGTGGTAATTGTCTGGAGCGGATGAGATGAAGATATTTAGTTAGAGCCCAGCTAGTGCTGGATTGCTCACACGTAACGTTTTTTCTTGACCTTAACCTCTCTCCTCCTGTGTGTCATCGCGGGCAGGGAGGGCCCTCTGTTCGGGGGTCTCCTTGTGTCACACAGTCCACTAGAGGCAGTTCCCACCCTCCAGGGTGCTGTGGGTAGACGGAGTTCCCTCTATGACATAATGATACCAGACGAATGACAATACTTGCCCTCCTCATATAATCCCTTCCTGGAGTTCCCGCTAATACTTCTCTGACTTCAGGTCAAGCTCCTGCCTTCTTGAAGGCTCTAGGTTCCCGCCCAACCTCGGGTCCTGAGGCCAACACGATGCCTTGGGGTCTTTGTTTCATCAGCGTTCCACTCTTGGTACCAAAATCTGTTGTGGGCACCTGATGCTGGTAACAAGTTATCCCAAAACATGGAGACTTGAAATCCTGACCGTGATGGTTCTGGGGGTTACCAGTGCCTGGGAGTCCTCACGTGGTAACTCTCACGTCCAGCTGCGACCAGAACCGGGGTGCTCTCGAAGGCTTCCTCACACATCCGGCGGCGAAAGGTGGGTGTCTTCGGGCCCACGGACGTGGTCCTTGCTGCATGGCCTGGGTTTCCTCGCAGCATGGCCGCCGGGTTCCCAGAGAACCAGGTGGAAGGGAGTGCCTGAAATTTTTATGACCCAGCTTCACACATCACCGAATGTCATTTCTTTTGTACCCTCTTGTTTGAGGCAGTGTCGGGGGGTCCTCTCAGGAGCAAGGAGGTTGAACAGAGTGAGCCCCTTGGTGGGACTCAGTGTGGCAGCCGTGGTGGGAAGTGCAGCCCGTCCCAGTGTCCGTGGTGACCACAGGCGGCGTCCTTGCTGCCGGCCGCACCCAGGGCCGTCTGTGCACTCGACACCCAAAGCACATCCATTGTAGAGTTTGAGTTGTCCTGAATTGAAAGGGGTCATTATAACAATGACAGCTAGGAAACCATTTGAGACAGTGACTTTCTTTCATTGAGCTTTATTGAACTCTCTTTACGTAATGATGCCAGCATACTTTTTCAAGTGAAAAAGTGAAAAATTACAGTAAAAAAGGGAAAAGTTTTGAATTCATACTTCGCATTCTTTATTTTTTGAATCTGTGCTTTTCTTCTTAGAAATTTGATTTTTTTAAAAAAATGAAGCACTTATTTTCTTACATTTTGTTGTCCCATACCTAATGGCCTTCTCCGTGATGTCTGTGGTCAGTGTTCAAAGAACCATTTAAAACTTGGCGCTTTTTTTGTGCGTTTAAGGCTGATTCCAGCGGTTTGCAGATATCTGTCTCTGATGCATCGTACTTAAAGCTTCCCCAGAAGAAACAGACGATTCTGGAAAGAAAAGCTGCAGGTCTGAGCTAGTCCTCCTGTGTGTGTTTATTTTTGTTTGTGTTTTCATCAAAGTGTACTTCAGGGGTTGGAATTAAACCTTAAAAAAGTTGTCTCAGATGTTTGCACAGTTTGACCATGGGTGCTCTGGAATCTGGGTTGGAGACACAAACCATGTTGGAAGCAACCTTGAGCCCCAGACTGCCACTGAATTTGCCCTTGGAATGAACATGTGCATTCGCTTAGTGTTAACTTACAACCAGGAATTCTTAAAATTTACTTCCATGTAGAATACAGCATCGGTTGAAAATGAGTAATAAAAAGCCCTTAAGTGTCCAAATACGTATTTAAATAACAACTTCATTGAGATCTAATGCACAGTTCAGCCCCTATCAAGTGTCTGTAATTCGGTGTTGTTACGTATGTTCACAGAGTTACACAATCATCACTACTAATTTCAAAACACGCTGCCTCCCAAGAAGAGAGCCCAGATACCGGTTTCTTCCAAACGGACCCCCCCCCCCCCCGGTTTCTTCCCCCCACGCTTCTTCCTTTCCTCTCAAACCTGGGAAACCATGGTTCTGCTTCCTTTCGCTGTGGATTTGACTCAACATTTCACTTACGCGGAATCATACCATACGTGGATTTTTTGGTTTGATTTCTGTCACTTGGCACCATATTTTCAACACTCACCCGTTGGACTTGTGTTATTACAACTTAACAATAGCTTCCAGCAAGTCCTAATCACCGCGGGAAATCAGAGCGCCCCGATGACCTGGGGAGCCGGTGAAATCAACAAAGGCGGCCGGGAACCCGAACCCCAGGAATGATATGTCACCGGGGACCTTCCCCGCTGACTTGTTCGCTTGTGTTTATGCTGACACTGACCTGAGACTGACTTCATGTGGGACTGCGCAGCGGGGAGGGGCAGCCAAGATACAGAGAGAAACACTTGTCCTCTTGGCCATAGAACTAAGAAGAGAAGCTCCCTCAAGCTCGGGGGTGTGGCAGTGACGCTCCTTCTTAAAAAATCTTTTCTTGGGGCACCTGGGTGGCTCAGTGGGTTAAGTCTCTGCCTTCGGCTCAGGTCATGATCCCAGGGTCCTGGGATGGAGCCCCACATCGGGCTCTCTGCTCTGCAGGGAGCCTGCTTCCTCCTCTCTCTCTGCCTGTCTCTCTGCCTACTTGTGATCTCTGTCAGATAAATAAAGAAAAAATCTTAAAAAAAAAAAATTTCGTTTTCTCTCTTGGTTTAGGCCCAGTGTGGCTGGTGTCGCAGAGCGCGGCCCGGGCCCCTCACATTGAGAAAACCCACATTTGTGGCCGGAGGAAGTGGAAAAGGGAGACTGTGATAGAGGAGGATGGTGAGTCTCGGTGACTTTCTGCTTTGTTTTCTCTCCCCTCTTGGCACTGAGGGCAGCCCCGTTGTGCAGATCAGCACAGGGGATGGACCCCTGAGGAGAACCCCCTTCTTTCTAGCCAGAGCATGTAACAGTAGGTCCCTGGAGGGTGACGAGGTCAGGGAACATCCAAGGGAGAGAGCGCCCGAGCAGAGGGAGCCCTAGATGTGTGTGTGCATTTACACATATCCTGGCTGCTTCGCAGAGCTGTCGTCCATAGGGCAACCCCAGAGCGGCCCAGCAGAGGCTTTGGGAATTCAGTTAGCACTGACGCCGTAGCTCACAGACGGCGCGGCAGAGCCTGATTCCCGGGCCCGACCAGGTCAGTTGTCTGCTGAATCGAAACACCAGTAAATACCAGCATCCTCCGGAGGATTTTCACAGGACCTGGAGTCTCACAACGTCTAGGGAACAATCTGAAGTCTCAGAAAGATGAAATGTGATGCAGAAAATATATCTGAATAACAGATGAATAAGCGCCAAATTTATCAGATGACAAAAGTGGAAGGTTCAGAAGGCTCCGCAAACCCCAGACCGGGTGAACTCAGTAAAACCACGTCCTGGGGCGCCTGGGGGGCTTAGTCAGTTGGGTGTCTTGCCTTCAGCTCAGGTCATGATCCCAGGGTCCTGAGATAGAGTCCTGCATTGGGCTCCCTGCTCAGCGGGTAGCCTACCTCTCTCTGCCTGCTATTCCCTCTGCTTGTGCTCTCTTTCTTTCTCTCTGACAAATAAATAAAATCTTCAAACAAACAAAAAAAGTCCCAACAAGAGATTATTGAAAATCAAAGATTAAGGGGGGGAAAAAGCCCCTCTTTAAAGTTGCCAGAGAACAAGGACTCAGAGTGACAGTTGGAATGACTGTGGACTTCTCATTAGAAGCAAAGAAGCCACAAGACTGTTGAATGAATCCTTCAAGTATGTAAAGAAAAGACCTATCAACCCAGAGTTCTATTTCCAGCGAAAATGCTTCAGGAATAATGGCAAAAGGAAGATACCTTTATTTTTTCAAAAATATTTTATTCTTAAAAAAGATTTATTATTTTAGAGAGAGAAGAGAAAGCCTGGGGACAGGGGCAGTGGGAGACGGAAAGAATTTCCATGAAGTCTACTGAGCGGGGATCCCATCCTGGATCCCAGCATGGGGCTCAGTCTCACAACCCTGAGATCATGACCTAAGCTAAAACCAAGAGTCAGATGCTCAACTGACTGAGCAACCCATGTGCCCCTAAAAGATTTTATTTATTTATTTATTTTTAGATTTTTATTTTTTGTAGAGATTTTATCAGAGAGAGAGAGAGACAGAGAGCATAAGCAGGGGGAGCTGCAGGCAGAGGGAGAAGCGGGCTTCCCACTGAGCAAGGAGTCTGATGCGGGGCTTGATCCCAGAACACTGGGGTCATGACCTGAGCCAAAGCCAGAGGCCCAACGGACTGAGGCATCCAGCTGTCCCTAAAAGATCATATTTTTAAAGCAATCTCCACACCCAATGTGGGGCTCACACTCATGACTCTGAGGTCAAGAGTTGCACGCTCCACGACTGAGTCAGCCAGGTGCCCCAGAATGAATACATTTTTAGCTGAAGGAGAACGATGAGAATTTGTTGTCATAAGACCTCTTCCACAAGGAATGAAAAGGGAGGTTCCTTTGGGCTGATTATCAATGACACCGGAGGGAAACGTGTAACTTCGGGAATGAAGGAAGAGCAAAAGGAATGGTACATATTTAGGTGATATATTTAACTATAGTCTTTGTTCCCAGTTATTAAAAACATGTTTTGGCTGTCTGAAGCAAAAATTTGCACATTGTCTGGTGGGGTGTAGCACGTAATGTAGATGTATACGTGATAAGTAAAACATTAAAGGGGATTAAGGGACTTATGTGATTGGAAGCCGCCTATTTTTACTTCAAGTGGTAAAAATACTAGCTCTAAGTAGAATGTGAAAGGTTAGAGATGTCTACTGTAATTGCCACAGCACCTCCTAAAAAACAGTATGAAGTGAGACGGCTCGAAAGCCAATGGGTAAATTAAAATAGTAAAAAATACCCAGATACCCTAAAAAGACAGAAAAGGGGGAACAACATTAAAGGGAGAACAGAAACAATAAAATTATAGACTTGAATTCAACCATATTAATAATTAAATGTAAATGGGTTAAAATACCAGTTAAAGAGATGATCAGGCTGGATTTTAAAAAGACCCAAGTATAATCCACTTATAATAATTTTGCACTTTAAATATAATGACATAATAGGTAAAAAATACAGGAGTTGAACAAGATACAGAAGGAAAGTACTAGTAGAAAAATGGAGTGACTATATTATTATTAGAAAAACTAGGTTTTCTGATAAATGAATTCAGTAAGGTGGTGGGATCTAAAATCAACATATAGAAATTGTTGCATTTCCATATGCTAATAATGAAGCAGCAGAGAGAGAAATTGAGAAAACAATACCATTTACAATTGCATCAAAAGTAATAAAATGCCTGGGAATAAACTTAACCAAGGAGGTGAAAGACCTGTACTCTGAAAACTATAAAACAATGATCGAAGAAATTCACGACAACACAAAGAAATAGAGGAACATCCCATGCTCATGGATCGGAAGAACAAACACTGTTAAAACATCCGTACTACCCGAAGTCATCTGCAGATGTAATGCAATCCCTATTCGTATGCCACCAACATTTTTCACAGAACTAGAATGAACAATTCTAAAATCCATATGGAACCATAGAAGACCCTGAATAACCAAGGCAATTTTGAAAAAGCAAAGCAGGGGCGCCTGGGTGGCTCAGTGGGTAAAGCCTCTGCCTTTGGCTCAGGTCATGATCTCAGGGTCCTGGGATCGAGCCCCCGCATCGGGCTCTCTGCTCCACAGGGAGGCTACCCCCCCCCCCCCCGCCCCCGGCCTGCCTCTTTGCCTACTTGTGATCTCTATCTGTCAAATAAATAAATAAAAACTTAAAAAAAAAAAGGAAAAGCAAAGTTGGAGGCATCACATTCCAGATTTCATGTTATACTATAAAACTGTAGTGCTCTTTATGTAGTGATCGGTTTTACCCATAAGAGCAGAAATCAGCAAAATCATAAAACAATAAAAAAAGAAATCAGAGAAACTGAGAGCTGGTTCTTGAAAAAGATCAATAAAGTTTATAAACCTTTAGTCATGACCTAGAAAACAAGAGACAAGTGACCCATTACCAGTATCAGAACTGACACTGGAGACATCACATTGAAACATCAACGGCTGGCATAGGCAGTGGAGCATGTGACTCTTGATCTCAGGATTGTGAGTTCAAGCCCCACATTGGGTATAGGGATTTTTAAAAAAAATTTTTAAAAACCCCACAACTGGGCGCCTGGGTGGCTCAGTGGGTTAAGCCGCTGCCTTCGGCTCAGGTCATGATCTCGGGGTCCTGGGATCGAGTCCCGCATCGGGCTCTCTGCTCGGCGGGGAGCCTGCTTCCTCCTCTCTCTCTCTGCCTGCCTCTCTGCCTACTTGTGATTTCTCTCTGTCAAATAAATAAATAAAATCTTAAAAAAAAAAAAATAAAAACCCCACAACTTTGGGGTACCTGGCTGGCTCTGTTGGTTGAGCATCTGACTCTTGGTTTCATCTCAGGTCATGATCTCAGGGTTGTGGGGATTGAGCCCCACATCGGGCTCGACACTCAGTGCAGAGTCAACTTGAGATTCTCTCTCCCTCTGCCCCTCCCCGACCCAGCATTTTTTTTTCCTCTCTAAGATAAATAAATCTTTCAAAAAAATCAAACTGAACCATTCCTCACACCTCATACAAAAATGAACTCAGAATGAATCACAAACCTAAGTATAAAATACAAGATATGACATAATGCTTCTAGGAGAAAACATAGCAGAGAGTCGCTTGGCCTTTTGTTAGGCAAAGGCAAACATGATACACAAAGGAAAAGAATGATAAAGTTTACATCCCCATAATTATAATTATTATAAAATAAATAAACACATCTGTTCTGCGAACAACACTGGTAAGAGATGAAAAGGCACCCTTGTTCCTCAGTTTTCATTGGCAGAACGTATTTGCGGACTGGGCATCTTATGGAAGACTGACATCTAGAATGTATGTATGTATGTGTCTTCAGACTCAATCATAAGAAAACAAACAGCTCGACAAAACGTGGGCAACAGGCTAACAGGAACTTCACCGAAACACATAGACAGATGTCAAATGAGAACCTGAGAGGACACTTGGTGTGGTGCGGTGCATCATTAACACCATGGACATGCAAAGTAAAGGCACAGAAGCACATGATCGTGCACCTGCTAGAAACCCAGGCACCCCCAGCCCCATCTCCCCTGGGCAGCCCCATCTCCACCGAGAGCAGGCGAGGGTGCAGAGCGACTGGAATTCACACACTGCTGGGGAGAGACCATTTACTGAAGGACTGTGGCCAGAGGGACATAGAAAAGTAGAAGTCTGGTCTACAGCCCCTGCAGCCAGCGGTTCAGGAAGCCAAAGCACATCCTCTCAGCAACTGGCCCAAACAGTCAGGATATGGCCCGTAACTACCAGCATCTCTTGAGTTCTGCCCCTGCTTCCAATTTAGCCCCAACTGGAGAAAGACAAATCCCATCTGCCCCCCACCCCAACCAATCACACGGATGCCCTGTTTCTGGTTAGTTTGCCTACAACTTTCCCATGCCAGCTGCCTCCCATCAGAAGAGAGCTGAACCCTCCCTTCTCAGACTATAAGCCTTCCGTCCACACGGCCTGCCTTGGAGTCTCCACCACCTGCACATGATGGTGGTCTACTCCCTTGCAACACAGGACGCTCTCAATAAACAGCCTCTCTGGGGTGCCTGGATGGCTCAGTGTGTTAAAGCCTCTGCCTTTGGCTCAGGTCGTGATCCCAGGGTCCTGGGATCGAGCCCTACATCGGGCTCTCTGCTTGGCGGGGAGCCTGCTTCCTCTGCTCTCTCTCTGTCTGCCTCTCTGCCTATTTGTGATCTCTGTCAAATAAATAAAATCTTTAAAAAAAATAAACAGCCTCTGTTTATTCTCCTCTGGGTGATGTTTATTTCTTTCCACGCTGATGGGAATGCAAAATGATACAACCACCATAGAAAACGGTCTGGCATTTTCTTAGAAATTTAAACATACGCTTACCCTATCACCCAGGGACCCCACTCCTAGTATTTATTTGACCAATAGTTCAGAGTATCCTGGCTGGGACCTCAAAGTGTAGCATGATGGTCAATTAAGGACATCCCTATCCTTAACATTCTAAGGGAAATATTCTTATTCCATCTGCCCCCGCCAATTTTCTTGGCCTAGAGAAATCCAAAAGGTTCCCCTAAATTTCTGGGGGAATCTTCAGACTAGTGGCCTTGATATACTTCTTGCCTCTCATCCCAGCTCCCAACGTGGAGTCCCTGGATGGCCTGTCAGTAAACTTGTATGCAAAGTTCAGTTCCTTCACTCAAAGTTACAGCACATCAAGCATTTCAGAGTAGTAACGGAAGGGCCAAAATTTTATCAGAAGAACCTCATGGTGTAGCACAGAGCATTCGCAACCTCTCTGCCTCCCAAATCCCTCTGCCTTTCTCCATGACTGTTGGGAGCAATATTTATAACCCATTAAATTACACTGCTGGGCCCCAGCATGTTTTTATGGCACTCTGCACAATTTCAGGAGGGCCTACTGCATTTGAGTCTTGGTTTTGGATAACTGACACAAAGGAATTGGGAAGGGCTCCCATGCATAGGTGATGGCCACGGGGGGAAACTAATGCATGAGGGTTGGGAGGGACCACAGAGAGGAGGAGGGTCAGTGTCCAAGGTGCCCTCTGCCCTTAATTTGAGGGCACCATCTCTTATCACATGGGGATAGAGAGGAGCATACAGAAAGAACCAATGGACATCACCTGCGTGGATGACATGGCCCCATCTCCCGTGCCAGCTTGAAGGATTTGGGTTTGGTGCCCAGTTTGGGTCAAAATAGATAAGGAGAGGCTGCTAGATGGTTTCTGTGAAAGCTTCCCTGCTTTGCTATTTAATTTTTTTTTAAAACTTGGCGTTTGAATTCAGAGGTCTGTGGGGCCAGCCAGCCTGAGTAGAAAGGACTCACCTCCCAAAACTTCCGTGAAGGTCAAGGAGCTTTTGCTCTCCTCCGTGTATGACTAATAATACGAGAATGGGGAGTTCTAGGGCTGGACATTATCTCTAGGGGAAGGGACTGCCCATCAGCCCACTTGGAGTGTAGCATCAGCAGAAAGCCAACTTACTACATGCAGTGCCGACTTCTGTGAATGTCTAAATGGGGTGTCTCTCGGTTGGATGGGGGCCCCCAGAGTTGGGGTGAGGATCTGGTGGAAATCCGTATTGTGTGCAGTGGACGAATTCACCTGAGGGAGAACAAGGGCGATGGCCGTTTCCTGACCACACCGCAAGGGAGCGCGAGCAGAGCAGCAGAGAGGCAGTCCGCAAGGAGGCAGGGTAGGGGACTCTTTAAGTGTGGGGGAAGGTGAACAGGCATGGGGACGAACAGAATTCTCCCCCTTTTGGTCACTGTGCCTGGTTGTGAGCAGCCCATTGGTCACTTCGGGCCTGTGGCTATTTTGAGGAGGGTCCCCTGATGGGCCTGTGTCCAGCCAGGAGGTTGGTGTCCCCTCTGTGTCCATCATGCAAGCCAGTCTGCCTAGAAGCAGCCTCTACACTCTGCCATTTTCCTGAAGAAATACCAGTTTCTTGCATGCAGTTTCCAGTGTTTACCTCTAGCTGATTAGAAGGGGCGAGCGCGGAACATTCTCCGCGTTTCCAGGTGAACTGTTCACATTCCTGGCATCCACGTTCTCCTTCCACAAATCTTCTGCGACTACGTGTCCTCATAAATCCCAGTCATAGTCTCCCCGCACCAACCCCGACGGAGACAGTGCCTGGCTCGCTGTGGAGCATGAAGAGAGGTGGGGACACCAGGTGGGGACCTGGTGGGGACACCCACTGCTTCATTTCTGAACCGCCAGCCCGAACAATTGCAATGGAGCCAGCAAAAGCAGTCACGCCAGGTCCTGGAGAAAATGTGGCAGGTGCATTCTGGAGATGCTCCCAGCTCTCTGCCCCCGCCGAGCCAAGCTCCTGGGTGGAGGTTGTGAGTCCACTTCCCGACACCAACTTGGAAATGGCTCACAGTACGGTCGCAGACATGGGATGCTGCCTTCAAGTTGGGGCCTTGGTTCCTCCCCACACTCAGAATGACCCTTGGGGATGGAGGAGAGCAAAAAGCTCCTTGACCTTCATGGAAGTTTTGGGAGGTGGGTCCTTTTCTACGTGATTTTGAAGGCGAGCAGACTCGGGCTGGCTGGCCCCACAGACCTCTGAATGACCCTGAACGTGTTGCTGGCAGAGATGCCTCCAGCCTCTCCCGCTCTTGAAACGAGAGGTGCGGGGAGACATGGTCCTTCTTTTCCCACCGCGTGTCGCTCTGTCCGTGTGGGATGGTTGGAGCAGCGGCGCCATTTTGCCAGCGAGGAGACTTGCTGAGGAGCTCACTCAGGAAGGATGGAGAAGACAGAACCCTGATTCCTGGCGGTGCCGTGCGGCCGATGAACTAGCAGCCCTGGAGACAACTTACCTTGTGGACTCGTTATCTGCTGAAATGATATTTTTTCTCTGCCGTCTGAGCCATTCTGAATAGATTTTTTTGGTTACTTGCCACAAAGCATTCTGATAAATTTATTATTTCCATTAGCTCCATTTATTTAGGTTTTGCTCCTCAAAATGTCACAACCTAGCCAGTGGGAGCCCCTCTATAGTTGGATATCATGCTCTGTTGGTCTTGCCTGTGACTTTCTTGAACATGTCCTTACTTAGTTTTTTAAATTTTTAGCAACAATTGCCTGTTTCAGGCGTATCCTGAGTTTTACCTGTTCCAAGTACCCCTTAAAGAGCCCAGATTTTCTTTTCTTTTAAAGATCTTATTTATTTAGCTAACGGAGAGAGAGAGAGAGAGAGAGAGAGAGAGCGCACAAGCAGGGGGAGCCACAGGGAGAGGCAGAGGGAGAAGCAGTTTCCCCGCTGAGCAGGGAGCCCGATGCGGGGCTCAATCCCAGGACCCTGAGATCATGACCCGAGCTGAAGGGAGGTGCTCAACCGCCTGAGCCCCTCAGGCACCCCTAGAGCTCAGGTTTTCATGGAGAATAACATTGTGGACCACAATCTGGGCTCCAAGGACTTGGTATAGTAAAGGGAACAACCATTGTTGCTATTGGGACCCTTTTCATCAGGACAGAGCTGGAAAGGGGCAAATTTTCTTAACATATAAATAGTTCCTACAAATCAAGAAGAAAAAGACCCAAATCCAATAGAAAAGTGGAGCAGCTAGTGCCCGGCAGAGGACATACGGACAGCTTCTACAGCAGGAGATGCTCATCCTTACAGAGAGTGAGAGAAACAGAAGTTACAGCCATAGGATAGGAACGTCGGGTTCCTCACCTGTCAGGCTGGCCAGGGAAAAGTGCTTGTCCACACGCTGTGGGCAAGAGGGCGGCAGAGGGAGCACTCTCACACACCAGTGGGCTCGCCAATGCGAGTGTAAATTGGTACAAGTTCCACGGGTTGGTGGTGGGGGGACAGAGCTCTACATTCGCCAGATGCACACAGGCTTGTGACTCAGAAATTCCGTTTCTGGGATTTGGTACTCCATGTATCTCTGCATTTGAGAAATGATGTATATGCCCGGTAATCTCTTTCAGCAAACACTTAAAAAAAAAAAAAAGATATTTATTTATTTATTTATTTGAGAGAGAATGCCTATGAGTGGAAGGAGGGGGAGAGGGAGAAGCAGACTCCCCGCGGAGCAGGGATGCAAGGCTTGAACCCATGACCCTGGGATCATGACCTGAGCTGAAGGTAGGTGTCCAGAAAAAACACCTTTTTTTTTTTTTTTTAAACACTGAGACAAGATCGCAAGCAAACTAAATGTCCAGCTTCTACAAAACCAGGCAGACTGCCCTTTACAACCCAGTGTGGCGGCACCCTTAAGAACAAGGAAGCTGGGGCACCTGGATCGCTCAGGGGGTTAAAGCTTCTGCCTTCGGCTCGGGTCATGATCCCAGGGTCCTGGGATCAAGCCCCCACATCGGGCTCTCTGCTCAGCAGGGAGTCTGCTTCCTCCTCTCTCTCCCTGCCTCTCTGCCTACTTGCAATCTCTGTCAAATAAATAAATAAATCTTAAAAAAAAAAAAGATCAAGGAAGCTTTTCAAGTCCTGATGCAGAAGGATCTCCTGATTTATGATGCAGTGTGGCAAAATCGAGCCGCTGAATGACAGGTCACACACGCTGCCAGAAAAAGGACAAAAGGACAGACATGTATTTGCTTTTGAATGGACCTTGGAAATATGGGCGAGTGACTGAGGTGGGGAAACTCAATGGTGCCTAGCCCAGCGGGAGACGCCAGTGAATGAAGTCTCTCTCCCTTTTGCCCCTTGGCTCCTGTAAATCCACTCCCACTAAACAAACAAGAGCACTGACATTACAGACCCAGTTCTCTGGGTTCCTTCTACCGGGGCAGGTTGCAGGCCCCTGGCCGCTGGCCCGGCTGGGAGCGGAGTGGGAGTCAGTCTTACTCTCCCTTTACTGTTCACGCAGTCCGGGAGTTTGTCCTGCCACCCCCACCAGGGCAGGACTCATGTATAATGGATCTTGGGGTTCAATGGGTTTCAGCAAACACTTCTTGACACCCACAAGCCTGATACGGTGCTCAATCCCGGGGAACAAACCTGGGTTGGTCCTGCTGGGAGTGTGGCCCTTGCCTCGGGGGAGCTCGGCGGGAAGGGGACGTGGACACACAGGAATTGCCATCTTAGTCAGTGAGGGGCGACAGGACCATGCACAGGGCAAACCCAGTACAGAGGGGAAGGCGGGGAGGGCTGGAGCCGCCAGGGAGGACTTCTCTGAAAACCTGAAGTCGGACCGGGGGTTAGAAGGCTGCAAAGAATTTTCCTAGAACAGGCAAACGACATAGTGGGTTCTGAGAGATACAGGGCTGCACCCCAGTGGATGGGAGGTGGGTCGGAGATGAGGATGGCCGGTGGTGGGATGAAGCGGGAGGAGGGCAGGCCTCCTGAGCAGGAGCTTTGAATGGATTTTTGTCCCGCAGGCAGCAGAGAAGTAATGGCTTTGCGGCTAGAATGGAAGGAGCCCCAGAGCTCTGCGCATGGAGGGCTTGCAAGTGTGCCAGGCTGATCGGGTTAATTCAGTGGCCAGGACGGGCCTTATTCACAAACACCTGCAGAGCGAGTTGCCCTCTATTCCACCCCCCAGCCTTGCAACCTTAATAAGCAGAACCCTTCCCAGAGGCGAGCCACCTGGGGAGCCCGAGTGTGCGCCCAGCCACGGGCTCTGTCTGCCTGCGGGGCCGGTGTCCAAGCCTGCTTCCTGCAGGTTTGCTGCCCCCGTCCGCCTCCGCTTCCCCCTTCCGTCCTTCTCCTCCACCTGGAGAACCCCATACCTCCCTGGGTGCCCGCCAGGCCCGCCTTCTTGGGCTGGGGCTCATCTCTGGGCTGCGCGAACGTCGTTGGGGACACGGAAGCCACCGCACCCTCTGACCGCTGGGCCTCCCGGGGGCGGGGTCGCGCCCGTTATTAGCGCATCCACTCTCCTTCCTCCTCAGAGGGCGCGTTCGTCGTCAGGCAGGATGGGTCTCTACCACATCCGCGTGTCCACCGGCTCCTCGCTGTGCGCGGGCTCCAACAACCGGGTGGAGCTGTGGCTGGTGGGAGAGCACGGGGAGGCGACGATCAGGACGAGCCTGAGGCCAGCGCGAGGCCAGGTGAGTCGCGGGGCCTGGGCTGGAGGCTCTGGGGCCGGGCCGGGGCGCACGGGGCGCGCTCGGGACGTGTCCCCGCGCCCGGCCTCCTCGGGACCGACGCGCTGCTCACGGGCCCGGCCTGGCGCGGAATCGGCCTTCCCTCGAGCGGGCCGCCTGTCCTCCCGGGTCCTTTATTGCCCAAAGCTGCCGTTTCGAGTCCTCTCCCGCGTTGCTAGGTGTCCGGCCCGCCCCGGGCGGGGGTGGGGGCGCCAGAGGACCGGGAGCGGGGAAGAAGCCCGGAGATGACAGCACCCAAGGGCCGACGCACTTCCCCGCGGCCGTCGCACCTACCTGGTTCTCGCCCCGATCCCGACTCCCCAGTTCTCATCGCCTGTCCGGCTATCCCCAAGCCTCCCCCCACCCCCAGATGCTGCGGTCTGTCCCTCGGACGCTTCCCAGCCCTCAGCCCTCCCCTCTCGGCCCCCACCCCGGGGGTCGCTCGCGCTTCTCCGTCTCTGCCTCTAGCCGGAATCTGGCGCGGTCCGTTCTGTCTCCTGGACCCCTCGGGCCTCTGCGCCCAGAGCTCTCCCCGCACCGCCCCCTAACCCATCAGGCCGCTTGAACCGGGTCACCTTCACCCTCCCCACCGCCTCGCCGCTTCCGCGCGGCCCTTCCCAGCCCTTTTGGGGTTTGTTCCAAACAGTCCCACCTCCAAACGTGCCCCGCGTGTTCTCGGGACCAATCCCAAGCCCCTGGCTGACCTTCGAGACTTCACGAAGTGCTCGCGCCTCGTCCGCAGCTCTCTCCCCTGCGCCCCAGCTCCCCGACGCCGCCCAGCCCTCCTCGGGCCCCGTCTCCCCGAGCCTCTGGCCTGCACGCCTCCCCGCCTTTCCCTCCCTCGGCCCGGCCGAGCGCTGCCTCCTGAAGGGGTCCCCGGACGGCCAGTCCCGCGGGAGGCCTGCCGGGCCGTGGGCTGTCCGGCACAGCCTGCCGCCTGCTCGGCCCCGCGTCTCCCCACGCCCCGGTGCTCTCTCTCCCCGCGCGGCGCTGTGCACTGGTAGGGTCCTCAGAGAGGAAGAAGCGAAGGAAGGAGCGCGCCTCCCGGTATTCCCGCCCGATGTTCCCTCCTCCCGCCTCACCCCGACGCACCTGCGTTCTGCGCGCCCCCTGCTCCTTCGGGCTCCTTCAGCGCGCCTTTCCAGAAGCTGCCGGACGGGCGTCCCGCGGGAGCAGGGCTCGGCCCAAAGGCCCCGTCCCGCGCGCCCCGCCGACACCGAGCGCCTTGTGCCGCCCGCAGGAGATGGAATTCAAGGCGGACGTGCAGGAGTACCTGGGGCGGCTGCTGTTCGTCAAAGTGCACAAGCAGCACTTCTTCCAGGACGACGCTTGGTTCTGCAACTGGATCTGCGTGCAGGGCCCCGGGGCCGGCGGGGAAGAATTCAGGTTCCCGTGCTACCGCTGGGTGGAGGGCAGTGGCGTCCTGAGCCTCCCGGAGGGCACCGGTGAGCGCCGGGAGGGGGGGGTGGGGTGGTGTGTGTGCTGCGGAGCCAGGAGGAGGGATGTGGAGGGGGCCGGTTGCCAGGGCTGCTGCGGGAGGCCAGGATGATGAAGGGTCAGGGCCCGCAGAGGAGGTGCCCTTGGCGGGGGCCGGGAGAGGCTCTCAGGAGAGGCCTCCCCGCCCCTTCCTCCCTACCTCTAGGCTGGACCGTGGGAGACGACCCTCAGGGCCTGTTCAAGCAGCACAGGGAGCAGGAGCTGGAAGAGAGGAAGAAGCTGTACCGGTCAGCGCTCCTCACCCCCCCCCCCCCCCGCCCCCGCGGGGCCCTGCTGACCCTTCGCTAAGACCAACATCTGCTTTTACTTCTGGGCCACAGATGGGGCAACTGGAAAGATGGGCTAATCCTGAATGTGGCTGGGGCCACCATCAATGACCTCCCTGTGGACGAGCGGTTTCTGGAAGACAAGAGGATTGATTTTGAAGCCTCCCTGGCCAGGGGGTGAGAACAAGGGGGGGCTGGGCCCCAGGGAAGTGTTCTGGTACATGGGGCTGGGCTGGCCTAAGGTGGGTGCCTGTGGTTATCCAACTCTCAGCACAACTCAAACTCTGTGCTTCTTTCCCGAAGGCTGGCAGACTTGGCCATCAAAGACTCTTTAAATGTTCTGACTTGCTGGAATGATCTGGATGACTTTAACCGGATTTTCTGGTGTGGCCAGAGCAAACTGGCTGGTCAGTACCCCCCGCCCCCAGCCCCAGTGCTTCTCCCAGGATCCCCCCCAGAGCCCCCAGCCAGGGAGCCAGGGCCGGGAGACCAGAGGCCTGGGTCCCTCGAGAAGTGTGGGGTGAGGTGGGGATGGTTCGGTGGGGGCGCTCCGACCCACAGAGCTCTCCACACCCGCCCTCTGCAGTGAAGGTCCGGGACTCCTGGCGAGAGGACGCCTTATTCGGGTACCAGTTCCTCAACGGAGCTAACCCCATGCTGCTGAGGCGCTCAAAGCAACTTCCCGCCCGCCTGATGTTCCCCCCGGGGATGGAGGAGCTGAAGGTCCAGCTGGAGACGGAGCTCCAGGTGCAGACACGGGCACCCTAAAGGGGCCACGCAGGGAGATGGGCATGGGGTCCGCTGTGGGCCCAGCTTCCTGCTGGATGTCAGGGAGGGGTGTGCCGGGAGAAATCAGGTGATCGTGAGAAATGCGACCACGTGCTTTCCTCCCTCCTGTGAGTGAGAGCGGCAAACCAGGGTGGGGGGTTGGGGGGGAGTGTCGTGTTGACCGAGACAGATTCGAAATGACAGCAGCCCATGCCCTCCCCTCCCAACCCCCCCATGCAGAGAGGCACTCTGTTCGAGGTGGACTTCTCGCTCCTGGACGGCATCAAGGCCAATGTCATCTTGTGCAGCCAGCAGTACCTGGCTGCCCCTCTGGTCATGCTGAAGCTGCAGCCTGATGGGAAACTCTTGCCCATGGCCATCCAGGTGAGAGGACCCTGGGTTCTGCTCCCAGGGGCCGAGCTCCCGCTCCCCAAGTTCCTGCTCAGGGCAGAGGCCTAAGGTGCCCGGGAGGAAATGGGAAAGAAAGGAGGAAAGTTGGGGTCTGGTTGCAGAGACAGAGCAGGCGAATCTGAGGAAACGAGGGAGCAGAGGGAGCCTCTGAGGACAGAGCGGTCTGGGAGGGCCCTTTCGGAGGCTGCTGTGCCCGCACCTGCTTCGGGACGGGGCAGAGAAGGGGGATGCTGGATCCCGGGACTAGGGTGATGGGTTCACTGACTGCCCAGCGCGGAGGTGAAGATGGGCTCGGGTGTGGGGAGCAGCTGTGGTGCTGAGGGCAATTAGACTGGCCGGGGTTCAGGGAGGGAGGAGGAGGAGTCAGGTGAGGCTCCTGCAGAAATGGGACAAATAGGGAGGAGAAGTGACCACTGAGGACCGGGGGCACAGCCAGCCGTGCGGAGGCAGGGTTGCGAGAGTGTGGGCTAGAGGAAGCAGAGGGTTTGAATCCCGTCCACACTGCGGGCAGCAAAAGGGAAGTGAGGTTGGAGGAGGCCGGGGGGAGCAGTTTCTGCGGAAGGCTGCGGGGCTGGGGGGGGATAGGGGAGGCAGGTGAGGAGTAGCGCCCACCGGGGAGTAGCAGCGTCTGGTGGGCAAGGGATGCAAGGGAGGGGACGTGGGGGCGCCTGGCACTCATCCCACTCTCTGGTCCCCACTCCAGCTCCAGCTGCCTCACGTGGGATCCCCTCCACCACTGCTTTTCCTGCCCACGGACCCCCCGATGACCTGGCTGCTGGCCAAGTGCTGGGTCCGCAGCTCCGACTTCCAGATGCACGAGCTGCAGTCCCACCTTCTGCGGGGACACTTGATGGCTGAGGTCATCACCGTAGCCACCATGAGGTGCCTTCCCTCCATACACCCTGTCTTCAAGGTAGCTTCTTACTCCTTCCCGCCCCGTGGCATTGTTCTGCCACTGGAGACCCTCCCTGGGGACCCTGAGGGTGAGGAGAGCCAGCCAGGAAAGACGAGCGAGCTGGGAGCCCGCTGTGCCTTCTGTGCCTTCGCGTGTCCTCTCAAGGAGGCGAGAATGAGTCATCGGCTGGGTGAAGGGTGCAAAGTCTTACTCTTCTCCAAGCACAGACATACACACGTGGTATAAACAGAACATGCCCACAAACGGGGACTCCAACCAGATGGGACCATACAAATAGCATCAAGTATTTTTCCTGCCCGTTTTGAAGAGTCCTAAACTAGTGACCTGTAGGCCAGCTTGGGGGCTCGGGAGGATAGTAGCCCCGCTCCCTGCAGATGAGGACACCCACCCACGCACTTGTTTTCTTGGCGTCTTCCCGTAGGGCACGAGCCAGTCCAGATGCCGGGGAGAAGCAAGACAGCCAATGTCCCAATCTTTGGGTTTTTCATTTCCGTTACGGGCTAACAGGCAGTAATGGAGGTACTGGAGGTCAACCGTGCTAAGTACTACGCAGAGAAGCAGGCCAGGGTGATGGGAGAGTGAGTTAAGTTGGGTGACCAGGAGAGGCTCCTTTGAGAACGCGACTACAAGGAGCCAGCTTCGAGATGGTCAAGGCACAGGGATCAGCCAGTGCAAAGGTCCTGTGGCTGGAACAAGCTTGGCATGTTTGAGGGACAGAAAGAAGGTGAGTGGAAGGGACAGAGGGGAAAGGGTAGGAGATGAAGTTCTTGAGGCAGGCAGTTTAGACCCTGCATTCTCAGTGGGGGGCCATTATGCCCCCCCCCAAGGAGGTAAAAGTGCTTCTGGGGAGGCAAAAAATTACTATTTTTATGTATAAAGCATATATATACATATAGTACCTGATAGACACAGTATAGCAGTAACGTTAAAATTTCAGGGAGGAATTTTATCTAAAAATGTGTATCACATATGAATGTATAAATCCTATATATATATGACTCGGAAAAGGCCACTTAGAGGCTGATAACGAAACAGACGAGAAACTGAGCTCAACCTTGCACAGTCTTACACGAACAGAAAAGGAGGATGATTTCTTTGAGTTATCAGAGAGCAGTAAGTCAGCGGCGTCCGGGGGGCCACCGAGCTCATGTCTGTGCTATTCCCGCACCGCTGGCCTCTTCCCGCTCCTTAGCCGTGTTCCTTCCTGGCAGGGACTCGGCCGTCTCTTCTGACTCTGCCCTTCCCTGCTCCTGTCCCCACAGCTCATCATTCCCCACCTGCGTTACACCTTGGAAATTAACGTCCGGGCCCGGAACGGGCTCGTCTCTGACATGGGAGTCTTCG
Organism: Mustela lutreola; assembly: GCF_030435805.1. NCBI lineage: Eukaryota > Metazoa > Chordata > Mammalia > Carnivora > Mustelidae > Mustela > Mustela lutreola. Next base: position 59,443,673 of record NC_081304.1, on the reverse strand, counting down.
ACCAGGTACGAGGAGACCAGGGGCATCGCGGGGCTCACCCCTCCCTCCGGTTCTGGCCTCGGGCAGGCTGATGGGCCTGACCCTGCCTGGTCCTCGCCCCCCCAGGTGGTGAGCACAGGTGGCGGAGGCCACGTGGAGCTGCTGCAGCGGGCGGGCGCCTTCCTCACCTACCGCTCCTTCTGCCCCCCCGACGACCTGGCTGACCGGGGGCTCCTGGGAGTGCAGTCATCCTTCTATGCCCAAGATGCCCTGAGGCTCTGGGAAATCCTAGCTCGGTGAGGAGGGGGAAGGCAGGGCTGGGGAGGGGATGCTAGGACAGGAGGTCCTGGTCTGGGCTGGGGGGCTGGGGCCCCGGACCCGGCGAGGCGGTGGGGAGGAATCCGGGGCTGTGAGGCTCCCAGTGAGCTTGGGCTCTCGGACTGTCGGGGGGCAGCTACGTGCAGGGTATCGTGCATCTCCACTACAAGACGGACGAGGCCGTGAGGGACGATCTGGAGCTGCAGTCCTGGTGTCGGGAGATCACGGAGGTCGGGCTGCTCGGGGCCCAGGACCGAGGTACGATTAGCCCCACCTGGGGTCTCCCATGAGAGATCGTTCCCCTGGGAACCTCACCAGAATCCTCTTGTGCCTCTGTGCCATCTTTCAGAAGCATCTCTAACCCTATGAAAACGCCCGAAGGCCTTCCCAGATTCCTTTGCTGTCAGCTAGAGACAGGACCCCATCCTCTGCCCCAAGAGCCCCTCTAGTTCCAGAGGCAGTGGGAACACTGGTCACCCGTGAATGTCTCACAACCAGCTCCCTGAGAAAACGAAACAAAACACAGTGAAAGCCTGAATCGTAGGACTTGCCCATCGGCGTGGTTCGCCGTGCCCCACGGGTGTGACCCTCCCAGCAGCCCCCCCCCCCCACCAATCCGACCCAGTCTGCGGTCAGCACCACAGATCCTGAGGGCACCCACAGTGCCCTCCTCACCCCTGTCCTCTCCCCGCTCTGCCCTGTGTCTGAGCCGAGCTTCTGTCCCCGGCCCCGCAGCCACTAACTTCCCGGAACCCCTTGCAGGCTTCCCCAACTCCCTGCAGTCCCGGGACCAGATGAGCCACTTTCTCACCATGTGCATATTTACCTGCACCGGCCAGCACTCTTCCACGCACCTGGGTCAGGTACTCACCACAGGGGGCTGCTGGGGATTTGCACCTGCAGCGGAGGTGGGGCTGGGGGCAGGTGGGCTAAGGGCTTTCCGTGCTTTGCCGGCACTGACTCTGCATATCTGCCCCTCCCCAGCTGGACTGGTACTCCTGGGTCCCTAACACGCCCTGCACCATGCGGATGCCCCCGCCGACCACCAAGGACGTGACCCTGGAGACAGTGATGGCAACACTGCCCAACTTCCATCAGGCCTCCCTGCAGATGTCCATCGTCTGGCAGCTGGGCCGACGCCAGCCCGTGATGGTGCGGGGATGGGGTGGGGGCTGCCCTGAGGGCTTCCAGGAAGGGGCGGCTGCAACAAGCGAGGCCCGAGAGGGTCCTGGGCTCTCAGCTGCCTTTCTCTCTCCACCCAGGTGGCTCTGGGCCAGCACCAGGAGGAATATTTTTCAGGTCCCGGACCCAAGGCTGTGCTGAAGAAGTTCAGGGAGGAGCTGGCTGTCCTGGAGAAGGAAATCAAGACCCGGAATGAAAAGCTGGACATGCCCTACGAGTACCTACTGCCCAGCCTGGTGGAAAACAGTGTGGCCATCTGAGCGCCTCCCCACTCCACCAAGCCAAGCACCACCCCTTGGTGTTTGTGGTCCCGCCCCCCTCTGACCCCCAGCCACCCCGCCCTGGGGAGAGTTCCTTTTCCATGGTCTGTGGCCACATTTTATTTTAGATTCTGCCTGCTGCCTCCTGCATCATTTGGGTCCATGCCCCCCGCCCTGGGGCAGATAATAGCCACGTTTATGTAAACTGTTTCAAGAGTAGGATAGGATGTCCACACAGGTCACTCTGCCTTGTCCATGAGCCAAATACGATTTTGAAACAAAATTGGGCTTAAATGGCAACAAAAAGATACATTAGGCAACAAAAGAAAAGAAGTTAGAACAAACTATCCGAAAGCAAATATTGGCCAAAGAATGTAGCACATCTTTGTGACTGGTCAGGCTTTATCCCCCGTCCTGAAGGCAGATCCCATACAGCAAAGCACTCACAGCAGTCCTCAAGATTTCTGTCTTGTGGCTCACGTAGAGAGTGAAAATGGAAGAAAACGGGGGCGTCCATATCTATAACCCATTTGCAGTTCCCCAAGTTAGAAAGTTCCAAATTGAAGTAATTAACCAGAGGGGCACCTGGGTAGCTGCCTTTGGCTCAGGTCATGATCCCGGCGTCCTGGGATCCAATCCTGCATCGGGTTTCCTGCTCAACGGGGAGTCTGCTTCTCCCTCTGCCCCTCCCTCTGCTCATGCTCCTGCTCTCTCTCTCTCTCAAATAAATGCATATATAAAATCTCTCTCTCTCTCTCTTTTTTTTTTTTTTTTTGAGTTGTGGACAAAATCTTTTATTAGTTTCTAGTTTACAGGCCTCATCAGTGCCTTTGGTAGTACTATTAAGAGACCATTTTACCTAGCTTACAACTAAATGACAAAAATTTTCAATTGCAGTCATTTCTCACCTAGGGCTGCCAAGTTATAGGATACATTTCACATAGAATCATTTGCCTTATAAAACACAAGGTGTCCTGTGTGCTTTTTTGCCATACTCAAAGCAGCCTGAAAAAGTTCCCCTTCCTGGGGGTTGGGAGGAAAGCCTATTCAAGGACCAAATAAGATCCTGACAGAACTCATGTTCAAACGGTCAAGATTCACAGTTGCTTTATCAAATGCACCAGTGTTCCAAGAGATTTGCTGGCTATCTAAAGCCAAGAATTAAGGATGCCTGGGGGTCTCAGTCGGTTGAGCATCTGCCTTCAGTTCAGGTCATGATCCCAGAGTCATGGGATTAAGTCCCCCATCTGGCTCCTTGCTCAACACTTTCCCCCTGCTCATGATCCGCCCCCCTCCTGCTCTATCTCAAATAAATAAATAAAATCTTAAAAAAAAAAAAAACAAAGCTTACCATACACTCCAGTCCTCTCATTAGGTGAACTTTTTGCCAAACTTTGTGTTGAATCCCCAGTGCAGTAATATTCCCTCTTCCCCTAACGTTGATCTTTAAAGATGAAAATTCTTATAGGAAGTGGATTTCTAGTCCTTAAGTGACAGTAAACAACTTCCAGTAGATTTTCTTTTCCCACAATCTAGATAAAGTAACTCTACCATTAAATAAAATAATGCTATTGAATGCCTCACCTTTTAAGGTATATATATATACATACATATAATACTAATATACATACATATATGTATGTATATATATATACACACACATTTATTATTATTATTATTATTTTATTTTATTAACTTATTTAATATATATACATATATATGTATATATGTATATATATGCATTCAATAGCATTATTTTATTTAATTAATTTATTTAATATATATACATATATATGTGTATATATATGAAATTTGATTTATTTATTTGAGAGAGAGAGAGCGCACAAGCGGGGAGAGCAGAAGGCAGAGGGAGAGGAAGAAGCAGGCTCTCTGCTGACCAACGAGCCTGATGCAGGGCTTGATTCCAGGACCCAGGGATCATGATCTGAGCCAAAGACGCCTGTCTTTGGGTCAACCAGCTGAGCCACCCAGGTGCCCTATTTCAATATTTATAAATATGACAATGCATTCTACTAACTGGGAAATGAAAATGTGATAATCTATCAAGTTTACTCCACAGTGATATGATACACATTTTCTATGCAACATGTTGACTTTGTGTTACAGAATTTAACCTGTTTTATGAACTATCTTGTGGTGTTATTCTTTGCTTATCTGTTCTATGAGAAGATGTGTCGCACCGACAGACCCCCTTTTCCCATAGGTTTTACTCTGTACTTGAACAGAGCTTCTTTCCCTGAGACAAGGTGAAAAAACTCAAGGCCCCACCCGGGAAAAGAAATGTTAACCCGATTTCAGTTTCAGCATATTTTAACACCAGAAATAGGGTCTGTGCAACTTCTACCTGAACCATACTATATGAGGTTATGGTGTTAACCAAAAGAAGACAGGGGTTTCTCATTAAACTTTTGTTTTAATGGGTCTCAGAATTCTGTGACAGGCTTTTTTTTTTTTTTTTTTAAGATTTTATTTATTTATTTGACAGAGAACACAAGTAACAGAGAGGCAGGCAGAGAGAGAGAGAGAGAGAAGCAGGCTCTACACTGAGCAGAGAGCCCGATGCGGGGCTCGATCCCAGGGTCCTGGGATCATGACCTGGGCCGAAGGCAGAGGCTTCAACCCGCTGAGCCACCCAGGCGCCCCTGTGACAGGCTTTTGGTCAAGTTATTTCTATTAAGAAGTACTGGTTTTCACTCTGGCAAACAGTATGGTGGTTCCTCAAAAAGTTGAAAATAGAGCTACCCTACAACCCAGCAATTGCACTACTGGGTATTTACTTTAAAGATACAAACGTAATGATCCGAAGGGACACGTGCACCCGAAAGTTTATAGCAGCAGTGTCTACAATAGCCAAACTATGGGAAGAACCTGGATGTCCATCAACAGATGAATGGCTAAAGAAGAGGTGGTATATATCTACAATGGAATACTATGCAGCCATCAAAAGAAATGAAATCTTGCCATTTGCGATGATATGGGTGGAACTGGAGGATTTGATGCTGAGCAAAATAAGTCAGTCAGAGAAAGATAATTATCGTATGATCTCCCTGATATGAGGAAGTGGAGATGCAACGTGGGGGGTTTGGGGAGTAGGAAAGGGAAAAATGAAACAAGATGGGATCAGGAGGGAGACAAACCATAAGAGACTCGTAATCTCACAAAACAAACTGAGGGTTGCTGGGGGAGGGGGGAGGGAGAGGGTGGTTGGTTATGGACATTGAGGAAGGTATGTGCTATGGTGAGTGCTGTGAAGTATGTAAACCTGGTGATTCACAGACCTGTACCCCTGGGGCTAATAATACATTATATGTTAATTTTAAAAAAGTACTGGTTTTAAAAACTAATAAGGCATGCCTGGGTGGCTGAGATGGTGGAGCATCTGACCCTTGATTTCAGCTCATATCATGATCTCAGGATCCAAGTGACTGAGCCCTTCGTGAGCCACACTCAGCATGGAGCCTCCTGGAGATTCCCCCCTCCCCCTTCCCTTGCCCCTCCCCCACCCCGCCTACTCATGTGCACTCTCTCTAAGTAACAAAGCAAAACAAAACAACTAAAAGCTTAAAATTGCCACAGATGCATAAAAACAAAATGGTCCACAAAACATTCTCCTTTTTTTTTTTTTAAGATCTTATTTATTTATTTGACAGAGATCACAAGTAGGCAGAGAGGCAGGCAGAGAGAGAGAGAGAAGGAAGCAGGCTCCCTGCTGAGCAGGGAGCCCAATGCGGGGCTCGATTCCAGGACCCTGAGATCATGACCTGAGCCGAAGGCAGAGGCTTTAACCCACTGAGCCACCCAGGTGCCCCTCTCCTTTTGTTTTATGATGTGTTGTTATCATCCATCAGTTTTTCCTATTAAACTTCAATGGCCAATGACACAAGCAGTTCTGAGACCACCACGGTTAAGACCGCAGTGGTAGGTACTGGGGTTAATATCCATTTAGCCTATGAGCTTTTCCCTGCAGATGTAGTGCCTGCCCCAGCTGCCAGCCCCAGCTGCCTTCTTGTCCACTGCTTTGATGACACCCACAGCAAGCATCTCTCGCCTCTCTCATGTCACCAACAGCAAAACAACCCAGAGGAGGATACTCAGAGAAGCTCTCAACACACATAGGCTTGCCAGGAACCATATCAATCATGGCAACATCAGCAGATTTCGAGAATTGGGACCATCTTCCAGCTTTTTTCCAGAATGATCATCAGTCTCCTCCTTCAGCTCCGCAAATTTGTTAACAACATGGGCCGTGTGTCCCGCACTGGTGCATGTCCCACACTGACGGGTAGGGCCGGTTCGGGATAATCACCTGAGCCACGAAGCCAGCTGCTTCCATGGGTGGGTCACTTTTGCTGTCACCAGATACATTGCCATGACAAACATCCTTGACAGATACGCTCTTGGCATTGAAGCCCACATTGTCCCCAGGAAGAGCTTCACTCAAAGCTTCAATGGTGCGTTTCAACAGACTTTGCCTCAGTTGTAACACGGCTGGAGCACGGGTGATCACCTGGTGGATTTGAGGGTACCAGATCCACTCAGCCTATGGGGACAGAACCAGTAGCACCGATTTTGTAGACGTCCTGGAGGGGAAGAGTCAAGGCCTTGGAGGAGTCAGTGGCAGAAACGCAATCTGGAGCCTCACACAGTGCAGTTCCACCGGCATTTCCCATCTTCACAGGCGACTTTCCATCCCTCGGACACACAAGGTGTGCTGTTGGCCCTCGGCGTCAGCACGTTGTCACCATTCCAACCAGAAATTGGCACACATGCTGTGTCAGCCAGTTTTCTTCATGGAGGTGCTGACTTCCTTCACGATTTCCTCGCATCTCTCAGTAGAATCCATCCTGCGAACACCAACCGTTAGTTGGTTCACAGCCGGTGTGGAAGCCAGAAGGGCAAGGTCACGGGTCGGCCCGTCCTCGGAGACACCTGCCTGAAATTCACCGACACCAGCAGCAAGGATCAGGACAGCACGGTCAGCCCGAGACGAGCCTGCAGTCATGGTTTGGAGAGAGTCTCGGTGTCCTGGGGCGTCCGTGACGGTCGCATAGTGCTTGCTGGTCTCGGGTTTCCATAGGGAGATCTCAATGGTGACACCACGTTCACGTTCAGCTTTCAGGGCAGCCAGGACGCAGGCATAGTTGAAGGAGCCCCTCCCATCCCAGCAGCCTCTCCTCAAATTTTTTGATAGTTCTTTTATTGACCCAACCATGTTTGTAGATCAGATGGTCAGTAGTGGTAGACTTGCCCGATTCTACACGTTACACATCCAGCGATGATAATGTGGATGGCATGGCAGTCTTTTCCCTTCCCATGTTGGTTTAGGGTTAGTGATGGTTTTCATAACACTTGTCTTCTGGCAACAAACCCGTTGTGAAAAAGCAAACAAACAAACAGAAAACCCCTTTTTCTTTTTAAGTAATTTTAAAAAAGATTTTATTTATTTATTTGACAGCAGGAGAGCGAGCCAGAGAAATCACAAGCAGGGGGAGCAGCAGAGGGAGAGAGAGAGAAGCAGGCTCCCCACTGAGCAGGGAGCCAATGTGGGATTCGATCCCAGGACCCTCGGATCATGACCTGACCCAAAGGCAGATGCTTAACCCACTGAGCCACCCAGGCACCCCAACAATAAAATTTTTTTTTTAAATAAAACCCTCCTTATTTTAATGAGCGACAACAAAGGCATCAATGAAATCCAATTTCTGTATCTGATGAAAATTTTGGAAAAATAAACTTAGAAGTTTTATTTCTTAATGTGACTGTCTGTGAGTATTGAATTTACTTTATTTTGTGGGTATTTTATTTTATTTTATTATTTTTTAAGATTTTATTTATTTGCGAGAGAAAGAGAGCACAAGCGGGCAGAGGGGCAGAGGAGAGCAAGAGGGAGAAACAGACTCACCGCTGAACAGAAAGCCTGACGCGGGGCTCCATCCCAGGACCTTGGAACTATGACCCGAGCCAAAGGCAGAGGCTTAACCAACTAAGCCCCCCAGGTACCCCTTTGTGAGTATTTTATTTTTTTAAAGATTTTATTTATTTATTTGACTGACAGAGATCACAAGCATGCAGAGAGACAGGCAGAGAGAGAGGGGGAAACAGGCTCCCTGCTGAGCTGAGAGCCCGATGTGGGGCTCGATCCCAGGACCCTGAGACCATGACCCGAGCTGAAGGCAGAGGCTTTAACCTACTGAGCTCCCCAGGCACCCCTTTGTGAGTATTTTAAAGCAGAAATTCACACAACACACCAGTCCGAACCATTTCCTTTCCAAGATGAACAAAGTTGCTTCTTGCCTCTGATTGTTTCATTTGGCAGAAGACGTAGAGGCGATGCTTCATCTGATTCTTAAAGCCAGAACAGGAAATACACGGTTGAGAGGTGGGGTAGAGTTCAGTACTGGGATCTGGCAAGAGAGCGTGGCCCAGTCTCCACACCAGAAACGAGGCAGCTGGGGCGGCTGGGGAGTGGGGCACTGGGAGTCGTGGGGACAGGAAGGGAGGCCCCAGGAAGGGTGGTCTCATGAAGGTGGTGCCAGGAAATTAGGCTTGACCTTCAGGCAAGAGTTAGCTATTGAGGATTATAAATAATGATAGGATAGGGTCTTGGAAGTCCAACACAGAGACACCCCCTTTCCTTGGGAGCCAACCTCCTTCAGTCTCATTATTGGTTCCTTGTCAGATATTTTCATGTTCAGAGCTTTTCCCTCACTCCCTGACAAAGAAAACTTCAAATCCCATTGCTTTGGGGAAATGATTTTTTTTTTTTTAAATAAGCTCCAGGCCCTACATGGGGCTCGAATTTGTGATCACAAGATCAAGAGTTGCGTACTCTGATGGCTGAGGGATACTCCATTGTATATATGGACCACATCTTCTTTACCCATTCGTCTGTTGAGGAACATCTCAGTTCTTCCCGCAGTTTGGCGATTGTGGCCATGGCTGCTATGAACATTGGGGTATAGGTGGCCCTTCTTTTCACTCCATCTGTATCTTTGGGGCAAAGGAATACCCAACATTTGCATTGACATGATGAGACTGGAGGAGGTTATGCTGAGTGAAGTAAGTCAAGCAGAGAGAGTCAATTATCATACGGTTTCAGTTATTTGTGGCACTAAAGGAACAGCATGGAGGACATTAGGAGAAGGAAGGGAAAATGAAGGGTGGAAATCAGTGGGGGAGATGAACCATGAGAGACTGTGGACTCTGAGAAACAAACCGGCTTTCAGAGGGGAGGAGGGAGGGGAGGAGTGAGCCCGGTGATTGGTATCGAGGGGAGCACGGGCTGCATGGAGCTCTGAGTGTTCCACACAAACAGTGAATCACGGAACATGACATCAAAAATTGATGATGTGCTGAATGGTGACTAACATGACATAATTTAAAAAATTAAAAAAAAAAAAAAAAGAATTGCACTCTCTATCCATGGCACCATCCGAATGCCCCCGACACAGGGTTTTTACCAACAGGTTCGTGGGGAGAAAACCACAACACATGGCCCTGATGTTCTCTAAGACACGAAATCATGCCCCTTAAGTTCCAGTGAAGTCACAGAATAAAACATAAGGTCATAGTGACGCAGTGACACAGTGACATTTAGGCATCAACTTTCTGGTTTACATGGTAATTCCATCTTTGATTTTTTGCAGAGCTGCCAAAATGTTTGTCATGATGGCCACGTTGATGGCATTCCCACCAACGTGCTTTTTTTTCTTCTTTTTTCCCCAAGATTTTATGCATTTATTTGAGAGAGAGAAAGCCGGAGAGAGAGCGAGAGAGCACAGGCTGGGGGAGAGGCAGAGGGAGAAGCAGGCTCCCCACGGAACAGGACAGGGAGCCCAATGACTCGAGACTTGATCCCAGGACCCTGAGATCAGGACCTGAGCTGAAGGCAGACACTTCCCCCCCTGAGCCCCCCAGGCGTTCCATGGGTTGATTATACTGTTGTAATGAAGAGACCCAAATATGCAGCAGCAAAGCCAGGATCCCATTTCTCCTCACTGTGCCCATCAGGCTGGCATTTTGCGTCAGTTAGGGACTCTACTCCTCAAGTCAAGAGGCTGATTTTTGTCACCGTGTTTTTCTTCCATTTCATGGGATATTACACTCCTCTGTGTGACGGAGGTTGGGTTGTAAGAGTAGGAAAGAGGAAGGGAGTATGACAGCAGGGTGACTGTCGTGAACAATGCTGCATCATACACTTGAAATTTACCAAGAGTAGTTCTTAACTGTTCTCATTTGAAAAGAAGGTCACTGCCCGACATCGGCCATATCAACATTTTTCTTGGTAACTCTCCTGAGGCGAGGGAAACAAAAGCAAAAATAAACTATTGGGACCTCATCAAAATAAAAAGCTTCTGCACAGCCAAGGAAACAATCACAAAATGAAAAGGCAACCTGTGGAGTAGAAGAAGGATGGCTGTTTTTGTTGATAAAGGGCTAGAATCCAAAATGTATAAGAACGGACATAGCACAACAGCCCCAAACAAATAATCCAGGTAAACACCAGGCAGAAGACATGAACAGACTTTCTCCAAAGAAGACATCCCAATGGCCAGCAGACCCATGAAACAGTGCTCCACATCACTCAGCATCAGAGAAATGCACATCAAAATCACAACGAGGTCCCACCTCACCCCTGTCAGAAAGGCCAGAGTCAGAGCCAGAAGAACCAACAGGGGTCAGTGAGGAAGTGGAGAGAAAGGAACCATCGTGCACTATTGGTGGGAGTGCGCACTGGGGCAGCCACTGTGGAAACAGCACGGAGGCTCTTCAAAAACTTAGAGATAGAGCCGCCCTACTATCTCATAATTATACTACTAGATATCTACCCAAGAAATACAGAAACAGTAATTCAAAGGGATGCATGCACCCCTGTGTTTACTGTAGCATTATCTACAATAGGCAAGTTACGGAAGCAGATGAATGGATAACAACAATGTGATGTAGACAGAATGGAATATTACTCAGCCGTAAAAAAAGAAACCTCGCCATTTCCAATGACATGGATGGAGCTAGAGAGTGTCGTGCTAAGTGAGATAAGTCAATCAGAGACAAACAAATACCACACGAACAAAGGGGGAGAAAAAGAGAGAGGCAAGCCAAGAACTAGAGTCTTAGCTATGGAGAAGAAGCTGCTGGTCCAAAGAGGGGAGGAGGGAGAGGTGGGTTAAGCAGGTGATGGGGATAAAGTGGGGCACTTGTGATGAGCTTGTACACCTGAAACTAATATTACTGTGTGTATTAACTACTCTGGAATTAAAACCTTAATCGAAAAACCCCCTTTCTAACAGGAAAAAATAAAAACGGGTGACTATGAGGGGCTGGATATGTTAGTTAGCTCGACTGTGAAATCATTTTACAATGTGTATATATATCTAAATGTTGCATTGGATGTCTTAAATATATATAATTTTTGTTCATCAGTTATTCTGCAATAAAGTGGGGAGGAAAAAAAGAGAGAGAATATTGAGGACAGAGGGTCTAGTCTTGAGCTGCCCTGGTAATGGCAGACCTCACACCTGCCTCGTGCGCAAGAGGGCTGAGTCACGTGAGCACGCCGCACTGCAGAGGCAGCTGGGAGCTTGGGCTGGTGGGCCAGCCCGCAGCAGGCTGAGCTCTGAGTAGCCGGGAGTAAGGACGGAGTGGACCCTGCGGGACAGGGAACAGTCTTCGCTATGCACTGGTAAGTGAAAGAATTAGGACTGTCGTCTTTTTGTTTTCTGTTGTGGGTCCTTGTTTCTAAGGGTCTTTTTGGCAGAGGCATGGGATGTGTGTCCATGGAATACAGGTGAAGTCTGATCCCAGTAGCAGAGCACAGGGGAGGAATTGGGTTTTCTTGGAAAGAATGTTTCTAGCTCCGGAAGTTGGATTTCCTTTGTTTGGGAGCATTATGACTCCAATGAGTGAGTTCTCCTGAAAGGCTGCTGGACCAAGTTTAGAGTACATGGTCCTCAAGAGGGAAAGCAGTGACCTGAAAACCTGCCCTTTCTCTGTGTTGTTGCCTTCTAGGAGTATAAACAGAGATAAAGCTTCAGGTCAGGATCATGCTTTCTCTTCTGAATGTATGCATTTCCCCCTTTTCTTTCCTGAAAATAAGAGATTCCATACCATCTGCAGGTGCTGTGAAATCCATTATTTTTCATCCTGTTTCAATGTGAGGTATTACGACTCAAGACACATCCTCGAGATCCTTGAATCAAAATCCACATGAATTGAGGATCAGGGAGTGAAAATTCCAAGAAAATTCAAAGAGTCTAGGGGAGACTCCAGGTTTCCTGATGATAAAACAGTATGTTTGCCAAAGTTGTCAATTCCCCAAAGATTGGTACCATATAGACTCCATAAATAACAACAACAACAACAACAAAAAACCTTCCTTCAGAGAGCACCTTTAATTAGAGGTATTAGAAAATGAAAATATTAAAGAATTTCCATTTCGTTTAATTATAAGAAATTAATAAGTGCTTACAAAAACCTAAAATAAGAAACCCAAAAAAGTGGCCAGGCTATGTGCAGGTAGAAATAAAGCCCAAATTGACAATATTTTAAATATGAAGGTTAATAAACATAAGGGTTAATAAAGTGACTCTTTAGGCTTGACGTAAGGGATATGTCAGAAAAAAAAAATGATATCTTAAAACATCCCAGTTTTTGAAAAGAGAGCTCAGTCATTAATTATAATCTCACAAAAACACACAAACACGCTGCACATGTTGGTTAAATTAGCCTTAAAGGGACAGAGTCTTATGGTTTTCATGTTGCAAAAGCATATTTTTAAGGGAAAAATCCATAGATAAGATCAAACACTTAGTTAAAAGATAGATGTTTCACACGGAGGAGGAAAAATAAAACCCACATGTTAACTGTGCAGAACAACTGTAATTAATAAAATTTTAACTGACAGTGTTATTAAAATACACTCCTCCGTCTCTCAAGTTTTTGGATGAGTTAAAAAGAAAATTTTACTCTTCCCCACTGTGTTGTGAGCTAACGGAAAAATATGCGCATTCATATCGCACCAACTATCCGTGGTCATGAAAAGCCTTAAAGAGCACTTTGTATCGAGACCTTTACTTATGCATTTACTTATTAAAATTTTTGTATAAATCTGAGTATAGTTGACGCATAGTGTTACATTACTTCCTGGTGTGTTACGTAGTGGTTCAGGCTCTCACCTGTTATGCTCGGCTCCCCTCCCCTCTAAGCCAGCTCCCACCTGTCCCCACACAACGGTGTCACAGTATAATGGACTCTGTGTCTTCTCCTGTGCCTTTTATTCTGGTAACTTCTTCGCTCCATAATCGGGAGCCTGGGCCTCCCACTCGCCGTTGCCCTTCTTAGGCACACCCACCCCACTTTCCTTGGGCAACCATCGGTTTGCTCTCTGTGTCCAGAGGTCTGATACATGTCTTTGAATTAGTGTGTTTGTTTCCTCTGGGAAATGCCCAGTAGAGGAATTATTGGAAAGTATGGTATTTCTAGTTTTAATTTTCTTTTTTTAAAAAAAGATTTTATTTACTCATGAGAGAGTGTGCAAGAGAGCACAAGCAGGGGGAGAAGGGGGAAGCAGGCTCCCCGCTGAGCAGGGAGCCCCATGTGGGGCTCGATCCCAGGACCCGGGGATCATGATCTGAGCCGAAGGCAGGCGCTTCACCCACTGAGCCACCCGGGCGCCCCAAAGATGCCGTCATCTTTCCAACAAATGCTTATTTCAATAGCAATCGTGTCCTAGAGTGGGAAACGCACTTCCTGAAATCCCTGAAAACCATTTATGAGATCTCACACTCAAAGTGGGAGTAGTTGAATGAATGACTACTTTCTCCGAAGGCTACTATTAAAATGAAAAATCACAGAGCAGAGGAAATACTGCTCGTGTGTATTCGGCAGCCCCCTCATGTCCCTTTGAGCAATACTGGTTTTTTTAGTGAAGCCAGGAAACTCTTTTAAGAGAGCAGGTATCAACTCTGCCGACGTGTCTCTCACTCTCCATGAGGGGAGAAACTTCTGGACCCTCTCAAGGGACAGCGTGAGAGTGGGTGGGACACACTCAGTAGGACAAACCCAGTGTTTTTCTGTGCCCGGGTCTTGACATTTCCTCCCATGCAAAAGACCCAGGTTTTTATGGCATTTATACGTCCTTAATACCAAGCAGAACTGTACAGGGCGGCCTCACCCAGCAAACTGCTAGAGGCACGCGCAGACGTGTAGACCCGTGTACCAAAGTCACGATTCGGCAGAGCCCGACTTCAGCCTAGTGTCTGGTGACATTCCCTTCTCCTTGTGGATTGTTCTCAAAACCCACAGATTTATTATTTATTTATTTATTTCAGTGGGTTAAAGCCTCTGTCTTCGGCTCAGGTCATGATCCCAGGGTCCTGGGATTGAGCCGCGCATCGGGCTCTCTGCTCAGCAGGGAGCCTGCTTCTCCGTCTCCCTCTGCCTGCCTCTCTGCCTACTTGTGATCTCTGTCGGTCAAATAAATAAATAAAATCTTTAAAAATAATCCACTTCCAGGGGCGCCTGGGTGGCTCAGAGGGTTGGGGCCTCTGCCTTCGGCTCGGGTCATGATCTCAGGGTCCTGAGATCGAGCCCCGCATCGGGCTCTCTGCTCGGCAGGGAGCCTGCTTCCCTTCCTCTCTCTCTGCCTGCCTCTCTGCCTACTTGTGATCTCTGTCTGTCAAATAAATAAATAAAATCTTTAAAAAAAAAAATCCACTTCCAGAAGAGTCCTGGAATCATGTGGGCATCGATGAGCAAAATATCTTGAATTATTTCACAACGCCAACTTTCTCTTCTGGAGCCTGATTTCACGGTTACACATACGTATCTGTGCTGTATCTGGGAGGGCAGGCCGCTGAGTGCTGGGAGCCCACCCTCCTCGCCGGCTCAGGGCAGGGCCGGGTCTCGGGGAAGCATCGTTTGTTTTTCCTTGCATGGGGGGGGGGGGTCTTCGCTTGTGAGGTGGTAAGGGCAGGTCTAAGCCGGGGCGGGGCGGCCTCTCCCAGACAGGAGGGCAAGGGAGGCCCATCTCTCATGGGATGGCAGGAGCATGACTCCGTTTCTAGGACGCCCCCTTAACTTTGGAATTTCACCCACAGAATATACAGTCCTATGGACTATGCCCCGCAAGCAACAATCCAAGATAAGACATGTAGAGTGGCATATACGTGTTTTTGAGTTAAATATGTTCCCTCATGCCAGTGGGGAATGCTTCAGAGGAGCTTTGGGGTTTCTCGAAGTGCTCTCATTTCCCCGGAAAACCCATCCCAGGGCTTTTTTCCTTATCAGTCCTCTACGACGTGACCTGATAATATGCTTTCAGCGAACTCTCTGATTCTTTGCCCCACAGAATCTCTATACTTTAATTAATTTATTTATTTTGGATTCCCAGCTTGGGAGTGTTGAAAGAAGACAGGTTCTTTGCACTGGTCATGAGATGTGTTTTAATCTGTGTTGAAAACAGGGTTTTCGGTCTAGTGAGGTCCTTTTGCCTTCAAAGCCCTGGGAGAAGACTGCAGAGGCGAGATATACGAAAAGAGAGATTGCGAAAGCTCAAGGAACACCCATCCCATGTTTTCCTTTCTTTCTTTCTTTTACTTCCAGTGAGCTAATGCACAGTGTAATATTAGCTCCAGGTGCGTGATACAGAGAGTCAACAATCCTACACACCTGGTGCTCATCACACAGGCCCCGTCCCAAATCGCCATCCCCTGCATCTCTCATTCCCCATCCCCTTCTCTCTGGTGACCATCAATGTGTTCTCTAGAGTTGAGTCTATTCCTTGATTTCTCTCCCTTCTTTTCCCTTTGCTCGGTTGTCTTTGTTTCTTAAATTCCACATACGAGTGAAATAATGCAGCATTTGCCTTTCTCCGATGGACTCATTTCGCTTAGCATAATACCCTCTAGTTCCATCCAATGTTGCAAAAGGCAAGATTCCATTCTTTTCGACGACTGAGTAATATTCCATTGTGTGCACACACGACGCATCTTCTGTAAACGGACCCTTGGGCTGCTTCCATAACTCAGCCGCTGTTAGTTGATAATGCTGCGAAAACACCCGTATTTTCAAGCGTGGGCCAGAAGGGGAAACCAGCGAAGGCGGGACTGACAAGAAACAAAACAGAAAGAGGAGACTGAGGAGAGGAGGGTCTGAGGGGCACAGGTGCGTGTCCGAGTGCAGTAAATTGTGATCATTAGTAAATCGTGGACAGACTCAACTGCTCAATAAGCAAGATTTAGGCAAAGAAAGCCTTTCCAATGTAGTTTGCTGTGTGCACTTTGAATTGTTTTAATTAAAAAAAAAAAAACCATCAGATGAGCTCTGAGGGGCTCTGAGGGCATGAGCAGAGCTCACACAGTGCTGGCTGAGAGAGGCAGGTGGCCCTCCGCCCCCCACAGGGCCCGCTCGATGCCCCTCCCTCAGCAGCAGGAGATGTGGGCCTCACTCTCTAGAGAAATCGGGCTCTGGGCTCAAGAACATGCATGCACAGCTGAGGAGGGGGAGACGCAGTCCTCAGAACGGGGCGGGGTGTGACGGGAAAATCTAAAGGAAGATCCTTGAGGTCCCCATTCTGTTCCCACACCAAATGCTGGTGGCCAACAGCTTCCTTCCCTGGAAATTGTTATCTGATGAGTCTGACAATCCTGACAAAGGACCCACAAGTGAAGAAAGCCAGGTTCTCTCAAGGACACAGCAGCTTGGCAGCATAGGATGATCTGCCCCTAGGCAAGCCTCTCCCTTCCTCCCAGAACTTCCAGTCTGCTCCTCCCTGCTCCACTCCCTGGAAGGACCCCTGAGGGAAAATGCACTCGCCCCTCCTACCCAGCTGGCTGCTCCTCCTCCACCGTCCCTGCTAGCTCTAGCTCTGTAGCTGGAGCCCTGGCTGAGCTCCATCCGAGGGGAGCAGGCAGTGGCAGAGACGGTCCCCGCGGGGACCAGGATGGCCACACGAGCAAGGTACACAGTGATGTTGATGGCACAGGGAGCTCCAGAGCTGGACTGTCTTCCGAGCTCGCCCTGAGCTCATGCAAAGGGGCTCCGGGGTGGTTCTCCCACGCCAAGCACGGATTTGTTGGGGTTTAGGTCTGCTCCATGCGGGGAGGGCTGCACCCGGCAAGAGGCAGTTTCTAGGGATGGACGAACTGCCCGCCCCGCCTTGCTGGGGCGAGTGGGTGATGCATCCCAGCATTTGCCCCAAGCGCCACAGCTCGAGGGTTGGCCCTCCTCCCTTTTGCCCCTTGGGACCTCGTGGACGCATGTGTGGAAATGCCATCTGCTATGCTGACTCCCAGAGACGCACCTTTAGCACGGCCCCACCCCGGGCCCCAAAGGAGGAGACGTGACTTCCCGTAACTATCATGCTTGTGACACAGCAGGCATCCTGGACCTTGCGTGCACGAGCAAACCACTGCTCGTGCCCGGGCTCACATCTGCTGCGTCCCCGGCTCGGGCTGGCTGCCCTGGCCCTGGTGTTGCCCACGAACACGCCGTGGCTTCTCCCCTTCCCTCCCATCCCGTCGGCGACTGGTCAGCAAGTCCTGTTGCTCTTCCTTCCGCACACAGCCTCTGTCTGTCCGCACGTGTGTCCCCCCACCCCCCAGCTGCCACCTCTGTGCAAGCCTGGGCCTCTGCCTGGATCCTTTCAGGCTTCCCGAGAAGCCCCGACTTCACCTCCTGTCCCCCCGGCAGGGCCGAGGGTGCTGCTGCTGGCACCAGTCTGCCCGCGACTCCCCTTCTACGTCTCCGCCAGTGCCCAGGGCCTTCCGTCCTATTGGGGAGCTCAGGGTGCCCTGTTTCCTCTCTGAACACACTTTGCCTTGCTCTCCCCTGCTCACTCCGCTCTAGTTTCTCCTCCTCCAACCCTCCAGGCTGGCTCGGGCTGTAGGGCCTCTGGCCGTTCCCTCAACGTGGAATGTTCTCTCTCTAGATGTTTCTATGGCTCACGCCTCCTTAAGGGTTTTCCTTCAACCTCAGCCTTCCCTGAACGTCTAGGTAACATTGTATCTGCCCTCTACCATGCGCTTGCTGGAATATTGTGTACGTCCTTTATTTCCTATTTTTTTTTACTTTTTAAATTTCCTTTATTTCCTATTTTTTTACTTTTAAAAATTTTTATTTATTTATTTGACAGACAGAGATCACAAGTAGGCAGAGAGACAGGCAGAGAGAGAGGAGGAAGCAGGATCCCTGCTGAGTAGAGAGCCCCACACAGGGCTGGATCCCTGAGGAAGGTAGAGGCTTAACCCACTGAGCCACCCAGGCACCCAAAACATTTTTCTATAAGAAAAAAATGTCGAGTACCTGGCTCAGTTGATTTCGACTCAGAGCATGATCTCAGGATCCTGAGATCGAGCCTGGCATCGGGTGGGGTGGAATCTGCTTGGGAGTCTCCCTCTCCTTCTGCCCCGCCCCAGCTCGCGTGCGCATGCGCAGTCTCTCTTTCTCGAAATAAATAAATACAATCTTAAAAAAGGAAAAATGCGATTCCAGCAAACCATGTGGTTCAGCTGCGATAGCCTTCACATATCACAAGAATACAAACTCTGAATATGCTGACTGAACCCGAAGATCTGATGGGGCTACAGCGGGGGGCGGGGAGAGGAGAACTGCGCGCCCTTCTGTGCAGAAGCCTGTGAGTCTGCTAAACCCCTTCCTTACCCAGGAGGAAACCGTCGAGTGTGTGCGGCCAGCAGACCCTGTCCTCTGCTATGACAAATCTGCGCTTGCCCTCATCCCTGGAATTCTCACTCTCAGCCTTGTCCCTTTCAATTCTAGAATGTCCATAATTGGTTTTTTAATGGGTTCAAATTTCCTTGCTGACATTGGCCAGATTTTCGTTCAATTTTCGGTGTTTTCTTGACTAAATTAGTTGCTGTTATTTTAATGGTCCTAGTGCTGGCTTTTTTTTTTTTTTTTTTTTAATCTGAATCACTTTTGAGCCAAATAGGATTAGCTACTTGTTTCCTTGGATTCTGATGGTATGGCATCCAAACAATTTTTTTTATATGAATGTGGGACATTGTCTATTAAAAAGTGTCATCTGGTTCATATTGTCTTTCTCCAGAGCTCTAGAGAAGAGTCACCCTTTTCTTTTCTAGGCACGTTGTTGCTGTGTTTTGTGAGGGTCCCATGGAAATGCTTCTGGTGACACAGTCTCCTGAGAAAATCACCCTGAGCCTTTAAGAATTTTCGTTTTCAGTGAGAATGCTTATCATCTTCTTCTCCTTCTTCTTTTAAGATTTATTTGACAGAGAGAGACACAGTGACAGAGGGAACACAAGCAGGGGGAGTGGGAGAGGGAGAAGCAGGCCTCCCTCTGAGCAAGAAGCCCCAAATCCTAAAAAAATACATTAACAAATGGTGCCTCGATGTGGTTTAGCTAAACTGAGCAGAAAGTCGTGGATTAAAGCCTGTGCCCACGTTGCTGCCTGGGAAAGAAAAGTAAGATTAGCATCTCTTATGGACTGAATGTTTGGGGTCCCCCCAAATTCGTATGCAGAAACCTTCATCCCCAGCGTGATAGTATTTAGGGTGGGGTGTTTGGGAGGTAGATAGGGCTCGGGGCTGGAGGTGTCCTGAATGGGATTAATGTCCTTCTACGAGGAAGCAAGGGAGAGCTTGCGTCCTCTCCACTGCCCTCCACCCCAAGGACAAGGTGACATCTGACTACCAGGAAGAGGGATCCCACCAGGCACCAGATTTGCTGGAATCTTGGGACCTACCAGCCTTCAGAAATGTGAGAAACAGAGGTTTGTGGTTTAAGCCACTCCATCTCTGTTGCACCTGTTAAAGCAACCCGAACGAGGTCCCTACTGGGTCTTGGCGAGGCCTGCGTGCCTCTGCCGTCTGTCTACCCAACGGGGAGCAATGCTGCTAGAGAACGTGTGAGGACATCTACGGAGCTAGGAGTATTGATTAGGGTCGGTTTCACAGCCTGACAGAGATCGATAGCTCCAGGAAATAGACCTTCATTTCTCTCTCAAGGAACAGGACAGGGCAGGTGCTCCAGGTAACCTGGAAGCTTTACTCCATAAATCAAGGGCTTTGGTGTTTGCAGCCTGGTTGGGGTCAAAGCTGAGTTGTGGCCAGCAGGCGTGGAACATCACTGTCAGGTCTTAGGGCATACAGCTGGGGGCGTGAGCATAGCGGGGCCCCTCGTGGGGCGTCAAGGAGATGCGGGAGCGGCAGGCCCCAGGCTGTAGTCCGGGGCTGCTGGGGGTGTCTGGCAGGGGTGCAGGAGGCCAGGGATCCTGGGTGCATTGCCCACTCTGAGGAGCCTGCCGAGCCCGGACGTGTACAGAGAAAGTGGGCTTTGCTGCAGGCTTGTGAGCAGGGAGGTGGGTGTGGCACAAGAGGAAATAGATTTGTTGGCCAAAGTGAGGAGTTGCCCAAGGAGGCACCGCCAAGGATCCGGGGAATTCTGTGGGTTAGCGGGTCTCCAGGGATGGATGTAGGTGGCTGGAGCTTGGCAAAGGCGAGGTGGGGGGAAGACACTGGGGTGTCTGGGCAGGCGCCACCCAGGGACATGCTTGTCCACACTTGTCCATGCTCGTCCATATGTCCTACTACCTGCAGATGACAGTGGCGCTAGCATGACCAGCAGGGGAGACCTCCATGTGCCATCCCAGAGGCGACTTTCTTCACTTGGGTTCCTCCTGTGCACATGTTGGAGTACCTCCGGGTTTGCTCCAATCCCAGCTCCTCTTAGGGCGGTCAGTCCACTTCCAGGAAACAGGTGCAGAGGTCAGCCAGGTTCGCTTTTCCTGGGGCAGAGCTGCGAGGCATTTGCTCTCCCAAGTGTGGGGTCCAGTCCTCTTAGCATTTCGTCATTCCTCAGTCTTGAGGGACCGGGTGACCACAGTTGTGCCACTTCCTGCTGGAAAGGGGCATGGTGTTGGGGGTTTGGGGAATGAAACAACTTTGCACTTTGTGGAAACTATTTCCTAGCACTTGGCTTGACATGTAAGGTCTGCATGACCAAAACATGAGCTCCCTCTCTGGTTCTTTCGGGGCAGGATGGGAAAACACATTTTTAAAAAATGACATATCCAATTAATGAGACGCAGAGGACAGACAACCCAAGTCTTCGTACTCCCTGTGACATTGATCTAATCCCTTGAAGAATCCTGAAAACAGTCCCGTAAACCAATCCGTTCCTGCAAGAATTTCTGGGGAAATGTGCTGCAGCCAAGTGGTTTGCTGTCCCATTGTTATCTAAGTGAGTTTTCAGTTTTGCAGAACTGTTCATATAACACAGCAAATGGTGTCAGCAAGGACGCATACTCCACCCTGTTTGGCAAGAATATGGTCCAAAGCAACGTGATTTTCAAGCCCCACTTTGGCCAACAAATCTATTTCCTCTTGTGCCACACCTCTTGTGGGTCATGGTTGGTTTCTTGAGTTGTTTCTGCCGCTCTTTAGAAAGCAAGAAAATTATTTTTGTTGCTTGCTGGTCTTTTTTCTTTTCTTTTTTTCTTTTTTCTTCTTTTTTTTTTTTTTTTTTTTTTTGTCTTTTCTGTTTGTTATGTTACACCTTTTTGCTAGATGGCACTGGGCATATTTTCATGAAATACAGCTGAAATTTGTCTGTGAGTGGAGGCAAGTGGATTTTTTTCTCTTTGAGAAAAAGAAAGTTCCCTGCTCTTAACCACGGACACTGCCATCTTCTTAGGGGCCAAGGGGCAAGAGTGCCCCTTCTTAGGGGCTGAGTTGAGTTTTCTGGATGCATATATTTTTTTTTTTACTTCTTATCCTTGAAAGAAAAGAGACCATATAAATTTCCAAAGTTGCTAATCTCAATTCAGTAATTTCTCCCATTATTCATATAAGAGATACCCCGCCATGTGAAAACCTGTATTAATTGAGAGATGAATGATGGAGTGTTGATGATAATTCTGGGATGCCAGTGAATACTCAAGTCTTTCTGAGGATGCAAAAATAGTTGATGAAGCTGTGTGTTCCTTATTTTTTAAAAAGACTTATTTATTTTAGAAAGAGAATGCAGGTGAGCAGGGGGGAGGAGCAAAGGGAGTGGGAGAGAATCTCAAGCAAGCTCCCTGTGGAGCATGAAGTCTGACCCAAACCTCCTGAGCCAAAATCAAGAGCTAGCAGCTCAACAGACTGAGCCACCCACATGCCCCTAAGTTGTATATTCTTTAGAAAGTACAGACATAAGGGCGTCTGTGTGGCTCAGTCGGTTAAAAGTCTGCTTTCAGTTCAGGTCATGATCCCAGTGTCCTGGAATCCCTGAATCGGGCTCCTTGCTCAGTGGGAAGGCTGCTTCTCTCTCTCCTGCTCCCCCTGCTTGTGCTCTCTTTCTCTGTAAAAAAAAAAAAAAAAAAAAAAAAAAAAAAAAAAAAAAAAAAAAAAAGTACTGACATAATATTAGCAAACTGAATCCAACAATACCAAAAAGAAAATGATTCACTACAGTCAAGTGGGATGTATTCCTGGGATGCAAGGGTCATTTGATATTCACAAATTGATGTGATACATCACATCAACAAGAGAAAAAAAAAACCATATGAACATACCAACAGATGCAGAAAAGCATTCAACAGAACACATCATTCATTCATGATAAAAATGCTGAGCAACTGGGTATTGTATGTAGGTGATGAATCACTAGATGCTACTGCTAAAACCAGTATTACACTAGATATTAACCAACTAGAATCTAAATAAAAATTGGGAGGAAAAAAATCCAAATCAAGCAGACTGCAGAGTGGGGAGATTGTCTCAGCAGAAAGAGCTGGAGAACGTTTACAACTCCATCATTATCCCGCGGTAGCAGAGTGCACCAGGAGGAATGTGGGAGGGCTCCCCTCACGGTGGAGCACCTCCATCTGGTGGTGCCTCCTCTGGGCCCACCGTGGAAGAGATTCATTAAGCCAACCTGAGCCTAGATTTGCTTTGTTCCACAAAACATCAAAGGGCTCAAAGTTGTAGTAGATTCCGTGACATTTTTCAAAGCCAAGCTGCTGTGGTGAATAACTGGGCATTCTTGATACGTGGATATGAAACATGTGTACAGAGAAACGAAATAACATTACAGTTTATAAGTAGTGTAAGTGGAAAATGCAATGTCTTAAAACTCTATTTAAAATTGGCACCCAAACAAACAAATGAAAAACCCACAAAAAAATGCTCAACAAAATGTTTTTTATTAAAGATTTTATTTATTTATTTGATAGAGAGTGATCATAAGTAGGCAGAGAGGCAGGCAGAGGGAGAGGGGGAAGCAGGCTCCCCGCTGAGCAGAGAGCCTGATGTGGAACTTGATCCCAGGACCCTGAGATCATGACCTGAGCCAAAGGCAGAGACTTAACCCACTGAGCCACCCAGGTGCCCCAACAAAATAGGTTTAGAAGGAACATACCTCAATATAATGAAGGCCATATATGAAAAATCCACAGCTAATATCCTATTCAGTGGTGAAAAACAGAGCTTTTTCCCTAAACTCAGGAAAAAGACTAAGCTGTCCACTCTCACCACTTCCATTCAACATAGTACTGGAAGTCCTAGCCACAGCAATCAGACAAGAAAAAAGAAGTAAGGGTCATCCAAATTGGTAAGGAAGAAGGAAGACATTCACTACTTGCAGATAACATGACACTATATATATAAAACCCAACAGATTCCATCAAAAGCTACTAGAACTGATAAATGAATTTGTTAAGGTTCCAGGGTACAAAAGGAATACACAGAAAGTCATGGTATTTCTATACACTAATAATGAAGTAGCAGGAACAGAAGTTAAGAAAATAATCCAACTTAAAACTGCACCCAAAAGAGTAAGATATCTAGGAACAAACTTAACCAAGGAGGTGAAAGACCCGTACTCCGAAAACTATAAAACATAGATGAAAGACATTGAAGATGATAGAAACAAAAGGAAACACATCCCATGCTCATGGATTGGAAGAACAAATTTTGTTAAAATGTCCACACTACCCAAAGCAATATGCAGATTTAATCCAATCCCTGTCAAAATACCAACAGCGTTTTTCACAGAACTGGAACACACCATCCTAAAATTTGTGTGGAACCAATAGCCAAAAGCAACCTTGAAAAGGAAAAACAAAACTAGAGGCAAGACAATCTCAGATATCAAGTCATACTACAAAGCTACAGTCATCAAAACACTATGGTGCTGTCACAGAAACAGTCACATAGATCAACGGAACAGAATAGAAAGCCTAGAACTAAACCCATTCGTATATGGTCAATTAATCTTAGACAAAGGAGGCAAGAATATACAACAGGGAAAATACAGTCTCTTCAAAAAATGGTGCTAGGAAAACTGGAGAGCTCCATGTAGAACGAAACTGGAGCATTTTCTCGACCACACACAAAAATAAGTTAAATTGGATTAGGGACCTAAAAGTGAGACCTGAAACCATAAAAATCCTACAAGTGAACACAGGCAGGAAGGTCACTGACATTGGCCATAATGACTTCTCTGACAGGTACTCATAATCATGAATGGTTTTGTTGTGTTATGACGGTCACTTACATGTACTTTATAGAATTCCTAGTTGGCATGGCTCTTCCCACTAATGCAAAATTGAGGTAATGAGTGAGTCCTCTTTCTCTCCCTGGAAACTGGTCTTGAATTAAAACTCCTAGGCCCAGACAATCCTCCTTTTGTATGTGTGTTTATTAGTTGCTTTTATTGAACACCCAGGAATTTCACTTAAAGGATGTTGCCTCTTCAACTCTGGTGAGGGAGAAGCCTCTGGGTCCTCCCAGCAGACAGAGTGTGCGTGTGGGCGGGTAGGACAGTGGGGTTGCGTCTAGCCCAGCACTATTATGTACCAGACCTTTGAAGTCCTTCTGCAATCTGTCAAGAGTTTTGTACCGTCTGAACTTCCCTGCATCACCCAGCCTGACCTGCCAGAGTGGCATTGGACAGAGCCAAGTGTGGAGATCGCACCAAGTTGGGCAAATGCAGAATCTCTGTAAGCCCACACACATCAGTAGATGAGGGTTGGTGGAAAATAACTTTCCTCTTCCATGGATTGATGTCCTCCAAAATCCATTTCCATGAGCAATCTCTAGATTATTCCTGATGTAAATATGCAAATTCTGAAGTCCTGTCCGCATGTAAAATTTCTCTTCCAGAACCTGATTTTACACCTTCCACCCTTCCATTCTGATTCCCAGCTGCTGATGGGATGGGGAGTGCATCTGAGGGGAATTGCTATTATTTTTTTTTTCCTTGCACGGAGCCTTCCTCTGACAAGGCAGTAACAGCACCTCTAAGCCAAGGAGTGGCTTCTTGAGCATCTCTAACAGGCTGGATGCCAGGACCATGACATATTTTCTTGGAAACCCACCTAACGATGGAATTTCACCTAATGGGGATAGTCAGAAGATAAAATTCCTAGGAACTTTCTTTTCCAGGCAACAGCCCAACGGTCTAAATAAGATATCTACAATGACATAAAACAGTTTTTGGTACAAATGAACATTCTATTATGTAAGAGCCTTTGATAACAGAGGACTGACCAAGAGCAGCAAAGCATCTGAAACCTGGCTAGTGGTTCCTAAATGCTCCAGGCTACTCTAAAACATCAGGACAGAGACACTCCTGATTCCCCACGCTTGGGGAGACCCACTTGGTAGGGTCTACTGAGTAAGTTGACTACTGAGAGTCTTTGCTAACACTCCCATCAGGGACTTCACGGCCAACACAGTGAATCTCTGTATTTCTACCATTTGGTAAATGTTTGTTTGACTGAATGTCCTTGTCTCTGTGTTTTAGTATTTGAGCAGAAAACACAACCACGATTTGGTCTGCTCTAGGGAGGCAAAATCCGGAGCATATTAGAAGGGTTTGGGCATACCCGCGGCTTGCAAATGCTTATGATATCCTATTTGAATGAGCCAAGCCCCAGTTGCTCTAAACCAATGGTTTGCTTCAATTCATGAAATCACACGGAGCTTTCCTTTTCATGCAGGTGGGTCCCAAGAGGTAGGAGATTCTTTGTCATGGCCATAAAAAGTCTCTGAGTTGTCGTCGCCTTAAAGCCATAAATTAAGGATCTGAACTTGACACTCTTCTTCAGTTTTCCACAGGCATCACAAACAGTCCCTGGGCCCTACTATTCTGGAATTTCTAGGACTTCCCATGTTGCTCTGTATTAAAGGCAACCTTGTTCTGCACGGTCCTGGCCTTTGAAGTGCTTGCTTCCACAGACTGCAGTAAGAACTCTGTCATTTTGTCACCAGATCCTAAGAGCTTCTAGGATCTCAGCCACTAGCATATTAATGAGAATGTCACTGTCACTGGCTTCATCACCACCAAACACCCTGTATTCTCCCAAGCACTGGTGGTTTGCAACATGCTCTCCACTCTTAATTTCTACCCGTGCTGCGTTTTTTTTTCCCCCCAAGCAAAGATACCAACTCCTGCCAACTCAAGCAAGTCTATGGTATAATCTCAAAGCAACGAGCAGAATGGTGTCATTTAGACATTAGTCTGGTCGCGTTGCTTCTCTGCCAAAGACTTCACTGGGACTCCTGCCCACAAAGATGTCCTTTTGAGATGAAAACATCTGATTTGGTCTGCCCCAGGAGAACAACCGATGCTCAATTCGGAAGTGAAAACGTCCAGTTCAGTTCAGGTCACCGTGACCAGTTACCGCGAAGGGTGTGCGCTCCCACTTGCAACACAGCCCGTGATCAGCATTCAAGATCTGCTCTCATGGCAACTTTC
Organism: Mustela lutreola; assembly: GCF_030435805.1. Lineage (NCBI taxonomy): Eukaryota > Metazoa > Chordata > Mammalia > Carnivora > Mustelidae > Mustela > Mustela lutreola. The sequence continues at coordinate 59,417,192 of NC_081304.1, read as the reverse complement.
CAGTGAACAGGACAGTATTGTTCTCTGTAACCACCATGCTGTGCACTGAGACCCAGAATGTACTCACCTTCTGTCTGGAAGTTTGTCCTTCTGGACCAACCTCTCCCAACTCTCCCCACCTCAAAACCCTGGTAACCACTACTCTAGTCTTCATTTCTGAGTTGTTGTTGTTGTTGTTTTTTAAGATTCTATTTATTTGAGATAGAGCAAGAGGAAGTGATCGAGAGAGCACAGACGGCTGGGCAGAGGGAGAGTAGAATTAGGCTCCCGGCCAAGAGGAGAGCCCAATGTGGGACTCGACCTGAGGACCCCAGGATCATGACCTGAGCCAGAAGCAGACACTTAACCCACTGAGCCACCCAGGTGCCCCATTTATTGTTTTTATTTAACAAAATTTTTTTTATTTTTTAAAAGATTTTATTTATTTATTTGACAGAGACAGATCACAGGTAGGCAGAGAGGCAGCACAGAGAGAGGGGGAGGTAGACTCCCTGCTGAGCAGAGAGCCTGATGTGGGGCTCGATCCCAGGACCCTGAGACCATGACCTGAGCTGAAGGCAGAGGCTTAATCCTCTGAGCCACCCAGGCGCCCCTTTATTTTTAAATTTAAGACTATTTCATTTAATGTAATGTCTTCTAGGACCATTTTTCATGGTGGAGTAATATTCCCTTGTGTGTATGTGTACACACATGTGTGTGGTGTACACACTCTCTTCCTGTATTTCTATGTTTCTGTTTGGAACCTTTCCTTTCTGCCTGAAAAAGTCCTGCTTTTGAGCAGATAGCAAGGAACTGTTTTTATTTGTCTGAAGATTACTTTGTATTTTTTTTTTTTGAAGGATATTGTTCCTTGGTATAGACTTGGAGGTGGGAGTTATTTCCTCCTAGCAATTTAGAGATGCCCCTCTGTTGTCTCCTGGCTTCCATGGCTTCTGCTGAGACACAGAGAAGACAGCCCTGCTCTCGCCACTTTGGCTGTGTGCCTCTTTCCCTCTCAGGCTGCTTTTATTTGTCTCTGTTTTCTGGGGTTTTCACTATTGTGAAAGCACTATTGTGCTTGGACGAGTTCCCTTTGCACTGACCCTGCTGGGGCTCACAGAGGCTCTTGGATCTGTGGGTTGATGTCTTTGATCAGCTTTGGAAACATATTGTCCTTCTGTATAATTCTCTTTTCTGCTCAGATTCTACGTGCCAGACCAAGTGTGTTCAGTATACTTATGCCCTTTGTTTTTTTGTTTTTAATTCTTTCTCTACTTCTGTGTGGCTATTGTCTCTATACCTGTCTCTGGTTTATTAACCCAGTTTTCTGCTGCTTTTTTTTTTTTTTTTTTTTTTGCTGTGAATCCACTGACTGAAATCTTCTCTGAGCTACTGCAGTGCTTGGTGCTACATTTTCAGTTAAATTTATTTTTATTGATTACAGTCCTGTGGTGAAAATTTTAAATCATTTACTTATTTTCTTAATCTCTTCCTCCATTCCTGCATTAATCTGCTATTTTACAGACTTTATGTTGGTAATTTGAATCTGTATCATTTGAGATTCTTTTCCTTTGACTTATTTTCCTTTGGCACTTTTGTCTATGGTCCTGTCTCTTGGCTTGACTAGTACTTTTTGACTGAATGCTGGAAAAGGTGTATAAGCATTGTAGAGGCCCCAGCTGTCCTCCTCTAGAGAAGGCCTGCCTTTCCCCCTGCCAGCTAGATTGCTCCAAACTGTATTTTAGAATACGCGATAATCATGCGGTTTGAACTTGGTCAAGTACCTCTTATCACTCTTCTTTTGAGAGTAGCTGCAAGAATTCACAGTGTTGCAGATGCAATTTCGGTTAAAAGTCCCTTCGTTAGTGTTCATTGCCATTTTAGCTTCCGGGAGGCTCGCACAACACCTATCCAGAGAGAAGTTCTTTACATCGTGAGAGTTTCGAGCTATCTGAAAAGCATTAGACCACCTACTTATCTTTTTAAAAAAATTATTTATTTATTTATTTGACAGAGATCACAAGTAGGCAGAAGGGCAGGCAGACAGAGAGGAAGGGAAGCAGGCTCCCCACTGAACAGAGAGCCCGACGCAGGGCTCCACTCCAGGACCCTGAGATAGTAACCCAGGCAGAAGCCCGACCCACTGAGCCTCCCAGGCACCCTGACACCTACTTCATCTCAAATGGAGTGCCTCTTGTGGTCCTTGAGGAGGAGAAAGAATTTGGAAACTGTCACAGCTGGGGGTGGGGCGCCCTCTGCCTGTGTAGATGCCACGCATCTTCAAGCATTCTGTCCACCCTGGGTGTTGGATAGCCACCTGCTGGCTATGACTTAGAACTTTCCATTTCTTAGTGGTTTATAGTTTATGTGTGTCTGTATTAGGAAGGCGATTCTTTGTTTGAAAAAGAAATCCCAACTTTGGAGGGCAATCTGACTGCAAGCTCTGTCCCCACGTTGATCACTAGGGTTAATTGGGCTGATGTGGCTGGCTAGACAGTGTCTCCATCGTCCCTCGCTGCTCCACGTGGCGAGGACACCTGCCTTGACAGAGGAGGAGTGCTTCTCTATCGAGTGTTTACAGGTGGCTGCGCTCCCCTCCTAGGACCTCCAGACAAGCCCTCGTGGACCACTTGTAGGAAAAGGTAGGGTAGTCAAGCTTCCATAACTCCAGACACACAGTCAGATGAGGCTCGTGTCTTTCTTAAAAACACATGCGCCCCTCACCCCAGCCTTCTGACTTCAGGAAAAGTATGATCTACAATTATGAGTGTTTCATTAAAGAATATTGAAACACTGGCCTCTCTCTCTTCCTGGCAAGATTCCATATTACAGGGAAAAAATTAATTTCAAAGCAAATATATTTCTCAGTTCCTCTGTACAAGAAGCAATTGTTTTTTTTTTTTCTTTTAGAAAGAGAAGACTTTTCCCTCCCTGATATCAAAATGATACCAAAAAGAAGTCATCTTTTACTCTCTTCTTCATGGACATTAAGGAGCCCCTGTAAGTTGTTTCAGATTCGTGATGCTCACAGATGCATATCAGTTAATATAAAAACACCCAATAGTAAGCTCATTCAGCAGTTCTTAAAGGAGCTTTGTTTACATGCAAATCTTAGAACAGCCCAGTTGGTCTTGAAGGTTCAAGATGAACAACTTAAGATTCATTCTCCTCCTTCGGGAGAAGCAGAAGTGACTCTGTTGGTGTTGAAAGCGTAAACAAAGCCCATAGCTTTGCTTTCGCGCTGAGTTGAGAACTTGGCCCGAGACGGCCCTCCACCTCTCCCACCCCGTGCCTCTCCCAGTCCTGGTGCATCCTTGGGGCTTGCTCTCTCAGGCTGGGGCACAGCTCCCTGGGCAGGGCTCAGCAGACCCTCAGAGCTTACCCGGAGTGGGGAGGCTTCACCTCAGATGGCTCAGAGAGGACACCTGTGGCGGAGTCAGCCCACCTGGGGGCCCTGGCTACACAGGCTAGGCACTTCCATCTGCTTTCTGCCGGCAGTTCCCTGCGCACGTAGTAGAGTGCTCCGCAGTAAAACTGGATCCTTCGGGAGCACTGGTGTTTCCCGGAGAGTGAGCACTTGTCAAGGCTTGTGGAAAGAGCATTCCTATATTCCTTCTTCCACCCAGGATCTGACTTCTTGACCTAAGCTTGTGGAGCCCATGTTGAAGACCCAGGCAAAAATTCATCGCTCATGGTGGTCCAGGCCCACTGCTAGCACTCCCTGGGCACCCAGCTTGGGCTCCTCGGGCAGGACCTCCTGGTAACTGAGGCAGAGATGCAGCTATCTGGACACCAAGCTCAGAAGGAAGGTCAGAAGCACAGGCTACAAGCTGAGAAATGTGGTGCTGCTCCAGGGTCAGGACAGGAGAGAGAGAGAGAGAGGACATCAGCATCACCGTCCAGAGACACACCTGCAGAGTGCACAATGCTGGTCCCTGTCCGGGCACTTCCATCCTTAACCAGCGAGCTGAACAGAGGCATCTGTGACCTGCGGGGAACAATAAAGGCAAGAAAAGGGACCAAGTCCCTCTATCCAATATATCCTGTTCCCCCAGCCTTGGGGTACAGATGCACGCAGGGCTGATGCTCAGTTTCCGCCACTGCTTGGACGTGAGCCTCTGCTCTGTTAAGAAGCCGCCCTGTGGGTCATGGCGCCTCATGTCTGCGCTGGGAACCCCCTGAGCAGGACACATGACTGCCTCTGAATCATTTGTCCTGTATCGTCCCCTCTCCACCGGCCACGTTCCAGTAACGGTTTCGTCGTCTTCGTCTTTATACCTGCTGTCCCCTCTGCCTCCGGCGCAGGACAGCCTGTGTCTCTCCTTGTGCCGCCTTCCCGGGGCTTCCCAGGCAGGCGCGGTGCCCCAGGCCTCCGCGTCGCTGGGCGCCTGGGGCCGGCCTCGGTGAGTCCCTGAGGTCGCTCTGAGGAGGTCCTGTCTTACCTTTTCCTTTGGTCCCTCCATTCCTCCAAACAGGCTTAGCAAAGGGCCAGGCCTACAGTAGGTGCTCAGTGAGAGCAGGAAGGCAAGGACGTCTCCCTCCGCAACCTGAGCGATCTCCAGGCACCCCCTCCCCGTCCACAGGTCTCCCGGCATCTGCGGGGGGGGGGGGGCAGGGGGGCAGCGCGCACACAGAGAAACACCCCCGCGTCCAGGCTCCCCGGGGAGCGAGGGGCTCACAGAGGGTGAGAGAAGGGGGTGGGGTGCAAGGCCTGCTCGCAGCTGGACTGTGGCTGCTGGCCCGCAGGGTTTACCCCAGCCCAGCTGCGGGCCCGCCCGGCAGCACCCCACCCCTCCCCGCCGAGCCTGCTGCTGTCCCAGGGCCCGAGCAGGACGCGGTGGGGGTGCGGGGAAGCCTGGGGCACCGGGCACGGCCTCGGCGGGCGGACCGCAGCCTCTGCACCCGGGGGTGGCCCCGCAGCGCCCCCCGCAGAGCCCTCCGGCCTGGGACGCGGGCTCGGGGCGCCCGACACCGGGTGAGGGGCCTCGGCCTCTCCCGTTGGAACAGCAGCACGTTCCTCCGCTGCGCGACTCCGCTTGCGAGACCCGCCATCTGCACCCCGCATGGCGGGGAGGGGCAGGCGGGAGGGGGCAGGCGCGGAGCAACCTCTTTGGCTGCGGCGCTCGCCGGGTGCAGGGCCGGGCAGGGCCGGGGGCTGTGCCGGGGCTCCACCTGCCGGCCGCCTGCGGTACTGCACCGAGAGCCGCCGCCCTTGCCCGCGGAGCCTGTGGGGACCGGCCTGAGGGCCCTCAGGCTCCCCGAGGGGCTGGGGACCGTCCTCTCGCGGGAGCTCTGCCCTGCATGGGCCTGGGGCAGCATTGGGTCCACTCCGCCCCCTTTTATTTTAGAAGCAAAGTCAATGTACGAACAGATAAAATCACAGCAGATGGGAAGGGAACCGTGCACGGTCTCGAACCAGCTTTCCGCAAAGTAGAAACTAGTAACGTCCAACAGCAGCAAACCAGCTATTTTTCTGCTCATCTTTGAAACGCATCAGTGTTCTATACCTTTTATTCTTTTTTTTTTTTTTAAGATATTTATTTGAGAGAGAGAGAGAATGAGAGAGAGGAGCGAGCAGGAGAGGGAGGGGTCAGAGGGGGAAGCGGGCTCCCCTCGGAGCAAGGAGCCCCATGCAGGGCTGGATCCCGTGACTCCAGGATCATGACCTGAGCTAAAGGCAGATGCTCAACCCACTGAGCCGCCCAGGCACCCCTGTTCTATATCTTTTAAATAAAAGATTCAAAATAGCTAATAAGGAATTTAATTTTAAAAATTTATGAAGGGGCGCCTGGGCGGCTCAGTGGGTTAAAGTCTCTGCCTTCTGCTCAGGTCATGATCCCGGAGTCTGAGGATCAAGTCCCACGTCAGGCTCCCAGCTCCATGGGGAGGCTGCTTCTCCCTCTGACCTCCCCTCTCATGCTCTCTCATTCTGTCTCTCTCTCTCAAATAAATAAATAAAATCTTAAAAAAAAAATCCAACCAACAAACCATTCCGTGAAATGCTTTCTTCTGTCTCGACAAATAGTTCGTCATATTATCAGAATAAAAAACGAGGAAAAAAATGTGAAATGAGAAAGTCAACAATGTAAGAGAGACTTGAATTTAACTACTATTATGAGGACAGGATATGTTGATACCAGGGCTGGCAATATTTACATAAGTAACAAAATTAAGACATATGTAATAACTAAACTAGTAGAAATTTGTTTCATGTAATTCATTTTTGTTTTCAGAAGAGTTAAGTGCATAATTCGTCATGTAACAGGTGGCAACCATGCCAAATTAGACCACCTTTCTTGACCTGAGTCATTGTGGTTCTTGGATAATTTTTGCTGATTTCAATTTGGAGGAACTTTGCTTCATTGATGCAGCTGTAACTGGGATGACCAACTCTTCCGAGAATACTTAGATTCCTAAATAAGCTGTGAATTTGATATATTATTTTAAATATTTTATTTATTTATTTGACAGAGATCACAAGTAGGCAGAGAGGCAGGCAGAGAGAGAGGAGGAAGCAGGCTCCCTGCTGAGCAGAGAGCCTCACGTGGGGCTCGATCCCAGGACCCTGAGATCATGACCTGAGCTGAAGGCAGAGGCTTAACCCACTGAGCCACCCAGGTGCCCCTGAATTTGGTATATTTACTTAATTTCACAGACAGCCATGCATGCTGGTCCAAGCCCATGCCGCTCACGCACTGATTGGAATCCAAGCCTGGATTTGTAGGGTTCAGACTGGTGTCCTTCATTCCTGTTTCTGGCTCCTGCGCGTGCTGTCCACACCACTGAAATGACGGTCCTCGACCAGTGTTGTCATCATCATCCCAGCTTCTCTCAGGAGTGGTTCACGCTGGCTGTCCATGCCATCCGGCCAGTGTAGCCATCGCAGCTTGTGATGACCTACTTCCGCCCTCCTCTTGATCTCCTGCCTGAAATGCTGACTCTGCCAATCTTCAGACACCCTTGCCCTCCGGTGCTCACAAAACCCCATTAAAGGCACATTCTCAGGGCACCTGGGTGGCTCAGTGAAGCCTCTGCCTTCAGCTCAGGTCATGATCTCAGGGTCCTGGGATCGAGCCCCGCATCGGGCTCTCTGCTGGGGAGGGAGCCCGCTCCCCCCCTCTCTCTGCCTCTCTGCCTACTTGTGATCTCTGTCTGTCAAATAAATAAATAAAATACTTTTTAAAAAAGGCACCTTCTCCAGAAAGGCTCCTCTGGCTTCACTCAACTCCTTCTGGCCTTTCCCGAACTCCTCACCCCCTTCCTACTGCACACCATGCGGGGTCAACGGACACTACCCTTGAATGGACGTGTTTCTGCAAGAACGAATTTCTGTGCATCTAATCTCATTCTTCAAATTCCCTTTCTTACAAAACCAGAGAGGAATTCCTTTGGGCGTAAATGCTTTGGTGGGGCGAGGCAGCACTTCCACCACCAGGAAGAATTCATTTTTTGGTCATTTTTTCCCTAATCGATTCCTTTCGTTAGTAGTCATTGGTCTGTTCAGGTTTTCTCTTTCTTTCTGATTCAGTTCTAGAGGATTATGTGTTTGTGGGAATCTACCCGTTTCTTCTAGGTTGTCACCATAATGTATGTCAGAGCCCCATGACTTCTGTATTTTCTAACTAATTTTCCCCTCCCCTGCCCTCTACTTCCCCTCCTCCTCCTTCTCTTTAAGGGTCCACATGTAAGTGAGCTCATACAGCATTGGTCACCTTCTGCCTGACTTATCTCACTTAGCATAATGCCCTCACGGTCCATTCCTGCTCTTGTACATGGCAAGATCTCTTACTGTTTTACGATGAATAATATTCCTTTGGATACCTGCAGTACGTTTTCTTTGGGTCCTCCTCCATCCGTGGACACTTGGGCTGTTTCCGTATCTTGGCTATTGTGCACAATGCGGGGGCAGGAACCTTTTTGAGTTAGTGTTTTCCGTTTTCTTCTGATAACTATCCAGAATGACTGGATTATATGCTATCGCTGTTTTTAATATTTTCTGAAGAAGTCCCATCCCGTTTCCGCAGTGGCTGCCCTGATTGGCGTTACCACCAACAGAGCACCAAGGTCTCTTTTCTCCACACCCTTGCCCACACTTGTCATTTTTTGGTCTTTTTGAAACAGCATGTCTAAAAGGTGTGAGGTGACAGATCACTGTGATTATTTGTCATCTGGTCTGTTTTGAGGCGAGCAGGAATTTTCTCTGCTCTGTGTCTATGTGAGTGTTTAGGGAGATGTACCATCTATGCCGTCTCTACTGTCACCACCTTCCCGGATTCTCCGCGTGCTACGGTAAAAACCGAGGCATGGGAAGATTAATCTGTGCATTGAATTTGGGTGATTGCTTTGGCAAGGAGCCAAGGCTGATTTCTGAGCAATGGGTGTGTCATCAGACCCGCTCGTGTGAAAGATGAACTTGGCGGAAGTTCGGCGATAAAAGATACTGCAGTGAGGAAGGCCAATTATGCCAGCAGGCCAGTAACGCAAAGAGGGCACGATGCTGAGGGCAGGTAAGTGGGAATGGCGCGGCGCAGGTGGGCGTGAGAAACACAGCGCAGCAGGCTGAACCAAGTAGCTTGGGGATGGGGGCGCGGGGAAGAAGGAGGGCTGGCATCAGAGTCAACTGGAAATTCCTGGGATGAATGTCTGGGACAGGGCACTGTCGTCCAACATCAGTGAGGAGGAGGGCAGGGATGGCGGCTGTGAGGGTGGTGGGGGTGAAGGGAGGAGTGTGACCGAGTTTCCCAAAGCAAGTCTGGTGACTGAGGGGTACCTGGCTGGAGATGTGTGGGGACGGAGGGAGCTCAGGGACAGACCCATGCCAGACACACAGAGACCAAAACTGTGGCAGACGTGGGGCTTAGCTGTACAACGTGGGGTCTGTACAACGCTGTCTGTGGACCTACACCTGTACGTATGCACCTGCAGACGGAGAGGCCTCCGGCCACGCCCCGTGTCACTCGTGCACACGTGTCACAGGGTAAGCAGCACCTCCGAGGCTGGGCCTCCGGGGGGTTCTCGGGGGGCTCTTGTGCCTGTGGCTCACTGCTCTCCCCCCTTACTGCACTTTATAGCATTGAGAAGGTGAAGCTGGAATCTGTTTCTCCACCTGCCTTCAGTCTTTCCCAATCAGGGTGAAACCTGCTATGTGGATAGTCCTCCCTTTTCTGTGCTTTTTGTCCCTGTGCACTTTGATGTTTTGTTTCCTTGACCTCTGCGGTGGGGGTGTCAGAACACAGCATGTGGGCAGGTGGCCAGGTTTCTGCAGTCGCCCCTCCCAGGGCTGCAGAAGCACAGGAGGGCTCCCACCCAGGGCTCCAGGGACGTATCTACAGCAGGAACGACACAGCTCTAGGGATGACACCTGTTAAAACCAAACCCCGCGTCCAATGGGCTGGCATCACACAGGGGATTCACCAGTTTATGCAACAGAGCTCAGTGGTGTGGCTACTTTAGGATTAGTCTGGTTCCGTGTTTTCAAAGCTGCGATTTCTCCGGATCTTTCCGTCCTGCCTCCCACGATGTCAGCTTTGTCCTGAGGCTGTTTCCACCACAGGGGCAATGCCGCGGCAGCTTCTCCAGGCTTTATGTGTGAACCCGATACTGTCTGGGAAGGGGGCGATGCGTTCCCAGTGAGGCTCCTGGGAATTACCCGGATGAAGCCACATAAATTACACCACCAAGCTGTCATCAGCGGTCGTTTCCAGGCACAACACTGTGAACATTTCATGTCACTAGAGAGAAAGAGAACATTCTAGAAGCCTTCCCTGACAAAAGAGCAGGTAGCCATAAAATAAAATAAAATAAAATAAAATAAAATAGCACAATCAAAAGCCAGAGACAATAAAGCGGTACTTCTGTTTACAACAAACTGTGAAATGTCAGGAAAGGCTGGAGATGGTTAAGGTGCACGAGGAGTTATGTCCATAAGGAAGCTACAGGACCAAAGGCAAAAACCAAGAAGAGGAAAGCTTGGGATTCAGTGAGCAGAGGATCCAACATGGGAGGACAATAAGACAAATTCCAGAATGAAAACCGTTTGTCAGATCTGAATTCAGAGCAGCCGGTTTGCGCCGGCGCAGGAGGACAGAGGCTCTGGGGAGGGGTTAATTGTCCCTGGTGTATGATCTCATATATTTTATAATTAAGAAATAAAATAGAGAGACACTTTACAGATGGGATGGAGCACCCAGGGGAGAGTGAAGGAGAGATGCTTACAAAATTAAGCACCTAAAAATCAAGATAATTATTAATTTCCAGGGAAGCAATGCCGGGCAAGAAAGGACAAGAAAGCACTATCTTGTGTTTATTGGACTCTGCAGTGAACGATACTTACATAATCGAAAAGAATGTCAACTCTGACGATTGGTTTAACAAAAGTTTAGGTGTAATCGTACAGGAGACCCCGGGGGACAGTGGAAAGGAGGGGAGTCTAAGAAAGCTAATTGTTCGTTACTGTTGCAGGAGGTCAAATAATCAGTAAATAGTTTCTAAAACAGATTGCTCGGTGAACAGAACGACGAGGCTATTATTTAGACAGGAATATAAACATCGGAAGAACCACTTCAGCAATGTGACATGTGGCTGTTTCTAGGGAACGAGAAGGCAGGAAGGCAAGGGGTCCTTCTCCCCCTGTGACATTCTGTTTTTATAAAGACGTATCTGAAGCAATAACGTTCATGGTTGATTATTCTGGGTAGTGAGTACACGGGTGAGTGTTACATTATTCTCTGGCGTGTATGCCAGGGAGCAAGGGCTGGGTGGAAGCAGGGGCCGCGCTGTCCTCATCCTGTGAGAACCCAGCTCTGCAGGGAAAGAACGGTGGAGGGGGACGTGAACAGAGAACTCCCATGCACCGACTGCGGGAGCTGAAAAGGGCACTGCCACGCTGGGAAAGTTTTGGACAACATTTCCAAGAGATTCAGCATATGCATGTCCCATGATCCAACGACTCACTCCCAATTATCCATCCAGCGGACGTGTGTCTATACATTTGCTGAAAGACACGCACTACAAGGTACACAGCATGACTGTTCCTAATAGCCCCCAGCTGGAAGCTACGGTCAGGAATGGGACGAGCACATTCGTTATGGTATATTTGCCCAAAAGAACTCCACGCAGTCTGGAGAACAAAAGCTCGACCCCTCAGCCGCCGTGCGGGTGAATGTCGCAAACATGGTGTTGAACAAAAGAGTACACATGAAGCAAATTTATTTATACAAAGTACAGAGACGGGCAAAACGAATCCATGGGGCCAGAGGTCAGAACAGGGGTTACACTTCGGAGGAGGGTACTGACTGGAAGGGGTCATGAGAAAGACTTCTGGGTGGCTGTTTTGGTTTTTTTATCCGGGTGCCGATTACAGGAGTGTGTTTGGTTTGAGAATGCCATCAGACTGTATGCTGGCAACAAGACACTTTTTAAAATAAAGATTTTATTTGTTTATTTGAGAGCGAGAGATGAGAGAGAGCATCAGAAGGAGGCGTCGGAGAGAGAGAAGGAGGCTCTTTAATGAGCAGGGAGCCCAATGTGGGGCTCGATCCCAGGACCCTGAGATTATGACCTGAGCCAAAGGCAGAGGCTTCACCGACTGAGCCCCCAGGCATCCCAACAACACAATTTTATATATGTAACTTGTACTTCAAGACATAAAAAATAAGAGAATTTCCCGTATTTGAGCAACATAGACCCTCAGAGTGAAATTGCCTAGTTCCCATTACAACTAAGGGAAAAGACCCGTTTGCCAACACTGTTGTCAAATGAGAGTAAATCCAGACTCAAGCAAGGAGAAACCATTCAACAGTGTCGCTGCGGGGAGAACACATGACCACAAGACCTGCCAGAGTCACAAAGGCCAGATGGAAAGAAATTTTCTCCGATACCAGCAGTATTCAAGCTGGAAAGAACCAGGGTGGAGACGTGCTCAAAGCTTGGATCCCCAAACCCCACGCAACCAACCAAACCAACCCTTGCAGTGGGAAGGTCCTTCCTTGAGATTGGCTGGGGAGGGGTGTTCCCAGGATGGGCAAATCTCTATTATTTTTCTGACCTCTAGCCCTCTGCATTTGACGCTGGTGGGGGCGGTGGGATTGGGGAGATGGGCTGTAAACCCTGGTACATAACCATCAGAGGCGTCGCTGGGGCTCCCAGGGGAAGGCAGACGGGTATTGGGAACCACCGGAGACCTCGAGATGGAAGCATGAGCCAGAACCAGCGACATAACTGGTCCTGGGGGTGCTGAGGGGGTACTGGAGTGAGGAGGATTATGAGGGAGGGAGTCTAGGCTTTACTGGTTTATTTATGGCCCATGGGTCTTGGACGAATAGATATCTTTCCCATTAGGTTTTAAACAAATAATAGACTTTATGATTATTTTTGATTCAAATTCAATTTAGTTGACATATAGTGTACTTTTAGTTTCAGAGGTAGAGGTCCATGATTCATGAGGTGCGTGTAACACCCAGTACTCCTTCCATCGCGTGCCCCCGCCTTGCCCGTCACCCAGTTACCCCAGCCCCACCCACCTCCCCTCCAGCAACCTTCTTTGTTTCCTGTAGTTAAGAGTCTCTTACGGTTTGTCGCTTTCTCTGTTTTTATTTTATTTTTCCTTCCCTCCCTCTATGTTCATCTGATTTGTTTCTTAAATTCCACGTATGAGTGAGATTTTATGGTATTTGTCTTGGAGAAAGGGGAACCCTTTTACACTGTTGGTGGGAATGGTGCAGCCACTGTGGAAAACACTATGAAGGTCCCTCAAAAAGTTGAGAATAGAATTACCCTGCAACCCAACAACTGCACCACAAGGTATTTGTCCAAAGGATACAAAACAGTGATTCAAAGGGGCACACGCACCCCAATATTTATAGCAGCAATCTCCATAGTAACCAAAATATGGACAGAACCCAGACATCCACATACAGATGGACAGACTTTTTATTTATTTATATATTTTTTAGGATTTTATTTATTTGACAGACACAGATCACAAGTAGGCAGAGAGGCAGGCAGAGAGAAAGAGGAGGAGAGAGAGCTGAGCAGAGAGCCTGATGTGCGGCTCGATCCCAGGACCCTGAGATCATGACCTAAGCTGAAGGCAGAGGCTTAACCCACTGAGCCCCCCAGGCGCCCCCAGACTTATATTTTAGAACAGTATTAGATTTACAGCAAAATTGAGTAGATAGTACAGAGAGTTCCCACGTATTCCTGTCCCCCATGTTATGCACAGTTTCCCTATTCATGTTACAGACTAATAATAATAACAATATATAAGGCGTCTTGCATTGATGTTATACATTCCTTATGATCACTGAACTGATACTGACATCGTAACTAAAGTAAACACACATAACCATAATTAGTGTTGAATTTTACTTAAGTCCAGAGCTTCCATTAAAGCTGACTGTGGTGTACACCTGAAAGGGTCAGGCGAGGGCGTAATGATCTATTCCCAGCATGACAGTATCACACAGATGAGTTTCACTGATCTAAAGTCTCCCTGCGTCCCGCCGGTTCATCCTTCCTGCCTCCCCACCACCTCTTTGGCAACCACTGTTTTTTTTTTACTGTCTCCTTGGTTGTGGCTCTTTGAGAGTGGTATGTAGGTGGAGTCGTGCAGGATGCTGCCTTTTTACACTGGCTTTTTCTTTTTTTAAACTTAGCAATACACATTTACATGCATTTAGGGTTTGTCCGTCTTTTCATGGCTTGAGAGCTCATTTGTCTTCATTGTTGGGTCACAGTCCATTGTCTGCAAACACCACAGTCTGTCTGTCCACGCACTTATTGATGGGTTTTGACCATCAGGAGGAAAATGGTATAGAGATTCATGTGCAGGTTTTTGGGCTGAGATCATTGCTTACCCGCCAGCAGCAGAAAATTGCTGAAATTCAGGTTTGTAAGAAGCTGCAACTTTCTTCCAAAACGGCTTCTCATCAGCAACGAATGAGTGTTCTTGTTGCCCTACATTCTTGTCGGTGTTTAGGGCTGTCCCTTTTTTTGTTTTTTGTTTCAGGCAGCCTAATCTGTATGCAGTGGTATCTTGTCATTCTCATTTACAATCTCCTAATGACCTGTGACATCGAGCATCTCTTCATATGCTCAGTTGCTGTCTGTCTATAAACTTCTTTCATGAAATGTCTGTCCAGATCATTTGCCCATTATTAAATTTGTATTCTTAATGATGGTAAAATGCACATAACATAAAATTTACCATCTTAGCCATTTTTAAGTGTATAGTTTGGTAACATTAAGTGCATTCGCACTCTCGTGCAACCCATCCCAGAACTCTGTTCATCTTGCAAAGCTGGAACTCTACATCCGTGAACACGTGCCTTTTCCTCCAGTACCAGCCACCCCCACCCCCCAGATGCCTGCGACCAGCGTCCTAGTCCCTGTCTCTAGAAATCTGACTACCCAGCTACAGGTACTCTATTAAGTGGAACCATGCAGTACTTGTCTATGTGTGACCATTTGTAAAACTTGTTTTCCTGATTGTTGAGTTCTCTGTATACTTCAGAAACAAGTCTTTTATCAGATATGTGTTTTGCTAATATTTTTGCCTGCTCTGTGGCTTGTCCGCTCATGCTTTTTTAACAGAATCTTCAGCAGACCATAAGCTCTTGGAGTCGTACGTGGAAAATAAAGGTATTACGGGGTCTGCAAATAGGAACGAGGAACTCTCTTCAAGGAGTCCTTGAATACTAGGTCTGAGGCTTTCAACTGCTTCAGGTTTTAAAGGATACTGGGATGGTCCAGGGAGGGGCATGTGGGGTCTAGTTCCACTCTTAAGGGCTCTGTTTCCCAAATATGTCGTATGTCTGTTGATCTTGTAGCCAGAAGGGACTCAGGAATGTAAGTTCTGAATGAGGGACTGTCAGAGGGCCTGGGAAGTGGGAGGGGGTAAGATGTCCATCATCTGGGATTGCTGTTTTAACCCGTGTGTTTGAGGATGTCTGGGGAAGACAGGGCAGATTCCCGAGTGCAGTCGGATGCATTCTTCTCCTCCTGCTTTCTTCTTTTCCTTCTTCTTTCTCCACCACCTCCTCCTACACCCCCTTCTTCCTCCACTATTACTACTACTACTACTTCCTCTTCCTCCTCCTCCTCTTTCTCTTCCTCTTTCTCCTCTTCTTCCTCTTTCTCCTCCTCCTCCTCCTCTTCTCCTTCTCCCTACTTTTAACCCACTATCTTGTTTCTGGCAGTACTGAGTGGTGTCCTAGCATATACAAGTTTGCAGGACAGTCAAGGGTGGCCTCAGGGCCTTGGCATGATTTCTCTGGAGTCGTCCAGCTGGAGAGCCACGAGCTCACATAGCTCAGCTCCCTCACCCTGTGCGTCTTCATGGTGTTGTGCTCAGGGGGAGGGGCACTCTCTAGTCAACCTGATGGCTTTGAATAGCCTTTCTTTGGCAAGGAACCCATTGACAACCCTGGTAATGACAGTGGATGTCACATAACCATAGAGTTAAATAATCCTTCCAGATGTTTTGTCAGTGGTATTTACAGCTACAGACCGATTCTTTGCGGTCTGCACCCTTGAATCTTTGACAAGCCAGTTTTAGATGGAAGTCCACGGGTATACAATGTAAAACCTTTTCTCTGATCTGTCCAGCTCCAAAATAAGTATTTTGGTTCAGCTGTACGTCTTTATTAATTTTGGTCTTCCCAAACTACAGGGAGACATCTCCAGGTCCTGAAACTGCACTATTGTTAAAGATCTGAAAGCCTGGAGAGTAGGACCCTAAAACTTACCTAAATAGTGCAGAAAATCCCTGCCCTCACTAGTTTCACTCTCAGACCCTCACAGAACCACAGTCTGATTTGCAACTGCAAACCACTGTGATTGATGACTTCACCTTGGTCCATCTGTGCCCTGTTGGGTCCCTTCAGCTCAGTCACACACTCTGCTCGGCTTTAAATCCGGGCATTTCCTTGTGCATATGATGATCTCTACTATTTGCTGAGTGCTTATTAAACCTTACATATCATGTTAATAGCGGTGCTCATGGTAAGTCTTTTAAGGTCCAAGCAGCTCTAGGGTGTAGGTGCTGTAGGTTTTATTTTGTAGACGAGTGTGCAAGGACTCTGAGAATCTCAGTAATGTATTACAGATCTTACAGCAAGTTAGAGGCAGGGCCAGAAGTGGGCTCAATTGTGTCTGGCTCAAAACTTGTGGCTTTAACCACTACTCGGGATCCCTTCATCGTTTCACACTCTGAGATTCTTCCCTTGAGATGGTCTCACATTTTTAGGTCTCACTCACAGCAGATGACCTTGTTTGAATATGACTTAACCTTGTTTTGACCTGGACAGTTTTCCCACTGCCTAAAGGTTTTGCCGTAGTAGGGATGGAATGGAATTTCCCAAAGTCACCACAAGTTTAATATTAATTTTTAAAGAAGATTTTGTTTATTTATTTTGACAGACAGAGATCACAAGTAGGCAGAGAGAAGGGAAACAGGCTCCCCACCAAGCAGAGAGCCCGATGCGGGGCTTGATCCCACCTGAACTTAAGGCAGAGGCTTAACCCACTGAGCCACCCATGCACCCAGGATTTCATTTTTTTAAAAAAGACTTTATTTATTTGACAGACAGAGATCACAAGTAGGCAGAGAGATAGGCAGAGAGCGAGGAAGGGAAGCAGGCTCCCTGCTGAGCAGGGAGCCCTACATGGGACTCAATCCCAGGACCCCGGGATCATGACCTGAGCCAAAGGCAGAGACCTTAAGCCACTGAGCCACCCAGGTGCCCCAGGATTTCATTTTTCAAAAGATTTTATTTATTTGAGAGACAGCAAGTGAGGGATAGAGAGCACAGAGGGAGAGGGAGAAGCAGACTCCCCACTGTGCAGAGAGCCTGATATGGGCTCAATTTAAAAACCCTGAGATCATGACCTGAGCCAAAGGCAGATGCTTAACCAACTGAGCCACCCAAGCATCCCAGATTTCATTCTTTCTGATGGCTGAGTAATATTCCATTGTGTATATACACTACATCTTCTTTATCCATTCATCAGCCGATGGCCATTTGGACTCTCTCCATAGTTTGGCCATTGTTGACAATGTCGCTGTAGACATTGGAGGCATGTATCCCTTCGAATCTGTATTTTTGTATCCTTTGGGTAAATACCTAGTAGTGCTTTTGCTGGATCCTACAGTAGTCCTATTTGGGTAAAAACCTAGTAGTGCTTTTGCTGGATCCTACAGTAGTCCTATTTTTAACTTTGAGGACACTTTACACTGTTTTCCACAGTGGCTGCACCAGTTTGCATTCCTACCAATAGTGCGCAAAGGTTCTTTTTTCCCACATCCTCGCCAACACTTGTTGTTTCTTATGTTGTTAGTTTTAGCGTTCTGACAGGTGTGAGGGGCACCTCATTGTGGTTTTGATTTGTATTTCCCTGATGAGTGACGTGGAGCATCTTTCCATGGGTCTGTTGGCCATCTGGATGTCTTCTTTGGAAAAGTTTCTGTTCATGTCTTCTGCCCATTTCTTCACTGGATCACCTGGTTTTGGGGTGTTGAGTTTTGTAAGTTCTTTACAGATTTAGGGTACTAGCCTTTATCCGGCACATGGCTTGCAAAATATCTCCTCCCCTTCCACAGGCTGCCTTTTAGTTTCATTGATTGTTCCCTTCCCTGTGCAGAAGCTTTTTATGGGTTAATTAATGGGCTTTCATATCCCCTGGCTTCTAGCTGGGTCTGTCCAAAGGAGAGCCTTAGCAAGAGGTCTTAGGGAAGGAGGAGAATGAAGTCAGCATGTTTAATACCCTGGGTCCCTCCCTAAAAGTTCATTGTAGGCTGTGTGACTTGACAAAAGGGCATTGCTCCATTCAAGGAAGCCTTCCCGCTAGAACTTTCTCTTTCTAGGCGTTAGTCACCTTTTCCTTCACGAGGCCCATGAGTGATGGCAGCTTCAGGGCTGATGGGCTCAGGCCGCATTCCTCTGTGGTTCTCTCGCACCCTGCCTCTCCATCTGTTGTCTCCTCCAATTAGACTATTTTAAATGCCTCACCTGTCTTCTACTGGGTCCTTGGCTGCTGCAGGGAAACCAGCAGAACGTGACTCTCCCAGTGCCATCGCTGGCATGTAGGACAGTGGAATAAAAGTTACCAGAAGAGGGGTGCCTGGGTGGCTCAGTGGGTTAAAGCCTCTGCCTTCAGCTCAGGTCATGATCCTAGGGTCCTGGGATAGAGCCCCGCATCAGGTTCTCTGCTCAGCGGGGAGCCTGCTTCCTCCTCTCTCTCTCTGACTGCTTCTCACCTATTTGTGATCTCTGTCTGTCCAATAAATAAAAATTAGAAAAATTTTTTTAAAAAGTTACCAGAAGTGTTCCAATGCCCCAGGAGTAGGGAGCACTGCCATTTCAGAATAGGGAATGATTTATCTTCCAGATTTGGCGGCATATACTAAAATAGTGTTTGCTCTTGGTCTGGAGGCTTTTGAATGAAGGAATGTTGCTGGAGAGTTTTGAGTCTAGTAAGGAGTTCCAAGAAGGCCTGAAAGAATCTTAACAAATTTTGCCCTGGGGGAAGATGTGTCCATTGTCAACTGAGTCTACCTCTCCGCAGGCCTTACAGGGTACAGGGTTCAGTGATTCCTGTACCTCTACATGAAAAGACAGAAGCCAAGAGACTGCAGTTGGGACATCCGTCCAGCCTGACAATGGCCTTGGGATATTGCCCTGAAGGAACTTACTCTAGGAGTTCTTCCAACAGGAAGAGTGAGCATGAAGTTAAACGTTACTTGTATAGACCATCATATCCACACAAGCAACCAGCAGTGGATGGCAGAGGTAACCTCTGAATTTCTCCATGCTCTCCCTCAGAGGATGTGTGAGAGCACAAAGTTCAAAGACAGAAAGATAAACTACAGTAAGAGTGACACTGCAGGTGGGTTTTACGTGACAATAAATGACACATAAATTGTGATTAGATGGGCGGGCAAGTGACATGCGAAAAGTAGGGATCTGGAGGCAGGGTCGGTGGAGGGCACACGGGGCCAGGCTGTCAGAAAGTTCTCTAAGGAGATGTTCAGGCTCTGGAGGACGATGGAAGTTTACAGAGTGGAGGGGAAGTCGGCCAGGGGTTGGAGCCGATGCAGAGGAGAGGAGAGGGCTCACAGTTTGGGGGAAGGAAGAATCAAGGGTTTATTGACAACAGTGTGACTGCGGAAGACAGTCCCCGAGGGATGGCACGGACACAGCTCCGTGGACATGTTGTGTGGCAAGTGCCGAGATCGCTCATGGTCCCCGATTCTCGAGTGTCGGGAGAGGTGGCTGAAACGGACAAGGCGGCATCAGAGAGCAAGTGGATTTTACAACGAAGCTTCCATATCACCCATGGGGAGCCACCTTAGCAGGTGACCGACACAGAGTGTCCCCTACAAAGACCCACAGGACCACCGTGTGCCAGAAGCACGTGGCTGGGAGCCTCATTCCTGCCACACGTGGCACTTCGACGACCACGGCTGAGCCTTCTGTTTGCCGAGAAGAGTGTGTACACCTGCCCCGACTGCTGTGTCCCGTGTAAATGTTATTGTAATTGTGCAATTTACAAACTGAAGCAATGGGTAAACAAAAAGGTATTGTTCTTATTAAAACCAACTTGGCTATTTTATGACTATAATCAAGGATCGTTTAAAAATCACCATCAAGTTAATGATCAGCAGACGGGACGGCTGTAATGGTTTGAGGAAGACTAAAGATCTGGGGAGACGCTGAATTTAGTCTTTCCCCCAGAAGAACATTTAGGTTTGAGTCCCTCCTTTTTGTTTTCTTTTTTAAATTTATTTAAATTCAATTAGCTAAGGGACAGTGCATCATTAGTTTTTGATATAATGTTCAATGATTCATTAGTTGAGTATAACAGTCACGTCCCTCTTGAATCACCCAGCTACCCCTTCCCCCACCCACTTCCCTTTCTGCAACCCTGTTTGTTTCCCAGAGTCAAGAATTTCATATGGTTTGTCTCCCTCTCTGATTGCTTCCCATTCAGTCTTCCCTCCCCTGCCCTCCCATCGTCCTCTGCACTATTCCTTTTGTTCCACACCAGAGTGAAACCGTATGATAATTGTGTTTGTCTCGTTGCCTTATTTCACTCAGCATACATAATCCCCTTCAGTTCCACCCATGTGGATGCAAACCATAGATCTGAGCTCCCTTTTAAACGTTGTGAATGCGTCTGGGTGTGGTTTACACGACAAAGACCCTGAGAAGCTCTTCCTGCGGACCCCACGCTGGAGAACTCCTGCCCTATATAAAAACATATGTGGGTGGAGAGTCATTTACGGTTCTGCTTTCAAGCAAAACGCTTATGGTTTTCGATTCCCTCTGGATCAAGTGATTTGGACTAATTTAACGTGCAGAACTAGAAACGATATTTAAGCAAAAGGTTATGGACCCAAGACTGTTTGTTCACAATAGAGCAGGAGGGTCAGGAAAGAGGCAAGCCCACCGGAGCAGCAGTTCTGGGGAGGGATGGAGAGAAAGGAGCACTGGAAGAAGGAATTTGGAGGGGTCCGAGCGGAGCACAGCAACCGCCTCCAAGGAGGGCGAGGAGAGCCAAGGATCAGCAGGGGCCTGCGGTGGGCGGGTGCTGGTGGGGCCCCTTACAGGTGTTGGGGAGGGCGCTGGCCTCACAGAGCCTGGCTCAGGAGAGCCCCACGGAAGTCCCAGGATGCACTTGAAGGGGAATTCCCCATTCCCCTCTCGGCTGGGAGTCTGGACAACAAGCCCATCTCGTGCACCTGTGTGGCACTATCTCCTGTTTGTCCTCAACGGAAAGCCCCGGATCTTTGTCAAGATGGTTACTCACTTTCCTCCGAAAACACCCCCGCGCTTCCAGCCTCCCTCCTCTCCACTGTCTGTTGCTACCACATTCACTATCTGTTTATTCACTATTTGGGTGGGCCTCGAGTGGGCGCTGTGCTGGCACCAGGCAGTGTCTCCAAGAGGACCAGGGTGGGGTGCACCTTGCCGAGAAACCTCGTCCAGCCGGTGGCAGGGACACGTGCATCCAATCCTCCAAGCGCAGAGGAGCCTGTGGGTGGGAGGCGGAGACCCTGGGAGCTCAGGCCCCAGGGACACTGGTCTGGGTGCGGCTTCACTGGGGGTTGGGCCTCACACGCTTTAAATTGCTAATCTCCCCCAAGCCTCTCCCCAAGTCCGAGCGCGATGGGCAAGTACACGATCCGCGTGGGCACCGGGGACTCGCTGCTGGCGTTTTCCTGCAACCAGGTGCAGCTGTGGCTGGTGGGCGAACACGGGGAGGCCGACCTGGGGAAGCGACTGCGACCGCTGCGCCGCGAGGTGGGTGCGAAGCCGACGGGACGCGGGGGCAGGCGGGGCGTCTGGGGCGGGGATCAGGCTGGGCACCTGCAGCCGGACTCGGGTCTGTCCGGGGAAGTCCGGGCTCAGAGCTGCGCCCACCCGCCCGTCGGGGGAGCAGCAAGCCGGCGTCTGAGCTCACGCGGGTCCCGCGACAGACGGAGTTCAAAGTCCGCGTCGGGGTCCACCTGGGGCGCCTGCTGCTGGTGAGGCCGCGCAAGCACAAAGACCTGACAGACTCGGACTGGTTCTGCACCTGCATCTCCGTGCGCGGCCCCGGAACCCAGGGCGAGGCCCTTTTCCCCTGCTACAGCTGGGTGCAGGGCAACCGGGTCGTCTGCCTGGCCGAGGGCACCGGTGAGGGCGGCGGGGCAACGGGGGTGGCAGGGAAGGAGGTGGCACGGAAGAGGGAGTCGGGGATGCTGGGACGTAAGAGGGGCAGGGTTGGGGTGCAGGAGAGGGGAAAAGGGGGGACCCGCGCAGACCGAGGTCCGGGGAGACCTCGTGCTCATGTGCCCCTGCCCAGCCCGGACTGTGAGCAACGACCAGAGCCTGTTGAAGACGCACCGGGAGCAGGAACTCCAGGAAAGGAAGACGGCATACCGGTGAGCCGGAGCAAGTCTCCGATCCCCCTACCAGAGCCCAAGAAACCCAACCCCCTTATCACCGAATTCGCCTTCCTCCTCCAGGTGGGGCTCCTGGAAAGATGGGTTAATCCTGCCTGTTGTGGGGAAAACGCCGTGGGACCTTCCCAGGAATGAGAGATTCCGTGAGGATAAGGATCTCGACTTCTCCTTCTCGCTGGCAAGAGCGTATGAGCGGGGTAGAGGGTGGGCACTTGCTCCCTAGATGCCAGGTTGGGTTCTTCCTGGATCTCCTGGCACTGCCATTCTTTCCACAGGCTGGAGGGCTTGGTGCTCAAGGGGGCACTGGACCTCACCAATCCAGTTAGAAGACTGGAGGATTTCCAAAGACTGTTCCCTTGCGGGAAGACCCCGCTGGCTGGTCAGTTACCGCCTCCCCCAAACGTGTGTGCATATTTCCAAACCAGGGCTTTGAGAGAAGACAGGGAGAGGGTAACGGGGAGGATCTGTGTGTAAAATGAGGGGCTCCCAGCTCACAGCATGCTCCCCGACTGGTGTCTTTAGAGCGGGTTCGAAATTCCTGGAAGGATGACACGCTTTTTGGGTACCAGTTCCTCAACGGTGCAAACCCCATGCTCCTGAGGCGGTCGGCCAGCCTCCCAGCGCGGCTGGTGCTGCCTCCAGGGATGGAGGACTTGAAGACCCAGCTACAGAAAGAGCTCCAGGTGCGGAGCTCCCTGAGTGCACCCAGCAGCCCAGCCATGGTGCCTCTGTCTCCCACTGCCCCACCATTCTCTCCATCAATACTCTGACACACTCCTCCATCTACACTCAGCGTCCCCCAGCTTTGACACTGAGATCTGGGGCCAGAGAGCTTGTGGGGCTGTCCTGTGCGTGTAGGATGCTAGAACCCCTCACGCCCATTGTGACAACCAAAAATGCCTCCGGACATTGCCAAATGGCCCAACATCCTGCGGTGGGGGGAGGTGGGACAAAAACCACCCTGGTCAGAAGCAACTGAACTAACCATCTCCCCGTCTTATTCCTTTCTTTTCTCCCTCCTCTTCCTCCTTTGTTAGATGCGTCCCAGCCTTGGGGAAAAGCTCAGGTTTCTGGAGGGAAAGAGGAAGAGAGATGGAATGAAAGCCCCAGAGAGAGAGCTGGAGCTGTGGGGGTCTGGAGGGGAGGATGGCGGAACCGTTCTGTGTTCCATCCGGCTAAATCCTGAAGGGAGGTAGCAGGGAGGACTCTAGTTGTGGGGGGAAGGGGTCATGGTGGAAAACCAGAGAGTTCACCTCAGGGAGCCCCAACTCTGATGGGAAACGTCGGGCATGGAAACCTTGAGTTCGGGGCTTGGGTTGGGGGAGCGAGATTGGGGTTCAAAGGAAAGACTTGATGGGTAGAGAAAGGAGGGGCTAGGCTCCCAAAGGAAATAAGGCCAGTCCAGAAGTGACCCCAACCCCTTTATCGATCCCTGCTCCCCCCCCCCCCCCAGGCTGGGTCTCTGTTCGAAGCCGATTTCTCCCTGCTGGAGGGAGTCAAGCCTAATGTTATCATCTTAAAACAACAATACGTGACGGCCCCTCTGGTCATGCTGAGGCTCCAGCCTGACGGGCAACTCCTACCCATGGTCATCCAGGTGAGAACCCCCAGGTGCATGTCACACACACGGGTCCCCTCGAGAGACCTTGGTGCACAGGTCCTGAGCTCCCCGCTCTGTCCCCTGCTCTAGCTGCAGCATCCTCGTCCAGGATGCCCCCCACCGATGCTGTTCCTGCCCTCCGACCCCCCTATGGCCTGGCTGCTGGCCAAGACCTGGGTCCGGAGCTCTGACTTCCAGCTGCACCAGCTCCAGTCCCACCTCCTGTGGGGACACCTGATGGCGGAGGTTATTTCTGTGGCCACCATGTGGACCCTGCCCAGCCTGCATCCCATCTACAAGGTGCGTGTCCACGTCTCTTCTGTATCTGGCTACCCTTCGGAGCCTGGGGAAGCACCTCCCGGAGTCTAACCTAGTGGCATGCGAGGTCCGTGGCCGTCTTCGTGGACAGGCACACGCACGGCCATGTGCGCACATGCGGACACACTCCCAGGCCCGGGGAAGGAGCGAGCGTGTGTCTCACAAGGGCACTGTTGAAATGTGGTCTCCGGAGGTTGCCAGGTGGGTGGTGAGGGATGGGGTCGTTCCCGTCGGAGAGGTCCGGAGAGGGCTCTGGGGAGTGACTGAGGAGGAGGGTGTGAGGGACTGAAGGCCTGGGTGGGAGAAGGGATGAGAGGAAGCCGTGGTGCTCCGTGGGGAGCAGAACAAGAGTTGTTCTGGGGCACGTGCGGGTTCCAGACCCTGTAGACAGCCACACCCGAAGATGTCGGAAGCGGGTCAGATATAGGAGCCTGGGGAGCCTGGACCGGGGGAGGGTTGGAGACACAGATCTTAGGGTTGTGAGAACACGGGGCTACTGAAAGCCATTGTACTAGATGGATTGTCCGGGGGTTTGTAGCCAGAGCAGAGAATTCGGGCCAGGACAGAAGTGTCAGGTGCCAGGCCTTCACTCACTGGGAGGGAGTGGAGAAAGACGGGGACCAAGAGAAGGGGCATCCACTGAGGGGGCAGGGAAACAAGATGCATGATGTCAAGGCGACCGAGAGGTGAGAGTATAAAAGGCGGGCTGCGATCACTGTGTCCGAGGCTGCTGAGAAGCCAACCATGTCCCAGGGAAGCTGGGTCTGGAGGTCGGTGTGGCAGCCAGGATGGTGTGAGACAGGAGATCCCTGGGATTCTTACGAACACTGCGAGACTGTGCAAATAAGTGAACCTGTAAAACCCTCGACCTTGGAAGGCCTTGGGAAGACGTCACTCCATCTCTGTTTTCCAAATCTTAACCTGACCGAATCCAACGCAAAGGGAGGTCTCTCATTTTACGGAGACCCACCCCCCCCCTTCTCTATCCCTGGTCCTTTAATTTCCGTTCTGCTCACGGATCCTGGGATTCCCCCCTCACGGTCCCGTTTCTTTCTCCCAAATCAGCTCCTGGTCCCCCACTTCCGCTACACCATGGAGATCAACGTCCTGGCCCGGAGTAACCTTGTCTCCAAATGGGGAATTTTTGATCTGGTATGGGATGGGTGAAGAGGGCACAGGGCACAGGGCTCTGTGAAGGTTTCCCAGGGTTGTCGGGCCTGAGCAGGACCATGGACCTGGAATCTGACCCTGAACGCCCTCCCTGCGGACATGGCTGACCCTGGCTTACGTGCTGCGGGGTCACCCTCAGGTGGTGAGCACGGGCAGTGGAGGCCACGTGGACATTCTCCAGAGAGCCACGGCTTGCCTGACCTACCGTTCCCTCTGCCCCCCTGACGACCTAGCTGACCGCGGGCTCTTGGATGTGAAGGCTTCTCTCTACGGCCAAGATGCCCTCAGACTGTGGGGGATCATCAGCCGGTGAGGAGGACACAGCGCGGGGACCCAGCGGGCTTCGCAGCGAGAACGAGGGGGGCTACCGGTCCAGTTGGTCCTGCGTTGGCCGCCTGAGACCGGGGGCTTTCTTGCCTGGCGAGCAGGTACGTGGAGGGGATGGTCGGTCTTTTCTACAAGAGTGATGCGGCCGTGAGGGATGACCCCGAGCTACAGGTTTGGTGCAGAGAGATCACCGAGACCGGGCTGCAGGGTGCCCAGGACCGGGGGTAAGCTCAGACCCCTCCCCACCGGCCTGTGTTGACCCACACCTACCCGCCAACCATCTGCACCATCTCACAGCGCCATCATAGGCCACCCTGCCTCGGTTTCCCCGAGCATCCCAGGCACCCCTCCAGAGCACCCTTCAGAAATCTGAACGATCGCTCCTGAGTCCCCAGCCCCTTCCCTCTGCATTGTCCGGCACAGCATTCCCTGCCCTCACACACTCAGAGCACCCCCTGGAACCAGACATGCTTCCCTTAGGCACTTTCCCTCCTTGAGCGCCTACACGTACATTGCGTGCGAGCTGTGGACTCTAGGGGCCACAGCCACGGACAGAAACTTCTCTGAATCTCCAGATACCTTGCACTGACTGAGGCTTGGGGCTCATGTCCTGGTCTCAAAGCCTCTTCTTCTCTTCATGTCACCCAGGTTCCCCGTCTCCTTAGAATCCCGGGCTCAGCTCTGTCACTTTGCCTCCATGTGCATCTTTACCTGCACGGGTCAGCATGCTTCTGCCCACCTGGGCCAGGTAGGCTGCTGGGGTCGGTCCCAGGGGCTCCCGGGATGGAGGAGATGGGGGACCAAATGCTTGGGTCGTCAGCCTGGACTTCGGAGAGGCTCCCCTCCTTGCAGCTGGACTGGTACGCCTGGATCCCCAATGGGCCGTGCACCATGCGGAAGCCCCCGCCCACCTCCAAGGACGTGACAGAGAAGGATATAGTGGACTCACTGCCCACTGCCCACCAAGCCCGCATGCAGAAGACCTTCACAAAGTTCCTCGGCAGACGCCAGCCCGTCATGGTTAGAGACAGATGCCGGGTCCTGGGGGAGGAGTGGCGGCAGGGCCGAGCCGTCTTATTGTCCCCTTCTCAGGTGGCCTTGGGGCAGCACAAGGAGAAATATTTCTCGGGCCCTGGCCCCCAGGCTGTGCTGGAGAAATTCCAGGAGGAGCTGGCTACCATGGACCAGGAGCTGGAGGTCCGCAATGCAGGCCTGGAGCTGCCCTATGAGTACCTTCGACCCAGCATGGTGGAGAACAGTGTCACCATCTGAGGGGCCCCAAGCTTCGCCCTCCCTAAGTGCCTTTGAGGACCTCCTGTTTCTTGGTTACACCCTCTGGGGAAGAGACTGGCCCCACAGCTGTGTTGTCAGGGTCCCCAGGCTGCAGCCTCAAACGGCTCTAGGGAGTTCACCAGGAGTGGTTCCCAGTGACTTCTGGAACTCAGCACGCCCGCAGTCGCCCTACCTCAGTTTCCATCTGGTCCCGCACGTTGTCACCCATGGACTCCTCGCATCCCTGTCCTTCTCCCCAGAGAACTTGACTTACATATTCATAAAAAGGTCTGATTAAATAATAAAGTCGGTGATACATGCTCTGTTTCCTGCCCTCTCACTCAGATTTCAAGGAAGAAAAACAAAGACGGTGTCTTAGAACACAAATGTCTTCCTGTAGTCAGTGCTTCCTCCAAGGGTTTCGTAAGCCCCTGGAAGCTAAGTTACAGAAGTTCCCAGTGCGTCAGGGGATCTGGCTGCCAACAGCAGCTCTTGGCCTCAGGCTTTTTGGAATCCTCAACCAACCCGTCCCAACAACGCCCCTCCCCAGCCCTGCCTCCCCTCCGCCATGCTCCCAGCGCCCCCCCTTCCCTCCCCATGGCTCTTGATAAACCCTCACCTCATTTCTGTTCCTCCTCCTTCCCACCATCCAAATGCACACAGAAGCCCACAGTTGGACGCAATGCGAGCAGGGGACAAGTGAGGGACCAGCAGAACCGGCACTCTGGGGTTTCAAATGCACAATCTTGATGTATCTCAGTTTGACTTTTTTTTTTTTTTTGGCCCAGTCACTTCTGCATACAGCAGGCTCACGCTGCTTCTGGATCTTCCTCTGTGGGGATTCCTACAGCGGTGGCTCCCCTCTAGCTCCGGAAATGCACTAAACCGCAGGGCCCTGGCTGGACCTGCAGTCCAGCGCTGTCTGTGTGCTATTTTATGTGAATGGCGTTCCCTGCACTTTACTCCAAGAAGCTAGGTAAAAATGTGCGAGAGCACCCTGAGTTCTGGAGCCACACCTGTTCTGTTAGGCTGGACACCCCGTGCAAGTTCATCTCTCCATCTCCTTCTTATTTTATTCCAACAGCAGGTCCTCTGTAGTTGTTTCTGGTGCATAGAGGGATTTCGATTCAAAATCACAGGATTGTCCAAAAATTAATTTATATAAAAATTTATATATATATATATGGTCAAAGAATGTCTCCAATCTTCTACCAGGCCCCCAAGTGGCCTTAGTGTGTTTCCTTCTTTGGAGCATTTGCATTTTTTTTTTCCTTCTCGTTTGGTACAACCCAAAAGCAACATAACAAAACTAATCTCCTGTTATTTCAACAGCAAGCAGTTATGGTTAGAACTGAAAGGATAAAGGACCACAGCATTCAGCCAGGCTGGGCTAAGTATTTTGGACCAACTCCTTCTATTATATCTGGGTTAAGTCTGTTAGTGTAGCTGTCTTTCTTTTTAAGATTTTAGTTATTTGAGAGAGAGACATAGCAAGAGAGAGCACGAGCAGGGGGAGAGGAGAAGCAGGAGTCCCGCTGAGCCAGGAGCCTGAGGCGATGATTCCTGTCTCTTACTGCCAGTTCATCAGCGAACTCCTGTGCTCCCTCCCAGATTCGTCTCTTTTCCTCAGGGGTGCAACAGCGAGTTAAAATGATATATATATCCTTCCAGGTCAAATCGAACATAATAGATACTTCCTGAAAACCATCAATAAATTGAGAGGGGTTTTCTGAATACCGTCCTAAACGTTGTTTTATCTGAGCCAGATCTGTCATGGAGAATGGGACATGTACTCTAATTGTGCCTGCTTCTCCGTTGGCAACTTCCCTAAGAGGATGCATCCCATATTTAGATGGAGCTCCCGGTAAATAGGGAGTCCCGCTCCTGGTATGTCCAGCGGGGCTGGGGGCAGAGGGTTCTTGGGGTTTATAAGGAGGAGGGATAGCATCAGAGTCAGTGTTCTCTCCTTTGGGACTGTCTGGCAGTTCCCTCAACATCCCGGGCTTGTTGAGAGGAATCGGCCTGTTTAGACAGTCATCATCCAATATATCCTGGGGGGGGGGGAAGGGCCGCTAACCTGCCCTAGGGTTAGACACATTCTGCAAGAGGCCCGCAAGTTTGGGTCCTGATATAGGGCCATAAAGGCTTGGACATATGGAATTTCAGTCCATTTGCCCTTTTCCCTGCAGAAGAGGTCCAACTGATAGATTGACCCAAAATTTAGGGTCCCATTTATGGGCCACTTTTCTCCGTTTCCTAAGGAGTACTGAGGCCATTCCGTATTACAGAAGAAGATCATCTTCTCCTTTCGTAAAACTTGCAGTTTGAATTGATTCCAGTGGGCTAAGAGGCATCCCAAGGGAGAGTCCTTGGGTACAGAAGAGGAGGATCCCATGTTCCTAGAAAGTAAGGAAGGTCCATTACCATAAATTCCCCCAACTCCTGTGTGGCGTCCCACACAGGGTATGTCAGAGGTTTCAGGTGTCAAAAGCGACCGGAGGCGTCCCTCAACAAAAATCGCTATTGATCACCGCTTTGCCTTTCCTGGGAAGGCATTCCTGCCGTTAAAGGCCCTGGAGGGGTGCCGGCGTCCCTCCACTTCCCCATCGCATCCTAGGCTGCTGATGGGTGCCTGGTGAATGGACTAAAACGCTTGTGCCATGCTATCGTATGCTATCGTATGTCCTGAAGACTGCATACTGTTTTGCCATATTAACCCACAAAAACGCTAGAGAAGTTTTGGCAAGGGAAATTACTCAATTTCATAGCTTTAGGCGGTTTGCAGAAGACACTGACGAGAAACAGTAAAGACTGAAATCCATCATGGTCTATGCGACATTCCAACACATGTGGTCCTTACAGCCAACTTCCCTAGGAAACGGTCCCCGGTTGCGTTTTAATTCAATCGGGTACTGGTTTCGGCCGGCTCCCAGTGGAGGTCTCGCGGCCAGAAGTGGCTAGACCGGGCATGTGGAGGGGATCACATTAGATCAATCAGGAGGAAACCTCACACGGGAGTCTTAAGATTGGCAGCCGTCCTGGTGACTTAGTTGGCTGTCCCGTGCCCAAGAGAGACAACTTTCTATAAGAACAGGAATAGAGTGAGGCCATCAAGTTTCTGGGTCTTATTGCCATTCCGGCCAGGGTACTAGCTTACAGCTAAAAGGCAGACGCTCTCCTCCTCGTAGAGTAGCCACGGGCTAGAGGATTACAGCCTGAGCAATTGACATGCAAGTGTTCCAATAAGACCATACTCCTTGAAAAGCCCTGGAATGAGAGTACAGGAAAAGGAGAGAAAGTACTCACCAATTCTGCACCGAAGCTCAGAGTCCAAATGTAAAGACTCACAACTCTCCTGGCTGGCTCGCCAAAAATGATGAAGTCCCAGAACCTAAGTCAGGTTCGGTGGGGTGAGGAGGTTCGGAGCCGACGACTAAAGAAAGAATTCTTAAGACGTCGTTGGTGCAAAAGGTGATTTATTAGAGCACGGGGACAGGGCCCGTGGGCAGGCAGAGATGCGGCTGCCCCGGGTTGTGAGGGGTGGTTGGTTATGTACCCTGCTGTTGGGGGAAGGTGAGGGGAAGGGAGGTTTCAGTGGAGTTTTCATATGCTAAAGAGGGCCTACAAGGTGCCAGGATGTTCCAGGCCTGCCGGAGGCCTTGCCCCTGCTGCTGGATCAATGTTGTCTTTAGACCAGCCATTAACATTAAGATCTTTGGGAGACCTTTTGGTGGGGTGTCACAATCCTGCTATCAATCGTCTTTGTTAGTGAGATTTAGAACATTTGTAAGCCAAGGGAGACTCCTGTCTAGCAGGATTGTGAGCTCTGCAAGTTAACTATTTGCTTATTGTTTATGGCAGTCAAGGGTGCCTGATGAATGCTACACCTATGGAGGGGAGCGGATGAAGGGGGGGGGTGCAAGGCGCCAGCTTTTGTCTTGTCCCCAGCCAGCCTCCTGTTCCCTCATCACCAGGACCCCAGATCATCACCTATGACAAAGGGAGACGCTCAACCGACTGAGCCTCCCAGGTGCCCCCATTGGATACTGGGCTTCAGTCCCTATGAGGTCAGATTTCCAGCTCCCCCTTATTCCTCAGGTGTAATCTCTCTGGTCAGCGCCAAGTGAAAGAGAGTGAGTCCATCAAAAGCAACGGAGAGGGCAATTACTCAAACACATCCACATCCACAGACTGAAATACCACCACAAGTCCCAAACTGGGTGAAGAAAAACCAAACCAAACCAAACCACGTGTCTTCCTAAAGAGATGGGGGGGGGAACCCAAGAGAAATGTAAAAATGCTGGAAACCAAAGATGGGAGAAAAGTCTTAAAAGTAGTCAGAGGGAAGGGGGAAAAATGTTAACTTCAAAAGGGACGTCTTTGGTAGTGATTTTTCAAATGAAACAATTCGAACTGAAACACTGGGTGCCTGAAGGCAAAGGCATCCTTTCAAGTGGTAAGAGTACCTGCGGGCTAGAACAGATGAGGAATTTCTACAGTCTACAAGACAAAGCAGACCACCCCATCTAGAAAAGAAAAGAAGACTTACGGATACTCTACAAGAGTCCCAAATGTCCATAAATGGATGGAAGGGATTGTATTTGCTGATTATGTCTGCCTTGCTTTAATACATCTGAGCAACCCGGAGGCAGTTGCAGGTCTCGGTGCGCCCCCAAAGGTACTGGATTTTAAAGATGAATAAATAACCCTCCGGGCTGAGGGACAAAAAGATCAAATCACTTATGACAGAAAAATGAGTCTGGACTCAGACGTCTCCATGGCAAAAACCAGTGCCAGACAGTAGTGGGTCCGTACCATCAAAATACTCAAGGAGAGAAAGGGGAACCCTCCTACACTGTTGATGGGAATGCAAGCTGGTGCAACCACTCTGGAAAACAGCATGGAGGTTCCTCAAAATGTTGAAAATAGAACTGCCCTATGACCCAGCAATTGCACTACTGGGTATTTACCCTGAAGACACAAACGTAGTGATCCAAAGGGGCACGTGCACCCAAATGTTTATAGCAGCAAGTCCACAATAGCCAAACTATGGAAAGAACCTAGCTGTCCATCAACAGATGAATGGATCAAGAAGATGTGGTATATATACACGATGGAATACTATGCAGCCATCAAAAGAAATGAAATCTTGCCATTTGTGACAACATGGATGGAACTAGAGTGTATCATGCTTAGCTAAAGAAGTCAAGCAGAGAAAGACAGCTATCATATGATCTCCCTGATATGAGGAAGTGGTGATGCAACATGGGGGCTTAAGTGGGTAGGAGAAGAATCAATGAAACAAGATGGGATTGGGAGGGAGACAAACCATAAGTGACTCTTAATCTCACAAAACAAACTGAGGGTTGCTGGGGGGAGGGTGTTTGGGAGAAGGGGGGGTGGGATTATGGACATTGGGGAGGGTATGTGCTTTGGTGAGTGCTGTGAAGTGTGTAAACCTGGCGATTCACAGACCTGTACCCCTGGGGATAAAAATATATGTTTATAAAAAATTAAAAATTAAAAATTAAAAAAAATACTCAAGGAGAAAATAAGACGACGATTTTTTTTTTCTTGGTCAGTCCATGAATAAAAATAAAAATAAAAAAATAATAATGTTCCTTTTTGGTTTTGCTTTCTTTAAAAAAATTGTGTTCAAGTTCAGATAGTGTCGAATTTACCATCTTAGCCATTTTAAGTGCACAAGTCAGTGGTATTAAGTATGTCCACATTGTCATACAGCTGTCACCACTGTCCATCCTCAGAACTCTTCATCTTGTAAAACTGAGCCTCTGTCCCCATTAAACACTAACTACATTCTCTCCACTCCAGCACCTGGTGCCCACCACCCCACTTCCTGTGTCTATGATGGAGGCTCTGTGTTATTTCATAGACGTGGAATATACGTATGTATGTATCTTTTTGTGGACTGGCATATTTCTTTGTGTGGACTCGGCATATTTCACTCATCCTCAAGGTTCACCCATGTTGTAGCACCTGTCAGAATTCCCTTCCTTTTTGAGGCTGAGTAATGTCCTATTGTACAAATATGTCACACTTGGCTTATCGATTCATTGGTCAGTGGACACCTGCGTTGCGTCCATATTTTAGCTATTGTGCAAAATGCTGTGAACAGTGGTGTACAAATATCTCTTTGAGACTCTGCTTTCAACTCTTCTAGGTACACACCCAGAAGTGGGATCGCTGGGGGTCATATGCTAATTCTGTTTTTATTTTTTAATAGATAGGAGTGTATTTATTTCTTTCCTTTTTTGGTACTGATTTTTTAAAAATTGAGGAATAATTGACATATAATATTGTATTTATTTTGGGTGTACAACATGGTGATTCAATATTTATATACATTACAAAATGGTCACCACAATAAGTCTAGGTACCGTCTGTCACAAAACAGAGTTGTTTTAATATTACCATCTAGAGGGGCACCTGGGTGGCTCAGTGGGTTAAAGCCTCTGCCTTCAGCTCAGGTCATGATCCCAGGATCCTGGGATCGAGCCCCGCCTCAGGCTCTCTGCTCAGCAGGGAGCCTGCTTACTCTTCTCTGCCTGCCTCTCTGCCTACTTGTGATCTCTGTCTGTCAAATAAATAAATAAAATCTTTTTAAAAATATTAACATCTAGATTCACTATGCTGTGCACCATATCCCTGTGCCTCAATTATTTTATATCCAGAAATCTATACTTCCTAATCCCCTTTCCCTATCTTGTCATCTCCCCTCTCCTCTTCTCTCTGGCAACCATCATCTGTGAGTCTGTTTCTGTTTTTTGTTTGTTCATTTTGCTTTATTTTTTAGATTCCATGTATGAGTAAAATCTTACAGTATGCTTGTCTTTCTCTGCCTGACTTAATTCACTTGGCATCACACCCTATAGGTCCATCAAACGGTGCATGGCAAGCCTATACTCCTTTTTATGGCTGAGTGATGGTAATTCTACTTTTTATTTTTTTGTAGAAACTCCACAGTTTCCCACAGTGGCTGTACCATTTTACATTCCACTAAAGTGCAGGGTTCTGATTTCCCCACATCCTCACCAACACTTATTTTCTGTTCTTTTGGTAGTAACCAAAAGTGGGAGTGAGGTGGTATCTCATTGTAGTTTTGAGTTGCATCTCCCTAACGATGAGTGATACTGAGCACATTTTCATGTGTCTGATGGGCACTCTTATATCTTATACTTTGGAGAACCGTCTAATTCAAGTCCTTTGTCCATTTTTGAATTGGCTTGTTTGCTTTTTGCTAGTTTTGAGTTTTAGGAGTTGTCTCTATATTGTGGATATTAACCACTTACCAGGTATGTGGTTTAGAAATACTTTTTCCTGTTCAGTTCCCTTTTTATTCTGTAGATTGTGTCTTTTTGATGTACAAAATTTTTAAATTTTTGTGAAGTCTGATTTGTCCATTTTTTTCTTTTGTTACCTGTGTCTTTGGTGTCATATCCACGAAATGACTGCCCAATCCAAGTGGTCACAACACTTTTGCCCTATGTTTTCTTCTAAGAGTTTTACTGTTTTAGGTCTTACATTCAGATTTTTGGTCTATTTTGAGAAACTTTTGCATACAGTGTTAGGTAAGTGTCCAACTTCATCCTTTTGTGTATAGATATCTTGTTTTTCCCAGATAAAGTTGTTAAAAAGATTGTCTTTTCCCCATTGAATGGTCTTGGCACCCTTCTCAAAAATCATTTCACCATAAATGTGAGGGTTTACTTCTGGGATCTCTGTTCTACTTTGTTAGTCTATATGACTGTCTTCATGCCCACAAAGCAATGATATCTGTTTGATTGCTTTGATATCTGTAGCTTTCTAGTAAGTTTTGAAATCAGACAGTGTGAGTCTTCCAGCTTTATTCTTCTTTTTCAGGATTGTTTTAGCTATTCTGTGTCCCTTTAGAGTCTACATGAATTTTTAAGATGAATTT
The DNA here is from genome assembly GCF_030435805.1 of Mustela lutreola. Lineage (NCBI taxonomy): Eukaryota > Metazoa > Chordata > Mammalia > Carnivora > Mustelidae > Mustela > Mustela lutreola. Next base: position 59,382,641 of record NC_081304.1, on the reverse strand, counting down.
CTCTATTTCCATGAAAAACATCATTTGGATTTTGATGGGGATTGTGTTGAATCTGTAGATTGCTTTTGGTAGCATGGACATTTCAATAGTACTAATTCTGTCAATTCATGAACATGGAATACCTTTCCATTTATTTGTGTCTTCATTGATTTCTTTCATCAGTGGCTTATGGTTTTCAGTGTATAGGTCTTTCACTTCCTTGGTTAAATTTATGCCTAGTTATTTTATTCTTTTTTGATGCAGCAGATATTTTGAATGAATGAATGAATGAATGAGTGCTCACTAATTCTAACACATGGGTATCTCAAAACATCAGCTCTTATATTCTTATCTCCTTCAGGGTTTCAGTTTCTAAATTTTGTTTTTTCTTCTCTTAGGTTTCCCTGTCTCCTTCCAGTCTCAGGATCAGCTAGCTCTGTCATTTCCTTACCATGAGTATCTTCACATGTGCTACTCAACATGCAGCCATCAACCAGGTATGGACAACTGGATCCCTGTGGGAAAGGCCTGGATAAGGAGGCATCTAAAGGGAAGATTAGGGGACTGTGTTTTCTGGGTCCCCATGCTTCATGCACAATCCTCATTACCCAGAAATCTGTAGCAAAAGTTCAGATCACTGTTGCAGTGTTTACAGAATTATATCAGTGCTACCCAAGCCTTTCATGGTAGATGAATTGATAATGACAGGTATAGACTGACCTGCTTTGTAAAAATATTCCTTTATCCTTCCCAAATCCTTAAGACACCCAGGCTTTGAAGAAGTATCAGTGATGTGGCATCCTTCAAATGATGCTTCTCTGTTTAATGTTGGATGATTCTACACCATGCTGTGTCAGCTACAGTGGTGCCTGAGACTTCCTCCCTTGGGGTTTATCTCTTCTTTATTCCTTACGTGTATGGGAACTAAAACAGAATTGTCTCCACAGCACTTTCTTTAATATGTATTTCCAGACAGAGTAGCTGATATACAAACAGTAGCATGAACTCAAAAGCCAAAATAATGAAATACCTTGGGAATTACAACTACTGTAAAAGAAAGACAACAAGGTGAACAACACATTCTATCTGAAGTAGGATGACTAGAACAGATGGACTGAAATTTTGATTTTATTTTTTTAAGATTCATTTATTTATTTGAGAGAAAGAGAGAGAGAAAGAAAGTAGACGCAGGGGGCATGGGGGAGGGATAAGCAGGCTCCCCACTAAGCAGCGAGCCCAACGTGGGGCTCGATCTCAGCACTCTGAGATCATGACCTTAGCTAAAGGCAGATGCTTAACCAAATGAGCCACCCAGGTGCCCCTGGACTGAAAATTTTAAATGAGCATAATAAATACACTTAAGATGATAAGGGAAGATGTTAGTGCATGAAAAAAAAACAAGAAATCATAAAAAGAATAAACTACAATATTAGGCACGAGAAACATTAGTCAACAAATGCACATAATACATGCAATAAAGAGTAGGAGAGATGCAACAGAAAAACACATCCATGAGGAACTCCCACAGAAGGCAGTAGGAGAGGATAAAGGCCTCATATTTAAAAGGCTCTCAGACAGAGAGAAAAGACATGGAAACACACCTGTATTTACGCTCTATGAATTTAAGAATGGGAAACACACAGAGAACATTATAAAATGCTTCCAGAGTAAGATCTGGTCAACTACAAAGGAATGAAAACTAGACTTTTACACTCCAAATAGCTGCATCGTATATAAAATATAAAGGAGGAATTTAAAAACTAAATTTGTTTTAGAATAGTTAAATTTATAGAATAGCTGCAGATATAGTACAAAGACTTCCTATATACCCCACACCCAACTTCCCCTACCTTTAGCATCTTATATTAGTTTGGTACATTTGTTATAATTCTTGAACCCACGTTGGTATATTATTATTAAGTAAAGTTCACACCGTATTCAGACTCCCTTATTTTTTAATTTTGTACTTTTCTGAGAGTCTGTCTATGTTGCATTGAGTCCTATGGCTGTGACAGTTTCTGAGACTTTCCTGGTTTTTGACGGCCTTGACAGTTTTGAGGGAGTAGTTGTCAAATATTTTGTAGAACGTTCCTCCATTGGGATTGGTTAAATATTTTTGTGATGCTTTGACTGGTGTTATGGATCCTTGAGAAGACCTCAGAGGTAAGTGCCACTGTCATCACAGGTTATCAAAGACATATCCTATATGGATGACATCATCATGATGTTAACCTTGACCAACTGGCTGAGGTGCAGTTTGCCAGGTTTCTATAATATAAGGTTACTGTTCTTTACCCTTTCCAAACTGTACTCTTTGGAAGGATGTCAGAGTGGGTTATGATCTACCTGAGTTTACCCTGATATCTCCATTCTATTCCGTTATGACAGGATCCTGCCAGCCTCATACTCACCTTTTTATACATAACTATCAATAAGAAGAGAAAATAAAAAGTGTTTGTAAGGATGTGGAGAAACCAAGATCCTTGTGCATTGCTTGTGGAAACGTAAAATTTTACAGTGTAGCCACTCTAGAAAACAATATGGTGGTTCCTCAAAAAATTAAAAACAGATTTACCATTTGATCCAGTAATCCTTCTTCTGGGCATATACCTCACAGACTTGAAAGCAGAGACTCAAATAGTTATTTGTACACCCATATTCATAGGAGCATTATTTTCAATAGCTAAAGGTGAAAGCTATCCAAGTGTCCATTGGGAGATGAACAGATACGCAAATTGTGTCCTACACAAATAAGATAATATGATTCAGTCTTAAAAGGGAAGGAAATTCTGACAAATGGTACACCATGGATGAACCTTAAAGACAAGGTATACTAAGTGAGCCCATCAGAAAAGAGAAAATACTCTATGTTTCCATTTACATGAGGTACAAAAGTGGTCAAATTCATGGAAGTACAAAGTAGAGTAGGGGTTGCCAGGGTCTGGGTTGGGGGAAATGGAGATCTTTTGTTTAATGGGTACAGAGTTTGTTATAGAAGATGAAAGAAGTTCTGGAGATGAATGACCACAACAACTTGAATACACTTAATACCACTGAAGTGTACACTAAAAAATGGTTAACAAGATAAATTTTATGTTATGTATATTTTACCACAATTAGAAAAAACAAAATATCTATTACTATCTGAAACAAAACTTAAAAAATAATAAATTAGGCACTCACAAGAATACAACACATTAAAATGATGGAGTGGAAAAAAAAAACAGCAGAAAAGGGAAACAGACAGTATACCCATAATAATTTAGAAATAAAATTCTATGAAGCACGATTTGGTGTAATTACAACAGAGCACTGCCATACTTACTCCTCTACAGAAAACACTTAGATTTAGGAATTGTGAATGAGGTTTACGTTTTCTAATTTATTTTTTACTAAAAAATTCATAGAAACAAATGAAAATGAAAACACAACTGTTCAAAATCTTTGGGATGCAGCAAAGGCAGTCCTAAAAGGGAAATATGGAGGACTGCAAGATTTCTCAAGAAACAAGAATACACAACCTAACCCTACACCTAAAGGAGCTGGAGAAAGAACAGCAAATAAAGCCTAAACCCACCAGGAGAAGATAAATAATAAAGGTTAGAGCAGAAATCAACAAAACGGAAACCAAAAGAACAACAGAACAGATCAACGAAACTAGGAGATTGTTCTTGGAAAGAATTAATAAGATTGATAAATCCCTGATCAGATTTATCAAAAAGAAAAGAGAAAGGACCCAAATAAATAAAATCATGAATGAAAGAGGAAAGATCACAAGCAACACTGAAGAAATAGAAACAATTATAAGAACATATTATGAGCAACTCTACACCAACAAATCAGGCAATCTGGAAGAAATGGATGCATTCCTAGAGACAGATAAAACACCAAAACTGAAGAAGGAAGAAATAGAAAACTTGAACAGACCCATAACCAGCAAGGAAATTGAAGCAGTAATCAAAAATCTCCCAACAAACAAAAGACCATGGCCAGATGGCTTCCCAGGGTAATTCTACCAAACATTTAAAGAAGAATTACTACCTATTCTTCTGAAGCCATTTCAAAAAATCAAAATGGAAGGAAAACTTCCAAATGCTTTCTATGAGGCCAGCATTACCTGTTCCCAAAACCAGACAAAGACCCCACCAAAAAAGATAATTACAGACCAATATCCCTAAATAACATGGATGCAAAAATTCTCACCAAAATACTAGCCAACAGGATCGAGGAGTACATTAAAAGAATGATTCACCATACCAAGTGGGATTTATTCCTGGGCTGCAAGGGTGGTTCAACATCCACAAATCAGTCAATGTGATACACTACATAAACAAAAGAAAGGAAAATAACTATAGGATCCTCTCACTAGATGCAGAAGAAGCATTTGACAAAGTACAGCATCCTTTCTTGATTAAAACTCTTTACAGTGTAGGGACAGAGGGTACATACCTCAATATCATAAAAGCCATCTAGAAAAAGCCAAAATGATTATCATTCTCAATGGGGGAAAACTGAGAGCTTTTCCTGTAAGGTCAGGAACATGTCAGGGATGTCCACTATCACCACTCCTGTTCAACATAGTACTAGAAGTCCTAGCCTCAGCAATCAGACAACAAAAAGAAGTAAAAGTCACCTGAACTGGCAAGGAAGAAGTCAAACTTTCACTCTTTGCAGATGACATAGTCCTCTATGTGGAAACCCCAAAAGACTCCACCCCAAATTTACCAGAACTCAAAGAGGAATTCAGCAAAGTGTCAGGATATAAAATCAATGCACAGAAATCAGTTGCATTTCTACACACCAACAATGAGACAGAAGAAAGAGAAATTAAGGAGTTGATTCCATTTATAATTGTACCCAAAGCCATAAGATACCTAGAAATAAACCTAACCAAAGAGGCAAAGGATCTGTTCTTGGAAAGAATTAATAATTATAACGTACTCATGAAAGAAATTGAGGAAGACACAAAGAAATGGAAAAATGTTCCATGCTCATGGATTGGATGAACAAATATTGTTTAAATTGTCTATGCAACCGAGAGCAATCTATACATTCAATGCAATCTCTAATCAAAATACCATCAGTTTTTTTCCCGAGCTGGAAAAAATAACCCTAAAATTTGTATGGAACCAGAGAAGACCCCAAATATCCAAAGGAATTTTGAAAAAGAAAACTAAAACTTGTGGCATCATAATTCCGGATTTCAAGTTCTATTACAAAACTGTGATCATCAAGACAGTACGGTACTGGCACAAAAACAGCCCCTGTGTGGCTCAGTCAGTGAAGCATCAGACACATAGATCAATGGAACAGAATAGAGAGACCAGAAATGGACCCTCAACTCTATGGTGAACTAATTTTCGACAAAGCAGGATAGAATGTGCAATGTAAAAAAGACAGTCTCTTCAACAGATGGTGTAGGGAAAATTGGACAACCACATGCAGAAGAATAAAACTGGACCATTTTCTTACACCATACACAAAAAGAGACTCAAAGTGGATGAAAGACCTCAATGGGAGACAGGAATCCATCAAAATCCTAGAGGAAAACACAAGGAGCAACCTCTTTGACTTTGGCTACAGCAACTTCTTGCTAGGCACATCTCCAAAGGCAAGGGAAACAAAGGCAAAAATGAACTACTGGGACTTAATCAGGATAAAAATCTCTTGCACAGCAAAAGAAACAGTCAACAAAACCAAAAGACAACTGACAGAATGGGAGAAGATATTTGCAAATGACATCAGATAAAGGGCTAGTATCCAAAATCTACAAAGTATCCAGACTCAACACCCAAAGAACAAATAATCCAATTAAGAGATGGGCAGAAGGCATGAACAGACATTTCTTCAAAGAAGACAGCCAAATGGCCAACAGACACATGAAAAAATTTCAACATCACTTAACATCAGGGAAATACAAATCAAAACCACAATGAGAGGCACCTGGGTGGCTCAGTTAAAGCCTCTGCCTTTGGCTCAGGTCATGATCCCAGGGTCCTGGGATCGAGCCCCACATCGGGCTCTCTGCTCAGCAGGGAGCTTACTTCCTCCTCTCTCTCTGCCTGCCTCTCTGCCTACTTGTGATCTCTCTGTCAAATAAATAAATAAAATCTTAAAAAAAAAAAACCAAAATGAGATACCACCAGATATATACCAGTCAGAGTGGCTAAAATTAACAAGTCAGGAAATGACAGATGTTGGCAAACATTCAAAGAAAGGGGAAGCGTCTTGCACTGTTGGTGGGAATGCATACTGGTGCAACCACTCTGGAAATCAACATGGAGGTTCCTCAGAAAGTTAAAAATAGGGGCACCGGGTGCCTGGGTGGCTCAGTGGGTTAAAACCTCTGCCTTCGGGACGCCTGGGTGGCTCAGTTGTTTAAGCAGCTGCCTTCAGCTCAGGTCATGATCCCAGGGTCCTGGAATCGAGTCCCACATCGGGCTCCTTGCTCGGCAGGGAGCCTGCTTCTCCCTCTGCCTCTGCCTGCCTCTTTGTCTGCCTGTGCTCGCTCTCTCTCCCTCTGTCTCTGGCAAATAAATAAATAAAATCTTTAAAAAAAAAAAAAAACAAACTCTGCCTTCGGCTCAGGTCATGATCCCAGGGTCCTGGGATCGAGCCCCACATCGGGCTCTCTGCTCAGGAGGAGCCTGCTTCCTCCTCTCTCTCTGCCTGCCTCTCTGCCTACTTGTGATCTCTGTCTGTCAAATAAATAAATAAATTAAAAAAAAAAATAGGGGCACCTGGGTGGCACAGTCAGTTAAGGTGTCTGACTCTTGGTTTTGGCTCAGGTCATGATCTCAGGGTTGTGGGATGGAGGCCTGTGTCAAGCTCTGTGCTTAGCATAAAGTCTGCTTGTCCTTGCTCTGCTCTTCCGCATACTCGTACTCTCTCTCAAGTAAAGAAATAAAAAATTTTCAAAAATTAGTGAAAAAAAAGTTAAAAATAGAATTACCCTACAACACAGCCATTGCACTTCAAGGTATTTATCCAAAGGATACAAAAGTAGAGATTTGAAGGGGCACATGCATCCCAATGTTTACAGCAGCTATGTCCACAATAGCCAAAATAGGGAAAGAGCCCAGATGTCCATTGACAGATGAATGGGTAAAGAAGGTGTGGCGTAGGGACGCCTGGGTGGCTCAGTTGGTTAAGCGGCTGCTCAGGTCATGACCCCAGCGTCCTGGGATCGAGTCCCACATTGGGCTCCTTGCTTGGCAAGGAGCCTGCTTCTCCCTCTGCCTCTGCCTGCCACTCTGTCTGCCTGTGCTTGCTCTCGCTTCTCTCTCTATGACAAATAAATAAAATAAAATCTTAAAAAAAAAAAAAAAAGAAGGTGTGGTGTATATATACACAATAGAATATTACTCATTCGTCAAAAAGAATGAAATCTTGCTATTTGCAATGACATGGATAGAACTAGAGGGTATTACACTAAGCAAAATAAGTCAGAGAAAGACAAATACCAGATGGTTTCACACATATGTGGAATTTAAGAAACAAAACAGGTGAATATAGAGGAAGGGAAGGAAAGACAAAATAAAATAAAAACAGAGGGACTATAAGAGACCATAAGAGACTCTTATCTAGAGGAAACAAACTGAGGGCTGCTGAAGGGGAGGGGGGATGGGGTAATTGGGTGATGGTCATTAAGGTGGGCACTTGATATAATGAGCATTGAGTGTTATATGCAACTGATGAATCACTAAATTCTACCCCTGAAACTAATAATACACTATACGTTAAGTTGAATTTAAATAAAAAAAATTTTTAAAGGAATAAAAAATAAATAAATAAAAGTCTGAAAAAACCCCCACAATATAATAGATCAATGAAACCAGGGGAAGTTTCTTTAAAAAAATTAATAAAATTGATAAACCTCTAGCCAGACTTATCAAAAAGTAAAGACTCAAATAAATAAAATCACAGATGAGAGAGGAGAAGTAACAACCAACGCCACAGAAATATAAACTATTCTATGAGAATATTATGAAAAACTATATGTTCACAAACTGGACAAACTGGAAGAAATGGATAAATTCCTAGAAACATATAAACTACCAAAACTGAAACAGCAAAAAATAGAAAACTCGAACAGACCAATAACCAGGAAAGAAATTGAATCAGTAATCAAAAAACTCCCAACAAACAGGGGCCCCTGTGTGGCTCAGTCAGTGAAGCATCTGTCTTCAGCTCGGGCCATAATCCCAAGGTCCTGGGATTGAGCCCCACATCAGGCTCCCTGCTCATCAGGGAGTCTGCTTCTCCTTCTGCCCCCATCCCCACTCATGCTTTGTGCTGTCTCTCTCTCTCTCTCTCTCTCTCTCTAAAATAAATAAATAACATCTTTAAAAAAACAACAACAAGAACAAAAACAAACTCCCAACAAACAAAAAAGTCCAGAACCAGTTGGTTTCATAGGCAAATTCTACCAAACATTTAAAGAGTTGATAGCTATTCTTCTCAAACTATTCCAAAAAATAGCAAAGGAAGGAAAGCTTCCAAACTCCATGTGGCCAGCATTACTCTAATACCAAAACCAGATAAAGATTCCACTGAAAAAGAGAAGTACAGGCCAAGATCCCTGATGAAAATGGGTGCAAAAATTCTCCATAAAATACTACCAAACATAGTCCAGAAATATATCTTAAAAAATCATTCCTCATGATCAAGTGGGATTTATTCTCAGGCTTCCAGGATGGTTTGATATTCACAAATCAATCAGTGTGATATGCCACATTAATAAAAGAAAGGATAAGAACAATATTGTCATTTCAATAGATGCAGAAAGAGCATTTGAAAGTCCATTCACAATAAACATCCATTCATGATAAAAACCCTCAAAAAAGTAGGGGTAGATGGAACATACCTCAACATCGTAAAGGTTACATACAAAAGACCCACAACTAATATCATCCCCAATGGGGAAAAACTAAAAGCTTTCCCCCTAAGATCAGGACCAAGATAAGGATATCCACAGTCACTGCAGTTATATAACATCATACTAGAAGAGCTAGCCACAGCAATCAGACAAGAGAAAGAAATAAAAGCCGGCCAAATCTGCAAGGAAGAAGGAAAACTTCCACTATTTGCAGATGACATGATACTCTATATAGGAAGGCTTAAAATTGTAAAGATGACAATACTACCTAAACCAGTCTGCAGGTTCAATGCAATCCCTATCAAAATCCCAACAACATTTTTTTTTTTTGCAGAAATGGAAAAACCTATTCTAAAATTCATATGGTATTTCAAGGGATCCTGAATAAGAAAAGTCTTGAAATACAACAAATCTGAACACTTATATAAACCTACAGTAATCAAAACAGTGTGTTCATGGCATGAAGATAGACATACAAATGGAATACAAGAGAGAGCACAGAAATAAATCTCCTCATAGAGTCAACTGATTTTCAGCAAGGGTGCCAAGGCCATTCACTGGAGGGCAGCCCGGGTGGGAGGGAGGTAGTGAAAGTCTTTTCAACAAAAGGTGCTGTCTAGGAAAACTGGATGTCCACATGCAAAAGAATAAAGCTGGAACCTTACATTAAACATATATAAAAATTAACTGCATCGGGGGCCTAAATTTTATATCTAAAGCTATAAAATTCTTAAAAGAAAACCTAAGGGAAAATCTTCATGAGCTTAGATCTGGAAACAGTTTTAAAAATATGATATTAAATGTGCAAGGAACAAAAGAAAAGTCACGGTAAGATTACCACTTTTTAACACCGACTAGGATGGTCAAAATTTTAAACAACAGAAAATGGTAAGTGTTGAGAACATGGAGAAATTGAAACCTTGTACCTTCTGGGGGTACTGTAAAGTGGTACGGCTGCTGTGGAAAACAGTTTGGCAATTCCTCAAGAAGTTGTACAAAGAATTATGATACGATCCAGCAATCCTACTCCTAGGTACGTACTCAAAAGAATCGAAATCACGGGCTCAATACTGTACACCAATATTCATGATAGATTTGTTCATGGTGGCCCAAAGGTGGAAAAGACCCAATTGTCCATGCACAGATAAATGGATTTTGAAAAATGTGGTACAGATACACAGTGGAATAGTATGCAGCCATAAAAAGGAAGTTCCGATACATGCCACAACAGGAATGAACCCTGAAAACATTATGCTAAGTGAAATAAGCTAGATGAAAAAGGACAAATATTGTATTATTTGCTTCTATGTTGTCCCTGGAATAAGCAAATTCATAAAGTCCATAGAGGTTCCCAGGGGCTGGGGGAAGGGAAAGTGGGGAGTTACTGCTTAATGGGTATAAAGTGTTTGGATGATGAAAAAGTTCTGAAAGTAGTGGTGATGATTACACACTGTCATGTCTTCCTAATGCCACTCAACTGCACCCCTAAAATAACTGGGATATTAAATCTTCATGTATATATTTTAGGAGACTTTATTTTAGTTTATTTTTTTAGAGAGAGAGTGAGCAGGGGCGGGGAGAGGGAGATAGACAATCTCAAGCAGGCTCCACCCTCGCACAGAGCTGGACTCAGGGCTCAATCTCACCACCCTGAGATCATGACCTGTGCTGAAATCAAGAGTCAGACACAGAACCGACTGTGCCACCAGTCGCCCCCTTAGTAGACTATCTTTAAAAGACATTTTAGGTCTGCAGCAGAACAGCAGAAAATACAGAGAATCCCCCAATTCCCCACATTACCATACTGCCTCCCCCACCACTGACAGCCCCACACCAAAGGGGTCATTTGTTACAATCAATGAACCTGCACTGGCACTTCATTATCACCCAAGGCCTGTAGGTTACATTAGGGTTTGCTGCTGGTTTCGTACACTTCATGGGCTTTGACAAATGTATAACAACATGGACCCGCCATTACAGTGTCCTAGTTTCATTGCCCTAAAAGTCCTCTGAGCTCCACCTAGTCCCTCCTCCTAATCCTGGCTATTTCAGAACATTACTGTCTCAGTCAGTTGGGGCTGCTGTAACAAAAAGACCACCATCTAGGCGGCTTAAACAACCACCTCTCCCTCGCAGTTCTGGAGGCGGCAAGTCCGAGATCCAGGCATGGCGGATTCTCTGTTTGGTGAGACCCTGCTTCGGAGCTGGCTGTCTTCTCACGGTGTCCTCATACTGCCAAGACTGCTAGAGCTCTAGGGTTTCTTTCATCATTCGAGAGGGCTCTACCTTCATGACCTAATTACTTCTCAAACACCCTACCCCCTAATACTATCCTGTTGAGGGGTAGGATTTCAGCATGGGAACTGTGCGGGGACACAAACATTCAGTCCATGGTATTTGTACAGTTGAAATAATTCAAGATCTAGCCCTTTCAGATTGGCTTCTTTTACTTAGGGAGATGCACTAAGGCTCCCACGTGTTCTTTCATGGCCTGATAGCTCTTGTCTTCTTGGTACTGAATCATGCTCTGTTCCTGGCATGGGCCATAGTTCCTTCCTTCTCTGTATATCCACATTTCTGGCCTGACTGTCCCTTGCTGTCTGGGCTCTGGTCTCTCAGCCTCAAACTTCTGATTTTACTCCCTTAGAGTGTCCCAGCTCCGCCATTTTGCTACCAGGAGCGTCTTCATACATGCTGGTCAGTGGGCTTCTGTCAGCCCGGGTCAGGAAATGCATCATGGGCATGGAAGGACAGAATGCATGGTCAGTAGCTCGGATCCCTGAGGGGTTCTCCTATTGGAGCTGGATCAGCACTCCTGAAAACCTTGCCTCATGAGCCCATCTCCAATCAGACGACGGAAAAGGGGGATACTGTAGACTCTTCCCTTGTCTCCATCAGGTCCCTGTGGTTTAAAAGCTTAAGAAATGCACGACATATGACCAAATACAACAGCTCAAGGACCAATTGGGAGGACAGATGAAAGCTTAAATAAGGACATGAGCAAAACAGTGTATAGAAAAGATGGATCTGAAGACGTTGAGATCGAAGGACCAATCTAGAAATCACAGCTGTCATCTCAACATAAGGAAATGAAAGTCTGGCCTGGGGTAAGGGCTGAGGGTTTGGCAAAGACTAGGAGAGGTAAAGTCCGGATCCTTAAAACATCTTAAATATTTGGCTTATCTGTGCCATAATTTTCTGAGGCTGACGTGATACAGTTCTTAAGCTAGACACAGGTATGTGTGACCCATCACAATCCACCTACCCATGCCACCAACCTCTTTAGCCCCCAGTCACTGTGTCACAAGCAGGAGGTAGAGTTTGAGCTCAGACCTTGCCCTCTCAGATGGGTAATAAAGATGGCCTCTGCGAAGGTCTGCACTGGTCACTTAGAAGTTCTTCTGGAGAGATTTTGTGAGGCAGAGACTGGAAAACCTGGGACATGGACCAGGTTTCCGGAGAGGAAGAGGGAATGAGACTAAACGGGCGGTCCGAGGTGGTGGGTGTGTGCATAACAGAAGGGACACTGTTGAACTTGGAGTACGATGTGACATGTCCGGGAAGCAAGTAAGGGGACTATTGGAAAAGAGGCTACGGGGGTGTAAATAGGGGGCTGAGTGTGGGGGGGTCCAGCGTTCCCAGGGCCCACCTTCAGTGAGGGAGGAGGGAGTGAGGAGTGGGGCTTGGGAAGGAGGGGACCAGCTCGTGAGACAAGGGACACAGGGGCTCGCCCGGTTCCTCGCCTCTCCTTCAACATTCCCTCTCTCCCTCTAATCCCCGCTCTTGTCTTCCCAGAGGCTGAAATGCCAATAGAGTATTACCCCCACCTTAAAAGACCACCAGAGACGTGAGTCAAAGCCAAGCAGCAAGGGTTGTTTATTGCAGGTTTGAACCTGGACCTCTGCGCCGCTCGTTGCCGATAAAGCCGAGAGGTCCAGAGCTGGGTTGGTGCAGGGTTTTTATAGACAGGTACAAACAAGTTTTGGGTGGGGTTGAGCTGATTGATTGACAGTTTGAACAGGCATACTTGGCGTCAGTGGATTGGGTCAGGGGACCTGCGTGCGAAAGCAGACAAAGCCATCTTACAGAAGCAGAACTGGCCGGTTAGCCCACGCATGCGAAAAAAGCACTATCAGGATATTGAAGGCCTGGTTACTATCAAGTAAAGACAATTGAGCGTCTCCTGGTGGAATGTTACATTCCTGCTATCAAGCATCCTTGTTAATGAGATTTAGGTTTAGAAGAAATTTAACTTTATTTACTTTTCCTTCTACCTCCGCCTCCTTCGATTTTTTATGGAGGGGAGGGTGACATTAAGGCTTGAGGAACTGAGTTCTGTGTCCCTGGAAATTGGGCTATTGATAAGGTAACTTCTTGGTTGTAATCTCAAGGACATTTGCAAACCAAGGGAAACTCCTGTCTTGCAGGATTGTGATCTCAGCAAGTTAACCATTTATCATTTTATGGCAGTCAGGGGTGCCTGAGGAATGCCACACATATGGAGGGGAGCGGGTGAAGGGGGGTGCAAGGTGCCAGCCTTTGCTTTGTCCTTAGCCAGCCTCCTGCTCCTTCAAGGCTTCTCGGCAGGCACCCTAACCTCCCCCACAGCATATTTTGAGGTCACTCGGTCCAGCTCCTGGAACATTCTACCCTAATCCGTGGGGGAGAGCCTGCCACAACCGCCTCCCCTACTGAAGGATGTGCTTGCAGGGCTGGCTGTTGTCTGCATGCCTGTTGGGGGGGACCCCACGCCGACCCCCCCCCCCAACTTCCCATCCAGCATCTCGCTCCCAATTGGCAGCAAGCTCAAAGCTCCCGCAGGAATCCTGGTGGCATTTCCTCCAGCTGACTTAGAACTTCGCTCTTTCTCCTTCGGTGTCCCACACAAGTCCAGGGAGGGGCACTTATGCCACATTCGCCGGGATGTGGCAGTGCACTGTCCACTGCAGCTGGGCGACACGGTGGCCCCGGAACGGGAAGAGAGAGGACCGAGGGTTCCCAGGCCAGGCCTTCTCTTTCGGCCAATTTAGCTCTAGGCTGGAGCCCATCAGGCGGCCTCCCCATCTTCGCCCCCACCCCACAGCAGCCACCGCAGGTCCTGTTGTTCCGTCGCTGGCCCCCAGGGGGCTCTCTGTTTCAACCACGGGAATTAAAATGTGCGGTCCCGGCCTCACCAGCTGGCCAGGTGGGCCCCCTTTCCCACTTTGTGGACTGGCTGGAATCAAAGCAATAACACAGGTTCCTCAAAAAGAGGACAGCTGGCGCTTTTAGGGGAAAGGGTCCACTGTGACAGCACGAGCCCACACATGCCGGGTAATGAGGAAGATCGCCCTGCTGGTTCTGCAAATCAGGGATTCCAAGGGTGCTCCCCCTTTTCTGTCCCCGCTGTGGTGTTCTTGCCATGTTTTTAAAAAACCAAACCAACCTATGCTATATAAGTACTGTTTACTGCATCCTTTTTTAAAAAAGATTTTATTTATTTATTGGACAGAGAGATCACAAGTAGGCAGAGAGGCAGGCAGAGAGAGAGGAGGGAAGAAGGCTCCCTGCTGAGCAGAGAGCCCGATGGGGGGCTTGATTCCAGGACCCTGAGATCATGACCTGAGCCGAAGGCAGAGTCTTAACCCACTGAGCCCCGCAGGCGCCCCTACATATCCTTTTTAATGCAGTTAAATTTTGCTCTCTCACGTTGTGCAAAAGTAAAGCTTGAGATTTGCTTGTTTTATTTTAAATGTTTTCTACATATTCTTGTCTCTCCATTTCCTATATGATCAATTGCTGGTGTCTGTACTCTCTGTACTGTTGAAACTGTACTTCTCTTTCTACATTTACAGAACTGAATCCTTAACCCATTCACTGCGGCAGCCGTCAGCTTCAGGTATGAGAGACCCAGGAGGCCGGGGGCTTGTTTTTCTTATAGAAGGTGTGGGTAGTAGGCTGTCCACAGCCACTGGCCTTTGTGGCTTTTATCTTCGTGTCACAAACGGCTTCTGAGTCCCCAGGCAGCCAGAGAGAGTCAAGGAGAGAGACATCTGTTCTTTGTTCTTATTTCTTTTTTGCGGGGGCGGGGGGCACTGGCTTTGTCAAGCAACTGTGCTCTGACGACTCCTGTCTCTTCTAGGGAAGATATCACTGCCGAAAAGCACATAGCTCACAAGTGCACAGGTCAGTGACTTGTCCCGGGGGGAGCATCCCCATGGAACTAATATTCATTCAAGAAATAGAAACGTCCAGCATCCCAAAAGTCCTCTGGTGGCATCTTCTCCAATCGCGTCTCTTTTCTACCTCCTCAAAGCTAACTATCAGTTTCAGTTTTAGCACCGTAAATAGTCTGGTATTAATGGAATCACACAGTAAATCGTCTTTTGGTCTGGCTCTTCTTTTTTGCGCAACATTTGTTTCTGAGGTTCATCTAACTTGTATTTAGCAAGAATTTGTTTACTTTCTTTTTTTAAAAGTATTTTATTTATTTATTTGACAGAGAGATCACAAATAGGCAGAGAGGCAGGCAGAGAGAGAGGAGAGAAGCAGGCCCCCCACCAAGCAGAGAGCCCGACGTGGGGCTCCATCCCAGGACCCTGAGATCATGACCCGAGTGGAAGGCAGAGGCTTAACCCACTGAGCCCCCCAGGCGCTCCAAGAATTTGTTTGCTTTCATTGCTACGTAAGGTTTGCCTGGCTGATACAAATGTTACCAGTCTTTTAAAATCGCAAACTCTTGTTTTTTAAATATTCCCGGTTATGACTTTGTTTCTGTTTTATTAATTTCTGCTCATTACTATTTGCTCTTTTCTACTTTCTTTGAGTTCATTTGGTGTTATTTTTCCGACTTCATGCGATGGTACTCAAATGGTTGCTACTGAGCCTGGACTTTTTTCTGGTTTCATTTAGTGTTATAAATCTTCCTTTAAACATGGTTCTAGCTGCATGTTTTGACATATATTTTCATTTATATTTAGTTAAAATACTTTTTAATTTGCAGTGTTTTTTTTATAGACCCATGGTTTTATGATGGTTCTTTTTGTTGTTGTTGTTGAGCATCCTGCTTCATTTCCCTGTATTTGAGATTTTTTAATGATATTTATATCATTTGATTCTAAATAATACAATTGTGGTCAAAAAAGTTACTTTGCATGACAAAATCCTTTGAAATTTATTGTGCCCCTATTTCTTCAATTATGGGAAATGCTGCACATGTACTTGGATATATATCACATGTTTTAAGTCAAATTAGTTACTTATGATTTTTATGACCTCACTGATTTTCTGTCTACTCGTTGCATCGGCTACTGAGATAGGTGTGACATCATTCCTTTCTAAAACTGAGGATGTGTATATTTTTCATTATGGTTATGCCAATTTTCACTTTATCTATTCTCAGACAATGTAATTAGGTACAAAGCAAATTTAGAAGTATGGTATCTTCCTGGTGGGTCTTCAGACTAGATCAGCCTCTTTGCTGTTAATGCCTAATGTTGTATTTTTCTCTTTTTACTTCTGGCATTTCTGTATCCATAAGCCAGCCCCCTTTCGGAGAGTATGTGGGTCTCCTGTTAGTTCTCTGCTGTTACAAGGAATGCCACCATGAGGAGTTTCACACTTACATCATTTCTTCTTTCTGTCCACATACTTTGGGGATGGATTCCTACAAGTGGGATTTCTATCTCAAAAGGCAAATTCATGTATGATTTAGCCACAGATTGCCAAATTCCCATTTTGCATTCACACCAACATGCATGAGTGTCTGTTTCCCTAAAGTCTTGCCAACAGAGGATTGACAAACTTTTGGACTTTCGCAAATCTAACAGGAGAGAAATGACACTTTGGTATGATTCTAATTTGCATTTCCCCTATTATGAGCAAGATGGAAAATCTTTTCTTCTAAGGGCCATTTAAATTTTTTTCCTATAAACTATATATATATTTCACTCATTTTTTTCCTATAGGGTTCCTGATCTTTTTCTTCTTAAATTTTTTAAGTTCAGTATATAGTAAAGATAATAGCCTTTTGTGGTACAAGTTGCAAATTATTTCCTAGCTTACCACCTGTCTTTTTACTTCATTTGTGGGGTTTTGCTGTGCAGGTTTGTTTATTTGTTTTGTAATTACATAGTCAAGTTCATCTTCTTGCTTTATGGCTGCTGGAATTTTGGTCAGGGTTACAGAAGTTTTCCCACTGCCAAATTCTGCAAGAATTCACCCACACTTTCTATTACCACTTACAGGGGTGGGGGTGTGGATTATTTGTTTGCTATTGTTTTTTCACATTTAGTCACTTGACTCATTTCAAAATTTCCCTAATTTATGAAAGGCATAGGCTGGGTCCCTCATGTTTGGCTTAATATAGATACTACTATAGAAGTAGTTATAGATAAATTATACATATTTATTACATATTTATGTATTTGTTTATACATTACTGTATATTATATAAAATACATATATTATAACATATTATAATACATAATATATAATACATATTATATATAATTGATATGGGTATAATCAATATCAATAATATCAATGTACAATCAATATTATATATAATGTATATTATATTATATTATGGTATATCTATAATGACTGGTGGTAAGTACTGAATATTTATGTACTGTAGAACTACAGTACATGAAAACAATGAAGATGAAAACAATGGTGGGAATGAAGGTCACATAATAGAATATAAATACTTTGTTTTATAATGTGGAAATTCTATTTTACATATATATAACTATATATACATATATATACCATTGTGCAATCAGCTGAGAGGGTCTAGAAGCAATGACACTCCAAAAGCAACATGCTCAGAACTTGGATTTAAATGCCATGCTCCAGTAAAAAGAATTACGGCTACTTAGGGAGATGAATGATTCTAGGACCAGAGCAGAAACTATACAAGACTAGCTTAGAGTATTTTGTCATGGGAGAAAGTAAGGAAATGCTCACACACACACGCGCGCGCACACAAAATGATGGGTATACTTTAGGCAACATAGGAACCTACTGAAAACGTTTCTGATGGCCAAAGCTGAAACAATTTGAGCAACAAAATGAATAAAGCAGTTTAGGTTATAATTCAAATTATAAGATAAATATTTATGAGTGCATAGTCATGATACAGATAAACGATCAAATAAATAAGAAAATACAAATTCCAAAGAATTTATGTAGATACTCTGCTGTGAAGAAGAGAGAGCATAACTCCCCATCCTTTAAGTGTGGACTAGTCATCGTAACTTCCTTCCAAAGAGTACAATATGGGAAGGGGGTTAAAGAGTAACTTTACAGGGGAGAAGCCTGACCAAAAAAAAAAAAAAAAAAACCCTGATCAATAGTGGTAAGTCATACGGATCACATGTACCCTTGATATGATAGGAATGGCATTTTACGCTTGTGGGCTTCCTCCTCCAAACTCATAACCTCCATCTAATCATGAGAAAAAAATGCCAGACAAATCTCAATATCCCTATATTCTACAAATACCTGACCAGCACATCTCAAAACTGTCGAGGTCCGGACAGATCGTCCGAACAGAAAATTAACAAGGAAACAGTGGCTTTGAATGACACATTGGACCATATGGATCTAACAGATATAGTCAGAACATTTAGAACATTCCATCTGGAAACAGCAGAATACACATTATTTTCAAGTGCACATGGAACATTCTCCGGAATAAATCACATATTAGGCCACAAAACAAGTCTCAACAAATTCAAAAAGACTGAAGTCACCATTCATCTCTTCTGATTACAATGCCATGAAATCGGAAATCAACCACTGTGGAGTTATTCTTAGAAAAATGTACTGTTGGTTGGACGACTGCTTTCGGCTCAGGTCATGATCCTGGAGTCCTAGGATCGAGTCCCACATCAGGCTCCCAGCTCCACAGGGAGTCTGCTTCTCTCTCTGACCTTCTCCTCACTCATGCTCTCTCTCACTGTCTCTCTCAAATAACTAAATAAAATCTTAAAAAAAAAAAAAAAGAAAAAAAATGTACTGTTAAATACCAAGAGGTGACTGTGGAAACAGCTGAGACATCAGCAGCACTCCTGTTCTCAGGCTATTCAACTCACTGGCCTGGTAGGAGCAGGATCCCATCATCTCCATGGAAGAGAGCTTAACCAACTGAACCAGCCAGGTGTCCCAAAGCAAGAAAATTTTTAAATAAACAACCTAACCTTACACCTATAAGAGCTAGAAAAGAAGAATAAACAAAACCCCAAAACAGTAGAAGGAAGAAGAGTAGAAATGATAAAGATGAGGGCAGAAATAAAGAAATAGAAACTAAAAAACCAAAAGAACAGAACAAAGAAACCAGGAGCTGGTTCTTTGAAGGGATCAACAAAATTGACAAACTTTTAGCCAGACTCATCAAAAAAAACAGGAGGTGGCAAGGTAGGGGGAGAGGACTCAAACAAAATCAGAAATGGAAGAGGAGAAATAACAACCAGCACCACAGAAATACGAAGGTTTATAAAAGAACATTTTGAAAGATTATATGCCAACAAATTGGACAACCTAGAAGAAATGGGTAAATTTCTAAAAACATGTAACCTCCCAAGATTGAATAAGGAAGAAACAGAAAATTTGAGCAGACTGATTACCAGCAAAGAAATTGAACTAGTAACAAAAAAAACTCCCATCAAACAAAAGTACAGGTCCAGATAGTTTCACAGGTGAATTCTGCCAAACATTTAAAGAAGAGTTAATACCTGTTCTTCTCAAAGTCCTCAAAAAAAAAAAAAAAGAAAGAAAAGAAAAGAAAAAGAAGGAAAGCTTCCAAATTTATTCTATGAGGTCAGCATTACCCTGATACCAAAACCAGTATCCATGATGAACACAGATGCAAAAATCCTCAACAAAATATTAGCAAACCCAATCTAACAATACCTTAAAAAGTCATTCACCACAATGCAAGGTGGTTCAATATTCACAAATCAATCACTGGGATACATCACATTAACAAGAGAAAGATTAAAACCATATGATCACTTCAATAAGTGCATTTAACAAAGTACAACATCCATTCATGATAAAAACCCTCAATAAAGTAGTTTTAGAGGGAAAATACCTCAACACAATAAAGGCCATATACAAAAACTTGCAGCTAACATCATACAAAATGGTGAAAAACTGAGAGCTTTTCCCCTAAGGTCAGGAACAAAATAAGGATGTCCACTCTCACCACTCTCATTCAACATAGTACTGGAGGTCCTAGCTGTAGCAATCAGACAAGAAAAAGAAATAAAAGTCATCCAAGTTGCTAAGAAAAAAGTAAAACTTTCACTATTTGCAGATGACTGAAAACCCTAAAGACTCTCCCCAAAAGCTACTACAACTGTTAAATGAATACAGTAAGGTTACAGGATACAAAATCAATATACAGAAATCCCTTTGCATTTCTACACACTAATAATGAAGTAGGTGAAACCAAAATTAAGAAAACAATCCCATTTACAATTGCACCAAAAAGAATAAAATACCTGGAAATAAATTTAACCAAGGAGGTAAAAGACACAAACAAGTGAAAAGATATTCCATATGGATGGATTAGAAAAACAAATATTGTTAAAATATCCATACTAGCCAAAGCAATCTACAGATTTAATGCAATCCCTATCAAAATACAAACAGCATTTTTCACCGAACTAGAACAGTCTTAAAATTTGTGTGGAACCACAAAAGACCTCAAATAGCCATGGCAATCTAGAAAGAGAAGAAAAAAACTGGAGGTATCACAATCCCAGATATCAAGATATACTATAAAGCGACAGTAATCAAAACTGTATGGTACTGGCACAAAAACAGACACTAGATCAATGGAACAGAATAGAAAGCCCCCAAATAAACCCACACTTACATGGTCAATGAATCTTCAACAAAGTAGGAAACAATATCTAGTGGGGAAAAAGACAGTCTCTTCAACAAATGGTGTTGGGAAAGCTGGGTAGCTCCATGCAAAAGAACGAAACTAGACCACTTTCGTACACCAGACACAAACATAAATTCAAAGGGATTAAAGACCTACACGTGAGACCTGAAACCATAGAAATCCTGGAAGAGAACACAGGCAACAATGCCTCTGATGTCAGCCATAACAACATTTTTCTAGACATGTCTCCTGAGGCGAGGGAAACAAAAACGAAAATAAACTACTGGGACTACATCAAAATAAAAAGCTTCTGCACAGCCAAGGAAACAATCACAAAACTAAGAGACAACCTACTGAATAGGAGAAGATACTTTTAAATGATAGATCCAATAAAGAGTTAGTATCCAAAATATATAAAGAACTTATAAAACTCAACACCAAAAAACAAATAATCCGGTTAAAAATTGGGCAAAAGACATGAACAGGCATTTCTCCAGCGAAGACATCCAAATGGCCAACAGACACGTCAGAAGATGTTCCACATCACTCACGGGCAGAGAAATGCAAATCAGAACCACGATGAGACATCCTCTGACACTTGTATGAACGGCTAGAATCAAAAATACAAAAAACAACAAGTTTGGGGATTAGTTTACCCTGATGTTCAACAGACATTATTATTACTATTTTTTAATGAATCCAGTAAACAAACCAAGTACTTTTCTACCATTATCCTTTTATTTCTCTGAAACAAGCAACCAGGCCTTCCAGCAGGGGCTTCTTTGAATCTTTATTCATAGCCTCCCACAGTAGAGCTGAGGGGATCCAACCCCACCTCATTTCCTCTCGCCTGAGGCCTGTGTGGGCCTCGGAGAGCCTCCCCATGACCACTTCCAGTGGGGCTTCTAACCCTGGGCCTTCCCAACAATCTTACCCTTCCTTCCCAATACCCACTTCCATGGCTCCTTCAACCTGCTCACTTTATCCTGTGCCATGACTTTTCCCTCTTATCTTCCCACATATCTCTCTTATTTATCTCCCAACTTTGTCTTCTTTGTCTCCAAACACCAAGTAACCGCCCCATCCCCAGGCATCATCACTGTGCACACTCGCTAGGGAACAACTATGGTGCCCACGCCCTGAGCCAGGCCCTGAGATAAACAGAATGAGGCAGAGTCTCCGCACGTGGGAAACTCCAGGAGGAAAACATGGATCTAAAGAGATTTATGTAAAGACGGACAAGCATCCTCAGGTTTTGGAAGGGAAATACCACGGAGACTGGAGGTGGTCAGAAAATGCTTCTTGTTAGAGATAAGGCATTGATGGGGAGCAGAGAGCTAGCTGAGGACAGGCAGAGGACAGGCTGACACCCCACAACAGCAGCTCTTTCTGCCCACGGGTCCTGTCCCGTGCTTTAATAAACCACCATTTTGCACCAAAGATGTCTCAAGAATTCTTTCTTGGTCATCGGCTCCGGACCTCACCCCGCTGAGCCTCCCCTGTATTCCAAAACCCCATCAGCATGACTGGGTTTTGAGCTAGGAAGAAAAGCTCTTGGACAAGTTCAGAGAAAGGGAATCAGAATTTCAGACCGAGTCAGTGGCCTGAGCAGAGATCCAGGAGCCAAGAAGTACAAAGTGTTTTAGCACAATAGTTAAATTATTTAGGCTAGAATAAAAAAGGAGGTATGGGAAAGCTGTAGAGGTGAAATTAGAAAGATAACTTGGTGCCAGACTATGAGAGGCCCAGCTGCCAGGCTGAGGAACTGGGCAGTGGTGGGAAAGCAAGAAAAAGATTTCTAGGTTGAGGAAGAACAGAGGACTCAGATTTCCGTAGTGATTACAAAGGCTGGTGTGGCAAACAAATGTCTTTTAAAATATGAAAAGAGTTTTCAACCTCATTCACAGTAAGACAAAAGCAAATGAAAAGACACCAAGGTACTATATTGTTCCACTAATCAGACTGGGCGGGGGAAATCTAAAGATAATAATAATAAAAGTAACTCTCTCTTGCTATGTCCCATTCATTGTTAAGTGCTTTATTTTTTTTTAAGGTTTTATTTATTTATTTGACAGGCAGAGATCACAAGTAGGCAGAGAGGCAGGCAGAGAAAGAGGGGGAAGCAGGCTCCCTGCTGAGCAGAGAGCCCGATGCGGGGCTCAATCCCAGAATCCTGAGATCATGACCCAAGCCGAAGGCAGAGGTTTTAACCCACTGAGCCATCCAGGTGTCCCGTTAAGCGCTTTAGACACACTAACTCTGTGTGTGTGTGTGTGTGTGTGTGTGTGTGTGTGTGTGTGTTAGCACATTCTCGTGTGTGTAACAGGATAACAGATAGTCACAGTCTCATACAGTGCTAGGGGGTTATGTTTATTGAGTAGAGCTCCTGAGGAGGGCGACTGGGAATATCTAACAAGATTACAGATCTGTATCTCCTTTGAGACAGCAGTAATGTCTCCGAAATGTCGGTATTCAAACACACTTGCATACAGGCGAAATAATGTGAGTAGAAGGTTAATCACCATCTCGTTCACTTTAGTAGAAAACCAGGAAAAACAGGAAAACATCTAAATGTCCGTCAGCAGATGACTGGTTGCATACCTTACAGTAAATTCGTACGATGGAATATTCCAGAAAGACTATACAAGAAATGAATACCGTGGTCTCCAGGAAGGAGGCCTGTGGGAATTAGACAGGGACAGGAAGAAGATTCTTCATTCTATCCCTTGTAATTCATTCTACAAATTGAAGGGAACTAGTTCATTTGTAAGTTCTTGGAAGCAGTATGCATTGGTACCATAATATGGAAACAATTTGCCTCTGAGTATGCAGAAACATAAAAATATACATGACCTTTCCCCATTAATTGTTTTAAAGATTTTAAGTCATCTCAACACCCAACGTGGGGTTCACACCCACAACCCTGAAGTCAAGAGCTGTGCGCTCCAGCGACTACGCCGGCCAGGGGCCTTGCCCATGAATCCTTCTCCTGGAAACTGACTCTACTTTCCAGAAAAACCGACTTTATTTTCCCAGGGAAAATCTGCAAAACGATTTTTTAACACGAAGAGTCATTCCTCCTAAAGGTAACACTGAGAAAGCCTGAGTCGGGCATTGTAACCTACTACAGGGAGTAAACAAGTGAAAACAACAGTCATAAAAACCAGGTTTCCTAAAACTGCCCTCCAAACCAGACGAGACGAGTTGTAGCACCTGACAGTGCTGGAGGTAAGGAAGCGCTAAAAAATAAAAATAATCAGGGAAATACAAAACCGAACCCCAACGAGATACCACCTTGCACCCGTGAAAACGGCAAAAATTAACAAGTCAGGAAAAGACATGCTGGTGAGGATGTGGAGAAAGGGAACCCCTCCTACACTGCTGGTGGGAATGCAAGCTGGGGCAGCCACTCTGGAAACAGCATGGAGTTTCCTCAAGACGTTAATAATAGAGCTGCCCGATGACCCAACAGTTTCACTACTGGGTATTTGCCCCAAAGATCCAGAGGTAGTGAAAAGAAGGGCACCTGCTCCCCAGTGTTCATAGCAGCAATGTCCACGATCACCAAACTGTGAAAACAGCCAAGATGTCCCTCCACAGATGAATGGGTAAGGGAGATGTGGTGGGGGGGGGCCGGGGGCAGCTGCCCAAACCTCTCCTGCCAGCCCAAATCCTCTTCCACTCTCCCCATGAAAGATCCACTGCACGTGCTGGAATGGCTCCCTTCCCTTTGTGCTAAATTCTTCCTGCCTGCGGGTGTTCTGTGCCCAGGCCACATCTTGACTTCGCTGTAAGACAGGTCATACCCATTGCTTCTGTGCAGCAGGTGCAAATACAATTGCTCAGGGCAGGTTAGGTCCACCAAGGGCTGGATACCCATGTGAATCCCTTTACCACATTCTCACTGCCTGTGCACCTGCATCGGCGAGACCCAGGCTGGTTCTCTTGAGCCCGGCATCCCAAAATGAGACCACAAGGAGGCAGGAGTGAGGCCAAGGCCCATCTGAGAGAAAGCTAACTCAGTGTGTGTGGGGATTCCTGGATCTCTGTGCATCTGGACGCAGAGAGGAACACGGTGCTGCAGGCCAGGATCCCTCTTTATCCTTCTTTCAACACCCCTGATGGCAGAGCAGATCTCCCCGAACATCCCAGCTCAGTCTCCCTCGCCAGCAGGCGCCATCCTGAACTGGCTGCGTCCTGGCTCTCCTTGGTCAGCCTTCTCCAGCTCTAGAGCAGAGATGCAGGATGGAGGAGAGAGGGGATAGAAGACGCAGGGGACATCACTGACCCCAGACATCAAGGCCACACAGACAGTATGAGCTGAAGGCTGGAGGCTAGGTCTCTCAGAAGGAGGCCGCTACAGAGAACATGGAGGACAGGGGCTAGAAGCTTCCAGAAGCTTGAGATCCCTTTCCTCTGGTTCCCAAGGGGTCCTGGCCATGCAGTCGAGGACTACTTCTCACCAAGCCTGTGCTGACGGGGAGCCGCTTGCCCTGAACAGTGACAGAGTCCGGACCTGAGTGTTGGATCTGTCCGAGGAGTGCCCCCAGCCAGCCCCCAAGTCCACAACAAAGGTTCCAGCTCACTCTTGGTGGTGTACATTGTCTGGGTATGAGCAAATGCTACAGGGTATTTCCACTCCCTGGGGGTCTTCTGTGCTCTGCTGGTCCATTCCTCCTCCTCCCCGCCAAGCCCTGGCAACCACTCGTGTTTTCATTTCTCCCTGGCTTTGCCTTTGTCATACATCTGGGATCGCACAGTACGGAGAATGCAGACTGGCCTCTTTCTCTCAGGGGTATGCACTTAAGGTTCTTCATGTCTTTTCATGCCTTCCCAGCTCACTTGGTTTTAGCACGAACAATATTGCATTGTTGGGCTGTGCTAGTTTACTCACGTAGTGAAGTGACGCTCCGTATGGGAAGTGAAAATAAATGCAGTTCGTTTATTTATGTATTATGTTCATAAATGAACATCTGGGTTATGTATGACTTTTGGCAATTATGAATAAAGCTGCTACAAACATCCGTGTGCAGGTTTCCATGAGAACATACGTTTTCAATTCCTCTCCATCAGTACCAAGGAGCATGACTGCTAGATCATATGGAAAAAGTACTTTTTTGTTGTTTTGTTTTGTTTTGTTTTTCAAGTTTTAATTTAGATTCCAGTTAGTTAACAGACAGTGTAATATTAGTTTCAGGTGTACAACTTAGTGATTCGACGTTTATATACAACACCCCGTGCTCATCAGGACAAGTGCCCTCCTTCACCCCTGTCCCCTATCTCACCCATCCCCCCACCCTCTCCCCTCTGGTGACCATCAGTTTGTTCTCGAGTTCAGAGTCTGCTTCTTGGTTTGCCCCTCTTTGTTCTTTCTTTCTTTTTTTTTCTTTTTTTAGAAAGCATTTTTTTTAATTTTATTTATTTATTTGACACACAGAGAGAGAGATCACAAGTAGGCAGAGAGGCAGGCAGAGAGAGGGGGGGGGAAGCAGGCTCCCCGCTGAGCAGAGAGCCTGATGTGCGGCTCGATCCCAGGACCCTGAGATCATGACCTGAGCCAAAGGCAGAGGCTTAACCCACTGAACCACCCAGGCGCCCCCCCTTTTTTCTTTTTACCCCTACGTTCATCTGTTTTGTTTCTTTAATTCCATGCAGAATAAAATCATATGTTATTTGTCTTTCTGTGACTGATTTATCTCACTTAGCATAATATACTCAAGTTCTATCCATGTCACTGGTAAATGGCAAGATTTCATTCTTTTTGATGGCTGAGTAATATTCCACTTTGAATAGATATACCACATCTTCTTTATCCATTCAACAGTCGATGGACATTGGAGCTCTCTCCATAGTTTGACCGTTGTTGACAATGCTGCTACAAACATTGGAGTGCACATACCTTTCTGTATCTGTATCTCTGTATCCTTTGGGTAAATACGTAGTAATCTAGTACATTTGGTTTTGAAAGAAACAACCAGACTGTCTTCGCAAGTGGCTTCACCATTTCCTATGTGAAATGGGAGGTCCTGGTGCTCCTCACCCTCGCAGTGCTTGCTGTGGTCAGTGTTCTGAATTTGGGCCACTCTAACAGGCATGCTGTGGCACAAGGTCACTGTTTAAATTTGCATTTCCATAATGACACATGAGCATCACCTCCCGTGCTTACTGCCAGCTGCCTGTCTTTATTGGTAAGGCCACAGTTAAAGTCTTTGGCACATGTCTGAATCACGTTGTTTGTTTTCTTATTGTGGAATTTTAAGAGTTCTTCCATATTTAGAATAACAGTCCTTTGCTGGACATACTGTTGCAAATATATTCCCCCCAGTGTCACATAACTGAATACGACAGTGACATATAACAACATGGATACACATCAAAAAGTACCGTGGGGCAAAAGAAAAAAGACCAAAAAAGTATACAATGGCATATATATGAGATGTAGGAACAAAGAAAGTTAATCTAAAGGGATAGAAACTAGAGCAATGGTTGTTTCCAAAAGTGGAAATATGGACAGGAGGGAACATTTGTGAGTGATTAAAACAGTCTGTATTTTTATTGGGGTAGTGGAAAACAGGTGTATAATTATGTTAAAAAAACTAATTAAACTTGGAGCTGTGCATCTTACTCAATATAAAATACACCACAACAAACAATACCAAAAACTTTTATTTTTTTTTTATACTACAAGATGGTGAGTTGGCCTGAATCAGTGTCAAAGGTCATTTTATGTAATCTTCTCAGATGTTCCAAAAACATCTAAGGCAAGTGGAACAAAATGAAATGAGACCTCCTAGGACCCGTGCAAATATTCTTCCACACTGCTTCCACTTTGCCACCAGCAACCCTTCAATAATGAAGATTCTTTTTTTTTTTTTTTCAATTTAAATTCTGTTAGCCAACTCATGATGGACTGTGAGTTGGATAATGAGGTTTCTACATGACACCCTTCAGGGGAAAAGAAAATGGTCCTAGATGGAAAGTCAGAATTCCATGAATGAATAAAGAACAGAAAATTGCAAAGATGTGAGTAAATGTAAGTGAAAATGGATTCTATAAAATATTGATATTAAGGAGGATTTTTAACTGTTTAAAATTTTTTATTATCTGACACTTCACTGTTTTTTAAATAGCTACATTTAAAATTTGAGTCTTGTTAATCCACTATATTACATTACATTTCAGATGTATAACATAGGAGGATTTTTTTTCTTTTTTTCTTTAGAGATTTTATTCACTTATTTGAGACAGAGAGAGTGTGTGGGTACATGAGCAGGGGGAGTGGGAGAGGGAGAAGCAGACTCCCCACTGAGCAGGGAGCCCCATGTGGGGCTTGATTCCAGGACCCTGAGGTCATGACCTGAGCCAAAGGCAGACGCTTCACCAAGGCAGATGCTTCACCCACTGAGCCACCCTGGTGCCCCAAAGGAGGACATTTTTAAGTGAAAGACACCCAATAACAACATTAAAGTCCAGAAAGAGAAAAAAAATAATTTAAATATATTCTAAGGTTTGTGATTATCTGGGATGAGTCTAAAGACTTTGATTAAATTAGATTTTGATACATTGATAGCACATGTTGTAATTCCCAAGTAAAAACTAAAAGAAAATGAAACAGTGAAGATCTTCCAAACAACTGACAGAGAGGTTGGAATGATTTAACAAGTAATCATCAATCCAGAAGAAAGTAATAAAGGGTAGGTGAAAAGCACATCGAACCACAGGACAAATTGAAAGCATAAAATTAGGAGATATCTATCTATCTATAGATAGATAGATAGATAGATAGATTTATATATATATATATCTATATATCTCTGTCTCAATCTATCTATCTATATATCATTGGTATGTATATATATCACTATATATATAAAATCATATATATATATATATATATATATATATAAATAATTCCAATAAATATAGATGGCCAAAATGCTCCAGGTAAAATAAAAAATTGGCAGGCTGGTTTCTGAGAGAAACATACAAGTTTTTAGAAGAGTTGAACATTTTTATTTATTTCTTTTTAAAAGATTTTATTTATTTATTTGACAGAGATAGCACAAGTAGGCAGAGCATCAGGGAGAGGGAGAAGCAGACTCCCTGCTGAGCAGGGAGCCCCATGTGGGGCTTGAATCCAGGACCCCAGGATTATGATCTGAGCCGAAGGCACTCGCTTAACCAACTGAGCCACCCAGGCACCCAGGGTTGAACATTTTTAGATGGAAAATATTATATTAAAAATGTGTATGAGTGTGTAAACCCAAGAGAATTGAAAGAAGAGACTCAAACACATTCCTTTCACACCGGTGTTCAGGGTATCATTGTTCATAATAGCCAAAGGATGGAAACCTTCCAAGTGTCCATCGACAGATGAATGGGGAGAAAATGCGTGGCCTGTGGGAACAATGGAGCTCTATTAAATCAGGAAATGGAATGAAATTCTGATACGTGCTACAACACGGCTGAAACTTATGAACATTATGTTACGTGAAAGTGCCAGGCACAAAAGAACAAACATTGTAGGATTCCGCTGACAGCAGGTTCCTACAAGAGGTGATGGGGGAATTTCCCCCCAGAGGAGGGGACGGGGAATCACTGTTTCATGGGTACAGAGTTCCTCTCTGGAACGATAAAAAGTTCTGCAAATGGAGGGCAGTGATGGCGGCACAACAATGTGAAAATCCTTCGTGCCACTGAGCTGTACACTTAGAAGTGCTAAATGGTAAATGTGATGTTATGCACAAAAAAACTGACGGCAAAAGCAGCATTTCTAGAGAAATAAAATAGTGTCGTTTCATATTGATAAAATAAATGCTCAATTCGCCAGGAAGATATAATGATTTTTTTAAAGATTTAATTTATTTATTTGAGAGAGAGAGAGCACAAAGGGAGAAGGAGAAGCAGGCTCCCCGCTGAGCAGGGAGACCGAAGTGGGACTCAATCCCAGGACCCTGAGATCCTGGCCTGAGTCGAAGGCAGACGCTTCACTCAGGTGCCCCATGATTTTAAATACATATGAACCTCATAACATCATCTCAAAATACATGAAATAAAAATTGAGACAACTGGGGGGCCTGGGTGGCTCAGTCTGTAAAGCGTCTGCCTACAGCTCAGGTCATGATCCTGGGGTCCTGGGATGGAGTCCCATGTCGGGCTCCATGCTCCGTGGGGAGCCTGCTTCTCCCTCTCCCTCTGCACCTCCCCCTGCTTGTGCACTTTCTCTCTCTCTCTCTCTGTCAAATAAATAAATAAATAAATAAATAAATAAAATCTTTTTTAAAAATTGACATAATTATGTTGAGAAGCAGACAAGTCCACAATCGTACTGGGGATATTTTAATACATCTCTCTTGGTCGTTGATAGAACAAACAGATGAAAAATCAATAAGAATATAGAATCACAACTGAAGAAAAAAAAAGAATCAACTGGAAAAATAAAGTGTATGTTTGAACAACACTTGAACTTGGCCAGGTAGGCAACTTGTAGAACAACACACCCAACACTGCATAACACATCCTCTTTTCAGGAACACACAGGACCTTTACAGAAATGTCCTATACTGGACAATAAATCAAGTCCCAACAAGAGATGGCAATCAGGCAAGCCATGTTATGACTATGACCAGTAATCAAGCCAGACACCAACAGCCTGCTTACGAAGACACCTTGGTTCTAGCATGAGAGCCACTGGTGTGGAAAGAAGAGCCCAGAAACAGACCCAGGCATATCTGCCGTTTTTTAAAAAAGATTTTATTTATTTGTTTCCACAGAGAGAGAGAGAGAGAAAGAGAGTGAAAGCACACACAAGCAGGGAAGGGGGCAAAGGGAGAAGCAGGCTCCTTGCCGAGCAGGGAGCCGGACATGGGACTCAATCCCAGGACCCCGGGATCATGACCAGTGCTGAAGGCAGACGCTTAACCCACTGAACCACCCCGACACCCCATGTCTGTGATTTTTTAACAGAAGTGCTGACCTAGGTTAGGTGGGGAAGGACGGGCTCCTTCAGAAAGGGTGCTGGGACAGCGAGGTCTCCATATGGGAAAAAAGGAGTCTTTTCCCTTATTGTACATAAATCAGCTTCAAGTAGCTTTAAGCTTCAAGGCCTAAATGTAAAAGATAATATTAAAATCTTTCAAAAGAAAACGTAGAAGAATACCTTCAAGCCCTCATCTTAAACAAGAGGCAGACAGTACTAACCCTGAATAAAGGGGTTCACAGAGCGGCTGAAACAAAAATTAAGAAGTTCTGCTCATCACACAACATTACACAATTGTTGAAATGGGTGACGGGAGTGGAGGGGTTTATTGTGTTTTCTGTGTTTTATGTCTGCTTGAAATGACAGTTAAAAAGTTTCTCGTGCAAGTCTCATAGAGCAAACTCTAAGAGCATGATGCAGAACAGGATATCTGTAGCTCACGTAACCCCCCAAAAGTGCGAGTACCTAGAACACAACAAGAACTCTAGTAATCAACAAGTAAGAGACAACCTCATAATAACTAGACAGAACAGGGGGCACCTGGGTGGCTCAGTCAGTTAATCGCCCAGCTCTTGATCTCAGCTCAGGTCTTGTCTCAGGATCGTGAGTTCAAGCCCCGCATTGGGCTCCACACTGGGCACGGAGCCTCCTTAAGAAACAAAACAAACAAACAAAGTTATCCATTTATAAAAAAATAACTAGCTAACTAGACAAAACACTCGAACAGGCACTTCACAGAAGAAGAGATCCAAATGGTCAATAAGCATATTTTAAAATTCTCAATCTCATTAATAATAAAAAACAAACAAACGAAGACTTCAATGAGCTACAACAAACACTTACGGAATAGCTAAAATAAGAACACTCGGCATGCCAAGGACTGCCAAGGACGTGGCACAGTTCTCACCTACGACAGCCTGGCTTCCGTCGGCCACTTCGGAAAGTCAGGAGCATCTTCTAACAAAGTGGGATTTGCTCACAGCCCACGAACTGGAGAATCCAATTCTAGGCACACGCTGCACAGAAACTCCAGCCCATGCGCACTGCAGGCACAAGAGAGATTACATTATTCTCAGCAGTAAATAGGAAACCATCCAGCGTCCATCAACAGGAAAATGGAGGGACTGTGGGACATTTGTGCAAGAGAGCACTGCAGAGCAGCGGAAGCGAGGGAGCCACAGCTACACACCGCAACACATGGCGACGCGAATTACCGTTACAAACATAACATCAAGCTGAAGAAGCAACACGGTAAATACTTTAGTATGATTCCAATTATATAAAGTTTAAGCGCAGACAACACTAAATAATGCAATAAATAACAGCAAGTGTGGCATGAAAATGGTGGCGTAAAAGATAGAAGGTATAGAACCAGCAACTTACAGCCTTGTGATTTTTTTTTTTTTTTATCAGAGAGAGAGAGGGGGAGAGAGCGAGCACAGGCAGACAGAATGGCAGGCAGAGGCAGAGGGAGAAGCAGGCTCCCTGCTGAGCAAGGAGCCCGATGTAGGACTCGATCCCAGGACGCTGGGATCATGACCTGAGCCGAAGGCAGCTGCTTAACCAACTGAGCCACCCAGGCATCCCAACAGCCTTGTGATTTAAGGCAAAACTATCAGGTAGGGATTTTTGAGGGGCACTGATTTGCACTTGGTGATAGGCTGTAGGCTTATTGGAATAGCAACCCTGGAGCTTCGTGAGCGCTTAGGAACATCTGTTCAAGGGGTGCTTGGTGGCTCAGTTGGTTAAACATTGGACTCCTGGTTTGGGCTCAGGTCATCATCTCCGGGTTATGAGATCAAATCCGAGAGTCGGGCTCTGCGCTCAGTGGCGAGTCTGCTTGAGATTCTCTCTTTCTCCCCCACCCCCATACCCCTTTCCCCACTCACATTCTCTCTCAGAAGGAGAGAAGAGTGACAGAGAGGGGGAGGAGAAGAAGGAGAAGAGTGATTTCTGTTCAAAAATAGGTTCCGGGCGCCTGGATGGCTCAGAGGGTTAAGCTGCTGCCTTCGGCTCAGGTCATGATCTCAGGGTCCTGGGATCGAGCCCTGCATCAGGATCTCTGCTCAGCAGGGAGCCTGCTTCCTCCTCTCTCTCTCTGCCTGCCTCTCTGCCTACTTGTGATCTTTCTCTGTCAAATAAATAAATAAAATCTTTAAAAAAAAAAAGGTTCCTACTTTCTTCTCAGTTTTCCTGTAAACGTAAAACTGCTCTAAAAAACAAAACGTATTAATTTAAGAACTGTATACTCTGGAAATGAAGGGTATTCTTAAAAAAAAAAAAAAAAAAAAAAAAAAAAACCAACCAAACCCTTGGAATCAGCATGGTCTTCGTTAAACAGGCACAAAATACAAGTGATAGCATTTCTGATCTTCATTCTCGGAAACGAAACCGGGTCTGTCTTCAGAAAGAATGTAAGGACGCCTAACTCAGGAAGTATGTGCTTCTTAAAATGGAGAGGAATTCCGGGTCCTGGTTGGAGAAACCAGGAGAGGAGGTTCAGCTGAGTGGGCAGGAAGAAAAAAGAAAAAAAAACAGATTCTGTAAGATGTGCTTTCTGAGGACACCTGAAATTGACTGAAATGCGAAACAGTGAGGGACCTGATGAAGTTTCATTGCTGGGGGAGCAGCAATGATCTAAAAATATTTCTGCTCATGCTTAATTAACACGCTCTAAATGGAAGCATTTTGGAGTGTTGACAGGGAGTATGATTACTCTAGGGAGGATTACGGGCATACATGGCTGTCGTATTTTGTTTTCAATTTATTTATTTATTTTTTTATTAAGTAAGCTCTACACCCAGCGTGGGGCTTGAACTCATGACCCTGGGACCAAGCATCGCACACTTCAGCTCTACTGACTGAGGTGGCCAGGCACCACCCCCCAACCCCCCAGCTGTTGTATTTTGACAGAACTGCACAACAGGAGCTTTCAAAAGGGAACCATGTAGCGACCCCAGTTCAGATGTATTTTCCATTCAGATGCCTGTTTGATACCTTGAGGCCTCGGGTATTTCCAGAAACACCAGCCACTGTGCTCAGAATGGTAGCGCACCTCTCCTCCAGATTACCCATGACAACACATCCAGGGCTGGGTACTTCAGAGCATCTCCCGCAATGTGGAAGACAGTCTGATCCAGAATGTCCACAAACAGAGAGGGAAGCGCTGGGAAGCAGAAGTCTAAGCCAAACAGTTGACAAATGCACAATCTGTGTCCTCCCCCGGGGAGTGCTGGGCAGGCTGAGAAGGCCTGAGAGGTCGCCTCCTGGACCAGGGGGAGTTTCTCGGTGTGTCGGGAGGCTGTCATTGCCGTCGAGCCACTTACGCACAGTCTCTTTCAAGCAGCGGATATAACTGCCATGAGATGTTCGCTCGGGATGAAAGTTGGGAGAGAGTAAAGATAATGGAACAATCCGTCCGGAGATCTCAGCCAGGATCCACACCAGCACCGGCCGAGACTTGGCAGCCTGCGGACCACACGGCGCAGATCACCTTCTCCCGTTCTGTCCACCAAGAAGGAGAAGACTCCCAGGGTCAGGGATGCTTCTTCAAGCCTCGCTCCTTTCTCGGTGAGGGTGGGAGAGACAACCAGGCCTGATTCCGGCTGGACACCTCCCTCTGTGTTCATAAACTACAACGCTACACACGCACTACGAAGGGGTCATCGTAAGTAACCCACAGCACAATGTGAGCTGGTTTCACTTGCTTACTCAGACACGTCCTTTCGGGCGGCATTATTAACCATCTTCTAACATGTAGCACCCTGGGAGTCCAGTGGACATGCTCTTGAGAGAGCCGTAATTAGACCATGACTAAGTGCAGGCTTAGGCAGGTGGAAGCAGGTTGAAGTCAAAAGTCTGTTGCTATGACTCACTGACAGTCACTGACAACAGTAAAACGTCCAGGAAAAATGTCTTCTTTTGATTGTTGCAGACACTCTGCAGCAGACTGCTTGGGGTTGCGTGGAAAGCAGGTTTTGCTGTGTCCTTAACTTGCAGTGCATATTTTCCACGCGAGGCTCTGCTGTGAGAACCGCTTGTCGACTATTCCAACCCAGTACTAGCCAATTAACCCCGTACTCTTTTCTTTTCCCATTTCCGACATTTCATTTTCTCTCCAATGATTCCTGTCTTCCTTGATGCAGTTTTTAATTTTTTAAATTTAAATTCAATCAGCCAACATAGAGTACACATTACTTTAGTCTCAATTCCCCGTTTAATCTTTCCGCTGCTCTTTCTTGAGACTTTTCACTCACTTTCTCAGATTTCTTTTTTTTTTTTTAAGATTTTATTCATTTATTTGACACAGAGAGATCACAAGTAGGCAGAGAGGCAGGCAGAGAGAGAGGGGGAAGCAGGCTCCCTGCTGAGCAGAGAGCCCGATGTGGGGCTCCATCCCAGGACCCTGAGACCACGACCCGAGCCGAAGGTAGAGGCCTAACCCACTGAGCCGCCCAGGCGGCCCACTTTCTCAGATTTCTAACCCATGCCTCAGTTGCTTTAATATCCCTTTGAATCCTTCAGTCTTTCAGCTAATACATTTCCAAAACCCCCAGGATGATCTGATTACGAAGCCTGAGAAACAGGCCTCCTATTCTTATAAACAATCACACAAGTCGCCTGTTAAGTGTACACATATCCACATGAACCAGCAAGACTTCCCTGCTCACTACAGACTTGCTCATTTGTGGGCCTGCGTGGTTATGTGCAAATCACCCTCAACAACCGAGCCGTTTCTCCTTTTTATGGTTACAGCACCAGATTTTTCAAATTATCCAATTATTTATGAAGTGCATCAGATAAACAAGAGTATAAGCAATCTTACATAAGTCTCACAAGAGAAATCTCCTGTCACTCTCATATTTTATCTTATACAGAATGCCTCTCTTATTATTATTATTATTATTATTATTATTATTTAAATTTAGAAGATTTGTGGGAGCCAGGTGGAAAAAGACATATACTGCTTGGCTTCACTTATATGTGAAATCTAAAAAAAATTTTCAAGTGGAACACACAGAAACAGAGGAGAGACGCGTGGCCGGGGTCTGGGGGTTGAGACGAATAGGGACTGGCTGGAAAAGGGCACAGGGGTTTGGTTATGCGTGAATAAGGTGAGTAAGACAAAGATTCTGAAGGTCCAATGTGACTAGCTGGTGACTAGACTTGGCAACATTGCCTTGTGCAACTGAAATTTGCTGAGAGTAGAACGTGAGTGTTCGCACCACAACAAATCAGTACATGAAGGTACGGATGGGAGCTGATGACGCGCTCGTTAACTCTGTCGTAGGAATCCTTTTTCATTGTACGTGCACAGCACATCATCACGGTGTACACTTCAGATCCATCACGATTTAAAAGCTGGAGAAAAAGACTCAGGACCAATGTGGTTTTTACGGGGGTCAACCGTTTCCTTGTTCTCTGGTGTATCTTCTTTCGCATGGAATGATGACCGTTCCCCTCACTTTCCACATCCACCACTGTAGAAAATGCAGGTAATATGGGGGGCGCCTGGGGGGCTCGGCTGGTTTAAGTGTCCTTCTCTTGGTTTCGACTCAGGTCATGATCTCGGGGTCGTGAGATGGAGTCCTTCGTCCAGCTCTGCGCTCAGTGCGGAGTCTGCTTGTCTCTCTCTCTCCGCTCCTTCCCCCTTCCCCTCTCCCCGCTCCCCTCTTGCCCGTGCTCACACTTGCTCTCTCTCTCAAATAAATAAGTAAATAAAGTCTCGAAGAAAGAAAAAAGAAAATGTGGGTAATTTGGATAAACAAAAAAGAAGAAGAAGAAGAAGAAGAAGAAATAATATAAAAGCATCTAAAATTCTATCCAGATATTATTCTCGTGTACATTCTCTTCCTGTGTAAGCAGGGAGGGGCTACAGTACTAACCCCTCTTTGTGAAGGAATCTCCCCTCTTAGAGCCCCCAGTGCTGCCTTAGCTGATAGCACATAACCCCATTCCACGCGTCGCTTGGATTAGACCGAGGATGGGCGCCCTATCTGTATTAGTCAGGGTGTAGTCAGGAAAACAGACACCACCCTGGGCTCTTCAAGCCAAATAAAGAAACTTGGCTACACAGGAAATGGAAAAGCTGAGAGGCCAACCACAGGATGGTGAGGCAAGGGAGAGGCTGGCCACAGACGGACGCCATTGCTACCCTAGGGCTGAAGGGGCAGCAGGAAAGGGAGGTTTTATTGGAGCATGGAGGTTGGGCCAGCTGGAGCCAGAACCAAGGAGAGGGATTTCCAGGGAGCTGGAACCACAGGGGGAGGGTCTGTTTGGAGGGAGCAAGAGAGCACAGAAAAGAAGGAGCTGTAGTCAAGGACTTCACAGGAACAGAGAAATGGGAAATGTCTCATTCTCTCCCCTTTCCCCACTCTCTGATCATCTGCCACTGCCACTTCTTAGCCAAATTTACCCAGAAGCCTCCAGGCTAAGGAACTCGGGAAACACAGAGCAGGGAAGTGGGGAGAGGAGCAGTAGGGTGAGCACAGACAGGCGGACGTCCAGCCATCGTCTAAGGGCTAGTCACACAACATCACCTGTTCCTATCAAAAGGGGTTGAGCGGAATCTAGCCATGAGGAAATAATTAGGCAAATCCAAAATTGAAAGACATCATGCAAACAACTGGCCTACACTTTCCGAAAAAGTCAATGTCGTGAAAGATGAAAGATAACCAGGGAGCTTGCCTAAATAGAAGTGCTTTAGGGAGACATAACTGATTCCTACTTGTGATCATGGTTTGAATATTGGATCCAAAAAATCATATATGAAGGACATTATTGGGGCAACTGCGGAAGCAAAAAGGGGAATTGAACCAACCGGTTCTTGGGAATTTGGACCTAAAAACACTAAACGCATTTTCAAGTTAGCAGTAAAATTGGAGGTGACAGAAAATCATGGGAGGATCGTGAGTGGACGATGAGTGGACCGTGCAATCCAAAATATGTGCTGGGAGAAAAGACAGGGCAGATTATTTGCAAAAACAGCTGCCAAGGATCCTTCCCATCTTTGGAAGCACAAGCCACTTCTCCATTCAGGAGGTGAAATCCTTACCACAGGGACTTGCTCTCCCAACAAACTGCAGCGGAAGTGACATGGTGTCGGTTCTAGACCTAGAGCTCAAGGTGCCTGACAGCTTCTGCTCTACCTCTCTTGGAGCCCTGAGCTACCACATAAAGAAGCCCTGCTGAAGAGACTGGCCCCACTAGCCCCTTGCTGCTCTGGACACCTTAGCTGAGGAGCTACACATGGAGTGAAGCCATCCACATCCTCCAGGTCCAGTCCAGCTGGCCCAGAGATGGGCAGAGATGAGCCGCTCTTGCTAATCCCTTGGCCAATTACATCATCATGAGCCAATAAATAAATGGTGATTGTTGTTTTAAGCCAATGAATTTGGGGAAAGTTTACGATATGGCTGATAGGGATGAGAGCAGACAGAGACACAGAGATGCCTGGAGGGAGAGTAAAAAACCGCTGGAGTTTTATCTTTCCAGTTCATTCCTCCTGTAAGCTCAAAACAGCCCCTTTCCTTCCCTGAGTTAAACTGAACAAGTCTCTGTTCCTTGCAACAAAGACAGGCAGGCACATATGTCCTTCCCCGTCCTTTCTTTTCTCGGGTGTTTTCGTCTTCCAAAGACTCTGGATGAGCATCTCCTATTTCTGCTCTCCACATTCATCCCCCTTTACTGAGTAACAGCCCTTGGTTTTTAAAAATGGTTTGTGGCGAAATGCATCATGCAAATAGAAAGGGAATAAAATCATTTGTGCAATACAGATATTAATAGGGCATACAATCACATGGCCAGTTTGAGATCTAAAACATGGCCAGTCCTCCTGGGGCCTCTGTCTGCCCCTCCTCGGTTGCAGTCTCTTCTCTACCTGCAGCAGTGACCTCTGTGATGACTTCTGTGTCGATCATTTCCGTTTTCCCTTTCAGCTTTCTACCCACATAGGCATCTCTAAGTATCTACTACGTTTGGAAAATCTGAGCAGCAGGCAGCCCTCAAGGACTGTAAGGAAAGGCTGATGCCACCATTGTTGGACAGAAGCTCATGGAGAAGCATGGACCAGGTTTTAGGTGTCTGGCCAGGAGCGGGAGGGTCAGGGGGTGACAGTTCTGCATTTTCAGTTCACCATGTTCTTCCCTTCCAACATTTCTAGATGACACATGCAGAACATCAGGCAGCGGGACATGCAGAAATGAGCCGGAACTTCACAAAAACTTGGGTCGGACTCTGGGCATTCATCCTTGGCTTAAGGTTAGTGTGGTGGTAGCGGGTTAATAAGAGACACGGCAGCCTGTGGTCACAGTGCTTCGATTTGAACTGTCACCTTCTGCCTCTAGGGCACAGCTGCCCCCTTGGACTCTCCCACCACTTTTACCCTAAGGATCCCCTCCACCTCTCCCCTGGCTCGGATGCCGATCTGAGGTGTCCCCATGCCTTCTTGTTCAAGAAGCACAGCCTCCAGTAGCTTTGCTCTGAGTGCATGGGAGGGAAACACTTTGAAATCTGGCATGTCTGAAATGTCTTTACTCATTTTCATATCTGATTGATAATTCAGCTGGGTGAAGAGTAGTAGGGTGGAAACCACTCTTCTTCAGCATTTTGAAGGCGCTGCTCACTGTCCGCTTGCTCCCAGCATTGGCTAGCTAGAGCACTCAAAGACAAGCCTCACTGTCCATCCTCTGCCCACGACCCTTACATTTCTCTCCACCCCCGCCATACTGTAGGATCTCTTTGCCCCAGTGTTCTGGAATTTCATGATGAGTATCTTGGTGGGTCTCTTTTCATCCTTTTCTCCTGGGCATTTGAAGGACCCTTTCGATTTGGAACCTCAAGTCCTTCAGCTGTGGTAACTGCTTCTGTTTTGTTTCATTGATGACCGCTTCCCCCTCTCTCTTTCTAGAACTCTATTATTCAGATGGTGAATCTCCCGGGCTTCTCGTTTTCTCTCCCACTTCCCATCTCGTTGTCTTCCTCAAGGATTTCCTCAAACTGACTCTTACAGTACATTTTTCAGGTCTACTCTCCTGCTTTAACTTTGAAGGGCTCTTCTCTTGAAGTTATGATTTCATCGTCCTCTTCTTATAATATGAGTGCAATACATTCTAATGCCTTTATGGATATATGAGTGATAGATTTACAGAGTTTTCAAATACCTATATTCTGTGGGGTTGTTGGTTTTGGTTTTGTTTGCCTCTGTTTGGGGCTGCTTTTGATGTCCGAAGGAGCCTCTGCTTCTTCTGAGAACTGCCTCCTCTCACATTCTCAACCCACATGAATGGGTTCACCATTTGCTAATTCTTTTGTTGTGTATAATATGTTTTACTTGGCCAAGCCTTGGTTTCCTCATCTGTTAAAATGAGGACAGGATCTATTTCCACAGAGTTGTCAAGAGGATTAAGTGAAATAATACTGAAGACATGAACTGTGTGTCTTTGGGTGTGGGGAGACTGAACTGCCCAAGGTCACACGTCTTATCATAGAACTCAAACTCAGATTCCTAATCTGACATGGAATTAGTACTCAATAAATTTTAGCTATTGACATTATTTCATATTTCAGTTGGAACCCACACCATCTCTCAGCTGAAGAGAGAAAGGAGTACATGACCCAGGCCCGGTGAAAGAGATTTAGCACTGGGATTTCGGCTGGAATGATTTGGAAGGAGAGACTCTTTTTCTGTAATATAACCACAGAGCTGCTGGTAGGCCCTCTGATGGCTAATTTTACATGTCAGCTTGACTGGGCCACAGGATGCCCAGGTGGGTGGTTAGACATAATTTCTGGGTGTGTCTGTGAGGGTGTTTCCAGACGAGATCAGCATTTTAATGAGTGGATTGAGCAAAGCAGATGGCCCTCCCCAGTGTGGATGGATGTCATCCAACCTGCTGAGGGCCTGAGGAGAACTAAAAGGTGGAGAAAGGTTGAGTTCATGGTCTGCCTGACTACTTAAGCTGGAACATTCATCTTCTGCTGACCTCAGCACTCCTGGCTCACAGCCCTCCAGAACCAGCCTGGATTTACACCATCAGCTCTCCGGCCCCGAGGCCTCCAAACTACACCCCTGGGCTTTCCTGCCTCTGTTTGTCTGGAGAACTCTGATGCACCTGTTTAACAACACTTGCGGAAAGTGTACCTGAAAATAACACCAACACAAAATAAGACTGAACTAAGAGACGGAAGCATGTTCCTGAAGACGACCCCTGAGCACCTGTGTCCAGCCTGCCTGAAAGCATTCTACTTCCTGACCTCCCAGGATTATGAATCAAGATATTCTTTTTCTTTCTCTTAAATCACTTTTACTTGAGTTATTGCAATAGAAAGAATCCCTTGTAACACAAAAACTGGAGAATACACTGCTTCAGAGCCATGATTTCACTTTGCATATCACTATCATATTTTCATGGTGCTCTTTTGCAACATTATTTATGTCTGATATTATAATCTCTCCTATCAAGCCCATATTAGGGCAGACAAATTATTTTCCATTTTTCAGTGCTATAAATAACAATGAAATGAATGTCCTTATACCAAATTTGTGCATATATCGCAATTATTTCCTGAAAAGAAAATTCCTAGAAGTGGAACTTCTGGGTCAAAAGATATGAAGACTTTGGCCACACAGAGTGAAAGTGATCCCCAAAATGCGATGCCAATTTACTCTTACACCAGAAACACAGGAGAATGCCTATTTCTTCTGCCTGCAATGGCTAGTACCTTTCTTTAAAAATATATATACATATGTATTTATTTATTTGACAGAGAGAGGGAGAGAGAGCACAAGCACGGGGAAAGGCAGGCAGAAGAAGAGGGAGAAGCAGGATTTCTGCCGAGCAGGGGAGCCCGATGCAGGCCTTGATCCCAAGACCCTGGGACCATGACCTGAGCTCAAGGCTTATGCTTAACCAACTGAGCCACGCAGGCACCCCAGCTAGTATCTTTTTTTTTTTTTTAAGATTATTTATTTATTTATTTGTCAGAGAGAGAGCGAGCGAGAGCGAGCACAGGCAGACAGAGTGGAAGGCAGAGTCAGAGGGAGAAGCAGGCTCCCTGCGGAGCAAGGAGCCCGATGTGGGACTCGATCCCATGATGCTGGGATGATGACCTGAGCTGAAGGCAGCTGCTCAACCAACTGAGCCACCCAGGCGTCCCGTATCTTTTTTTTTTTTTTTTAAGATTTTATTTATTTATTGGACAGAGAAAGAGATCACAAGTAGGCAGAGAGGCAGAAAACAGGCTCCCCACTGAGCAGAGAGTCCGATGCGGGGCTCGATCCCAGGATCCCTGGATCATGACCTGAGCCAAAAGCAGATGCTCAAGGTACACCCCCCCCTTCGGTAACATTTTATTCAGGAATCCTGCAACTATATTCTGAAGCTGGTTCTTCTGGTATTTCTATCCTCTCAGGTTTCATTCTAACGTCATAAAACGAAGTAACAAATGCAGAGGTTTGAGGAGGGACAAATCTGAGTTTGGGTCTGAGTGATTCGATGGTCCATTTAATCTTCCTAATGTGAAGAAGGGCACCCTGTGGGAAGGGGGACGACTGAATCCCACAGAACCTGGGAAGGCTCAGTCCTTGCAGAGTCAAGACACCACAAACGCTGTGGGTAAGACACAAGGCCAAGAGGAAGGAGTTCTTCAAAGCGAGGCACTAGGGGATCAGACCACCAAACACCTCCCTAGCCCACCTATACCTGCTTGCCATGGGTCTTCCCACGGCAAGATGAGAGCACACGGAAATAACTGGGGGAGGAGGGGTGTGCTGAAAAAAACTTTTAAAATACACTTCTTGACAAGGTGAACAGTCGTGTCCTTCTTCTGATGTTTCTTTGATGGGAAGGAAGCTTAGTCCCTATAAGGTTCCAGGTCTCAAGGACAATGGAATGCCATATCTCGTTGGTAATTCTGGGTAGAATAAAATGGGAATGCCTCACTTAAGCCCTCCATTTATTTTCTTCTTGGGGCCCAGCATGCCTACAGAGACCACGAGTGCTCAGCTACTGC
The DNA here is from genome assembly GCF_030435805.1 of Mustela lutreola. Taxonomy (NCBI): domain Eukaryota; kingdom Metazoa; phylum Chordata; class Mammalia; order Carnivora; family Mustelidae; genus Mustela; species Mustela lutreola. The sequence goes on along the minus strand of NC_081304.1, from coordinate 59,339,915 downwards.
CCTCCAAGCTTTCAGTTGTATGGAGAGGCGTGGGGAGGCCCCGTGTGGCAGATGTTCTCCTTACTCTGGGTTGACCCAAGTTCACCCAAAACATAAAGGCTTCAAACAAACATTTTATTTTGCTCACGGATTCTGTGGGTCTGGAATTCAGGTGGGGACACAGCAGAAAGGGCCCGTCTTTGCTCCATGATCTTTGGGGCCTCAGGTGGGAAGGCTCGCTAGCCGGAAGACCCATCTGCTAGAGGCTGGGTTCACATGAAGCTGCCTTCACTCTCATGTCCAGCACTAGATGCTGGCTGTCTGCTGAGACCTCTGCTGGAGCTACTAACGGTGGCACCAACACGCGGCGGCCTCTTTCTATGGCCCAGGCTCAGATGTCTGACCCTGCAGCTCAGGGCTCCAAAAAGGAGTGTAGAGCCAACAGAGGCGGAGCTGCAGCATTGTTTCTGACCTGGTGCCAGAATTCAAACAAAGTCTCCATCAGACTCCACTGGTCACACACGGAGTTACAAACCCGCCTGGGTTCCCTGGATATCTCTTCATACAAGGTCCAGGGCGAGGGGGAGACACATACCCCACCTTTCCATGGACAGAGTGTCACAGGATTTGTGGACATGTTCTAAAACTGCCCCAGGGCAGAATCTTAAGGACCCTAAGAACTGGTACGAGGGACAGAGAAACAGACAAGGAGCAGCTCTCCAGAGCTACGTGGCTTCTCCCAGCTGTACCTCCAGGTGACCGTGGGCAACAGAAGGGAACTCAACTGTCTCCCACAGCGACCATCTCAAAGGAGGGGGGGAAGGGGGGGTGGGGGCAAACTCTCCCAGCACCCTTCCCCCATCCTTCTGATACTACCCAAAAGCTAGTTGCACAACCAATCCAACCACAGTTTCTTTTAGGACTTTGCCCAAACCAAGAAAACCTTTCTTCAAGAACTGGACCTTTTTCAGGATAAAAAGAGGTGATACCTTTATTATCAAGCCAAATTAGAACTAAGAGATATTCACAGTATCTACAGGAGTTTCAACCCTCCCCACTGAGATAAATCTCTTGTTTCTCAACCTTCAGGTATTTTGGGTGCTTCCCTCCCGTTTCTTGGAAGTGTGCCTCTGGGCTGAGGGGGAGCAAGCACGCAGATCCTTCCAAGGGACAGAAACGAGGGACAGCGACAGCGGCGACGGCCTCCTCGCTACACCTGCGAACGCCTACTCATGACTGTTCTTTCATGGGGGACGGCCAGGGGCCAGTTCGAGGACAACTCCCTCTTCTTCTTGAATAGGCACAATAAAGTGGAAGTAAGCACAGCCACATAGGGTGTACAGTCAAAGAAGAGAGTTCCAGTGGGAATTCTGCAAACAGCCACGGTCCTGGATGCTGCAACATCTGTTCTCTGCGAGGAGGGTAGGACCCTGCGGCTACCGGGGTACACGTACCGTCGGTCATCTCCACCTTTTGTTCCATGAGGGAGAAGCAGTTTTATGGGGAATGTCAGGTGGTCTTTAGGCTCATAAAAAGGAATTCTGAGAATCATGAGGTGGAATTATTTTGAGTGCCAGTTACAGAAACTCACAGAAGCCAGCTTATGTTGGTGAGGGAAAGCGTGCTGGAAGGGCCCTGGTGTTAGGCAGAGCTACATCAGGGTCTCCAAAACAGGTGCAGAGAAGGCCTGGACTGGGACCCAGGAAGTCCCCTTCACCTCACTGGTCTGAGCTGGTGTCTCCTGGCCTTCCTTCCAGATTCCTGGCAATGACCGGCCAAACCCTAGTCAGGTGCTTATCTCTGCAGCAATGAGCTGCCCCCAGGAACAGGGCGTGAACCTGGCTCCTCTCCTGGTTCCCCTGGGGATGAGGGAGGTGAGGTTCCGAGAAATCTGGGGAGGGGAACAGCGCAGTAGATAAGCAAACCCTCTGGGTGACTCAGAGCCCCCAAGCCTCACAGACACAGAACTTAGAGAAGGAAAAAAAAAAAGTGGGGAATGGGCAGACTTCTTGATTTGGCCACATATTCTTTTTTTTTTTTTTAAAGGTCGCTACTAAAAATTATGTTAGATTTATTTTAAATTAACATAGGAAAACTATCACTTTATGGCCCATAAAAAGAAATTTCACCTATATTGGATGTATATTAGTCATAGGTTATTAATTTTATAATTAAAATTCCACGGGGACGCCTGGGTGGCTCAGTGGGTTAAGCCGCTGCCTTCGGCTCAGGTCATGATCTCGGGGTCCTGGGATCGAGTCCCGCATCGGGCTCTCTGCTCAGCAGGGAGCCTGCTTCCCTCTCTCTCTCTGCCTGCCTCTCCATCTACTTGTGATTTCTGTCTGTCAAATAAATAAATAAAATCTTTAAAAAAAATTCCACGTTTACAGTACATGGACTTGTTTTTTCATATTCAATATACAATGGGTATATGCATGGCACACAAAAAAATGAGGGATCGTAATTGAAAGCCAGAGCCCTAGCCCAGTCCATTGCCACTTCTCACCCATCTGTTACCTCCATATCACTGAGTAACATGTCTGTGTTCTTTATCTAGCTTTAGAAATTTTCTCATGATTTACAGCTAGGATGGCCAAGAATGCAGATCAAACTCACCATCCTTTCACTACTTGTATCATTTAAAATTTTTTACTTCTGGGATATTTAAAAGATAAATTGTAACTTCTATTTTTTGGTCATAACTGGTTCACGTGTTGCCTCTTGATTTGCCTCTCAGATGAAGAGAATTCCTCCGTCTACAGTTCTTTCTGCTTCTCATCAATCCTTTTTTGGCAGTTATAATCTTTTACTTTCATGTTGTCTAGGTGGATTAAAATTTACACTGCTGAATATTGAAGTTTTTGGCCAAGACGAAAAGCAATAAATATTAATTCTATGACTTAGAACCATGCTACTTGCACAGGCAGCAGTATCCTGAAGCCAAACTTGATTTTCTGTGGGCCAGTGGCCACATATTCTAGATGCTCCCCTGGGGGCGGATGAGGCTGGATTCTGTCCTAGGAGTAACCAGCATCCTGGCCATTTCTCATCTGGCGACCAGCTGTCCCATGAGGTGGTCTTCTCGTCACAAAACCATACTCGCTGAGGCTCCTCCTTCCCAGTGCCTTCCAATACCACCTGTGTGGGCAGTGGGGTCACGCAGCTAGCCGGGTGGAAGCCTGGAGGCACGGGGGACCCCCACCTGGGAAAACCCTCCTGAGAATGATCCAACCACGAGAATTCTGAATGATTCAGATCCACTGGTGGTAGTGCGGCCAGGGAACGGGATGCAGGTCACAGCAGGCAAAGGTGTATGGATTCCGACCCTGCAGTGGGAGCCCAGGCACCTTCATCCAGGGCGAAGGTGTAGAGAAGCTGAAGGAGTCAACAGACCTTTAACAGATGATACCAGCAGGGCTTGGCAGAGGGAGGAGGCAAGAGCGACTCCCAGATTCTGGCTGGCACGACTGAATGGGTGATGGACAGGATCCACGGGGCTGAGAACACTGCACCAGGACCAGGATCCGGGAGTAAGATGATGAGTCGGGTTGGACATGTTGAGGTTGAGGTGCTTCTGTAAGGGCATCCCTGGAGGAGAGAGTGGGCTAACCCCCACCCCGACACAGTGCTCTAACCCAATGGAATCTTGTGCCACAGCCTCCCGACTGCCCTGCCCAATTCCGATGGCCTCCTCCATTCCACTGACACACCAACTGCCAGGAATGTTCCAAAATGGCACTGCCCAGATTGAAATTTTCATTCATTTCATGGTAATATTTCCCAGCAAGGCACACACACCTGGTGTTTCCCTGGTACATCAGACTGAACATGACAGAGGGTCAGATATTATCTAACCTGCCGCTGGCATAAACAGGCATGATCCTAAAAATCTCCATTTTTAACTCTCCACCGTCCACAAACCTGCTGTGTGAGATCTCCCTTCTATACATCTGGATTACACGACAACCTGTCACTTTCTTTTAAAATTTTTATTGAACCTGAAGATGCATGGAAGAAAGTACACCCTGGGGGACATGCTCAGTGAATTTTCACAAACTGAAGATAGCTGCATCATTAGCATCTAATCCTACAGGTTTCCGTGTCACTCTGGCTGTTAGAACAATGACAATTTTGGATATTAATAGGTCTAATCTAGGACCAAATGTCTACTTTTCATCCAGTTCAAAGCTTATTCCCTTTCCCCCGACCAAGGCCTAAGACTCAGAAACTCATTAAAATTCTTGTCCTGAGAAGCCCTCCACTGCTCTTCCTGAACAGCACGAGGCAGCCTCATTTCTTCGGGAGCAGTGCCCCAAGTCTTTACAAATGGTTCTTTCAACACCACCTAGCTGGACTACACAGAACCACTGACTCCTCAAAGAAATGACTCTGGAAGGGTGCCTGGTGGCTCAGTCGGTTGGTGTCTTCCTTCGGCTCAAGTCATGAGCCCAGCGTCCCGAGATGGAGCCCCGCATCAGGCTCCCTGCGCAGTGGGAAGTCCGCTTCTCCCTCCCCCTGCTCTTGGGCTCTTGCTTGCTTTCTCTCTCCCCCTCTCAAATAAATAAATAAATAAATAAATAAATAAAATATGATTTAATATATTAGATTATATAATAATATATAATATTAATATAATATATTAATAAATAAATTATAAACAATATAGAATAATGAATTAATTAATATTTATAATAATATATAATATAAAATAATAATATAAATAAATAAATAAACGAATAAAAATTTTCGAAAAATGACCATATAGTTTCTTCCTGATTGAGCCTTTCCTTCCGTTAAACGTATATCAGAAGAGAACTAAAACTGATCAATGCAAAAGAAATGCCAGAATTAGAAAATTGGAAAGTCACCATTCTGGAATCCCTAATGAAACAACAGATCTAGTGAGAAGCATGTGGCCATGAACTGCAAGGAAAGTCATTAGGTGAGGGGCCGATGGGGTGAGCTCCGGCGGAGGGATTGAGCTGATCACAATTAAACTCAGACTAAACTCAGTGATGAAGTCCAGCATTCGTAGAAGAGATTCAGCCAAATACCATGTTCCTTCTGATACGACGCAACAGGAAAACCACAGTTCCATCTGTCAGGACTTTTACCAAAAGAAAGAAAGGGAAAACTGCATCCAAGTCTAACCAAACTTCTAGATCTATTACCAGAAAATTACAGAAGCGCACTACACCACGTTGTGAGAATGCTGTCAGTCCAGTCCAGCTTGTGGGAAATTCTACAGAACACGTGGCTCAATTTTCCAACAAATATAAAGGCACTTAGAGGTGTGAATTAAAAGGGATAGTGCCAGAGTTTCTGAGGGGGGTGAAGAAATGGTTCTGTAACCTGAGTGTGGTAGGAGTTACATGAATCTACCTATGCGTTAAAATATAATTATATACCCAAAAGTCAATTTTACCATATGATATTTACTTTTTAAAAGATTATTTGAGAGAGAGAGAGAGAGACCGAGCAGGGGGAGGACGAGGCACAAGCAGACTGTCCTGAGCGCTGAACCCCAAGTGGGACTCAAGCTCACAAGCCCAAGATCATGACCTGAGCCGAAACTAAGAGTCAGACACTTAACCGACTGAGCCACCCAGGCTCCTCTACCATATAATTTAAAAACAAAAAAAAATTTCAGCAGCATGAAAGGTTACAAAAGGGACTAAGAAGGGATGCCTGGATGGCTCAGTCAGTTGGGCATCTGCTTTCCGCTCTGGTCATGCTCCTGGGGTCCTGGGGTCAAGTTCCGCATTAGGCTCCTTGCTCAGTGGGGAGCCTGCTTCTCCTTCTGCCTGCTCGTCCTGCTTGTGCTCTCTCTCTCTCTCTCTCACTCTCTCTCTCTGACAAATAAATTTTAAAAATCATAAAAGAATAAACTGTGGAGAACTACTAGAGATTACTAAGAGACACAAGTTGAGCAAATACAGCATGCAGTCCTGTTTGACTCTGGATTTTAAAAAACGGACTTTTTAAAAATTAGAATTCAATTTCATTAACAGAAATTATATTATTAGTTTCAGAGGTGGAGTCTAGCAATTCATCAGTTGCATGTAACACCTGGTGCTCATCACAGCGTGTCCCTTCCTTAATGCCCATCACCCAGTCACCCCCTCCAGCAACCCTCAGTTTGTTTCCTAGTTAGGAGTCTCTCATGGTTCTCTCTCTCTGATGACTTCCCATTCAGTTTTCCGTCCCTTCCCCTATGATCCTCTGTGCTGCTTCTTATACTCCCCGTATGAGTGAAACCATATGATAATTGTCTTTCTCTGATTGATTTATTTCACTCAGCATAATCCCTCTGGTTCCATCCACATTAATGCAAATGGTAAGTATTCATCCTTTCTGATGGCTGCATAATATTCCACTGTATATATCAATCACACCTTCTTTATCCACTTATCTGTTGATGGACATCTTGGCTCTTTTCACAATTCGGCTATTGTGGATTACTGCTGCTATGAACATTGGGGTGCACGTGCCCCCTTCTTTTCACTACATCTGTATCTTTGGTGTAAATACCCAGTAGTGCGATTTGCTGGGTCATAGGGTAGCTCTGTTTTCAACTTATTGAGGAAACTCCATGCTGTTTTCCAGAGTGGCTGCACCAGCTTGCATTCTCACCAACAGTGTAGGAAGGTTCCCCCTTCTCTGCATCCTCACCAAAACTTGTTTCCTGTCTTATTAATTTTAGCCAATCTGACTGGTGTGAGGTGGTATCTCACTGAAGTTTTGATTTGCATTTCCTTGATGCCAAGTGATGTGGAGCACTTTTTCATGTGTCTGTTGGCCATCTGGATGTCTTCTTTGCCAAAACGTCTGTTCATGTCTTCTGCCCATTTCTTGATTGGATTATTTGTTCTTTGGGTGTTGAATTTGGTAAGTTCTTTACAGATCTTGGATACTAGCTCTGTATCTGATATGTCATTTGCGAATATCTTCTCCCATCCCATAGGTTGCCTTTTAGTTTTATTAACGGTTTCCTCTACTGTGCAGAAGCTTTTGATCTTGATGAAGTCCCAATAGCTCATTTCTGCCCTTGTTTCCCTAGCCTTCAGAGACGTGTCTTGCAAGAATTTGCTGTGGCCGAGGTCAAAGAGGTTTGCTGCTTGTGTTCTCCTGTAGGATTTTGATGGATTCCTGTCTCCCACTTAGGTTTTTCATCCATTTTGAGTTTATTTTTGTGTGTGGTATAAGAAAATGGTCCATATTTAATTGCATCAAAAACTGTAATACCTAGGAATGAACCTAACTGAAGAGGTAAAGGATCTGTACTCAGAAAACTGCAGAACATGCATAAAAGAAATTGTGGAAGACACAAAGAAATGGAAAAACATTCCATGCTCATGGATCGGAAGAAAAAATATCGTCTAAATGTCGATGCTACCAAGAGCAATCTACACATTCAGTGCAATCCCTATCAAAATACCATCAACATTTTTCCCAGAACTGGAACAAATAATCCTCAAATTTGTATGGAATAAGAAAAGACCCTGAATAGCCAGAGGAGTGCTGAAAAAGAAAACCAAAGCTGGTGGCACCATGATACCTGACTTCAGGCTCTATTACAAAACCGTCATCATCAAGACAGTACAGTACTAGCACAAAAACAGACACGTAGATCAATGGAACAGAATGGAGAACAAAGAAAGTGACTTTTTAAAAGACTTCTTTAAAACACTAAGGACACTACATCTGGAATGAATGATGTACTATATGTTGGCTAATTGAATTTAAATTTAAAAAATAAAACACTGGGGAAAATGTGAATGTGTACTGACAAGTAAAGAGCATGATGCCATTATACAGCATGGTGTGATAAATGAGATGCTGATAATAAAGCCCTTATCTGTGAGACAGACTTCAAGGTGAAGTGATGTGATGTCTGGGATATCTGGGATGTCTGGGATGTGCCTTCAAATACACACAGTATAGTAAATGCATAGTGGATGACAGAATGAAGCAGAAGAGGGGGTTTTGTCTCTTTGTTCAATCTGTGCCCTCAATATCTACCTATTGGGGTGTGTGGCAAACAGTGGATACTCAGCCAACATTAGCTGAATGGAGGAATAGCCCATGTGAGTTGTCACTCCTGTCACTGCCTGTTCCCCAAACTGCCACGACACACGGCTCTACCAACCCTTCTCTGTCTTAGCTCTCCTGTCGCCCCTAACTCCTCTGGCAGCCAGCCCTGCCACTGCTTGTTTGTGAACCCAGGTCTAAAGTCATGCTTGGTTTGCCTTCAGCTCAGGTCATGACCATATAGTCTCTTCCTGATTGAGCCTTTCCTTCCTGGGATCGAGCCCTGTGTTGGGCTCCCAGCTCAGTGGGGAACCTGCTTCTCCCTCTCCTCCTGCCTCTCCCTCTGCTTGTGCTTTCTCTTCCTGTCTCAAATGAATAAATAAATAAAATCTTTTTTAAAAATTAAAAAAAGAATAAAGTCATGCTCAGGAACACCTGGGTGGCTCAGTCGATTAAGAATCTGACTCCTCAGGGGCGCCTGGGTGGCTCAGTGGGTTAAGCTGCTGCCTTCAGCTCAGGTCATGGTCTCAGGGTCCTGGGATCGAGTCCCGCATCGGGCTCTCTGCTCAGCAGGGAGCCTGTTTCCTCCTCTCTCTCTCTCTCTGCCTGCCTCTCTGCCTACTTGTGATCTCTCTCTGTCAAATAAATAAATAAAATCTTAAAAAAAAAAAAAAAAGAATCTGACTCCTCAGATACATTCGTTAGATTACTCCTTTCTGCCCGTGGACAGAGCCGAACAAGCATCGCTCAAGTCTCCCCTCCCACCACCGTCATGTCCAAATCAGAGTCTCCCAAAGAGCCTGAACAGCGGCAGAAGCTCTTCACGGGAGGTCTGAGCTTTGAAACAACTGATGAGGGTGTGAGGAGCCATTCTGAGCACTGGGGAGCACTTACGGACTGTGTGGCTATGAGAGATCCAAACACCAAGTGCTCCAGAGGCTCTGGGCTTGTGACATATGTCCCTGCGGAGGAGGTGGAAGCAACCATGAATGCATCCACACAGGGTGGATGGAAGATTGTGGAACCAAACAGGGCTGTGTCGAGAGAAGATTCTCAAAGACCTGGTGCCCACTTAGCTGTGAGAAACATTTTTGTGGGTGGCATTAAAGAAGTCACTGACCGAACATCATCTAAGAGATGATTTCGAACAGTGTGGGAAATCAAAGTGACTGAGATCATGACTGACCAAGGCAGTGGCAAAAAGAGGGGTTTTGCTTTTGTAACATTGGATGACCCTACTCTGTCGACAAGACTGTCATTCAGAAATCCCATCCTGTGCATGGCCATGGCTGTGAAGTGAGGAAAGCGCTCTCTAAGCAGGAGGTGGCTCGTGCTTCATCCGGCCAAAGAGGTCGAAGTGGTTCTGGAAACTTTGGTGGTGATCGTGGAGGTGGTTTTGGTGGGAATGACAACTTTGGTCATGGAGGAAACTTCACTGGTCGAGGTGGCTTTGGTGGCCGTCAAGGTGGTGGTGGATATGGTGGCAGTGGGGATGGCTATACCGGATTTGGTAATGATGGAAGCAACTTTGGAGGTGGCGGAAGCTATAATGATTTTGGCAAATGCAACAATCAATCCTCAAATTCTGGACCCATGAAAGGAGGCAATTTTGGAGGCAGAAGCTCTGGCCCTTATGGTGGTGGAGGCCGATAATTCACCAAACCATGAAACCAACATGGTTATGGTGGTTCCAGCAGCAGCAGGAGCTACGGCAGTGGCAGGTTTTAATTACTGCCAGGAACAAAACTTAGCAGGAGAGGAGAGCCAGAGATGTGATAGGGAAGCTACAGGTTACAAAAGATTTGTGAACTCAGCCAAGCACAGTGGTGGCCAGGCCTAGCTGCTACAAAGAAGACATGTTTTAGACAATACTCATGTGTATGGGCAAAAAAACTCGAGGACTGTATTTGTGACTAATTGTATAACAGGTTATTTTCGTTTCTGTTATGTGGAGGGTGTAAAGCATTCCAACAAAGGGTTTTAATGTAGTTTTTTTTTTGCACCCATGCTGTTGATTGCTAAATGTAATAGTCTGATGATGCTGAATAAATGTGTCTTTTAAAAAAACAAAAAGAATCTGTCTCCTGATTTCAGCTCAGTTCATGGTATCAGGTCCTGAGATCAAGCCCAGCATCCTCCACACTCAGCACCGGGTCTGCTCAAGGTTCTCTCTCTGCCCCTCCTGTCATTCTCTCTCTCTCTCTCTCTCTCAAAATAAATAAATAAAATCTTTTTTTTAAAGATTTTATTTATTTATTTGACAGAGATCACAGGTAGGAAGAGAGGCAGGCAGAGAGAGGAGGAAGCAGGCTCCCCACTGAGCAGAGAGCCCGATGCGGGGCTCAATCCCAGGACCCCGGAATCACAACCTGAGCCGAAGGCAGAGGCTCAACCCACTGAGCCGCCCAGGAGCCCCAAATAAATAAGATCTTAAAAAATAAATAAATAAAGTCATGCTCAGATAGAAGGAAAAAGAAAAAGCTCATCGTCTTCACGGGTACCGTCTCCTCCCAAAGTTCAGTGCTCAGGCTCAACACAAGTTGTGCCTTTTCTTTTATGGCTTTCGCTACACCTGTGAGCTCAGAGCAATGTGGCCCTGCCTATCTCCACGACGGCACCCTCCTACTGTCTTCGACCATGAATCCTACACCGCAGCCCACAGACCACTTACCATCTACCATGAGCACGTGACGTATCAAACTTCTCCATCTTTGCACTCGGACTTCCCTCTGCCAAGGACACTCCTTTCTCCTTAAGTGGCTGGTGAGCTACAATCATTCTTCAAGAGTCTGTCCAAACATAAACTCCCCTCTGAAGACTCCCCCTGACTCCCCCATCTCTGTGCTTTCACACCTCTATTAGAACTCTTGGGCATTTTATTTTCATTGTCATTATCAGGCTGCTTCCCCCGATCATAACAACGTCTCATCACGTGCTAACCCAGTGCTTACTAGTCACAAGTCCGGTCACTTCACATATACTGACCTTTGATCCTCAAGGAAAGTCATAATATAGCTGCTGTAATTTCCCCAGTTCTACAAAGGAAGAAATGGAAGCACAAAGGAGATGAAACAGCTTTCCTCAAGCCACATCCAGTAATAATAGTATAGCAGATGCAGATAATCTGGACAGTCTGCATCTTTTTTTCCAACTCTCCCAAGACTGCTCTTTAATCCAGTGTTCCCCAAACTGCTTTTTGTGATGCAACTGTTTCAAAGCCTAGGTCCCTATACATTCCTTTATGTTTTTTTTAATTTTTTAACTTTTTAGGGGTGCCTGGGTAGCTCAGTGGGTTAAAGCCTCTGCCTTCAGCTCGGGTCATGATCCCAAGGTCCTGGGATCGAGTCCCGCATCGGGCTCTCTGCTCAGCGGGGAGCCTGCTTCCTCCTCTCTCTGCCTGCCTCTCTGGCTACTTGTGATCTCTGTCTGTGAAATAAATAAATAAAATCTTTAAAAAAATAAATTTTTTAACTTTTTAAAGTAACTCCCAACCCCATGATCGAGAGTTGCATCTCTACCAACTCAGCCAGCCAGGTGCCCCTCTTCATTGTGTTTTCATCTGCTGATTGATGTGTGCCCTGGTGGGGAGCCAAGCTACAGCCCACCCTGTCTTACGTGGCTATCCTCTGCTGCCAGAAGGCCAAAGCTCACAAGCTAGTGGGGCTGTCAGTGGACAAGACCCACACGTTCCTTTATTCTAAAGGACTCTGTAATAGCCAGGGACATTGTAAGAAATATGTAACAGATAATCTCTAATCTTGTTAAATACTTTTATCCCCTCTATCGTTAGGTAGCATCTGTTTCTCTCCAACTTGAAGTTCTGCTGGGCCTGCAGCCTTGGATCTCTACTGCCTACATTTGGATCTCAAAACAACAGTTGTTGACTGTCCCCCAAAAATGCAATCGGAGAGGGGCACGTGGGTGGCTCAACTGCTTAAGTGGTTGACTCTTTATTTCAGCTCAGGTCATGATCTCAGGGTCATGGGATCAAGCCCCGTGTTGGGCTCTGCTCTCAGTGCACAGTCTGAGAGTCTCTGTCTCCCTCTCCCTCTGCTCCTCCCCCAACAACTATAAATAAATAAATAGGCATGCGATCAGAGAGATTCCTGAGTCGTGGCTGGGCACACGGACCCATCAGCCTCCCCTGCAGGGAACTGTGGTCATGGGGCAGAGTGCCCACTCCTGACAATGACCCCACACTGCCTCTCCCACATGAGCAACCTCCACGGGCTCTGGTGTGAGGCTTCCCGGATGTGTTTATCTAGAGAGCACATTGTCAGTTTTAAGAAATTCACTAAATGACCACAGGATTCAAGATGTGTACTACGTGGCCGAATTTCAAAAGGAAAAAGGAATTAAAGGCCAAAAGGAAGGCCAAAAGAACACAGGGAGGAAGGAGGAAGGGAGAGATAAAGAGGGACAGAGAGAGTGAGGAAGGAAGAAAAGGAGGAAAACTGGTCCCCAAATGCAAGAAAGGACCAAATCTGAAAATTAAAATCTACAAAATATTGTGTGCAACATTACCTAAATGAAGAGGTATACCACGTTGAGAGCTCAGAAGACTCAGTATAGTGATGTCAATTCCCCCAAATTGATCTATAGATTAACACAATGCCCATAAAATACCAGACAGCTGTTTGTTTGTTTGTTTTTTAAAATATTTTATTTATTTATATGACAGACAGAGATCACAAGTAGTCAGAGAGGCAGGCAGAGAGAGAGGAGGAAGCAGGCTCCCCGCCGAGCTGAGAGCCCAATGCGGGGCTCGGTCCCGAGCCAAAGGCAGTGGCTTTAACCCACTGAGAACCCAGGCACCCCAGACAGCTGTTTTGAAGAACCAGACAGCCTGAATCTCAAATTTAAATAGAAAATCAAAGCATCTAGACTATTCAAAAAAACTGGAAAAATAAGAGCAAAGTTGGAGCACATATACTACCTGACTTTGAAGACTCACTACAGAACTGGCTAACCATAAAGCTAATCTACTCTGTTATTATTTATTAACATAAGTTAATGTATGGAATAATAATATATATCATTAGCAATGTGATATTGGCACAAGGATTGACATATAAATCGATGGAAGAGAGTCCAGAAATAGACTACACAAAAATAGTCAATTGATCATCAACTAAGTCTCCAAGGTAATAAGGGTTACCTTTGCAACAAGAGGTGCTAGAATTACTTGATACTCAAATGCAAAAGAGTGGATCTCACCCTTACCTCATACCACATGCAAAGATAACTCAAATTTTAAAAAAACCTCAACACAAGAGTTGAAACTATAATACTTTTACACAAAAAATGTAAGAGAAAATTTTTTAAACTTTGATTTGGGTGAAGTTTTCATAGGACAAAAAAATATCAACAATAAGAAAAAAAAGATAAGCCAGACTTCATCAAAATTTAAAAACCTGCTCTCTTCAAAAGACACTGTTGAGACAATGAAAAGCCACACCACAGACTGGGAGAAAATATTCGTAAAACGTATATCAAATAAAAGAATTGTCTCCAGAAAATATAAAGAACTTTTATAACTCCATAATAACAAGACAAACAACTCAATAAAACAAAATGGGCCAAATATTTTAATAGACACATTACCAAAGAAGATCTGTGAATGGCAAATGAGCACATGAAAAGATGTTCCACATCGTCAGTCACCAGGAAAATCAAATTAAAACCCGAATGACTAAAACTTAAAAGCCTGTCAATACCCAGTGTTGGTGAGGATGGACAGCAAATAGAGCATGGCTGGTGGGAAAGGAAAATGGCACAACTGCTTTGGAAAACAGTTTGACAGTTTCTTGTAAAGTTAAACATACAATTACCATATGATTCAGCACTTGTACCCCGAGGTGTTTATCCCGAGAAATGAAAACATATGCCCACACAAAGACTTGACAATGTATGTTAACAGAAGCAGTAAATCACGTTCAAAGCCAAACACTGGAAACAATCCAAATCTGTGTCAACAGGTAATCAGATAAACAAATTGTGGTATTTCTATACAATAGGATATTACTCCCCCCAAAAAGGAAGGGACTAAAGATGAAATAGAAATAGATACACATGTCTCTGTTCTTCCCACTAAGTATGAACATTACCTAGAAAACACACATGCACAGACTCTAAAAGGTAGAGATAAGAAGAAAGACTGGCTAGGGACCTCGGGACCTCAGAAATGAATAAATAAATAAATAAATAAATAAATAAATAAATTTATTTATTTATTCAAATAAATGAATAAAATATTTTTAAAAATAAAATAAAATAAATTTTAAAAGAAATAATTCCTTTGTGGGTTTTTTTTCTCAGAAATGACATGGTAGTGAGTTTGGGGTTTTTGTTTCATGTATCTGAGTCTGGATGCTGGAGAAACTGCCAACCTGAGAACACCAACAGATACAAACAAACAAACAAAAATCCCCAAGAAATTTCTCTGGCCAAAGGAAAAAGAAAGGGGCAAACTAGCAAGATGGAGAACTTCTAGACACAATTGGTCTACGCCAGCTGAACACCGTGAAAAGGACCACAACCCCATCACCACCCCCATCAGCAAATACTGAATGGACAGTCCCAACCTCTACTCTTGTCTGGCTGTCATGAGGCATCTCTAACATCCCCTCCTGTTGGGGTATCAGACAACACTGGGTGGAGAGCAGGGACTTTCATCCCTACGTGGTGTTGATAAGGTTGTCCTTCAAAAACATCAGGGGAGACCATATGGGGATCCTAGACTTCCACCCCCACCCAGCCTTAAAAAGGTGCCACTCCCACCCCACCGAGTCGGAGGAGGCCGACTGGATTGGCGGCGTGGATGAAAACACATGCCACGGAACCACACAGACCCATTGCACCAGCGTCAGCTTCCTCTGTGAAACTGTCCTAGAGCTAACAGCAATATGTGCATGGGACCTCTTTGTCCTCTTTGCAATTTCCTATGAATTTATAAATATTTCAAAATAAGAAAGCCTTTTTAAAGAAAGGAACAACTGATACCCATAGTAAAGTGGATAAATTACAAAGACATTATGTTGCGTGGATACAAAAGGATATATGAGGGCGCCTGGGTGGCTCAGTGGGTTAAGCCTCTGCCCTCAGCTTAGGTCATGATTCTGGGGTCCTGGGATCGAGCCCCGCATCGGGCTCTCTGCTCAGTGGGGAGCCTGCTTCTCCCTCTTTCTCTGCCTGCCTCTCCACCTACTTATGATCTCTCTCTCTGTGTCAAATAAATAAAACCTTTTAAAAATCCCAAAAGGATATATGATATATGATTTCACTTACATATAACCCTAGATACGACAAATCAAATCTATGGTGACAGAAGGCAAACCAGTTATTGCCTAGGGCCAGGGAGGTTGGCTGGTATGGGGCACAAAGAAAGAGAAATATTTTGAAGTAATGAAAACATTCCAGTATTTATGTGATCATAAATATAAGAATGTATAAATCTTTCAAAACTCATGGGAATTATAATACCTGCATTTTATTGTACATAAACTATACCTCACCAAAGTTGACTTAAAATTACTTCACAGTAAGACCAAAAAAATCCTGTCATAATTTCATGAAGAAAAGAAAAAAATTCTAATATACAGTAAAATATGTAATTGTACATTTTTGCTATAAAATATGGCATACTTGGCCATCTGAGTACCAACTGGCTGAGAAAGTCAAGTCCAACTATAATATCCCATATGCGCACAGAAGCCTTACTAACATAGGTACTTGGTCTGTAATACCCTCCAAAGTCACATCCATACACTGGATACCCTCCTGTTATCCTCGAAGACTGACAGATGGACATCTAATGGCCCATTTGCGTAGAGGAGCACGCAGACGTGTACTCCACCAGACAACACAAGGTGACCACAGCTGCAAATACAAGGAGGGCAAAAGGATTCCTCAATATTAAGATTTCTCATACAATCCGCTCCCATCACAAGAGACTGAGAGGCCACGACTGCTTAAAGTATTCTACTTATCCAGTATACAAAAGTACAAGGACACCACCAAGTAACTCCAGAGAAAACCCCCAACCTAAAAAAATTTCAAACAAATTTCAAAATATGGGGGACAGATTCTCTGTACTATCTTTGCAATTTTTCTGTGAATCTGAAACTATTTTTAAAATTTAAAGTTTATTTTAAGAAAAGAAACAATTCTTGGGGTGCCTGGGTGGCTCAGTGGGTTAAGCCTCTGCCTTTGGCTCAGGTTATGATCCCAGGGTCTTGGGATCGAGCCTCGAATCAGGCTCTCTGCTCAGCAGGGAACCTGCTTCTCTCCCGCCCCACCTGCCTCTCTGCCTACAAGTAGGTCAACAGGTAATCTGTCAAATAAATGAATAAAATATTTTTAAAAATAAAATAAAATAAATTTTAAAAGAAATAATTCCTTTGTGGGGTTTTTTTTTAAAGATTTTATTTATTTTAGAGAGAGAGTTGGAGAGAGGCAGAGGGAGAGGGTCTCAGGCAGACTGTGCACTGAGCAGAGCCCGATGTGGGGCTGGGTCCCACATCCCTGACCTGACCTGACCAGCTCCCTGACCTGAGCTGAAACCAAGTCAGGTGCTTAACTGAATGTGCCACCCAGGCACCCCAAGAAATGATTCCTTTGTAAAATAAACCGCTGAGTTGTCTTTTCATTGTTTGTTTTTTTTAAGTTGGTGACACTGTGGCCTGAGCAGGAGTTATGACATTTCTGGAACACACATCAGTGGAACCTTAATAATGTCACTGACTTCACATGCTACTTTTCGATGCTAGGTGGAAACCACAACTACTCACGGATGGACGCTTTCAAGTGGATTTGTGGGAGGGAGATTTGGAAAACTGTACCCAAAATACACACCCCCCCCAAAAAAACATACTGGTTAGCAACTGCCACTGCTCACAAAAACACCTCCAGATGCCAGGAACAATGGAAAAGGCAACAAGTGTTACTACAGAATTAACATAAAGGAGTTGGCCAGTGGACAGGTGCTCTCTTCCTAGAGATGTCTTTATCTGTGCACAAATACAAACCGAATGGGAGAAGCCAGACCAAGGTGACCTACTTTTTTTTTTTTAAGATTTTATTTATTTATTTGACAGACAGACATCACAAGTAGACAGAGAAGCAGGCAGAGAGAGAGGAGGAAGCAGGCTCCCCACTGAGCAGAGAGCCCGATGTGGGGCTCGATCCCAGGACCTCGAGATCACAACCCGGGCCAAAGGCAGACACTTAACCATCTGAGCCACCGAGGCGCCCCAAGGTGATCTACTTTAAATGACCTCCTCTAGGAGAGCAGATGGACACCCTTCCCAAGCTTGGGGGGGGCAGGCAGCAGGACAGAACTTGACCCCCCAAAAAACAATTCTTCAGGGGGGAAAAAAACAACAACACAGGATTTCTCCTTCTGAATACATAAGGGAAAAAAGTGAAAATTTAAGGTCAATCACTGGGTAAACAGTTTTCTCAAACCCAAATGCACTGTCTTTTAAATGCTCCACCTCATCCAGAGAGGTTCTAGAAACATAAAAAAAGCCAGCAGATGCCAAATTCCTGCCCCTGAGAGAAGTTCCCAAGCAACTAAGAGAAGAGAACCATCAGGAAAAGGACGGCAGGAAGAGAGCAAGAAGTTCACTTCACGTCCAAACTCACATAGGCCCCTAGGCCGTCTGGGGAGAGTGCTGCTCAAAGGCTGGCCCACGGTTTTAAGTCCGATTTCTCGGACCCAGGACCCCTGTGCAGAAACTGTGCCCCTGCCTTACCCCTTGCATTATTCAGGATTCTTTGTTCACATATAACAGAAAGTCAATTCAAAGTGGCTTTAAAAAAAGAAAAGAGATTTATTGGTTCCCATAATTTAGAAAGTCAGAAGTAGTCTGACCTCAGATGTGGGTGGATCAAAGGGTTCAAACAATATCATGAGGACTCAGTCTTTCTCGTCCGTGACCCAGCTCTGCTTTCCTCCACGTCAGCTTTCTTCTCTACAAGTCTCCCTCCAAGTGGAAGGCACTGTGGTCGGCTGGCCTGGAGTCTACAAGCTCTGTGGAAACACGAAGATTTCATTCCTCCTATTTCCATCAAAGTCTCAGAAGCCTCAATGGCTCCGAGGAGCCCATTCTGGGCCATGTGTCCCCATCTTGGCCAATCCCAGTCCTAGAGCACGGGACTATCACTGACTGGTGTTCAGTGACTCGGTTACCAGTAGACAAGGAGCCAAACCATTGGACACCCTGGGATCTTCCAGCCAATCCACATTCCAGGAAAGGCAACAAGAGTCCAAAAACAAAATAAAAACAAACAAGCAAACACACAAATCTCTGGCAGACAAGCAGGTTTCCGGATTTGTTCTCCTCAAGAAGAGAGTAACAAGCACTGACACGTTAAACTTCGTAAGCTTCTTTGAGGAGTCTGGAGTTATGGGTTCATATGTGGAAAAAGCATGCAGATGAACGTGTGGTCCAGGGTCTGGGAGGAACATCATCAAGGTGAGCACTACGGAACTGTTAACTAACATCGCAGAAGCGTCTAGAGAAGGAAGAAATAACATACCCTAACAGGTAGGGTGGAGGTGAAAAATAGTTTGATCCAAATATTTAAAGAAATGTATGTCAATTTTGTAACAAACTGGTGAAGCAGGATATATTAGTTGAACTGCCTTTGCTTCTTTGATTCATAGTTTGAGAATCATAAGACGGTTTCGAAATATCTTTTCAGTCCCCAGTACGAGGGGAGTTGGTAAGGAGGAAATATCACTAGCGATGACAAACTGGCAGACTCAAAGAAATGGGCATCTACCTGCTACACCAAATTCTAACCAGGGACACGACAGGAAATATATTATAGATAAATGAATACCTATGCTCCAAAATTGGAAAGTGAATGGCTGGTGGGGAAGAGAGGGACAACTTGCTAAAACACAGAAGTCCTGCTAGCCTGAAAGGGAAAATCAGCCTAGAACATCAACAAGAATACAGAGAGAGCGTAGAGTCCTTTCCCCCAGGGAGGAAACAAGACTGGTGCCCTAAAGTGTGGGAGCCACGTGGAAGCCGCCGTAGAGGAAAATGGAGCAGTCACGCTCTGCACCTTGCCAGCAGCACATCCATCTACTTCAGCTTCCAGTGGAAACAAATACAGCGACACCAGCCCCTCCCCCAAGCTGGTCTGTGAAAAGCAAGACAGCACGCAATGGAGCAGATGCCATCAACTGTGAAGAGGACTGCACAGAGAAAGAATTAGCAGGCAGTTGAGAAGCTTCTAGCCTCAGAAGATACACACTCGAAAACCGGGAGAACTCGCTGAACTCTACCTCTGAAACTACTAATACCCTAAATGTCAATGAATTGACTTTAAAGAAAATAAAAATTATTTTTTAAAATTGGAAGAACTTAAACCCAATGAAATACAATTAATAAAGTGCCAGATTGGAACTTCAAAATAAGTGTAAATGGTATCTGCAGAGAAATATGGGCGGGTGGTGCAGTCACAAAACAGGAACTGAAAACTACTAAATGGAGCAAGTTGCAGAGCTGGAAATTTAAAAATGTCATTGAGATTGCAAGTCAGTGGCAGAACGGACAGAGCTGAAGAATGGCTTTGTGAGTTGGAAGACTCAGCCAAGGAATTCTCTTAAAGTACAAAACACAGTAATATCACTTTGATTACAAAGTAAAGAAGAAATATTAAGGAACATGGAGAATAAATCCAGAAGTTCTAACATCCACCCAAAAGTTCAAGAAGGAGAGGTGAGAAAAAAGTGGAAGAGTGGCACTATTTAAAAGAAAAAATGTTTTTGTAAGTAATCATGAAGGACAGGAGCTCTTCCCCCGTCTTTGCTCTCATTCCTTTCTCCACTAAAATGCCAGTTAGGAAACATTTTTAAAAGCATAATTATGGGATGCCTGGGTGACTCAGTTGGTTAAGCAGCCACCTTCGGCTCGGGTCATGATTCCAGGGTACTGGGATCAAGACCTTCATCGGGCTCTTTGCTTGGCGGGGAGCCAGATTCTCTCTCTCCCTTTGCTGCTGCTTTCCCTGCTTGCACTCTCTCTCTCTCTCTCTCTCTCTCTCTCTCTCTGTGTCAAATAAATAAAATCTTTTAAAATAAATAAATAAAAGCATAACTACAAAAGGAACAGGAGATTGCTGGTTTGCCAACTGTATGCAGAGGGGGCAGGGAGAGACGGAAAAAAGAGGCTGTTTACCCTAGATTGGTAGGTGGCAGTTTTAATAAGCAAGGGAACTTACGAGGCTTGTCTTGGGTGGCAGCAAGATGAGCAGATCTCCACACCCGGCTGCCAAATCTTAAAAGTTTGTAAAGAAGCCATAAGTGGGTTGAGTCCCGTATACTCCCCAGAGGGTGTCAACAATACATTACTCTCTGTGTCCCTGAAAATGGCTCCCACCACAGGAGTGGTCGGGAGAATATTCATTCCAGGGGAGGTGGGAGGAGTCTCTGATTGCCTGAGTCCAGGGGGGAACTGTGATCACATTCTCTCGATCACCTCTCCCAACAGAGATGATGCAAGGGTAGATAAGAGACGACATCTATGGCTTGGAAGCTGAAAGCACATGGACAGGTGGTAACCAGGTTGGCAGAATAGAGAAAGTTGAAAGTCAAATGCCTACCGGGTGGGGGTGAGCCCATCAGCACCGATCCCCCAGGAAGGCTCAGGAACTGGAATACCAAGGAACCTTGCCATTATAGTCCATGATCCCGGGGTCCTGGGATTGAGTCCCGCATTGGGCTCCCTGCTCGGCGGGAAGCCTGCTTCCCCCTCTCCCACTGCCCCGCTTGTGTTCCCTCTCTCACTGTGTCTCTCTCTGTCAAATAAATAAATAACATCTTTAAAAAAAAAAAAAAAAGTCTTTCTTGGTTTGTCTCTCTCTCTCTCTTTTTCCCTTTGCTCGTTTGTTTTGCTTCTTAAACTACGCTATGAGTGAAATCACGTGGTATTTGTCTCTCTCTGACTGACTGACTTAGCATAATACTCTCTAGCTCCATCCAGGTCACTGTGAGATTTCATTGTTCTTAACGGCTGAGTAATACTCTACTGTAGGCTGTATCCTGCATCTTCTTTACCCACTCACCAACTGCTGGGCACTTGGGCTGTTTCCGTAATGCAGCTATTGTAGGTAACACTGCCATAAGCATCAGGGAGCGTGTAGCCCTCAGAACCAGTATTTTGTACATTTGGGTAAACACCCAGTAGTGTGATTGCTGGATCCTGAGGTAGCTCTGTTTCTAACTTTTTGAGGAGCCTCCACACTGTTTCCCACAGTCACCGTGCCAATGTGCACTCCCACCAACAGTGCACAAAGGTTCCTTTCTCTCCGCAGCCCTGCTAACACCTGTTCTTCCTTGTGCTGTTGATCTCTTCCATTCTGACAGGCGTGAGGTGACACGCATTGTGGTTTTGATGTGCATCTCCTTGATGACAAGGGATGGTAAGCATCTCCTCATGTGTCTGTTGGCCCTCTGGATGCCTCCTTTGGGAAAACATCTTGTCATGTCTTCCGCCCATTTTCTAACTGGATTATCCATTTTTCGGTGTTGAGTTTTATACGTTCTTTATATACTTTGGATACTACCCTTTATCAAATGTGTCATTTATCAATATCTTCTCCCACTGCAGAGGTTGCCTCTAAATTGTGTTGTTTCCTTTGCTGTGCAGAAGATTTTATTTTGATAAAATCCCAATGGTTTATTTCTGCTTTTGTTTCCCTCACCTCAAGAGACACGTCTAGAAAGAAGTTGCTACAACCGATGTCAAAAAATTACTGAACGTGTTCTCTTCTAGGAGTTTCATGGTTGAATCCATGTTGAATATGTTTTTAATGTATGGTGTAAGAAAGCAATCGGTTTCATTCTTCTGCACGTTGCTGTCATGTTTACCCAACATCATGTGTTGAAGAGATGGTCTTTTTCCCATTGGATATTCTTTCCTGCTTTATCCAAGATTAGCTGATCTTAAAGCTGTGGGTCCATTTCTGGGCTTTTTCATTCTGCTCTATGGATCTGTGTGTGTATTTTTGTGCCAGGGCTGTACTGCTTTGACGACTACAGCTCTGTAGTAGAGCTTGAAGTCGGAACCATGATGCCACCAGTTTTGCTTTTCTTTCTCAAGCTTGCTTTGCCTAAGGGGTTTCTGGAGTTCCACACAAACTTTAGGATTGTTTTTCCTAGCTCTGTGAAAAATACTGACGGTATTTTGATAGGGGTTGCACTGAATCTGTAGATCGCTTTGGGTAGTACGGACATTTTAGCACTATTTGTTCTTCTAATCCATGAGCATGGGGTGTCTTTCCATGAAATTTCTTTCATCAGTGTTTTATGGTTTTCAGAGAATAAGTGTTTCACCTCTTTGGCTGGATTTATTTCTAGGTATCCCTGTTTTTGGTGGAGCAAAGTGCTTTTTAAAAGTAACAAAGAACAAGACAGAAAAGATCCAATAGGAAAAACATTTTTAGTTTAATAGAAAAAGTGGAGATGAAGTTGAGGAGATCTCCAGGAGAGCAGTAAAAAAGAGCTAGAAATTAGAAGAGGCAATATGTGGACTATTTCCTTTTTCTTTTCTTTTTTTTTTCAAGATTTTATTTATTTATTTGTCAGAGAGATGGACAGAGCACAGGCAGGCAGAGTGGCAGGTAGAGGCAGAGGGAGAAGCAGGCTTCCTGTGGAGCAAGGAGCCCGACGTGGGACTCGATCCCAGGACCCTGAGATCATGACCTGAGCCGAAGGCAGTGGCTTAACGGACTGAGCTACCTAGGCACCCCTTCTTTTCTTTTTTTTAAGTAAGCACCACACCCACCCAGTGTGGAGCCCAATAGACGGACTATTAATTGGATGTTTGAGTCACTGTATTTGGAGATTTCTTTGTTATGGAAATTAGCCTATACTTACACTAACAAAAATACCTTCCAAAATCTAAGGAAGTTCATTTCCCATCCTTGAGTCTAGTCCTAGGCAAATTACCAAGCAAGTGTGAGTTGAATAAAGACATTTTCAAATACACAAGATCTCAAAAAAAATGTACCTCGTGAGCCCTCCTTCTCAGATAGCCCCTACTGTCAGATTCCGCGTGCACTGGCCGCCCAGTAAGTAAACGTGTAAGGACTGTCTCACTAACCACGATTCTATATGTTACTGAGAAACCATCCTATCCTACATGGGCCCATGAATTCCGGAATACATTTTTAATCAACTCATCTATACAGATAGCGGGCCTGCAGAAAAGTATTTCCTTGAGACCCTGCACCCTCCAGAGGCAGCCCTAATGGAGACTTTTAGAACATTGAGGTTGTACATAATCTTTGGGGAGGGATTCATGACAGGGATCAGGGCGGAAGGCAACACTGAAGGGGTGAAGGGAATGGGTGCTGAGGCTGTCAATCATGCCATGACTGCTCCGGGCTGTTCTACCTGTTCTTTACATGTGTGGCTTTGAGGACATCCCTTCCCCAACTGAGCCTTACTTAGTGCCTTCATGTACAAAAGAGGAGCAATGACATCGACTACTCAGAGTCTTGTAGATGCATTCCTTTTCTTTTCTTTTAGTTTTTAAAGATTTTATTTATTTATAAGTAGGCAGAGAGAGAGAGAGAGAGAGAGAGAAAGAGAGGAGGAAGCAGACTCCCTGCCAAGCAGAGAGCCCGACTA
Source organism: Mustela lutreola (assembly GCF_030435805.1). NCBI lineage: Eukaryota > Metazoa > Chordata > Mammalia > Carnivora > Mustelidae > Mustela > Mustela lutreola. The sequence continues at coordinate 59,316,256 of NC_081304.1, read as the reverse complement.
GGGGCTCGATCCCCGGGATCATGACCCGAGCCGAAGGCAGAGGCTTTAACCCACTGAGCCACCCAGGCGCCCCTAGATGCATTCCTTTTCTTATGTTCTTCAAACACACACACACACACACACACACACACACACCCTGACAATTGTAGCCAATTGTCTGGGGCCGGGAAGGGCAGGGCATGAATCTTAAGAGGGTCGGTCTCTGTGCTCTTCAGTTTACAGACACTCTCTTTTACATGGAAGGAACACCTGAAAGCCCAGGAACAGAGACCATCATGCAAGACATGAAAACTTTCTGGGAATCAGCGAGTAAGAAATTTGAATTATGTAGGATTACACAATAAACGTTAGAACCAAGAGAAAGGCAAGCAGTGGCTGGGATCCCAGAGAAGGAGCGGGATTTCCATATCCCCCATGGCAGACCCCACACTCATTTGTCCTCTACCCTTTGTTTCTCTGAGACGGAGCGTAGGGTGCAACACGCGTGGGGGTGACCCTCCAGAGACGTCCTGAAAAGATCAGCCAGGAATCGGAGATTGGTGCTCTAAGAAACTGGAAGTTGCAGTTAGGGTGGAGAGAAGGCCCAGGATTAACTTCTCAACCTCTTTACAGAAATGCGGAGAAGAGCCAGCTTTCGACCAAGTAAATCTAAGCAGTTTAAGAGATGCCAGTCTTGTGAAAGTGGGCCCAGGAGGCCTACCTTGACCCCATGTTTGCTTAAAATGCAAGTTGACAACATGTGACAACGGGACCCGGTGCCCACGCCTGCTTTTTACCACTGACGCAGGGGTGGGAAGAGTGAGGGAGGGGCTCACGTCAGCCTGTGACAGCCTCGGGATCCCTGTTCCAACGATTAACAATCTGGATGATTGCAACCTTTTCTCTTCCTTGTGTCTAGCAACCAAGCAGTGAGCACTGCTGAGGAAATCACAGCCCTGAGTCACGTTTCTCTACCTTCTCCATTACCACCCCCTTACAAAACCCAGAAGACATTGGTTTCTTCATTTCCCTCTGTCCCTACCGCTTGAAATGTTCATACCTTCATGTATCTGTTCACCCATGTGGTCCTTTGGAGGGCCACAAACCACCATTAACATCTGAGACGTCACGTGGGTCCGTGTGAGCATGCAGCGTCCACACCCATGTCCTCTGCGCCTTGCCGGGATTTTATCTGCCCTCTCTGGGTCTTCTAGAGCAACCGTCAGATGAGCCACCATTGAACTCCAGAGGCTTCCATGAGCAACATGTCTTAAGCGAAAACTGCAAGCTGTAGAAGTGTGGACAGTAGGGCAGAGATTTTCTGAACAACCCAAACCAAGCACCCCTCGAAGCATATTCATGATCGCAGATGATTCTCGAATGCACAGAAACCTGAGCAGACCCTTGGGGCTCACTGCGGGCATCCCTGCTGGGATTGGGGTAGTGAAATCAGTGGGAAAGGAGGCAGCTAAAGGGTAAAAATCTGCCAGCTTTTTCCCTCTCTGAATGGACACGGCTCCCTGAGAGGAAACCATCTTTGACTCTTCTCTGAGCCTAGAGCGTCCCCCTCTCTGGCCCCTTCTGAGGTCCCCCAAAGGCTTGTCCTTCCTGGCCACACCCTCCCCATCTCCCACGCCACCCCAATCTCCCTTGGTCTGCAGAATGGGTAGGTGAGGAGGAGGGGGTAAATTTGCCTAAAGGGCCCAAGACACTGCCTGAAAGAAAAGAGACTGAGATTCAGAATTTCTTTTACACGGTTCAATAGTACTCAAGTCCTCTGGGGAAGCCTGAGAAGGTTCTATCAGAAATCCACCAACAGGAAGGAACACAAGGGGTCCCAAAAGGGGGCCCTCTGTGAGGAAAGTGGCCACTCAAATGACCAGGCTCAATGCCAAGGCCTGACAGTTTCAGAGGCTAAAGCTGGACGCGGCCTTGGCTCAGTCCCCTCGCACCAGAGTCACTCTTGGGAATGGTGCCCGAGCCCGTGTGAACTAAGAGCTTGGAAAGTCTGAGCGTCTATCACTATCGGTGGCCTATGCGGGGATGCCTGCACCCATTAGATGGTGCAGGACAGAATTTCTGCAGCTATAGCCCCGAACAAGGACAGAAGCGAGCGATGACACTGAGACAGAAGTGCCAGGCGTCTTACAAGGAGCGAGTCCTGAAGGGACTGACTGGAAAACCAGGTATCGTTTCTCCCCCACAGTCAGGTCCTATATCTGCACAGCCTAACGTGACATGGTTTATAACGTGACATGTCCGCATGTCCCAGTCACCCTCAAGGAACAAAGAGACATGTCTAGAGCCCTGTGCCGAGTACGGGCTCAGGCACTGCTGTGCCAGGCGCAGTGGGGTTACCCTCTCGGGGGGCTGCAGCTGGGACCACGCTGGCACACGAGAAAGGAAGGAGATGAAATCATTCCTCGGTTTAGAAAAACACTTGCACAAGCCTTTCTGGCCATAAAACCTCAGGGCCACCCCCCACCCCCAGGCCCTGGCGGTGACCTAGTGAGGGAAGCTTTGATCAGGAAGTTGGCTGCCCTGGGAGGAGAGGTCACGGGAACGTGGAAGCTGCTTGGCTGCTGGCGCGGGGAATGGGGTCTGGGAGTCTGGAAGAGGGGGCGAGCTCAGCTTGGGGGTGCTCATGGGGCTGATGAGGCCTTCCTTCCCACCGACAGCGAGGCAAAATCCAGCGTTAGGCCCTTCCAGCAGCATGCGGAACAGAATGGTCACATAAGGGGAAAAAAATTAAGTAAGAGGTTTAATTCTCTGTATTGAAAACAAGAGACTGCTCCCCAGTGCCCTTGTCTGAGGACATTTACGTTACAAAACGTGTCATTTGGGGCAGTTCAGTGCCTGCCTTGGGCTCAGGTTCGGCATCCGGAGCTCTTCTCCTCTCCTTCTGCCCCTGCTCGTGTTCCCTCTCTCATGGTGTCTCTGTCAAATAAATAAAATATTTTTTAAAAAAGAAAACGTGCCATTTTACGCTCTTTCTCTGTCTCTTTGAAATGTGTGTGAATCTTTTTAGAAGCTAAACAAGCTTCTTGTCTGCTTTATGATCCAGGAATGTCTTTCCCAAGGGCCTGGGATCTACCCCTTTGAAATGTTCACATCAAAGGACATAGTGCCCCTCTCTCCTGCTTCTGTGGGAGCCCAGGAGCCTAACCCAGGGGGGCTCCATGCTCCAAGCTGCAAAACCGCCTGCGGTCATAAAGATACAAGAACTCTGGGGCGCCTGGGTGGCTCAGTGGGTTAAGTCTCTGCCTTCGGCTCAGGTCATGATCTCAGGGTCCTTGGATCGAGCCCCGCATCAGGCTCTCTGCTCAGCAGGGAGCCTGCTTCCCCCTCTCCCTCTGCCTGCCTCTCTGCCTACTTGTGATCTCTGTCTGTCAAATAAATAAATAAAATCTTTTAAAAAAGATACAAGAACTCTGTGCTTCTCACGATCAAGCTAGCAATCACATGGACGGTCATCCATTACCAGGTGATGGCAGGATGAACGGTGCAAAAGGTGCCATCAAGCCTCTGCCTTGAGGGCTGGTTCCTGGCTATCTTGAGGGGGTGGAATGGGCTGCACCTGCCTGTCCAGAGGGAAGGGGGAAGGTGTCTTTCTGTCTTTGTGGTCTCATCGTGGGTTACCTGGGAGGCACATCCTATACTGGTTTAATGCTTCTTCAGAAAGAAAACTGGTTTTCTCTGCTACCTTTGTTGGAGAGGTTTTTCGGGGCCAGGAATTGTATTCCCCCAACATAACGCAAGTGCTTAAAAAGGAAAAAGAAAAGAAGTGGGAGGAAGGTTCTAGAGGAGTATGACCCCTAGTGGGAGTCTGGGGTCTCTGGAGGGACCTGGAGAAACTGTGTGGTGGTAGGGCAGAGGAATTTCTAGAAGGGACGCAGACATTCAAGTGGAAATTGCTTCCCATGAGTAAATAACAGCATAATTGCAGATAAAACACACTGGCTTCAGCTAAGTGTTTTAAACATACTAACACTTCGCATATGCATTAACTAGGATGATTCTCGATTATTCCTTCCCCCTCTGCCATGTGACCCTGCTATGCGCTAGACAGGACAGAAAAGGTGTCACGAAACAGCGGGGAAGCAGGTTCAGGGGTGAACTGATTTGGCAAAATCAAACAGCCTCTCCTATAGGCAAAAGCAACCTTTTGGGGGTCTGTGTGGGAAAGGTCAGATACATCTACTACATAGGGGACAATGTGAGCCATTTTACTGGGTGAGCCCCCAAAACTGCAAGAACTGGCACACACCCAGCTCTGAGCGCAGATGATGAAGGGAGGGGTCAGCCTGGGAGAAAGAAAGGGAATGGCAGCCTGGTAAGGACCAGACACTTCTGTGAGGTTGGGAGGCTGTCCGCGGGCCTAGAAGCCCTCTTATCCCCAGTAACCACCATGCCATATCATTTTGAGGGTCAGGCTCAAAACAGAAGCTTTGACTTGCCCTGCCCTAGCATCGCCAGGCATAACCTGGGAACCAAGTGTTTCTAAGGGACCTGGAGCAGGGCCTAGACAGGGACCTGCCGGAGGCTTCCTCAGATGCCTGCGCAGGGGTGAGCGTGACAAAGCCTGAGTCCCGAATCGGCCTCCCAGAGCTTACAAAGTCCCTAACCAGCACTGGCCCCCAGTTTCCTGCCCTTAGAGCCCCACAGGAAATATCTGGAGGGAGGGGAGAGAGAAGGACAAGGAGGCTGATGAAAGAAGTGGGATTTAAGGCCCAGTGAAAGCCGTTTACATATAATTTTTCAGGAGAAAACAATTTGGGTAGGGGAAGAACTCATCAGGGTCAGTGAGACAAATTAATCTCAAACCGCAGGGCACGGGGCTGCATTCACCTGGCAAGGACAAAGGTCCTGAGAATCACCCTTGTATGCTGGGTTCCTACCTGACTCCGTAGGTACGGCAGGCACACCTGAGTCCCTAATATTTTCTGCACCCACTAAACGTGGGACAAAAGGAGCTTTGACTGCCCTACCTGTCAGGCCTTTCTGTTTCTGGTGTATGTAGGATGTGCGAAACTGGGCTGCGGGACAGAGGGGAGCAAGTCCCTGAGCTGCTACTTTTCCAGGCTCTAGGGAGCCCCTGGTCATTTCCTGCAGGGCTGGGCTCCGGTGAGGTAGAAATCAGGGGCTGGAGGTCTTGGGGGGGGGGGGGCGGGTTGCGGGTGGGTCTACGGGAGCCCAGCACGGCCTTCCAGGGCAGCCTTCCCCAGATGCCAGCCCAGAGAAGGGGAGACTTCCTCCCACTTTGGAAGACCCACTCACCCTCTCTTCCTCCCGCCTCCCCAGAGGCCAGGATCCTCAGCCTCGCTCCCAATACACCGGGGCCACCGCGACCGGCGACCCCCGCCCCTAAGTGCGGGCAGGGCGCCTCCATCCTCTCGGCCCCGCCCAGGCCCAGACCCCTTTATCTTCCGGCAGCGACGCCCCACCCGGAGCCGGGCCATTCCCCGCAGCCCCGCTGCCGCCGCAGGTTCGGGCTAGTCCGGGGCGGGGAAAGGGCGTGAGGAGGGCGGGCACGCAGAGCATCTTTAAAGGCCCACGACTCCCCGGAGGCGCCTCGACAGCCGCCGGCGGCCCCGGGCAATCCCCACCAGCGCGCAGGACCCGGCTCCGCGCCCGAACTGCCCGGGGCGCCATGGGCCGCTACCGCATCCGCGTGGCCACCGGGGCCTGGCTCTTCTCCGGGTCTCACAACCGCGTGCAGCTGTGGCTGGTCGGGACGCGCGGGGAGGCGGAGCTGCAGCTGCGGCTGCGGCCGGCGCGGGGCCAGGTCAGCGGACGGGGAAGGGGACCCCCGACCTTGGCCCGGCCTGGGACCGCGAGGGTGGGGCGGCGGGGTCGCGGAGCGGGGCGGGAGGGGGCGGACGAAGGACAGCCGGAGCGCGCCGGAGAGGACTTGCCGGGGCAAGGAGAAGATCCGGAGCCAGGGCCCGGGCTGGACTCGAGTTCCTCCTCCCTTCCGCCAGGGTCCTCGCAGCCTCCACGGCTTCCCCAAGTAACCCCAGGGCCAAGGTCGATGCGGGACGAGCGGTCTGGTCAGAGGCTGCTCAGAGAGCGCCGCGCGGGGACAGCTCAGGGACGGACCGAGGTCGGTGACGTCGGACCCTGGGGCGCAGGTGTCTGGAGCAGGGAACAGGTGTTGTCTCTAGAGGCCTTCGGCAGCGGAGGCTCACGCACACCAAAACGGCCTCTCCGGGGCCCCTGGTGCTCAGTGTCGTGGGCTGTGGTCCCCACAGGAGGAGGAGTTTGATCGCGACATCCCCAAGGACTTGGGGCCCCTACAGTTTGTGAAGTTGTGCAAACACCACTCCCTGGTGGACGACGCGTGGTTCTGCGACCTCATCACGGTTCAGGGCCCGGGAGCCTGCGAGGAGGCCGCCTTCCCCTGCTACCGCTGGGTGCAGGGCCAGGGCGTGCTGAGCCTGCCAGAGGGCACCGGTGAGGGCTTGGGGGGCGGACGGGCAGGGATGCAGGTGAAGTGGCCCTCCGAGCTGGGCACAGTGGGTGGTGGGCACAGGAGGTGGAGACAAGACAGGGGTCAGGGCAACGTCCCTCAGTTCGGAAGTTACAGCCAGGATGAAGGGCAGCCAGGGAGGCTGGAAGGGAAGGTCGTGATCTGGAGACGCCCTCTTCCAAGAAGGGGGCGGGCCTGGGGTCGGAGCAGTAACGGAAAACAGGAGAGCAGAGTGGAAAGGAGATCCGTGTGTGGCCAGACTAATGGTGGGGGGGGTGTGTGGCTGGAATGGCGGCAGGTGCAGAAGGAGACAGGGACCCCTGGGCAGGTGGCAGCTAAGGCAAGAAGATAGATGCTCTGAGCTGTGAGCCCAGAGCAGGTGTGGTTGGGGAAGCATGAAAAGAGACTGTGAGGGACAGGGAGCACCGCGACAGCGGGGCAGGGACCATAGGAATTTGTTAGTGTTGGAAACAGGAGATGAATCAGGAGACACACGAGGGCAAGGACAGTAAGGACGGAAACGTGGAAGATACGGCTTTGACACAGGAAGGGATGGGCCCAGAGAGCAGGAGCAAGTCAGCAAGGTCTGTGGTGGGAAGTCTAAGGAGGGCAACCCTGGGAAAGACAGCCGGCACAGCTGCTGCACAGCAGCCTTCAAGGACAGTGGAAAGTGCGACAGGTGAGGCTGGAAACATGAAATGGAGCCAGGCGGTACGTGGTAGAAACAGGTGTGGTCCCATCTCAGCCTGATGAAGGGTATGAATCCGACCATAGGTAGAGATGATTAGGATCCGGTAGGGATAGACAAATCGAGGAAGAAAGGGGACATACAGGGGAGAGCACAGGGCCGCACAGACCCGTGCGGTCAATCATCTTAATGCCCGACCCCCCAGCACGCCTGCCAGGAGACAATGCCCTGGACGTGTTCCAGAAGCATCGAGAGAAAGAACTGAAGGAAAGACAAAAGCTGTACTGGTAAGCACTGGCCCGCGAGCCCCCCAAAGGTCCCCTCTTCCCTGGCCCTGCCCCCGCCACTGACCTACACACCCTCCCTGAAGCCTGGGCCCCATCTCCTAGCTGGGACACCTGGAAGGAGGGGCTACCCCTGACGATAGCAGCCGGGTGTCAAGATGATCTGCCTCCGAACATGAGGTTCCACGAGGACAAGAGGCTAGACTTCGAGTGGGCGCTGAAGGCGGGGTGAGGAAAAGCCTGGGGCTCAGAGAGGAAGAGGGCCAGGAGACCCAGGAACGGGGGCGACGAGGGAGGGGCCGAGAGCTCGGCGATGGGTTCACGTCCCCACGCTTGTTTAGGGCGCTGGAGATGGTCCTCAAACGTGTTTACACCCTCCTGAGCCCCTGGAACCGCCTGGAGGATTTTGATCAGATCTTCTGGGGCCAGAAGAGCGCCCTGGCTGGTCAGTGGTTCCCCAAGATGATCCCTATAGACTCTGAGGGCCCCTTTGGATGACCCGACCACCACACCCCAGAGTCCCCCATGACCCCTTCCCTTAGGAGACCTGAACATCTCACAGAGGCCTCCGGAATGAAAAGCCAGGGGCTGGAGACGGGGTAGTCGTGTGCCGGGACCACTGGGGTAGGGCCTGGGGGAGAGGGACCTCTGGGCTGTGATAAGCACCTCCTCCTCCCCCCACCTGACCCCACAGAGAAGGTTCACCAGTGCTGGCGGGATGACGAGCTTTTCGGCTACCAGTTCCTCAATGGGGCCAACCCCATGCTGCTGAGACGCTCCGCCTCCCTGCCCTCCCGGCTGGTGCTGCCCCCAGGGCTCGAGGCACTGGGGACCCAGCTGGAGAGCGAACTCCAGGTACTGCCTCCCATCCTGCTGGTTCCCCTGGCCTTGCGAAGTGCTGAATGGGGGGGGGGGGGCACCAAAGATGAGTCAGGGGGAGGGAGGCTGTGGGCACCCACCCCGCCTGGGTGCAGAGTCCCGTGCTGGAAAAACCTACAGGTGACAAAGCGTGCAGGGGAAACCGTGAGGCGCTCCAAGGGTGGAGGGCAACGGCGTGGGTTCCCAGGGCACAGGTGGGGCCAGCGATGGTAACAGGGACAAGGACATTCGCTGGCTGCTGTCCAGACTCCCGACCCAGCGACTCGGGCGTTGGGGGGAAGGTGAAGGAGGCGTTGCCGGAGGTGGAGAGCAGGGAGGTCTCTTGGAAGAGAGCTGGGTTCAGAGGAGAGGAGCCGGGTGTGAGCGTGCACGGGCATGCGCGGGTGTGTGCTGGATTCCGCGACAGTAGACACTAGGGGCCCTGGGAGTGGCTGGCAGCAGAGCAGAAGTTTGGACACATGGGGAAAGAGCTCAGTTTGCTGAGCCAGGGGGTCGCTAGTGGCAAACACAGGGAGCAGCCACGGAGGGGTGATGGAGAGGGAGCCGGCCAGTGTGGCCGAAGGACGGCTTCCAGCACCCGCACCGCGGTCAGCACTGTGCACAGGCCGGGTCCTGACCCCGGGACTGCTCCCACACACGGGGCACTGTTTGTCCGTTCACATCTATAAACTGAGAGGCACTGGCCCAGATGCTCCAGTCCCGCCAACAGGACGCTGGTACCGACACGGGATGGCGGCCAGAAGCTACATCAACGTATCCCCCTTGGTCCTGGCCCTGGAAGTGTGATTTCCACTCAAACCACAGCACCTTCCTCCTCTCCCCAGAATGGTTCCCTGTTTGAGGCCGACTTCATCCTGCTGGATGGAATTCCAGCCAACGTGATCCGGGGTGAGAAGCAGTACGTGGCCGCCCCTCTCGTCCTGCTGAAGATGGAACCCGACGGGAGGCTGCTGCCTGTGGCCATCCAGGTGAGGTGCCCTGGGCGCGCCCCTCCCCGCACCACTCTCTGTTGACCCCAACCTCCGCTCCTGGGGATGCAGCCCCCACTCCTTGGCTCCCAAACGCTTCTCCTCACACAGTGAGACCTGTCTCCTGTCACTCCGTTTGCCTGCAGTCTGCTTTCCCCTGGCTCACCCAACTGGAAGTTCTTATTCTGCTCAAGAGTCACAATGGCCTTTTGGATACTCACCCTGGACCCGCTGGTTCTCAGACTTTAGAGGGCATCGCAGTCACTGGCGGGCCCATTAGCGTATGTGGCTGGGGCCCACCGCCGGACTTCCTGATTCCGTAGGTCTGGGCTAGGGACGGAGTGTGTATATTTATAACAAGCCCCTGAGTGATGCTGGTTTGGGAACATACTTTGAGAAACACCCTAATCCCCCTGGAGCCTTTCTGACTCCACTCACCATCGGACGAACACCCTTTCTCCCGCGGTTCTCAACAGCTACAAGTACTGTCCCCTGTCTCACCTGTCCGGCTTCCTTTTCCACTGGCCAGCCCTCCGCAGCATCTCCTCCCTGCAGCCCCCGCTTTGACGTTCCTGCCTTCACCCCCTCCAGCCAGGCACTGGTGTGGCAACACCGCCAGCGAGAGGCAGGGCAGAGATGGCCTCAGCCCTCCCCCTGGATTGTAACCCCCGGGGAGCAACCGTCTTCCTCACTCCCCCGCCATTCCCACTGACCCCCCCCCACCCACCCACCAAAGAAAAGCAAAGTCTCCGTAACGGGCTTGATTTCCTGTTTACAGATCCAGCCCCCCAGCCCCAGATCCCCGACCCCGCCGCTGTTCCTGCCCTCAGATCCCCCACTCGCCTGGCTCCTGGCAAAGACCTGGGTCCGAAATTCCGACTTCCAGCTCCACCAGCTCCAGTACCACCTCCTCAACACTCACCTGGTGGCCGAGGTCATCGCTGTGGCCACCATGAGGCACCTCCCGGGGCTGCACCCTGTCTTCAAGGTACATGCTACGCTCTACCCTCTGTGTCCCAGTTCAGACCCCAGGGACAGGAAATAGCCCAAGAGCCAACGACATGGCGACCACAAAAATGTTTGTCAGTTTGTGAGAGCAAGAGGGGAGACGAGCTGGAAGACCGCCTACCCCCAAATCCCCTTTCAGTTGCATCATTTAGGGTTCCTTGAGGACATCTTACTGAAGGAGCCCCCTGAAATGCTCAGAGAGCTGCCGACCCAGCAATGGGCCTATATTCTAGCAGGAGTGTTGTTAGGAAAACAGCAGCCTTGTTCCTGCCTTAGGAGCCTCTCTGTGCAGCCAGAAGGACACGTGACGCCCATGAGACCATCCAGAGACCGGTATCTGGAACTAAAAATTACAAGAGACAGCCCACAGACACCAGAGAACTGATGGGAGAATGTTCTACCCCAGCCAAGGAGTTTGCTAAGTAGGAACAGATCAGAAGGCAATGCCCAGGAGGCAGGTGGAAAAAAGACACACATTGGAAAGATGATGATCTGGAAGAAAAATAAAAAGAAACCAAGGACTTGGCTGGGGGTGGGGAGCCACAGTGCGCCTGGGCACCAGACCAGAGAAAGAAAGGCCAGAGGACCGTGCTGTGGCAGCATCCAGCAACCCACAAGCTGGGGGTGTGGTAAAAACCTAGAAATACTGAAATCTGATAAAAGAGTGAGCTCAGTATCCATTGCTAAACAGAAGGCAACAAAATAAGACTCATGGTTGCATAAAAATGTCCTCAACATCTTGCACAGGGACATGGCCGAGAAGGGACCAATCCAGGGATAATTGCCAGAAACAACCCACTCGGGAGGAGAGCCAGTCTGGAAGCAAAGAGCAGGGCTTCCATTTTAGGTGCCAGGAGCGGAAATGTTGGCAAGATATGCACATGAGTTCCAGCCGCGGGGTTTCAGCTGGGGGCTTCCCGGCACCCCCGCCCCAAGCCTGGCCACCAGTAGCCATGGCCCCTCTGAGTCTAGGGTAGCACAGATCAGATGGATTTATGGCTCTCAGGGTGCTCCTACGTCACAGTCTTCTGGTCTTCGGGAACAGGTCAGGCTTCTATTCGGGCTCACGCTCCCACATCACGAAGTCAGCCCTGTCTCCACCTATGTCAGCCTTGTCCCAGGGCAGACGGCTGGGCCGTGATCAGTCCCACGGGGGAGCAAAGTCTGCTTGCTCACAAAGATTCCGTGCGTAGGCTGGCTCTGGCCTCAGATGCTGGGGTGTGCATCCAGAATCCTGACCTCCTGATCCAGAATCCTGAGCGCCACGGCGGGGTTGTGAAAGGACAGAACAACAGAACACAGCCGCATGACACTGGCTAAAAGCTACGAAAGTCCTTCGTTCTTGCAAGGACCACTCCTGTCATTAGGGGCTGCTTGTCCTCAGGTAGCCGCTCTGCTCCCATGGACTCTGGGCTTTCTAGGACACTCGGCGTCTCTCAGGAACTTTCTGGAAAGTTTCGGGCCAGTGCGAACTGCCTTCACATCTTGACCCTGGAGGCCCCGCTTGGGTCGTTCCCTGAGCACGGCACCCACAGGTCTGACAGACAGCAGCACCGCATGACGGCCGCACATATGCTGGGTGCAAATAAGACAAGACAGTCGGGGGTCAAAGGCATTCCTGCGAGGACCAGACAGCCTTCTTCCATAGCTAGCACGAGTGTTTGCTAAAGCTATACAACAGAGGGATCTGACCGCCCAGCTCGGGGAGGCACGGGTCTGATGTCAGGCCCCCTGCGGGGTCAGCAGGAGGCTCAGTGCCCCCCACCCCGTAAGTGGCTCACGGCACCCACCCCGAAAAGGGGCCTCGCACTGCAGCCCCTGACAGGGAAGCAGCCAGAAGACAGCTTCAGCTGTGAGGACATGAAGGACAGAAACATAAAGTCCATCACAGGGGCTGGTTCTTGACACCAGCAGTCAAGGTGGAAACAGAGACAAACGGCAACGGCTCCAGCACCAGCGGCTCCATGGGGGCCCGACGGCTGGAGCGCTGCAGCCCCCGAGACGGGAGGCCCCGTCATCACCCACAGTCCACAGGATGGGAACCGACACAGATCAACACTCAGAGGGCCCGTGACCCTGGACAAGCACAGAAGCGAGTGCTTTAGTACAGCGTGATGGGCAGCAGGGGGCAGGGAGAGCAGGAGAGGGAGTGAGGGGAGTGAGGGGAGCAGCAGAAAACCAGACCTGCGGGGCAGGCAGGGCAGTGAGGAGAGCCTCCAGCAGGGAGAGGCCACGAGGCTGGGCCCCATGCCCCGTGAGGCAGGACCCCGCGTGGCCTCCATAACCACCCCCACCCCCTCCACCCCAGCTCCTGATCCCACACATCCGCTATACCTTGGAGATCAACACCCGGGCCAGATCCCAGCTCATCTCAGAAGGAGGGATATTTGATAAGGTGAGGAGGTAACAGGGCCTTGCGGGGGTGGGGCCACTTGTCACCCAGCTCTCTGTGACCTCCTGCCACGTTCAGGATCCCAGACCAACCCTGGGGAGTGTCCCTTCCCCCCATGTCCGTCAATGAGCAACCCCACCTCGGAGCCCCTTGCTTGGCTCCGTCCTGTTGCTCAGGGCCTCCCCTCTCTGCCCTCTCTGGCATCGCAGGCGGTGAGCACGGGTGGCGGGGGCCACGTGCACTTGCTGCGTCGGGCCATGGCTCAGCTGACCTACTGCTCCCTCTGTCCCCCTGACGACCTGGCTGACCGGGGCCTGCTGGGAATCCCAAGTGCCCTCTACGCCCATGACGCTTTACGGCTCTGGGGGATCATCGCCCGGTGGGTGACGGTGGGAGCGGGGCCAGGGAGGGGGAGAACAGGGCTCCCACCTGACGTCAGCATGGGCCCAAACTCCATGTGGAAGCAAGAAGGGCCTGACAGGAGGGGCAGGAACTCAGTCCTCGGCCGAGAAGGAAGAGTCAGGAGGCAGCAGGGAGGGTCTGAAGCCGGGGAGACCGAGACAGGAAGTACGGGGAGGGGAAGCCGCCGATGGCTAAACCACAGGGTCCCAGGGCCTGGCTGCGGTCAGGGGAGTTTGTCAGGAAGAACACCTTTCAGCCATGCGGCCAAAATTCATAAAACAAGGCCTTATAATGTTTCCTTCCTTTCTAAACCCATGTTTAGAAAGAGCTAAGGGATGTCCCCAAAGACGAGTCTAGTAAAATCTGTCCCCAGACACAGCGGGAGTCACCTGGGCCCAGGCCACAAAAGCAGTCGAGGCTCTTCTCGCGGGAAGCTCACCTCCCTTCTCCCCCGGGGCAGATACGTGGAAGGCATCGTCCGCCTCTTCTACCACAGGGACGACATTGTGAGAGGGGACCCGGAGCTGCAGGCCTGGTGTCGGGAAATCACCGAGGTGGGGCTGTGCCAGGCCCAGGACCGAGGTAGGACCCTTCCCCAGGGACTGGGGCCCTTGGGCCGCTCTGCCCCTCTGGGTTCAGGACCCCAACCCCGCATCCCACCTCACTTCCAGCCACGTGCGTAGCATCTCAATCCCATTCCCACCTGCTACGACTCAAGCCACTTCTAGACAACCAGGGACTGTCCTCCTCAGAGACCCTGGCCATCACCCTCTACTGCCATCCCCAAGCCCCAGGCACATCGTGGGGCCCGAGCATGGGGAGCCATAAGACCAGAACCGCAGCCAGGGCGGGATCTGCCCAGGCCCTGCTGGGATCCCTGTTCTCCTCCTGGTTGTCTGTTTTCTCACGTGAGGACAGAGATACATGGGAAGAGCTTCCAGCAAGGCCCATGATGTCCCACGCTGCTTTCCCTCCCTGACTCTCCCACCCGCCACTGCCCAGCACACACACATGTCCAGGGTGCACAGCGCATGCCCCACATGCCCTGGTCCCATCCCGTCCCACCCCAGGTTAGTACTGTACAGGTTCGCGCCAACTGGGACCCTGCGCATGGCCCCTTGGGGCCACATTTCCGGGGCCAGTCCAGTTCCCCCTCGGGTAGGATCCGGCTAGACCTGGGGCACCCCTACCTGCATTTTAACCTCTGGGGAGGTTAAAACAGCCTTTCTCAAGCTCTTGCTAGGTTCATCCCCCCCCACCCCCCGTCTAACACACATGGGCCTACGGGGGCTGCTTTAGATCATTCTTGGGGTACATGCCAGCACCTCTGGCTCTGTGAGACAACTCCAGATGTTTACTGGGGAGAGCCAGGCCCCAGGAATGCGGCCAATGATAAACCAACACCTGCACTCACCCTTCCGGGCCCAAACTTTTCTTGGACACCTCAGAACTGTCTCTCAGATCCCCCAGGCCCCCAGAAGACCCTTCCCCCTCTCTCCCCGCTCAGCTTCTCCCCAACCACTCTCTACGTTGGGAAAACAAAAATAAATATTCACATGTCAGCTTTAATCTCCACCAACTGCCTCTCATCCTCTCTTCCTCCGCTCACCTCGGGTTCTCATCACGCACTTTGCCTAATTTTCCCAACAGCCTTTTTAGAGGAAATGTGCTAAAATTAAAAACAGCTTGAGAGTAGCAGTCAGGAACCCGAGTTCAAGGTCAGCCTCTGCCTTTTCCGGACCATATGATCCTGACAAGTAGTTCTCTCTCTCTGGTCTTTGATTTTTTTTTAATTGATAGAAAGGGAATGATTATATTTGTTCCACTTAACTCATAGGCTTAGTGGCTCTAAGTCACCATCTCCACTGTAGAATCAGTGGCCTGAGATAACCTTTGTGGAAAGCCTCTCTTGGCTGTGACACTGTAAATACACAACTTCTTCTGTTCCTCCCTTTATAACTCGGGCATTCACAATCCTCTATTGGGGAACAGGAGGAAACGTCCCTAAATTCCTAACCACTTTTTAAGGCAGAAGATATTCAACCACTCAGTGCTTTTTAGCCCCCGATAATAACAATCCCATAATAATTCTATAATAACAATAATCGTTATTTACCGAGCCTTTGTCACGTACAAGGTGATTTCAATATGTTATCACCCACATTTTATAAGCGAAAAAATGGAAATTCAGAGAGATTAAGTAATCAGCCTAAGACACCCAGATTATATTGCTTGAACCTGAAGTGAAACTCAGGTCTAATGCCAATGTATTTGAATAAATAAGTGAATAGACACCCATCAAAGCCAAAATACAGTGGACCCTCAAACAGTGTGGGACGGGGTGGGGGGGTTAGGGGCGCTGACCCTCCCCCGCACACGCCAAGCAGTCAAAAATCTGCCTATAACTTTCGACTCCCGAAAAACTTAACTACTAAGAGTCTACTGTTGACTGGAAGCCTTCCCAATGATATAAAGAGTCTATTTACCCCGTCCTGTGTGCCGTATGCATTGTATGCTATATTCTGACAGTAAAGCGAACTAGAAAAGAGAAAACATGAAGAAAACCATACAAAGGAGCAAATACATGTCTGTACCCACTATAAAAAAAGCCATACGTAAATCGACCCACGCAGTTTGAGCGCGACTGATGTAGACACCCCCAAGACGATCACCTGCATTTCTCTCCTCTCGCACTGGAGCCCCTCAATCCTGTTCCTCTCTGGCAGGTTTCCCCATCTCCTTCCAGTCCCAGAAGCAACTCTGCCATTTCCTTACCATGTGTGTCTTCACATGCACTGCTCAGCACGGGGCCATCAACCAGGGCCAGGTATGAGAGCCGAAAGCCCAGGTCCCTGAAGGCAGGCATCTGGACCTTGGGATTCCTAAGGGAGAGACAGGGGTTCAAAGCATAAGTCTCAGGATCCTAGGGTTGCAGTTTCTTCCCCCAGCTGGACTGGTATGCCTGGGTCCCTAACGCCCCATGCACAATGCGGATGCCCCCGCCCACCTCCAAGGAAGAAATAACGATGGCCACGGTGATGGCTTCACTACCTGATATCCGACAGGCCTGTCTTCAAATGACCATCACGTGGCATCTGGGTCGCCGCCAGCCAGACATGGTAAGAGGGGGCTCTGGGGAAAGGGAAATGACAGTTGGAAGGGAAACATCGGAACAGGGGCTAGGCCCTCCGTGCTTCTGCCTCTGGACTAGAAACTGATGCATCCTTTGTCCTTTCCTAGGTGCCTCTGGGGCATCACAAAGAAAAGTATTTCTCAAGTCCCAAGGCCAAGGCGGTATTAAACCAATTCCAAACAGATTTGGAAAACCTAGAAAGAGAGATCACGGCCCGGAATACGCAACTCGACCTGCCGTATGACTACCTGAAACCCAGCCGCATAGAGAACAGCATCACTATCTGAGGCCTGTGGCATCCCCACCTCCAAGACTTCAGATTAGCTCCAGGACTGTTTCCAGTTTGAATGTCATGGTTTCCAGAGTCTCTGCAGCTAAAGCTCTATTTTCTCCCCCAACCAAATCCCCAACGTCGTTATCCCCCCTGCCCAGGGAGGGCAGCAAACCTTTTCCATAAAGGCCAGATGATAAATATTTTAGTATTTGTGAGGCTGCATCATCTCTGTCCTAATTCCTTAGCTTTCCCAACAGAGCACAGAAGCAGCCACCAGATGATGTGGAAGTTAAGGAGCGTGACCGTGTTCCCATAAAAAATTACTTAAGAACAGTGAAATATGTCACAAAATTCTCTTCTTCCTTTGGTTGGGTCCACCGTTTAAATATGCAAAGAGGATCTGTGCTTTGCCAGATGGACAGGCACAGGCTGTGGGTTGGATCTGACCTTCAGGGGCCATCCTCGCACCAGGTAACCCCGCATTAGCCTGAGGCACTGACCCTACTTGCCAAACAGCCAGAGGATGCTCTGAGGGCGGATGGGGAAGATTTCCTGTATAAATCAACTACCTCAACTAATTCTCCTTTCCCAGGAGCTAGATCCCCTACACCGGCGGCCAACCTAAAACTTCAGGACTCTGTGCTTTGGCAACGTTCCCTCCACCCTGTTCCCCCTCTTCAGGCACCTACCCCAAAAGTCCTCCAGTAAGAATGGTGTTCCTGGGGAGAACAAAAACCTGCCATCCCTGGATGGCTCCCTCCCCTCCCCCGGCAGCCTCGAGCTAAGGAGACCTGAGATTCCTGTCCCAGGGCCCCTTTCCCAGCCCCTGCAATAGTATTCCCGAGTCTGTATGTGTTTCCCTGGGTCCGAGTTTTCTGTCACAAGCTGTTTAAGAACAATAAGCATAAAATAAATGGGAAAAAATGTTAGAGTCATGTCCATTGCTGACCAGTGTGTCTTTGTGTGATTCTGGGGTCTTGGAATCCAAATGACCCCTCTCGATTATTCTGCAATCGCTGTCCTCACTAGAACGTGTACAGACAGCTCAGTGCAGAACTGAATTCTTTCAACACCCGATTTCCCTAAATGACCATCACAAAGCTGCCTCTCACTGCTGAAGCATACAAACTTTCCCCCCCCAGAGGGTGACCTATTCATGTTTTTAAAAAACTGTGTACCCTCCCTTATCCAAAGGACCTAGGGTCGGTCTCCTTGGTGTACACGGGGAGGCAAAGCGACACCGTTGCGTCCTCTCTCCTCTGTCCAACACGACCGGCAGGACCGCTCTCCCTCACCACTTGTTCTCTGTCTCTGCTCCCCCCGCACTCTTCCGAGCGCCCGCATTCTTCTGGACTCGGCCTCCAAAACCATGCAGCATTCTGTGATCGGGAACAAAATGGCACTTCATGGGACACCCCTGGGGCGAGGGACCCGCAGCCACTTGAAGACGCCCTGGCCACAGCGGTCCTCGGGAAGGGGCTCCTAACCCCCGCTCCCTGTCGGAACAGCTCTGCGCCAAGGCAGGGTGAGAAGACAAGAGACAGGGGAGTTCTTTCTCGCTGTCAGTCTCCGTGTCTCACTTACCACGACCCCGTCCAGGCCAGCACCCGAAACTAAGCCATCTGCGGGAAAACCCCGCGAGCTGCTAGCCTCCGCACCCAGCAGCCCATAGCCAGGGTAACCAGGCCGACGAGCCCCTCCCTCCCCACGCCCGGCGCCTGCGGGCTCCTCCTCACGTGACTTGCCTGGTTGGTCACGTGGCACGCCGGGTCCTCCCATTCCAGCCTGAAAGGGGGGGACCAGAAACGGGAGGCGTTGCTGCTGCAACACCGCACCCCGGCTACAAGGGTCCTAAGGGGCTTCTGAGGGGCTGCTTCGGCCTCACACACCGCCTTTCCCTGCCGGAGATCAGGGAGGGCCCGGAGGCGCCCCGCGATCCCCCGCGGCCCCCCCGGCGCGATGGTTGGGGCCTGAGGCCACGCCCCCTTGGCGGCGCTCCCGGCTGCCGGTCCGCCGCGGCGCAAGCCTCCGGGTCCAGCTCGCTCTTTCCGGGCGCGTCCGGGCCTTCCTCTCGCCGCCTTCCCGCTCCGCCCGCAGCTAGACGAACCCCGACCCCCTTTTTCATGGCGTCGCTTCTGTGCTGTGGGCCCAAGCTGGCCGCCTGCGGCATCGTCCTCAGCGCCTGGGGGGTGATCATGTTGGTGAGGGACCGCCCGGCGACGGCCGGACAGGGCCCGAGGGGCCCCGGTGTTGGAGGGCTGGAAGGCTGAGGGACTCCGGGCCTTAGAAGGCAGCAGGCAGGCCGGAGGGGGTGGTCGATGCGCCGCTGGAGAAGGAGACAGCTGAGAGAGAGAAATGGGGAACTCGAGCGGGGCGGGGGTCGGGGGAGCCCTCGAGGTAAGAGGGAGAGGAGCTGGGCCCTTGAGAGATGCCTGCGCTGAGCGGAGGGCAGCGGGAATGGGGGGCGCTGCTTCCCGAATGGGCAGCCGCGGCCTTCTTTCCCCGGGGTGACCCGCCCCGCTCTGGGAAGAAATAGTACGTGAATCCACGACCCCCTCCTCCCTGTCCCATGACAACGCCGCCTCTGGAGAGGAGGACAGTCTGGCTTGCTCACTGTTCTGCCCTTGCACTGCCCCAGTCCTGGTGACGGAGTCCGAGCCCCGTAGCGGCCACCCCAGTCCCAGCGCGTTCCGGTGGCTCCCAGACCCGGGCGTTGTGGCAACATTAGAAGTGGGAGGAGCTTGGAGAGCGACCAGGTTGGGGGCTGGGGTTCAGGGAACCCGTTCGCTGCCTTTTTGCAGATCATGCTCGGAATCTTTTTCAATGTCCATTCGGCCGTGCTGATCGAGGACGTCCCTTTCACCGAGAAAGATTTTGAGTAAGTAGTCAGGTGGCAGAGGCGAGCCGGGGGCAGGGGGAGGTGGCCGAGGCCCCGAGTCGTAGGCGGGAGCTGCTGGTGGCGGGGTGGCCGGGTGCCTGGGCCCCGAGGCTGGAGAACTGAGTGCGCCGAGCTTTTCCTCTTAGCGCGCTCGGAGTCAGCCCCCGCGGCCCTCCGCAGCCTAGGTGCGGCTGCTTCGGTATTTTACTCGACATCCCTAGGCCGCAGTCCCCCTCCCGCCGGGGGCACGCGATCCTGGAACTCGCCCCGGAGGGTTGGAGGAAGCTTGAGTAACGCGAGTAAAAGCGCTTAGGCGGAGCCTGGCGCCCGGGAAAGGCCGGCCGCCACGAGTGCTGCTGACCCTTGTGTACCCCATGCCCGCCGCAGGAAGGACCCCCAGAAGATATATGACCTGTACGAGCGAGTCAGCTACAACTGCTTCATCGCCGCGGGCCTCTACCTCCTGCTTGGAGGCTTCTCTTTCTGCCAAGTCCGGCTCAACAAGCGCAAGGAGTACATGGTGCGCTAGCGCTCCGCCGGCCCCCCGTCCGCCCCCCTCTATTTAAAGACTCTCTCCAGGGGCTCGTGCCCCCGCCTCCGCCCCCATGCCGGCGCCCCCATGCCGGCGCCCCCGGTCCGTCCACAATAAAGCGGAACTGTCCTGCTGAGCCGTGTGTCTGTGCTTGGGGCCGGGGCGGGCGGGGGCGGGAGGGCTGCAGTGCGCCGCGAGCCGACCCGCCGGCGGAAGTGGAGGGAAGCCGGGCCGGAAGTGAGGCGGCGTCCGGCCCTCGGGCCTCGCTCGGCGGGCGCCGCCGGAGCCACCGCGGCGGGCAAGGCGGGGAGCGGCCGCCGGGGAGCCAATCGGCCGCGGGGAGGGGCGGGACTTCCTGCGCGGGGGGCCCCAGCGGCTCGGTCGCCCGGCTCCGTGGTCCCCGGCTCGGCGGCGGCGGCGGCGGCGGCGGCGTCTCCTCCGTGGGGAGGCGCGCGGGGCCATGACGTCAGCGTCCACCAAGGTTCGGCCTCGCTCGCGGAGAGCGCTCCCTGGCGGCCGCGGGCGGGCGGCCCCATCCCCCTGCCGGCGGCGCCGGCTCTTCCGCCCGGGGCGGGGGGCGGGGGGCGGGGGCCAGGCGGGAGCCGCGCTGGGGTGGGGCCAGGGGCTCCGGGCGGGACGGCGCGGGGTGTGCGCGGCCCCCCGTGACGCCGCCCCGCCCCCAGGTCGGAGAGATCTTCTCGGCGGCGGGCGCCGCCTTCACGAAGCTCGGGGAGCTGACGATGCAGCTGCATCCCGTGGCCGACTCTTCCCCCGCGGGGTACGTGAGCCGGGCGGGCGCGCCGACTCGGCCACCGGCGCGGACGCTCTGGGCAGGGACAGGTGGCGGAGTGCCCTGCGCCGGGCGCCGCGCTGAGCGGGCGCGGAGACGCGCGGGTCGCGGGAGGCACGGCGGGTGCCCCCGCAGCCTGCGGCTCCCGACCCGGGCCCTGCGGGCTGACCTGAGCGCCGCTCGCCGCGATCGCGGTTCTGAGAGCCCCGCGGGTGGGGTTGCTTCCAGGGGGCCCCTCACGGCCGCGGCCGCCCGGGGCTCAGGCACAGGCAGGCTTTCCTTCGATCGTGGCTGTCGGGACAGGTGTGGTTGCGGTCCTCAGGATGCCCACAGGGCTTAAGGGGGAGGAAACCCTCTTTAGGGACCCACGGAAGGGACCCCAGGGACTGGAGGGAGGAGGCTGGCGGCTGTGGAATGCACTGCCTGTGGGCTGGCTGCACACCCCCCTCTTCCCACTTTCCTGTCCCCCTCTCCCCCCTGACAGTGCCAAGTGGACGGAGACGGAGATAGAGATGCTGAGGGCTGCCGTGAAGCGGTTTGGGGACGATCTTAATCACATCAGCTGTGTCATCAAGGAACGGACAGTGTGAGGGAGGGTGGCCGGCAGAGGAAGGGGGGTGGGCACCGTCTTCCTGCACACCCGTGGTCCATCATCCTGAGAACCCCCTTCCAACTCAACGGCCTTTCCTGTCTCGCTGCTAGTTGTGTTAGCAAGAGCTAGAGGACTGAGAATAAAAGAGTGGGTCAGAAGTTACTGAAATGCTGTCCTAACCAGGACCTTACGAGAGTTTTATTTCGGGTTGCCTTGAGATGCCCAGCAGCCGAGTTTGGTGATGAGAGTCCCCTGGCGGTTTACACAGCTCCTTTGAGCTGCTGCTGCGGTGTTTCTGGGGGTGCTGTAACACTGAACTAACTGATTGGAGTCTACTCCTAAGTCTCGGTCTGCCTGCGGGTCACCAGAGCTCACCTGGTAGCCTTGCGTGCCCCCACATCTGTCCCACAAGAGAAGTAGGACGCGGGCCTTCCCCACTGCACCGTTGAGGTAGTCCACTCTTCACATCCCGTCTGCCCTGAGTGTGTGCGAAGCTTCAGGAGAACACGAGAGCCCTACCAATGGCTGGCGCCCTAACCTTGGTGCTCACGAAGGGCTCCCCAGTATTCCTTCACAATGGCCCGTTAGCCCTGCCCTTCCCCTCCCTTCTTCCCTCCCGCGCTCTGATGACTCCCTAACCTGCTCTCTCTTCTCTTCAGGGCCCAAATAAAGGCCACTGTGAAGCGCAAGGTTTACGAAGACTCCGGCATCCCTCTTCCAGCTGAGTCACCCAAGAAAGGACCCAAGAAGGTGCCCTCCGGTGTCCTGTCACCTCCTCCAGCTGCCCCTCTGCCAAGCGGCTCCAGTGTCCCTGAGGCCGGGGGGCCCCCCATAAAGAAACAGAAGGCCGGTGAGGGCTGCCGAGTGGCTACCTGGGAGATCAAGGTCCTGTCTGAGGTTCAGGGAGAGAATCGGGTGGGTCAGAGAAGGACCCATCTCTTTCCCTTTCCCTGTCAGGGTTCCCTGAGAGTGGGTCAGGTGGCCGAGGGAGGGAGAGCTGGGGGACAGTCGGAGAACCTAGAACCTAGCTTATGCCGCGCCCCCGCGCCCCCGCTCCCCAGATGTGACACTCAGTGCTCTGAATGACTCGGATGCCAACAGCGACCTGGTGGATATTGAAGGGCTAGGAGAAACTCCTCCAGCCAAGAAACTCAACTTCGACCAGGGTAGGAGTCCTCCTCCTCCCACTCCCACACCAGCTGGAGGCGTGGGGGATGGTCTCCACAGGAGCCCCCTCCCCCGGTACAGAGGCTTGGGAAGAGCAGGTTCCCTGGTACCCTGTGCAGGGCATTGGGTCAGCAAGGAGCCGGGGGCTCAGGGGAGGTGGGAGTGGTCTTGGAAGCAGGTGCTGGGGGGGGGTGTCTTGGAAGCGTACTTGGGGCTCGCTCCATCTCGGCCCATTTTGCTTCCTGTTCCAGACAGCCTGACCCTGGATTCTGGCCTTCTCATGACCTCTGCTGACCCTCCTTTACTCTCTCGCTAAGCCTCCCACCTCTGACCCCTCTCATTGTTCCCCCTGGACCTGTGGATCGCCCGGGACTCTGAGCAAGCCTGCACGAGAGGGACAGTCACAAGGCTGCTGGGGCCACACCGGCCACGCCGTTCCTGTACGCGCATCTGCCCCCAAACCCCTCTGACCTCCACCTGATGGACTTTTTTATACAGAAAACAATAAAGATTGCCCTCTCCACCTGGTGCCTGCAGCGTCACGTGATTGGGGCACGGTGGGCGAAGGCCTCCCTCCTGAGGCCCCGGGGCTCGGCCCCTCCCCGCAGGTCTACCACCCTGCCTGGAGCAGCACAGCCCATATTGGCAGACTCTGTGCCCAGTGCCAATATTTCTGTGCTGCTAGAGCCAGGGGAGCTGGGTGTGGGCAACAAAGACTCCAGTCCACTCTCCGGAGGCCGAGCCTAATCCCAGGACCTCTGACAGTCCGTATTCCTGAGGCCGTCCCGGGGAGTTGAGAGGGGCCATTTCCAGTGCTCCCAGGACCACCCCCCCCCCCCGCCCCCCAGCTCACAAGAAGGCCCAGATGTTTTCTGTGTCGCTTCTCCAGGGTGGCCTCCCGGGGCCAGGCCTCGGCGGTGCCTCCCCCACCCTCGCTCTAACACCACAGTGTGGTTTGGACGTGGCCACAGAGCCGTGCAAACCACAGTGTGCTGCTGGGGCGGGAGCAGGACTGGGGTGGCTTGAGAGGAAGGGAGCACAAGATGGTGC
Organism: Mustela lutreola; assembly: GCF_030435805.1. Lineage (NCBI taxonomy): Eukaryota > Metazoa > Chordata > Mammalia > Carnivora > Mustelidae > Mustela > Mustela lutreola. Next base: position 59,292,771 of record NC_081304.1, on the reverse strand, counting down.
CGTGAAGACCCCCACCACCAGGAGCGGGGACCTAGAGAAGGCTCAGAAGGCATACACGGCCCCAAGAAGGGTTGCGGGGGCAATGAGGAACCAGGGTGAGGAGCTGGCAGGCCACAGGAGGGAGAGGGGCCTAAGGGCTGAGCCCGCCGTGGGATACGACTGGAACCACCTTCCCTCCGTAGCAACTCTGCTCAGGGGACCCCTTGGGTGGGGTCAGAGGCAGAGGAAACGGGATGACTGGGGGGGCCACACACTGCCTCCCGACTCAGCAAGGGCAGGGACCCAAGGCTTCCTGTGTCCGTTCCTCCCCTCCCTGGGTCAGAACCCAAGAGAAAGCAAGGAGAGACAGAAGGCCAAGGACAGCAGGGTTGGGAGTTGGCAGTCCAGAGGTGGTGGGGCCGGAACATGGTGGGGAGAGGGGGGCCGGAAGTCGCCCTGGGCCCTGGGCCTGCCACAAGATGGAGGCCAAAGGCAGGAAATGGAGGCCAGGGGGAAAGGGGAGCAGCAGGGCCCAGGAAGAGGGCTGTCTGGACCTGGGGGCCAGGTACTCAACCCCCAGCACTGTTCCCACTCCCCACCGCCCCCCAGGGCCCACACCCGACCCCCCATGACAACCCCCATCAGCCCATCCACCAGGCCCAGGAAGGCGGGCCCACCCCAGAAAGCCACGTTTAAGCTGAGACAAACATGGCTCTCCCCACCCCCACCCTAGGCCTTCCCTCAGCCTTTCCCTCCTGACCAGGACATGATTTTTAAAAGCACCCCACAGAAAGCAAACTCCAAGGGCCAAAATTCCTTCCACAAATCAAAATAACACCTTCTGCAAACCAAAAGTTTTCCTCCTACCTCCCATGCCGCCCTGTACCACCCCCCCGCCGACACACCCCCCAAAACTCTTAGCAATCAGAAAGATCTAAGATGGTGGGTGTAAGCAGTCTTTTTAGGCCCCGGGGGACCCCGGACCCCCTTCCTCGAAACCCCTGTCTGTCCTGCCCCAAAGCCTCCCAAGGCCTTCTGCTCCTGACTCCAACCTCCACGGCCCCCCCAAACTCAGCAGCTGCCCCCAGCTCCCAATCTCGGCAGAGCCTTTGTGGGGGTGAGACAGAGATGAAACACTGTGCTAACGGCTGGGGACGTTGGGGGGGCTTCTGATCTTAGCCTTTGGTTTCTATCTGGGGGACTGCGGTTCGGGGCATAAGGGAAAGCCTCTCCGATCATCCCCCCAGTTCCAAGACTGACAAAGCCCAACCCCACCCCAGCACGCACCTCCAAGCCTCCCCCCCAACCGCCACGTCTCTCCTGAAAACAGGGGACACTTTCCTCCCCACTTACCTCAGCTACTCTCCCCTGAGATCCTGGTCCCCTATTTTGAAGGGAGCAAAATTTGGGGTGCATCCCTCACATTTGGGGTGCAGGAGAAAGGAGCCGCCCCAGTCGCATCGCTGGCCTCCTTCCTTTCAGCTGGCTCAGGGAGTGGGGAGTGCCCTAGGGAGGGGGGACCCCCATAAGAGAGCTCAGAAGGGGGTTCCTCCATTCCCAGTCAGAATTGGGGACACCCCCCCAAACCCGTCCCAGCCCATCCGTCTCCAACTCGGCGGGAGAGGCAGCTGCAATGCCCCAGTCAGATTCCCCCAACACTACATTCCTCACCCCATCTAGAGGGGTCCCGGGGGCCCCAAAAAATCCCAAAAAAATCTAGGATGTTGGCAGGACGGTCCTGGACTAGCACCCCAAATTTGGGGTCCTCAGATACCCCCGTTTTTTCAGGAAAATTCCGTCTTTCACCTGCCTCCCGCCAGCCCTGCTCTGTCCCGATGCCAATTTTGGAAGTCACTCCCTCCTTCCTCCTCCCCGTCTCTCCAGGCCCCCCCGCTCGGGGGCGAGGGTCCAGGAAACCTGGCTTCCAGACCGGGGGGCACTCCTCGAAGGGCCAAGGGCCAGGAGGTCAAGCTCATAGCCCCAGTCTTAGGGAAGCAGGAAAGCCCGATCCTCCCCTCCCCTCCCCCCTGGCTGGTCTCCGTGGTGGTTTAAGGAAAGCCTGGAGGATTGGAATCTGCCATTGCTGTTGCACAGGCAGGTTTTTTGCCTTGGGTTGGGGGGGTGGGTGGTGGGAGGGAGGGAGGGGAGGAGAGCCGGAGAGAGCAGGGACCCAGGCGTGCAGAGCTGGCCTGGCTTACCCCCTCGCCCCTACTGCCGTGGGGCACCCCTCCCCCCACCCACCTCACCCACATTCCCAGTCCTCCGTCTGCTTTCTGTTTGGGGCTCTCATCCTGGAAACACAGGGTACAAGAATCACCTCCTTGCACCCCCTCCACCACCTCTCCTTGCCAAAGTTCCAACAGCACTGTCCTAGTCAGGGGTGTTCCCGTTACCACGGGCTACCCCATCCCCCCCCATCTTCCCAGAAAGTGAGGTGTGCTCCCTTAAGAAATTGGGGTTCAGAGTCTGAAACTGCCTTCTCTCCGTCAGATCTATCCAGGTCACATAGAAATAAGAGGAGATACACTACCAACTACCTTTCCAAATTTCTCCCTTCAAGTCCTGGATATAACTGGGGGTTCAGTAAAGAAAGAGACTTCTAGAATCTGGGGTGAGAGGGAGCTAGCTATAAGCAAAGGACACCCCAAACCAGCTTCATGCTCCAAATTAAGTGAACCCCCAAATCAGGCTCACCTTACGACCCATCCCTCGGCTTCATCAAATACATCCAAAAAGTGACAAAACACCCCCAAATAATGACACCCCAAAACTTTAGTCTCCTACCCTGCGCCCTCACCTTGTTTCTCCCCCTGGGAAAAGCTTCGTGGCTATCTATGTATACACAGGCCACTCTGCCTTCAAAGTAAGTTTCCACAACATTCAAGTACCAAGGTCTATTTCCCCTCAATGACCCACAATCACACACAAGGCCTTCAAACCCGCTCCCAGCTTCCTATTACGTTCCACCTCAAGCTAACAAAAAACGCCAGATTGAATTTCATGTTCCCCCAAATCTAACCCCAGCCTTGAAATGTACATGGCTTCCCAAAACAGACTGTACCCCCAAATCAGCATGACTACTCTACTTGAAATCAGATTGTCCATACACACCAATGACTATCAATCCGCAACACAAAACCCTCATCGACCTCCCAAAGCACGCCTAGCAGGTTGTCCTGACATTCCAAGATGACAATCTCCAGATTATGGGGGGCAGGGTCCCCAAAACTAACGCAGCTTCAAAATCAGCTCCCTGCCTCAAACGTACCACTGGAGCTCAGGGTCAGGCCTTCTGAGTGCAGCCCCCAGTGCCCAGAACGATCCTACTAACTCAACCCATAAAAAACATATACTCCACAGCAGACCAGGTAACCCAAAATCAACTCCACCCTGATACCAAAGGGAACCCCCTGTCGGACTCCCACCTCCAGACTCAGCAGAGGTCACAGTAACCCTCACATACAAAAGCCACAGCATGGTCCTGAATCCCGAGGGGTCCCGGATTCCCAATTTCTCCGCAGTTATTTCCTGCACCCAAATAAAGACACCCTCGGGTCAGATAAAGACACCGCAGGCCCGTAGGCAGCTCCATGGATAATGGCCAGTCATTCCCAGACACCTATGGACTCTCTTGAACCCAATGCAAGTCCTGCTTCACAGCTAGAACTCAGCTCTGCACCCCTCCTCCAAATAAACATCGCGTCCCCCCCACCTCTCCCCAAACAAAATATGAGGGTGGGACTCGTGCCCATCTCCCAGATCAGGAACCTCCAATTGGGGTTATCGGTGATCGGGCCCCTCCTGCCCTGTCTCTCTCCTTTTACCCCTGAGGCCCTCCCTGATTTTCCCTCTCTCTGTCCATCCCACCCAACCCTCAGATTAATGTTCGCTAAAAATCCACCTCTACCGACAGATAACAGGGTATAGCTTCATGAGAAAGGAGAACCCTGAGCTCCCAGGGCTCAGACCCCACTCCTGGTCCCACCACTTCCCTTGCTCCCAGAGCCCACAGATTTCTCACCCCAGATTAGGAACCCCAGCCTCGGAGGGAAGTCCCCTCTGTCGCCTAACTCTCCCTCCCTCCGCCCAGCCTTCGTCCACCCCACCCCACCCCCCAGGAGACAGAGGAACAAAATCAACCAGCGCAAAGGGGAGGAGGACGAAGGCGTCCGCCTCTGAGACCGAATGGATCCTGCGCCCCGGTCCGAGTGGACCCCAGCCGGGTGGAGACGGCAAGGCGAGGCTAGTGCTCGTCCGCCCCCTCGTGGAAGGAGTCGAGCATTGCGGGGGGTTTGCCTACTTGCCGCGCTGGACCGGGGCGTCCCGCCAGCCTCCCAGCGTAGCCGACCGGCGGGTGCCCGAGGCCCTTAGTGAGCTGGGACTGGGGGAGGGCGAGCGGGCTTTGGGCGGGAGTCTGTGTCTCTGGATCCCTACAAGGATTCAGAAGGGAATCGGGAGCGAGAGTCCGGACGCCCAGGTCTCCTGAGCGTCTCTCGGCCCCCAGCCGGGGCTTTCCCCACCTCCTCGAGGGGAAGCAGCTGGCGGAGCCGTCCGGTCGCAGGACAATGGAAGGAAACGAACTAGAAATCATATCCGTCCCCTCCCCGCCCCGCCCGATCAGAGCCCCCCTTTCTGCAGGCCCTGCTAGAGGACCCTGTCATTCGCACTGCGCCCTCCCGCTGTCTGGGACCCCACGCGAGTGCGCCGGGGCCTCCCCAAACCGGGTGCCCCGTTGGGTTCCCCTTTATCTCCCCTGACACCGTCCGTGGGAAGGGGGAATTCCGCTGTATTCACTCTCCAGTTGACAGGCACCCCCCTTTCAAAAGCCAACACACGGATTTTCGCTGCCTCCGGCCCCTCGACGACCCGGGTCGCCCCTATTTCCAATATCGCTATCCCCAGCCTCCTCCCCAGTGCCAGTGTCCCCTCGCCGGTCCCACTTTACGTGGCCCGAGACCCCTTACGTTACGACCACCCAGGGTTTCTGAGGTCCCGCCCTCTGGCCGGAGACCCCGCCCCGGGCTCGCCATCTGGAGAGCTAGGGAGGAAGGAAGGATACAGACCCAGGCGTTCACCCTACCTCCACCCCCGCCCCCGCCATCCCGGCCAGATAAAGGAGCCGACGCCAGGAGGGGAGCGAGACCCCGCCCCCCGAGAAGAACGGCCGCAGCCCCTGCGGGACGGGGGTAAGAACGACGGACCGAGGGAGCCGGACTCCTGGGTTCCCGAAAAGGGTTGCTGATGGTAGGAAGATTGAGGCCCGGTGCTTGGGCTGAACTAGGGGTCCGGGACCAGACAGGAGTGGAATTCTGTGCTTCAGAGAGGGTGCCTGGGTGGGATTTAGAGGGGTGTGGACGCGGGCCGCCCCGGGTGCCCGGGCAGGTCGGACACCTGAGACTGAGGCGCGCGGTGAGGCTGAGGGGAGCGGGGTGCTGCTGCGGCACGAGCAGTCGAGCCAAGGGCGCCGTGGGCCAGACTCCCCACGCAGGCCGTCGATGCCGCGGCGTGGGAACATCCACCCCGCGCGGGCACAGTGGAGTCTAGCCGGGAGGCGAGCGCCGGTCGGCTGGGGGCGGAAAGCACTAGACGGACTCCATGAGGCTGCGCGAGCCGGGCTGGGGGGCTCGGCCCGGGCTGCACGTCGGCCGGAGGAGCGAACTGCGGAGGGAAGGTGTCTGAGCACCGCCCGGGTCGCTGAGCCCTTTCCCCGGCACCCGCAGGCCTGCGTCGCCATGGGTTCCACCGGCGCTCCGGAGGGCGCGCTGGGATACGTGCGCGAGTTCACCCGCCACTCCTCCGACGTGCTGGGCAACCTTAACGAGCTGCGCCTGCGCGGGATCCTCACCGACGTCACCCTGCTGGTCGGAGGGCAGCCCCTGCGAGCTCACAAGGCGGTTCTTATCGCCTGCAGGTTCGAGGAGGGTCGGGGGGGGGGGCGTGGGGCGGGACCAATGGGAAAGGGTGGCGTCATAAGGTCCTCGGGAGGGGATCCGGGAGGGGATCCGGAGCCAAGCCTTCTGGGAGCAGGAGGCTGAGCGTCGAGTGGAGCGCGTCGGGGAACTGGGGGGATGATGGGGAGGAGATGGAGCTTCCTCTTGTTGCGTGTGTCGGTGGATTCCTCGGGCCCTGACGTAGCCTATCTGCCTTCTCTGCAGTGGCTTCTTCTATTCGATTTTCCGAGGCCGCGCAGGCGTGGGGGTGGACGTGCTCTCCCTGCCCGGGGGCCCCGAAGCCGGAGGCTTCGCTCCTCTCCTGGATTTTATGTACACGTCACGCCTACGCCTCTCTCCTGCCACTGCACCAGCAGTCCTCGCGGCCGCCACCTACTTACAGATGGAACACGTGGTCCAGGCCTGCCACCGTTTCATCCAGGCCAGGTGAGGGGGCCCCCACTCCGTGTCCTCTGTTGAGTGAGGTGGCATCCCAGGTGTCACGGGTAGAGGTCAAGATCAGGAAGGAGCACTAATATCCATCACACTTTTCCCAGCTATGAACCTTTGGGCATCTCCTTGCGGCCTTTGGAGGCGGAACCCCCGAGGCCCCCAACGGCCCCTCCACCAGGCAGCCCCAGGCGCTCTGAAGGGCATCCAGACCCACCTACCGAATCTCGCAGCTGCAGTCAAAGGTCCCCCAGCCCAGGCAGCCCAGACCCCAAGGCCTGCAACTGGAAAAAGTACAAGTTCATCGTGCTAAACTCTCAGGCCGCCCAAGCAGGGAGCCTGGCGGGGGAGAGGAGTGCTGGTCAACTGTGCCCCCAAGCCAGGCTCCCCAGCGGCGACGAGGCTTCCAGCGGCAGCGGCAGTGAAGAAGGACCCATTCCCGGTCCCCAGAGCAGGTACAGACCCTGGAACCTCAAGAACTGGCAGAGGCTGGCCTGAGCTGGGAGATCAGGAGCCAGGAGGGAGGGGGTGGGACTTCCAAAGCACCACCAGTTCTGGCTCACTGGTCAGTGTTGGCTAACCTCCAGAGGGTAAGCCAGCCTCTGGCTCGGAATTCTCCAGGCCAGAATGCCTCCCCCCACCCCCCAATAAAATCTCTCCTAATCCTTTTCTCTGGGCTTGCCACCTGCCTAGGCTCTCTCCATCTGCTGTCACGGGACACTTCAAATGTGGGGCTCCAGTCAATAGCCCCCACCTCCTCACAGCCCCGGCTCAAGAGACCCCTGCATCGCAGTCTGGGCGGGCTTGTCCGCCACCAGGTCAGAGCCCTTCCTTTTACCACTGCCCTTGGCTTTTCTCCTCAGGCTGCTCAAGGCCAGTTTGGGCTAAAAGGAAAGGCGGGTCCCAATTACTGCAAACTGGAATCACCTCGGGAGCTCTTAACAACCCCATTGCCCAGGTCACATCCCACAGATCAGAGTGTCTGGATGTGGGAGCCAGGAATCAGTATTTCTTTTAAAGCTTCCAATGAACCGCCAAGTTTGGGAACTTCCGGCCTATTCCCATCAGGGCTGAGTGGTGGGCCCAGGCTTGGCAGGGCCTCTCTGGCAAGCTGTCGAGCAGAGCAGTGGTCCAAGAGAGGAGAGAAAACAGAATCTTAACACAGCACCTGGGACCTCTACCTACCACCACCACTATTTTTTTTTTAAGATTTTATTTATTTATTTGACAGAGATCAAAGTAGGTAGGGAGGCAGGCAGAGAGAGGCTCCCTGCTGACCAGAGAGCCCGATGCGGGGCTCGATCCCAGGACTCTGGGATCATGACCTGAGCGGAAAGCAGAGGCTTTAACCCACTGAGCCACCCGGGCGCCCCCACCACCACTATTGAAGAGATTAGCAGAGTAGTCTGAAGTCAGACAGACACGAAGTCAGATCCTGGCTTGGCCTCTTATGAACCATGGGACCTTGAGTAAGTCGAATGAGCTCCAGAGCCTTAACAGTAAGTTGGGGGGAAAGAAAACCCACTAGGAGTGTGGCTTGAGGACTCACTGGAATTGTCACTACCCACCCCCCCCTCCCAGGAAGTGAACCGTTCAGCTGCCAGAACTGTGAGGCAGTCGCTGGGTGCTCATCGGGGCTGGACCCCTTGGCTCCCGGGGAGGAGGACAAGCCCTACAAATGTCAGCTCTGCCGGTCTGCCTTCCGCTACAAAGGCAACCTGGCCAGTCACCGCACGGTGCACACAGGTAAGGGAGGAGAAAGTCCCGGCCCTCGTGCTCGCGGGCGTCCTAAGGCCGAGGACCTGATCTCCAGGCTTCCCTGCCCTCAGGGGAGAAGCCCTACCACTGTTCCATCTGCGGAGCCCGCTTTAACCGGCCAGCCAACCTGAAGACGCACAGCCGCATCCATTCGGGAGAGAAGCCCTACAAGTGTGAGACCTGCGGCTCGCGCTTCGTGCAGGTGCGGGGCGCGTCTGGGAGCCGGCTCCGGGCAGATCTGCCAGAGGGCGGGGCTCGCCGTCGGGGACTGGGGGTGTGCCTCTCCGACGCGCGGTCTGAGGTCCCCCTGCCTTCCCAGGTAGCGCATCTGCGCGCGCACGTGCTGATCCACACCGGGGAGAAGCCCTATCCTTGCCCTACCTGCGGCACTCGCTTCCGCCACCTACAAACCCTCAAGAGCCACGTTCGCATCCACACGGGGGAGAAGCCCTACCACGTGAGTGCGGGACCTGGCCTGGCTCTTACCTGGGGGCGGGGCTCCCGGAGCTCTCCGAAGTGGGCGGAGTCCTGGAAGATAAGGGGCGGGGCCGGGCCTGGGACGCGCGCGCGCATAGAAGTTAGGCTCCGGACTGGGCCTCGTCCGGGGGGCGGAGCTAGGAATGGAAGGGGCGGGGCCTAGCTCTGCGGCCCCAGAGGAGGACCTAGGGAGACGCGAGGACCGAGGAGCCGCTCTCCCGCGGAGAGCTGGCCTGGACGGCTGTCCCTCCGGGGTGGTTGGAGAGGGGGCGGGAGCTGACCTGGCTGTCCCCGTACAGTGCGACCCCTGCGGCCTGCATTTCCGGCACAAGAGTCAGCTGCGCCTGCATCTGCGCCAGAAGCATGGAGCGGCGACCAACACCAAAGTGCACTACCACATTCTGGGGGGGCCCTAGCTGCGCGCGCCGGCCGGATCCCACGAGCTTCCCGGACACCCGGAGAGCTGCGGGCTTGGGCGTGGGGGGCGTGCGAGGCCCCTCGGGTGTCAGAAACAGCCACCACCTTGAATTCTCGCTGGGGAGAGCAGGGGTGGCAGGTCCGCTCTTGATCTGCCTCCGTTTTGCTGGTCAAAACCTCTTCCCCACAATCCAAGTTGTTTCCGAGGAGACAGCCAGATGGGAGCTGCGGGTGGCGGGGCGGGCAGGGGGGCAGGGGGGAGGCTGGAGAGACGGCCCTCCACCTGCAGCGCCCCTCTCCTTTGGTTTCTTTGTAAATATAATTTATTGAGGCCTGTGGGTGGCACCAGGGCCTTCATCCCATGGCATTTCCCACATCCCCCTTCCAGAAGTGTGATCCAAGGTGGCCTGAAGCACAAGTGTGTGGGGTCACAGCTCTGCTGGCAGAGATGAGCACTTGGCTGTCTCCTTTGGCTTGACTGTTTCATGTGTTTGCTTGTGGTAACTTCATCTTCAGAGTTGTTTCTCCTGTCTGTGTGCTTGTCCGTGCTTTGGGAATGGAGAAAGGGTCTCTCTGTATACTGTCCCTCCCAGTCCTAGGTCTGGAACCTTATTTGTTCTAGGGCAGCTCTGGGGACATGTGGGGTTGTGGAATTGGGTCAGGAACCCTCTTTGGTATTCTGGGTATTGTAGGTTCTCTAGCGGGCTAGAACTGCATATAGACTCCCCTCTAGTTCCAAGACTTAGAGGACCATTTTTTGGTTTTGTTTTTGTCTTTGTCTTTGTTTGGTGAGCCGGAAACGGAGGTCTGGTCACCTCGGTATGGCTCCACTGTGTGGATCTGCCATGCGCTCGGCTTTAGTTGAGCTCAGAATCCTCCCCCTGGGGCCTGTTCTCAGCACTGGGTTGATCCCTTCCTTATCAGAGATGACACAGCCTTTTCTGATTCTGCCCAGACTCAAAGAATGCTATGAGCTATGGGAGAATTATTAAACTCTATCTTGACTAAGAGATAAAGAGCCGTGACCAGTCCTTAACTGTAGAGGTGTGTCTGGGTTCCAATGTTCCTTGGGGTTCTCTCTACCTGAGACAAGTTCCTTCTTCATTTAGTGGGTTTTTGGACATCATCTGGCAAGTGTCCAGATTTCAGAAACTTCTTTCCCTCTAGAAGTTACAGGCACCTGGTATCTTTCTTACCTTAGAAAAGCTAGTTCTGTGACCTGGCCTTCCTGTCACTGCATTCCTGTCTGGAACTGGTGAATGCACTAGAACCTTCCACAGGGAGAGAAAAGGGGCTGAGTTCCTTTCTGGATTTGCTGTAGTTTGTGATTATGATTGGGATTACTGCTGGGATTAGAGATTTACAAGATTTAGAAAGTAATTGACTGGTGGTCCTTCTAGTTGACCAAGTATGTCTGGGTAGGATTAAGAGGTTGGTTGAGGGGCACAGTCTCCACTGTAGGTCAGGTAAGTAGAAAGTTGGGAATGGGGTTGCCTCTTAACCTGATGGAATGTCTGGAATGTGAGATGATACTCTGAAGCCTTCATTTACAGTCCTTCCCCTGCTGTCTTGGGACCTGTTTGATTGTGGGGTATGGATGGAGGGTAAGGGGCACTTTGAAATTTGCAAGGTGGGCTTCCATGAGCTGGGTCAGGACTAATCGCTGCCACTTGAGGACCAGCGAGAAAGCAACTTTTCTTTATCATTCCCTCTTGCTCCCCACTGCAGAACGGAAGCAGGGAGAGATCACAACAGAGAGATACTAGAAGGAACCATGATTGATTTTTTTTTTCCCCTAGTTGGATGGGCAGGTGGAGGTCGCTCGTAGGGGTGGAAATGTTAGATCTTGCAAGATTTGAATCTTGGAATAAAGATGACTCTCTGTGCTGCCTACTGTGTCCCGGGTTATTGCCTGGGAGGATCTGGGAATGGGGTGAAACGTGGCCGGGGGGTAGGGTTCTTCCCTCCTAGATCCCGTCTCGTGTTCTGTGCCCATTCAACTGCCCCATCCCATCAGACGCTTCAGATAGCCCTTGTTCTCCCCTGCCCTTGCCTTCCAGCTCATTGTGTAGGAACCAGTGACTTCATGAAGTTTCTCCGGAGCCACCTGCATCCTGTGGCTCTGAAGTCACTTCCTGCCCGAGGTGTGGAGGCAGCAGGGAGAAACCAGGAAGCCACTAATAATACCAGGAGTTTGGGGGATGCATCCGTGCAGGAATCTGAATGCTTGGGACAACCCCCCCCCCCAACACCACCACCAGCGCCCCCTAAGGAAAATGGACAGGACTTGGGTCCCCTGAGGACAGAAGAGCATGCAGATGGCAGGGAGAAGGTGAAGCCTGTGGTCAGGCCCCTCTACCCCTCCCCCCCAGGCCGCTCTGCCCCTCCCCCAGCAATGGGGCCTTGGAATCTACCCAGCACCCAGGCAGTGCTTCTCTCCCACCCTTTCCCTGTCCCGTTGTGTCCTGGGTGTGCATCTCTGTTAGGCTGGGGGGCAGAGGGTCACAATTCTGTTAAGTTCCCTCCCTTTTCAGACTTAAAATTCCTCATCTGGGGAATAAGTCTATTAACATGGTCTTCAGTTCCTGCCCACATTTACAGTGTGGGGTTTTGTTTCTCCATCTTAAAACTCATGACCTAGATTAGAGCTATTTCTAAGTAAAACATAAAACAAAAAGCCTACACTAAAATCTCCCTCCCCACCTGGACCCTGGCCACTTCAGTTTATGCCCCGTTGAAAATGAAATCAGCCAATATTACTTAGCCTGCAGTACCTATCAGGTCCTAAACTTAAGCATTCTTGTGCATGGCCTTTCAAATTCCGCTCCCCTGATAACCCTCAAGAGTAGGTACCATTATTATCCCCAATTTATAGTCGGGAAAACCAACTGAGAGGCTCGACATCTTGGTGATCCTATGTCCTCTGTGCACTTGTGTCCCTGTATACAGCCACATTGATGGCCTCGTCTTGGCCTATTTCCCACCACCCAACATGTTGACCCCAAACAAAGTTTGGGGGGGTATGATAATTTTTATTTCCTGCATATAAAATTAAAATTATAGGACTTAATATGCTTTTTAAAATTACACAGCCCAGGGCGCCTGGGTGGCTCAGTGGGTTAAGCCGCTGCCTTCGGCTCAGGTCATGATCTCAGGGTCCTGGGATCGAGTCCCGCATCGGGCTCTCTGCTCGGCAGGGAGCCTGCTTCCTCCTCTCTCTCTCTGCCTGCCTCTCTGCCTACTTGTGATCTCTCTCTGTCAAATAAATAAATAAAATCTTTTAAAAAAAAATAAATAAATAAATAAATAAAAATAAATAAATAAATAAAATTACACAGCCCAGGGGTGCCCGGGTGGCTCAGTTGGTTACGCCCTGGAGATGTCATCTCAGCTCTGGTCATGATCTCAGGATGGTGAGAGAGAGAGAGCCCCATGTCAGGCTCTACACTCTGCAAGGAGCCTGCTTAAGACTCTCTGCTCCCAGGTCTCCTCCCCAGAGCCCCCCCCCCCACCTTCGTGTGCACATGCACACTCTCTATAAACGGACAAAAAACAGCCTCTCATGTGTCACTTGTCTGGATATGAGCCCTTGAGCCCAAGTTGCAAGGTCAAAGTCCTGAGGGGCAGGAATTAGAAGGAAGAAACAAAGCCAAGCCATTAGTGTTATGTAAAGTGGAGAGACTGGATACTGGTTGAATAGGAGGGGCTGACCACTCCGTGATAAGAGCTACCCTCTTTCGACAACCCCATCACGAGATCAGAACCTGCTGTTAGGAAATAGTTTTACCAGAGGGCGGAGGAAAAGCTTTCAACCCCACTGAGGAGGGGGTGTAGGTGGTGCTGGGAGGCCCTGAGTGCATCCACGGCCGCCCTTCCTCTCCCGAGTTATTTTTGGTCTCTGTGACTTGTAGATTTCCTGTTAGCGAGGACAGAAGCAACAGGAACCGAGTCGCCACTGAAGACACAAGTGCCCGCAGTCCAACAGTCCGTTTCCCCAGTCTCTTCCTCAGCCCCGGGGCCCCTCGGGGATCCGGGCATCGGGGTTCTAGTGTGCACGGGCGCTGGGACAGGTATTTCGTTTGAGTCTCAGGGAAGAACCCCTACACTCACCCCGACCTGACCTTGCCAGTGGGCCCCTCATTCAGCAAGTTAGTGTCCTCCTCTCCTGAACCGGTTTACCCCCCAACCCTCCCCAACCCCCATGAGCTCCCTCCGTGAGGGTCTTGGTGCGGGATCCTGGACCGATCGGCTGGTGAGGTGGACGGGAGATGCAACAGCCTCCGGGCAGGTCCCTCCGTCACGCGGGGCCCATCGAGTCCGCCTTCCTAGGGCCCCCTCCTGACGCATGCGCCCCACTCACTGTCCGGTCCAGAACCGAGCTCTAAGCCCCGCCCTGCCCTCCTGGCTCCACCTCCCCGGCTCCGGGGGTCCCGCTTCCCCACTGGCCAGCGGTGAACAGGCATGACAGCTGGGACCGGCAGGTTGCTGATGACCTCAGGGACCGCAGCGATAAGGCGGCGGGATAACCCGCACGGAGGCTGGCGCGCTGCAGAGCCGGCGCCCAACCCCAGGGCCGCCTCCGGACTCCAGGCTGAACGTCGGGGCCCCGCCCGGGCCGGTGCCGCCCAGGCCTCGACCAGCTGCGCTCGGCCCACGGAGCCCCGCCCCCGGGAGCCGCTGGCGCGGAGGCCGCCCGCTCTCCCCACCTAGGCTGCCGGGCCGGGGCCCGGGGAGAGGCTTAGGCGTCCACCGCAGCCTCCCTGCCTCCGGGGCTCGTCGGTGCCTTCCTCAGCAGCGGCAGCAGCCTGGCCTCCGCCGCGCGGGCGGCCGGGAGAGTAGAGGTGGGGGGTCCCGCGCCCTGCTCCCAACCGGGCTGCGCGGAGTGTCGGCAGCCCCGTGCCCTCGCCGATGGCACCCAGGGCCGAACCCCCCGACGGGGGCTGGGGGTGGATGGTGGTGCTCTCCGCGTTCTTCCAGTCGGCGCTGGTGTTCGGGGTGCTCCGCTCCTTCGGCGTCTTCTTCGTGGAGCTGGTGGCAGCGTTTGAAGAGCAGGCGGCGCGGGTCTCCTGGGTCGCCTCCATAGGGATCGCCGTGCAGCAGTTTGGGAGTGAGTGCTGCGCCCGGGTCCGCCTTGCTCCGTGGGACCGGGAGGGGGATGCGGGCACGCTGGGGAGGAAAGGGCGGGGCTGGGGAGGCTACTGGCCAAGGACGCCGGAGAGATTCTCGCACGACTGTCTTCCTCTTTCTCAGGTCCCGTGGGCAGTGCCCTGAGCACGAAGTACGGGCCCAGGCCTGTGGTGATGGCGGGGGGCATCTTGGCTGCGTCGGGGATGCTGCTCGCCTCCCTTGCTACCTCCTTGACCCACCTGTACCTCAGTATCGGGCTGCTCTCAGGTGAGACCCTGGACAAGGGCAGGAGAGGCCAGCTGCCTCCCGACTTTCACCTTCTTCCTGCCAGCTCTGAGCGGCTAAGGAGGAGCCGATGGAAGGTTTTGGCGAGCGCCTGTGCCCGGAAGGGAAGGACGTCTTGAGAGCGTTGACTAAAGTGATCAGCATGAGCAGGGATATTGAGAAATTCACAAATGTTGAGACCAGAATTTGCAAGCCTGGGGCTGGTGGGGCTGGAGTGTCTGAGGAAGAATGACCATGAAGTTGTGCTAGGCACCGTGGCTGCAGAGTAGAAGCCATAATCCAAGTTTACAAGCAAAGAAAGGTTCTCGAAGCTTGTGTAACTTGGCAGATGGAGATCACACAGCCAGAAGTGGTATAGCCCGAGGTATAGATCCGAAGTTGGGATCTAGTTACTGTGCATGCAGTATTTCTAAGCCTCCACAATCCCATCGGGTGTCTTAAGCCTGTCTTGCAGAAGAGGAGACCAAGGCTGGGAGAGGAAATAAAATACACAGGGTCGTACTGCTCGAAAACCAGGCCTGTGCTACCGTGGTGGGATTACCCAGTGCCCCGGGAGCCCTAAGAGTCCCCCAACCCCTCTCTCTTCCTTTTTGACAGGCTCTGGCTGGGCCTTGACCTTCACTCCGACCCTGGCTTGCCTGTCCCGTTACTTCTCTCGACGGCGATCCCTTGCCACAGGGCTGGCACTGACCGGCGTGGGCCTCTCTTCCTTTGCCTTTGCCCCACTCTTCCAGTGGCTGGTCAGCCGCTATGCCTGGAGGGGGGCCCTACTGCTGGTGTCTGCCCTGTCCTTGCACCTGGTGGCCTGTGGTGCTCTCCTCCGCCCGCTCTCCCTGAGGGAGGACCCTATTGTGGGCGGCCCCGCGGCCCAGCTCACCTCCCTGCTGCATCACGGCCCCTTCCTCCGTTATACGGCTGCCATCACGCTCATCAACACTGGCTACTTCATTCCCTATGTGCACCTGCTGGCCCACCTCCAGGACCTGGATTGGGACCCACTGTCTGCTGCTTTCCTACTCTCAGTGGTGGCTGTCTCTGACCTCGTGGGACGTGTGGTTTCTGGGTGGCTAGGAGATGCGGTCCCAGGACCCGTGGCACGACTGCTGATGCTCTGGACTGCCCTGACGGGGGTGTCCCTGGCCCTGTTCCCTGTGGCTCGTGCTCCTACGGCCCTAATGACTCTGGCCGTGGCCTACGGCTTCACATCAGGGGCCCTGACCCCAGTGGCCTTCTCCGTGTTGCCTGAACTGGTAGGGACTGGAAGGATATACTGTGCCCTGGGACTGGTGCAGATGGTCGAGAGCATTGGGGGGCTGCTGGGGGCTCCTCTGTCAGGTAAGGAGGATCGGGTTTCCTGGGGTGGGCGGGTGTGCGTGATAGCCATGTCATGCAATTTGGGGAGGGGACTAGTGACATTATAATGTGCATGAATATTGCCCTTGGGGATGGCACAGAACACAGCCTCCGTGGCCAATCCGAGCAGCCCCAAAGTGGGTCCAGGGACAAGGAAATAGGGGCCGTGGAAAGACTCTGAGGAGCTATGAGGGCCCCGTGGCTGGGTATCTACAGATACCCGGTGCTCAGAGGTATCTGTACCTTGGGTGCTCAGAGGACCTGGCTGGACCCAGCCAGACGTTGCCTGCAGGTGTCTGGCTCTTCCCTTAGCCTACTGGGCCCCCCGCCAGCTGTCTGAGCTGTTGGGTCAAAGTTTTCCACAGCCCAGATGCCAAAACCTTCAGACCCTTAACTTTCTCCTCTTAACTATTAACTGAAAGTGTAGACAGGAAGGCCACAGTTGCTTGAAAGAAAGGTGCAGGTGCACTGGCCCCATCTGGATACCCAAGTCTCTGCTGGCTGGCTTGGAGGCCCTTCCTGAAGGCAGGAAAGAGGTTGAAATTTCCCTACAAAAATGACATGTAGAAACCTTGGGACACCAGAGTTCTCGAGCTCATCCCGTTCTGTCTAAGTGAGTTCGAACTCTTCCGAGATGACGGGCTCAGGACTATGTTCTTCCCTTCATAAGTGTCAGGAAGTGGGGCACCCACATGTGTTCTTTTTCTCTCTTGGACCTAGGTTACCTCCGGGATGTGACAGGCGACTACACAGTTTCTTTCGTGGTGGCTGGGGCCTTCCTTCTGGCAGGAAGTGGAATCCTCGTCACTCTGCCTCACTTCTGCTCCCCGGCCTCTGCCTCCAAGCCCCGGGACCTTGTCACAGAGGCAGTGGACACCACAGTCTCTCGGACCAGGGACACGCTGGGAGAGGACTGAACTGCACAAAGGGGCTGTCAGACCGAGAGGCCAGAGCTCGGCAGCTCCAGATTCTCCTCCTCTGGCCCATCCTGGTGCCCACAGAACCACAGTGCCTTAAGCATCTTGATCCGCTCCCCCACAGGGCAGGCCTGGGCTGGGCGGTGATCCTGCCTGGTGTGCACCAACCCCCTAGTATTTTGCTGAGGACTCTCATCTCTTCTTTGCTCCCACAACCTTTATGGAAGGATCCAGGAGCTCGGCCTTCTCCCCGGGGGCTGTGAATCAGCTGTGACAACTAAAGGCCAAGAGACTTAATATGTTTTACATGTGATCTCTAGTGTCGCCCACCAGCTTCCTTCTCTGCGGGCAGGTGCTTGGGAAAGGGGGATGCCCTTTTGAGATAAAACAATAAGGAAATGGGGTGATCATCAGAACCTCAAAAAGAGCTGGGTCCTGTGTGCTTGGGTTGGCCAAGTGGGCTCGTGGCTAAGAAGTGGAGGGAAGGTCCCCACTTTAACCCTGGACTCTGCTGTCTGGACCACACCCCCTCCGTCTGGCCTGCAGACCTCCCCTTTCCTACTGTCTCCCGAGACTTAGAGGACAGTGGTGAGGACACAGGGGTGGGAGGGTGGCTTGGGAGAAGGAGCTGCTACAGCAAGAGCTGAAGTCCAGTCCAGCATTTTCCTCGGGCTAGGGGAAGGAGCCTGAAATGCAGGGAGGGGTTAGCTGGGGGGTCTGGATGGGGCAGATGGCCCCCTCCCTCCTGAGCCCTCATCCCAACACACTGAAGCTGACAGGTAGGCAACTTCTCCGAGCTTCCCTGTGTTTTTATTGTTTTTTGAGAGAGAGAAAAAAAGAGTGACAGTGGAAGAGGGGGAGAGAGAGAGAGAGAATCTTAAGCAAGCCTCATGCCCAGTAGGGAGCCCACTTGAGGGTTTAATCTCAGGACCCTGAGATCATGACCCTGAGATCATGACCTGAGTGACGTCAAGAGTCAGAGGCTTAACTGATGGAGCCCCCCCCCCCCGGGGCCCCCTTGAATATCTTACGTAGAAGGAATGTTTTCATCCTCCCAGATTGGCTAACAGTTGGAACTTGCAAGAAACTGGATAGAAATTCTTTGCTGGGGGTGGGGCTCGAACTCAACAAGCAGTGTCCAGAGCGGACTGGGGGCCTCCAGGGGAAAGCAGGGCGACTTGAGGAGCTGGGAGCAGCTCCCCCCTCTCGGGGGGAGGCGTGGCCGGCCTGGAGGCTGGCCGGCAAGAGGGCAGCGCCCCGGGCAGCCCCATGTAGATGAAGCTGCCGGAGAGGATAAAAGAGCCGCAGGCGAGGAAGGAGGCGGTGAAATCTCCCGTCTCGTCCCTTAGGAAGCCTGTGAGGAAGGGGAAAGGAATTTAGGGGCCTGGGATCCCGGGCAGAGGACGGTTGCGAGCAGATCTGTTCGCTCGGGCCCTTACCTGACAGCGGAGGGCCCAGAAGCCCCCCGAGGCTCATCAGCATCATCACCAGCCCGGTGGCCTGGACCACACCTCCGACGCCCACCAGCCCCGGGAGCACCCCGAACACCAAGGGCGCGTAACTTCCTGCGCTGAGCCCGTAGGCCCCGGCCGCGGCCAGCAGGGCCCCTTCGCAGCCCTCCCGGCTGCCCACCAAGGGCACCAGCCCCACGGCCAGCAGCCCCAGCCCGGTCAGGGCCCCGAACACCGCCAGCAGCCGCGAGAGAGCCACCCAGCCCTGGTCCGCCAGCCACCCGCTGATGAGCCGCGCGCCCGCATCCCCCACCGCAGCCACCGCCACCACCAGCGCCGCCCCATACCCGCCCAGGCCCAGGTCTAAAGCGTGAGGGGCCAAGTGCACGTAGGGGACGAAGTAGCCGCCCCCGACTAGGGCTGTGCCCAGGGCGAACACCAAGAAGGCCCGGCGCGCGAAGAGGTCCAGGCCGAGGGCGGCTAAGGGCCCGCGGGGTGGGGCCGGGGGGTCGTCAGGGAGCACCAGGGGTCTCAGGAGGGCGCCACAGGGGGCGAGGTGGAGAGTGATGGCGCCGAGGAGGAGGAGGGCGCCCCGCCAGCCGAAAGAATCAAGGAGGAGCTGCAGGGTGGGCGCCAGCAGCAGCGAGGAGGCCCCGTTGCCCGTGAGGGCCAGCCCCACGGCCAGGACTCGACGGCGGGAGAAGTAACGGGACAGGGTCCCGAGCGCCGGGGCGAACACCAGCGCCCAGCCGGAGCCTGCGGACGGACGGCACCGGATGAGGACCGGGATTCAAGACGCGGGCTCAGGCGATCCCGGCCCCGCCCCTCCGAGGCCCCGCCCGTCACGAGAGGCCCCGCCCCTCGGGCCTCCAGCCCCCAAGAAGCGCGCCCCTCTCCAGCATCACCCCTTGGGGACTCGGTACCCCTCTCCCCTCACCGGCAAGGACGCCCAGGCCCAGGTAGAGGTGCAGCAGACTGCGGGCGAACGCCGAGAAGACGAAGCCCAGCGAGGTGAGGACGCCCCCGACCATCACCACGGGGCGCGCCCCCCAGCGGGTGCTCAGGGCGCTGCCCACTGGGCCTGGAAGGGGGCGGAGTCAACAGAAGACACGCCTCTGCGCCCCAAACTTGATCCAATACTTCTCCTTGGAGGCTGGCCAGGCCTAAAACGTCTCCCCCAACCTAAGAGCTCCTCCCCTTGACCTAGAGACCCTCCGTTTTCTGGGACTCGGTCCCACCGGGCGCCCTTTCCCAGGGAGTCCGGTCATCAGGTGGGTCATCCATCTCCGCCAATCCACCCCAGTTCCCGCCTCCCGCCTCGGGGCCCCCCTCACTGGCTGCCTGCTGCACCGCCAGGGCCAGGGCGCTGACCCACGCGGTGTCCTGAGTGCTTCGGTCAAAGTGCTCCGCGAGGTCAGGGAGAGCAAGGCCCAGCGAGCGTAACAGCCCGTAGGAGAGCCCATTCACCGCGAAGGCTGCGGCCGCCACCACCCAGCCCCAGCCCCCGTCCGGGGGTCCGGCCGGCTTGGGAGTCATCGCCGTCTGGGGAAGGGGGAACACACCACGTCTGTGCCTCCTCTAGGGTCCTGGGCATCCCTGAGATCCGGGTTCCCGTGGCTGGCCCGGGGTGGGCACGTCCCCGGGGCACGGTAGGGCGGGGCGGAAGGAGGGGGAGCTAGGCCTAGGGATACATCTCCAGGGTGCGCGCGAGCTCCCGGGCCCGGGTGACAGCCGGATCTCCCGGGCCTGGGACTCCCCCTCCCACACGCATCCCTTCCCCCTTACCCGACCTCTCCGGGCGGTGGGGGGAGGGGAAGGACAAGGAGCAGCTGGGCCAGGTGTCCTCCCCGCTTGCTGCGCGGGCGGGGCCCCCCCCGAGGGGAGTGAGCGCGGAGATGGAGCCCCACCTGGACCGGCTCTCTCGGTAAACAGAGATCGCCACTGGGGGCCTGAGCCACCTGGGACGCGGGGGTGCGGAGGGCGGGGAGCTGACACCGTCAGCCAATCGGCCGAGCTGCGGGTGAGGCCAGACTCTGAGTCCCACGGGGATTGAATTATACACACGCGCACACACACACACACACACACACACACAGCCCCCGCAGAAGGAGCGGCGGCGGGGGGGGGGGGGCGGGAATGCAGGCGGCCCCTCCCGGCTCAAGCGCACGCACCTGCCGCCTGCTGCTCGCGGAGGAGACGCGGGGATCACAATCCCCAGGAAACCCAGGGCCCGGAGGCAACAGTTGGAAAGAAGGGCGACCCCCCCCCCCCAAAGCCTGCCGCGAGGAGTACTTTTGTTCTCACGGAACTTTGCTGGGGGACCAGGTCATTCTCGGGTATCAAATCGCTGACCTCCACCCCGGGCTTGTTCCTTGCTCAGCAATAACCGGCCGTCCAGGGCAGACGGGGAAGAAGAGGGCTCCCTCCCTATGAGGAGCTGGGATGTGCCGGGCATCAACCCACGTCACCTGTTCCTGCCCACGAGGAACCCCTCAAGAAGGTGTCCTGCCCATTTTCCAGATGAAGTCACTAGGAATAGTGAGGTTAGATGCCTTGTCCCCAAAGCACCGAGGTTAAAGATGGTGAGGACATACGAATTTGGGTCTGTCCCTCTGCGGAAGATACAGGGAGACCAGACCCAGCACGGAAACAGAATGCCCCCCCCCCCCATCCCCAGAGGGAATGGCCTGGGCACAGTGTGATACCTCACTGGCCTGGAAGGATCCCTGGGATCGGAATCGCTGAACACTTAGATTCAGCGTTGTAGAACAAGGTGGGAAATCCAGGACCTGCACCCAGGCAGTGGCTTCTTGAAGAAGTTGATTTGAAAGCACCGTTTCCACATTCAGGAGGCTTTTCTTGAGCTGTTTGAGTAAGACTGTTTCAGGTTCAGCGATGACACAGTATCAGAGAATTTGACGGTGTGCGGCTGGGAGCCACGCGGTGGCAGTGTTTCCTCGTCCCTGAGAGCGCGTCTGCAAATCCGAGGAAAACAGCCCATTTCTCTCCTTTGGCGCTTAGGCCTTTCACCACGGAAGGAACACTCCCTCCCCATTACACACACAAGTCTCATGCCCAGCTTTTTCTCACTCCTAAATTTGTGCATCTGCCGTCCCCTCTCCCTGCAATGTCCTGGATGGGGAACAGGTGTCCTTGAAGGTAGCCGGTTCTGCCGAGAACGCCCTAGGAGAGTGGTCTCACTGGTTTCCCCCGCCTGGGCTGCTGTTGTGGGAGACACCCGGCAGGGGAAGCCGGCCAGTCCTCAGCCACCGGGCATGCAGAAGGAAGCCTACTTCCTGAGCTGGCAGCTGAGAACTCTGAAGCAAGTAGGCCCCCTCCCTACCTCCAACCCCCAAACAGATCACACCCACAGCCAAAGAGGAGACTGGACCCCCTGTGTCTGGGAGTTGTACAAAGTAACACTGGGCAGCTTCTTATGAACCCAGAGGGCATCCCAGAGCCTGGGACTGGGATGGTTGGTCATCAAAGGGCACGGTCCTCTATGCCTCGTGCTTCGTACTCAGCCAAAACGACCATTACGGTGCCAACACAGCAGTGAGGCTGGGAGAATGCATTCCCGAGCTCAACTCTCTGAGTTTCACTCCCAGCTGTCACTTATCCTCCGTAGGGTTGTGAGCAAATTACGTGCCTCACCTTCCTCATCTCTGAAATGGGCTCATAACAGCAGCACCACAAATGCGGGACCTAGCACAGGGCCTGCAATGTGGTGTGTGTCGCTCCCTTTTTTGGAATTGTTGGACGACCCGGCTGGACCCTCCAACGCCCCATCCTCCCCCCACATGGCCACTTCGATTACTGCCTTGAAGGCAAAGAACCACGTGGGTCTGGTGAGTTCCCAGTAGAACGAGGTGGAGTTAATTTTGTTTTCTTCTTTATGACGAGTGGCTTTCTGAGCGTTTTCCAAAGTTGGTGAGAAAATGCTAGCGTCCCTATGTGGGCTCCAAAAACAAAAAAGAAAGGCGTCAGAATAAGTTTTGTTCATTTGCTCCTTCAAACAAAGTATTTTTAGATGCCTCAACATTGCTGGAAACTATGCTCAGGGCTGAGGAAATAACTATGAATGATCCGCCTCTCCCCTCTGAGCCCCCACCATCAGATTAGGGGAAAGGTGAAATGCAGAGAGCCCCACACGAGGACGGGGACAGACACTGCTGCCTGGAAGAGCTGACTCATTCCGCTCGGGCCTGCTGGGAAGGCTTCACAGAAGAGGAGCCCTTTACGTGGGGTCTTGAAGGATGAGTAGGAGTTTGCCAGATGGTTGCGTGGGCAGGGGCATTCCAGGCAAAGGGAGAAGCTTATGGAAAATCACAAAGGCACCAACCAGCTTGACATACTCTTTATTGTTTGGGGTGCTACGAAGAGCAGCTCTGTGGGGACGAGATAGGGTATAGGAGGGTGGCATAGGGCAGAGGATCCCGTCGTCACGGGTGTTGAAGGCCAGGCTAAGGAATTTAGATGTTTCTCCAGAGTCTGATGGTTCTCAAAAATTTCCACTGATGTAGCGTTCACTAGTATTCCATAGTATTTGATGCTGAACACAGAGAGGAAGGATTCATACAGGTCAGCATGGGGCAGGGGCGGGGAGGGGTGGCGCAGGAGAGTCTGGGGTTAGACAGTTTTTCTCGATGTGAGAAATTTCTTTGAAACATCTTGTTTTACGTTGAAAATTCATCTGGAAGTTTGCATCCTACTTCATTCTACTTTCTAACCTTTTTTTTTTTTTTTAAGTTTAATTTATTTACATAATCTCTATATCCAACACGGGGCTCAAACTCATGACATGGAGATCGCGAGTCTCACGCACTTCCCGCGGAGCCAAGGGGGTGCCCCTCTACTTCATGATCTTTGACACGTAGGAAAATAATGTTTTAAATAACTACATAAATTATTTCCATTTTTCTGCCCAGGTCCCCACTGGCGGTGGGGGGGTGGAACTCCCCTGCGGGAAGTCATGCCCCATCCCTACCCACTGCCCCCCCTCATCCCTCTGGGAGCCCTCTCAGCCTGCAGGGACACCATCCATCTTTGCCTTCTGTCCCTCGTCTCCACATAGCACTGGAGGTGGGACCTTGCGGAACTGATCTCTGGGCAAAACTGGCTGAGACAGAATTGAGCTGGAGATTGGCAGACTGAGCAGACCCAGGGTCTGTGCTCCAGGGATGGGCCAGATCCTACGGAACTGTTTGGAGGCCCTGGACTGCTAGTGGCTACCCACCAGGAGAAAGCTCCAGAAGCAGATGCTGGACCAGCTCAGGTCTTTAGGGAGATCAAAAGAGAGGTCAAACTCTGTCCATAATTTGCTTTGGGGACCCGGGGATGTGCTAGTGTGTCGCTGTCTGTGAGCTCTAAAATTGCTTTGGGACTTTTTCTTGGGAGCCCCTGCAGGAGGTCCGGTCCTCAGCGGAGGAGGCCCGGCCATTCCTGGGGCCCACCTGCTAGGGGGTGGGAGGTGCACCCTCTGCAGAAGGTAGGTGGGAGGGAAGGGGAGAGGCAAGGGAAAAAGGCTCTACCTGAGGTACACAAAAATAGAAGGCTCTCCAGAATTTGGCCCAGCTGACCTTGGGCTTCTATGTGCCCAGTTAAGGGGCCTCTTAGCCCTCACCCCAAAGTCTCCTTCTTCTTCAGCTCACCCAGATACAAGGCTTTGGGAAGTCAGCAGAGACCTCCAGGGCCAGACCCTGGAAGAGTGGAAGGAAACAGGGCACAAAGGTCAGATGTGTGCTTTGGGGCCCGGGAAGCAGAGATGCTGAGATGCTCTGGGAGGGGGAGGGGATGGGGACGAGGCTTCGGGGGAAAGGAACCCACTCAGGGCAGTGGGGCTCACTGCGTGCAGGGAACAAGTCTGCCTGGGTGACCACATAGGAATGGAGATCCGGGCTGGGTCCCTTGAACAGTGGGGACTGGGACAGGGTGAGGAGTTGCTGAGTCTGCAGCTGGGGGAACCTGGTGACGGGATCACAGGGCTGAGGCTAGAGCTGGGCTGGAGCCAGGACATGGGTGCGGCTGCACCGGCCTGGGAGTCCGACCCCACTCCTTACTCCACACTTACTCCCTCTACCCAGTTTGCCTCCCGTGCCTCTTCCAGGCCCCCTGCCACCACCCCCACCTCCCGAGACCCCTCCCCAAGGTCTGCAGTCTGTGGCTGCTGGAACTCTCCCGACAGCCCAGTTTCCAAGGATGAGGATCAGGATGGCGGGAGCCCCCAGTGAAAGGCTCTGCGCCGGGGCCATGTGCCTAAATATCCAAACGTGTCTGATCTGGCATCTTCGGGGGACTTCGGCTAACGTCTGTGTCAAAATTCTGAATTATAGGCTGTGGGCACCAACTGTGACTTACTGAGGGACAGAAATGATGGATTCCAGAATGCTACGCAGTGTCAGAATTACCCAGAGGGCTGCAGAATGTGGGTCTGCCACTGCTGTCCCCAGCAGACGCTAGACGTCCCTTCCAGCTCGAAGCCACCACTGCGCCTGGAAACAGAGGCTCGGCGTGTTCTCTGCCCCACCCCCCACAATCTCCAGATTCAAGGCCAGGGTCGGGGTTCCTGACCGCCTGAACCCCAGGCAGGCACTCTCATCCTGGCTGGAAGGGACACCGGGGCAGAGCACCTGGGCTTTCAGTGTCCACAGATGGCTGGATTCTTCCTCCGTCAAAAGGAACCAGGGACATGTCAATCATATCTCAACAAAACACAGAACAAGTGTAGGTTCGCCTGCATTCTGTTTCCTCCCATTGTTCTGGACACACGCAGCCACCGCTGCATCCCCCCCCATCCAGTGTCTTCTCCAGCTCCCTGTGGGCCTCCTGACTTGATTTGAGAAGGGGGGGTTTCACGAGAAAGGGCAGGGGTGAGGCCTGTCATTTCTCCTCTGCTGTAAACCAACCTCTTAGCTACCCCTGCATTTGCTGGGCCCATTGTCTGCCTTCCCAGCCCCAGCCTGGGACCTCACCCTGGTCTCAGAGGACCCAGCCTCTTAGGGGACTCAGCTGACAACACCTGGACTGCCCTCGGGCTGTCGGGAACCCAGAATCTGCTTCCTAGCTGGGCACTGTCAAGTGGGACCAAAGCCAAGGTGGGAGGAGACACGGAGTCAAAGAACAGGTTTTCCCACCCCCGGGGATGTAATTTAGACTTCCGGATTGTGTCCTGTGCCGGGTGGAGTCTGGAAGGCCAAGTAAGGGCGAGGGAACCTGCTTTCTTCCCCCCTGGAAGAGCTCCTTGCATGCACACTGGGAGGGGTGGGTGGGCAAGTCCTAACACTGCTGGGAGGGTGTGCGGCCCCCAGAGTTCCAGAAGCCACACGACCTCTTAGTTTCTGTGCACAGGGTGGGAAAGACCTCCAAAAGAGCTCAGATGGTCGGCCCCAATCTCTGCCCCTCCCACACTCCACAGTCCTTGCCTCTGCAAAGCCCTTTCCAGCATCTCCCTCCTCCCAAAGCATTCTCAACCTGAGCAGTCAATCTCTCTCCCTAAGGGTCCCTTCCCTCTATCCTATCAGGCAACCAGCTTTACCCAATTTTCTTCCCTGAGCCTCAAGTCTGGTCTTATCTCTCTTGAATTACAATCAGAACCTCTGCAAGTGGGATGGATCCTAGCTTAAAGCACATTTGTGAGTCTAATAGCTTCTGTCTATTTGAAGATGCTGGCGGCTGGCCCAGAGGAAGGTCACACCTGAATGGGCCAACAGAGGTGAAGGGGGGTCTGGTCAGCCGGCTGTCTAGCAGATGCACCCTGATTTATGGGTTATGTCCCTACCCTGGACCCAGATATCTGGGAGGCGGAAAGTTGGTGCTGAGAGCTGAGGGGCAGAGGTTCTGGGGGACAGTGGCCAGCGGCTGCTGAGAGCAGTGAGCAGCAGTATGGGCTAAGACTGGGGCCCAAGCTCCATGGTACGTAAAGCCTGGCTGTTCTTGGGTGGCTCATGGCTTCTGGGTTTATTTTCATGTCGTCCTTGAGGAGAGCTGATTTATCCCCTGAGTATACAGGGCTTAGGGCTAGAAGCTTTCCAAGTGTTTACAGATAGCTTAAAGACCTAAGAAAAGTTTATTAAGTCTAAAATACAAAAAGAAGGGGCCCCTCAGGGGCTCAGTTGGTGAAGCACCTGCCTTGGGCTCAGGTCGTGATCCCGGGATCCCAAAATGGAGCCAGGAGTTGGGCTCCCTGCTCAGCAGGGAGTCTGCTTCTCCCTCCTCCTCTGCTCTCTCTCTCACTCAAAGAAAGAAAGAAAAACATTTAAAAATAAATAAAACACAAAAAGAAAACTATAAGCACCTAAACTGATAAATAAATGTGTGCAAAACATCACATTAGTCAATCACCTTCTTTGCTAAATTTCATATTCCTAAAATTTCACAACACTGGAAAACAATTTGTGGATAGGTTTTATTCACGTCCTAGAATTTCCTAAATATTCATGGGTTCAATCAGTTCCTTGTAGGCAATTTTTTTTTAAGATTTTATTTATTTGAGAGAGAGCACAAGTAGGCAGAGCAGCAGGCAGAGAAAGAGGAGGAAGCAGGTTCCCTGCTAAGCAGAGAGCCTGATGCAGGGCTCAATCCCAGGACCCTGGAATCATGACCTGAGCCGAAGGCAGAGGCTTTAACCTAATGAGCTACCCAGGCTCCCTCCTTGTAGGCAACTCTAAAAAAAAGAAAATCCTTTTTTTTTTTTTTAAAGATTTTATTTATTTATTTATTTATTTGACAGACAGAGATCACAAGTAGGCAGAGAGGCAGGCAGAGAGAGAGAGAGGAGGAAGCAGGCTCCCTGCCGAGCAGAGAGCTGGATGCAGGACTCGATCCCAGGACCCTGAGATCATGACCTGAGCCGAAGGCAGCGGCTTAACCCACTGAGCCACCCAGGCACCCAAAAAAAGAAAATCCTTTAAAAAATCTTAACAGCCAAAAAAAAAAAAAAAAATCTTAACAGCAAACGTATTTTGTAGGGAACATAGTGTATGTTAGCACACAGGATTCTGACAGGGACCAGGGACCCTGTAACCAGACTGCCCAGGTTTAAATTCTGGCTTTGCCACCTTCCAGCTGTATGACCTAGAACAAATTATTTCACCCACCTGTGCAAATAGCTACCTCCTCCCGAAAACAGGTGGTGGTAAGACAGCACCTACTTCGGAAAAGAAAAGGTGCCAGTGACGCTGATGGTGACAGCCAGGGAAGCTCCTGGTTGCTGCCAGCACAACTTTGTGGGACTGCTGTGGAAATTCAGTGGGTTAATATCTGTAACGCATCTGGAACAATTCCAAGTAAGACTGAAGCTCTATTTAAATTGTTTGTTTAAAAAAAAAAAAAGCAAACAAATGTGGGAGAGCTGTGGATTTCTCCCTGTTTGCTTATGTCTTTAAGAAAGTTCCGTCCCAGGGGCGCCTGGGTGGCTCAGCGGGTTGAGTGTCTGATTCTTGGATCTTGGAGTCATGGGATTAAGCCCCCCATCGGGCTCCACAATGAGCAGTCTGCTTGGGACCCTCTCTTTCCCCCAAATAAATTTATAAATCATCTTTAAAATATGAATAAGAAAAGGGAAACTTAAAATTACTAGAAAGATTTCCAGCAGAGAGCTCCCACAGCAGGAGCAAGCGTCCCCCACTCTGGGCATAACAGTGAGGCTGAGACCTGAGCTGGTCCCCCGCAAGGACTACGTGTGTAAACCGTGTGTCACCAAGCGGGTGTGGATCTGGCCAGGGTGGGTGGTTTCCCCTCAGAGGAGTGCAAGAGATGGGTTGAGTCCTCCCAGATCCCAAACAGATCAGGAGTTTGATTCATTGCCTGCCTTACCATAATTCTACAAAATGCACCATGTGGATGTGACCGTGTTGATACGGGCAGCTTCCAAGGGCCAGGCCAGGAAATGGGGTGACTCTCAAGCAGGAAGACACAGAGGGCATGTAACCCAGTCCTTCTTTGGCTTCACTTAATGTGATGGAGCAGACCTTACCTCGAAGAAAACAGACATCCTAAGAATCCAGGAAAAATCCTTTAGAGCAGCAGTGGAATGAGGACCGGGAAGGCAGGAGGGGGTTAATCCCAGGCCCAGCGGTTAATAGAGACCTGCTGGGCTCTCAGGACGGGCTGTGACTGGTGGTCGGTGAGGGACGCTGGGACTGGTCCCATGGGCCCTGCAGACCGGCTCCCTCCTACTCCCCGCTGCCCCCCCCCCACCCCCGCGCCGGCTCCGCAGGGCCCAGGGAAGCTGCGGCAGAGCAGAGCCGGACAGACGTGCTGCCCACGGAGGACAACCAGAAGCGGCCTAGTGTCACACACATCCGGTCCTCTCCGCCTTCCGGGGCGGCGCGACTCCTCTCCGGGCCCCGCGGTCAGAGGGTCGCGCACAGACTCCCGACCCGGGTCACTGCAGGCAGCCGCGGCCGCGCCCCGGAGGGCAGGTGGTGTCGGGCCCCGATTCTCGGGCGCAGCCTGCGGAAGGCGGTGGAGCCGGAGCTGCGCCCGCGGACCGGCTCACCGCACGGTCTCGCTCTCGCCCCGCAGCCGCTCCATCCCGCGGCAACGCCCGACCCCGCGGCCCCTCGCCGCAACCGAACAGCACGCGGAGGAGACGCGGCCAGAGCGGCCGGCTCGGGCCCTCGGACACCCGCAATCCCAGTAACTGGGGCACCGCCGGTCGTCTCCCCGGGCCCGCGGCCTCGGCCAGTAGAAGCCGGCGCGACGCCCGCAGCCCCAGTCCCGCGCCTTTTCCCTCTTCCCACCCGGAAAACAAGCTTTCACACAACCCCCCGCCCAGTGCCAGACCCTCGCGTACCATTGGCCAGAATGGAGTCTCGTGTCTACGCCTGAGCCAATCACCGGCAAAAGAGAGTGGGCGTGTCCTTCTATATTTAAACCAATCCTAACGGCGCTTGGCCGGGGAGGGGGCAGGGCTGCCCCGGACCTGCGTCCCTGAGCACGCGGGAAGAGGCCGCGGGGCATGCCTGGATGCCGGGCTGGGCCGGCGAGCGAGCCGCGCGGAGGACTGCGAGGCCCGCAGGCGCCAGCGCCCCTTTCCGGCCTGTCTCGGCTTCGGCCGCTTCCCAGCCGTGGGTGGGCTGTTGGTCTCTAGGGCGACCAAGGAGCGACAGATCCCCAGAAGGGGACCGCTGTGTGCCGGAGGCTGCAGCCTCCAGTCCCGGGCCGGCGGGGCAGCGGGGCCCTGAGGCCAGCGGGGCCCGGAGGCCAGCGGGGCCGGCTCCCTCCACATCCCGGACGGGACACCCCCACCCTGGCCTCTTCCTGGCCCCCGTGCTTCGCGACGGTCCTTGCCGGGCTGCCTGGGTGGCCCCTGGTGTCCTCCCCTCTGTGTCTGCGTCTGTCCTCCCCCGGGGACCGCGGCCATCCTGGATCAAGCTACAGCGACCCCATCGTACTAACCGCATCCGCAGCCGCCCTGTTCCCAAATAAGGCCGCAGTCACGGATGCGGGGGGGCTGGGACTTCAACACCTCCTGGGAGGACACAGTTCAGCCCTGAACAGGTGTGTGGGGCACCCTGGTCCCAGGATGACCTTTCTGCATCACCCAATCCACAGGTTTCCTGCAGCTTTTAACCAGACAGTCCTTCTAAGTAGGGTTGCCATGCGGGTTCCAACGAATCCAAAGCTACAAGGGCCACACCCTGTTCCACAGTCTCATCCCCTCCTCACCTAAGCCTCCTTGTTTCCAGAAACAACTTAGAAAAGCCGGCAGGATCACCGACGAGCAGTTCTATCTTTCTCAAACCCAAGTCCTTTATCAGAAGAGGGTCTCGGGTAGCTTCGAATGCAGAGGGTTTATTTGCAAAATCAGAGAGCCAGCACGGGCCAGCTCTTAAAATTAGGTAACAGACTTCTCTCAATCTCTCTCTCTCTCTCTTTTTAAAAAATATTATTTATTTATTTATTTATTCGTTTATTCATTCATTCATTCATTCATTCATTTGGGAGACAGAGGCTCCCCACTGAGCAGGGAGCCCAGGGTGGGAGCCCAGGGTGGGACTGGATCCTCGCACCCTGAGATCGTTGCCTGAGCCAAAATCAGATGCTCAGCCGACTGAGCCACCTAGACGCCCAGGAGCAGTCTTCTTTTGAAATATATTCTTGCCACTCAGAAGAAAGTTCAGGGTGCTGATTGTTATTGTTTTGCTTTGTGAAAACGTAGCTTTAACATAACACTTTTTTGTTCAGTCTTTGAGCTTTCTGATGCATCAGCTGTCCCAGATTAGTTGAGCTTCTCCTAGTCCCTACCCTACCTTCTGGACATTAATATTCTTAATATCCAGACCCTGTCACCAATCACACACACTCATCTAACCAAGCCCACCCCCAGGATTCCGACTTTTCGGAGCTGGGGCAGCCTCCTCTTTGTGGCCCCCATGACTCTGCCTCCCGCAACCAGGCTGTAGTTGATTTTGTCTTTGTTGTTGATGTGTCTGTGTGTGTGTGTGTGTGTGTGTGTGTGACAGTTACAGCATGACCTGATGCACTCATTCCAGACCTGGAGAACTTGTAAGAACTGGTGAAAATTTCTAATTAGTAATTTCAATATCATATATTTATTATTCTTAATTTAAAAAAATACACTTTAGTGGAACCTGGGTGGTTCAGTCCATTGAGTATCTGACTTCAGCTCAGGTCATGATCTTGGGGTCCTGGGATCAAGCCCTGTATTGGGCTCCCTGCTCAGTGGGGAGCTGCCTCTCTCCCTCCCCCTCCCCTAGCTTGTGTGCTCTCTCTCTCAATCTCAAACAAATAAATAAAATTTAGAAAGCACATGTTACGCAGTTAGAAAATCCAAGATATTAAATGAAACGTTTGCAAGCAGGCGATACCATTTGGAGCAGTCGATGAGGCCTCTCTGTCCCCAACATCAAGCCCCACTTAGCTACTCCCTCCTGAGTTGGGCAGATACGCACATAAACCAAGACAAAATTTCAGCTGGATTTCTGAATGTATTTGCAAAACTCATGATGGAAGCCACATTGTGAAGAGCAAGGTGACTGTAAATTTGCAAGAGGCAGGCTGTGGAGGAGAGAAAAGCTGTTTCGATTTCCAGCACTTTGACTTTCAGGATGAGCAGACCACAACAGCAGTGACACGGGCCACAGGGCTGACTGCGTCCAGAGAGAACGCCGGGACAGAGCCAGCCCCCCGGGGCTTGGAGATATGTGGTGCCACCTGGGGAGGGGGGACCTGCAAGGAAGCGGGGAGTCATTGCTGTGGGTCCTGTCCCAGGGATCTGAGCTCAGACCATTGATGGGGTCGGATTTCTGGGGACAGGAAGACTGAATGTGCATTGGGTTGGTGGTTCAGCAGGTCAGAGACAATCTGTGCTTATCAGATGAGAGGCTGGCAAAGGACCTCAGAGGGAAACGTTCCCCTCCCCCCACAGAGCCCCCCCACCAAAGTAGATGTGGCAGACGGTGTGTGCGGGCAAAGGGAGCTCAGGACAAACCCTGAGTCTCCCATCAGGACAGTTATCTAAAGATTTCTGCGTCCTTAAAGGAATTTGTGGGAGGCTAAGAGTGGCCAGCAGACCCAGGGGCCATAGGCTTTGGAGCTGGGAGAAACCAGGGTAGTGGGTGTGGACCAGCAGCCCAGGAACCTTGGCAGATCCCAGGGTGGGGTGTGGGCGCTTCAGGAGACCCCAGTGAGGACACTGTGAAGCCCCGCTCCAACAAGCTAGGGCCCCTGGACCCACAGGGGGAGAAGAGGGAAGGGAGAGAACCCAGAGTTCACCAAGCCGGAAAAGGAGGGAAGGCCACACGTGACTGGGGTGTGAGAACGGCCAGGTGACTGTCCCAGATCAGGGCCATGGCTGCTTGAAGAGAAGGCAGTCAAATCCCCTTATAGGGTTGGATCACACCATCTGCTTCTTGAGGCACCCTATCCTGGGTCCTGCAGTCTGTGTGGGCGGGAGGGGGACAGGCGGGTGTGGGGGCAGGTGGCGCCGCTCCCCTCCCCCCACCTCCATCTCCACGGGTGGCTGACACTTGGCACCACCGTCTGGGGCCGCTTCCTCTCCTCTCCCCCTTCCCCAGCTCCCGGAGTCCTCCTCTTGGGCCCCCCAGGGAGAAGGAGCAGGACTGGAAGGGGCCAGAGGCCATCTACCCTTCCTCCACCTTCTGCCTTTCCTGACCCTGAAGTCTCCGGACTGTGATGGCTCCAGATAAGTTTGCCCGGGTCCAGGGGAGCCACTCACCTTCCTCTCGCCAGTGCAAGTGCTTATTACAGAGCTCTTTCGTGACTGTGGCGCCTGACTCAGGGCTCTGCCTGGCACAGCCACCTCCCAGGCAGTGCACAAGATCCACGAGCCCTCACGGGCACCCCAACAGACTAGCAGGACAAGGCAGGAAGACACCCCCCCCCCACCACAGCCAGTGACCTCTGGGCTGGCTGTGCTGAGGGTTTGTAAAGAAAAGGATGAATGAATATCCTGAGGGTTTCCCAGTCTGGACACCTAATGCCCCAGGGGGACCAAGATGGGGGAGGGTGGGAGGGGCCAACCCTCCAGGAGCCGAGGCCCCTGCCCCTGCTTGGGCTCCTTGGTGACAGGCTCACGGGCAAGGGCTGTCAATTCTTTGAGTTGAGCAATGAGCTCTGGTTACAGCCCAGCTGCAATGCTGTGTGATCTCTGGAGAGTTGGTTAGCCTCTCTGAGCCTAGGCGTCCTCTTCTCAGAAAGGGGAATGATCAACCTTGAATGCACGCATCTCTCCTGTGTGTGGCCAGATCTCCTCCTGCCTCTCCTCCTTCCACCCCTCTTCAAAACCCGCTCATCTTTTGGGGGGCCTGGTTGGCTCCGTTGTTGAGCCCCTGACTCTTGACTTCTGCTCACGTCATGCTCTCAGGGTCCTGAGATCGAGCCCTCTGTAGGGCTCTGCACTCATCATGGAATATCATAGGGCTTAAGACTCTCTCCCTCTCCGTCTGCCCCTCCCCCCTAAAATAAAGAAATAAACCTAAAAAATAATAAAATCTGCTCAGATTTCAGATAT
This sequence comes from Mustela lutreola, assembly GCF_030435805.1. Lineage (NCBI taxonomy): Eukaryota > Metazoa > Chordata > Mammalia > Carnivora > Mustelidae > Mustela > Mustela lutreola. The sequence continues at coordinate 59,259,629 of NC_081304.1, read as the reverse complement.
CACTTAACATCGATTCTTCAATGTAGGCTGCTTCTTCCTCCACTCCTCCCCCTGCTCATGCTCTCGCTCTCTCTTTCTCTCCAATAAATAAACAAAATCTTCAAAAAAAAAAAAAAAGAAAAGAAAAGAATAACCTAGTTATTTTTAAGATCAAGGAAACTCAGCTGTACACACGGACCAGCTCCTAGATCTTCTGCATTTTTGTTTTGTTTGTTTAAATTAGTAACATTGGTGTAGGACAGCAAGGCTGAAAGACAGAGGACACCACGGAGATTTTCCCTTCCTTTTCTTGTCTACCCCTCAGTCCCCCCTGGAAGCCCAAGCACCATCCTTTCACATGTACTCCTCCTGGGAGACCCTATGCATCCACAAATGTATTCATTTATTTTTTTTACCCAAAGAGTAGCATGTTTCGTACACCGCTCCTACCTGGATTTTCCCATTTCACAACTTGGAAATCTTCCTCTGTCAAGCGGTTTCCTTTCTCACGGGCATGACATTCCACTTGACAGCTCTGCTGTCCCCGGGATTTACAACGTTTAGGTTGTAAATCGACTGGCTTGGGAAGGACACACCGTGTATCTGTGGGAGACATGAGCGGTGATTGTTTGCTGTTTCACGTTAACTGCTTTTGTCAAACTTTTCTAGAGGGGCTGTACCAACACTCCCAGCAGCTCTGTGGGCCAGTTACTGGTTCCCCCAAACCCCCACAGATATAGTGAGTTTAAAAAACCTTTTGGTCTCTGGGCGCTTGGGTGGCTCAGTGGGTTAAGAGTCTGCCTTCGGCTGGGACGCCTGGGTGGCTCAGTTGGTTAAGCAGCTGCCTTCGGCTCAGGTCATGATCCCAGCGTCCTGGGATCGAGTTCCACATCGGGCTCCCTGCTCCACAGGGAGCCTGCTTCTCCCTCTGACTCTGCCTTCCACTCTGTCTGCCTGTGCTCGCTCTCACTCTCTCTCTCTTACAAATAAATAAATAAAATCTTTAAAAAAAAAAAAAAAAAAAAAAGAGTCTGCCTTCGGCTGAGGTGGTGATCTCAGGGTCCTGGGATCGAGCCCTGGATCCCACTCCCCACTTCACTAGGATTCTGCTTTCCCCTCTCCCTCCTGCTCATGTGCTCACACTCTCTCTCAAATAAGTAACCTTAAAAAAAAAAAAAACTTTTTATTCTGTGACAGCTTGATAGAAAACGAGGGTCTTTCTATGTGTTTAAGAGCCATTTGCACTTTACTTATAGATTTTATTTATTTGGCAGAGAGACACACTGAGAGAGAGAACACGAGCTGGGGGAGTGGGAGAGGGAGAGGCAGGCTCCCTGCTGAGCAGGGACAGGGATGTGGGGCTTGATCCTGGGACCCTGGGATCATGACCTAAGCAGACCGCAGATGCTTAACCGACTGAGCCCCCCAGGCACCCACAGCGTCATACTTTTTAAAAGGCTCCTCACTCTGAGATTATGGGAGAATTATTCCCAGTTTTCTTTCAATGCTTCTATTATTTCCATTTTTACATTGACCTCTCGAGTCACCTGGAACTCATTTACGTTAAGGACCAAAAGAAAGATCTGATTCTCATTCTCCACGTGCCCGTCCACTTGCTAACACGTTACTTGTAGAATCTTCTTTCCTCTGTGGAGTAAACCACACTTTTATCACGTGCTGAGCCCCTGTATGTACCTGGGCTCTCCGTTCAGCTCTTTTGAACTGTCTCTGTTCACGTACCAGCTCCGCACTGGTTTAACTATTTCGGATAATCTACCCACATTACTTTCCATTCTAGAACTTGCCTCGTTCTAGATATCCTCACTTCTAAGGCAACTTCATACAATCCGTAAAATCGGCTTCTCCACTGCCATGTATATCCTCCTTTGACTGTCTGTACGCGATCTTCTCTGATGTGAAGTCTGTGCCGCTTTCCTGTCCCGTGGACGACCTTAGCAGATTGACCTGCTGCCGGTTTGCCATCCGTCTCCTCCGGCTTTTAGATTTTGTTGTCCTCGAGTTGCAAATAACTCTCCTTATAATTCTCCCATATCTATGTACGACTTGCTCATTAGGTAGGTGCTATATGGTAGGGAACAATCAAGAAACAGCTTTCTTTCTCTCCCTCCCTTACGACAGTCCAAACGCACACCTGCTTCAGTCTCTCTTCCCCGCACAGCTGGAGAGTGTCTTGGGTGTGCTTACAATTAAGCGGTCGTTTAAGTTTTGCTCACCGTCTCCTCTTCAGCTGTGACATGCCCAGGCCAGCCGGAACCCAAGCTGGGACTCCTAAGCATTGAGACCGTTCCCTACCCACCCCCAGCCCCGGCCCCGGTCCGCTCACTGGGGGCGGGGCAGTGGGGGCTGCGATGGGTGACATGGCTGTGCTGTCCCTGTTCTTCCTCCTCTTTCTCTCCCTGTCCCCTTGCTATGTTTCTCTTTGCTCCTCCAGGGCTGAAGTGAAGGAGGGAGAGAAATAAAGGGGAGGGGCCCGCGGTCATACCTGACTGGGACTGGCGCTGTTGTGGGCTCTGGATGATCTTTAAGGCGGGCTTCCAAACACTGGCTCTTCCGTGGGGTCTGCTGCTGGTGCCTCCAAGACCCCATGGTATGCGCCCGCACCAGCGGCCCTCAGGAGGAGGAGGCGGCCCTCCCTGGGACTGTCACCCCCAGCTCTGCCCACTCCTCCCCTGCAGGGTCATCCCTACAAGTCTCAAGCCTGAGCAGGAGCGTGTAAACCTGCACAGGCCCTTAAGCTTGTAGGCACCATTCCCTCGGCTGATGCCGGGGCCACTGCGGAAGCTCACTCCTTCCATGAAGCCCTCCCGGCTTGCAGGTTCTCTGACGTCCCTGCCCCCAGAGGCAGCCTAACCCCATGATACCCAAGGCAGCTCCAGTCCCGGATCTCTGCTTCCAGCCTGTTCCTGCCAAGAAAGGCATGTTGGCTCTCAAATTTCCCAGGACGCATCCAGAGTGTTCTCTTAACGTCTCCCAGGTACTACTCAGAGGGCACCTCAGGGTGGGCCTGGGAGTCCCTGGGGTTCAGCTGCCACTCAACCCGGTGGTAGGAAACGCCCAAGGGAAAAAAGCCAAGCCCAAAAGGTTCATATCGCAGGATTGCACTTATGTAACCTTGGCAAGGTGACAAGATTAGCCTGCCGAGAAAGGACCGTCACCCCCCAGGGTGGAGTCCTGCGGGAGCAGGACTCAGTTGCTCTGACCGAGCTGCAACCTGAATCCCGTCATAGCTGCTTCATCTGCACAGGTGGTAACATTTCTAGAACTCTCCACCAAAGATCAACAAATCAAAGAATGCATTTAAAACTGGAGAAACCGGGGCCCCTGGGGGGGGGGGGTGCTCAGTCAATTAAGCACCTGCCTTCAACTCAGGTCCTGATCCCCAGGGTCCTGGATCGAGTCCGCATCGGGCTCCCTGCCTTAGCCTGCTTCTCCCTCTCCCGATGGTGCTCCCCTTATTGTGCTCTTGCTCTATCTTTCTAATAAATAAAATATTAAAAAAATTAAAACAAAACTGGTGAAAACCCCTCGAAAGTCCTGTGGTTTGGTTAATAGTATTGTACCCATGTCAATATTCTGGTTTTGAGAATTCTACTACAGTCCCATAGGATGTCATCATCGGGGGAGGGGAGGAGGTACAAAAGAACTCTTTTTACTATTTTTGCAACTTTTCCTTTTTTCTTTTAAGATTTTATTTATTTATTCGACAGAGAGAGAGAACACACAAGGGGAAGCAGCAGGCAGAGGGAGAAGCAAACTCTGGGGCTCGATCCCAGGACCCTGAGACCATGACCTGAGCTGAAGGCAGAGGCTTAACCCACTGAGCCTCCCAGGTGCCCTATTTTTGCAACTTCTATGTGAATCTAAAATTATTTCAAAATAAAACTTTGACTCAAAAAAGAGAGAGAGAGAGAACCCTACTGGGGCTTGACTTGAAATGGCATTAAAATTACTGGGAGAACCAACGTTTTGATGAAACTGAGTCTTCCCACTCCAATGGCAGGCGTGACTGTCCATGCGTTTGGGTCTTGTTTTCTGTCCTTCAGTCAGTGTCAAGGTTTTCTTCAAAGACATCCAATGCCTATATTTCAGATTTTGAAACTATTATGGGTAAAATAGATTCCCATTTTCATGTTAATAGGTTCGTGTCATGGGACTGTTTTTTTCTGTACATTTGTTTTTCTGTTTTTCTTCTCAAAAACCATCACCCCAACGTGGTCCCTCCAGTCCAAAAACCAGATCTTCCTTCCACCTCCCTCTTATCCATGCTAATTACCTGCCTGTCCCTTTGCATTCCGCTCTCCCCAAAGTCCATACTCCCTACCTCAGCCATACTTTATGTTTATGGTATTTATTTCTGTTTTTAAAGATTTTATTTGTTTATTTGACAGAGATCACAAGTAGGCAGAGAGACAGGTAGTGACAGACAGAAGCAGGCTCCTCGCTGAGCAGAGAGCCCGATGGGGGGCTCGATCCCAGGAACCTGAGATCATGACCTGAGCCAAAGGCAGAGGCTTTAACCCACTGAGCCACCTGGGTGCCCTTGAAGTTACACTTCTTTCAAATGTAACTTCTGCCTCTAGTTTTCCATCAGTTCCACGGTGGTTTTTGCCTCAAGCCCCTGCTAGTCAGAATGGTTGGTTATACAGTAATCGCTAACCAACACACCTTACCAGATTTTCATGGCAGCTCTGGGCTCTGCCTTTCCTTATCACCCTAAGTGTACACAGCTCTTAACTGACAGAAAAGAATTGAACTCAAATGCTTGTAAAAAGGAAATGCTCCTTTCACAGTCACAGAGGACTGTCCAAGGCCTCACCCAGCCTTCTCCATTCTGCTGTGTTAAGATTGCTGAAAATCAGGCCATCTGAGCTACATAAGGTTTTGCAAAAGAGCATATAGTGTGAAAACCTAGAACAGGCAAAACCAATCAATAGCGAAAGAAAGCAGGTCATTCACTGGCTGCCTGGGGACAGGAAGCAGTAGACAACCAAGGTCGTAAGGCAACTTTGGGCAGATGGAAACGTTCTGTATCTAGATTGGGCGTGAGTTATTCACATTTGTCAAAAGTCATCTCTACTCTTTAAATGGGTATATTGTGCCTGGTGGCTCAGTTGGTTAAGCGGCTGCCTTTGGCTCTTGTCATGATCTTGGGGTCCTGGAATAGAGCCCCGCATCGGGCTCTCTGCTCAGCATGAGCCTGCTTCTCCCTCTCCCTCTTCCTGCCTCTCTGCCTACTTGTACTCTCTATCTCAGTGTCAAATTAAAAAAAAAAAAAAACATTTTTTTTAAAATGGGTATATTTATATTTATATTACATATTAATTTCTGTAGGAATTACATTGCAATAAAATTGTTTTTAAGATTTAAAAAAAAAAACTTACAATCCTCATGCACTGTTGGTGGGAACGCAAACTGGTGTAGCCACTCTGGAAAATAGTAAGAATGTTCCACAAAAAATGAAACAGAACTACCACGTGATCTGGCCACGCCATTTTCAGGGCATGCAGGCAAAGGAAATGAAAACAGAGTATCAAAGAGTACTTGCCTTTCCATATCCCTTGTAAGCACTAATTCACAGCAACCAAGATGTGGAAACAGTTGATATGTCCCGCAGTGGACACCTGGATAAGGGTGTGTGCTGTGTACACAAAACAGCCGTGTCCAGCCACGAGAAGGAGGGGAATTCTACGCTTTGCAACAATAGGGAGGGACCTTGAGGGCATCGTGCCGAGTGGATGAGCCAGAGAAAGACAAATACTGCACTGTAGGATTTATATGTGAATCGGAAAAAAGAAATAAGTCAAATTCATAGAAAGAGAGAGTAGGTTGGTAGGGCCGGGGAGTGAGATCGGGAGAGGCGGGTGAAGGGATGCCAGCTTGCGGCTGCTGGTTGAATGAGGTCTGATGATGTTACGGTGACGACAGGTGACATATCGTATAACTGGAATTTACCAAGGGAGCAGAACTTACGTGTTCACACGCGCACAAGAGACAAACATGTGAGGTTATTAACTGGATGGGGGACCCCTTCCCAGGGTGTATGTTTACCAAATCACAATGATGGACACCTCAAATGTCTTACAGTTTTATATGTCATGACACCTCGATGCACCAGGTTAAAAAGGCAAAACCTTGAAGAACTCTAGAGAGTCTTTTGAACGCCAAGGAGAACATCGTGGTGGCAGCAGCCCAACCTCCACAGGCTTGGTCCTCTCCCCACCGCCTGGTAAGGGTCTCAGGGAAGGCCCCTCCCCCTCCCTGCGTCTGGACCGGGAGGTCTGCAGGAGGCACCCCCGCGGCGCTAGCTGGCCCTGCCCAGGCTGGTCTCGCACACCCAGCGGAAGACCCTCTGGCAGGTGTTGTCGTTCCACTTGCCGTCGTCGACTTCGAAGTGTGCGCAGTCCTCGCCCCCGCCCAGCCCGTGCCCATCCCAGTTGTCTGGCTGGTCTGGCTTCCAGTTCCTGCGGGGAGAGGACCGCAACCTGCTGGGACGGTCCGAGGGCACCCCGGGGAGGTGTGGGGGAACCCGGGAATGAGGGGCTGAGAGCCAGACCCTGCAGGAGCAAGAGCTCCAGGCAGGAGAAGGGCACGGGCAGCCAGGGCGTGCTTACTTGAAGTTGGTCTCGTAGTCCGTCCCGTCCACCCATTTCCAGGCTCCGTCAGCGTCAGTGAGGCCCATCCACGTTTGTGAGCTGATGTGCTCCTGCACAAAAGTCTGGGGCGACAGAAGGCCAAGGGTGAGGTCTCCCCAGCCCAGCCAGCTCCTTGCGCTTGACATGTCCCCTCCATCTGCTGAGGCTGGGGCTGTTTCCTCCAATAACCCGAGATGAATCCTCCGAGGGTGGCTCAGCCAACTGTGTGTGTGTGGGGGGGGGGGGGGGCGGGGACGTGGATGTCAAGCCCCCCAGGTGATTCCGCCCTGCAGCGAGGTTGAGAACCGCTTCCTTAAATGGGACACGTCCTGGGACCCTCGCCCCTGCGGAGCTCACCTGCTCGGCTCTGGAGTTGACGACCACCAGGTGTGCGCTCTCCTGCCGGCAGTACAGGTTCGCATCTGCCCACGTCTTCTCGGAGGAGCCGGAGAACCAGTAGCAGCTGCCCTCGTGCTCCAGCCAGTTAGGGGGGCAGCAGGTATTTTGAGACCCTGCAGGGCCAGGGCAAGGGAGGGTCTGAGACACAGCGCCCGCGCCCGGAGGGAGGAACAGGAGATGGGGCCCAGCCCACGCGCACCCCCTCACACCCCTCACCGTTGCTCTTGAGAGCGACGATCTGGCAAGTCAGGGATCTCAGGTCTCTGGCCAGCCGCTGCACCAGAAGGAGTGTATCGGAATGACCTGGGACACACACAGGTGCACGGTGGGGGCGGTGCCTGGGGCTCAGCTAGTCCCTGGTAGCCCGATGGCCCTGCCCCGGTCCGCCCCAGAACCCCCTCCACCCACCCCACCCCGTGCCCTCCCAGCACAACACACCCCGTCCTGGTGGAGGGGAGCTGCCCCCCCCCCAGAGGGGAGCGGTGTTGGGGTTGCTGACCTGCTTTGAGCTCCTGCTGATCCTTCTCGAGCTTGCTCTCCAGGGAAAACACCTTGTCATTCAAGCTACGGGCTGGAGGGGCAGGCACTCAGGACCCTGCAGCTGCCCCCACCCCAGTCTCCACCCCCGGAGCCCCAGGGTCCTGAAGGAGCTCACCTGCCTGCACCTCCTGCTTCTGATTTTCCACCTCGGCTTTCAGAGATGTTATCACTTCTTGCATTTTGCCTCCTGCAGGACAGGGGGACTTGGTGGGCCTCCAGATTCAGCGCCGCCTCCCCTACAGCCCCCGTGTCCCAAGCCGCTTCTGTGCGGGGCTCACCCTGGGATCTCAGCGCCTGGACCTCGGCCTCAGTGTTTGCAGTGAAGTTGCTGAAAGTTGCTCTCAGGGTCGCCAGGTCCCTCCGAAACCTGGAATCTGAGCAGGGAGGGGACAAGCAGGGCTGAGATTTACGGCCCCTCTGAGAGCTGGCGCTGAGCCCCCCACGTGACATGGCTTGACTCCCTGCGTCCTCCCATGACCCAACTGGAGGGGACAGGTGGTATCCTTATCCAGAATCCCAGAGCAGGAAACAAAGTTCAGAGAGGCCAGGTCATTTGGCTAGGTTATCCAGCCCATAAGTGCAGAGCCAGCAGCCACCCGACAGGCCACTGTCCCTCCCGGCCACCCACATGCCCCAGCGCCCCGGGCGTTCTCTCTTCCCTCCCCACCCTGCGACCCTCACTCTGGGATCCCAGCACACAGATGCCGACGAGCAGGAGGAGGCTGAGGCCCAGGGAGCACAGCAGAAGCCGAGGGCCAGGGCACAGCTGCTTCAGGAAGGGCCGAGGCAGAGGCAGCCCTGTGAGAGGAGAGGGCATCAGGGCAGGAGACTGGGGAGAGGAGAGAGCCCCAGGGACCTGTCAGAGAGGGGGGTGGTGCAGGCAAAGCTGGTGGGAGGCTGTCCCAGGGTGCTGTGGGGCAGAGGACACCCAGGCCTCTGGCCCTTCCTGGACCAGCACAAGTCCTCAGTCACACGGGCCCCTCACGCCCGCAGGGACACTCGTACACAAGGACCCACAGATGGGGGATGATGGTGACACTCAAGGTCCCATCACAGTTGGGGGAGGGGACAGAAGGACCCAGACCGAGCTGGGGCAGCCAGGCCTTCAAAGGCTTAACTCACCTGCACGGTCAGGGTCACAGGTGAGGTTTCCTTCCAAACCTGGATGCTCTTCCCCAGAGTATAAGAACCCAGGCCCCCTGTGGCTCTCCCTGTCCCTGTCCCTGTCTTTCTCAGGACCTTGAATCCTCTTCACCCTGGGGCTCCCTAGGCTGGGGCCGGGCCCCCTCCAATAGGAGACCCTCCAACTGCGCACAGTAGAGGCACAGATGAGACATCACAGCAGGAATCCTCTGCACGATGGGGGGCAGTTTAAGGCGGGAACATTTTCCCCTTCCACTTACCATTTCCAGGCCCCTGGCTCTGCTTCTCGCACTCCGAGTGCTGAAATTTTTCATACTGCGTCGACATGCTGGGATTGAGACTGCGGCCGGCAGAGCCGAAAGGCAGGGCCAGGGGCCAGGCAGAGGCAGAGGCCGGACCTGCGGGGGAGGCTGCGGGATTCGGAGTTGAGGTTCGGACGGAGCCAAAGAGGAGCCCAGGGTGGAGAGAGGCTTGGAGGTGGTTCTGGGTGTACCGGTGAGGTTGGGAGTGGGGTCAGAGCCAGGCACGGGGCAGGGGGGGCGGGTCGAGCAGGGGACTGAAGGTGCAGGTAAAACCTCCGGTCCTGGCCCTGGGGTGTGCCGGGGGCTCCTGTGGGAGCCGTGGGTGTGCTGGGCAAGGCCTAGCACCGAAACCAGAACCAGAGTCTAGGGTCAACTTCAGGTTTGGGCTGCTGCCAAGATTCAAGCTGACTCCGGGCTCAGAGCTGTGGTTGGGCTTAAGGGGGAACTGCGTGAGTATCAGGGTCAGGGCTCCAGCCGAGGTGGGGCTGGAACAAGGCTGAGTCCACGTCCCGGCCTGTGAGCAAGGCTAGGCCGCCCTGTTCCAAGCCCAGTGCAGGGAAAGGAGGGGAGGGTGGCATCGCACTTGGCCATTCAGGCCCCGAGCTGCCCCTTACCTCTCCTCTGATTCGGTCCCACCTGAGACCCACAGTCCCCGCTCTCAGCTCTCCCGACACCCTCCCTGTCCCCTGGGAGTCCCCGAAGCTCCCAGCCCCGTTACCTGTGGAATGTCTGAAGCCTGCGATTTGGGGGTTCCTCTTGCAGCAGTGACCCAAGTTGGAAAAACACAAAATCCTGGAGAGTGGAGGTGGTGGTGGAGTGAGGGAGGAGTCCTCTAAGGGACCTGAGCCCAGCAGGCTGTAAGCTGTGTTCTGGAGTGTCCCAGTCTTCAGGCAGCGAGCGGAGGAAGGATTGGAGGGGAACTCAGGGAGATTGCGTGAGGTGAGAGGTAGATATGGGGCAGCTTTGGCTCTCCTCCTCCGGGGTGTATCTACTCCCTTTCCGCTCCTCTGGAGCCCCCTGACTTCCTCATTTTTACCATTCGGGAGAAGGGAGCCAGGCGAGAGAGACCAGAGGTGCAGTCGGCCTATCTCCCCTGCCCACACCCCTTTCACTTCCTGCCTTCAAGTTCCCAGAACTGTGTCCCCAGCACCACACAGCTGGGTCCGGAGGAGCCCATTTCTCAGCTCTTGCCCAGTCCCACTGAGTTCTGGCTCAGGATCTTCCCCGGGGGCCTCGGCTGCTGTGCTCTGAGCAGGAGGGAAGAAGAGAGGCCAGAGTGGGGTTTCCTGGCTGGGAAAGGGAGGGGGCACCCAGGAAAGGAAAAAGGTACTGATCAAAAACTGACTAACAGAGATGGGGCCAGACCCGTGCTAGACATTCAGCATTCGGTTCCCAAAAGAATCTTGTGAGGCACAGTGGCCCGGGGTGAGGCTTGGACCCGGGCTGTGGGCTGCTCGAGGTCTTGCTGAGCACAAGGGCTGGAATTCAACCCCGGCGCTCCCTGACACCCTGGGCTGCCGCTCTGTACACGAACCATCTTCAAGAAAGGGGCTCAGTCCACTACCATGACCTGCAAATCTCATGAAGGGGGCTGCCCCGACTTCACACTCACAATCTTCTCCATAGGAAGGAGCTTTAGTGTCTTAAAAGGTAGAGAAGGGGGGTGCCTTGGTGGCTCGGTGGGTTGAGCCCCTGCCTTCGGCTCAGGTCATGATCTCAGGGTCCTGGGATCAATCCCCACATCGGGCTCTCTGCTCAGCGGGGAGCCTGCTTCCCCCTCTTTCTCTCTGCCTGCCTCTCTGCCTACTTGTGATCTCTCTCTCTCTCTCTGTCAAATAAATAAATAAAATCTTTTTAAAAAGAAAAAGGTAGAGAAGGGAAGCAAATGCACCTTACACTACATTTTCTATATAAGTGGGATTGTGCTCTACTTGCTTTTTTTTTTTAAGATGTTATTTATTTATTTGAGAAAGAGCAGGAGCAGGGGGAGGGGCAGGAGGAGAAGCAGACTCCCCGCCGAGCAGGGAGCCCAACCTAGGACTCCATCTGGGGGAGGCCCCAGGGTCGTGACCTGAGCTGATGGCAGACGCTTCACCGACTGAGCTGCCCGGGTGCCCCTACTTGCTTTTTATTATCTGGTATTCGGGTCGGTATTTGTCACAGGCTGGGTTTTTGGAAGCTAAGGCTGAGACTGAATTTGGAGGACAAGCCATGTTTTTAGGGACCGACACCTGAGAGAGGAAGGGGGAAGAAGGAGGAGGGACAAAGGGAGAAGGTGCACAGCTCCGCAGCCAACACAGCAGGCACTCTGGGCAATCAATCTGGCCATCTGTCCCAGCTGTCGGCACCGGGCTGAGCCGGGACCTTCACACCCCACCTGGCTCAGGCACCAGGGGCCCAGGTCACCCCAGCAGGGGCCTGACCTCGGGGGAGGCGGTTGTCTGCACAGGTCGCACTCCCTGCAACTGGGCCCCCAGTCCTTCCTGGAAGGAAGCAGAGGCTGGTGGGCAGGAGGATGTAGGGAGCTCATATCTGTGTCTCCGACAGCGGTGCATTGTACCCGTGCACTCATCGGGACAGACTTCACATCCGCACATTGTTGGATCTGTCCCACAGAGAACATTCGCCCCGGTCTTCACACGTGCGTTTACTCATCCATTCCAAAAGCACTTCCTGAGCGTCTCCAATATGCCAGGCGCCCTCCTTCCAAGACGCATACTTCAGAAGGGAACAGACTGACAGAAAAGGCCAGGCCCTCCCAGAATTTACATCCTGGCAGGTGACAGATAAAATAAATGAGTGCAATCTGTATAATGTCACACAGTAGACATTGGAAGTGTCACATGGTGACATATGGAAGAAAATACAGCTGGGAAGTGAGGTGGGATCTGTTTTTAACAAGGCCATCAAGAGTGAGGTATCAGGGTCAGCCTTACTGGGAAGGTGATGTCCGAGCAAAAGTCACAAGGAGGTGAGGGAGCGAGTCGTGAGGAGCTCCGGGAGGAAGATGATTCGAGACAGAAGGCACAGCCAGTGCAAAGGGCCTGGGGTGGTAGAATGTCTAGCGTGTATAAGGATCATCCCTTTGCCAGAGATGCCAGAGATTTTATTGGAGAAGTGAGCTAGAATGGCAAGGAGAGATGATCATGGGGGAAACACGGAGCAGCAGTTCTCCAGGGCCCTCAGACTATTGTTTAGGATCTGTTTTTACTCCGAGTTAGAGGGGCAGACTGTGGAGGGGATCGGGGCAGAGGAGGGAATGAACGAGATGAGGGTGGAAACTGAGAGTTCCAGTAAGGAGCTATTATATCCGAGTGACAGATATGCCCGGGGACAGACGCACACACACACACACACACACACACACACACAGAGTTCTCCTTCCAGTCCCCCCAAAAAAGTAAACTTGGAGCATTTTCCATAAATTGCTGACTCCTTAGGAAATAAAACAGCTTTATCCCTGACTTTTGCAATGCCAACGCCTAAAGATAAGTCACAGCCTTTTGCGCACATGATCCTTGTGAGGACAGTGCTGTTTTGTCTTCAGCAGCTGACGGATAAAACACTTGATCACTGCGCAGTTTTCCTCAGAACACCTCCTGTGCCCCCCCACCCCCACCCCGCTAAGCCTGTCCTCCCAAAGGCTGATTGCCTTACGGCTACTTTGCCAATAACCTTCTTTGCTCTCCTAAGTGCTTTTGCCTCTGAGACTTCTTTCTTGGTGGACGAGTACGGCTTCCCTGTGGAGCCTTAGCCCTCTCCCAGCCCCTCAGCTGGGCAGGATCCTTTTACCTGGTGCAGGGACTGCGATTTGCCACCCACCATTTCATGATCACGCCGGGGAGCTCTGCAGCTCCCCAGACAGCCTCCCGGGCCGCAGGCTCCGTCCTCTCCCCTCCCCATTGCCAAGCAGCACAACCATGTCCCTCCTTAGCCAGCATCCATCAGTCCCCTCCAAGGCTCACTTACCTCCACCCCCTACCTACTGGTGGTTTTGAGGAGCCCAAATCAGGCAGGAATCAAGAGGCATCTTCAAATTGCCACAGGACCAAGGCTGCTTTCCCTGGTTGCGGGGGGTGGGGGGGTCCTTTCCTTGGGCACTAGGACTCCTAAAGTCCAATGATCCCATGGCACAGATGGAGGGCAAACACTCCAACAGTGGACTGTCGGGCATCGGTGAGAGGAGATGCCACCCTCCCCAGTCCCTTGGCTGGGAGGTGGGGAAGACGGAACCATACTGGCCACAGACTGAAGGGGTCTCACCGCTCCCCCACCCCCCGCGGCCCAGGCAGGAGAGGTCAGGGAAAGGTAAGTAAACCAATACACTTACCCCATTTCCAGCCCCCAGACCCAGAGATGTGATGAGTGGTCTTTTCAGACCAATTTCTCTGCATATTTGTACACCGGTCGGGCTATGCCCACTGATGGGGCAGGTCGCTGTTTTCCTTTTACCGAAATTTTTCTCCACGGCATGCGTCTGCCTAAAAATGGGTCTCGAGGGTTTTCCCACGCCACGGCTCATGGCCATCTGTTTAATGGGGCTCCGGAGCGTACAGGTGCCAAACCGCCGTGCATTTTGGGGACGCGGCGTCCCTGGCTTTTGTAAGTAATGTTGAAGCGGACAGGCTCCTATTTGCCTGTTTGCACTAAGAACACATAATTGCTCTTGGTTAGATATCCAGAAGCAAAATGAGCAGAAACATCGACCTTAAAATCTAAAAGTGGACAGACACTGCCAAGGCACACTCAAAAGACATTACCAATTCACCTTCTCTCCACCCAATTTCACTTATCCACACCTTTGCCGACCAACCTGTACATTTTCGCCGACGTGATGTTCAAGAAGTTCCTTCTGTCTTATCTCAGTTAGTACCGACACAATGGCTGGTTTGAAAGAAACAAAGTTTTGAATTGTATTTTAAGTTTAGAAACTGTCTGAGGCGCTTTTATTTAATTAAAGTTCGTTATGAGCACCCACACCTGGGAGACAAATGTGTTATAGCTCTTCTAAAGCAGGACCTGCGGGGCACCTGGGGGCCTCAGTATGTTGAGTGTCTGCTTTCGACTCAGGTCATGATCCCAGTGTCCTGGGATCGAGCCCCTCGTTAGGGTCCCCGCTCAGCAGACAGTCTGCTTCTCCCTCTCCCTCTGCCCTTTCTCCTGCTTGTGCATGCTTTCTCTCTCTCAAATAAAATCTCAAAAAAAAAAAAAAAAAACCCAAACAAACCAGTAAGTACACGTCAAGAAAATGACGGTTTCCCACATTGTCAACGCACTATGACTTCCCTCCATTACTGAAATATTTCTCACAAACCTTGATGCTCACACAAACAGAAAGATGGACACCTTCTATAGGAGAAGGCGGCCTCTGACCACAATGATTTGACCAGAGGATCCTTATCTTCTCATCCCTTTATGTTAAATGACTAAAAAGCCACAGAAAAGAAGCCCATCACAATAAAATGCAAAGCAGGGCTGATTTTAATCTCACATGGAGACACTTGCTGTGACCTGCATGTCCCCAGATAATTGTTTCTTTAGCGCCATGCGTTGTACGTACCCAGATTCTCAGAGCACAGCACTGATGACCCAGCACCACTGTTTTGGGTCTGAAGGGATGGGCTTTCTACCATCTTTGCTTCAAGTGGATTCCCTTTATAAAGGAAGGCTTCTCCTTTCCTCAAAGATGGGAGCTTGCCTTATTCTGTTTCCATAGAAGAGGTGAATTTCTCTTCAATGAATGGTGCTTTGTCAGTTTCCTTCCGTTTCCATAAGCTTTCTAGCCCCACAGTTTGGATGTACTCCTTTAGCTACACAATCACCCATCACTTATTTCCCTGCATTTCACTATTTCTCCTAAGTGATACCCATTCCACACCCTTCGTGCTTTTTATCTGAAGGTCTCTTCTGTCACGTTTCACTTGCTCTATTTCTATTAGCATTTGTCCAGACTGTATTTCCCTGTCTTGGTTCAGCACGTTTGTGTTGCTTTGTTTTAAACACAAGATCATGAAAAAAAAAAAAAAATATATATATATATATATATATATGGTCGTGGCTTATAAACAGCATGTCACTGGATTTCTCTAACCCAATGTAAGAGTTTCCATCATTTGTTGGAATTAAACCCGTTCGTATTTATTGTGATGATTGATATGTTTGAATTCTATCCTGCCATTTGATATCACATTTTTCAGTCTACCATATTTTCTTTTTTTTTTTTTAAGATTTTATTTATTTATTTGAGATACTGTGTGTGTGTGTGTGTGAGAGAGAGAGAGAGAGAGAACAAGCAGGGGGAGGGGCAGAGAGAGAGACGCATGCTCCCCACTGAGCAGGGAGCCCAGTATAGGACTCGATTCCAGGACTCCGGGATCATGACCTATGCTGAAGGCAGACGCTTAACCCACTGAGCCACCCAGGTGCCCCTACATTCTTTTTTTTTTTTTTTTTTAAGATTTTTATTTATTTATTTGACAGACAGAGATCACAAGTAGGCAGAGAGACAGGCAGAGAGAGGGGGGGAAGCAAGCTCCCCGCTGAGCAGAGAGCCCGACATAGGGCTCGATCCCAGGACCCTGGGATCATGACCTGAGCCGAAGGCAGAGGCTTTAACCCACTGAGCCACCCAGGTGCCCCCCTACATTCATTTTTAATAGACATGTTTAATCTCAAGCCTATCTTTTATTTTTTCCTGTCAATTTCTTTTTTTTCTCACATTTGCTGTGTGAGATTCCAATTTTTTACATTCTCTTCAATTTTGTTCCAGTATTCTTTTTAAGATTTTATTTTTAAGTAATCTCTTCACCCAACATGGAGCGCTAATTCACGAGGGCGAGATTAAGGGTCGTGTGCTCCCGAGACGGAGCCAGCAGGGCGCCTCTGCTCCGATATTTTTTAATGATTAATGTTTACATTTAAATAATTAATCCATCTGGAGTCTATCATTTCTGGGTAGTGTGAGATGGAACTCTGGCTTGGTTTCATGCCAAACGAAAAACTTATTTATAAACTATATTCTGTTTTGTGTTTTCTCCCAACAGATTGAAATAAGATTTCTGTTAAGTTCCTAACTCTATTCATATGTATTTCTGGGCTGGGAGTCTGTGCCACCAATGCAGTTTTTCTTCTTGTGCTCATACCACACAGATTTGATTTCAGCAGATTTAGAATAAGTTATCTGAAAGGGATCTCTCTGCAACCCCCACCCCAAACCACATTTTCACACAAAGCTCACAGGTGTCTGCTCTTGGCCCTAACTTTGTTTTTCCAGGTCCCAGCGCCCCCATTCTCGGAAAGGAGACCCCAGCTGCAAGAAATACCCTTCTCTAGTCTGACCATGGCCCACATCCTGGCCAAGCATAGACCCCTTTCCCACATCCCCCACCATGGGCACAGTTGCAACTCTCTCGAGTCTTTAGAATCCCCTTAAAATGCCCAGCCAGACCAGATCTCAGAGCTGACATTTCTCTCAACATCTGGCCCCTCTCCTCCCTTGGAAACAGAGTCAACTCGTACTACTCCTTAGTCTAATCTTGATGCAATTCCTTGCTGCCCACATCATGGGCCAACCCAACATTATCTCTCACAATTTTTTAACCATAAAATTTTATACACGGTTAGGCTTGTATTCCTCTCTGTGAATATTAATGTTATTTTCTTCTGCCCCCTCCATCGTTGGCATTCAGGTCAAAATTGTATTATGTTTATCTATCACTTCTCTAATAGACATTTCTAGACCACCCCACCCAGCCACAATGGGTTGGACAGAAGACACGGTGTTTTCAATTACATATGCAACTCCCACCAGATAGACCTGATCATGTAGCACAAAACAAACCTGAACAGACTTAAGCAAGTTGAAATTTTACCACAAAGGTCCTCAGATCGTAATGGAGTTAAGCCAGAAAACAATCAGATAGAAAACCGAAAGATCATTTAAAATCTCCAACTCCGGGGTGCCTGGGTGGCTCAGTGGGTTAAAGCCTCTGCCTTCGACTCATGTCATGATCCCAGGGTCCTGGGATCGAGCCCCATGTCGGGCTCTCTGCTCCGCAGGGAGCCTGCTTCCTCCCCCCTCTCTCTCTCTCTGCCTGCCTCTCTGCTTACTTGTGATTTCTCTCTCTTTGTCAAATAAATAAAAATTTAAAAAAAAAATCTCCAACACTGAAAAAAATGACACAATGCTTTCCTAAAGAATCCAAGGGTCAAAGACAAAGTCTCCAGAGACATTAGAAACTATTTTAAACTGAATTATGACTAAAATACAACAAATCAGAATTTGTGGGACGCAGCTGAAGAAATGCTTGGAGAGAATTTTGTAACATAAAATGCTTATGTATGAAAAGAAAAACGGTCCTGGGGTGCCCAGCTGGCTCAGGAAATACAACTCGTGACTCCTGATCTCGGGTTTGTGAGTTCGAGCTCTGCATCGGATACAGAGATTACTTAAAAGTCAAATCTTTTTTTGGGGGGGGGGCGCCTGGGTGGCTCAGTGGGTTAAGCCGCTGCCTTCGGCTCAGGTCATGATCTCAGGGTCCTGGGATCAAGTCCCGCATCGGGCTCTCTTCTCCGCAGGGAGCCTGCTTCCCTATTTCTCTCTCTCTCTGGCTGCCTCTCCGTCTACTTGTGATTTCTCTCTGTCAAATTAATAAATAAAATCATTTTTAAAAAAGTCAAATCTTTTTTAAAAAAGAAGAAAGGTTTCAAGTCAACAACTTAACATCCCACTTTAAGAAATTAGGAAAAGGAGAAAACAAACCGAAAGCAAGAAGAAGAAAAGAAACACAGAGAAGAGCAAAAATCAATCAAAATTTTGTTCTGAAAACAGAAAAAGAGAAAATCAATGAAACCAAAAGTCGGTTCTTTGAAAGGATCAGTATAATTGATAAGCCTCCAGCAGGCCTGACAAAGAAAAAAAAGAAAAAAAAAAAAAAAAACAGGGAAAAAACAGAAATTACTAACACCAGGAATGAAAGAGGGAAAGTCCCTTAGACTCTGAAGATATTAAAACGATAATAAAGGATACTTCTGGAAAAGTCTATGCACAAAATTTTAGTGACTTCAGTGAAATGGGCAATTCTCCTAAGACCACAAACTACCCAAACTTACCTAAGATAAAATAAATCAACTGAGAAGTTCTATAACCCTTAATAAAGACACCAGATTCATAGTTCAAAGTCTTCCCAAGAAGAAACCTCTGGCCTAGACAGCTTACCTAGAGTATCCTACCAAACGCTGCAAGAAGAAACAACCACCAATTCTACGAATCCCATCCAGAAAGTAGAAGTGGGGGAAACACTCCCTAATTCATTTTATCAGGCCCGGGCGTTTTCCCTGCTGCCGAAACCAAAGATAAGAAAAGTGAACCACAGGTCTGCATCTCTCGGGACCTCAGAGACTCAAAAGATCAGGACTCAGAAGAGTCATGAGTTGGGGCACCTGGGTGGCTCAGTGGGTTAAGCCTCTGCCTTCGGCTCAGGTCATGATCTCAGGGTCCTGGGACCGAGCCCCACATCGGGCTCCCTGCTCAGCGGGGAGCCTGCTTCCCCCTCTCTCTCTGCCTGCTTCTCTGCCTACCTGTGATCTCCCTCTGTCAAATAAATAAAAATCCTTAAAACAAACAAACAACAACAACAAAAAAAAAAAGTGTCATGAGTTACAACCAAGGGAAGCTCTCCCCGGGATTCGAGGCTCAGAATTCAGAACTCGATCGACGCCATCTGCCCCAGCAGCGATCTCAGAAGAAAGTCCACAGCACCGGACCCATCATCCAGAATAGGCACAAGACAAAAAGGAGACCCATTCCCATTTTTTGTTGTTGTTGTTTTTGACTCTCTGCAAACAAGGAATAGAAGGGAATTTCCTCGCCCTGGTTAAGGATGACTGATGCGTCTTTCCACTGTTATAGGACAAGCTCTCCTGGATGTTTCTGCCCCATACATTTAGCTCTAAGATGGGGCTTAACTCTGGGTCTCCAAGTCCAGGCTGGACTCGAGCGAAGCTTTATGTACGGGCCTCGGGGTCTGCAAGGATGGGGAGGGGGCAGACACCGCCTGGCCTGGGCTTGGATCCCGTCCAGGTCTGTACGCTTGTCCTTCTTGGCTGGCACCTGTGTCCCATGGGAGCCACAGGGACATGCTGCAACAGGACGCACAGACAGCAGGAGCTCCTTGGGACTGCCTCACTCGACCCCCAACGGCCGCCGGGTACAAGACTAGCCATACTCCAGATCCCTTGTTCCTGGCACGCTGTAGGGGCTGGGCTCATGACCCGACCACCCCCATGGGCGCAGGACCCTGCCCGACGTTATGTGGACACACTTCCTAATGGGTCCCTCTCACGGCAGCCTCCCCTCGGGGCCAGCTTTGGCCGCACCCTTGGGTGACTTCCTCCTCTTCCTCCTCCCGCTTCCCCATTCCCTAATCCTAAGTTTTCCTAGGAACACTGTCTCAACACACCACATGCGGTCTCGGGGCCACCGCAGACGATCTAGGACAGGAGTCATAGGCGGCCCTGGTCCCCCTTCCTCTTTCTTTCCTCTTCTCCTCTCAGAGCTCAAGAGCTGGGGCGAAGGACAGAGGAGTTCAAGGACAGGGCAGTGATCTGGTGTCGCGGTGGCCGGTGGCCAAGACGCTCTTCACAGCAGCGTCTAACACGGCTTTTCGTGGGGTCTGAGGGTGGTGTCCCTGAGATTCTGAGGGGACCCTCTGCACCAGAGCAGTCCCTCACGAGGAAGACGGGTGATGTGGCTCCAACGGCTGCCATCGGCTCCCGCCCCAGGGAGCAGCTGCCTCCCCAGGGTCTCCTTCGGCCTCCCTCTGCCCCAGCTTCTCCCGGGCGGGGTCCTCCCTGCATGGCTGCTGGAGTCCACCAGGCTCTCAACCTTGTCCCCGCCAATAACCAAGGGCAGCCTGACCCAATCCCGCCCGGGGCAGCTCCAGCTGGTTCTTTGCCTGCAGAGAGCTCCTGGCAGGGGTGAGTCTCTTTCTCCATGATCGCCCTCGAGACTCCTGGAGACACATCCACAGCCTCCCCGAGAGCTCCTCCCCTCGCCGACGCCCCAGCTCTCCTGTGGTTCCCTTGGGACTCCGGCGTCTGGCTAATGGCATGTGCAGAAGCATTTCCCTGCTCCAGATGCAGGCAGAAAAGACCCCCGGTGCAAGCCCTGCCCAGAGGCATTGGGCTCCTCTCCGCTGGAAAGGCCTGACATGATCAACGATCCCTCTCAGCTTTGGGAATGCCGCCAAATTTCTATAAAAACAGGAAAAGTGTCGCTTAATCTCTCATGTGGCTGTGTCACTTTTCTCACTTCCTTAATCGGGCTTTGCCAAGATTTTATTCTTTTCACATGAGTGTTTGGGTAAACAGATTTTTTTTTTTTTTTTTTTTTTTTTTTTTGCTAAGAGGGTAGAAAAGACAAGCTACAGACTTGGAGAAAATATTTACAGGCCACACACCCAACAAAAGACCAGAATACGTAAAGAATTCTCCGAACCCCACTCAGTGAGGAGATGATGCGTGGAGGCTCTAACGTCTTGTCCCGTCGCATTCACTCACTGATTTGCTCCCAGAAGACGCTCAGATATAGGTATTGAAAGAAATTATTCAAACGGCCCAAAAATACTTTCTAAGCCTTTCGAATAAATTCATGCAACTACAATTATACAATGAGATATATTTTTTAAAAAAGAATTCTCAAAATCCGACAGTAGAAAACCCCAAGAATCCAATTAGAAAAATGGGCCAAAAAACCCACAAAGAGACATTTCCCCTAAAGAGGATATGCAGATGGGAAATGAGCATGTGACAGGGCACCCTGTGCCATCAGCCATCCAGGAAACACAAGAAGCCACAGCGATGAACCACCACACACTTACCAGAATTTTAAAAATGAATGGTAGCAGCCAAACGCAGGGGAGGCTCTGGACAAAGGGATCGTTCACGTGCTGGTGGTCGAGCGGGACAGAAAATGGGGTGACCACTCGGGAAAGCAGTTGGGCACTTTCTTCTGGAACTCAACATGCAACCCACCTTGTGACCTTGCATATTCATCCCAGAAAAATGAAAATTTGTGTAGACATAAAAATCTGTGCATGAGGGGCACCGGGAGTGGGGGGCTCAGTCGTTAGGCGTCTACCTTCAGCTCAAGTCATGGTCCCAGGGTCCTGAGATTGAGCCCTGCATCGGGCTCCAGCTCAATGGGGAGCCTGCTTCCCTCTCTCCCTCTGCCTTCTGCTCTCTGTCTCTCTCTCTCTCTCTGTCAAATAGATAGATAAAATCTTTTTTAAAGAAGCTTAATTTTTAAAGTATTTATTTATTTTAGAGAGCGAGCTGGGGGAGGGGCAGAGAGATGGGGAGAGAAGCAGACTCCCCACTGAGCAGGGAGCCCCACTTCCCAAGGCTCAATCCCAAGACCTCAAGATCATGACCAGAGGCAAAATCAAGAGCCAGACGCTTAACCAACTGAGCCACCCAGGCGCCCCAAAAGCTTAATTCTTAAAATGGGTTTTAGCTTTACCCATTCTGCCAGTCTGGGGAATCTTCTAATATTTTATATTAATTCCCTCCCCTTACTATATTTTGGGTTATATTGTAATTGACTTTTTCCGATTTTTTAAGTTGAATATTTGGTTTACTTTCAGTGTTTAGTTTTCAGCTATGAAAACATGAGGTTGGGCGCACCTGGGTGGCTCAATCAGGAAAGCATCTGTCTTCAGCTCTGGTCATGATCCCAGGGTTCTAGGACCCTCGTTGGGTTCCCTGCTGAGCAGGGTGTCTGCTTCTCCCTCTCCCTCTGTCACTGCCCCTGACTCGCGCTCACTCACTAGCTCTCTCTCAAATAAATGAATAAGATATTTTTTAAAAATGAGGTTGTACATGTTCCTCTGGGCCAGGCTTTTGCTGTGTCCTATAGGTTTTGACATGTTTCTTTCTTTTCTAGAAAATTTTCACTTTGAATCATGGTGATAATAGGATAGCAGCTCTTCATTTACAAACAGCTAAGCTGTCGTGGTTCTCTTTTTGCTATTTATATGCAATTTTAATTTTAATAAGAGAATGCAAACTTAGAAAAAACATCTCTCCTGGGGCACCTGGGTGGCTCAGTGAGTTGGGCCTCTGCCTTCGGCTGAGGTCATGATCCAGGGTCCGGGAATCGAGCCTCATATCAGGCTCTCTGCTCGGCAGGGAGCCTGCTTCCCCCTCTCTGCCTGCCTCTGCCTACTTGTGATCTCTGTTGAATAAATAAATAAAATCTTTTTTTTTTTAAATCTCTCCTTTTGGGGGGTGCCTGGGGGCTCAGTCAGTGAAGCGTGTGACTCTTGATCTTGGAGTTGTGAGTCTGAGCACACTCTGCTGGGCACAGAGATTACTTTTAAAAAACTGACTTTAAAATAATTAACTTTAGGGGCGCCTGGGTGGCTCAGAGGGTTAAAGCCTCTGCCTTCGGCTCAGGTCATGATCCCAGGGTCCCGGGATCAAGCCCTACATCAGGCTCTCTCCTTGGTGGGGAGCCTGCATCTTCCTCTCTCTCTCTGCCTGCCTCTCTGCCTACTTGTGATCTCTCTCTGTCAAATAAATAAATAAAATCTTTAAAAAAATTAACTTTAAATTTTAAAAAAACTTTAAAAATTAAAAAAAAATTTTATCTCTCCTTTTGGCATGTGTTCAGGTCTTTCTCTGATAGATTGCTGTGGCAAAATTGCCTCTAAAAGCACAGTATAAGCAAGTTTTGTTTTTGCTTATTATTATTCTAGGAAGCCGTTGGCGCCGCTACACTTTCATTCCCCACATCTCTCAGACACGGTTCTACTTATGAGAGTTCTGCTCACAACTGGAACGCGCTCGGGTTTACTCTCTCCACGATGAGTCATCCTAATAACTCAAAAGAACAGAAGATTCTGTGTGTGGCCATTTCTGTTTTATTTTTGTCTTTCTTTACTTTCCCGTCTTGCCTTTAATATAAAGGTGACTTTGATAGCCCTGATGAGCCAATATTGACTCTTTGTTTTTTATTTTTTGTTTTTTAGATTTTATTTATTTATTTGACAGACAGACATCACAAGCAGGCAGAGAGGCAGAGAGAGAGAGGGGAGGAAGCAGGCTCCCCACTGAGCAGAGAACCCGATGTGGGACTCGATCCCAGGACCCTGAGATCATGATCTGAGCCGAAGGCAGAGGCCTAACCCATTGAGCCACCCAGGCGCCCCTCTTTTTTTGTTTTAAAGAAATCTTCACCGTCTCGAACTCAAGACCCCGAGATCAAGAGTCACATGCTCTACCGCGTGAGCCAGGGGGAGGCCCCTTGATATCTTGTTATTAACTAAAGTCTGTAGTTTGCTTTATGGGTCACTGTGAGAGAGAGCACAAGCAGGGGGAGCCGCAGAGGGAGAAGCAGGCTCCTGGCTGAGTTGCGAGCCCCATGTGAGACTCGATCCCAGGACCCCAAGGTCATGACCTGAGCTGAAGGCAGATGCTTTACCAACTTAGCCCCCCTGGCACCCCAATCCTGTGGGTTTTGACTCATGTGTAATGACATGTATCCATTAGTAGAGTATCCTATAGGACAGTTTCACTCCCTAAAAATCCTCCGAGTGCCACATACTCATCCCTCCCTTTCTCGCTCGGAATGCCCTGGACCCACTCATCTGTTTCCCGAGTTTCAACTTTTCCAGAATGTCATAGTGTCGTAATCCTAGAGAATGTAGTAGACTTTTCACATTGGCTTTCCTCACTCAGCAAGACTTAGCACTTACTTCTAATGTGATCATTTAAAAGTTATATTTTCAGGGCACCTGGGTGGCTCAGTTGGTGAAGGGTCTGGTCTGCCCTCTCCTCAGGTCATGATCCTGGGGTCCTGGGATCGAGCCCCATATCGGGCTCCCGCTCAGTGGAAAGCCTGCTTCTCCCTCTCTCCCCACTCCCCCTGCTTGTGTTCCCTCTCTCTCTCTCTCTGTCTCTGTCAAATAAATACATAAAATCTTTAAATAAATAAATAAATAAATAAATAAATGTTACATTTTCAATTCATAATATGAGGTAGGGCTTAAAAAGATTTCAGTTTGAGCATAAAAGCCTAAAATCCAAGATCGGAGGGAAATACAGAACAGCAATGTGAGGTCAGTGGTGTGACTCAGTCACAGAGTTTTTGAAGGGGAAATTTTCCGGGGGGCGCGGGGGATCGGAGCGGCAGGGAAGGTGGCCCAGCCGGCGCATTTCCAGCAAGCGGGAGCACAACCCTCCCGGCAGCCCAAGGGACCAACCACGTGCCTCTCAGCCACAGTCCTGAACTTTGGTGAATTATGAAAACAAAAGTGATTTTGACTACACTCAGCTCTGGTGACCAGCGTCCCCTCTTTCACACCGCCCCCTCGGTCAGGTGGGCTGTTTGGGTCAGGCTAGCAAGTTAGGCGGGAAATCCATTTGGTGTGAGTGCGAGGGACATGGGCTGTGGTCTGCAATCGTGCCGCATCCTCTGGACCCGTCCACCAGCAACGGCTTTCAAGGGACCTTCTCTCACCGGCCGTGCAGACTCCCTGGGCGGCGGGGGGACCCCAAGTGCTCTGAAACACCTGACAGCAGCAAGAAAGGGGAAGCCACAATGACCCTTCTCTTTTCTCTCTAGAAGGTCCCCCGACATCTCCACCACATGCAGAAGCGAACAGAAAAAAGTGTAGGGAAAACGCATCTTTGAGGTGTGTTGGACGATTGTTACAAACGTCCCATCGTTTTTCAGGACTGTGATGTTCGTGGTAGCGTTCAGCTTTCTGAAGTTGGGGGGGTCCGACTTAAGTAAATATTAGCTGTGATGCTTTTGTATTCACAGTGGGGTTTTTTTTTTTTAAGATTTATTCATGTATTTGGGAGAGGGAGAGAAGGCAAGGGGGAGGGGCGGAAGGAGAGAGAATGTTAAAGCAGACTCCCCCGCTGAGCACAGAGCCGACCCGGGACTCATTCCCACGACCTTGAGAGCATGACCTGAGCCAAAACCACGTGTCACACACTTAACCGACTGTGTCACCCAGACGTCTCCATAATGCTATTTTTCTAAGGCAGGCTCCTCAAAACTATGTATGCTTTGGGCCCCATAAACCTCCTGTTCATTCGCTCACAGGTTTTCTCCAGGAAAGAGGAGCAGCTCAGATCCTGGGTAGACGACAGGGTCAAGCCAGCCAGAGCAGATACAGATCCTAAACTAGGATTTAAATGAAAATTGTTGCAGACTGAATTAGAAGATCGTGCCCATCAACAGGAAAGAAAGTTACTAAGTAATACAATGGCTCCCTAAGAGATACCCATTGGCAGGCATTATTTAGAAATTCTGATGTCTACGCAGGGAGACACAACAAAATGACCAGAGAGGGCTTCTCTGAGCAGCAGGGGCGCAGCATCCAGCCCCCTGAGACTTCCAGCTCTACCTGTGCTCACCCGGACAAGTGTCTGAAGATGTCCTGGAGAACTTTGCAAGTAAATGCCAGGAAGTGTCCTCGCGAGGACAGAAGCAGCAATCGCTGGAAACAGGACGTGTGAAAACAAGCAAGTGGCAGCTCGCCGTGGGCCCCGGCGGGTGTCTGAATTAAGTGTGGCCATGTCAGGTCCGTACTTGGGAAGTCTCTAGCACTGGGACAAAACTTGCTGGGGACAGCGGAGGTTGGATGGATGCCTGCAGGCC
This sequence comes from Mustela lutreola, assembly GCF_030435805.1. Lineage (NCBI taxonomy): Eukaryota > Metazoa > Chordata > Mammalia > Carnivora > Mustelidae > Mustela > Mustela lutreola. The sequence goes on along the minus strand of NC_081304.1, from coordinate 59,233,941 downwards.
CAGGGGGAGTAGGAGGAAAACCCTTCCCAGGGAAATATGTTATGTTGCCTCCACACCGGGAACCCAGGAAATGTCCTGATGGGACACCTGGGAGGGGTGATTTTAATGGATCAACGGACCGGGACCACAGGGCACATCGGTAGTTGGTCAGACAGGATTCTGGAGTGGGGGGTGTTCGGGGAGGAGATGAGCGTTGGAACTAGCAGAGCAGATTGGCCGGGCCAGCTCCGTTGGCTAAAGCCCAGACAGGAGCAAGAAGACTGACCCTCCCAGGAGTAAGAGAGAGTCCTTCCCACCTGACCCCTTCACGCTGGGACATGGGCTGTCTTCCTGGCTTGGGCTGCCGCGGAAACACCGCTCTTCCTGGGTCTGGCTTGCTGCCTTCACAGGAGCTACACCTGTACTCTCCTGGGTCTCAGGCTTTGGACTCAGACTGGAACTGGGGTCACCAGCTCTTGGAGGTGTCCTGCTTGCCCGCGCCCCTGCAGAACCTGGGACTTGCCACCCTCCATAACCGCGGAGCCCACTCCTTGTTAAAGATCTCTTTAATAATCGCACATACACAGACAGATCGTGCTGGTTCTTTGGAGGGCCCTGACTAAGCCAATGGCCATGAAATAGTTAAGTCTGGGAGAAGCAGGAGGGTGAGGAGCATCCTGTATGAGAGAGAAGCATTTTTTAACTAATAAGATCTATTACTTTTGCAGCAAAAATAAAACAACACTAATTGTTTAAAGAACCTCTTAGTATCGGCTTCAGAATGATTTTGGGAAGTGACGTTTAGAGGTGGAAGCGGCATGACAACCTGTGCTGGAGAAAGGTCTAGATCTCTTAGGGGTCCAGAAGAGGTGATCCCACCACAGACAGGATACAGCATCTCACCAAACCCCGTTCCCTTAGTGAGCATCTTCTGCAGCCTCCTGTCAGCCAGGCCACAGCCCCTGGGGTTAGGGGGAGCCTCACTGTTCCCCAAGACTTCTTCTGTGGGAGACCCCATGGGGCTGGGGGTAGCGGCTTCCCATGGCAGCCCCCACCTGCTGGCCCAGATGAGCATCTCTGCTCCAAACTCCCCTCCCCTCCCTGACCCATGTCCCTTGGCATGGGGTCTCGAGGAGCAGCTGTCTAGGACAGAATCTGTCCCCCCTCTTCTGCGCTCCCCACACCTCCCAGTTGCAAACGCCCAGTCCACAAAACCTTAAGTCTGAGCGCCTTCTTTCCCTACTCCATGGAGCAGGCTGAGGATTATAATGATGACGGTGACTTGGCCGAAGGAGGCAGGACCTCAGTGTCTCCAGGGGTCTGGGATGCTTACAGCCCCCCCTCCGATCCGTCTCGACCCCTCCCCTCTATTTTTCCTTTCTTTAAAATCCCCACTCTGGCTGCAGAGAGCTGGGGGCGGGGCAGGGGGCGGGGCGGACCCCTAGGCCGTAATGTTTCGCCTCATCTCGCACACCCAGCGCTGCACCTGCTTGCAGAAGTTGTCGTTCCAGCGGCCGTTGGTCCGGAGTTCCGCGCAGTCTTCGCCTCCACCCACCTCGTGCCCCTGCCAGTCATCGGGCTGAGTGGCCGCCCAGTTCCTAGGAAGGCAGGACGGAGCTCAAGCTCCCAGCCCTACCCCTGCCACCCCCACCTCAGAAAAGCACAGCGGAGGAGGAGGGGTTCAGGGAGCAGACGCAGCAGCCTAGGAGGGAGAGGGTTGGGGAGCCTCATGGGGGGGGTGGCAGTGTCTTGGGATGAAAGACCAGGGGGCTGGCCCCAGGCCAAACCAACAAGACAGAAGGAGGCCACTCACTTGTAGCTCTGCTCATAGTCGGTGCCGTCCACCCATTTCCAGGAGCCGTCGCTGTCCGTGAGACCTATCCAGGCATCGAAGGGGTTCGTGTGTTGCATAATGAACTTCTGCAAAACAGGCGGGGAGGAAGGTTCTGGTACAAAGAATGTCCATGCAGGCAGCAGCTACGGCTGCCTCCGCCTTGTCGAGCTCCCTCTTCCCCTAGCCGAAGAGTCCGCTCCCGACACAACTATTCTTGCTTTTTCTCCTGGAACTGGAGCGACTGCTGAGTGGAACTGGGTGGGGCCACGCCTCGTGCTAGGTGCTTTCGGAAGGTTATCTTTTTCAATCCTTCCAGAGCTCTCTACATTGGGTGGTCTGGCGATTCGCACTTCACCAAAGCAGTTGGTCAAGCCCAGGAATCCCAGTACCGGGGTTCATGACCGCTGTCCCCTGACCTGGCACCCCACCTCATTCCCAGCGCAGAGCTGCTACACCGGACTCCCATCTTCTGGCATCTTCTGCCCATGACCTCAAACTCTTGGAGTCCTGACTCTGGCCCCTGCTGCTCCCACGAACTCCAGAACCCATTGTGGATCTCAGCTTCGCTCACCTCTCAAGGGCAGGTGCCCCTGGTCTGGCTTCTCTGGGTAGCTGTGCTCTCTGGAGTTTTGCCGGGCGGGGGCTTCCAAGCTTGGACCCGCTGCCCAGAGCCCCATTATGACTTGGCTACATTGGGGTCCACAGTCTGCTGGCAATGTGCAAGGACAGTGTGGTGGTGGCGGAGGAGATCTCTGAGACACCCCCCAGGACTCATGCACACACCCCCAAGGACAACACACCCCCATGTGGCTTTCTCTTACAGAAGGGACTGAAGTCCCAGGGTGTGGGAGGGTAGCAGTGGGAGGGTATAGAGGAAACCATGCTTGGCTTGACTAACATACACGCCAAGCCCTTCCCTTGGACGGCATGTACAGGGTCTGCAGTCCCATTTGGGGGGAAATTTCCCAATTCCATTCACTTCCTAGAGATCCAATCATGATCCCGGACAACCTCACCGGAGCACAGGTGTGGCAGTACCCTCGAATTCTAGAATCCTGCCAACAGGACAGTGTTTTGTGCCCAAAGAGCGACCCTCAGAGTCTGGCAGGCCTGGCTCAAAAATTCAGAGGACTCAACAGAGCCGGAGGGAGAATGCCAGAGACCAGATATTCTATTTGCTGCCACCTGCTGCCCCCACCCCCTCTTCCCATCACCCCTGCAGCTGAAGAGCTGAACAGAGTACAAATCACCAAACTTCCGGGGGCTATCCAGCTCTCTGTGGTGAAGACAGAGGTGGGGGGATCAAATAGTGCCAGGTATCGGAGAAGATGGCCCTGGAGAATTCATCTTTCCCATTCCTGGGTAAGTAACAGGCAAGAAAGAATTGTGCCCATTTATAAAATGGTGGCATGGCGAGGGCAGGGATGATCAGGAAACTTACACAAAATCAAAGAGGAGACGGATGATAGAAAATATCAAAGAAGACATCCAAGAAGAAAGAGAACACAATGATAAGGGAAGGGAAGCAAAACCCAAGAGAAAGATTTGAGCCACGCGAAAAAGCCCAGGGACTCAGCAGAAAGCAGAGTCTGGGGTGTGCACGACAGGCTGGAGGACAGGACTACAGCACAGAGGGACAGAGAAAGAAGCGCAGGCTGGTGGCTGTGGACAGGCCATGGCAGAACAACGTCTGGATGACCCATTCATCCAAGAGACCGCACAAGAGAAAAATGTTCAAGTATTTAAAATTATATTTGAGGGGCGCCTGGGTGGCTCAGTGGGTTAAAGCCTCTGCCTTCGGCTCAGGTCATGATCTCAGAGTCCTGGGATCGAGCCCTGCATCGGGCTCTCCACTCAGCAGGGAGCCTGCTTCCTCCTCTCTCTCTGCCTGCCTCTCTGCCTGCTTGTGATCTCTCTCTCTGTCAAATAAATAAATAAATTCTTTAAAAAATAAAATAAGTAAAATTATATTTGAGAATTTAGAAAACCTACATTTACGAATTTAGAGGATACTTCTGGCCCTGGAGGGAAACCGCAGAGAGAAGGTGCAACACGGAGATATATCTGGGCGAGGCTAATGAGATTCAGAGACAGAAAAGACTCCAACTACTCGGGCAAAATGCTTGCGGAATCTCAGAGAAGAGAAGGAGGCATGATAAACTTCAAAGTTGCTAAGAGACTAGATCTTCATTGCTTTCTGCACTAAAAAAGTAAGAATTCTGAGATGGGCTAAGGGTGTTAGCGGATGGTGCTGGAGTGATTCTGTTGCAACACGAGTATCAAACCAACACACTGTTCCCTTGAACTTCCGTGTTCTATGTCAGTCACATCTACGTTTTTTAAAAAAAAACAAGGCTGGCGCCTGGCTGGCTCAGTCACTAAAGCGAGCCACTCTTGATCTCAGGGTCATGAGTTCCAGCCCAGACTGGGCCTGGAGCCACCTTACCAACAAACAAAAAGCAGGAGACCCATGAAGAACACACGAGGACTGGTTTCCTCATCTTTCGTACGGAAAATTGTATGAACTGTTCGATTTTCGGAAGCCAATACATTTCAGCCCATCCTTTAAAATGATCGAAGTAATCGCTAGTATGGCCCAAAACAAGCTACATCTAGTTCAACATACCGTAGGGGAGAAAACAAAAAGAACACATCTCACACAGCAAAGGCGAGAAAAGAAAAGAATATAGACAGGGGGAAAAAAAAGAAGAAGAAAAAGACAGGCTGGAGATGAAACATGCCTGTTAAAAACGAATGCAAATGAGAGACACATCTATTAAAAGAGAAGAGGCTTCGGTTTTTAAAAAATCAGAAACCAAACGTATTCACAACCCGTAGGAGAAATCACGCGCGCGTGCACACACACACACACACACACACACACACAGTTTCCTTGGTCCCCTCATGTCTCTCTCCCTCGAAGGGGAAAGCGTGGCCGCCCCCGTGGGGCCATGAGGGTTACGGGTTATTTTACGAAAGTGCCTGGCACAGAGCAAAGCCTCAGCCACTGTTACCATCACATCCTCCTTTTCTGAAAAAATGCCCCCTGTTATCCTAACAGCTAGGCTGTCCCCTGTGAACTCTGCTGTTCAGGCTTGTGGCCGGTGGTGGCCGTGGGCAGGGGAGACCTGGAACGCTTTGGAGGGACCCAGTAATCCGAGGTAGGCGTGTCCCTGGGAATCCAGCCCACTGCGTCCCTTGCTTCCAGGGGCCACTCGCCCACATCCAGCACGAAGGGACTGAGCTCTCCACCCAAGCCCACGGCCCTGCAGCTCGTTGCTTCTGGAATTCTGACCCCCCCCCCCACGCCATCCCCGCCTGCCTCAGGTCACCTGCTCACCTGGCTCCTGCCCCTTTGCCCTGAGCTCTTGGCCTTAACAATATCCCACATGCTAGAGTCAGCCGAGGCTTCACCATGAACTCCCGACTATCCCTTTGGTTAGAGACCGGGAAGAAAGCAGCCTGAGCCCAGCCCACCTGCTCCTCCCGGGAGTTGATGACCACCAGGTGCGCGCTCTCCAGCCGGCAGTACCGTTCCGCATCGGCCCACGTCTTCCCGGAGTGGGAGAACCAGTAGCAGCTGCCCTCGTACTCCAGCCAGTTGACGGGGCAGCACTGTGTGCCTGGCGGACAGGGGGCGGGGACAGGGAGGTGAGACGCAGTGGCGGAGGGCGCAGGCGTGCTGCGGCGTGGGTCCCCTCCGTCCCTACCGTTGCTGCGCAGGAAGGCCATCTGACAGGTGAGGATGCGGAGGTCCACCGGGAAGTGCTTCACGTGCAGCAGCAGGGCAGCGTGATCTAGGGCACAGCACGGTGGGGGGGCGGGATGCGGGTGCTGCGGAGCCCACCTGCCAGGACCCCACCCCACAGGGCGAGCCGGCCTGGGACTGGGACACACGGGGTGCACACACCGGTGGGGGGGGGGGGTGTCTCTGACCTGCTTTCAGATCCTTCTGCTGCTTCTCCAGCTTGGCCTCCAGAGAGGTCAGCTGCTGACCGGCACTGCCCCCTGAGGAGGAGGAAGGCTCATCCATTCTCCCACCTCTGCCTCCTTCACTCCCCTGCATCCTGCCCACCCGAGCACCTGGGGAGGCCGCCCCACCCTCCGCCCCCGGCCTCCCCACTCGCCCCCACCCCTCGGGGGCCTCTGCAGCAGGTCCCCGTGTTCTCGGTACAGAGCCTCGCTTCGTTGCTTAGCGCAGTGCCTGCCTGGGAAACCTGCCCTCACCCGCCTCTCTGCCCAGCCCTCACCCCTTCGCCCCTGCCATGCCACAAGGGGTCACACTCCTGAAATGGAGGGTGGGCTTTCTCACCTCCTGGCTTTGTGGATTCTGTTCCCTTTACCTGGCACCAACCCCCATGGTTTTCACCCGCCTAGTCATCCTTCCAACTCCGTCCACCCAGGGGTCAGCATCCCTGGAAACCTTGCCCCGCTTCTCAGGCTGGGTTCCCGATGGCCCAGGCAGCCCGCACACACCCCTCCTGCAGACCCCACGCAGGCGCCCAGCATGCAGCGCTGCAAAACCACGTGCGCAGATAAGCTGCAGCCGCTGCGGCACGGAAGCCCCACGCACCGTGGAAGAGAAGGGTGCTGATCTCCGACAGGACCCCGTTGGAGAAGTGGGTGAAGTTTTCTTTTAGGACCCGCAGCTCCTCTTGCAGCTGTGTTCCTGGCCAGGAGACAGGGAACAGGACAAAGAGAGGAGGGCTAGTCCCACTGGACAGCTCCAGCCTGTCCATGGCCACCCCTCCCAGCGCCATCACCCCCAAGGTGTCCCAGCGCTGCCCCTTTCCGCTCCTCTCTGAGCTCTGTGAGCTGTTGGACCCCTCTCACTCCGCTCCCCCCGCCCCGCTGGCCCCTGCGACCCTCACTTTGGGACCCAATCACGCAGATGGCCACCAGCAGCAGGATGTTGAACCCGAGGACGAGCAGACTGAGTCGGAACGTGGAGCAGACGCGCTGCAGAAGGGCAGGGCTCCGAGGCCTCCCTGCAAGGCATGGGGTGTCAGAAGAGGGCCCTGGGGAGCCAGGAATCCCAAGAGGGGACATATGGGAGCACCCAGGGGCCAGAAGTCTGAGGAAGCACAGCCCGCATGGATAGCAGGAAAGTAGACTGGGGAGAGGTGCGACTTGTGGCAGAGTCCCAGGGCTTTGACCCCAAGGGTCAGGCATCGCACACACGTGCATTTGCACACACATAGACATGCACACACACCAACACAGGTGTGCACAACACAAAGTTCATGGCCCACGATACTCACATCATCTGTGTGCAAAGCCCGCGCCACACCTGGAGGCCCCAGAGGCTGGCACCATGTTCTTCTTGCAGTCCATGCCAGGGCCCCTCAGACACTCCCAAAGCACAACACACCCCTCATCCCTTCCGTGCAGTTCACTCCGCCGCAGCTGCACACCGCTCCCCAGGATCCGCCTTCCCACCCCTGCCCTGTCTCCCCTCAATTCCCTCTGCCCTGGGGCCTCCAGAACCCCCAGCTCTGTGGCCAGCTCTCGCCTCTAGCCTCAGCCTCCTCACAGAAGCCTCTCCCTGCCCTCGGCCACTGGAACCTCGACCCCTACACACACGTGCACATGCTTCTCTCATCTCGCTGTCACACTCAGTGCCGTGCACACAGTCACTGAGTGGCCACACTCGTGGCCCCCCAAACGGCCTCTGCCACCTTCGCTTTGGGACCTGATCACACAGCCGGGCCCCACGTTGACGCAGAGAGACCATGTCTCTGACACATGCACTGCCTGCTCCCCTCTCTGCGCACAGCCTCCCCTGTGCACACCCTTCCCTTCACACCCTCTCCTCCCCGCGCATCTCTCCATGCAGAAGCCCACCCTGACCACAGTCTTCCCCACCCAGCCAGGGCCCCGTGGCTGAGTCCGACCGTTCTCTCAGCCGTGTCCCGCTGCCACTGCCCTGCTTCCCAACCTGACCTATGATCTATAAACCCCAATTCCAGGCCGCCCGCACCTCCACTCTGAAGCCAGACCTCCTTTGGTTGAGCCCAGCCGTGCCACCAACTGGCTCTGGGATCGTGGGCAAGTCACTCAACCGTTTGGTGCCTCAAATCTTCTCATGTCCACTTCTAGTATCTAAAATAGCCAGACTCGGGACACCTGGCTGGCTCAGTGGGTTAAAGCCTGTGCTTTTGGCTCAGGTCATGATCCCAGGATCGGGCTCTCTGCTCAGCAGGGAGCCTGCTTCCTCCTCTCTCTCTGCCTGCCACTCTGCCTCCTTGTGATCACTGTCTGTCAAATAAATAAATGAAATCTTTTAAAAAAATAAAAATTAAATAAAAGTTAAAAATAATAAAATAGCCAGACTCACAGACAGAGTCTGGGAAAACAGAAGTCGCTGTTCTATGGGTATGAAGTTTTGGTTATGCAAAATGAGGAAGGTCCAGACCTCCACCGCTCCATCCTTAACACCCGCATTGTCTCTAACCAGGTTCTATGGCACACAGAGATGCTGGTGAAGGCGGCAGGACTCATGCTGGGTATTCTTACCACAGCTTTTCAAAATGGGGGTAAAAGAGTAGCGACCTGATTGGACTGTCCGGAGAACAAAATGAGGTCACACATAAAAAGCACTGGCCAGACAAGTTGGAAGGTGAAAGGTTCTGCCAGACATGGAAACATGGAGGCTAGATCACCCTCTCCACCAGAAACAACTGAGACCAAAACAAAAACAAAAACAAAACAAAACAAAAAAACAAGAACAACAAGAAACCCAGACAACTACGAGAAGCCATCTTTTTCAAGACACCTGAACTGCAGGCAACAAAGGGCACGGATCCCTGAGAGATGGGGGACAACCCAATAAGCCTGATGGTCCCCTGGCCACTGCTAGGGGAAAGTTTCCAGCTGGGCAGCGGGGAGGGAAATCCAAGCAGAGCCCCGCAGACTCCCCGAGCTGAGGAAATGGAACTGAGAGTCTGGGGAGACCACAGTGGCAGAGGTCATGGGACAGTGAGTCAGAGAGGAGAGAGCTGCCCATAGAATTGGGGAGGTCTGCAGAGGGCTCTCCCCATCCCAAGGAACTGCTGAGTACTGACCAACACAAGCATGTCAGGAAAACTATCCCAAGCCAGGACAAAACCAACCCAGAAGGGCTGGGGAACAGAGCCTCGCACTCATACAGGTCAGGGAAAGGTGCTATGGGGGAGCTTCGGACCACCTAACAAATCATAAAAACAGGGGCACCTGGTTCGCTCAGTCGGAAGAGCGTGCAGCTCTTGATCTTGGGGTTATGAGTTCAAGCCCCAATTTGGGTGTATAGATTACTTAAAAAGTTAAATAAACTTAAAAAAAAAAAAGTAACAGCTTTTCTTTAAAAAAAAAAAAAAGTCATAAAAGCAAAACAAAAAGGATCAACCTGATTCCATGTTGCTTGACGGCACCCCAAACAAAGCTGGAGAGTATCTAGAGGGATACAAACATATCTAGCACACAGAGCGGTAAAATTCACAATGTCTAACCCACAGTCGAAGATTACCAGGCATGCAAAGAAACAGGAAAACCCAGCTGGTACTGGGAAGGTTAATAAATGTATCAAAACACCCAGAATGGACACAGGTGTGAGAATTAGCAGACATGGGACTTTACAACAGACATTGTAATTGTATGTTGTTCAAAAACACATGTACAAGTCAAGGAAGATACTCAAAAGTCCCAGGTTGAACTTCTAGGCTTAAAAACTACAATGTCTGAAATGGAAAATACATGGAGTAGCATTAGTGGACGGTTAGACGTCAGCATAGACACAGCAATAGCAACTATCTAAAAAGAAACAATGAAAGAGAAAAGATTTTTAAAAACAACAGAGGGAGCATCCGTGAACTCTGGGGCCATGAATCCCAGCATAATTACATTTCTGGAAGGAGAAGGAGCGGGGGGGGGGGGGGGCGCAAAAAAAGGGGTTTTGAGGAAACAGTGGCTGAAACATTTCCATACTGGTGGAAAGCCCAGGCTTCTCAAGTGCTGGGAAAAGCAGAAGCCTGTCTTGGAAAATCAGGTGCCCCAGTCTCCTGCCTTGCGGCCCATCGGGTCTTTTGGGGTGAGCTCCCCCCGCTCTGTGAAATCCAAAACCTCTTGACTCTGTCCAAGCCTCCTGCTTAAACTGTGAATCCTCTCGCCCTCAGAAGATCCGACATCATTCCGAGAGCTAACCACATACCAGGCATCGCGCGGGCACTGAGGACACATAGGGAGTGACTCATGTGGCCCCTGGCTCACTCCCTGGGAAAGGAGAAGCTGTGGGTGAGAATGCCTGGCCCCCCTGCTTACCTCACCCTAATCAGCACCCACCCGCCCCTACAGCAGTACCAACCCTCCTGCTGTGTGCCAGCCTCGGGCATGAGGGCCCCCTTCCCAACCCAGGGTAACCAACCCCCCGCCCTAAGCTCGGAGCCCCAACCCCCTGGTCTCCATGGAGCCTCACTCCATCACCAGACCCCCTCCCAGGCTCCTGGCTCCTGCCCCTCAGCCCAGATCTCTCTTGCCGGAAAACATTTCCTAGATACTTGGAGCCTTCCTTCGGGACTTGGCAGGGTGCTTAGAGGAGTGGGGGTCTCCTGGGAACTCTCTGTGCCCCTCCCCCATCCACCAACCTTCCCACATACACACTGTCCTGCCTGCACGTGCTTTCCTTGCACACACAGACATGCGCACACACGTGCACATATACGTGCGCACATACGGCACACACATGCACACACACGTGCACACACGCTGCTCAGGCTGGGAGGAAGGAGGACAGAGTCATCGTCATCTCCAGCCTCCAGTGTGCCCTGACCCTCAGGGCAAACACCTTTCCCTTGGATCTCCAAGGGAGAGGAAGGTGAGGTCAGGGACCAGCAGAGGAGACAGGCCTCCTCTACCTAGAGAAGCCCTGTGCCTTGTCTCACCTGAATGTGACCTCAGAGGGACAGAGAGCGATCCACAGCCAGACGGAGGGGAGCAAAGCCCCAGAAACGGACACTTACCTACGTAGAACTGGTCTCCTCTCCTGGGGTTGTGCGCACGCGGGCCCGGGCCCTCCCCTCCAGGCAGCTGCTGGTCATTGTCCTCGGTGTCCGGCTGCCGGATGGCCATGCCGGGCCCAGGGCTGGAGCTGGTTCGGACTGAGGCTCTAGTTGCAGGGGCTGAGCTCGGAGCTGAGGCCTGTGCTAAAAGGCTGCTTCAGGGAGAGGCCGATGATGGGGCTGGAGGTGAGCAGGCCGAGGCCACCACCTGGGCTGGGTCAAAAGGGGGAGGTCAGTTTGGGGCGGAAATACAGCTGGGCCTGATCCTTCTCAGGAGACTGCTCAGGGCTTGACATGGCCAGGAGCCTCCCTTCCATACTCTCACGGACCGAACCACCCCCTCCTCCATCCAGCTCCCGCCGTCCCCGAACTAGGGTCTCCTCATTACCTGATATCCCCAGCCCCACCGGCCGCCCAGCCCAGGTTACCTGTAAGAGGTGCGGAGGACTGACTCCTGGGTCCCTCGGGTGGCCTGGGCCCCAGGGCGAGGAGGGGCTAGGGCGAGAAGTGGAGCAGGTGGCACCAGGAGGGGCCGTCCCCGTGAGGTCCCTGAGCCCGTGTGTCCTGGCGTCCGAGTGGTTCTAACCTGGCGTTTCCTGCCCCCAGGACTTTGGACAGTAAACAGAAGTGGAAACAGGGTTGGAACTCGGGCAAAGCATGGCGGGGGCGGGGGACACGACGGTCTCTGTTCTTCCCAGAGAAAGGGGTCTCCTGGCCTGCCCCGCCCACCCCCACGGCCACCTCGCTCCTCACCACACAGTTCGGAGGGGTCCAGGCCAGGAGGGGCTGGGGTGCAGGTCACCTGTCCCCCTGCCCCTCCCCCGCTCTCCCTCTCTGTGCCCGGATTTCCCATTATTGCTGGTGTCTCCAGATGTCCCCAGCAAGGATCCAAGGGGCCGGTTCTCTGCTCTTGCCCAACATGAGGGATCTGCAGCCAGGCTCCCCAACTCTGGGCGGGGTCACCTCGCTCTCCCGGGAATAAAGCTCCTCAAGTGCCCGGAGCTTGCGGGGAGGAGGCAGGAGGCAGCCCTCCCTGGGCCTAGGGATCCGACCTCACCAAGCCCCTTCCGTGGCCCTGGCAACATGAACCTTCTGACCCTTGCCCAACGGCTGCTGGCCAAGGGCAGAGTTTCTCCTCTTCAACAAAGCCTTCGTGCTGAAAAAGGAATGAGGGGCCTGTGTGTTCTGGTGGTAACTTTCTGACACACACAGTAACCCTCCGTGAAGGACACAGGCACACACACTTGTGTGTTTTACTTTCTTCTGAATCTCCTAGTTCACGGTGGACACTCAATGAGTACTTACGGCAGGAATGAGGGAGAGAACGGAGTCTCACGTTATTGACAGGAGGGTTTCCGTCCAGCAATGTTACCTTTGCTCCTTGCGTCCTAGTTCATGACCAGCTGAAGGGAGTTTCCCAGGCCACTACTCGAAGTCTGGAAAACACTGCTGGGAGTCCCCGGTCTTGGCAGGTTGTGGTTTTCGTTCCAAGATTTATTTTATTTTATTTTAAGATTTTATTGATTTACTTGATCAGAGTATCAAGATCACAAGTAGGCAGAGAGGGAGACAAAGAGAGAGGAGGAAGCAGTCTCCCCACTGAGCAGAGAGCCCGATGTGAGACTCGATCCCAGGACTCCGGGATCAAGACCTGAGCCGAAGGCAGAGGCTTAATCCACCGAGCCACCCATGCGCCCCATGTTCCAAGATTTAGGTAAGAGCACACCAAGTGGATTTTCTGCTGTAGGCCAAGGTTGACTGACAGCCATGTGGACATGGAGGGTTCCTCACTGGCCACACACTTCAATGGAACTGATTCCGAGTTGCAGGGTTCGATCCCCATACCCCCTCCTGGGAAGAGAGAGCAAGGACCATGAGAGCCATCCTCTGCCTCCTTCTCTTTCTCCCTGTTTGAAAGTCAGCATCTTAATTTACCAAAAGTCGACATAAACATTCTGAAGGTTTCATATGGTCTTGTCCTTTTTTGGGTTGGTTTTTTCTAATTTGGGTTATGGAATCCTGTTTTATTACTCCTGAGTTCATGATACGCCATCTTCTCCCATCTCTTGTCCTACTTTCCGTCCTCCATCCAGTTTCCCAAACCAATTCTACTCTCCACAGGCAGCCAAAATGGCGCGCTTGCTTATGTGACAGTGTCCGAAGAGGGTGGCCGTCAGCTTCCTCCCCTGCCGTACATGCAAGTCCCACCACCCATCCATAGCTAGAGTCTGCTTTCCCTCCCCTTGCATCTGAGCTAACGGCATGACTTGCCGTGACCAGTAGAAAGTGCTAGAAGGGACACTCTTGCCAGTTCTGGGCCAAGCCTTCAGAGACCCGGAAGGTTCAGCTTTCAGTCTTGGACACCAGCCACAGGCTTTAAGAAAGTCCTGCTCTCCTGCTAGACAGAGACAGAGAGACAGAGAGAGACCACACAAAGGAGCCCTGAGGCCCAGGGACTTCTGGGAGCTCCCAGCCCAGCCCCGCCCAACCGCTGAGTGCCCCCAAGCGTGTAACCCCAGGACAATATAATGTGGGCCACCAGGCCTCGCCCTGCCCAAATTTCTGGCCTCCGAGAATCTTAAGAAATGATGCGTAGTCCTTTATTTTAAGCCACTGACATTGGGGCTGGTGTGTTATGTATCCATAGTTAACACAAAGCGTTTCTATGTCTCAGTAAGAAGCATTCTAAAACAGGAGTGGCTTTTGTGTGTCTCTGCTCTAGACGTAATCGGATCTCCCATAAACCTTTTGTTCCTAAGCTTCTTCACCCAGCAACAAATGTCTAAGATCTGTCCATGTTGCTATTTGTACATCTGGCTTATTGCCAGGAACCCATGCGTGGTAGGCACTGGCATGGATCCGTCACGGTTTATTTCCGCGATGCCCCGGTCGTGAACCATAAAATGTCTCCTACCCCTGGCCACCACTGCGGTCAAGGTTCTCATGATGCTCCCATGAAGACCTACATGAGAAGTTCTCCTGGAACCATATCCAAGAATGAAATCACTGGGTCCCAGACAATTCCTCCGCCTCGTTCCAAGCACAGGCACTTTTTTGTATTTATGAGATTGTATCCACAGTATTATTTTTTTGTAGTAGTAGTCTTTGCTCCCTTTCTTTGCTTGCCTGGTCCTCTGCCTCCCTTACACACCCCCTCAGAGCACCGTCCATCCCTGCTCCTTCTATGAGAATATTAATAAGCCAGAAATTATCTTTCTGTCTTCTCTCTGCTATAAAGGCTTCATCATGTTCCTGGGTGGCTCTGGAGGAGACCTTCCCTGCAAAGTCCACCCAGGGTCAATTTAACGAATCACAACTTCCCAGCTGCTGCCAGTATTCTGCTGTCCTCCTGCTTTCTTTTTCCACATTTCTAGAGAAGAGGGGACTTGGACACTTCCTCCTCTCTGCGCTAATCACTTGGGTTTCCCCTTGTGTGTGTCACTTTCTTATATCTATTTTCCTCTTGGGTTCCTCTTGAACCCACATCGTGGATTAACCAGAATTTCCGGTACCTTCTATTCCAGATACTTGTTCAGAGAGCAAGAAAGATCTTTCAAAAATAAAAAAAAAAATGATAATAATATTGCTACTAACTAAAAAGTTGTTAGTAGGAGCTTTGAGAGATACATTTTCAGAAAGTTCCAGAAAAAGAGAGGGAGAGAGAGGGAGCTAGAATGACCGAAAAGACAAAGTCAAAAAGAAAAAAATGAGGAAACAGCTAAACTGGGAGACTTTTTTCCCTGGCCTCATGTTTCTGTGGTTATTTCTCAGCAGGGAAAGTCTCTGCACCTCCCCCAGCCCCTCACTCCCACGCCAGGGAGAAAGCCTGCCTTGAGGAGCTGCTTTCCACCCACCGTGTAATCTGCCCTCTGCCCGGGGCAGCGGGGGTGGGGGCACCTGGCCACAGGGCCGACAGGGCTGCGTAGTTTTTGGATGAAATCTTAAATAGTCCTTTTGATTTAAGGTTTGCTTTGCTTTGTTTTGTTTTGTTGGTTCCTTGGTTTTGATGTTAGGTTTTAAGCCAAATCTACCTTTCACTGCTGATCAGCAATAAAGCGAACATTCTCTGTTGGTTTGAATCTTTGCAGGAGAACAGGGTCTTCTGTAATTAGCCCCATAGGACCTCCACAGGTAACATAAAGGACCAGCGTGGGGAGCCAACCTCCCCCTCATGGGAGTTCTAGTAGGAAAAGCAGGAAATCGAAGCAGGAAAGTTACCAAAGAAATAATGCAAGAAAGTTTGTTAGAATTAAAATGTTAAATTAAATGTTTTTTAATTTTTTAATTAACATTAAAAATGTCAAAATTAAAATGCTCCAATTTCAGATAAGCTATGAATGGCTCAGCTTTCCACTGAAGAATGACCCAACACGTACCGTCGTGAAATTTCAGAATCCCGGGGACAGAGAGAAAGTTCCGGAAGCTGCTGGAGAGGGAGAAAAGTCACCTACAAAGAAACAAGGATGAGCAAGGATCGCACTCATCAGCTGTTACATTCAACCCTGGGGGACGCCACTCCAGTGGTGCACGCGCTCCAGCTTCCTGCAGAAATTGCCTTCATCCAAGAACAGCAGAGTCAAATGACCATTGGGGTAAGAGAGTAGAATCAGCCACTTCCAGACCTGTCTTTGCCAGAGCATTTACCTCCTACCGCCCCCATGTTGGGAAATGCCATGGAAAGTGAGGGAAGAACCCAAAAACAAGACATGCAGAGCATGTCCATTTCAGACTTTTCCATTATTCTCAGATAAAGTCTTCCACAACTCTTTCTGACTGTCTGCCTACGGGTGAACACAGACCAGTGAAATTCAAGGGTCTGTCCTTGAACATGCAAGTCGTCCTGAGGAACATGGGGTCAGCGGTGGCCGAGTCTATCAAGCACTGAGCGGGTTCCTGGCAGGGCTGGGTCTGAAATGAATGAATGGAAGGTAAAGGAATCCATCTTCAGCCCAGCAATCAAGCCCGAGAAGGTCTTCTCAACCCTTCCATTGCGCAGAATTCCATCTACTCAAATCTGACCGCATAAAATGTGCACTGGGTGACATGAGATTCAGGGCATGGGAGCTGGAACTCGAATCCTATTTTAGCAGCTAGAGCAGGGGCTCAGAACTTCTCCCTGCGGCTCCAGGCCCCTTCTCCCAGCCTCAGAGCTCCGACCAGTAAGATGCCTCCGCCCTGGGTGACACGGCACGGTGAGGCTCTCCTCCAGGGAAATACATCGGAAGCCCAGGAAGATTTGAAACTCAGGCATAAATGACAGAGTAAACCAAACACATGCTATTAACGGTTCTGTGTTAAATGTGAGAGCGGTCCGTGTTTGGTGTTATAGTGTGAGGGAATTTTGTACACCAAAGAATTTGAAGTGAGCCTTGGGATATCAAGATAAAATCTAAAACCAAATACTTGAGTTTAGATTTGTGGCTTCAGTCGAAAGGTGTAAAATAATCTGACGGCATCTGTCACAGTCTTGGAATTGTTTAAGAGACCTGGAGACTCATTATGAATATTTAATAATTTAACGTATTGGCTTAGGTCATGTTTGCTGGGTCAGGCACTTTTAAATACAATACATGAAGTTTGAAATATTTATATTATTATTTAAATTATTTAATGTATTTAAATAAAATACATCGAGTGTTTAAAATGTTTCTGAGGGGGCACCTGGGTGGCTCAGTGGGTTAGACGTCTGCCTTTGGCTCATTTGGCTGAGGTCATGATCCCAGGGTCCTGAGATCAAGTCCTGCACTGGACTCTGCTCAGCACAGTCTGCTTCTCCCTCTGCCTGCTGCACTCTTATGCACACTCGAGCTCTCTCTCTCTCTCTCTTTCTCTCTGACACATTAATAAATAAAATCTTAAAAAAAATTCACCTTGATGGACACCGGGTGGCTCCGTCGGCTGAGCATCCAGCTCTTGGTTTCAGCTCTAGTTGTGATCTCACGGTCAAGAGACCGAGCCCTGTGCCAGGCTCCTTGCGTTCGCTCGCTCTCTCCCCACTCTCTGTCAAATTAATTAATTAAATATTTTTAAACCAATTCACGTCGACATTAGGGTGCACAAGCAATGTGATGGGGAAGAACTAGGAGAAGGCAGTGACAGTGGGGAGAAGTGGACCACAGGTAGGTCTCAGAGGAAGACCTTGACTGAGGGCAGAACAAGGGGACCTTGGGCGTGGCTGGAAAAGTGGGTAGGTTGAGTGAGGCAGGAAGACAGAAGAGGCATGGATTCATCAGCAAGGTGGAAGAAGGAACAGGAAAAAGCCCGAACTGGGACATGGTGTGAGGTGCCTTTTGGGCCCTGAGGTATAGATGGGGTTCAGGGTGACTCACACTCACCCTGGTCCCCGAGAGCTCCTGCCAAGCCAGCCCCTCCCTGGACACTGGCCCTACCAGCCCAGGCTGGGTCTCCTTCCCAGGCCCCTGTATTTCAGGGTGTGGGGGCACTGTGACAGGGAGTTCAGATAGGAGTCCGCCCCTACAACCTCCAACAGAGCCCCTCCATGCCAGAAACCCCCAGCGGTTTGGACCGTCCCCCGGGATCAGGACACCCCTGTCTGACTCACCACCTTCACCTGAGGACAAGGAGGGGGGTAAGTGTTGCTAAGGGGACACAGACGCTCCCACGGGGTCACAAGGACGCCAGGAGCCGCAATGGCTGGAATTGCCCACGCCCTTGGGGGTATTAAAGACGTAAGATGTCAAAGAAGCTGGGAGCATGACCATCCCTGGGAACCTTCCTGGAGTCTTCAAACCATGGTGCTTTCTGTCTTCTCAATGTGGCCACAAGATCCTGTGGGCCGAATGCACCGAGAGGGTCCCGGTGATGACGCCGGATGCCCGAGGCGCACAGCTCAGCGCCCGTGCAGGGAGTACAGGAACAAATGGGGACAGGCCTGTCAGAGACACGCACGCTCCCTTGCAATGAAGGAGGACGTTCAGGACGGGTTTTCTGGAGAAGCCAGTGGCTCAGCAGCTCGGCTGCCCTTGGGGACCCCAGTCTGAAACCTCAGCCTCCCGGCTTTCCGCGGACATCAGAGCCGAGCAGACTCTGGATCTCTTGCCACACCGTCTAGTGTCCATTGTCATGCATTTGCGTTTGTTTTAATATAAAAGTCACCGTAAATATTACTGAGTCAGATGGAATCTCCAGGAGGAAAAGAATGCACCTGACGCATTACTACGTAATAACACAGTCGTAATAGCTCAACGTCTGTCGGGAGCTCGTCATGCGCCAGGCCTCGGAGGACATTCCCTGCACCCATGACTTCAGTAGAGCCTAATAATGGCCTGGGGAGAAGAGCAGACTGAGGTTTAGAGAAGTCGAACGACTTCCCTATAGTCACTCACAAGCCGGTGGTAGAGTCAGGGTGCAGTAGGCGATGCCCTCGGCTTATGCATCCCTGGGGTGTGGGGCTGGGGCGTGGGATGCAGGGGTGCATCCATCCACCAGCGTCCCCATCCTTTGTTAGCTCGCTCTACCCCGCCCTGCAGGGACTTGGGCAGAAATCATGGGTGGAGAAGGGGAGGCTGAATTCCAGCCTGAGAGGCCCTGGGGAGACCACATCTCCCCGTTCTGGGCTCCCTCTTGTCCCGGGCATCCGCCCTACATGCTGTGTGGACGGGACCCCACAGGACCCTTGAGATCCCAAACCACAGAGACGTAGGACCTTTGGCGGTCTTGCACTGTGCTGGGTTTCCACCACTTGGAGCAGCACCGGGTACACAGGAGGCTTTCAAGAAATGTTAGTTGAAGGCGCCTGGGTAGCTCAGTGTGTTAAGCCGCTGCCTTCGGCTCAGGTCATTATCTCAGGGTCCTGGGATCGAGTCCCGCATTGGGCTCTCTGCTCAGCAGGGAGCCTGCTTCCCTCTCTTTCTCTCTCTCTGCCTGCCTCTCTGTCTACTTGTAATCTCTCTCTGTCAAATAAATAAATAAAATCTTTAAAAAAAAATAGAAATGTTAGTTGATCTGAGGACTTCGGTTAGAGGAGGCATTCTTGTGTGATCGTGGTAGGAAGAGCCCCTGAGCTCCCCCACCTGGCCGGGGGCACTGGAACGCGGCCGTCTGTTCGGCACCTTCTGCTGAATCTGGACACATGAGCCAGGAATGCCAGGCCAAGGGGTAAACCCAATAGAAATGCACCCCTGTTCTCACCAATCACATGTTCAGTGTCAGTCAGTGTCCGTGGCAGCACTCTTCCCGGCAGCCAAAAGCAAGAAACGCCCCACATGCCCTCGGGCAGCCCAAGGATAACTATCTGGGGTGTCTTCACATGGTGGGACACTGTGGGCAACACATTTGGGGGACTGTCTCCCTGGGCAAAGAACGGGAGAAGCCAGAGTCAAGGAGCACGAACAGGGGGTTCCATTTACTCAGGGACAAAAAGGGGCAACACTAACCTATCCTGCTCGAAGTCCCAGATGGCAGCCCTGATTAAATGGGCCTCCCGGGGCTGGTAATAATCTTCCCAGATCGGGTTTCTTGTTGCACATGTGTTCAGTTTGTGCAATTGGATATGCATGTGTGAGATCATATATATATACACATATATATGTATATGTATGTGTGTGTGTATATATATATATATTCCCCCCTGCTCCCGTTTCCTGACACAGGGCTCCTGAAACCCTTGTAAACCCCTGAGTGGCCAGAACACAGGAAGCCTCGTTCGTCCTGTCAAGGTGACTCTGGGTGGACTCCTGGCCGGCTCCCGGCTGGGGCTGACCCACAGAAGGACGGACAGGACCGGAAGCTTGGAGTTTTCAGCCTTGACCCCCTGTTCCCCAGGGAGGGGAGAGGAGCTGGAAACAGTTAAAATCGATCCTGCCCATGTGGGACGCCTCCATAAAACCATAATAGTCAGGGACTGGGGGCTTCCGGGCCGGGGAACACATCCACCGGGGTGGGGGGCAGGTGACACACCCCAGCTCCATGGGGACAGAAGCTCCCGTGCTCGGGACCCTGCCAGACCTCGCCCTGTGCACCTCCTCCTCCAGCTGCTCACCCGTGGCCTTCAGTGTGTCCTTTAATAAGCCGGGAACTGTGAGCAAGTGTTTCCCTGAGTCCCGTGAGCCATGGTCACTCACCAGCCAAACCCAGGCAGGGGGTGGTGGGAACCTCAGATCTCAAGCCCGGGGTCAGAGGCATGGGTGGTCCTGGGCTTGGGCTGGATCTGGAGGAAGAAAGGGGCAGCCTTGAGGGACTGAGCCCCTGACCTGTAGGGTCTGATGCCACCTCCATGTAGACATCCAGCAGGTGTCACAGATTTGCTTGCTGTGGGAGGTGGGGGGAACAAGACACCTCCACCCACCTGGGGACCAGGAGTATCAGAAGAACTGGGGTTTCCCCTGCATTTCTGTAAAACTTCTTTCCAACCCCCTTAGAGGCATCTCAGTTCCTTTGCGGGGGAGGGCAGGACTCTCACCGTGAAGAAACTGGGTCTGTCTTCCCTGTGTCTCTCAGCTCCCAAGACGTGGGATGACAGCGCCACCTCATGGTCACAGCCGCGGGAGGCTGTGGGAGGCTTCTGCGGGAACCCAGACTCTCCTGTCACACACCTACTCTTTTTTTTTTAAAGATTTTATTTATTTATTTGAGAGAGAGACAGTGAGAGAGAACATGAGCGAGGAGAAGGTCAGAGAGAGAAGCAGACTCCCCGCAGAGCTGGGAGCCCGATGCAGGACTCGATCCCAGGACTCCGGGATCATGACCTGAGCCGAAGGCAGTCGTCCAACCAACTGAGCCACCCAGGCGTCCCCCACTCACCTACTCTTTAAGAGCATGTCTCCCTCCCAAGAAGAGAAGCCAGACTTCATAAACAGTCCGTGGTCATTCTTAGAGCTACAAGGTTTCAATCATTGGCAACTTTTTCCCTCTGATCATTTCTTCATTTGCGTTCACTTGCTCTAGCTGGAATCCTGCACTTTCCGGTTCCTCTGGGACAGATGGATCACCAATGTGTGAAAAGTTTGCAAAGACCCGAAGATGTCAGGCCACGTGATATCAAAAGGGTTAGGGTTAGGGTGATAGTTTCTCTCCCCCGTTCAATCCCAGGATCTGTGGGCCTTGGGGTCAGAAACCAGGACAGTGGGGTTTCTAAATTCTGAGCTTGTAAAACTTGGTAGAAAGGACCCAATGCACCCTGCAACTCCTGCCAGACTTTTGCTTCCTTTCTCTTAGGAAAAGTACTTTTTTTGTATTTGCCTTTCTCCGTCTGGCTTCTTCCACTAAGCATAATGCCTTCAAGGTCCAGCTGTGTTTTTACAAATGGCAAGACCAAAAGTCTTCATTGTGTGGAGGCTGAGAAAATTAAGGCCATCCCACCTGAGTTTCGAGTTTCGCTTTAGCACGAGTAGAGCCATCTCAGCTTGGGCAGCCATCTCAGGCCCAAGGGCTGAACTTTCCCCTACTTTACTTTAGCTCCAGGAACCCCCACCCTGCTTTAGTTCCAAGAAAGTACCCCACCATGCAGCACCCAAGCAACAGCTAATCAGCTTACTGCAGAAAAGTCTGAAACTTCTCCTCTTCCCCCCCAGGCCTCTTGTAATGACCCACAAAAACCCCTGCCTGAACTAGCCTCGGGGTCCACGTCCCTACTCCGCTGTGTGGCGTATACTTGGGCCCAAGCTTAAGCTTGTCAAATAAACCCTCGTGTGACAGCATCGGTGTTGGCTCCTTGGTGGTCTCCCCGATATGAAAACTTGGCCATTACAATTGATTTGAGGAAATGACTTTCTTTTAAACACGCAGCTGCATAACTTACGAAAAATGCAAATGTCTGGGACGCTTGGGTGGCTCAGTCCGTTAAGTGTCTGCCTTCAGCTCAGGTCATGGTCCCAGGGTTCTGAGATCGAGCCCCGCCTCGGGCTCTCTACTTGGCAGGAAGCCTGCTTCTCCCTCTGCTGATGCCCCTGCTTGTGTTCTCTCTCTCTCAAATAAATAAAATCTTAAAAAAAAAAAAAAAAGAAAAGAAAAGAAAGAAAAAGAAAAATGCAAACATCCCCATTGGAAACCACAGTAGGTTTGTTATTCTGATGTGGAATTTGTTTTAAGTGATTCTAACTTGTTGTAATAAGCTAATTTAGGTTTAAACGTGTTCCTCGCGGCCCCTCCCCCAAACCACAAAGTGCTGATAAGGAAGAGTTCGCCTGTTCTTAAAACAAACCTAAGGTTTTATTCTACCAGTGGGAACATGATCCTCCATTTTTTTGAGGTCCTTCGGTGTTTGCAATCAAAATACAATTAATCAGGCGAACCAAATGGCCTGTTTGTTTAAGGATTTAGCACCTCCCTTGAACAACAAACCATATTGTTTCATCACAACTGTCCTCTTGTGAAGGACATTAGAATGTCTTCATTTCATTCCTGAACAGGATCCAAGAAAAAGAATGCCAGTTGCAAGATCAAAAAAAAAAAAAAAAAAAAAAAAAAAAAAAATCATTGTCAATTGGATTGAATTTGAAAGAACTCATTTGGCGTTTCATGTTTGTGAATTGTTCTCTCCCCCCACCCACCCCGCACAAAAGCAGAAATGGAGGCCCCTGCTGAGGACGCCAGTGGGAGCACCCAGCGGTCACGGTCACCCGTGGCAGGGAAGCCTTCGGCCCCAGCGGGCAGAAAAAGGCGTGGAAAAGAAGAAAGAGATGACAAAATCCAAGCGAAAGTTAAAAGCCACTTCTGCTCCTTTCACCCAGGCCTTTCTGGGACAGAGAAACAAACCGCTAAAAATACAACAAAAGCTCTCGTTTGATGGGAAAGGCCCTCCTCCGCCTTCTGGCTGGGGCAGAGTGGTCCTTATGGGATGGGGTCTTCAGCAGCAGGAAAGAAGGAATTTCTCCGCCCAGAAGCTGCAGGGGTGGTCCAGAGGGGTCCCGAGAGGGGCAAGTTCACGGCCATCACTCAATGCGTGTCACTGTTCAAAGCAGTGATCCCGTCACTCCCTGGCCTTGTCTGCCCAAACCGGAATTCGTTACTATGGCTCTTGCGGGAAGTGGTCCTCCCTTGTGGAGTTTTGCGAATTCATCCTAATTTGGGCACACAGGAATGTTTGTTGGTGGGTTTGGTTATTTCGCGGTGTTGCGGTTTTTCCGGGGTGACGGCGTGTTTTATGGGCATCCACGTCCGAGGAGAGCAATCTCTGTTTGCTAGGGCTGCCCTGAGCGAGTAGCACAGGCTGGGGGGCTTGAACAGCAGAAGTGTAATTCCTGGGCATCTGGGGGCTCAGTCTGTGCAGCATCAGCCTTCGGCTCAGGTCATGGGGCTCCCTGCTCAGCAGCTCTCTCTGCTGCTTCCCCTGCTCATGCATGCTCTCTCTCTAACTCAAATAAATAAATAAAATCTTTAAAAAAAAAAGAAAGAAAGAAAGAAATGTAACTCTTCACAGTCCTAGAAGCTGGAAGTCCAAGGTCAAGGTGTCATGTCATCTGTGGGTCCGAGAAGGCGGTGAGGAAGGCTCTGTCCCAGGCCTGTCTCCCTGGCTCACAGGCGGTCGTCTCCCCTCGTGTCTTCACATCATCTTTACTCCTGTGCGTCTGTGTCCAAACGTTCCCCCACCCAGCTACAGTTCAGCCAGGTGGGCAACAGACAGGCAATATTTGTGTGATTTTTATCAAGCATTGGAATTGTACTGACTTAATTAAAATAATTTGGAGATTTCTCTTCTTTTTCCATGCCCTGGACCACTATCCCAAAATCTCCTCTGTTAGAATTTTTTGTGAAATTGTCAGAATATGGATCCTTCAGGGGAAGTTAGTGACTTGTTGAAAACTTCTGTGTTTCTTTTATAAAAGCCCCTGTTTCTATTTTTCTCTCTTCTGGGATCTTTCTGATAAGTTTTCCCAGAAAATGATCCACCTTCTCAAAAAAAATTTTTTGATGAAGATGAATGAATTAGCTTATATCTTCACCTTCCCTCCTTCTGTCTCCTGACCCTACCACCAAACTTTCGTGTTAGTTGTGTGATAAATATATTCGCCACTACCTTCCTTTTACTAAAATGCACTCAGTCATTCCATGGTTGACCCGAGTTCATCCTCTAGTGATTTCTTCAAGGAGAGCTCATGAGACTGTTCTCAAATTATGCATGTCCAAAAGTGTCTATGGCTTAGAGAATTAAAAGACAAGCTTCAGACTAGGGGAGAAAAATTGTAAAATATATATCTAATAAATGATTTCTATTCAAAATATACAGAGTTGGGGCACGCAGCTGGATCAGTCAGTGGAGCTTGTGACTCTTGATCTTGGGGTTGTAAGTTTGAGCCCCATATTGGGTGTAGAGATTACTTAAAAATAAAATCTTTTAAAAAATTTTCACGAAGAGCTCTTAAAATTCAACTTAAGAAAACAAACAACCCATGGGGTGCCTGGGTAGCTCAGTGGGTTAAAGCCTCTGCCTTCAGCTCGGGCCATGATCTCAGAGTCCTGGGATCGAGCCCCACTTCGGGCTCTCTGCTTAGCGGGGAGTCTGCTTCCTCCTCTCTCTCTGCCTGCCTCTCTGCCTGCTTGTGATCTCTGTCTGTCAAATAAATCAATAAAATCTAAAAAAAAAAAAAAAGAAAGAAAGAAAGAAAACAAACAACCCAATTGGGAAATGGGCGAAACATCTGAACAGTCACTTCCTGAAAGACAAGCAGATGGCAGGTAAGTGTATGAAAAGATGCTAACATCCTATATCACTAGTGCACTTAAAATTAAAACACCAGGGGCACCTGGGTGGCTCAGTGAGTTAAAGCCTCTGCCTTCAGCTCAGGTCATGATCCCAGGGTCCTGGGATCGAGCCCCATGTCAGGCTCTCTGCTCTGCGGGGAGCTTGCTTCCTCCTCTCTCTCACTCTCTGCCTGCCTCTCTGCCTACTTGTGATCTCTCTCTGTCAAATAAATAAATAAAATCTTTAATAAAAAAAATCAAAACACCAGTGGGACACTGTGGCACACCTATTAGAATGCCTAAAATCCAGAACACTGACAACAGAAGTTCTCGTTCACTGTTGCTGGGAATGCAACATGGCTCCTCCACTTTGGAAGATAATTTGGCCATTTCTTACAAAACTAAACATAGATTTACCATACAATTCCACAATCACACTCCTATGTATTTATCCAAATGAGCAGAGAACTGATGTCCACAAAAAAAAGCCTGCCCATGACTATCTATAGCAGCTTTATTCATAATTTCCCCAAATAGGAAGCAAGCAAAATATCCCTCAAGACGTGAATGGATAAGCAAAGTGGGGAGTTTTCACACAATGGAATTAAAAAAAAAAAAAAAGATATTAAGCAACCAAAGGCCGTGGAGGAAATTTAAATACATATTGCTAAGAAAAAGAAGGCTCTCTGGAAAACCTACACATCTAGGGCTCCAACTATATGATATTTTGGAAAAAGCAGAACTATTCTAAGATGGTACAAACATCAGCATTTGCCAGAAGCAGGTGGGGTGAGGAGGACAGAAAACAGTGGCCTTTTTGTAAAATCCTGACTCCCCTTGCTTCCTTAAGAAACTTGTGACAGCTCTGCTAGCGTTGGCTGTGGATCTGTGGATGGGCAGGTCTGGCGTGATCTTTATTCTCTGATGAGGGGGCTTGACCCCCTTTTCTTTCCTCTGGCTGCTCAAACAGTTCTTTATTTTTGAAATTCAACAGTTTCGAATTTCAAAAAACAGTGATCAGTTTTCCCCAGCATATGGTTTTCTCTTTCGATATATAGCATCACCAGAGGAAGACTTTCTTGAATAATTTATTGAACTGTATATACGTTCTATCAGTCGGTTGGGGTTTCTTTCTCAGAGAGCCCAACTCTGTGTTTATGAGACCTCTTTACATGTCATGTATGGAGTATAAGACATGTGTGTATCATATAGAGATATAGTACACATATTCCATATCTGTGTAATTACATATATATAATTTCTCTCTCTTTCCTTTTAGCTCTACCATCATTTTCACCTCATTTGCTTACTTTTATCCTCTCTGTTTGTTACGTCCTGTGGTATATTCTGCAATGTCTGTCCCCCCTCATGCTTCCTCCACCTGCATTTTTATTCCTTTGCTGTTTGTGACGTTTGTCTCCCATATCTTTCAGCGACTTGGTAGCTCCCAAGGTCCCATAATCTCTGAGACCTTGCATTTCGGCCCAGTGACCTCCCCTCGTCAGCCGGCTCGCTTAACTCCTGTTCCTAAATCAGAGCAAAATATCTAGTCGTCGTCTTCAATGGCTCCAAGCCCGCATTTTCTCCGGAAAGCATTCTCCATCTATTCGAGAGTCTTACGGTCGTTTTCCGCATCTGCCTATCCGGGCATCTCTTGGCAAGGCCATGCCAGCTACTTGCTTGTACCGAATGGGTTGGATGGTCCTGGGCCAGCTCATGGCACAGTGGCCTCCAGTGTCACAGCCCAGGGGCGCTCACTCTCCTTGGCTATTTCCTTCAGATAAGACTCAACAGTGCGATTTTTTAAAATATTTTATTAATTTTGAGAGAGAGAGAAAGTGTGTGTGTGTATGTGTGTGTGTGTGTGCAGGGAGAGGGGCAGAGGGAGAGGAAGAGAAGCCAACTCTGCTGGGTAGGGAGCCTAACCTAGGGCTTGAACTCATGACCCTGAGATCATGACCTGAGCCGGATTCTTAACCGACTGAGTCACCCAGGCACCCCTCAACTGTGGGATTTTTTCTGGGGCCCCAAACCCCTCCCCTTAGTGAGCTTGCTTCTGCAGCGCTGGCTTCTTGCTTTACCCCAGGGAGATGCCAGAATGACCCGCCACCCCCAACCCCCTGGAGGGGTTTCAGAAGTCCTTTTGTTTTTTGGGGTGTTTTTTAAGATTTTTATTTATTTACTTGACAGACAGAGATCACAAGTAGGCAGAGAGGCAGGCAGAGAGAGAGGAAAAGACCAGGACAGGTTTCAGACACCCCGAAAGCCACAGGCCCCACGCCCTCTTGCCATGCCCCCCTTTCTCTTCCTCCTGACCCCAGCTTCTGTCTTCTCCGATTTTGGAGTCTGTGCATATATCTAGTTTCCAGTTTCACTGAAAATGGAATCTCTTTTCTTTTTTTTTTTCCCATGCTCTTTACTCCTTTTATATGCTTTTTGGGCATCAAGTTTAAAGCTGTCTTGTGCAGACGTGTTCCCGCTGGAGACATGCAGAGGTTCACAGGGCGCAGTGGCAACGGGCTCGTGGCCAGGCAGGCCTGGGGGACCAATGCCACCATGTGGAGGACAGGGAGGGTCCCAGCCGCCTGCCGTTCCTCCCAGGAGTGGCGAGGATCAGCTCCCACCCTGCCCTGCTGGGCTTTGGTTTTATAAGTCAATAAATTCTTGTTGCTTCTGTCACTCTCCCCCCTCCAGCTAGGAGTTCTGACGAACACAGGAAATAGCCACACTCTCTGATAACCTTGTCCTTGTGTGCCTGGCGTCTCTGGGTCCCACTGCCCCAGCCCAGCACCTCACACAAAGTGGCTCTTGTCCCACAACAGGGGCGGGAAAAGGCCTCTGCAAGGGGCTGGCAGCTCATCGGCAGGACATGAGGGCCGGCCAGCCGGTGAGCCTGTCTTCCCCACGGCGTCCCCTCTGCCCTGTGCTCCCTCCCTGTCCGCGACATCATTTCCAGGCCCATTTCCAAGCCGTGCCCAAGGCAGCCTCCATGCTCTCAGAGGGACACTGGGCCTGCAGAAAGGCATTCCAGGGAGGGAAGGGGATGGGGTGAGGCCCGACTCAAGGTTGCCTCCGGAGTGACCCACTGCAAAGAAGCATCCACTTCAAAGAGGGCTTTCCCGAATAAACACGTGGCTAGCCCCACCACGAGATAAAGAGCGGGCCACCTCCCCCCACGGAGGCTCCAGTTTTAGAGATCTTGGTGGATTTCCCGAAGCGACCATTGGGTCACTTGCGTTTTGTCCTCCCTGGGCTTTTAATTTCCACGCCGATGTTTCAAGTTCACCAGTAGGGGGCGCCTGGGGTTGCTCAGTCGGTGAAGCATCTGCCTTTGGCTCAGGTCATGACTCCAGGGTGTCAGAATCGAGTCCGCATCCAGCTCCCTGCTCCATGGAAAATCTGCTTCTCTCTCTGACCTTCTCTCCTTTCGTGCTCCTTCTCGCTGTCTCCCTCAAATAAATAAATAAAATCTTTAAAAAAAAGAAAAAAAGCAAGAAATGTCTCATTTGATCCAGACTTTTTGAGAAGTATCATTCCAGCCATGCAGAATGGAGAAAAATAACATAAAAATAAATTCTGTCCATCATCCAATATTTTTTTAACTTGACGAGGTCAGCGGATGGGGTAATTCCTGTCCCACCAGCATCTGCGGCATCTTTTCTTCTCGGGTTTGAAACTCCTCCTTCATTATTAAAGGGAAACTCTCATTTCCTCTACTCGCAGCACGTCTGACGCCAAATGTTCGGGGAGCGGGAGGGGGGATCGCACGCCAACCGATTCTCCAACTCTGTAGACATCCTACGGTTCCATTATGACTGTAACTACCAGAGTCGGTGCAGACCCACAGGTGAGCGCTGCATCCCTCCAGCTTAGAGGCCTCCTGCCCTTCCAGATTGTCACCTGCACGTGGGATCCGGTCAGCTGTAAATCAGGGGTGCCCATGGGCCCTCCCCAGATTTGACATTCGCTCTAATAGCTCACGACCCTCAGGGAAGCCCTTACACGCACTGCTTTGTTATAACGGATATGGCTGAGGACACAGATGAGCAGCGAGAGGAAGAGGTACAGAAGGAAAAGTCCTGGAAGGTTCCAAGCACACGTGCGTGCAGTGGTACCATTGTCCTGGCAGGTGAAGGCGTCCATGGGCCCAGAAGCTCTCCGAACCCCGTGGTGGAGGCTTCAGCACGTAGGCGTGGTCAGTTATGAACTTGGTCCCTGGCCCCTGGCCCCTCCACGGAGGATGGCAGTGAGTTGGAAGCCCCGAGCTTCCAAGGTCTTGGGGGTGACCAGGCCCCACGCTGAAACTCTCTGGGAGATCACCCAGGTCACCTCTCTGAGAACAAAAGATGCTCCTGTCACCCAGGAAATGCCAGAGGATTTAGCAGCCTGGCATCCGGAACTGGGGACAGAGACCAAAAACGTATTTTTGATTATGTCCCAACAAGCTACGACACTGAATCTGTATTTTGATGTAATAGCTATCTGTTGTATGGTTGGCCCAAGCCCACCTCCACCCACATCTCCCGAGTCACCATTTCTCTGTGATCTCTCCCTCTCCTTTCCATGCGGTCCCTGTGGCAGCCACCAGGATGTGACCTGGTCCTTGGCTCTCCCGTTTATTGGCCTAGCATTAGCTGAGCCAGAAAGAGCCAATCGGTGTCTTCCATCCATGAGTGTTTGGAGAAGGGGAGAGAGGGGGAGAGAGAGACAGGGAGAGAAGCTATAAGACCCAGGCAAGGGTTGTAGGACTGGGAACTGAAATACAGAGAAACCGTCTTCAAAGAGAGGGCAGTGAGGCTGGAGCCCCGGACAGAGTAGAGCTGATGCACACAGAGGCCCTCCAACTGGCCTGCAGCACACCAGCCCTGCATGCGGACTCATGAGGCCCAGCTGATCTCTGCACCATGCCCAAAGTGCCTGTGAGCTACTCCACCAGCCCGAGATGCTCCTCTCTTTGTTTGTGCTGGTTCCTCCTGGATTTCTGTGGCAAACAAAGCAGCCCCCAGATAACTGCATCCAGTTTCAGTCTGTTCCGTGTCTCTGATCCGTCCGCTCACTCCTGGGCCAGGAATGCTCTCATTACCTGCTTTATATATATTTTTAAGATTTTATTTATTTATTTGACAGAGAGAGACACCGTGAGAGAGGGAGCACAAGCAGGGGGAGTGGGAGAGGGATAAGCAGGCCTGTTGCTGAGCAGGGACTGGATCACAGGACCCCAGGATCATGACCTGAGCCCAAGGAAGTCGCTTAAGGATGAGCCCCCCAGGCACCCCTACTTTATATTTTAATCTGTGATAGGACAAGCACCTCTCCCCATCCCATTAATGTTCTCCTTAAAATTTTCGCTGGCTATTCCCACACATTCTGTCCTTCCAGATAAATTTGGAATCCAGGTGTCCAATTCCAGAAGAGAAAAGAAAAATTGCATAGGAATTTTGATTCCAATAACCTTGCATTTGTAGATTAATCTGGGGAGAAGGGCCATGGCCACACGATTAGGACTCAGTCGCCAGGAATAAGTCGGCCCCATTCAAGTCCCTGCACAACCTTGAGAAGGTTTTCAGCTGTCTTCATCCACAGTCTCGAGCCTCTCCCAAGGTCGTTTCTCCGTGTCCCGTGTATCGGCCGCTACCGCGTGTTCCCAGCCTCCTTTCTTGAGGTCGGCGCCGGGCCTCCGGGTTGACCCCTCCGGTTGCTCCCCAACCCGTGCCCCTTCCTGATCCTCGGGTGGGCGGTGTCCGGCCCCAGCCACCCGCTAGCCTTCTGCGCCTTCTGCCCGGACTCGTCCAGCCCAGGGCCCGCGGGGGCCGGGGACCAGCACAGACCAGCCCGGAGCCGCTGCGGGGAAAGCGCGCCCCGTTCCCCTGCTCGCTCGCATCACTGCTTTCCAGCGCCAGGCGCCGGGAGAACCGTTTCCCTCCAGCCTTCTTCCCAGGCTCTGCTTTAGGGACCCTCAAGACAGGTCCCAGGGGGATTCTGACTCATTGCGACCAGTCGACGTTTAGGGGAGCGTCCCTGGGGCCGGCAGTCGCTTTCCCTGCTGCAGGGAGCCGCGCCTCCCGTCCTGCACGCGGCGCGGACCGCAGAGCTGGGCCCGGGGCGGGGGTGCACAGGGGTGCCCCGGCAGGCAGGCGGGAGTGAGCACCGCCCTGGGCCAAGGATGGCGAATGGCCCCAGAGCCTCGCTGGGGAGGTCAAAACTCTGGGTGGCCGTGGGCGCCGGTGTGCGCGCGCTGCAGCCCAGCCGCCCGGTTCTCCAGCCTCTGGCGCCTCGCCCCCTCGGAAATACGCTGATAAGCGCGTAACTCCCCCCTCCAGCACCGCAGCCCTCCCCCGCCCGCCTCCGGCCCCGCGATCCAGCCCCAGCTCCCCCACTTCCCGAAAACTGTTAGCTTGAGGCAGTAGCGAGCCTCGAGCAGAGGCTGGAGAAGGGCCAGGGGATCAAGCGGGGGTTTTCTGGATGGGAAAGTCTTCGAACACGGAAAAGCTGCAAGGAGGGGAGAGGAGAGGCTGAACACACTGGAGAAAGCAACCATCTCTGCGTGCGAGTTAAGGAAATATATAGCACTCGTGGGCGGTTTTGGGGGGGAAGCGCCATAGATGGGATTACATTGTATATATTATGTTGCGGTGAATGTTTTCAGCTTCGTTCCTTGAAGACCTTAAAAGCATGATGCTCGCCTCGGCGCTCCAGCTGTCATCCCCCACCCCTCTGCAGCCTCCACTCTGCTGTAAGGCTCAAGCCACACCCACCGCCAGCTACAAGGAGGGCGGTGGGGAAGGAGGATGCGGCCCCTCTTGCTACCTGCACCCCAAGTTTGCACGCGATGGACTGACTCCCTAAAACAGACAGGACAAATGTTTACTATAATATCCTCTTTCACTGTTGCATTGTTGTTGTTTTTTTTTTTTCTTGTTATTTTGTGGAGTTCTTTATATTCTGGACCTTAATTACTTGTTATAAATGTTGCAAATATTGCATCCAAGTCTTCTGCTTGTTTCTAACTTTAATGAAGTCAAACTCTTTCTTTTCTTAAGATTTATTTATTTGTTTTAGAGAGAGAGCAAGCGCCAGCGGCAGAGGGAGAGAATCTCTAGCAGGACCCCCTCCCCCCCAAGCCCGCAGGCCAAAGGAGGCTCTGCCCAGCACCCTGAGATCACCACCTGAGCGGACCAACAGTCCCATTGTTCAACCGACTGAGCCACCCAGGGACCCCTGCCCTCATTTTTTTTTTTTAATACTTAAATTTTTTTTAAAGATTTTTATTTATTTACTTATTTCACAGAGAGATCACAAGTAGGCAGAGAGGCCAGCAGAGGGGGCGGGGGAAGCAGGCTCCCCATTGAGCAGAGAGCCTGATGCAGGGCTCTGATTCCAGGACCCTGAGATCCTGAGGTCATGACCTGAGAAGAAGGCAGAGGCTTAATCCACTGAGTCACCCAGGCACCCTCAAGACTTTACTTTAGGTCCTCTCTACACCCAACATGGGGCTTGAACTCCCAACCCCCAGATCAAGAGTCACATGCTCCACCCACTGAGTGGAGCACCCCCAAACCTGTCCCTCTTTTCTGTAGAAGCAAAACCTGATGCCCCCCATACGGCCTTTGTAACAAATCTATTATGTCCTCTTTTCCAGGTAAGTCCTATCTTTAGTCCCTGCCATTTTTGATCCCACTCTAGTGAACAAAGTAGGTCCAAAAGTGGAGAGACTCGTATGACGAACACCCACGTAGGCACCGCTGGCCTCAGCGATCACCAGCGTGTAGCCAGACGTGTCTGCTGTCCCCTCCCCACCTCCCTGCCCGGAACTTGCTCTTGTAGCTCAGAGCAAATCCCAGACGCACCATTTTACCTGGAAAGCTTTCGACATAGGGATTTCTAAAATAGAGCCTCCTGTTCTTAATTAACCCTGATATTATTATCAGATATTATTTTCAGACCAGAAATCATTGACAATAATGCCTTATCTATTATTAGTAGTGCAAGTTCACCAGACTGTCCCAGAAAGTCTTTACAATTGGCTTGTTCAAATCAGGATTCAAAGTCCCCGCTTTGCATGTACAAAGTATGTCTCTTATGGTCCTTTTAATCTAGAAAAGTTCTCCCCCATCCCACCTCGTTTGTCTGTTTTCCTGCTCATTTATTTGTTGAAGAAACCAGACATGCGTGTGATAAAATCTTCCACTTTCTCGATTTGAAGGAATGTACACCTGTGTGTGTGTTCCCTGCCCCGCTGAATGTCCCCTAAACCCATAGATGGTGCTAGAAGTTCAATACGCTTCAGGTTCAAGTTTCCCTGAGAAGAGCACTTCACAGATGATGCTGGGTGGCCCCCACAGCCTCACAATGGGAGATGCCTTGTGTCTGCAAAATTTTTTTAAAAGCTGACCTTCTCCTTTCTAATACTTTTATTGTCATTACTCACTCTGGATCCGCCTCTGTAAGTAGCCCAAATGGTCTAGGTCCTAGCTCCAGGGGATTGTTCTCATCTGTCTGCGTTAAGGATCCTGGTGGCGTGGAGGGTGCGAGGGACTTACACACCTTTCCTTCTGGACCAGAGGCAAGGTTGCAGCTTCCGGCCCTCACCTAAGCGCTGCGCTCAGCTCCAATCTGTACACTGTCCCCACTGTCCCCTGTACACTTTCCTTCGCCCTGGTTGCACCTTCTTTTCTCCTCCCTTCCTCAAGCAAACACTCGAATGGGTTTCATATGTCCTTGAAAACGTAAGGATCCTTGAAAATCGTGTAGCACTGTTGGGACAGTGGGCTGTTGCTTTTTATCCATGTGATTGCGTTCTAGACTGCATTCTGGCTTTTTGCTTTTTCCCATTCAGTGCTGATGTGAGGGCTCTCCACACTGCTGTGCATACATGTAGTCACTGTTGGCTTTTTCCATGAAATACACTTTTGTGATTTTTTTCCCAGCTTTATTGAGGTATGATCGACAAACAGAAATTACTTATGTTTTGGTGGTACAGTGTGCTTTTTAAGCACGCAGTGGGGTGATTTCATACACATATACATTGAGAAATGATTCCCACTTTCTCTGTGTCAAGTTTTTAAAAACTTAATTTACAAAAACAGGTGAGGGCAAGGATTTGCAGACTTCTGCTCCACATCGATAAAATCTCCTTGCTTTTTTTAAAAGATTTTATTTATTGATTTGACAGACAGAGATCACAAGTAGGCAGAGAAGCAGGCAAATAGAGAGGGGGAAGCAGGCTCCCTGCTGAGCAGAAAGCCCCATGTGGGGTTTGATCACAAGACCCTAGGATCATGACCTGAGCTGAAGGCAGAGACCTAACCCACTGAGCCACCCAGGCGCCCCAATCCCCTTGCTTTTACCTGAAAGCAGACACCCTAGAAAGCAGAGCCCATTTGGGGCTGCTGCCCTGGGACCAGTCCCCGTCAAAGAGATATAAGTGGAAGTGCACACAGCTTCCAGAAGTGTCCTCACAGAGAGGTCTTTTTCTCTGCCTCTTTTCTCCCTTCTCTTGCCTAAAAGGCGTCATGGCTGGAGCGAGGCAGATATCTTGGAAGACTGATGGAAACTATATAGCGAGATTGTAGATCAACAGAAAGTCCTAAAAAAGGTTGCCCAATGCTTTTTCCACATTATGCGACTTTCCCTTTTGTAATCCCTGGGTCTTCTGAACTCCCTAAGTCTATTTTATTAATAGGCTTTTCTGATGTTAAACCATCTTTGAATTCTTTTTTTGCCCCCGCAAGTTTTTATTTAAATTCCAACTGGTTAATATACAGTGCAGTATTGGTCTCAGGGGCAGAATTCCGTGATTTATCACCTCCACACATCACAAGTGCCCTCCTTAATACCCATCACCTGTTTCACCCACCCCCGTCACCCCCCGTGGGCCTCCGTTTCTTCTCGGACGTTCAGAGTCTGGTTCTCGGTTTGTCTCTCTCTCTTTTTCCCCCTTTGCTCATTTGTCCCATTTCTAAATTCTACATGGGAGTGAAATCATTTGGTATTTGTCTTTCTTTGAGAAACATGTTATCTTTTGTTTTAAGATTTATTTTTTTGAGATTTTATTTATTTATCTGACTAAGAGAGAGAGACAGCAGAAGCAGGGAGAGCAGCAGGCAGAGAGAGAGGGAGAAGCAGGCTCTCTGCTGAGCAGGCAGCCTGATGTTGGGCTCGATCCCAGAACCCCGGGATGGAGACCTGAGCGGAAGGCACACACTTAACCAACGGATCCATGCAGGTGCTCCTAATTATTTATTTGAGAGGGGCAGGAGGGAAGGAGAGAGAATCTCGAGCAGACTCCCCACTGAGCAAAGACCCTGATTCTGGGCTTGATCTCATGACCCCAAGTTCATGATCTGAGCTGAAATCCAGATCAGGATGCTTAACTGACTGAGCCACCCAGGCACCCTAGCATGTTATCTTTTTACCATATCATTTGTTAGGTTTGCTAGTGATATAGATAGGAATTTTACCTTTCTGGTCATTATAGTAGAAATTCTCTATGTGAAATGTGTAAAAGCTCCTTGATGGGCCAATATGGGCTCAATTTTTTTTTTTTTTTTGAAATGTCCCAAGCTCTTGAGTAGAATACATACCCTATGGTTGATGATTTGTTAGTAAATCCCTGCCTTCCATTCTGAGGGGCTTTTCTTTTTCAAGTCCCTCTAGTGGAAACTGAGCTTATTTCCATTCAACTTTGTTTTTTTCAATAAACGTGCTTCTATCTGTACAGCTTTCCTCCTAAGAACAGCCTTACACCGTCCCATGTATGCAGTGCTCTCCTTGTTCATTTCTCAAGTGCCTGATGGTTTCATTTTTATCTTCTCTCATACACAATATGATCTGGAAAGACAGTGAGCTGTCTATACACTGATAGATCTTCTTGTCTCTACTTTTGCATCTGTTTCATGTTTGCTGATCACCCGGCCTCTGCCCTTGTGGGTTTTCCGGGAACTCCCATCCTGGGCCGTGGATTCTGTTTATTTGGGGGACCTCTCAGCCACCCTCCTGGTTTTCTGGCTTTCTTCGAAGTTTTGGCGGTTCTTGGTGCTGGACTCATCTTTGCCTGCACTGTATTTGTCGCCTGTATGTGGAGCATGCCTCTGTCCACTGAAATGCATGCAGCAGACAACAATAAGTTTCATTCAAAGCCCTTGAAGCCACGGACACATGGGGGGGGGGCATAGGATTCTGGTCCTGGGGACTGCTGCAAATGCAGCGGTCCCCAGCAATGGGTCACCTTTACAGGGGAGACTCCGAACAGGACCCTACCTCCCACACCCGTAAGCACCAAAGCCCAAGGGGTTCCCACCAGACCCCGCGGCCTGCCCCAGGCTTCCAACCCACCAGCCCACTCCCGATTCCCAACACCCAATAACCAAACAACGCAGGGCGCGTTTAGAATATTTCTGTTCTTTTTACTCTAAAAAAGGTTTGGCCATACCCAGCAGGCTGCCGCTGGTGACAGGGTTTCCATCTCCCCGCCCCTCCAAAGGTGACTGCACGCTCCTTGGACGTCTTTCCCCTTCCCTTGCAACCCTAGATCGCCTCCCCACCAGGCGGTGGAGTAGGCCCCCAGCACGGGAGGGTCATGCGGCCGGCGGAGGCATTGAGGAAATAAATTAGGGGAGGGGAGGCTCCTAGCTGGCCGGCTCCAGAGGCGTCTCGCACACCCAGCGGTAGGGCCTCTGGCACACGTCGTCGTTCCAGCGGCCGTCGTCGGTGAAGTGTGCGCAGTCCTCGCCTCCCCCGAGCCCGTGCCCGTACCAGTCGTCCGGCTGCTCCGGCCTCCAGTTCCTGCCGAGACCAGCTGCTGTGCGCCCCACCCCCTCGCTCCGCCCCCCAGCCCCGGCCCGCTCCAGCGAAGCCCCGGGGACGCGCGGCGCCCGGGGACGCGCACACTCACTTGAAGCCAGTCTCGTAGTCCGTCCCGTCCACCCACTTCCAGAGCCCGCTCTGGTCCGTGAGGCCCATCCAGGTGTTCACCGGCCCCATGTGGTGCTGGACAAACTTCTGCGGAGGGGGAGGGGCGGTGAGCGCTCCCCGGAGCCCCCCCCCCCCGCTCCCCCGCGCGCGAGCCCCGGGCCGCTCACCTGCTCCTCCCGGGAGTTGACGACCACCAGGTGCGCGCTTTCCAGCTGGCAGTACCGGTCCGCGTCCGGCCAGGGCTTCCCGGAGCGGGAGAACCAGTAGCAGCTGCCCTCGTACTCCAGCCAGTTGACTGGGCAGCAGGTCCTCGCCGACCCTGAGGGGCAGGGGAGGGAGGAGGCGCTGAGGCGCGGCCCGCAGGGAGCCGGACGGCCGAGCGCGCCGGCGCCCCCGCGCGCTCCTCACCATTGCCCTGCAGGACGGCCATCTGACAGCTCAGGCTGCGCAGGTCCGACACGAACTGCTTCACGTGGAACAGGAGGCCCGAGTGATCTGGGGGGGAGCGAGGGCGGGGGTCGCGACGTCGCTCACGCGCGCGCCACGAGACCCCAGCGTGGGCCCGAGGGACCCGGAGTCCCACATGCTCGTGTCTGACCTTCGCTCAGATCCTGCTGCTGCTTCTCCAGCTGGGACTCGAGCGATTTCATCTTCCTGCCCACATTTCCTCCTGGGGAGACACCTGCTCAGCGCCCCCCGCGTCCCTAGCGCCCACCGCCCGCCCCCCAGCTCCAGCCCCCGCCCCCTCACCCTGGCTGCTCAAGGCCTTGACTTCGACCTCCGTGGTCGCCGTGAAGTTGCTGAACGTCTCTCTCAGGGCCTGCAGCTCCCCCCGCAACTTGGAGTCTGGGCGGGAGAGGGTGTGCAGAGGCCGAAATGAGGGGCCCGCGCCCCCCAGCACAGAAGCCCGCCCTCTCCCACCCCTGCCCCCCCCCTGGTCCCCTGCCCGGGTACCCACTCTGGGATCCGATGACACAGACGACCACCAGCAGCAGGAGGCCGAGGCCCAGGGAGAGCAGGAGGAGGCAGGGTCCTGAGCAGAACCTCCGGAACAGCGGCTGCGGGGGCCGTGGCACTAGCAAGAGAGGACAGCAGGGTCTCGGGGACACAGGGGCACCTGGGCCGCTCAGGGGTCCCGGGAGGAGAGCGGGCTAAGGCTCCTCTCCAGGGCTTGGAGGAAACATATGGATTAAGAAACCTGGGTCGGGGGGCCTGGGGGGCTCAGTGGGTTAAAGCCTCTGCCTTCAGCTCAGGTCATGATCTCGGGGTTCTGGAATCGAGCCCCACATCGGGCTCTCTGCTCAGCGGGGAGCCTGCTTCCCCCTCTCTCTCTGCCTGCCTCCCTGCCTACTTGTGATCTCTCTCTGTGTCAAATAAATAAAATCTTGAAAGAAAGAAAGAGAGAGAGAAAGAAAAGAAAAAGAAAGAAAGAAAGAAAAGGAAAGGAAAAAAAAAAGAAAAGAAAAGAACTAAATCTGGATGGTCCGGACCCGAGGGGCCAGAGGCAGCGGGATGCGGGGGCACCCAGCCTGATTCTCCCCAGCCCGCCGGGGCCCTGAGCCTTTGCTGACACCTAGTGGCCGGACTGTGTCACTGACGCGAATGAACCCCGTCCCCGCCAACAGGTTCCAGCTGGAGTCGCAGGAGGAGCGCGTGACTGGCTGGGGTCCCTGGGCGCACCCCCGGCCCGAGAAGGCTGGGAATAGGGAGGAGGTTTATTCCTCTCCCCCACGAACCCAACTCCTCTGGCTGTGCGCAGAGAGAGAAGACCGGGTAACCAGAGCCCCCCAAGCAGAGGACCCCGGCAGCCTTTCCCCACACCCATCCCCAAGGACCCTCCTGCTCAGCCCAAACGGCATCCCTGCCGGCAGGAGCAGGAAGGGGGTGTCTTTGTGGGCCGGGGCCTCACCATCCTTGGGTACTTGGTCTCGCAGCCTCCTCACAGAAGTCTGACCGCTGGACCCAATGGTCCCAGGGACCCCGGCACTCCTGCTCACACACATTCTCCAGGTGTTAGAAGGAAGAAGGGGGGGCCTGAGGTCCCCCTGGTTACTCCTGGACCTCCGGATCTGCACACCCCGCCCCCACGCCCCTGGGCTGTGGGTGACACCGCGAGGCTCAGGAGGCCTCTGGAGGCCTGGGAGTCCCATCACTGAGAAAGGGATTCCAGCCCCACAGCTGACACCCCCACCCCAAGAGGGGCGGCTCAGACCGGCTTCTGGTAAGTGGGGCAGACCCAGAGACAGGGTCTGGAGTCCCCGAAGGAAGCAGGAGCCGAGGCAAAGGGGCCAAGGCCACCTGATGCTCACCTTTCAGAACTGGAAAGAGGTGTCCCCTTACCTTGTCGGAGCTGGTGGTCATTGTCCTCGCTGTCCAGATGCTGAAGATCTTGATAGTCATTTGTCATGGTAGGGCTGGCTGGACCTGGGCCCAGGACAAGGCGGGGGGTTAGGGCTAGGGCTGGAGCCGAATGGAGCCGGCCTGGGGCATCCAGTCTGCTTCTAAATGATTGGTGGCTCTAGGAAAGCTTTCTCCCATCCCCTCCCAGGCCCGACATCCAAACTTGATCCTCTGAAGTCTTCCCACCCGGCACCCCCCGCCCCACTCTGAGGTCCCCTGGCTTTCTTCCCCTTTTACTTGCTGACAGTCTTGAGGTTGGCTCCTGGTCGTGCAGGTCCTAGGCTAAGAAGGGAGCTAGAGCCTGGAGCCTTGGGGTGCACGGACAGCCCTGGACGATGGGAGGGGACGGAGCAGGGTCCATACGAGGGCCCCAAGCACTGCGTGTCTGCGTGTCTGTGTGTCCCAACACTCAGAACCTGGCATCCCCAGTGCCCGGGACTTTGGACAGTAAACAGAGAGGGAAAGGGATTTGGAACTCTGGAGCTGTGTGGAGTGGGAGTGGGGGATGGGTCACCCCTGCCTTCCTCCCCAGGGAGGGGGACTCTCCTGATCTGTCCGCCTCCCCCTCACGCCCTTGCCAGTCACCTCACTAATTTCTGCAGGGTTTGGGATGGGGAGCCTGGCCAGGGGTGCACTCGGTCATTTCCTTCTGCCCCTCCCTCCTTTCATTTCCCGCTGCTACATTTCCCAGAATTGTCGGTGTTTCCAAATATCCCTGGCCAGGATCAGGGAGCCCCACTCTCTGCTTTTGCCCAATCCAGGCTCTGACCCTGGTATCTGAGCCTGGGCCCCAGCCTCCTGTGGAGGCGCAGCAGCCAGGCTCTCTGGTTTGGAACTCACTGGCTTCACTCTCCCAGGGAGCGAAGTCCTCCAGACAGTATGGGGGCAGGGGAGGGAGAGGCAGGAGAGCAGGTTTTCCCACCCCAGCTGGGACTTGTGCCAACACGCTCCCATTGGCTCCCACTGTATGCCCAGGCTTCTCACCCGTGAACTCCTCCATGAACCCCAGAACGCAGTCCCGTTTGCTGATGAGGGAACAGGCCCAGCAGGTCAGAGCTTACCCAGGGTTATAAAGTGCCAGGAAGGATCAGAGGGAAGTCTGGAAGGTAAGCCTCCCGACTCCGGACCTGTGCTCTAGCCCCAAAGAACCCAGACCCCGTCCATCACCGCAGCTGGGCCCTGGGGTCCCCAGAAAGCTGAAGTACAGACCCTCACGGCCCCACGGGGCATTCAGGGATGAGCGTGCAGGTTCAAATCACGTTAGATTCGAAACTGGGCAATACTAAAGATGTTCATTAGTCTTGCTTTAGGCCAGCAAGGAAGAGGTGTGCAAACCCGATATTATAGTCACTTCGAGGACAGAACTAGACTTTATCACAAGAGTCTTACGTTACATGAGACCCTTGGGAACACGGTCCTTGCATGAAATATGAAAGGCCTGGGTGCACCCTCATCTGTGTCCTGAAAAGCCCCCTGTGGTTTGCATGCCTGGGGCTGTCGCCAGTCCCCCTGGGGACTACGGGGCATTTGACATTCTCTGATATCATCACTCACAATCTGGTTTATTCAGGCCAACAGACCTCCGATGTTTCAGGCGCTATAGTGGCTTCTCTTGTGGAAGCAGTGACTGGGAGGCTGCTGGAGGGGACTTCTGCGTAACGGATATGTTCTGCTTCTCGGTCTGGACCCTGGTTGCACGGGTGGGTTCCATTGGTGAAACTGAGGAAAGCTATGCACTTAGGACTTGTGCATCCCTCTGCTTGCAAGTTACCCTGGAATACAATGTTTCCGAAATCTGGTTTTTACCTATATAACCACAATCCCCAAATCGACGGATCAGGGAGCCAGACGCACAGATCAGTGCTGGCAAATGCGTTCCAGAGAAATAGTGTTAGAACAGGAGTGCGAGGGCGCCTGGGTGGCTCAGTGGGTTAAGCCGCTGCCTTCAGCTCAGGTCATGATCTCAGAGTCCTGGGATCGAGTCCCGCATCAGGCTCTCTGCTCAGCAGAGAGCCTGCCTCCCTCTCTCTCTCTCTGCCTGCCTCTCCATCTACTTGTGATTTCTCTCTGTCAAATAAATAAATAAAATCTTTAAAAAAAAAAAAAAAAAAAAAAAAAAAGAACAGGAGTGCGAGGTGATAACACAGTATGAAGAAAGCCAGACGAACCAAACCATGCGCTGACTGACCGGGCCCCTGATTTACAAGCCAGCCTCCTGCAAGACATCAGAGATGTAGTCTGCACAAACTACAAAGCAACCAGAAAGGAAAACTCTGCCACGGTGGTGTTGTGTTTATGCCGAGACTTCACCACCCCTTACATTTATTCCTTTAATAATATCTATTTTGGGGGTTCCTGGCTGGCTCGGTCCGTAGAGCATGCGACTCTTGATCTCAGGGTTCAAGCCCCACGTTGGGTGCAGAGCCTGCTTTGAAAAAAAGAGAGTGGAACTTAAATTACGCAAGGTCTTCAGGGACATAGGGCCTCGCATGTTAATTCTCTACTGGTGAGTAACTAAGGAGCACAGACTTGGGGGCTTAAAACAGCACTCGTCTATTAGCTCACAGTCCCTCTGTGTCCTCTGCTCCCGTCTCACACAGCTGAGATCAAGGTGCTGGCAGGACTGGCTTCGTTAATGGAGGCAAAGGAGAACATGCCTCTAGCGTGTTCAGGTGGCTGACGGAACCCGGTTCCTTCCAGCTGTAGGACTGAGGTCCCCCTTCCTTGCTGGCTGTGAGCCAGGGGCTGGCCTCCTCCCCTGCGGGCCACCCACGCTCCTTGTCACGTGGCCCCTCCATCTTCAAAGTCGCAAACAGCATGTGGAATCGTTCTCTTGCTTCAGGTCTGACTTCCTCTGTGCTTTTATTTATTTATTTATTTTTGGTAAA
Organism: Mustela lutreola; assembly: GCF_030435805.1. Classification (NCBI taxonomy): domain Eukaryota; kingdom Metazoa; phylum Chordata; class Mammalia; order Carnivora; family Mustelidae; genus Mustela; species Mustela lutreola. Next base: position 59,192,254 of record NC_081304.1, on the reverse strand, counting down.
GATTTTATTTATGTATTTCAGAAAGAGAGAGAGTGAGCACAGGCATGAGCGGGGAAGGGGCAGAAGGAGAAACAGACTCCAGGCTGAGCAGAGAACTCAACATGGGGCTCCATCCCAGGACCCTGGGTCGTGACCTGAGCCGAAGGCGGTTGCTTAACCGACTGCGCCTCCAAACGCCCTCCTCTACGCCTAGAGAAGCGGGTCAGATTTCATCAGCAGTTATGAGCAAGCGACCACGGGGACAGGGTGACAGCAGCACGTAGGGGAGCAGGGGCCGCCCAGAGAGCCTTGGAGGTCGGGCTGCGGATCTGGGAACACCATTCAGGAGCACCATGGTCTCCCCGTGGGAAAGGTGAAGCCCAGGGAAGTCCCAAGATCCTCCGCTGGGAGTGTGGCAAGCAAACATTAGCACGACATTTATATGCCTTCGTACCCCTAGTCTTCAGAATTCCACTCGGCGATCACACGCATCCCTGACTTGTCGCAGCAGGGGGATTTCTTCGCAGGCTAGCAACCGAAGCATCTGGCCCAGAGTCTGGATAGAGCGGAGCCACTGGCTTGGCTCTGGGGCGGGTGACACAGGAGGCTGAAGGCCAGAGGTCATCCTTGCCGCGGGGCCCCTCTCCTTCTACAACTTTGACCAGGGCTGCGGAATCTGCTGCCACATGACTCAGTGGCCGCTTGGTGGAGGCTGTGGGCCAGGGTGGCCGAGCTTGCCATGCGGGCCTCCCCCCACAGGGCCTGGGCCTCCCGACAACGTGGCGGCTGCCCCCCATCCCCAGAGCAAGGGATTCGGGAGCCCACTTTGGAAGCCACAGTTCCTTGCCCTTGGAGTTGATGGTCCCTCTGTCATTCTGCTGTATCCCCGTCCCAACCCAGGCCAGTGCCGGGTGGGAAAGCACTGCCCTAGGGCAGGAGTGATGAGAGCTGACAATACTTGGAGGCCATCCTGAAGGCTGGTGACGTGTCTGGAATTGGAAAGCGGGTGAATGTATCTTGGGGGACACGTGCTTGACAACATTTTACAAAGGGGCCCCTGAACAATCACGTTCCAGATGCTGGCTCTGGGCTCCGAGCCCCATGAAGTTGCAGGTATGGCAGATCCGTAAGTTCAACGGTGGCCAGGCCTTGGGGTTGGTGGCGGGTCTGAGGTGAGCTGCAGGGAGCTGGCCCCAGGAATCTGGGAGGCCGGAGGCCAGAGAGGGCAGATCCCAGGGGCAGGACTAAAGCAGAGGACGGGATTGGATCGCGTGATTGCTACCATGTGTGAGGAAGGGAACTGGCATGGGGAGGCATCGGTGCAGGTAAGGGGGGTCCAGAAGCTTGCTGGAGACAGGTCTGGTGTCCACAGAGGTGTCTAGGCTGGAGACACCAACAGGAGAGCCTTGAAAGTGGCCCAGGTGTGGCCCAGTGATGAGGCGTGCCTGTGAGACGCGGTGGGAAGGAAGCAGCCGGGACAGTCCCTGCCATTGGAGGAGGCGGAAGGAAGATCCCAGCACCACTGGACAGACAGGCTGATGAGTAGGGCTGAGCCCAAGTGCCAAGCTCAGACCTCCAGGGAGATGGGGGGGGAGGGCCTCTGGGTGGCTGGGCTGAGTCAGGAGAAGCAAGTGCTTCTGGCAGGGGTGAGGCCCCAGAGAAGAGAAGGAAGGGCCCTGGAGGCTGGGGGAGCCCCAGGAATCAGGGCAGGGAAGCCGAGCAGCAGAATGCGGGCTGCTCTCCGATCTGAGCTCCATCGCCCTTATCTGGAGAGCGGGTTCAATGCCCGGCTCAGAGGGTTATTGCCAAAGTTAAGTGAGAGGCTGGGTGAAAAGCGCTTAGCACGGGGCCTGGGACGCACTAGGTGCTTGGCATCTGCTAGCACAGCTAACAATCTGGATCCTTCTTCTCATCACTAGAGCACAGCCTACAGAGTTGGGTCAGCCCCCCACCCCCACCCCATCCTGGGGCCTGTGAATGCCAGGAAGGGGTCAGGACAGCAGAGCACGCCTCTCCCCATCTCCCGGAGGGTGGTCAGCATCTCCCCTGGGATAGAACTGGGGGCCTGGCGTGTTGGCTGTGTGAAGGCGGCCCCTCCACTTCTGTGTAGAAGACCTGAGGGGTGAGACCCATCACCCTTCGCCCACCCTGGCTCAGAACACTTGCAAATTTGGGATCAGCCTGCCTGGCTCTTGCCCCAGGTCCCCTAGGGTCTGGACTGCCACTCACAGCGTCGGAATCCTGGGGGTAGGCCCCGGGGTGGGGGGTCAGCAAAGTCAGGCACCTGGAAAGCATCTTCAGGAGGTGACTGAGCTGGGGCGCCTGGGTGGCTCAGTGGGTTGAGCCTCTGTCTTGGACTCAGGTCGTGATCTCGGGGTCCTGGGATTGAGCCCTGCAAGGGGCTCTCTGCTTGGCAGGGAACCTGCTTCCTCCTCTCTCTCTGCCTGCCTCTCTGCCTACTTGTGATCGCGCTCTCTCTCTCTCTCTCTCTCTCTGTGAAATAAAATCTTAAAAAAAAAAAAAAAAAAAGGCGATTGGGCTGATGAACAGAAGGTAGGGTGCTGACTTCTGAAGAGGGCGCCCTGTGGCTCCCCAAATCTAGAAGCTGAGCAGGGCCGGAGGGGAGGTGAAGCAGGAGAGGCTAAGGGAGTGCCTTGGGGTTGGGGACTCAGTGCTGGGAGCTCCCACAAGGGAAAACGGTGCCCCTCATAGTCCCTGCTGCTGGGCTAGAGAGAACTTTCTCCGTCCTGGCTTCTCAGCATTGGACCAGCCAGGATTTGGGGACCCGGACCTGCACTCCTCTTTCCCACTTTTATCTAGAGGTGTCTGTTTAGAAAAAATTAAAACGCCCCGTTCCCCAGTTTTACTGAGCTGAGGAACAGACCAAGAGGCCAAGGGCAATCATGGGTAGCGCTTCATGGCAGGGGCGGGCTGTGCGCCGAGGACCTCACTGCACCAGGGACCGGGATGCCTCGAGGCAGTTACTGCTCCCAATTGTGAGCTGAGAAGCAGAGCTCCCACAAGATGCACTCTGACCTCCAGCCACGGGACCTACCACCGCGCCGCCCGCCTGGCTCTCTAGCGCCTCCTGCCACGCCCTCGCCCGGGCGCCCACTTGCCCCACTCCCACGACTTTGCAAGGCTCTGTCCAACCACGAAGGGCTCAAGTCTCTGACCCCCTCCTCTCTGCCTCCTTCCCCCCCTGCCTGCTCCAGTCCATGACCTCCTTCTGTCCTACGGCATCCCCTGCTTCCTCCCACCTCGCCCTTCCTCTCTCTCCAGCTGGCACACCAGTCGCTCTGGGCTTCCTCACCCTGCAGGCTGCAACTCAAGTGGTGTTCCAAGGAGACGCCTCTTTGAGCACCCCGTCTACACCCACAAAGAGGCGCACCGTGCTGCCACTGTCTTTGCTTGCTGCAACCATCGTCATCCTCGTGATCTGCATTCCTTCCCTTCCTGTGGTCCACGGTCCCCACTGCAAGGACCCCAGTGTCCCCGAGGGCCAGGACATCACACTCGCAGCCTTTCCAACGCTGCTTGGCACCCAGGGAGAGCCAGGTAACTATTTGTTGGAAGAAATCGAGGGGGAGTGAAGAAGGAGTCGGGATTTGAACCTCGGTCCGCTCAGGAATCTAGTGCGCCTATCCACGCAAACATACGGCCTCCTTAGCTGGCCGGGGAAGAGCTCTTTATAGATTTGGAAGAACACAAAACTGCCAAAGTGCTCCCCTCTGAGGAGTATATGGAATGAGATGGGGAGGGAACTTCTTTTTTTTCACCATATGCATTTCTATATTTATTTGAATTTTTATAAGGTACATGTACTCCTTTCATAATCTAAAAAGTGATGCATGCAGAATTAGGAGATTCTACCCCTTCTCAGTGAACTCTCCTTAACCCCTTCGATCCAGATGCGTTACCTGGCACACACCTTCCTCAGCTGATTTCTCCCTCCGGCCAATGGCTGAGAACATCAGCACAGCCTCAAACCATCTGCTCCTACGCAGAACCAAGCTAAAAGAAGGGTTATTTGAGAAACATTCTTGGAAGCAGTGCTTCTGGGCCCAGCAAGACATCAGAGTCACCTGGGAGGTTTCCTGAAGTGCAGCCCCCCACCCCTCCAAGGGCCTGCCCCCGGGACTCAGTGGGCTGGGTTCTTTCGTTTAGAGCCCTTCCCAGAAGTTCCTGTGGGGCGATCCCCCGAGAGAACCACCAGATTAAGTGACACCCCGCTAGAGATCTCTACCACACTCCTCGGATCAGCCCAGGCCCCGGGGTGGAATTTCGCATCCAACTCTTAACAGCTTCTGCACTGTTCCGGGCTTAACCATCTTGACTCTAGTACCTGTCACCTCCCCCTTCTCCTCACCCTTCCCCGTTGGGGGCCCTGAGTCAGAGGGAGCCAGCAATGGCTCATCAATACTGCAGCTGAGGTCCTTCTGGCAGCGGCCTCTTGAACATGTGAACATCGGCAGAAGCAAAGCCAAGAACAGATGCCCCATGCAGCTGCCTCTGAGAAGCATCAGTGAGGCTCAGGGTCAGGAAAATCTGACTTCCCCAAAGAACCAGAGCTTTTTGCTCCTTTATAAGAAAGAACTAGGTAGCGGACCATTTCCCTTTTTGCCCTGTCTACCAGTTAGTTCAGAGATGGTATGTTCCCTCATACCTACTGCATCTGCTCTGGCCTTTTTTTTTTTTTTTTTTTTTTTAATCTTTGGTCTCTTTCCATTCTCCTACCTGATTATTGGCAAAGCTGTTTTGAATCTTTCTACAGAGATGGGACATAAAGAAACCCAATAAATATTTACACTGCATTTCTCATCAACAAATCTGTTAACATCACTGCCAGAGCCGAGCTCTGTCCACAACTCTATGAACCTGAACCAAGAAAGTTCCCTCCAAATTTTCCTTTCGAGAACCTCACGCTGCCCCAGACGGCCCAGGGGAGTGATCAGGACTGGGCCAAGTTGCTTCAGGGACCCTGTGCCGGTCTTTCCAGGTCTGTCGGGGACTTTGGGCAGTGCCTCCAGCCCTTCCTAGGCCCATACTTCACTACTGACTCAGAGTCCCTGGTTTCGGGGTCCCTCCAAGGCCCCTTTCAGGGCGCTTTCCCCTCTCTGGGCTGACGTGAAGAATGGTCTGACTCCCAGACCTGTCCCTACACTCCCACCCTGACTCCCTCCACACCCGCATCCCAAATAACCAGGCCACACACCAGGTTTCAAGTATCTGTCTCTTCCTTTCACTCTCTCAAAAGAAAAAAATAAATAAATTGCAGAAGGCGGCAGCATCTCCAGTCTTCCCCTGGCTCCCAGGCGCCCGACCCCCAACCCTTGCCCCCCACCCTCCCTCCCACGCTCCCACTCCCTAGAACCATCCCTCCCCGTTCCCAAAAAAAATAAAATAGAATAAAATAAAACAAAGTAAAATAAAAAGTAAATCCCAGGGAAAAAAAAAAAGCCACAGTTAGACCTTCCACTCATGCAAACCGGCAAAGAAAAAAGGTGGGGGGCACGTGGAAGGCAGGGGGCCCACAGGAGCGTCCCCCCACTTATCCCCCCAAAAGACCACCTTTGAGAAGAAAAAAAATGGGAAAAAATAAATGCTAAACCAAGGGACCTGGGGAGTTCTGATGGGGGCAGGGGGGCCCCAGGCCTTGCCTCAGGAGGGAGAGGAGGCCTGTGGCCCTGCATCCCTGCGTCGGGCTGCTCCTCGAGGGGGCCCTGACTTCTGGAATGTGTGTGGGAGAAGGTGGGGAGGGCAGGCGGCCCCCGCTGGGTTGTGTGTGCGTTGGGGGAGGGCAGGGGCTCCGGTCCTCAGGAGCACAGGCTCGGGACCAGGAGCCTGGCTCCCCCCCCTCAGACCCCAGGTTCCCGGGGTTCCGGAGCCCAGTTCTGGGGTGCGGGGATACATGCAGGGGAGTGTCCCCCCTCCAGGGCTGGATCCAGTTAGAAAGGAAATAAATAAGAAGGGACGGGAGGGAGGCTAGGGGGCGTGAAGGGCTTGGGCAATTCAGTCCAGACCAAAGGGCCGGCGGGAGGGAGGCGGGGCGAGTCCAGGCCACGCCAGGGCCGGAGTCAGAGTCTCTCTCGGGCCGGGACCCAGATGTAGGGGCCTGAGAGGTCCTCGATGACACGCTTCACCTTGTGGTAGATCTCCTCAAAGCTGTCGCCCTCCACGATGGCTGGGGGCGGGGGAGGGGGGCAGGCAGTGAGGCTGGACACCGAGCAAGGGAGCAAGGGTCCCCGCCCACAGGGGTCCCCTTCCCAGCGCCAGGTGGCCGCGGCCTAACCTGAGAAGCACTCTGTGAACTCCTGCTCCAGCTTGGTGGCTCTGTCGAAGGCTTTGCGGGCTTGCTCCTCCGTGATGCGCTTATTGATCTCCCTGCGGACAGCCAGAAGCGGTGCCTGTGAGCGGCCGCCACCGCCTCTTGCCAGCGTCCAGGGCCCCACACGCACGGCTCTCTTCTCATCCGGAGCCCACTGCTGGAGATGCAGCTCCCGACGGCCCCTGGGGCCACAACGGCCACCCCCGGGGCCCCCCAAGACCCATCCCCGCCTGGTGGGGCCGCTCCCGGGACCTCTCAGAGCCTCTTCCCTCCTGCCTTCGGCTCCGGGGAAGGCTCTCAGACCCCAGCTCCCAGAAGACCCAAAGGCTGGCTCGGCCCACCAGGGGTCTGCCCTGGGGGATGCTGGGAGCTGTAGTCCTGGCCAGGCCCAGGTGGGAGAGGAAAGGAAAGGCCTGGGACTCCCTGCGTGCTCTGGGCTCCAGCTCCCGGGGCAGTTCCCCTGCAGGGCTGCCAGAGCTGCTGTCTCGGGTGCGGAGGGAAGAGCTCAGCAGAGGCCCTCTGAGGCCCAGGGCCTCGGGTTGGGGGCTGAGGGGAGGCCCCCTGGGACCATACTCACAGCACATTCTCCAGGGAGCGGGGGCGGATGAAGATGGCGATAGGGTGCAGGTGGGCCGCCTGCAGCCGCCGCACGGCATTGGCCGAGACGTCGAGGATGCAGTGCTTCCCCTGGGGGCGGGCAGGGTGGGCGGAGGGGGGCCGGCAGGGGGCGGGCAAGGACAGACAGAGGTGCCGGGACAGGACACAGGACACGGGACGTGGAAAGGTGGGGGATGGGAGGTTGGCCAAAGGGGCAGTGATGCGGATGTGAAAAGATAGGTGAGCAGGGAGTCAAGGTGGGAAGGGGTTACGGACAGACAGAGTGAAAGACAGAGAGAAAAAGGAAGGGACAGAGGGAGAGTGAGGGGAGAAGCCAGCACAGGAGGAGGGGGTTGGAGGGAACGAGAGAGGAGTGAGGGACAAGGCACAAACGGGGGGGGGGGGGGCAGAAGATGGGGCAGAGCAAGGCCAGAGGGGTGGCCGGGAGCAGGGTGGCGTGTGGAGGGCAGGGACAGGAGAAAGCAAGGGGAAAGGAGAGAGGAAGTAGGATGGATGGGCAGACAGGACAGACAGATGGAAGAAACAAGGAGAGACAGGTGGGAGGGAGGAGAGGCAGATGGAGAAAGGAGCCATGGAGAGACAGAGGGCAGGGTGAGGGGCAGTGCGGGGGAAAAGGAGGAGGCAGAGGAGCAGGAGAAGGGGGTACAGACCCCAGGAACAGGCCAGGGCAAAGGGCCACAGGGGAGCAGGACAGAAGGAGGGACCAAGTTGGGGAGGCCAAGCCACCAAGGGCAAAGCCGGAGGGAGAGAGGCAAAATGGGGCAAAGAGGAGGGAAGGGGAGGAGAGGGGACAGATGGTGGCAAGGAGTTTGGGGTCAGGAAGCAAGCGAGGGAGGGAGGCAGGGGGAGCAGGCAGTCAGACAGAGTTGCCCAAGAGGAGAAGGACGTGGAGGAGGGAGTGGAGACCCAGCGGGGAAAGAGACAGAGAAAGAGAGTTAGAGAGAGCTGGGGGGGGCCATGGGGTAGGGAGAGGGGAGAAGGAAGAGGCTGGGTGCCCGCGGGTCCTACCTGCTCGGCCACCTCCCGCACGGACTGGACGCTCGTCCCGTAGAGATGGCTGTTGTACTGGCCGGCCTCGATGAATTTGTGCGCCTGGATGTCCTTCTCCATTTTCTCCCGGGAGGACACGAAGTGGTAGTCCCGGCCATCTATCTCATACTCCCGCTTGGGCCGCGTGGTATCTGCCAGGAAGTCACGCCACCCCCCAAAGATCTAACCATCCCTCCAGCCTCAAGCCTGCCAGCATCCACCACCACAGCGCCAGCTTGGGGGCTGCTGGGGAGACCATGACTGTGGGGTCAGGGAGGGTAGCACCACCGCCCCCAGCCCCCACCGGTCCCCTGCCCGGGTCCCCGACCTGGAACGCGGCTGAGAAGCACCCCTGCTCTGAGAACCCTGCGTCCTCCTGCACCCCAACCTGTCCTCCTGCACCCCAACCTCCACTGGCCACTCTGCCAGAGGCCCCACCCCACAGCCCCTGGGCCCCGCCCTCACCACCTTGCCCCACCCCAGGGCCCACCGCACTCACGGGGTACACAGGATCCAAACTTGTCGGGGAACTCCGAGAGCAGGTCATCATTGGCTCGGTCCTTGGTGGGCCCAAGGATGATGATGGGGCGAGCGTAGTGCACTGAGGACAGAGAGCCAGCTGAGGCGGACTGCGGGGCAGGGAGCAGCGGGGGGCCAGGGCCAGAGACCCGGGACCAGGGACTGGGGCCAGGGCTGGGGCCTTACCTTCCATCTGCGTCACTGTCTCGTAGCTCAGAACGGAGTCTTCTCGACCTAGCGGGAGGCAGGGCATCTGGGAGGGGCTCTCAGACAGGGCACTCGGGGCCCTGTATCACCTTCCCGAGGATATGGAGAGCTCAGGGCTCCCTCACCCGGCCGGCCCAGCTGACCCTACCTACCCTGTGATCCAGAGCTGGAGCCCCAATCCTGTGAAGAGAGAGCAGGCCACGTGGTTGGTGGAATGCCCCCGGCCATGAGGCTCCCCCTCTCCTCCCTCCAAGCTTATTGCCCCCACCTACCTTGGCCTTTAACCTTGACCACTCCCGCCGTTCAACCCTGTGGGGGACATGGAGGATGGGAGGGTAGGGAGATGGCCAGCATGGGGCCCTGCTCCAAAGGCTCGCAGGAGGGACAGTGCCCAGCAGACGGACCTCCAAGGAGTAAGAGGGCAGGCCCAGGCCCTCCCCGCTGCCCCCCAAGCCCCACCCCAGGGGCCGCTGGGACCTGAGCTCCTGCAGCAGGAAGCCTACAGGCCCCAGGAGCCTTACCGCCGTTTGCTGGGGATGAAGCCGATGTCATCGGTCTCGCTGTCGGAGTGGACCCGCCGCGCCTGCCACCACTCCTCGTCGCTGGCGTCAATCACATGCAGCACGTCCCCGAAACGGAAGCTCAGGGCCTGGCTCAGGAAGCCACAGTCCTTGGTTTTGTCATAGTCAAACAGGGCCCTGGAGGGTGGGCAGCCAGTGGTCAGAGATGGGCGGAGGACCCGGCGCCCCGAGACCCTGCCAGGGCCCCCAGACCAGGGCTCTGCATCAGAGCCCAGTGGCCGACAGCCCTCCCACCAGGGTCGCGGACTGCGGGGAACCCACGGTGTGTGGACCGCGGTCTGCAGCGCCCATGCAGAGTACAGCCACAGGGGTGAGAAAGAAAAAGACCAAATTCCGGCCAGGCCAAGAAAAGAAAGGACCACCAAGGCAGCTGCGGGACTGAAGAGGAGACAGTCTGGTATCCCCGGGAGCCAGTGCAGACCGAGCCAGGAAGCCCCTGAAGTCCAGCAGGGAGAGAATGGCCAAGCCAGACCCGCCTGGAGGCAGGAGCCGAGTGGACAGTTAGCGGCACCCGTCAGCGAACGAGGAACACAGATTCAGCAAGACCACGGGGAGTCCAGTTCGGGACGTGCTAAATGTGAAGTGCCCGTGGGACATCCCAGGGGACATGTCCAGAAAGCAGATGGCCAGAAATGCAGGTCTGAACCTGCGGGAGAAGGTCAGGCCAGAGTGGACCGTGCTGAGGACAGCTATAGCCTCGGCAGGGAGCGGGGAGGCCATGGGAGCTGTAGGACAGGAGCCCAGGGTGGGGAGGGCCGGGGGCGAGGAGCCACAGTGCCCACGGTAGTCCACACAGCCTCAAGGCCCCTCTCTGCCAGCCAGTGACCTCTGCATCGCCGGACTGCGGAGGTTCCAGGCAAAGGGCCAGGGTGACCGGGCCAGAAGGCATGAGGGGTACTCAGTATGGAGGGAGCCAGAGGCAAGCAAGGGTTGAGGGGGAAGAGCAGAGAACCAGGAGGGGCAGAGTCCAGGGAAACGTCCGACCTGATGTAGAAACCCCGTTTGGGGTTGCTCCGCAAGGAGGCGGTCCCCGAGCCCAGGCTGCTGTTCATGAGCTGCTCCCGAAGATCGTGGATCTTGGCCTCGAATCGACTGTACTCTGGGGAAGGACAAGAAGGTTCCTGAGCTCCGGCCCCGGCCCACTGCCACCGAAGCGGCCGGCTGAGGGGATGCTGTTCCCAGGACCATCCTTGCCCACACGGTGGGGAGCGGCATGCCTGGTACCTTCTGGTTTATACTGAGCGATGATGGTGACCGTCTGCCCCGCGTTCTTCAAGGCGATGGCCGCCTGCTCGTGGCTGGCACTGCGAAGGTCGACGCCGTTCACCTAGGGAGAGGGGAGCGGCTGAGCAGCCGCAGCTGGGGGCCTGGCTCCGGCCCGAGGCGGGGAAGGGCACAGGGCCGGCCTTCCCTCACCGCCTTCCCTCACCGAGAGGATCTGGTCCCCCTTCCGCAGTTCCCCGCTGAGGTCCGCGGGACCGCCTGCCAGGATGAAGGAGATGAAGATGCCCTCGCCGTCCTCGCCGCCCACGATGTTGAAACCCAGGCCCGTGGAGCCCCGGTGGATGACGATCCGTCTCGGGTCCCGGGGCACGTCCTCCTCCCCAAGCAGGTCCTTGGCCACTGGGGAGTAGCGCCGAGGGGAAGTTGGGGTCATGGCCGTGGGGTAGTCGGTACCCAGGTAACTGCTGTGACTGATCTCGTTGTCCAGGTGCTGGGAATAGGCTAGAAGAAGACGTGGGAGGAAGCGTGGGGCCGAGCTTCGGGATGGGCGGTGCCCACCAGCCCACCTTCTCCCTCAGGAACCAGGGGAGCAAACTCAGAGGGAGGAGACAGGATTTCGCCAGGGCCCAGGAGGGGGGAAGGGGGCGTCCCATCCCAGCAATGCTGGAGGACAGGAATTCACGGGGGCTGGTTCTCCCAGGGGGTCGTCTGTTTGAGGGTTACATGTCCTGGGTGTGCCCAGGGTGGTCAGGTCAAGGGGACCATGAATACCAGGCCTTGGGGGCTTTCTTTCAGGTTCTGTTTCTCAAATCTCTTAATCTATAAAATCCCTCTCTCTCTCTCTCTCTCTCTCTCTCTCTCCCTTTTTTTCCTTCTCTTGGCCATCATTGGTTGGGAAAACTAGGTCATTTGTCTAATAGAATTTCCCACTTTCTATTAGGCAGATTCTAATGGGGAAATCACGGCTGGCATCTTTGATGGTGTTAACATATGCCCGTTTCTCCTGTAAGCTGGTGATTTGTTCTAGAGACTTCGACAGACTCTAGTTCCATTTTTCCTGGCACAAACACTTCGTAGGCGACACGGTAGGAAAAAAACAGCTATGCGGCGGGAGGCAAAACTATCTGGTCGTCTTAGGTGAGACTAACTGGCAAGTTCAAGGTGTGGCCAGCTGACCCCCTCATTATTATCTCCCCGGCAGCCTTTCACCCAGGAGCTTGAGTGGCCACTGAGGGCCACTGCCTGGTTCTGTTTTTTTGCTGGGGACAGCAAAATAGGATATTCTATTTTTTTTTTTTTTCGGAGGAAGGAGCACTTATCAGGAGGAATTATGCTACAAAAAAGAACCTTCCCTGGGCTGCCTGGCTGCCTCAGTCGGCAGAGCGTGCAACTCCTGATCTAGGGGTTGTCAGTTTGAGCCCCACATTGTGTGTAGAGCCTAGTAAAAAATAAATAAATAAAAATTTTAAAAATGGGACGTCTGGTGGCTCAGATGGTGAAGCATCTGCCTTCGGCTCATGTCACGATCTCCAGGGTCCTGGGATGGAGCCCCACACTGGGCTCCCTGCTCAGCAGGGAGCCTGCTTTTCTCTCTCTCCAATAAATAAAAATCTAAAAAATGATAGTAATAAAAATAAAAAGCATTTTGCCATTATCAACTGTTTGGTAATTCTGAGATGTGGTTTGTCCAAAAAAGCGAGTAGACACGCTTCCCTCTCTCCCTGCATTTGCCAGGTGTCCTAATGGAGAGGCCCCCAGCACGCTCCAAGGGTGCCCAATTACTCTCAAGCAACATTATAATCTCACAGACTTTCATATAGTGAATGAGTTCTGACTGACTCGCCAGAAGGAGCCCCTCCTGGGTCTTTAACCCAGCAATCTTGGCTCTCTCCATTGCTTTCTAGGCCAAGACTGAGAACTGGCCCCTTCTCCAAGGAGCCTGGGTCCCTCTTGGTAGGATAACTACCATTCATTGCGTTAAGGAAAACATCTGTGTTCCTAGTTTACTACACTTTCACGTGAAAACAGAAGCTGAATTTGCTCCGTCTTTTCCCAGCGTCTAGCTGAAACAATTTTATGATGTTAGTCCTTCGATTATTGAATACAACGCATCGTATTAAAAAGTTTCCCAATACATGGGGTGCCTGGGTGGCTCAGTGGGTTAAAGCCTCTGCCTCCGGCTCGGGTCATGATCCCAGGGTCCTGGGATTGAGCCCTGCAGCATCAAGCTCTCTGCTCCGGGGGGAGCCTGCTTCCCTTCCTCTCTCTCTGCCTGCCTCTCTGCCTACTTGTGATCTCTGTCTGTCAAATAAATAAATAAAATCTTTAAAAAAAAAAGTTTCCCAATACAAAACCACCTTAAGTTTTTCTGGAACAAATCCCACTTTGAGACAATGTTATTCCCCCAACCTGCTGCTGTTTGGTCTATGACTGTGTCCCTAAAACTTCCACGTCTCTCTTCAGAAGGAACATGGGGCCTATGTTTTCCTTCTCTGATGTTACCTTTGTGACCATCTGAAATGCCCTCATATGATGAAACATGAACTTTCTTTATCTTTTTTCTTGCTCAGAAGGAACGTAAGAATTATCTATTTCCTGAAAATTTGAAAAAAATGAGCCACAAAACTGTCTGGGCCTTGTGCCTCCTGGGCAAGAGACCACAGACGATCTTTTCTAGGTCCTCCGAGGTGACCGGTCTTTCCATCTATGCTCCAACCACAGAACAAGAGAGAGAGTTTCTATCTGGTGGTCACCGGGATGTCCCGGGGGTCACTGGGATGGGCCATGGGGAGCTGTGAGGGGTGGAGGGTGCTCACAGGTCGTGATGTCTGGGGGAGCATAGCTGTCACTCAGGTAGGCGTTGCTGGGCTTGGCCACCTTCAGGTAGACCACATCATACGTGTTCTTCAGGGCTGCCACGGCATCCTCGTGCATGACATCCTCCAGCCCCACGCTGTTGACCTGGGGCCAAGGACAGAGAGCTCAGACAGAGCCGGAAACAGCCCCGAGATAGCCGCACCCTGGGAATGGTGGTGCGGAAGGCGGGGCCTGCCCGGGCAGGGAGGCGAGCCCCAGGTGCCGGCTGGCAGAGGGATGGAGGTCCTCACCGCTAGAATCTTGTCCCCGATCTGCAGCCTCCCGTCCTTGTGGGCGGCACCCCCTTCGATGATCTTCGTCACGTAGATGCTGTTATCTCCGGGGATATGCTGGTTCCCTACACCCCCTGCGATGCTGAAGCCAAGACCTGGGTGGCAGGCAGGGCAGAGGTGGGCGCTCTGGGCCGGGGGCCGGGGAGCAGGCCTGGGGGCGGGGGTTCCAGCTGGGGTGGGGGCGGGGAGATGAGCCTGGATTACTACCTTTAGGGCCTTTGATGAGCTTGATCTCCACGAGCTTCTCCGCCGGGGGCTTCCGGCGCATGACGTAGAGGCGGACAATGGAGCCTGCCTCCTTGAGGGCCTCCACCGCAGCTGAGTGGGTCACCTCCCGCACATCCACTTCATTTACGAACAAGATGCTGTCGTTGACCCTGAGGGCGGCAAAGTGGGCCTGAGCCAGGGGCTTTGTGCTGCCCCAGTCCTCCCTTTCCAGGGAACCAGCACCCTAACCCCTGTATCCCCTCCCCACCTGAGGCGGCCATCCTGGGCCGCAGCCCCGCCAGGAATGATCTTGGTGATGAAGATGGATGGGTCGTCTCCAATGTGCGGGTTGTCAGTGCCACCTGCGATGCTGAAGCCCAGACCTGAGTTGCCCTGGGCAGGACGAGGGGAGGAGCGTCAGCCCTCCACCCTGCCCGCTCCAGGCAGGGTGACTGGGGGCAGGGGCGCACACAGGGGTTGGGGAGCTGTGACCAGAGCAGGAAGGGACAAGGCTAAGACATGGCACTCACTACACACAGGCACAGAGTCAAGCACCGACAGGGAAGCGGGGGGTGGGGACCTCGGAGCGGGGAGCCTGCTCACCCTTTCCAATGTGATCTCCTCGTATTCCATCTCCCCCTCTGTCCCGTTCACCTGCAACTCCAGCACGGACCAGAAACACAACAACAGTGAGACAGACATCCCTGCCTGAGAGCCTGCTCCCACCCTGCGCTGGGACCCAGGCCTTCCCTCTCTCCCTCCTTCCTTCTGCAAGGGGCCCAAAATCTAAACAACTCACATATCCCGGGGCTTCTAGGGTGTCTGTGTTGACAATCACAGGAGGAGAATTGGCCTGTGAGGGGGAAGGAGATGACAAGCTGCCTGAGCCTTGGCTCAAGAGGAAGCCCGTCGTCCTCGGGGTGGGGGTGGGGGGTCCCCACCATCCTGGCTACCCCTTCAGCCTCTTAACCAAGCCTGCTCTCAAACCCCTCAAGGACCCAGCTCAGTCTCTACCACAGACACACACGCACCTGGGCCAGGCGCTCGCTATGCCCAGCCCAGGCCCCCTGCACGTGGAAGGAGGTGTCTGAGAAAGCGGGAAGGGAGGGAGAGACAGCCAGATGGGGGAGCAGCAGATGGTAAAGAGTGGGGGGGGGCAGGCAAAGGGGGGAGCTTCTCACCGGATGTAACACCTCAGGCTGCCACTGCCTTATGTGCTACACACACCCCAGTGCTTCAATGTCCACCGGGTCCTGCCCCCTCCCGCCCCCCCCCGTTCTAGCCCCCCACCCAGTCCCTGTCGGCCTAGATACACCCAGAAACCTTGAGAACCCTCCCTCGGATCTGCCCCTCACCTTCACACACATCTGCCCTAAATCCTGGGTGCCCGAAATCCGGGGTTCCCCTAGCTGCAGGCCCCTCCCTCCTTCTCCCCCACCCGCCAACCAATCCGCCCCTTCCTCTGAGGACTCTGTTGCCTAGCAACGGTATCTAAGCCCAGCCAAGGCCTGGGGAGACCCACCTCCAGAAGGCCCTGTCACCAGGACAACGGGAGGGGGGAGATGGGCGTGGCCTAGGGGCCACCAGAGTCCCCAGGGCAGAAGGGATCCACTAGCCCCGCCTCTCCTGCCCTGGGCCCCGCCCCCCGGGAGCCCGGCCAGAGCAGTCCGGGCTGAGGAGGTTTGTGCGCGCAGCGCATCCTGAACAGCCCCTTCGGCCCTCCGGTACGCCCCTCACCCTACGCAGAGTGCACAGCACGTCAGGAAGGGGGAGTGGTGAGAGACATCCGGGTCCTATCTCTCAGCTACTCCCCCCCCCTTCATTCAGGAAAGGGTTAAAGTGGGGCGTGCCCCAGTCCTGACGTCAGTCGCCTCCACAACGCAGCAGGGTCTCTAGGCTCTGGGGCGGGGCCAGCTTCGGCTGGTCCTAGGGGCTTCCCCAATTGCCAGGGCAACCGCAGCCCCGTCTCCATGGCAATGGGGGAGGCGGCCAAGCGCTTCCTTCCGGGGTCCCCAACCTGTCTCCTCCTTAAACCAATATTTATTTGGAGCCTACCAAGCCAAGGCGCTCGTCCTGGATTCCCCAGACTCTTCCATCCTCCCCTCCCCTCTCCCACCGCGATCACCACACACTGCTTCTCAAGCTCCGTCACAGATCTCAATTCGTACCCCTCCATCTACTAACGCCACCAACCTCCGACCCTTCCAATCTCAGCAAACACTGTTATCCAACCAATGGCCACTGACTGCCAAATCTGATTCCACACGGTCGTTCTCCATCCCACCGCCCATCCTCAATCCCCCGCCCATCACTAGCCTAGAGCCTCCTTCCCCAGAAGCCTCCTCCTCAGCTACCTTCATCTGCCTCCCACCCCTCTCTCTACAGCATCCCACACCCTCTCTCTGTATCCCTGTCCCACCCTGCAGTTTCCACCTTCCAAAGCAGCCCTTGTCCTCTGCCCACTTTCAGTCCCTATCTCCGCTCCAGCCCCATTCCCCCTCAGTGTCCATCCTAAGTTCTGACTCCCTGGAGAGATAAGCACCACTCTCCCTCATCCCAGCTTCAAACCCTCCAGATTGTCCCCAAATCACAGTCCTTCGTTCTCAACTCCCTCTGCAAACCAAGGCTTCTCCTGTCCCCCAGCTCGGGCCTGGATCCCAAAAGATACCCAGCTGGCTCAGGGCCTCCAGTCGCTTCCCTTGCTTCCTGAGTCCTGATCCCAACACCCACTAGCCTGAGCCCACTACCACCTGGCACACCTCCCTCTCCTACGCCCCTCCCCAGGGACGTCATGGTCCCATCCCACAAAGAGCATGTCCGGTTGGCCTTCCTTGACTCCCTGGCTCACAGCACATTCCACGCTGTCTTCTCTCCTCCAGGGCCTTCCTTCTGGTCCCTTCCATCAGCTCTTTCTGGGCCCTGACTTCATAGCCTTGCCCTGTCCAACCCCTGCCCCCAAGGCCTCTGACCCTTGCATGGTCTCCCCATTCTGCTCCAGGCCACAGAATGGTTTCTCTTCCCTCAGAACTCCTCCTCACCCCAGAACCTTCAGCCGCCCCCTCCCTGCCTCCTCATTCCCAGGCTCAGAAAACCTCCTCTGGGTCTCCTCTGGTGAAATGTCAGCAGCCTCCCCCTCCCCCGGGCATCCCACAGGATTCTGGAATCCCACCTCTGCCCCCATAGCCCGCCTGGTGTCTCCCTTCCTCCCCATCCTGTGCCCCCACGGGAGGAGACTGAAGGGGAAGCAGCAGCAGAGTGGGCTGGAGAAGGGAAGGTCCCAGAAACAGGGTCTCCCCAGGGACCAGAGAGGGAAAACATAATGTGAGTATAGGGGAGGAGGAGATGGGGAAGGAAACAGGTGGTGGCGAGCAATAACGGGGGACAGGAGGGACCCGAAAAGGGAAAGCGCGGTGGGGGAAGGATGCGAGAGAGGGGTGGCTGGGACTGGGACGGGGAGAAGGACCAGGGAAGGGCACCTGGGAGAGGGAGAACTAGCAGCCTGAGCAGGAGGACTGAGCAGCGCGGAGGGCCTGAGCTGGGGCTCGGGGAGGGAGCAGGAGAGTGCGTGGGAGGAAGAGAGAGAAAGCATCCAGAAGCAGCAGCCAGCCAGCCAGTCAGCCAGCGGGAGGGAAAGACAGGGAGGAGGGGAGCAGAGGCTGGGGCCAGACCAAAGCAGAAAGGCCCCACGACTGGGAGCCTCCGACCAGACAGATGGAAAGGGCTGTAGACTCGGGGACACGGAGAGCTAGGCCCAGAAGCCGGAAGTGGGGGGAGGAGGCGGATGAGGGACTAGAGCAAATGAGGGCAGCAGAAGCTGGGAACAGAGCTCAGGCCGCAGAAAACGGAAATGGAGATGAGAGTGTGAAGGAATGCAGAGGGCCTGGGGTGGGGGGCATCCTGGGGGCGCACCCATCTCGGCACACGCGTGCGTGCACACACTCAGGCACACGTACCCTGGCTGTAAGCTCTACGCCCACTCCCACTGGTCTGGCCTCTGTTTTTTTCCTGGGTGGGAACGAGGTGTCTCCGGGGGGGCCCCCCCAAGGGCCCCCTCCCCAGGCCCCAGGAGCCCAAGCCTCAGGCGCCCCATCCCAGCCTCCTCCCAGCTACAGCTCTCGCCCTACCGGCCCTTGGGGGTGCTGGCGCTCCGAGGCTCCAAGGGCCGCACTGGGGAGGATGCCGCCTGAGTCTCCTACCTTGAGGGGAGTGAGGTGGGCGTGGCCCACGACCCCTTGGACGGCCTCGAGGTGGGACAAGTTCCTCTCCGCCACGTGCATCAGCTCGGGGGCGTTTACCTGGTTGGGGAGGTGGGCCGGGCTGTGCTCCAGAGGGGGCGTGTCTTCATCTTGGTAGCGGTATTTCTGGGGATGGGGACGGAGGCGTCACGGGGATGGCCCAGGACCTCCGGCTCCAGGCTGCCCGCCAGGCCGCCTCCTCTGCCCCCACCCCCGCCAGTGCAGTGCGGAAGGCCCCAGGGCCTGACCAGATCCTCCCCCTCCCTCTCCTCCAGCCCCATTGGCTCCCCACTCGCCACCCTCCCCCAGCCCCTCTCCTGCTAGGACGCCACCGCTCTCCTCCGTGGGCCCCAAATCCCAGTCCCTCTCCCCAACGCCCCCCTGCACATCCCCCATGTCCCAGGCGCTCCCCCACTGCCGGCCCCGCCTTCCACCTGGCACACCCCACTTCCGGCCTCCTTTTCTCCAGCCCCACCCAGGCCTTCAGGTTCAGCAGGGCCTCTGACACTCTGTACCCCCCATTACAACGCCCATCCCCAACTTCTCAGCTTCCGGAGACATCTTCACCCCACTCTTCCCATCTGTAAGCTCCTTCCTCCATACTCAAGCTCCAGCACCCTCCCCCCTACCCCATCTCACTCCCACCCCACCCTCCGGAGCCTCAGTCTCCCCACTGCAGCCTCTACCCCAGGAGTGACTGGCTCTCCAGCACTGGCGGGACAGAGGCAGGGACTGCAGTCAGGCCCTTGGACTAGCAGGTACTTGGCATCAGCCCCTCAGGCAGGACAAAGCTAAACTCATCCAGCTCATCTTCCACTGGCCCCACTGGTTCCCAAGTAGTCCGCAAAGGGGCCCCCAGGCATCTGGCCCCATCCCTACAAAGGCCCACAGTCCAGCCAGCTAATCGGATATACTAGAAGGGGATGGAGAAGGCAGGGGGAGGAACGGAGGTAGTAGGGCTCAGGAGGGGGGCAGGGATGGGTGTCGTTCCAGGTTGGCTGACTGGGGAATGGGGCAGAGCACTGAGTCTCAGAATCCATTCCTAGTCTCTCTCTGGCTTTTAGGGGTGCGAGACTCAACATGACCCCTGACTCCCTTCCCAACTATCCACCAGTCATCTCATCTGACTCCCACGCTAGCTTAACAAGGATGCCAGTAAATGAGATTAACTGGGGCCCAGAGAGAGAGGAAAAGGACAGCCGGATACAGCAGCGAAGGGCGGCAACCCTGCCTGGGTCTTCCCATACCGGCCTTGGTCCTCACACTATCCCCCTCCTCAAGAGCCAGCCCCCACAGAAGCAGACCGTCCCGAAACTCCAAGCTCAGGGAAGGAGGGGGAGGGTACCACAGGCAGGGCTCCCCCAGAGGCAGGAGAAGACAGAAGACACCCCCCTACACACACACACACACACACACACACCCCACCTGACACACAAGTAAAAGAAGGCAGAAATCCCCTCTCAAGAAAAACATCCGAAAAGCTGAGCACCCCAGCCCTGAGAGGGCAACAGTTACAAGATCCAACTAGAGGAAGCTTATCAAGGTCAATGCCTGATGCTCAAGCAAGATTCTGAAAATGAAAATTCGGAGGATGTAACCCAAGTTCAACCATAGCTTGGGTGGGGGGCGCAGCAGAACAGGTTTGGGACTTGCAGCCAGCCACAAGAAGGCTCTCCCACCCAGGACAGAGAGGTGAGAGACGAGAAGTTCCCCTAAGAAGGAAAACAGGGGCTCATCAGGATACACTCCGTTTTCTGGGCCACAGACTTGGAAAGAGAATCCTGAGCTCCAGATTTCAAGACCAGCCTTTGGGCGCAAAAAGTAGAGAAGGAGGAAAAGTGAAGGGTCAGCGAGAGTAAACTGAAAAGCGCCCCCCACCCACCCAGAGGCTGGGCCATCTTGGATAACAGAACCCCACGACCTGAAGGAGGGTGTTCACTGCACACCCTGAAATGATGGTCTGCAGCCTGAATAGTGCCCCAGAACTGAGGGTCCAGGGGAAAGGGGAGGAAGCAGCTCCCCTCTGTACTTCCCAGGAGTCCCATAACCTTCCTGGTGGGGGGGGGGGGCGTGGGGGGGAGCGCAGCTTCTAGTTTCTCCAAGTCTGGGGAGGGTTCAAACCCCCTGCCCTTCCACTTTCAGCCCACCTCACAGAGAAAAATCCCTGAATCTGATGAAGAAATGTCAGGGTGCACATATAGCATATGGGATGGCAAAAATTCGTTGTTTATTCTAGAGAAGAAAATGAAGGTAAAATTTTATCCCCGTGAGACTGCAAACACCTCTCCCTGCCCCCAACCCAATGGGGGTGGGGGACTGTCTAGGACTGGGGAGGAGACTCCCCTGCATTAGAAGACAATGTGAGGGAAATGGGATACAGGTTCCAGAATGTGGCTGAAGGAGATTAGGGCCCAAGTTCAGTCCTGGGAAATTTTCAGATAACTGTACATGTAGTAAGGGTTGGGAGGGCAGGGAGGAAACGTCTGGAGGGGTGGGGGGAGGGTAATTCCCAAACTGGGAACTGGGAGTGGGGGATCCGGGTCAGCACCCCTCCGTCCCAGATTACAGGACCACTGAAGCAGGACAGGCAGGAAAGGAGGGTCCCCTCTTTTACCCTACTGGGACTCAGCCGGAAGGGCTATAGCTCAGATGCCATTGGGACCAAGTCTGAACCCCCAATACGTTAGGGCATAGGCAAGTAAAAGGCCTGGGGATCGCTGTTGTTCCTTCCCCCTTGGTCCTCTTATCACTGGAGCCCCAGCTGTACAGAATGACCTGGAACCGGGGCTTGCACCCCAAAATAGAGGGGTGTCAGTGAAAGCGGGGATGTGGATAAGAGGGGCAACCCGCTGCGCCTGTCCGCGAGACACTGCAACCCAGAGACCCCGCGCCAAGCAGAAGGAAGAGCGACAGCACTTGAAGCTTGCACCCTGAGATTTGGGGGGTCCGGGAAGAGGGGAGCGGGGCCGGAGCCCGTACCGCGGCACGTACCACGCAGAGACACATGGAGGCGAATCTGTTCCGAGCCGACATGGAGAAGGGGAGGGGGACTTAGGGGAGGGGGCGGGTGGGAGAGCAAGGGTCCCAGGGCTGGGGGAGGGGGAGGGGCAGAGGGGCGGGGGCTGCGGCGGACGCGGCGACTGGAGGCTGCGGCCGGAGGGGGGGGGACGGCGCCTGCGCAGTGCGGGAGAGCGTCACGATGGGAGCGAGGGGGTGAGGGGAGACCCTCTTAGCCATCAACTTCCCAGGTTCCAGCTGTTTCTCTGTGGACTTCGCCTTACACAGGACACGCCTATTCCGACCCCTCTACGGACTGACCAGTTTACAGATAACAGTTCTCACCTAATTCCTGCCCCGGAAATCACCAGGCCCCTAACGACTCCCAAACCTCCCCGGCCACTCGTCTCCAGCCGACTCCGATGTGCGGGAAAGCAGCAGCACTTCTGCCTCACTGCAGAGGGACCCCCGGATGATCGAAAATGCCTCCCACAAGCCCCTCCCCGCTACTTCCCCAAACAGGGTTATTAATGTGGACAGCATCCCCCCGGATGCCGAGACATCTATTCTAACCTGCAGCCCAGCCCCACCTGCTAGCCAAGCGATGCTCTTCAAACGTTTACGGACCACCGGTGCTGGTCGTCCTCTCGAATGTAACTGCCCTTTAAATCCTCCCTTTCAAAATCATATCCCCTAATCCGCCCACAGAGACCTTGAAATTAGTGCAAATATTACTCCTGCTCTAATGCAAACATCCAAATAAACAGTCTTCAGACGCGTTTGGGGTTCCTGTCCAAATAAATCCCTGCACATAATGAGATACTCCTGATTTTCCAGTATGCCCGCCCAGGGTACCACCAGAGGGGCCCCTGGCTGGCTCAGTGGAAAGAGCTTGTAACTTTTGATCTCACAGAGTCGTGAGTTCGAGCCCCATGATGGGAGTAGAGAGTACATAAATAAGTAAATAAACTTAAAGAAAAACTTAAAATTATCTATATCTATATGTATCTCACCAACCATCAACTTCTGGGAGTCCTTAATGTATCTTAAAGCTTGACCCTCCACATTCAATTGCACTCTCTTCAATTTATTCCCAAACCTTTAAATTAGGAAATACTTCCCTATCCCTTTCCTTCACTTCCCAAGTACTCCTCTTCCTTTCTGGCTGCCCTTCCCACATCTCAACATCACCTTTATGATTCTGAATTCCAACTTTGTTAGGAGATTGCTCCCAAATATATCTATCTCCCCCACCTCCAAGCCTCAAAAAACATTCACCCAAAGATTTGGCCTGCAATTGGCAGTGACCCACAAATCTTCCGGAAGACCTCAAAACGACTGCCTCTGAGGTTTGCTTTTTCCCGCAAACGACTAACCCTGAAAGCAACTCTTCCAAATGTTCTTCCATTAAACGCCCACCTTCCCGGCTTTTAGTGCCCAGCGAGCAGTCTCCTCAAATTTGTCCCTCGGGCTTCTTTATAATGCCCACACAGGACAGAGAGGACGGACTCAGAGGCCCCAGAACCTCGCCTATGTCCCTCCCTTCCCGTTGATCGGAATCTGCTGGGTGCGCCCCCCAAGATGACCCCCAGCGCCCTAGTTTCATGTCTGGCTGGAATGCTCACTTCCCTCGGAGGTTGCCCAAGCAGAAAGGAGCCAACTTGAAATTCCTTCTAGAATAGAAAATGCACAGGCCCCGGTTCTCCACCAGCGGGCGCTGTGGCCCCTGAGACCCTCCCCCTCCCACCATTTCCTTTTTCCCTCCATTTTCCGTTTCCCTGTTGCCTGGCAACGCAGCAATCAAGGACTTTGCTGTCGCCTAGCAACCGTCTCCCTGGAACAGAGAGCTGAGGTAGGAGGTTGTGTTCTGATGAAATCTGAACAGGCCTCCATCTTAGGAAGACTGAGACGTCAGACGGCCCAGCCCTCGGATTCTCCTTCCCAAAGACCCCCCGCACCCCACAGTTCCTTAGACAACAGGCCCTCAAACCCCGTCTCCTGTCGGCACATGGGACCACGCCACGCCCCTGCCGGGTCAGCCCCGCCCTCACTTCGGTCAGGTTACCCCGCACTCAGGCCCCGCCCCTTCCCAAGGGTTGCTGCCCGCCTCCTTCGACAGAGTAAGCCAGGCCCCGCCCACCTCCCCCCCTTCCAGTCGACCACGCCTCCGTCCACTTCCCGCCCATTCGCTCCCCCGGCCTCGCCCACACTGCCCCTCCGCCACGCCCCTGTCCGCCAATGAATGAGGCCGTTGGCCACCCTGCCCCGCCCCCGGCATCCCGGCCGGGCCCAATGAGGACCACCCGGAGGGTTTAACCGCTTCGCCTCCGGGGCTCGGGCCCAAAGCCCCCGGTCTTTCCCCGCTCTCCCCCCCCCCCGTTCTGCTCCGCCCTCCGACACCCGCGCCCGGCCCTCAAGTCCGCCACGCAACTTCAGTCGTCGCCGGTTGCCATGGCAACGGCGGCAGCAGCGCGGGGAGAAGGGGGAGGGACGGGGGCGGAGTGGGAGCGAGAGGTTCTCTGAGACCAACGCCGGCAAAGACCCCGGCGCGGAGTAAGACGAGGCGATCGCTAGGCAGGCGGGAGCACGACGCGCGGGACCTGGCGCGGGCCCTCCATAAATGTTCCCTAAATTACTGCGGCAGGAATCTAAATATAGGCGATGAAAGATGGAGGACTCCCAGACGGGGCTGGGAAGCCTGAGACCGCAAAGCCTGGGCACCCCCGACCCCACCCAGCACGTTGGGCGCGGGGGGCGCTGCGGGGCGGGGGGGATGGGGAAGCAAGTGCCTCGTGCCCCCTGCTGGCTCCTCCCGGGCTACCCTCCGCTGCCCTGGATACAGGGGGACCACAACTCCCAACAGCCCCACGGACAGCGGGCCCCTTACACCGAGGGCTCTTGTGCCTCAAGGCCTTATGGGAGTTGGAGTCCCCGTCATCCCGAGACTGACAAGTTTTCCGGCCAAGGAATGTGGCAAGCCTGGGTCTCCTCCACGCCTCTGTAAAACCCCAAAGGCATGATTGATCCTCTCTGTGCAAGGCTCCTTCCCTCGGGGATGCTCGCTGTGGGCTCCATCGAAGAAGTAGGAGTCTGGATGGGAGGCGAATAAGCTCCCCCTCCCAGAAGAGCCTGCCAGCCAAGCAAGCCCCTCACCCTCGCTCGCGATCGCGTGTGCGTTCACATGTTGGAAGCAGAGCCCACACATTCCAACTGGCTTTCTGGGTACACCTGAGCAGAGGGGGCCACAGCCAGGGAATCTAAGGCTGAGGGGCAGGCTAAGGGCAGGAGACCGGAGAAGCAGAGGACCAGACAGACATTAAGGAAACCAGGCCCGAGTAAGGGAGGCACGAAAAATCCACTGACACTCCAGGGAACAGGGGAAGCAGGAGCCTGGGGAGAAAGCCTGGAGCCACAGAACTGGGGGGGTTGGGGACAAGCAAGTAGCCCGAGAGGGCATGGGGACTCGGGACCCAAAGGTCCTAGGGCTCCAGTCTCTTGCATCCATTGCTCACACGTGCACGATGCATGTGTACACACATGTGTGAGTTTGTGGCAGGGAACATGTGTGTCCTCAGCTCCCTCCCTTGAGAAGCTGCAGTTCCCACTAAATATAACCCCCTCCCCAGCCTGTGACTCACCCGGACCCCGCCTCCCCGGCCCCCACTTCCTGTCCCACCCCCCAACCCCCAGCTGCCTGCCACCCGCCCAGGCCTCCCTCCACACACCAGGCATCCAGCTTGCCAGTCCCAGAGTCTCACAGCCAAGACCTAGGTATTCTGCACCCCACCAGGAGCTCGCCTGTGCTCCCCATCCAAGATCTGCCCTTTCCAGGCTCCAGCCACAGGGACACCCTCGTCCACTCCTCTGCTGCTTGCTGCCAGCTCTGCCCTCCTCCAACTCCTTTTCACCCTGGTAACCTGAAATCCAGGTGTCCTCCCCCACCTTGATCCCCTGTGTCAGGGGTAAGAGGAACATTCCCCTCCATCTTTTCCCTCTTCTCCTCTTCCCCTTCTCCTCTTCTCCTATTCCCCCTCTTCTCCCTCTTCCTCAACAAGGGGTAGATACAGTGTGGGAGGAGACGGGGACAGTGAGCACCTGCCTGGGCCACCCCCAAATTCTGCACCACCCACCTGCTCCCCCTCCTCAAATCCCCTGTCTCCCAAAAGCTCTCCTCCTCCTCAGAGTCTGGCAACCAGGGCTGCTTCGAGCTTCTCCCTCCCATGGGAGTATCCCAGACCCTCGCCTCACCTGGTCCATTCCCTCCGAGGATCCTGTTCCAGGAGCTAGCCCTCTGACAACTCCCAACTAAACCCATTCTGTAAGATCAAACCCTAAATGACCAGTTCCCTATAATTGAGCGTACCCCAAAATGTATCTACCACAAGATGCTTGCTCTGTAGGTTGAAGGCCCACCCCTTCTCTGCCTGCCGACACCCCCAGACCATTCAGGCACAACCAATAACCGTCTACCCCCATGCCAAGAGCCCCCTGAAACTGGACAAGACACCTGGAAGCCAGTTTGTCGCCCAGGAGGGAAGAGGACCCCCTTCACACAGTCCACCTTCTAACGTACAAGAGCAGGGCTCCCTTGTGAGCCAGGCTTCTCCTTAGATAAGTCCCCTCCAACATCGTTGGTGAACCCCAAAACCCATTAGCCCCCCAAACCACAAAACAGCCCAAATTTTCCATTTCTCTACAGGTACAAAGGGATCACTCCAGGGGGCACCTGTGGCCAAACCCAGCATTATCTCAGATATGAACCCCAAAACTAAACCATGACCCCAAAATGCATCTTTTGATGCTGTCGCTCCAGGGCCCCCAGCCTGAAATGAGGCCTGCCTAACCCTTCCCCACAAACTCATACCCTCCTCCCAGGGCAAAGCCCCCCACCCCATCATGCTTACCTTGGTTGTCACTATACAGAGACAGTCCATGTTGGGGGGGCTGGCCGCGGCGGCGGGTAAGGGGCTCTGACTTCATCGGAGTTTCGTGCCTCCCCTCCGTGGGTTCTCACCCCTCCCCCCTCCGCACCCCACTTTTGCAGGGGGGGCCAGGATGGGGGGAGGGGTGAGAGGGGAAAGAGGGGTTGGAGAAGGGGAGGGGAGGGGAGCGTGGGAGGGAGGGGAAGGGGGCCCTAAAA
Source organism: Mustela lutreola (assembly GCF_030435805.1). NCBI lineage: Eukaryota > Metazoa > Chordata > Mammalia > Carnivora > Mustelidae > Mustela > Mustela lutreola. The sequence goes on along the minus strand of NC_081304.1, from coordinate 59,166,041 downwards.
GGGGGTCCCCAATGGAGGGGAGGGGGCTTGGGGAGCACACCCCGATTCTCAGGAGGGGCGGGGGCACCGGGGGCTGGCAGCCCCGGAGTTCGGGGGCTGGGGCATGAGCTGGGGTGGGGGTGGGGAACTGGATTTCGGGGAGCCCCGGGGGAGGGGGGGGTCTTGCCTAACGGCCAGGGGCTAGGGGCCGTGGCGGGGGAGTGGGGTGGGGGGGTTGGAGGCGGCAGCGGCCGAGGGAGCCGTGGAGCCGAGGAGGGAAGGGGAGAGAGGAGGAGAGAGGAAGCAGGGGGAGGGAGGGAGGGAGCGAGGAGCGAGGATGGGGGGGGTGCCTTGGCAGAGTTAACTGCTTCAGTGCCGGCAGGAACCCGGATAATGGGAGAGGAGAGGAGAGCAGCAGCAGAGAGGCCCTGAGGCAAAGATGGAGGCCTGGCCAGGCACCAGCGCAGACGACAGAGATCAGGAGGATGACTCCCATTTCTCAGAGGCGGAAGCACCCCGCAGTGGGGCTGGGAGCACCCATGCTCCCTTCAGTCCTGGGGCCCGGCTGCCAGGGCCTGAGGGACTCCCTGGGGGGTGGCGAGCCATCCCTCAGGAAGCCCGAGAAATGACTGTCCTGGACTCTTCAGTGTCCTCAACTGGGGCCCAGGAAAGCGGGGAAGCAGGAGGCTAGGGAGGTGGGGAGTGGAGAGGGCATTCTCTACACCCCAGACTCAGGAGTTTGTGCTCAGGGCCCCCAAGTCGCCCAAGTGAGCTCAGCCATCCCCTGCCTGCCTGCTCCCTGAGGACAGGGCCCCACCTCACCCCCTTACCTGGCTCTCCGAGATGCAGGCCTCATAATAGTCCAGGATGTCTGTCACCAGAACAGAGCTGAGTTACCCTCCCCCAGCCCTGCCTCCCAGGCCACCCCTGCCACCATCTCGCCTCCTGGTGTCTGTCCAGGGAGGAGCACCACCAGCCAGGGCAGCTGGATCCCGAGGGAGGACAGTCTAGACGCCTGACCCCTGCATAGACCCCCGCTTGCCCCATACCACCTACTCGCTCCCGACCAGCCCCCAAGTTCAGTCACTGCCCTGGGAGGCCCAGGCCACCCTTTCCATCACTGCCCTTCAGAGAATTGGGGCTACTCACCCAGCAAGGCCTGGAAGAGGTCACTGTGCAGCACGGCGAGGAGAGGGGGTGCCCATCGCAACAGTGGGGGCGCCAGGAGCCAGAGGGCTGAGCGGGGGGCTGGCGAGATGCAAGCAAGGGACGAAGGAGTGGGACAAGGAAGAGACAGAGGGACCAGGACACTCACTCACCTTCCCCAGCCTGTGCTCTTTCGACCCACATTCTATGGGAAGGTTCAGGAGAAGGGTCCCCGAATCCCAGCCCCCACCCCACCCCACTCCGCTCAGCCCCCAGGCCTTTCCTCCACAGGACTCTGGAGTTTCACCTCTGGGTGTCTCGGACATCTCTCCCCTCTGACTTAATCTCCCTAATCCGCTGGGTTGGAGCTGAGCTGCCTCCCCACCCAGTTCTAGCTGTTAGCTCAAGTGGGCAGTCCCATCCTTCCCCTGGCGCCTCACAAGCCAGCCCCTCTCCCCAAAGCGGGAGGGGGGGGTGAGTTTGCTACACTTCCCAGAGGGGCTGGTGGACCAGGTTCACCTCCAAGGAGTCTCCTGCAGCCCAAAAGGAAAGGCAGGTGAGCCCAGATCTCTCCTCCTGGGTGTGTCCCCAGTGGGTGGCAGAACTGAGGTATAAATCACCTGGGATTCCTTGGCCTAGGGCTAGAGAAGTAGGTGTGTATGTGAGGAGTGGAGGGGACGAGACCACCTACAGGTCCTCTGGGGCTGGGAATAATCCAGTGTCAGAGATCTAGCCTAAACACAGGGTCTCGGGAAGGAACCATGGAAGAGAAAGACGCTGGGGAAGATCTCAGAGGCTCTCAAGGCGAGGCACTGAGTTTGCGGGGTGTGTGTGGGGGGGGTCCTATTGTGAAAACTCAGCTGTTTCCAAAGTCAGTGACACCTCCCATGTCTCAGGACAATATACTTGGTTCCCCCCGTCCCACCATGTCCTCCTTTTCGTGTTGATGGACACCTCCCATGTCTCAGGACAATATACTTGGTTCCCCCCGTCCCACCATGTCCTCCTTTTCGTGTTGATGGTGATGGATTCCACAAGGGACCCCAAAGGGTCGCCTTTCCCTCCTCCGCCTCTGGTATCTATCTTAATTTCTTCCTTCCCATCTCTTCCTGCCGACTCCACCTGGAAGTCCTCCTTCTGGTCTAGCCTCCATCCCTCAGGCTGCAGTCGCCCAAGCTCCTCCCTCTTCCGCCCCAGCCTATCCAATCACCCTCTCCGAGGGCTACACTTTGGTTCGGACCCGCGGGATGTAGGCGTTTGGGGGAGAGGGGACGTTTGGAGATCGCCCTAGGTCAACAAGAATGCAGGGGCTGGGGGGCGCTCCGGAACTACGCCTCCCAGCATGCCCCGGCGACCGGAAGCCCCGCCCACCCGCCTCCCGGTGCATTGTGGACGATGAGTCAAGACTGGAGGGAGACAGCCAGACTTTGGCAGACGGGACAACGGCGGTAGGTCAGCGGTTGTGTCAGCGGCGGCGGGAGCGGTTCGGAGATGCAGGCGACTCGGATGGCCCCGAGTGTGGGGCGGCTGCTGCGGAGGTTGGGGGCCGCAAGGTGCGTGTCGGACGGGAGGCACGGGGCAGGAGGTGGTGGCAGCGGGGCGGGGGACCGGGCCAGGACTGAGCCCCCTGTCCCCACAGCTCGCGGCCCAGTGTGCTCCTGGGGCAGCCCCCGCTCGGGCCGGCCCGCCGACCCTACGCCAGTGGGGCCGCTCAGGTGAGTGACGGCGGGCTGGGGCGCGCGGCGTGGAGTGGAGGCTCCGCCTCGGCTGCCCCTTCCCCACCGCCGGCAGGGGTCTCCCTCCGCGTCCTGGGCACCTGCCGCCCGGCCTGGCGCCGAAAGTAGGGGAAAGGGCAGGCCAGGGTGCCCTGATGATGGGACTAGGGGAAAGGTCGCCGCACCCTCTCTCCGCCGGCACCCAGCCTTTCCCCCTAGCTCTCCGGAAGCCCTTTCCCCGGCCTCGCTAACTGCAACCTCTCCCCAGGCGGTTCTGGAGAAGTCAGATTCCCTCTCCCCGGAGGCCTCGACCAGGGAGAACCAGGCCAAGGTGGTACGTGGCCTCCAGGCCGGGAGGAGCTAGATCAGGGGCTCACCCGCCTCGAGGGCAGCTGCCTGAAACCCGCTTCTCCCTGCGCAGGAATCGAAGTCCTTCGCTGTGGGGATGTTCAAGGGACAGCTCACCACCGACCAGGTGTTCCCTTACCCCTCTGGTAAGGGCTCCGCAGAGCTGGGTGGGGCAGGGCAGCCTACCACCGTGACCTGGGTGACCTGACCAGCCTGTTCCCCATCCCCCACAGTGCTCAACGAGGAACAGACACAGTTTCTCAAAGAGCTGGTGGGGCCTGTGTCCCGTTTCTTTGAGGTGAGGAATGACTGCGGTGGGGAAACAGGGCTTTGGTCCCTGATGGCATGGGAGAGGTGTGGAGCAGCTTAAAGAGTCTGGATGTAGCCTCCCGGGTCTTCTCCAGGAGGTGAACGATGCGGCCAAGAATGACATGATGGAGAAGGTGGAGGAGACCACCATGCAGGGCCTCAAGGAGCTGGGGGCCTTTGGTCTGCAAGTGCCCAGTGAGCTGGGTGGTGTGGGCCTTTGCAACACCCAGGTGAGAAAGCTCCCCGCCCTCCGCCAGCACCTCCATCTCCAACTTCACGGATTAAAGCTCCTTTCTCACGTAACCCAGGGTTTAGGTTTGTGCGGTAACTGCCCCTGGGGCCTCTGTTATGGTGACTGTGCCAGTCCATACACACTGTTGCAAACAAAAAACAAATTTTCCAGCACGTACGCTTCCAAAGAAAACTGAACTATATGTAGTCCCTCGGGCTCACGGACCTCATCTAGGTTCACAAGTCCCAGCGCAGAGGGATAGTGGGCTAGAAAGCTTCCCAACTCGTGTCCCTCTCTGCCGTGGGGATATTTCCTCTCTGCAGTCACTGTAGGGGGATGTCCAGGTCAGGCCCTGTCCTGTTGTCCACGCTTTCCTGCTAAGGCCCCCACACAGCCAGCAGCAGCCCTGGATGCCTGCTTTACCTCTGCAGTACGCCCGCTTGGTGGAGATCGTTGGCACGCACGACCTTGGCGTGGGAATCACCCTGGGGGCCCATCAGAGCATTGGCTTCAAAGGCATCCTGCTCTTTGGCACAAAAGCCCAGAAAGAAAAGTACCTCCCCAAACTGGCATCTGGTAAGGCAGCCCCAGGAGACCAGGGACTGGGGGTGTCCTGAGCTTGGTACAAATTAGGCTGGTGGCATGGAGGTCACCATATAGCCTGCGTGTCACCTGGAGGGGATTCTGGGAAGACATCAGTGTGCTGGTTGGGAACAAGAAGGGGACCTTGGCCAGAAACACTGAGGAACCTGCCTGTGGGCACCGTGGAGGCAGTGTGGGGCCTCCGCTGCCTACAGGACCCAGGTTAAAGGCACGCTCTCTCCGACAGGAGAGACCATAGCGGCTTTCTGTCTAACCGAACCCTCCAGTGGGTCTGACGCGGCTTCCATCCGAACTTCCGCTGTGCCCAGCCCCTGTGGAAAATATTATACCCTCAATGGAAGCAAGATTTGGATCAGGCAATCTCCCCCTTCTCCGCCCACCCCCCCGTTTGTCTCCTCCTCTCCACCTTTTCCCAGTCTCGGGCCCCACTGCTCCGTCCCCCGCACCCTAACTGCCCCTCATCTTTCCATAGTAATGGGGGACTGGCAGATGTGTTCACGGTCTTTGCCAAGACCCCAGTCACAGATGCAGCCACGGGGGCCGTGAAGGAGAAGATCACAGCGTTTGTGGTGGAGCGGGGCTTTGGCGGCGTCACCCAGTGAGTGGGTGTGGGGCGGAGACAGAAGCAAAGCCCGGGGGCACAGCATTGCAGTCCAGGGTTACAGGTCACCCCAGGGACCCTGGGGACATGCGCGAGCCCCAAAGTGGCTGGGCTGGACAGCACGTTCCCTTTGGGATTAAGCTGCACGCAACTAATGTAAGGCTTTGGCTCCTGCAACCAGTGAGCTTAACATCTGAGAGGCTAGAGAACCAGGTGTCCTCGCCGTCGGGCCTGCAGGCCCTACTGCCTACACCCGCTCCCCAACACCAAAGCCCCACCCCCTGCCCGTCCCCTAGCAACCTCTTGAGCCCATGTCTGCTTCTATACCCTGCCCTATCGCAGTGGGCCCCCCGAGAAGAAGATGGGCATCAAGGCCTCGAACACAGCAGAGGTGTACTTTGACGGCGTACGGGTGCCAACAGAGAACGTGCTGGGTGAGGTGGGGGGCGGCTTCAAGGTCGCCATGCACATCCTCAACAATGGAAGGTTCGGCATGGCCGCAGCCCTTGCGGGCACCATGAGGGGCATCATTGCTAAGGCGGTGAGTGCCCTTCCCGAGTCAGCCAGCCTGATGCAGAGTCACCCCATCCCCCAGGTCCTCCCTCCCCGCCCCACTGCGCCCCTCTCCCAGCAGAGGGACACTCCAGAGCCACACGGCCACACACGTGCCCTCTTCCAGGTGGACCATGCTACTAATCGTACCCAGTTTGGGGACAAGATTCACAACTTTGGGCTGATCCAGGAGAAGCTGGCCCGGATGGCTATGCTGCAGTATGTGACTGAGGTGAGGGCCTGTCCCCCTACAACCCCCCGAGCCCCTCAGCCTTCCTCCCAGTCGGGTCGGACTACAACCCCCAGCAGCACCTGGGGCAGTGGGTCTCCAACTTTACACCAATGCCCTAGGGGATGCGGGGAGGCATAGTCAGCTCAGCCGCTGCAGGAGGGGGAAAGCCGGGCCCTTCTGCCAGAGGTCCCTCAAGTGGACTCCCCCTGCACCCCACCCGTAACTCTGCACCCCTTCCAAAGAAGTCCAGTGCCTAGAGGCTTCGGCGGAGCCGGCTCGGGGGAACAAGTGCTTCCCTATGCCTCCCGGGGGGAGCTAGGAGGTGAAGGCAGGGGCCGCCGTGAGCTAGGGCAGACCTGGTCTGGGGGCCTTTGGTGAGCATGACGCTGCCCTTTTCCTTCCCACGTCCCAACCGTGCCACCTCAGTCCATGGCTTACATGGTGAGTGCCAACATGGATCAGGGAGCCACGGATTTCCAGATCGAGGCTGCCATCAGTAAAATCTTCGGCTCGGTGAGGTCCCCGGCCTACAGGGTGGGAGAGCCCAGGTGGGGAGCTCGGCTCCAAGATGATCTCAAGTGGCTCTCGGTCCCCAGGAGGCAGCCTGGAAGGTGACTGACGAGTGCATCCAGATCATGGGCGGTATGGGTTTCATGAAGGTACAGACACGCGTTCTGCCTGGGGTGGCCATGGGGGACAGGAGGGGTGGACGGGGCCACTCAGTGAGGCTGCGGCTCTGGCTTCCCCTGTGGCAGGAACCTGGGGTGGAGCGCGTTCTCCGTGATCTGCGCATTTTCCGGATCTTCGAGGGGACTAACGATATTCTCCGGCTGTTTGTGGCTCTGCAGGGCTGTATGGTAAACGGAACTGAGCGGGGAGGTGGGGGGTTGGGGGGGGTGGAGGTTGGAGAGGAGGGCATGTCTTGACTGTTGGAGCCTCTTCCCACACAGGACAAAGGGAAGGAACTTTCTGGACTTGGCAACGCTCTAAAGAACCCCTTTGGGAACGCGGGTCTCCTGCTAGGAGAGGCGGGCAAACAGCTGAGGAGGTAAGCTTAGGCCAGTTGGGGCAGGGGCCAGGATGGGGCGTGGCGACTAACCTGTCACTCTCCCCATTCCTCGAAGGCGGGCGGGGCTGGGCAGTGGCCTGAGTCTCAGTGGCCTCGTCCACCCGGAGCTGAATCGGAGCGGAGAGCTGGTAAGCAGCTGGTGGTGGGACGGCAATTGGTGGGGGGAGGGCTGATGCAGCTGGGCCCCTTGAGCGCTGGCGCCATCCCTCTCTGTGCAGACAGTGCAGGCCCTGGAGCAGTTCGCCAGCGTGGTAGAGGCCAAGCTGATAAAACACAAGAAGGGGATCGTCAGTGAGTGAGCCCCACTCCCCCACCACCCCACCCCACCCCATGGTCCCTGCCCCCCACCCCAGCTTTCACCCGCCGACCCTGAGCCCCCTACCTGACAGATGAACAGCTGGTCCTGCAGCGCCTGGCAGACAGCGCAATCGACCTCTATGCCATGGTGGTAGTCCTGTCCAGGTGAGGCAGCGGCCCAGGCCGCGGGGGAGGTGGGGGGAGGCACCCGGGGTGGGCTCACAGCCCAGCATCGTTTTCCCTTCCTGCTTTGCTCCAGGGCCTCAAGATCCCTGAGCGAGGGCCACTCTACAGCCCAGCACGAGAAGATGCTCTGTGACAGCTGGTGCATCGAGGTGAAATTCGGGTTACCAAGGGCTAGCGGCGGGTGGGGGGAACGGGGGGGGGGCGGCGTGGAAGGCCTGGGCCTGAACCCCTCGTCACCTGTCCGCAGGCGGCAGCCCGCGTCCGGGAGAGCATGAGTGCCCTGCAATCTGACCCACAGCAGCAAGAGCTCTTCCGAAACTTCAAGAGCATCTCCAAGGCCTTGGTGGAGCGAGGCGGCATGGTCACCAGCAACCCCCTTGGCTTCTGACCGCTCCCCGCTGGGGCCTGACCTGGCACGTGCCTTTTCTCACGCCCAGCTCCCTGCCCGGAGCACTGGGTCTGCCTTAAAGAGGGCCTGGCCCTGGGGCCCTGCGGCTCAGAGGCCCACACACGGCCTTTCAAGTAAAGCTTCTGACAAGCCACTCTCTGCTGCGGTGTCTCATCTCTCCCTCGCTACCTGCCTCCCTCCCAAAGAAAGGAGCCAGAGGCAGCGAGAGTTTGCCCCTATTGCTTTATTTGGTTTTATACAAGTGATGACTAAATAAATAGAGTAACAAAAGCAGCTACGTGGGCCCCAGCACCAGCACCCCAGCTTCATCTGACTGCCAGCTGGGGTGCCCGCCCCATCCTCCCAGGGTACCGCTGCCCAGCCCCCGCCCTGCACAGGACATAGCTGACGGGGTGGGCAGAGTAGGAGGTCACATTCTGGGGTTAGAAGGGGCCCGGGAGACGGGTTCTTCATATAAAAAGGGAAACGTCTACTAAAAAAATAGTCCAAAAATATGAAAGTCTATCTCAACACCCCCCCAAGGCTTATAAAAACAATAAAGCTAAAAATAACCAAAGGTCCCTTGTACACCTCCGAGAGCAGGGGAGGGACCAGGCACTGCCGGTGAAAGTCACAGTGGCAAACCCCGTGATGGGCAGGGCACAGGACGGACAAAAGCACCAAATACAGACCAGATGGGCGGAGGGAGGAGACCTCACATGGCCCCCGCTGTGCACTCTACATGACGTCCACAAAGAACTCACTGGGGTTGCCCATGGCCATGTGGAAGCTTTGGCGGCTCGCTGTCAGTTCGGGGGGCACAGAACCCAGGTCTCTGACCGGAGGGGCCCCCGGGGGCTGCACAGTTGGAGGGATGGGGGGTGGAAGTGGGGGCATCACGACCACCATCATGGGGTTGTAGGGGAGGGCTGTCCCCGGGGGCGGTGCATAAGGATGGAGCCCAGGCTGGGCTCGGAGATTAGGCGCACCCCCTGATGAGCCTCTGGAAGGTGGAGGGCCCCCATCAGCCCCGCTAGGATCCCCGCCCCGCCGGAGGCTGCCCCCACGGCTGGAGGGCTCGGACTCACTGCCACTGCCAGACTTGGACTCAGGGGCCCGCTCCTCTGGCCTTCCTGTACGTCCTGCCCCCCCGTCGCTTCGCGTTGACCCACTGCTCCGGCTCCCTGTAGGGGTAGAGGGATGAGGCCACCTGAGCCTGGGCCTAGCATCCCTTGGCCATCCCAGCCCCTGCCCCAGCCTCTCCTCCCTGGTCCCCCAGGGCTGTCTCCGGGCTCCAGCGGTGCTGGCATGGGACAGTGACTTACCCTCACTGTGTTGACTGCTGGCACTGCCGCCCCCATAGGTGTAGGAGGAGAGCTCGTGGTAGGGTGGTGGCTGGGGGCTGTATGGGTGCGGGGCCGGGTACTGGTAGGAGAAAGTAGGCAGCAGGGGCCAGGGGGTGGCCCCGGGCAGAGGAGCCAAAGTGTCCTGGTCCGACGCCCCACTGGAGCCATCGTTGTCATTCAGGGACAGGTTGACGAGATCTGAGAAGCAACGACAGGAACCTGGAGTCACTGCTTTGAGAGAAATGGTTTCCCCACAACCATCCAATCCACGAGGGGGACAAAGACGAGGGCCACCGCGGTCAGGGCAGAGCTCGCCCAGGGCCACCAGTCCCACACGCTCTCGTGAGACTCAGGAAGACATGGCCTGCCCCCAGCCCCAGGCCCAGCTCAAGCTTATCCACAGAACACGGCTTGGTGTCGTCAGCCAGGGCAGAGCCTCATGCAGGACACATGCTGCACAACTGTCCACGGCAGCCCTGGCTGGCTTCTCGGCTAGGGGTGCAGCCAGAGGAGCGGGACGAGGCAGGAGGAGCCCCACTCTGGGGGCCGGGACTCACAGCTCTCGCAGCCGCCGCTGAGGTCCCCAAAAACGTAATAGCACTGCTCAGAGAAGGTGATCTTGTTCACGGTGTGTCGGATAAGGCCGGCCTTGAGCAGCCCACTGGCGTACTTGCGGGCCTCCCGCCGCTCGGGGAAGCCTTCCACGTGGTGGTAGAGCCAGTCGACCACGTCTGAGCCTGGGGGCACCCAGAGCAGAGAAGGTCAGGTTCTCCTCCCCGCCTCCCACCTCACCCCTGCCAGGCCCGTCCCCAGAGGGACCCGCCCCAACCTACCCAGGACCTAGCCATACCAAGAAAGGCGTTAGGGATGGTGATCTTGAGCCACATGCGGTCCCGAACTTCCAGCCCAGATTCTGGGGCTGCCATGGCCTTGGTCACAGACGCCATGTCCGTGTGGACGGAGAGACCCCGGCCCTCGCAGCCTGTCCGAGAGAAGAAACGAGGGCTAAGAAGTAGGGCCCATGGCCGAGGCGTGGCAGGCCACAGCACCGGCAGGAAGCCTTTCAGGGCAGGGGGCGGGAGTTGAAGTGGGCTGGGGGCTCACCCTCAGGCAGGGAGGAGCCCGATGTCATGGTGCTCATGGACGAGGAGCCCGGATAGGCTGGGAAGGTGCCCGTCAGCGCAGCGGAGTGGGACACCCAAGCAGCGGGGTCGATGGGCTGGATGGGCTCATCTGCGACAGAGAAGCCCCTGTGATGACGGTTTCCCCGCTGCTCCCATGCCACCCCTGCCCCATCCCTCCCCACTCCTCCACCCCTTCCTGTTGCCTGGAGGCCCGAACCCAGCTCCCCCGTCTCCTACCCCTGCAGCACTCACTTCGAGGAAGAGTAAAGTAGGCCTGGGGAGAGGGATCCCAGCACTTGGCCACCGTCAGCACGATGGGGCTGTGGGGAAGGGAACAGCAGTCATGCAGGAGTGGTGCAGGGTGGCGGCCACAGAGGGGGCTGGGCTGCAGGGCTGAGGTGAGGAGGCCCCGGTGCAGGGGACCCACTGCCATGGACACCTCTGGAAACACTGCTGACCCACACGAGAAAGCACATACGGCCCAGGGCCCTGGGGAGCCCGTCCAGCAGGCAGCAGGCTGAACCCTGCCCCTTAAAGACGGGGACAGACACATACATACACGTGCAGGTGCACACAGGGGTGACACCACGCACGCACAGACCCAGAGCGGACAGACCAAGGCAGGGCAGCATACCCCGCAACAGGGAGAACCAGCGAGGGGCCCTTGGAGGGCTTTGAGGCCCCCGAGCTCCCAATCCGGGTGGGGGTCGCGTAAGCACCCCTTTGCCCCATGGGTGTTCCTCACAGTTCGCGGTGCTGCCCCCGCTCTGCGGGCCAGCGGCTCACCCTGGCTTGTGCACGATGTCCCGCAGCACCCGCACCGCGTCGTCATTGCTCATATTCTCGAAGTTCATGTCGTTCACCTGGAAGCCGGGCCGGCGGGCTCAGAAGTGCCCCCGGCAGCCACCCCACCGCCCACAGCTGACACCCTGCAGCTGCCGTGCGCCCCACCTGCAGCAGCATGTCGCCTGGCTCGATGCGCCCGTCAGCCGCCACGGCACCGCCCTTCATGATGGAGCCGATGTAGATGCCGCCGTCGCCCCGCTCGTTGCTCTGGCCCACGATAGAAATGCCCAAGAAGTTGTACTTCTCTGCAGAGGGGGCGGGTGTGATGAGGAGAAGCCCACCCAGCACGCGCCCCAACCCCCAGCCCCGCGTCCCCGCGTACCCATGTTCAAGGTGACCGTGATGATGTTGAGAGACATGGTGGAGTCGGTGACGCTGCTGAAGGAGGAGGCCTGCGGGGGACATGGGGAAGGAGTGGGACTGCGTTCAGCGGCCCACAGACCACTCCAGAGTCTCACTTCCTGTGCCCCGTGCCCCCTAAGCCAGGGCCCCAACTTCTCCGAGCTCCAGTGACCCCGGGAGCACCCCCTCACCCTCTCCAGGCGAGGTGGCCGCTGTTTCCTCCGCCGCCGGTGGCGCTTGAGGAGGCGGGAGGCACTGCTCTGCTCCGTGGAGCTGCTGAACCTGTCAGGAGGTCGGCAACGGGGGCTCATGGGCAGAGGTCGTCGTGGGGCAAGACAGAGAGATGGGAGGTGCGGCGGGGACGCAGGAAGAGAGGGGGCGGGGGCATACCTGCTCATGGTGTCCTCCTCGTCCGAGTCCCCCAGGCTGGTGCTCTCCAGCTCGCTGGTCATCAGGGTCGAGGAGCTCTCGTACCCAGCCAGGTGGCGCTCCAGCCGTGAGGGGCCACTCGGCCTGTGGCCCCCCGCTGCGTGCAACCAGGAACCTCAGGAACACAGGTCTCATGCCGCTTACCTTCATCACAGCTCTGGCCCAACCCCAGGCCTACCCAGCTCCCTGTGGACCCAACACTTGGGGCCAGCCCCCCTCACCGCCATGCTCACTGCTGTCTCTCCTGCGAGGCCGTTCCCGCCGCAGGGACACAACCGACTCTGTTTCTGTCTCAGGCTCCAGGTTTTCCCGGCTGCTGGACACATTGGGGCTGGGTGGGCAGAGATGCATCAGGGGGAGAGGCATTCACGTCTTCAACTTCTCCCCAGCGAGGGGCGCTTGAGGCACCCCCTCACCTCCTTCCCCCGGACTCAAGAATCCCAAAGACTCACTGGAAGGACGGAGGCCTGGAGTCCCCAATGCCACTGGTCCTCTCTGGGGGCACAGGGGGTAACGGTGCAGGGGGCGGCGCCAGTTCTATCCGGGGCTCGTGGGCCGGGGGAGCCATCTCAGGTTGGGGGTTATCTGACGACACTAGCTGGAGAGATGCCATGACAAAAACGGGCTCAACCAGGAAGGCAGGCAACCAAGACGAGAGAAAGGGAAGAGACTGGGGAATAGGACCAGGTCTGAGTGAGCACAGGGCCAGTGAAAGGCCCAGAAAAGGCAGGAGCAAGCAGTAGAAGCTCCAAAAGGAGGTGAGGAGCTCCAGCTGGCTCTCCAAGCGGGTGAGGCAGCAAGGAGCCAGGGCCTCCAGCTCCGGGGCAGAGGGCAGGGGGCAGGTGAGGCTCAGAGGAGCCTGGCAATGTGGGAGGGACAGGATGCTCACCCAGGACACCACCCTTCCATTGAAGCAGGGAAGGCGGGCATTGTCATCCGAAATCTCCTCCTTCACCACTCTGCCAAGAGACAGCATAGAGGCCAGTGAGAACTGCCTAGGGCCCCCCACATGCACCCCCATTCAAGGCTCCTCCCGATACCTCATCCAGATCAAGGACATTGACTTTCCCGCAGCCTGACCAAGTCCTCATCCCTGACGCCGAAATGCTTCTTTGCTCTCACACCTAGGGAGTCTCCAGATTCACCCCCATCCTCCTCCGCCTCTCCCCAACCCAACTTCCAGTTTGACGCTGCTCCAAAGATTTCCTTGGGTCTAATTCAAACCTCTCACTTCAATGTCAAAGGCTGGCCCATCCCCTCTGGTGACCGCAGCTGCCCCAAATGTATGTTTAACCTCAGGAGCCCTATGGGCATGTCCCCCAGCCGCCAGCCTGCTCCTCACACGCCGTCCGTGAAGCCTTGCGTCTGAGATCTGTAGTCTCCTACTTTCCTTAGTTTCCCTCACCTCACTCCCAGAAGGCCACCCAAACGTGCCTCTACCTTCCCCCACATAAAAATACTCGTTACAGGGGCACCTGGGTGGCTCAGTGGGTTAAAGCCTCTGCCTTTGGCTCAGGTCATGATCCCAGGGTCCTGGGATCGAGCCCCGCATCGGGCTCTCTGCTCAGTGGGGAGCCTGCTTCCTCCTCTCTCTCTCTGCCTGCCTCTCTGCCTACTTGTGATCTCTGTCTGTCAAATAAATAAATAAAATCTTAAAAAAAAAAAAAAATACTCGTTACAGGGAAGACTGGCACTTCCTCACCAGGCTGAGCCCTCCCAAAGACAGGGGAAGCCCGGCTTCTCATTCCCCTGTGACTCATCTGGCACAGAATTCTACACTAAGAAGCCCAGCCTTGGGGTCATCTCTCCCACAGGTTCCCTGGGATGGACAGCACTTGTCCCTTCTTCTCAGCCACCATGGGCAATGCTGGACGCCTGTTCTGTTCAGCACCATATCCCGGTCACACGGCAAGGAACCTGATGCTTGGTGAGCATGGCCAGCTATCTGTTGAGTCAACCTAAGAACAATGCAACTCCCCACCCTAAACAGACTCATTCTCTCATACACACACATCCTTGCCTCCAAATTAGGACAGCCCGTCTGATTAACCCTTTAGCCTAATATGGATCCAGAAGCCTGAGCATGTGATGACTTAAACCCATTTGTTATCAATGGGGCAACTCAGCCCCATTCACCACCACCGCTCTGTGTCACTACAACCCAGTACTCTTTGCTACATAAACCAATCTTGGCGTAACCTAGTCTGGCAAATTATTCCACTCTGGGTGACCTCATTTACAGACTGGTCAGCTCAATACTAGTCACAATTATAACTCACCAAAAAATCACTGCGCATCGCTTACCTGGACTGACCTTTTTCTGCTACCTGTGTCCATTTCCCGGATTATGCCGCTAACAAACAGAAAAACCTCAATCTAACTCCCACGTAATTCCTAAGACCGTCCCACTTTCCCAATGTCCAGCAATCTTTTCAGTAGACTCCACTCTGTTCTGCTACCCTCGAACCCAGACTGTTCCGGTCTAACTCAGCCTGCCTTCAAGGGCTGAGGCAGGCTACCTGGAGGGGCTCAGCTCAAAAACTCTAAGTGCATTTATTACTTAAAGTCCTAATCTACCCCAAAATGACCCAAATTACCCTAAAACAGAGCAATATGTTTTAGCAACACCCTAGAGTGTCCCCTCATGCAGCTGTCTGCACCAATGCAGACCAGATTATCCCAATAGGGCTGTCTGCTTCTCTACAGACTGTCTCCATAGAAATTAGGCCGCAGCAGAAACTCAGATCAACCAATCCAACCCGGTAGAGATCAGAACGGCCGAAGTTTTTCCAGGAGAGCCCAGTCTACTCCAAAGCAGGCTAGACCATCCCATACACCATCCTCTGCGCTAGTAGGGACCAGAGCGTCCCCAGACAATCCCGCCTGCTGTAATAGATCCCAGAACATCCCAAGTTATCCCGACACGGTTCAATCTACATCAGCGGACTCAGTAACCCTCCCAGAGCCCGTGTGCTACAGCACTGCTCCGAAGACACGGAGCCATCTAGAATATCCCCCAAATCAACCAGGGTGCCCCCACCCTATTCCGGTAACGTCTAATCTCCCCCAGTCTGGTTTGGCATAGCCCGGTGCTTCGTCCTACGGCTCCGTGCGCCCCAATCTGTCCAAGCATAACCTTGCCCGTCCTGGGATACTCAATCTACCGCCAGCCTAATGTCCTCTGCTGCACTGGCGCCCCGCAAAAACCAGCAAGGCCCGGAGCAGACCTGGGCCCCACCGCGGAGCCCCATCCACCCCAGCACAGCCCCCGTCGGTGCCAGCCTAGGCCTCGCGCTCACCCGAAATCCTGATCCATAGACTTGAAAAAGTACTTAGCGCCCGCGGGCCGCTGCAGGACGCTCTTGAAATCGCCGAGGGTGATGCGCTCGGCGGGCACGGGGATCTTCACCAGGTAGGGAGTCTCCTCTTCGTCCAGGTGGTAAATCACCTTCGTCTCCCCACCACCGCCCCCCGCGCCGCTGCCCGCCATGGTCTCGCCCGCGCGCTCCCGGGCTCCGCCGCCCACCCAGCGGGGCGAAGCGCCCCCGCCGCGCCTGCGCACACCCGCACCACGCCGCGCGAGCGGCCACAGCACCGGCCGGGCGCCGGAGAGCTGCAAAGGGGAAGGGGGCGGGGGCCCAGCGGGGTGGCGGCCGACGGAATGTGGGGGCGAGCCGTGAGGTTCGACCTGAAGCCGCGGACCGGGCCGCCGCCGCCGCCGCCTCCAGCGCGCGCCACCGCCACCGACGTCGCGGGCGCCCTTCAGTACCCCGCCCACCTCTCCTCATGTCACGTGGCCCGAGTCGGCCCGCCCCAGTCACGTGACTCCCTCCCGGGTCACGTGACCGGCCAGGATCCTCCCCGTGCCCCCCGCCACGTGACCGTTGCTTTCAGCAACGGTCTCCTAACCCTCAACGGCCCCGCCCCCAAATGTGTCCCCACCCGCGTCCTCCCGGGTACCCCCGCGAAGCTGGCCCCGTTCCTAAAGGGCTGGCCACCGGCTTCCACCCCAGCTCTGTCCCGCTCAGGCGGGGAGCTTCAAGCAACACGGATTCCCCTGGAGCGTGCGTGTTGGGGGGTACAGGCTGGGGGAGACGGGGTTCCTGGGCCGGGGGGCACGGTGGGAGCAAGGCAGCTGCAGCCGCGAGGCTGGGGGCGCTCCGCGGGCAGGCGCAGAGCCCGGCCGTTTTCCGCTCGGACTCGAGGTGGGCTTTGCTCTTCCTGCCAGCCTGTCCACCGCCTCCCTCCTAAGCAGGACAGTCAGTGAGGGCTAGAAACACAAAGAGCCCACTCCGCTTTATTTACAACACGCAGGCTGTCTGTACAAACAGCTGGCCGCTATTATTAAAAACACGAGGTGAGCGAGTGGATCGTCACCTTTCTGTTTTCCTTCCTCCCTCGGCTAGACCCTGGTTGGTACTCCACCTCTGAGCTGCCCTGCCCGAAAGGGGAAGTCCAAAATTAAAAATACAACCGGTGTAGAATAAATGGGGAGATAAAAGAAAAGAGGAGGAAGGGGAGTGCTCTATTTACACTAGAGTTTTATAGACAACTGTCCCATTCCACCCCAGCTCCAACCCTGGCCCAGAAAGTGAGGGGCAGCAGGTCTAAGGGACAGAAATTAAGTGTCTAGGGACCCAGACAGCCTCCCACCCCCAGCTGTATATAATGGGTCCATGTTCAAGTCCACAAGGTGGGAAGGAAAGGTTAAGGTTGGAACGTGAGACACTCATTTCCAAACGAGCCTCCCTTGGGATTTCCTGCCTTGAAGTGGGACTACAGCCAAGCTCCAGGGGATAGGCCCAGGACTCTGAGGCTTAGTTCCCAAGTCATGTTGTCATTTGAAGTCCCAGCCTGGAGATGGCGATGTCAGGGCTCTCCGGATTTGGGAGGCCCCCCTACCCGCCGGGCCTCTGGCCGCAGTTCCTTGCATTTCTGGCAGTAAAAGAAGTCGGGGACATTGGTCTTCTTGATCTTAGCACAAGAGAGGTGGATCCAGGTCCCACACAGGCTGCACTCAATCATGGGCCGCCCTGCAAAGGGCTTTCGGCAGTAACATGTGATCAGGTCCCATGAGTCATCACCTGGGGAAAGAAGGTCTGGTTGGTGTTCTGCCCGAGCTCTTGGGTCCACAAGCCCAAGCCCATCCTCCCAGCCTACCCTGGGCCTCCGCAGACCTCTCACCTGATTCTACCATGATGTCCTCATCCATGACCCGCATCTCGCCCTCACTGGAGCTGGCATCTCCATCCTGGCTCGTCTCAGTGCTGCCCACTTCCTTGCTCTCGCTGTCAGTGGGAGGGGCTCCTTCAGGGTGCACTGCGGCGGGGGGCCTAGGAGCCTCGGGGGGTGTTGGCAGCACTGGGGCTGGGGCTTCACCCCCTACCACTGCTGCCATGTCTTCCTCCTCCTCCTCTTCCTCTTCCTCCTCCTCCTCTTCAGAGTCTGTATCACTGGGGGGGGCCCGGGGAGGCCCAGGAGGTGGGAGTCTGTCCCCCCGATCTGCCTTTTTCAACTTCCGTTTCTTGCTTTTCTTAATTCGAGACCTCTTTTCCCCATCCCCAGGAGCGGGCCGGGGCCTCCGAAGCACCCCAAAGCCAGCCCCGCCTCCCGGCCCCAGCTTTCGGTTCTTTCGGTCCTTCTTTCGAGGAGGTTGGGAGAGGTCCCCCTGAGAAAGGGGTACTGGGGTGAGAGCAGCAGGGGGCCGGGAGGCATGTGTCAGGGATGTGGGGGACAGTGGAGATGCCATTTTGGGCCCATCTAGATCAAAGAGAGAGTCCTTGAGCTTCATCTTCTCAAGCAGGGTTGCGCTGTCAGGGGCCTGCAGGCGAGAGAAAGTGGACCTCGGGGGTCCTGGTTGAGTGGGACCTGATTGAGCCGCCCTTCTCTTGGATGATTTTGCTTTCTTAACAAAGGTCTGGATGGTTCGGAGGTCTGAAGGGGCCGAGTCCCAGCCGTCACTGTCTGCTGCACTCTCACCACGCAATGGAGAGCTGGAGCCAGAGGCTGGCCAGTCACTTTCCTTGAAAAAGGGGAGAGACCAGGGTCAGTAGTCGGCCCGGTGGCATCTCAGCCCCTCTATGAGCTCAGCTTAGAAGCCAGGGACAAGATCTACCCCAAAGTATCCTGCCCAGACCACCCAAAGTCACTACACTCAAAACTGCCCCTCTGCAATTCCCCTGATAATCTCCTCTTGAAAACCTCCCTGTTGTCTCTGCCCTCACCTTCTGGCCATCTCCCCAGTCTCACCTGCCTTACAGCACCGTCCCCCACCCCAGACCAGAACCCGATTTATCTGTTTCCTCAAATGCACTGAGAAGAATCTTCCACGAACACCCCCAGGCCATTCACTGCTGCTCAAGCCACCCCAAGGCACTAGAGTTCCCCCACGGGTTTCCAATCTCCAGGCTCTTACCCGTCCCATCTGATAGGCTTCTCCAGTAAAGTAGCGCAGTCCCCTCTGCCCGCCCACCCCCCCGCCCCCCCGCCCTTCTAAGGTCTGGAACCGCCTCCCCCAAGCTAGTCATCTGTCCTCCACTCACTCCCTACCTCTTTGCTAGGGGGGATATAACCAGCATAGGCCAAGACGAAACTGCAGAATTTGTTGAAATCCTCAATGGTTCTCCGGCGCTTCTCTGGTGGCTGAAAAGAAGGAAACCTGTATCGCAAGGAATTTAGGAGGGGCATTCCCGAAGGCACAGTCCCCACAATGAAGGATCTAGAAAAGGCAGGGGAGCAGGCCAAGGGAGAGGGCAGAGGGAAGGCATCGGGTAGTAACCCCAGGCTGCAAAGGGAAGGGAAGGCTCACCTGAGTTTCTGGCTTCAGGGTCGGAGGTGGATCTGTGGAAGCAGTAAAAGCTGAGTCAAGGCCCCACCTCTCAATCTCGGAGGTCCCAAGCGACCCCCCCTTTCCTCAGGTCCCCCAGCCAGGCCAGCAGGTCCCCAGCTGTGCGGGACCCGCCCCTGCTCCCCCTTCCGCCCTGCGAGGGGCGGAGCCAGGGCGCGGCGCCCTCTCAGGCCTCGCTATAGCGCTCCCCTTCCCCCCACCGGAGGCCTGGCGCCCCGCCCCCCCAACTCACGGTTTCTCTAGACTCCAGTCTACTCGATCTCTTGGCGCCCCACCCCGCCATACCGCTCCCCGGACCGAGCTCGGGCGGCCGCCTGCCCCTGTCCTTCACACGCGCCGAGTGCCCCGAGTTTCTCCCCAGTGGCGATCTACCGCCCGGGGCCCTCCGAGACCGCGCTCGCAGCCCGCCGGCCCCCGGGGTCCAGGATGACCACGCCGAACCGCTCCCCGCCCTCCGGCCCCTTCTACTCGAGCACGAGGCCCGGCGCGCCCCTCACCCCCACCCTGAACATACACGGGCACACACAGCCAACGCCACTCCGCGGCCGGGACGGACCAGAGAGCGCTAACCCGGACGCGGCCCCACCTGCCCCCCCCATACCGCGCTCCCCACAATTTCGCCGTCCCTCCGCCCCCATCCGGGGCCTTGGCCCCTCCCCGTCTCGAGCTCCTCGGGCTCCCCGCCGGGGCCCCGGGCCCAGTTCCGAGCCCTCCGGCCGCCGCCCCCCCACCCCCGTACTCACCACCAAGTGACTAGGCTGCGGACCCCTAAACTCTAGCCCCCCCCACCGGCTACTCTCTCCCTCTACGGCAGCCCCCGCTGCTGCCGCCGCTACCCCCCTCACCCTCCACAACTCCCAGGCTCTAGCCCTCGCCGACCAACACCCCCCCCCCCGCAACTCGCCGGTCTCAACCCCCCCACACCCCGCCCCACCGCCCCTACAACTACCCGGCTCGCCTCGCTTCCCTGCGCTTTCTCCCCACAACTGCCCGCCTTGTACAGGTCTCTCCACCACAGACAATACCCAGACCCCCTCTTCTCCCCACAACTATCTGCCCACCCCTCCAACAATCACCGGGCCATCTCCGGCGGCAACTACCCGGAGCTCCGCCGCCACAAACTCCCCCACCCCGGCGAACTACCGGGCTCCTCACTCAGTCCTCTCCTACATCCTCCCTCCTCAACAACTCTCCGGCTTCCAGACTCCCCTAGCCTCCCAGCCTCAAGGCCCCAACGTGCTGGAGGCCCTTTCGGCCCCTAACCCCCCGAGCTCCGGGGCTCCAGCTCCCATTCCCCACCCCACCCCCAACACATTCACGACGTCTGATCTCCAACTACCCCCAGTCCAGTCTTCCACTCCTCTTTCACCAAGGTCCATCAACTCGTCGCTCTCCCACCTCCGGGGGCAGGCCCCCGACCCCCTCCCCGCGCTCCCCCGCTGGGCTGCGGGGCTCGACCTCCAAGTTTGCCAATTGATTGCTCGCCCGCCCCCCACCGGCTCAGCGCTCGGTGCCGGTCGAGAGCTCACCTTCGGGACTGGGCTCCGCCATGGCTTCCAGCATCGCCCCCTCCCCTCCTCCCGGTCCGGCGCCCCCCTCCCCTGAGCCGGGGGATACCGGTGCCGCCTCCGGTGCTCGGTGCTCCTACTGCCTTGCTCCACAGAGGTGTCTGCCTCGGCCCGGTTATGACTCCAGTCCGCTAGCCGCTGCCGCCACCTCCCTCTACCCCTGCCTCCCGCACTCCCGGACCGGGCCCCCTCCCCCCGCGCCGCCGGCCGCCTGCTCCCTCCTCCTCCTCTCCTCCCTCCCTCCTCCTCTCTCCCCCCTCCCTTCGCGGGCGCTGGCGCGCAATGCATCAAGGGGCTTGTAGTCCGTCCGGCAACCGCGGAAAGGGAACCTCATAGGTCTCCGGAACTTCAGTTCCCAGCAAGCCGAGGAAGGGCGCAGGCGCACTAAACCGCTCCCCTCCCCCGGGGAGTGGCGGGGAGATTGGGAGCAGAGGGGAGAGCGGAAGAGCGCGCGCAGGCTCCTGGGAAATGTAGGCTGGGCGGGACTAAGACAGAAGGAAAAGAAGGGATTAGAACTCTCGGCCACCATACTGCCTCATTCTGCGGCTTTTCTCCCCCCCACCCCGGGGGACCGCCCCACTTCCGGCCAGACGAAGAAGTGGTGGCTGGGGGATGAAGTTCTCCGGATGATAATGGCTCCCTCCTCCCCGTCTTCTCCCTCCCTCGAGTTCCACCCACCCGCGCGAAGTCTGGTCAAGTGAGATGCAACCGAGGACAGAGTCCTCTGACCAGTTCCCACGCACGATAACCTCTTCCTTAATCCAAGGGCTGTAACAAACTTGGATGCATTTCTCCGAAGCAGGTACTTTCAAACTTTCTCCCCAGAAACCCAAGGTAAAAAAACCAAACCATGTATTTTTTCACATGGGGACCCATCAGACACGTCTATAAAACTTTAACTTTGACGAAACGACACTCGGAGTATTCCATCGCAACAAAAACGCCTCCCCCCCCCCCCCAAGGAAAAACTCAACATCAACAGAGTAAACCAAATTATTCTCCCTCCAACCTCCACTTTCCACACCAAAGGACAACTAAAAAAGGAAAAGGGGGCCGGAAGCAACACAAAGCAAAATCCAGTTCAGCTTGGTGGTTTCCTCTTTATTGATGTGCCTCCTACCTTCCCCCCACAATTTCAGTCCCTTCCATCTACCCCCAAAAAAGAAGGTAGTGAAAGGAAGGGAATGTTGGGGTTCTGAGCCCCTTGGGCAGTTAGAAAGGGAACAGAAACCAAAACAATCACTGGGTGGGGGTGACAGAGATTGACAACTGAGAAGTCTAAAGCAGAGTGGGAAAGCTGGTAAGAGAAAGGGGAGAGAGGAGATGTCCGAGAGGCTACCTCCCCCGGAGCCCTCCGGCTAAGAAGGGCTGGAGGAGAGCCTCAAACATTAGGAAGTGCAGGTCCTGAAGAAGGGAGGTGGTGGTTGAGCCCAGGGGAGGAGGAGGTCAGGGAAGGGGGGCCACCTCTTTGTAGAACGAGACCCCCCACCTCAGGGGCAGCAGCTTCGCAGACCGTAGACACTTTCATCACTGTAGGCGATGTACAGAAAGAAGTCTTCTTCGTGGTGCTCCTGGGGCGGAGGAAGAAAAGGCTGGTACTGGGCTGTAGCTACTTGAACCACACACTGCCCAGACCCATTTTTCGCAAGCCCCTTCCTCTGAAAAGCCCCCAAACCCTCGGGCTCTGGCCCACTCCCTCACTTGCTCCAGGACTGAGCAGCCAAGCCTATTAGCCCTAGCAGCAGTCCTGGGCAAAAAGATCTCAACTGTTCTCTGATGCCCTGAGGGAGGGGGGCTGGAGAAGAGGGAGGGTCATAACCACAGCTAGGGCTCACTGTTTCCTCCCTCCTCTCTACTCCTACTGCACTTGTCCAAACCTTCAACCCAGAACTACCCCCAAAATCTTGAAGTAAAAGATAAAACTGAGAGCTAAACAAGGTGCTCCTCTAAGAACTGCTGACCTGAAACTCTTTTCCCCTCAAGCTCTTCCCGTGCCTCTCCAAAGTCTCGACCCCTCCCGCCAACATACCTGGTATAGCTGACCCATTGTGGCACTGGTGGGTGGAATGACATTGTTGACAAAGAAAAACAAGGCATCCTCAGCTCGGAGATGAATTCGCTTCCGGATCAAGAAGTAGAACTGACCAACTGCCAAAGAGAGAAGGTATGACAAAGTCCCAGAGGTCCCAAATGGCCTCAAACAACAGTCACCGTGTGGAGCCTCTTCCCGCAGAGACTGCACTCCCACCCACAGGAAAGCAAACCCAGACCTCGGGGCAGGACCGCACCTGTGAGATCAGAAGGCACCAGGTATTTCTTTTTGTCCAGGTCTCCTATCCGAGCTTTGGGAGCCTTTTCTACTATCACCTGATAGAAGATGAAAATTAGGAAACACTGGGAAGACACCCGCACAGTTACACCTGTCAGGAACTCAAGTTACAAAATTCCAAGCACCCAAGCCCACCCGACTCGTCTCTCTTTGTCTCGGAACACGCGGAGCAGCCTCGAGTTGAGATCGTGACCCCACTGCGTCGGATTCACCTAAACATCCAGGATCGCCCAGCAGGGCGTCCTAATCAACAACTCTCTTAACCAGGCAGGGATGACTCGTCTGGGCGGACTACAGCGTCCACCCCAAGAACCCAGCGAGCTGGGGGGGGGGGGGGGGGCGGTGGCCATGTGCAGCTCAGGCTGTCAACCTCCCTGCAGCCTACCACACCGCTCCCCGCGTCTCTCCCAGCTAGCCACGTCCCCTCACGCTCAGCTCGTCCGCTGCCCCGCTCCGTTCAACCTCGGGTCACAGCCACGGGAGCTTCGGGCCCGCTCCCAACCCAGCTACCGCCCGGCAGCCCGATGCCCGCGCTGTGCGGCAGGACCCCAACCCCGGGCTGTGGCGTCAGAGCCAGCGCCCCGCGCCCTCGGCCCTGGCTACGGTCCTCACCGGAACCCGGTCCGGGTATTTCTTTCGGATCTTCTCGCCCTCAGAGCGGCGTTTCTCGAACGGATGCTCCTCTTTATACACGAACTTCATCCTCCCGGGAACCGGGCTGGACCGGGCTGGGCTGCGGGAACCCGGGGGGGGGGCCGGGACAGGGGGCGGCGGCGACGGCGGCGACGCGCGGGCGGACTCAGCGGAGCGATCCCGGGACTTGCGCCACTTCCCTATTCACCAACCCCGCCCCCGACCGTGAGGGGCCGCCCCGCCTGCTAGGTTACGCCACTAGCGCAGCAGCCCGGACGCCGCCGGCGTAGCACCGCCTACGGACGGCCCCCTTCACGCCGCCTGCGTAGTCGCTTTGGAACCAACTTGTGGGCTACGCAAGCGACGTAGCAAAGGTGGTTGGCTTGTGCTATGCTCGAAAATAACTGAAAACCCACACTCCGACCTTCCCCCACTGAGCTAGAGACCCAAAGGGTTAGGAGCTGCTAATTATAACCGGAGGCTTGGTTCTCCCGAAGTTCTTTTAGGAAACGAGATGAGGGGAGGGGGCATGGGGGAGACAGAGGTAATTATGAGGCTAGCTATTCACGAAACGCGCTGGTACGCCGAAGGCGGCCGCTGACACCAAAACAAAGTAGTGCCCAAAGCGGGGAGCTAGGTCTCCGGAAGGAAAAGAGGACAGAAACAAAACACCAGTCCGGGGAAGCGCACACAAAGCTTAGGTCCCAAGGAGAAGTGGCAGTAGGGGCCGAGAGGAGGTCCGAAAGGCAAGGACTACGTCGGCGCGGAGGAACACCGTCAAGGCCAGGCCGGCGAAAAATCATGTGATCTCGGAGAAGGGCGGAGCGTCACGTGGCGGCCGCGGGAAGTAGAGCCGGCCGCGGGAGGGAGGGGCGCCGAGACAGGGGAGGTGGAGGGGGCGGAGCCGGCGAGAAGCTGGCGCGGGTGGAGGGCTGGGGCACCCGCCGCCTGTGGGCAGCAGCCGCCAGCCGCCGGCCCTGTCCACGTCGGTTCCCCGGCGTCCCGCCTCTCCGGTTTCTGATCCAATTTTCTCCTCCCTTCGTACCGCTGTGTCCTCCTGCCCCGCCCCTCAAGTTCCCTCGGAACGGAGAGCTGTCCTTTCACTCCCCAGCAGGACACCCATCCTGTGGCCAAGTCCCTTCCCGCCAGACGGCCTGAGGTCAAGGTTCCCTACTCCTTCCCCCAAAGCCAACAGCACTTCTTCCCGAACCTCGTCCCTGCTGCAGTCTTTCTTCCCCCCCACCCCTAGGAGACAGGGTGGATGTGAACAAAGGCTCCTCCCCTCATTTCCCAACCCGGAGAGAAGGACCTAGGGCAGCTTCGGTTTCCAAAGTTATAATGCATGGTTTAAAAGAGAGGAAAGAAAAAAAGAGAGAGAGAGAAAGCGGGTTACAGGTCTGAGGGAATCTAGGAAGAAGGGAAAATAGAGGGAAAAGGTGGGGGGGACACGTTGGGGGAAAATCCAGTGGCCCAAAAATCCCAGTTTCCCACCCACAGCCCAGCCCTTGGAGTGAAGAATTAGATCAGTTTTGTACAAGAGTTTTTAAAAAATCAAATCACAACAAAGCTGGCTTGGCTTTTCTTTGAGCCTCGAGGTTACCAAATGTCTGTCATTCAGGCCAGTCCTGTCTCTCCACCAGACATCGGCTCTCCTAGGCCTCCGCTTATGTCCCAGTCTGGGGTTTCCAGGGAGTGCGAACGCGAAGTTAGAGTGAGGCTGCTTCAGAGTCTGGCCCACGTGTCCATCCAGACTCCATGCGGAGTGCAGGGCTCCCGGGGCAGGGAGGGGCGGGAATGGCAGACCCTGCCCACACAGTCCTCACCACTGGACAGGGCGGCAGACGGCATCCCGAGGGCTCACCCTCCCTTCCCCCCCACCCCGACTCAGGTGGAGGGGGAGCAGCTGTCACCAGAGCCTGTGTTGGTGAAGGTTTCGGCTCAGCACAGAACGAACATCCGCGGTGAACCTGGGACGACAATAACTTGAGTTGGCAGCGCCCTCAGAGTGGATACCCTCACAACACTGGTGTCAGGCGGCCTCATGGGAGATGGGGGCCAGAAATGATCACCATTTTCACATGAAACTGAGGTCCAGTTTGCCCAAAAACCCACTGGCTAAACCCGATGAGCTTTACTGTAAGGAGGCCTGGGTTCAAATGCTAAGTTCTTAAGGGAAAAGAGGTAAATGAGTCAAACAGGACACATTTTTATTCCCTCTTGGGATTCCCCCACCTCCTTTCTTCAGAGATCTAAGTGTCTAACTTCCCTTACCTGAGCGCATCCAGCATTGGAAGCAAGTTGAGAAGGGCGGTGTCGCTGGGGTCACTGAACCACGATTTGATGGGGATGGCATTGTCTAGGGCGGGTCAGATGGATGCACGTGAGAATAAATAAAGTTCAAGAGACAGGCTGATTTTTCTAGCTGGGGTGGGGATCGTTCCCTTAAAACATGTTCCTCTCCTGACCCACCCAAACCCAGCAACCTAAGTAAAACCTTACTCATTCAGCCTCCAAAAGAAAAATCAACTTTTAATCACCGTATCTCATGGGAGCATAAGGCTTCTAGACCACTGTGTTAGGGAAGCAAATGTGGGGGGAACAGCCCGATCTATGAAATGGACGTGTGGGGGACAGGCACCCTCTCAGGAGCAAGGGAAACACCTTGCATCCTGACCCACAGTAAACCAGGAATCCTAGTTCCAGGCTTTCCGAATCCCTCAGAGCCACTTCCCAGTCCTGCCAGCCCCGCCGCCCTGTCCCTTACCTGGGTGGCTCCTGTAAGCCCCTGGGGAGTTATCCAGGATCACGATGCTGGAGAGGTCGCTGTGGACCACAGAGAGGTCCTTGATGTAGCTGCCCAGTTCCAAAGTGCAGTGCTGTAAGGTAGGGCGAGCTGGGCATCAAGGGGAGACTCCATCTCCCCCGTGACCGTGGCCTGGTCCCCACGACACCTGGGGTGGCCAACTCCCTCCAAGGGAGTTGGTGGCCTCCCCTAGCCCCCCAGAGGGTCCCACTCCAGGACAGAGCCCTGCGTGCGGGGCCACGCCTTACCTGTCTGTAGTATCTGCGCTTGAGAATGCTCCTGCTATTGTCTAGTTTGTCGGCCACTGCAGAGCCATAGATCTCCATGCTGGCCGTGAACACCACCAGCTCGTACCACTGACTCACCTGAAATTGAGCAGGGGAGAGGGAGGTGTCGGTTCTAGACACTTAGTTTTCTTTCACTAGGACTCCAGCCCAGTACCGCGGGCCTCTCTGAATTCTGAAGGCCCCCACGCTCTGAGTCTCGGGCACCACACGCCATTAAGACACCAAGTTGCATGAACAGACGATCAGGCAGCCACGAAAGGACAGAATGACATCCGCACAGCACACGAACCCAAACTCCCAGAAGCCATCCAAGCTCTCACTGTCCCACAACCTCCCCTCTCCAAAACTGCCTACACCTCTTTCTCCTCGGCCCCTACTTCCTGTGAGCCATCTGAAACCCCAGAGCCCTAAAACCATTCCTTCCTCACAGAGCTCCCCTTAGTTTCTGCAAACTCACCACTTCTAAGAAAAAGTCCACATGGGGCCTCTTATGTACAAAAAACCGGACGGGATGTTTGTCTATGACCACCTGTGGAGCAACAGGGAAGGGCGGGGGTATCCTGAGCACCAGAGCACAGGCTGAAAGGACACTCGCACCCTCTCACTGCCCACTCCCCTCCTTCAGGGTGCCACTGGTGCCGGAGGATGG
Organism: Mustela lutreola; assembly: GCF_030435805.1. NCBI lineage: Eukaryota > Metazoa > Chordata > Mammalia > Carnivora > Mustelidae > Mustela > Mustela lutreola. Next base: position 59,139,181 of record NC_081304.1, on the reverse strand, counting down.
CTGCAGGGACCAGACACTCTGGGACTGTCTGGGTCGGAGCGGAACAACAGGACCATCCCATTGCTTCCCATCCCGCACACACCTTGAGGATGAAGTCAGGAGGTGTTCCAGGCCGGACAGTGGGCCTCAGCACCCCATCATGATGGGAGTGGATAAGCGTCTCATCCAGATCCAACACCAGGATCTTCCTCTTGACCTGACCTAAACCACAACACAAGGGGTCAACCTCCAGCCCATACCTTGAACCCTACCGCACCTTACAGGGGTCTTCCCAGCCAGCATACTCACCTAGCCGATTCCGGGACACAGGAGATAAGGGGAGGATATCATATCGAACAGTCTGATACTGAATAACCTAAAAATAGTGAAGGAGGGGATGGAACTCTTGTCAAGGAGATTATGCCAAGGAACACTTGCTGTGTGCTAGGCATCGTGGAAGTCAATGAGGGCTATTTCACTGAACCCTCCAAACCCTCGTAGGAGTAACACAAGACCAACAACATCATCATCTCTATTTAAACACGGAAGAGCCCAAGGCTTAGTCAGGACCACGTATCTTATTTGGTCGTCTGTCCCCCCCGCCCCCCATTAGAGTGGAAACTCGGCGAGAGCAGGCATATCCTTTCCATCACGCCTGTCCTCCGAGACCTCCGTCACAGGACGGCCGGTTGGTATCAGGGTCAATGTGGTGGTGGTATGAGGATGGCACCCATGCCACCGGACCCCAGCCCCCACTCCCTTGGCCAGGACACTGTCGTGCTGTGCCACAACAGAGCAATGCATGGCCCTTCGCATATCCACCCCAAGGCTCCTTTGTCACAACTCCCATCACGTCCCTTTGGGACCCGAGAGCGGCAGATTCCTTCGTGGGCTGAGAGGAAGAGTCAGGGGAGGAGGTCCTTGGGTACCTAAGGGGAAGGCAGGATGAGGGAATCCAGGGGTTGTCAGGTCAGCTAAGTTCCCCTGGCTGGCAGCCACCAGGCCTATTTTAACCAGCCACCTGTCCGCTTCTGTCTCTACCAGCCAAGTCACAAGTGGCACAGAACCTCAGGCCTCTGACCTGCCTCCTTATTCCGGTACCCAGGGCAGGGCGCACAGCACTGCAAAGCCCCATCTGCCAGCAGGACGGATGGGGTGTTGGGAAGGCCAGGGTTAAATAAGGGCTGTGAGGGAGGTGAGGAAGGGACAAGGACGTCACCACCTCAACCTTCCAGCTTCTCCAGGCCTCCTCTAGAGGCTCCTATTTCCAGCACCCAGATCTCCCTCACGCAAGCCTGGCCATCCCCTCCTCTGCTCTCCTCTGCTCAGCACAGACAGATGCTCTGCTGTCCATCCCCAGGCCCCAGCCTCAACTGAACGAGTCAACCCCTTTGCAAACCACAGGGCCCTCTCCCCCTAATGCCAAGGCATCTGCCCTTCTTTTCTCCCTGGGCCAGGATGAGGGCCGGGATGGGGGCCGCGACAGCTCGGGTGTCCTGCCCTGCTATCTCGGGTTGCACATGCTGGGCATGAAGGGAATGCTCTGAGCATCTGCCAGAAAGGGGGTGGGGTGGGGGGAGACACCAGATTGGAAGGGAAGACAAAAGGCTGCGGGGTCGGCTCTGCCCAGAGAAGAGCAATTTTGCAACTAACTAGCATCTGGATGAGCACCCAGAACAGAAATTTGGAGGGAAGGGGATGGGCTCAGAGCAAGGCCAGGAAGAGAGCACAGCAGTGCTCAGAGAGGCAAGGCCAGCACAGAGAACACAGCCGAAGCTAGCCCCATACACATCGTAGCATTTCCGACCCCAAGTTCTTCTTGGCTGCTAAGGGGTTTCAGGGAAACAGCCCTGCCTACAACTATGACCACCCAGAAACAATCCTCACCCTCAATCAGGAAGTGGTAGAGGAGACACTGAATTCGAGGCCAGGCCCACTCCCCCAAGTCAGTAAGTCAACCACCACTGCCACCGCCACCGCCACCACCCAGGGCTCTCTGGAAATTGTCTGGCCGAAGCAGGCGCTAGCTGCTTTTATTCTGCCAAGTTTTATCGAGGGACGCCAAAGAGGACAGAGCAGAGAACTTCTGCCCCTGCTGTACTGAACCCTCCCCAGACTCCTTTCAGAGAACTCTCCCCAGTGGCGAGGAGAACACAGCAGCACATTCACTACATGATAGTGGGCTCTGGCTGGAGCTTTGACCTTGGGGAAAAGCTCAGGGGGAGGAGACCTAGAGATACTGGGGTACTTCACTGCCCACAGTGTCCCTCACCATGCTGGGGTCTCCCGGGGAGGCAAGCGTGCTCTCGGGGGCACGTCCACCACTGACAGGCACCCGTCTTCCCAGAGAGACACCCGAACTTTCACGGGCTCCCTTCCCTCAAGCCCGAGGTGAAAGCATCTCTCTTGGTCCCAGGGTCTTGACAAATCCAGACACCCACACGAGTTTCCAGGGCCTTTCTGAAGGAGTCCCCTTAATGCAACCCGCAGCGGTTTCTCCTCACACCCCAGGTTTCCCGAGTTCCCCGCCTTGTTGGTCACACACGCTCTCCCACCCACCCCTACCCTCACCCCTACCCTTGACACATAACCCGGGCTCTTCCCTGGCAGGAGACCTAACGCACGGAGGGTCTTCCACAAGCCCACGTCGGCAGGGCTAGTGCCATCAAACAGGTGTTCCCTCCTTTCGGTTTCTCTAACAACAACTCCGGTTTCCTAAACGGCGCCCCACCCACCACCCTGGCCCCCAAGAGTTGCCAAATCCTGCCCCGACGAGCACCCCCATCTCCGTTCTACTACAAGGGTCTCCCCCCTTCCCATTCCGCCCCAGGCCCAGCGAAGGGTGCCTCAGGTCTCTAACGGGAAGAGCCGCCCCCGGGACTCCGTTCCGAAGCCCAAACAGAGGCCCGACACTTTGCGAAAACCCGTTGAGCACCGCTGACAGGAGCTTCCCACCACCACCAGCGCCCACCGCAGCTCACCGTGCGGATCTGCCTCCGCAAAAGGTAAATGAAGAAGCTCCAGAGCTTCGCGGCGAAGGCCACGAACGTGCGCAGCCCCAGCAGACACTGCGTCCGCATCATTCCGATGACCCCGGCACCGCCGGCCCCGGGGCCCCCGCGGCCCAGCTCCGCCAGCCCCCCGGGGGCAGCCCCCCGCCGCCGGGAGGGGGAACGGGGGCCCCGAGTAGCAGGAAAGGCTGCAGAGAGGGGCGCGGAGCGGGCGGCTCAGAAAGCCACCCCCGGCGAGGGGAAAGCCCAGCGGAACCGGGAGCTGGGGGACAGGCGTGGGCAGCCCGCTGGGGCCCACATGGGCGGGGAGTGGCACCAACGGCTTCGCGGAGGTTGCGGGCCCAGACGGGTCAGGCTAGGACGGGGTCCTCCGAGACCGGGAGGGAAGGGGATGGAGAATTGGGGGAGGGGGTAGTGGGGGAGGGGGCCGGGGAGATGGGAGGGAGGGAGGGGGGGCAGGGGAAGGGGGAAGCGGAGGGTGGCCCGCTGCGCAGGCGCGCTAGGGGGCTGCCCGCGGGAAAGGGCGGGCGGGGGCCGCGGCGCGCGGAGGGCCGCGGCGGCGGAGGACGGGCCGCTGAGCGAAGGAGCGGGGAAGGAGGGGGAGGGGGAGCCGAAGGGCGCGGACGGCTAGGCCGGAGCGGCCTCCCCCTCCCCGATGTCGGGGGTGCCTTAGCCGCTGGGGAGCGGGGCTGCAGCCTCTGCAGCTGGATTTCCCACTCTGACAGGCGCCATTTTACCGCCCTACGGGCTCCCTCCTCCTTTCTTCCCCCCTCCTCTTCCCCTCTGACACTGCTTCCGGTGGTGACGTGTATTCGCTTCACCGGGACTAAAGTTCCCCCTCATCGGTCTAAGGGGGCGGGTGAGGAAAGCGGAGTGAGCGCCCCGCGAGGCCGCAGTACCGCGCAAGCGCGGAAGGCCGCGGCGGGGCGGGGCGGGGCCTGGGAGCGAACAGGCCCCGCCTGGAGCGGCGTGGGCGGGGTGGAGTGACGTCCCTCACGGCAGAGGTTGGGCGGTCAGACCGGCTCGTGCGGCCTTTTTCACCGCCCACGGACAACTGCCCCAACGGCTCTTCCGGCCCTAGTCGTGCAAAAAAATGTGAAATGTCTGCGCTCCGGGTCTCGGGAGGGGCCTTTCCGCGTGAGGGGACCCGCCGGGATGTTGAACATAATCGCCTCATTCCAGACGAGGCCGGGTGTCGGGCGGGTCAGCGGGCAATGACGCCATCAGAGGGCGCCGGAAGAGGGACCGACGCGGATTGGAGATGGAGTCGGTCGTGGCTCAGTGCGGGCTGGTGCTGCTGCGGGGTGAGGGCCAGAGGCGCAGGGGCTTCCGAACCTGGCTCCCGGGGCGGAAACGGAGAGGAAGAGCCATGTGTCCCAGGCAAGGGGTGGCCTTCAGGGGCTCGTGAGGACGGAAACCTCCTCTTCTCACGCTGTTTATCGTCCCCCGCTCTCCCCAGACTCCGTGGAGTGGGAGGGGCGCAGTCTCTTGAAGGCGCTGATCAAGAAGTCTGCACTGTGGTGAGTGTCGCCCAGCTTGTCCCCGGGGTCCCCGGGGCGGGGAGCGGAGGGGGAGGCCCGGGCCCGACTCGGTGACACGCTCCATTTCTGCCTCAGTGGGGAGCGGGTCCACATCCTGGGCTGCGAAGTGAGCGAGGACGAGTTCCGTGAAGGTTTTGACGCCAGTGTCAACAGCCGGTACGTTTGGAGCGGGCGCATTCCGTGTTGAGGTCTCCTGGGGAGTCCGCGGGCAGCAGCAAGCGCAGAACCCGGTGTGTTTTGGCGGCCGCTCAGATGCGCATTGAGTGAACGGATGTGGGTCTTTCTGGAGGCACAGATTTGTAAGGGACGAGCAGTGTGAGTATCTAAAGAATCCAGAGAATAGACCGGAGAAGTGGAGAGGAATAGAGCGCGATAAGAGGATGATAAGGCACCCCTGACTTTGCGTCAGGGGATAAGAGTAAATAAATTCTGGGGCACCTGGCTGGCTCAGTGGGCAGAGCCTGCTACTGTGGACCTCAGGGTTGTGAGTTCCCGCGCCACGTTGGGTGTAGAGGCTGCTTACAAATAAAATGTTTTTTAAAAAAAGGGTAAACATTTTGCTTTTTTGTCACTCACAATCTTATGGTGCTTTATCCAGATGTGGATTCCAGAGTTGTGCCAACCCTAGCTGCAAGCTACTGAGCAATTTGTCCTGGAGGCAGAGGGACGAGCCTGTGCACACTTGGGCACGTGGGTGAAAGCGTGCTGTTTGTGGGAGGTGGGAGAGCTGCTTGTGTGGAGACAGATAAAAAGGCACCTCATAGGGGTGCCTGGGTGGCTCAGTGGGTTAAGCTGCTGCCTTCGGCTCAGGTCATGATCTCAGCGTCCTGGGATCGAACCCCACATCGGGCTCTCTGCTCAGCGAGGAGTCTGCTTCCCTTCCTCTCTCTATGCCTGCCTCTCTGCCTACTTGTGATCTCTGTCTGTCAAATAAATAAATAAAATCTTTAAAAAAAAAAAAAGGCACCTCATAGCACAAGGTCTTACGGAGCGGGAAGGGGGGTTTAGACGTTATCCTAAAAGTGGCAAGAGTCATTTCAGAATTTGGGAGAAGCGTCCGGAGTGGAGAAGGAGGTTAGAAAGGGGCAGCCTGGAGACAGACCCAGGAGGGCGAGCTGCTGGCAGTTTTCCAGGTGCGCTCAGGCACATATGTGCTCCGGTTATGAAAGGGGTGCAGCAGTAGGCTTAGGGAATGAGACAGGAGTGGTGCCTGCCCTAATGAATCCCAGGGAGTGGTGTTAGGAGGTGACAGGGATCTGCTGCTTAAGATGGTAGCAATAAGGATAGAGAGTTTAGGACAAACGTGAAAGGACTCTAGCAGGTAGAATTCCCAGGACTTACAGACTGCCATGGGGGAAGAAGTCAGGAGGCTCCTGAACCCACCTGGGTTCCTGGTTAAAAAGACTCCTCTCTGGTCTGGATAGCTCAGTGGGATCACGCCTGTCTGTTTGGCGCTAAGTTTGTATCAGAGATTGTGATGGGTTATGTTAAGGCATTGATAAGAGAAGCAAAACATAGAAAGGAGGGGTCCAAAACAAGTTTGGCCACCATGAATCCTGCCCCAGGACTTCTAAGCCATGCCACGCTCCCTTGCCTGCACTTGCCGTTACTGTTTTATTGGCAGGTGGTGCCATGTCACTTACTTCTCGACCTTCTCGAAGCTGTTCTGCTAGCAGGAACCACAGGTCCTGTCTTCTTTTCTCTGTTCTTCCAGGGAACGACACTTAAGAAATATTTGATAATGACAATAGCTGACATTTACCGAGTATTTGCTGTGTGTCAAGCGTTATTCTAAAGATCAAGCAGTTGGTATCCCTGTTCCCCAGTTGAAGAAACTGGGCCTTAGCTTAAGTAATTTATGAGTCGGGTGACCTTGGGTCCATAGTAAAGCCAAACTTGGAGCTCAGGGCTTTCTGACACCAAAGTCTGTGCTTTCAAACGCTGTTGTATTTCTTGGTATCCTTTTCACTGATATTTAGAATATTAAGTCAGAATAGTAAAGCCCCAAAGATCACAGGGTGAAGTTCAAGATTGAGGGGAAGGGGCAGTGTTAAGTGTTAACGTTGTGTCCTGGTTTCCCTTTGCAGGCTGATTTACCATGACGTCTTCAGAGACCCTCTCAACTGGTCTCAGTCTGGGGAGGCCCTTCCGGGGGGACCCCTGGGAGCCTTGCAAGCCATGTGCAGGAGGACAGATCGTGGTCCCGTCACCATCGCTCTCGATTCCCTGAGCTGGCTACTGCTGCACCTTCCCTGTCCCGCACTCTGCCAGGCCCTCTGTGCCCTCAGCCAGCAGCACTCCCGCCCTGGTGAGACTCCTTCATTCTTCTCATATACCTCCCCCTGCCAAGAAGCAAGCCCCTTTCCAGCCTAAGAAAAAACATACGAGAGATATCTGGTTGGGCCTTATAACATCAGTTTGTTGTCTGTCTGCCTTCCCGACTTTACCATGCCACTTACCAGTCACTTTATTATTTCCTTTCCAAGTTCTTTCTTACCTATTTCATTCATTTGCGCAACAGATAAGAATTACGCAATGTGGCGGGTACAGTTCTAGATGATGGAAAGGTAAGGACTAGCTATAGTCAGATATTTGTTCAAAGTCCCATAGTGGATACATACAGGTAAATAAGCAATTATGATAGTCTGATAACAGCCGTGGTGATAAAGGAACAGGCACAGAGTGCCTTTGGGAAAGAGCTGCCTGGAAGAGCAGGCGAACTGGGGCAGACCAGGGGCCCTGGGAGTAGCCCTGAAGTATACTGTGGGTTCTCCAGTGGGCTCTCTGGAGTCAGAAGCCCAGCCTTGTGTTAAGGTGTCTAATCTCCCAGGTTTTCAGTTCACTCTAGAAGCGGGCAGGGGGTGGGGTGCGTGCTCAGTGGGCTAAAGCCTCTGCCTTCAACTTGGGTCATGATCTCAGGGTCCTGGGGTCGAGCCCCGCATTGGGCTCTCTGCTCAGCAGGGAGCCTGCTTCCCCCTGTCTGTCTCTGCCTGCCTCTCTGCTCACTTGTGGTTTCTGTTTGTCAAATAACTAAAATCTTAAAAATATTAAAAAAAAAAAAAAAAGGCAGGAGGGAGGGTGAACAGGTGGTATTAGGGTGAACCATTAGGAGTCGGTGTGGGTAGGTCAGATATGCACCGATGTCAAGTAATAGCAGTTTCATGTGGTTCAGCCTAAAAATGCTGGCCTCCGTAGGGACTGAAATGTGACAATATATGGCGTAGTGCCTAACACTTTGTCAGTGTGCCCAGAAAGGGAGAAAGAAAGGGAAGTTGACTCGGATCACAGCGTAAAGTTCCCAGACCTGCAAGGAGTTCAGTGTGTAAGAGACTGAAGCTGGGCGGTAGGCAGAGAGCAGGTAAGGAAGGGGCTGACTCCATCCCGAGGAGCTCCCAAGCAAGGAGCTCCCGAGGACTGAAGTCCAAGGACTTCAGATTCACAGTAACAAGGTGAGGGCAGGAGTCTCCAGGGCCGATAGGGAGGGAGCCAGCCTCCCACGGCCTCCAGCCAAGAGAGGTCAGCCCTGGCAGAGCCGTGCGGGATGGGGCCTCACCTCCCATGAGTTTCCATCCTATGCCTCCATCCCAAATGTTCCCTCCTGCCCTTCACGCCCCTCCCTCCTTGTCCTTCCAGGTGGCAGCTCCCCAGCAGAGCCCATGCGAGTGCTCGGCCTGCTGCATGAAGAGCTACATGGCCCAGGCCCGCTGGGAGCCCTGAGCAGCCTGGCCCAGGCTGAAGTGATCCTGAGTGGGACCATGGGCCAGGCTTCAGCCCACATCCTCTCTCGGAGGCCCCGACAGCACCCAGCCCGTCAGGTCAGGAGAACCCCAGGGAAACACGGGAGGTCAGGGTCACATAGAAGGGGAGAGAGCTGATGTGAGGGGCACTTCCCAGTGTGTCGTCGTTTCCTTCATTGAATCTTCACGGCTGCCCCGTGAGGTGGTTTTATTCTCCCCATTGAGTGGCTTGGGGAAGGTTCCCCACAGTTCCAGAGAGGACATGGTAGAGCCAGGATTTGAACTCAAGATGGCCTGACTCTAATCCCATGAGCTTAACCAAGGGAAACGGTCACCTTCTAAGAAAAGGCAAAGGACAGGGGGCGGCTGGGTGGTTCAGTGGATTAAAGCCTCTGCCTTCGGCTCACCTTCGGCTCAGGTCATGATCCCAGGTTTCTGGGATTAAGCCCCACATCAGCAGGGAGCCTGCTTCCTCCTCTCTGCCTGCCTCTGTCTACTTGTGATCTCCGTTTGTCAAATAAATTAAAAAATCTAAAAAAAAAGAAAAAGAAATGGCAAAGGACAAAAGCCTGGGAGTGGTCCCTGGGGGAGAAGGCACGAGTCCCGATGGGAGAGGTCTGAAGGAGGGCTAAGGAGGCACAAGCAGGAGCTGCGGGCCCCTCGTTACACAGATGCTGTTCCGTCTGAGTTCCTTTCCCTGCTTTGCTCCATAAGATGGAAAACACCTTTCTTTGCCTACTCTGTCTTTTCCGCAGACCCAGTGGTTCTCCATCCTGCCTGACTTCAGCCTGGACCTCCAGGGGGGACCCCCACTAGAGTCCCAGCCCCACCCAGAGCCTCACACACCCCCGGTATCTAAGGCTGCTGGGGCCAGAATGAGGGAATGCGGGGTTGGGGTCAGGGATTCCAGCCATGAGCAGCGGAAGCATCCTCTGTACCTCCAGGTGGACCCCAAAGCTCACGTGACCTTCAACCTGCACCTGTCCGAGAGCGAGCGAGCAGCCAAAGACAGCCTGACGTTGCCCTTCCAGTTCAGCTCTGAAAAGTAAGGCTAGGAGCTGGGCACCCTGTTCTTGGGTAGAGCCTGGCCAGGGATGGGATGGGAGGGCCAGCAGGTTATCGGTTAACCTCCCAGACTTTATAGGGGCTGAAGTCCACCTCCCCAGACGAGTCTGGGGAGTGGTTCTCTATCCACTCTTCCTCCCAACCAGGGAAGAAAGCCTTTGTGTGTCTCTTCTCTCCAGGAGAGCCTTGGGTCACTGACCAGCCCAGACCAGACCCTGGGGAAGTTTCCAGGCAACGGTGTTGCGAGGACAGGAAGCTGGATGGGTGTGGCGGGCAGGTTAATAACGGCCTCACTCTGCGCCTGTTCTCTGCCTGCTGTGTGGGTGGGTGAAGCAAGCCGGCCAGGATCCTTGCCCTCAAGCTCTGAGAACGGGAGGCGTCATTAGGAGAGCAGTCCAAGAATGTCTGTCCCAGTCCAGGTGGCGCTCCGGCACCAACCAAACAGGGAGGTCAGAGAAGGAGACTTGGACCAGGGAGCTATGGAGGGACAAAGAAGAGGGGGTTTGTCACCAGAAAGGGAGTGTGCAGACGTGAACTCCATCCCCTCCCTCACCAGCCCCCATTCTCCCCTTCTCCTTCCTCAGACAGCAGGCTCTGCTGCGCCCTGGGCCCAGGCAGTCCACCGGCCGCATCTTCTATGAGCCAGATGCATACGACGACAACCTGGACCAGGAAGACCCAGATGATGATCTGGATGTCTGACTGGCCTGGAACTGGAAGAAGGAGAAAGACCTTGGACCCGTAACCATCCTCGCATTGTTTGCATTGGCCTTGCCCTGTCCCTGTCCCCACCTTTGTTCCCCCAGTCGGCAGAGGCCCTGCCCTGTGACCTGTGAGTCAGAGAGTAGCTTCCCCTCAAGACAAAAGGTGGGAAAGGGGCAGTTGGGGAAGGTGAAGAGAATGGGAACCCCTACCCTCCCTGCCTAATAAAATATTTTTCTATTGAAAGGAACTTGGGTAGTTATTTAAGCAAGAGTTGGGAGGAGACGGGACTGAGGAACAGAAGAGCAGAAGGAAAGCAAGCACCGGAGTCTTTCAGGGTTAACAGTGTTGGGGCCCAAATGACAAGGGATGGTGGCACAGGGAGAGCTGTGCACACCACTGGTGCTCAATATGGAGTCTATTTCAAGCCAAAGCAGGTACATTTGAAGGTTCTGGGTTCCATGCAAGGGTTTGGGCTGGAAGAAAGCAGAGGCCCTGAAGCGGCAAAAAAGAAGTCTACTTTCCAAAACATACTTTTTTATTACTGTACAAAAAGCACACCCAACATCCCCCCCCCTTTGTCTCCTCCCCCCTCCCCTTGCCCCCACCCTGAGGGGAACTGTATGTACACAGTGTGCTGGGCTGGGGTAACAAGGCTTCAGCTCTGCACCCTGTCCATGAGCTGAGATCTGCCCCAGGTTATTTCTGGTACCTGGGCATACCAGAGGCTGCCCAGTTGGGGCAGAGGTGGTCCCAGCTCACACGTACTCCTTGGCAGAGTTAGGCTTAGGGTAGGAGCGGGGTGCACGGTACCCAGTTTTGCCCTCACTCCCAGGACAGGAGCAGGAGAGGAGGGCACCTCCCAGGATGATCAGAGCAGACCCTGCCCAACCAATGAAGATGGCAGGACCAAACTCGTACCTAAGGAGAGAGGGGATGGGGTCAGAAAGCCCGCCTTTCCTGACCGGGGAGCCCAGGCCTGGTGTCCCCTTAGGAGGCAGGGCTCCCATACTTACTTAAGATTCATGGGAACCAGTGGGTTATAAAAGTCGGTGACAATCTGGTGGCCGTACCAGGAACACGCTACCAGGGCAGCAAGACCTGGAGAGAGGATGGTTCAGATGTTTTAGCAGACCCCAAACCAGCGCCTTGCACACCCTCGATCCCGGATGCAGGGGCTGAGCTCACCTGCCACGATGAAAATGATCCCTCCGGTCATGGCTATCCGGGCCTTCTTCACTTTGTCGTCTCCCCCGCAGTTGGTGCACTTCATGCCCATGGTGGCCACGAACATGGCCAGGAAGCCCAGCACCAAGGATACCACCATCAGGGCTCGGGTGGCCTGCAGGGCCGCTGCGGGGAAGGGGGAAGGACGCCCTCATTGCTGCACGTGCGGGCGGCTGCGGCCTTCGAGTCCCCGCGGGCCCCGCGGGCCGCGGCCCCTTAGGCGCCCGATCCCTGGACGGAGCAGGTGGGTCCCTCCCCTCGCGGCTCCGCGGCCTTCCCGCCCCGCCCCGCCCTCTCCCGGCCCTGGGACGCGCCCGGGGCGCAAGGGTTTCGATGAAACTGCCCGGGGTTGGGGGGAGGGGGGACGAGGCCAGCGGAGGCCCGCGGAGGCAGCGAGCGGAGCACCCCCGCGGCGGAACGGTCCAGCCCGCGGCCCAGCGCTGACCCCGCTATCGTGGCCACGGGGTTTGTGGCTTCGGCTAATCGGCCGATAAGATTACAGGCCAGAGGCAGCGGCCCACGTCTGTCCGACCCCGCGCCCTCCGCCGCGCGCCGCCTTTTGTCCGGGAGAAAAGGGCGGGAGACGGAGGCCGTCACCTGCGCCGGCCGGCGCGGGAGGAGAGAGCTGGAGGGGGGTTGGGCAGCCAGCCGCCGTGGGGGGGTCCGCTGGGGACGGAGGGGGCCCGGCCGGCGGGGGCGCAGGCGGACTTGCAGCCGCTGGAACCCGTGCCCGCGACCGCTTCCGCTTCTTCCTTCCAGCCCGCTCCCCGGCAACCCCGGGCGTCGGGCGGTGGGGCCTGGCGCCCCTTCCCTCTCCCAGCCCCGCGCCCACGGCCCCGGGTGCGTCCGCCCCGTCCGCCCCGCGACCTTACCGGACAAGGCGAGCACCGAGTCGTACGATTTGCAGCTCATGAGGCCGGTGCTCTGCGTGATGCACTCCATCCACAGCCCCTTGTACATGGCCTGGGCCGTGATGATATTGTCGCCCGCGTACGAGCTCATCTGCCACTGAGGGATGGCGGTGCACGCCACCAGGGCCACCCAGCCCAGCAGGGCCATGGCGAAGCCCAGCAGCTGCAGGCCCGAATTGGCCATCTCTGCCCTCAGAAATTCGGGGCGGGCGACCCTGCGGTAGAACAGACAAAGCCTGGGGGTCGGCCCCCAAAAAGACCACTTGCGGTGGAGTCTCGAGTCACCCAAAGAGAAGGGTTTGGGTCCGGTGATTCCAAATCTTTTTGTCACCCGAAGAAAACACAAACCGATCCTTCTTCCGGCAGGCGAGGGTCTTCGAGCTCAAGGAACAGGTTCCGCTCGAGGACTGGTGGTCGAAAAAGCGATCGGCGAGGGCCAGGCGGTCCCCCCCTCCCCGGCACTCTCGTAGACCCTACCCAAACAAATGGCGGAGGGCCAGTATGCGCGTGTCCCAGGGGCCGGCGGTCCCCAAAGTACCCTGCGCTGTTGGCCCAAGGCTGCCGTGCGAGGGAGAAGTAGCTCAGCGGAGAGCGGGCAGGTGCGGGCGGACAGGTGCGGCGCACCTGAGTATTTGTAGGGCGTCAGGGGCGCGCCCCCGCAGGTACCGGGAGCGCGGGGCGGGCCGGACCACAGGGGCAGCCGAGAGTGACCTGACGTCACCGAAGGGACACTCACCTGAGCCGGAAGTCCTGGCCCCCACCTTTCCTGGCCCAGGTGAAGAGGAAGAAACCTGAGCGCCAGGGTCACGCCCCTTCTCTTGCCGGGCTGGGACTGCCGGTCGGGGGGAGGTGGAGGCTTCTCCGGAGTTCCGAGCTCGGAGTCAGCCCCTCGGGGCTGGACTTCCCTCGGGCACCAGGACGCCTGCTCACCTCTCCCCAGCAGTTGCGCCTGGGATACTGCAGAGCTGGGGGGATGCCCCGGGGCCCTGGTCTCCGCATCCCCACCCCCACCCCCACCGGCAGGGACTCTTGGTTTCTACTCCCCGCGCTCTTTGTCCCGCCCTACTTTCTCCCCGACCCTCTGCTCTTTTTTTTTTTTTTTCCTTTCCCTCTCTCTAGGTTGCTACCCTAACCGTCCCCAGCTTTCGGAACCCTGGTCCGAACTCCCGAGCATCGAGATTCGGCTGCCTCCCTGGAGTCTCTATTCCCAGAGCCACCACCCTGCCGCCCCCTTCCCTTCCCCTCCAACTGACACCTGGCTTCCAGGCACCGTGCCCCAGCACCCCATCTTGGCTCTCCATTCCAATCCCTATCCCTGACATAATGCAATGCTGGGGCCCCTTGGGCTCCACCTCCCGCCATCACTATATCTGCACCCCCAGCCTCCTTCCTAGCAAAGCGACAAAAACACTGAGGCCAGAAGTCAGCAGAGGGTGGGGAGCGGGGTAAGGCCTCTGTCAGATGCTTGGCCACACCCGCCATTCCCCTCCCTTGGAATCTTTCCAGATATGTCCTCCACTTTCTCGCTTCCCCGTTCTTCTAGCCACACGTTTCCCTTTCCGTTTTTCTGAGCCCGGACCTGACTCTGCACACTGGCCTCCCTAAAGTCCAGCTCCCTGGTGGCCTTGGCCTCAGCCTTCAAACTCCCACATGGCCTTCGGGCTTCTGTTCACTCGCCCCAGACTTGTCCTGGCCTCCCTGCGGGCATCTCTTCCAAGCGTCTCCATTCACTCACCCTTCCTCTGAGTCTGCCTTTCAGTCCCTTCTCTGCCCGGGAGCCCAGCCACGCCACATCCCTGTCCCCTCACCCAGAGCCCTCCTGAGCCACTGCTCCTTCACTCTCTGACTCAGGTCTCCCATCTTCTTCCTTTCTCTCTCCTTTTGCCCTCAGCTCTCTCCCATTTCCCGTTTTTCTTACCCCTCTCAACCATTTCTCAATAAGGCTCTCCTTTTCTGCAGTAAAAATATTAAAAGGGACACGGCACTATGCGAATTACCCTGCTCTTCTAATGCGAACTTTAATGAATTATCTGTCATTTGCTTTTAGTTTTCTATTTTTTTGATTAATGGTGAGTTGTGTTTTTTGTGTTTTTTTAATTTTTTTATTGTTTTTTATTTAAAATTTTTTTTTAAGATTTTTATTTATTTATTTGACAGAGATCACAAGTAGGCAGAGAGGCAGGCAGAGAGAGAGGAAGGGAAGCAGGCTCCCTGCCGAGTAGAGAGCCCGATGTAGGGCTCAATTCCAGGACTCTGGGATCATGACCTGAGCTGAAGGCAGAGGCTTTAACCCACTGAGCCACCCAGGCGCCCCTGTTGTTGTTGTTTTAAGGTGCTGTCTGGCTCCAGAATTTCATGCTTCTCGTCCCCGCACTATACCCAGCTCGTCCCCAAGCTCGCGGCTGCCCCCCAGGCCAGCTCACCGTCTCCACCCGTGCCTGCACACCGCAGCTGCCTCCACAACCACATTCCTGCTTGCTTCCCTGCTTGTCCTTCTAACACCCATTCTCCAGAAGCGAACATTTGTTTGTTTGTTTCAAACTTAGGTCTTGTCATTTTCCGTTTAAAATCCTTAAAATCTGGGGCGCCTGGGTGGCTCAGTGGGTTAAGCCTCTGTCTTCGGCTCGGGTCGTGGTCCCAGGGTCCTGGGATCAAGCCCCACATTGGCTCTCTGCCAGCGGGGGGCCTGCTCCCCCCCCCCCCCGCCTGTCGCTCCCCCTGCTTGTGCTCTCTCACTCTCTCTGGGTCTCAAATAAATAAAATCTCTGTGCCTCTGCCACCCTGGCCTTCTCTCTGCTCCTGACGTGTATGACTTCCCTTCCCACCAAGTACACTTCACAAACTCTGTTCCCTGTGTCTGGATGCTGTCCTGCGTGCACCTCCACGAGCCTCCCTCTACCTGGCTAACTGACCAGTCGCCTGGTGGCAGTGGCAGTGGTGATCAGCTCAAATATCACCTCTGCAGGGAAGCCTGGCCTGACCACCCCGCCCCACACTGAGTCACAGCACCCGCTGAATGCTCTCCCTCGCTGCTATTTAAGCTTTAACTTGCAAAATTCTTATCACAGTTCCAAACTATTTACTCTGCGTGATTATTTATTCAATGTCAGGCTCCCGCTGTAGATGCGTCTGGGTTTATCGCCAATAAATATTTGATGAGTGCATGAAAAAACTACATATGAACAGTATTTTCAACCACTCGTTCAACAGATATTTCCTGCGTGCCTGTGCAATGACCCAGGCCCCACGTTCAGCTCTGGACACAGTGGTAACAGGACCAGCGAGGGCACTGCACTTAGATTCTAGAGGGAGGGGGGTGCCTGGGGGGCTCAGTGAGTCAAGCCTCTGCCTTCGACTCTGGTCATGATCCCGGGGTCCTGGGATCGAGTCCTACATCAGGCTCTCTGCTCAGCAGGGAGTCTGCTTCCCTCTCTCTCTCGGCCTGCCTCTCTGCCTACTTGTGATCTCTCTCTGTGTGTGTCAAATAAATAAATAAAATCTTAAAAATTAAAAAAAAAAAAGGTTCTAGAGAGAGGAAGCAGACCAAAATGGTGCCTGTTGAAAAGGCAATAAAATGGGGTGATGGGATGAACCACCTCTGATGGTTGGAGCCAGATAATCCCTTTTGTAGGTGATTGTCACGGGCATCATAGGACATTTAGGAATATCGATGAGATGCCAGTAGAACCCTCTTCTGAGTGCCGACTGACCATTCAAAATGTGTCCAGACGCCGCCAAATGTCTGGTGAGGGGAGGGGCAAAATGGGTCCTAGTTAAGAGCTACTGATTTCAAGTGTAACCAGTCAACATCACTGTGACGTTTTGCTCTAGTAGCCTGCAAGTCAACGGTTCGGTACAAGGAGCAAGAGGACGGCTGCTTGGACTTAACCAGGGTTGGTTAAAATCTCCTGTACTCCATTCCAGATTTCGCCTTATTTCTTCATTTTATTAATTTCATTTTGAGAGAAAGAGAGCACATGATGGTGGTGCTGAGTGTGGAGCCTGACACAGGGTTTGATCTCATGACCCTGAGATTATGACCTGAGCCAAAATCAAGAGTCAGACACCTAACTGACTGAATCATCCAGGTGCCCCCATTCCAGAGTTTAAAGGGTCGACCATCTGGGGCACCTGGGTAGCTCTGGGTTAAAAGCCTCTGCCTTCAGCTCAGGTCATGATCTCAGGGTCATGATCTCAGGGTCCTGGGAGATCGGGCCAGCCCCACATCGGGCTCTCTGCTCAGCGGGGAGCCTGCTTCCTCCTCTCTCTCTGCCTGCCTCTCTGCCCACTTGTGATCTTTGTCTGTCAAATAAATAAATAAAATCTTCTTTAAAATTTTTTTTGAAAAGCGTCGACCATCCTAAGTGTTAGGAGGGTATGGAGAAACTAAGCTCTCATACATTGCTGATGAGATGTCAAATGCTACGACCACCTGGGAAAACAGCTGCAAGCCAAGTTACAGACCCAGCTGTAATATAGTCCAGCTGTTCCACTCCTAGGTATTTTCCAAGAGAAGTGAAAGCACAGCGTCCAATCAAAGATTTGTGTGTGAGTGCTCCCAGCAGTGTTACTCATAATAGCCCAGGACTGGAAGTAATCCAAGGGCTCATCAGAAGGTGAAGGGATAATCAAACTGATCGCCATTGATAATCAATTCAATAATTTTCAACAATAAAAAGGAATGAACTCTTGATACACACAACGTAGATGATTGCTGTAAAGTGAAAGAAGACAGACAAAAAGAGCCCACATGGGGGCTCCTGGGTGGCTCAGTGGGTTGAGCGTCCGACTCTTGGTTCCAGCTCGGGTCATGATCTCAGTGTTGCGGGATTGAGTCCCACGTTGGGCTCTACCCTTGACAGGGAATTGGCTTGGGTTTCTCTCTTTTCCTCTGCCCTGCCCCCACTTGGACTCACAGGTGCTCTCTCTCTCTAAAATAAATCAAGAAATCTTAAAAAAAAAAAAAAAAGAGTACATTCTGTATGTTTTCTTTTGCATAAAATTCCAGAAAATGGAAAGTGCTCTAGGATAACAGATGGCACTGGTTGCCTAGGGCGTGGGTGGAAGGGCAGTAGGAGGGTTACAAAGAGGTAGAAGGAAACTTTGAGGGATGGTGGATGTGTCCATTCTCCTGATGACAGGGACGGTTTCGTGGGTGTATACATCTGTCAAAACTTCCCAAATAGGACCTTTGAAATATGCGCAGTTTACTGTTTCTCAATTATACCTCAGTAAAGCTGTTGAAAAAAGCAAAAAATTAAAAATTCAGTTCAATCTCCTCTGAGCCCTGTGTCAGTGTTAATATCATTCACCTTCTCCTTTTACCAAAGAGGCAAAGAAGACGCAGAGGGTTTGGGTAACTCTCCCAAGGGCATGGCGTTGGTAAGCGTCAGAGCTGGGCTCAGACTCAGGCGGTGTGAGCCCAGAGTCCGTACCCTTCACCATTGCTGGGAGTCCCGAATGGCAGGACACAGTGTCACACTGCTGCTGGACGTGGAGACAGGGACAGTCATTCTTCAGAGCAAGCTGGGAGTAGGGACTCAAATTGGGTTTTAACATGCCCCGGGACTCAGAAATCTCACTGTGGGCATAGTTAGAGATAAGTAATAGATGTTCACAGAGGCAGAGACTATCTCCCGAACGAGTCCTCCGAGGGGCCCATAATGCAGCTCGTTGGAAATGTGCACCAGTGCATTCTGCATCACCGCGGGGACTGTGGGTGATGGGGCTCCTCACCCAGCGGGACTGTGAGCAAGTAAAATGTGGTGTGAGTGACACTGTGGGGTACTGTGCAATGAACCTGATCATGACAAAGCATGAATGTGGTTAAAACACAGTGCTTACTGGGGCGCCTGGGTGGCTCAGTGGGTTAAGCCGCTGCCTTCGGCTCAGGTCATGATCTCAGGGTCCTGGGATCGAGTCCCGCATCGGGCTCTCTGCTCAGCAGGGAGCCTGCTTCCCTCTCTCTCTCTGCCTGCCTCTCCATCTACTTGTGATTTCTCTCTATCAAATAAAAAAAAAAATCTTTAAAAAACACAGTGCTTACTGACAATAAGTAGGACCAGCATGAAACGTGACACTATTGGGGCGCCTGGGGGCTCAGTGGGTGAAGCATCTGCCTTCTGCTCGGGTCATGATCTCGGGACCTGGGATCCAGTCCTGCGTTAGGCTCCCAAGCCTGCTTCTCCCTCTCCCTCTGCCCCTCCCTCTGCTAGTGCTTTCTCTCTGTCACATAAATAAATAAAATCTTATTAAAAAAATAAAAATAAGATATAGATTAACAAACACATGCACAACAGACGGTGTCATTGACTCAATCCTCTGCACCCAAGTCCCCGATCTATAGACAAGATGCGGAGAAGGCACAGAGAGGGGCCCCGGCATTGCCAGAGCTCAGGAAGCAAGGCTGCCTTCCAGAAACTGGAGGCGGAGTGGGCCTGTGGAGTAGGAGCTGGAGGCAGTGTATCTGCGGGGGTCCCCGGGCTTTCTCAGGCCCCCCCCCAAGCCAATCTCTTACCTATCACGGGTTGAACACAGCCAGAAGGCAATGATCACAGGAGCTTGGAAAACAAGCCTGCGGGGATTAACGACCCGTGGTAGAAGGCAGAGCAGAGGAAGGGCTACAACCGGTTCTATCGAATGGGTCATGATCACTCAGCAAGGTATACATACACCCTTAGATCTCCCACGCAAGGTCCCTTCCTCCCCTCACCCCCTCATGTCATGTGCCTCTCCTTCCTTTTCCATCTTCTTCTTCTTATTATTTTTTTTAAGGTTTTATTTATTTATATGACACAGAGGGACAGGCATGGAGAGAGGGAATCCAAGCAGGGGAAAGTGGGAGAGGGAGAAGCAGACTCCCTGCTGAGCAGGGACCCCCCCCACACACTCCCTCGCCCTGACTCGGGGCTCAATCCCAGGACCCTAGGATCTTGACCTGAACGGAAGGCAGATGCTTAACCCGCTGAGCCACCCAGGTGCCGCCCTTTTCCATCTTCTATCAGCAACCTTGTTCCCACTTCCAGGCGGATTATCCTACTCTCTTCCAGCTCTCCTGATTTCTCTCATCTCCTCTCCCACTTCCCCATCCCTCTCTCCAGGCTCTTCTCTACCTAGTTCTGACTTGGTTTCTTTGAGTGAGCTTTCCCCAGGGGCTTAAAGCCCTAGAAGCATCACTGAGAAGCCCATCAGAAACAAAACATCTGAATGAGCGCAGGCACGCCCATGGAGAGAACCCAACGGTGAACTTCACCAGCTACACTGACTTTTCATCT
This sequence comes from Mustela lutreola, assembly GCF_030435805.1. Taxonomy (NCBI): domain Eukaryota; kingdom Metazoa; phylum Chordata; class Mammalia; order Carnivora; family Mustelidae; genus Mustela; species Mustela lutreola. Next base: position 59,119,734 of record NC_081304.1, on the reverse strand, counting down.
GCCCCCCTCCCCTCACCCCTTCACTCCTGCCTGTGCCTCCTGTACCCCCTCCTTGCTCTGAGGCACCTTGCTTGGCTTTTCCCTTCTCCCTGCCCTTCCCCCACCCCTTGTAGGAGTCCAGCAGTTGGTTCTTCCTTTATCTTTAGATTGGTCCTTCCCTGCCTCAGTCCATGGCTTCTGCTCCTTTGGGACTCCACTATGCTCAGCTCTTAGCTCTTCATCAACACCCTCTTAGTGAGACAGGTGTAGCCATTCAGCCAATAGTTCCCTCCTTGGTGACTGTTCCCCAAGCTGCATTCTTGGCCGGAAGGACCAGACCGTCATGCATTCATACTCAACAGGTGATGAGTGCCCGCCACCAGGCTGGGCGCTAGGCACACAGAGCTGGGGACACAAGGTGACGTTCTCTCAAGGTTGAAGTACAGCGAAGAAATGATGCCAGTCGGCTACATCGGGGACACAAGGCTTTCTTTGTTTCCAGCAGAAGCCAGCAAAGGTTTCGGAGAGAGGGTGAGCATTTTTTCTGAAGGGCACCCAGGGGAGAAACGGCAAGGCGTGCCCTGGTACAAGGAGTTAGGGATTGACTAGAACGTGAGGATAGAGTCTAGAAGGTGGGGCAGAAATGGGGCAAGAAAGGCAGGAGGTCTTTTCTGCTCTCAAAAGGGGTTTGAACTTGAGAGTGGGGACAATAAAGAACCACTGGCTTTTGGGGAGGGAGTGATGAACTTGAGCTTTTTTTATATTGAGCTCTGTCCTCCGCATAAAGGAAAGTAAGGAGCGAGAGGTAACGGTGGCGGGACGATGCCTCAGCAGTCCAGGTGGAGAAGAGCAGACGAATGTACGTTTAGGAGGTCAACACACCCTCCCCCACCCCCACACCCTGTCCAGCTAGTTACCTGGACAGGGCATGGGGGTGGGGGAGGGGTTGTGGCAGGGAGGAAGGGAACATGACCTCCAGGATGCTCACCCACTGGGAAGAGGAGGTCAGGAGGCAGGGCAGGTGGGGACATGCGGATCATGGGAGCTGCTCCGTGCTGGCCGCAGCTGAATCCCCACATCCCGAGGTGCAGAACGGGGCCTGCGCTGCACGTAAGGAAGCCTTGGAGAGGTGGCCCGGCGACGGCCAGGGGCCCCCCAGACGGCTCTGCCCGGACGCGCTGCGGATCCTCGCTCTTCCTCCAGGTGGCACCACAGTCCCGCGCGTCCGAGGCCCGTGCGCCGCGCCGGGCGCCGCGCTCCAGTCAGCACGCGCCAGCTCTCAGGTCGCGCCCTCCTCGCGGGGGGTTCACACCCTGAGCGGCCTCCGGAGAGCGTGTCCAAGTAGTCCACGCGGCGGGCACATTCGCGGCAGCTCAGGGACCTCAGGCCGGTGTCGTGGTTGGTGTGACCAGCTGTCCCTCGGGCCGCCTCCGGGAGCTAGTGCGGGGAACCGGGGTAGGGGAAGGACCAGACAGGCAGTGGCCAGAGCGCGGATGCGCGAAACGAGGACCGCCAAGCCCCAACACCCGACGCGCTGGGGACCGAACTTCCTGTGCCCCAGGGCCATCCCCACGTGGGAAGCACGTCTCGGACCCTTTAAGCCTCCGTCTCCCTGCCCTCCCCCGCCGGGGACCGGCCGGGACACCGGGGACCTGACATTTGGCGTCTCCCAACGCGGGAGCTAAAAATAGCCGCGGTGGGTTACTCCAGGCCATTGCTCCCCAGCCACCCCGCGCGCCCGCTCGCGCGCGGTCCCGGGCCGCCCGAGCTCTCTCCGGGGCCAAGCGTGCCTGCCGCATCCCCTCCTCCCCGACCCCGCGCTCCCCACCCGCCGCGTCCACTTTCCGGCGCTACCCCAGCCCCATGTCCGGCTGCTGGGCCGAGTCCCCACGCGAGGTGGGGAGTGACCTCCTCTGTCCCGGGACCCTTTCCCCCCAAACTTCACCGCGGTAGGCCGGCAGGCACCTACCCCGCGCGTGTTGCCGGGCACGCTGGGGAGGCGGGGCCTCGTCGGCCAACCCGCGCCGCCGGGCTAGACTCTGAGCTGCGGGCCTAGGGAGGGGCGTGGGCTTCTGGGCGGGCTCCTGGCCAATGGGTGATGCGAAGGGCGTGGCCCGTGGAGGGTTGCGGGGGCTCCTCGGGCCTCTCCCCCAAGCCCGGCTCCGCCAGATCCCCGGGAGCCCTGCCGCTCTCTGGGTCCGTGGCTCGCGGCGGTGGGTCCTGCCGGTCTCGCCCTCCGCACGCCGCTCCGTGACGCCCGTCGCCCCCGCGCCCTCTGCCCGCCGGGCCGGGGCCGCCGACCCCCAGTCGCCTCCCTGTTAACTGAAGCTGCTGCGCCCCGGGTTCCTGAGACAAGATGCCGTCGGGCTTCCAACAGATCGGCTCGGAAGTAGGGTTCAGCATGCGGCATGGGCGGGAGGGGGGCGCAGAGCCCGCTTTTCTCGGGCTGGGGTCGCGGTTGGGGTCAGCTAGGGGGCGGTCCCTGCGCAGGCGCAGGGGGTGGGGGAAGTGGGGGCCTGGCTATTTATACCCGAGCGGGACAACCCGTGACTGTGGGATTCCAGTCCTTCCAAGAGGCTGAGTGGGTCTGGGGGGACTGTCCGGGGGCATGGGCCACCCTGCGGTTTCCCGAGCCCAGGGTTCTCCCCCTTCTCCTGGGCGCGGCGGGGCGCGCGGGGATTGGGGGACACCCTACCATAGATCCAGCCCGAGAAAGCAGATCCGGGCTGGTCTTGCCCTCCTGGAGCTGTCCGTGTGTCCCGGCTCGCGGGAAGTTTTTCGAGGAGCAGAGGTTCTCGTGGGCCCCCACCCCCACTCCTGGCCGTCCTCCAGGACGCTGAACTTTCCCTTGGCCCCATGGCTGGTGGAGGGGCTGAGGGGAGTGTCAGCCCCCCCTCCCCCAGCTCAGGTTTCCGCTTGGAGACAGTGTGTGCCGCCAGCGAGCGGCCACCGCCGCCACCGCCGCTCGCACCACCTTCCCGCCCCCATCCCCTGGGCGCGGCTCTCCCAGGCAGAAGCCCGCACGGCCCCCCGCCCCCTGCGGCGGAGCCTAGAGGGGGAGGGGAGCCCGGGGCGGAGACAGAGACGGCCACCCCAAGGGCCATATGCGGGAAGGAATGACCGCGATGTCCTTTTTGGAATTGTCCTTCTTGGGCGTGTTGGGGGCCTCCAGGAGCCCTCTGAGAGCACCCCCAGAGGGGACAGAAGAGGACAGAGGCCGGTGATAAGGCCCTTGTGGGTTTATAAATCCTGCGCCATCAGGAATCCCCTTAGCATTTGATTTTGATTTTCTCGTTTTCAGGGACAGGTAGGCAGAGCAGGCAACATCACTCCTAGGGCCCCTGACCCAGAGGAGACCTTAGCTTCAGAGTGGGAAAGTGACTTGCACAAGGTCACACAAATCTGAACTCCAGTCTTAAGGCCCAAAGCCTGCCCCAAGGTCACCGAGAAACAGTGAGGCCAAGATCTTCAAACATTTCTCAGCTCGCTGGACTCAGACATCCCGTTTCTCCTTCATGCACCATGACATGCCCGGTGACTGCTGCTGTTTACACTGAGTTCCTCTTCCGATTCCTAATATGGCCCAGTTTCCCTCAGCCAACATGTTGGATGGAGCCCAGCATCTCCAGGCTCCAACAGGACCCAGGCCCCTGGGTGAAGGGAAGAAATCATGATTCTGTGTGACCCGCCTCCTCTCTGCTTCTGCCCACCCAGGACGGGGAACCCTCCCAGCAGCGAGTCACTGGGACCCTGGTCCTTGCTGTCTTCTCTGCTGTGCTCGGTTCCCTGCAGTTCGGCTACAATATTGGGGTCATCAATGCCCCACAGAAGGTGAGGGGCCTGCAGCAGGCAGAGTGGGCTATCGGAACATGGGGGCGGGGGACAGCATGGGAAGCCGAGGGGGAGGTCTCCGCAGGCCATCATTTCTCCGTTGTCTCCCCCCACACACACCAGGTGATTGAGCAGAGCTACAATGAGACGTGGCTGGGGAGGCAGGGGCCTGAGGGACCCGGCTCCATCCCGCCGGGCACCCTCACTACCCTCTGGGCTCTCTCCGTGGCCATTTTCTCCGTGGGCGGCATGATCTCCTCCTTCCTTATTGGCATCATCTCTCAGTGGCTGGGAAGGTATGGGGCTGGTGGGCGAGGGTTGGGGCAGGTAGGAAGGGGGCCTCCGCCTGGTACCCCAACTCTCAGCCCCACTCCTTGCCTGTCAGGAAGAGGGCGATGCTGGTCAACAACATCCTGGCGGTGCTGGGGGGCGCCCTCATGGGCCTGGCTAAAGCCGCGGCCTCATACGAGATGCTCATTCTGGGACGTTTCCTCATTGGCGCCTACTCAGGTACCCGCCGCGCTCCACACCGCACCCGGAGTCCTGCTCTCCTCCGCTGGCTCTGAGCTTGGGGGTGGGAGCGGCCAGGTGCCCTCACCCCTGTCTTCTTCCCTGTGCCCAGGGCTCACATCCGGGCTGGTGCCCATGTACGTGGGAGAGATCGCACCCACTCACCTGCGCGGTGCCTTGGGGACGCTCAACCAGCTGGCTATTGTCATTGGCATTCTGATCGCCCAGGTGACTGGGCCTGGCCTTACTGGGTAGCTGGGGGCCTGGGGTTGAGTGGGGGCTCTGGGCTGAACAGCCTGCCCCCTTTCCTTCCCACGCGCGGTCCCCCAGGTGCTGGGCTTGGAGTCCATGCTGGGCACCGCCGCCCTCTGGCCCCTGCTCCTGGGCATCACGGTGCTGCCTGCCCTCCTGCAGCTGGTCCTCCTGCCCTTCTGCCCGGAAAGCCCACGCTACCTTTACATCATCCGGAACCTGGAGGGGCCCGCCAGGAAGAGTGAGCTTCCCTCCACTACCCCCACCTTTCTAGCACCTGTCCTGCGGGGGGCAGAGCTCCCCCACCCCATCCACTCATGCCCAACCCTCATCACCTGTAGGTCTGAAGCGCCTGACAGGCTGGGCCGACGTGTCGGGCGCGCTGGCTGAGCTGAAGGAGGAGAAGCGGAAGCTGGAGCGGGAGCGCCCGCTGTCCCTGCTCCAGCTGCTAGCCAGCCGCACCCACCGGCAGCCCCTGGTCATCGCGGTGGTTTTGCAGCTGAGCCAGCAGCTGTCGGGCATCAATGCCGTAGGTGGTGGGCAGCCTCGGGTGGGGCGGGGGTGGAGGTGCAGCCTGGGAGAAGGGGAGCCCGCAGCCCTCCCCCACCCTGGAGATCCAGTGATCCAGCGCAGGGCTATCCCAGCTGGCATGGCTAAGAGGGATGGAGGGACGCACTGCCAGCCCTCTTCCTTCTCCTTCCTCGCAGGTCTTCTATTATTCAACCAGCATCTTTGAGTCGGCGGGGGTGGGGCAGCCGGCCTACGCCACCATAGGGGCCGGGGTGGTCAACACGGTCTTCACCTTGGTCTCGGTAATGGACAGTGCCGCCTCCCTGTTGGCTTCGCGTCCCCCAGATGCCCCAGCCTTCCTTTCCCCGGGTCCTGCCCACACTTCTTGTGCTCCAGAGACCCCCCACCGAGGCCCCCCACCGAGCCCTGATGCTCTCGGCAGGTATTCCTGGTGGAGCGGGCTGGTCGCCGGACCCTGCACCTCCTGGGCCTGGCAGGAATGTGCGGCTGTGCCATCCTGATGACTTTGGCGCTGCTTCTGCTGGTGAGGCCGGGGGCAACTGGGGCAGGGGTGGGGTGGAGGTGGGGAGCCTCGGTCCAGCCCCTGGGAATGGCCCTGAGAGGCTCTGCGCTCAGCCAGGGCCAGTCCTCAACACCTCCCTGTGATCCCCGGGGCAACCGGGTGCTCCTGAGGCACGCAGGCTGCCCTGCCCCCTGCTCTGGGAGGAAGCTCCAGTGCAAGGTTGGAGGCCAGGACGGAGAGCCCCTGTCCAGTCCCAGGAACTGTCACTCCCCAGGGGCTGCTGCAGAACGAGAAGAGGATGGACCACCTTGACCGAGAGGGCGTCCGCATCCCCTGCGTTGGGCAGCAGTGCGACTCCCGGCTGGGTGTGGACGCTCGGCAGGGCTCAGAGGCCTGCGCCCACCTGGGGTGGCGGGCTCGTCCATCAGCGGCCTGGAGGGGCGGACCTCAGGTCTCCGCTCAGCCTGAATTCCTTTTCCTCCCCGCCTGCCCCAGGAGCGTGTTCCTGCCATGAGCTATGTCTCCATCGTGGCCATCTTTGGCTTTGTGGCATTCTTTGAGATCGGCCCCGGCCCCATCCCCTGGTTCATCGTGGCCGAACTGTTTAGCCAGGGCCCCCGGCCAGCGGCCATGGCCGTGGCCGGCTTCTCCAACTGGACGTGCAACTTCATCATTGGCATGGGTTTCCAGTATGTGGCGGTAGGTGCCCTAAACCTCGTCCCTATGTCCAGCTCCTTAGGTCAGGGGGGGCACGTCACAACCAGCCCGCTTGCTTTCCCCCCTCCTGGCTGGGAATTACTCGTGTGGACCACGTGGTCCCTGAGAAGCACCCACAGTCCCAGGAAAGAAGGGAACTGAGGGGCATGGGCTAACAGCAAAGGGTCTTCAAAACCAAGTGCGGCCCAACTTAGAGTAAAGCCAATGGCTTCGGGCTCCTACTGCCGGCAGTCGGGAATCCGCTCCCCGAAGCGCTACTGTGCTCCGGGCAGGAAACGGGGACAGGTGTTAGGAGGCAGGGGACGGAGATCCTTTCCTTCACTCATTCCCGGTTTCCCTGGGCCTGCAAAGGAGCCACCTGCGTGTCCCATCACGCCCCCACCGGCCGGGGCCCTGGGCGCTGCCGAGAGCGCGCCCACCCTCCCCTCCACCAACCCTTTTCTCCACCCATCCCAGGAGGCTATGGGGCCCTACGTCTTCCTTCTTTTCGCCGTCCTCCTGCTTGGCTTCTTCATCTTCACCTTCTTAAAAGTGCCTGAAACCCGAGGCCGGACGTTTGACCAGATCTCCGCCACCTTCCGCCGGACGCCGTCCCTCTTAGAGCAGGAGGTGAAACCCAGCACAGAGCTCGAGTACTTGGGGCCTGACGAGAACGACTGAGGGGCCGTGCTCTCGCCCCTCCGGGACCCCTCCTCTCCTGTGCAGCCCTGCGGCCCGCTCTCCCTCTTTGCTCCCAGGGCGACACCCCTGCAGCCTGGTAGAAGTGGGAAACTGGCGGGGACCGTGGTCTGAGCACCCCCTCGTTCCCCTCGTGTGACTCTTGGATTATTTATGTCGTGGTTAGGCTGTGGCCATCAGGGTGGGCCATTCTCTGGGCTCCCCCGCCTCCTCCGTAGCCCACCCCACCCCCACCTGGCCACCCTTCCAGAATATTCTTGTCCTTTGCTAGAGAAGGGGGTTGTGGGGAGGAGAGCCCCCGGGTTGGACGGAAGCAGGAGCAGGACTGGAGCAGATAAGGTAGCTTTCTGCTACCTCGGACTCCTCCTCCTCATGGGCACCTTCTCTGAATTCCTGCCTCATAGACTGGGTGAAGGGGGTCCCGCCTTGACCCCTCCCAGACGAGGAAGCGCCCTCCCAAGCTCATCTCTCCTGGCAGGCTCTGCTCTCTCGCTCAACCTTCCAGGGCAAGAGGGCCGTGTGCCCATGTGTGGTGAGAGGGACTGCCCCCCACTCCCTTCTCCTTGGCCTTCAAGGATGTTCTCCTCGCAAGCTTCTGACCAACTAAGGGCAAGAGAAGTTTGAAAGGCTGCCTGTAAACACAGGGTGGGAGGAGCCCTCAGATATTTTTGTATATGTTTGCAGAAGGGGTAGAAAGAAGAAACCAAAGGTCTGTTGTACTAAATGTATATATATACATATATATATATAGATCTGTACATAAAGTCACTGTTTGCGACGTGCGTCCTGTCGTGGAGGCACCCGGGACGGGCTGGACAGGGACTGCAGCTCCCTGGTCCCCCTCTGCATCCTGCTGTCCCTCTCCACCCTGCCTTAGCTCGAGGCCCAAGAATCCTGTGGCTGTGCTCACTCTGCCCCTACTTCTGCTTCTAGTCATTGCCTTTTTTTTCCCCCCTTAAAGTAAGCTCTACACCCAACATGGGGCCTGAATGCACGACCCCAAGATCAAGAGTGGCCCGTGCTACTGATTGAGCCAGCTGGGCGCCCCTGGTCATTGCTTTTACGAACAGTAAATGCTCAGTAAGTTGCAGTCCCGGGTGGCAGCCGCTGCCTTTGGCACTTTCCAGAACATTCCTGCAGGGGAGAGGTCAGCCCCAGGGTAGGGACAGGACAAGTGAATCTCCCGGGATGGGGGGAGGCACCCTCAGACCTGCACCAGGGAGGAGGGCTCACGCCCACCTGGCCAACCCCCCACCCTCTGCCGCCCCCATTGGCAGGGAGGTACCGGCGAGTCCACAGAAAAGAGGCAGACACCAAGACCACGGGGAAAGCCTGGTTTTGTTTTTACTGGAGGCTCGGGTGGCACATGACAGTTCATTAAATGGCTTCAGAGGTAGGGGCTAGAGGAGAGACCAAAAATAAACTGGGGTGGGAGAGAAAAGCAACCAGGAGGAGGTAGAAGCTGGCTGGTTCCTTCACAGCCTGATTTAGGGGAGGGACGTGGTACCTCTTAACAGTAGGATGGCTCCCTTCCTTCAGCCCTTGGTAGGGACAGAGAAAAAGCAAAAGGCTGTTGCTTCAGCCCTCCTGAGTCTCAAGGAAAAGGGGAAAGCTGGTGTTTTGATGTCATGGATTCTGGGAAGGGGGCAGGGGGTGCTGGGTGGGGTACAGGACGGTTGGAAAAACTGGCAGATAACCTGCATGAGAGAGAGACAGCGACAAGTTGTGACCGGGGACCCCTCCTCAGGTCCAGCGTCCCATCTCCGGGCCTGCCCCCCGGGTGCAGCCGCTCACCAGATGGTAGCTCTGGGGGTCCTTCGTGTTGGAGTCACTCCAGTATGGTAGGTGGGGGGTCCCCACTGTTGATGGGGGCTGAGGTCTGGAGAGAACAGGCTGGTCATTTGAGACCCTCTTACTCTTGAGAGCCCCCAACTTGAACCTTCTTCCACGTTTTTTCTTCCCATTCCTCCCACAAGCAGGGGGGCTGGGGCTCCAAGCAGAGTGAGAGGGGGGTCTGGGGGGACACCTGCCTGAAGGTAGAGGACCCAGCACCAGCAGTCTGGGCTCCCTGGTGTGTGTGGGGTTTTTTGCCGGGGCAGAGAAGGGAAGGGAAAAGGGCTGGGGCTGTTTTTCTTACCCCCTTTGCCCCCCACCAAGCAGCCCAGGTCCTCACCTCCGGGGCTGTAGGCTGCCTGGGTCCGGGGGGCTGCTGCCGCCGCCGCTGGAAATAGGGGCGGTTTCGTGGGCGCTGGGGCTCAGGCCGGGAACCATCAGTGGGGCCTTGGTTGGGCTTGGTCTCTCCATCCCCACCTTCTGTGGTAGGCTGCTGGGGTGGCCTGGGGCGGAAAGGCCTGGGGAGACAAGTAGGAGACCCTGGAGCAGGCAGAGAGAGCCAGTGGGTTCCGTCTCCCTCCCTCCCAGGGCTCCCCCAGAAGAGGGGAACCAGCCGGCTTCCCCCTCCCCCAACCCGGGCACCTAAGCAGCCATCTCTCAGCTGCCCTGGCCCCTTGCCGCCAGCCTCAGGCTCCTCTTAGCCTTGCTCGCCACCCCCCACGCCCACCAATGCCAGACGGCAAGGGGAAGACAGCCTGGGAAAGGGAGTCTTACCTGCGGTACCGAGGCCGGAATCTGGGAGGGGGCACACGATCATCTCCTTGCTGGTCCCCCTCCAATGGGGCTGTCTCTTTGGACTCTACCCCGTCGGTGCCCTAGGAGCACGCAAAGGCCCGGGGGAGTGGGGGAGGGGCGACAACATCCAGGGCCCCAAGCATCGGGACCCGTTCCCTGGAGACCCAGAGGTCTGTGTCCACCCCTCCCCCGGGTGCGGCAGCAGCCTCCACACGCCCGGGACCCCCACCTCTATAGGCTGCTGCTGGCTGGGGGGCCGAGGGCCTCGCACAAAGCGCCGTCGGTAGAAGAAGGGAGGTGGGCGCCGCCGCCTGGGCCTCTGCCCTGAGTCCTCAACTCGTTCGCCTTCGCTGCCCGGTTCCGCCCCACCAGACGGAGCCTCTGCCACCATGGGTGGAGGGGCGGCCGGGCGAGGCCGGGGGATGAACCTGCGGAACCTGCGCCGATTGGGGGCGTAGCGGCTGCCCTTCACTGGCACGCCCCCGGGCCCAGTCACATTGGCAGCTTCGGCACCCTGGGGAGAGGCGGGGAGCACCGCAAAGCTCACCCCAGCTGCACACCCAATGCCCCCAAACTCACTTCCCCTCCTCCCAGGTAAATCCCCCCCCCATCTGCCCTGCAGCACCCCCAGGCTGCGGTCTCCTGCCCTCCTCCAATGGCCTGGGTCTGCCTGTGGACGCTTCAAGGAAGGGCCCCTCTCTAACTCGCCCTTCCCAGGTAGCTGCTATTGGACCCTGCAGTCTGGGGTTGGGGAGGAAGAGGGCAGGCTCCAGACTCCTGTAGAAGCCACTAGAAGTGCTTGGTGCGTGACAAAGAAGCCTGGAAGTCATGAAGGGCTCTAGGACGTCTGGCGAAGGCCCCAGCCATCCTGGGGACAGCACTGTCCCACTCCACTCCACAGCCTAGGCTAACTGGCCCGAGGAAGAGGGCCCTCGGGAGGGTCGCCCCAGCCTCGCCCCAGCCCGAACCTTCTCTCCCTCCACGACATCGAACTCCACGGTCTCCCCGTCTCCAACGCTGCGTAGGAACTTCCTGGGGTTGTTCCTTTTAATGGCCGTCTGGCAGAGGAAAGGCCATGAGAAAGGTGAGGGCAGCAGGCCCGGAGTCTCCCTCACCCCTGCTGGGTCCGCCACCCCATTTCCTTCTGTTCACCATCCATCACGGGTGCAGCTGGGCCGGAGGGCGGAGCGCAGAGGCAGGCCAAGTTCAGTGGGGGAGAAGCCGCAAACCAGAGGCAAACCAGACGCCTCCCAGCGCCTGCTCCCTCAGCACTGTCCCTGGGACACGCTCCCCCCTCCCTTCAGCCTTCAGGGATTTCCCAAAGGGAGGCCAGAAGCAGGAACTCAAAGCATAACCAGAGGCAGACACCGTCCTAAGTTGCAGAGCGGGCAAAGTGCCCTGTGCTTCTTACCCGAGAGCTCCTGCCCCCAGAGAGGTGGTTCTCAAGCTGTGGCCGCACCAGCATCACCTGGAGACCCCTTCAGACGGGCGGCGGCCCCTCCCCCAAGCTTGACCGCTGCAGCAGCCCTGGGTTGGGCGAGGGTTCCCAGGGCCCATGATGCTGCTGCCTTGGGGACCACACTTTGAGAACCACCGCAAGTAGCTCCAGCCTGTGTCCTTTCCCTCAGAACACGGCCTAGGGTTCATTCTTGAGTAACAGGTCCCAACGTGGGGAGTGAGCATGCCACAGCCGGGGGGGCAACAAGCACATTTCTCACGCAGACCGCGTGACACACGTGGGGCCAATGGCGGTTAATACAGGCACCTGAGGCGAGGGGGAGGAGGGGACCACTTCCTGGCGGGCATGCTGTTTCGAGGGGAAAGCAGGCAGATGATGGCAAAGGCCTTCCGGGAGGGGGTGCGTTCTTCCCCACTCCCCGCCCCCCCAGCTCTTACCTGGTGAACAAAGACATCCTCCTTGGTGTCATTCCTGCAGAACGGGAGGGGTTGTTGGGAGGGGCCTCAGGGAGGCCTCCCCAGGTGGCCAGACCCCAAAGGAGCAGGCCCACCCGCGCCCACCACCCTGGGCTCCCTGAGAGGAGGGAGGGTAGACGGGCCCAGGAAGTGATAAGAGCCAGGAGTTGGTATGAAGGGAAGGATAGCAAAAACCTCAGTGAAAACCCTGAACTTCCTAAGGGTGGAGGGGGAGGCAAAGTCACCTTGAAGACGCTGGGCCAGCTCTTTACCTGTGGAGGACTCACTTCTCTGCCCCAGGGGCACCTTAGAACCTGGCAGTGCCGAGCAACTACCTCTGGCCAACACCCCCGCCCCAGCCCCTATCACAGCTGGAAAATTCCTCTCCAGGTCTTCCCTTCTACAGTCTAGAAGGAGGGAGAAAGTGTGGATGGGGGTGGGGGGTCGAGGTGCAGAACGAGTCTGAAAAAAGGACAGTGTTCCCAGGGGCTGCTCTAAACATCCCCGATACTTTATTCTCACCCTCAGCCCAGGGGTGAACCCCAGATCAGCCACCGCCACCCCAAAATACCGAGGGACCAAGGGTGGGAAAGAAGAGTGTTTTTGACCATTCTCGATCACGACTTGCCTAATACCCCAGCTTATCCTAGCACCCCATGGTGGGGCAGAAGGGAATGGAGAGATTTTTCTCCAGAACTTCCCAGGAGCCCTCGGTTTCCAGAATTAGAGAGGAATCCTTCTCTAGATCAAATGTGCTGGCTTTAAGGCACTTGGATCTGCACAAAGGTCAGCCTGCTAAGAGGGAACTAGGGCCTCCTGGGAGGGCTGGGCTGGGCAGGGTGCCCGGGCTGGGGAAGGGCCCACTGGGGGAGACCTGGCTCAGCTCAGAATCTGCCACTGTAGTCCCTCCCCCAGACGGGAGGGTTAGAGATGCCCAAATGAAGGAAAGCAGCAGCCTGTACCGAGGCTGGCTTCCTTCCCCAGTCAGCCGCCTGCCGGGCCCTCCCCAGCCTCTGCCCGGTCAGGGTCAGGTGGGGGGGATGCAGATGAGCCAGCAGCCCTCTATGGGACATGAGTCAGGGGAGGGCTCCTCCAGCGCCCGAAACAGAAAATGAGTGAGAATTCCAGCCTGGAGCCCCGAGGCGAAGACAGCAGGTACATTCTGCCCCAAAGGCGAGGCAAACTAAACCGCAAGGTGAGCCAGACGCGAGCGAGCCGGCAGCGCAGAGCCAGGTTTGCTAGGTTCCTAAGTCATTAACTCTCGGCTGCCCTTGGAGGTGCGCAGGCGCCTTCATCTCACTCACGTCTGCACCGCGGCTAAAGACTTTCAATCAGCGTCAGCTGGACTCGGCAACCATGTGCCTCAGCAGCCGGGAGAGAGGAGTCGGGAGGGTGTCCAGTCCCACCGGCCAGTTCAGAAAAACGCCCCTTTCTCCCCCTTCCCGTGTTTCTCAGATACCTGTTGATGAATCCGTAGCCATTCCGGACGTTGAACCATTTCACAGTGCCCAGGACTTGGATTGCTGGCAGGCAGAGATGCAGCGGGACAGGAAGGAAGAGACGAGCTGGGCTCAGTTTGGAGATTCCGCAAATCCTGCCTCCCCTTTACCGATTACGGGTAACTTCAAGCCACCGGTTTCTCCCAGGAGCTCCAAGGCTTGCTTTCTGATCCCACATCCACGAAATGGACGTGCCCACACAGGGGGGCCCGGTCTCCCAAGACCCTTCCAACTCGAAGTCAGGCTCCTCGTGGGCTACAAATCCACGCCCCGCACCCAGAACCAGGTACCTGCAGGGCCCACCAAGTCGGGCCCTCCCAGTGAAAGGGCTCCCAGAACACCTGCTTCCCTGGCTGAAATTCGGCTAGGACTAGGCCCAGGGTCCAGCCAAGGGGCCCCAGCGGGACCCGCCCACCAAGCCCCCACCAGCGGGGAAGGCACAGCGGGATTTGGCGCCAGCGGAACTCACTCAGCTCAGCTGCCCCCAGCCCAGCGAGTCCTTGGAGCCGCGGGGCCAGGCCGGCCTTGGGCTCTGGGGACCGCGTGGGCTCTGCAATGCCCCTCCCCCAGCCCGTCGACCCCGCAGAGCGGCTCTGGCACGCGCCCGCCCCTCACCCAGCACCGGCTTGTCCGCCTGACTCCGGGCCGGGGGCGCGGGGGTCCCCGACGCTGCCGTCGTCGGGTTGCCAGGGGTGCGGGGACCCGGCGCCGAGGGGGTCCCGGTGGCGGGGCCCGAGGCGGCTCCGACTCCGCCGCCGCCTGCCCCGCCGCCTGCTTTCTGTGGCTCCCCCGCGGGCACCGGTACCACCACCGCTACCACCCCTGCCGCCGTCGCGGGCACCGTCGCCGCGGGGGCCGCTGTCGCCACCGCTGCCGCCTCCGCCTCACTCATCCCGCCGGGTCCGGTACCGGCCCCCGCCGCCGCCACCTCCTCCGCCGCCGCCACCGCCCCGGCCCCTCCCCCCGGCTCGCGAACCCGCAGCCCCGCTCGGTCCTCGCGCCCTGAGCCTCGCCCGCACGCCGGCAGCGGGCCCCGGGCCGAGGCCAATCGCAGCCCGCAGCCGCGGCGCGCGCAGGCCCCGCCTCCCGGCCACAGGCCAATCGGAGAGGAGCAGCGCTCCCCCGGCCCGCACCCCGGCCACGCCTCCCGGACTTCGCGCGGAGGCCGAGGCTCCGGCTCGCAGCCCCGTAAGTACACCTGGGCCCCACCCCGCACCCGTCACATGACCGCCGCAAGCCCAGCCGATTGGCCTTCGGCCCCTTTCCCCTCCCCCTCCGCCCCTCTCCACCGGCCGCGGGAAATCAAACGGGCTGGTCGCGCCCCAACGGCCACCTGGCCTCTGCGCGCAGGGCGGGGCGGGGGGCGCTGCTCCGGGGTTGCCCCTGACGACCCGGGTGGGGGGCTGGGCCCGGCGCCGGCAGCCTCCGCACGGGCTGGGGGCGGCACCGCTCCCCTCCGCCCTCGAGACAGCGGGTGTCTGCACTCCGCCCGTCCCCGGGGGACGCCCCGCACGCCCGGGGCCGGTGCTGCCCGCGCCATGGAGCGACGACTTTCCGCTCGCAGTCGCGCTCAGTCTCGCTGTCGAGGTAGAAGCCGCAGAGCAGACCGCGGCGCTCCGTTTCCGTGCGGCTCTCACCCTGGCCACTGCTGTGCGACCTCGCCCGAGGGAGCCGGTTCCCGCAAGCCGCCCCTGGGCACCCGCAGGTTCCCCGCTGATTCGGGGTCCCGCGCGCCGCGGCCGCCCAACCAGCTCCCGGGCCGCTCCGTCCGCCTTCTTCCTTTCCCTGCGGCCTCGAGGCCTTCGCGCGGGCTCCTCCACCTGCGCGCGTCGGGGACCTTCGGCGCGACCTCACGGGCACACCCTCATGCTTCCCCGGGCGCGCCTGTCTCGGCCCCGGTCCGGCCAGCTGGCCGTGAACCGCACGGCGCAAGAACTCGAAGTTCTGGAGCCGGCAGCGCCGCTCGCTGCTTCTTGAAAGCTGCGCGGTCCCCGCCCCGCATGTGAAAAGACGGGGGTCCCCGCGCGACGCCCGCCCGGGTTTCAAGGGGGCCCTGGCGCTCGCCGCCAGCTGCAGTGTCGCTCCCGGCCTGGTCCGGCTCCAGAAGTCGCTCCCTCCGGGGCCGCCCCACCTCGCGACCTGGGCGCAGCGTATTTTTAGCCGGGACGTTGCTCCCGGGCGGGCCTCGTGCGGGCAGGCGCCGCGGGCCCCACGTGCACGTCCCCTGTCCCCGGGTCCGCGCTCCAGCCGCGGCCAATCCCGGTGCCGGCGCGCCCTCTGCCGGCCGCTCCCGGAGGCGCCGGCTTCCTCGCAGTCCGGGACACCTGTTCCCCGGTCCGCCCCACCCTGCGGCCCTTCCCTAGGCGACGGTTCTGTCTCAACGCGGACAGAAAAGGGGGGGAAAGTGAGAATCACGAGGCAAGGCCGGGAAGGATGCAGAAATGACCGCCCTCCCACGGGCTGTTTAGGACCGAGGTACCTGTGTTCAGCCCCTGCCTGGAAGAATGCAGAAGCAGGAGGGCCAGGGCTGGGGCAAGGGAAGCAAGAGACCGCACAGGGTGGCCCCGGGAGCAGAGGGAGCGCAGGGAAGGTGCCGAGGGAGTTCTGGTGTGGGCTGGTTCGCTGCACTATGAGACGAGGGGAAGCTCGGAGGAAGGGGGAGCCCTGCCTGCGGTAAGGTTAAGAAAGTGTTAGGGGTTCCCCGGGTGAGGGCAGTTAAGAACTCTTGTTCATAAACACTGACACTCTTTATCTCCGCAGACAGGAATTAGCAGATGCCACAGAGATAAGCAGTTAATTTCCCTGTTCTGTTGAAGGGTTTCCCCGTGCGATTTCTTGCGGTGATTTAAGTATGTTTACCAACCAGAGCTAGGAAGGACTCCAGACATTATAGCCCAAAGCCTTCCTCCTCTGCCACTCTCTCTCCATTCACTTCTGTCCACCTCAAGTTCAACATCTTGCCTTGTCTTGTTCACTGTGTTATCAAAATGAAAGCAACTCCCCCCACCCCCACACCCATCTCCTTAGCAGTCCTCACCCTTCGCAGCCCCATCAAAGAAACACCAGGCGAAGCAGTCTTCATGGCCTCTGCTTCCTTGTATTTCCTTCCCTCCTTACCAAATCTGGTTTCTCCCTGCCCTCCCTGAGATGTCTTCAGCAACGGTCCCCAAGCCCTTCCTAATCGGTTTTGGCGACCACCTGTCACCTCTGCAGCCTGCGCGTCCATCCCTGAGCCCCTCCCGCCTCCCAGCAGACCCAGCCGGCTCTCTCCAGCCAGTTGCCTCCAGGATCCCGAAACTGAAGAACCCGCCTATAAGCCCCCTTTTTCCTCCCCCTCCACCCACTGCTCCTTGCTGACATGACCACGTACCCACAGTCATTCTGCGGTGTCCACCTCTCACCTGGAGAAGTTTCCTTCAGCCGCCCCGGTGTAGCACGGTGGAGGTGAAGATGCTGGCATCAAACCAAGACACTGAATGAATGATCGAGAAGCTGGTGCTGGCTGTGCCCCTCGTCCCAGATGCTCCCAGCGACTCCCTGCCCCAACACACACAACTTCTCGGGGCCCGCACCTCCTCTCACTTTTCTCAGCTGCTCCAGACCTACAACCTCAAGTGCCTCTGCTCCCAGTCCCCTCTTCCACGCTCAGCAAGCACTGCCAGATCCTTGACCTTTCCTCTGCCTCTGACTTTGCTTACCTCCTCCTTGTCTTGTTCTGTTCGTAATATGAGTTAATATTGATTCAGTATTTCCTGTGCACCACACCCCGAGCTAAGGATTTTAGATACCCTCAATCGTTAATTCTTTATGACAATCTTGGGAAGGGAGTGCCATCCGTATCCCCATTCTCCAGATAAGGAAACAGGCTTAGTGGGGTTAAGCAACCAGCCCAAGACCACACAGCCGCAGAACAAGCCAGTGGGGCTTCAAAGGCAGGGCATAACTTCTGAGTCGCCAGCTTCCTTCTGCTGTGCTATGACCATACTTTTCCATCCTTTCTAGTTCTTTCCATATGTCCCACTTTTCCTTCCAAACCAAATTTCTTGAAAACCTGTCTGCATTACCCGGGCTCTGCTTCTTCCCTTGACCTGGCATCCAGGAAAGACACTGACACCTGCCATCCCACCTAGTTCAACAGATACCTTTTTGCCCTTGTTTCTCTACCTCGGTCTATGGGGCAGGTGCACCTGGAGACCATTTCATTCTCAGATTTCTCAACGGGCTCACCAGCCTTCCTAAAGGTCAGAGCCCCCAGTTCTTCTCTCGCTCTGATGCTATGACCTTTCTTTTGTGTCCCCTTAGGAACCTACGTTGCAGTCTTAATCCCCACACCTGTGAATTGCAACCGTGTTTGGAAATAGGGTTGGCAGGCGTGATCAAGTTCAGGGGGTGTCACTAGGGTGGCCCCTCACCCAGTGTGACTGGAAACTTCCATGTAGAGGCAGCCGCGGAGGGAGGGTGCACCATGAGGACGGGCCAACGCCCTGGTGCCACAAGCTGCAAGGAGCACCTGGGGCCATCAGCAGCTGGAAGACGGAAGTGGCTTCTTCGGAGAGAGGACAGCCTTGCTGACATCTGGATTTCAGACTTCCCTCCTACAGAACCGTAAGCACAAATTTCTGTCTCTTAAATTTAAAAAATTTAAGATTTTATTTACTTGACACACACACAGAGAGAGAGAGAGAGAGAGAGAGAGCACAAGCAGGGGAGAGTGGCAGGCAGAGGGAGAAGCAGGCTTCCCACAGAGCAGGGAGCCTGATGCAGGGCTCGATCCCAGAACCCTGGCATCATGACCTGAGCGGAAGGCAGTCACTTAACCAACAGAGCCACCCAGGTGCCCAGAAATTTCTCTTTTTAAACACCAAGCTTGTGGTTCTTCAATACGGCAGCCCCAGAACCCAGAGCCAGCTCAAACCCAGATGACTGCCCAGTCTGTGCCTCCATCCTGGGCCACCTGAGCTCCAGACCTGGGATGGCCAGCTGCCAGCCGCAAATCCCCAGGGTCCCCTGTCCTGATAAAGGGCTCCACTATATCCAGACCCAGAGATATGGGTCCCACCCTCCCCACTCAGTCCACACCTTCAGCAGCTCCTGCCGACTTGCCCTCCCCTCTTGGGACTGCCCCCTTCCAGTCCATTTTGCAAGAGGTACCCCAGGATTTTGCCCACCAAGTAGCCTACCAGACACCCTGTCCTACCGTCCTGCTTGATTTCTTCTATAGTAATCACACGTACCTGCTATTTCCCTATTCATATTTTCTTTTTTTTTTTTAAAGATTTTTTATTTATTTATTTGACAGACAGAGATCACAAGTAGGCAGAGAGGCAGGCAGAGAGAGAGAGAGGGAAGCAGGCTCCCTGCTGAGCAGAGAGCCTGATGCGGGACTCGATCCCAGGACCCTGAGATCATGACCTGAGCCGAAGGCAGTGGCTTAACCCACTGAGCCACCCAGGCGCCCCTCCCTATTCATATTTTCTTGGGTTTTTTTGTTGTTGCTTTTTAGAAAAGATTTAATTTTATTTATTTGACAAAAAAAGAGACAGCTAGAGAGGGAACACAAGTAGGGGAAGTGGGAGAGGGAGAAGCAGGCTTCCCACAGAGCAGGGAGCCTGACGCAGGGCTCGATCCCAGAACCCTGGCATCATGACCTGAGCTGAAGGGAGACACCTAATGACTGAGCCCCCGGGCTCCCTTATTTTCTTGTTTATGATGTACGAGCTTAAAATCTTATCTGTCTCAGTGCCGAAAGCTGTACCCAAGCTCTAGCAGGGGACCAGTGAAGGTTTGTAAATGAAGTAATGAAGACAGCCAGAAACATCTTTCTGAAATGCAGTTTTTTTCCCTCCCAATACTTAGGCACCTTCAAGGATTAATCTATTTATTTGAGAGAGAGAGAGAGCAAGTGAGCACGGATGGGAGAGGCAGACGCAGAGGGAGAGGGAATCTCAAGTAGACTCTGCACCCAGCGCAGAGCCCGGCACAGGGCTCGATCTCATGACCCTGAGGACAGGATCTGGCTGAAACCCAGAGTCAGACACCTCACGGACTGTGCCACCAGGCGCCATGCCCAGCTCATTCCCTATGGCCTGTGGTCCATCCACTGGGCACATGACCCAGAGAGGCTCTTTTATAAAAGGCTTGCAAGGAGCCGGTCATGGGAATGGGGAGGTGGGCAGTTAGAGGCAGTGTCCTGCCTGGGGGTGTGCTGAGGACAGTGGAAGGTGTCCATGTGGCTGGCTCAGCCCATGAACCGTCTGGCTTCAGCTCAGGTCACAATCTCAGCATCTCAGGATGGAGCCCCGCATCGGGCTCCCTGCTCAGTGGGTGCCTGCTCCCCCCTCTGCCTCGTCCCCTCCCTGCCGGCTCATCCTCTGTCTCTCTCAAAGAGCTGACAGGTCCGATGCTCTATGGCCACACAGCACTTAGAGAAAAAGAATAGGAAACCGAAAGAGATGTACCACAGTCTTGCTCACTTAGGAGACCCCGTCCCACAGACAACAAATCACTGCCTGCCCTGAGTGTCTGTCCTGAGTCCCTCCTGCCTCCCAGCACACCCAGCACACCCAGCACACCCAGCACACCCAGCACACCCAGCATCCCAAGCTCGTCAGAATCCATAAAGATGGAAAGATACACAATAGCACAATTGCCTGTACGAGGGAAGGGATAGAAATGGGGTGAGAGATCAACAAACAAGATGAACCAATTAAGCAAATTTAGGATTGAATGAATGAAACACTCTGTTCTGCTTGAAATGTTTCTGTGACTTCCCAGGAAACACTGGTAGGTAAAAGTCAAAGACCCAAGACTAAATTAGCTCTAAAGACCTGAGATCCGGCCGGCCCTGTCTCTTGTCCTGGCTGCCAAGGCCCTGCCCATCCAGCCCCCAAGCACTCCCTCTCGACGGGTCTTCGGACCCCGGTCCAAATTGCCCGGTAGAGCAGCCACTAGCTACTGAAGTTCAATTAAAATGAAATACAAAACCCAGCCGTGGATAGCGGTTGAGGTTCGAACACAGACATGGGACATTTTTGTCCTCATGGAGAGTTCTAGAAGACGCTGTTGCTGCACAACCATCTCTTGAAAGCTCAGCCTCCATCATGCCCCACCTGCCCTCCAGGTGCAGGGAATCCCCCTTTGAAGTAGTTTCCCTGACATTTGCTGGAACCTTCCTCTGGCCATGGAGGGACAAAGACGAGGGCACCTGGAGCTGTGATAACGACCACAGTCCCTGTTGGCACCTCTGCAAGTCTTCTAAGAATATTCCAGGGGCGCCTGGGGGGCTCAATCAGTGAAGCGTCTGCCTTCAGTTCAGGTCGTGATCTCAGGGTCCCGGGGTCAAGCCCCATATCGGGCTCCCTGCTCAGCGGGGAGTCTGCTGACCCCTCTGCTGCTTGCCTTGCTTGTGTGCTCTCTCTCTTTCTCAAATAAATAAATCTTTAAAAAGAATAAGAATATTTCAGGTTGGGGTGCCTGGATGGCAGAATCGGTTTAGCATCGGACTCCCAGTTTTCAGCTCAGATCCTGATCTCAGGGTCTTGAGATCAAGCTCCTAGTCAGGCTCTGTGCTCAGCACAGAGTCGGTTGGGGAATCCCTCTCCCTCTTCTTCTCCCTCTGCCTCTGCCCCTGCCTCTCCCTCTGCCCCTCCCACTAGTGCTCAGGAAGACAGGGCTGGGAGGGATGTCACAGTTTATGCTTTGACCTGAAGGAGGAAAAGAGGCACTTGAAGTAGCTGCTTGAAGTAGCTGGTGCAAAGGGCCTGAGGCAGAAAAGCCTTGAGCCTATGGGAGAAAAAAAGTTCAGTGAACCTGGAGGACGGTGGGGAAGGCAAAGCCCAAGGAACCAACGCCGTGGAGTCTGGATTTTGTTCCGGTAGCGACAGGGATGCTCTGAGAGTTTTAAAAGGAGGCGTGAATCCGATGACCTGTTCCATTTATTCATTTTTTTAAGGTTTTATTTATTTATGTGATAGATCACAAGTGGGCAGAGAGGCAGGCAGAGTGGAGGAAGCAGGCTCCGCACTGAGCAGAGAGCCTGATATGGGACTCGACCCCAGGACCCTGAGATCACGACCTGAGCCAAAGGCCAGAGGCTTAACCCAATGAGCCACCCAGGCGCCCCGACCATTTATTAATTTTAAAGAAGCTTCATATTTTAAGGATTAGATTTCTGCATAATCTTGACACCCAATGTGGGGCCCAAACTCCTGGGCCCGAGATCACCCATCACATGCTCCACTGACCAGGTGAACTGGGCGCCCAGTCATACAAACTTGACTTATCAAAGCACTTGGGTTCACAGCAACACTGAGTGGAGAATGTAGAGATTCTCCTACACCCCTCCGTCCCCCCCACACAACTTCCCCAGCTCCATCTGCTAGTAACACCTCCCTGGGTGACCCTGCGGGAGAGAAACCCAAGGCAGGTGGCACGGATTCGGGTGGGGGCAGTGGGGATGGAGAAAACGGACTGCTTTGAAATATGCTTCGGAAATCGTATCTGCGGGGCTTGGTGGTGGGCTGGACGGGGCCGAGGGGTCTGGGGCTGGGCGGGTGGTGATGCTCCTTATTTTTCTGACAAACCCTAGATGAGGGATCTCGTCGGGTGCTTGGCGTGGGTCTTGCTTGAAACATGGGCGAGGAGAGCTCACGCTGGGGGCTGGAGATGTGTCTGCCTCTGGGGACAAAGCCAGCGCCCGTGCCCCAGAGGGTGGGGTGAGGGCTCTAGGAAGCAGGGAGTGGCTCTCTCTATTCTCCCAGTTCGGGAAGCAGAACCAGAGAGGCTGAGTGATGGGGCCAAAGTCAGGCAGTGAGGGACTCAGGCCTGGGAAAGGCCTGACAGGGTTTTGCAAGTGCTGGAGGCCCGCGGGGGCTCTGGAGACCAACAGGGGGTGGGGAGGCCACGAATCCAGGGGGAAACTTGTCCTCAGCTGAGTTGGCCCCTGAGTGATTGTCCAAAGCCCTTTCCTGGGTTCCTCGGAGGCATCGGATGGCCCCCCAGCCCTGACACCAGGGGTGGAACAAGGCTTCCCAGGCAGGCTCCAGGAGGCAGTGAGGGTGGAGAGATGTTTTTCTGGGCGGACTGGCCTTTGGGGCTTTCAGGTCAAACTCTGAGATCACAGCTCAGTCAGAGCCACCAAGGTAGCCCCTGAGACGGCCGGGCCGGCTCACCTGTGCAGAAGGGCGACCTGGGGGATGTCCTCTTCCTCCGGAGAAGGGGGTAGGAGGGACCTCCCCTCCCCTCCAAACGGGTAGGAGGCTTGGGCCCAAACAGGGCAACCTTCTTTCTTGTCAAAGTCCCACCTTTGTGGCTGCTTTCCCCTTTGGAAAGTTTAGGATTTGGGGGATCCTGCTCATCTCTGAGCTGCTTACCACCCCCCTTCCTTCTGGATTCCCTCCGGGCTTCGGGACGTTTCTCCTACTTGGCACCCTCTCCCCACCCACCCCATCTGCTCCTTCTGCGAACATCCAGAGCCGGGCACATGCCCCAGCCCCGTAGTGGGCGCTGGGGAGGCGGAGGCCCGGGTAGAGGTAGAGGGCCACGTGGTCTAGAGCTGGGGAGGGAGGGGTGAGTCTGGAGGGGACGAAGCACAGACGATGCCATCTAAGGCGGCCTGGGCAAGACCATGCCCTGGCCATGGCGGGGTCTACTGGAATGCGGTTAGGATTGGGATCGAGCACCGGTGAGTGGCCCAGGGACTGGAGATGCCGGACCAGAGGCCCTGTCTGCCCTTTACAGACGCCGTCTTCTCCTTACTTCCTCTCTTCCATCTGAGATGCTCTTTTCCTGGGTCTGGACCAGCTCCAAAGGGTTGGCACTGGCCGACATTTCTTCATGCCCCGTACACAGTATTCCTGGACCCTCCCTCGTCCTATGGAGGGCCCGAGCTTCTGCAGGGCCCTCTGCTCTGAGGTCTCCCGCGGCCAGAGAACTGCCAGGCTGCCCAGCTGTGTTGGGCCCTGTCCTGGCACTCACTGAGCCACCGCTGTCCCTGCACGGGGCCGTATCTCTCTGCTCTGCTGTCACCTGGCCCCTTTGAATTCCCTGGCCTGTCCACAGGGCCCGGCACCGAGCAAGACTTCTGCTGCCACCCAGAGAAAGAGAATGAGAACTGGGAAAACTCTGCAGTCATTTGCCTCTGGTTCCTTGAGCTTCCTTTCTCTGCAGCCAGGGTCTATGTTCTGTCCTCAGCCCCAGACCCTACATTCTTGGTCTGGTTTCTGCAAACCTTGCTGACTCTGTTCTCGAGCACCAGACTCAGCAAGGCCAGGACTTTTATGTAGGGCTTTTGCTCTAGGCCCAGAACCAAACCTACCTCATTCTCCGGCCCTCCCTCCACCTTCTTTTTCTTAGCCTCCAAGGAGTCCAGGTCGTTGTCACAAAGATCCCCCAGGCATCTTCCCAGAGCTCCTCTTACTCTCACACCAGCTCCCATTCATTAACCCATCACTCACCAGGGCTGGACACTAGGTACTCAGCACCCAGGCCCAGGCTGTATGTTTGTTGATTATCTGATAGTGTCCCCCTCCCTGCTGTGCGGAAAGGGCCCATGCCGGGAAGTATGGATGCCACCGTGTCTCAAGTAGCTGATATCCCTAGCAGACTCAGTAGATGTTCATCGCAAGAACGGGTGAGTAAGTCTGTTCAGAGTTTCGGCTGGGACTGCAGCAGCTGGCTGGGACCGCAGCAGCTGGAGGCTGTGAGAGTCCCTGGCCCAAAGGGTTTCTCAAGGTTCATTTGGAGTGTTTGACTTTTATGCAAGCCCTTGAGGGTAGACAGAAGAATTCAATAGTCCTTGCCCAGATCTGCTGACAGGAATAAATTCTCATTGTGAGATATTTATACCCCCAGGGGACCCCACCCCTACCCTCTCCTGTTTTCTTTCTGTCCGGGGATTACTTCTGTTCATTGACTTAATTTACCCTCTCCTGCAACAGGGAATCTGCTCTCGGTGATCTCAGATGTATCTTTTAAAAGGCACAGCAAAAAGTTTGTAGGAAAATGTGGTAAAACGTTAATAGCAGTCGCCTCTGGGCATTGGGTTTATGGCTTATCTGTTTCTTATTTCCAAAATGTTTTAACAAAAGAGTTCTGTTTTCCATAATAAAATTTGACATAATCCTTTGCATCATTCTCCTGACACACCTGGAGCTCCTTCCCTTTCTGTGAGGGACAAGTCCCACTGAAAACAGAGGGTTTGTCCTCACCCCCAGCCCTGCCCACTTTCCCAAGCTCAACTTGGCTTGAGACTAACATGCACATCCCATCAGAGCTGGCTTCCGAGAACCTTGGGATCCCAGAATCTTTTTTTCTTAAGATTTTATTTATTTGAGAGGGAGAGAGCGCGCATATGAGCAGGGGGAGCAGTGGAGAGAGAGAGAGAGAGAAGCAGACTGCCTGCTAAGCAGGAAGCCTGAGGCAGGACTCAATCCCAGGACCCTGTGATCATGACTGAAAGCAGACACTTAACGACTGAGCCCCCCCCCCACCCCTGCCGCCAGGCACTCTAGGATCCCAGAATTGTAACAGTATTTCCCAATCCCTGCATTTCCCTGCAGGAATGACTGTGTGACCATATGGTCTGTCCCCAGACACATCGACTGAAGGCACCGTTGACCTACATCTCAATCTCACCTTCTTCATTCAGTTAACCACTAAATTCTATCAATTAGCTCTCCAAGACGTCTCTGGCGCTCCACTCCTCCTCCCGACCTCACCTCCAGGGTCTTGATTTAGGTCTTCATTCTTGCTTACCTGGTTGAGGATCTCCACTGGTCTCTTGCCCCCAGCCCAGCTCCATTCCCCCCCTCCCCTATAGAAGAAGTTGATTTTTCAGAACAGTTTTGGATGCACAGCCGAATGGAGCAGGGACCTCGATGTTTCCCGTACACCTCCTGTCCCCACACACGCACAGCTCCCGCCTCTATCAACATTCCCCACCAGAGTGGGACATTTGTTGCAGCTGATGGATCTACCTTGACATTGACATGTCGTGATCACCCAGAGCCCACGGTTTACCTTATGGCTCCTCTGACCTGAGCTGAAGGCAGATGAGATGCTTAACCACCTGAGCCACCCAGGCACCCCAGGAATCCTCTTGACTCTTATTTCTGCCTCCCCCCGCCCCAGATTTCACCCATGCTTTAAGGTCCAGTTACTAAAACGCTGCTTTCTGAGGGAACTCCTAGACCAAACCCTGAACCACATGACAGCTTCGTGAGCTCCTTATCTCTCGTCCCTCACTCCTTCAACCCATCTCTCTATATCCTGGTCTATCTTGACCTAACACTACTCTGTGTACATCAGAACCACCTTCCCTATCCATCACTGCTGTGCTGCAGAGTCGTTAACAACCAGCTCTGGACAGAGGGACCCCTGGGTCAGCACACAGCACCTGCCAGTTTCTGTGGTTGGAAATACTTGCATCATGGCCAATTTCAAGCTACCAGCAAGACAGTATTGAACATGTAGTTAGGAAGAGATATTAGTCAGGAAGAGCTATGCACGGGGCACTTAGGTGGCTCAGCTGGTTCAGCGTCTGTCTTCCGGGGTCCTGGGATTGAGCCCCAAGTTGGGCTCTCTGCTCAGCAGGGTGCTGCTTCTCCCTCTCCCTCCGCCTCCTGCCCTGCCTGCTTGTGCATGCGCTCTCTTTCTCTCTGTAAAATAAATATATTAAATCTTTTTTTAAAAAAGGGAGAGATGCATACAATTGGTTCTTAAACCTATACAAGCAGCCTCCCCCACACCATGGGCTCCCATTCAAGACTTCCCCAGTGTTCCTTAAAGTGTTCCTCATATGACTGTTGTGACCCTCCTGTAGATTTAAAATTACTTGGAAATAGAAGGTTTACAAAGTCTCCCAGAGTAGATATAAACTCATCTGGCAAACTTCTTTCTCAGCAGAACATTGGTGCCCTCCGAATGATGACCCTCTGAGAAAGAAATGAGAAAACAATGAGCTGAATCACAGGACAGCCTCCAAAGCCATGGAAAGTCTACAGCAGGGTCTCTGGAGAGTTCTACCCGAATGTCTGAATTTTGATCTTGGGGATTGGGTGTAATCCCAGAAGGTGGGAAAGAAATGTGACTTGCCATTAAGGTACGATCTGATCAATTGTATTCAAATCAGTTCTCAAGAGAGACACTTGTTTTTAAAAAAGATGTTATTTATTTATTCGACATCGAGACACACAGTGAGAGAGGGATCACCAGCATGGGGAGAGGGGACGGGGGGAGGGGGGACGCAGACTCCCCTCTGAGCAAGGATCCCGAGGTGGGACACTATCCCAGGACTCTGGGATCAAGACTGGAGCCAAATGCAGTCGCTTAACCAACTGAGCCATCCAGGTACCCCTGCCAGGTACAATTTTAGGAGCTGCAAACACAGTAATGAACAGAACAGACAGATTCCCAGCCTTATTATACAGGCTCTATTCTAATGGGGACGGCCATCACACAAATAAATGGATGTGAACAGTGTGTGGCAGAGGCTGTCATGTTTGTCATGAGAACACAGAATGTGAGAAGCTGACCAAGTCTTGTAGGTCAGGAAAGGTTTCCCTCGAGAAAGGACTCAGACTGGCCGCAGAAAATGTGAGGGCTCACAGAGCAGAGGACCGTGCCCTGGACGGTGGGGACTCCACACATGGAAGGCAAGGAAGGTTCTTCCAGGTACGAATCGTCTCATC
Organism: Mustela lutreola; assembly: GCF_030435805.1. Taxonomy (NCBI): domain Eukaryota; kingdom Metazoa; phylum Chordata; class Mammalia; order Carnivora; family Mustelidae; genus Mustela; species Mustela lutreola. The sequence goes on along the minus strand of NC_081304.1, from coordinate 59,093,005 downwards.
TCTCTATAATACTGTACGGTATTTTGCCTTTTTCTTTCTCTGAATGTGTAGAACTCAGTCTTCTATTAAGATGATTTGGGGCGCCTGGGTGGCTCACAGAGCAGAGGACCGTGCCCTGGACGGTGGGGACTCCACACATGGAAGGCAAGGAAGGTTCTTCCAGGTACGAATCGTCTCATCTCTCTATAATACTGTACGGTATTTTGCCTTTTTCTTTCTCTGAATGTGTAGAACTCAGTCTTCTATTAAGATGATTTGGGGCGCCTGGGTGGCTCAGTGGGGTTAAAGATGATTTGTGCCTTTTTAATTTGAATGGAAATTTTTAAAAAATTTATTTATTTGACAGATAGAGATCACAAGTAGGCAGAGAGGCAGGCAGAGACAGAGAGAGGAGGAAGCAGGCTCCCCGATGAGCAGAGAGCCTGATGCAGGGATCGATCCCAGGACCTCAGGATCATGACCTGAGCTGAAGGCAAAGGCTTTAACCCACTGAGCTACCCAGGCGCCCCTTGAATGGAAATTCTTAAGGGTTGTCGTCACCCGGTGTCCACGCAATATCGTAGAACTTGTGCCTTGGGTCAGCTAGGACGCTTTGCCAATGCCTCCCGGAAACGAACCGATGAAGACGGTGCCATTAAGCACACGAGATGTTCCTGTACGAACCTGACAGTACTTTAAGTAAGAGCTTTATTGAGATATAATTAACATCCCATACAATTCCACTATTTAAGGCATATAATTCACTGTTTTAACATCTGAAGAATGCAGCCATCGCTGCAATCGACATTGGAACATTTTCATCACCCTTAGTCACTTTGCCTGTAGCCATCAGCAGCCACTCGGTCTCCCCATTTCCCTCCAACCTCTCAACACTAGGCAACTGCTGATCTATGTTGTCTCCACAGATTTGCCTATCCTGGACTTTTCATATAAATGGAATTATATACTGTGGTCTTTTGTGACTTTCACTGAGCATAGTGTTTCGAAGTTTATCCTTTATGTTGCCGAATAATATTTCATTGTGTGGATACCCCCTATTTTATTTATCCTTTCCTCAGGTGGTGGACATTGGGGTAGCTTCTGTTCTTGGGCTACTATGTATAAGGCTGTTTGAAGACTCCTGAAGTTTTGTAAATTGAGGGGGAAAATCACATAATGTAAAACCTTTTACACCAACAATTCAGTGCCATTTGGCGCATTCACGACGTTCTGCAGCCATCTTTATTGAATTCCCAAACATCTCATCACTCTAAAGTAAAACCCCATGTCCGTTAACCCCATTGGCCATTCCCCTCATCCATCCCAGCATCCGGCAGCTCCCATCTACTGCCTGCTTCGACGGATTCACCGATTCTGGTCATTTCGTGTCCTTCAGATCGTGGGCTATGACCTTTAGAGTCTGCTGTCTTTCCCTGAGCGAGCTGTTTCTGAAGGTCACTCAGCGGAAGGGAAGATGACGTCCCTTTTTCGTGGTTGAATAATATTCCGCGGCGGACACACACCGCGCCGGATGCCCCCGCGGACGGGTGTTTGGCGGACGCACACAGCGTCGCGGCCCGTGCTCGCCTGCGGAGGTCGGAGCCCCCGTCTGTGACGCGGGGCACGTGCCCAGGACGGGAACTGCTGGGTTCAATAGCGGGACAATAGCGTCTGGGAGAAGAGCGCACGTGGGGTTCCGCGATGCGCCCAGGCAGCTGGGGAGTCTCGTGTTCAAGCGAAGGGGAGGTGCTGTGGACCGTGGCGAGGAGGGACTCGGGAGTGACGGCAGCTCCGTGGCCCGCCCTTCACTCAAGCGGGTGTCGCAGAGACACCGACCGGGTCGCGAGCGGCTGGCGGCTCGGGTTCTCCACCGCGCCGCCGGAAGCCTGGAACCGGGCGGGGGAGAATACAAAGTGCCGGGCCAGCGGGCAGCTTCCTTCCCCACGAGGAGGGCCGGGGGGGCGGGGGGAGTACAGTCCGAGGGACAGGCTGCCTCCCGCTTCACGGTCCTTCGCCGCGACTCCGGAGAGGGCAGTGGAACGGAGCGCGCCGCCTTCGGTTTTCTAAGGGCGCTCGCAGACGACGGTTTCGGACACGGCAGGGAGCACCTGGGGCAGAGAAGGGGAGAAAGGCCCCGGGAGTTTCCCCGGGGCCCAGGCGCACGCCGCCCCTCCGGCCGCCCACGGCGGCCAGCCGGACTCCGCGCTCCCACAAGATGGTGGCCGCCAGGCGGCCGCTCTAGCCCGAGCCGAGACCAGCCGTGCAGGGCGGTGAAGCTGAGCTGGGCGGTAACCCGACCACACCAGAGCGTTAGGAAGTGAGTGCGGAAAGAGCCCTCCCGCGCATGTGCGGGAAGGGGGGATGGGCTTCGAGACCAGGGGCCCACCCCGCAGTGCAAGTTTTCTGAAACGTGTGAGTCGTTTAACTCCAGCGAAAGCCGGGGTGGGGCGTTCCCCAGACGCATGCGTCCTCGCCGAGACCAGCAATACAGTGGCGTGGTCATTTCAACGCCCGGCGTACAGACGACGTCTGAGGTGGAAGGGGCGGTCCGGATTCCCAATACGCATGCGCCTGGAGGCCGAGGCGTTCCCTTCAGAGGGTGTGGAGTGCAGGGCTCCTCTTTGCGCAGGCGCAGGTCCTGTCCGGTAGGGCTAGTGGTCTATCACGGGAAGGGAAGAGGAGGTTGAAGGGCTTGAAAAACCGGGTGCGCCTGCGCACTGCCTACTTGTGGGAAGAGTTCGGGGTTTGTGAGGGGCGGGGTCACGCAAACGCGTCATTGGACGGGTAGGTGGGAGGGAGGGTGGAGCTCGGGGAGGGTCTTTGCGCTTGCGCAGTGCGGGGGTGGAGGGCGGAGGGGATAGATAGCACGCTTGCGCAGCTGTCACAGGGCTGCTTGGTTGGTCAGTGGGGAGTCGGCGCCTGCGTACTAAGACCCGTGTGCAGCAGCGGCGGCGGCGGTAGAGGCGGCGGCGGCGGCGGCGGCAGCGGGCTCGGAGGCAGCGGTTGGGCTCGCGGCGAGCGGACGGGGTCGAGTCAGTGCGTTCGCGCGAGGTGAGAGCGGGCAGGCCGCGCGTGCGCGGAACCCTGGCTTGGGCCTGGGAGTGGAGATGGAACTGCGCGAGGGTCGGGGAGGGGGCAGAGGGGAGCGGCGGCGACCGCCGCGGCACAGGGTTTGGCCCGCGAGCCGCGCGAGGTGCGGAGAGGCGCGGGCGCGAGCCCCGGTTGGCGCGCGGGGTGACGGTTGGGGCCGGCTGGGTGACGTTGGAGCGACGCAGGGCGGGGGACGGCGAGCCGCGAGGCCGCCACGCGGGAGAGGCCGCCGGGCGGCCACGCCGGGGCGAGGGTCGGGGACCAGATCGGCCCGCCGGGGCAAGGGGACCTGGGCCGTTGATAACCGGGCGCCGCGCGGCCACGTGAGGTGGGGGAGGGGGCTATTCGGTGAGAGGGCATGTTGGGGGGGGTTGGCGGCCGGCCGGGGGGAGGGGAGGCGGCGTGGCTCCGGCCTGGCGCGGCCTTTGAGGAGGGGGTGCCGGCGGCACCGGAAGTGTCCCCTACCGGAGGCTGCCCTCGGGGTCGGAGGCCGCATGGCCGAATGTGGACGGGGGCCGCATGGCAGCGCGGGGACCCCTCCCCCCCAGATCCCGGCCACCGGAAGCCCCGGGAGGCCACATGGTGGGCGGGAGCCGGCAACCCCCAGCGCGAGGAGAACGAGTCCTCGCGAGCGCCCAAGGGAGCCTGGAATTTTGGAGAGGGGGGAAGCCCGAGGCCCGGATCCTGATCACCCGAGAGAGCCCGCTGCGGGCATATGTTAGCGCTTCCCCGCCCCATGGGCCCCCGCAGCGCTCCCCCCAACTCCGCTGTGAAGTGAGGCGGTCCGCAGGTGTAAGTAGCGCGCTCCCGTTCCGGGCGGCCGGAGAACCGGGGAGACCCCGGCGATTGGACGGCAGCCCAACTCCTGCGGGCCGAGCCGACAGCGCCGTCGGGTCCCGGGCGCAGAGCTCCGCGCCGCGCCCGGTGCGCTTCACCTTTTCACTGCCCGCGCCGCTGCGTCGGGCCGGGGAGCGCCGGCGCCGTCTGCCCGGCAGAACTTCCACTACTCACTAGCAGCAGCCTTTTGCTTTCATTTTATTGTCATTCACCACTCCCCACTCCAACGCTGCTCCGCACGGAGCCCGCAGGCCCGGCCCGAAAGCCGACAGCGCCAGTGCATCCTGGGAAAAGTGGGAGGGCCCTCGCGGAGAGGCCGGGTTCCTGGGTTCCCTTTGGGAAACGAGATGGAGGTGTTTGGCAGGGGGAGAAGTTCGAAAACAACTCTGCTTCCCCCCCCTCGGCTGTGTGTGCAAATGTGTGCTGGAGAGGCGGGAATCCCCCAAAGAGGCCTTGTGGTTTCCTGTGCCAGTGACTGGCCTGTGTGGGGATAGGGTGGGGGGTGTAACAGAGCCGGGTGGGGCCCTGTCCTCCGGTCTCCACCCTCCCCTCTCCCCCCGCCCCACGATAGCCCCGCCCTTCTGCTGGCTCATGGCTGCTCACCTAATTATAGCCCTGGTTGTGTGTGGGGAAGAGGGGTGGTTGGTTTCAGTGGCAAGTAACACCTGAGTCTTCCCCGTCCCCGGAGTCAGCCTTTGCCCATCTCCGGGATTGCACATCCTGACTCCCTGCGGCCTGCCTTTCCCCAGCCTCCCCTTTAGTGTACATTTGGGCTTCGGGTCCAGCCTCAGTCCCCCACCATTCCCAGACACGCAGCAGGTCTTAGGTACTTGAGGTTTCAGTCAGTATTTAATCTGGGCCTGGTGACTCTCCTTTAGGTGGTGGTGGAAGGAAAGGGCTTAGGGGGGGCTGGTGAAGCCATGTGTCCAGAGAGGAGTGCGGTAGAGCTCTGTTGGTCTCCACCCTGACTGACTTGGGTTCTCTTTCTGACTCTAGTTGGAATCGAAGCCTCTTAAAATGGCAGATGATTTGGACTTCGAGACAGGAGATGCGGGGGCCTCAGCCACCTTTCCGATGCAGTGCTCAGCATTACGTAAGAACGGCTTCGTGGTGCTCAAAGGCCGGCCATGTAAGATCGTGGAGATGTCTACCTCCAAGACGGGCAAGCATGGCCATGCCAAGGTTAGAACTTGACCTCTCTGCATCTTGCCTTCCCCACACTTGCCCGTATCCGTGGGGCTCCCAGCAGCAAGCCGTCCTCAGTCCCAGCCCTCTCCATTCCTTCAGCGCTGGTTTACCGTCCTGTTCTTGCGCTCAGCACTCAGCCCTGGATACTTTCCACCTTTACCTTTCTCCACTCTGCGTGGAGTCTCTGGCTTCTTCTGGGTGCTCTGTTCAGCTGCTTGCTTCTTCCTCCAGGCTTTCACTTTCTGCCTCTTTTCCCCTGAGTCTTTGTTCCCAGGGTTTCTCCAGGCCTAATGTTGGAAGCAGCCTTTCCTGGAGAGCACCAGGATACCTCCGAATCTCTAAGTCATCTTGCTGTACCACAGTCCACACCAGCTTTCCCTTTGGATCTCTGATGTCCTGTCTGCGAAGTCTCTGCCTGCCCCCTCCCCTTGAGTCCCCTGAGCCGCCCCCTCAAGTTCTTGGATCCTGGCATTCTGGCTAGTGCTTCCATGTCAGTTAAGACTTTTCTACCCTGGGAAACTTTTTTTTTTGACAGATCACAAGTAGGTAGAGAAGCAGGCTCCCCGCTGAGCAGAGAGCCCGATGCTAGTATCGATCCCAGGACCTTAAGATCATGACCCGAGCCGAAGGCATAGGCTCAGCCTACTGTGCCCTCCCCTCGAAAACTTCACTTGGTCCATCCTTGTTGGATTTCTTAGGATTTTTTTCCCTAGTTGGTCTGTCTTGGCTTGGCCTGGCGTTCATCCTGGGTTTCCTTGTTCATGTCTAGATCCTTGTCTGCGTTTTCTTACTCCCTGGGGCAGTTTGTTCTCCCTGAATTCATCCTCTCTGCTTTCTTCCTTTCTCATTCCTTTTTGTCGTCCCTAGTTCTGTGCCTTTTATTCCAGTGTCCGGATGCTCTTTCAAAGGTTTTACCTAGTCTCCCATTCCTGGGGCTCCTCAGTCAGTGTTCTTGTAGCTCATGGTAACTGGTGGCCCCAAGTGTGCCCTACGGTTTCCCTTGTCAGTCACCCCCAACCTGAATGGGGTCTGTCTGCCTCTGGTTCTTGCTGGACACCTTATTTCTTGAGTCAGTTTGCTTGGTTCCGCCTCCCCCGATCTTGCCCCGACAGCCTAGTCTGACTTCCTGCCTGTCAGGGCACCGTGCCTTCCTCTTTCCGCCCTGGACCCGGCTGGGTTTCTCTTTCATGTGATGCGTACATGCAGGTCCACCTGGTCGGAATTGACATCTTTACTGGCAAGAAATACGAAGATATCTGCCCGTCCACTCATAATATGGATGTCCCCAACATCAAAAGGAATGACTTCCAGGTACACGGGTGGGTTCGTGGTTTTGGGGGGCGGTAACAGGGGGGGTAACATTGGCTAGAGGAGCTCTGCGCTGTGGCGGGGGGGGGGGGGCATCAGGACAGCGGGGAGTTGGCTGTCAGCAGTTTACAGCCCTTGTTTGTATTCAGACCCTTTATCCTCTGCCTGTTCAGGCTGAGTTCAGCTTGCTCCCCTCTCTGCCCCCAGCTGATCGGCATCCAGGACGGGTATCTATCACTGCTCCAGGACAGCGGGGAGGTGCGAGAGGACCTTCGCCTGCCCGAGGGAGACCTCGGCAAGGAGATTGAGCAGAAGTACGACTGTGGAGAAGAGATCCTGGTAGGGTGCCCCCCCCGCTGTCTGCCTCACTGCATTTTGCCTCTTCCTCTGAGCTCCCTTCTGACTCTCCCCTTTGCACCCCCAGATCACGGTGCTGTCTGCCATGACAGAGGAGGCAGCTGTTGCAATCAAGGCCATGGCAAAATAACCGGCTCCCAGGTGAATGTGACGCACTCCCCCCAGCCCACGTCTTGTCCCCACCGAAAACCTGCGCTCTTGTCCCTCATCGTTCCAGACTTCCTTCCCGGCCCCCTGAGGGATCCTCACCCTTCCTGGGTGTGGTGATCTCCTGCCTCACCTGGTCTCTCTCCTCCCCAGGGTGGCAGTGGTGGCAGCAGTGATCCTCAAGCCTGCAGAGGCCCCCTCCCCCAGCCTGGCCCAGCTCTGGCCTGGCCCTTGGCTGGACGACTCCTCCTACACAATTTATTTGACGTTTTATTTTGGTTTCCCCCACACCCCTCTCAATCTGTCGGGGAGCCCCTGCCCTTCATCCTGCTCCCTCGGCCAGGAGTGAGTGATCCTTGGCCTTGGTGAAGCTGCCCTCCTCTTCTCCCCTCGCACTACAGCCCTGGTCAGGGAGAGGGGGCGGGTGCTGCTTGTGGTTTAGTGGGATTTTTGTTTTTTTTTTTTGTTTCCCCCCCTTTTTTTTTTTTAATTCAATCTGGAATCAGAAAGCTGTGGATTCTGGCAAAAATGATCCTTGTGCCCTCACCCCACTCAGCCCTGCTCTAGTCCCTTGTTTCCCCATGGCCCTTTACCCCAAGCACCACCCCACAGATGGGGGACCAGCCCCCTTCCCTGCCTTTGTCTCTCCCCAAATCCCTTTAGCTGGGGAGGGAAGAAGAGGAAAGGGGAGGGGACCTGCCCCCTCCTCAGGCATCTGGGAGGGCCCTGCCCCCATGGGCTTCACCCTTTCCTATGGGCTCTCTCCCCGACACATTTGTTAAAATCAAACCTGAATAAAACTACAAGTTTAATATGAAGGCCCCAACTCGGTTGCTTTTTTGAATTAAATGGGTGTTTACTGATCAGAACATAAGAGTTAGAAACTACAGGCACTGGACACTGAACTTGGCAGCTGAGTTCATTACCCACCCCCTGTCCTCCTGTGACCTGCCTGCCACCCCTCCCCATCTGTACAGCCCTGGCCTGGGCAGGGAGGCAACACAAGACGGCAGCCAGGGGTGGTGAGGTGGATTTTATTGGGCTGGGACACACCAGGGACCCTCACCCATAGCGGGGGTGGTTAGCGAGAAGACAGTCTGAAGATCACTTGTGGTAGAATCTCGGGTTCTGGTTGTGCTGGATGAAGGGGAGCCGAGGGCCAGGCTGGCTGGTAGCTGCAAAGCCCGACTGGTGGTGGGGGAAGGGGGGCTCTGTCGGTGTGCGCCCCCCTCCCCAGGGAGAGGGAAAAGGAGGGGTGGGGGCCGCTCTTCCTACCCAGTCCTTTCCCCGGAAGCACAGGGCTTCGCTCGAGTGGGATTCCCGTCCTTACCTTCCCTGCCGGTTGCATCTGCACAGGGAGCTGGGGAGAGGCAAGGAGTCCCGGGGCTGGATGCAGAGCTTGGGGATGCATGGGGCGCAGGGAGGACTATGGAGAAGAGAGTCAGGACCTGAGGCAGCCTGGGGGCGCCCCTTGGCAGAGTGCTGCCCCTGACCTCCCAAGACGCCATACTCACAGAGTCTGAGAAACCGGTCTGCTGGTTGGCGTGTTCCATCTGCTTCTGTAAGGACAGGGCACCGCCAGGCTGGAGGAAGCCTAGGAGGGGAAGGGGACATGTGCAGCCTGAGTAGAGCACGGGAAAGGGAAGCGTGGTGGATGCTTGGGGCCAGGACGGGGGCGGGGGCGGCCTCACCTGTCTGGGTGGGCTGGAAGTGGCCGTGTACCGCGTAGGGCTGGGGCTGCGGCTGAGACAGGTACTGCACTGCCGGGAACGCCGAAGGCGCTGAGGGAGGCAGGGGCACTGGCTGTTGGGCCTCCTTCCCGCAGCTGGGGGAGCCAGCTCCTCCCTCTTCCCACTACTCACCTCTGAGCTGCTGACTGGGGCTGTACGCTGGCTGTGTGGGTCCATAGTGCGGTGGGGCCTGAGCGGTCCCATAAGCCCCACCAGGGCTGCCCTGGAACTGACCGTGCTCTGGGGTCCCCGCGAAAGCTGCTGCCGAGCCCACGTAGTGCCGGGTCTGCGGAGGGAAGAGGAGTGCTGACTCCTGCGGGAAACTGCCCCAGAGCAGCGCCCCGAACGCCCTGCATGTGCCCCGTGTCCGCTATGTGGTAAAGTGCCACCCAACGCTCACGACTGGGATGCAAGTTGCACGAAGGCTCCTGGGTCTGCGTGCAAGTAGCCGGGAAACCAGTGCGCGCCACACCCAGTCCTCCTTACTGTCAGCACTTGGGGTCCGAACATCTGTTTGGCCCTGTCGGCTGCCATAAGGGTGCCCGGGCGGCTGTGTCCTCCAGGGCTCCCTAGACAGGGAGAAGGACTTCGTGAGGCTGAAGTGGGTGGCTGCAACCCCCAGGAGGGCGCGTTCTAACACAGGGGTCTTCATTCCTCACCCTGCATGCTGAGGAGGTGCGTGCCTGTGTGAACCGTCAGGCTCTGCGGGTACGCGGCTGACGTCAGAGTAGTCAGGTCGCTGCGGTGAAAGGCGGGCAGGTCAAAATCAAGGACAAGGACGAGTGCCCCCTCTTCTGCCATTAGACACGGATCTGGTGTTACCCGATCTAGTTACACTCTGCTCTGATTTTATTTTTAGCGCTCCAGTCCCACCTCTGCTCCTTTCGCCTCCGTTTCTCCTCCTCATGTAAAACTTTCTTGAGCTGCAGGAAGAGCTGGTGCTTTTCTTCCTGTAGGGCCAACAGCTTCTCCTGCAACTTCAGGATCTGCGGAGGGAGGGGAGAGAGGCTGGAGACAGGAGGACCAGAGGAGGAAAGAGCTGGGACAGATTGAGGGGTCGCTTACTTGTTCCTTGGTCTCCTCTAGTGACATTCGTTCCTCCATCTCTTTCTTCTTCCTTCTCTCCTGCTCTTCCTTCATCTTCTGTTCCATCATCTTGTCCACTTCTTCCTCCTCTGAAGAAGAGGCAGAATGGGAGGACGACAGGGTGGTTAGAGTACCGGCACGTCAGAGACGGGGCTCCTGCAAACGCGGTTATCACAGTGCCCCCTCTGCCCCCTCGGCAATGGCTCCTTCCGTCGGGAGGGGAAGGGGAGGGAGGCTTTGTTCGGTGCTCTCCAAGGTCCTTCCCGACCCAAGGGTTCTGGACCTCAGACCCGGCCTTCAGCTCCCACCACCGGAGGGGCCGTCCCGTCCCATCTCTCCTCCGCGCGGCCCCAGTGCACTGCTCCGCCCGTGGTTGGGGCCGGCCCCGGCGGAGCGCTGCCGCCCTGGGCCATGTGTCCTCCCGCTCGGCTCACCCTGCCGCTTGCGCTCCCGCTCCATCATGATGTGCCGGTGCAACGCCCGGGCCATGGCGTTGGAAAGCTTGGGGCGCTCCAGGAGCGCCGGCATGGTGCTGCCGGGGGCGCTCGGGCCGTGGGCGCCCGGCTCTGTCACGGACTGCCAGACCTCGGACGGGGCCTGCCGGGACGCGGGCGCTCAGGAGGGTCGCGCCGGGCGGGCCGAGGAGGAAGACCGCCGCCGCCGCCGCCGCCCCGGGGGATCACGCGCCCGGCGCCCGCTCCCTCTCCCCCGGTCGACCCCGGGTGTTCCGCGTGCGCCGGCGGGCAGGGGTCTCCGGCCTCGGCGCTACCCGCCCCCCGCCCCACCGGCCCCTCCCTACCCGCCTTCGCTGCGCTTTCCCCGCGGCTCCTGCGCGCTTGGGCCGCGCGTCACTTCCGGCCGTCGGGCCGACTCCTTCCGGAGCAGGGCCGGCCAGCGGCCTCGCGGCTCGGGCGCAGGGAAGGGCGGAAGCGGCCGCGACGGGTGCCGGGGGAGGCCAAACCCCGTCGGTGCGTCCGGCGCCCCCAGCTGGGCGGACCCAGGGCTCGGCGGGGGGGTGGGGAGGGGCGGCGCGAGAGAGAGGCCGAGGCACGCGCACCGGGACGGCGTTTATTGGCTCCTTGGAACTCCGCGTCCGTAACAACTGTACAGAGGCCCACCTTCCCCGCGCCCGCCCTCCCCTCTCCGCCCGGCGGCCTGGGAAGCGGCGGCGGCTCCGGGGCGGGGCGCGGGGTCCGGGGGTGGGGTGCTCCTCGGGATTCACAGTAACAGGAACGAAAACGGAAATAAATTAAGTGACACAGGGGAGGGAGTCCGGGGAGTCGTGTTCCCCAAGACAGTGCATGAGGGGCGCTGCCGGGCCCCCAGCCCCGCGGGGGGCGTGCGCCCTGCACGCGGAGACGCGCTCCCCTTCCAGCGCGTGGCGGCCAGGTTCCGGGCGCGTCCGCCGGGAAGTCGGGCCGGGGTGTGGAGTCGGGCCAGCGGCACTCAGAGTCCGCGGGCCGGGGCCCCACTGTGCTTGTCGAGAGGCCGGCCCTCACTCCACCCGCACCAGCAGGGCATACAGGAGCGTGGCCCCCTTCTCCTTGGTCACCCACTCGAGTTCGGCGGGGCTGAAGTGCGGGTCGGGAGGTTCTCGGAGGGCGGCCGAAGGGGGCCCGGGAGTGTAGGAGCCGGGGCGCACGCACACCTGGAACGCCACCTGGGCCTGGTGCGTCCGCTGGGACTTGGGGTCCCGGAATCTGTTGGGCAAGGAGCAGAAAGCTGGCCGTGAGGAACTCGGGCTTCCTCCTCCCCCTGTGACCTGCACTGTGCCTCGGGGTCACACCCGCCTGCCACCGGTGGCCGGGCTCTGGCCGCCATCTCCCCACCCGCCCGCCCGCTGGCCCCCTTCTCTAGGCCTCTGCTCAAAGCTTCTTCCTGAGGTGGCCCTGACCGTGCTCCAACAGCTGAGGGGGGCCCACTGCATTCACTGTTTTACTCCCGTAGTGCTAGTCACCTTCAAAGCTAACCATTCTAGAGTGTCCCGGTGGGAAGGCAGAGGGCAAGCCGTGGAGACCCCGCCCCCCTGTACTCACTGCACTTTGGATGCCAGGGTCTCGGCCCCAGCATACTGGAGGGAGGGGGAAAGCAGCACCGGAGGGGGCTGCTCCTCCCGTGGGGGCGCGGAGTTCTCCCCAGGCTCCTCAAACCCTACCCCGGGCTCGCCTTTCAAGGGCCGGCAGCTCAGGATGGAGGCGGTGCCTGTAGGGAAGCCAGGTCAGGAACATGCCTGGGGACCTGGGCCCGGCCCGTCCTGCCTCTGCTGGTCCCCGGATACCTGCTCCCAGCTCCCCTCGATCCAGCACCCTCCTGACCGCTGCCACGTTGCTCCCATGATACGCCATGTGCCACTTCTTGGTCAGCGTCCCAGCTTCCAAGCGCGGATTCACCCTAGGATGGACCCAGGGGACACTGGACACAAGCAGCTGACTCACGGACACCATCCTCTGTCCCATGGGAGCCTCCCTCGTCACTGGCGGAGCGAGTGCTAAGGGAGACACGCAATCCTGGCCTGAGAGTACCTGAGGTTGAACCTGCACCAGCCAAAGGGCAGCGCGTACTCCCGGGGGGGCTCCCCACGGCGCCTGTGGGCCTCGTCCCCTCGAAGCTTCCGGCAAGACTCACAGTAGCACAGGCTCTGCTTCGGAGGAGGGATGAAATAATCCTCTGCAGGAAAGGGAGAGGCAGTCGGCTGTGGCTCCCATCCCGGGTCTCCAGCACACAGCATCCCCTCCTCTCCCGCCGGTTCCTTGGGCTCCTGGCACGGCCCCACCCTGGCAGCAGGGAATGCGGCGGGTTCTGGGGGACCGGGGACTCACCGGGAAGCAATAGCAGTTCTTGGAAGCGGGAGCAAAGGGCATGGTACTCGCAGCTCTTCAGAGGGCCGGTGGCGGGCAGAGGGCCCCAGCACACACTCTCCTTGATGCCTGAGAGGGCGGAAGGGGGCAGGGTTGCAGGGGTAGCAGGGGCAGCGGGGCCACGCACCTGGGGATCTGGGGGCTGCCTCACCGTCCACCATGTCCGCCTTCTCCATGTCTCCCTGGGTACCAGCACTCTTCCCACTGGTAGCTCCCGGCTCGGGACTCACGATTGTCACCTGCAGGGGAGGCGTGATGAGGGAGACCCACACCTGCGCAACCTGGCGCCGCCTCCACCCTGCCGGCAGCCTGCTCACCTGCTCACACTGCCCGTAGAGGTCCACAAGCGCGTGGCAGGGCTGGGGCACGTCTGGCACAGCCACGCCCTGGTCTATCCCGTTCACGTGCAGGTGCAGCCCTCCAGAGCCATCCAGCCGCAGGCCCAGGATGGTGCCCTCAGGACACGTGTCCAGATTGGGCCCGAACTTCTCACAGATCTGGGGGGCGGGGAGGGAGACCTACTGTCTTCCCAGAGCTCAGACCACAGGTGGTGGCCACCCCTAGGTTCCGCTCCACTTCCGGCTGCCAGTGCCTGGGCCTTGCCTCCATGCTCACCCCCTGCCCAGGCTCTACCCGCCAACCGCCGGCCCCCCACAGCCACGCTCCCAATGGCAAGGACACAGGTGGCCTTGACAAGCCTGAATCTAGATGATGACATGCTCTTGCTTACCCACTAGAGGGTTTCCCCACACAGCACTCCAGATAGCTGTGACCCCGCCCACCAGGGCCCTCCTGCCACCCCCCAGCCACCTTGAGACCGTTGTGGAAGATGCCACGGCCCCGCAGCAGCCAGGCCGCCCGCTTGAGGCCACAGGCTGACGCGGGGAAGTTGAGCCTCTCCGGCGGGCACGTGATGACGCCCAGGACTAGCGAAGATGTCCACTGTCGGTTCAGGGAGTCTATCCGCACCTGGGGGACAAGATGACTACTACTCCCCAGTCACGGCCCCCTGCAAAGAAGCCACCCAGCCGCCCCGGGCAGGGAGGGGTGCTGTCCCTTCTGAGGCCGGAGGAACTGCAAACTGCAAATTCACTGGTTTCCTTCTCTGTGTCAGCCTTGATGCTGTTGCCCGGGCAAGGGTGCCTGTCCCCAGGGGCTGCCTTCAGCGGACTAAATCTTTTCATCTGTAGCAGAAAAGCCCCCTCCCTAGGCAAAGCCCTCCCGGCATGCACGTGCAGGGCCGGGCGTCTTTCTCGGGACTCTCCCAGTCCCTCACTACTGCTCCCCTCACCAGTCACAGGGAGGGGGACTTCCTGAGAATCGCTCTACAGATCCCACTGCGGGGTTCGGACCAAAGCCCCGGAAGCTCCTCTGGGGGGCTTGCCTCCACTCTGTCCTCAAATGGGGGGGCTTTCTCCAGGAGGGCTGGTCCCCAGGGACCCTGGGCAAGAGGAGCCCACCTGGACCAACAGCTGGGGAACCAGGGGCTGGCCGATGACGACAACGCCCTGGTTGTAGCTGGCCACCCGCGTGGCCGTGCGGTTCCCATTGGACAGGAGGATGTTCTTCCCGTGGTTTTCCAAAAACTCGAGGGCCATGGGCATAACGACCACTTGATTCTGGCCCTGGTGCAGAGGAGAGATGGCGCTGCCAGGGCCACCCATGCCAGGCCCGAGCCACCCCACCACAGGCATTTACACAGGGCTGGCGTCTATGCCTCTGCCCACCAGGGTGGAATCAGAGAACCCCAGAGCACCCTGATGTCTCCCGGCTCCCTACGCCCCGCCACGGTCTCTCACCTGCAGGCCGTGCTCCTCCCCGTCGCCGTCCTCCTCGCCTTCGCTGCCAGTGTCCGAACTGGGAGAAGGCGGCTGGGTGCCCTCTGGCTCCTCCAGCCGCGTGGAGCTCACGACAGACACGCTCCGTACCGGCCCGTAGAGATCCAGCACGGCCCACACGTTCTGGGGACACGCACACGACAGGGGAGTCAGACCCCCGTGGGGGGCCTCAAGCCTGCTCCGCAAAACCAAGAAACAGCTCAGACTGACCTTAGCGATGCCAGTGGCCGCAGGCCCCATGTCCTCTCCGTCCACCAGGATGTGCATTGTGTCGTCGGCACCCCGACGGATGCCCACACGGCTCCCCACCTGGGACCCAGAGCAGATGAGCCCAGAGGCTCGGCCCACAGCCCCCTCCGACACCCCCGCCCCTGCCCCCGCCGGGAGCCGGCTGCCTCACCCCCAGCCTCTCGAGGTTCCGGCCATAGTTCATCCTCTGGAGCTGCCCGTCGCGCCTCACTTCACAGCTGGTCACCATCCAGGTGGTCTTTGACCGCAGCTCAGGCAGAGAGGGAGGTAGCCCCGGGCCGCCGGCTGTGCCAGGCCCTGTCTCCCCCGGCGCTAGTGTGGTCAGCCCCAGGCGGAGGGAGCCCGCCCACTTCTCGTCCAGCTCCTCCACCTTCACCTGATGGACAGAGAGCACGGGGCTGCCACAGGTGCAGTGACAGGCAGCAGCAGCAGCCTGGCCCTGCGGCAGCAAGCCCACCACCCACCTCGAAGACCTCCTCCGTCTTGAGCTCCTTGGTGCTGAAGACAAGGCCGTGAGCGTAGCCGGCCGCGCGCACCGCCCTCGTGCCGTCCTCCTCCAGAGTGACATTCTTGCCACAAGAGCTGTGGAAGCGGTGAGCCACACCGGCCACTGCGGAAAGACGGGATCCCCGGAAGGGGCAGCATGGGGGCTGCAGGCTCCAGAAAGGACCGGGCACAGGGCTTTCAGGTGAAACAGGAAGTTGCCCTAAAGGCCCCCTTGGCTGTCGCTTCTTGGACGCCTCTCCCTGAAGGAAGACCCGTTTCCAAAGCAGACGGGTCCCATTGTTGGGTGCAGGGTGGGGGGCGGGGGAGGTGCCCAGTCCACGCTCCAGCCCCTCCCTACTTCCTGGGGGCGTCCCACCCTGGCTCCCTCCCTCCCTGCCCTTGTTCCCTGCCCAGTCTGCTGCTGCTGGCCGCCCCCCTCCACCCCCACCGGGGAAGCAGAGCCCACCCGTCTGCCCTCCCCGCCAGCTGAACCTGGGGAGTGCAGGGGGAAGGACTTCTCGGTGGCGGTGTTGCTGGTCGCCAGGCTGTTGTCCATGGGGCCGGTGGCGTTGGTGATGGACACCTGGACACACTGGCCATAGAGATCCACCACTGCGTACACGTCTGGGTGGAGGAGGAAAGGGTCAGGGGCCAGCTGGCCCGGGCGGGGCCGGCAGGAGGCTGGCAGGCCAAGCGCCACCGAGCAGTCACCTTTACCCGGGGGCAAGCCTGAGCAGGCGGCGCCCTGGTCCTGGCCGTTGATGAAGTAGTGCAGGTCACCCTTGGCCGTGCGCATCATGCCGATGCGCGCGCCCGTGCCCAGCGCGTCCAAGTCGCAGCCGTAGTTGTTGCGCATGGTGTTCCCGTCCTGCATGATGGCCGTGCCGCTGCGGGGTGAAACGCACGGGCCGCTGAGCGCCCCACTCCGGGCCTCGGACTGGGACCTCAGCTTGGGGTTGGAAACCCAGTCCTGCGTCCCAGCCCTCTGGGATCCCCCCGCAGGGGTGCCGCCGGAGCACACGTGCGGAGGCGGGAGGGCTGGCCAGCGGCAAGGGGCGGGGGCAGCCACCCCCACAGGCTTGTCCTCGTCTGCGGCCACCGCAGGCCCCACATCTGGCCCCCTGTGCCCTCACCGGCGCCACCCAGCCTGCCCGGCCGCCCCTGAGCCCAGGAGCCGAACCTCAGCATCCAGGTGTCGTAGTCGATGTCTGTCATGGTGTTGGGAAACTCGAGGTCCTCCGGCCGAATAGCAGTCACCCCTAGGAGGAGGCCGGCGGGGGTCAGAGCCAAGCCCCCGGCAACAGGCAGCCCGCACCACTCTGGCACACACACATGCCCGTGCCTCTCACCAGCCTCAATGGAGCCTGACCAGCGGTCCACCATCTTCTGAATGACAATCTCGAACAGCTCTCCGTCCCGCAGGGCCCTGCCAGGGACACGGTTGCCATCAGACGGGCCCCGCGCGGGTGGCCGAGGCCAGGCAGCGGGAGGCTGGGGCCGAGCCAGCACTGACACTGACCGGTTGGAGATGACAATGGCATCGTTGAACTCGCTGCGGCAGTTGTGGCGGAGCGCTGTGCGGCCCCCATTGGTGATGACGGCGTTACTGCCGTGCAGCTGGTGGAAGCGCAGGTCGGAGCCCCCGGCGCCTGACGATGGGGAGCTGGGGGACACCTGGTTGTTCCCTTCAGGGAGCGGCTCAGGCACGGGGGGCACTTCTGGGAGAGGAGATGGAGCACGTGAGGCTGCAGTGGTCTCTGAGGCCCCCCGAGGCCACCCCCCGCCCAGCCCCGGCCCTGGCCCTCACCCACGTCGTCCACAATGGTGGCCTGGGCTGCCTGGCCATACAGGTCCACAACAGCGTAGACGCCCGGGGGCACGTTCCAGGCTGCAGGGCCCTGAGTCATCCCGTTGACAAAGAAGTGCAGAGTCCCATCCTCCCGCCGCACCACGCCCACCGTGTCCCCTGCCTTGGAAGAAGGGGGGCTGGAGTGAGGAGTCAGGCAGAGTTCCGGGGGGGGCTGGTCCGACGGCAGCCCCGCCTGCCCCACTCCCTGCGCGCCGCACCCCGGCGGTGCCCCCACTCTCCCACCTTGAGGCGGTCCAGGTTGTGCCCATATTCGTCTAAGATGGTCGTCCCGTTGTGCATCACCCCGTTCCCGGTCATCATCCACGTCCCTAGGGCGACAAGGAGTGGTAGAGGACATGAGCGGGAACCAGGACTCCACTATGCTGCACAGCAGTCCCCATGTCTCTCCTCAAGGCTGCTGGCCCAGCCTGCCCTGTGTGAGGTCAGCTCTCTTCCCAGGGCCGGGCAAGAAAAATGCACGTCCCCGTACCCCACAGGCCCAGTCCACATGGCAGCGCTCCGCCCCTAAAACAGTAGTCACCTGTAGGATCAGGAACGACCCAGCTGGGGACCCAGTGTCAGGGCTCTGGGGACAGCTCCCTCCCTGGGACCCTCTCCTGGCCCTGCCCTTCCTGGGAGCTCACCAGAGCGCAGGTTGGTCATGGTGGAGGGCAGCTGGAGGTAGGCGGGGTTGTGGGTGGTGACCCCAATCTCAATGGAGCCAGCCCACTTGTCCACCATCTTGTCTATGCGCACCTGGAACACCTCTCCGTCCCGCAGGGCCCGACTGCTCAGCACCACGCCGTGGTTGAAGTCATCGGTGGCACTGAGGACAGCGAACGGGGACTCAGGTATGAAACCGCTCTCTGAGCATGCCCAACTTAGCCAGCGATGCCTGCCTGATGCTCACTGCTTGAAGTCAACCAGAGAAACTCCACTCTCCGCAAGGCTCCCTGCTCGCTGGTGCGAGGCTCCCAGCTTGCCGGCCCGAGCTCCCCAGGTCAGAATCCCTCCGCCTCTTGTTTCTCCACCCCCCGCCCCCCAATCCCAACAGAGCCCCTTCTGCAGGCTTCTCCCCACCCCATGGGCCATACTGGGGCCTCAGGGCAGTGCGTCCCTCGTGGGTGATAGCTGCCTTCTGCCCGCAGTTGGGGTGGAAAAGCAGGCGCTCCGGCTCAGCCTGGGCGGTGGGGGCGGCGCGGCGGAGGGCACCCTCTGGAGACAGTGCCCGCAGGATGGCATTGTTCCGGCGCAGGCGGTCGCTGTGGTTGTTGTTATGGACGATGGTCACCTTCACGGCCATTCCGTACAAGTCCACCACACCGTACACCACTGGGGGCGTCAGTGGGGTAGCCACGCCTGGGTGGGGGGGAAAGAGGGGGGAACAACATCAAAGAGAGGCAGAACGAGGAGGTCCGGAGTCCCCGCCCCCAAAAGCCAGGGCCGGTGGCCGGCTCTGGGCGTCCCCTCACCCTGATCAATGCCATTAATGAAGAAGTGTAGGGCAGAGTTGGACTTCCTCGTGAGGCCAATGTGGTCACCTTCCTAGCCAAAGGAGAAAAACAAAGGTCTCGTATGCATTCCCCCTTCAGGCTCCAGGCTTGTCCTGCCCCCCAGGCCGCAGGGGAACGGCTGCAAAGATGCCGCAGTTCCGAGCCCCCAGAACGCTCCCGACTCCCGGTGAAGCCACCTTATAAATAAACGTCACCTCGTCCACCTCTCCAAACAGTTTACAAAACGCTAACGGGCTCAGCTGAGACATTAGAAGAATATAGGAAAAAAAAATACACCGTACCAGTGACAACCCTCGAGCTTCTCACCTCGGGTCACTGCCCCACAGCCACACGGTGAGAGTGTGTGACCCCCTGACTCCCCAGATCTGCAAACCTAACCATCGGACAACCCCACCTTCTCAAAAAGAAACTTCAGGTGAGAGGGGAGAGGCCTTGCTCTAGGCCACAGCAGAGACCATGCAGCCTGGGCAGGGAAGTGGGGGATGAGGCAGCCCCAGAGAGGGGGCCCCCACGCTGCACCCTGCCCCCCCTCACCTGCAGCTCATCCAGACTGAACTCACAGTACTCCCGGCGAGTGCCCTTGCCGTTGGTCAAGATCCCGCAGCCGCTCATCATGATGGTGCCTAGAGGAAGGGGGGACAGCCCAGCTAGAGCCCCGGCGGCCCTCACCCGAGGAAGGGGCCTCCGCCCTGTGGGGGGCTGGTACCTGACTGCAGGTTGGTCATGGTAGCTGGGTACTCAAGGTTGTTGGGGTTGTGGGTGGTGACACCGATCTCAATGGAGCCCGACCACTTGTCTACGAGCTTGTCGATGCGAATCTTGGGGGGAGTGACAGCAGGAAGGGGGAGATGCGGAGGGTAAATGCCGAGAAGAGACCCTCAGACTGTTCTCTGCCCGCCCCCACCCTGCCCCCATCAAGGATCAAGCCTGTCTTTTGGGTCCCAGAGGGCGGGGTGCCAGCCAGCACCCAGCAGCTCGCACACCTCGAACATCTCGTTGTCCCGCAGGGGACGGTTGGTCATGACCACCCCGTTGTTGAACTCATCCAGGGGCCGGCGGCGCTCGGCGGTCTTATTGTTGTTGCTTAGTTTGATGAGCGTCCCGCACTTCTCGTGAAAGAGCAGGGCATCGTTGGAAGTGAGGACGGGCGAGGTGGCGGCACCGCCAGACCCCAGTCCTTCCCCTGCCGGCGGGGAGCTCAGGTTCACATTTAGGAGCCCCCCGTTGTAGGCAGACAGGATGGCGTTGCCCACCACCTCGGAGAGCTCCATGCTGGCAAAGTCTGCGGCAGTGGGATGGGGGGGGGGAAGCTGGAATGAGGCGCTACCTCCTCAGGCTCGCCACTCTCCCCCTAGCCTTCTCCTGAGGCCCCTCCCCTCGCCTCGTCCACCTCACTTCCCGCTCCCCTGCCCGAAGCCTCCCAGAAGCCCTCACCATTATGCGACTCAAGGCTGTTAGGAAACGTCTCCGGCCGGGCCTGCGCTGGGGACACCATGAAGGCTGGGGACCAGGAGGGATGGGAGGGGAATAAGGGTTCAGCCCCTGCTGCAGGGCCCACAGCCAGGAGACCCCTCTCCTCTCTCTAGCCCCTGCTTTCCCCTTCAACAGACTGGGGCGGGAGGGGGGGGATGTCTGAGTGACCCTGCTCACACCCAGCCTCATTTGCCACTATGTCTCTCCCGTTCCTTCAGCCATTCCCTCTGCCCCACCCCTCCACCACTGCCCTGTGTTCTCACCTTCATCCCCGGAGGTCCCCTGTTCCGTCAAGGCGGAATCTTCGGGGGGTGTGGAAGGCTCGAGGGGAGGTGCGGGGATGGGAGTAGGGGGGCTGAAACCTGGCTCAGGGGGCAACACGGTGATCTGGGTGCACTTGCCATAAAGGTCCACGACGGCCCAGACACGAGCGGGAAGGCCCGTGGCGGCCACTCCGCAATCCCGCCCGTTCACCCAGAGCCGCAGCTCCCCAGCAGCTGTGCGCTCCACGCCCACACGGTCCCCTTCCCCAAGCTGGTCCAGGTCCTGCCCATACTCCTCCAGCACAGAACGTCCGTCCCTCAACACCGAGCAGCCTGACACCACCCATGAGCCCCCCTTTAGTCCTGTGGCGCTGCTGGGGAAGTCCAGCACGCTGGGGTCCAGTGCCGTCACCCCGATCTCGATGGAGCCACTCCAGGAGTTGACCTGTGATAAGGGCGGTGGACAGAGGCTCAGGATGGGCCCCCATAGGTCTCCCACCACTAGGAACCCACATGTCCCAGACCACTGTGTCCCCCTCTTCCCACATCTCTGGGCAACTAACTGGCTTTTCTCTCTGGAGACGTGAAGCAGTGATCTCTGTGACTCCTCAGCCACCGGATTCCCAGCTCTCCACGCCCACACTCCCTGCTCTGGGGTCCCACTCCCCTCAGCCCGCCGAGTCTCTCCTAGGCTCGGGCTGCATTCACAGTCCACCTCTTCCCCATCGCACCTCTGCGCACCTGGCCTCTTCACCAAGGCACACACAGCGCGCGCACACCTCCCTCTCCCCGTGTCTCTCTTCACTCATCCTTCCGCGGGAGCGTATCCGCCAGTGGTTGGTCCTTCCCTGCTTCTCTCCTCCCTTCCCATCACATCCCTGACATCCCTCCATCCTCCACCTCCTGGGACGATCCGGGAGATCTGGTCCCTAACCGTTCCTGGGGACGAAGCCCGGCGTCCCTGCCCTGCCCCTGGGTCTTGAGGAAACGCCAGCTGTCCTCGTCCCTTTTCCCGTGAGAGCGAACGTTTCTTCTCCGTGCTCCCCTCCCGCCCGTCGCCTGGTGCCCAGTGCCCCGCAGGTCGGTGCCCTCTCGGCAGCCGTCGATGCGAGCCAGCCTGACTGTCCGGCCCCGTGTCTGCCGCTCTCCCCTCCCACCAGCCTCCCCCTATCTCGGTTCCGCCGGCCCCGCTCCGCACCTTGCGGTCGATGCGGACGGTGAAGACGCGTCCATCGCGCAAGGGCTCCCGGCTCAACACCAGCCCGTGGTTAAACTCCTGGCCCGGCTGCTGCCGCCGCGCTGTACGCCCACAGGCCGACAGGCTCACCAGGCGCCCAGTGCGCGGGTGCAGCTCCCCGCCGCTGCCCAGACCCCCGCCAGACCCCGGCCCTGCGCCGCTCCCGCCGGGGCCCCCACCCCCACCCGGCCCCGGCCCGGGGCCTCCCCCAGAGCCCCCACTCCCACCCGACCCCGCCGCCATTGCCGCTGACACCGGGGCCGCGCGACAGCCGCGCTTGGCGGCACCGTGGCAACCGCGGTGCACAGACACCCGGAGGGAACAGGACTCGGGGCTGGGGCCGGGAATGCTTTACGGCACTGCCGGGCGACGGCGCATCCCCGGCTGGGGAATTAATGACCGCCGCGGTGGGAACGGAAGGACGACGGGGTCGGGCGGGCTTGCTTTACGGCACAACGAGGTGACGGAGTGGGCCCGACAGCCGTGCAGACGGGGCAGGGAGCTTTTGCGACAGCGGTAGAAACGACGGCCGCAGGCGTCTTTACGACGCAGGGGATGCTGCCCCCCCTTCAGCTTTGCGACAGCGGCCCCGCCGGCCCCGCCCTCGCCGAGGCAGGCGATTCCTAGAGATGGTCGTTTTCCGGCGAGGCGGGAGCAAGTGTCCCCTCCGCTGCGCCTACTGCGGGCGGGAGGGTGGCGTCCGTGGGATTCGGAGAAGAGACCCTGTAGTTAACGCATGAAAACCTCGGCCCCCCGCACCTCGAGAGCGCACGTTTCGCGACAGTGTTGCCACGCCTCCACTTGGTATCTCCCCTCCCGTGAGAGGCAAAGCCGGCTGGCTTAGGGGGGATACAAGGCCCGCGGCATTTCTAAGGAAGCCCACCTTGAACTCCCATCCAGCCAAACCCTTAAGTCCTAAGGCCGCGGACAGAGTCCAGCAAAACCCTGGCCGCGGCGGTCTCCTGCGACGGCTGATGGTCTGCCCCCAAACCCCAGCTCTCGAGCTAGCTCCCGGCCCGACCCGGAGCTCGCGCGGAGGTGGGAGGGCTGTGACGTCACAACCAGGCTTCTCCGCCCCGAACAAGGACCCTGATTGTGATTGGATAATGCGGATGAAGGCGGTGATGGGGAAGAAGGGCGGGAACAAATCCCAGAGACAAAGAAAGAAGGCCTTTGGGTGGGACACAAAGGGAGGGGCCCCGGCCCGAGGTCCCTCTATAAAGCTTGATTCCGGGGCCGCGGCTTTAGGGAGCAGAGCGGACGGATACCCGGGCTTCGGCCCGATGGTCCCCAGCCCGCTGCGGTGGGGGCGGGGCCTCGGGGCGGGGCCAAGTTGAACCGGGAGGCGGGGCGGGGCCGCTGACAGCGGTCCCCGGGTGGGGCCATGGAGAGGCGGGAGGCTCCGGGGGCTGCTGGCGGCCTCTGCGGGGAATCCCCGGGAGCGGCACCCAAGGGTGTGCCAGAAAGAGTCGGAGCGGAGGCGGCCGACGCCGGGCCGCCGTCCGGGGTGGTCCCGTCTCAGGGTTCTGGGCCCTCCCCGCACTCCGGGGAAATCGTAACTTGCGCTTCTGGTTCTAGCCGGCCCACCGGGGGGGTAGCTGTCCTCGGTTCGGGGCCCCACTGGCCCCCGGGGGAGGTTGCGAGCCTCGGCGCCGGGTCCGGGGCACACCCTGACGGATTACCTGCCCCCTTCCCTGAAGCCAGTGTGTGCGGGACCTGCAGCCCCGGGTCGGGGGGCTCTGGGGTGTACAGCTGGGAATGCAGTCCATCGCGCTCCGGGTCAACCTGCTTGAACCTCCACAAACCTTGTGAGGACTGGCCCCGCAGCATCCTAAAGACCAGCACCACCATCCTGATGCAGAAATCCCTTAGCGCTGACAAGTACGGAATCCAGCTCGGCCGGCTCCCGGCGCGGAGCCCCGAGGGAGGGGTGCCGGACACTGGCGGGGGCGGAGCTCGGGGAGGGGGTGGAGTCCCGACAACCTGGAAGCCGGGACGGCACAGGGCCACTGGGTGGGAAACCCGAGGTCCCGGGCCTTGCGGAGAGCAGCGGGTGCCCCGTCCACGCTGGCTACACGGTGCGTGCAGATCATTGGGTGTAATCCCGATCCCCAGGCTCCTCTGCCTCGGACACGACGAGAGGGTACAAGGAAAAGGTTTTGAATGAAGGAATGAGGGAGGGCTGTAAGGAGGAGGCCGCCGGGAAGTTTCCTCCCCATTTCTTGTGTCTTTCCCCTACTCCAGGAAAAAGGCCCAGCGGTGGGATGAAATGAACATCCTGGCCACCTACCACCCCGCTGACAAGGATTATGGGTTTATGAAGGTGGATGAGCCCAGCACCCCCTACCACAGGTGTGGAGCCCGCAGCCCTAGCCTTCAGCCCAGACCCTTCACTATTCAAAGGGGGTTTGGGGAGGCAGAGAGGTCTCAGGGACTGGATACTGCCTGGTGCCCCCCCTCTCAGCCCTGCTCCTTCCCTCCGCTGCAGGCTGCAGGACAGCGATGAGGACATGCCTGGGGCGGTCTCTCACACAGTGACTCCCCAGGCGCTGGCTGAAAGGTGAGAGGCCCACCAGATATCAGTAGGGATGTGGGGCCTCTTCCTTCCTCCCCCCCTGGGGTCAGAGCCCCCTCTGCTTTTTGGCCACCAGAATGGGAAGAACTTCAATTCCTATCAGGACTGACCAAGGCCAAGGTGGGAGAGAGCAAGGCAGCGAGTCCTCATCTACCACCTGCCCCCCTTGTCCTCTCCCCTTGGGTGCCAACTAGTCTCCTTCCCCTTCAGGTTTGCAACAATGGACAATTTCTACCCCAAGGTCCTGCGGTACCGTAATAAGAGAAGCTCAGAGTCTTCAGACATCTTTTCCAAGACACGTGAGATGAGGGGTCGGGGCTGAGTGGAAAGGGGAGGCAGAGTGAACCCTCGGCAGGAGCCTGGCAGGAAAGCCCAGCTCTTACCATGGCCCACAGACTCCAGTGATTTTGACAAGCACCGAAAGTCGCACTATGATGAGGGAAAGTTCCTCAAGGCTCAGAAAAGCCTTCCCTTCAGTAAAAACAAGCCCTGCCATGGGGCTCGCTCCAGTCTGGGCAGCGGTAGTCAGGTCATGGAGCCCAGGCCTGTGGAGAGAGGCCGGATGGGAGGACTGACCGGAGAAGTCCAAGATGAGATTTGTCTGGTGACCAGGAACCACGTCCCAGAAGTCAAGGGTTAGCCCTGGGTCTTGAGAGGGAGGTGATGGGAGGCAAGCCCAGGGAAGACAGAAAGCAGCTGGGGGCGTCTGGGTGACTCAGTGGGTTAAAACCTCTGCCTTTGGCTCAGGTCATGGTCTCAGGGTTCTGGGATCAAGCCCTACATCGGGCTCTCTGCTCGGCAGGGAGCCTGCTTTCCTTCCTCTCTCTCTGCCTGCCTCTCTGCCTACTTGTGATCTCTGTCTGTCCAATAAATAAATAAAATCTTTTTTTTTAATAAATAAAATCTTTAAATAAAAAAAAGAAAGAAAGAAAGCAACTGGGGTGGGGTCCTCAGCACGACCCTCAGGAAGCCCGAGAAAGGTGTGGGGGACGGAGAGCTCGCTGGGGTTTCCTAACGTGGGAGAAGGGCATAGAATGGAGATGAGAACCCAGGGCCTGAGCTTCTCCCCTGTGCAGGGGGGGCTCTTATGGACACCTGTGGATCCCTGGATGCCCCAGGCAGCTGGAAGACTCAGTGTGATTGGGATGACTCCTCAGATCCCCCTACCTTCAGAAACCCATCCCTGCCTTCAGCCACCGTCATGTGGGACCAGGACGTTGATCAGCAGCGCAAGGAGTATTATAGCAAGGGAAGGTACCTCAGATGCTCTCCCCACCCAGAGCTTGAGGAGGACACAGAAGACGAGCCCGAGCAGCGGGACAGTGAGAGCCGGCGGGGTCAGCCCGGGGCAGGGGGTGCCAACAACCAACAGACTTGAGGGGTGCCCCAACCTTGACCCCCTGATCCTGCCAGGCTCTGCAGATTTTAACTGGGTGATTGAGAGTCCCACAGGCACTGAGATCCGTCTACTGGAGCACACAGAAAGCCCCGTTCAGGATCCCCGGGCCTCCGAGGAGTCCCTGGCAGGGACATCGCAGCCTGGTGAGGGCACTGGGCCACAAGGCTTGGCTCTTGGCCAGCTCCCATCCCCCCAACCGCCCTTCTTTGCATACCAGGGTAGATCGCAACAGATGCCAAGAGCGGCCTCAAGCATCCTGGTGTGCAAGGCCCAAGTTGTACAGAGAGGAACCGGGGAGGCTCAGAAGGGACGGGAACCCCCTCTAGCTTGGGACTACCCGCTGGCCCCATGCCTCCTCCCTGACTCCTCTCTGCCACTCACCACATTGCAGGGTCTGCCCTATCCTCCAAAGACAGAGCAGAGTCAGGCTGGTGTCAGTGGGTGATATCCAAGGGGCTCGACTGGCGAAACCCAGAAAGCTTGGAGAAGGAACTTGGAAGCAGCCCACACTCTACACACCAAAACCAGTGCAGATGTGAGCCTGGGCAGGGGTGAGGGGCTGCCTGCGCTGGCCAAGGAGGGGGAGGGCCTGAGTGGGTAGCTTCTACAGAGTTTCAGGGAGGCAGGGGCCAGATCTCCCACCTGTTACAAGACAGCCAGTGACCCATTCCTTTCTCCGTCCAGATGAAACCCTGCAGATTCGATGGACACAGGAGGAGGAAAGCAGACAATAAAAACTGTAGCCAGCCTGGGGTGAGATGGGGGCCAGCGTCTCCCAGGCCTCACCCCTTCCAGGTGGACAATAAAGAGAAGTGCAGGAGCCTGGGTGCTGTGACTTGTTCACGTTGGATGGGCCTGCTCAGTCACCGAGGACAGGGGAGGAGGGAGGGACCTCCACCCACAGGAAACCACAGTGAGCAGAGCAGAGAAGAAAGCTGGGAGCAGCCTGGCGGACTGAACTCAGCAAGGGCTTTCGAGGCCCAGAAGCAGGGCTGCAGCAGGGGGCCAGCGCTTGGTGTGGCTCAACCAACCTTATATGTACCATGTTCGCATCTTTAGTTCTTCCAACAAGCCTGGGGGCTGGGGAGGGCCATCATCCCCACCTTCCAGATGAGCTAACCTGAGGAATCAATGAGCTTGCCCAGGGTCCCTCCGAGAAACAGAATCAGGACTTGAGCCTACATCTGCCAGCCCCCCCAATCGCTGTGTCCCCCAAGGAGAAAATCAGAGGGCCCAGGGCTCCCAGGAGGAAGGGGACAGCCAAGTCTCAGTGGGCGGGGCTACGGCTTCTCCGCCTGGCCCCGCCTCTGCCCCTCCCTTGCGCAGCCAGCAAGTGTGAAGTGAGAGGTCCTCCTTGGACACCCCTTACCCTTGGAGAAGGAATTGGGCACCCCCCCCACAGGCTCTTCCCCAGGAGAGGACCCCCTCCTCCTTCCTCATCAACCCCTCCGGGGGCAGGGAGCATCTCCACCGTGTACCCCTGCCCGTCAGTCCCAAGACAAGACAAGCTGAGATGACTGTCAAGCTGGATTTCGAGGAGTGTCTCAAGGACTCACCCCGTTTCCGGTAAGTGTGCACAGGTCTGGGGGACACAGGGGGGTGAGGTCCAACCCCCCTAAAACACACACACACACAGCCACCACGCACATAGCACACAGCCTTCCCCAGGCCAGATGTCCTTCTAGGGGACAAGTTCATAAAGGGACAAGATCAAACTCGAGGGCCAGAGTAGCACCTCCACTAGGCGACCCTGGGCTCTGATACTCTGCACCCCCTTTCTGGGCAGAGGGGGCCGCTCCAGCCCGTCTTCCCCCCCAGAGCTGACACTCTCTCCTCCCGTCTTGGGGACCCCTGCCCCTCCCCCAGCACCTGCTGGGGCGGTTAGCAACTTCCTGCCTGGGCCACATCCACCCTCCCATTACCCTTCCTGCTCAGCCTGGGCCCCACGAGCTCCCACACTACACAGAGGAAGGGAGCCCAAGAGGGCGGGTGGTCAAGCCCCTTCACCGATCAGTTTTTCTGTCTGTCCCATTACACACTAACCCCAACGCCAACCTTCCTGGGGGGCCCGGACCCAATGCACCCAGACTCTGTTCCGGTGACCCTGTGCCTCTCTTCCCAGAGCCTCCATCGAGCTGGTGGAAGCCGAGGTGTCAGAACTGGAGACCCGGCTGGAAAAGGTGATGGGGGAGAGGCAACCCAGGATGGCATTAAGATGAGAGGGGCGGGCTGGGGAGAAAAGTGGAGAACCTCAAATAGTTCCGAGCGTTGTTGAATACTAACCATGTGGGCTAAATACTATGGGGGTCACAGAGAAGGAGGTGGGGGCTATGTACCCCCAAGGAGCACAGGGTCTTGGAAGACCAGACTCCCTGTGGGCTTCCTGGGTCAGCTGCAAGCCCAGCCTTCCCCTGGGCCCTGGGCCTCCAGACACAGGGACGGCAAGATGTTTGCCCCAGGGCAGCCCACAGATGGCCTTGGGGAGATAAACCAGTTGAGTGAGACACTTAAACCTCAGACAGGAAGGCCATCCCGGGCCACTTTTCATAAAATGGGCACATGTGTGCTGACAAGGTGACATCAATTTGGATGGAAATGCAGCCACAGGAGCCGCGGGTGGCTGTCCCCTCCCTCTGCCACATGGCATGACCCGATCATGGGAGCGCTGTCTTGTGCCCTTGGCCATATTCCGTTGGGGCAGGATCAAGTCGCGTGTCTCACGCTGGTGGGGGGGTGATGCAAGGGAAGGGACCATCCAGGGTCACCTGAGAGCATGTCTGTCACACTTGCCAATTTGCATTCTTTTTTTTTTTTTAAGATTTTTTGTATTTATTTGTGTGAGAGAAAGAGCGAGAGTGAGCGAGCATGAAAAGAAGAAGGGTCAGAGGGAGAAGCCGACTCCCCGCCAAGCAGGGAGCCTGATACAGGAGTCAGTCACAGGACCCCAGGATCACGACCTGAGCCAAAGGCAGTTGCTTAACCCACTGAGCTACTCAGGCGCCTGCCAATATGTGTTCTTGTTTTCCCCCACTAGAACGTAAATGCCATGAAGGACTTTTATGTTCTGTGTTTGCTCAGTCCTCAGTGCCTATCCCACAGTCTGAAAGTTAGCCAACCATCAATTAATAGATAACATATTTTTATATATAATTTTTAAATATTTTTTTACAGATTTATTTATTTTAGCAATAGAGTGCCTATGAGCAGGGGAGTGGGAGAGACTCTCAGGCCGACTCCCCGCTGAATGTGGACCCTCTCCCCTCCCCCTCCCCACCTACATGGGACTCGATCTCTCAACCCTGAGATCATGACCTGAGCCGAAATCAAGAATCACAGGCTTAAGTGACTGAGCCACCCAGGAGCCGCTAAGCCTTTCTCAGTTAATTACAGACTTGCAAGAAGTTGCAAAGATAGCACCGGGAGGTCCCACTTACCCATCACCCAGCTTCCCCCAGTGCTGGCCTCTTGTTTAAGGCTAGTATGTTACCAAACCAGTAAAGTGATGAGGGCATGACACAAGGAACAGCCTAGAGAACTTACTTGGATTCTACCCATTTTGCATGTACAGTTGACCTTTGAACAACCTGAGGGTTAGAGGCGCTGACTCTCCATACTGTCAAAAATTTAAAATATAATTCCTCATTCCCCAAAAACTGTACTGATAGCCCACATTGATCAATAATGGAAACAGTCTATGAACATGTATTTCGTGTGTATCATATGTAACGTATACTGTTTTTACAATAAAGGGAGCTAGAGGAAAGCGTTAGAAAGTCAGAAGGAAGAGGGGTACCTGGTGGGGTCAGTCCAGAGAGCGTGCAACCCTGGATCTCCGGGTCATGAATTCAAGCCACATGTTGGGTGGGGTGCCTGGGTGGCTCAGTCAGTGAAGCGTCAGGTCATGATCCCAGGTCCCCGGATCGAGTCCCGCATAGGGCACCCTGCTCAGAGGAGAATTTGCTTCTCCCTCTGCCTCTCCTCTCAGCCCCGCTCATGTTCCTTCCCTCTCTCAAATAAATAAATAAAATCTTTAAAAATTAAAAAAAAAAAACATGTTGGATGTAGAGCTTACTTAAAAAAAATAATAAACAAAATTTTCAAAACAATGAGCCATAAGGAAGAAAAATACATGTGCAGGACTGTACTGTGTTTATCCAAAAAAGTTCACTTAGAAGTGGACCAGTGCAGTTCAAACCCATGTTCAAGATCGATTGTGCTCTTTCTTTCAAAAAGTCTTTGTAATTCAATGGCATTTAATCACATGCATATGTTCTTATAACCAGAATCACATTCAAAACACAAAAATCGGAGCGCCTGGGTAGCTCGGTAGGTTAAGCGTCTGCCTTCAGCTCAGGTCATGATCTTAGGGTCCTGGGATTGAGCCTCACATCTACCTCTGGGCAGAGTGTGGTGTCTGCTTAGGATCCTCTCCCTCCCTCTGCCTCTGCCCCTCCACCCCTCATGTGCTCTCTCTCTGTCTTTCTCTCTCAAGGAAGGAAGGAAGGCAGGAAGGGAAGGAGGGGAAAAGGGCACAAAACTCTACCACCAGAAGGAACCATTCGGTGCAGCCCTTTGTCCAGCTTCCCTCCCCTGCCTTCTGTCACCCGCAGCAAGCTCTCAACTGTTCTTCTCCAGACTTTTGCCATTTCTAGAATGTTCCATAAGTGCAACCGTCCATTATGTGGCTTCTCTCTTTTTCTTCTCTCAGAGTATGCCCTTGAAGTCCACTCAGGTTGTTACGTTTCAGCACAAGGAGTTCCTGTGTGGATAGTCCGTGCCTTTGTGTTGCTGAGCACTCTTTCGTTGGCACGGATGGACAAGTTTATCCCCAGTTCTGTCTCAGGAAGTCTCATTTTTGGGGAAAGGGTGGTAGGTAGGGAAGAAACAGCCACTCAGGATCCCAGCTGCAGCCAGTGACACTGTGAGCATCTGGGTCCTTGCGCCTGACCACAGACAGCTGACGGTGGTACCTGATTAGGTCGGGTCGTAACTGGTCGGATCGTGGCTGGTCTCCTGACCATGACTCACCCTGTCGGCTACTTTCAGGTCCATTCTATTTCCCTGCAGCCTTTGTCAGCCCTCGAAAGTGTCTATCAGTTCAACCAAATTTCACTGATGACCCAGGGCTCCAACTCTCCGAGACCCCGCTGCCCCGGGATTTCCCTATACAACTTCCCTGGTCTCCTGCCCCCTGGGCTGAGCTGAAGGGCTCCTTAGACACTCACTCTATCCCAGCTGTGTTGACTCAGGTCAGAGCCAAGCGGTGTCCCCTCGGGGACCGTGGTTCCCAAACCAGGGCCCGAGATCAGGAGACCTCACTCCAGCGCCTGGCTCTTCCAGAGGGACCCTCCTCGGGCCAGATGCAATGGGCCCCTGGAGCACCCTAAGGTGCCATGTTTGCTCTAGCCCGGTGGCCGGATGGCTAATTCATCTTAATAAGGGGGATGCTCAGTGAGCACGGGGTGGAATGACTCCAGACAGGGAAGGGCTGACGAACCTATCCCCAGCCGGGTGGCCATTTATCCCGCAAGCCGGACACTGACCGAGGCTGGGGTTTCCGGGGAGTGCTGCACCCAGGCAATTGGGGGCAGGATGGGAGACAGGGCAGGGGACAGAGGAAGACGTTTGGGGGTGGAGAGGAGGCGACACTAGCTTTGGTGAGAGGCTGGGAGAGGTTTTTAGCTGGGCACAGAGCGGTGGGAGCCAAGACGCAGACTGAGAAATCTCCCTTCCTGCCAAAGGGAGAGGAGGGGTGCCCAGTATGGGGGCACATGGCATAACTCCCCCTTAACCCCGTTGCTTCTTAGCTCCTCAAGCTGGGGAATGGCCTTCTGGAAAGTGGGCGCCATTACCTTGCCGCTGGCCGTACCTTCGTCGCGGGCATTTGTGACCTGGCCCGCCTGGGTCCCCCAGAGCCCATGATGGCGGTATGTCGAGCCGGCTGGGGTCTGCAGTGCAGAGATCCTCTGGAGGGGGAGGGAGGGCCTGGGGTGTCGGGGTGCCAGGCTGGAGCAGGGCTGGGGCTGTGGCCTGAGACAGCCCTGGCAGGCTGGGTGCAGACAGCCTGCCAGCCCACGCCTGGTACTCTGTCTCTGCCTCTCCGTGCCCAGGAGTGTCTGGACAAATTCACCGAGAGCCTTAACCACAAGCTGGACAGCCACGCGGTAAGGGGGGGCACAGGAGGGACTGGTGGTGGGGAGCAGTGCTCTCTGTGGCCTGACCTCCCCTGCCCATTTCTGTTCCCCGCACCCCCACAGGAGCTTCTAGATGCCACCCAGCACACACTGCAGCAGCAAATCCAGACCCTGGTCAAGGAGTGAGTTGGGAGGGGAAACCAGTCTTCTGTCCCTCTTCCCGCCACCTTAAGGGCCCCCCTGAATGGAGGAGCTGTGAGGTTGGGGGTTTCTGATGGCCCGACTGCTGTCCCCCATCCCCACACCCCCTTGGAGTCCGGACTGGAAGGCCATACATGGGCCGCCCACCTGGGACTTCTCTGCGGGGGCTGGTGGGGGTGGGTACCTTGTTCTGCACGTTACCCCTTCCCTCCACCACAGGGGTCTCCGGGGGTTCCGAGAGGCTCGCCGGGATTTCTGGAGGGGGGCTGAGAGCCTGGAGGCTGCTCTCATCCACAACGCTGAGGTCCCCAGGCGCCGGGCCCAGGAGGCAGAAGAGGCGGGAGCTGCCTTGAAGACCGCCAGGGCCGGGTACCAGGGGCGAGCACTGGATTATGCCCTCCAGGTACCTGCTGCCACCTGTCTCCCTCCCCGTCCCCCGGGATCCCAGGGCCTCTGGCCCCTCAAGGCTGTCAAGGTCCCCGTGCATTGGGAAAGGGCACTGTGTTTTCAAGACTGACCTGAGGTTTTTTGGGGACCCTCAGATCAACGTGATTGAGGACAAGAGGAAGTTTGACATCATGGAGTTTGTGAGTTTCGGTGTCCACGAGGGCAGGATGGGGAGGAGCCTGCTGATGGGGGCCGGGAGGGGAGAGGGAAAGCCAGAAGGTTCCCCTGTCAGCTCTGCACCCTGCCCGCCTTGTCGCCCAGGTGCTGCGTCTGGTGGAGGCCCAGGCTACCCATTTCCAGCAGGGCCACGAGGAGCTGGGCCGGCTGGCCCGGTATCGCAGGGAGCTGGGCGCCCAGGTGAGGCCCTGGTGGGTGGTGGGACGGGCGGTGGTGAGCACCAGGGTGGGCAGGCTGGTGGTGGAGGGAGAAAGGGGGCTCTGAGAGGCTGTCCGGTCCTGGTTGGGGGAGGTCGGAGGATACCTGAAATGTCCCTCCTTCCGCCCAGTTGCACCAGCTGGTCCTGAATTCAGCGCGCGAGAGGAGGGACATGGAGCAGAGGCACGTGCTGCTGAAGCAGAAGGTGAGGCCTCCGGGTGCGGTGGGGCCTGGCTCAGGCCCCTCTGCCCACTTCAGCTGCCTTTTGACCCCCTTGTTCCCCCAGGAGCTCGGAGGGGAGGAGCCAGAGCCAAGCCTCAAGGAAGGGCCCAGTGGGCTCCTCATGGAGGGCCACCTCTTCAAGCGCGCCAGCAACGCCTTCAAGACCTGGAGCAGGTGAGGGGTGGGGGGACCCCAATTGCCCAAACCAGCTCCATTCAGCGTTTTTTGAATGGTGACAGGGTACTAAGTGGTGAGAAAACAGGCAAAACCTGCTGCCCCCACAGACCATCCATCCCCAGCAGCAAAGCTGTCCAGTCAATCCTGTTAGGTTGGAAATGTGAGAAAGTAGGGGTGCAGAGAGCTGGTGAGGGGCTGCCATTCTAGAGAATGTGGTCGGGCCGGCTTCCGGCTTCATAGGAAGGTGATGGCTTCCCAGGGAAGACCTGAAGGACACCTGGGGGGAGAAGGTTCTAGGCAGGGGGAGGAGCCAGCACTGAACCCAGGAGGGTCAGAGGGACAGAGAGGGGCACAAGGGTGTGGACAGAGAGAGGGAGGAGGGCGCAGGGAGGGGGAGATGTAGCCGGAGCCACCGAGAGGGCTTTGCGGGCTTCCCTGGGGACTTAGGAACCACTGCAGGGGTGTGGGGGGTCACCTGCTCTGACTTGGCTCCTTCCCATAGAGGATATTTGCGCAAATTGGAAAACCGAACCCCTTCCCTAAGATACTTCCATCTGTCAAAGAAACTGGCAAGCGACTCAGGGCCTCTGGCAGGCTCAGTCGGTGGAGGCTGGGACTCTAGATTTTGGGGCAGTGGGTTCGGGCCCCACGTAGGTGTGGTGAATACTTCAAAAAAAGTATTATAGCAGGAGCCTAATTTTATTGGGAAAAAGCATTTTACTGCCATCTACTGGAACGTTGTCTTCACAATTGCTCAAACCTCGGTTGTCTGGGGTGTGAGCAGCTTCTGTGCACACTGGCACAGCCCTGTGTCCTCCCAACGGGATGGGAGGGTCTGCCCGGCTCTCACCGCCACCCTTATGGGGCAGAGGGCACAGCCTGTCCAGTGTCCCTGTCCCGAGCTCGTCCCGATGCCCCCCACGCCCACGACTCTCTTTCTGCCTCCTCCAGACGCTGGTTCACTATCCAGAGCAACCAACTGGTTTACCAGAAGAAGTACAAGGTAGGCAGGTGGCGTCCCGGACGCCAGGGCCCAGGGACCCTCAGCCCTCGATACAGCTGGCTGGCTGGCTGCCCCTGGTCACCTTCCCCTTCCAGGACCCCGTGACTGTGGTGGTGGACGACCTTCGCCTCTGCACGGTGAAGCTCTGCCCGGACTCGGAGAGGCGGTTCTGCTTTGAGGTCGTGTCCCCCAGCAAGTGAGTGTAGGGCCCATGGCAGAGACATCTTGGAGGTCCCCATCCAGCAGCAGGCATTAACCCTTCGGTGGCTGGATTGGGGGGAGGCCATCTGGGGGTGTCCTGGAGGGAGGGATGGGGCAATGAGGTATATTTAGAAAGAATGGACCATGTAGTCCCAAATCTCTGTTCGGCTGGTGTTTTGCATGTTGGGACGACTGGGCCCCATCGAGTAGCATGTCAGCCAGCCGACCCTGGCACGTGGCTCCCCGGGCCTCAGACTGCCCCCTCTGCTCCCCACTCCTGCAGGTCCTGCCTCCTGCAGGCAGACTCCGAGCGCCTCTTGCACCGGTGGGTCAGCGCCGTGCAGAGCAGCATAGCCTCGGCCTTCAGCCAGGCCCGCCTGGATGACAGCCCCCGGGGGCCTGGCCAGGTGCCTTCCCGTGGACGGTGCAGGGAACGGGGGTCCCCGGGGAGGGGAGGTCCACCCCTTCCCCAGGCCCCAGGGCCAGTCTCTCTTCCTTTGTCTCCCCCAGGGCTCGGGATACCTGGCTTCGGGCTCCTCAGCTACCCTGGGCTGTGGCGGGATGGCCCGGGGCAGGGAGCCCGGTGGAGGGGGGCACGTGGCCGCCCAGGTGCAGGGCGTGGACGGCAATGCCCAGTGCTGCGACTGCCGCGAGCCAGCCCCAGAGTGGGCCAGCATCAACCTGGGCGTCACCCTCTGCATCGAGTGCTCTGGCATCCACAGGTCACTCCCCGTCACCCCCGTGGGGGCCCCACTCCTTCCTGCTGGGGGAGGGGGAGAGGGCCAGCTGAAGCCCAGCGTGCAGGCTCCACCCTCCCTCCCACCCTGCCCTGGCTCACACAGGGCACCGTGTCCTGGTCCTGCCCGAGGAGTTTATTGGCTTGACTGGGGTGTGGGGTCAGGGCTCTTGAGGGCTGGGGAACCCACGAAGAGCAGAGAGAGAGGAGAGGCCTCAAGGCCTCTGCGAGTCTGGCAGAAGCAGGGGTCGGGGGTGCAGGGGGATCCACAGGGTGAGAGAAGGGAGGTGGCTGGAAATGATGAGGCCTGAAAACTGACCTGGAGGAGAAAGGAGAAGAGGAAGCAGTAGGCAGAGCCAGGCCGGGCGGCCCCCAGCCCTGTGGCCGCCTGGTCAGCGCCTGCGGCCCCACAGCAGGCCTGATCTCCACTCTGGCTTTCCAGGAGCCTCGGGGTTCATTTCTCCAAAGTCCGGTCTCTGACCCTTGACTCGTGGGAGCCAGAGCTGGTGAAGGTGACTTGGGGCGCTGCGATGAGAAAGGGGGAGCGGGGTGAGTTCCGAGCTGCATGCCCCCAGGGCTCAGACACTCACCTCCCTCCCACCTGTCTGTCTCTGCCTCTGCCTGCACCTCCGGAAGCTTATGTGTGAGCTGGGGAATGTCGTCATCAACCAGATCTATGAGGCCCGCGTGGAGGCCTTGGCCGTGAAGAAGCCAGGGCCTAGCTGCTCCCGGTGAGGGTGGGGGTGGGGTGGAGCTGCTTACGGGGAGGAAGAGGGTCTGGGACTGGAGGAGGGGAGACGGGCCCCCTCTTCCCCACCATGCTCTGCCAGGCAGGAGAAGGAGGCCTGGATTCATGCCAAGTACGTGGAGAAGAAGTTCCTGACCAAGCTTCCTGAGATTCGGGGGCGAAGAGGTGGCCGGGGGCCCCCCAAGGGGCAGCCTCCTCTGCCCCCCAAGCCTTCCGTCAGGCCCCGGCCAGGGAGCCTCAGATCCAGGCCAGGTATAGCCTTGCTCAGACATTTATGGAGCCCGGCTGTGTGCCCAGCACTCTGCCAGGAGGCACAGAGCATGAGGCCCTGGCCTTCCCCTTGCCAGGGCTGGGGGTTGGGGGGTGGCCCACACCAGCATGGGTTCTTTTTTCACAAGGCAAGAGTTTCAGGGGTTAAGTGAAGGACGGGAGGGAGTGTAGGGCTAGACACAGGTAGCGAGGGTCTCAACTGCATGAGAAAAATCAGGAGTGAGAAGGAGCCCGCTGGGGGTCCCAGAGGTGGGTGGAGGGCGTGTGCTTGGCCAGAGTGCAGGGAACGGGGCGTGGAGGCTGAGTGCTCACTGGAGAGGTCTGGGCTGCCCAGTAGTTGAACAGGAAGAGGTTAAGGAATGATGCTGTCCCTGCCCCATGCCTGGCACACACCCCAACCCTCCCCCTCCCACTGCAGTCCTGGGAGTCCCGAAGGCCTCCCTGTAGAGCATCTGGGGACTGTGCTGAGAATTTTGTACCAGACTCACAGCCGATTCCCTCCACCAGAGCCCCCGTCCGAGGACCTGGGCAGCCTCCACCCTGGGGCCCTGCTGTTTCGAGCTGCTGGGCACCCTCCCTCCCTCCCCACCATGGCTGATGCCCTGGCCCATGGAGCTGATGTCAACTGGGTGAACGCTGGCCAAGAGAATGCCACTCCCTTGATCCAGGCCACAGCTGCTGTGAGTCTCACTGACCTCCCCGTCCCTTAGGCTCCTTCCCTCTGATCCCTCTCTGATTTGGGGCCCACCTCTCACCCTTCCTCCGACCCCATAAGGAATGATGACCGAGAGACACTGGTTGCTAGGGGTGTGTGTGGTCTGGGAGCAGATCACCTGGGTTTGAATCTGAGCTCCCACCGCTCACAGTTGTGAAGCTCTGTGTGCCTCAGTTCGCTCATCTGTAAAATAAGGTCACACACCTCATGAGATTGTACTGTGGACTTCACGGGTCAGTACAGCTAAAGAGGTAGAGCAGAGCCGGACGCACCATATCCCAGCCCCTGGACAGACCCCATCCTAAAACATCTTGGGTCAGCTTATAAAGATGCTACCTTCTCTTCCTTCTCAACCCTTCTGTGCAGAATTCTCTTCTGGCCTGTGAATTTCTCCTCCAGAACGGGGCGAACGTGAACCAAGTGGACAACCATGGCCGGGGGCCGCTGCACCATGCAACCATTCTGGGCCACACGGGGTAGGAGCGGGCAGGGACCCCGGCTGCGGGAAGGAAGGGCGCGCGGATGGGGTGAGTGGCCGGCTGAACCTCGCTATCCTTTCCAGGCTGGCCTGTCTGTTCCTGAAACGGGGGGCCGATCTGGGAGCTCGGGACTCAGAAGGCAAAGACCCTCTGACCATCGCCATGGAAACGGCCAACGCTGACATTGTCACCTTGTAAAGAGATCCATGGGCGGGGCTAGAGCTTGCCCCACCCATCTGGGGCGGAGCTAACGCCGGGAGCGGGCGGGATCCCGGACCCGGCCTGGGAGAGGCTGTAGCGAGTGTAGACTGGGGCGTGGAGCAGTAAGGGGGGCGGGTAGGGTCCACGGATGGTGAGGTCCGCCCGCGTGAGGGGCTTCGTGGCCCCAAGCGTCTGCAAGCACTGGCCTCGGGGGAGCAGGTGACTTTACCACCGGAGCTCCGAGGGTGGGCACCTGGGAGTGGGGCCGCCACGAGAGAGTCCCTGGGCCGTAATTCCTCCCCTCCA
The DNA here is from genome assembly GCF_030435805.1 of Mustela lutreola. Taxonomy (NCBI): domain Eukaryota; kingdom Metazoa; phylum Chordata; class Mammalia; order Carnivora; family Mustelidae; genus Mustela; species Mustela lutreola. The sequence continues at coordinate 59,055,327 of NC_081304.1, read as the reverse complement.
GGCTCCGCTTGGCGAAGATGAGAGAGGTGGAAGCGGCCCAGGGCCAGGCAGGTAAAGAGCCTCCCGCCCCGCCCCACACTGCAGTTCTGGGCTTCTGGGCCCTGAAGGCCCGCCGGGCCGCCCTCGTTACTTCCACGGCCGAGTCCACAGACTCACACCCGGCGCGCGGGAGGGCGCACGGGAGGGCGCACGTCCCCGCGACGCCGCCTAGCGCCTGCCCAGCCCGGCCTCCCTCCCCTCAGGGGATGAGACGTATCTGGACATCTTCCGCGACTTCTCCCTCATGGCGTCGGACGACCCGGAGAAGCTGAGCCGCCGCAGTCACGACCTCCACACGCTTTGATCCCCGGCCCTCGCGCGCCCGCGCCTCCGACCCTGTCTCCCCCGACCCCGCCGCCCCTGGGCCATTAAAGCCTCCGTGCTGTGCGCCTCGCGTCTTGCTTCCCCTGCAGGGCGCCTCCCTCGGGCCAGGCCGGGCGGCGGGCGCGCAAGGGGTCTGCGAGCTCTAGCCGGCGATGTGGACGCGGCCTGGCGCCGGGCGGGTCTGGGGCGGGGCTCTCGGCCTCTGGCGACATGGCCAGACGCATCCGGCCGGGGAGAGGCCGCCCGCGTGGGCTGGGGGGCCGGCCTCCCGGAGGGGGCAGCTGGCGTCGGGCCGGGACTAAGAGGCGGGGTGCGGCCACCCCGGCCGACAGGCATCCCCGGAATGCGGCGGCTCAGCACCCGCCCCCTCGGGAATTCCCGATGGGAGCGACCGGGCGGACACCGCCCCCAGACCCGGGACGGCCGGGCCTCTGGCCACTCGCTGGGCCGCAGACGTGAGGTCGGGCACATCTGGGGGCCCGCGGGGCGGTCGCGGCCACATCCGGAGCGACGTGCCTGAATCACTATGGGGATCCCACCCCCGCCCGCGTGCGCCAGCCCTGCTCGTCCGCCCAGTCTCTCCGGTTCCTGACTCTCGGCTCCCACCTCCACCCCGGCCGCGCGCGAGCCCCGCGGGGGCGGGGGGCGGGGCGCCAGGGAGGCGGGGCTGTCTCTTAAAGGGCCCCAGTCGCTGCCCTTAGGCCACTTCCTGGGGGCGGAGAGGACTGCGGCGGCTGCGGCGACAGCCGGGGAGGCGACGGAGCCCGGGTCCCGAGACTCCCGGCTGCTCCCATCAGAGTCCTTCGGTGGTCCCGGCTCGCGCTGAACGCGCATCCCCGACCCCCGGCCGCTAGAGAGGCACCTCCGCGCCCGCTCCCGTCAGCCCCGCCTCTGCCTCCCGAGACCCGCGCCGGAGCCGGGCCAGGCCAGGCCTGCGACGGGCTCCCGGGGCCCTGCGTGCACTCGCCCGCGGAGACGGCGATCTGCCCGAGAACTCGGAAGCTGGGTACTTCCGAGGGTCGGCCTGTGCTCGCCACCGTCACCTGCTGGTTGGATTCCGGAAACTCGCTGTCTGAAGCCCTCAGAGCCCAGCTGCTGACTCTCCGCCCAGAGTCGAATGCGTCTGGACCGAAGTCTCCCTTCCCTCTCTGGCTTCCGCGCTTTTCAAGCGTTCTCGCAAGCTTTCCGCCGTGTCTGTGCCCGGAAACCGTCTCCCCCACTACCAAGGTAGCTGGGGTGAACCCCAGATCTTACCGCCTTGTGCTCCAACCTGTGCATCCAACCCTGAGACAGTCTGAACTTTATGACCCAGTTCTGCCCACACCCAGGGAGTTCCGCCTTTTCTTCTCTTTCGGTGTCTCCTGTACTCCCCCAAAATTTCGCCGCCTCCTGTGCCCTCTTCGCCCCCCTCTTTTGGGGGCCCTGTGACCCTGAATGTGGGGGGCACACTCTATTCCACCACTTTGGAGACCCTGACTCGCTTCCCAGACTCCATGCTGGGGGCCATGTTTAGGGCGGGCACCCCCATACCCCCCAACCTCAACCCCCAGGGAGGCGGCCACTACTTCATTGACAGAGATGGCAAGGCCTTCCGGCACATCCTCAATTTCCTGCGGCTGGGCCGCCTGGACCTGCCCCACGGGTATGGGGAGACAGCCCTTCTAAGGGCAGAGGCTGACTTCTACCAGATCCAGCCCCTCCTGGATGCCCTGCGGGAACTGGAGGCCTCTCGGGGGGCCCCTGTACCCACAGCTGCCCTGCTCCACGCAGATGTAGATGCCAGCCCCCGCCTGGTGCATTTCTCCGCGCGCCGGGGCCCGCACCACTACGAGCTGAGCTCCGCACAGGTGGATACCTTCCGAGCCAACATTTTCTGCACAGACTCCGAGTGCCTGGGGGCCATGCGGGCCAGATTTGGGGTGGCCAGTGAGGGCAGGGCAGAGGGAGGCCCGCACTTTCGTCTGGAGTGGGCCCCCTGTCCCGCAGAACTCCCCGAGGCAGAGTATAGGAGACTGGGTCTGCAGCCTCTGTGGACTGGGGGGCCAGGAGAGCTACGGGAGGTGGTGGGTGCACCCGGCTTCCTGGAGGAGGTGCTGCGGGTGGCTCTGGAGCACGGTTTCCGTCTAGACTCCGTCTTCCCTGACCCCGAAGACCTGCTCAACTCGCGATCTCTGCGCTTTGTGCGGCACTGAACCCGCCGCCTTCCCATCTGGGCTGGGTGGGGGAGAGGGTGGACAGCAAAGGGAACGAAGCCCCCCCTGAAGCCTCTTAGCTCTGCCTCTGGAGCCATGAGAGTCAGGGCTCCCGCTGCACCTGACTGGAGCCCAGGCATGAGCAGCAGCTCCCAAGTCTAAGCGCGCTGAAGGCTCACAGCCACGGGAAGGATCTGGACTGGTGCTCAATCTGGGATGGGTGGGGAAGGTTCCCAGGCTTGTCCCTGCCGGAGACTGGCGGCCTCTAGCGTCTCCTTGGTGGAGCTCAGTATTCAAGGTTCTAGAAAAGTCGGGACACCTCTCTGCCCAGGCTCAGCCTAGCAGGACTCTGGAGGGACACTGGAGTGTGGGAGAAGGACTTCGGGTAGGTGTGATGTGGTCTCCTGGACCGTGGATTCTCCTGCTGCTGAATGGGCCTGCTCTGGCCTGACCAAAGAGAGGCCGGAACACTCTAGAATATGGGAAGGGGGTTTCTTTGCCATGTCCCAGGTCACCTACTAAGGGAGACAGAAAGGCTACACCCTACCCTAGGTCGGCTTAGGGAACTGGAGAGAATGCCCATACTCTAGATACCCAAGTGTTTTCTAGGGCCCCATATTGCTGGAGCTGGCCACAGGGACGAGGGTGGCATCTGCTTGGGTCCTGGGCTTGCTTTGTTCACGTGCTCACATGTGCCAGCCAGTGTGTCTGATCGATGTGTGGGTCTCTGCCGTCCCGGCTCCTGTCTGCATTGCCGGAAACGGTATCCGTGGGCTCTGCGTGCCTAGGCCGGTTTGGGGTTGCCCGGTGACTCTTTCAAGTAAATCGAGAGTGAGGAGTTTCATCAGAAAGGGGGGGGGGGGACTGTGCACATGCATATAGGACATGTAGGACGCATGTAGACTGTGCACATGGAGGCAGGACAGGCCGGTGGAGGTCTCAGCCACCAGGATCTTCCGGGTGGAAGATAAGAGAAGTCCCTGGGCCCAGCCAGGCCTAGGAGGCCCGTGCAGAACTCTCCGTTGCTAAGGCAACTATGGGCACGTTGCTAGGAGATGGCTGGGAAGGCCCAGGCTGCCCAGGGCAGAGGGGAGATGAACAGAAGAGGTGGGGAGAGTGGGGGGAGGACAGGGAAAGGGGTGGGATTTCTGGTTCCCCCATGAATGGGAGACTCATGCACAGCTTCTTCACTGGGGGAAGCACTCGCTCATTATTTATCGCTGGTCATGATTTACAAGAAGAAAAATAAAATTGCTTTGTGGAACCTCAAACTTGTCAAGAGTGCTGAGGACCAGGTTGGGGGGCACTGTCCCCTTCGTAGCAGAAGCCCTGTTTTCTCTGCCCTGGTCTTCAGGTCCTGAGTTCCTTGGGCCCCACCTTTGCCCCAGCCAGAGATGGAACTTGGGTGCCATTCCATAATGTTCTAGAATCCCCAGCTGTTCTGGAACATGCTCCAATCTCCAGGCAGAGTTGGAACTAGGATTATAGGATTCAGAGGCCTTCTCGGCCTCAGTGGGGCGGGCACCCGTCTGCCACCCACCAGCAGGCCTCATGTGGATGCTGGCCTTAGGTGGAGTTTTCCTGGCGACCGCCCAGGCCTGTGTCCTCTGCCACCTCCCAGACCGTGACTTGGCGGGCCGCCTGGCTAAACTCTGCAGCCGAGTAGAGGCTCGGTGGAAGGACTGTAGGGCCTCCTGGAGCTTCCCTGCCTTTGCCTTAGGTAAGCTCAGACATCCAGGGACCGGGACCACCACACCCCCAGTGGCGCACTCTGTGGCTTCCCAGCTGGGCCCCTCAGCTGCCCCCTCAGACCACAGCCCTCTTTAGACACCCGCGGAGAGAGTCACAGGTTCCCGCCTGTCTCCACAGATGAGACGTCCATGAACAATGTCATAGAGAAGACTCACAGAGTCCTGAGGGTCATGGGTGAGGCCAAGGGGCAACGCACGACCCAGGGAGCTGGAGGGGCAGCTGCGAGGGGGCGGGGAGGCAGGGGCAGGGCGGCCAGGTGGAGCCGGGAAGGTGTGATCCGCGATCGGGGAGGTGCTGCTTGGGAAGGGTGGAGGTGAGCCCGCCCTGGCAAGGCACCGGGAGACACTGCGGCCCTGTCTCCCCAGAGATCAAAGGGTCTCTCTCCTCTCTCCCTTTGTATCGGCATTGGCTGCAAAACACCAAGCTCCCCGCCTACAGCAGGGAAGGTACTGATGCCGCCAGGGATGGGGGCGCCCGGGCGCTGGGAAAAGGGGGGGCGTGGCCGAGCGGCTCCCCTCCCCCCACCCCTCCTTGTCTTTGCTTTCAGCTCTCTGCGCGCCTGCCTGCCGTGAGTAGAAAAGGAAAGAGTAGTGAGGACGCGGGCATCTGGGGTGCTCGAGGAGAGCTGTTGTGGCGGAAACCGGGGCGGGGGCGGGGGGAACTCTGGGAGGCAGAGCCGGGGCTTCCCCCGCCCCAGCTCGTTCCCGCTGTGTCCTGCAGGGGGCAGCACCGTCGTGTACAACTGCTCCACCTGCCAGGAACTCGACGTCTGCTGCTGGCCCCGAAAGCGCTGCCTCCCAGGTTCTACCCCTCCGCCCGGCCTCCCCTGGCTCAGGTCTCCGAGCTCTCGGCCACCAACCCTCCCCCCCACCCGGCCCACACTGCGACGGCTGGAGAGGTCGCCGGGTCCCTTATTGCTTCCTGGGTTCCCTGCAGGAAGTCACGATCTCTGGGAAGCCAGGGTTCTGCTCCTCGCTCTCCTGGTGGCTGCCTTCCTGCTGGGTGTTCTGAGCCTCATGGTGGAGTGAGTCGGGGGCGGGGTAAGGGCGGCAGGGGCCTCGTCACTTCTGAGCCCCCCAGTACCTTCCCCCACCGTCCCTCCCCCAGCTCCACCCTGCCCTGCCCATCCCAGGCCTCCCACTCTCTGTCTGCCCTCAGGTCCAGTTACTTGGAAGAAAAAAGGACGAGTGAAGGTTTCCACAGCCTCCCAGCCTCCAGTTCTAAAGACCATGAACCCACAACTTCCACTTCCCTCCAAGGGGATCAGCCAGCCCCTGAGTTCCACTCCCAGAGGTTCAGTCTTCCAGACCCGGAAACCCAGACGTCCCCTTGATCCCAGTGTCAGAGGGCCTCCTGGGACCCAGGCACCCCACTGGAAATCTCCTCCCTCCAGCCCTCAACTAATCAGACAGGAGCAGCCAGCTGCTGGTTCCAGGAAATTATCTACAGAAGGAAAGAATCCCCTCCTCGCCACCCCTCCCACGCCCCCTCCCGCCTGTTCTCGGAAAGCAGGGGCCGCCTGCCCCAGAAGCTCCTCCTGGCCCTCTTGTGACTGATTGGGAATCCGGGAATGAGTATTTTGGAAAACTCCCTCCCTTTAGAGCTGAGACCACATCAGTCATCCTGCTGACAGGCTCTCCCTCCATTTAACATTGTGAAGCCGTGGCCTCCCGCGGAGGCGTCCCTCCTGCCAAGGCCAAGTAAACCTGTTGTCAGATGGCTTCCACTCCTGCCTGGCCTCTGTCTGCATCTGGGGAGGGCAGAGGGGGACGGGAGACTCAGGGTGGCACAGTGGTTCTCGTCTGAAGGACGGTGGCAGTGGGGGTGGGGGGTGGGTTCTGCCCCAAGAGACCTTTGACAACATCTGGGGACGTTTTCAATCAGGGGATGTGCTCCTGGCATCCAGTGGGTGCAAGCCGGGGGTGCAAGCGGGGGGTGCTGGGCTCCACAACACACAGGGGAGTCTCCAACGATTCTCCTGTCCCAGGACCTCAGTTGTATGTGCTGGAGAAACCCTGGCATTGCCCCCCCCAGCTGTCAGAAGGTTTCGGTTGGTGGGTGGAAGATGAAACGTAGAAAGAGTTAGCCCGTTCTCAGCCACAAGTCTCAGTCTGAGGGCCTGGGCCTGGAAGGGATCCCAGTCTGCACCTAAACCCGTGGTTTTCAAACTGGGTACCTGGAGGCTCCAGGGTAAAAGCCATCATCCAGCCACCCATTGTAGTCATCTGGGCAGCTTCAAAAACTACCCGTCCTGGGGTGCCTGGGGGGATCAGTCATTTGGGCATGACTCCAGCTCAGGTCATGATCTCTGAGTCCTGGGATGGAGCCCCATGTACGGCTCCCTGCTCAGGGGAAGGCGGCTTCTCCCTCTCCCTCTGCCCCTCCCCATGGTTCATGCTCTCTCTCACTCTCTATCTCTCAAATAAATAAAATAAAATTAAAACAACAACAACAACAACAACAACAAAAACAACCCACCACTCAGTGGGTTAAAGCCTCTGCCTTCGGCTCAGGTCATGATCCCAGGGTTCTGGGATTGAGCCCATCGGGCTGTCTGCTCAGCAGGGAGCCTGCTTCCTCCTCTCTCTCTGCCTGCCACTCTGCCTACTTGTGATCTCTCTGTCAAATAAAATCTAAACAAAAAAAAATTAAAAAAACAACCCACCAATTATCCATCCTTGGGCTTTATATCCAGAAATATTGGATTTAGTGGTGTTGAATGGGACCTCGGTTCATCTTACAGCTAGCCAAGGCTAGAGCTCCTGTTTCGGGGTGCCCATGTAGCACACCGCATGGAGAGAGGAATGCCTACCTCTTCTAGGAAAGTACCTTCCATTTTATTTCACACATTCTAGTCCAATCTGTTATTTTGCACCCAAAAAAAGAGAGACCCAGAGATCATATATAAAATTCCTACAACTTGCCCAAGATCATATAGCTCGTTCATCCATTCCTTTGACAGACGCCTAGTGAGTGCCCCAGCCAGGATGAGAAGCCGAGGCTGCTGGCCACCCTGGCCCCACGGCTTCCTGCTGGTCTGCGCCAGCTGCCTCGTACCCCCCAACACTGTACCCATTTTCCAGGCTCCACATGTGGGAGTTGTCCTTGTTTTCACACTCAGCGCCCAGTGGGTCAACCGATTCTGCCCCTTCTTGAAGGACCTCTACCCTGTCTGTGCCCTCCTCCTGTCCTGTGGCCCCACTCTAGACCCCTCTGACTGCAGACTCCATTCTCCCAAGGGTGCCATCTGACAGCCCACTCCGCTCTCTGCCGCCGCACCCTCCGTGGCCACATGGGTCTTCTCGAAGCGCCACACTGTGGATGGCCTCCTGTCCAGCGTCAAAAGATGGTTCAGAACTCGGGCTTCATAGTCGGGCTGCCACGGTTTCAGATCCTGGCTCTGTGTCTCACCGGACCTCGGGCAAGCTATTGTAACTTCTCCATTCCTTGAAAGGCAAATCACGCAGTTCATTGATTCGATGGCTTTTTCTGTTTTTATTCTGTTTACATTTTATCAGCTCAGCCCTCGAAGACACGTCGTGCCATGATGTTCTATATCACCAGCGGTGATCTCTTCACTACGGGGAACTCTGCCAGCATTTGACCCTCACAGGATTACTGCGAGGTTCAGATAAGTTCAGGGACAATGCTTGGGACGGCGCCCACATGTGCTGGGCCCTCGCTAAGCATTAGCTGTTGCGATCTCTTACTGAAGTCCTTCCCTAGCTCTTTTCTGCCTATGGAATACAGACCTGGACGTTGACCCTGACATTCAAGGTTCCTCACGTCTTAAGGGGTCCTCATCCCAGAGCTGACCAAACCCAGGTCGAAGTGGGATCTCTACCTGAATGCCCCAAAGGCCTTCCGGAGTCTCCCGGTCCAAAACCATTTCCCTCCCAGACCCGCCCCCTCCTCTTTGGCATCTCCCTCAAGGTTAACGGCAGCGCTAAGCGTCTGATGGACTGTCCCTGGCTCTCATGCATGTGTGTACTTCTCAGCAGTGAGTGTCCTCTGCAGTCTGGTCCCCTGGGGTTCTGCATCTCCGCAGCTCTGCCCACCCCAGAGCCACACTGCATCACTGGTAGTTGCCCAAACCCTTTGTTTGCGCCCGGCTTCTTGCCTTTGCCTGGGCTCGTCTGCATACCCGAATGCCCTTGCCTCCAACATCACCTCTTCCGAGAAGCCTGCTCGGAGCTCCTCAAGCAGAGCAGAGTGTCCCTTCCCTAGACGTGTCTCTCTTGTGGCACCTGTTACATCAGATTGGTGGTGTTTCCTTAGAAACCTTCCCTCTAGGGGTGCCTGGGTGGCTCAGTTGGTGAAGCGTCTGCCGTCCGGTCAGGGTCACGATCTCAGGGTCCGGGGTCAAGTCCTGCATTGGGCTCCTTGCTGGTCGGGGAGCCTGCTGCTCCTTCTCCCTCTGCCTGCCACTCCCCCTGCTTGTGCTCTCTTTCTGTGTCAAATAAATAAATAAAATATATATTTTTAAAAAATCTTCCCTGAGCCCCTCTCCTAAGAACAGAGACTGGCCATTTCAAACAATGGCCCCTAAATTCTTTGACACATCTCCTGTGGACAGGCAGGGTCTGTGCATGCCTTCCTCTATCGCTGGCCAGCTGAATGTGCCAGGAGTGACACTGGGCCACTTCCTGGGCCATGTCCTAAAGAAACTGGCGACCTCTGCCTTCTGTCTCCTGGGATATCCGCTCAGAAACCCAGTCACCATGCGGTGAGGAGCCCCGTGGAGGGTCCACACTGAGGAGTTGGGTCAAAAGGCAGCATCTTCTATCCCCGTGGGAGGATAAGACAGGCCCCAGCTGTCAACGGCCAGACCCACTCGAGCAGAGAAAACCCATCCCCACCCTGTCCTGGTGGAACTCCAAATTCTCAGACCCCAGGAGCATGATCAGAGAGTTGACCCGTGCCTCCAGGCCTTACGGCTTGGCAGCAGATCGCTGCAACCATGGGGGCAGATAAAGGAGCTGAGGACCTGGCACTGATGGGCACTGTGTTCACGACATAACTCGCCACGCCCTTCCAGCTACGAGTCACTCGCCAGCCACAGACTCCATCTGGTCCCTGTAAAATGAACGTGAACGCGGGCCACCCCGGAGGGCGACGATGCATCCGACGTGATTCCAAGCATTTCATGCTCTGTATTAGTCACCTACAGCCGCGTAACAAATTGTTCCAAAGCTTAATGGCCTAAAACAATAAACCTGATCTCAGAGTTTCTGAGGATCAGAAATTCAGGAGCAGCTTTGCTGTGTGGTTCTGGCTTGCAGCTTCCCAGGACAGCGCTGTCCGGATGTCAGTCAGGGTCACGGAAATCCGAGGTTTGACCAGGGCAAGAGGATCATGTTGAAGCTGGCTCACTTGCATGCCTGACAGGTTGGTGTTGGCTGTGGGCAAGAGGCCTCTGTCTCTTGGCGTGGGGAGCCTCTCCCTGGGACCGCTCGTGCCTCTTCATGACCCAGTGACCAGACCTCCCCAGAGGGAGAGGCTTGAGAGAGGAGGGTGGAAGGCACACTGTCTTGGACGGGCCCATCCTTTCTGCACTATCCCTCTGATGCCCCAGATCAGCCCTGCTCCCCCGGGAGGGCGCTGTGTACAACATTAATGCGGATGGGGGGGTCACTGGCCTCCACTCTGGCTGCCGTACATGTGGACACAGGAGCACAGAAACAGGAAGTAACTTGCTCAGAGTCACCGATGGCAAGCGACAGGGTAGGGACTCCAACGCTGGTGATTAGACCCGGGGGGGGGGGGTGCTCTATGCTGTGCTCCTTGGTGACCTTGGAGGAATAGGGTGGATTTAGGGCACTTCCCACTTAGGAAAGCAAACCAGCAGGGACATACAGCGTGGTGGGCTGCCTGGAAACTCTAGCGAGGCAAAGCCAAACTGGGAAGCGACGGGCCTCCAGGAGCCGGGGGATGGAGATGGGGTGATGGAATGGAAGGGTTTCACCCCAGGGTATAGGAAGAGCCAAGTACGGGGTGTGGGTGGCAAATGGGGAGAGGGGCAGGGACAAGTTCACCAGGGAATGCTGATGGGGGCGGTTCGGGCTCTCCCATCAGCATCACTCCCAGCAAAGGAGCTCCTGATGTCAAAAAGTCTCCTTGGCTTCTCTCGACCCAGATGACGGCATCTCACCCATTTGTTCATAAAAGTTTACTGAGCACCTACCCTGTGAGCCAGACCCTGGACTGGGCAGGAGGGACACAGCAAAACTCAGACAAGATCAAGTCTTTTTCTGCCTGGAGCTTGGAATCGAGCAGCGGGAGACAGACAAGTTACTGGCAAGGTCGGAACAGCAATGAGTGCAATAACGGGAAGCAGGGATGTTGTTGGGGTTCAGGCCTCCTGCCCTTAGCCAGATGGGAACAGCCCCACAAAGGCCCAAAAGAGAGAGAGGGATTTTCCCCTGTTGAGAGGTTGGCATAGGTAAGGTGGCAAGGGACAGGCCCGTGATCTCAGGGAGCAGAGCAGGAAGGGAGGGGCTACGGGGGCGCTGATGCGGCTCCCAGTAGGAGAGGAGAGTTTTCCGCAGAAGGATGGGCCCTACCCTCCACCCAAACCCAAGGCAGTAGGTGGGGAAGATACCAGAGGGCCTCTCTGCTTACCCTTCTGGTTCCCTGCCTTCTGGGCAAAGACTTGGCCGGGGGTGTGCGTGTGCTCATCTTTCTCGGATGCAGAGCCCGTGGGGCAGGGCTGGGGTTGGCGAAAGGCAGACTGAGTGGGACTGGTGCCCGACCCAGGCCTCCAAGCTTAGCAGGACGCCCCATCTCAGCTTAGAAGGGGTGTCACCCGAGAGTGGTCAGGCAGTACTTCCCACGCAGGTAGGGACGAGAGAAGCTTAACTCCAGAAGTCAGATGGGAAGAGGGAGAAGGGGAGGAAAAAAGAGGCTTCTCATTCTCTGGGTTTTTTCCAAGCTAAAGGCAAAGGTGGGGCTGAGCCTCCGTGTCCGGTTTCCTGCTGGAAAAATGGTCTGGTTTCCTGCTGGAGCACAGGACTTAGGCCCAGAGTCCAGTCGCGGAGGCCCCTACCTTCACCTCCTCTCCATCCCATTGCCAAGGTCTCAGCAGGGCCAACCTCTCTCCCCTGAACCGGCGAGAACCTCTTCCCGGAGCTCCCTGTCCTTCCTCTCTCTCTTTTTCCCAGTTGCTTACGCAGCCGCCTGGTTCTCTCATTCCTCTCCTAAAAACGTCCAGCCGTTATCAGAGCCCTTAGGTAAGGCCCAAGCTCCTGAATGTGTTCTCCAAGGCCCTGTAGAGTGAACCCCACCAGGCCAGGGATCGTGTCTGCTTGTTCCCTAGAACCTGACATAGCGAGAGCTTGCTGAAGGATGACATAGTGCCTGACTTGGCTCCTGCCGGCCTCTCTGGCAACAGCTGCTTCCTGTATCCCCATGTCCTCCACATGTATGTGTTCAACTCCTAGAAGACCTCTGGTGCTCCCAGATCTGTGAAGATGCTGGACATTTGGAGGAAAATCAGTTGTTATGCATTCTTCTCCCCAAAAGCTCAGGGAACCACGTGATCCCCATCAAGAACTCGGACAACATCAAGATAAGTCTCAAAAAACGTGTTGAGTCCAAGAAGCCGAATGCAATTACAGCCTATGACTCCATCGATAAGAAGGTCGGGAGCAAGAAAAAGTGATCTATGGGGGCGCCTGGGTGGCTCAGTGGGTTAAGCCTCTGCCTTCAGAGGGTCATGATCTCAGGGTCCTGGGATCGAGCCCCACAAGGGGCTCTCTGCTCGACAGGAGCCTGCTTCCCTCTCTCTCTGCCTGCCTCTCTGCCTACTTGTGATCCTCTCTGTCAAATAAATAAATAAAATCTTTGGGGGAAAAAGTGATCTATGGGTTTTAGACATGAGAATGGTCACTGGAATTGACTAACAATGGACACAAGGCAAGTTTCCAAGATCACTGGAATGTTCTGGGTCTTTACCAGCATCAATACACATGTACATTGGTTGAAATGTATTGAGCTGGGGAGCCTGGAGGGCTCAGTTAGTTAGATACCTGACTTCAGCTGAGGTCATGGTCTTGGGTCTTGAGACTTGGCCTTGCTTCAGGGTTACCTCCTCAGCAGAGAGTCTGCTTGTCCCTCTGCTTCTCCCCCTCCCCCTGCTCATGCACTATCTCTCTCTCTTAAATAAATAAAAATCTTAAAAAAAAAAAAAAAAGAAGAAGAAATGCATTGAGCTACACAGTTAAATCTGGGCATGTTCCTAAATGTGTTATACCTCAATAAAGTACTGTCAGCAGACAAAGTTGCCAGTGTTCGTATCAATGACAAAAATCCTTCAGACTATGGATTAAACAGCACATCAGACATAACCAAAGAGAGAATTGGTGAACTGGAAGACAGACCTGGATGGCATCACAGTGACTCAAAGATTGAAAGATATAGAAGAGAGTTTAAACAACATGAGGGATGGAATGAAAAGATCTAGCATAATACTAATCAGAGTCCCCAAAGGGGAAAGCCAAAGAATGGAGGAAAAATAATGTTTGAGGAAATACTAGCTGAGAATTTTCCAAAACCAATGAAAGATATGAATTCATAGATACAGGAAATAGAACACACTGATCAGAATGAGTAAAAAATAATCCATACCTAGATATTTTTTAATAGAACTACAAAATACCAATGATGTCTTAAAAGCAGGGAGAAAGGACAGAGGAATGACAGACTGAGAAGATTTCTTCGCAAACAATATGCACTGTACCTGTTACATGCCTACACTGTTCCAAATACTAAGAGTAGGAACAGAGGATGAGGGGAGCCTGGGTGGCTCAGTGGCTGGGCATCTGCCTTTGGCTCAAGTCATGATCCTGTGGCCCTTGGATCAAGCCCTGCGTCAGGCTTCCTGCTGGTGGAGATCCTGCTTCTCTCTCTCCCACCCCCCTGCTTGTGCGTTCTCTCTCACTCTCTCTAATAAATAAATAAAATATAAACAAAACAAAACAAAACAAAACACAAGGATAGACAAGACAGATCCAGCCCCTACCATGCGGATCCCACAGTATAGCCGGGACATCAGATGCAGAGGGAGCTATTACAGTGTGATAAGCTGGCCTCGCTGGAGGTCAAGAGAAGGCAAGGAAACCAAGCAGGTTGAACTGTAAACTATAAAAATTTTCCTATCAGTGTTGGAATATCCTGTATGCTTACCAGGATGGGGGGTGTGTTCCCCCCAAGGGACTTTGGGGACAGCTTGCACATCCTTCCTTGGGACAGAAGGAGACACACCAGACGTCCTGAGACTGGTGACTTCCTCTCTGGGACCCCTGAGGGAAAAGGAGAGGAATGCTCCTCCTCAGAGTCTTTTTGGAGGTTCTGGACTTTGACCTGTGGCCCCCATCCCCACAGCCAGTGTACGGAGACTATGTGGGGGAAGGAGGGTTGAGCCAGAACGTGGCCAGTTAAGTGCCAGTTATGGGGAGGGGTGCCCTAAAGCATGGGGTGCTGCCCTTGGCCACCCAGACCAGGTACTAAGCCGGTATGGGGGGCAGGAGCCCACTCACACACAAGACCTCCCGCGTGTTCTGTCCTGGGTTGCTCCCAAAAGGTTCCTTTTCGGGGCAGCACATTGGACCAATATTCAGAGCTGGGCCAGGGACAACGGTCCCAACCTTACTTAGACCACGTGGGCTGAGGGCTGACTTCCTGCACCAGCAACACCTGTCCGCCCTGGTTCCATTTCAGAGCGCCCTGCCTCCCCCCATATGGGGGCTAGGACGCCCTCTCCCCTGCTAGGGCGCAGGGACAAGGTCCTGTTTAGCCTCACATTCCCAGGGTCTGGGCAGCATTTCTCCATCTGGTGCTGATCTGCGTAAGGGGGGGGGCTCTGGCCGGGAGAGGTGAAAGATTTGGGGAGAGGGGACACGGGGGACAGGACCCCACGGTCCCAGGAAGCCTGGGAGGGATGAAAAGTTCTTTGGAAGAGGCGGGAAAGAGGATGTAGAGGGTGAGAGAGGGAAAAGACGGGAGAATGGTTTCTCCGGGTCTGGCCGGGAGGAGGAGGCGCCCCCCCGCCCCCCCGCCTCCCCGCCTCCCCGCCTCAGGCCTTCCCGGGTTGGGGGCGAGGGGCGTGGTAGGGCTCCCCAGCGCGACGCCGGGCCCCGCCCCTACGGCCTGCGGCCCCGCCCCCGCGGCTGTGGTCCCGCCCCCCCGGGATTTAGTGCTGGTGGCCAGGGTGGTTCCGCTGCCGCCGCTTCCGCCTTCGCCAGGTGAGGGTCCCGCGGGGCGGGGACGCGGGGCACAGGGGCCGCAGGAGCGGCCGTCGCTTGGGCTGCGTCCGCGGATGCCCTGTTCGCCTCCCCTCCCTTCCGCGGCCGCCTTTCCTCCCGTCCCCCTTCGGGTACTGTCCCCACCTCACCTTGCTGGCGGTCTCCCTGGGTCCCGGCCTCCTCCCTCCTCGCCTCTCCGTGCGCCCGGTCCCTAGTTCAGCCCTTCGTCAGGGTTTAACTAAAGGTGGAGGGGGGCGTCCAGGTGCGTGTAAGGGAGAGCGCGGTGCAGGCAGCGCCCACAGCTCCCGGCCTTGGTTAGCTCAGACTGGGGGAGTTGCCTGGAAGCCCGGTCGGATTGAGTGACTCAGGTGTGCGGGCAGGGCTCCTGCAGCTGAGCGCAGGTGGGTGTGGAAGGGACTGTGCACCCGGCAACAGTGGGCAGTGCCCGAGCTTAGCTCAGCCTGCACCTGACCGCCGGTCACAAATACCCAGTGATTTCAGGCGTGGCTGTCTCGGGTGCCGACCAGGCGGTGAGCCTGGGCATCTCGGAGCTGAGGGGCCGTATGCCCGCATAGTTGAGGAATGTGTGCGCACGGGCCCTGGTCGTCTTGTGTGCTGTGTGTTTCTGTGGACCTTGATGTCTCCGACACGTGGGGCAGTGTATCTCAGAGGCCGTGAACCTCAGTGTCACCGGTAGGCGTGCAGGCATGGTTCACGGCAGCGTTACTGGAACGTCTCGGACTTGAAAGGCCATGTGTCTGGGTGGCTCAGCCCTCTTTTGCAGCATGTCTGTAGGTCTCCGTGTGTGTGTGTGTGTGTGTGTGTAGCAGTGTTTCGAGTGTGGAGGCAGGTTCCTGTGTGTCTGGGCACGCGCATCGGCAGGGCGGAGGCACTGTGTAGTTAGTATATCTGGGCATCCCTGGCAGGGATGTGGTACCTGGGTGTCCTAGGGGTCCAGGAGTAGGGTGCCGTCCTATCTCAAGAGTGGGAAGAGGAACATATGTCAGGTCTGCAGAGCTCTGGGATCTCAAGTGTGAGGTGGGGACCCTAGGTAGGCCACACCTAGGGTTTTTCCTGGGGTTTGTGGGAGTGGCCCGATTCCTGCCATTCTTTGATGCATCCCTCCCTCTGCACCTGAGTGTGTCTGATGGGGTCGGGGGTGGGAGTGGATCTCGAGGCCCCATTTCTGCTGTCTGGGAGTCCCATTGGCTTTGTGTCTAGAGCTGGATGCATGGACCTCCGGGATGCCTTCTCCAGACATGGTCCCCGAGGCGAGTTCAATGTGGCTGCTGAGGCTGCTCCGGGACATCCAGCTGGCCCAGTTCTACCGACCCATCCTCGAGGAGCTTACTGTGACCCGGCCGGAGCACTTTGACTTTGTCAGGCCGGAGGACCTGGATGGCATTGGAATGGGCCGGCCTGGTAAGGGGCCCCTGGTCTCTTCTTTCTCAGCCTGCCCCCCACCAGCCCTCTTCTGCCCTGTAAATCCTCCTGCGTCCTGACCTAACCCCCACAGCCCATCACGTAACACCCACGTGCCCTGATTCTGACCTTCCCCAGCCCAGCGCAGACTCACTGAGGCTCTGAAGAAGCACCGTTCGGGGCTCAAGTCAAAGAACTGGGTCTACAAGGTGTGTGTTTTGGGGTGGGGGGGGGCAACAGGCTTAAAGGGTCAGCGTAGGCCCGGAACTGGGGCGGGCCGAGTGTCAGGGAGGAGTGGTACAGGGTTCCACACACTTAATTCCCACCCCTGCTTCAGATCCTTGGGGGCTTAGCACCTGAGCAGAAGGACACCGCCTCAGTTCCTGACAGCCCCCTGTCCCTCCCTGAGCCCGAGGGGGGACTCAAGTGTCTGATCCCGGACGGTGCTGTGTGCAGAGGGGAGCTGCTGGGCTCTGGCTGCTTTGGCGTGGTGCACCGAGGGCTGTGGACACTGCCTGGTGGCCAGAGTGTGAGTCCGGGGAGCCTCCTTCATTCTGGGTGCTGGGGCCAGCCGCCGGTCTGGTCTTTGCTTCTTTCTTTCTTTCTTTCTTTCTTTCTTTCTTTCTTTCTTTCTTTCTTTCCTTCCTTCCTTCCTTCCTTTTTTAATTTTGGCTTCCCCTCTGCCCTGCATGCCCTCTCTGCTCTGGGTGCCAATGTCCTTTCCCTGTGACGCCCCAGGTCCCAGTAGCTGTCAAGTCCCTCCGGGTGGGTCCTGAAGGCCCCGTGGGCACAGAGCTGGGGGACTTCCTTCGAGAGGTGTCCGTCATGATGAACTTGGAGCACCCACACGTGCTGCGTCTGCACGGCCTCGTACTGGGCCAGCCTCTGCAGATGGTGAGCTGGCCGGACAGCAGCTCCCAGGGCAGGGGCGCGATGGGAGGGAGGGAGGGGGCCAGAGGCCAGGGTGGGGGGCGGGGAGGGGGGCAGACCTCTGCTCACGCGGCGCCGCGCTCCGGCAGGTGATGGAGCTGGCGCCGCTGGGCTCCCTGCACGCGCGCCTGACCGCCCCGGCCCCGACACCACCGCTGCCCGTGGCCCTGCTGTGCCTCTTTCTGCGGCAGCTGGCAGGGGCCATGGCGTACCTGGGGGCCCGCGGGCTGGTGCACCGAGACCTCGCCACGCGCAACCTGCTGCTGGCTTCCCCGCGCACCGTCAAGGTGGCGGACTTCGGGCTGGTGCGGCCGCTGCGCGGCGCCCGGGGTCGCTACGTCATGGGCGGGCCCCGCCCCATCCCCTACGCCTGGTGAGGGGCAGAGGGGGCGCTGATCCGGGCGGCGTGGGCGCGCCAGGCCCCCAGAGTAGGCCGGGACGAGGAATCGGAAGGGTTTGGGAAGGAGATCACAGAGGGTGGTGGTGGCGCCGTGTAGGTCGCTCGTGGGGGAAACGCGCCCCGCCCCCTCGGCGGCCTGGTTCAGCAGAGTTTCCGCAGGTGCGCGCCGGAGAGCCTGCGCCAGGGGGCCTTCTCTTCTGCGTCCGACGTGTGGATGTTTGGGGTGACATTGTGGGAGATGTTCTCCCGGGGCAAGGAGCCCTGGGCCGGGGTCCCGCCGTACCTCATCCTGCAGCGGCTGGAGCAGGACCGGGCCCGGCTGCCTCGGCCTCCCCTCTGCTCCAGGGCGCTCTACGCCGTCGCCTTGCGCTGCTGGGCCCCCCACCCCGCCGACCGGCCTAGCTTTTCTTACCTGGAGG
Organism: Mustela lutreola; assembly: GCF_030435805.1. NCBI lineage: Eukaryota > Metazoa > Chordata > Mammalia > Carnivora > Mustelidae > Mustela > Mustela lutreola. The sequence goes on along the minus strand of NC_081304.1, from coordinate 59,037,608 downwards.
GGCTGCTCCAAGAGGTGGGAGCCCCTACCTCCCCCCACACACCCCGTCTCACCTCCCCGTTTTCTCCCAGAGTTGCACGCACAAGACTAACATAATTCCCGGGCTGGGGTCTGGGACAGACCAGCAGATTCGGGCTCTATCTGCAGGGTGCTCGGAGCCCTGGGGAGGCAGTTTGGCCTACACAGATGCGGGCTCAAGGGCTGCGGGCTGGGCCAGAAAAGGGGGCGCTCAGAGCAGCGGGCTGCTGTGGGTGTCTCCAGGCAGAGGTTAAAGCAGTTCAGCCGGCAACCCAGGGAAGACAGCGAGGTGACCTCAGGGGCGCCGTGCAGGGATGAGGAAGGAGCCACAGATAACCAGAGCTATTGCAGGGCACTTGATCTGTGGAAGGTACCACACTAAGACACTTAGACTATCTTCCTGCACCACTACTTCATTCTCACCATCCAGGAAGGCCACTGTTTCGTGGCCTTTACGAATGGGGCAGTTATGGCATTGACATTGAAGGGCTTTGCCTAAATTCACGGAGTAAGCAGAGGAGCAGTCTTAGGTCAGTTAAACCAGTGAAATGACCCAAATCACTGAACTCTGTTGTTGAAGTTCAGTCATTACTCCGATGGCACCCGGGAGCCATGGAAGGGTTTTGAGCAGGAGTGGGTCACAAGCCCACGTTATGTGCTCTGTCGCTCTGGCTTGGTGCAAGAAGGGATAGGAGGCAGGACACTGAACATGGGAAGAGCAGGTAGGTGACGGGCTCCGAAGCAGGAATGAAATGATGCCGATGTCTGGTTCACAGTCAAGGCAGTGGGGCCGGAAAGAAATGGAAAATTTCTGGAGGCCCCGGGAGGCAGAACTATGTGTGGAGTAAAAGCAGGGTAGGGGACATTCGCCTTGGTTCCCCTAGGTAGAGACAGGGCCCCCCTTTTTTGCTCGCTGACTCCTGGGCTGTGCCCAGCTTGGCATGGACTCCAGGCCTGCCTCCCCTCCTGGATGACAACCGGGGGACGGGGACAGTCCCATCCTGGGCCCAGGACTGAGGACATAGCTGGAACAGGTTTCATTGTTGGGGGCAAGAACAGAGAGGAGTCTCCTTTCTTCCCTGCTCCCAGGAAATTACCCTTTGGACTCAGGCCACACCCCCAGATACCCTCTCCTCCTGTCTCTGCAGGCCTGGCCTCCTGAGGGACGTTGTGTCCAGGATGTCATGGAGCCAGGCGCCCTAAGGATGCAGACTGGTGACCTCATCACCATCATCGAGGGCAGGTGAGAGCCTCATGCCACCCACATGTCCCCAGGAGGAGGACTCACAGCCCACCTTCCTGATGCGGGTCCGACCTGCTGCTCCTCAGCATCTTGAACCCGGCTCCTCTGCCTCCCCTCTACCCCACTGGGCCCCGAGAGCTGCACTACCATCGTGGTGGCCTCCGGCTGGAGCCACCAAGCCCATAGAGCCCTTTTGTGTTCCGGAGAAAAAAAGCTTCCCTTCCTCCAGGCAGATGCTTGCGAGCTGAATGTGGGCTCGGGCCCAGCCCCCGCCCGGCGCCTTCACCAGTGCCTCTTCCCACAGCCCCGACTCTGCGACCTGGAAGGGCCAGAATGGCCGGACACTCAAAGTGGGCAGCTTCCCAGCCTCGGCGGTGACGCTGGCAGACGGGGGGGGGCCGCCAGCCACCCGTCTTGTCCAGAGGGTTTCCCCTGCCCAGGGAGAGCGACAGCAGGGAAGCGGAAATGGGTAGGCACCTGAAACAGTGGGGTGGGGTGTGTGGGGGGACACAGCTGGGCTGGGGGAACCACGTCCTGCAACTTCTCTGGAAAGGAAGCTTGGGGAGGGGGCCCGGGTGAGGCTGGAGGGAAGGCTGGGCTCGGCTCCCAGCTGGAGGGTCCCCTCTGAGTCTCCGCCTGCCTGGGAGAGCCCCCCAACATTTCTGGGGTAGGGGACACGGCTAGGTGGGTCAGGGGTGGGGGTGTGGAGTGAATGGGATCCCTGTCTCTCACAGGGACAGAGGGAAGGCAAAGCTTCAGGATTTACCTCCTGCACGGGCCCAGAGAAGGAACAGGAATGTGCCCCTGCAGAGGATGAAAGGTAGGCATGGCTGATGGGGACCTGGCCTCTGGGGTCTCGAGATCAAGAGCGATTCTCTGAGTATCCTCCTGCCTGGAGTACCGAACTTGGCGCACTTGACTGGACAGCCCAGCTGGACTTGAGGGACTGCCCACCCCACTTTCAGCTCCTGCCACCTCGGCCTTTTGGGGCCTCCCCTGCCTCAACTTGGGTGTCTGCTGGGCATACCCTACTGCACCCCTAGCTGAGGGTCACCCCAAGAGCAGGGCACAGAGTGGGGAGAAGGCAGGGCCCTGCGCCTGTGCTCCCTCTCAAGCTTTATTTTTTTTTTCTCAATGTACAGTCCTTTCCAAGAGTCTGGAGTCTGTTCTGTCCCTGGGCCCCCGCCCCACAGGGGGTGGTTCGAGCCCCCCTGAACTTCGTCATGCCAGAGCCGTGCCCCAGGAACCCCCAGGCCTGCCATCCCGGACTCCCTTTGCCTCTAGCCCTTCTCAGCCCAGCCAGCCCCCCAGGGAGCGGCCTCCCTGGCCCAAAAGGGAACCCCCCCACAGCCAGCCCTCAGGAGCACCTGCCACTGGCAAAGCCACCATCCCCTCTGGAGGCCTCTTGCCAGACCCCGAGCTACAGAGGAGGGTCATGGAGGTGAGCTCTCCCTGATGTGGCTGGTGTCCGGAGGGGGCTCTAGGCTGGGGCAGCGGCCTGAGCGAGGCTTTGTGCCCCGCAGGTGGAGCTGAGCGTGCACGGAGTCACCCACCAGGAGTGCCAGGCAGCACTGAGGGCCACTGGGGGAGACGTGGTTTCTGCCATCCGGAACCTCAAGGTAAAGCCGGATGCTGCTCTCTGGTTCTTGCAGCTCCTGCGGCCCCCACCAATCGCCCAACACTCACTGTCCCCCCTGCCCAGCACTCACTATCCCCCCCCACCTGGCACTCACTGTCCCCCCTGCCACCCCGCAGGTGGAGCAGCTCTACCATCTGAGCAGCCGGTCCAGAGCCGACTGCCGACGCATCCTGGAGCATTACCAGTGGGATCTCTCCGCGGCCAGTCGCTATGTCCTGGCTCGGCCCTGAGCGCTGCCCCCTTGGGCACGGATACCGGCCTGGATGGACGGCCTGGCCGTGTGGGACCAAGCGGAACCAGAACGGATCCCACCAGGGCAGAACTTCCTCCACAGGGAGACTGTGCCAGAGGCAGCTGCAGCAGGAGCTGGGGCCGGGCATGGGCGAGCATCTCTTCCCGTACCCGTTGGCCTCCGAAGGCTCCAGCCTCCTTGGCTAGTTCATAGAAGGATCTAGTCTGGTCTGCCTACCGTATTCCCAACTAAAAGAACTTGGAGAGACAGAGCTGTCCCCCATCACACGCTTGCTCAGGAGGACCTTGGGAACAGCCATCCGGAGTGGCCGGGCCCCACCACGCCAGACTCTATGTGCGCAGCCATCCCAGATGGCAGACGCCTCCCTCTGGATTCGGGGTACATGGCCCAAACTGCTTGGCTCGGTCCGGGGCCATGATGGAGGATGGCGTTGTCTTCTTGAACTCAAGGACACTGGACCTGGGCAGCCTGGATGGCGAAACGGGCCAGCCCCACCCCCCCGACCGCCAAAGGCCCACCTATTTCCCTGGGTTTCTTCCCACACCCATGCTTCTATTGTCCCATGACATACATCTCCCAGTATCCAAAAAGTTACAAACTTTATATGAATATAACATACAAAGGTGCAGCCTCCTTCCCCGGGTGAGGAAAGGACGGGATGCTTGTGTAAGGCACGGGAGCTGCTAAGCGCTGACTGCGGGCAGGGCCCAAGGGGGAAGGACGTTGGCACCGGAGGGCAGGCCCTACAGCTGTTGACGGGGAGGCGGGGATCCCCCCTCAGAGGCCCACAGTCTCAGGCTGGACTCACTGGCCACGCCAGTGCGGGGGGAGAGCAGCCTTTGCTGCCGTCTTTGGTGCTGCAGGGCCCCAGCCCCAGCTCTGTCAGAAAACCCCAGGGCTCCGGATTCCACAGACCACACATGGAGCAGAGGCCTGGTAGGGGGTGAGGGAGAGTCTGAAAGCGAATATGCCTGCGCGCTGGGGGCTCGCCAGAGACAGTGGTGGGAGGTCGCAGGGGCAGGGCTCTCCTAAATACTCTTCTCTGGGGGCCGAGGCGAAGGAGGCCGGGGAATGAGGGTAGGGGTAGGGCCACGTGGCCCCTAGACTCTCAGGCATCCCTGTCTGTCCCCTGTCATGTGCTTTAAGGGAAGGGGCTGCCTCTGAGGAGGGGCTGGGGCAGGCCACCATCTTGGATCCCCGTTGAGGTGATGGTCTCCTCACCCTGACGTGGCCTCTAACTGGTGATGGCCGAAGGCCCAGTGCCTCCTCGCTTCTCGAAGAACATGTAGTCCTGAGGGGAGGGCACTGTCACCAGAGCTCAAAGCCTGGCGTGAGAGCAGAGGGACAGGAGGGGAGGCGGGGCGGCCAACTCACGATGAGGAATGTGGCTCCCAGCAGCACAGCCTTCACCCTCACATCCAGATCCAGCGGGAACTGCAGGCCAAAGTCATCTGCATCCGTGAGGGCCTCTCGGAGCAGCCCCCCCCACTGCTTGCTGATGCGGCCCACACTGCGGGACTCATCCGGGGTCTTCACCTGGGGGTGGGGGATGGGGGGCAGAACCCAACTGGGAAGGATGCGACTGACCTCCCACCATCACCCCGCACGAACCATGCAGGCCCTCCACTCCGGGAATCCTTCCGACAGCCCCAGGTTTCCACGTGACATTGGGGGAAACTGAGTCAGCCTAGGTCATGCTGCATGTGTATAGCAAAAATCAGAATTCGGGCTCTGATGTGTGGCTCTTAAAAGGCCTCATGTGAGAACAGAACATCAGCGGTGGGACATGTGTAAGTGTGATGGGCTCATCTCAGCACAGGGCTGCCCGCTGGGTTTGTTCTGGTTACCAAAGTACCTGGCACCCATGGTGGGTGCCCTGGATGCCCTGAACACAGTAGTCTGCTCAAGTGGGGCTGGGCAGGCTGAGCTCTAGGAGCCCCCCAGGCTTCTGGAAGGCTGTGGCTGTCCGAAGGTGTGGTTTTCCTCGAATCTGCAAAGTAGGACAGATCCTGTCCACCATCAGCAGCTTCGTCCACCTGCTTCTATGGGGGCAGCAGTATGTGGCCTGTGAGGACCCAGATTTTCACGGGCCTCCCTGGGCCCAGCAGCAAGAGCTCCTGCCACTGTGGGTGGGAACTCACAGTGATCCCCCGGTCCTTTTCCTAGGCTTAGTCTTCATGACTGGAACAATGCCCATCCCGTCACCTTCCCCCACTGCCTCCCAGAGCTGGGGCACTCCTGCAGACCAGTCTCAAGATGAGGAAGGGCTTCTCCCTGCCAGCCCTGGGGTCCCAACTGCAGCCCCAAATAGGGATCCTTCACAATTAGGTAAAAGGGAGACTGGCCCTGTGAGGGCCCTGAGGTCTCCCTGTTCCCATCCAGAGCTCACCAGTGATCCGTCGATCACTGGTTCCATCGATCATGGAACCTCCACCCACACACCAAGGTGACTCGATTTTAAAAGCAGGCTTAGGCCAGACACCTCATCAACAGCCTTGGGAAGTCTGTGGGCATCTACCTGTTATCCCTTCCTTATCTGTACGGGAGATTATCCCTGAGGGAACTCAAGTGTCTGTGAGATACCTGTCTTCTAGAAACCTTCCCCTGAGAGTATCAGCACTTGGGCTCTCCCGGCGGATGACAGAAATGCATGATGACAGGGATATAGATCACCCAGATTCCCAGTTGGAGGGGCTGTTTGGACTTCTAGGTTGGCGGGGCAAGCAGCAGGATCTTAGCAAGTCTGGTGCTTGCTCCTGGGTCAGGGCTCAGACTCCTGCAAAGGAGCCACATGGGTCCAGCCCACAGCAGACTTGCCCTAAATCGGGCCTGGCTTTAGACTCTTTCCCCTTCCACATAGGGCTGCCAGTGACCATCAGCACTGGTCCCTAAGAAGACACTTCTTTGCCAAGCTTTCATTTCTCAGGACCACAGGGACATCCCTTCCTGAGTGGAGGAACCCTGGAAGTGTGGTATGAGTCACAGTGGGTTTGGATGTTAGAGCTCAGGGTCTTGACCTTCGTGTTGGCCAACCCACCTCACAGAAGCTGCCATCTGGCTTTACGGAGGTCCCAGGACTCTCCCCTTACTCCCGGTACCTCAAAGTTGGTGTCTGTGCCGCAGCCACAGGTCCAGCAGGGCCCCACCACACGCAGGATGGTGCGGCGATCGGCATCCTGGATGGAGAACTTGGGGAGGAAGGGGTGCCAGGTCTGTAGCACATGGCCAATGGTGGTGCCGGGGGGAGCCTGGACTTCCATCTGGAGTGGGAGGCAGACAGGATCAGCCGAGCCAGGGCACCCCGGCTCAAGCTCTCACAGGTCGGGCTCCGTCATCCGTCTCCCCGCACAAGACCTCCCGCCCCCTTCGCTAGACCACTTGTCACCACCCTCACGGCCGCCCATCTCACCGGCCTGAGCCCATGCCTCGTTGCGAGTGGACCGTGCTCAGTCAGTGGTCCTCCCCACCATGGCCTGGCCCCCCCGCCCGAACCCCTCCTCGGCCCCGCCCTCCGGGCCCACCTCCTGGAGGCCGCACGGGCAGCAGCCACAGCCACAGTGGAGGGGGCGGAGCAGGCGGAGCACCTCGCGGTCACCGGGGTCCACCACGCGGACACGCAGGGGCCGGCGGGCGCCACAACACAGACGCGCGCAGCAGCTGCTCTCCTCAGCCGCCTGACCCAGGGGCTGGCCGGCCCCCGAGCGCAGTTCATACCGGTTACAGGTCTCCCAGCCTAGGAACGCTGCCACGGGGGACAGGCAGAGGCTCAGGCACTGGCACCCCTGAGAGCGCACCCTCTCCGCGCCCCCCCCTCCGCACCATGAGGCCCAACCTACTCCCCCTTCCACTCACCTTCCACGCGCTCAGCCTTCTGGTGAATCAAGATCTGATCGATCTGGAAAGAGAGTGGGGTGGGCGGCGATGTCAGCGGGTTGGCCTGGACGCCAGGCTCCCCGCCTCATACCGCCACTCCTCCTCCCTCCCACTCACCTGCACCAGGAATTCGAGGCCGGAAGGCACCCCCGGCAGTGGCAAGAAGGGGGCGGCAGGCCCTGGGGCTCCAGGGCCGGGCGAGGGGAAGACAGAGAAGCCGGGCGCAGGGGCAGGTACGTGGGCGGGCACTGGCGCCGGCCCGGGCCCAGGGTGCAGGGCCGGCTCCGGGTACCCCGCGGTCACAGGGTAGGGTGGTGGGGGTGAAGGGGCGTGCCCTTTGTGGGGCAAGTAGCCTGTCGAGGGGGACAGGGGTGGATTAGAAGGGGACCCGCGGCCTCACCCACTTCCCCCAGGAGCCGGGCCGCGAGGCTGCGGAGGGGGGAGTGTGATGGGAAGAGGCGGAGAAAGATGCGGCGGGGGAGCAGGGCGGCGGCTCCCGGAGGAAGGGAGGGGCCCACGCAGCCAGTCGGAGCACATTCCGGGAGGATGGGTTCGACGCCCGGCTCCCGAGTCCGTGGGGGGATAACGGAGACCCTCCACCCGGCGCCCACTTACCTGCCATGGGAGAGGGGGTAGTTGGCGGGATACCGGGGTGTCCGGGAGGCTCAGTCTGAGCGGCGGAGGCAAGTTCGGGCACAGCCAAACAGACCCAGAGACAGACACAAAGACGGACAAGCAAACGCGGACAGGCTGCTGCGCCCGCCGCCAGCCCAGGGTCTCTAGGGCGGCGCCTCTGACTCAGGGAGAAATCGAAACTGTCAGCGGGCAGGGCGGGGTACCTGCGACCCTTCATTCCCTCGGGGGCCCCAGAACCGCCCCCTCCTTTGTTCTCCCATTCTCCGCGGAGACCGCTGTTGGCAGACGGCAGGACAGATGGACCCGCGGCCCGACCAACGCCCGACCTGGAGGCGTCCTGACCCTTCGGTGCCCCCTGCTCACCTGAAGCCCCTGGAAGAGCTGGGTTGCCCAGCTCCCGGTCGCTCACAGGAGCTCGGAGAGGCGGGCCCGATATCTGACCCCGCCCCTCGACCCGTCCAGGCCCCGCCCCTCCCGGCCTGGGCGGCGCGCCTGCGCACAAAGGAGGCCGGCTCTCCGCTGGCTGTGGACCACCGGCTGCGCGGGGCGGTCGGCGTCCCCTCCTCCTCCGCTCCGGAGCCCCAGGCCAAAGGTCGTTCGCCTGGGGAGGGCTGCGGGCGGAGACCTAGCCCTGCGACCCCGCCAGGTCTGCGGGCGCGGAGGGCTCCGTGTCCCTGGGTGGGAAGCGAGGGCAACTTGCGCGGCGCTGGACCCCAGGCTCCTCCTCCCAAGGGCGGTTCGGGCCCCGCTGACGCAGCGGAACACCCTCACACTCCCTCATTGGCTTCCAGGGCTGGTCCCCCACTCCCTTTCGGCCTCCCGGGGGCTGCCTCGCGGGCTCCTCTCCGTGACGCCGCAGTCACCCACTCAGACACCTTGCAACTACAATAGTGCCTGCAGGAACCCTAGACCACGTGGTGACAGGCCGCCCAGCGGTGTCAGCGGTGACCATGCGGCGCAGGGAGGGGGGCGGAGGCAGCGCGGTTGGCAGGAAAGCCTCCGGAGAAGAGTGGTCTCTCCTGCGTCCTGAGTAGAGGCGCGCAGTTGCGAGGAAGCCCTGGGCCTGGGGCCCCACGGGCCGAGCGGTAAGACAGGAGCTTACACAACGAGGCCAGCGCACGTGTACGGGCCTGCTGGGACTGGGACTTGGCCCCGGGGACCGCACGGAGCCCACCGCAACACTTTCAGACCCAAGGAGAAGGTCAATTCTGTGTTTTAGAGAAACCACTTACACCGGAAGGTGGACCGTGCAGGCACCCGGGACAGTCGCTGGGGGAGAGGATGCTGTGTTAGTGCGGACAGATAGACGTGGCAGACTTGGGGGACACTTAGACGGTAACATAGAACTTGTTGGAGGGGTGAGATGTGGAGGTGAGGAGTTCAGTCCCTGTCTGGTGACCAGGTCACCCCTTGGGGTCACCCCTCAAGAGGGACACAGGGAGAAGCAGGTTTGTGGGTGACGGTGGGGCTCCTTTGCCCCTATGTCCATGTTTCTCTGGACTGGTCAGCTGCTGCCACAGCTTTCGTCATGGTGAACTTCAGACCCAAGTGCCTGACCTCTCCCTTGGTATCCCTTAGTACCTCAGATTCGACTTGGCGGGAACCATATAAACATACGGAAATTCAGTTACTCAACAAAGACTCTGAGCATCTACTCTATGTCAGACAGCATTGATAGGAACACACAGAGGGTTTTTGTTTGTTTTCTTAAGTTTTTTATTTATTAGAGAGAGAGCACGAGCAGGGGGAGGAACAGAGGGAGAGGGGAGAAGCAGGCTCCCCACTGAGCAGGGAGAGCCCATGCGGGGCTCGATCCCAGGACCCTGGGATCCTGACCTGAACCCAAGGCAGACGCTTCACTGACTGAGCCGCCTGGGCGCCCAGGAATCTACAGCAGTTAAAAGAGACATTAAAAATTGCTGATGTCCTGTGGCTTGCATTCTAGCAGAGAAGAGACAAAAAATGTAAAATATTCTAGAGGGCAGATGTGACCAGTGCTCTGAAAAAAACGGGCCAAGGTAAGGAGGATACAGGGTGGTGGGCAGGAGTGGCGCTACCAAAGGGGATGGGCAAGGAAGGTGCCACTAAGGAGGTGGGAGTTGAACAAAAACCTAGAGGTCAAGGATCAAGCTAGGCCGACTTCTGCCGAAGAACGTTTCCAGCGAAGGGAACGCCGAAGGCAAAAGCTCTAAGGGAGAAGCCTGCCTTACCTGTTCAACAGACAGAAAGGAGGCCAGTGCGGACGGAGTGGAAGGAACTAGGGAGAAGTAAGAGAGGTCACAGAAGCCCGAACCACATACAGCCCTGCAGACCACTGGATTGGACTGAATGAGATGGGAAGGGTTGCAGGGTTTGAACAGAGACCGGAAACTGACACTCAATCAGGGGTCCTCAACTCTGGCCACAAGAGAGAATCTTCTGGGAGCTTCACAAAATACCTCTTCGTGGGCCCCGGGTCCTATCAACTCAATTAGAATATCTGGGGTCAATGTAGACAGGAGACCTTTTTGAGAATTTCTTAAGATTTTAATGTGCAGCTAAAGGCTGAGGACCCCGATGTCACAGGGTGTCTCTCTCTCAGGCTGTTCTGTCTGGAATAGGCAGGCAAGGGAACTAGAACTAGAAGTTCTTGGAAGAACTAGGTGGGATGTTGATGGGGGCTTGGACCAGGGGCCGGAGTGGTAGGTGAGGAGCAGGTGGTGAGATTCCGGGTTTGCATTTAAGCCAACTAGACTTGATGGCTTGCTTGGGTACAGAATGTGAGAAAACGGGCAAGCAAAGTTGACTGGGGCTGGGCCCAGGAGGCTCTTCCTCACGGGGCTGTGCTCCTCCTGCTTGGTCATTTCCTGCCTGCCTACTCCATCCTGCGCTCCAGAAACTCCAGCTCTCCCTCCTGACTTGTCCCCAGTGTGGTTTGTCCCTTTTCTTCTGGTGAACTATTCATGCTGCTGCCCCGCAGGTGGGCAGAAGCCTTACCAGTCCCCCAAAGCAAAAGGAGCCCTCCTCTGTACCTACATGTAACACCGATCACGCTGGAACAAATTGCTTTTGCTAGGTTCTGTCTACACTGCTGAAGTCTGAATGTCTTGGCATGTATAAGAAGGAAAGGACTTATCATGGGGAGCTGGACAGAAGGGAGTTTGGATCCTGGCTTACACCCGGCTGTGATATGGACAACCTGCTTCCCCTCCGCTAGCTTCACTTCCCGCTGCCTTGTACGACCCACAAGAACTGGAAACCGCAGTGCTCTGATAACAGGGACCAATTACTAAGCCGGCTTTATTTATCTTGGTTCCTCAAGGGCCCCCCTCCCACACTGGCAGGGTCAAAGCTCAGGTGTTAAAGATCACAGTACAGGGAAGCTTGCCATTCCTGATGTTGGGGTCTCCTCCACGTGGAAGTCCCCCACGGCCCCCGTGCTGCCTGGGGTGAAGGATGGAAATGCAGCAGGAGCCCTGGACTGGATGCTTGGAGCCTGGGGATCCTGGGATGGCTCCGCCACTGGCACTCTGGGCCTCTCTGGGGGGTCCCTCTGAGGCTGCATTTTCGTCCTCACTAAAATAAAGAAATATTGTGATCTTGTACTAATACACCTCAACTCATGCCTCCTCCCTGGATATAAATGCTTCTGTGGCTCCCCACTGCCCTCAGAAGAGCCTGACTTCTCAGCCCGAGGCTCCCCACCCTTTGGCCCCCGGTATCCACATTTTTCACTACGACCCTCTCCTGGTCTTCAAGCCATTCACCAAAAATTATTTTTTTTTCTTTTTAAAAGATTTTATTTATTTGACAGAGAGAGAGCACAAGCAGGAGGGATTGCAGTCAGATAGAGAGGGAGAGACAGACTCTCCGCTGACACAGGGCTCAAACCCAGGACCCAGGGATCATTGATCAGAACTGAAGGCAGAGGCTTAACCGACTGAGCCACCCGGGCACACCTGGTCACCAGGAATTCTTTCAGGTCACAAGTCCACTGGGCTCTTGTCTGCTTCAGGGCTGCCTCAAAAACTCCTACCCAGGTCTGGAACACACCCCCGCCCCCTCACTGTGTTCTTCAGGTCCCTACGGAACGTTTTTGCACACTGCAGCTGCTACAGGAGTCCGGAGCTCAGAAGGGACTAGGGCGGAAGACAGAAATCCTAGGTTTAAAAGTATTCCGATTGGGGCGCCTGGGTGGGTCAAAGCCTCTGACTTCGGCTCAGGTTATGATCTCAGGGTCCTGGAATTGAGGCCCACATCGGGCTCTCCACTCGGCAGGGAGCCTCCCCCTCTCTGTCTGCCTACTTGTGATCTCTCTCTGTCAAATAAATAAATAAAATCTTTAAAAAAAAAGTATTCCGATTATAACTGAAGATGAGGGCTCACGGAGATTACCCCAAAATCCTCCATTTAGAGAAACGGCCTGTACTTTTTCTGAATGCACACCTTTGGAAAAACTAAGCACATGCCTCCAACACACCACACAGATATGCACTCGATGAAACACACAAACATGGAAAGTAACAAAGCTGATGTTAAATACATACACACAGGTATTCTAACTCTCCATTGAAATTTGAAAACCATGGATCTAAACTGGGTGGCGAAGGGGAAGCTGGTAGGTCAGCCACAGCGAGAGGGAAAAGCGGGAATAGTGACAGAGAAGCAACAGGTTGTCGGGGCGCCTGAGGGGCTCAGTCGTTAACGTCTGCCTTCAGCTCAGGGCATGATCCCAGGGTCCTGGGATCGAGCCCCGCATTGGGCTCCCTGCTCGGCGGGAAGCCTGCTTCCCCCTCTCTCCCTCACCTGCTTGTGTTCCCTCTCTTGCTGTGTCTCTCTTTGCCAAATAAATAAATAAAATCTTTAAAAAAAAAAAAAAGGTCATGTTCCGAGGACCGTGTGGCCAACTGTGTCCCATGCTACAGAGGCCGAAGATGACAAGATTGAAAGCTATCCACTGGATCGCACAACCAGAGGTCCTAACGAGTCACAGGATCCTTCCAAGGGCATTTATGGGCAAGAGATGGGATGGGAGACCAGCCGGGGTCAGCAGGTGATGCATAAGCCTGAAGTCCAGAACTTCCCTGAGCTCCCCAACTACCTGCTTGGATGTGAACCAGGCATTTCAGAAGAAGCCCATCCAACACATGCCAACCTGCCTCCTGCGATCTGCCTGTTTTTCTCATCCGAGTAACAGCACCTCCAGCAGGTGTATAACCCAGAAGGCTCCCACTCATTCAGCCCTTATATCCAGTCCATCAGCGGGTCCCATCGGCACCACCTTCGAAATGCATCTGACCCGGGCCCTTCTGACCATCTCTTCCACCCTAAGACAAGCCACCACCATCATCTCATACCTGGGCCTCCTCTCCCGCCTTCCTCCGATGGGTTCTCCAGGTCTTCTAAATGTAGACATCAGATCCTAGCATTCTCTGACTTCAAACCTTTCAACCATTTACTGCTGCATTACAAATGAATTCCAAGTGCCTTACCACTCCCGGCAAGGCCCGCATGGGCATCTGGGATCTAGGGCCCTCGCCACTACCCATCAGCCACACTGGTTTTGCCCCTTCTCAGTGCACCTGATTTTCTTCTGCCTCAAGGATTTTGAACGGCTTCTTTGCAGTCAGTTCTGAAGGTTACTCTTCCTGTCTAGAATATGCTTCCCCTAGGGGCACCTGGGTGGCTCAGTTGTTGAACAGTAGCCTTGGGCTCAGGTCATGACCCCAGGGACCTGGGACTGAGCCCCGCAGCACTGTGCTCTCTGCTTAGCGGGAAGCCAGCTTCTCCTTCTCCCACTCCCCCTGCTTGTGTTCCCTCTGTCAAATAAATAAATAAAATCTTTTAAAAAAATACATATATATATGCTTCCCATCCAACTTTGTACTTGATTAGCTCCCGCTTCAGTGGACTTCCTGTGTGACAGTTTCCCAGCCCCCTACTCCCCTACCCCACCGTCCCCCGGCCTCCCTGTTCTTTTCCTTCAAGCACCCAGCACAACTCACAATGACCCATTTCTACTCTTAGCCAGGCAACTCCATGGGGAAACGATGGCATCTATCTTGTTCAGACTTAAATTTCCTTGTAATGTGTGTCTGACACATGATGACTAATTCACAGGCCCTGGCTGCCCCCTACATCTCTTCCGGTTCCCTACCTACCATGGGTGCCGCGACAGCCTGCCTGGCCACCTTTTCTCACTCTCCTGCCTCAGAAATTCCGCCCACCCACAATGAGAGCGGAGAAGCTCGTTACTCTTCCCCACCTCTTCTTGGGCACCGTGAAGCATTTCCCGACTGCCCCCCCAGACATTATGATCTGCCCCTGTGGTGAACCCCAAAGTATTTTATAACTAATGGCCGTCCACCTCTGTGTCCTGACTGCTAGAGTGAGGGCTCCATAAATCTGTGGGCTGCCAGGGCTGAAAACCACCACCCTAAAGTCATCTTCAAGTTCCCGTGAGCATCGATACCACAGGATGAGCTTATCGGAACACAGAATCCCAGGTGCCAGAGAACACTCCAGTAAGACTCTGCATAGCTTCTAGCACTTTACAGCTCCGATGCCCTCCGGTCTAAGAACCTTGTAACAAGTCAACTTGAATTGAACAGAAGCCCCAGACCCAAGACTCAGTCTTAGGAAAGGGAGGGAGTCCAGAGGCCGACAATCCCTACCCTTCTTCCTCCAAGATGAACCAAGACGCAAGTGACTTTATTTGCCTGTCTCTTTTAATCCCCTCCCTACTCCAACTCTCAGAGAAGGACCCAGAAAGCAAGCACACGGAAGCTCAAAGAGCCAAGGCAAGCCAGCCCAAGATAAGCAGGCTCCCTCCCACCGGGGCCAAAGTCTGGATGCCGGGGTCTCCACTCAGGGCCTGGTAGTAAAAGCTGGTGCAGAATAAGGCGGTTCCTGAGGCCAGCAGTAACCCGGCCTGAAGGAGATAAAAGAAGAACACAGGCCAGTAAGAGATGGTCAGACCCAGCGGGAGAGGGTGGGGTTTGGTCGAGGTTAGGCGCGGGGTCAGATTACCCAGAGGGGTTTTCTGCAGTGGGGCACCCCTAACAGGGCCAGGCTGTGTATGAAGTGGTGTTTGTTGGCCTTGTCAAACAGCTGTAAGGAAAAGAGAAAGGTGGTTGGGGGTGGGTGCCATTTCCCCAGCAACGCGGGAGCCTGGATCCCATTCGGCCCCCAACTCGAGTCGGGCTGGCCTCCCGCGCAGGCACCCACGGCTCAGGCCGGCCGCCCTCTGCGCTCCGGGACCCCGCGCCCCGCCCCTCCGCGGACCCCGCGGCGACCCCCCGACTCTGGGCGCCCGGAGACCCGGAGGCGGGGAGTCCTAGCGCGGGTGCTTCACCTCCTTTCCGTAGGCATCCGGAAACTGGGCGCCTGTAGAGAGAGAGGCAGAGGTTACCCGTCGGAGCGCCGGCCTCGCCCGCCCCAGCTCCCGGCAGGACCCAGGGGTACCCTGGCGACAAGGAGTGTCTCCAGGACGCCTCTGATTGGTGGAAGCACGCACGGGCACTGCTGGGAACCAAACCGGACCCGGATGGAGGGGCTGTAAAAGGGTCGGGGCTCCGAGGGCTGTCTGGCAATTCCCCCAGGCCCTTCCCCTGCACTAGACGCCTCCACAGCCCCCCCGCAACGGGCGTCACAGTGTGTGCTGCGTCCCCAGCCCCTGACCGTGCGCCCCGTAGGAGGCCAAGCCCAAGGCCCCGGCTCCGGACAAGGCGCCCAAGCGGCGGAAAGCAACACCCGGCCAGGCCATGGCAGTGGACGGTCACGCGCCGGACGAACACCGCCCAGGCCACCCGAGATGCCAGCCAATCCCGGTCTCCCATGCAAATGAGGTCCATAAGTGCCCAATCCAGGCCGTGTTCATTTCAGCGCCCGGGTCCTCACCCGGGTACTTGCGCCTTTGTAAAACCTCTGCTGAGTGGCGAAGCCGTCTGGCGGGCGGAGAAACGGGAACCAATTAGCGGCGGAGGAGCCGAGCGCTGAGGGGCGGGGCTGGAAGGCGGGACTAGAGGATTTGCGTCACGGATTGGCCCACTTTCAAAGTTGATCGCTTCTTCTAACATCTACCCCCCAACCTCCGGCCAATTTCCAAAGATCCCGGTCCCCACGCAAAGTTCCGCCCCTTTCCCCACTGGCTCCTCCTTTCCAGCTTTAAACCAGACCCACTCCCAAAAAGAGGCGGCGGCTCGGATAGCCAAGCCCCACCCATCGCCGTCAAACCCCGCCCACTGTCGAGATGGTTCCTCCCACAGATGCAAGGCTCCGCCTTCTTCACATGATGCTCCGCCCCCTATAGTCTACCTCCCCACCCCCGCGTCCCCAGCCCACCAACCCCCAGAGCCTCGAGGGTGGGAGACCTAGGGAGGGGGGGATGTCTCCACCCTGCCCTGGCCCGTTTCGTTCATCCGTCGGTCTGTCCGCTCCCGCCCCCTTCCACCGTCTCCAATCCCCCTACACTCTGGAAGGCGGGCGGGCGGGCAGGCGGGTGCGAGCGAGGGGTGTGCGCCGCTCTCTCCGCAGGGGGCGGGGGAGGCGGCCGCGCGGTGACGCGCGGGGCTGCTGCGGCTGCTCCGCCGGCGGATCATCACTCTCGGGCTGGGATGGACGCGGGGCGGGTGGGCCCTGGCGCGCGGAGCCAGGAGTCCGGGCCTCCTGGCTGCTGAGCGTCCCCCGAAGCCTCCCCCTTACCCCCGCTTCCCTTCCTAGGAGCCCTGTCGACCCCCACCCTGGGGCTTCAGACTCGACTCCCGCCCTCCTCTGACTCCCTGGACCTCCCCCTCCCGCCCGCCCTCGGGATCGACTAGATCCCTCCCCCTCCCCGAGGATTCCGGCTGGATCCCGGCCCCTGCACCGCAGATCCTGAGCTCCCGGGTTCCGGGCCCCTGGGGATTGCCGTGGACACCTCCTCCCGCACCCGATCCCTTAGGATCTTCCGCCTGTACCACCTTCTGGTCCCTCGAAGACGGCCCACGGAGCCAGTGGATCCCCAATCCAGTCCTTTCTTGTTGCCCCTTCTTCGCTCCTCCGGCCCCACTGCGGGGTTCCCTGTTCTCAGGTTCCTCCTGACCCCATCCCCTACCTCTCCTTTCCCCGGGGATCGACTGGATCCCGGCCCCGCCCCCCGGGGCTGGGGCGATCCCCCTCCCCCGCCCGGTGAGGCGCTGCGGGCGGGGGCTGGGCCTGCGGGGCCGCGGGGGCTCAGAGGCCGCCGCCCCCCTCCCGAAGCCCGTCCGCCCCCTACTCGGAGCCCTGGATGGAGGCACCACGGCCCCAGGGCTGAGCCAGGTAGGAGCTAAGCCGGGCCGGGAGGAGGGGGATGCGTGGCGGTCCACTGGGGTCTCCTTTTCCCCATCTCTCTCCCTGCGCCTGGTTTCCCCCCAGCCTGCTCTGTCTGCGTGTCTCCGCCTAGGGATGCTCTCGCCGTGTCTCTGCGTCTCGGTCTCTTTGTCTCTGCCTCTCTCCAGCCCATGAATGATCCTTTGAATGGGCCCACAGACCCCGAGTGTTCCCATCTCCCCCTCCCCCTCCTTCTCCCCTTCCCGGCCAAGCCATTTTCCCCACTGCAGGAGGGGGGGGGGCTGCGGCCTGAGCCCCCCCTCCCTCAATTCTGCCTGGCTGGGGGAGTCAGGCCCGGGCAGGAATGGAGAGAGCAAGGCAGAGAGGGATAGGGAGAAGGAGGGGGAGTAAGATGTGGCAGACAGAGATGGGGAGAGAAAATGGGGGAGACAGAGGTAGGAAAGAGGGGAGAGGGAGAGAGAGAAGGGGCTTCAGGGAGAAACGTGGGGAAGAGGTTTGAAGGAGAGAGATGAGAAACGGGCGAGGAGGGAGATGTAGAGGAGAGAGATGGAAAAAGACTGAAGGGAGAAGCCAGAGCAAGCTGGAAGAGGCCGGGAAAGATGCTCTCAGGGAGCGCTATGGAGGGGAGAGCGATGGGGGGAGGGCTCCAGTGGGAGGGAAGAAGGGAAAGAAGCTGGAAGCCAAGAGGCCCGGGGCCCAAAGTACCTGAAGTGGTGGGGGGGACACAGAGTCAGACCGTGTTAGTAGGAGGGGGTGGGAGGGTAGGGCTATGGAAGCAGAACCCAGCCCTGCACGGTCAGAGGAGGTCCTGAGAGAGCCAGCCCCAAGCCCCCTCCTGCTGATGGGAGACAGGAGCTTAAGAGGACCTGGAGAGGGGGAGGGCATGACTGGGTGTGTGTGGTAAGGATCCCTGTGTCCTCATCCCTGGAATAAATTGACACCTGCAGAGAGCCTGGCTCCGAAAAGCCCGCGTCAGCAAACAGCTCTGGCGGCTGCGGGGGGGGGGGGGGGGGGGGGGCGCTTGCTGAAATGACCTGGGAGTCTGCCCCTTCGGTGGGATCTTGTCTCTCTTCCCGCCCCTGCTGTCCTGAGCATCCAGGCATCAGAACAGCAACTGTGGGGGGGCCGGCAAGGGGAAGGGGAGGTAAAGAGCTGGGATGGGACGAGAAGAAAGCCGAGGTTTGCCCCCAGGACGTGGGTCAGAATGCCATGCGTGGAAGAGGCATCTGGGCTCCAGAGCTGTTCGAGACTGTGGCCGGGGGGGGGGGGGGGGAGGGGGGTCGGTGGCTGCATCTGATGCCCTCCAAACCCACCTCAGCACCCCTTCTCCCCAGCCAGAGGCCTGGTCACTAGGGCTAGGCTCTGATTGGCCGACAAGGGGCAAGAGGCGGGTCTTTAGCGTTCTCTATGCCCCAATCTCCCGCTCCCCTGAACATATACACTTCTTTCTCTCTGCTAAGGTTGGGGAAAACTCTAGCATTCTTACTCACGCCTCTGCCCTCCTGCCCTGAACGGACCCCATAACCAAGCCAGCCCCTTCCCCTCTTCCTCCAGACCCCCCTCCAGGGTTAAAGCTGCAGCCGGTTGCCGAGGTAACATTGCGGGGCAGCATCCCGTCGCCCAGCAACCGGCTGCAGGATCACGCATCTGTCCCTCCAGCAGCATCCCCTCCCTGCTCCAGCCCCTGCCTCCAGGCACCTTAACTTCTGATGGAAGAAATGAGGAAGACCTGGGGGGAAAGGGATCCGTCCCCTCCTCTGGTGCACAGATCCTTAGGGAACGGGGCTGTTGAAGGGAGGAGAAGGTTCTGGGACTGTGTGGCCCCAAGAATGGCCTGGAGTGGGAGTTCAGTGCCCTGAAATTACAGCTCAGGAGTAATTAACACATATAAACAAACCCGCTACTTCCTGCTAATTAATGACTTGGTATTTTTATTTTCTCTTCCTTGTCTATCTAATCCCTCCCAGGGAGGTGGGAACTGGGACTCCTGAGTCCCCGAGGAGAGCCTGCCTGGGAGGGATAAAGCAGCTGGAAAAGGGGGGGAGGGCGTGCGGGGTCCAGGGAGCTGGCCCTCCTCCTCCTCTGGTTCTGTCCTGGGCATCTATCACATCCTGACCCCATCCCCAGCCTTAGACTTTTCTATCTGGGTCCCTGCTTTGGGGATGGGGGTTGCTGGGGTTGGTGGGTGCGGCAGGGGACCTGAGGGTGGCAGAAGGGGGGCAACTTGGTCTGAATTCCAAGTCACTAACCACTTGTCTCTTGTTTCCCTGTTCCCTTCTGTCTGCCCTGTCCGATTTCCCTTCCCTTCTTCCACTTCTCTGTATTTTTCTGTCTGTCTGTCTGTCTGTCTCTTGCACACCCCGTCCCTCCGCCCTGCAGTCGGGGCCTGCCTTCACCTTCTCCCACTTCCTTCCCCTTCCCCACCCCTTGCCCCCTCCATGGAGAGGAACAGACCCTTTCTCTGTCCAGTCTAACCCAGGTCCCTCCCCACCCCCCTCCTCCCTCCTTTCCCCCGCCCCCTCCTCCCTACTGGGGCGAGGGGGGGCCTCCCTCCCTCTCCCCCCCCTTCTCTCTCTCTCCGAGGGGGGGGGGTCCCGGGGAGGGAGGGGGGGTCCCCCGATCAGCATGTGGCTCCTGGCGCTGTGTCTGGTGGGGCTGGCAGGGGCTCAACGGGGGGGAGGGGGTCCCAGCAGCGGCTCCCCAGGCAGCCCAGGCCTGGGCCTCAGCAGCCTCGGGGAGGAGCGCTTCCCAGTGGTGAACACAGCCTATGGGCGAGTGCGCGGTGTGCGGCGCGAGCTCAACAACGAGATCCTGGGCCCCGTCGTGCAGTTTTTGGGCGTGCCCTACGCCACACCACCCCTGGGTGCCCGCCGCTTCCAGCCGCCCGAGGCCCCCGCCTCGTGGCCCGGCGTGCGCAACGCCACCACCCTGCCGCCCGCCTGCCCGCAGAACCTGCACGGGGCGCTGCCCGCCATCATGCTGCCCGTGTGGTTCACCGACAACTTGGAGGCGGCCGCCACCTACGTGCAGAACCAGAGCGAAGACTGCCTGTACCTCAACCTCTACGTGCCCACCGAGGACGGTAAGGGCGCAGGCACCAGGCTGGGCACCCCGCGGACGCAGCCCACACGCATGCACGCAGACCCCCCAGCCTCGCGCCACTGGCCGAGCCCCTGCGAGAGGCCTCAGGTCCCTGCAGGCTGCGCGGGCCCTCCCAGGGTGGGACGGGGGCCTGCCGGGCAGTCGCAGGAACTCTCCCGCAGACAGCCACCCTGGAAGGTCCTGGTGCCTGCAGGGCGATCCACAGGTACCAAGCTGGGCTTAAAGACCCCATCCCCACCAAGGCACACACACACTGTCTCTCCACGGAAGCGGGCATTGGAAGCATCTCGCCCTGCCTAGTCGCCCACTTTGGCCACTGCCCCACCTCCCACCCCAGGTCTGGGCTTGTCCCTGAGCAGTACCCCCTTTGGTTCCTTCTACAGCTCAGAGAGTCTCCTTTTTCCTCCCCAGGTGCACAGGCACCCTTCCGTATGTTGCACCATTGCACGCCCAGCGCCACACGGAGCTTAGTCCCCTTTCCTTCCAAAGCTCTGTCCCCTGATCCCTACGCACCCCCCTCATTCACAGCACAGCCCACCCATCCTCATGAGAGCATCTTTCCCTCCGGGCGCCCCCCACTCCAACCGACCAGCTCTCCTGGGGAAGGAGCTGTCCCATTCACCCCCTGCCCCCTCAGTGCTCCCAGCCCCCAGCACAACATCCTTGAAGGTCGTCCACCAGCCAACCTTCAGCCCCGGGACTGTATCTCACAGTACCTGCCTGTCTCCTGCCAAGGTGCTCAGCCCGACTTCAGCCGGCCCCAAGCCGAGCCTCATGAACAGTCCCATGTTATCCTTCCGACTCTCTGTATCACTACTCCAGAACACCCCAGCACCACCACAGGGACCCCCCATTCCTACAGCATCCCCCGCAGGCCGTTTTCTGCCAACTATATGTACACACAGGCCTGGTACCCAGGAACCCCTGTACGGACACCATAGGCCCCCACTATCCGCATGTCAGGTGCGCACATACCACAATACCCTGGGAACCGCAACTCGTCAAGCACATGGGATCAGGAACCCCACCAGCCTGCACACTTACCACATGCTCCAACGCCCACGTAGCCAGATGCCCAGTGCCCGCACGCAGCACACACCCCAGCGCCTCTCGGAAGCTGTGGACCCTATTGCCCGTTTAGACCCGTGCTCACCAGTATCCCCCGATACAGGTCATGTGTCCTAGTAACACCCCTACAGAGACCTTGGCCCTAGTAACCTTCCATGTGGCCACTCACACCACAGCCCCCAAAGCCCTCAACACTTCCTAAGCATCGTTTACCCCAGCTCTGCCTAGAGACGCCCTGTGTCCCAGCTCGGGCTGGGATAGCATGCCCAGCAAGCTTACACCCTTCCCGCAGATCGAGCACTCAAACACCTCACTCCCAGCTCCTGGGGTATCGCTATCCACCCCCTGTTCCCCCTATCAACCGTGCACCCTAACCCAATCCCACCCCTCCCGTGGTAACCATGCCTCCACAACCCAGGCCTGCAATACACACAAGGAACCAACCCCCTGCTCCAACCCCGTCCCCATTCCAGGCACCCTGATCCACTCTTCATCCCAATACACTCCAGACGCCCTCTCCAACACCATCATGCCCTCCACGGGAGAGCCATCCACTCCACATCCCCCTGCCCTCTCGTGGGCCCCCTGCCCCAGCAGCCTGCCCTCCACAATGGCCTCTGAATCATTTGCCCCAGGACCTCCGCACAGCCTGTCCATCTCCGTGCTCTCCACTCGAGGGCTCTCCCCACCCCGCTCCTGCCTCCTCATAGGCTGTCCATGCCTGTGTCCCCCTCCGTGGGCTATCCCCTCGCCCCTCACACGGACCATCCAGCCCAGACTTCCCACCAATGGGCTGTCCAGCCCAGCACCTCCAGACAAAATGTCCACCCTGCCCCCACACCACCTATGCCCACACCTTCTGTATTTTTAACCATCGCTTATCACAGACCTGCCTGGGTCCTGACACATGCAGGTGATCTCACTGAATCTTCACACCAGCTCTGCAAGGAAGAGGTTGACTCAGGCATGAGCGCGCGCGTACACACACACACACACACACACACACTCTCACACATTAATCTCATGCTCACACATGCCCTGCTGACTTCATCCCCATCCCCATCCTGTTGTAGAGAACAGACCCCAACCCTAATGGGTCCCTATGGGGCCCTCATCACCAGTTGAGAGAAGCCTTCCAGAGGCTGGCCTGGACCTCACTGACCCATCCCTCCCCATGCCAATGAGGAGAAGCCAATCAGCGAGGGGAACCCCTTCTGCTTTCTGGCTCCCAGCTTTTTGCCCCAACCAATTCCCCCTCCTGCAAGGAGCCTGGAACCAAACTCTGAGCCCCGCCTAGGGTCTTTCCGTGACCAGGGGCATACTTCATACCTCCCAGCACCTCCTGGCCCCTATGTGTCAGGGTGGCTCAGGGTGCTGTGTTTCCTGTTCCCTATTTGTGGACTGAACCCCGAATTGGGGAGGGGGGCTTTCCGGCATTAGAGCAGTGATGGGCCGGGGGCTGGGTGGGCCGGGGTGGGGGGGCAGGAGGTGCTCCTGTCCCCGGTGGGGAGTTGACTGTTCTCGGTGGGGGGAGAATAGGCCTGGGTGAGGGGTGCAGTTGTGGGGTGCAGAGGGTAGAGGTGGAGAGGAGGGCAAGACCTGATGACCCCTTTCCCTGCTTTGCCACACATCGGGGAGGTGGGGTGAGAAGCCAGATCCCCGAGTGCGGATGGGAGAGGAATGCTGGCCAGGTGAGAGGCTGCGCAGGCAGACAGGCAGCCCTTGCTGACCTGGCCCCAGCACTCCAGTGGGAAGCTGAGGGCTTGAAGGGCTGTGAGCTGCAGGGGCAGGCGGCCCCCAGTCCCACCCTAGGCTCTGCCTTCCAGATCTTCCAGATGGGCCCTTTCTGCTGCCGCCCCTCCCTCGCAGCCTGGGGGAGCAGGCAGGTGCTGGGCTGGCCCTGGAGAGGGCCCGGCGTGAGTGGAGGCGCTGGTGGCAAAGCTGGCCATGGCCTCCCCCGCTTGGGGCTTGGGGCTTGGGGCGGGCCTCCCCTCCCCACCCCACCCCCACCTCTAACACCATTTCGTTTCCAGCAATTAGCAAACACGTCTCCAAGCCAAGTCGCTATGTCTTAAAACAGGCCTCAGCCCACTCAGGCAGCCCACCCCACCCCCCAAACCCAGCCTTTTCTTTGGGGCATGACTTTTTCCGGGGAGGGGAAACAAATTTGGGTTGTAGAAAACGTTTTTCTCTTTTCTTGGTTTCTTTTTCTTGCAAACGAATTTTGCTTTTTTTGGCTTATTTTTTCTGCCCTCCACCCTCCCCTTTTCTGCTTTCTGTCCTCCCCTCCCCATCCACCACCTCCCCCCGACCCCCATCTTTCCCCACAAAATTGTCCTTTTTTCTCTGTTTTGTGTTCCCGGTCTTAGGTCCGCTCACAAAAAAACGTGACGAGGCGACGCTCAATCCGCCAGACACAGGTAGATTTAAAAACCCCGCTGCTGCATGTGGTTGCTGATTAGAGGACGCTCAAGGCCCCGCCCCTAACTAAATGCCCCTCCCACCCCCGCGGCCCTCAAGGCCCCCCCAAGTCGTTTCTCCCAACTAAAAACGAAAAAGAAAAGAAAAGAAAAATTTGTAATAATTGGAAAAAAGAATTACGAAAACTTCAAACGAAATTTGAACAATGTTGGACCCACTAGTGAACCTGCAAGCAAAGCCAAACACGGCCAAAATTTAAGTGAAAAAAGAAATTGGAATGTCAGAGGGGGAAAAAAAAAAACCCACCAAAGAATTGGATAAAACGTTTAGAGTTCGGCAGCAATTCGGACTGTTTGGAAATTTGCGACATGTAACATTTGAAAAAACAAAACAAAACCAACTTTAATTTGGAGTAAAACTACATTTGAAAAAAAAAACTAAGTTGGCAAATTGATGGCACAACTGAAACGTAAGAAACAAACCTAAAATTTTCAAAAGCCTGTCAGATGCAGAAAACGCAAACATTTGAAGCGCATTAAAGAATCTGGAAATTTTTGAAAACAGGGCCCAATATCTTGAAGTTTCACCACAAAATTTTGAAAAAAAAATGCAAAGAACTTTTTTCTTTTTTTCTTTTTTTCCAAAAAAAAAAAAAAAGTGGATCTTTTTGGTTTTTTGGTTTTGGTTTTTTGGTTTTGGTTTTTTTTTCTTTTCTTGTTGAATCTGCCCCCCGAGAGCTTCTCGCTTTTTGGTTGTTGTTGTTTTTTTCTTTCTTTCTTCTTTCTTGATCCTGTTTTTTTGTTGTTGGTTTTGAATTTCTTGTTGCCCCGGCCCCCCTCCCTGCTCCTTCCCTTTCCGACCCCCTCCTCCCCCCACACTGGGAGTGGAGGTGCAGGGTGGGGAGGGGGGGGGACTGAGGACTTGAAGAGAAAGGGCCTTTCAGGGAGGAGGCTCCCACCTGAGTCTGGCTGGAAAGTCACTGAAGGTTCCAGAAGGAGGGCAAGAGCAGGGTTTGGGGAGGACACGGAGAGGGCAGAGCCCACCAGGTAGAGGGAGGTGGCAGAGAAGGTCTTAAGAGACTGGAGGCCACAAGCTGTCTGCAGGGGTGGGGGGAACCTCTCAGTGTCCTGTGGGCTCACCGTCTGGCAGGAGAAAGTTTCTATCAGGAGGACGGAGGCGAGCAGAGCTGCTGGGGACTTGGAGGCCCGGGCTAGTCAGGGATTGAGAGTGTCACGAGGGAGGAGGGTCTGTGGGCCATGGGGGACCCCAGCCGGGCGCTGTGGTGGAATCATGGGGGGCCGCTAAGAAGGGTACTTGGTGTTGCCTTGGGGGCCATGGCAAGCCCTCCCAGACTCCCCCCTCTTCTGGAATCCGTCATGCCTCAGCCCAGTGATTCATGGGATCCTTTAGGGACAGGGCAAGAGGGGCGTCCAGTGCAGAAGCCAGGGTCAGGCAGTGTTGGGGGGGGGGGACTAAAGAGCTGTACCCTGGCTTTATCAAGCAGGCTTTTTCCCACCCCGCCTCCTCCTGCCACAGTAATTAGGCTGGGGGTTGCCATGGTAACTGGGGAGGTGACCTAGAAAGGAATTAGGGCAGGGAGGAGACCAGGCCCCCAGGGACCCTAGGCTGGCACCCCTCACCCACAGACCGGGCTGCCACGTGGACCTGAGACCCAAGGCCTGAGTCAGAGGAACCGCCGGGACCCTCCTAGCATCTCTAGCGCTAGAGTCAGTCTCGGGAGTTTTTGTTCTTCCTCAGAGCAGGAAGGAGATTTGCTGTGTGTGTGTGGGGAGGGGGTCCCCTGCATCCAGCAGATGCCCTGGGGAGGATCCCCCCCACCACCTCTTAGGCTTCTTGGAAGGTCTGTCTGGCATTCGGAGAAGTGCCATGGGGCAGGCGGGCAGGAGGTGGGGTGGGACCTTAGGCCAGGGCTCCTGGGGAGGGAGGGAGGGGAATCCGGTCTTGCCCCCCCCCCCCTCGCAGGGACTGGAGAGACATGTCCCCTGAGCTCCGGGCTGGTCCTCTGCAGGCCCAGGAGCTGGGTAGTGCTGGGGCCGGTCTGACTGTATTCTTGTCCCCCAACCCTGGCCCACCACTGCCCGCCCCCTCCCCATGCAGATATCCGGGACTCCGGGAAGAAGCCGGTGATGCTGTTTCTGCATGGTGGCTCCTACATGGAGGGGACCGGGAACATGTTCGACGGCTCCGTCCTGGCCGCCTACGGCAACGTCATTGTAGCCACACTCAACTACCGGCTTGGGGTGCTCGGTGAGGGCGGGCAGCCCACTCGAGGGCCTGGAGTCTGGGTGGGGTGGGGGTGGGCGGTGTTCCTCTAGACCTGGTGGAAGCAGAATGGCTTCTGGGCTGGACCGAGCTGCCCAGAAAGGGGGCAAGGGTGCTCTGACACCCCCAGGAAGCCCCTTTCCTCCTGTGCTTCCAGGCTTTCTCAGCACCGGGGACCAGGCGGCCAAAGGCAACTACGGACTCCTGGACCAGATCCAGGCCCTACGCTGGCTCAGTGAGAACATCGCCCATTTTGGGGGTGACCCTGAGCGCATCACCATCTTCGGATCAGGGGCAGGGGCCTCCTGTGTCAACCTTCTGATCCTGTCTCACCATTCAGAAGGTACGCAGCCCCCCACTACTGTGGCCTGCCCCTCCCATCCCCATTCCCACACACCCACCCCACCAGGTTCCCCCTTCCCACCCTCGGCAGAGGCAGCCCAGACTGAAGCCCGCCCTGTCCTGCCAGGGTTGTTCCAGAAGGCCATCGCCCAGAGCGGCACGGCCATCTCCAGCTGGTCGGTCAACTACCAGCCGCTCAAGTACACGCGGCTGCTGGCGGCCAAAGTGGGCTGCGACCGGGAGGACAGTGCGGAGGCTGTGGAGTGCCTGCGCCGGAAGCCCTCAAGGGAGCTGGTGGACCAGGACGTGCAGCCCGCCCGGTATGGGGGTGGGAGCGGGCAGGGCTGGGCCTCCGTTTTCCTTGCTGGTTCCCAGGACCTTGTGGGTGAGAGGTGCCCGCGGGCGTTCGGATCGGCTTCAGGCCCCTCTGCCAGCCCAGCCTACTTCCCTCGGGAGCCCGCCCTGAATGCAGGCGCCCAAACAGAGAGAGGGTGCATGAGGGGCCATGAGGCGCATCAGGGAAGACTCCCCGAGAGGCCACGTGCCCCGAAGGACTCAGGAGATTTCACCCGAGGCAGAAAGAAAGGCTCGGCAGGCTAGGAGCTGAGAGGAGGCCAGGGAGCAGGTGATGAGACCCTGACCGCTTCTCCCCAGCTACCACATCGCCTTTGGGCCCGTGGTGGACGGTGACGTCGTCCCCGATGACCCTGAGATCCTCATGCAGCAGGGGGAGTTCCTCAACTACGACATGCTCATTGGCGTCAACCAAGGAGAGGGTCTCAAGTTCGTAGAGGACTCCGCAGAGAGCGAGGACGGCGTGTCTGCCAGCGCCTTTGACTTCACCGTCTCCAACTTTGTGGACAACCTGTACGGCTACCCGGAGGGCAAGGACGTGCTTCGGGAGACCATCAAGTTCATGTACACGGACTGGGCCGACCGGGACAATGGCGAGATGCGGAGAAAGACCCTGCTGGCGCTCTTTACAGACCACCAGTGGGTGGCACCGGCAGTGGCCACCGCCAAGCTACATGCTGACTACCAGTCCCCTGTCTACTTTTATACCTTCTACCACCACTGCCAGGCCGAGGGCCGGCCCGAGTGGGCAGATGCAGCGCATGGGGATGAGCTGCCCTACGTCTTTGGCGTGCCCATGGTGGGTGCCACCGACCTCTTCCCCTGCAACTTCTCCAAGAATGACGTCATGCTCAGCGCTGTGGTCATGACCTACTGGACCAACTTCGCCAAGACTGGGTGAGGGCCAGTGGGGCTGGGGGGCCCCCCCTGCAGGCCAAGGCTCACACACACCCCTGCCATCATTAGCGTCCCGCCCCCCAACTCCATACACGGTCATTCCTCCATCATTGCCTGGGCTTCCTTGCTGGTTTCGGCTCCGGGTTTGTCTCTCTGGGCCTCTTCCTCCCTCTCCGGGCATTCTGCTCTCCTTCTGATGCCCGGGCTTGTGTCTCTGTGTGAGAGTTTGTGTCTGACACTATCTATCTCTCTCTCTCTTTGAATCCACTGACTCAAGCTTTTTGCTTGCTGCTCTCATCCTGGCGGGCTGTCCCCTGCCTCTGTCTCTCCATTCCTAACTGTGTCTCTCTCCCTCAGTCTCAGATTCTGCCTCTCTCGCCAGCTAACTCCCTGTCCGTCTCTGGCCCTCCGTTCTCATCTCTGCCCGCCTCTGCCCCTCCAACCTCATCTCTGTCTCTGCCCCTCCAACCTCATCTCTGCCTGTCTCTGCCCCTCTCACCTCACCTCTGCCGGTCTGCCCCTCCCACCTCACCTCTGCCTGTCTCTGGCAGTTTCTCTCTCTTCTGCCTCTGGCTTCTTGCTTCTTGGCCTTTCCTTCTGTCTCAGGGCCCTCTTGCCCCCCCTCCTCTCTGTGGGTCTCCCTGCCCACCCCTCCCCCATAGGTGCGCCCGGGCCTCCCCCTCACTCCTCCTTCGCCCTGCCCTCCTGTGCCCGCAGCGACCCCAACCAGCCTGTGCCGCAGGACACCAAGTTCATCCACACCAAGCCCAACCGCTTCGAGGAGGTGGTGTGGAGCAAGTTCAACAGCAAGGAGAAGCAGTACCTGCACATCGGCCTGAAGCCGCGCGTGCGCGACAACTACCGCGCCAACAAGGTGGCCTTCTGGCTGGAGCTCGTGCCGCACCTGCACAACCTGCACACGGAGCTCTTCACCACCACCACGCGCCTGCCCCCCTACGCCACGCGCTGGCCGCCGCGCCCGCCCCCCGGCGCCCCGGGCACGCGCCGCCCGCCGCCGCCCGCCACGCTGCCGCCCGAGCCTGAGCCTGAGCCGGGCCCCCGCGCCTACGACCGCTTCCCTGGGGACTCCCGAGACTACTCCACCGAGCTCAGCGTCACGGTGGCCGTGGGCGCCTCGCTCCTCTTCCTCAACATCCTGGCCTTCGCCGCGCTCTACTACAAGCGGGACCGGCGGCAGGAGCTGCGGTGCCGGCGGCTCAGCCCCCCCGGCGGCTCGGGCTCTGGGGTACCAGGCGGGGGCCCCCTGCTCCCCGCCGCCGGCCGTGAGCTGCCGCCCGAGGAGGAGCTGGTGTCCCTGCAGCTGAAGCGGGCCGGGGGCGTCGGGGCGGACCCCGCCGAGGCCCTGCGCCCCGCCTGCCCGCCCGACTACACCCTAGCCCTGCGACGGGCCCCGGACGACGTACCTCTGCTGGCCCCCGGGGCCCTGACCCTGCTGCCCAGCGGCCTGGGGCCCCCGCCGCCCCCGCCGCCCCCGTCCCTGCACCCCTTCGGGCCCTTCCCCCCGCCGCCCCCCACCGCTACCAGCCACAACAACACGCTACCACACCCCCACTCCACCACTCGGGTATAGGGGGAGGCTGGCGGGGGAGGCCCCCCTCCCTAGCCCTCCCCGCCGCCGCTGCTGCCAGCGCCGCCAGCGCCGCCGTGGCCGTGGCCATGGCCGCCGCCGTCGGGGGGCAATGCGGCCAGAAGGCAGGGAAGAGGACTGGCCACAGGCTTCTCGCGCGCCGGAGATGCCCCGCGGCGGGAGCGCCAGGTGGACATGGGTTTCCGCACCGGGGTGCGTGTCTTTCCCATGCCGAGAGGCCCGTCCTCTTCTCTGGACCAGGGCCTCGGAACAGCCGGGGAGTTCCGGCCCCTCCATTGGGACACCAGTCTTGGTTGTGTGGAAACGTGGACGTGTTTTCCCACGGGGAGGCGTGCTTTCTCACGAGGGGGTGTGTTTTCCCATGTGCAGGGTGAGGTGTTTTTTTT
The DNA here is from genome assembly GCF_030435805.1 of Mustela lutreola. NCBI lineage: Eukaryota > Metazoa > Chordata > Mammalia > Carnivora > Mustelidae > Mustela > Mustela lutreola. Next base: position 59,008,194 of record NC_081304.1, on the reverse strand, counting down.
TTGCCGCCCTGGACACATGTTGGCCCCCTCAAAAGAATTTCTGCGGGGATTTGTACCCCAGAATCCCATTCCCTCCTGCCTTCTCCCCCCCACCCCACCTCCCTACCCAATGGAGACCCTGGAAGTGGTGTGTTCCCGGACAGTGACCCTTGGGAAGGAACCGAGGAAATCAAGTCGTTCCCCCCCCAACTCCCACTGTGTGCCCCCCCCCCACCCACCCCAGCGAAGCATGTTTATCCCCCGTGGCCGATGTCAGATGAAGACCGTGCTCTGGTGGGATTCCCTGCGGGGCAAAGGGAGGAGATCCGTTGTCCCTGGGCTGCCTGGGAACTTTTCCCACGGGTCCAGGACGCATCTCCCTGAGTGGAAACATGTTCTTGCATGTGGATGTGTGTTTTCCCATGCAGACAGCCCCTTTCCCGCCAGCTTTCCCCCGCGGCCCCCCAGACCTGAGGCCTAGCACTTAGCTCCTCCCCCCCCAGTAGGTGGGAACACACTTCAGACTGACGGAAGTGGAGTGTGGAGGCCGTACAAATCCTGGGGGCAGACCACGGCCTGTCTCCCCCACCCAAGAGCTGCCAAGTCGGGGGGGGGGGGGCATGCCACCCACGGAGGCCATGCATGTTTGACCAAAGCCCTCACTGGGGTCTGAGAACAGCCTTTCCCTCAGTTCTCAGACCACTGCTCATCCGTGCCAAACTGGATTAGGTGGGTTTGTGGGGGGGAGACCCCCAAAATGTTCCAAGGATTCCCCAGGCCTGGGCCAGGGCAGGTAAATTTGGGGACAAATGGGATATGGGGGACGGAAGTGGCAGCGAAAGGGGTCTTGCCTGTGTCTCTCCTCCTTTCCTGTGTCATCCCTCCCTCTCTGCCTCAGTGTCCCTCCTCCCTTCTCTGTCTCCCTCCTTGAAGCCACCCAGTGTCAGTGTCAGAACACCTTCTCCCCTCAGCCGCCCACCCCCTTCTTTGACGAGGCCCCCTTCCCTCAGCCGGGGCTGAAGGAAAGGAGCCGCGGGAAGAGGGCGCAGGGGGAAGGGCTTCATGGGACAGGCTGGGGAGAGAATGAGGTCAGCAGTGCTGAGAACAGATGGAGGGGGCCATGGGGGACAGGGCTTGGGCAGATAGCAGCAGGGCGAATCTGAAAGGTCGTGTGCAGTGGCCGCCCCGGAGAGGAACTGCCTGGGGAGAAAGGGTTTGGGCCTCTGGGAGAGAAGAATGGTGTCAAGTAGGGTTTTAAGGGACACCAGTGGAGGAAAGTCCTTGTCTGCTGGGGGCGGGTTCGTTAGTGCCAAACTTGAATAGGAGGTGGGGGGCTGTCTTCCACTGACACTCAAATCCGGAATCCCTGGTCTTGGCTCCCCAGAACTCTGCCTCCTGACTGTCCCTTCTCCCACCTCCCGCCATGGAAACTTAGTTCTTTTCTGACCCCTCCCCTTGCCTGGTCTAGCTCCTCTCCAAATGGCCATGCCCTCTAAATGCTAGGGACCTGGGCCCTGAACCTTGTAGACAGATGCCCCCCCCAGACTGGGGCATGGGAGGGGGGCTGGGGGACCCCATGATTCAGCCACGGACTCCAATGCCCAGCCCCTCTCCCCAGAACAACCCCCAGACAATCCCACACCCCTGCCCCAACCCTTTGCGGCTCTGTACACATTTTTAAACCTGGCAAAAGATGAAGAGAATATTGTAAATATAAAAATTTAACTGTTGGTTGTGCCTGCTGTGGTGGGGCGGGGGTGTACTTCGAGGAGCTAAGCCTCAGGGCTTCCACTTGCCGGTGAGGGAGAAGGAGGTGGTCTGAGCCCACAGCCCATTTCCGGGAGCAGCTCAGAGCGCAGAAAGGGGGGAGTGGGTGCTGGGGTACGGTTGCCATGGTAGTGGGGTTGTGCGGGGAGTTCCGATCCAGGCCCAGGTGTGTGCAGAGGCCTGAGGCAGGTATAGAGAAGAAAGGGTCTGGGGTCGTGGGGGCAGACCCAGACAGGCCAGGGGGCACACGGGCTGGTCCAGGCGACAGGCATGCCAGGTGAAGGGTTCGGCTTCTGCCAAGGCCTGGGCCCAGGCTGGAGGGCCACCCACGAGCCCAAGACTGCCTCTTGGCACATTGTGAGGGAGTGCCCCGGCATCATTGTGACCCGCTTGCCCCCAGGAGCCCCTGGGGCAGGCATGCAGGCTGGTGGCTACTGTGGGCACAGTGGGCTGGGGGCCTAGGGGCCCCGGTGGCCCTAGGGACCCCCATGGCCATGGCTGAGCGGCCACGGCCCGGGTGGGCGTCGTATCACAGCTCCAACAGCAACAACTGTCAGGACCTGGGCAACTCCATCCTGTTGCTACTGGGTCTCGTCATCTGCATTAACATTAGCATCAACATGGTGACGCTGGTCAGGGTGGGGCCAGGCGGGTGGGCACTGGCAGGAGGGCAGCGGCGGTAGGCCTGGTGGCCAGGGCCCGCCCGGGGTCATTGTGTCCTCCCTCACCCAGCTCTGGCGAAGACTCCGTGGCTTCTTACACCAAGTGTTCCATATTGTTTATGAGAAAGGTAAGCGGGGGGCCGGGGGTTGGGGACGGGGGAGGGGTGGGGGGCACAGGAGAGGCAGGAACCTGGTGAGCCAGCCCTGAGCTAGAGCCGGCCCCTTCCCCTCCCACTCTCCCCTCTCAGCGGTGGAGCCTCCCCCCTGCTCCAGCATACCCTGCCAGCCTCTCCACCAGCCTCCCGCCTCTTCTTGATCTATAGAAGCTTCTAAGCCATCCTCCCCAGGGAAGCCGCCCCAGCCTCCGAAGCAGAGCGCCCCTGCAGTCCACCTCCGATGTACCATGGACCCTGTGAAAATGACCGTGACCCCCCCGCCCAGTCGCCGCCACCGCCACCGCCGCTCTTCAGGCCGCCGTACCCACCGCCCGGCAGCCTGGGTCCCCGACACGGACGACGAGGAGAAGCCCCCACACCAGCACCCAGCAGTCTGCTCCCACCACTGGGATCAGCCCGCAGACTGGCAGGGCTTTCAGTCCACGCAGGGGTTCTGGGCTCCCTGGCCCCAGGATGCCGCGGAGCCCCCTCCCCAGACCATTCGCTTCCAGCAGGCCGTGGAAGGCGGGCCACTCAAAGCGGAGATGCGCTCAGAGCTAGGCCTTGAGGCGTACGTGTACCCGGTGAACCCCCCGCCCCCCAGCCCACAGGCCCTGAGCCACAGGAACAGCGGGGTGGGGCCAGGGGCCCAGGCTGAGCCGGAGCCCTGTGCCCCTGCCCCTGTGGCCCCACCGCCAGTCCTGGGCCCTGCCCACGTCCCCGACATCCCCCGGTGCCGCTCCTCGGGCCGCGTAGTATATGACGCCCGAGACGTGCGGCGGCGGCTCCGGGAGCTGACCCGTGAGGTGGAGGCCCTGTCCCACTGCTACCCCCTGGGCTCCCCGTCCAGCAACGCCGTGGAGGGGACAAACAAGGGCTGGGTATACCGTTCTGTGACAGAGGGGTGACTGGGACAAAAATAAAAGGAAAAGAGGAGGTGGTCCGCGGTGGTGTTGGGGACGCCAGGGCCCCTGTGGTGACTCAGAGAAGGGTCTCCCTGGCCACAGGGGCCTCACAAGCCCCAAGGACCCTCGTCAACCTCCTAGCTTCCCTGGGCCCTGCCCGCAGCTCTCTCCTAGCCCCTGATGAGGCAGGTTCCCACCTGCCACTCCCCTGTTTTCTTTCGTGCCCAGAGCAGCCCCCCAGGTCCCGGCCCAGATCCTTAAACTGACCTGCACTAGAGGAGAGACCCCCATCCCTGTGGCCTTAGCCCCTCAGCGGCCTGGTTTCGGCCGGAGCCAGGGCTGGGCTGTAGCCCCCAGGTGTGATGTGTGCCCCCACCCCAAGCCCTAGTTTCTTTGAGCGGGGCTGCTGGGAAGGAGGGCATCCAGGCCTCCCCACGCCCCAGTCAGGACCGGAAGCTCCTGTAGCCGCGAGCAGGCTTGGAGCCGAGGACCACACACAGGGGACATTCTTGAGGGCTGCCCTCTGAGACCTCACTACTGCGGTTAGCACCTGCCTGTCACCAAAGAGGAGACCGAGCCTCAGGGAGGAAAAGTGACTTATTCACGGTCACACAGAGTCAGCCTGGCCCCTCAGGCTCCCACCTGCCTCAGTCGACCACAGGAACTCGTCAGAGCATCCCAACCACACGCAGCAGGGAAACGCAGGCCCTGCCCTGCTCCTAGATGGCCCGCGTTGCACACACACATGCACACGCATGCACAGACATGCGGACACGCACATGGCCGCCGGTGCGCCTGGGAACCGAAGCCATGTGAGTGCTCCCCTGCCAAAGGCCGCGGACCCCACCTTCCGTAGCAGATGTGTGCGCGGAATGTGGACAGACAGGCCTTCTGAGCAACAGAGCAACAGAGCAACGGGCCTGTTGCTCTGTTCGCTTTCAGCCGACATCATTGATCACTTTGATCCCGTTCAGTGAGTATCGAGCACCCACTACGTGTTTAGGGGCTCGAAGGGGAACGCCCACTGGATGTTGCCTTATTCCGGTCGAGTTATTCACCCATCGTGCAGACAAATGACTCAAGGACCCGAGGGCGCCACTTCCAGGGGCCCCAGTCATGAACCTGCTTCCGAACAAGTCTCCTTTGTCAACAATGACATCTCTTTGTGCTTTGTGAATTTTGGGAGGTTTTCTTAAGGGGGCATCTAACAGTTCTCCCGCTGGGAGGTCTAGGTCAGTGGGAGGGCAATTGGTTAGGAAGCAAAAAGAGCATGGTCGGGGGGGTGGTCCCTGGCAGATGAAAGCAACCGGGGCGTGTGGGAAGTCAGTCTTGCTCCGAAGCGAGGGGACCAGTGGGCTTGGTGACCACACTGTGTTGGCTGCAATCCTTGGCCAGAAGAGGTGGGGGAGGGTAGGTGCTAGACGAATCATCGCAGTGAAACAGGAAGGACGGGGAGGGAACAGCACAGTGGGGTGACCCCGGGGGGACCCTTGCTGTCACCCTAGCTGCTAGCGCCAAGTAAGCATGGGTCGAGGGGACAAACTCCACAAGCTGCCATGATGTCTCATGAGGACAACGACTTGGAGGAAATTCTTTATGGACCGTTCGAGCCCTGTGAAAACCGTCTTACAACTATAGCGACCCTATTTTCAACTCACGAATCCGGTGGCGACTTAAGCAGGCCCCTGTGGGAGACAGAGACAGACTGAGCTCTGGGATATCCGGGGACGGGGGCCCCATCAAGTGGCAACCAAGGGCGGCCATGGCCATCTAAGGGCGAGCCGCGTGGATAAAAGTGGCCACCTCTGCATTGTGACTCCCCACAATGTGCCTCATTATGACCCAGACCCCTCACCAGCTGGTAGCTGTCCCCAGGTCCCAGCATGAGTACAGTGTGGTTGGGGCCTGGGGGGGGGGGCGGTGGCCCAGGTGGCCCTAGGGCCCCCCCACCATGGAAAACCAGCTCTGGTATGACAACGTGGGGTGCTGTAATCAGTATCAGGAACATCCGCAGGATCCCGAAGATGTGCTGCTTCTGCTGGTGGGCCTCGTCATCCTGGTGAACATTGCGATCAACGTGGTGACCATGGTCAGTGCTGGCGGCAGGCCGCCCCCACAGGCAAGGGGGGGGGCACCTGCACCTGCAGGAGTGTGCTCTTGGCTGGGAGCCAGGTAGGAGTGTGGCGGGGCGGGGTGCGGGTAGAGAGACGCTCGGTCCTCACTCCCGCCCTCTCCCCACCCCCAGATGTGGCATGGACTCCAGAACGTCTTAGACAAGATGATCTCTTGGACTAATCAGAAAAGTAAGTATGTGGGACGCCTGGGTGGCTCAGTTGGTTGGACGACTGCTTTCGGCTCAGGTCATGATCCCGGAGTCCCAGGATCGAGTCCCGCATCAGGCTCCCAGCTCCACGGGGAGTCTGCTTCTCCCTCTGACCTTCTCCTCGCTCATGCTCTCTCTCACTGTCTCTCTCTCAAATAAATAAATAAAATCTTTTAAAAAAAAAAAAAAAGAAAAGTAAGTATGGCAGTAAGAGAGGTCGGGGACATGGCCCCCTTCCTCCCACCCCATCGTCACCAGCACAACCCGAGAAACCTATGCCGTCCTGTTCCCAACCCCGAGCTCTTTTGACAGTCGTCCCAACCTCACGGACTCTTGTCACCCCCAGATGAAACCTCCCAGCCTTGTGAAAGTCCCACCAAGGATCCCCCTGCCAAGCCCCAAGACGTCCACGTCCACTGCACCCTGGAGCCCATGGAAGTGAAGCTGGCCCGGCCCGTGTGCTACCCGTCCTCCTCTTACCACCATCTCCGCAGCTCCCGCTCCTGCCGCCCCCGCCGCCCCCGCCGCCACCGCCACCGTCCCCGCAGCCGTGGCCCTCGCCAACGCCACGGCCACGGTCACCGCCACCACCACCACCACCACCACGACTATTGCAGCCACCAGTGGGGGCTGAAGAACCAGAAGCATTTATGCCACAACCGCTCAGCCTTCCTCAGCCACCATCAAGGCCGCAAGATGTCCCAGCTGCGGGTGGTGCCCTCCTTCGGGGGCGACCTGGACTCCTACCTGGAGGAGGAGGACCTGGCCTTCCCACACCCCAAGTACCCACGGGGCGGCTGGGGAGGGCTTTACCCGCAGAGGGGCCTGCCCTCCAACGTGGGGCTGTGGGGCCGCCGGGGCGGGATCCTGGCCAGTCTGCCCCCACCCTCCCTCTACCTCTCGCCCGAGCTGCGTCGCATGCCTAAGCGTGTGGAGGCCAAGTCGGAGCTGCGGCTGCAGTCCTGCGGGCCCCACTGCTCCCAGTCCCGAGTCTGGGGCAGCATGGAGGTAGAGCAGTGGGCCTCACCTCCACCGCCCCTCCGCCGGCTGCCCCCCAATCCCTCCTGGGTCCCCGCGGGGTTCAGCCCTTACCCCTCGAGCGGCCAGCTCCTCTATGACTCCTGGGACCAGCGGCGGCGGGGTCTGGAGGGCTCTGAGCCCCCGCCCACCCTGGTGCCCCGGGGCTCCCGGCCCGAGGCCCGCGAGCACTGCTCCCCCCAGGCGCACCGGCGGAGCGTCCCCGGCCACACTTACAGCCAGCCCAGCCGCAGCCCGCACCCGTCCACGGGCCACCTGAGCTACAATGCCCGCGAGCCCCACGAGGTCCGGCGCCGGGCGGCCGAGTGGGCTGAGGCACTGCCGGCTCGGCACCCTCTGACGACTTCTACCTCCCTCACCATGCTGGGCGAGACCACCTACCAACGGGCCCCAGCCCCCTGCTCGGCCCTGCTCCCCCATTCCTCCCAGCCCCTGCCTGAAGCCCAGGTCCCCGAGCCCCCCCAGCCCCAGCCCACCTTCCTGCCGCTCAGCAGGAACCCGGGGGGCACTGCCAGCTGCCAGGTCTACGACAGCCTGGAGCTAAAGCGGCAGGTGCAGGAGAGCCGAGCGAGGGCCAACTCGCTGCCCCCGCCCTCCGCCTCGGCCTCGAGGCCATCGCTGCACCGGAGCCGGACCGGGAAGCTTCACTGACCCGCGGCAACAGGGGGGGTGCCACACAGAGAGGCAGGAATAAAGAGCAACAGAGTTCGGAAAGCACTGTGGTGTGTTCTGCGGCTGGGAAGGGTCCCTCCTCCTGTCAGCCTGCGTCCCCGTGGCTGTGGCCTCCGTCCCCCCTGGCAGGACCCTGGTTCCACTCCGTGCTGCCCTACGGGGCCCTTGCAGCCAGGAGACTGGGAGACCTCCACCAGCTCTGGGCGGCTGCTCTCCCTGGTCCGTAAGTGGGCTCTGCGGCTCAGCCCCACACGACACGGTGAAGGTCAGATTCCAGGCCCGTGCGTCCTACGTCCGCTTAGATCCAGGGCCACTGCCCCATGGAGGGCAGGGAGAAGGCCAAGGCTCTGAGGCCAAGGTCTTCCCAGCCTCGGGAGTGGCGGAGGGGACAGACTGCATGAGTGTTTGAGGGAGCAAGGTAGGGCAGTGAGGGAACAGAGGAGGAATGAGGGCCCCAGGGCAGGGCGCTGGCTTTCAGTCCCGCTGGACTTTGGGGACTCAGGTGAGGAGAACCTGGTACCAGAGCAGGCCGTCCTAGGCCCTCCATTTCCTCCTCTCCCTCATTGTGACCCAACACCTGCCCCATTGTGACCCAGTCTCTCACCCCCTCCCCCAAGACAGGAGTCTGGCTCCTAGTGAGTATGTGGGGGCCACGGGGGGGCCCAGGTAGTCCTGGGACCCCCGGCCATGGGTGAGCGAGCCCACCACGGAGCTCAAGTGTGCTCTGGCACCAACCCCAGGAAGTGCCAGGACCTTGGAGACTCTATTCTTCTGATTCTGGGCAGTGTCATTTTGCTCAACGTGGGGATCAACGTGGTGACTCTGGTCAGGGCGGGGGCAACAGGGTTGGGGGAGCCCCGTGGTGGGAAGGGGCCGAGGTGGGTGGGCTGCCGGGATGGGGCTGAGCACGGGCTGGGCGGCAGGGCTCACCGCACGTCCGGGCTCCCCCCTCCCCTGCTCCCCTCAGCTCTGGAGGCATCTGAAGAGCTCTCTGCGGATCCTTTTCCATCATTTTTTCCCCAAAGGTGAGTGGACCTCAGCAGGGCCTCAAGGATGTGGGCCCGTCCCCTCTCTCAGCCCCTCAGGAGCCCTGGCCTTGCCCCCTCCCCACTGTGCCCGCAGACAAGCATCCCAGCTGTGCAGGTGGCCATCCCATGTGTACCCGCTGCTCCATGGACCCCAAGAACCTGTGCTCGAGAGTCTCCTCCCGCTTCCACCGTCGCCCCGGCTTCCTGGCCGGGCACCCTAACCATCTCAACTCCTGGATTCCAGACATGAACGACGAGAAAGCTTCTGGGTGCTGCTGGGTGCCGCCTCCATGTGGACACACCGGAGCTCCTGTGGACGCTCCCTGGGGACCGTGGAAGGAGGGGGTGATGGGAGCTGGGGAAGCCTCCCAGGTCACAGCCTTAAAGGCCCAGGCCCCCTTTATCTCCAGGCACCAGACACCTTCCCAGTTCCCCAGGATGAGCACGGTGGACGTGGTTCCCCTCCTCTTGCCCCATGAGAGCAAGACCAACACTCCAGACTATGACCCACCCCGTGTCCCCGCCCAGACCCACACCCACTCCCCACCCCATACCCCTGAGCACACCACAGCCCAGACCCAGACCTCCTTCCCAGCCCATGGACCTGAGCACACCACCCCCAGGGCCCAGGCCTCCTTCCCAGCCCACACCCTGGAGCACACCACCCCCAAGGCCCGTGCCTCCTCCTTAGCCCATGCCCCCGAGCACACCACCCCCCAGGCCCAGACCCTCCAAGCCCATGGACCTGAGCACACCACCCCCAGGGCCCAGGCCTCCTTCCCAGCCCACACCCCTGAGCACACCACCCCCCAGGCCCACACTTACTTCCCAGTCCAGGCCCACACCCCCTCCTTAGCCCATGCCTCTGAACACAACATCCCCCAGGCCCAGACCTCCTTCCCAGCCCACACCCCTGACCACACCACCCCTGGGGCCCACTCCTCCTCCCTAGTCCACGCCCCTGACCACACCCCCCAGACACAGACCTCCTTCCCAACTCACACCCCTGAGCACACCACCCCCCAGGCCGACCCAGCTCACACCCTTGAGTATAACCTGCCGCAGGCCCAGATCCATTCCCCAGCCCAAGCCCCTGAATACCACTCCCTTCAGGCCCATACCTACTCCGTAACCCTCACCCCTGAGCACATCACCCCCCAAGCCCATGCCGCTGAACACACCCCAGCCCCAGTCCATGGCCCCGAGCACACCGCAGTCCAGGCCCATACCTACTCCCCAGGCTTTACCCCTGAGCACACTCAGCCCACTCCTGCCCAGGCCCAGAACCCTGAGCACCCCTCAGCCCATCCCCTGGGTCACACCCCTGAGCATGTAATAGCCCACAGCCCAGCCTGCACTCCAGGCCATGCTCATCTAACCCACACCCATGCACCTCACCCCCTGGTGCCCTCTCCCGCCTCTGCCTCAGCCCCTCCCCCAACGACCCTTGTCGCAGCCCCTCTCCCAGCGCCTGGCCCAACTCTGGTCATGACCCTGACGACCACTCCTGTTCCCACTCCAGTCTCTGTCACCACCCGTACCCCCATCCTAACTCCTATTCCGTCTACCCTGACTGCCTTTGGCCAAGACCTCTCCACTGGCCACGTGGTCTATGATGCCCGCAGGGTGAAGCAGAGCATACACCATATGTGCCCCCCTCCGCCCTCTGGGTATTCCAGAAAGGACATGGGCACCCTCCACAGGCCCCAAGAGGGGCAGGGTCTGGACAGCTCTGGTACAGCGGAGCCAACAACGAAACAACCCAACAGGGACAGTGCCAAGCACTCCACAGGCTCCGTCCTGGGCTATCTGGAGTTGGGAAATGTGGAATGGAAGATCTCGAATGATGCCAAAGACAAGTTCTTGCAGCCCAAGATCTTCCCTTATCTTAGCTTCCATCCCTGCAGTTCAGAGAGGAGACGCACAGACTCTCAGACTCCGGTCTACCCCAAATTCCTCGTCTACTCCAAGGAGGCCACACCTTCTCAGCGTTGCTTTCATTCTCCGACCACTACCCAGAGCTCAGTGAGCACCATCTCTCCCCCGTGCACTCTTTCTCTGCCCCTTATGTCCCCCAGATCCTTTGTCCCTCATCAAGCCTCCAACCACCAGCAGCTCTCCGACTCAGTGCGACCCCCCACCTTTCCCCCGACCTCCAAATCTTCTCAGTCCGTCTCCTCTTCCCAGTTCCCCATCCCTCCGCACTTCTCCAAGACTTTCCAACCCCCAATTCCACCCCAGCCCCCTAAACTTCAGGGGAGTCTGGGCCTCAACCAAGATTCTGGCCTCCAAAGGACTTCAAGCCTTTCAAAGGACTTGAGAGTTCCAAGGAACCCAGGCCTTGCTGAAGATCCAGGCCTAAACAAGCCCCCAGGCCCTACTCTAGACTCTTCTCTCTGCAAGAGTCCGAGCCCTTCTCAAGATTCTGGACTTCACAAGAATCTGGTCATTACCCAAGATTCTGGCCCCCAAAAGAGCCTAGGTCCTACTCAAAATGCAGGTATCTTTAGAAGCCCATGTCTCAGCCAACCTTGTAACCTCCACAAGGACATACCATTTCCCCAAACTTCCGACACTCAGAGGAGTTCAGGCTTTATGCAAAACTCTGGCGTCTACAGGAATCTAGAACAAAACCAAGAGACTATACACCATAAAAGGCAAGATCTCTCCCAGACAACAGGCCTCCATAATAGTGCGGGACCCTCTCAAGATTCTGGAATTTACAAGAGCACAGGTCATGCTCATGAGCTGGGAGTCTCCAGGAGCCTAGGCCTTCCCCAAGATCCTTGCCCACAGAAGAGCCTATACCAAGAATCTGAAGTCAACAGGTGCTCAGGCTTGATCCAAACCTCTGGTCTCCTTAAGGGCTCAGGCCTTACCCAAGACTCCGGAGACTACAAGAGTCCAGGCCTGACACAAGCCATTGAAGTTGAAAGGAGATGTGGCCGGACACAAGACGTTGGAATTTACAGGAGCCCAGAATATACCCAAGACCCTAACTTCCACCAGTACCCAGGAATTAATCAAGATCCTGGCTCCCATAGGGGCCCAGCCTTTACGCAAGACCATATTCTCCCCAAGACTCAAAGTCTTATTAGGGAATCCAGCCTCCACAAGGATTCACCCCTTATCTCACATCCCAACCACCCCAAGAACCCAGGCCTTGCTCTAAGTACCGACTCAGAACAAGTCTTGGGCCTCCCTCAGACCCCAAAGTTCTCACTGTGCCCAAAGTCATGTGCATCCGAGCAGGCTCCCCAGAAGGAAGATCCACAACAGCGCCTTCCATGGCCGCCTGTCCCACCTAGTCAGAACTCCAGCTCACCCAAGCCCCCGGCGGTGATCTACAATGACCTGCAAACCTTCTCAGAGGTCCCTTTGCTAATTGAGCTGCAGCCATCCTCCCGGCGAGCAGGTGGCCAAGACTGGGCATACCGTCCCGTGGATCCGGTGCCTTCAGCCTCCCAGAGCTATCGCCAGATGTCTATGCCTCCCAAAGTCAACTGGAAGCCCTACTGCCCTGGGTCAGGCACCCGAGTCGGGCATGTGGTCTTCGATGCCCGCCAGAGACAGTTTGGGGTGGGCAGGGACAAGTGTGAAGCTCTGTCTCCCAGACGCAGTCGCCAAGAGGCGTGCAGCAACCCCCCGGAGACCACCAAGGAGTGGGGATATCAGAGTGTGATGAGAACCTTGGAGAAAGAGGGGGCAAAGGTGCATCAGGAATAAAGAGGCGAGAGAACGATTGTGTGGTTGTTTGGGGACATCCCACCCTAGCCCTGTTCCTGATGCTGTGGCTCCCCACAGGGCCCGATGAGGGCTGCTACTCTATCCCTGCCCCTGTTTCTCCTGCATCCCTGTGTGGTGGAACCCCAAGGCCCAGAGCTGCCTCATCCAATACAGTGGCCATGAGCCAAATATGGCTGTTAAAACATAAATTAATTAAAATTAAAAATTTAGGGGTGCCTAGGTGGCTCAGTGGGTTAAGCCGCTGCCTTCGGCTCAGGTCATGATCTCAGGGTCCTGGGATCGAGTCCCGCATCAGGCTCTCTGCTCAGCAGGGAGCCTGCTTCCCTCTCTCTCTCTGCCTGCCTCTCCATCTACTTGTGACTTCTCTCTGTCAAATAAATAAAATCTTAAAAAATAAATAAATAAATAAATAAAATTAAAAATTTAGGGGCGCCTGGCTGGCTCAGTCGGTAGAACACGTGACTCTTGATCTCAGGGTCGGGAGTTCAAGCCCCATGTTGGGCATGCATGGAGCCTACTTAAAAAAAGGAAAAAAAAATTTTAATTCCGTTCTGTCTCATTACCTACATTTTAAGTGCCCGGTAGCCATATGTGGCTACTGTATTGGATGGCACAGATTTAGAACCTTTCCGCTGTCACAGAAAAACCTATCGGACAGCAATGCTTTACAGTTTACAGAAACTTTCCTTTCCCTTGTCACTCAAACCCAGCATCTTCAAAGCTTGCACAGAACCCAGAGAACTTAGTTGTTTTCAATGTGATGACAGGCCACCCTCTGGGGAGGAGGGAAGGAGTAGGGACACCCTATACCCGATTGCCCCTCAGACTGTGACAAAGACCCTAGCCTTTAGTCCTCCCCCATCTGGTCTCTCAGGTCACAACCAGGTATATGGAAACCTGCCTCCCCCATTCTGAGCTGTGTTTTGGGCCTCAAGGTTGCTGAGGGCGAAGAGATTTCTTTGTCAGGGACTCAGAACCCCTGAGATCGGGGCTCCCCAAATCAAGCTCGATTCTGAGTCCCCTTCTACGCAGCTCTTTGCTGCAGACATGGGCCGACCTCACCTTGGACATAGTCCTTCCAGGGAGGGGTGCAAAGGGAATGTCAGAAATCCTGGTCTGGTGGTGGACTGGTCTGGTCTGCGGGTCTGGTCTGCGGGTCTGTCCCTGGTTCCCTGTGGTTCTGTCTTCTCATTCTGGGTCCCAGGCTCATCCTGGGCTAGAGCTGTATCTCTGGTGGCCGTGGTCACTGAAAGTGATTTCCTCCGGAGAGTGTTCCACTGCCCTGCCCCAGCCTGGCTGGGATTTTCCTCTGGACTTGATTTTCAGTGCTGATAACACTTCTGTGTGGGCGCATGAGCTGGCCGATGGGAGGTGTGTTCCCTGCCAGCACTCATGGGTCCGAGGTGGGCTTCGCCAATACCTATGTCCCTTCCCTGAGCCAGATGTTTTTTCCTGGGTCACCACCTGTGTGTGCTTGACTGACACTGACCCCGAAGGGATGGCTTGGCACCCAGCTGGGAGCCCCTCTCCAACACCTCTCTGGCCGCTCCCTACCACGTGCAGCCTTTATAGGCCGCAGTCTCGCCTCTCAAATGAAGGTTATGATTGCGTGGACGACCCCTCCTAGATTTAAGCGACCAGGACTCCTGTACTCCCACAAGAGATGCAGAGGCCCCTATTACCCCCCAGACCCCTGGGGTACGTCCCCCTTTATTATTTGCTCTTCGGAGCCATCCTGTTCCAACCCCACGGAATGTTCACGTGGGCCTGACCTGGGCTTGAAAGTCACAGGAGTTGATCTCCACAGAAACTACAACTTCCATCAGACACTACTTCAGCGGAACAGGAAAGGATGCAGGGGCGTGGCCTCAGCGCCCCGGCAGCTTGGGAGACAAACTACAACCCCCAGCACAGCGCAAGAGCTCAGCAGCGCGGAGCGCGACTGATCTCCGGCAGGAGGCGGGGCCGGGCCGGAACTGCCCGGACGGCCTCCAGAAGGGGGCGTGGCCCCAGCTTGGGGGCGTGGCCTCGGGCTCCAGGAAGAAGATACCTGTTGAATCCTTGTGTCTGCTGCCTGCCCACCCCTTGCAGCTATCCCGAAGAGGGCAGCCGCAGACCATAAGCGGCTTCCGAAAGAGAGGTAAGGGGAGGCGGACCAGGGGCGGCGGCGGCGACTATCAACATCCCGTCGGAGGGCCCAACAGCTACTTTTTACCTGCTGAGTCAGGTGAGCCTTTCCATGGGGGCGGGGACCAGCATTTGAGAAAAGGGCAACGGCGTTGGAGGTATTTATTTGTTCGGTTTCAAGACTAAATTTAGAGCCCTTCAGCTGCAGACCCTTTGACGAACTGTGTCTGGGGCACTCCGGCGGCCTCGGGAGGAGAGAAGAACGCGGGCGGCTTTTTGGCCGCAGAGGAGCGGCCCGTCTAAGCGTCCTCCCGTCTGTGTTTTCCCTGGCCCCAAACGGCTGAGCCACATGGCTTCAGCGGTCTGGGGGAGTGCGCCCTGGTGGGGCCCGCCGCCCCCAGCCCCAGCCCGGCCGCTCACCGACATAGACTTCTGCTCCGGGGCGCAGCTGCAGGAACTAACGCAGCTGATCCAGGAGCTCGGTGTGCAGGAGAGCTGGAGTGACGCGCCCAAGCCGGGACCCGATCTCCTCCGGGCCAAGGACTTCGTCTTCTCCTTGCTGGGTAAGTCACTCTCCCCGCCTCCGGCCGCTCGCAGCCTTGAGCCTCGCCCCACCCCGCCCGGGGCTTTGGGCCTTGCCCTCCCCAACCCGTCTCTTCCCGTAGGTCTCATTCACCGTCGGGACCCCCGGTTTCCTCCCCAAGCAGAGCTCTTGCTGCTTCGTGGTGGGATTCGCGAGGGCTCCCTGGATCTGGGACCTGCACCCCTAGGTCCTTACATCCGGGGACCTCATTACGACGCCGGCTTTACACTCCTAGTGCCCGTGTTTTCGCTAGACGGCACTGGGCAGGAGTTCCAACTGGATGCGGAGACCTGTTCCGCGTGGCTGTGCCTCCCAGAGCAGGTCCGCGGAACCTGGATCCGGGAGGCTTGGCGGGATTGCCTAGGACCTCCAGTCCCAGGAGGACGTGACTCCATCCGCCGAACCAAAAGTGAAGGAGGTCCCGAGGGCCCCCAAACCTCCATGGACCAGCACGGTTATGTCACTGAACCTGAGCCAAACATGTCTTTGGAAAAACTCTCTAGTAACGTTTCCCAGCCCGAGCCGCCTGAGCAAAACAGAATCGATGATGGCTTTTCCACCCCACTGAAAAACCTGAATGGTGACGTCAGGAAAGCAGCCATCCTCAGCCCAGTCCCACCGCCGTCGGAGGACTGGGAGACTTGGCCCACACTTTGCCCCATCCAGGTATCTGCGTGGTTCTTTGCTTCACTGGCCGCGGTGGCTGAGTCCCTGTTCCCCGTCCCGGGTGCCCCACGCTTGGTTCACGCCGCCCGCCACGCGGGGTTCACCACCGTCCTCCTGGCCACGCCGGGGCCGCCGCGCCGCGTCCTGCTCTTCGACCTGATTCCCGTGGTGTCCGTGGCCGGCTGGCCCGATGGTGCTCGGAGCCACTCGTGGGCCGGCCCGCTGGCCCCCGAGTCGTCATCCTTCTACCTGGTGCCCGGCGGCCACACCGAGGGGCTGGGCGCCTCCAGCTGGCACCTCTGCTTCGCCCGCCAGGAGCTGGCGCTCAAGGCGCGCATACCCGCTCCGCTGCTGCAAGCGCACGCGGCGGCCCAGGCGCTGCTGCGCCCGCTGGTGGCCGGGACCCGGGCCGCGGCGCCCTACCTCCTGCGGACGCTGCTCTACTGGGCGTGCGAGCGGCTACCCGCGCTCTATCTCGCGCGGCCCGAGAACGCGGGCGCCTGCTGCCTCGGGCTGCTGGATGAGCTGGGCCGCGTGCTCGAGGCCGGGACGCTGCCCCACTATTTTCTGAGCGGCCAGAAGCTCCGCGCGGGGGATGGCGCCGCTGTGCTGCTCGGGGAGTTGGCCCGGCTCCGCGGGGACCCAGCCCAGGCCCTGCGCGCCGCGGTGGAGGAGGCGAAGGCTGCACGCAAGGGGGGCGGCTTAGCTGGCGTGGGAGGCGGGGCCCATTAAAGACGCTGTTCCTACCCGCGTGGAAAGGTGCTTCTGTTGGCCATGGGGATGTGGCGGGGGCTGCTAGCCCCTCGCCGAGGAGAGACACTTGCGCGTCCTGACTCCGAAGAGCACCGCAGAGAAGGCCTCGCGGTTTCCTCCCCATCCTCCTGCCCCGTCCCTGGCACCGGTCGTCCCATTTCTAGCCCCTTTACTCCCCAGATCTGTGGCCAGCACCCCTCCCGGCTCAGCGCATCCTCCGGCCACCATCTTCCCAATTTTTTGGTCTTTTGGGAGTCAGTAGGGAAGGAGTGGAGGTGCACATTTGCTGACAAAACGCAGCAGGAAGCTGTGGAGACCAGGGACTGACCAGTTTGGCTCCCATAAAATCGGAGAGATTAAGAAGACCAGCCCAGGTTGTGCCCCGGGCTGGATCTCCCCACCACCCCTCCGCTCTGCAGTTAGACCCCACTTTCCTCATTCAGTTCTACCCTCCCAGGCCGGGCAGTAGGGTCCCTTTTTCCATTCTCCCAGCGTCCGCCATTCCATCCATCTTAAGCTGAACCTCTCCTCCCATCCAGGGTTCCGTTCAGTGCAGTCACCTCCTTGTCTCTCCTCCTCTGAACCCCAAGACGTGTGGCCTTGCCTTGGCTCCGCCTGCCTCTAAGACCGTCCCCACTCCCTGCCTCCAAGGAACCCCGGGGTTCCGCCCGCCCGGCTGCACCCCCCTCTTTCCCGGCGTCTCCGCCCCCTGCCCCGCCCCCGGGCCGGCTCTCCGGAGGAGGGGGAGCTGCTGTCGCCGCCGCCGCCGCCTCAGCTCCCCACTGCCGCTGCCGCCGCCGCCGCCGCTCTGCTTGGTCCAGCCGCCCGGCCCGGTGCTCTGACTTCGCCGGACCAGGGCGCTCTGCGGAGACACCCTTCCCCCTTCCTGGGGTCCGGGGCGCCTAGCCCGGTGTGGGGGGAAGCTCCGCTGGCGAGGGACAGGGAGGGAGGAGCCTGGAACCGGAGCCAGCGCCACCCGTCGCCGGATCAACAAGACAGGACAGGTTGAGGGGCGTCGGGGAAGGAAGAGGGGTGATGTAGGCTGTCCCGGGGAAGAGGAGAAGCCCTGTCGCAGAAAGCCCTGATGCACTCTGACTTGTAGGGGGCCTGTTCACAGTTGGGAACCGGTGATAACGTGGGTGCACTCCTCTCGGGGGGCTGATTGGATTGGAGGGCGTGGGATCTAAACAGCACCAGCTGTCCCCGAGGAAATTAAGGGGCAGCCGGGGGGGGGGGGGCAAAACCGGATGCTCCTTATCTCGAGGTGACAGAAGCCCTCCAGACAAGCCCTAGGAAGGGCGGATTTGGAGGTGACTTCAAAAGGGGTGGAGGGTGACAAGGTGAGGAAAGGGGCACAGCAGCTGGAACCATGTACCATTAGAAATGGAGGTGACTTGGTGAAAAAAAGGTATGGCCCAGAGATAGGGTCTGGGAACCCCTAATCGCTGAACAGGGACAGCCTGGGTTTTCCCAGACAGTTTTGGGGGACTCCATTGAAAAAAGTGGGGGATCTTTTCCACTTAGAGGGTGGCAAAGACACCAAGGTTGAGTTCCTCCCTGACATTGGCAGTGCCCCAGCAGGGATGAGGTTGAGTTAATATATCAACGCTAATGACCCGCACCCTTTAGGTTACAAGAGTGGATTTGGGAGGAGTGCGGGTCCCCAGAATAGGGTGGAAAGGTGCCTGGGACTATTGGAAACACATCTTGCAAATTTTGAGGGTCTTGACTTTGGCCTAAGGGAAGTGAGGACAGGGACAGTGAAGAACAGGGTAGTTTCCAGTAGGGGACAAAAGTCGAGGGTGGGGTCAACAGATACACTGGGCGCTGGGGCCAGTGGAGCTAACACGGGGCCCAAGGGTGGGAGCTGGCGGCTGGGGGTTGGGGGGGGCCTGGGGCTTATCCTCAGGTCCCGTGGGTGAGGCGGTGAGTTGGGACCCCAGCGTGGAGAGGATGCCCTGGTGAGCGGGCTTCTCTTGAGGAGCCCAGCGCGCTCCGGGCCCCTGCCAGTTTGGGGGTGTCTCCTCCCGGGGCGCCATGGCGGCTCTGGCCAGTAGCCTGATCCGGCAGAAGCGGGAGGTCCGTGAGCCCGGGGGCAGCCGGCCCGTGTCGGCGCAGCGGCGCGTGTGTCCCCGCGGCACCAAGTCCCTTTGCCAGAAGCAGCTCCTCATCCTGCTGTCCAAGGTGCGACTGTGCGGGGGGCGGCCCGCGCGGCCGGACCGTGGCCCTGGTGAGTGGCTAGAGCGGGGTCTCCCGGCCTGGGGTCTCTCCGCCTGGGAGGTTGAGGCCAGGGACTCCGAAGGATGGGGTCCGACTGAGGGGGGGTTCCCCGAAAGTGGAAGGGGGTGGGCCAGGACCTCAGAGTCTCTGCCAGACGATGCCTCAGTTTTCCTTCTCTTTTGCCCATAACCCGGAGTCTCCTTGCTGTCGAGGGCAAGGGGAAGGCTTGGGGAGCTAGGTCTGGCGCTCCCAAGCCTCGGGGCTCCGGCTCGCCGCCCCCCACCCCCCACCCAACGCAGGAGTCTCCACCCCCACCGTCCACCGCCTACGTGCCGGCTCTCGCGATTCTTTCAATGCCGGGTGGAGGGGCCTGGGGGTTCCGGACGCCTGGGTCACCGCGAGGGTTTCTGCAGTTCTGGCAGCCCCGCCCCCGCCCCGGTTCTCCCGCTCCTCCACGCCTTGGCTCCGTTCCTGCTGGCCGAGCCTGTGTGGCTCGGCGCCAATCTCCCCAGCTCTCCCCCGGGTGTCCTTGCAGCTACCTCGCCGGCCCGCCCCTCTGTGCGCCCTCCTCGATGACCTGCGCCTCGAGAGGGGCGCCGGCCACTCCCCATTACCCCCTACACGGCTCCGCAAGCGGATCCCCCATGCTCGGGGGTACCCTCTGCCGCGAAGAACTCCGACCCTGTACGGGGCGAGAGACCCGCGCGGAGACTGGGGGGTCGTACCACCTCCGAGGGGGTACGGGGAAGTCGGCCGAGAGTAAGCGACCGGGCAGGAGAGTGGCGAGGGTTGGCGCGTGGTCCCCGTCCAGGCACGACTGGCAGGAGTCCCTCTGAGCCCACTCCCGCCTGCTCCCAGCTCCCCCAGGGGCAGCCCCCTCGTGCCCTCCTCCCCCCCCCCCCGCCGCCGACCCTCCGCCGGCCCTCCGTAGTGGTACGGTCCGCAGCCCACCCTCTGAGTGGGACCCGGCCCCCACGTGACTCCGCCCGGCTGGCCAGCTCCCCGGCCCCCTTCCCCCATTTCCTAGGGTTTGGTACCGAATGTCCCCCACCTCAGGCGGGTTACCTGGCTGCAGGGGAGAGGCTGGGCCTCAGGGAGGGCCGGGCCCCCGCGAGACCGCGGACTGACAGACAGACAGACAGACAGATGGGTCAGTGTCAGACAGGCCGGCACTGGGCCAAGGCAAGGCCCGCGCCAAGCGAGCGGCAGCCGCAGCAGCAGGTGCTGAGTCAGCGTCGGGCCCAGTCCCACCCCCCACTCCTGAGGGGGCGCCCCGACCCTGTGGTCCCCTGCCACCGCCCCACAGTTACAAACACTGGCCCTTCTGCAGTCCTGCCTGCTTCCCTCTGTCCTCTGCCTTCTGATGGCTCCCCTCTTCCTCTTCGCTCATCTCCCTTCCCCCACTTCTGGTGGAGCTGTAGAGTAGGAATTAAGCCATTTAAATAAATTTCAATAAATTAAGCCAGAAAGCTGGAGGTTAGAGGAAGCAGAAGGGACCCACACCGGGGCTTCCTCTGGAGTCAGAGAGAGATGGGAGAGAGCCTGCTTGGAGGATCAGAGAGCTGGGGCCCTGGGACCCTTGACCTCCCGGTGCATTCTCCCCTCTTTCTTTCCTCCCATCCTGCCAAGTGGAGGAATGATTCTGGGAACAGAGATGTCATTTTCGAAGATGAATGTCTCTCTCTCTCTCTCTCTCCAGAGCCTCAGCTCAAAGGCATCGTCACCAAACTGTTCTGCCGCCAAGGTTTCTACCTCCAGGCGAATCCTGATGGGAGCATTCAGGGGACCCCAGAGGACACCAGCTCCTTCAGTGAGAGGAGAGGCCAGCGGCTGGGTGGGAAGGGAGAATGTGGGGACAGGAGGGGACCATCCTATTCCCACTTCCGGTGTCGTTGTTTTCTGTCTGGCTCTTTGGCCCCCAAGGGAAGCAGTGGAACTGGGCTGGGTGTGGGGGAGGTGGGCTGCAGGCCTGAGGCCCCCAGCACTGATGCCCCCCTCTCCCCACCCCCAGCCCACTTCAACCTGATCCCTGTGGGGCTCCGTGTGGTCACCATCCAGAGTGCCAAGCTGGGTCACTACATGGCCATGAACGCGGAGGGGCTGCTGTACAGCTCGGTGAGACGGCAAGGATGAGTGGCCTGGGGTTTGCCCCCCCCAGTCTAGTTTCCTTTTATTCCAGCCCCCTGCCCCCCAAATCTAGGGGGCGACCAGACTCCCCCTCACCCTCCCTTTCCCCTGGTGTCTGCATGGAGTGAGAAGTGGGACCTCCCAGCCCCAAATGTGTGGATTCTATCCTGGTCCTTGGTCTTCCCAGGGCCCCCTTCTGTCCAGTGATACATCTTTTTGTGTCTCTTTGTGGGCCTTTCTGGGTCTCTGTCTCCTCAGCCACATTTCACAGCTGAGTGTCGCTTTAAGGAATGCGTCTTCGAGAACTACTACGTTCTGTATGCCTCTGCGCTCTACCGCCAGCGCCGCTCTGGCCGGGCCTGGTACCTGGGCCTGGACAAGGAGGGCCGAGTCATGAAGGGAAATCGAGTCAAGAAAACCAAGGCAGCTGCCCACTTTGTGCCCAAGCTCCTGGAGGGTGAGTAGGGACTGCGGAAAAGCTGGGCCACATGGGAGGGTACTGGCCTTGATGTGGACATTGAGTGACACACCAATCAGGGCCTGCGAGTATCCAGGAGGACACCTATTATACCAAGTCAAGCCAGGAAGGCTTTGGCCTTTGGGAGTTTCGGGAGCCCTCCTCCTGTGGGCTGGGGTTCCCAGAGGATGAGTGTTGGGGAAGGGCACCCTTTCAGAGCTCTGATTCCTTCTAGCTGTCTCCGGGCCTAATTCTCCTTCCTGCTCCTCTCTCTCCCCTTCACAGTGGCCATGTACCGGGAGCCTTCTCTCCACAGTGTCCCTGAGACCTCCCCTTCCAGTCCCCCTGCCCCCTGAAATGTAGTCCGTGGACTGGAGGCTCCCTGCCCTTGCACGGAGCCGGCCACTCTCACAGCCTGTCCCCTAGCCCTGCTCCCGGCCCTGCCCCAAACCCTGCTGCCATACTCATGCCCTGAGCAGCCAAGTCCCAGCGGGTACTCTATCCTAAGGGAGCCGAGGGGCTGGCTGTGACTCCCCGCCATCCCTGACCCCAGGCTTCCAGCCTCCTGGGAGGAGTTCAGAGAGGGGGATTCTGAAAATGGTCCTGGGTGATCACTTCTTTCCTTCCACACAGCCCCTCAAAGCCTTTTCCCAAGAAGGCCCAAGGGGGGATCCAAAGCCGAGAGAACAGCACCCCAGGCTCAGTCAATTCCTAGAGCCCTATGCCCTCTTCATTGCCACTGAGCCATAGATTTATAGGTCCACGGGAGCTCAGGATCAGTTTCCTTTTTGCCCGACTCCACCTCCTGCCTTGTTCTGGTCGGGTACTGGAACACCAGGCCAGGGCCCTTTTTGCACTAAGGCTCTGTGCTGGAACGCTGGCATGCTGCCAGGCTCTGCTCTGGATCCAGCAGGCTTCTGTCCTTGACCCAGATGGACCCCTGGTTTCCAGGTAGAGGGAGGCTAGATTTGAGCCCTGTCCAGCTGCTGGCCTTGGCCTGAACTAGGACCAGTCTCAGATCACCACAGTTTTAACTTTCTTATCCCAAAGACACCCAATTCTAAAGCATGGGTTTCTAGATGCACATGGAGCCATATGTCCTTCTAAATCTCAGCTCTGGGACATAGACCACGACTCTCAGCCCTTCCCTCCAGCATGGAACCGGGGCCTATACAGCCATAGTAGTGCTCATAGAGACCCACCCTCCTACCTTCTCTAGTAACGCCTATCACAGGTGAGCTCCAGAAAGAACCCTCACCAAGAACTTTGTTGATGACTCAAGAAACACTTCTGGTTTTTTCTAGACTTTCTAAAAATCCGATTCTTCCTATAGAACGCTAACCTTGTTTTTACATGCCGTTTCCAGCTCGGGCAGCTCAGCTGGGGTCTGCCAGGGAAACGGAGTCTGAGGAAGGGCAGAGGAGTGTGGGAAGGAATCTTCGCCCATAGCAGGGAAGCTGGGATGGCCAAGGGGCCAAAACCATGGCATTATTTTGGCAGTGCCTGGGTTGGGGGCACGTGAACACTTAGCTACCTCAGCAGGAATTCCTTCCAGATCCCCTTTAAAGCTGAGGTCTCTAAGGTAATGGATCTAGAATGAAAAGAACAAACAGGACACAACGTTGCTCCCCAGTGCAGGACCTCAATTCAGCAATAAGTTCTGCCCCTCTCCCCTACAAGTCAGGCCAAGGACAGTGAGGGCCCCTTGGGCTCTGAGACCTCACATAACCCCAGAGCTTCTAACTTAATAGAACTTGCTTTACCTTACAGCTTATAACTTCAGCTAAGTTTTAGGTACCCAAAAAGGGCCTGATAAGATTTTTCTGAAAAGCGTGGAGCGCTAGGGGCAGGCCTGAAAAATATCGGGAGCCCACCAGTGAACTAGGAGGGGGACTCCGAGTAGCCTCAGACCCTAAAGGGAGGGGCTCAATTTCTCGCTTGTTGAAAGAGGGGTACATACTCCCCTGGCCCGCAAGACCCCCGCTCAGGATCAACCCATCTCCTGGCTGCTCCCAGGGGACGGGGTCTCCACTCCATGCTTTCTCAATTAAAGAAGATTTATACAACTGAAGCGTCGTCTGTCGTCTGTGGGTGGCGGGCATTGGCAGTTGCTTGGGGCGGGACCAGGTCCCAGGGGCGGGGCGGGTGGGCTGGCGGCTGCCCCCCAACGACAGGTGCACATTCCTGGGCGTCTCGTCACTTCCCCTGCGCTGGCGAGCCGAGCGAACTCACTGAGCAACGCGGCCGGGCTATGACCCCAGAGGCGCTGCTGCTGCTGGTGCTGGGGGTGCTGGGGGCGCCGCTCGCCCCGGGTACGTCTGGGCCTCGGGGTGGTGGCAGTGACGGGGCCAGGGGTCATGACCGGGCACGGTGGCTTCACTTCTAGCTCTCCTCCTCCAGGCGTCCGCGGCACGGAAGCGGAAGGCCGGCTCCGCGAGAAACTCTTCTCTGGCTATGACAGCTCGGTGCGGCCGGCGCGGGAGGTGGGGGACCGTGTCGGGGTCGGCATTGGCCTCACCCTGGCGCAACTCATCAGCCTGGTGAGGGCCCACGCCGGGGTTGAGGTCAGGCCGGCGGGACCGGCTGGGGGCGTGGCTTTGGGCGGGGCGGGAGCGAGGGCCGTCTGGGGGCGGGGCATGGCGCGAGGCCAGGCCGGGAGATGGACGGGCGGTTAGCGGAGATTGGGTCGAAATCGGACCGGTGGACAAGCTGTGGGCGTGGCTGCTGGACGGGCCGCGGGTAGAGCGGGGTAGGGCGAGGAACCCTGAAGGGAAGCCGGGGTCGCGGGACTGGCTGGGGGGCGGGACTTTAAGCGGGGTCGCAGGCTGGGACGGAGCTTGGCTCCGGATCCGCTGCGAAACTACAGCCGGAGGAGATTCAGCGCGGGGTGAGTTACGGGATGGGGGTGGGGCCCGGGGCGGGGCCAGGGTGAAGGCCGGTCGGGGGGCGAGCGGCTGGCAGCCGGATTGGCTGGCGCTGTAGACCGCCGGAAGTTTCTGAGGTAGAGGCGGGGCTCAAACCAACGCGGCATCTAGGGGGAGGGGCTTGGAGCCAAGAGAGGGGGACTCTGGAAAACGGGGGTTTCCAGATAGACCTTGACCCGCCGAACCCCTTCATTTCTCTTTGCTCACGTCACCTGTACCCTTTAAACTTTTCCCTTCTAGAACGAGAAGGATGAGGAGATGAGCACAAAGGTGTACTTAGACCTGGTATGCAGACCCCACGGGGTGGAGAGGGCGTCCCGTCCCGCTGCCTTCCCAATTTCCTCCCATGTCCGGCTCGGTAAGAGCAGTTCCTGCATCACGACCTCAGAAAACGGAACGGAAACGGAAGCTTCAGGAAACAATACCTATCTTTACTCTGGGAGCTGCATTCCACGCATTCCTTACTCTATTTTTTTTTAAAACACTGTTTTGGGGCCACTAATTTGATTTCTGATCCACTAAAGGGTCGCGAACTGCAGCTTCAAAACCACTGTTTCAGTGGCTAGCTAGTGCAATCTCCTCATTTTTACAGACCAAAAATTTGGGGTCCAGGGCGAGGGAAGGAGAAATTCATTGATGAGGTCCCAGCGAGTAAAGGTGCAGTCGGAACCAGAACCCCGACTTCTGAACCATAGCCCAGGCCTGATGGCTCCCCTTCCCTGCCCTCCCTACCCGGCTTCCTGCGGACATCCCACGTCCCCTTCCGGGCTCCAGCCCCCGACAGCCCCTCAGCCTCTGCTCCCACAGGAGTGGACTGACTACAGGCTGAGCTGGGACCCCGCGCAGCACGAGGGCATCGATTCACTCCGCATCACGGCTGAATCCGTGTGGCTTCCGGACATTGTGCTCCTGAACAAGTAGGCTCTTCCCTAAGACCCGGAGGTGGGCGGGGTCTCTGGGGGAGGCGGGGCCTCCTGAGGTTGGGGCCTCCTGAGGGCGGGGTCTGATTCCCGCTGAGAAGGTTCCTCCCCCGCAGCAATGACGGGAATTTTGACGTTGCCCTGGACGTGAACGTCGTGGTGTCTTCCAATGGTTCCGTGCGCTGGCAGCCTCCAGGACTCTACCGTAGCAGCTGCAGCATCCAGGTGCCCGGCCTTCCCCTGGGAACCCTGCTTCCCCAGCGACTCCCGTCCCTACTCCATCATCCCTCATAACCTTCCCATGGCGCGCATCCTCCTGATTGGCGTGGTTTCACCTTCTGTGCCCACGATCGCTGACCTGCAGTGTTTCTCAGTGACCTCGCTTCCGTTGCCCATAGCCTCCCTTAATAACCTTCCAATTCATCTGTGACCTTATGTCCCTGTGACCTGCCTAATGACCTCCCAAGGCCCCCCAGCCGCGAACAGCTCTCTGGCAGCTGCGGTGACTCCCCGCTCCATCCAGGTCACCTACTTCCCGTTCGACTGGCAGAACTGCACCATGGTGTTCAGCTCCTACGGCTATGACAGCTCAGAGGTCAGCCTGCGGACCGGCTTGGGTCCCGACAAGCAGGAGCGGCAGGAAGTGCACATTCATGAGGGGACCTTCATTGGTGAGTGGGCATGGTTCCCCCACCCATGGGCTCTATGATTTCCAGTTTCTAAGAGGTTGATAAATACCCTCCTAAAGCAGTGCCTGCTACGAACCTGTGGGGTTGGCAAATTAAGTGGGATTCTCTACATTTCACAGATAAGGAAGTGGAGACTCATTCAAGTTCATCAGAGATGGGCTGCCCCGCCCAGTGTCCACAGCTAGTGTCTTATCCCATCAGCCACTCCCAGGTCTAGGATGTGGCAGAGCAAGCCATATCGGGCGACAGTAAGGACAGGTCCCATATCTGTGTCCCTTTCTTCTCTCCCCTCTCTTTCCTCCCAGAGAATGGCCAATGGGAAATTATCCACAAGCCTTCTCGGCTAATCCAGCCTTCCACAGATCCTAAGGGAGGCGGGGAAGGACAGCGCGAAGAAGTCACCTTCTACCTCATCATTCGCCGGAAGCCTCTCTTCTACCTGGTCAACGTCATTGCCCCATGCATCCTCATCACTCTTCTGGCCATCTTCGTCTTCTACCTGCCACCAGATGCAGGTAAGGGAGGAAGAGTCCACAACCCACCTTCTTACCAGTTGCTCGGCTTCCTGTCGGAATCCAGGCAAGGTTTTTGGGCCAGCCCAAGCCATCATGGATTGTGCTGCAGCAATCTTGCCCAGGTTTTCCCTTCAGCCAGAGGCTTTTCCTGGATCAGGTTTTCCCTCCAACCTCAGGGTGGGGGTGCGGTGGGGTGGGGGGCTCTGCAGCCCAGGTCTCTCCATCTAGGAACTCCTGATCCCTTTTCTGCAGCCCAGGTCTGTTGATCTAGGAACTCCAGAACCCTATCCTCCAGAATCCTAAAATACCATCCTTGGAACCCACCAATTCCTGGGGTTACACAATGCTCCCTTTCACTTTCCCCAGTCCTGGTATCCACCCCCCACACCCCCCTGTTATTTTTCAGACACCTACTAGCCCTTTGGAGATTCCTTTAGAAATAACAGCAACATTTCTCTAGGAGGAAGCATAATGTAGTTACAGAGTAACCTTGGGCAAATTCCTTCCTATTGGTCCCCACTTAATAGGATTATTTTGAGGATTAATTGAGTTAATAGAACTATGCCTGGTACCAAGTAGATTCTATGTAAGTGTTTGTATTATTTTTACTATTTTTGAGCACTTGCTATAAGTAGTACAATGAACATGTTACATATAACTCAATTCCTTTTTTTTAATTTATTTATTTTATAAGGGGGGAGGGGCAGAGAGAGAGAATCTCAAGCAGACTCTGGGCTCAGCACAGAGCCAGACACAGGTCTCGATCTCATGACCCAGAGACCACGACCCCCCAGAAATCAAGAGTCAGTCCCTTAACCGACTGCACCAGCCAGGCACTCCTACATTAACTCAATTCTAATCTTTAGAACAACTCTGTGAGGTGAGTGCTGAATTGTCTTCCCCTTTTACAGAGGAGGTCATAGTAGCTGAGAGAGTTTAAGTCATTTGCCCCAGTTTCAGCTACAGTCAGAGACGGGTAGCGTCTGGATTCTAACTCTGGTTGGTGCCGGTCTGATTCCCAGACTGGAATCCTTAACTCTGTCATTTAAAGTATGCTTTCCTTCTCTCTGGCATCGAATTCTCTGTCTAGGGAAGGAAAGTGATCCAGCTCTAGAACAATCTTCCAAATGTAACTTCTCCTTCCTCCCAGAGCAAGGCAAACCTTGGGGTTATATTATAGAACTTAAGTAGAGTAGACCATAAAAGTTTTTTATTTCAATGCCTTCCTTGAAGTTTGAGGTGCCTGTTTTATGTCCCGGGAATAATCAGCCACCTGACATCTCCTTATGTACTTTGCTTCATTTTTAGATCCCTCAAATTGCTATTTAGGTGCTAAAATGGGCTACAGGGGTTGGTCTGTTCATTCATGCAATGGTATTTGTTTAGTATCTGTCATGTGCTAGGCACTGGGGCTCCATCTGTGAATAAAAGAGACAAAACTCCTTGCCCTTGTGGAGATTACATTCTAGTGGGGAGACTATCAATAAAGCAAATACATCTATTAGATAGTATATTAGAAGACGACGGGTCCTAAGGAGGAACATAAAGTAGGAAGAGTGGTAGAGAGGATGAGACTGGGAGCTTGGGTTATAATTTAAAATAGAATAGGGGGCACCTGGGCGGCCCAGTTGGTTCAGTGCTTGATTCTTGATTTCTCCTTAGGTCATACCTTGGGGTGTGAGATCAGCCCCAAGACAGGCTCCATGCTAGGTGTGGAGCCTGCTTAAGATTGTCTCTCTCTTGGGCGCCTGTGTGGCTCAGTTGGTGAAAGGACTGCCTTGGGCTCAGGTCATGATCTTGGGAGTCCCAGGACTGAGTCTCGCATTGAGTCCCGCATTGTGGTCCCAGCTCCATGGGGAGTCCACTTCTCCCTCTGACCTTCTCAGCTCTCTCTCTCACTCTCTCTTTCAAATAAATAAATAAAATCTTAAAAAAAAAAAAAAGATGATTTTCTCCCTCTTCCTCTCTAAATAAATAAATAAATAAAATTAAAATAGAACGGTCAAGGGCCCCTGGCTGGCTCATTCGGTACAGTACATGACTCCTGATCTCAGGGCTGTGAGTTCGAGCCCTGTGCTGAGTGTAGAGATTACTTAAAATTTTAAGAAAAAAATAGAATGGCCAGCGAATGCCTCAATAAAAAGGAAATATTTGACCAATATTTGAAGGAAGATTTGAAGGGGATGAGAGAATGACCCTGGCAGATAGATATCTGAAGGAACATGTACCAAGCGCAGTTAACAATGAATGCAAAGGCCCAGAAGTGGGAGTGAGTCTTGCATATTCAAGAGCGAGCCAGGATAACTGAATGAAGGAAGCCTGGAGAAAAACAGTAGGCGATAAAGTCAAAGAGATAATGGGAAGAAGGCCTTGTCCAACACAGTCCAACACAGTCAAACACGCCGAGGTCTGGCTTTGATGCTTAGGAAGATGCAAGCCACAGGAAGGTTTGGAGAAAAGTGATACGATCTGATTTACATTTTAACAAGCTCAATCTGGCAGCCCGGTTGAGAACAGTCAGCAGGGGGAAGTAGGATGAAGCGAAGAGACCTTTATAAAAACTCAGATCTGAGTTCGTGGTGGTGTTTTGTAGGGATATATTTTGAAGGTGGAGCCAGTAGGGTTTGCTGTGGATTGGATATGGGATAAGAAAGAGTGAAGAGAGTTGAGAATGACTGACAGGATTTTGGCCTGCCCCAGGATTGGTCATTCATGAAATGAGCCTGTGGGAGGGGCTGGTGATCAGGGGATTCGGTTTGGGACAGGTTTAAGATGTCTACTGGACATTCAAGCGGAGACGTTCAATTAGCAGGTGGCTATAAATCTGGGGTTTGGAAGAGTAAGTCCCGGCTGGAGGTATAATTGTAGGAGTCATCTGTGTGCACTTGGCCCTTTCCAAAGCCTGTGCTTGTGTGGGCTGGAAACACGGTCACTGATTAGGCCACGGAAATTGCCTTCTGGCAAAGCCTGACCCTTCTGCCTTCCTCTCTGCCCCATAAGGAGAGAAGATGGGGCTCTCGATCTTTGCCCTGTTGACCCTTACCGTGTTCCTGTTGCTGCTGGCAGACAAAGTTCCTGAGACTTCCCTATCTGTCCCCATCATTATCAAGTACCTCATGTTTACCATGGTCCTCGTCACTTTCTCCGTCATCCTCAGCGTCGTTGTCCTCAACCTGCATCATCGCTCACCGCACACCCACCAAATGCCCGCTTGGGTCCGCCAGGTAAGATGGACCTCGATGTTAACCCTGGGTGCTAGCGTTCGCTGTTCTGTGCCCGTATCGCCCCTGCAGCCCTCCTACCGCCTTCAACCTCCCCTTTCTCAGACCCGAGGGAGAACTACAGCTCCTGGGGTGGAGCGTCTTGGTGCCGAGGCCTGTTGGGTGTTGAAACCTTGCGCAGTCGACACTGTCATGTCCTAGATCCCATCTTTCCTTCGTCAGCACTGCCCATCCTGGGTTCCAGGGACGCATTCCCAGGGTCTGCAACCCACTTCCGAGCTCTTGAGGCTGTGTGGCTCGCGGGGACGCGCTCACGCAGGCGCGGGGATGGGCGGGTGGATGGGGTCGACGGGCGGCTTCCCCTCGGATCTGAGACCGGGAGCGCGCCCCCCCCCCCGCCCCCCGCCAACTCGCCTTTCTACTCTGCAGATCTTCATCCACAAACTCCCTCTGTACCTGGGTCTGAAGAGGCCCAAACCCGAGAGAGACCTGATGCCAGAGCCACCTCCTGTGGCCCTCCGGGATTCTCCAGGAAGTGGCTGGGGTCGGGGAACAGATGAATATTTCATTCGGAAGCCACCGAACGATTTTCTCTTCCCCAAACCCAACAGGTAGCACTTACTCCCCGTCGCCTACAAGTAAGAGAGAGCAGGAACTACAGTTCCCAGAAGACTGTGCAGAGGCAGGCAGCTTGAGGTCCCGGAAGATGCCCTTGAGGTTCATGGGAATTGTAGTACCCCGTTCCGCCGCCTACTTTGCGGAAAGGCGGAAACTAAAGCGTAGAAAGATGGGAGGAATTGCGGAAGGCTGGAGAGGTCGCCGCTGGCTGGGAGAGCCTAACGGGCCTTCTCACGGTTTGAAAACTGACAAGAGTGTTGGAGGAGGGAGTCGGGACGGAGCCTAGAGCGTGGCCCAAATGTCCCGCCTCTTCCAGGTTCCAGCCTGAGCTGTCTGCCCCGGACCTGCGGCGACTTATCGACGGTCCGACCCGGACTGTGGGCCTGCCTCCCGAGCTACGGGAGGTCGTTTCCTCGATCGGCTACATCGCCCGCCAGCTGCAGGAACAGGAGGACCACGACGCGGTAAGCCCAATGACGGCGGAGCAGGGCAGGGCCTGGGTGGCCTTGGCTCCACCCGCAGACCGAGGCTCCGCCCCCAGCACCCGTTTTGCTTCTGATTGGAAGCTTGCCTCCCTTGGTCCCGCCCCCCTGTGTTCCGACTGGCTCCTCGCCCCATCCGTCGCCCGCAGTTTCGTTTTCCTCCGTCTTGGGGCCCGGCCCTGTCACTGAGCGGCAGGACTAGGGCAAGGGTACAGGGCAGGCCTTCCCTGGGGGTCTGGAGCTCAGGCACAGTTTACTCTGCCTACCCCCAGCTGAAGGAAGACTGGCAGTTTGTGGCCATGGTAGTGGATCGACTTTTCCTGTGGACCTTCATCATCTTCACGAGCGTTGGGACCCTCGTCATCTTCCTGGACGCCTCGTACCACTTGCCCCCCGCCGACCCCTTTCCTTGAGGACAGAGGGCCAAGACGCGAGTCCTCGGCCAGCTGAGCTGAGAGAGGGCAGTACTCCCAAGCTGAGAGCGGGCAGTACTGCCCCTTTCTCCCTCTCAACTCCACTAGGAATCCAGGCTTCGCACATCATTGCCTCTCTAGGGAGAGCGCCCAAGGGGGACGGGGTGGAATGAAGCCTTGGGCCCCAACAGAAATGCACTATCAGTTTATTTATTCTTTGGTTTCTTGTAGAAGTTTCTTTGGATATCAACGCTAGGTTGCCGGGAAAATGGAACAAAGAATGAGAAGTAGATTGTACGCTCTAGGAGGGCAGGGACTGTGTCTTGTTCGCTGTAATATCTCCAGCACCTGGCACTGGGCCTGACCTATGGGATAGTAGGTGCTTCACAGTCGTTGAGTGATTAAGGATTTTTTCTTTCCTGGAAGGAAGTACACCTGTTATTATCAGTGCTTATGTTTGCATGTTGAGACTAGTATCATTCTCTTTGTTTTTACTTTTCCGTAATTTATTGTTTTGTAGTAAGTGAAAGGATGCATTTGAGAGGAGAAAAGAGCACTTTAAAAAACTTCATTCAGGTTCCAGCTTTGGTGCTCAAACTTTAGATAGGTACTAAATCGCTCTGGGCCGGAGATTCCAGGACTGTAAAATGGAGCTAAGAATAGTATCTGTCCCCAAGTCTGACGGTCATATGAGATGGGAGCTCTACCCAGTACACATCAGAGGTTGCAAACTGATGTGTTTGTGTGACCAGTGTTGTTGACCTGCACAATTTTTAGTGTGAGTTAGCTACTTTAAAAATTCGGATATTGCACAGAGAAGTTTGTATTTCTGGCTTCTCTCGAGGAAAAAAAAAATTAAAACTGGTAACACCAGACCCGATTCCCCTGTTGGCAGCAATCTGCTAGGGCCATCTGAGTGTGCTGCCCACCCTGGTCAAGGTATTTGTTCCAGAATTCCTCAAACCAGCCCCCCACCCCCACCCCCGCCCCGCCCCGCCCAGTGGACCAGCTTGGCTTATTTTACCTGCCCATCCCTCAAAACATTGGACAAAATTAAGGGGAGGGGCATGGTGATAAGCAATTGAAGACAATGAGAGGCCAGGAGTAGAAAAAGAAAAGGTGGTCATATCTCACGACCATCCCTCATTTTATGCCCACTACTTTTCGATTTGGAGAACGAGTGGTGCCAGATGTAGCGGACAGTAGGATCCTGTGCCCAGCAGGCTGTGCGAACTGGGCTGAGTTAATGTGTCTGCCTGGAGGTCAGACCAAAGTCAGCTCGAGCACTAGCGACTGCAGCCATTACAGGGAGGTGCGCGGGGTCCCCAAGCCCTCAACCTCCTCGGCAGCTGGAGGCTGTGCTCTCAGGGATCATCCAGCCAGCTCCCAAGGGGGGACAAGGGAAGCACATCTCCGTCCAGCCCGCTGCCAGCCCCGCAAAGAACTGCACTTGGCATCTCACTGCGGAGCACAGTTTGTCTGTCTTGTTGGTTTATTGGCCTAGAGAGTTGGACACACACACAGATGCGGAGATAAATATTGGTCAGTTTCTCTAAATCTGGGTCCTCACTACATATAGAACTACAGTCTGTAGGATTCTAAACCTTGCGTGCTGTGGCACAGAGCCAGTGGCCTTTCCACTCCACCATCACCCTTCTCCCCAGGGAGCACCGGGAAAGAGGGCACAAACTGACAAGACTTGAATCATTTTCCAAAGACGAAATTGCAAAATCCCAAATTTCCAATGTCTGAAATTCACAATATTAAATTCCCCAGCTCGGATACACGTATTTTGATCTCCAATTTGCCACAACCTCATTTGTTGCCCAGAACCACCAAATTCTGGAAGCTAGTTTCCTAAATCATATTTGCCAAAAAAATAAATGCCTGCAATCTCAGTTCTCCCAAAAATGTCCGTGGTTTTGGAATTTTGACCTGTTCTGAAACGCAAATCCCCCGGTCCGTCCTCAACTCCTTCCGTTTCCTGTGCCCTTTTGCCTCAGAGGAGTGCAGGTTAAGGATAGAGGGGAGCTGTCATCGCGTCTGCCCCCTACCTCCAAGGCTTCTGTCTCTCTTGTGGTTCCGCTGTGTGTGTGTGCGTGTGTGTATGTGTGTGTGTATATATGTGTGTGTATATATATATATATATATATATATATATATAAAATTTGTGTGTAGAGAGATATATATATATATGTATTCTTTATTATGTTTTTTTCGCAGTTTTTCTAAAGTGCCAGAAACGAGATTTGTGGGAACTTTTTAGTGATTTTTTTTTTTTTGCATTTTCCCATTTTAAGCATTTTACCCCCTTAAAAATTGGAACTTGGTACATTCAGTAGGAAACTCCACTTGGACTGTGGCCAAGACCAGGAAAAGTGCAAAGAGACAGAGGAGGAGAGAAGGAATGACACTCCTCCATGGTTAACATTCAGGAGCCTGTCAAAAACCTCCCCCTTCCTATAGACTCAGAGGGTAAGACGAGGCAGGAGGATGCTCCTGGTCCTTCCCCCAAGCTCACCTCCCTCCAAAAGCCATGATCTTGCCCTTTTAGCCGAGAAAGAGGGCAGCCATCTTGGCCCCGGAAAACAGTAGCTAGGATAAAGCTCCCATCTAAATGGTGGCAGCCTTTCCCCGTTTTAAACTGCACTCCTCTAATTCCCATTTACCAGATTTGCTCCCCCAAACTGGCTCTCCCCTTGTGAGCTGTTTTTTTTTGGGGGGTGGGTTGGGAAACGTTTATCCAATCACAGAGTGGGGATGCCCGGTCGTCAAAGAGAATTAGGAGCAAACATTTCTTCAACTCCCCCGCTGGAAGGAAACATATGGACCCCTGACCAGGGTTAACTAGTGCAAATTAGGGATCAGGGACTGTTTAAGGTCCCTGCACCCCATCCCTAGGCTGGGATCTTTGGGTGTGGGGAACTGAGTCAAAGATGGGGTGTAAGGTGCTATTCTGGAGGAAAAGTAGGTGGGGATACCCCAAAGCCCACCAAGGGAGTAGGATGGTTCCCCAAAAACCACCTGGAGTGAATGGTGAGGAAACGACACTGGGGAAGATGGAGGTAAAGGTAAGGATGGGAGGTCATGTGCAAATCTTGGGCTTAGCCACCCATCCAACCCCCATCACTTTTCTGGCTATTTGGTCTAGTCTGGGAGAAACCATCAGGAAGCAAAAACAAAACAAAAAAAAAAAAAAAGGGAGAAAGTAGATTCCCTTCCCCATCCCATATGGAGCTCCTCCCCACTGACCCCCAAATCTGATTTAGCCCAGAAGAGGCCATAGGTAGAGGCAGGAAGAGGTGCGATCTGCTCACCTCTTTGCCTTGGAAGAATCTGGAGCTCACTGGATTTGGGGGTCAAGATAGGGCCAAGATTCATGCTGCCCTGGGCTGGGAAAGTACTCAGCCGTGGAACAGACGGGTAGCCCTCCCGGCAACACCTCCTTGACCTGAATCGGAAGAGGCCATCTCCAGAGTAGGAGAGCGAGGAGCAATATGGAAGACCCAAAGGCATGGGAGGCCAGGAAGGCATGGCATCGTCACGTGAAGAAGACAGGGACACAGAAACCCACCCCTGGAGAGAATGGAACCAGAAGCCATGCTCCCAGATGGGCAGGGGTCAGGTATCACAATGGTCTGGTCCAGGCCCTGGGCCACAAAGAATGGAATGTGCTAGGAAGCGTCTAGGCAGGGGCTTAGAGAAAGCTTCAGAATGAGGGGAGGTCACTAGGTGAGAGAGATGGTTCCCCCCCCCCCCCGGGTTTACCAATCAGGAGGGTGGGTTAGACATTCAGAGCTGGTGGGGGCCGTGAGTAGAGAGATTCATGTAAGTATATTGCTCAGTTGCCCCGAGGGCTGGAGAAAGGATGGGAGCTGGCCCTGCCCCTCACGGAGGCCATTCCCTGGAGGAGAACTGAGAGGGGAACCACCCAAGATCCCTTCCCAGGAGATGGGAAAACTACAATCTCACACAAAGCAGCCTGACCCCTGAGCTCCAGGGGCCCCCAAGTCCCTGCACAAGAGTGTGGAGGGGCTCCCAAGGGGCAGGGAAGCCAGGGAGCTGGTAGTGGCAGGGGGTTCAGGGAGGGTGGCATCTGGTGAAAGGGGGGAGGTGGGCCCAGAGCTCACCCCACATCTCCCTTCTGGGTTCTCTCAAGTCCTGCCCTTTCCCCTTCTCCCTTAGGGGGGACAGGTGGGGGAAGGGTCGGGGGAGGTGGGGTTGGGGGAGTAGGGGGCGCGGCTTGAGGATTGACTGCGTAGCCAAAGACCCCCGGAAGGAAGGGAAGGGCCCCCCCACCCTTCTCATCAGGTAGGACCATGTTAAGAGCAACCGGGAGAGCAGCCAGGTTGCTAAAGTTGTAAGGGTAGGCGGCAAGGAGCTGAGGGCCATATACGAGCGGGTAGGGTTCTGGATAGAAGGTGACTTTGGCAGCCCCCATCCCCTCCACGCGGTCCCCCTCCCCAGCGCCCACCGGCCCCTCACTGCCAGCTTTGCCCCTCCCGCCGCCAGGTTCCCTGCCGCTCCCGATCAGAGCTAGGGGAAATTCCTGCACCGGCGGATAGGCATAGGTGCCCCCTCCCGCCACAAGCGGGGGCTCCTCACCCCCCGAGATGACAGGGTCCTGCAGAGAGGCGGCCTCGGGCGCTCTCTCCGCGGCAGCCGCGGCGCTCCCGCCCCCCGCCTCCCCGCTGGACGAGGACACCTGCATCTCTTGGGGGGCCTCCTCCTTGACATCCGCGGCTCTGGCGCCAGCGCTGCCCTTGGAGTAGGCGATGACGGGCGTAGGGGTGCCCCCGGGCCGCTCGGCCGCGTGCCTCTGCCCGTGGCGGCTCAGGGCGGCCGCCGTCTTGCACACCTTGGCGCAGTGCGGGCAAGCGAAGCGGCTGGAGGGCCTGCGGCCGCCGCGGGCCCCATGCGCGCTGCCGCCGTGCGCCTCCTGGTGCTTGCGCAGCTTCCGCACGGTGGCGAAGGTCTGGGCGCAGTCCCCGCAGCGGTGCCTCCGCTCGGCCCGGGCGCGCCCCGCGGGGCCCTCGGCGGCCGCCGCGTCCTCCCAGCTCCTGCGCTCCGGCTTCTGCCTCCAGCGCGGCGGTCGGCGGCCTCGGGGCAGCGCGCCGCCCCCGCCGCTGCCCGCGCCCGCCGCCCCGGCCTTGCGCTTGGGCTTGTAGGAGTAGTAGGGCCGCCAGAGCTGGTCCTCCCCGCCGGCCCGCGATTCCTCGTCGTCGTCGTCGTCGTCGTCGTCGTCCTCGTCGTCGTCGTCGTCCTCGCTCTCCTCCACCTCCTCCCCGCTCAGCTCCCCGGGGCGCAGGTCAGTCTCTGAGATGCGGCGCTTGACAATGGCCTCCTCACCGATGCGCACAGTGATCTGACACAGTGGAGGTGCGGCCTGGAGCTGAGAGGGGCCCCGGCCAGGCCCCGCAGGGGGACCCCCACCCCCGCCAATCCCGCCGGCTGGCTTGGCCGTGTAGGTCAGAGTCCTTCCAGCCCGTGGGTTGCGGCCCTTGGCCTCCTCCGTGGCGGTGGCCGGGCCCGCGGCGGTGGCCGGGCTGCCCGCGGTGGTGGGGCTGCTCGGCGTGGCTGCAGGTTGGGGGGGAGGCGGTGGGTACTCACGTTTTTTGGGGGGCCTCGGGGGTGCAGTGTAAGTGATGACCGAGGCGGCTTGGGCTCCCCCTGCGGTGGCCGGCCCCCCCCCTGCTCCACCACTGCTGCTGCGCCCATGAACAATGACCGAGGGAGCAGGGTGGGCAAATGCTATGACGGAGGGCGGGGGGCCGGGCTGCGGGGCGGGAGGGGGCCCGGGCGGGGGGCTGGCAGGCATGGCTACCGGGGCCGGTGTGTTGAGGCTTGGAGAGAGGGGGGCGTCGGGGGCGGCCTGGCTATAGGTCTTGTAGGGCCGCTTGGCAGCCCGCATGGGAAGCAGGCGGTACAGCTTGAGGGTATTAAGCTTGGGCTTGTAGCCTCCATTGGGTGTCTTCTCACTGGCTAAGAGCCCGGGGCTAATGCCGTGGAAGGCTCGCTGGTGGGTCTTCAGGTTATAATAAGTGACAAAGGTCTCCCAGCAGAAGATGCACTGGTACCTGGGCCGGGACAGCAGGGAACAGGACGGGGAGAGAGACATGGGAGTCAGGGGGCCCCGAAGCCAGGTCTCAGCTGCCCTAATCCTACGACTCCCCCACCTGGGTGCTTGCCCTCATTTCATACCACTGGTCCCATCGGGCCAGCCTCTCCAGAGGTACAGCCCTAGCTCGGTGACCCCACCAGCTGTGAGGTGCTGGGCCCCAGGGGGGTCTGTCTGCGAACCGGGAATAATCATGCGCCTGGCCTAACCCCCGGAGCCTTCTCTGAAGCCCCGCTGACGGATGGGGGGTGTCTCATGAGCAAGGACAGGTGGGGGGAAGACACCTTACAACTCCCCGTGGTCCTGCCTGCTCCCTCCACCATCTCCTCCTACGGAGGCAGCTTCCTCTTTCCTGGCTGGGGGACCTTCCCCAGCGCACCAGCCCGGACCCCCAGACACCCAGAGGTGCCAGTGAGCATCGGGGGTAGAGAGAGCCCAGGCTGGAGGGAGGTGGCTGCACCCACGGGGAGGAGCTGGTGACCAGGGGTGAGGGGGTGACCAGTCAGGATTCCCACCACTTACTGGGTCCGGCTCGCACAGTAGTCTGCGGCCAGGGCCCCATCCCCACAGCCCCCCACCCTCCCACACCCCACCGCGCCTGGCCGCCTGGCCGGTGGCTCACCTGCGCTCCCCAGTGTGCCACACCTCGTGCTTGGTCCGGTACTCCGCCAGCGCGAACACCTTCTCGCAGTAGCGACACGGGTACTTCCTGCGCCACGAGTGCACGTTGCTGTGCCGCTTCAGGCTGGACAGCGTCACGTAGGAGCGCTCGCAGGCGGCGCACACGTACAGCACGTGGCCCCCCACCACCTTCACCACGTGCTCCGGGCCGCCGCGGAAGCCCACTGGCGTCGGCAGGGCCGAGGCATCCACGCCGGCGGGACCGCTGGGGGCTGAGCCCCCGGAGGCCAGCCCCGCAGTACCCCGGGTGCCGGCCCCACGGCGGCACTGCGCCTCATGGGTCTGCAGCCGTTTGGGATGGATGAAGCTTTTCCCGCAGCGCGGGCAGGGGAGGGGCCGACGGGACAGGGGGGCCTGCGAGTCAGAGGCCTGGGCCTCAGCCCGGTCCCCCTCCCACTCCCCGGCAGGCCGCGGCCCTGGCCCAAAACTGTCATCTTCGGGCTGTGAGGTGGCCATGGGTGCTGGGGCAGGAGGTACCCAGGCATCGCCTCCCTCCCCCAGGCCCTGCAGGCGGGAGATGCCCAGACGCCGCCCCAGAGCTCCGATCTCTGCCACCGCTGCCCCGTCCCCTCCGCCGCCAGGTAGAGCAAGCCGGGCACTATAGATGAAGTTGAGGACATCAGAGAAGGCAGCTGCGGGGACCCCTGGCAGCTCCAGGACCCGGGGTGGGGAGGAAGTGGGGGGTGAGGCCGGAGGGGGAGAAGAGGAGGAAGAAGAAGAAGAGGAGGAGGAAGAAGAAGAGGAGGAGGAGGAGGAAGAGGAGGAGGAGGCAGCTGTGGTGGTGGCCGGGTTAGGGGCAGAGCCCCCAGTAACTGGTGGGAGAGGGAGTGGAGCTGAAGCAAGCAGGGCCTCTCTGAAGAAAGGACTGGAAGCAGCCAGGACACTGCGGTGAGCAGGGAACTTGGTGTCTCCAGCTATGAGGGTGACGTCACAGAAGAGGCCTCGGAGCCGCTGCTCATTGAGCTGACGCAGGACAGCGGGGGCATGCGACGGGTCCGTCACCTCCGCTGGAGGGGGCATGGCGCCAGCCTGGACAGGGGAGAAGAGGCCCGAGGAGGACGTCAGAGGCCCAGGGGGAGGTGGAGAGGGCCTCTGACACCAGGGAGATGACTTGGGAGGGCAGGGGGCGGGGATCTGTTGGTCAGAGACTGAAGAAAGTGACAAACTTCCGGCCGCAGAAGGCAGGGGTTGACCTTAGCCACGCTCACCTGGCCAGCATCGAGCCCTGGCACACCAAACACCCGGGGCTGGAGGAGGCCAGGGCTGGCTCAGGTCAAGATGAAGGTCAACAGGTCAAAGGCCCCAAAGTCGCAGACCGGAGGCATCAGCAGTGGTCACCTCTCTCCCTCCGGGAAGAGGATGCTGCCCCGCACACGACTACTGACCACTTCGCCGGGCTCCACAGCCTCGGAAAACTGCCCTGTGTCCAGTCCCCCCTCTTCCCCGGGCTGTGGGCCCTCACACCGCCTCACCTGAGGGCACAGCCAACATGGAGCAGAGCGGGGGAGGCTCAGCGAGTCCCTTCTGCGGGGCCTCTTCCTTCTGGGGAGACACAAACCATGCCCTCAGGAGCGGAGCTGGCACGGAAGGGACCCCGGGGGGAGGGGGTGGCGTAGGATGTGGGGTCAAGGACGGACGCCCCGGCTGCTGGGCTGAACCCTCCCAGGGGGGCCCGTCCGGTTCTGGGTTGCCGCCTCTGGCCCGAGCTAGAGGTCACACTCTTCAGTGGGCAGTCCTGTTCTGCCGGCCTGAGAAGCACCAGCACAAGACAATCTGCACGTTTCGATTCACCTCCACGCGACGCAGCAGCGTAGCGCAGTCCCATAGGTCCAGGGAAGCCTCTTGGATCGCTCTCAAGTCCCTTTGGCCCAATCTTCCGGGGCTCAAAGAAAATCAAAGATTTGCATGTTGTCTTTCATTATAATCACCTCATTTGCATATCAAAACAGATTTCCTAGAGCTTTTTTATTGGGCCCAACTGCCAGACAGTGGATCTAGCAGAGGACCTGCACGCAGGCACGCACTAACGCACGCCCACACCCACACCCACACACACAAGCACACCTCAGCCCCGTGTATCCTGGAGGAGCTTTCTGGTGCCTGGGGTCCAGCAGGGACCACAGACTAAGACATACATACGCCAGCTTGTTCCCATCTCTGGAGGGCACTGGAAAGGCCACCAGAGCCAGCATGAAGCAGCTTGGGTCCCTCTCCTTACTCTGAACGCTGGTGGCTTTGGGATTTTGGCTTAAAAAGGAGGAAGGGAAACACAATCTCTGAGCTCAGCTCTTGCTAGAGGGCCCTCCGAAAGGAACAGCTGGCGAGCCCAATGTGAGCTGTGGCAGTCACTGCACAGAAAACCCCGCACAGCCACTTCCCCGGTGGTGGGCACCCTCGGGACTCCGGGGTCTCATTTCTCATCGGAAGATGTGGGTTCTAGGGCCATACAGTTGCACACAGCTGGGAGTAACGGGGGCCTGCTGAGCACAGGCCCCTCTCGTCTACCGTCCAGGAAACCCCAGAACCCTCTCCTTCCCCATGCCCTGGGCCACATGTGCCCTCTGAGCTACCGTGCAGCGGGAGTTCCTCATAAATCCCCCCTTTCCACCAAAACCCCTCTATTAGTCATACCATCTGGGCCACAAGGCCTCCCTGCCACAACCCATGTCATGTTCCCGAAAAGATGGCTCTGATTCCTCTCCTGGAGCAGGAGGAAGGTGGTAAAGAGGGTGCTGTTCAAAAACTCCAACACCCCAAGTGTGAGGCACACACCAACATGGGTCAGGTGCTCCCCCAAGCTCCCCCAAGATCGCAGGTGGGCCAGGAATCCTACAGAAGCTGCCCCGCGTGCAGGCCTGTGTCCAGCTTTGGGGATAGAGTGAGGAAAGAGGGAGAGGGTTCCCCCCTTCCTGGGCCACTGGGACCCCCAAGAGCTAAGTGCTTCACTCGCAAGACCCTCTGCTCCTCATCACTACTCTAAAGGGAGTGACTCGGCTTCCCCATCGTAGAGGTTTTAAGTCATCTCCACTCCCAACATGGGGCTCCAACTCACAACCCTGAGGTCAAGAGTCGCGCGCTCCACTGACTGAGCCGGCCAGGTGCCCCAGCTTCCCATTTTAAACGGACAGCCTGGGGGGCTCAGTCGGTTGGGCGTCCGCCTTCGGTTCAGGTCATGATCCCAGGGTCCTGGGATCGAGCCCCGCATTGGGCTCCCAGCTCAGCAGAGAGCCTGCTTCTCCCTCTGCCTCTGCCTGCTGCTCCCCTGCTTGTGCTCACTCTCTCATGTGCTCTCATTAATAAATAAAATATTTTTAAAAAAGGGGGGGGGGACAGCCTGAAGCTAGAGATGCCGGGTAGCTGGCCCAAGAATGCATGACCAGCGAGTAGCCTGGCTGGGATCTGCTATGGGGAAGTCTGGCTAGGAAGCTTGTTTTCTTCACTGGAACTGTGTTCACCAGGAAGGAGGACAGGTTTCTAGCTGATATTATGACCCTGTAGGAAATAGGTGTATTTTGTCTGCATCCCTATTCCTGAAACAGTGCTCCTAAAATTCTTATAATTTCCCAAGTGACAGAGGGGCTAGGAGCAGCTTTTGTGCTAATATCTGGTCTTTGACCCTGGTCCCTGACACAGAACTCCTAAATCCTCTGGAATTTCCTGGGTGACAGGAGCATCTTTTGTTCTCAGTGAGGTGACCTGGGTGGTCTCCCGGAGAGTTTCAGGGTGAGGGCAGTTCACCCCCAAGACCTAGCCATGTTTAGAAGCTTGGGGTTTTCAGCTCACTGCCATCCTCCGTGGAGGGGCCAGGGGCCGGGGACCGAGTTCATAACTGACCATGCTTACATGCTGAAGCCTCCACCACGGGGTTTGGAGAGCCTCTGGGTCAGTGGCCGCATTCACCTGCCAGGAGGGCGGTGTACCCTAACTGGCAGAGACAGGAGGGCCTGAACTCAGGACCTTTCCAGACTTCAGCATTTGTAGCTTGATATTTGGCTACAATATTATCATGCAATTTTCATGCAGTAAACCAGTCAACCCAAGTAAGCATCTCCCCCAGTTCTACCGGCCATTCTAGCAAATTCTTGAAGCTGAAGAGAGGGTCATGGGGAACCCCGACGTAGAACTGGCCGGCCAGAAGTATGGGAGGCCCAGACTCATGGCTTACATCTGGAGTGGGCCGGCTCAGGGGACTGAGTCCTTCATCTGCGGGATCGTACTATACCTCTAGGGAGACAGTGTCAGAATTGAGTCGAATTGTGGGACCCCCAGCTGGCGTCCAAGAATTGGCCCATGTGCAAAAACCCCCCACGTTTGTTCTCAGAAGTAGAGAAGTAGTTCTCTAGTAGAGAACCAGTGGTGTTTCGTTTGTTTGTTTGTTTAACAGCAGTCGCTATTAACCTATTTACCTGCCCATCTAGTACCTTTTGTGAAAATCAGAGGAAGGGAAAAAAATTCGAAGAGGGACCCTTTCCTCCAGAGGAGGTAGCAGGCCTGCACGAGGGCGCACAGTGGAGGCTCACCTCCAGCCCTGCACTCCCCCCACCCCCAGTCGGCCAGGCCTGCCCACGTGCTCAGGCACGTGGCCTTGGCACCTACTGCCCCATGGCTGGGTACTGACAGCTAAGGTACCTGCACGAGGCCTGTCAGGGCTCCTGAGAACCACGGAGGTCCGAATCCCTCCCGGCCCTTAGAGATCCCCCAAAAACATCCTCATCATGGTCCCTGTAGCTGTCATTTAGGAAAATCCTCGTGTGACGAGCACAGTGCAAAGCATTTTATTTGCATCGACTCATGTC
Organism: Mustela lutreola; assembly: GCF_030435805.1. Lineage (NCBI taxonomy): Eukaryota > Metazoa > Chordata > Mammalia > Carnivora > Mustelidae > Mustela > Mustela lutreola. Next base: position 58,965,608 of record NC_081304.1, on the reverse strand, counting down.
AACACTCAACAGGACTCCGGACAGCCACAGTGCGGTCTGTCATTGACCCCACTGTACAGATGAGTAAACGGAGGCTTGTAGTGTGCCAAACTCCTCACCGGAAAGGGGAGAGGATGCAGTGGTGGGGCCATCTGACACCCCCACCCCATCTCCCTGCTAACCAAGCCGGGGTCGGGACCCAGCTCGCCAGAGATCAACTGCCCATCGCTGACAACTACCCTACGGGGTTTTATGGGAGGTGAAGACAGGAGTTTTGTGAGCCTGGGCAAGTTCCCTAACCTCTCCCTCTCTCTCAGGTTCTTTGTCTGTAAGGTGGAATAATGCGTCGTTCGCTTCGGAGGGCTGTCTATAGAGATCAAGCGAGCTCCTGACGGGGAGTACCTAGTACAGTACTTGGTACTCGGTTAAGTGCTCAGCAATCGCTATAGCTCTTATTATTATCTTGGAACTCAGTCCCGGAAAGTAGTGGGGGGATGTGGTAAAGAAGAGGAGGCAGAAATCAAGCTCAGGGCAGGTTGGTGGCTCTGTGGTTTTTTGTTTTTTATTTGTTTTCACGGTTTCCCCGTTCTTGACTGGCTATGTGACCTGAGAGGTGTGACGGAGGGGGTGCTCTGAGCGCCTCCTGCTGTTCCCTCTGCCTGAAATGTTCTTCCTCGGATAGCCCCACGCCTCGCTGCCCCACCTCCTTGAAGCCTTGTCCCAAGTCCCCTTCTCCAGGAGGCCTTCCTGGCTGCCCACACCTCCCTACACTTCCTAGCCCTCTCCTCTCCTTCCCTCCTTGGCACTTAGTGAAATACTGCTCGTTTCTCTCTGGAACGTAAGCTCCGAGGGAGGGAGGTGTCCCCTACTTGCTCACTGCTGTCACTGCGGCTGAGACCGGGGCCCGTGTGTAATGGGAGAATTCAAAAACATTTGGGGGAATGAATGGATCTGTCTTTTTCAAAGTCGTCCCAGGGTCTGTCTGCCCTCCGGGAGGACGCCAGCCTCAGTGCAGACCGACCAGCCAGCAGCTGGAGAGCAGGAGGACGACACCACCACGATCGGGGCACGTACACTTTGCCCGATATGCTCCCAGGGTTTTTGCGTGGATTGTCGCACCGCACGATTTCCTCTAAGGTTGGTATTTATATCATCCCAATTTTACAGATCCGAAAACTGAGACTCGTGGGGCGCGGGGGGGTGGGAAGGCCCAGCTGAAGGTCATGAAGCACACGAGCACCAGAGTCAAAATCCAGACCCGGGCTCGTGTGAACTCGGACACGAGCTCTTTCCCCTCTGCCAGCCCACCAGATCCTGCTCTGAAGGGCCTACGGGCGGCCAGCGGGTGACAGACATCACCACTAAGGTCTCACGTGCTAAGCCCTAACTGTGTCACATCTGACTCCGCCCTTTCCTTGGCTCCCCGTGTCCAGCCCTCTCCAGCCTGGGTCGGACCGCCGCCAGGCTGGGGAATGGCTCTGGAAGCCTTCCCTTCCACCCACCTCTGGCCCCAGGACTAGCTCAGGCCCAAGGTTACTCCCCTGCCTCCAGGCCTACCTCCTGGCATCCAGCCCTCCTCTTGCTAAGGGTCCCTGTCCCCAGCCGGCTCAGGCCCTATGGACCCTGGGCTCGGAAACCTTCACTGGCCCCCACTCACTCGGGGGTAAAATTCAGACGGCTCAGCCAGCCATTCAAGGGTCCAGTTCCAATCTTCCTCTCCAATCCTGCCTTGTGTTAAGACTCCCCTCAGGCGGGGCGCCTGGGTGGCTCAGTGGTTTAAGCCGCTGCCTTCAGCTCAGGTCATGATCTCAGGGTCCTGGGATCGGGTCTCTGCTCGGCGGGGAGCCTGCTTCCCTCTCTCTCTCTCTGCCTGCCTCTCCATCTACTTGTGATCTCTCTCTGTCAAATAAATAAATAAAATATTAAAAAAAAAAAAAAAAGACTCCCTTCAGGCACCCAGGGTACTCTCCCACCTAACATGGCCCCTGGCTCCCCATCTTTGCCTGCACTGGCTTTCCTGCCAGAGACGAAACCTCTCTCAACCTCTTCCCGAAGCCCACCAAAATGTAATTCAAATGTCACTTCCATCATGGCCCTCCCTGACCCATAGGCCAAGACAGTCTCTCCTGTGCCTAGCTCATCAACATGGGGTACCCCTGTGGCCAGCACTCAGCACCCAACTGTAGGTCCTCACTGCCTGGGCTGGGACCCCCCACATCACTGTCAAAACATGCTGGTCTTCTAAGCTGGCCTAGTACAGGTGCTAGGTTCTTCAGAAACGGGGGAGAAGTGTGTGTGTGGGGGGTGGCGCACAGAGAGGCCCGCAGAAAGCTTCATTCAGAAAGGCAGCAGAGAATGGCCTGAAAGAGCACAGAATCTAGAGCTTTCTCTCTTACCAGCAAGGTGGCTTTGAGCAAATGACTTAACTTCTCTGGGTTCAGCTGTCTTCATTGGAAAAAGGGAGATGATTCGAACACCTCCTTCCACGGGGTGTTGCAAAGAGTACATGAATGAAGACGTGGAAAAGCACGGAGAGCAGGGCCCGGGACACTGTGCATGCTCGATCCGAGTTCACTGCCACTGCTATGGGCCCGGCCCTGAGAAGGGGGGCTGGCACGGGCAGAGCCCCCAGACTGGAGCTGCCGTCCAGGCACTTTCCCATGTGCCACTTATGTCCCCATCAGAAGACCAGGGCAGGGATCGAGTCCCATTTTACTTATGAGGAACCGAGGCTCCCTCAAGGCCAGAACTCTTCACATCTAGTCCAGACCCCCCTCCCCTCCAGCAGGCCATAATGGACCTGCTGTGTCTGCCTCCCACAGCGGCCAGCGGACCCCCACTCCCATGGCACCAAAGGGCCTGGCCCCAGTGCCCTCCTCACTCACTCCCTGCGCAGTACGTAAGCACCCCCCCCCCCCAGCCAGGCCAGGCGCAGCACACACACCTCTCACTCCTACACACACACACACACACACACACACAGGTGAGGAAAACCTGTTCTGAGCAATCTGCCTCGTGAGTGAATTCCATTCCCAGACCCCTCCACAGGGGCAGGAGCTGCCCCGTGTGCGTCACAGAAGAGCAGGAAAAGCAGAGGTGGGGGGGGGGTGGTAGAGAGGAGGGTGAAGCCAGAGGAGAGGACTGAAAACTTCGTGTTTCTTTTTTCCATGTCAGTGACAAGAGTCACACCCGGCCTTTACGTAAACACGGCCAAGAAGCCACCCGGGGCCAAGCTTAGTTTCCTTGCCACAGCCAGGCCTCTCCTCCCGGTGACCCTGACACGGACCCCGCACAAAGACCGGCCGGGCCACCCCAACAACACCCAGGCCTCCCGCCCGCTGCCCTTGCTCTGTCCCATATTTATCTCGCTCCCTCCTTCATAACAGATCCCCACAGCAGCCCCACACGGCCGCTCAGCCACACGGAAGGCAGGCACGCACACACGGCTCGCGCCTGATCTCCTGGGGCTGAGGCCCACATTGCCCTTGTCACGCCACCTCCCTCCCCACAAGTGTTTTCTGACCGGCTCGCCTCCCAGCCCCACAGCACAGACAGGCTCCCACAAACAACGTCACAAAAGAATCCCATAGAGAATGTTACAGACACACAACCTTGCCCTCGCCTGGCTGCCCACAATCCCATAAACACAACCTGTACGTTTCCCCAGCCCGGGGTCCACGGCCCCACAAGTACCTAGACATACCCTGGGGCCTTCTCACTTGCCACCCAGATCCTGGGGACCTGAGTTCTAGACCTGCTTCCCCCCACCGTGCAACTCACTCAACACGCAGATCCACAAACCCTGCGGGCGGGCCATCCTCGCCAACACAGGGCCACACCTCAGCAGGGCACAGAAAGGGGACCCGGACATGACACCTTCTGACCCAGAGGTACACAACAGCCCCCTCCAGACAGGCACATACCCGCCGCCCGCAGGTGCCCTCCACAGCACATACCCTAACCACGCCAGCTGCGCAGAAAACAACAGTTCATAAATAGTTCATTTGTGCAAGAAAACACATGCCAGCAGCAAACATACATAAAACCACACATCTGACAAAACTCCGCATGGATTGTGCGCTGCTTTCCTATGCGGACCTGTCACGCAGAGCCACAGGGCCACCTCTTGTAATTCTGCCCCACACCCCTGGACACCCCTCCACCAGGCTCTCTGTCCCCGTGGCTCAGGCAGGGCCCTACCCGGACCCCTGGCCGCCGGACCAGCAAACGGTGGCGCCCGGGGAGAGGTTTACCTTGCCCCACAACACAGCAGGAGACACACAATCTCCGGGACTCACAGTCACAACCCTGCCCCGACGGCACAGCGGCTCCGGGGCCCCTGCTCGCCCTGCGCACCCCGCACACCCCAACTCCGGGGCGCTGGGCGGCCCACCCCTCCCCCTCTCTGCCTGGCTCCTACGCCATCGCCCTCCCAGCAGCTTGCAGCGCCGGCCCGGGCTCACACCCGCCCCACCCCACCCCCAACCTGCCCCACGGAGGGGTGGGGGGCGCCAGGCTGCAGAATTAACCCTTCGGGAGGGGAGGGAGCGCGACCCCCTCCCCGGCCCTGGGCGATCGCGCCCCCCGGCCGTCGCCGGGTCGGACGCCGCACCGGGGCCCCCTTAGTCGCCCCCCAGCGCCGCGCGCGCCTGGAGGCGGGGCCAGACTCAGCCCCCGACCCCTGAGCCCCCAGGTCAACCCCAGAGGGGAGCGGTCGCGGCGCGGGGCGCGGCTCGGGCCCCCGCGGCGCCGGGCAGGCGGGGAGGGGGCCCGGCTGTTGGCTCCGGTCCGCCCTGGCCCTGCCCGGTTCGCCTCGGGGCCCACCTGACTGCGATGGCGCCGCGTCCGCCAGGCCCGGCTCATCCCCGTGGCCGCCCCCGGCCGCTCCGGTTTCGCCCGCCTCCAGCTCCGGCTCCGGCTCCGGCTCCGGCCCCCCCAGCGCCCGGCCCCGGCCCGGCCCCGCCGCCGCCGCCGCCGCCGCCGCCGCTGACATCATCGGCTCCCCCCGCCCCGGTCCTACCCCCACCCCCACCCCCGGAAACAGTACCCCCCCAGCGCCGCCGCCGCCGAGAGGAGGCCGGCGCAGCGCAGCCGACACCGACGCAGGGCTCCCGGCTCAGGCTCCGGGGAGAGCGCGCCCGACGGCCTCGGCCGGGACGGATCCCGGGACAGAAACGGCGCCGCGCCGGGCCGCCGGACGGGTGGACCCCAAGCGGGCGCGGGTCTGGCCGCGGCACCCCCGCGGGCCCTTACGACCACCCACGCCCTGGCAAAGGGACGCCCCCCCACCCTCCCCCCCCCCCGCGCCCTGCACGCCCTTCACTCGGCGGGGCCCAGCGCCCAGGGCACGCACACCCTCTCCGCACACACACACAACATGGCAGGCTCGCGATCCGGCCCAATGGGACCCACAGACCCAGGTTCAGCACACTCACGGGGCCGGCCCTGGACGCACGCACTTGCCCACCCCCCTCCCCAGAAAGGCACAGAGCCCCCCATCAGGCTGCAGTCCAGACAGGCCCCAGCCCAACAGAAGTGACTACCGGTGCAGATGAACATGCAGCTCGAATTTTGTCCCCACCGGCAGAAACCTCCACATCTATACACTCATGCATAAATGCAGAGGCCTTGGTGTGCGCCTCCTGGGACACCACCAACAACACACCAGGTGTGAGCACACAGAACAAACACGCATTCCTGAAACTTCAGAGGGACAGTCCCAGAGACTCCTCCCTGGCCTTTAAAAATTCGGAGCTGCGGAGACCCTGGAGCCAGCCCTCAGAGCTCCTTCCGCAAAACCTTTCTGAAACAAGGTGAGACATACATAAACAAAGTTACATAAAGCCAAAGAAGTCTCATCACAGGGCTACTCAGAAGGAGAGAAAGAAAAAAAAAAAAGGGAATGAGACAATCTTGGGAGTCAGACAGACATCCAGCCAGCCGGGTTGGAAACAATGAGAAACTAGGCCCACCCCCACCTCAGGAAGGTTCCAGGGAAGAACCTCCCCCCCCTTCAGGAAGGTTCCAGGGAAGAACCCCACTCCCACTCCAGCCAGGTCACAAGGGCTGGAGCTCCGAAGGGCCCAGGGTCCCTGAGCCAGGAGTAGAGGAGGAAGTCCAAGGAAAGATGGTGAGTGTGGGGGTCAGGGAGGCATGGCCCCCTTCCCAGAGCTCCTGGCTGCTCCCTTTTGTCTCTTCCCCTCTAACTTTCCCAGCTGTCCTGGAGACACCCACAAATGAAACTCACAATGGTGTACCCAGGCATCCACGGAACCTGTGACATCATACCAATGCCCAGCATCTGAGGCTGCCTTCCCGTCCCCAAACCAACAGAGCCCCCCAGGTCCTTTTTCTTCTCCTGCGAACAGCCTACCCAGAGAAACACAATACTCCGAGACCGCTTACCCCTTGCTTCCTGCTTTAGAGGCCCCAGGCCTGTACTGTACCCCCTCATCCAGTTTCGGGCCCTTTCTAGCTCCTGAGGGTTCTCAGCAAGACAGCCCGACCCCACTACTGTCCCGTGAGGTCCCAGACCCCACCCTGGCATTCACCCCACCCCCTGCTCCCCGGGGCCACGGCTGCCCTAATGCCCCAGCTCCTTTCTCCCCCACAGGCTGGCAATCACCCTTACTTCAACCTGCCCGACTTCACCCAGCCATCGCCGCCCTCCACTCCGGCCAGCCTCCCCCCGCACCAGCGCTGCCGGCCCTCCGATGCCACCAAGGGCCTGCTCGTGGCCCTGCTGGGTGGGGGCCTGCCTGCTGGCTTTGTGGGCCCCTTCTCCCGCATGGCTTACCAGGCCTCTCACTTACCCTCGCTGGAGCTGCTCATCTGTCGCTGTCTCTTTCACCTCCCCATTGCGCTGCTACTGAAAGTGCGTGGTGACCCCCTGTTGGGACCTCCCGATGTCCGGGGCCGGGCCTGCCTCCATGCCCTGCTCAACGTCCTCAGCATTGGGTGCGCCTACAGCGCGGTTCAGGTGGTGCCTGCTGGCAATGCAGCCACGGTCCGTAAGGGCTCATCCACCGTCTGCTCTGCCCTCCTCGCCCTCTGCCTCGAGAGCCAGGGTCTCAGCGGCTACGACTGGTGTGGTCTGTTGGGCAGCACCCTGGGACTCATCATCATTGTGGGACCTGGACTAGGGACGCTGCAGGAGGGGACCACGGGCCTCTACACCGCCCTGGGCTACGTGCTTGCATTCCTGGGCGGCCTGGCACTGTCGCTGGGGCTCCTGGTCTATCGTTCCCTGGACTTCCCCTCTTGCCTGCCGACAGTGGCCTTCCTGTTTGGCTTGGTGGGGCTAGTGGGCTCGGTGCCAGGCCTCTTCATACTGCAGACCCCTGTGCTGCCCAGTGATCCTCTGAGTTGGAGCTGTGTGGGGGCCGTGGGGATCCTCGCCCTGGTCTCCTTTGTGTGCGTGAGCTATGCAGTCACGAAAGCCCACCCCGCCCTGGTGTGTGCCGTCCTGCATTCCGAGGTGGTGGTGGCCTTGATGCTGCAGTATTACGTGCTCTATGAGACCGTGGCGCCTTCTGACATCATGGGGGCAGGGGTGGTGTTGGGCAGCATCGCCATCATCACCGCCCAGAACCTCAGCTGTGAGAGGGAGGGGCAGGTGGAGGAGTGAGATCCAACCCAAGAGCCTGGGGGTTGGGGGGGCAGGGGGAAATAGAAGGAGGAGAGACTGGAATACAAACATGGGAGAAGCAGCGACCAGAAAAGAGCTAATACTGGAGAGGGACACCCCTTGGAGTCAAGGGTGGAGAGGGGCTCTGCCTAGATCTGGAACAAGCGTGGGGACCAAAACATGTGATGTCTAGGCTGGGGCTCGGGGATCAGGGCATAACTACAGGGCAAGTGAGGTCAGAGGAGCCAACGGAGGGGCTGAGAGGCAGGCCCGCCATGAGCCATGGGGAGGATTTTTCCCTCAGCAGCAGAGAGAAGAAAGAGCATTGGGGCTGGAGTGTTTGGGGGTGTTTTCAGGCAAAGGGACAGAGCAAGCAGCTGGGGTCAGGGAGTGTGCCTCCCCAGCCCCCACAAGACACGGTTTCCTTCCCTCATGGTTATGCCTCCTCCCCCGGGGTGGGGTGTGACGTGACACTGACATCAAACAAGGATCACTCTGAATGTGGCTGTGCAGTTGGTGTCATCTCTGCTTTGGAAGGAGAGTGAAAGTCCTACTGCGCTCTCATTGGAGAATCCCTTGGGATCCCTGCCCCCCCCCCGCCCCCGCCAATCTGGTTTCTGAAATATTCTGGAAGGGGATAGGATTTCCTAACGTTCAGACGCCTTGACCCTGAATACCCCAGGACTTCTGTGTCCCGCCCCGTGGTTAATCTGCTTTTCCTGGATTGTCGCGGTCCCATGATCTCTCCCGGACAGTGGCCAGCCTCCTTCAGGAGAAGGCCCCCTGAGCGGCTCGGGCCGGGGGCTCCCGGGCCAGAGTTCCGTATTGCACTCCTTGGGAGGCCAGGAGGTACCCACCCGTCCCAGGAGGCCGCTCGACAAATACCAGCTACTTCCGGACAAGCGATTGGCCTCGCCATCTTGATCGGTTCATGCATATTCAGCGTGGCTACTGCATATTCATGAGCAAGGACGGCCCCCGGCGCTCCACACCCTCCCCCTCCCGGAACCCTCTTGGGAGGATCCGACCGGCCCCGCCTCCTTCATTACCGATTCGCAGAACAGACCATTTTCCAGCGGAGGGAAGGGGGGTAAATATTCATGGGAGACTTTTGCTGAGGACGAAAGCACGGTCCAACCTAGAATAAAAGCGGCCTGTATTCCACCTCGGTTCTTTAAACTTAAATCTCAGGGCGGGAGGGAGCAGAACGGGCAGGCGGCGGGGTAAAACACGTTCCCCTCGCCCGCGTCCCTTCTAAAGGTTGCCCAACCAGGGAGCCGGGGAGGGCCGACCAACGACTCGGGCGCGCGCTCCGTGCAGGCCGGCGCAGTCGACCCCGTAGCGCAAGGGAGGGCGGGAAAGGAAGGGGCGGGGATGTAGGGGCGAGTCTATAAAGGGCGTCATTCAGCCAGTTCGCTCCTCAGAAGCGCCGAGAGCGCGGCCGGGACGGTTGGAGAAGAAGGCGGCTCCCGGAAGGGGGAGAGACAAACTGCCGTAACCTCTGCCGTTCAGGAGCCCGGTTACTTATTTATTCGTTACCCTTTTTCTTCTTCCTCCCCCCCGAAACCTTTTCCTTCCCCCCCTTTCTTTTTTTCCCTTTTTGGGAGACGAAAAATCTCCGGAAAGGGGGAGGAGAGCTCCTTTCGCTCCTTTTTCACTTCCCCGCCTCCTTCCCTCCCCCACCTCTCCCTCCTCCGGCTTTTTCCTCCCAACTCGGGGAGGTCCTTCCCGGCGGCCGCCCCGACGGGGTCTGAGCACCTAGGCGGAGGCGGCGCAGGGTTTTTGTAGAGAGGTTTGCGCCTGCGCAGCGCGCCGGCCTCCGCGATGCACGGGGGCGGCCCCCCCTCCGGGGACAGCGCATGCCCGCTGCGCACCATCAAGCGAGTGCAATTCGGAGTCCTCAGTCCGGATGAACTGGTAAGCGGTGGTGCCCTCTTACTCCCTGCCGCGGCGCGGGCGGGGCCCGACGGTGGCCGCCAGGGGGACGGGCCGCCAGAGCCGAGTGTCGCGAGGGTGTGAGCGAGCTCGGCGCTGGGTCCGGGATGGGGGCCGGGACGCAGCCGCTGGCGGGGGGCAGATCGGGTCCCCGACGCCGAACGACGGTTGATCATCCCGGGGCTGGGGTGGCGGGGCGCTGAGCAAGTTCGGATGCGAAGCTGGACCCCACATCTTTGTTCCCCCGCCCCCTTCCACACTATTCACTGGACGCCCGCTGTGTGATAGATGCGACAGATACTGAGGTCGTGAAGCCGGAGGAGACGCAGGAGGACCCTGCCTTCCACTGGCAGTGTCCGTGGGAGGGGGCGGCCGACAGTCAACATACAAATAAAGGAGCAAACCAGACAGCTGAGTTCTTGTCTAGTGCTTTGGATGGAGGGAAGGGGAGTTACCGAGGAGTGAGGCTTCTGTGGGCCGGGTGATGTCAGGGTGCGGGAAGCCCCCTCTGGGGAGGTGGTGCTTCCTGGATGAAGAGGAGGCAGCCAGTTCTCTGGGCCACAGATCCCAGACCGACAGCTTGTCAGACGGAGGAGACAGCAGGTGCAAAGGGCCCGGGGGAGCCATGAACTTGGTGTGTCCCAGGGGCGGGAAGAAGTGCCAGTGCGACTGGGGTTTAGAAGGGTGAGGAGAGTTAGTAAAACGGGCTGGAGAGACATGAGGATGGGCATGCCTGGTGGGATGTTGTAAGTCATAGTAAGGAACCTGAGTTTAATTTCATTTTGAAGAGGAAGCCTTTGGAGAATTGTAAGCCGGAGAGTGACCTCAAGTTTACATTCAGAACAAAACTAGGAGTGCTTTGGTTGCCCTCTGAAAAGCTGATTGTGGGGGAGGGCTAAGGAGGGGGGTGGGAGAGATCAGGGCGGAGGGGGTTTGGGGGGAGAGCTGCTGGTGACTCGGACTCCTTTGTGGAGTGAGCTGGCGGGAGCCAGGTGTCTGGGGAGAATGGCCGCGTTTGTGGATGGAGACCTTTTTGCTGGAGGACAAGGCATAGCTGCTTGAGAGTTAGGAGTTAGAGCCTCCTGAGCTCACATCATACCAAACCATAAATTCCAGATGCAGTTAAGCTTTAACTCCAAAAAGCAAAACTGCAGAGCTCCAGCGCAGTAGAGAAGGCTTGTGGGGGCTGATTCCAGGGGCAGAACCCCTTCGTGGTAATGAATGAATGAATTAGCGGTAAATTTTGAGTGCCTGTCATGTGGCCAGGCACTGAGCGAAGCATTTTTTCTTTTAAGATTTTAAGTAATCTCTGCACCATAACAAGGGCCCAAACTCACAACGCAGAGATCAGGAGTCACATGCCCCTCCGACGGAGCCAGTCAGAAGCCCCAGCATTTTGTATACAAGGAAGAACAGGGCATGTTTCACTGTGTAAAAATAAGAGCCACTTGTCTTTTTCAGGGGCACCATGGACACCTAAGAGACAGTTTGGGAAACGATATTTGCACTGTGGTAGTCAAGGTTTGGTTTCTTGATACACAGGGACCACGTACAAATCAGTAGGAAAAGCACACACCTACACAAACAAATAAAGGATACAAATCAGCAGCTCCCAGAAGTTACAAATGGCCAATAAAAAGATACTAATAAAGACATGCAAATTAAAGTTTTTTCCTTTATCTGATCTTTTCTCTGCTGGCCAGTATTGGGAAGTAGGCATGCTTACATATGGTTGGTAGCAGGATAAACTGTTAACAGCGTTTTTAGGGGACAGTCTGACAGTTCTGTCCATCGTTTGATGTTTGTTCTTTGGTCCAGCATTACCACTTCTAAATTTTGTCCTTAAAGATAAAGCTCTGAATTTCTCTTCTCAAGCATGCCCTTCCCTGGGTCTTGCCTGGTTTAGCAAGCACACAGTGGCCATACCATTTCCCTGCTAACTCAGGCCAGACACCTGAAAGGCATCTTTGCTACTTCTCCTCACAACTTCCCCTTGGTCCGTCTGTCAGTCTGTCAGCTTTGCCTTTCAAACCTGCCTGGAATCTGGCCATTTATGACCATCTCCATCTGGACCACCTTGTCCCAGCCCACCATCCTCTTTCCCATGAGCTCTGCAGTAGCCCTACCCCTTTTCTGTTCCTTCCGCTGTTCTCAGAGCTGCTAGAGAGCTCTTTTTTTATCGTGTCTCCCCCGCACGGAATCCTCTGAGAGGATCCACACTGCTTACTCGGAGCTGTAGTGAGGTCCTGGCTAATCTGGCCCCGCCTGCCTCTCCAGCCCATTACCAACCAGACTCCTCTTTGGGTCTTTAAGCACAAGGACCTGCCTGTTCTTCCAACACCACGAGTTCAGTTCTGCCTCAAGGGCTTTATTACTCCCTGTTCCTGCTGCTTAGCACAGTATTGCCCAGACCTACCCAGGCTTACTCCTTTCTGTCCTGTCATTAGCACGACTGTCCTGAGCACCCTGTTTAAATAGCATCCCCCCTGCATCCTGTAACTCCTGGTCTTAATTTTAAGTAATCTCTACACCGTGTTGGGTTCCAATTTACAACCCCAGAATCAAGAGTTGCATGCTTCTGGCGCCTGGGTGGCTCCATCGTTAAGCCTCTGTCTTCAGCTCAGGTCATGGTCCCAGGGTCCTGGGATCCGTCCCGCATCAGGCTCCTGCTCAGCAGGAAATCTGCTTCTCCCTCTCCCACTCCCCCTGCTTGTGTTCCCTCTCTCGCTCTCTCTGTCAAATAAATTAAAAATCTTAAAAAAAAAAAAAAAGTTGCGTGCTCTTCTGCCCGAGCCCATGGGGAGACCTCTGACACCAGTCTTGACTTTATTTTACTGTGTAGTTTGGCATTGTCTGAGAGGATCTGTTTTTCTGTTTCTTGCTCTCTCAGGAGAATATAAATTTCACGAGGGACCCCGTGCTCGCCTTTGTAATTTCAGGATTTCAAAGTGTGCCTGGTACATAATCATGGTGTAATGAGAATGAGTTAAATTAGTGAGTGAAGGAAGTAATCGGAAAGGACACAAAGAAATGTGTAGAAGGGTTTTCATTACAACATTGTTTGGATATGATACTGCTTGAAATTATAAATTGTCTCCATATTTACCGATAGGAGTTCTGTGGAGTTACCTCGGGGTGTGCTCTTAGACTAGAACAGATCTTCCCAACAGGCTAAGTCCCCTGTTCCCAGACCGTGCTGTGCTCCCGCAGCAGGCTGTTGGCTCAGTGAGAGATTGTAAGTTTTCAAGAGAAGTACAAGGTGAGCTACAGTCCGCCGTCCTGGGAACTGGGAGTTTCTGATAGTCTCCTTTCGACATTAGGTGGCGCCAAACCCCTTTCGGTGACGTCATTATCGCGGGGAAGCTGGGTCTTTAGCCGTTCCCAAACTCAGGCCAAAAAAATCAGGGTGGTGCTGTCCTCTGGGATTCCAAGATCTGCCAGGTTGTACCCGGCCCGACAGGTGTCAGAGTGTCATTGTGGTTATTTGGGAAATAAAAGCAATATTTCTTTAACATTGAAATCTCTATTTACAGGTGTTTTTGTAGATGGCTACAAAGTGGTAGGGGACATAGGTATTTGTTAAGTCGTCTGGGCCTGGACCCTGGAAGTGCTGGGAAAGTTGCTGACGCACTTGAGCCCCCAAGGGCGCTGTGAACCAAAGTTCAGGGATCTGAGAAGGAAGTTACCAGGATGCAGAGTGAGGCCGTGTTCTTGGAAGAGTGAGAACGTGTCTGCATTTTATAAACCCCATGGCTGACTGTTCACAAAACAGAGGCCGCCTCTGGTGGGGGCACAGGGTAGGGGGGCTTTAATTTCTCCCTGTGGTGTTCGCAGCTGGGACAGTGCTCCTGTGTCTGAGGGAAGAGTAGATCGCTCCGCTGGGCGTAGGAGGGTTGGTAAGGGGCCTCTTGTGGAACAGGCGGTGTTTAAGAGTCGTGCGTTCTAGAAGTCATGGGGAAGGTGTATGTCAAGTCCTGAGGGCTCTTGGAATTCACTGCGAGACAGAGCTGTGGCCTCTGCCGTTATGTGGTTTGGATGTTGCGGAGTCCTGAGGTGGAGGCAGCCCTGGAGGGTCCTGTGCTCAGGCTCTCTGCAGAGCTGCTAGGAAGTCAGCAGAGCAGGGAGCCAGCCACGCTGGAAGAAGTTGGCTCCTGTTCGTTACAGCAATTGTCTACTGTGAATAGCACCAGATTATTTATTTATGCCCCAGTTTATTCCAAGAAGAATTTAGAACATACTATACCCTTCTAGATGTGCCCTATGTTGGTGGACCAGAAGCTTATTCTTGTCTTCAAGTTATTTATAATCCCGGGGTGCGGGTGCCTGGGGGTCTCAGTCGCTTAAGCGACTGCCTTCGGCTCAGGTCATGTTCCTAGGGTTGTGGGATTAAGTCCCTCATTGGGCTTCTTGTTCAGAAGGGAGCCTGCTTCAACCTCTGCCTGCTGCTCCCCCTGCCTGCACCATCTCTCTCTCTCTCTCTTTCTCAAACAGATAAATAAATCTTTAAAAAAGGGGGGGGGGAGGACTGGGTGGCTCAGTGGTTTAAAGCCTCTGCCTTCGGCTCAGGTCATGATCCCAGGGTCCTGGGATCGAGCCACGTATCGGGCTCTCTGCTCAGCAGGGAGCCTGCTTCCCCCTCTCTCTCTCTGCCTGCCTCTCTGTCTGTCAAATAAATAAATAAAATCTTAAAAAAATAAAAAGGGATTAAGGGTGGGATTTCCTGCACACTGTACAAGTGTTTACCGGCGCAGTGCTAGGTGCTGACAGAAAGCAAAGGAAACCTGATCCTTGCCCTCGAGGGTTGCAGTCCAGTGGGAGAGTCAGATGAGTAAATAGGAACAGATGTTGGGGCCCTGAGCCCTGCTGGCATGTGGGGTGGGACGGACTCCATCCCAGGACCTGGTTGTGCCCTGCACCAGAGGCAGACCCTTATCTGAGCCACGCCGGGTGCCCTTAAGATTTTATTCTTCAGTAATCTCTATGTCCACCGTGGGGCTTGGACTCAGGACTCCAAAGTCAAGTCACATGCTCCACCCCTGAGCCAGCCAGGTGCCCCTTAAGAGAAAGAATATTTGCTGGGGATCTGCGACAGACATCTGTCCTGCGGCCTTGGGCAGCTCCTGGGAGCAGCCACCCCTCAGAACGCTAAATAACCCTTGTCAGACGACACCGGGCGCCTGACCCCTCTCACATAGGTAGCGAGAAGAAGGGTTGGGGGCTAACGTGGTTTGTATATAATCCGAAGTGACAGTTTGTTACCTTGTGGTAGGGAGAGAGTCCAGAACCTTCCAAGACAGCTCCTGGCCCCATCTTGATGCTTGGAAGCAGAAGAATCCTTAGCAGGTGGGTGGCTTGGTGGGCACAGCAGTCCGTCTTTTCTCCAGGCTCTCTGAAGGCACTTCCAGCAGCCGGGGGCCCTGGCAGTTGAGATCAGTGTAACAGACAGTCACCAGGAGCCGTGAGACCCAGGAGGACTGGGAGATGCTGGTACTCTCCAGGGAGGCAGCGGTGGGGGGTTAGAGAAGTGCAGAGGCGCTCATTTCTGTCCTGCTGTCCTGCCGAGCTCTCGGATGTCATGCCGAGCGCAGGAGGGTGTGAAGACTGGATTTCCTTGTAGAAGGCGCCCCAGCTGTGGGGGTGGGTGGAGAGAGGCAGGCTGGCCGCCTTTGATGCCAACCCACAGGAAGGCCCAGCCTGAGGCAGTGGCTGGAGGCTCTGAGGCTGGTGGGAGGTGCAGACAGCCGGGCCAGGTGCTGGGGCAAGATCAGATCAGGGCGGGTGTTTTCCTGAGCGCCTGCCTTGTCCTGGGCTTAAGCAGGTCCAAGACATTACTTGGTCCCGCGTGACAGAGCCGGGAGGCGGACCAGAGGCCTCCAGCTCCAGCCCACGCCCGGGTAACCAGTCTGTCTGTTAGAGCCTGGGAGAGCGAGGAGGGAGTGCAAGTGCCGGAGAGGGAGAAGCAGAGCCCCTGCTGAGGAGGGAGCCCAGTCGCGGGGCTCCATCCCAGGACCTGCAGATGATGACCTGAGCTGAAGGCAGACGCTCAACTGACTGAGTCCCCCAGGCGCCCCTTGATTCAGTAAATAGTTTGATATATGAATCTGGAGTTTAGGAGAAAGGGGAGGCGGAGATCCGGGCGTTACCGGGGTAGAGGGAGCGCTGGGGATGGCAGGCCCGCTGCCTCGAGGGTGTGGATGAGCTGAAACCTGGGGGCAGAGCGGAGTTTGAGGGACAGTGGGAAGCAGAGGAGCCGGGGAAGGAGATGAAGGTGGAAGGGCGGCAGGGGCTCCCATGCAGGCGGTCCCTGTGTCTTAGGCAAATGAGCTCTGAGTGGGACGGTGTGCGGGGCAGGGGGCCGCTCCTCAGTCTGTTGGGCCTGCTTTCAGGGCTGCGGCGGTGGCGGTGGCGGGGGCATGGATCACTACTGTGGGCCAGCAGGGGCTCCCTTCCCTTTGCCGCCCCCCACCAATCAACCCCCACCCCCATGATGCCGTGGAAACAATGCACAGCGATCCTGGCTCTGCCGCTTTCTAGCTGCCTGTCCTTCAACCTCTGGTGTCGTCATCTGTGAATGCGGACAGTGATGCGTGTTTTACCAGTTAGCTGTGCAGACCAGACGAGTCCCCTAGTGCTGCGCTGGTCCCCAGAAGGCGAGTCCCAGGGAGGCAAGCATGGTGTCGGCGCCGCAGCTCGGAGTAGCAGGACGGTTGTGTATTGGGCGGACAGGGTTGGGTTTGAGTCCTGGCCCCCGGAGGTGGAGGCATTGGACAAGTCAGTTGATGCAGCCTCAGCCTCCTCCTGTGTGAGCGACAGGACCTCATTCCCAGAAGGTGAGCCGATCAGCGTAGAGAAACAAGCTGCGCAGAGGGCGGTTGGCCCGGCACGAGGGGGATATGCAGGTCGAAGCTTTTCTTAAGTTTAAGTTTGTATCTTTGGAAGTTTAGTAGGTCAGACCCAGCTAATGTCAAAGTCCTTGGCTTTCAGTGTGCGAGAACTAAGGCTTCCTCAGCCTACCTCTTGGCCAGACCTGCTTCTGAGCCCCTCTGTCACCTGCTCCAGTCCCAGCCTCCCTCTCCCAAGGGGTCCCTCAAGTCAGATGCCCCGGGGCACCCTTCTGCTCCAGCACCTGCCTCCCCCATCTCATCCCAGGATCTCCAGCTGAGCAAGGATGGGGTCGGGCTGCTGGGGCCTCGGGAAGGAGGTGATGAGGACAGGGGCGAGCAGTGGCGGGCTTCAGGAGCTGAAGCTAAGGGCCAGTCGTGTCTTGGCAGGCTGCAGCACTGTCCCCTGCCAGGGACCGGATTCAGGGCTTGATTTCAGCTTTGGGGAAGAAGAAGCAAGGCATTGATTTTTTTTTTTTTTTTTAAACTCCTCCTTGAAACAACTTACTTCTTTTGGGGGGTAAATCCTATGGATGTCAGTGATCTGGCATTGAACCAGAGGGGTGTGTGGGGTTTGAGGCAGGGAGATTGGCAGCTTATATGGAGGCCAGGGTTGGCTGCACACAAGTCCTTAGCACCCTCGCCCACCCGGACAGAGACCAGGACCCCCGATACTCGGCGCTGGAACCCCCAGAGGAGCGGACCCACTCATGCACCCTCCTTCTTTGAGGCCTTTGTATGCGAAGGCTGGAAACCAGGAATCCTATTTAGTTGTCACTGTTTTTTGTTGGTTTTTTTTTTTTTTCTGTAGAAACGAATGTCTGTGACAGAGGGCGGTATCAAATACCCCGAGACCACAGAGGGAGGCCGCCCCAAGCTTGGGGGGCTGATGGACCCGAGGCAGGGGGTGATCGAGCGGACCGGCCGCTGCCAGACCTGTGCGGGTGAGTGCTGGGGGCTGGCGGGGGGTCCCCATGGGACGGCGGGAAGCTTGGGTCCTTGACCACCAGGCCCAGGGGCGGGGACCCCTGGGGACCTCTGAGGTGCCAGCCAGGATGAGGGTCTGAGGTGTGTGTCCCCGCAGGAAACATGACGGAGTGTCCTGGCCACTTTGGCCACATCGAGCTGGCCAAGCCCGTATTCCACGTGGGCTTCCTGGTGAAGACGATGAAAGTGTTGCGCTGCGTCTGCTTCTTCTGCTCCAAGCTGCTCGTGGACTCCGTGAGTGGAGTTGGGCCCTGGCCTGGAGGAGGGGTAGCTCCGTGAGGGGACCGAGGCGCAGCCCGGCTGACCCTCCTCTGCTCTGTCCCCAGAACAACCCAAAGATCAAGGACATCTTGGCCAAGTCCAAGGGGCAGCCCAAGAAGCGGCTGACGCACGTGTATGACCTGTGCAAGGGCAAGAACATCTGCGAGGGTGGTGAGGAGATGGACAACAAGTTCGGGGTGGAGCAGCCGGAGGGCGACGAGGATCTGACCAAAGAGAAGGTAGCGGCCGGCGAGATCACCAGGGTGGGGGGCAGGCTGGCGGAGGGCCGGTGAGGTCTCGGCGCTCACGGCCCCTCTGTCCCTGACAGGGCCATGGTGGCTGCGGGCGGTACCAGCCCCGGATCCGGCGCTCGGGCCTGGAGCTATACGCGGAGTGGAAGCACGTCAATGAGGACTCCCAGGAGAAGAAGATCCTGCTGAGTCCTGAGCGAGTGCATGAGATCTTCAAGCGCATCTCAGATGAGGAGTGCTTCGTGCTGGGCATGGAGCCCCGCTATGCGCGGCCCGAGTGGATGATCGTCACCGTGCTGCCTGTGCCCCCGCTGTCCGTGCGGCCCGCCGTGGTGATGCAGGGTTCTGCCCGCAACCAGGTCAGTGGCTCCCGGACTGCGCCTCTCTGTGGGGTGGCCGGCCCCAGTGGCGGGAGACCCTGGGTTGGGGGCAGGCACGGGCAAGAGCCCTGGGGTGGAGTGCGGGGGCCCAGGTGACGGAGCCACCTGACGGCCCTGTGCGTTGGCATGAGGCCCATGGTGTGGCTGGAGGTCATGGCGGTGCTTCCGTGTGCGGGTCGGTGACTGTGCAGACCTCTGGCCACAGGACGACCTGACGCACAAGCTGGCGGACATCGTGAAGATCAACAACCAGCTGCGGCGCAACGAGCAGAACGGCGCGGCAGCGCACGTCATCGCTGAGGACGTGAAGCTCCTGCAGTTCCACGTGGCCACCATGGTGGACAACGAGCTGCCTGGCCTGCCCCGCGTGAGTCCCTGCACCGCCCACCCTGCAACCGAGTGGGAGGCGGCATGAGGGTGTCCGGGCTGACCGCGCGGTGCGCCCACCCCATCTCCTCACAGGCCATGCAGAAGTCGGGGCGCCCCCTCAAGTCCTTGAAGCAGCGGCTGAAGGGCAAGGAAGGCCGGGTCCGAGGGAACCTCATGGGCAAGCGCGTGGACTTCTCAGCGCGCACCGTCATCACCCCCGACCCCAACCTCTCCATCGACCAGGTGGGCGTGCCTCGCTCCATCGCTGCCAACATGACCTTCGCAGAGATTGTCACGCCCTTCAACATCGACAGGTGGGCTTGGCCTCCAGCTGGGATGGGGCAGAGGGGCGTGGCCAGGGGGACACATGTGGGGAGCTGGGAGCCCGGAGCAGAGAGCGCTTTCACTGGGGTGCGGGCGGCAACAGGGCTTCGGAGAGCTCTGTGCTCAGCGCACCTCTGCTCTCTGTAGACTCCAGGAGCTGGTACGCAGGGGGAACAGCCAGTACCCGGGGGCCAAGTACATTATTCGGGACAATGGCGACCGTATCGACCTGCGTTTCCACCCGAAGCCCAGTGACCTTCACTTGCAGACCGGCTACAAGGCACGTGGCAGAGCGGGGGCCTCTGAGGCTGTCCTGTTCCTTAGGGTTCAGGCCTGGGGTGTCTCTAAAAGACCCCTGCTGTCCTCAGCAATCTGCGGTGGCTAGGGCGGGGAGTGCGCTGGCCCGAGTGTGGTGCCCTGGGTGTATATGGCCGGGCCAGGGAGGCGCGGAGCAGAAGGCTCCAAGTGCAGAGTGTCTGGGTATCCGCCACCACCACCCCCGCCCCGGCACCAGAGATCCTTGAGGCTGGGCAGTGTTGTCCTTTGTTCAGTGGCGTCCGGCCCAGAGGGCTCGTCACTGTGTGTTCCACATGAAATTGCGCCCTTCCATCTTCTCTTTCCAGCTGCAGAGCATTTCTGGCCCACGGCCTCTTGCTTGTCGCAAGCCCCCTCCTCTGAGCCTCCGCTTGCCTCCCTAGGTGGAGCGGCACATGTGCGATGGAGACATCGTCATCTTCAACCGCCAGCCGACTTTGCACAAAATGTCCATGATGGGGCATCGGGTCCGCATCCTCCCCTGGTCTACTTTCCGCTTAAATCTGAGGTCCGTCCCCTGGCCGTGGGCGGCGGGTGGGGCCGAGCGGCTGCCTGACATTTCCCTGCGGCAGTTCCGAGCCTGCTTCTCTCGGTCACTGCAGTGTGACGACTCCTTACAACGCTGACTTTGACGGGGACGAGATGAACTTGCACCTGCCCCAGTCCCTGGAGACGCGGGCGGAGATCCAGGAGCTGGCCATGGTGCCACGCATGATCGTCACCCCCCAGAGCAATCGGCCGGTCATGGGCATCGTGCAGGACACGCTCACGGCCGTGCGCAAATTCACCAAGAGAGACGTCTTTCTGGAACGGGTGCGTGCTCCTGTGGAAGGGGCCCGGCTCGGACGGGCGCTGTGACCGGGGTGGTGAGGGGACATTAGGGAGAAAGAGCTGGGACGTGTGCGTTGACCTGCCCCACACCAACCTCTGTGCCCGGCGGGGGAGGGGAGGCAGTTAGGACGGTCAGGGGCCAGAAACGGTTTATGGCTTTAATGCCCAATTCAGCTTTTTATTTTGGTTTTTTTCCCATTTAATTTTTTTCTTAAATATTTTATTTATTTATTTGACAGACACAGATCACAAGTAGGCAGAGAGGCGGGCAGAGAGAGAGGAGGAAGCAGGCTCCCTGCTGAGCTGAGAGCCCGATGCGGGACTCGATCCCAGGACCCTGAGATCATGACCTGAGCTGAAGGCAGCGGCTTTAACCCACTGAGCCACCCAGGCGCCCCCCATTTAATTTTTTAAGATGTGTAATTTCAGGTACTGTTAGAAAGCAAAGGGGAAGGGAAACACATGATCTAATTATAGTTTTGTTTTTTATTTTTATTTTTTTAAGATTTTATTTATTTATTTGATAGATAGAGATCACAAGTAGGCAGAGAGGCAGGCAGAGAGAGAGGAGGAAGCAGGCTCCCCGCTGAGTGGAGAGCCCGATGCAGGGCTCGATCCCACGACCCTGAGATCATGACCTGAGCCAAAGGCAGCGGCTTAATCCACTGAGCCACCCAGGCGCCCTATTTCTTTCTTTTTTGTTTGATTTTTTCTCTCTCTCTTTAAGATTTTATTTATTTATTTAACAGAGATCACAAGTAGGCAGAGAAGCAGACAGAGTCAGAGAGGGAAGCAGGCTCCCTGCTCAGCAGGGAGCCTGGTGTTGGGCTCAATCTCAGGACCCTGAGATCGTGACCTGAGCCAAAGGCAGAGGCTTCACCCACTGAGCCCCCCAGGCATCCCGGTTGTTTCATAATTATTAGAAGTAGTTTATTTTTATTGTTCAAGAGAAGAGGGACGCAGAGTCTCATGGTCATAATTAATATGTCATGAAAAGTTTGGGAAACCCTCTCCCTGGCGTCTGCCTCCCCAGTCCGCTCTCACCCGTGGGTTCACTACCTTCCCCAGCGCGGCCCCGGGGCTGAAAGCTACCGTTGCTTGTCCTGGTGCAGGGGGAGGTGATGAACCTGCTGATGTTTCTGTCCACGTGGGACGGGAAGGTGCCGCAGCCAGCCATACTGAAGCCACGGCCCTTGTGGACGGGCAAACAGATCTTCTCCCTCATCATCCCTGGCCACATCAACTGTATCCGCACCCACAGTACCCATCCAGACGACGAGGACAGCGGTCCTTACAAGCACATCTCTCCCGGGGACACCAAGGTAGGATCCGGCCTCCGCCTGGGTGGGGGCAGGATTTGGACAGGGGCACCACCGCGGGGGGTCTCAAGTGGGGTGCTTTGTGCGCAGGTGGTGGTGGAGAACGGGGAGCTGATCATGGGCATCCTGTGTAAGAAGTCTCTGGGCACGTCGGCCGGCTCTCTGGTGCACATCTCTTACCTGGAGATGGGCCATGACGTCACTCGCCTTTTCTACTCCAACATTCAGACCGTCATCAACAACTGGCTGCTGATCGAGGGTGAGCGAAGAGCTCCAGTGAGCCCGCTCCTGGAGTCCGAGTCCCTCTTCTTCCCGTTCTTCTGTCCTTCGCTTTCCTGCTTGGATTTGGGGTCCCGCCGCCAAGGGTCTTGGCTGTGATTCCATTCCAGGTTTTGGGGGCGAGTGTAAGGAGGGTATTGGTGATGCCGCTCCATATTCCTAGGTCACACCATTGGCATTGGGGACTCCATTGCCGACTCCAAGACCTACCAGGACATCCAAAACACTATTAAGAAGGCCAAGCAAGATGTGATAGAGGTAAGTAGGAAGGCCGGCCGAGACCCAGTGACAGTCACTCCGACACGTGAAGGGGACGTCGGCGACAGCCGGGTAGGTATGCGGGGAGGGGGAGCAGAGCGGACGCCGAGCCCTGCCACCTCCCTCGCACCCAGGTCATCGAGAAAGCTCATAACAACGAGCTGGAGCCCACCCCGGGGAACACCCTGCGGCAGACCTTCGAGAACCAGGTGAACCGCATTCTCAATGACGCCCGAGACAAGACCGGCTCCTCTGCCCAGAAGTCCCTGTCTGAGTACAACAACTTCAAGTCTATGGTCGTGTCTGGGGCCAAAGGTTCCAAGATCAATATCTCCCAGGTGGGGAGCCTTGGCCTTCCCAATGCGGGCCGCGGGGGAGGTGTGATGGGTCGGCGTGCTAGGAACGTGGGCTCTTCAAGCAGAGGGAGTCAGGGGCATCCCCCGTCTTTCCCCAGGTCATTGCCGTCGTCGGACAGCAGAACGTGGAAGGGAAACGGATCCCGTTTGGGTTCAAGCACAGGACCTTGCCTCACTTCATCAAGGACGACTACGGGCCCGAGAGCCGCGGCTTCGTGGAGAACTCTTACCTGGCAGGCCTTACGCCCACCGAGTTCTTCTTCCATGCCATGGGGGGTCGCGAGGGGCTCATCGACACGGCCGTCAAGACTGCTGAGACTGGTGAGGCCTTCTGGCCCGGCTACTGCCAGGGGACCCCCGGAGTGGGTGTGGGGGAGTTCCTGGGCTGGGGATTTTGTCTCTCAAGGAAAGAGTAGCAGATGGAAGTCAGGAGCCAGGAAGGCGGCCCGTGGGACACGCACAGCCCCCCTGCAGCACTCCCTGGTGCAGGGACAGGGCCCAAGGTCTCTCACGACTTATCCCCTGGGGGCTGGTTCCTGGGGGCCCCCTCTAGGCCCTGCCTCCAGCAGGTGGTGGGCGCAGCGTTCATGGAGGGGCTGGGGGTGCCGGGGGGATGCTGTCTCTCGTGAGGGTCAGTGGGTGGAGGCGTTGGCACCCTCTGCACACGCGCCCATATCCCTCCCCCCGCGCAGGGTACATCCAGCGGCGGCTCATCAAGTCCATGGAGTCGGTGATGGTGAAGTATGACGCCACCGTGCGCAACTCCATCAACCAGGTGGTGCAGCTGCGCTACGGTGAGGACGGCCTGGCTGGCGAGAGCGTCGAGTTCCAGAACCTGGCCACCCTGAAGCCGTCGCACAAGGCTTTCGAGAAGAAGTGAGGAGGCTGTGGTGGGCGGGTCCTGGCCGTTGGGCTCTCAGCTGGCCTCCTAGGACACCCCTCCCTTCACGCAGAGATGCTGCTGGCCCAGCATGTGCCTTGCGGCCACCTGCCCTCTTAGGACCCTTTGTCCCTCCTGGTGATGGCAAGTACATGGTGGGGGCTGACCTGTGCCCAGTGGCATCCTAGTGCCCAATGGTGTCCTAGCAAGCTCAGGTGGCCTGGGGCCTAGACCTTGGATTTCTCTGCCCCGGACACTTTGCTGTGGATCCCCGTTCTGCAGGACGTGCAGCTCAGAGCCTCTCAGTGCTCCTTGCAGGGATTGGGCCTGGGCTCGCCTGCTCCTGACCCCTCCTGCTGCCCGCAGATTCCGCTTTGATTACACGAATGAGAGGGCGCTGCGGCGCACCCTGCAGGAGGACCTGGTGAAGGACGTGCTGAGCAACGCCCACATCCAGAACGAGCTGGAGCGGGAGTTCGAGCGCATGCGGGAGGACCGGGAGGTGCTCAGGGTCATCTTCCCCACCGGCGACAGCAAGGTGCGCGAGACGGGTAGGCTGGGCCGGGGCGCTGCTGGCCTTGTGTGGCTGTGCCCTGCTCGTGACACCCCCTGCCGCCCCTCTTCAGGTGGTGCTGCCCTGTAACCTGCTGCGCATGATCTGGAACGCTCAGAAAATCTTCCACATAAACCCCCGTCTGCCATCCGACCTGCACCCCATCAAGGTCGTAGAGGGTGAGTAGCGGCCTGGGGACCCCTGGGCCAGGCTGCAGGACCAGAGTGAGCCGGGCTGCGGTCTACCCTCTTTTGACCTCCGTTGGCCCCCAGGAGTCAAGGAGTTGAGCAAGAAGCTGGTGATCGTGAACGGGGACGACCCCCTGAGCCGGCAAGCACAGGAGAACGCCACGCTCCTCTTCAACATCCACCTGCGCTCCACGCTCTGCTCCCGCCGCATGGCCGAGGAGTTCCGGCTCAGTGGGGAGGCCTTCGACTGGCTGCTCGGGGAGATTGAGTCCAAGTTCAACCAAGCCATTGTAAGTGGTGGTCTCAGCCCAGCCTCGCTTTCCTCTCCTCTGACCTGTGCACTCAGCTGGGCTCTGAGCGCAGCCTGCCTTTGCCCACCAGCACCTGGGGGTGGCTCTTGGTCACTGAGGGTCTGTGCTTTGCCAAGTCCCACTTGGGGGGCTTTGTGCCCCTTCCCTGGCGGGCTGTTTCCATGACGCAGACACAGACACTGGCCCTTGGATAGATGGGTGACGACTCCAGGATGGACAGTCCTACCGGAAAGAAGCCATGTGGCTGGGATGGGAAATGGGAGGGTCGTTCTTTCTTTTCTGAAAGTGCCTGGTGTGTGCAGAATTCCGGTGTAGGTGGAGGTAAGGGACTGGGGGAGTGAGCAGGAAAGAGATTCAGACATATTGGGAGAGACCATCGCTGTCTCTAAGGGAGGTTTTTACAGGGCAGTGGGAAGATAGAAATGTCTTACAGGCTTGGCTCTGAATACATGCACGGTAATCCGGTTTTATAAATGAAATAATTAAAACGCATCAGGAAACACTATAGAACGTGATTGAAAGAAGGAAGGCTTAAGTGAGCAGAAGGACATCGGATGTTTGAGGATTACAAGATTTGTGCTGCTAAATGGCCATAATCCCCAAAGTGATCTACAGACCCAGCACTGTCTCTGTCAGAGCCCAGCTGCCTTTTTTGCAGAGATGTATAAGCTGATCCTAAAATTTATAGGGAATTGCAGAGGATTCAGAGTAGCCAGACAGTTTGGGAAAACAACAAGATTGGAGGACTCCCACTTTCCCGATTTCATATATCCCCATAGAGCTGCACATCTCAGAAACGCTCGGTGCTCACATGAGGATGTAGAGACAGATGCACGGAACTCGAGTTGACGGCTTGCAAGTTAAACTGTCACGTTTACAGTTGTTTTTTTTGTTTTGTTTTGTATTTTTTAAGATTTTATTTATTTATTTATTTATTTATTTTAAGGATTTTATTTATTTATTTGACAGAGATCACAAGTAGGCAGAGAGGCAGGCAGAGAGAGAAAGAGAGAGAGGGAAGCAGGCTTCCTGCGGAGCAGAGAGCCCGATGTGGGGCTCGATCCCAGGACCCTGAGATCATGACCTGAGCTGAAGGCAGCAGCCCAAACCACTGAGCCACCCAGGCGCCCCAAGATTTTATTTATTTATTTGACAGATAAAGACAGCAAGAGAGGGAACACAAGCAGGGGGAGTGGGAGAGGGAGAAGCAGGCTTCCCACTGAGCAGGGAGCCCAATGTGAGGCTTGATCCCAGAACCCTGGCATCATGACCTGAGCTGAAAGCAAACGCTCAACAACTGAGCCACCCAGGGGCCCCTACAGTTGTTACATTTTTGCCGAGGGTGCCAAGTCTTTGCACAGGAGAAAATAAGTCTTTTCAACAAATGATATTGGGGACCTCACTGGGTTCTTCAGTCCATTAATCCAATTCTTGGTTTCAGCTCAGGTCATGGTCTCAGGGGCTATGAGATCAAGCCCCATGTTGGGCTCTACACTCAGCTCGGGGGATGGGTGGGCTCTGCTTGGGATTCTCTTGCCTTGCCCTCCCCCATGCATGCTCCATTTCTTTCTCAAATAAATAAACTTTAAAAAGTAGTAGTGCTGGGACAGCTAGGCATACATGGGCAAAATGCTGAAGTTGGATCCTTACCTCGCGCTGTGTAGAAAAATTGCTTCAAAATACGTTGAAGATCTACGTGTAAGAGCTCAAGCTATAAAAAGTTCTAGAAGAAAACGTGGAGTAAATTTTCATGATCTTCGATTAGACAGCGGAGTCTTTGGTTGGACACCGAAAGCATCTGGCTAAAGAGCACCAAACAAGACAGATTGGGCTTTGGCCACATGAAAATCCTGTGCTTCAGAGAACACCAGCAAGAGAGTGAGAAGATGATCCAGAACAGCAGGGTAAGCTTTGCCATCATCCTGCATGAAGAATACACAAAGGATTGCTGTGAGTCAGCAGCAACAAAGAGAGCTTAAGCCTTGGATAGACACCTTCCCACAAAGAAGGTGGGAAGTAAATGCATGCGAAGAATTGGTCAGCGTCATGAGCCTCCTAGGAAACGCAGCTGCAGCCCAGTGAGCCGCCACATCGTGCCCCTCAAATTAGGACGGAAGGAGGCTCTGGGTGAAGCCATGGAGCCGTGAGAGTTTTCCTGGGCCGCTGCTGCGGGCGGTGCGGCCACTGCGGGGCCGCTGCTGCGGGCGGTGCGGCCAGTGCGGGGCCGCTGGGGGTCACGGGCCGCTGATCCTCTGAAGAGTGGACACGGGTACCGTTTGAACCAGCAGATCCACTCCTAGGAATGTACCCAAGACTGGACAGCATGTGCACAAAAACGCAGCACACAGACGATCGTGGTTCGCTCATAACAGCCACGCTGTGGAAACAGCCAGAACATCTGTCCGTGGACGGGTAAGCAGGACTGCCAGCACCGTACAGAGGAGCGTCCTGTGGTCGGAGCAGCGAGGTGCGGAGCCGGAAGACAGCGATGAGCCTCCAGTTGCCGTGTGCGCGGAGGCCATGTGCACTAGGACTCTCGTGGGAAGGTGGCTGATGGCAGTTAGAGCTGATGGCGTGTGGTCGTGACCTCAGTGAACAGAAACTTTGGGGAGCCCCCCACTTGGAGCACTGATGTGACCTGGTGTGCAGCCCGTGACTTGAGCACACTCTAGAAGTTAGGGTCTCAGGTGGCCCAGGGCCACCCCCCAGGTGTGTGGCGCGGAAGGTGAGGAGGAAGGGGCATGCGAATCCGACTCGCTGTGTCAGGTTCCTGTCCTGTCCCAGCACCCATGTCACTGTGCTGACTGCAGCTTGTCGTCCCTCGCCGGAAGGAAGGTGCTCACTTTCTGTGATGCCGGCTTTTCTTCTTCCATAGGCCCATCCTGGGGAGATGGTGGGTGCCCTGGCCGCACAGTCCCTTGGAGAACCTGCCACCCAGATGACCTTGAACACCTTTCACTACGCTGGTGTGTCTGCCAAGAACGTGACCCTGGGTGTGCCCCGTCTCAAGGAGCTCATCAACATCTCCAAGAAGCCGAAGACGCCTTCGCTCACTGTCTTCCTGCTGGGCCAGTCTGCTCGAGACGCTGAGAGGGCCAAGGTAGGGACTGGGTAGCTCGGCTTCTGGCGGGAGCAGGAGGGGGAGTGCTCTTGCTCTTGAACGCCTTCTCTCTGCAGGGAGGGCTTGCAGAAGCCTTCAGAGCCCCCTACATGTCTTATGTCCCCAATCCCTCTTGTTCCCAGGACATTCTGTGCCGTCTGGAGCATACGACACTGAGGAAGGTGACCGCCAACACAGCCATCTACTACGACCCCAACCCCCAGAGCACGGTGGTGGCAGAGGATCAGGAATGGGTGAATGTCTACTACGAGATGCCTGACTTTGACGTGGCCCGCATCTCCCCCTGGCTTTTGCGGGTGGAGCTGGACCGGAAGCACATGACCGACCGGAAGCTGACCATGGAGCAGATTGCCGAGAAGATCAATGCGGGTAAGACTACTCGGGCTCCGCATCTGTCCCGGCACCGCCTGCTGGTCCCCAGTGAGCCCCCCACTCTCCGCCTTCCATGGGCCTGCTCCGTGTTACCCTTTCTTCTAGAGGGTTCTGGGAGGGGCAGGGGAAGGTGGGAGAGCGCCATCGGGGAGAGTCCCCCGGCCACCGTCCTTCTCACGGTCCCTCCTCTGCACCAGGTTTCGGCGACGACTTGAACTGCATCTTTAATGACGACAACGCGGAGAAGCTGGTGTTGCGCATCCGGATCATGAATAGCGACGAGAACAAGATGCAAGAGGTGAGGAGACCGGGGGGGGAGGGGCACGGACGGTGCCGGGCGGCCTCTCTGGCGACCAGAGGCATGAAAGCGGCGTGGAGGCTGGCTGGGATTTCCAAAACTTATAGCAGCAAAATCATTTGAAAGTTGAGGTAGCAGCTGTGTGGCCCTGACAGGTGGCGTTGAAGCAGGGGCCTGTCCCCCTGCGAGGCTCCCGCGTGAGGGCGGAGAGCAGGGCTAGCGCATCTTGCGGAAGGCAGGTGATAGCAGGTGCCGCGGGCCCTGAGAGTGCGCCGGAGCGGTGTCTTCAGTCCTGGGCACGAACACACGCTGAACTGTGGGAGAGTAGATCCAGAGATCCGACAGGAGAGGCTGGCTGCCCACGGGAGCCCTTTGCTGCCCAGGTGGTGGTCACCGCGAGCTGGGAGGGGCCGCAGGCGCCCTCGGGACCGTTGGAGTGTGCGAGCTTCTGAAAGCCTGTCGGGAAGGCGGGTTGTGGGAGCATCAGGGGGACCACGGAGGGCAGAGTCGGGCCTGACGTGGCTCTCAGGCCTCCCCAGGGCGGCTGTGGTCTGGGGTGAGGGTGGGGAGAGAGGAGGAGGGTGGAGGGTTCCAGGCCCTGGGCCTCGCTCTCGCTGCAGGAGGAGGAAGTGGTAGACAAGATGGATGACGACGTTTTCCTGCGCTGCATCGAGTCCAACATGCTGACTGACATGACCCTGCAGGGCATCGAGCAAATCAGCAAGGTCAGCGCACCCCTCCCCGCCAGCGCCCCCCCCCCCCACCGCCCCCTCTCTGCTGCCCCTTCACCCCGCCGCTCACACTTTCCCCTGCAGGTGTACATGCACCTGCCGCAGACAGACAATAAGAAGAAGATCATCATCACAGAGGACGGGGAGTTCAAGGCCCTGCAGGAGTGGATCCTGGAGACGGACGGCGTGAGCCTGATGCGGGTGCTGAGCGAGAAGGACGTGGACCCCGTGCGCACCACGTCCAACGACATCGTGGAGATCTTCACGGTGAGCCCCCAACGTGCCACTGCCCCGCTCTCTTCCTGGGATCCTGCGTGTCCAACAGGAAGTAGCCTCCGCCTGCTCTCTGGGCGTTCACTTGCTCACGTTTGTCCAAATCTGAGCCCAGGGTTGAGTGTGGACAGCTGCGACCCGTGATTGTCCCTCTGCGGGTCCGGGTGGCAGGAGGAGCTGGAGGAGAGCAGAGCTCCTCGGTCTTGTCCCATCACTCTGACCCCCACTGCCGGCCAGGTGCTGGGCATTGAAGCCGTGCGGAAGGCTCTGGAGCGGGAGCTGTACCACGTCATCTCCTTTGACGGTTCCTACGTCAATTACCGCCACTTGGCTCTGCTGTGTGACACCATGACCTGTCGAGGCCACCTGATGGCCATCACCCGACATGGGGTCAACCGCCAGGATACCGGGCCTCTCATGAAATGCTCCTTTGAGGAAACGGTAACGATGGAGCAGGGGGTAGATGGAGAGGGGGCGGGGAGCACTGTAGGAAGACGGGGTGCACCAGAGTGACCTGGGCAGCAGCCCCTCGGAGCACGGGGTGTGGAGCTGTCTCACGGGCCCCCCGTCGGCTGGTCGTGCAGGTGGATGTGCTGATGGAGGCCGCCGCACATGGAGAAAGCGACCCCATGAAGGGGGTGTCGGAGAACATCATGCTGGGCCAGCTCGCCCCAGCTGGCACCGGATGCTTCGACCTCCTGCTCGATGCCGAGAAGTGCAAGTACGGCATGGAGATCCCCACCAACATCCCCGGCTTGGGGGCCGCCGGACGTGAGTAGCTGGACCCCCGCTGCCCAGACCTGGCGGGGGGGCAGGGGTGGGAGTGGGAATGCTGGTCTCTGGGCGTGGTGCTCAGGAGTTCCCCTGCTTCTCCACAGCCACTGGCATGTTCTTCGGCTCAGCGCCCAGCCCCATGGGAGGGATTTCTCCAGCCATGACGCCCTGGAACCAGGGTGCAACTCCGGCCTATGGAGCCTGGTCCCCCAGTGTCGGTGAGTGACCCAGCCGCAAAGAAGGGCCCCTGTCCGGGTCGTCAGGCGGGTAGGCTGTGGGGGTGAGGTGGTGCCTTACCAGGGAGCTCTGGGCACACTGCTGAGCTCCAACTCTGGTTTGAACTCCTGTTGTGCTTGGCAGGGAGTGGAATGACCCCGGGGGCAGCCGGCTTCTCCCCCAGCGCCGCCTCCGACGCCAGCGGCTTCAGCCCTGGCTACTCGCCTGCCTGGTCTCCCACGCCGGGCTCCCCAGGCTCGCCCGGCCCCTCCAGCCCGTACATCCCCTCGCCAGGTGAGCTGTCCCTGTCGGTTGGGGCCAAGTTCCTTCCTCCCCAATCCTTCCTTCGGGGTAACTTTCCATCGCTGAACTCTTGGCTTTTCCCCCCACAGGTGGTGCTATGTCTCCCAGCTACTCCCCGACATCACCCGCCTATGAGCCTCGCTCCCCTGGAGGCTATACACCTCAGAGTCCCTCTTACTCCCCTACCTCACCTTCCTACTCCCCCACCTCTCCATCCTACTCTCCAACCAGTCCCAACTACAGCCCCACGTCACCTAGCTACTCTCCGACCTCGCCCAGCTACTCCCCGACTTCGCCCAGCTACTCCCCGACTTCTCCTAGCTACTCCCCAACCTCTCCCAGCTATTCTCCAACTTCCCCAAGCTACTCTCCCACTTCTCCAAGCTACTCTCCGACCTCTCCTAGCTACTCCCCAACCTCTCCCAGCTACTCCCCCACCTCTCCCAGCTATTCCCCCACCTCTCCTAGCTACTCGCCAACGTCCCCAAGCTACTCTCCCACGTCCCCAAGCTACTCTCCCACATCCCCAAGCTACTCGCCAACATCCCCAAGCTACTCACCAACCAGCCCTAACTATTCTCCAACCAGTCCCAATTACACCCCGACGTCTCCTAGCTACAGTCCGACGTCACCAAGCTACTCCCCGACTAGTCCCAATTACACGCCCACGAGCCCTAACTACAGCCCAACCTCTCCAAGTTACTCTCCAACTTCACCCAGCTACTCCCCAACCTCGCCAAGCTATTCCCCGTCAAGCCCACGATACACACCACAGTCTCCGACCTATACCCCGAGCTCCCCCAGCTACAGCCCCAGCTCCCCCAGCTACAGCCCAACCTCGCCGAAGTACACCCCCACCAGCCCCTCGTACAGCCCCAGCTCCCCAGAGTACACCCCGACCTCTCCCAAGTACTCACCTACCAGCCCGAAGTATTCGCCCACCTCCCCCAAGTACTCACCCACTAGCCCTACCTACTCGCCCACCACCCCAAAGTACTCCCCAACATCTCCTACTTACTCGCCGACCTCTCCGGTCTATACCCCGACCTCCCCCAAGTACTCGCCCACCAGCCCTACCTACTCGCCCACCTCCCCCAAGTACTCACCCACCAGCCCCACCTACTCACCTACCTCCCCCAAAGGCTCTACCTACTCACCCACTTCCCCAGGCTACTCGCCCACCAGCCCCACCTACAGCCTCACCAGTCCGGCCATCAGCCCGGACGACAGCGATGAGGAAAACTGAGGGTGCGCGGGGCGCAGGGCAGCTCGAGCGGTGCCCTCGTGGGGCGCAGGCCCCTGGCCTGCTTCCCTTGTACATAGCGCCTGTGACAAAGTTCTTCGTTGATGTTCTGGTCCCGTTTCCGCTGGGGCTTCTTGTCTTGTTCTCCAACTGTGCTGACTCAGAACCCACTCCTGGCTCTGGTGGTCTCCTTCCTGCCCCACCCACCCCAGGCCTGTCACCACATCGAGGCTCCCTCCTTGCCTGTGGCTTGATTGGGGGGAGAGGGGATGTTAACTTCTTAGGGGTAGTTCCTGCTGTGGGTCGTTCTAGCTGATCCTCGGGAAGAACAAAGCTAAAGCTGCCTTTTGTCTGTTATTTTATTTTTTGAAGTTTAAATAAAGTTTACTAATTTTGGCCAAAAGTGCATCACACGGAGTGCGTCATTGTGGGCAGCACACCTGGGCCGCCGCCTGCCCGGGCCACTCCCTGCCACCAAGAGGCGGGCAGCCCAAGCTGACGGCTCTTCACTCTCTGAACAAGCACCTGCCACGGGCCACGTGCTGCTTTCTGCCAGCGTTACAGTCCCCCAGGGGGTGGCCCTTGCCCTCCATTAAGGCACTGCTGGACGTAACAGCTTTTTAACCTTTGATTATCGTGATTTGGAAAAGTCCAGAAAGGTCCATGTGCTGTAGAAGCGGAAGTGTCCCCATCCTCCACACCACCACCAGGAGGCACATTTTCTTCCGGTATTTATCCTGCGCGTTTCTCAAGTCCCTTCTAACCACTTTTTGTTTTGGCCTCAAAGCAACAATGAGAAGGTTCTGGGTCCTGTAATAGCTTTGAAAGTGGCTGTGAAAGGATTCAGAGATAATTTGTTACTTTTGGCCACTCCATATTTTCTTCCATTAGTTTCCTGTTAATGCGTGTATCAGCTTCCTCCATTCCCTGCTAGATATTTCTGCTTTGCTTTGGATATATATATATTTTTTTAAGATTTTATTTATCTGACAGACAAAGATCATAAGTATGCAGAGAGGCAGGCAGAGAGACGGGAAGGAAAGCAGGCTCCCTGCTGAGCAGAGAGCCTGATGCAGGGCTCAATCCCAGGACCCTGGCATCACAACCTGAGCCGAAGGAAGAGGCTTTAACCCACTGAGCCACCCAGCCTTTGGATATTTTAAATCAATTTTTTTTTTTTAATCAGAATATTTCAGAGAACAGTATAGAACGTTAAGCCCAAAATCTAATTTGATCACTGAGGGTACAGGTTATAGATGCCATTTTGCCGTATTTAACCCCAATCTTAAATTGTTTCTAAAGAAATGACTTATTCTTATAAGAAGAATATATATTTGTTATAAAAGATCCAAGCACCAAGAAAGAAAGAAACATCAAGTCTTCCCAAATCCCACCACCGAGGAGCGTGAGCACCACCATGGTGAACGGAATTCTAGGCATCTCCTGCTCGATCGCAGAGTGATAGAAAGTTAGAAATTGTTGAAGGGGAATGGGATTGCTTGAGTTTGGGCTGTGTGGATACCATGGACTGCCTTACAAACGGCCAGTATTTCT
Organism: Mustela lutreola; assembly: GCF_030435805.1. Classification (NCBI taxonomy): domain Eukaryota; kingdom Metazoa; phylum Chordata; class Mammalia; order Carnivora; family Mustelidae; genus Mustela; species Mustela lutreola. The sequence goes on along the minus strand of NC_081304.1, from coordinate 58,932,439 downwards.
CACCACTCTGGAGGCTGGGGGATCCAAGGTCAAGGCTGCTGGCTTCTTGGTTCACAGATGGCCATCTTCTCCCGAGTTGGCAGAGGGCAGAGGAGTGAGGGAGCTCTCTGGGCTCCTCTCAGGGCATTGATCCCGATCATGAGGGCTCCACCCCCATGCCCTAAGCCCCTCCCCAGGGCCCCCCCTCCAGACACTCACATTAGGGACTAGTTTCTAGCCATGGGAATTTGAGGCAGACAAACATGAAGTCCATAACGTGTGCTATGTAATAAATTTGATAATTTTTTAAGGAGAAAAAAGTGAATTCACCAATCTGCCAAATGTCATATCGCTACTTCTCCATGAGCACCATTCCTGACAGATCCCTCACCGTTAGCATACGTTATGAAAACAAAACGAGTAAAGGAAAAGCAGAATCAGACCCACAGATACTGAGAACAAAGTGATGATTGCGGGGGGAAGGGGAGGTCCAGACTTCCCCTAATGGAACGAGTAGGACCTGGGGATGAAAGGCACAGCGGAGGGATGAGAGCCAGTGGGATCCTGATGGCCTCCTGAGGGGACAGGTGGCAGCCGCATGGGGGTGAGCACAGCAGCAAGTGTCAGTCATCCACTTACTACGTCACACCTCACACCGGCATGACATTGCATGTCAACATCATAACATTTATGATAAATACATCATAAAACTATCTGCAGTTGGTAATGTTGGCTTATTTTTTTAAAACAGAAGTTCAGGGGCACCTGGGTGGCTCAGTGGGTAAAGCATTTGCCTTCAGCTCAGGTCACGATCTCAGCGTCCTTCAGAATGTTAACTTAATGTATTAGAACTTCATATTAATGAAATCATAGCGTGGGTTCTTAGTGACCTGCTGCTTTTAGTCAACATTGTTTTAGAGATTCGTCCTACTGAGGTTTTTAGCTACTCATTCTTTTTTAGTATCAGATCCATCTTCTACACTGGTCAGGTTATAGACCTCATCCTCGGGCCGCCCGGCCAGCTCGGTCAGGGGAAGCTGTGACTCCTGAGCTCAGGGTTGTGAGTTCGATCCCCACCTGGGGGTGGAGATGACTTAAATAAATAAAACATTAAAAACATTAAAAGAGAGAAATGCATACTTATTCATTACTCTTTTCCAGTATCCTGCAGAAGTTTTTATAGCTTGGGATCTCACATCTAGGTGAATTTTAATCCACTTAAAAGTGACTTGTCTTGGGCGCCTGGGTGGCTCAGTGGGTTAAGCCGCTGCCTTCGGCTCAGGTAATGATCTCAGGGTCCTGGGATCGAGTCCCGATTCGGGCTCTCTGCTCAGCAGGGAGTCTGCTTCCTCCTCTCTCTCTCTCTGCCTGCCTCTCTGCCTACTTGTGATCTCTCTCTGTCAAATAAATAAAATCTTTAAAAAAAAAAAAAGTGACTTGTCTGGTGGAAAGAAGTGGTTTCATTGTGTTCCACATAAATAATCAGTGGTCCCAGCAAAATTTGTGAAGTTACTAACTCTGATCAAATGACGTTCTTTACCAAGGCATTTTCATAGGTACTTCCAAATGTTTCTAGATTCTTCTATCCCTTGGGTCTATTTTCTCTTCCTCTGTTTTTGTTGTTGTTGTTGTTGTTGTTGTTTTTTAATTTTCTCTTTCTCTGTTACTACCACATTATTATTAAATATATATATATATATATATATATATTTTTTTTTTTTTTAAAGCGTGCACGCAAGTGAGGAGTAGGGGCAGAGGGAGAGGGAGAGAATCTTAAATAGATTCCATACCCCCACGCAGAGCCTGATGCAGGGCTCAATCTCACGACTCTGAGAGATCACGATCTGAACCAAAATCGAGAGCCAGTCACTTGAACCGACCAAGTCACCCAGCTGCCCCTCTGACCACATTATGTTTAATTGCTATGCTTTTTTGTTAGATTTCAAACATCTGGTAAAGCACCGTTCCCCCACCCTTGTTCTCCAACAATGTTTTGGGAATTTGGGACCCTTTGTTCTTCCACAAAATATTTAGGTCTAGTCCCTAATAATAACCCATCAAAGATTTGTGTTAAAGTTTCATTAAGTCCTGGGACACCTGGGTGGCTCAGTGGGTTAAAGCCTCTGCCTTCAGCTCAGGTCGTGATCCTAGGGCCCTGGGATGGAGCCCCGAGTCGGGCTCTCTACTTGGCAGGGAGCCTGCTTCCTCCTTCTCTCTCTCTGCCTGCCTCTCAGCCTACTTGTAATCTCTGTCTGTCAAATAAATAAATAAAATTAAAAAAAAAAAAAGTTTCATTAAGTCCCTTTTTTTTTTTAAAGATTGTATTTATTTGAGAGAGAGAAGAAGCACTGGGGAGAGACAGATAGAGACGCAGACTCCCCGCTGAGCAAGGAACCCAGTGCAGGGCTTGAGCTCAGGACTGAAATCATGACCTGAGCTGAAGGCAGCAGGTTAACCGACTAAGCCACCCAGTTGCCCCCTTGGCCCTCTTGGAGCTCCATCCTTGAGCCACGAGATCAGGGCTTGAGCCAAAACCAAGAATTGGATGCCCAACCCACTGAGCCACCCAGGTTTCCCTCTTGTCACTTTGAAACAATGAACTTCTGGCCTTGTTTATCTGAATTAATTGATTCTAATTAGTTAATTTCTGTTCTGGGCTATATTGTTCCCTCCCTTTCTACTTTCTTTGGACTTATTCCACTATTCTTTTCATGGCTTCACTAACGTGGACATGCTTTTTCGCTATAAACATTGATGTGTTTTAAAGAAGTTAAGAGAAAAACAAGGGTCTTTCATATTTACCTAGTGATGTGGCATTTCCTATGCCCTCTCCTTCCTGAAAGTCTGCATTTCCTCCTGGTGTCCTCCCTTCAGCCCGAACAACTTCGCTCAAAATTTCTTACAGATCCAAGCTGCAACATGTGGTCTTAGTTTTCTTTTGTCTGCAGATGTCCATTTCATTTTCATTACTCAAGGATATCCTTATTGGGTATTAGATTCTGGCGTGAGATTTTTATTTTTATTTTAGCACTTTTTTTTTTTCTTTTCTCCTATTCTTCCCCCCACCCCCAGCCTCCTTGATTTTACTGAAATGCGATCGGCGTAGAGCACAGTAGAAGTTCAAAGTGTACAATATAGTAACCTGACTTACATATATTGGGAAATGATCACCATCGTAAGTTCCTTCATCATCCGTCAGCTCACACAGATTTTTGAAATGTTTCTTTTCCCTAGTCATGAAAACTTGGAATCTACTCTTAACAACTTCCCAGTATACAGTGCAGCAGTGTTAATGGTGAGCAATGGGTCTCGGCAGGGAGCCTGCTTCCTCCTCTCTCTCTGCCTGCCTCTCTGCCTACTTGTGATCTCTGTCTGTCAAATAAATAAATAAAATCTTTTTTGAAAAAAAGAGTCGCAGATGGGGGCACTTGGGTGGCTCAGTGGGTTAAAGCCTTTGCCTTCAGCTCAGGTCATGATCCCAGGGTCCTGGGATCGAGCCCCACATCAGGCTCTCTGCTCAGCAGGGACCCTGCTTCCTCCTCTCTCTCTGCCTACTTGTGATCTCTGTGTTAAATAAATAAAATCTTAAAAAAAAAAAAAGTCGCAGGCTCTACTGACTGAGCCAGCCAGGTGCCCCTCTTTACTGATATTTTCTGGTTTTTTTTTTTTTTTTTTTTTTTAAGATTCTATTTATTTATTTATTTATTTAACACACAGAGAGAGAGAGAGAGAGAGAGAGAGAGAGAGAGAGAGAACACAAGCAGGGGGAGTAGGAGAGGGAGAAGCAGGCTTCCCACCGAGCTGGGAGCCCCATGTGGAGCTCGAAGCTGGGCTCGATCCCAGAAAGAAGTCTGGGATCGTGACCTGAGCCAAAGGCAGACGCTTAACCATTGAGCCACCCAGGTGCCCCTGATATTTTCTGTTTAATGAGACATTGTCATCATAGCTTCCTTTTACTTTTTTAAGCGTAGTTTCCTTAGGTTGCTTTGGGTTTTTTTTTTAACATGTTGGACGCTTTGACATCTTTTTCGGTGAAATCACACATCTGAGGCTCCCACACCCAGTTTCTGTTCCCTGCTTTTTATTCTCTGCGAATGGACCACATTTTGCCATTTCTTTGAAATCTTATAATATTGAAAACTGACATTTTAGGGAATATGTTAGCAAACATAATCGCCCTCCCGTCTCTCTGGCGAACTGTGTTGTTTTCTGGTGCCGGGACTCTGCGGGACTGCTTTTAGGGAATTCTGCTCCCACCCACTGCGAAGGCTTCGGTGTCAGTCCCCAGGGGGGCAGGGCTGGCAGTGCACACAATCCCCGTGGGATAACAGCAGTTTTGTTTGTTTGTTTGTTTGTTTTTTACAGATTTTATTTATTTATTTATTTGGGAGAGGAAGCGCTTGCCTGAGCGAGGCTGGGGAGGAGGCAGAGGGAGAGGCAGACACTGGGCGTGCAGGTGATGAGGGAGCAGGAGGCTGGCTGAGAACAAAGCAAAAGCTGGCACCTTGCACCCTCCCCTTCATCCGCTCCCCTCCATATGTGTAGCATTCCTCAGGCACCCCTGACTGCCATAAAATGATAAATAGTTAACTTGCTGAGATCACAATCCTGCAAGACAGGAGTCTCCCTTGATTTGCAAATGTCCTTGAGATTACAACCCAGAAGTTACCTTATCAATAGCCCAATTTCCAGGGACACAGAACTCAGTTCCTCAAGCCCTAATGTCACCCTCCCCTCCATAAAAAAAACCGAAGGAGGTGGAAGTAGAAGGAAAAGTAAATAAAGTTAAATTTCTTCTAAACCTAAATCTCATTAACAATGATGCTTGATAGCAGGAATGTAACATTCCACCAGACTTCCAATTGTCTTCACTTGATAGCAACTAAGCCTTCAATATCCTGATAGTATTCTTTGCCCCAATAGCCCTTCTGGACACCCCTTTGTCTTGTCCTCACCTACCCAACTCCTGTGTATATAACCAACCACTCCTCACAACCCGGGGCAGCCGCATCTCCGCCTGCACACGGGCCCTGTCCCCGTGCTCTAATAAATCACCTTTTGCACCAACGACGTCTTAAGAATTCTTTCTTTAGTCGTCGGCTCCAAACCTCCTCACCCCACCGAACCTGACTTAGATTCTGGGACTTCATCACAGGGAGCCTGAGATCAGGACCTGAGCCCTGAGCCAATGGCAGACATGAACCCACGGAGCCCCCCCCCGCACCCCCCCCCGCACCCCAGAACTGCAAGTTTAGCAGGGGGCCCTCTGCATCTTCCCCCAAGTTCCTGTTTAAGCAAACTACACTGTTTGGTACCAGATCAAGTTCTTCAGCTTTACTAATCACCCATTGATTGCTGCTTTTGACCATGGCCTGGGGCATAAAACGACCCCCAGTCTGATCCAATTACATCCAAATGGCTGACCTTTGTTCCAAACCCCAGAGCTTTTGGCTGTCTTTTCCCCACCTCCTTGGGGTTGCGCTTAATTAAAAGAAACTACTTGCCTCCTCTTACTCCCTTTCCACCAAAACCCCTGTTGTGAGCCTTGAACTTGTGACCCTGAGATCAAGAGCCCCATACACCCCTAAATCTCCATTGTTTTTTTGTGTTTTTTTTTTTAAGATTTTATGTATTTATTTGACAGACAAAGTAGGCAGAGAGGCAGGCAGGGAGAGAGAGAGAGAGGAGGAAGCAGGCTCCCCGCTGAGCAGATAGCCTGATGCGGGGATTGATCCGACAACCCCAGAATCCATCCCAGGACCCCGGGATCATGACCTGAGCTGAAGGCAGAGGCTTTAACCCATTGAGCCACCCAGGCGCCCCAATCATCATTGTTTAAGAGCGTGCCCTTTGTCTTGAACTTCATGTTCTGTTTCAAGTAAAGTCAGCTCCGTTGGAGAGGGGTCAGATCTCTGTCCTTAGGAGCTGCCCTGTCCGCTGGGGCTGCATCTCTGAGCCACTCCTCTGGGCACTGGGTGGTGGCAATGGCCTCTGCTCTCTCCAGCCCGCCTCCCCCCAGCACGGAGCCTCAGGGGGCCACGACAACCAGGATTCAGGGCTCCCCCCTGCCAGACCTGGGAAAAGCCTCTTTCCACTGGACACCTTGCTTGGGAGCCGAGGGGAGAGGAAATCCGTGCTTTGGGTTTGCTCATGTCTCTTCTCTCTTTTGTGTTCTGTGACTTCACCCAGTTTCTTCGGATCTGCCCTGAGAGTCACCATTTTCTTTGGATAAGCTGTTCGTTTCCTCCACTGTGATCATTTCCATTTTTACATTTTTTCCTAATTATTAGTATTTATTTGTTTGTTTATTTTTCCATTTTCATTTCAGTGCCGTTAACATAAAGTGCTGCATGAGTTCCGGGTCCATAGCAGTGATGGAGCACACGCACCTGTGCCTCGGGGCTTATCGGGACAAGCCCCTCCCCCTCTTCATCCCTTCCTCCCTCACACCTCCCCAACCTCTGCTGACCATCTTAGTCTTTCCTTTTCAGAAGTTCCATTTTGTTCTTTTTTCAAATCTGCTGGGTGAGCCTTAAATTTTTTTAAAGATATTATTTATTTATTGGAGAGATAGTGAGAGCAAGCACAAGCCAGGGGACAGAGGGGGAGGGAGAAGCAGGCTCCCGCGGGGCTCAATCCCAGGACCCCAGGATCATGACCGGAGCTGAAGGAGGGCGCTTCACCAACTTGCTCACATTCAAGCATCTCTTTTACACCTTTAAACATATCAGCCGGGCGAGGTCAGGTTATGCTGCAGTAACAAACAATCCCAACATCTACTACCTTATGCAACCAAGACTGCGCTGGTGTAGGTTGGCCGGGGGGCCTCTGTTCTATATCATTGTCCTCACTCCAGGCCCTCGGATAGAACAGACCTGTGGGTCACTTTGCTGGTGGTCCTGGTAGAGGGAAGAAGAGCTGGGCGAGCTGCTGTTGAAATGCGATGCCTCTCACTTCCAATTGCAAGTCAAGCCCGACTTTCAGGGGGTGGCAGAGTACAGTTCTCCCGCAGCAGGAGAAACATGAAAATACTGCTCACTGGGAGCGGTGTTAACTGGCCTTTTGTTTCTGGAAATCAGAGTAAGTGAAGTCTTTGCCTCAACCATGCCCTCACTCTCCGCGGGCACAAAATATAAAGGGGCAATGGAAACTTCATATTAAGATGTAATATTGTAGTGAATTTATTTATTTATTTTTTATTATTTGTTTATTTATTTCTTTTAAAGATTCTACTTATTTATTTGACAGACAGAGATCACAAGTAGGCAGAGAGGCAGGCAGAGAGAGAGGGAGAAGCAGGCTCCCCACTGAGCAGAGAGCCCAACTTGGGACTTGATCCCAGGACCCCAGGATCATGACCTGAGCCAAAGGCAGAAGCTTAACCCCCTGCGCTACCCAGGCATCCCTCATTAGAATTTCTCAACAAAACATTTCATGCAGGATTGTGGTCTTTTTTTTTTTTTTTTTTTTTTAAGATTTTATTTATTTATCAGTGAGAGAGAGAGGGAGAGCAAGCAAGCACAGACAGACAGAATGGCAGGCAGAGGCAGAGGGAGAAGCAGGCTCCCTGCTGAGCAAGGAGCTTGATGTGGGACTCGATCCCAGGACGCTGGGATCATGACCTGAGCCGAAGGCAGCTGCTTAACCAACTGAGCCACCCAGGCGTCCCTTTTTTTTTTTTTTTTTTTTTTTAATCATTTCTTAAATAGACTCCATGCCCAATGTGGGGCTTGAACTCACAACCCAGACATCAAGAGTCCCAAGCTTTACGGACTAAGCCAGCCAGGTTCCCTGGGATTGGAGTCTTTTCAATCAGGAGAATTACTTAGGATATCTAGACCACTGTATGAACCTCCTGTCTCCAGGCTGGGGCTTTTCTCTTTTTTATTATATCAGGTTTTATGTTTTCTTTCTACAAATACCATCTCTCCAGGGATGTAAACTGAGCCATGGGCCCATGATTGTGTTTAAATGGCTCGTCTTGGAGTCCCTGGGTGGCTCAGTCGTTAAGCATCTGCCTTCGGTTTGGGTCATGATCCCAGGGTCCTGGGATCAAGGGACCCAGGGACCCCAATCCCGGGGCACCTGGCTGGCTCATGATCCCAGGGTCCCTGCTCAGCGGGGAGTCTGCTTCTCCCTCTCCCTCTGCTGCTTCCCCTGCTTATGCTCTCTTGCACACTCTCTCTGTCAAACACATAAAATCTTAATGAAAAATAAAATAAGTGGCTTATCTCTCCTCTTCTTACCACAGCTTCTCCACTGTTCTTTTTTCCCGTTGTGCCTAGTACATTTTTCAGAAAGTGTTCATTACTGCTTTGCTATATTTCTTGAATTAATTTACTTTTGAGAATATCTCCCTATAGCATTTTTTAAAGATTATATTTATTTATTTGAGAGAAAGAGCACGACCAGGGGGAAGGACAGACGATGCGGGACTCTATCCCAGGACCCTGGGATCATGACCTGAGCTGAAGGCAGAGGCTTAACCCACTGAGCCCCCCAGGCGCCCCTCCTGTAGCATTTATTATTTTTTTTTTTTTAAAGATTTTTTTTTTTTAAAGATTATTTATTTATTTGCCAGTGATAGAGGGAGAGAAAGCGAGCAAGCACAGGCAGACAGAGAGGCAGGCAGAGGCAGAGGGAGAAGCAGGCTCCCTGCCGAGCAAGGAGCCCGATGTGGGACTCGATCCCAGGACACTGGGATCATGACCTGAGCCGAAGGCAGCCGCTTAACCAACTGAGCCACCCAGGCGTCCCCTCCTGTAGCATTTAAAATGGACCACAGCTTGACTGGGTATTTCTTTCCCCTAGAATTTTGTAGTCATTGCTTGATTACTCTGGTTGTCGGGTTCTCCGGAGAAACAGAAGACAACCAAAGCAGATTTACTGTCGGGAATTCCCTCACAAGATCATGGAGACTGACAAATCGCGCGATCTGCCATCTCCCAGCTGGAGACCAAGGAAGCCAGTGCTGTAATTTAGCTCAAGTCTAGAAGGCCTGAGAACCAGGGGAGCTGGGGGTGTCAACACCCACCTGTGGCCACAGCAGATGAGATGAACTGTTCCAGCTCAAGCCAAACAAGTGAGGGAAAAACAGGGGTGGATTTCTCCTTCCTCTGCCTTTTGTTTTGTTCAGGCCTTTAGTGGCTGGGTGACACCCACACGCGCTGGGGTAGGTCTTCTTGTCTGCTCAATTCACCATTCAAAGGCTCACCCCATCCAGAAATACCCTGGCAGACACACTCAGAAATCGTGATTAGTCTGGGCCCCGTGGCCAGTCTAACTGACACAGAAATTAATCATCATAACCTTCTCCTGGCATTGAATGCTGCATAGAGAAATCGTTCCCAGAAGAAAACCCTGGAGGCACCTGGAGGGCTCAGTCCACTGGGCTGAGCCTTTGGCTCCAGATCATGATCCTGGGGTCCTGGGATGGGGACCATCTTTGTTCCTGCTCAGAGGGGAGCCGGCTTCTCCCGCTCCCTCTCCTGTTTCCCCTGCTTGTGCTCTCCAGCTCTCTCTCTCTCTCTCCCCCGGTCAAATAAATAAATAAATAAAATCTTAAAAATTTAAAAAAAAAAAAGAGGGACGCCTGGGTGGCTCAGTCGGTTAAGCATCCGCCTTCAGCTCAGGTCATGATCCCAGGCTCCTGGGATAGAGCCCCACATCGGGCTCCTTGCTCTGCGGGGAGCCTGCTTCCCCTTCTCCCTCTGCCTGCTGGTGCTCTCTCTCTGTCAAATAAATAAATAAAATCTTTAAAAAAAAAAAAGAAGAAGAAGAAGAAGAAAGAAGGAAGGAAAAGAAAACCCTGTACCCATTAACAGTTCCTCCTTATTCTCCTTTCTCCTGACCCCTGACAACGACGAATTTGCTTTCTGTATCTATAATTAGATGTTTCTGCAGGGACTGGGACATGCTAATTCTGAAATTGATAGTGAAACGCAGAGGGCCAATGATAGCGGAGATCCTTGTGAACAGAGGAGTAAGAAAGGGGGACTTGCCCAATGAAAGATTGAGATTTATCGTATTTTTAAAAATACATATTTATTTCATTGTAAATCAGATGGCTCAGGACTCTCGGAGAGTGGGAGGCCCTCACCACTGGAGCAGAACAGAGAGGCCAGACGCTGATGGACCCGGGTGCGGATTCTGGTACATTATATTGATATGCAGGCAGATCAGTGGGGAGAGGAGGCGCTCGTCCACTAACCTAGGGGAAGGACTCGCCAAGTGTGGAAGGAAGATGAAACCGGGTACTCCAAAAGCCAACCCCGGTTGGATTGAGGATGGAAAAGTCAAGAGAAAAAGTTGAAACTTGTAGTTAAAACAGACAATGTTTTTCTAAGGTTGGGCTAAGGAAAAACTGATTAAATGAGACACACAGAAAGTGCTAACTATAAGAGAATAAATACGTTTGAAAAAAGTAAAGTTAAGCGGCACTGGCTGGCTCAGTCAGTAGAGCATGCAACTCTTGATCTCAGGGTCATGGGCTCAAGCCCCGAGTTGGGTGCAGAGATCACTAAAAACAAAAATTAAAATTAAGAATATCTTTTCATTAAAAAAAAAAATATATATATATATATCTTTTCATCAAAAGACAACACAGAGGGGTGCCTGGGTGGCTCAGTGGGTTAAACCTCTGCCTTCGGCTCGGGTCATGATCTCAGGGTCCTGGGATCGAGCCCACATTGGGCTCTCTGCTCAGTGGGGAGCCTGCTTCCCCCTCTCCCTCTGCCTCCCTCTCTGCCTACTTGTGATCTCTGCCTGTCAAATAAATAAATAAAAACTTAAAAAAAAAAAAGACACCACGGAGAAATGGAAAAAATAACTTGCTAAACTGGGAAGAGAGGTTTGTAACCCATGTGCTGACAAAGAATATATTAAATGTTTCTAAAAATAAGTAAGGAAAGAACCAACCCCCCGATAGAAAAGTGGACAAAACCCGTGACTAGGGACTTCAGAGACAAGTAATGAGTAATGAGGAGATGTTCAACTTTCTTTGTAACTAGGGAATTCAAACCAAAATTGTAGTTAACTACTACTTTACATCCAACTGATTGGCAGAATTAAGAATTTGGATATCGGGGCACCTGGGTGGCTCAGTGGGTTAAAGCCTCTGCCTTCAGCTTGGGTCATGATCTCAGGGTCCTAGGATCGAGCCCCGCATCAGGCTCTCTGCTCTGCGGGGAGCCTGCTTCCCCCTCTCTCTCTGCCTGCCTCTCTGCCTACTTGTGATCTCTGTCTGTCAAATAAATAAATAAAATTTAAAAAAAAAAAAACTTAAAAAAAAAAAGAATTTGGATATCGACACCAGGGTCTGTACTTTCCAAGGGAGGGAGTGTAAATTTGTACAGAAAACAGTTTAATGTTACTTCGCAAAGTTGGTTGCTGTGTACCCCGAGACCTAGCATTCCAATTCTAGCTATGGACCCGGAGAAACTTTCTTCTGGGCACCAGGAGGCATGTATAAACGTGTTCGTGGAAGCCGTGTTTATAATAGCAAAGCCAGGGGCGCCTGGGTGGCTCAGTGGGTTAGGGCCTCTGCCTTCAGCTCAGGTCATGATCCCAGGGTCCTGGGATCGAGCCCCGCGTCGGGCTCTCTGCTCAGTGGGGAGCCTACTTCCTCCTGCCTCTCTGTCTACTTGTGATCTCTGTCTGTCAAATATGTAAATAAATAATCTTAAAAAAAAATTCTTATAATAGCAAAGCCATGGAAACATCTCAAATGTCTACGGGCAGGAAAATGAATACATAAAATGTGGCATATTCACAAAAAGGAATATTATACAGTCGTTTGACCTACAACAACACAGTTGAATCTTAGCAACTCTTAGCCATCGGATGTTAAATGAAAAAAAAAAAATCTCAGAAGACTACACAATACCGTTTTTTGTAAAACTAATATTTAACTAAAATTAAGCAATATTGTAGCACTTCACATATAGGCGGTAAAAGCAGGAGACAGTCATTCATTCCAAGTGACATCAGCAAGCTGGCAGGGGAGGGGTTTTTTATGTCATCCTCCCACAGAACATCGATTTTGAAAACCACCCAGGAATGAGAGTATCTGTGTGGGAGTCCAGAAGTCTAGAATTCTGGGAAGTTCCAGGAGGAAAACTGTTGGAAGAAAAGAAATTCAAGAGTAAATGCACTGTAGGGATGGCTGGGGGGCTCAGTCAGTGAAGCGTCTGCCTTCGGCTCAGGTCACGATCTCAGGGTCCTGGGATCGAGTCCTGCATATGGCTCTCTGCTCAGCAAGGAGCCTGCTTCCCTCTCTCTCTCTGCCTGCCTCTCCGTCTACTTGTGATTTCTCTCTGTCAAATAAATAAATAAAATCTTTTAAGAAAAAAAATCTTAAAAAAAAATTCAAACTCCTAGAAGCAGAGAATAGAACGGTGGCCGCCGGGGGCAGAAGGAAATGGGGAGATATTGGCCAGAAGGTCATAAGTTTCAGTTATAAGATGGACAGATCCTGGAGACCTTGCTCAGCCTGGCGACTGTAGTTAACAATAGTGATTGTGATGTATCGTGTACTTGAAATTTGCAGAGGGAACACGCCTCGTGCATTCTCACCACCCACGTGTGAGGATATAACTAAGTGACGTGATGGATGTGTTAATTAGCTTGATTGTGGGGATCATTTCACAGTGTACACATATATCAAATTATCACATTGCATATCTTCAACATATATAATTTTCATCTGTCAATCATCTTTTTTTTAAAGATTTTATTTATTTATTTGACAGAGGCAGACACAGGGAGAGAGAGAACACAAGCAGGGGAGTGGGAGAGGGAGAAGCAGGCACCTCGATGAGCAGGGATCCTGATGCAGGGCTTGACCCCAGGACCATGGGGTTATGACCCGAACAAAAGGCAGACAAGATGCTTAACCAACTGAGCCACCGAGGTGCCCCTTATTTTTGCTTATTTTTAATTTTTTAATTAACATATCGTGTATTAACATATCATGTTACAGGTCTGTGAAAGTTCAGTCTTATACAATTCACAGAGCTCACCATAGCACATACCCTCCCCAACGTCCATCCTCCAGCCAGCCCATCCCCCAACCCCCGCCACTCCAGCAGCCCTCAGTTTGTTTCCTGAGATTAAGAGTCTCTTATGGTTTATCTCCCTCACTGGTTTCATCTTGTTTCATTTTTCCCTCCTTTCCCCTATCATCCTCTGCCTTGTTTCTTAAATTCTGCATATCAGGGAGATCATAGGATAATTATATTTCTCTGATTGACTTATTTCATTTAGCATAATACCCCCTACTTCCATCCACGTTGTTGCAAATGGCAAGATTTCACTTTTGATGGCTGCATAGTATTCCTGTGTGTGTGTGTGTGTGTGTGTGTGTGGGTGTGTGTCTCACATCTTCTTTATCCATTCGTCTTTGGACGGACATCTAGGCTCTTTCCATAGTTTGGCTATTGTGGACATTGCTGCTATAAACATTTGGGTGCACATGTCCCTTTAGATCACTACATTTATGGGACGCCTGGGTGGCTCAGTTGGTTGGACGACTGCCTTCGGCTCAGGTCATGATCCTGGAGTCCCGGGATCGAGTTCCGCATCGGACTCCCAGCTCCATGGGGAGTCTGCTTCTCTCTCTGACCTTCTCCTCGTTCATGCTCTCTCTCACTGTCTCTCTCTCAAGTAAATAAATAAAATCTTAAAAAAAAAAAAAAAGAAAAAAAAAAGATCACTACATTTATAACTTTGGCATAAATCCCCAGTAGAACGATGACTGGGTCATAGGGTAGCTCTATTTTCAACTTTTTTTTTTTTTTTTTTAGATTTTATTTAGTTATTTGACAGACAGAGATCACAAGCAGGCAGAGAGGCAGGCAGAGAGAGAGGGGAAGAAGCAGGCTCCCTGCGGAGCAGAGAGCCGATGCGGGGCTCGATCCCAGGACCCTGGGATCATGACCTGAGCCTAAGGCAGAGACTTTCACCCACTGAGCCACCCAGGCGCCCCTATTTTCAACTTTTTGAAGAACCTCCATGCTGTTTACCAGAGTGGTCCCTCCAGCTTGCCTTCCCACCAGTGCAGGAGGGTTCCCAGTGGATGTTTTTAAAATAAAATTTTAAAATTAAAAAAAAAGAATTAAAAAAATCACCCCCAGATCACCCCAAAATAGAGTCATACACAGAACAAAAATAACTTGTCACAAATAATCAAATTTCATGCACCCAAACCTGATGTCAAGACATAAGTTATAAAAGGGGCACCTGGGTGGCTCAGTGGGTTAAGCGTCTGCCTTCGGCTCAGGTCATGATCTCAGGGTTCTGGGATTAGCCCCACTTCGGGCTCTCTGCTCAGCGGGGGGCCTGCTTCCCCCACCCCGGCCTGCCTCTCTGCCTACTTATGGTCTCTGTCTGTCAAATAAATAAATAAAATCTTAAAAAAAAAGAAAGAAAGAAAGAAAGAATGAAAACAGAATGGAGAAACATTCTTAAGATCTGGAATAAGGCAAATATGACCTCTCCCACCGCTTTTATTCTCTGTCCCAGAAAGGAAATCTGGTCACGGTCCTCAGTGACCTTTGTGTGAATTGCATGACAGATGACAGAACGCAGGACTCACACAAACTGTCCGTGCCTCCTCTGCTGGAAGGTTCTATGCAGGAGACAGGCTAGCTTCTGGCGGGTTCCCACAGAAGGCACCAAAAATGTGATCTTGCCTATCCTGTGTCCAAACTTCCCAAGTTGCGACATCACCCAGGAATCCTCATGGGACGTGGAAAGAGAGAGTCAGAGCTCCGGGTGCCGGTCACGGTTTTAAACGTTCACATCTGGGCTGTGTGAGTCTGGATCTAATGCTTGCTCTCTGTCTCTTCACACTGGTGTTTTGATTTTGTTTTAAGAATTTATTTATTTATTTGACAGAGACAGTGAGAGAGGGAACACAAGCAGGGTGAGTGGGAGAGGGAGAACCAGGCTCCCCACTGAGCAGAGAGCCCAATGCAGGGCTCAATCCCAGGACCCTGGGATCTTGACCTGAGCCAAAGGCAGAGGCTTTAACCCACTGAGACACCCAGGCGCCCCAAGACTTCCTTTTGCTGCTCAAATAATATTCTGTTGCATGACTCTGCCACATTCTGTGGGTTCATTCATCGGTGGACGGACATTGGGTTGTTTCTACTTTCTGTTATGAATAATGCTGTTATGTACCACATTTTTGTGTAATCATGTTTTCAGTTTCCTCAGGTATCCGCTGGGGAGTGGACTCGCTGGGTCATATGGAAGTATGTGTTTAACCTTTGGAGGAACTGTGCTTATTTGGCCGTTTTTATACCTTCTTTAGAGAAATGTCTATTTAAATCATTTGCCCATTTTTAAATCGGGTATTTGCCCTCTTTATGGTTGAGTTGTAAGAGAACTTTGTGTATTCTGCGTAGAAGCCCCTTATCAGACAGGAGTTGCCAATATTTTCTCCAATTTATGAGTTGTCTTTCTACTTTCTTTGTGGTGTCCTTTTTTTTTTTTTTTTTAAGATTTATTTATTTATTTGACAGCCAGAAATCACAAGTAGGTAGACAGACAGACAGGGAAGAGGGGAGCCAACTCCCTGCCGAGCAGGGAGCCCCATGCAGGGCTCGATCCCAGGGCTCGATCCCATCATGACCTGAGCCGAAGGCAGAGGCTCAACTGACTGAGCCACCCAGGCGTCCCCCCCTTCTTTGATTTCTTGCACGTTTGGTGTCATATCTAAGAAACCACTGTCTACTCCAAGGTCACCATGATTTAGGCCCATGTATTCTTCTATGAGTGTTAGAGGGTTGGCTCTTCCATTTAGATCTGGGATCCATTTTGAGTTAACATTTGTATATGGTGTGAGATCGGGGTCCAACTTCATTCTTTACACGTGGCTACCCACTGGTCCTAGCACCGTTTGTTAAAAACATTATTCTTGGGGTGCCTGGGTGGTTCAGTGGTTTGGGGCCTCTGCCTTCTTCGGCTCGGATCATGATCTTAGAGTCCTGGGATCAAGCCCCACATGGGGCTCTCTGCTCGGTGGGGAGCCTGCTTCTCTGTCACTACCTACCTCTCTGCCTACTTGTGATCTCTGTCTGTCAAATAAATAAATAAAATCTTCAAAAACAAAACAAAACACTATTCTTTGCCATTTGATTGACTAGGCACCCCTATCAAATATTAGTTGGGGGGGTGCCTGGCTGGCTCAGGAAATGGAGGATTAGGTCCTCTATCTCAGGGTTCTGAGTCTGAGCCCCATGTTGGATGGAGGGATTACTTTTTAAAAAAAATAACATATACTAGTTTGTTTTAAGCTTTTATTTATTTATTTGACAGAGAGAGAGCACATGCAGGCAGGAAGGGCAGAGGCAGAGTGAGAAGCAGACTCCTGCTGAGCAAGGAGCCGCACAGGACACTCGGTCCCAGTGTCCTGGTGCCAACGACTTGAGCCAAAGGCAGACACTGAACCAGACTGAGCCAGGCAGGCGTCCCTCCTAATCCCTTTAACAGGAGGGCTCCCTCGTGGCGTTGGTTTTGTCTGAAGGAGACCCTTTCACGGGTGACCAGCTCATTTCTGTGTGTCCAGCACGGAAAGTCCAGGCTCCCGTGAAACACGTCAGTCCCAGGCCATCCGGGTGCTTGGTTGGTCACCCTAGACTGGGAGTTCCGGGACTGGCTTGGGGCGGGAGTTTCTGCCCAGGACTGAGTCTCCATCACGCTTTCAACTTTCTCTGCACCAGGAAGCAGAGTCCCTGCTCCACCAGCCACCAGGGGACTTCTAGGGGCCCCTGTCCCCACCTCCCCGGTTGGGTCCTCAGGCTCTTAACGAGGCACAGAGGCAGGACTCCTCCCTGGGCCTCTGATAACAATGGTCCGGGGGCAAAGCCCAGAGCCAAGCTGCAGATACAGAGTTTGGTGAGAGGTCAGGGCTCGGCCCCCACCCCCAGGGCAGCGGGATGCTTAGAAGAAAGGTCTTTTGAAGAAATGCCCCCAAGACTCTTGCTGTCCAAAGCCTAGTGAGGAAGTCATTCTTTATCCCACTCTTTGAGAAATTCCTCCATGGCCCTCCCACTGTACAGAGCAGGAGGAGTTTTCCAGCGTGTTGTGAATGTCAGGGACCCTTGGAACTGTGACCAAGTGTCTCCTCCTCCATTAGCTTCTGGGGTGTCTGAAGCAGGTTTGTGGGGCACCCTCACACAAAGCAGTTAGGGCATCAAGGTCAAGAGTGGTGAGTTCAAGCCCCATGTTGGGCATACAGCTTACTTTAAAAAAGGGGGGGGCGCCTGGGTGGCTCAGTGGGTTAAGCTGCTGCCTTCGGCTCAGGTCATGATCTCAGAGTCCTGGGATCGAGTCCCGCATCAGGTTCTCTGCTCAGCAGGGAGTCTGCTCCCCCCACCCCACCCTCTGCCTGCCTCTCCATCTACTTGTGATCTCTCTCTGTCAAATAAATAAAATTAAAAAAAAAAAAAGTCTCATGCCCAACATGCTGAGCCAGGCAGGTGCCCCTGATTTGAGTAAAGTCTTGAAAGAAGTAAGGGAGGAAGCCAGGGAAAGCTCACGGCAGGCCAGTGGTCCTCAGCCGGTGCCAATTGCACACTCCTACCCCAGAGAGGAGACTTTTGCCCATGTCTGGAGAGAGTTTTGCTTGTCACAACCAAGGGTGGGGAGGGTCTAGTAGGGAGAGGCTCTTAATGTCCTACACGGCAGAGGACAGCGCCCACAACAAGGAATCATGTGGCCTGAAGAGTCATTACCGGCCAACTTGAGAAACTCCGGGTTCATGCAGGGAAGCCATGCAAAGGGACTGTGGTATGTGTGCCCGGTGCTCGCAGAGGCACTCAGTGCTCTGGCTGCTGGAAGGAGAGGACAAGAGCCCAGGTTGGAGGGAATGGGTCAGCTGACCCATGGCAGGGAGGCGCTGTGAGGGCAGGAACTTCACTCTTGGTGACAATAAGAACCCCTGCAGGATTTGGACTGGGGGAGTGATGTGGTCTGACAGAATGTTTTAGGGGTACAGGCTGGGGGACTGGAGTGTCAGTGCAGGATCAGGGGCCACAGGGACCCAGGCTGGGACCACAGCAAGCAGGTGGCCTCCTGTTTACACTCCACTCTCCTGGGGACCTCACGACAGTCCGCAGAATAAAACAGCAGCTGTCAGGTGGGACTCCTCCCTCCCACCCCCACACCTCCATCATACCTGCCCACCCTACCTGCCTGCCCTTGCCTTCCACACTTCCACACATGGCTGAGCCAGGACATCGCCCTGGGGAGAAACAAACAGCCCAAAAAGACAAAACCCTGCTTCAACACCAGGAATCCCAGATGGGGTCCCGAGTGCCAACCTCCTGGACTGCTGATGTCCTTCATTATGAAAGATCCAGGGCACCTGGCAGGCTCCGTCCCTTAAGCGACCAGGGTCCTGGGATCCAGCCCCTGCATTGGGCTCCCTGCTCAGTGGGGAGCCTGCTTCTCCCCTGCCTGCCCCTCCCCCTGCTTGTGCTCGCTCTCTCCCTCTCTCTCTGTCAAATAAATAAAATCTTAAAAACTAATAATAATAGTAATATTCCTAAAGATCCTAGGGTTCCCACCACCCTGTCCTGTTAACTCTCCTTCCCCAGAGCGCGCATTCCTTTGGCAAGTAAAACAGAAGGGGAGAAAGCTGCCTGTTTAACTACAACAAAATCAAGTTCACTAAGTAAGACCTCGCACGGGTCCCATTCCCCCGCTCCCCGCAGCCACCGCCCCCCACACACCTGCCGTCTCAGTCCGACGTCACCTTCTCCCCCGCGGCCTGGATGCCGCCCCCCCCCCCCACCGCACTCTCCTGCTGCTCCCAGAGCTGCCCCCTTCCAGGGGTCCCACCTCGCCCCCTTGTCCCCTTACACCGCAGCCTGGGCCCCGCCCGAAACCCCCGGTTGCGGGCAGGCCTCACTGCGGGGACGTGTCGCGGGCGCGGGGCCAGCAGAGCTCTTTGTCTCCAGCCCGGGAGGTCCCGGTGTCCCCGCGCACTCGCGGCTGCGGCCGCCCCGATGCTGGTGCCGGGAGCCCCTCTTCCAATTCCTCCCGGCCGCCTGCGCCCTCTGTTCCCGCCGCGTCCCGCCCCCCGCCCCCCAGCATCGCCGGCCGCCCCGCCCCCCGCCCCCCGCCCGCCTTCGGCGGAGCCTCGTACCCGGCCGTGCTCCTCGCCCCCACCTGCCGAAAATATACGTGATTTAAGAATTAAATGACTTAATTAATTTAATTAAATTCAATAACCAATATTTCTCATCGGTTTTGAAAGTTTTTAAATTGTGGTTGAAATACACAGAACCGAGGCGCCTGGGTGGCGCCTCTGCCTTCTGCTCAGGTCATGATCTCAGGGTCGTGGGAGGGAGCCCGTATCAGGCTCTCTGCTCAGCAGGGGGTCTGCTTTTCTCTCTCTCTCTCTCTGCTTGCCTCTCTGCCTACTTGTGTGTGGTCTCTATCAAATAAATAAACTTTAAAAATTAAAAAAAAGAAAAAGTCCTGCATCTGGAAATTGCCTCGCACAGCTCCCTGCATGCAGGGGGAGGGCTCAGCAGGGAGCCTGCTTCCTCCTCTCTCTGACTGCCTCTCTGCCTACTTGTGATCTCTGTCTGTCAAATAAATAAAATAAATAAATAAAATCTTTAAAAAAAAAATACACAGAACGTGAAACTTATCATCATTAATGGAGTTTTTTGGGTTTGGTTTTGTTTTTCCCCAATCCTGCCATCTGTTTCCAGAATGGTTCATCGTACAGTCACCGAAGCTCTCTCCCCCTTAAACACCATGGGCCCACCCCACCCCCTTCCTCCCAGCCCCTAGCACCCACCAGTCCACCCTATGTCTCCCGGGCTCAGACTCTGGGGGGCACCTCACACCTGTGGCATCGCGCAGAACGTGTGCTTCTTGTGACAGGTTGATCACTCAGCACAGTGTCCCCAGGGCTCACTCATATTGTACTGTGTTTCAGAACGTCCTCCCTTTTCATTTTTCATTATTTTATTTTTTATTATTTTAAAGAATTTATGCGGGGCTGGACCCTGGGATCAAGGAGACACTTAACTGATGGAGTCAACCAGGCACCTTGTCCTTCCTCTTTAAAGCTGAATAATACTCTGTGGTGTACATGTCCTGCATTTTGTACACATACCCCCCATGCATGGACATCTCGGTTGCATCCCTCCTTCTGGCTCTTAGGCATGCTGCTTCTGTGAGCGCTGGCGTTTGCATGTCTCTCCAAGATCCTCCCCGCAATCCTCTGGGGTTTAGACCCAAGAGTGGAATGCCTGCATCATAGGAGAATTCTATTTTTAATTTGTCAGCTGCTCCATTTTCCATCCCCACCCGCTGTGCACGAGGGTCCCACCATCTCTGCATCCCGGCCCCCCGACACCTGTCATCCCGCAGGCCTTTTGTGGGTTTCCTAGTGGGGGCGAGGTGGTATCTCACTGCATTTTCCTAACGATTAGAAATCATTGCCAAGCTTTTCCCTTGCTCTTTCTTCCAAGAGTTTCATAGTTGTAGCTGGGAATGCTCAGAAACGTCTCTCTTCCTGGCTCGTTGCAGCTCTGGTTTTGCTGTGTAATGAATTTCCTTCCTGGGAGGCCGCACTCCGTTGCTCTGTGACATTTTCTTACAGCCCACACGGAACATATGCCCCTTCAGGGCCCTTGGCACAAACGTAGTGAGGTATTACCTTGGTGGGCATTTAGGGAGCCTCTGGTTCTTGATGTAGGACCAATGCCCATGACAGCCCGCAGAAACTTCCAGCTTCCGCACATTCTCTTTGAGTGTTGGATGGATGAGAGAGTCAAGTCAACGGGACAGACAGCCATAGGGGAAAGGAACATCTGGGCGGTCAGAAAGCGGGGAGATCTGAGCTAAGCGCGCAAGGCCAGGAAAGGTTAGGAGAGAAAAGAAGTTGGGGAAGGACTTCTGGCTGGAAGGAACAGCATATCCCCAGAGACGAGGAAGAGCAAAGCCATCTGACCTAAGTGGGTGCCCAGCCAGTTTGCAGCAAACCGCAGAGGACGGGTGGGTCCTGTTTATACTGGGCACATGAGCCTGAGCAGAAGGATGAGGGGAACCCACGAGGGCTACCACCTGTGACCTGGTAAAATGCTGCTTCCGGAAGATTCTTTGGCAGCACAGTGCAGGACAGTGTGAGTGGGGCAGGGGCTGGAGGGTCAGAGGCCAGCATGAAAACCTCTGCTCCTTTGAAATCTGAAAATCTGAGAACCGAGCTCCTGCCTTCAGCGCTGTGCCCTTTGAAGCTTTTGCTGAGCTCCTGGCTCTGGCTCCGAATGCCCCGGGGGTGGGGGGCAGAGCTAAGTGGGGCGGCTCAGCTTCCTGGCGTGCACCTGTTTAGGACAGCTGGTCATGCAGGTGTACTTGCTGATGCACACACGCTGGCTTTGTCCTTGTCATCTGCCATCCCCACCCCCCAGAGCGGGCCCGGAGCCCACTGGGCAGGTGCATGAAGGCTCTAGGGTAGGCCTCCTTTCAGCTCCCTGCAGTGTGGCGGTTTAAGGGAGAAGCCTGATAGGATTTATCAGAATAGAGCCTGGTCAGACCGAACTCAGAATATATTCCTTGTATCCAACTACAATTGCCTGTATATGGGGGCGCTTTGGGGGGCTCCATTGGTGAAGCGTCTGCCTTCGGCTAAGGTCATGATCCTAGGGTCATGGGATCGAGTCCCGCATCAGGTTCTCTGCTCAGAGGGGAGCCTGCTTTTCCTTCTCCCTCTGCCCGCTGCCCCACCCACCCCCAGCTTGTTCTCTTTCTCGCTCTGCCAAATAAATAGATAATCTTTAAAAAAATTTCCTGTGGGGCACCTGGGTGGCTCAGTGGGTTAAGCCTCTACCTTCGGCTCAGGTCATGATCCCAGGGTCCTGGGAGGGAGCCCCCTATCAGGCTCTCTGCTCAGCAGGGGGTCTGCTTTTCTCTCTCTCTGCTTGCCTCTCTGCCTACTTGTGGGTGGTCTCTATCAAATAAATAAACTTTAAAAATAAAAAATAAAAAAAAGTCCTGCACCTGGAAATTGCCTCGCACAGCTCCATGCATGCAGGGGGAGGGCTCCGTAACACCACTCTGCAAGGAACAGACTTCCTCGGTAACCATTGGCTCATTAGCCCAAGCAGGACTGAAGAATGGAAGATACTAGCAAGTCTCAGCATCTGCCAAACACCAAGGACAAAGCCACCGTCAGGGCCGACATCTAGGGTCCTTTGGCTGCCTAAGACCTAATCATCGAGTCTGGAGGGTTTCTGCCAGGGGGTATTTCGGTCCGAGGTTTGGTTTCCACCCTTGGAGGCCTCAGAAGCTGAGAGAGAGCTACTTTTCCAGCATCCCTGGCAGCTGACCATGGGGGCGGGGGGTGGGGCATGACCCAGGCTGAGCTCCGTGGACTTGAGTTTGACTTTGAGGGCTAGCGAGGCGGGGCAATGAAGCATCAGCATCACCCAGCCTGGGGCCAGCTGTGCTCCTGCCCAGGGCTGACAGACAGGGCCAGGCCTTCCTGGCTGCGTGTGTGTGTGTGTGTGTGTGTGTGTGCGCGCGCGCGCGCGCGCGCGCCCCCCCCCAACCCGCCCCCAGCGCGCAGCCTGTGGTGGGCGTGTCCTCTCCATGGCAGCTCAGCGGTGAGCTTTGGCCCCTGTCCATGCTGCAGGTTCTCGACCCAGCCCTGGTTATCCAGCCTTGCTGATTCCAGCAGCGACTCACAGACACTCAATAAACTCATTTTGCGCTCGTGAATGCCAGGGGTGGGTTTTATTGTAAGAACTTGGTTGGCTGGGCCACAGATAAGGCGGAGGCTTCAAGGCCTGCTGGTCTGAGGGCCAAGCTTCGGTTTCGGGCCCAGCCTGGGTCCAGGGGGATCCCCCCCCACAGCAGGGCCTGAGCGGACCAGAAGCCGTGGGAACGGAGGCAGCGGACTCCGTCCTCAGAGCGATGGGCCCACACCAGCTGCCCGGAGTGACCTGAGGTCCCAATCTCCTTCCCAGAACTGCAGAATCAGAAACTCCAGGCTAGGGGGCATGGGCAGGAGCTGGTGTTTTAACAAGCCCTCTGGCTAATTCAGAGGCACCCTAAAATCTGCCCGCGAGCTTCAGGGAGGAGCCAGGAGTAGCTGACTCAGCAAGGTAAGGGAAATGTGCAGAAAACCAAGGAGTCAACTGTTGCCGAGTCAGCCGTTTCCATCTACAAAATGGGCATCGTTGGATCACCAAAGGAGTCCTCTGTCTACACTTTCGTTTAATCGGATCCTTACAACAAACTCCTTTGGTGGTTAGACGAGACTGTAGACATGTGGTGCCAAGCATGATGCCTGGGACACAGCAAAGGCCCGGGAAATGTCAGCCGTCACCCTCGTGACTGCTTGTAACCTGTCCCCTTAGTGGAACAGCCGTGCAGACTGGGGCAAGGCTCCCAGCTTCTCGGCCTCTTTTTATTGTTTTATTTTGCAACATGCAGATAACAGCCCTTGCCTCCCAGCCTTCCTCGGAAAACATCAAGATAAAATAGGAAAGTGGTGTTTTCTTTGAGCTGAAACATAAAACTATGCAGCACGGAGTAAAACACAAGAGTTAAAAAAAATATCCAGCCCAGGGGAGCCTGCAACTCTTGGTCTGGGCTCGTGAGTTCGAGCCCCACACTGGGTGTGGAGCCTATGTGAGAAAAAGATAAAAGGGGTGCCGGGGTGGCTCCGTCAGTCAAGCGTCTGACTCTTGGTTTTGGCTCAGGTCGGGATCTCGGGGTTCATGAGATCGAGCCCTGTAGCAGACCCTGTGTTCAGTAAATTCTAAACCATCTACCTTAGATTCTCTCTCTCCATGTGCTCTTCCCCAACTTCGTGCTCCCGCAAGTGCTCTCTCTCTAAGATAAATAAATAGGGCACCTGTGTGGCTCGGTTGGTTAAGCATCTGCCTTCAGCTCAGGTCATGATCCCAGGGTTCTGGGATCAAGTCCCACATCGGGCTCCCTGCTCGACAGGGAGCCTGCTTCCCCCTCCCTTTCTGCCTGCCTCTTTGCCTACATGTGATCTCTGTCTGTCAAATAAACAAATAAAATCTTTAAAAAAAAAAAACAAAAAAACAACGTTGGGAGCGTCTGGGTGGCTCAGTGGATTAAGCCACTGCCTTTGACACAGGTCATGATCTCAGGGTCCTCGGATTGAGCCCCACATTGGGCTCTCTGCTCAGCAGGGAGCCTGCTTCCCCCTTTCTCTCTGCCTGACTCTCTGCCTGCTTGTGATCTCTCTCTCTGTCAAATAAATAAATAAAATCTTAAAAAAAAATAAAAATAACCGTAATAAATAAATAAATAAATAAATAGATCTTGTGGGGGTAGTATATGGTGAAAGTTCTCTCTCTCACCACAGACGCCCCAGGTACCTGACTCATTTCCCGCCGAAGAAACTGTTGGTACCACTGATGAGGAAGC
The DNA here is from genome assembly GCF_030435805.1 of Mustela lutreola. Classification (NCBI taxonomy): domain Eukaryota; kingdom Metazoa; phylum Chordata; class Mammalia; order Carnivora; family Mustelidae; genus Mustela; species Mustela lutreola. The sequence goes on along the minus strand of NC_081304.1, from coordinate 58,908,031 downwards.
AGGAGGCTGGCTGAGGACAAAGCAAAAGCCAGCACGTTGCACCCCCTCTCCACTCACTCCCCTCGGTAATATGTGTCACATTCCTCAGGCACCCCTGACTGCCCTAAATGAAAAACAAATAATTAACTTGCAGAGATCACAATCCTGCAAGGCAGGAGTCTCCCTTGGTTTACAAATGTCCTTGAGATTTACAACAAAGAAGTTACCTTATCAATAGCCTAATTTCCAGAGGCACATAACTCAGTTCCTCAAGCCCTAATGTCACCCTCCCCTCCATAAACAAAACTGAAGGAGGCTGAGGTAGAAGGAAAAGTAAATAAAGTTAAATTTCTTCTAAACCCAAATCTCACTAACAAGGACGCTTGATAGCAGGAATGTAACATTCTACCAGGAGACTCCCAATTGTCTTTATGTTAGTAACCAGGCCTTCAATATCCTGACAGTCTTCTTTACCCCCAATAGCCCTTCTGAACACCCCTTTGTCCTCACCCACCCAACTCCTGTGTATATAACCAGCCCCTCTTCATATCCCCAGGGCAGCAGCTCTTTCTGCCCACGGGTCCTGTCCCCGTGCTCCAATAAACCACATGTTCGCACCAAAGACATCTTAAGAATTCTTTTTTAGCCGTCGGCTCCCAACCTCACCCCACCGAACCTCACCCAGGTTCTAGAACTTTATCACCACTTTCTCGCGTCTCCTTCCAGACCCATCAGCTGCGCAGGTACGGGACGTGTCTGTATGTTTCCTACTTTTGTTTTCCTCTTAACTGTGTATGTTAGGGCTTGGTTCTTTTTTTTTTTTTTTTTTTTTAAGATTTTATTTATTTATTTGACAGAGAGAGAGAGAGAGAGATCATAAGTAGGCAGAGGGGCAGGCAGAGAGAGAGGGGCAAGCAGCCTCCCTGCTGAGCAGAGAGCCCGATGTGAGGCTCCATCCCAGGACCCTGGGATCATGACCTGAGCCAAAGACAGAGGTTTCACCCACTGGGCCACCCAGGCACCCCAGAGCTTGGTTCTTAAACGGCTGCAATGTGTGCATTAGGTTCTGTCCTGTTTTTCTGCCAGAAACATGAAAAAAACACAGTGCTTTAAAGTGGGTCACGCGGTGGCCCCGACTCCGCATTCCCGCAATGTCCTGCCACCAGCCAGGTCTGATTTTTTTTCAGCCCGTTTTCCGTTTTCCCATTTGTGACTGGGATTGCTGGGTGGCCCACCGGAGGCCAGAAACCAGGGGAGATCAGAGCCAGGTTTCCTGTTTCCCAGCTCACTCCTGACCAAGGGGTTAGTGGCTGTGGCTGCTGGCAGATACTTTTTTTTTTTTTAACTAATTTGTGCACTTACATTTGACATCCCAGAAGGGTTTGAGGCAGCTGCCCCAAAAGTATCAGGATGTGTGTTTGCTTATACAACATTCTCTCCTACTTAAAGGGAGGCTGGCCCGTCACAGCCAAGCTAGACCTGAATCAAGCTGCAGCTCAGGGCCCAGGTGGAGGCAGGTGCCAAGGGCCGGGGGTCAACACACCCAGGTGTGAGCTTGGGGACAGAGAACCAGTGGCACGAGGCGGGGGGGTCCAGTGCCTACCCCATCTGAGGGTCTGGACTGCTCCTGACACTCAATTACCATCTGGGCTGAGTCTTTGTTCGGGGCAGGTATGAAATGGATGGAGAGCTGGGATTAAAGTAAAAATCTTGTGCCCCAGGGGTCTCAGAAATAGAAAGGTTCAGGGGCAAAGCAGCAGGTGAGGGTCAGGCTGGTGAATGTCCATGGAGCCTTGACATGCTGACCCCTCCTCCCTGTTTACCAAACCCTCCCTGGTCTTCCCAGCTAGCTCCGTTTCCCAGTCTTCTAGAAAGTAATAGAACATGGTGCGGGGGTGGGGGGAGGTCTGAATTCTGGTTTAGAATTCAGGTTTGCATTCTGGTGCCTCTGCTTCCGGATTGTGGCATTAGAGCAAAATCATTCCTTGAGGCAAGAAATGTTTAGAGAGGGGCGCCTGGGTGGCTCAGTGGGTTAAAGCCTCTGCCTTCGGCTCTGGTCATGATCCGTGGGTCCTGGGATCAAGCCCCGAATCGGGCTCTTTGCTCAGCAGGGAGCCTGCTTCTTCCTCTCTCTCTCTCTCTCTGCCTGCCTCTCTGCCTACTTGTGATCTCTGTCTGTCAAATAAATAAATAAAATCTTTAAAAAAAACCAAAACCTATAATGTGTTGCTGTTACAACACGATTATAGTATATTAAAAAAAAAAAAAAAAAAGCCTCTGCCTTCAGCTCAGGTCATGATCCCAAGGTCCTGGGATCCAGCATCGGGTTCTCTGCTCAGTAGGGAGCCTGCTTTCCCCACCCCCTGCCTGCCTCTCTGCCCACTGTGATCTCTGTGATCTCTGTCTGTCAAATAAATAAATAAAATCTTAAAAAAAAAATAAAAAAGAAATGTTTACAGAGTGCCTGCTTTCCCTAAGGCATTAGCCAGGTTCTGGGAAACAAAGGTAAGTGAGTCACAGTTCCTACACCTATGAAACTGACAATGGAAGAGTCGAGTGACCTGAGGGGACTTGATGATGGTCAGGGTGAGCTTGGGGTAGCGAGGATGCAGAGGGAGGCCCTCGCTGGGGAGAGCCGGGCAGAGACCCTGAAAGCTCCCTTGGGAGATTTCCTGGAACCAACCAAGGAAAAGAAGCCATTCATTCATCAAATAAATGAAGTGCCTACTGTGTGCCCGGCACCAAGCAGGCCACTGGACATACAATAGGCGGGCTTAGCCTCCACACTCGGGGAATTTTACCCCAGCGAGGGGACACAGGCAACAGATATAAATTATGGTCAAGGCCAGGAGGGAAACTGTCGTGAACAAGAAGACAGGGGGCGGGGATACAGATGTAGGAGTGGGGGGCACGGGGAGATGAGAATGAACCTTGGGGTGTCGGACCAGAATGAGAAGTAACATTACAAATTTATTCTGTAATATTTACATATCCTATCTCTGACAAAGGGCCTGAGAATCAGCACCATTTCCAGGAGTATAGGGTTCTCCTGTGACTTTGGCTTCCCAATACCCTTGTCTGTGACAAGAAAGACAAGAAACAGAGTTCCTTGCAGAAATGGTTGCTGATCCTAGGGCTGCTGCTAAGGAAGGACAGAGTATGCCTGGAACATCTTATTGTGACGGAGAGACAGACATACGCAGAGACAGGGGAGGAGGAGGAGGAGGAAGGCAGGAAGTGGGGAAAAAAAGAGCTCAGAAACCCAGGAACCAGATGGAAAAGTTTCCCGCTGGATAAATTTGGAACCATTTAAGTATTAAAATGGATAATGACTTAATGGATTATTTTACATTAAAAAAATACATACATAAGGAGTGCCTGGGTGTACTAAAAAAAAAAGTAATAAATGGGGAGAATGGAAATCCCAGGAGAACGCAGTTAAGAAATGCAGAATGAAGCATCTGTTTTGAAACCGACAGCAACAGCTGATGCAGGAAAGAAGCGTTAACCAATGCTAGCATTTTTCAATGGTTGTTCATTGGAGAACGTGGTTCTGGAGCGGGGTCTCTACAATGTCTCTCTGCAGACTGTGGGTCACAAAACCATCACTTGAGGGTAGAGAAGCCTGGCCAAGGGCATCACGGTGAACGTTGCCAGTGATGGAATGAATTATTGTCCTGTCTCCTGCCTTGAGATGCCAGCAAGGACACAATAGCGATTCTATGGCTTCCCTGCCAAAAACGTGCAACAGGAATTTAATCATAAGAAAAACACGACGGGACCCTCGGCGGGATTGGGATTTATAATAAAAAGATAGGTTTCATTTTTGTTCCAATTTCTGGCCCCCAGTTCCTAAAACCCTGGGAATCTGCCGGCTGATAAGAACAATGGGAACATCTGTTCTGGGATTTGCTCGAACAACTGGGATCCTGAAATCCCCGGAACCAGGTGAAAGGCGCCCGTCAACCACACCCAACTGTATGCTAATGAGATTATGTTAATTAGGTCCTTTCTAGGGGCTCTTGATGCGGGGCGGGTGGCTTGGGTTGTCCACCTTGTGATTGGAGGGTTGGGACGTTCAGCGCCATCTCCCAGCCTCCAGGGAGGGGAGAGGAGCTGCAGACGAGCTCAGTGTCCAGTGAGTGTCAGTTACTCGGTCAGTCTGGCCGCCTGCGGTTGTCGCCTTCTGTCCTAAAGTCTTAGTAAGGACACTGTCGTCTGGAGTTCTGTGAGCGGCTCTAGCAGATTAATCAAACCTGGGGAGGAAGGCGTGGGAGCCTGTGCTTATAGTCGGGCAGAGGCACGGGGTGGGGGGTGCCTTGCAGGACCGAGCCTGGCCTCCTGTAGGATCCTGGCTACCTCCCCATGGAGCGGGGGACTGAGATGTGGGGCGCTCAGATGGTGTCATGGGATTGGCGTGTGGAAATCCCCATGCCTGGTGTTGGGAGTAAAGCACTGACAGCAGAGGAAGGGACCCATGCGGGAAGGGAGTTTGTCCTTCACACATTTAATAAAGCAGGTGACCTGTGTGCCGCAATTCCCATGCCCCAGGGGCACCCGGCCGACTCTGTCGGTGGAATGGAGTGTGTGAGTCTTGATCTTGGCGTTGATCTTGGTGTTGTGGCTTCAAGCCCCGCCTTGGGTGAAGAGGTGACTTTAAATTAAAAATAAAAAATTAAAAAAAAAAGTATTCCCCATGGGGCGCCTGGGTGGCTCAGTGGGTTAAAGCCTCTGCCTTCAGCTCAGGTCATGATCCCAGGGTCCTGGGATCGAGTCCCGCATCGGGTTCTCTGCTTGGCAGGGAGCCTGCTTCCTACTCTCTCTGCCTTCCTCTCTGCCTACTTGTGATCTCTGCCTGTCAAATAAATAAATAAAATCTTTAAAAAAAAAAAAAAATAAAGCCTCTGCCTTCGGCTCAGGTCATAATCCCAGGACCCTGGGATCGAGCCCCACATCTGGCTCTCTGCTCAGCGGGGAGCCTGCTTCCCCCCTCTCTCTGCCTGCCTCTCTGCCTACTCTGATCTCTGTCTGTCAAATAAATAAAATCTTTAAAAAATATATATTTAAAAAAAGCATTTCCCATGGAAGATAGTCCTGCGGTAAATTCAGTGATCAATTCTGGAGTGTCTGTGTAAACTCCCATCAAAACAAAATTTGACTAAGTACATTGGAATATTTCGTTGACTTTTCTTTGCCCATTGTGGGGCTCAAACTCAGCACCCGGGGATCAAGAGTTGCATGCCTGGGTGTTTCAGTCAGTGGAGCATCTGCCTTTGGCTCAAGGCATGATCCTGGAATCCTGAGATCAATCCCTGCATCAGGCTCCCTGCTCGGCGGGGAGTCTACTGCTCCCTCTGCCCCTCCCCCCCCCCCCCCCGCTTGTGTTCCCTCTCTCTTCTCTCTGTCCAATAAATAAAATCTTAAAAAAAAAAAAAAGTCGCACGCTCCACCAACTGAACCAGCCAGGCGCCCCTCTCCTTGGCTTTATTCAAGGATCGTGAGTAGGACAGGAGCACCCCATCTAGCAGGGACACTCTCTCCAAGGGGTTTACTTACAGGAGAGAGTGGGGCCAGAAAGGTACTAGTAAAAGAAAAGGATTGTTCCAGGCAGGCCAGCTTTCTAGGGGAGAAGCCAGGTGTCTTACCCTGCTCGGGGCCTCATCCTCACTAGGATGCTGGGGACAGCCCAGGTGGCCCACTCCAGCGCAGACCGAAAACTCCCAGGCGGAGGGCTAGGTTACATTTCTGGGGGAGGTTGAACTGCCCTGAGATGGTGTATGGAGTCCTGCTTTGGGGTCTCTACATAATACCATTTGGGGCCTCTAATGTTTTTTTTTTTTTTTTTTTAAGATTTTATTTATTTATTTGACAGAGAGAAATCACAAGTACACTGAGAGGCAGGCAGAGAGAGAGGAAGCAGGCTCCCTGCTGAGCAGAGAGCCTGATGCGGAACTCGATCCCAGGACCCTGAGATCATGACCTGAGCCGAAGGCAGCGGCTTAACCCACTGAGCCACCCAGGCGCCCCTAATGTCTTTTTTTTTTTTTAAACATTCAACAAAGTTTTGCAGGCCCTGAAAACAGGAACGCCAGTGGAGCCTTCCCAGCACCCCTGCCCTTACAGACCCTGGGAAATCCTTCTCTGCACGTGAGCGGTATGAATCAAACCGGGCCTCAAAAAAAAAAAAAAAAAAAAAAAAGCCTTATTTTCTCTCGTTATCATGGTAGAAAATTCGAGAAGAAAAGCATAAAAAGGCAAAAGAAAACAAATCATACTGGCGGATTTCCTCTCAGTATTTTTCCTACGCTTTCCGCTTTTCCCAAGTCGCTTCCAATCGGTGTCCAAAAAAATGCAAGTTAATTTTCATTTTGGCTGCAAACCAAGAACAGAAAGGTTAAGCGGACTGAATTAGTTTTTCAAGCCAAAGTTAAGGGCTCTGAGGACGAGGTCTCCAAGGGTCCAGTCCTTGTTTTTTTCCACTAGCAGGTGTGAGCCCAGGCCTGGAGGAGGCTGAAGGCTTCTCCTCCCCTCCCCTCCCCTCCCCTCCCCTCCCCTCTGCAAGGCATCCAGCTTCTTTTTTTCTTTTGACAAACTCAACTGCTGCATTCGCTTGAGAGCAGATCTTGAAGAACAGAGACCCTTACAGGGAAAACAAGGCTGCCTCACCCCTTCCCATCCTGTCCCACCCTGCTCCACCCCTGCAGCCCAGAAGCAGGCCCTGGTAAGGGGTTCTGTTCGTATTTCTTGCAGAAGTTATTTACAAAATCCTGGCTAAAATGCGCATTCTTTGATTTCCATCTATATTATCTGTAGTTAATATCGACTTTGCAACACAAAGCATGAGGCATTTAATCAGCTCCATTCTCTTCCACTGGTCCTCATGATGAGTCTTTGTGTAAGTATTTTTGTTTTTTGGGTGCCTGGTGGCTCAGTTGGTGAAGAGTCTGCGTTTGGCTCAGGTCATGAAGCCAGGAGACCCACATCGAGCCCCACCTTGGGGTCCCTGCTCAGTAGGGAATCTGCTTTTCCTTCTCCTCCCCACTCCTGCTCTCAAGTCTCTCTGTCAAATAAATAAATAAAATCTTTAAAAAACATGTATTTGGGGTTTTTTAATTATTTATTTTATTTAATTAATTTATTTATTTAGTAAAAGATTGATTTATTCGACAGACAAAGATCACAAGTAGGCAGAGAGACAGAGAGGAGGAAGCAGGCTCCCTGCCCAGCAGAGAGCACATGCGGGACTTAATTCCAGGACCCTGAGATAGAGAATCAGGGGTGTGTGAACACCGGGTTCTGGGGTTCCCAACAGAACAGGTTCGGCCACTCACCGTGGACAAAATCCAAAGGCAGAGAAACGAGCAGTGGGGAAGTAAGACTTGATTTCCATGAGCCGGACACCAGGAAGACAGGAAGACAGGGAGCCCTGTCTCAAAACACTGTCTCCCAAAGGTTTTGAAAATACCTATAGGATTAGGTGAGAAAGAGGTGGGGCTGGGGTCTCAGTGTGCTGGCAGGCAGTGCAGGCCACAGTGAAGGTCAAGGTCTGATGAGGGAGCAGGAGGCTGGCTGAGAACAGAGCAGGGGCTGGCACCTTGCACCCCCTCTCCACCCACTCCCCTTGGTAATATGTGTGACATTTCACAGGCACCCCTGACTGCCCTAAAAGAGGTCGATTACTATCAGGGGCCACTCATAGGTGGGGTCTGGTGGGCTTCCGGCAGCCCTTATTGCTGGAAGGATAATTTCAGTTCCGTCCTGGGGATGCTTTGGCCCCAAGGTCTTTTGCCGGATTAAGAGTTGGGCTGGAAAGTTCAAGGTCAAAATGGACGTGGATGATGCCCTCGTTCGGAAACGGCAGGTATTTCTCTCCAAGATGCAGTGTGGTTGGAGCACCTGGGTGGCTCAGTGAGTTAAAGCCTCTGCCTTCAGCTCAAGTCATGATCCCAGGGTCCTGGGATCGAGTCCCGCATCGGGTTCTCTGCTTGGCAGGGAGCCTGCTTCCTACTCTCTCTGCCTTCCTCTCTGCCTACTTCTGATCTGTCTCTGTCAAAGGAATAAATAAAATTAAAAAAAATTCAGTGTGGTTGGTGAAAAAGCTAGTAATTTTGGTTCTTTTTATTTTTAAGATTTTTTTAATTTATTCATTTGACAGAGAGAGAGATCACAAGTAGGCAGAGAGGCAGGCAGAGAAAGGTGGGGGAAGCAGGCTCCCCGCTGAGCAGAGAACCTGATGCAGGGCTCTATCCCAGGACCCAGGGATCATGACCTGAGCCGAAGGCAGAGGCTTAACCCACAGAGCCACCCAGGTGCCCCAAAGGGTGATTTTATTAAAGCACAAGGACAGGACCTGAGGGCAGAAAAGTGCTGCTGTGCATTCACTATCTTGAGCCCACACAGTAGAACCTTCCAGAATGAAGAAGGCCTTTCAGTTCTGGAAATGATCTCTCTCTCTCTTTTTTTAATTAATTAATTAATTAATTATTTTTATTATTTATTTATTTTTATAAACATGTATTTTTATCCCCAGGGGTACAAGTCTGTGAATCGCCAGGTTTACACACTTCACAGCACTCACCAAAGCACATACCCTCCCCAATGTCCATAACCCCACCCCCTGGAAATGATCTCTTATCTAAGATATTTTTCTTCCCTCCATTTTTTTCAAATTCATTTTCTGGGATTCGTATCTTTTTTTTTTTTTTTTAAGATTTTATTTATTTATTTAATAGCACAAACAGAGGGGAGAGGCAGAGGGAGAGGGAGAAGCAGGCTCCCCACAAAACGGGGGAAACCCAATATGGGACTTGATCCTAGGACTCCTGGATCCTGACCTGAGCCGAAGGCAGACGCTTAACTGACTGAGCCACCCAGGTGCCCCTAGGGATTTTTCTTTCTTTCTTTCTTTCTTTCTTTTTAATTTTTAAGATTTTATCTATCTATTTATTTAAGTTTTAAGATTTTTAAATTTTTTTTTTTAATTTTTAAGATTGTATTTATTTATTTTTTAAAGATTTTATTTCTTTATTTGATAGAGTGAGAAAAGTAGGCAGAGCAGCAGGCAGAGGGAGAGGAGAAATGGGTTCCCTGGGAGCCCAGTGTGGGGCTAGATCCCAGGACCCAGAGACTGGGACCCGAGCCGAAGGCACAAGCTTAACTGGCTGAGCCACCCAGGTGCTCCTTAAGATTTTATTTTTAAGTCCTCTCTACATCCAAGGTGGAGCTCAAACTTACAACTCCCAGATCAAGAGTCACATACTCCAGGGCTGAGCCACCCCGGTGTACCAAAAAAACTTATTTTTGTAACCACATTTTTATTTATTTATTTTTAAAGATTTTATTTATTTATTTGACGACAGAGATCACAAGCAGGCAGAGAGGCAGGCAGAGAGGGAGGAAGCAGGCTCCCTGCTGAGCAGAAAGCCCGATGTGGGGCTCAATACCAGGACCTTGAGATCATGACCTGAGCCTAAGGCAGCGTCTTAACTCACTGAGACACCCAGGTGCCCCGTAACCACATTTTTAGCCACTGAAAAATGTTTCTTGTTTTGTGATTTCAGATTTCTGATCTAACACTCTTCTTGTGTTCCGATGTTTTGTCTTCTTGAATCTCTTTAAGTATATTACGGGTTCCCTTTGTAGGCTGCATCGTAGGTACACCTCCGAGTCATCGAGGGTTTAATTCCAGGCCAGGGCAATAAAGCAGGCATTGCAATGAAGCAAGTCAAATGAATCTTTGGGTTTCCTGGTGCACATAAAAGTTATGTTTACAGCACCAAAGTCTGTTAAGTGTGCAGTAGCTTGGGGGTGCCTGGGTGGCTCAGTGGGTTAAGCCTCTGCCTTTGGCTCAGGTCATCATCTCAGATTCCTGGGATCAAGCCCCTCGTAGGTCTGCTCAGCAGGGAGCCTGCTTCCCCCTCTCTCTCTGCCTGCTTCTCTGCCTACCTGTGATCTCTGTCTGTCAAATAAATAAATAAAATCTTAAAAAAAAAAAAAAAAGTGTGCAGTAGCTATTAAGTAACAGCTTAGGCTGACTCTTGGTCTCCAGGCTACGAGTTTGAGCCCCATACTGGATAAGGTGAGTACTCAAAACAAAAGCTGTTAAAAAAAAGAGAAAAGCTAACCATCATCTGAGCTTTCAGCAAGTCATAATCACTGATCATAGATGGCCACAATAAATGCAAATACAGTGAAAAAGTTTGAAATATTGTGAGAATTACCAGAATGTGACCTAGAGACATGAAGTGAGCAAATGCCTTTGGGAAAATGGTGCGAGCAGACTTGGTCCGTGCAGGGCTGCCGCACACCTTGAGTCTGTAAAAAACATAATATCTGCAAAGTACAGGGAAGTGAAATCCATGACTTATGCACGTGTCTCTGGCTCCTCCAGTGCCTGTGTTGTCTGTCTGTCTGTCTGTCTGCTCCTGGTTCTCCTAGGCGTGGTGGTTGTTGGTGACATTTCATAAAGAACCACCAAGCTGTCCTGCATTTCCTCTGCTGGTATGTAAGTTATACTATTTTTCCTCTAGGGTTCTCTCTGGTTGGAAATCCTGCCTAGGAATTCTTCGTGGATTAGGATAGGACACACACCCACTGGGGCGCCTGGGTGGCTCAGTGGGTTAAGCCTCTGCTTTTGGTCAGGTCATAATCTCAGGGTCCTGGGACCGAGCCCTGCATCCGGCTCCCTGCTCAGCAGGGAGTCTGCTTCCCAGGGCCCCCCCACCCCCCGCTCCTCCCCCTCCACCAGCTCCCTCTGCTTGTGCTTTCTCTCTGTCAAATAAATAAATAAAATCTAAAAAAAAAAAAAAAAAAGAGAGAGAGAGAGAGAGGGACATCATTAAGAGCTTCCTTTGGAGAGGGGAGAGCTAGTGATCAGCTCGCAGCTTGTGGGTCACCCCAAAAGCTAGAATAAAAAAACATTTATTCTGGATTGCCAAGGCTTAACTTCCTCAGACAGTTGGTTCAATGTCTTTGGAGACAAGCCACCCGCCATTCTGTCCGAGGGAGAGAAATGCCTTCCGGGTGAGGAGGGGAAGTGGGGTTGTCCTCGGATGCTGTTGGCCTGTCTTGCACACCTTCACACGTTTCCAGAATTTCACTCCCATCTGTCCCATTTTCCTTTGCCTGCTGATTGGGGAAATTGTTCCTCTTGGGGCAGCCTAAGCAGGAAGGCTTGACTGGCAAACCCCCACCGTCTTTGCACTTTTGCTCCTCTTTGTATTCTCTACCTTTCCATGAGGAGGGATTGGAGACAAAGGACCCAGAGTCAGAAAGCCTGTTTTACTTTCTAACTGTTGCACACACTCAGCATCCAGATGGATGGAGGCTATGGTAACGGCTCACTCATCAAACTCAGTGGAAATCCAGGAAATATTTACTGAATACCAGGGTTCTGTCCCAAAGACAGGGTTTGCTTGTCTTTTTATTTTTATACAGTGTTAGTAATCTCTGCACCCGACTCGGGGCCTTGAACCTGCAACCCCAAGATCAAGAGTCTCATGGTCCACCGACTGGGCCTGCCAGGCGCCCCTGCATCGTCCCTTTCTCACATCATTTGTGTGCACTCCGATAACCCCGACCATAGTGAGGAAGCCCAGAATAACACGGAGACACTTGTATGAAAAGGCAAGTCACAAGCTCAAAGTACAAGGAAAGTTAATCAGCGCCATGATATTACACAGATCCCGAAACTGATCAGAATTCCCTCCAGGCTTTCCACCCAAGTATCCCGGGCTTCTCCCTTTTCTCCCTGTTACAAATGTCGTCCACTAGAATCCCAAATGAAGTATTTATCCTGTTCAGTCATTCCAGAAATACTTAGAGTAGTTCCCCGTTTGCTAGACATTGCGCTAGGCACTGAGGATGAACGGAAGAGAAGACATATGTGGTCCCTGTCCCCTCGGAGCCTTTAGCTCAATCACCCAACAGATGTTTATTAAACATCCATTATGATCAAGTCGCTGCAGGGGGACAACTGAAGCCACTGGCTGGGGACACTTACATCTCTGTTAACATGACCATACTTGTCTTCGTTGCCATGACTAGTACTCGAAGAGACGCTCACCCAGGAAGATGAATGTTGCCAATTAACTTTATTGCTTATTCCAGCAACTTCCTGAAAGACCCATCAACTCTGATGGGAAACATCGGCTGACTCTCAGGCACCTAGCTAGTTCTGTCTGTAGGACTGTTGATCTCAGGGTCCTGAGTTCAAGCCCCACCTTGGGTATAGAGCTCATTAAAAAAAACAAAAACGGGCACCTGGGTGTCTCAGTGGGTTAAAGCCTCTGCCTTCGGTCAGGTCATGATCCCAGGGTCCTGGGATTGAGCCCCATATCGGCTCTCTGCTCAGCATGGAGCCTGCTTCCTTTTCTCTCTCTCTGCCTGCCTCTCTGCCTACCTGTGATCTCTCTGTCAAATAAACAAACAAAATCTTAAAAAACAAAAACAAAACCCAAACTCCACAATCAGTCAGGAGTGCCTGGCTAACTCAGTGGGTATAGCATGCAACTCTTGACCTCTTGGTCATGACTTTGAACTTCATATTAGGCAGAGGGATTACTTTTAAAAAATCAGCTTAGGGGCCCTTAGGTGTCTCAGTGGGTTAAAGCCTCTGCCTTCTGCTCATGTCATGATCCCAGGGTCCTGGGATCCAGCCCTGCTTCTGGCTCTCTGCTCAGCAGGGAGCCTGTTTCCCCCCCACCCACCTGCCTCTCTGTCTACTTGTGATCTCTCTCTCTGTGCCAAATAAATAAACAAAATCTTTTTTAAAAATCAGCTTAAAAATTACTTTAAAAATCATATTTTCAATAGAAATATCTATCAAGTGACAGTTTACATCTTAAGACTGTTTGAGCCCCTCCCTTTGCTCTATAAATTGTCCATGACTCCACTGTAACCCTTACCTGCCCTAATCAATCCCCACTCTTACCCAGCTCGGAATGACCTGCTTTCACATCGTCTCAGTAAATTTCATGGGTTTGCCCATCATCTTCCTACGAGGGTTGTCAGACCTTTGGGTCTGACAAAGTGCCAGGAACACAGTGAAGAAAATCCTCACGAATTGACATTGTAGACACAGACAATACACAGAAACTGGGAAATACGTCATTTTTCCTTTACAGTGTCCTTGGGGAGATGTAGCCAGATGTGTCATTACAAATTGTGCCACCTGAGAAAGAGAGAGCACCAGAGGGGACAGAGGGGGTGGTTTGGATCCTCATGAGAAAAGATGGTCTGGAAAACTGCCAGAAATGACTAAGTGGGGAAGAGGGTGGTCTGAGTATGCCCAGTAAGGAAAATAAAGGTGTTGAGACCCTGAGGCCAGGGGGCGGGGTGGGGGTGGGGTGGTCGGCGGATTCCAGAATACAAGGGAAACCAACCAGGCCAGACTGCGGGGAGAGGGCAGGAGCCTCTCCAGAAACTTCCTCAGCCACAACCACGGCTTCCCCGGGGCTAATTACTACTCTCGCAAGAGAGTGGTTTTCTGATACTCTTCACTGCAAATGTGCGGAAGTGAACGTTCCAGGCGAAATGCGTTTCTGAGGCTCTTACTGCTCACACAAGGGTTTTCATGGCAAAAGGGGTCCGGCTTTTGCAAGTCCTCGCACCCGGCCCCCGGGGCCCGCCGCGCGGGCCGGAGCCCTCTGCGTGGCGGAAGCGGCCCACGAGCTTCCAGAGCGGCGGCGGGGACCCCGCTCACCGGGGGCGGCCCAGAGGCGAGCTCTCGCCGGCGCAGGACGCCGGGGTTTTCATCAACTCCCAACCGATCCGCCGAAGGAGCGAGCACATGACCCGCGTGAATGATGTCCTCAGGCTCTTTTCCAGTTCCGTGCGCGGAAGTACCGTCCTCGGGGCCCCGAGAAAACCCAAACGGCCTTCGGCCCGAACCCGGCTGCCGGGTTATCCCGGGCCGGGGCCCGACATCCACGGTCGGGCCGAGGGCGGGCCAGGCCCCGTCGGAGGCGCGGGGGTCCCGCCGCCTCTCCCTCCTCCGCCCCCGGGGCTGGGTGGAGTCCCCGCGCGCGGCGCCCCCGCTCCCGCCGCCCAGCCGGCCCTGCGCGCCCGGGGCCCCTCCCGCCAACCGGGCCCCGCGGGCCTCCTCCCGGGGTCGGCGCGGTGCGCGCGCTCGGCCGCCGGCGGCTCGGCGCCCCCGCCGCGCCCCGCTTCCCGCGCGCTCCCCGCCCGGGCGCGTCCGTCGCCCCTCCCCCTCGGCCGCCCGCCCCGCCCGCCGGCTCCCCGGCCCCCGCCCCCGCGGGTCCCGGGCCCCGGGGTGGGGGGGGCGCGGCGAGGCAGGCACAGCCCCCCGCCCCCATGGCCGCCCGTCGGAGCCAGAGGCGGAGGGGGCGCCGGGGGGAGCCGGGCACCGCCCTGCTGGCGCCGCTCGCGCTGGGCCTGGGCCTGGCGCTGGCCTGCCTCGGCCTCCTGCTGGCCGCCGCCAGCCTGGGCAGCCGGGCACCGCCGCCCGCCCAGGTGAGGCCCCGCGGCGCAGCCCTCCCGCGGCCGGCCGGGAGCCGAGTCTGCGGCGCGGCGGACCAGGCCGGGTGGGCGGAGGGCACGGGGCCAGGAAGATGGGTGGAGGGTGCGATGTCAGGTGGAGAGGGACGGGGTGACGCTGCCTCCTTCCCAGCAGGAGCCTTCCCAGGGGGAGCTGGTGGCGGAGGAGGACCCGGACCCGCCGGTGAGTGGCAGTGGGTGCCGGGCGCGCGCGGTGGGGCGTGGGGAGTGTGCGCGCGCCCGGGGCGCGGGATGTGCCCTCGCGGTGCCAGCTGCGTGTGTGCGGGGGTGTGCGCCGCCGTGCGGGCGTCGGGGACAGGAGGAGAGGGGGAGGGTGCCGCCGCGTGAAAGGGGTTTGTGTCACCTGAGTCCGCAGTGTTTATTGACTGGGGGCGAGGTAGGGGTATGGGATGGGGGGAGCCTGTCGCGGAGGAGGGATGCTGGCGATGCCTGAGGGGTGTGCGCCCACCGTGCACGCCGACGGGGTGTGGGCGCCTTAGGGTCTATGCCAGGTCTGTGTGCTGGGGCGCTGGGGGCGCGAGGTGAAGGCTGGGGCCTGACCCCAGGACCCGGCTCCCCCAAGACTCCCGTGCCTGCCGCTGGCTAGTGGTGCCTCTCCCAACGGGGACCCCCTGTCGGCCTCGGTTTAGTCTCTTGGTGGCCTCCCGCAAGACCCGGGTTCAGTCCTGCCCTTAATGCCCCTAGGAACTGAATCCCCAGACAAAGGAAAGCCAGGATCCCGGGCCATTCCTGAAGAGGCTTGTTCGGCCTCGCAGAAGTGGTGAGCACCCCTTTCTTCCACCTTCAGGAGTAACCCTAGTGGCCAGTGGCTTCTGCACTCACTGCTTTTGTTCACACTAACAGCCCCATGGAGTGGGCAGAGCCAACACCATTCTCCTCACTTACGGTGGGGATTGGGAAACTGAGGCACAGATGGGGTGTTGGTGGGGGCAGAGGTCAGAGTCCCGCAGCTGATGGTTCTCTCTGAAGCCCCTCCCATCCCATGGACTGATTCTCACTTGACACCCTATGCTGGATGTGAAGGAGGGGCTGGCCCAGGATTAGGAGGACCCCTAGGGTCCTGATGGAGACAAGGTTGGGGAGGTAGAGACGGGGTCCCAGGAAGCAAAGAGACTCGTGAATGGAATGACCAGGTGATCCTGTGTCCAGGTTTGCGTGGGGCTGTCCCGGCTGCTGACGGTTATCTCCCTGATATTACTAATTGCAACCGTTTTGCTCTCAGAAACAACCCAGTTTGGGTGATAAACAATGCAGTTGGTCTCCTTATGGAGGGAGGTATGGCCTGAGGCTCTGAGGCCAGGAGCCTGGACAAGAATAAGGATGCGGGGGCTCTGAGAGCAAGGCAGGACTGGGAAGTGTCTCCGGAGCCCAGAGTCAGGGCGTGCTATATTCCGCATCTCTCCTCCCTTAATTCTCAGCACCTAAAGGCCGGAAAACGCGAGGTCGCAGAGCAGTGGCCGCACACTATGAAGGTGGGTGATGGGTGAGATGTACCCAGGGAGCTGGGGCAGTAGAGGGACGGGGCAGGTCTAACAGCACTTTCCCGTGCCTTTCAGTTCACCCACGACCGGGACAGGACGGCGCACAGGCCGGTGAGACCCCATTCCCACCCCTGACCCCCACAGCACTGGCCTCCTGGCAGAGCCGCCCCTCAGAACCTTTCGCTTCCTAGTGCCCTCCCTGCCTTCAGCCTGGGAGCCCCAGAAGCCAGTTTGAGAAAATCTGCAGGGCTTGCTTCTCTCAGTTCCCAGACCTGGTCTCTGCCTTGATCCAGGCATGAGGACCCAGGGCTCCCCACACCCAGCCACCAGCCCTCATGCTTGTGCAGGAAACACATCTGATTCTTACCTCTTCTTCCCAGACTCACACCCTGCCGTGGATTCTGTGCGTCCTCACACTCTGACCATTTTTCTTAGAATGTTTCTACTGGGCTCCTTTTCCATCCCTGCCCCACCTCCCATCTCAACACCGTGACCTCAGAACCTCAAACCCAGTCTCTAGCCCCTTCCCCGTCCCTTTGCTCTGTCCCCCACTATGTTGTCCAGCTAAGGTTCTGCAAACTCACTGTCCTTATTCCATTGCTTCTCTGCCTGCCTGCATTCTCTCTGTGGTCTGGTCTCAGCCCCTTTTCCCTGCACACACTGTGCCCTCACCTGAAATGTCCTTCCGTGGGACAGACCATGAGGCAAGACGGGAGGCTGGCTTGGTCTAGGGCCCTGGCAGTCGAGACAGAGCCAAGTAGATGGATTCCGCGTGTGGCTAGAAGGTTGGGCTCACTTATGGGTTGGATGTGCAGGGGAAGGGAGGGAATTAAAAGTGACTTCTAGATTTTTAACTTGGGCATCCTTGGGCATAATGATGCCATTTATGGAGGGAAGAAATAGGTTGGGAGGTATGTGGATTAAGAATGGGATTTCAGATCTCCTACTGAACAAATGGAGAAGTGATAATAAATGAGTGAGCTCCGTGGACAGATGGCTGGACAGAGTCAGCTGGCTGAGGCTGGGTCGGGACCCACGGCCATCCGGGTGCTGTTCAGACCTCCAGGGTTGGATGAGGCACTGGGGGGAAGAGGGACCCCAAGAGTGAGGCCCTGGGGCTCCAAGGCATCCCGGAGCGGAGTAGAAGAGGAGAGCCCAGCGGAGACGGGAAGAAAGCCAGGGAGGACAGTGTCCTGTGATCTGCGAGAAGATGTGGTCTCACCAGCGAGGGTGTGGCTGTCTGCACCGAATGCTGCTGACGGGTCACATGATTTGACTGTGGGGGTTTGGTAACCTTAAAAGGCAGCTGGTGACCTTGGCCAAGCCTGTTTCAGTGGTGTAGTTAGGATAGAAGCCAGTGTGGTTGGGGTGAGGAGGAATGGGAAAGAGGAATTGGAGACAGGGACAGCCCTTTCCAGAAGTTTCTCTGTGATGAGCGGAACAATGGGCCGGTGGTTGGAGGGAAATGTGGATGGAGGAAAAATAGGGATCTTAGCTAACATTTACTGAATGTCGCATTCATCTAGACCTCCCAACAGTCCTAAAAGGAAGATACTCTGATCAGCTCCGTTTTAAAGACGCAAGTTACTTAACCTGCCCAAGGCCATGACCATACTCGGTGGGTCCAGGATTTGAAGGTCCCTAGAATGTACTTGTGTGTGGACCTGCCCATGCTTGGCGCAGGGGTGGGTAGGTGGGACCTGTACGTCGATGTCCAGGAAGGAGGCAAGGGGTGAGTTCCAGAACGAAGGGAGAGACGCAACACCCGTCATCACGAGAGGGTCAGTGGAGAATGTGAGCACAGGTCTGTTTTCGGCTCTGATCAGGAGGAGGTGCGGGGCCCCTTGTCTGATGACTTCTGGATCCTTCAGAGAATGAGGAAGATGGGCAGAGATGCGAGGAGAAGGGGTACAAAGTCCCTGCCTCCATGAGTGCTAGAGCAGGGTCAGAGGGCAAGTACAGGAAGGCTGCGGGGCAGTAAAGAATGTGCGTTTGGGGTCTGTGATTGTGACATGGAGGGACACGGTGGTCCCAGGCACATCATGCCCTTCAGCCTCCACCAGCCTTTCCTTCAGCTGCTTCCACAGTGGGGAGTGTCCTCCCTCTTTCCCCTGCTCTGCACGCCCCAGGCCAGCCCTCCTGCCCTCCAGATGAGTCGAGTAACCCGGACATTCATTCCTCTGCTGCCTGAACACACACGTGCCGGGAGCCTGCTGTTTAAAGGACGGGGCTCGGGGCCCGCAGGCACCACCACCCAGACCTTGTCTCAAACAGTGACCATCTGGGAGAGGAGACGAGCCTGTACATTTGGCAATTACAGTACACTGTGACAAGGACAAGAAGGAGAGCAGCCAGAAATGTGTGGTGGCCTGGAGGAAGAAAACTCTATGGTGGAGTCAGGGCCTCCTTCCCCAAGAAGGGGGGGGGGCCTCAAAGCATGAGTGTAAGGTGGACAAGGGCTCAAGGACCTTCTGGGAAGAGGGACCCACTGATGCCAAAGCCCTGAGCTGGGGGAGAACAGGGAGCCAGGCCACAGAGTGAGTCTGGAAGTCATTCTGAGGTCACGGCAGGCAGAGGCAGGCTGCCATCTGCCTTTTAGAAACCTCACTGTGCAGTCCTGTGTAGGAGCCAGCAAAAAGGTGCAGGGGGGAGTCCGCTGAGGAGGGAGGCTGAGAAGAATCCCGGCGGGAATGGCAGTGGCTGGGCCGGGGAGGGAGACGGGGTCCCCCCCTGCCATGCAGGTGGCAGAACTTGTAGGAAGACTTGTAGGAAGACTTGTAGGGACTCAGATGGGTGGGGATGAGGAAGGGCTGGGGAAGGCAGCTGCCCAGGAGAGCGGCAGTGGATCCTGCAAAAAGCCAGAGGCATGGGCCCCGTCGGCCAACTCCCTCTGGCCTCCCACCAATGTTTGCGGGGCGCCCACTCAGAGGAGTCCCGGCACTGCGTGCCACGCCACAGTGGTGAATGAGACCGTGGTCGGACCCCACACTTGCACCTGCGTAAATAACCCGGATGATTGCCGGTGTTGGGGACGGGTGTGAAGGAAACAGGGTGGCCAGGGGAAGACAGGAGAGGAGGGCTGGGACTGGCCGCTTCGAATTGGGGGGCCAGGGAATGAAGGGCTGTCGGCGGGGTTGGGATCTCCATATCTGCAGGGGTGTGGGGGGCAGGCCAAGTGAGGGCAGGAAGACAGCGGGAGTCCTGTGATAGACCAAGGGGGACCCAGGAAGCCACCTGAGCTCCTGGCCATTGTCTTGTTACTCATCTTCTTGGCCATGACCTGAGCTCTGGGTTGTTTCATTTTTCGCTATGGTTTTATCAAGCTACACCTTACGTACAGTTCACCCGCTTCGAGGGTGCCATTCGGTGATGTCTAGACTTTAGTTCACACAGCTGCAGACATCAGCACAAGACACCCTGTGCCTGTTAGCCAGCACCCCTGTTTCTCCCAGCACCGCCCCCCAGCTCTAAGAAACCACCGACCTACTTTGTCTTTAGGTATTCACCTGGAAATTTCCTAGGAATCTTACAACGTGTGGTCCTTTGGGGACTGGCGTCTTTCACTTAGCACAATGCTTTTGGTTTGCCCACCAGGAAGCGGTTTTCTTTTTTACGGCTGCATAATATCCTAGTGTGGGGCTGTCCCACCGTTTCCTTGTCTGCGCATCGCTCAGCGGACATTTGGGTACCATTTTTTTATATTTAATGCTCGTAATCCCAGCCCCGTCTGATTTGAGGACGGTATGCGGACGTTCTTAAAAGAGGCGGACAGCAGAGGCACAAAATATCAAAGCCCCCAGCACTTCTCCTTCCATCTGGCTCTTGTCCCTGGACGGGGCGAGTGACACCTTGCTTCTTGCTGCCCTGGTCGCAGACACCGGTAAACGTCTCACGTCTTCACGCACTTGCTCGGGCACCACGGGCTCCCCAGCCTCGCGCCAGCTCTTCATCCCCTGGGTAAAGGGGGGCCCCGAGTCTTTGGTCCTCACCGGGTGCCTGGGGATCCTGAGGAAGTCCTGATCTCTGATCACCCCCTGCAGGTGTGGACGGGACCGTGAGCGGCTGGGAGGAGGCCAGAATCAACAGCTCCAACCCGCTGCGCTATGACCGCCAGAGCGGGGAGTTCCTCGTGGTGCGGGCCGGGCTGTATTACCTGTACTGCCAGGTAAGCCCCACCCGAGGCCGCAGAGCCCCTGGGACGGGGGGGGGGGGGCGGCCAGAGGAGGTGGTGGGTCAGGGCTGGGACCATTGGGCTCCCCGGGGGGGCTTGCAGGAAACCGAGCCTTAGCCAGCGAGGGCTTGGACTCTGCCTCCTGCGCCCGGCCGGCAGGTGCACTTCGACGAGGGGAAGGCGGTCTACCTGAAGCTGGACTTGCTGGTGGATGACGCGCTGGCCCTGCGCTGCCTGGAGGAGTTCTCGGCTACAGCCGCCAGCTCCCTGGGGCCCCAGCTCCGCCTCTGCCAGGTGTCTGGGCTGCTGCCTCTGCGGCCCGGGTCCTCCTTGCGGATCCGCACCCTCCCCTGGGCCCATCTCAAGGCCGCCCCCTTCCTCACCTACTTTGGACTCTTCCAGGTGCACTGAGGGGCCCTGGTGGGGCCCCCACCGTGGCTCTCAGTGCCCCCCTCCACTGATCCCCCCCCCGCCCCCCTACCTACCCGCCCTCTGCGGGCTGCTTGGACTTGCTCATTTCCTTTCCGCCCCACATAGAGATCCCCTCCTCCTCTGACAGCCCCCCCCCCCACACCTCACTAGCTCCTGAACCCCTGGTCATTCAATACCCCCATGTATCTCCTGACTCCCTGCCCTGGCCACAGCCGCCCCTGGACACTGTGTCTACTCTACTCTGGGTGAGGATGGGTCCCCAACCCCCACCCCCAACTTCAGGCACTAATTGCGGCTGGACAGGAGGGAGCCCGGGGACTAGGCCGGGAATTCCCAAACGCGAGGGCTGAGAGCAAGACAAGCTCCTTCCCTGATAATTCCCTGTGGATTTTTAAAAACAGATATTATTTTTATTATTATTGTGACAAAATGTGCATAAGTGGATATTAAAGACAATAAACCACGGTCTCTCTCTTCCTTGGGGCTTAGGGGGCATTTCTCAGGGTGGCGGAGGGCCCCAGGAAGGGGGTGCGGGCATCCCAGAGTGGGGTGCGGGACGGCTGGCATGCTGGGGCAACGTATGGGTTCGGGAGTGGGGACCAGCCTGCTTCTGACCCCTGAGGCATGAGCAGAGAGTGGAAAGGCAAAGTGCCAGGAAAAAAATCAATGTCTGCCCAAGGTCCAGCAGAAGCTGCCTCATTTACCTAGGAGGCGGGCTTCCTCCTGTGGGTAATCCCTGGCCGGGAGGAGGGAGGAGCAGGGCCCTTCCTCTTGGCAGCCTTGGGATGTTAAGCGGGTGCTGGCACAAGCCCTGGCTGGGATGTGGGGTGGGAGCAGGCCCGAAAGGGAGCTCAGGGTCAGGAAGCAGGACGCCGGGGCCCGGGAACATGCGAACCTGGGCCCCTGGGTCCAGGAGAGGAATCTGACAGTGGTAGGGTGCTTGGGGCTGTCTCCCTCTCTCTGTGACCAGGCCCCTTATGTAAGAGCTCTTCTCGGGAAACAGGAAGTTCTCCTTGCCAAGTTCAGCACAGGGAGTAGTGCCGGCCTCATTCCAACACACCCGGCCTGGCCTTAACCCCAGAACTCAGCCAGTTTCTTGCTTCTGCGACCCTAGTTCTCCTTCCCATCTACCCCCTGTCCCTCCTTTTCCACCTCGTCATTCCCAGAGGTCTTCCCCCTGGCTGAGTTGGAGGGTCTTCGCCCCCTCACCCCGGACCCCCGAGACTGCCCAGCTTGCCTCTCCATCCCTGCTCTTGGCACCATGGCCCGGAGCCAGCCACCCTTCCCTCCCCCACTGCTGGGGCCGTCCCAGGGTTCCTGAGCTCGGCCGCTCCTTCTGGGTGTCACTGGCAGTCCTGTCCTTCCTAGTGAGACTGGCACCAAGTTTTCCCCGAGGCTGGAGGAGGGGGTGTGTGTGTGTCCGTCCGGAGGGGGCATCCTGAGACACCACCGGCCCCACGGCGGGGTTCCAGGAGCGCCAACAGTGCCCCTTACTGGCTCTCCTCCTCCTTTTTTTATTCTCAAGTTCCTTTTTATTTCTCCCTTGCGTAACACTCTTCTTCCCTTCTGTACCCCCACCCTCCCCACCACCTCCCGGCCACCCCACTCCAGAGGCCGCAGCCTCCGGCGGGGTCCCCGGCTCATGCCAGCCTCATCTCCTTCCTTGCTAGCCCCCAAAGGGCCCCCGGGAGACATGGGGGGCTCGGCCCGAGAGCCAGCACTCTCAGTCGCCCTCTGGTTGAGTTGGGGGGCAGCTCTGGGGGCCGTGGCTTGTGCCGTGGCTCTGCTGACCCAACAAACAGAGCTGCAAAGTCTAAGGAGAGAGGTGGCGCGGTTGCAGAGGGCCGGAGGGCCTTCCGAGAAGGAGGAGGGGCATCCGTGGCTGAGCCTCCGGGAGCAGGTGAGTGAGGGGAGCAGGGGGGGGTGAGAAGAGGATGGGTGCCAGGGCCAACTCGGGGCCTCCTGGGTCTAGCTCTGCGGTCTGTAAAGTTTTGAGGAGGTGCAAGAGAGGGTCCCAGGTTTGGAGGTCAAGGCAGCAGCCATTCCAGGAAAGGAAATTGTTAAAGATTAATACTTCTCGTACCTACCAGATCCTGGAGGACAGCCAGCACCAAGAATCAGGTCGCTGGGGAAAAGTGCATGAGTGATGTGTGGCACTCCTGGGGCTTGGTTGGTGGGGGTGGGGGGAGAGCGTGGCAGGAGTGGCTGGGAGGAAAAGCTGTCACGGGACCCTTGCTTCTTAGCCTAACCCTGACCCTCTTTCCATGAGTAGAGCCCCAACGCCCTGGAAGCCTGGGAGAATGGGGAGAGATCCCGGAGGAAGAGAGCAGCGCTCATGCATAAGCATAAGCAGAAGAGTGAGGAGGCCTCCGGGGTGGGGTGGGGCAGGGGTGGGGGGATCAAGCCGCAGAGGGATCTGGAGCCAAGGCGAGAGGGGAAGGGACAGGTGGGCACCGCTTAGCTCTCCTCCTCCTCTCCCCAGAGAAGCACTCCGTTCTGCACCTGGTTCCCATCAACATCACCTCCAAGGGTGAGCACTAACTTTAAATAATGGCTCAGGGGGAGGGCCAAGGTCAGGGAGCTTTGGGGCTGGCAGCCGGCCCCAAGAGAATTCAGAGGTGAAAAGTCTCTGAGAATGCCCAGACGTCCTGATGGCCACACTCCTCACCTCCAGAGGACTCCGATGTGACAGAGGTGATGTGGCAACCGGCCCTTAAGCGTGGGAGAGGTCTGGAGGCCCAAGGATATGTTGTGCGAGTCTGGGACGCTGGAGTTTATCTGCTGTACAGTCAGGTAATCCCACAGATACCCCAAGCCATGTCTGGGGGCCGAGAGGTCTGTTCTCCCAGCGGGGTGGATGCCCTGGTACTGAAACGCTCCCAACGCCGCTGTTCGTACCAAACTTAAGAGACCCTCCCTCCTTCCTTGGCTCCCTCGTCCGGGCTACGGAGGCCTCCCAGCCCTGAGCCAGGCTTTCTCACTTCCTTCAGCTTCTCCTCCATTCCTGGTCAGGTCCTGTTCCATGATGTGACTTTCACCATGGGTCAGGTGGTGTCTCGGGAGGGCCAGGGAAGGCAGGAGACTCTCTTCCGATGTGTCCGAAGCATGCCCTCCAACCCGGACTGGGCCTACAACAGCTGCTACAGCGCAGGTGAGAGCCCCGTGGGCAGCGAGGGCGGGTGTGAGAACAGCAGGGTGTCTCTGACCCCTGGGGAGGGGCGGGGACAGGCGGAAGCCTGGGCGGACAGGTGGATCTGGGGGAGGGATGCAGGCCGGGAAGCAGGAGGAAGGCCGAGCCGAGGAGGGAGGGGAGGCGGGGGAGAATCTGCGGACCGGGCTCCACGAGTGTGAATCCTCTCCCGTGTCTCAGGTGTCTTCCATCTGCACCAAGGGGATGCTCTGAGTGTCACAATACCCCGGGGAAGGGCAAAGCTCAGCCTGTCTCCGCACGGAACCTTCCTGGGGCTTGTGAAACTGTGATTACAATACGGACGGTGGTTTTGAGCTCGGAAGATGACGGTGGGCGCGAACTGGAGACAGCCGAGAGAGAATAGGGGCAGCGGCCTCTCCTGGGTTTGACGGTCACCGATCTCCGCCCCCTCCTTTTCCTGTCCCACCCCCAACCCGTAGACTTTGATTCCGTGGCTATTAAAGAGGTGTGATACCGTGCTTTTGTTCGCCGTGCAGCCCCACACTCCCGCGGGCAGGGGGCCGTGCCGGCCTCGGGCAGCCTCCCGCGGGGCCCGCTGGACCGCTTCCAGCACAGCACCCCCACCTAGCGGCCGCTCGGGAGAACCGGCCCGCGCCGGCACGATCTGCGGCGCCTCCCTCCGCTCGCGGACTCACCGTTCCCCGTGCCACACCCCCTCTGTGCCACCCGCTGCCTCCTCGCTCCGCCGAGAGCCTCGCTCCCACTTCTCTCCCCAGCAACTGGGCCCTCGGTTCCCAGCACTGTCTCGGGGGGTGTATTTTGCAGCCGTCCGCAGGGGTACCCTTTGCGGCCACGTTACTGCTCGGGCGCCAGGTTCCGCCCTTCCTGCTCGCCCTCCGAGCTGGGACGGTGTCCGCGAAGCCTTGGGTAAACCGTGCGCCCCACACCGGCCCGCCTTCACTCCCCTGGGCTCTCCTTCCTGCTCCAGACCCGCTCACACTTCAATATATACGGCTCCCACCCCCCTCGCGCCCCTGCCTAGCCCCGGGATCTCCCCGCCCTCCCGGCTCGCTCCCCGGCGCGACCCCCGGGACCCAGATTCCGCCGCCCCGGGATTCGGGCCCTCAGGCGCTCAGCCGCGGGACACGCAGCGGCGGTGGGGTCGGGGCTGGGCGCGGGTGGGGGGGACACGCAGGCGCAAACGCGAGAGAAGTGAGCTCGCCGCGCGCAGCCGGGAGCAGCTGGCGTGCGCAGGCGCCGCGCCGCACGGGGCTCGGGGGCGGGGCCGATCCTGTGGTGTCCACGCTCTCGGGTAGGCGGGACTAGGCGCGTGCTGGCCGCGCCGGCGCTGTTCTCCGGGTGTGACGCACAAATCGTGCGCCGCCAGCGCCGGTGGGCCTGGGGCTCGCGGGAGGGGAAGGAGGAGGAGGAGGAGGAGGAGGAGGGGGAGGTGGTAGAGGTGGAGGCTGAAGCAGAGCAGGAGGCGGCCGCGGCGGGGCGGCTCGGCGGCGCGGCGCGCGGCCCAGGAGCGTTGGAATCCTGAATTGAGAGGGCTGCGCCTGAAGACAGCAGGAGTGGCGGGGCCGCCACCGTCGCCGAAGAGATGAGCCGGGAAGCTTGAGGCCGGAGACGCCCGCCCTCGGGCCCGTCCGCCCGGCTTCCCTGCTCCCGGTGAGGACGCCCCCTACCCTTCCCCCAGCTCTGCCGCGGCCTCTCCCAATTCGGGACCTCATTCCCACCTAACGGGGGCCCAGGAGGTCCTCGAAGGGGCTTCTTAAGGCCCTCGGGCGCCGAACTGTCCTGAGCTTGGAGGACTGAACCGGCGTGGGACGCATTCTGGCCCCCGGGAACGGAGCCGGAGAGGGGGCTGGGCCAACCAGCTCACGCGGCTCAGTTCTGTCCCGGCGCCCTGATTCGGCCGCCTAAGCACTGATCGGGTTCTCTTTCAGTTTCCTTGAACATTCTTCCGTTTTCGTTAGATTTTACTCCTGAGCCATAGCCCTGGATCCCCATTCCCTCCTGAGACCTCCTGATTCGACCTGAGCATGCCCATCCCCTCCCCGCCCCAGCCCCCCATTCATTCCGAAGTGATAGAGAACTCTCTTCCCACTCCAGACCACGGTTTCCTTGTGGAAGTTGTGTCCTCCTTGGTTGTCTCTGTATCACCTCAGGGTTCTCGGGCTGAGCTATGCCCCTCGTTAGGTGCTCAATAGGATACTCTTGGTGGTCTTAAGTAAAGAAGTAGAGTCTGGAAATACTAGGTTTAAGCTGGGGATCTCAGAAATAAGCTTTCAGACGCTTGCTGGTTAGCCATAGTCTCTTTGCTTCTGTCTGGCTGGGGGACGGATGATGACACGGACTCTAACAGGCTCCTTGTGGACCGTGTTAACCGAACAGATCGGCAGTCTGTAGGAGTTTAGCGGTTTTTTCCTCTCTCCTTAGATTGTTCGCATCTGATTCCAGTGATGGCGCGCTGAGGAAGAGAGGCAAGATCTTGGGGTTCAGGGTGTTTGGATCCTGACACTCTTACCATTGTTTTACAGGGCTACTGGAAGATGAAAGAGACTATACAAGGGACCGGGTCTTGGGGGCCTGAGCCTCCTGGTCCTGGCATAGCCCCAGCTTACTCAAGTCCCAGGCGGGAGCGTGTGCGTTGGCCCCCACCCCCCAAACCCCGACTCAAATCAGGTGGAGGGTTTGGGCCAGATCCTGGGTCAGGGACCACAGCGCCAGCCAGACGCCTCCCTGTCCCTCGGCCCTCTTTTGATGCCTCAGCTAGTGAAGAGGAGGAAGAAGAAGAGGAGGATGAGGATGAAGATGAGGAAGAGGAAGTGGCAGCTTGGAGGCTGCCCCCCAGATGGGGTCAGCTGGGAGCTTCCCAGCGGCCTCGTCCTCCCCGCCCTACTCATCGAAAAACCTGCTCCCAGCGCCGCCGCCGAGCCATGAGAGCCTTCCGGATGCTGCTGTACTCAAAAAGCACCTCGCTGACATTCCACTGGAAGTTTTGGCGGCGCCACCGGGGCCGGCGGCGGAGCCTCGCACACCCCAAGAACCATCTTTCACCCCAGGAAGGGGGTGCGACACCGCAGGTGCCATCCCCCTGCTGTCGTTTTGACTCCCCACGGGGGCCACCTCCACCCCGGCTGGGTCTGCTAGGTGCTCTCATGGCTGAGGATGGGGTGAGAGGGTCTCCACCGATGTCCTCTGGGCCCCCAGTGGAGGAAGATGGATTACGGTGGACTCCAAAGTCTCCTCTGGACCCTGACTCTGGTAAGGTGGGAGTGGGTGGAGGGAGGGGCTGGGGAGGATCCTGAGCCTCTTGCGGTGGCGACCCTTGGGCCTAAAGCTAGTGGGACGGCAGAGTGAGGGGTGTCCAGAAGAGCTGTGAAATGTCTTAAGCTCCTCTCTGAGCAGTAACCAAGTCTGGGGAGGTAGTCGAGGCTGGGATACAGAGTCCCCGAGTGGGTGTTCTGTGTAGGGATGAGAAAGGTAGGACGTGCGGTTCACAAAAGCCAAGACAGCCTTACACGCTTGAAATCCCTCTTCATTTGCCCTTTCAGAATAAAGGGGCATGTCCGTTTGCGAAGGGTACCACTCTCCCGGTGGTGGCGTGGGATTTCTCTGAGTAGTGGACCGTGCCACCTGTAGTGGGGGACACTCTCGCTCAGAATGTTTCTTTCGGGGACGGGACTCTCAACCAAACAATTTCCGGCTGTGTTTTTACGAATCGCTGGAGTATTTATTGATCATGTGCAGGCATCCTACTAGGCACCAGGTCCATAGTGGTGGTAAATATCTTCGAAGTTTAGATCTTGTTGAATCTTAGTCATCTTGCTTCTGCCCTGCGAGTAGTACATCTTCTTCTTCTTTTTTTTTTTTTTTAAGATTTTATTTATTTATTTGACAGAGAGAAATCACAAGTAGTCGGAGAGGCAGGCAGAGAGAGAGAGAGGGGAGGAAGCAGGCTCCCCGCTGAGCAGAGAGCCCAATGCGGGACTCGATCCCAGGACCCTGAGATCATGACCTGAGCCGAAGGCAGCAGCTTAACCCACTGAGCCATCCAGGCGCCCCTAGTAGTACATCTTCTTTTCTGTTCCTTTACAGCCTCAGACGTGCTCCTTTCATGCTTGAGATTCCACTCCTTAGAGTTTGTACCTGTCGGTCCCATTTTAGTTCATTTTTGTCTTAACGGCCTGGGTGCATCATTTGACCTTACCCCATTGTTCTTTGATCCAAGCAGCCTTCTCATCCCCACCCTGTTTCCCCTGTCCTGCAGGCCTCCTCTCCTGTACTCTTCCCAATGGCTTTGGGGGACCCCCCGGGCCAGAAGGGGAGCGGGGTCTGGCACCCCCTGATGCCAGCATCCTCATCAGCAATGTGTGCAGCATCGGGGACCATGTGGCCCAGGAGCTGTTTCAGGGCTCAGATCTGGGCACCGCAGAAGAGGCAGAGCGGCCCGGGGAGAAAGCCGGCCAGCACAGCCCCCTGCGGGAGGAGCATGTGACCTGCGTGCAGAGTAAGGGACCCTAGAGGACCCAGTCTATTTGTCCCAGCCAGCTCCTAAATCGGAGGCCTCACCCTCTCCTCTTTCCCTCCGCTCAGGCATCTTGGATGAATTCCTTCAAACTTATGGCAGCCTCATCCCCCTCAGCACGGACGAGGTAGTAGAGAAATTAGAGGACATTTTCCAGCAGGAGTTCTCTACACCTTCCAGGTGAGGCAGAAAAGCGGTGCTCTCAGAGGAGGGCTGGGACCTGAGGGTAGGAGAGAATGCTGCCGCCTTTTCTCCCATAGGGATGTGCTTGGGGAGAAGGAGGAACGTAGGACTGAAGGGGGCAGTCTTGAGGGCAGAGTGCCAAGCCCCTGTAAACTGACTGCTTTGGGGCAGGTCTTTACCTGAGGCCCTGAAATACTGCGTATACCTGATAGTACTGTGCCTCTTTCTGCGGACTGGGCCTTTAGCAGGTCCTCAAAAGGACACAGGACCCAAGAAAAGATTTAGTTTTTGTTTGTTTGAAGTAGGCTCCGTGCTCGGTGTGGAGCCTGGTGTGTGGGGCTTGAACTCAGGACCCTGAGAACAAGGTCTGAGCTGAGATCAAGAGTCAGACGCTCAACCCACTGGGCCTCGCAGGCGCCCCAGAAAGGATTAGCGTAGGTTGTTCCTCTGGGCAGTAGAAGGGACTTCCATTTGCCCCAGCACCCTGTCTCTTGTGTGACTCCACTCTTGGCCGCCTCAGGAAGGGCCTGGTGCTGCAGCTGATCCAGTCATACCAGCGGATGCCAGGCAACGCTATGGTGAGGGGCTTCCGGGTGGCCTACAAGCGGCACGTGCTGACCATGGATGACCTGGGCACCTTATATGGACAGAACTGGCTCAACGACCAGGTGAGGAGCCGTGGGGACACGGGCCCCAAAGGGGACTTGGGGAGCAGGGTGTCTGGGGCCCTCTGGGGGGAGCCCTGTACCCATGCTGCACCCTGCATGGCATGCTGCCTCCGGTCTTCTCCCCAGGTGATGAACATGTACGGAGACCTGGTCATGGACACGGTCCCGGAGAAGGTAGGCCTCGCCTGCCCCAGAAGAACGGCTGCGGTTCTAAGCAGCCTTTTCAGTCCCTTTTACTACTTTACCCGTGAAGACGATCTTTGTTTTTGGGGAGAGGTAGTAGAAGGCAGTGTGTTAAATTCAAATCTGTTTTTTTTTTTTTTTTTTAAGATTTATTTATTTGAGAGAGAGAGAGAGATAGAATGGTGGTGGGGGAGGGGAAGAGAATCTCAAGCAGAATCCATGCTGTGTGTGGAGCCCAGCGAGGGGGTCGCTCTCTTGACCCCCGAGGTCACGCTGGAGCTGAGACCAAGAGTTGGAAGCTTGAGCAACTGGGCCATTGAGGCGCCCCTCAAATCTTTAACCTTGATCCTGAACTTGCCTATTCTTCTCCCCAGCGGGAGGTGGTTTTCCCCTGGGGCTATACGCTAAGATAAGGCTGAAAAGGATTGTTTTTTTTTAAAATTTTTTAAAATATTTTATTTATTTATTTGACAGAGAGAGAGATCACAAATAGGCAGAGAGACAGACAGAGAGAGAGATGAGGAGAAGCAGGCTCCCTGCTGAGCAGAGAGCCCTATGCGGGACTCGATCCCAGGCCCCTGGGATCATGACCTGAGCCAAAGGTAGAGGCTTAACACACTGAGCCACCCAGGTGCCCCGAAAAGGATTGGTTTTTGACGCCCAGTGGACGGGAGTGGAGGTGGTTGAAACTGGCCCTTGGAGCCTTAGTGAAATGGAGCCGCGCGGGCAAAGGAGACCGGGCAGGAGGGCCCAAGCTCTTCCAGCTCCAGCCGCTCTCTTGTATCCCTGGCACAGGTGCATTTCTTCAACAGTTTCTTCTACGATAAGCTCCGTACCAAGGGTTACGATGGAGTGAAAAGGTGGACCAAAAACGTGAGTTACCACTTCACACCCATGTGTGTAAAGCCTTGTCTAGAGAGGAATAGGGTTCTGTTTTCTAGAACCCCTTCCTCAAGCTTGTTCACTCAGTCTTTTGAATACAAACAGTCTTGTCGCCGGTAGGCCGTGTGGGGGAGTACTGATGAAGGCACAAGGACTCAGTGGTTTTTTTTTTTTTTTTAAAGAATTTATTTATTTATTTGACAGACAGAGATCACAAGTAGGCAGAGAGGCAGGCAGAGAGAGAGGAGGAAGCAGGCTCCCCGCAGAACAGAGAGCCCGATGCGGGACTTGATCCCAGGACCCTGGGATTATGACCTGAGCCAAAGGCAGAGGCTTTAACCCACTGAGCCACCCAGGCGCCCGGATTCAGTGTTAAATAAGGACAATTTCTTGCCTTTATGGAGTAGGAGTAAATAAGCAAGTAAAATTTCAGCTGATACTGGGTGCTGGGTGCTGTGATTAACATACAAGGGTAACGCAGTAGCACAGGAGGTGGATCCTTAAGATGGGGAGGTCTGGGAAGGCCTCTCTGCTGAGACTCGGGTGATGAGGGGGACGCTGTGTGCAGAGCTGGGGAAAAGCGGTCCAGGCAGAGGAGCAGCAAGTACACAGGACTGAAGGCGAGAAGGGGCATTGGAGGCACCGGGGGGTTTCCTGTGTGGTTGGAGCATAGTGAGTGGAGGGAATAGGGGAAGACATTCGGTCAGAGTTGATCGCATGAGGATGGGGAGCGGATCTTACTTTATGCGCCTCGAGAAGCCACTGAAAAATTTTAAGGAGGCCGGGAAATCCTTCACGTTTTGAACTCCTGTTTCATGAAGATTAGAAGCGGGCAAGAGGAGAAGTGGACAGACTAGGAGGGGAGTATGGAAGCCCAGATGGGACACGTGGGCCAGAGGGCCAAGGACAAAGGTAGAAGTAGCTTTCTCTAGGACAGGTTTTGCATTTAGAGCTGATAATACTTTCTGACGGGTTGGGCATGGGAATGAAGAAAAGCTAGGAATCGGGGAGGCCCAGGTTGGTAGTAGAAGTTACTGGGGAAAAGAACAGGGAGCGCGTTTGGTGAGGGGGGAGAAGAGTTCCTTTCTCTCCTCCAGTTAGTTTCCCTGCCCTGCGGTTCGAAGGCCAGGAAATCTCTACAGGGAGGTGGTAGTACCCACTGGCTCCAGCATTCTTTAGTCCCCAGGTTCAGGGGCTTAAAACTCCGTGAGCTGGCAGCCTGCTTCTCCCAGTAGAGATGGGGTGATGCCCAGCGTGAAGAATTTGGCCTTCTGCATTCTTGTGCTTGAATCCCACCTGGGTCCTTTTTCCCGTGACCTACAGCAAGTTGCCTTCCTCTGCTGAGGTGCATTTACCTCATTGTTCGGTTGATTGTTAACAACCCCCGCGGAGGATTGTGTGTTAACGGGCCGACCTGCTGGGAAGCGTGCAGTTGTTAGTGTATTGTGGGTGTTAACTGATTGAACCCTCATGACACACAGAGGAGGTACGTCCGTTATTTTTAGCGTTTTTCGCATTGGAGAACAGAGGTATAGAGAGTTACTGCGTAGCTTGCCCATGGTCACAAGCTAGTGAATGGAGGAGCCTGGTGTAAGCCCTGGCGTCTGGCTCCAGAATCCTGAGCCTGGGTTAATAGCTGCTCAGCCCTAGTATCTTTAAAGATTTTATTTGACAGAGAGATCACAAGTAGGCAGAGAGGAGGAGGCAGGCTCCCCACCCGGCAGAGAGCCTGACGCGGGGCTCGATCCCAGGACCCTGAGATCATGACCTGAGCCAAAGGCAGAGGCTTCATCCACTGAGCCACCCAGGCGCCCCAACCCTGCTACCTTTAACGTGGGGAAAGTACTTGGCCATCCTGGGCTCTCCAGTGTGTTTACTGATAGGACCTCCTTCAACCTGCCTTCTTCCTCCCGCCAGAATCCACATATGCTGAGCCCTGCCTTAGAGTGGAGGCGCGGGGCCTTGTGCTCGGCCATTTGGCTGTTTGCCTGCGCCTCCACTCCTCTCTAGAACCCTCATGGCAATAGGCAGGACTTCCATGCTGTCTGACCTGACCTCCAGCACTGCCCTCCACCTTAGGTGGACATCTTCAATAAGGAGCTCCTGCTAATCCCCATCCACCTGGAGGTGCACTGGTCCCTCATCTCTGTTGACGTGAGGCGGCGCACCATCACATATTTCGACTCGCAGCGCACCCTAAACCGCCGCTGCCCTAAGGTTTGAGAGGGAAGGGGGTACAGATGCGAAGAACGTGGGGAGGAGATCCAGTGGCAAGGCATTCCGGGCAGAAGGGCGGGCTTGGGGCCTGGGACTGCCATACCCTAGGTTCAGTTGGCAAACATAGGGCATCACTTCCTTCTTTTTTCTGTCTCTGCAGCATATTGCCAAGTATCTACAGGCAGAGGCAGTGAAGAAAGACCGGCTGGATTTCCACCAGGGCTGGAAAGGTTATTTCAAAATGGTAAGTGTCTAGGGGGCGTGTGGTACGGGGTCATGAGAGAGGTGTGATAGGAAACAGTTGAAGCCACACGCCTAGGAGTCTTCTTTTTATTCTCTAGAATGTGGCCCGGCAGAATAATGACAGTGACTGCGGTGCCTTTGTGTTACAGGTAAGTAGGCAGCAGCTGGGCTGACAGTTGGGGAAGGAGGTGGGGAGGCCCTCTGTCCCCCGCGATCTGGCTCACAGGCACTTGAGAAGCAGGGACTAACCTCGTGTGTTAGAATGCAGAGATGCAGACATTGTTGGTGTTCTCATGGCTTCCCGTCCCACGCTGGGACTGGGTTTCTTGGTCCTTGCTCTCTGGCTCTCATGTAGTTGTTTCCCAGCTTCCAGTGCTCGAACAGGCTTAGAGTCAGGCTTTTCTTGTCTGTGATACGTGGAAGTTCTTGGATAGGCCCACTGAGCTGGATCTGGCTTCGGGAAGCACAGAGCCCAGGTCCTGGCTTGGAGGGCTGCTCAACGGGTGGTTCTCACAGCCTGCTTTCTTAACCCCCAGTACTGCAAGCACCTGGCCCTGTCTCAGCCATTCAGCTTCACCCAGCAGGACATGCCCAAACTTCGCCGGCAGATCTACAAGGAGCTGTGTCACTGCAAACTCACTGTGTGAGCGTCGTATCCCAGGCCTCAAGCCCATTGGTCAATGGGCATGGGGATGTGGGGGACCCTTCCTTCCCGAGAAACTCCAGTTCCTCTCTTGCCTCTCCCCTTCTTCCCAGTTCCCTATGGTTTTTCATATTTAAATGTTTTAATTGATTTCTGTATTTTTTTTTCTTTGAGAGAATACTTGTTGATTTTTGATGTTCAAGGGGTGGCCATGGAACAGCCTCTTCTCCCTCTGCTAGGGAGGAGTTTGGCCTTGTGGCCTGGGTGGGGCGGTCATCCCCCTTCTGTGTGCAGGGGCGGGGGCAGGAAAATGTGTGCTGGGGTGGTGGGCGGGCAAAGGGAGTGTGCCTGCCAGATCTTCAAACTTTGTTTTATACGTATATATAAACGCCACGGTCCTGCTCTGCTCAATAAAGGATCCTTTGGAGATGCGTCGTGCTGGTCTTCCTGCTGGCAGGCTCGGGTTTAACAGGCTCTGTTAACCGCCGCTCGGGGGTGCTGAGACCCCCGCGGGCCTGCCTTCCGTCGCGGGCTCGGGCAGAGAAGCAGTCCCACGGCGGGGAGGCCGGGGCTGCAGGGGGCCGCGCGCGACTTCAGGGGTGGGGGAGCTTCGCGGCAGCACCTCCAGGCGCGCGGGGGCTCCCCATCCCCGCCCGGGGCCAGCAGCGCGCCTCCGGTTTCCACCGTCCCCCGCACACTCGCAGCGGTTCGGGGCGGGGTCTGGGCTACCTTTGCGGCAGGAGACGACAAACTAAACCGTGGGTCCGGCGCGCATCGGCAGCGGAGGCAAAGGGAAGCAGCTGTCTCGGGAGCCCGGAAGTCCCTGGAGGCTGAAGCCTCGCCCCTCACGCGCGATAGGGCCGGCCAGGCCATATGACCTGGGCGCTCTCGCCTCCGCACGTGTAGGGGCGCTGGGCCCCAAGATGGCTGCCAGGCCTCGAGGCCTGACTCCCGTATGTCACTTCCGTACCGGCGAGAAAGGCGGGCCCCGCAGCCAATGGGGCTGCGGGGCGGGGCCTCGCCTGGATAGGCGTTCAGGTTGTCCAATGGTGGTGGCGTGCCGGAGAGCCTGCGAACTAACGTCACGCCGAGTCGCGGAGCGCCGGCAGGCGGGGCCGAGGCGGCCAAGCCAATGCGATGGCTGGGGCGGGGTCGGGCGCTCTATAAGTTGTCGATAGGCGGGCACTCCGCCCTAGTTTCTAAGGATCATGTCTGCGAGTCAGGATTCCCGGTAAGAAATCCTTTTGCAAAAGGTCGGGGCTGCTCGCCCTACCACTTCCTTCCGAGGGCCCCGTGGGGTGGGGGGTGGGGGGTGGGGGTCAGCCGAGCCCCACCGCCCCGGACCTCCAAACCCTCACCCCCCGCCCGGGGTTACGCGGGACAGCCACGCCGGGAGGCCCGGTCCCGGGGGTCGAGGGGGCAGGGCCGGGGCCTGGCCGGCTAGCGCGGACGGCCTGGCGTGCGAGGCCCGCCGGGAGGCCGATCCCCCCGCTCCACCCCCGCGACGCGGCACTGCGCCCGAGCGCCAGGCGGTGTCGCGACCCGGCGTGGGGACGGCGGCGGCGGCCGCCAGCGCGTGGCCCGGGCTGGCGGGTGCGGACGCCTCTCCGGCGGAGGGAGGGCTCGCGCGCGCTCGCGGTTCCGGGGGCCTCCGACGGGACCACTCGCCGGAGCGAGGGGCGCCCGGGTGCTCCGAGCCGGGCGCTCGGTCGCGCGGAGAGCCGGGGCGGGGCGGAGGAAGCCGGCCGTTCAGTGTGCTGGTTTTCTTGACGGCCAGGACCGAGCCTGACCCCGAGGAGCGGCCGCGTGAGGCACCGGGAGCCTACCCGGCGCCGGGCGGGCGGGTCCATTTTGCCGCACAAGCCGGGCAATTGGCAAACTGCGGATGGGCAGGTCCACTTTCCTTCGGGGGTGAGCGGCCTGAGGTATGGGAGGGCGACGCCATTTCGCGACGGGGGCGGGCGGGCTGTGGATTGTTTGTGGCGGGGGGAGACGCCACCGGGTGGTCGAGGGAGCGAGCACATGGCGGCCCGAGGGGCTCCCCTCCCCCAGCCCGCTTGGCTTCTGAGTATTGTGCAATCTCCCCCTTCGCTAGCTCGGCTGGGGCTCATTGTGCGCGAGGCCGCCACCGCCCGCGGCCTCCCACATCCGGGCACCGCGAGGGGGGGAGCCGGGCTGGAGGGGGTGGGGGAGGGCGCGGGCGGAGTGACGTGGGGGGAAGGGGATGTCCTCCCCTTGCAGCCAGGAGGTGAGGGGCGGGACTTCCGGCGCGTCGGGGCTGCCGCGGGGGGGGGGAGGCGCACGCGCTCGGGCTCTGAGCGACCCGGCCCGGGACACGTGGGCCCGGGAGCGCGGACCCCGTTCTGGCCCCGGGAGCGCGGCTGCGTTCTGACTCGGTGAAGGAAGGGCTGTGTCCCCGGGGAGCTGGTGGGGTCCGCGCGGGAGTGGAGGCCGACGGCGTGGTGCGGGCCAGCCGGCCGCGGGAAGGGTTTCTCAGTGTCTCAGTGGGCTTCTGCTTTCCGCCAACAGATCCAGAGACAATGGCCCCGATGGGATGGAGCCCGAAGGCGTCATCGAGGTGAGCTTGGGACTCGTGCGCCGCTGTCCCTGTTTCTGGGAAAGACGATCTCCACCAGTGTCCCATGGTTCTCCGGAGCGCGGTTGTCCCCTTCCCTAGTAGACCTGCCCCGCCTCCGCTCCAGTCCTGATTCCTTTCCGGAGATTCGTTCTAAGTATCTGCGTCCCGGAGCGCGGAGAGCAGTCCGTTCAGTCTAAGTCCCGTCTTGCACGGTCTGCTCTCTGGTTTACCAGTGGCCTGGTGTCGTCCGGGGATTTCCTGGGCCCTGAGTTCGGGACCCACCTGGCCTCTCTGATGGGCGGAGAAGCGGGGGCTGTGGCGCTCTCAGTGAGGACGAGGTCTGCTCCTCCGCGCTGGAAGACAGCGTGGTCTTTCCTACCACTGGAAACACTCTGTCCCACAGAGCAACTGGAATGAGATCGTTGACAGCTTTGATGACATGAACCTCTCCGAGTCCCTTCTCCGTGGCATCTACGCCTATGGTTTTGAGAAGCCTTCTGCCATCCAGCAGCGAGCCATTCTTCCTTGTATCAAGGGTGAGTGCGCTGGTCCCCAGCACAGGTTCTGGACTGTCCCTGACCTGGGTAGAGCGGCACCTGGTTGGTGGTGCTTGTTTCATATCAGTCAGGGACAGAGCAACTCCTTGCTCATCCCAGCTCGGCCTTTGGTCTGTGCCATGTCTGGTTCATGCCCTGGACACACGGATTGCCGGTGTGATCTCAGTAAGGTGGTGTTTTAGGCAGCTCGTAATTGTTCATATTTGTGTTTCTAGGCTGGCTCAGTGCGGTACTGAGGGAGTTAGTGATCTGGTGTAGTTCACGCTATTGCACGTGGGCGCTGCACAGCGCCAGAGTGAAGTCTGAAGCACTTCACGCTCACCCCGCAGCTCTGTGGGGTGCTTGCTGATGGGGCAGAGACCTGAAAGGGCTGATCCTGAGAGGTACGAACTCCTTTCCAATTCCTGCTGCTCTGTTTAGGTTATGATGTGATCGCTCAAGCCCAATCTGGGACTGGGAAAACAGCCACTTTCGCCATATCGATTCTGCAACAGATTGAATTAGATCTAAAGGCCACACAGGCTTTGGTCCTGGCGCCCACTAGAGAGCTGGCTCAGCAGGTGAGCATGTCACTTTCTTCTCTCTTCCCCTGAGGGGCTGCTTTGGGAATGCTCAGCATCATCAGAAAATGGGGAGAGGTGTGCTCCCCGCGGATCACTGCTCATTAGAAGTGAAGCATGGTCTGGGGGGGATGGCTGAAAAGGGCCAGTGCGTGAGGTGAGGAAATAAGCCAGGGCTCCGGGATATCTGGAGCCTCTCCGGGTTAATTATAAGCCCTCTCTTGCCCAAACACAATAAGCATTATTTTCTCCACCCATTTCCTGAGTCAAATGAAAAGGTGGAGCTTGGCTGGCCAGGCAGGTTTGGTGGCTGTTTGATGAACAGAGCCCCTGGCGATGGGCAGAGAGACACCTCAGCAGTGGTGGTGCGCTCCTATCAGCTGGGGGCAGAGTGGACGCACAGCCCTTTGTTGATCCTAGCTTGATGCCTGGTTTGGTGACCAGAGCTGTTTCATGCCTGGAGCACATAAAACCCTTGTGGTAGACTGTTTCCCTGGCTCCTGGAGGAGAGAGGGTCAGAAACTGTGATCTCTTCAGTAGGAAAGTTGGGTGAAGTCAGGGTGATTCTATGCTGACTGAATAAAGGTATGGTACTGCAAACTAGGGAGAGTTCTAGAAGAATTCCAGAAAGACCTTCTTGTGTGTGCAGAAGACACTTTTTTATAGAGACTGCACATGTCCCCAGCACAGGTCGTGTGGCCAGAGTTCGCTAGGACGCAGGTGGATGTCCTGTTCCTAAGACTGGTGGCTACGAGACCTGACGAAATGGGTCCTTGGTGGCTTAGGGAAGGGGGTTACTGTGAACCCTTGTGTTCATAGGAGCCAGACGCAGCTCAGACCTTGAGCCTGCCGCTTAATGCGCAGCGTGATCTTAAATGAAGCGCCTGCCCGTTCATTGTCTGAGCAGTGAGTTTAACCAGCACCCTGTCTGGGTTGGAGAGCAAGCGTTATATCCCAACCATCTCCGATGTGACCTGGCTCTGGTGTGGCTCACATATGGGCACTTGTCTTTGGGTCTAGATACAGAAGGTAGTCATGGCGCTGGGAGACTACATGGGCGCCTCCTGCCACGCCTGCATTGGGGGGACCAACGTGCGTGCCGAGGTCCAGAAGCTGCAGATGGAGGCGCCGCACATCATCGTGGGCACCCCAGGCCGGGTGTTTGACATGTTGAATCGCAGATACCTGTGTGAGTCCTGTCCCCCCTCCACAGACCCCCCTACGCCGTGCTGCGCTGCTCTGTGATGAGCCCATGCGTGTCATCTGAGCCCGCTTCCCGTCCTGAGCCTGGGGGAGTGTTTTGCTCCTTGGGGCTGCCGGCTGGCTGAGCGGGTCGCGGGCGGAGGATCAACCTTGTCTTCTGAGAGCAGAGCTCTTGTCCCTTCCCTGTTCCTCATCGGGAAATTGAAGTCTTCTGTCGTTCCTTTATTCTGGTCTGCTGGTGTTTTCTCTCGGTAGCTCCCAAGTACATCAAGATGTTCGTACTGGACGAAGCCGATGAGATGCTGAGCCGCGGCTTCAAGGACCAGATCTATGACATATTCCAGAAGCTCAACAGCAACACCCAGGTGAGCGGCAGCTGTCCGAACTCCTGCCACAGAGGCGAGGCTGCCTTTGCGTGACATGTGCTTGGGGTGACAGTAGGGGTGCCATCGAGAACTCTGGAGTCTCCCCTTCAGCCGTCCTGGGCACTGGCTTCCTTGCAGGTGGTCTGCGGGAAGGGGGGCGAGCATCATGAAGACCCCCCACCCCGAGGCTGCTGTTTTGTGTTAGGTGGTTTTGCTGTCTGCCACGATGCCTTCCGACGTGCTCGAGGTGACCAAAAAGTTCATGAGGGACCCCATCCGGATCCTGGTCAAGAAGGAGGAGCTGACCCTGGAGGGCATCCGCCAGTTCTACATCAATGTGGAGCGAGAGGTGGGGCCCGGCACAGGAGGCGGGCCGGCGGGGTGCAGTTGGGTATAGCCCCTGACTGGTCTCCCCTCCCCCTCCCAGGAGTGGAAGCTGGACACGCTGTGTGACTTGTATGAGACCCTGACCATCACGCAGGCGGTCATATTCATCAATACCCGGAGGAAGGTGGACTGGCTCACTGAGAAGATGCACGCCCGGGACTTCACTGTGTCCGCCATGGTGCGTGCCCCTGGTGTGTCCGCGCCTTACAGCTAGCTGCTCTCCTGTGCCCGCGGGCCCGTGACAAGCGTCCTCCCCTCTTGTTTCCGCTCTAGCATGGAGACATGGACCAAAAGGAACGAGACGTTATCATGAGGGAGTTCCGCTCGGGCTCCAGCAGAGTGCTGATCACGACCGACCTGCTGGTGAGTGTGGATGGCCCCTGGGCAGGGAGGAAGAAGGGAAAGTCCAAGCTGATTCCCTCTCCAGGGGGCCCGCCCGTGCCCCTCTTCCGGAAAGTAGCAACTTGGAAGATGATCTGGCATGCCTGAGGCTGCTCGGGGACAGGGCACGTCTGTTCCTTTGCCTGCCTTTGGCCGCCTACACTCATTCCCATCCCTCTGGCCTGATTGTGTCCCCTCGCGCTTGTGCTGACCCGTCCTCTCCCCTGACCTAGGCCAGAGGCATCGATGTGCAGCAGGTTTCCTTAGTCATCAACTATGACCTTCCCACCAACAGGGAAAACTACATCCACAGGTAATCATAGATTTGGAATGTTCCCATAGATTGCCCTGAGCTAAAGTTCTTGCCTCCTCCCTTTTTGTTGTCCTCCCTCACACTGAGATGTCCTTGTTGCCCACCAGAATCGGTCGTGGGGGACGATTTGGCCGTAAGGGTGTGGCTATTAACATGGTGACAGAAGAAGACAAGAGGACTCTCCGAGACATCGAGACATTCTACAACAC
Source organism: Mustela lutreola (assembly GCF_030435805.1). NCBI lineage: Eukaryota > Metazoa > Chordata > Mammalia > Carnivora > Mustelidae > Mustela > Mustela lutreola. The sequence continues at coordinate 58,868,194 of NC_081304.1, read as the reverse complement.
CTCCATTGAGGAGATGCCCCTCAATGTCGCTGACCTCATCTGAGGGGCTGTCCTGCTTCTTAGGCCCCCCAGGGTTCAGTCTGGGGGGCTGAAGAGTAGTAGGAGGGGGGAGGGAAGGGAGCCAAGGGATGGACATCTTGTCATTTTTTTTTTTCTTTGAATAAATGTCACTTTTTGAGGCAAAAGAAGGAACCGTGAACATTTTAGACCCCCTTTTCTTTGGGGCAGGCTCTTGCTCCAGGCGTCGTCTCTTCTCCCAGAAACACTAATCTGTCTGTAACCTAGTCAACCTCCAAACCCCAGAGGCTCTCCCCCACCCCAGCTGAATGCCTCTGAGGATCCAAGGGGCCACAGTGTCACTCATCCTCATTTGCTGGACCAAATCTGGAGAATCCCTGAGTTCACTGATTCAGGGGATTGTCCCCAGGTGGGGGGAGCAGGGGAGGAAAAATGGTAGCCATTTTTACATTGTTTTGTATAGTATTTATTGATTCAGGAAACAAAACACAAAATTCTGAATAAAATGACTTGCAAACTGCCTGTTTGGGCTTCTCATTTCTTGCCTCCCCTTCCTTCCCACCTGTTACTGGCACATCTCTGGCTGTGCCCCCCACCTCCCAGCTAGTAGTCATTACCCTTCCAAATTATCCTTGGATTGCTTTTTTCCCCCACCTCCCTTCTGATCAGAAAGTGGTTCCATTCACTGGATGGGACACTGCTCTGTTACGGGCTGGACGCCAGGCGCCAGCAGCATCATAAGCACCTCACGTGTCTCAGCCAAGAGGAAGTGACAGAAACCCTTCCCAGGGTGCCTGGGTGGCTCAGTGGGTTAAGTCTCTGCCTTTCTGCTTGGCAGGGGGTCGGCTCCACCCTGCCTGGCCTACTTGTGATCTGTCAAAATCTTAAAAAAAAAATTTACCCTTTCCCAACCCCTTGGCTTGCATACCCTATTTCTGGGGAACATTGGGGTATGTCCCCCCACTGGTTTTGTAATCCCTTGGGACCTCCGGCAGACTTGGATACGTTGTTACCTGGGGAACAGCTGCCTGCAGACTCCCATCTATGTGTGACCTTTTGAAGGCTGGTGGCACCCACTGGGGAAGCCAAGGCAACCCCCTCACTCAATGGCAAAGGTCAGTGACTCAGGGATCAGTGGCTGGGGCTGAGGTGCCTGAGTCAGGCTGGGGGTGGACCGCCGGAGTTACAGGAAGTCAAAACCCTAATTCCTCCTTTTCCAACCGGAGGCAGAAGGCGAGGGTTGAGCAAGCAGTGGGTCCAGACAAACCTGACCTGGACTGCCCGGGTGAGGCCCGTCTGTCATGAGGCTCGCTGTGCTCTTCTTGGGGGCCTTGGGGCTGCTGGCAGGTAAGAGGCCTGAGGGGAGGGGGCCCCGGGAGGAGCCTGCCTGAGGGCTGCTGACCAGTCTTGCTCTGCTGAAAGCCCAGGGGACGGGGAACGACTGTCCTCATAAGAAGTCGGCCACTCTGCTGCCGTCCTTCACGGTGACCCCGACGGCCACAGAAAGCACAGCAAGCCCTGGGACCACGAGCCACAGAACCACCACGGCAGGTGCCACCAGCCAAGAACCCACAACAGCCACTCACAAGCCCCCGACCACCCCCAGCCACGGAAACACCACGGTTCACCCAACGATGAGCAACAGCACCACCGCCAGCCCCAACACCTCCACCAGCTCCCCCCACCCAGGGCCACCATCCCCTCCGCCCCCGCCCCCCAGTCCCAGCCCGGGGCCCCAGGAGGCCATAGGAGACTACACTTGGACCAATGGCTCCCAGCCCTGCGTCCGGCTCCAAGCCCAGATTCAGATTGGAGTCGTGTACCCAACCCAGGGCGGAGGAAAGGTAACACCAAGAGACAGCGGAGGACCAGAGGGGCAGGGGCGCGAGGCCCCTGGCTGCGGGGCAGAAGGGGACACACGGTGGAGGGGGGACGTGCAGAGGGCAAGGAGCCTTGGACGGCGCGACCGTGTTCTCACAGCACGCTCATCTTAACTTCTGCAAGGCCTGGGGCATCTCGGTCCTGAACCCCAACAAGACCAAGCCGCAGGGGCGCTGTGAGGGCGCCCACCCCCGTCTGCTGCTCTCATTCCCTTCCGGACAGCTCAGCTTCGGATTCGAGCAGGTACCTTGCCCTCCTCCCCGCCCCCGCGAGCCCTCCTCCCACCCAGCCCTTGCTGCGCTCCTGACTCCGGCCGAGGCTGCTGCTGTCCCCGGCCGCCCTGAGCCTTCCTGGTCACCTCCCCAGGACCCACGGCAGGGCGCGGTCTACCTGAGCTCCCTGGCTCTGGAGTACAACGTGTCCTTTCCTCGGGCAGCGCGTGAGTAACCCGCCCCCTCGTCGCGGGCCCTGGACGTCCAGGCTCCTGAAGGGACAGCAGCCAGGGACAGGGACAGAGAGCTGACCCTTCCTTGCTCTTCCAGAATGGACCTTCTCGGGTCAGAATTCATCCCTTCGAGCTCTCCAAGCGCCCCTGGGCCAGAGCTTCAGCTGCAGAAATGCGAGTGTCGCCCTGGCACCGTCTCTGCGCCTTGACCTGCTTGGGCTGAAGCTGCAGGCTGCTCGGCTGCCTTTCTCAGGAGCCTTTGGGCCAAGTAAGACCCCCACCCCCCGCCTCGGACAGCCCCCCTGCCCCGGGCCCAGAACCCTCCTTCCTACACCCCGAACTTCCCTTCCTCTCTCAGGCCTGCCGTGGCTCTAAGGCAACTGTCCCACTTCCTCTGCAAAATTCTGGCCGCCTCCCCTTTTGTTTAGGGCCCAGAGTCTTCTAGGGGAGCTCCCCGCCAGCCTCCCACTTGCCAGCGTGCCCCCCCACACACAGCCTTCTCCTTCCGGGCCTGGCCTCCACCGTGATTCCTGCCCGCCCTCCCTCTCTGCCAGGTTTCTCCTGTCCCAGCGACCAGTTCAACCTGCTGCCCGTTATCATCGGTTTGGTAGCACTGGGCCTCCTCGCCCTGGTGCTGGTTACATTCTGCGTGGTTCGGAGACGCCCACCCTCCTACCAGGCCCTCTGAGTATCTGTCCCAACACCAGAGGACACCACAGGGCCCACGGTTCTTCCCACTCAACCGACTCAGAGACAAAAGTTGTCTTCCCTCTCCGACTTCAGGGTCACCAACAAGAGCAGAGTTAATGCCACGTGGAGGGGTGGAGGAAGATGTTCGTTAGATTTGACCTGTTTCTCCTCTCCCAGCCCCAGAATAATAAAACCTGCTCGAACCTCTGCCCTCAGTTTCCCCTTTCTTATCAGGATTAAAAGCCGCTGACGGTCGCTCACACGCCTTTCTGCGCTCAGAAAGCCAGGCAGCCAGACCATCAGGTCACAAGTGACCACATGCCCTCATGGGTTCAGCCCCCCAAAGCCTGGCACAGCTGGTGTCGCACCCTCCTGGCCCCCCTGCCTCCTCTTCTCCTCTCTCTGGGGCTTCTGGCTGCTCCAGCGCCCCCTGTCCTCCAAACCAGTTTTGCAGTCACAGGTGAAGCAGGTAGCAACCGCCAATGAGTGTGGGTGGGAAGGTCACACCTGGGTCATTACCTTTCCAAGGGCTGTGTGGGACTTCCTTAGCAACAAGAACCTCTGCGCTGCCCGCCGCCGCTGTCAGGGGAGGGTTGCACAGGCCGATCAAACCCTCCCGCACCAGGGATGCTCCTATCCCAGCTGTGGCAGCAGTGGGTACTCTGACCTCCACCCACAATCACCCTCAGTGCTCCCCCAGTAACAGAATACCTCCAGCCAGGGCCCCACACCCCCAGCCCCATGCGGTGTACCTTGTGGGAGCCGGCGGCCGCCCCAGGCCAGTCGCCCACCCCAGGCCGGTTGCCCCACTTCACAGGAGCCCCCGGTGCAATCGCCGGGGGGCCAGGACCGGGCCCTTCCAGCTGCAGAGGTCCTATAAGGCCGGAAACCTGTCCCACTGCGAGCAGCCCCACCACCGCGTCCCCGGACATCCGGGGTGACCTTGCTGATTGTGACAAAGAACGGCTGCTCGAGAGCGTGATCCGTGCGGGGGGGCGCCAGGCCCGCCTCCCCCAGTATGGCTGGGAGCCCGAGTCCCAGTGCGGGGGGCGGAGGACATCGCTCCGCGGTGCTGGGAGGTCGTCCACGCTGGCCTTTCCCAAGGGGCACTGCTGGGCCCGGGGCCTCGCTGGCACGCTCGCTTGGCACGCGGCCGCAGAGGGCGCAGGGGTCGGTGGGGTGGGAGGGAACCCTCGGGTCCCGGGGCTCGCCTTCTTCCCCTGCTGCCTTCTCACCGTCCCGGCCCAGCAGCTACGGGCGCACCCAACCGCCAAGGCCCAGGGCGAGCCGGGGGAGGTGGAACAAGGGCCTGCGTGCAGCTTGGTGCCTCCGGGGGGCTGCCTGCCGCAAGCTGTCCTGCTCCCGCCGGCGCCCCTCGCTCTGGAGACGCCGAAACAACAGGAGACAGGGAACCACGGCGCCCCCACCCAACGCCCTTCGGGAGACTCAAGTGCCTTCACTCTCAACTTCGAACAACGTGGAGTCGACCGGGGGCGGACAAGATGGCGCCGCGCAGCAGGCGCGGAGAAAGGCAAGGGGCTCCGTGTTGCCTCCGAACTGGAAGCGTAAACAAAGGCGCGATACGTGGAATTGCGCAGGCGCACAGCCCGAGGCCACCGTGAAATTCGAACAGGGAGGGTGCGACCGAAACGTGGTCTCTCTGTGAAACCTACTTCACGCTGCTGAAGGTGGAGGGGGCGGGGGGGGGGCGGGGAAAGAAAGAGCGGGGACCAGGGAGGGCGGAAGCCCAGAACGCGCATGCGCAGCGTCGGTCAATGGCGGCTCGGAGACGGGCGGAAGCTAGTTTTGCAACATGGCGGCCGAAGCAGACGGCCTGCTCAAACGGGCGCTGGTACCGCTTCTCTTACCTGAGAAATGCTACGACCAAATTTTCGTCCACTGGGACTTGCTTCACGGTGAGCTTTATTCGGCCTCCTATCAAAGCTCTGCTCGAGCGCCCTCGGCCATCAGTGGCGCGGGACTGCGGCCCAAGCGGCGGCCTCCCCTGCCGGGCTGAGCCGGGCGGAAGTCCCTGCGGAGGGGGCGGAAGTGTCTCGGCCTCCATAGACTGGGGCTCCCCTTGTATGGGCTGGCGGCCGGGAGGGGTCGGCGGGCGGCGGCGGCGGAAATACTTCTTTATGAGCTTGAGAGCTGGGAAGACTCGAGGAGCGCGAAGCAGAGTCACAGCCTGACTATATGTCGTTCCGGTTTCCAGTAGTTCGATAGGATCCCGGGGTCCTGGGATGGATCCCCGCGCCGGAGAGCCTGCTCCTCTCTCTCCGTCTGCCTTTCCCCCTGCTCCTGCTTTCTCTGTCAAACAAATAAAATCTTAAAAAAGATGAAAAATGAGGAGTAGACCTTGAGCAGGTGGCGCTTGCTTCAAGGCCTCTGAGTCTGGGCTCCAGGGGCACTTCCAGGGGCGCCTCTAACCCTCCACGTTTGCTCATGGGCTGAGCCTTGGGTAATCCCGCAGTGCCTTGTCTGCGAGGCAGGCCCCCACGAAGCCCACTGCAGACGTCAGTTCCCGTGGGAGACCGGCCCATCCTGCCCTTGTCCCTTCCTGGTCCCCCACTGTGTGCTCCCGGGACCCGACTGGATCGAGCTCCTTGGGCTACAGAAGGTGTGGGCCAGGGCCTACCTGAAGGGTAACGTGAGGTCCCTGAACAGGGGACCAGGGACAAGGGTTCAGGAATGAGTGGGTCGGGAGACAGCTGGAGTGGATCGCCTGGGTTGCCCAGATGAGGCGAATGAAGGATCTGTGGACTCCTGGGCATTGCTCAGCTTTGCACAGGGAAGCGATGGAGACTCTTGGAAGTCACACCAAGAAGTTTTTTTCTCCCACATTTTTTATTTGATGGAGAGCGCGTGCATATACAAGCAGGGGAAGCCTCAGGGAGAGGAAAAGGGAAAAGCAGGGAGAACAACGTGGGGCTGGATCCCAGGACCCTGACCTGAGCCAAAGGCAGATGCTTAACCAACTGAGCCACCCAGGCGCCCCCACACCAAGCAGTTTAGCTGTAATCCGCAGGGTCAAGCCTGTTTTGGAAAGTCAGCTGACAGTGATAGGATTTGGAGCAGGAAGGCCCAGGCCTTTTGCACCCGCCACCAGACAGCCCCAGGCTTCCCTCTGCGGCTCTGTCCAGGTCTTAAGGAGCGGGTGGCAACCCGCCACTTTGTGAACAGCCTTTAGCCCTGGGCTGGGTTCGAGAGGCGTTCGTTCTGTTTACTCCTTTTTTTCTCTTCTCAGTCCCCTGCCTCAAGATCCTGCTCAGCAAAGCCCTGGGTCTGGGCATTGTGGCTGGGTCACTGCTGGGTACGTACCTTGTACCTGATCTTCTTTCCCTGCTGTCGGGTGGAGGGCGGAGAGCTGAGATGCCAGAAACTGGGTGGGTCCCTTAACCGGAAGTGGAGGTTCAGGCTTCCCAGCCTGCTCCCTGGCTGGGGTGGTATGCTCCCGAGGGATGCACACCCCTCATCCTTGGCCTTCTCTTCCTGTCTCTAGTAAAACTGCCGCAGGTGTTTAAAATCCTGAGAGCCAAGAGTGCCGAAGGGTTGAGCCTTCAGTCAGTAATGCTAGAACTAGTGGCACTGACAGGGACCATGGTCTACAGCATCACCAACAACTTCCCATTCAGGTGAGGGAGCCCAGCCTTGGTCCCCAAGGGTGAATGTCCACACGTCTGGAGGGGAGGTAGGGCAAGGCAGGTAAAAGGGTGGCAAAGCTTCAGCCCTCCTGGAAATCTGGCCATCTTCTGTGGTCATGACAAGAAGAGAGCACGCCATGGATGGCCAGGACCTAGACGGAGTCTGTCAGGCAGGGGCTGAGGGATGGGGAGTCATGAGCGAACTGTGGCCCCAGGTGGAGGGGCCATGGAGGCTCTCCCCGCCTCTTTCCAGGCCTGCCTTTCTTCCTCCCAACTCTTGACTCTGCAGCTCTTGGGGAGAAGCCCTGTTCCTGATGTTCCAGACTATCACCATCTGCTTCCTGGTCCTGCACTACAGAGGACAGACCGTGCAAGGTGCCGGGGGTTCAGCCGAGAGCAGGCTGTGGCTCTAGCGGGCCCTGTGGGGCACTCCGGCCTGGGGAAGCCCAAGTACTGGAGAGGCTCAGTGGGACTCCTTACCTCCCTGACCCCCAGGTGTCACCTTCCTAGCAAGTTACGCCCTGGTACTGCTGCTGCTGCTGTCCCCGCTGACGCCCCTGGCCCTCATCACCCTGCTCCAGGCCTCCAACATGCCTGCGGTGGTCGTGGGGAGGGTGAGGACTGGGAGGAAAGGAAGGGTGCAGGGCGGGACCCCCACGTGTGGGGGTGCAGGTGGGCCAGGAGGGGCCGGCAGCTCTGTGACGGACATGGGGAGAATTCAGATGTCACCGTTCACCATCTCCCCCAGCTGCTCCAGGCTGCCACCAACTACCGGAACGGACACACAGGCCAGCTCTCAGCCATCACCGTCTTTCTGCTGTTTGCAGGGTCCTTGGCCAGAATCTTCACCTCTATTCAGGTGAGCGCTTCTTCTGCCCTCCAGGGGGCACTAGAGCCCTGCCCTTGCATAGCAGCGGGCTTGAAGCGGCTCCTTCCCTGAACACTTTCTGGGTCCCCGTTGGTGTTGCGCAGGAGACCGGAGACCCTCTCATGGCGGGCACCTTCGTGGTCTCTTCTCTCTGCAACGGCCTCATCGCCGGCCAGCTCCTCTTCTACTGGAACGCAAAGGCCGGCCACGGGAAGAAAGAGCAGTAGGGCGGAGCTGGTTCCTGGAGCGCGTTCCAGGTCTCTTCCAGTTGTCCCCCCAGCCTCGGGGTCGTTCCCATCCGGACCAGCCTGCTTGTGGGACCTCTCCTCATTCTTCATTCCTCTGCGGCTGTGACAGCCTTGAGCCAGGGTTTTGGTGGGAATGTGTATCCTTTGAAGGGATGGGCGTCGGGATTTTCAGGCTGACACTTTGCACGGCGAGGCGCCGCACAGGTACTATTAACTCGTTTAATCCTTCGCACACTTCTCCAGCAGCAACCCCCAGGTATTTAGGTATCTCTGGGGCCCAAGTCGGCCCTGCGCTCCCCCAGCTCCCCCTGTGGCCCTGGAGGGCAGAGTCTGCCGATGGAACGCATCTGGGGGCCTGGGGCTGCTGCCTCCCTCCCCGAACCTGGTTGGGACGGCCTCCAGGACCCCAGTGCTGGCTGGGGGTGGGGCCGGGGGGGGATGGAGAGTGACTCAGGCAGGGCCGCAGGGTGGGGTGAGGCAGTTCCTGCTCTGGCAGGTCCAGGCGGAAGGGAGCGGAGACTGCTGGTTCCTGCTGCAGTGAGGGGGGAACAGACACGGGGCAATAAAGACGCCGAGACATGGTTTAATTGTAAAAACTGTGTTCATCCTACAAAAAAAGTGTGTTATGGGGGGGAGGTGGCAGCGCAGATGGGGACCACAGCACAGGCCTCCTCTGAACTGGGGTCCAACAGAGTTCTAAAGGAGGGTTTGCAGCTTGGGGTGGGGGTGGGAGGTTCTGGGTGAAGACAGAGGAGGAGGGGGAGGAAGGGGCCCTTCCTGGGAGGTCCCTGTCCACCAGGGTTAGAGGTGGGTCAGGGGCAGGGGGGACCCCGACAGGGGAGGGTTGTACGGAGTGGGAGAGCCTGGGGGGAGGTAGGGGTTATAGTGGGGGAGCAGCTCTCCCTGGAGCCGGGGGTTACTCTGAGGGAGAGAGCACGGTGAGGTCGTCTCTGGTTTACAGTGGGAAGAGCTGCGGAGAGAGAGACACTGGGGTTAGAGCCTGTTCCAAGCTGGGAGGGGCCGGCAGGGCCCCCCACTCAGAGGTTGGGGGGCTGGACCAGCTCTAACCAACAGGTATAAGGCCCCGGCTGTCCGGGCCCCACTGGATGGGGCCGTCTGGAGCAGACCCTGGGACAGCTTGAGAACAGTGGCGCGGCCCTGTCGGGGCACGCTCTGGAGGGCCAGCTTGCGTGCTGCGCCTGTTTTCCTCTTTTGGGGCGGGAGGCCAAGAAGGGGCAGAGCTGGGCCTGGCCTCTCCTTGCCCCGCGGGCAGGGAGAGGAAGCCGGGTCACAGGAGGGCCAGAAGCAGGGAGGAAACGGGAAATTCAGGTAACTAGAAACAGGATCACATCCTGGGGGCCTGCACTGCGGGGCCGGGATGGAAACCCAGGGCCACCAGAGCGCTCCCAGGCCAGAGCGGCACTGGGGCATCCTCCCAGCTGGCTTCCCCCGCCCCCTGAATGGCCCCTGCCCTTTCTCAGCCCGCTCCCACGCGCTCACCCGTATCCGCCGGGCAGGTAGGCTGTGGAGTAGTTGGGCGGCTGGTACCCAAAGCCTCTGCTCCCCTGGGTGGTCGCGAACCCGGGGCCCCAGACCGGCCCGCCAGCAGCCACGCTGCCGCTCCCCGCGCCGAAGTGGGGCGCCCCGGCGCCGGAGCTCTTGGCCTTGCGCCGAGGCCGGTACTTGTAGTCGGGGTAGTCGCGCAGGTGCCGGGCGCGCAGCCGCTTGGCCTCTTCCACGAAGGGCCGCTTCTCGTCCTCGCCCAGCAGCTTCCACTGCGCGCCCAGGCGCTTGGAGATCTCCGAGTTGTGCATCTTCGGGTTCTGCTGCGCCATCTGGCGGCGCTGCGCGGAGCTCCACACCATGAACGCGTTCATGGGCCGCTTCACCTTCTCCAGGGGGAGCCCCCCGGAGACTCCTGGGCTCCCGGCGCCCTCCCGCTCCTGGCAGCCCGAGGGCGAGTTGGTAGGAGCCGCGGGGGCAGGAGTCTGCAGGCTCCAGACCTGGTCGTGGGGAGGGCCGGGAAGCGCCATGGGGGCGTGGGGCGGGGTGAGGAGGGAAAACTCGAGAGGGCGTCCCGCGCGCCCTCCCTTCCGAAGCGCAACGTCGGTACCCAAACCCGAGGTCCTTAAAATGCAAGTGTCTTCCTAGTCTCGAGTCGTTCCAGAGGAACTCGTCTCCCTAAAAAGTAGCGTCGTCCCCAAGTTCAGAGTCCTGAGAATGGAGCCCCTGCTCCCAACCAATGAGGTGCACCTGGGAAAGCCGGCGCTCGACCCGCCGCCGGGCACCCCGCAAGGAGCAGGCTGCGCGCTCCGCTCCCGACGCCGCGAGGCGTCCGCCCCAGCCCGCCTGCCGCCGCGGCGCGCCCGGCCTCCGAGCGTCCCGAGCAGTCCCGGGCCCGGACGCCACCGCCACTCTCACCTGCCCTCTACGTCTGTGGCTGGCGGGTGGGCCAGACCCGGGAACGGCTTTTAACCAGACTCCTCCCCACTCCCTCCCCGCAGACCGCGCCTCCTTAAGGGCGCCAACGTCCCCCTCCCTCGGGCAAACCCAGGTGTCCTGTTCTTCCCAGCCCCCAACACTCCCCTCGGGGCACCACGCCCCCTCCCCACCCAAGACCCAGAAGTCAAGCCATCCAGCCCCAGGAGCGCTGCACGCCTTCCCCTCCCTGCTGCAGCTCCGGCAATTTAAAGTCAATTTCTCCGCACAATGGGATGGGGCACAGGGGAATCAAAAGCCCTCAGGGTCCCAATTGAGCGAGGAGGAAGTTGGGAACACCCCACCCCCTACCCCAAACCCTTTTCTTGTGCCTATTGCTCCTCAAAGCCCTGACCTGCCCCTGGGCCAACACTGTCTTGGAGGTAGGCCGGTTCGGTTTCCTGAGTCATCCCAGCAGGTGCTCAGGTGGTGACTCAACCCGGGGTCCAGGTGAGCAGACTTAAGCCATCCCAATGCTAAAGCCCAAGCCTTGGTTTCTCCCCTCGGGGTGCCCTCTGCAAACGTGAGTCTGAGGACAGGGAGCCCCAGGCCCCCGGACAACCCCCCCCCACCCCCCGGAGCAAGGGGTCATTGGTGTGGATCCCTGAGAATGAGCCTAGACCCAAAGCCTGGACCCAGAGCGGAGGGCCGGCCCCTGAGCCTCAGAGGGTCTCGAGGGAGCCAGGCTCCCCACTCTGCCCCAGGCCTCGGTAATCGGATTAGGCAGCCTGGCCTTGGCTCTCAGCCCTTCTGGGAACAGGCTCCAGCTCCTGCTTGAGCACCCCGAAGCAGCCCTACCTAGCCTGCCGTGACTCAGGGGAGAGGAGCGGCCAGCTCCCTCTACCAGCACACCCCGGGGGAGGGGAGAAGCACCACAACAGGCCACAAGCCATTGGGCTCCAGACTAGAAAGGGACCTGGGCCTGGGAGACAGGAATGCCAGGAATTCCCAGAAGAAAAAGCAAAGCAGGTGGGGATAGAGGAAAGGAGGCCCGGGCAGGTCCATTGGAGAGAAACTAACAGACCCAGCTGGGGACAGGAAGGTACAAGGAACCACAGAGCCATTTGGATTTTTTTATTCTCTTTTTAAATACTGTACAGTGAAAAATAAATACGCCTTCTCATCCACCAGACAAGGTTGGTCCCCCCTCCCCTGGGGGACCTTGTCACCCCCCTTCATACACACCCCTGGTTCTACTCCAAAACCTTCCCCATGCCTCCCACCCACTCATACCCTTACTATCCCCGTCTTCCACAGTGATGAGGCCCCAGAGATGGGGGGTACAGGATGGGAGGAGGGATAGCAGGGGAGCCCCCCTGAACTGTCGAATCTGGGTGGGTCGAGGAGCACCCCGCACCAGCAGGCGGAGGATGGGGGTGTTCAGAGAGATCGGGGCGTTAGAGGATAAAGGCACATCCAGTCTGATGGGGAAGGAGAGAGGCTCCCCTCACCCTGGGGGTAGGGCGGACAAGAGGGAGGGGGTATGACCCTGTTACACACCCCTCCACTAGCTCCTGGAGGTTGAGGGGGACCCAAGCTGCTGTGCCACCCCCCTCCCCCCTAGATAGAGCAGCTCCAGCGCAGGTCGGTCGGGCCTGTGAGGGCCACGGTGTGGGGCAGCAAGCGAGACGGAGAAGGGAGGGATGCGGGCCAGAGGTTTTATGAAACCCCGTTCACCAAACTACCCAACTCCAGGGGCGCAGAGAGCTCCCCATTCTCTGAGGGGCCCTTAGGAAGCTTGCTGACAGAGTCGCCCTGAGGGGAAGTGGGAAAGAAAAAAGGAGAGGAAGCGGGAAGCCAGTCAGTAGAAATCCAGGCGGTGCCCCCCCATCCTAGTGCTCCTGGCGCCCCGGGGGCTGGTTCCGGAACTCTAGCGACTCTCAGAGGAACTCAGGAAGTCAGAGCCAAACCTCCCTCTGTCCTACCACATCTTCCCTATTCCACACGCGGCCTAAACGCCATCAGACATGGGCTCCTCCACGAGTCCCCTGCGCGCCTGCCCCCCAGGAGGAAAGCGCGCGAGTACGGGCACCCTGCCTGCCTACCTTCTGTCCCGAAATAGAGTCCTCTGAGGGCTTAGTGCGTTCCAGGGGGGGCCGCTGGCGGCTCTGAGACTCTGCTCGGGAGATGTAGTCAGCCACGGTCACTGTGGAAGGCAAAGGACCCAGGGTTTCAGAAGGAAGCGGGTTTCCAGCTCTTAGACGCCCGCTAAGCCCTAAGCCCTGGCAGAAAGCACCCTGTTCCCTCTGCCCTGGGTAAGGAAGGACACAGGCACCCGGCGTTCGCTGACCTGGCTGACGGTCCCCACTGATGGAACCATCGGTCCGGTTCCCACGGTTACGGCGGCGGCGGCTCCGGTTCCGACGCTGGGGTCTCGAGTCATCTTCTGTGGGGCATAGAAAACCCAAGAGGTGCATCTCATCTCCCATACGTCAATTCCTGCCGGGCTCGACCTCTCTAGATCCAGGCACAGCCCTTACCCAGGCCATTTTCCGTCATGCTGGGCCCGTCGGATTCCAGACCTCCATCCATGACAGTCCGGTCCTCATCGGTACGGCGGCGGCGGGAGCGGCGGCGCCTGGCACTGGCTGGGGGGGGTTCCCCAGGCTCTGAGTCAACTGGGGGCTCTGGTTCAGAGGTGTCCAATAGGCTGTAGGGATTACTGTCGGGATCTTTCAGCACTGGTCGGAGGAAGATGAGACGGTGGTTATGGGGCGTCCGCTGTTCCTCCTCCTGACCCGCACCCGCACCCCCAGCTGTCCCACGCTGGCACCTGAACTGATAGACGAAGTGTTGTATCTTGTGGCAGGCCGAGGGGCAGCTGGGGGTCCCCTACCCCGGCCCCCGATCGGCCGCCTCCGGCTTTCTTCTCCCCGGGTTGGGGGGTCCCGGTCACCTGGCCCAGCTCGGCTGGGCTCCTCCCTCTTCTCCGATTCAGTCTCAGAAGCTGTGGATGGGTCCGAGCTGGGGCCTGAAGGACACAGTGGGCTTCAGTCGGGGACCCTCGCCCCTGCCCAGGATCCATCCCGCAGCCACTCCCACCTTCAACGTGTCTTGTCACCCTGTCCTCAAGATTCCACGAGACCTGTAACGCCCCCCCATCCCCCCTGCAAGGCCCGCAGCCTCTTACCATAGGCAGGACCACCTGTCCTCCGGCCCCGGCCTCGGCCCCCGTAGCTGCCCCCATAGGTCCGGGTAGCGTGGAGGGAGGAGGAAGAGCTCTCGTCGGTGGTGTACCCGGCCTTGTCACTGCCGCCGCCACCCCGCCCGCTCCCAGGAGGGCGGAAGCCCAGTCCTATCTGCCTGAGCTGCTCATCGATCTGGAGCCTCTCCAGGCGAAGCTGCTCCACCTCCTGGGCGGGCAAGGACGGAGAGAGGGACCAGAGGAGTGACTAGACCCGCAGACAGCCTCCCTCACGCCTGATTCTTCACCCTGACCGCCCCCAGCGACCTAAACTCTAAGGAACGTGACAAAGACGTGGGCTGAACAAGGAACATTACGGGACCCAACCCCACAGCCCCAAATCCCTGCTCCGAGGTTTCCGCTGTCCTCAGAGGCAAGCGGGGCACCACCGTCCTAACCCTGCCCACCAGCAGCCTCGGCCTCCTCGCTGCACCCAGACCCTCCCCCCCCCCACCAGCCCCTGGCCACCTGGGTACCTGCAGGTAGGAGAGATGGTACTCTAGCAGGGCCTGGGCGTTGCTGATGCTCTCCCGGGTGCCCACGAATATGAAGGGAACCATCCCCTGCAGAGGAGAGAGGGTGCAGGGTCAGCAGGACAGTCCCGCCCAGTACCAACCCTACACCGTCTCCTACAGAAACTCCCCCAGGGGCATCATTTTGGGCTCTGTGCCTCCCATCCCCCACATCCCGGGAGCCCGAAGACTGCCATCTACTTCAGGAAGCAGTCCTCAGAGGCGGTGCCTCGTACCTCCTCCCTGGGATTCTTCTTGTCATTGTCACCTTCTACTCGAACCCTCACCACACCAGATTTATCCACAATCTCCTGGATCACTTTCCCGTTCTTTCCAATCACTTTGCCTGAGTGGGTAAAGGAGGAATTAGGTTTTTGGTCTTTTTTTTTTAAGAAAAAAAGAGTAAAAACAGGGGCGCCTGGGTGGCTCAGTGGGTTAAAGCCTCTGCCTTCAGCTCAGGTCATGATCCCAGGGTTCTGGATCGAGCCCTGCATGGGGCTCTCTGCTCAGCAGGGAGCCTGCTTCCTCCTCTCTCTGCCTGCTTATGACCTCTGTCTGTCAAACAAATAAATAAAATCTTAAAAAAAAAAAAAGAAAGAAAGAAACTAAACAACAACCAAAAAAAAAAAAAAGTAAAAATAGAAAAGATAAACAGTCTTTCAGCTCCTACACCCGGATTCTGTTTAATTGTTCTCCTTCTAGGCTTCTGCTGAGTTCTCAGGACAAAATACTACAATCCCCAGAAATCTATTCTTCCATTTTTGTCACTCTTCTGACACACTGTTTGCTCCATCCTCGTGAGACTGGAAGGCTCCCGGGGGGGGGGGGGGCGCCGAGCCCACCACACTGGTCCTGCAGTGCTCTCTCCTGGGTGTACACACCCACGACTCACCAACAAGGTTCCTGGGCACTTGCACAGAGTCCTCTGAAAACTCCAGGTAGCTCCGGGCCTGTCGGCACGCCTCGGGAGTCTACGAGGGGAGGAGACCGGGGCTGTTACTCAGCCCCTGACCTTCCTGCCGCTCTCTGCCTTTGGGAAAGTGTGCTGCCACCAAAGTCGGGGAGGTCCCCGGGACATGGACATTGTCTCCACTGAGCGCTTGCCCCTCTGTAACACCCCAAAGGCCCACAACCACGGCTATCTTTTGCTGACCTCCCCATAGATGCGGAAAGTGCAGGTCTCTTCGCCCAGCTCGATGGCGGTCACCCCAGGTACTTTTCGGGCCTGCTGGATGTTGGCACCGTGAGTCCCGATGGCCAGTCCCATTAGGTCCTCTCGCACGGTGAACTCCTCTTGGAAGGCGGCCGCCAACTGCTTACTTGTCTGAAAGGAAAAGGCACGGCAGGGTTCCCAGTGGCGGATTCCCAGACACCTGGCCCAGGCACCCGACCCTCTACAGGACCTCAAGGAGAGAAAAATGTGTGGAACTGAGCCAGAACCATCCCGGATCCACTGACCACCAGGACCAGTGTGGAGGACTCCGGAACCATTCATTCCACCCCTACCTGCCCAACACCCATGGCTTGGCGGGGAGAAGAGGTACGTAAGGGCGGAGTTTGGGCCGGAACCACCGATGTTCTGGATGTGGCTCTAACCCAACCTGGTTATGGGATCCAGAACACAGCACACTCTCAGGGTTTCTATTCTGTCCTCTGCTACACGGTTACGCCTAACTGACCGCACACCCCAGACTCTCAGAAGATTAAATAAGGTTGTAATCAATTAGAATTAAGTAAGATGTGAAATGCCCTTTCACAAAGTAAATGCAAGAGTAAAGAACCAGGATTACTTGAACCAAACTCGTATTAACTCCCAAAAGAGTAAGCAGGAAGCAAGGGGCTGAAAAAAGCATGAAAGGAGCCACGCAATGGCACGCCGCTGCTTTATTTCCACAGCGAGGCGCTGTGGAATACAACCAGGTCCCAGGCGATCTGAAGTCTATTTTGATCACCAGGGAACCAAAGCAGACATACTGTGTACCATCTTGGGGTAAGGGTGAATTTTTAACTGCCAGTGTCCTGAGAAGTAGTGTCCCGGAGAAGGAAAGATTGCCATGGTCCACCATCTCCACAGGCTCAGAGAAAAGCGCCCCCCACCCCGCAGATCAGGTCTCTGAATGAACAGAAACAGATATGGATGACGCACACGCACCCTACTAGCATGGGACAGTACGGCACCTAGGGAAAGGGGATCTGACCTTCCTAAGGTATCAGAACTCAGAAAGGCCTTGGAGAAATGTTCTGGTCTAACTACCTCATTGTCACAGAGATAAAGCTGAGTGGAATCAAATGATCTGCCAAAGCAAGACTTGGGATTTCATGTCCAGTGGTCTTTCCAGCATATAAACAGTTCTTAAATATACGCCGCCAAAGCGGTTTGATTCAGAGGTGACCTGGGGAGGGGTAATCTGGGGGAGATGACCTGGGGGGGGTGGTGATCTGGGGAGATGACACGAAGGAGGTGACCTGGGGGAGGTGATGACTGAGGAAGGTAACCTGCGAGGGTTTACCTGGGGGAGGCCACCACCGGTCAGGACCACCCCCTCATCTTCTACTTCTAGAGAGCGGACCTGGTGGACCTGTTTTAGCCACCACGCTTTCAAGTAGACTTTCCCTTGATCAAAGGGCGCCGTGGTTAAGAACAGAGTCTGAAAACAACCGTACTACTACTAGAACCCGACGGAGCCTGGCATCTGGAGGAGTTTGGGATCAAACAGCAGACCCAGCTTTAATGGCCCAGAAAGACCTCCGTCTTTTTGTTCTGGGGACACAAGAGCCAGGGTGGCAGAGTGGGACGGGCAGGGGTGACAACAGCACCGTTCAGCAGCAGCAGTGGGGCCCAGGCTCACCTCCAGATGCTTGGTGGCTTCTTCGTTGCGCGACATGAGCAGCAGCTTGGTGCGCAGGCTCCGGAAATGCATGTCCCCCAGCAGGGACGCCCGCTTCACAGGCGCTTCTGTGGTCGACTGGGGAGAAACCAATGGAAAAGTCATTCAAACTGACTTGGAACACACACCGGGGAAGGGTGGGAGCTGGGAATCAGGACACCTGAGTCTCTGGGAGAGGACAGGGGTTAAGAAACAAAATGAAAAAAGAGGAAAATCGTCTTCAGTCTCACAAGGGCCCACTATCTGAGCACTTAAGGGAAGGGATTTTAGAGGGGAGAACTGTACAATATATCTCCTGAGAGTCCAAATACACACGCAAGGTCCGGCCCAGACTGTGCTACTGTGGCCAGACTAAGAAACGAACAAAGGCCAGTCAGGGGGCGACCCGGGCCCGCAGGGTCAGAAGCCGTAAGAAGCCTTCTTTCACAATCAAAAGCACATCTGAGCTCCTTCCGTTCTACAAAGGAGTTCAAAGGGGAGAAGGAAAAAAGCACTGAAGGGGTTTACGTGCAAGTCAGGCAACTCACCAGGATGAAGAGCTCACTATTCGTGATGTTGAGAAAGATGCAGTTGGCTCCCAACGCTTTCTTGAACTCTTTGTGGACGTTTTCGTTGGAGCAGCTGCAGATAAAGAAGGGTGCTCAGCGGCACAGTGCGGAGTGCGGGGAGAGGTTCACAGGAGAGACAGGGACAAGGAAACGAGAGAACAAGAAGGACCGCAGTGAGAGAACAGGGATGAAGAAAGCTGGGAGCCAGCAGGGCTTCGGAGGCCCAAGGGAACAGGAGGGAAGACGGACACTAGGAGTGGGGCCCGGGAGAAGGAAGGGCAGATGGGCGGACTGCCAAGGGGCCCCGCCCCGACATCCCTAACTCACGCCTCTCTGAGATCCTCGGGCACAGCCATGGTGACCTTGAAGAAGCTGCCTTTGGTTGCGAGAGGATTGGGATTCACTGGCCGAAGCCGTTCCAGGGTGACAATCTCATTGTAAGTGGCATCGCAGGCAGCGTATTCGATGACATAGAACTGGCAGAAAGAATGGAAGAAAGAAACAAGTGTGGATGACCTGAGCGTCGGCCTCCGGCCTTCCGGTGACGACAACATGCGCGTCCCATCACTCACATCGCCCTTCATCATTCGCACCCGGGCCAGCCACCAGCCGCACGGTTCTTGCTCGTTGGCTCGAGAGTACACCTGACAGCAGAAAGAGAAGAGACATTGGGTGCCATATCAGAACATCGGAACAAGACAGGCGTTCGGACACTTGGGAGACCCATTACACAGAAACAATGGGAAACTTGAGAAAAGAGCTGACTGAAAGGCAGAGGGTGTGGTCACCGGAGACTGAGGGAAAGTGACTGCCCTGAAATGGGGAAGCTCCCAACAGCTCGACCACGACAGTGACCGACGGGGAAGCGGGGTACTTCTCCTGCAAGCCTACCAGGCCAGGCGCAGCAGCTTAGCGCGGGAAGGAAGGAGAATAAACCAACTAGCAGGGAGCCTAGGACACTAGTATCAGGGCGAGGGAGATGCAGAATCCTGGGAAAAGTGACATTTCTAAAGGGCAAAGCACAGGGAGCCCTGGGTGGCTCTGTTGGTTGAGCAACTGCCTTTGGCTCAGGTCATGACCCTGGAGTCCCCGAAGTGACAGCATCGGGCTCTCTGCTCAGTGAGAGTCGGCTTCTCCTTCTGAGCCCCCCCCATTCTCTCTCTCAAATAAATAAAACCTTTTTTTTTTAAAAGATTTTATTTATTTATTTAACAGACAGAGATCACAAGTAGGCAGAGAGGCAGGCAGAGAGAGAGGAGGAAGCAGGCTCCCCGCTGAGCAGAGAGCCCGACGAGGGGCTCAATCCCAGGACCCTGGGATCATGACCCAAGCTGAAGGCAGAGGCTTAACCCACTGAGCCACACAGGCGCCCCATCAAATAAATAAAACCTTTAAAAAATAAGTAAAAATGAAAAAACAAAATAAAGGGTGGGACCCGCGGCCCTTACCTCCACTTCATCCCCTTCTGTGATCTCTTTATTATAGTCGGCTGGAGGTGGTAGCCGGACATCCCCGAATGGAATCTGTCTCTCACTCTGCCAGCTGCAGGGGAAACAGTGACACGAAAGCTACTCAGGCTACTGTGGTTGTCCATGTCTTCAGGAAGGGTTACTGCCTCTGCTAGGCAATTCCCACCCGCCCTGGTTTTTAGAGGCCACATTCCAGGCCCTGCCCCAGAGTGGTGTCTTTTCTTTCCCTAGAATCTAACTAAATAGTAGTCAAACGTCCCCCACCCTCACCAAATTTTGGCCCACTCCTCTCCTGGGATCCACGTGAGTTGGCCACCCAAAGCCCTGGCTCTCCCCCACCTATTACATGCCTCATAGGACTCAGCCGCCCCCTCTTCTCCACTCTCCTTCTAGGAACTAGTATGCTGGATTCTCTATTCCCAAGGTCTTACTTGTTTTCAAAGTAGATGGTGACAGAGTCTTCATGGATGTCCTTCACAAAGCCCTAGGACAGATTGTAGAACAAAGTGAAAAACAAAGACAGACAGACAGACAATGACAATTTAACACCACCAAGGGCACAGAGACAGAGACTATTACCTTGAGTTTTAGACAGGGACACAAGCAATCTGAAGACAACGCCAGAAAAACCCATACTGGCTAAAGAGTAAGAATGGACACAGAGGCAGAGACAAAGGAAACGATACTGACATGACATGAGAAGTGGCAAAATCCAGAGGAAGATGACACAAATTCAACAGAAGGGGGAAACACCACGTGCCCGAGAAGAGCCTGGAAACGGACGGGTCTACTATGGCTCCCACAGGGGCCTCCCTATCTTTCTGCCTGCTGGTGTGCTGAACAACTTGCCAGAGTTCAATTAAAATGCCAGCCACACTCAGCAAGGCTAAGAATATCCCATGAGAGTGCGAGGCTGTCCTGGGACACCTAGAGGACAGCAGGATCCGCGGAGAGAGACCAGGGTCTAGCTCCCCAGTGGCAGCAAGAGGCCTCAGCAAACCTGGGCCTTCGTGGGTCCTACAGGAGTACTCAGAGCACTGATGACATTCAAAGCGATAACCATGATTTACAGAAGGGAAAGTCAGGACTTTGTAGATGTGAGAGTTCTTAATGCTAGACTAGGACACACTACTATGAATCTGAAAAAGATAAAAGAACCGCCAATTCAGAGGACATGAGAAAGGAACAAGGATGCCTGCATAGCCAGTCCGGCTCTTACTATGTCCTCATTGAAGAAGCCAAAGTTATGGGCTCAGCTGTGCTCCTAATTTTTCTACCTTCTCTAATCCTCACACACTCAAATTTAGGGATTGCTAATTCTGAAAGTCCAAGTTATCAATTTGTTCTTTTACAACTGAGCTTTTGGCATCCTAGCTAAGAAATCTTTGCCTAATCCAACCCCACAAAGCTCTCTCCTATTTCTTCCTCTACAAGTTTCATAGTTTTTATTTTACATTTAGGTCTACGATCCGCTTTGATTTAAATTTTGTACGTGGTGCAAGAAACGATCAGAGCTCATTTTTTTACCCGCGGATAGCCAGCCTGAGCACCATTTGTTCAAAAGACTACCCTGTCTCTACCGAATTGCCTTTTCACTTCTGTCAAAACCCGGGAAGCACAAATTATTGTATTACTGACAGAAAGCAGATCGGTGGCTGACAGGACTTCTGGGAGTGACGGAACTATCTTGACTGTGATGATGGTATGACACAGCTACAGAGATATGTAGACAGGGATCTGTGTCAAAAACGTAACAAATCATACTCTGAACACTCTTCTTCATTGTTTCTATCTAAATAAAGCTGTTAACAAAAAACGAGGGGTTAGGGCGCCTGGGTGACTCCATGGGCTGAAAGTCCGACTCTTGATTTTGGCTTCGGTCAGGGTTGTGTGGAGCCGAGTGCTGGGCTCCAGGCTCCGAGGGGAGTCTGCTCGGGAGGGACTCTCTCTCTCTCAGCCCTATCAAATAAATAAATCTTTAAAATGAAAAAAATTGGTGGGGCGCCTGGGTGGATCAGTGGGCTAAAGCATCTGCCTTCAGCAAGGTCATGATCCCAGGGTCCTGGGATCGAGCCCCACATCGGGTTCTCTGCTCAGCGGGAAACCTGCTTCCCCCTCTCTCTCTGCCTGCCTCTCTGCCTACTTGTGATCTGTCAAATAAATAAATAAAATCTTAAAAAATAAAATAAAATGAAAAAATTTGGTGTTTCAAAAGGCTAACATACAAGAACTCTTCCTGAGCTCAGCCGCTAGGCACAACAGCTGAGCTTGGGAGAAGAAACACAGAAAACGCAGGCCTGCATCATTCCCACCCTAACCAACTGGTCAAAGGTGGGTTTACTACACTGCTGTTTCCTTGCAGTGGGAAAATCTAAACCCAAATTTTACTCTTGATACCAATGGGCGATCCTTCTTTCGGGATCAGATCTCGTTCTGGTCCCTTGCTATGCAGACCTTTACTGTGGCCCAAGGTGCATGGCCTCCTCCTCAGCCAATGCTTCCCCTTCCTCTGCCACTCCCCAGGTTTTCTCCGTTCTCGGTTCCCTGCACTCCAGCCCGTGCCTACTACTCCGCACACAAGTCTCCCAAAGCACTTTTATCCCTCACTAGTTGCCCGAGTCCTTCTTCTCTTTTAGGTTCTTCTCTTAGCTCCTTCTTCGGCGTCTTCCTCTTTCTTCCTGTAACCTTGAACACGGCATCCCTTTCCTCATTACTCCCTTTTTGAGGGTCTGTCTGGAATTCCA
The DNA here is from genome assembly GCF_030435805.1 of Mustela lutreola. Taxonomy (NCBI): domain Eukaryota; kingdom Metazoa; phylum Chordata; class Mammalia; order Carnivora; family Mustelidae; genus Mustela; species Mustela lutreola. The sequence continues at coordinate 58,846,577 of NC_081304.1, read as the reverse complement.
GAAACATCTCAACCAGCCTCTTCCGCTGACTCTATCCAATTCTTTCCCCCAAATGTCAATCCCCAAAGTAGAAAAACAGTCTGAGTTAGCTATTCTCAAAACGTTTCAGGGATGAGATAAAAGGAGTGGAAGAGATAGAAGAAAATCTTGTCTGTTCCTTGGCGAAAGAGATTCCCGTTCCTGGACCCGCCCCTCACAGAGGATGTGCCCCAGGCTCTGATCCAGCTCTCCCCCAACAAGCCAGGGTTGGCCCTCGGGCGGAGCGAGCACTAACACCCCGTTTTTGTTTTTGTTTTTGTTTTCAGCTCCCGTGATCCATCCCCAAGGCAGAAATGCAGAGTTCGGAATAGAGTCTTCCCTCCCATTACTCAGCAGTTCAACCAAACGCCACACACTCTTTTTTTTTCGACTTCTCAGGTCTTTTCCCTTCACATGTTCTCCAGAACACGCTTTCTCCTCTACGTCGTATTCCCATCTAGTCTCCGCTCCTTAACCTCACCCACATCACCCGTGTTTTCCCTCCAAAGACACCAGGGGTAGAACGTGAGTCCACACTCAACAAGGGGACAGGCAGGTAAGGCCAGGGGCAGGTGAGTCAGTCTCTAGAAAGCCACCGAGATCCAGAGAACGACTCAATTCGGTGGCTGCGGCATATCCTGGCTTTGGCTTATAGGGCCTAGGACCAGAAAGAGAGAGTGGCCCGAGATTTCCAGATACCCACATAAGAAATTCGTCCCCACCTCTGCCCTATCTTCTAGTCCTGGGCTCTCAAAAGGAGGGAGTTCCAGAAGAAAAGCTGGACGGATCTGGGTAAAAACCAGAGATCGAAAATGAGAATGTTAATCTCCTTAAGACAGGAACGGGAATGTGGTATCAGTCAAGGTCTACGAAGCCGGATGACTGCGCCCTGAAAGGTGACCAGACACTTGGGAGAGTATAACTTGGAGAGTAACACAGTATACCGGCAGAAAAGGAAACGCTGGTGGGACAGCCACTGGATAATGGAGATGCCAGACCTGCCGTGCGCAGGGCTGTCATGGAAGAGGAGGCACAACAGGACCCAATTCTGAGAGAAGGGGCCTTCCAAAATGTATAGTTCTAGAAGCAACGTAAATACTTCTCGACCCACACCAAAGTTTGCTGAGTCATGAATATTAAATCAGTAGCAAGGTCAGAATGGCTACCTATCTATATGGCACTGAGAGTTAAAGAAAGATTAGTCGGAATTTAGGGATTTATTGTTGTTTTTAACTGAGCCATGAGGCAGAAGTGCTAACGTGGCCACAACACAGAATCCGCATCACCTGGCTTTCCGCTCGACTCCGAACACTGCTTTCTGATTCAAAGCATCCTGTCCCTAAATCACCCAAGTTTATCCCTGCCAAAGCCCACAGGGGAAAAGGGAAAGATTCAGAGAGATTTTCTGTCAGACACGCACACATGGAAAGGGAAACATCTCCCTTCCCATCCACCCCAGGTAATCTGAAGTGGATACCAATCTTTCCCAGCTCTGCTAGTGCCTACACTTCCTAGAACAAAAGCCAATCTCGTATCTCCATCTCCAACTCAATTTAAGAACCCAGAATTGAGGGGTGGGGCACACCCAGATGAAGGCGCAGATACTGGGGGAAATAGGTCTCAAATCCTACGTGGAAGGGCATTTCAACAAAGGCAACGCCAAGTCTGAAGGAAAAGGATACAAGAGACAAACGTGCTCTATCCGAATCAGAAAGGAATTAAGAGACTTTTGCCAAAGAAAACAGAAACGCTAAGGAGGCAGCTAGAAGAAAAAGTCTTCTGAGTTAGAAAAGTATGTAGAAAAGAGTGGCCAGGAGCTTCCTCCAGACAGGGAGCAAGGCGGTTCCTGGAGGGTACACAAGTTTTAGGTAAAAACCCGAAGACTTAAGTTGACAGGATAAGTCAAGATAGATAACGGTTGCCACAGGCGCTGTAGGGAAAGAAATCTGGTGAGCGAAGCCGGGCCTAACTGGAGGCATTTAGGGTGGGTGAAAAATCACTACCCTCCTCTGACCCGCAGAAGCCTTCCACTGCAAGAAGAGGAGACCCTTCCAGCAACAGGACTTCATGGGGAAAGAGCTGGAGAAAGTCGCCTCCAAGCGCATGAAGGTGGAGAGTCTAACAGGAGAAAAGGCCCGAAACGAAGTGGAAGAAAGGGGGCTCTTCTCCCTTGGGATAACAAGATACCCCTGGCTCCGGCTCCTCAGGGTAAAATGAGAAGACAGGAATCAGAGAAGTCTCTGCCACGATGCCAGGCCTAAAGTCCAAAGAGGTTCAAAAATAATGACAGTTACACAAAGAAGAATCCCTGAGAGGCAAGAGGGGGATCACCCCGTCTGGCTTCACCCAAATGGGAGACAACGTCCTGGAAAAGGACTTAGGAATACAGGAGGCAGGAGTAGCAGGACTTCTAAGGGACCAAATCCTGGGCAAGGGAAGAGCGAAGGCAGCGATCAGGGACCCTCTGAAGACAGATCCCCTCCTCCGGAGAAAGGTTATCACTCCCGAACGAAGCGAGTTGGCCAGAAGAACTGGAGAAGCGGAAATCCTTCACAGGACCGCCGCCTGTGATCCCCCCCCCCCCCCGATCGGAGATTACAAATGTGGGGCTTACCTTGCTCCAGGGAAGAAGTTACAGGGAGGATCTAAAGACAGCTGAGGTCGCCCCGGGAGAACCGCAGGCCAGCTGGCCGCGGGATAAAGGGGTGAGGTGAGAGACTTGGGAAAAGATGCCACCTTATGGCTAGGAGGCAACTTGACGGCTTACAACCCAGAGTTGCTGAGGTCAAAGATAGCAAATGTCATAAATGGATTTTGACCGTTTCTCCTTGGGTTAAGAGTAGAGATGTAGCATGGAAGTGGGGTGAGTCTTCCAGAGCTGAGAGGCAGAGGCAGAGCGAGATGAAAGGATCTAATATGGGACGGCCTTCCCAAGGGGGCAATAGGGAAGAATAAAGAGAATTCTCCATGTGCTTGGACCGCGCGGGGGGGGGGGGGCGTGATTAAGGTCTAAGGTCTGTCTTCCACCGGGGAAACAAGAAAAGTCCACGAGAAGCTGGGAAAATGGGGTCTCCCGAGTGGGGGGGTCGGCGGGGGGGGATGCGGACGCTGATCCGAGCACAATAATGCCCCGACGTTCGTTCTCTACGAGACGGGGTGCAGAGCAGGTGTAACCGGCAGAGGGGCCGGAAATACGAGGAGGGGGGTTCACTTGCAGAGGTCTCCCCAGGAGGACTGCGGGCGGGAGCGGGGTCTGGGGCTCGGGGCGCCAGGACTAGGCTCCAGAAGCGCGATCCCGCCCCACGGCCCCCCTCCCCGGCTGGAGCCAGGGGCCGCACACGGGTGTCCCCGGCCGGCGTGCCGCCTCACCTTGTAGAAGGCCCCGTTGGAGCCGCGCACCTCGACGGGCAGTCCCGGCTCCACGTCCCCCCCGGAGGCCAGGCCGCCCATGGCGGCGGCGCCGCCGCCGCCGCCGCCTCCGACTGCCCCGGCGGCGGCTGCAGCGGCGGTCTGAGTCCGGGCCGGGCCAGGCCCCCGGCGTCTCCCCGGGGGAGGAGCCGGAGGGGGAGCCGCGGGGGGCGGGAGCCGGGCCGGCCCCACGGCGGCCCTGCCACAGCCAACGAGCAGGGGGCCGGGGCCGGGCCGCTCCCCGTCCGCCGCCGCCGCCTTGGTCTCCGCCACCGTGAGGGAAACGGCCGCCGCCGCCGCTGCCTTCGTCACCTCAGCTTCCGCCTGCCGCCGCCCCCGCTGCTGCCTCAGTCCCGGGACCCGCTGCTGCCGCTGCTGCTCCACGGCCTCCACCTCCCCCTGCCGCCGCCGCCTACTGCGCAGGCGCACCGGGCACCCGCCCGCCGTGCGCGGGGCCCCGAGGGCCACGGCGCAGGCGTCAAGGCTGGCGACCCAGCTCGCGCTCGCCAGCGCATCAGGGCTTCCACACTCCCTTTCGCTCTCGCGCGCCCCCACCTGGTCGCTTGCTCGCGCCTGCGCAGAACGAGATGCCTCCCTTTCTTCGCCGCCCCCCCCCGCCCACATCTCTTCCTTTCCCCGCCCCACAACACTGAGAGCGGACCAATCGTGCGGAGGGAGGGGCCGAGCCCACTCGGTCGGATTGGATTTCTGCAGCTCCTGGTCAAGCCACACCCACTTCCCCACCGCCCAGCATCCCTGGACTGGGGCAAGTTGGGGATGGGCATGCGCTTGGATGACTGCTTGGTCACTTTCCCCACCTTTGTCTTTCTTGGTGCGCACGCTCCAAAGGAAAAAAAAAAAAAAAGGAGTCTAAAGGCCAAAAAAAAAAAAATAGACAAAGCCTGGGGCGCATGCGCCGGGCTTAATCGCTCTCACGCTGGTGTAGAGACTCTTAGGAGCATCTCTAACTCCAGCTGTAGATTTAAGAGCCGAGTTCCTCCCTTGAGAAGTCGGTCGCTCACACAATGAAGGGTTAAAGGATAATTTCAAGGCGGTACCAAAAAGCAAAGGCAATTTAGTTTAGCGCAAGATTTGATGTCCAAATGCCGAGGAAATTCAAAATAGGAAAAAATGTGGAGTAAGAGGGTAGTAGAGGGAAAAACTCCGGATTCCCGAACTAAGAACTTGGGTTGTAGAGATGAATATAAAAGTAGCACAGAAATTAGAACCGTGTTGTGCATTTAGTCACTTAGCAAGTATATATTTCGCTCTCACTGCGTTTCCAGTGGCTGTGTGCTAAGCGCTAGGGATGCAAAGACACGATGTCAAAACAAGGATTTTATAATGCCTCGGCAAGGAGGGGACAAGCAAGTTAAACCAACTCACAAGTAAGTGCACAGGGTTGGACTGAAGGTGCGATAGAGATAAGGACTTGGTCTGAAGGGAATCCCGGGGAGACAATGATCTGGGGTTCTTCCAAGTGACTGGGGAAGACTTGAAGTTTCGAGAACTGAGATGTGAGGCCCGAGTAGGTGTTTGCTAGAGGAAACATGTGGTAAGAGTATTCTTTTTTTTTTTTTTTTTTAAGATTTTGTTTATTTATTTGACAGAGATCACAAGCAGGCAGAGAGGCAGGCAGAGAGAGAGAGGAGGAAGCGGGGAGCCTGATGCGGGGCTTGATTCCAGGATCCTGGGATCATGATCTGAGCGGAAGGCAGAGGCTTTAACCCACTGAGCCACCCAGGCGCCCCTGGTAAGAGTATTCTTGAGCTATTAGGAACACAGTGATGCAGACAAACAGAAAGACGTACCCTTTGGGGAACCACAACTAATTGGAATAGCATTTGGCTTGAAGTAAGGAGCTGCCAGAGGGTAGCCTGTGAGGAACTTGTAAATCGGATTAAGGAGAAGGGTTTTTACTTTATGAATTCCAAAGAGCCACTGAAAGGTTTTAAGCAGGAGTGTCTCTCTACAACTGCGTAGAATGGATTAAAAGTTAAGGGTGGTCTCAAGACGTGAGACTGGTGAAAAACCATTGTGATAAGAAAGATGCTGATGACCTTGGAGGAGGGCTGTGGACTACAGAAGTACACGAAGATTGGGGCCTCTTAAACTTGCTGTAGTATCACTGTAGTATCAACAAGAATGGGTGGTGAGGGTGGTGTGGGGAGGGTTCGGGAGCTGGTGAAGAAGTGGGAAGACCCCAAGACAACTCTCAAATTTATACTTAGGGTCACTGAGTGAATGGTGCTGCCAATCATGATAAAAAGAACGCAGGCGACAAAGTTTTAGATGACACGTTGATGACTTTGAGTTTGGTGTTGCTCTGAGTTTAAGGGTCCATCCTTTACATGGATATCCCTTGTCTTCAACAAACTTCTCTTTCAACTTAAATGTAATTTCTTTAGCCTTCCACTAGGACTTCCACCTCACACTGCGAAAGCATCCTTCAGTCCTTTGTGGTATCATCATGGTTGTACCCTTAATAATTTGTCCAGGATCTGTCTTCTGCCATGTAAGACATCAGAGCCTGGGTTCCGGGTCTGGTTTTGCCCATCACTGTATACACAGTACCTAGCACAGTTCTCAGCACGGCAATTTTTTTTTTTTTAAGATTTTACTCGTTTATTTGACAGAGAGAGAGCACAAGCAGGGGGAGCAGCAGAGGGAGAGGGAGAAGCAGGCTGTCCGTTGAGCAGGGAGCCTGACATGGGGCCCAATCCCAGGACCCTAATTAGGATCATGACCTGAGCCGAAGGCAGATGCCTAACCAACTGAGCCTCCTAGGCACACACACACACACACCCAGGTTGGCTAATATTAATGAAAAGAAAGGATCAGTGTTCTGCAAGTCAATGGACACACAGGTACGTGGTCCAAAGAGGTCTTGGTTAGGCAGGTGGATGCAAGAATCATCTAGTGTATTATTCATAGTAAAAGCTATAAAACAAAAATAAATCTCTAAACAGAAGTGTAGACTGAGGAATGAAATGGTCCATGACAGAACTTGCAACTACAGCAGTATTTAAAGTGCTGGCAGAAGAAGAGGTGACTTGGGGCACCTGGGTGGCTCAGTCAGAAAAACATCTGCCTTAGGCTCAGGTCATGATCCTGGGTCCTGAGATCGAGTCCCATGTGGAATCTGCTTCTCCCTCTCCCACTCTCCCTACCTGTGCTTGTTCTCTCTCTCAAATAAAATCTTTAAAAAATTTTTAAAAAGAGAGAGAGAGAAGCCTTCCAGAATCTTTGGGCATCAGTAAGTATAGGGAGGGAGAGACAGTAAAGATTGTGAAGAGGCAGCAGCAATTCTGACAAGGAGAGGGAAAGAGAGTTTGAGTCACTAAGAGGAACAGATCATCAAACGTGCTGGCTGTGAGACTGAAGAGTTTGGGTTTGGACTCATTTTTTTCCCTAAGGTTTTATGTATTTATTTGAGAGAGAGAGAAAAGGAGTGCATTAGAGGGGTTAAGGTCAGAGGAGAAGCAGACTCCCCACTGAGCAGGAAGCCCGATGTGGGGCCCGATGTGGGACTCGATCCTGGAACTCCAGGATCATGATGGGATTCCAGGATGATGACCTGAACCGAAAGCAGTCGCTTAATCACCTGAGCCACCAGGCGCCCCTGAGCTTGGACTCTTAAACAATTGCAGTGACTGAATTTTATTTTTAAAATGGCACCCTCACAGACTACCCAGCCTCTGACACCAACAATCCTTTCAGGTTTACATTTTGTCCCTCCGCTGTAGTCACAGTCCATTCAGGCAGAAGATGGGAGTGGGAGAACGGGGAACAGTGTTTCAGACAGGGGAATGGCTTGTGCGGGTGGCCCAGAGGGGGAGTCTGACATGGTGAGAACCAACTAGACAGGCAAGCTAATGGCTGGAAGGGTTGGGCCCTAGCTTGGAGAGGCTGGAACTTGTTTAGAAGTTTGGATTTTCTGCTGAGAGCTGTGGGAGCCATTGCAGAATTTTCAGCTAACTTCTAGCGGGACAGGCAAGGCGTGGCTTGTCTTTGGACTTCTAAATATACAGAGATTTCAAGAAAGAAAGGTGGCTAGGTTGATAGAAGAATGTTGGGAAGTTACTGAAAGTGGGGACTATGTGAAAATTTACGTGCTGAATGTTGACACTTGCCCCAGACTTCTTCTTCACCCAGCTCTGAGGATATGGACAGCCAGGCTGATGCCCTCCGACTGGGGGTCTGGAAGAGTCTTCTGAAAAAAGTCATCAGGTGAGCCAAAAGACCTAAAGATACTGGCCTTAGGGGTTCCTTAAGGAAATGGCCTAGTGGATCGCCCTATAGTGACGTCCACAGAGAACATGTCTCCCCACACCTTACACACACACACACACACAGAGTTTCTGATCGTTCCTTAGTGTCCCAGTCTTAATTATGAGCATGCAGCTGAGGACTACCCGATGTTCGAGGAAAGCCTCTTAAATGAAAGAGCTTCACCCCCTGCAAAAAAAAAAAAAAAAAAAAGAGAGAGAGAGAGAGAGAGAGAGAGAGAGAGAGAGAGAAACATAATAAAAATTTTTAAAAAGAAAGAAAAATAGTTTAGAAGAAGTAAAGACTATGCAAGAAGAAAAGCATTAAAAAAAAAAACCCTACAGGGGATGGGGTGCCTGAGAGGCTCCATTGGTTCAGCGCCCCGCTCTTGATTTTGGCGCAGGTCGCGATCCCAGGGGTCCTGAGATCAAGCCCTGTGTCAGGCTGCACACTCAGCAGGAAGTCGGGTTATTTTCTAGCTCTCTCTGCCCCCCCCCCAACTTTGTGTGTGAGCACACTCTTGCTCTAAAATAACTAAATAAGGGCGCCTGGGTGGCTCAGTGGGTTAAGCCGCTGCCTTCGGCTCAGGTCATGATCTCAGAGTCCTGGGATCGAGCCCCACATCGGGCTCTCTGCTCAGCAGGGAGCCTGCTTCCTCCTCTCTCTCTCTGCCTGCCTCTCTGCCTACTTGTGATCTCTCTCTGTCAAATAAATAAATAAAATCTTTAAAAAAAATAAAATAAAATAACTAAATAAAATCTTTAAAAAGGTATATATTTTTTAAATTGTATTTATTTATTTGACAGGGAGACAGTGAGAGAGAGAACACAAGCAGGGAGAGAAGGAGAGGGAGAAGCAGGCTCCCTGCTGAGCAGGGATCCCGTTTCGGGACTCGATCCCAGGATCCTGGGTTCATGACCTGAGCCAAAGGCAGACGCTTAACGACTGAACCACCCAGGCACCCTAAAAAGATACTTAAAAACAGGGGCACCTGGGTGGCTCAGTCGGTTAAGTGACCGCTTTCGGCTCAGGTCAAGATCCCAAGGTCCTGGGATCCAGTCCTCAGTCAGGCTCCCTGCTCAGCAGGGAGTCTGATCTCTCTCCCTCTTTCCCTCCGCTTGCTTGTTCTCTCTCCCTCAAATAAATATAATCTTTTTTTTTTTTTTAAAGATTTTACTTATTTGACAGAGACAGCCGGAGAGGGAACACACACAAGGAGGGTGGGAGAGGGAGAAGCAGGCTTCCCACAGCGCAGGGAGCCTGACCTGGGACTCTGTCCCAGGACCCTGGGATCATGACCTGAGCCAAAGGCAGATGCTTAACAACTGAGCCACCCGGGCACCCCTCAAATAAATAAAATCTTTTTAAAAAGAGCTCTTAGAAATTAAAGACATGAGGGATGCCTGGGTGGCTCAGTTGGTTAAGCAGCTGCCTTCGGCTCAGGTCATGATCCCAGTGTCTTGGGATAGAGTCCCACATCAGCTCCTTGCTCGGCAGGGAACCTGCTTCTCCCTCTGCCTCTGCCTGCCATTCTGTCTGCCTGTGCTCGCTCTCTCTCCCTCTCTCTCTCTGATAAATAAATAAAATCTTTAAAAAAAAAGAAATTAAAGACATGAAATGAGAAATAAAAATTCAATAAAGGGTTGGAAAATAAAATTAAAGAAATTTCCCAGAAAGCTGAGCAAAAAATGAAGGAGATAGAAAATGCAAGAAAATTAAAGTTCTGGCCCATGGCATTAAACATCTGAGAAACAAAAGTTCCAGAAAGAAATAACAGGAACATGGAGGGGAAGAGAAAGTCCCCAAAACAACCATATATATATATATATATATATATATATATATATATATATATATATTTTTTTTTTTTTAAAGATTTTATTATTTGACAGAGATCACAAGTAGGCAGAGAGGCGGGCAGAGAGAAAGGGAGAAGCTGGCTCCTGGCTGAGCAGAGAGCCTGATGTGGAGCTCGATCCCAGGACCCTGGGATCATGACTCAAGCGTAAGGCAGAGGCTTTAACCCACTGAGCCACCCAGGTGCCCTGACAATATATATATATATTTATATATATATATATATATTTTTAAAAGGTTGTATTTATCTTAGGGCGCCTGGGTGGCTCAGTCATTAAGCGTCTGCCTTTGGCTCAGGTCTTGATCTCAGGGTTCTGAGATCAAGACCCATAAAGGGCTCCTTGCTCAGCAGGGAGCCTGCTTGTCCCTCTCCCCCTTCTTCTTGTGCCCCCCCAATAAAGCCTTTTTAAAAGATTTTTTTCTATAACTGAAGAAGATGAGCTTCTAGGTTGCAAAGACGCACTGGGTCCCCACTAAAACATTCCCATGTAAGATTTTAGAAGGCTAGGAAAAGATAAGTTCCTAAAAGCTGTGACTGAGCAAAGAGAAAGGGAAAATGAAAATGGGCTTCATACATTTCATTTTCCAGAATAAGAAAAAAGATTCTTTTTTTTTAAGATTTTATTTTTGTTTGACAGACAGAGATCACAAGTAGACAGAGAGGCAGGCAGAGAGAGAAAGGAGGAAGCAGGCTCACCGCTGAGCAGAGAACCCAATGTGGGGCTCGATCCCAGGATGATGGGATCATGACCAGAGCTGAAGGCAGGGGCTTTAACCCACTGAGCCACCCAGGTGCCCCAAATTTCAGGCTTCTTAACAGCAACACCAGAAGCTTGAAGACAATGGAGAAATGCCCTCAAAATTCTTAGTGCAAATTATTTCCAACCTAGTATTTGATACCCAAACAAATGTCAACAAAGCACAAGAGTAGAACAAAGACATTTTCAGACTTACAAGGTCCCAACAACTTTTTAAAGTTCTTATTTAAGTAATCTCCACACCTAACATGGGGCTTGAACCCACAACCCCAACACCCTGAGATCAAGAGTCTCATGACTTTTCGCTGAACCAGCCAGTTGCCCCAAAGTCCCAACAAAATTATTTCCCAAGCAGCCTTTCCTAAGAAGCTCCATCAAAATAAACTGAAAAAGATAGAGATAGGTTGGAGATAGGCTGCAGGAAACAGGAGATTAATCCAAGAGGCGAAAAGGGAATCCCAAGATAGGTGTGGAGGGAGATCCAGCAGTGTGGACTGAAAACCAGCCTTTCGCGGGTAGAACAGGTCTAAAGGCTTTGTGAGAAAATTCTCAAACAGAAAAGATAAAATTCCTTACGTGTTTGTATATCCTTAGAACTCCTTAACTCGGGGCTCCTGGGTGGCTCAGTGGAAATCAGGCCTCTGCCTTCGGCTCAGGTCTTGATCTCAGGGTCCTGGGATCGAGTCCCTCATGGAGCTCTCTGCTTGGCGGGGAGCCTGCTCCCCGCCGCCCCCCCTGCCTACTTGTGATCTCTCTCTGTCAATTAAATAAATAAAATTATTTGAAAAAAGAACTCATTAATACAACTAAAGGAGAATTGGGGGATAAGTTAGAGTACAAAGAAAACGAACCAAACAAACATAAAGGTCAAAGCAACTATTAACTCCAGAAAAAACACAAATGGTTCGGGAAAGATAGACAACTACATCTTTCCACATGGTGGGGCGCCTGGATGGCTCATTCTGTTAAGTATCCAACTCTCGATTTCAGCGCAGGTCATGATCTCAGGTCAGGCTCTGTGCTCAGCATGGAGTCAACTTGAAATTCTCTCTCCCTCTGCCCCCCCCCTGCTCCCCCCTTTCTCATTCTCTAAAATAAATAAATAAAAATCATTAAAAAAAGAAAAAAGCTATCCATAGGGCACAACTATAAAGAGCATTTGCATCGTCATAATACATAAACACTAAACAGATCTAGCCGGAATTATGATATAATATTGGAAGCGTGGGATGATGGGAAAGGGGGTGGGGGTGACAGTGGGAGTGGAAAAGAGAGTTAGCAGTGGGAAGTCAATAGCTAATGTCTGAAGCAGGAGAAGTAGCAACATTGGCATGCTATTTTTAGTCTGAGATACTCAGATGAATCCAAGACAAAACATAGTAACACAATTCAAACACTCAGTTGAAAAGTGATTGTCTTTAAAAACTGAGGGAGTTGCAAGACTGATGTTTTTTCTATTAGCCTCACAGAAGTATTTGATTGTTCATGTAATATAATGTGTATCTAGGATAGGAAAAAAAGTGCTGATAACCTCATGGAAGGGGACAGTCAGAGGAGGAGGTCAGTTTAAGACACTACAGCATTTTGCAAAGATGATAGTGGAAGGGGATATAGGGATGTGGATGGATTTGAAAGACGTTTTAGTTACGCTTTCTCTATGCCCACCCCCCACTTTTTAAAAAGATTTTATTTTTTTAAGTAATCTCTACACCCTGTGTGGGGCTGGAACTCACAACCCTGAGCTCGAGAATTCTACACACCACCGACTGAGCCATACCCCTCTATGCTCCCTTTATTTTTATTTATTTAAGATTTTATTTATTTACTTGACAACGATCACAAGTAGACAGAGAGGCAGGTAGAGAGAGAGGGGTTAGCAGGCTCCCCGTTGAGCAGAGAGCCTGATATGGGGATCGATCCCAGGACCCTGGGATCATGACCTGAGCCAAAGGCAGAGGCTTTAACTCACTGAGCCACCCAGGTCCCCCTATGCAGACTCTTAATAAATAATTCTTTTTAAAAAGATACATTAAAAAAATATATTTGATTTATTTAAGAGAGTGCTAGAGTTACGTGGGGTGGGGTGCCGCCGAGGTGGAGAGCATCTCAAGCCAGACTCCTTGCTGAGCGCAGCACTCCAGCCGGCCAGAACCAAGAATCAGATGCTTAACCAGCTGAGCCAAGTAGGTGCCCCTCCATGTTCTCTCTAAGAAGCCCTCCCCTCACTGCCCTCCCCTTTGTTCTAGCTGCTAAGGCCAGAACCCAGGTCCTTATCACCTAATAAGGATCAGGCCCAACATCTAATAGAATCAGCTTGGGCAGGAACCCAAGGCAAAACTGGCTGAGAACAGAGCAAGCTGGACTGGGGACATTGGGTGAAAACCGACCAAGACGGGGTGGGGAGAGGCGAGACAAGAGAGTGACCCATGGAAACCATAAACTCCAAAAGCCAAGGCAAAACAAGATGGGGCAAGATAAAATTTGGTAATATTGCTTCCCACTTCATGCCATATTCTTCTGCATTAACTTTTAAAGTTTAAAGTAGTCTATTCTTTTTTTTTTTTGAAGACGTGATACATGGGCATGGCACAAAATTCAGAAGATTCAAAGTGCTCAGTGGGAAGAGAGCTGTCCCCTGGCCCCTCAGAGCCTCCTCAGAGGTGACTACATTCCCTCAGCTTGTTTGTGCGTTTTTCCAGAAATAATGTATTCTGATACAATTTAAGGTTAAGAAAAGCATCACTAGATAAATTGATCATACGTAAAAGATATAAATTCTGGGGTGCCTGGGTGACTCAGACAGTAGAGCACGGGTCTCTTGATCTCAGGGTCCTGAGTTTGAGCCCCATGCTGGGTCTAGAGTTCACTAAAAAAAAAAAAAAAAAAAAAAAGTATATGCTCCCATTTCTACTCACTTAGCTAATGATGTGCATATATGGACATTGAAAAAAATCTGAAAAATTGTTACCAAAGGGTTAATAGCAGTTAGAGAACTAAGGCTATGGATTCTATTTTGATGTTACATGTCCATTCCAATGTTCCTACCAGAAACTCACAGCCGCTGTGTAATAAACTTTTTCTCTCCGTGGGTCTAACGTTCTGTTTTGGGTTTGCCGAACTGAAAATAAGAACTTTGTGACTTTTGAAAAAGGAAAAGCGCTGGTGAGCTGAACTGAGTTTTGGGGGGAGGGGGACGAGGGAGTTGAGGCAAGCGTCCCTTCCCAGCACCGTCGGGACTTCACCGGCAGGGGGCGGCCTGCTCTCGGTGTTGAGCCAGTGGGCGGGCCTCAGCCTGGGGTCCCGAACCTTGCACTCCAGACCCGGGAGGCCTCTGTCTGGGTCCCAAAAGGAGACCCACCAGCCTGATGTGCCAAGCTGGCTCCTTGCTCTTCTCGTCTCTATACACTAGAGCCAACACTCTGCCCTCTGAGGGTGAACATGGTCCTGGGCCCACCTTTAGGGCCAGAAGCCACATCCCCCCCCAACCCACCCACTCACCAGGAGACCAGAACATTCCAGAAAGGTCTCCGGATGGCTGAACTTATCGAGTCATGCACTCGCAGTAATTCTCCTTTATTTCTCCCCCTCAACAAGGAGGTGGGAAGGCCTCTCCCCCAATTCTGCTCTGTCCATATTTTGGGTATAGTTACTCCCAAACTCTCTTCCTTCAGAGGCCTGAGCCAGGGGACACAAGTGTCTCTGCGGAGTGCATGAGCAGGGTGGGGGGGAAAGAGAAGGTCCACTACGTAGATCCTCAAGGAACAGCCTCACTTTCCCGCCAACTTCCTCATGGCCTCTCCGTCAAAGGTAAAGGCATGCCAGCCCTCAGCTTCAGTCAGATCCTGGGCTCCCAGGGCCTTGTACAATGCCATGGCTCTCTGGTTCCAGTCCAGGACGGCCAGGCGGAACTGGGAACAGCCTTGATCCAGGGCCACCTGTGAGAGAAGACGTCGCTGACTTTCCCTTCCCAAAAAGAAAAAAGGCTTTCTCACCCTGCATGGTGACCCCTGTGCCTCCCACCCGTGCGTGCTTTTCCAGGGCCAACCTGGGGGCCCCCCCATCCCTCTCCTCACCTGTGCCACCCTTCTGATTATTTTGGAGCCAATCCCCTGACCTGTTGTGGGGGAAAAAAGAGAGAGAGAAAACAAAAAGGGGGCGGGAGTCGCGGGTGGGGGAGGAGGAGGGGTTGTTTCCGTTGCAGGTACTCTGAAGAGGGCGTGAGACTGGGGTTAGGGGGCAGGGGATGGGGGCTGGGTCTGGCTGGCTTCCCCCCGCCCCCCGCCCGGCCCCACTCGGGTACCCCGATATTCCGGGGTCACGTAGATGTCTTCCAGATAAACGGTGCGCCCCTTCCACGTGCTGTAGATGAAGTAATACAGCCCATACCCCACCACGCGCGGCCCTGGGATGGAGACAGAAAAGGGCACTGGGCGCCAGGGACCGACCTCTGCGAGCGCGCCGGGGCGGGGGACCCTCGCAGGCCCCGCTGCTCTTACCCTGCGTGTCCCCGGGGGCGGGAGGAAGGTCTGCCACCAAACAGCGGTACAGAGGGTTCTCTCCGAAGCCATCCGCTCTCAGCGCTGCGGAGGTGGGGGTGCGGCAGAGAGACAGAAGGGCCTGGGTGTGCGCCCGCCGGGCCCGGAGCTCGGGCCTGGGGGACCCCTCCCCGCTCCTCCCCAGCCTGGGCCCCCACCTTCTTCGCTGATCTGCACCTGGTCCGAGAGTTTCTCGTACTCGGCCAGTTCCTGCGGCGCGGGGACAGAGGCCATATCAGGGCAGGGGACCCCGACTCCCGGCGCCGCACCCCTCCCCCGGCCGCGCCGCCCGCACCCCCTCGCGGGCCCCGGGTTCCCGGCCCGCAGCCGTCACCCGAATCAGCCTCAGGATCTGTCCACAGTCGCCCTCCTCCGCCTCTCGGATCCCCACGGAAGCCATCTGGACCCCGCGGGCTGGGACTGAAGTCCGGTACCCTCCCCTCCGGTCCGACGGGGTGGGGGTGGGGGGTTCGAACGGGCCTACGCTCCTGGCCCGGACAGCGGGAGGCGGGGCGCGGCGGGCCGGGCCGCAGGAGTGGTGGGCGCGAGGGGGCGCCTCTCCGCGCTGCACCCCTGCACCCGCCCGGGGACGCGTCCCGCCAGCCAATCAGCTGGCAGAGCGGGCCCGCCCCGGGGCCCTAGCCCTGCCCCCCACCGCCAGCCCCGTGATCAGGCCCCTGGCAGGGGTCAAGGCTGGACTGCCCTCCCCCTCCCTGTTGTTGCCTGGGTGTCCCAGCCTCTGTGGGTGAAACCTGGCAGTTCAAAAGTCACCTCCACCGGCCTTCCCTAAGTGAAGTGTGCAGTGATTTTCGGCCGTTCTCCTCGCTCTCGTTCACCCACCCAAGGACCCTGCGACGCTGGGTGATTCCTGAAACCGCCCCCAGCTCTGAGCTGTCTCCTAGGAGTCTTCAGTGGCTCTAGGTGTCCCCTCTCTCTGGCGCTCTGGAATTTCAAAACGGGTCAGGGAGAGGGCGATGCGCTTTTGTTGGTAGATGCCACTAAATCACACTCAGAGACAGAACCTCCCTCAGAGGCCTGGGAAGACACTGAGGGAAGAGCTCAGAACCTGTGTCATCGCAATGAATCCTCCTTCCAGTGAATCTCATAAATCAGATACTACTTTTCACATTTTATGAACAAGAACACTAGCAAGCATCATGGTGGTGTGACTTGGCCAGACTCACTCAGCTGGATGTTTGGTAGTGGAGGTCTCAGCTGTAGTCCTCTCTCTCTCTCTCTCTTTAAGGATCTTATTTATTTGAGAGAGAGAGAGAGAGAGAGAGAGAGCGAGCGTGTCAGGTGGAGGGGCAGAGGCAGAGAGAGAAGCAGGCGCCCGGCTGAGCAGGGAGCTGAAGTGGGGCTTGATCCCAGGACCCTGGGATGGTGACCTGAGCCCAAGGCAGACGCTTGACCCGCAGAACCACCCAGACGGCCCTCTGCTGTAGTTCTGACAGAGGATGCTTCTCGGGGTGCAGGGATCTCATGGCGGGGGGCGGGTGGTAGAGGCAGCCTCCCCAGAGGGGGCAGAAGGCTTCAAGGGGCCAGGTCAGGCTCTAAAGGAGGAGAGGGGAAGTGGGGTATACTGTTCTTCTAGCTCGTAAACAATCCTGGAAGGGGGTGTGTAGTGGAGAAACTCGGTCCCTCCCCCAAGTTGTCATCAGAGGGGTCAGAGGGGCCACAGGGTCAGTGTCCGGTCTCCTGCCCCCCTTCGTCCCCCCGAGCAACCTTTAACCCAACACCAACTACAGAAAGGCTGTCTGCCCCCACACATTCTCCCTAGAGTTCCCTGAACCACAGAGAGGACCTCAGCTGACCATGGAGGGCAAAGGCCCGCTGGCCACATCTCCCGGGTGGCTGTCGCTGCTACTGCTGCTGCTACCACCACCCGGCCACCAGGGAGGGGCCCTGAGACATGGTCTCTCCGCCCAGGTGCAGGAGTCTTGGGATGGGGTGCTCCGTGCACACGCACGTGTTTAAGCGACCTACACTTTGGCTTCTGCTCCTGCCTTCCTCCCGTCCCTGCTGCCCAGCCTCTCCGTCCATCTCTGGTCAGTCCTCACTGTACCTTGTTTGTTCTTCTGCTGACAGAGGATCCAGGACCCCCCTGCTGTGCACCTCAGCAGTGGCTCAGGACAAGAGCCTATCACCATCATGACTTTTGACTTCACCAAGATCAGGAAGTATGAAGTTGACCCAGCCCCTTGTTGGAGTCCCCGACCCTACCTTCCCTTTCTCTGATCTTCTCCTTCTCCTATCTCCCTCCCTGTCCCTCAGCCTCCCTCTTCCCACTTTTACACCCAGAGGGCATGCCATATGCATAGCCTTTCCTCCTCTGCCCTTCCAGAAGCTTTTCCTCCTTTGAGCTTCAAACCTGGGATCCAGAGGGAGTGATTTTTTACGGCGACACCAACCCAGAGGACGACTGGTTTGTGCTGGCACTTCGAGACGGCAGGTCCGAGATCCAGCTGCACAATCAGCTGACGCAGGTGACTGTGAGCGCTGGCCCCCGGCTGGACGATGGCCGGTGGCACCAGGTAAGACGGCTCTGGTCCTGAGGGGAGGCGTGTCCCGAGTTGGTCCAAGGAAACGCAACAGAAAGGAGTTTTCGGGCATCCCCTTCCCACCGTCATCTTATTCAATCTGCACACAACCTCCACAGCCTCACTGTACCTGTCCCCAGTTTTCTGGAGGGCCGTCCTGAGGCTTACGGCCCAAATGAACCAAGGATGCTAGCGGACTCCACGAGTCCATGTTCTTTCTGTTCTTTCTGTGATACTCGGCTGCTTGGGAAGAAGGGGGCGGAGGCAGGCCCCAGTGGCCTCTGATTGGGTTCTGCTCCTTCCTCCCTGCAGGTGGAAGTGAGGGTCCTGGAGGACTCCCTCCTCCTGAGCGTGGATGGGGAGGAGGTGCTGCGCCTGAGACAGGTGTCTGAGTCTCTGGCCAGCAAACCCCAGCCCATCGTCAGGATTGCCCTGGGGGGACTCCTGTTCCCCGCCTCCAGCCTCCGTTTGCCGGTAAGGACATCGCAGGGTTGGGGGCTGACCCAAGCTGTTAGAGTATGGCTGGCTGGGTGACCCTGGGAGCCCGAGGCCACATTTTTCATGAGAGCTGGTGGCACGTCAGCTGCGTGGTTCTGGAGAAGCCAAGAGCTTGTGTCTTCGAGGGGAACCAGCTGAGGGCAGACAGGGGCTCCAATGTCTTGATGACAACATCCCCACTTCTTCCCTTCCCTCCACTGGCTCCAGCTGGTCCCTGCCCTTGACGGCTGCCTACGCCGGGGTACCTGGCTGGACCCGCAGGCCCAGACCTCGGGGTCTGTCCCTATGAGGAGCCTCAAGAGCTGTGCCTTGCAGTCCCAACCTGGAATGTTCTTCCCTCCAGGGACGCGTGCAGAATTCAATCTCCAAGGTATAGGCTGCTCTTCCCTGCGCAGCTAGCTCTGTGTCTACCTTCCCCCGTCTCCTTCCAGCCCTGGCTGCCTCCATCCGTGAGCCCCCAGGCTTGAGTCCTCACGGGGATCTCTTCCCCTGCAACCACCCAGACATTCCCCAGCCTCATGCAGAGCCCTGGGCCTTCTCTCTGGACCTGGGACTCCAGCAGGCAGCAGGCTCTGGCCACCTCCTTGCCCTTGGGACCCCAGAAAACCCTTCTCAGCTCAGCCTCCACCTCCAAGATCAAGTAAGAGGGGTGCTGGCTGTATTTGGTGGAGCTGGGGAGCAGCAGGTGGGGGCGGGGGGGAGCTCCAAACTGTATATTAAGGTGCAGGGGGGCAGGGGTCAGAGACACATCTCGAACCTGCCCACAACAAGCAAGTGACATTTTATTTACTTATTAATTCGATCTTACGGTTAAGGAATCTCTATACCCAACTTGGGGCTCAAACTCACAACCCTGAGATCCGGAATCTCGTGCTCTGCTAGGTCAGCCAGCCGGGCACCCCTACAAATGGTTTTTATCTAGATTGTATTGACTTGGGAGAGCTGTGGTTTATGGAATACCAAGCCAGGAAAATTGAGGCAATAAAAGATGGGGCCTCAGGGAGTGGATGTGGTCCATTCTTTCCACCCCCAACCCCCCCAATCCCTGTCCCGCACACTCTGCAGAAGGTGGTGGTGTCCTCTGGGACAGGGCCCGACCTGGATCTGCCCCTGGTCTTGGGACTCCCTCTTCAGCTGAAGCTGGCTGCGTCCGGGGTGGTCTTGAACCAGGGGTCTAAGAAGGAGATCCTTGCTCTGCCCGCCTTGGACTTGGCCTCCCTCCTCAAGCTCTGGGTCTGGCCGCAGGGGCGCCTCTTCCTGGGGGCTCTGCCAGGTAAGACGGGGACATTCGTGTTGCTCAGCACACCGCTGGAAATAGGTAGAGAGAGAGAACAAGACGTGCAGGTGTGTGTTCCTAGTGGAAGGAAACCTCTGGAAATGGAGAAGAAAGGCCACAAGAAGAGAAGGGATAAGGGGCAGCAGGAAGAAGTGCTTTAAAAAAGTTAAGTCAGAGAGTTGGGAAAGTGGGGGGCAGCCTGTGGGTCCAAGTTGCCCTAATGTGTCCTCTGGGCCCCCTCTTTGTAGGAGAGACCTCTTCTGCCTCCTTTTGCTTGAATGGCCTTTGGGCCCAAGGCCAGAAGCTGGACATGGACCGGGCCCTGAGCAGAAGTGAGGATATCTGGACCCACAGCTGTCCCCAGGGCCCAAACAATGGCACCGACACCACCCATTAAATCCCCACCTAAGAATCCCCTTGAACGTCTCTCATTCATTACTCGACCACGGTTCACGGTGCCTCTGCAATGTACCAGGCGCCCTGCTGCACAGCGGGTTGTACTGATGAGGAAAGGACACCCTGGTTCCTGGCTTCTTGGTGCTCACGGCCCCCCGCGGGAGGCAGGCAACCAGCAAAGACTCGCAAGTAAGTGGATGACTGGAAACCGGTAAGCGCCATAAAGGGAAGCATCGTGAGAGCTTGGAGAGACCTTAACCTAGTAGGGGGTCAAGGCAAGCTTCCAGAGAGCTGTGACTTCTCCAGCTGAGATTAACAGCAGCACCAGGACACACACACACACACACACACACACACACTACACACAGGTAATTTTCTTTCCCAGCATTTACTCCCTGTGGAAATTCCACTCCCCCGTCCCCCCGCGTGGCCCGGCTTGGAAGGTCGGGGTCCAGAGGGGAGGGGAGCAAGGGAATTCTGTCGGTCCTGCGATGAGCCACTGCTGTGCAAGGAAGGAGCAGCAGGGGGTGTGAGAGAGCCGTAGAGATAGGGGGCAGGGTTCTGGGAAAAGGGGTAGAAATGGCTGGGAGGAAATAAAAAAGGAGTGGCACCCAGGGAGTAGCAGCTTGCATCTCTTCCAGTCTTGGTCCACTTGCTGCATTCCCTGACGAATTCATCTCTTACTCCATTAAATAAGAGCTGGTTTATGCTGGTCCCAACTGGGAAAAACAGATCCAGAAACAACTCTGTCCTCAGCCCCGAGACCTCTGCAGAGTGCTGGTGTCCCAGCCCCTACCCAGGGTACCCACACATTTCAGCCCCTAGCTTCCTGGGAAACCTTCAAGCCCAGAATCCCCAGGCCCCTAGAGAGCCCTGGAGCTCCATCCCTCCCCACCTCTCAATCCTCACCCCCTCTCTAGAGCTGATCACCCATCCCTTATCTCCAGAACCCATGGGGATCCCAGCCTCTTGGCTCCTTAAAATGATTTTCCTACCAGTCACTCGGGCAACAGGGTGAGTCACTCATTGGACCGCTGTCTCCTTCTGCAGAGATCAGCCAGGACCTAAGTGACCCCAGGGTAAGGAGGCTCCAGGAGAGCCTGTGGGGATGGAAGTTACAAAGCCCAGGCTTCTCCCTGGACGCTCCCAGTCTTGACTCTGAGGGTCTACAGCTGCCTGCAGCAGGTAGAGTGTTCTGGAGAGGTCTGAGCAGGGCCAGGAAGCCCAGATTCAGCTCGGGTCCCCTGGGCCATCGGATGTGTCCATTCAGATGGTATTTACTGAGCACCTACTGTGTATCAGGCACGATTCTGGGCACTGAGGATGCATTGATGAAAAAGACAGACACAATCCCTGTTTTTTTTTTTTTTTCTTTAGATTTATTTATTTATTTGAGAAAGAGAGAAAAGGAGCATGAGGTAGGGAATGGCAGAGGGAGAGGGAGACAGAAGCCCTAGCAGACTCCCACTCAGCATGGAGCCCGACATGGGCTCAATCCCATGACCCTGATATCACAGACCCCAGCCAAAACCAAGAGGCAGAGGCTTAAGGAAACTGACGGCACCACCCAGGCGCCCCCACCGTCCCTGTTCTTATGGAGCTCATGGTATGGTGGCAGGGGCCAAGAGCCCATGAAGAAGAAAAACAAGTAAGCGAGATCATTTCAGATAGTGGTTAGTGCTTTAAAGGGAATAAGATCCTGTAACGTAAGAGAGGACAGGAGTAGACTGGCCGTACTGGCCGGGTGGTCAGGAACGGCCTATCTAAGGCAGTGTCACTTGAGCAAAGACCTGAATAATGAAAAGAAACCAGTCCTGTGGGGGCCCCAGATGGGAGCCAGTGGGGAGGGTTAAAGGACCCTGAACACGCCTGGGTCCCCTTCGAAGGGTGGTTCTGAGCCTCCTAAACTCTTGTCTCCAAGGATTGTCCCAGGAGCTGGCTTTGCTCTCCTCCCTGCACCCCACCCCGTCCGGGAGTCCACAGCCCCCAACCTCTCTTTCTCCAGTCTGCCCTAGATTCCGGGATTTCTGATTACTGCCCAGAGCTGTCTACACTCTTTCATTAAGACTGACTTTGGTTTGACACACAGGCTGCCCCACCAAGGGCACCTCCAGTGCCTGCCCAGTGCCCCCTGGCTCTCCCACACCCCTACAGACCTTTCCAGAGCTTGGCAGCATATCCTGCAGCCTCCAGGCCTGGTCTGTCCGCTCACCCCGCCCTGGGTACTGCCTGTCTCTTCTCTCCCACTTTCGCCTTCTCCCTCCCTCTCCTTTTCCTTCTTTTAAGCCTTGAGTGCTGGCTGTCAACCACACCAAGTTATGTCAGGTAGTCCACAGGGACCTCCAAGATGACTAAGTCTCACTCCTCGTCCTGGAGAACCAGAGTCTTGGGAGAGAGGTAGGCAGACCGGTGAAGTTCGTGAACAGAGACCTCTATGAGGTGCCAGGGAAACTGGCTGCGGGGGGAACCACTGAACGTTTGAACTTGAACAAATGCATCAGTCTCTTGACTTTACACGATCCCCATCTCCAAAAGAGGAAAGTCCCTCTACTCCTAGGCGTGCTGTGAAGATCTCATGGACCTGGGAGTCCAGATTCCTGGCCCTGAGCTTGACCTAGAGGAAGCGGTCAGTATAGGAGAGATGTTGCTTCCTTGGCCATCGTTAACCTCATGCATAGTTCTTGAAATCGATGTCTGACCTTGAGGGTATAAAAGACGAGGAAGGGCGTGCAGGGCTGGGCTGAGACGGGATGAGGGCTGGCTGAGGAGGCTCCTTGAGCCACAGGGTGAGAGGCCTTGTATGTGCTGCTGAGGAGCTGGAGGTGGCGGGGTGGGGGGGGACGGCTGTGATCTGGTCAGTGATCAGTGGCAGAACATCTGTGTTTCTCTCCTTTTTTTCCCCCCAGTTGTGGCATAACATGCAATTAACCATCTTAAGAAAAAAAGATTAATTTTATTTATTTGAGAGAGAGAGAGCACGCGAGTGTGAGCTCAGCAGGGGGTAGGGTAAGGGAGAGAGAGAAACAAGGAGACGCTGAGCTGAGTGCAGAGCCTGACGTGGGGCTCGATCTCATGACCCTGAGATCATGACCTGAGATGAAGCCAAGAGTCAGTCGCTCACACAGGTGCCCCACAATCGACTGTCTTCTAAAAAAAATTTTTGAATTTGACTCTGGTTGTCTGAACTTTACCATCTTAACTGTTTTTATCGCTCCGTGGCATTTAAGTTTCTCACTGTGGGGCACCCATCGCCACCATTCATCTCCAGAACTGTTCACCTTGCAAAACTGAAACTCTGTGCCCGTTCAGTAATAGCACCCACCCCCATCCCCATATTTGTGTGCTGGAGTTCTCTTTCTTTATTCTTGTCTCTGCAAAGACCTGTCTTGTTGGGAACGAGATAGCTGAATCCGTGGGATTTGGGAGGTGAGAGGAGGATCAAGGGGCACAGAACTCAGGATGGCCACTGGATTTGGGGAAGGGGGTGTGGGAGGTCTTATTCATTTCCTTTCTGGAGACGACTGGGTTCCAGGAAGGGGCTGGAGGTTTGTAGCGGCTTTTTTTTTTTTTTTTCCTTAAAGACTTTATTTATTTATTTGACAGACAGAGATCACATGCAGGCAGAGAGGCAGGCAGAGAGAGAGAGAGAGAGAGGGAAGCAGGCACCCTGCTGAGCAGAGAGCCCAATGCAGGGCTCGATCCCAGGACCCTGAGATCATGGCCTGAGTCGAAGGCAGAGGCTTTAACTCATTGAGCCACCCAGACGCCCCTTGTAGCAGCTTTTTGACACCCGCCCTTACTGTATTTCCCTGTGAATACTAATGCTGCATTTGGTAGCACGCTTCCTCTGGCCCATATTCATGCTGACCTGCACCTAGAGGAGAAGAACATACATAGGTGCCACAGGTGCCTTTGGCCTCGCCCCGAAATGCACAGAAGGTGTTCGTTCTTTTCTGAGGGAGCCCGTGTACAGGACAGAAACAGAACCAGAGGTCTGGAGCCTATCCCCAGGCCATGCGGGTTGAGGATAGCAGCCAGGTCTCATCTCTCCGATGGTGCCTGGGTCATTTCGATGCTCCTTGCCTGATGAAAGAAAGAGCAAGTGACCTCGCCTGTGGTTTCTAAAAGGAGCCATTCCATGCTGAAGCACAATTCAGCAACCAGACTTTTATCTTCCATAGCTCTGTGTGTTGTTTGGGTGTCGGAGGATATATATATGAAGTCTAAGGCAAAAGGTCTGTTTTCTAAATGCTCAGAGTCTGATTAGAAAAGGTAAATTACAGGGCGCCTGGGTGGCTCAATGGGTTAAGCCTCTGCCTTCGGCTCAGGTCATGATCCCAGGGTCCTGGGATCCAGCCCGGCATGGCATCGGGCTCTCTGCTCAGCGGGGAGCCTACTTCCCACCCTCTTTCTGCCTGCCTCTCTGCCTACTTGTGATTTCTCTCTCTGTGTGTTAAATAAATAAATAAAATCTTTTTTTTTAAAAGATTATTTATTTATTTATTTGACAAAGAGGGAGAGAGATCATAAGTAGGCAGAGAGGCACGGAGAGAGAGGGGGTGGGAAGCAGGCTCCCCGCCAAGCAGAGAGCCCGATGCAGGGCTCAATCCCAGGACCCTGAGACCATGACCTGAGCTGAAGGCAGAGGCTTAACCTGCTGAGCCACCCAGCGCCCCATAAATAAAATCTTAAAAAAAAAAAAAAAAGAAAGAAAGAAAGAAGAGAAAAGGTAAAATACACCACGAGAGCTGTCAGCCCAGTTACTCCAGATGAAAACCCAGGCATTGGACTTGACTGCTCTCTTTCTGTCACCCCATGGTTCCTGCAGTGGTCCTTCCAATGTAGATCCCGAACCTTTCCTCTTGTCTCCACCTGCAAACCCGCTCCCGTCATCTAGGACATCCATGTCTCCTGTAGGGACTCCTGCGAAGCCTGCCCCACTGGTCTCCTTGCTTTCCGTGGTCCATTCTCCACGCAGCAGCTGTGGTGATTTTCACGAAATCTCATCAGGTCACTCCCTGCTTAAAACCCTAGAATTAGGGGCGCCTGGGTGGCTCTGTCAGTTAGTCATCTGCCTTTGGCTCAGATCATGTTCCCAGAGGCCTGGGACTGAGTCCCGCATGGAGCCCTGCATCAGGCTCTCAGTTGGGCAGGAGGCTTGCTTCTCCCTCTCCTGCTGCCCTTCCTGCTCCCCACTACTGCTCACTCTTCTCTCACTCACACTCTCTGTCTCTCTCTCTCTGTATTTGAGATCACAAGTAGGCAGACAGGCAGGCAGAGAGAGAGAGAGGGAAGCAGGCTCCCCGCTGAGCAGGGAGCCCGATGCAGGGCTCGATCCCAGGATCCTGAGATCATGACCCGAGGCGAAGGCAGAGGCTCAACCCATTGAGCCACCCAGGCATCCCTGTAAATAAAATCTTAACCAAACAAATAAAGCTTAGAATTACTTCTGTGATGGTTGGATTAATCCAAACTGCATTCTAGACCCGTATGATCTGGTTCTTGCCTCCCTCTGGGATCTCTCGCTGTACTGATCTTGTCTTCCCTCCTCGAAGGTCAGCTTTCGCACTATACTTCCGTCCTCCTGGAAGGATGAGTCTTCTCCCACAGGTCCCTGTGGCTCCCTTTGGGTTACTCAGGTCCCACACTGACCCTTACACTCTTCATTAAAGTCCTCCTGGACCATCCAGGGGCTGTCTGAACATTACCCTGTTGTATTTTTCCTGCATAATATTATAATGCATTATTTTATTTCTTTGCTGATTTTTATTATTTGTTGGAACGGGAGTCCTGGGAGCACAGAGACCAGAACAGAGCCTGGCCCTAAGTTAATGCTCATTAGCTACGTGCAATGAATGAATGGGGGATGGGGCTGGGCTCGGAAGGGCGGGCAGACGTCCAGGATGAGGATGCGGGAATGAAACGGACAAAGGTGTGGAGTCAGAAGGAAGCACAGCCTGTCCCGGGGGTGGCCGGCTCCACTCCAGGGGACGACACATTGGGTCCTAGTGGGAAAGGAGGCTGGGGACACAGGCTGCGTTTAGATAGTGGAAGGCCCCAAAGGAGACACAAAAGAATCAGGACTCCCGTCTTGCAGGCTAACAGGAAGCCATTGAAGACCTTTGAGCAGAGGAGTGGCCTAATTAAAACTGTATCTTGAGAAAATGAATCCAGAGCCTGCTGCGGAAGGTGCCCAGGCAGAACCAGCTGTATAATTTGCAGGACGGAGATGTGGGATCCCCTGTTCAAAAAGCAGGAGGAAAAGTTCCATTCAAGGCACTGAAAGAGAAAATGTTTTCCTTCCTTTTTGACATTCTTTCCTCGAGTTCTCGGGGGCTTTTGCTATTTAACGTTGTTTGTAATAAAGAAAAACTACCATTCTTCTACCTTCAGCTTTCTGACGAGCACAGAAAGACTGAAAGGAAAAGGAATTATGGGCAGCTCAGTGCTCCTGTCCCTTCCATGTCATTCTTTCCAGCTGAAGTGCTTGGCTGAGTCAGGAAGTAGCTAGCACGACCAAGAAGGGTTAGTAGCTATCACCCATGTCTTCTAAAGCGCCATCGCCTTCTTTCTGTGTTCCAAGCAAGGTCGGCTTGGAACGTAAAGCGTGGCCTCTCAGCGATCGGCCTCCGGAGTGGTGCAGGTGTGTGAATAACATGCTTACCTTATCTCCTCTGGGCACACGCACACTCCATTGTCCCATTGGACTTTTCTTGCAAATTACAACTTAAAAGATAAAATTAGGAAGAGCTACAGGATTCTGACAGCAGAGCAAAAGGCTCTTCTGAGCACCAGCTCTGTTTGAGCAGATCCCAAGTCCATGAAGCTGGGCTCTGGGGGAGAGCATTTGAAAGGGAAGGCTGAGAGTCGGGAGAGGCGTTGTGGAGGGCTAGAGCCAAGGATGTTGAGCGAAAGTTGAAAGCAGAAACACCTCTCTGAGGGAAAGTGACAAAATTTGAAGAGAGATAAAAAGTGACAGATAATGATTCTTAAGTTGAGGTCTGTAGAGGCTCCCGTACCGCCTTCTAGTCTGTGGGTCTCTTGAACCCCAGGAGAACTGTGACTTTGCCTCCTCAGGGCTAGAGTAAGTAAGTAATAAGGTCTCTTGTAGGTACTTAATAAATGTTTGCCAACCCAAATGGGTAAGTGGGGAAGGGGGACTTCAGACATGGGGGTGTGGGGAGAAATGACACCTGAGCAGTTCTGGATCCAGGGCTGGGGCCTCAGGGCAGTGCTAGGGGCCAGGAATGTGGTGTCTGGAAAGACTTTGCCCAGAGATTGGGTGGGGATGTGGGGAAGCTTCTGGGGCTTCCCCTGGGGCTGTGGAACTTGTGAAGGAGGTATGGGGGGGAGGTAGCTGCTCCCCAAGGGGGATTTCCCTCCTGCGGTGACCTCTGTCCATCTCTGTGTGGCCTGGTCTAACACCCTGGCTGGTGCCTACTGTCGGTCCTGGTCTCTGGCTCTTTCTCTATTCCTCTCACATTTGGCCCTGTCGGTCTCCGGATCTGTCTCCAACGGCCAGCCTGGGGCCCCTTCTCAGCACAGATCGGCTTCCCTCTCCCGCCCTACGCCTCTCTGGGGTTGTAGTTCCCTCCACTCCGCCGCGACACGCCCTCCATCCCCTCCATCCACCTGATCCGGTCCAGTACCTGGGGTGGGGGGAGGGGAGAGACCTCTGGGTCCCGAAGAGGCGGTAGGGGGGCGGACCCAATCCCTCTCTCCATATTTGCATATGTATGAGGTCGCCCGGGCCAGCGGCGAGGAGGCGGGGCTTCTGGGGGTGGGAAGGGGGCGGACACCCCCACAGCCGCCGAGTATAAAGACCGCGCGCGGCGACCGCCAGCCCCGCACTGCTGAGGAGCGGAGCCTCCGCCTGGGGGGCCCCCATCCCTGGCTGTCCCCCAATTGCGCGTCCCTGCCCCACCCCCCGCGGCCGCGCCACCACTGGTGTGGCGGTCTTCGCTTGGCGGAAGAGCCTGAGCGGTCACCCGGCCCCTCTCCATAGCCTCTTTGCATCTCGGATTTCGGGGCAGCCCCCTCCCCCACCCTCCCTGGCCTCTTTGCACCCCTATTTTTTCTGCGTTTCGCTCGGGTTTTGCAGCCGTCTGGTTTTGCATCCCTTTTCATTTTGATTCTAGAAGGGTTTTTTTTGGGGGGGGGTGAAGCTGCACCGCACCCCTTCCCCTTTCTATCCTCCCCTGATCTGACAGTCCCCCTTTTCATCGCAGCTGGGGGGCCTAGGATCCGTGCATCCTACGCCGCGCTGCCAGCACCCCGCAGCGCGTGGCCGTGCGCCCCGGAATTAGCAGCAGCTGCCTATCTGAGGAGGGTCTCCCTCGCCCCCGCTGCCTTTGCTCCCCGCGCGTTCCGGAGCGTGGGGGGGGGGCTTCTGCGCGCCGCACCCCAGCTTCTCCGCAGCCCCCCGCCCCGCGCGGGACTCTCCCCCGCCGCCAAGATGGTCATCCAGAAGGAGAAGAAGAGCTGCGGGCAGGTGGTTGAGGAGTGGAAGGAGTTCGTGTGGAACCCGAGGACGCACCAGTTCATGGGCCGCACCGGCACCAGTTGGGGTACGCAGGGCGGGCCGCACGAGGGGCGGGGCGGAGGTCCTCCGGGCGACGCCCGGGGGGCACTGGGTCCCGCCGGCTTGGCCCCAGCTCCCTTCCCGGGTCCCCGGCGTCCGGCCCCCCTGCCGAGCTCGGGCCTGGGAGGGGGCCGAATCGCCGGTCTAATCTCCCTGGCCGGCCGCTGCGGAGGCGGAGAAAGTAGGTCACTGCCGCCTTCCCGCCCCCCGCGGAGCCCCCTCGCGCGGGGGGTCGCGGGCCGTGCGCGCGTGTCCGCGCCGTGGCGCTTGCGTTCCCTCCCGGGGCAGGTCCGCTCCGCACGATCGCCCCCCCTTCCGCAGAAGAGCGCCCCTTCCCTCCCTCTGGCTCTCACTAGCTAGCCAAGCCCGTCTATTTTTAGCTCGTGCCCATCCCCTGGACCCTGGGAACATTCATGAGGGGGCGGGTCTTGGAGAGGTGGGGAGTGTGGTGGGGGGTTCTTCACAGCGGAAGTTGTCAGTATCCCACTGCTGAACGTTTGGAGCTTTTCTGTGCTGCTTTGTGGGTGGGGGGCTGTTGAGGAGGGCTGGCCCTAGAAGGTTTTGGAGATTGGATATTTGGCTCAGATGTCGCAGGCGGAGGGAGGAGTGGATGCTAGTGGTGGTGAGAGGCGTACATCATCGGGCAGAGCGTGTCTGTGGGGCTGGGGTGCCTTGGGATCTTCCCAACCCATAGCAGGACTCCAGGTGTGTAGTCGGGGGATCTGGTGCTGGGCAGGGGTGGGGGCTTTCTTCCAAAAGGGATCGTGAGGCTGGGAAGTCTAAGCGAAGCCTTGACTCCGGGATCCTGGGTGACACAATTTGCAATTCATCCACACTGATTGCATACTATTCCCATCAGTGCCGCCCCCCAACCCCCTCCACACCCTGGGGCCCTGGAGACAGGTCCAGGTAATCCTTGCCTTGGGGGTTCTGGAAGCCGGGCCCCTGGGATTGGAGGGGTCCCTGACTGCTTGGGGGAAATCTGGAGAAACTTCATAGGGAACGAGTCTTCTGAGATGGAAGGATTGGGGGTCCTGAGTGGTAGCAACAGCAGACACTCATCCTAGGCTGAGGAGTGACGGAGCTCCTTGTCACATCCACCAAGCACCTGTTCTGTGCCAGGAAGGCTCTGGGATGGTCCACCTTTCCTCTCTACCTCTGGCTTGGGGGCTGTGCGTGAATTGGGGCTGGTGTGACTGTTGAAAGTTCTGCACAGCTGAGAGATGTCATGGGTAGGCAGGAGCCGTGTGCAGGGTCTCTGCTGTTTGAGGGTGAGGGTCTGCAGTCTGAAGGATTGGCTGAGGGTTTAGGTGTGAATGGCGGACAGAGTTGGCTTAAAAAGTCCTTTTTCTGGATGGACGGCTTTAAGCATGAGGACCCATGTAGCAGTCACAGATGTGGTGCCTTTTCAGGGCCATGAATGGTTGAGAAGTTGGGAACGTAATTGGATGCAGAATGACTGTGGCCTATACTTGGGGTTGTCCCAGCAACGAGAATTTAGGTCTCTTGTGGCCTCGGCAAGGTTGGGCTTCACTGCGCCCTAGGACCGGAGGGGGCTGGGAGCCATGGCTGGAAGCCAGATGCAACTGCCTGTTTCTAGCTTGTCTCATTTTGCTCCCAAGGGAAGGCTCAAAGATGTCCCCAAGACTCTGTGACCTGTCCCCGTGCTGAACCTCGGAGAGGGAGACGGGTGTGTGTGGGATAGGCGAGGTCATCCCGGGAGCCTTGAACCTGCTGACCCCTTTTCCTCCTCCCTAGCCTTTATCCTCCTCTTCTACCTCGTCTTCTATGGCTTCCTCACGGCAATGTTCACCCTTACCATGTGGGTCATGCTGCAGACGGTCTCTGACCATACCCCCAAGTACCAGGACCGACTGGCCACACCAGGTGAGTGATGCACGCTTCCCGCCAGCCATTAACCAGCTCTGTGCTCCCCAAATCTCCAAAAAAGACCTTACAGCCTGGTAAGAACTCACGGTTCGCAGAGGCTTGGTTCTGGTGAGCCAAGCACTCAGGGGAGTGCTTGAAGTCTGCCTTTCTTCCCACTGCAGCCGAGAGCTTTGTGACCTGGAAAGGTGCCCTGTGTTCCCAGGGATCTTCCTCCTGGGCAGCCGATCTCCCATCTTCATCCCACCATCCCTCCCCCTGCTGCTCCCCGTGTCCCCCTTCTTCCCGCTGTTTGTGGTCCCTCCTCGTAAATATGTATTCTCCACTCCTGCCCTGGTGGGCTATAGGCTTGATGATTCGCCCCAAGACCGAGAATCTTGATGTCATTGTCAACGTCAGTGACTCTGAGAGCTGGGACCAGCACGTTCAGAAGCTCAACAAGTTCTTGGAGCGTGAGTGTGGCGGTGCGGGAGCTCGTCCAGGGCATTGGAGGACCCAGGAGGCAGAACATGGGGCCCATGACCCTCTCTCTTCCACCGCCTTAGCTTACAACGATTCCATCCAAGCCCAAAAGAACGATGTCTGCCGCCCGGGGCGCTACTATGAACAGCCGGATAATGGGGTTCTCAACTACCCGAAGCGTGCCTGTCAGTTCAACCGAACCCAGCTGGGGGATTGCTCTGGCATCGGTGACCCGACCCACTACGGTTATAGCACTGGGCAGCCCTGTGTCTTCATCAAGATGAACCGGGTACGTGTGACCTTGGTCACTGGGGAGAAGGCAGGAGGAGGGGGCTGGGGCCACCCTCTGCTGGCAGATGCTTCCTTTCACTGGGGCTCCTGCGCATTGGAGAGATCTGGGGATGTTTGAGTGGCCAGGAGAGCAAGAGAGATGGGGTTGTGGGAGGCTGAGACATGGGGAGGGAAGGCTGGATATCTGTGTCTCGGCCAAGCTCATCCCTCTCTCCTCCCTCCAGGTTATCAACTTCTATGCAGGAGCCAATCAGAGCATGAATGTCACCTGTGTGGGGAAGGTGAGTTTTTCTGGCCTTGCTCACCTGCCCACCTGTGTGCCCTTCGTGGTTTCCACGTAATTCATGGATCTCTCCCTATCTTCTTTGCTGTCAGAGGCCCCGTCACAAGGGGGTAAGAGTGAGTCCCCATGTGGCTCAAACTCCTCAGGGGCTCCCCCCCCACCGCTTCTCTTTAGGATGCAGGAGCCCCACCATCTGAATCCACCCAAGCCTCCGCCCCTGGTTTCTATCCCTAATCCCCACCTTCTCGTCTAGTCCCTGATGACCGTGACTTCCGCTCTCCCTCCTGGAGCTCACCTGTTCCTTCCTCAGTACTTTTAGGCGTCTGGTAGTTAGCCCTACCTACCTCGACTCAGCGTCCTCGGACCCCACGTCTGTCGTCTCTAGAAGCTTTCTGTCCCCTTCACTCCCACCACGGCCCCCTCCCCTGCCTACTGAGCCCTTAACTCATGTGTCTATTCTCTCTTGGCTCTGCTCCAGAAACCGATTCCTGAGACTGGGGTAAGAACTTGGTGTGGGAGTGCAGTGAGGGGCGTCCGGATCATGAGCGCCCTTCAGGACTTCTCAGTCTGATGGAGGAGGCGCACGCGTGTGCGCGCACGCGCGCGCGCGCACACACACACACACACACACACACACGGGCTCATAGTCCAAGGGAGACTGATCAGAGACAGAAATTATTTGGGCTGAAGGAAGAGCAGAGGGAAATCTGGAGAGCTCTTGGGTTCCCGGCGCCCCTAACATGCTTCCCCCTACTCCTGCACCCCCACAGCGCGATGAAGATGCTGAGAATCTTGGCAACTTTGTCATGTTTCCTGCCAATGGCAACATCGACCTCATGTACTTCCCCTACTATGGCAAAAAGTTCCACGTAAGTCCTGGTGGGAGGCCCAGACTTGCGGCACCCCTAGGGGAGCGATGGGGGTTGGTTCTTGGGGAGGAGGCTGAGTCACGGCGGTCCTGGACCTTCGCTCTCCTCCTCTGGCCCAGGTGAACTACACGCAGCCCCTGGTGGCCGTCAAGTTCCTGAACGTGACCCCCAACGTGGAGGTGAATGTGGAATGCCGGGTCAATGCCGCCAACATCGCCACGGATGACGAGCGGGACAAGTTCGCCGGCCGCGTGGCCTTCAAGCTCCGTGTCAACAAAACCTGAGGCCCCTTCCTCCTGCCCCCACCTCTTTCCTATGGATGCTTCTGGAATGTCCCCGACCCTGCCTGATCCCTCCCTCACCCGCCCCAAAGGTATTTTTTATAACAGAGCTATGACTTGTTTGAGCCCCACTCCCCCTTTCTTTACTTGTGAACCCCAGCCTGGTGATGGCCATTTGTGATTCCTGGCCTCCTGTCCCCCGCTCTTCCTCTCCCGACTCCAGCTCGGTCGAGGTAGGGAGACGGGATCCCGGGACGGCCCCAGAGGACTCAGGAGCTGTTCTGGTTCTGTTTTAGCTGTGAGTGGGGTGTCTCCGCCCCTTCTGTCCCCAGAGAACTATAGAAGATGCCTTTCTGCCCACCTTCACACCCGCCCACTTTCACACCTGCCTTCGCACTCCTCCTCCTCTCACACACACACAGACACACACACGCGCGCATCTCAGTTCAGCCCCAGCTTACAGACACTCCATTCCCCCTTTTCTCCCGTGCCTCCTGCCTCATCCACACAGTCCCTGCCTTGGTGGCTTTTGACGTATCCAGCTCCCCCTGTGGCCTGTCCCCACCTCCTCTCCACCCCTCTTCCCTCCTCTGAAAGACAACTGTGTGTCATCCAGGACGAGGTGGCTCCGTGGCCTTTCCCGTGTTTTCTGACCCATTTGTCTTCCTACCCTCTGGCGACGGTGTGCGCTGGGAACCAGGGTCTGGAAGAGGAGTCCCTGTTGGTTCTTCTTGAAAATTCTCTTCCTGTCACCCAAAGAGGCACGCCCCCAGAGGGATGGGGTTGACCTAGGCTGAACGTCCACTTTGTTTTGGCTGATGGCTCACTTCTCCCTGTTTGTTTTCCCAGAATATCCTTCAAGTTCCACTTCCCCGGAGCCCTGGGGGAGGGGCAGCCGTTTTGGCCGGGTCCCCAGTGGCCACCTTGGAAACACCAGCTGGCTATGGGACTGTTTCACCTCCTTCCCCTTTGGGCCCGAGCTGCCCCCACCGGCTTCTCTCTGGTCTCTCTTAGCACGTTAACAGCTCGTCCCTAACACCCTCCCTCTCCTCCGCATGCCAGCCCGAACGTTGCAAACAGCCACTCAGTCTAGGCTCTGAATGTCTTGGCC
The DNA here is from genome assembly GCF_030435805.1 of Mustela lutreola. Lineage (NCBI taxonomy): Eukaryota > Metazoa > Chordata > Mammalia > Carnivora > Mustelidae > Mustela > Mustela lutreola. Next base: position 58,813,257 of record NC_081304.1, on the reverse strand, counting down.
CCCGTCTCCTCCAGACCCCTTGGCATTTTTAAACGACCCATAGTGTCCCACGAGGGGCCTCTGGCGTTGTCCAGCGCTAGCGCCCTTTGTCTCCGCCTCTCTAACTGTCCGTCTCTTTTCTGACACTGCCGCTCCTACACCCCATCCCCAGATGGACCCTTCCTGCTTCCCCTCTTGCTGGATCGGAGTCTCTTCCCTTCCTGTCCCCGTGTCCTCCTGCATTGCCCTCGCCCCCACGGTCTCTCAGCAGTTATACAATGCCTGTGTCAGATCTACTGTAAAAAGAGGATAAAGTACAATAAAAAGAGAGCAATTCTGTATATAAATATATATCCTACATGGAGCTCTGCGTGCAGGCTTGTTCCTTGCCGAGCTTTCAGAGGGGCTCTGGGAAGGGGGCTGGAGGTGCTGGGTGGGGGTCCCTCGGGGCTTGCCCAGGCCTCCTTCCCAGCTCTGACCTCACCGTCCGGTGTCCAAGTCACCAGATCACCCCTTCATCTGCACCACCTTAGAGATTGCTCCACGCAAGAGGGGCAGGAAGCCTACACCCCTCTGTACTGCGATGATACTTATGATGTGCCTACTGTATGCATTCTGGGCACCGTGAGGACACATTGATGAAAGAGGCAGAGTTCCTGCTCCCAAGGAGCTCTCCAGTTTAACATGAGAGATGAGGAGCCCACGAGACACTCTCCTACCAGGTAGACCTACACAAACGTGCTTCTGGGAAGGGGACAAAATCCAGGGGGGCCAACCGCCTTCTATCGGGGGGCTTCTGATGGCAGGTTTCTTAGAGGCTTAAAGGATGGGGTGTTTGGGGAAGAGAACATAGCATCGGCAAACGCCCAGGAACATGAGAGAAGCTGACCCAAAGAAACATCTCAGAACCATATGAACCATTATGATCCTAATTTTGCATAAGAGTGTATACACGTAACTGTGGAGAAAGTATGGGCGGGTCCATGTAACAGTGTTTATTGTGACCTACTGGGATGGGTCTGGAGCCAATTTTTACTTTTCTTGGAGTTTATTTTAGTCGGTCTACGAGTTAGTATTTGCCATGAAAACTACCTTTATTACACAGACACACATACACACAATTTTATCACGAATGCGTCCTACGCACCAGGATTGCTGGGGTCTGGCGCTGGTGTTGCACAGTTGTGCAAAATTGCATCATGTTAGGTATGTTCGTGCATTCCCCTTTTTTCACTCAATAAATTTCTTGTGCCACTATTTCACCTAGTAGAGCTCCAACTAATATATATATTTTAGATGGCTGTGTAATATTTTGTTGGGTTGTTCTTCCCTTGTTAATGTGTTCCAGCTCCTTGATAGCTGTAGATACTTTGTATCTACAAAGTGTTTTCTGCATTGCAAAAATTCCCCCCAAGCCATTAATTTGGCTCTCTGTTAAGAAGCTTTAGGTCTTCAGATGGTTCAACATGCTTGGCTCTTTTGTGGTTTCTGGGTTTCCAGTCACTAGAATCTTCTCATATTTTCTAGCCTTTTTTTCAGTGGGGGCAGGATTTTCAATACATTTAAACTTCTACATTCACTTTATTCCCTCTGATGTGTGTGTGTGTGTGTGTGTGTGTGTAAACTGGGAGTCCAATCTTCCTTTTCTAGTTTTATCAGTTTCACTTTATTTTTCAAAAATTGAGGGCGCCTGGCTGGCTCAGTCAGTAGAGCACGGGGCTCCTGATCTCAGGGTGGCGAGCTTGAGCCCCAGGTTGGGCGAAGTTTACTCAACAGAAGAATTATTTTTTAAGGGCGCCTGGGTGGCTCAGTGGGTTAAACCTCTGCCTTTGGCTCAGGTCATGATCTTGGAGTCCTGGGATGGAGCCCCCAATCAGGCTCTCTGCTCAGCAGGGAGCCTGCTTCCCCTTCTCTCTGCCTACTTGTGATCTCTCTCTCTCTCTCTCTGTCAAATAAATAAATAAAATCTTTAAAAAAAATCTTAAAAAAAATCTGCAATTTGTTCCCATTGAGTTGAAATGCCAACTTCGCCTGGATAAGAGATGTTCCCATGTACCGAGATTTGCTTTTGGGTTTGGTACTTGTCTATGATTGCACACAACAAGCCATGTTGGTTTGATTTTAATAGTTTTAGTGTTTTCTGAAGTCTAGCAAGGAGACTGGGTTTTCCTCCATTGCTTTTTAAATTTTTTTTTTTTAGTAATCTCTACCCCCAACATGGGTTTCAAATTCATGACCCTGAGATCAAGAGTCGCATTCCCTTCCAACAGTCATCCAGGTGTTCCCGCCCCCTTTAAAAAAGTTATTTATCTCTTTAACTTCTAAGCATCTAATCTCTACACCCAACATGGGGCTCGAACTCATGACCCCGAGATCAAGAGTCGCATGCTCCAATGACTGGGCCAGCCAGACGCCCCACTCAGTGGTAATTTTTGAGAAGATAAAAAATATATATATATTTAAAGATTTTATTTATTTACTTGACAGAGTCACAGCAAGAGAGGGGACACAAGCAGGGGGAGTGGGAGAGGGAGAAGCAGGCTTCCTGCCGAGCAGGGAGCCCTACATGGGCTTTGATTATGGGATTACAACCTGAGTCGAAGGCAGAGGCTTAATCCCCTGAGCCACCCAGGTGCCCTGTCCATCTACTTTTAATCCCAATAATTCTCTACCCTGGTCTCTTGAGTTTTGGGGTACATAATCATATGATCAGAACGGGAAAGAGAGATTTCACCAAGGCTGATTTTTTTTTTTTTATCCTTTTGAACATGTTATAACATTGTCAGTAGGCAACCCTGCATTGTTTTTTATTTTAACTGAAATTATTTTAGTGTTTAACCATTATAAGAATACCTCCTGGTATCCCACTACTATTTTTTTTCAAGATTTTATTTACTTATTTGACAGGTGGAGATTACAAGTAGGCAGAGAGGCAAGCGGGGGGTGGGGTGGGAAGCAGACTCCCTGCTGAGCAGAGAGCCCGATGCCAGGCTCCATTCCAGGACCCTGGGATCATGACCTGAGCCGAAGGCAGAGGCTAAACCCACTGAGCCACCCAGGCACTCCCCACTACTATTTTTAATTAAGATTTTTTTAAAAGAAGTGGATGCTGAAATTTAATCAAATTCCTTTCAGCATCTGTTGATATGATCGTATTTTTCTTCCTTAATTTGTTAATGTAATGAATTATGTTGATAGATTCTCTACTAAACAAACTTTGTAGTCCAGGAATAAACTTTTGTGTTCAGTGTTAATCTTCTTCTGATTCTTCGGTGCATTCTTTTTTTTTAAAGACCAACTTTTTTTTTTTTAAGATTTTATTTATTTATTTGACAGAGAGAGATCACAAGTAGGCAGAGAGGCAGGCAGAGAGAGAGGAGGAAGCAGGCTCCCTGCTGAGCAGAGAGCCCAATGCGGGACTTGATCCCAGGACCCTGAGATCACGACCTGAGCCGAAGGCAGCGGCCCAACCCACTGAGCCACCCAGGCGCCCTCTTCGGTGCATTCTGATACCATTTGAGAGTTTAACATCTACGTAAGTTAATTTAGCTTCGGGGTTTTTACAGTCTTTATCAGGTTTTTCTATTCACGGAACCACAAAAACTTTTTTTTTTTTTATTTTTTAAGATGTTATTTATTTGTCAGAGAGAGAGAGAGAGAGAGCGCAAGCACAGGCAGAGAGAGTGGCAGGCAGAGTCAGAGGGAGAAGCAGGCTCCCTGCCGAGCAAGGAGCCTGATGTGGGACTCGATCCCAGGACGCTGGGATCATGACCTGAGCCGAAGGCAGCTGCTTAACCAACTGAGCCACCCAGGCGTCCCCAAAAACTTTTCATAAATTGGAGATTTCATTCTTTTCCTGTGGCACAGAATCGTTGGACCAATCGATGGTCTTTGCTGTGTCTTCCTCAATAAGGTCTGGACTGTTTCTTTATAAATTATTTTTAATTTTTATTAAAAATTTTTTCAAAAGATTTTATTTGAGAGAGAGAACAAGCAGGGGGAGCAGCGGGCAGAGGGAGAAGCAGGCTCCCCACCAAGTACGGAGCCCGATGTGGGGCTCGATCCCAGGACCCTGGGATAACGACCTGAGCTGAAGGCAGAGGCTTAACCAACTGAGCCACTCAGGGGGCCCTATTTTTAATTTTTTTTTTTTAAGCTAATCTCTACGTCCAACATGGGGCTTATAGTCATCACCCTGAGATCAAGAGTTTCATGCTCCACCAACTGAGCCCCCCAGGCACCTTTCTTTCCTCTTTTAAAATAATGGTTTTTATTCCCCCTAAGCTCCTGGTTTTGGATTTACCCTTTCAACTAAGTTTGCTTTCTCTTCCAACAATTTGTTTCTTTTTTAGGATGCACGCTAGGTTCCTTTTATTTCTCTCTCTCTTTTAGAATAATGAAAGCATTTGTGGCTATGCATTTTCCTCAGAGTACATCTTTTGCTGGGTCTCATAGTTTTGGGAACCCTGTGTTCCTGCAATCAGGGAGGTAAGTTGGTTAGCATTCTGGATCGCAGTGGTACTGGGCTCAGGCTTTGAGCTTGAGGGCAGAGACTGTGTCTGCCACAGGCAGGGACATTGGGAGTCAGGGGTGCTGGACGCTGGTCAGAAGGGAGCTCCAAGGTGACCCATCTAGCAGAGTGAGGAGACAAAATGAGTTTTGAGAGCTCTGGTTTGCCAAGGCAGGAGAACCGTCTCTCAAGGAGATGGTTCCAAGTCTCCTGGGGAGTGTTTGGCATTCCCCAGTGAGAAAGAGAAAGAAGGCAGTTTTGAGGCCAGGGAAGCTGGATCCTTGGGGCAAGCCACAGTAACTCCCACAGGCACTCAAAGCCTGGTTGATAAGGCTGAGAAGACAGTGGCCTCAGAAGCCTCTCCAGACCTTAGCCCGCCCCCCCCCACCTCTAGGGAGGTGGGCCAAGCCATGTTCCCACTATCTGGCCATTCCTCCGGGCACTGGCTCGGCCAGCAGCGGGGGACTGGGAGAGCTCATCCCCAGCCCCCCTCCCTGGGAGCCAGCAGCACCGAGGAATAGGACAGGAGGGGGTGCTGGGCTCCCCAACCTCAGCTCTCCTCCCTACTCCAAGAAGCCCTTTGAAAGGTTTTCTTGGCAGAGTTTAAAGCTTCAATTCATTGAATTGCCTGGCATCAGGCCCAGTTTGAGGGGATGCCGGGAAGGCCCCGGCCCCACACCCCAGCCCTCACCTTAGCCGCCCCCACTTTTCCTGGGACCCAGGCTGGCAGGCCTCCCCTGCTCCCTCTCTTCATCTGACGTCGCCCACCGCCTTTCCCCTCGGGGACCCAGGTGTCCCATTCCTCTCCTGTGGAGCAGATGGCGACCCCAGAGGCTCAGTCTTGCTAAATCAGACATTTAAATCCCATAATCCTCGGTGAGAGGTTGATGGAGGGGGGCAGCAGCCCAATCCTAGAAGCAGGGGCAGGAGAGAACCTCGTGCCAGGCCTGGCGGGAGGGGAGGAGGGACAGTTGGTTCCCGAGTTATGAATGGAGTCCCCCCCTTCCCTTGTTGTCATGCAGCCCGCAGACTGACCCAGTCTCCAGCTTTTGTTCTCCTCCGGGAGCCCCGGCCTTGGGCGCCCCCCAGCCCACACTCCCGGGACACTCAGGTGGCTGTCTCCCAGCGTTCCCTCCTTCCTCACCCCTGCCGCGCACCAGGCCCCTCGCAGCCAGCCCAGGTGCCCGCCCCGCAGACGCACAGGTGGTACCAAGTTTTATTGTAAAATGATGCATCGGTACAAAAAGGGGATATAAAAGGGGAAGAGGAGGAGGGGGTATAGGTGATGAGTGCAGAGTGCAGAAGAAATTCACCCAGAACCAGGCGGGGAGGCAAAAGCCCTCGGCAGATACAGACCCGACACCATGGGGTGGAATCAGTCCTCCGGGCTGCGAGATGGGATGAGATGCTGGGGGTGCCGGGGCTCCCCAGGAGGTTAGACAGGATTTGGCCATGCCAGCAAGGTGGGGACCCCTCGCCAGCTGCCCATCACAGAAGCTGTAACCTGACCCACCAGCAGGGACAGGGAACCAACGACACCCACGAAGGCACCAAGGCACAGGCACCATGGGAGAAAAGGGCTGTTTGGGGGGGTCAGACATTCACCCTCACAACAAACTTCGTGAGGTAGGTATGGTTATCAGAATTTCATAAAAATGGACTATGAAATTAAGAAATTTCAACCACTGGCTAAAACGGTAGAGAACTGGGCTCAGAGCCCAGTCTGTGATGGCTTCGAAAATGCACCTGACATTCAGGAACATTTTCCTACCTTTCCCACGGTTCCTCACAGTAAAAATCTTTAAAAACCAGCTGGAACGTCCTACGTCCCCCCCAACCAACTGACCTTGGAGGCCACCTCCTTTAGGAGCGCGTTAGGGCAAGGTGGATGGAAGAACCCCGGGCTACTGTGCAGTACACCTGTACCAAAGCAGTCAACACACCAAGCAGGTGTTCCAAGTCCCCAAAATGCCAGGGAGGGAGGGTGGGGGGTGGTGGGGAAGGGTCAGCAGGGGCGGGGCGGGGGCCGCAGGAAGCAGGGGACATCAGTCTGAGTCGGGCCCCTCTCTCTTCAGCATCGGTTTTTTATGGCGGGAGGTAGACTGCCCCTTCTTAGCCTTCAGGTGGCTGTTGGGAGACAAGGCGGGGAGAGGTGACATCCGCGAGTGGGAGGCTGGGGCTCCTTGTCCTAGATGTAGGCTAAGGGAAATTTCAGTTAAAATGGCCGCAGCCAGCTACAGGCATGTTGGCTGAGCATCTGGGGCACTTCCATGTTTTCTCTCCCTCTTCCCCCACCCCCTGACAAGCAAGGAAACGGAACCCAAGAAGGGCAGTCGCAAGGCCACACGGACCTGCTCGTACTTGGCTGGGCTGGGGGGTCTGTCCCAACCCCGCTGTGTCCAATACTGCCCCATGGTTATCAGGCCCCTAGCTGATTCCCCAGCTCTGCACTAGAGGTTGCCGGAAATGACGAAGAGATACCCCACTGTTCACCCCTTGAAGGGTCTGGGGACCTCCCAAGGCTGGAACCGGGTTGTGGGATCGACCTGTGGGAGATGGAAGCGAGTCTGGGCAGGATGGGCCCCATGGGCCCCCTTCCCCCCCACCCCCCGCGAGGGCATCAGCTCCGTTTGACCTTGAAGGTAGGATAAGAACAGAATCATGTGGCTTTCCAAGGTGGGAAGGCAGGGGCTGGGGGCTGGGTGAGGGCCCCGCTCACTCACCTGGAGTGAGGCCTGCTTCCCCCTGGCTCCTTTCCATTCAGGGCATCCTTCAGCTCCAAGGCCTCATTCAACTCCCTGAACATGTTGTAGCGTTCAAGGCCACGGATCTGTGCCAGGGGAGGGGAGGGAGAGAAAATCGTGAAGGCAAAGCCCAAAGGGCATTCCCTGTTGGCTTGAGGTAAACTGTAATCCGCAGCGAGGGATGGCTGCCCCCTGAAGGCAGGGGGCCTAATTGCAGGCAGAGCAGCCCAGAAAGAAACCAGCGTTCTGGGAGCCGGGCTTGAAACCCATCTTCAAGCCAGCAACATTCACTTCCAGGATCAGGGACAGGAGCAGAGGGAAGGATGGACAGAGGACCAGGGCCCAGCCTCCCGTCTGCTCCATTCAGTTTTTCTTCCCTCCTCCGGTCCCACTGAGTGGGAGCCTGCCTGTCCCCGCCAGACTGGGTACCTGAAGGGTGAAGTACTCCCCATCCAGCGGCTTCTTCTTTTGCGGGGGAGACGAGCTGGTGCTGGGAGGCAGTGCTGGGAAGACAAGAGAAGGGCACATTGGGAGCCTTAATGCACCCTCCTGTGCTCCCCCTGCCTCCTCTAGACCTGCCTGCTTACCTCGCTTGGTGCTCCCGGGGGGCGGCTCGGGGCAAGGCTCCCCCTTCTTGCGGAAATTTTCCTCCTCTGTGCGCCGGTCTCTCCCAGGACAGGCACAGACGCGTACCTCGAAGCTGCTCCGTCCCAGCACATTACCACTACCCCAGGCAAGAAGACAGAAGCAGGCGGCAGTGAGGGAGGTGAGCCCTTTCACCGCGCCCCTTCAAATCCCAACCGCCCTCATCCTCTGTGGAGCCTGAACCAGAGGAATAGTAAGAAGCCACAGGGCCAGAGAGGTTCTGAAGCCACAGAAAGGAAACCGGGGGAGGCGGAGGGCGCGAAGCGGGCAGCCGGGAAGAGTCCATATGTGGGCACGGGAATGAGCGGGAAGGATGGGTAAGGCAGGAAGGGGCCCTACCTGGAATCTTCCAGAGTGATGATGGTGAGGATGGGCCGGCGGTTCATGCCCCCCATGCAGGAACTGTTACACATGTAGTTATAGTGGATGGTGGTGCAGTCGGAGCCCACCTGAGACAGCAGATAGGCCCGCGGTCAGGCTGCCCCGCCCCCGGGGGCTGGACTGTAGTCTCCGCAGGCCTCAGTTTCCCCCACCTCGGAATGGGAATGACCCATCCAGCTCTGCACCCCGCAAGGGGCCATGGAGACGTTGAGTAAGGAGAAGAAAGCCGCCCTATGTCCCACCTGACAAGCCCCTCCAGCCCTCCCCTCCCAGAGAGCTCGGACACCAAAGCAGACCTCGGGCGGCTCGTAGGGCACCACCACGCTCTGCCGGAAGGTGTTCCTATCGTCCAGGTACTTGGCCCGCAGGTTTCCCTCTACCCGGATGAGATGCTGAGGCGGGGCCAGACCTGTAAGCAGAGCCATCGGGGAGGAGTCAGGGGTCTGAGGTCTCCGGGCACTGGCCCTGCCCGGTCTGTGCCCCCGCCCCGCTCACCATCACTACTGTCCGAGCAGCGCTCATGGTGGGGGCAGCGCCGCACCACTTCCGTCACAAACTCCGACTTCTTGTAAATGGCCATGGCCCGGACGCAGGTGTCGGCTGGGGGTGGCGAGCTGACCCACAGCTGCACGGGGCAGGTCTTTGCCAGCTGGCAGAACAGCTTGTTGAGGGAGGGGGAGTACTGTAAGGAAAGGAGAGGGGTCAGGGGACGGACAAACAGCCCAAACACCCCCTGGAGGCTGCGAGTGGTGTGCAGAGGGTGGCCAGACATGGCTGGGCTGGAGGGTCTGCATCCTAGAAGCTTACTTTATTTATTTATTTATTTATTAAAGATTTATTTTATTTATTTATTTGACAGAGAGAAATCACAAATAGATGGAGAGGCAGGCAGAGAGAGAGAGAGAGAGGGAAGCAGGCTCCCTGCCGAGCAGAGAGCCCGATGCGGGACTCGATCCCAGGACCCTGAGATCATGACCTGAGCCGAAGGCAGCGGCTCAACCCACTGAGCCACCCAGGCGTCCTAGAAGCTTACTTTAAAGAGCCAAGGGCTGAATGAGCAAAGGAAACGAGGGAGAGATCCAGGGCCCCATATGATGGGAAGGACAAAAGCCCAAGGTCCCGAACTAAACAGGTCAGACTGACAGCAAGTGCAGACTGGACAGGCACCCCAAAGTCCCAAACAGAAAAAGCCAGGGGGCGTGTGGCCAGGCACCCAACGTTCCCATGGAAACCAGCCCCTGAGGGCCACTGACCGTGCAAGTAACAGACTTGGCTGTCCCAGAATGCAGGAACCCCAGACGGAACCCATAGGCGCCAGGGTAGGTCTTCGGGGAAGGGACAAAAGATGACAGGGGCCAGGAGGGGGCGGGTCCGGGCGCTGCGGGCGCAGGAGTCGCCGGCATCCTGGGAGCGTCATTGGACCCTTCTCCCAGCCAGTTCACGCCTTCTGACAGCAGTTCATCCACTGCAGGGGACTGCAGGTGCGGAGACAAGAGTCAGAGGGCCAGGTCCTCAGCCCCCAGCCCCGCAGGCCCCCACTGGCTCTCCCTACATCCCGTCCTTACCAGAACATTGTTTTCAGGAAGCCTGGAAGACAAGAGCAGGAAGTCAGCGTGGGCGTTTGCCCCCCCCCCCCGACGGGCATCTACCAGGGGGCTGGGGATCGGGGTGGGTGGGCAGGACGGGCAGGATGGGGCAGTGGTCCCGGGAGGCTGGTGAGGAGCCTGTCCTGCCTTCCACTTACAGGTTCCACAATTCGGAAAATGTCTCCTGGCTTAAAGGGGGGTCGATGGTGAGCTCGGACTGTGGGTCCTGCATTGCAGCTCCTGGGAATGGAGTGTGGCCACTGGGGAGAGCAAAGTAGGGGTTCCAAGTGAGACACACCCAACCCCGGCCCCGGGACCCCCAACCCTGAGGCAGGGTGGATACTTCCACCAACACCATACCAGGTCCAAGATGCCATGGCCCTGGCCTCGGCCTCCCCAAGAGCCAGGGCGTTGCGCCTGCCCAGCCTCTCGACGGCGCAGCCCAGCCCACCTGTCCTCAAGGCACAAAGATAACCAGAGAGGGAATTCCAGGCTTCCCACCAGGGGGTCCACAGCCTTCCTAAAAGGGTACCCTACTTTTTTTTTAAAAGATTTTATTTATTTATTTGACAGACGGAGAGCACAAGTAGGCAGAGAGGCAGGCAGAGAGGCAGGCAGAGAGAGATGGAGAAACAGGCTCCCTGCTGAGCAGAGAGCCTAATGGGGGTCTCGATCCCAGGACCCTGGGATCATGACCTGAGCCAAAGGCAGAGGCTTTAACCCACTGAGCCACCCAGGCGCCCAAGGGTACCCTACTTTTGCCCTCTGTCTTGGTAATAAGGATGAAGCATGTCAGCCCACATCCTCCACCCGGGGAGGGGGGAATACCTCCCCAGACGCCCACATTCCCCACCTGACCCCCTTCATCACGAAGCTTCCTGAAGGACCGCCATCTCCACTCCCACCCCCGGCTTAGGACTCCCTGGCTTGCCTCTCTGACCTCATCTTCTAACACTCTCCAGCCACTGGCAGCCTTCTCTGCTACCAGACACAGTCCGGTTTACCCCACACTGGTGGTTCCCTCTACTGGGAACCCTGGGGTCAGCCACTGTCTTGGGGGAAGCACGTTCTGGGACCTCATCTTCACAACTCCTCAGGCGTGTTTGCCCAGGCCACCCAAAGACTGCCCGGTCGGGCTCCCTGATTGTGGTGAGCTGGTGAATGGCTGTGCCCGGGTTGTGAGCCGGGGTTGTCGATGGAGCAAGCAGTTCACAGGGGTGGTCCTAGTCCTGGCCCGGGCACCTACCAGGCTATGCTTCCACTGCCTCCTGACATCTTCCCCAAGTTTGACATGAGTTTTTCGGAAAAAACATGCCCCCTGTGGATGTCCCTGTTCATGACCTGTGTCTTATAGAGTGGGGACAAGCCCATCACCCCTACCCCCGTGGCTCCTCCCACCATCACCCTCCCCTGCCCTCCCAACATTCACCTACTCCTGGGCCTGATTTCTTATGTACATAAGAGTTTGTGAAATCCATTTATGTGTGTTAATTCATTTGTCCAGAGAACCACACTGGCCGCCCTAGGCAACACCCCCCCAACAGGTGACCCCCACAGGTGAGGAAGCTGCGTCTCAGAGAGAGGGGAAGGGATCTGCCCACAGCACACACACCGGTGAGCAGCTGAACTTCTGCTAAAAATGACCATTCGGGGGCGCCTGGGTGGCTCAGTGGGTTAAAGCCTCTGCCTTCCGCTCAGGTCATGATCCCAGGGTCCTGGGATAGAGCCCCGCATTGGGCTCTCTGCTCAGCGGGGAGCCTGCTTCCTTTCCCCTCTCTCTGCCTGGTTCTCTGCCTACTTGTGATCTGTCTGTTAAATAAATAAACAAAATCTTTAAAAAAAGAAAAAGAAAAAGAAAAAAGTTCTCCAGTGAGGAGGTTGGCAAAGGGCTCCTTATCACAGCTGCCATCGCTAACTGGCCTGAGTGAGGGATGGACAATGCCTGTGCAGAGAAGAAGGCAAGAGGGGGTGGCCGGGGGAGAGATCCCGAACATTTGCTTGGTGAGGAAGGACCAGGACCTCTGCCCCGCATCAGTGATCAAAAGAACTTTGATATTTTTCATGGAAGGGAGTTTCAGAAGTCAAAAGCCCTGAGTTTGACATTGTACTATTACCTAACATTTGCAGGGCAACTTCCCCTACCCCAAGGGCTAGCCTTTCGGCTTTCTCACATACAGGCATGGAGTTTTGCTCATCTCTATGTGCTTGGTGAAAAGTACCCAGGACCGGAGACAGGAGCAGCAGGCTAGGCCTGCATCCCAGGCTCACCACCTAATAGCTGTGTCATTTGGGGAGTTTACTTAACCTCTCTGGGCCTCAGTGTCCTCTGCTTTAAAATAGCACCCTACTTATTATGGGGATCGCACAGAGCTGAGACGAGTGCCTGGCACATAATAAGAGCTCAACAAACGTGCGTTTTCAGGACTGTCCCATTTTATTAGTTCTATACTGCAGGCAGAATCACTAGAAAACCTTTTCAGAGCAGGTTCCTTCCCGGGGGTGAGAATCAAGGGCCATTACATTTTCCAAAGCTGAACCAGACTTTCCAAACAGTTGGAGTGGCAGGACCTTCCCTGGTGGGAAGGCCACCAAATCAGCCCAGACTCTCCTCCGAGGCACACAGCCCACCACCATCCTAACAGTGGGGGTTGCTTATCATCCCCACGGGGGCCCACTGCTCCCTGTGGCTTATCCCATTAATCCTCTCAAGAAGCCAGTACCCCAGGTATCATCTTCAGCTGCAGGAGCGGAGGCTGAAGGAATTAACTCGCTTACCCAGGTTCAGAAACCTCTCCAGGGGCAGGGCGAGGGATTTGAACCTGGACTGTCCAAAGCCACACCCAAGCTCTAAATAATTAGGCTTCTAAATACATCCGGAGTCTGGTGTAACAAACTTTCTTCGTTGAAAGCTATGACCAGAAAACAAAACACAATAAAACAAAAAAGATGATTCTGCAGAGTAATAAGGCAGAGTCTGGCAACTTACTACTTCACAAAACCAAGTCTAGGCAGACCCCCTTAGAAGACACTCCAAGAGGGAAGCATCACAAGTCTTGCACAAATATGTTGATGCCAGTGTTCTCCGTGAGATGATGAGAAACATTACTATGTATCGGTAGGGAAACACCTACTACATGAAATACCCACAAGACACATTCACTGCGGCAGTTTGAAGAGATGAATTTATCTGTGTGTATGGAACTAGACATAGCTCAGATACAGGCTGATTAAAAAGTAGCTTGCAATGGGCCGCCTGCCTGGCTCAGTGGATTAGCCTCTGCCTTCCACTCAGGTCATGATCTCAGGGTCTTGGGATCAAGCCCTGCATCGGTCTCTCTGCTCAGTGGGGAGCCTGCTCCCCCCCACCCCCGCCTGCCTCTCTGTCTGCTTGTGATCTCTCTGTCAAATAAATAAATAATTAAAAAAAAAAAAAGTTTGCAGGGGTACCCCCCCAAAAAAGGCCAAACACAGTAATATAAGTAGTTTATGTGATTTACAAATGCAGAATAACTATAGTCAACCCTTAAACAATGTGGGGGTTGGGGCAGCGCTCCCCTGTGCTGTTGAAAATACATGTGTATCCCTTGAGTGCCCCCAAATGTAACTGCTAACAGCCCCCTGCTCAGCAGAAGCCTTAGCGATAACATAAACAATCAAGGGGCGCCTCAGTGGCTCAGTGGGTTAAAGCCTCTGCCTTCGGCTCAGGTCATGATCCCAGAGTCCTGCTCTCTGCTCAGCAGGGAGCCTGCTTCCTCCTCTCTCTCTGCCTGCCTCTCTTCCTACTTGTGATCTCTGTCTGTCAAATAAATAATTAAAAAAAAACAATCAATTAATACATATTTTATATATTTATTATATACTATATATATATTTTTAAAAAACATTTTATTTATTTGACAGGGAAAAAGGGAGAAGCAGACTCCCCACTGAACAGAGTCCAATGAAGGTCTCGATCCCAGGACCCAGAGATCACTACCTGAGCCTAAGGCAGATGCTTCACCAACTGAGCCACCCAGGGGCTCCTTATACACTATATTCTTAAAGTAGCTACAGACAGGGGTGCCTGGATGGCTCAGTCAGTTGAGCGTCTGCCTTTGGCTCTGGGGTTGAGCCCCCTCATCGGGCTCCCTGCTCAGGGAGGAGCCTGTTTCTTCCCCTGCTCCTCCTCCTTCTCATGCTCTCTCTCTTTCTCAAATAAATAAATAAATACATAAGATCTTAAAAAAAAAAGCAAGCTATAGATAATACTATAGATAATCACAAGGAAAAAAGAAAGACATTCACAATACTGTACTGTATTTATCTGAAAAAAGCCATGTATAAGTGGTCCCATGCAGTTCAAACCCATGCTGTTCAAGAGTCAACTGTAGGGCACCTGGGTGGCTCAGTGGGTTAGGCCGCTTCCTTCGGCTCCTGTCATGATCTCAGAGTCTTCAGATCGAGCCCCACATCGGGCTCTCTGCTCAGCAGGGAGCCTGCTTCCTCCTCCCTCTCTGCCTGCCTCTCTGCCTGTTTGTGATCCTCTCTGTCAAATAAATAAATAAAATAAAATAAAAAAAAAAAAGAGTCAACTGTATTTACTGCTTACAAACATATATATGTGAAAATATGAAAGGCAAGAATAAAAATTTACAAAGATATGACAGTGATGCTCTCAGAGAGGGGGAGATACATATGTTCATGGGACTGGGGGTACTGGTCAAAGGGTTCTAGCTTGAATAATGAAGAAAAATAAAAAGGATGGTATTCATACATTACTTGTAGATTAAAACAGGGACACAAATAAGACAAAATGTTAAATGTTATAATTATTTGGTGAGACTATGAGTGTTTGTTATTCTCATCAGTGTTTTTCTAAAAACAAAAAACAAAAAACAAACAAACCTGAAAAAGAAAATTGCATAAGACCTATTATGGATAATTTCAAACACATAAAAAAGTTAGAAAACCATTTGACTACACTTATGGTCTTCTCCTGGGCTCTCTTCTGTTCACGGCTATGTCCTATAGTAGCTTTATAGTAATCTTGAAGTCAGCTAGTTTAAGACCTCCAACTTTGTACTACATTTTCATTTTGGAATCAGCTTGTCAGTCTCTACAAACAGACCTGCTAGGATTTTGACTGGGATCAAATTAAATGATTTTGGAGAGCCTGATATCTCACCAATATTGGGTGTTCCATCCAGGAATACGGTAGTCTGTTATTATTATTATTTTTTTAAAGATTTTATTTTTTTATTTGACAGAGATCACAAGCAGGCAGACAGGCAGACAGAGAGAGGGAGAGAAGGAAGCAGGCTCCCTGCAGAGCAGAGAGCCCGATGCGGGACTTGATCTCAGGACCCTGAGATCATGACCTGAGCCGAAGGCAGAGGCTTAACCCGCTGAGCCACTCAGGCGCTCAGGCGCCCCTAGTTTTTCAAGATTTTATTTTTAAAGTAGTCTCTACCTCCAACGTGGGGCTCTGTTATTTAAATCTTCCTTAAATTCACACAGCAGTTTGCAATTTGAATACAGAACGCTTGTCTACCTTTTGTTCAATTTATCCCCAGGTACGCCATGTTTTTGGGTGCTTTGCAGGAGGCATTGTTTTTATAATTTATTACCCGACTTCAGATTCAATGGTTGCTATTATATAAAAATATAATTCATGTATATTGCTTTTGAAATCTGTGACCTCGCTAAAATCACTTATCATTCGTGGTAGTTTTCCTTTTTTTTTTGTTTTTAATTTATTTATTTATTTGACAGAGAGAGGGATCACAAGCAGGCAGAGAGGCAGGCAGAGAGAGAGGGGGAAGCAGGCTCCCCACGGAGCAGATAGCTTGATGTGGGACTTGATCCCAGGACCCTGAAATCATGACCTGAGCTGAAGGCAGAGGCTTAACCCGCTGAGCCACTCAGGCGCCCCTAGTTTTTCAAGATTTTATTTTTAAAGTAGTCTCTACCTCCAACGTGGGGCTCAATACCTTCAGTATTGAAGGGATGAGAATCAAATCCTAGTTCCTGATCTTAGAAAACAAGCATTCAGTCTGTCACAATTATGTGCTGATGGTAACTTGATTGGGGGTGCCCTTTATCAGACTGAGAAAGTTTCCCTTTTCCTACTTTGCTGGGAGGTTGGCTTCTCTTTTCTTTTTAAAAACATGAATAGGGGCACCTGGGTGGCTCAGTGGGTTAAGCCGTTGCCTTCGGCTCAGGTCATGATCTCAGAGTACTGGGATCGAGTACCACATCGGACTCTCTGCTCAGCAAGAAGACTGCTTCCCTCTCTCTCTCTGCCTGCCTCTGTGTCTACTTGTGATCTCTCTCAAATAAATAAATAAATAAATAAACCACGAATAGGTGTTGGATAATGTTAACTGCTTTTTATGCATCTGTTGAAATGATCATAGGATTTTTAACCTTCAATCTCTTAATGTGGCAAATTACTCTGGCTGATTTTTAAAATGTTACAACCTTAACTGCAGTCTAGAGTTTACCTAGAGATAAACTTTACTTGGTCAGGATGTATCTACCATTTTTATAGATTATCAGATTTGATTTGCTAAGATTTGTCAGATTTTTGCATATATATAAATATAGCAAGAATGTTTACTTTTTTTTTTTTAAAGATTTTATTTATTTATTTGACAGACAGAGATCACAAATAGGCAGAGAGACACGCAGAGAGAGGAGGAAGCAGGCTCCCTGCCGAACAGAGAGCCTGATGTGGGGCTCCATCCCAGGATACTGGGATCATGACCTGAGCCGAAGGCAGAGGCTTTAACCCACTGAGCTGCCCCTGGGTGGCCCCTGTTCTTTACTTTTAACATCCTTGTCTGGTTTTGGTATCAGGATTCTCAGGATATCATTAAATTAGTTAATTAATCATGAAATTAGTAAGACTGGTATTGTTTCTTCCTCGTATGTTTGAAAAGAAGAACAAAGAAACAGAAAATAGGGGCACCTGGGTGGCTCAGTGGGTTAAAGCCTCTGCCTTCGGCTCAGGTCATGATCTCAGCGTCCTGGGATTGAGCCCCACATCAGGCTCTCTGCTCAGCAGGGAACCTGCTTCCTCCTCTCTCTCTGCCTGCCTCTCTGCCTACTTGTGATCTCGGTCTGTCAAATAAATAAATAAAAATCATTTAAAAAAAGTTAATTAATTATGGCTCACAGACCTAAGTATAAAACCTAAAACTGTAAAGGTTCTCGAAAAAAAAATATCCTAGAGTATCTTCATGATGTTAGGGTCAGCAAAGATTTTCTTTTTTTTTTTTTTTTTTTTTTTTTTTTATTTTTTTATTTTTTAAAGATTTTATTTATTTATTTGTCAGAGAGAGAGCGAGCGAGAGCGAGCATAGGCAGACACAGTGGAAGGCAGAGTCAGAGGGAGAAGCAGGCTCCCTGCGGAGCAAGGAGCCCGATGTGGGACTCGATCCCAGGACGCTGGGATCATGACCTGAGCCGAAGGCAGCCGCTCAACCAACTGAGCCACCCAGGTGTCCCAAGATTTTCTAAACAGGTCACAGAAAACGTTTGAAAGACAGAAGATGAATCTTCTGTTGCTCCTTCGTAGACCCTGACAGAGAGAGGCAAGCAACAGGTCAGGAGAAAACACAGATACTGACAAGAGACCTATCCAGAATATACAAAAAACTGCTCTGCAGCGGAACACAATTTAAAAAAGCAACTAAGGGCGCCTGGGTGGCTCAGTGGGTTAAGCCTCTGCCTTCAGCTCCCGTCATGATCTCAGGGTCCTGGGATGGAGCCCCCCATCGGGCTCTCTGCTCAGCAGGGAGCCTGCTTCCCCCTCTCTCTCCCTGCTTCTCTGCCTACTTGTGATCTCTGTCAAAAAAATAAATTACATCTTGAAAAAAATAAAAAAGCAAATAAACCCACTTTAAAAATTGGGGGAAAGGGGCGCCTGGGTGGCTCAGTGGGTTAAGCCTCTACCTTCGGCTCAGGTCATGATCCCAGGGGCCTGGGATCGAGTCCCGCATAGGGCTCTCTGCTCAGCAGGGAGCCTGCTTCTCCTCATCTCTCTCTCTGTCTCTCTGCCTATTTGTGATCTCTCTCTCTGTCAAATAAATAAATAAAATCTTAAAAAAAAAAATTGGGGGAAAGATTTGAAGAGCTTTTTCCATGATGACATAGGAATGGCCAATAAGCACGTGGAAACTGCTCCCAGCTAAGAGGATTGCAGGTTAAAACCACAATGATGGGGCACCTGGGTGGCTCAGTGGGTTAAGCCTCTGCCCTCAGCTTGGGTCAGGGTCTCAGGGTCCTGGGATCGAGCCCAGCATCAGGCTCTCTGCTCAGCAGGGAGCCTGCTCCCCCGGCCCCAACCTCTGTCTGCCTCTCTGCCTACTTGTGATCTCTCTCTCTGTCATATAAATAAAATATTAAAAAAACCAAAACCCGGGGCGCCTGGGTGGCTCAGTGGGTAGAGCCGCTGCCTTCGGCTCGGGTCATGGTCTCGGGGTCCTGGGATCGAGTCCCGCGTCGGGCTCTCTGCTCAGCAGGGAGCCTGCTTCCTTCTCTCTCTCTCTGCCTGCCTCTCAGTGTACTTGTGATTTCTCTCTGTCAAATAAATAAATAAAATCTTTAAAAAAAAAAAAAAACAAAAAAAAAACCCAAAACCCCACAAAGATGCACCACATTAGAAAGACCGACAAACCAAATGTGAGGAAGGACGGCTCTTGCTGGTGAGAATGGAACACAACCACTGCGAAACATGAGAATTTAAAACATGAAGTTTAGGTCTCCACTCCTACCTAGCAATTCCATGCCCCATGCCCAAGCAGTTATCCAAAAAACAAACAAAACAAACAAAAACAAAACATGAAAACATAGGACTATGAAGAGCATTGTACAGGAATATTCATAGCAGCTTTATTCGAAATAACCCCAAACAGGAAACCACTCAAATGGTCACCGAAAGGAGAACGGATAAACGATCCACGCTTTAGTCCTGCGATGAGATGTGCTAATACAAAGGACCAAGAACACCGACACACGACGGATACGTTCAGGGACACGGAGGGACGTCGCAGGCGCGGGTGCTGCCCACCAGAAGCCTACGCCAGGGAGCACAGAAGGCGTGGGTCCATTTACACGACGCTCTCCAACGGGCAAAACCGGTGACGGAACTCAAAGTAAAGCCGAGGGTCTGCGGCTGACTGGGGAGAAGCACGAGCACCTTCTCGGGGGCGATGAAAACTTTTATTTTGACAGGCTGGGAGTGAGTTGCCAAAACTCGTCTAATTGCAGTGAGTGTAAATGCGGCCTCGATTTCGGAGCGAGCTGCACACACGCGGCGCGCGCACAGGCGGGCACGAAGCAGGTGCGCGGCAGGTGCCCAGGTGAGTGGGCGCAGGCTGGAAGCACCGCGCGGGGAAGGACGCACGCGCGGGAGGCCGGACCCCCCGCCCCTCCGGCTCCCTCCGGCTCCCTCCGGCTCCCTCCGGCTCCGCTCGGCTCGGCGGGCCCCGCCCCCTCCAGGCCCGCCCCTTCCGCCCCCACGACGTTCGCGCTGCGTCGGAAATCGGAATGGCTGAACCCGCGAGCCGGATGCCGGAGACCGTGTCTCGGCCACAGACAAACGGCGCGTCGTCGCACTGTCATAGTCAAGTGTCAAACGCACCCGCTCTCGAAAACCCCCGGGGCCTGCCGTCGGCGCGCTGAGAGCCCCCTCCCTCGCAGTGGTCGCGTCCGCGCGGCGGAGCCGGCGCGGTGGAGCGCACCATTCACAGAGGGGGAGGGACCGAGGTTGGCGTCCAAACAGACACTCCCTCCCGCCCCAGACTGACAGCGGAGTGGTCCTGCGAGGGGGAAAAAAGTGGAGGAGGGGGCGAGCGGCCCCGTCCGCGCGGAAGCGGAGACCAGCTCCGTGACATCTTCTCTGTTTCCCCGCAGTCGGGGGACAGTGAGCCGCTCCGGAAAAAAGAAACCGGAAGCGCTGCGGCGCAGGCAGGAGTGTAGAGGTGCAGCCGCACAATAACGAGGCTCGCGGGCCTCCCAGGCTGGGCTGTGTCCCGGGTTGCGCGGGCAGGCCTCGCGTGGGTCACTTCCCACTCCCGCGACGGACGGTCCGGCCGGGTTTTCTCCGTCCGGCGGAGCCGGGGCCGGCGGGGAAGCCCCCTCTGGGAAGGACAAAGGTCCGGAAGTTGGGGGACCTCCGCAGCTCGGGCTTCCAGCATCGGCCCCCGAATAACCACGGCGGAATGGAGCTCGGGGTTCCACCAGAAGGCGGGGGGCTCGACAATCCGAGGCCACGGGTCCCCGGGATCCCGAGATCCGAAAATCTTAGATCCTGATGCTTTGTGCGTCTTGTTTCAGGGCTTCCCGCACCCAGCTCTGGGAGGGGTGGGGCGGCGAGGCACCTCTTAGGCCGCTGCAGGTTCCACTGTCCTGTCCAGCCGCGAGTCCGGCTGGTCCTAACATCCCCATCACTGCCACCCAGGCCTCCCAGCACTGCATTCCTAGCCTGCTGCCGCCAGCCAAAGCTCCAGCCCCCCAGAGCGCTACGTCCCCAGTGCCCCACCCCCAGCCCCCCACGACTCTCCCGAGCTGAAAACACACGGAGCCGAGAGCCGGTGACTCAGAGGGGACTCATCTGGCTCAGTCAGGAGCTTACCCGAACCTCGGGGGAGCGTGTCACCGTCCCGGGAAGCACGCTCCGAGGCCGGACGCCCGGTGACCCCGGAGCCCAGCGGCTACCTGCGCCCAGGATCGTGGCTCTGGACTTTTGGGAGGCTCAAAACTTTTAGCGCCAGTCGGAGCACATGGGAGGGGAAAATCCCAATCCCAGCAACCCCCGCGAGGCTCCTGGCACAAAGCTGGACAGTCGCCATGACAAGTAAGGGCAAGCCGCTCGCCGGCGGGCGGAGGCGGTAGGAATGTAATCCGAGAGGAGGGCGGGGACACAGTCGGGCTTCGTGCAAGGCCGGTGCTGTCGCTGCTCGACGTTGCGGGTGGGGAAGTTCGGCAGGCCGGAGCTGCGAGCGCAGAGTTGGTGGACACCATTTTAGAAGACTCCTGCCGCCGTGTCACACGCGAAGGTGGAAGGAAGAGGGTCCTCTGCACTTGTCATTCCTCTTCCGGCAGCTAAAACGTCACCTGTTAAGAAGGACTTCCTCAGTATCCGAATCCAGCGAGTTCCTTCAGATGCTCTGCATCACCCCATCCTGCTGACTTTCCCTCACAGCCCCAACCTTTCTCCGCAAAGATTTCTCCTCGCCTTGAACTCACAGCAGCATGAGCCTTAGGGGCAGAGACCTTGCCTCCCATCGTATCCATTGTTGTCTCTCCCAGTGCTAGTGCAGGACTGGGATCAAGGATGGGCTCCCTAATAAACACCGAACGAATGAATGGAAAGAGATCGAAGTCAGGAATTTGGTGGCATGATAAGCAAAAGAGGGTCAAAACCTGTAAAATCAGACACAGCGCTCGCGCCCTCTGCCGGTGAGGGAGGCAGTGGGTGCTTTAAGAGTGCGCGATGGAGACGGCAGGGGGAGCTCAGACACTTCTCGACGAGGCAGAAGCTCTCGGACTACAACACCCGGCAGCCACCAGGGGCCCTGCGGCTCAATGGGAACGATCCTGCGTGACCTGTTGCGTGCCTGCCCCGCCCCTCCCGTGGGTCGCCCGCGAAATGTGATCGGGGATGCGGAGGGCCAATGGAAAGGTGGGGCCAAGTCCCGCGAGAGCGAGCGGTTCTCGGCGACCGGCGGGGCTGAGGGACTCTGTGCTTGCGGTCTAGCCGCGTTCACGGGTCAGGCTCTTCTCCCGGGGGTCTGCCGCGCCCTCCCCGAAGAAGGCAGAAGGCCCCGCGGGTTCTCAGGTTTGCGTCCGGGAACCGGGCGAACTTCGGGGCGCTGTGGGTCCAGTGGGACGAGGGTTGCGGCCGAGGCCGGCGCCCGCGCTTCCTTGGCAGCATGAGCGCGCCCGAGGCGCCCGGGTTGGCCGCGGACTGCCTTGCTGCGGACCAGGCCCCCGCTCCGGCCTCCCTGGCCGACGGAAGTACGGATCCCGCCCTGCTGCCGCCACCGCCCCCCGTGGACGGTGACGATCCCCCCGCCGGGGACGATCCGCCGCGCCAGTCCCCGGATCTCGCGGCTGGTTCCCAGGAGGCGGGGGCGGGCGGCTCTGCTTCTTCCTCCCCCGCCCCGGAGGTGGGCCTCTCTGCTCCTCGGGAGTTGAGCCCTCGAATCGAGGAGCCCGAACTTTGCGAAGACGTGAGCCTTCCTGCAGAAGAGGCGAACGCGCCAGAGTCGGGGCCGGGGGAGGCCGGGGAAGGCATGTCTGAGGACCCCGCCCCGGAGGACGAGGGATACCCGTAAGTGGGGATGGGGGCCGTTGCGGCCGGAGGAGATCGGGAGTGGGAGATGCGTGGAAGTGCGCCACTCGTTCTTGGCCCCACTTGTGCAGGCCCGCTTCCTCCTTGCTTGCCGACTGCCTTCTTATCGTCCCCCTTCCCCATCTTCCTTCTAGCACTTGGAACTACAGCTTTTCCCAGCTACCTCGGTTTCTCAGTGGTTCCTGGTCAGAGTTCAGCACCCAACCCGAGAACTTCTTGAAAGGCTGCAAGTGGTAAGTTAGGATAATGGGCCTGGGAGATAACCGTGCTCAGTATTTTCGCCATAAAATAAAAATCCCAGTTATCTGGGAGAAGAAGTAAGAGGTCTTCTTGCACTGAGCTTACATTTCATGTAGGGTTTTGTGTCTTCTGCTTTCCTCAAGGCCTTGCGTGGGGTGGGAGGCTTACCTGCGGCAGGCATAGGCTCAGTCTTAGCCCTGCGCTTGGAAAATAGAGCCCAGTCCAGCTTTCTAACTTTTCCCTGTTCCTACAGGGCCCCTGATGGTTCCTGCATCTTGACCAATAGTGCTGATAACGTCCTGCGGATTTATAATCTGCCCCCTGAGCTGTACAGTGAGGGTGAGCAGCTGGAACATTCGGAGATGGTAAGGGTAGGAGCTACCTGTGCCCTCTCACTGGGGGCTGCACATTTCAGTCCCTCATGTGGGTGGAGAAAGTTGTATCACGTGATTGCTGTTCACACACAGGACGTTTTTGCATGAGTGTACGCAGGCGGCATTTCCTGTCCAGGACGTGCAGGTGTTTAAGAGGCATCCAGTTTTCCTTTAGTCGGGAATACATGCTTTCTGTATGAGAGTAGGAGCTTTCTCAGGGCGGCGTTTCAGTGACTTAGGTGTTTATTGAATGACCACCGACATGTCAGTTAGTGTGCCGCTGGGATAAAGGGCTGAAGGTGGCAGATGAAGAGCTGGCTTGCTTTCTTATGGGGAGCTCGATGACACAGGCACAAACCGATAAAGAACAAGGTTCATCCCGCATCATGATACATGTCGTGGAGGAAAGAAACGGGATGAGGAGGGACTGGCTAGAGGAGATCATTTTAGGTACAGTGGTTAGGAAGGAGCCCTCAGAAGAAGAGATGTTTGAGCTGAGATGTGAGGGATGGTGGGATGAGTCACGTGGAGGGCTGTAGAAGGAGCCTTGCAGGAAGAGGCAGGAGACCCAGAATGGGGCAGGAGCTTTGTGTGTTCAGGGAACAGAAAGGAAGCCGGCATGTGTGGACTGAGGCCAGCGAGGGGGGAAGTGAGGATGGATGCCATGACCCATGCTGTGTTGCATCTGGTGGGTCGGCCGTTTGGAGTTGGGAAACCGGAGGAGAGTTTTAAAACAGAAGAGCAGAATGATGGTGGAAGTTTGAAGAAGAGGTTATGGTGAGCAAAACTGAATGTGTCTGTCACGGTCTGAGTGAGAAGCAGTGGCGGCAGGAGAAATGGCGAGGCGTGAATGGATCCGAGGTGTGTTTTGTAGGACGTGGAGGTGCGGGGCGGGGGAAGCAATCAAGGGTCCAGGTGTTTGCAGTTGGGTAGGTCGTGGCACAATTTCCCAGGAGGAAACAGATAGGAAGAGGTATGGGGGCAAGTCAGGGGTCCTTAGATCTGTGAAATGTGAAGCTGAGGGAGACGTTGGGGTTGGGGGTGTAGTTTGGGAAGTGGAGTCGCATGTGGATGGTACCTGGTGTTTTGTGAACGGATCCAGTCTGGAGTGTAGCTGGGGATAGAGGGGACTAGCAAAGCCCCAAGCACTCCAGCAGACGGAGTGGAGGGCAGCAGGGGCGGCAGAAGCAGACACAAAGAGTCAGGTTTCATGTTGTTGGGGCTGAGACACATTGAGAGAATGACCCAAGAAGACAGTGACCTTGGCAAGAACACGTTCCAAGGAGTGACGGTGGCAGAAGCTGAGTAGGATGCGGGGAAGAGAAGGTGGAGACGATTCTTTGGAAGGTTTTCTTGTGGAAGGGAGTTGAGAAGTGGAATGGTGACCAGAGGAATATGAGGCCAAAGAAGGGCTAACAGGGTGCTTCCGCAGGGTCGGGAATAAGCCGGGAAACGGAGGAATTGGTGCTGGGAGGGTCGGGGAACAGGTCCCTGAGGGGCAGGCTGAGGACCTTGTTAGATGCAGTCCTCCCCTGGAGTAGGAAGAGAGGCAGCTCGCTGGTGGTTGGAGGATTTCCACATCTCCTCTCGCTTGGCTTCTCGGCGCAACATAAAGGGAGGTTATCAGTTGAAGGAAGCGGGTGCATGGGGTAGCGGTGAAGGTGTGAATGATTGGTCCCGGGGAGGCAGAGATCTGAGGCAGCAAGGAACGTGGTAGCGTGACTGTTCTGTGCTCAGTGCCCCCTGGAAATTTGCTGCCACTCATCTAAAGTGAGGCCCCATGGCTGCATCGTGCACCTGTCTCTCCGCAGCCGGTGAATGGGCTTATTTTCTCGGTTGATAAAGTGAGGATGGGTGTCGTGCGCCCAGCTCATGGGGTAGCTGGGGGAATTAAAGGAACTAACATAACGTGGACGAACCGGGGCCTGTTTTATATTCAGTAAATGCTAGTCATCGGTATTAGTTGAGTCAGGCCTGGAATAAGGGGCTTGTCGGGCTGGGCTTGACGGCAGAGAAGGACGGGGGTCCTGAGAACCTCCACGGGACAGGCTGTGAAGCTGGTTGTCTCGAATGTAAAGCAGGGCAGGAAATGGACTGGAAATGCGCTCTTGATGAAGCAGAATAATTGTGGCGGAAACAGAGCAAGTCAGCTGGGTGGGTGGGAGATGGTAGAGGCAGAGGCTGGGGTGTGACGGGGTGGGGGGCACTCAGCTGTGGGAGTGGCGGCCGATGACAAGGGAAGGCGAGCCACTGGGAGAGAGCAGTGTTGGAGGGACCCACTCGTTTTTTCGATGATTCCTTTGGTGAACATATTTCTGTGGAGCTCATCCTATGTGCCGGGCCCTGTTTCAGGTGCTCGGATTAATCAGGAAAACGTACACACACAAGTCCCCGTTCTCTTTGTGTGATAGCTAATAACCTAGCACAGGGAATAGGGAATAAAGAAGTGACCAAGTAAGTGGTTTACTTGGCAGGTGCCGTGAAGGAAAATAAAGTGAGCAGGGGGACTGGGCCGCAGACTGCAAATTTTAAAAAGCACGGTTGGGAAAGATCTCACTGTTAAGGTGACTTTTGAGCAGAAACGTGAAGGAAGGGAAGGGAGGGAACTGAGCTGACATCGGGGGTAGAACACACTGGGCACAGAGAGGGCTGAGCTCTCAGGTCGCAGTGGAAGTGAACATCACCGTGGGAGTGAATGTCACCGAGAGCCTTGGAAATCTGTGGGGAGGGAGGCAGGGAGCGGGTCCCACCTCCCTGCACTTGCCCGAGGTTCCTGAAGCAGAAACCAGTGGGGTCTCGGGGCCAGACAGGTGTGCTGGGCTCTCCCGCAAGAGCCCAGAAGCGGGGCTGTTGAGAAGAGCGTCTGGAAATGTGGCCAGCTGGGAATGGATCGCACCAGCCGGTTTACGAGGAACAGGAATGCTGGAAAGGGAGAAAGCCGTAGTCATCAGCCATCGCTCTACAGAAGTCAGCCCTTACCTTTACCTGTCCGTTTTTTCCAAGCTTGTACTCCTCGGAAGCATTCTCCAAGGTCGTGAGCCTGTAGACGGTGGTTGTATAGCTGCTGCTTTATTTCTTAATAGTCGTGTCCCAAGTGGTCTCCATGGTTCGTGTCCCCGTGTCTGATGCTGTGCTGGGGGCCTTGGAGCAGTCATTCCTGTACCCAGACAGTCGGGTTTCCAGGAGTTTTGTATCATAAATTGTCCAGTGGCCACCTTCGCGTGTTTTGATGGAGGTTTTTGTCATAAGAGAGATCTTAAGAGCAAGAAAGACCCCGGGTTGGTAGTGTCGGTATTTGCGTTGTGTCCTGCACTGTTATTGTGAACATCCAGGCCTGTCACAACTCCACTTCTAGAGAATCCACTGGCTGGGTCTACAAGCTCAGTGTGTGCAAATGGACAGTTAGCAGGCGGGGACAATGGGGGAGGCCCAGTTGGAGTGTTTCCCAATACCCCTTTCTTCTTCCCAACATAGTCTCCTAATTCCTCTCCTCCTGTCTTTGACTTTTCACAGAGCTTTCTGGAACTCCCATTGCTAACTCCCCGGCCTCGGCCCTGAGTGTCTCCCTACCGTGGAGATCTCACCCGAGGCCTTCACTCCCTCTAACCTTACCCAGGGGAGACCCCACATCCTCTGTGCCCCGTATATCTCAGGTTCAGGGAGGGGGGCTGTCCTCGTTCCTAGAAGCCATACTTAGACCATCATGCCCTCTCTTTGTAAAGACTTTTCCTTCGAGGCTTACGTTGTCTGAGTCTCCTTCATCCACCAGGGATAGGGGCACCTTATGGTTCTCCTGTATACCCCAAGTCTTTCCACCATATTGGGGACTTGGGGTATCCAAACCAGAAGGCCAGGTCTCATGCTTTAATCTTCCTTTTCCCTGACCCCGACCTCCAGTTAATGGCCAGATTCCATTGAGCCCCCCCACTCCCGCCCCGAGCTTTTGGATCCATCTGCTTCTGCACACGCTACTGCCCCTGCTTTAATTCAGGTCTTATTATCGGGGCCTTATGTTACTGGAACAGTTTCCTGTCTTCGCTCATTAAGACGTTTGGTGCGGACTGCTGATGATACACTAGGTGCTGGGGAGACGGGTGAGCCAGACAGGATCCTTACTTCCTCAGACGGGTATGGTGCGGTGTGAGGGGCATGGAGGGCTGTAGGAACCCGGAGCGGAGCAGCTTACTCTGCTGAGGGGTTAGGGAGGGCCTCCCCGTGGAAGAAGCATCTAAGAGACCAGAAGGGTGATTAGGATTCAACCAGAAGGAGTTGTTGAGGGAGCTGAAGGGAGAACATTCCAGACCTGGATGCGAGTGAAAGTCTGCAGATTAGGGTGAGTTGGCACCTTCTGGGGACTGGGAGTTAAAACGGGAGGGAAATTTTAAAGGAATGAGTCTGGAGGGATGAGCCGTGAGAGGGGAGCAGGGGGTTGTCCCCTGGTAAGGAGGTTGGGGCTCGCGCTGAGAGTATGCGGGCTCGCTAAACATTATAAGCAGGAGTGTGTTGCTGGACACATTTCCAGCTTAGCAAGGTCTCTGGGGCCTGCAGCTGGCTGCAGCGTGGAGCAGCCTGGAATACTTGCCTTGTTGTTGTGGTGACACTGGCAGGATGGCAGCGGTTGGGCCTGGCACTGGGAGGGAGCGCACACGTTCAGGAGAGCCCCGGGAGGCGGGCCTGGCGGGGCTCATGTCCCCAGCAGCCCCATGAGCGGGGCTCATGTCCCGGTCGCAGACAGGCTGGACCAGGAGGGGAAAGGGAGTGAAGAGGTTGGGGTCAAGGCTGGTGCTCAGATGGGAGGCTTAGACGTCTGGCTGCGGAGCCCAGGGGGAGCGGAAGGTTCAAGGAAGCGGGAGCCCGGTCCCTTCCAGATGAGCTGAGTTCCACGGGACGCCCAGCAGCAGGCAGCCCCGGGTTGCCAATGGATTCTTCGGCTGGAGTGCATCCTAGCGGAAGGGACGACGTGTACGCCACAGAGCTGGCCTCGCACGCGTGCTCTGGGACCCTCCGGGCACGCCCACTGGAATACGGAGACACCGGTGACCATCAGCAGAGGAGGGCAGTGAGCGCACTGCTGTCCTGCGGCGGAGGGGCCTAAGTTAGAGCTCACATGGCACTGTGGTGACATCTCCGGGTCGCAAAGGGAGGTCACCCATCTGGCACCGTGGGCACTGAACGGAAAGGCGTCCAAGACAATGGTGTTTGGGGTGTTTTTTGTATGAATGTATTTTTTCTTAAAGATTTATTATTTGTTAGAGTGAGTGAATGACCGTGTGTGTGCAAAGGGAAAGAGATTAAACAGACTCCACGCTGACCTTGGAGCCCAACACAGGGCTCCATCCCGGGACCCTGAGATCGTGACCTGAGCCCAAATCCGGAGTTGAACACTTAACCCAAAGAGCCATGAGGCGCCCCAGTAAGAACGTATTTTTAAAGAGATATATGAGAATGACAAATTTGTTTATCTCTGAGGGCAGGTTTCCTTGGGAAGAAGTTTTAACTGTTATATTTTACTTTATTAGCTGATTGAAGGAGTCACAAGAGTTTTTGAAAAATTCTTCTTTGCTGGGCAGCCCTCTCTGGTCCCCTCTCTCTTCAGGGGTTTTGTACCATCGCTCCATAAACTTTGTTTTGCAGTCTTATCAAAAAAGCCCCCAAAACAAAAAAAAAAAAACCTTTGCATGTTTGGACCACTTAATACTTTTTTTTTTTTTTTTTAAGACTTTTTTTTATTTATTTGACAGAGATCACAAATAGGGAGAGAGGTAGGCAGGGAGAGAGAGGAGGAAGCAGGCTCCCTGCTGAGCAGAGAGCCCAATGTGGGGCTCAATCTCAGGACCCTGGGATCATGACTTAAGCCGAAGGCAGAGGCTTTAACCCTCTGAGCCACGAAGGCGCCCCAAACCACTTAATAATTTTTTTAAGGATCGGGTGGGATCTAGTAGGTGCTCAGGAAGCATATCAATAGTTGGTTCTTGGTCTTTGTGTGGGGATATTCTTTGCTTCTAAGTGTATAAAAAGCAAAACGATAAGCCTGTGGGCCTTTTGGCAGCCCACATCTGACCTCAAGGTCTAAGCTGACCCTCGGACACAGAGATCAGGATTCTGTTCTTCCTGTTAACCCCGTCTGCCTTGTGCCTGGTCAAGTGCCGACAGTGCCACTCTGTCCTGACCCTGCTAGAGGCGTGACTCTGCCCCCTTTTCCTGCCAGTGACCCAGGCATCCCTGCATCTCTGCGCAGGCTCCTGTCCTCCGCATGGTGGAAGGTGACACCATCTATGATTATTGTTGGTTTTCTCTGATGTCTTCCGCCGAGCCAGACACTTCCTAGTAAGTGACATGCTTTGCTGCCCCCTGCCTTCCCTTCCCTTCCCGTACCCCCCTGTACCCCCCCGCCCCGCCTCCCTTTCAAGGGGACCCTCTACTGAGAGGGAACTATAGGCCGCTAGGGGTTTCTAGGGGAGGACAGCCTGGTTACCCTTGAGATGCGAGCGGAGAGGGCCGGTCAGTTGGCTTCCTCCCCTTCCTTTGACAGCACCGGGACCTCAGTGTCCGTGTCTCTCTCAGCGTGGCCAGCAGCAGCCGGGAGAACCCCATTCACATCTGGGATGCATTCACCGGAGAGCTCCGGGCTTCCTTTCGGGCCTACAACCACCTGGTAGGGAGCTCCCCACCCAGGCCCAGGGCTCAGCTTGGCCCCACTTTCCCTCCATGGGGACAGTGGAGGCTTTGCTGGGCCTGTTTGCAGTGCTTTCCTGCCCGTAGGATGAGCTGACGGCCGCTCACTCGCTCTGTTTCTCCCCGGACGGCTCTCAGCTCTTCTGTGGCTTCAACAGGGCTGTGCGTGTCTTTTCCACGGCCCGGCCCGGCCGTGACTGCGAGGTCCGAGCCACGTTTGGTAAGCATCTGTACCTCCCAGGGGAGGAGGAAGAAGGGCACTGCCCCATCCAGAGGGCCCTTGTGCGAGCCAGGGGACCAGGTGTGGCCCATCCTCTTCTGGACAGCCCAGGGAGGCAGGCTGTACTCCGTGCACAGAGGAGAAAGCAGGTTAGGGAGCAGGTGGAACCTTCCCAGGGTCAAGCTGCGAGGTAAGGAGCTGCTTCCCTCCGGAGCCCAGGTCCTGTCGGCCATGTACCTTTCACTGTCCAAAATCTTGGTACATCTAGGAAATTGGCAGTGAAGCGGATTCGTTTTCCTGTAAGCCTTCAGCTTTCCATTCCTCCAAAAAGACACAGATTTGAGAAGGAAGAAAGAAGTCTTGAGCGTTTAGGTCCTTTGTGGGGATAGAAGGAGCTGGGGAGCCTCAGAGGTCTTTATCCTGCTGTGACAAACGGGACAGGGGAGGCATTGATTCTGGGCTCACGGGACAGGAGACTGAGTGCGCCTCTGATTAGCTTGGTTAGTGTCAGCAGTCCTGCCCTCTGCCCAGCTTCGTTCCTTCCCTCTGTAGCCAAAAAACAGGGCCAGAGTGGAATCATCTCCTGCATAGCCTTCAGCGCCGTGCAGCCCCTCTACGCCTGTGGCTCCTATGGCCGCTCCCTGGGTCTGTATGCCAGTGATGACGGCTCCCCTCTTGCCTTGCTGGGAGGACACCAGGGAGGTGTCACTCACCTCTGCTTTCACCCCGATGGCAACCGCTTCTTTTCTGGAGCCCGCAAGGTAGGGGTCACACCCTGCGAGTCCAGAGAGGGTGCACAGAAGGCAGGGGTGGGGATGTCGTCTGTGTTGTGCTGGGGGACAGCTGTGGGAAAAAATTCAACCCAAGCTAAGGGAGCATCTGTAAACCTTGTGGGAAGCAGGGATGTCTTAAGCAGGGGAGGGGTGGGCTGGGGAGGGCCAGACTGCAGGTCCCTGTGCTCTGTGTCTCCAGGACTCCGAGCTGCTGTGCTGGGACCTTCGGCAGCCCAGTCACCCACTGTGGTCCCTGAGTCGAGAGGTGGCCACCAATCAGCGCATCTACTTTGATCTGGATCCGTGAGTGACCGGGTCCTGCCTGCCTGGGGTCCCAGTGCCCTTGGGATGCCAGAGCCCCTGGATGTGACGGGTCCCTACTCCAGGGGTTGTGAGGAGTCCATGTCACCAAGCGTCTGTCTTCCCCAGGACGGGGCAGTTCTTAGTGAGCGGCAGCACTAATGGGGCTGTGTCTGTGTGGGACACTAGCGGGGCTGGACCGGACGGGAAGCCTGAGCCAGTGCTGAGTTTTCTGCCCCAGAAGGACTGCACGAACGGAGTGAGGTGATCCACCACCATGGACCTTGGGGCTGGGGGTGAGGAGGGCGGCGGGTTGCTGACGCACCCCTGCCCTCCTTGTCTCTTCCTGCAGCCTGCACCCCAGCCTGCCGCTGCTGGCCACTGCCTCAGGTCAGCGTGTGTTTCCGGAGCCGGTGGAGAGCGAGGACGAAGGGGAGCAGGAGGTGGACCTTCCCCTGCTTTCCATGCGCCACGTCCACCTTGAATGTCAGCTTCAGCTCTGGTGGTGTGGGGGGGGCCCAGGCACCGGGGTGGTCGATGCTCACCAGGGCAAGAAGGGCCAGGGAGGGACTCAGGAATCTGGGGGCGAGTTTCTGTAAAAAAAGGTTTTATACAGTACGTGAGCCTTTGTGTCTTTTTTTTGGGAGGCGCATGATGGAGATGGGGCTGGGAGGAGTACCATTGGGCTCCCCTGTCCAGTAGCACAAGGGGCTGGCATATCGTTCCCCAAACCAGGGTTGAGAGGTGGGACTAGGCGCGAGCCAATGGGACTGCCGAGCTCGGTGTGAAGTCAAGGGAGCGGGGGTGGGGCTCCTTGCCATTGACTGGCGGGTTGCTAGGCGACTCGGTAAACTGAAGGGGGGAACCTGTTTGAAATCTCACTCCCAAGGTGGGGGCGGCAGGGGTCAGGGTGAGCGTGGCTGAGCAGGAGTGGCAGGCGCTGTGTGTCAGACTGCTGGGTGTGACTGCGTGAGACCGTGCAGACGGTGACAGACAAGACATTCGCTCCCTCGCGCTCCACACTAGCCGCCACCACCCAGCAACAGAGGGACCATTACTCAGCTCTGGGGGAAGGGGAGCGGGAGCGCCCGCCTCTCCTCCCCTGGACTCCCCCAGGAGGCAGGCCACTGAGTAGCCAGAGTCAAGGGCACACTCGAGGGAGTAAAGGTGCCCAGAAGCCACAGACGTCACATTCCGTATTCCCGCTAGACGCGGGGCCCGGGCGGGAGCGGCTCAGTCGGCAGCTGTCACCGGTCCTGTGTGTCTCCATTTATCTGCGCGCTTTGGGGGTGGGGGGCGACTGTGTTATTTCGGGCAGTGGCCGCTCCCCACCCCCAGCCTCGCGGAGCACTGAGAAGGGGGCTCTGTAGAGCCCGCGGGCAGGGGATCTCACTGGGACCTCACCGTCAGAGCGAGGCTACCGGAGGCCTGCGAGGCTGGGCGGGGAGAGGAATGTCACCTCTGCCCAGAGGTGCTGAAAGCGAGGGTTCTTACACCCGAAAAGGCAAATGCTCCTCCCTTCCCCCAGGATAATTGGAAACAGCCCTTCCGGCTGATGTGGGTTGGGGCTGTAGGTACTCCCTTTCCTCTCCCCCGGCTCCGGTTCTCCCCGCCGCCAGGCAGCGAGGGCCCCAGTTTACCCCCGAACTCTTGCCTTGCGCCCCGTCCCAGGTAACGCGAGAGGGCCTGGGAGCAGAAGTGCGGCGACCCGGCGGGCCGCCTGTACCGCCCACTCCCCGTGTGACCTTGGGCTGGTCTCGGTACCTCCCCCCACCATCCAGAGCCTCAGTTTCTTCATCCCTACAATGGGCGCCCTGTGGCTCTGCCCCTCCCACTTCGCACAGGTAGTCGTGACGACCAACTCAGCCCACTTTGTGAAGTGCAGAGCCTTCAAGGTTATGACTATTCTCCCCAGACCTGCCGGGAGCCGCCGCGGTGTTTCGGGTTGGTGGTGGTGGGGGGGTGGGCAGGGGGAGGAGGCTGCGGGAGCTAGAGGGGCCGGGCTCCTCGGGGCTGCGAGGGCGAGCGCCTTTCTGGATTTGGGCGCGGAAGGTTCCAGCCGCCCGGGCGGCCCCCGGGCCACAGGGCAGAGGCGCCGGGGCGGCGGCGGCGGCAGCGGGGGGGCGGGGGGGAGGGGTGGGGCGAGGACGGAGGGGGCGCGGGGGGCGGCGGCGGGGCGCGCGGGAGGTGCGCGAGGTGAGGGAGGTGCGGGGGGCGTGGGCTGCGGGCTCCGCCGCCGCTCCGACGCCGGCTCCAGCTCCGGCTTTTCCCTCCGCCATCCTCTCCCCCTCCCCGCCACTCCTTTAACTCCCCCCTCCCGGGCTCGGCACTGGTTTCCTCCCCGAGCCCGCTGCCCTCAATCCCCGGCGAGGCTGGGGCTCCGGCTCGCGCCCCTCCCTCGTTCCCTCGTCCGGCGCCCCATGCCGCCCCCTCCCGGTCCCCGGCTGCCCCAGTCCCCCACTTAGGCCGGCCCCGCGATCCCGGGGTGCAGGAGCGCGGGCCGGGGGCGTAGGGCGCCCGCGGGCGGCCCCTGGAAGGGCTCTAGCGGGCTGAGCGCTCCGCCGCAGGGGCGCGGGCAGAGCAGGAAGCGGGTCCGCGTGGGAGCGGGGGGCGGCAGCCGCCGGGGTGGTCAGGGCCGAGGAGCCGGGCCCGCCGAGGCAGTCACCGCAGGGGGCGAGCGACTTTGGGGGAGTTGGTGCCCCGCCCCCCAGGCCTTGGCGGGGTCATGGGGGCCCCCCGTTCTGGGCCGGGGGGCGTGCGAGTCGGGGCCCTGCTGCTGCTTGGCGTTTTGGGGCTGGTGTCTGGGCTCAGCCTGGAGCCCGTCTACTGGAATTCGGCGAACAAGAGGTGAGTGGCCCCGGGCTGGGGAGACCCCACACCCTTCGGGCAGGGAATAGGGGCGCATTGGGGATTTGGTGGGTGGGTAGGGGGCTGGTTCTCGGAGCTGGGAGGAGGCCGGAGGGAGGGGTGCTGGTGCTCTGATGCGAGCTGATGGGGAGCGAGACAGAGGTGATATTGGGAGCCAGACTCCCTCCCGGGTCGCAGACAGACAGAGCTGGATGTGGGTGGCGACAGCCATGTGTCGGGAGTTGGAAGGACCCCACAGGGGCAAGGATCCGAAAGTTCCTGGGTAGCCGCCGGGAGGCTGGTGGAGTGGTTATTTGGGTTTGCAAGGGACCTGTGTCCTGTCGGGGGCTGGGCTTGGAGGGAGCCTGGTTAATGTCAGCTCTCCAGAGAGCCGCTGAGTAGGTGCCGCGGAGTGCGGAGGGGAAGGGCAGGGTGCCTCCCTCCCCAGAAGGGACTCGGTGTAGAGGAGGGGAGGGAAGGGGGCTCCGTGTGGGGGCCCTGGGGACAACTCACCCAAGGCTTCTGGACTCTCTCCACACCGTCTGTCCCCTAACCCTTGCCCACAGCCAGAGGGTCAGTGAGCCCTTGGCGGATGGCATTCCCAACCAGAAGATATTCCTGCCTTCCTGGCTTGGAGACTTTTTTTTTCTTTTTTCTTTTCTGGAAGAAGCCTGGAGCCCCTTTTTTCTCTCTTGCATCTAGAGTCCAGAGGACTCCCTTGCCCCCTCCCCCATCCTTGCTGCAAACTCTTCCACCAGACCCTCCCCTGGCTTGCTTGCTTTGCTCTGAAAAAAGGCCAGGGGTCACATGAAACTTCAAGTCACACTGGGTAGGACGGAACCCTTGGGAGGTCATCCAGGCCCCTGGCCCGAAGCGGAGCCCGCTCCCCGCGAGCAAAAGAGTTCTGTGTTTTGCGAACTTCCCACCCACTTCCCCCGCGGGGAGGCTGTGTGAGGCCATAGGAAGGGGAAGGGGGTGGGCTTGGAGCCCACCGCATCGGAGGGCTTAGTCCCAGCTCTGGTGCTCTCAGCTGTGTGGCCTTGGGCATGCCACTTAACCTTTCTGAGTTTGTATCCTCAGTCCTCCCACCTTTTATGAGGATTAGAGAGGTAAGGTGTTTGAATGTATGACATGCTCATTGAAGGAGAACTAGGATTATTGTTTGTCTTTTCTTGACTTCCCAGCCTCCCTCCCTGCTGTGTGTCTTTGGGTATAACCCCAAATATCTTTTCTCAGTCTGCTACCCACCAACTCCCAGCTGTGGTCTGAGTCCAGCCCGAGGCTGTAAGTTAGGCTTATTCTGATAGGGTTGAGCAGAGGGAGAGGTAGGGTGTTCTGGGGGCTCCTTGTGATGGGGGATGGGAGGGAGTGGTCATTTAGGAGTCTGGGAAAATCCCAAGTGGCGGTTCTCCCTGAGGACCCAGCTCTGAGACCCCGTCCCCACTCATGCACAGGGAGAGGCTGTAGTCATGGGCAGAGGAGGTGTGGGCTCCTGGAGGCTGTGGTTAGCAAAGTCAGTCCCAGAGCAATAGGGGACTTTCTCTGGGAAGTCTGAGCCCCAGGGCAGGAGGGTACTGAGTAGGGAGATGTCTGGGGCAGCTGGCCCCTACACCCTGCTTCCCATTAGCCTCATTGAGGGCCATTGCCAGACCAGGCATTTAACTCCTGTCACCTTGCCTGGCTAACTTGGGACACCAGTCCGGATTACCCTCCACACTGGGTAACCCCCACCCCCACCCTTCTCTTGCCCTGAAAGCCTTCAAATTCAGCGGTGCCCTGGGGGAGGGGAGGCTCTGCCCCCATGGTTGACTGCCATGGAATAGTGAAATCACCTGGGATGGGTGGGCTGTGTGGTTCCAGAGAGGCCAGCTCCTTGGTAACTGGCATCCCGTTGCCATGGCAACGGCGCTAGTGATGGAGCGAGAGATGGCAGTGTGCGTGTGGTGAGGGCGGGCTGGAGAGTGCATTTGGGCACACCAAGGGGCCAGCGACCTCTGAGCCTGGCTTTCCGCTGCTGCTGAGTCCTTAGCGCCTGACCTGGGGGAGCAGGCCATGCCCACAGGCGAAGGCTGGCCTGCAGGGATGTGCCGGTGAAGGAGACGAAGCTCTGGCGGGGGCGGGGTGGGGGGACTGACCTCTGACACCGCTCCTTGTCCACCTCGCCCTCTGACAGGTTCCAAGCAGAGGGTGGTTACGTGCTGTACCCTCAGATCGGGGACCGGCTAGACCTCCTCTGCCCCCGGGCCCGGCCTCCTGGCCCCCACTCGTCTCCTAATTACGAGTTCTACAAGCTGTACCTGGTCGGGGGTGCCCAGGGCCGGCGCTGTGAGGCACCCCCTGCCCCCAACCTGCTCCTCACTTGTGACCGGCCAGACCTGGATCTCCGTTTCACCATTAAGTTCCAGGAGTACAGCCCTAACCTCTGGGGCCATGAGTTCCGCTCGCACCACGATTACTACATAATTGGTACTGCTGGGCAGAGGGCAGGGTCTGGGGGAGGTGCCCCTGAGACTGAGGGCAGAGGAGGAACCCAGAGAGTACTCCTGATTCCTTCCCATCCCCCCCCCCCCGCCCCACCCCCGGAGAGCTGTCTGGGTCCGGGAATGGGGACGGACCAGGGGCTGGACTCTGGGCGGCCAACCTCTCCCTCTGGCTCTCCTCTTCCAGCCACTTCGGACGGGACCCGGGAAGGCCTGGAGAGTTTGCAGGGAGGCGTGTGCCTTACCAGAGGCATGAAGGTGCTTCTCCGAGTGGGACAAAGTGAGTAGGGGCTGGGGCACACCTCCCAGGAGCTCCGGGAGGTTGGGGTAGTCCCATATTGATCAGGGGCTGCCATCTCAGCCCCTTTCTTGGCTCTTCCCCATCTCCAGGTCCCCGAGGAGGGGCCGCCCCCAGAAAGCCTGTGTCTGAAATGCCCGTGGAGCGAGACCGGGGGGCAGCCCACAGCCTGGACCCTGGGAAGGAGAACATGCCAGGTAGGAGCAAGGGGTCCAGCCTCCTGCCTCCCCCCTACCCTGCGTCCTGTGCTCTCGGACCCCAGCTGCCCTGCCTTCACCCTTTCCCTCTGCCTTCAGCTGGGGGCGGGGGTGATACAGGAAAGAGAAGAGAGGACAGGAGGGTGGGAGGCAAGTGAAAGCCAAATGAGGAAAAGACTCGATTAGAACTAATTAGCCAATTCAATCAGAGCTGCGAGAAGTGGGGAAACTGCTTGGCGCTGAGCTAAAGGGCTGGACACACCTGGATTCGGAGTGGGCTTTAGGGGGAAGGGAGGTGGGGTCCCCAGGGGGGCTTGGGCACTGCTGGGGAAGCCCACGGGGACCCCCGAGGCTGGGTGTCCAGATGCCCAGGTGGCTCCTTCAGCCCCTCCCCCTCTTTCCTCCTCCACCCCTTCCCTGCCAGGTGACCCCACCAGCAATGCAACCTCCCGGGGTGCTGAAGGCCCCCTGCCCCCTCCCAGCATGCCCGCGGTGGCCGGGGCAGCGGGGGGGCTGGCGCTGCTCTTGCTGGGCGTGGCAGGGGCTGGGGGTGCCATGTGCTGGCGGAGACGGCGGGCCAAGCCTTCGGAGAGTCGCCACCCTGGTCCTGGCTCCTTCGGGAGGGGAGGGTCTCTGGGCCTGGGGGGTGGCAGTGGGATGGGGCCTCGAGAGGCTGAGCCTGGGGAGCTAGGGATAGCTCTGCGGGGCGGTGGGGCCTCAGACCCCCCGTTCTGTCCCCACTATGAGAAGGTGAGTGGTGACTATGGGCATCCTGTGTACATCGTGCAGGATGGGCCCCCCCAAAGCCCCCCCAACATCTACTACAAGGTATGAGGGCTTCTCCTCCGTGGCTCTCCCGGATCCAGCCCTTCTCGGTGGGCGGGGCTCCCCCTCCAGTGAGTCAAAGCTGGAGGGACACCTCTAGCGTCCCCTCGGCCCCTCGCCCCACGAACTCCTGTGCCCCCGCTGTTGTGGACCCCTCCCCCACGTTTAGGACTCCCCACGACTCCCGCCCTCGTTGGCCTTGCGTGGTCCCCCGCAGAGACGCAAGTGTCCTCTTCTGACCGTGACCCAGCCGTCCTTGTGCCCCCATACACCCAGAGCTAGGGGCGGGGACAGTCTGCCTTTTGGTTGGCACCTCCTCCTTTCTGCCTCTCACTGTTTTTCTCTTCTTTTCTCTTCTCTCTCCCTCTCTCTCTCTTTCGGATTCTCTCTCTCTCTTTCTCTCCTGTCTCTAGGTCTGTTCCTCTCCCTAGCGACCCCCTCCCTGCGTCTCCTTTTACCCTCTTGGCTTCCTCTCCTCGGCCTCTCCCATCTCCTGGGTGGGGGGACACCAGCATCCCCCCTCAGCTCCCCCTTCTGACCTCTCTCACCACCCGCTCTTCTCAGTCTGCCAAAAACGGGGGCCTTATGGGGAAGGCTTGGGGCCTCCAGCCCGGCTGCGGGCGCGGGCGCGGGCAGCGGAGCCTCCTCCTCTCCAGCCCGTCTGGGGTGGTTGGGTCGTGACAGCTGCCGCGAGAAGAAGTGTCCTGTTTTGTCAGTGGCCACTAGCAAGATCCGACCCGGTCGGGACACGCGTGTGGATTGGGCCCGACGCCGAACGGGGCCCGCTTGGCCCGGGAAGTGACTTGTCCAGACAAGAAGTGCCCGGGGGGGGGGCCCCCCCTGGATGGACGTGGCCTGGCCAAGGGGGCAGGAGCGGAGCCGCGGGCGCCGGAAGTGCCTTCATCCAGGACAGGAAGTCGTGCTTCTGGAACAGGAAGTGGTCTGGCTGGAACTCCAAGTGGCTTAGTCTTGGGGGGGCGGGTGTGGGGCGGCAGATGGTTCTTACTCTGTGAGGTGTGGGGGGGGGGGCAGGAAGAACTTCCTGTTTCAGGAGGAAGCTGGAACCGACTGGTAGAGGACAGGGTGGCCTGAGGACATTACCCCTGGTCTCCGGTGGCACCTCCCGGGACTTCCCTTCCCTGTTCCCTGGGCTGCTTGTAGGACAGCCAAGGTGACTGCTGTCGGCTGGGGCAGGCCCGGTTTGTCTCGTGCTTCCCTCTCCCCAGCCAAGTATAATCTCTGTTAATCAACAGGACTATCCCCAGAACCCCTGTGTTGTCCCCAGTAACCCAGAGGGCTGTCTTGTTCATCACATCGTACACTTCCTCGTCCCTTCAGACCCAACACAGCTCCCTTCTCAGTGACCAAAATGGTGGCCTACTGACTGGTCTAGGGACGGTGGTACTTTGCTGCTTCCACTGTTTCCATAGTGACCAGCACGTGCCTCTCTCTACCTGCCCCGTAGTGCACAAATCGGGTGTTGCCTTCTTCTCCTCCCAGCTCCCTTTCACGAGATCAGAGCTGCCCCTGGGCACCACGTCGGCCACCTCAGTCACCAGCCACGACGGTCACTTTGTCCGCCAGAGCTCCAGTCATCTCTCTGGTGCTGTAGTTCCCAGCTCCTTTCTGGTTTTTCTAATTGCTCCTTCCAGAGAACAGGAAGTTGGTATTGCCATGGGGGAGGTGGCGGGGTATGGCCAGTCACCTCAATAGTTTTACTGTAAAAGGGAAATTTGAACAACAAAAACAAAAAAAAAATAAAAAATTAAAAACTTCAAAAGTTGACGAGAAGGCTGGAGAATGACTGGGCTTGAGTTGGGAAAGGAGGGCAAGTAGAAAGGGTTTCAAGATGAGAATTGGATCCCATGGAACCAAGGGGGGAGGGTGGGGAGCCAGTTGGGCTGGAGGGGTGAGGTGGACAGTATGGGGGTGAGGGGTACGGGATGCCCGGCTGGGTGGGCTGGAGGGTTGAAGGGGGCACTGCGGTGGGGGCGGGGGGCAGGATGCCCAGCTGGGTGGGCTGGAGGGCTGAGGTGGGCAGTATGGGGGGCGTGGGATGCCAGAGCTGGGTGAGAAGGCGGAGGAAGGCAGCCAGCTCCAGGGGAGGGAGAGAGGAACCCAGGCTGGGGCAGGAGTTGCCGAGACATCCAGTGGGGACGTATGTGAGCCGATGCCCACACGTGCTGTTGCTGAACCAAATCTCCAGAGACAAGGCAAGTCACAGTCAGAAACAGAGTGGAGAAAACATGCTTAGGGGTTCAAGTGTACCCCCTACCACCCCTGCCCAAGGCACCCCAACTTGGGGAGTTCTGCTGCTGGGGACCAGTGTGGGCCGAAGTGGCATGACTACCCAGAAGACACAGGGACCCAGGCACCAAGGTGCCTGCCCCGTGGCTCCCTGTGGACCCATACCCCAGGCTCTTCCTCCCTAAAAAAACCCTGGGTGCCCAGCCCCCTAGACCCAGCTCCATTCTCCAGCCACAAAAGCAGCCGTCAGGAGCACCAAGCATCTCTGGAGCCAGTCAGCAGGGGTCACAACCTCTGCCCTGCCCACCCCTCCCCTGACTTTAGGTCCCCTCCTGCTGTCTCCCATCTGCCTGGAGGTCAAGGGGTCCTCCTGCCCTGCTCTGTCCAATGGGACCCCGGCCCCTCCCCCATCTGAGGGGGATGCCCAGGGCCTGAGAGGGGCCGTGCTCTGGGAGGGGAGCTGCCAGGAGGGGAGCTGCCGACTGAGCCCAGGTGCTGGGCTGTCTGGAATTTACTCCTGTCCTTCGGAGCCCACGCTGGAGCTGCTGGAGGTGGGGAGGTTTGAGGGGGGTGGAAGGGCTGGTCCCTGCCCCTTAGTGGGGGTTGGTTGTCATGGCGACATCCCCTTCTCCACACAATGGGAAGCCCCCCTCAGCCTCCCGCGTGGATGGAGCCGACAGCCCCATCGCTGGCTATCAGCCTCAGGGACTTGGCAACCGTCACTATGGCAACCCAGAGCCCAGCAACAGGGCCCAGTGAGAAAGGGAGGGGTCCGAGCCCAGGGCAGGGCTGCATGTGTGTGCGGGGGCAACGGAGCCAAGGGAGAACCCCCCCCAACAGACATCCAGGGGCACAGGTGGAGGGACAAGAGGGAAGAGAAGTAGGGATAAACAGTCTTGGTGACAAACACCTCGCCTAAGCAGCCAAGACATCACAACACGCTGAGCGACAGGAAGACACCTGGGGACAGACGCGCAGCTGGGGAGAGGAACAGCATGTCCGCACAACATCCCGGGACACACCCCCTCGGAAAGCGGGTGTCTCTGCACTCTCCCAGCTCTGCAGGCACGCAGTGACAGCAGGGGCCCCGCAGCCCGCCACATGGGTGGCTCTCGGGCTATTGGAAAGCACTAGTGACTTCCACACAGAACCACACATGTCATCCTATTCTCTTCCTGGGTCCAAACACGCCAACGTGCTCCCTGGGTAACGACTACCTCCAAACGAACAGAGGGCCAGGAAGGCATTCATTTTGGCTGTTGTCGTTCACTCCCTCACTCAACATCGTATGAAGTGTCTACTTTGTTCCAGGTCCTGCTTCGGGCCCTGAGAATATAGAGTAAATGCAGCAAAGTCCCTGCTGTCGCCAAGCCCACCTTTGGGTTGGGGACAACCTGGTAACATTGCTGGCAGTGACAGGTGACACAGACAATTCAGAGTAACAGGACAAAGGGGACGGAGAGTGACAGGGGAGGTGCCTTAGGTTAGGAGGTTGGGAAGGTCCCACTGAAGAGGTGACATGTAATTCTGACCATGAGTGATGTGGAGGGAGGCGTGCGCTCTGGGAAGGGCACATCCGACACGGGAACAGCAAATGCAAAGTGCAGAGGTGAGATCTTGGCATGTCCGGAAGAGAGAGAAGGACCTCGCAATCTTTTTTTTTTTTTAAGATTATTTATTTATTTATTTGACAGAGAGAGAGAGATCACAGTAGACAGACAGGTAGGCAGAGAGGCAGGCAGAGAGAGAGAGGAGGAAGCAGGCTCCCTGCTGAGCAGAGAGCCTGATGCGGGACTCGATCCCAGGACCCTGAGATCATGACCTGAGCCGAAGGCAGTGGCTTAACCCGCTGAGCCACCCAGGCACCCAGGACCTTGCAATCTTGCAGACACCCCAGCTGTGTCGCATCCTTCTGCAGCCTCGGCCTGGAGGGGAGCAGGTCACGCAGGGTCTAGAATCCACATTTAGGAAGTTGGTCTAGCTTGGTATTCCTTTCCTGCCTTTGTGTCTTGCGCATGCATTGTGTTTTCCCCAACTACATTTGAAGCTCTGGGAGGGCAAGGAAGGTGCTCTGAGCTTTGTGGGGACGGCTGCTAGTACAGGGTGGTACAGGGTCCAGAGAAGGCAGGCAGAGAGGTAGTCAGGGGACCCAGAGAAGGGACCGCAGAGGCTGAAGCTGCCCCCATCCCCGTCCCAAACAGCAGACGCTGTCCTGGGACCTGAGCTGCAGACAGAGACTCACACTTTGCAGGATGTGAATTAGGTGGATGGTGTGTGTGTGTGTGTGTGTGTGTGTGTGTGTGTGTGTGTTTGTGCGCGCGCACGCCTGTGGTTTATGTTGGGTGGGTGGGGGGGTGTCAAGGAAAGGGGCATAGAGCAAAGGGCTCCAGTGGGAATTTCTGATGGCAAATGGTCAACATCCCAAGCGGAATTTCAGTTAGAATGAAAAATGGAGCTTCCTAAGGTGCTATCTGGGGAATCACGAACTTTCCCTTTCCCTCAGGGAAAGTTTCAAGATTTGTAGGCAGGCTGGGGGAAATGCCACAGGGTGGCTTGGAGGCAGGGGGCTGGCTGGGATAGGCTTGGAGGGTTGGGGGCAGCACGGAAAGGAGGGGCAGGAGGAGGAGAGATGTCTGAGAGGCAGGGAGGATGGTGGTGGCCTGAGAGGAGTGCTCAGGGCACCAGATCCCAGGGACCCCCGATTCTCGTGGGAAATGGAAGGATTTGGGGTCCTGGTTCTCCCCCTCCTCCACCACCCTGCCCATGCCCTCAGAAACTCAGGCAC
Organism: Mustela lutreola; assembly: GCF_030435805.1. Taxonomy (NCBI): domain Eukaryota; kingdom Metazoa; phylum Chordata; class Mammalia; order Carnivora; family Mustelidae; genus Mustela; species Mustela lutreola. Next base: position 58,770,811 of record NC_081304.1, on the reverse strand, counting down.
CGGTTCCCTCCAACTCCAATGCCAGGGCTGCTGCTGCTTCTGCTGGTGCTGGTGAGACTAACAGCCTCGGGGGGCAGCAGCTGGTGAGTGGGGAGGGAATCTGTGTGCTCAGCAAACAGCAGCCTCAGTGCCCGGTGGCTGCCTCCTCCCTCATCAATCAGCCCCAGCCAAATGTCCTTGGATTCCCACCACCCCAAGGGGACTGGGGCTGGGCCAGGGTCCCCAGGGGAGTGAGATGGGGATGGGTGGGGGGAGGAGTGGGGGGGCGCTTGGCTCCCCATCTCTTGGCCTCTGTTCCTTCTCTTCTCTCCTGGAAGCTCTCAGCTCTTCCTGTCGCTGAACGGCTCTCTCCTGGTCCCGACCATTGTGAGGGCATCAGCTACAAATCACCTGTGGGGGTCTGCTGGGGGAGAAGGGGGGAAGAGGGATGAGTCAGGGCTGAAGAGGGATCTACTGTGGTTCTCACGGACCGGCCCAGGGCACAGTCAGCAGGAGGCTGCTGGCACAGAGGCCCTGCCCCCCCCCCCCGCCCCCCAGCTGGTCTCTCCATCCCTGACAGATGCTCTGGACAACAGGCTGAGACCCCGACCCCGGAATGTCCTTTATTCCCATCTTCTCCTGGGCCCGCAGCCCTCACTCCCTTTGCTTCCCGCCAAGATCCAGAGCTCCAGCCCCCCCCCCGATCACCCCAAATCTGCTGCTCCCCACTGGGGACTGAAGCCTCAAAACCTTAGCCTCTGGCTCGCTCTCCCTCCTCAGCCCTTGCTCCCCTCAGGGACCCAGGCGTCCTGCCCACTCCCTTCACCATAACAACCATTCTGTGGGAGTTGTTCAAGACTTTAATATCATTTCATTAAGTCAGCTTATTGGAGAAGGTTGGGGGCACAAAGAGACTGGGGTGGGTAAAAGACAGCCAAGGTAGGGGGGAAGCAAGGGAAGAGTCCCCCTCTCTCCGTGGAGATGGCTCTGAGACATCAAATATTGACAGTGAGAGAACAGAACTTATTAAATCTGGGGCAGGGGCGTGTGTATGTGGGGGAGCTGTGGGAATGGCCGGATGCCTGGGTTCTAGGGGTTAGGAAGGTCTGGGAGGGGGGAAAGCCTTGAGGTTGGGGGATGCAGTAAGGGTCAAGGTCTCACGGGTACAACCCCTCTGTCCCTTTCCTTTAGGGAGTCCTTCGTCTTGGTGCCCTGGCTGGCCCCTGGAGCTCCTGGGGACAAGACCCCCGCCCCAGCTGTGGTTGGTTCCCCTTCAGCCCCCTTCCCCCCCCACCTCTGTTGATGAGCTTCAGCAGCGTTTAATCGGATTGAGCGGTAATTAGCAAAGGGAGATGTTTGATTACCTATTTAGCATAATGTAGGGGGCTGGGATCCCTAGGCACAGCCAAGGTTGGGGGAGCAGTCAGAAGAGAAGCGGGGTCTACACAACGTTCCTTTTCTGTGGGAGCCAGGAGCCCTGCCTCTAAGACCTCGCATCCCACAACTCCCCTCAAATCTTCGTTGCTTTGGGACTTTTCCCTGGGGGACAGGGCCCAATCGTGTCACCTCGAGGATCACCCACTTAGTCCCACTTGCAGTGCAGCCGGTTTGGGGCGTGGCAGGACCCCTCACAACTTCAACCCTTGTCTTCAGCGATAGGACTTCGGCCTGGGCTAGGGAGTCCCAAATCAGAGCCGCCCAGAGCCTACCCTAAGAATGACGGGGCGCGGGGGAGGGGAGTCCCGAGGGCAGGTGCTGTTCATTCTGGAAATCATTCTGTTTTCATTCTGGAAATCAGGACAGGTGGGATGGTGGGGTCAGGGTTGGGTGTGGACGGACCCAAGGGCCCTTCAGGAGCCCCAGAGGCCGCAGAGCCTTGTAGTGCCAGACTGGAATGTCAGAGACCCATCAGGTGTGAACACCAACCAGAAAAGGGGGGACCTGTGGTGCCAGCTTCTCCCCCTCCGCATCCAGCAAAGAAAATGTCATCAATTTAGCTCCTCATGGAAATGCAATCAGTGGGCTCGCTGCTGGCTTTGTCTTAATTAGGCACTATTGATGGAAGCAGGGAGGGGGCCTTCCCATCCCCCGACTCGGCTTCCGCGCTCCAGCTTCTCCCGCCGCAGGTAGAGCCCAGGGTTCCACACGCCCCCTCCGCGGCCCCGGGCCCGCAGCGCCCCCTAGCCCCAGCCGAGGTCTGCCCCCCCACACTACGTCCCCTCCCCTCACGCTTCCCCAGGACTAAGCCTTTGTTCTCACGCAGAGCCGAGCCCCTCCCCGGCCCGGTCACCTTCCCCAGGGAGTCCCCGCCTCCCGTTCCCCCCAAAACGGGAGACACTTCCCAGAGCCAATCCCCCGGTTCCCGGAATTCCAGTTCCGTTCTTCCCTGCGCTCCCCCGCCCCGCGCCGCCCGGCGCTGCCAGACCCCGGTCCGAGCGCCGGCGAGGGAAACGGGCGGGAGGGCAGGGGTGCTCCAGCCCCGGTTTTTCCCCCGGACCCAGCTGCAGCCGCGGCTGCCTTGAAATCCTGGAGCGCCTTCCAGCCCCGCGGCGGGACCCCGGGCGCCACCTGCCGGCCGCGCGCGGGAGCGAGCCCGCGGACCCGGGCGCCGGGACGCCCCGACCCTTCCGGGGTCCCGCTGCAGCGCAACTCGTGCTCTCAGCCCCAGCCCCGCCGGCCCGTGCTCGGACCAGACCCGGCCCGCCCCGGCCTGCCGGACACGGTGGCCCGCCCCGCCTCGCCGGCCCTTGCGGGAGCGGGTCCCCGCGGGGCGCACGCGGGCGGGATCGGGCGGCCGGGCGGCGGAGCCGGGCTGCCCTGCGCCTGCGCTGTGGAGGCTGGGCTCGCGCCCCGGCCGCTGGCCCCTCCCCTCGCGGGGTTGCCTTGGCGACGCGTGCGGGCGCGGGCGGGAGCGGGGCTCGCGGGGCGCCTTCCCAGCTGGAGGGGCGGTCGGCCGGCCTAGGGTGGAGAGGGTCGGCGTCGTGAGGTGTGTGTCGGGGGCAGAGAGGGAAGACATGGGAAACTTGGCGGAGAAGGGGTCGTGGTGGGGGAGAGGGGCAGCCGGGTTGGGGCAGAGGGCGGCAGGGGCAGGTGTGGGGGGAGGGGAGAGGAAGGCGCGCTGGGGTGGGGACGCCGCGGGACTGTGGGGGGCAGTTGTGACCGTTGTAGGCAAGGTGGCCGCGGGGGAGCTCGCTGGAGTACAGGGTCGGCTCCCCCGGGCGCTGGCGCGGGTCCCCAGGCCGGCAGAGCAACCCCTCCAGGCTGGCCCTGGGGAAGAGCCCTGTTGCGGGGGGGGGGGGGCGGGTGTGTGCCCCCTCGCCTGGCCAGCGAACGCCCCTGGGGCTGCAGCCCGAGGCCGGGAAGCACGGGCGGACGCTTCTCTGGAGACCGGCAGCGCTGCCCAGTAGGACTTTTTTCCTTCGAGCAAAGTCCACATCCTTCACGTCGGAAACTCCTAACCTGCGATCCCTGCCAGGGGCAGCCCGTGGGGCGGGAGGACAGCCACAGGTGGCTGTGGGCCTGGAGCTGGCTGCAGGAGGAATGCCCGGCGGCCGGCCCCACGTGGCCCCAGTGGTTCCCACAGACCGGGATGCTCCTGCTTTCCCGAGCAGGCCTTCCTCCTTCCCGCAGGGCCTTCTCCCGCAGACACAAGGCGGAATTGCACCTTGGGTGACTTTCCTCCCTGCTTCCCCCAGGCTGTCCTCAAGAACGGGAGGATCTTGATCTTCCTTGTGGGTTGGCCCAGAGTGACTCGGTCAGCTATGCCCAGAGACCTCTTCAGTACAAGCAAAACAGGGTTCCTTCCCCCCCACCCCAGCAACGAAAAATTAAAGCGACATGTCACAAATCTGGTTTTTCTCGGCTTAAGGAGGTTGCACATTTTAGTGTGGGTAGGAGGAAAATTTTCCATCTCCCCACCCCACCCTTGCAGGAGGTTATTAGTAAGCTGGGAGGAAAGGAGCTACATGGGAAAATCGTCCTGGTGTGTTTCGTGGACTTGATGCACAGACACAGGGCGGGGAACCCAGGGGCAGTCTTCCTTTCCCTGGGCCTTGTCTCCCTCACCTGAGGCCCTGAACGGTAAGGTGGCTGAGGGAGTGTACAACATCGCAGCATATAGGTTTTTTCCCTCCTGATCTTTTGTTCTCACACTTCTGGGCAACCCTTCTTAGCGGGGTGTCAGTTAGAGGCTACTGTCTTCAGCTTCCATTCATTCCCAAAGCCTTTAAGGGACTCACTGCTTTTGGACCCAATGCTCTGAAGAAAGTGGGATTCTCCAGGGAAAGGAGTGAGGGCTGCAAGGTCCCTTGTGGTTCACGGCGCAGGGTGTGGGTATTCCCAGATGAGATTATGATACGAAGTCGGGGTGGGGGTGTGTGTGTGTGTGTCTCAGTTTGTGTATTCAGAGCATGGGGGACCGGGGTGGGGGTGGCTCAGTTGGTCGATCCCCAGCTGCCCGCATGCCTGCAGGTCCTGTCCACACCATGTCCAGCAAAGTGGAGAAGAAGCAGAAAGTGAGCGCCCGGGCAAGCGGTGGCCGTGGAGGCACCCGCAGGAGAACTACCCAGGAGGTGCTGGCCTCGCAGGCCGAGGAGAGCCTCCTGCCCTCCACAGAGCCCCAGCCGGAGCCTGAGGCCCTCAAGGAGGAGCCCGGTGGGTACCTGCTGGAGTTGAGTTCGGAGGCACAGTGTTTGCGTTTAAAGAGGGTCCGAGGGCTGTTGCTTCTGGGTTAGAAGCTGGGGGTCGGTGGACTCTCAGGCCTGCTGCTGGGTTCCTCCTTCTGTGTCCCCCCTCCCCCGCAAATGCACCAAGAGCTCACCAACCAGTCCTTTAACTTGGCCTCTGCCTTGGGGCTCCTCCTACCACACCGAAGAGGGTTTGATCTCTTCCTTCTTCCCATTTTCACCCTGGGTGGCAAAACAAATAATGTTTTTCTCCCATTAAGCCCATCACCATGGAGACAGCCTGCTTTGCCACCCTTTGAATCCTAAGCCTGACGGCTGCTTTCTCCCATCTGTTTCAAGCTCTGTAGCCCTGCCTTGCATTTTGGCAGGGGTGTCGGTCGGCTCAGGAGGTCGGGTTCAGGGCCACTAGAAAAGCAGACTGATGTCTCCATGGGGGTGGGGGAGTAAAGAGTTTAAAGAGGCTGCCTCCTGCGGCTTAGATCTGAGGGACTCTGGCCCTGTGGGTTGGAAGGTTTGGTGTCCCTGGGCTGTCCCTTAGAGTACCGGCCCATGCGGATACGACTATGAATTAAGCACAGGCCTCCACTTTTCCATGGGGCTTCTTTGCACGGCTGGCAGCTTGTCAATGGAATCTCCTTTTGATATTAGCAGCGGGGAGATTAGACATGGGTGTGGGAGAAGGGTCCGGGATCTGCGGGGTCCCTAGGATCCAGACACTAGAAACAGGCAATTCTCTCAGAACCATTGCAAGGGGGACTGGCTCCTGGATGCCTGGAGCAGAAGGGGGGAAGCAGGAGACGCAGGAGGTTCGGTTTGGAGAACCCTCCAGTGGCGGAAGGGAAGAAGCGTCTAGATGAAAGCACTAACCAGCAAATACAAAGATTCTGGGGCTCCTCGAGCTCTAAGCCTTTCTGTTGTTTGATGTATAACCCCAGCAGACGTTCAGAGAGGCCTGGGGCCTCTCTGCCAGCCCCAAAGCACACAGCAATCCCTGTCACCTTTGGGGTTCAGAGGGATTGAGTCCTGTCCCACTGGAGACAGGGGGCCTGCCATGTCCGAGTGTTTGTGGTTCCCCCCTTCCCTGCCCCCCAACAAATTCGTATGTTGAAATCCTTCTGCCCAATGTGATGGGATTAGTGGGCAAGGCCTTTGAAAGGTGCTTACCTCATGGGAAGTGCTTGCTTACACCATGTCATGGACAGGATAAGTGCTTTAGGAAACTGGTTCTGAGATCCCTGGCCCTGTTCTTCCATGTGAGAACACTACGAGAAGCCCATGCCCCAGAAGGCGGCTCCCAGGGACCAGGCTGGCATCCCCATCTAGGATTTCCAGCCTTTAGAAGCGTGAGAAATAAGTTTCTGGTGTTTATAAGCTACCCGGTCTATGGCATTTTGTGATAGATGTTATCTGCTCTCATAGATAGTGTGGAAGGAGGGCCGAAGATGCTTCTTGGTAAAAGTGGGCCAACCGTCTGTATTCACAACCTTTCCTTCCTTAAGGAAGGGTTTTTCCATTCCCATTAAGAAATGAAGAAGGAGGGGCACCCGGGTGGCTCAGTGGGTTAAGCCTCTGCCTTCAGTTCAGGTCATGATCTCGGTCCTGGGATCGAGCCTCACATCGGGGCTCTCTGCTCAGCAGGGAGCCTGCCTCCCCCCCTCTCTCTGCCTGCCTCTCTGCCAACTTGCGATGTCTCTCTCTGTCAAATAAATTCTTCTTTTTTTTTTTTATTTTTAAGATTTTATTCATTTGACAGAGATCACAAGCAGGCAGAGAGGCAGGCTGGGGGGGGGGGTGGGGTGGGAAGCAGGCTCCCCGCTGAGCAGAGAGCCCTGATGCGGGGCTCCATCCCAGGATCCTGGAATCATGACCTGAGCTGAAGGCAGAGGCTTCAACCCACTGAGCCACCTAGGTGCCCCTGAAAAGCTTTTTAAGTAAAGATTCTATTTATTAGAGAGAGAGGGAGACTCCAGGGGAGCTTGAACACAAGCAGGGGGAGGGGCAGAGGATGAGGGAGACACAGACTCCCCGCTGAGTATGGATGCAGGGCTCCATCCCAGGACCCTGAGATCATGACCTGAGCCAAAGGCAGCTGCTTTACCAATGGAGCCCCCCAGGTGCACCTCCTTCTTAGTGTTTCTTTCTGTCCCCCAAGGTTCTCTGGTTCCATCTCATTTCTTCTTTTTAGCCCATGGCAGATGGGAAACCCACCGGTTCTACCCATCTCCCATGTCATCTATAGATCTGGAGGTAGAAAAAGGCCCTTCTGGGGATTATGGGTGAACAGAGTGGGTGCCGCGGGAATGAGTGCCCCCCCAACTCTGCTCCTCCTCCCTCATCAGCTTTTCAAGAAAATGGAGATAGAATTCACTTACTGTAAAATTCACCCCTTTCAAGAGCACTTCCCTGATTTTGGGGGCACACAAATCTTTTCAACCAGCACCACTAAGCATACATTTCATCAGCCCCCCACCAAGAAGGCCACATCAAGCGCCTTGAAAAATTGGCACCAGATAACCCGATATGTTTTTGTTTTTGTTCTGGAGACTGGAGTGTGCCGGAGGGAGGGAGGGAGGGAGGGAGGGGGAGGGGGAGAGGGAGAGGGGAGGACCTCAAGCAGGCTCCACACTCAGTGCAGAGCCTGACAGGGGCCTAGATCTCACCACCCCAAGATCATGACCTGAGCCGAAATGGAGAGTTGGATGCTCACCCGACTGAGCTACCCCGGCGCCCCCGGGTGACCCTGTGTCCACGATGACACCAGAGCCCAGGCTTTTTTAGCAGCCCCTCCCCCACAGAGCCTGCTAACCACCGGTCCACTTCCTGTCTCTGTGGCTTTGCTGATTCTAGACATTTCACACAAACAGAGTCACCCCGCCCGCGGTCTCTCAGGACTGGCTTCTTTCACCTCACATCACGTTTTCAAGGCTCGTCCATGATGAGGCTCAGTGGCAGGCCTCCGTTTCTTTTCATAGCGGAGTCCCAGTCTACCGCCCTCTGTAAACCCATCGTCTGTCGATGGGCGCTTGGGTTGTTCCCACCTTCTGGCTGCTGGGAAGGATGCTTCTGGGAGCTCAGAGCAGCTCTTGGAGTCCTGCTTCCAGTGCTCTCGGGGACACACCCAGTAGTGGAGTAGGGGGAGGTCATGGGGTGACTCTGGGTTTCAGTTTTGAAGGAATGCCTCATCTTGGAATTTTTATTCTTCCCAGAGCCACCATTGGAGGAACCAGAGGTAGAGAAGGAAGAATTCCAGGAGCCTGAGGTGGATGTGGTAAGTCAGGCTTTTCCGCTGACATACTCCTTTCTGATAACTGGTGAAGCAGAGGCTCAGTTGTTAAAATGGTGAATGAGGAATTTTTTTTTTTTTTTTTAAGATTTTACTTATTTATTTGACACAGAGAGAGATCACAAGTAGGTAGAGAGGCAGGCAGAGAGAGAGGGGGAAGCAGGCTTCTTGCCGAGCAGAGAGCCTGATGCGGGGCTTGATCCCAGGACTGCAGGATCATCACCTGAGCCGAAGGCAGAGGCTTTAACCCACTGAGCCACCCAGGCATCCCAGTACGAGGAATTCTGTTCGGTCTGTCACCTGCTTCTGCTTACTCTCTCCTGCTCACCATAAATCTGTTCCAGTGAGTAAAGGACAAAGTTGTCTCTGCCCCCCCACCCCCCACCCCCCTTCAGGAGGAGAAGGGCTTTAAGTGAGGGACGGTTCTCGAAGCTTTTGCTTCTTTGTCTCCCCACCTGGAGTCACACTGGGGCTAGTTCAATGTGTGCCGCTCAGCTGTCTTCCCGATGAATTACACATTCTGGCCTCACGCGAGCTGCAAGTGTTTTCCAGGTCTGCATGTTAGCAGCGTAGCCATAAATGCCCCTATCTTTGCTATTTTTAATTGTATTTCTTTGATTTCAAGTGAAATTGGATATTTTTTCATACTTTCACTTTCTGAGTTCGATGACATGACATGACTCACACCTCATAGGCTTGTCTACGTGTTTATGTGGGGCTTTCTTAGAGCACCGAGTTTTCTTGACTTGGAAATGTTAAGTGAAAAAGACGTCCTTCTCATCTTCCAGGAGAACTGGGAGGACAAGGTGACTCCCCCAGTTCATCTTCGCGTCTTCTAGTTTCCTAAAATATTTAAAGCTTATTTATTTTCTTTAGTAATCTCTATATCCAAGTGGGGCTTGAACTCATGACCCTGAGATCAAGAGCCCTATGTTCCTCTGAATGAGCCAGCCAGGTGCCCCAAGTTTCCTGAATTTATTAGTGGAGCTCTACAGATGAAATTTTTCCAAGTTATCAGTTGTAATTTATTTTTCATCGAATTGATGTGTTCTTTGATATTTCCCAGTCTTGTCTTTTCCCCTCCCTTCTTCTTCTCTCCTATGTCAGTTGGCTTTCCCGGGATATCTCCTCTTACTTCCGTACCCCAGAGAGGTTGCGGCCTTATCCTTTTTTGTGGCATGCTATCTTTGCTCCTGGTTGCTTGCTTTAGGCTAATATCCTACAGGTTCCCTTGACTTAGTTTTACTTTGAGGTTGAGGATTGCTTGACGATGCGTTTTTACAACCACAGGCATAAAGGAGATCTCTCAGGAAGATACTGTCCCCCACTTTCCCTCTAGTGATCTCGTCTAGTTTTACTTGCAGAAGCAAGGGAATTAGATTGTCTTGTTTCTTTAGAAGCTTGAAGCCTATCACTCAGTTCATTGTCAGCCTTCTGTTCACTGTTCCGGACCTCTCTGTCCCGTCTCTGTCTCCCATGTCCTCATGGGCACTTGTGAGTGGGAGAAATGACTCATCCTAACAGCTGTACCTGCCTCGGCTCTCTGCTCTCCTTCTGTAGAAGCCCCTTTTCCGGTCCCGAGCTGTGCTGACGGGACTAGCGGATGCCGTCTGGACAGCGGAGCACGACGCCGTTCTGGAACACTTTGCCCAGGACCCTTCAGAGGTCATCCTCACCATCTACATCGACCCCTATATGGGGCTGAAGCTAGATCTGGGCATGCCTGTGCAGGTGGGTACCCCGCTCCCCCGACTCCGAGGCGGCCTGCCAGGGAGCTGAGGGTCGTGCCTATCTCAGTCATCTTGGAGTCTTACCTACTGGACCGGAGGTCTGTTGAGCCTCATGGTGTGTCAGGAACCCGGCTTGGCAGTGGGATACAGAGGAGAAATGAGGTGGGTTTTGGTTTTGGTGATCTCATGGTCTAGTGGGGAAGACGGACATGTATAGAATATTGACTGTGTTATGATGCCATGGGCAGGGCTTTATAGGAGCTTGATGGGGGCAACTGAGAGAGCCAGCAGACGGCTTGCGGGGGCTCGGCAACGGAGGTGACATTTCAGCTGGAGAGGAGAGGTAAATAGGGTTTCAGCAAGTCTGGGTAAGAGCTGTAACGGTAAAGAACACTTTATGTGCAAAGAAGAGCTTTGGGATATGATCCTAAAATGGTTGGGGGGGGGCAGTTTGTGGACAGCCTCGTATGTTAGGCTAGTGGTCCGGCCTCGCTCCGGGGAGCTAGCAAAGGGCTGCACAGACTGGGTAGATAACCGTTGACAATGTGGAAGATCCGTTAGCAAGGGATAAACCGCCAGGAGGAAGACGGTTAACGGACAGGTGTACAGTCGAACATTCGCGGTAGGCTCTGGGCAGCAGGGGTACAGGTCATTATTGTTAAATTCTCATAACTCTCCTACATGTTTGGTGTTTTTGAAATAAAATGTTGGAAAAGAGAGAGGCTTTTGCATTGTTTTTATTGGCAGCACACATACAAAAATCAAAACTATAAAGAATGCGAGTGCAGCCCAGTGCAGTGACACGACCTGTGGAATGTTCCGGATTAAACAAGAGCAAAAACAGACTGTGGCTTTTTCCTCTCCATGGGCAATCATCAGCTATAAGACGACATGGGAAAAAAGAGGAACAAAAAAAGATCCCATTCATAAAAGGAACAAAAATTTGCAAAAATGTGTAGGATTTATATGAAAGAAAGCAACTGTGTTGCAGGCCTTGTCAGAAAATCTGACTACACAGTGAGCCATATCCTGTTTCTAAGTGGGAATCTTGATTATAAAGATCATTCCATCCAAACAAATGCACCATTTTAACGCAACTCCAATCAAAGTGCCACAGTCCCCAGATCTCTTGTGTAAAGATTTTAAGATACATCCAGAAAAATGCAGGAAAAGGACAAAAGAACACGATGAAGAAGGAAAGTACTGAAGGAGAGCTGTGAATATGGAAATCTCGTATTTAACTGTAGTGATTAAAACAGAGCTGGGGAGCCCGGCAGGCTCAGTTGGTGGAACATGTGAGTCCATCTCAAGGTCATGAGTTCAAGCCCTGTGTTGGGCATGGAGCCTCCATAAAATAAAATAAAATTAATATAAGATAAAACAAAAATAAAACAGAGTTGTCCTGGGCCAGGAATATATATCATATGTACAACATTAAAGACACAAAGTATAGATGCATATATGTAAGCATTTTCTATAAAAATTCCATTTAAAAATCTGTGGGGAAGAATGGATTATTCAATGAATAGGACTGGGAGATTTGGAAAACAAAGTTTTCCATTAAAAATCTATTTAACGGGACACCTGGGTGGCTCAGTGGGTTAAGCCTCTGCCTTTGGCTCAGGTCATGATCCCAGGGTCCTGGGATCGAGCCCCACATCAGGCTCTCTGCTCAGCAGGGAGCCTGCTTCCCTCTCTCTCTCTGTGCCTGCCTCTCTGCCTACTTGTGATGTCTGTCAAATAAATTAAAAAAAAATCTTAAAAAAAAATCGATTTAGCTGGGGTGAGGGGGAAACAAGGAGATGTTGGTCAGAGGGCGTGGAATTTCTGACATCAAAACCAAAGGCAACCAGGCAAAACCAAGCAAGTGGGACCACATCAAATTAAAAAGCTTCTGCCTAGCAAGGCTTCTTCCATCCACAAAATGGAAAGGAACATAAGGCATAGGAGAAAATATGTACAAATCCTAGCTCTGGTAAGAGGTTAATATCCAAAATACATATTTAAAAAAAACCTCCTACAACTCAGTGGCAAAAAGAGCAAACAATCTGATCAAAAAATGAGCAGAAGGATTGAAGGATTGAAGGGACATTTTTTTTTTTTTTTTTAAGAAGACACAGACATGGCCAACGGGTTTTGGAGAAAGCGTTTCAGATCACTCATCAGGGAAATGCAAATAAAAATCACAGCAAGATGCCATCTCCCACCTGTTAGAATGGCTGACATCAAAAAGACAAGAGATAACGCATGTCCGAGAAGATGCGGAGAAGGGGGAACCCTGGAGTGCTGTCGGAGGTATTGTAAGCTGCTGCTGCCACTATGGAAAATGGTGTGGCTATTCCTCAAAAATTTAAAAATAGAACCACCCTATGATCCAGCAATCCATCTCTGGGTACACGACCAAAGGAAATGAAATGACTGCTTCGAGAAGTTCGTCGTGGCGCTATTTACAACAGCCAAGGCATGGAGACAGCCTGAGTGTCTGTTGATGGATGGAAGGATAAACAAAATTCTGTCCACATGCAGTGGAATAGTATTCGGCAACAAGAAGGGAAATCTTGCCATTTGTAAAAACCTGATGGAACTTGAGCCCATTATACTAGGTGACATAAGTCAGAAAGACAAATGCTGTAGGATCTCACTTATATGTGGAATCTAGGGAAAAAATAATACTGTGTTATACATGATGTTTACTGAGAGGGTGAATCTTAAGTGTTCTCACTGCACACGCACACACACGCACACACAGGAAAAGACAATGGGACCTCGTGAAATGCTGGATATATGAATTAGCTTGATTGTGGTGATCCTTTCACAATGTTTATGTATATCAAAACAAAGTTGTACCCCTTAAATATATACAGCTTCTTATTTGTCAATTCTGCCTTAATGAAGCTGAAGAAAATTTATTTGGTGTGCTGAAATATACTTAAGATCGCGGACTTCTGGGATACTTTTGGGTATCCAAAAGATCACCGTACTATTGGGATAAGACGGTCCATTGAAAGTTCCTTAAAAAATTATTACTCTTGATAAAATGGGCAAGAAGTAAAACCAGAAGAAGAAGAAGAGAAGGAGGAGGAGGAAGAGGAAGCGGAGGAAGAGGAAAGAGAAAGAGAAGGACACACCCAAGAGTAGAGAAGAAGCGTGATCTAATCTAATCAGCGTAAAAAGGGGGTAACCAATGAAAGGTCTGTGCACTGAGTTAGGGACACCGTCCTCTCCACGGAAATGGTGGACCCCCAGCAAGATGGGAACTTCAGCTGGACATTGAACAACATCTGGAAAGGGAGAAAGAGCCCAGGTATTTTTTTTTTTTTAAGATTTTATTTATTTATTTGACAGAGAGAGATCACAAGTAGATGGAGAGGCAGGCAGAGAGAGAGAGAGAGAGAGAGGGAAGCAGGCTCCCTGCTGAGCAGAGAGCCTGATGCGGGACTCGATCCCAGGACCCTGAGATCATGACCGGAGCCGAAGGCAGCGGCTTAACCCATTGAGCCACCCAAGAGCCCAAGCATTTTTAACAAAGATTTTACACTGTCTGAGATGCGCCTTAACCCCCTGTCCATCCCGTCATGTATTTCTCTTAGACTAGAGAGAAGTGAACAGGACGTAAAAGACCCAGTCCTTTCCCTTTTACTCGAGGTGGGGAGAAGGAACTGGGCTCTCAGAGCGGGACATCAAGGAGTCATCCAGCAGACGGCAGAGCAGAGCAGGACGGATTTGCGGAGCTGCTCAAGCATGAGGGCAGAAATTACATGGCAACAGGAAGCGTCTTAAATCGAGGGCAAAAACCTGGAACAAAGCAGGCAGAGAACAGGGGAGCAGAAGGAAATCCACCAGCACCAGGTTCCAGTACGACTTACTAAGGGTGTGAATTCAATTTTTCAAACACAGAGAGACGAAATGCTGCCACACGAGAGAGAGATAAAAGGGAGATTGCAGATCTTAGGAAATAAAGCCGCATGCTCGCAAACTCGTGGGATAGAAACAGCAAGGCACTGACCGGCTGTTGCTTCGAGTGTGAGTTGCCGCAGAAGGGAGGCTCGAGATAATTACAGGGCGTGGGGAAGAGAAAGCCAATGACAACATAATTAGGGAAAAGTTAACGAGATGGGGTGATCTAATACAGAGCGCCCAGGAAGGAAACAATGTAAGTTTCAAGGTAAGATACAAACGGTGTCCCAGACCCGCAGCAGGAGCTGGATCCGGGGCTTGAAAGCAGGTATTTCCTTCCGCGAAATTTGTTTTGCGACGTGTTATGCCAACACACATCTCAGGCAAGCGCTAAACTCCAAGGAAATTAATTCTTTAGGAACATCACCAACGCGGCCTTCCTGCCAAGAATATTCAACTTGCATCGAATAATGAGGGAACAATCAGAGGAATCCAAATCGAGGCACATTTTGGAAAACAACCAGCCTGGACCGTTGGAAAGATCAATACCACAGAGGAAAGACAAAGGCTCGGGGACTGCAGAATTCGAGGGGACTGAGGACAGATGACCACGTGCGATCCTGGGTGGGGTCCGGGGTGGCAGAGAACAGCTGTAGCCGACGTTATCTGGACCGCTGGGAGAGCTGAGTATGTCTGGTGTATCGTGTAAGGCATTATAGGAATTTTAATTTTCTGAGTGTGGTAATGACAGTGTGGGGTATATGGGAGAAGATCCTCATTTCGGGGGGCCGTGTGCTGGCATATTTAAGGGTGCAGTGTGGCACGACATCTCACTCTCTAATAGCTCGCTGGGGAGAGGGAGAGAGTAAAAGTCGCCCTGGAGCACACGTGGGGCAAAACGTGAACAGTTGGTGCATCCAGATGACGGGAATGTTGTTCACTACACTTTTCTTGCAATTTTTCTGTGCGTTGGAATTATTTTCAAAATAAAAATTGGGGAAAGAATTATTTAGCCCTCTAGTCAAAAATGCAAATGGTCTACCGAGAGGAGGCTGGTGGCAGACTTCTCCGACCTCCCGGAGAACAGCCTCTCAGAGTTCTCCAGGAGGGGCAATGGGCCCCCGATGTTTTCATTCCCAGCCAGGATGGTCAAATACGAGGGCAACAAGTGTGTCGTCCTTTTCAACCTTGAAAGAACCCTGCCGCATAAAACAGAAATGAAGTAATCAGTGAAAATCTAGTCCCTTCAGCCACCAACCAAATGGGGGTGGGGGGAGGGGGGGCTGCCTGGCTCCGTTGGAAGATTGCGCAACTCTTTATACCAAGGTTGTGAGTTCGAGCCCCATGTTGGGTAGAGAGACGACTTAAAAATAGAATCTTAAAAAAAAAAAATGAACCAAATAAAGAACACAGGAATAGAGAATCTCCGAGCATTCAATTCATTTAAGTAAACACCAGTACTAAATGACCACGGGCATTGCTGTTATGCTGTGGCATGCAAATGCCGCCGCTGGAGGGGGTAAATATAACAGAATAACACACGCAGCGCAGGCCCAGGCAGCCCCGGGGTGAGGTGCTGGTGTCCTCGTTTCTCAAAGCAGCCAGTCACTAGGACCTCACATTGAGGGGCAGTGGAAAATGAACCTCAAAAATTCTTAAAGGTTTTTATTTATTTATTTAGAGTGTGCGAGTAGGGGGAGGGGCAGAGGGGAAGAAGCAGATTCTGGGCGGAGTGCAGACCCCACTCCCACTATGGGGCTCCATCTCATGACCTTGAGCTTGTGACCTGAGCTGTAACCAAGGGTTGGATGCTCAACCAACTGAGCCATGCAGGTGCCTTGAACCTCAATAGTTTTAGTAGTCTCATATGACTTTAGAAAGAGGTTCTTTTTTTTTTTTTTTTTTAAAGATTTTATTTATTTATTTGACAGACAGAGATCACAAGTAGACAGAGAGGCAGGCAGAGAGAGAGAGAGGAGGAAGCAGGCTCCCTGCTGAGAAGAGAGCCCGATGCGGGACTCGATCCCAAGACCCTGAGATCATGATCTGAGCTGAAGGCAGCAGCTTAACCCACTGAGGCACCCAGGCGCCCTAGAAAGAGGTTTTTCTCTCTCGCTGGTGAAGAAACACTTACCGAAGCTCGGTGATGCCTGTGTTTTATTCACACTGGAGTCTTTATTCTATTAAATCCAAGTAGGGACGCCTGGGTGGTTCAGTCGGTGGAGTATCTGCCTTTGACTCAGGATCCTGGGATCCCCACTCAACAGGGAGTCTACAGCTCCCTCTGCTTTTGCCTGCTGCTCCCCCTACTCGTGGACGCTCTCTTGCTGTCAAATAAAGAAATACAATCTTAAAAAGAAAAGAAAAAAATAAACCCAAGTAAAATTAAATTTAATATATTTTTAAAAAAGGTTTTATTTATTTGAGAGAGAGAGAGAGAGTGAGAGAGAGAGCATAAGAGGTGAGAAGGTCAGAGGGAGAATCAGACTCCCCATGGAGCTGGGAGCCTGATGTGGGACTCGATCCTGGGACTCTGGGATCATGACCGGAGCTGAAGGCAGCTGCTTAACCAACTAAGCCGCCCAGGCACCCTAAATCTAATACTTTTATTTATTTATTTTTTAAAAAAAGATTCTATTTATTTATCTGACACACACACAGAGATCATAAGCAGGCAGAAAGGCAGGTAGAGATAGAGAGGAAGAAGCAGGCTCCCTGTTGAGCACAGAGCCCGATGCAGGGCTTGATCCCTGGACCCTGAGATCATGACCTGAGCTGAAGGCAAAGGCTTAACCCACTGAGCCACCCAGGTGTCCCTAAATCTAATACTTTTAATAAAGAATACCACGATCCTATTCTGCAATGACCTTTAATTTGTTCTGTATGTGTCGGTCTGTCGAAAGATGTCTAGAATAACATTTTATGTAAAGCGAACAGCATGGTGTCCGGGTGGTGGAATTTTAGATGACAGTTTAGCTGTAATCCTCTTCTGTATTTCAGTTATTTATAATACATGTACGTCATTTTTTAAATGACAAGGCTTCACTTTTGTTTAGTTTATTTTTATTTTTAAAGATTTTGTTTATTTGACAGAGAGACACAACAAGAGAGGGAACACAAGCAGCGGGAGTGGGAGAGGGAGAAGCAGGCTTCTGGCTGAAGCAGAGAGCCTGATGTGGGGCTCGATCCCAGCACTTTGGGATCATGACCTGAGTTGAAGGCAGACACCTAAAAACTGAGCCACCCAGGCGCCCCTAAACACTAAGACTTTAAAGGTTTTATTTTTGAGTACTCTCTACACCCAGCGTGGGGCTCGAACTCATGACCCCGAGACCAAGACTTGCCTGCTCTTCTCACTGAGCTTGCCAGGCACCCCAAGAGTCTGTTTCTTGGTTTCTCTCTCACATTTTTTTCCGTTTCCTCATTTGTTTTGTTTCTTAAATACCATCCATGAGTAAAATCATATGGCATTACATATGTATATCATTTTAACAGAAATAATGGTGTTAAGCTTAAAAAAAAAAAAAAACCTCGAATGCCAAAATTTAACTCTGGGTAGTGGGAAGATGGGTGATTATTAAATTTCTTCTTTGTACTTTATTTTCATTATTAAAAATCACACAAATTACAAAGAATTGGTACAAAAGCAGGCACACACGAGAAGTGAATCCGATCTTCAGGAGGAATCTTTTCTAGGCATGTAAAAGTCAGGAACTTTAAGGGGATAACAGGAAGGTCACACCGTTTCTGAATGTGAACACCGGCACCAGCCACACAGAGTCACCAGAAACCAGACTGTGGGGTGAATGAGACATTGGGTGGCAGGGGTGTGCCACCGAAATGGGAGACCTTGGACAGCTGCCTCTGACCTCCTTTCTTTCTCGTTCCTGCCCTTCCTATGGCTAAAAGGGCTTCCTCCATTCCATCCTTTTCCTTCCCTCCAACCCGCCCAACATTCACTGAGCATCTAACACATCCCAGTCAACCATGCGAGGTCCTGGAGTCAAGCAGGGCAGAGCACACAGTCCCTACCTTCAAGGCGCGCTCTCTGCATTTCCTCCCCGCTGGTCTGGGTATGGACTCCGCTGTGTCCCCGAAAGAAACAGGAAGCCCCTCACGCTCCATTTAGCGAAGATCAGGATAGGCTAAGGGGATGGGACGAAGTACTCAGCCAGGCATTCCTGACGGGCACCCCAGATTCCGCTGGGTGCCATGTGGGGGCTGGAGACCGATCTCCCGTCTACTGTCTTCCGCGCAGACCCAGAACCAGATTGTCTACTTCATTCGCTGCGCACCGGTTCCCATCACCCCAGAGAACTTTGAGGCAACTGTGCAGTTTGGGACCGTGCGGGGCTCCTACATCCCAGCCCTGCTGCGGCTGCTCAGTGGGGTCTTTGCCCCCCAGATCTTTACAAACACGACCTGGCCTGAGAGCATCCGGAATCATTTTGCTTCTCATCTGCACAGATTCTTGGCCTGCCTGACAGGTGAGCAGAAAACTTCAAGGGCCTCGTTTCTCTCCGATGTCACGCCGACAGGAGGGCAAAGGAGGTGGGTGGGAGCTTCGTCCCGGGGACCCGTGCACTGTGGCGCAGAGAAGGCGCCGTATGTGCTTGTTGAATGAGTGGCTCAGGGAGCAGAACTTGCCTTCCAGCACAGATGCAGTTTTCTGCTGTAGAAAGTGGGCTAGACCTGCCCAAAAGTAGAGTTGGATATTTCCAAGAGTACATGTGGGGTAAGGGGAGATGCAGGTGGGGGGGGGGGGTTCTTGGGGAGAGGGCGTGTGTCACACCAGAGAATGTGGAGGACATGGTACAGCTCTTTGACCTTATTTTGCAATCATCTCTTATTTTACCTCAGTGAGGGTTCCCTCTTGCCTTCTGTCATTTTCCCTCTTGATAGCCAACCCCCGCCCCCCACCCCTGCCCCGAAAAATGCTGAGTCATCGTTTCTTTTGGCGGGTCTCCTGAAATCCACCTTCCTAGCGGGCTCCAGTTGGTGAGCTGTGATCGCGGCTGGGGTGGCATGAACTTACCCCCTCTGTGAACTTCCGCGGTCCTGTCCTGTCCTTAGATACTCGGTACAAACTGGAGGGGCACACCGTGCTCTATATTCCTGCGGAGGCCATGAACGTGGCGCCCGAGGTGGTGGTGAAGGACAAGGAGCTGGTACAGCGGCTGGAGAGTGAGTGGCCGGCAGTGCCAGCGTGTCGCGGGTGCTCGGGGAGAGGAGAGGGCCTGATGCAGAGAAAGGGGCTGGGTTAGGAGAGCTGGTCGTCAGTTGGTGGCAGAGGGAAGGACACGACTGGGGAGCAGCACAGAGAAGTGCAAGGGGCTTTGCGTTCTCCCCCCGCAGCCTCCATGATCCACTGGACCCGGCAGATAAAGGAGGTGCTCAATGCCCAGGAGTCTGTGGAGACAGGAGAAAATTTAGGTCCGTTGGAGGAGATTGAGTTCTGGCGCAACCGGTGCATGGACCTGTCCGGCATCAGTAAGCAGCTGGTGAAGGATGGCGTGAAGCACATTGAGTCCATCCTGCGTCTTGCCAAGTCCTCCTACCTGGCGCCCTTTATGAAGCTGGCCCAGCAGATCCAGGTGCGTGAGCAGGCCCAAGGACAGAGGCTTAGCACCGTGGGGATAGTGGTGGAGACGGCTGTTAGTTGGGTGCAAGCAGAGGGAGCCAGTGGAGTCCTCCATGGTAGAGGCGGGCCCCCAGTGTTTGGACCTGCACTTGGGGAGGGTACAAACGTGGTGGGATGCGGGGTCTCAGGGAGCTCACGGGGTAGGTAGGGAGACTCCAGCCCGCACGGAGCATCCTCCGTGAGCCCATGCCGTACAGTCTGGCTCAGAAAACCAGGCTTGCACAAAGCAGGACCCCCAGATGGCACGGGGTCAAAGGGGAACCCATAGTGGTCAGCCAAGAGAACTGTAAGATAAATACACAAAACACAGATTCGAGGGGTGCCTGGGGGGCTCAGTCGGTTGGGTGTCTGTCTTCGACTCGCCACATGGTCCTGGGGTCCTGGGATCGAACCCCATATCGGGCTCGCTGCTTGGCGGACAGCCTGCTTCTCCCTCTCCCTCTGCTGCTCCCCTGCTTCTGCTTTCTCTCTCTCTCTGTCAAATAAATAGATGGAATCTTAAAACAAAAAAGAATGGACTGGCACATCATCATATAAAATATCAACAAAAAAATAAATTCAGTCAAGTACGACAAGCTGATTAGTGCTGGGGACAGCAGCAGGCAGGGTGCTCTGCAGAATGCGGGTGGGGAGGGATGGAGTGCTTCCCTCCCCAGCGGGATGTGGCGCTCGGCCGGGGTGGGGGGGTAAGGGAGCTGAGCCACAGTAGGTAGAGAAGTCTGGAAGCCTGGTGGAGAACAGGGTGGTGAAGGGGGCTGGGTGAAACGGGGTGAGTGGGGGTGCTGGTGAGTACAGACCTCGGGTGGGGTTCTGACACCGGCTGGGGAACCGGAGGAGTGGACACAAAGCTCAAGCTAATGGGGTCTAACAGGGGGACAGGCTCACTGTGAGGAGTCACAGGGGCATCATGGTGGCAACTAGCTCTCGAGTGAGGGCGGACAGCTGGGCGCCCAGGTCTGGCGGCCCCGCAGAGCTGAGACGCTCGCTCCTAGGTTTCGAGAGAGGCCGCTCAGGGCGGGTACCCACCTCTCCCCATGGGTTAGGGGTGCTTGCTTTGAACCGGTTCTTGCCCACGTCCAAGTCTGCTCTCCCTGTCCTTCCTCACTGCCAGGATGGTTCCCGGCAAGCGCAGTCGAACTTGACATTTTTGTCGATCCTGAAGGAGCCCTACCAGGAGTTGGCCTACATGCGGCCCAGGGACATCTGCAGTAAACTCCCCAAGCTCATCAATCTCATCCGCATCATCTGGGTCAACTCTCCGCACTACAACACACGGGAGAGGCTGACCTCCCTCTTCCGGAAGGTGTGTGTGTGCAGGGCGGGGGGTGCAGGGGGCACGAGCGAGCGGATTAGCTGAAGACCCGGGAGTTCATGCAGTGAGTTCACGCCCGCAGTAGGAAGTGTGCGGTGAAAGGGGTGAGGAGGGCTCAGGGGTCAGACAGAGACCATGGGCTTCTGCCTGCTTCTCCCACCCTAGCGTGCTCCAGGTTGGGGCCTGGGCTGGACAGCTTGCTTCGGGATGGGGTAGCCAAGGCGGGAAGACGGCCTTTGAGAAGGAGGGAAGCACGGCGCGGGAGGCGGGGGGGATGGACCCCAGGCTGAGTGCTCGCTGGGAAGTGAGCTGGGCTGAGTTGGGGGGTGCACGTAGAGCCCCAGCCCCGCCCCCCCCCCCACGCCTGCTGGATATCAGGCGCGCAATTAAGCCTGGGAGGCTGACACCCGAGGCGTGAGGCCCGTGGGGAGACTCGGACTGCGAGCAGGGGCTGTCCGTCCCTCCTGCAGATGAGCAATGAGATCATTCGCTTGTGCTGCCACGCCATCTCTCTGGACCGAATCTTCGAGGGCTACGTCACTTCCAGCAGGGAGGACTTGCAGGGCTGTATCACCTGCTGTCAGGCCTGGAAAGATCACTACCTGCAGGCCGTGCAGATGCATACCCAGTGAGACATGGTCCCCGCCCGCCCCGGCCTCGTCTCTAACCCCCACGGTTCCTCCCCAGGCTGGAGTGGCCCCTCTCCCTTGCACTTTTCAAAAGCCTACGGATTCCGCTTCCCTAGACCTGGTCCCCAGTTCCTCTCTGGGTATAGCTGTCCTAGCTCCCGGCCCTCCGTTCTGCTGCTTCTCGTAACCGTCCTCCCCGAAATTCCATCACGTGCAAACCTTCTTCCTGAACGGAGATGCTTGTCTGCTCATCTTGCCTTTTTTCCCCAGTTCCGCAGGAGGGCTGCATCTCGGCGTCCCCCTCCCTAGACTCCTGGTTCTAGTTTTGCATAGGGAGGCTGGTCCCTGGCGTCCCTCCGCCTGCATTTGGTCTGTTTTTCTGCGAACGCAGGTTCTCTAGCCGGGGCTGGGTGCTGGATCAGACCAGCATATTCGCCCAGGTGGACGCCTTTGTGCAACGCTGCAAGGACCTCACTGAGGTGGGCAGACCTGGGGGAGGCAGAGCAGAGTCCCAGGGGGCTCTGGACCCTGCTGGGGAGGGGGGTTGGGCGGGAGGGGCGCGGTCCCCGCAGGCTCTTTCCCGGGACTGTGTAGACTGTTGCCTGTCTCAGGGCCCTGGTATCTTGCCATTCATTTGTTGGCCAAAGCTCCTCCCGCAGCTCCTTGCTCCTGGTGGTCCTCCCTGGTGTTGTATTTATTTATTTTTAAAAAGATTTTATTTATTTATTTGACAGACAGAGATCACAAGTAGGCAGGGCAGCAGGCAGAGAGAAAGGGAAGCAGGCTCCCTGTTGAGCAGAGAGCCCAATGCGGGCGGGACTCGATCCCAGGACTCTGAGATCATGACCTGAGCCGAAGGCACAGGCTTACTCAATGAGCCACCCAGGTGCCCCATCCCTGGTGTTTTCGACACTCCAAGCCGGCCGGAGTGCCCAGGCCTGACAAGGTCAGAAGAGGGAGCAGCGTCCCCCTCACGCGGGCCTCATTTCAGGTGTGCGACTGCCAGTACCACTTCGCCCGCTGGGAGGACGGCCAGCAGGCTCCGCTCCCCTGTTTCTTCGGGGCCCAGGGGCCCCAGATCACGCGGAACTTGCTGGAGATTGAGGACATCTTTCACAAGTATCTCAATATGCTGCGGGCTGTCCGCGGGGGCATCCTGGACGTGAAGAACACGTCCTGGCATGAGGACTACAACAGGTGGGGGGGCCCGGGCTGCTGGGCGGGGTGCAGGGAGGGAGGCGGGGGGCAAGGGCCGAGCAGCGCGTGCGGGTGGCAAAGCCGGACAGGAAGGAGCCGCTGCTCAGACGCAGGGTCCGGGCTGAAGTCCCCCTGGGCCGCGTGCTGCTAGGTGGCTCCGGCAGCCCATCCCTCCGTCAGGCCCGTCGCCTCATCTAACAAAGCCAGCGATGGAACCCGTGGCACTGTGTCATTCTGGGGCGCAGACGATGAACGCACCTAACGCTCCGTGTGCCTGGCATGGGTTGGGGGGGGTTGCCCTCGGGGGGCGCTGGGGATTCTTATTTGGGGACAGAGGGCACTGGTTGTCCTCTGAGCCCGCAGCGGTGCTGCCCGTCGGTCCCCACACTCCTCTGCCGGTGTAGGTTTCGTAATGGAGTCAAGGACCTGGAGGTGATGACTCAGAACCTGATCACCTCTGCCTTTGAGTTAGTCCGGGATGTGGAGCATGGAGTGCTGCTGCTGGACACCTTCCACAGGCTGGCCACGCGGGAGGTGCCACTGCCCTCCTGGCCCCGCCCCCTCCCACACCCCCTGTGCGCCCTTCAGTCCCAGCCCCCTGCGTGCCCTTCCCCACGTCTTCTGCTCCCCACGTGTCCCTGTCCTGATGGCTAGGGACCGGCCTGGGGAGGAGGTGGGACCCTCAGGCCCCGTGGTCAGGCTCCTCCCCTTCCTCAGGCCATCAAGCGCACTTACGACAAGAAGGCGGTGGATCTCTACATGCTGTTCAACAGCGAGCTGGCCCTGGTGAACAGGGAGCTGAGCAAGAAGTGGCTGTACCTGGAGCCCTACAGGGCCCAGTACTCGGGGCAGGCATACTGGATGCGGATCCTACGGCATCGCATCGACAGGGTCATGAACGTGAGCGCTCGGGGAGCCCGTGGAGGTTGTGCACTGTGCCACAGGCCCGCAGGGGTGGGGCGTGGGGGGACCCCCCCGGAGTTTCCCCAAGAGTCTTCCTGAGGGGCCGGGGGAGGGGAGCACCAGTGCCGGGGAGAGGGGGCCACTGCTTCCGAGGCTCATGATGGCAGGTGTGGTTGGCAGACTCGGGTCCTTGCAAGCATTGGCCATCGAGGTGGGGAGGAGGAGTCGGGTCGGCCTCCAGGAAACTGGGCCACCAAGAGGAGTACGTACAAGCCCATGATCCAGAGAGCTGGACAGGCCCCGCGAGGGCCTTGTCCTGCTACAAGAACCGCACAAGGAAACAGGAGAAAATGCCCCTGAAAGGCCTTTTGGGGAATGTAGTTCGCAGGCTACCGAGGGGCCTGGTGTTGTGTAATTGGTTTTGGGTGAGAATAAGGGGTCTTCCCAGTGTCTGAGCTTGGACCGTGGTGACCAAGGGCTCATACTGGATTTCAGCCTCGTCCCTCTCCAACCCTCACATCCTGTAACATCCTTTCTTTGCCAACTTTTGCTGAGCTGAACCTCTGCTTCCTTTCATGCTGTGACTCTGTCTCTCTCGTGCCCCAGTGTCCTCTCACACTGCTGTGTGGCCCCGCGACCCCCCCCCCCCCGAGTGGTCAGAGCGGGCCTCCCTGGCGAGCCGCAGGCCTGGTGGGTGCGTGGTGTGGGAGACCGGACAGCGAGGGACGGTGGCTCGTGGGCTCCGGCCACCTATTGTCCCTCCCCTCAGTGTCTTTCCAGTGCCCACTTCCTGCCTCACATCGGAAGTGGAGAGGAGAGTGCGCACACTTACCAGCAGATGGTTCAGGCCATCGACGAGCTGGTCCGGAAAACCTTCCAAGACTGGACGCTAACGCTGGACAAGGACTGCATCCGGCGGCTGGACACGCCGCTGTTACGAGTCAGCCAGGAGAAGCCGGGCATGCTGGATGTCAACTTTGACAAGTATGAGACCCAGTGGGACTCCTTGCCCCGTTGAGCGTGTCCCCCGCTCATCCCAGAGCACAACTGCTGTCTCTTGGTTCCACGTGCCTGCCATTCTGGTTTCCAACTCTCGTGGGCCGCAGCAGAACACCACTGCCACTGACCTCTGATTCCTCCGCCCTTGGTTCTCCAAAGTAACCCATCCCAGGGACCCACCAGCCCCGTGATGTAGGTGTGCGGCCACTAGATGGCCTCGGCGGCCCAGCTAAGTCACCCTGGCCACAGGCGAGGACCCCGCAGGGTTGGCGGGTTATGCTGTCTCCCACAGCTTTCCAGGTAGGACATTTTCAGGTTCCAGTCCCTTACTGCGTGACTAATTCCCGTATTTGCACCGGGAGGGCCTTCCCTACGCTGGGACCCGAGGTAGGCGCTGGGACTGTGTGGATGGCAGAGCCCTGGCCCTCGGCCGTGCTTCCGCGAGCTGTGAGAAGCAGAAGAGAAAACGAAGGAAGGCGCTCTGTAAGACATCTGTCTACAGAGATTGCACGCCGTCTGGTGACAGTTTTTCCTAATTGGAAGGAAATCACTTTCCACTTGATTGCTTTTGGCTCTCCGTCGTCATCAGCCGGGCCCTGGAAGACGAGCTGCCTCCTGGGCTCCCGGGCTTGTCGTGTTGGCTTTGACTCTTAGGCCTTCTTGATCTGCTGGGCCCGGGAAGGAGGGGCTTTACTAGAAAAGGCCTGGGGGGAAATGGAGGCCAGGGGACAGGGGGCGCCAGGGCGGGAGGACACGTCATGGTTGGGGGACCGGGATGCGGGAGCAGTGCCGCGTGTCAGGGGAGGCGGAGGCCTTTGTGAGAAAGACAGAGACGTTGGAGGCGGAGATCCATCCTTGGCCGGGCCGCGTGTTAGAGAGCAGCCCTGACAAGGCCCGTGTGTTCTGGAGGGATGACCAAGGTGCAGCCTATCCCAATGGCTCCATAAGTCAACACTCTGAGTTTGAGGGGACAGAAGACGAGGCCGGTATTACCCTCGCTGGGACATTGTGCAAGACACACTGTCCCACGGAGCAGGGTGCTCCCCAAGGTGCTGTGCTTGGAGTGACCCCAGGACAGACAGACGGATGGACGCACTTGTAGTGACACTGACATGAATGTGCACAGCCCAGAAGCTGCCTTGTTCCTCTGGAATCAGAGGGTTGTATCCCAGCGACAGAATGGTTAGCACTATTGGTCTGCATTTACATCTTAAGTTGAGAGGAGACAGGGGTCCAGCAAGAGGCGAAGCATGTCAGCCTCAGTGTCAGCCGCCGGCGGGCTGAGAGGTGGCCTGGGGCGGCCGTGCCTCCTCCCAGTCCTTGGGGCTGTCTGAACCCTGGGGTCCTCAGGCCTCACCGCGTGACCTCGGGCTGCTGTGGAATTCCTCTAAGCCCAGTTTCCTTATCCTTATCCTTTTTTATCAAAAGATCCTTCTCTGAGCTTGTCACGAGGCACGATAGCATGTGTGGAAGTCCTCACGCAGCCCCAACAGTCCACAAACCTGATTTCCCTCCAAAGGAATTGCCTCGAAAAGCTGTGGGAACACAAGAACGTTTCCAGCAGATTTAGCAAGGTGATAGGGTCGCTCTGTAAATGCTCTGCGTCATCTTTTTTTTTTAAATTTTAAAAAGATTTTATTTATTTATTTGACAGATAGAGATCACAAGTAGGCAGGGCAGCAGGCAGAGAGAGAGGAGGAAGCAGGCTCCCTGCTGAGCAGAGAGGACCCTGGGATCATGACCTGAGCCGAAGGCAGAGGCTTTAACCCACTGAGCCACCCAGGCACCCCTGTATCATCATTAAAAAAAATAATAATGGTAATTTTTACAACAGTTTAACCTTTAACAAAGGGTGATCTAAGGCCCATGTTACAGAACTCTGAAGTTACACCAGGGTAGAGAGGGGACAGTCGGGCTCCCCGGCTGTGACTCAGTTTCTCTCCAAGGAGTCTGTGTCACTAGTTTCTTGGGGAACCTAGTCCAGCGACAGGCGTGGATAGCTACAGAAATAGCATGCCACGTACACTGTGCATCCAAAGTGTTTTCACAATGATTAATTTCCCATCATACAAGTATGGGCGGTTTTAGAAAACTTGCAAAACACAGGAAAGAGAAGAAAGTCTCCCCAACGAGGGACGCCTGGGTGGCTCAGTTGGTTAAGCAGCTTCATACATTTTTTTGTCTTTGATTTAAAAAAAAAACAAAACAAAAAAAGCCTTTGCTGGGTATTTTAAAATTTAAATTAAAAATAGTGCCTGCTCACTGTAAAAAAAAAAAAAAAAAAAGGACGTGGACGTATACACAGGAAACAGTGAAACTCCAGCACCCGTCCCGCTCCCTGGAGGTCCTGTGGCTTGCAGAGAACCCAGACTACCTGCCATGCACAGGATGGGAGCACGCTGTAACCCCGACTGTCGCAACTGGCTTTTTTCACAGTCACCAGGACGCGCGTGTGGAGGAGGGGCGGGCCCCCTTCTGTGCAGGCAGAAGGAAGGCCGTGGTGGCTTCCGTGGTGTCTGCTGTGCTGTGGTTTGTGCTGTGGCTCAGTCCACTCCAAACCGATGGACTTATAAGGGTTGCACATGTCTGCACGGCTCCTAAGTATTCTGTCCCGGAGGATGTCCAGCGCGGGCTGCTTTGACCTTGTGCCCCCTCCCTGCATTGTGGCGCGTTTGCCTGACGTTGGGGCAGGATGCCCGTGGAGCTTTAAGAGGCGTAGGAGACTTTTCCCATCAAGGAGCACGTGAAATAACTTGACACACCGGTTGCATAATCTTTACAGCACAGCCTAACAAGGCAGCTCTGGGCCAAATATTTATGGCCCGGGTTTAAGCGAAACCCAAATAATGGCCAGACGCTTGTTGCAAGGGAGTGTTTCTGTCCCTCCGGGGTTGTTTACTAGAAGGATCTGCTGTAAGCTTCTTTACATTTTTGTGGTTTCAAGATAAGGCTGCCTCTGCCCAGTAAATTCTGTATGGGGAAGGGAAAAACAAAACAAAACAAAACAAAAAACCCAACCCATGATCCCAGGGCAGGACTCTGCCAAGCCTGGGCTCATCCCTCCCGTAGAGAGAAATCCAAGAGCGTCCTGTGTACAAAGTGCTACCGGGGAGGTGCTGATGGCTTTATCAGCTGACTCTTCTGTGCTGGGCTCAGGGGTCTTGATAACATCTCGAAATATGCTTGCTTTTCAAGTGTCCTGAGTGTTCTCCGAATTACCCGACTCCCCCTGAGTTTGGAGCCTTCTGGGCCCTGAGAGAGTCTGTTTTATCTCACAAGGGGCTTTCTTATCCCACCTTCTATCCCAAACATTGGGGCTCTGAAGTCCCAATGGGTCTTTACCACGTTCCATGGCCAGACCGGCTTCACCGACTGCCTGTAGGGCAAATGTGTTCCAGATGTCATCTCTTCCCTGGCCGAGGACAGCCGTGTGGTCCCTGTGTCCCACACCACCTTGTGCTACCATGCGTCCCCCGCCCCCAGCAGGAGAGGGGACATGGGGACGGACGCCTGTCGGTCTTCTGTCTGTAGGGCCTGCACTCCCTCCTTGTCGCCCACCCATATAGGGGCTCTCTCTGTGGGGTCAGTTCATTCCAGACTGTCCTCCTAAACTCCGTGGGCTTCCCTTTCCTGCCTCTGTGGCCCAACCACGGCTCTGAGGATCAATGAGGAAACACCTTACAAAATAGTTTCCCAGGCTGATTTGTATTTTTTTTAAAGATTATTTATTTATTTATTTGACAGAGAGAGATGACAAGCAGGCAGAGAGGCAGGCAGAAAGAGAGGAGGAAGCAGGCTCCCTGCTGAGCAGAGAGCCCAATGCGGGGCTCGATCCCAGGACCCCGAGGTCATGACCTGAGTCGAAGGCAGCGGCTTAACCCACTGAGCCACCCAGGCGCCCCTGATTTGGTTTTTTTTAAAGGAAACTTTATTTGTTGGGGCGCCTGGGTGGCTCGTGCGCCCGGCTCTTGACTTTAGCTCGGGTCATGATCTCAGTGATGCAAGATCAAGTCCCGAGTCGGGTCCCGCGCTCAGCAGAATCCACTGCTCTACCTCTGCTTCTGCCTGTGCCCGTGCTCGCTTGCTCCCTCCCTCTCTCAAATAAATAAGTCTTTAAAATAAGAGTTTTCATCTGTCAGTAAAATAAAATGTGCATTCAGGACATTAATTGACACACTTCTGGCCCCATAAGAGCCACAACCCTGTGGAAAGAGTTCCTCACAGGATGTTTGAGTTCAGCTCAACATCAAGACGGTGTCATCCAAGTCCATCTTGTCGGCCAACACGTTAAAATCTGATGACAGGCCTTCAGTTACTTTGCAGATCTGTCCAAAATGACCAAATGAAGAGACATTTGAGTGGGGTGCTGGGGAGCACACTTGCCCACGTGGGCTGGCCCTGGTGCTGGTCAGGGAGACTGGTTCGGGGCCTCTAGTCTGAAGAAATGCTCAGACCCTACTCTCCGGCAGGTATAGCTCTCACACCAGGTTTGGGGTTAAGTCCATATCTAGGTTAACGTGACCTTGTTAGTCTCGTTTGCAGCTGGACGGAGGGATTTCCTGGTGATGCTTTTTTCCTTGGCTTGTCTGATGTTTGCTGTTTTCAGGACCGATAATCTCCTTGTTATTTTTGTTAGCACAGTTTGCTGACGTTAATTCTCCCAGACCCATCATGTTTGTCCTCACTCTCTGACTGGCTTCCTGTTTTTCTTAGAGCTATCCCCTGCTCGAACTCCCTTTCCTCCTGAGTCAGTAGGACTGCTTGGTTTCAAGGCCTGCTATGAAGGAGTCAGCCTGGAACTGTCCCCTGCACCTGGAGCTTCCTTTGTCTTCCTCTTTCTTGGGTTAGGCCCTCATTTTGGTGGAGTGTATTTCTCAGTAGCTTTCCCAGAAATGGTACGTGGCAGGGAAATCTTTTGAGTTCTCATGTGATTGGCCATTGTTGTCTTCTGCCCTCCCCTTGTTGGACATTTGACTGGATTTGGAATCCTAGGGTGAAAGTAATTTTCCCTGGCTTTGGCCTTTCTCTCTCTTTGGAGATATCCTTCCACGTCTGGTAATGCACTGTTCACTCACGTGTGAGAGAGGCCTGTTCACTTGAAAATAATCTCCCTCACTGGGATTTTCCTCTCCAGGGAAGGTGAAGTTATGACCCTTTGCAACACCTCAAATGTGAGATCATTTCTTCTTCTGTTATTTCAGCCGTTGCCTGTAGATCAGACACAGAATGTTCTGGAATTTTCTTCTCATTGTGCTTCCAAGTAGCATTTCAGTAATATTCAGAACACGGACTTTCGTGAGAACACCTCCAGATTGTGGGGGCTTTGGGCTGTGATAAAAAAGTACACTTTCCTTTAAAAAAAATAAAAGAAAAGAAGAAAAAAAGACAAAAGAAAAAGAACAATAAAAAAACACACCGATTTTACAAATCATCTGATTTTTTAAATTAAGCCTTTAAAAAAATATTGAAAATATTCTATATTTTCTTCTGGCATTTCATGATTTTATTCGTTACGTATAGATGTCTGATCTATTTGAAACTTAGTTTGATGTAGGGAGAGAGCTGCACATGCGGCTGGGTTGTGTGTTTTAATCCCAGATGGCTAGCCCGCTGACCCGATCTCATTTATATAACATAACAAATTCCCACGGAGAGTTGTGTCTATTTTGGGATTCGCTTTTCTGCGCTGGTATGTCTGTCTGTTCATGTGAAGGAACCAAACTGCTTCAATTATTGACCTCATTCCTCTCCCTTTGCCGAGGTTTGGGAGGATATTTTTAATATTTATTTCCCATAAGAACTTTGGAATCAATCTGTTTAGTGCCCAAAATAGTTCTGTTCCTATTTTTATGGGAATAAGGATTGGGTTAAATTTATAGGTTAACTGAAGAAGAATGAACATCTTTAAGGTTTGAGTCTTTCTACCCAAAAATAACACTTTTTCTTTCAATGTATTTAAATCCGTATAAAATGTCTATAAGTCATTTTTTCCATATACATTGACCAATGAGCAAGAGATGTCATTATATATATATATATATATATATATATATATATATTTATATATATATAAACACATCTATAAATTTGCATGCAAATGTTATACATAAACATCACTTGTTAATTGGTTAATTTGGGTATATTATTTTTATGGTTTTAATGGTCATGGATCTCTTTTCCTCCCTAAGAATGTTTAACTGGTTACTGGTTTTTATATTGGAAACTAGTTCTGCGTTCTGGCCTTGCTTGAGAGATCAGACGCCACAGTGGGCACGCTCCCACACATGGTGGCAATTCCCCGGTCCTTCGCTCTTTGGGACAGGTGGAAAGAGCCGCTCATTCTCTATCAACTTTAGGCCAATATCCAGTTGCCATTTCGCATCGCACTAGGGTCACAGGTTCCTTGAAGAAAGCGGAGTTTCCAAACTTGGCTTTACCTCTAAAAGTCCAAGGAGGTGGTAGTGGGACACTAGGTTCAGAAGCACACAAGCCTCACAATGCAAGGCAGAGAAGAGGGGAACTATGGAGCGCGTCCCGGGCAGGCAGGGCAGGGAGCTTTCCAGGGTGAGAGGATGGAAGGTCAGGCCTGAGGAGGCCTGTAGGGCTTGGGGACAAGGTGTCCTGGGGAGACTTGACAAGGGCAGTTGTGGAGGTGAAGGGGGCAGCTCTCAGGTGACAGAGGAGTTTGTGATGACAGCTCTGCATGGAAGGTACGTGGTCGATGGGAGTGCGGGGCACAGGGCCCAGGGGTCAAGGAGTCCTGGGGGGTTGGGTTTAGTTTGTTTTTTTCAAGATGGTAGAACCTTGGCCTTCCTTGACTGTTAATGGGAGGAACTGCAGGCTGAGAACAGCTGGAGGGGCTACCATCTTCCGTTGTCAGGACACGGAGCCCTGGAGGAGGCCTTGGCCTTGGGTCGAGGGAGGGCCTCTTCTGTCCTAAATGGCAGAAGCTTTGGGTGGGACTCAAGTCCCCAGCCTTCTGGGTTTGACAGTAAGAAGTACGTGGAGTCTCCCTGGGGTGTAGGAGGTGGGCTTTTCGCAGAGACGAGGAGAGATGGGTCTGAGAGAGTGGGGAGGCGCTGCTGGCGGTGGCCAGGAGAACAGGACGGAGGGCAGCCTGGAGAGCCCTCGGGGTGTTCATCGATGTGGCTCCGCCCTGCTGGGTCCCCTGCGTGGGCACACAGGGCGGGTGTGTGGCAGCAGACTGAGCCAGGTTGGGGTTCCGCCAAGTGGCTTACGCCAAGGAGCCGGTGAGGAGTGGTGGGAGGGCCGCAGAAGTGACAGATGGCAGGGTTCAGGAGCAGGGGGGTCTAAGGCGTCCGATTCCTACGGTACTCCCTCTAAGAGAGGAACAAGAGACAGCTGAGATCCGTTTTAATACTCAACCCATGCCACCCTGCGTACAATCCTTCCAACATGTGATAAATATAAAGATTACTACTGGGGAGTTTTCTGGGTTGTTTTTTTTTTTCATGCAAATTCCTCTGCCTTCCATCTCTGCGTCTTTTTCTCTGCCTTCTGAGAGATTTCTGTCGATTTCATTGTTAACGGGCTTGTTTGTTCGTTAATGTCTCTCCTCTAACTTCCAAGAGCTCTTCTGAGTTTTGGGTCACAATGCTCCTTTTTTGCCTGGTCTTACTTGGTGCGGACGGCCTCCTTTCTGCATGGCCCGTCCCCTCGTCTCTCCTTGCATTTGCTTTTCTTCTCTTTGGTTTTGGCTCCTGCCTTCTGTGCTCGGAAGGACAGAGACCGATGTTTTGTGATCCTTGGTCATCCATCTTCAAGGGCAGGAAGATGGAAAGTAGACCCAAAACTCTGCTGAGCAGGTCGTGGGGCTCGTCAGCTGGGGGCTGCTTCCAGGGGACCCCTGTGGTGACTGGCCTTGAGGCTCACCCCTCAGGCTGGCCAGAGGCCACGGAAAGCAGTCCTCCGGGCCTCGTTCTGGAGGGTGTTGGTCCAGCTGCCCGAGCCCGGTCAGTAGCTGGGAAAAGAAGCCTGGGGGTGTCTTAACATTCAGTGTGCGCGTGACCCTAAATGTCCCTTTCTCTTAGTACACCCCCTCCTTCAGCCGGGCCTGGTGTCCCCAGTCCAAGACCCTCCGTCGGTCTGTCTCTGTACGTTTCTCCGGACAAGAAGCTTTTCATCTTCTGCTGGGGTGACAAGGGCACTTGCTTAAGTGTGCAGAATGGGGGTGGGCACAGGTGGGGTGCTGTTTCCACAACCTTCCCTCCTGAGACACTCGGAGCTGCCAGCCTGGGCCTCAGAGAGCCCCACGGCGCGGATGGAGTGGCCTCTCAGCGGTCTCTGTCCCCAGCTGAGGATGTCCGCTCTGCTCCTTGCCCCTGGGCCCCTCCACTCCCTGTCGGCCTCCGAGGGCTCATGCCCTAAACACACAGCACCCCACTCCCTGCTGTTGTGGCGGTTTGGCAACCTTCTTTACCGGGACGTTCTGCTTCATTTCTCATCTGTGTCTGTGCCTGGGGCCGCAGCCAGGCCCTCCAGCAGTCCCATGAGTGGCCTCGCTCTTTCTCCCCGAGGTCCCTGCTGATTCTCTTCGTGGAGATCGACTACTGGGAGCGGCTGCTCTTTGAGACGCCTCACTACGTGACGAATGTGGCGGAGCGCGCCGAGGACCTGCGCGTTCTCCGGGAGAACCTGCTGCTTGTGGCCCGAGACTACAACCGGTGAGGCCATGGCCCTCTGCATGGCCTTCTGCGCGCCTTCCGGGTTCCTCGGTGTCTTATCTGTCCCATGATGTCGCCTGTTTCCTGCAGGATCTCTCCTTTATGTCTGACCATCTCAAAAAATGCTTTCTCCTCCTCTCTCGCACAGCCCTGTGGTTTTTCCTGTCCCTTGCACTTCTGTCTTCTAGCTTCAGGGTAGAGAGCCAAAACACCACTGCCAGGTCCCCTCCAGCCCACAAGGCACTGGAGCCACGCAGACTGTGGGCCGGGTCACTTCTCTAGGAACACACAGTGAGAGGGGGCATTAGGATTGCGGAAAGCATCAGCAGTCCTGAACCAGGGCCCCCTGCCTGGAGCCCTTGGTTATTATCTCTGCACCGAGGCTCTGCTCTGGGTTGGGTGCTGGTCTCAGCCCAGGTGAAGTCCACTGGTGGAGCTCACGGTCTCGTCTGGGCGTCTAGAACGACACCATCCGATATGGCGGCCCCCAGTTGCATGTGTCTATGTCTTTTTTAATTACTTACTTGGAATTATGTGAAATCTTACAGCTGAGTCACTCATGGGCACAGGCCACATTTCTGGTGCGGCACAGCCACACGTGGTTGGTGTGTGACCAGCACAAAGTGCAGAGTGTTTCTGCCACAGGGAGAAGCGAAACCTTCTTCAGAAAGCTCCAGATGGCCCCACCGAGTTTCCTGGCATGGGGGGTGGCCTGCAGAGCTTGTCCCAGCTGCTGCCGTTCCCCTGTCCTACACAGGATCATCGCCATGCTGTCCCTCGACGAGCAGGCCCTCTTCAAAGAGCGCATCCGATTCCTGGATAAGAAGATCCATCCTGGACTCAAGAAGCTGCACTGGGCCTTGAAGGGGCCCAGTGCCTTCTTCATCACGGAGTGCCGCATACATGCCAGCAAGGTGCGTCCTAGGCACTTGACTCGGCTTACCTGAGGGCCGGTGCATGGACGGTCCGTACAGAGACCAGGGAGTTTGGGAAGGACACGAAGCGTGTCCGCGTGTGTTATCGTTGACGTCAGCAGCTCTGGCTGGAGCACAGGTGGGAGGCGAGCAGGGAGCCCAGAGGGTGTCTTCCCAAGCTGAGGCCCCTCCCGGG
The DNA here is from genome assembly GCF_030435805.1 of Mustela lutreola. Classification (NCBI taxonomy): domain Eukaryota; kingdom Metazoa; phylum Chordata; class Mammalia; order Carnivora; family Mustelidae; genus Mustela; species Mustela lutreola. Next base: position 58,736,762 of record NC_081304.1, on the reverse strand, counting down.
CGTGTGGGCCGCCTCCAGGTGCAGGCCATCGTGAATGAGTTCAAGGCCTCCACTCTGACCATCGGCTGGCGAGCGCAGGAGATCTCCGAGACGCTGCTGGTGCGCATCAGTGGCAAACGGGTGTACCGGGACCTGGAGTTTGAGGAGGACCAGCGGGAGCACCGCGCGGCTGTGCTGCAGAAGCTACAGCACCTGCACCAGGACGTGGTGGCCATCATGACCAACTCCTACGAGGTCTTCAAGAATGACAGCCTGGAGGTGCAGCTCCTGGGGCCCCGCTCTGTGGCTTCGTGAGGCCCCCCAACCCCGCCTGTGGTCATCAGAACTTTCTCTTGGTTCTTCCCCTCCATCCTCTGGGGAGCGCTTCTCAGACGTCCTGCTGTCATCTTGGGCTCACCCGACCTTTAGTCCCTCAAACCTTCCTTCGGGGCTCTGCGTCCCATCTCTCTCTTTCACCGGCTTCCTCCCCCCCACCCCCCCACCAGTGCTGTCTCTCCTGAGGCCCCCCTTCCGCCCGCACCCCCAGATCCAGCAGCAGTGGATGCTGTACACGGTCCGGCTGGACCGCATGCTGGAGGACGCTCTGCGTCTCAATGTGAAGTGGTCGCTGCTGGAGCTGTCCAAGGCCATCAACGGGGACGGGAAGACCACACCCAACCCCCTCTTCCGAGTCCTGGTCACTTTGCAGAACGACGCACAGGGAGGTGTGGCGCAGGTAGGGACCTTAACTCCTGATGTTCCCAAACTGTCCCGCTCTCCTTTCCATTTCCCTCCGTCCTTAAACTTGGTCGTTAGCCTTGACTTCATCCTACAGGCTCTGGGGCTCCCTTAGGGGTCCAGTCCTCTCAGTCCCGGGGCCAGTCTCCTCCATGGCCATGCTGAGGCCCTCTCCGCTGTGTCCCCGCGCCCCCAGGTGGAGTTCTCACCCACTCTCCAGACTCTGGCAGGCGTGGTCAACGACATTGGCCACCACCTCTTCTCCACCATCTCTGTCTTCCGCCACCTCCCTGAGATTCTCATCAGGCGCAAGTTTCATCGTGACCCCATCCACGTCATCGTGGGTGAGTGTGCGGTGGGGAGGGCACTGGGCTCCAGGGCCATCAGAGACTTCGGGATGGGCCAGGGCTGTCTCCAGACATGGGGGCCGGTCGTCTCCATGATGCTGGGAAGGCCAGGTGGGGGGCCAGATAGGGGAAGGGAGTAAGCGTGGCGGGGAGAGTGGATGGCAGGTGACTCACGCTCAAGGTGTTAGGGACTGAGGTGGCAGATGTCGAAGGACAGTTTGGGGCAGGGGTAGGATAGGAGGCACCCATCTCAGTCCTCGCCCCCTCTGCTTTCAGTGCTGACGGCTGAGCTGCATTTCTTTGGGGAAGTGGTGTTGGAGAGGAGGGGTTGGGAGCTGGGGGTCGGGGCCCAGGCTGGAGCTTGCTGAGAGTGAGTAACAAGCATCGTGCCGGCTCTTGAAGAGCGAGACGAGGACATCAGGAAGATCCAGGCCCAGATCAGCAGCGGCATGACCAACAACGCAACCCTGCTGCAGAACTACCTCAAGACCTGGGATCTGTACCGGGAGATCTGGGAGATCAACAAGGACTCATTCATTCGCCGCTACCAGCGCCTCAACCCCCCCGTCTCTTCGTTCGATGCCGACATTGCCCGGTAAGGCGTGAAGGTGGACAGACCACGTCCCTCTCTCTCCAGCCTTATGATGTGGGTTCTGTTGTTACCGCCACGTTGTAGGTGAGAGCTCGGGACCAGAACAGTTTCGATAACCTGAGGTCACAGAGCTGGGGGGCAGCAGTGGGTACTCAGATCTGTGCATCCCTAAAGCCTCGAATGCCAGCCCAGGGGGTCTGCCTGCTGTCTCGTGGGCAGGGGTTGGGGAAACGATAGGATCCCGGCTGTGGGGCTGGGACAGCCCCGGAGCGGAGGAGCACCGCCGTCTGGGGTGGGAGTGCTGGGCACCAGAGCTTGAACTCGCGACGGGGCAGCGGGCTCGGCTGCCGAGGGACAGCCGCCCTAGTGGGGACCCGGGCCCTTACAGCTACACGGAGGTGGCCAACAACGTGCAGAAAGAGGAGACGGTGCTCAACATCCAGTTCGTGCTGCTGGACTGCTCCCACCTCAAGTTCTCGCTCGTGCAGCACTGCAACGAGTGGCAGAACAAGTTCACAACCCTGCTCAAGGAGATGGCGGCCCGGCACCTCCTGGAGCTCCACACCTACCTGCGGGAGAATGGGGAAAAGTATGGGCTCCCCTGGCGGTGGGTGGGGGCAGGAGGGCGGCCCGGGGTCCTGCCCGCTCACCCACTGCCTGCTCTCCACCTGCCCTCAGAATCAGCCGCCCTCCCCAGACGCTGGAGGAGCTAGGGGTCAGTTTGCAACTCATGGAGACCCTGCAGCACGACCTACCCAACCTAGAGACCCAGATCCCCCCCATACACGAGCAGTTCACCATTCTGGAGAAGTACGAGGTGCCAGTTCAGGAAAACGTGAGTTCCCGCGGCGGGCCATCCGCAGGGTCTGGCCCGTGGCTGCAGCAGCTGATCCCGCCGTGGTAGGTCCTGGGCCGCCCTGAGGGACGGCAGGGGAGTGAGCTGGGCCAAAGGCACGAGATCCCAAGGCCTTGGAGAGCCAGAGAACTCAGCTGACAGTTTGGGTCGGGTTCTGGGTTTCTGGTAGGCTCTTAAGACTGCTGTCCATAGGGTCAGAAATGAGGTCCTAAGAGCATGGCGGGGGCTGGATCTCCTGCTCGTGCGTCACCGTGCCCTCCTGGATGTCCTCAGGTTCTGGAGATGCTGGACAGTCTCAATGGGGAGTGGGTTGTCTTCCAACAAATCCTGTTGGACAGTGAGCAAATGCTGAAGAAACACAAGGAGAAATTCAAGACAGGCCTCATCCACTCAGCAGACGACTTCAAGAAGAAAGCGCATAACCTCCTGGAAGACTTTGAATCCAAAGGTAGCCGCTCCCAAGCTCCCCCCTGGACCTCTGCTCTGACCCAGGGTCTCAAAGCCTTGGTCCCTGGGAGGCGGGGACAAGGGTGAGCGGGGAAGGATGCTGCTTGGAGATGGGGACGGAGGCCTAACGCTTCTGGCCGCACTGCCCAGCTCAGGGCATTTCTAGTTTTTCTAGATTTTCTAGAATTTCTAGATCTCTAGATTCTAGATTTAGAATCTCGCACCACGTGTAGGAGTTTTCACTAAAGCAAACCGTCATCCTTGCCATGCATTCGCTTGTTTCTTTCCCTTCCCGACCCTGCCGGGTGAGGGGAAAAGGGAGATCTGCCCCCAAGGGGGTAGGAGAGCCATGACGGTCCTTCCTGGGGACGAAGGCCTTCACCTGGGACTTCCCGCAGGCCCCTTCACCAGTAGCGTGGGGCACCAGGCAGCCCTGGAACAGATCGCGCACATGCGGGCCACGCTGAACGCCATGCGGGAAGAGGAAAATAGTCTCCGCTCCAACCTGGGCATCTTCAAGATTGAGCAGCCGGCCTCCAAGGACCTGCAGAACCTGGAGAAGGTGGGGTGCTGGGCCAGGCCTCACGCTGGGCAGGGGTGGGGGTGGCGGGCAGGGGCCTGGGGAATGAGAGCCAGACCAGGAAGATGGGAACGCCAGGACCTTTAAAAAAAAAATGGAGGTAAAATCCAGGTAACAACGTAAGTGATTTAAAGCAAACCGTCCAGCGGCATCTGGTACATTCATGATTCACAATAAAGTCAACCCCTCTGGCTCCAGAAGCCTTCCACAGCCCGGACGGAAGCCTGCGCCCTCTCCCCTCAGCCCCCGTCAACCTCTGGTCTATCTTCTGTCTGTGGATTTACCTGTCCCGTGCACTCCCTACCGATGACTTGGTGGCTCGGAACGATGTTTCCCAGGCTCTAGTGCGTGTTGGCTGGGGTGCTTCCTTATGTGCACGGCAGGCTGGTTCCCACCTTCTAGCAGTCTCACTGCCAGCACCGTGACACGCTTGAGCCCCAGTGTATGGGCGGGGGAGTGGCGGCAGCTCTCCCATGAGCGTGTGTGGGGCCACCAGGCTCCCTTCCCCTGTGGCCCCCACATCCTCCTGGGCATCTCCCCCCCCATGCCTTTTCTGGGCCTGGTGGTCCTGCTGGGTGCAAAGGAGGCCAGAAGGAGCCGTGAGCTGGGGAGGCAGCCCTCCTCTGTGAGTCCTGGCAGGGAGCAGGAGGAGCAGGGCCGGGGGTGGGGCCGGGGAGGGGTGTTGCCCTCACTCACTACTTCTTCCCGCTCTTGGCCCCAAAGGAGCTGGAGGTCCTGCAGCAGGTGTGGGAGATCACCCGGGACTGGGAGGAGAACTGGAGCCAGTGGAAGACCGGCCGCTTCCTGATGCTGCAGACGGAGGCCATGGAGGCCATGGCGCACGGGCTGTTCCGCCGGCTCACCAGGCTGGCCAAGGAGTACAAGGTGCTGGGCCGGCGGGGTTGGCGGGGGACGGCAAGGCAAGCCCACGGAGGAAGGGGACGGTGCGGGGACACTGGGCGGGGCTGCTGACGCCTCCCGGGTCTGCCCAGGACCGCAACTGGGAAATCATCGAGAGCACGCGCGCCAAAATCGAGCAGTTCAAGAGGACGATGCCGCTCATCTCGGACCTGCGCAACCCGGCCCTGAGACAGAGGTGAGGCCGCTGCGTGCTCCTCGGGGCTGGCCCCTGGGCCCTGGCCACCTGGGCCTTGCACTGTCCCCTTCCCGTGTCCACCCACAAACATGCGTCCTGGGGAAGCCGCACTCTGCTCTGTCACCGCTCAGCTTAGTGTCTTCTGTCTACAAAAGGTTTTATTCTTTTTTTAAAAACAGATTTTATTTATTTTATGTTTTGGGGGGCTGAGGGAGGGGGGGAAATATCAAGTAGACTCCGCCCTGAGCTCGGAGACTGACACGGGGCTTAATCTCAGGACCCTGAGATCACAATCTGAGCCCCAAACCAAGAGTCGGACATTTAACTGACTGAGCCACCCCAGGCGCCCCAAAAGGTTTTATTCTGATTTCGCCAAAAGTATCACCTCCTTCCTTCCTGGTCTGCACTTCTGGGCTTTGCCTAAGAAGACCCCCCTGCCCCGAGTTCAACCAGCATTCTCTCCGTACTTCCCTCTAATACTCTAATTTTCTTCTGCAAGTTTACTCTCTCGATACACGTGGACTCTGCCACGTGGTGGGAGAGGAGGCCTTTGAAGCCGTGGAGGGCGTGATCCGCTCTTCTCTAAACGGTGTCATGGTCATGCATTCAGAAGGAAGGGATTTTACTTCTTTCGCGTTGCGTCCCGGATGGGGTTTCCGGCAGGTTCGCCCTCACGTGTCCCGTGGCTAAGGGTCACCTGACCACTTTGCCCGCTTCAGTTATCCGATCCCCGAGGCTCAGGTTCCTCGGGTACAGGGAACCCAGGGCTCCTCACTGATCATGGGCGTGTGAGTCGGATGAGCTCTGCTGGCCCTGGTGGCTGGCCCCATGCACAGTCTGTCCACCGTAGACCCGCAGCGGTCGGTCTGAACCCCCTCTCCAGAGTCAGCCCCTCCATCTCTGAACTCTCCACAGTGCCCGGGGGTGGGTGGCGTCTTAGGGCCTATTTAATGAATAATATTGATACACATACAAACTCACTCTGTCCCAGTTGGGGAGAGGAAGCCTGCGGGTCGACGCCAACACTTACCAGTGCACCCTAGTGTCTGGCCTCATGGTCTGACCTTCTGTCCCTGGCTGCAGGCACTGGGATCAGGTCAGGGACGAGATCCAACGGGAATTTGATCAGGAATCTGAGAGCTTCACCTTGGAGCAGATCGTGGACCTCGGGATGGACCAGCACGTGGAGAAAATCGGGGAGATCTCTGCGTCAGCAACCAAAGAGCTGGCCATAGAGTTGGTGCGTCAGAGTCCCCTGCTGCCCCACCCCCCGCAACACCCCGGCCAGCTTTTCAGCATCCCATGGCCCCTCCCAAGTTGTGGTCCTTTTGGGGACTGAATACTGGATGGTTCTGTCCCCCGGTCTCTCTCCACAGGCATTACAGAACATTGCCAAGACTTGGAATGTGATCCAGCTGGACATTGTCCCCTATAAGGACAAGGGCCATCACCGACTCCGGTAGAGATGGCTTCGGGGAGCGGGGGGCGGCAGGCCCTCCCGAGGTCTGACAGACGGGATGGACTGGAATTTTGATGCTTTCCACCCCAGAGGCACAGAGGAGATATTCCAGGCCCTGGAAGATAACCAGGTGGCTTTGTCTACCATGAAGGCATCCCGTTTCGTCAAGGCCTTTGAGAAGGAAGTGGACCACTGGGAGCGCTGCCTCTCCCTCATCCTGGAGGTTGTGGAGATGGTGCTGACAGTGCAGCGCCAGTGGATGTACCTAGAGGTCAGGACCCACTCTGGCTCCTTTCTCGGCGCAGGACCTACATCTCGGTCCTCTTCTCAGCCGTGTTTTCCCACCTCTCAAGTCCTCCTTCCTTCGGGCCTCGAGCATAATAGTGATGACCCGTCCCGGTCACTTCCCTCCTTGAAAGTCCTGTTTTCCTTCCGTTTCTCTTCTCAGACCCAGGGGTCTGGCCTCCCAACCCCAACTTTCCTTCCGGAACGTGGGCATTTTGCCCTTTGGTTCTGATGCCCCTTCTCTTCCACGTGGCTGCAGTTCCTGGTCTGGCAGTGGGGAGCAGAGCGTGGGGCGTGCGTGAGAAACAGTGTCTCGCCCCACTTCTTGGCCCCCCAGAACATCTTCATCGGAGAGGACATCCGTAAGCAGCTTCCCAATGAGTCAGCCCTGTTTGACCAGGTCAACAGCAGCTGGAAGTCCATCATGGACCAGATGAGCAGGGACAGCAACGCTCTGCAGAGCACGCACCGCCCAGGTCTGTCGGCTCCGTGTGCTCTCGTCCCACGGGGGCTCGGTGGCCGCGCGAGGTCGTGGCCATGGGCTTCCTTTATCAAAGGACCATTGCGCCTGGCCCTCCCGCCATCACCATCGCCTCTTCTGAGCGTGAACAGTTCAGTGAACGAAACCCCACAAATCCACAAATACTCGGGAGGAGTAGAGGGTAGGAGGGTGGGGTGAGGGGGTGGGATGGAGACGTACACGGAGAAAGCCTGGTTGGCGGTGGGGGATTCCGGTAAAGAATCGGGAAGTGAGGTCTGGCGCCGGGCGCCGAGAGGGGGATCCTGAGGAGAAGAGCTCTGTCTGGGGGCGGTGCAGCCGACTTTTTTGTTTTGCCTTGGGCCAACTAATGGTTCCTCGTTTTCCCAAGAACCTTGGGGATATATGGTAAAAAGCCATTTTAATTATACTGATAAAACGTCTGCCGGAAGGTATGCAAAGTTGAGGGACAGCATACGTTTGCTAGAAAAAGCACTCGAGATCATTGGCAAAATTACATTTCGGAACACATTCTTTTTTTTTTCACAGTGCAACAATAGTATATTAATTATTATAAATGAGAATATGCCAGGAAGACATTAATATGTTAAAATAGTATCAAAATCAGCTTTGCAGACATGAGATGTATATTACAGTGAACTTCATGAAAGGTAGCAATAGGATATATGAAATGAAAACTGATCTAGATTCCAAAGTACTTATACATATATACATACGCATATGTATTAGACATAAACATATACATATATACACTTGGAACACATTCTAAGCAAAGCCATCGAAATGCGCACCTGTTTGGGGAACACAGAAACCAAATCCGTCTCGCCCACGGCTACCGGGTCAGCACCCGGAGGCCCGGCGTCCTGTGAACTCTGTCCTTGAGGACACAAGGATCGCGTCAGATTCCAGGGCGTCCAGACTCTCCTCAGAAGCTAGAAGCTGGGGAAACAGGGGACTAAACCAGCACAACCAAGGTTGGGAGGACACTGAGATGATTGGGAACCTGTCACCGGGAATCCACTATACGTGGTACCTCGGGCGGTTCTGAGGCGTATGGCGCTAGCTTCATACCCACAAGGTGGGGAGCACTTAGCAAGTGTAGTGGACCCACTGGTTCGTGGGTGAGCAGACTCTGCCTGGCCATGGTCTGTCCCTCTGTCCAGTGCTTTTTTTCCCTGCACCTCGGGGGACACTGGCACCTCCCACCCGTGCTCGCAGCCCTCTTCCGGTGTGTGCACGTGACCTGTGTTTAAGTCTAAGAATTGCACATGTGGGGGAATGTGCGCAGAGCCGTGTCTCCCTCCCAGAAGCTCTTGTGGTGGCCGGCAGAGCTGCAGGAATGGGACCGTCTAGGACCAGAGGGAGGTGAGACGTTGTCATATTAGTGGAATCTTGTTCGGTGAACACATGTCGTACAAAACGTGCACCTGTGTGTGACGAGCCCTTGCGATGAACTAGGAAGAGACGGGTTAAGCATGGTAGAGTGATTTGGGGACACTTCTTGGCTTCCAGCCACTGTTAGGGCAAGATGTACCCTGACGTCCACGAGCCGCCACAGTGGGCGGAGTCACGCGCTCAGAGCCGCTCCGGTGAAGTATCCTCAAGTGTCCTTGGCTGTCCTTTTCCTAGGCCTCCTGGACACGCTGACACAAATGAACACAGTTCTGGAGGACATTCAGAAGTCTCTGGACATGTACCTGGAGACCAAGCGCCACGTCTTCCCCCGCTTCTACTTCTTGTCCAACGATGACCTCCTGGAGATTCTGGGCCAGTCCCGCAACCCAGAGGCCGTGCAGCCGCACCTCAAAAAGTGCTTCGACAACATCAAATTGCTGAGAATGCAGAAGGTCAGCCGAGCTGGCTGGGCTGGGATGAAGGGTGGGGGGGATGGCAGTGTCAAGGGATTCGGGGACCTTGGAGGGGACCGTGGCCTCCCAGCAGGAGGGGGGCATGAATGCTTCTGGATTATCCAAGCAGATAGAACTGCTCGGAGTTGGTAATATTGGGGTCAGGGGAGAGGAGCAGAGACTCCCCTTGAAGAGCCCAGGGGCCTCTAAGTGGCTTGGAGGGGCGGGCAGGCCAGACCTCTCCTAGCTCCCTGTTTTTGCAGGTTGGGGGACCCGGCAGCAAGTGGGAAGCCGTGGGAATGTTCTCGGGTGATGGCGAGTATGTTGACTTCCTCCACCCTGTCCTTCTGGAGGGGCCTGTGGAGGTGAGTAGTGGTGAGGGTCTAAGAGCCGAGCTCATTCTCCTTCCCCTCGGTAAGTGTGCTTGGCTCTGTGAGGAGAGAGCACCTCCATGAAGGGACTCTCCTACCGTTGCTGAACCCCCACCCTGTCTCCTGATGCTGAAAAGCAGACCGTCTGCCCCCTTGCCTCCACTTCCCTCTGGGACCTGAGCCAGCCGCCGCCCAGCTCCAGCTCATCCCCCGGGGCCCAAAGACCCAGAGACCTACTCCCAAAGCCCCTGCCCGCCGGGGACGCTCGTCTCTGGCCCTGAGGCCTAGCCATTCGGCCCTGTCCCCTCCTTCCCCCCCTCCCAGTCCTGGCTTGGTGACGTGGAGCGGACCATGAGGGTCACTCTGCGGGACCTGCTCCGGAACTGTCGCCTGGCCCTCAAGAAGTTTCTTAACAAGAGGGACAAGTGGGTGAAGGAGTGGGCTGGCCAGGTAAGCCGGGGTTGGTAGAGACGAGGGAGCACGGAAGGGGTGAGAGGGAGCCGCAAAGGTTAGGACAGAATCGCGAGTGTCGCCAGACGCAGGTCTCTTGCCCCTGTTCTGGGCGAAGGCCTTGCTGCCCTGCAGGCTGAACCCTTTGCTCCTGTCCGTAGGCCCAAGCCCCACCTGCAGGGCAGAGCTAGCCCGCTGAGAGGGCACTGGCACCTGGGGCCAGGAAGAGGCTGAGCCTTGGGGGCTAGGCTTCGAGCCAGGCCTGAGGATGCAACCTCTGTGTGGGTCCCAGGTGGTGATCACGGCCAGTCAGATCCAGTGGACGGCCGACGCCACCAAGTGCCTGTTGACGGCGAAGGAGCGAGGAGACAAGAAAATCCTCAAGGTCATGAAGAAGAAGCAGGTGGGGGGCCCTCCAAGTGTGCGGCGGGCCTGGGGGGCCTCGGAGGGACACGCTGGGGTCTGGGTCAGGGCCACGGCGATGGTGTTTTGTGGCGGAAGTCCTGCAAGGCAAATCTGGGGGGCCTGGAAGGGCTGGGGGTCTGGAGTTCCGGGGTGCTGGGATGGGCCCGGGGCTGGAAGCTGTGCTGGCCTCGCCCCCGCCCTGCTCTTCCCTGCCGCCCCCTGTCCCGCAGGTGTCGGTCCTGAACAAATACTCGGAAGCCATCAGGGGGAGCCTGACCAAAATCATGCGGCTAAAAATCGTGGCGCTGGTGACCATAGAAGTCCATGCACGGGACGTGCTGGAGAAGCTGTACAAGGCCGGCCTCATGGACATCAGCTCCTTTGACTGGCTCAGCCAGCTGCGCTTTTACTGGGACAAGGTGCCCGGCCCACGCTGCCACCCACGCCCTCCCGGCGCCCCGGTCCCCGGGTCTGGTTTTGCTCTCAGCCCCGTCCCGTCTCCTGAGGCAGGACAGCTCACCGCGAGGGCAGCTGATCGGGCCCAGGAAGGCCGTGGGCATTTGTGTGGCCTGGATACCCCCTTCCGCGTGGGCTGTAGGCCCTTCCCTTTGCGGCCTGGACAGAACCCTGGTCTCGTAACTGCAGCCTCCCAGTCCCCCCCAACCTCCAACCCCCCAAGCTCCTCCTCCAAGCCCGTCTCTCCCTTCCTCTGCCCTGTTGCTCCAGGATCTGGACGACTGCTTGATCCGCCAGACCAACACACAGTTCCAGTACAGCTATGAGTACTTGGGGAACTCTGGCCGGCTGGTCATCACCCCGCTGACCGACAGGTGGCTGATGTGGTGACAGGGTGGTGGCCTGGGGAGCAGTAGCTGCTGGGCAGGGACGGGGGTGCTCGCAGGAGTCCGACTGGGGTCCTGCCCTCAATCCTCAGGTGTTACATGACCCTGACCACGGCCCTGCACCTGCACCGGGGGGGCTCCCCCAAAGGTCCGGCGGGCACGGGGAAGACGGAGACCGTCAAGGACCTGGGCAAGGCCCTCGGCATATACGTCATTGTGGTCAACTGCTCTGAGGGCCTAGACTACAAGTCCATGGGCAGGATGTACTCAGGCCTGGCCCAGGTCTGTCCCCCTGCCCTGCCACCCCCTCCTGGTCCCGGAAGGTCAGCTGAACCCCAGTCCGGTCCCCAGCTTTGTGTAGCATACAGCACTCCCTGCCCTCAGTGTTCACGACTGTGGAAACCCCTGCACCTCCCCGAGCTCCGCTCGAGTTCATTTTTGCTTGTTTGGAGACTTAGGAGATGACGTAAGGGCTCAACGAGGTCATGCATGTGTACATACCCGTCCCGGGCACAGGCCTCGGGGCTCACCAGTTCCCTCCCCAGGGTCTCTTCCCAGTGCACGCTGGCTCCAGCCATCCCCGAGGTTGTCCCTGTGGTTGTTCTGTTGGCTGGAAAGCTTTGGGCTAGGACTGCCCCTGGGGTTCCCTGCACCTCCGCCCCCCGCTGCCCAGACAGCACTTGAGCTCTAGAGACGGCCACACCTGCCGGGGCATGTCAGGCGGGGCTGCCAACCCCGGCCTGGCCCCTCAGGGCTCTCCGCTGGAGGGGACGGTGCTTCTCTGGCCCCCCAAAACTCTGCCCCTCCTGCCACAGACCGGCGCCTGGGGCTGCTTTGACGAGTTTAACCGCATCAACATAGAGGTGCTGTCCGTGGTGGCCCAGCAGATCCTGTCCATCCTGTCCGCCCTGGCCGCCAGCCTCACCCGCTTCTACTTCGAGGGCTTTGAAATAAACCTGGTGTGGTCCTGTGGGATCTTCATCACCATGAACCCGGGTACGGGGACAGGCGTGTCCAGGGCAGCTTGCTGTTAGCCCGCTCCCCTTTCCAGGCCAGCGGGTTCAGCCCAAGGGGAGGGCGGTGAAAGACAAAGCCTGGAGAGGGAAGGACAAACACCCAGCCTTCTGGGAGAAGGGGAGGGGTCTTGCTGTAACCTCTGTGTGTCTGTACATGCCCCCCGTCCTTTGGGGTACTCTGCTGTCCTCTCTGGCTGGGCCGGCCCCAGGTCCTGGTGTGTCTGCCATCCTGTGTGCAGGCACGGGGACTCTCGCCAGCACGCAGGGCCCGGGCTGTGTCATTGCCGTTCCCCGGGAACGGCTGGGGGAAGGGTCTGTGGGGAGACCAGGAAAGGGTGAACCGGGGTTGGGGAAAATGGGGCTGCGAATGGGCAGGGGTCTTCGGGGACTGGTCTGGGTTCTACATGGACGGCGCTGTCCTACAGGCTATGCCGGCCGCACAGAGCTGCCAGACAACCTGAAATCCATGTTCCGGCCCATCGCCATGGTGGTGCCCGATTCCACTCTCATCGCCGAGATCATCCTCTTTGGGGAGGGCTTTGGCAACTGCAAGGTGTGTCGCTAACGCTCTGACGTCCCTTCCGGGATGAGTCCCCGGACAGAGGCACCTCCGAGGGAGGCAGGCTGCGGTCAGGAGGGTGTGGAGCCCCCCCCCCCCGGGAGGTCCCCAATCTGCGGCAGCACCATTCCCAAAGTCTTCTGTTAAGACTCTCCCCAGAGCCTGGCCTGGCCTGCTGGAGGCCTGGGGCCCCACTGTGTGCCTCTGTCACTGTCCCCGCGTGAGGGCGCAGTTTCCTCCTCGGTTTTCCTTCCCCAGATTCTGGCCAAGAAGGTGTACACGCTGTACTCACTGGCCGTGCAGCAGCTGTCCCGACAGGACCACTACGACTTTGGCCTGCGTGCCCTCACCTCCCTCCTGCGCTACGCCGGCAGGAAGCGTCGCGTGCAGCCGGACATGTCTGACGAAGAGGTAGATTGTGACACGGCCCTTGGGCTCCGACCTCCAGGGTCTCTGGTCCTACCCGCCTGCACTGACGCTTTCCAGCTCCTCTCCCCAGACTGGGATCCCCACCCCGCAGCCCATCCCCTGTGTCATCTGTCCCCTGTGTAGTCTGTCCCCTGCATCACCTGTCCCCTGCGTCGCCTCGCTCGGCTGTCTGCACTGTTCTTGCCCCCTGCCGCTCAACCCTTTGGACAGGAAGGGGAGCCAAGAGGGCGCCCAGGGCCCCTCCTCAGGCCAGAGGCCCCCTCGTTTCCTGGCCAGGTTTTGCTGCTCTCAATGAGAGACATGAACATCGCCAAGCTCACTTCTGTCGACGTACCGCTCTTCAATGCCATCATGCAAGACCTGTTCCCCAACGTCGAGCTGCCCACCATTGACTATGGCAAGGTGCTCGCCCTCGCCCCTCCCGCCGACCTCACCTGTGCACTTGTGGACGTGGCGCTTGGCTTCCGGGCCTCGTCCTGCTGTCCACGGGCTGTGGCTGTTTGCGGGTCCGCTGCCCTCTCTGGGCCTCCTTGTCTACGGAATGACCTAGACCTATTTAGACACTCCACTCTCTGGCCGCATCCCCCACCCCCGGCGTGGCTGGCCCCTGCCTCTCTGGTGCCCTCAGAGCCCTTCCTGCCTTTTTTATACCCACCGGCCCCTGCTGCTGTGTCAGAGCAGTGGCATAGAAGGGGTGGACAGGAGGATTCTAGGAAGTTCTAGAAATTCTAGAAAATTCTATAGGAATTTTCTTCTCTGGGGGAGTGGTGGTTCAGATACCCAGAATGAGCCTTCTCCCTTGAAACCCGTAAAACGTTAGCTAAAAATATGTCTTTGCAAATACATCGCTAGAGAGAAAAGGAGAATTCTTGGGCCGGTGGTGGGGGGGCGTGAAAGCAGAGAAATCACAGGATAGTCTGCCGAGGAAAGCACCCTCATCGCGCCCACTTAGCAGATGAGGACACTGAGGCCCAGAGCAGTCCCTGCCTCAGGGTCCCTGCCTGGCTGACGCCAGAGCCCAGCCTCACAGCTCTGCAGCGGCCAGCGGGTTCCTGAGGGAGCGATGGCCGGAGTGGGGGGGGCCCTGGGTGCCACGGCGGCGGGGCTTACAGGCCTCCTGCCATCTGTTGCCCCTCTCAGCTGCGGGACACCATCGAGCAGGAGATCCGCGACATGGGCCTGCAGAGCACACCATTCACCCTCACCAAGGTCATCCAGCTGTACGAGACCAAAAACTCACGCCACTCCACCATGATCGTGGGCTGCACAGGCAGCGGCAAGACCACCTCATGGCGTATCCTCCAGGCCTCCCTGTCCTCGCTGTGCCGTGCCGGAGAGCCCAACTTCAACATGGTCAGGGTGCGTTCGGGGACGGGGACATGCCTGCCAGAGACCAGGGCGCAGGTGGGCAGGGCTCGGGCCCAAGGGCACCAGGGAGAGACTGGAGACCGAGAGCAAGTCCGGACATCTGGGAATGGGGCTGACCTGGGTATAAACTGAGACCTCTGTGTCCCTTTTAGGAGTTCCCCTTGAACCCGAAGGCGTTGTCCCTGGGGGAGCTGTATGGGGAGTATGACCTCAACACGAACGAGTGGACAGACGGCATCCTGTCCAGCGTCATGCGGACGGCATGTGCAGGTGCCCGCGACACGGGGAGGGAACCCCAGCAGTCCAGGGGTGGAAAGACCCCACTTGGGAGGAAAATGCCGGGCCAGAATGTACTCGCCTCTCTGAGGAGCGGAGGATGAGGGGTGGTCCGGGGAGGCGGTTTTAGCTTCCTGCCCGTCCTCCTCCTACCAAGACGAGAAGCCCGATGAGAAGTGGATCCTTTTCGATGGCCCTGTGGACACGCTGTGGATCGAGAGCATGAACTCAGTCATGGACGACAACAAAGTCCTGACCCTCATCAATGGGGAGCGCATCGCAATGCCTGAGCAGGTGCGACCCTGCGGGGAGGGGCAGGGAGGGGGGCCAGGGAGCCCAGACGAGGAGCTCCAGTGGGAGAGGTGAGGAGGAGGGCGCTGGATTCAGGGAGACCTGTGTCCAAGGGAAGAAGGCCAGGTAAACGGTGGGCATGGGGAGGAGCATCCAGAAGGGAAGCCCTGTGCTCAGGAGTCAGCCTTCCCCCTCTGCCTGGCCAGGATTCATGGGCTGCGACACCCACCCTTTCTCATCCACTCAGTGCGAGCCAGAGGGGGGTTTTGGGGAAGCTTCACCTCTAATAAGCCCTAAATTCTTTGTCAAAAGCAAGTCCTTTGTAGACCTCTGTCCTGGCGTGTTGTGCCATGCTCAGTGCTCGGATAAAGGCACTTGGGGGACATCGGGGGCTGTGAGTTTCTCCCCGCGGAGGCTGGGTGACGGGAAAGATGGAGCCCCCACTGAGTGTCTCCCCAGGTGTCCCTCCTGTTCGAAGTGGAGAACTTGGCCGTGGCGTCTCCCGCCACCGTGTCCCGCTGCGGGATGGTCTACACCGACTACACCGACCTGGGCTGGAAGCCCTACGTGCAGTCCTGGCTGGAGAAGAGGCCGAAGGTACGGGAAGGGGTGGGGGGACGGGGGAGCAGCCACGGGGCCCTGGGGCGGGCGGAGCGCAGAGGCAGAGCCCGTTGTCTGGACTCCAGGCGGAGATAGAGCCTCTGCAGCGCATGTTCGAGAAATTCATTAGCAAGATGCTGGCCTTCAAGAAGGACTACTGCGCCGAGCTGGTGGCTGTCCCGGAGTACAGCGGCATCATCTCCCTCTGCAAGCTCTACTCCGCCCTGGCCACGCCGGAGAATGGGGTGAGGCCGGCCGCGGGGCGCGGGGGTGGGACGGGCTGCGGCCTTGCGGGGACAGCCTGAGCGCAGCCGTGTGTCCGAGACCCTGTTTGAACCCGGGTGTGAGTGCAGCAGGGACCCCGAGGGGAGGTCTCATGGACCACGGAGCTGTGCAGGCACATGTCCACGCGAGGCGGGATGCCAGACTCAGGACTCCCGGTCGCTTACGGCACACGGCAAAGCCTCGCGCTCATTTCCTACCATCATTTGGGACCTGAGGGTGGTTCGCTTGGTTCCTCATTTCTCCATCCTTTAGAAAAATACCTATTAAATTTTGGTACATGGGAGGGTTTAGGATACCATTTCTGCTGGAAGGAGCTCTTCATCTAATCTGATGACGGGGTTTTGGAAATTTTCAGGTTGAGCCTTTGGCTCAGGTCATAATCCTGGTTTCCTGGGATCAAGTCCCATGTCATTAGGCTCCCTGCTCGGCGGGGGGCCTGCTTCTCCCTCTGCCCCCATCCCTCTGCTTGTGGGCATGCACTCTCAAATAAATAAATAAATAAAATCTTTTAAAAAAATTAAGAAAAAAGGAAATTTGCAGATTGGTTGGTACTTAAGAAAAATGTTGTTCAGTTTAGAATTGTGGAGTGAGGACCAGAACTGCATATTTTTCTGTTGAGATTAAACCTCTGCCTCGCAATGGTTCCTAGTGTTTTTGAAGACATTGCTAGATAACTGAACCGTTCATAGGCAGTTACAGGACAATGACGGTCTCTAACAGTGTGTGTCGCTCCTGGCGGAGCCAACGCACACGGAAACTCTGCAAATGAACTTGCAAAGTGATGCGTGGGATGAAGACAGTCCTGTAGTCTCAGTGCACGGGGGTTGAGGAGGCGGGCGGGGGGCAGAGCCTGGAGGGGACGGGCGTGGCGGGAGGTGTGCCACATCTGGGGCAAGCTGGAAGGACAGACTAAGGCCTCTGCGTTGAATATGGTAGAGAGTCAAGTCTCAGCACTGTTTCCCACCTGCACCTTGTGATGGGGGATTGTGCTGACCCCAAGTCCGATATCCTGGACTGGACAGCATCCTGTGTGCCGTGTTATCTGTGGTTCTCGGCATCTTAATTCGGAGCCTCCCTGCTCCCGGCCTGTGGCTGTTTCGTGGGGCAGGTGAGAGATGGGGCGAGCGCTGCTGAGTTAGCTGCCTGTGGGCCACTGTCGCCGAGACAGCCCCGTGTGCTGCACACACCCCGCTGAAGGCACCTGCCACATGCCCTGGGGGGTGGGCAGTAGTTGAGAGCAAGAGCCTGGACATGCTGTTTCCGGGGGCACCCGGCTGGATCAGTCGGCGGAGCGTGTGACTCTTGATCTCTGTGTCATGAATTCAGGCCCCACGTTGGGCGCGCAGCTTGCTTAATACATACACATGCTGCTTACCGTGAACTTGGTACACTATAAAATCTTATTATTATTATTTTTAAAGATTTTATTTATTTATTTGACAGAGAGAGATTACAAGCAGGCAGAAAGGCAGGCAGAGAGAGAGGAGGAAGCAGGCTCCCTGCTGAGCAGACAGCCCGATGCGGGGCTCAATCCCTGGACCCTGAGATCATGACCTGAGCCGAAGGCAGCGGCTTAATCCACTGAGACACCCAGGCGCCCCTTATTATTAATTTTTAATTTCATGTTTAATTACACAAGTAATAGTTGAATCTAATTCCCCTTTAAAAATTTTTTTTATTTATTTATTAGAGAGAGAGAGAGCACGCATGTGCACAAGAGTGGGGTGAGGGGCAGAGGGAGAAGCAGGCTCCCCGCCGAGCAGGGAGCCCAAAGTGGGACTCAAGTCTGGGGACTCCAGGATCATGACCTGAGCTGAAAGGCAGACGCTTCGCCAACTGAATCCCCCCAGGCGCCCCCATCACAGACCTTTTAAATACATATTTGCCTGTGAGCCCAGACGTCGCCATAGAAAATGTATTTAAAACCCATATTCTGGGGGTGCCTGGGGGGCTCAGTCTATCATCATCTGCCTTCAGCTCAGGTCATGATCCTGGGGTCCTGGGATCGAGCCCCGCATTGGGCTCCCTGCTCAGTGGGAAGCCTGCTTCTCTCTCTCCCACTCCCCCGGCCTGTGTCCTCTCTCTCAGTGTGTCTCTCTCTGTTATGAGTAAATAAAAACCTTAACAAAAAAATGATACCTATTATGTACCACATTCACAATATGCTTACTAAACAGTGGTATGGTTTTGAGTTCTGTATCTCTGTGTGTAGATTAATTTCATTGCTTTTTTTTAAACCTTGGATACTATCCCACTGTGGAACACGACATTATTTTTCCATCCCTTATCGGTGGACATGTGGATCTTCTCCGATTTTTTGTGCTTACAGAGAAGTCACCGTGAGCGCCCCTGGACCGGTCTCCGTGAGCACCCTTGGCCCTTGCTCAGGGTCCATGTGGTGTGGCTGCGTCACTTCTGTGGCATCTTCCTCTTCTTCTTCTTTTCTAAGATTTTATTTATTTACTTATTTACTTAATTGAGAGGGAGTGCAAGTAGGCAGGTGCGGAGAGAGAGGGAGAGAGAGACTCCCTGTTGAGCGCAGAGCCCGACGCGGGGCTCGATCTCAGGACTCTGAGGACCTGAGCTGAAATCAAGAGTTGGATGTGGGCGCCTGGGTGGCTCAGTGGGTTAAGCCGCTGCCTTTGGCTCAGGTCATGATCTCAGGGTCCTGGGATCGAGTCCCGCATCGGGCTCTCTGCTCAGCAGGGAGCCTGCTTCCCTCTCTCTCTCTCTCTCTCTTTCTCTCTCTCTGCCTGCCTCTCTCTCCATCTACTTGTGATCTCTCTCTGTCAAATAAATAAATAAAAATTAAAAAAAAAAAAAAGAGTCTGACGCTTCACCGACAGAGGTTGCCGGGTGCCCCGATGCTGTGTCTTTATAATGTAGCGGAGATGAGACTCGGGACAACAGCCGAGCTGCAGAAGTTTCGGATGTAACTCCCTGTTTTAGATATACGGTCATCTACAACAACATGGTTTCCCGAACGGAGCCAGGGAGGAGGCGAGCTCCAAGCCTTTGTGGCCATCTGCCAGAATCACTCCCCAGCCCCGTCCATCTCCTTTATGACGAGGCTACTTCCCCTGTCGTCCGTCCAGGTGAACCCGGCGGACAGTGAAAACTACATCTCCATGGTAGAGATGACCTTTGTGTTCAGCATGATCTGGTCCGTGTGCGCATCCGTGGACGAGGAGGGACGCAAGAGAATTGACAGCTATGTCCGGGAGATTGAGGGCTCCTTTCCCAATAAGGTGGGGACCCTCGGACCCACCAACTCAGCCATCCTTCCCCCGGGGACCTGTGAGCGCTTGTGCCCAGGGTGGGGAGCGGACGCCGGCTTGGGCAGCCTCACACGCCTTCCCTCCTTAGGACACGGTGTACGAGTACTTCGTGGACCCCAAGATGCGGAACTGGACATCATTTGAGGACAAGCTCCCGAAGAGCTGGCGCTACCCTCCCAAGTGAGAGCAGGGCCTGGGGCGGGACTTGCTGGGACAGGGCCAGAGGCAGGTGAGCTGTGGGGCAGGGGGTTGCAGATGGCAGCGCCTCTGGAATGGAAGGAGTGGGATCTGGATGGCCTGGGCCAGGGTCCCTAAGGAGGAGGCAGGATGCCCCATCTCCAGGCCCCTCAGGGGGATGTGTGAGGGAGGCAGGGGGAAGCTGGGTCGAGAAGGAGCAGCCCGGGCTCTTGGCCAAGGCTCGCTTTGCTCCCCAGCTCCCCCTTCTATAAGATCATGGTGCCCACAGTCGACACCGTTCGCTACAACTACCTAGTGAGTGCCCTGGTGGCCAGGCAGAACCCCGTCCTGCTGGTGGGTCCTGTGGGGACCGGGAAGACGTCCATCGCCCAGAGTGTCCTGCAATCCCTACCTTCCAGCCAGTGGTCGGTGCTGATCGTCAACATGTCTGCACAGGTGCGCCGTGGGGCCCGGGGCTTTGCCCCTCCGGCCCCGGGTCTCTCCCGGCGAGGCCCCGCGTTCATGCTGTGTCCCTTCACCAGACCACATCCAACAATGTGCAGAGCATCATCGAGAGCCGGGTGGAGAAGCGAACCAAGGGCGTTTACGTCCCGTTTGGGGGCAAGAGCATGATCACCTTTATGGACGACCTGAACATGCCCGCGAAGGACATGTTCGGGTCCCAGCCCCCGCTGGAGCTGATCCGCCTTTGGATCGACTACGGCTTCTGGTATGACCGCACCAAGCAGACCATCAAGTACATCCGAGTAAGCCTCCCGAGAAGCCGCTCCTTGCCCTGGAGGTTCAGCTCCTACTCCCCGGGGATCCTGGGAAAGAACCCTGGCGTCCTGTCCTCCTCTGCACCCACACAGCCCGCGCCGGCATCGTCGTGCCTCTGGCCCGCGCGCCCCCCTGTGCTCTGTCTGCCGCTCACGTGCCAGGCCTGCCGCTTCCCGGAGTGGCCCGTGTGCCCAGGGTCCCTGACTCCCGTCCCACCTCCCTGCGTCCCCCCAGCATCTGCCTCCAGGCGGGCTCTGCGCCCACGGGATTCTGAGCGTCTTGGTGGTTTCTTTCTCCCAAATGGATGGATGGCAGCCCTCCCATCCTCGCTGCGGGGTTGCCCGTCCATCCAGCCCCCAGAAACTCGATTAACAGTGCGTTCTTCTGTTTCTGGGAAAGAGAACAGGTGTGCACATGCACATACACACACACACATGTGCACACACACACGCAGAAGGTAAAGAAGAGTCTAGAAAACGTTCTTGCACCGACCTGTATTTTCTGGTTTTGGTACATGGATCATGATGAAATGAAAACAAACACGTCCCTTTGCTGATTCTCAAGGAAATGGCCCCGATCCCTTCCCCCTGTTCTACCTTTCTTACACCTTTATTTCCCATTTGTTCTTCTCATTCTGTCCGGGGCCCTCCCCGCATCCTTGCTCCGTGCCCTCCAGTCCTGTGCCCTGTCTCGTCCCTCTTTCACCTGTCCCAGCCCGCCCTGTCTCTGCTCCCCAGGACATGTTCCTGATGGCCGCCATGGGACCCCCCGGGGGCGGACGGACCGCCATCTCCCCCAGGCTCCAGGGTCGCTTCAACATCATCAACATGACCTTCCCCACAGTGAGGGCACAATGGGGCCGGCGGCAGGGGCCGGGGTGGGTGGGGAGAGGGCGGGGGGCGGTGGGCAGGGTGCTGTAAGGGGCAAAACCAACCACGTCCCAGAGAACTGAGCGGGCACATCAAGGCGGGCTGGGGGAACCCCCGAGCAGAGGTGCATGCGGGGCGGTCACGTAGGGCAGGGGCCGCTATCGTGGGAGTCCTAGCTTCTGAGCCCCAAGGGCAGCAGGAGGCAAGTGTAGCTGGGGCTTGTGGAATAAGACATGTGGGGGGTGGGCAGAGAGCTCTGGGGGCCCACATAGATGAAAGGAAGATGGATCCTGCAGCTGAGAGCCGAGAAGAGCGCCCAGATTCAGGGAGCTGAGCGGGGCACGCAGAGGTGCCCCCAGAGCCTCAGTAATCAAGATAAAGCACAGCTGAATGCAATCTTAAAGCAGCTAATGCCAAAAATAGAGGACGCACAAACACTTCAGGTTTACATAAATGCACGCGATGGGTGCATGCCGAGCAGTGTCCCAGCCCGGGGTGGGGGTGCGGGCAGCAGGCCTGGCCACCACCATCCCTGTGTGAGCTGTTGGTGTGCGTTCGTCATGCATATCCGCTGATTTTTGAATATCGCACGACCACCTTATTGCTCTTGACTTTGGGGGGGTTTGGTGCCCCCCTAAAGCCAGCTGCTTCCCCGGGGTCGGGCAGGCGGGCCAGGAGCTGGCAAAGGCGAGCATCAGGGCCTGTCCCCAGGAGTCGCAGATCACCCGAATATTCGGCACCATGATCAACCAGAAGCTGCAGGACTTCGAGGAGGAGGTGAAGGCCATCGGCAATGTGGTGACTGAGGCCACCTTGGACGTGTACAACACGGTGGTGCAGCGCTTCCTGCCCACGCCCGCCAAAATCCACTACCTGTTCAACCTCCGGGACATCTCCAAGGTGAGTCGCTGTCCCATCCCGCGGGGCCCTCGAAGCCCAGCCTCCCAGCCTCCCCAGCTTCCCGCTGCAGCCTGGGGTCCCTCCCTGCCCGCCGGCCACGCCCCTCCCGCAGGTGTTCCAGGGCATGCTCAGGGCCAACAAGGACTTCCACGACACCAAGTCCAGCATCACGCGGCTCTGGATCCATGAGTGTTTCAGGTGAGATGCCTGTGCCCCGCTTGAGGCTAGACAGATGCCCCAGACAGACGCCAGTCGCGGGCCTCCTGGGCCTGGCACCCAGCCCCTGCCGCGGGCCCTGTGCCCTGCACTCCTAAGGCTCAGACCCTTCCCTCCCGACAGAGTCTTCTCAGACCGGCTGGTGGACGCGGCAGACATGGAGGCCTTCGTAGGCATCATCAGCGACAAGCTCGGCTCCTTCTTCGACCTCACGTTTCACAATCTGTGCCCCACCAAGCGCTCTCCCATCTTCGGTGAGTGGGTGCTGCGGCCGCTGCAGGTGTGGGAGGGGGCCTGGGAGGAGGGCCGGGCCGGCCCCCGGGGTCTGAGCCCTGCTCCCCGGGCCCAGGGGACTTCATGAGGGAGCCCAAGGTGTACGAGGACCTGACGGACCTGGCGGCCCTGAAAGCGGCCATGGAGGCGGCGCTTCGCGAGTACAATCTGTCCCCCGCCGTGGTGCCCATGCAGCTGGTGCTCTTCCGAGAGGCCATCGAGCACAGTGAGCAGCCCCCTCCCGTCCTGCCAGCACCCCAGCGGTGGGCTGTTCCCAAGCATGGGCACGTCTGGGAAGGAGCCTTCCTCTCGGGCCTCAGAGGGCTTGTCCTCCCCAGGGGTGGCTGCTCGAGATGCCCCAGGCCCCAGCCTCTCCCCACACTTTTCTATCTGGGTCCTTCAGTTTCAGGCGGCCTATCTCCAGCTTAGGGCCCCGGGGTCCCCCCCCCCCCCGCCCCCTGCCATGGCTCCGTGGCCTCACTGCTGGGTTCCCCTCCCCAGTCGCGCGGATCGTGCGCGTCATCGGACAGCCTCGGGGCAACATGCTCTTGGTGGGCATCGGGGGCAGCGGGCGCCAGAGTCTGGCCCGCCTGGCCTCCTCCATCTGCGAGTACATCACCTTCCAGATCGAGGTCACCAAGCATTATCGCAAGCAGGAGTTCCGAGAAGGTGCAGCTGCCGATGGAACCCTGGGTGGGCTGGGGGCTGGCGTGAAAGGTCAGGTGCCCGCCTTCCTGTGGAGGCAAGAGTAGGGGAGGTGGAGGCAGGTGCTGAGCCTGCCAGGCCCGGTGGGCAGCAGGCAGCATGGTGCGCGGGTTGCAGGCCAGGGGACACAGGAAGGGGAACAAGGACGGGATGGCGTGTCTGACACCCGCCTGTGCCCTCTGCCTCCTCCCCTCCTCCGGCCCAGATATCAAGCGCCTGTACCGCCAGGCAGGAGTGGAGCTCAAGCCCACGTCCTTCCTTTTTGTGGACACCCAGATCGCCGACGAGTCCTTCCTGGAGGACATCAACAATATCTTGAGCTCAGGGGAGGTCCCCAATCTCTACAAGGCTGATGAATTCGAAGAGGTGCAAGCCCCTCCCCCACCCTCCACCAGTGGCTGTGCCCCTCTGACCACCCCTCCCTCTGATCGGTGCCACAGGGGCCCCACCCCCTGGGGCTCTGCCCTCCAACCACAGCCCTGCAACCCAGCCAACATGGCTTCTGTGCAGATCCAGACGCTCATCATGGAGCAGGCCAAGGCGGAGCAGGTGTCCCCGTCCTCCGACAGCCTCTTCACCTACCTCATTGAGCGCTGTGCGCGACAATCTGCACATCATTCTCTGCCTCAGCCCTGTGGGCGACCCTTTCAGGTGACCCCTGTGACAGCATCTCCCCCAGCCCCCACCCTTCTCCGGTCCCCCTGCCTCCTGGGAGCGAGTCTCCTCGACAGCCCTGGCTCTCTCTCCACTCCCCCTCCGTGGGCCGCTCCTTTCCCTAGACCTCGCCTTCTGTCCCCAGTGCTGCTGCTGACAGAGGAGGCGTCCCCTCCCTTTCGGTAGGACTAGAGTGTCCTGTTGTCGCTTTGTGTTTCATTTTTAAATTTTTAGTTGTCATTCTACAAAAACAAAATAACATCAAAATTTACCGTCGTAACCATTTTGCAAGTGTCCCGCTCACCTGGTTAAGCATATTCACATCGTCGTGCAGCAGACGATGCAGCAGATGAAGTTCTAGAAAGAACTTCCTCATCTTGCAAAATTGAAACTCTATGCCCACTGGATAATTCCCCACTTCCTCTGCCCCCTCAACCCCTGACAACCACCGGCCCCCTCGTTTTTCCACGAGCTATTTGCTCTCGGGTCTGTGGTACGTGGTGTGTTTACCGCGCACTGGGTACTACACTGCACATGTCACCTCGAGTCCAGTGACAGCTTGGGTTTGTGTCCCTGTTAGTCCCATTTTATCTTATTTTTTTAAGGTTTTATGTATTCACTTTTTAGAGAGAGAGAGAGCAAGAGAGAGCGAAGGGGGGAGAGACAGAGGGAGAGAGAATCTGAAGCAGACTCCCCACTGAGTGCAAACCCTGAGGTGGGGCTCAAACCCACGACCACAAGATCGTGACCTGAGCCGTAATCAAGGGCTGGATGCTCTACCGACTGAGCCCCCGGGGCATCCCCATGTTACTCCCATTTTAGGGATGAGGAAACTGATGAGGGGAGGGTTAGCGCATCTGCCTGAGATCCACAGCTAGAACAAGAACCTGTTCCTATGTTCTACACTGAGCTGGCCCTGAAGGAAGCAGGATCAAGACAGGGACACACAGGAGCAAGGGGATGGGACACTTAGGTTCCAGGAAAGCAGACGGACCTTGTGGAGGCCAGGAGTGGAGGCCACCTGCCTCCATAAAGGGGCTTGACTGCCTCTCGAAACCCCTCCCCAGGAACTGGATCCGCCAGTACCCGGCCTTAGTGAACTGCACGACCATCAACTGGTTCTCAGAGTGGCCCCGAGAGGCCCTGCTGGAGGTGGCTGAGAAGTACCTCGTGGGGGTGGACCTGGGGACGCAGGAGAATGTGAGTGCCCCCTACCCCTGGCACCCAGCCCCAGGCCCCCTCCTGCACCCCTCCTCCACCTGCCCTCACTCCGCGTTTTCCATCCTTTCCCACGGGCCTCCAGATCCACAGGAAGGTGGCCAAGATCTTCGTCACCATGCACTGGTCGGTGGCACGGTACTCCCAGAAGATGCTGCTCGAGCTGCGGAGACACAACTACGTCACCCCTACCAACTACTTAGAGCTCGTGTCCGGGTACAAGAGGTGTGCAGAGGCGTGGAGGGCGGGGAGGCCCAGGGAGCTCGGTGACATGATGGGGCGGGACATACCTGGAGCCGGCCCAGGAGGCCAAGGAGCCAGGCGCCCTTGGGGGAGAGGCTGAGATGTGGGGGTCTCATTCCGCCCCGCTGAGGGGCGGTGAGAGAGAGCTGGGGTTCACATCGCAGAGCCTTTAGGCCGGGACTCCTCTCTACACCCTCTCTGCTCTGTCTTTGTTTTCTGCGATGCCGTTTCTTTCTCCAAGTGCAATACAACGGTGATGGTACTGTGTACGCCTGCGAGGCAGGGACCAGTCCTCTCCTCTCCAACCTCTCCTTGACTTTGCACCATCTTGAGAATCAGACATTCCTTTAAGTTGTATCGAGTTCCTCTTTACGTGCGCAACGTAATACTAATTTGCTTCGAAAGACGCAAAACAAATGTTTAAAAAAACCCACAAACCCACCTCATTGACTGGATTCTGTGTTGTGATCAAGGCAAGGAAAAAGCCATTTGTCATAAGAACGACTACCTATACCTACTCATCCACTTCATGTATTTTCTGAGCATCTACTATGTGCTGTGTACTATTCCTGGCACTGCAGTCCCTCTGTGAGCAAAGAAAGCTCTTGCCTTCCCTGGATACCTGGATGACCGGTGGCCATTCGGTGTGCTCAGCCCTTCACGCATATTTTCTCACTTCGTTCAGAAAATGATCCTGCATAGACTTTTTTTGTTGGGGGTGGGGTGGGGTGGGTTGGGCCTGTGCAGTGTTGAAAACTTTTTGAGTAAGTTGATAACTTTTAATGCGAGAGGCTTAGTAAAATCCAGATTTCCAGGTTTTCTTTAACTATCAGAAATCATGTCAAACTGGGGTGGAGAGGAGGGGTGGCCACCCCCTGGGGACAGGCTGGTGTGTGCTGGTTCAGGGCAGCCCCTGCTCGGTGCGCAGTGGGAGCGCGAGTGGGGAGCGGGTGTGAGGACGGCAGCACGGAATAAGGTGGAGGGATGAGAGTCGGGAAGCGGGGAGACAGCTGGGGAGCTGTTAGCCCTGATTCAGGCTGGAGGCTGTAAAAACGTCACGGTGCTGGCGGCAGCGGCAACAGAAAGCGAGACGGGGACCCATGCAGGGTGCTCCCCTTTCCGGGGGCCCAGCCTCCCCAGGCACAGTCTCCTTTTGTGCGCCCCAGGTTGCTGGGAGAGAAGCGGGAGGAGCTGCTGGACCAGGCCAACAAGCTGCGGACGGGACTGTTCAAGATCGACGAAACCAGAGAGAAGGTGGAAGTGATGTCCCTGGAGCTGGAGGACGCCAAGAAGAAGGTGGCTGAGTTCCAGAAGCAGTGCGAGGAGTACCTGGTCATCATCGTGCAGCAGAAGCGAGAAGCAGACGAGCAGCAGAAGGTGCTCCCGCCCCGGCCCCCAAGCCCCTCCCACCCAGCGGGCCGTGGCCCCGCCCCACACACCCACAGCCGCCAGCGCCCCCAGGCAGGGGCTTCCAGGTTGCCCTCCCTGACCATGTCAAGGGACACACAGGCCGCTCCTCAGACTTCCATCCTCCCCACCAACACTGCCCCCACCTTTGCCCAAGGCCCAGACGAGTCCTCTCCGTCCCTAGGCAGTCACAGCCAATAGTGAGAAGATTGCAGTCGAGGAAGTCAAGTGCCAGGCACTGGCTGACAATGCCCAGAAGGATCTAGAAGAGGCCTTGCCAGCCCTGGAGGAAGCCATGCGGGTATCAGAGCGGGAAGCCCCAGGGAAGGGAATGGGACCAGCCTGTTTTGTGCTCCAGACCCCCACAGGGAAGCGAGAAGGGGCGGGCCAGCCTCAGCTGGGACCTGTCCTGCTCCCTGAGTCCCCTTGGGCCCTGCTCCCTGAGTGAGTCCCTTTGCCCAGGCCCTGGAGTCCCTGAACAAGAAGGATATAGGAGAGATCAAGTCTTACGGACGGCCCCCCGCCCAAGTGGAAATGGTGATGCAGGCCGTCATGATTCTTCGAGGCAACGAGCCCTCGTGGGCAGAGGCCAAGAGGCAGCTAGGTAAGCCAGAGCGCATGGGGTGGCTGACGCGCGTCCACCTCACTTACCCATCTGCTGTGCGCCGGGCACTTGGGGAGACAGACGAGCGAGGCGTCCCTCCCACCCTCAAGAGCAGGTAGAGCCTAGTGCGGAGGAGGAGATGTAACTGGCAGTAACTGGTCGTAAGTGACAGAAAACAACTCCTCTTGATTTGAAAAAAAGAAAAGGAAATCGTCATAAAAATACAGGAGTATATCTCAGAATCCAAGGGCAAGAATGCCTCTGGGCATTCTTCATTCATTCATTTTCACAGAAAATGTGAAACCAGAGGCTTGGTTGGATAAAGCCTATGAGCGTAGGTGGGGGACCCCTGCCCTGGAAAGTCAGTGCGAGGCATACAGAAGTGATGGTGTGTGTGTGCGCATGTGATTGTGCACACGTGTGTGCAAGTGTGTGTGTTGGGCAGGAGGAGTTTAGGCTGTGAGTCTCCAAGGGACGTGGTGGCAGATGGATCCAGGACCACTGGGGAGGGTTCCGGGGGCTTGGAGCTTCCAGAGATGGAGGCAAGGTCTGCAGGGGACCTCAGGGTGAGGCCGGGTAAGCCAAGCCAGGAAGAACACGGCTGTGCCCGAGCCATGGAGGTGAAGCCGGAGAAGGCTTCCGGCTGAGGCTCCCCTGTCTTCACCCCTCAGGGGAGCAGAACTTCATCAAGTCCCTGATCCACTTTGATAAAGACAATATCTCAGACAAGGTTTTGAAAAAGATCGGGGCCTACTGCGCGCAGCCCGACTTCCAGCCTGACATCATCGGCCGAGTCTCACTTGCGGCCAAGTCCCTGTGCATGTGGGTGCGGGCCATGGAGGTGAGCGGGGTGCATGCAGGGTGCAGGCAAGGCCTCTCGTGGGCGCGGGCATGCAAGCGGGTAGGCCGGTGGGTGGGCGGCCACCATAGCTGGGCTGTCTCCCCACAGTTGTACGGGCGCCTGTACCGCGTGGTGGAGCCCAAGAGGATTCGGATGAACGTTGCCCTGGCCCAGCTTCAGGAGAAGCAAGCAGCGCTGGCCGAGGCCCAGGAGAAGCTGCGGGAGGTGAGCCTCAGGACTGTTTCTTCCATGTGGACCCTGTCCCTGATTTCTGGAATGCTGGCGGCCATTTGCTCCCCCCTTATGGTCCTGTGCCCCTGCAGGTGGGCTGCCTCTGGCTCAAAAGGGTGTGTCCCTGGCAGGGGTTGCAAAGGCATGGGGGCCACTGCCCCGACGAGCCCCTTCAGATGCTAACCTGGGGGCTGGCGGGGAGGAGAGGGAACCACTCTCTGCCAGCCGGTGACATATCCAGGTGACATCCTAGCGGACTTGGGGACAGCACCTCCCACGTTCCTGCCCCTGATTCAAGTCTTTACTATCCTCTTGGTGTGAAATTCCAAAGGTACAGGGAGAAGCCAGCGAGAGGCCTTGCTCGTGCCTGGCGCTTCCCTTCCTGGAAAGCAGCCTCGCTGACGGCTTTCTGTGCAGCCGTCCAGGGCTGTTTGCTGTACAAGCACATTTTTGTCATTTTTTCCACGTTATACACATTGCTGTGCGCCGTCCGGTCTCGTGTAGCTGAGTATGTCGAGGTTGTATTTCTCTCTGACGCTTGCCTGCCTGGCTCTGTTTACTTCCCTGTGTCCCTTTCTGACGGAGATGCTTGTCCTCTCGAAGCTTCTGGTCTTCGCATGTCCTCAAAGGCTGTTGACACTAATTGTACCCATAGTGAGGTTTTATGTTTTTATGGAGCCAAAGCTGGTCACGCCATCCCAGAGCGTTTCCCCTGAAACTGCCAAGGGAGCACGTGCGGATCTTAGTCTGGAATGGAATGAGGGCCCCGAGGCTTGGTGAGGGGAAGTGACTTCCCAGTTACCCGCAGAGTGGGCTGGAGCCCATGCTCTGGGCCCCCAGCCCCACTTTTCCCGCCGTGGACATCCTCGCCATTGGAAGCGCAGCTGCTTGCAGGGCCTCTTTGACTCCCTGTGAGCAGGGCCAGGCAGGCTGGGCCTGTGGCTTCAGCCTGCACACACACCCCCTCCCCTACCATCCCCACGGCATGTCCCCTCCTGGCTGCTCTCACAGCAGCCAGTCTTCTCCTCTCTCTAGCAAGAGTGAATAATCACGGGGATGACAGCTCATTTGGAAAGGTCTTGCACTCACGATGATTCATATCCTGGAAGGAACAATTAGGAACTGTTCCCCTGACGTGTGAAAACCCAGGCCCGCAGCGTCCGCTGCCAGCAATGTCATGCACTGGACAGGCGTCTGCAGGGCACCGCATGTCAGGTCTCTTGGGAGCCCCTCGCTGACAAGAGGAAGCAGACGAGGACCCCACATTTCCCCTTCGTCACGGAAACGCTCTGAAGTTTCCGAGCCAAGTGCCCAGCCTGCCTCGCCGGCCGCATGAGGACACCGAGCTGAGGCCGCGGCCCAGACCGGCGGGAACCCGTCTCTGGGACAGCCTGGGAATGAGCATTTTGAAAATTTTCCTGTCAGAGCCAGCCGGGGTGGGAGAGCCTGGACCTAGCGAGGGCTCAGGGTGCTGGAAAGAGGCCCAGAGCTCCGCCATCGGGCGCGTCAATTCAAGTCCTGAATAAACAGTTTTAACCTTGACTCCCCTGCTTGGGAAGCCTGAGAAGACCTTTCCCCTGGCTGGATTCTGACATAGGTAGGCAGGGATTGAGCAGAACCCTGAGCAGGGGGGAACAATGCATTTCAAAGATTAAGTCCCCACGTGAACTAGAGCCCAAATAAAAATCTGAAATCATCTTTTGAGAGTTAAAAATTGAGAAGCCAACCTTTTTGAGTTAACGTCCCCAAACCCTCTCAGTTTCTGCTCAGTCTCTGCCAAGGGACCTCCAGCATCAGGGGAGACCCCGTGTCCTCCAGCCGCGGCCCTGGCAGTCACGCAGCGGAAATGGGCCACCTGTGGGGCTTCAGGGGCTGTCACGGCTCCGAACCACGTCTCTCGTGAGCAGCGTTTGAAATAAAAAAATATCAGGGGCCTTAAGGCATGCATGGCTTCCAGATAAAATGACATTCCTGGGGACCAGCTGTTCTTGTGGTCCCCAAGGCCGCATTAAAAATTTGGCGGCGTCTGCAGAAGGAAGGATTCTCAGAGATAACCCTGGTTTTAGCTCCACTGGAACGTCCCCGATCTGGAAACCGCCACCTGGGAACTTCCAAGGGGGAGAGCCTCCCACAACAGATCGATTTGAGACAGGATCTGACCTTGGCTGAAAAGGGGGAGGCTGCAAGGCCAAGGGCGTGCGCGTATCTTTCGCAGTGGGCGATCACTGGTTGAAATACACACAGGGTCGACCTCCACAGACCCTCCGTTGCCCGTCGGTGGCATTGAGACGTTGGCCATGCCCTGCAGCCACCCCAGCATCTAGTCCAGAGCCTGCCCCCTGGCGCACATGGAAACCCCAGCCGGGGCCTTCCAAGTTCAGGGTCCCACTCCGTGTCTTGGTGAGGCACGGTCAGCCCACCCCGCGGCAGCGGACCGCCGGCTCCCTGTGGACTGGTTGAGGCCCACGAGGGCTGCCTCTCAGGGAGACCTCTTGCCTCGTCCCCTGCTTATCCTCGGTGGAAAGTGACCTTCAGCCGAGTCCTGAGCTGTGGCCACTGTTGTTGCTGCTGACGCCTGGGGCCTGGCGGGAAACCAGCCTGTTGCTGTCGCATCTCAAGACATGGCCACTCTCCCCTCCGGAGCCCCCCCCAGATTGTTCGGCCTGGACCCTTAAGGCACAGGTGACACCTGCGTGCCGCCTGCCATAACCGCGTGGCCTGGAACCTCGGCCTAAATGCAGTCTCAGTGGCCCACGAGCCTGTGGGTTGACCAAGCAGATTCAGGTCCATCCCGCCACCATCGCCTCCTTGGCTTGGAGTGTGAGATGCTGAAGCCCGGGACAGCTGGTCCAGGGCCACATGGGCCTGGCCATCTGCGCAGAGCCTGCTGTCCTGCCGTAGAAGCTCCGCCAATGTCACACACTGTCTGCGAGCGCTTCAGACTCCACCCCTGCTGCCCCCTAGTCTGGTGGCAGGCCCTTCTGTCGCCGCGGGAGCCAGTCATCCTGGGCCGCCCACCCATGCAGCTCATGCCTGCAAGCAGTCCTACCTCCCCAGACCCGGCCACCCACCTGTGGACAAAGCCACTGTCACCTGCCAAGTTCAGAGCGTCACAGCAGGTTGGCCTCGGTGCAAAGACCCACCAAGCCTAATAGGAGCCTGGACAGATCCTTTGACACAAAACCCACGTCCGTACCTGCAAGGTCCATGTGTGGCACCTGCCCCTGCTCCCAGCTTCTCAGTGGTTTCCCGGTCAGATCCTCTCGAGGAATCTGAGAACGAGCAGCCTTGTTCTATTCCTGGGGTTCTAAACACATCAGAAAATAAAACAAGATGAGTTTGGCCAAAATATCACCGTTAGAGACTAGGTGGGAGGATGTGGCCCACACGGTGGGCGAGCGGTCCCCCTAGAGGCGACGCTGTCATCAGACAGGCTTGCGCGGTGTTGGGTGTTGCTGTGGGGGTGGGGGGCAGAGTGGAAGGCACCGGAGGGTCCAGAGCATTCCAGTTGCCTGTGGCAGTCAGATCAGCCACGCGTGGCCCCCAGAGAAGGGGTGCGTGAGGCCTTGGGGAAAGTCTTCCAACAGAATGAGGGAGCGGCCAAGATCAGAAACTGTAACAAAACATGGCCCCAGAAGGAAAAATAAACCCAGAGAGAACTCAGGTTTGGGAGAAGCGCTTAAAAAGCAAACCAAGGTAAACACGGCTGTGGTCAGAGGAGATGATGGAGGAAGGGCCGACACCCAGAGAGCAAAAAGAGGATGTTGAGAGGGAAAAGAATTGCAAAAAGAGAGACAAGGAGAGAATCCTGGGAAAATTAAAAATGCTTAAAGTCCGACAGCCAGCAGAAGGGCAGGAAGCAGCAACCGCAAACCCAACCCTGCGGGACAGCGACCCAAGACCCAATCCAACCGATGGGAATTTCTGCAAGAGAAAAGCGCAGCATCAGACGGGAAAATATTTCACAACTGGAACAGCGGGCGCGGTGACCCGGTCAGAAAGTGCCCTGGCCACAGGTGGCTCGGCCAGTTACCATGGACCTCGAGAAGACCGTAACTGCTGAGTGGGAGCGTCGTGATCAAGCTCAGCCCCATAAAAATGAGAACACAGCTAAGGGGTGGGAGGTGGGGTGGGTCGGGGAGGGGAAGGACTGGGCAACGCTTGCGCAGGAGATCAGATCAAACAGGGTCTGGAGATGTTATCGGCATGATTAAGGTGACAAGCAGCAGCCTAGGAACAGGTAGGAGAGGGGCACCCGGCAGGGGCTGTCAGTGGAGCGCACGACCCTGGATCTGAGGTTGTGGGTTCGAGCCCCACGTAGGGTGTAGAGATGACTTCAAAAAATAAAAAAAAAAACTCTTTTTTTAAAAGATTTTATTTATTTATTTGACAGACAGAGATCACAAGTAGGCAGAGAGGCAGGCAGAGAGAGAGGGGGAAGCAGGCTCCCTGCTGAGCAGAGAGCCCGATGCGGGGCTCGATCCCAGGACCCTGAGATCATGAACAGAGCTAAAGGCAGAGGCTTAACCCACTGAGCCACCCAGGCGCCCCTAAAAAGAAATCTTAAACTGGGGCGCCTGGGTGGCTCAGTGGGTTGAGCCACTGCCTTCGGCTCAGGTCATGATCTCGGGGTCCTGGGATCAAGTCCCGCATGGGGCTCTCTGCTCAGCAGGGGGCCTGCTTCCCTTCCTCTCTCTCTGCCTGCCTCTCTGCCTGCTTGTGATCTCTCTCTGTCAAATAAATAAATAAAATCTTAAAAAAAAAAAAGAAATCTTAAACAAACAAACATAAGAGCAGGGACAAAGAGGTGGTGGCGTGGAGTGGAGGGTCAGGGTCGACACCTGTCTCCCTCGTAGCACAGACGTCATAGAAATAGTTTCGAATGGAGAAACCAGGAAACAGCCCTTTGGAATGTACTGGAATGAGTGCAAAATACCTCTGGAGGGGTGAATATTCAAGAAGCAGGTCACGGCTGCTACCTGGAGGAGGCAGCAGGGAGGTCCAAGGGCAGGGCTGGGACACTTTTCAGGCCCTTGTGCCTTCTGGATTTTCAAGTGACTTGTTCACCAAGTAAACAAAAAAGAAACAGCCGTGTCAAAATGTGCTTACGCACGGACAAGGACGTTCGTCCCAGCGTGGTTAAGAATAGAAAATGTGGGAAAGACACACACGTCTATCAGAAGGAGGCTTGTTATATAAATTATGGTTCAGTCATTCACAAGCGGGTTTTGCAGCTGTTAAAGAGAATGAGGCAGCTTGACGCGAACCGACTTGGAGACGAGGAAAAAATAGTAAAGCGCGTTAGTATGCCAGAGTTTATCCTCATGAGAAGACTCACCCAGGCACCAACCATCTCCTAAGTGCGGGGCAGCCTTCTAAGTGTAAGGATCTAGCCGTCGAGCAAGGCCCTGCCTTCATGGGGCTTGTATTTGATTTATTATGCACTGGCTCAGTGCCCAACCTGCCCAACCGGGCTCTGTCTGGAAAGCTTTCCAAGTGAGCACAGGCACAGGGGGCTGGCTCAGGACTTAGAGGAAGCCAGGATCTTCTCTCTGTGTGTGCTCTTCCTTCCTTTTGATGTGCATTCACTCTTTACAGAAAGATCTAGAAGATGAATATAGTTATCATTATTTTTTTAATTTTAATTTTAGTTTTTAAAAAATATTTTATTTATTCAGTTGAGAAAGAGAGAGCGTGAGAGAGAACATGAGAGGGGAGAAGGTCAGAGGGAGAAGCAGACTCCCAGCACAGCCGGGAGCCTGATGCGGGACTCCAGGATCTGAAAGCAGCAGTGGCTTAACCAAATGGGCCACCCAGGCGCCCCTGTCGTTACTTTTTTTAAAGACTACGTTGTGGTTAGGTGTGATAATGGGGTTACCATCACATGGGGGAACATCCTTGTTTTGTTCCCGGGAGGCATTAGGAAGTCTGGAGGCTGGAAATGTCATGAGGTCGTAACTTCCTTTAAGATGCTTTGGCAAAACACCAGGAGACGAGATTAAAAATAGCAAAATGCAACAACTGTTAAATGTGACGGGTATAGAGGGGTTCGCCATGTGATTGTTTTCCCTAGGTTTGCAGTTTTCCACTGTTTTTGAATTAAAAAGATTAAAACTGTGACCATTAAAAAAATGCAAACAGATGAATATATAGATATGTATGTATTTAAAAACAAAGTAGCTTACAGGGGTGTGTGGAAGGCTCAGTCAGACGACCGACTCTTGATCTCAGCTTAGGTCTGGATCTCTCGGGGTTGTGGGTTCAAGCCCCGCGTCGGGCTGTGCACTGGGCGTGCAACCTACTTAAAAAAAGAAGAAAAAAAAACTAGCCTAAGTATAATAGCCAAAGATACAGAGGCACCTGCCAGAAGACCTAAGAAGAGAAACAGTTACAGAATGACTTTCTGCGGCAGGGTGGGGTGGGAGCGGCTTGAAGAGGCAGCTAAGGGACTCTCGCTGGTCATTCTGTCATCTCATTTAGGCCTTTCACCTTATGCACGCATTTCCTGTATAAAAAATAGAAACAGTGAAGACAACACCACGCGCAAAGCCAGTAATGAAATACAGCGTGGTTGTGGGCTGAGCCTCCCCGCAGACACATCTCGGCGGGAAGCCCAGTTATAATCAGGGCTGCTGACGAGTCAGGGAGGCAGTCACGTTCACCTTCCCCGGGGTGAAACCCACATGTGCGGGGGCCGGGGTGGGGGGTGCAGACAGGGTGCCCCTCCCCCTTCGTCCCCTCCCCCAGCTGTGTTTCCTCCTCTGCATGGCCCAGCTTACCTCACCCCTTCTTTCTTTTTTTTTTTTTTTTTTTTTTAAAGATTTTATTTATTTATCAGAGAGACAGGGGGGGAGAGAGAGAGCACAGGCAGACAGAATGGCAGGCAGAGGCAGAGGGAGAAGCAGGCTCCCTGCTGAGCAAGGAGCCCGATGTGGGACTCGATCCCAGGACGCTGGGATCATGACCTGAGCCGAAGGCAGCTGCTTAACCAACTGAGCCACCCAGGCGTCCCTCACCCCTTCTTTCTTAGTGCCTTTTAACACATTACTCCCAAGGCTCATGCTGTCCCCCGAAGGTGATGTTGCTTTAGGGACAGTAACTTGGGGGGTCATGTGTCGCATTTCCAGGATCTTAGGGGTCGGCCTCTGGGTTCGGGCTCAGGTGCTGCTCCCTTGCTGGGTTCCAGGCCCCATGCGCTCCTTCTGACAACCCGTGCAGGACCCGTCAGGGAGGTAGGCGAGGACATGTACTCCCAACAGTCGCAGGCTGCTTCTCCCAGCAGGGGCAGCAGGAAGGGGACGGACATCTGTCGTGTGCACGCTATGTGCCAGGCACTTACCGGCCTGCCATCCCCGTGTTCCTCATGAAAAAGGCGGTGACACTGTGTGCACTGGACATGGTCACTGCTGGCTGGTCAGGGTCACTGCTGGCCGGTCAGGGTCACTGCTGGCCGGTCAGGCACACGTTCGGGGCCTGAAGAGGCTCGCCAAGGGTGTCGGGACAGTTCTTTTACACACCGGGAAACTCCAGTGCTCGGAGATGGAGTCATCTGAGGC
This sequence comes from Mustela lutreola, assembly GCF_030435805.1. Taxonomy (NCBI): domain Eukaryota; kingdom Metazoa; phylum Chordata; class Mammalia; order Carnivora; family Mustelidae; genus Mustela; species Mustela lutreola. Next base: position 58,701,193 of record NC_081304.1, on the reverse strand, counting down.
CACGGGGGCCCTGGACGGCGGACTAGCTAGAGGGACCCGAGCAGTCTGCCCCGGCGCTGGGTCTGATCCCTGGGCTCTGGTCCCTCCCAGGTGGCCCAGAAACTGGAGATGCTGAAGAAACAGTACGACGAGAAGCTGGCCCAGAAGGAGGAGCTCCGGAAGAAATCGGAGGAGATGGAAGTGAAGCTTCAGCGAGCAGGGCTGCTGGTGTCCGGGCTGGCCGGCGAGAAGGCCCGCTGGGAGGAGACCGTGCAGGTGAGCCCGGCCGCCTGCCTACCTGCATACCCTGCATACCTGCTGGGAGCTGCACCTGCCTCCAGCTGAGGGATGGTCAGGGCATGTGGGGACATGGGGTGTCATGGGGACATGGGGTGTCAGTGTGTTCTCCCCCTCCCACTTCAGGAGAAGAGTGGAAGAAAAGACTTTGTGCCATTAGGGGTCTGCTGCCCTATAGGCCTGGAAAGCTCATGCCAGGGCCCCTGATGGGGCCACTGAGCTGGTAGAAACAGCCCCGGGGCATCTTGTCTTTGCCTCTATTGCGTTCTGGGCTTCAGGAAAGGCTCCGGCCTTATCACCAGAGTGTAAACAGAACCGCTATTAAAGAGGGGGAGCTCAGAAATAATTAGAACCAGGTTAGAGCTTTCAGGGCCAAGGGTTCAGGAGAGGGGAAGCACCTCTTTGATCTAGAAAGTGTCCCTAGGAGAGTGCCTTCAGAGCACTCCCAGTGTGTCTCCCCCCACCCCCTGCTGGCTTATACCCCCTCCTGCCCCCCAGGGCCTGGAGGAGGATCTAGGCTACCTGGTGGGTGACTGTCTCCTGGCTGCTGCCTTCCTGTCCTACATGGGCCCCTTCCTGACCAACTACCGGGATGAGATCGTCAACCAGATCTGGATGAAGAGGGTGAGGCAGCGGTCAGGTGTGAGTGATCTCTTGGGCCGTGAGACCACAGCCTCTGGGAGGAACTGAGGGAGATCCAGCAGGGGTCGGGTCTGGGGGGAGGACAGGCTCAGGTCTCCAGGCTGAAATTCAGGGCTCTTCCCCACCCAGATCTGGGAGCTGCATGTCCCGTGCTCACCCCGCTTTACCTTTGATAACTTCCTGTCCAATCCTACCAAAGTTCGAGACTGGAACATCCAAGGGTTGCCCTCGGATGCCTTTTCCACGGAGAATGGCATCATCGTCACCCGTGGCAACAGGTCAGGATTCTGCCGGGGGCAGGGGTTGGGGGGGCATCATCATCACACGTGGCAACAAGTCAGGATGCTGCTGCGGGGCAGGGGTAGGTGAACCGCGCCCGTGGTCTGGCTGACCATCCTCCCACAGGTGGGCGCTGATGATTGACCCCCAGGCCCAGGCCCTGAAGTGGATCAAGAACATGGAAGGAAACCAGGTATAAGGCTGGGGGTGGTTTGCTCCCCAAGCCTGTCTCTTCCTGAGCCTCTACCCATGAGCCTGGTTTTCCTTTGGTCCCTCGGTGGGTCTCCCACTATTTCCCCTACTCTCTAGGGCCTCCAGATTATTGACCTACAGATGAGTGACTACCTCCAAATTCTAGAAAAGGCCATCCAGTTCGGATACCCTGTGCTGCTCCAGAATGTGCAGGAGTATCTGGACCCCACCCTCAACCCCGTGCTCAACAAATCTGTAACTCGAATCGGTGGGGGCCCAGGCTTGCTGTGGGCTCACACTGTGGGGTGTCCGAGAGGCCAGCCACGTGGGACCCAGGGGGAGAAGGGCTGGTCCCCAGGCTGCAGGGCCTCCATGCAGACAGCTCCGGGCCGGGGTGGCAGTGCGGGGGAGGGGGGGCTTGTAGCACGCTGACCATGCGGGTCCTTGCCCTTGACCACCCTCTCCCTACCCCGCGGCTCCAGGTGGTCGGCTCCTGATGCGCATCGGAGACAAGGAAGTGGAGTACAATCCGAATTTCCGGTTCTACATCACCACCAAGCTCTCCAACCCCCACTACAGCCCGGAGACCTCGGCCAAGACCACCATTGTCAACTTTGCCGTCAAAGAACAGGTGGGTGGGGGCTGGCGCCGGGAGGAACTCAAACTCCGCTGGAGCAGGGGTGGGCGGGATGGCGATGGAGGCCCATGTCATGGGGCAGCAGGGGACGAGGGGCTGGGAGATGTGATGGAGCGACAAGAGTGAGGTCCCCAGAGTGAGAGTGTCCCCCGGCATCTGTGCTCTCAGGGCCTGGAGGCTCAGCTGCTGGGGATCGTGGTCCGGAAGGAGCGGCCGGAGCTCGAGGAGCAGAAGGACTCGTTGGTCATCAATATCGCTGCCGGCAAGAGGAAGCTCAAGGAGCTGGAGGACGAGATCCTTCGGTGAGAGCGGCCTCCACGCCCACCCCGACACCCCACTGAGGCCCGGGAGCGCTGGGCCCCTCACCCCTGCATCCCTGCCCCTGGGGGCCTCCTTCCAGGCTGCTGAATGAGGCCACAGGCTCCCTGCTGGACGATGTGCAGCTGGTGAACACCCTGCGGACTTCCAAGGTGACGGCCACTGAGGTGACGGAGCAGCTGGAGACCAGCGAGACCACGGAGATCAACATTGACCTGGCCCGGGAGGCGAGTACCCACCCTGGAGACTGGGGGAGGGAGGGGTTTAGGCCAGGCCAGCCCCAGCCCTGCCCCCACCGTGGTCCTGACTCTGCACCCCCGCCCCCGGCAGGCTTACCGCCCCTGCGCCCAGCGGGCCTCGGTACTGTTCTTTGTGCTCAACGACATGGGCCGCATCGACCCCATGTACCAGTTCTCACTGGACGCCTACATCGGCCTCTTCATCCTCAGCATCGACAAGAGCCACCGGAGCAACAAGCTGGAGGACCGCATTGACTACCTGAACGAGTACCACACTTACGCAGTCTACAGGTCGGCGCCCCGCACTGTGCGTGCCCAGCCCAGCGTCCATCGAGACGCAGACCTTCTCGCCTCACTGGGCCGTGGCTCCTGGTGCCCTGCTCCCCTCTCCCTGCAGCTTCCCTGGGCAGCGTGTCCTCTGAGGGTCTAGCCCCACCTGTGGGCCGAGAGCCCAGCAGTAGGAATCTTGGTAAAATCCAGGTTCAGATTCAGCGGGTCTGGGGTGCGGCCTGAGGTTGTGCATCTCTAGTTAGCTCCCTGCTGCTCTGGGGACCAGGCTCTGAGCAGCAGCGAACTTGACCTCTCCATCCAGAGGTCCCACAGCCCCCTCAAGTTCAGCTCATTTCACCTGAAACCCCTCTTCCCCCCCTTCCTTAAGGGTCCTCATCCCCGGACGGCACTGACACCCATGTCCCTGTCCCCCAAGCCAGAAACCAGAAGTTCTCCCTGGCCCTTCTCCCTGACCCCCGGATCAAGCCCCAGGATTTGTTCATGAGTCTTTCTGCAAAGGCCCCTGCCCAGGTCTGCTTACCAGGCCCTGCAAGCCTCTGTTTGCCTCGGCTCCCTGCTCTCCCTGGGGTCCTCCCTGCTCTTCCTCTTCCACAGTGCTCATGACTCTGCTGCTCCCTGCTCCTCTCAGAGACTGCCCCGGGGCAGCCCTGCCCTGCGATCCCCCAGTGGCGCGGCCACCCCGTGCAGGACCTATCAGGTCACACAAGAATCCCTGGGCTGGCTGGCTGTCCTCCCACTCTACCCGACTGCCTCCAGGACAGTGTCTGGGGCTCATTCACCTTTGTGTCCCCGGGGCCTGGCCGAGTGCCTGGCACAGAGTAGGGGTCCCACGAACACTGCAGGCTATTTGCAGGAAATGAATGACTGATGTCCCCAGTGAGCCTTCCAGGTCCCTGTGTGCGTGGCTATTTATGGGAGGCTCGGCTTAGACACCGACCGGGCCCTCGATGTGTGTCAGGCTCAGTAAGCATTCATGTTGGCTTCCCCACCTCCTCCCCTGGCCCTGTCTCCCAGGTACACCTGCCGCACACTGTTTGAGCGCCACAAGCTGCTGTTCAGTTTCCAGATGTGCGCCAAAATCCTGGAGACCTCCGGCAAGCTCAACATGGATGAGTACAACTTCTTTCTTCGTGGAGGTGTGGTGAGTGGGGCAGAGGCGTCCAGGTCAGGGCCAGGGGGACGTGTGATGAGGACTCCAAGCCAGCCCATAAGGCCCACGGCTCTAGGGCGCGAGCTAAGGAAAAGCACCAGGAGCAGGTGCTCCCTCAGGGTGCGGGGCGTGCACCTGCCAGGGGCTCCCTTGCTCGCCTTATGGGCAGAGCTATGGGGCCCCTCTTCCCTGGGACCCGCGGATTGGTGTGATCTTGTCTCTTTCCCTGCTGTTTGAGCACTCCTCCCCCGGCCTGGCTGCCACGGTCACACGGGCTCTCTCCCTTGTGAGCACCCTCTCCGCCCACCCCCATGCTGCTTTTGCTTGGCAAAACCCCGGTCTGGTTGGATCCGGCCCTCTTGCTCCCTTTGGCCCCAGGCAGCAAAGCACGCCCACGCAAGACAGACTCACTTGAAATCTCTAGTCGCTTGGAACTAGATGTGGCAGATGTGGCCCATCTTAGTACCCCTGTGTCCCCTGTTGCTTCTGCCACAGGTGGGGGTGGGGCCCTCCCTGACCTCCTCCAAGACTTGATTCAAATCCCACCTCACTCACTGGGACCTCCTTGACTTTCTTTTTCTTTTCTTTTCTTTTCTTTTTAAAGATTGTATTTATCGATTTGAGGTGGGGAGAAGGGCAGCCAAGTGCAGAGCCGGATGTGGGGTGGGGCTCGGTCCCCCAGACTTGGAGATCAGGACCCCTGCGAGGTGGAGAGTGGGAGGCTCAGCCGACTGGCCCACCTAAGCACCCCTTCTTATTTAACACTCCAGCCCAGCCCCCAGCCCCCAAGAACTTCTAGTCTTTTTTATCCTCCTCAACTTTGTTTCTGCGTGGCATTGCCGTTTTTAACCTACTAGATCATTTAATGATCTGTCCTCGGTTTTGGCTCATTATCCGCCCTCCCATTTTGGACACTAAGCTCCTCCAGGGCCGAGGACTCTGTCCTTTTACGCAGTCACGTGTCCCAAGGCTGAAAACACATGGTCGGTGAGCAGTAAGTATTTGTTGAAGAAGGGAAGCCCACAAACCGCCTCGAGGGGTGAGGCCACCCGCCGAGGGGGGGACGGGGGCGCGAGGGACAGTAATCCCAGGAAACCACCAGAGGGCGCCAGCTTCCTAACTTTGCACGGCGAGCCCGGACCCCCACACCGTTGTCCCCAGGCACCGCGGATTCCTGTCCAACTTCCTTCATCTGGCCATCCTGGCCAAAGAAAAAGAAAAAGAAAAAAGTAATTCTCAGGAGGTGTTCCCGTTCGATCCCTTGCCCTCTGCCCGGCGCAGGTCCTGGATCGGGAGGGCCAGATGGACAATCCCTGCACCAGCTGGCTGGCGGACGCCTACTGGGATAACATCACCGAACTGGACAAGCTGACCAACTTCCACGGACTCATGAACTCCTTCGAACAGTACCCCCGGGACTGGCACCTGTGGTACACCAATGCCACCCCCGAGAAGGCCATGCTGCCAGGTACCCGCCGCCGCCTGCCCCGCCCCCCGCCGCCCGTCCCGCAGCAGCCCTGCAGCTGCCAGCGCTAGAGCCCTGCGCCTGCCCCAGGTGAGTGGGAGAACGCGTGCAATGAGATGCAGCGTATGCTGATCGTGCGCTCACTGCGCCAGGACCGCGTGGCCTTCTGTGTCACCTCTTTCATCGTGTCCAACCTGGGCTCCCGCTTCGTCGAGCCGCCTGTGCTGAACATGAAGCTGGTCAGTGGCTTGGTTTCCTCGCCCGCCGCCCGGGGTCCCTCTGTCCCTCTCCCTGCTGCGGGGAGGCCCGGGGTGTGGGCGGCCCTGCCGCCTGAGGCCACGCCCCTGTGCTCCCTGCAGGTAATGGAGGATTCCAGCCCGCGAACCCCGCTGGTCTTCATCCTGTCCCCTGGAGTGGACCCCACCAGTGCCCTCCTGCAGCTGGCGGAGCACACGGGCATGGCCCAGCGCTTCCACGCCCTGTCGCTGGGCCAGGGCCAGGCCCCCATCGCTGCCCGGCTGCTCCGGGAGGGTGTGAGTCAGGGTCAGTATCCGTCCTGCCCCCCCAGCCCCCACCTCAGCTCCCCGATGGTAACCACAGCCCCCGCCCTCCCCAGAAGGCCCTAGCACGCTGCTGAGCTGGGTTGGGACCCCCAGCCCTCACATGAGAGCACAGACTGGTGCAGAGCGTGGGACAACTGGGGCTCGGGAACAGGTTCCCACTCAACCAGGCATCTCCTCTCAGGCCACTGGGTGTTCCTCGCTAACTGCCACCTGTCCCTGTCTTGGATGCCTAATCTGGACAAACTGGTGGAGCAGCTGCAGGTGGCAGAGCCCCATCCGTCCTTCCGCCTTTGGCTCAGCTCCAGCCCACACCCCGACTTCCCCATCTCCATCCTGCAGGCCAGCATCAAGATGACCACAGAGCCCCCGAAGGTATGGCGCCTGCAGATGGCAGGCTCTAACTGGGCCATCTGGCCTGGCGGGCTCCCTGTGAGGGTCGGTGAGAGGTTGGCCATAATGACAGCACCGCGTTTTGGTTCTGCTGACTTCTAGAATATTCCACCTTATTTCTTTTCTCTACACGCCAAACTCTTAGAGCCTAGGAGTAACATCTAAACTTTTTTTTTTTTTTTAAGGATTTTATTTGTTTGTTTGAGAGAGTGAAAGACCACAAGCAGGGGAAGAAGTAGAGGGAGAGGGAGAAGCAGACTCCCCACTGAGCAGGCAGCCTGATGTGGGGCTTGATCCCAGGATCCTGGGATCATGACCTGAGCCGGAGACAGACACTTGACTATCTGAGCCATTCCGCTACCCCAATATCTAAACATTTCTGAGCACGATCATGGCCCAGACATCGTTCATTTATTAACTCATTTAAAATGCACACCCCCATCAGTACTGTTCCTCGCATTTTACAGTGAGAAAATAACTTGTTCATAGAACCTTCCTGCCTCACGGCCTTTCCTTGCATCTCTCCCTGATGCCACACCCGCTGGACCCCAACCCCTCCCTCCAGCTCTGGAAAAGGTGATCTCTGTATTACAAAGTCACCATCAGTGCAACTGTCCTAATCCTTCAAGATTGGCTCATGTTCCCAAATCCCACCTGTTTACTTCTGCATGAACGGTTTTGGTACCTTTTCACTGCTTTTAGCCAAGACCAAAACTGTATTAGCATGGCCTGCGCCACCCCCAACCCCTGGCTACACCCATCGCATTGTCCCCCCATCCCTGGCTACACCTAAAATGTTGTTCCCCTTTGCTTTACTCTACGTACACCATTAATTTTTAAAAATGCCTTGTCCATCTTCCTCCAGACTCTGTACTTTTCCCCCCGCTCCCAAGGCTTCTAGAAGCCCCTGCTGCTGGGCCTACATCCTCCTCAGTCTCTCCTCTGCTGCTTTAGGCCGGGGACCATCACTTCCTCAAGAAGACTCTGCCCTCCAGGTCTAGGCCAACACACATACGACCTCCCCGCTCCTGCTGCCCCCCAGCCCGCTGTGACACTAGACTGTGTTGGATGCGTTGGGAGCCCGATGCCAGGACCCTGGGATCATGACCTGAGTCAAAGGCAGACGCTTAATGACTGAGCCACCCAGGCGCCCCAAAATCCCCCGCTCTCAAAGCAAGTTGCAGCCTGCCACTGGAGAAAGCCTCCTCACCCCATCTTTGTTAATGGTGCCCTAGTTTTTTCATTTTCCTTTTTAATTTTTTTTTAAAGATTTTCTTTATTTATTTGACAGAGAGAGCAATCACAAGTAGGCAGAGAGGCAGGCAGAGAGAGAGAGGAGGAAGCAGTCTCCCCGCTGAGCAGAGAGCCCGATGTGGGGCTCGATCCCAGGACTCTGAGATCATGACCTGAGCCGAAGGCAGAGGCTTTAACCCACTGAGCCACCCAGGCGCCCCCTTTTTAATTTTTTGAGAGAGCAAGCAAGCAAGTGGGGGGGGGGCAGGGAGGGAAGTGTCCACGCTCAGTGTGGAGTCCAACACCTGAGATCATGACCCCAGTGGAAATCAAGAGCCAGACGCTTACCTGACAGAGCAACCCGGGTGTCCCTGATGATGTTTTAACCTAAATCTATTACATATTTTCAGTTTTCTTCAGTGACCCAATCATATCCTTTATAAAATCCCCCCCCAGAACCTCAGCCCCCAGGAGCCAGTCGGGGGACGGCTCTGGAGTGTATTTGTGGATCACTGCCTGCTGTCTGGCCTTTTCCTTTTAATTAAACATCCCACAGACACAAAAGAATATAAAACATACGCAAGACATAAAGGATCCTAATTCCACACACACCCGTGTGCCCACCTTCCCAGGTAAGAAGGAGGACTCTCCTTCCCGTCGCCTTCCCTGCCCTCTGGGCAGCTGCCGCTCTTCTCAAGGTGCATCTGCTAGAGGCACCAAGCTGGCTGTGGGCCCCCAGTAGCCTGGGATTCGCCTTTCCCATTCAGTGCAACTTACTCGACGTTCATTCCTGGTTCCTCGATGCACTCCCCATCTGAATCCGTCCTCAGTCATATGTCTTGTCAGTTTTTTTTTTCCTTTTTGTTAATTTTTTTTTTTTTAATGAATGGAGATCCTTAATTTCTATGAGGTGGAATTTAGCTCTTTTCTTCTTTAAAGAATTTTTAAAAAAGATTTTATTTATCAGAGAGAGAGAGAGGGAGAGAGCCAGCACAGGCAGACAGAATGGCAGGCAGAGGCAGAGGGAGAAGCAGGCTCCCCGCTGAGCAATGAGCCCGATGTGGGACTCGATTCCACGACGCTGGGATCACGACCTGAGCCGAAGGCAGCTGCTCAACCAACTGTGCCACCCAGGCGTCCCTAGCTCTTTTCTTCTTTATGGCTTATGCTCCTAGGTGTTGTTCAAGAAATCTTCGCTTACTCTAAGGCAGTTTCTCACACTTGTCTTCAGAAGCATTTATAATTTGACTTTCCCATATTGGTGTTTTAACCACTTGAAGTGGATTCTCACAAGTGTGGAATGAGTAGGGGTCCAGTATTTTTTTCTGGCCACACAGATAACCAGTTCTCCCAGTACCATCATCGAACAGCGTACAGTTACCCTATTGATCTGCAGGGCCTGCTAAGCCTTAGGTCATGTTTATATATGTGTAGATTTCTGGGCCCTTTATTCTGTTCATTGGCCAGGTTGTTGATATTGGGGTCAAAAGACACAGTCTCAGTGACCCTACAGCTCTGTAATAGTCCTTGCTAGCTGATACGGCAAGTCTCTTTACCTCATTCTTTTTCAGGCCACTCGTGGACTTTTATTCTGCAACAGAATTGCTGGGATTAGCTTGTTAAGTTCTACCAAAAAAACCTCTTGATCAGTTTGGAGGAAATCAACATCTTTCGTATATCACACCTCCACATTCATGATTATAGTATATCTGTCCATGTAGTCTTTATTTCAATCAAGTTTTTTCATTTTCACTATAAAGATTTGTGAATTTTTATTTATTCCTGGAAACTTTACATATTTTGGTGTTGTCAATGATAGTATTCTTACTCTAATTTTTTCACTATGTTCTGTCTGTCACAGATGCATCATCTTTTTTTTTTTAAGATTCTATTTACTCATTTGAGAGACAGCACAGGCAGAGCAGCAGCAGAGGGAGAGGGAAAAGCAGGCTCCCCGCTGAGCTGGGAGCCTGACATGGGGCTGGATCCTGTGACCTGGAGACCATGACCTGAGCCAAAAGCAGACGCCCAACCCTCTGAGCTATCCAGGTGCCCCAATGGATGCATCTTCTTAAAAGCACTGTGTCAACAACATATTGCTGTCCTGCTCAAGACAGAAAGTGGCCAGGGGCACCAGGCAGCTCAGTCGGTGAAGCGTCTGCCTTGGGCTTAGGTCATGATCTCAGGGTCCTGGGATCGAGCCCCACATCGGACTCTGTGCTCAGGGGGGAGCCTGCTTCTCCTTCTGCTTCTGCCCTTCCCCCATTTGTGTTCTCTCTCTTGATCACTCTCTCTCTTTCAAATAAATAAATAAAATCTAAACAAAAAACAAAAAACAAACCCAAAACAGAAAGTGGCCCTCTGACTCCTGGTGAATCAAGGCCTAATGGCTCCATCTGGTCATAGCTCTTCTGACCCCACCTGGGTCCTTGCCCTTGACTTCAGTTAGACTCATCTTCTCACTTATTCTCTGCGTTGAGCCTCTATCCCTTCCATTCTTTCCATCTCCATGAAACCAACGCCCTCCTGTCAGCCTCATTATCTCTTTCCCCTCAGTGAGACTCTGCCCACCTTGACCCACGAGGGCGTTCACAAAGTCTGAAAAATCTATCATACAGATAGATATGACCCCCCCCTTAATCTACCCTGAAACTTTGCATATGGCTGCGTATAGATTTTTGTCCATTAATAGCTGCATGTACTATCAAAAGGGGGGGTGGGACAAGAAGGTAGAGCTGCCACTAGCCCACACAGCGCCCGTGTGCAGATGAAAGAAAGAAAGGCACCCACCTAGTCCTGTGAATTGGTGCACATCCTGGCATGCAGATCAAGGGCTGGATTTCAGCTTTCACTACCCCCTTCAGCCAGTGTCCTTGTGCAGAGCAACCTCCACAACCGTACGTGGTGGTGCCAATGGCAGGGCTCAGCATGATGCAGGTCATCCCATGCAGGACATCCCAATAAAATGTCCTGCATTGTCCCCAGGGCCTGAAGGCTAACATGACACGTCTTTACCAGCTGATGACGGAAGCACAATTTTCTCGCTGTGCCAAACCTGCCAAGTATAAGAAGCTGCTGTTTGCCCTCTGCTTCTTCCATTCTGTGTTGCTGGAGCGCAAAAAGTTCCTGCAGCTTGGCTGGAACATCATCTATGGCTTCAATGACTCTGACTTTGAGGTTTGCACCAATAGGGGCCTGTCACCCCAGGCCCGCCCGGTGGGGTCCCGATGGAACCGTGGACAGAAAGCCCCCATTGGATGAGTTCCTGCCTTAACGGCGTGTGGGGACGGGGGCGGGGTGCCCACAGGTGTCAGAGAACTTGCTGAGTCTCTATCTGGATGAGTACGAGGAGACCCCGTGGGATGCCCTCAAGTACCTCATTGCCGGTGTCAACTACGGTGGGCATGTGACAGACGACTGGGACCGGCGCTTGCTCACCACCTACATCAACGACTATTTCTGTGACCAGGCTCTGTCGACCCCCTTTCACCGGTGAGGTGGGGAGGGGGCACGGACACGGGCCCAGAGAACAGCAGCCGCCTGAGGGGGCAGGACTGGGGCCAGCGGGGGAGGGGGCGTTTGAGAAGAGGCCCAGTCTGTGGGGTTGGAAAGGGAGCAGGAGCAGGGGCAGAACTTAGGGCTGCGCAGAGTGGCTGGGATCCTGGCCTGGTGCTGAGCCCCAAAGGCCCGCAGCGCGGTGATGGTCATGCCGGGGGCCTTCAGGTTGTCAGTCCTGGAGGCTTATTTCATCCCCAAAGACGGAAGCCTGGCCTCTTACAAGGAGTACATCAGCATGCTGCCGGGCATGGACCCCCCCGAGGCCTTTGGCCAGCACCCCAATGCTGACGTGGCCTCCCAGATCACTGAGGCACGGACTCTCTTTGAGACTCTGCTGTCCCTGCAACCCCAGATTACTCCTGCCAGGGCTGGAAGCCAGAGCCGGGAAGAGAAGGTAGGAGTCTGCCGACAGCTGAGGGAGGGTGAGCAAGGAGGCCCACCACTCAGGGTTCCCGCCATGCCAGGTCCTCGAGCTGGCCGCTGATGTGAAACAGAAGATCCCTGAAATGATCGACTATGAGGGGACCCGAAAACTGCTGGCCATGGACCCCTCTCCTCTCAATGTGGTCCTCCTGCAGGAGATCCAGAGATACAACAAGCTTATGGAGACCATCCTGTAAGATGGAGGGGGCAAGAGGAAAGGGCTTCCCCCACCAAGGCTCCCCAGCCCCGCTGCCCAGGGATGGCTCTGCCAGGCCCCTCCCATCTCTAAGCTCCCACCTTACCCTGCTCAGGTCCTCACTAACAGACCTTGAGAAAGGCATTCAGGGCCTCATCGTGATGTCTACAAGCCTCGAAGAGATTTTCAATTGCATCTTTGATGCCCACGTCCCTCCGCTCTGGGGAAAGGCAAGATTGCATCACTCTCAGACCCCTGTGCCCTCCATCCCCTGGTTCTGGGAGGCATATGGCAACGTGCGGTGTGCCTGGGTTTCGGAGCCAGAGAGATTCAAGGCGGAGATCCAGCTCCGCTATTCACAGACTGGGTTTGCACGGAGTAATTAACCTGGAAACTGAGGGCAAGCTCCTCCCCCACCCCCAGGACATTTCAAGGATGCTCTGTACTGTGTGTCCCTCTCAGTCGGTGCTTCTTTCCTGGAAGCTGGCTTTTGGAGAGGTTGGCTCAGCGGCAGCTAGGAAATGGGCTGACATGGCAGTTTTTCTTCCAGATCTGCCCCAAGCGCTCGAAATCAAGATTTGAGTGCAAGAGTCAATGAGTACGTAACACGCCCTATTTCCTCCTCCAGGCATATCCCTCACAGAAGCCACTGGCTTCCTGGACCCGGGACTTGGCCACGCGCGTGGAACAGTTTGAGCTGTGGGCCAGCCGTGCCCGGCCTCCAGTGATCTTCTGGCTGTCTGGGTTCACCTTTCCCACCGGCTTCCTCACTGCAGTGCTGCAGTCCTCAGCTCGCCAAAACAACGTGAGCGTGAGCGAGCAGCCTCTGGGAGGCGGGATGGGGGGTGGGTGCTGGGGGTGCGGATTTGCTCTGCTCCTTAAGGATCCTCCCTTATGCTCCCCCTTGAATCCCCAGATTCCGGTGGACAACCTCTCTTGGGAGTTCATTGTTTCCACCGTGGATGACAGCAACCTAGTGTATCCGCCCAAGGTGGGAGCAGAGGTCTGGGGTGGGGAGGGTGCTGGGAGTAAACCGCGGGAAAACAACTGGTTAAGAAGGGAGAAGAGAGATGGCACTTTGGGGGTGCTGGCAGCCAAAGGTCTCCACTTCTCCCCCAACTTGCCCCCCACCCCCCAACGTGTCTTCCCAGGATGGAGTCTGGGTCCGTGGCCTGTACCTGGAGGGCGCTGGCTGGGACAGGAAGAACTCCTGCTTGGTAGAGGCGGAGCCCATGCAGCTTGTCTGCCCCATGCCCACCATCCACTTCAGGCCTACAGAAAGTCGCAAGAAGAGCGCCAAGGGTGGGCTGCCTTCCCGTCCTTAGTTTAGATCCTAACCCACCCTGGGCCCCGCCCCTCCCCCACACCTGCTGGGGCCCTGCTCTCTCAGAGGCGCCCCGGGGCTCTGACATATGACTCCTCCTCCTCTCCTTTCCCCCAGGTATGTACTCCTGTCCCTGCTATTACTATCCCAACCGAGCGGGCAGCTCAGACCGATCCTCCTTTGTCATCGGCATCGACCTCCGATCGGGGACCATGACATCTGATCACTGGATCAAGAGGGGCACTGCTCTGCTCATGAGCCTGGACAACTGACAAGGCCTCTTCTTCCTCCCGGCTTGAGGGAGGGTCGGGGACTCTGGGGACGGAGGCTGGACTTAACGGGGGCCACAGAATGGGGGCCGGGAGACAGCTAGGTGTACTGGCCATAAAGGACGAAGAATTGTATAGGAACTCAGAGCAGTAAAATGCCTTCAACCGTAGCCCTGACTGAGCCTCTCAATGGGGTGCCGGGAGTCTGGGGAGGGAGGAAGCCCAGGCCTTACGGAGGAAGGTACTCCCGCGCGCTGCTAAAGGATGGGGAAGGAGCTAGGGAAGTAGGAGGCCAGGAGAGGAAGGAGGCGTGGCCTTGAGCGAGGGGCCGGGCGGTGGGACCTGAAACGGGAGGGGCTAAATTTCGGGGCTGGCCCTGAGCAGGTGGGGCGGGGCTTACTTCGGAATGGCGCGTGATCCGAATGGAATAAGGGTTTGTCAGGCGGGGCTCGGGGCTGGACCCGGTACGTTGCACCCCGAACCCGGCACCCCGCATCCGGCATCCTCCTGCGCACCAGCGCTGAGGCGAGTGGGACCCGCAGAAGGCGGGGCGGGGCCCGAGAGAGGGACTCCCGCGCGCGAAGGGGCGGGACCACGGGGAAGGGGGCGGGGCTGGGGCGCAGGGGGGGCGGTGTTTGTGTTGGAAAATCCAACTGCGCCACGGGGCGGAGCGGCCCCCCCGGCCCTGGCCTGGGAGAGGGGGGGCCCGCTCGACCCCCTGGGAGACCTCGGGGAGCCTGAGCACCTGGGACTCCCCAGAAACAGGTAACGGGGAGCTGCGAGGGCGTCTGAAAGGGGGAAACCCATCTCCGCGCAGGGGTCGGGACGCCCGAGTCTCAGGACCGGTAGAGCCGGGGATGGACGTTTGGGTCTTGGCAAAGGCACTAAAAGAAGGAGACCGGGGCGCAGGACGCCAGGGTACCCTAGAAGAGGGCGGGGCGGGGTGGGATGGGGTAAGAGCGGGGAGGCAGAAGAGTTGGGGGTGCAGGTGTCCAGAGGGGCCTGAAAGGGCTCCCAGTCCCCCTCGGGCTGGGATTCCCCTCCCCGACCCTGGGCGGAGCGGGGCGGGGCGGCTCCTGACAGAAGGGCAGGACTGAAGGTCGGAGTCCGCAGCTGGGCCGGTGCGACCACCCCCTGCTGTCGGGCGTGGCCCGGCAGGCAGGGGTCTCCGGGCCCGGGGCCACCTCTGGGTGTCCCTCCGGTTCTCCGCACGGTGAGGTGTGTCGCCTCAGCCTTGCCCCTCACGGCGGGAGCGCCGGCTAACGGCCTCCCTGCTGCGGCCTTCGCCTCCATCCACTCCGCCGCACCCCGCTAGCCCCTCCATCCCTGGGCTGACCCCACTCGGCCGCTCGTCGCCCTCGCCGGAGCCGGCTCCGTGCGGACCTTCCCAGCGCAGCCACGAGATGGCGAAGGCGAGACACGCAGCAGGAGCCGCGGGAGCGGGGTGGGCGCTGTGGCCCGGAGGGCGGCCGAAGCCCCCCGCCCGGCCCGAGAGAATGGTGGGCGGGGGTGCGCCTCTGGCTTTCTGTCATCTCTGCCCCTCACAGGAAATTGTGGGCGGGAGGGCGAAGGGCAAGTGGTGGGGAGGGGGCTGGGACTCAGTCTCCGCCTCCCCGGGCCGCGGTAAATAGTGGGGAGGGGGCACGCAGCTTGGTTACTAAGCGACGCAGATTCGCTTCCAGTCTGCTGCGGCTGATGGCCGTTACCTGGGGACCGGGCGTGGGGGGGCGGTCTGTGGCGAGCGGGGGGCTGGCCGACCGCGGGGAAGGCCGAGGGCGGGACGCCTGCTCCCCGGGACCCGGAGAGCCCGGGAAGGACGGAGGGGACGACGCGAGCCGCGCTGCCGCAGAGGAGGGCGCCGCGACCGTCCGGGGGAGGCGGGACCCAGGCGCGGTCCCGAGCGGCGCTCCGCTGGCCTTCCCGGGGGTTGCTTGCCCTGTTGCCGGAGTAACTGGAGAGCCAGACTCGGGAGCCGGATTCCCGAACTCTCGCATCCGGCCAATCCGCTCGGGCGGACGGCCCTGACATCAGGGCCCTGGCAGCCAATGTGCTGGAGGCTTCATAGAGCCACAGGAAAGGGGCGAGGGGAGGGGGAGAGGAGGAGGAAGGCGGGAGGGAGCTGCTCGGGACCCGCACGTGCACTCCCACACGCTCGCGCCCACCCTCCTCCCCCCTCCGCACGCGCCCGGGTACCCCCCTGCGCCTGCGCGGCGAGTCGGCGCTCGCGGCACACGGTCCCCCCACCCCCCATTTGAGTCTGTGTTTGCAAACTAGTCCTGGGCTGCGCTCCTCAGCCTCTGGGGACCTGGGCGTCTGGACTCGCCGGTCCTCTCTCGCTGGGTCTCGAACCTTTAGTGCCCAGCCCTGCGTGGGCGGGGCCGGCTACCTGTTTCCCACCCACCCCCCAGCTGGCGCCCCACTCTCCCAGGTGGGCTGGGCGGAGCTGCGGTTTCCGGCCGCTTAGGCTCCGCAGCCGCCTTCCCGGGCTCCGGCTGAGGTTGCCTCCCTAAGGGGAACGGAACGGGTGTTTGTGCCCCTTCCCGAAGCTTCACTCGCTTGGGCTCAGCTGCTGTAGGTGGCGGGGGGAGGGCGCTACGGGGAAGCCCCGGACGGCCCAGGTGACTCTTGCGGGCCCTGACGCCCCTTTTTCGCGGGAATTCCTCCCCTCGGCTGGCACACCAGAATCCTTTCCATCCCTAACGTGTCCTCCCCGCTCGCCCCCGTGCTCTTTGCATTTCTCGGGGCTCCCTCTGGGCTGTGTGTCCCGGTCTCCACTCGTCCTTCTCGGCTTCTCCCGGTTATATAACTCTTCCTCTCGCCGTGTCCTGGTTTCAACTCCACAGACTCCGCCCTGGAACTGCGCGGGGAGGGGCTGGAGAGCTGGGGACCCAGACAGGTTTCGGCTGGCGGCCGGCTGGGCCACGGGCGATCCCGCAGATGGGAGACGGAGCCCCGCGGGACCCGGTGCCCCCGTCCCTCACCTTCTGCCCCCGGCCCCCACCCGCGATCTCGCCCGAGAGAGAGAAGGCATAGTATCTGCGAGAGGCGTGTCGGGACTCCGTCAGAAATGTGGGTTGGGAGGTCAGGGCTGGAGGCGGGGAGGAGGAGCCTTAACAAGTCCGAGTCCCGGGGACTGGAGCCGCTTTGGGGGTAGAAGAGATAAAGGCAAGCCGCCTGGGTTCCTTCCCTCCCCTGCTTTTTGGGCTCCCAGAATTCCTAAGGCTATTTCCCAGGAAGCTTAGCCAAAGGCCCCTTTCCGCCCCTAGGGGTCAAAGGTCTGTGCTAGAGGTGGCCTGGGATGATGTCACCAGTGCACGTGCCCTGGGACGGTTGCCAGGCTGGAGGCCTCCTCCCCTTTCCATCCCGCACCCCCGCCCCCCAACCTCTGCCCCGAGTCCGGTTCCAACCCCGTGCCATCTTTTCTCCCTCTCCCTTCCCTTGGCCTTAGCAGCCTGCAGGTGGGAAACCCTGGCCTGGAGTTTTGTGAGGGGGAGGGGCACGGGTGTGGTGTGGCCCGAAGACTTTGCCCCTTTGCTGGGCTACGGGAACCCTGCGGCATTTTGCCCCAGATTGGTGGGGAGAGCTTTCCTTCCCAGCAATTCCTCCCTTTGAAAGAGCCTCCCAGCCGTCTTTCTGTTTTCCCACCTGCTGCATTGCCAAGTGTCCTGTTGCCCCTTTCCCCATTTTGAGTTGAAGGGGGAGTGGTTGCAAGATAGCAACTCCCTGGAGAGCTGCGTGTGGTGTGGGAGGGGTCACTGGACCGCAGCTCACCTCTGATCTGGATCAGTGACACCCCAGCAGTGAGGAAGAGGGTCAGGAAACGGTCTCAGACTGAAAAGTCAGGGTCTTTATTCTGTGTGGGTGGGTGGATCACTGAGGGAGGAGGGCTCCGTTCATAGCTGCCGGGGCTTTTCCCTATTGAGTTAATTCCTGGGGTTTGGTTATAATAATTGGGAAAAAAAATTCATTTTTCTTGTAATGCACCTTAGAGCTGTCAGATCAGACCCGGATTCCTTTTTCAGCTCTGCCACTTAGTGGCTATAGGGACTTGGAAAGGTCACCACCTTCCAGAGCCTTATATTCTTAATTTGGAAAATTTAAATATCAATACATACCTTCTAGGCGGCGGGGGGGGGGGTTTGAGATAATTTATGCTAAGTATTTATGCAAAACACTTAGCACAGGGCTTGGCACAGAATAAATACTGCACGAAGGGTTGTTAGGAAAGGCTCTTTCTTGTTAAATGTGGATAGTTATTATTTTTACGATGAAGGTTATTCCACTGGCTTCAGCCTGGCCAGGACCTCAGGAGTTGGTCAGGGAGGAGTGGGGAGTTGGTGTTAATTTGGTGGGTGGGAGGGAGGGGGGCTCGGGATTAGCTTTCCCTGTGTTGTGCACTTTATTTGATGAGGGCTTTAGTCAGATTTGTATTGCTTTCTTTAGGATTATTAATTTTATTTCTCTCCTCTTGGAGAAGAAACAACTCAGACTATTCCTCTGGCCGTGAAAATAAAATAATTGTATTGTGGTTCCTGATTTTTAAGCAAGACCCGGGTCCCCTCCCATGTTGTTCTCTGGGGCCTTTCCATTTAGCAGAGGGACTCCACAGTTTTCTTTGCGGGGACCGGGCTTGGCTGAGGGGTGTGTAAAAGGTTGGGTGGGTGGGTGGAGGGAGACTAGTGCTGGGGGCTGGGGGGGGGGGCGGGTAGTTAAAGGAAGAGACCGGAAGGGAGGAGGAGGGAGCCTGCTGGTGGGGAGGGAGGGAGGGGAGGAGGAGGTGGAGGAGGAGGAGGAGGAGGAGGAGGAGGAGGGAGGGGGTTGGGGAGAGCCTGCTACAGTTCTTTGTTTGACTCCGGGACTCAGGGACGGGGAGGAGGAGGGAGGGAGGCAGAGGCTGCAAGCGCCGGGGCAGGCCCAGGAGGCAGAGGAGGGACCGTCTCCCCCGCCCCCCCAGCCCCCACTCCCCCCCCTGCTGCTCCCCCCCTCCCTACCCGGACTCCGGGGGCACCGCCGGGGGACAGACACCCAGCAGGTAACCCTGGCCTGGCTCGCCCTCCCTTCTCGGATTTTCCTCCACACCCTCCCGGATAACCCCTTTCCCCGACTCTGTCTCCCCGTTTTTCTCTGGCCTTGCCTCTTTCCCCTGGCCTTCCTTGTTCCATCTCCCCCACTTGGGCTTGTCGCCTGCTGGCCGCACCGCTGTCTCGTGCAGCCCGACTCCCTTCCCCTCGCCTGGCAGCCTCTGCGCCCCAGGTCTGCCCGCGGCACCTATCGGGGCTCTGTCTCGCTGCTTCTCTGGGCTTTGCTTGCCTTCCGACCTGTCCCCTGGGGCTCTGAGTAAGGAGGCAGTCCCTGTCCTTTTCTCGCTCCCCCTGTTCCCCGCCCCCCCAACTCTGGCCCCCTTTCTCCTTCTAGCAGTCTCTAGGGGTGGGGAGAGAACCGGAATTTGGGGGGCCCTCTGGAAGGGCAAGGGGCTGTGTGTCGCTGGGGAAAGGGTCTGGGAGTGTGTGTGGGGTGGGGGTGGGGGCAGTTGGAGACCTGGCTGCCTCCCTGTTGTCCCTTTAAATGGCCCTCACATTTCTGGGGACTCTTGGGGGGGAGGTGGCAAGCTGCCTGCCTGGGGGGTAGGGCCCTCGGTTTGTGCACACAATCAGGGGTGGTAATGATTTAAAGGGACAGGCTTGGTGTGGCCACTGCCACCCGGAGCCGGCGGGAGGGGGAGCCGGCAGGCCGCGTCTGGGGAGGCTGGATCTGTAGTGGGGCCTGCCAGGTCCAGGATGGTGTGGCTGAGACCTGCAAGGAGGGGTGACAGCTTGCAGGGGGAAGGGAGGCACTCAGCCTGGGCCTTCTCCTGGGCCCCACCTTTGGGTGCTTGGACTCCTTGGCCAAGAGCCCTTGAGTGCAGACTGTGGAGTCTGTGGGCCATCAGGTGGGGACTGCTGGTGGGTCTGCAGGTCAGCAGCCAGGCCTGGGCACTTTGGAGCTGGCTCCGCAGCTTCCCCTTTTGTTGTTTGGCTCTGTGCACAAGAAAGCCCCAGCCCCTCCCCCAGCTCTCCCTTCCCGTCCACATGCCGCCCCCCCCCAACACACACACCCACCCCAGCTGTTGGACAGATGAATTAGAGCCTCCGGCTTGGGGCCAGGGCTGGTGAGGGATTAAAGCTCTGGGGCTGGCCCTTTAAATGGCTGTTGGCCCCTCCCCCCCACTCTGGTGTCCAGACACCCCATACACACTCCTGTGACCCCCTTGGCTGCCCCTCACTCCTTCTTTGGTGTGTCCTGAGGCCTGCCACTCCCCTCTCTCTAGGCTTGACCTTCCCCTCCAACACAACCACATACACAAACACTACACACACACACACACACTCTCTCTCTCTCTCTCTCTCTTTCTCTCTTTCCCCACACATTCTCAGCGTCTCTGTCCTGGAAGATTCCTTCTCCAGCAGGAGAACTTTGCCTGTCTGGCCTCCCTAGCCTGCAGCTGCCCATGACCTGGCACACGGAGGGGCCCCGCCTGGGTCAGGAGTAGCATCTCCCTCGGGCCCGTGTCGTCAGCAGCCCCGGCACCTTGCTGCACATTGCATCATGGAGGTTGGGGGCTGGAGGCCTGAGTCTCTGGGGCAGGGGGAAGGATGTCGGCTGGAAGGCCAGGGAATGGAGAGACTGCACTGGGAGCCCGAGTGTCTGGGACCTTAAAGGCCGAGCATGGTTGCTAAGGAGGCAGAAACCATGGGTCCCTGAGGAGGACTGAGTCTGAGGACGGGCAAGACTTAGGTGTGATCCGAGGTGGACACCTGATTCTTGGCCCTGGACTTCTGTTAAAAGACCTAGCTGTTTGTCTGTGACAGGAGGGGAGGGGGTGGGCCTCTGTCACCTTCTTGGGCCACATAGAGGAAGGAGGTGATGGAGAAACAGGATATGGCCTTGAGGGGTGGGATGGAAGGGAGGCTTGCGGCAGAGGCCATGTCCAGACCCAGGCCCGGAGTCAGTCCTTGTTCGGAGAGAGGCTCCTCCCCGCTGGGCCCGTTCGTCTAGTCTGGCCACCTGTGCTGCTCGCAGAGACCTGCCTGTGCCCGCCTTGGGGAAGGGGAGGGGGCAGAGTCCAGAGGGTGGGGTTGACTGGTTTCGTGATAAGGTGAGGGAGGAGGCTGAGCTGAAGGCCGGGGTGCGCACACCTGGGGCTGGGATGGAGGCTGACTTGGGTGTGGAGGTCAGAGGCAGACGGGGCTCCTCTGGGACCCGGGACTCAGCGGGAGGGGTCTGTCCCAGGAGGCATCATGAGTAAGGTGTCCACCGCCGACCTACACAGATGCCATCGCCTGTGCCTCTCACCCCCTGCTCCAAGCTGCTTCCTAAAAGGGAAGAAGGCTGGAGGACCACTTTGGGGATGGCTTTTTCTGGTTGCCACGGAAACAGGTTCTCCCATCCCATCTGACCACCAGCAGCTGGTTGCTCCTCAAGAAGACAGGGAGCACAGGAAGATACTCCGGCCTGGGAGACCCCACTTCTAACTGGCTTTTTTTTTTTTTTCTTTCAGGTTCCCCCAGGCACCATGCCAGCCCCGTAATACCACCCATCCCACCCACAGTGGTCTGCTGCACCCCACTGCTGGGGCACTGGTTCCAATGAGACAGGACACATCAGATTCCATCTGGTAAGTCCTGCCCCCGAGCAACACCTCCCCCAACCCGCAACAGTCCTGCTCGCTGCCACATGCTTGAGGAAGAGTGGTACGGTCTGGATCATGCCCACTCCCCAGAATGGTCCAGTCCAGCTCGTGGCATGCATCCCCCCATGTGATGCTGGAGTGGTTCAGCCTTCCTGGTTTATGGAGCCCCCCCTCTGTTGCCTCTGAGTGGTTCAGCCCGGTGCTTCACAGCCTCTCCACGACCACCAAGGCCCCCCCCCCTCCCGACACCCCTGTGCTTCAAGTCAGTTGCTTATTGAATGGACTTGAGCTAGAGTTTGCAAGCGGTGTGGTAGAGGTGAGCTACCCTGGAGGGATTTTTCTTGGGGTGGGGGTGCCCTAGAAGAGTTGTTGAACAGTCTGGTTTATGGATGGTGATTGGAAATTGATTCCGAGAGGTAGTGGAGGCCCCTGGCACAAGCGCCTGCTGTTGCCATGGCAATCGTGGCATCTCACCTTTCCTTCCAGATCCCTTTCTGGTCCGTCCTGTTCCCACTGCACTACAGCGATTGCAGGCTGCCCAGCGCCTTAAGTCTTAGCCCTCTTCTCCTCACCTCTCTCTTTCTGCCAGTTTTCTGCCTGAGGCTCTGTAGGCCAAGCTTCCATCCCTCATTCTCTAGGAGAAAAGATGATACCTAAGCCGGGACTTGAGTTCTCCGAGCGTGTGCCGCTCTTTTCCGCTACTCACTGAATTTTTGAGTGGGACTGTTTTCTCCTCTGTGTCTCTGTTTGGCAGGATGGTTTGCACATTGGGTTACCTCAGTGGAATTGTGTTGAATGAATGTGTTAACTGAATGCGCTCTCTTGCCAAGAAAGCAATGGCTTCTGAGATCTGCTACACAGTCTTCTGCCCACACCCACTGTAGAGGACGTGAGACATTTGGGATGGTAGAGATGTCTCTGGTAGAACCCCGGGGGCAGGCTGACCCAAGAGATGGCCTGTGAGGATAAAACCAAGGGATGGAGACTAGGACAGAGGCCTTCTAGAAGAGTGCAAAGAGTTGAGGCCCTGGGAAGAAGCCCAGCCCTTCCACTCTTGCAGAGTGAACTTCACGAAGTTACATAACCTCTCTGAGCCTCAATTTCCTCATCTGTAAAATGGGGTTAAAAAAAAAAGTACCTCCTACCTTAGGTTTGGGGTGGTGGTGGGGGGACGTTTTAAAAATGTATGTTTAGTGTTTAAACACGGTGGCAGGCATGTAATAAGTATTCACGAAATGCTAGCAATTACCATCATAATGGGAGCTGCAGGGAGCTGGGAGGATAAGCAAGGACCTTAAGGAATAGGACAGAACTTGATTGAAGGCAGACAGACGCCCAAATATTTGACTCAAACAGAAGGATCACTGATCCAGCAAGCGTCAGGATTCCGGGCAGTGAGGCGAGGAGTCAGCAGGGTCAGCCTGCTCCAGTGTTTCCCAGACTCTGTTCAGGAACATGAAGGCAAACCCAGAAGGGCATGTGCAGAGACACACGTGATCACGCAAGTGATGCAGAGGCAGACCCAGACAAAAGACCGAGACAGGAGCCAGGCAGACACACAGACAGAGACAGCCCTTCAGAGTCATGTAGGCAGGCATAATGACAGGAACGCGTCAGATGCAGGCCCAGAAGGAGACAAGATGAGCAGATAATGCAGGTGCACTGAGACAGACACCGGGACCCACACACAGCCGACCTTGTCAGACACACTGGGGAACACAGCGGTCCAGTCAGAGGCAGACACAAGGCTCGCAGTGACACATAGCGGGCCGCGGCCGGCACTGTCACTCCTCGGTGGGGGGCGGGGAGGGGCCAGCGGCGAGGGAAGGCTGGGGAAGGGAATCCCGAGCGGGCGGCCTGCCCGGGCGGCTGAGTCACAGCGGCGCCCCAGCCGGCGGCCCTCCCCTCCGCCTCCCCCTCCCCCAGGTAAGAAGCGAGCCTGTAACCCCTCGCTTCCACCGGGCCGGAGGAGGCCTGGCGGGGACCGGGATGCGGCGGCGTTCCGGGACCGGCCCCCGCTCGGCGCGCGTGGCGCGCGTCTGCCGATCGCCTGCGGGGGAACACCGTGTCTGCGGGGTCTTGTCTGTGGCCGGCATGTGAGTCTGCGTGCGCACGTCTGGCCCCTCAGCCCGCGCCCCGCGCGGCTCCAGCGCTGCGCCGAGGGGCGTCTCGGGCTCAAGCCCGCAGAGGGTTAAGTGGGTGTGATTGATGGAGTGGGTCTCTCTCGGGGCTGCGGGGGAGGGGGTCGGTTAAAGTCCCTGAGTCCAGAGCCCGGATGGAAGGGGCGGAGCTGGGCTCAGCCGGGAGTGCCCGGATGGAGAGGGCGTGGCCTCGGCAGGAGAAGAATTAACCCTTTCTGGGCGGCTGGCCCCCGGGACACGGGGCGGGCGGGAGAGGCTGGAATGGAATGTCTGCCCCAGAAGTATACCGTCCTCCCAGCCTGGCTCCGGCCGCGTGCTTCTTCCTCTCATCTGCCTTCGAGGAGTCTGTGGGCGTCTGTCTTTGTGCCTGCCCGTGGTTGTCCCCTCCCCTCGGTTAGTAGGAACACCGGGAGTCGGGGAGGGCTATTCCTGCCCCAAAGCGAGAGTGGAGGTGAGAGTGGACCGCGAGCCGCCTGCGGGAACAGGTGTGAGCGGGGCGTCTAGGCTGGCGTTCGCGGGGAGGGGCCGTCGTGGGGGAAGACGAGAGGGGAAATTCCGCGGGACCGGTGGTGAGCGGTGTGTGGGCTGAGTTGTGTCTGCCTCTGACTGTGTGTCTGTGTGTGTTCAGGGAGGCGGGGACTTAGTCAGTGGGAATAGGGGAAGGTTTTCTGGGTGACTCACGCTCCCCCCCCCACACACCCCGAGCCTGAATCAGACCCCGAGGGAGGTCTTTGTACGGGAGGCGGATGGTGTGTGTGGGGAGGGGGGTGGCGGGGGGGGAGTCAGGCGCCTGGGTCCCGGGTGGGGACAGGGATCCGTGGTCGTTGGCGAGAGTGAGTGTGTGCTTAGTGTACAGGAAGTTTTTGTTGTCCAGTGAGGGCTGCTGTGTTCTGAGTGCCGGCGTGGGGGGTTGCGGACAAAGGTGGAAACGGGCTTGGAGGAACGGGGCTCAGTGCTTTAGGGAAAGCTGAGTCAGTTCCCCGTGGGAAAGGGGAAGTGGTGGAGGGGAAGTGTCATCATCGCACTAGGGGAAGCTGCATTTCCTGGTAACTGGCGGCGCCCTGGGCGCCCCTTCGCAAGCGGGGATCTGTTCCCCTGATACCCGGACCCCCGGTCTCCCCTCCCCACCGCGTCTTCCCTTGAGTGGTCCGGGACTTGGGTCGGGGACTCTGGCCGGGGCTACACTGGGACCGGCGTTAAGCGCTCTGCTCGTGCCAGGGCTTGGGAACTGAGAGAAAGTCTGTGTGGCGAGGAGAGAGGGCTCGGGGCAGGAACTCCGCCAGAGCCGCGGAGAGGGTCCGCAGAGCCCGGGCGTGAGCCGGCCTCGGCGGGGAGGGCGCGCCGGGACCTGCGGGGTCCGAGAGCTAGCCTGTAAACAGACGACCTTGCCCCGCGGAGGGAGGACTGTTTTCACCAGAAACCCGCCTGCCCTTGCGGGCTGGGTGGAAATTTCCCCACGGCGCAGACTTCTCTCGGCGAAGGCGAACTTTCCAGCCGCCCCCAGCCCCTCGTAGCGCGCTCTCCCCCGGCTTCCTGCCCGGCGCGAGCTCCAGCTGGAGCGCTGGCCCCGCCCCCGCCGCTTTGTACTCTACGCTCGCCTCTCGCAGCTCTTTGTACTCTAGACTCTCAATGGACCGATCCCGGGAGCGGAGCCGGCGCCCTACCTGCAGGGACGCGGGGTAGGCCACGGGGAGGCGCGGGGACGGGGAGCCTGGGTTCAGAGAGGCGAGAGGGAAGAACTGGGGCCAAAGGGAAGGTGCTCAGAAGGGGAGCGAGGCGCCCGTCGTGGGTCGAGGCAGCACCGACGGGAAGGGGCGGGGGGGGGGTGGCGGTGAAGGAGGAAGTGAAACGGGTTCTGGGTTCTTTAAGGGAGTGGGCGGTGAGAGTGGGACAGGGGTGATGTCACCGCCTGTCGGGCCCCGCCCTCCTCCCTCCCGAAGGACCCCCCTCTTACACTTACACACGCCGCTTCCGCTGCGCAAGTAGCCACGTCACGGGCAACCCCCGAAATCCCCCCTCCCTTGGGGGGCGGGGGCCACGTGGGCCGCGGGGAACCGCGTGGCCCCGACGGGGAAGGGCACAGAGGATACGGGAGCCACGCGAGAGGGGCCACTCGGGACCGCGGTGCGCGACTTCTCACAAGTTGGGGGGATTGAAGGGAGATTTTGGTTTGGGGGATCGGTTGGCATTGAAGGTCTGGACAGGCGGGGAAGTAGAGGAGCTCAAGGAACTGGGTACGAGGCTGGGGGCCTGACCGTGGTTTGGGATGGGGTCAGGCGTCGGGGATGGGGCGCTCAGGTCGCGGCGCGGGCGGGTCTGGCTACCGGAGATGTCGCCGTGACCGGCCAGCCCTCCGCAGCTCCCGGAGGCACTCGGGGTGGGGGGCGAGGCAGTGCGCGGGGTTAAGTGAGGAAGGGGAGCGACCCCTTTGCCTGCGCGGGGCGTCCGTTGGCTGTCAGTCGGTCTCACGGCGGCGGGGCGCGGGGCGGCTTCGGGCGGTCGCGGCGTGAGCGCCGGTGGCTCCGCGGGTGCGTGGGACTTGCGGGTAGCGCCGTCCGCCAGGCCGGCCCGAGCGTGCGACTCGCCGCCTTCTCGCGCTAGGGTCCCGGGCCCCGCCGGCGCCGCCGGCCCGAGCGCCGGGCCCGAGGTGGAGACCCTAGGTGGGAGCCACGGGGTCACACCGGGGTCACCCCAGGCCGAGCCCGTCTGACCGGCTCCGCCGCCCCTCCTCCCCCGGCCCGCAGCGGCCGGGCTCACCTCGCTCTCATTGGTCCCGGCCAGGCTGTTACTGAGGCGGAGACACGGGTGATGATTGGCTCGCTGGGGAGAGAGGAAGTCCTGTGATTGGCCAGATCTCGGGAGCTCGCCGACGCCGGGAGAGGACGCTCCCACGGAGGCCGGGTAAGCAGTCGCGCCGCTGTGCGTCCGCCCCAGTGGCTCCCGACTGCGAGCTGCCGCCGGCCGCCTGGGCCGCTCCCAGCCGTCGGTCCCGGCGCCTCGCCGTCGCCCTGGGCCGCCGGGGGCCTCCCCTCAGGGAAAGCCGGGGCGGACGCCCAGTGCAGATGACCACCTGGCCCAGCCCCGGGCCTCTGTCGTATGCTGGCCGGCTCACCTCACTCCTTCTCCTCCTCCCCTTTGTAGAATTGGCTGTGAAGGGCTCTGGGTGGCCGTCTGGGGGCAGTGGGCACTCCTGTCAGAGCGGCTGGAGCGGGACCGTCGCCCCAGAGAGCTGGGGCAGGGGGCCGTGCCCGATCTCCAGGGCTCCTGGGGCCACTGCTGACCTGGTAAGGGACAGGCCGGGGCGGGTTGGTGCTGTGCAGGCTGCTGGCTCAGGCTGCGCCCCCACTGAGACTGTAATCTCTTCTCCCTGGCTCAGGCTGGATGCATCGGGCAGTGGACCCTCCAGGGGCCCGCGCTGCACGGGAAGCCTTTGCCCTTGGGGGCTTGAGCTGTGCTGGGGCCTGGAGCTCCTGCCCGCCCCATCCCCCTCCTCGTAGCGCATGGCTGCCTGGAGGCAGGTGAGAACTTGGGGCCTCTCTCTGTCTCCAGGCACCCTTCCCATCCCCTCAACTCCTCAGTCTCTGTGTCATTCTCTGGGTTTCTGCCATTCTGTGGACCTCAATGTAGTCCTCCGCTGCTCTCTCTTAGCTTTTCAGTCCCCTCCTTCCTAGGTAGAGACAGGACTGTGTAACGTTGTTGCGTGTTAACAGACCCCTTCTCTCTCTAGGTGCTCTGCCAGCATCGGGCAGCACCCCCTCTCTGCGCCCCTACCCCCTTCACATGGCAGTAGTTCCGGGCACCCCAACAAACCATATTATGCTCCAGGGTGAGTGAAGATTCAAACGTGCTGGGGATGGGAGGTAAGTCTGGGGCCCGGGAAGAGTTCCCCGAAGCCTGACCCCAATGCCCGCAACCCCTTTTGCTCTGTAGGACCCCCTCCCCAAGACCCCTCCATGGGAAGCTGGAATCCCTGCATGGCTGTGTGCAGGCGTTGCTCCGAGAGCCGGCCCAGCCAGGGCTGTGGGAGCAGCTTGGGCAGCTGTACGAGTCTGAGCATGACAGTGAGGAGGCCATCCGCTGCTACCACAGCGCCCTTCGTTACGGAGGAAGCTTGGCTGAGTTGGGGCCCCGCATTGGGCGACTGCAGCAGGTAGGATGAGGCAGACCCTGGGACGGGGGCAGGATTGTGCCTCCGCGCTCAGTACCCTCATCTTAATGTGTGCTTCTGCTCTCAGGCCCAGTTCTGGAACTTTCATGCCGGCTCCTGCCAGCACCGAGCCAAGGTCCTGCCTCCCCTGGAACAAGTGTGGAACTTGCTGCACCTCGAGGTGAGACCGGGGCCGGCTGGGCTAGGGAGGAGGCCCGGGCCAGGTATGGAGCTGTGTCATTCTCTCTCCCCTTTCTGTCTTCAGCACAAGCGGAATTACGGGGCCAAGCGGGGAGGTCCCCCAGTGAAGCGAGCCGCTGAACCCCCAGTGGTGCAGCCCGTGCCTCCTGTGGCACTCTCAGGCCCCTCGGGGGATGAGGGCCTCAGCCCTGGAGGCAAGCGCAGGAGAGGCTGCAGCTCAGAGCAGGTATGGTTGTATGTGGAAAGTTGAGCAGGGAAATAGCCGGAGGACCGGACTGGGGGACGGAGTAGGGTCTCACACTCTGTGTCTTTCTAGACTGGCCTTCCCCCAGGGCTGCCGCTGCCACCACCGCCACTGCCACCGCCGCCACCACCGCCGCCACCACCACCGCCCCCACCCCTGCCTGGCCTAGCCACTAGCCCTCCCTTTCAGCTGACCAAGCCAGGGCTGTGGAGTACCCTGCATGGAGACGTCTGGGGCCCCGAGCGCAAGGGTTCGGCACCCCCGGAGCGCCAGGTGAACTCCCGTCCATTGCCCCTCACCGCTTGGGTGCCAGGCCTGCGTCCTCTGTCCTCCGTCCCTCATTGGCGGCCCTCCTTCCTCTCCCACAGGAGCAGCGGCACCCGCTGCCCCACCCGTATCCATACCCGGCTCCGGCCTACACCGCGCACCCCCCTGGCCACCGGCTGGTCCCGGCCGCACCCCCAGGCCCCGGCCCCCGCCCCCCAGGAGCAGAGAGCCATGGCTGCCCGCCTGCCACCCGTCCCCCCGGAAGTGACCTTAGAGAGAGCAGAGTTCAGAGGTCGCGGATGGACTCCAGCGTTTCACCAGCAGCAACCACCGCCTGCGTGCCTTACGCCCCTTCCCGGCCCCCTGGCCTCCCCGGCACCACCAGCAGCAGCAGTAGCAGCAGCAGCAACACCGGTCTCCGGGGCGCGGAGCCGAGCCCAGGCATCGTGAGTGCCAGCGGTGGGCGCAGTGGGGCACCGGCCTGGGAGCTCCTCTTCAGGTGGGGGAGCTGGAGTGGCACTCTGACCCCCCCGCCACCCTTATCCTCCTCTCGCAGCCCGGCGCTGACCATTACCAGACCCCCGCGCTGGACGTCTCCTCTCACCAAGGCCGCCTGGGGCCCTCGGCACACAGCAGTCGGAAACCGTTCCTGGCGGCTCCCGCTGCCACTCCTCACCTGTCCCTGCCGCCCGGGCCCCCCTCACCTCCTCCGCCACCCTGCCCCCGTCTCCTGCGCCCCCCACCGCCCCCTGCCTGGCTGAAGGGCCCGGCCTGCCGGGCAGCCCGTGAGGACGGGGAGATCTTAGAGGAGCTCTTCTTCGGGGCTGAGGGACGCCCCCGTCCTCCCCCACCACCCCTCCCCCACCGCGAGGGCTTCTTGGGGCCTCCGGCTCCCCGCTTTTCTGTGGGCACTCAGGATTCGCACACCCCTCCCGCCCCCCCAGCCACCAGCAGCAGCAGCAGCAGCCCTACGGGGCCTGTGTCCTTCCCCCCGCCTCCCTACCTGGCCAGAAATTTAGACCCCCTTCCCCGGCCCCCCAGCCCCACACTGAGCCCCCAGGACCCACCTCTCGCACCCTTGACTCTTAACCTGCCCCCAGCTCCTCCCTCCTCCTGCCACCAAAATACCTCAGGAAGCTTCAGGCGCCCGGAGAGCCCTCGGCCCAGGGTCTCCTTCCCAAAGACCCCCGAGGTGGGGCCGGGGCCGTCGCCAGGCCCCCTGAATAAAGCCCCCCAGCCTGCGCCGCCCAGGGTTGGGGACCTGCCTGCCCGAGGCCCGCGGCTCTTCGACTTTCCCCCTACCCCGCTGGAGGACCAGTTCGAGGAGCCGGCCGAGTTCAAGATCCTCCCCGACGGGCTGGCCAACATCATGAAGATGCTGGACGAGTCCATCCGCAAGGAGGAAGAGCAGCAGCAGCAGGAGGCAGGTGTGGGCCCCCCGCCCCCCCTGAAGGAGCCCTTTCCATCTCTGCAGCCTCCGTTCCCCAGTGACACAGCCCCGGCTGCCACCGCCTCCGCCTCCGCCGCCACCACCACCACGGCCGCCACCACCGCCACAGCCACCCAGGAAGAGGAGAAGAAGCCACCACCAGCCCTGCCGCCACCGCCGCCTCTTGCGAAGTTCCCACCCCAGCCCCCGCCCTCGGCCGCCCCGCTGCCCCCAGCGGCCGGTCCGGCTGGCCTGCTCAAGTCCTTGGCCTCCGTGCTGGAGGGACAGAAGTACTGTTACCGGGGGTCTGGAGCAGCTGTTGCCACCCGGCCCGGGCCCTTGGCCACCACTCAGTATTCCCCCGGCCCCCCGTCAGGTGCTACCGCCCCACCACCCACCTCAGCGGCCCCCAGCGCCCAGGGCTCCCCGCAGCCCTCCGCTTCCTCGTCATCTCAGTTCTCTACCTCAGGCGGGCCCTGGGCCCGGGAGCGCAGGGTGGGCGAAGAGCCAGCCCCGGGCCCCATGACCCCCGCCCCACCGCCCCCACCCCTGCCTCTGCCCCCTGCTCGGTCTGAGTCTGAGGTGCTAGAAGAGATCAGTCGGGCTTGTGAGACCCTCGTGGAGCGGGTGGGCCGGAGCACCACAGACCTGGCGGGCCCAGTGGACGCGGCGGGCCCGGTGGATGTGGCGGGCCCGGTGGACAGTGGGACTGAGCGACTGCTGCCTCCTGCCCAGGCCCGGGAGGAGAGCGGTGGGGTGGGGGCGGTGGCAGGACCAGGCAGCGGCAAGCGGCGGCAGAAGGAGCACCAGAAGGAGCACCGGCGGCACCGGCGGGCCTGCAAGGATGGCGTGGGTCGGCGGCCCCGAGAGGGCAGGGCAAAGACCAAGGCCAAGGCCCCCAAAGAGAAGAGCCGCCGGGTGCTGGGCAACCTGGACCTGCAGAGCGAGGAGATCCAGGGGCGCGAGAAGGCCCGGCCTGATCTCGGCGGGGCCTCCAAGGCCAAGCCACCGGCAACTCCGGCCCCTCCACCAGCTCCTGCACCCTCTGCCCAGCCCATGCCCCCCTCCACCCCCGGGCCTGGGAAGAAGGCCCGGGAGGAAGCAGCAGGGCCCCCTGGTGTTAGCCGCGCTGACATGCTGAAGCTGCGCTCCCTTAGTGAGGGGCCCCCCAAGGAGCTGAAGATCCGTCTCATCAAGGTAGAGAGCGGCGACAAGGAGACCTTCATGGCCTCCGAGGTGGAGGAGCGGAGGCTGCGCATGGCAGACCTCACCATCAGCCACTGCGCCGCCGACGTGGTGCGCGCCAGCAAGTAAGTGAGGTGCCGGCACCTGGGACCCCCTGCCCCTGCCAGGTCACCCTGGTAGCCCTGCCCTCGTCTGTCTGTCCTCCCTGCAGGAACGCCAAGGTGAAAGGGAAATTTCGAGAGTCCTACCTTTCCCCTGCCCAGTCTGTGAAACCGAAGATAAACACAGAGGAGAAGCTGCCCCGGGAAAAACTCAACCCGCCCACCCCCAGCATCTATGTACGTGGGCCACCCCTGCCATCAGACTCGCATCCGTGCTGGGGGCCGGTGGGGGGTAGGGGTGGGCCCCGAGCCTCACCCCTGCCCTGTCTCCTCCTGCTGCAGCTGGAGAGCAAACGGGATGCCTTCTCGCCAGTGCTGCTGCAGTTCTGTACTGACCCTCGGAACCCCATCACCGTGATCCGGGGCTTGGCGGGCTCCCTGCGGCTCAGTGAGTGTGGCAGGGGGTGTGGGGCAGAGCCATCTGAGGGCCCCCGAACCTGGAGACCCCCGGCTGGCGGCCAGCACAAGCCCTCCTCAGTCCTACGTAGGCCGTACTCAGTGATGGGTCTGCCGGTCTCAGGCTTTTCTCCCATCTGTGTGTGTCCCCAGCAGCGGGCAGAGGGAAAGGGATGTATCTCAGGACCCGGCTGGAGTCCCTTTCAGTTTTCTTGGCAGTGAGAGTGAGGGCACAGATTACACAGGGCCTGGGTCAGCCCATGGTTTGAGGCTTTCCCTCTTCCAGTCCTTTATTGTGCAGACTTTCAGACAAAGCTACAAACGTAGGAAGGGAAACCACACAGAAGCATAAAAATCACATCTCCCGTGTACCCGGAGCGTCCTTTCTCCCCACATGGCCTCCCTTCTCTCCGCTGAGCTCCTGGAAGCACTTTCTAGGCTTTCACTTCACCCCATCTCCTTGGATCCAGTGATGACTTAAGGAAACTTCCATTCATTGAGCACCTCTTGAGTGCCAGGTGCCGTGTGCCTGTGGCCCCGTGCACACCCGAGGACATGGCTGGAGGGACCCTGGCTCAGGGCAGCATTGGGAGGTGGCGTTGGGGGTGACCCAGATGAGAGCCTGGTCTGGGAAGGGCCAACTGCCCCAGCTGCCTGTGGGGCTGGCCTTGTCCCCTGTCCTCCTGGGCTAACCCTGCATCAGAGGCTCAGGGAGTAAGAAAGCCCACGCTCCCTGCCCTCTGCCCCTGCCCCGACGCCCTGCTCGGTCCTCCCTTGCAGACTTGGGCCTCTTCTCCACCAAGACGCTGGTGGAAGCGAGCGGCGAGCACACGGTGGAGGTACGCACACAGGTGCAGCAGCCCTCGGATGAAAACTGGGATCTGACGGGCACACGGCAAATCTGGCCTTGCGAGAGTTCCCGCTCCCACACCACCATTGCCAAGTACGCACAGTACCAGGCTTCGTCTTTCCAGGAGTCCCTGCAGGTGAGGGACGCACGCCTGGCTGGACCCAGGGGTAGGGATCTGGGGGCTGTGATGGGGGCACCCCGGGGCGGGTGCTGACCCAGGCCTGCGCCCACCCCTCTGTGGCCAAGCAGGAGGAGAAGGAGAGTGAGGATGAGGAGTCTGAGGAGCCAGACAGCACCACAGGGACCCCTCCCAGGTAGGTCCATTTGGGCCCTCCCCTTCCCCACTCCTTAGTTCTCGTGCCTCTCCACCAACCCGTGCGCCCTTTGCCCTGGCAGCAGCGCTCCCGACCCGAAGAACCATCACATCATCAAGTTCGGCACCAACATCGACCTGTCTGATGCCAAGAGGTCAGTGGGGCGGGACCAGAGCGCCGCCTGGTGGGCAGAGTTGGGTGCGGGGGCGGGTAGCCTCTCACTTCCGTGGCACCTTTGCCCCCGCAGGTGGAAGCCCCAGCTGCAGGAGCTGCTGAAGCTGCCCGCCTTCATGCGGGTCACGTCCACCGGCAACATGCTGAGCCACGTGGGCCACACCATCCTGGGGATGAACACGGTGCAGCTGTACATGAAGGTCCCTGGCAGCCGGACGCCAGGTGCGCTCCTGGCAGGGGCGTGCGTGCCTGCGAGGTGGGGGGCGGAGGGCGGGGCTGCTACCAGGGCCTCCGCCAGCCAATGAGGGTGCGAGGGTGGGCCGGGCGCGGAGCGCAGGCTTGACCCCGGCCAGCCACGCTGTTTTCTGTCGCCCCCTGCAGGCCACCAGGAGAACAACAATTTCTGCTCCGTCAACATCAACATTGGCCCTGGCGACTGCGAGTGGTTCGCGGTGCACGAGCACTACTGGGAGACCATCAGCGCCTTCTGCGACCGGTGCGCGCCGCCCTGCCTCCCTCCCGTCCCTCCGCCCGTCCGACAGGCCCGGCCCGGGGTCCTCAGACTTACTCCTCTGACCCTGTGACCACCCCGCAGGCACGGTGTGGACTACCTGACTGGTTCCTGGTGGCCGATCTTGGATGACCTTTATGCTTCCAATATCCCCGTGTACCGCTTCGTACAGCGACCCGGAGACCTCGTGTGGATTAATGCGGGCACTGTGCACTGGGTGCAGGCCACCGGCTGGTGCAACAACATCGCTTGGAACGTGGGGCCCCTCACTGGTGAGAGGGCGGGGGCATGCGGGGCGGGAGTGCAGCCTGCTGTGAGGAAGGGGCCTGTCCCTGCCCACTCCGCCACGGTCCCTCCCGGCTGGCAGCACATCCTCAGTCTCCCCCCCCCCCCCCGCCCCCCTGGCCCGCAGCTTATCAGTACCAGCTGGCCCTGGAACGATATGAGTGGAACGAGGTGAAGAACGTCAAATCCATCGTGCCCATGATTCACGTTTCCTGGAACGTGGCTCGCACGGTTAAGATCAGCGACCCGGACTTGTTCAAGATGATCAAGTGAGGGCCCCGTGTGGGAAGCAGACCCTCTCCACCTGAGCAGGCCTCGGTCTAGTGCTCCCTGTCCAGCGCCACCCGGCTCCCCACCTTACCCCGTGTCCCGCACTGTGCCCGCGTTGGGATGGCTATGGGCCCCGGCTCCCAGGCCGTTTCTTCTTCTCTGATCCAAGTAGACGAAAGCCACACGAAATGTCAGCTGTGACAGCTGCCCAGGTCAGGGACTGTGACCCCCCCATCCCCCTCTGGCCCTCACCGCGCCCTCGCCCCCACCGTGTGCAGGTTCTGCCTCCTGCAGTCCATGAAGCACTGCCAGGTGCAGCGCGAGAGTCTGGTGCGCGCCGGCAAGAAGATCGCTTATCAGGGCCGCGTCAAGGACGAGCCCGCCTACTACTGCAACGAGTGCGACGTGAGTGCGCCCGCCCCCGACTGCCCCCCTCCCTGTCCGTCCCCGGGACTGCCCCCCACCCCCCAGCTGATGGCCCCGCTCCGGGTCCCAGGTGGAGGTGTTCAACATCCTGTTCGTGACGAGCGAGAACGGCAGCCGCAACACGTACCTGGTGCACTGCGAAGCGTGCGCTCGGCGGCGCAGCGCGGGCCTGCAGGGCGTGGTAGTCCTGGAGCAGTACCGCACCGAGGAGCTGGCGCAGGCCTACGACGCCTTCACGCTGGTGAGGCCCGGGCGGGCGGCAGCGGCGGGCGGGCTCTTCCCCTTCTCCACTCCCGCGGCGCACCCGCCGCCGCCCAGCCCGCCGCTGAGCTGAGCCCGATGCCCGCTTTCTCCCTGCAGGCCCCCGCCAGCACGTCGCGATGAGGCCGGACGCCCCGCCCGCCCGCGCGCGCGCAGGGCGCCGCGGGGCCACCAGCACACGCCTGGGCTGGACCTAGGTCCCGCCTCTGGCCGGGAAGGGGGTCGGGCCCAGCCCTTCCACCCCATTGGCAGCTCCCCTTCACTTAATTTATTAAGAAAAAAGTTTTTTTTTTTTAACAAATAAGAGGAAAAAAGGAAAAAAAATGGGAGACGGGGGAGGGGGCTGGCAGCCCCTCGCCCACCAGCGCCTCCCCTCACCGACTTTGGCCTTTCTAGCAAGAGACACAAGGACCAGGCTCCGGCGGCGGCGGGGGTCACATACGGGTTCCCTCACGCCTGCCAGCCGCCCGCCCACCCGCCGGGCGCAGAGGCACGCGGCCCGTGCATGTACATAGACGTTACGGCAGCCGAGGTTTAATGAGATTCTTTTTATGGGCTTTACCCCTCCCCCCAGGACCTCCTTTTTTACTTCCAATGCTAGCTGTGACCCCTGTACATGTCTCTGTTTATTCACTTGGTTATGATTTGTATTTTCTGGGTTTTTGTTTTGTTTTTTAGGTTTTTTGTTTTGTTTTGTTTTTAATTTATAACAGTCCCACTCACCTCTATTTATTCATTTTTGGGAAAACCCGACCTCCCGCACCCCCCCTTCCCCTAAGCCATCCCGCCGCCCCTCCGGGGACCGCCCGCCGCGGGCCTCTCCCTGCGCCCCAGTGTGTGTCCGGGCCCGGCCCGTCCGTCTCCGCCCGCCCGCCCGCCTGCCCGCGGCGCCAGCCGGGCTCTCATGGTGCTCAAACCCGCTCCCCTCCCCGACGTCCTGCACTTTCTTGGACCAGGCCCCCACTCCCGACCCAACCCCAGCCCCGCCTGAGGGTGAGCGACTCCTGTACTGTAGGGGAAGAAGTGGGAACTGAAATGGTATTTTGTAAAAAAAAAATAAAATAATAATAATAATAAATAAATAAAAAAATTTAAAGTTTTAAAGAAAGAACTATGAGGAAAGGAACCCCGTCCTTCCCAGCCCCGGCCAATTTTAAAAACACGGACCATCCCCTCACACCCCACCTCCCCTCCTCCCTTTTTCTTTTTAAGCGTGAACCAGCCCAGGGCCAGGACCTCACTGGGGCAGGGACACCCCGGGATGAGTTTCTCCGGGGATTTATTTTTGTTCGGTGGGTGGTTTTTCTCTCCCACGCTGGGGCTGCGGAGGGCTGGGGGGTTTACAGCCCCGCTCCCTCGCACTGCACTGTCTCTCTGCCCTAGGGGCAGAGGGGTCTTCCCAACCCTACCCCTATTTTCGGTGATTTTTGTGTGAGAATATTAATATGAAAAATAAAATCAGAGAAAAACACCCGGTTTTGATAACGTGCTGGAGCTCGCGGGGCGCGCACGCGGGGGAGGGCTGCGGGGCCCAGCTGCGCAGACCCCGGCGGGGCGAGCCCCTCCCCGAGGCGCCTGTGGAATGTCCAGAGCGCTGGTCCGCTCCTCGGGCTGGGGGGTGCCTAATCCTGGAGCCGCATTCCAGGATAAGGGGGGGTGGGGAGAGGCTGGGCCGGGGGAGGGGCAGGAAAGAGGGCTATAAGGGCCGCGGCCCGGGCGGGCGGGAGCCAGGCAGGCCATGGCGGATGTCCCCGGGGCGCAGCGACCGGCTGCCGGCGGCGGCCCAGAGCCTCGGGACCCCCTGGACTGCTGGGCCTGCGCTGTGCTGGTCACGGCCCAGAACCTGCTGGTGGCCGCCTTCAACCTCCTCCTGCTGGCGCTGGTGCTGGGGACCATCCTGCTACCCGCTGTCACTATGCTCGGCTTCGGCTTCCTCTGCCACTCCCAGGTGAGGTCGGCCCTGCGTTCGGGGTGGCGGTGGGGTGCGCGGGCCGCAGCTCCCCGCCCGGGCTTTCCCGCCGGCTTGGGCCTGAGGCCTGCTCTCCTCCCACAGTTCCTGCGCTCCCAGGCACCTCCTTGCACCGCGCACCTGCGGGACCCGGGCTTCACGGCCCTGCTGGTCACCGGATTCCTGCTCCTCGTGCCGCTGCTCGTGCTAGCCCTGGCCAGCTACCGCCGCCTTTGCCTCCGCCTCCGCCTGGCCGACTGCCTCGTGCCCTACAGCCGAGCCCTCTACCGGCGCCGGCGCGCCCCGCAGCCGCGGCAGACCCGAGCCTCACCAGGGGCCCAGGTCCCTCCCACATCAGGAAAGGTCTGGGTCTGAGGACCCGCGAGTCAAGAACCACCCTGACGACTGCCCCCACTTCCAGTCGGCCCAAGGACTTGAAAAAACAGGGTGGGGGGGTGTCTCCTGACCTACTGTGCTGCCACCGGTGCCTAAGCCGGGTTCCAGCATCCCCTCGGGGGAACCGGAGCCTCCGTGGACCCAAAGCTGGCGGAAATCCGCCACACCCCGGAAAACCCACTTTCCTCCCTGAATCCTGAACATCTGGGCTGGACCCTGCCCACCCCCACCCCCCACTCTCCCGTCCCTCAGGACAACTGAACCTCATGTGGTCCCTCTGCTGGTGCAGCTCCTCTGGGATCTACGGGCTGAGGGGGCCAGATTGGAGGGGGAACGACCGCACATCAATAAAGAATGAGCTGAATGCGTCCCTGCGATCCTGTGAACAGGGGGATGGCACAATTCCTGTCACCCCTGCCCTGTGCCCAGAAGCAGGAAACAACATGGGGCCGGGGCTCCAGAGCGCATCCTTCAGCCTCCCGGGGGCCTTCTCTTATCGCTGTGGCCTGTTCTTCCTGGCCAGACCCCAGAGCTCTGTCCCTGACTCTCAAGTCACCTCCCCCTCAATAGAGTGGAGAGGGCCCGGCTTCTATCGCCTGCCCTGCTCCCCTTGGGGACCCAAGCCTGTTCTCTGACCCCAGCTTGGAGGAACTCGGTGTTGCCAGGCCGGGGAGGGAAACAATGGGCCTTCCGGAGCAGGATGACACCCCCTCCAAGCGCAGTCCTGGAGCAGTGGCGTGGGAGGGAAGATGGAGGGGCCCACCCTGGGGCCTGCACGTCCAGGGTAGGGAAGGCGGGCTGACAGTGCTCCCGACACGCCAGCTACATTCGGACACAAGGCACTTCGTTGCAGGTTTAATGGTCTGCCGAGCACGCGTGGCCGCGGTCAGAGATAGGGAGGCCCCGCCAGGCTCTCCCGCTGCACTTCAATAGAAACGATGTGGTGGCCGGGTACCATAGCGAGGCCCAGTACACGGGGCTCCCCCGCAGAGAAGGAGTCTGGAAAGAAGGGGCAGAGAAGTCCTCCGTCAGGGAGGCAGGCCGGCGTCGGTCCCGCCCCTTCCAGCCCCAGAAAGCAGGGGTGCAGCCAGACAGTGCGCGGGAAGCGCCTCCCAGGAGGGAGCGCAGCTGCACCAGGTGGACGTGAATCCCCCAGGCACTGACCCGACGGCTTGAGGAACTCCTGCGCCGAGCCCAGGATAACATTGCAGTCGCGGTCGGTGCAGAGGAAGCAGCCGACCAGGGTCCGGCCATCTGTCATGCGAATACGCATCGTCTTGTTGAGCAGCGCCTCCAGCTGCTGCCGGGCCCGCGCGGCCGGCGAGTCCTCGCGCTCCCCGTCCGAGTCCTGCGTGGGGCGGGACACGCGCTGAGACGGCACCGCCCCCCACCCCCGCCCTGCCGCGGAACCACAGCTCCCGACAGCCCTCGGGGCGCTCCTACACAGCCCAGAGGCTGCCGGGAGCTGTGGTTCCCTCTCCAGCCCCCCATTTTGCTCCCAGGCTGCCCCTCGATCCCAGAACCCAAGCCCGCGCTAACCCCGGCGCTGGAGCTGCTTTGACGCCGGCTGCAACAGCCATTCTCCTCTCGTAGCAGCATGGTTGGTCCAGCCCCAGCCATTTGTCCCGGGGCCTCTTCAGGGCCGGTCAACTTCCTAAGAACCTTTCGAGTCCGGCGGTTTGAGATCTCGCGAGTGCTCCCGACCTATTTTCTTCCACGAGATCACCTCTCCTCGTCGTCGTCGTCGTCTCCGGGGCAACTGCAGAGATCTCGCGAGCTTCTCCCACGCCTCCGGCGCCGGGGCTCACTGCGGCTTACGGCGCCGTGTGTCTTAAGATATCGCGAGAAGTTTCACCGCTTTAGGTTCATATAGCTCCTTCAGAAGGCCTGGAATTGAGCGGAATGACCTCTTCTCGTCATCGCACTCCACCCCATCCTCCCTTGCTTTTCTGCCTCGCCAGTCAGTCCTAAATATCCCCTCCAGCCCAGACCACTTTGAAAACCGGGGGGCGTGCGCTTTCCCGCGGACCTCTGGAGGAGGGAACTCAGTTACTTGAAAGCCAGACTCACACTACATTTCCCGTGAGCGCGCACAGCTCCCGCCCTCCACCCCCGCCCCTCGGCCACGTCCGATCTCAGTAGACGGCGGCCGGAGAGGGACAATGGTTTCCATGTCAGCGGACCCACGCTCTCGCCCGGGGAAAGATGCCGTGAATGAGCGAGTGCGTGCTGAGGGGCGATGAAGCGACCAGAGATGCGGGTGGCCGGTAGTGCAAGAGCCATGCCGCGCCGAGGCCTCGTGGAGGGGCCGGACTTGGAGTTTTTCCAGCGTCGCTATTTCACGCCAGCCGAGGTGGCCCAGCACAACGTGCCGGAAGACCTGTGGGTGTCTTACCTGGGATCCGTGTACGACCTGACGCCGCTGGCTCGCAAGTACAAGGGTCAGGGCCGCGCCTTGCGCCAGGGTCAGGGTGTGCGTCGGGCGGTCGGGGGCGGGTGCCCAGTCCTTGGGCTGCTGGCACTGACGGCGGCTGCTCCATCCCAGGAGACCTGCTGCTAAAACCCATCATAGAAGTTGCGGGCCAGGACATAAGCCACTGGTTCGACGCGAAGACCCGAGACGTGAGTGCTGCCGGAACCCGGGGTGGGAGGGCGGAATCGGGCCGCGGGAGCGCGGGACGGGGCGGGGGGGAAAAGGGGGAGCTGGCTGGAGCCGGAGGTCGGGGGGGATCGATCTCCCCCGATCGCTGCTTTAAAGATCCGCAAGCACGTCGACCCGCTGACCGGCACCCTGAGATACCGCACCCCCTGGGGCCGCTTCCTGCACGTCCCGCCGCAGCTGCCGCGTTCAGACTGGGCCAATGATTTCGGGAAGCCTTGGTGGCAGGGGGTGCATTATGAGGTGGGGCGGCTGTCTGCCAAGACCCGCAACATCCGCATCATTAACACGCTCACGTCGCAGGAGCACACGCTGGAGGTGAGAACCGGGCGGCAGCAGGTCGGCCGGAACTGGGTGTCCCAGCGAACCTCGGAGATCTTTAGGCCATCGGCTCTCCGTAACCAGTGGGAGCTGTGTTTTGGGTAGTATTTGCAGTCGGACTCTTACTAATGTTCTCTGAGGAAGGGATGGGGAAAGGGGGCAGTGATTTTGACCCTTCAGGGCCATCCGTTTGTTAGAAGTGGTTGCCACAGAGACAGGTGACACTTTGGGGCTATTTACTGCAGGCTCGCTATCCGGCTTCATTTGGGGTAGGCTGCCAAGGGAGGCACGCTGGTCCCAGCACTACCGTCTGTACTCCTGGCCTTGGCTTGGGGCCCACACGCACCTGTGTGTGTCCCATCCAGAATCCTGGGGGGGGGGGGCACTATCATGTTCTGCAGGTGGGAGCCGAGGAGTCCATGTGGGAGATCCTGCACCGCTATCTCCCCTATAACGCACACGCAGCCAGCTATACATGGAAGTACGAGGGCAAGAAACTGAACATGGATTTCACCCTGGAAGAGAACGGGATCCGGGATGAGGGTGAAGAATTTGACTCTCTCAACATGGACGGTGCCCTCTACACTCCTGCCATTCTGCTCTACTTCAATGATGACCTCACAGAGCTGTAGGAGTGGAGCTGAAAGCATATGTAGACTCAGGATGTATTTTGAGTTTGGCTGTTTCTGTGCCCTGGAAGGGGGCGGGGTGGAGTGTGGGACAGACCTCCACTCCACTCTGGGAACTGGCCTATGGTTCCCATGTCCCTCTGAAGCGTACAGGTCCTACTTCCCAGGCCCACTGTGATTAGCTCAAAGTTAGGGAGAATGCTAGAAGCATATTCATTCATTCTCAGGAGTGACACGAGAAGATGAGGTATTTTGGATTAGGGAGACAGCCAGAGCTTAGGCAGAACTTTCTGACGGTCGGAGAGGGAGGAGTCCTACACGGGGATGAGGGATGGGAGAAGTTTCATGGCAGTGATGGGAATGGGGACGGCTGCAGGAGGATGGGACTGCCACAGACAGGAACAGGAAGTGTCCATCGCTGGCCATACGGAACTGGCGATCTGCCTTCTGGACTTGATAGTTGAAACCCCAAAGGGAAGAAAGGAAGTGAAGGGGTAGTTGGTAATTCAGTCTGGAGCTTATGGTACGTGCCTCATACACCCTTTTAAATACATCTACTCCGAGAGATGGGCGCCATCGCCACAATTTTACACGGCTTTTAGACTTCTTTTTAAAGCTTAGAAGGTTCTTTCCGTATTTGGCTTTAGTAAACTATTGATGACCCCGGGCAGCCTCCCATCCAGCAAGTAGAGGGAACTCCCAAAGCTTGGCAAGATTTAGTGGCAGGAAGGCACACTAGTTAGTGGCCAGGGTGCAAACTCAAGTCTAAATCTGAAGCTGAGGTTCTTCCCATGCATGTAGAGAACCTCTCCCCGTCTTAGGCTGGTCGCAAAAGACAGCCACCTTTGCGGGCAGAGTGGCTGGGTTCGTCTCCTTTAACCCCAGTGAGGGAGGGGAATGAGGATGACAGAAGAGAGAGAGAAGGAGAGAGGTGCATGGGCCTGCCTGGCCAGAATGGGGCAGGAGGGAGGGGGCGGGTGTGGGGTGGGCACCAGGGCCCAGGCAGGGGAGAGGAAGCACTGGGCCCGCTGCCCAGGCGTTTTCGGAGAGGCTGGCCAGGAAAGGCATGGCCAGAGGTGGAGACATGTCCCGGCCTCAGCACTTTCTGAATCACGGGAGACTGAGGGCTTCCACTCGGGCCCATGTGATACAAGAGGCCGTGAATTCACAGAAGGTTTCTGATGTGCAGTCAGCTCTGCAGTGGTCTCAAGTGTATCTTGTCCTCTCAGTGACACTGACATGACTGGAGAACCCAAGCTATGCTGCTGCTCCAGCACCAGCCTCCAGTCTGCCCAAACTGCCCCCGCACCCGCACCCCCAGTCTCTCCCACCGCAGCGCCTCCTGCTGGAAATGCCCCCCTCTCCTCACACCCTGGTCACTCTCCAATAGACCCCAGCTCCACAGTGCCTCTGGGACACATCCTCTTCCTCTTGGCCGTCATTACCACTTGGCTGGACTGCCGTGCACACGTTCCCACCAGCCTCCCACTTCCATGCCTTCCCCCCACGCAGCAGCCCGAGTGAGCGCTGAGAACCAAACCCAGGCCTCTGACTTTCCTTCCTTCAGAGTCTTCAGTGTGTCCCGGGTGCTTCGGGAACAAAGTCCCGTCCATCCAGAGATGTTGCACAAACCAGCAGGTGCCCCCTCCCCTGCCAATGCCTCTCCTGTTCCCTGTGTCCCAGGCACACGGGCTGTCTCACAGCCCACGAAGTGTCTCCCTGCCCTAGAGTCCTCACACATACTGTTCCCTCTGCCTCACACGCTTCCTGCCATCCCCCAACTAGCTGACCCTACATGCTTTTTCCTTGGGAGCTCTTCTGACTCCTTGGTGTAGAAAGCAGTGTTTTCTATTAGATTGTCTCTTAGCATCACACTTATTTCAGAGTACTAATTCAGTGTAAATTTTAAGATTTCGGATGTGATTGGCTGGCTGGTGGCTGGACTCTAAGCTCATGAGGGCAGAGCGTGTGTCCATCTTGGTCACCGCCGTATTCCCAGTGTTGGGCACACAGCGGCTGCTCAATAAATTTTGATGGAGTGTCCTCCACTGTTGAGTGAATTCATCTGTCCATAAGAAAGAGTGTGGATGGGACATTGTGTCCTGGGAGGCAAGATGAGACAGAGAAGCAGGACATCTGGTTCCCACGCTATCACAGGCTTCCCTGTCCCCATTCCCTCAGAAGGAAACCACACAATAGAGGCCTTCCCCTCTTTCCCTTTTGGGGGGAATCCACCTGCCATTCCCCCATATGGCCACCAGGTGGCTGTCATAGCCCACAGAGGCAGGTTGGGGGGTCCGCAGGGGGGCAAGGGAGGGAAACCCCACCCAAGCTCTAAAGAGGAGGCAATCAAACGCAGTTCCCTGAAATGGATGGGTGGGAGGAAAGGACCCAAAAAAAGGAAACACCACGTGGCTACTGTTTCATTAGCCTTAGGCCACATTCTAGGTTTTATCCACAGCAGGAAAGGAGTCCAGTTTGAGGGATAAAACCCAGCGGGTGGCACAGGCAGGGGGCTCTGATGACAGGTGCGGGTGTGTTTAGGGCGATGCACAGAGCTGTGGAAGGAATACAGAGCGCACATTTCAATGGTACACTCCCTTAATGATACTTATCGGTGTGTGTGTGTGTGTGTGCACACGCGAGGCTTTTCACAAGACATTCCCCTGTTCTCTACACATCCAAGGCCAGCTCTTTACAGGAAGAGAATGTAAATAACGCCTCGTCAGAAATCTAGAAAGTCAACAGCACAGGAGCGTAGGTTCCAAGTCCTCTTGTGGTGACCTCCTTCGTTCTGCAGCGGGGTGCGGTAACAGGCGGAGTGACAGGCCTGTCCTCAGTCAACCACAGCGACGTCAAGGGACTCAGCTGGCTGAGATTTCCCACGAGCCATGGTCCTGGCAAGCATGGATCGCTGAGGAGAGTCAAGACCCTCAGGTCCTTGCAGGGGCGGCTGCTGTCATGGGATAAAACCCACACGCGTGAAAGCTGAATGAAGACAGTACCGGGCCACGGAGTAAGTCTGGGTCTGGAAAAGGTTTCCACCCTCAGAGCAAGTCACAAGTGGATGCCCCACGTCTCACACTAACTCAACTGCCTCAGCGTCTCCTTCTGCTGAGTATGAGGACTGACGCGAAGCACACCGGCCCGTAAGAAACGGCGATGAATGGAAGGACGAAGTGACAAGTAAAATAAGACTCATCCTAGAAGCGCCTGGGTGGTTCAGTGGGTTAAGTGTCTGCCTTCAGCTCAGATCATGTTCTCAGTATCCTGGGATAGAGCCCCGCATCGGGCTCTCTGCTCAGCGGGGAGCCTGCTTCCCTCTCTCTCTGCCTGCCTTCTTGTGATCTCTGTCTGTCAAATAAATAAATAAAATCTTAAAAAAAAAAAATCCTAAAGCAAGCGCACGTTCTGTCTCATTGAGCTGTCTATCCTACCGCTGCCCGCTATTAAGCAGTTGCCTGGTGAAGCTTCAGTATTTTCCCAGCGGTCCTTGGCCGACCCCCAAGCACATCTGAGAGGACGCAGGTAGCACAGGACCCTTGGCTGTGAGGGAGGAGGGACAGTGTATTTTCTGTTGACGCGCACGACAAAGTGAGGGGCTGCTGTGGA
The DNA here is from genome assembly GCF_030435805.1 of Mustela lutreola. Lineage (NCBI taxonomy): Eukaryota > Metazoa > Chordata > Mammalia > Carnivora > Mustelidae > Mustela > Mustela lutreola. The sequence goes on along the minus strand of NC_081304.1, from coordinate 58,657,252 downwards.
GGGACCCTACAGCGGGTCGGGAGCCGGTCGGGACTGGGGGTGTCTTCGCACGCCTCGTGCAAGTGCTGCGCGCGCACTCATTAACCACACAGTCGTCACGCGCGCATCGCGTGCGGGCCTGCTTTGGGTCCTGGGGATGCAGGAGTGAGGGTCGGGCCCTGGGCTGGGCCTGCTTTGGGTCCTGGGGATGCAGGAGTGAGGGTCGGGCCCTGGGCTTGGCCGTCTCGTGGGATAAACTGTGAATGCAGAGACAGTACCACAGCACATGGGACTGAAAGCGGATGCCGCCGACATGTGCGCATGCACGCGCAGAGACAAACACAGAGACGTGCACGCGCACGCATGCACCTGCTCTAAAACCAGAAACAGAGCCACTCCACAGAGCCACGGTCCGCTGCCCCGAGGCTTGTCCCGACGCTGCCAGGGCCGGTCTGTATTGCCTGCATTCGTCACTTACTCCATCACCCGCCGTCACAACAAACGGAAACACTGTTTTGTGCACACTGTGCAGCGAAGGACACGGAAGGAGAGAGAGATGAACTGACTTGCCAAAGGTCACACAAATAGGCGGTGAGTAGCCGCGTTGGGCTCCCAACCAAGGCCTGGTGAGGGCTGCCCACTTAGCCACCAAGCTGCGCCACCTGCCACCCGCTGCTGGACACACACAGGACGCCGGCCGGTCCAGCTGCGTGTGGCTGCTGCTCAAAGCCAGCCCAAGACTTGGGAGCCTTCAAATGGCCCCGATCTTTATTTTGCTAATAGACCTGGGATGTGGGCAGGGTCGTGGGGAACCAGGCCAGTGGCATGTGGAGCTGCAGGATTCACCTGCAAAGTGGCTCAGGGGCACCGCCCCCCAGGTGCTGTTGGCCATGGGCATCTCTCTGTGTGCCCCCGCCCATGAGGCAGCGTGACCTTCCTCCTTGGGGTGGGGGCGGGATGCTAGAGCACGAGCTCTGGACAAGCAGGAGGAAGCCAGCTTCCCATCCAGGGGGACTACGCCACGCTGCTCAGAGGGAAGGGGTCAGAGTTATGTTGTAGTAAACCCGGGCTGGATGTGAGATCTTCTGAAACCCCCAGGCTCCCTTCTGGCAAGGCCTTCCCCCCCCACCCCCACTGTCCCGAACACTCCACCCCCTACTCTTGGCTTGCCCCAGCTCCTGTCCCCTAGAGGCTCTGCTCAGTGTCACCTCCTCCAGACCCCTCCAGCCATGTCAAACATTCCTTCTCTCTCTCTCAATGCAATGGATGTATTTAGTGTAATTCAGTCTAGTGTCCCTCTCCTCCCTTCATAGACTTGAAGCTCCAGGGGGCCGACAGCCCCGCACCTCCCTCCCTTGGTGCTCAGCCCAGGGCAGTCACTCAAAGAGGTGATAAATGCTACAAAAAGGCTAAGATGAGGCACATCTGGGGAGATCAGTGAGGGCATCTGGGAGAGGCATCACCAGCAGCTGAGAGCCGAAGTCGAGGGAGGAGCAGGAGAGGACAGAAGGCTGCCCGCAAAGAATAAACAGCATGCACAGGGCAGAATTTAGGGTAAGAAACAGAGGCCAGGGAGGGTGGGCAGTGAGGGGTGTGGAAGCCAGACCAGGTCTTCTGCGGCTTTCCGAACCTGCCTTTGGTTTGTTGGGCTGTAAAATTCATCCTTTGAACCGCTCTGGGGTTACGGGTTTTCTAGGGAGAATGGCACAGTCAGAACTGCATTATAAAGTGATGACTTGCTTACAATGTCAAAAGAAGGGACCGGAGGAGAGAAAATTAGGGACGGTCTGGAGAGGGATGGAGGTGGTGGGGACTAAGCTCAGGGCCGTGGGGGTGAGGGAAGGGAGACCGGAGTGAAGACAGAATCGCCCAGCTCCATGACTATGTGGGGGCCGATGTGGGGCAGAGGGAGGAGACGAGGATGACAACCCACTGTCTGGCCCCGGGGAAGAGTCTGGAAATGGGGCCAACTGTTGGGAGCAGGAGAAGCTACAGGCAGCCCTTAGCTCCTTCAGGGGAAGTGCTGTTCGTACCCCAGGCTGCAAATCCTCTCGCCTTCAGTCTCGCTATGTGAATCTCTGCACGGTGAGAAATGCTCACCGTAGACCGGGTGCTTTAGGGTGACAGTTTCCAACTGTCGCGCATCTTACAGCCGGCGCTCTCTGCAAGGTAGCTCCCCTGATCCCGACAGCCCTGGGAGGGAGGCCCTCAGGACCCTGTGTCACACACGTCCCCGTGTCTCTCTCCTTCTGCCCCCTCCCTGCTCACGCACATGCGTGCTCTCTCTCTAAAGTATAAGTAAATCTTAAAAAAACAAAAAACAAAACAAAACAAAACAACAACAACAACAAAACCCCCAAATGACTCTCATTGTCTGGAAAGCTAGATGGCAAAAAGGCCCAAGCCCAGCCAAGGGGCAGGAGGGAGCCAGCCTGGGGTTGGCATTGACCGTGACAAATCTATAATCTGAAAGACAATCAGCCGGGGAAGGTGTCAGGGCAATCCTGCTCAAACAGCTGGCTTGGCACTAGATGGCATTTCCAGCTGGCTGGCCAGTGGAGCAGTATGAAGACACCGTTAAAAGGCGATGTCGAAAGGGGGGAAGGGGTTGCTTTTGGCCGTTTCGTGCAGGACCCCTCAGCTTCCCTGACCAGCGGTGCGGGTCTGAACGGATCGGAAAAGAGAAAGACCAGTGATTTGAGGCTTTGAGCTTCCTCCGCAACCAAGAGCAAGGGGATGGATTTCACGAAAAGCCAGCAATAGAAGTGTAAGCAGATGTGAGATCACAAAAGCCACGCGAGGACTATTTCAAGAAGGGGGTGGCAAGGGAAGGGCTCAGAAATAGCTTCTGTATTGGCAGCCTGGGGACTGAGGGTCGCCTGGTGGCAGCGGGTGCCAACAAACTGAGATGCAAGGCCACCGGACAGGGAGGCAGGTCGTTCCTTCAGGAAGTGCGGCTGTCGGTGGGCACAGGGAGGTGGGGGGCAGTGGGGGGTGGCGGAGTCCAGAGGACTTCTTTTTTTTTTTTTTTTTTTTTTTAAGATTTTATTTATTTATTTGACAGGCAGAGATCACAAGTAGACAGAGAGGCAGGCAGAGAGAGAGAGGGGGAAGCAGGCTCCCTGCTGAGCGGAGAGCCCGATGTGGGGCTCGATCCCTGGTCTCTGGGATCATGACCTGAGCTGAAGGCAGAGGCTCAACCCACTGAGCCACCCAGGTGCCCCCAGAGGACTTCTTTTAAAGCGAAGGAGACGTGGTTGAGAAGGAGCAAGTTGAAGGAGCGGTAAGGGTCTCGGTGAACCCTTAGGCCCCAAGAAGGCAGTGGGGGTGGGAGGCAGAGCCCTGCACCCCCCTCCCCTCCCCCCGGGACCAGCTTCAGATGGACCAACAGGAGGAAGGAGGGAAGCCCACAGGCTCAGTGTCTGGGTGCAGCTGTTTCCGGGGAGCCCTCATCTGGTGATCTGGCTCCTGGAAGGCGAGGATAAGGTTTCCTCCTAGAGGAAGAAGGTTGGGAAAAGTCACCATGGGGAATGGAAAGGCGGCGAGGTTAGGGCAAAGGATTTCTGAGCAGGGACGGGGGGAGGCGGGTTCCCTGGGCTGCACTGTGCATGCCGGGTATAAAGAGGTAGCAGAAGTGGCCATGGTTCGAGGTGTGCGGGAGGAAGTCGAGGACAGGGCACGGAGACCCCTGGCAAGACAGTGGCCGAAATGACCGAGCATGGGCTCTCAGCTGGACAGGGATAATGGATGGTGAAAGCATTAGAGTGTCTTATGGGTCCAAGAACAGCAGAGATGAGAGCAGGAGAGACAGAAAGTTGTAAGTAAAGCAGGGGGCTTGAATCTAGAACTTCAGAAGAGGTTAAGTACAGAGGTGGGAGGGGCGGAGAAAGGTCTCCGGTTAGGGAGTCGAGGGCAAGTGCCCTTCAGTGAACAAGGGACAGGACCAGGGCGAGCACATGTGGCCAGAAGGAGAAGTGTCGGGGGGCCCAGCCAGGCTGCGGAAGCTCCAGACCCCCCACGACTGGGAACCTGGAGTCAACCCCGGAGATGGGGAAACAGATTCCTTTGGGGCACCTGGATGGCTCTGTCCGGTAAGTATCTGCCTTCAGCTCAGGTCACGATCCCCGGGTCTGGGGAGCCTGCTTCTTCCTCACCCTCTGCCCCTCCCCCTGCTCATGCGCTCTCTCCCTCTCAAATAAACAAAATTAAATTAAATTTAAAAAAGAAAGAAAGAAATAGATTCCTTTACGTATGTATGGTCTCTAGACTTATTTGCCACATTACTGTAAACGTACCGAACTTTGTGGCCAAATATTTGATGTCATCTCCTATCCTTTCTCTTCCCGTATGTCTTTTAAGTTAAAATTTTTTAAGCTTCGTTTTATTTTTCGTTGTATAACACGGGCCCTTCACAGAAAATTCCAGGTAGGCAAGCGTAAAGGTGCAAAACAAAATCGCTGTTATTCCTATCACTCAGCAGAAACCCGTATTAATGTCTTAACCACATCCTCCTAGTATTTTCCCACGTGGTTGCAATTATACTGCACGTATGATTTTCTACTGCTTTATGCGACTCACATCAGATTGTAAGTTGTTAAAAGGGAACGAGGGTAGGACTTACAACGGTGGTTGTCTTTAGGAGGGGCACAGACCAGAAAGACACTGGAAAGTTCTGGGGTGCTGGAAATCCGTTGTATCTTTACCGGAATGGTGTTCACACAGGAGTACACATTTGCACAAACACAAAACATACACCTGAAAAACCCCCAAGCAAGCGAACAAAAACCAAAATGAAATCACATCGGGAGCATTTGCTCGTGCCATTTTGTTAATGGGGAAACGGTTAATCAGTGAATTGAGGAGAGTATGTAAGTATCAAGTCAGGAAAGGACGGGTGTTGGCGAGGATGTGGAGAAAGGGGAGCCTGCCTGCGCTCTTGCTGGAAGGCAAGCTGGGGCGGCCGCTCTGCAGAACAGCATGGAGGTTCTTCAAGAACTTAGAAATAGAGCTACCCTATGACCCGGCAATCTCACTACTTGGTATTTACCCAAAGGACGCAAAAGTTCGAATTCACGGGGATCCATGCATCCTGATGTTTATAGCGGCATTATCTATGACCAGCGCAATTACGGAACACAGAAGGTGTCCATCGGTACACAAACAGATAAAGACATGGTACACACACACACACAAACACACACACACACACACACACAGGAATATTACTCAGCCAGAAAAAATGAAATGAAATCTTGCCATTGGTGAGGACATGGATGGAGCTAGAAGGGATAATGCTAAGTGAAAGCAGTCAGATACAGACTCTGCCTCATGATCTCACTCATACGTGGATTTAAGAAACAAAACAGAGGGTCATAGGGGAAGGGAGGGAAAAATGGGACAAAATCGCAAAGGGAGACAAATCCTAAGAGACTCTTAATCATAGGGAACCCACTGAGGGTTGCTGCAGGGCAGGGGGTGGGGGGCTGGGTCATTGGGTGACGGGCACAAAAGAGGGCACGTGATGAGACGAGCACTGGATGGTGTTCTATGCAACTATAATCACGGACCTCGACTTCTGACACTAATATAACACCATATGTTAACTACACTGGCATTTATTTTATTTTAATTTTTTTCAAAGATTTTATTTATTTATCTGACAGACAGAGATCACAAGTAGGCAGAGAGGCAGGCAGAAAGAGGAGGAAGCAGGCTCCCTGCAGAGCAGAGAGCCTGACTTGGGGCTCGATCCCAGGACCCTGGGATCGTGACCTGAGCCGAAGGCAGAGGCTTTAACCCACTGAGCCACCCAGGCGCCCCCCTACACTGGCATTTAAACACAAATTTTTTTAAAAAGCGGTATACAGGTGTACAGGTCAGACAAGGCTTTAAAAAACATTACTGTTGTTACAAGTCTGTTTTTACAGACGATGGAGTCACATGTCCCCTGGAATATTCTTCGTGGCTGATACATGTCACATCTATTCTTGGTAGACTGGAATAGTTCTCAATAACAGATCAAAAATTTTCAATTAAAAACCTCCACAAGTAACATTTTAATGGTTTCTCATAATCTTTCGTTGCTATCTGACTCTCTCATCAAAACTACCTTGAAGGGTGACCAGCTGTTGGGGCACCTGCTGGCTCGGTCGTGGAGTATGGGACTCTTGGCCTTGGGTTGTGGGTTTAAGTCCATGTTGGGTGTAGATTACTTAAAAAAAAAAATTAAAATCTGGGGCATGTAGGTGGCTCAGTGGGCTGAGGATCTTGACTTTTGGTTTTGGCTCAGGTCATGATCCCAGGGTCGTAGGATCGAGCCCTGTTTCCGGCTCCATGCTCAGTGGGGAATCTGCCTGAGATTCTCTCCCTCTTCCTCTACCCCTCCCCACCGCTCGTGCACTCTCTCTAAAAATGAATAAAATCTTGAAAAAAAAAAAAAAAAAAAACCAAAATCTTAAAAAAAAAAAAAAAGTGACACTGCCAAAGAGAATACATTTCCCGGTTTGCACTTAAAAAAAAAAAAAAAAAAGAAGCTGAGATATAATTTATATCCCATGAAGTTCATGATTTTAAAGTGTTCAAGAGTTTTTATTTTATTTCTTAAATTATTTATTTATTTGACAGACAGAGCGAGAGAGGGATCACAAGCAGGGGCAGTGGGAGAGGGAGAAGCAGGCTCCCTGCTGAGCAGGAAGCTGGACACAGGGTTCGATCCCAGGACGCCGGCATCATGACTTGATCCCAAGGCAGACGCTTCACTGACTGAGCCACCCAGGCGCCCCCCAAACTTTTGGTAGAAGGTTTACAAGACTGTGCAGTTATCCCCACTCCCTCATTGCGGAGTGTTTTTGTCACTACAAAAATAAACTCCGACCCATTAGTACTCATTCCCCAAGGTCTTCTCCCATGAAGTTGGGGCAAATGCTACTGTTTTCTGCCTCTATGAATTGATCTATTCCGACCTCTAGCAGAAGCAGAAAATGATATACAGCCTTTTTGTATCTCGTTTCCCCCTAAGACAGAAGTCTCTAGGTCACGTGGCAACTCTGCGTGTCCGATTCGAGGAGTGTCAGTTGGCGCCTTTCTTGCCCTCTACGAAGCATCCCACAGTACCCATCATGCTTGCTTCCAGAAGCTGTCTCCTCGTTCCAGCATAGTATCCCTATCTGGCGCTCCTACCATTCTAGCAACTTGTTTTCCCTTTGGCTTCTCTTTGCTCCCGCCATTCTTCAAAGTTCCTCCAAGGGTCTGGCCTCTACTCTTTTTTTTTTTTTTTTTTTTTAAGATTTTATTTATTTGACAGAGAGTGATCACAAGTAGGCAGAGAGGCAGGCAGAGAGAGAGAGAGGAGGAAGCAGGCTCCCTGCCGAGCAGAGAGCCCGATGTGGGACTCGATGCCAGGACCCTGAGACCACGACCCGAGCCGAAGGCAGCGGCTCAACCCACTGAGCCACCCAGCGCCCCTGGCCTCTACTCTTTACTTGATGAACCAACAGTTCTTACCCTTTCAAGAGCTACCAACATCTACTAGAACTTTCTATTAAGACCTAACCACCCTAGCCAGATGGGGTCAACACACTACTTGCTAAGTATTTTCTTTCTTTTAAAGATTTTATTATTTGACACAGAGAGAGATCACAAGGAGGCAGAGAGGAAGGCAGAGAGAGGGGGGAAGCAGGCTCCCTTCTGAGCAGAGAGCCAGATGCGGGGCTCGATCCCAGGACTCTGAGACCATGACCTGAGCCGAAGACAGAGGCTTAACCCACTGAGCCACCCAGGCGCCCCTGCTAAGTACTTTCTTTTTTTTTTTTTTTTTTTTTTTTTTTTTTATTTATTTATTTATTTGAGAGAGAGACAGTGAGAGAGAGCATGAGCGAGGAGAAGGTCAGAGAGAGAAGCAGACTCCCCATGGAGCTGGGAGCCTGATGCGGGACTCGATCCCAGGACTCCAGGATCATGACCTGAGCCGAAGGCAGTCGTCCAACCAACTGAGCCACCCAGGCGTCCCTGCTAAGTACTTTCTTAATCGACATAGACTGCCTTTCTTCCTCCTATCTGCTGTAAATCTTAGTGCTTTCTGGGGGCCTACTTCAGATGCAACTACGCAGGAAAGGTCTTCAGTGATCCCCCTCTCCCCACCAAGATCTCTCTTCTCTCAATTCTGATTTCACAGCCCATAGCAATGATCACTACCCCATATTGTTAATTAACGGTTTGGTGTGTTTATGTCTGAACTCAAATGGCTCTCCTTCCTCCACCCAGCTAATCCCTTGGTCACTAAAAAATTCCCAGGCTGCTTTAAAAGATGCACAGAGAGAAAATATTGTCCTTCCCAGTGGTAACTATCGCAGTTTCTCATATATTTTTCTAGAAAAACTTTATGGATATTTACATATTTTTTGTCTCATCAACAATACCATATTATATCTGTGATCTTCTATACTTTCTTCCCTTCCTACTTCTATTCTTTTTTAAACTTGAACCTCACGATACTTACATCACATTATACCTTGTGATTATACCTTGCTTCTGTATTTTTCTCCCCAAAGAGTTAGAAATGAATGAAGAGTAATTTCTTTAGAGAAATTATACTACCTTTTGTCCCACTTGGTTTCACATGCTAATGTGATCATAAGGCTACTTAAAATTCTTTTTTTTTTTTAAGATTTTTTTCTTTATTTGTGAGGGAGGGAGCGTAGAAGGAGTGGTCTCCGCACAGAGCGTGGAGCCTGACACGGGCCCCGATCTCATGGCCCCGAGATCAACACCTGAGCAGACACGGAGAGTCACCTGCTCGACCGACTGAGCTGCCCAGGTGCGCCTGTTGACACACACAATAAATATTTTCTCAATGTAAAAATGCAGAATTCTAAATAGAGCTAAATACCCCTCATTATTCTTTCCCAAAAGTAACCACTGTTATCAATTTGATATAGGTATTATGTCCAGAATTTTTAAAAGCATTTACGTATCTATGTGTGTGTGTCTTTAAAAACATACAGCACTGATTTCAGTTTCTTTGGACATAAGCTAAATGATATTACAATGTACACATTGCTTTCTGCTGTTTGGTAATATAGGAAAGAATCCTACCATGTAGATGTAACTGACTTCTTACCTGCTGGGTAGTTGATTTAGCTATTCCTTACTATCAGAGATGTGGGTGTTCCCAATTTTTGCTCTCACAAATAATGCTGTAATGGATGTCTTTGTACGGGTTACCTTCTGGATGCGACTTCATGTGCATGCACAAGTGTGATGACTTTCTCAGGGTAGATGGTAAGAAGTGGGATTCTGGGGGGCGCCTGGGTGGCTCAGTGGGTTAAAGCTTCTGCTTTCAGCTCAGGATGTGATCCCAGGGTCCCAGGATCGAGCCCCACATCAGGCTCTCTGCTCAGTGGGGAGCCTGCTTCTTCATCTGTCCTTCTGCCTACCTGTGCTCTCTCTCTCTAATAAAGAAATAAAATCTCAACAGAAAAAAGAAGAAAAAGAAAACATGTATGTTTAAAGGTATACTAGAGGGGCGCCTGGCTGGCTTAGTCTGTAGTCAGGGTCGTGAGTTCAAGACCCACACTGGGCAGACACATAACTTTAAAAATAAAAGTTTAAAAATGTACTAGACACAATTAAGCTGACTACTGCCAGTTCTACAATACAGTTGTTACAGAAAATAAATTATATATATGGCCATTACTTTCACATATTAGTTCTTTTAAGACCTGAGGACATCTCATTGACTTAGAAGTCATCTCATATGTAATAGAAAGATCAGCAGACTAGAAATTGGAAGGTAGAGGCTCATGTCCTGGTTCTGTCCCTAACAACCAACTTGATCTCAGGCAATCCCTTCCACGTGTGGGCCCCCATTTCCCTACCACACAACTAGATGAAGCGAGGTTTCCTACAACACGGTCTCAACACCATTGACTGCAGGCAAGATGTTTTCATTTCTATTGAGTTTTTTAAATAAATATTTTCTTTGAGAGAGAGACAGAGCACAAGCAGAGGAGAGGGGGAGAGGGAGCTCTTGACTGAGATCATGACCTGAGCCAAAGGCAGATGCTTAACTGACTGAGCCACCCAGGAGCTCCTCTTGATTTTTATTTTAATAATTACTTATAGCCTAAAATAAATTAGGAATGGGGTGTGTGTGGGGCTCAGTCAGTTAAGCGTCCAACTCTTGATTTTGGCTCAGGTCATGATCTCAGGGTCATGAGACTGAACCCTGCCTTGGGCTCCATGTTCACTGGGGAGTCTGCTTCTCTCTCTCTCTCCCTTTGCCCCACACCCTGCTTGCACTCCCTTTAAATAAATAAATGAAATATTAAAAAAATAAAATAAATTAGGAAATAATTACCCCGTCAAATCAAGGATTTATAGATACTGTTTCTCAATCACATGAAATTTACTTTCTAAAGGACATGTGTTTGGGGTGCCAGCTGGCTCAGTCGATAGAACATGCAATCTTGACCTCAGGGCTGTGAGTTTGAGCCCCATGTTGGGTTTAAAGATTACTAAAAAATAATAATAAACTTACTTACTTACTTAATTAATTTTTTTAACAGTAGCTAGACTAGCAAGGTCTATATTTTTTTAATTAATTGATTTATTTTTAGATTTTATTTATTTATCTGACAGAGACACGGCGAGAGAGGGAACAGGCAGGGGAAGTGGGAGAGGGGGAAGCCTGCTTCCTGCCAAGCAGGGAGCCCGATGCGGGGCTCGATCCCAGGATCCTGGGATCATGACCTGAGCTAAAGGCAGACACCCAATGACTTGAGCCACCCAGGTGTCCCAATACTAAATTTTTTTTTTTTTTAAGATTTTTTATTTATTTATTTGACAGAGAGAGAGATCACAAGTAGGCAGAGAGGCAGGCAGAGAGAGAGAGAGGAGGAAACAGGCTCCCTGCCGAGCAGAGAGCCCGATGCGGGACTCGATCTGAGGACCCTGAGATCATGACCTGAGCCGAAGGCAGCGGCTTAACCCACTGAGCCACCCAGGCGCCCCAATACTAAATTTTTAAAACAAAAATTTTTAAAACAAAAATTCTGGGTGGCTCAGTGGGTTAAAGCCTTTGCCTTCAGCTCAGGTCATGATCTCAGGGTCCTGGGATGGAGCCCCGCATCAGGCTCTCTGCTTAGCGGGAAGCGTGCTTCCTCCTCTCTCTCTGCCTGCCTCTCTGCCTACCTGTGATTTCTGTCAAATAAATAAATAAAATCTTTAAAAAAAAATTCTGAAGGACCTTTAACTTAAAGTGAACAACTTAAAGAAAACTAGCAAGCAGACCACAGTACAGGGCAGTATGCAAATACGGCCAATCATGAATGTGATACACGAAGAACCAAAGTTTCTTTGTGAAATCAAGAAGAGGTAGATTAAAGCTGTAGATCCCCAGACTTTGGGATTTTGATAACCGGCAAAATGTAAAAACAAACAAACAAAAATCCGGAAAGTCAGTGATCGACATGGGAGTTGCTGACTTTTTCTTAAGTACATGAAGAACAACAAAACTCAAACCTATATACCTATCTCTGTTATTTGCTAAAAAGGTAGTTAATATGTCGTATGATTATAAAAGAAGTACATGCTGGAAAACTTTCAAATTTTACAGAAGTATAAAAAGTCTTCCTTTCTCTTCCTTCATAAAATCTATGATGGCCCTCCTTCCATGCAGATCAATCTCATTTTTAGAAAGAACCTTTTAAACAAACACGCTATTAATCTGTAAGCATTCATATACACGTAACGTATACTTGTTACGTATAATATAGTATATTCTATTATTTACGCCACATAAAAATCTATAGAAAAACATGTAATCTCAAAACAAAGGACAGACCTTCCCAGGGAAAGACAAGCAGCAAGCTTACTTAGCCGTCTGGAAACCACTGGTCGAGGCACCCTTCTCTCTGAAGTCCCATGATGAGGCACACCTGGGTGGCTCAGTCGTTAAGCAACTGTCCCTGGCCTGGGTCATGATCCCAAGGTCCTGGGATCGAGTCCCGCATCTGGCTCCCTGCTCTGCAGGAGGCCTGCTTTTCCCTCTCACTCCTCCTGCCTGTGTTCCTTCTCTGGCTGTGTCTCTCTCTGTCAAACAAATAAATAAAATATAAAATAAAATAAAATAAAATAAAACAAAATTCCATGATTAAGTCTAGAATATCCTCTGTATTTATGTTACTTTCATGATCCCTCATCTATATATTTCCAAAGACAGCTAGGAACCTCTTTAACATTTCCTTGAGTAGAAAATCACTGAGTACAGAGTGATCTTTTCAGTCCTTTGACCTGCCTGGGGACATGAGGACACGTCTGTGCCCAACCAATTGCTGTCACTGGTCCCTACATCGGAGTTTTAACCTGGGGTCCGTAGACATCCGGGTGTTCCTAATACCATAAAAATATACGTGGTATTCTGCATATACCAACCAATCCCTGAACAGCACAAGGCCTATGGGTGCTGACCCTTTGTGCAGTGGAAAAACTCTCACCCCTCCCCCCCCCCCATAACATGACTAATGACAGCCTACGGTCGACCAGAGGCCCCAGCAACACCATCAAAGTTGGTTACCCCTATTTTGCATGTTAGATGTACTATATACTATATTCTTATAATAGAGTTGCAAGAAAATACAATGCTATTAAGACAATCATGAGGAAAATACATTTACAGTTCTGTATTTAATGATTCCATAAGTTTATATCATCTGTTTACGAGATGAACCATCTCTCAGTACCTTGGCCTCTACTGCCTGACAGGACGCGACACCCTCGAGACCTTATACACGGTGGATGTGAGTTACTCATACCAGACATTAAAAATGAAAAGACAGCACGTGGTCTCTAAGTGTTTTTGTGCATAAGTTCGAACTTAAAAAAAAAAAGATGTGCGTGATATTTTCAGGTAGCAAATGATAAAATCATACCTGTGTGTATTTTACGCACTTGTGAAATACCTATACTTTTCTTAATTTTTTCGATGTTTCTAGGCTATAGAGCACATTGCAAGTTTTTTTTTTTCAAAATATTGCACATCTCCAAAATATCTTCCAATATATTTATTGAAAAGAATCTGCACGTACGTGGACCCGTGCAGTTCAAATCCATGCTGTTCAAAGGCTTATAACTTTCCACGAACCAAAAAAGATTAGAAGCTCTTGCTCTGGGTACGTTTCTTGCTTTTGCATTAAGGAAATAATCTTCTTGTGGTTAAGGAGTCCCTCACAGTTTTCTTCTAGTTCTTTCTTAGCGGGAGGGGGGCGTCTGATTTCTGGTTTGCATTTCACAGGCTGCGTGCCCAAGTTCCTTGTTCTCACCTTAATGGTCTTAGTAAAAACAAAAACCATCCTCCCCTAGCTGTGAGTCATATGGCATTTTAATTTTGTACTGATTTTTAGTTTTTCAAGTACAGAGGGATGGAACAAGGCAGGGAGAGGTGGACACCGGCAGGTGGGGAGACGGGCGGCCAGGGATGGGGAGACGTGCAGGCCCAGATAAAAGGCATAAGGACGGACACACAGACAGGCTGGGGGTGGGGGGGATGAGTGACAGGGAGGCCGATGAGAGAGCCAGGAGAGACGCGGCTGGACAAACAGGTGTGGGGAGAAAGAGAAGGCAGACAGACCGAGGCAGGAGGAGATCGAGGAGAGAGAGAAGACAAAGTGACAACAGTGTCTGAGGCCGCACGCGGCTGTGTGATGGATAAATGCCATCACATCCATTACTGCAGGCAGACAGGGAGAATCCAGCAGACAGATGGGGTGATGGAGGGATGCAGGCCAATCAGACAGAAGAGGGGGAAGGTGGCCAATCAGAGGGACGCTCGAATGCAGCCCAAGACAGACAGCTGAGGGGAAAGACAGAACCGAGAAAAGAGAAGTGAGAAAGGGTGGGCGGGAAAGGGGTCAGAGGCCCAGAGGCCGGGGCTGCCACAGTGCGGTTCAGGAACGGCGGGCAGGGAAAGAGCAGTGCGTCCTGTGCAGAAGTTTCCTTGTCGTCCCCCTGGAGAGACCCACACAGAGGCTGTGTCTTTGTTCCCCCCAAGGACTGAGCCTCCCCATCCCCAAGGTGCCCGCCGGAAGGAGGCAGAGGGAGAAAAGTTGTAGGAGGAAGCGGTGTTTCAGATCGGGAGGAGGCCGTGCTCATTGCCCGGGCCCAGGGGTGGAGAATCAGAGGCCTGTGAAGGCTGTACACGCCACGTGCACACGGACGTGCCAGGGAGGCAGGGCAGGCCCGCACTCTGCATGCACACGAGCTGGGCCCGTGGGCTCACTTAGTAACCACACCTGACGGATGGACGCGGTACTTTTCAGGTCCTCGGGGGCCCCCATGTCCTATCTCAGCTGATGCATGGCTGGGCCGTGAGGGGACTGGTGGCGCTTGGTTCTCTGCAGGCAGTTCCCTACACAGAGGAGAAGCCCCTGGGAGGGACAGGTGCGCCCCAGGTCCCGGCAGCACGAGCAAGCCACGAGCAGCCGGTCAGCCAGGAAGACAGGTACCCTAGAGTAGAAGCGAAAAGATGGGACAAGAACCGGCAGGCCCAGTGACAAAGGGACAGAGAAAGAAGCATTGGGCAGGACTGGGAGAGGAGGAGAAAGAAGGGCAGCAAATGGCGGGGAGGCGGGGAGACTGAGATCCTCGGAGACCCTCGTCTGGCACGACGTCCGATAACACGAAGTGGCGGCTGCCTCAGGGACAGGGGCAGGGGACTGGCGGGGAGGGGCAGGGGGTGGCTCACGCGGCCCGGGACTCCGCTGGCGCCCCACACCATTTGTGCCGCATGTGGGCTACTGACTGGAAGGTGGAGGGATGCACCAAGATGACGTGAGAAGAAAGGCAGGTGGAGATGTGGACCCAATGTGGCCGGAGATGTGGCCTGAGCATCGCAGAGGCCAGAGATAAGACACAGCAGAAGCAGGCCCGCCTCGAGTGAAGGCCAGCAGTAGGGAAAGGCAAGGCGGGCGGTGCGACAGGAAGGCCCAGAGATGTCAGGGCAAGGGAGTCGCTGACAGCTTTGGGGTAGTGAGGCCACCTCCGTGGAGCCCAAGTGGAGGTGCAGCCAGAGGAAAAGGAGGCGAGCACTGGATGGGGCAGGGGGGCGGCCAGCAGCAGCAGAGCAGGCTGGGCGGACAGGCGAGCAGACGGACGCTCGGGGAGGCGAGCAGAAAATTGCGGACTTACCAGGCATACACAAGGGGAGGAACACGGAGAGGAGAAAGATAAGAGGCAAACCCAGATAGGGAGGCATGGCAGGGCCTGGAAGGTAGACAAACCAAGAGATGAAGGCTAAAAAAGTGACAGAGACAGGCAGGCGGGGAGACAGATGGCTGGAGAGAGAGCGGTGGGCAAACAGCCAGGAGAGCAGACAGACAACCAGAGAACGAGGCTGCCAGCCAGTCAGGGAGGAGCAGACAGGCAGGCAGGCAGACACCAGAACAGGACGAGCAGGTAGAGAGGCAGGCAGGAGCCAGGATCCAGGATCCAGGGAGGCAAAGTGAGAGAGGTCGGTGGGAGAGAAGAGACGAGAGGAGAGGTGGGTGGGCGGAGGGGGACGTGGACAGAAGAGAGAAGGGAGCCCACGAGCAGATCCACAGGCAAAGCACACTTGCAGGAATGACGAATGTGGGGACAGGGACGCACCTGCAGCTCCTGGCACATGGCGGCGGGCGGGCAGGGGTGCACGGCCCACGGGGAGGGGGCGCCGAGGCAGGCAGGCTGCGACGCACCCGGTGTGCAGGGGTGGCCCACATCCACGTGGGGACACTCCTCCCCGACACACGCCGAGGAGCCGGGGAGAGGAGGGAGCCAGGCACACGAGAGGAGAGACAGACACATGGAGGCAGAGCCCGGAAGACAGAAGTAAACAGAAACAAGACAGAGGTGGAAAGTCACTTAGAGGTGACAGAGCCTGAGAGCCTGGAGGGAGGCCCGGGAGTCAGTGTCGGTGAGGAAATAAAGTCACCCATACAGAGAAGCCCCGCCACAAAAAGAGGGCGATACCCAGATGGCCTTGCACAAAGGGACCGGAGAAGGAACAGGACAGAACCGTACAGAGGAGGGATAGGGGGTAGACTTGGCGCAGGACTGACACAGGAGGCGGCCGGGAGACTCCCAAAGGCCGGGTTAAGAAAAAGACAGAGCTCCTGGCTCGGTCAAGTGCATCAGTGTGTGCGTATGGGGGGTGGTGCATCAATAAAGAATTTTCTAGCCTCCTAAGCAAAGCTGGCACAGGATTCCCTGTCATTCCTACTTTCTGTCTGCTGCCTACCTACCCCTCCCGCCTGAGGTGCTCCTGAGCACTGCTAGGCCTGCAGGAGAGTGGGGGGACGGTAGCTCCACTCAAGGGGCAGAGAAATAACCCAGAAGAGAAAGGGCTCCCCGGGGCAAGGGAGGGGAAGCAAGGAGAGGCAAAGGGAGATCAGAAGAATGGGAAGAAGCTGGAGTTAGGAGAGGTGACAAAGACGGAAAAGGGTAGAAAGGAGCTTTTTGCCCTCCTTCCTTTGCCGGCCCTGTTCAAGAGGCAAGTTTTAGAGGACTTCTCAGCTGGATCTCCGGATGAGAGAGCTACCTTGAGACTCCTTTCCAACCTTCCATACGATTCCCGGCTCCACTCCTAAGATAAACACTGGGGTACGGTGGGACATCATGGGCCAGGCAAGTGGGATGAAAATGCCAGGGGGACCCCTACCTCTGTTTCTCAGTCCCAGAGACTTTCCTGTTTCACGGTACCTCAGTTTCTTCTACTGTACCAGTGTCGGAGATCATGGAGAAAAGGGAAATAGACTGCAAAGGGAAAAAAGAGAAAACAATTTCACAATTTCTCCAACTTGACTCTTTCTCTTTATTCTAAAAATCTGTACTCCTGATCCCTAAATTAATTTCCCAAGTCAGATGAATTTTATCGTTGAGCCATGGGGGGAGGGGAGGGCAGAAAGGAGTGCAGATAGAATTTACAACAATTATAAATCACCAAAAAGCCTGGGCAAAGGGGAGAATCAAACATGGACTCCTTTGAAAAAAAAAAAAAAAAAGCCTCAATCATCGTATCTATTCATATCTCTCCCCCAAAAGTCACTAGAATTTCTGTCACTTTTTTAAAAGAAAGGGGAGAAAAACCCAGCCCCGCTCCTCACTTGAAGGATACGTACACAATTAAATGCGTTTTGACTCCAGTGAGGTATGCAGAAACAGAGTTATATATAAACATATATTTCATCTTTTCCTTTTCAATGCCTGAAGGGGAAAAAAAAAAAAAGCCTTCACATCAAACCACTCCCTTCTGAAGTATTCAGAAAAAAAAAAAAAAAAAAGCTTTTCTTTAAGAGAAGGGAGGTGGGGAGGAAGAGACTAGTAAAGAAAAGAAAAATATTTCAATCTAGTTGGACTAGTATCTAACTAGTTAACCTTTAACAATTTATGCTGATGTCAGACTGAGCATGAGTACTGATTAATGCCCCCCCTCAAATATTTTTTTAAAGGGGGGGAGTTAGAAAGAGCAGCCATTTTTGTTTTATGCAGAAATCCTTCATGCCCCCCCCAACCCGCGCACACACACTCACACACACACTCACACACACACAGTACACAAGGAAAATATCTCTATTAATCTGTGCACTAATCAGTTATGAAAAAAGGGAGAAATTTGTGGGTTTCTGGGTAGAGGCTTGGAGATGGGGGTGTAACAGGGGAGGAGAATGGGGGGGTGAAAACTGAAATATTAAGCCAGCCATTTTGTTTTAAAAGGGGATTTTTCCCCCCTCTCCCTTTCTTCATGGAGGGGGTGGCGGTGCTGGGGGGGGGGGTTGTTTTAAAAATAATTTCAAGGCGGCCATCTTAGTGCCTCAGCTCTGAGAAATATTTCTGAGCGCCCCCCTCAGAATTTAAATATATTTAAAGCAACGGAGAGGGGGGCAGAGAGAAGTCGAAAACTTTTATATATATATATATATTTTTTTAATCCCCCTTTCTTGTTCTCTTGGGAGGAAGGGGAGAGGGGGAAAAAAAGTCTCTCAATTTTTTCCAAGACAATTTTTGGGGGTGGTTCGGCCCCCCTCCTCAGCCGGCGGCCCCGAGGGGGGGTTCTGGAGGGGGGTGGCCCGGGGGTTTGGGGGGCTGGGGGAGGCGGTGGGGAGGAGGAGGACGCCGCCGCCGAAGAGGAGGAGGAGGAGGAGGAGGAGGAGGAGGAGGTGGTGGTGGTAGCGGTGGGGGAGGCGGGCGGGCGGTGGGTGGGGGGGTGGTGGGGGGGCCAGAGCCACAGGATGGCTTCCCCTCTGAGGGACGAGGAGGAGGAGGAGGAGGAGATGGTGGTGTCGGAGGAGGAAGAAGAGGAGGAAGAAGAGGGCGACGAGGAGGAGGAGGAGGTGGAAGCGGCCGACGAGGACTACGAGGAGGACGACGACGAGGGAGCGCTCGGGCGCGGGCCGGGCCACGACCGGGGCCGCGACCGCCACAGCCCCCCCGGCTGCCACCTCTTCCCGCCGCCGCCGCCGCCGCCGCCGCTGCCCCCGCCGCCGCCGCCGCCCCCGCCGCCAGGTAAGCGGCCGCCCCGACTCCCCCCCGCACCCCCCCCAGCCCGAGCGGGAGCCGTGGGCGCGCGAGGCCGGGTGGGGGCGAGGCACCCACCGCGCGGCCGAGCCGAGGCGAATCCGGGGCGCGGGGCGCCAGTCTCGGGCCCGGGGCCCAGCGGCTGGCCGGCCGGCGGCGGGCGGGCCGGGCGGCGGCGGGCGGGCAGGCGGGCTGCGGCGGCCGCCGCGGGGCCAGGCCTCTTCCCCTCCCCCGTCGCACCCCTCCCCCGCCGCCGCCGCCGCTACCGCCGCCGCAGCCTCCGCCGCCGCCGCCGCCGCCGCCGCCGCCGCCGCCGCCGCCGCCGCCGCCGCCCGGGCTAGAGAGCGCTGGGCGCGAGCTGCGCGCGCGGACCGGGCCACTCGGTCGCGGCTTTCGGGGGAGGAGGAGGAGGAGATTTTTTTTTTACCCTCGGCGGGGAGGGGGTAGGCAGGAAACGGCCGCGGCGAAGCCAGGGCCCCCTCCCTGGCCGAGCGAGGGACCGCGGAGACCCTGGCGGCCGGACGGCGGCGTGGAGGAGGGGCGCGTGGGGGAGGGGCGGCCGCGCGGGCGCCCCTGGGGCTCTGGCCCGAGTGGGGTTGCACTGAGGTAACGGGGGGTTTCCGCGTGTGGAGCGGACCGCGGGCCTAAGCAACACCCCCCTCAGGACTGGGGGGACGGGGGCCGGGGGCAGGGGTCGGTCTCCATCGGACCCCCACCTGCGGGGACCCCGGTGCCCGCCAACTCCGGGGCGTGCGATGGCACGTGGGGGAGGGGTCGCGTGAATGTCTGCGGCCGGCTGGGGACCGGGGGCAGGTGGTGGCCGCACTCCACGCAGACCACTTCCTGGAGTCAGACTTGCTCCTGCCGCCTGTTCCCCCAGCTCGTCCCGGGGAGAGCACTCCTTTAAGATTGGGGAGCGCAGGGAGAGTGTCTGGGAAACCAGATGCCCCCAACTCCACCCCCTTTATCTGCACTCTGCTCCGGGCTCTTTTGTGTCAAGTGCGCCCCCCCCCCCCCGTGTGACCCCGTCAGTCTGGGGTGGCCGAGCTGCCCAGCTGTGACTCTCACGTGGCTGCCATTCACTGTCACTCTCTCGCGGAAACCACCCGCACCTTGATCACGCTGGGGGGCGTGAACTGCCCACCCAGCTGTTGTGCAGCTTGACCATCACTGGGCACCTCTCCCCGGGGATGACAAGTCACCCGGGCCGCTCTCTGGGCAGTTCCCCCAGGGGTGGAAGGAGCACATTGCTGCCTCGCATGGTGGGGGGGCAGCAACGGCCCCACTCAGACCACCCTCCTAGTGGAGTGATTTCTAACCTTTTTGAGGACAGGGGAGCACTCTGAGGGTGCTCACATCTGCTGGGGGCGTGAAAGGGGACATCCAGACCCCCAGGCCTCGGTGCCACGCAGCACAAATCCACCAAACTTCAGGACGCTCTTTGTAAAATTGTCACATTGATCTGTGTGGGTGATGTAGCAAATGTCCCTGTTCAATTGAGAGCACCTTTGAAAGGAGTATGGGGTGTCTTCTTGGGGGGGGGCGGAGGGGGGGCGTGTTTGATGGAAACAGGGACACCCCCCCCCAGGCTTGTCTGAAAAAGGGAAAAGTTTTTACAGAGTTATCCCAGAGAACCTATGGATTTGCAAGAGGGAGAAGGGATAAAAAATCGTGGGGAGGGGGATGCCTGGAGCCGGGCAGACGCAGCAAAGAAGAGAAAGGATGTCAGGTTGTGTCAGGGCCCGATTTGTGCGGCTAAGTGGAATGTGGTATTTGGGTGTTTCTGATCCCGGATTTGGGGATGTGAGAGAGAGCGAGGGGCATGAAATAATCTGAGGTCGAGGTGGGTCTTTGTGTCAGTTCCTCCCTCCCCCTCTTTCCCTCTGTTCTCTCAACAGCCGAGAAGAAACGTCAAATGTTTTTTAAAAAAAATTGTATTTGAAATGAAAACCCACCTCCTCGCTCTCCTGGGGGCCGTTGCATCCCCGCCCCCCTTTCAGCCCTCCGAGTCCAATGAGTGACCCAGATGCAGCCCCTCAGATGACTTTCAGAGGCAAAACTTTGGGGAAATATTTTTGGTTCGCTCGTTATTTCGGTCTACCTAAGTGCGGGCAAAAATAAGCCTCCTGGAAGGAAATGTGTGCGGGCCGCCCTCCCTCATCCTTCTCCGGAGTGTGAATTTGCGCGTCTTAGACGTCTATTGTTTTTCATTCTGACGGCTTTGATTCTCCCCATTTTGTTTTACATTCTTACCCAAGACCGATTTTATCCCTTCCCCCCTTCTCGGCTCCTTACATTGTTAAACGTTTAAAATAATAGCGCTTGTGTTGGTGGGGGAAGGGAACAGGAAGCCCAAAACTCATTTCTTCTCCCTCCCCCTTCTGGCAAGTCTCGAGAAATAATATAACATAATATATAGATGTGATTCCTTGGGGGTGGGGGTGGGGAATGATTGTGGGTGGTGCGGAAAATTCTGGTAGTTTCTTTGCAAAAGCTCTGAAAATACAAACCCACCCCCTGCGTGCAGTACGCATGTGCAGCAGACCTATTATGGTGGTGCGTTGTGGGGGAGGGAGGGGAATTTGAGAAAAAATAAATATATGTGTGAGAGATTGATGGTGAGATTAGAGGGAGAGCGGGGCGGGCGGGAGGCGCGGCCTGGGCCCGGCTCCGCCCGCCTCCCCCCCCTCCCGCCGCCCCGGCGCGCCAGGCCCCGCCCCCGCCGCGCGCCGCCCCCCGCCCCCGCTCGCTTCCCGGGATCAGAGCCGGGGTGTGGGAGAGTCTGGGCGCCGGGCCAGCATTGAGTGGCTGCTGAGACCGAGGTTGGGACTTGGGTTTGCTTTATTGCCCTCCCTTTCCCTTCCTCGCCGCTCCGCGCTGCCTCTCCCCGCCGCAGCCGCCGGCCTCCCGAATTCGGGAGCCTCCTGCCGGGGCGGGGAGGGCGGCGAACTGGTGGCTGAGGTCCCCGGGGCAGGTGCCCCAGACCCCCGCGGGGCGGGTGGTGGCCCAGGCCTCGTCCCTGACGCCGAGCCAGTTGGCCTGCCCTGCCACCGCCCCGGCGGCCTCCGTTTCCATGTTCACATTAAGCGACGTCCCGGGAGTTGGGGAGAGCTGGCTGCTGGGGGCGGGCTGGGGGGGGGGGGGAGGGACCGTGGCGTCTACTGACTTCCTACTCCAGTCTTCACGCTCTTCGCACGCCCGGGGCCTGCTGCACGCCCCGCCCCCCCCTTCCCCGGCCCTGGCCTACAGGGTGATCCTGCACCAGAAGACACAGGATACTGGCGTTCTGAGGACAGGTAGCTTCTGAGGACAGGTAGCGAGGAAGGAGGCGCTGGGATCCCCAGGCAGTGGAAGCCGTGTTAATTGTGGCTAATTTTTCCTTGGCTGTTGTGGGCCGAAGGATTGTGTGTCCTAGAGCAAGGGGCTGGGCCAGACCCAGGCTTACCTCCTGCGGGGAGCAGGACAGGTCTGGCTGGTTAGTCTAGTGCCTCCTGGGGGGGCGAGGAGGCCAAGCAGGGCCCCCGGTCTGTGGCATCTGTGTCCTCCCCAGACCCGAGGTCAGGGTCATGGAGAATTGGGCTAGGGGACACATCAGGGAAGCCCCTGCCCTGATAGAGACATCTAGAGAGAAAGTCCGGGACCTAGGCTTGCTGAAAGCAAGTAGAGGCAGCAGTCTGGATTTGTGCTCAGGCCTGTGTTCGTGTGTGCGTCTGAGAATGCATATGCTGGGTGTGTCTTTGTTTCCAGCTTTGTTTGGGTCTCCCCTGCTGCTTCTGTATGAATGGGACTAAATTTGGAGGCGAAGGGTGAGACCAGGGGACAAAGGGGAGGGGTCCTGAGTTCTCCTAGGGAGCAGGGTTATGGAAATAGATTTGAGGGGAGGTTCCAGGCTACTTGGGAAGAGGAGGAATGCTTAGGTAATTCAGAGACTGCTCCCTGTAGGGTTAGGGTGTGATGGACGAGCCAGACGCTGCGGTCCTGCGGGCAAGATGTGAAAATGACTGGCAGGGACTTCTTTTCCTCCAGGGCCATGTTAGGGTGACGGGAGGCTTGGCGATTGTCTGAGGAAGTATAAATAGAGGCCTCCCTCATGGCGGAAGGGATGTGAGGGCCCCGGGTGTTAGTGTGAGATCCCAGGTGTCCACCTTTGGCTCTCCCGTCTCAGCATCTGGCTTAGGGAGCTGCCAGCTTGTGTCTCCCCACTCCAAGTGCTGGGGTCAGGCCAGGCCAGCAGCTGGGCATGGCTTCCCCAGTTCCCGGGCAGGATGCCAGCTGGCTAAGTGAGGGGGAAGGCAGGAGGAGCCCTGGCGGCGACTGAAAGGACCTGCCACAGTCCGAGCCCATGGCCTAGAGCCTGCTCCCTTGTTAGTAGGAGGAGAGAGGAGGGAGTGGTTTGGCTGCTCTTCCCTTCTGACCCCTGACCTCCCATTCAGAACCCAAGCGTCCCAGAGTACTCGAAACACTCTCTGTTTGCACCCGGTGAAGGGAGGCGAGGTTTGGAGGAGTTAATGCCCTAGTTCCTAGAGAGTGGGAACAGGAGAGGTGAGGAGGGCTGAGGTCTAGGGGCTGCCGAGCCGGGGAACCTGGAGGCTTAGGTTTTCTGGTGCTCTCTGCTCCAAAGATAAGGATGACATCCGGCTGCTGCCTTCAGCTTTGGGTGTAAAGAAGAGAAAACGAGGACCCAAGAAGCAGAAGGAGAACAAACCAGGAAAACCCCGGAAACGCAAGAAGCTTGTAAGTGTGAAGGACTCCTCTCTCCACGCAAGGCTCAGCAGACCATTCCCAGGCACCTACATTTTCTCGAATTTTCTCCGTCCCTCCTGATTATTCTATTCTGGGGTGGAGGGTGGAGGGTAGGGGGCATCCGGGAGTCGGAGGTCTGACGCCCCCTCCCCACTCCGGCTCAGGACCCCAGCATCAGAGCCCCGGGTGTCAACGTGACTCGCCTTAGCACCCTGGAGCCCCCGTTGAGAGCAGGCTATGGGCATGGACTGCATGCTTCCAGAGCCTAGCAGCCCCACGTCTCCTTGCCAGTTTGTTCAGTTCCGCGTGCCTCAGTTTCCTTATCTGCAAAAAAAAAAAAAAGCAGATTAAAAATAGATAAGTTTCTATTTCCAGAAAACTGTTGTGAAGATTAAAAGGGATAATACATGTTATGGGCTAAGAACAGTTCCTGGCACATGGTAGGACTGAAGAAATGTTATTTTTATTTCTCTCCCTCAGGACAGTGAGGAGGAATTTGGCTCCGAGCGCGATGAGTACCGGGAGAAGTCAGAGAGCGGGGGCAGCGAATATGGAATGGGACCAGGTCGGAAACGGAGGCGGAAGCACAGAGAAAAAAAGGAAAAGAAGACCAAGCGGCGGAAAAAGGGGGAGGGAGATGGAGGACAAAAGGTGAGTAGGATTGGGGGGGACACACATCAGTGTTGAAGATGGGGCTGGGGACAGAGCGCACCAAGGAGGGGGTGCTCAGTGGAGAAGCTAGAGAATTCGCCCCAGAGCCTCAGCTACAAGCTATGGGGAGGGAGGGAGGCATGTGGGGGGCCCAGGATGGGGGCCGGAGAAGCGCCTGCCTCAAGGAACCCCTGCCCCGAAAGCCCCATGACACCTTGTCACTCGCAGCAGGTAGAACAGAAGTCGTCCGCTACTCTGCTTCTGACCTGGGGCCTGGAGGACGTGGAGCATGTGTTCTCTGAGGAGGACTACCACACGCTCACCAACTACAAAGCCTTCAGCCAGTTCATGAGGTAGGATTGGCCGGTGGACACTTCCGGGGGTGGGGGTGGGGGGTCTGCGGAGCCGCATAAACTCTTGGATGCTGCTCCCCAGAGAAACGCACGGCACAGAACTTGAGAGGACCCTGGTCGCCGCAGGGTGCAGGGACCCCGGTCAGGATCCCTTCACAAGAGGATGGCAGGGGGGCAGTCATGATTCCAGTGCTGGGTTCGAAAGCCCTAGTGACAGAACACAGTGAGGGCTGATGGCCCTCTATGCCCCAAACATTCCGGCTCCCCCTGCAGGACTTCTCTTTCCACTGAAACAGAGAGAAATGAGTGTTGCCCAATTTCCTTTGCTCAGTTATCAAGTCATCTCTATCCTTGGCTTAGGACCCCGTGATTAACAGTCACACCCCACTGGCTGTGGAGCCTGGGCTTTGGGGACACCCCCGCCCCCTGAGTAGAGTAGATGATAGCAGAGTGGCCCAAGCCTGGCGAGTGTTCCCTCCTTGTCGTCAGTACCCTGTCTCCTGCCTCACTGCTGAGAACCGTGCTGCTGTGAGCACCGTGGTCACCCATGTCCTCACAAAAGTCTGCCACCCCGCCACAGAGCCTAACCCACCTGGCCTGTCGGACTGCACGTGCTAGGGCCCATGGAACTTGCTGGAAAATGCAGAGAATCCTGGCAACTCATGGTATCATCACAAGGATGAAACATGACCTCACTAACATACGTGATAGGATCTTACAAACTGGAAAAGATTGGAAGCGTTTTTATCAACATCTTTGTTTTATCTTTTCTCATCTGCTGCGTGTGTACGTTTCCTTTCTCCTCGTACGTGTTCTTGGTTTTTATTATTTTTTTTCTCTCTTTTTTTAAAGGTTTCATTTATTTATTTGACAGAGATCACAAGTAGGCAGAGAGGCAGGCAGAGAGAGAGGAGGAAGCAGGCTTCCCGCTGAGCAGAGAGCCCAATGCGGGGCTCAATCCCAAACCCTGAGATCATGACCAGAGCTGAAGGCAGAGGCTTAACCCACTGAGCCACCAGGCGCCCCTGTTTTTTTTCTCTCTTAAGCTCTATATCGGGTTACCTTTAAAGCGAGGTCGTTCCTGACAGGTCTTTGCCTCCCGGCCCAGGAGCGCGAGCACAAATGCAGACTCAGCCCCTGAGGGGTATGGCGGAGTCCGGACCATCTGTGAAGGTCCCATGTCCTCTGCTCCTGCATTTACAGGCCCCTGATCGCGAAGAAGAATCCTAAGATCCCAATGTCTAAGATGATGACCATCCTCGGGGCCAAGTGGAGAGAGTTCAGTGCCAACAATCCCTTCAAGGGGTCGGCAGCTGCGGTGGCGGCGGCGGCGGCGGCAGCAGCCGCAGCTGTGGCCGAGCAGGTGTCAGCTGCCGTGTCATCGGCCGCCCCCATAGCACCTTCCGGACCCCCCACCCTCCCACCACCTCCTTCTGCCGATACCCAGCCCCCACCCATCCGAAGAGCCAAAACCAAAGAGGGCAAAGGTGAGGCCCCCCCGTCCCCGTTTAGGACCACTGTCCAGGGGTTCTGAGGCCTCCGTGAACTGCGTTATTCCAGGACGTCGTGACGTCCGACGGGTCTCCCTCACCCTGCTCCTCCTTCAGGTCCAGGCCATAAAAGGCGGAGTAAGAGTCCCCGAGTGCCTGACGGACGCAAGAAGCTTCGGGGAAAGAAGATGGCGCCCCTGAAAATCAAGCTTGGGCTGCTGGGTGGCAAGAGGAAGAAGGGAGGCTCGGTGAGTGGCCTGTCCCTGTCGGCTAAGCGCCCCGGCATGGAGGGGGGGCGGTCAGGGTCCAGGGGTCCAGACACAGGGGTCCTTGAGGGAAGCTGGAGCAGGAGCCGGAGGCCTGGGGAGGGGAGCGCGGTGAAGCCGGCCTCCCTGACCGCCCCGGGGCTCCGGGCAGTATGTCTTGCAGAGTGATGAGGGCCCCGAGCCGGAGGCCGAGGAGTCAGACCTGGACAGCGGCAGCGTCCACAGCGCCTCGGGCCGGCCGGACGGGCCTGTCCGCACCAAGAAGCTCAAGAGAGGCCGGCCAGGGAGGAAGAAGCGGAAGGGTAAGGGGTACCAGCTGTGTGTCACCTTGTCCATCTGGCCACCTGTCATCCCTTGAGGGCCCCTTTTGTATCCCCCTCTAACTGCTTTGTTCAGCTTTTCTCTCCCCCATCACTTCTCTCTCTCTCTTTCTCTCTCTCCCCTTCTGTGCCCTTTGCCTGCCCTGGTATACATGACAGTCCTGGGCTGTCCCGCAGTGGCCGGGGAGGACGAGGTTGACGGCTACGAGACGGATCACCAGGATTACTGCGAGGTGTGCCAACAGGGTGGGGAAATTATTCTGTGCGACACCTGCCCTCGTGCCTACCACCTCGTCTGCCTTGATCCGGAGCTGGACCGGGCTCCCGAGGGCAAATGGAGCTGCCCCCACTGCGTGAGTACCTGCTGCCCCCTCCCCCTGGGGACCCACCTGTCTGCTTGCTGCCCCCAGATGCCTGGCTTTCTCGGTGGCCAGCCCCCTCCCCCATCCCTCTGCTCCCTCCTTGACGTGTCTGGAGACGGAGGTGTCCCGTTCCTTTGTTCCCGCCCGCCTCCTTTGCCCTTCTAGCAGTCAGGTGTCCCGTGTCTGTCCCTGGCTTCCGGTCTCACTGCCCGTCTTCTCCTTTCTGTCCATCTCCACGTCTGGCCTTGGCCTCCCAGGAGAAGGAGGGTGTGCAGTGGGAGGCCAAGGAGGAGGAGGAGGAGTACGAGGAGGAGGGAGAGGAAGAAGGGGAGAAGGAGGAGGAGGACGACCACATGGAGTACTGCCGCGTGTGTAAGGACGGGGGCGAGCTCCTGTGCTGCGATGCGTGTATCTCCTCCTACCACATTCACTGTCTGAACCCGCCCCTGCCTGACATCCCCAACGGGGAATGGCTGTGTCCCCGATGCACGGTGAGTCGGCCCTTCCTGCTGGGTTTCCTGGCAGCCCCGACTCTTCCCATCTCTGGAACCCCACTGTCTGGCCCCCCTTTCTGTTCCTGTCCCTGCACTTGGCCTTTGACTCCCTCGTGGGACCCCGAACTCCTCCTCCTCTAACGATGGCACTTTTTCCCCATGTTTCCTCCTTGTGCGCGCCTGTCCCCAAGTGCCCTGTGCTGAAAGGCCGTGTGCAGAAGATCCTGCACTGGCGGTGGGGGGAGCCGCCCGTGTCGGTGCCGGCACCCCAGCAGGCCGACGGGAACCCCGATGCCCCGCCACCCCGTCCTCTTCAAGGCCGATCGGAGCGAGAGTTCTTTGTCAAGTGGGTAGGACTGTCCTACTGGCACTGCTCCTGGGCCAAGGAGCTTCAGGTATGCGGCCTGTCCTTCCCGCTCTGTGGGACCCCCATGCTGTTCTTCTCACTCCTCCCTCCGGCCCCAGACCCTTCGCTTGCTTTGGGCCTCGGGCCCTCATACCCTCCCTCCATCCTCAGTCTCTGCGGGAGTCTCCTTCGGCCTCCACTCCTCCCGCCGCCAGCCTCCCTTCCCATTCTGCCCTCAGTCCAGCCCTCAGTCCACCGTGTTCCTGCTCCCATCAGCCTGTCCTATGCTTGCCCAGTCCGCTGAATGTCTGTCCTCCCCATGCTGCTCCACCCGGGGGCTGGTCCCCTGTGGTCCTCTTCGGATGCTGGGACCATCTCGTCCCCTCCCTCTGTGCCCCGTCAGCTGGAGATCTTCCACTTGGTGATGTACCGGAACTACCAGAGGAAAAATGACATGGATGAGCCCCCGCCCCTGGACTATGGCTCCGGTGAGGACGACGGCAAGAGTGACAAACGCAAGGTCAAGGACCCGCACTACGCGGAGATGGAGGAGAAGTACTATCGCTTTGGCATCAAGCCAGAATGGATGACCGTCCACCGCATCATCAACCACAGGTGAGTCTCCGGCCTCCCACTCATTCACCCATGCTGTTCCCTACCCTACTGCCACTGCCACCCCGCTAGAGGCTGTATCACTGCACCCAGCACCTGGTGCGCCTGCGGGGCTCCAGCTGCGTTTCTCGGGCATCCAGGTGGAGAGAAACCAGACGTAGAGTCCAGGCCCGTGTGACCCCTTCCCTGTGGCCTCTGATCTAATAATCTGCAAGGCTGGGTATCAGGCCACAAAGGCCAACGTGAGAAACACGGTTTAGCCAACCTGTGTTTGTTGTGCTGCTTTCTTCGTGGTGCATGTTACCACCAGACATTGTCCACGCGCATGTTTACTGGGTCGTCACTGCCTTCTGCACCGAGCGTGAGCTCTGTGGACTTGGGGTCCCTTGTCTGTTCGTGCCTCACTGCCGAGTCAGCCCTGCCTGGAGCGGGGCCTCCTGCCCAATGGCTGTTTAGTTAAGACTGATTAGACGAAGCCCCAAGGGTTTTCTGGTCGTAGATTTCTTTTTCTTTTTCTTTTTTTAAATTTTAAAATATTATTTTTATTTATTTGACAGCGACAGAGAGATAGCGAGAGCAGGCACAGGAGCAGGGGGAGTGGGAGTGGGAAAGCAGGCTTACCGCCGAGCAGGGAGCCCGATGGGGGGGCTCCCAGATCGCAGAACTCTGGGATCATGACATGAGCCAAAGGCAGACGCCCAACAACTAAGCCACCCAGGCGTCCCTCTGGTCGTAGATTTCCAAGCAGCCATGCTGGAAAGCATAGGGTGGGATTTCAGTCGTCCTAAATTCCCCCCCGGGGGCCCCTCGTTGAGGATGAGGTGACAAAGGCTAGCTGTTGGCTGATCGTGTTTATATGATGATTTCTTTCTGATTGTGGTCCATGTTCTTTTTCTCCTCCTGCTCTTTCTCTTGGTCTTCTGCCCCGCAGTGTGGATAAAAAGGGGAATTACCACTATCTCGTGAAATGGCGGGACTTGCCCTATGACCAGTCCACGTGGGAGGAGGATGAAATGAACATCCCCGAGTACGAAGACCACAAACAGAGCTACTGGAGACACCGGTGAGGGGGCCAGGCCGCGGGGTGGAGTCTGAGGACAGGGGAGCGAAAGCCAGCCCCTTGGGCAAGGGGAGGTCCGGGAGGGGCAGAGCCGACCTGAAATTGAGGGCAGTAGCAGCCGGTGCTAGGTTGTCTGGGGTGGGACGGGTGGAGGAAGGAACAGTGTGAGGAACAGACGTCAGGTGCAGTCATGGGGAGAGGGGATGCCGAGGACTGGGGGTGGTGGGCGCTGTTGGCACTGGATGTAAAAGGGGTGAAGGTAAAAACTCTGGAAGAAAGGAACTGTGAGATGTTTAAGGAAAGTGAGAGGGAGGTCTGGAGTGGGTTCAGGAGAGAGCGAGGTTCCGAGGAGCAGGCCTCACTCACACCTGCTCTTCTCCCAGAGAACTGATCATGGGGGAGGACCCCGCCCAGCCCCGCAAGTATAAGAAGAAGAAGAAGGAGCTGCAGGGCGACGGGCCACCCAGTTCTCCTACTAACGATGTAAGTCCTCCCTCTCAGCCTCTCTCCCGTTTCTAGATCTAGGTGATTGCAGATTGCCCCGGGCCTCCAGACAGGACTTCCCCGAAGTTTCAGCAGCCTCCCTGGACGGTGTCCAGCCTGCCCCAAGCATGGCTAGGAGATCGGCCTAAAGGGCCAGAGAGAAGCTTGACGCCCCAGCACCCGGGGCTGCCCCCACCCCTGCTGCCTTCCTCATGCCAGTGCTGGAGGGGGAGGGACCGAGGTCTAGAACTTCCCGTAAGCTCAGGCATCACGGAGGGAACCGTGATCCCGCCTGAGCCTCTGTGCCAGCGAGGGGGGCGGAGGAGCCCTGACCGTCTCCCTGAGCGCTCAGACGTCTTGACTCCACAGCCTACGGTGAAATACGAGAGCCAGCCGCGGTTCATCACAGCCACGGGCGGCACACTGCACATGTACCAGCTGGAGGGCTTGAACTGGCTGCGCTTCTCCTGGGCCCAGGGGACCGACACCATCCTGGCTGACGAGATGGGGCTGGGCAAGACCATCCAGACTATCGTCTTCCTCTACTCGCTCTATAAGGAGGTACTGGACACAGGGGCCCTCGGAGGGACTGGGGAAGGTTCTGGAAGGTGGGAGTGGATGGAGGCTGAGGCCACGGGGGACTGTGGGGAGGCGGGCAGCAACCAGAGGACTGGGGCGACCGCCTCAACCCCTGAATGATGGTCTCCCCAACCCTCAACTCACAGGGCCACACAAAGGGTCCCTTCCTGGTGAGCGCCCCCCTCTCGACCATCATTAACTGGGAGCGGGAGTTCCAGATGTGGGCACCCAAGTTCTACGTGGTGACGTACACGGGTGACAAGGACAGCCGGGCCATCATCCGTGAGAACGAGTTTTCCTTCGAAGACAACGCCAT
Source organism: Mustela lutreola (assembly GCF_030435805.1). Taxonomy (NCBI): domain Eukaryota; kingdom Metazoa; phylum Chordata; class Mammalia; order Carnivora; family Mustelidae; genus Mustela; species Mustela lutreola. The sequence continues at coordinate 58,626,652 of NC_081304.1, read as the reverse complement.
CAAAGGTGGCAAGAAAGCTTTTAAGATGAAGGTATGCCCCTTGAGCTTGTCTACTTGGAGACCCCCAGGTGTTATTTCATTGTCCCCCACTGGCATTTAACTCTCTGAGCTTTCTCCTTCTTCCACCCCCCGCCCCGCTCCTGCCCTGGAGACGTACACTTCTGCCCATGCCGGACATGGGGTAGAGGTTGGGGGCTGTGTCCAGTCATCCCCGGGTGGAGCCCACATGGCAGGACGCGGTGGCTGGCTCCCCCGGCAGGCGCAGGCAGGACGGGGTGTCCGGGGAAAGCACGGGGCTAGAGGTCTGGGTGCCCGGGCATCGGGTGGCAGCCGCACGGACCATGGCTATGTTGGCAGAGGGAGGCCCAGGTCAAGTTCCACGTTCTGCTGACCTCGTACGAACTGATCACCATCGACCAGGCCGCCCTCGGCTCCATCCGCTGGGCCTGCCTCGTCGTAGACGAAGCCCATCGGCTCAAGAATAACCAGTCCAAGGTGAGTCACACACCCAGACCTCCCAGTCTGGCCCTGCTTGTGAGAAGGAAGGTTCTGGACTTTCTGCAGCCCGGAACAGGGAAGGAGTCCAGGTTGGGTGAGAAGGAGGACTGGAGATTCGGGGCTTGTAATCCCGGACAGAGCACAGAAAAAGTCGGGCTGTGTGGTCCAGCTGCTTGCCACTAACGGGCCCATTCTCCTGCCTCTCCTTGCCTCATTTTCTAGTTTTTCAGGGTCCTCAATGGCTACAAGATAGATCATAAGTTGCTGCTGACCGGGACTCCGTTGCAGAATAACCTGGAGGAGCTCTTCCACCTGCTGAATTTCCTCACCCCAGAGAGGTTTAAGTAAGTGACCCCCCCCAGGGTGGTGTGCGGACCTGCGGCGAGGAGGGGCTGAGAACAGGGGCAGGCGGAGGGTTCCCCGAGGTGAAGAACGAAGCCTGAGGCTAGGCACAAAGAACCCGATGGCCTGTTCAGTTCTTTGTCTCCTTCCTCCTGCTAGCAACCTGGAGGGCTTTCTGGAGGAGTTTGCGGACATCTCCAAAGAAGACCAGATTAAGAAGCTGCACGATTTGCTGGGGCCGCACATGCTGCGGAGGCTCAAGGCTGATGTCTTCAAGAACATGCCAGCCAAGACAGAGCTCATCGTCCGGGTGGAGCTCAGCCCCATGCAGAAGTGAGATGAGAGCCGGGCCACCTGGGCCAAGGGGGCTGGGGGTGCTGAGGGCAGCCTTCCAGGAGGCGGCAGCCTCCTCACTTCTCCCCTGGTCCTGTCTCTTCCGCGCCCCGCACCCTGGTGTTCAGGAAATACTACAAGTACATCCTGACTCGGAACTTCGAGGCCTTGAACTCGCGAGGTGGCGGGAACCAGGTGTCGCTGCTCAACATCATGATGGATCTGAAGAAGTGTTGCAACCACCCCTACCTCTTCCCTGTGGCGGCCATGGTGACGCACGCACGGGGGGCTGCCAGCATGCTGCTGTCCGAAGATGGGGTGGAGGGCTGCCGGTTTGGGGGGTGGGGGGGGCAGAAGCAGGCCTGGAGCTGGGCGGTGGGCGGCAGTGGGGCACGGGCATGGGATTGCCCAGGGGAGCAGGAAGTCATAAGGGGCGGAGACTGGATTTGGGTCCTGGGCTTTCTAGGCTGTGTCGGAACACAGGGGCGCTCTCCCTGACCCTCTCGTCCTTTTTGCTCCCTTCTCGGCAGGAATCCCCCAAACTCCCCAGTGGAGCCTACGAGGGTGGGGCGCTTATTAAGGCGTCTGGCAAGCTCATGCTCTTACAGAAGATGTTACGGAAGCTGAAGGAGCAAGGACACAGAGTGCTCATCTTCTCACAGGTGACCTGCACCCGTAGCTCTGTGTCGCCCCCAAGGCCAGTCCCTTACCTTGTTCCTCATGGCTCCCATGGCATGAGAGGTCAGGAGGTGGCACTCTTGAGAGGCTCTGGTCTGGCGGCGTTCCTCTTGGCCTCTGACCCCTGTTCTTAGCTTAGGTCATTGGAAGTTGCAGGCCAGCTTCTTGGAAGCCAGACGGGGAGCAGGGGTAGAGGGAGCCCATGTCTCCTTGGGGTCGTCTCCTGGAGGTCGTCTCTGGGACCGATAGTGTTCCTTAGCCACGGGAGAGGAGAGGAAAGGAGAGCACAGCACAGAGGTCTTGGAACACTGACAAAGCAGTGGGTCTGCTCTCCAGAAAGCCACCCAGAGAGACAATTCCATACAGATCTTCCGGGCATTTGTAGATGTCCCTGGAACCTCGTGGGTCTCAGAGGGGAAGGGAGGCTAAGTCAAGCATATGTGACAAGAAAGTGGGGCAAGGAAGGGCAGGGGTAGAGGAGCACCCCCGGGAAGTGGGCGTCATGGCCAAGGGGGGTGGAAGCAACAAAGGGATGGTCAGGGCACGCCGTGCCTGGCCCACTGCTTCATCATTCCAGACTCCGTCCTTCTCTCCGACCGTAGATGACCAAGATGTTGGACCTGTTGGAGGACTTTTTAGACTACGAAGGCTACAAGTATGAGCGCATTGACGGCGGCATCACAGGCGCTCTGAGGCAGGAGGCCATCGATCGGTTCAACGGTGAGGGGGGATGCCTGCTGGGCACGCAAGGCCTGAGCCACCTGCACTTGGGTCCCTGAAACGGGAGGGTATCTGTCACCTGGCTGCTGCGTGGGTGGCATGGTGGTCTGCGGCCGGGGGGCGTCTCAGAGTTGGCCGCACGGCACAGCTGCCGAATCTCGCTGTCCCCTCCTAGCTCCCGGGGCCCAACAGTTCTGCTTCCTGCTGTCCACTCGTGCCGGGGGCCTGGGCATCAACCTGGCCACTGCAGACACGGTCATCATCTTCGATTCTGACTGGAACCCCCATAACGACATCCAGGTGGGAGCTGGCCTCCTGGATCCCCTGCACCCGTAGCAAGGGGATGCAGGTTTCCGGCTGAGGGGGTCATGTCCAGGGTCAGAGAGAGAGCTTTCAGTGGGGGTAGAAGACCCTTCCTTGCCGGCGGCCTTTCCCCAGCATGTGGGGCCCATCTCCCTGGCCGCTCCCCTCGTCCATCCGCACTTCCGCCTCCTGCCCGCACAGGCCTTCAGCCGCGCACACCGCATCGGCCAGGCCAACAAGGTGATGATTTACCGGTTTGTGACCCGCGCGTCCGTGGAAGAGAGGATCACCCAAGTGGCCAAGAGGAAGATGATGCTCACTCACCTGGTGGTGCGGCCCGGGCTGGGCTCCAAGGCCGGCTCCATGTCCAAGCAGGAGCTGGACGACATCCTCAAGTTCGGCACCGAGGAGTTGTTCAAGGACGAGAACGAGGGTGAGAACCTGCCCCGCGGCTTCCTGAAGCCAGGCCCTGTGCTCCCGGGCACACTTGTCTTCGGGAACCCCTGAAGAAAAGCTCTTCCATGCGTACCCTGGGAGAAGCGTGGCCCTTTCTCCTCCACTGAGGGTTGGAAGGCCCGACATGTGTCTGCAGACTCCTTGGGGAAGGGTCTTCTCCTCCAGTGCTCCCGTGAGAAGGAAGCGAAGTTAGAAAGCTTTGCACGGATTTTCCTCCGGTTGGAACTCACAGTCTCCTCTGGTTCCCCGTCTCCACCAGGGGAGAACAAGGAGGAGGACAGCAGCGTGATTCACTACGACAACGAGGCCATCGCTCGGCTGTTGGACCGGAACCAGGATGCGACGGAGGACACGGATGTGCAGAACATGAACGAGTATCTCAGCTCCTTCAAGGTGGCCCAGTATGTGGTGCGGGAGGAAGACAAGGTGAGACGCCAGGGTGGGCGCGGTGTACCCTGGGCCACCTTTGCGGGGCAGCGTCCGTGGGCTTGAATGGGGAGTCTGCGGGGAGTCTGAGCTCTTACCGTAACACCGGGCAAAAGGCAGAACAGCTCCTTGGTTTGAGGGGTGAGACCAGACTTTGGGGAGAACCTCGGGGGAGAAAGTACCAATACACAGAGGGTGTCTGCGAGTCAGGGTGGGACAGATGCGGGTGGCGCCGGAGGACAGGCTCAGGGGAGACGTGGGGAGCAGGGAGGAGAAGCCCGCTGCAGGTAAGAGACGAAGAGGACGTGCGGTGTCCAGAAGATTCTTGCGGGAGTCGCAGAGGCCAGGCGGTGGGGAAGTAGGCATGCGGTTGCGGGCCGTGAGCGCTGGGCACCGGCGAGGGAAGCTGTGAGTGTGCGTTGTGCTGCCTGCAGATTGAGGAGATCGAACGAGAGATCATCAAGCAGGAGGAGAACGTGGACCCCGACTACTGGGAGAAGCTGCTGCGGCACCACTACGAGCAGCAGCAGGAGGACCTGGCCCGCAACCTGGGCAAGGGCAAGCGGGTCCGGAAGCAGGTCAACTACAACGATGCCGCCCAGGAGGACCAGGGTGAGCCCCAGAGGGAGGGACCGGGAAGGGAGGTGCGCTGGCCAGGAGCCTGGAGGCCTGGGGCAAGGGGGTGGGCACATAGAGGGAGAGGGAGGCCTAGGGGTCAGGGCCGCCCCCCCCAGAGGGACAGGAGCTTCAGAAGGGTCTGCAGGAGCTGCCTAGAGGCTGGGCAGGCTTGCGGGTGGTCCCAGCCAGCTGGTGGCTGCAGGGGCCCGCCGGACACCCAGAGTCCTCGCCTGGCACCTGAGGTGCAGGGCTGGGGACCGGGTACATGGTGACTGGACCCCATCCAGGATATGTGGCCTCATAGTGTCCGACAGCATTGGCTGGGGGGGGGGGGCTCCAGCCAGAAAGAGCCCCCGGGTGGGCTTACCCTGGGAGCTGGCCCTGATGCAGTGCCCTCTCCCCACAGATAACCAGTCCGAGTACTCAGTGGGATCGGAGGAGGAGGATGAAGACTTCGACGAGCGTCCAGAAGGTGGCACCTGTTTCCTGATTTCCTGCTGTAGCTCTTCCCGGTTCACTCCCTGGTGTCCTTTAAGTCCGTGGTTTTTCCATAAACGAGTGCTTCTCTGTTGACTGAGTAAAGATCGCGGATAAAAAGAACGGAACGTCCGTTAGTTTTTCCACTGTCAAAATGGGGCATAGAGAATCGTATGGGCTGGGATGTCTAGAAGGAAAATCGAGAAAGTTTATAGTTTACGTTCTCCTCTCTGGCCCAGCTACTAGTCCTGTAAGGGGACCCGTTTCTTCTAGACCGTTTCTAGGTCAAAAAGCACTTAAAAGGAAATTAGAAGCGCCTGAGACTTGTGTTAGGCCTTCCCCGGATTCTGTGTCTCAGGGGCTGGGTGTGGAGAAGGATTAATGGGTGGAGGAGGTGGGGGACCCCCTAACCAGGCCACCCTCCCTTCCCCCACACCCAGGGCGTCGACAGTCAAAGAGGCAGCTCCGGAATGAGAAGGACAAGCCACTCCCTCCGCTGCTGGCGCGAGTTGGGGGCAACATTGAGGTGGGAGCCAGCCTCAGACCTCCAAGTATCCCCTTGGGGGTGGGGCCCCGAGGCTGAGTTCCCTGGGGTTGGGGGTCCTAGTAGTGAGACTCCCTCACCGGATATTGACAGTCCACGCCCTCCCTTGCGGCCCCCAGGTGCTGGGATTCAACACCCGGCAGCGCAAGGCCTTCCTCAACGCTGTGATGCGCTGGGGGATGCCACCACAGGACGCCTTCACCACCCAGTGGCTGGTGCGGGACCTGAGGGGCAAGACAGAGAAGGAGTTCAAGTGAGCACTGGTGCTGCGGGCCCAGCGGGCTGTGGGCTGGGGGAGCTCCGGGTGTGCTTGTGTCTTGGCGGCCACCACGTGATGTGAACTTACTCAGCTGACTGCCATGCTCCCGGCCACATGGCCTGGTCCGATCTTTCCGGGCTCGATTTCCTGGGACGTGGGCTCAGCCTGCCCCACCTCCCCTCAGCCGAGCCTAGAGCACAGAGGCCTGGCTGCCCCCCGCCTGCAGGGGAGAGGCGCTGGAGAGGGGCGCCTGGCCCCGGGCTGTCCTGGCCTCACACTTACTGGCCGGGGAGCTGGTAGACAGGATGACGAGCTGACTGATGGGGCCTAGGAACGAAGTACCAAGGCCAAGGACCCCAGGGAGAGACAGGGTGGGGGGGGGGGTGGAGGGCGGGTCCTGGGGAGATTGGTAGGCTCTGGGCAGTGTAGGGTTTTAGGGTGTCGGTAAGCCCTGTGCCCTCATCACCGCCTCGCCACCCGCACCCCCTGCCCGGCCCTCCTAACCTGCATCCCGCCCTACACTTCCCAGAGCCTATGTGTCTCTGTTCATGCGTCACCTCTGTGAGCCCGGGGCAGATGGCTCAGAGACCTTTGCTGATGGTGTCCCTCGGGAGGGCCTGAGTCGCCAGCAAGTGCTGACCCGGATTGGAGTCATGTCTCTCGTCAAGAAGAAGGTATCAGTCTGTCCTTCGCCCAGAGTCGAGCTGGTCCCCTAGGCCCCATCTCCACGCTGCCTGGCATCCCCGGGTTCTGGATTCAGACTGGCGGGAGAGCTTCCTGTGTGGCTAGTACCTGCAGCTGACCCGTCCCTGCCACCCTCTGCCCATCTTGGGGCCTGCAGCTGACCTGTCTCTACCACCCCCTACCCCCTCAGTGCCTGTAGCTGACCCATCCCTACCGCTCCCTGCCGCTCTCAGGTACAGGAATTTGAGCACATCAATGGGCGCTGGTCGATGCCCGAGCTGATGCCCGACCCCAGCGCCGACTCTAAGCGTTCCTCCAGAGCTTCCTCTCCTACCAAAACGTCTCCCACCACCCCTGAGGCCTCTGCTACCAACAGTCCTTGCACTTCGAAGCCTGGTAACTAGACGGCAGGAGAGATGGGGGTGGGGCTGGAGCCCTAGGACAGGGACTGGAGTCAGGGTGGGGTTTTCTGCCTCCTCACTCTGCTTCCCGCTGCAGCTACCCCAGCTCCTAGTGAGAAAGGAGATGGCGTGAGGACACCGCTTGAAAAGGATGAAGCAGAAAACCAGGAGGAGAAGCCTGAGAAGAACAGCAAAATCGGGGAGAAGATGGAGACAGAGGTATGTGGCTGCCTGGCTCCCGCAGGGAGTGCGAGTGAGAGGGTCTGGTGCCTGGTTCTGCTTCATCCTGACTCCATCCTGACTCCTAGGCTGATGTCCCTAGCCCAGCCCCATCACTTGGGGAGCGGCTGGAGTCCAGAAAGATCCCTCTAGAGGAGGAGGTGCCGGGAGTCCCTGGAGAAATGGAGCCCGAGCCTGGGTACCGGGGGGACAGAGAGAAGTCAGGTGGGTGCATGGGCTTAGGGGTGATGAGGGGCTTAGACTCCAGGAGCTCCCTCTTCTGGGGCCATGGGATGAGGGTGACATCCTCCCTTCCTGTCCCTTACCCCTCCCACAGCCACAGAGTCGACGCCAGGAGAGAGGGGGGAGGAGAAGCCGTTGGATGGCCAGGAGCACAGGGAGAGGCCGGAGGGGGAAACAGGGGATTTGGGCAAGAGAGGTAATGGGTGGAAGCGCTGTGCCCCGGGTCCCTGAGGGCATCGGGAGGTGGAGTCCAGGGGAGCCGAAGCCTGGGGCCTGGGGGGTAGTTGCTCCAGGCCAGGCCAGTCCAGGGAATAGCGTTGGGAGCCGGGAGGGGCCTGAGCACAGCGGTGAGCTCTGCCTCGTCTGCCCTAGCAGAAGACGTGAAAGGGGAGCGGGAGCTGCGGCCGGGGCCTCCCCGGGATGAGCCTCGGCCCAACAGCCGGCGCGAGGAGAAGGTGGAGAAGCCCCGGTTCATGTTCAACATCGCAGACGGAGGCTTCACAGGTGGGCGCCCTTCACCGGGATGTGCTTGCCCTCTCAGGCTCCCTTGTGGTGCCTGCCTTTTGTTCCAAGTCGCTGCTGGTAGGGCAGGCTTGCACCCCACCTGCCGTCCTCCTTGGCTGCACTCCGGACTCCTGAGCCCTCTTTACCCTTCCTCGATTCCTGGTCTGAACTTGAGCCTTGCTTGTAACAGCTTTTGGTCCTCAGCGTGAACCAGACCTTTCCATCTTCTCCCTAAAGAGCCCTCGGTCCTCTCCCCCCGACTCGGGTCCTTCCCTTCTGACTGCCGCCGAGCTGGCCATGGTTCTCACACTGCTGACACACCCCATGTCTCTCTCTCTGGCCCGCTTTCCAGAGCTTCACACGCTGTGGCAGAACGAGGAGCGGGCGGCTATTTGCTCCGGGAAACTCAATGAGATCTGGCACCGAAGACATGACTATTGGCTTCTGGCCGGGATTGTCCTGTATCCTTCGATAGAAATGCAGGAAAAAAGCGGTTTTTTCAACCTGGATGGGGGAGGAGTCCACACCCCGGGAAGGGGGTGGTGTCACCCTGGGGGGACGGGCAAGAGGAAATGAGTGTGGACCGCACAGTGCCTCCCTGTTTGGTTCCTTGACGGCCCCTTCCTGCATCGCAGCCACGGCTATGCACGGTGGCAGGACATCCAAAATGACGCTCAGTTTGCCATCATCAATGAGCCGTTTAAAACTGAAGCCAATAAGGGGAACTTTCTGGAGATGAAAAATAAGTTCCTGGCCCGGAGATTCAAGGTGGGGACCCAGGAGAGGAGGGACCGTGGTGAAGAGGGGTTCGGGTCAGAGCGGGGGTCCAGGTGTGGTTGGAACGTGGGGACGGCTAACTCCTGTAGGGGGACAGCCAGGTAGACCCTTGTGTCTGGGACCGGGATGTGTTGGGGTCAGTGTGGGCTTGGTGGAAGGCTGGGGTGCTCTGGGCCAGCAGGAAGGGCAGTGTGGGTCTCCAGCGGGCCCGGCTGCTGGCAGATGCCCATGCCCCCCCACTCCCCTCCGGGCCCCCCAGCTCCTGGAGCAGGCGCTGGTGATCGAGGAGCAGCTTCGGCGGGCGGCCTACCTGAACCTGTCCCAGGAGCCGGCGCACCCCGCCATGGCCCTCCACGCCCGCTTCGCCGAGGCCGAATGCCTGGCCGAGAGCCACCAGCACCTCTCCAAGGAGTCGCTGGCGGGGAACAAGCCGGCCAACGCCGTCCTGCACAAGGGTAAGGGCCGCGGCGGCCCCGCGCGGGGGAGGGCCCACAGCGCTGCGTAAGTCTTCACCCCGCACCCTTCAAAATTTTCCCACCCCTCTGACCCCTTTACCCTCCGCACCACCCCCCTCTGACCTCTGCCCCCACCCCCAACCCCCACCCCCCAGCCACCCCGTGGTTTTGAGCCTCTTGGGTTTGTGCAAGCCGGCCCTCATCCGTCCTAAGAGCATTCACACCAGCGCCTGGCGGAGGGGCCGGCCCCCCTCACCCAGAGTCTGTGAGACTGTGGCGCGTCCCTCCGCAGGGCCGAACTCCTCCGTTGGCCCACACGCCTGCCCTACAGCTAATAGCACCCTCTCCGGGGCCGTGGCCTGTGTGTAGTCCCCCAGAGTCCTTACCCCCAGTCGCACAAGTCATGTACCCCCGCCCACCGCGTCTCGCTCACCCCACCAGGCAGAAACTACCCCCGTCCCACCCTGTGATCCTCTCCCCGAAACTTCCCTTTGACTCCAACCCTTCCTCCCAAACCCTCTTCCTCTGATGATGATAGATTCGACTCCAGACCCCTCTAACCATCTAACCCTGTCTGACTAGCAACTGACTCGTGGCCCCTTGGATTCCTGTTTTAATTCCCCAAATCTGTAATGCTGATTCTCTAATCTCCCTTCCCCTCACACATGAAAACCTCGACTCCTGAAATCTGTGACACCAGTTACCGCCTCCCACGTCTCCTGACTATTTCCTCCCCGTCATCCCCACCCACAAAACGTCACTCTTGCAGTATGGAATGTTCTGACGACCCCCCGCCCCATGTCTCCCGATGTCCCTCTGCCTCCCGTGTCCTGTGCTCTCTCTCTGTCTATCCTCTGCTCATCTGGTCTCTCTCCTTCTTTCTCTCCTCTGAGTCGCTCTTTCTGTCTCCTTCTGTCATCTTCTTGGTCTCTGGTTCCTTGGTGTCTCTTTCTCCCTCTCTTTGTGTCCCTCTGACTCCTCGTCGTTTCCTGGCTCCATCCCTCCCTTTCCCTGTCTTTCTCTTGCCCTTCTTTCTCCGTGGCCCGGGCCCCAGTTCTGAACCAGCTGGAGGAGTTGCTGAGCGACATGAAGGCGGACGTGACCCGCCTGCCGGCCACGCTGTCCCGAATCCCCCCCATCGCAGCCCGCCTGCAGATGTCCGAGCGCAGCATCCTCAGCCGGCTGGCCAGCAAGGGCACGGAGCCTCACCCCACACCGGTAACCCTCTTTCCCCCCAACTCCAGTTGTCCCTGCTGGTCCTCCTCCGACCCCCACACACACGCTTCCGGCAGCTCTCGACGGTGTGGAGAAACGACTTGCTGGGACACACTCCTCACCCTCGAGTCTCCCCGCCTGTATGTGATCCCCTCGGGAGTGCTGGAGCCGGGGCCCCCATTGTCCCCTCAGACTTTGGAGCCTCTCACATGGGCGCGCGCTCTCTTCCAGGCCTTTCCCCCGGGGCCCTACGCTACGCCTCCGGGGTACGGGGCGGCCTTCAGCGCCGCCCCCGTCGGGGCCCTGGCCGCCGCCGGCGCCAACTACAGCCAGATGCCTGCAGGCTCCTTCATCACAGGTGAGCTCCCTGCTTGTCTGAGCTTCGGCCCTGCCTAGCCCCCCTTTACCTGTCCAGCCCATCTCGCTTCCTTGCGAGTTTCTACAGTTTTATGAAACCGAGTCTTTCTGGCCTTTGTTCTTCCCAAACCCGACTTCTCTTCCGTTCCCACTGTCCGAAATGCCACCAAAGGTGTCAGTGGCTTTAACCACTACCTCCAGGAAGGAGAATCGGAGCTCGGAAAGGGGGTATGGTGAGGGTCGGGACGGGGTCTGTCATGGGCACCGGGACTCCCAGGGACAGGGGTTCGCCCTGCTCCCATCCCTGCTGCCCTGGGAACTAAGTAGCAGTGGCAGGAGGTAATCTAGCTGTCACATGCTATGGTCAAGAGGCCACGTTTGGGAGCGAAGCTGGGGTTCACGCCCTTGCCTCCTTCCCAAACAGCCGCCACCAACGGCCCTCCAGTGCTGGTGAAGAAGGAGAAGGAAATGGTGGGGGCGCTGGTGTCAGACGGGCTGGATCGGAAGGAGCCCCGAGCCGGGGAGGTGATCTGTATAGACGACTGACAGGCTCCCAGGCCAGCGCATCACCCAGGCCCCGTGCCCGAGGCCGACCCCCAGCTCAGGCTCTGGGACCTGCTGCCAATCCTCCACCTTCCCCACCCCTTGGGCCACCTCTGGGCTAGGTGCCCCCCTGCCCCTCTCTACGACTCCTTTGAGAAGGGCCCTTTGTCTCTCTCCACTCCCCTGCGCCTTTCCCACCGCGCTTCGAAGACTTTGCTGGTGAGAAGAGGTCCCAGTGGGAGGCGGTGAAGCAGGGTCTTCCAAGTATCCTCACCCCCCACCGAACACGCGCGGCTTCCCAAAATGTGCTGGGGGGAGGAGAGAGGCAGAGCGGTCGCCTTCACCCCTGCAGTTCGAGCTCCATCTACAGATGTGGGGCATCAGCCTCGCTGGTTCTGTAGGAACTTTGGTGGGGAGAAGAACTTTGAAGAGAGGAGGGGGACTTTAGAGAGGGAGGAAGGGAAGAGGAGAGGGGAGCTGCATGTTTCCTTCCCTTTCCTCTCCCCGAAAGGAGGGTGGAGCAGTTGCAGGGGAGGGAGTCGATTGCTGTTCAGCCTCAGAATAAAGGCGCCATTCCCTGGCTCAGTGACCTCGTGCGTACGGCATGTTGTGTTGGGGGGTTGTCTCCCCTCTCCCTAGGGACCAGGGACCCCCCCCAAAGAGAGTGATGGTTGGGCGATACTCCCTCAAGCCAAAGAGGAGCTCCCCAATCTGTTCTAGGGTCCCGGTTGCCTAGAAAGGGTGGGAGAAAACGCTACAGGCCCGCAGTGGGGGAGCCCCCAGCTTGGGGGCTTGGGTCCTTGGAGCACTTCTACCCTCCCTCCTGAGGGCCTCGATACGGACTGAATTTGAGTGGATCAGGCAGGGGGCGTAGTCTCGGGACTGCCTTGCCTTCGGGACCAGAACAAAAGAGCAGAGGGCAGGCGGGGGAGACTTGGGCATGTCCTCCCCCCCAGGAGGGGCCGGGGACAGTGGCAGTTTGCATGGCGAACCCCCCACTTCCTCTTCGCGGCCCCTTCCCTTTCTCGCTGCCCCTTTCCCGGTCTCTTCACACCCACTCCTGGGCTGTCCCGACCCCCTCTTCTGTATCAGGTGTATTGGTTGTACATATAAATTATACTTTCCTTTCTGTGTGCTCTGTTGTTTTTGAGTGCGGGACCTCTCTGGTGGGGGGAGGGGTAAGCAAAGACCCGGTATTGCTTTCTCATGTTCCGTGTCACCCGTCTTCTGCTGGTTTTTTTGATCTCGTGACTTCCTATTTTTTTTTTTTCCTTGGATCATCAACTGAAACTGAGGCTCCTTCTCCGGCCCCATCCCCCACACGAAGAGCCCGCTGGAGAGATGGAGGGTGAGCGCCAGGACGCCTATGGGGTCCTCAGGCCGAGAGCAGGGCCATGGCAGGGCTTACTGGGCAGAGGTGAAGCGAGAGGGTGCCTGGCAGGATCTAAACCGCCTCGCATTCATCCTCGCATTCATCCGTTTTGGAGCCTCTTTTTGCTTTCCAGTTGCCCAGTTCCCCCAGGAGTCAGCAGAGGTCAGTACAGCTCCACAGGTACAACCCCGAGTCTGCAGCAGAGCCCCCCCTTTTTAAAGAGTTGGGGGGGCGGGTCATCCTTGTAGATTTGAACTGCTAGTACCTTCCCGACACGTGCTCACTACCCCCACAGCTTCTTGGGTTGGGACCAGACACTTCGGTTTTGAGGCTAAATGCAATAAACCTGTATTGAGTACCCGCTCCCTGCCCCGAACGTCGGCAGCCACCAGTGACAGGGCAGTCACTGCTCTCTCTGCCCTCCCACCGCCAAACAAAGGCAGACATTCTGGAACAAGACCTGAGAGGGTGGGGGCTGCGCTCCGGGGAGCACTGAGAAGGGCCTCCCCCAAGAGGGAACACAGAAGCGGACTCGAGCACAAGAAGATGCCAAGATACGGTTATAAAAATGGAAGTTTATATTTCATAAATTCACATTTTTAACACAGGAAAATGTCACATAATAAATAAACTACACACACACAGACTTCTTCAGTAACAGAACGTCCCTTTACAACCTCCAGTGAAATTTTTATCCTTTATACCAACTGTTCCAAATATTGCCCCCACAGAAGGGGACGTCCTAGCAAGTCTAGGACCGCAGTCAGTGCCGCTGCGATGTTTACCTGCCTACACATCGCCCGGGGTTCTGGTTAAGGCTCAGTCTGAAGGGGAATCTGGAGATTTTGTAATTCCAGTGATGCGGCTGTGGCTCCCGCACTCTACTCTACTCTCCTAAGGTATTTATAGGATTTAAAAATAGAAAGCACCGGGTACAGGAGATGTCCAATTATGGGGCACAAGCTTAAAACTGCAAGATAAGGGGTGCCTGAGTGGGTTAAGCTTCAGACTCTGGATTTCAGCTCCGGTCACCGTGTCAGTCAGGATCATGAGCTCAAGTCCCAGGTCAGGCTCCGGGCTCAGTGGAGTGCCTGCCTGAGCGCCTTTCCCTCTCCTTCTGTCCTTCCTGCCCCCTCAAGTGCTTGCTTTAAAAAAAATTAAAAAATTAAAAAAAATTAATTGTAGGATACACATCTTTTTTCCAGTCGTGACCATATTCTCCATGTGATTGTAAAGATGACAGATAAATCAAAAAGATTAAAATGTGAGGGATGCCTGCGTGGCTCAGTTGCTTAGGCCACCGCCTTCAGCTCCGGTCATGGTCTCAGTGTCCGGGATCAAGTCCCACATCGGGCTCCTTGCTCAGCAGGGAGCCTGCTTCTCTCTCTGCCTGCCTGCTTGTGAGCGCTCTCTCTCTGACAAATACATAAATAAATAAAATCTTAAAAAAAAAAAAAAAAAGATTAAAATGTGATGCCTTTACCAAACGGCTTTCCTATCCCTGGTTGGCCCTAATTAGATGCCTCAGATGAATGCCCTTTGGACCCTGATACCTGCCCTCACAGGCTGAAGAGAGACTGAAATGAAGCGAGGCACAGAGGCATCTCAATAATTTTAGGAACACACTACCATTCTGGGCAGATGAGCATACCAGCCCTGGGGGGGAAAAATATTCTTTCTCAGCTAACATGCCATAGAAGTGACAGTAACAGGACACAAAAATCGACCTCTTCGCCCTAGCTTTTTAAAAAAAATTTAAAACCACTGACACAGAATTGCTAGAATGGGCCCAATTGTTCCAAATGGCCAGAGCTGCCCTGGACAAAAGCCATTCACAGCTAAGGACACATTCTCTGTCCTTCCCACGAGAATGCGGACCCGTCTCCACCATCCCGGGGCCTCTCCCCCGAGGACGCGAGCCTGGCCCAGTCAGTACACCGCGTTGCCGGGACCATTCTAGGGCGGCCCCTCCTGCCCTAGGCTTAACTCCTGCAAAAGCCAATCCCGGGACGGGCGCGCGGTGGCTTGGCCTCAACCCTGCACTCCAGCGCGCCTCGAGAATGCAGCGACCACCTTCCTTCCGCCGCGGTCACAGCGTGCAGGGGCTCATGCGAGCCAAGTCCTTAATCTCCGGACAGTACAGCACTGGGGGAAACGGGGAGGGTCAGTGTCAGCGGGAGGGTGCGGCCGGGCTGGCGATCCCGGGCGCCCCCACCCCAACCCCGGCAGCCTCCCCGGGACGATTCCTGGTGCCCGGCCACCCCTGTTACACGCCGCCCCCGGCGCCCGCAGCCCCCCGCAGCCCCCCCGACAGACCCACTCACCCTCCAGCCCCCCCAGCTTCCCAAGGCCATCCCGGGAGCCCCCTAACCCCGCCATCTCCCCCGGTGCCCCCTCACCGGCCCCCGCAGCCTCCCCCGGCGTTCCCGGGCATCCCCCCACCCCGCCTTCCCGGGAGTCCACTCACCTGTCCCCGGAGATCCCCCCACCCAGTCGCCTCCCAGGGTGCCCCCAACACCAGCCCCCCGAGACTCCCCCGTGACCCCGGGCACACCCACTCCGCCCCGGCGGCCGCACCTCACCCTCCGACCCCCGCAGCCTCCCGCGGCGATCCCGGACGCCTCCACACGCGCCCCCCACCCCCCCCCCAGCCCGGCGCCTCCCCCCGCGGCCCCTCACCGTTGCTAGGCAGCGGCCGCCGCCAGCGGCGCGCGGGCGCCAGCACCCGCTCCACCAGCCGCCGGAGCGCGCGCCAGCCCGCGCTCCTGGGTAACACCCCCTCCTCTCTCTGGTCTTCGTCCTCGGCGTCGCCGCCTCCCGGGACCGGGCCGCCCGCCTCATCCGGCTTGCGCTCCGCCCGCGCTCTGTCCTCCAGCCGCGACCACAAGTCTGGGTCCACTGAGACCTCCACTACCCCGCCGCGCGGGAGCGGCGTGGGCGCGCGGCAGAAGGGGCACGTGACGACGCGGCGCAGGCGCACCACGCGCGCGGCCGCCCCGCCGCCGTCGCCGCGCGCCGCCAGCTCGCGCAGGCAGGCGGTGCAGAGCGTGTGGCCGCAGCGGGCGCGCGCCGTCCCGGGCAGGCGGCGGGGCTCGCGGCCAGCGAGGTTGAAGGGCCGGTAGCAGATGGCGCAGTCCAGCTCGCCCCGCTCCGGGACGGACGGCACCCTCACCAGGAGCTGCATGGTACCCGCCGCGGGCTCGGCCGACGCAACGAGCCGGCCCTCCTCGCGCCCGGGTCGGCTCCTGGGGCGGGCGCCGCCGCCTCCCGCCCCTTTTAATAGCGAGAGCCCGCCCCGCCCCGCGAGGCGTCACGCCGCCGGCTGGTCGCTCCCAGCCGCGGCACGCGCGGGGGCGGCGGAGGCACGAAGCCGGGGATGCCAGCAACTGCTGAGCCGCATCAGCAGCTCCCAGCTGCGCGGCGGAGGACGGTGGGGGGCGCGCCGCCCCTCCCGCCCTCCGCGCCTTCCTTTGCCCCCGAACACCAAGCTGGCGCTCCCCCAGTCTGTGTGCAAATCTCCAGGACCCGGCAGCACCCCAGTCCTCGGCCGCCCACCGGTCAGGTCCCCTCAGCCCGCCTGGCCTGCTGGTTTAGTTGCGCCCTCTCCATTCACAGCCCCACCCAGACAGGCCATCAGAGCCGATGGCACTGCCTGTTCTGCCCATCTTCATGGGCTCCTGGACACTGGCACGGAGGCAGCCCTCAACTTGCTGTATTATACGCGCCCTCCTTGGCTTCTCGTAAGGCCAACTTCCCAGACTCATTCTCAAACTGCTCGCCTCTCAGCTGACATCTCAGTCTACGTAGACACCTGGATGCAGGATCCTAGATGGGCCTCCTCCCAGGAATGCTGGGAATCCTTTCCTTCCGGAGTAGCCAGGCCTGGACACCCACACACCATGATGGTTTCAGCAAAGCAGCCCAGTTTGAGCTCTGACTCAGGGTGTGATTTGCCCCACGAGTAAACAGGACATAACACACAGCCTACGCTGCCTCGTGGTACCACGCCCACCTCCGACTGCCTCCCCACCCTCCTCTCCCGGACCTGCCGCCCAGGTTCTGTTGTGAAGATAGTAGGGCAGATTCTATGGCCGGCTGGCTTGAGGACAGATTCTAGCCTCCAGCATCGGGGGTTGTGACAGCCCAAGCAAGTGACCTAACTTCTCTGGGCCGGTTGGTTTCCTCATCTGGACAGTGTGGGTATTAATGGTATTGAATGAGCAAAGTGCTTAGAACAGGGCCTGGCCCACAGAAAACAGAGCGTGCTCCCTGCTTTTATCCTGTGCCCCCAGTGTACATTGCGTTTTCTCAGTACCCAATGTTGGCAACACCCATCTCTCGGTCAGTACAAGGTGGGCTTCTCTACGCACATGGTATGGACTGGCTTTAACAAGCAGTGGGAGCTGGTTTTGTTCTTTAACTAGATTGCCACAGACCTGACAGACACTCTCTTGCAAGGAGGTATACCATTATCTGCTAGCAAATAGTTCAGAACTTCTGAGTTGTAATTTCTTCACGGTCACGTGGGGGAAGCTATCGACTTATGCCAACGATGCTCTTATGCCAACCAAACTCTTTGGCAACTTCTCTTTGGGATGTTGTTCAGAGGTCTCCTCAGATCTTGTATTTACTTATTTTAAGATTATTTATTTGAGAGGGAGAGAGAGAGAATGAGCAGGGGGAGGAGCAGAGGGAGACGGAGACTCCCCACTGAGCAGGGAGCCTGACTCAGGGCTTGATCCCTTGACCTTGAAACATGAGACTATGACCTGAGCCAAAGACAGACCCTTAACCAACTGCGCCACTCAGGCACCCTGCATCTTTTGATATCTTTGGTAGAGGATTACATCTTAAACTTTTAGGGTAGATGTGTTATATAAATGTTCTACCCAAAATGTTTTGACAGTCAGAGCCTCTCTAAGTTCCAGACCTTCCTTTCTTGCTTGTCTTCAGAAACCCAAAGTGATGATCTCTCTGTCCCAAGTCCTCACTTCCTCTAGTGCTTCCCACGTCTTTCTTTACCCAGCTCCAGAAACCAAAGTGTCATCCTTAACCACCTCCTCCCCGCTGCTGTCACCTTCCTTTACCAACTTCTCAGCAAGCCCTGTTCATTTTGCCTCCTAAATGTCTCCTTGCTCTGCCAACTTTTCTCCACCCACAGCACACCACCCCGGTCCAGGCTGCCATCATCTCTTGCTCAGACCCTGGCAGGACCCTCTTCCCAAGATCACCAGTGACCTTTCCAGATCTGAAGCCTAACCAGGTCTTACCACACATCATTTCCATTCCCGTTTAGAATCTTTCAATGTGGTGATAGTTCAGTTCAGTAGCCCCAAATTCCTATGCCATGTGATTTTGCTGCTTCTCCCAGCAAAAATTGGGGTCTGTTTCCCTATCCCTGGAATCTGGGCTCAGCTCATGACTTCCTGTGACTAACAGAATATGGCAGAAGCGATGTTGTGTGAGTTCTGGGGCACAGTCCATTGGAGGCCTTGCAGCTTCTGCCTTCATCCCTTGGGATCCCAGCCCTGAGTCTGTTATGTAAGGAAATTTACTAGCAGATGAGGCTGCATGGAGAGCTGAGACGTCCCAGCCAATGGCCAGATGTAGCAATGAGGCCAGCTGATGTTCTCACACAGCTGACCTGCCAGCTCAGTCCAGCCACACGAGTGAGCCCAGGTGCAAAGAGCAGAGGGCCCAGCCAAACCACAGAATAATGGGGGGAAAAATAAAGTTTTAAAAAGTTGTCTCTGGCCACTAAATTTGGGGGAGGGGTGATTTGTATGTATCACTGAATAACCGATAGGAACAGCTTCCTGGTGCCCTTAGGATGAAGAAAATATTCCAAAGTGCCCGATGTGGTCTTGTATGTTCTGAACTACCCAAGTCTCCCATTCTGCTTCCATCCGCTCTTGGCACCCTCTAGCTCTGGAGACCTTTGGCGTGCATGTTCCCTTCTGCATGCTTATCCTAGCCCTCTTGCTTTCACCTGCTGACCCTTCACCGCTGAGCACGGCCTCACCTTGTCAGATGCCACTGTAGACTCTGGAAGTGGCCCACACCTGCCTCTGGACTTTGGACAACTTGTGTTTGTTTGCTGGCTATTCGTTGCTTTCTCCCATCCATAAACTCCGCAAAGGTGTTATGAGTCTGGTTTTGCTCACCACTGTATCCCTGTATCATAGTGGGACTCAGTAGCTAAATACTTGTTAAGTTAATGAATGAAGTCGATGACAAATACGGTAAATGTGTGACGATGGATGAAGGAAGGTCTCTTATGAGGACTTTCCAAACAGCCCCTGAAGGTAATTCCTAAAAGGACTTTTTTTTTTTTTAATGTTTTGAGCAAGGGGGGAGACATTTCTATTGAAATGAAAGAGGAGTCCTCCAAAGTAACCATTTAAGGAGAATACTATTTTGAATTTATGAATTCTTGTATGTTTATTACAGAATAACTAATCATGGTTTAGTCATCCATTGTGCCTGGTTGTTTCCTCCACAGTCTTCCAAAATGAGTGGGAGATGTTAGGAGTGGATGTAAGTATTCATTAGTTGATCTGGTTGGTTGCTAGCCAGCAAATCGCAGGCTGCTGACTTTTCTCTTTTTGGAAATTGGTTTTATGCTGCTCTCTCAGCTTCAGGATCGAGGAAGGGGTGAGGATGGGTAGAAGGGAGATGGGGAGGTTGTAATTTAAGGAAGGCAGAGAGCATCCTCTCCTGTCTTGTGATCTCTAAGGGGTGTAACTTTCCACCCACTTTGTGTCCCAGGGAAATCAGAGTCCTTTGGGGGAAGACTAAGGGTCGTTTCTGACATGATCGCATTGGAGTCTGCTTTTCTGCCGCCCTGAAAGCTGATTTTTCACTAGTTTCCCTTTTTCCTTTATGATAATTCCCTCCCTCCATGTCATCTCCACCATAGGCCAGTTTTCATCTTACCTCTCCCTCACCAAATCCCAACGCTCCAACCTCAGCTCAGCCCCTCTCATTCAGCCACAACGAAAGAGTTCCAGAGAGTTCCTCAGCATTTGTGTGGGTATCAGAAGGGAGATGAGAAGTATAGGACGAGAAGGGTGGCTAATGCAACTTTAAACAAAACAAAGACAAGGGTGTCAGAGGGAGGAGCAGCAAAACTATGAAGCCAGATCTCTGGGCTCTGAGGGGTGTGGTGACTCCAGGAAGGAAGAAAGCTGGGGACCAGGGACTGGGGTATGCGGGACCTGGGTCCTCAGCGAGGGCAGTGGCTGGCAGTGACTAGCAGCATGATGCCTTGGTCCGCAGAGAGAAAGCTCCCGCTGTAGCTAATGGCAGGGAGCTAGACAAGGGCTGGTCATCAGAGACAGAGGTCCTACCCTCCCAACCCTGCAATTTCAGACACCAGCAGTGAGGGCCAAGCTGAGATTTTATTTACAGTTCCCTGGGAAAAGTCTTACAGAAGAAAGGCCAGCATTATTGCTTTAAGATTATTGCCAGGAGGAAGACTGCAGTCCTCCACTGCTAGGTAGGAAATCCTGCTACAGGCTAGAAAGTCTCTCCCCAGACATGACCATCCTAGCCCCAGGTCTCCGCTGTGACCCAAAGGCTGTCACCATGTCCTGCAAAGCACAGCCCAACTTTTCCCCAGGGCCATCCCCACTGCTTTGCCAGCACACTTCCCTTTACCTGCGTCAGGGCTGTCACTGCACATCTCCTCCTCCCCACCGCCCCTCTTCTTTGCAAGAACAAAGTACTGACACTCGTGCTCAATTTAAGCGCCCCCCCCCCACCTCCGCTGGGAGGCAGGGTCCTCAACGATCAGCATTTACTTCCCGCCAGGACCAGCCTGGCTTCCTTTGTACCGAGTAACGCAAGAGCCCCGGTTCCTTTGTCCCAGCGGGAGT
Organism: Mustela lutreola; assembly: GCF_030435805.1. NCBI lineage: Eukaryota > Metazoa > Chordata > Mammalia > Carnivora > Mustelidae > Mustela > Mustela lutreola. Next base: position 58,606,351 of record NC_081304.1, on the reverse strand, counting down.
CGCGACTCGCTTCTTAGGTTATTACCCCTCGATGACAGCTCCAGGGCCACTTTTGAGGTAATTGGCATGTTTCCTGGATCTGCCCTGTTTTTTTGTTTTCCCCTGGGTCTCGGCGATTAGGGGAAGAAGAGAAGGGAGCGAAACCAAGGGGGCAGAGAGGGGACGGCCCGGTGGTTCATGCCCGGGATTAGCAAGAGGGCCCGGCGGAGCGCATCGAGGAGGGCGGCGCACTACTTTCCCTCTCGAGCCCCACTTGCGGAAGGATATGGCTTTGTTCATGCGCATCGCTACTCGAAGCTGGGACTCGTTCGGGGGCGGGGCCTTCCTGGCAGCGGCCGCGGCGTGGAGGGATCCGGGGCGGGAGGCAGCGGCGGGAGGCGGTCCTCGGCGGGTGCGGCGGCCCCGGTGCGGGTGCCTGCGCCCTCGACCGACTACTTCTTGGAATGCGGCTTGTTCCCCAGGAGCCCGTCTATCTCCATCACCGTCTGCGGGGTCAGCTGGCTCAGAACCTGGAGAGGAAGGCAGTGGGGTGCGGGCACGTGCTGGCTCCCCGAAGAAGGGCTAGGGGTGTGCGAGGCAGGGGCAGGGAGGTTTGGGGAGCAGCGCCGCGGGGCCAGGTGGCGGGAAAAGAACCTTGCCTTGTGGCCCCGGACCTGTCCTCTGCGGAGGGAGAGGCCTTTGTAGTGACTGACCTCCCCAGCCCATTCCGGAGTGGACAGCGAGGACATGACTTCCGGGGAAGGGGACAGAGATGGGCTCCGCCTCTGAGTCCCCAGCTCACCTGCAGGGCTCCCAGGTGTTCCATCAGCTGCTCTGCACTTGACACCCCCAGGAGGACTGAGCTGACACCCTCGCTGCGGAGACACCATGCTGGGGCCAGAGGAGAGAAGAAAGAGAACTGATGGCAACAGCCACCGTTCAGCACCCACACTTGAGGAGTGTCTCTGAGGAAGAGGTCCTCCCTAGGGGCAAACCAGTCTTGGTTTTGGGGGTGTCTTGGCAGGAGGTGAGGCCCCCCCACTCGCAGGTCCCAGGGCTGGTGGTGTCTCACCAATAGCCAGCTGGGCCACTGTGCAGCCCAGCTGGTGAGCGATGGGAAGAAGGTCCATGACTTTGGCTTGTTGCTGCTTCTTGCCACCCTCACTCTGCACCTTGTCCTTGAGCCACTGGTAGCCCTGGAGGCCAAGGAGAATGAGCACCATCCGGAGCGGCCCAGATGGCCCAGTCCTGCCATCCCGAGCCCCTAGATCTCACCTTGACAGTGGCCCTGCAGGTATCTGGGACTCGCCCATCATACTTGCTAGTGATGAGGCCACAAGCCAGAGGGGACCAAGTGACTGATCCAACACCTAAGGGCAAGAGGATTGGATGTGGGGACAGGGACCTAGGTGATGGATAGGCCCAGGGAAAGGTAGGGTGGGGGGCTGCGAACCAATTTTGTGGTAGAGCTCCGGCAGCTGCGTCTCCACCTTCTCCCTCTGGAACAGGTGGTGCTCAGCTTGCTCACACACTGGGGGGATCAGATTGAACTGTCTAGCCATGGAGTAGGCCTCCTGGGTTGGGGCAGGGAAGAGATGGGGGTCAGAGCACTCTTCCCCACTCTCTTCCACTGCCCCTCCTCCAGTAGAGTGGGTTTTGGGGTGGCCATGTGAAAGGGGGAAGTGGGGTGGCACACTCACCATGATTTCCGCAGCTCCCCACCGGGATGTCCCCCAATAGAGGGCCAGGCCCTGGTTAATGACATAGGTCATGGCTCGCACAATCTCTAGGCACACGGGAGAGAGAGAACCTCCCTGTCAGGCCCCTGGCATCTAGGGCTCCAGATCTGTGCACCTTGGCTGGCCCCACCAAGACCCTGGGCATCTCTATTTAATCAGAGAGATGGGGATCTGCTGTTCACCTCCCTCCCTGCCCAAGAGCGGGGGTCTGAGCCCCCCACCGTGGAGCTTGGGAGGCCTCCTGAGCAGAGGCTGGCTTCCTGCTGAGAGTTTGAGGAAGTGCTATTTTGAAGGATGGTTGGGGTGGGGGTTCTGCTTTTACCCTCCATGGGACTGTTGGGGTCTGAGCGGTTGGCGAAGACGATGTCCACGTATCCCAACTGGAGGCGCTCCAGGGATCCTTGCAAGCCTGGGGCAGGGGCGGGGGTAGGGTGGGGGGGAAGGTAAGTGCTTCAGCCTCCCTTTGCTCAGGATTCAGACATTACCCTCTTGCCACAGCCGCCTAACTCCCAGCTCCCCATGCACAGCCTCCAACTCAAAGTTTCAGAGAACGTTCCCAACTCTTCTGGCTTCTGTATGCAGCCGCTCTTCCCAGCCCCGAACTCTCACCCTCGATAATGTGTTTGCGGCTCAGGCCTCGCTCGGTTTCTGCCCTGCAGGAAAAGGGAAGTCAAAGATGAGGCGTGACAAAGACAGGAGCAGAGATGGCCTGGCACCACGAGGGACTGGGATTGCACAGGTCCCCAGGGGCAGGCTGCGGATCTGGGGTGACATCCAAACCCCCGAGGGACTTGGATTGCACGGGTCCCCCAGGGGCAGGCTGCGGATCTGGGGTGACGGCCAAACCCCACCTCTCTTCACACATTTTCTATAGCTCTCCCCAAATAGAGTGTGGCAGCCACTTACTGTCCTCCCCAAAAAATCTTGGTGGTGATGACATAGCTTGATCTCCTGGAAAAAGACAAAAAGAAAGAAGCAAGAAAAGGGATTTGGGATGAGCACTTCCCTGGCAGCCCCTCAAACCCAGACTCACCTCCATCCTTTGCTCTTAAGGATGTTCCCGAGGGTTCTTTCAGCCCTGGAAGGAAGATCATGTCAGAAACACCGACCTTTCCAAGATGGCTCAGTTCCTTCCCCTCCCCCCCACTTTTCCCTTCTACCCATTTCCTTTCTGGTAAAGCAGACCATAGACCACGAGCTCATTAGGCTGTCAACCCCATCGTGGACAAAATAAGAAGGGCTCCCAGCACTTGGGATGTGGTCATGTACTTTTCATTCATTCAGCAAGAATCAGCTGTGCATCAACTGTTGCCAAGCTCTGTTCCAGGTGTCGAAGGGATAGAATGTGAGGGGACAGGGACAGCCTAGGGAAGCGGGGAGGACACCTTGTTGTCTGTTCCCACCATCTGCATTGCCCTCCCCCTTCTTTGAGTCTCTGCAAAATCCCATCTTCCAAAGCTCAGCTTGGATTCTGATTCATTTTACTGAAAATGTTCTCTGATTGCTGGTCTGTGCTCAGCCCTTCCTGTCACCTTCCATAGCTCCTACTGGCTCAATCCTTTGGCACTTAATTATGCACTAGCCTGTGACAGGTCTTAATTTGTTACATCTGATGGTTACCGAAGTTTCCCTGTTACTTAACCTCTCATCTCTCCCTGTGTTTTCGGTTTGCTTGACCATTTTGACCGTGAGTTTTGGGAGGGCATGTTGTCATCCCACGAGCGGTGCCTGCTCTGGGCTAGGCTCTGCGTAGGGACATAGGTGACTTGGACAAGTTCCATGGAAGGAGGAGCTTCCCAGTTGAGCAGCAAACACGGCTACATAAACCAGTAACTGACAGCTGATGGGTCAGAAGCCAGTATAAGTGCTTTGGGAGCCGAGGTGGGTGCTGACCAATTTGGGGAGCTGGGCAAAGGCTTTTTGGAGGAGCTGACATCTGGCCAAGTCTTGAAGATGAGCAGCAAAGTGTGGCAGATGGGAGAAGACGTGGGGGAAGGTCTTCCTAGGTTTTGGCTAGGTTTGACAGGACCCAGCGTGAAGCCATGGGTACGTGTTGGCTTTATTTTATTTGGACTGTCCAGGACACCCTCTGTGCTCTACACTGAAGAGGGACTAATGTTGAGACTACAATTCCCATAGTGCATCGGGAGCCCATTGGCTGGAAGATTGGAACTTAGTGTTCATGGAGTTCCCAGGGTTCCCTAGAGGGAAATAAGAAGCCCCCGATGTTCTCACTTGGCTCCTTTACCCCAGTCCTTACTTCCCCGCTGCGTAGACTTCAGCCGTGTCAAACAGGTTTACACCGTGCTCATAGGCCACTGTCAGCACGTCCTCTGCCGTCTAGGGAGGTGACAGAAAGAGATGAAGGTCAACGGCTGTGGCCCTCATAGAGCTCCCTCTGTGCCCAGCCCCACTGCTCCTCTGCCCCAGCCCCAGCCTCCAGCCTCGGGCCCACCATTCCCCATGCTTGTCGTCCAAACCTCTCTCCAAGTCCACTCCCCTCTTCTCTGGTCCCCTCCCACCTCCTCACCCTGCTTCTAGGGCCCATCACTCATACCTCATCCGATATTTGAGAACCAAACGTGACCCAGGTGCCTGCGAGAGAGAAGCCAGGCATGGGACCACAGTGGGCGGCAAGGCACGAATGCCCCCTCCCATCATTCCTCTGCTGTCTGACTCACCTAGGCCAAGACAGGACACCCGCAGACCAGACTTGCCTAGGTTCCTGCAGGATACAGAAGCAGCAGGAAGGGGTGGAGCCTCCATTAAGGACAGAGACCATCAGCCCCCAGCTCCTCTCCTTCCAGAATCAGAAGCCCTCAGGTAGCTCAGTCCAAAGAACTAGGCCCAGTGGGCCCACCGAGCTGGGCAGGGCTCCGCCTGGAGCGTAAGTGAACGAGTAAATGACTCTAGAGACAACATCCGGAGCCTCTCTTGCTTCCTGGTTTGTGTTTCTCCTGGTGGGATCTCGTCTGTGTTTGCGTCATCTCTGGGATGTGTGCAGTTTGGGGCTGGGAGGAACGTGACAGGCTGATGGGGATGAGTTTGTGGAAACAGACCCGCAGATAAAGAGGGCTATACTGAGGGGCAGACACTACGGTGCAAAGGGGTAAACCAAGTGAGGCTCAGGCACTCAGGCAGGCAGGGGTCCTTGGGCAGGGTAGGTGCATGGGCCCCCCAAACACAGGTAGGACACCTGGGTGGGGAGTGTGACAGGAAAGGCCAGTTGTCCCTCTTCCTCCGTTGGCTCCCTCCACTCCTGTGGGCTTGTGGTGTCTGCCTCTCACCCAGACAGCCCCCTCCTCCTAAGGCCGCCTCACCCAGGTCGTTGGCTTAGCTTCTCAATCAGAGCCAACACGTGGAGGAGATCAGATGAGCGACCTCTGCTCACTACCAGGCAGGAGCCCCTCCCTTCTTCCCCTATGCAAGTTCTGAGAGCCCAGCAGTTCTCTGAGAAAGTCCGCTACAATCCCATCTACTTTCTCCACCAGGACCCCGTCTGTCCTCAGCATGGGGCTGAGAAATGTGGTCCACACTTCCAAGAGCCCCAGTGCCCTCCCCACCAAGAAAGGTTGCAGGATACCCGGCCCTTGGGGCAGGTGAGGGCAGTATCTGGGTCAGGCATCCTGAGAGGGCCAGAGTGAGAAGCTGTTTCCTACCCCACCCCCTTCCCAGGACATCTACCCAAGGACACGCCATCCCAGAGGGGGCCCAGCCTGGAGATTCCTGCATCCCTGGCCCTCCTGGGGATAAGGAGACAAGCTCAGGATCATCACCTGGCTCTGACAGGACGGGTCAACCTTGGTAAAGTTAATTTTCTCCTAGTCAGGGGTATCGTCAGAGACAAAGAGAAGGACTAAGTAAGGGAGCGCCCCGGTGATGGGAGGAAGAGATGGAATGAGCTGGGTGGGACCTTCTTAGCGAAGACTGAGGGGGTCCTAGCGGCATCCCAGGAAGCCTAAGTGGTTAGGAAAGGGGAGCAGATGGGGTGGGCTGCTCGGCCACCCCCATACCTGTATTTCATGCCAGTGCCTCTGCCGGTGCTCTCTCGGAGGGCCCCAGCGGGCGCTGGGGGTCGGGGGACCAGTGCGGCCCGGGCCTTGGGGCCCGACCCTCCTCCCCCCGGAGGATTCCCATGCCCCCCGCCGACCGGCCCGCCATTACCGCCCCCGGGGCCCGGCCGGGGTCCACACAGACGGTCCTCACTGCTCCGGCTGCGAAGGTTCTGCTCGGTACACGCAATAGACACCTGCATGCCAGCTGGCCGGGGCGGGGGAGGGGGCTCCGAGGGGGCGGGAGGAGTTGGGAACCGGGAAGCCCGGGCGCGGACGGCGGGGGGTGTAGTGGCGCGAGTCCTGGGAGAGCGGGAAGGCAGGATCCGCCAGGCAGGATCGGGCCCGCGGGGGCGGGTTGCTGGAGGTCGCGGGGTTTGCTGCGGGAGGTGGCACGAGGGCAGATATTCGGATACGGGGTCCCTGGAGCGGAGAGGAGGAGGGGAAATGGGTGAGGGTAAAGGTCGAGGGCAGTCCTCGGAGATAGGGACCTAGGGACTAGGGGCGGTGGTGGAAGAGAGATGCCACCTCAGCCCAAACCGCAGCGGAACCGCTAGGCTCCCAGCAGCGTCGGCAGCGGGCCCAAATAATCAACATGCAGACACCGCCCCCTCATCTGAATAAAACCGCCCGCCTCCCAGCCAAACCCGCCGCTCATCTGCATAAGCTCCGCCTTCGAAAGCTCCGCAGTATGGATATTCTGTGTGCACCGAGAAGCCGGGAGGACGGAACCCGGGAGGGTGGTTATCATACCCGCTGGGACCCCCAGCAGGTCCGTCTTCCTCCAGCAACGTGGTTTTCAGGTGGGGGATGATTTTGTCCCCTAGGGGTCACGAGGCAAGGTTTGGCGACATTTTTGACTGTCGTGACTAGGACTGGGGGGGGAGGGTGGAGCTGTGCTATCAGCAGCTTGAGTGAGGGCCAGGACAAAACGCAGGACAGCTCCCCCTGCCCCCAAATTGTCAGTGCAGACGGTCCCTAGTTATGGTTTGACTTACAATTTTTTTTTTTTTTTATCTTTTTGATGGTGCCCCAAAGCAACAAACATTCAGTAAAACTGTGCTTTGAGCTTTGACCTTTTCCTGGGCTGATAATATATTGCATGATACCTCCTGATGCTGGGCAGTGGCAGGGAGAGTCTTGGACCCACTCGGCCCCTGGATCCCAAGTGTAAACCATCCATACACTTAACAACCATACTGTTGTCGTTGTTTGACTCTCAGTACAGTATTCAATAAATCACATGACATATTCAACACTTTATTGTAAAATGGGCTTTATATTAGATGATTTTGCCCAACCGTGGACTAATGTAAGTATTCTGAACACATTTAAGATAGGCCAGGCTAAGCTATGATGTTTGCTAGAGGAGGTGAATTAAAAGCATCCTTGACTTATATTTTCAACTCATGATGGACGTAAGCCCATTGTGAGTGGAGTGAGATCTGTCATTGTTGAGATGCCCATGGACAAAGCCTCTTTACAGGCTCACAGTATGGGGCCACCCTGGTTCATGCCTTCCTGAGTGGGGCAGGACCCTGACGGACCAACCAAACCGACAAACTGACACGCTTAGGCTGCAGAGGGTGACAAAAAATTTATTCTGTACGTTTGCAGCATCAGGTAGGGGATAAAACTGGAGAGGGCCTGGTTTGGAGGTGTAGGGATTCCTGGAGGCTTCCTTCCTTGGACCAGGAGGGCACGAGGGCAGGCTTTACACTGTTGCCCTGGGAGGGCTGTTGTGGAACAGCAGGTGGTAGAGGGGCACACAGTGGGACCTTCATATAAAACAGGTTAGGAAGGGGCCCAGGAAGATAGGGATTCTCCTGGGGGGTGAGGTAGGGTGCTTCCTTCAGCCAGCGCGGGCAGAGAAGAAAGGCAGAGAGCGGACGTAGGAGTCCAGCCGGGACCGGAAGAGCTCACTTTGCACAGTTTGGCCCAGTGGGCACAGGGGGTTCTTCACCACCAGCTCCACATATAGCTATGGAGGGGAAGGATGTTAGAGCCAGGCTTCAGATCCTTCTTGTTTCCAACCCCAAAACCTAATGGGATCTCAGGGCTGTGCGAATGCACAAGCACTGAGGGCTGGGACGCAAGCCTCCCGGAGAAGAAAGTGTTTCAGGACCTAAAGAGTCTTGAGAAAACTCTTGACTTCAACAGAGCTACAGCACAGTAAGGTTAGGGCAGGGAAGCTCAAGGAATCTTGAGGCTTAACTAAGTGGCCATGGCTGTTGAGGAGCTTTAGAGGAGGGAAGGGTCCCCGGGGCTGGCACTGACCGCACTGTAGATATGATGCAGCACATCCCGGATGGGTCCAACGCCCAAGTCAGTATTCATGACAACCTTGATCCCAGTGGGCGTCTCGTAGTAATGGAGCTTGTAACGGCTAGTTTGGAAGGCCAGGAAGCCATCCTTCCTGCAGAGATGGGAGGACGTTAAGGAGTGGGAGCATAATCTCTACCAAGAGATACTTCTGATCCTGTCTAGGTCGACTCCCTAAACATCATTGTTCATAGCAGGCTGATTTAGTAAAGACACCTCCCACCTTCACTCCTCAATTTAGCCCCCCCACCCAACCTCTCTACCTTCAGATCTTCCCCCCTGCCTCTCAGACCAGCTCTGGGTCCAGACTCAGCCTCTTTCTCTCCCTCCCCTCTCCCTCTGTCTCCTTCCCCTCTCCTGGGGGCCAATGTCTCTTCCACTCCACAAAATCTCCCCCGCCCCCCAAATTCCCAAGGCTAGCCCTCCTTCCCTCAGCATCCCCTCTGACAGCATACATGTCTAGCGGGGACATCTTGCTGACAAAGGAGCGGATAGAGAAAAGCATCCCATACATCAGCTTGTACTCCTGGAGGGAGAAGGACAGAGTTAGCTCTCGGTTGTTGAAGGAGACGGGATAGGGGTGGGAACCAGATGGGGTTTGGAGAGGAAGGGCTGGGCTGAGACTATGTGCGTTTGGAGATGCGAGGTCACCCGGATTGCGCGGGGCCTCTCGTCACCTCCTCTTTGGGGATCCCCGCTTGCTTCTTGCGGTGCCACTCGCTGTAATGAAGGCACACTCCATTCCGGTCAAACAGGTACAGGTTGTGAACAGTCATCTGCAGGGCAGAGAGTGTAAGGCTCGCTCCGAGACCGCCCACACTCCGAGGGCTCCAGTTCCCGATCCCCGACTCCCCCCAACCCGGCGGGAACCCCTCCCCCGGACTCACCGGAACTGCTCCTGGTGCCCGTCACAAGACACTTCCGGTTTCCGCGGAGTCCCGCCCCACCGGCTCCTCAAACCTCAATGGTGAGGCCATAGCTCCGCCCCATGCCTCCCTCAGCCAATCCGTGCCGCCGGACGCCGCGCACGCTCATCTAGGGCTCCCGGGCTTTAGAAGCGGTCTGGGCGCCAGCGAGGGAGAGCGCCGGGCTGGTGACGTCATCTAGGAGAGCGAGGCGGGGCTGCGGACGGTGGGCGGGAGGCTGCCAACGGTTTTGAGTGTGGGGAAGGCGGCGGGGGTGGCTGTGCCGGGGTCCTTGGTCTCCCGGACTGGGACTCGGGGAGGGGGACAATCCCTAGTCCACACTTTGGCAAACTGAGCGGGACTGAGGTCTGGTTGTGTGGCGGGGAGTCGTTAGGGGTGGTCGGGGTAGAGGGTCTCAGGCTAGGCTGGAGGGCGGCGGACTTTTTAGAGAGGTCTGAGGGGGTGGCCGAGGGTTCACGAAGTTTCTCTTGGGTTAGCACGGAGGGAGGGATTCCGAGGAGCCTTGCTATGGCTTTCTTGCCAGGAGCGGTCGGAGGGGATATACAGGAGGGTTGACCGTGGGTAGAACAGGTGCATGGCGAGGGGCGTGAGGAGGTGGGGAGCGTGAGGGTCCTGTCTCTCTGAGACCCGGGGCAGGTGAGGGCCAAATAAGACTGCTGGAGGGAAATCAGACCCCTGTTGGATTGGGTTTCAGTTTGCACGTTCTGGGTGGGAGAGTATAAGAGCGTGTGCCAGAAGTTCTTCAGCACTCCAGGGGAACTGCAGTTGTTCTGTCGCCCCTCGGTCTTCTGTCCCCACCCCCACCTCGCTGCACTCTCCTTTTCCACCGGTTCCAGGGGCTGTGGAAGGAAATGCTTTTGCCCTCTCCCATGGTCTCTGGAACCGCTGGAAATCTTTCCTCTAACCAGAAGGCCTCCCTGCTGCTACTCACTAAGGATCCTTGGCTTGGAGTCGTTCTCCTTTTTCCCAGATCTTCTTTTGGGGTGCACTTCCTCCCCTGGGGTCTCCTAAAGCAGGACCGGGAGTTCCCAGCTCTGCTGTGTGGAGTTTTCTCGTGCTTGTACTCATGGCGACATCAGCTACCAGCCCCGGCTCACCTCTCCGGGCTGAGGATCTCCTGAGTGATTCATCAGAAGCCCCTGGGTTGAACCAAGTGTCCTCTGAGGTGACCTCCCAGCTCTATGCTTCTTTGCACCTTAGTCGCCAGGCGGAGGCCACCGCCCGAGCCCAGCTGTATCTCCCCACCACCTCCCCACCTCCTCATGAGATGGTAGATGGCTTGGCCCAGGAGCTGAGTCGCAGCTTGTCGGTTGGCTTGGAGAACAACTTGAAGAAAAAGGTGAGAGAGGTGTGTCTTGGTGACCTCTAGGATCTTGGAATGGGCGCTGGTTTGAAAAAAAAAAAAAATGTTGCTTTTCTGAGACTTGAACTCCTGTTGTTGGATTTCAAATTCCTTTAAGTGACAGAGTCCCTTCTCCTTGTTCCTGGGAGCAAATGTTTATGGGGGTGGAAGTGGCCTGGGGGATGCCATAATTTGGAAAATTGTGAAACTTCTAGGGTTTTGTGGTCAGAGACACCTGCACCACAGGGCTGGTTGCTGTGCCTTGACTTGGGCACTGAATGAGGATAAGGTTTCTTCAACTCAAGAGGGAGCTAGGAACACAAGGATAGCAAAATTTGCTAAGCTCCTTCCAGCTCAAAGCTCGTTTGACTGTATGGTTTACAGTTGGGCATGTCAATCATTAAAACATGGTCTAATCGATGATGCATGTCACAGAGAGGTTGGTTATTAGTGTTGCACACTGCTTGGGTTTGGAAAACTGGAGGTATCTTGTGATGGGCACTAGGAGCAGTTTGGAAAACTAATAGCCCTGAACTGTATGGTTTTTAGACGAGGTACTTGTTCTCTAGTTGGCAAGGATCCTCAGCAGGCTTGTCTTAATGTGCCCAATTAATTTATTTACTTACCTAGTTTCTGTAGACATTTGAATTTCAACCCTTATTGAGTCAGTTCCAGTTTTCTTGGCTATCCCAGGTGCTGGAGTAAAAATTCTTGGGTTTTAGGGGTCCCAGATGCCAGGGAATCTGGCAGTAGGTAGAACATAAGTCGTTCAGATTGCTTCTGATCTTCGTGTTGTTTTTTTCCCTAGGATGGCTCCAAGCATATCTTTGAGATGGAAAGTGTTCGGGGTCAACTACAGAGCATGCTCCAGAACTCCCGGGATGCAACCTATCGTGAGTTGAACCCAGATTTAAGGGGTGGGAGAAGGCAGAGAGTGGAAGGCGTCTGAGACAAGAGAGGGCAGGAGGAAAGGCTCCAGTTCTTTGGGAGAGCGGCTGGAGAAGTGCATAAAGTCAAAAGGAAAGGCCCTCTCCTCTCTTCGTCTGCAAGTGCTCCCTGTTCCTATCCTTACCTGACTCTGGCTTTGCGGTCCCTCTGGCTGCCTGCAGGCGATCCCGTCACTCCGGGTCCTGGCTCAGAGAGACGAGAAGAGGACTCCTTTGACAGTGACAGCACAGCCACCTTGCTTAAGTGAGTTCCCCTTGGGGTTCTCCTGGTTTGCGTGCTTGTTTTCTCGGAAAGCTGCGTGTTCTTTTCCTTAGTTCTGTCTTTCCTGCTTTTCTGTCTCTTGGGACCTAAGATGCTGTACCTTAGCTTTTGGTTTTCATCCTTTTCTTTTCTTATTTTCTATCCCCCTTTACTCCTTCTTGAACGTGGGCATCTGTTGCCTAGTACCTGGCTTTCTCCCAACCTCTAGTCCTTCTTCCCCCAGAAGAGTTGGCTTGTTCCTGCTAAGACTTTTACTGCTGGGAGTGTGGTAGACAGGGAGGAGAAGTGTGGAGTGAATCATGGTACCTGAGTGCTGTCCAGCTCTATGACTTTGGCCAAGTCTCTTGTTCTTTCTGAGTTTCCGTTTCGTTGTTTGTAAAATGTCACGCTTGGACTAGGGGCTCTCGAAAGCTTTCCATAGCCTGATACTCTCTGCCTGCTTTGCTCAGCACCCAGCCCCTGCAAGACTTGTCTCCGTCTAGCTCAGCCCAAGCCCTGGAGGAGTTGTTTCCCCGCTATGCCAGTCTTCGCCCGGGGCCCCCCGTCAATCCCCCGGATTTCCAAGGCCTGAAAGATGCTCTGGATTCCGAGCACACCCGTCGCAAGGTGAGTCACCAAGGCTTCCTTTCAAAAGTAGCAAAGATTAGAAATAGGCTGGGTTCTGGGAAGGGATGAGGGTTGAGGGCCTGTAACCTGAGACTTTGCTCAGATGGCTCTTCAGTGAGACTGACTTTGACCATCCCGTCTAAGATGCACACCCCTCTTCTGGGTGGGTGTTCAGGTCCCTTGGGTGCTTCCTTCATAGAGCTTATCACAGGGGCACCTGGGTGGCTCAGTTGGTTAAGCATCTGGCTTCGGCTCGGGTCATGATCCTAAGGTCCTGGGATCGAGCCCCGCATCAGACTCCCTGCTCAGCCGGGAGCCTGCTTCTCCCTCTCCCACTCTTCCTGCTTGCGTTCCCTGTCTTGCTTTGTCTTTCTCTGTCAAATAAATAAAATCTTAAAAAAAAAAAAAAAAAAAAAAAATATATATATATATATATATATATATATATATATATATATAGCACTTATCACAGTCCCAGATATCTTGTCTGCTTCTAAAATTTAAGCTGCTTGAGGATCAGATCTTATCTTGTTCAGCACTGTCTTCCTAGCGTCTGGAATGTGCCTGACACAAGGATACATTCCAGAAGCGTGTAGGGAATAAACAACATGCCTCGCTGGCTTTTGCAAAGGCTTTATGGCTACTGGTGATACAATGGACTGTCTCTGCAAGCCTCAGTGTATGTGAAGGGGGCAGAGAGGTGGACTAGGCAGGGGAGAGGTTACAGTCATTGGTTGTGTTGTCCTTTTTGGAACCGTCTCTTCATCTGTTTGAAACTGCCTGGGCCTGAATGAAAGGTTTCCTCCTTTCTCCTTGGCCACGTTTAACCATTGTGCCTAGTGAGCTGCTTTAGGCACGAGTCACCTCCCACTCTGCAGTGTGGGCTGTTGCTGTCCTGCCAAAAGGTCCGCAGGAGTCTTCCTTGGGAGATCCAGGAAACAGAAGAGCCTGGAAGCCAAGCCCTGTCTCCTGAGCTGGTCTTGGCCTCTAGATTCCTGCTCCAGAATTCCTGATTCTTCTTCTCCAGACCTATTCTGTTCTTGGGACCTGGGCTCCCTTTCTTCAGCCCATTTTCGCCGAGAGGCGCTGGGAAGTTTGATGATTTCATCAGACTAGAGATGTGACACCCAGGCTTGTCCTCCTCCTCCTCAGCATTGTGAGCGCCATATTCAGAGCCTCCAGACCCGGGTGCTGGAGCTCCAACAGCAGTTAGTTGTGGCTGTGACTGCAGACCGCAAGAAGGATGTCATGATCGAGCAGCTGGACAAGGTGCCAGGGTGGCAGAAAGCGGGTGGGTCTCTCCGTGGGGGGCGCCGAGAAACAGGAAAGGTGGGGTGGCCGCCCAGCATTTCTCTGTTCACGCTAAGAGCTGGGGGTGGGTTTACCGACCCCCCGGGAGAAGGTAAAAATTACTGTGAAATTCCATTTTCCTTTCCTCCCCTGAGACCCTGGCCCGAGTGGTGGAGGGCTGGAACCGTCATGAGGCCGAGCGGGCAGAGGTGCTGCGGGGGCTCCAGGAGGAACGGCAGGCCGCTGAGTTCACCAGGAGCAAGCAGCAGGAGGTGGGCAACCCGCATTGGACAGCATGAGAGCCTGCGGTGCAGATCGATAGGGGAAGGGGTCCACATAGCTCCGAATCTGGGTCCCCAGCAGGCTGAGCTCAGTCTCAGAGCTGCAGGCCCGGCTGTTCTTGTCCCCATTCCTCTCCCTGCCGTTACTGTTCCTGCTGCCGGACTTGCGTCTTCCAGGTCTTCCTAGATTTTCCCACACTGCGCAGTCTTCTCTTCAGGCCCCCAAGTCACGGAGTTAAGGCTCACTTTTTTTTTTTTTTTAAAGATTCTATTTATTAACTTGACAGAGAGAAATCACAAGTAGACAGAGAGGCAGCCAGAGAGAGAGAGAGGGAAGCAGGCTCTCTGCCGAGCAGAGAGCCCGATGCGGGACTCGATCCCAGGACCCTGAGATCATGACCTGAGCCGAAGGCAGCGGCTCAACCCACTGAGCCACCCAGGCGCCCCAAGGCTCACTTTTAAAGTCGATATTGTGGAAGCTTTCTGCAGTGTAACGTGCGGGGATTCCCCTCCGTTCCTCTGTCCTGTGTTCCCCTGTCCCTGAAAGACAGTGACCCACCTGGAGCAGAGCCTTTCCGAGGCCATGGAGGCCCTGACTCGTGAGCAGGAAAGTGCAAGACTGCAGCAACGGGAAAGAGAGACACTGGTGAGCGAGCCGGGCTGGGTGCACTCCAGGGGAGGCCACTCATGAATTCTAGAGTGCTGTGGGCCATCGGTGGGTGTGGGAGCTGCACCAGGGGCATGTTTCTCCAAGCCTGTCCTTTGGAACGCTCATTCTGCTAGGTCCTCTGTGAATGGGGCTTGGCTGCCAAGTTGGCTTGAGAGACTCTACAAATCATCGCCTCACCAGAATTCTCTGGGGGATCGGCCTACTGTGTAGATTCTGGGGACCCGTCGCCGGGGGTAGATGTGCTATGGGGCCGGGGAGCTGAAATGTGCCAAAATATCAGCAGCTTCCTAGGTAGTTTTGTGCAGCCAGGTTTGGGAACTCAGGTCTAGGACAGAGCCAGAAAAGGTATGGGGTGAGACTCCGTCAGGTTTCTTGTTGCTGAAATGGTACGATGATTACCTGTATGAATCAGCAGCCGGGTCTGGAACTCGGTCGTGTGCGTGACGTGTGCTGGCGACATGTGAGCCTGTCCTTGTCATCTTCATGGGCTTTATCCCACAGTCCCAGGTCATGGCTGCTGCTTGGCTGACTCATGACCAGAGGCTGGACCTTCTAATCTTGGTGCAGCTTCTTTTAATGGCGATAGTGACAGCTGTCGCATATTGAGCGCTGAGCGCATGCCTGACACGGCTAATTGCTCTCTGTGTGCTCTTTGCCGGAATCCTCACAAGGCAGGCCCTAGATACAAGGCCAACTTTGAGGAGAAAGAGGTGTGCCTACGAACACGTAGCAAGTGACAGCTGGGACGCAAACAGATTTGAGCCCGGATGTACCGAATTCTAGAACATACGCTCCTGTTTGCCATGTCATAGGCCTGTGGGTCTGACAGCTGTTGCGTTTTTAGGGGACACGATTCTCAGCGGGTACACTGGATGGGGGCAGACGGCTGGTCTCTTGAGGGCTTGCTCAGGGTCGCGGTTTTCCCTGGGACTCCAGGAGGAGGAGCGGCAGGCGCTGACCCTGAGCTTGGAGCTGGAGCAGCAGCGGAGCCGGGCCCTGCAGGAGGAGCGGGATGAGGCTCGGGCAGGGCAGCTGAGTGAGCACCGGCAGCTGGAGACACTGCGGCTGGCCCTGGAGGAGGAGCGACAGGCCTGGGCCCAGCAGGAGCGCCAGCTGCAGGAGCGCTGTGGGGCCCTGCAGGAGGAGGCGCGAGTGCAGCTGGAAAAGGAGAAGGTTAGAGCGGCCGTCACAGGGTGGGGGACCCCAGCCGAGGGCCGGAATGACAGAATGAGATGGGTGTCAGAATGTGGGGCAGAGGGGACGGGGCTGGAGAGCAAGGAACTGTCCGTAGGGCACATGGTGGAAGGGGTGGGGCCGGGGGGCACCTGGTACCCAGAAGACCGAAGAGTGAGATGCTCCAGAGCCCAGCAGAGAGTCAGGTGTGAAGAGGGCGAGCAGTGGCTTGGGTTTCAGGGCGTGGGAGGATGCCTTTGGGAAGGGAGGTGACTGGAGGACAGCAAAGGGGACACGCAGTTGAATTGGATCTCCTCTCCCAGGGGAACGCACAGAGGGAGGCGCAGGCGGCACGGGAGGCCCAGCAGCAGCTGGTGCTGGTGCAGTCGGAGGTGCGGCGGCTAGAGGGCGAACTGGACACAGCCCGGAGAGAGCGGGACGCCCTGCAGCTGGAGATGAGCTTGGTGCAGGTCAGGGGGTGGCGCGGTCCTGAGGTTGCTGTCGGTCTGAGGCCCAGGGACCTTTTGGGAGTCATGGCCAATGCTGCCATTTTTTACCAGGAATTTTGAGCCCTAAAGCCTTCTGCCTCGTCCGTGGGGCACACAGTGCCCGAGAGTGTGTGTCCTGCTAAGCCCTGTACGTACCACATGTTTTCTGTATGGCCGCACCTATGGTCAAGGTTAATTTATAAGGTATTCACAGTAAGAGATGGACGGTCACTCATGTTCTACCTGAGCACTTACAGCAGCTGATCGCAATAAGTTATGCGAATACGGTCTCTCCGCACGGCTCACTGTCCCTCCCTCACCTGTCTCCAGGTGAGGTTGTGAGATGGGGAGGTGCTCAAGTAGGGGTGTGGAGGAGGCGCGGGTGCAGGCATGGGACACGGCATTAGGCTGCTACCGACCTTCCTGATCAGGAGGGGGTTGGCCTGCTGGGGGACCACTGTTGACCGCAGATAACCGAAAGGCCCGGAAGCAAAATCGTGGAGGGGGTACTACTGTGTGTGTTAAGCGTGTGGTAGGGGCACACCAGTGAGGTTCCCAGAGCAAGTCAGCCTGAGTGACTTCCCTCATTAATGATGCATGTAAGGGGACGCACCCAGTTTCTGGGATAGCGAGGCCAGTGCTGGGAAGAGGACTGTCCTTTTACTTTTCACCCAGCTCACAGAGGTGATGGACTGACCATGTGGAAACTAACTGCTGGTGGAAGACTGAGGATAGGGATGTTGGTCCGGCTCCACAGCGGTGTGTGAGCAGCCGTAGCCTTCCGCAGTGCCGCTCGCCGGGTGTTCACTGAGTCTGCACAACAGCCCCGCTCTGGGTGCTGCATGCTGGGAGCTGGGAACTGTCCTAGCCAACAGGAAGCCATCAGCTTGGGGGGGGGGGGCGCTGTCTAGCACACATCTTCTTGAAGTAGCTTGAGTCTGGGTCATCTTTGCAGTGAGGTCTTCCCCACGAGCTGAGTAAGATCCGCAGCCTCTGACAATCCCCGTTCCCTCCCCTGTTTGAATGTTTCTCCTAACATGCTCCATTCTGCCCCTTTTAAAATCTTGTGGATTTCTCGAAGGCAAGGATTTTTGTCTGTTCATTGTTGAATCCTGCAGTAGTGCCCGGGTTTAGCTTTATTCCAGCCATTGATTTCCTTACTGTTCCATCCGTAATGGAAAGGGAGGTATTGATGCTTCCAGCCACTGCTGCATGGCGGTCTGCCCCTTTGTCTTCATATGTTTCGGGGCTCTGTTAGGTACATAGATGTTTATATTGTCGTGTTTTCTTGATATAACCTTTTTTGGCTTAAAATCTACTTTGTCTAACGATCATCTCGTCCCCACCCTAGCTCTCCTGGTTGCTGTTTGTTGCATAGGCTGTCTCTTTCCATCCTTTTACTTAACAGGCTTTTGTGTCTTTGTATCTTAAGTGGGTCTCTTGTTGACCACATATAGTGGATCCTGTTTTATTTTGTTGTTTAATCCCTTCTGCCAATTTCTGCCTTTTAATTGGAGAGTTTAATTCATTTACATTTAAAGTAATTACTGGCGAAGAAGGACTGATTTCTGCCATTTAACTATTTGTTTTCCGTATGTCATCCTTGTTTCTGTTTTTCAGTCACCCTGTTTGGATTATTTCATCAATATTTTGTGTACCATTTTCGATTCTCTTTGTTTTTCCTTTTCGTACATTATTAAAGTCATTTTCTTAATGATTCCCTTGAGGTTACAATTAATGTCTTACAGTAATGGTCACTAGCGAAGGACACTATCTTCAGTTTCAACAGTGTGGAACCAGTGTTCCGTACGTCTGCGTCTCCACTTTCACATTTTTACAGACACAGATTTCTCATCCTGTTTGGTGCACCTGCCTTTTATATCCCATAGGAAGAAAGGAGCTACTGACTGAAAGCACGGTAGCACAGGCGTCCGTGTTCACTCACGGAGCAGCGTTCATCGGCGTTCTTTATTTCTTCGTATGGCTTCTGGTCACTGGCCTGCAGCCTCCCTTCATTCTTCGGTAGGTCAGGTCTCCTAGAAATGAATGCTCTTAACTTTTGTTTATCCAAGAATGACTTAATTTCTTCTTCGTTCTTGAAGGTCTTCATGTTTTGTTTCACTTGACCATTGATTTTCCTTTGGCCCTTGGAATGTGGCATTCCACTGCCTTCTGGCCTCCGTGACTTCCTGTGAGAAGTCGGCAATCAGTCTTACGGAGGCACTATCCTAAGGGGCAAGGGGCTTTTCTCTTGCTTCTTTCTCTTTGTTTTGCTTTTAAGATTTTTATATATTTATTTGAGAGAAAATGTGCACATGAGCCTGGGGATGAGCAGGTGGAGAGAGACAAGCAGACTCTGCTGAGCAGGGAGCCCGACGCCGAGCTCAACACAAGCTCAGTCCCATGACCCTGAGACCACGACCAGAGTTGACATCAAAGTTGGCCGCTTAATGGCCTGAACCCCAAGGTGCCCCTCTGTGTTTGGCTTTTGACAGTATGACTGTGCTATGTTGTAGTGTGGATCTCCTTTAGTTCATTCTGTTTAGAGATTATTGAGTTTGGGGGATGGGTGGATTTATGTCTGTTATCAAATTTGGGAAGTTTGGGGCTGTTTTTGTTTTTGTTTTTGTTTGGTTTTGTTTGTTTGTTTGTTTGTTTTTTCAGATTTTTTTCTGTTCTTTCTCTCTTGTCATTCTGGGACTTTGCTGATGCATCTGTTGCTAAGGCATCTATGGGATGTCCTGCAGGTCCCTCGGGTTCTGTTCAGTTTCTTGATGGTTCTTTCTTGTTGCTCATTGGATTGCACAATTTCTGTTGTTTATCCTCTGGTTCCTTGGCCCTTTCTTCTTCCTGCTGAACTCTGCCAGTGAGTCCCTTTGGTGAATTTTTTAAATAGTCTTTATTTTGGGAGGCAGTTATGTGTTCAGAGCAAAAGTGAGCAGAAGGTACAGAGATTTCCCATATACCCTCTACCTCCACAGACACATAGCCACCCCCATTACCAACGTCCCCCACCAGAGTCGACCATTGGTTACAATGGACAAACCTACCTTTACACGTCGTTATCACCTAGAATCCACAGAACACTTTGGGGTTCCCTGTCGCTGTTTTACATTTTATGGATTTGGACAAATTTATAATGACATGTATCCACCTTTATAGTGTCACACTCAGTGTCACTGCCTTAAAAACCCTTGGCGTGTGTCCTGTTCACCCCTTCCTCCCTCTAGCCCCTGACAACCATTGGTCTTTTTTACTGCCTCTGTAGTTTTGCCTTTCCAGAATGTCATATGATTGGAGTCCTACGATACGTAACCTTTTTAAACTCACTTCCTTCACTTAGTGATAGGCATTTACATTTCTTCCGCATCTTTCCGTGGCTTGATAGCTCATATCTTTTTAGTGTTAAATAATATCCTGCAGTCTGGGTGTGCCGTGGTGTATTTAGCTGTGTGCCTACTGATGGACACCTTGGTTGCTTCTCATTTCTGGCAGTTAAGAATAGAGCGGTAAACAGCCAGCTGCAGGTTTTGGTGTGAACTTAAGTGTTTAACTACTTTGGGTAAATACCAAGGAGCATGGGTGCTGCATTATGTGGTTAGAGTACATTTTGTTTTGTCAGAAACCACCACCGTGTCTTCCAGAGTCGTCGTACCATTTTGCATTCCTGTCAGCAATGAACGGGTGTGTTCCTCTTGCTCCACATTCTCTCCAACATTTATTCTGGTCGATGTTCTGGATTTCGGTTATTTCAGTAGGGGTGTATAGTGTAATAGGGGTATGGAGTGGCACCTAGTAAAATTTTCATATTATCAATTGTACTTTATTGCTCCAGAATTTCTGTTTGGTTCTTTTTTCTAATTTATGTCTCTGTTGACTTTTTCTCTTTGTTCCTTAATTATCCTGATTTCCAGTTGGTTGTCCAGATAGTTCATTGAACATATTTAAGCCTGTTGATTCAGTGTCTTCGATTAGTAATCCCAGTGTCTGGGCTTCCACAGGAGACGTTCCTGTCAAATCTCTTATTCCTCTCTCTCTCTCTTTTTTTTAAAGATTTTATTTTTAAGTAATCTCCACACCAAATGTGGGGCTCCCAACTCACAACCCTGAGGTTCAAGAGTTCCATGCTCTACCGACTGAGTCAGCCAGGCGCCCCCTACTTATTATTATTTTTCTAAAGGTTTTATCTATTTATTTGAGAGAGAGCGCGCATGCACACATGTGAGGGGTGGGGCAGAGGGAGAAACAGACTCCCCCACGCGCAGGGAGCCTGATGCGGGACTCGATCCTAGGACCCTGAGATCATGACCTGAGCTGAAGGTGGATGCTTAACCCACTTAGCCACCAAGGTGCCCCTTTACTTATGTTTTTATTATTGATTTATAGCTTAACTTTGTGATTAGAGAGTATGGTCTTTTAAAAAAATTGCTTAAGTGTATTCCACACAACTTTGTGTGTTGAAATATTTCTATCTTAACAAAGTGTTGCATGAATAGTATAATGAACGACGCTTACATTCACCTGTTGACATTTTGCAACATTCGTCGGTTTGGCTGCACCTCCCGGTCCCCCTCTCTCCCTTCCTCTGTCCCCATCACTGGAGAGTTTCTTGCGGATATGAGCAAATATATTATTTTTGTTACTTAAATTCTTTGAAATTTTTTGATACGTATTTTTGTTCTAATATATGGTCCGTTATTCTAAGTGTCTCATGTGTGCTTAAAAATATGTATCTTATGTTATTGGTGAAGTGTTATGTATGTAAGTGTCTATTTGTATGTGTGTTGAGTTCAATTGAGCTGTTTAAATCATTGTTTCCTTATTGATTTTTTTTTTCTGTTAAAATCCCACCAAATGTGGATTTTTCTATTTCTCCTGTAGTCTGTCAGTTTTTGCTTTATACATTTTAAGGCCGTTGTTAAGTGGCATATAAATTTTAAAATTCTACATCTTCCCTGGTAAATTGGATGTTTTATCCATATGACATAACTCTCTAGATCTCTCCAGGCCTTTTATCTTAGAATCAGTTTTTGCCTAATAATATGATGTTACTAGACTTACACCAGCCTTTTCAAAAATATTTTTTAAGCTTTTTCCTTAAAGTAGAGCTTGCCTGGCCAATAGTTTTGTAATCTTTACTTCAGCCTTTATATATTTGTCTCTTAATTGGAGCATCAAATTCTTTTACATTCGGTTTATTTATTTATGGTTGGGTGTATGTTTTAACTTTAGATTTCATTTTGTCTTACATACTTAATGTTTATTCTTCTCTCCTTTCTTGTCACCTTTGAGATTCATTACTTTTTTCTCACTTTCCTTCTTTTGTCAGCTGGTTTTAAAGTTTCTGTCTGTTTAGGAGTCATTTTCGAAATTACAACACGCATACTTCAGCCAAAGTGAATTTATTGGAGGTAAATATCATGGACAAAGAAGGGAGCCAACCTCAGCGTGGCTGGGAGTTTCCCAAAGAAATTTTAAAAATACTTTTACAATATAAAAGTTATCTGTCAGGCAAGTTTGAATAGTACAGATGTAGAAACTCTTGGTTACCTTTTTTTTTTTTTTCTAAAGATTTTTATTTATTTATTTGAGAGACAGTGAGAGAGAACATGAGAGGGGAGAAAGTCAGATGGAGAAGCAGACTCTCCGTGGAGCAGGGACCCTGATGTGGGACTTGATCCCAGAACTCCGGGATCATGACCTGAGCCGAAGGCAATTGCTTAACCAACTGAGCCACTCAGGCACCCCTGGTTGCCTTTCTTACCATGTCCCTTTGTATGTGTCCTTTCAGGATCTTTTCATTTGAGTTTGTGCATTGCTGCTTTTTTTTTTTTTTTAAACGATGTATTTATTTATTTGAGGGAGAGAGAGAGAGAGAAGGAGCTGGCGGTGGTGGGAAGGGCAGAGAGAGAGAGAATCCCAGGTACACTCCCTGCGAGGAGCTAGGCACAGGGCTCAGTCCCAGGACCTGGAGATCATGACCTGAGCCGAAACCAAGAGTCGGATGTTTAACTGACTAAGCCACCCAGGTGGCCCGTGGGTTGCTGCTTTAAAAAAACATACTCATTTGCTGCAGCCTGTCACTGTTACCTCTTAATAGAAACATCTTTCCACATCCCATATGCGCAGTACGTGCAGAAAGATGGACATCGTGACTTTGAAGAGTTGTGTATTGTCACAGTGAATGGGGGCATTATAGTTTTCTAGTTTTCTTAAGCATTTTCCTTTCAATGAGAAATGTACACAGACACCAGTTTTTTCACTATGAAAGTAGTGCTGCTGTGAGCGTCATTGTATGTAAGCCTTGGGCGCCCGTTCTGTAGAGCAGATTAAGGGCCATCGGCGGCTCCGAAGGAGTAGCTCTTTAAGTTTTCCACCAGGAGAAGGCAGGCAGTGAGCTGTCTAGAGCAGTCAGTATCGGGACGCAGAAGTTAGACCGGGGCTGGAGTGGGAGAAAATGGGAAACAGTGCATACAGTTTTCCTTTTATAAAATGAAAATTCCTGGAGATCTGCACAGTCATGTGAATACAGTTAACATTACTCACCTGTACGCTTAGAAGTGGTTAAGAAGGTAAATTTTATATTATGTGCTTTTTTTCTACCACAATTTTTAAAAATTAAAAAAAAAAAACTACATTGGTAGAATCACGAAGAGTTTCACATGGCAGGAGAGCGGGCCGAGTGGGGTTGCTGTACAAGCTGTTTTGGGCAGCTAGACTCCATTCTTCAGGCAGCGGTGGCCTTTGGATGGTTTCAAACAAGGGGAAAATTTGAGCACATTTGTATTCTAGAATATTCTCTCAGGCACAAAGTGGAGGATCTCCTGGGGCAACGTGAGAGAGGGTGCAGGGGAGAAGAGAGCGCAGGAGATCAAGTGGGCGTGACCTGGTAGTGAATGGCCGACATCGTGAGCCGGGGACTAAAGTCAGGAGATGTTCAGGAGGTAGAACGGAAAGGGCCCTTTGGAAGGTGGACAGAAGCAGGAGAGTCAGGGCTGACCTATAGTGCAGGTGTCCCTGTGGAGAGCCGTGCCAAGAACTAAGGCAAGAAGTCACGTAGGAGGAAAAGGTTCGAGTGTAAAACACCAGGTGAGCTCAGTGTTGGAGCGGTTTTGTTTGAGGTGAGCCAAGAACCCTTATTCAGGAGGCTTCTGGGTGTGTGGGCGTAAAGTCCAGTGAAAGCGACAGATTTAGAAAGCGCTCAAGGTATAAATTGTAAGAAAAAACATAGCCCAGGTGCCCCGTGTTTACTAACACACGTGAAAGCCTCTGGGACCTGGAATGTTAGGAAGCTGTCAGGGAGAAGACTGAGGACGGAGCTCGAGAAAGCGTCCGCCCCCATTGGGCACTTGGGGGAGCAGGGGGCGCGGGGTTGTGGGGCTGGCAGCGGGGCAGGGGTGAGGGACACGGACTGCCGGTATGGCAGGCAGGACCCCATGAGACAGAGATGAGGAATCATCCCTGTGGGATTCAGAAGTCCGGTTACGCGTGGGGCAGTCGGGTTTCAGAGAGACGCAGAAGGACTGGGAGGAGAGAGAGGAAGGAGCCTGGGACACGGCCCAACCCTGCGTTAGGCGGAGGGGACAGGGACGTCCGCTGCCCGTCGTGGAGATGGGCTCCTTTGACTTGTGCCTGCTTTAGGCTACACAGATACTTCTTTTGTTCGGTGTCACCTGTCCTTTCGCGGGGTGAACCCCAGAGTCCCACCTGGGAGCCTCCCTTCCTTCCTCCCTGTTCTTCCTCCCTCTGGCGTGGGGCGGGGGTGCTGGCTGTTCTGTCTGCCTCCCGTCCAGCCCCAGCCTGGGGAGCCCTCAGCTAGCCTCTTCTCGCTCCTAGGCGCGCTACGAGAGCCAGCGGCTGCAGCTGGAGTCTGAGCTGGCCGTGCGGCTGGAGCAGCAGGTGACCGAGCGGCTGGCGCAAGCCCAGGAGAGCAGCCTCCGGCAGGCCGCCTCCCTGCGGGAGCAACACAGGTGCTGGGCCCTCCTGGGTGCTCCCCTGCCTGGACAGGGGCAATGCTGGGCCTCCCCCTGCCTCTCCCAGGCCCACTTCCTGCTTCCCCTCTCCCCGACCAGCGTTTTCTGGAAACGCTTCTTCAGTGAGCCACTGTCCCACACACCCTCACCTCAGGGTCTGCTTCTGGGGACCCTGTCCTCAGACGCCTGCTCCGTCCCTCCTTCCTGAGCCCCCCAGGCCTCGGCCAGCCTGGCCGGTGCTCTCGCCGTCACAGGCACAGCTTCTGGCCCTTTCCCCTTTGATGACCTTGGTCTCCAGGCTCAGCCCTCAGTCCTCCCCATCGCCCTCCCAGGAAGCAGCTGCGGGACCTGAGCGCACAGCACCAGCAGGAACTGTCCTCTCAGCTGGCCCAGTTCAAGGGGGAGGCGGCGGAGCGGGAGGAGCGGCAGCGGCAGGTGCTGCAGGACTACGAGCTCAGGTCCGGTCCCTGCAGCCACCCTTTCCCGAGCGCAGAGCCCAAACCGGGCAGGGCGGAGGCCTGCCCTCTCCGTGGGCCTGTCCGCGTCTACAGCAGCCCCGGCACCTCTCCGAGTCTCGGTGCCCGCTCCCTCTGAGGCTACCCATCCCCTCTGCCGTCTCTCCCCCAGGCTGGCCCGGGAGCAGGCCCGGGTGCGTGACCTGCAGAGCGGCCGCCAGCAGCTGGAGGAGCAGCGGGCCGAGCTGGTGGAGAGGCTCCAGGCCATGCTGCAGGCCCACTGGGAGGAGGCAAACCAGCTGCTCAGTGCCCCCACGCTGCCTGCAAACCCCCCGGTAGGCATCACCACTCGGACTTGGCTGATCCTGAGGTTGGTCCTAGCACCGCATTGCTGGGGAACCCCCGTGTGCTTCCTTGAAGAAGAAGGGAGTCTTTTCGCCGTGGTCGCCACTCTCCCAGAGTGGCCCCGACTCGGGGGACCCAGCTCTCCTCCCCTAGCCCCAGACGAGTCTCACCCTGAGAGCCCCAGAGGAGCCTCTCCCTGTTCTGGTGGCATCTCCCACTTCCTGGCCATAATTCGTCAGTTTTTATTTTAAGCTAAAATCTCATTCGGAAGAGATAACACACACATGAAGAAAGGGAAATCAAATAGTTCGTAAAGGCGTGCAGGGGGACGTGCTCTCCATCCTCCCCTGCCCACGGGCTCTGGCGCTCTGCCCGGAAGCGGCCCCCGCGGCTTGTGCCTCGTGCTCGCCTGGCCCCCGTGGTGGCCTCCCGTGCGTGGCGGCGGGACTTCTCACTTGACCAAGTGTGCATTCGTGGCATCAAAGTCGGCCTCTCCAGTCTGCTTCCATGCACAGAGCTGATGTAATTATCATTCGCACACGTCTCCGTGCCTGCCTGTCTTACCTGTACAGCTTCTGGAGCAGGAACTGAGAGGTTGAAAATAAGCATCAGAAAAAGGGATGGGAGGTGGTGGTCGTTACCAGATCCCTTCCTAGGGGCTTTCTGCTCACACATCATCTTTAGCGTAGAATCCAGGTGCCTGTGCCCAGTCTCGGGTCTGCGTGCACAGGGTGTGAGCTGCCTTCTTTCCTCTGTGCCCAGGTCCCCACCACCAGCCCCTCCAGCCCTGGGCCTCAGGAGCCGGAGAAGGGGGAGCGGAGGCTGTGGCCTCTGCCTCCTGTGGCCGTGGCCCTGAAGCCTGCGCTGCAGCAGAGCCGGGAAGCCGGGGAGGAGGCGCTCGGAGGGCCGCCGCCTGTCCTCTGCGGCTCCTCCACAGACTTCGGCCTCCTGCTGGGCCCCTCCTTCCAGAGCCAGCACTCTTTCCAGCCCCTGGAGCCAAAACTCACCTCATCCTCGGGTAAGTGGGGACCCGCGTCCCTCACGGGCGCCCTCTCACCTCTCTGTGTGCAGCTCCGTCAGTTTCCCAGCCCCCAGCCGTCTCCGAGACCAGGAGGTGCTTGGAGCAGGGAGAGTTCGTGGCAGTCTGACACCGCTGGGCTTGATGGGAAACAGACCTGGGACCCGGGTGCTCTCCAGAGCCGATTTGGGGCCACGTGAGCCCTTGACGCTGCCTCTCCCTGCGCAGCTCCTTCCTTGGTGGACCATGCTCTCTGCCAGGTTCTTGCTCTTCTCTCCGCCGTTTGATCGGCTGTGACACTGGTCGCAGCCCGTACTCCAGACATTGGTGTCTCTGTGTCTTGGGTCCAGCTCAAGGAGAGGCGCCCCGATGGGTCGGTCACTGTTCCTTGGGTGCGGTGGCGTTTCCTGGCTCGCCGGCGTCCACTTGGGTGGACGGCAGCACTCTGGGGTGCAGGCCTGACAGCCTGGGTCCAGTGAAGAATGAGAGACGGGTGATATCATGACTTTAAATGTAGAATAAGTAGTCATAGTTAAAAAGAATGAGGGCGTGTTCCCCTCCACGCCAGAGCGTGTCCCTTAATTTCAAGCCATTCTGAGCATCGGCTTCTGGTCTTCAGGGAGCTTGTGGTAAGGTTTCTTTGCTCAGAGTCCCAGTGGCACAGCCTTCCCCTGCCTGCCACAATTCTCAGAACCCAGCTGGGCCTCTCTCCAGCGGCTGCAAACTTTGGCCCTGCCCTTCTCCCAGCTGAGATGCCCTCTGTATCTAATAGGCCTTTTTCTCTGGGCATTTGGGGTTCTTTTGTAGCTGACTCCCTTCCCCGACAACACACACGTGGCTGTTTCCCTTTCCAGCTGGGACCTTCCACCCTGACCACAGGCCGGAGCGGCCGTTCCCTGAGGAAGATCCTGGGTCTGATGGCGACAGCTTCCTCAAGCAGGGGCTGCCGCCCCCCTCCCAGCTCGAGGGCCTCAAGCATTTTTTGCAGCAGGTGAGAGAGGGCCCCTGCCCGTCCCTCCTCACCTCCTTCTCCCCTTCTCCGTTTTCTTCTCCTGGGGCTGTCCCCCTTTCAGGACTGGTACTTGTTTCAGTCTCTCTGATTCCTGCCTCATAACCCCCTTCTGGAACTTTCCCTGGGTCTGCCTCCCAGACCCAGGTGTGTTTCTTTATTGGTCCTCAGGGAACCTTACTGTGTTGTCCCCACAGCTGCTGGACACGGTCCCCCAGAACAGTGAGGCCCCCTCTGTGGATCTGTTACCCCCGAAGTCTGGTGAGGGCCGACTCTGAAGAAGGCTGGGGCTGGAGTTGGGGAAGGTGGGATCTGACTGCGGACCTTTGGGAGCTGGCCAAGGTCATAGAGCCTTGTGAGGACTGGGTGGCGGGGGGGAGGGGGCATCTCCTTGTCCCTTGCCCCACTGCTTGATTGTCGCATCTCGTCCTTCTTGCTAGGTCCGCTGGCTGTCCCGTCCTGGGAGGATGCCCCGCGCGTGCCCCACCTCCCACCCCCCGTTCATAAAACCAAAGTGCCCCTGGCCATGGCGTCCAGTCTTTTTCGGGCACACGAGCTTCCCTCAAGCCAGTCCCAGAGCAGCGGTCCCAGCGGCAGCTCCCCGGACACCGGTACGCGGGCCGTGGCTTCCTGGGACATAGACAGGGGAGGTCTCGGTGCGGAGCCAGTACCTGGAACTGAAGGCCCTTCTGGGTTCCCGCTGCGCCTCTCAGGTGGAGACGGGCTGGCTCCCGCGGGGCAGCTCATGGATGTGTCTCAGCTCTTGCGACTGTACCAGGCTCGGGGCTGGGGGGCGCTGCCGG
Organism: Mustela lutreola; assembly: GCF_030435805.1. NCBI lineage: Eukaryota > Metazoa > Chordata > Mammalia > Carnivora > Mustelidae > Mustela > Mustela lutreola. Next base: position 58,578,671 of record NC_081304.1, on the reverse strand, counting down.
CAGAGGACCTGCTGCTCTACCTGAAGAGGCAGGAACACGGCAGGTACCAGCCAGGAGGGCAGTGGCAGGGGGGTGTGGCCCATGGGCAGCCCGGCTCAGACGGACCAGCGGGCCGGGTGTGGGCCACGGAGCCACGGAGAAGCATCCCTTGTTCCTTCCCGGGGAAGGAAGTGAGGAGCGGTGGGCCCACGGTCTTCTCTCTTCCTCTGTCCCTCGGGGCTCCCACCTCTCTCTGGTCTCTTCCTTTCCAGTGTCCGTTTCCTCACCTGTGACTGCCACCTCTGTGTCTTCATGTCCTCCTGCCTTAGCTTTCCGCTCTTTACCCCACAGCTGAGAGCTCAGAATCTAGGACTGTGACCTCCCAGTGCACCTCCATAGCGAGTCTGCCGGGTGTCCTCCCGTGGGACCCCCAGGTCCGTCTTGTTTGTTCTTCTTCCCGAGACAGATTGGGGAGTGGGGCGGGGGCGGCTCCCCATCCTCATCCCTCCGTCTGTGTGGCAGGACCGACAGCCCAGGGGATAATGTCCCCAGAAGAAACACAGACTCCCGTTTGGGTGAGATCCCCCGGAAAGAGGTGAGGGGTAGTGGGGCAGGGATGGGGGCGTGGAGGGGCTCTCGCTGACTGGTCCCTGGCTGGATCCATTCTATGTTGCCCAACCTCTACTTCCTGCCCATCTTCCATAGCATGGTCTCTCCCCTCTGCTGAGTGACCGTGGGCCCTTGTGCTCGGAGCCTTTCCGCAGTGGCGGGGAGGCTGACTCTGCCTCCTTTTCTCCTCACCCCGGATCCCCTCCAGGTGCTCCCTCGCCGCCTTGCTCCAGCCCCTAAGACCGAAAAACCTCCAGTTCGCAGGAAAGGTGGCCACCCTGCCCCCAGCAGCGCAAGGAGTCGGGGGGGCATCTGGAGATGAGCCCCCTGCCCTCTCTACTCTTATTTTAATAAATGCTCGAGAGTCTGCATTCAAGTCTCTTGACTGCTAGGCATCTGCAGAAACGGAGATTTTATAGGAAACTACTTTGTAAAAAAACCTCATTCTGCTTGAGTATGTTTTTTGTATGTTGTACGTTCCTGTTTTCTATTCTGTGGGAAAAGACATGAAGACTTTGAAGAAAGATGGCCTCTGGCTGGGTCTGAGAAGTTCCTGTGAGCTAATGCTCAGTGTTTCGAGAGTAGGACGTGCAGAGCGATTTTAGCTGCAATTGGCGGTGGAATTATGGAAGATTCTAATTTTCTTCTTTATATGTTTCTGTATTTCCGTATTTTCTAAAACAAGCGTGTATTACTTAATCAGAAAAAACAAACTTGTAATAAAAGTAAATTATTGTATAAAGAGTTTGAGTAAAAATTTGATTGTCAGGGGAGAGTATTTGTTCCTTTTTTACTTTTTTTGGAAGATTTTATTTATTATGAAAGAGTAAGAGAGGGAGAGAGCAAAGCCAGGGGGAAGGACAAAGAGAAAAGCAGATTCCCCACTGAGCAGGGAGTCGATGCGGGGCTTAATGAGGGGCTCAATCCCAGGACCCCAAGATTATGACCTGAGCTGAAGGCAGAGGCTTAACAACCAAGCCACTCAGGCGCCCCAAGATTCTTGGTCCGTAAGGGTTAGTAAAGCTTGAGGATTGCATCCGTAGGGCACTAACTGACCCGACCTGCAGACACGCTACAGCGGTAAGACATGGGGTAAAGACTAGACTGCTGGCCAGGCGAAAAGAAAAAAGCCACCATTACAAACCTGGCGTCGTCCTACTCACCAGAGTGAGTGCGGTGGTGGTGGTGCCCAAGTGCAAAGCTGCGGAAGGCCCCCAGCGTCCCCGCATGAACAGGGACAGCCGGGAGTCCGCAGGATGACACCCCGGGACCCGTGGCCCCTGCAGCTCCCAGCTCAGCGCGGGCGGTGAGGACGCCAGGTACGGCTCTGAAGGGCCCTGCCACCCCGGGGTGTCTTCTGTGACTGGGGGATGCGTCACTCTGCCCCCCCAGTTACTCGGTTAGTGCCAGCATAGACGTGATGGCATACACCTCAGTGTTTCATATCTGCATGGGTCTTGGTGGGCCTCCGCGGAGAAACTTCAAGAGGAGATGAAGGCCCGGGACCAGCTCTGGCCAGGACAGCCCGGCCTCGGTGTCCATGCTCAGGGCTGCGCTCTCAGCCGGAGAGACGCTCCCCAAGCCCCGTCTGTCCCTCTACCCACCTAGGACAATGTTAACCTTGCTCTTTTTTACTTCAAGTGCCTAAAACTGGTCTGAACAAACTGGTTGGCAGCATGTGGTCACCATTGCTAGGACACCGTCTTATGCCATTTTTAAAAGCTGGGGACATGAACACCAAGTCTTACCTTGTCTCCTGGTTTCCAACCTGCCACCATCCGTCACCATGCCCTACATTTTTCCGGACATGAAGGACGGTCTGGAGAACATTGCCCAACTCTACAGAACAAAATCAGAAAGGGGCACAGTGCTGACTGGACCACGTGTGGGACTTGTGTACTTATGTGTAACATGCATGTCGTGTATGCAAAAATCCTGTCTCTTCACTGGAGACCAGCAAGGAAGGGCTGGGGAGGGGAGAAAAGCCACAGACAAGCAGCCCCCCAACTTTTTCCTTCCATAATCATCTTGGGAATATTCCAAGGGGGGGACAGAATGAAAGAATTTGCAAGTTCTAGAAACATCCACACGCGAAGGAGGTGGGTGCAGGCTTTCAAGTCTTCACTTAGTGTGGACAGGATGCGACGTGGGACTTTGTCCCTGAACCCTCCCACAGCCCCTTGGGAGTGGGCACAGGAGGTCTGGCGGTGGAATATATTGGGGTGATGAGGCCACTTCACAGCTAAGAAACCCAGTGGTGCATTGGTCCCCGGGGCCAAGTGAGTTTCCCTGGTAACAGTCCAGAGCGGCAGGGGGCCCTGGTCCACGAGGTCACCTGGGACCTCCAGCTCTTCCGATCCGCTGCTCCCTGCAGATCAGTGTCATTATCTGTGCAGTTGAAGCAAGCTTGGGACGCCCGTGAGACGCCTGGCTGGCAAGAGGGGGAAGAGCCCGAGGCCGGTGTTTCGAGACCCATACTTGGAAATGCCACACATCAGCACTGTTTACCATTCGTCGCCAGGACCTGAGTCACAGGAGACTCGGAAGGTGGCCGTGTGGCCCTCACCTCTGTTAGGATGCCGGAACCCGGGTTGCATACATCAGGAACAGGGGCCGAGATAGCGGGAGCAAGGGCTCGGCCCTGCGCGTGCAGACTGTGAAACTAGCCATGGCGCCAGCAGCGTCGACGGTCACGTGCCTCCGGGGTCACGGAGGCAGCTGGGGGGCGGGGGGCGGCGGTGCGCAGCCGGACGTCCACGCACAGTCCGCTGCGGGAGGACCCAGGAGATAACCAGCGGGCCCCTCTGGGGAACGTTTTGGGGTCACCTAGTAAAGGGGGGATGCCCACGCTCCAGGAAGCGCGAATCCACCCGTACAGACCAGCTCTAGAAACACACGTCCCGGGGCGCCACGAGCTCTAGAAACACTCGTCCTGGGGCACCAGTGCCGGAAGGTCGTGGCCGAAGCCCGCCAGCGCCCGGGGTCCCATAACGGACGCGGCCCCCCGGCACCAGTGCGTGAGCTCGTTACACCCATCGGACGGGTCTCACACACAGGATGTCCAGTGGAAAAGGCGGAAGAAGACACACTGCGCTCTTCGTGCCAAGTTTGAAAACGAGCAGCCCGATCCCGCGTGGGCGGCTGTGGGAGCCCAAGGCGGTGAGAAGGGCCGGATGGGGCGGCGGGTCTCCGCGCTGGAGGCAGTGGGGGCGGGACTGACCCGGTGGCCGAGGGCACGGAGGGGGGTGGTCCGAGCAGGGCATCTGTGGGAGGGGGAGTGGGGAGCTGACATTTTCATTTTTTTTTCAAGAGAATATTAAATCATTTATTGATTACACATGATAATGGATGATACACAAGCTTTAATCCCATCTACAGGTTTATCTGATACCATAATTCAATTTAGATATATTGCATAGGATGTGCCAGCAATCATATTAATAACCAAATACACTCCAGGACTTTGCTTGGGTAATCTTTTAATGGTGAACTCCAGGGCACAACGCATTAACTGTCAGTTCAACTACACCAAGATTTGCGGAGGCAATGAGTTCTGTGCCCAACAGGTTGCAAATTTCAAATGGAACCTGGCATCGCCCTCAAGGAAATCTAACTCCACACTGTTGGGGTAGTGTACCAAGATGGCTTCTGAGTAGACTAACTTTACGCAGCACATTTAAAAAAAAAGACACATTTATTCAGCGTCATGATCAGACTATTACATTTAGCAATCGACAGCATGGGTGCAAAAAAAAAAAAAAAAAAAAATCTACATTAAAACCCTTTGTTGGAATGCTTTACACCTTCCACAGAACAGAAACTAAAATAACCTGTTACATAATTAGTCACAAATACAGCCCTCAAGTTTTTTTGCCCATACACATGAGCATTGTTTAAAACATGTCTTCTTTGTAGCCACTAGGCCCTGCCACCACTGTGCTTGGCTGAGTTAACAAATCTCTTATAACCTGTAGCTTCTCTGTCACGTCTCTGGCTCTCCTCTCCTGCTAAGCTTTGTTCCTGGTAGTAATTAAAACCTTCTGCCACTACCGTAGCTCCTGCTGCTGCTGGAACCACCATAGCCATGTTGGTGAATTATCGGCCTCCACCACCATAAGGGTCAGAGTTTCTGCCTCCAAAATTGCCTCCTTTCATGGTTCCAGAATTTGAGGATTGATTGTTGTAATTGCCAAAATCATTATAGCTTCCGCCACCTCCAAAGTTGCTTCCATTATTACCAAATCCGTTCTAGCTGTCCCCACCACCATATCCACCATATCCACCACCACCTGATGGCCACCAAAGCCACCTCGACCACTGAAGTTTCCCCGCGACCAAAGTTGTCATTCCCACCAAAACCACCTCCACAACCACCACCAAAGTTTCTAGAACCACTTCGACCTCTTTGGCCAGATGAAGCACGAGCCACCTCCTGCTTAGAGAGCACTTTCCTGACTTCATAGCCGTGGCCATGCACAGGATGGGATTTCTGAATGACAGTCTTGTCGACAGAGTCATGGTCATCCAATGTTACAAAACCAAAACCTCTCTTTTTACCATTACCTTGGTCAGTCATGATCTCAGTCACTTTGATTTCCCAGACTGTTCGAAATAATCTCTTAGATGACATTCGTCAGTGACTTCTTTAATGCCACCCACAAAAATCTTTCTCACAGCTAAGTGGGCACCAGGTCTTTGAGAATCTTCTCTCGACACAGCCCTGTTTGGTTCCACAATCTTCTGTCCACCCTGTGTGGATGCATTCATGGCTGCTTCCACCTCCTCCGCAGGGACATATGTCACAAGCCCAGAGCCTCTGGAGCACTTGGTGTTTGGATCTCTCATAGCCACACAGTCCGTAAGTGCTCCCCAGTGCTCAGAACGGCTCCTCACACCCTCATCGGTTGTTTCAAAGCTCAGACCTCCCGTGAAGAGCTTCTGCCGCTGTTCAGGCTCTTTGGGAGACTCTAATTTGGACATGACGGTGGTGGGAGGGGAGACTTGAAGGATGCTTGCTCGGCGCTGTCCATGGACAGAAAGCTGGCATTTTCATTCCTGGAGAAAGAACTGGAAAACGCGGAGAGGGAGGAAGCTGGAAGTCGGCGGTGTTGGATTAGAAGTGAATGTGCCCCCGTGGACCCCACTCTGCCACACGCTCGGATGCTCTGGAGGGAAGAGTCGATGTGACATGGTCCCCTGTGTGTTCGCCGGGCCCTGTTTAAGGGCTCAGATTGTCGGACTAGGACCCCTACTCCCCTATGACCTCGTCCTTACTGATTACATCTGGAGACCCTGTCTCCACCTAAGGTCACATTTGGAAGTCTGGGGCGGGTGTGAGGGTTTAAACATATCTTCTGGGGGGACACAGTTCAGAGGGTTAGTGGGGTTAACAATAGCCGGCTCTTGCCTTTTGAATGCCATTCTGCTCAAAAACGAAGGAGGGCTCCTGGGGAAATGGCCGATTCCAGGATTTCCCCAGGATCAAGGTAAGTCTGACGTGATCTATCTGGGGACAGCGTCAGCTCCCAAAGGCTAAGGGCCCAGGCTACCAGACTGCCCCCTGCCCCCGAAACCATTGCAAGTCCACAAGTGCCACAGGCTACCTGCAGCTGCTGTGATATAGAGCAGGTTGGAGGGTCCCACCGCCCCCCTTCCTCGGGCTGGATTAATCTGCTGGAGCAGCGCACAGACCTCAGAGAAACACGCAGGCTCACCATTTCATTAAAGGGTATCATAAGGGATGGATGCCAATGACCAGCGAAAAAATGTAGGGGATGTCCTGCCCCAGGGGACGGGGGTGTGTGTCACCCAGCTAGAAACTGCCCAGACCCCACACTGCTGGGATATTGATGGGGGCTTCATCACCCACGCCTGATGGATCACTAAGTCTATTTCCAGACCTTGTCGCTTCTCGAGAGACTAGGGGGCAGGAGGGGCGAGCTGCCATCTCCAAGCTCGCTGTCATGGCTCAGCCCCCAGCAGGAGCGAGCCCACCCAGAGCCAGCCCAGTAGAAGGAAAGCTACTCATGCCCCCCAGGAGATGACGAGGGTTTCAAGGGCGCTGTGTCAGCAACTGGGGGCAGAGACCAACCAAAGCAAAAAAAAAAAAAAAAAAAAACAACTGAAAAGAAAAAGCAGTTGTTCTTCTCCCCGCCGCCCCATTTTCTGAGCTCCTCTAAGAGACCTTTCATTCTGTAGTTTGAATTTTGTTTCTTGTTTTGTTTTGTTTTGTTTTGTTTTACCACGTATGTGAGGTTTCTTTTAAAATTCTAATATAGTACTATCTCCTGGTCAGGAACCAGTGAACAAGACGTCTCCTTGTATCTGCACTGACATGATTTAAAGCCTGGCTGCGGGTTCTGAGGCCAGGATTGCGCTGGTGGCCGGGGTCCCGCCGCATCAGGGCAGGAAGTCAGTGCTGCTAATGTTGATAATAATTTATGGCCCCTGCCTTCTGGGCGGACTGAGGAAGAACGAGCAACAGCCACAAAGTAAGTGTTTGCGCGCATTGTAACATTCAGGCTTTTTTTTTTTTTTTTTGCACTGGGAAGTCTTTGGTGAGGGGCAGGAGGTGAATATGGCACATGAATATTTATAGGTTGTATTAGTCAGGGCTCTCCAGAGAAATAGAACCCACAGGATGTATGTGACTATGTAAATAAATATGCACATGTATTGAGAGAGAGAGATTTATTTTAAGGAATCAGCTCGTGCAACTGGAAGGCTTAGCAGGTCCCAGATCTGCAGGGAAGGGTGGCAGACTGGGGACCAGAGCAAGATTGCTGTTTCAGAAGGCTGCCGGCCACGGCCAGAGCAGTGCATAGAGGAGGCCAGCCTTCCTGGTCAGGCCTCCCTCTGATGGGACGAGTTTACCTCCTGTGTGCAGAGCTGTCTGCTTTCCTCAAAGTCTACAGACTTAGGTGCCCGGGGGGCTCAGTTGGTGAAGTTTCTGCCTTCCGCTCAGATCATGATTGCAGTGCTCCGGGATAGAGACCCTGCTCAGTGGGAGAGCCTGCTTCTCCCTCTGCCTCTGTCCCCCACCCCCCATGCTCTGTCTCTCTCTCTCTCTCTCAAATAAATAAAACCTGGGGAAAAAAAAAATCTACAGACATCTAGAAGCCACAGCAATATCTAGAATAGTGTTTGACCAACTACCTCTGTGCTGTGGTCTAGCCATGTTGGTCCATGATGCGCATCACAGAGATTCTGGATCAAAAGATGTGGTCCTTTTCTTTTTGTTTATTTATTTGAGAGAGAGAGAGAGAGAGACTAGGGGGAGGGGCAGAGGGAGAAGGAAAATCTCCAGCAGACCCCCTCGAGCCTCCCCCGAGACTCTCTGAGCAGAGAGCCGGATGCAGGGCTCGATCCCAGGACCCTGAGATCACAACCTGAGCCCAAGCAGATGCTTAACCGACTGAGCCAGTCAGGCGCCCCATATCTGGGATTTCAGATTCTGGCCTCCCACCTTTCAGGTTGAGCCCGGTGTTGGGGTGAGGGTTCAGCGCACACTCTCCTCCTCTTTCTGCCCTGAGCCTTCCTGTCTTGGGAGAGAAGAGTCAAGCTGCACCCCGTTTGCCAGAATCCTCCCCGTTCCCCACAGGGCCCTGATTTTGGAAGCCGACTTTTTCCTTCTGTGTTTGGAGAGTGTACCCCTTTCTCTGAGGCCGTAAATGTGGAATAACTACTTAGAAGAGTGAAGGAGGAAAGGGTGAGCGTTTAACAGGAAAAGTGGAGAAAAGCTGGATAATATTTCAAAATGTTATCCTTCTTTGCAAGTGAAGGGGTCCCCGTTACATCACAGCGGCCTAACAGTTATTTTGAGCCAAAGACAGCTGAGAGTTAACAGAGGCAGGAAGAGGCTTTGCCTGAACCCTCCCTTATCTGACTAAAAGTAGAGCTTCTGGGAGTGAGATCGCCATAAATCCCCTCTTTGGGGATAAATAATCGCCATAAATCCCCTCTTTGTTCCTGAAAAGGAGGTCAAGCACGAAACTATGATAAACCCTTTTCTGGAGGAGCTTCGTGGCCTTGAAGAAGACGGCATTGAAGGCATCATCACAAACCACTCTGTCTCCTGTTTTATTCCCCAAAAAGCCCATTCATCTTTCCTAAAGAAATCCATTGTTCTTCCCATAGAAGCTTTTAGCTCCCCACTCCCTTTCTCCTGCTAGTATGTGTGTGTATGTAATTTAATATAAGTTAATATAAAATTTATATATATTTATATGTACTTATGTACATATAAATATATATTACATATATACATATATAAATATATATAAATTTTATATATGCCCCCGTCTTTGGTGATCGAGCCAAATTACTTTGTGAATTCCTGCATGCACACATGAATAAACTTTGTCTTTTGTCTTGCTAAGTTCAGTTTAATTTACAGGCCCCCAATACCGCACCTAAGAGGGTGGAGGAAAGGTAATTTTTCCCCCCTCAAAACAAGTAGTAATTTTAGAGTTTTAGGTAGAATTTAGGGACTCCAGCTTCCACAGAGGGATTCTAGTATCAGACAACCCACCACAGGGAAGTGGCTTCTATCAACCCCCTTAAAGATTTTCACAGTAGGAACATGCTTGCTTGAAGCTGTGGAGGAAGAGTTACAAAGGAGGCCTGAGGTTTCGGGGAGCCACCTCAGTGCAAGTCTCAATCCTAGAAAAAGGGGTCGCTAGTGGGAAACGTTTGCAGGCATACCTGTATTTCCAGGAACCAAAGACAATACAGTATTATGTCTGCTTTTCCCAGTTTTTTCCTATGCTTGTCTACTTTTGCTTTCTACATAATCGGTCTCACGCTTGTCCTTACTGTTTTGCAACTTTAACTTATTTATTACTTAAATATAAGTTCATACTGTGAATATGAGCATTTTTTTTCAGACCACGAAACATTTTCAGACATCCTGAATTCTGATGGCTGCAGAGTATTACATCACACAGATGTCCCATGACTGTGGGTCATCGATCCCTGGTGCTAGGACAGTAGGGTTTCCTCTGCAAGGCTTTGTAGTGATACAGTGTTGCTTTGAACATCTCTGTATAGAAATGTTTGTGCGAGGACCCCGCTTCTTTCTTCTTCTTTTTAAAAAATTATTTATTTCAGAAAGAGAGCATGAGTGAGCGGAAGAGTAGTGGGAGAGGGAGAAGCAGCTCCCCACTGAGCAGGGAGCCCAACACGGGACTCGATCCCAGGACCCTGGAATCATGACCTGAGCCAAAGACAGATGTCTAGACCAGGCCACAGCATTTCCATGTTCATCACCCAGAAAGCCTCCCGTGTCCCTCCCAGTCAATGCCTACCCACTCCCCAGCAATGGCCACTATGACCCGTCGCTGTTGAATATTCTCGCCTCTCTTTGAAGTTCATATAAATAAAATCATCAATACTCACTCTCTGGCCCCTGGGCTTTTTGTCCCAACACCGCGTCTGGGAGATTCATCGGTATTATCATACCTCTCAGTTACTCATTCTGTCTTCTCCCCCTGCACTGTAGTATTCTGATGTTGGGATATACCAAACCTACCCATTGTCCTTTAACATTGTTTCCAGTCTGGGGACCTGAATGGTGAATGTCATCGTACACTTTCTCAGTGGGCATGTGCACTTATGTCCACGGTGTATACACCCAGGGATGCAATTGCTGGCGGGTCTACTGAGCTGTAGCAGACGAGCATCAGGTGGTTTTTTCCAAAGCCACTGAACCAGCATCTACAGGTCCTAGTAATATGTGAGCGTCCCATCCACTCCCTGCCCTCATCAGCACTCTGTATCCTGGATCTTTTTCCTCTTAGCCATTCTGGTGGATGTTTAGTGAAATCTCACTGCGGCTTTCATTTGCATATGCATATTTTTATTAGGAAAGTAACATATTTACATATACACAGAGGGGTACCTGGCTGACACAGTAGAACGAGTAACTCTTGATCCTGGGGTTGTGAGTTCAAGCCCTGTGTTAGGCGTGGAGCCTACTTTAAAATAAAATTAGATAAAATAGGAAAAGATAAGATAAGATTAAAAATACATAGAAAATTTGGGAAGTACAAAAAAGAAACGAAAAACTGAAAATCGTTTCACCCCACCGACCTTTTCGCTCCTTCACGGGCTTCATTGGGTTTGGGGCACACATGCCATTTTGAGTCTGTACTGATTTCCATTCCCACCAGCAAGGCATAAATGCCTAGTTTTGGTTTTGTTTTCTGGCTGTGATTATTTTTTCAAATTTCCAATTTGTTGTTTTGGTGTCTTGTTATGGTTTTATTTAACATTTCTTTTTTTCTCAGTGAGATTGGAGTTCTAAACATTTTTTATTTACTTTTTTTTTTTTAAGATTTTGTTTGAGAGAGAGAGGAAGAGCACGAGCAGGGGAGGAGGCAGACAGAGAAGCAGACTCCCTGCTGAGCAGGGAGCTGGGTGGGACACAGGGCTCTGTCCTAGGACCCCGAGATCATGACCTGTGCTGAAGGCAGATGCTTAACCCACTGAGCCACCCAGGCTTTTAGCTGGGTGTCTTCTTTAAAATATTTGTGGAGAAAGTAAATGCAATAGTGAGAAAAGATTCTGTTCACCGTGGCATGGACACTAAAATGTGCAGGACCTATCAGAATCACATTGTAAAGCTTTACTGAAAAAATTTTAAAAATGGATAAATGGAAAAAACCCACAAAGATAAGAGATGCACGATGGTGGAGATGGAAATTCTCCAAAATTAATTTGTGTTATATCTTGTTTCTTTGATGCTCAAGTATTAGCTCTCATAATTTTGAGGAGCTCTTCATTTCATTTACAAAACAGAGTTTTATCCCCCCCCATGTGTATCCTTCTTTCTCGCCTCAAAGAGCTTTGTCAGATTTTTTAGAGCTAAAGTTAAATAGTGTTGATAATGTACCCTTGCCTTGTTCCCGTTTCAAAGCGGAATAATTCATGTTTCTCCATTAAGTGTAATTTTGACTTCTGGTTTTCAATAGAGCCTTTTGTCATGCTAAAGAGGCAACCTTTTCTTGCTTTCAGCAAGCGTTTCAATGAAGAACCCCTTTTGGCATTTATAGAAATAATTATGTGAATTCTTACAATTTTTTCCAATAATATTATTGATTATGTCAACGACTTGAGCTTCAGTGGGAGAAAAGAGAACCCAGAAATGGGTAATGTGTTCCTTTTAAAGTTATATTAGATTTGGATTGCTAAAATTTTATCTATCTCCATTAATTCATGAGATTACCAGATAAGCTTTTTAAAAAAATTATATTTATTTATTTGGCAGACAGAGATCACAAGTAGGCAGAGAGGCAGACAAAAAGATTTGGGGGGGTAGGGTTAGGGTTAGGGGTGATGTGGGGTTCGATCCCAGGACCCCTAGATCATGACTGAGCCGAAGGCAGTGGCTTACTTAACCCACTGAGCCACCCAGGCACCCATCTCTCTCTCATTCTTTCTCTCAAATAAATAAATAAAATCTTAAAAAAAAAATCACTGATCTGCTGCTATCTGTTTCTATTATCTTTGCCTGTTCTGGACATTTCATACAAATGGAGTTCTCCACCATGTACCCTTCCATGATTGCTTCATTCGTGGAGTGTGTTCAAGGCTCATCCATGTTGAAGTAGGTATCGGTGCTTCGTTCCTTATATTAAAAAATATTTTATTTACTTACTTGAGAGGGAGAGCGAGCATGAGTGGAGCGGGGCGAAGAGAAGAGGGAGAGGGAGAAGCAGGCTCCCCGCTGAGCAGGGAGCCCAACACGGGGCTCCATCCCCGACCCTGAGATCATGACCTGCACCAAAGACAGTTGCTTTATCAACTGAGCCACCCAGGCGCCCCTACTTTGTTATTTTTTATGGCAGGCTAATACTCCTCTGCGTGGATACACCACGTTCTCTCCACCCATCCCTCCGTAATGGTAATACTGCTTGGATACTGTGTACATGTTTCTCCCTAGACCCTGTTTTCCTTTCTAGGGAGTATTCCTAGGCCTGAAATTGATGGGTCATAGGAGTAAGGCAGTGGTTAACCTTTTGAGGGATTGCCAGACTGTTTCCAAAGCAGTTGAAACATTAGCGGGCGGGCGTGGGCGCGCGCACGCGCACGCGCACACACACACACACACACACACACACCTCACCAATCAGCAGGGGTCCAGTTGCCCAACATCCCCACCAACACTGTGCTCTGCTGATTCCAGCCATCCTGGTGGGTGTGAAGTGATTGCTCGCTGGGCTTTGGACTTGGGGTTCCCCGATGACCAGTGATGATACGCATCATTCCTTGTGCTTGTTGGTCGTTTGTGTATCTGCTTAAGACACGTCTATCTGGACCCTCTACCCATCTTACTATGGGGAAACATTTTTTTTTTCTCATTGAGCCCTAGCATGAGAATTTAGAAAGACAAATGGCTGTTTTCCTGAACTGCCCAGACGCCGACTCCTTACACATTTCCAGCCTGGCTTTTGAGCCAGACCAGATTTGTTTTTCCCTTAGATTTGCATTTTAGTATTCATGGGAAGAGAACACCAGCAAGCTTCAAAACAGGTTTCCTCTGCTCTCGGCTGGCCATGACAGGGGAAGGCAAAGAAAGGTAACATTGCATAGGATCATTTGGAGAAATGGTACATAAAAGGTATCAGTTGATTCTTGACTTTTAAGACCAAATCTGTGGGAGCTGTGGAGCCTCGGTGGCGAGAGCCCCAGGCAGAGACAGGGACTAGATGAATGGCACTGAGAGTCAATCTTTGACTCAATTAGGCTGAATCAATCTTGTCATTGAGTTCCCAAGGAAATTCAATTATAGGTCAAGTGTAGGAAGCGCAGTAATTGTGGCTTAAGCAGCAGAAATGATAGGTGATCGATAGCAGCCTGGGGATGAGTTTGACTTCAAAGCCCCTGACTCTCCCCTGGACAGGAAAGGCAGAAGAGTGGAGAGCCGTCCGCCGCTGCAAAACCAGCTGCGGAGAGGTTTGCCCCAAGCCCAGGGGCCACAACACACAGGGGACGCTGACAATGACCTGAGTCCGGAGACTTAGAGGGCGGCAGGTGGCCAGAACCCGTCCCCCCCAGGCAGGGGTGGGAGGAGGAGGCTGCAGGAGGTGGGTTCTGCGGGGAGACCGGGGAGACCGAGGAGCACCTCCCTAGGAACCCCTTTGCCCTGCCCAAGGAAGTAGGAAATTCTCGGAGACTCCTGCTTCCCCTAGCGGTGACACCGAGAATGCAAAAGGAGCTTTGTGTCTGCAGACAAATCCAAGAGCTGGAAACAGGTGGATAATTCCACCCCATCAGAGCCCAAAAAAGAAAAGAAAAGAAAACAAAACAAAACAAAAATCCAAACTTCGTGTAACAGCAACAACAAAAAAAATCAGAGCAATATCGCACCGTAATTTTGCAGGCTTATTTACCACCAGAAGTAGCAAGGGAAACTGTACACAAGATAGCTCTGTACTATTTTTTACTACTCTAGGTGAATCTACACGTGCCTCCAAATAAAAAATGTAATTAACAAATGGTAAAGTCAAAAGACGTGCAACGAGCCGTGGTAAATATTTGCCGCTCATATCACAGCCCAAGTGCTGGCTTGAATGTTCAAAGAGCTTCTAGACATTGAGAAGAAAAAGGCCACTCCATCCCATAGGGGGGGAAAAAGTGAGCAAAAGACACGAAGAGGTACTTTCCCCAAAAGGGTAAAATAAATCTTTTAAGTTCATGGAAAGAAGCTCCATCGTCCTCATAAGAGAAATTCTAATGAAAACTGTAGCGAGACACCATTTTCCCCTACCCAACAGTTGGGCAAGAATCCCTCATCCAAAGGGGACTCTGCCTTTGACCCAGCATGTGCACAAGACAGAGACCCGTGCGTGACAATGAGATGTGACAGTCTCACAGCAAAAGGCTGGAAACAAAGAATCTGATAATGGTAATAAATTGTCCTCTAATGGGAACTGGTGGGTACATTATGAAGCAGGTACATAATGGGACTACATAGCCTAGGAGTGGGCAGAGAGAAGAAAAGGGTCTCCATGTACTGACTTAGAGGTACTGGTTTATCGCTAAGTGAAGAAAACAACATTCCACAAAAAGGGCTTGCTGCTTCCTAGGGATAAAGGGTGATCAGCATACATATTTGTAAACAGAGGGGAGAAAAAGGTCTCTAGGGGTGGGAGGGAGGGGAAACGTGAGGCAGGCAAGGGAGAAAGCCTGGCTTCCTGGTGATGCCTTTTTATATAAACGGTTGTGATTTTTCACTCTATACCAGAAAAGGTCCCCACGACGTAGAGATGTCAGCAGGGGAGGATAGAATGGGACTTGTCACGCCATCTTTGGGACGACGGACATGAGCAGGAGCTCAGGGTTCCACGGACGGGACAGCAGAGCCTGACAATGCTGGGGAAGGACGCCAGCCTAACACTATTTTTACTTCCTGCACAGGTGAAAGAAACTAAGGTCAAGAGAGGAGAAATCACTTGACTTAGTGAAGAGGGTGAGAGAAATTAAGCTCTGCGACCCAGATCGCTCTGTTTCTGGGGGAAGGATCTCCAGCAGGAGGTCCTTTTCCTGAAGAAGAAGCAGCAGAAACTGGGGCAAGAATACAGATCGCCTTTTGTATTAACGGCCGTCCAGGAAAAAACAAAAAACAACAACAACAACAACAACAAACCCACACCCTCCGGACAACAGGTCACCCGTTGCTGCCTGGGGTGCAGTTTCCCCATAGGATTTAGTCCAGCATCAAGGTCGCTTAGGATGGGCAGGGCCAGAGGGGGACCGTGGAGGAATGACTGTGCACTTGAGGCGACTGACAATGGGACTGGGGAAGCCTTGGAGCGAGAGAGGAGAGTTCACCCACTCGCAGGAGAAATGGGGCTGAGACCACTCCTCCAGGAAGGAAGGGAAAGAAGTGGATGGCCCAGGCAACTGGGATCCCACATTTTAAATCACTTTAGCCACTTTTTTTTTTTTTAAAGATTTTATTCATTTATTTGACAGAGATCACAAGCAGGCAGAGAGGCAGGCAGAGAGAGAGGAGGAAGCAGGCTCCCTGCTGAGCAGAGAGCCTGATGCAGGGCTCGATCCCAAGACTCTGAGATCATAACCTGAGCCGAAGGCAGCGGCTTAACCCACTGAGCCACCCAGGCGCCCCTAGACACTTTAAAAAAAAAGATTTTATTTATTTATTTGACAGAGAGAGAGATCACAAGTAGGCAGATAGGCAGGCAGAGAGAGAGAGGAGGAAGCAGGCTCCCCATTGAGAAGAGAGCCCGATGCAGGACCCTGGGATCATGACCTGAGCTGAAGGCAGAGGCTTTAACCCACTGAGCTACCCAGGCGCCCCAACTTTAGTCACTTTTTAATGGAAATAGTCCCCAAACCCTTTCCTTAAAAAGCAGAGCCTACTGGACATAATCTAACTTCCCCAATGATTTAGGGACATCGTTAGAAATAAATGACCCTGCATGGTGGTAACCCAAGAAGGCCCCCAGGGACTCCTGCTGTCTGAGTGTGGGTCACCCTTGGTTCAACACTGCAGTGGCGCGGTGATTCGTTACGGGAGGTCAGACTTACCTGTGAGGTTTAGAAATGGTCCCTCGAACTCCTGATGAGCTTGCTCGCTAGACGGATGAAGGCGTGCAAAGTTCCAAGGATCTTTCTCTTGGGCATTGATCTCCACAATCCCGGAAATGAAAGGGAGAGCGTTGGGGTGGGTCTCACCGGGCCAGCCTTGCCCTCCAGCCAGTCCTGGTTGTAGCTGCAAGCCTCAGGGTCACTGCCAAAGGTCAGCTCTGTGCTGAAGCAACCCAGAGCCAAGACAGTTAAACAGGTTTGTAAGCGAATGGGGAAAAGAGAGTACGTGGAGTTCAAGGACTCTTCCCAGCCAGGCAGAGATCTTTCAAGGGTAATTAAGGAATGAGACAGGGCACCTGGGTGGTTAGTGGGTTCAGCCTCTGTCTCTTGGTTTCAGCTCCGGTCATGAACCCGAGGTGGTGAGATCGAGCCCTGGGTTTGGCTCCACGATCAGCACGGTATCTGCCGGAGATTTTTCTCTCTCTCCCTCCCCCGGATCGCCCTCTCTCTTTCTCTCTCAAATAAATCAATAAATACATACATTCTTTAAAAGAAAAGAAATGGGATGAGCGAAAAGGACCTTCACGGTGAGGCCAAACAAAGGTTTTCCTGCAGCACCCTTGGGATGTGGGTGGGCTCAGGAGCTCCTGCTGTTTCATCAGCCCTGGGGGACCCTGAGCAAGTCTGCTTCATTTGCCGCGGTTTGGAGAACGAGGAAATCTTGCTTCAAACTGCTGGGGAGGGCGGTCCTTATTTAGGCGGTCCTAAATAAGGACCTTGGAAAGGGCCTGTGTCCCTGGGCCCCAGCCTGGAGGGGTTTTACCTCCTGAGCAGGTAAAACTATCAGGGGACCAAGGACAGATGCTTCTGGGACTCGTTGGCATCGAAGCCCCCAAACACTGGGGTTCCCGATCTGTGGTGAGTCCCCACGGGGGCTACGGTTCACTTGCAAGGACTTGGGAACGCAGCTGATGGGACGAAAGGGAACCTTCAGATGCAAATCAGAAAGTGTGAACAGGCTTCGTGGGTGGTGGTGGTCTGGTCTCCCCGACACCAGCGGGCCCTGGGGACGCGGATGGCCGCTGTGTCTGCCCGGAGACAGCTTCCCCCGTCTGGTGCACTCACACCAAACGCGCGTAAATCTCTCCTTCTGCCAATACTGGTCACGCTAATTGGGGACCCATAAACTCGCCTGCGCCCACACAGGTGGTTAATTCGACAGAGCGTGGAAGAGCACAGCGTCCTGCCCGTTAGCAGTTAGAGCCCCTGTGTCCACGGCTTGTCCCTACGATAGCCACATACATAGGCTTGGGTTGTGGCAAAAGCGCCACCACCAGTGCGCCCTGGGATTTGGGGCCACAGAATTTCCATTTGAGAGACAACCACTAGGTTGCTGTAGGACGCTCACTGAAACGGCCCCCATGACTAAAGGATAGAGAAGAATCTTGAACCAGAATGCCTGCAGGGCCTCGGGCGATGCTGGATAAGCAGCCCAATGGGGAGGGCAGTGCCTGGCAGACTTCCACGACAAAACAGAAACGGTTTATGCTGGAACATGCTGCCAGGGGGATGCCAGGAGGGCCTCCGGAGCCAGTGACCTCTTCTCCCCCAGGGCCAATTCCAGAGCCAACCGAAGGGGTGCTGATCTTATGGTGGGACCCTCGGAACAGCTCTCCGTGGGCCAGTCACGAGCTTCCTAGTTCATGGATGGGAGTTCCAAGATGAACACGCAACACCGCTTAGAAGACCACTACCCCTCTCTGACTGAAGCAGGGACAGGTGACAGCTCAGGAGGCTGAGGGGCGTGTGGGTTGACGTACTGTTTGAGTTCTTACCCACTCAAGGGTGCCGGTGGATGGCCTGGGCGTAGGGTCCCGCATAGGACCAAGAGGAGACTGGATGATGGAAGGGTACCCCTGCGCAGCATGGCTCTGTGAAAATCACTGAGAATTTAAGGGGAGCATTAAAGCAGGACACGCCAGTGCCCACCCCAAGAGCCCCCTTCCAGCGTGGGTCGGTGACGGCGAGGTGCCCGGGCATATCCTGGTGGGCTTGCTCGAAGAGACCACCTGTGTCCGTAAAGCGAATGGGCACAGGTGTATGTCCTGCGGCAAAGCGGGGCTTGCTGAGTCAGGCCATCTTGTCCTCGCCCTGGGAAGCGCCGGGTACCAGCCGGAAGCCTTTTCTCTGGCAGCAAGAGGCAGGGACTGCAGGTGGCCACCAGTGGGCCCTAGAAGGAGCACGCTTTACACACTCCATGGAGATGCCAATGCCCGACATGCTATGGGAGGATGAAAACAGGAAGCACCGCACCGCTCTGTGGTTCTGGGCCATAGTTCCCATCCCAGGAACACATCTTCGTCTTCAGAGTAACGTCTGGGTAGGAATCAGAACACATGGTAGGAACATCTGTTGTCCAAAACAGGGAGACAAAGGCATAACGACCTGGCTTGCACGCCTTCCTGAACGTGGGGCCACATCCGTACAGGGGCGGCCACCACGTGGATCGCTCCATGTTTCCAGGAGATCTGGGGAAAGAGGCTGACACAGTCATACAGTTCTTTCCCATATTACTTACTTACTTTCTGACCTTTTTTTTTTTTTTTTTAAGTCAGTTTTGTACCCAACATGGGGCTCGAACTCACAACCCCAGGATCAAGAGTCGTGTGCTCCACCCACCGAGCCAGCCAGGTGCCCCTGCTTTCTTTCTTCCTACCTGATGCAGGTTCCCACGTTCCTACTGATCCCGGTTCCCAGGACCGGGTCTGCAACGGTGGGTACTGGAAGCAGCGGTGTGATTTCAGAGAAAGAAACCACACCTTTAAACCTTGTGTCAGAATTCCTAAGGGACTCACGCTGTGTCCTTCTTTTTACCTAAGATTTTATTTATTTATTTGAGAAAGAGAGTGAGCAAGCAAGAGGGAGAGAGAGCACAAGCTGGAGGGGGAGAGGCAGAGAGAGAAACAGACTCCTCCCTGCTAAGCAGGGAGCCTGATGCGGAATTTGATCCCAGGATTCTGGGATCATGACCTGAGCTGAAGGCAGATGCTTAACCCACTGAGCCACCCAGGCGCCCCGGCACTATGTGTTCACCTATTCGGGCGACATTGGGATTAACGGTGAGTACGGCGTGTTGCCCAAGGGTCCAGAGAGACCACTAGTTTGTACCCGGAGATCCCACCTAGGTGAACGGCAGGGACCAAGGGGGAGGCGTTTGCCAGAACATGGCTGCCGAGGACACTCTGGGCCAGCACAGTGGCCAACCTTGATGTCCCCTCCAAAGGCAGCGACGTTCCCGTCTAAATGGGGAAGAGGAGGAAAGTTAGCTGAGAGTCAGTGAGAGAAATCCAATATTGCATCGATGCTTTTTTTTTTTTTAAGATTTTTATTTATTTATTTGATAGACAGAGATCACAAGCAGGCAGAGAGGCAGGGAAAGAGAGAGGAGGAAGCAGGCTCCCCGCTGAGCAGAGAGCCTGATGCGGGGCTCGATCCCAGGACTCTGGGATCATGGCCTGAGCCAAAGGCAGAGGCTTTAACCCACTGAGCCACCCAAGTGCCCCTGTATCGTTGCCTTGAGAGAGGCTCAGAGCAAGGGATGATTTTGCCTCTTGGGATAGTGACCAGGATGCCACGGAGCCAGATGTTGCCTAGACCAGTCCTGTTTCTGGAACCTAACAGCGTCAAAGCCTGCAGGCCCGACCGGCATCTCTTGGAGAGGAACTGCTTGCAATGATGGGCAGAACTGACGGCTCATGACCAAGAGGACCTTATCAATGGGCCAGTTATTGTCTGGCTCTGGTGTTTCAGTTCATGTCTGCTAACCCCGTCGCTACGATTCAACCACTTCCCGTGAACAGGTCTAATGATAATACTGACCCTAATACTCACATGCATTGAGAAAACCGGCGTGAGGAAGAGCCCGGTTTAGCTAACCATTGGCTGGTTTCGGTGACACCGAGCTGGAAGCCCAGGCCCCAGGGAGACAGTCATGGAGAAGGACAGAGGTCCTCACCCAAGAGCCCAGCCGGCCTTACGGGGAGCCGCAGAGCCCCCAAAGGCAACCCACAGATCATAAAATCACACACGGCTGCTTGTACTCAAGGGACAAGTCGCTAAATGTCGGGGCAGTTTATTACCAAGTAACCAAGAGACAAAACACGTGAAATTTCCAGTTCCGGAAGCTTCCAGGATTCTGCCTCTTTGATGTGTGACCCCGACAGCCCTTGGGTCGAGCTGTCTCCTCTCTGCCGGGTCAAGCAGCGATGTCTACCATCTCCCCGGTTTCCATCCCCTCCCCCATCCTTCTTGCCCTTCTGATTCCTTTAGGGTTATTTCTGTGGGGCTTTGGGTTGGAGCAGAGATAAGTAGATGACCGATCTGTGGGTTCGTTGTTTCTCCTGAATTCGTCCCTCATGCACGGACCTTCCCCTCCACTTGTTTTTTTATCCACGGGCTTCTCTGCTCAGAGGGTCCTCCCGGCCTCCACAACACCAGCGCTGGGAGGTTGGGGACCAGTGTCCTCCTTCCTGCCGGCAGTTCAGTGAGGAGCGTGCTGATTGTTCCTCCCATCCCCGGTGGACATCCCAGAGCACAGTCCTCATTCCAGAGACTTCGACACGCCCCCCTCACCCCCTGCCCTGGCCCTGCCATGGGTCTGTCCATCACTCTGGCCCCTTGGTTCCCCGGCCTCCTCAAGTCATGCGGAGAACCTGCTTCAGCCGTGCCCTCCCAGGATCCAACTCCGGGGGACCCATCCCCTCTCCCCGCCCCGCCCCAGCTCGAAGTCTCGGTTCAGCCCTACCTGCCCGTCACCAAGGCCCGGGAGTCTCTCCTCCGGTCTGAAGCTGATCCTGCCAGCTGTGTTCGCACCCCTCACCCCTACCTCTGCCTGAGACCCTCCATTTCCGGCATCTTCCACAGGTTTTCTGGGGACCGCCCAGCACGCATTCACCCAGCTCCCAGGAGCAGAGCCCGGTCTTGTCTGCAGACCCTTCCACTCTCTGTCCCTGTCCTCTGGGTTGGGCTGGCCCTGCCCTGAGTCCCCTGTGACCCAGGGTCTCCCAGTCTATCCCGCTGTCGGGGACTGAGCTGGGCTCAGGAGCAGACTCCTGACCAAGGTCAGGCCCATCAGGCCCAGAGACACAATTTGTGGACTTGTGTTAACACTGTCGGGCGAGTGGGGTCTTTGCGAGTGGGAGGCTGGGGGGACCAGAGCTGCTGCAGCCACTTTGCCACTGAGAGGAGAGCCTTGGGGACAATTAAGCCCATCCCTGAGGAGAGCCAAGTCTGACACACGACACAGGTTGTCTGTGCCTAAATCTAGCCGTGCCTGAAATGAGCCCAATCTCTCAAGCTTTCAGTAACACGAGCCCCTCCAGGCTTTCCGACAGCCCGTTTGGGGTCCTGGCCCTCGCTGCATCTGCCAGGGGAATCATATTCAAACGCGGCCCAAGACAAACACAAAGAACAATTCCCCTAAAAATCTGCAGACGTGGCCGGCAGCGCCCCCTGGTGGCAAACATCGGTTTTTTTCCCAGCCCTACCAAGAGCCTTGTTAGTCCGAGTCTCTCTGGGTTACTTTACAACAGATTTCCTAGTTCACACAATCTGTATTTTCAGCTGTTTATAATTTGGATTACGGTCCTTTCCCAACACACTTTGTAGTTCAGATATATAATCCGGAACAAAACGCGCTCGTGGGGCTTTCCCAAAATCACGAAGTGAATTTAGAACGTGCCAGATCACTAGGGATCCGTTCTTGAAACTATCGGAAAAGAGGAAAATAAGGAGGAGAGGAGAAAAACAGAAAACTGGAAGTGGTAGAATGTTAAAATCCGGTCGAGTGTGACCTCACTGGCTTCTGGTTTCCAAGACGAGACCCTGCGTTCACCTCTCCGTTCCCAGCGCCCCCCTGCACATCCCCCAACATTGAGCTCACGGTCTTGGAGTGGGGCCTGCATGCCCAGGCAAGGGGGACTGTGAGCTGTGCTGGTGCCTAGTGGCCCAGCACGCTGTCCTTCCTCCCTCACTAAGCCGGCCGGGGACTTGCCAAGGCCTCCGCCCAAGCGGCTGGGAGAGGTTATTACCCAGACAGGTTAAGGGTACAGCCATGGGAGGGGAGGCTGGGGAGAAAGGGGCCCTGCCCGCCTTGGCTGCACGGAGTTGGGGGGAGAGTAAGCCCCAGGTACCCTTGGGTCTGATCCACTCCAGCACCTTCAGTCCTGGTCTTACCCTTGGGGGGCCTGGTGGCTGGTCCTGTCCCTGCTGGGACAGGTGCCATTGCCTCATCTCTGATCACACAGCACCGAGGGCTGACAGCCCTCCACTCTGCGAACCGAGGGGACGGGGCCAGATGGAAGAAGCAAGAAATGATTTTGGTAAACACCCAGGCTGCTCACACCAGCCTGCGCGCCTTCTCTGCGTCTACTACCAACCGCATGAGGAGAGGACAGAGGGTCCCCTCCTGAGCAAGGGCAGTCCGTGTCCTGAGAAAGGGGGATCGGGAAGGACAAGCTGGAAAGGAATGTCCCCCAGTGGAATGGAGGGAAAACAAATGTGCTTAAGATAGTCACATGAGCACCCTGGGGCACCTGGGTGGGTCAGTGGGTTAAAGCCTCTGCCTTCAGCTCAGGTCATGATCCCGAGGTCCTGGAATCAAGCCCCGCATCGGGCTCTCTCTGCTCAGCGGGAAGCCTGCTTCCTCCTCTCTCTCTCTCTGCCTGCTTCTCTACTAGTTGTGATCTCTATCTCTCAAATAAATAAATAAATTCTTAAAAAAAAAAAAAAGATAGTCACATGAGCACCTCGAAAATGTTAACGACAGCACGCTGTATTCGTAAAAACCAACCTGGTTTTGTGGAACACACACAATGAGATATTATTCAGCCGTAAGAGGGAATAAAATTTCCATATACTCTATCCCATGCATAGACCCTAAAAATGCTGTAGCAGGTGAAGTAAGCCAGAGTGGAAGGATAGATTCCACCCGTGTGAGACCCTTAAAATAACCGAGTGTTTAGAGACACAAAGTAGAATGACACTGACCAGGCACTATAGGGAGGGGAGGAGGGGAAGTAATTGCTTCATGGGCACAGAGTTATGTTGGGGGAGGTGGAAGAGTTGGGGGTGTAGATATTCTAGATGATGTTTACACGATGTTCTTCATGTCAGTGACCTGTACACCTTTTTTTTTTTTTAATGTAGGCGCCACACCCAAAGCGGGGTTCGAATTCACAACCCCGAGATCAAGAATCACACACTCCACTGACTGAGCCAGCCAGGTGTCCCTGAACTGCATTTAACCATTTAACCTAAAAATGGTTAAAATAGTAAGTTTTAGGTTAAATGTATTTTACTACAATAAAAAGCCTCGCCCCCTCCCCAAACCAACCGGTTATAGAAAAAGGAGCAGAAAAAAAGGATTCTTAGAAATGCAGAACCTAGGGGCACCTGGCTGGCTCAGTCATTGGGTGTCTGCCTTCAGCTCAGATCATGATCCCAGAGTCCTCTGCTCAGCGGGGAGCCCGCTTCCCCCTCTTTCTCTCTGCCTGCCTCTTTGCCTACTTGTAATCTCTCTCTGTCGAATAAATAAATAAAATCTTTTTAAAAAAACAAAACAAAACCAAAAACCTCGTGATTTACAAGGCCAGCCGAGGAACTCACGTACAACATTTTTGAGGACCCTCCTTGGGTTTATAATCAACCCATCCTTAGCAAGTCCTCCTTCCAGACAAGTCTGTGGTTCCGATATAAAAAAAATCAGGTCTACCAAGGCCAAGGCATAGGGCTCATTCTGTTCTGCAAAGAAGGCATCTCTTACACCGCCCCCCAAGACTGAGAAGCCAGGCTGAGGGTCCCTACCAGGAAAGAGGGAAACATAGGGGCAGCCCCTAAGAGACAGACCTTAGCTTTTCACCCTGAGGAGGCAAAGCCCAATTCTTGAGGTGCTGGAGGATACGGAAAGGGGGAAAGAAAGGAAAGAAAGGTGTGTGGAGAAACTCGGGCCCATGTTCTTCTTTCCCCTTCCTGATTTGAAATTGCGGGGTTCTGGCATGCTGGAACCATCCAGAAGGGTGTGGGGGAGCTTGTGGACATGCACTGGGGACATGGTTCAAACCAGGTCCACCAGGGATGGGAGCAGGAACACAGAAGAGATGGGGGGAGGAGGAGGGGGGCAGAGAAAAGCCTCAGATTGTGTGTGATGGGGGAGATCGGGGCGTGGAGATGGAGGGAATGCCAACTGGCTGAGAAGCCCTCAAGCCAGTCGAGACCTGGGGTTGAAGAGAGGAGGCCTTGATGGCCGCGGGCACAGAGAGCCTGGCATGGCCCAGGCTGGGTGGGACTTACTGGTGACCTTGACCCAGCCATGACAAAGGAAGGAAGAAAGGATCGTCAGACACGGAATGCCTCTGTCGCGCTTCTGAATGTGCGCGGAGATTTACAGCCCTACTGCATCAACACAGGGCAGAATTTAGAACACAATAAATGGTGAACATGACAAACAAGAAATAATGGTGGGAAAAGGAAACCAGAACATGTGGTTAAGTCTTAACTGCTGGTCCTAAATGTTTGAGAAGGAATCCCAAAGATAGAAAAGATACAATGTGAAAACGTAGATTTAAAAATCTGGAGCTGAATTTCTAGAAATTTGAGGCTCGCCAGCTTTCGGGTTGGCCGTGGGTGAGTGGGAAGGAAGAAGAGGGGTATTTAGCTGCAGGGAACGAAATCACTGTTTAGAAGAGCTCTCCGTACCCCGTGTTCACGGCAGTGTCATTCACAATAACCAGGATGAATGGACCGAAATCTGACGCACACAGTCCACACTCCACACTCAGACACACATGTGTGTGTGCAACAAAATATAGCTATAAAAAAGAAGGAAATCCTGCCATTTGTGACAACAAGGACATTGAGGACCCTGAGGGCATTACGCTGCGTGAAATAAGTGAGACAGAGAAAGACAAAATAAGGCATGATCTTGTTTATGTGTAGAATCTAAAAAAACAAAACAAAACCCAGAGTTACAGATACAGAGAATCAATGGGTTGTTGCTGGGAAAGGGAATGGAGGCGGGGGGTGGGGGTAGACAAAACGGGTGAATATGGTCAAAAGATACAAACTTCCAGATGTAAGAAAAGTAAGTCCCACAGGGGACGCCTGGGTGGCTCAGTGGTGATTGTCTTTGGCTCAGGTCGTGATCTCAGGGTCCTGGGATGGAGTCCCAAATCTGGGCTCCCTGCTCAGCGGGGAGCCTGCTTCTCCCTTTGCCTGCTCCTTCCCCCACTTGTTCTCTCTCTCTAAGAAACAAATAAATAAAATCTTAAAAAAAAAAAAGTAAATCCCATGGATGAGAATACAGCATAGTAACTATAGTTAATACCGTGTTGTATATGTGCAGAACTCTACGGCGTAGATCTTAAAATTTCACATCATAAGAAAAAAATTTTTTTGAAGGATTTTTCTTTTATTTAAAATTTTTTTAGTACACTTTTTACCCAACATGGGACTCGAACTCACAGCCCGGTGATCAATAGTCATGTGCTCTTCCTTCCGACTGAGTCAGCCGGGAGCCCCAGGAAAAAGATGTTTTTGACAATGTGTGGTGATGGATGTTAACTAAGCTTATCATGATGACCATTTCACCACATGGGCAGATATAAAATCACTATGTTGTATACCCAAAAGGAATACAATGTTATATGTCAGTTATACATCAGTTACAAAACACACACTCAAGCCAAACCAAACTCATCTAGAGTGAACGAGACAAGTGGTTGCCTGTGGCAGGGGCTGGGAAAAGGGCTGACTGCAAGTGGTCACAAGAGAAACTTTGAGGTGATTTGAAAATGTTGCATTTCTTTCTTTCTTTTTTAAATTTATTTGAGAGAGAGAGAGCACAAGTAAGGGGAAGGCAGGCAGAGGGAGAGAGAGAAGCAGGCTCCCCACTGAGCAAGGACCCCCAACGTGGGACTCGATCCCAGGACCCTGGGATCACAACCTGAGCCAAAGCCAGACTCCTAACCAACTGAGCCACCCAGGCGCCCCTTCCTTCTGATTTTCTTAAGTGTACTTTCTTTCCTTTAGCTAACTTTATTATAAAAACACAGTGCAGGGGCACCTGGGTGGTTCAGTGCGTTAAGCCTCTGCCTTCAGCTCAGGTCATGGTCTCAGGGTCCTGGGATCGAGCCCGACATTGGGCTCTCTGCTCAGCAGAGCCTTGCTTCCTCCTCTCTCTCTGCCTACTTGTGACTTCTCTCTATCAAATAAATAAATATTTAAAAAAAAACACATACAGAAAACATATATCATACACAATATGACTTCACCGATGTTTTTGGTAAGACTTCCAGTTGACAACAGGCTCTTGATTATACTTGGAAGGAGTCACTAGTTGTATGCGATTTCCAACCCCGTGAGGACCGGGTCTCGTACTCACCATGCTGTCCAAGGGTTCAGCTGTCCATTCGGCTTTCACACTACCTGCCTGTATTCTGTGCTAATTCAGAGTTTTAAATATCAGCTGATAAACAGATACTTGGGAGGGGGAGCGGTCAACCCCGGCCATGCCAGCCAATCTTCCTTTCCATTTTGATTACATCCTCATTTTGACCATCGGTTATTTTCTCATGGGAACACGGGCATGCCGGGAGCAGAACTTTCACAAGCTTCGTACAACTGAGACGAAGAGGAATGTCTTTCCCTCTAAGAGGATATTCCTTGGGTTTAAGGTGGGGAATTTGGTGACTGTGCATTCGGTTGTCAAGGAATCGACACCTGCCCATTGCCAAGGGCATTCTGACACTTGCAATGATTCCAGAAATGCATTACCAGCTAAAATGTCATGTGTTGTTGGGGACTCGACAGCAAACCTGCCTGATGATGCCCTTAGGCTCGTTGGCAAGAGAACCTTCCTGTAGGCTGTGAGCCCAACTCTCTCCCATTAGACCCTATGGGGCCTACCCAAGAGGACAGAGGGTCCCATGTATCTGTTTCCTAGGGCTGCGGTAACAAACACTGCGAGCTTGGTGGCTTGAAATAGCGTGTACTTACTAGCTTTCAGTTCTGGAAGTCAGAAGTCTGAAAGCACTTTCCCCGGGGCTAGCAGGGCAGGGCTATCTTGCAAGACTTTCTAGAAGCTCTGGAAAATCCCTTCTCTGGCCTTTTCTGGCATCTAGACCTGAGTTCTTTGTACTTCTTGGCTCACGGCCCCTTCCTCTGTCTTCAGACTGCAAAACAGCATCTTTCCAGTTGCTACATAGCCTTCTTATGTGGCACTCATATATATATATATATATATATATATATATATATATATATATACACACACACACACACACACACATATCTTATATAATATGTTTTATTACATATATTTTATAGAATTGCATCCTTAAAAATATGTATTTATTTATTTATTTGAGAGAGAGAGAGAGTGGGGGGCGGGAGCAGAGGGAGAGGGTGAGAATCTTAAGCAGAATCCACACTGAGTTTGGAGCTCCACACAGGGCTTGATCTCACAACCCTGAGCCAAAACCAAGAGTTGGATGCTTAACCACCCAGGTGCTCCTATAATTGCATTCTTTTTTTAAAGTGGATTTTTAAAAAAGATTTTATTTATCTATTTATTTATTTATTTGACACAGAGAGAGATCTCAAGTAGGCAGAGAGGCAGGGGGAGGCAGGCTCCCCACTGAGCAGAGAGCCCGATGTGGGGCTCGATCCCAGGACACTGAGACCATGACCTGAGTGGAAGGTAGAGGCTTAACCCACTGAGCCACCCAGGCACCCCTCAACTTGAATTGTTTTTTGAACATCAGACTCCCCCATGTATCATCTGCTACTCTCCGATTCAGGCCAAATTGGAGAAAAGGGATAAAAAAGTCCTCTTGCCCCATTTAAACTTTAAAGAATCACGGTTTTCCTTGTCAAGCTGTGGCGATTCCACAAATGAAAACTTCTAATTCCTTTTGTCAACTCCAAATTTCATGACTTTGGTGGTGGGGGTTGGGGGCTGTTGAGTGAGGGATAAAAGTCCCAGTTCTCTCCCTTCCCTGAAGGAGACAAACCGAGACCTTCCAGAGGGGAGCTCTACCTGTGGCCCCGGTTATTTATAGGAGTGGGATTTAAATTTAATTCTGCCCTCTGGTCACTCCCTCCCTTTAAGAGCTGGCCCCACCCATTAGGTCTGAGGGCTGGGCAGCTTCAGTACCAGACAGACTGAAGGTGAGTTTAGGAGGCAACGGACAATAAAAAATGCAAGCTCAGATTGGGTCACTGGAAGGGGGGTCAGTGTGGTGGCCGCAGTCTGGCCGTGTCACCTTGCCATGAGGACCAGGACAGATTTAAAATATTCTGCCCCTAGAATATAAGATGGTGTGGCCACTCCAGAAACCGGTATGGCATTTCCCCAAAATGTGAAACAGAGAATTACCGTATGACCCATCCATTCCACTTCTGGATATATACTTAAAAGAAAGCAGAGACTCTGACGGATGTGTACACTCATGTTCACAGCAGCACTGCTCACAAAAGCCAAACAGTAGGAGCCACCCGTGGGTCCATGGGCAGATGAACGCGTGAACAAAATGTCTTATTATATACATACAATGGGATATGATTCAGCCAAAAAAAAGGGGGGGGCATCCTGACACCTGCAACAATATGGACGAACCTTGAGGACATCATGCTGAGTGAAATGAGCTGGGCACAAAAGGACAAATACTGTAGGATTCTACATTTACAAGGTACCCAGAGTGGTCAAATTCACAGAGACAGGAAGTGGAATGGTGGTGCCAGGGGGGTTGGAGGAGGGGGAAATGGGGAATTATTGTTTACTGGGTATGGTGGTGAATTCATTTTGGGGTGATGAAGTTTTAGGGACAGGTAGTGGTGACAGTGAATGTATTTAACACCATTGAATTGGACACGTAAAAATAGCTAGAATGGTGAATTTCATATTATGCCCATTTTACCACAATTTTTTTTTAAAGTTTCAAAGAGTTAGCTCTTCATTCCAAACTATATTACCTGTCACTTCACGGACACCAGGAGAAAATCAGGAGATTAGGGACTGAGCCAAATTAGTCTCTAGGCCTCAGTCTCATTATCTGTGAAATGGAAGTGTTGAACTGAGAATCCGTGATTCCAAATCAAGATGTTATGTCAGAAAAGAAGAGCTTTTGGGAAAAAACCCTATGGAAAGTAAGGTGAAAAAGAAAGAAGAGAAAGAAAGGAGAGAAGGAAAGAAAGAAAGAGAGAGAGAGAGAGAGAGAGAGGAAGAAAGAAAGAGGAAGGAAGAAAGAAATGAATGAATGAATAAAGGAGAAAAAAATGAAGATGCCTGGATTATTGAAATGAACACTGACACCTGCTAGGCTTGGAGAATCTACTATAGGTCAGGCATCAAATTTTTTTTTACTTAAAATGTATTCAAAATCCCTTAGTATAGTAACCAAGTGTTCACCTCCATGAGATTCTTAAACTCTTCATGCACTGTTGTTTCCCAGTCATGAGTGTTTTTTTTACCCCCCCCCCATGAGTGTTTTTTGAATGAATGAACAAGTCTTTATTCAAGTCTGTTTGGGCATAAATAAATGATTTTCTTAGGTAGTTCCTGCAAGTGGTCCTTCCTCTCTACCAAGTATTGCCAAACAGTCCACCAGTTTAAACCTCCTCACCAATATGGAGGGGTTGTGTCTCCCCCTATTCACACCAACATTTGGTATCATCCCACTTAACCCTAACCCTAACCCTAACTGATAGATGTTAAGCGTATTTCCTTGTTTTATTTTGCATTTCCTTGATTATTAGTGAGGTTGGGCATTTTTCCTTAGGCTTTTCTCATGACTTGCCTGTTCATACCATTTGCCCATTTCCTAGTGGGTTGTTAACTTTTTCATATCATATGTATTTGGGGTAGTAAACATTTCTTAACATTTTGCAGCTATCTTCCTGTCTTTGGCTTATGTTTCCTCTTTGTGATATACTTTTTTGACCAGACAGTTTCAATTTTTAAATTTTAAAAAAGCAATTTGTTTATTTCTTTCTTTTTTAGTAATTGCTACACCTAACATGGGGCTCGAACTCATGACCCTGAGAACAGGAGTTGCATGCCCTTCTGACTGAGCCAGATAGACACCCAGAAATTTTAATTTTAAAGATTTATTTATTTATTTTAGAGAAAGGGAGTGAGAAAGAGAGAGAGTGCCTGTAAGCAGGGAGAGGGGCAGAGGGAGAGAGAGAATCTCAAGCAGATTCCCCACTGAACACGGAGCCTGATACAGGGATCAGTCTCACGACCCTGAGATCATAACATGAGCTGAAACCAAGAGTCAGAGGCTTAACTGACTGAGTCACCCAGGTGCCCCCAGACATTTTAATTTTAATGTTTTCAAATGTTTAAGTCTTTTCCTTTATGGTTTGTACTTCACGTGTCTGTTTGGGAAATTCTTTCCTACTCTGAATTGACACAGATATTCTCTTTTTTACCTAAAAGGGTTTTTTTAAATTAACATATTTGTTAATATTTTATTAGCATAATTGAAATAATTTGAAAAATGTTGCAAAACTAAATGGTACAAAGAACATTCATATACCCTTTACCTAGTCGACCCAATGTTATCATTTTATCCATTTGTTTATCACTTGATACATGTAACATATGAAACATAGCATATATAATACATATACATGTCATATTTTTTCTTGATTATCTGAAGGTATGTGACATACATTATACCTTATTATTATAGCTAAATGCTTCAGGTGTATATTTCCTAGGAATAGATATAGTCTCTTACATTTTACAGACCAGTTATCAATCTCATAAATTTACATTGATAAAATACATCTTATTGGGGCACCTGGGTGGCTCAGTGAATTAAAGCCTCTGCCTTCGGCTCAGGTCATGATCCCAGGGTCCTGGGATCGATCCCCGCATCGGGCTCTCTGCTCAGCAGGGGGCCTGCTTCCTCCTCTCTCTCTGCCTGCTTCTCTGCATACTTGTGATCTTCATCTGTCAAATAAATAAATAAAACCTTTAAAAAATAAAAATTAAAAAATACATCTTATCAAATCTCCCATTCATATCTCAATTTTGAGTTGACAGATTTGATGTTGACACTCTTCATAGCCTTTTTATAACCCTATAAACCATATAACTCTATAGACATTTTAGATGATTGTTTTTATAAGTTTATTTCATTTTTTTTAGTAATCTCTGCACCCACCATGGGGTTCGAGCTCACGAACCAGAGTTCTACGGTCACACACTTTTCCAATGGAGCCAGCTAGGAGCCCCCATAACCTTTTTTTGTTTGTTTGTTTGTTTTTAAAGATTTTATTTATTTATTTGACAGAGAGAGACACAGGGAGAGAGGGAGCACAAGCAGGGGGAGCAGGAGAGGGAGAAGCAGACTCCACACTGAACAGGGAGCCCAATGCGGGGCTTGATCCCAGGACCCTGGAATCACGACCTGAGCCTAAGGCAGACTGCTTATCTACTGAGCCACTCAGGTGCCCCAGGAGCCCCATAATCTTATAGCAGTTTTAAATGCAGGATCCAAACTAGGAGCAGGTATCACATTTAATTGTCACGGTCTTTCTGCTTCCTTTAATACAGAACGATTCCTCAAACTTGGTCTTTAGAATACTGATGGTTTTGAAGAATACAGATGTCTATCTGCCCCTCATCAGTTAATTTTGATCTCTGGTCTAAGCATTGCCCAGTCTCTCCACTGTATAAAATGCTTTCTATTTTTTTGTGCTTCCTTCCAACTGGTAAGCAGTCTGTAGGGAGCTCTTTTAAGATATGCAACCATCCCCCTTCTCGTTACAATTTCCCACTAGCGTTAGCACTCACTGAGGATTCTTGCCTGATACAATCTTTGCCATGATGGCTGAAAAATGATTCTCTGAAATGGTTTTAAGTTTTGATTGCTTGATTTTGTATAGCGTGAGGGATCGTACCCTATCGCTTTACCCTGTCCATATGACCTTTAGTCATATGGCTGACTAATCAGCCCCATTTGTGGAATAACTCATTCTCTCTCCGCCCCCGGTAAGAAATGTTCACTTTTTCATGGATCATATTTCCATTTTTACTGGGTTTGTCCCTGTGTTCTCTATGGTTTATTCTTCCTATTGGTCTACTTCTTTATTCCCATACCAATACTGCATACATGTCTTAATTATTGCAGCTTTGTAATCAATTTTGATATATGGTCAAGCAAGTCTCCCCTCACATTCTCCTTTAAACTTGTCTTAGTCATCTCTACTATCCAGGCACTATATTAATTATCACAGGTACCTTTCACAACCTTCAGAGAGATTAAGCAACTTTCCCAAGGTCACGAAGCCAGGAAGGAGGAATCTGAACCAAGGTCTGCCCAAGGCTGGAGCTCTCACCATTATTTCTTGGAGTTCTGCCTTCCCAAGGCCCAGAGGCCATGTTTCTAGGCGTGGAGAAGCGGAGATCAGAGTATTAAGTGTGGGCTGATGAAAAGAAGAAAGACAGGAACCAGACTGGTTTGGGTTTGGCCTTATATGGACTTCGCCAGCCAAAGGATGGGGCTTGGACTTGGGGGCCAAGTGTAGAAACAGATGACTGGAGAGAATGAGCCTGAGAGACAGTCCCCCCTCTCCACTCCCCTCCTCCTTCCTCACCCCAGGGAAACTGATCACCCATAGGGACCCATGGGCTCATGTGATTGCTTTCCGGGCAGAACAGGGCAATGTGGCTTGAAAAGGGGGACCTGCAGCTGCTTTCATGCTGGCTGTCGGGCAGGGAGGTTGAGAGCCTCAGAGGTTGAGATGGACAGAGGAGAAAGACCTGCTGGTTGCCTGGCGGCTAGGATAGATCCAGCCCGGGGGAGCCCCATCCTCTACCAACTCCACCCTGCCTGATTAAGGGACCCTAATCAGCTTGGGGAGATTAAGGGCTCCGGACAGCTGTTCCCACACCCCCGCCCTGGGCCTGGCTGGCAAAGGAGACCTATGGGAGGGCGTCAGAAGGGGGATCTGCCCTGTGACCCCTCACCCCGGGCCTGGGCCCGAGCCCCGGACTTTCCGGTGAGTGGCAAAGGCCCCTCTACAGGGACTGGCGGGTCCCTTCTGCCCCAGATGGAGCTGAAGAGGGCATGAGCGTGTCTCCACTGACCCCCGATGGCCTGAGGAGGGAGGAGGGGCACGCAAGAGGGGAACAGGCAGTAGGAGAAGCAGGGGGGGTTGAAGTGGGGAGGTGCAGGGGGCTTGCAGGCCATGCTCTTGACCCCCAAAGAGTCGTCCGAGCCAGAAGAGGGGGCTGTGGAAGTGGATCCATGTCCCGGGTTAGTTGCGCTTGGAGAAACCAGGGCATTGCGGACAGGGCCCTAAGAGACTTCTGGGGGCCTCGCCTGCTCATCCCGCCCCCCTTCTTCTTCAGAAGCCGGCGATGAGCGGGAGCATCCTCCCTGCGGGTGGGCTTCCCGACCCCCTGCTCTGCGCCCCCTCGCGGTGGGCTGTGTCCCTGCCCCGCGTCCCCGGGGCCCTGCCCCGGCCCCGGCCTCCTCTCCGGCTCTTGCTGCTGCTGCTGCTCCTCCCGCCCCCCTCCGCCCTCTCCGCCGTCTTCACAGTGGGGGTGCTCGGCCCCTGGACCTGCGACCCCATCTTCGCCCGCTCCCGCCCGGACCTGGCCGCCCGCCTGGCCGCCGCCCGCCTGAATCGCGACTCGGCCCTGGAAGGCAGCCCCCGCTTCGATGTCGCGCTGCTGCCCGAGCCGTGCCGGACGCCGGGCTCCCTGGGGGCGGTGTCCTCCGCTCTGGGGCGCGTCTCGGGCCTCGTGGGGCCGGTGAACCCCGCAGCCTGCAGGCCGGCCGAGCTCCTAGCCCAAGAGGCAGGGGTGGCGCTGGCGCCCTGGGGCTGCCCGGGGGCGCGGGCGGCAGGCACTACGGCCCCCGCCGGGACGCCTGCAGCGGACGCCCTCTACGCTCTCCTCCGCGCCTTCCGCTGGGCACGCGTGGCCCTGGTCACCGCGCCCCAGGACCTGTGGGTGGAGGCGGGACACGCTCTGTCCACCGCGCTCAGGGCCCGGGGTCTGCCTGTGGCCCTGGTGACCACCATGGAACCCTCGGACGTGTCCGGAGCCCGGGAGGCCCTGAGGAGGGTCCGGGACGGGCCCAGAGTCAGCGGTAGGCTCCCCTGCAGGGTGCGGGGGAGGGGGAGGCGGTGCGGGCAGACAAGCAGCCGGGCGCGGTAATGAGCCAGAGTCTCCGTCGCTCCGCAGCGGTGATCATGGTGATGCACTCGGTGTTGCTCGGTGGCGAGGAGCAGCGCTGCTTACTGCAGGCTGCAGAAGAACTGGGCTTGGTCGATGGCTCCCTGGTCTTCCTGCCCTTCGACACTCTCCACTACGCCTTGTCCCCAGGCCCAGAGGCCTTGGCCGTGCTCGCCAACAGCTCACAGCTTCGTAGGGCCCACGATGCGGTGCTCACCCTCACGCGTCACTGTCCCCTGGGAGGCAGCGTGATGGACAGCCTGCGCAGGGCCCAGGAGCACCAGGAGCTGCCCTCTGACCTCAATCTGGAGCAGGTAGAAGGACCAGGGAGGTGGGAAGAGGGGAGGAGGAGGGGGAAGAGAGCAGGAAATGCGGGAGAGAGGAGAGGAGGATAGAGGCAAGAAGGAGAGAAGTTGATATAGTCAGTCCAATCAGAGGATGGCCGTCAGTAGGGAGAAACTAACCAGCAGCCCTACCTGTTCTGAAGTTTACTGGGGAGTGTAGAGACTGGTCTTGCTTGGGGCATCTTAGTGTACTGGAATTGCTTCCCGAGTGAGGGCAATGAGACCTCCCAAACCCAGCTCCAAGCAGCAGACCCTAGTGAACTCTACCCTGCAATGTTGGCTGTCTGCTTCAAAGGAAACCCTCTTCCAACACAGTCCAGAATCCGCTGCTGGTGTCCTTAAGAGAACAGGGAGAAGGAAGCTTGCAGATCCAATCTCCATGCCCTGTTTAAAGGTGTTTCCTCTGCGGCTTCATCCACTGGTGATAATTTTTTGAGAGCCTTGACCTCTTGTGAGAAGCATAAAGGTCCCTAGAAGGAGCAGGGAGCTTCCGTGATCATTGAGATCCACAACGTACTCCCGACAAACAACTAATACCCAGGATTCCCTGGGATTCCAGAATCCCAGTTCAGATCGTCTAACTCTATACCATTCATAGAAAGGGGAGGGGCTGGACACCACTAAGATAGAGGGGGTTTAGATGTCAGTGGGCGGCAAATTAACCGCCACATAGGCCCCACTCAAAGGGTTGAACTTGAGATACAGCTGTGAGATATTCCCCCCACCAATGCCCCTAGTCTCCTCCAAGAGGATTTGGGGTAGACAATGGGAGAAAGGATGGGAAGGGTCAATAAGAAGAGAACAAGTATCAGTTAGGCACAGTGGTGAGATGGGATGGAGGGGTGAGTGGAGGAAGTGATGAAAAAAGCATCTTCAGTTCTCCCTAACGTGCACAACCTTCCACCTAGCTCCCTGTGAGACCCCTGGAAGTGACCTCTCACCTTCCTGGCCGCCCCCCCCACACACACACATCCAGACATCAAGTCCTGTCACTTTTACTTGGTAAAAGCCATTTGAATCCATCCACTTTCTCCATTCTCATCGTCACTGTCCTGGTTCAGGCCACAGCCCCTCTGACCTACATCTTCAAACAGAATCTTCCGGATGGTATCTGCTTCAGTGCTTACCTGCCCCAGGCCCTTCTCCACCCAACGATCAGTTCAAACT
The DNA here is from genome assembly GCF_030435805.1 of Mustela lutreola. Classification (NCBI taxonomy): domain Eukaryota; kingdom Metazoa; phylum Chordata; class Mammalia; order Carnivora; family Mustelidae; genus Mustela; species Mustela lutreola. Next base: position 58,542,767 of record NC_081304.1, on the reverse strand, counting down.
TCAGAAACTGGACAAATCTGAGTGTGTCACACCCCTGTTCAGAGCCTCCCAGGGACTTCTCTTGCCTGGGCGAGATGCAGGTCTCTTCAGATGGCTGATCAGGTCTTCTGTCCCTCCCCTCTCCCAGATAATTCTGACTCCCTCCCTGAAGGATGGGAGTCACTTCTTCTGGACGTCTTCTCCTCCTTCCTCCCTGCTACCTTCATCCATGGCACTGCCTTAGCCTCTGTGTCTGTCTGCCTGCCCAGAAGAGAGATTTCCTTGGCATGGGGACTCTATCTTACCAATATCTCAGTATCGCCTACTGCTTTACACAGTGCCTGGCACTGGAAGAGATGGGAACTAGGAAAAATAAGCTTGATGAAATGGGGGTGATAGCCTTGGGGGAAGAAAAGAAGGAAAAATAGAAGATAGAAGCCAACCAAAAGGTAGGAAAGGAGGCTTTTAGGTGAATGAGAGGTAATGATATTAACAACAAAAGCAGGACAACCAACAGGAAAGGGGAGGGAGGAGCTATCAATGGTGGAAAGGGGAGGGAGGAGCTGTCAATGGGGAGAAGAGCCTGAGAACCATGGAAAGAGGGAAGGTCAGCTAGGAAGAGGAGAGAGAAGAGAGCCAACAGGGAGAGAGGAAGAGAGAGCCAAAAGGGAGAGGGGAGGAGAGACCCATTGGGGAGAGAGGAGAAAAGAGCCAATGGGAAGAAAGAGAAAGGGAGAGAGAGAGCCAATGGGAAGAAAGAGAAGGAGAGAGAGAGCCAATGGGGAGAGAGGAGGAGAGAGCACCCCGGGGCACCGGGAAGCTCTCTAACTCGAAGCAGGTGTGAACAGTCTATACACGCGGGGCTTGAGGACTTGAACGAAGCCGTGAAAAGCTAGGTGGGCCAGTCTGCCCGCCTATGGGCGGTGTCCCCAAGCCCTGAGCCGTCCTCTCCTTCCGCAGGTGTCCCCACTCTTCGGTACCATCTACGACGCGGTCTTCCTGCTGGCGGGGGGCGTGGCGCGGGCGCGGGCGGCCGCAGGGGGCGGCTGGGTGTCCGGAGCCGCGGTGGCCCGCCACATGCAGGATACCCAGGTGCCCGGCTTCTGCGGGGCCCTGGGAGGAGGCGAGGAGCCTGCCTTCGTGCTGCTGGACACGGATGCGGCTGGGGACCGGCTCTTCGCCACATACGTGCTGGACCCCACCCGGGGCTCCCTCCGCTCGGCTGGGACCCCGGTGCATTTCCCTAGAGGGGGAGGAGCCCCCGGGCCCGACCCCTCATGCTGGTTCGAGCCACACGTCATCTGCAACGGAGGTGAGGGCGAGCACCCCAGCCCCCACTGGGACAGTCAGCGCTGACCCTCCACAAAGTGGTGAAAGAGAGTGAACTCTCGTCCTGTGACTCCTTCCAGGTCCTCCTCAGACCCCTGGCTTGTGCAGAACCCGTGTCTTGCCAAGCCCCCATACCCCTGTAGGAGCCTTTCTAGCACTGCCAGAGGCTCGCCTCTGCAGAACCCATGGCCTTTCCCGAGACCTGTTCCAGGCTCCCATCCACCTCTGCTAGAACCTTCAGGATTTGACATGACTGCACCTGGATAGAGAGGGTGCTCCCCCTGGCCACGGGGTCCTCAGCCTCCCTCCTCTCTCCTCTCCAGGAGTGGAGCCCAGCCTCGTGTTTATTGGCTTCCTCCTGGTGGTCGGGATGGGGTTGATGGGGGCCTTCCTGGCCCACTATGTGAGGTGAGTAGGGGACGAGCATGGCTCTCCACCTGTCACAGCTGTGTCTGGGCAGCAAGGACAGCAGGCTGGGCCCATCAAGAGCAGACAAAGGGAGGGCTGGGGGAGAGGGGGCACCCCACGGGGTGGCCCGCCAGAGGGTGTTTGGTTTGGGGGTGGCTGCTTTTCCCAGAGCCGATACTCCCTGCCAGCCTCCTCTCAGGGCCTTTGGTCCCCTCTGAGCAGATGACATCCTTTCCCTACCAGGCACCGGCTACTTCACATCCAGATGGTCTCTGGCCCCAACAAGATCATCCTGACTCTGAACGATATCACCTTTCTCCACCCGCACGGGGGCAGCACGCGCAAGGTGGGGGAGGCGGGGAGGCAGGGGGATCTTTGGCGGAGAGCCAGCTCTCCAAGTGTCCTTCCCTGCGTTTCTGTCCCCCTGCCTGGGCCAGCCCTCCCCTCTGGCCCTACGCATGAAGGCCTGGCTTCTGGCCTGGCTCCCCATCAGGTCTGAGCTCTGGGGCTGTGCCAGGAGAGTAAGAGCCGCTGTCCCGGCTGCTTTCCTGGGGCAGCGTGAGGCTCTGAGAAAACAGACTGTTTGTCTTGTAAACTGTAAAGGTCAGCGCAATTGAGAAGTAATGTCGTCATCATCTTCCCTAATAAAGAATTCTTCCGCTCCCCTCTGTAAACCCCAGAACTCAGCCTGACCTCAACACGAGACTCTGACCCCTTGCACTGACCTCTGCCCTCCAGGTGGCCCAGGGGAGCCGATCGAGTCTGGCTGCCCGCAGCACATCGGACATCCGCAGTGTCCCCAGCCAGCCCTCGGACAGCTCCAACATTGGCATCTATGAGGTGAGCCTTACCCCCGGCCAGACCCAGCTCTAGTCCTGGAGTTGCATCGTACCCTGCAAGCCCCCCGGAAATGGTAATAGGAGCCCAGGAGGGTTTCTGGGAAGAAGTCATGGGTTCCCCAAAGGGGAGCATCTGGGAATCCTTCCTGCCCCAGGATTTCGTCTTAACCTTTACCCAGATGAGTCCTCCTCAAAGGCCAATCCGAGTGGCTCAGAGGCTGGAGGCTGACTCGGGGTGGGGGCTGGGGATACTGGGACCACGCAGCCTGGTGTGCCCACTGAAGCCATCCCCTGTCTTGTTGGGTGCCCCGGGCCCTGTCCCTGTCCCCTCAGTGATCCAAGACTTCAGGTTACTCCTTTCTCCCCATGGGCCTCCCCAGAAAGTTTGGGACAGAGGGGCCCCTGGGAAGTGGTCTCATGGTCATAAAAATGACATTTTCAGGGCATGGGCTTGTTCAGTTTGGGGAGTTTCCAGACCAGGCTATCCCCAGCTCAAGACAGACCCACGTCTTGGCCCCAACCCAACATTGCCACCCAGTTCAGCTCAGACTCAGGGACAGCAAGCCTGAGAGGGGAAAAAGAAAGTCACAAAAGGGCGTTAGGATCTTTACTGTGGCTCAGCCAGGCTGCACGTGGTGGGAGGCGGGTAGAATTGTGAGCAGAGTCAGAGAGAGCTGGGGGAGCTCAGCTAATCAGGATGGCGGGATGGAGATTCAGAGTTCCACCCGAGCGACAGGTCACACAGAAAATGCGGGGACTCCTACCGGGTCACCTGGGTCCCCGTGAACCAGCTGGACCAATAGCTGAGGACAGGGCAGCTCAGAGCCTGGAGGGGAACTGCCTGGCCTTCGCTGTTCGACTATAATAAAAAGTCTGATCTTCCCAGACTCCTGACTCCTAGCACATGCTCTCTCATGGCAATGGAGCGTGCCAAGGGCTGTGGTTTCAGTGGCATGTGTGGTGGGGATGGTTTGCTGAGCAAGGCTGTTGGCAGGCGCATCTGAGAGGGTGAGGACAGCCGTGCAAGGGGGGGCTCCCTCCCAGCTAGCCTCGAAGTGGACCCCCAGACCTCAAGCCCCTCGTTACTGATGCTCTGTGTCACAGGGAAGATGTGGGCAGGGACCAGAGGAAATGGGGGGCCCTAGGGCTCCTCCTTGCCGTGCAGGGTTTTAAGAAACTAGTTCACGCAAGGCAAAAAAAAAAAAAAAAAAGGAAGAAAGAAAGAAAGAAAGAAAAATGAGAAAAACTGAGTTCACTACTCCCATCTCTGCTCCAGGGAGACTGGGTTTGGCTGAAGAAATTCCCCGGGGATCAGCACGTTGCTATCCGTCCAGCCACCAAAACAGCCTTCTCCAAGGTGAGAGTGGGCCCATGGTGGGGGGTGCGGGGTGGGGTGGCCATCATTTCCTAACTTCCTTGCCCTCTCTTTGCAGCTGGGTACAGAAGTAGACCCCATTGTGGGAGAGACCAGTAGGTCTTAGTGGAATTGTTCCCGCCTCTCTAAAGCAGATTTCCACGCTCCTTCATAAAACTAGCCCTTTCTTTTGGTGTGCTTGTCATGATTGGTCATTGTGCAATCAGTGTGGGCTTGCCTATTTTTTTAAAGACTTATTTATTTATTTTAGAGAAGGGGAGGGGCGCAGAGAGAGAGAGAGAGAGAGAATCCCAAGCAGACTCCCCCCAGCGGGGCTCGATCCCACGACCCTGAGATCATGACCTGAGCCGAAATCAAGAGTCCGATGCCCCGCCGACTGAGCCACCCAGGCGCCCCTCTGGCATATTTTTTACCTGCCTCCCTCATTGGTCTGTAAGCTAAGTGAGGGTGAGGACATCATTGCTTCATCATTGCCAGTTTGGCCCCAACACGGTGTCTGGGACGTTAGACATAATGAATGTTTGTTGAGGGAATGACAGAAAGTTAAAAAGGGCTTTCCAGTTTCATCCGGCCACTTGCACAGCATGGCTTAGTGAACACACGCTAAGCGAAGGGGACAGCTGGCAGGCAGCCTGTAGACGGGCTTAGTCTGGCCCTTTGCCCTTACATGATGCAGCCCCGGCCTGGCCTCCTTCCCTGCAGCCTTCACTGGAGCTCTTGGCCACAGCTGCAGAGGGACTTAGGGTCAACTGCTAAGTCACCATTTAATGGCAGGCATCTCAAATGAAAGGAAGCCCCCCACTAGACTGGAGGAAAGTGAGAAAGGACAACTGCCGGTGGCTAGCCCCTGTATTTCCAGCTCACCCAGACTGGGGGGTGGGGAGGCTGGGTTGTCCTCCTCTGGGACCACAACTTGACTGCTCAGTCCCTTCCTCCCTAACCTGGGGAGGCTGGGAGTCTCAGACATTTCTGACACAGTGACAGAACCAAGCGAGGTGGCCCTGGGACGTGCCCCACACACCCAAGTCTGGTGCTTTCTTTGAAAGCAGGGAGGCTTCTGCCGGGTTTTCTCTACAAGGGCTGTTACATCAGAAGGGGAGGGCGCTGGCCAGGGGGGATTCTCCATGGAGTATTTCCCCCTAAAGCCCAGCAGTTCAAAGTCTTACCGCTAATCCAGCAGAAGGTGCCCGGGTCCTGGTTCCCCAGGCAAGGTTGCCTTTTCAGTCCTAACCTGAAGCTAAAGCCCAGCGGCCTGGGACTCTCGGAAAGAGAGGTGATCTGTGGAAGCCAGCCCCTCTGCACCCCCAGGGACCTTTCCATTCCCCATTCTTATCCCATCTTCTGTGCTGGGACACTCAGAAACAGGCCTGAATAACAGGTCTCCTCCCCACGTTGCTTCCAGCTCCTGGAGCTCCGGCACGAGAACGTGGCCCTCTACCTGGGGCTCTTCCTGGGCACAGGAGCCGGTGGCTCGGTGGCTGCCGGGGAAGGCACGCTGGCTGTGGTCTCGGAGCACTGCACCCGGGGCTCCCTCCACGACCTCCTCGCCCAGAGAGACATCAAGCTGGACTGGATGTTCAAGTCCTCCCTCCTGTTGGACCTCATCAAGGTGTGTGGGGTGCGGGCGTGGCGGGGAGGACGGGGCAAGGAGCCGCCGGGCTGAGGCCGCCTTCCCTCCCATCCCTCCAGGGAATGAGGTATCTGCACCATCGAGGTGTGGCCCACGGGCGACTTAAGTCACGGAACTGCGTGGTGGACGGGAGGTTCGTGCTCAAAGTCACGGACCACGGCCAGGGGCGACTGCTGGAAGCGCAGCGGGTGTTAGCGGAACCTCCCAGCGCCGAGGGTAGGATTCCAGGGCTGTCTCCCGCGCGCGGACGGGCACCCCCAGGATTCCCATTATTTCCAGGGTCCCTCCTCCCCGCCCTCCACCCTCGCATGCTCTCCATTCCACCGCCCCCGGACGTGGCTCCTGCCACGGAGAAGGTCTTGTGACTTTTGAGATGAGAAGGGTGGGCTCCGTGACTGGGGTGGGGCGAGGGGCGGGGCGGGGCGAGGGGCGGGGCGGGGCGGGGCTTGTGCCTGAAGGACGGAGCCTCCTCTGCGCTCCCACCGGTCTGAAGCCAGGAGCTTATTTGCGAGGACCCTGCTCTCTCTGAGGTCCGCGTTGGCTGGCTGGTAGTTTTTCCTGGGAGAGCAGCTGCAGGTAGCCGGGCCAGACTCAGGCTGGGAGTTCGTGAGTGAGTGCGGGCCTGGCCTTTCTGGTTAGGATGGGGGGGGGGGTCCGTCCCCAGCGCCCCCAAGGCCTTCCGCATGCCCACGCCCCCTTCCCCCCGACCGCAGACCAGCTGTGGACAGCTCCGGAGCTGCTTCGGGACCCGGCCCTGGAGCGCAGGGGAACGCTGGCCGGTGACGTCTTCAGCCTGGGCATCATCATGCAGGAAGTCGTGTGTCGCAGCACACCCTATGCCATGCTGGAGCTGACTGCTGAGGGTACGCCGCCCACATGCGTGGGCCTCTGGGCTAGAAAGGCGGCCTGCTGTGAGGCACAGCCTCGCCTGACCCAGCCTCTTTTTCCGAAAGCCCGAAACTGAGGCGTAATTATGTGGGCCTCCCTTACGTGGGTCTGAAGGGTCAGGACAGTGGACAGCCGAGCACCGGGATGCACGGGGCGGCTGTTAGACACCCAGGCTTCCGTGGTCGCCTCTGTTCTTGTCCTGGCCCCAAGCCTCTCCTCCAGCTGGAGGAGCAAGCTCCTCTCTGGTTCTTAGGGACCCCAGGGAGAGGGCAGTGTTGGGAGAAGGGCGTGAGGAACGGTTGGATTTGGTTTAGATCCTTGTTCGCCCCAACCTTGATCACCCCAAACCTCCCTCTTGTTATGTGCAACAGCGTTCTGCTCTGCCGCCCCCCAGGGTTCAAGGTCCTCCTCTTGCTCCAGCACCCTCCCCTCCCTGCAGCCAAGCTCTGATTTAGAGAACCCCCATGTCGTGCCCCATATTGGGCTTCGACAGTCAGGCCAGCGTCAGAGGTGGACTCTCCTGGCCCCCTTATGCCTCCAGAAGTGGTGCAGAAGGTGCGGAGTCCCCCTCCGCTGTGCCGGCCCTCAGTGTCAGCGGACCAGGCACCCATAGAGTGCATCCAGCTGATGAAACAGTGCTGGGCCGAGCAGCCAGAACTCCGGCCCTCTTTGGACCGCACCTTCGAGCAGGTCAGGGGCTGGGATTGGGCTAGGGCTGGGCTGGCCCTGTGCCAACAGCCTGGGGAAGCCTCTGGAAGGCAGACGAGCAGGATGTCTGATCTCCAGGCTATCTCCCAGAGGGGTAGTCTGAGGACTGGGGGTAGGCGGGGGCAGAGTTAGAACAGGGGCTGTGGAGGCCTTTGGAGCGGGAGACAGAGCTCTAGGTGGGAGAAATGTTGGGCACAGGGTGGCAGAAAGACAACTGGCCTGGGAGTCCAAAGGCTGGGCTGGTTCCAGTGCTTCATCAATTGCTAGCTGACAATAGCTGGCCTCTGGGAACCCCCGTTTCCCTTAGGCCTTCTGCTAATGCATGAAAACCTAGGGCCTGGCATCCCTTCCCCCCACCCCGGGGAGGGGGGGGCGGTGGTTGATGAGTAAAAGATGAAGGGGGAGGGGAGGGTTGCAGGGACCAGGCTCCATCCTGCCGCAGGCAAGGGTCATGGCGGCCCAGGTCCCACCAGCGTCCTCCTGCCACTAGTTCAAAAGCATCAACAAAGGCCGGAAAACCAACATCATCGACTCAATGCTGCGGATGCTGGAGCAGTATTCCAGCAACCTGGAGGACCTGATCCGCGAGCGCACGGAGGAGCTGGAGCTGGAGAAGCAGAAGACAGACCGGCTGCTCACGCAGATGCTGCCGCCGTGGGTGCCCGTGGGAGGGGCGGGGGGGCAGCGGGAGAGCAGTCCCTCTGGCGGGGCCCCGGCAGTCACCCTGCCGCCCGCCACCCCTAGTTCTGTGGCCGAGGCCCTGAAGATGGGGACACCTGTGGAGCCAGAGTACTTTGAGGAGGTGACACTGTATTTCAGCGACATCGTGGGCTTCACCACCATCTCGGCCATGAGCGAGCCCATCGAAGTGGTGGATCTGCTCAACGACCTCTACACGCTCTTCGACGCCATCATCGGCTCCCACGACGTTTACAAGGTGGGGTGTGGGGGCGAGGGCAAGCCTTTCGCAGCGCTTCTGTCCCTTCTGCCAGGCCCCTCCCCCCACCCAGGTTGGAGGCCTCCCCCGGATCCCCGCATTAACCCCCGTTGAGGTCCCCTGCCAAGGGACAATGGCTTTGTGGGGAGAGGGGCGCTCAGAGCTGAAGCCTCACAACCCATTCGCTCAGGTGGAGACAATTGGGGACGCCTACATGGTGGCCTCAGGGCTGCCCCAGCGGAACGGGCAGCGGCACGCGGCCGAGATTGCCAACATGGCTCTTGACATACTCAGCGCCGTGGGCTCCTTCCGAATGCGCCACATGCCCGAAGTTCCCGTGCGCATCCGCATCGGCCTGCACTCAGGTAACTCCCGGGCCCTCAGGCTCATCTTCTGTGGGCGGCTCCGCAGTCCCGAGACAGGACGCCAGCTTGCAGAGTGCGGGGTGGCGGGGGGGTGGGGGGTGGTGGTCATTTGTCTTGAAGCCACCTTCGACACCCCATTGAGACCGAGAGGTACCCTGAGAGTGTTGCCTTGGGGAGCTGGTGGAGATGGGGTGCCAGCGTCCCCCGAGGTGCTAGGTCCCCCCCCTACAACGCCCCAGCCACAGCCCAGACTCCGGCCACCCACCCTGTGCGTCTCTGCAGGCCCGTGCGTGGCGGGCGTGGTGGGCCTCACCATGCCGCGGTACTGCCTGTTTGGGGACACGGTCAACACCGCCTCGCGCATGGAGTCCACGGGCCTGCGTGAGTGGGGCGACTCACGGAGCATTGGGAGAATGGCTGGGGGAGGGGGAGGCCGGGGGAGGGGTTGGGGGAGGGGCCGGGGAAGGGAGTCCCGAAATCCCCTCCTCCCCTGTCATCCCAGCTTATCGTATCCACGTAAACATGAGCACGGTGCGCATTCTTCGCGCTCTGGACCAGGGCTTCCAGACCGAGGTGCGAGGCCGCACGGAGCTGAAGGTGAGGCTAAGCCCTGCCCCGTCCTGCGCCCAGGCCAGTCCGAGGCCACTCAGACCTCGAGATCCACGCGATCCCCACCCAGCCGCCTAAGTGCTCCCCTCCCACGTGTTTCCCCAGGGCAAGGGCGCTGAAGACACGTACTGGCTGGTGGGCAGACAGGGCTTCAACAAGCCCATCCCAAAACCGCCTGACCTGCAGCCTGGGTGAGGAGACAGCCTCCCGGCCCCTTCACGCCTTCTCCCTTCTCCCAGTCTCCTGCCTGGTGCCTGACCACGCCTTCCTGCTCGCCTTCCCTGAAGCTGCCTCACTCTCTCCCGCAGGGCAAGCAATCACGGCATCAGTCTGCAGGAGATCCCCCTCGATCGGCGCCAGAAGCTGGAGAAGGCCAGACCAGGCCAATTCTCTGGAAAATGAGGCCTAGTGGGCACAGGTGCTGGCCCCCTGCCCCAGACGCTAGTCTCCCCTCAGACTCCAGGGTGGGGGGTGGGGGCTACCGACCTCTGGGAGATGATTTTGGGGGAACAGGCACCTCTTCCCCAGCCTTAAGGCCTAGCGCCTGCCTGTTGAACTTCTCAGCCAAGCCAGGTGTACCCATTGCTATCTGAGTGAGCTCGGGTTTGTTCCTAAACCCAGGGATTTTCCCTGAGAAGGAAGCACCAGCTGCAAGGATTCTAGCTCAGTAGGTCTGGAGTGGCCCAGGAATCCAGACTTGAGAACCCATGACCTGAGACCTCTCCTCTGATCCCCCACTGCATTAACCAGGCCTCCCTGCCTGGCTGCACAGGCTGTGCACTGCACAAGAGACAAAACTCTAGGGAGCACCATTCAGCAGAAGACAAGATGAATGTTGTCTCTAGAGGTCTGTTAGGGCAAAAGCCCTGCCCTCTACCTTCCTTAAAGAAGCTTTGATCCATGAGCCTCCCCTTCCTAGGTGAACCCCCATGACGCCTTTCCATGATTTCCCTCTGAGACACTCCTCTTTCTTTTAGGAGTATTCTGGAAGGTCCTTTTCCTGAAAGTTGCTGCTATAGGTGACCAAAACTCTGGCTAATACCAGTGGCTTCTAGCCAGCTCTGCCTCAAAGGATCCTGGGCCTTCACAGGAGCTGGTTGCAAACCCGCTGTGTGACCTCAGGAAAGTCTCATGTACTCTCTGGGCTTGGGTTCCCCCTCCATGGTGAAATAAGAAGTGGCCTGGGTGGCTTCCGCACTGCCCTGCTCTGACAGCTAAGCGTCAGCATCCTTGGTCTGGGGATATAGGGATGACACAGGGATGTGTGTCACTGGGCTTGTGGCCTCCAGCCCCAGTGCCTCTGAGCCCATCAGGAGAGGGGCGGGGTGGGGCTTCTCCACTTTCCTGGGCCTCCTGAGGCCCCAGGAAAGAGGGTGTGGGATTGGTCCTGTTCCTCCAGAGCAGGGTTGTCTCGTGGCCTGAGATCAGCCTCTGTCTGGCTTCCACATCCTTCCCTTCATCCGTCTCCACCCCCCACCCCCCCACCTGTCAGAAACCAGCTCCTCCCTCGGGCACAACAGTGACCAGCCCAAGTGCAGAGAAAAGCTGGCTTCAAGGCTTTGGGGGAAAGGAAAGGAAACAGGCTGCACCAAACCTTTACTATAGACACCCTAGGAATCGTAGTATTCCCTGCTTACGTGGGCACCACTGAGTGGGCGGGTGGGACAGACCATCCTATCCTCTCTGCTTAGATCTTTCTAACAAGTACCAACAACCACCCCTCCCCACTGGTCGCACTGAAGCTGCTTTTGCAGAACCGTGATGTCCCAGAGCCTGGGCGGGCGCCTCGTTCACTCCAGGTGTCCTTCCGCTGCTGCAGACCCTGGCAGGCCTTAGCCGCAGCGCCCAGAAGGCCACTGTAGTGAGGTCCGGTCCCCGGAGGTCTGCAAGCAGCAACATCAGGGGCCAGGGACACAGCAGTCAGGGAGAACGCGGAGGTGGAAGGACTAATGTAATCCTCGGGGAGACAAAGCGTGGTTGGCAGGAGCGTAGCAGTGACCCCAACCCGGGGAACAGGTTGCTAGAAAGGCAAGTTCTCCCTTCAAATGGTCCCCGCCTCTCCCCCGAGGCTCCAAGACAGCAAGATCTTCTGAACGCCCTTCCTTGCCGTCTGTTGCCTGTGGGCATGGGAGCTCCTGGAGGTGGTTTGGCCGCCTTGCGAAATCCAATCCGAAATCCAAATCCGCAAGCTCCCAGTCCTCCGCCTGGTCCTGAAGGTTGAGAACCACTGTTAGGAAATCTAAACTTCAGCCCGTGTAGCTTCAGGTTACCTGAGGTGCCACTAGAGTGAGTAACGTAGCGCAATTGAAAAAACACTTTTAAGGAAGTTTGGAGATGATGAGTTAAAGTTTTTTTTTTTTTAAACCCTGATGCGTGCACACAGTTTGTTGTTTTCTTTTCTTTCTTTCTTTCTTTTTTTTTTTTTTTTTCCAATTACATACATTCTTTTTTTTTTTTTTTTTTTTTTTTTTTTTTTTTTTTTTTTTTTAAAGATTTTATTTATTTATTTGACACAGATCACAAGTAGGCAGAGAGGCAGGCAGAGAGAGAGAGGGGAGAAAGCAGGCTCCCTGCTGAGCAGAGAGCCCGATGCGGGACTCGATCCCAGGACCCTGAGATCATGACCTGAGCCAAATGCAGCGGCTTAACCCACCGAGCCACCCAGGCGCCCATCCAATTACATACATTCTTAAATATCTCTCTTCAGATTTTCTCTGTACTTGGGTCCCGGGGATTAAGGGCAGACGGCACTGCTGGCACTGGGCTTGACAACGTGACCCCAGCCGTCACTCCCCGTCTCTTCCCAGCCCCCCTCCATCCTCACCCCTCCCAGAATCTCCCCCTCTCACCCTTTCTCTCGGCTTCTATCCCACCTGTGAGGATGGCCTGTGATTCAGGGGAGCCTCAGGGCAGAGCTGACCGGGGATCACCTGGGCGAGACTAGCAGGGGCAGGCTGGGGCAGGAAGGAGGAAGAGCCGGGGCCCAAACCTGGTTAGGAGTAGGGGTGGAGGCAGCAGGGCCGAGCCGGTCGCGTCCCACCTTCACCCCTGCCTTGCCGGGAGACCCCAAGCAGCCGACTTGACCCAGGAGGAACCTGGACAGGTCAAGAGAGCCTGAGAGCAGAGGCCCAGCCCAGAGCTCATGGAGCCACTTGAAGTAGGGCACAGAAGGTCAGAAGGTCGGGCGGGCGCAGTGCCCTCTCTGCCCCTCTGCTCCCGCTCTGACCCCGTCTCTCCCCTAGTCTCCTGTCTCTGCCCCCACTCCCTCCCTGCCTGCCGGTCCCTGAGGCTCCCCCATTTCTGTGGAACCTTCCTTCCTGGGCCCAGTCAGTGTCCTAGAGCCCTGTTCCCTTCTGTCTCCAGTCCCCTTCACCGGCTCAGCCCTGTGGTTCCTGTGACACGGGCACCTTCCAGCCCCGAGAGCACCCGGCTTGGCCATCAGGAACTCCCCACCTTCAGATGTGTTTACACTACCCCTGCAAGCTGGCCTGTGCCCGGGAGCCCGCACGTGGGTCTGCCCTTGCTTTCCGGGTGACTCTGTAGCCAGGACCAGTGATGGCCAGAGCAGGGCCCTCCCACAGCTGCTGTGGCTTCGATCCCATAGCTGGGGCTCCGCACCATGTCCCGGGCTCACACGGCGCCTTTTCTCTGCTGCTGCTCAGGATCTGGGCTCTGCTCCCCAGCCCAGTGGGCGCCAGGCACCCCGCTTTGGGGGGTCTGAGACGCTACATCGTGGGACTGTGTTCCCTGGGATCTTCTGGATTGGGTGCCGTGGACGCCAGGTGCCACGGTGTTGGGGCCTGGGAGGATGGGGGCTGGAATAAAGGTGTGCTTTCTTCCCGGTCAGACTGTGTGATCCTTTCGGCCTGGGCGGTCCGAACAGCCCCTTCCCTGCAGCCTTGAAACCTGGTGCTTCAGGTAGGGGCGAGGCTTAGCCACAGCAGAAGCAGAGGGAGGTGAGCTAAGCCTCCCGACAGCACCCCCCCTCCAGCAGCTACTCTGCTCAGGGCATCTGCTCTAAGGGGACAAAGCAGGGAAACCTCAGGCTTTTCAGGCTTCTAGAAAAGACCAGGGGTCCCCGAGGCTCTGGGGATGAGGATGGTCTGGCCTCATCGCTGGGTTGCAGGCCGGAGAGGGGAAGGGAGACAGGAGCAGAGCTGTCCGGTGACCATGCCCCCAGGAAGCCAGAAGCCAGGACCAAAGGCACAGATCCTGCAAATGTAGAAACTGAGGTCCTCTGATCTCCAGACAGGACTTCGCCACCCATATTCCGCCTCTCAGCCCTCAAGAGCCTGGCCCAGGGGTATGAGAGCAGAAGAGACGGTCCCCGACCCACCAGAATGCTTCATGGGCAGGCAGGTGCTTGCGGGGCGGGGCAGAAGAGGCTTGGAGCGCAGCCGGGGCAGGAAGTGGGGGGCTCTTTGCCATCCAAAGAGTCTTGACACCCTCCTCAGCAGGCTGATGGTGCGGTGGGGGGGTTGGACTGGTTTGACAGGAAAGAAAAGAAGAAAAGGCTGGCTTGGGAGGGACGCAGGGAAGGCAGGCTGAGTGTCCAGGAGGAGACAGCCTCCAGCCCCTGACTCCACCAAGAGTCAGCCAGCGCCTCTCCCTGCCCTGTGACTGGTGCAGACAATTCCAGTTACAGGAGCGTAACCCAGGGAAAGAGTAGGACCTGGGAGCTGGGAAGGGGGGTGGGGGAAGAGAACATGCCCAGAGCCTCGGAGCCTCGCTGTTGAAGGTGGAGTAGCTTCTGGGTCCGACTTCCCGGGCAAGGCTCGTGAGACAGATGTTCTCGGGGCTCGGAGCAACGCTGGCTGTTGCAACCCCGGGGGAATTCAGTGACTAGACTTTGACGGGCAGGTTGGGGTGGGACAGGTGGCGCCCCTGCTCCTGGAATGTGGAAGGAAGGAGAGACATGGGTGAAAGGACGGTTGGGACATCTGGGATCCCTCGGTTCCTGGCAGGACAGGGCTTGCTTCGCCATCTAGAGACTCGCCCTTCCGAACTAAAGCCATCTGTCACCTCCGCCCAGGACACATCCCGGAGCCTGGGCCTTTGACCCCAGGGCACAGAGAAGGGCGTGTTGCCCCACTGTTTACCCCCTCTGCTCACACAGGGATGCTGACCCAGCCATTCAAGAAACATATCCCCATGCTCTGTCTTTAATCCCCAGATGACCCATTTTACACGCATGAAAAGAGAGGCTCCCAGCCGTGAAATGAACCTGTCGAAGGCGTCACATCTGACAAATCTGGAGATCAGGAAGCAAAGCCAGGAGTTCCGACTCTGGGCCTTGGGCGGCCTCTCAAGGGTGCCGTGGAGAAATCTCTCTTCTAGACAGTCCCGCTTTGTGCCCTCTTGACTGTTTTCTGCAAGAGCGTGGTTTCACCTCTGAAATCACTGTCGTGTAACCAGATGATTAAAGGGTTTTGACTCAGCGGGATATGCACATGAACACGTTACAACGTTTCTCCAATTAGCACCTTCAAAAGGCTGGTCCAGTGGAGAACTCCAGGCTCCTGTATGCTGCAGGTCAGGGACCTGGGGGCGGGGGTGGGTAGGAGGTACATGTTTGCCCCTTTCCCTGTTCCCCCAACTCTGGCTCCTTGGCCAGGAAGGAAGGGTCTTGGGGATATAATTGGATTCTAGGACCTCTGCTCCCTCAGTCTTCAAGTGGGGAATACAGAGGAAGCTTACCTAGTCACCTACTGGGGAAGCTTCCCTGATCTCACTTTGGCTGCTGACACCAGCTAGGGGTCCCGTCCCTGCCCACATGCATGTGCAAGGGTGAGCTCGCCACAAAGCTAAGAAAATGGAAACTTCATGGTCCCTACTCACCCACACAAGCCCCTTCCGACCCCGCTGACCCAATTTTGTATTCTCTTTCTTAAAGAGGGCCTTTAAAATGGGATCAGCTTGAGGTTTCCACCATTTGGATCTTTCCTGGATGTGGTCCCTTGGGGGTCGGGGATCCGCATCCCCGAAAGCTTCTTCGTCACTGAAGACCCCTCAGAAGGTGACAGCTATGTTTTCCTATAGCCCAACAGTGGTGGGCACCCCCATGATCTTGTCTGGGGACCAGAGCCCCTTGGGCATGCCCAGGAAGCCCACAGAGCCCCCAGCTTTGGCTCGCCTTGTGCCCTCTGTCCTCCACGAGGAGTTGCAGGAACTGTCCTCTTCCTCACACTCTCAGGCCACATGAGATCGGGCATGCAGGCTACCACTGCCTTCTCTCTGGCCTCCACACATGTCTCCTCTCTGTTCGGCAGCCCAGCCTCACCCAGCCAGCAGTGAGATGCCTACCTCCCACACCTGGAGGTACCTCCATTCTCCAAAAATGATTC
The DNA here is from genome assembly GCF_030435805.1 of Mustela lutreola. Classification (NCBI taxonomy): domain Eukaryota; kingdom Metazoa; phylum Chordata; class Mammalia; order Carnivora; family Mustelidae; genus Mustela; species Mustela lutreola. Next base: position 58,527,356 of record NC_081304.1, on the reverse strand, counting down.
TTCCAGAAAGCTTCCACTCTGGTGGTTGTTGGCGGGGGGAAGGGAACCAGTTGCTCAAACTCTCAGACAGCCCTTGGGATAGGAATGCAGGGAAAGGGAGGCGAGCCAAGTGTTGGCCCTTCTCCGTAGAATGCGGGCTACTTAGTACTTAATGGTTTCAGTTGTGGACGCCATTTCCATGGCCAAGGGAAAAGTTCACGCGACATCCTATTATGGCCGAATGAACACACACATCATGAGTTGGTTACATCCCTCCGCTACAGAGCTTACTGCCAAACACCACTTCTTAGTGCTGGACAAAATTAACTTCTGTTCTATACCACAAAATTCTCGTGATTTTTCCACTGCAACAAAATGGCCGTCATTTGATTACAATGGTGTCCCAACTACAAGGTCAAGAAAGGGCTCTTCCTTCGAGTTTCCCTCATCCTCCATACCAACAAGTCAAGCAAAGACATGTTCCTAACCACTTAACTCAGGGCTTTGCCCCACCCCTACCCTCTGCTAGCACATCAGCTCCTCAGTCCTCTCTCAGCCCTGACACCCTTGCTCCCAAGTCATGTGCCTCCTTCACAACTTCCCTGTGACTCCTATCAACGGATTGTCTGATTTGGGGTCACGAGGGTTCTCTTCTATGTCTTGGCAGGTCCTCCGCCTCAGTCCCTGAAGTCACCTCCTCTAGGGCTTAGCCTTAATCCCAGGATGGAGGGACACCCGAAACTCTTGCCCCAGTCTTCGCCAAGGCCGTTGGTGGCCCCAGCTGAAATGAGGCCTGAGGGATTGTGTAGTGACCTTAAGGCCTACAGCAAAGGGTTCCAGACCAACTTTGGAAGGCCCTGAAAAGGGAAGAGGAGAGACCCAGTGCTGAGCACTTCACCCTCAACACTGGCCCCAAGTCATGGAAGCTGTTCTGGCCCTTGGAGAAGAGACCCCAACCTGGTCTCCATCTCATCTCAGTGGCTTCCTGGGCCCTGGGCAACAGGGCCCAGGGCAACAGCCATATATACTGAGGTGGTTGGACTAGATGATCATGAAACACCTCAAGACCAGAGCCGGTCCCCGAAACTGGTCCTTCCAGGAGTCAATGTCTTCCAGAAAAAGGCCAGAGGATACACCCTATGATAACGTGGCTGTCTAAGACATTCCTTCAAGAACTATAAAGGAGGCAGCATTGGTAGATAGGTTCTTTTTTGAAGAAGGGACAGATTTTTGCCTATTAACAGCTGATAAGTGGGACTGCATAGAGATGGAGGCCACTGGAGGGGAGCACTGGGGGAGCCAGGCTTCTGTGTCTGACAGGGAATATCCAGGCCCAGGAGGAGGGATTCTCTTGGATGGGAGGAGGGGAGACTCTTGTAAGAGAATTAGAACAAGACAGGATGAGCCTGGGAGCAGGTACATTTGGGGATTTCTGGAAATCTCCATTGGAGTTTTCTCTTTTCTCAATATAATAGGGAATGAGGTCATCTTTGGAGCAGGAGCAGGTAGAGGAGGAAGGAAGGAGCCGTGTTTCACTGTATGCCAGAAACTATACTAAGCACTTTACTCATGAAAGTTCATTTAGTAACCTCAACAACATTATGAGTCAGATACCATTATAACTCCCTTTTACCAACACGAATGTTAAGGTTCCAAAAGGTGATATGACCTGTCTGAGGTCATCTGGTTATTTTTAAGATTTATTTATTTATTTGAGAGAGAGAGAGTGCATGAGTGGGGGTAGGGACCACCCAGAAGGAGAAGCAGATTTCGTGCTGAGAAGGTAGACTGAAGACAGGGCTTGATCCCAGCACCCTGAGATCATGGACCTGAGCCGAAGGCAGAAGCTTAACCGACTGAGCCACCCAGGTGCTCTGATCACCTTGTTATTAAATAATAGTCAGGATTATAATTTTCCCAAGATCCTAAACTCTATGCTATTAATAAAGACTTGAACACCAATGGGACCAGGTCCCTGAGGAAATGGAAATGGCTTTAGAGAGTAGGAGGCCAGCCTCTTCCTCCAAGTAGGAGTAAGAGATACAGCAGCAAGTGTTCCTTGGGAAGAAGAGTCCGTCAAAGATCTTCTCTTCCCGGATCCTCCACGTGCTCAGTGATGAGGACAGCCACGTGTCTGCCAGTAGCAAGAGGAGGGGGTTGAGGAGTCAGGTGACGATTTGAGGTGACTCTGGTGAGTGTAAAGGAGAAAAAGGAGATCTCTGTGGAATCTTCTTCTAGTGCTCCAGCCCCCCAGGGCCCAGAGTCCTGGAGTGTGGAGACCCTAAGGAAAGAGCCACTCTGAGACATGGAGAACTCACCATGCAACGAAGCAGGAGAATAACAGGCCAAATAGCATGTAGGCAGGAGGGGTCACCACAGGGCTGGGGAGCGACGGGAGGTGGGTGCTCGTGGGAAGAAGGTTTGGGCCAGAGGCCGGGGACCTATAGGCCGCACTGGGGGCCAGTTCTTCCTCTGCTAGGGGCTAGGGTCACTCCTTCCCCACACTTGCCCTAGGAGACTGGGATTTCAGATGACTTGGATTGATCAGGTCAGAAAATGCATAAAGCAAAACCACCAGAGAGCTGAGGGCCACCGGCCTTTCACCTGGAAAGGGACCAGGCAGGGACTTCACAATGCATGGCTATTTGCTCTCATGTGGCTCGGCAGCCCCTCCCCAGGGACCAGGACATCTATAAAAGGGCTGGCAGGAGGACCACAGGTGTTGGCGAGACAATGGTTCTCCTTCGGCCTCCGTCACTCTCAACCTCTTCCACCTCCTCCACATCAGCAGTGGTGGCCCTGAGTCCCCTCGCACACTAGCCAGGGGCTGACAGTGAAACAAGAGTGGAAAACTTTCTCCAGGGTGTGTCAGCACCTCTGGGCTAGACGTGGCAGTCGCACCCCCACCAAGCCCACACCCAGGGTGACCCCAGCGAATGCACAGTCCCTGTAGAAGGCTAGCCATGGGCCAGCCACCTGTGTGAGGGCGTGGGCCTCCTCCTCCAGCTCCAGCTGACTGGGTCAGGCATCACCACCTGGCTTGAGCGCAGCCACACCATTGGTTGACGGGTAACCAATGAGACACCCTGGTGCAAAAAAGAGGCGTTGGAGCTGTGCCAATTGTGGTGCTCAGCGGTGGGGCTGAAGTTAGAAGGAGGAGGGGAGAAGGGAGGGAGGGGCTAGAATCCGATCAATATGGGGTCATGGTAAGCAAAAGTTGAGGCAGGGAAAGGAGGAGAGAGGAATGAGGAGTGGAATCCCAGAGACAGCTGTGCTCCAGGAAGGAGGTTGAGACCCCGAGAACTGAGCCGGACTCTGAGGGACCAACGTCCTGAAACTCCTCTGGCCTCTTTGGCCTGTGACCCAGTGAGCAGGAGCCTCCACTCAACCCAGCTGTCTGCAGCAGCCTACACAGGCTCTGCTCCCCCCCCCCCCCCCCGGAGAACCTGCCAACCAGAGTCACTTTCCTGTAGGCAGCACAGATAATCAGATAATCGCAGGCAGATCCTCCCCAGTCAACCCTCACTTTCCGTCATTCCCTCACTGTGCCATGAGTCGTGAACACTGGGGGAGGTAAAAAAGAACATTGTTTGGGGACCCCTGGGTGGCTCAGTGGGTTAAAGCCTCTGCCTTTGGCTCAGGGCATGATCTCAGGGTCCTGGGATGGAGCTCCACATCAGGCTCTCTGCTCAGAGGGGAGCCTGCTTCCCCCACCTCCCTCTGCCTCTCTGCCTGCTTGTGATCTCTCTCTCTCTCTCCCTGTCAAATAAATAAATAAAATCTTTTTTTTTTAAATGATGTTATTTGCACCCCTCCCACTGAACAGTGGGGTCTCATTCTCCTCCCCTGGACGTTCCCCTGGCCCTAGTGACTGGCTTGACCAATGGAATGTCAGAAGAGATACTCCTGGACTTTTGAGGCAAGATTATCATAAGAAGCTTCTCATCTCCTGTTGGAGCCTCCTGGAGCCTCTGTGACCCTGAGCCTCGGTGTTAAGAAGATGTCACCATGCTGAAAAGGCCACATGAGGCTGTGCCCATTGGTGCCTCAGCTGAGTGTAGCCTTGGAACCATTCACTTCAAGTTGTCAGACATAGGAATAAAGTCCTCTTTAGCCTGTATTCCAACCCACCCACCCTGAATTGAGTCCAGGATCTTTGTCCATGCCATATGAAACAGAAGAATCACCCAGCAGAGCCCTGCCCAAGTTCCTGTCCTGCAAAATTGTGGGCACACCAAAGGGTTGTTGTAAGCCACTATGGTATACTTAATTATGTGGTCATGGATAACCAGAGCACCTCTCTCCATTTAGGAAGTTCTTTACGTCTTTGCCAAGTGCTTTGAAAGACCTCAGGTCAGCAACTCACTGACAGGTGGTTTCTGAGAGGGACTTTGCCCAGAAAAGACCAAGTAGAGAGATGTTGATTTTGCCTACTTTTTCTAGTAGTCATGTTTGATTTTCCTTTGGGGATCCACCCATCTCCACCCTCAACCCAGTTGTGGCCATTTGTGTGGAGCTAACTCCTGCCCTCGCCTTGGAGTCTGTGACCAAGGCGGGTTCCATGAGAGTCAGCCCTAGGACCTTTGTAAAAGGTAGTAACAGGGAGACACTGCACTGGTCTGTATCGGGTTCCTAAGCTGACAGGATGGAAACCCACAACTACTGCAAACTATCTCTGCCACCGGTTGAGAAGCATCTACCCAAGAATACAATCAGTACAATTCAACACAGAAGAGAGCAGAAATGAAATAGCGAGGGAGAACAATTCTGGACACACGTTTTGGGCACTTGGATCCATCATGTTTGAAACCAGTAACTGCTGAAATTTCTAGTTACATAAGCTGATAGAGTCCCCTAATTTTATCAAGCTAGCTTGACTTTACAGTATCCTATTCATTCAGCTCTGCTAATTAAAACTGTACTAATTTTTCATGACTAGTTTAGAATGTACCCCCTACAAGAAGATCTTCTTGAATTCTATAGGGGATATCTGTTGTTTGGGTTTTCTATTGCCCAGAGAAGATTTCCTCACATACTTAAGAAAAAAATCTGCACTACCCCCCACGGCTCATTATCACCACCAACATGGCTGGACACACAGCCAGCCTGGCATCTTGTCTGACCCCATCTTCCTGGACAGAGGAAACTGGGCCAAAGGTGGATCCTTGTCCCCAACTGGATAAATGAGAAGCCTTTGCTGGGGAACTTGAAGTTTGCACATCTGAACCTACTCACTATCTTAGACTGAGAATATGTGAACGTGAATGGTGTGGCAGCTGCCTCTGCCAGGTGTACAGGGAAAGAGAAAGAACAGGTCAAGGGGAAAGAGAGTTAAAGACAGAGAATTCCCTGAGTTCCTACAATGCTCTCGTCTCTGCCTCTAGGTTGTCCCTGAGGCTCAGCTGTTTTTCCAGCCTTGTGTCCTTATAATAAGTTCTCCTTTTTACTCAGGTTCTCTCCCAGGGGTGTCTGTTCCTTACAATCTCCCTGGTCTCTAGAGTGGTTCAGGCCCATCTCCCTTCTCTTCTGGATCCATGTTGTCCTGGACCACACCCTACCTTGAGGATGACAATAGGTTTCATCATAAATGCCAGCTCCAGTCAATTGGTTGTGCCTGTCTTGATTGCTGCAGTGACAAAGATTCTCCGGCTACTTCTGGACTCAAAAAGAAAAATACACATATTGATTGGCAAGTCCACCAAGGGCATGAAATGGGAAGAGGCTGAATGTCCACCATGTCTGTTCTCTAACCTTGTCACACGTCCTTCCCCTTCCATACAACATCCAACTGAGTGACTCACCTGGTCTAGACTCATATGTATTTGTTGAATAGATACATGACAAGCATGACTGTTGAAGAGACACCATTCAAGGGGATGAGTGACAGGAAGTGGATGATGTGAGGATGAATGGGCCAGAAGAGACAGAGGCATCTGGTGCTCTCAGTTTAGGAATCAAATACACAGGCGTGGTGGCAGGTGGGCTAGAACACTCTTCTCACCTCCATCTAAGTCTTGCTCATCCTACAAATTGCAATGTGAGCCTTCTTACCTGAAGGAAGCTTTCTCGGATATGCCCCACTCTCATGCCTGAGATGGACCTCTGCTCTAATGAGGATCCTTCTGATTGAAAGAGTTCAGGAGTCCATGAGTATTATATCTCACTGCAGGTGTGGCTGTATCCAGGTGCTCCCATGAAGGGTCTTCTTATAATCCTTGGGTGTTATTTTCTTTGTTGTCTTCATTCTCACGTGGGCCCTCCCAAAATGGCTACAGGAGTGGTCAGCAGCAGCTTCAAGACTTACTTATATCCTATCAACTTCACAACTCTAGGAAATGAAAGTACTTTTAAAAAAAAAAATAGGCACTTGGGTGGTTCAGTGGGTTATGCATCTGCCTTCAACTCAGGTCATGATCTCAGGGTCCTGGGATCAAGCCCCACACTGGGCTCTCCACTCAGTGTGGGGTCTGCTTGAGATGCTCTCCCTCTCCCTCTGCTTCCCCCCCCACCTCTCTCTCACTCTCTCTCTAAAATAAACTTTTAAAATCTTTCAAAAAAAAAAAAAACCCAAACAACAAACAAATTTCAACAACAGAAAATTCTAGGGCTGATTCTTTTTCTTTTTTTTAATTATTTTTATTTATTTATTTTTAAAGATTTTACTTATTTATTTGACAGAAAGAGAGACACAGTGAGAGCAGGACACAAGCAGGGGGAGAGGGGGAGGAGGAAGCAGGCTTCCTGCCAAGCAGGGAGCCTGATGCGGGGCTCAATCCCAGGACCCTGGGATCATGACCTGAGGCAAAGGCAGCTGCTTAACAACTGAGCCACCCAGGTGCCCCCCCAGCACTGATCCTTATTGGCCTGGAGAAAGCCACCTATTTAGTCCTGAGTCGATTCCCAAACTCTGCCCAAATCTCTCTGGGGTGAACAGGATCGTGTGACTGGCCCTGGAGCCAGAGGGTGAAGTCAGCTCCCCTGTATCCTTTTGGACTGAGAATGGAAAGGGGTCATTCTCTACAGGAAAGCAAGGGGCTTGTTACCAGAAAAGGTGGTATGGGAGCTGCCATCCATGTGCCGTCCCTTATCCTCCCTTGGACCCTGCAGATTTCCCACCAAATCAGGAGCTCCTGGAGAACAAGGACTCATCCTGCTTATCCTTCACTCCTAGCCCCAGCCCAGGACCCAACACACAGAAGTTTCCAGACCCCTCCCAGCTTCAGACTTGGCCCATGTCTCAGTGACGAAGTCAGATAACCAGGAAGGAGCTCCCACATCATTCTCTCCTCAGACAAGAGACCCTTATGCACCTGCTCCCAACCAACCCCCTATCTGCCACAATCGAAGGTGTGTCTGCTCTGCTGTGAGTCTGCTTGGTTGCCTAACCTTTGCTTCTCTTCCTCCTCGTACCAGCCCTTCGGGTTTGCCTTATGAAGCCACCCATTCTCTTGTTCTGCCATGTGGTTTTGCATATAGTTGAATATAGTTGAGTGGAACTCATCTGGGGACACACCTTTGGTTGACTTGTGGGTTCCGTCCTCTTGGATACGTTGGTGGGTGGTTCAGGGATCCTAAAGCAAGTCACGTATTGCGACGAGAAAGGAAAAGGTGAGAAGATATTCGACAGAGTTTTGGAAAAGAGAAAGGTCAGCCCTCTTTTGCAGGGGCTGCCCTGAAGAAACTCCCTCTGTTTTCCTGGTTGGCGTGAAGACGCAAAATCTGGAACTGTCCCCGTCTCGGTCTCCCTACATGGAGTCAACGCTGCGGAGGGCAGAGGGAAGAGATGGAAAGGCATGAGGTCTTAGTCACATCTAGAGCAGCTGTATTACAACCCCAAGGTGGAGGAGGCATCAAATTGTCAGACTTGGGGCGACACAGTTCAGCACTCGAGCTGGCCACCTTCCAACCTTGAGCCAAACTTGAGTTCTAGAAGGAAGGCAGAAGGCAGAGTAGATGGGTCATTCACGGTGTCTGTTACACGCTGTGCCTCTGGATACTCTGGTTACGACAGTCACCTGTATTGCTAAAGTCGATCTGAGTTGGAACTGTCTACTGCTCAATCTTGTAATGGTCCTGCTTGTTGCGCCCATTAGATGCCAGTGTCCCCACCTGGGCTCTGGACTCTACCCTTTTGCTTTTTTCAGATTTTACTTCTGAGACTAGCATCCTCCTTTCATCGGCTTCCCTCCTCATTCTCAACAACTTACACCCACTTTAGGGGCTGTGGGATCTCAGCTGTGCCTGCTCATTAGAATCACCTGGGAAGCTATAAAAAAAAAAAAAATGCTAATAGTTGGGTCTAACACCCAGATCCCAGAGAGAGACCTGAACATTGGTTTTTCGGCTCAGTGGGTTAAGCCACTGCCTTCAGCTCAGGTCATGATCTCAGGGTCCTGGGATCGAGTCCTGCATTGGGCTCACTGCTCGGTGGGGAGCCTGCTTCCTCCTCTCTCTCTGCTTGCCTTTCTGCCTACTTGGGATCTCTCTCTGCCAAATAAATAAAATCTGAACATTGGTTTTTCAAGCACCCCTGGTAGTTGTAAGGTAAAGCCAGATTGAGAATCACTGTCCAAAGAATTGTTCATGTTGTGAGTTCCTGGGTGGCTCAGTGGCTTAAGCCTCTGCCTTTGGCTCAGGTCATGGTCCCAGGGTCCTAGGATTGAGCCCCACAAAGGGCTCTCTGGCTCAGCCAGGAGCCTACTCCCCCATCCCCCTGCCTGCCTCTCTGCCTACTTGTGATCTCTCTCTCTCTGTCAAATAAATTTAAAAATCTTTAAAAAAAATTGTTCATGTTGCAAGAAGCTGTCCTTCGGTCTCAGATGCCCCTCTATTCACCCATGGCTCTTTGCCGCAAAACTTCTTAAAAAATATCCTACCCTCACTGTTTCTAATTGCCTACCTTTGGTTGGCTTCTGTTTTTTTTTTTTTTTTCTTAAAGATTTTATATATTTATTTGACAGAGAGACACAGCAAGAGAGGGAACACAAGCAGGGGGAATGGGAGAGGGAGAAGCAGGCTTCCTGCCGAGCAGGGAGCCCGATACGGGGCTCAATCCCAGGACCCCCAGATCATGATCCCAGGACCCAACGATCATGACCTGAGCCAAAGGCAGGCACTTAACAACTGAACCACCCAGGTGCCTCTTCGGTTGACCTCTTTTTATAATTTTACAAGTTTGCCAGAAACAAGTAAGAGAAGTGCAAAAAAGTGAAATAAAGACAAATGCAGACATTTTACAAGGGCCCACCTCTTTTTGTTATGGCTTTACCCCCACAAAAGTCCCCACAGCCCAGAGAACGCAACCATTGCCTCTTTCAAGGTACACCTTGCTTGGGCAGAAGCACACAGAAAAGAGCACAAGGTCATAGAAGGGATTTGAGGAATGGAACTGGTGGGGGAATTAGAGACACTGAAATGCAACAAGTTGATCTTCTAAGTTATTCTGCATAAAACCAGCTGCGACACAAACACTGACTTCAGCCTACCTTCCCAAAGGCCATGAAAATGGCAAGAGAGGGATTTGTTGTTTGTTGTGGTTGATGAAACGTGTTCAAAGATTCTTTCATCTTCCATCGGAAGTCCATTTCCCCTCCCAAATTAATGCCAAGCTGGTCAGTGGAATGTGTCAACATTGACATGTGCCAGCGCCTGCCCCAAGTCTTCAGACGCCGGGGAACTGAAACTCTGGGCTTGTCGGGGTCCAGGCGCTCTGGTCCAGCTGGTGCTACGTGCAGCTTTACCCGAATTGTCATCGGAAATTATTGAGTCAGGCTCCTTGCTCGGTGGGAAGCCTGCTTCTCCCTCTCCCATTCTCCCTGCTCGTGATCTCTCTCATGCTGTGTCTCTCTGTCAAATAAATATATAAAATCTTTTTAAAATATCCTTTAAGAAAATAAAAAATGTTCATATTTTAAACTGAGTCAGGGCAGTTTGTTGTGCAAGAGATAACCTAGATAGATTAAAGCCTATCCCCAAAAAGCAGGAAGAAACTTTGCCATTAATAACCTCAGGGAAATGAAACATCGCAACCAGGGAGCATGAACAGGGCACTATTAAGAAACATACACGTGGAACAAAAAAGCAGCTCTTGCAATTAAAAATATGATAGGAGAGAAAAATATGATAGGAGAAATTTAAAAAAAAAACCCTCAGTAGATTAGAAGAGAAAGTTGAGGAAATTGACTAAGGGCAATGTAATGGAAAAGAGAGAAGAAAATAAAAGAAATTGGGGAACCAGTCCAGGAGACCACGCATCTAAATCAGTGGAGTTCAAAAATGAAACAGTAGATGCAATGAAGAGAAAAGAGTATTTAGGAAATAATTCCGCACGGAAGGACACAAGTTTCAAAATTGGGCAGTCCTCCTAAGAAGGCTGAATGATGAGAGAATGATGGCAGTGCATGTCTGTGAAGGTACAGAGCCCGGGGGGGGGGGGCAGCGGGAGGAGGGGGAGCTGGTTTGCAAAGGAAAGATCCTAAAAGCTTCTGGAGGGAGCATCAGGTCATACAAAAAGAACCAGGAATCCAAATGGCTTTAGGCTTCTTCACATCAACACTTCCCGAGAAGCAATGCTCCCCAAATTCTGAACAAGAATCGCTTCCAACTTATCACTCAGATGTACGGATAGACTGTAGGCGTTTCTGGACCTGCAAGGTCTTGAAAGCTGCTCATCCCTCCCCTGTGCGCTTTCTGAAGTAGCTAGCTAGTAAAGGGTATGCTCCGTGGAAATGAAATGAGCAATGAATGAGGAAAACACGGGGTATGGGAGGTATGGGAACCGGGAGGGCTAACACAACAGAGGGGGGAAGGCATCCCTAGGGGTGGTGGGGACACAGAGCCCAGGATGACAGCTAAGTAGGGGTCTGGAGGGCATCACATGCTGGAGACGGCCTGGGAGTATGTGATGTGTCCGACATGCCAAGGGGATCCAGACCAGTGGTGAAGTTAATACAAGTATCTAGAAAATTATACAAATAGCAAACTGATAATTATTACCCAGAGAAGCCACAAACGGTTTTGTAGGCAAGAAAATAAAATGCTTCAGCTCATGCTAAAGCTTCCCTTTGAATAGTACTAGATGAGAAAGGTTTGCTGGCGTCATAAGAGAGAGGCTGGGGAAGAGAAGACAATCCTCTATTCCAGGGGGCAGGGAGCAGGCGATTGCTGCCTAAAAGTAGAAAGATAAAAAAATATTGATATATGCATGCTGTTTGAGATATGGCAATCAATACTGAGAATATCAACTAAAAGAGAAAAAAGTTATTGTCTTTGATGAGGCGAAAACAGCAGGAGTTGTGGTGGGGACAGCTGTTGTTGGTGAGAAACTTCCAGAACTCTTTGTCTCTTTAAATCACATGCATCTAGGGCACTCGAATGGCTCAGTTGGTTAAGCATCTGCCTTGGGCTCAGGTCAGGATCCCAGGGTCCCTCACGGGGCTACCTGCTCGGCAGCGAGTCTGCTTCTCCCTCTACCCCCACCGCCTTCATGATCTCTCTTAATGTTCTCTAATAAACAAATTTTTTAAAAAAATCTTTCAATCATGTGCATCTGTGGTTTGATCAAAGTTTTAGAATGTAAAGGAGGGAAAAAGAGGAGGCGGGAAAGAAGGAAGGAAGAGGGGGACACGGGAGGGAGAGAGAAGTTAGGGAGGGCCAGGGCATTGAGGAATTCAAAGCAGGGGCATATTTGATCTCATTGACTTTTTTAAAAAAAAGATTTTATTTATTTATTTGATAGACAGAGATCACAAGTAGTCAGAGAGGCTGGCAGAGAGAGAGGAGGAAGCAGGCTCCCCGCTGAGCAGACAGCCCGATGCAGGGCTTCATCCTAGGACTCGATTCCAGAGCTCGATCCCAGGACCCTGAGACCATGACCCAAGCTGAAGGCAGAGGCTTTAACCCAATGAGGCGCCCCTCTCATTGACATTTTTAAACATCGAGTAAGTTCCTTCCCCGGCAGGACTCTGATTTCTCCCTCCGTGTCTGGAAGGGTCAGATGGTAGCTCCCAGAAGACCCCACCAGCTCAGATCATCCTGGGCTATGGGCCAGAACAGAGGCAGATATCGAAATGCTCAAGGAAAGTAGCTCTGAAGAGGATTCCCCGGGCATGACTGTTGAAAATGTACATTCCCTGAGTCCAATCACCGGAGACTGCCTTCCGGGTGTGAGGTCGGTAGGCCCAGGGAAGTGGCACCATGATGCATGTGTTCTGCTGGGCATGCCTTGAGCAACCCTGCTCCTGGCCAGAGCCCAGGAGGGGCAGGGTCACACTGAATCACAAGTCGGTTCTCAGGACATCAGGGAGAGAGTGCCAGCTCGGGTGCTGTCGCTTTAACATCCTCCCAGCACAGTGCCTTGTGGATCTCTCTCCCCAAACATGGTTGACAGAATCCACCTAGCAACTCCCTTCTCATAGCCCTCATGTCTTCTGGGACCTTCTCTTGCGGGAACTGAAACTGATTTTCAATTTACAGCAGGGACACAAAGTTTCCTTTAAAATAGGCTCATTAGGGGTCCCTGGGTGACTCAGTGGGTTAAGTGTCTGCCTTTGGCTCGGGTCATGATCGTAAGTCCTGGGATCAAGCCCCGAATTGGGCTCTCTGCTCAGCAGGGAGCCTGCTTCCCCCTCTCTCTGCCTGCCTCTCTGCCTACTTGTGATCTCTGTCTGTCAAATGAATAAATAAAATCTTTAAAAAAAAATAGGCTCATTGACATTTATAGAAGGGAAAAGGAAGCAGAAAACACAGAGAAAGGGAACCCAAGGATGCATTTTAGGGTGGGAAAACAGGAAAGCATCGCTATTTTTTTCTTAGCCTCACCGCGCCTGGCACATGCATATGGGCACTACTGATTTATGCCACAAGAGTGACCTACGAATATTAAAATATTGAATATATTTAGAAATGTGCTGTGTGTGCTTTACAGGATAAACAGAAAACATGACCTGACAACGGATATAATTATGATGGTTTGGGTAAAGAACGTTAAGAGACAATGCTCTAGAGGAAATACACAATGGGGACGCCTCGCTGGTGCATTTGGAAGATTGTGTGACTCTTGATCTTGGGGTCGTGAGTTCAAGCCGCATGTTGGGTGTGGCACTCACTTGAGAGCTTTATGCCAAATGAAATGAGCAGGACGCAAAAGGACATTTTTTTTTTTTAAGATTTTACTTATTTATTTGACAGAGATCACAAGTAGGCAGAGAGGCAGGCAGAGAGAGAGAGAGAGGAGGAAGTAGACTCTCTGCCAAGGAGAGAGCCTAATGCGGAACTCAGTCCCAGGACTCTGAGATCATGACCTGAGCCGAAGGCAGAGGCTTAACCCACTGAGCCACCCAGGTGCCCACAAAAGGACAAATATTGTATGATTCTACTATATAAGGTATCTAGTCATCAAATTCAGAGACAGAAAGCGGAATAGGGGGTAGCAGGGGTTAGGGGTGGGGAGAACGGTTTTGCTTTGTGTTTTAATAGATACAGAGTTTGGATTTGGAATGAGGACAAAATTCTAGAGACAGATGGTGGGGGACACACCAGAGTGAGTGCATGTGAATGTGAAACACCGTGAATGTGTTGTCTGGATCGCATACTCAAAAATTGTCAAAAATGGTAAACTTTAGGTTATACGTATTTTACAATTTAAAAAAAATGGGTGGTTTATAAAATCCAAACATTTTGCCCAGAAACAATATTTCTTATAGCCATAGGCTCCCCTCTCCCTGAGGATACAAATTAACGATTTTTGGTTCGAAATTCTCTTCTGCTCCCCACCTTGTCTCTTCCTTCAGTCTTGCCTTCAAGGAGGGCCTGAGGCTCCTTGGCCACCTGTTCCAATAAAAGCCTATTGGAAACTGTGTGTGAACGGGGCCATTTCACTGGGGGACCCCAAGGACACTTGAGCTTGTCAGCTTCTCTGGAGAAAAGCCCTCCTTTCTTGACTGGCAGGTGGAGTTTGGGGGTACAATATGGTGGCTGCTAGCATCCTTGGACCCCACCAGGGAAGGGAGCTGGGGCCCCCACTGCTCAGCACCCCATCCTCCAATTTTAAATTTTGTGTCCCTCCCTTAGCTCTAGCTAGGGTCCCCACATCCAGACCCCCTCTAGTTCAATCTCTGCAGAAAAGAAATCTCGCATTATCTGTTAGGTTGGGGAAGGTCTCCTGCTGACTGGGTGAGGTATAGGAGGGTGTCTGGGGGTAGGAGGGATTCCTAACTGCGTCTGATAAAAACTTGTGTCCCATCAGCCTGTTTTCTGGGTCTCCTACTAGTACTCTCAGAGCACCTGTCTCTCCATTCATAAGAACTTGGGGGATTCTGAGATGGGAATCCTGGGCTTTTACCATCTCCTGCCTGTTTTCCCGTCCTTGAAGGTTTATGCCTTAAACTTAGTATTTTAGTGGGATTCCAAGTGGGTGGCAGTAAAGGTATGTGCGCATGTGCGGCTGGAATTCAATTTCCGGTCATACGTCACCGCCATCTGGATCCCAGCCCCACCACCCCACCAGCAAGCCTCTGGGCAAGGCCCCAGACACTACCGTGGGATTTGGTCCTGCGCCCGCCAGCACTTGGTGGCACAGAGCTGGGCTGGTTGCCTTCCTTGTGCTCAGCAGCCTGTGGCACAGACTCCAACGAGGTTTCCTCTTTGACAGATCCAGTAATCATTTCTGCCTTCCTCTGACGCAGCTCTCAGATTTGACCAGTCTCTTGGCTTTCATGCAACACCCGCTCTGGGTCCTCCTTGTACCTCTGACTGATCCTCCCTGGATCTGTCTCCTTTCCATGACTTCCAGATGGCCAAGAACCAGTGGGGCATAGCCTGTTCCCTCTCCTCTATCTACACTCTCTGCCTAGTGATATCAGCCACACCTGTGTGCCCATGCCCAGGTGCTGGGACGCCAGCCCTGCGCTCTTAGACGGAGGCAGCTCAGACAGCATTTCCAGACCAGAACCCCCCAACCTGTTATTCTCCCAAACCGAAACCCATACCCCCCACCACATGGCTCCCTCTCTCCACTGCATCCCTGCCTCTCTCCGGTCTTCATTTTCTCTCTCACTTGACTGTGAACCTCCAAGTGGGCAAACACTGGATCTTGCCTGGGCAGGCTTCACCTGGCACAGGGCTGGTTCTCAAAATTATTTATTGGACGCAAAAAAAATAATGAGTGCAGGCCAAGAAAAGCTGTAGAAAGCTGGAGGTGGGCCTGCAGAGGCTTTCAGAGATTAAAAATGCAAAGAAAAAAAAAAAAAAAGAGGGGCGCAAATGTATTTTTGCCTCCCCTCCCCTCCGCCGCCGGCCCCATCCTGACTCTCTGGCCCTGCATACCTGAAAGGTCCGGGTCTCTAAACCTCCAGACACCCAGTCCCTGCTCACCCAGCACTGCGGAGCCTCCCAGCCCGGCGCGTGAGCGTGTCTGCTCTGGGGATACTCGGAATGAGAGATGACAATCCGCTGCGCGGGACCGGGACCCGGCAGGGCGGGCCCGGGCGTGTCCCCAGCGGAGTCGCCAGCTTTAAAGGTCTCCGCAGCGGCCGAAGAGGACTAGACTTGCGCCGGCACCATGGCCGAGTTCAGCGTGAGAGTGTCCACTGGAGACGCCATCGGGGCTGGCACGTGGAACAAAATAGCTGTCAGCATCGTGGGGACCCGGGGAGAGACCCCCCCACTGCGCCTGGACCACCCGGGCAAGGAGTTCAGCGCGGGCACCGTGAGTGCACTGCGGGGCGAGCTGGGGGCGGAGGAGGGAGCAGGGGACGGTCCCCTCCGATCCTGTCTTTCCCCCGCAGGTGGAGGACTTCCATGTGGAGTCCCCCCAGGACGTGGGTCCCGTGCTGCTGCTGCGCGTGCACAAGGCGCCCCTGCTGCTGTCCGCCCCGGTCGGCGCCGTGGCCCGCGACGCCTGGTTCTGCCGCTGGATCCAGCTCTCGCAGCCGCGGGGCGCGCCCCTGTGCTTCCCCTGCTACCAGTGGCTGGAGGGCGCGGAGAGCCTGGCGCTGCGCGCGGGGGCCGGTGAGCTGGGGGACCCGGAGAGGCCGGCGGGTGTGGCCCCTAGGGAGGAGGAGGGGGCGGCCCTGTGTGGGAGCAGGGGACCCGTGGCGGAGGGCAGAGCAGCTGGGGCCAGAGGTGGGACCGGGAGGGGTGGGGGAAGCTGTTTCTCTGCTCTCCTCACCGCTCCTGTGCGCTCACAGCCAAGGTCTCCTGGGCGGACGACCACCCCATCCTTCGGCAGCAGCGCCAGGAAGAGCTACAGGCCAGGCAGGACTCGTACCAGTGAGGAGCGGGCTGCCCTGGGGAGCTCTGGTGTGTGTGTGGGGGGGGGGGGTGGAGGCGGTGGGGACAGGGGGTCACCCAAGGGATGTGGGGCAGCATGGGCTCCGCTGGTAGGACACTAACTGAAGTCCCTGCCAGTCCTCTCTGGACCACAACATCGGCATGGGGGGGAGGTGTTAGAAAGGCAAACTCCTGACACCCGCATTCCTACTGAATCACATAGGGAGGGTAGGGGTAGCAACACCGTTGTAACCAGCCTTGGGGGAAGCACTCTGGGAAGACTGGGAAAACCAGGGCCGGAATGCCTCCCCCAGCAGGTGTCTTGCTTGCCCTGGGGCTTTTACATCCCTCCAGGTGTTTCATCCTCCTGGAAATCTGGGCGGAACCGGATCTCCACCCTGCCTTCCAGAGCCCAGGAAACTCATCCCGGAAGGCAGGCGGGAAGAGGGCTCTTTCTTGCCCCAGACTCAGCGGGGAGAGCCCAGTCCTAGAGGCCGCCTTGGTGGGGGGTGGGGGCTGCAGGGGAGCACAAAGCCAAGGGTCACGGGGTGCTCAGGTGCAGATTCTCGAAAGGTCGTGGTCCGGCCAACCCAGCGGCTGCCTGAAGACTGGGCTGCAGGTTTTGCTCCAGGTCCCCCAGCTACCGGGGTGCCATCTGTCTAGGCCTGCCAATGTCAGCATCACCTGGGAGCTCGCAGTCTCCGGGGCCCACGCACGCCGGGGCCCGCTGAATCAGAACCTGCATTTGACCTAGACCTCTGGGTGCATGTTTGTACCTTCCCTGTGTGAGAGGCAGGATCGGGCCACCACCTGGGAGCAGCGGACTTTAAGTATTTTAATCGCCACTTGTTCTTTCAAGGCCAAGGGTGGTGACTGACTACATGAATAAGAGAACTGGCCGGGTGAGGGGTGAGCTCAGCTTCACGGGGACCGATTTTACCCTTTCAACCAATGTCTGCAGGCTGTAGTGCTTGCTTGGTCAAGATGCCTGAGACCTGGGCAGAGAAGTCAAAGTCCCTCCTGTGGGATGCCTGCCCAGGGCTGTGGAAGCCTTCATGAAATCCCTCTGTCCTCAGGAGGACATACACTCACAGACATACGGAAGGGTCGCCAGATCTCAGAGGCCAGAAGCCAAGGGGATTCTCTCCCTGTCTCTGGGGGCCTAGAAGCTTCTCTCATGTTTCACATTTCTTTCTCTTGGTAGAATAGCTTTCTTTGGGTCCCAGTCCTTACAGTATCTAACAGTCCCTATGTTTGCATGTGGGAGTCCAGATACCTAAACAGAGAGTTTCTCTCTGGCTCAGACCTGTTAAGAAAAAGAAAAGAAAAGAAAAAAGAAAGAAAGAAATTCAACCAAGCCCATTTGAAGCTCAAGTTAGCTTTATTCAATGATTTGCAAATCAGGCTGCATCCCCTCTAGGAGCCATACAAAATGAGAGGCTTTTCTTGGCACATGGGGGCAGAAAAAGGAAGTTTCTAGCAAAAACCAATGGTTTCAGGCAAGATCACCTTCCTCTGGGGAAAGGTGGGGATCAGGCAGGTTATCTCATTGGTGATGACCCAGGAATTCCAGATTGGCTGGTTAAAGGTCACGATCCTGGGACTGGCTGACCTTGCCAATAGGTCAGGCGTGAAGCCTTGGTTTGCGGATGTGGGCTTAGCACAAGGGACTCCATTTTGGACCCGATGTTTCTTTTTGAATAGCCCCCATCTCTGATTTCCCGGAAAGGACTTTGACTGGCCTAGCTCTGGCTAGGTGCCCAGCCCTGGACCAGTCACATGACCAGGGGAGAAGTGTCATTGTGAGAACAAGGCAGGGACAGAGCTCGGAATGCCCTTGCTTATAGAAGGGGATGGCTCTGACGAGAGCCTCCAGGGGCCTACCTCTCCCTTTGCCCTGGTCAGTGGGTTCCCTAAGCCTCCTCGTGGGCCACCTTCCTGCTCCTCCCTCCAGCTGGAAGACTTACAGCCCGGGCTGGCCCTGCTGTCTGGATGAGAAATCTGTAAAAGATCTGGATCTCAACATTAAATACTCGGTCAAGAA
The DNA here is from genome assembly GCF_030435805.1 of Mustela lutreola. Lineage (NCBI taxonomy): Eukaryota > Metazoa > Chordata > Mammalia > Carnivora > Mustelidae > Mustela > Mustela lutreola. The sequence goes on along the minus strand of NC_081304.1, from coordinate 58,509,064 downwards.
GAATTCCTGCTTCTACCTGAAAGTCGGCTCCGCGTAAGGATGCCCCCTCCCTCCTGACCCTGGACCTCAGCTGCGCTGGGACTCCTGCCTTCTGCCCTCCCCCACTGTTAAGGACGTGGGTCACACAGGCACAGCCTCTGCCCATCCCCAGTTCCCACAGGACAGTGATGACCTCAGGAGCAGTGGGTATCAGGATCGGGGGGCCAGTTCGAGAGCCCAGGAAAGATAAGGCCAGCTGACAGGGGAGGGTCTCCTGGGGGGCCTCATGCCCCCTCCCGACCCTTGACATCCTCTGGCAGGTTTACGGAGCTGAAACTCAAGGGGTTGCTGGACCGCAAAGGGCTCTGGAAAAGTCTGAGCGAGATGAGAATGATGTTGAACTTCCGCATGACCCCGGCCGCCGGTGAGGAACTCGGGCTGGGGGCCCTGACTTCTTCCCTGAGACCTCAGCTCTCCTAGCCATCCGGGGCCTCAGACAGTCAAGCACGGGTTCACCGTGTGACCCTGGGCAGGTCTCTGTCCCTCGCTAGACCTTACTTCCTCCACAGATCCAAAAGAGGGTGGAGACTGGGCACGTCCCTAACCTTCCAAGACCCTTTCATCCAACATGCATTTGTTGGGTGGTGACCCAGCAGACACTGGGTTAGGGCTGTGGACACAGTCTTTGTTCCCAGAGGGCTCACAGTAGAGCAGGTGAGTGGACAATAGGCTCAAAATCAAAACACTGAGTTTCCCTTGTGAAACCTGTTTGTTGGTCCCAGAGAGAGCACGTAAAAGTGGGACCTTTCTCGTCTGGGCAACAGGAGGTGTCCTAGAAAGCTCTCCCAGGAGGGGACCCTGTGGTGCAGCAGCGTGTTAGCAGGCATGACTGGAAGCAGGTGGGGCCAGAGCTACTCAGGATGGAGCGTCCGTGGGGACCACTGGGAAGGGAAGGAGGGGAGCCCATGTGAGCCATCCCCAGACCTGCCAGCAGCCAGCTGCAGGGGGCTGCCAGTCCCCAGATGCCAGGTGACAGGAGAGGGAGGGCCAGGGCAGCAGCCCTCAGGGTTGCATTTGAGGCTGATGAATCCTGGCCTTGGGGCGTCAGGTAGATGGCAGGACAGACGGGCTGGGGACTCAGGTTTGCTGCTTGCTGAGACGCAGTGGCTGAAGCCCAGGCTGAGAAAGCTACAGAGTGGGAAGCAAAGGGAGCCCAGGATGGACCCGGGAGCAGCAACTCCACCATGAAGCTCGGGGGAGGGCGAGGGGGCTTCCATGCTGAGATGGCCCGGCCCCCCTCCACCCCCCGCTGCCTGCCCCCCCAGAGTACGTGGTCAAGCACTGGCAAGAGGATGCCTTCTTCGCCTCCCAGTTCCTGAACGGCCTCAACCCTGTTCTGATCCGCCGCTGTCGCCACCTCCCAGAGAACTTCCCCGTCACGGATGACATGGTGGCCCCCATGCTGGGCCCTGGGACCAGTCTGCAGGCTGAGCTGGAGGTGAGGGATTCGGGGTCCGGGCTTGGCCCACTGCCATCCCAGTGCCTTGGGGCTTCCCCTGCTGGAGAGGGCCGCGTGTGTGCAGAGTTCCTAGGGACCTGCCTGCGTATATGCCCCAACAGCACCCTCTCCCGGGCACACTCCTTTCCCTGCCCTGAGTCCTCTCCCCATCCCAGCCCTGCATCCTTTAGGAGCAGCCCCTGCTCCCCTTTTCTCTCCTGCAGAGGGGCTCCCTGTTCCTGGTGGATCATGGCATCCTCTCCAGCGTCCACACCAATGTCGTGAACGGGAAGCCTCAGTTCTCTGCGGCCCCGATGACCCTGTTGTACCAGCGTCCCGGGGGAGGGCCACTGCTGCCCCTCGCCATCCAGGTCAGCATCTGGGAGGGGGCGATGCAGGGGGAGGGAGGGGTTTGACAGAGGGGTCGGTGGGCACCCCATGCCCACCTCTCCCTGCACCGGCTCCTCCTACAGCTTAGCCAGAGCCCGGGACCCGACAGCCCCATCTTCCTGCCCAGCGACAACAAGTGGGACTGGCTGCTGGCCAAGACGTGGGTGCGGAACGCCGAGTTCTCCGTGCACGAGGCGGTCACACACCTGCTACACGCACACCTGCTGCCTGAGGTTTTCACCATGGCCACGCTCCGCCAGCTGCCCCAATGCCACCCACTCTTCAAGGTCAGCGGCTCGGCAGCAGGGCCCAAACTGGGTCCCTGTACCTCAAGGTGCTCCTCAGCCTGTCCCCATGTAGCCCTATCCTTCCAGGCGGGGGTGCAGAGCCCCCCATCCTGCTGCAGCTGCCTCTCCCTGCACAACTCCCCTGGCAGCCTGCTTTCCCCCAGGCTCTGAGCCTGGGCGAGGAGCATGGGGGCTGGGGTGGGGGAGGGGACGGCATGGGACTGGATGGGACTTCTTAGGGGAGAGCTGTCAGCTGCCATCCAGAAGCCCTGTTCTTTGGAGAGATCTAAGGCAGATGTCAGAATGTGCACTTGACTTTGACGGAGCAGTAGGGCTCTTGCAGAGTGCAGCAGGGGTGAGGGAGCCCGAGGAGGGAGACCCACCTCTCTAATGGGGGCTCCACTAAGCCTTCAGAGGGCCCAGATTGCTTTCCCCCAGGGACCTGGGGCATCTCTTCTCTGAGGGCAGGAATTCTCCCCTGCAGGATCCACGGGTCTTTGGATTCTCTGATCCTGCCTGAGCCATTCTCCTGGGTTCTTTTCTCTCCTCTCCAGTCCAGGCTGCTTTTTTCTAACCATCAGCAGCTCCCAGGGCCTGGTACTCTGGGGGGCGGTTCCATTTTCTCCACGGGCCCTGCTTTTCACGGTGCGTGGCCTGCGCGGGGGTCAGTAAACCACAAAATGCCAGAGCTGGGGGGCTCGTAGTGCTCCCCCAAGTCAGCCCCCTCATCTGCCCAGAGAGAGGAAGGTACCAGGCCCGGTTTATAGAACAGGATGCTGGTTGAAGCCCAGCTCTGGGCATGAGGTCTGGAGCCCCGATCCCAGTCCCGGGCTGGCCCTCTTGTCACTGTCATCTCTTTCCATGGATGATTTATAAGACTTGGTGCCTCGAGGCAGGGAGGTCTGGGGCTGGAGGGACCCAGGCCCTCACCCACCTTGGTCTTCTTTGACCCTTACAGCTGCTGATCCCACATACTCGGTACACCTTGCATATCAACACTCTTGCCCGAGAGCTGCTCATCGCCCCGGGGCAGGTGGTGGACCGGGTATGCTCTGCCCCAGGGAGGCTGGCGGTGGGAGGCAGGGGATTTAGGGGGGGTCCCACCAGTGCTGCCTCACACTTCCAGGGCCAGCGCTCCGGCACCCAGGAGCTCTGTCTCCCAGTCCACAGGCATTGGTGTCAGGGGCTTCTCAGAGCTGATACAGAGGAACATGCAACAGCTGAGCTATTCTGTCCTGTGTCTGCCCGAGGACATCCGGGCCCGAGGCGTCGAAGACATCCCCAATTACTACTACCGCGATGACGGGTTGAAGATCTGGGGGGCAGTGGAGAGGTGAAGGGGCCATCCTCAGCGAGCTGGGGGTGGGGAGGGCCCAAGGAGGCCCGCGACAAGGAGGAGGGCTGGATGTGAATGACACCGAGCCGAGCCGCCTTGCTCCCCGGAGAGGGTCAGGGCGAAAGTCGGGACTGACCCCAACGCACTTGCAGCTTTGTCTCCGAAATAATCCACATCTACTACCCGAGTGACACAGCCGTGCAAGATGACCCTGAACTCCAGGCCTGGGTGCGGGAGATCTTCTCGGAGGGCTTCCTGGGCAGGAAGAGCTCAGGTACGGGGACCTCGGCCCCGGGGCCCCACCCTCAGTCCCCTGCAGCGGGGTCCCGAGGACCCTGGCAGCCGCACGCCCAGTCCCACCCCACCGCCCCCGCAGGTGTGCCCTCCGCGCTGGAGACCCGGGAAGCCCTGGTCCAGTATGTCACCATGGTGATCTTCAACAGCTCGGCCAAGCACTACGCCGTCAGTGCCGGGCAGGTGAGGAGGGTCCATGCCCGGCCAGCGGGACAGAGCGGGTCCAGGCTCCTGGGACTCATGGTTGCCTTCTCCACTCCAGTTTGACTCCTGTATCTGGATGCCCAACCTGCCACCCACCATGCAGCTGCCACCCCCCACCTCCAAAGGCCAGACAAGGCCAGAGGGGTTTCTAGCTACCCTCCCTCCGGTCAATGCCACCTGTGACATCATCATTGCCCTCTGGCTGCTGAGCCAGGAGCCTGGAGACTGGGTGAGTGTGGGACTGGGGGGCCAGGCCAGGCCAGCTCTGGGGTTTGTGAGGGGGTGCCCTTTCCCCTCTCTGGCCCAGATACCCTGCACTGCCTTCGAGGCATTGGGTCCCTTCACGCCACTGACCCTCCTTGAGGAGACACATGAACGCTGACCCTCTCACAAGAATGGTCAGGTGATCAAATGACTTGATATCAAGTCCCCCTGGCTGCAAGGTGATCATGCGGGGGGTGAGGAATGCCCCCTTGAATACTCTGACTTGAGCTTTTGGTCCCTGAGAGCTGCCTGCAGTGAACCTCAGCGTCTAGAGCAGGGGCAGGGGCAGGGATGAGGCCTGGAGGGAGGCTGGACTTGGACTTGGGGACTTGGACTTGGGGACTTGGACTTGGGGACTTCCAGCCAAGTCCCCGGGGTGGGCGGCAAGGGCAGGTCCCAGCTGCTGAGCGGCCCCTACACTCGACCTTGTGGTTGGTTCCCAGCGGCCCCTGGGCACCTACCCGGATGAGCACTTCACGGAGGAGGCCCCTCGGCGGAGCATCGCTGCCTTCCAGAACCGCCTGGCCCAGATCTCGCGGGAGATCCGGGAGCGGAACCAGGGGCTGGAGCTGCCTTACACCTACCTGGACCCTCCCCTCATTGAGAACAGTGTGTCCATCTAAATCCCCCGGAGAACGGTGTGCTCTGAGGCATACCTTGGACCCCATAAAACCCAGCCCCCGTATGCCTCTCCTGGGACAACCAAGCCACATGGAATTGCCCCTACACACCACAAAACAGCAGAAACAAAACAGAGAAACCAAAGACCCCAGAGAACAGCAGCCATGTGCCTTTTGAAGACTCCAAGTTTCAAAGTGCTTGATCACCCTCAGCTCCCTTAAAGGGTTTTATGACTTTGTGTTGCCTTGTGTGTTTGTATTACGTTATGATGGGGGAGGGGGTATCCCCTGGTCCCACTGATCCTGCTGACCACAGCTGTGTGGGCCTAATGGTCACCTGACGCAGGGCAGCCCTCCTGACCGGCCGAAAAATTGCCCAAGAGGTTGGTAGTGACCCATGGTCCCAGCTATACAATGAACAGCCTGCTAAGAAGGGGCTACCAGAAGCAGGGCAGAAGGAAGGGGGCAGCTGTCTGGGCAGTGCCCAGGTACACTTTCCTAAAAATTTGCTCCGAAGTTGGACAAAAAGTTGCATATTATAAAGCAGTCTCCATTTCCAGAGAATTAGAAAACAGCAGAGCTGTAATAATCATAGGTTCCCTTCTGGATTCAGACCTCAGTGATGGGACTCCAACACTGCATACACAGTCTTCCCTCCTGTCCTTCTTTTTACTTGTCCCAAATCAAGAACCATCCATTAAGACAAAAATGGCTCCCTTGGAATTCACCTATCGGTTACCATCTCTGGCTCAGATTGTAGATGTCACTGCTTTGGTGTTTGTGGCTCCCTAAGTTTTATAAAACTGTGGACACAAAATGTATTTGGATCACTGCACAAACATGACCCCTGAGAGAGCAATGCATGGGGAGAGTGTTGCTGGGGGGCAACTCCCCAAATGCCTGTTCTCGGCTGAGATTTGGGGCCACAAATGAGTCAGAGACACGGAACTCTTAAACTCTCGGACTCCAAGCAACACAAGATAATTCCTGATAATTTAAGTCATAAAAGCAATAAAAATGGGAAATAAACTGAGTATCTTGAGGGATTTTTTTTTAAAAAAGCATTAAACAGGGTCCTTGGGAAGGACCCAAGGAGGGTCTGGTCACAGGACCCAATGCACAGCCTCCTTAGGCATCACTGTCGGAATGACCAAGCTCCTACCATTTTTTGTCTTTGAGTTCTTTGTCTCAAGAGGCAAATTCCATGAGGAATTGTCCATCTGACTTGGCTTGGGGTGACAAAAAGTATTAGTTGCTGGGGCAGAGAGCTTGTGCTTGCTAAATAGTTCCAGCTGGGCCCAGATGACCAATGGTAGCCAATGGCTCGAGGAAGAAGCAAAGTATGTCGTTTCCCCAATGAGGCAGTTAGAAGCTGACCTGCCTCCCTCATCCTTCCCTCGCCCTTGAGGCTACCTTGGAGGTATGTTCAAGAAGACATGAACCCCCTCCTCTCCCAGATCGCTAGACTGCAAGTTCACGAGGACGGACTCCCTAACTGCCCACCACAGCGCCTGGCACACAGCAGGGGCTCAGTAAGAAGGGGTTGAGCGGAGGACGTCATACCCAAATGATTCCTCAAATGCTTCTGTCCCTCTTTGCAGTTACCTGTGTGTTTCTCCAACCAGACCACGAGTTTTTTGAAGGCAGGAACTGGGTCTCACTTAGTTTATATTCCTGGTGCCCAGCACTGTGCTAACAAGACAAGAGAGAACTAACAAATGTTTGTCTGATTATGGATTAAAGGGAGAATGATTGAATGGACATAAGGATGGATGGATAGATGGATGGTTGGATGGACGGGTGGATGGGTGGATAGATGGACAGATAGACAGATGGACAGAAAGATGGACAGATGAATGGATGAGCTACTGAGTTGGAAGGTAATCGTGCTCTGGTCAATAAACCAGTATTTGCTTCAATGTATGTCTTTTGGGAACAATTATCATCTGGAGAAAATGGAGAAACCAAGGCAGTTCAGCAAGGAAAATCCAAGAAGTCAGTCTCCAGTCCTCCTTGGAGAAGCCACCGCCACCTCCACTGCCCAGGCTTGTGACCCCTCTGACTCTCTTTCTCTCTGTCTGTCTCTCTCACACACACCCCAGTCCTTGGACTCTTGGTTGATGAGCCGTAAGAGAGAAGGTTGTTACAGGTAATGTTCACCTCTAGGGGAGATCTAATTCAGTGTGGTGGTCCACTTGGCCTAGGGTGGGGACTTTCTCATGGACAATAAGGCATTGGGCATCCAGACCCCAGAGTCATCCTGTGGAGAACCCCGCCCTTGCTGGGCTTGCTGGCCAGAGGGGGAGGGGTGGCTCCCTCTTAACCACCCTCACTCTAGCTTTTCAGTTAGGGACTAAGGGAGTATAGGGCACAGGGTCCTAGACATGGGGCAGAAGCGCCACTTATCCCTGCCACTCTCTGCACACTGCTCTCCAGGACTGGGTGGAGTGAGTCACCAGGGAAGGAGGGGAGAAAAGTTCTGGGTAGGGGGAACCAAAAGGGGTAGAAACAAAGATGCAAAACTCTGGGGCACCTGAGTGGCTCACTGGGTTATGCCTCTGCCTTTAGTTCAGGTCATGATCTCAGGGTCCTAGGATGGAGCCCTGCATCGGGCTCTCTGCTCAGCAGGGAGCCTGCATCCCCCCCCCCTCTTCTGCCTGTCTCTCTGCCTACTTGTGATCTCTGTCTGTCAAATACATGAATAAAAAATCTTTTTAAAAAAAGATGCAAAACTCTAAGACATTTGTGCAGAACGGGTGAATGGGACAATGGAGAGGCAAGGTGTTGTCGAGTATGAAATCAGAGACACAAGAGGGGTAACTATGTGCAGATGTAGTAAATATCTAAAACACGGGAAGGGACTGTACCACTTAATAACCCAGCAGAAAAGAGGGCACACATAGGAAATTTTTTAAGAAAGCAGTCCATAAAATAAACCTCAATGTCTAACGAACCTGCGTGAAGATACTAAATCTTGGGCTGCCTGGGTGGCTCAGTCGGTTAAGCGTCTGCCTTCAGCTCAGGTCATGATCTCAGGGTCCTGAGATCGAGTCCCACATGCGGAATCCCTGCTCAGCAGGGAGTCTGCTTCTCCCCCTCCCTCTGCCTGCCTCTCTCTCTCTCTGTCAAATAAATAAAATCTTTAAAAAAAAAAAAGTGTACATACTTTATATTAAAAAAATACCTTATTGTTAAAAAAGGCTAACTCTCATCTGAGTTTTCAGGGATTCCTCCTCTTTTTGCTGCTGAGGGTCTTGCCTCAGCATTGACGGCTGCTGACCACTCAGGGTGGTGGGTGCTGAAGGCTGGGATGACCGTGGGAATTTCCTAAAATAAGACAACTGTGAAATTGGCTGCATCGAGTGACTCTTCTTTTCACAGGTGATTTCTCTCTAGCAGACGATGCTGTTTGATAGCACCTGACCCACAGGAGACCCTCTTTTAGAATCGGAGTCCGTCCTCTCAAACCCTGGCTGCTTTATCAAGTCAGTTCATGGAATATTCTCCGTCCTTCGTTGTTGCTTCAACAGTCTTCACAGCATCTTCACCAGGAATAGATTCCATCTCAAGAAACCACCTTTTTGGGGCGCCTGGGTGGCTCAGTCATTAAGTGTCTGCCTTTGGCTCAGGTCATGATCCCAGGGTCCTGGGATCGAGCCCCGCACCAGGCTCCCTGCTCATCGAGGAACCTGCTTCTCCCTCCCCCACTCTCCCTGCCGTGTTCCCTCTCTCACTGTGTGTCTCTCTTTCTGTCAAATAAACAAATAAATAAAATCTTAAAAAAAAAAAAAAAGAAGCTACTTTCTTTCTTTATCCATAAAAAGCAGCTCCTCTAAACTAGGGCAGCCACTGTGGGAAACAGTATGGAGGGTCCACCAAAAGCTAAAAAAAAGAGCTACTCTATGATGACGCTGCTAGGTATTCACCCCGGCAATACAAAAATACTAATTCAAAGGGATACGTGCCCCCTGATGTTTACAGCAGCATGATCCACAAGAGCCAAGCTGTGGGAACCAGCCCGAAGGTCCACAGGCAGATGAATAGATGAAGAGGATGTGGCATAGAGATACAATGGAATGTGACTCAGCCATAAAGAAGAAGGAAATATCCCCATCTGCCACAACATGGATGGATCCACAGAGTATTACACTAAGCAAAATGAGTTAGAGGAAGACAAACACCATATGATTTCACTCAACCAAGCAAAAGGGGGAAAAAAGAAAGAGAGACAAACCAAAAAACACCCTTAACTCTCAAGAACAAATGGATGGTCCCCAGAGTGATGGGGGTGGGGACGTGGGAAATCGGAGATGGGAGGAAGGCGTGCCTTCCTCACGATGAGTGCTGGGTGATGTTTGGAAGTACAAATGAAACTAACAGTACACTATATGTTAACGAACTGGAATTTAAATTTAAAAAAATTTTAAAGGGAAAGAAAGCAATTCCTCCCCTGTTAGAAGATTGAAGTCATTCAATCCCATCTCCTGGCTCTACTTCTGATTCTAGGTCTCCTGCTGTTTCTACCAAATCTGCAGTGACCGCCTCCATTCCAGACTTGAACACCCCAGAGTCATCCTTGAGTGCTGGAATCGACTTCCTCCAAACTCCTGTCCATGTCGATATTGTGACCTCTTCTCGTGCATCATGAATGTTCTTAATGGCACGTAGAAGGGAGAATCCTTTCCAGAAGGTTTTCCATGTACCTTGCCCAGATCCATCAGAGGAATTTTGTTTATGGCAGCTAGAGACTTACAAAATAAATTTCTTAAGTAATGAAGTTTGAAGGTCAAAATGACTCCTTGACCTATGGGGTGCCAATGACTGTCATGTAGGCAGGAATGCAAATGACACAGATCTCACTGCCCATCTCCATCAGAGCTCTGGGGAGACTGGGTGCATGGTCAATGAGCAGCTATATTTTGAAAAGAATCCTTTTTTCTGAACAGTGGGTCTCCACAGTGGCTTAAAATATTCAGGAAACCAGGTCATAAACAGATGTGCTGTCGTGCAGGCTTTGTTTGTGCATGGGTAGAGCACAGGCAGAGCGGATCTAGCATCATTCTGAAGAGCTTTGGGATTCTCGGAATGTAAAGGAGCATTGGCTGCAACTTAAAGTCACCAGCTGCATGAGCTCCTCGCCAGAGAGTCAGTTGTCTGACCTTTGAAGCTTTGAAACCAGGCATTGACTTCTCCTCTCCAGCTATGAAAGTTCTAGGTGGTGTCTTCTTCCACTAGAGGACAGTTCACCCACACTGAAGATCTGTTGCCGAGTGTAGCCACCTTCATTGTTAGCTCAGCTCCATCTTCTGGAGAACCTGCTGCAGGGCTTGCTACTTGACCTTGCCCTTTCACGTCAGGGAGACGGCTTCTTTCCTTAGACCTCCTGCACCAACCCCTGCTCGCTTCAGAATTTTCTTCTGTGGCTTCCTCATCTCTCTCGGCCTGCACGGAATTGAAGAGCATTAGGGCGTTCCTCTGGGTTAGGCTTCTGGCTTAAGGGAACGCTGGGGCTGCTTTGACCTTCTGTCCAGACCACAGAGACTTTCCACGCTGAAGAAAGCTGTTTCTCTTCTTGCCATTCGTGTGTTCACTGGAGTAGCAGTGTACTTTCCTTCAAGAACTTTCCTCTGCATTCACAACTTCATGACTTGGCTCGCTTTGCCACAAGAGGCCAAGCTTTCGGCCGATCTCGGCTCTCAACACGCTTTCCTCACTCAGCATAACAATTTCCAGGTTGTGATTTCAAGTGAGAGACACATGACTCTTCCTTTCCCTTGAACACTTAGAGGCCCCTCTGGGGTCATTATTAATTAGCCTCATTTCAATTTTGCTGCATCTCAGGGAACAAGGAGGTCAGAGGAGAGAGAAGGAGACACACACTGGGGAATGGCCCGTGGGTTGGATACTCAGAACACCAACACTGTCTCCTATGGGCACAGCTCATCGCACCCCAAACCGATCCCAATAATACTGTCGGAGACAGTATATTATATACCGACCACAGATCACCGTGACAGAGACAGCGAATGAGAAAGTTTGAAATATTGCCAGAATTCCCAAAGTGACACAGAGATGCGGAGTGAGCAAATGGCCCCCATGGGCTTGCTCCATGAGTCACCACAAACCTTGAATTTGTTAAAAAAAAAAAAAAAAAAAAAAAAAAAAAAAAAAAAAACAACCAATATCTGCAAAGCACAGTAAACTGAAACTCAAGTAAACAAGGCTTGCCTGTGACTAGCTCTAACCGTGTGATGCACGAACCAATCTTGGAACCGCCATTACCACCCTTCCCGGCTGATTTTAATCTTTGATTTGTGCTTATTCTAAAGTTATGAATCATCTTCGTAATTCTTTTTTTTTTTTTAAGATTATTTATTTATTTATTTGACAGAGAGAGATTACAAGTAGGCAGAGAGGCAGGCAGAGAGAGAGAGAGAGGAGGAAGCAGGCTCCCTGCTGAGCAGAGAGCCCAATGCGGGACTCGATCCCAGGACCCTGAGATCATGACCTGAGGCTTAATCCACTGAGCCAGCCAGGCGCCCGTCTTTTTTTTTTTTTTTTTTTTTTTTTTTTTAATTATACTTTTACAGATTGGAGCCACGGCCCTGCCCGGTCCTCTCTCCACCTACCCCCTGCCTTTGTGTAAGGGGTCCCCGGGGAGCCTCTGCTCACTCCCCTGGGAGGACCTGGAGCAGACCAGGTCCCACCCCACCCTAACCCCCACAGACCTGCACCTGTGGGAGAGCTGAAGAGGGGACCAAGGCAAGAGATGGGACGCAGGACTGGAGAGAGAGGACACAGAGTGACTCAGAGTGGTAGAGGAGACACTGGCCTCCAGGGCTGGGAGTGGACAGGACAGAAACGCAGAGAAGGAGACACTGACCGCTCTCTCCCGGGGCACCTTGGAGGAGGGGACGGGCAGTGGCCTGAGCTGAAAGCCCACCCATTTCCGGCGAGGAGGCAGCCACAGGCGCCTGGGGTCTCCCCAGAACCGCCTGCTGGCCTCCTGCCTCCTGGGGCGGCCCCGGATCCCGGGACAGCAGGCACGCAAGGACCTGGCACAGCGCGCCAGTGAGCCTGGAGAGTGGGGAAGGGCGAGAGCAGAAAACTGCCACAGGGTGAGTCTTAACTGGGAACTGGGGGGCCTGGGGGGCCTGGGGGAGAGCAGCCGTGCAGGAAGCGTGAGCTAGCAGGCTGGGCTCTGCGGTATCCACCATTCCTCATCCTGGTTTTCTCACCTTCCGCTCATATCCTGGCGCACATGACATTGGGGAGCCCCTGAATGTGCCCCGGAATGAGTAGGGCTGCGGGATCAGTGGCTCCACAGGAGGAATCCAAGCCTCCAACCCCCTTTCTTCTGAGAACTCGCTTATAATCCAGTCGTCCAACCAGTCGGAGTAGGAGAAGGGGAACATCAGGGAGTGACCGAGGCGGGAAGCTGGAGATCTGGGTCCCTAGAGTGGGGCAGTGGGAGAGGCTGGGGCTTGGGTCACCAAGGTGGTCCTCCCCACACCCGCTCTCTCTGCAGAGTATGCGTTTGAACAGTCACCGGAGGATACGCTCTTTGCCTCCCAGTTCCAGAATGGCCTCATCCCCATCCTGGTCCAGCCCCATCGTGGAGCCCCAAAGAACTCCCCGTCGCTGAAGGTATGGACCCCTGGGCTGGACCAGACCCAGAGGCCAGTTCGCAGGCTGAGCTGGAGGTGAGAGGTCCAGGGGTCCTGCCTCCTTTCCCTTCCCTCCCAGTGCTTTCAGGAGCCCAGGCTCCCAACCCCCCGACCTGTCTCTTCCACGACCCTGCGGCCCCTCCTTTCCCAGCTAGCTCAGTGCCTTTCCCAGCCAGTGTCTGCTGCTCAGCCCTGGACAGAGCGGTGCTGCTCTGGGACAGCAAGCAGGGTGAGCGGGGAGTGCTCTCTCCTGCTCCTTTGCCAGGACCCATGCCCCTGCCTGATGTCATGGTTACTAAGGATGCCCTACCTCCAGGGGGTCGGCTGGTGCTCCCCGGAGCAGCTCTTTCTCCCCTCTGTGGGCCGACTGGGATGAGATGTGCCCTCCCTCAGCCCCCTGATGGCCCTCCTCTCCTCTCCTCCTCTAGATGGCCCTCTGTACCTGGTGGGCCATGCCAACCTCTTGGGGTCTGCCCCAGCATCATTAACGAATTGCCCCAGTTCCTGGCAGCCCCCCCACCCAAGCTCGATGGACCCCTGCTGCCCCTCCCATCTGGGTCAGCAAGGCGGGGCCCTGGGAGGGCTGGGCATGCAGCTCAGCACTGCCTCCCCTGGGGATGACTTCAAGGTCTGCCAGCCCCTCCATGCTACTGTTCCAGGTGCCAATCGCCACACCACATCTAACCCAACCGGCCCCTCCCTAGTTTGGTTTTCTTCCTAGTTTTGTTGTTGCTGTTGTCTCGTCCTTTTCCATCTCTATCTTGTTGGGAAGGTTGTGATACTCAGTGTCAGAGAACAAACCCCCTTGACACGGGTTTCCAAATCAACTCTATCAGACCATGCTCCTAGGACGGCACAGCCATGTTCCCAACAGTTAAACACGGAACCCCTTCTGGAAGGCATCTCCACGCCCTCCCTTCCAGCCTCTGCCCCATAGAACTGGGGATTGGGGTGACTTTGGTCTGGTACCAGGAGCCCTGGACCCGGCTCTGCACCATGGGCCAACAAGACGGCCTTAAGGGCCGTTTCCTGCTGTGTGAGAGGTGAGTAGAGCAGGGAGCCTTCCTACCTCGCCTCCATCACTGGCCAGGTTGAACTCCATTAATCTTTCAGAGCACCCCAAGGAAGGAGAGATGCTTATCATCAACTTCACTTTTTTTTTTTAGATTTTATTTATGTATTTATTTATTTGAGAGAGAGAGAGCGAGAGCGTGCACACAAGCAGGGGGATGGGGAGCGGCAGAGGGACAAGCAGATTCCCTGCTGAGCCGGGAGCCCTACCTGGGGCTCGATCCCAGGACCCCGGTATCATGACTTGAGCCAAAGGCAGATGCTTAACAGACTGAGCCCCCCAGGCACCCCCACCAACCTCACATTATAGCTGAAGAACCTGAGTATAGAGAGGTTAGTTAACTTTCCCAAAGAGACACAGCTAGGAAGGAGGTCGACCATAAGATGTGGCCCAGTGGACAGGGTAACAGGCTGTACTTTCTGCCCCAGATTCTGCCTGATGCCTACCCTCCCCATCAACCACCTCCCACTCCAGCTCCCTCAGATGCTGGGCCCAGAGGGTGCCACCAGTCCTTCCCAGTGACACAGCTGCAACTGGCTCCTGGCCAGACCTGGGTCCGACACTCACTGTTCCAGGTTCATCTGCTTGGAGCCCACTTTACGATGGAGACCTCTTTTCTCCCCATCCGCAGTAGCTGCCCATGGGCCCACCCCCTGGGGCCCGTGAGGTTGTCTTATCTAACCGCTGACTCTGGTTGTCCCTCCCTATTCTGTCCCCGGACATCAGTGCTGAGGCCCGCACTGGGCTTTTTGCACCTCGAAAGCTCATCAGCCAGTTGGGGCCCTGGAGCTGCTGAGCTGTGGCCCTGAGCAGTGGAGGGGGGGGGGGGTCGTCTCTGCTCAGCAGCTGGGCAACTCGGCTGGGACAGGACGGGCAGGACACCTGCCGCAGATCATCAAAAAGGGCCAGAGGCTTCCACCTTGCCCTCCCTCCTCCCGCCCCACCAGCTGGCTGGCCCAGAATTTCAGGACCTTGCCCACTACCACTCCCCAGGTAATGTGCTCTGGAGCTGGGCGGCCACAGACAGGTGAGGCTCCCCCGGGGAGCTGGGGGTTCCAGGTCTCCCCCTCGTCTATATCTCTGTACCTTGCTCACCCACTCTCCCACCCCTTCTGCCCAAACACACTGTGACTTTGCAGCCCTTCCTGCCTCCTCTTCTCTCCCCGCTATGTGACCTTGAGCAAGTCACCTAACCTCTCTGTGTTTCTTCTCTGAAAACAGGGATGAGAAGAAGAGCTCCTATCTTATGGGCTATTATTAGAATTAAATGTAAAGCCCAAGAACAAACCTCAGGCCAATAGGAGGTGCCTTCTGCGCATTCACCCCATAGAAAAAGCGTCCAGGGTTTCCTTCGGACTGTCCCTCGCAGAAGGCCCCTTTAGGGTGTACCTCTGGCCTCCACCCCCGTGGCAGGAGCTCCTGATGTCTGGCCTCCCTGCGGGTCCCCAGGACCCGTTAACCTGCAATACGACCTTCTTCGGGCCCCAGGATTCAGGACAGCGCTGCTCACGGGCCTCGCGTGGCTCCCGTTTGCACATGGGACGCAGTGTCCACTGGGGAATCTCAGCCCCTCCAGAACCTTCCTCCTCCCTCTTCTCCGTTCTTCCTCCTCAGCAGAGACTGAGGCTGGGGAGGCCAGGCACCCCGATTCGCCCTCTCTCACTAGCCAAACACTGCCCCCTCTGAGCCCAGCTCATGCCTTGAATCCTCAGGGATGCCCCCACCATGGATGCCTACAGTGGGAGCAATGGGTCCACGTGTTCTCTGGGAGCCCTAACTATGGCCGGGGCTGGATGCCACAGTGAGCAAGGCCAGTCAGCTCTGTCCTTTGGGAACCAGGGGTGTGGATGGATCCAATCCCGCAGTCCGAACACAGAGGGGCTCTGGCATCTGTGGTTCGATCGGCCTCAGAAGCTGGTAGACAATGCTTATGGCGTTTGCAGGCAGCTAGTGCCAGGGACGAGGGTGGGCGGGACCACAGCCCGCGGAGAACTCGTGCTTGTCTGATGAGGATAAATGGCGACCCAGTGAGGACTATAGCCAGACCTTCAGATTTTTTTTTAACATTTTTTTTTTAAGATTTTATTTATTTGACAGAGAGAGACTATGAGTAGGCAGAGAGGCAGGCAGAGAGAGAGTTGGGGAAGCAGGCTCCCCGCTGAGCAGAGAGCCTGATGTGGGGCTTGATCCCAGGACCCTGGGATCATGACCCGAGCCGAAGGCAGAGGCTTTAACCCACTGAGACACCCAGGCGCCCTAGACCTTCAGATTTTTCAAGAGAAACCTGACATTGTCTAATATGTAAGTGCTGGCCACTAATGCAACTCAAAAAAGGAACAAATAGGAAACCTTGGCAGTCAATCAAAGCACATCTGCGAACCACCTGCAGCTCTAGACCCTAGGTTTGAACCCCTGGGGGGAAACGAAGACCTCCAGGTCTGCAGGTCAGCTCAGCGGTTCATGCAATGCCTGTTTGGCCATTTTCTCTCTCTGGCTTCAGAGTCCCCTTTGGGCAGCTGGTCTCAGTGGCCTCTTCCGCCTTAGGGTCCCAGCTGTTAGTCACCATGTCCTCTTGGATCCCCAGCTTTGTGTCCAACAGGTCGGGGCAGTCTTACAGCAAGGTTTTCTAAGCTGTGTGAGCTCGGGTGAGGTGGCCACACCCGTGTCCTGCCCTCTAGACCCCCAGGTTTAGACTCTAACCCCCTTGGGTTTCAGCTCTGTTCTCTCCACCCCACCCCCATGTATGGGTCCCTGCTGCCCTGGGGAGCTCACTGAATGTCTCCCCACAGTCATCGTCGACTGCTCAGCCCAACATGCTGCCGCCGACAGTGGCCAGGAGAGCCAGCACCAAATCTGGGGGGATAAGCAGGGTCACCAGAGGAAAGGAGCTAACGGGAGCACTGGCAACTCTGGGCTTACGGAGTTTGGAGGGGAGGTCACCTTGAATTCAGTGCCGGGATGCCCAATATTTCCACCACCATGCAGGTGCCCCCAACCTTGCCCCTCCTACCACCACCTACTGCAAAAGGCCAGACAGACCCAGTGGACTCACTCCCTGAGGTCAAGTTCACCTGCAAAGCCCTTGTGCAGCTCCAGGGAGTCAGTGATGAAACCATAAGTAAGGCCCAGTGGGTGCCAAAAGAGGGTGATTCTCGGGTTCCAGAAGAGTGGGTAGGGGTGAGGAAGGGATCCTGGGGACGGGTTACTTGGAGGGTGCACTTAGCAGGCTGGGCTCCTGTGTGGGCCGAGCCTGGAGGGATGTAGGTTTTGGTAGGTGATGGGCTGTGGTGTAGGGTGTTACAGGTTCCTATTAGGATATTATGGGTTCGTAGTAGCTTAGGGCTGGCTGGGTTTCAAAGTGAGCATGGCTTGAGTGGTCTAGGTTCCTGGTAGGCTGGGCTCAGGGTGGTCTTTTGCCTGGGTAGATGGGTAGTTTATGTTTCAAGTTGGACTGGTCTTGGGTGGTCTGGCTGCCTAGATGGGCAGGGCTCAGGTGATACTGGTCCATGGGTAGATTTTCTGTTGGGCTGGGGTCCTGGAAGGTCTGGGCCCCAAGGCAGGGGCACTTAAGATAAACCAGAATCACTTGGGGTTGAAAGACAGGGCGCAGGGTGGCAGGGTGCAGGGTCCCAGCCTTCTTTCCTGCCATCCCCAGGAGCACCTTGCCATCTCCCAGAACTTCAGGGCAGAGCCAGGGGTAGGGGTATCCCTGCCTTCTGGCCTCCTGGCTTGGATCTCACAGGACGTCGGGGCAGACCAGGGCCTGGCACTGGGGCCCTGAGCCTACCTGGACCCGGCAGTGGTGAACGCCATCGTCCCAGCCCGCACCCCTCCATTCGCCCCAGGTAAATGGCCCGGCGCATGGATAGACTCAGCGCTGTGCCAAGGTTGTTTCGTTTTGTTTTTCTGAAAACAGGCGCAGGCAGGAGGGGCGAGGCAGGGGAGTGGTCCTAGATGGAAATGCTGTTCTCTATCAGCACCGGGTCCAGGTAGTAGTAGGGGATGGGGAGCCCCTTGTTGCGCTGACGGATATTGTGCGAGATCTGGGCCAGGCGGCGCCGCAGGGTCTCCATGCTCCTCCGCGGGGCCTCCTCCACGAAGTGGATGTCGGGGAAGTGGCCCAGAGGCCGCTGCGTGCAAGCAACCGAGCAGCTGCTGCCCACCAGCCCGGGCCCATCCGCCTCGCCCCTGCCGCCGCCGCCGCTCTCCCCCTGCCTCCTGGGCTGGACAACCCCTCTCCTGAGGTCGGGCGCCCCCCCCCCGCGCCCCAGTCCTCTCCCTGCTGGTGCTCGGAGTAACCCCACCCCTGCCTGCACCCCGAGGCCCCCGGCGCACCTTGTCGTCGGGCTCCCGGCTGAGTGTCCAGAGCACCAACAGGGTGATGCACGTGGTTTTCACATCCGGCAACGTGTCCATGAAGGTCTCCAGAGTGGTTAGCCCCTTGGCCTGCATCGGTGGGTTCCTCATGGACGATGGGAAGTTGGGCATCCAGGCTGTGTACTCCAGCTGGACGGGGGGCGGGGAGGATGGCAAAGGGGGGAGGGTTCTGGGTCAGACAGCACCCTCGGGACTGTGGGGTCTGAACTGAGCTGGGGACTGAAGCTGGGAGCTGGGCGGAGGCCTGAGTCGGGCTGATGGCCGAGGCTGGGTTCGCGGGCTGGAGCTGGGGCTGGCGAGGACGGGTACCTGCCCTGTGTTGACAGCGGCGTGCTTGGCCGAGCAGGTGTAGATGACTATGGTGACGTATCTGATCAGCTCCGGCACCGTGCGCAGGCACTGAGGGAAGCCTGGGGGGCGGGGAAAGGTCGGGCAGCGTCAGTCCCGCCCCCGTTCTAGATGGCCGGCAGAGGGCGCCCACGAGCCGGACACCCCCGCCCCCCCCACTCCCCGCACCGTATCCCGCCAACGCTCCTAGCTGCCTTTCCGGGTTCCTGATCTCATTCTGCCTGCTTGGCCCTCTTGTGACCACAACCCCCATCCCCCTGCCTCCCACCCCCCTACCCCACCCCATCCAGCTCACAGGTCTTGGGAGGAGGACCCAAATGGCCTTAGCCATGTCCTCCAGGGCTGGCTGAGGTGGAGGTGGGGCCCTGGGATCTTTACTGCCGCTCCCTTAGTGGGTGCTCTCTGGTCCCAGGATTCGGGGGTGGGCGTACAAGGTTTTGGGGGAATCCCAGCTTTCTTGCCCTGAGCCAGCACAGCCCCTCATCCACACCCACACTGTACACACACACATGCGCGCGCACACTACACACACGCATTCTTTCGAGCCTCTGCACTCATGCCAGGTGGATTTCTTGGTCCCACACTTAACCAAGCTGCTCGATTCTCCTTCCCATTGTCCCCATGTTCCAGAAGCCTAACACAGTGAAACCAGACTCATTGTCTTTCTCCCCAAGCTCGTCCTTCTGGGCCCCCAGCTCACAGCCTGACACACACCATCCACCCAGTTCCAACAGCCCCAAACCTGGGAGTGGTCCTTGGCTCCTCCCTCCAAACCCACCACGATACCCCAACCAGTCACCAAATCCTGTCATTTCTCTCTCCTGGCAGCTCCGGAATTCTCTGCCTTGCCACAACTGCCCCCTGGCCAGGACCTTGTCACCCGACTCTGGACACCACAGCAGCTTCGGGAACTGTCTCCTGACTCCCCAGCAAATGACAGTCTCAGGTACAAATCTGCTTTCCTTGTGGACCTCCTCCACGGCGCCCTCTGGTGGTCAGGGTAATTCGGGCCTCTCTCACCAGGCCTGCCACCGGCCCTGCTCTCGCCTTCAGCCTTAGCTTAGCCCCATAGAGTCTGGCCAACTTCCAGCCTCAGCTCAGATGCAGGAACCTCCCAGGCAGCAACCGCAGCTCCCTCTGCCCGCTCTGGCTTCCCATCAGAACTGTTCAACCCCACCTCTAACAACCGCTGGCTAACCTCCCCACCCTGCAGCTCCGAGCCAGATATTAGCCCGGATGTTAGATCTCAGCTAGATCTTAGCTTGCAGCTCCCTCCAATCTCCACCCACCACCCTCCTCCAGCTGGGTTAGGTGCCTCCCCAGGGCTCCTAGTGCACCCCTACCCACCCATCCCCACCCCCGGACTGCAGCAGTCCTAAGACAGCATGATTGCCCGTCTACTGAGAGGACCAGCCCTGAGACTTGAGGGCAGACCCCTTCTCCTGTCTTATTCCCTTTGCCTACCAGTACCCAGCGTTTATCACATCATAGATGCTCAGTAAATATTCTCTGAGTGTTGCCCAAGCGGCATGACCTCAGGATGCTTAGCGGCCGATCTGGAACCCACCAGCTCCCTGGTTGCCAGCACACTCTACCGTTTTCAGTTTGAGCTCACACCCCATTTCTTGCCCCACAAAGGCTTGTTTCCAGTGTGGGGAACTGGGAGCCCCCCAGATCCCCAGAGATGACCCTGCCCCACAGCCCCTGAGCTCCCAGGGGCCAATTGGCAGCCCTGTTTCCTTCCCCAAGGATTTGCCTCTCCAAGATTTGGCTCCCTCAGCCCCCAGCAAGGCATGTTCCACCACCAGCCGGAAGGATCCACCCCTTAGCCCCAGGTCCGTGCAGGTGCCCAGCGCCCAGGCCCATACCTGAGCTCTCACGCCCTAGGAGGCACTCCTTAAATATCTCCTGCACCCAAGACTGCAATTCCGGGTCACCCGCCACAGCCGCGTCACACGGGTAATAGTAGGTGATGATCTCTGTCACGTACCTGACCAGGGGACAGGTCTCAGTTTGGATCCTCCCCTTCCCCGGCAGCGCTTTCCCCCGCCTCAGGGTGGCCCAGCCTCAGCCGCCCCAGACATCCCCCGGCCTGCAATTGGGCACCTCCTGTGGGGCGTGGAGGTGGCCTCAGCCCCAAGCCAGGGTCCGGGCCTCAAAGTCAGCCCATCCCTGCTCCCACCCCCAAGGCCGGCCACCCTGCATGCCACAACCCGCCGGCCTGGCCTCACCTCTCCAGTGCGTCCCACACGGCCAGGGAGTCATCACGGTAGTAATACCCCGGCAGGTCCTGGACCCCACGCTCCACGAAGTCATTGGGGAGGTAGAGGCTGTCATAGGTTGTCTCTGACAGAGCTCGCACCATGACCTCAGCAAAGCCTTCCAGGCCCAGAGACATGCCCTGGGTGGGAGGAGGCAGCCGCTGAGGCCGGTGGGGTCCCGGCAGGGCCCCCACTCTGAGGATCACACCTGCCTCACACAGAGCCCACTGCATGCTCCCACAGCCGGCCCCACGAACTCCCATGCTCCAAGCCAGCACCCCTCTGCACCCTCGTGGGCACAGCACCCACATCCCCCGGTCCCCACCCGCCAGTCCCCTTGTGATCCGAAGGCAAGTGGGAAATCTTGCTTTAAGTCTAATGGCAATGCCCAGAATGGCAGCAAAGGTCTTGCTGGGGCGCAGGCAGAAGTCTTACCCTGGCAGACAGCCCTCCCTCATTGAGGAGGAGGGCCCGCCCGATGCTGTTGATCTGGATGGTGTACCGGGTGTGGGGGACCAGCAGCTGCAGGAGGTAGCAAGGAGAGGGGACCACAGTCAGCTCCAAAGGACCTCAGCATCATCCCCCCTCTTGTACAGCATCAAGACCCTATCACTTTGGGAAGTTCCCACCCCAAACCCTCTCTTGTGGGTGCCCAGCTGCCTCCCCAAGTCTACCAGGGGTTCCTCCTGAGCACTGAGCGAGCCAGGTACCTTTCTGGGGGGGGCCTGGGGCCCAGCCCATACCTTGTAGAGGGGGTGGCACATGGGTAGCTGCCTTATCATGGCCAGGCAGAAGGCCTCTGCAATGAGGTGCGTCTCCAGCAGGTGGGAGATGGCCTCGTGGCAGTAGAACTCCGCGTAGCGCACCCATGTCTTGGCCAGCAACCAGTCCCACTCAGAGTCACTGGGCAGGAAGATGGGACAGTCGGGTCCAGGGGTCTGACTGAGCTAGGGATGGGGAAGGAGGGAGCGTTAGGTGAGGGCACACAAACACACACACACATACACACACACACACACAGACACGGCCCCCACTGCAGGAAGGAGGCAGAGAAGAATCTGAACACACCAGGGCCCTTCCTCCCTTCTCACATTTGCTCTTGCTGTCCCCTCTGCCTGTAGTCCCTTTCCCCCTCCCTCTCTCTACCTGGAAGCTCCCATTCATTCAAGAAGCAGCTCGCAAGTTGCCTCTTCTGAGAAGTTTTCCTTATTTCAACCCCGCAGCTGCCCTATTCAGCTGTACAAGTTGTGCACTGCACAAGGGTACCAGCCCTCTGGGGCAAAGGGAGTAACTGAAATCCTGGCTACGCTGTTCCACTAATGAGCCAGGAGCATAGGGGCTTGGCTGATCCTGCCCCCCCCCCCGGAGAGATACCTTTTTCTAATTTAGATATGAACTGGTGGAGACCTCTGGGAACATAGCACCTCAATCCCCTTTCGTGCCAGGCCACTCTCAAGGCAATGGCTAAGTCTGATTAGCTCAGTATTTCCAGCAGAGGTCTGGCCCACAGCAGGTGTTGGCTTAACAAATAAATGAGGGAACGGACCCAAAGAGACAAGCTCAAGCAACCAAGCACATTCCCATCTTGTCATCTCTGCACATGTATGCACAGAGTAGGCACGCTCTACACACCCCTGCATGCACCAAGGACAGGACCAGGGACCCAAGTTCACTCATGGGCAGACAGGTGGACAGGGGCAGGATGAAGTTGTACGCACGTAGGGATAAGAAGGGACTCAGCCCGAGGCTTACACATGGGGCCACACACACAGATAGGAACATGTATAAACATACGTGTGTTCTCAGATGCACATAGAGGGATCGCACACTCATGTAAATGGGCACTTGCCCACGTGTGCATGCATGCACACACGCATGCACACACACAGGCACTCGCATTGGTAACATGCTCACAGGGCCCCAGGCCTGCACCCCAGGCACCTGGATGGCGATGGGCATCATGTTCCCCTCCGAGCCGAAGTGCAGCAGGCAGAGGGGCGCGCAGTGATGCTGCTTCCTTCCGTTGAGCTCAATGGTGGGGATGCCTTCCAAGATGCGGTAGTCTGCCAGGTAAATGTTCCCCTTCTGCAAGGGAGCCGCAATGGGGGGGAGGGGGCAGGTAGGCACCAGCAGGGGGCACCTGCGAGCCCCGCCTTGGGTGCAGAGTGCCCTGGCCCCCCAGGTGCAGCGGTCGGCTAAGGACCCGAGCTGGGAATACAGCGGCTGGTGGAACTCTGGGGACAGCAACGGTGGGACTGGAGAGACGGGGACGGAGTGGGGCTGGGAGGCCAGGGATCTCCAGCGGATCGGGCCTCACCTCCAACTCCGCTTGCAGGCACGTTCCCTCGCCCAGGAACGGGGCCACCATGTCATCTGTGACGGGGAACTTGTCCGGGATCTGCGTGCAGCGGCGGAGCAGGCCTGGGTTGATGCCGTTGAGGTACTGATACCCGAAGAAGCTGTCCTCTGTCCAGTGCGCGGCCACGTACTCTGGGTGGGGGACCGTGAGGGCGTCATGACGCGGCCGGGTGTCCCTGAGACCCGAGACAGAGGAAGACCACGGACACCCGAGAAGCCCCCCCACGGCCCCCCTCCCCAGCCTCCCCTCCAGCAGCTAGCGGCGCCCAGGGCGGCATTCTCCACGAAGCCGCCAGAGGGCGCGCCCCACCCCCAGCCGGCCATTCGGGCCTGGGGCTGGCTGCGCCTCCCATCCCGCGGCCTCGGCCGGGACAGGGCGTCCCGCCTCCGGCCCGCGCCCACAGCTACCCCCGCCCGACACCGCAGGCTCCCCCGGGCTCGCCTCCCCGACCCCATACCGGAGATGAAAGATTTGTTGGCGGGGAAGATTTTCTTGATGTCCTTCAACCTCTTCCACGATTGCTTGCAGTCCACCAGGCCACGGAGTTTGAAGCCCAGAGCCCTAGGGGACCCGGTTCCAGGGGGAGGCGCTCACACAGGCAGCCCTCCCTGCGTCCAGGGGTCTGGGGGGTCCCGGGCTCCCTAGGCCATTGTGAGCTGTGGGGCTGTGGCGAAGGCCAAGGCGCATGGAGCGGGGACAGGGACAGGGGCACCTCCCCCCACCCCCCACCCTCCACCCCCGCCCCGTCGCAGACTCACATGGGCCCCAGGCGAAAGAAGAAGGAGGCCGTCTTGACGAAGGAGAAGCGGAGGTTTGAGTTCAGGAACTTGGTGGCCTTAATGTTGATGAGAATCGGGAAGCCGGGGATATAACCATTCCACCTGTAGGAAGGAGTGCAGGGCTGGGGCAGGTACCCGGGGTAGGGGCGGCGCAGGGAGCAGGCAGAGCCCAAGGGTCGACCATGGGAGGGGCCCCAGGGCAGCCTCAGGTCCTCACTCAGGCCTGTTGGGGTTTCTCCGGACAGGAGGGCGGTAACTGGGGATATGCACGTAGTTGGGCAGGCCTGGAACGAAGACCCTCCAGCTGCAAAGAGAAGGGAGTTGCTGGGGCCTGGTGCCTACAGCCAACCCAGGACGGAAGGCCAAGCCATCACAGCCCTCTGGTCTCCCGCAGCCCCTGCCGCCCTCTGCTCACTGGTAGAAGTCCTGCTTGGCTCTGATCTCCTCCTGTCGATGCTCCAGAAGGATCGGGAGCGTGTCCTCTGCTCTTGTCTTTCCTGCAAGGAGACCACAGAGGAGGTTCAAGGTCTGACCTTGGCCTTGTCTGCCCCGGACCATTTAGTGAGGATCAGAATTCAGCTCCTGCCCTCTAGACTGGCTCTGCCCGCCCACAGACAAGGACAGGGAAGGCTTACTCTGGGCTGGAGAGGGAGGAGAGCTATGTCCTCCCAAAATCTCAGAGAAAAGGATCAGAGACCACCCTCCTCTCCCTAGCTCTGCCCCTGGAGCTGGGCTTGCTGCTGGGAGGGAGTCCCTCTTCTGGACCCACTAAAACATTACTGAAGGTCAGTTACATAGCACTTACTGGGCACTAGGCTCTTTCCAAACACTCTCTCCTACATATATAAATATACATGTTTAGATTTTATTTATTTATTTGACAGAGAGCACAGACGGAAAGGGAGAAGCAGACTCCCCACTGAGCAAGGAGTTGATGCGGGGTTCGATCCTAGGACCCTGAGATCACGACCTGTGCTGAAGGCAGAGGCTTCATGTCAGAGCCACCCAGGCACCCTGACTCTACTTATATTAATAACGATCCACACAGGAACAACCTTACCAGCAGGTGACTGTTACACGCCTGCAATCCTGTCTCCACAATTCCAAAACCCAAAAGACGATAGACACCAACCCTGTCTTTTTCACAAGTTGAGCACAAATTCCTTGGTCTGCAAAACCTGCTCTGAATTTACCAGAGGCTATACAGCCTTTACTGAACTCACTTGGCATAACTATCGGTGTTTTTTGTTTTGTTTTGTTTTTTCTGCAGAAATATTAGAATATTTGGCAAGGGGGTGCCTGGTGGATATATTATTTAATGTATAGACCGTGTAAATGGGAAAATATAGATATAGATATATATATAAACATACCTATTCTAAATGAGATCTGAATTTCTTTCTTTTAAGATTTATTTATGAGAGTGTGCATAGAGGGAGGGGCAGAAGGAGGGGGAGAATCTCAAGCAGACTTCCCGCTCAGCAGGGAGCCTGACCTGGGGCTCCACCCCAGGACCCCAACATCACAACCTGAGGTGAAACCGAGTCGGACACTCAACCAAGTGAGCTACTCAGGTGTCCCTCAGATCTGAAATTCAAGACCACCCTGAGCCCAAAAGTTTCAGCTAAGGGACCATACCGTTGTGCTCATTTTACAAGGAGAAAACAACCAATGTTAAACAGAGAGACAAGCGCGAGGTGGGATTTGAACCAAGGCAGCCTGCCTGGGACCACTCACCCGTCCCCCTAGCCACGAACCACACCAAGAGTTGTTAAGCCTTTTAAAATTTTAGAGGCTATGTCCCTGGATTCTTGCATCAGCCCTATAAAGTAGGCTCTGCGGTTAGACCCATTTTCCAGAGGAGAACACCGAGGCTTACAATCTTCAAGTAAGTGGTGGCACTGAGATCGACACCCAGGCCTGTCTCTGTCCAGTGTCCTGGCTGGTGGCCCCGGCTGCCGTGTGTCTATCACCACAGCCCCGTCACCTGCCCTCGAGGCCCTCTCCTTCCTCCATCTGCTGCACCTCACGTTGTGTCCCCAGTGAACAGTGCCCCCTGGAGTTGTGCAACCCCAGGACCCAGCTGGGCTTCAACCCCTGGGTGGGGGCCAGACTCCTTCCAGGGCCAGGCCGTGACGCAAGCTTTCTGTGCTGCTGTTGCAAGCGGCCACTCCACCCAGCGCCATTCCTGCATGGCACCAGGCCTCCTCCTGCCCTGCCCCTGCTTCCTGGCCACTGGGCCACCGCTGGAAGATCCTCCATTACCACCCCCTCCCCCGGGGCTGGGAGTTGGGGGAGCTCTCCCCTTGGTCTCCTCACCCTCCCCCAGGCCTGCCTCCCTCTGCCTCTGCCTCTTTCCCCAGCTCAGGCCCTGTCTCCCTGCTACCAGGGAAATGAGAGGTGCAGGGCGGGGCGGGGTCAGCTGCGCTGCCAAGCCGGAACTCCAAGCCCCCTCCCCTCCTATGCACCTTGAGGAAGGCCCAGAGAGGCTGGAGGGGCAGAGCCAGGGGGACCTAAAAGGACAAGCTTGCATTCCCCTGTAGCAGCCACGTCCTAGGAAGCTGAGCCAAGCCCACCAGATAGGGGTGTGCACGAGGAGCTGGGACTCCCTGTCCCTCTTCCAGGGGAGCAAGTGAGCGTCTGGGAATACAAGCGCAGCCTTGACTGGGCACTAGAGAACACCCCACCTGTCTAGCATTAACAGGCCCTCCTCCAGGTTACTGGATGAAGGGGCCCTTCGGGAGCCGCAGTGAGCCCTGGTGGAGAAGTAAGGCGTCCGTGTCAGCGTGGCAGGGAGGGAGGCCTTGGGATGTTCCAATAGAACATCTTGTGCCCTGCTGGAGTCCCCGCTGGCTCTGTTGAACTCCCAGGGCTTCATAAGGGAACAGGCAGCAGGTGGGACAGTGACAAGGCATCCTGCAGCATCCCGTGGGAGTCAGAAGCAGGATCGCAGGGGAGCTAGCCGCGAGCACGCTTGCCTTCAGCTAAGACCTGGGATCCTGAGATCCTGAGGGCGGCCCGGAGGCACACACACCCCCCCTGCAATCTGTGTCCCCGCAGGGTGCAGCCCCAAGCTGAGCCCTGGAGCACCAGGGACTGAGGGTGCTATGTGAGGGCGGCAGGTGGGGACGGGCCCAGCAGGTGACAGCCAGGCGGGAGCCAGGGGCCTGGTGGCAGGGGTGGGGTGCTGAGGGCTCACCTGTTGCCTCCCTGAGGGCCAGGGTCTCATAGCCGTCCATCCACTGGTAGGCGGGGAAATGGTAGATGCGGCCATCTGGGGCTCTGATCTGCACGTAGTTGCAATACCAGGAGTTCTTGGGGAGGAAGGAGTAGCGCTCCTTGTGCAGGCGGATAATGATGAGCTCCCCCAGGTCCTGCTCGCAGCGGACGGTGTACTCGTCCACCTGGGCCGGGCACGGGGCTAGGTGAGTGACAGGATCCCCCCTGCCCAGCCCCTCACCAGGCTCTGCTCCTGCACTGGGGTTGATGCTCACCTCCCTGGGCAGGGGGGTGACCTGATCATGGGGCTCCCCTCCCCAACTCCCACTGGGCTGTCACCTGCTGGGCCCCTCTACCCAAGGCTGCAACACACCAGTCTCTCCGCCTCCATTCCCAGCCACCTGCCCTGTCTTCTGAGGCTGCGGGACTCATGCAGCCCCCTAGGGGCTGGTCGACAAAGGGGTCCAAGTGGGGTCCAGGGCTCCCCCAGACCTCCTGCCATCTTAGACTGGGCAGAGGTAGTCCAGCCAGCCTTGTCTTCTGCTACTTATCAGTGAAGACGTAGAGATGCAGACATGGCCATACAGTCAGAGTGACCTGCTGATTTCACACAGCAACAGGTGGCCGGACCGGACCCAGAATTAGGGCTGAGGGACCAGCAAAGGGTGCCTTCCATCGCAGAGAAGGCAGGCCCCACTGGACAGGCTGGTCGGATGCCATTTTAAATCGCAGATAATCCAATGTGCTTTTAAGCCATTTATGATGCAACTGAACTTGGGAAGAGTAAGGATGGGAGGGAGAGGGATCAGGGAAAGGGAGAGGCCATGGGCAGGAATGAGGGAGGGTGAAAGGACCTGCGAAGAGATGAGGGAGGGGGAGAGGCCCTGGGGGAGGGATGGGGGAGGGGGAGAGGCCATGGGCAAGAATGAGGGAAGGGGAGAGGCTGTGGGGAGGAATGAGGGGGAAGAAGAGGAAATGGAGAGAGACCAGGGATCGGGAGAGGCCAAGGGCAAGAAAGGGAGGGAGAGGCTGAAAGGTGAGGGATGTGGGTGAGGAAGAGAGAGGAGGGGAGAGAGGGCAGGCAGAGATGAGACGTGAGCACAGAGGGATGAGTGGTGACAGAGCAGGGATGATGCAGGGTGGCCGGAAAGCAGGGACCCATCCAAAGCTGCCCTTGGAGTCCCCTGCTTGCAGGGCTCCCCCAGAGCGCCCTGGTGCTCCCCGCCCTTGTCTTCCTCCCGCGCACACCTCCAGCCCTCCTTGTGCTCCCCGGACACACACGCGCGCGCGCACGCACACACACACGCACAGTCTCACACTCCACACACTCACTACACTCACATACCACACTCACACACCACACACACACACAGTCATACACCACACACATACATACCACACTCATCCTCCACACACTCACACTCCACACACAGATTCTCACACACCACACACTCACATACCACACTCATCCTCCACACACTCACATGGCACACACTTACCACTCCACACACATACCTCACTTTGACATTCCACATACTCACACAGCATACGCATAACACTCACACATACACACACTCATACACCACACACATATTCACTTCACCACACACACACACGTATACTCCACACGCACACATACATACCCACAAGTACTCACATGCCGCGCATTCATGCAGCACACACATCACTCACATGCCACACACACCACACATTCACACATACACACACAGACCACATACACACAGAGCACACTCATGTGTACACACACACACACATGCACACCCCACACACACGCACTCACCGCCCCAGTCGCAAAGTCTCTCCCGAAATGGTTCAGCAGCTGCTTGTGGCTCTCTCCTTGGGTCCCCACAATGGTCAGCGAGATGGAGTCCATCGTTCCCGACAAGAGGTCGGTACCCGTGGCCACCTTGACTTTGTAGGCAGCCATGGCTGCTTTTGAAGAAGCAGGAGGGAGGGCTCAAGTGCAGACTCTGAGGGGGGCCGCACAGGGGGAGCCCAGGCAGGCCAGGCAGGGGAAGCCAGACGCAGGGAGACGTGGACGGGGCCAGCCTCCCAAGAGGGAGAGGTGAGGCAGGGACGTCTGGCCCAGGGGCAGCCCGGAGCCTGGAGAGGTGCTGCCCTTGGCGGCCAGGCGGGGAGCCAGGCAGGCTGGGGCGGGGCGAAGTCGGGCGGGCGGGCGAGCCGGTGTCTGGGCTGCCAGCCCTCCAGCAGCCGGCAGGGAGGACAGGCAGACAGGGTGCTGGGCTGGCTTCTGAGAGGGTGGATGGAACATGCCTCGGATGAAGGAGGCTGCAGGGTGGGGGAGCCAGTCCAGCCTGAGCCCAGGCCCCAGGGAAGTGGGGGGACAGGGCTGGGCGGGGCTCCCAGATCATTATCGGCCTAATAAGCGCCTTCCTTCTGCCCGCCCCCATGGGCAACAGCACTGGGCACCCCTGCTGAGCCCATCCAGGGGCAGCGGGTCACCCCCCCACAGTGGGGGCGGCCCAGGGGGATGGGCACAGCAGGAACTCTCTGTCCTGATGGCCCGCTGCCGGGCCAGGGGCCATTCCTCTCCGGGCAATGGGATAGGCAGTGGCCGCTATGGGACGGCTGGCCCATCCTCCTGCCCCAGAGCCTAGAGCCCTTGAGGGGAAGAGCAGTGGGTGCTGCAGCTGAGCTCAGGGCCGCAGAGAGACTCCAGGGAAAGGGCATCCGGGAGGAGACAGGGTGTCTGTTGCCTCCTGCAAGGCCTGGGTCCCCCGAGAGAGGAGGGACAGGACAGGGCGCATACAAGAGTGGATGACACGCGCAGTGAAGCTGGGGGCACGAGAAATAAGCCACGGGTGGACATGAACTTTGTGGTATAGTCCTAACAGAATTCTACCCAGCAATTAAAAAAAAAATAATAAAAACCAAACCGCGATGTGGACGATATGGACGAATGAAAGAAGCCAAAGGAAAAAAGTGCCCGCTCTATCATTCCATCGATTGGAAGTTCGAGAACAGATGAAACCAGGCAGGTCCTAGGAAAGCGCGGCGATGGCGGCTGAGAGCACCTTCGAGGGGGGAGCTGCGTGGAGAGCTGGAACCTTCTGTGTCTTGATCTGGGTGGTACGGAAGGGAACTGATGCATTTTGTTCTGTGCTATCCCTCAGTTTCACAAAGTACTCACCCTCGCCCCACCCCCAAAAACAACGAAGTGAGGAAGAGCATGGGGGTCAAGGTTGGGCTCTAATAGAACTGGGTTTGTCCAGAACCAAATCATTCATTCTTTCCGGCCTTCATCCACTCAGGAGGTGTCCGGGGAGCACACCTGTTTCAGGCACTGTTCTAGGCCCTGCAGAAGCGGAGAACAAATGAAATCCTCGCAGAGCTCTTCTGGGGGAGCTTTGCGGGGAGAGAAGAAAACGATCTTTCTGTTATCAGTTTGGACATTACACTCTGCAGAGAATCTGGAGCCGGAAGGGAGTTGGGATTGGGGGCTCGTTTCCAGGAGCCACGAGGACTGGCCAAGGCCCCAGGGTAGAGCTGACTTTAGGAAGGTGTCGGGACTGGGGGTAGATTAAGAGAGAGGGTGGGAGGTCTACTCTCAGGGACAGTGAGGGGAGAGTCACATTCCCGCCCACTCGGCTTGGACTTGCCCTCTTTGCTTCTGCCTCCCAGGAGCAGCTCCCACCAACCAGGAAGCTCCAGCCCAGGTTCCCTCTGAGGTGTCACCCTTCTGTCACCATTGAGGGAAGGTCACGCTTGCCCAGGGCCAAGTTAATGTCAAAGAGGGCTGGGATTCTGAGGTGGAGAGAAGATTCCAGAAGGTTCCGGATTGGGTGAGGAATGGAAAGGAGGTTGCAATTCAGGTTGAGCTAAAGGATAGGGCTGTGATCAGAGGTAGGGACTGAAATGACCTTTTTAAGACCCAAATGTGCTCCTGTCACCCCCATGCCGTCCAACCCCAGTTGAGGCCTGGCGGCTGCTCCTTCTAACCTTCCCGATAATGACATCATCCATTCACATAGCTCCCGTGGCCTGTCTCCTAGGTCTCGTCCCAAAGCAAATCACCGCCCTTCCTCCTGGAGCTTCCATTCTAGGAAGACAATACAGCTTACTAATGAAGTAAATAAAATATTATGTTGGTGATCAAGTACCAAGGAGAAGCAGGGAAGGAAATTATAAAGTATAAGGGAGCAAACTTTAGATAGAGAGGGGTCAGGGAAGAGCCCTTCAACAAGGGGACTTTTGAATAAAGGCATGAAGGAAGTGAGATCAATCCCCCTTGCAACCACAGGGCCTTTGCACATGCTGTCCCACTCTACCACTTGGACCGGGTTAAGTTTCCTCTTCCTTCTGATGTTAGCTTGATAAGGGCTTCATCAAGGAAGGCCAGATTTCACTATTAATGGCTCCACGGCTAACATCTTTGACTGGTGCCCATCCTCCCCACCGGATTAGACTGTCCTCTGTTTGGTTGGGTTTTCTCCCCACCTCCTGGCCCAGTACCCAGCACCTGGTCTTGAAATGCGATTCTTAATGGTAGGTGGGCTGGTGTGATCAGGGTGAGGAGGTCAGGGCTAAGAAGCACATCAGGGATGCGGCTGGACTAGGGGGAGACTCTGAGAGGAGAGCTAGATTGGGGTAAGGACCAGGTGGGATGGTGGTGGGGGAGAGGAACTGATTAAGGGGATGGAGACAGGATGGGGGAGAAGGCTGGGGATAGTCGTGCCTGTGTATGACTGTAGGTGACTGGCAGGGCTGTCTCATCTGTGTGGCACAGTGCTGCCCTGGGCTGAGGACCAGGAGCTGTCAGGCAGGTCAGGCCTGCCCTCCTGGGCTCCGCTTAGCCACCCAGATGACTCTTGGGGGATGCTAGGAGCCTGATGCTGCAAATTTGCATCATAAGATGCAAATTCCAAGCCAAGTTCTCCCAGTCCCGACTTGGCGGCCACTCCCCTTTCCTGGAGACTGTGCCCCCAGGGGGCTGCTAATCTTGGAGCAGGGTGGGGTGGCTTGGGGATTGAAGCTTAGGGGTTTGGGAAGTGGCATTTCCAGGCCCCTCTGGGACACAGAGTCCCCAGGGGAGTGGGGGTTAGAGGCCCCTCCTGAACCTTGTAATCCAGTGGTAAAATCACATAGTGGGGTGTGGGGAGGAGGCAGGGTGCCTGGAAGATAAAGTGAGAGGGGAATTTGGGGGAGCAGGACAGGGAGCTGATGGTGTAGAAGTGTTTGGATGTCACCCCAAATGGTGGGGATCTACCTCCATCCCCCAAAAGCTGTCTCCTCAAATCATAATCCACGATCAATAGGTCTCCCCCCAATCCGTTTGTCCCCCAAAAGCAAGAGCACAGTGGCCCCTGGGTTTGATCAGGACAAGGCTCTGGAGTGGGGATCAGTCCCTGAAGGAAACGGAAGGAGGTGAGGGCAGTGGGGGACGGGACACGAATGTGGCTGAGCACGTGGATGAGACTAGGCAGGAGAATGAAGATGGGGCGCTCCCCACGTACGGCCCAAACGTGGATGCATGGATGCGTGCCTCTGGGTAGGTGCTCACTGGGCTGAAAAACTGGTTCTCCTGGACCAGGGCTGGACTGGGGAGGCAGGGGAGGTCCCTGGGAAGGACGAGAGCTCTCTGGGTTGGTTCGCAAGGGCCACCCACACAGGAAGCTGAGTCCTCATGGCTGGGGCACCCCCTGCTTGCCCCACCCCAAGCCCTGCAAGGCGGGGAGCAACCCCTGGGGCCCCGCCCCCCAGGACAGAAAAAAATCAAATGAGGTCACTCTCCTGCTTAAAACTCGCTGGCGCATCACACGGTGTTGCCCTTAGAATCAAATCCAAGGACACAGTGTGGACATCAGGACTGTGGGTGACCAACATCCATCCACCCTTCTGTCACCTTATCCCAGCAACTCTGGCCCTCTGTTCCCTGAGCACGTGGTCTGTAACACCTCTGCCGCCCCTCCCTCCGCACCTCCCCCACCTCCCCACTGGGCTGTCTCTAATGGTTTGCTCTGATCCCAGTCTCAACTAGCCCGCCCCTGCCCTAGTGGCTCTCCAGGACCACCAGACTTCAGTGTCACCCCACCCCCAGTCCTGCTAACACGGAGTCCTGTTGCCATCTCCCAGCTCCACCTGCGGGCTCTGAAAGGATTCATTTGTTCCTGGGCTTGCCGTCTGTCTCCCTGGCTCCCGACCCAACAACAGGGAACAGCATCTAGGACACTAGGACACGGGAGGTTTGAGGCAAGCGGATCCTAGAATGCCGGCACTGGAAGGGACTTTCCAGGTCTACTTGTCCCTCCCGTTCATCTGCCACATTGGGGCCACTGAGGTTGAGGACTTGCTCAACACCAGCTGGGAAAAGAGGCTGGCGTGCTTCCATCCAGCCTCTGCCACAGCCCGGCCACACTGGGGTGCCTCTGGCTCGTTCTTAGTCCTTTGATCTTGTTCCTTTTTTTTTTTTTTTTTTTTTTTTTTAGGTTTTATTTCTTTATTTGAGTGGAGAGGCAGGAGGAGAGGGGGAAGCAGGCTTCCCACTGAGCAGGGAGCTCCACACGGGGTTCAATCCCAGGACCCCGAGATCATTCCCTGAGCCAAAGGCAGACGCTTACCCCACTGAGCCACTCAGGCACCCCCCTTTGATCTTGTTCTAAGGTACACAGAGTCTGCGGATTTGGCTAAATTCTCAGGTTGGAACCTGCAGGTCAGACATTCCCGGCACCCCTGCTCTTACAGCCTGGCACGGGGCTGCCCCTCCAGGGATCACAGGGAAAGGAGGTGGGAACCCCACCTGCGGCATGGCCCCAGACTGTTCTTTTCCACCCCCAGCCCTCATCCCCTCTCCCCAGAGGCAGCCAGAGAAGGGGTTTGGCTGAATGGTGGTGGGGAGACGATTCTTGGGCCTGAAGGGAACAGGGAAAGGGAGGGGCAGTACTGTTGTCTAGATCTGTAGGACCATGGCTGCTCTGGAGTTTTGGCACAGCAGGGGCGAGGATGACCATTTTGGAGAGGAAGTTCGGTCCCTGGGTTCTCGTGGGGCTGATGTAGCTCGGCCAGCACCTCCCATCATCCTCAACCCTGTCGTCCAAGGTCAAGGCAGCTGGAGGGTCCCCACTAAATGGGAGAATGAGCCAGGCAGTGGTCTGGCACGGGGCTGGGAGACTCTACAGCCTAGCAAAGCCCTCGCCGAGGGGACTCTCTGGATGGGTCACCAGTTATGGCAACAGAAAAGCCATAGGATGGATTCCCCTGCCACCAGCGCTGGAGGGATGGAGGAACCGTTCCCGGGTCCCTGGCCAAAGACACAGCGACTCTGGCCAGAGAGAGGCTGACCAGGGTTTGTCAGACACAGAATATGACTCCGGAGGCAGAGGAGGTAAAGGGGCCAGATCCAAAGTCAGGGGAAACGGGACACAGGGAAGGGGTCATTGGGTGGCTGTGGAGAGAGAGTTACCCATGACTGAGCTGAGGGCCGCACAGATCTCTTTCTTTCTTTTAAAATTTTATTTATTTATTTGAGAGAGAGAGAGAGAGAGAGAGAGCATGAGCTGGGGGGAGAGGCAGAGGGAGAGGGAGAAGCAGGCTCCCCACTGAGCAAGGAGCCCGATGTGGGTTTCAATCCTAGGATCCCAGGATCAAGACCTGAGCCGAAGGCAGATGCTTCACTGACTGAGCCCCCCAGGCGCCCCAGGATTCTATTTCTAAGGGCTTCGGAGCTGCAAGGGAGGACATCAGACTCCCCAGATTGCTATCTGCATCGGTAACCCTGCAGCCACACGCCATCCGGAATTGGCGGTGGGACCCCACGGAAGTGTATTTCTCTCTCAGCTCCTCGCCCAGCCCGGGTCAGCAAGGGAGCTCTGTCCTGGTCCCTCCGAGACAGCAGTTGATGGCTACACCATCTCCATGTAGGCCTCTAGAACAGCAGAGGCAGAGAGACAGGAGCTCTAGAGGGTCTCACGCAAGTGACTAAGTGCCCCGGGCCAGAGGGGACCCACAGCCCGCGGATCCCTTCCCCATGGAACTAGTTGACCAGAGCTCGTCCTGACTCCACCCAACCACAAGAGGCCCGGAGACTGAGTCTTCCCTGCATCCAGAAAAGTAACCAGATCCTAGCGGCAGCGCTAATGACCCCACATCCAGAAGCTTGGTTCTCAGGGTTTGCAAAGCACCTGCTTTTTTCCTATCAGCCCTGTGAGTCTGGATATCCCCTCGCCTCCGGATGGGTGACACACTCTGGCAGGAAGGCGGGGCCTGGCTAGGCGCTGGGTTGAGCTGGGAGGCCCCTGTCTCCAGAGCAGAGGGTCCAAGAACTCACTGCTGCTCCCTCCTCCTCCCACCCCCTCCCACCCCAGACACACACACACACACACACACACACACACACACACCCCAAACCAAAAATGAAATGGTAGCCAAATATGTTGGACTTTATTAAATTCACTGGGCTCAAGGACAGGAAAACAGCAGGGAGGGGACAGGACAAGGGCTGGAGAGGGTCCCCGCACACACCCAGACTCCCTGGCCTGCAGCTAGACGTCCATGGAAGCTCCCCTTAAAGATGCTGATGGGGTCACCGGGGACCCCAGAGCAGACCCAGGCCATACATCTTTTCTTGCCCGTTTTCCAGGTTCTTCCAGAGAGGAAAGTTAGACTGGTGGGTCCTAGGTTTGGAGGAAAGCCGGAGGGGAAAAAGCGACAAAGTAAGAGGAAGAGTTTGAAGACGGGGTGGGGTGGGGGGGTGGGGGGGGTGTACAGGAAGGGGGAGCTCAGAGTCCCTGTGGGGTTCTCAATGGGAGGAGGTAGGTTCCCACAGGAGAGGGAAGTTAGGAGCCTGCCCCCAAGTAGAGCACGGGGTGAAGGGCTGCCTTTCTCTCGAAGGACCTGCTGTGCCCTCGACCTTAGGCAGCGGCTTCTCACCCTGGAGGCTGCTGTGCAGGTACCTCACCGCTCAGGGCCCACCTATAGGAAGCTAGCGCCACCCTGGGTGGAAAAGGCCCCAGGTGCACCGAAAGTCCCGCTGACCCGGAACGAGAGGACCCTGACAAGACGGCCCTCCTCCTGTGCTGGCGATGGAGCCTTTCTTCCAGGGCTGGGAGAGGTGGGGATCAGATGGACACACTGTTCTCGATGAGGGGAGGGTCCAGGTAGGTGTAAGGCAGCTCCAGCCCCTGGTTCCGCTCCCGGATCTCCCGCGAGATCTGGGCCAAGCGGTTCTGAAAGGCGGCGATGCTCCGCCGAGGGGCCTCCTCTGTGAAGTGCTCGTCCGGGTAGGTGCCCAGGGGCCGCTGGAAAAAAACCGGGAGGCGATCCGGAGGACATTGGGGATGAGATGAAGGAGAGTGAAGGACCACGTTGGCCACCGCACAGTCACGATGGCTCCAAGGGCTTCACCCAGAACAGCCACTGCAAACTCAGACCATCCAAGCTGCTATTCCCCACTCCAGGTTGCTGCCCAGAGCAGACCCGACACCCTGCAACCCAGGGCCGGCGAGGGGCAGGAATGGTCAGCCCGAGGCTAGTGCTCCCTCTGCTGGTAGCCCTCTGCCTAACAGTCTTACTCAGAGACCGTTTCTGCACTGGAAAGCCAGGCCTTGGACCAGACATCTTTAAGGGTCCCCTCCAGGGGCACTGGGGGGCTCAGTCTTTAAGCATCTGCTTTTGGCTCAGGTCATGATCCCAGTCCTAGGATCGAGCCCCGCGTCGGGCTCCCTGCTCGAGGGAGAGCCTGCTTCTCCCTCTTCCGCTCCCCCTGCTTATGTGCTCTCTCCCTAGCAAATAAAATAAAATCTTTAAAAGGTGGTATGGGAGTTTCACTTTACACTGAGTGTTCATCAGTAATGACTGTCTGTACTTCCCAAATGTTTCTTTCACGTATTGAGATGATTATATGGTGTTACTTTATTGATGTAATAAATTACATCGTTAGATTTCATCAGGGTGAACCGACCTCTCATTCCTCTCATTCCTAGAATAAACGAGACCTCAATGTGGCATATTATTGTCTTACTATGTACTATTGGCCTTCATTGGCTAATGATGTATTTTTAAGATCTTTGCAGCTAAGTGGAACACGTTTATAATTTCATTTTCTTAATTACAGCTAACACGCTGCAAGCCCTTGACATGGACTGCCATGACAGCGCAACAATCCTGTTAGACAGGTGCTCTTATCATTCCCACTTCACAGATAAAGAAACTGAGGCTTGGAGAGGCCTGATTACACATCCAGGGTCACACCGGGGGAAGTGTGGATTTGGGACTGGGACTTACTACCAGAGACCCACTTCCCTTCTTAACAGCATCACCTTGGCCAGCTGCAAGTATCAAGGGTCCCAGTAACATGATTTGGGGAGTGTCCACTTTTTTCCTATACTTTAGAGAAGTTTGAGTGACTTAGGAATGACTTGGTCCTTGAAGGTTGAGTAGAACCCCCCTTTGCAAGGAGGGGGATCAGGCCTCTTACACCCTTTTCCATTTATGTGTGGTTTTCATCTCTTCTGGTGTCAATTTTTCTTTATCATTTTCCTAGAAAATCATCTCTTTCACCTCAATTTCCAAAACTGCAAATCATGTTTTCTTTTAATTTCTTCAACCTTCTCAATTATTGGCTGTTTGCTTTTCCACTCCTCCCAAATGTTGTACATTGGTCTCTCTTGTCTCTCATCTCTCTTGATTGGGATTGTCTCTGGTTTCTTTT
Source organism: Mustela lutreola (assembly GCF_030435805.1). Taxonomy (NCBI): domain Eukaryota; kingdom Metazoa; phylum Chordata; class Mammalia; order Carnivora; family Mustelidae; genus Mustela; species Mustela lutreola. The sequence goes on along the minus strand of NC_081304.1, from coordinate 58,471,423 downwards.
ATTTTATTGGTCTTTTCAAAGAATCAGTGTTATGTCTTATTTACCGGATTGACATCTAACTCCTAAAACAATAGTGTAGGGGCACCTGGGTGGCTCAGTGGGTTAAGCCTCTGCCTTTGACTCAGGGCATGATCTCAGGGTCCTGGGATCAAGCCCTGCATCAGGCTCTCTGCTCAGCAGGGAGCCTACCTCCCCCCCACACCACCACTGCCTGCCTCTCTGCCTACTTGTGATCTCTCTCTCTCTCTCAAATAAATAAACAAAAATAAATAAAACGATAGTGTAGCTGTCCAAAAAGGAGAACACAGGAACATGACAGGCTGGGTTAAAAGCTCTGTGACCTTGCGCAATGTACTTAGTGTCTCTGAACCAACTTGCTTAGTTTTCTTCCCTGTAAAATGCAACTACCATTTGGAGTGCCTGGCCAGTTCCACTGGTGGAACATGTGACTCTTCATCCTAAGGTTGTGAGTTGGAGCCCCACGTCGGGCTTAATTTTACTTATTTTTTTTTTAATTTTATTTATTTATTTGACAGAGATCACAAGAGGCAGAGGTGGGCAGAGAGAGAGAGGGAAGCAGACTCCCTGCTGAGCAGAGAGCCCGATGCGGGGGCTCCATCCCAGGACCCTAGGATCATGACCTAAGCTGAAGGCAGAGGCTTTAACCCACTGAGCCACCCAGGTGCCCAATTACTTAATTTTTTTTTTAAAGGGGGCACCTAGGTGGGTAAAGCCTCTGCCTTCAGCTCAGGTCATGATCCCAGGATCCTGGGATTGAGCCCTGGTACTGGGATTGAGCCCCGCATCGTGCTCTCTGCTTAGCAGGGAGCCTCCTTCCCCCTTTTTCTCTCTCTGCCTGCCTCTCTGCCTACTTGTGATCTCTGCCAAATAAATAAATAAAATCTTTTAAAAAAATTTTTTAAATCTTAAAAAAAAAAAAGGAACTACCATCTATTGAACACCTATATGTTAGGCACTGTACTAAGCATTTTAAACAAAGCTCCTTACTTACTTCGTATTTTAAAATAGAATACATAAGGCATCTGATTTAATGACTGAGACATGCTGGATCCCCCAAGAAGCAATAGCTACTGTTATTGTTTTTTTTTTTGTTTGTTTGTTTTTTTTTTTGCTATTGTTGTAATTTTCTAGGTTAGACCCCTCACTGCCTTCTAGGAAGGAGCCCTCCACCCTCAACCTCTTGCCTATCATGCCTCACCACCATGATGTTGTGGTTTACAGTAAGGAATGTACATTGGAGGGGGGCACCTGGGTGGCTCAGTCATTAGCATCTGCCTTCAGCTCAGGTCATGATCCCAGGGTTCTGGGATTGAGACCCACATTGGGCTCCCTGCTCCGAGGGCAGCCTGCTTCTCTCTCTCCCACTGCCTCTGCTTGTTTCCCTCTCTTGCTCTCTCTCTGCCAAATAACTAAATAAAAATCTTAAAAAAAAAAAAAAAAAGGAACATACATTTGGGCTTCCTCCCGTTCCTGGCACAGAGCTCCTAAAACCCTTATAATTTTGTAAGCGTTTGAGTGTTAAAAGTATCTTGTTATCATAATAAGGCCCTTTCAACCACACCTGAGTTTACATTTCATTTGGTGACTTATGGAAAGCCCCTAAGGATGGGGGCGGTTGCCAGGAAAGCTAGCCTTGTGATTAGAGGGTTGGAAGTTTCATCTCCAACCCCCAACCTCCAGGGAGGAGAGAGGGGCTGGAAGTTGACTTAATCCTCAGTGGTCAAATGATTCAATCAATGGCACCTAGGTAATAAGGAGACAGAAAAACCCTAGCAGCAGGGGACTGGAGAGTTTCCCCTGCTGGTGCACATGGGGAGGTATGGGGAGGGCAGGGAAGCCAGAGAGGGCCAGTCAGCCCTCCACCCACTCCCACACACCTTGCCGACCGCATCTCTGGCTGTTTGGAGCTATGTCCTTTTATAATAAACCAGTAATCTAGTAGGTAAACGGTCTTCCCTGAGTTCTGTGAGCTGGTACAGCAAATGACCAAACCTGGGGCTGAGGGTGAGGGGTTGTTGTATTTTTAGCTGGTGGGTCAGAAGCACCTAGGCTTGTGGGTGGCATCAGAGGGGGTTGGCATCTTGTGGGACTGAGTCTGAACTCATGGGACCTGACACTCTCTGCAAAGAGAGTGTCAGAATGGAGTTATATTATCTGACACCTGCTGGTCCCACACACAGTCAGTGGCTAGAAGGAGTGAGTGAAAGTATTGGGAATAGTAATATTCTGCAAGTAGACAAAAACAAAACAAAACAAAAACCAGAGTGTTGGGGTGCCTGGGTGGCTCAGTGCGTTAAAGCCTCTGCCTTCGGCTCAGATCATGATCTCAGGGTCCTGGGATCAAGCCCTACATCCGGCTCTCTGCTCAGCAGGAAGCCTGATTCCTCCTCTCTCTCTCTGCCTGCCTCTCTGCCTACTTGTGATCTCTCTGTCTGTCAAATAAATAAATAAAATCTTAAAAAAAAAAAAAAAACAGAGTGTTTTCCTTTATAGTGGAAAAAAAAAAAATGAACTTCTCCAAGTCCTTGAGAAATAGGACCAGAAAGGAGCAGGATCCAGGGACAAGTTCCTGGCATTCCCAGGCCATGAGATGGTAATTAAAACTTGTTAGGAAGATAACATACATCTGCACCGAAAGGAGTCAAGCACGAGAAATGACATTCCTGTGACGTCAGAGGGCTTGTGAACAAGACCAGGAGGGCAGAGGCGGGACAGATGACCCCATGTGTGAATAGAAATATTGGTAATTGGTGATCAAGGAGCTGCTCTCCTGACCAAGCCAACCTGACAGCGTCCTTGCCTGCTTCTGCCTAGAACTGCCCCCTCAACCATCCACATAGCCACAGAGGTGCTCTTGCTAAAACACCGATTCAGCCATGTCACCCCGGGGGGCTTAAAGATCTTCAGTGGTTCCCCATCCTCCTCTGAATGAACACTGTGCCTGCACCAAGCCATTTGCAATCCTACCAACACACCAACGAACTCACCTTCACTTCATTTCACTTGGTTGTGTCCTTCCTCCTGCCTAGAAACTAACCCTGCCCTTCCTTAGTCTGCCGAGCTCTTACTTGACCTGCAGGTTTCAGCTTTGATGTCATTTCCTCCAAGAAGCCTTCCTGGGTTTGCCCAGACTCAGTCAGGTTCCACAAGTCCCCATTTTCACCTCTGTTATGAGACTAAGCTCCTGAGGATAGGGTTCATATCTGCCCACCAATGTCTGACACATTGCAAATGCTCTTGAAGTACACATTCGTACATCAATGAGTCCTACAACACTGTGATGCCCTTTTTCATGTCCCTGTGTGTCTCCTCAACTAGACTGTTGGATTCCAGAAGGCAGGAAGGTCTCATTCAGCTATATATGCCTGGTGCCTGGTGCCATCTTGACATGTAGGGAGTCCCCAAAATAACGTGTGGTGAATATTTAGATGAATGGATGAAAAGTTAATGGATGAATGGTTGGTGGATGAAGAAGTGGGTGGAAAGATGGATGGATGCATGGATGGAAGGATGGTTGGATGGATGGATAGGTGGATGGGTGAGTGGATGGATGAACGAACGGATAGATAAGTGGATGGATGGAAGGAAAGATGGGTGGGTGGATGGATTGATGGACAGATGGGTAGGTGGATGGATAGATGAATGGATGGATCAATGGATGGATGGATGGGTGGATGGGTGGATGGGTGGATGGATGGATGGACACATGGGTGGATGGGTGGGTGGGATAGATAGATGGATGGATAAACAGACAGATAAGTGAGTGGATTGGTAAACTGGCGAATTTGATAGACATTGTGCCCCAGCCACTAAACTGGTATTTGTTTCAATGTATGTCTTTGGGGATCAACTATCATTTCCTAAAGAAACCAAGGAACCCAAGACAAGCTCAGCAATGGGCATAAATGATGGCACTCGGTCCCCAAGCCCCCCGGAACAGTTACCACCACTGCCACTGCCCAGGCCCTCTAAACCTCCACCCCCATCCCATCCCATACCCCGTACACACCTGGTCTTTGGGCTCCTGGCTGACCAACCAGAAGAGGAGAAGGTTGTTACAGGTGACATTCACTTCTGGGAGGGTGTCTAGGTAACTCTTCAGGGTGGTGGTGCCCTTGGTCTGGGGTGGAGGCTGCCTCATGGATGATGGGGTATTGGGCATCCAGGCCCCAAAGTCATGCTGTAGAGACCCCACCCCAGTTGAGTCAGCTGGCCAGAGGGGGAGAACCAGCTCCTTCATCATTCCCGATCCTGCTCCTACCATCCCACGTCTCGCAGTTAAGAAATGAAGGGATGGAGGAAAGGGAAGGGGGAGGGTGTACAGGATAGAAAATTCCAGAAGTGGGGTAGGAGGCTCACCCCTTGTCACTCCCCACCCAGTGTTCCTGGACTAGGTGGAGTGAATCACCAAGGAAGGAATTGAACCAAAGAGCTGGCATGCCACCCATTGAGGCCTGATACTCCCCTTGGCTGTGTCCTTACCAGGACAGGCCCTATATATAGGTTTTCTTCCCAACAAAACACCAGCTGGAGTCACCATTACAAGCCTAAACTCCACTCCACCCAGACCTCATCTGACACTGACCCTTCACTCCTCCACCCCACCCAGTCACCACCCAACCTCAGCTGCAATCGTAAAACCACCCCAACCCTGACCCACCCCTGCTCTCAACCCCAACTCTGGCCTCACATCCAGAGCTGAGCCCAGCCTTGCATAGCCCAGTGCCCCCAAGCCTGCCCCCCTGCCACCTAACCTGCCCACTGTTGACAGCGGCGTGCTGGGCGGAGCAGTTGAAGATGACGGCAGTGAGGAACTTGACCAGCTCTCCTGGAGTGCACAGTCGGTGTGGGAAGCCTGGGTGCGGGAGGAAGGGAAAAGGGTGTGGAGGGAGGGGACGGGATTCCTAGGGGCAGCTTGGGGCTCACCGCAAGGGGAGAGTGAGGATGAGAGGGCTGAGCATTTGGCCACTATAGTCTTTTGACTAAGATTAGGGCTGGGCTGAGGTTAGGGACAGTTGGTCATCACCAAGGTTTGCAGTCTCTGAAGGGGGTCAGGATAGGGGCTATCTACTGGGATCGAACCAGGAAATGGCCAGCCAGCAGAGCTCACAAGGAAGAAGCCAAGTTCAAGCTGACAGCCAGTCTGGCTCTTCTCCCCACGTCTATCCGCAACCCCTGATAACACTTAATGATCTTTTAAGATTTATTTATTTATTTATTTATTTATTTATTTATTTGAGAGAATGAGAATGAGGGTAAGGGCAGAAGGAGAGGGAGATGGAGAGAGAGAATCTCCCCACGGAGCGTGGAACCTGACATGGGGCTTGTTCCCGGGAACCCCGAGATCATGGCCTGAGCTGAAACCAAGAGCCAGATGCCCAATAGACTGAACTACCAGGTGCCCCAGCACTTAATGATCTAATTCTACCCAGTTCACCAAGACTTGTCCAAGCACCCAATGGCAGAATGTCACAACAGCTGGGCTTAGCGACAAAGGCAGGTGACCAGAGTGCATTACTCATAAGTTCACAGTGATCAAACAGAAGGGGGCTCCAAGGCCAGGGCTCGGCAACCCGAGGAGAGCCCAGGCAGGGCAGAAACCGACCCTGGGGCTGAAGCGCTTAGGGGAGGCATCCCTGCAGGAAGAGAAGAGTGGGTGAGCTCTGGATAGGAAAAAGATGACAGAGGAAAAAGGCGTTTTCAGGCTCAGCTCGGAGTCCTCTCCTCCCTACATCACTGCTCTCGTCCAAATCAATGGCTTTGACAGTTTCCCAAGGGCCGAGGACTCCTAAATTCACACCTCCCGCTCCGCCTGGTCCCTGAATTCTAGATGAAGCCATGGGCATAATTGCGGGTGCCCCCTGATGCTCCAAGATGGGTGTCTGTGCCACCTCTCAGACAGCTCACCTGCAAACCCTGATGCTTGGTCCCTCCCTCACACACTCCCCAGACCTGTCCTGCCCATCGTGGTCCCATTCTGGTGGCTCTGTGTGCTCATTCCTCTTTTTATCTCATGTCGCACGTATCAGGCAATACTTCCAGAAGCCAATCCCGTCTCACCACCTCCCGATCTCCATCATGTTGCCCCCGAGTGAACCCACCTGCTTTCACCCTTCCCCCCGAAAGCCAGAGCGACAATCCTTTAGAATCACACACCCGATCAAGTCAGCCCCTTGAGAAAACCAGTTAGTCGCAGAACTAGCGCTCTCACTTCCTTCAGTTCTCTGCTCAAACGTCACCTCCTCCGAGAGGCCTTCCCGGACCACCTAGCTGAAAAAACTCCCTCTACCCCAACGGGCTGTTTCCTTATCCTGAGCGCTCCTAGCCCACCCCCTGACATATTTGTTTGTTGATTCTCCGAATCTCCCTGCCAGAATGGGAAGCTCAGTGAAGGCTAGGAGCTCCATCTGTCATGGTCACTGCCGAACCCCAGCCGCAAGAACAATACTTAATACTGAGGGCCCAGTAATTACTGGTTGACAGGAGTGAATGCCTGAGAAGGTAAGAAGGCAGAGCCGGAAGGAATGAGGCATCAGCAAGGCAAAGGGGCAGGGAGGGTCCTTATCGGAGGCGAGGCCATGGCATGAGCCAGGCCACGCAGTTTCTGGGGACAATTTCTGAGGACGGTCAGGGCGGTGGCCCCACAGACCAGATGGGCGGGCAGCAAGAGGCTGGGAACGGTGAGTCCTATGGAGAAGCAGCTGCCACACTATGGGAAATGGGATAGGGTGGTGATAGGGGGACAGGAGGGTGACAAGAGGAATTGGTCACCCAACCGGATTTAGGCAAACAGGAAGACAAAGTAGGAGCCAAAGATGGCTTCAGAGTTTGCAGTCGGGATGCAGAGCAGTGGGGGAAAGACCAGGCATCTGACTGGGAGTCCGGGGGAATTTTCTGGATGTTCCCTTCGAGGTAGATAGTCTAACCTGGAAGGGCTGAGATTAAAAGGCAAAGGACATCAGGCCTTCTGTGGGAATTTTTATGTACCTCCTGTAGTTAATTTGTTCCCCGTGAAATATGGAAGCAAAAGTCACACTGACTGAAGTTAATTAATGAGTGTGCCTCACCTTGAACTCCGATAAGCTCGCAGAGTCAGAGACAGGTTGAATAAAGTAAGATAGGGGAGTCAGCCAGCAGTAATTAGACCCCCGGCTGCCCCAGGTCTTAAATAAGAAACAGCCCCAAGGTGGGGTGGGGGGGGGTGGATAAAAGCCCTGGGCAGGGGAAGGAAGCCATCAGGATCAGGTCAACCCAGGATTAACAATAGCCTTGCAAAGCAAGGGCAGTTCATCCTTTAAAGATCCAAAAGGGGGGACGCCTGGGTGGCTCAGTTGGTTAAGCCTCTGCCTTCAGCTTAGGCCATGATCTCAGGGGCCTGGGTCGTGATCTCGGAGTCCTGGGATGGAGCCCCGCAACAGGCTCTCTGCTCAGCAGGGAGCCTGCTTCCCACCCACCCCACCCCACCCCCCGCCCCCCGCCGCCTGCCTCTCTGCCTACTTGTGATCTCCCTCTCTGTCAAGTAAATAAATAAAATCTTAAAAAAAAAAAAAAAAAAGACCCAAAAGGGGGTGCCTGGGTGGCTCAGTTGGTTAAGCATCTGTCTCTGGCTCAGGTCATGATCTCAGGGTCATGATCGAGCCCCGTGTGGGACTCCCTGCTCAATGGGGAGTCTGCCTCTCCCTCTATGGGTCCATATTGGAGTTTATTGTCAATTTTGTCAAGCGTGATGACAGTATTGTGGTTCCATAGAAAAACCTTTTTTTGGAGCTGCCTATTGATTTGGAATAAAATAGGAAATGGGCATAATTTACAAGAACTCAGCAATAAACAAAAGCAAGAGATTAATCAAATGAGTGCCTGTTGAATCTGGGCGGTGGGTGAGTGGGTGTTTGATACATTACACTCTCTATGTTTAAAATTTGTTGTTTAAAGGGATAAAAGAAGTCTCAGAACCTGTAGCTGGTAGTTTTTCTGTGCTGGTCTCAAGGGTGACAATGAGACAGCAGCAAAAATGGAAAGTTCTTCAGGGAATGAGGGGCAGGGCGCTTTCCAAGTCTGGAATCAGCAGCAGAGGGGACATGGGAGAAGGGATCACTCCATTACGGGAGGGTAGAGAGGAGACAGACCCAGTTGGGACAAGCCAATAGCTGGGGTGGGGTCGTGGCAGAGGGGGCCACTGGTGTCGTGTCGGTGGGTCTCAAAAGCCTCTCGGGCAGTATCAGAAGAAGGGGGGACATTAGTGTTAGGTGTTAGTAGGGAAGAACAAGGGGGCAGCAAGACCATGTCACTCCATGAGGCCAAAAGAAATGAAAGAGGTTGGTGGCTAGAGGGGCCACCTGGTGGGACAAGCATGAGGAAGTACGAGAGATGGTTCCAGAATCCTCAAACTCTGAGGCTGGAGACAGCTCCTACCACGTGATGGGACACATCCACCTAGCTCCACAAGCAGCAGTGAATGGACAGGCTCAAGTAAAGATCGAGGAAAAACCAGAGGGTCACAGAGCAGTGGCTGCGAGCAAGGACTTTGGAGACCGTGAGAGCCAACTCTGGATCCCGCCTCTGCCCCTATCTGCAAAGCCTTCTGTATGCTTGCTCCTCATCTGTTCAGCGGGGCTAATGATAGGATGCACTTCAAAGGCTTGTCCCTAAATAAGAACCAGGTAACAGGTGAGGCCAGAGGGAACACCGGGTCTTTGGGAGCTGGTGGGTGGGGGATGGGATACCTGAGCTTTCCCGGCCCAGGAACGCCTGAGCAAAGATCTCGCCGACCCAAGCCTGCAGCTCCGAGTCTTGCTGCACAGATGCATTGCTGGGGTAATAGTAGCCCACGATTTCTGAGACAAAGCTGCAGGAAAGAGATGCTAGTGCCACGGGGGAGACCTTGGGCTTGGGCCTGGCCAGAAATCCAAAGCCCAGTACCATTCAGGCTAGGGAGAGCCAGACAGCCAGTGTCCACCAAGACCCCACCTCAGTCCAGTGGGAGCCCCCAGATCCAGAGGGAACCCGAAGGCCCAGGTTTGGGGACTCCTGAGCCATGGGTGCTCTGGGCCTCCTTCCCCCCCAGGGGTCTGGGAGTGGTGAGTGCACTGAGGAGAGCCTGGGGGCCCCCGCCCACACCTCACTTTTGCACCTCTCCCCACCCAGTTCCTCTGGACACCCTGTTCTCTCCTTTCTCTGCTGCTGTGTTCATACACAACCTAGCCCCTCCCAAGCCAGCAGTCATTTAATCGATGACCCCAACTCCAATTCTCGCCCTGGGGGAGCTCCCTGCGGTGACCTGATGCACCCACGACATCCAGCCCTAAACTCTCCAGCATGAGAACAGGGATCCACACTGCCCCGCCCCCGCCCCAGCCAGGAGGCCCTGGTGGGGCCAGACTGGCTATAGGGTCCCGGGCCTGCACCCCGCACCTCTCAATGGCCGCCCAGATCCTTAGGCCGTCGTCCCGGTAGTGGTAGTTGGGGATGGCCAGGACGCCGCGGGCCCGCACGCTGTCCGGAAGGCAGAAATCGGTGTAGGTGAAATGGGCCAGAGCCGTGCTTATGAGGTAGAGGAGGCCTTGTCTTCCAACCGAGGTGACCTGAGAACACGCAACACAGCCTGGCTTGGGGACTTGGGGACGAGACGAGACTAGGGACTCAGCCCTAAGGGTGTTAATCAAGGAGTCCAAGACACGGATCAAACCCCTCCACGGGGACTGACGCGCGCCTCGGAAGCGGCAGTCCTACTAGGCGCATGGGAGAAATTCCTTAAATATCAGGTAACTGAAAGAAAGTCGCGACGCCGGCGCAGAGGCCGCGGGGGGAGCGATCCAGCGCGGCTGCCCTGCCCACCTCCGGGAGACTTCGGAGGCCTGAGGGGGCGGGGCCCGGGTTCGTTGGCGGGGCAAGTCGGGGGACCGGCGGGATGGGCGGGGCTTGTGGGTTGGGGCTGGCAGGGACGGCGAGGAGGGATTGGGAGCCGAAGAGGCTTGTGGGCGGGGCAAAGCGTCCTCGGGGCGGGACTTCAGAGGCGGGGGGCGGGGGGCGGAGGCCGCACCTTGTCCACTAGGCCCTCGGGGTTGAGCAGCGTGGCCCGCGCGATGGTGTTCACCTGCAGCGTGTAGCGAGTGTGGGGGAGCAGGAGCTGCGGGCGGGATGAGCGCACAGGAGCCGAAGGTCAGGGGAGCAGGCCGAATCGGCCCGCCCGCTCCGGCCCCCGCCCGGGGGGGCCCACAGACCTTGTAGATCGGATGGCAGAGCGGCAGCTGGCGCAGCGTGGCCATGGCGAAGGCCTCGCACAGCAGATGCGTACACAGAAAGTGCGTGTTGTTCTCGTGCACCAGGAATTCGGAGTTGCGCACCCACGTCTTGGCCAGCAGCCAGTCCCAGTAAGAGTCCGTGGGCAGAAAGATGGGGCTGTCGGGCCCGGGGGTCTGGCTGAGCTGCGCCCCAGAATAATAAGGGGATGAGGCTCAAGACTGCTAGCGTGCTCCTGAGCCCGCCCCCGCCTCCCGCCTCGGCCTCCCGCCGGGGCGCTCACCTGGATGGCCAGGGGCACCAGCGCCCCCTGCGGGTTGAGCCACAGCAGGCAGAGCGGGGCGGCCACATACTGGAGGCGGCCGTTGAGGCAGTGGACAGGGGCCTCGGCCAGGATCCAGTAGTCGGCTAGGAAAATGTTCCCCCTCTGGGGAAGGCACACAGAGGCTCACAGCGCCCTCCGACCCGCGCTGCCCTCTCTGTCCCCCCGCCCACTCCCACCCCAGCCGGGGCCTCAGTAATGCTCGGTGCCTGCGCTTCTGCCCAGAGTTCGGTACCCCGCCCTCCCCAGAATGTTCGGAATGAGGTCCAGCTGAGTCCCTGGTGCGGCACCTCCCACCTGGGGAAGCTGGCCTCCTCTCCCAGGCCCCCCCATATCTGGTCCTTCCTGCTCTCTCAACTCAGTGACCCTGTCAGTATATCCCACAACAGGAAAATGACCTGAGAACTGACTGCCCCATCTCCAGCCTCCTGGAGGCTGCCTGAGGGCTTGGCTGCCCCGGAGAGACTGATGATCATCTCCCCCCAGGCCCTCCAAGCTCTGCTCTCCATGACTGTTCCTCTTGTATCCAGAGGCACTGCCTTCCTTCCACCTGTCCTAAAATCGCTTTCTTTGGGCCCCAGCACTGTGAATCTTGGAGGCCCCAGAACACAGGCAGGGTCTTCTCTTCCATGCCATCTTGCTCACGTGTACCATCCTCCAAGCCTCCCTCAGGCTCCCAGCCATGCCCAGCCCCATCCACCCCCCCTCCCCATCTGCTCCAACTCAAAGTTGCCATGCGGGCTGCAGACACAGCCATCCCACCACTCCCTGCCACGCCCATCCCTTGTCCATAATGGCACCTCACCCACCTCTAGTTCTGTCTGCAGGCAGGTGTCGGGCCCCAGCAAGGGGGCCACCATGTCATTGGTGACGGGCAGCTTGCTGGGCAAACTGGAAAGGCAGTGGAGCATGACGGGGTTGACGCCGTTCAGGTACTGGTACCCGAAGAAGGGGTCCTCACACCAGTGCTCTGTAACGTACTCTAGGGGGGCAAGAGACGGGGCTGCTTGGCCTGGAAACCACTTTCCAAGATCTAACCCTTGACTGTCTCCCTAGCAGGGAGAGTATTTCTCAGCCCTCACTCCCCTATTCCTGTCCCCTCCCAGAGGAAGGGGAGGTGGCATGAGCTCCTAAGGGGAATCTGTGAGGTGGTCGCCCAGGAAACCAGGAGCCCCTTGGCCTGCGATTCCGTGGTGTCCGTGAGAGGGCTGAAAGAGGGCCCCTTCCCAGGATGGGGCGGAGGGCTCCGAGCACGGGCTGGGGGGGAGGATGGACATCTGCCTGCCTCTGCGCACCCGAAATGACTGTCTTGTGGCACCAGAAGATATTCCGGATGTCATCCAGCTTCTTCCAGGAGCCCTTGCGGTCCAACAGCCCACGGAGCTTCATGCCCAAGGACCTGCGGAGGAGGGGAAGCGACAGTGGGGTCCAGGGCTGCCTGGGGCACTGTGCCCCCCAGCCTAGAGGCCTGGAGGGACCCGACCAGGTCAATGTCCTGATCAGAGGTGCCTATCATTGCGCCCTTGAGAAAAGTCTAGTGGCCCACTGAGGCTCTGCAGGGGTGGGTCCATATGTGAACACAGCCAGTCTTCAGCAGAGCCTTGGCCTTTCTCCAAGCTTCCATCTAGTCACGGACCTTCTCTGGCCTCTGTCTGGCCAGGATGCCTGCCACCAGCAGTCCCGACCAGCAGTCCCAGCCTTCTCGTGACACATCATAACCAGAGGTGTACTTTGCACGCCAGACTAGGGGGGACCATGCACTTTTCACTTTGTGGGTGTCTGTACTGTTTGAATATTTTGGAACTGGGCCGTCCTCTCCACCTTCGATCAAACCTAGCCAAGACACAGTCTTGTGTGCCTTGTGTGCCTTGTGAACAAGACACAAGCCACGGAGCACAGCCAGATGCCGTGTAAACACCCACCTGGTGTGTATCTTCCACAAAAACCCTCCTCCTTCCCTGCGTGACACAGTAAGTCCACATCCTCCAGCCACCCTCTATTGCACACGATACTGTGAGCCCCTTAGGGCCAGGACTGGCCTGGGCCCGACATACTGATTCATAATAATCACTCAATGACTGCACTGAGTCAAATGGAAGGGAAGGCACCGCCTACCAGGTGGGTTTGTAGCAAGCAGTGGGGGAGGGAGGAAGGGTACACATGCTTAGGTGCCCAAAGGGTGTGGGCGCCATGACCTCACAACCCCGGGGACAACTTCCCGAGTGTCCCCCGAGCCACTCTCGGTCTACAGCATTTGCCGAGCACCTGCTCTGTAAGGCCCCAAAGAGGGGAAACACCGGTGGGAGCTCAGTATTAAAGCAGAGAGCAAGGAGGGGCACCTGGGGGGCTCAATCTGTGAAGCCTCTGCCTTCGGCTCAGGTCATGATCTCAGGGTCCTGGGATAGACTCCCGCCTCTGGCTCCCTGCTCAGCAGGGAGCCTGCTTCTCCCTCTCCCTCTGCCCTTATCCCCCACTTGTTCTCTCCCTCAAATAAATGAATAAGTAAAGTCTTAAAAAAAAAAAAAAAAAAAAAAGGTGCCTGGGTGGCTCAGTGGGTTAAGCCTCTGCCTTCAGCTCCAGTCATGATCCCAGGTTCATTGGATCAAGTCCCGCATCGGGCTCTCTGCTCAGCAGGGAGCCTGCTTCCCCCTCTTCCTCTGCCTGCCTCTCTGCCTACTTGTGATCTCTCTCTCTCTCTTTCTGTGTCAAAAAATAAATTTAAAAAAAAAAAAAAAAAAAAAAACAAAGGCAGAAAGCAAAGAGGCAGTAAAGGAGAAAGAAAGTATCTTCCTTTTCCAAGGGCCTGGTGCCATTGTCCCACACTGAGACCCAGCTACCACCCCTGCCCTCCACGGATCCCCAGTGGCTGCGAAATGTGTGCCCCCCCACCCCCACTGCCCATGGGCCCTCCTCTGAGCCCCACACAGGCTGTCCTAGTGGTCTCCGGGCCTTCCCTTGCCTAGACCCACATGTCCATCTGGGGACCAGCTCAGGTGACCCTGATCCCTCAGCCCTGCCCAGGCCTGAGGCCCGAGCCACCTGTGACCACCTTGTGCTCCAGCCCAGACACTCCCTGACTCCCCACTCACTCCACATCTGCCCTCTTCCCACTAGTCCTTCTTCCAGTCAATCAGGTACAGAAGCCCCGAGGAAGAGGACCCAGCCCCTTGCCCCAGACTCCTCTGGGCCTTCTAAGGCAGTCCCTGCACAGATGGTCAGCCGAGCCTCTCAGTCCTCCAGACAAACCTGACTTTGCCCAGGATTCGCCTTCTCTCTGCTCACCTCTCCTTTTCATGGCCCAAAGCCGCCTCCGTCCCACCTGCCTTTCCGAGAGCCACCAGTTGGCCCCTGCTGGCCCCAGGCTGACTCTGGACATGAGGGTCGATGGCACCCCCTCCAAAGTCACACTTAGAGCTGCAGCTGTGGACTCCAGCTGCTAAAGGCCCCTCTGGTTCCTAATTAGCTGTGCCACACATCTCCCTAGGGACACTGAGCTCCTCATGGTGGAAGATGACATCCTAACACTCAGTCACATCCACTGAGAGATGTTTTGTGCTGGGTGTCATCTCACTTACTCTCCCCCAGACCTACGAGGCAGGTAAGGGTGCTACTGTCATTTTAACAAATGAGGACATGGTTTAGAGGCCACGTGAAGATCAAGGTCACTCAGCTGGAAGGTGTGGGTTCTGGGATCTGAACACAAGGTGGTCTGACTTCACTTCCTTTAAAGCTTTAGGACCTAGCCTCCCTGTCCTGTTTAACACGGTCCCACCTACAGGGCCCGGGACCAAGCTCTGCACTGAGAAGAGGCTCGTTCATTTCATAGATTTGAGGACTGGAAAGACCGGGGGTGACAAATGAGCAAAGAGGAGGTGATGGGGAGTCAGAGAATGGAGAGAGAAGGAAGAGACTGGGGACAGAGATGGGGAGATCGTGGACAGAGAAGGGGAGATTGGGGACAGAGAAGGGGAGACCGGGACAGAGTGGAGGAGACCAGGGACAGAAGGGGAAGACTGGAGTGGAGGGGGGAGGAAGGGGACAGAGAGAAGGGCCAGGGACAGGGGCAGGGGGTGGGGGGGGACAGAAACAGAGCTGTGGATATGCCCGGCAGGGTGGAGGCAGAAGGGGGAGTGACAGGAGTGTGGGGAGGGCAGTGGCCTCACGCGGGGATGGCATTGAAGAGCAGGGAGGCTGTCTTGGTGGCCGAGTAGCGGATGTTGGGCTCCATGTGCATCAGGGATGGGAAGTCAATCTTCATGGGGAAGCCTGGCAGGTACCGATTCCCACTGCTGTGGAGGGTGGCAGGGAGACAGAAAGACACCGGTCAGATGGACCTGCAGCCCACTCCTCTTCATTCCTTCCCTGGTTCCTCCCCTGGCTCCGCACTCCTGCCCAACCCTGTCCGCTGGAAGCCACATCCCTGCCAGACCCTCGAGGTCACCCCCCACCCCTGCCCATTCCACCCCTCACTCTTGAACTGCCGCCACAGTTCTCGTTCCCGGCTGTCCGGGCCCCATGTTCCCAGCCTTCACTTCACGTCCCTCTACCTTCTTCCCCAGCCTGGGTCCCCCCTCACCTGTCCCCTTGGTCTGCTCGAGGTGTCATCTTGGTCAAGGCAAACTTCTTGTCTGTCTCCATCTCCTCAAAGCTGCTGACGTCTATCATGCCGGGAAAGCCAGGGGCATAAACTTTCCACCTTCCGGGGGAAAGAGGTCAGGGGTGGCTAGTCAAACTTAAACATAGACTTCAGCTTTTTAAATTAAAATTCACATAAACCGGGTGCCTGGGTCATTGCGCATTTGCCTTTGGCTCAGGTCATGATCCTGGGGTCCTGGAATCAAGTCCCACATTGGGCTCAGGGGGAAGCTGCTTCTCCCTCTCCCACCGCACCTCCCGTGCTACTCCCCCTGCTTGTGTTCTCTCTCTCTCTTGCTGTGTCTCTCTCTGTCAAATAAAATATAATAATAATAATAAAAAAACCTCCTAGAAACCACCCAATTTCTGGGGTAGGTGATGAAGAATTAGAATTTTCTCCCTGAAGACACTAGGCTTTAGGTGGGGGTAGCATTTTAGGATAACGCAAACATCCAGACAGGTTCAGAGAGAGGTCTGCGTTGAGATTAAGATCATGGCTGGTTTGGGGGGGACGCTGAGGCTGAGGCTGGACTGAGATCAGTCAAGGCCAGGGTCATGTCTGACATCCGGAGGCCATCAAGGACAGCTGGGGGAGGGGGATGAGTATGGATTCACTGATTCTATTGGGACAATTGTTGGTACTGGTGTTCTGGGTCTGGACTCCGGGTCAAGCTCAGATGAAAGTTAGGGTTACACGAGGTCCTGATTGGAGCTGGGACCCCAAGGTTGGATCTGAGGTCAGAGTTAGCGACTGTCTGATGGAGGCTGAGATCGGCATAAAGGTGGGGAAAGAAGTCAAATTAGGCCTCCCTCACCGGTAGCATTCCTGTCGACCCTGGAGTTCCCGTCTCCTGTGGTCCAGAAGGAGGGGAAGGGAGTCCTGACAAATGGTTTTTGCTGTGGGGAATGAAAAGTACTCATCATACACGTGTCTTTTCAAACAACATATCCTCCAGGAAAGCTTGTCTGAATGCCCTAACCTTGAACCCACACCTCAGTGACAGGGATACCCCATGTTCTCTGCACATTCATCAGCAGAAGGAACTCAAGGAAACCTCACTCCAAAATTATAACGAACATCCTAACTGTATGTTTGCCTCCTTCCCAGGACTCTTTGGGGGCAGAAATTACATTTTAGTCATTTTGTGTATTCCCGGCACCTAGCGTGGTGCTCTGACACTGTGTACAAGCCCTGCTCTTGAAAAATGACTGATGCATGAATATATTTTGGGAAGCGGTGGACAGATGGAAATGCTAGGATAAAGAACCCGCTAGGGGGCCGAGATTTCACCTCTCATCCACACTTGTCAACACTCGTGTCAACACTTGGACCAGCCCTGGCCATGCCTCTTGGGATCAGACAGCTCAGGAGACGTGGGTGGGGGTCCAGAGGCTGAAGGAGCTCGAGCTCGGCATCCTTGAAAGGCCCCCCAGATGCAAGGGCGAATCCTAAGAGCACGTCACAGGGACATCGTCCACACCAGAAAAGCCAATAGTAGTCATCGGCGAGGCCAATCGGCGAGGCCTTTCCAGCTTCTGCACCTGTCGACACCCAGTGACTCTGCTCTCAGCTCAAGTCTGCTCTGGGCATAGGAGAAATTCACTCTGGGGGAGCGCAGAGGGAGTCGGCCGAAAGCAACTCGAAGTTCTGTATGTTTGCACTTGTGTCTGTGTCTGTGAGTCGTGTGAGCGGCTAAGAGCGTGTGTGTCTAGTCTTTGCGTCCCCAGAGGGGCATACACTGCCTAGAAATTCCCTGCTGAAATTCCAGGGCTCTAGAGGCTCAATTTTGTTCAGAAAGCATCGACTTCAGAGCTCTGGATTACAGTTACCCTAACCTTAACCCCACCCCACCTGCCTTCCTTGCAGCATGGGCTCAGGGAGGCCCCCACCCCCTGACCCCCAGGGATGCCTCCTGAAGCCCAGGCCAGCCCCCGCCTCCCGCCCACCTGTTCCTGGTCGCAGCTCTATGGTGCAGTAGCCCTCAATCCACTGATAGCAGGGGAAGTGGGAACGGGTGCCATCGGGGGCCGTGACACAGAGGCAGCTGCAGTACCAGGAGTCCTTGGGGAAGAAGGCATAGCGCTCCTTGTGCAGACGCAGCAGCAAGAGCTCGCCCAGGTCGGAGGAGCACCGCACCTTGTACTTCTGCACCTGGGGGGACCAAGAAGCCAGCAGGTGAGAGGGGAGGGACAGAGGGGGCATCCTTCGACCTTGCCAGCGTGCATCTGCGCCTGCTCTGGCATATAAACTGAGGGCCGCTAAGCCACACAGGGCCTTTGCACGAATTAGGAAAAGGCACCCCTTCAACCAAGCAGAGGCGGCCACAGCTCCCAGAGGCAGGGCGACTGAGCAGAGTAGATCCTGGACCTCAGCAGCCTCCTTGGCGTCGTGGGGCCTGGCCGAGGCAAGCAGATCCCCTCCAGAGAAGAGGAAAACCCCCCAACTCACAGAGGGTAAGTGACTTGCCCTCAGCCCACCACGGGATGATGGGAGGAGCTAGAAAGCAGGTAGAGTTCTCTTGACCCCCAGCACCGCCCCCTTCTTTCTTCACAGCCCTGCCTGGGTAGAATGGATGGGCTCCCCAGGAAAGCCAGAGACCAGAATAGGACGGTGAGGAGGTCAGCACCTGAGTTCTGCAGGGTTGGAGGAATGACCTGGGGGAATGACCCTCTCCTCCTTCAGGGTTCCCTGCCCAGGGGGTCTCAGGGGTCCCTCCTCCCTCTCTCGAACTTACAGATCCAGGGGCGAAGTCCCTGCCCAGGCGATCGAGCAGCTGTTTGGGGCTCTCTCCACAAGTGCCCACCAGAGTGACAGAGATGTTGTCCAGCGTGCCAGCCTTCAGGTAGGGACCCGTGGTCACACACACGCGGTACACGGCCATGGTGGGGAGGAAGGAAGGATGCCCCGGCAGCGGTGGCCACAGCAGCAGGCAGTCCGCCTCGGTGCAGGGGCGCGGCGGACCAGGCGGGGCTGAGTTGTCGGGCTGCGAAGTCCCTGAGGAGGGGGCTAGGCAGGGGCAGGGAGGCTTCCCAGGGAAAGCCCCGCTCTCTCTAGGATGCTCCGGGGCTCGCTGGCCTCTCTCCCCCGAAGCTCGCGGTCGCTGCCCTGGCTCGCTGCGGGCTCCCTCTCCCCACCCTAATAGTTGTTTGCCTGCCTCTGACACAGCCGGTCTCTCTGGCTGGCAGGACGGGACTCACCCAGATGGGTATCAGGAGCCCGAGCCCCGCTGGGAAGGGAGGGACCGGGGGCTGAGAGGGAGACGAGGAGCTGGTGACACCTGTGTGACTGGGACACTGCCCTGCTCTCGGTCAGGGGCCTGCTGCTACCCTGGGGCCCTGGTCCGCCCACTCCCCAACGTGCCCCGAGACCCCTTCCGCCTCTCAGCCGGGCTTGGGCCCGGGGCACCCGCATTCCCTACTTGTGAATCATCCGTGTGAATCAGTCCTCGCGAGGGAGCCATAGTCGGCGTAAGTCCCGGGTGACCGCGGCCACACCGAGGCGAATCGCCCCTGCAGAGGAGTCAGGCACAGCTCCCCTGTCGCTCCCCACTACGCACCGCCGTCCCCACGCCCGGTCCCCTGGTCCCCGCTCCGCGGCAGGTCCGATCTCGGTCCCTCCGTCGGGATGGGGCCGGCCAGGGGACCAAAGTGGGCTCACGGCCTCTGAAGGCCCCGCGCGGCCTCGGTTCCGCTCGAGGCCCGCCCGCCGCCTGCAGGGCGGGGGCCGAGTGCCCGGGGGTGGGGGGTGAGGCCGGGGCGGCGCGCGATGCCCAGGATCTGGGTCACCCCAGCCGCGGACAAACCGCTCCGCGGGGGAGGCCCGCAGCCGGCAGCGGCCCCGCGCGGCCAATCTCGGCACCGCAGCGGCCCAGGTACCGCAGCGGCCCAGCCTCCGCGGCGCTCCGGCCTCAGCCGCCCAACCCCGGCCGGGACGGTGCTCCAGAGAGGCGGGCGGAGCGCCGGCAGCAGCCGCTGGGCTGCACCTGCTCGTTCCTGGTGCGCGCGGGGGGCGCTGTGCTCTGCGTACCATCGGACTCCGTTTCAAGGAGCCGGAACTTCCGCGGGCGAACAGCTCTTATAAGCAGGAGCAGAGCTCTCCGGCAAGAGCCCGGATAGCTCAGTCGGTAGAGCATCAGACTTTTAATCTGAGGGTCCAGGGTTCAAGTCCCTGTTCGGGCGTCTGCTTTTTTTTCTCTCTTTTAAAGAGGCGGCGTCTTATCTGTATTACTTTAAACAAAACCAAGGGGAGGGGGAAAAAAAAAAGGATGACCAAAGTGCTGTTAACATGTTTCTGCGAATTTAAACGTTCAAGTAGGCACCTTCGAGAATGAACCAGGTGAGATTAATTTTAATAACATTTTATTTAACCCCATGAAATCTTACCATGTTAACCCGTAATCAGTATTTTTAAATTGTTAATGAAGTGTTAACAATCTTCTTTTCAGTAAGTATTGTGTCTTCTAAGTATAGTGTGTGTTTTACAGGTCACCGCGCATCTCAGTTCGTATTTCAGGTTCTCCAGGGAGGTGCCCATCGGTTGGGGCAGGTTTTTTGGTCTTCTTTTGTCTTCTGGGAATGGTAGAATGAGGGGCGGGAGAGGGACGGGGATGCGCAGAGCAAGAACTTCAGTAATATATAAACTTGCAGACACGCTCTCCCAATAGCGGGTTCCATGGTGTAATGGTTAGCACTCTGGACTCTGAATCCAGCGATCCGAGTTCAAATCTCGGTGGAACCTTTAGTTTTTGCCTCTATTCCGTACCATCCGGGCTCTGTTACTTATCAGCTTCGTGTGTGAGCGTCCCTTGTCCCCGGAGAGGATCTGAGAAGGAAAGGAAAAGAAGGCGCTGTCCTGTGGGCTTCCCAGACTGAGTAATCGGAGCCTCCTGCACACCAGCAGAGCACACGGTCAGCACTTAAAGATAAGCAACTTGCGCTAGTTTTGAGATAAAAACGCAATTTCGGGACACCTTACGATGAGCCGAAGGTCTCCCGGGCAGTTCCCACTGGGTCCTGCCTAGCACCACCCACGCTGTCCCGAAGACCAGGGAGGCGATGGTGCTAACCTGCACGCAGTCCTCGTAAAAACAAGGAACGTATATACATCCCTCGGGGAAGGTGCGGGCTGTTTTGAGTTCTAGGGTGCGGAGGCCACCAGAAAAACTCCACCTTGGCAGCGGTGGGATTCGAACCCACGCCTCCGAAGAGACTGGAGCCTAAATCCAGCGCCTTAGACCGCTCGGCCACGCTACCCGCGTGGAAGCCGGCCCTCCCCGCGGTCCTCCTAAGAGACTAGAGGGGCGAGACAGGCCTATGGTGGTCGTGCTAAATCCCTGGGCCTTCGGAAACCGCAGACTCAGGAGCAGCGAACGGCGAAACAGAGAGGAGGAAATTGAGACACACGGATATTTGCAGCGAAACAAGTTTATTTTCGTGGGTGGGGCCGCATCTGGGGGCAGGGTGCGCCTGGGCGGGAAGCACCCCCCAAGCGGGCAGCTGGAGCCATGTATTCGCTCGTTCCTGTTCTGTTGCTCTCGCTCCCTGTGTCTTCCACCCGTGCGCGCCCGCACTGCCACTTGGCTCTCGCGCTTCCGGCCGGCTACCTCTCCCCGGCAGGCCTGAGAGGTCCCAACCACGCGCTGCTGGCATGCCCCGCCCAATTCCCTCACACCCCTCTCCCTCCCCGCCCCCTGCCCGTGCTAGTACCCGTAAGCCGTCAGACGCCGCCGCCCGCCAGGTGGCTCTGTGGCGCAATGGATAGCGCATTGGACTTCTAGTGACGAAAGAGCGATTCAAAGGTTGTGGGTTCGAATCCCACCAGAGTCGATTTTATTTCAATTTTTTTTCCCTTCCCTCTTTATCTGGTTTTTCCTTAAAGGTTCCCATCCCTGCTCCCCTTCCCTATTTCAGTGTTTTCCACCTGTTTCAGCTCCAACCTCAGTCTCCGCTCTGCTCTCTTCTTTACTTACCTGTCTGCCCCGGGGCTTGGGCCGTGGAGAGCAGGACTGGGAAGGGCGGGAGACAGAAGGAAAGGGAGACAGAAGGAAAGTGGGCGTGGACGCCGACATAAAGGCAGGCCCCTGGCTCGGGGACACACGGGGATTTAATAACCACTTTATTCCATGCACTAGGGACTCGGGAAGGGACTGGGGCTGGGCCGGGGGCAGAGAGGGTACAATCCTAGACGCAAGGGGGGGCAGGGAAAAGGGACAGGAACCGGGGAAATATATATTTATATAGATACTCTAATATAGACCACATCTCACCCGCGCGCTGCGCCCGCGCGCCCCGCCGCCCTCCCCAACACCTGCTCGCCCCGACGCCCGGGTCCCTCTGCTGCCCTCGGGCTGGAGTCTCTACCTCACCCCCAGCCCCCGCCCCCACCCCACCCCCCAAAGCTCAGGGCCAAGGTCTCCAGAAAGCGGGCGGCGGGGGCGGCGGGGCCTTGGGCGCCCCGTCTTGTCTGTGAGGCGGCGGCGGCGGCAGCAGTCCGGTGAGGGGCGCCGGCGCGCCGCAATCCCCAGCGCGGGGCGAGCAGGGGGACGGGGACCAGGCGCAGCGCGGGCTACGGGGGCCCTGGTGCACTGCGGGGCGCTGGTGCAGCGCGGGGCCGGGCGCCGGGGCGGCGGGATCCAGCGGTGGGCGCGGCGCTTGGGGCCTCGGATCTACCGGTTCCGGCCGGGGCGGCTTGGGGCGCAGGTAGCCATGCAGCGCGGAGAAGAGCTGGGCGCGGGCGGCCGGGCTGGCGTCGTGCGCGAAGGCCGCCAGGCGAAGCAGGCACTCGCGGAAGCCGGACAAGTAGCAGCTGGCGAGCGCCTCGGCGTCCTGGGCTGGGGACCGGGGGACCCCTGGAGCCGCGGCGGCGGGTGCGGCCGGCGGGAGAGCGGGCGGGCAGGGCAGGGGCCCAGCAGGGGTGAGGGAAGGGGCGGGGCGCAGAGATACCGAGGCGCGACAGCCGCACAGACAGAGACAGGAAGCCAGGTGGACGGACAGAGGGAGAAGATGAGGGAGACACAGAGACAGACACGCGCGGGTATTATTAACCTCGCCTCGGAGCAGAGCCTACCACTCCCAAGCCCACCGTCCATCGCAGGGTCCGCCCCAGCTACCCCGGCCCGGGCCTCGGTGAATCCCCCCTCCCGCCCTCCGCTGCCCCACCCCCGCGCTGTACCCGGGGGCTCCACCCGGCTTCGCTCCCTCAAGTAGCCCACGGCGAACTCCAGTATCTCTGCTTTCTCCAGCTTCGGGTTGCGGAGGTTCTACAGACGGGAGGGGGAGGGCACAAAGACAGAGAGGGGTGGGGAGAGAGGGGGAAGTGGCAGGGGGAAGAAGGGAGGGGGGGGGATGCAGGAGCTGGGGGTGCCCCGGATCGCGTGTGCGCGCTGCCCACGGAGCGCGCGACCGAATGCGGAGTGGCGATGACCAAGAATGGACCCGGGAAACCGTGAGACTACACCGTCCGACCCGAGGGCAGGAAACTAACCCCCAGTGCGAGGAGGACTGAAATTAACCACCCTGCCTGCTGTTCTGAGGGGGTGCGGCGGGGGAAGCGTTTACAGACCCAGAGGTTGAAAATTGACGGACCCTGGGAGTGAAATTTACAGGGCCGAGTGTGAAACTTACAGACCCGAGGGGTGGCCATGAAGATCGCGTTCTGAGAGCGAGAGGGGGCTCTGGGATGGGATTCCAAGGGCGGGGCTCGGGTCAGGATGCCTTGGGGCCTGGGTCGCCAGTGCAGCATGTGTCCCCACCCCAGAAGGAAGCCCTGGGACGCGAGGGCGGGACGCTGGGGACGGTTCGGGGAGGTTGGAAGGACTGACCTGGTCCCGGGTCCGCTCCAGCAGCAGCAGCCTGAGCTCTTCCAGGCTGCGGTTGATGCGGTCCCGGCGCCGCTTCTCCACCAGCGGCTTCAGCATCTGCGACCACCAGGAAAGGGAGAGCGGGCCGACCGGACCGAGACTCAGCGCGGCCGCGCGGGCGTGCGGATCCCGCCGCTGGGAGAGTCCCAAGCCCACTCCTTCCCGGACACCCCAGCGAAAGCCTCCGGCCGGGCGCTTTGGATCCCTCTCCGCTCCTCCTCCCTCCCAGCGCCCGCAGGGTCAATGTCTGTAGCTCGCCTCCTCTCTCCCGGGTCTTCTGCATTCTCCTCTCTCAGTCTTGGCCTCCCTCCTCCCCTCTGTGTCTCTCCTTCTCCTCCTCTTTTATCTCTACGTCTCCGTCTCGTGCAGTCTCTCTGTCTCAGTGGAGAACTTTGCGGGCCCTCTTTGCGCCCAGACACGTGGCCCGCAAGGTGCCGGGCTCTGAGTTCCCGCCCTGAGTGTAGAAAGGGAGATACCCAGGGCGACCGCGCCTCCTCTTCTCCCTCTAACCCATCTATGCAGTCAGCTTTCTCCACTGCTTCTAAAAGTTTCCACCTAGTCTCAGGCCTCTGGAACCAGTGCCTTCAGGGCCTTCTCTCTAAGGCTGCACTGGGCCCGCTCTGGATCACGACACGCGCGGAGCAAGTGCCTCGCCTCTCCGCTTTTTGTTTCCACCCGCCTCCCTTAGCTCTGTGCTCCCCTCGCTTATTTCACACAAATTCCCGGCTTCCCACGCCCTGCAAGCCGCAAGGTGCCGCGTCCCATTACCCAAAACCAAGACCTCTACTTCTGCTGCCCACACAGCCCCTGCTCTGACCCCGTCCCCTTCTTCAAAATATGCAGTTTCATTCCCAGCTCCTGGCGCCCTGGGTTCCCCATGCACCTCCCCCCCTTCCAACCCTGCGACTCCAGCCTCTTTCCTCACCCAGGGTCTCAAGGACGGGGTCCCCGGACCGGACCAGGGACCTCTGCTCCCTTTCCTCCCGCCTCTCACCTTGGGGCCGTCCCTATTCTCCGCTCGATCCCGAGTGACCATCGCTTCTCCGGACCCTTGTGTGGACCGAGCCCCTGCCCTCCCGGCTCCTTATATCCCGCGGGCTCCTGGAGGGGGGGGGGGGGTAGGACCCAGACCCGCCCCCTTCGGCACCCAGATCCCTCCCCGAGCGGCCCCCGGCACGAGGCTCCCGGAAAGGGGAGGAGTGCGAGGGGGGAGGGGAAGGAGGGGAACTGGCCTGGGAGTGTGGGAAATGAGGGGCCAATGCAGCACCGGCTGGTTTAAGGACCCTTAAGGCTGTATAATGAGGCGGAACCCAGCTGAAAGGAGGAGGTTATTAGGGGGAGAGGGAGGTGAAGTGATTTGGGACCGGCCTCAGGAATGAAGTTCAGAGCCCCCCCCCCATCGCAACTTTCTTGGGAGTTCTCTGTTCCCCCACGACTCTGAAATAAAACTCAGCATCCCTCAGCCCGCAGACTGGACCTTATACACCTTCCCCCAAAATCCACCTCCTAATTGGGTAAGGGAGCAGCGACCTGAGCGTGCTGGGCTAATCTGAGTCAACTGGGGCCCTGCCCGGAGGCGAACGAGCCTCCCTGTGCGATCTTTGTGAACCTTATTCGATTCCCCCCAACTCTGCGCACTCTAGTCTAGGCTTGGGTTGGCGGAGCTGACATAAGCACCAGAGGCCCATCTTATTCCTTACAGGACCAGGACCGAGTGTAAAAGCCGGTGTGTTATCAAGTGCCACAATAGAGCAGAGTGAAGTAGACACCGGGGAGAGGGTCACAGAGCCTGATGGCTGGACTGGGAAAGAGCGGGACCCGCAAGAAAGAGGGAGCAAGGGTGGAGAGACCTTCCCACTTAGAAGTATTTGATTCAAAACTAATTACAGGAGGTTCCAGCGTGTGGTTTCCAGGCCACCTGACATAAGTCCTACTCATGCTGCTTGCTCCTGGGGACCCCTCCTGCGGATGGGGGAGCAGGGAGCAGGCAGTTTTCTTAAAGAGACAAGAAAGATTTTAAAAAGCGATCATCAACACCCACCTCAAACCAAGAACTCGACCCTCTGCAGAATGGTGCGTGAGCACTCGGAGGCTTCCAGATAAAGTGCCTGAGAAGATAAAATCAGAGATTTTCGCGGGTCAGCCGGACTGCTCTGGACAAGGACGCGCAAAGACAAGGTTGCAGACCTAGTCGGAAGATAAGCTGCGGAGTCAGAGGCGGACGAGGCCCTCCCGTCCTCCCAGGGCCTCTCCACACCTTGGGGTTTTGTTTTGGTTTTTTTTTTTTTTTTTTTTTTTTTTTCTCGGAGCCTGCCTTGCCAAAGCCCGAACCCGGACAGACACAAACCTTGGGGAGGGCGCTCCCATCTGGGATCGGGGCCTCCGGTCTATCCCACCTCCCCCTACCTGGGCCAAATGGGAGCGCAGATGTGTGGTCCCCAGCAGCCCCCCTCGCCCCCCTCCTTGGGAACCTGCGCTCGGGCTGAGTTTTTCTCACCTGCACGCGAGGCTCGGGGCCCCGGGCTGTTCGCACCCGGGTGTGGGGCCGCCCCTGGCCATATGGGGCGACTTTATGGCCGGGTGGCCGGATCCGGGCGGGAGGAAGGCTGGCCTGGCGCTCCACCCCCGTCAGCTACTCGCGGCCACTCCTCCGCCGCGCCCCTGGCCGGCACCTTCCGCCTGGTCACCGCCGCCTCCACCTCTTCCAAGCTCAGGTAGAGTCCCTAAAAAGCTAGTAGCTGATTGCATTGGTGGTTCAGTGGTAGAATTCTCGCCTGCCACGCGGGAGGCCCGGGTTCGATTCCCGGCCAATGCATAGCCTCGTATTTTTTTTTTTTCTCCTCCCTCTTGTTCCCAGATAATGGAGAAGTCTGATAAAATGTTTGAGAAGCATCTCTGTCTAACATTTCTAGCAAATATTAATACTCGAGTTTTTTACCCTATGGCAGAGTTGGAGGCTCTGGGTCCCCATCAGGATTCCCAAGGTCCTCCCTCCGAGCCCCGTCCTCCCAGCCCGGGGGTCCTGCTGCCTTCCACACCCCTCCCTCCGCCCCCCGGCCCCGCACCTCCGCAGGCGTGACCCTGAGAAAGGACCCGCCGCTCGGATCCCGGCCCCGGGGGTCCTCCCACCCTCCGGGGAGGGGCGGGGCCTTCCCGCCTTGCGCTCCCCAAGTCCCGGCTCTCCTGGCCCTTCTCTTCCGCGCTCGCTCTCTCCCGCCTTCTGTTCTCCCCGAAGCGCGCTTGCTTCTTCCACGTCCGTGGGGCCCGGCCTTTCGGTGCCGCCCGCTTCCTGGGCCGCACCCCTCCCCGCGACGCGCTCGGCGGCCGCGTCTCTCGCCAGGTGTCCCGGCACGTCCGCGCGGTTCGCGGGGTTGCACCCACGTCCGCGCGTCTCTAGCTCCGCAGCTCCGCCCGCGCGGCTCGTTTCCGGCGCGCGGGGTCTCTGATCTCTCGTCGTCTCTCCGGGTCTCTGTCCCCTCCCGGCACTCTGCGCTCCCACGCTCCTGCCGGCCCCTGGGAAGCTCGCTTGCACCTCCGGGCTCCCCGCCGCCTCCCCGCCCGCCCCTTCCCCGCCGCTTTGATCCCGCACGCGTCGGGCAGGCGGGCGGCCGGGCGCCCCCGCCAGCTGCTGCGGCCACTTGGGAGCGGGGCGGGAGGAGGACGGAGGAGGAGATGGGGCGGGGGCGACCCCGGCCTCCCCCGCCCTCGGCTCGCCGCTGCTCTCTCCGCTGGGCTCCGCAGCTGCCGGGACTCCTGCGGGCCCGGGCCTCGGGGTCTCTCTCCCGAGCTCGCCCTGGGCCTGCTCGGTCTCGGCTTTCTGCCCTCTGTCCGTTTCAACCTGTCTGTTTCTCCTGGGGGTTCCTGTCTCTGGATTGTGTCAGTGATGCGCGGTGCTCTCTTGGCTACTCGCAGCCGCGACCGTGGCTCCCAGCAGGAAACTGTACAACAATCTGGGCATCTGTCTGCGAGCGCGGCCGCCCAGTTAGTCGATATTTATGGAGTGCCTCCTGGGTGCCAAGTATGGGTAGGCACTGAGGGTGCACTGGGTCTGGGCTCTCCTGAACCTGGGGAGGGGAGTACAGAAAATAACCAAGAGCGCAGAAAATAATATAGTTACTAGTCTGGGGGTGTGGGGTCTGGACACCGCTCGGGCCATGGAAATGGCTTGAGAGCGAAGTGCTGCTTTTTTTACTCTGGGTGGTCAGAGACAGCCTCTAGGAAGAGGAAGATATTTCCTCTAGGAAGAGGAGATATTTCAGCCCAGCAGATCCCGCAGAAAGAAGCAGGTGACAGACACAGCAAGTGCAAAGGCTCTGGGACAGGCATGGACTTTGCTTGTGGAAACTACAGAAGGAGCGCCAATGTCCCTGGCAGGAAGGATTTGGAGTGAAGCAGAGATAAGAGGGAGAGACGGGGCCCCATCACACAGAGCTTTAGAAACTCAACAGAGACTTTGGATTCTATTCTTAAGTGCAAGGGAAAGCAAGTGGAGGGTTTTAATGGGCAAAGTCATATTCACAGACTTCTCTTTTAAAATGACCCATTTGGCTGCTGTGTGGGAGATCATTTGGGTTGCTGGAACAGCCTTCTAGGCAAGACATTGATGTTGGTCTGTACGAGGTGGAGGCAGTGGAGACGGAAGTGAATGGGTTACTTCTTGGTTTTGGGGTTAAGTAACAGGCTGGATGATGGTGCCTTTTACTGCAACAGCAAATGGGCAAATGCAGGGCTAGTGGAGCTTTGGGAAAAGTTTGGAGAGAGAGACCAAACATTACTCTCTAGTTAGCTTAGTTGAGATCCCCTTAGACATCCAAGCGGAAACTACAGGTAGGCCAAGGATATATGAAGTTGGGAGTGAGAGGTAGAGGATAATGTGGGTGGGTCACTGGGAGATAGATGGGTTTAATGCTAAGAGACTAGAGCACCCAGGGAGAGAATGTGGAGAGAAAAGAGAGGGACTGAGCAAGGAGCTTTGGACACCTCCCCTCCCCCCATCATTTAGAGGCTAGTGGGGGTTGGGGGGTAGGAAGAGGAAGAGGAGGAGGTGGTGGTGGTGGTGGTGGAGGAGGAGGAACTGGCAAAGGAATCTAGGCAGATGGGGAAGGCAGCAGAAAAGCCAAAGGAGTGGGAGCTTGTCCCAGGCCGGCGTCCCTGGGACAGAAAATTGGGAAGCCAGGAACAGCAAGTGTATAAAGGAGGGAGCCACCTGTTCTTGCTAAGCTCCTGCGAGGTCAGATAAAGACGAGAGTGAGAGCAAAGGAACCATCAGCTTAACATCTTGGACATCACAGATGACATGGGGGGAGGGGAGCTTGAGTGTAGTCCCGCTAGTGGGGACTGACTGAAGAATGGGGGTGAAGGCAGGGAGACAGCAACCATAGACATCTCCAGCAAGTTCTGCCATGAATGGTGATCAGAATAGTGTGTGGCACCAAGGGACACGGGCCATCCTGGAGGATGAAGGGAGTAGCCCAGGGAAGGAGGGCAGGGAGGAGGGCACAGGCAGGACGGCAGACTCCTGTGCCTGGGAGAGAAATCAGCCTCAGATAGCAGGGAAGGCACCTCACCCACAGGGAGATGGGGGGAGTCAGAGGGTGTGGGTCAGTTGGGGTGCAGGAAGGGTGAGACAGGTTCTCTTGGTTGTTCTCATTTCCTCAAAGAAGAGTCCAGCTCACTGCTGGAGGGGAGAGTGCTTATAAGGTCCTTTGAGGAAGAAGAAGGTGGGAAATGTTCATTTGGCAGAGTAGGAAAAGCCTCGAAGCCTCGTAGATCACAAAAGTGATCTCGGTACAAAAGTACCACTTACCATTATTTTTGTATTATTTTCTTTAAAAGCCCCCCTCCCAAATTATAGACATATCAGACCCTCAAAACCTGAGCCCCATGGTCCCGGCTGCACGATTTTCTCCAGCTGTGGCTCCCCCTGCAGATATGAGGGGGAGAGGCCACCCTCCAGGCGGATGCCCAGGGTTTCTGAGGGTTTGGCGTGGGGAACTCTGTGTGGCTAGCAGGCCTCTGTCCCTGTGGGCCTGGCTGTGGCTCCGCTGCCCATGGTGTGTGTATGGGTGTCTGGGCCTCCCCCCTCTTCCTGGCCACCGCCATCTCGACAGTGACAGCATCTGGGCTTGGGGGAGGAGAGCTCGTGTCCTACACGCGCTGGGCCCCCAGGGAGGCGGGAGGCGGGGCCAGGAACTGAGACAGCACAGCTGGTGGAGTGTCCGGAGCTTCCCCTCCCCCGCTGAGACATCTCCCCAGGCCTGGGTTCCAAGGTTGGCTCCTTCCTCTTTGTTCTTCAAAGGGGAGGCTGGCTTCCTGGGACCCCCCCCCCACGCGCCCTGTCCTGGGTAGGGGGAGTTCCTGGAGGGTTGGGTCCTGGGGGTTTGGGGGTTGGGAAGTAGGAGGACCAGGCCCTGGGGTTGGGGGGTGGGGGGCAAGGGAAGAATCAGGATGGAAATCACCCAAGAGCCCAAAACAAAATGGGATAAAACCCGCCCTGACAGGCCAGACGTTCTTGTAGGGGGAACAGTCACACATAATGCAAAATGGATTTGTGAGGTGGCGGTTAAGTGCTTTGGAGAAAAGCCAGCAAAGGAAGGGAGAGTGGGAACTGTAACTGCAGAGTGTATGAGCAGAGAAGGACTGAGGAAATGAAATTTAGGAGGGGAGAGCGGCCAGAGTGCCTGGGGGAAGAGCTCTCCAGCAGAGATGCGCTGGCAGGAAAGTCTTGAGGGACACCATGCCTGGTTTGTCTAAGGAGCAGATGGCAGGCCTGGGACGAGGTTGGCCAGGCCAGAGTGGAGGTAGCAACGGAGCTGAGATCAGAGAGAGAGGGGTCGGGGGCAGGGCCTGATCCCCTGGGACCCTACAGGTGGTTCCCAGGACTTTGTCAGGAATCACCCATTTCTGAGGGAGATGAGGGTGCATTGGAAGGCCCTTCCCCCCACCCCCACAACTAGCTTTTTTTTTAAAAAATATTTTATTTATTTATTTGACAGACAGAGATCACAGGCAGAGAGGCAGGCGGAGAGAGAGAAGGAAGCAGGCGCCCTGCTGAGCAGAGAGCTTGATGCTGCAGGGCTCGATCCCAGGACCCTGGGATCATGACCTGAGCCGAAAGCAGAGGCTTTAACCCACTGAGCCACCCAGACGCCCCAGCTTGCTTTTTTTTGTTGTTGTTCCATTTCTAACACTTTCAACACACCTGTACAGTTATCAATATTATCACTATCGGGATACGAAAATTAATATAATACCATTATTTCATCCCTCAGTCCATATTCAGATTTCCTCAAGCATTTCAGGGATGTCCGCAGAGTTCTTTTATCCTGTCGCAGGTCCCAGTCCAGGATCATGTGGTCGCATTTCAGGGCCAGGTCCCTTCCATCTCATTTGATCTGGAAGAAGCTTCGCTGTTGATCTTCACAGTTTTGAAGAGTTCAGACCGTTGTTTGGTGGATCCAATGTTTCTTCACTGTTAGGATCAAGTTATTCAGAGTATGTCTTCTTGGCAGGGACATCACCACGGAAGTGACATTTTCCGTGTTGTCGCATTAGAAGACACAGAGTCAGTTTGCCTTGACACTGAGATACTGACTTTGGTCACTTGGTTAGATGGGGTTGGCCAGGGCTGTGCACTGTAACGTTATTCCCCGCTCCGAAGAGTAATTACTATATAATTTGTCAGAACATACCCTGAGACTCGTTGCTTCTTACAGCCCCATTGAGTTTCACTATCTACTTTTGTATTCATTGATGATTTCTAAATCAATATTTATTAGCTGCCAGTTTACTGTAAAAAAAAAAAAAAGCCATCCTCTTCCTTCCCATTTCACTTATTTATACTGCTACGAACTTTGGAGTTTTACCTGATTCAAGGAATTATAATCCATCATAATCACTACTGATTTTATCACTACTGATTTTAATGCTCAATTTGTCCCACATTTAGCCAGCAGGAGCTCCTTTAGCTGTAACGCCTCCCTGCTATGTCTTTTTTTTTTTTTTAATAGAGACCCCAAATTCTTTGAACATTAATTTCCTGTGTAACAAAATGTTGCAAGACCATCTTGTAATTCCCTAACTGAAGCCCTGGAATCAGCCCTGGAATTAGGAGCCCTGGTTTATTTTAGAGGAGAATGGTATTTATTTATTTATTCACTCACTCATTTATTTAAAGATTTTTTTCATTTGACAGAGAGAGAGCAGGAGGAGCAGAGGGAGGGGAAGAAGCAGGTTCCCCAAGGAGCCTGATGCAGGACTTGATCCCACACCCTGGGATCATGACCCAAGCAGAAGGCAGTGGCTTGACCAACTGAGCCACCCAAGCAGCTGGAGAAGAATGGTATTTAGTAATCAAGATCTGGTCCCTAGTGTGCTTATTGCTATTTGTGTATCATTCCTTCTAGGCTTTCTCAGTGGAAAGAACTAGGAAATATATAGGTTAATATGTGTGCTTGTTTGTGTTTATGGATGCATTTATTGCTACATCTATACACATTAAAAATCATGACTTCATATTATTATCCTATTGGAAGATTTTAAAGAGAGGAATGACAAAATCTTATTTATGTCTTGAAAGTATCCCTATGCCCATGTGTTCAGAGTAGACTGCAAAGGAACAAGGAAAAGAAAGGAAGTAAGGAAATAATCAGGGGGGCTGTTGTAATAATCTCAGTGAGAGATGTGGGTGGCTAAGACCAGGGTGTAGTAGTGACATGGTGACAAGGAGCCAAGTTTTTAACATGTTTTAAATAAGAATTTGCTGACTGATTCAATGTGGAGCGTGTGTATGAGAAAGAAAGAGAATCAAGTATGATACTAAGGTTTTTAGTCTGACCAACTGAAGAAATGGAATTTTCTGAGATAGAAGGTCTACAGATGAAGCTCATTTCAGGGGAAGCCAGGAGCTGGTTTGGCCATTGTGTTGGTGATCAGATATCACAAACGAAAATGATATTAGATATCCAGGCAGAAACGATAAGTAGATAATAGCATATATACATCTGTAATTCAGGAAAGAGTTGTGGAGCTGGAAATTAACATTTTGGATACATTAATGAATTATTAGTTGATATTTACAGAGATCACTAAGGGCATGAGTACAGATAGAGAAGGGATTGGAAAACTGATCGGTGGGGACATGCTGACATTTATAGATCTAGAAGGTGATCAGCCAGCAAAGGAGTCTGTGCATGAGCTGCTAATGATGTAGAAGGAAAATCAGAAGAGTTAGGCAGTCTCAGAGGGAAAGTGAAGAGAGTGCTTCTAAGGGGAGGGTAAACATGGGTAAGTAGTGATCAATGGGTTTAGCAATGCATGGTCATTTGGTAACCTTTATAAGAGCATCTTGGACCAATGGGGTTGGGAGGCACTTGATCGGAGAGTGTTCAAAGGAGAATGGGAAGATGGAATTGGCGGACAGCAGGTAAATGATAACATGTTTTGCGGAGAAGGGGATCAGAGAGACGGATTGGGAGCTGAGAGGGGTGTGTGTGGTGTCAGGAGAGCTTTTGTTTTCCTGCTTGTTTCAAATCGGAATACGTTTCAGAATGTGTTTAGGGTGATGGGAGTACTCCAGCTAGGGAGGAAAACTGGTGGTACAGGACGGAGAGCAATACCCTTGAGCCCTTGTGGGCCGGGGCAATGGGAGATCTGGTGAGCGCAGGGCTTGGCCTTGGTTGGGTGGAAGGAAGGTTCATCTACACCACTGAGGGAAGGAAGGAACATGTAGCCACAGGCAGGCAGGCATGCAGGTGAGATTGCAGATATCCGTGGGGAAATCTCTCCAGAATGCCGTATTTTCTCAGGGAACCAGGAAGGCAGGCCGAGGGAGGAAGAACGGACTTGTGGTTTGGAGAGAAAGAAGAGATGAAACAGTCGTATGGGAGACTTGCAGGGGGTAGGGAAAAAGGGGATGTAAGGCGACAGCCACCCGTGTTTGGGGACGCGAAGGATTCAAATGAGTAGTTCAGTGACTCGCAGGACACGCCCGTGGGAGGAGGCGCAGGCCGGAGCGTAAGGCCCGCAAGGGGGCGCTCGCGCCATTGCTCGCGGGTGGCCGAGGCCTCGGGAATAAATGCGGTATCTTCCCCAGGGGAAGAAAGCACAAGGAAAACGAATGATTTCTCCTCCGAAGGCTACGGTAGCGCGCATTCCCAAAAGTACACACGCTGTGAGCAGGATTCGAACCTGCGCGGGGAGACCCCATTGGATTTCGAGTCCAACGCCTTAACCACTCGGCCATCACAGCCGCGTGCGGCTTGGGGCCTGCGCCACTATAGCTGCCTATCAACGGGCCCGCCTCCCGCCGGCCCCACCCCCCGGCCTCGGGACGTCTGAGCGCCTGCGCCTCCCCCTGCGGCTGGCCGCGGCGCTCGCGCTCTCCTTCCCCGCCCCCCAGCTCAGCGCCGCGGGAGCAAAATGAGCCCGAGCCCAAGGCCAGGGCCCACGTCCTCCAACGCAAAGCATGCCCGCGTTACTCCGGTTCCCGAAAGGGAAGCAGGAGTCAGCCTGCGAATTTCCACTAAAAGTGCGCGCGAGGGGAAAGCTCCAGGTGGAATTGGCTGCGGAGGAATAAGAATCTTGTGATGGATGCCCCATGGCGGGGCTTTGGAGGGCGGGCGGCGCATCGCCCTCGCAGCAATAATATATCACCTCGCATGGGGCCAGGCACCGCTGGGATTCGAACCCAGGATCTCCTGTTTACTAGACAGGCGCTTTAACCAGCTAAGCCACGGCGCCGGCGGGAGGTGTTTTCAGTCTGAAGGTAGATCAGCCACTCCGGAGAGTAGGTAGGTGAGACCCACACACAGAACGACGGTCGTCGCGGGTCCTCTGTGACGTGGGCTCCAAAGTTTTCCCCTCCTTTTCCAGGTCCCGAGCCGGTGACTTAACGCTCCGCCCCTCCCGTCTCCCACATCTCAGGGGCCCGACTCGACCGTGGATGGGTACGTGACCTCAAGTCCTGCCGCCCCCTCGGACTGGCCTTCTCTTGCGTGGTGACAGATGACCGAGCAGCTAAGCACCCTCACCTGCTTCAGGGCCCCCACAGGCTGGGCGGGCGCACCAGCCGCCACCCCCTTCCCTCGACACACCTAGCTGATGCAAGGTGACGAGGGGTGCAGGGTCACAGTTAGCTGGACATCTTCCGGGCTCAGCAAGGCCCCTCCGCTGGACAGGGTGAGCGAAGCAGAGAGCTGAGGGGCGCAAGGGGAGGGGTCGCTCACACTCACTACAGCCTCCCTGGCAGGGGGGCCACACCTCCCCACAATGAGCTCGCTGCTCCCAACCCCCACATTTCATTCCACAAAGTCCTGTTTTCTTTTTCCTCTTTGTATTAAAAAATAACAACAGACACAATATCAAAAACACAAATGCCATCGGTAGAGGGTACAGCTGAGAACACCTGGGTCCCACCTGAGGGGCAGCACCAGGGACTCCATGGTCCACCAACCTCCCCCACCCTGGAGCAGCTAGGGGTTCGGACTGCTGGGTCCTGCTTGGGCCCTCCCTGTCCCCTTTAGGGAGGAGGTCGGAGAGAGGGCGGTCTCCCCCAGTGAGTGAGTGCAGCCCCAACCCGCAGGGACCAGACTCAGAGACCACTTGAGCAGCGTGTCAGCATCCTCCTCCAGGGGAAGGAAGGGCTCCTCACCAGAGCTGGGAGATGAGACTTCTCTGGGCTGGGCTGACGAATCCCACCCTCTGTACCCCCAGAAGCCGGAGGCAGCCCCTGGATCCTGGACTGCTAATGGGGGTCCCGCCCCCTAAGAGGGAGAAGCTGGGGTAGTTTCCTATCGGTCGGTCCAGCCACATCGGAGTTCTGAGAGGTTGAACGTGGGAGAAGGAAGCTTCTCATGCACTGCCGCAGGGGGCCCTCAAATGTGGTCTAGCTGGTGCCATTTTCTGTGGCAGGTAAGGCTGGACTGGATGAGCTCCCACCTTGTTCCTCCTCCTCCATGGCCAGGTCCTGAGAGCTGGAGACTCTGGCCCCAGCTTGAGCCTGAGTCTCTTCTCTGCCCTCGCCCTCCCCACCCCCACCCTCGCCTCCGCCCTCCTCCATAGGCTCCAGTCCCAGTCCATCCAGTTCTGAGAAGAGGGGGTCATCAGAGTGTTGAGGGTCTTGGGTGCTACTGCCACAATCCACACAGGCCTTGGAGGGAGAAAGGGTGTGAGTCGGGCGAGGTGCTCCCAGCTGACCTGCCACCCCAGCTGTCCCCTGTCCCCCAGCCCAGGAGTACTTCCCAAAGTGTCTTCCCAAAGAAACACTTGTCCACACAGATGCACGTGGGCCAACGAAATAGGAAAGTGTACTGT
Source organism: Mustela lutreola (assembly GCF_030435805.1). Taxonomy (NCBI): domain Eukaryota; kingdom Metazoa; phylum Chordata; class Mammalia; order Carnivora; family Mustelidae; genus Mustela; species Mustela lutreola. The sequence goes on along the minus strand of NC_081304.1, from coordinate 58,436,035 downwards.
ATCCACTAGGAGACAGTCGCAAGGTCGTTCAGCCTAGGATTGGCCCAGACAAGGCCTATAAACGACTTGCGTGGTTAAATGCCATCCAACCCAGCAGCAAACAGGGCAATGAACCTTCTTCAGAATTAACCACCCAAGGACAAGGAGGGGATTGGCCCCAGCCTTAATCTTCCCTTCTCCCTCCTGGCCCAGACGCCTCTTACCATCACATCGAGAGCCCGAGGCAGCTGACCCTTCCGGACCCAGGAGTGCACGGCACCCAGCTCCCTGCGCTGGTCCTCTGAGAACCGAGGCTGCTGCTTCTGCATGGCCCGGAGCCGCTCCCGGTCCTGCTTCAGCACAGAGGCCACGTCCCTGCCCAGGGAAGGGGTTCCGACGGCAGAGGCTGGGACCGGGAGCCAGGGCCAGAGCCCAGGAGGCTGCCATTCTCCCCACCCATGGCCTTCTGCTCCTCTTTTCAACTGGGGCTTTGGGGGTTCGAGACTTCTGAGCCCAGGAAAGCTTATTCCCGCCCCTGGAACTGACGTTGGTCTCCCAAAGGCAGTGGAGAGGGTGGGCAGGAGCAGGGCAGAGCCAGCCCCAGAAAAGAAAACCCCAAGTTCGGAGGGAAGTGTGGGTGGACCAGCACTGCTCCGACGGAGGTGGGGGCCTCTGAACCTCCTCACCTGGACGGCACCTGGTAGGTCATCATGACATGCTGGTCAGCGTTGGCCATGAGCAGCCAGATGGGATCCTGGAGCACGTATTTAATGACCTGGTCCCCGGGCTCAGCCCTGGCCTGGGCAGCCCCCGCTTCGGCCTCAGAAGAGTCGATGCTGCCAAAGTACTTGCTCGTGTGGCTGCTCTGACTACTGCCTATGAAGCGGGGGGCAGTGGGGGGTGCCCAGCCACCAGAGTCAAGCTGATGCCCCACCCCAGGGCCTCCCAAGCCCTCCCTCAAAGCCACGTCTGCAGCCCACAGGGCCCAGACTGCTCAGCCTCCCAATGCCCCGGTCCCTGTCCTGCCCTGGGGGGGAGGTGTTTGGCGGGGGCACTCACGTGTGATGCTGGCAGAGGTGCTGCCTCCCTCGTGGGAGCCCGAGCCAGAGCCAGAGCCCAGGCCGGAGCCCAGGGAGCCGGAAGCGGCGGAGCCTGTGCCAGAGCGGGAGTCCTGCAGCAGCAGCTCCAGCAGGTCACTGGAGCCCGACAGCGCGTCCTGGTTGGAGGACTCGGTCACCTCCGCCTGGGGGAAGGGGCAGGGAGGGGAACAGGCTGGGATTAAGGGATCACACCCAGGCTTCCTGCGACTACTTCCACTGGCAGGGGCACACACCCAACCCCAGGGCTCTCTGTCCCACCTCCAGGACAGCACGGGCTGAGAGCAGAGAGGACACAGCTGCCTAAGACAAGGGGCATGACACCGGCTCTTTCTAGGAGGCTGATGCACTCTCAGAAGTTACGGGGATGTCCTTGCCGCCTGTCAGACAGATGGGACCATCCCCGCTCCACAGATGAGGTGGCGGGTTTCTGCCTCGTTCAGAAATTCAGCTGGGGTCTCCCACCCCGTGACACCATCTGCTGGTGACTGAGGCGCCAGATGGGCTGGGGACCGTGGGGCGGGGGGTGGGACCCAAGGAGGAAGAGGAGCAGGGGAAGGGGGGCTGTGTGGGGCCTGGTAAGAGGATGTGGTTGTGAGGGGGTCAGTGCTCACCAGTCTGGCCTCTGGCTCAGGGGCCTCCTCGCCGGAGGGCGGGGGCCCAGCACTATTCCCAGGGCCCCCTGCAACAGTGCCCCCTTCAACACGCGGGGGCTCCTCAAGCTGTAGCAGATTCAGCTGGAGTGGGGAGCTGCATCGGGAGTTGAATAGTGGAGAGTCTGGCCGGCGAGGAGGGCTGGGGGGCGGTGGGGGCAGGGACGGAGAAGGGGAGTGGGAAGCGGGGGTGGGAGGCTCTTCAGCGGGGGTCTGGGCTACCCCATAGGGATAGCTAGATGGGGTGGGGAACAGGTAGTTAGGGAGGACCAAGGCTACCATAGGTGTCACCAGCGGGGCAGGGAAAGCTGCAGGGGGCCCAGCTGTGGGGGCAGAGGGGAGAGGCTGGGGGCCTCCTCGAGTGGAGAATACTGGGAGAGGGTAGGACTGGACCATGGCTGGGAAGGGAGCAGCGGCTGCTGGGGGGGGCCATGGGGCCGAGGGTGACACAGGCGGCGGGTGGGAGCCATAACAAGGGGCATCAGCCCGGGGGGTCTGGTGGTGGCGGGAGCGCTTGGCTTTGGAGCGGCAGTGGTGTCGGCGACCGTGGGGTGCGGGGCCGTGGTGGCAGCCTGTGGGAGAGACCAGTGTTAGCGAGGGCCTCTATCTGGGGGTGAGCGTCCCTGCACCCCCCACCCTGCCACTCTGAGCCAGAAGAGGGCAAGGGAAGGCCCTGGAGAGAGCTCGGCCTTGATCTCGGCCAGATCAAGAGGGGCTTCTGGGGAGAAGAGAGGGGACCTTCAGGGAAGAATCACAGGAGGCAGGGCCATGGGGGGTTTATTGCAAAAGGAGCAGAACTGGAAAAAGTTACAAGTGGGGCGGAGCTGGGGGCGCACGGAAGGCAGAGGCCTGGTGGCTGATGGGAGGAAGCAGGGTGGGTCCGTGGACGCGGGGGCAGGCGGCTCCGGTCCCTCCACCAAACTCCCACAGCAACGCCAGCCTGGGCACTCCTCCTGCCAGTCGAGGCCGCGCTCGGCCTAGCTCAAGCGATGAGGTGGGTGGGAGAGCCCAGTCCTGAGTCCTGCGTCTGCCTGCAGGGAGCCTCTCTCAGGCACCTGGAGGGCTGACACCTTGCCCCCGAAGCCCCCGGCCCCGGTGGGAGCTGGCCCGGCTCGCCCGGCCCCTGTCCAGCCAGGAGTCTACGCGGGTCTCTTAAACAGCGACACCTCAGTTGGAAGCGGCTGTGCTAGTGCCCCTGCCCCAAGCTGGGCTCCAAGCAGCTTCCCTGGAGCAGAGCGCCTCCACCTGCCTGTGTCAGTGCCAGCCCCCAGGCTGCCCTCCTCTGGCTGCCGCCCGGAACCCCCCAGGCTGCCCTCCTCTGGCTGCCGCCCGGAACCCCCGCCCAGTGTGAGGAGGCTAGCCAGGGGCCTGTCCCTACGCATGGCCCTGGTTGGGGAGGCCACCCCAGCCTGAGTCCCTGGAGCAGGAACCTCTCCCTCAAGACCCCTCTGTGCCACCCCCTCCCCAATAATAGTCTAGTCCTGGACCGAGCAGACGACAAGGCTTAGGAATGTCCTGGGTGGCTACCTCGCTCGCCAGGGGCCAGGGGGGCCGGGGAGGAGCCATCAAGTGTCCGCAGTCGGCTGAGGTCTCGGAAGCGGCTGAGGAAGGCCTGCTCCTCCTTCTGCGTGTGCAGGGACAGCACGGCCTTGGTTAGGCCCACCGGGCGATAGGCGTCTGGGGTGGGGTCGGGGGCTACCGTGGGGCTGGGGGCTGGGCTGGGGGCTGGGCCTGGAGCCAGGCCAGGCAGGTCCTCCATCATGATGATGTCTGCAAAAGGAGACACAGGGGGAAAAAGGTCACTGGAATCACCTCGGGGATTCCCACAGCCTCCCTGTACCCCCCTCCAGCAGCCTAGCCAACCCCTGGCCTCTGCCCCACAGCCAAGCCCGGGCCTGGGGTGCATCCCTGACCTCCCCGCTGAGCACCGGTTCTGGACCCTCTTCTCCGTGCAAAGCGGTCCCGTGGGTGAGAAAGGACACTGGGTCCCCTCTAGTGACAGCACCCTAGGATGACGCCCTAGGACACTCCTCGGAAGAGAAGCTCACCCCTCGCTCTCTCTCCCCTCACACATGCTCCAGGATGAGGCCCAAAGCCCCTTCGGGGGTTTTCAACAGTCCTAGCCCTCAGACACTCTGGGGTCGGCGCCTCGGGCTTGAGCCCCACACCCTAGGCTGTGCCTGCAAACTGACAGAAGACTGGGAAAGAACAAGGCAGCAAAGGCTGGCAGGGACGGACAGCAAGAGGCAGCAGCCCTGAGCTAGGCTGGGGTCTCCTTCTCTCCGTTAGGGGCCAGACGGGGAAGGAATAGGCAGGTAGGAGGGAGCTCTGGCCGAGCCACCAAGAAACCCTGTCTCCATGCCCATACCCGACTCCGGGGGCTTCTTGTCTCCCACATGGACGATGGTGGAGCTGAAGCTACACTGGCTGGTGACAGACACCACGCTCTCCGCCTTATTGGCCAGGGCGAGCGGGCTCAGGGCGCCTCCTACCACGGGCTCCTTCTGTGGGCCGGCCCCCTCCCCGGACAGCACTGCCGGTACTGGATCTGCGCAGAGAGACAGTGCCAGTTACGACCAGGAGGCCCTTGGAGGAAATGGAGCCGGGGGACTGATAGGACGGGGAAGTCTGCAAATCTGAAGGCTGGGAGGGGGACAGGGCATAGTAAGGCGGGGGCCTCTGAAGGCAGAAGTGCAGAGACACGGGGTCAGGACGGGGCAGCAGGGGCAGGACATGCGCCAGGTCTCCACCTTTCTTGGCCCCCAAAGGGACCGGACCCGTCCTCTGCTTGTCGTCGTCGGAGGCTGAGGAGGCAGTACAGGACGACGAGGAGGCACACTTCCGCTTGGTTGTGCTGGGGATGTTGCAGCTCTCCAGGTACCTGGCAGGGGACCAGACAACATGAGGGCAAGGCCTAGGCTCAGGGCTTGGCAGGGGGCGGGGGTGCTAAGCAGGAGCAGGTCCCAGGGCAGCCTTACCGGAGGATGCTGTCCAGGCAGTTGATCTGCTGGTAGGAACAAGTGGACGCATCTTTCCTCTCAGCCTCTTCAGGGCTCAAGGCGAGTGGGGCCTGGAGGGGAGCAGGGACCATTTCCAGTTCCGGGTCTGGTGACTGGCAGGAAAGGGTCTTGGCCTTGAATGTGCCTGTAGCTGGACCAAGGAGAGAAAAGGGAGAGACGAGCTCCTCTGGGTTGGGGCGAAAGTCAGGGGACCCCCAGGTCTCAGTCCTCACCCACACTCTCACCCACTGACCAGGGAGGCGGGGCCGGGCCGGAGGCCGGGCGCGTGACTCAATGAAAAGCTGCTGTCCCTGATGCTTCACCAGGTGCACGTCCTTACAGATCTGCTGGAACGTCACCTGCAGCACAGAGCAGGCCAGCGTTGGGGGCATGCGGCCAGTGTCGGGGTGGGGCACAGAGCACCAAGAGGTACCAGCGGGCAGGTGTGGACACCCGGTGAGAGCGGGAGGGGAAGGAAAAGGCAAAGGAATGGGGCTCAGCTCCTCTGGACCTGCCCACCCTAACTCTGGCAGCACTAGGGGACACCATGGGTGGGGAGGGGAGTGGAACACGGACACTCACCGGCACAGGAGGCCCAGGTCCCTCAGCGTCACCCCCGTTGCTGTCACTGGACGAGCCAGGGCTGAGGAGAGGGCCCGGGGAAGCGATGGGGCCCACTCCACAGAGCCCGGTGGGACTGGGGCTGTGCACGGGCTGAGGTGGGAGGAGGAAGGGTTAGAGGTCTCAGCCCTGTTTCTCACCCCTGCCTCACCACCCCCCCACTCCCCTCCAGTCACCTGTAACAACAGCCGGTGGATCTGCTCTGAGAGCTCCTGGATGTCGGAGTCCAGAGACAGAGCCGGGCTGGGGGCCGGTGGCGTGAACACGTCCTCGTTCAGGGGTGCCCTGCAGGGTGGGTAACAGGAAGCTGAGACCTGCCCCTGCCCGCACAGACCCCACCCATGAAGCCAGCTCTGGGGCAGGGCCCACTTACGTGCGTACTTTGTGGCGGCCCAAGACAAAGGCCACCTTGCGGCTCCAGGGGTGCACGAAGCCGGCCCAGCTGGTGTCCATGGTGACATACTCTCCATTCCGGGCGCAGAAGCGGATCGGGGAGTGATCAAAGGGCTGGCCGGCCAACTGCAGGACTGAAGGAGTGTGGGCAAGGAGGGGAGCGTCAGCAGGAGGGAGAGAAGAGCAAAGCAGAGGGCCACTCCCTGGAGATCCGAGGGACTGAGGCCCCGAGAGATAGAACCACGAGAAGCCCACAGACAGCCAAGAAGGCAGAGCGGGAAAAAAGAGACTCACTCTTCTTGTGGATGGCCAGCATGAGGGGTCGGTCCTCAGGATGCAAGAAGAGGAGCACTGGGGCCCCCAGGAGGTCCTGGGGGAGGTAGCCCAGCAGCGGGGCGGCCCTGAAAGGGGGAGTGGCATCAGAGAGGCCGTGGCCTTGGCCCTGGCCATCCCATTTTCCTCCAGGTCCTGAGCTCACCTTTCGTCCACGTCCTGGAAGAGGCAGCTAGGGGTGTGCCGAGTGGTGAAGATCCTCTTGTCTGGGGGGATCCGGGGAGCTGAGGCACAGGGAGAGTGGCCATTGCGTTTTATCCAGAATGGTCCAGCTTCTCTGTCCCCCGGGCTGCCTCAAGCCCAAGCTGGCTGGTAATCCTCCCCACGGCTCTTCCCAGGGCCATCTAGTCTACAGAGATGGTCCAGACCATTCTCTTACCCCACATCAAGAGTGAAACTGAGAACCAAAGCAGTTTCTTTTCCCCTCTCCTAGTTCAGGGTGCTTATCCAATACTCCCTCTAAAAACAGGGTCAAACCTTCATCCTTTTTTTTTTTTTCAAGATTTTATTTTTATGGGGCGCCTGGGTGGCTCAGTGGGTTAAGCTGCTGCCTTCGGCTCAGGTCATGATCTCAGGGTCCTGGGATCGAGTCCCACGTCGGGCTCTCTGCTCAGCAGGGAGCTTGCTTCCCTTCCTCTCTCTCTGCCTGCCTCTCTGTCTACTTGTGATCTCTCTCTATCAAATAAATAAATAAAATCTTTAAAAAAAAAAAAAAAGATTTTATTTTTAGGGCAGAAAGCACAAGCAGGGGGCGCAGGAGAGGGAGAAGCGGACTCCCCGCTGAGCAGAGAGCCCTATGTGGGGCTCCAACCCAGGACCCTGGGATCATGACCTGAGCCAAAGGCAGACGTTTAATGGACTGAGCCACACAGGTGCCCCTCAAACGTTCATCCTTACCCACCTACCCTCTCAGCTCCAAAATTCTCAAGAGCTGAGATAGGTCTCCCAGACTCCCGTCCTGCCTCTTCCAGAGCCTAGAGAAGTCACCCTTCTTCTTTCCCCCCCACTAGACCAGGCTTGTGGCGTACATACCTTCGTAACCCGAGTGGATGCGTTCTGCGATGAGCAGGCAGCACGGCTGTGCTGCGGCCCCTTCGGACACTCGGATCTTGGTCACATAGGGCGTGAGGCGGAATGGCTGGTACCGAGGCCCTGAGTCCCGGTCAGGACCTCCTCTAGCAAGGGAAAGATGCGTTAGTGACTCAGTAGAGCGGCAGCCACTCTTCACTTCAAGGTCACGACCCACACACCAAAGCAGCAGGGGAGCAGAAGGTGGGAGGGGGGTGGCTCCCACCTCCCCCACTCACCTGATGCGGCAGAAGACAGACTTCTCTTGGGTGAAGTCTTTGGTGCCTGAACCTGGAACACACCAGAAAAGCACTAAGAAGAGCCCCGCACCTCACCGGGGGCCAAGAAAAACGCAGCGAGGAAAAGCTCCGGTCCCTTGTCCCTCCCCTCCCAGCACTCCAGGACCTCACCTGCCGAGGTCCCAGCACCCCAGGTGGGCAGGCGAGACGGGGCCGTGGAGCCATAGAAGATGCCCACATCCTGGGGCGCCAGCAGCTCCGAGAAGCGGGCCCCCCGGAACACGTCCCGTTTACAGCGCAGCAAGACCCCCGCCTGCTCCGAAATGTAGACGATGCGGCCTGTCAGGAAGGAGACCGCCACGGAGAAGGTGTCCTAGGCAGGGAAGCGGGACAAAAGTCGATTTAGGAGCCATGCACGTGGGGGGTTGGGGGTGCCCAGGCCAGGGAGGTGCGGCTGCGGCTGACCTGATTGCGCAGTGTGTACTCCGACGTGATGTGCTCCAGCTCCTCCAACGTGTAGGTGGACATGTCCATGGCGCAGGGCTCGCCCTCTTCCAGGCTCCACTGCTGGTAGTACTCCTGGTTGGCTGCAGGGTGAAGGCCACGCGGGATTTCATGAGTGGACCGCCCCCCTCCCAACCGCAGCCCAGGGCCTGCCGCACCGTCCCCAAAAGCACCACTCACCCTGCACCTGCTTCACACAGGCCAGGGCGTACTGGAGCGTGGCCAGTGTCCCAGAGCGGCCCTTGCCCCGGCGCTCGGGAGGAAGCCGAAGCTTGAGCTCCCGCAGAGCCGTCATGAGTTCCTTCTGGGTCCTCGCCCGGGCTGACTGTTCACTGCTGCAGGGTCCACAGGGAGGGAGGGGGTAGACCCATTAGCCCCAGGTGGTGGCCTAGGCACCTCCCACCACCATGGCCAGGCTTATCCTCTGGTCCTCAACCCCATGAACCTGCAGCCACTGGTAGATGGGTTGTCCTGCTCGGAGCTGGCACTCAGGAGACTGTAGGCAATGGAACTGCTGGGCGGGGATGGACTCTGAGAGTTTGTGCTGGGGGAGAAGCAGAAGGCCCAAGGTGAGCAAGTGGCCGACAACATGGGCCTGTCCTCTAGCTCAGCCCGCTCCTAAGAGGACTCCCGGACCGGCAACACACACCCATACACACCTCTTGCTGCTCTCAGTGGTCTCCAACAGGGCTGAGTCCTTGCCGTTGCCCGAGGAGGAGCTGTGTGAGCTCCGCTGAGATGCCCCCCGGGACTCAGGCCCATTGGATTCATTACCGCTGGAGCCATTGCTGTTGGCATCTGTGTCATCAGCCAGGCTGGGAGCAGGGCAAGACCGGTGCTGCGGAGGCCCAGGGGATGGGGCCCCTCCCGGGCAAAAGGATTCCCCCTGTCCGGGGTCCCCACCCCCATCAGCCCCTTCTAGGGGGCCACTCATGTCTGGGCCATGGGGAGGGCAGGAGGAAAACACGGAAGGCGGAGAGGCCACCACGAGCAAACGAGGGGGCCGGCCGGCCTGGCTGCGGGAGTGAGGGAGATCCAAGCCTCTGAAGATTGGGAAGTCTGATCACGGGCAGCACCTGGACAAGCAGATCAGAGGAGGAGGGCTTGGAGAAAGATGCGCTGTTAACTTCGCAGCACCTGCCGGCTTCACTCAGACCTCCCCTGTCTGACTCCACACCCCTAGGACCCAGGCTTTCGAAAGGGAGCCTGGGCAAGTTCTGGTTCCTATCCTGGTGGAGGGACTGCGGGCAGGAAGGGGCCTCTCCCGGGCCTTCCTCCATGTCCCCTGCCAGCATGGCCCAGGAAAACAGAGACTGAGTAGTCGACCAGAACCAAAGTCCGGACGCTTCCCGTCCCCAAATTCCCATCAGGCCCCCAGTCCGCCGGGGACTGCGGGACTGCTAGGCCTCGGAGCAGGGGGCCTGCCCGTCGCCGCCTATATTTAGGCCTTCGGGCTAATTTTATCCGGGGGCGGTGCCACCCCCGCTGCACATGCGCGAGGACATGCGCGGCCCCACCACGCGCTTCCGCCGCCGCCGCGGTCGCCAGGGAAACCGACGTCAGCAGCTGAGCTCAGCGGTTGCTGGAGGGACCACAGGAGGCCGGGAGGGGCGACCCCTCCCCCATTTCCCGACGGAGCCGGGAATCGACCCACTCCCACACGGGCGGGCGCGGCCGCGGGTCGCCCACCTCTAATACACCCTCAGGCCCCGGAGGGCCCGGAGGCCACACGAAGAAGGGCCGCCCATCGGGTTTCCAGGGGTTGGCCTTGCTCCCCAGGGTATAACACAACCGCCACCGCCCTCCGCTCAAAAGCTCCCCAACCTGGCGGTCGCCTGGATCCCAGTCATTCTGGTCAAGACGACGCAGCCTGTCCTTCTCCGGCCCCGGCACCCTCTCCCGACTCCCAAGTGCCGAGTCGGCACCTGCCATTGTCAGGGACTCGGGAATCCTCTCACCTCGGTCCTCTACTTTTCTCGGTCCCACCCCACCCCCATCCGAAGCGCACACACTCATCTGCGAGCAAGGGACACGCGACCGGCAGCGGAGAGTTCTTCCCCTGCTCCTCGTTCAACCACACCCCCAACCCCCGGAGCATTTTCTGAGCGCCAGTAGAAAAAGGAAGGCTGTGGCCAACAGCAGGAACTAGCGCCGGGAACGGGATGTTCCAGCCTGAACCAGGCTTACATCACGGCCGGCGCGGGGCCAGGGATTGGTGGGGGGAGTGCGGGGAGCGCGGAAAGCACGGAGGGGTCCTGGGGTCGGGGCAAAACCAGGGACCCCCGAGTGACAAGAAAGGAGGGGACATGCCTGCCGAGGGTCGGGCGTGTGGCCGGGTAGCTGCGAGGAGAGGTCCGGGCTGGAGATAAGGTAAGCGGATCAGGAGTGCAGACAGCCGCTGCAGGGCTGCGAGCAACATCTCTGTTCCCGACGGCCGAGAGGGGGTGGACAGCGGCAGGGGAGGCGGATTACCGTGTGCCGTCCGAGCGCCAGGGCCGAAAGCAGCGCCTCGGGCTGGAAGTCCGACTTGGAGCGGGAGACCGGTCCCCGGGTGGCCCTGGAGATGCCTACCTGGCCGCGCGAGCGCCCTCCGGTCGCCTGCCCGCCGCTGTTGCAGCGCTCAGCCGAGTGGAAGCTTCGCGGGGCCAGGAGGCGGGTTGCATAATGCCAGACACTGCCCCTCATTGGCCTCCTGCCGGCGGAACCGCAGGCCCCGCCCCCGATTGGCTGGGGATCCCGTCCCGGCGCCTGATTGGCTACTGGCCCCTACTGAGGTCAGGGCTGTGTCACACACACGGGCGCACGTGGACCTGGGTGCTGGCGCTGGGCTGAAAGGCCCCAGACACCACCACGCAGCCAGCGGGCGCAGGACGGTTGCACAATGGATAATGGGAGGACGGGGAGGGGCGATAAGCTGCCATTCTTCGGAGAAAATGTCTGGGCCACGGTTGGTGCTTAAGAGAGGTCTACTTCCTGGACCGTCTGGCCCTACAGAACAGGACACCTTGGCCTTGCCAGAGGTGGGGAAAAGGAATGCAGACCCTTGGGGGGTGGGCCAGGCTGGATGAGATGGCTGGTCCCTGGGAGGACAGGGGCACACAGAAACCCAGCCTGGCTTCTCCTGGGTTCCTCTCTCCAGCCCTGTCATCAACAATAAAGCCACTTTTATCCAGCCCCTTCCTGACACTTCAAACCCTGTGGACAGTCAGGAGGATGGCAATTGAGGGTCCCCGCGTGACAGGGGGAGGAGTGCAGGGGAGGATACAAACAACAGAAGCGGCAGCCAGGGCCAGAAAGGGCTGTAAAGGGAAACAATGCCAGGTGCTTCTGTACCCAATCAAAGAAAAGGTCTCCAGGAAGCCTACGTGGTGACTAGCGCTGCTGTGCTCCTGAAGATGCAGCCGCCCACAGTTAGGGGCGCCCCAAAAGTGGGGGCCGGGAAGCCAGGGCTACAAGGGGAACAAAGGGGGTGGCTGAGGGAAGAGACCGACTGGGACCCTAGCGAGACACAGGTCGGGTGGCAAGGGCGTCAGATTCCCAGCCCTAGGACGAGAGAGAGTGGAGGACCTCGTCTGTCACCTCACTGCATTCCCCAGTCCCCAGGACAGAACCTGACACACCGTGGGTGGTCAATAAATACAGTGATTTTGTAGTTAACAAGGATAGATAAGGGAGGGGAAGGAGCCTCAGTGATGGAGAAGGTGCTGGAAACTATGCTTTTTATAAAGGGGAGGGGAGCAGAACACTGAGTCCTAATTTGGGGAAATACAGTGCCAGGCTGAGCTGAGGGGCACTGCAGTGACACAGGCCCCTCCATCCCAAGACCCCTGTGAGTAGTTCCTCTCAGGGCTCCCCGTTAACGTGGCCAGCGCAGAGGCCCCCAAGCTGAGGCTGACATAATCAGCTGTGGGTACACTCCCTCCCTGTCACGTGGCCTAAGCTTTCCTAAACAATGGTGTTCCCCGCGGAGGGGCCCGGGGGAGGGCTCTGTGGAAAAAAAGCTGGGGCACAGGGATGTCATAAAATAACCCAGAAAAAAAAAAAAAAAAAAAAAAAGCAAGAAAACACAGGAAACAAAGGATTGAGGAGTCTGGATTCTCAGTCTCATCCCTTTGGAAATGTCCCCCCAACTTATAGTCGGTGGCCCGGTCCCCTGTCTCAATTTTCAGACCACTCTCCTCCGGAAGCAGGGCTTTTCTTCCATCCCCCGTTCTCTGGGATCGAGGCGCTATCTCCGCTGACAAGGGCAGGCCGTGCTCTCCCACCCCACCCCACCCCCAGGTCTGTATTTTGCATAGACAAAGGGGTCGAGTGCTCCTGCGGCCCCCACCTGCTCTCAAGGCCCCCGGCTGTCCTGCCTCACAGTCCCCACAGTAACCAGGCCCTGCTGCCGTCAATGGAGGCGAGGGGGCGGGAGGGAGCGGTGACGTCAAAGCGGAGGAAGAGGGCGGAGCAAGGCAGCCGGGGAATGTGGGACAGGGAGGCTGGAGCGGCAGCGGTTTGGGAGGCGGCCAGCCCGAGAGGGCGGCGGCCAGCGCACTTGGGAACATCGTGTACTCTTGGCTGGTGGCCCAGGACATGCACCCAGCCTGGGCGCCTCCCCCAGCCAAAGACAGCCGTCCTGTCCCAAAGCCAGGGATTCCTGGAGAGAGGATTAGGAGGAAGGGGTCCCCCGCCTCCGCCCCGGAGCCAGGCTCTCTTCTCCAGACTCGCATCCTCCCTCCCCTCGGTTTGTTCCTGCTCCTGGCACTGGCTTCCCCCGTCTCCGAAACAGTACACATCTGCTGGCCCAATCCCAAAGAGCTGGGGCGGGGACGCTGGAGGCCCAGGTTCTGCGAGAGAACACGCACCTTTGCTCCTTCCCAGAGGCCCCCTCGGAGCTGGAATCTCTTGTTACTATGGCAGCACAGAGAGGGAGGAGGGGCATGGAGAAGAATGGGTGTGGGATGAGGAAATCGAACTGGGACAGAGCAGAGGGCCCTGCCGGGGGCCTGGATCCTGGGAACGGGATGAAAGGGTGGAATGAGGGTTTGGGCTGGTGCCTCACGACCAGAAGGCCCGGGAAGAGGGAAATGAGGGAGTCACCGAAACTTGCAGAAAGACTTGAGAATGTAAAAATAGTTCCCAGCCGCAGCATTTCTGTCACTGTTGTTTTGAGATCCTATAGCCATTTTTTTTTAAGCTAAAAGCAAAACAAAACAAAAAATAGTAAACTATGACCCAGGCGTTGCGATAAGCACCACATATATATAATCTTATTTAATCCCCAGAACAGGTCCGGAAGATGGTATTACCCCTGTTCCACAAAACCAAGTCTCAGAAGTTACTAAATTTGCCTCACAAGGTGTTCTTGGCTCTTAAAAAGTGGAGCCCAGGGTTCAGATCTGAGCTCTCACGTGGCTTGCCATGCTGGCATCTTACCCTTTGGGCATCTGTGCAGTGATTCCCAGTACTGGGGATCGCCAAATAAACAGCCGATTCTAAGTTCGGTACCGGGAACACAGATCCATCCTCTCCCTGGGCCTGGTCTCAGACACCCAGTCTGCACTCCCCACATGCTCTACCCAAGTCATTTCAGTCTGTTTTCACACGCTCACAAAGTTCTTGAGATCAACCCAGCAACCACCAGCCCCAGGGATTTCCTAGGAGTCCCACCTGCTCATTCTTCCACCATACCCGGGTCACTTTGCCACAGGGCCGGGTGTTTGCACAAAGACCAGAGCTCTGCCAAGAGGCTGGTGCCTCCTGGCGTCCAGGGGCTCAGGAAGACACGTGCACAGAGAGTCCACGCAACTCTCTGGTCTCCCTCAGAACAGTGTCTACTCCACCTTTACTCCCAGGGATGGGTCCGAGGCTCAACCCCTTCCCTTTACACCCGAAAAAGACATCCAGAGCCGTGATGCCACCGGCTTAGGGTCACGCACATCATATCACCACGCTTTCTGGAATCGCTATGTCAGCCCTTTCGTACCCTCCCACCTGCCCTGTCAGGGCCTCCTCCCACCTTCAGAACCCCTGAATCTTCTAAGTGTTTAAGGAACCTACCCAAACAGTAGAGCCAAGCACTGGAACATCCCCCACCCATTCTCAGGGACCCCTGCCCCACACCGCCCCAGAAACAGGGGTCTCAGCTTCCGAGCCCCACCCTCCCAGGACCCCCTGGGCCAATCAGGCGATGGGGGCCCAAGCACCTAGGGCAGCAAGGAATCTGTCAGATGTCGCAGACTCCCGCCCTCGTCCCTCCTGGTCCCATTCCCCACAACCCTCCGAGCTCCCACCGCGGCGATCTTGCATTCGCATGATCCCTCCGCCCTACTCTATTAACACCGCCCGGGACAGGACACACAGCAGTCAGGAGAAGCGCACAAGGGTCTCCGAAGGTCTCCGCCCACCCGCGAGCACTCACCCCCGCGCGCAAGCACAGGCCACAGCTTCTTCCCAGCGGGCCATCAGCTCCCGGACAGGCTTCTCCTGGCCCGCCCACCCGCCGCGCGGCCACGCCCCTCAAGCTTATTGGCCCGGGGGCCCCGACCCATGCCCTGCGCCTCGTGCGGCCGCCCCGCCCCCGCCCCGCCGCCATTGGCGCGGGCCGCCACCGTCGTCTTCTCACTGGTCAGTCTGTCCACCCGCAGTGACAGCTCCACGTGCGAGAGGGACCGCCCCGGCGCGTTGATTGGGAGTTTGGACGAAAGTCACGCCCCCACCCACTTTGGAGGTTCTTATTGGCTGTGGCGCGGGCCTCCGACCTGCCCGGATCCCGGACGTAAATGCCAACCATCCCTCTAAAGTTTCTCATAGGCTGGTAGGTCTAGGAGCTGTAGAGGACACGTGCCGGCGGCCTCACGCGGCAGCTTGTTTATCTGGAAGCTGGGGATTTTCCTTGACGACACTCTTTACCAGAGACTGCGGAGTCCACGCAGGCGCAGCGAGTGTGACCCGCACGCAGGCGCAGTTGTGAGCGGCGGTGGCGTTGGTCGGGGGAGCTTTGTGCCGAGACCCGGGTGAGCTGTCCTGGGCGTGACCAGAGCGCCCCCACCCCGCCCGCGCTGAGTCTCCAGCCCTGGGTCCCTAAAGCCCCGCGAAGCTGCAAGCGGCCGGCCTAACGGTGGAGCGGTCTTCGGATTTCAGCGCCGCGCGATTATGATGGCAATGGAGATGGCGACGGCTACCTCGGATCGTTCTCTGGACCAAACCCCGAGGCCGTCTCACTACAGCTCCGCCTCACAGAGGACTCTGGGCTCCAGGGGTTACATAATCTGTCTGGATTAACACTCCAGTCCGTACGGGGCCAAGATTTAAACCCAGGCCCCTGACACGATAAAGGACGGGTCCGAGGACGTTCGCGAACCCTCGGTAGATGAAGGAGCCCCGCGAGGAGCGGAGCGAGCGCTCGGTAAATGCGGGCATTATTATGAGGACGGCGTGTCTAACTGCGAGAATCACCTGGGCGCCTTTTATAGAAGCATCCCTGGCAGTTGGGAAACACCTAAGTAGGCTGCCCTCACGCCGCAGTCAGGGAAGTCGGGGTTCCAGAGCCCATCCAGCACTCCACCCGCTGCTGCAGCCCCTGGGGTCGATTTGCTAGGGGGCCACGGGAGCTCAGTGAGGGGTCTAGAGTCACCAGTCCCACAAGAGGGTGCAGGCTAGCAGGCCAGCCTACGGCCGGCTGTCCCTGAGCCCATGTACCCTATTTATTAACCCCTTCAGGATGCTGGCACTGTCAGAGGAACCTCGGGGAAAAGACGTCTCGCAGAAGTCGGCCATCTACTTCAGGCTGGGAGCAAAAGACCACGGGAGCGACTGCGGAGCATCTGGTAATTAAATCAAGCGCTGTAGAGGGATCCAACAAAGACAGGAGCTTGCCTACAGGCCCAAGCCGCAGGGTTCACCAGGCTGGCACAGGGATCAAGAGCGGTTCCTCCCATCAGCGCCTGGCGCCCACCCGTGGCCACTTTGGGAATCACATTTAGCTCTGCCCAAGGTCAGGCCCTCCAGCAAAGCTCTGTCAATTCCAAAGGTATCTTCTCAACTTTCCTGGTTCACCCTTCCCACCGGTTAAGAAAAGGTCTTAGAACACACACCAGCTGGTTACTCATTACACATTTATTGTACATTTTCACAATCTGGATGCGTCACAGAATTGGGGGCATGGGGGGAGGGAAGGGGGGGCAGGGGACACTGGGATAATATGGGGGGTCTAGAACACAGCACCCCCACCCCCAGCATCTCTCCCTACCCTTTCACACCACAGCTTAGATCTCCCTGCTCCCCCTCCACACAGAAACCTTGAGTGTGGAGGGAAGAGTGAGTTTAGGGGGGTCCCCTCCAGCAGGTTAAGGGATTGGACCCTCAGACCCCTAAAATTGTGCCATTTAAAAAGACATTAGACCCTTCCTCTATCACTTCACCTAAGGAGGAGACAACTCCTGGGGCTCAACTGCCCTGGAGAGGGGCGAGAATCCCCATCTTCCAGCAAGTCCCATACACACATTGGCAGTGACTAGTACCCCCACCCTGAATTCAGGGGGGCAGTCAGAGGAGCTGGGCAGTGATGGGAGCAACACCCCCCCCAAACTGGGGAGGGGAGTTTCGATCCAAACCCCAGCAAGGGTAGGGCCAGATTTCAGGCAGGAATTGGGGGGATTCTCTGCCCTGCCCCACTCCTCCCCGAGGCAGTGATGATCCCCACACACTGACAGCCAGCTCTCCCAAAAGAGTCAGATTGTGGCCCACCCCCAAACACTCCTGGTGGGAGGAGGAGGAGGCAGATCAGGTGGATGGGAGGGAGGGAGACCCCATGGGAATGTCGGTTGAGTGCCCCACATGAAAACTGGGGAGCAGGAATGTGGGGAGAGACTCCAAGTGGCAAACTATTGGTCCATCATGACACACTGAACTCCAAGACACTTACACACCAGCTGGGGGGAGGAGGAGGAGGGGACAAAAGGTCTGGAAAATGGGGGTAGGGAGGCAAACCAGACTAGAGGGGCTAGGAGGGGGTGATTCTGGGGGCCAGGAGAGGCTGGCTCTCCAAAATCCCAGGCTCCCACCACCTGCAAGTAATGTCATGCAAATGAAAGACTGATACAAGGACCATGGGGACTAACTCCTCAGTAAAAAAGAAGAAACATGGTGGAAAGAATGAAGAACGATGGAAGGAAAGAGGAGGAACCAAAAGGGATGTCGGTATGTAAATGAATGCTAATTAACATGCTGGAAGCTCCCAGAAGACCTTGGGATTCTTAGGACCAAGTGGGGCCAGTCTCAGGGCCTCCCAAAGAAACCAAGAAGATGCACCCTGGGAGTCCTGGACAGTTGCTTTTTGTTTTTGTTGTTGTTGTTGTTTTGTTTTGTAGGGAGTGGAGGTACAGGGAAGGCCAGGGGGAGAGGAAGGGATCAGCTAAATCCAGGGGAAGGAGGAGAGGAAGAGGAACTATTGCATAGCAGATGCAAATGAAGGGATTCAGGGCTGGTCAGGAAGAGAGGGAAGGGGAAAGAGGAAAAGAGAAGAGATGGGAACCTCAGGGAGGGGAGTTAAGGACAACCGGAAAAATCTTCTAGTAATAAAACTACAAACAGACCAAATATATATAATATTATATATGTATAAATAACAGCTGGCTATTTACAGGGGGGGGGGCACACACACGGGGACACACACACATGGATCCAGGGGAGGGGGGCTGGAAGATATGGCTGAGAGGTGGAGGAGCGGCTGGGGATGGGGGGGGGAGAGGTGGGGAGAGGCCCTTCTCTGGGCAGGGCAGGCTCCTCAGGGGTTTAAGAGCTGAAGTAAACTGTAGAGAGGGAAAGAGAAGGAAGAAGGAGGGGGAGAAAGAGAGAGAAAGCAGTGTGTCAGGCCTGGCCCCGCTCCCAGCCTCCCCACCCCCCCAGCCCTCTCAGCTTTAGGTTCTCCATCTGGAAAGCAAGGGTCTGGACTGGTAGGTTCCAAGATCTCTACAACTCCATGGTATAGCCTTGGGGCCACAGATTCCTCATCCTCTAGGCTCTCTGGGCCCAAAAGTTCTCAAACAGTAGAGTATTTGACTTCCTAGCCAGGTCTCAAGCCCCTGGCCCTTGCCTGCTCCCCCAATCCCCAATTCCAGGGTTCCCAGACTAGGTTTAGGCCCAAAAAGGATCCTCAAAGGAGCAGTAGGGATCCACCAGCTTTGCTGTTTCCAAAAACCTTAACAGAAACTGCCTAGAACCAGGCAAAGTGCAAGCTAAACAGCAGCAAGGTTTGGGGCTCTAGATCAATCAGAGCTGCATTGGCAGCTCTATATGCTTTTTGCTGAGTAGTAAAAACTAGGTTAATGACCTTCAAAACCTAGAAGGGGAAACCTCTCCAGAGGAAGGGCCCTAGCCAGTCCTGCCCTACTCACCGATGATGATGATGAGGATGATGGCGCAAATCACTCCCAAGATGATCATCATCTGGGGGCGAGAGGGGGAGGGGGTCAGTGGCACAGACCGTGACACTCCCGGTCACCCCTCAGTTAGTTCTTACACCAGCCCTCCTGGGTGCTCCCACCCTTACCTTGAGGTTTTTCCACCAGTATTTGCGCTTGAGCTTGGCTGCACTGGTTTCAAACTGGGAGGCCCCTGCCTGGAGTGCATCTGCACGGTCGTCCAGCTCTGACAGCTTCTGGTCCCGCTCCAGGACCTTGTCCACGTTCACCCTCATGATGTCCACCACCTGGAGGAGGGGCCCACGAGGCAGGGGGTGTGCCAAGGCCACCGGAATGAGGGCACTCCTCAACCAAGCACCCACAGAGGGAACATGCACCCCAATGCTGCCAGGCTAACATGCCAAGGACACACAGAGAACATGCCTAGCACACCTGGGGACATGCAAGGAGCACACATCAGGGGCATGCTGACAGCCAGACATCTCGGATGTCAGAGCAGCACCCTCTATGTACTGAGCCTCAAGCAACCTGTCCATCACCAGACCACACCTGCCGGGACTGAACCGCCCCAGGCAATCAAGGCTGACGAACACCCCAGGGCCGCTTGGAATGCAAGCTTAACAGGGAAGGGGCAGGGTATGTCTTTGTCCCCAAACTCATAAACTCATCACCTCCAACCCACGGTGGGCCCCCCACCAGTTTGTCAACCTTCAGGGTCCTTCCTCCTTCCTCGGACAACCCCCGTCCCCCGCCCCGCACTCACCTCATCCACCTGGGCCTGGGTCTGCTGCAGTCTCCTGTTACTGGTGAGGTTTGGAGGGGGCGCAGGGGGGCCCCCCTCCCCAGCCGGGGCGGCAGGGGGGGCGGTGGCAGCGGTAGCCGACCTGAGGGGCAGGGACGGATTAAGACCCGAGGCCTGGAGCCACCGGCCCCGCGGCCAGGGCTCCGCCCATCCTCCTGTCCATCCATCCGTCCCTCCCTTTCTCCTTCGTCGCAGGAAGGCCACCCGATGGGAGCCCTGGACTCCGTCCGGCCCCGCCGCCGCTTAGCTGCGTGACCTTGAGTCAGGCCCCCTCCCCCCCCGGGCCTCAGTTTCCCCGCCCGTCAAATAAGGGCGACCTCAAAGACAAGGTCCGGGGTCGACCCGAAATGACAGGCGGCGGCGGAGCCGGGGCGGGCGGACGCGGGGCCCGCTCCCTCCCGCGGCCACCGCCCGCGCCGCCAGCCCGGGGACGCGGGGCTCTCCAGCTGCCCGCGCGCAGTCACGGGCGCCGGCCTGGCCTCGGGGCGCCGACCGAACATCCGCCGCTCCCCGGACCGGCTCCAGAGGGCGGCGGCCGGTGCAGGCAGAACCGGTGCGGGCGCAGACAGCCGACTCACATGGCGGGGTCGGCGGGCGGGCGACTCGGCAGCTGCGGCGGCGGCGGCGGCTCGCGCTGGCTCCGACTGGCGCTGGCTGCCCGGGACGGGAAGATGGCGGCCGCACGTCACCCACATCCGGGCACTGCGGGCGGGGGCGGGGCGCGGCGGGCGGTGCGTCGGGAGCAGGGCGGTGGGGGCGGGGTGCGGCCGGCCGCGCGGCGGACCAGGGGCCCCTGCTCCTGCCGCAGCTGCGTGAGTCCGGAACTCCGACGCTGCGGCTCCCCGCACCCTCCGCCGACCTGCCCCGTCGGGCCGCAGCCTCTCAGGCGCACCTCTGCCCCCCTGGCCCGGACGGCGCCCCTGAGGCCGAGGCCCCGTCCTCCCGCACCCGCGAAACCCGTAAAACAGTCCGCACCCCACATCCTCCGCAAGGGCCCCAAGGCCGGCGACCTGCTTCTGCGTCTGCAATGGGCTGCGGGGGGGGTGGAGGGGGCATGGGAAGGGGCAAGTGCAGGTCGCCGGGGCAATGCGGGTAGCTGAGATCCTGCTTTTGAGGTGGACGGAGCGGCGGGAGCTGGTGCCCTCGGCCCGCGCCGCGGGTGCAGGGCTCAGCCGAGGCCTGGGGCCCCCCAGCTGCTGAGGAGCGGGGTGTGAAAGGAGAAGAGGAGGGCTCTACCCCCCCCCCGCCCCCACCCCAAGCAAATCACCGCAAAGCGTGCAAGTTGCCTCTCGTCCCTCACAACTGGGGCTCAGACCGGGGTTGCTTGACTGAGATAGGGCAAGGTTAAGGCCTAGGGACGAGGACACGAGGCTGTCCTGTGGGGCTGCTTCCCATGGTGGCCACAGACCAGCCAAATCCCAGCTCTGCCGTAGAGCTGGGTCCCCTGCCCGGCAGCAGAAGGAGGGCTCTCAGCCTCTGATCCCAGGCTGCAACAATAAGGGGTTTTGGGGGGTTTCTGTTTGTTGTTTTTCTTTAGGGGGCAACGGTAGGCAAGGGCTGCCCTGCAGTACCCAGGTGCAAGGTACTACTGTACATGTGGATTAGCCTCCTAGGTGTGACCTTGGCAAGTTCTTGTCCTATCTCTGGGACCCCACCTATGTTATATTTGTAGGTGCTACCTATATGTTAAGTGGCTCGATCTAGAACATGGTAGGAGGTGATTATACTTGTCCCCTTCATCCCCTCTGGTCTCTCTTTAGATCCTCTAAGCAGCAGCTGTACACACAGGTTCCCAGCAGGCCTGGCCCTTCAGAAAGAAGATGGGACCAGATGAGCTGCCTATCTTGTGGGGTGGAGCAGGATGAATCTCAAAAGGGAAGGATGGCCTGTGTTAGAGGCATCATGTCCCAGGCCAGGGGTGCTCAGTGCATTCCCGGAAGGGGAGCAGAGGAAGACGGGTGGCCTTGGTGTCTGAGACAAAGAAGAGCCAGCTTCTTCCCTCCCCCACCCAGGCTTCCCAGGGCCTCTGGTGTGAGAGCCTGCCTTATGCAGCGCCCCACCTCCTCCTGGCAGAAGCCTGGAGGACTGGCTCTGTCACCAGAGGTGTCATTTCCCAGCTGTCTGAGGGAGGTGAGTGAACAAGGAGCTTGTGTCGGGTGTGGGGACTCAGCAGATCTAAGATAGAGTCTCAGCTCCCTCCCCCACCAAGGAGGAGCCTCTTCTCGGGTCCTTGTGCACTGGCTCAGCCTCTGTGAAAAGGGAGAAAAGAGCGGGCTTGCCTGGGGGCCCAGATGGCACTGTAGGGTGCTAGCTTTTGTTTTTTGGCCCTGAGGCTACTCTGTTTTCTAGCCAGAGAACAAAGATGCCAAATACCACGCTTTTAGGTTCAAAAGCTGCAGTGTCTGGGACTATGTTGGGGAAGGAGTTACAAACAGGCAGACGTCCCACCCCCACTGGCCCCTGCTACCCTCCCTGCACTAGCTGGAGAGAAGCTAGTGGAGAGCCAGCCAAGATGTTAGACCTTGTTTTCAGAGTGAGCTTCATTTCCCCCAATGGCCAAGTCCAGAGAACATGGGAGGGACAGAACCCAGAATACACCTGGGGAGTCAAGGCCATGGAGTGTGACTTGGAAAGCTGGCAAAGGGCTCTTGGGTCCTGAGGCAGCAGCAGGAGGGTAGAAATGAGGCCATGTCTGATCCATTGACATGGGGACCTGGGAAGATTTATATCAAGGGAGGACTCTCCCTGCCAACCCCCTTAAGTCACGGTGCTAAGAGACTCCTCAAATTTAGATCAATGGTGGAGTCAGGAGAAGGGGATGGCGTGGGATGACGGAGTTCACCTGGAAATGGATAAGGGAATGTTTTCTGCAAGCAGTAGAATGAAGACCCAAAATAGAAGGTGAAGTAAAGAAAAATAGAGCATTATCTTTGCAGACTGAGACAGTGGCTTCCGCATTTACCTGCTTTGGGGTTTGGAGGCCAAATCTCTGGGTCCCACTGCCAAGGCTCATGGAAAAGATGTGGGCGGGGTCCTAGTTCATTTCCAACAAGCACCTCTGGTGACTGACAGGCGGCCAGGAGAAGAACTTTAGTGAATGTCTTCTCTCCTGTCTTCCTCTTCTAAGGACACCGGACTTAGATATTAGGATGGGACTGGGGGTGGGTCATTCCCACGCTGACTCATGAACTTGTTCCATGAGTCAAAACCTCACCACATGGTAATTAATTTCAGAAACCTTGTGTGTCCCTCAGTGCTAGTAAGGACAAGGCCTTTTAATTAGGAGTAGAAGGAGAGTGCTCTTGGCAATGCTGCCAGGAACAGGGACCCAGGGGCTCTGCCCACCTCTGTCCCCATCAGCTATCAAGCCTGTGACCTCTGTGACCTCTTGCTGAGCACTCCCCCTCTCCCCACCAGTTCTGGAAGGCATGGGGGCTGCCTGTCCAGCCCTGAACTCCTGCAGGGAAAGGAAACTCCCAGGCGCTTTTTTTTTTTTTTTTTTAAGATTTTATTTATTTATTTGACAGAGAGAGAGATCACAAGCAGGCAGAGAGGCAGGCAGAGAGAGAGAGAGAGAGAGAGAAGCAGGCTCCCCGCTGAGCAAAGAGCCCGATGTGGGGCTCAATCCCAGGACACTGAGATCATGACCTGAGCCCCCCAGGCGCCCCCCAGGAGCCTATCTTGAGCTAGGGGCTTCACATGGATTTAGATGCGCTCCATTTAATTACACATTAATGTGACTTTATTCTCCTTGCAAAATAATAAATCAGGGGCACCTGGGTGGCTCAGTGGGTTAAGCCTCTGCCTTCAGCATTGGCCTTGGGCTTTCTGCTCAGTGGAGAGCCTGCTTCCTCCTCTCTCTGCCTGCCTCTCTGCCTACTTGTGATCTCTGTCAAATAAATAAAATCTTTAAAAAAAATAAAAAATAAAAACACAAACACGCACAGACTATATGCATTAAGCCCCTTCCTTTTTTTTTTAGCTTTCCAATTACAGGGTTTTTTTTTTCTTGTGCCCTCCCCCCCAACCCGTAACTATCTCTGTATTTTCCATTTCGTTTTTATTTTTACTGTTTTTGAGACACAGAGAATATGAGTGGGCGTGGGGAGAGAGAGTCAGAATCTTAGGGAGTGGTCCCAACCCGGGGCTCAATCTCAGGACCATGAGATCATGACCTGAGCTAAAACCAAGAGTTGGATGCTTAACTGGCTGAGCACCCAGGTGACCCCCTTCCAGTTTTGGGTGGGTTTTTTTTTGGGTTTGCGATGTGTGTTTTTTTGTGTGTTTTTTTGGTTGTTTGTTTTTTGCTTTTTTAACATATGGGAGGATTCTCTTTCTCATTTTGCGGGCCTCCCTCAAATGTCTGCTGGTCCTTGGCTTTAATAAGGAGCCACCAAGAGGCTGATTGGAAGGGGTGTGTAGTGTGTGTGTGTGTGTGTGTGTGTGTGTGTTGGTGGTGGAGGATTTATTGACCCTTGGCTTTCCCTGCAGGACGGTGGATGCCTTTTAACTGGGATTCTTCGGAAATGTTGATAGGTGGCAGGCTTTCTCTGGGGCTGTTCAGTTTTCTGAGAGAAGCCTATCCTCCATTCTCCCTCCCCACCCTCTCCGTGTGTGGAGGGGCGAGAATCTGGAGCCAGATGGGGGCTCCTGCTTGTAGCCTCAAGCCTCCGGTCTACTGCTCCTGCTATCCCCAAGTCCAAAGCCTCCCTGAAAATCAGGATGTGGGGGATGGTATGTGCGACTCAGAGGGGAGAAGGGAGGGAGCTCGAAAGGTTTCAACAATTTGAATCTGGGATCTCAGCCACCACTGTCCCCCCACCAAGGTTCAGCCAGGCCTTGACAGGAATCCGGTGACCTTCAGAATCTCCGGATGTCACGTCTGGACTCCCCCTGTCCTTGCTTGCCCTGCAATCTGCCTTCAGCCGCTGCTGAAGTCTCCTGTCCTCTGCTATCTCTCTGGTCTCTTGGTCCTTGTCGATGTACCTATCAGGCTTTGACTCCTCTCTTGTTACTTCCGTTCTGGAAGGGAGGGAAGGCAAATGTTCGGGATGGTCTTCCTTATTTAGCCAGAAAGCGCACCACTGTTTACTGCTTCAGCACTGGCTTTTAGGTTGTTTCCAATTCTTTTGCTCTTAGGAAGCTCTTAACAGTGCTCTTAGGAAGGCTGCTGTAAATAGTCCCCAGGATCAACCAACTCAGAACAGTCCTGTGGGGGCGGTCCTGTCTTGATCTTACATTTGGGGAAACTGAGCTCAGAGAAATGCCTTGATGGAATCTTTGTAAGTTTCTTTCACATATAGAATACCCCTTTAAAGAGTTTTGTTTGTGTGTTTGTGTGCTGTTGTTGTTGTTTGTATAAGGGCACCTGGGTGGCTCAGTCAGCTAAGTGTCTGCCTTCAGCTCAGGTGCTGATCCCAGGGTCCTGGGATCGAGTCCTGTTTCGGTATGCCTCCTCCCCCTGCTTGTGCTTTCTCTGACAACGAAAGAAAAGAGCCATTTGTATAGAACATATATATATATACATAAGGTGGTATCTTTTTAACCCGTGCCAAGCACAGTGCCAGAAACAAGGTCAGTGAATGAGTAATGAACGACAAGGAACTACGGTTTCAGCGCAGGGTGTTGTAAAAGCCAACCCAGCACAGCAGGCAAACGGATTGCAAATGGGTAGTGCCTAGGCACCTGTTTGGGGTGAATGGGTTCAGGCAGGGCCTGTGTGCCCACGGTTCCCATGAGGACAGCCCCGTTTGGGCTGGGCAGCTCCTGTCCGAGCAGAGCCATGTGGATGTGCATGGTGGGAAAGCCAGGTGCCAGAGCACGGTGTGGGTAAGACAAGACGTAAGCAGATCACAGTCTTCTGGACCTGGGACATTTCCTGGTCCCAAATCCTGACTCTGCAACCCTCTACTCATTAGAGACTCACTGGGGTTTACAGGTTCCTCCTGTGTTTGCTGGGAGGTGTAGGGGGCTCCAGACTGAAGGGGTCACATGCTAATCTCCCCTCCATCTCATACACCATGTCCAGAGCCTGGCAGGTAGATGATGCTGAATGAAGGCCTGTTGGCTTTTTTTTTTTTTTTTTTTTTTAAGTAATTTCAACACCTAACATGGGGCTCGAACTCCCAGCCCCCAGATCAAGCTTTGGATGCTCTATGGACTGAGCTTGCCAGGCGCCCCTCAGTGACGACTGAATGAGTCAATGGAGTTGGCCTGATGGCCAGACTTGGGTTCTCGCCCCAGCTCTCCATTTGCATCAAGTTAGTGGCCTTTCTTTGGGCCTCATGTTCCTCATTGGTGAAACGAGCCCTCTTTCATTCTCCTGTGCTGACACCAGGAGCCTCAGTAATACCCAAGAAAGATCATCAAAACGCAGTGTGTTTGTCAGTTAGACCTCAGTAAAGCTGATGGGGGGCGGAGGCACAACCACCCAAGACATTGCAGTTTTTCATGGAAGTTACAGTCAAGACACTTGCCAACACAGCTCAAACTGATTTCAACCAAGAAGGAGAATGTGAGGGCTCTCTCACAGCTGCAGGCTGACTGGAAATAGCAGGAAACAGGCATTCCCCTGATGTCATCGGAAATCTATTTCTCCTTGCTAAGCTTTGCTGGACTCTCACTTAGCTTGATTTCCAAACAGGGAACATGAGCAGCTGTAGGCTCCCATTCTTTTTTTTTTTTTTTTTTTTAAAGATTTTATTTATTTATTTGACAGACAAAGATCACAAGCAGACAGAGAGGCAGGCAGAGAGAGAGAGGAGGAAGCAGGTTCCCCGCTGAGCAGAGAGCCTGATGCGGGGCTCGATCCCAGGACCCTGGGATCATGACCTGAGCCGAAGGCAGAGGCCTTAAACCACTGAGCCACCCAGGCGCCCCTGTAGGCTCCCATTCTTTATTAAAATGTTATAGTTTTGTCTTTTTAAATAGTGTGTGTGCCTCAAGAGTCTGCAAAGTACACAAGAGCCCCTGGAGAAAATCTCCCTCAACACCAGTCTTCCCAGTTACCTCGGGCCTCCTTCCAGACATGGGCACTGTGCATGGTTTCCTCTTTTTACACGGATGGAGGCAAACTATAGGAACCATGCCACAGGGTCTTTTTGTCACTTAACCCATGGAGATTGTTTTTTTATTTTTTTAAGTTTTTTATTTAAGTAAACTCTGCACCCCATGTGGGTCTCCAAGTCATGACCCTGAGATCGAGAGTCCCAGGATCCTCCCACTGAGCCGGGGAGGGAAAGGACCCCTCTTCGAGAGTCTTTCTTTCCTGGCCACCGAGTATTACACTGTAATATAATTTCACTAATCTCCTGGTGACAGACATAATTTGCAAACTCAAGCAAAGCTGTGAAGAATAATCATGTTCACATCACACCTACGTGCAAAAAGGCAGAGCTAGCTCCTAGTTGTGAAAGTCTTAGGTCAGGAGTGCCTGGGTAGCTCAGTGGGTAAAGCCTCTGCCTTCAGCTCAGGTCATGATCCCAGGGTCCTGGGTTCAAGCCCACATGGCCCTGGGATTAGCCCACATTGGGCTCTGCTCAGTGAGGAGCCTGTTTCCCCTTCTCTCCCTCTGTCTACTTGTGATCTCTGTGTGTCAAATAAATAAATAAAGTCTTTAAAAAAAAAATCCTAGGTCAAAAGGGTATGAGGATTTGTGGTTTCAACTAGTTTTTGATTTTTGTGGCTATTGCCAAATTGGGCTCTGTGTGTCACCCATTTTTACTCCCACCAACAAAGAGGTGAGTCCTGTTTTCCCTAAACCCACGCCCTCTTCAACTCTTTAATGACATTATTTGGGCATTACAAGTTAAGTTAAACATGATTTGCATTTCTCCTATGGTGAATAAGCCTAGGCATCTTTTCATGTATTTGAGAGATCTTTGTATTTCCTCTCCTGTAAAAGATCCGTATGATTTTTCTGTCCTTTATTATTGGACTACTGGTATATTTCTTACGGATTTGTAGACTTCTGTGTTTTAGGGTTAGCCCTTTCTCTGCAGTATGAATTCTATTTTCCCTAGATTGTCATTTATGTTAGCTTTCGCTTATGATTTTTTTTTACCATGCATGCTTTTTACCTTTTTAATACATATTTAAATGCATCAGGCTTTTCTTTTCGGACTTCTGTGTTTTGTTTTCACACCCAGCAATGTCCTCTTCACTCCAAACTATTTACTGCTGTGGTATTCTTGCCACAGATGCACACCCTCGATCTAACGATGAGAAAACACTGCACAAATTCAGATGGAAAGGGGCCCCTGGGTGGCTCAGTGGGTTGGGCCTCTACCTTCCGCTCAGGTCATGGTCTCACGGTCCTCGGATTGAGCCCCTCATCGGGCTCTCTGCTCAACGGGGAGCCTGCTTCCCCCTCTCCCTGCCTGCCCCTCTGCCTACTTGTGATCTCTGTCTGTCGAATAAATAAATTAAATCTTTAAAAAAAAATTGGAATGGAGAGACATTCTGCAAAACCACTCACCAGGACTCTCCAAATGCGACAAGATGGTGAAACGCAGAAAAAGGAGGAACGGAGAGACGGTCTCAGGTTGGAAAAGCCTAAGAGTGACAAGTGAATGTGATGTGTAATCCTGATTTAGAGGCTGAGGCAGAAAAGAAGAATTAGGAGGAAAGCTATTCCAATCAGAGCTGTGGATGAGTTCATAGCATGGCATGAACACTAATTTCCTGGTTTCCCTAATCATGACATGGCCACGTGAGATGCTCACGTTTGGAGGATCTGGGTGAAGGTTATACAGGAGATTTGAACAATTTTGTGACTTTTACTGTAGGTCTGAAATTAGTAAAGATAAAAGGTTAAAAATGCCAAGTTTTCTTTCAGTTCTTTTATGCTTGTATTTTTTACACTGTCACCTTTGATCTATTGGTAATAGTGGTGTAAGGTATCGATCCTTATTTTTCCCCAGACGGCTACTCAATTTTCTAATAACCTTTATTGACTAATTCCTCTTTTCCCCACTGTTTTTTTTTTTTTTTTTAAGATTTTATTTATTTATTTGACAGAGATCACAAGTAGGCAGAGAGGCAGGCAGAGAGAGGAGGAACCAGGCTCTCTGCTCTGCAGAGAGCCAGACACGGGGCTCAATCCCAGGACTCTGGGATCATGACCTGAGCCAAAGACAGAGGCTCAACCCACTGAGCCACCCAGGCACCCGGTTTTGTTTTTTTTTTTTTTAAGTCTTTTAATTTTTGTGGGTTTTTTTTTTTTCAAAGATTTTATTTATTTGTCAGAGAGAGAGAGAGAATAAGCAGGGGGAGTGGCAGAAGGAGTGGGAGAAGCAGGGCTCCCCAGGGAGCCCGACATGGGGCTGGATCCCAGTATCCCAGGATCATGACCTGAGCCAAAGCCAGATGCTTAACAGAGCTATCCAGGTGTCCCAAATCATCTATTTAATTTTTAAACTGTCAGAAATACATAAAATTCACCATCTTTGCCATTTTTAGGTGTACAATTCAGTAGTAAGTACATTTATGCTGTTTTACAACCAATCCCTAGAATTATTTTCATCCTGCAAAGCTAAAAGGCTTTACCCTGTCAACAACTCCTCATCCCTACCCCCTCAGCCCCTGGCAGCCACCATTTACATTCTCTAAGACTCTGCTTACCTTTGGTACCTCATATGAATAGACTCAAGCAGAATTTGTCTTCCATGACTGGCATATGCTGGTTGATGAGCTAACTTCACAAAAATAGTAAGTAAAATCTTAAAAAAAAAAAACAACAACAACAAAAAACAAAAACCACTATCAGTTCTCCAAAAATAGCAAGCATTTATGTATGTACATAAGTTTATTATAAATCTTACTGATTCAAAGGATGTATAAGACAGAACTTACAAATAATAAAACATACAATTTCTTAAACTGTAAATTCCACTCTTGTGTTCATGACTACGTAGACCGAGTTGTGTCCCAACTCCAAGGTATCTCCAGTATGAATGTTGATTGGTATTTTAATTCACGTTTTTGAGTAAGACGAAAATGAAACACTGGGGATGTGTGAAGACTTCACTCATTCTTCAATGACTTAACGAACTTCTTTGCTGAATCTGACAATAGTTTGCAACTTCT
The DNA here is from genome assembly GCF_030435805.1 of Mustela lutreola. Classification (NCBI taxonomy): domain Eukaryota; kingdom Metazoa; phylum Chordata; class Mammalia; order Carnivora; family Mustelidae; genus Mustela; species Mustela lutreola. The sequence goes on along the minus strand of NC_081304.1, from coordinate 58,406,852 downwards.
GGGGGGAATCCCATTTTGTGTGCCATTCACAATTTAACAGGCATGACATTTTTCAATTTAACCTGCATTATTAACATTTCCTCCATCACCTTCTTAAATCCAGACAACCAACTAAGCCTGATATGTAGCATTCGCCAATTTCTGGGGTGTAAATACTCCTACTGGGGCCAAATTCAAAATGTCAACTTGATGTCTCTATGAGTTGGGAAGAGAAACACAGATTACTGGCCCATCCTTATACAGCACCGCCACTATACAGACACAATACACGTAAATGAGCTCCAGAGCACATGACAGTAAAACGTGGAAAATAATCAGGAACCTGAAACTAATGGAACACTGTGTGTCAACTATACTCAGTAAAAATAAGTAAAATTCCTACAAACTAAAAAAAGAAACAAAAAAAAAAATCAGTTAGTAATGAGTTCTGCATATATTACCTCTGGGATTCTTTTTTTGTTTGTTTGTTTACACATCTGTTTTTAAATATAATTCATCTGTGGAGTTTACATGATTTCTGATAATAGCTGTGGCGCAACTAGCCCACAGTGTTTCTGAACAAAAAGTCCGCTTTCAGCAATCAGCGAACCCCATCCGTGGGTGCGGGCAACAGCCAGAATGCTGTGGAATGTGACCTTCCCGACTAGCCTGTAAGCAAGACCCGCAATGTCCACCTTCCTTGCCTCCAGCACAGTCTACCCCCCAATTCTGCTCCAGCCACACCGCCAGACCCCAGGAGCCACAGGATCTGTGGTGGCTGAGGCTGAGCAGGGATCATGTTGAGCACGACTCCCGCAATGCCTACCACAGTGCCTACCACAGTGCCTTTGCATGCAGTTGGGTGCTCAGTAAGTAGCCAATAAACGCTCTAGATAAAAGGCTCCCAGAAGGGACAGGTGCGGAGGGAAAAGTTGATTCCATGTGTGTGAGGCATCACCTTGGACACCTTTGCTTATTTAGAATGGCCTGGGCTCCATCATTTAGGACAGAGAAACTTTCCGCACATAACACTGACCTGCGCGAGGAAACCGGACCTCGCGAACACTCGTCGTGGGACAGGACAACCCTTCACACTTTGCTAGCTGCTAGCGCTTCTGCACTAGGCCCAACTGTGTTTCCAAAGGCTCCCTCTTACCACGTTCCGGCCGCGTGCAAGCCACCAGAGCTGCGGGCTCCCACCACACCCACGGCGCCACCCCCGGGGAAGCCGTGGCCATCTTCCGGAGCCGGTGGTCCTCTCTGCCAGGGAGAGAGAAAAAGGGCGAACCACCAAGTAATAGCGACAAGAACAGTGACTTACTACAAATCTCGAGACACCCACGACACTGCCCACAGCCAAAGGAAATGCCGCAGTCCCGATACGAAGAGAAACCCTTATCATTGACTGACAAAAGCTTCTGATTCTCAGTAACCAATGAACACGTAGCAAATCCGTTCCTAACGACCAAAAGAAAACCAAAAAACTATCCGTTTCTAACGAATAAAAGTTGCGATCGCCAGGCAGAATCAGACAGGAGCAACCGGGGTGTTGCAAGTCCCGGCCACGCAGAGACGCTAATCACGCATCATGCGAACTCCAATCATCATGTTCCAATCTGCCCTCCCAAAGGAGGAACAGGTAAGGATTATCCTACCTGACGATAAAAGAGCTTTTCTGCGCATTCCTTACTCAGGGCAAAGGAGGCCGCTTTCGCTTAGGGTGAGTAAATAACGCGCGGACCCCAGCAACCTGAAATTATCTAGGCTCTCCCATTTCTACTGCTACATGTATTTGCAGTTACTAAAGACATTCCCCCCACCCCCGACATTTGGCTGCAAAAAACCTGATAATAATAATAATAATAATAACGAATCCCTCCCAGAATGCTCCACTCAGGAGCTTGGCACCCTAACAGCACTTGTTATTTACATATCCCCGCCTACTTCCTTCCGCTATTCGCTACCGTAATAACCAAAATAAAAGCGAAACTAGGAGCTGACAGTGCAAAGCTGCAAAATAGTCCTGCGTTTCCTTAGTAATTTGGCCACCCCAATCCTCCCCTAAACGTTTTTTAAAGTCTTGATCTTACTCTAAAATATATTTTATTACAAAGCACTGAATAAAACGCTGATCATCCCAGACTCGAGTGATAATTACCCTAACAGGAAAATCCTCCACCAAATGCAGTGTTACTGTGGAGGGCTGAAGATGTCCTTTCTTCTTCCAGGAATGGTGAGTTGTCCCTTGCTCCTCCAACCTTCAATCCTATGCTCCTGGCATGAACGTATCAGAAAGGTTTCTTTTTCAGCCCAAAGACGCTGATGAACAATGCTATTTCGGTGATAGCGGGGAGGGCACTGCGGACAGAAGAGGTGGATTCAAGGATCCTTCCAAAAAAAAAAAAAAAAAAAACCCCAAATTCCCAAACCAGAGACTCCACCCCTAAAGTGTAGGAGATGGGGGACTTCAAGAGACTACAGCAGATTAAATGGATCCGCTATATCCTCCCAGACCATGGAGTAAAAAGGCCTGCGTGGGGGAGGCCTTCAGAATGAGTAAACCTTCCTCCCCTATCCCAAACATTGGCGGCCACCATACCTGCAGAAGACAAAAATGTACCAGTATGTGGTGCACTCCCAACGCTCGAATATGAAAAAGGACAGGGCCACGGACGCACTACAGTGAGCCCCAATGGCTTGGGAATGCACTAGAGTCAAGGAACGCCTTTGGTTCAATAGGTGGTGATGAGCCACAAAAGGCATTGCTGGGGGACGCCTGGGTGGCTCAGTTGGTTAAGCAGCTGCCTTCGGCTCAGGTCATGATCCCAGCGTCCTGAGATCGAGTCCCACATCGGGCTCCTTGCTCGGCAGGGAGCCTGCTTCTCCCTCTGCTTCTGCCTGCCATTCTGTCTGCCTGTGCTCACTCTCCCGCCCCCCCCCCCCACAAATAAATAAAATCTTAAAAAAAAAAAAAAGGCATTGCTGGGACTGGCGTCTGAACTGTTTCACCCCCTGCTCCCGCACCACCCTGCTCCCGCACCACACTGCAAAGGCTAGAGCCTGCAGCCCTGACTTCTGAATTCTAGAACAGCCATGTGAGTACAGACCAGGGCTGGGCCTGCACAGCTGGGATCCCAGGCTACCCCAACCCAGTGTCTAGGGGCCTACCTGGATCCTTCAGGTCCAGGGCGCCCATCTACCCCAGGCACACGAGAATACTCACAGTGACTTTACACACTGCTGGAAATCACCAGGCAGCAGCCTGGTCTTCCCAGCTACAATTCAAGTGTCAAGAGCCTTCCCCGGTCCATCTTGTTCATATCTCTCTCTCTCTCTCTCTCTCTTATTCATTTATTTAGCTGTCTCTTCTGAGTTTCCACAGTGCCTCTTCCTATCTTTACACACTCCTATAGCCCAGAGCTGCTCACACTGGGTTACAGAATGTCTGAGCTTCTACCTCTTCTTCAAGGTGGAAAACTGTCTTTTACTCCCATTTGGGATCTCAGTGCTTGGTGCATGGCGGGAGCTTAACAAACCACTGAAGATTGTATTAAATCTTCCACATTGCCTAAGAAGATCTGTGAACTGGAGAGGCTGTTTGCCTCGACCAGAGCACGAGTTAGGTGGCTGGAGGGAGTGGAGATGGAAATGCGCCGTGCATAAAAGGATACAGATGAGGCTCTGGGTGCTGTTGAACATGGAAACTCCCGAGAAGAAACCCGCCAGCTCCACTGCAAAGAGGCCAAGGGTGACTGAGAGCGCTACCACCAGCCTGCAGAGAGGAAGGGGACAGGCTCAGGTCTCCTGGACTTCTTCGATGACCCCTCCACTCTCACTACCTCTGAATTCTGACCACCGCCCCCCCCACTCCCCGAGCGCTCACTGAATGTCCTGCTTCTCGTACTCCTCCGGGGTGAACGTGAGAGGCAGGCAGGCCTGGATGTTGCTGTCCTAGGGAGCAGAGCAGAGCGGAAGAAAGTGAAAGAGGGGCGGGCTGCGGGGCAGCTCCGGGGTCAGAGGGGGACGGGAGCACCCGCCCACGTAAGGTCCTGGGGAAGTGGCGCCGAGCGGCTAGGAGCACGCCAAGGTGGGAATGGAGTTGGGGGGCGGGAGGTGGTAGCCGTGGGTCTTACCCGGGACCAGAACAAAGTGATGACGACCACCAGATGCGCCAGGAGCGTCAGGAAGCGAGAGGGCACAAGCCCCGAGATCCGGCCCATGGCCCCGCGGGGGCAGGGGTACCGAATGCAGCGGAGGCCGCGCTCCGCTGGGCTGAAAGCTCAGGAAGGGCCACTCCTCAAGTCTCGCGGGCCCGCACGCAAAAATTCGACTGCCGCCTCCTTCGCGCTCGCGCTGGCACCTCCCAGTTGCCTTGGCAACCGCGTCCGCGGACGCGGCGGCCAGCTCTCGGGAAATCTCGCGAGAGCAGTCACTTCTCCAGCGGCGACAGCCTTCCGCCACCAAGTCGCGGGTGGCAGCGAGGGGCGTGGTGCGGCCCTCGGTCCGCGCCGCTTGGCCTGGGAGGGCCCGCGGCTCGAGGTGCTCTCCAGACACTGCTGTCCCCGTCGCGCCCGTCTTAGGGCGCCGCCGGGCCTAAGGCAGGGACACTCTCTCCCTCCTCCGCCTCCCCGTGCTCCCCATCGCCCTGGGCCGCCGCAGGCGCGGGAACGGAACGCGGAGACGTGGATGCCCCTGCCTTGTCCGCCGTTACTAACTAGATGGTCACGATGTCCCTGATGATCCGAGAACCTGGGACCGGAACCTTCCTTGATCCTCTGACCTCCCTCTCCCCTCGAACCCCCAGACGACTTGGCTCAGTCTGGCGAGGGCATAGCGGAGAGCAAAAGATGGCTCTGCACGTGGAAACGAGGCGCGTCCGGGGAGGGAGCGGTGACCCGGCCAAGGGCATGAGCCCTGCCCCGCTGGGAGGCAAGGAGCCGGCTGCGGCGCCGACTGTGCTCGAATTTCCTTATCTCTCCGAGGTGTGGGCACCTGACTTGGCCCGGCCCAGCAGCAGTCCGGGGACCTCTTACTGTCAGCGCCCTCTCTAACCTTGGGACCTCTGCTGAGATCCTGGCAGAACGGAAAGTTCTCGCCCTTGCTCTCTGCTCCCTGGTCAGGTCCCTGCGTGCCCGGGACCTCCGCAGCCCACGTACCGGAAGGTCTCTCTTCCACTCCACCCTGGCGCTTTTAGGCCGGTCTAAGCTAAACACGCACGCCCAGGGGCCATTTCTGATTCCTAATTCCATTCAACAAATAATCATTGACCCGCTAGCAAGTGCAGGACTCTTGTCCCTGACAAGACAGAAGGCTCTACCTTCCCGGAGTTTATATTCTTCGTCAAGGAGATCGAGATGGGCCACAAACATACAAACGAATAAAAAATCCGCAGGGTAAGAGGTGCTAGAAATATATTTTTTAAAAAGGAGATGCAAGGAAAGGCCCTTTGAAAAATGAGTGATTCATTCTTCAACTTTGTTGTAGAAAATGTCAAAATTGAGAGGAAACACATTTCTGTCTTTGAGGACCCCAATATAATAGATACATTTCCTTTTTCTAAACCAGTGGATAAAAAAATTCAGAACTCAAAGAGATAGTGAGGAGGTGTTCGCTCAAGATCATGAAAGACAAAGACTGAAGAACTCTTCCAGATTTAGGGAGACTAAAGAGATGTGACACCTTTGACTTGAGAAATATGATGGATTTTGGACCAGGTTTAAAAAAAAAAAAAAAAGCCTCAGGGGTGTCTGGGTTGCTCAGTGGGTTAAAGCCTCTGCCTTTGGCTCAGGTCATGGTCCCAGGGTCCTGGGATCGAGCCCCGGCATCCAGCCCCGCATTGAGCCCCACATGAAGCTCTCTGCTGGGCAGGGAGCCTGCTTCCTCCTCTCTCTCTGCCTGCCTCTCTGCCTACTTGTGATCTTTGTTTGTCAAATAAATAAATAAAACCTTAAAAAAAAAAAAAAGCCTCAAACACTATCTTTTGTTGCAAAGGACATCAGTGGAACAATTGGGAAACTGGAATGAGGTCTCTAGTTTAGGTACCAGTAATATCCGTGTTAATTACCTCATTTTTAATAATTCTACTGCCGTTATGGAAAAGACTGTCCTTGCTAGAAAATGCACACTATTTTAGGGGTAAAGGAGCATTATGTCTGCAATATACTCTCAAATAGTTTAGAAAAATATGTATGTGTCTGTAGAGCCAGAAAGAGAGGCAATGATGGAGTGAACACAGTCTCCGAAAGTACATGGGAATTCTCTGTATTATATATATATGTTTTTAAAAAGATTTATTTATTTACAGGGGGCAGACAGGGAGAGAGAGAATCTCAGGCAGACTTCCTGGTGAGCACAGAGCCAGACAAGGGACTGGATCTCACAACCCAGACATCATGACCAGAGCTAAAACTAAGAGTCAGACGCTTATCCAACTGAGCCACACCGGCACCCCTTATATTTATTATTATTATTTTTTAATATTTTATTTATTTATTTGACAGAGGGAGAGAGAGATCACAAGCAGGCAAAGAAGCAGGCAGAGAGAGGGGGAAGCAGGTTCCCTGCCAAGCAGAGAGCCCGACGCAGGGTTCGATTCCAGGACCCTGGGATCATGACCTGAGCTGAAGGCAGGGGCTCAACCCACTGAGCCACCCAGGTGCCCCTATATTTATTATTTTAAGTAAGCTCTACACCCAAGCTGGGGCTTGAACTCATGACTCCATATCAATAGTCACCTGCTCTATGTATCTGAGCCGGCCATGTGTCCCTCTCCGTATTATTTTTGCAACTCTTCCATAAATCAGATTATTTAAAATAAAAAGTTTTAAGCGATAGCCCTTCCTAAAGTTTCCTTTTCGGTCTTCTATAATATTATCATTGAGACATTTAAATTGCTTTATAAAAAGAAGGAATGACTTTCTGGGGTTGATGGTCCCTATATGTTAAACAACTATACATTGAATCTATGCAGTGATGTTTTCCTATAAAACCATCTCTTTAAAGGGCAGTGCAGTCTTAAATTTCATAATGGATAATGGAGACAATGTGGTCACCAAAACCCACAAAATAAAAAACACAATCATTTAGACTTTTCAGAGGAATTATCTGTATAAAGAGTGAGATTCAGCCAAGTCTCTGAATAATAATAATAATTATTATTATTATTATTTTACTCTAGAAAAATTGGATGGAAATCACATGTTACCCGCATGGGCTTTCTGAGCTCTCAGGTGTGTAGGGGAGGTTTTCTCTTTAACTGTTGAACTGTTTTAAAGTTCTGAAAATAGGGGCACCTGGGTGGCTCAGTGGATTAAGCCACTGCTTTTGGCTAGGGTCATGATCTTGGTGTCCTGGGATTGAGCCCCTCATTGAATTGTATTCTCTGCTCAGTGGGGAGCCTGCATCTCTCTCTCTCTCTCTCTCTCTGCCTCCTTGTGATCTCTCTCTGCCAAGTGGATAAATAAAATCTTAAAAAAATTTTTTTTAAAGTTCTGAAAATATTTTGAAACCTTCCCCCATCTCAGGAGGGACAGGCAAACTCTGTCTTCATCTCAGGAGGGACAAGCAAAGTACAGTGGACCCAACTGCTTCTCTCTTTGGAGGTGACCCTCATCCATATGAGACCCTCAAGACAAGTGACAATGTTGATGTCCTAAGTACAATGAGAGGCAGACTCCATGTGAGCATAGCATAGCAAGCACGAAAATATTGAGTGCACAGATAAGACCCAAGGGCTGAAGGGGTCCTCCCTTCGCCTCTAACTCACATGACTTTTTCTCCTGGGAATGAGAAGGCCAGGCCACTGTCATTACCAACCTCCCCCAGTAACAGTTGTCAAGTCTGACATTTCACAGACGAAGGAAACACTTTCAACCACTGCAAGTGAGCAAAACCCAGGACCTCTTTTTGTAAGATCTTCCAAAGTTGTGGAACAAAGAGAATGTAGAGGAGTCAGCCAGCCATGGGGAAAAGATTGGGGAAAGAACTTTCCAGACGTAGGTACAGCGAGGGCGAAGGTCCTTTAGGTGGGAACGAGGCCAGAACAGGCCAGTCTGTTCGTTGAACAGAAAGAAGCTGGTATGTCTGGAGGCTAGTAATGGGAGGGGAAGAAGAGATTAAGGTGGGGTGGGGTAGGATGGGGTTGGGTGGGATGGGCAGACACAGGTGCGAGGCTTGCAGCCTGGGGGAGAGACCTGGTCAGGTCTGTGTTCTAGAAGACGACTTTGTGGAGAATGGATTTTGAGATGTTAGGGAGCAGGCATGTGAAGAGGCTGCTGTAGTGATCCCAGGACGGACAGAATGAGATTAGGCCAGAGTGAAATAAAGAAAGTGGAACAAAGTGTCATGAATCAAGAGATCATTAAAAGATAAGAAGGTCTAAACATGAGTGGGTGATGAAAAAGGAAAGGGTCAAGGATGACAGAATTTGGGGCTCCCCCATTTGCAAGTGTGGGGCATTCTGCTTATAATAGGCTTCCCGCCTAGGGAACCTACTAGATACTAAGAACTGGGTAGTCACATTTCACATTATGAATTAATAACAGTGAGCAGGAGTTTAGGTCTGTCCTGCCACTCTCCATGATGACCTTGGTTCGCAGAAGCCTGCCACACAGAGGTCACACAAATTTGAGTGTTAGAGCCACCCTGTGGCCACAGGAGGTACTGCTGGTGAGCTGGTGCGTCCTTCCCTTCGCAGGGGGTCCAATGACTCCACCCTGGGCTGGACCCTTGCTGTCCAGCCCTGATGGACATCTGCTCTGGTCAGAAAAAAGCTCAGGGGAAAAAATTCGAACATATGTAAAAATAAAGCAAACAGAAGGGTGAATCCCTTTGAAGCCTGCCATTCTGCTCCATCAGTTACCAACAGGACACCAACCTTGTTCAGCCCAAGTTCCTCCCAGCGGCACTAATTATTGCCAAGCAAACCCCAGACATCACCAAATAGCTCAGATTGCCCAATATCCATCATACAGACGCATGACGAAGTCCACACCTTGCACTTGATTGATGTGCCTCTTAAATCTTTTTTTTTTTTTTTTTTTTTTTTTTTTAATCTTCGGTTCTTCCTCTTTGTTCTCCTTCCTTGCAGTTTCCTTGATGAAGACACTGGGCCGTTGGGACAGGGACATCTGGTCCTGTCATTTCATATGTTCCTCTGTGTCCTGTGTTTCCTGTAGACTGGTTGCTAGATCTAGTGTTTACTGAGTCTCACATTCATTTTTCCAGTAAACAGACATCACGGGAGTTGGCTTGTATTTCTGATCCTGTCCCATCAGGAGGCCCATCCTGGCCGCTTGTCTCTTTTTTTCCGGTGTTTGATCTGAGCAGTGGAGTCAGGCATAGTCAGACCGACGGAAGCATTACAAAGTTCCCATTAGGTTTTCACACACGGGTTTCATTGATCGCTGCTGCCTAGCCTCATTCTTGCAGGAAGCGTTGCAAAACAGGGGTGTCTTAATTGCATCGTTCCTTTCTGCACTTGTCACCTGTTATTCTTCCATAAATAAATAAGAATGTGCCTTTGTCAACTTTTTGTTTACCTTGAAATACAGGTTACCCAGGAAAAGCTGGTTTTTTTTTTTTTTTTTTTTAAAGATTTTATTTATTTATTTGACAGAGAGAAATCACAAGTAGATGGAGAGGCAGGCAGAGAGAGAGGAAGGGAAGCAGGCTCCCTGCTGAGCAGAGAGCCCGATGCGGGACTCGATCCCAGGACCCTGAGATCATGACCTGAGCCGAAGGCAGCGGCTTAACCCACTGAGCCACCCAGGCGCCCGAAAAGCTGGTTTTTATTTTTGTTTTGAGAGAGGCCAGACATCCAAATTCTTACTCCAGTTACAAATGTTAGCATCCAACTAAACGGTGAAAAAAAAAAAAAAAAAAAGGGAGAAAAATACCCCTGATGACAAGAGCATATACAGCATACAACTGCCCCAGGCCACCAGCTTTCAGCCTGTGGACCAGCACCGCCCAGCAGAACTTTCCGTGATGGAAATACTTCATACTGTTTCTCTCGCATGTGGTAGCCAGCTAGCTCCCCGGGGCTGCAGAACGCTTGAAACAGGGCGAGCAGGACTAAGGAACTGGATGGTTAAATTTCAGCTTCATTTGACAAGCCCCCTATTGAATAGCTCCCTCTAGTGACTAACCATATTGGGCAAGGCCCCTCTGGACAGAATTATCTACTGGTTTCTAAAACTTGGAAACTGGTGGGATAAATGGAGATTTAAACATCTGAGTATACTCTGGGTGGCGACCCTGGACTGATAATTCCTCACACCTGCTATAGAACCTATCTGAGCCTAGAGGTCAAGTCCACATTCCCTGGTACCATGTCCACTGACCCAACTTCCCTTTCTTTCTTTCTTTTTTTTCCCCCCTTTTTAAAGATTTTATTTATTTGACAAAGACCACAAGAGAGGCAGGGAGTGGGGAGCAGGCTCCCTGCTGAGCAGAGAGCCCGATGCGGGGCTTGATCCTAGGACCCTGAGATCATGACCCCAGGGGAAGGCAGAGACTTAACCCACTGAGCCACCCAGGCGCCCCTCAACTTCTCTTTCTAGCAAAAATTTGCACCCTATCCCATGCTCTCAGCTTCTCAGACATGTCTCCTTCCTCTATAAAGCAGGCTTTGCCCACGCTAGTGCTTTTGATAATACTATCCCTCCTTCATTTCACAAATGCTTCTGGAATATGCAGTATACCCCAGGAATTGTATGGGGTGCTAGGAATACGTATTTCCTTCTCCCGAGTAACTTAGAGTGTGGTGAGGGAAACAATTAAAAGTAGTGTTTTAAGTGTTATCCTGGAGGAGACACACAGCAAGCCTCCTCCCCAGGGAAGGGGGGAGAAGTAGGGAAGGGAAAGCTTTTGAATTGAGTCTTGAAGGGTGTGTTAGGGGTCATCCAGATAAAGAAGGATAGTGGCACAGAGACAATAGGGACTAAAGTGAGTTTAAGGAACTTGAAATGAGTCACCGTGGCTGTCACCTGGGAGGTGAGGAGGCAGTGACTGAAGAGAATCAGGTAAAGACCAGATATTAATAACAACCGTAATAGCTGATTGGGACCAGTCAGGTTCTGAGCACTTTATCTTAGGAAATATACTGCTACTGATCCATTTTCCGTATGGGGACACGGAGACGCAAGGACATTCAACAAGGAGCTCAAATCACGCGACTCGTAAGTAGCAAAGCCTATATGTGAATACTGGCAACCTGCTTCCAGGCCCACTTAAGAAGTGCGTGACCTTGGGGACCTGGGGGGCTCAGCCAGTAAGTTAGGACCTAATCTCGATGAGGATGGGGCACTGATTTTAAACCACAGTGTGATGGGAATGAGCTGGCATTTTAAAAAGATGACCTTTGGAGGTAGAGACATCAAAGAGGAGTCTAATACAATAATCCAGCAAGGGAGGATGGGGAATGAGAGTCAGCAGAATTATGAAGGGAAATGGAATGGACAAGATTTGGGGACTGAGAATGGGGTGTGGGGGGTTAGTCAAGAGGAGACTCCCAGCCTTAGCTTAGGCACTGGTGGCAGTGCAGAAGGAGTGGGAAGGAAGGATGACAGGGTCACGGGAAGGTGTCCAGCAGGTGCTGGGCAGCTGAATCCAGAGGTGGGAGCAGGCTTCAGGAACCCTGGGCACACGGATGGCTGACTCCAGGGAAGGTGATGGCAGAGCTCTGCGGTTAAAGGACAGAGAAAGAGACGGGAGCACGGATGGGGCAGAACAGGGGAAAGCCAGCATATCGATGTCCTGACAACCCCGGGAGAAGGCTCTTAAAGATGTTGTCCAGACTCAATGAAAGCCAGGGGACGTCGGGGGTCGGGGTGGGGGGCTGTGACATCTCTGTGGACTCCGAGGACTTCGGGAGCATCACTGTACCGAACGCGCATTTGACCTGGAAGGGAAGGCGTGAGACACAGCGTGACCTCTGCCGCCGTTCTGGCCTGTTGAACGCCTTGAGAGGCAACTGGGGGGGGGGTCTCTGCCAGCTGCCGGTACCCCTCTCCAGAAGCTGCCAGCTCATAACGAAGTCCGCCGTGATGAAATCAGGACAGTGGCCGCCTCCGGGAAGCGGCAGGGAAGAACTTTCGGGGGGCGGGGGAGTTGAGGGAAGGAACTATAGCTTGAATAGGTTGTGGGTTGCATTTGTTGAAATTTACCAAAACACACACTTCCGGTCTGTGTACGTCTCTGCCTGTAAATTTTTTTTTTTTTTTTTTAAAGATTTTATCTATTTACTTGACAGAGAGAGATCACAAGCAGGCAGAGAGGCAGGCAGAGAGAGAGAGGAGGAAGCAGGCTCCCTGCTGAGCAGAATGCCCGATGCGGGACTCGATCCCAGGACCCCGAGATCATGACCCGAGCCGAAGGCAGCGGCTTAACCCACTGAGCCACCCAGGCGCCCCTCTGCCTGTAAATTATTCCCCAGAGCCATAAGGAGTGACGAAACGACCGAAGCCGGGGCTCTACCGAATTTGACACCAGAGTCTCCGAGCCGGGGGCGAGGGCCGAGGCCGAGGCGGATAGGGGGCAACCGGGAGGAGCTGGTCTAGCGCCCCGCTGGTGCCTGGGGCGTGGGCAGAGCCTCCACGCTCCGCCCGGCTGGGTGGGTCCGTGCCACACCCCCTTCCCAGAGGCAGCTCGGGGTCGGGGGGGCTCGTGGGCAGGACGCCCGGGGCTGGGACCCCGCGGGTGGCACGAGGCGGGCGGGACCGCGCACCCACCTCGCTGCCGGAGCTTAGGGGCTCGGGAGGGCCCTTGGCTCTCAGCCTCGATTGCCGGGACCCCGGCCGGCCGCCAAGTGGCCATGGGGAGACCTGTCCACGCCTCCGGCCGGCCGACCTCGTGGCGCAACGGTAGCGCGTCTGACTCCAGATCAGAAGGTTGCGTGTTCAAATCACGTCGGGGTCAGTTTTTTCTTGTTTTGTTTTCCACCGGGGCTTCGGTCCCTTTTATTTACTCCCCTCCCCGGCGTGTCCACCTACCCCGAGCGCCTGCGCCGGGTTCGGAGCAGCTCCTCGCAGGGTCCGGAAGGGGAGCTCCCCCGGCGCCCCGTCCCGAGCCGCCCCGTCGGGGGAGCCCAGATCCCACGGTTTGGTGGGCGCGGATCCGGGTCCCGCAAACGCGGGCCGGGGACGAGGCTCCGGAGGACTGTCACGTCGCTCGGCCTCGACGGGACAGCGTGGAGCGCGCGCAGGCGAAAAGGCCGCTCGGCGGGCAGAAGCCTGCGGGTTGCGCCGTCCGCGCCCGGCGGGTCCCGGGACGTGCGCGCCCTCCGCCACGCGGGCAAGTCCCGCGGGCGGGAGGACGAGTTCAGGCCCCAGAGAGAAGAGCGGAAGCAGCTTCCCCGCGGACGAGGTGGCCGAGTGGTTAAGGCGATGGACTGCTAATCCATTGTGCTCTGCACGCGTGGGTTCGAATCCCATCCTCGTCGGCGTGCGGTTGCGGCCGCCAGAATTCAATTTTGTCTTCTCGTAGCGAGGATCTCTCGTTACCGCCCACCTGCCCCGACTCCGTTCCCGCGTCACCCCGGTACTTCGCGGTGGCCCCCGACCGTCGTTTTCGTCCCCTCTACCCCGTTTTCCAGGACGACCGAAGCCGGCTTACAAGGGACACGGAGGCTTCCGCGCACCTGCGGGAGAGGGGACCCGGCCAAGGAAAGAAGGCGACGGGCACCGGACGGTGGGCGCCGTGGCTTAGTTGGTTAAAGCGCCTGTCTAGTAAACAGGAGATCCTGGGTTCGAGTCCCAGCGGTGCCTCCGTGTTCTACTGCTTTTGCGAAGAACCTCCGGGCGTCCACAGATCCATCGGTGTCTTTCTCGGAATCCACCGGGAGCCTCCGGGTGGCGCTTTCCGTTTCTGGCGTTTGCGGTCGCTCCTGGACGCCGCGTGGTTGTTGCCAGGCGCGGGGTCAGTATTTGCGCCCGGTGGACCCATGTCGCCGAGCCCCAGGGACTTCTGCGCTTGCCCGGGTCTCGGCTAGCTGCTACTTCCTGGGATGCTCCGTGATTCCGCCCGTATGTCGTTTTCACGTCTCTCAGGATGGTCCTGCCCATTTCTAACTTTTTTGGAGGACAAAACCCATATATTATAAATTTATATACCTCCAGACTCCAATGCTACCACCAGCTGGCCGGTTAGCTCAGTTGGTTAGAGCGTGGTGCTAATAACGCCAAGGTCGCGGGTTCGATCCCCGTACGGGCCAGAGGCAGTATTTTGTTTTAAACTTTGAGACGCTGTAATTTCTTGTTATTTAGGAGAGTTTGTGAAGCAGCATTTCCAATTCTAGAACTTTTCACACCCAAAATAGAAACATGTTGAAACTCAGCTCAGGATGGTACTGACTTGAGGGGGACAGTTTAATAAAACTGTGGAGTTCCTTCTGTGATCTCTATAACGCTCTCGGCTACAATGTGGGGCTCCTGGAACGTAACTTGGAGAGGTTGGAGTGAATACGACACTGAAAGGCGGAGTGTGGGAAAGTGTCAGGAATGGAGGTAACAAGCGTTCGCAGTCTTCCTCCTGAGTCAGGATGTCCAAATCACCCAGCCCCTGCCAGGCCCCGTCAAGATCTGAGAAAACAGCCCTTTCCCTTTCGGTACCAGAACACGCTGCTTATTTTACTGGATCCCTGAGCCCGAATATGCGTGTCTCACGTGCCCCACCTCCCGCGGCCGCCCCCTACCCCACCCCCATCGCAGTGCTGCCTGAGAGCAGGAACCATGGAACCCATGCCCTTGCCCATGGAGCCTGGGACTCTCGCCCCGCACCCAGCATCCGCCAAGAGAGCTCCACGAAAACCACCGACCCTCCTTCGCGCTCCTTTAGCTCACCAATCCCTGGAACCCCACACAGACACACCTCAGCCTTAGCAGCAGCACTTTAATTCCACAAAAACTCAGAAAGCCAAAACTGACTAGAACATTCCAGAACAGGTGGGCTTCAAAACCAGCAACAATTCCGCCTGAACCCTGAGAGCAGTGAGACCCCTCCCACCTCACCCCCTCTACCATGCAACGCATTCCTTCTAGTTCCACCCCGGTTCTGGCTGCGGAAGGGGGATGGTAGGGGGCCAGAGGGCAGAAGCAGGTGGGCATACTTGTCTGCATGGCGTGTGGCCAAGGACCACTCAAGCTCCCACAGCCCCTGGCACCTGAGATGTGGCCACTGGAGTCAGGGTGGCCACAGTGGGGGCTGAGGCCTCCTCTGTTCTCTGTTCTTGACCACATATGACAGACCTGTCTCCCAAGCTGAGACCTAAAGCCCTGGGTTCCCAGAGATGGTGCTCTGGCTGGAGAAGAAGAGTCGAGAACAAAGTCGCTCCAGATGGCCAACTTAAAAGCAGAGCATCATCCCCTCCCACCAGGAGAGGCTCTAGAACTTCCTCACATACACCTGAATAAGGCCCAGCGAGTGGTCGCAGGCCTGCTAAATGCGTCTGGAAGAGCCTCCAATACATAGACCTCCCCTCAGCGGGCAGTTCCCACCAGGGCTCCTTGAAGAGTCCTTAGGATCCTGCTGGGCCCTGGCTTGGCCAGCCTCTCCTGCCCTGCCGGTCACTTGCACAGGGCCTCCAACACCTCCAGGGTGCGCCGGATATCCCGCACTTGGCGCGCCAGCCCCTGCACTGGCTGTAGAGCCCGCTCCAGCTCTTCACAGCGCGCCAGCAGGGTGTACATGCCCTTGATGCTCATGTCCACCGCTTCGCCCAGGGAGTCCACGGCGTCGCGGTAGGTCTGGATGCAGCCCACGCTCAGCGCCGTCAGCTCCTGCACCGCGCCACCCAGCCCGCGCAGCAGACGGTCCACCCTGCCGCCTAGCTCCCGACTCAGCCGCTCCAGGTCCCGCAGCACGTCGGGGTCGATCGGGGGGATGGCCGGAGTGGGCGCGGGCGCTGCACATGGCCGCGCCGGGGCGGGGGGCGGGGGTTGAGGGGCGGCGCTCAGACGAATCTTGAGTTGCAGGTTGTTGGCCACGAAGTGGGTGAGGTCGCCATGGCGGCTCACGGTGCCCTCGAGCTCCAGGGGGCTGGAGATGGTGGCGCGGCGCCCGCCGCCCGCGCCAGGCTCGGCACCCCCAGCGGACCCCGCGCCGCCGCACGCCCCGCTCAGACCGTCTAGGCTGCGGCTGTCCTGAAGACGGCTAGAGAACGATCGCCCAGCCCTGCCGGCCGCCGCCTCCTCCTCCTGGTCGTCTTCCTCCCGCGGCTCAGCCTCCATCCCGCGGCCTCCCGGGCTCCCTCGACGGCAGCCCCCCTCCGACGCAGGCTCGTCCTCCCGCGGCTCAGGATCCTCCTCGCGCCTGGAGGGGCCGTGCGGCTGGGGCTCGGGAACCGGCGCCCCCCGGCGACTCCCCGGCGCGGACGGCGTCCCTCCGCGGCCCGGCTCGCCGTCCCGAGCCTCCCGCTCGGCCCGGTGAATGGAGCCGAGGCTCGAAGTCTTCGGGGACGCCGCGGGGTGGCGGCTCGCGCCCCCAACGTTCTCGGCCTCTTCCTGCCCGCACCCCGGGAGGCCCGAGGGCGGCGCGGAGGGCGCTCGGCCCGGGCCGCCGCCGAAGATCGCGGCTTGCTGCTCCCCCAGAACCAGAAGGTCCGCTTCGGGCCCAGGCCGCCCCCGGGACGACTCCATGCCGCAGTTGGGGGTAGGCAGCCGAGGAACTGATTCGCCCCGGCTCGGGCGGCGTCGGCGGCGCCTTTAAGGGGCGTTGGTAGAGGCGCGCGATTGGCAGCCGGCTGACAATGGTCAGGACAGGAAGAACACTCTGATTGGTCGCGGTGACCAGGAAGTCCCGGAAGAAGAGCTGTTACTGAGCAGCCGAACCCACGTGAGAGCCGGCGGGGCGGGGCGGAGGAGGTGACAGCTGCCCTCGTCGCTCCACCCCCTCAGGGGGAGGCGGGGCAAGTCTTAAAGATCAAGGTCCTGAAATACCCGAGTCCTCCGGGGCCGGGCACAGACTCGTCCCACCCACGGTTGTCACGCCCACGGTTGTTGCTTGGCAAACACACCCAGTGGGCCCCGCAGATGCGGCTCGTAGAGAGTTTGTGGGGACGCTTGGACCGTGGAGACTGAGCCGCACTTCGTCGGTGCGAAGGGATGCGGCCGGAATCCGCAGCAGAGCAGGAGCGGCGAGGTCCACCGCCCTCGGCCCGCCGACCCGCAGCACTGCCCGGAGTGGCTCGGGATGGACACCCGAGCAGGCTGGAGGGCTTTCCTCTGCCTCCGCTGCTCTGTCCTTTGCCTCCGGCACCCTCCACGTTGGGGCATCTCTCCGCTCCGAGGGTGCGGTGTGATTTTGCCACGAGGTATATAACATTCGGATCCCGTCTCTTCCCCCGCCTCCCTTTGCTGGTCTGGCTGCAGCTACACTGCTGGCCCCTCGCTGTCTCTGCCTCCGGGATTTACAGTTGCTCTTTTTTTTTTTTTTTTTTTTAAGGCCGAGTCTACCAAGGAAGATTTCAGCTTCAGTTCCTAATTCAAATACCACCGTTTCAGCGAGGCCTCCCGTGACAACCTGTTTAAATCGAAGCCACTTTTCCCAGCAATTCCCGATTTCCCTTCCCTTCCTTAAGCTCTGTGAGGGTAAGGGTTGTTTTTTTGTTTGTTTGTCTTCTGGGTTTTTTGTTTTTTTTGTTCTTGTCTGTTTTGATCCCTGTCCGCAGTGCTTAGGGTCCCCAGCATATAGTAGGCACTCCCTAATGTGTATTAAGTAAATGACCACAATCCGTTGATTTCCTCTTTGTGACTGGAACATATTCAAAATGTGTTTCTGTCTGGTGCACCCAGAGTCCTGACTACTAAACCATGAGACCAATGGACTCCTCTAAGCTTCTCCCCCATCTCTGGGACTGACAAGCCCCACCACGGCCACCTTTCTTCCCTTTACCCCTCAGTAGCCAGACGCTCTTCCTTCAGCAAGGGATAGAAAACACAAGTTGAACCAACAACTTAAAACGAGGGGACTGCATCGTGTCATATGATAATAGTCTCTAGACAAGAGTGTACTCAGAGAAGCTTGGGTCCAGTGCCCTAGGGCTGTCACAAAGGACCTGGTTTCTGTCTGTGGGGGGGTCACTATATCCCAAGTGCACTTCCTCATGGTGGCAAAATGGCTGCTGTTTGTCATTCTCTGGGGGTAGCGTTAGTCTCCTTAGGCTGCTATAACAAAACACCATAAACACAAGAGACATTTATGTTTCAACACTTCTGAAGTCTGGGAGGCCCAGGATGACTGTTGATTTGGTTCCTGGTGAGACTCCTCTTCCAGTCTTCTCCGTATGTCCTCACACCGTGCATACAAAGCAAGCACTCACCTTCCTCTTAGAAGGGACTAATCCTACCATAAGGACTTCAGCCTCACAACCTCATGGAAACCTGATTACCTCCAAAGGCCCCACCTCCAAATACCTCACAATGGGGGCTAATGTGTCAACATTTGACTTTTGGAGGCTCAAGAACCTTCAGTCCATAAGGATGTCTCTCATCATCCTTTTTTTTTTTTTTAATCTCCGGAGATCTGACTCTGTGTTTAAAGACACTCCCACCTTATCAGGCAGAGCCCACTTCCCACTCTGCAAGCTGAACTACCAAGCAGCCCCTCTTCCAGCTTGCCTGACCCATGGCTCTCGCCCTACCCTTGTTTGCTTCTTTTTTTTTAAGATTTTTTTTTAAAGATTTCATTTATTTATTTATTTTGACAGAGAGATAGAGAAAGAGCACAAGCAGGCAGAGCAGCAGGCAGAGGGAGAAGGAGAAGCAGGCTCTCTGTGGAACCAGGAGCCCAAGGTGGGGCTTGATCCCAGGACCCTCTTAAGCACCCAGGCAGGTACTTAACCAACTGAGCCACCCAGGTGCCCCTTTTTTAAAAGATTTTTATTTATTTATTTGACAGACAGATATCACAAGTAGGCAGAGAGGCAGGCAGAGAGAGAGAGAGAGAGAGAGAGAGGAGGAAGCAGGCTCCCCGCTGAGCGGAGAGCCCAACATGGGGCTTGATCCCAGGAACCTGGGATCATGACCTGAGCTGAAGGCAGAGGCTTTAAACCACTGAACCACCCAGGATTTTCAGAGAAAATTCTGAAGTGGAATTTTCCCTCCCTGGGCGGCCTGGTCCTTCTTGAGATTCCTGGTGCTCCTCCAGAGTCCATGAGTCACCCTGGATGCTCATAATAACGTCCACTTATGCTTAAGTGAGCCCAAATTATTCTGTTTCATGCAACCAGGACCCCTGAATGACATGCTCCCTCGTCTTCCAGAAGGAGGAAAGGAATAGCTTCCATTAGACCTCATAGAAGAACAAAGACACATCTTTCCCCAAAGCCCCAGTTAATTTCCCTTTACATCTTATTGGCCTAAACTGGTTCACATGCACAATTTAGTCACATTGGGTAATACCATGTCTGCTTGACTTAGGACTGAGTATCAGGGACACCTGGGGCGCTTAGTCAGTTAAGCATCTTCAGGTCATGATCTCAAGGTCCTGCCATCGCCCCACATCCGTAGGGCCATGTGGGGAGTCTGCGTCTCCCTCTGCCTGTGCCTCTGCCCCTCCTCCTGCTCTGATTGCTCTCTTTCTCTCTCTCAAATAAATAAATAAAGCGTTTAAAAAAAGGACTGTGTATCCGGAAGCTGTCACTGGCAAGATGACAAGAATCAACTTATTAGGTTAAAACAATGATGGTCCTCCTGGAGCTAGGGGTGGGTCAGTTCCCTCCAGACCCGGGTAGCTGCAACACAGTGGGGGAGGGGCAGGGGGCTTGTCCTGTGTTAGAGGTCAGCCAAGTATGGCCGGTGCGCCAGATCCAGCTACCTTCCCCTTTTTTATGGCTTGTGAGCTGAGAATGGTTTTTACAGGTTTAAATGGTTGAAAAAGAAATGAAGAAAGGATATGAAATTTCATATAATTATACAAAATTCAGATTTCAGTATCCATAAGTTTTACTGGAACACAGTTTATGTTCATGCATCTAAACTGTCTCTGGTTGTTTTTGGCAGAAACTTCATGATTTACCCCCCCAGGTAGTTTGCTATGTCTTGCCCTCTGGGCTGCTGGAAGTGGGAGCCCACCCCAGGAAGGGCTCCTTACTTCCGTTTGCCTATCCCTGTCAGTGGCCGCAGGCCACTGGGGTTCTCTGGTGCATGATTCGTGTTTCCATGCATATGCACGCTCTGTTCCTGAGACTTTGGAATACTCTTTTTGGAACTTTAGAAGCAGATTTGGGTCAAGGAGACTCGTATTACCCAATAGCAGGGAAATAGAGATGACTTTTGCTGCAATCAGGGACAAATGTCTTTTTATATTTAATTATTTAGACACATGGTTTTATTTTATTTTTTAATTTATATTATTCATTTATTTATTTATTTATTTTGGAGAGAGAGAGAGAGTGCGAGCAGGGGGCTAGGGAGGAGGCGTAGAGGGAGAGAGAGAACCTCAAACAGTCATGCCCAGCACAGAACCTATCTTGGGCCTCGATCTCCCAAACCTGAGATCATGATCTGAGCTGAAATCAGGAGTCAGTCGCCAGTCCAACCGAGTCAGCCAGGTGTGCCTAGACAAATGTGTTTTGAAAAGCCCATGTTTTCCCCTGCTACTTCCTGAACACACATATTTTTTTGTTGCAAACTACCCAATGCCTGTATATGGAAATTTTGATATATGAAGAAAAGGGTGGCATTTGGGATCTATTTACATAAATGGTGCAAGTATAAGAGACCAGCGATTTGGACCAAAACAAAAATTTTAAAAAAAAAACAAAACACAAAAAAACACAATGACTTCATCCCTTACATTAAAAAAATAATTTTGATCACATTTAAATTTTTTTTTTTTTTTTTTTTAGAGAAAGAGTGAGAGTAGGAGCAGAGGGAGAGACTCCCACTGAGTATCAGGGAGCCTGATGAGGGATTCGATCCCAAGACCCCAGCATCAAGACCTGAGCTAAAGGCAGACGCTTAACCGGCTGAGCCACCCAGGTGCCTGAGAGTAGACTTTTTAATGCTATTTATACCATGTACATTACTGCATGTGAGAACAGACAATTTTTTTTAAGGTTTTATTTATTTATTTGACAGACAGAGATCACAAGTAGGCAGAGAGAGAGAGGAGGAAGCAGGCTCCCCGCAAAACAGAAAGCCTGATGTGGGGGGCTTGATCCCAGGACCCTGGGATGCTAACACGAGCCGAAGGCAGAGGCCTTAACCCACTGAGCCACCCAGGTGTCCCAAGAACAGACTATGTTAGAAGCAAGATAGGATTATTTCCATCTTCAAGGACTCATAAAGATTAAGCCACTTGGCCAAGGTCACATGGCTAATGAACTGTGGAGAAAAGACTCGAACTCAGGGGTGCCAGCCAGAAGCTAAAGCTTGATCCTCTGCAGGCCACAAAGAGGGGAGCAGACCCCCTCTCACATCTTGCCAATGCCTGCAGCACCCACAGAAATGTGGCTAGGCTTTCGGGAGGATGTGGGGTGGAATGTAGGGTTTCTGTGAGATGTGGAATAATGACATACCATCACATTATTTAATTAAGGGGGTGGCTCTTGCTACGTGGAATTTTCATGAGCAAGGAGATAATGCCTCTCAGAAACGTTTCCTGAGGGGCCAAGCACAGGTTACTGACCAAAGGTCATAACGCAGAACCCCTGATTTTTCCCATGACTGAAAGGAGGCTGCAGGTGCCATTCTAGACAGGGAAGAGCGAGTGCAAAGGCCCAGAGGTGATTCTTTAGTGTATGAGGGTTGAAAAGCGGGAGAGGATCTTGCCACAGAATGAGTTCGGAGTGGAGGATGGGTCAGGAATAGAAGCAGGGAGAACACTTAGGAGGCTGGTGGCTTGAATCAGTGTGAGAGCCAGCAGTGGTTTGTGAGTAAGGGGGGTGGGGTGGGGCTGGGACCCCGTGTATTTCATTGGCTGAAGGAAGGAGGGGGTTGGCAGAGAAGAAAAGGGAGAGAAAACCAGGGTTTAAAAAAAAAAAAAATTCTTACAACATCATTTGTTTTATCCCATGGGTAAGAGTCTTTTTACCCCATCTGGAGAAGAGTCTGCAGATATAATTAAGGATCTTGAGACAAGATTGTCCCGGATTATCTGGGTGGGTCCTAAGTCAAATGACTAAGTCACAGAGGAAGCAGAGAGAGAAAAGGGGAACAGCAGAAGCCGAAGCAGAGATGGGAGTATGGCAGCCTCACACCCAGAAATGCCAGGAGCCACCCAAAGCTGGAAGGGAGGATTTCCCATCCCCACCCCCACAACGCTCCCAGAGCCCCCGATGGGGGTGGGGCACTGTGGCCCATCTGATTTTGGACCAGTCAATTTTCTGTTTTAAATCCCCTGGGTATTTTGTTATTTGTTATTATCGGTAATTTGTTATGGCAGCTCTAGGAACGGCGGTGGCACATCAGTAACTAAGATCCAATAAAAATAAGAACATTTATTAAAAAAAAAAACAAGAGACGCCTGGGTGGCTCAGTGGGTTAAAGCCTCTGCCTTCAGCTCAGGTCATGATCCCAGAGTCCTGGGATGGAGCCCCACATCAGGCTCTCTGCTCCGCGGGGAGCCTGCTTTCTCCTCTCTCTCTGCCTGCCTCTTTACCTACTTGTGATCTCTGTCTGTCAAATACATAAATAAAATCTTTAAAAAAATAAAAGCTTAAAAAAAAAACTGCATGAACTCTAAAAAAGAAAATATATTCCCATACCTTACATTGATTCAACGAGCAAATAACCAATAGATGAAGAGAAAGCCTTTGAAGAAAATTGACATCTAGTGAGGGCACCTAAAAACCAAACCCTTTCTTAATCTGGTAAGGAACCTTTTTCCCTGGACTACACAGGAATGGTAAAAACTGCAAATCTTGTTCCAGTTCTGGGATCCATATGCCCATAAAATAAGTGTGTGCCACCCGAAAGTATCGATAGGACCATCCTAGCGCGGCGTTAAGGAATACAGACTTTAAAACCGGGCTCTCCCCACTTACTAGCTATGTGATTTTCAGTGGGCTCCGCAACCTCTCTGTGTCCTGGGCCCGAACCTCAGCAGAGCAGTAATACAGAGATAGCTTCTGGGGGAAGGCCCTGTTCAGTTGCTCCTAGGCTGGCAGAGGTGGAGCCAGAAGGAAAGACTAGAGGCGCAGCTGAGGGGACAGAGACCCCAGCAGCCCTGGCAGGGGAAGAAACAAGGGGGGACAGGTGGGGGGAGCTGAAGGAGGATGGGTGTGGAATTCTCACTATCCTCTCCCTCTAGGGGAACCCCCTACCCCCAGCAGTCTCCACGTGAATGTAAACCATCTAAACTCATCCGTACAAAAAGCTTCAGCCTTTATTAAATACACAGGGGGTAGAAGACAGGTAAAGGAGCCAGCCAGGTGCCTCTCCTTCTGACTCCACGTATACAGGCACACAAACAGACACAACTGAATCAACGAGAGCAGCAAGTCAGGGGACAGCCTGGAGGGCGGAGGGAGGCAGCACCCTCCGGGAGTGGGCCCGGACCCAAGGGTGCGTGGAGACCTGGGCCAGGGGCAGCCGTTCGGAGGGGTTGTGCCTGAGCAGCTTGGAGATGAGGTCCTGGGCTCCCGAGGGCACGGAGGCGGGGAACTTCAGGTCCACCTGCAGAAGTCGAGAAAGGACAAGGGCCCCCTTAGTGTTACCCTCGGCCACCCCCCCCAATCCATCTGGAGAATTCCAGGGTGCCCAGCGCCTGCCAGCCCCTGGCCTCTGCCCCCGGAGGCCGCCCTCCCACCTTGACGATGCGCCGATAGGTCTCATTGTGGGAAGCACTCTCGAAGGGCGGGTTTCCCACCAGCAGCTCGTAGCAGAGGACCCCAATGCACCAGAGATCCACCTTCTCGTTGTGCGTACGGCCCTCGATCATTTCCGGGGGCAGGTAGTCCAATGTCCCGCACATCGTCTTCCTCCTGGGTAGGATGGGGGGTGGCGGGGGGAGGGCAGCGATCCCAGGTGAAAAACCACCTCTCTTTTCCCGGCTGCCCCCCAGGCAGCCGAGTAACCACAGGATGCTCCACGGGACTGTGTCAACGGGCTCTGACAGGGCCCTTTGGGGCAGGGGTAGGGTAAAGACAGAACCCACAGTCCCAGGGTGGAATCCCATACAGCCCCAGGATTTCCACCAGGAGGAATAGATCTTAAAATAATCAGATCTAACGCTCAGGGGCGATGGGTGGCTCAGTCGGCTGAGGGTCTGCCTTCGGCTCGGGTCATGATCCCAGGGTGCTGGGATCGGATCCTGCAACTGGCTCCCTGCTCCCCAGGGGGCCTGCTTCTCCCTCTTCTCTCTCTGCCTCTCATGAATGAATGAATAAAATCTTAAAAAAAAAAAAATAAGTGCAACGCTCATCTTAGAATTACTGGGAATGGGAAAACTAGGGCTGTCTCAAAAGCCCACTGGGCAGGTCTGGCTGAAATGGATCAGGCTGGGCGTCCGACTTTGGCACAGGTCATGATCCCGGGGTAATCCAGCCCCGTACTGGGCTCCCTGCTCAGTGGGGAGTCTGTGTCTCCCGCTGCCTCTGTCCCTCCCGCCCGCTTGTGCTCTCTTGCTCACTCTCAAATAAATAAATATTTTTTTTTTAAGTATTTTATTTATTTATTTGAGAGAGAGACAGTGAGAGAGAGCATGAGCGAGGAGAAGGTCAGAGGGAGAAGCAGACTCCCCGTGGAGTTGGGAGCCTGATGCGGGACTCGATCCCGGGACTCCGGGATCATGACCTGAGCCGAAGGCAGTCGTCCAACCAACTGAGCCACCCAGGCGTCCCTCAAATAAATAAATATTAAAAAAAAAAAAGAAAGAAATGGACCAGGTTAAATGTCCATCTATAATAGTATAATGAAGCCTTACAAGCGAGGTGGGATTATTCTCAGTGACGCGGTGAGTGGGTCCCAGGAAATCTGGGCAACAGAATAGGGGGTCTCCTATCTTTGTCAAGAGATTGCTGTGTCTATAGGCACATGAGGACAAACCCGCACATCTCCGCAGACCAAGAAGATCAGGAGTGGTGCTACCCTGAGCGCGCCTGTCATTCACGCCCAAGCCCACCATACCTCAGGGAGGGGGCGTGCACGGACCAGCCGAAGTCTGCGATCTTCAGCTCTCCCTGGAGCCCCAGGAGCAGGTTCTCCGGCTTTATGTCTCTGTGAATCACCTTCTTCCCGTGGCAGTATATTAGCGCATCGGCCAGCTCCTCCATGATCTGGGAGCACCAACAACAGGAGGTCAGACAAGCCTGGGCCTCCAGTGCCAAGCGGCACGGACCCCCGCCTCGGGTCCCCTGCCGGTGCCCCCCAGCGCCCACACGCTCAGACCGTGGCTGTGCGCTGCTCGTCAAAGGTGCGGCTCTTCTGCAGTTCCTTGTAGAGCTCCCCGCGGGGGGCGTACTCCAGAATCAAGTAGATCCTTCGCCGGTCATAGAAATAGTTGTAGAGACGCAGGATGTTGGGATGCCTGGAGGAGATAGGGCAGGACTCAGGTTGCATCCTGGCCTAAGGGACTGGGAAAGATGACAGTGCCAGGTGGGGTAAAGTGGGGTCGCATTTAGACCAGGCCAAGGATGGGGGGCTGGCAGTGATGACAGGGGGTGATCCTGGATTCACCAGGGCTCTGGATTCAGGGCTCTGGCCAGGGCTGGGAGCTCTGTGGGATCCTTGACCAGGGCTGGGAGCTCCATGGGCCAAGGAACCACTATGGGGCAGTCTGGACGGGGGCAGCGGGTAAAAGAGGAGCCCGGGGAGGAGCAGAGGGGTTGAGGTCAGCGGAGGGCAGGGCTCATACTGCAGATGGGCCTGGATTTCGATCTCCCTGCGCAGCTGGTGCTCCACGCCCTCCTTTTCTATCTGAGACTTGAAGAGGACCTTGAGAGCCACGATGAAATGGCTTTTCTTCTCTCGAGCCAAGTACACATTTCCAAACTTGCCTTTGCCCAGAGGACGCCCGATCTCAAAGTCATCGATGGTGAAGGAGCGCCTGATGAGAGGTGGGGGGAAGGCAGGCTAGTGCCAGCTGGTGGGTCACGCGAAGGGGCTGCGTGCCCCCCTCCCCCTCAGCCCTGCAGGTCCGCAGCCCTGCCACTCCTCTCCCAAGGGAAGTGAGGACGGATCATGCTTTCTTGCCTACATCCCTGCTCCTGCCATGAGTGGCCACCTCCCTGCTGTCCTCCGTGTTTGCTCTCCCCCCTGCTCTAACTGCCGTCACAAGGCTTGGGTACTCACGTTGGGAAGTTGGGGGTCCCACTGCTGTTCTCCACCACCTTCTGGCCAGGGGCAGCTAATGAAACAACAGGGGAGTTGAGGGCCCCCTCCTTGACATTTTCCTCCTGGCACCCTCCCCATAGACCCTAGTCTGCTCAGCTGAGTCCCCTCCTGCGTCCGCATTACCTGTGGGCTGGGTGTTGGAGCGGCTCATGAGGACAAGTGCAGACGGCGTGGCAGGGTCCTTCCGGAGGGCTCGCTGGGGCAGGGTGTTCAGGCCAGCCTGAGTCTGAGAAGGAGCAGCGGGAACCTCTGAGGGAGCCTTTGTCCCGGGGAGCGGGTTGGAATGTGCTAGAAGCAGCATTTCAGTACTTGCTGTCGGCCCACCCAGCCGGCCAGCCACCCCCTGTTCCAGGAAGAACACTGAGACCATGGTTTTTTACTCAGCCCAAGGCCCCACTCTTTGCTCCGTATTAAAATGGGTTCTTCATAAGCGACCTAGTTTGGTCTAAGATAAGGAGCAGAGGACTCACCCCAACATTGAACATTTCACCTCCTTGGCCCTGGCCACACCACATTTTCATGCATGAAACCCTCTAACCTCTACGGTACCATCTGCAAACCCATATTCATTCCCCCTGACCTACCCCACCCCTCTGGGGAGTAGAGGGTCAGGTTAAAAAAAAAAAAAACAAGGGGCGCCTGGGTGGCTCAGTTGTTAAGCCTGCCCTTGGCTCAGGTAATGATCCCTGAGTCTTGGGATTGAGCCCCACCACCCCCATCGGACTTCCTGCTCAGGGGGAGGCCTGCTTCTCCCTCTCTCGAGCTGTCTGTCAAATAAATAAAATCTTCAACAACAACAAGACCCCCCCCAATTCTAGCAGAAACATTCTCACAGCCCCCTAAAATTCAGTCTAGAGGCACTTGGTTGGCTCAGTCAGTAGAACATGCAACTCTTGATCTCAGGGCTGTGAGTTTGAGCCCTGTGTTGAGTGTAGAGATTACTTACAAATAAAATCTTCAAAGATTTTTTTTTAATTAGAAAAAAATAAAACTCAGTATATTAAGGTTTAGATAAGGCCCTGGAGGTCTTGAAGGTTGCAGCAAATTCCAGTGTTCACCCCTTTGCAACAACCAGCTTTGGAGACACCGAGCGCTACTCTGATGGCCCTGCACTATTTCTCTCTTGCAGCGTTTCAGAGTAATATACACAACCTTTTGAAGTTGTGTGGAAGAAGTTACCGTGGTTTCTCTTTCAGACTCTGTTCTTGCCAGCCTCGCTAAGTGCTGCATGAGGGCGGGAGCTGGTGGACAAGGGGATAGCTGGACCCTTCAGGATACCCAAGCCCCACGAAAGGGAGCAAAGCCTATGAGAGCTCCCTCCTTCTTTTTAGCCTAGAGAAGAAAGCCTCATGCCCTAAAAACCCATTCCCAAGCAGTGATATCAGTACAGAATTTATAAGTAAGCAAGTGGGACAAATAAGAGTCCAGAAACACATCCACATAGAGGTGGGCATTTTATGTAATAAAGGTGGCATTTCAAATCAGAAAGCAGACTGTACAGTAAAAGGTCTTAGGACAACTGGAAAACAAATCTATTTAGATTCTGATCTCATACGAGTCGCTAAAACAGATTCCAAATTATTAATTTAACATATCCTGAATCTTTTAAACTTATAAAAAGCCCGTTCAGAGTCTCTCTCTACTTCCTGTCTAGCCTACTGGGGGTCATGGCCCCCAGGGCAAACCCACCTGCTCAGTCCCAGATACCATATGTGTAGGCAACAAGTAGGCTCAACCCTGCAGAGCTCCTCCTAGGCTGATCAGATTCAAGCTGGCGGAACCCGACTGGGTGTAGTTGCAAATGCCCAGACCGGGTTCCGCCAGCAAAGTCTTGGGACCCACTCCTTGGAGCAAAGCGGGGAGGACTCGGAGGGTCGTCCTCCGCACGACCCCAAGTCCCCAGGCAGGAATTCTCCCTGCGGGCGTGGGGAGGGGAAGTGGGCAAGTCCTTACCGTTTGCCGGCCGTAGGGCCAGGGGTAGGCGTTCTCCTTCTGGGCCATCCTTGGAAGGAAGGGGGAGGAGAGCTGGGCAGACGAGGGAGACAGGCTGTCAGAAGCAGGAAGGAAAGAGGGAGCGAGAGAGGGAGGGGTCGGACCGATCGGGGCGGAAGCGCGGCTCGGGGGCTGGGGAAAGGGGGCTGCCCAAATCGCAGGCTCCTCCAGGCGCGCGGGGCGCTCGTCTTGCCGCCCCGCCTTGCTCCTGCGGACTCCCCTCTCAGGACCCTCCCTCTACTCTTGAGATTTCAGGAGCCCGGCGGGTGCGCGCGGGCCGCCCAACGGACCCCCGACCTGCCTGATCACCTGCCCTCTCCCAGCGCAAGACCCGCGAAAGCCCGCCAGCTCACCTGGCGCCCGTGGCACAGCCACCCCCGGGCCGCGGGCAAACGACTGAACCTGCCAGGCCGGGCCCCCTCCGAGGCCCTTTCAAATCTCCCGCCCTGGCCCCATTGGCTGAGCACGCTGTCCGTTCGCGGTTTTCATTGGCTGGACTCCCCGTGACGTAGGCCGTGGGACCCAATGCGGGAGGCGGAATGCCAGACACCGCCCACCGGAGGTTCGGGGCCGGAAAGCCGCGGCATCTCGGAGCCCGGAGTTCTCACGTCTTCTTCCTTCACTAATTGCAAATCTCCATCCATCCGGAATGTCTCCTTCTCTGTGTAGGAACCAGGGTTTTGTTCTCGACCGGCGGGGAGCTCGTTGTGGCAGAACCGTTTGTTACACAAACCACTCGTTCCCCGCAGAATTTCAAGGCCGCCCTTTACCCGGAGCAAGCCCCAGATTCCACGCAATCTCCACCAAAATTCCAACGGCGATTTTCACAGAAACAGGAAAAAAAAAATACCGATTGCGTCTGGAACCGCCAAAGGACGCAAAGAGCCAGAGCGATCTTGAGAAAGAACAGAGCCACAGGTTTACGCTTTCTGGTTTTTCTGGGCTCGGACTGCATCACAAAGGTGCAGTCATTGAAACAGCCGGGATTGACTTAAAAACGGTCCCGTGGACCAGCACGTGGTCAGTCAGCTTCTGGAAGTCGAGCCAAGAATACGTAATGGGAAAGGGTGGGAAGAAGGTGGCCCCTTCAAAAACGGTGCTAGGAAAATTGCACATCCACCTGCAAAAGAGGGAATCTGGGCCGCTCTAACACTACACACATGAATTAACTCAAAATGGGTTAAAGACTTGGACCTAAGACCTGAAACCATAAAATTCCTGGAAAAACACTCAGGCTGTAGACTCCTTGACATAGGTCTTGGCAATTTTCTTTTCTTTCTTTCTTTTTTAATCTGACACCAAAAGCAAAAGTCAGACAAACAAGTGGGGCTACATCCAACTAAATGCTTCTACACCGCCAAGAAAACTCAACAAAATGAAAAGGCAATCTAGTGAATGGGAGAAAATATTTGCAAATTATGTACCTGATAAGGGGTAATATCCAAAATAGCTAATGAACTCATAGGACTTAATGGCAAAAAAAAAAAAAAAAAAAACCAAAAAACAAACAAACAAAAAAAAAACCCAAACAATGTGATTTAAAAATGGGGTGCTCCCGGGTGGCTCAGTGGGTTAAGCCTCTCCCTTCCACTCAGGTCATGATCCCAGCATCCTAGGATCCTGCCCGGCATGGGGCTCTCTGCTCATCAGGGAGCCTGTCCCCCAACCCCCAGGCCGCTTGCCTCTCTGCCTACATGTGATCTCTGTCTGTCAAATAAAAAATACATAAATAAAATCTTTTTTAAAATGGGCTGAAGGGGCGCCTGGGTGGCTCAGTGTGTTAAGCCGCTGCCTTCTGCTCAGGTCATGATCTCAGGGTCCTGGGATCCAGTCCCGCATTGGGCTCTCTGCTCAGCAGGGAACCTGCTTCCTCCTCTCTCTCTCTGCCTGCCTCTCTGCCTACTTGTGATCTCTCTCTGTCAAATAAATAAATAAAATCTTTAAAAATAAATAAATAAAAATGGGCTGAAGATTGGAATAGACATTTTTCCAGAGAATACCTACAGATGACCAACAAGTACATGAAAGATGCTTACCATCATTAATCATTAGGGAAATGCAAATCAAAACCACAATGAGATTCAGCCTCACACCTGTTAGAATGGTTGTCATCAAAAAGACAAGAAAAACCAATTTCGGGGGGGCGGGGGGAGAAGAAAGAAAGAAAAACCAAGTTTGGGTCAAGAAGTAGAGAGACGGGTGTCAGGTTTTCTCCCATTGAGGTTGATATTCTTTGTGTGTTTCTCATAGATAGATTTTACGAAGTTGAGGAATGTTCCCTCTATCCCTATACTTTGAAACGTTTTAATCAGGAACGGATGCCAAATCTTGTCAAATGCTTTTTCTGGATCAATTGAGAGGACCATGTGGTTTTTCTCTCTTCTCTTATTGATTTGTTCTATCATACTGATTGATTTGTGAATATTGAACCACCGCTGCATCCCATGGATATATCCCACCTGGTCATGGTGGATAATCTTTTTAATGTACTGTTTGATCGTATTAATTAGGATCTTGTTGAGAATCTTGGCATCCATACTCATCAGGGATATGGGTCTGAAACTCTCCTTTTTGGTGGGGTCTTTGCCTGGTTTGGGGATCAGGGTAATGCTGGATTCATAGAAAGAGTCTGGAAGTTTTCCTTCTGCTTCAATTTTTTGAAACAGCTTCAGGAAAATAGGTATTAATTCTTCTTTTAATGTTTTTTAGAATTCTCCAGGGAATCTGTCCAGTTCTGGGCTCTTGTTTTGGGGGACACTTTTGATCACTGCTTCAATATCATTACTAGATATCAGTCTATTTGGGTTGCCTATTTCTTCCTGATTCAGTTTTGAAGTATGATGCCTCCATCAGAAAGGATGAATACCGAACTTTTGTAACAACATGGATGGGACTGGAGGAGAGTATGCTGAGTGAAATAGGTCAAGCAGAGAGAGTCAATTATCATATGGTCTCACTTATTTGGGGAGCATAAGGAATAACACGGAGGACATGAGGAGATGGAGAGGAGAAGAGAGTTGGGGGAAATTGGAGGGGGAGACGAACTATGAGAGACTGTGGACTCTGAGAAACAAACTGAGGATTTTGGCGGGGGATGGGAGGTTGGGTGAGCCTGGTGGTGGGTACTGTGGAGGGCACGTACTGCGTGGAGCACTGGGTGTGGTGCATAAACAACGAATTCTGGAACACTGAAAAGAAATTTTAAAAAATTAAAAAAAAAAAAAAAGAAGTAGAGAGAAGGGAGCCCTCGTGCACTGGTGGGAATGCAAACTGGTGTGGCCAGCATGGAAAACAGTATGGAGGGTCATCAAAAACTTAAAGACAAAAAACAAAACAAAACAAAACAAAAACAAAAAACAAAACAAAACAAAACAAAAACAAAAAACAAAACAAAACAAAACAAAACCCAAAAAACAAAACTTAAAGGTAGAACTACTATAGGACCCAGCAATTTCACTTCTGAGCAATTATCCAAAGGAAAGGAAAGCAAGATTCAAAAAGATATCTGCCCCTCCTCTGCTCATTTTCTCTCTCAAATATATATATATATATATAATCTTTAAAAACAGCACACTACTCCTGATATATTGTGATAGTAGATACTTGGATCTCCATATTTCCGGCCTCTTTATTCTGTTCCATTGTCTGCATGGGTTTATTTTTGAGTCATTACTATTTTATCCTTTAAAGTCTTGCCCTCACATCTGTAGCAGGAATTTTCCACCAGCAGACCTTTCTATGCAGGTCTCCCCACGGTGGCTGCATTGTTTGGATGGACCCTAACTCTTCTCCTTCTCGCCACACTCCCTTCCTCTCTGCTCTTTCCAAACACAGATGTCATAATTGGGTTAATAAGTACATCTGGGGGCCTCCTGTGGAACAAGTAGTGGGTATTTGTAAGTGTCACGTGTCCAGCACCCTTCCTCTTTCTTCAACACCTGAACTTGGCTTTAGGGAACCACCTGCCCCGCCCCCCACTTCTGGGTAGTCAGTTTCCATTGTAGTCCGTTTCTGTTTCTGCCAACTCCCAATCCCTAACTTGATGGAGACCTGTTGTAGTGGACAGTGTGGTTGTCTAGCTAGTGTCCATTCTCTGGCCATTCACACTTCGAGAAGGCACCTAGAAGTTTCTTGCACAGGTCTGGGATCGGATGCTGATTGATTGACATGAGTCAACATCTTTTACTCCCGGTTCTTGGTCATTGGTTCAGGGATCAGCTTGTGACCCAAGCAACCCAGTGAATGGGAACTTTATGATTCTTTTCCAGAATGCTGGGCAGAAACTCCTTTTCTCCACAAAGCCCACCTTGCTGCTGCTGGTGGTGCTCCAGAAGGGAGCAGCCTGAAAAGGAAGCTAGCTTTGTAGAAGGTCTGGGAAGAACCCAAGATCTTGATGGTGTCGTTCAGCCTCTCAATGCCCATTTTGCACTTTCCTTATAGGGACCTGTAGGTCTCTTCCCTAATGCGTTGACTCAAGAGTTTCGTTATTCACTGTCAAAAGCGTACTAACTGACACACACCTACAGACCTAGAGGGTTCTTAGCTATAGAGTGTGAGTGAAAGATGTGAAACCACTAAGAGCCAATCCCTTGATCTACAAAAACACCATTTTCATATGATAAATCCAAGAAGTCCTTACGGGTTTCTCCAGCGCTGCGTAATGCTTTTGGCTGAAAGTTACAGAAAACATAGTCAGCAGTGGCACAAACAATAGGGATCTGTTTTCTCTTAGCAATAAGTCAGCAGGTAGGTGGTTGTTTTGTTGGAGATGTAGAATGGCCTTCCTGTGCTTCTATTGACATGTCCCTTAGGACTGCCAGATGGCTGCCAACGGTCTCGGCCCCCTTAATCAGGATGAGCAGAAGTCTTTCCAGAAGGACCCAAGAGATTTCTCGCTGGCCAAAAATGCATCCCATGACTACTGCCAAGGAGACTGGTAAAGTGTCTTAGGGTCAGCCACCTAACCCTGCTTCCCCAGGTCAGGGAGCCCATGACACTCCCTTGCCTTCATCAACATACTTGGCATGGAGAGACCAGCTAATGAAAAGCTTTGTAAAAATTCCATCACCTGCCCAGTACTTTATTCCTCATGACCTAGCGAAGGGTGATTTTTCTGGAATCTGTCAGGGGACACAGTGCATGGGTAGGACGTACCCTGATAGATCCAATGCTCTGTCCTTGCCCCCGTAGTCCGTAGTCCTTAAATTCCCACTTGCCCATTATGCCTGAAGCTATTTGGCCTTTCAGGAATATTTGATGTGCCAGCATGCGATCGGGATTTGCATTATTCATAAACAAAACAAAACAAAAGCTATCTGTTTATCCGCTAGGCAACCATCAGCTGCCTGTTGAAGTTCATGAACAAAATCTCTGTTGTTAACCCCAGTGATTCTTGAGGTGCCATGAAGGGGGGAATTGCCACTGTTATTGCGAGGGCTGAATTTTGCCAAGACTAGGAAGGGTTAGAATTGGATTCTTACCCAAAGGTCAGGGCAGGATGGTTAGGATAGTATAATGTTTGGGAGGCACAGATGTTAGTCCCTTTAATTTCTGATAATGGGATATCCCCCAAAGAAGTTTCAGGACAAGAATTCTCATCTTCCTCCAGTGAGCCTGTTTCAGGAATGAGGAGTAGAGTCAGGAGGGTTTGGAAGGGGCTGGTTGTGGGGGTGGGGTGGGGCGGGGAGCCTGGCCAATATTCCCAAGGATCGGGGTTGAGGTGGGGAGTGACTGCCAGCGGCTGGCTACGAGGTTTGCAGAGCGATGAGAATGTTCTGGAATCAAATCATGGTGACTGGTGCACAACTGTGTGAGTACACTACAGACCCCTGCATTGTACACATTAAAATGGTTAAAATAGTAAATTGTACCTTAAGTGTATCTTACCACGAAAAGTGATGAAATATTTCAAATATCAAGAATACTTTTTAAAAACACTTGTGTAACTACTATTCAATTAATTAATTCTTTTTTTTTAAGGATTTTATTTATTTATTTGACAGACAGAGATCACAAGTAGGCAGAGAGGCGGGGGTGGGGGTGGGGCGGGGGAGAAGCAGGCTCCCTGCTAGCAGAGAGCCCCTGCTAGCAGAGAGCCCTATGAGGGGCTCGATCCCAGGACCCTGAGATCACAACCTGAGCCAAAGGCAGAGGCTTAACCCACTGAGCCACCCAGGCACCCCCAATTAATTAACTCTTAATAAACTTTGCCCTAGACGTCCATTTCATTATCAGTTAGGAAGGAGGTTAGGTTTGAGGTTGGCATAGAGGAGAAGAACTACCATGACTTCCAGTGCTTTGACGGAACCTCAGATGCGAGGCCTTCTGGCCAAGAGTCTGCGATTTCACGTTTTTGGAGCCTTCGTTGTATCCCTGGGGGTTGCAGCTTTCTATAAGTTTGCTGTGGCCGGACCAAGAAAGAAGGCATATGCAGATTTCTACAGACACTACGATTCCAGGAAAGATTTTGAGGAGATGAGGAGGGCTGGTATCTTTCAGAGTGCAAAGTGATTTTGGAATGTAAAGAATTTCTTTGGGTTGAGTTCAATTGAAGTTTGTCACTGACCTGTGTTCCTGAACTATGAAGCACGAATATTGGGTTATGGAATTGTCTTGATAAATAAACATCTAACACATAAAAAAACAAAAAAACAAAAACAACAACAAAAAAAAACCCACAAAAAACTTTGCCCTATTTTTTTTCTTTTTTGGTGAAATAAAAGGCATACAGGTAAAGCTCCAGGGTAAAATTTTAAGAACTAAGTCTACGTATACAGTTTCTGGACTATTTTCTATTGTCTTCTTTTTAAAATTCCTCTTTGACGTAATCAGAGGTTCTAATTCTCTCCTCCACATCATTTAGCTTCCTTTGTCACACTATAATTAATCAATTAATTATTATTTTAAAAATATTTTATTTATTTGACAGAGTATCTCCTAAAAGGTGCTCTGCTTAGGGTGGGTCTTGTTGGGGAAGCTGGGCTGCGGGCTGTGCTCATCATATACCTTCCGAGTCACGTGGTCAGAGCTCCCGGGCAGCTGTCACCTCCCTAAGTCATCAACAGTCTGTGCAAGGGAGTGCGGATTGTCTGCCTCGGTCTGGGCACACGTGACCAGTGACGGCTCCGACAGAAAGCCGCCGACAGCTCTTCTGCAGCCTAGGCCGGGTGCCCTCGAACAGAGGCACTGTTAGGAAAGAGATGTCCAGGAAGAAATCTCCCGCTCGGGTGGACAAGGCCTACGGAGTGGCCGGCCTGTATTTGTTTGTTGCCCCCGCCCCCTACCCAATAGGCCGGAAGCAGCAAAAATGCACTTGGCTCCAGGCTTCTAGTGACATTTGAAGAAGTCTGGAGAACATTTGCATTTAATTAATTGCTACGTATAATAATGATCAGTTCTTGCTACTCTCCTTCCAATAAAGATTCTTTATTGCTCCAGAGACATGTTCTGAGCAAGAACTCGGAGCCGTTAGTGAACGATTTGCCCTACGATTCCTAAAATATCCATGATATTAAAGATGTCACTGTTAGTTGATTTGACTGAAACAGTCAAGAT
This sequence comes from Mustela lutreola, assembly GCF_030435805.1. Taxonomy (NCBI): domain Eukaryota; kingdom Metazoa; phylum Chordata; class Mammalia; order Carnivora; family Mustelidae; genus Mustela; species Mustela lutreola. Next base: position 58,371,054 of record NC_081304.1, on the reverse strand, counting down.
GCAAGATAAATTCCTAAATTTGGGGGGGGAGACATTCCTAAATTTGTATATTAGGAGAAGATTCATATACTTTGGGGAAAGAAAAAAAAAAAAAAGAGGCACTGAGGTTTTTTTTTTTTTTCTATTATAGAAATGAGGACTTTTACCCGAAAAGTATCAACGCAGCCTCTGGTGTCGAAAATGGCAAGCTTCAATGACCCCGACGTGATTTGAACACGCAACCTTCTGATCTGGAGTCAGACGCGCTACCGTTGCGCCACGAGGCCTTCCCAGACCCGCGACTGGCCGGACCTCGTGAACAGATCGATCGTCAGCGACAAGGGGCGGAGCTAAGCCCTCCGGACCCTCCCTTAAGTATCGGCTGAGTTGCTCTTGGAGCCGCACGTGGACATCTGGGAACGACCCTCCCTCCGTAGGTGAAACTGGGCTTCGGCGCACTTGGTGCGAAGGTCAGCTCTTTAGCTCTGGGACACACGGAGCTCGCTCAGCACAGAAGCGACTGGTGTTCGGGACTTATTTTTAGGGAATGACGAAGCCATCGCGGTGTCGCTGCCGTCCCGGCCGCCGCCCCCTCCCCCCAATCCCGACAAAGCTTCGATGTATCTCCGGCTCTGCCAGTGACCCAGAAAGCCCCTTCACTCAGGTCACCTGAACCTCGCTTTCCCCTGTGTCAGCTGCGCGCGGTCAAGCGCAGTCTCTCGCGGGGTGACGGGGTTCACGTCGTCCACGTCCACCCGCAGCTCTCCGGAAGTCACGTTTCCCAGGCCACGCGGCCGCGCAGATATTGAAATACAGCGTCAGGAAGTGTTTCTTCCAGCGGGCGTTGGTGGTATAGTGGTGAGCATAGCTGCCTTCCAAGCAGTTGACCCGGGTTCGATTCCCGGCCAACGCAAGGCCATTTGTTTTCGTTTATTTTTATATTTATTATTATTTTTTAAAATCTTTTCCCTTGTTCCGAGATCGCCCCTCTGCGGGGACCCCCGTTGGCGAAGCACAATCAGCACCGAGGTCTGACGCCCAGCCGATCCCGCAAGCGCGCGACCGAGTCGCGGAGGGAGCGCGGCGACGGCTCGGTGCGGTCCGTCCGGCCGTGCGCCTCGGTCCTCGCCCGCGGACGCATCTCGTCAGCACATTCCTTGACCCGAGGGGACAAAGGACTCATTCAGCCGCACAATTACCACGCAAGGTGCCCAAGGCGAAACACAAACTCGGTGTGTCCGAGAGTCAGGACCAACTACCCTTTACTTCCCCCTTCCCTTGCCTCTTTGTTTCTAAGGGACCTGTTCACCCCACGTCCAGGCCGGGGAACCTTGCTGTGAGCAGGCTGAAAAAAAAAATAGCAAAAAAGGACCATGCTACTCCCCGTCGGGGAATCGAACCCCGGTCTCCCGCGTGACAGGCGGGGATACTCACCACTATACTAACGAGGAAGCAGCTAATTGGGGTGCTCTCCAGCTCGAGCATATTATTCCCTGACCGCGCTCCGTCCGGGCTTCCATCCCTTCGAGCTCCGGGAAGGGCCCACCTGAGACCCGCGCACGCCCTAGACCGGCCCTGAGCGACCCGGAGATGCGGAGACCGGCCTGTGACAAGTCCCGCCGCGTTCTGCTCGCCGTCATCCGCAACCCCAGCCGGCCTGCCGGGGACACGCGCGGCGCGCGAAGAAGCGGGACGGGAACGCGAGGCGCCGGCCTCACGTCCGCACGCTTCCGCGCCCTCCTGTCCGGCTCCCGGGTCCCGGCGGCACGTAGCGAGCTCCCTCCGGCCACCGGGCTGTGCGCTCGGAACAAAAGACCTCCCAGCGAACCGCATCGGCTCCAGGCTCTCGGCCAGCCGCGCGGAGTTCGTAGGGAGGTCTGCGTGGCGCGCCGGCCGTTCCGTCCATCCTCGCCTCTGGGCGCTCCGGTCTCCGCCAAAACTGAAGCCGGGCTCGTCCGGGATTTGAACCCGGGACCTCTCGCACCCGAAGCGAGAATCATACCCCTAGACCAACGAGCCGACGCGAGGACGTGCTCGCGGACGCCTTTAGAGGTCGTACCAGGCCGGCTGCGGTCCTAGGACCACGACTGGCGGCGGAGCCGACCTGTCGCGCGCGCTGGGACTACCCGCCCCGACACCCGCGACTCCTGAGCTGTGTGTGGGAATCTCCGCTCCCGCCCGCGAGCTCCGACTCCTCCCAGGAAATAACGTTGGGGAAGTAGGAGGGTGTGGTCTTGGCCTGGTCCCCATCCCGTGCAGCCCTCCAGGACGACCCTGAGCGCCCGGGTTCCCGCTCCTTGTGGTCACCGTCTCGGGGTCAGTGCGTAACCTGGGGTTTCGCCTCTTCCCGCTGGCGCTCGCCGTCCTCGCACCCAGTGCTCTGGCGCACAGCTTTGAAGATAGGCGGTGGAGTTTCCTGGTTTGGGACAATGAATGAGCCCTGAGATTCCTAGGTGAACACCTGCACCTGCCCATCCTCCTGGAGCAACGAGTAGGTCCAGTATCCAGGCAAGGGACTAATTCCAGGGGCCAAGAGGACCCCCCGGAGGAGGAGTATTTGAGCGGAGCGGGGATTTCCAACCTGACTGATTGGGGCGAGGTGGCAGGTCCGGCGACCAGGACCGTCCCTGTTCCTGACATCCAACACCCCTACTAGCATTGGTTGCAGGACTTCCAGCCTGTATGGTCAGGTTACCCCCACCGTCCGGTGCACCCTCCACTCTCCACTTAACTCCTAGGATGGGCGGGAAGGAGACCCTCCTCCCTGCCGCCCAAGACCCCCAGAAGGTAAGGGGCTCCGAGGCAAAGGTCCGCATAAGTGTGACATAAGACTAGGCCACCGGAGGTTCCCGGGCTGAGTGAGTCTGTAAGGTCTTAATAAAACTCACCAGGCTCTCACTCTGGGGCTGCCCAGATCCTGGCAGGACATGGTGGAGTCAGCTGCCTGCCACCTTTGTCCCTTCCCTCTGCTCAGAGCCTGCTCCGGGGAGTTCTCCCAGCAGGGTCTGACCAGCCACTGCCCCCCACCTCCCCATAGCATCTCTGGGCTGAATCATTTTGTTCCCCCTCCCAGTGAGGTGATTTGTGGGGTGCGGCCCTTCCTAATACCCAGCCCACATATACTTTGGTGGGGAGACTTCAATGAAGGGTGCACCCCTTTGCTTTCTTTCCCAGGTGTCCCTGGCCAGACAGTAGGGGAAGGCAGTAGAGAGCAGCCCATCATCCTGTCCTGTCCTTTTCTTCAGGGGACCAAAGAGCTCACGGCTGGTCTTCTGGCATCTCCTTCCACCTTACCCTTTTGCAATTTCTGTTTCCTACTCTTCCGCCCCAGCTTTTCCCCCAAGTGTCTAGGGACCACTCTCTTAACCTGGGGTCAGTCACCTAATCCATACAGAGGTGGAGCCCTACGTCCCTTACAGAACACGATGAAAGCAGAGGCCCTTTTCCCTAGAAAAATGCATTCCATACCAGAGAGTTCACAGATACCCTGCACCCCCACGCAGGAACCCCACTTTCAGGATCCAAGAACGAAGATATAAACTGATCGCTGTTTAAGTTTCTCGTGTTTTACATTTCAGTGGGAGTTATGGCAAGATTGAGTTATATGGCAAGATTGAGTTATGGCAAGATTAAGTTATAACTTTGAGTAGTCCTAGTTGTTTGGAAAAGATTCAGTGGGAAAGAGTGAAAAAAAGATTCTTGGGGAATTTGAGTTGGTGGCACCCCTTGCTCCCAGCCCTTCCCTAAAGTGGAACCCAGGCATCGTCCTGAATTTCTCCCTCTTTTTCAGACTCCACATGCTAACCTCTTGTTTTTTTTCTGTTTTTAAATCTTAAACATGCCTTGAATTCAACCCCTCCCCACTTTCCGGAGACCCTACTGGGAACGAGCTCTCTCCTGCTCCTGACCTGTCCACATTCGTGGCCCGGCCCTTCAGCAGGCTCTTGGAGGAAACCGGGTGGCACGGTTTAGCCGCCCCCTCCTAACCCTGACTGCCCTCTAACAGAGGCCGATGAAGGTAACTATGCAAAGGAACTGCGCCCCTCCCAAATTCTTTCCAATAAAACAAACTGGCTAAATATACATACACGATTCTGAGGCCCCAAACCAATGAAATATAAGGAAGAAACAAACAAAACAAATGGTCTCACGAGCCCAGGGACGTCCTCCCGCAGGGTTTTGGGGTAGCCGCACCCCCCACCCGGGTGCACCGCCCCAGGGCTGCGGCACGTGCTCAGAGACAAAGGACTGGGGGTGGAGGGAAGGCGAGATTTGGGGTCGGTGGTCTCCAAGGACGGGGAGCTCGTCTTTGCAGTAAGCCTGGGCGACCCGAGGGCAGAACGGAGACCCTTGCCCCTGCAATATAAAAACACTCAGTAAGTCCGTTAGGGAGTATAATAGATTTAGAACAAAACGGAAGTTATCTTCTCGCAAGGTCGAAAAAAGGCACCGCTGGGATTCGAACCCAGGATCTCCTGTTTACTAGACAGGCGCTTTAACCAACTAAGCCACGGCGCCAAGGATACCCAGACTTTTTCCGGAGCTCCACTACAGGAGTACCGCGCTCGGCGTCTACCCGCAGCCACTTCCGACTTCTCTGAAACTACTTTTTGCAACGCAGCAAAGCGGCAGGATTTGGAATCACACACCCACCCGGGGGATCTCCCCAAAATGTCCAATGGAATAAACCGAGGATCTCAATTCCAGACAGAAACGCGGGGCTGGGTAAGTCCCCGGAGGGAGCGTTCCTGAGAACGGAGGAACTGCGGGGTCAGTCTCCGATCTCGGACGTGAGGGATGTGGCGAGGACGTCGGAGAAAAAGCTTACGTAGTCGGCAGGATTCGAACCTGCGCGGGGAGACCCCAATGGATTTCTAGTCCATCGCCTTAACCACTCGGCCACGACTACACCGTCGGGAGCGGTAGCCTCGTCCTCCTCCTATCTTAGCACTCAGGTCTCGCAGACACTCCACGCTGTAAATTAGCCGGGGTCTCGGGGCCGGGAAAGCAGCGGCTGCCGGAAGCGCCCAGGAGTCTCGGCCCGCCCCGCGCTGCCTCTCTGGGCTCCTCCTCCCGCAGCCTGCCGGGTCTCCCACCGCCTCCAACAATTTGCTCCGGGGGAGACCTCCCTCGGCCCCAGCCCCAGGACCTCCCTTCCAGGCCTTGGAGTGTGCTAGCAATTTAGGTTTTGAGGAGCGATGGGTCTGATGTCGTCTGTAATCAAAAGTCATATGGCTCCGCGCAGAAAGTTGTGGTTGTAAACAGCAGGTGCGCGCTAAAAAACACTAAAACAGACGGACAAAAGGCGTAACAGCTTGTGGCCCGTACGGGGATCGAACCCGCGACCTTGGCGTTATTAGCACCACGCTCTAACCAACTGAGCTAACCGGCCAGCTGCAAGACACCCTCAAATCTCTACAAATGTTATCAGTAAAGTATAGCTAGGCGAGACTACTTTCCCATACACAAAGCTGCAATCCAAGGGCTTCCCAAATGCAAACTGCAACTGATCCCTAAAGGCCAGGAAAGAATGTGTCTCTAAGAGCTGTGACTCGGCTGTACCTCTCCAGCTAGCGAGAAGCCCCGGGGAAAGAAACACACCACCAGCCAAACACATCATCACCCATAAATGCTCCTTCAACTCTTGATTCTGTGGGTTGGGTTCTGGAATTCCTGCTAGTCCGGGGGGGTGGGGGGGTGTATTGATCCTGTAACTGCCTCAGGCCTGGCCCGGGAGAAGCCCACAGTGCTGATTTGGGCTCCCCAGCACATGTGCCCTGGCTTCCACCCAGGCCCCCACTAGAGCTTGGTGCTTCCCCCCTCTTCCACACCCCAGGGCAGTGGGCTAGACTTGCTGGGGCCCAGCCCTGCTGACACCACCTGGCTATGTTGTCTACCCTGCCCTCCATGCCCCAATTTCCTCCCTTTAAGGCCTAATTCTTGGTATCACTGCCCGACCAGAAGCCCCTCTCCAAACTGAATCTGGCACCAGCAACAAACAGCAAAGTGATGGGTTGGATGCCGGGAGGTCAGGAGGCCTGGGACCCCGAGAGAGGCACAAGCGAGATACATCACCAGAGCTTTATTGCGGGCCAAGAGGCCTGCCACAAACACCCCCAAAGGCAGAACCCAGGTACTTAGGGCCCGTCCCGTTAGGGCCAATACCCTGACCCCAACTACAGAGGGACCATCAACAGCGCCGTCATCTGCCCATCTCAACAATTTCCAGGCAAGCTGGCAACAGAATGGGAAGGACATGTCACAGAAGGGTAGCAGTTTCTGAATTCCGGGACCTGGGGTCCTGGTGCCATCAGAGACCAGGTAAGGGCACAATGGCGGGGAGGAGATGGGCTCAGGGCCTCAAGGCTTCCAGCAGGGCCCCACTGCCGTCCAGGTCAGCAGGACAAAGAAAAGGCTCCCAGAGAGCTGGCGTGCTTGGGCTCCTGGATAGAAAGGCAGGACAGTCGAATCTTGGGATTCACACGAGTCAGTAGAGTCTGTTCCCCGCACTGGAACCGCTGTAGCTGAGGTGGCTCTGAGATGGGACGAGAGGAAAGAGATGGCCTGGGCATGCGGTTCGTTTCCCCGACCCACCATTCTCTTCCCCGACTCCAGACATCCTCCCATCGATCAATCGCACATCCACCTTCCTCCTGGGACCCCTCTAGTCACATACCCCCTCCCTCCCATACCTAACGGGATGACCAAGGAGGGTTTCCTCTCAAGCTCAAAAGAAAGCACAACAGGCCGGAGAACAGAGAAGCTGGTACACAGTGTCCGGAGGAAGAGGGTCAAGGGCTCATCCACCTTGGCGGAAGACTAGAAGAAGAAACTGAAGATTAATCAGAATTCTAATTTTTTTTTTCTTCCTAACTCAGATTCTTAAACTCTCTACCAAACCGCTTAGGAATCTGGGTTTCACAGTCCCACCTCCCAGCCCCGTCTCACCTCAGGCTGGGCTCCAGGACCTGTAAATTGCAAGGCCACCTTCCCAGGCCCTCGGACAGACTCCAGGAGGGAGGTCCACTCACTGGGACACAGACCCAGTACTGTTGCCACATGATGATTCCTACAGGTCACCACGGCTTCGGCAGTCCCATCCTCCACCAGGAGCCTGGGGGAAGGAGGGGCCGCAGAGAAATAGAAACTTCCACGGCAGACCCAGGTGGCCAGATGGTTCCAACATGCCTCCCTCCCCACCACTTCCCAGTTTGACTCATTTGACTTTAACCCATTCACCCTCAAAGACTTACGAAGCCATTCCCACAAGCCAGGAACTATGCCAACAACAGGCCAGCAGACAGACCACATGACAGGGAAATAAATGGCGCAGCAGGTGCCCACCTTGTGCTCTCACCTGATGCTGGCCTGGCTTATAGATGTCTGTGTGGGGCAAGTGGAGCCCTGACGAGTACACCTTCCCTGGGATAGAGACAGTGGTTGGAAAAACGCTCTGGGTCCCCTCACACCCGTCTGGCCCCCTGCACACTGCTCAGCCTGGGCCCTCCCATACCTGGGGACAGAGACTGGTACAGTGGGCACACACCCACAGGAGCTGAAGGCTGAAGACGGAAACGATATGGCAAGAGGCACTGGCCTGGAAGGGGGGACGGCCACCCTGCAGGAGTTCAGCCAGGAAGATGTGGGGCAGGGGAGCACTAGAGAGAGAAAGAGAAAGGAGTCAAGGATAGCCGACTGTCCTGAAAGCACGCGATGTCTGGCAGTACCAGGCAGGCACAGGGATGTGGATGGGTGTGGGGTCTGTGCTCTCCAGGAAGCCTCATGGCTTCGTTCTGAATCCCAACCTCTGACCATCCGTTATTCCTCAGGGGCCTAGAACATTACATCTTTCTGGGCAAAATAATGAACATCAGGCATTTTCACGCGGGGCAGAGAGAACACTTCCAACTCAACTTGTTCTCCTAGGAGTGGAGAACACCAGTTAAAATGGCAAAAATCCCAAAGCCGGGACCACATGTAGGATGTGGGTGTGAGGGGATGCCTGGGTGGCTCAGTTGGTTGGACGACTGCTTTCGGCTCGGGTCATGATCCCGGAGTCCCATGATGGAGTCCTGCATCGGGCTCCCACCTCCACGGGGAGTCTGCTTCTCCCTCTGACCTTCTCCTCGATCATGCTCTCTCCCACTGCCTCTTTCTCAAATAAATAAATAAAATCTTTAAAAAAAAAAAAGGATGTGGGTGTGAGGATGTGAAGTGTGGGGAGGAGGGCCCGGGCCACTGACCTGATTGCGGTCTCGGGGGGGAAACTCAGGACCTGAAGGTAAGTAGTCGGTCGGAAACAACAGTAAATATTGTGGGATCTTCAAGTGCAGGAGGCAGAGTGAAGAGGAGGAAAAAGAAGTCAATTTGAGGCAGGAGCTGCGGCCAGATCACAAGCTTAGACCCCCATCGCCACCTCCTCCCCCTGCAGGCTGTGCCCTGGGCTAAGCAGAGGGAAGAATTAGGGCACGAGAGGCCTGGAGCATCTCGTGAGGGCAGAGAGCACACACGAAAGGCGACACGGCTGCGAAGTCCTTTCAAAGAGGAGGTGTGAAAGCACAGTGGCGGGGTGGGGAGGAGAGCAGCGGAGAGAGGAAGCCAGCCAGCGTCCCGATTCTCACCTGGAAATCTTCTTCTCCAGCTGGCCAAAGTAGGCTCGGGCTCCCGGCAGGAGTCCTAGCGGGGGAGGCAAGTGTGGCTCTTTGATATAGATGTCTAAGTGTGGGCGGCATGGGCAGTCAGCGTCCTCTACGGCCACGGTCAGCTTCACAGATGCTCTCGAGGTCCGAGTGCCCCCTGCAGAAGTCCAGGGCAAGGGTCAGGGGCATCTGCCAGGACCCCAGAGTCCCATCACTGAACTTCACACCTTCCCCCAAAGGAGGCATCATTACCAGGCTTTGCCCAGAAAGGGGCCGGAAATGGCTCACACAGGCTCCGTGACAAGATCTCAGCTGAGAAAGACACCAGGCAATCGGAGCTGTAGGGTCACAGAAGCACAGTGATAACAGGCGTCAGAAAGCAGAGACTGGAGAGGGATCTAAGGGCAAAAAAAGGAGCTAAAGCATCTGCCAGAAGTCATCTATAACGTCCTAAAAAAAAGCCTTGCCCTGCATTGTCACGCCCTAAAGGACAAGGGCATGTGCCTGGGGGTGCAATCAGTTTAAGTGTCTGACTCTTGACTTTTGGCTCAGGTCGTGCTCTCAGATCCTGATCGACCTGCAGTGGGCTCCAGGCTCAGCGGGGAGTCTGCTGGGGATTCTCTTCCCTCTGTCCACACCCCGCAAACCTCCCCCACCCCCTGCGTCATGGGCACATGCACACTCTCTCTCTCAAATAAGTAAATAAATCTTAAGAAGGAAAAAAAAAGCAACAGGCCTTATAGGAAAAACAGAGCCGCAGCAGATCACTGAAAACCTATACCACACCATAAGCAGAGGCCTCACCCGGAGGCACAGGGGACATCACAACTGCGGCCCACCACAGGTAGCTTTGTATGCTGGCGCTCATGCCCACACCTGCCCATCATGGGTCCTTGGAAACAATCCTTTCTACTAGAGACACGTTTTGTAAAAATCACACACACAGGGGCGCCAGGGCAGCTCAGTGGGTTAAGCCTCTGCCTTCAGCTCAGGTCATGATCCCAGAGTCCTGGGATGGAGCCCCGCATCGGGCTCTCTGCTCAGCAAGGAGCCTGCTTCTCCCTCTCTCTGCCTGCCTCTCTGCCTACTTGTGATCTCTCTCTCTCTGTCAAATAAATAAACAAAATCTTAAAAAAAAAAAAAAAGTAGTTAAAAATCACACGTGCAATCCAATAAGGTTTGTTTTGTTTTGTTTTTTAAAAAAACATAGGGGAAATCTGTGGCGTCTGAGCCTGCACTGGCAGCCGCCCTGAAAAAAAAGAACAGCCGTGCCTGCAGCCAGGAGCCAGCTGCTGCTTGCACTAAAAGGGAAGGCCCTTCTCTATAGATTCCAGCTTTGTCTTTTTTTTTTTTCCTCTTTATATTTCCTTTCATTGCTATAGCTTTTCCTTCATTGTGAGAAACCCTGCTCATGATCTTTTCAGAACACTGAGCTGCTACGGGAAAACTCCGGCATGAAACACAGCTTCCTGGTCACAGGGACGTCACTCCTCTAGGAATGAATCCCGACAAAGACAGAGGCGCCGCGGTGGGGAGCGGACTGCTCACCAAGCCCCATGCTGGCGGGACAGCGCAGCCGCAGAAGCTGGAGAAGCCGGCGGACATTTACTTGCCACTGAGCAGGTCGTCCATCGAGGTCTTAGGCAGGGCCCTGCTGGTGTCCAGCACAGCGGGGACGTCCTGGTCGCTCTCGAGCTCCAGAGTCCACGCCTCCTGCACCGTGAGGCAGGATGCATAGCCGGCCAGCTCCAGGGGACGCTGTGGGATGCAGGATGGCCCGCCCTCCTCGAACAGCAGTGGGGTCTGCGGAGAACAGAAGACAACCCTTTGAGCATGTCCTGCTCCAGGGGCAGGCTCACAGAACACACAGACCTGATTTTGTTTTCTTCCTGGAGGACGGTGAGGGAAGTGCTTTACATTCAAACGGGCCTTCCATCTGCTCTAAATCTACCCTTCTTCTAGGACACTTAGACAGTAGCCAGGCACTGGCACTCCCTCTCCAGACCCCACGCCACAAAAGCCTTCTGGGGCAGGGTGTGTGAAGGACTGAGTGGGGCACTCACAGGAGGGCCCGGAGCCACGAGTCGGTACACATGACCTGGGTGCAAGAACTCGAACCAGCGGACGGAGGAGCCCCGGAAGATTAAGAGAACCTGGGAGGGAGGGAGGAAAGACGGAGGCAGGTGCTGGGGTCCCAGACAGGAGCTGGGGCACACGACACCGGGCCTTAGATCCCTGCAGTCCCGGTTTACCTTCTGATCCTTGTTCTCCTCTCCTTTGGGCTCGGGTGGGCCCCACGCAGTCCCCTCCTTCCTCTGGGTGCCCCCAAGCCAGCTCCCCGATACGTGGAAACTGAGGATGGGCTTGGGCACCTCTGGGTTAGCTCCTGGGGGGACACAAAAGTTCCTCTTCACGAGGGCCTCCTTGTGGGACAGCAAGAACAGTCGGCTCTGCTCTACGTGGGGGCCATCCGGGAGGGTGGGCTCTGCCTGAGGTGGGAGGGAGGTGGCCGAGTGCAGCAAAGGTCTGGGCACAGGCAGGATCAAGGCATCGGCCAGGAAGAACTGGATATAAACTCTGTTGGGAGAGACAAGGAGTAGGTTTCTTAGTGATACACACCCTGGGCCCGATGGGCCCCCACACTCCACCGCTGGCACCAGGCCCTGCCCTTCCCCTCAGAGACTCAGATGCGGCCACGACCCACGGGAGCCAACCTGGCCTGCTGCTTCTGGATGAAGCCTGTCATGTTCAGCTCCTTACAGGAAGGGAAATTGCTTCTGACATTCCTCTCTATGACCAGCTGGAACTTCTCTGTCCGCACCAAGCAGCCTAGAGAGAGAGAATTCTCTGTTTTGACAAGAGGGATGGGCAATGAAGGAGACCGCCCTGCAGGTCTCACTACCCGTCCCAGGCCTGAGCTGCTCCCCTAACACAACATGAAGGCCCAGACCTGAACCCCACCTCAGCAGGATGATATCTCTAAGGGAGAAACCATCCCAGCCATGCGTCCAATCCTGCCCCTGGCCTCCTAGGCTGAAAGGCTCAGTGACATTCCTTTATAGGAACACTCCTGTCCATAGGGCTCAGCAAGCTCAAACCAAGAAATGTTGTGCTGGTGTGCCCGCCCGCAGCTACAGTGGGAGAAATGAAGGTTGGGAGTTGGCGTTCTGGCTGGAGAAACCCTCGCTCCTTTTCTCTGCCCATACCGGGGTCCCAGACTTGTCCCCAAACTTGCAAATCAACACAGGCTACTTCAGCATTTCAAGAAAATCCTAGCGGGTGCCTCCTCCTCAAACCTCAAACCTCCTGTTCCGAAACCCTCCCCGTCCGCCCCCTTCTCTCCACATCCCAACTCCAAACCTATGAACCGGGAATCAGTGACAGGCTGAGAGTGCTTGGCCAGGATGAGGCAGGGGAGAGAACCGGTTTTGTCCCGAAGTTGCAGACAGCCTTTATGAGATGAAGCCGCCAGGACCCCAATTAAAATCTGCAGGGAGACGAAGGACAAGGTATGGCTACCATGCGCCAGATGCTGTGTTAAACATTAGCTAGAGAAGATACAGTCCCTGACCTGAAAGAACTTATGTTGGAGTGGGAAAGAGGGATATGAAAGGAAGAGCCATGCATTCGCACGTTTAGTGGCAGCGGAGAGAGCATACGAATTGAGCTTAGAACCAGGAGACCATACGGGACCTCACAGGGTACTGTAAGGACTCTGCGTTTTCTCTTACGTACTCTGGAAAGAACCAGAAAAGGATTTAAAGCAAAACAGCTCTGTGAGCCCAGACCTTCCCTGTCTGCTGCAGGAAGAACAGGTGGGGCGAGAAAAGACGGGGTCGTCTAGTTAGAGGCTGTGCAGCCACAGGGACCGGGAAGGATGACGGTAGCAGCAGTGAGGGCAGCCAAGAGAGGAGGCCTGTGGGCCGCCTGCACCCGACCTACCTGGGCTGGGTGGGAGGTGGCAGGCAGCAGAGTGAGCCAGGACCAGGATACTCGCTGATTGAGCTGGCAGCTGGTCAGATAAGAAGACTCCGGGAGGGGCAGGAGGGTCTTGGGGTCAAAGGCGGCCCAGGCCCTGCACCGGCCCTCGTCTTTCAGGGTGGCCAGAGTAGGGAAAGAACAGGGGGTCTGCAGCCGCATGTACTGTGGGGGACGGAAGAGAAATCAGAGCCTGTGGCTGTGGGTCGCGCAGGGCACGAGCTCTGCCGCCCCTGCTTCCCACACATGCTCGCACCTTCTGCAGCGGACAGTGATGCGGCTCCTCGAGGATCTCCTTGTGCGCGTTCCGACGCATGCTGCCCGGTGGAGATAGGACATCCAGGACAGGAGCCAGGAGCTGCAGTCCCGGACTGGGGTTCCCCGGAGTGGAGTGCTGCAGAAGCTGGTGGTGTCTCAGCATGTGCGGACACAGCCTGGGCCAGGAAGGGAAGCGTTCACGTGTCCCAAAGGGGGACGCCTCTGGCAGGATCCTGTTTCCCCGGCCCCTGGCCCTGCCAGCCCTCGCCTGCCCAGACCCCCGTCCTCCTCACTTGCTGGCCAGCTCCTCCAGTGCCCTGGTGGCCCACAGGTACAGGGGGAGGCCCAGCTGGCGTTCCCATACCAGCTGCTCGAACAGGGAGGTCCCCTGGGCCTGGTAGAAAGACTGAGTCTCGGGCTTCTGACAAGAGAAGCCCCGCAGGAGAATGGCGCCGTGGAGGCAGGGGGCGAGCACTGGCCTTCTGGTCCCTCCGCCCACCGACTGCAGGAGGTGAACATCCTGGAGCTGGAGAAAAGCGGAAAAGGTGGAAAAAGCAGGGGTGAAGCCCTCGGCTCAATGATCGCTGGCAGGGTTCCCTGCAGCCTCCCACTGCCCGGCACTTGGAGAAACAGCATTTCTCCCAACGGAGCATTTCCTTCCAGCCTCCCGGTGCCATCCGCACAATGCACTCCCCCGTGGGAAGCCTTCATCTCCCACAAGCTCCACTCGGCTGTCCTGTGGGCCGGGAGGCTCTTGGCAGGTGAGGCGCCACGACCCATCAAGCTGCCCAAGACCGTCCGGGCCCCACACCTGAGACTCGGCTCCAGCCTCTCCTCCTCCGGGTGGAAGCCCTTCCGGAAAGGAGGTACTCCGGGAGCCCCAGCCTCTCCTCCTTCCTGACCTGAGCCCCCGTCCAAATCGTTGCTGGCACTAAATACGCAACCCCCACCCTCCGACACACACCTATTCTTTTCCCATTTTTGCTGCGGGAGATCCCACCCTGTTGAGGCTGGTGTGTACTGGGCCGCAAAGGTAGGAGAAGCTGCCAAGCGCCTTCGTGTCCCCAGCCCTGACACCTCACGTACCTCCAGGGAGACCCCCGGCCGCACCACCTTCCTCAGGCTGTGGAATTGCTGGTAGGCGAGGCAGAGCGCCAGCTGCCCATCCACCTCATAGAGGCCGGCCGGCTGGCTCAGCACACCAGTGACCTTTCCCTGCGGAGAGGCCAAAGGTCCAGTTGGTCCCTCTTTCCTTCCTCTCTGGAGACCCGCACTTCCAGTTCCTCCTACCCTATCCACCCCCACCCCCAAACTCTCGGATCTCTCCTTTTTGCTCACCGAGTAGGATAAGAGCGTCGAGTGGCGGACAAGAGCTGGCTCCCCATCCCCGTCCTGGGAGCTGCTGGGCATGGGGGTTGGCGCAGGGTCAGCCTCCAAGAGGGGCCCATCCAGCTCTAGCTCCAGCTCTCGCACACATTCCGGTTTCAGCGGCAGCAGGTGGGAGGAGGGACTGGTGGTCCACACGCGGTAACAGTGTCCACGGATTCTGACTACTCGCAGCGCTGTCAGCACATAGGACCTACCAGGCCAAAGGGCTCGGTGCCACACCAGCTGGGTGGGGATCTGGCTCGTGCAGGGGCAGGCAACACGGCATATGAGACGCTGCCCGTGATACTGCCCCTCTGCCAGAGTCTCTCCCCATCGCGACCTGACCACAACGACCCGCTCCTCAGGAGTTCTGCCTGGCCTCTGCATGCGCTGTCTGACAAGTCATTCCTACCCTTCGGGATTGCCTCCCTCTCACATAAGATAACAAATACCCCCCAGTGCTTCTCTCTGGACGTAACCATCCCTACAACATCCTCCAAAATACAGAAACTTTCCACCCATGATGGCTGGCTTTCGCATTTCTCCATCCTACCGTGTAGCACGCAAATCACTCTCATCTATTAAACCGATACCTACGGGGTATGTGGAGTCGGGAAGGGGACAGACATGAAAGAAATACAACAGGTTGGTCCCTCTCTCCCAGCCTATCTCAGCCCACCGGGGAACACAGACGCCAACTCACGTAGCGGTGCGGAACCGCGTATGACCAAGTAAACAAAACCACACAGGTTTCGGGGACAGACAGGTCAGGATGGGTGGGAACGAGCAGGTAGACCCAGTGGAAGAACTGAGGCCCACACAGGGTCCTGAATGGCGTCTGTGGTTGGCCCAAGTTGGGGGCGGGGGGACGATTCCAGCAGAAGCAGCAACATGAAAGCGCTCAGAACTCAGATGAGCAAGGCAGTGAGAACACCGGCTGGGATGGAGATGGGCTACAGGACAGAGACGGGAGAGCCAAGAGGAGGGGGAAATCCCAGCAATGAGCTGCTGAAGACTTGATTTTATAGGAAAACGAGAACTGTCAAAGTACGGAGAGAAAACCAGCCGCAGACAGCAGAGTGTCATACGGACTGCAGAACGTGCTTATTGAGCGATTTCAGCACAAGGGGAAGTAGGACGGTTCCCAGACCTACCCTGTGGGACATGCTCCTCCCGCAGGCCCCACACAGCACGCTGCCACTCGCAGGGGCTTCAAAGCCCACTGACCCAGGACACTCGAGCCTCATAGATCTCCACTTCTACCCCAGAACCAGGTGAGTCCTTGGCTGCCACCCCTCGTCACCAGTGCTAAGACCTGCCTGACGGTTTCTGCTTGTGCGGAGCCAGGGCTCATCGGGGGTCTGACTCCAGGGGCCAGCAAACGCACAGCTTCTGCTGGTCCCCCGCTGCCCTCTGCTCTCAGACACCATCTTGCCAGGACGGCAAGCATCAGAGCCCCTCCTCCTGTATTCAGATGCCCCTTCCCTTCCTCTGTCTGAACGCCAGGATCTGCACCTGGACCCCGAGCCCTGCCTGTCTGGCCCCCCTGCACCCCAAGGCCACTACAGCAGGTCGCCAGGGCTCTGTGTCCTCTACTCCTCTTTGAAGACAAGAGCCCTACCTGAGGAGGTCAGACCCATGTCACCCCGCGCCAAGCCCTCTCCGGCGGGGCCCTGGTAACTGCTCAGCAGCCTCTCATCCCCTGCTGCCTGGCATGGCAGTTACCCTGAACCAGGGTCCGGTCCTTCATTTCCAAGAGATGATGATCTCAGCTCCTCCATCACAGAAGACATCCCCTGGGCTCATCTAGGGTGACAGTATGTCTCCAGTATGTCTGCAGCAGCCTACGAACATATCAAGATCACTTCTCCCCTGAGCCAACTCCACCCTGAGCAGCATTTCACTGGGCTCAAGGAGACATGGAAGGGTCTGATGCAAAGAAAATGCAGAAGCTCCTCTCTAGGCTGGGAGCAGAAATGAGACCAGAAACTGGGGTGGCTCCTAAGCATTTTCAGTTTTAGCGTTTCCAGTTCCTTTACCCACTCATCACTGTCACTCAAGCTTATGATGCAGACAGACACAAGAATTCTCCCAGAGCTAATAAATGTCAGAGATCCCTTTTTGATACGCATATGAGAGCCTTCTTCTCCCTTGTTTTGAATACTTCTGAAACGTTATTCAGATAATGATGAAAGTCATTAGACAACAGTGTAAAAATTAATGATTCTAAAATCGTACCAGTTGATGTAGGAAGAGTGAATATCAAAGTACCAAGTTTTTTAAAAAGTGCACACAGCCAAAAGAGAAAAAAAAGGGCTTGATGGTGCTGAACTGAATAATTTTCTCAGTCATCCTGCCAATGCAGAGGAAAAACAAGTGATTCCAACAGGTTTTGCTCATCACCAACAATACGCAAGTCGTCTACTCAGATGAAGGGCATGACAGGAAAATGCGTTCCCTCTTTCCTGCGTGGGGGAGTGACTCCCCCAGCAACAGCGCTGTCCCAGGCAACAGGGATCCCGCCCCCGAGCTGGCCTCCTTTCCAATGTGGCCCTGCTCTGACATTCATCTCTCCTGCTAAGAGTCCTGACAGCTCCTCCACACCTCCACGACCCAGCACTGACCCCCGTTCTCACCTGCACAACAATGGACACGTGGCTGCCAGCCAGGGAGCCGTCCCCAAGAGACAGGACAAAGTGAGCTTTCTTCTGACTCCTCACCAGAGCGCTCAATCGAACCAGCTTCCCAGCCAGGTTCGGCTGCACGCCTCTCAGCTTGCCCCTACAGAGGGAAGAAACACAAGAGGGAAAAGGCATTTTTATTTCCTTTTCCCCCACAAATGCTTTCCTTTCTGCTGTAAATAAGCCAGCGGTAATTTAAAATATCCCTAGCCCAAAGCTGTTATCCCAAAGACGTCCTTCACACTCTTCCTGACCTCAGATAAGGCAAACTTCCTTTGAAGACTTGCACTCAACACTTGAAGAGGCCCCACCATTCCCTTGACTCTGGTGGGAACACCCCATCCTCCCCACTACTCTCTGGACCTTTCCCTCCCACCTGCCAGTTTTACCGCGCTCCGTCCTCCCTGAGACGGGGGAGGATTACCTGTGTCTGAGCAAGCGGGAAGCAGTCTCTGGGTAGAGAACAGGGAGAGGGGTGGGGGGCCCAGGACTGGTGGTCGAGGGGCACACTGGCACCGGGGCACTCAAGAGCTCCAAGTGTCCTTCCCCGGATGCATTCCACCTGGCAGGAGGGAGGTAACTCCAATTGGGGAACAGGAAGAGACGGCCCAACCAAGACAGGTCCAGATCTATGAGCTAGAAAAGACCAAGAGCAAGGGTTACCCCTGGCCCTAGCATCCCACCCACTCTCCTCCACCTTTCTTCCCTTAGAGACCGAACTGCCTCACTCCCTAGAGACCCTCCTTGTGAGGCTCGGAGACATCTGACCTCTGCCCTTCTACTCACCTCGCAGGTCAGGATACCAGTGTTATCTTTCACATAGACATCTCCTTTCCTGTACTCTTGTTCCAAGTCCCCCGAGAGGTCTGTGAGTGTCCCTAAGAGTAACAGCCGCTCCCGGGGCAGAGGAGTTCCATTTGGTCCAGCCCCTTGGGCCCAAGCCTGGTACGTACTACTGCTCCAGGACAGGTGGCTGCAGCATGGGAGGTTCTGGTGGGTCTTGAGGTCCTGTACTGAGACAAAGCTGCAGAGGGAAGGGAGCAGAGGTCCTACAAAGCTGCATCCAAGCCTAGGACACTACCCCCAACCCCAACGAGTTCCCCCAAAGCCCAAGGAAAGATCAATGGAAATCACAGACTAAGAGGGGAGTTGGATTGATGGGCAAGAACTTTGGGGCTAAGAGCCTAATCTGGGTCCAAGAACTGGGAGTACCTATGGAAGGGAGGAAGAAAATGCTGAGGAGACTCTGAACAAGATGGTGCCACAGAGAGGACCCAGAGAAACCAAAGCGTGTAGCAGGAGGCTGGGGGAATGAGCATGGGGAGAACACTTGACCATACTCAGCATCCCTGATAGCATCTCGGCTCTCAGCTCCACAGAGAATCCCGATGGGCCGCTAGAGCATGTGCCAACGGCTTGACCTCAGTGGCCCCAGCCAGGCTTTCTTCCTAGTCTGGGATATCACAGAACTCAAGACCAGGGGGCGGGGGGGGGGGTGGGAAGCAGCCTGAGGTGGGAGTCCGAATCAAGAGCACCCAAATCTCCAAAGATGCTTGAGATCAGCCATTCCCCAGGGAAGCCTCCCAGCAGGGCTCTCCCTGCCAGTGGCGAGGTGCGACACGGAGAATGTGGTAACTGCGAATTTTCCAAAGCTGCAATAGATTCACATCTACGATTCTTTTACTCCGCACACACTTGCCTTCTCATGTCTTCAGAGCAGAAGGGTAAGGATAAAGGTACGAACTGTCACAACTTACCCTGCTCACTATGCCCGTGAACATCGCCCCCGTGAGAGCACTAATAGCTGGGAGCGCCGTCCCGGGTGGCCCACTCCCCGTCCACATCTGCTTCATGCTTTCCCCAGGGGCTTTGGATGATATAAAAGGCAAAGACGGAGACTAGCATGTGTTGAGTCCCGGCTACGCACACCTTATACTTGGTCTGTTCACGCTCAGTAACGCACTGAAGCTTCACCCAAAACCCCTGTGAACATCACCAATGAGGAAACGTCCAGAGGTCAGGTACATGGTGGTGTGGGTGGCAAAGCCGGGGGGGGGTCTCACTCAAAAGTCCATCATGTTCTTTCCCTGTGTTTCTCTACTTCTCTAAAGGCCCAGGACAAAGCCGCTGGAAAGAGCGCTTTCTTTCTCCTAGGCACCTTCAGGACAGAAAATAAGGACATGGGTCACTTGTCCCAGATTCTTCAGGGGTCTAGGTCAGGAAACTGAAGCTGAGAACTTGGAATCCTTGCATTTGTCACTGATCTCCAACTTTCAACATGCAGCACACTACCCGGCACACAGCAGGCACTCCACGAGGAAGGGAAACACGGATGAATAAAATCTTTGGACCCATCAAATAACTCCTATTCTTCTAGCCTCGCCCACCCTACATTAAGCACTACTCACTTCAACACATCGTGCCATCTAGTTTACATTTATCTTGAAGAACGAGAGCTTATTTAAAAAGATTCCTTTCAGGAACCTTTTCTAACAGTTTCTGACTTACCATTTTCCCACCGTTCTAGTAATGCCAAAATCTTGAGAGATCTGGACCTTTCTTTCTCGGATTAGACTGTGATCACAGAGGCCACTAAGCACATACTCAGGCACCCATGGGAGACAAACCCCGCTGCATGAGGCTTCACGGCAATCACAACCTTCTCGACTACAACTAATCTATAGGTAGCTCTCTGTCCCATGTGGCAGGACGGTTTTTTAACAAGATTTCACTGTGTCTACATAAACAACATATTTAATCCTGATAGGGATGTGGACAACCACTGAGGGAAACGGAGGAAAACCTGCAGCCAGTGAAGTACAATGAGAAAAGCTACACAGGACAAAAAGACAAAGGCCCCCAGGTAAGTGTGTATGGAGAAATTACTTTGGGATTGAAATATCATTTACTATCCATCAAATAAACACAAAACCCACTTTTGTAACAAGATAAATAGCAGATCTGGGAATGATTCAGGACACAGATGCATAACGGCCCTGCGTGTCCTCTGGCACGTCTGCAGTTACAATGGCACATGCGGACCCAATGAGCCCGCACCTCACTTCAGGACACCGGGTGCTGCCGGAGAAGGGGAGGGAACCACCAACCACATCAGGACAGACCACAGAGGAGACACCACTAAATCTGAAATGTTTTACTTCTAGTAAAAATGAATTGAGGCAAATACAGCAAATGGTAAGGTTTTTACAAGCTGAGCACTGAGTCTGGACTGCGCACGGGGTCAGCGCATGCACTGCTCAATTTAGAGGGCTTTCACGTTCGCAGTGAAGGCAGCAGTGAGCTGGCTGAGTCTGGTGCAGCAGCACTTTGAGTCACCATTGTTGTATAACAGCGTCCACGGATGAGCAAAGTACCCAGAATTCTGAAAATGACGTTTTGGATAGTACAGAGTACAATGAAGCTCTCTTTTCAGCAAAGATCCTTTGCCTCTACTGACGGAGAAGGACTGCGGGGCCGAGTGAATGCTGCACAGCCACACGCAGTTTAAGTCCGGGGAAAAGCATCCCAAGCTCACGTAGGGTTGGGAAAGGCCTAATTCAACAAAGCTAAATAAACTTGTGCCTTTTTACTTTTCAGAGGATCAATGGTGACACACAGACTCCCAGAATGCCAAGCGGCAGGTGGAATGAACGAACTAGAGCTCCCGACAGTAGGGAAGTCTCTACTTCCAGAAAGTCAGGAGGTGAGCCAGACTCTACAGGACTCGGCTCAGGGGTGGGCGCACGTACAATAAAAATACAAAGAAAAGGGGCTAATCCATTTCAATCTCGAGGAAACTACTCCATGACTCAGCAACGGCACTGCTAGGTAAGTGTTTACCATAAGGGTGCAAAAATAGAGATTCAAAGGGGCACCTGCACCCCAATGTTTACAGCAGTATTATCAACATCAGCCAAACTGCAGAGAAAGAACAGATGCCCACTGACACATGAATGGATAAAGAAGAGGTGGTATATATATATGTGGTGTGTGTGTGTGTGTATGTGGAGGTGGTCATACATACACACACACACACAGACACACACACAGGAATACTACTCATCCGTCAAGAAGAATCAAATCTTGCCATTTGCAATGACGTGGATAAAGCTATAGTGTATTAGGCTAAGTGAAATAAGTCAGAGGAAGACAAGTACCATATGATCTCACTCATATGTGGAATTTAAGAAAGGAAATAGATGAATGTAATGGAAGGAAGAAAACAGAGAGAGCCAAATAAACCATAAGAGACTCTTAGCAATAGAGAACAGGGGCGCCTGGGTGGTTCAGTGGGTTAAGCCTCTGGTTTTGGCTCAGGTCATAATCATTCCCGCATCTGGCTCTCTGCTCAGCAGGGAGCCTGCTTCCCCCTCTTTCTCTGCCTGCCTCTCTGACTACTTGTGATCTCTGTCAAATAAATAAATAAAACTTAAAAAAAAAAAATAGAGAACAAACTGAGGTGGGATGGAGGGGGAAGAGTGGGGGATGGGCTAGACGGGTGATGGGGATTAAGGAAGACACTTGCTATGATGAGCACTGGGTGTTGTATGAAAGTGATGAATCACTGAATTCTGCTCCTGAAACCAACATTGCACAGTGAGTTAACTAACTACAATGTAAATAAATAAATGGAAAGGAAAAATAAATAACTAAATAAAGTTAAAATGTTAAGCCAAGGCGTGCCTGGGTGGCTCAGTGGGTTAAGCCTCTGCCTTCAGCTCAGGTCATGATCTCAGGGTCCTGGGATCGAGTCCTGCATTGGGCTCTCTGCTCCACAGGGAGCCTGCTTCTCTGCCTACTTGTGATCTCTGTCTGTCAAATAAATAAATAAAATCTTTAAGAAAAAAAAAAAAGTTAAGCCAAAACACTAGGTTTTAACTAACTAGAATTAAAATAACAACTTAAGGGTGCTTGGGTGGCTCAGTCGGTTAAGCAATGACTTTTTTTTTTTTTTTTTTTTTTTAAGATTTTGTTTATTTATTTGTTGGAGAGAGAGAGAGAGAGAGAGAGAAAGAAAACGCACACAAGTGGGGGAGCAGCAGGCAGAGGTTCGAGAACCAGGCTCCCTGTGGCAGGACTGGATTCCAGGACCCTGGGCCAAAGGCAGACGCTTAACTGACTGAGTCACCCAGGTGTCTGAAGCACAGACTCTTGATTTTGGCTCAGGTCATGATCTCAGAGATCAAGCCCCAAAGCTCCTACAAGGCACAGAGACTGCTCAGGTTCTCTCCCCGTCTCCCTCTGCCCCTCTGCCCTCTCTCCCCCTCCCTAAGAAAAGATAATAATAATAAATAAAAATTAGGGCGCCTGGGTGGCTCAGTGGGTTAAGCCGCTGCCTTCGGCTCGGGTCATGATCTCAGGGTCCTGGGATCGAGGCCCGCATCGGGCTCTCTGCTCAGCAGGGAGCCTGCTTCCCTCTCTCTCTCTCTGCCTGCCTCTCCATCTACTTGTGATTTCTCTCTGTCAAATACATAAATAAAATCTTTAAAAAAAAAAAAAAATTAAAATTAAAAAAAAATACACCCCACATCGGAAACAGTGGTTACTTCTATGAGGTCAACAGGTTCCTTTTCACAGGCATTTTGGAGCCTTGATATGTTAATGAGCCTGTGACTTTCCTAGAAAAGATTGTAATATCATATCCAATGTGTCTCAAACTTATTTGGCCATACAATCCTTTTCTTACAGTACTTTATCAACACTGCCTTCCTCCAAAAAAAAAAAATTGCCTTCCTCCCCTTAGAACCTGGCCCCTCGTGCTTCTCGTTTTCCCCTGGTTAACTCTAGGTCCTTCTTTAGTCCCAAAGTTAACCCCCTCCCAAACCCCTCATCGCCATACCTGTAGCTGAGGGGCAGGGGAAAGCCCTGGTTCTTTCCCTGGGACAACCAGGTGGTCTTCACACAGTCAATTACCAACTGAGTCAACTGCGCATCGGGCTCACTGCCAGCCGGACACAGGGTCTCCTGGATGAAGGTCCGGGCAGCCTCCAGCCAGCCTTGCTCCTGAGGAAAGGGAATCCAGTTAAAACATCTTCCTAACCACCCTGCCCGCCAGTGAAATTCCGGGAATAAAGTAATAGAAAAAGAAATCCGGAGGACAGATAAATAAACAGTACTGGAGTTTAAAACTTGGAAGAAACCTTAGAAGACTTAGCCCGGTCATTCTTTAGACCACTGTGGTCTTCCCTCTTTCTGTCATAAGTACCCCGTGAGGGGCGCCTGGGTGGCTCAGTCATTGAGCAGCTGCTTTCGGCTCAGGTCATGATCCCAGGGTCCTTGGATTGAGCCCTATGTCGGCCTCCCTGCTCCGCGGGGAGCCGGCTTCTCCCTCTCCCCCTGCTTGTATTCCCTCTCTTACTGTCTCTGTCAAATCGATAAATAAAATCTTAAAAAAACAAAAACAAAAAACAGTAAGTAACCCGTGATAACAAAGTACACCGCGGGAGCAGTGCGGGTGCTCCTACACCTTCCTCTAGCAGACCCGTACCGGTACTCAACATGCCCAACTGGAATACATACTGCCCCGCAATTCCCTCTCTGTCCCGGGCGCTAAGCTGCTCCTTTCCTGGAGCTCCCACAGCACCCTGCACGCACTTCCATAGACAGCCAACGACCATCACATCCAGCACTGTCCTGTCCCATCTTACGTGGGGTGCGCTTCTAGAGCACCCCACGTAAGTTGAAACATCCTTTAAGTTGCTCGTACATATGACACAATACTACACAGCAATGTGTACACGTAAGCATAAATATGCCGAATTATACACAGTATGTGAAATGACACAGGTAGAGAACAGTCTCTAATCATTCCTTTCCATAGTCCTGTACACACATCTGAGTTCCCATGAGCTAAATCAACGTAAGATGCAATCCCACTGATGTGTTTTGTTCTGTCTTTAGCTGAGACGCAGACTTCCTAAGGAGGACATGAGCCACACTTATATACTGGTCACACATTCTGGACACATAGGCGCCTCGCGACACAGCTAGCTCTAGAGAAGGCGACCAGTTTGGCCTACTTCCAACGCTAGACTGATTTATTTTAAAATTCTGACAGGGGCACTGGGGTGGCTCAGTTGGTTAAGCGGCGGACTCTTGATTTTGGCTCAGGTCCTGATCTCAAGGTTCTGAGATTGAGTCCCCCCAGCCCCAAATAGGCTTCAGACTCTCCTTCCCTCCCCCCACCCCACCTCCGTGATGACAGGTATGCTCTCTCCCTCTCTCTCAAATAAATACATCTTTAAAAGAGATAACAAAATTCTGACACCTTTCAATAGTACTGAGGGGTAAGTCCTTCATCCTTCGTGATCCCCAGTGATAACGCTAAACCATTACAGCTCACTCCCTGTCCCCCCAATGCCCTTCTATTAGCCTTCTGCTCAGTCCTCCACATTTGCTCAATCTTTAGCATCTTTTTCTTTTTTTTAAAGATTTTATTTATTTGGGGCAACTGGGTGGCTCAGTGGGTTAAGCCGTGCCTTCGGCTCAGGTCATGATCTCAGGGTCCTCGGATCAAGTCCCGCATCGGGCTCTCTGCTCGGCAGGGAGCCTGCTTCCCTCTCTCTCTCTGCCTGCCTCTCTGTCTACTTGTGATCTCTCTCTGTCAAATAAATAAATAAATAAATAAAATTTTAAAAATAAATAAATAAATAAATAAAAAAAATCTTTTTTAAAAATCTTTAAAAAAAAAAAAGATTTTATTTATTTATTTGACAGAGAGAGAGACACCACAAGTAGGCAGAGAGGCAGGCAGAGAGAGGGGGAAGCAGACTCCTCACTGAGCAGAGAGCCCGATGCAGGGGCTCGATCCAGGACTCTGAGATCATGACCTGAGCCCAGGACAGAGGCTTAAACCACTGAGCCACCCAGGCGCCCCTCCATCTTTAGCATCTTAACAGACTTGTCTTCAGGTTCTCTGTACCTCAGTGTCCTTGTGAATAGCTCTATCACTAAACTTCACCTTCACTCCACCTAGCCAAATGGTCACCCACGGTCACAGTTATCAAAACTGAACTAGGTCAGAGCACCTGGCTGGGTCAGTCCATACAGCACATGACTCTTGGTCTCAGGGTTGTGAGTTTAAGACTCATGTTGGGTGTGGAGACTGCTTAAAGAGAAAATCTTCCCCCCCAAAATTGGACCACGTCATCATTCAGCACTGCCTCAGTGACATAATGAGAGCCTCACCCAGACTCTGATTTTCTGTCTTCTCTCTAGCTCCTGAGGGCCTATCTACCCCTTGGCACATGGCATACTACTGTTTTACAGTGTGGTACCACTGCCTCAGAATTCATGGATCTCATCTACTGTGTCAGAATCCTGGCAGGAGTGGGGGACCCAGGAGTCTGTATTTTAAAGATTTATTTATTTAGACAGAGAGCATGCGTGCAAGCAGGGGAAGGGGCAGAGGAACAGGGGAGAATCTCAAGCAGACTCCCAGCTGAGCACAGAGCCCAACTCGGGGTTCGATCCCAGGACCCTGAGATCATGACCCGAACTGAAACCAAGAGTGTGATGTTGTTTTTTGTTTTTTTTTTTTTAAGATTTTATTTATTTATTTGACAGACAGAGGTCAAAGTAGGCAAGAGAAGCAGGCAGGGAGAGAGAGGAGGAAGCAGACTCTCCGCAGAGTAGAGAGCCTGATGTGGGGCTCGATCCCATGATCCTGGGATCATGACCTGAGCCGAAAGCAGAGGCTTTAACCCACTAAGCCATCCAGGTGCCCCAAGAGTGCGATGTTTAACTGAGTGGGCCACCCAGGAGCTCCAGGGGTCTGTATTTTATTTAATTTTTTTAAAAAGATTTTCCATTTATTTATTTGAGAGAGAGAGCACAGGCGGGGGAGGGGGAGCGAGAGAACGAGAAGCAGGTTCCCCACTGAACAGGGAGCCAGATGTGGGGCTTGATCCCAGGACCCCAAGATCATGACTCAAGCCAAAGGCAGATACTTAACCCACTCAGCCACCCAGACGCCCCAGGAGTTTGTATTTTATATAAGCTTCCCAGATCACACTGATAAAAACTGAAGTCTGAGAACACTATACACTTTCCCTTCGGTGATGTCTGCCACGGGATATCCCTACTGGCCATCCACAGGAGCTCCTTTAGTTGAGATCGATCTCTCTCTCTCTCTCTCTCTCTCTCGTTATATCCATCTGCCTACCAGATTCTCCGCCTGGCCAACCTACAGGCACCACACATCCCAACACTGACCTTTAAAAACAAAACAGGGGCGCCTGGGTGGCTCAGTGGTTAAGCCGCTGCCTTCGGCTCAGGTCATGATCTCGGTGTCCTGGGATCGAGCCCCGCATCGGGCTCTCTGCTCAGCAGGGAGCCTGCTTCCTCCTCTCTCTCTCTCTCTGCCTCTCTGCCTACTTGTGATCTCTGTCTGTCAAATAAATAAATAGAATCTTTAAAAAAAATAAAAAATAAAAACAAAGCAAATAGCATCCTCAACCCTGTAATTCTACCCTGAAGCTCGAAGTCCTCCTTTAATGCCTTCCTTTCCATACCTAAGTCCTTTAGATTCTACCTTCTTAATATAATTTTTTAACCGTCTTCACTTCTGGAACCTCAGCACTGCTGCCGTGGTCGAGGTCCCCATCCCCTCTCACTGCTTTCCAACCACAGCCTTCTAACCGGTACTTTCTACACTGCTGCCCCAAGGAAACGAAATCTCAAATCTCATCCCATCGCTGTTCTGCTTAAAAGCCCTCAGGAACTCCCCGCTATGCTCAGGTTCCAGTCGCTGTGGAGCGAGATGCACGAAGACCGTCAGCCGCCACCCTTCCATCCCCACCCCGCAACCGAACTTGGATTTTGCAGACACCTGTTCTCTCTCCAGCCTTTGAACGTGTTTTCCCTCCGCCTAGAAACCTCTTTCAGCGCTTTTCTGCCTGGCTAAGCCGCACACGCACTTTGGGTCTCAGACGCTGTCCTTGTTTACCGTTATCCCCGTCCCTCCAGCTGCGTCAGGGGCCCCACGGTTCGCCATTAGCCCGCCCGCAGCTTCCCACCCGCTGGAAGCCCGGAGAGGGGGCGGAGACGCGTCTAAGCCTCGCAGCGGGCGCCGCAGACACCAACAAATGCGTTCGCCAGACTCGCGACGGTGGAAGGACGAACAGCCTCGCGGGCCACCTCCTCGCCCAGGCGCGGCCAGCGAAGGCAGTGAGGCCGAGAAGCAAGGGGGAGGGAACGGGACCATAATGAAAAACGGGGACGAGGGTTGGACAAGCGCACTCACGGAGTCAGGAGCCGGAGCCGGATCAGCCTCCATGATGCGCCCGAGGCGACGCCCTGAGAGAGCCCGCGAACAGCCGCGGCGCCGGGGCTCACGGGAAGGCCGCTCGTGACGTCATCGGTGGGCGCGGCCGCGGCTGCGCCTCCGGCTCCTCCCACCGGCGTCTTCGGGCCCCGGGTGCGCTGCGGTGTGCGGAGCGGTGTGCGCAGCTACCGCGGCAGCCCCCTACTCCCGCACCTCCGCTTCCTTCCGAGATGACTTCCTGTCTGGCATCCCTGGCACGGGGAGGAGCCGGGGACGCTCGGGAGCCTGAACACAGCCGGCCTGGTTGGTCGCTCCTGAGCATCTTCCCATCTCCCCGATCTTGCCAAGCAGAGATGTGACTCCTTCATGCGACCCGAGCACGTCATTCCTGCTTGCGTTCTGGCCTTGACTCCTTGCTGGGATCATCTATTTCCCCACCAGACCCTGAGTACCAAGAAGCGCTCCCCTGTTTATTCTATTTTCTTTTTTTTTTTTTTTTTTAAGTATTTTATTTATTTATTTGAGAGAGAGACAGTGAGAGAGAGCATGAGCGAGGAGAAGGTCAGAGGGAGAAGCAGACTCCCCGTGGAGTTGGGAGCCTGATGCGGGACTCGATCCCGGGACTCCGGGATCATGACCTGAGCCGAAGGCAGTCGTCCAACCAACTGAGCCACCCAGGCGTCCCTTATTCTATTTTCTTTGTAGGATGGGACCTAGAACAGAGCGTGTTGCTAAATGTAGATCAGCTAATGACAGCCTCTTGCTCTTTCTAATTCAGTCGACCAGTCAATCGTTCCATGCTTTAGTAGGCAGCGACTCTGTGCCAGGCACTGTTCCAGGCTCTGGAGATACAGCAGTGAACACAGATTAAAAAAAAAAAAAAAAAAAAATCCCTGTCCTCATGGAGCTTACATCATAGAATACGGAGACTGACAGTTAAAAAGAAGAAGAAGAAGGGACTTCTAGGTGGCTCAGTGGGTTAAAGTATCTGCCTTCAGCTTAGGTCATGATCCCCAGGTCCTGGGATCCAGCCCAGCAGAGAGCCTGCTTCTCTCTCTCTGCCTCTCTGCCTACTTGTGATCGCTGTCAAATAGATAAAATCTATTTAAAAATAAATAAAATTTTTAAAAAGGAAGTGTAGACATTACTAATAAGTACTATTGGAAATGACTAGTAAGTACTATTGGAAAAGAAATAGGGAATGCAGCGGGTAGTGTGTGCCTTTGTATGCAGAAGACCTTACTGTAAAGGTGATGTTAAAGAATTGAAGAGATGAAGGATTCAGATAATGGAGATCAAAGAGAAAGGATGGGGGGGGACCACAAGCACTAAGGCCCTATGGTGAAAAGAAATGCAAGGAAGTCAGTGTGGGGGTGCCTGGGTGGCTCAGTGGGTTAAGCCGCTGCCTTCGGCTCAGGTCATGATCTCAGGGTCCTGGCATCGAGTCCCGCATCGGGCTCTCTGCTCAGCGGGGAGCCTGCTTCCTCCTCTCTCTCTCTCTCTGCCTGCCTCTCTGCCTACTTGTGATCTCTCTCTGTCAAATATATAAATAAAATCTTAAAAAAAAAAAAAAAAAAAAGGAAGTCAGTGTTCTAGGAGGGGAAGACAGGAGATTAAAGGGGTAAAGTGAGGGGGGCCTGGGTGGCTCAGTCAGTTGGGCATCTGCTTTTGGCTTAGGTCATGATCCCAGAGTCCTAGGATGGAGTGGGATCAAGTGGGTTCGAGTGGGATGGAGCCCCACATCAGGCTCCCTGCTGAGGAGTGAGCTTCTCCCTCTGCCCCTCCCCCAACTCGTGCTCTCTCTCAAATAAATAAAGAAAAGTCTTTTTTAAAAAATCTAAAAAGGTAAAGTGTTGGGGAGATAGGTGAAGAAGACGAAGGGGATTAAAAGATACAAATTTTCAGTTATAAGCCACAGGGATGAAAAGTGGAACATAGGGAATATGGTCAATGATATTGTAATAAATGTGTGACACATGGCAACTACATTATAATGGTGGGCCTTTCATAATGCATGTAATAATAGTCGGTTCACAGCGCTGTTCACTTGAAACTAATACAGTATTATATGTCAACTATACTTCCACTTAAAATATAAAATTTGTTGGGGTGCCTGGGTGGCTCAGTGGGTTAAAGCCTCTGCCTTCAGCTCTGGTCATGATCCCAAGGTCCTGGGATCGAGCCCCACATCGGGTTCTCCGCTCAGCGGGAAGCCTGCTTCCCTTTCTCTCTCTCTCTGCCTGCCTCTCTGTCTACTTGTGATTTCTGTCAAATAAATAAATAAAATCTTTAAAAATATATATAAAATTTGTTTAAAAATAAAATAAGGCAGGGAGCCTGGGTAACTCAGTGGGTTAAAGCCTCTGCCTTGGTTTGGGTCATGATCTCAGGGTCCTGGAATTGAGTCCTGCATCTGGCTCTCTGCTCAGCAGGGAGCCTGCTTCCCTTCCTCTCTCTCTGCCTGCCTCTCTGTCTACTTGTGATCTCTGTCTGTCAAATAAATAAATAAAATCTTAAAAATAAAATAAAATAAGGTAGAGCTCCTGGGTGGTTCAGTCGGTTAAGCAACTGCCTCTGCTTCAGGTCATGATCCCAGGGTCCTGGGATCAAGTCCCACATTGGGTTCCCTGTGCAGTGGGGAGTCTGCTTCCCCTTCTGCCTCTGTGCCTTCTCCCTGCTTGTGTGCACTCTTTCTCTCTCTGACAAATAAATAAATAAAATATTTTTTAAAAGTAAAAATAAGGTAAAGTGGAAGAAGTGCATTTTTTAAAGACTTTATTTATTTATTTGAAAGAGAGAGAGTGAAAGAGCTTGAGAGAGAAGCAGACTCCCCATGAAGCTGGGAGCCCAATGCAGGAGTCAATCCCAGGACTCCGAGATCATGACCTGAGCCAAAGGCAGTCACCTAACCAACTAAGCCACCCAGGCAGCCAAGACGGGCATTTTTTTTTTTTTAAGATTTTATTTATTTATCGGACAGACAGAGATCACAAGTAGGCAAAGAATCTTTTGGGCACCAATCCCAATCAAGGTGTAATAGGCTGGTTCAAATGTCTACTAGGGTAAATTGTAACTCAGTTGTTCACCTAGCATCATTGTGGAGTTTCCTGTGTGTATTGCAATCTGATTGGCCACCTGTGTGTGGCCAGGCCTGGCCGCCTGGCCTTTGCCCTTAAAAGCTAGTCTGTGAAACAGAGAAGGGTCGCCCTCTCTTGTAAGAGGTGCGGCCCGTAACGTTCGGTTAGATTCTTGATGCTTGGCGCGAAATAAAGCTTTGCTTGACCTTCGCTTTGTATCAGTCTCACTCCTTTAATCATGGACCCATTATTGGGGCATAACAGTGAGTTCAAGCCCCATGTTGGTCACAGAGCCTACTTAAAGCACAAACACACAGAAAAGAAAGAGAAAGAAGAGAAAAAAGAAAGAAAAAGAAAGAAAGAAGAAAGAAAATGTGAAGGAAATAGGACCAGAGAGCTGAGCAAACTAAGGCTCCTGGAAAGTTCTGGAACGTTCTGGAAGGTAGGTACTGGATGGAGCCAGGGAGTGCCTAAAGGGAATGAAACCAAGATAAGTTTTGCACCCTAGGTGCCTCACTTGCCTTACATTGTCTTGAACCTGAACTGAGGAGGGGAATGAATAAGGAGAGAGATGAAGATAAAGACTTTCACCTTCTACTCTGAATAGTTGTTTGGTGTCTGACTCATTAAAAAAGACCACTCTGCCAAGTACTGTGTTTGCCCTAGCACACCACTCCGGCTTCCTTGCCCCGAGGCTTCAGATTAGGTTTGTCAAATGAGAGACAAAAACCGTTTATGAGGGAACTTGAAGACAGGAGAGAGAACAAAGTGTTCATTTCCTTTCTTCCTGAACACTGTACTTGTGGCCTCCTTTGCCCTGTCAGATGCCTTTCTTTCATGGCTATGATGTAGAAAAGATGTCAGAGTTCAAAGCCGACAGCCAAGAAAGAATTCTTGAAACATCTTTGGTGCAAAAAGCTGATTTTATTAAAACATGGGGACACGTGCCATGGGCAGAAAGAGCTGCACTGGGGTCATGAGGAGTGGCCCATTATAAATTTCAAGTTGGGAGGAGGTTAAGGACAGCGTTTTGGAAGCAAGGTTTCTAAGACCTTGAGGGGTCATGAGACCCTTCATACGTGTATTGGTGGGTCATATGCTCCGGGGATGATTGCCAGCCTGTATCTTGAGGGTAAAGATAAAGGAAGTTTCCAAAGGAATTATTATTTTTTTTACATTTTTTTTTTAATTTAAGTCATTGCCTATTTATTTATTTAAGTTTTTAAAAGATTTTTATTTATTTGACAAACAGACCACAAGTAGGCAGAGAGGCAGGCAGAAAGAGAGAGGAGGAGGAGGC
The DNA here is from genome assembly GCF_030435805.1 of Mustela lutreola. NCBI lineage: Eukaryota > Metazoa > Chordata > Mammalia > Carnivora > Mustelidae > Mustela > Mustela lutreola. The sequence continues at coordinate 58,339,510 of NC_081304.1, read as the reverse complement.
AGGCTCCCCGCTGAGCAGAGAGCTCGTTGTGAGGCTCGTTTCCGGACCCTGAGATCAAATCCCCAGCTGAAAGCAGTCGCGGGACCGACTGAGCCACCCCAGCGCCGCTGGGGAGAGATTCCCTAACTGCACCGCCTGGTGGCCCGCTGAGCCTACGCACCCAGGCACTGGCGCGGTGGCTCGCGGTAGTGGGCGGGGCGCCATCAGGGCCCGCCTCTTCCCGTGGCGCGCTTGGATGACTCACCGCCTGCGCCATACTTCCACGAACTCTGTCCCTGGAAATTTCTCACGTGGGTATTGCTGTCCCGGGCTGTCCATGCTATCTTGCTTGCTGCATCCCTTTCTTTCTCCACCCATCCCGGGCCTGATGCAGGCTGCTTCTGGGTCCGCAGCGGGCCGAGCTGCCTCCAGCTCGGGGCCCTTTCCTGCGACCATGCGCGTGGTCCGTGGACGGGAGTCGGGAGACTCCCCCCACCCCAGTCAAAGTTCGCTCCTCTTACCCGGTTCCCTCCAGTAACAAAACCTGCCGACTGCCTTGCTTATGTCCTGCTAGTCGCTGGGGGTACAGCCGTGATGTAGACAGCCCTGCCCCTGCCTTCTTGGCGCGTGACTAATAGCTCTAATAAGGCAAATCGTTTCTAAGGGATAAATCCTGTGGCAGTTACGGTGTAAAGGACAACGGTGACGGGCGTAGCTTTAGAAAGGATGATCAGAATGGGGTGGGGAGCGCTGAGAATTGAATCCAGCATCATTCCCTGAAATGAGGCCTGGCCTGAAAGGGCGGGAGTGGCTCCTGAGGGATGGACATAAAGAGTTCCTTCAGTCACTCTACAAATACTAGGTTTTTTTTTTTTTTCCCTTTTTAATTTTATTTATTTATTAGGCCCCCCCCCTTTTAGATCCCACCTATTTTTCCAAGCCTTGACAATCTAGTGGTGATGAAACAGCTACAGTCCATGCCCCCGTGGAGATTTTGTCCTAGTGGGGAAGGTAGAGTTTTAAATAAATTAAAATGTCAGGTGCTAAGTAAAGTAACATGTAAGATACTAAGTAAATAAAATTCCAGGTACTGCTAAATTACTATATAGGAAATCAAGATAGGGATGTCTGATAGTGGCTTATTCAGAGGAATGGGTTTAGGAAGTCCTTTCCAAGAAGGTGATTTCACCAGCAATCTACATGAGAAAATGCTAGCCGTGGCAACTGGGTTGCTCTGCCTTGGGCCCAGGTCTTGATCCAGGGACCTGGGATTGAGCTCTGCATCATGGGGCCCTCTGTTCAACGGGGATCTTGCTTCTCCTTCTCCCTCTGCTTGTCTCTCTCTCTCTCTGACAGATAAATAAAATCTTCAAAAAAAAAAAAAAAAAAGTGCTAGCCGGGGCGCCTGGGTGGCTCAGTGAGTTAAGCCTCGCCTTGGGCCCAGGTCCTGGGACGGAGCCCCGAATCAGGTTCTCTGCTCCACAGGGAGCCTCCTTCTCCCACCTCCCTCTGCCTGCCTCTCTGCCTACTTGTGATCTCTCTCTGTCAAATAAATAAATAGAATCTTAAAAAAAAAAAAAAAGTGCTAGCCGTGCAAATAATCTGGATGAGAAAATTGCCTTCCAAAACTGAGGTTGGCAAGTTAGAAAAGAAGCCAGTGTGGTGGGGTGTTGTGGGTGAAAAAGATCGTAGTGTGAAATTGGGTTGGAGAAGTGGGCAGGGGGCCGGGCTAGGTGAGCCAGGGTCCTGAGTTAGAAGCTTATATCATGTGTGATGAGTAGCTATGATCTCCCTATGCTGAAGTGTGGCAAATGGTGTGTGGTTGGGGCAGGAGTGGAATCGAGTCCTATTCGGGGGGCCTCGAGTGGTTGATGGTGGTGACCTGAACTAGAGCAATGGTAGCAGAGACGAAAGGATGCGGACAGATTTGGGATAGGTTTGGAAATAGATTTGCTGATGAATTGGATATAGAGAGGGCTCAGGAAGAAGGAGCGAGATTGACTGTGTTTGGTGTGAGCAGCTGCTTTTATAGTGCTGATTGAATGGGGAAGACTGGGAGAACAGGTGGTCTGGAGAAAGGAGAAGTCGGATTTTCTGTTTTGGCTCAGACAGACTGCCATCGGTGTTTATGAGACATCGACATGGAGATGTCACATGGGCATGTTAGTGTACTAGTCTGGAGTGTCAGGGAGAGTCAGGGTTAAATAAGTTACGGAATCTGTTGGCAGATAGCGAATGAGATGAAGTTGCTGTTTTGGGTCAAAAATGGTTGAATCCTGGCAGTTTCATTGGCTCAATCTACCAGGTGGTATTTAAGGCCACAAGTCTGGAAGACACTTCGGAAGAGCGTGTAGACAGAAGAGAGTGAAGGGCAGGCCCACGAGGGGTGGCTGAGAAGGAGCAGCCAGAAGGCAGAGGCATAGCGGAAGAACAGTGTCATCTGACTCCACCAGCTGGGCCCGTCCAGCTCATCGTGTGGGTTTACACTTAGATGCTATTTTTTCCAGAAAGTCCTCCCTAACTCCTCCCTAAGTCCTCCCTAACAGTGCTAGGCTGGTCGCCGCAGTCTCTCGGCCTTGCCCACACTGGGCTGGAAATGTTTGGGCGTTTGCCTGACCTCCTCAGTAAAACACAAGGTCTGTGAGGGCAGAAATGGTTTTTGTCTTCTTCACAGCAGTGTTCGTAAGACCTTGCCTGGGGCCCAGCAACGTGCAGGTGCTCAAGGATCGTGTGCCCAGGACGTACCTGTATTCCCTGTTCCCACATTTTGCAGGATGAAACTGGTTTTCAGAGTACTTCGTCTCTCTGAATGCCCTTTTCCCCCGCCCCATCCCTAATGCCTCCAAGGCCTCAGCTGTCTTGGAAATCTGAAATCAGTTTGACAGGTGATAGCTGATTACCTTTCAGGGACCTAAGTCATATTCCACAACGGGCACCTCCAGCGATGGCCTTGATTCTTCACTTCTATGTCCATCCCTCTGGCCATGAGAAGGCAGCTTCCGGACACACTCAGCGAAAGCTCCAAGGGCAGCTACCAGCGCTGCAGGGTGTCAAGACAGAGCTGTGCTACAACGTGAACTGGACAGGTTGGGCCAAGTTTTGGACTTTGGGGAAGAGGTGTGCCCAGCCGGGAAGAGGGTCTCAGGCTATCCCTGTCCTGTCTCCCTGCAGCCAAGTCCCGTCCGAGTGCCGAGGAGATGAAAAAGCTGACATGGCTCTTTGGCTGTCCCTTGTTACCGGGGGACGTTGCTCTGGAATCCTGGCTCCATCCTGACTGTAATGACCTGCTGCTGGAGGTTGGGCCCAGGTGAGTGTCTCAGCCCAGGGTGAATGCCTTTCGTGTTCTCAAGCAAACCTCCCTTCCAAACGCACTGCCCACCCCTTCCACTCCCGTTCCTCTTCCTTCTTCTGCCACCCCTGACAGATCTGTTTTTCCTTCACTCCATCCTACTCCCTGCTTAGAAAGCCGTACATGTGCCTTCCCCATTAGGGAAGATGTCTTTGAAAGACTGAGCCAGCGACCAGGCACGTTCTAGAAGTTGAACAGATTGCATTCTGAGAGGTAGAGATTCAAGCATTTTGGGCTGGAAAGACAGGTCCGGTTTGATTTGAGTGACCTTACAAAGCAGGTTTCTTGGTGCCCAGGTCTGAGGCTAGAGGCCACTGGTGAGGGGGACAGAGGTGAGAGGTCAGCGGGACAGGGGTCGGGGGGGCGGCGGGGATCCACCTTCTCTGTTGGTGGTCTCAGGTCCTAACCAGCTGGCCCACTCCTCAGGCTGAACTTCTCCACCCCAGCATCCACCAACGTCGTGTCAGTGTGCTGGGCCGCTGGGCTGGGGGCTGTGGATCGTGTGGAGACCACCCGGCGCTACCTGCTTTCGGTGAGGCGTCTGGCTGCCCGTGGTGAGGGGGAGGAGGAGCTGGGCCAGAGATCAAAGAGATGAGGTCCTGAGGCGCCTGGGTGACTCAGTCGGTTAAGCATCTGCCTTCAGCTCAGGTCATGATCCTAGAGTTCTGGGATGGAGTCCCACATCAGGCTCCCTGCTCAGCGGGGAGCCTGCTTCTCCCTCTCCCTTTGCCCCTGCTTGTGTTCCCTCTCTAGCTGGCTCTATCAGATAAGTAAATAAATAAAACCTTAAAAGGAAAAGAGATTAGATCCTGAACTCAGGAGAAAGTGAGAGGAACTCTTGGCCTTAGGTCTGTCCTGTTTGCAGGTTGTTCAGTGTCAGACTTCCAGGTTGAGGGCTAAATGGGAAGGAAGTCCAGCTTGTGCTCCCCTTGTTAATCTGTGCACCTTACAGGGGCTCGTGTCTGCACAGGGTGTGTCTTAGTAATCGGTGCACGGGCACCACGCAGATGAGCTGTGGGCAGCCCTTCGTGACTGGGAAGATCCAGCGTGCACCATTCCGTCCAGACTTGAGCCTTTGACCTCCAGCCGTGTGTATGTGTGTGTTTGCCCCTAGTTTGCCCAACCCCCATCAGCTGAGATGAAGGCCATCGCCCTGGCCACCCTCCATGACCGGATGACGGAACAGCACTTCCCCTGTCCCATCCAGAGCTTCTCCCTTGGGAGCATTTCCACGCCCCTCAACAGCTCTATCAATATACTCGCTGAGGGCCGGTGTGCCCTCGAGAAGGCCAACCAGGAGCTGGGTGAGCCGGGATGCCTGGGAGGGAGGCGCAGGCGAGGCCGGTCACAGGGGACTGAGCCCTGGGACCTGGTGTCCCGAGTCCGCCAGTCAGCTCTCCCGGGTTGTCTTCTAGGCCTGGCCCTAGACTCCTGGGACCTGGATTTCTACACCAAACGCTTCCAGGAGCTCCAGCGGAACCCCAGCACCGTGGAGGCCTTCGACTTGGCTCAGTCCAATAGGTGGGGCAGGTCGGGGGGCGGATGGGGTCGTTCTGAAGTGTGAGCCCATGGAGATTGGAAGGGAAGAGCACAGGGACTTGCCTTTGTGCTCTCCTCTGGCTCGAGGGTGTCCCCGAGTCTGGTTGAGGGCCCGGGCTCCTCCTCCCACCCCTCCTGGGTGTAGTCTACACCCAGATCTCAACTTCAGATTCACTTAGGATCTAAGCAATCCACAGTGAGAGGGCATTTGTAGGTTAAGGCTTTTTGGAATCTATTCTGACCTGTTCTTTACTAAAGAGTTCGCCGTTAACTGGTGCTGCTTGCTGAGAATACAGCACAGCATGAGAAGTGACCCAGCTTTCTCCCTGTCCTTCCCTCCCCATGTCACCCCTGCAGTGAACACAGCCGACACTGGTTCTTCAAGGGGCTGCTCCACATGGACGGGCAGAAGTTGGCACACTCTCTCTTTGAGTCCATCATGAGCACCCAGGCGTCCTCGAACCCCAACAACGTCCTCAAGTTCTGTGACAACAGCAGGTGGGCTGTGCCCTAGGCCAGCGGGGATGGCAAGCACAGGGGAGGGGAGGCTGTGGGAAGGAAGCAAGGTCCACGGCCAATGTGTCCGCAGCGCAATCCAGGGGAAAGAAGTCCAATTCCTACGGCCCGAGGACCCCACACAGCCAAGCAGCTTCCAGCAGCAGCGGGCCCTGAGACACGTCGTCTTCACAGCGGAGACCCACAACTTCCCCACAGGTGAGCCAGGTCCCAGGGATGGGTCAGTGAGATCAGAATGTGGAGCAGAGGGAAGGTCCTCCAGGCTGGGCCTGGGAAAAACAATGAGGGAGGCTGGTTGGCTGCATTTTTTTCTTTTCTTTCTTTCTTTCTTTTTTTTTTTTTTTTTTAAAGTAGGCTCCATGCCAGCCATGGAGCCCAACTTGGGGCTTGAACTCATCATGCTGAGATCAAGACCTGAGCGGAGGGTGCCTGGGTGGCTCAGTGGTTAAGCCGCTGCCTTCGGCTCAGGTCATGATCTCAGGGTCCTGGGATCGAGTCCCGCATCGGGCTCTCTGCTCAGCAGGGAGCCTGCTTCCTCCTCTCTCTCTCTCTGCCTGCCTCTCTGCCTACTTGTGATTTCTCTCTGTCAAATAAATAAATAAAAAAAATCTTTAAAAAAAAAAAAAAAAAAAAAAAAAAAGACCTGAGCGGAGATTGGGTCAGACGCTTAACCAGCTGAGCCACCCAGGCACCCCATCCTGATTTTTTTTTTTTTAAAGATTTTATTTATTTATTTGACAGAGGTCACAAGTAGGCGGAGATGCAGGCTCCCTGCTGAGCAGAGAGCCCAATGCGGGGCTCCATCCCAGGACCCTGGGACCATGACCTGAGCCGAAGGCAGAGGCTTTAACCCACTGAGCCACCCAGGGGCCCCCCATCCTGATTTTTAATGGGGTGGTCAGTGTTGGGGTTTGTCTCTTCGGTACACATACATCTCCCCCATCTCTTTACAGGAGTGGCCCCCTTCAGCGGTGCGACCACGGGCACTGGAGGCCGGATCCGAGACATCCAGTGCACAGGCCGTGGGGCCCACGTGGTGGCTGGCACCGCTGGCTATTGCTTTGGAAACCTGCACATCCCAGGTCCCACCACCGTCCTCACTGCCATCTCTCCCTTGCCCTGGCAGTAGTGGAGCACTTCTGTCTCTTAGGTCCTCCTGGGTGCTTTTTCTTGGGAGGCAGGGCTCTGGAGCAGCTAGTCTGTCACCAGCTGTCGCCAGGAGGACTCTAGGCCAGGGGAAACCCAAGTCACCAGGAAGGCTTTGCACAACTGCTAGTTTCTATATAAACCAGCACCTGCTCAGCAAGGAAACATGATTCTGGGTCAGTCTCGTGACTGCACCTGCCCCCAAAGTCCCAATTTCTTTTTTTTTTTTAATGTATTTATTTGAGAAAGAGAAAGAGGGAGAAGCAGGTTCCCCACTGAGCCAGGACTGCAACACGGGGCTTGATCCCAGTACCATGAGATCATGACCTGAGCCAAAGGCAGACGCTTAACCAACAGAGCCACCCTAGCGCCCCCAACGTCCCAATTTCTTAGCCTCAAGAACCCTGATCCTGAGACTCAGAGGGAGGGCTGGCATGGGAGCTGGGGAGCAAGGTTGGTGCTGTACTGAAGGCCCTACACCTTCCTGAAACAGGTTCCTAAAATGGGACGTTCTACCCGCATGGGTGGTCTTGGCAGCTTAGTTAGACTCTTTGTGAAGGACTCTGGCCCCTCTGTCTTCTGTCTTAACGGTCCAGCCAACTTTCTGATTTCCTTCCAGGTTATAACCTGCCCTGGGAGGATCCAAGCTTCCAGTATCCTGAGAACTTTGCTAGGCCCCTGGAGATCGCCATTGAGGCCAGTAATGGGGCTTCTGATTACGGCAACAAGTTTGGGGAGCCAGTGCTGGCCGGTAAGGCTGGGGTTATCGAGGGTTACGGACACCGAGTACCAGAGGTGGGGGTGGTGTGTGACCAAGTGGGCGCTGGAGGACACTGGGTGACCACACTCTGTCCTCTCTCCCTGGGGTGTCCACGCTCCAGGCTTCGCCCGCTCCTTGGGCCTCCAGCTCCCCGATGGCCAGCGGCGTGAGTGGATCAAGCCCATCATGTTCAGCGGGGGCATCGGGTCCATGGAAGCTGAACACGTGAGCAAGGAACCCCCAGAGCCAGGTATGAGCCACCGCCCTTTCCCTGCAGCGCCAGCCAGCGATGCCCCCAGCACTGCTGGAGGGGAGTTGAGAGGCCACTCCCTGGGTTGGCTTTTCATCTCTTGGCTCATGGCCCTCCGCCCAGTGCAGGTTTCCAAGGCAGGACAGGGCTTTCTGCCAGGGGGGCGCTGGGTCTGTGTTGCCTCTGTGTGCGCCCCGGTTTCCTCCCTTGCGGTGGGGGAGGGGCACCCCTGTTTGTTCAGCACCTGCCGTGCACCAGGGGCCTTTATCTGCCTGCCCAGTTCAGGGGAGCAAACATCCGGTAGGCCCCATCGTGTGCTGCAGTCAAGATAAGAACCAGGTTGCCTTCCTGGAAGAGGTGACCCAGTCATGTGGTTCAGAAAAGGCAGAAAAGGTCACATAGTGAAAAGTGTCCTTCCCTTGACCTCCCAGTTTCCCTCCCCAGAGGTAACCAGCGGTAGCCAGTGACTTGGGCACCTACCAGAGAGATTTCCCTCTATCTAGGAACAGACCTGTATGCAAATTTGTCGCTTTTTAAAAACAAATAACACAGGCACTTATTGAAATGTAATCTGTGTACCTTGAATTTCACCCTTTTAAAGTGTACAGGGCAGAGGTTTTTTAGGATACACACAAAGCTGTGCCTCGAGCCCCACTAATTCCAGAATGTCATTGTCACCAGCACACCCGTTAGCAGTCTCTTCCTCCCTTAGCCCCTGGCGTTGGCCCATCGACTTCTGTCTCTGTGGATTTGCCAGTTCGGGACATTTCACGTGAATGGAATCACACAGGATGTGGCCTTTGGTGTCTGGTGCCTTTCACTGTGCACCGTGTTTTCAAGAACTCTCTGTATGGTAGCATGAACCATACTGTCATCCCTTTTCAGGGCCAGGCCTCTTCTTTGTCTGTCCTTGCGTCAGATGGTAGACACCTGGGTTCTTCAGCCGGTGTGGGTAGTGCTGCTGTAAACACACGTGTACATGTTTTTCTGGGCCCATATGTTCTCGTGTCTCCAGTCTGTAGAACTACGAGTGGAAATGGGGGCTCCCATGGTAACCGTGTCTGGCTTTTTTTTTTTTAATTTTTAAGATTTTATTTATTTATTTGAGAAACAGAGATCACAAGTAGGCAGAGAGGCAGGCAGAGAGGAGGAAGCAGGCTCCCTGCTGAGCAAGAACCTGATATGGGGCTTGATCCCAGGACCCCGGGATAATGACCTGAGCCAAAGGAAGAGGCTTTAACCCACTGAGCCACCCAGGCGCCCCCCGTGTCCAGCTTTTTAAAAAACTGCCAGACTCGTCTCCAAACCACTTTGCACTCCCCCTCGGCACCTGCCAGCTGTGTAAGAGGGTTCTGATTTCTCCACATCCTCACCAACTCCTGTTATCGGTCTCTGATTCTAGCCACCCTGTGGCATGAAGTGGCATCTTGTTGTGGTTGGGGTTTGCATTTCCGTAATGGCTAACGACGTTGAGCATCTTTTCCCCTGCGTTTAGAGATCTTCCTTGGTGTGAAATGTCTGTCTGATTCTTTGTCTTTTGGTGGGGGGGGATTCTTTGTTCATTTCAGATCAGGTTTTTTTTTTGTGTGTGTGGAATTCTAAAAGTTCTATGTATTCAGGATGCTAAACGGTTATTAGATAGATACATGACTTGCAAGTATTTTTTCCTACTCTTTTTACTTTTTCGTGATGTCTTACAAAGAAAGCACAGATGTTTTTAGTTTTGGTCAAGTCAGGTTTATCTCTGTCTTTTTTTGCTGCTTATGGTTTTGATGTCAAGGTGAATAAAACCATTGCCTAAGCCAAGGTCATAAAGACTACAGCTGTGTTTTCTTGTCATGTTATTATAGCGTTTACATTTAGGTTTCTGATACTTTTTTTTTTTTTTTTTTGTCTTTTCTTGTAAGATTTTTTATTTATTTGAGAGAGAGAGAGAGAGAGAGAGCATGAGCGGGGCCTAGGGGAGTGGGAGAGGGAGAAGCAGGCTCTCTACTGAGTGGGGAGTCCAATGTAGGACTTGATCCCAGGACCCTGAGATCATGACCTGAATTGAAGGCAGACGGTTAATAGACTGAGCCACCCACATGCTTTTCTGATACATTCTGAGTGAATTTTTTTTTAACATGATGTGAAGTAGGAGTCTAACTTTTCTCTCTTACACATGGATATCCAGTCATCCCAACGCTACTTCTTGAAGACTCTTCATTTGTACCTTGCTGAATGGTCTTGGGACTGTTCAAAAATGAGTTGCCCCAGGGTTCTGGCTGGCTCAGTCCATAGAGCACGCAGCTGTCGATCTTGGGGTTGTGAGTTCAAGCCCCATGTTGGGTGCGGAGCCTACTTAAAAGAAGAACAGAAACAAAAATCAGCTGGCCATGGCCATAAACGTAAGAGTCCTTTATGGATTCACGGTTCGCAGCCTATAGATCCTTGTGCTAGAACCACACTGTCTGGATTACTACAGCTTTGTAGTAAATGCTAAAAGCTGGCAGTGTGGGTCCTCCAATTTCGTCCTCCTTTTTCACAATTGTTTTGGCTGTTCTAGGTCCTTTATGTTTCCATACAGATTTTAGGATCGGCTGCTCCGTTTCTGTGAGAAAGGCAGCTAGATTATGAGAGGGATTGGGCTGAGTGCAGATCAGTTTGGGGAACACAGCCATCATAAGAGCATTAAACCTTTTCCTCTGTCAACACGAGCTCTGTTTCCCTTCGTTTAGGTCTACTAACCGGTTTCCGGGCATAAGTCTTCCAGCTCTGCTGTTACTTATTTCTGTTATTTTTTTTCCTGATGCAATTGTAAAGGGGCACCCATAATTCTGTACCTTGCTCTTTTCACTTAGCAATATATCTTGGAGATCATGTCGTATTGATAAATACACAGAATCGTATGTGATCCTCTTCTGAGGGAGGATAGTGTTTCAGTGTGCAGATATACCGTAATCGATTAATCAGCTCTCTCTTGTGAGCCTTAAATCACAGTTGGCCCTTTGAGCAATACGGGTTTGAGCCGGGCACGTCCATTTGTCTGTGAATTTTTTCTTTTTTTTTTTTTAAAGATTTTTATTTATTTATTTGACAGAGATCGCAAGTAGACAGAGAGGCAGGCAGAGAGAGAGAGAAGCAGACTCCCTGCTGAGCAGAGAGCCCAATGTGAGACTCGATCCCAGGACCCTGAGATCATGACCTGAGCCGAAGGCAGTGGCTTAATCCACTGAGCCACCCAGGCGCCCCTGTCTGTGAATTTTTTCAATAAATACATGACAGTCCTGTAAATGTATCTTTCTTATAATTTCCTGAATGTTCTCTTTTTTCTAGCTTACTTTATTGTGAGAGTACAGTGTGACATATAGTGTAAGAACACAGCGTCTGTGTAACACACAGTCTGTGTAACACACAGAATACGTGTTGTTCATTGGTTTTTATTAGTTTATTACCTTTTTTTTTTTTAGATTTTATTTACTTATTTGACAGAGATCACAAGTAGGCAGAGAGGCAGGCAGAGAGAGAGGGGGAAGCAGGCTCCCTGCTGAGCAGAGAGCCCGATGCAGGATTCGATCCCAGGACCCCGAGATCATGACCTGAGCCGAAGGCAGCGGCTTAACCCACTGAGCCACCCAGGTGCCCCAGTTCATTATTTTCTGTCATTTATTATTAATCGACCGTCATTAGTAAAGCTTCTGGTCGATAGTAGGTTCTGAGTAGTTGATTTTTGCAGGAGTTGACCGTTCGGTGTGCATATTTTACTGGGTATGTCAGCACCCCCTAACCCCAGTGTTGTTCAGAGATCAACGACGTTTCCTGTCGTCGTAACACAGGTGACGCGGCAGTGTTTGATTTCGCGCCTGTGTGGGTAAAGCTAGAGCGTGACTTGCACAGCATGTATTCCCTGAAGAACATAAACGTCTGTCATAGTTATTGCTGTCCCCTCTTAGCCGCTTCTGTCATCCAAATGCTTGTTCACGCCTCCGCTCCTCCTGCTGGATTCCCCCATGTTCTGACTCTGCCTTCCTTCCCCACAGGCATGGATGTGGTGAAGATTGGGGGGCCTGTCTACAGGATCGGAGTTGGGGGTGGAGCCGCATCGTCTGTGCAGGTGAGTGGGACTAGCTCAGGGGCAGAGTCTTTGATGCTATTGGGCCCTGGGCCTCGGTGGCCTGTGAACTCCCAGAGCCCTCTAGCCCAGCTCTGCCATCTCTTGCCCCAGGTGCAGGGCGACAATGCCAGCGAGCTGGACTTCGGGGCCGTGCAGCGGGGGGACCCGGAGATGGAACAGAAGATGAACCGTGTGATCCGGGCTTGTGTGGAGGCCTCCAGGGGGAACCCCATCTGCAGCCTCCACGATCAGGGCGCTGGCGGCAATGGTGAGGATAGGGACTGGGATGAGGGATCTGGCCTCTTGCCAGGTTCCACTGAGGCTGAGGCATCGAGGGTATACAAGCGGCCGCCCGGCCCTGGGTCCCATTCTCTACCCCCCGTACCTTTAGGAGAGGCTTGGCACTGGGCGGAGCAGGAGCCCGCCACCACAGGATGGTTGTGGGGGGGGGTGCAGCCACAGTTCTGCAGGGTGCACAGAATTCGGGGCTCCTTTGGAGGCCGGGGCTGACCATGGCTGCCTCACCCCTTCTCCCCCACACCCTCTCACTAGGCAACGTCCTGAAGGAGCTCAGTGACCCCGCCGGGGCTGTCATCTACACCAGCCGCTTCCAGGTGGGCGTCTTGCCCTGAGGTCTGGCCGTCTCCCCTCCCCACCGGCCCCAGCCTTCTTCCCCCCACCCCCCATGCCCAGACTCCTAGCAAAGATGAGACGGGGCAGTGCCCACTGACCCTTTCCTTTCCTCCTCCCTCCCGGATGCAGCTCGGGGATCCGACCCTGAACGCCCTGGAAATCTGGGGGGCTGAGTACCAGGAGTCGAATGCTCTTCTGCTGAGGCCCCTTGACCGGGACTTTCTCAGTCGTGTCAGCGCCCGGGAACGCTGTCCGGCTTGTTTTGTGGGCACCATCACTGGGGACAGGAGGGTGAGTGGGCCGGGGAAGTCTGTGGTGACTGCAGCGCGTGGGCTCGGAGCTGCCTGTGTCCGGGCTGGAGGGAGGGAGAGCCGTCGGTGGGACGCAGACTGGGGGACAGTGTATAGGAGGCGGCCAGGGGCAGGCACTCAATAGGGAAGCCAGACAGAGGGTGGAGAGGGCGCTTCTGCCTGGCTTTCTGAAAGCATTCCCTGCTCGGGTTCACGGTCTCCTCCGCTCTGCGCTCTGTGGCCGTAGATAGTGCTGGTGGATGATCGCGAGTGCCCCGTTGGAAGAAATGGCCATGAGGATGGCTCCCCCTTGTCTCCCCCAACCCCTGTGGACCTGGAGCTGGACTGGGTGCTGGGCAAGATGCCTAGGAAGGTACGTGGGGGTGGGAGGGAGGCCGGCTTTCCTCCCTTCTCTGCCCCAGCTCTTCCAATCGCCCTTTGCCCGACACGTGCTTTGTCCCGTCTGTGCCCAGCGCTCCCGCAGCTGCTCTCACACCCCTGTCACCTTCTGTGTCGTAGGAGTTCTTCCTCCAGAGGAGTTTCCCTGTGCTGAAGCCCCTGGCCTTGCCCCCGGGTCTCCGTGTGCGCCAGGCTCTGGAGCGCGTTCTGAGGCTGCCTGCCGTGGCCAGCAAGCGCTACCTTACCAACAAGGTCCAGCCTGTGGTCTCTGTCCCCTTCCCACTGCTCCCGCGCCCCTGGCCTTCCCAAGGCTGTGGGGATTCAGCAGGCCCAAGGGAGAAGCAGCCCTGCGGGCCAGCTCTCCTGCTCCCACCGCCTGAGGCCTGTATGTCTGTGATGACGCCTGTTCCCCTACCACCCTGGCATCCCTGGCCCCGGCCCCTTGCCAACTGCAGCTGGTTCTGCAGGTGGACCGCTCCGTGGGCGGCCTGGTGGCCCAGCAGCAGTGTGTGGGAGCCCTGCAGACCCCCCTGGCAGATGTGGCTGTCGTGGCCCTGAGTCACCAGGAGCTTGTTGGGGCTGCCACCGCTCTAGGAGAGCAGCCTGTCAAGAGCCTGCTGGACCCCAAGGTGGCTGCCCGCCTGGCCGTGGCCGAAGCCCTCACCAACCTGGTGTTCGCGCTGGTCACCGACCTCCGGGTGAGTCCCGGGGTCGGGGGGTCCGCCTCCACCCTTCGCCTTTGCCTCCGGCCCTTCCTGCTCTGGACCTCCCAGCCCTTCCGCCCCTGCCCCAGACTCCCCACCTTGTCTGTGACGCACCTGTGTCCCCCACTCCCCAGGACGTGAAATGCAGCGGGAACTGGATGTGGGCTGCCAAGCTCCCAGGGGAGGGCGCGGCTCTGGCCGATGCCTGCGAGGCTATGGTGGCAGTGATGGCGGCCTTGGGCGTGGCAGTGGATGGTGGCAAGGACTCTCTCAGCATGGCCGCCCGGGTTGGCTCTGAGACAGTGCGGGCTCCTGGTAGGGACTGGGAGTCATGGGAAAGGGGCAGACCTGTGGAGCTGGGCTGGCATCTCACTTTCTTACTCCTTTTTTCTTCTTTAATTTTTAAAAAATTAACATAAAATCTATTACATGTTTCAGGGGTATGAGTCTGTGATTACCTTTTTTTTTTTTTTTTTTTTTTAAATTAGTGCGAGCAAGAGCCAGGGGAGGGGGCAGAAGGATAAAGGAGAGGGAGAGGGGAAGCAGACTCCCCACTGAGTGTGGGGCCTGCCGGTCACGGGGCTCGATCTCAGTACCCTGAGATCATGACCTGAGCCTAAGCCAAGAGTTGGAGACTCCACCATCTGCACCCTCTCAGGCACCCCCACTCTTGTGCTTCTTGCTCTACAGGATCGCTGGTCATCTCAGCCTACGCTGTCTGTCCAGACATTACGGCCACTGTAACCCCAGACCTCAAGCATCCTGGAGGGGGAGGTATGGGCACTTACCCATCCTCCCTGCACTGTGCATTCAGAGCTGGGTACTCTGTTTGGGGTCAGCTTTGGGAGGTCTGGGCCCCTTGTCTTGGCTCTGGGACTGGGGGTCTGTGGGTCTGCCCACATGCCGGGAACCTCAGTACTTGCGAGCCCGGTGGTAGGGGGGCGTTCTGAGCCATCCCGCCCCCTCACCCCTGCCCTGTTTCCGCAGGCCGTCTGCTGTATGTGCCTCTGAGCCCTGGGCAGCACCGGCTGGGGGGCACGGCTCTGGCCCAGTGCTTCTCACAGCTGGGCGAGCAGCCTCCCAACCTGGACGTCCCCGAGAACTTGGCGCATGCCTTTAATGTCACCCAGGGCCTGCTGAGAGGTGAGTGAGGCCTTGGGGCAGAGGGCGCATGTGACTGGCACGTAGCAGGCACTCACTGGAGGAGCAAGTAGCGGGGGCAAGCAGGGTCCATCACCCTGGTCTCTGGTTCTTGGAGCATGCCCACATTCGCACATGGGACCTACCCTCTAGAAGGGGGTTTGGGCCCTGAGGCTGCTAAGCATTTTTCTCCTTCCTCCAGACCGCCTCCTCTGCTCAGGCCATGATGTCAGTGACGGGGGTCTCATCACCTGCCTGCTGGAGATGGCCTTTGCTGGGAATTGTGGGATAGAGGTGGATGTGCCTGCCCCCGGGGTTGACGGTGAGGAGCAGGCGGTTTAGACTTGGGCCTGCGCTACCTGCCCCACTCTGTGGACCCCGCATTCTGTGAAAAAAAATGGAGCGTCCCCAACCCCATTCCCAAGTCCTTGGCTATCTTCTCTGACCACTCAGCCCAGTGACTCACCCATCTGGGACCCCCCCCCAGTAGACCCTGAGGCCACATCCTTGGTCCCTCTGTCTCACCCCCTTCTCCCCGCTCCCCGCCTCCAGTCCCTCAGCCCAGAGCCACTGCTGGCCACCACCCTCCTGCATCCATGGTGTCCCCCAGTCACCCTTGTGCCCCTACCTTGTTCTCCCAGTGCTGCCCGTGCTCTTCGCCGAGGAGCCAGGCCTGGTGCTGGAGGTGCAGGAGGCAGACCTGGGCCAGGTGCTGGAGCGCTACTGGGCTGCTGGACTCCGCTGCCTGGAACTGGGCCCCACAGGCGATGCCGGGCCCCACGCCCTGGTGAGGAAGGGCTGGACGGTGCATGGCGGGGAGGCCGTGGCCCCCCTGCACCAGCCCTGGGGGCAGCCTCCTGACTCCTGGCCCTGAGAGACGCGCCTCTCCCTGCAGGTGCGAGTGTCCGTGAATGGGGCGGTGGTCCTGGAGGACACTGTTGGGCAGCTGCGCGCCGTGTGGGAAGAGACGAGTTTCCAGCTGGACCGGCTGCAGGCAGAGCCGCGCTGTGTGGCAGAGGAAGAGCAGGGGCTGCGGGAGCGCACAGGACCCAGTTACTGCCTGCCCCCAACCTTCCCCGAAGCGTCTGTGCCCCACGAGCCCGGTGAGGGAGCCTGTGCCGTCCCGGCTTCCCCGTTCCCCAACCCTCAGCCTCGGGGGCAGAACGCAAGACCTAGACGCCTTGGCCTGCCCAAGAAAAGGCGTGTGGGGGAACTTTGTGATAGGGAAGGAGGCCTCTGGCCTAGAGACACTCCTCCTCCCCACCAGGTGGTCCCCTGCCCCGAGTCGCCATCCTGCGAGAGGAGGGCAGTAACGGAGACCGTGAGATGGCAGATGCCTTCCACTTGGCTGGGTTTGAGGTGAGCGGGGTGGCTGGCAGAGCGGGGGCCAGGGCAGGGCCTCGGGCTGTGTCTGCCCATGCTGCCCCTGCCCGTCCTGCCAGGTGTGGGACGTGACCATGCAGGACCTGTGCTCTGGGGCAATCGGCTTGGACACTTTCCGTGGTGTGGCTTTTGTGGGCGGCTTCAGCTATGCGGACGTCCTGGGCTCTGCCAAAGGTAGGTGTCGCGCGTCTGCCTGCTCCCTCCCCCACACATTCCTGCAGGGGTGCTGTGGCTCCCTTCTTCCTGACCCGGAGCTGGTCTCTCACCTCCGCAGTGCCAGGGTTGGGGAGTACATCCGTTCCGGATGCCAGCAGCAGGCCCAGGGGTGACTGATGTGAGGTGGGGTGGCAGGGGGTGGCACGGGCCCCATCTAAAGGCGTCTACGCCGCGTGCAATTGTGCTCTCCGAGGGTGGGCCCAGCGTGGCCAGATCTTTCTGGTTTCCAGGAGAAGCCAAGAATCTTGGCTTACTTTTTTTGGGTGGTTACTTTTTTTTTTTTTAAGATTTTATTTATTATTTATTTGACAGAGATCACAAGTAGGCAGAGAGGCAGGCAGAGAGAGAGAGGGAAGCAGATTCCCTGCCGAGCAGAGAGCCCGATGTGGGGCTTGATCCCAGGACCTTGGGATCATGACCAGAGCTGAAGGCAGAGGCTTTAACCCATTGAGCCACCCAGGCGCCCCGGGTGGTTACTTTTTAATTTTTTTTTAAGATTTTATTTATTTGAAAGAGAGTGAGAGAGCAAGGGGAGAACAAGCAGGGGCAGAGGGAGAAGCAGGCTCCCCACTGATGTGGGGCTCGATCCCAAGACCTCGGGATCATGACCTGAGCCAAAGGCAGATCCCTAACCAACTGAGCCACACAGGAGTCCCTAGAATCCAGATTTTTATATGAAATCTTATTTTTAAATGTTAGGGAGTTAAATAAAGAACGTTGAAAGTGCTCTGCTGGCCAGGCCAAAAAACTTAAGGGCCATCTCTGGGCCACGATTGGCAACATCTAAGCAGATAAACCTGTTTTCTTTGCATTTGCCCTATAAAGGGTATGTGCGTGTGTGCATCTCTGTGTGTGTGTACGTGTTTGTGTGTGTGTATATGTTTGTGTGCGTGCACGTGTGTTGGGGGCTGGGAGGGTCATGGCAGGGACGGAAGAGCAGCCACCCCCCTCCATGCCAGGCCCCACCCTGATATCCCTGTTCCCTCCTAGGGTGGGGGGCTGCTGTGACCTTCCACCCGCTGGCCGGGGCCGAGCTGAGGCGCTTCCGGAAGCGGCCCGACACCTTTAGCCTGGGCGTGTGTAACGGCTGTCAGCTGCTGGCTCTGCTGGGCTGGGTGGGAGGCAGCCCCAGCAAGGAGGCCCAGGAGGCCGAGGAGCCAGGCCCCGACTCCTGGCCCACCCCTCCTGGCCTCGTGCTGCGCCACAACCTGTCCGGCCGCTTCGAGTCTCGCTGGGCCAGCGTGCGTGTGGGGTCCGGGCCGGCCCTGATGCTGCGAGGGATGGAGGGCGCCGTGCTGCCCGTGTGGAGCGCTCATGGGGAAGGTCAGCCGCTGGAAGGTGGAGGGAGGGTCGGGGTGGGGGCTGGGGTGGGTGAAGGGCATGAGGGAGTTTGCCCTTCCTTTCGTCTTGCTTCCCCTCCCTGCAGGTTACATGGCATTTTCTTCCCCGGAGCTCCAAGCCCAGATCGAAGCCATGGGCCTGGCGCCACTGCACTGGGCAGACGATGCTGGGCAGCCCACGGAACAGTACCCCATGAACCCCAATGGGTCCCCAGGGGGCGTGGCTGGCGTCTGCTCCCTCGATGGCCGCCACCTGGCTCTCATGCCACACCCTGAGCGCGCTGTGAGGCCATGGCAGTGGGCGTGGCGACCTCCCCCGTTTGACACCCTGACGGCCTCCCCCTGGCTCCAGCTCTTCATCAACGCCCGAAACTGGACCCGGGAAGGGGGCTGCTGAGTGAGCCGGGGGTGGGGGGGCTCCCCTGGGCCTGACGGTTTGTGCCTGAGGGTCTCCTGTCCGCAGCCTCAAAATCAGAAGTACCCCACCTTCCCTCCAAATATGTCTCGGGACAGACAAGGGCCAAAATGCCCCCAAAACCTCCACTGGTTTCATTAACCTGTCTGCTTTTGCCTTACGCGGTTGGATCTGTTTGTGGTTCTGCTCGAACAGGGTTGTCCGGGGGCCTGGGAAGCAGCATGTGGTGCTGAGGACAGAGCCCTGGGACGTGAGAATAGTCCATTGCCCACCCCCCACCACACGTACACGCTCTATCTAGCAATCGCTGCGTTGTGCCCCCATCACTCTGGGCTCAGAGGGGTGTTTCATGTGCCCCTTCCTCGTAGCAAGGGTTGAGGGGCTGGGGGTATATGACAGCATGCAAGTCAGGACCCATGTGTCCCCATCAGAGAAAGAGCAGAAGCTTTCTGGAGTCCCCTTTTTAAAATATAGTACAAGTAGTTTGCCGACGTTTCTCTGAGCGGGTCTCCCGCTATGTCCTCGGGCTACCCTGGTGCGGGCCTCGGAACTCAGTATTTCTTCTCGATGCAGCAGTTTCCTGAAAGAAATGGTCAGCGCCTGCTTCCCTAGAATTAAGCCTTTAGCCAGCCAGCCTACCTTCCTCCGTCTGTCCCTCCCTCTATCCCATTCTCTCCTTCACCTGTGTGTCCTTTCCATTCATTCCTTCTCTCCTCCGTCCATCCATCTGTCCATTTCCTCCTTCCCTCCCTCCCTCCACTGCTTCCACTCATTCATTCCTTCCTTCATCCCATTAATGTTGGATGATTAGTTACAGCGCCAGGCACTGCCGCTGGCCCCAGGGGTTTTACGACCTGATAGAATTTTAAGTAAGAACTGTGGGGGTGTCTGGCAGGTTCAGTCCAAAGAGCCTGTGACTTGATTTCAGGACTGGGAGTTCGAGCCCCATGAGATTACATAAGTGAATATACTTGAAAACAACAGCATAGCTCTGTATGGCAGCTGCCGTGAACCAGGCGTGCACTTCGCATTTTGTATGTGTCTAAAGTATTTTTCACAAGAATTCAACAAGGTACTTGATAGGTGTCTCCCCCCACCCTTTTTTTTTTTTTTTTTTTTTAAACAAAGGAGCCATTAAGGTGAAAGGTTACATAAATTGCCTAGGGCCACACAGCGTGTCAGGGCAGCACCCCAGGCCCGCTCTCTCCCTCCTGCTACTGCCTGCCATCCTGCAGACCCAGATGCTGGGGCCCTACTGTCCAGTCTCGCTGACAGCCGCCCATGACAGCCTGTGTGTGGAACTTGTACGCAGAGTCCGTTTGTCCCCTAAATACTTCAACATTTTCATTAAAGATATATCCCCAAGAATGAAGACTGGAGTCAGATCCTGGAGGGCATGGGGCCTGGGGGGTGGGTGGCCAGGGGGACTAAGCACAGGTTCCTGGTGGGACAGCCACAAGAGGAGACAGATTGTATCATGGGAATGATAACAATGTTTAATAATCTCTTTGAAGAAAACCTTTTCAGGCCTCTTAAGGCTTCATAAACCTACCCTGGGCAACCAGGTGGGGTGGGGCAGATGAGGGGAGCGCTTAGGGGTGAATTTTGGCATTTGAATATTCCTCCCTGATGCTGGGAAACCATGTATATAATTAAAAAGAAAACGGGGGTGCCTGGGTAGCTGAGTCCGTTGAGTTTTTGGCTCTTGATTTGAGCTCGGGTCATAACTCAGGGTTGCAGGATTGAGCGCCATGAGCCCCATGCTGGGATCTGTGCTAGGTGGGGAGTCTGCTTAGCATTCTCTCTCTTCTACTGCCCCTCCCCTGCTCATACTCGCTCGCTCTCAAAATCTTAAAAAAAAAAAAAAAAAAATGGGTGGAAAAGTAGTTCCCACACTGAAAGATGCCTTTAAAAAAATTCTTGGGGTGTCTCGGTTAAGCATCTGCTGGGGTCAGGATTCTGCAGTCCTGGGATCGAGCCCTGCACTGGGCTCCCTGCTCAGCGGGGAGTCTGCTCCTTCCGCCCCCTCCCCCAGTGCTCACTCTGGCTCACTCAGATAAAAATGCTGTCCCTATCCCTTTGCCCCTTGCCCCCACCTCTCTCTCCCAGTCTTAAAACAATAGGCCCCAAGCGACATCACTTAGGCCAAGTCCCCCAAAGGGGGTTTAATACCTAATCTCATTGCATTGTTGCCATCTCCCCTAAAATGTAGGCTTTTTTTTTTTTTTTTTAAGCTTGATTTATCTTAGCATGAACGGGGTAGACAGAGGGAGAGCAAATCGCAAGCAGAGTCTGTGCTCAGCTCGGGCCCCACTTCGGGGCTCCGTCCCATGACCCCGACCAAGATTATGACCTGAGCCAAAACCAAGAATCAAATGCTTAACTACACCACTCGTGTGCCCCCCAAAATGTAGTCTTAACTGTTCAGTTGAGTTTTCTGATGGGCACCAATGAGTTTGCCACATGGGCCTCTCCATCTTCCAAGGGAAGCTGTATTGTGCATTGTGGGGCCCCCTGTTCTCCCCGCTAAAGGAAAGTGACCTTGCCAGGAACAATCATTTTACTAATCACTCTCGCCCCCATCCTCCTGCCACTTGCCAACTGCTCAGAGCCCCCCTACCCTGCCTCAACTGCTAGAGGGTTTGCTGCCTAATTCACAAATCATCCAGAAAGGCCAATTAGATCATCACATGTACTCTGTTCAATTTTTTAACCATGATCTTTTGAACTCCGAGATAATCCCAAATGCAGAATGTCGGGACTGATATCAAGGCTTAGATGTCAAGTTTACTTAGTGCTCGAGGCAAAAAAGGAGGATGTGTGAGGTGACTGTCCGGCTGGCTGTGATCATTGCATGTGTGCATCTGGAGATGGAGAGTTTTCTGCTCCAGGTCACCCTGGCCAAGCAAGACCCACCCTCAACCACGACCAGGACTGAGGCCATGCAGCTTCCCAGCCCTGTGTTGCCGGCCCCAGACCCAGCCTCTGCCTCTGCCCGCTCCTTGCAAAGACGCCCTAGCAAACCCCCGACAGGCTGCCCGTCCTCATTTTCTTTCTTTTTTTATTTTTAAAATATTTTATTTATTTATTTGACAGAGAGACAGAGATCACAAGTAGGCAGAGAGCCAGGCAGAGAGAGAGGGGGAAGCAGGCTCCCTGCCAAACAGAGAGCCCGATGAGGGGCTCGATCCCAGGACCCCGAGATCATGACTTGAGCCGAAGGCAGAGGCTTAACCCTCTGAGCCACCCAGGTACCCCCCGTCCTCATTTTCTTCACAGGAAACCAGTGACTCCCAAGAAGCCACTCCACCCCCCCTTTTAAGTGGTGGCTTTCAGTCTCAAACTTCACATACCTCCCACAGATTTGGGGTTTGGGTCCTCCAGATTATTCTCCACCCCCTTTGAAGAAAATCTTGCCCCATTTTAGGCTCACACCATCCTACTAAATCACTTTCACCCCCTATTTGGTATTCTGCTGGCTTTCCAATCATTACGTATGAGAGAGACAGCCAATTGTTCCCCCATATCTGATTCCTCCTCTACAAATATAACCTTCAAGTACTTTAGCAGGGGTTGTGTGTGTTCAAAATAAAGATGATGTCTCCTAGCTGCTTTTAACAGGTGGGGCTATATTCTGACCAACAGGAGAGAAAATGTTTACAACTTCCAAGTGTTCTTAAAGGAAGGGTGGATGCTTCCCTTCAGCTCTTTCTGCTTCCTGCCCTCTGGACTGAAGACGTGATTGCTGGAACTCCAGCACCCATATTGGACCAGGAGATAGATTTTGGAATTGACATCACGTGGTGCAGAGTAACAAGATAGGAGGAGACTGGGTGTCTTGACATAGAAGAGGGCAGGGGAGACAAACTTCCATCGTGTTTAGCCTGGCTTCAGTGTTTTCTATCACTTGGAGCCAAACCTTATCCTATTGTACCCATCCTAACTCCCTCTCATTCTTCACGGGCATTGGTTCCTGGTCGAGTCTTGCTGTCCACCTCAGTCCCTTCCATTGTCCTAGATGCACATCAATGACCACTGAACACTCTAGATCATTCTCCAATGACTTTCTCTATTCCGCCTTGGCCAACCACTTCCCTTGGGTTTCACCATCTCCCACATCTTCTGTACCTCCAAGCTCACTGACCCAGCACCCTACCTGTGACCATAACTTCCCTTCCTTTTAGCTTCTTTCTTCATCTTCAGTACTCCAAGATCTCAAAGTCATCAGGACCTCCCACTCAGTAACACCATCCCCCCAATCCACTTCTTTCTTCCCCATTCATCTGACTTTGAGGCATAACTTATCTGATGCCCTTTAAGTTGACCAAGTATCTTTCCACATTCCCATGTGACAAAATCCAACCCATCAGCTTTCTCTGAGAAAGCCAGACAACAGGGCCGACTGTCTCCTAAATTCATCCTGACCCACCCATGGGGGGAAACAGAATGGGAATTAGAAATGAGAGGCAGTAAGCGGACACTCTAGTTGAGCAACAGTAATAATTTGCCATGGACGGATAGCAACAGCTCTCCACTTGAGCTCTAAAAAAGTTACTTAAGGGCGCCTGGGTGGCTCAGTTGTTAAGCCTTTGCCTTCAGCTTGGGTCATAATCCCAGGGTCCTGGGATCGAGCCCCAAATCGGGCTCCCTACTCAGTGGGAAGCCTGCTTCTCCCTCTCCCACCTCCCCCATTTGTGTTCCCTCTCTTGCTGTATATCTCTCTCTTTGTCAAATAATTCAAGAAAATCTTTGAAAAAAAAATAGAATTTTAAAAAGCCACCTAGAGGTGCCTGGCTGGCTCAGTCAGTGGAGCATGCAATCCTTGATCTTGGGGATGTGTGTTTGAACCCCACATTGGGTGCAGGGATTACTTTAAAAAAATTGTTTTAAGATTTTATTTATTTGTCAGATAGAGAAGAGAGAGTAGAAAGCAGGGGGAGCTGCAGACGAAAGGAGGAGCAGAGTCCCCGCTGAGCTGGGAGCCTGATGCAGGTCTCGATCCCAGAACCCTGGGATCATGACTAGAGCCAAAGGCAGACGCTCAACTGACTGAGCCACCCAGGTGTCCCAGGATTACTTTTAAAATGTTAAAAACAAAAAGAAAACAAAAAACAAGCCTCTTTTAGGAGCATCTGGGTGGTTCAGTCAGTTGAGCATCCGAATCTTGATTTCTGCTCAGATCCTGATCTCAGGGCTGTGGGATGGGAGCCTTGTGTCGGGCTCACGCTGAGCATGCGTGGAACCTGCTTGGGATTCTTTCTCCTCCCTCTGCCTTCCCCCTGGCCCCCCTACCCTGGACCTCGTTCACACTTGCTTTCTCAAAAGACAAAACAAAACTTCCATGGCAACATCTAAAGCTAACCATCGAGTCCTGTCCTTTTTTGGGGTTTCATCAGTCAACAGCTCAATACTGGGAACTCCGCACACGCTTTTCCACCCCAGTCACTGCTGCGAGAGTTCCCCACATCGCAGCCATACACTGAGCTACGTGTCCCTCCAGCGATGGTATCTTCAGTCCATGAGAGCGGGAACCGCATCTCCACCTTCCCCTAACTCCTCCCACCTAGTGTGGCACCTGTCACCCTCTAGGAACACAGGAATAAATCCGAATGTTAACATTAGTAAGGACCGATACACTCAGGGATTTTTTGTTTTTATTCTTTAATAGAAGAGTGAACTCAGTCTGGTTTCCGGTGGTTCAGCTTGGCAGCTCCTCTCAAGCATTTTTTCCTTTTACTTCCTTTCTCTAGGGGTTCAAAGTTACAAGCTCTTGTCATCGCATCAAATGAGGGACACTGTGTGTGTGTGTGTGTGTGTGTGCGTGCACACTCAGGTTGGGGTGGAGGGATGCCAGGCCACTAAGTCTTACATTTTTCTTAATTTAGCACCTGCCTGGCAGCCAGCAGGCCCCCCTGGGGGCGGGCAAGCCTATTTCCCTACCTCCTGCTCTAGTCAAGACCCTGGGTAGAGGGGCGCCTAGGTGGCTCGGTGGGTTAAGCCTCTCTGCCTTTGGCTCAGGTCATGATCCCAGGGTCCTGGGATTGAGCTCCCGCATCGGGCTCTCTGCTCAGCGGGGAGCCTGCTTCCCCCTCTCTCTCTGCCTGCTGCTCTGCCTACTTGTGATCTCTCTCTGTGTGTCAAATAAATAAATAAAATCTTTAAAAACAAACAAACAAACAAACAAAACCCTGGGTGAAAATCAAAGAAATTTCAGCCTGTCCTTGGACACCTGAGGGCAGCACCCAACCAGATGGTGGAAGCCCCCCACCTCCACTCCACTCCCTTAACCCCCACCCCCGGCCGCCCCGTGCTGGGTTGGAGTACTGTCTTGGGCTTCAAGGAAGATCTTCCTGTGTGAGCAGCGCACTAGGAGTGCCTGCGACCGTAAGTCGTTTCCTCCAGGGAAGGGGTGGGTTGGTGCAGCTTTGGGTGCGACAGAATGGGATAAAGGATGTGAAGCAGGCCTACTGGATCTCTCATTCAGGTAAGAAAAAGCTCAAGGGCCTCCTGCTAGGAGGGAGGGAGACTGTCCTATCAAGCCATCTCCATGGAGGGGAGGCTAGGCTGCCGTGGGAGCTCCCCCCAGGGACTGGGGACCCAGCTTTCAGGCTCGGGGAGGGATCCTGGGACTGAGGACTGAGGGAGGAGTCGCAGCTTGTTACAGGGAAGAGGGAAGGACAGCTGAGGAAAACAGAATGGTCCTGGCAAAGCCTCCCGGGCCAGCAACATGGTGACTTAAGGACCTGAACGCAGGTGAGAGTCTGGAATGTTCCCTGAATGGGGGGAGAGAGGACAGGCACAGTGAAAGACCCAGCAAAGCATGTTAGGGAACCTGGACTCCATCCCAAGAGCAATGGGGAATCTCTCTGGGAGGGGTTTATAGAGGGACAGAGACACGACTGTGGCTGCCCCTCCGAACAATTTGTTACTTAAACTGTAACCCTTGGAAGATTTTATAGTTAACCAAGCGTATTCAAAGGACTCGTCTAACTAACACCGGGCACTTCTGGGAAGAGAAAGGAGTGATAACGGAAAAGGGAAGCAGGCCGTTTCGTTCCACCCTGAGCTGACCCTGAGCTGACCGGGGCGGGTGCTCCGGCTTCCCTGAAGCAGGGGGGGGTTCCGCCCTGGGCGGGCCGGGTGTTCCCGGCTGCCTGGCTTCTGTGAAGGGGCGGCCTTCCACCCTGAGTGAGCCAGGTATCCCCAGCTGCCCAGCTTCTGTGAAGAAACAGCGTTCTGCCCTGAGCAAGCTGGGCATCCCCAGCTGCCCAGCTTCACGGTCGTACATCGTCCTTCTCCCCAAAGACCTGTTGCCAGTGTATGTATTTCTTAAGGCCATATCTAAATGTGCTTGGTAACTAGTAAAATCTTCCAAGGGTTACAGTTTAAGTAACAAGTTGTTCCGAGGGGCAGCAGCATCTCCCCCCTTTTGTTTGTGAAGAAGTAGAAAAGTTGATTTTGCAGCTTCTTGATTTTTCAGTCGTTGGAGGGATTTTCGCGTGCTTCTGAGGACTAAGCATAAAAAGATTACAGCAATAAGAAGAATAATCAATCCACCCGTAACACCAAGACCAGTTTGTGTGATCCAAGTAGAAGGGTTTAAATCAGACAGAATATCATTAATTCTTTGAGTAAAACTCACTCCTGGAACAGATTATAATGATGAGTGAGTAATACTTAGAATCATATCTTGAAGTTGTTTAATATCTAAGGTTAGATTATCACCATAATGGTTAGTAATACATCACCGAATTTTGCTCCAAGATACTTCTGATTCATTATAGACATGGGGAGTAACACAGAAGAAACATTCCAATCACATAAAGTATGAAGTCTAAGTTTTATATTCTGAAGATCATCTCCTATATATATCATGGCTGTTTCTAAATCAGAGACACATTCATCTAATTTTTGATCTATGAACGTTTGTTGATTCCAGGCCTTGCTAGCATTCTCGTGCCACTTCTGTACAAATTGTGTAATTTGTACAGTTTGATGCAAGGCCATATCTGCAGAGGTCGCTGTAGCAGTAATGGCTATAATTCCTAGAATAGCTGTTGTAAGTAACCCAACAAATCTTTTTGTTCTATGGACCCAGTTCTTCAATACCATTAAAAGTATATGTACTTCTGGAGAGCTTTCCCAAACACGGTGGGGTTTCACCAGTAGCCAAATGCCTATTCTTCTTCTAGCTATGAGAATGACAGAATTATCTTTATAAACATTCTTATCTACCCAGGTGAACATCTTACAGTTTAGACAGTCTATTTCTCTATTACTATGAATAAAAGTCATTTTTCCAATAACAAAAACATAGGGATCTCTAACACAAGCTCTTACCCATTCTTCACCCATGAGGAAAAAAGAAAATGCATAATTATTAGACTGATGAATGTAAGAGCCATTCCAAACTTTTACGTGACTTAAAGCAGTAGTGACCTTCCATAAATTCTTTTGTCTTTTATGATAATCAACAAAAGGAGATGGCATAGAAAGTCCTTGCCCAAGCCACACCAGAGGTGCATCTCCTGAAGCTAAGGTTTGCGGTAAAATGGGATCATCAAAAACTTGCCATTTTAACTTTTGATGAGGGGAGCAGGGTTCCCCAGTATGATTGGTGACTGCCATCCCCTTAGGGGACCAGTCCCATACAATTCCATAGGAATCATTAATAATAATACTGGGGTGAGAAGCTCTACAATCCTTCCATAAAGGGCGAATTCCCTCATCTGACCACATTTGTGTAGGTTTGCATTTGGGAATAGGGGGTGCTGCGTTATAGCTAGGACCCCAATATTTGTAGGCTTGGAATCCTTTAATGGAGAGTAAATGTAACTGAGCTTTAGCCAAATAATTGTTAGTAGGAAGGTCCACCAACCATATCTGAATACCAGGGACAAGGCAACTGGAATGATTGACGATACATATTGGCCTATTTTGATATCCAAAAGTAAGATTAATATTTGTGCCCTGCTTGCCCACAGTTGAAACATTGTCCTTTAAATTTTCCTGTGACCAGGGGCGCCTGGGTGGCTCAGTGGGTTGGGCCGCTGCCTTCGGCTTAGGTCATGATCTCAGGGTCCTGGCATCAAGTCCTGCATGGGGCTCTCTGCTCAGCAGGGAGCCTGCTTCCTCCTCTCTTTCTCTCTCTGCCTGCCTCTCTGCCTACTTGTGATCTCTCTCTCTCTGTCAAATAAATAAATAAAATCTTTAAAAAAAAATTTTCCTGTGGTCAGAGCAGCCATTGCTTGAGCTAACAAATCAGCTTTATAGGTCTCTGTTCCTACTTCTTGACATAGCTTAATATAATCTGTCAATGTTCCCTTGCCTTTAAAGGGTGCTAGCAACTTCTTACAATCAGAATTAGCATTCTCATAAGCCAACAGTTGCATAATGGTATCCACAGCCTCAAGATTATTTATCTGTCTTCTGACAGCCTCTCGCAATCTTGCAATAAAATCAGTATAGGGCTCTCTTGGACCCTGTACCACTTTTTGAAAAGAAGAGCACTTATGTCCCTGAGATTCTATTCTCTCCCATGCTCTCAAACAGCAATGCTCTCAAACAGCAATGCCGGAGCTGCTCAACAGCTTGATCACTCATCAATACCTGGTCTCGAACCTGGACCCATGGTCCGAGACCCATGAGCTGTTCCATGGAAATAGGAATGTTATGAGCTCTATTATTTTTTTTTAAAGATTTTATTTATTTATTTGACAGACAGAGATCACAAGCAGGCAGAGAGGCAGGCAGAGAGAGAGGAGGAAGCAGGCTCCCTACTGAGCAGAGAGCCCGATGTGGGACTCGATCCCAGGACCCTGAGATCATGACCTGAGCCGAAGGCAGCGGCTTAACCCACTGAGCCACCCAGGCGCCCCTATGAGCTCTATTATAGGCAGCTGCTATTTCTGCTTGATCTTGCCACCATGTTTTGAATTGCAAGAACTCACTTGGAGATAGAACTGTTCTTGCTAGCAATGACCAATCCGTCGGAGTAAGTCGATTGCCTTCTGTGATGCCTTGAATAATTCCTGTCGTAAATGAAGAATTAGCTGCATAGTTTTGTACTGCCTGTTTTAGTTCCTTCAACAATTTGAAGGGAAATTGCTCATGCTTGGCCTCATAGACACCATTAGGATTGTTAGGATCATGTCCTGGAGCGACATGTTCTGTAATAATAACCGGGAAATTAAAATGCAAGGCATCTAGGTCTCCTGCTCGCTGTGCTTCAAGGAGGCCTTTCTGAACAGCCGATAGCATGTACTTTTTATCTTTTTCATTAAATGGTGCCTTCTTATAGAACGGCGGAGCCAATGGCGACAGTGGCATGGGCACCTTTTGTTCTGTTACTGGAGGAGGAGGAGGAGTTTCCTCCTTTCTATATTCCTTTTTTTTTTTTTTTTAAAGATTTTATTTATTTATTTGACAGACAGAGATCACAAGCAGGCAGAGAGGCAGGCAGAGAGAGAGGGAAGCAGGCTTCCTGTGGAGCAGGGAGCCAGACGCGGGGCTCAATCCCAGGACCCCGAGATCATGACCCGAGCCAAAGGCAGCGGCTTAACCCACTGAGCCACACAGGTGCCCCTCCTTTCTATATTCCTTTCTGGTGGCCTTAATAGTTTATTCCTTCTCCTGGATGGCATGTTCAGGTTCCTCTTTTTTAGTTTCTCCTGAACATTCATTATCGCTTTCTGAATCAAGGGTTTGTAAAGTCCAAAACAGAGCGAATGAGGGTCCAAGTAGGCAATATAATGACTGGAATTTGCTTTCCTTTCAGATACGAAAGTTTTAATTCGTGACCTACTTTTTCCCATGTTTGTCAATCTAAAGTCCCTAATATAGGAAACCTGGAGCAATGTTCTTCAGTTACCTTTAAAAGCGCCTTAAGTTGGCCCTCGCGGACTTTTCCTCCTCCCGCCTTCAGGAGCCTTCTCAATAAATAAACGTAAAGGCGATAATCGTTTGTGCTCTCTAGATTACCCATACCCTGTGATAATGGCCCACAACTTACCAGCAGGAAAAACGCACGGCTGTGCAAAACTCACGTTGGGGCTTCTTCTCCTGTTTTATTTCTGATCAGATCAGGTCTGGTCTGGCCCCAACCCTGTTCGGGCGCCACTTGCCCCTCGGAACAATTTGTTACTTAAACTGTAACCCTTGGAAGATTTTATTAGTTACCAAACACATTTAGATATGGCCTTAAGAAATACATATACTGGCAGCAGGTCTTTGGGAGAAGGACGACGTACGACCGTGAAGTTGGGCAGCCGGGAAAGCCCGGCCCGCCCAGGGCGGACGCCGCCTGCTTCAGGGAAGCCGAGCACCCGGGAACGCCCGGTCAGCTCAGGGTGGAACGAAACCGCCTGCTTCCCTTTTCCGTGATCGCTCCTTTCCCTTCCCAGAAGTGCCCGTTGTTAGTTAGATGAGTCCTTTGAATGTGCTTGGTCAACTATAAACCTTACCTTCTTCCTTGCTTGCCTGCAAGACGTGACTAACGTTTGACTTTTATCAGTCCTTCTGTTGCCTATTTTCTATCCAATAAAAGTGAGACTGTGGAGTTGCTCGTGGCAGCAGTCCTTTTCGACTCTTGTCCCGTGCTCCCAATCTCTTGAGCAGCTGACTTGTTTGTGCCTAATTCTTCTCTCGTCGCAGACTGGAAGCGGCACACGACCACTCAAGCTGCAGAGGAGGATGTGGGGAGTCCGGTAAGAAAGCACAGCCCTCTCCAGGCAGGAAATCCTGGCCGGACTGGGGCGGTGGAAACGTCCATGGGGAGGAATGGAAGGATTCCAGAGACGCTAGCAGAGTTGCCAAGAACGGGATGTGGTGGGAGGAGAAGAGAGCAGAGCCAGTGGTGAAGTTTGGATCACTGGGGAGGCATGATCTCACCAGCTGTGATTGGAACACAGGGGATGGCACACATTTGGGAGGTGACCTGTCAGTTTCAGACACGTCGAGTCTAGTCTGAGGGGTTAGTGGGATGCCAGAATGGAGGTATCCAGCAGGCAGACAGGAGAGATCTGGGATGGAGATGACTGGGGAGTCCCGGGTGTGTGTACTGAAAAGGTCATCTAGGAAGGTTCTGCTAATCCGTGTTTAAGGGACTGGCAGAAAAAACAGGAGGCTGAGGGGCTGGTTTCCCATGGCCTGAGTCACTGGAGTATCCTGGGTCAGCCATGGGAAGGAATCCAGGGCAACAGAAGGAGCTAGGGAGCCAGCCCAAGTCCTTCACCACTGAGTCCTGGCTTAGCTGACCTCCTTTTCACCCCGAGGCAAACTCTTCTGGCCCCCAGATCCTTTTCCCACAGAGTGCATGCAGCCCTCCCCACTCCCAAAACTTCCCCTGTGGCTGGTTACAAGGAAATGACCTTAGCCAAATAAACAGATAAAAAGAACAAAGGTTTATGTGGCACTTTGGGGGGTGGGACCCCATGTACTCCCAAGGGCACCTTCTATGAGAATGTAGTGTACCTCCTTCCCTGTGAGGGTCCCCCAGATTCTGAAGAACTGTGACTAGGGGACCTCTCCCCACTCCCACTTCCCTCAGATGCAGGCCAGGCCACCGGGGGGGGGTGTCTGCCACGGTGCACCCCCTCTCCCAGTTCCCCGCGTCCAGTCATCATCGTCCTCCCGTTTCTGGAATACATGATGTGAGGTTCAGGGGGTCAAGATCCGTGGAGAGGTCAAAAGTGAGGGTTTCTCCAGGACCGAGCTGGGAGAACACGGAACTCATTCTGAGGCTGTGCGCCCTTTGCCAACTCTAGGCAAAGAGAAGGTCCTCGGGAAGGGACGTCACCGAGCATGGTCACAGAGCGCGATTATCTCTGGGTCACTGACTTGGGCAATCCTAGGCCCAGGAGGAGGGAGGGCAGGAACAGCGACGCTGGACTCCATCACTGGGAGGTGGCAGGAGGGAAGAACCCCGTCTGGTGACTTAGGTCGAGGACAGAGGCTCGCCCTCCTCTCTGCCCCACCCACAACCAACCCCTTCCCCACCCTAGTTGGTCATCCTCGTTGCCATTGTTCTTGACCCGGCTTCCATCGGGGACACCACGCTTAATGCTTTCTGGATCACCCAGATTATGGCTTCTTCATTGCTTTTCTGGCTCCATCTCTTCCTCTGCTGTCTCGTTCAGCTTTGCCCAGACCCTCGTCCCCTTGAACATGGGATATCACAGATGACTACTTCTGTTGTCCCCTAACTGGTCTAACATCGACTGGAGGAACATTGGCTGTTTTCCACAAGACCACCCTCACTGCAGATGCCAGGCGTAAATCTCACGGGTCCACAAGTCACCCACGTTTCTGGCCAAGTGGCTCTAAATTCTAGGGTCCCTGCCATGCCCAGACATTCAGTAAGTCACCGGGACAACTCGCAGAACTCAGGAAAGTGCCTGACTTGGCATTGCTGTTTCACTGTAAGGACAGGCAAAGGTAAGTTCTGGAAGGTCCTAGAAGCAGAACTTCCAAGCCCCGTCCCCCAGGAGACAGGGTGTGTCACCGGGCACATGGGTGTGTTTACAATCCAAGAAGCTCCCCTAAGCCTCAATGCTCAGCATTTTTATTGGGGCTTGGGGTTTTATTGGATTGATATCTAGTGGCTCGGAGCACCAACGCTCTCAGTCACACAGTTGGTCTCTACGGTGTGGCTGACCCCCGTGGCTGACCCCCATCCGGATTCCTCCCTTTGCATCAACAATCAGTCATCTCATTACTGTAAACTATCAGGGCCCACCAAGAATAACAAAGAACTCCTGTCACTTGGAAAATCCCAAGGATTCAGTTTTCTTCCTAAGAACCAGGAACGAGGGCCAGTCAAATTTTTCCTGGTGCAACATCTCTTGACTGGTCTTGACGGGTAAGTAACCTCTGGTCTTTAAAGCAATACCCACTCAAGAAATATTTAGAGGTAGCCCCCCGCTTCCCTCCTGCACAACTGAGGGAGAAGCTAAACGTGAATGATGGGTACAGTCCCTGACCTCCTGGTGCTCAGAATCCATTGGAGATTAGAGCATTACAACACAGTGGGGAGCCTGCGGTGGGGACAGGAAGGCTGAGCCACGGGCACCCTCAGAAGGAGCAGTCGACTGTGGCAGTGAGTTAGCCAGGGAAGAGGGGGAGAAAGTTCTAGGTGGATGGCATAGGTGTCAAAGCTGAGAGGCACAAAGGAAGAGGACCCGGTCAAGGGGCTGAAGGAAGTTCAGAGTACTTGGCATCTAGAGCACGAGGGGAGAATGGGGAGATACAGGGCTGGAAAGTTCTGTGGGGGGTGCTGGGTGACGGCTACAGGCTCAACCCCAGTACAAGGACACGCTGTGTTTTCCTCAAACACCGTATTCATGATGTCAGGCCTTTGTTTAGAAACTTACTGTGTGGTTACCCCTGAGCTTCTCCTGTGGCTTGGTGCTGGGCCAGGGCTCATAATTCATAGTTGGGTTTCTTAAGCTCCAATCAATCAGTTTGGATGGGAAATGGTTGCACTTTTTTTCCAGTGACCTCTTGTTTGAAATTTTGGGTCTCCTGTAAGCGCGATTGTAGATCCGAGAGCCCAGCAGAATGAGGAGTAACAGAGCGTCTGTGTTATGGGTTATACCCACCATACCTGCTGCTAGACCTTGCTAACAGAATAACAAAGAAGCACATTTTTATTCAAACAAAAATCTGGAGTTTTAATTTTGATTATTTAAATATATTCATTTCCTGGGGCGCCTGGTGGGGCTCAGTCGATTAAGTCTCTGGCTCCGGCTCCAGTCATGATCCTGGGGTCCTGGGATAGAGTCCTGTATTGGGCTCCCTGCTCAGTGGGAAGCCCGCTTTCCTCCCTCCCTCTGCTTCTCCCCCTGCTTGTGCACTCTCACTCACTCTCAAATAAACAAAAACTTGTTTTTGTGGGTCTCGCCAAGCTGCCAAGGGGATGCTTGGGAGAAAAAAAGGTTCAGAACCTCTGCTTAATAGAAACATGTGTTGCCCCAAATTGATGCTTGAGTTCGGGTGTACGGAGCTGTCTGATACCCTGGTGCCCTCAGGGTGCTCTGGGACACCTGTCCCCAGAGAAACCAGCAATGTCAATTGCAGGCAGGGCATCAGATAAGGGAGTGTCCTTCAGATAAGGGGACAGAATCCCATCAGTTGTAGGTCTAGTTTAACCAGTGAGCTAAGACAGGGACAAATCCTCACCCCCCCCACCCCGAGAAAAATGGCTTGGGCCACCTCAGTTTATTGAGATTTGTCTCATCATCCTAGCCACAGCCAGCGGGAGTGGGGGAGGCCTGGCAAGATGCCAGGCAGGACAGCTGTCCAAACAGGTCCTTGGATTCTGTCTCTTGGGAGTTGGAATTTGAAGATACAAGAGAGTCAGCAGTTGGGAGGAACCAGAGAAGTGACAGACACCAAGACAGAAGTGAGGATGAGAGGGAGAGAAGTGAAGTCCAAGTGAGAATTTGCCAGGTTAGGGCAGCTGCCTTCCCCACTCTC
Source organism: Mustela lutreola (assembly GCF_030435805.1). Lineage (NCBI taxonomy): Eukaryota > Metazoa > Chordata > Mammalia > Carnivora > Mustelidae > Mustela > Mustela lutreola. The sequence goes on along the minus strand of NC_081304.1, from coordinate 58,305,884 downwards.
CCAGAGGAGGTCTGGCCCTGTGCCTGAATCACTTCGTGGAGATCAGCTTCTTAACACTTGGAAGAGCTCAAGGACTATGGTGCGCTAGGAGTCCCAGGCTGCACAAGGCTCATCCAAGAGCATGGCTCCTGGCATGCCAGAGACCCCAAATCAGGAAGTGCCCTAATCCTGTGCGACCTGCTCCTGGCTCAGGAGGCTCCCATCCCTCGTGCCCAGTGCCAGGGCCATGTTAACGTCTTCGTCCTTGAAGGTCCCTTTCCAAGAGTTCCCTATCTGCTTGACTGCTCACAAGGCAGCTAGAGCTGGTACTGGCCTGGGGGGCTGGGGTGGGGGTGGGAGTGCTCAGCAGGCAGGAGTGGGGAAGGAGGGGCAGAGGTGTGCCACTCCACATCTCATCCCAGATCCCAGAGAGGCAGTGTATAGCCGACTTCTCTATTCTAGCTCCTTTGGTTTCCATTGTCTGGGCTCCTTCTCTCCCTCTAGTACCTGCAACACTCCCTCTCTAGAATTCCTCGAGAATCAAACTTAGTCCGCTCTCCTTGCCCAGAAACAGACACAGCTACATCCCAACAACGTTTTAGAGATGAGTACATAAGGACCAGAGAAGTCTGAGGCTGGCAGTAAGAAGGGAAAGGCCCAAGCTCTTTAGGATGCTTTGTAAAAACCCTGCACAAAACCTCTCGAGCAGCACCGCTCACGGGTCCCACTGGACCCCAACTGCGACCTTGCCCAGCCGATACACTTGCATTTCCCCAAACACCACCTTTCCGGATGTTCTCCTGCCTAGTACACTCCTAGGATGCCCTGGTAAGTCTTGGGCCAAACTTTACAACTCAGTGTACTCATCGGTTCCCGGTGAGGCAGGGATCCTGCCCTAATCGCCCTTGTACCCCCGGCTTTGGTATGGAGCCGAAAATTAGGTGCCCCCTGGCCCCAGTGTCCTGAAATTACTAGGGTCCGTAAGTAGAGTCAGCACTTGGAACCCCGTGGGTGGGGTTTATTCAACCGTTCAACAATACATAAAGGGTCTGTTATGTCCCGAACACGGCCGGGTGCCAGGGATCAAACATGAATGGAAATATGAGTGGGGAGGATGTAACCAGGCTGAAACTTGAAGAAATTCTAAAATTCTATGAAAGAGCAACAACAGAGGGTTTAATCCGTGTTTTCCTCCAGGTGCGTGTGGGGGCGGCCCCCCTCGCCACCCCCAGCCCCCGCTGCGTTCTCAAGGCAAGATTTGAGGAGGATTAAAAACCTAATCCCCGGGTTGGGCCTGGCCTGAAGGAAGGCGAGAGGCCTGAATCCTAACCCGGCCCCACACCTGGCCCCAGTGTTCCCCGAACTCCCTGCATCCGGGAATTAGCGGTCTGGTTTGCAGCTGGCTGCCATCAAGACGCCCCAAGGGGGAGCTGCGAGACCCTCAAAGGATTCTCCTCGGACTCGGGAGAGCCCACCTGGACCCCACCTCGCGCGAGCAAGGGCCCCCAAGGAGGGTCTCAGGCGACAGTCTGAGAAGATACGACCCCTTTAAAGAGAAAAGACTGGGGGGCGCGACCCAGCGAGCACGACAGCGTCACAAACCCCACGCGTGAGCTCTGAGCTCCCAGCCGACCCCCAAGTCCCGCCCCGCGCCCCCGGGAGAGCCAGGCTTCCGGGCCCCGCCCCGCTGTGCCCCGCCCCCACGGCGCAGGCGCCGATTGGCCAGCGCGGCTGCAGGGCGGGGCCCATCCTTAAAGGGGCGGGAGCTAAGGGGGACCCGAGGCGGGGGCGGTGATGCCGCGTGGCCGCGCGTGGGTTGCTTCTACATCTCTCTAATGCCCGCCCCTGGTCCCAAACCCATGGAGCCCGTGCGAGACTACCCGCTGTTCGGGGGCGCCTTCTCCGCCGCTCTCCCTCCCGGGGCCCTTGACGTAAGGTGAGAAGGCGTGGGCGCCGCTGGCCCGCCGGGTGGGATGCGGGCAGAGGCGGGCGGGGCTCAGCCGGGGTACGCCTCGCCTCCCTCCAGCGACCTCCGACCGGTCCCGGACAACCAGGAAGTTTTCTGCCACCGCGTGACGGACCAGAGCCTGATCGTGGAACTTCTGGAGCTGCAGGCCCACGTGCAGGGAGAGGAGGCTGCGCGGTGAGGGAGGCGGCGGCCCGCGCGGCGGGCCAATGGGAGGGCCGGAGCCGAGGAGGTGGGCGGGGCCTGCGACTGCACGGTTAATCAGGGCAATGAGAACTCCAAGGGCATCACCTTATCACCGGAAGTGAGCGGAGCTCAAGGGACTCAAAGATGCTGGAGGGAGAGGGGAGTTGGGGGGGTGTGAGACGGCCCTCCCTGACCCTCATCCCCGTACTCTAGGTACCACTTTGAGGACGTGGGCGGGGTGCAGGGGGCTAGGTCTGTGCAGGTGGACAGTGTGCAGCCCCTCCTTTTGGAGAACCTGGCTCTGAGGAGCTGCTGTCAAGAAGCCTGGGTCCTGTCTGGCAAGCAGCAGGTAGCTAAAGAAAACCACCAGGTGAGGGCAGGGGAGTGTGAGATTCCCAGACGGGTGAAGGGAGTGGCCCTGGGCAGGGATAGTCAGGTAAGCATCTCCACTCTGATCGCTTTAGGTAGCAAAGGATGTGACAGTGCACCAGGCTTTGCTGCGGCTGCCCCAGTACCAGACTGATCTCCTGCTCACCTTCAATGATCCCCCGTAAGGAGGACAGGAAGGATGCGTGGCTCATGACTGGGTCCCCAGGAGGATATGCTGGGAGGGGCAGAGCTGGGAGACTGGCTAGTGGGGTCCTCCAAGTAAGAGGGAGAGGGCCAGAGGTTTGGGGTCACAGATACCCAGGTCCTCCGGGGCACAGGAAGTGGGAACTTCCCTACCCGCGGCCTGGATGATGTTCTCTCTCCCTCTGTTCCCCCACCCCCAAGCCCTGACCATAGGTTATCTCTTGGTCCTGAAAATCTGTCACTTCCGCCCTGGAGCCTGGGTGACTTCGAACAGCTGGTGACCGGTCTGACCCTTCACGACCCCAACATCTTTGGTCCCCAGTAAAGATGCTGAAACACTGCGTGAAGTTGCTCTAGTACACGGGGACCTCATTCTTCAAGGGAAGCAAGGGGTTGGACACATACCCCTAATTCCTTCCCTGTGCATAAACATGAGACACCTGTCTGCAGAAATAAACTGGCTTTATAATCAAGATAAGATCTCAGTGCCTTTGCATCTAACAAGACACCTAGGTCCCCTCAGTTCCCTTTGGTCTTGTAGTGGGGAGTTAAAGAAGTTTGTGCATAGGATCAGAATGGACCCAAGGCTGTCCAAACAAAAGGAGGGAAAACTTTGGAGTGACGGGTTCAGCCCTGAGGAAGGGGGGGAGGGGTGTGACATGTCCAGGAGGAAAGGGAGGGAAGGTTTAAAGGGACACCAAAGGAAAGGAGGGAGACTGTCCCTTGTAGTGATTCAACCCTGAGAAAATCAGATGGGGAGTGGAGTTGGCTGTTCCCCTTGGAGGGACGAAGGGTCACCTGGTCAGAAGTTGGCCAGGACACAGGACTGGAGGCAGAAGTGTCCAAGGAGTGCTGATTTGGTGGTGTGTGCAAGAGTGCCTGGTGTCATTTGGTGTACGTGTTGTAGAGGGTGCGTAACTGGTCCCAGAAGAAGAGGGAAAGGACAGTGTGGGGGCCAAGGCGGAAGTAGGAGGCACCTATACCCTTGTACATGCCAAAGAAGCCCTCTGTCCGAGCAGTCTGTAGAAGGGCATCCAGTATCCCCCGGTACATCAGGCCCTGAGAGCAGGTTGAGAGGGGGGGAGAGCACAGGGAAGGCGTTTGTCAGAGCCCACCAGGGGCCTCCTCTCAGCGGGCTGCATTCTAGGCTGTCCCCTCCTGCACCCACCATTCGCTTTCACCCACCACCTGCCCTGGCCTGCCCAACTGGCCGGCCGGCCCTCCAGAACATTCCCTTACCTTGCCCTGGGCATCAGTGGGCTGGTTGTAGAGCCTCGTGCTGACCACATCAAAGGGTGTCATGGCCAGGACCACGGCGATGCCACTCACCATGGCAGCCACCAGAGCCACCTTCCAGCTCTGGGGTGGAAATATCTAAGGGTGAAGGGGGGAGAGGTGTGTCAGCTCATCCCTGGACCCCTCGGAAAGGACAGGCCCTGCCCTGGGGAGAGTAGAAAGCGGGTAACTCAGGGAGTTTCCATGCGGCTGGTTAGAAGACTGTGAAGGAGGAAGGGCAGGATGCTGGAGGACTCAGATCCACCATCTGGGAGGGAGTGACAAGAGGACCGTGGGGAGGGTGTAAAGTCAGTGACCCCCAAGGCTTCCTGCCATTCCTTGACATTGACCATGAGCACGGTCCCCTCTGGGGTCCCCTTCAGCATGTCCACCCCTTGCCCGAAGTCCAAGGGAGGCCCCGCCCTCTCCCCCCCCCCCCCCGGGTAGTACCTCCCACTGAGTGATGAGGTCCTTGGTGGAGGAGAAGGTGCACAGCTGGGTGGAGGAACCGATGATAACTCGGGGCAGGCCGCCCAGGGCCCCGCGCCACAACCCCACCAGCCCATGTTTCTGGCCAATCTCGCTTAGCGCCTGAAACATGCCCTGGTAGGGGGAAGACCATGGGGGCAGGCTTCAGTCCCCCCAGCATCAGGGGCCGCCACCTCACACTGCCAACGATGGGTCCTCCACAGGCACCCGGAGTCGGGACAACCGGTTCCATGTGGACTTAGAATCGGAATGGGTATACTACCCGCCATTGTTCCCTTTCTCCCTGCTCCAGAAGAGGGGCAGGGTGTGTGTGGGGGGATGGTGGGGCTGGGTTGGGAGTTGTAGGGTGCAGGCAGGGAGCTGGGGAGGGGAGGCAGTGCAGAGGATGGGAAAGAATGGGCAGGGACTCCAGCAGGGTTGGAGAACCCTCACCCGATGCTTATACTGGTGACCCACGGCAATTTCTGAGGCTGCCTGTGCCTGTAGATGTGTCTTCACCTGGGAACAAAAGAATATCACAGCCTGTGGCCCATGGGCTAGCCTCCCACCTCAAAGACCCAAAGGCTTGACCCCATAATACTTCCGCTAGGGTGTTCAGCATGGAATATCCTTTTAATCTGATAATTATTGTTGTTCCCATTAACACACTGGTCATGAGACTCTGTGTCCCTTGGCTCCAGTCCCAGGGGATGGATCTCCTAGCACTGCGAGACACCCCCCACCCCCTCTCCATCCTCCTTCCCTTGGGGGTTGGGTGGGGGATGGAGAGGTTAGAGAATGGCAACATTTCCTAAGATTGTTCTCCTTTAGGCAACTCTTGGGTGTCTGGCCTCTCACAACGGCTCCTATTCCCAGACTGGATCTCCAGCCACACCCGTGGACCAGGCTCCGCCATCTGACCCTCAGGCATGTTGCAAAGGGTATCTGTCAGCCAAACCCCGGGGAGGCATGTGGAGGCTGACTCTGGGGGTCACTGTCCCTGAATGTCCCACACAGGGAGTGAGACCACACTGCAGGTCTTACAGTACTGCCTGCCTCCCAGTTTCTTCCAGGAGGAGCACTAAACAGGACCTCCTCCTAGCAACAAGTAACTGTGTGACTTTAAGCTAGTCACTTCCCGGGGCGCCTGGGTGGCTCAGTGGGTTAAAGCCTCTGCCTTCGGCTCAGGTCATGATCCCAGGGTCCTGGGATCGGGCCCGCATCGGGCCCCGCATCGGGCCCCGCATCGGGCCCCGCATCGGGCTCTCTGCTCAGCAGGGAGCCTGCTTCCTCCTCTCTCTCTGCCTGCCTCTCTGCCTACTTGTGATCTCTGTCTGTCAAATAAATAAATAAAATCTTAAAAAAAAAAAAAAAAAAAAAAAAGCTAGTCACTTCCCATCTCTGGCCCTCAGGCTATTGACCCTTCACCTATTCCAGAAGACTCAAAGGAGGAGACTGTGGGATTCTAATTTTGTGGTGCCCAGACTTTCCCTGAACCCTACATCGCTGATGTACATGACTCGAATTCCTCATCCACCCCAACACAAACCCGCTCCCAATCTCAGGATGGGGTCCTGAAGGCCCAGGCCCCGCCCTACACCATGGTCTGCTGGAAGGCCCCAGGCAAGACCCTTCCTCTCACCATGTAGATGGGGCTCCCCAAGTAGGCTCCCATGACCCCAGCCAGGGCCCCAGCTGCGGCGCTGCGGGGACGGCTGAGGGCTCCTTCTGCCGTGTGCAGGTAGCCCCCAGCCTCAGCCAGCCCGTAGGTGCCCAAGCGGATGCCATTCATCAGGAACTGGTATAAGAGAGCAGGGGCCAGGCCCTTCTGCAGCGCAGCCAGGCCATCCACCTTGCCGATGGTGATGAAGGCATGGAAGACGTTTCGGTAGTGCCGCTGGTAGGTGCCGGGGGCCCGCAGTTCCCCCTGCAACTGCATCCTGGTCTTTACCACTTCCAGGGGGTTGGTGAACAAGCAGGCCCCGCAGGCCGCCAGGCCACTCATCAAAAAGTCCATGGTGGGGTAGCAGTAACAGGAAGTGGCCCAGGAGTAAGAAAGTGAAAAACAAGCTTCAGAAACGGGGGGTGGGGTGGGAGGGTGGGGTGTAAGCAGAACTCAGAGGCAGGACTCCGTGTCAGCAGTCCTCACCGCTGCAGGAGATAGCCATTGAGAAGGTCAGGGTCAGAGGTCAAGAGGTCAAGGGTAGCTAGAATTTGGAGTGGGGAGCTGGCAGAGAGAGGAGGAAAAGGAGTTTAGGAGAGTCTGGTGAGGTTACGACGGGGCTCCGTGGGTCACGGGACCTGAGGTCAAGGAAGGGCAAGAAGCCAGGAGGATGGCAGGTGGATGCCGGGGATGCTCGGCTCCGGGAGGGCCCTGGAGCAGGAGAGGGCAGCGGGGATTCGGGAGGTGGGAGCCGGGAGGAAGGAAAAAGGAAAGCAGCAGGTTACGGAGGAAGACGATCCGGGAGAAGATCGGCGGCGTCTGTATCGGGAAGGAAGTCGGAACTCCGGCCCAGGAGCAGCGTCCCCAGGCAGCTGCCCAGCGAACCGGCAGCAGCTAGCTCGGCCCCGCGCAGCCTGCGGAGGCCGGACCGCCACACTCCAGCCACCCGAGGGCGGCGCCCAATGGGAAGCCGAGGCAGCCGGGGCCCGCAGCGCCAGCCAATCAGCGCCGAGCCGGCTCCTCGGCCAATGGGAGGTGCTCTCGGCGACCCGGCCCCCGGACTCCGCGGGGCGGGGGCGGTTGGGATTAACCCTCCGCGCGCGGCGCCGCAGATTCGGGGCTCCGGAGCGGCGCCCCGGGAGCGGAGCACGTATCTTTCGCCGGGAGGGGAGCTTGGGCGCGGGGCTGCAGGGCGGGCGTGGAGGCCGAGCGCGGAGGCAGCCGCTCCCTACGGGGTAGGGGAGGGAACTGGGTTGGCGCGGCTCCGGGGCGGGCGGAGGGCGCCCCTCCCTTCACCTCCAGCGCGGGTTCGCGGCGGACCGGGACTGCGAAACGGCAGATCCGCTCCCCCGCGGGCTCTGGCGCCAGGAGAGCCCGGGTTCCGCTCGCAGGTGCGGAAGGGACACACCTGCTGGACCGGACGGATCTCCCGAGGCTGAGGGCGGGATTCGTAGGTCCCAGCGCCGGGGTGTGGCTGGCTGCGGGCCCCGAAGGACGACGTGGGAGTTTAGCCGCGGCCCCGAGCTCTTGATCCTCGCGGCAATCCAGAGAAGAGCGGGCGGGGAGAGGCAGGGGGGTGGATCCCGGGGCTTAGCTTTACACGGTCAGCTAGCGGTGGGAGAGCGCCTGGGTCTTTGCTCATCAGTCTGCTAACGGTTAATTACGGGAGACCTGAGAAAAGAGACTGGGGAAGCTAGCAACCTCGGGAAGGGGTTGAAGGAGAAAGAAGGTTTGGAGAAAGAAAGCAGGATGGGGGATGTCAGCTGGGGCGGGTGCGGGGAGGTGGGGAGGAGGAGACAGGCTCCCTGCCTGCGTGTGAGGCAGTCTCCAGATTTAGACTCACAGCGGCTTTGGAGCTCCAGTGTGTAACTCGCTTACCAGCAGGATGACCTTAGAGAAGTTACTTAACATTTCAGGGCTTCCTTTGGCAATGGGAATGCTAATTATCTATTGCACTTACCTGAGTGAAAAGTGTTGGACTCCTACCAAGTGTCCAGTTATCAGGGTTCCAGAAAAGTCGAGAGCTGCCGACCCCTGTGCCCTCCTGGATCCTGTTCTCACTGCTGGGAATGCCCTTCCCCCTTCTTTTGGTGATTCCCAAGTCATTCCTCACCTAGAGCTTTATCTCTCCTGACCCTTGAAGCTTTCTAAGGTTTTCCATGTTCCTTTGCTCCTCAAGCAGTAAATTAGCAATTGTTTACTCTCTGGCTCCTTTCACTACCCTGGGAGTTCTTGTCTGCCCCACCGGGAGTGTGTCTGAGCCATCTCTCTGTCGCCCTCCTCCACCTCCCTCTCATTGAGCCTTAGGGAGGCAGGAGGGCTGGAGGGTGAAGTAGAGCAGACAGTGGGTTTTTCCCCCAGGGTTCTCAAGACGGGCTCTGAAAGAGTACCCTGAAAATTTCCAGTGGATGCTCCCAGATTTCTCCACCTGGCGGATGGAATGAGAATTAATCAGTACTTTAATCATTTTAATCCTAGAATTTACATCAATTCTCAAAGTGGGGTCCCTGGAGCAGCACCAGCAGCACCCGGGGTGGGAGGAGGGAATGCAAATTGTCTAGTCCTGCCCCAGACTTCCTTCATCAGAAGGTAAACAGGAGGTGAAAGATAGACTGAACAAACCCTCCAGGTTATTATGGTGTGTGCGTAGGCTTTGGAACCATTGGAAGAGCACAAATTGGGGGGAGAGGGGGAAGCAGACTTCCCACTGAGCTGGGAGCCCTACTCAAGGCTCCATCCCAGGACCCTGGGATCTTGAATAGAAATCAAAGGTCAGCCACTTAACGGATGGAGTTACCTAGGTGCCCCTGGCTTAAGCCGTTTATCTTTAATATCTAGATGCCCTAGAAATAGACTACTTTAAAAACATGATTTTTAAAAAAAGATTTTATTTATTTATTTGACAGACTGAGAAGCAGTCAGAGAGAGAGGAGGAAGCAGGCTCCCTGCTGAGCAGAGAGCCTGATGAGGATATGGGGCTGGATCCCAGGACGCTGGGATCATGACCTGAGCCGAAGGCAGAGTCACTGAGCCACCCAGGCGCCCCTAAAAACATGATTTTAAAGATTTATTTATTTGGGGGAGGGGTCAAGCTGAGATCATGACCGGAGCCAAAACCAAAAGTCAGACTTGTAGCCGACTCAGGCCACCCAGGCTCCTACCCTGTTCTTTGAAAGGAGGTGACTATGCTCGGCCCACACTTAGGAGTGGAGAGTTAGACTCTGCCCCCTTGAGGGAGAAGTATCTGCACAACTTACTCGGAATTCTTTTTCTTTTTTATTTATTTTTATTTTTTATTTTTTTAAAGATTTTATTTATTTATCAGAGAGAGAGGGAGAGAGCGAGCACAGGCAGACAGAATGGCAGACAGAGGCAGAGGGAGAAGCAGGCTCCCCGCTGAGCAAGGAGCCCGATGTGGGACTCGATCCCAGGACGCCGGGACCATGACCTGAGCTAAAGGCAGCTGCTCAACCAACTGAGCCACCCAGGCGTCCCTCTTTTTCTTTTTTAAAAGATTTTATTTATTTATTTGACACAGAGAGAGAGAGATCACAAGTAGGCAGAGCGGCAGGTGGTGTGGGAGGAGCAGGCCAGAGGGGCTCAATCCCAGGATCCTGAGATCAAGACTGGAGCTGAAGGCAGAGGCTTTATTTAACCCATTGAACCACCCAGGCGCCCCTTTATTTGGAATTCTTCATGGGAAGTTTGTCGCCCTCATTTATTTGTTTATTCACCTATGGATTTCTATCAGTATGGACTGAACAGATTTTTATTTTATACTTTGGGTTGTAAATCAGTATACTTTATTTTGTTGCCCCAAGTGTTCCAACTTTAGCCCTGGGAGCTCTTTTACTTGCTTTCTGTATTTCTTTGACACATCGCCATCAGAAAAAAAAAATTTTTTTTAATTAAAACATTTTTATGAAACATTTCTCTATTTTCTGACCCAATATGATGCTCCCGGATGTCTTGTCTATTCCCTGTCCCAGTGCTAGAATCAGCCGTTTTTCCAAGAAGCTCTAGTTCCTTCTATTGGAGAATGTATCAAAAACCAATGTCTGGGCCCCACCCTGGTTGTAGAGATTGCTTTAAACGCATGTCTAAAAAGGAAAGAAAGGAAAAGACCAAAATCTGGGCACTGAATGTGCTTGTTGCCATTGGGGTATCCTGGGAGGGCAAGTAAATGTTAGCGTATAGTAAGCCGTGTATATATTTCTGTGTGTGTGTATAGTAAGCCGTGTATATATTTCTGTGTGTATCAATCTGTATCTCCTTTAAGCTGAATGTGAGTTCATACAACACTCCAGCCCTAATCCATTGCTACAGGGATCATTGTAACCTCCTCTCCGGTGCTTCTCTGCAAACTCACTCCAAGAGTGAGCAGCCTGACTCACCACCACCACCACCCCCGCCCCGCCACCTCTCTTTTTAAAGATTTTATTTATTTATTTGACAGACAGAGATCACAAGTAGGCAGAGAGGCAGGCAGGGGGGCGGGGGAAGCAGGCTCCCCGCTGAGCAGAGAGTCTGATGCTGGGGCTCGATCCTAGGACCCTGGGATCATGACCTGAGCTGAAGGCAGAGGCTTTAACCCACTGAGCCACCCAGGCGCACCCCCCCCTCTTTATTTTTAAAGAGTTTATTTTAAAGATTTATTATTTATTTAAAATTTATTTATTTGACAGAGAGACACAGCAAGAGTGGGAACACAAGCAGGGGGAGTGGGAGAGGGAGAAGCAGGCTTCCCGCTGATGCAGGGCTCAATCCCAGGACTCTGGGGTCACCACTAGAGCCCAAGGCAGATACTTAACGACTGAGCCACCCAGGCACCCCAACCTGACTCCTTTCTTATCACCATCCACTTACTTAATTGCTCAGTTCCAGTGTACATGTGCAGGACTTGTCAGAACTGTGAACCCACAGCCCCACGGTACAAGGCAGTTTCCTTCTGCCTGTCATCACAGAGACTCCACTCATTTCTGAAGTGACTGGGTCAGCACCTCCCCCGCCCACCTGCCCACCCTGTAAGTTGTAGCACACACTTGTCCTACAGTTAGGTTCAGTTACATTCTGCATTCCTCCCTGGGAGCCCCTGGCTTCCTAAGGAATTTTTTAAAAGTATTTTTCTTTTTAAGATTGATTTATTTGAGAGAGAGAACACAGGGTGGGAGGAGCAGAGGGAGAGGGAGAGACAGTCCTTATCAGGCTCCACGCTTAGTGGACATGGGGCTCGATCTCAGGACCCTGAGACCACAACCTGGGCCGAAACCAAGAGTTAGACGCTCAACCGACTATGTCACCCAGACACCCCTATTTGTGTCTGTTCTTTTGCTAATGCCATTTCATCTTGGTTACTGTCAACTGTTAATCACGTTCTTCTGAGTACAAATGTCCCGAAACAGATCTGAGAGGAGGGGAGAAAACTCAAAGGTGGCCCCAGGTGCCTGAGAGAAGGGGAGGGGGGAGGAAGCTAGGGTGGAGGGCACTGGGCTGTGCCTCTGCTGGGGTGGACCGGATGCTGATGGGTTCATTTTGGCAACCAGGTCTGGGGCCTGAAGGGCTGAGGCTACCCCTGGTGACAGTGGGACAGGATCCTCTGTCCTCACTGAGAACAGAACCTGTGTGGGTTCCCAGAACTGACAGTCCTTTCCTCACTGCCCCCTTCTGATTCATCTCATACCCGGGGGAGTCTGGATTCCCAGAAGATTCTACTGGAGGTCAAGGTCTTGGCCCCCTCAGAGATCAGTCAGACTCAACATTTCTTTCATTGTCAGCTTTTTCTCCCCTCATAAGGGGCTGTTTTTTGGGTTACAAGTGACAGACACCCAACACAAACGAGCTTGCAGAATGGGAATTTACTGATCCACCTAACTGAGAAGGGGAAACACAGCTACGATTTCAGGCCAGCGGCATCAGGGACTCCAGTCGATGTCTCTCTGCCTTTCCCTTGTGTTGGTGTTGTTCTCAGGCCACCTCACTAATGGCCCCCAGCAGCTCGAGCCCTGTGTCCACCCCCAGCCTCACAGCCCTAGTGGAAAGACAGTGCTTTGCTCGCCAGAGCTACATCATGAATCAACCCCAAATTGAGTGGCTTGAGACACAAGCCATTTCACTGCTCATGAATCTGTGGATCAAGAATTGAAGCAAAAAAAAAAAGAATTTGGTCAGGGCTTAGCATGGATGCCCTTGGGTGGCATCAGATGGGCTTGTCACGTGTCCTAAGACCTCCTTCCTAGTCGGTGTCTGGGGCATGCTGGTTCTCTGAGTGGCTTCTCCCTCCGCGTGCCCTCCCAGTGGAGTCTAGCCCACATTTCTGCACCCCATGGCTGGCTCCCAAGAGGACAAAGCAGAAGCTACCAGTCCTCTTCAGGCCCCAAACAGGCAGAGCGTGGGTTCATCCCCAAGTCTCTAGATCAAAGCAAGTCACGGCGGGGCCAGCCCAGATTGACTTGGAGGGAAAACCAAGTCTTCCTCTTGATGAGAGGGGTGGCAGTCACACTGCAAGAGGATATTTGGGATGGGAGGGATTGAGGAAGCTGTCTTTGGAAATGAGCTATCCGCGGGACTCAAGTCCCTTCTTCAGTGAAGGAGCCTGGATCCTGCGTGGGTTAGGATTTGGCCCTGCTGGTGTTCCACGCTCAGCCCTGGAACCCAACTCAGCAGCTAGGGGAGGCAGAATGTGTTGACTGGCTGCTTCTGCACCATGTGCCACTCCAAGGATGGGCAATCTGGGCAAGAAGGATGGGAGCGGGAAGCAGGTGGGGGGAACAGTTCCCCAAAGGAAAACCAGGTACCAGAAGGGGGAGACCAGGCATGGCACCAATTAAAATTATTGCTGTCCACTTCCTTCATCCCCGCTCAACCTTCAGTGTGTGTTCCGTCCCATCTGGTTGCCCACCATGTGGCCTCTCCTTCCTTCAGCATCCTATTCCTCTTTCCATTTTGAAAAGCTAAGATTCCCTTTAAAAAAAAAAAAAAAGATTTTATTTATTTGAGAGAGGGAGAGACAGAGCACAAGCAGGGGGAAGGGGCGAGATGGATGGAGAGAACATTAAGCGGCTCTCCACACTCAGTGGGGAGCCTGACGCAGGGCTCGATCCCAGGACCCTGGGATCATGACCTGAGCGGAAGGCAGAGGCTTTAACCCAGGTGCCCCTAAACTTCCCCTTCACTGTTCTCTGGATAGTTCCATTTCCTCTTCACTATGTCTATGCTTCCGTGGTCTCCGCAGATGTCCTGGCCAAGCCCTACCTGATTTTCAAGGAACACTCGAGTCTGCCTGATGTGGAGGTAAAGAACTGGGAGATAAGACCTGAGGGCTCCTGTGTCCTTCCAGAAAATAATCTTCAAGCAGAATCAAAACCAATTACATTGAAACTCCTTGATTACTTCGTTAGTCATATTTCAAATTGAAGAGGCACCTGGGTGGCTCAGTGGGTTAAAGCCTCTGCCTTCCGCTCAGGTCATGATCCCAGGGTCCTTGGATTGAGCCCCGTGTTGAGCCCCGTGTCGAGCCCCATGTCGAGCCCCGTGTCGAGCCCCGCGTCGGGCTCTCTGCTCATCGGGGAGCCTGCTTCCCTTCCTCTCTCTCTGCCTGCCTCTCTGCCTACGTGTGATCTCTCTGTCAAATAAATAAATAAAATCTTTTAAAATATTATATTTCAAATTGAAAGCATTATGGACAAAAAAAAAAAAAAAAGAAAAGAAAAGAAAAGAAAAGAAAAAGTCCATTGCAGCATTCATCGTAATGGCAAAACCTGAATGCTACCTACGTGGCTTGCACACAGAAATGGGTTATCATTGATTCTTTCAGCAATAAGAGACAGAAACCCAGCTCCCCACTAACCTAACCACAAAAGGGAATTCAGTGGCTCAGGAAATGGGGCCTTCCAAGGGACCCTCTTGAGTTGTCAGGCCCCCTCCAACTCTTGGCTCTGCTTTCCTTGGGTATGGGACTCATTTTCTCCCACTATTGACTGGTTTCCTCCATCACAGGGGAGTGGTGGGTGGTGGAAGGGAGGCCAAGTCTGATCGCTTTGGACTTACATTGTTCCTGCTTTGTGACCTTGGAGGAAAAAGAAAGCAGCTCTTTCCCAGGGGCCCGGAGAAGGAGGCTATCTTGGCTGGGGTGACTTATGCATTCCTGGGCCAGTCACTATGGCCAGAGGAATGGGAACCCGTCACTGACCAAACCTGGGTCAGATGGCCACGAGGAGGCTCTTGTGGTTGGTTGGAACCAGATGGAGTGGGGAGGGTTGCGGGGGGAGGCGGCGAATTTCCTAGAAGGTTGTTATTACTCTTACCAAGACGGTAAACCCTAGTTGATGGGATATTATAGTCCAGGAAAAGGTGTAGTGACAAAGACCATGTAGCAACATGATCACTGGTCATTAAGCAATGCTAAGAGAAGGAGGCAGAATACAAACTTGAAACCATGCGGGGCCCTTTGGAATGCAGTATCAAAGAAAGCCTTCACCTGGCGGGGGCGGTGGGAGACTGTATGACTGCATTCAAAACGCTCACTCCCTTTGCAAAAGCACTTGTACAACACAATATGTGTGTGCAAAAGAAAATAATTTGGCGTCTATCGCATGATCGGATTTTCAGAGCTCAGTTTCCTTTTGGAAGGAGACGGGGCAGATGTACAAAGAAACAGACGGTGATTTTTATAGCTCTGCAAAGTCTCATGGTCTGGGTCTTTGTGGTTGCTTTGAGCAGTGAGCCCGGTAGAAACTCTCTGTCGGGAATGTTAGAACATTCGGTGCATTGTTTCAAGGAACTTCCATTCCCCCCAAACACACTGTCCTGCCTCTGGGAGTGGGGAACATGTCTCACCAACAGTCAAGCCGATGAGAAGACTCTAGGTGGGTCTGTTGGGACAGAGAGAGAGAGGAAGGTCAGAGCCCAGGGTGGTCCAGGTCACTCCGGTCCTCTGCTGCCTACGTTCCCTCTCACACTGCCTGGCATGGTTTATGGGACGCCAGATGCCACTCATGTTTGCAGCTAATAACCTTCACTTTGGGGATACCTTTTTTTTTTTTTTTTTTTGAGATTTTATTTATTTATTTGACAGAGAGAGATCACAAGTAGGCAGAGAGACAAGCAGAGAGAGAGAGGAGAAAACAGGCTCCCCACTGAGCAGAGAGCCCGATGCGATCCCAAGACCCCGAGTTCATGACCTGAGCTGAAGACAGAGGCTTAACCCACTGAGCCCCCCAGGTGTCCCGGATACCTTGTTTTTGTTTACTTTTTTTTTTTTTTTTAAATATTTTAAAGTTATCTCTACACCGAGTTGGGACTTGAATTCACGACCCCAAGTTCAAGAGTCACACGTGCTATGGACTGAGCCAGCCAAGCGCCCCTTGGGTTATCTTTTTTAATGTTATTTTTTAGAAAAGATTATTTATTTGAGAGAGATAGCACAAGCAGGGGTGAAGATCAGAGGGAGAGAGAGAAGCATGCGTCCCACTGAGCAGGGAGCCTGATGCAGCGCTCGATCCCATGACCCTGGGATTAAGACCTGAGCTGAAGACAAATGCTTAACCAACTGACTGACCCACCCAAGTGCCCTTAATGTTATTTTTATAAGTAGCAAAATGAATAAGATATTCCTATTTCTAAACAAAACAGGATTCGTTTGGCTACATATGTCTATCTAGCTTTCTTGAGTGGGTCTGTGAGGTAATCTTGGAGAGATGTCCTCTTTTGGAAAGCCCAAAAGGACCTAGAGGTGAGGGCTGGGAGGTTGGATTTCTGGTCTGTGTGTGTGTGTGTGTGTGTGTGATGGAAAACCAGTGGGATCAACAGAGTTGTGGAAATGGTCTGTAGGGAAGGTGAATCAGGGGACTAGTGGGCTATTGGGGAGGGGGGAAATTCAATTCAATTTAGTTTAATTTCTAAAATATTAAACACCTATTATATGCCTGACCCTGTTCCAGAATTTTAGGATATATCAGGGAACAAAATATAAAGATTCTGCCACCAGGAAGCTTAGTTTTTAACATGAAAACATAATTAACTATGAACATAATCTATCAATTTAATGGTAAACGCTGTGGTGTTTTTTTTTTTTGTTTGTTTTTTTAGATTTATATACTCAGGGGTGCCTGGATGGCTCAGTTGGTTAAGCCTCTGCCTTCAGCTCAGGTCATGATCTGGGGGTCCTTATGATGTGGGAAACAAAGGCAGAAGAATGATCAAATTTCCTTACTACCTACAGCCCATTGACTGGTCCTTGAAACAACCAGAGTGACTTTCCTCTAGGGACTCAAGGGCCTCAGTGTTAACACTTTGCTGAGGGCAAGCGGCAATCCTAGCCTGAGTCCCCCACACCCCCCCCCCCCTTCCTGTAAGTCTACTTTAACCTATAAAAATTCCTTTGGAAACTTCCTTTATCTCTAACCACCCTCCCCAGATACATTTTGGCAATCATCCCCCAAGCTTCTAACCCACAGATTTACCTCTAAAGGGTCTCATGACTCAGGTTTGATTAAACAGTAATAAATGACCTTTTCCCAACAACAGCTAGCCCCCTCAAGGTCCTGGAAACCTTGCTTCCAAAATTTCTTAGAGACTTACACTCTCCCTAGCCCCCTCTTGACTTGGAAGTATATAATGGGCCATGGCTAATGACCCCAGTCAGCTCTTCCTGCCCACGGAACCTGTCCCTGTGCTTTAATAAAATCACCTTTTTGCACCAAAGACATCTCAAGAATTCTTTCTTGGCCGTGCGCTTTGAATCCTAATTTCTTTCCTACATCACTTGGATGGAGCACCAGGTCATAGGCTCCCTGCTCAGTGGGGAGCCTGCTTCTCCTTCTCCCTCTGCCCCTGGCCACCCCACTTCCCCTGCGAGCAGAGGGCAGGGTGGAGGGTAGATCCTTTAGTGCCTGGTCGATCACTGAGAAAAATTTGCCTTTCACTTGGAAGGGAACATTTCTATCCCAGTTTTCTGGCTTTTCTTTGCAGTGTTTTGTTTGGGGGTGTGTGTGCACGCATGGATCTAGATCTAGAAAGAGATGCACCTGGGCGTGGGCTGAGGCCCCAGGATTTCAAAACTGCCCTTGTATCTTCCTCCCTGTCACCTGCAGCCAGGCTTGGGTGTGGCTCCTGCCACCCCCTCAGCTGCTTTTACGGCGCACCCCCTGCCCTCTGGACTCAGCTCCCTAAGCACAGAGCAAACTGGAGGTGAGAGGGTCCCCTGCCCACCCAGCCCCAGCGGTGCTGACTTGGACACCAAAGTCCAAGTGCTCGTGGACACCAAAGCCTCCCACTGGGAGAGGCAGAGTCAGCGCCTAGGACCCAGAGAGAGGCAGACTGAGAACAGGGGGCAGGCAGGGGTCCCAGCAAATGTCCGGCACCCACCTGGAGGAGATGGTCTCAGCTCTCCTCTAGCTCCTGGGCCCTCTCCCGCTGCTTCCCTGCCCGCCCCCCCCCCCCCCATACACACATGCACACACGCCTGACACAATGGCCGGGTGGGGCTGAGGAACTGGCTTCCTCTGTGGAGATCTCAATCTGGGCCCTCGGTTCCCGCCCCAGAAACACAGGAACAGACATTCAGAGACTGGGCCCCACACTCCTCGCTCCAAGGGGTTGGCAGGACCCGCTGAAAGTAGAAACTGCTTCCAGAAAGATAAAGGTAAGTTCAGGGGGCACTATCGCAGAGCTGGTAGGGGGCAGAATCCTGGATGGGGGTGCCTTGGTGTGAATAATGGCCTGGCACACCCCGCGAGACAGGTTAGCAGTTAAAGGGACAGGCTAGGGGCGCTTGGGTGGCTCAGTGGGTTAAAGCTCTGCCTTTGGCTCAGGTCATGATCCCAGGGTCCTGGGATCAAGCCCCACATCAGGCTCTCTGCTCAGCAGGGAACCTGCTTCCTCCTCTCTCTCTCTCTGTCCGCCTCTCCACCTACTTGTGATCTCTGTCTGTTAAATAAATAAAATCTTTAAAAAAAAAAAATAAAGGGACAGGCTATGGTGTGAGGTGCGGGACAGAGGGTCAGACAGTAGTGGAGGGACTCAAACACCGTTGGTGTGTGAGTGGCTGACAGAGAAAAGTTTAGACCCTGGGCCCTTCTGCCATCCCAGCCTTGTGCTACTGCTACCCCGTCCTCACCGCATCCCCTGAGAGACCCCCGTCTACACAGCAGGGCAAACCGAATGGTTGGTACAGCAGAGACCACCCTCTGGGCTTGAGGTTCAGCCTTTCCCGGGACCCTCAGGATCCTGGGTCTCTCGCATCTTCCAGACCCTAGTGTGCGCATGTAGAGTGCCGTGTGGTTTGGGGGGGGCTTGTCCGGTTGGGAGGAGGATCCGATTCCTGTTTCCTGCCCCTACTCACTCAGCCCTCGGAGGGGACAGAGGGGACAGGACTGAAGGGTGAGTGCGTGGGGCCCGAGTACCTGGGTCCTGTGAGAGGCCCGAGTGGGGGGCGGGAAAGGAAGTAAACGCAGGTACCTGGGGGTGGGGAGGGATCCTGGAGAGGGCCAAGGCTGGGGAGGAGCTGGAGGGCTAGTGAGGCCACTGGCCAGGCCACCTAAGGAACTTCCTGCCTGAACACAGAGGCCATTGAGCTGTAAGACTCCAGCCTCCGGCCCGCAGCCGCCACCCGGCATCATTTCTCCCGAACCCAGCCTGGGTCTTGGAGGGCTCTGACTCTCCTGCCGACTCCTCTCCGGAGTTTGGGGGCACCGCCCTGAAACCCCCCCCCCCGCCGCCCCCCCGCAGCCTGCTCAGGATTGCTGCCGCCTGCGCCTGCACGCAGGAGGAGGTGAAGCCCAGATGCGGGTATCCCAGCCCCACTGGTCCTCACCTTCTGTCTGGTCTCCTGCCCACCCACCCGGCCTCCTGGCAGGACCCAGGCTGCCTCCGGGCCTCTCAGGCCAGACTGGAGGGGTTAGGTCGGGGTGGGGGGGCAGACAGGGATGGGGACAGGGCAGGACAGACCATGCCCGGGGCCTCCTGGTCTCTTGGGGTCAGAGGCTCCAGGAATCTTCAGGGCAGGAAAAGGAGACTAAAAATAATCCGGAAAGGGAGAGTCCGGAGAGAGGAACTGGGAAATGGGGGGCGGAGGGCGGGCTGGGGCAGGGAAATAGTGATGCATCCCTCACGGCCCGGGCTCGCGCGGCGCGCCTGCGCACACGGCGGCCCAGGCGCTACCCGCCCCCCCCCCCCCGCCCCCCGTCCTCCCCAACAGACGGCGCCGAGGATAGGCGCCCCGGCACACCCCACCTTGCCCCCACACACGCCCAGCAGCCTCCGCTCGCTGGCGCCTGTCTGCTCAGAGCGGTGCGCTCTCAGCGTGTCTCACCGCAGCCGTGTAAATGGCACACGAGCGCGCGCGCACACACACACACAGCACACGCGATCACACACGCGCGCACACGTGCACACACACAGAGCTCGACAGCTAGATGCATCTGGCCACAGGGCAAGCCCAACGTCCCTTACATTTCCAGTTCTCATGTACTCCCCCCCCCCCACACCCCGCCGGCCCCCGCTGGGTCTCTAACTGGGCGCCCCCAAGCCGGCTCACTGTCTCCTCTGGCCTGACTCTGGCAGCAGAAGCCAGAAAACAGAAATGCAGGCGGGGAGGCAAGGAGAGGTGAGCGGTGAAGGCAGGAAGACAGCGAGAAGAGAAGGAAGCCGAGGGCAGGCACCAGCCTGACATCCAGCCTGACATCCTGCCCTTTTTGTTGGCTCACAGTTTCTGCTGGGAGGCCTCAGTCTACCCTCGGGCTGGGGGCACTAAGGGTCTCTTTCTCCCTCCCTCTTCCTCAGGGGATGACTCCAGCAGAGCACCCCACTCTTTTGAAGAGCCCAGAGGGAGATGTCAGCCCAGTCTCTTCCTGCAGCAACACCCCCTACCCAGAAGCCCCCTCGGATCATCCGCCCCCGCCCCCCTTCTCGACCCAGGGCTGCCCAGTCCCCAGGGGATCACCACAACGGCTCATCTCCCCAAGAACCTGCCCTCACCTCCAATGATGCACCAACCCCAGTGGGCACACCCATCCACTGGGACCCCCCTGCCTCCTCCCTCAAGCCCCCTGCCCTCCTGCCTCCATCAGCTTCTAAAGCCAGCCTTGACTCCCAGACTTCCCCAGACTCGCCTTCTAGCACACCCAGTCCCGTATCCAGGCGCTCTGTTACCCCAGAACCTGCTCCCCGGTCTCCAATCCCACCCCCCAAACCCTCCGGTTCACACACTCTGCCCCTTCTCCCCATGCCTGGGGTCCCCGCCCAGGGCGGCTCTGCCTCAGCCCCGGGCACTGTGCGCAGACTGGCTGGCAAGTTTGAATGGGGGACTGAAAGCAGGGTCCAGGCTGCAGAGGCACTAGAGTCGGGTCCCCAAGGGGCAGCAAATGTGAACGGGGAGAGAGAGGCTCCACAGGGCAACCTTGCTGGGAGTGGATCCCAGGAGAACGGCACTCCGGGTAAGTGTGTCATGGGGCCCCGGGTGGGCTCCTTCTAGCCCATCTTCTTTGATCTCGGTGCTTTAAGACTGGGTGCTTTCAGAGGCTATGATCTTAAAAATGGATTTCATGTTTGGAAAATCTGGTTTGCATATTTGCTGGGGTCTGAAGACAGGCGGGTGGAGGAGAGAGAGACTTGAGGCTAGACCGCCGTGTCCCCCTGCCGGACGGGTTCAGGGGAGGGAGGGGGCCTGGGCAGCATGGGGCCAGGCCCCAAGGGCCTCCATCTTAGGACACCTGTGTCTCCCACAGATGCTGGCCTGGCCTGCCCTCCTTGCTGCCCCTGTGTCTGTCACATAGGCCGGCCTGGCCTCGAGCTCCGCTGGGTGCCTGTGGGGAGCTATGAGGATGGCCCCAGGGCTTTCTGCCGTGCCTCCCCACTGAGGGCCTCCCGCTCTCGCCCCAGCCCTCCAAGCATCGGTCTCCCCCCAGTGGTCCTTACGTCCTACCGCTCCACAGCTGAGCACAAACTCCTCCCGCCCCTCAAAGCCCCCAAACCAACTTGGGTCAGGCAGGACACCACCGTCTCTGGGGACCCGCCCCAGCCAGATCTTGATCCGCCCTCGGAAGATGGAATCCATACAGGTACTGGGCCTGGGAGAGAGGGCTTCTGGGCTGGGAAGGGGCCGAAGTAGAGAGGTCTAAAAGCCTCCAGACTGCCACCCTCAACAGGCCCTGGGGGCTTTGGTTCCTCTGCCACTAAGTGTCTTTGCTGGGTCTGGACTCAGGGGTCCTGGGCTGGGGACATGGAGGTCTGTTCTCTTCACTGTGGGCAATCTCTCTCCAGAGGACAATCCTGATGAAACTCCTCAGAACACACCTCCAGCAACAACGGAGGGCAGGTACCAAACCCCTGCACACTTACTCCCTACCCCAGAGCTCAACCCCCACCCTGCCCCAATATGGGGCGAAGCACATCTCGGGCTCAGGAGACAAGCAACTCTGTCCCTTGCCGTGTGACCTGAGACAAGTCACTTCGACTTTCCGAGTCTCAGGGTCCTCATCTGTGGGCGGGGGTAAGCCAACCAGCGACCTCACCAGGGTGCTGAGGGTGGTCTTGGGGGTCCGTTTGACGGTCCCCCACCTCCAGCCTCCCTCTGCAGCCACCGTCCACAAATCTGTCTGGCACCGGGAACATCTCTTGTGTGTCCTTTGGGCTTGTCATTCATTTTAGATTCAGGACCCCCAGCTGGCATGAATTCTCCTGGGCGGGTTGCTCGGTTGCATGGGACAGAGCAGGGGGGTGCGAGCTTGGGTTGATCACATGGAGTGTCCCTGAGGCACAAACAGGGTATCTCAGACAATGGTTCATCCTGAAACAGCTGAGAGAGAGGCTTTACACTAGCGTGTGAATAGCAACTACCCCCCATCCCCAGGGGTGTCCCAGTGGGGGCTCTGAGGCACTCCATCCCTTTCTCTCCACAGAGACAAGGAGGGATTGGAGGAGCTGAAGGAACAGAACTGGGAGCTGCCCCTGCAGGATGGTGAGGGCCTCCAGATGTGGGGGTCCCTGCTGTGACCAGCAAGCTGCAGGGGAAGGGTCCTGGGGTGCTGGCTTTTCCTGATGTGCTCTGTATCCTTTGCAGAGCCCCTATACCAGAACTATCGAGCAGCTGTGCTGTCTGAGGAGCTCTGGGGGGTCAGCGAGGATGGGTGTCCCTCCCCCACAACCCCCGGCGAAGGTCCCACCTTTGCACGGCCCCCTGGACCTCGCAACACACTGTGGCAGGAGCTTCCAGCCGTCCGAGCCAGCGGCCTCCTGGACACACTGAGCGCCCAAGAGAGGCGCATGCAGGAGGTGGGCATGCCTGGGCTCGGGCAGCACTGGCGCAGGGGATGGGGGGGATGGGACCTGGGAGCTGGGCTTTGCACTACGGCCCAGCTCTGCCTCCTCAGAGCCTGTTCGAGGTGGTGACATCGGAGGCCTCCTACCTGCGCTCGCTGCGGCTGCTGACAGACACCTTCGTGCTGAGCCAGGCTCTCCGGGACACGCTCACCCCCCGGGACCACCACACCCTCTTCTCCAACGTGCAGCGTGTCCAGGGAGTCAGCGAGCGGTCAGTGGGGTCCTGTTCCTGCAGCCACAGCAGGCCTCGGGTGGCTGAGCACTCCCTTAGCTTTCTGCTTGCCCCAGGTCTTCCCTTCCTCACGCCCGCTTAGTGCCCAGCTCTTGTGCAAACTCAGGTAGACTTGGCTCTCTGCCCCCTCCCCTTCAGGTTTCTAGGGACACTCCTGTCCCGTGTGCGCTCTTCCCCCCACATCAGCGACCTTTGTGACGTGGTGCACGACCATGCCGTGGGTCCCTTCTCTGTGTACGTGGATTACGTGCGGAACCAGCAATACCAGGAGGAGACCTACAGCCGCCTTATGTGAGCGTGCGGGAGGTGGAAAGCGGGGCCATGCATGCGTGGGAGAGGAAGCTGGGAAGCCGGGTTCGGGGCCAGGGCCTGGAGGTGTCCTGCTTTTGCAGGGACACGAACGTGCGCTTCTCCGCGGAGCTGAGGCGCCTGCAGAGCCTCCCGAAATGCGAGCGGCTGCCCTTGCCATCCTTCCTGCTGCTGCCTTTCCAGCGTATAACCAGGCTCCGTATGCTGCTGCAGGTGCCTGGGGAAGGGGGTAGGGGCGGGGATTGGGGGAAGGGAGGATGGGAGGGGGCCAGGGGAAGAGGTCCTCTGCTCCTCTGCCCCTCTACCCCCACACTGGCCCCCTTGGGGGAATTCTCCCCGGGCTTCTCAATCCAGGACACACCAAGCCTTCCCTGGAGGTAAACAGTTGTCTCCGGGAGCCATCTGGGTGCAGCTGAAAAGCGCCCCTGGCTAGAGACGCGAGTTCTAGACCTAGCTCTGCTGAGAACTGGCTGAGGGACCTTCGACAGGTCCCTTCCTTTCTCTGGGTTTCAAGAGGAATATGGGGGGTGGTCTTTGGGCTCTCCCACCGCATGCCTTTTCGATGGCAGAGATGTCACTCCCAAAGAGGCAAAAATTAGTTCTTCGGGGGGAAAATCTTTGCCATGCCAATGTTGGTGGTACTCCCAAGGGCTCGTAAATAGACACGCAGTGTATCTGGGGTATTAATATGTCATGATGGGTGGGACACTTAGGGAAAAGCTGTCTAAAAGGCTTCCCCGTGGAGAGAGAGGCAGAGTGGGGAGTGGGGGTGGGATCAGATTGAGAAAGACTTTTCCTGGCAAAGTAGAAACTTCTCCCTAAACCAGGTGATGCAATGGGGGTGCCTTGGTGTGAGGAGTCCCCATCTAGATTATCGGCATTTTCATATCCTGTTCAGCTTTGTGTATCCCCAGTGTAGACAACCTAATAATTGTAACACTAGTCATAGCAGTTACAGGGCTACAGAGTGCCCCGTCCTCGACATGGTTCTAAGTGCTCTGTACCTGTTTACCCTTACCAACAACTGTGGGTAGGAACTGTTATTGACCCCACTTCGTAGATGGGAAAACTGAGGCACGGAAAATAATTGAGAGAGGCAACGTGTGAATCTGGGCACTCTTAGTCACTCTGCTACATTGTTGGCGCTAAGAGTTGTGGTTGATAATGATTAAAACAGTAGCCACCCTCTCTTTTGTATTTCCCATGTACCCAGGACTATGCCGAGCCCTTTATGTCTCCTTACCTCACTGAATCCTCACAACAGGGCTATTGGTGGTATGCTAGGTGTGTTTTCTCCCCATTTGACAGATGGGGAAAACTGAGGCTCGGGGAGGTAACCCGAGGTGCTCAGGGTTGTGCAGGCAATGAGAGGTGAGGTCTCTTGGCCTGATCAAGGTTGGTTCCCCAACACGTGAACCCAGATTAAGCATTTTGTCAAGCCAGGTGGGTTCCTATTAACTGAAGCTCCGCCTTGTCCCCAGAATATTCTGCGCCAGACAGAGGAGGGGTCCAGTCGCCAGGAGAATGCTCAGAAAGCCCTGAGTGCTGTCAGCAAGGTAGGCAGCAGGGATGCTGGGGATGGGAGGGGACAGGGACAGGGGCGGGCAGAGGGTGGGTGGGAGAAGAGGTAGGGGTGCGTGGGGGTGGGTGACACGACTCCCCTAACCCCAGATCATTGAGCGTTGCAGCGCTGAGGTGGGGCGCATGAAGCAGACGGAGGAGCTGATCCGTCTCACCCAGAGGCTGCGCTTTCACAAAGTCAAGGTCGGTCCCTGCCCTGGTTCCCACCTTCCCTTTCCCGATCCCCACCCCCAGTGCTGCAACAAGCCCCGTGCTCTCACAGGCCCTGCCCTTGGTGTCCTGGTCCCGGCGCCTGGAGCTGCAGGGGGAGCTGACCGAGCTCGGCTGCCGGAGGGGCGGAGTGCTGTTCACCTCGCGCCCTCGCTTCACCCCCCTCTGCCTGCTGCTTTTCAGTGACCTGCTGCTTATCACTCAGCCCAAGAGGTGGGTCCCAGGGAGGGAGGGCGCCTGGGCTGGGGGAGGGAGGAGGGGTCCGGCAGGATCCCTGTCCTCCCTCTCAACCGCCTCTCCTCCCCAACCCACCCCCTCCACCGGGCAGCGGGCAGCGGCTACAAGTTCTGGACTATGCCCATCGCTCCCTGGTCCAGGCCCAGCAGGTTCCAGACCCATCCGGACCCCCCACATTCCGCCTCTCCCTTCTCAGCAACCACCAGGGCCGCCCCACCCACCGGCTCCTGCAAGCTTCGTCCTTGTGAGTTGTGTCTCCTTCAGAAAACACCCTGGGAACCCTCACTAGGCTTCTCAGAGCCCACCACCCTCCTCCTCCTCTGTCTCCCTCTTCTGCAGCCCTTGTCTGTCCCCAAGAAGGACCTCTTGGTTCAAATGTGACTCCTCCCTCTGTCCCCACCAGATCAGACATGCAGCGCTGGCTGGGAGCCTTCCCAACCCCGGGCCCCCTACCCTGCTCCCCGGATACTGTATATGAGGACTGTGGTGAGTGTCCCCCAGAGGGGAGGAGGGAAGGAAATGTCAGGCTTCAGGGGAAGATGGGGGAGAAGCTAAAAAGAGTCTCTATCCCACTATGTGTCACTCGCCCCCAACCAGACTGTTCCCAGGAACTGTGTTCAGAGCCTTCTGCAGCAGCCAGGACAGAGGGACGAAGGCTGGAGTCTAGGGCTCCCCCCAAGCACCCACACAAGAGCCCCGAAGGTGAGAAATTCTTGTAGTTATTATTCGTTCAGTGAATTTTTATTAAGCACCTCCTGGGTGCTGCTTGCTGTCCCAGGCCCTGAGATTCTTGCCCTGCTGGAATGCATGTTCCAGTGGAGGAGAAACAACAAAGAATTAACAAGATATACAAGTAAATGATACTGGCGCGCCTGACCGGAATATCCGACTCTTGATCTCGGGGTCATGAGTTCGAGCCCCACTTTGGGTGTAGAGATTACAATGCTACAGTGTGTCTGACAGTTATAAGTACTGTGGGAAAACACAAGTGGAACAGAGTCAAGGAGGTCAGGAGTCCCAGGGTTGGGTAGGATTACGATTTAAAATTGGGAGGTCAAGGAGCACCTGGGTGGCTCAGTCATTAAGTGTCTGCTTTTGGCTCAGGTCATGATCCCAGAGTCCTGGGATTGAGCCCTGCATCAGGCTCCCTGCTCAGCGGGAAGCCTGCTTCTCCCTCTCCCACTTTCCCTTCTGTGTTCCTTCTCTCACTGTGTCTCTCTCTTGTCAAATGAATAAATAAAATCTTTTTTTTTTTTTTTTAAGATTTTCTTTATTTATTTGACAGACAGAGGTCACAAGTAGGCAGAGAGGCAGGCAGAGAGAGAGGAAGGGAAGCAGACTCCCTGCTGATCAGAGAGCCAGATATGGGGCTTGATCCCAGGACCCTGGGATCATGACCTGGGCCGAAGGCAGAGGCTTTAACCCACTGAGCCACCCAGGTGCCCCAATAAATAAAATCTTAAAATAATAATAATAAAATAAAATCGGGAGGTCGAGATGTCCCTCCATGAGGAGGCATATGTGAGCAGTGACTTGATAGAGGTGAAGAACTTAGGCACATGGTATCTGGGGGAAGAGTGTTGGGGAGCCCAGACAGGAGTCAGTGCAAAGGCCCTGTGGCCAGTGCATTTGAGCAACAGTAAGGAGGCCAGTGTGCTAGAGGGAGTGAGAAAAGGGGAGAGGGGCAGAGGAGGTCACAGAGGTAATGGGGACCGGACCATGCGGATCCTCTTAGATTCCCCTGAGAAGTCCTGCTCTTCCTCTGAGTGAGATGAGCGGCCATTGCAGGGCTGAACAGGAGGGACTGCCATCCTCTGTTGCTGCTGTGGCCTCCGCCTCTAATGTCATTTCTCGTGATGCTCCAGGCTTCTTCACTAATCCCTGCACTCACTGGGACCCTTGGGCATTAGACCCCATGGGACCTCCTCCTTTCCTTCCCGACCTCTTCCCTCCCTTGGTTCCACCTGGGCCCGTGTCTCTCTTTCCACAGGCTGGCTGAAGGGGTTTCCGGGGGCCTTCCCTGCCCAGTTGGTGTGTGAAGTCACAGGGGAACACGAGAGGAGGAAGCACCTTCGGCAGCACCAGAGGCTCCTCGAGGCTGTTGGGCCCTCTTCGGGCTCCACCAGTGCCTCCCCACCCTAATGCAGGATGGGCGGCGGTGGTGCACAGGCGGGGACAGCTGGCAGCTGGGCGCGGAGAGGACAAAGCTCATCCATCCATCGGATTCGCTGTCAGTGGAAACGCTACCTCTATTGGCAACCAATAGGGACCAAGCTTCGGGAGAAGGCAGCCAATGAAAACAAGGCCGTCGGAGCCTACCGGCGAGGGATGGCTTGAGTGGGTGGCCAATGGAGACAGAGGCCTGGTGCAGAGCAGCCAATGGGTCCTGAGCTGGTTGAGCCGCTGGCCAATGAGTATCCCTGCTCGCTCACAGCCAAGGAAGACTAATAAACCAAGTCAATAAAGTTTTTAAAAAGGGCTGCGCTGGAAATGAAGGCCCGGGATAAAATAGCCAACAGCAGTGAGCAGGGACGTCCAGCCATGGAAGGTGGTCTGGGCCCCAGAGACCTGTGCTGCCCCTGCTTGGTTCTATAGCAATGACTGTCCTGCCCTTTGAGTGTGGGAAGCGCTTCATTCCATTCCTGGGGGGCCTCCTGTGCCCTCTGAAGCCACTTCTTCTCTTCTAGAAGAATCCAGAGTGAGTGTCTCAGAGAATCGGCGCATGTGTCCCTGTGTCTCTGTAGGTGTCAGGGGAGGTGTCCTAGGGAAGGCGGTGTGTGGGGGGGTCCCGCCTCCTCCCCGGGGACTGAGCGCTCTATTTCTCCCCTCACCCCCTGCTTTTCCTGTTATTTTCTCCAAGAAGACAGGAGGTCTGGGCTCCCCCGGAGGTGATGTGCTGGGTGTGGCTTGGCAGCCAGAGGCCAGAGTGGGGTAGGAGAAGCCTGAGCTCTGGGCCAGTGGTCCACGGCAGCTGGAGGGTGATGCTGGGGCTCAGCCACACAGCCTGGTAGAGGAGCCCGAGGGACTGAAGACGGCCAGTAGCCGCGGCCTGAAGCCCCCGGAGGCTTCCTTGCCCCAACCTTGGCCTCCAAACTGAACCGTAACCAGCCATCCATCCAGCTCAGCTTCGGGCTTTACGATGGCTCTGGGCCCCAGATTTTGGGGGAAAAAACAGGAGCTGTGGATCGTGGGCCACCCGGGGAGCCTCTCCAGCTTTCCTGCCTTCATCCTGGACCTCTCATGGAAACTCTGAGCTCACCAGTGGCGAGGGAACAAAGAGCCAGTGTGGCGTCCCAGCCCTACCCCAGCATCTCATTCCAGGGGAGAAAGTGCCCCGGGAGATGCCAGAAGGAGGTGAGGGATGGAGACAGAGCAGAGCCCACAGTTGCTGGTGACTCGGCCTGGCACCAGGCCTTCCCTGAACTGGGCCGTCACACTGTCCCTTCAGCTCACGTATGGCAGCTGGCCCAGGACGGCAACTGCCCCCAACTGCAGGAGAGGCAAGGACTCTGGGAGGCTGGGAGGGAGAAGGGGACTGCCCTTTGGCCACCCAGGACTTTGCACAGTGCCTGGCTTATGAGAAACCCTCAATAAATGTTGGTGGGCCTGTACTGGGGGGAGCGTGTGCTTAAAGGAACAATAGTCTCCAAATTTGGCTTTGTAAGGGGGTGAGGCTGCTTGCAACAACATTCTTTGAGAGCTGTGGTCAGTTAGGCTGGGAGTGGGCCTTGGAGGCCAGGAGCATGGCCCCAGTATGTTGGCCCACTCCTAGTTTCTGAGGAATCTAGGGATCTAGGTTGTGGTAGGTCTGCAGTGGGAGGCAGGAATAGAGGGCTGGTGTGGGCTGGGGAGGAGCACAGGGCCAGGCCAGGTATGGCTGGGGCTCCAGCAGGGGAAAAGCTGCAAGCGAGAAGGACAGAAAGGACAGTAAGTCAGCAGCAAATGTCCTTTTTTTTTTTTTTAAAGATTTTATTTATTTATTTGACAGAGAGAAATCACAAGTAGGCAGAGAGGCAGGCAGAGAGAGAGAGGAGGAAGCAGGCTCCCCGCTGAGCAGAGAGCCTGATGCGGGACTCGATCCCAGGACCCTGAGATCATGACCTGAGCCGAAGGCAGCGGCCTAACCCACTGAGCCACCCAGGCGCCCAGCAGCAAATGTCCTTTACCGACCAGCCAAGCATCTCTGTTCAATGCAATTCAATTCGCCACGTGTTTATTCAGTGCCTTCTAGAACATAGTGATGCGGAGATGAAAAAAAACAAGGGTTTTGCCCTCTAGGAGCCTACATTCTGGGAATGACAAGAAGGAAGCAGCCCTGGGAGCTTTCTAGGGGTGGCCACAGGGGGCCTGAAGTCCAGGAAAAGGAGGTAGTGGTCATGGGAGGGAGCTGGTGCACATGCTCCTTTAAGTTTTCTGGTTGGGGAGCCCCTCCCCACTCTCTACTCTCCTCCCTTCTTCCTCTGAGATATTGAGCCAGACAGGCAGACATGCAGAGGCTGACCCAAAGCTACACAGGTACCCTCTATACACTCCCTCCCAGCTTCCCCCATTCCTGTCCCTACAGATGTCTCCATTCTCCGGTTCAGATGTCCTGATACTGGGATAATGGGGAGATGGGGAGAGGACAAGACACAAGGCACATAAAATGCAGCCACATGTCCCTAAAGGGACAGAAAAGGCAGGGAGGGAAGGGGTTGGCATGTTTCTGTTACCTTGGAGGCCTCTTTATGTTGGGGCGGGGGTGACCTGGGTGTGTCTGTGCAGTCCTGGAGGGGTCTGCCTTCTGCGGGCCTGTGGGGGGGGGCGGGGCACTCAGCATCAACCATAGGGGGAAGGGGTGCGGGCAGGAATGAGGGCCACCGTGCACGCAGAGTGGATGAGGGAAGGAATGGGACTGGGTAAGGAAGACAGAGGAGGCGGAATAGCGGGGAGGCGGTAGAGGTGGTACTTGGGGGCGATGGGTCACCCGTTCCATCCTGCATTCCTCCCCTCTCCCTCCCACACACCCCAGGCATCCATCAGCCTCTCCTTCTTTGTGCAGCTCCTTCCTGCCCCTCTGGGTGCTTTGGGCAACTTTCTTGGAGGTGTGGTAGGAGGGTCCAGGGGAGAAGGCCCCTCTCAGGGCTGCTCAGTCTGCCACTCCAGGCATGGCGGAGGGGGTAGCGGAGACACATGTTGCATTACCCCATTCCTTCACATTCTGCCATGCTGGGGGGATGGAAGAAACAAATATTGTCACAGACTTAGGAAAGGTGCAGGAGGGGACAGAGTGGGGAAGCTGGGCCCTTGTTGGGAGTCTCTCTCCGTGAGTCAATAAGCCCTTTCTCCACCCACAGCCCTGCCCCTCATGTCTGTGGCCTTTGTGTTTGGCGAGTGGATGATCAATGATCATAAAGATGGGACAGGGCACTGAAGGGTCTTTGCACGGGCCCTTTTATGGCTCTGGGTCAACGCCGTCGTGGCGGAGGGGGGTTCAGCCACGACCACAAGCAGCAGGTGGATGAGAAGAGCTGTCACCCCCTTCTCACAGCCTGCTCGCTAGCTCTCCCCCACTGAGCCCTCCCACCTCCCTGAGATCCTTTCCAGAGCCCTTCAGCCTGGCTCTCTGTCCAACCCTGAAAGCTGCTCTCTCTCTCCCTTCCCTCTTTCCTCACAGGGCTCCCTCTCTCTTCAGGCACAGGGGTATGTGATGGTGATGGTTCCTGCTGTCAGGCTTAGCCAGGTCACCAGGGAGGCACTCCCATCGGGGCAAAAGGTAGTGTCCTCCGAGAGCTCCTCCGCCTGCCCGGCGAACCCCTGACCTCGGTCCCCAGAACGCCCAATCCAAACTACAGACTCCCCACCACGCGGCCCCAGAGCGCGTCTGGCCAGGCCTAGGGAGCGCAGAGGGGCAGAACTCCGCTTTCGACTGCGCGCTGAAGGCAGGCACCCCGGGGGGCACGGCGTGGCCCCGACCCTTTGGGCTCGGAGCTCACGGGTTAGCCCCGCCCCCAGTCATGGCCCCGCCCCTCCGCGTCCGGCTCCGCCCCACTCTCCGTGCGGACCTGCACCTCCGGTGCTGGGAAGGCTGGCTTCCCGCCTCCGGGCCTGAGGGGTCCTCCCGCCGGGCTCCGGGTTCGGGACATCTGCCCTCGCGCATGGCAGGGCCTGGGAGACGGCCCGCCCCCGCCGAGGAGCCCCTGAGAGGTTGAGGCGCAAACTGCGGGCGCGTGCGGGTCACCTGATCCCCGGGCTCCTGGGCGGTCCCCAGCGACCGCCCGGCTCTCGCCCCGGCCCTATGTCCATCTCCCAGTGTGGTTCTGGGGCCTGCAAGAAGCTCACCTGTCAGCTCCTCCTCCATCCCGATCGAGCTCTTGGGCGTGACTCTCTGTCCCGCTCTTCTTTCTGCGAAGAACCAGCATCGGTCTTGATGGGAATTATGCCACCCGCCCACCGGAGAGCGCAGAAGTCACTTTTTTTTTTTTTTTTTAAGATTTTATTTATTTATTTGTCAGAGAGAGAGAGGGAGAGAGAGCGAGCACAGGCAGATAGAATGGCAGGCAGCAGAGGGAGAAGCAGGCTCCCTGCCGAGCAAGGGGCCCGATGTGGGACTCGATCCCAGGACGCTCGGACCATGACCTGAGCCGAAGGCAGCTGCTTAACCAACTGAGCCACCCAGGCCTCCCAGAAGTCACTTTTTTGCTATTTGTAAAATAAAATATTTTTTCTGCTCTTTAAAAAAATATACATATATATTACATAATATAGACGTATATATCACATACTATATATATTACATAATATATATCACATTTTCATACATTTAATACATTTTTCATTTTTGTTTATTTACATTTTTATTTCATTTTAGGGGGCGCCTGGGTGGCTCAGTGGGTTAACGCCTCTGCCTTTGGCTCAGGTCAAGATCTCAAGGTCCTGGAATCGAGTCCCGCATGCGGCTCTCTGCTGGGCAGGGAGCCTGCCTCTCTGCCTGCCTCTCTGTCTACTTGTGATCCCTGTCTGTCAAATAAATAAATAAAATCTTTCAAAAATATTTTCATTTTAGTAAACATACAGCGTTAATTTCAGGCGTACAATATAGTGATTCAAAAATTCTATACATAATTAGGGTATATTTTTAGGGTACAATTTACATTCAGAGAAATTCACCCCTTTCAGTGTAAAAGTCAGAGATTTTTGGCAAACATAACTAGCCATGGAGCCACCATCGCAACTGAGAAACGAAGGACTTCCTTCCATCACCCTGGTGAATTCCCCTGTGCCCTTTGTGGTGAACCTCTTCCTCAATTCCAGCCTCTGGCAACCCCTGATCGGTTTTCTGTCTCCTATAGTTTTGCCTTCCCTGTAATGTCATGTAAATGGAATCATAGGGCAGGTAGACTTTCAAGTTTGTAGTCTTTCACTTAGCTTAGGGTATTTGGGGTTCATCCAGGTACGTCATTACTTTTCACTGTTGAGTAATATTGTGTTGTATGGATATATCAATTTTAGTGGGGGGGCATTTGGGTTGTTTCTAATTTTTTAAAAAAGATTTTCTTTATTTGAGAGAGAGCTTGTGAGCAGGAGCAGGGGGAGAAGGGAGGGGGAGGAGGGAGATATGAGGGAGAGGGGGAAAGGGAGGGGGAGAGGGAGGAAGAGGAGGAAAGAGAGAGAATTCCAAGCAGACTCCCCACTGAGCCTGGAACCCCAGGCGGGGCTCAAACCCAGGTCTCTAGGGTCACAATCTGAGCAGATGCTTAACTGAGCCACCTAGGAGCCCCTTCATACGGTTTTAATCTCTGATTCTCTCATAGCTAATAATTCTGCTTTTTTTTTTTTTTTACTTTATTTATTTAATTGAGAGAGAGAGAGAGACAGAGACAACCAGCAGGAGGGGAGCAGCAGGCAGAGGGAGAAGCAGGCTC
The DNA here is from genome assembly GCF_030435805.1 of Mustela lutreola. Lineage (NCBI taxonomy): Eukaryota > Metazoa > Chordata > Mammalia > Carnivora > Mustelidae > Mustela > Mustela lutreola. Next base: position 58,272,984 of record NC_081304.1, on the reverse strand, counting down.
CCTGCCGAGCAAGGAGCTTGATCCAGGGACCCAGGGATCATGACCTGAGTGTAGGCAGACGCTCAGCTGACTGAGCCACACAGGCCCCGGGATTATTGTTTTATAAGGGACGTCAGGGGCCCACGCCACCAGTGGGACAGTGGCCACTTTCCTTTTTGGAAAGCTTCCAGTCTTGTACGCCATTCTGGCTTCCACTCTGTTCATGTGTCAGCAAGTTATCATTATTTTTATTTTTTATTTTTTTAAGTAATATCTATACCCGCGGGCATTGGGGTGTCTCAGTCGCTTAAGCGTCTGTCTTTGGCTCAGGTCATGATCCTGGGGTCCTGGGATGAGCCCCTGTGGGACTCCCTGCTCAGTAGGGAGCCCACTTCTCCGTCTACCTCTGCCCCCCTTCCCCATCCCTCATGAATGAATAAATAAAATCTTTTTAAAAATAAGTAATCTCTATATCCAATGTGGGGCTTAATCTCACAACCCTGAAACCAAGAGTCGAGAGCTCCACTGACTGAGCCAGCCAGGCGCCCCCATTATCATTACTTTTTGAGTGCTTGGCTTCCTTTCTTTTGGGGAACTGTCCCTCTCCAAGTCCATGTGGCTCTTGGTGGGCTGTTGGTCAGGGCATCTGCCTTCCCATCTCAGAGGTGGGCAGGTGACACAGTTGAGGCCATGCGGACTCTGAGATGTGGAATCCTGATCAGAAATAGACAAGGGTAGAGGAGGTTTAGTGGGGAATTCTATGGGGAAGCAGTAAGCAGGGGAGGGGGGCAGCTCCTGCTGAGGATTCTCCTGTGCTCCCCTGGCTCCTGCTAGCCTGGACTGGACATCCGGCTTCCTGTTTGAGTCTAGGTTCGTTCACTACTGGCCCAAGACATTCCTTTTCGCCTAACTTAGCCTGGGTCGGTGCTTGCAACCAGAGAGCCCCCACTGATACACAGTCATGTCATTGGCTGGAATGCTGCTGCTTGTGCCTCTAACCTTGTGCTTAAAAGGCAGCCCCTCTGAATGGATGTTGGGGTGGTTGTCTTGGGGGGAGTGGCACCTTTATGTGATATTGAACAAAGCACTTCTTCCTCCCATTCAGTGGAGCCCCCTTGGAGGGCCCTCAATTATTGAGCAGAATGCAGACTGGACTTCAGTTCTCACTCACCCCCCACCCCACCCCCAGTTGTGTGCTCTTGTGCAGTGCACATCCTGCACATCCTTTTGTGGAGACCCTGTTGCCAGGTCCCCCCACCCTTCCCTTCATTTCTCTTCTCCTCCTTCCACCTGCCAGTTTACCTCTTCTAAGTGTTTACTTGGACAACATCAAGGCTGATAACAGCTATGTTTACTTTTGTAGCCATAGTTCAGTCTTCCGTGCTTTGTCCATCTGTTGATTCTAAAAGTTGAAACTCAATTAACAGTGTTTACCTTATATATTGTGACTACATAAATAGCTTTCATTGCAGACCTAGTAATCACTAAGATTGCATTTCCTTTCTTAGACTATTTTTAATTACCTTTTGAAAAACAGGACCTGGTACATTCACGGGATCATATGAATTACACGTTCATTATAAGAGATAATTATATAATGAATATCTGTGTACCTATCCTAACTCAGGAACCAATAACCTATTACCAATAACATGTATGTACCAGGGCCATCCTCCTGGTCCCATTCCCTTGCCTCCCCTGTGAAATAAAATAACCACTATTCTATGTTTTGCATTTATCATTCTGCTGACTTTTATTTTGAGTCTTGTTTACATTTTTATTTATTTTAAGTAATCTCCACACCTAATATGGGGCTTGAACTCACAACCCCAAGATCATGAGTTGCACGCCTTTCTGACTGAGCCAGCCAGGTGCCCCTCTGCTGATTTTTAAAAACTTACCATGCCATCATAGTAGTATGTGTGCTTAAATAGTGTTTTGTTTTGCTGTATTTGTTTACAAGCTCTATAAAAATGGTATCGTGTTTACAGCGTAGTCTTTTGGGAGTTAATGTTTTTCGGGAGATACTATATTTCCAAAATTCTCCTGTGTTGTTTTGTGTTACCGTTAGAACTGCTTGTTAGGATGAGAAACTCTTAGAAATTCCAGGAAAATGAAAACAGATCCAAGGAAGGAAACGAAATCCTGAGGATCACCAGCTCTGCTCAGCCTCCTGACCTGGATGCCCCTGACCATGACCGAGGGTTCTAAGGATGGCGTTTGTCCTTGGCAGGGCCAGATCGCGTGCAGACTTGGCACGGAGAGGTCTCTGCTCTGGTGATTGAAGGAGTAAGACAGACAACTTGAGGTGTGAGAGTCGCGTTTCTCATCATGTGGACCAGAGGAGAAGAGGAGGTTGGTCTGGTGAGGAGGAGAAGGACGCTCAGGGATGAGCAGGCACAGAGCCAGACTCTGTGTCTCCAGAATTCCCGTGTTGGCAAGCTAACCCCAAGGTGATGCTTTTAGGAACTGGGGCCTTTAGGCGGGGGTGATTAGGGGCTTTTGGGAGTCTGTCCTCACAAATGGAATCAGTGTCTTATAAAAAAGACCCCACAGGGCTTCTTGGTCCCACATGAGCGTGACAGGAAGAAGTCCGAGACCTCCAGCGGGCCCTCACTGGCCCAGGCTGGCATGATGAACTTGGACTTTCAGCCTCTGAAAATGTGAGGACTACATTTCTGTTGCTTACAAGCTACCCTGTGTGTGGTGTTTTGTCGTGGCCGCTGGACGGACTAAGAAACCAAAGAAAGAGCTCTCACAGGGTTTGAATTCCTAATTCCAACTGTAACTTGGGTCTAGTGAGCACATGACCTTGGGATTCACGATGAACTCCCCTTTTTGCTTAGGCTAATTTGGATTCTCTTGCCATTTCTGTCTCTCTCTCTCAAATATATAAATAAAACCTTTTAAAAAATTAATAATGTAACAGTCACCACTCTCACTTTCTGGGAATTTACTATGAAGCAATGAATGCTTACTGTTTCTTTACCTCATTCGATATTCAAACCAAGTCTGAGACAAGTCTCATTGTCCCAGTGCTACAGATCAGTAAACTGAGGCACATAGAAGCTAGAGGGTACATGCGAGTTCACAAGCCTGTACTCCTCTCTCTGCCTGTTGGACCCCAAAGCCTGTGTTCTTAAACACACATATCACTGCCTCCACAGCGTAAACCAGCTCTGGTGGGATTCAAACTCACATCCCAAATCCAAAAGCCTTTTTTCTTGGGAGAGTTCCCAGGGTCTCTCTTCTCCCAGAAGCCACCATGATCAGGTGACTCATTTCTATTTTCTTAACTTAACTTAAACTCTATTTTCTTAACTCAACTTAACTATTTTCTTAACTTAAAAAGGAAGTTAGAGGGGTGCCTGGGGTGGCTCAGTGGGTTAAGCCGCTGCCTTCGGCTCAGGGTCAGGTCATGATCTCAGGGTCCTGGGATCGAGCCCCACATCGGGCTCTCTGCTCAGCAGGGAGCCTACTTCCCTCTCTCTCTCTGCCTGCCTCTCTGCCTACTTGTGATCTCTCTGTCAAATAAATAAATAAAATCTTTAAAAAAAAAAAAAAAAAGGAAGTTAGAAAAAAAAAAATATCTCAGCTTGTGGAGCTCCTGACTGACTTAGTGAGTGGGGAATGCAACGCTTGATCTCGGTCTTATAGGTTCGAGCCCCACGGTTGGTGTAGAGATTACTGGGGGGAAAAAAAATCTTAAAAAAAAGAAAGATCTTAGGTTGTGCGATGCCCGCCCACTCCTCCTTAACCTATGTCCCTCCCCTTCTAGTACTGAGGGGAAAAAGAAGGGAAGAAAGTACAGAGAAGAGGGAGGGGAATGGCAAGCGTTCACCAGAAACAAATGGGTGTGGGAGGGAGGGGAAGAGGGTGGGGGAGGCAGTGAGAGGGTGCCCCCCCCCCCACTTTGGAAGACAATTCCAAAGAACAATGGAGGGAGGCTATTTCCCTGAGGACTAGCGCCTTCTCCCTCCTGCTCTGCCAGCATTTGTGGGTAGGGTCAGAGCAAAGCACACAGGAAGAGAAGGGGACACCCTCAGAAACCATAACTCTTAGGAGTGGGGCTGTCCCATGGGCCCCTCCCCCACTTGACGAACCCCCCCCCCCCTTCAAGAATATTCCATGGCAGTTAGGAGCCCTGTCTTACTGAATGGTTTGTGCTTTCCCTGCCCCCAGGCCCCGTGGTGCAAAGAGCTCTGCTGCATAAAAATATTTACAAGATGAGGGACGACTGAGTCCAACAAGGGAGAGGGGGAATGGGATGGAGGGGAGAGGGGGAGACAGAGGGTGCACAAGATGGGGGCAGGGGACTTTAGGGATGAGTTCCCTGCATCTGGAAAAGAAAGGGATGAACACTGGAAACTTGGAAGGGAAGGGGGGTGCTGAGAAACAGGAGGGGGTGGAGGAGAGTAGGGAACAAGAAGCCGGGGGACAGAACTCATTCTCTGAGCCCAGTGGGAGCAGGCAGGGGCTCAAGGATAAGCGCTCAGAGCCCCGGAGGGTCTCTGTGTTGCCCCTGCAGTGGAGAATTACCCACAGCTCCCACTGGATAGCGCAGGTGCTGGCCTCCGAGCTCAGCCTGGTCGCCTTCGCCCTGCTGCTGGTCATGGTGTTCTCCAAAAAATGGCTGGACCCCTCTAGAAGCCGCTTCTACCAGCGCTGGCCCACCAACGTCAGTGCCAGAATCTACACGGCCACCCACGTCATGTCCATGGGGCTCCTGGAGATCTGCAGATCCAATGGCTGTTTCCACTCAGAAAACTGGAAAGGTGAGACCCTCCCCAGCCCCATCCCACCCCCAGGGCTCCAGTCTGCCTTGGTCACTGTGGGTCACCTCATGCCCTTGTCCCCTCCTTCTGGTCATCCACAGTGATCTGACCCGCAAGATGGCTTCACAGGTGGAGAACACCAAGGATCGGTCTTCCTGTCCCCATCCATCCTGGCCACATCACTTTGCCTGACTCAAATCACTGCTTTAGGGAAGGTTCTGAGCCTCATCTGGGGCTATCACCATGTTGCAAGGGGCATAGACTCTCAGTGCCGGTGCATCACTCCTTAATCACACAACTCTCCCTGTTATATGGGGAGAAGAGCTCCAGGGAGGTGGAGATTGCCTTCCTCCGGCTTGTGTACCCCGAGGGTCCAGCTTTGGGAGGAGTTCTCAGGATGCTGTCCCTCCCCGGCCCTGGCCCCAGCCTCTTCTGTCTCAGGCCCTGCTTGATCCTTCCTTCCCAGCCTCTCGTCGCCCTTCACTGCCAGTTCCCATACTTAGAACACCACGTCTCCCTTCACTGTTCCATGTCGCTTTCAGAAAGCATGATAGTGGTGTGCCTGGGTGGCTGAGTGGGTTAAAGCCTCTGCCTTCGGCTCAGGTCATGATCCCAGGGTCCTGGGATGGAGCCCCGCATTGGGCTCTCTGCTCAGCAGGGAGCCTGCTTCCCCCACCCCCCGCCTGATTCTCTGCCCACTTGTGATCTCTCTCTGTCAAATAAATAAATAAAATCTTAAAAAAAAAAAAAGAAAAGAATCCTGGCTTATTTAAGGAGGGAAAATGATATTTCATTGTTATCTCACATGTGCATTTCTGGAGCACTTGGGTGGCTCAGTTGGCTAAATGTCTGACTCTTGATTTCGGCTCAGATCCTGATCTCAGAGGGTCATGAGCTCAAGCCCTACATGGGCCATGTGCTCCATGAGGAGTCTGCTGGGGTTTCTCTCTCTAACCCTCTACCCTTTCCCCAGCAAGTACTCTCTCTCTCTCTAAAATAAATACATAAATCTTTTTAAAAAAATGCATATTTTGGGGTGCCTGGGTGGCTCAGTGGGTTAAGCCACTGCCTTCGGCTCAGGTCGTGATCTCAGGGTCCTGGGATCAAGCCCCACGTCAGGCTCTCTGCCCAGCAGGGAGTCTGTGTCCCCCTCTCTCTCTGCCTGCCTCTCTGCCTGCTTGTGATCTCAATCTCTCTCTCTGTCAAATAAATAAATAAAACCTTTTTTTAAAATATGCCTTTCTTGGGATACCTGGGTACCTCAGTCTGTTAAGCCTCTGCCTTCGGCTCAGGTCATGATCCCGGGGTCCTGGGATCGAGTCTTGCATTGAGTTCCTTGCTCGGCAGGGAGCTTGCTTCTCTCTCTGCCTCTGCCTGCTTGAGCTCTCTCTCTCTGAATAAATAAATAAATAATAAATAAAATATTTTTTTAAAATGTGCATTTCTTTTTTTTTTTAAGATTTTATTTATTTATTTGACAGACAGAGATTATAAGTAGGCAGAGAGGCAGGCAGAGAGAGAGGAGGAAGCCGGCTTCCTGCTGAGCAGAAAGCCCCGATGCGGGGCTCGATGCCAGGACCCTGAGGTCATGACCTGAGCCGAAGGCAGAGGCTTTAACCCACTGAGCCACCCAGGCGCCCCCAAATGTGCATTTCTTTAGTTAACCTTTTCTCATGTCATTCAATTATATATTTTTTCCCTTTGTGAATCTTATGTTCATCCTGTTTCTCATTTTCTCCAGATAATTACAAGCTGTGGACCAATCACCCAATCTTTGGGGCGGCCGTGATAACTTTCTGCCTGACGCTCGTGCTGGGCTTTCTCTTTACCATCTGGTTGCACCTGCCGTACATACCCGGTCTTCAAAGACTGCACTGCTTCAGCTGGGTTGGGACTATCATGAGCTTCTTTGAAGGTACCCCATGGCTCTGGAAATGGTCATTGGTTTCTCCCCAGACACATCTTCCGGGTCCTTCTCCATTTTTCTTTCTTTGAGGGTAGGGCAGGGGTTTGGCCAAACAGAACTGATCATCCTTGAGAACTGAGCTCTGCCATTTCCTTGTCCCCGGAGAGGTGGGGTTGGAGGGGTGGATGGTGGTTTGTGGGTGCATCCCAGCAGGTGAAGGAAAATCCCTGTGGGTCCTCAGGTAAGAATAAGCTCTCTCCGGTTCCTGTCTCCTAGTTTTCCTTATTTTCTTCACCATGATGTTGTTTCCTATTAACCTCTGGATCTTTGAGTTGAAGAAGAATTTATCAGTCCCCATTGGCTGGAGCTATTTCATAGGCTGGCTGGTGTTTGTCCTCTATGTCACCTGTGGTGAGTGGCCTGAGGGTCCCAGGAAGAGAAGACCTGGGTGGCTGGGACAGAGGAAGTGTACAGGGAGGCAGTTGGTGGGGGCGGGCTGGTAATTCCCAGGGACAATTTCTTAGAGATTGCCTTTTCCTTTGGCCTCACCTCGCTGGCCACATTCTTCCAGTTCTCCAAATTTCCTCTCCCCCATCCCTTTGTGATTTCCCAGCGGCCCTGTGCTACTTCAACCATAAACATTTCTGGAGGGTGATTTTGAGCCGTCCCGCTGGCACCGTGCACTGTAGCAACTTTTCCAGCCCCAAACAAAACTTGAAGACGAAGCCGGTTGTCTCACACAGCTCGGGCGACCAGCGGGACGTCCGGGATCCTGAGCAAAAGGAGGCATCTCCGTAAACTTGTCGGAAATCCTGGCGCCACGTTCTGCCCATTCATCCAAATCCCTGTCCTCACCCTTTTCTCCCAACCTTGGGGTGGGTGGCGTGGCCGGGCTTGGCCTCCCATCACTGCCAGGAGTTAGAGAGGGAGGATAGTACTTCTCCTCCTGGTGCCTATTTGCTTATAGCTTGGGTAAAGTGGAATAAATGGTCTCTTATGATCATGTCTGGCCATTTTTGAGATAAGACAACAACTTGAAGGAGAGGAAGGGAGAAAGAACAACTTTGTTTCCCAATCGTTCCTGCCTAGGAGGCTTTTGGCACCCTGGGTTCCCAGAATTGCCCAATTTCTCCCATAGCGCACTTGGACACAGGTGAAACTCCTCTCAGGAGCTAAGCCTCTTTCAACTTTGTCCCCACTGTTCCAACATGTTTAGTGGGTCGAGGGGAGTGACCAGGAGGGAGAGATCATTTGTGAACTAGTTGCTTTATTCAGAGTGAACAATTCAAGAGCAAACTGGCCCAAAGAGGCAGGTCATCTGGGGATGTGGCTGTGCTGTGTGCACGAGGCAGCCATCCCACCTTCTGTGTCCAGATCAGGTGACGGAGAAGTCCTAGAGCCCTGTGTCTGGGTACCACCATCTCCGCCTTCACCTCTACCACCACTTCACCTCCACCATCCTTACCTGGTTGCTACCGCTCCCCTCCTAAGCCTCCCTTGTTCTCCACCCTGTAACAGCATGACATGAAGGAAAACATTAGAGCTAGGCTCTAAGCTCAAGACATAGACTGCACCTTTGGGTTATAACCTGAGTCTCACGAACAGGTGCATCACCCACTGTTGGCAGCACTGGTGATGACTATTGGGATTCAGACATCCTGCCCAGAAAGGCTGGCCTCCGAAGAGAGCAGCCGTAACTGATCTTTGTCATAGCTCTACACATGCCAGTCAGCTAGAGGAGGGAAAGGACAAATAATGAGTGGACTGGATATGTTGAAACTACATTATTAGGTTGAACCACACGATACTGCTGTTTTAGCAGTTAAATGCCAGCAGCTTCACAGAGTTCAACCTAATCTATATGAACAATTTCTCTTTGGTTTTGGGGTTCCTTTAAAATTCTTATTTTTATCAGACCTGACCAGCAGTAGTAGGATTCCTAACTGAGCTCCAAGCAAACATTCTGAGCAAAGAATCAGATACAATGGCTTGAAATTTGGGCAGAACAGGCATTCCGCAAATCCCTACTCATGGTCCCCCTTATGCTCCTTCTCCCTGGTAGCAAGGATCTATCGAGGGGCTTATTGAATTAATCATCCTTGGGGAAGGGACATCAAACAGAGGGATGTCATGACCTCAGATATCTATCTATCTATCTATCTATCTAGATATATCTATTTATATAGATCGATATATAGATATATGTAGATATATATTTGGAGAAAGGGAATTTGTAATTTGGAAGAAGTCATAAACTCAAATGCCTACAGAGGCTAGGCAGGTAGCATAAATAAATAAAGGGGGCTAAACTTCCAGTCTATAGTTTCTCTCTTTTGATAAAGACTTAGTATATTATCTATTGCTAGATAACAAATCATCCCAAACTTAAAATAATAAGCATTACATTATCTCATATAGTTTCTGGGATCAGGAATCCTGGAAGAGCTTAGCTGAATGGTTCTTGCTCAGGGTCTCTCATGAGGTCATAGTCAAGATGTCAGCTGGGGCTAGAGTCATCTGAAGGCTTGACTGGGGCTGGAGGACCTACTTCCATTGCTATGACTGTTGGCAGTTCCTTGCCACAAAGGCCTCTTCATGGGCTGTTAGGTTGTTGAAGATAATGCCCTCCACCCCCCAAAGTGAGCGATCTACGAGTAAGGAAGGAGGAAGAGGTGGAGGAAGAGGAGAAGCACCAGTGTCCTTTATGACGTAGTCTTGGAAGAAATACATTTACTTTCACCACATTCTACTTGTCGGAAACCAGTCATTAAGTTCACCCCACACTCAAGAGGAAGGGAATTAAGTTTCACCTCTGAAGGGGAAATGTATCAAGAATCTGTAGATTACATTAAAACCACCATATTCAGCCTTCTGGTCACAAATTATTTACATTCCTCCCCTTGCAACACACATATACCTCTCTCAAGGCCCTGAAAATCCACATCCCAGCAAAGCATCAATCAGCTGAAAGTTCAAAATTCTACTGTGTTGTGAGGAACTAACTAAGTCCTCATGGGGTCTTTAAGGATTTCTCCAATAAGACTGTGGAATATGCACTCAGAGAGGTGTATGGAAGTGAAGGATTCATTACATCCATGGGTCCTAGAAGAAGGAGGCATGATATTCCATATGGAGGCCACATAGAAGGGGTGCCCAGAGAGTAGGCTCAACCATGCAGATGGGGAGCTGAAAGAGTGAGGACCCATAGCCAAGTGTCTTTATTTGGGTCAGGGTGGAGCACACAGGCAAATGTATGAGGGAGTTTTATTAGTGCATTTAAAGGTTACTAGGTTATAGTCAGGGGAGGGCAAGAAAGGAAGCTTGGGCAGGATCCAGCCTCATCACCCTGGTGCACCTGCTTGCATGCCCACAGGAAGGACCCTGCGAAAAGGTGTTCAACTGCAAGCCAGGTAAGAGAGGTTTCAGAAGAAACCAAACCTATTACACTTGATCTTGGACTTCTAGCCTCTAGAACTGTGAGAAAATAAATTTCTCTTGCTTGAACTTCCTAGTCTATGGTACATTGTTACAGCAGCCTTAGCAAACTCATATATCACCTAAATTAGGTCCAGATGCAAGATGAGACTTTGTATGTAATGCCTGAAGCACAGTTGTTCTCACTTTGAATGTCTGTGAACTATAGAGACACGACGTGACCATCTCCCCACATATCCAGAAAACACAGCGGGACAGTCAAGGGATAATCATTACAGACGTTACTGCTTAAAAAGGGCCACAGTGATGTATAATGAACACTGAGTAATGTAGAGAATTGTCAAATGATTATGTTGAACACTTGAAACTGATATAACACTGTATGTTAATTACAATTCAATAACAAGGCTGGGGTGGGGGAGGAATGAGAGGCACACAGGGGTCACTGGTCCATAGCAGTTTTGGAATCCAGCTGGGAAGATGTTGAAATTTCCTTGATTCAGTCCTGAGTGACTGATTCACCTGAGTGACTCAGTCATTAAGCGTCTGCCTTGGGCTCAGGTTATGATCCCAGGGTCCTGGTATGGAGCCCCACATTGGGCTCCCTGCTTGGTGAGAAGCCTGCTTCTTCCTCTCCCACTCCCAATGCTTGTGTTCCCTCTCTTGCTGTCTTTCTTTGTCAAATTAAAAAAAAAATTCAATCCTATTTCTGTCCAGAACCTGTTTCCATGGTTGTTGTTGTTGTTTTAGATATAATGCATATGTGATAAAATTTATCATTTTAGGGGTGCTTGGGTGGCTCAGTGGGTTAAAGCCTCTGCCTTCGGCTCAGGTCATGTTCCTAGGGTCCTAGGATCGAGCCCCACATCAGGCTCTCTGCTTAGCAAGGAGCTTGCTTCCTCCTCTCTCTCTTCCTGCCTCTCTGCCTACTTGTGATCTCTGTCTGTCAAATAGATAAATAAAATCTTTTTTAAAAATCACCATTTTAAAGTACATAATTCAGATGTTCTGGTATATGCACAATGTGCAATCATCACCACTGTCCAATTTCAGAACACTTCACTTCTCTAATTATTCCCCATCCCCCATTGCCTTCAGCCCTTGGAAACTACTAGTTCACTTTCTTTCTATGCATTTGCTTTTTTTGGACATTTCATATAAATGGCATCGTATGAATACAGTTTTTTGTGCCTGGGTTCTTTTCTTAGCATCATGTTTTCAAGGTTCATTCCTGTTGTAAAACGTATCAGTACTGAATAGTATCTTATTGTATGGATATGTCATATTTTAAAAATCCATTGGCAGGGTGCCTGGGTGGCTCAATGGGTTAAGCCACTGCCTTCGGCTCAGGTTATGAGCCCAGAGTCCTGGGATCGAGTCCCGCATCCGGCTCTCTGCTCAGCAGGGAGCCTGCTTTAAATCTTTAAAAAAAAATAAAAAGTCCATTGGTAAGTGCATGGACATTGGGGTTGCATCCACCCTTGGGCCATTATGAATAATGCTGTTGTAAAGATTTCTTTCTTTTTTAAAAAGATTTTATTTATTTATTTGACAGACAGAGATCACAAGTAGGCAGAGAGGCAGGCAGAGAGAGAGAGGAGAAAGCAGGCCCCCGGCAGTGCAGAGAGCCCAATGTGGGGGCTCGATCCCAGGACCCCGGGATCATGACCTGAGCCGAAGGCAGAGGCTTTAATCCACTGAGCCACCCGGGCGCCCCTGTTGTAAAGATTTCTGTCTGAGTTTTCATACATACGTTTTCAATTCTCCAGGGTGTATGACTAGGCATGGACTCACTGGATCACATGGTAGCTCTATGTTAAACTTCTTGGGGGAACTGCCAGGTTGTCTCCAAGCAGCTGTACCACTTTACCTTCCCACCAGTAACATGTACGTGTTCCAAGCTCTCTACATCCTGGCCAACACTTTTATTATTTATCTTTTGGATTCTTGACCTTTTAGTCAAGGGCAAGTGGTATTTCATTGTGGTTTTGATTTGGATTTTCCTAACACATTTCCCCAAGACGTGTCTCCTGTGCCTTTCAGCCATTTGTATGTTCTCCAGAGCTCCACCTGTGAGGCATTGGGCACTACCTTCTGAATCACGCTTCCTTTCCACAAAAGGCAGCCTGTATTTGTAGCTGTATAATTTTCTCAGCCTACATTCTGCTGGTAGAATTTTGGGGTCCAAAGCCCTCTCTTTTCTTTTTGTATTGTCTCTATCATTTGCAGACTGCCATAGACCACATGTATGTCAACTTTATTCTGTGAGACACTCTGTAGCCTCTTGAGATTTTTACTGAGATTGACTCCATTGGACAAACATGGCTTCCGGGCGAAGATTAAGGGACAAAATGCGGGCGCTGCAGCTTAGCATCCCTCATGAATTTGCAGTCAAAGTATTGGCAAAGTATTGGTGACTCCCTTCTAGGAGACTCACCCATATAGGACTGTTTGCTGGAGGTCTAAATGTCTTGCCATGTGGACCCAAGGAATGCTTAAGAGTTCTCATGACATAGCAAGTTGCTTAAGAGTTCTCATGACATAGCAAGTGGAACGTTCAAGAACAAAAAAAAATCTACAAGAAAGAGGAGAGACATCTTTAATGATGTAGTGTCAAAAGTCATACATCATCACTTCCACTGCATTCTATTTGAAGAGAGTCACTAAGTCCCAGCCCAAACTCAAGAAGAGATGAATTAAGCCCTTCTTGAAGGGGCAGTATTAAAGGATTTGTGGACATCATACCATTAAACTTATAACAGGACAGCATGATTGGAAATGACAAGGCACTATTTCAGCCCATGTACATTACTGCCTATTTGCCGGGTCACCTAGATGGCTTGGGGCAGCCCCCAGACCTGAAATTCTTCCAATTCCTGCCAAATTCTCCTTCCACCTCTCCAGTTCCTGAGCCAAGGTTCTGTTCAACTCCATGGTGATAGACAGGGCCCTCCCACTGTCAAAGTTGGAGGCTTGGAGGCAGTAGGAGACCAGCACAGGTATCAGCCCATCCTCAGGAGTCTTGTCTCAGCCTTGTAGGTTCTAGTTTAGTTCTTGAACTCACTTTCAAATCTTTCCTTCCCGACTGCCTACTCCGACAACTTCAGGTTCCAGAATTAGGCACAGAAACATCAGTCTTACATAGCGTATTTAACTGACTTCTCACCTGCAAAAAATAAATCCCTTAGTGGTTCTGCTTCGTAACCAGTAACACCAGTAATACCAGTAACACCATCTGGGCCTGCTATTCAGTCCATCCTCTGAGTTTTCATTTCAGTTATTGCATTTTTCAGTTCTAAAATTTCCATTTAGTCATTCTACATATTTTCTATTTCTTTGCAGAGACCTATTTTTTCATTTGTTTCAGGCATGTTTCTAATTGTTTGTTGAAGCATTTTTGTGACTCTCCTTAAAATCCTTATTGGAAAATCCCAATCCCAAGGGCTGTGTCATCTCAGTATTGTCATCTGCTGGGTATCTTTTCTCATTCAACTTGAGATTTCCGGGTATGCTGCAGGATTTTGTATTGTATCCTGGACATTTAAAAAAATTACATCATAAGACTCTGGATAGTACTTAAATCTGTTTTCGCAGTCCCTCTCTGACATTGTGCCATGGAGAAAAGGAGTGTTTCCTTGCTAGAGTGTGGTGGGAGTAAAGGTCCTGGTTCTCCACTCCTGCCTATTTTAGACAGGGAGAAGGGTACTTCATTACCGCTGGTCAAAGGTGAGATTTCAGGTTCCCCACTAGGCTTCCCTAGGTGGGAGGGGGAAGGGTGCCTTGATATTGCTCTACAGGTGACTTCTATTGGGGGTGAGGTGGGGGCCTTTTTTTTGTTTGTTTTGTTTTTAACCACTGGATGAAAGTTCCAGCTTCCCACTCAGCCTCCTCTGACAGAGGAGAAGATCCATGTCATTACCAGGGGGGTGGGGTGGAAGTCCAGGATGCCCATGTGGTCTCTGTTCTTACTGTGTGTATGGGGGTGGGGGGTTGTTACCACCTGGCCAAAATGTACATCTCGGTTGCCCAGTACATCTCGGTTGCCCACTAGGTCTTGTCTGTCACCACCTCTGCTGGAGGGGGGGAAGGGAGGGTAAAAGATCCTGTTAAGGGTGGAAGTCCAGGCTCCCCTATTCAACCTCTGCTGGAGAATGGCAAAAGAGCCATGGTTTTCTCCATGGTGTTTGACTGGAATAAGGCAGGCATTTTCTAAAAGTTTTCTGTCTTGCTAGGTTGCCTCTTTCCTGATCCTTTGGCTAAAGAGAGCAGACTGTCTCTCTCTCTCTTTCTCTCTCTTTTGGCTTGCTCCCATTGGCATTTCCAAGTCGCTGGCTTGGCCACCACTCAGTCTGTGATACTCTGGGGCAAAAAGAAAACCTGGCAAGCTCACTGTAGTGTTGTTCTTAGGATCCAAGATCCCTAGCAAGACTGTCTTGACTCTATCCATCAGAACCTTCTTGTATTTGTTTTATATTTAATGATCAGGGTTTAAGCTGCATAAGAAATCTGTCTATTCCAGCCCTATCTGGGCCAGAAGTTCAGCTATTTCCCCCCCCCCCCTTTTACTACTTACTTTTTCTAGCCTCTTAAAATAGAAGCTTAGATGATTGATTTTACATCCTTTTTAAAAATTTGAGTTAAAAATATAAATTTCTTATAAGAATTAGTCAATAAATTCTCTTTAAGTACTGCTTTCCCTGCATCCCACAAATTTTGGTATATTGCGTTTATATTACAAAATGTTTTCTAACTTCCCTTGTGATTTTTTTTCCCTTTGACCCATGGGTTATTTAGAAGTGTGTTGTTTGATGCTCAAATACTGGGGCATGTTCTCAAGGTCTTACTATTGATTTCTAATTTAATATCATCTTGGTCAAATAATATACTTTGTATGGTAATAATCCTTTTAAATTTGTTGAGACTTGCTTTATGGCCCAGCATATGGTCTATTTTAATGAATGTTCATGTGCACTTAGAAAGAATGTGTATCCTGCAGTTGCTGGGTACAGTGTTGTTTAAGTATCAATTAAAAAAACTAGTTTTAATTAATAAGTTATATAATGAATAGTTATTAATAAATAACTAATAAGTACATAATCATTTATTTAGTTGAGAGAGAGCATGAACAGAGGGCTCCCCACTGAGCAAGGAGCCCCATGTGGGACTGGATTCCAGGACCCTGGGATCATGACCTGAGCTGAAGGCAGCTGCTTAACTGACTGAGCCACCCAGGTGCTCTGTTTTGGTGTCAGTTAAGCCAAGTTGGTTGATGGTGTTGTTTAAATCAGTATCTGTACTGATTTTCGGGGGTGGGAGGTGACTTGTTCTATTAATTTTTGAGAAGGGTGTTAATATCTCTAGATTTATTATTATTAATTTGTTATTATTGTACATTTACTTGCTTCTCCCTTTGGTTCAATTTTTGCCTCAAGCATTTTGAAGCTCTTTTGTTATGTATATATTCATTTAAAAACTTTTTAAAATTTAGATTCAGTTCAGTTCAATATAGTGTATTATTTAGTTTCAAAGGTAGAATTGTGTGTGTACATACACACGTAAAAAAAGTATTTTATTTATTTATTTGATAGAGAGCGACCACAAGCAGGGGGAGTGGGAGAGGGAGAAGCAGGCTCCCCACTGAGCAAGGAGCCCCATATGGGGCTGGATCCCATGACCCCAGAATCAGGACCTGAGTTGAAGACAGACACTTAACCCACTGAGGCACCCAGGCGCCCCTATACACATTTCAAAAAAAAAAGATTTTATTTATTGGAGAGAGAGGGAAGGAAAGAGGGCAAGCAGGGGGAGGGGCAGAAGGGCAAGCGAGAGGGACAAGCAGACTCCAAGCTGAGTGCAGAGCCTTACCTGGGCTCAGGGGCCTCAGATCATGACCCCAAGATCACAACCTGAGCCGAAATCAAGAGTCAGACGCTAAACAAGCCGCACCAGCCAAGCACCACAAGAATTCCACTTTTCTAGAGGCTGAGTAAGATTCCCTTGAATGGGTATATTTCATTTTGCTTATCCACCCATCCATTGATGGACAGGTGGGCTGTTTCCACCCGTTGTCTACTGTGAATACTGTTGCTGCGAATCAATCTCCTATATGTG
Source organism: Mustela lutreola (assembly GCF_030435805.1). Classification (NCBI taxonomy): domain Eukaryota; kingdom Metazoa; phylum Chordata; class Mammalia; order Carnivora; family Mustelidae; genus Mustela; species Mustela lutreola. The sequence continues at coordinate 58,256,778 of NC_081304.1, read as the reverse complement.
ACTTTAAGCCAAAGAGTCTGCTGGCTTCAGTAGTAGCCATTTATTTTCCTACAGTGGCCATTAATGCTGCTCCCCCCAAATCTCTAGCTCTTCGCCTTCTGGGGATACGCTAAAATGGCGCCCTCTGGCTCCCCTGTGATTGGTTGGGGTCATGTGACTCGATCCGGCCAATAGCTTGCCAGACACACTTCTTCCAGTTCAGAGACTTTAACTGCCTGTGCGAGCTTCTTTAGCGTTCTTATTGCCGCTGTTTCAGTCAAGATGGTGGCTTCTCTGTCTCCTTGGACCCCAGAATGAGGAGACGCAGAGCTGTCTCCGCGCAGCACTGTGGACTGAATTGTGTCACCCCCTCCCCAAATTCATACACTGAAGCCCTAACCCCAGTGGCTGTATCTGGAGGTGGGGCTTTGGGAAGTAATTAAAGCTAAATGAGGTCACGGGAGTGGTGCGCTGAGCGGGTAGGATTAAAGTCTTCAAAAGGAGAGATGGCGGAGAACTCCTCCCTGGCTCTGCCGCTGCTGCGCACGCGCACCAAGGAAGAAAGGCCTCGTGAGGGTGGAACCAGGAGGCAGCCGCCTGCCGACCCGGAAGAGAGCTCCCGCCGGAGACCCGGCTGCCCGGCACCTTGACTTTGGACGTCCAGCCTCCAGCGCTGAATAAATGCGGGTCTGTCGTGTGAGCCCCCAGCCTGTGGAATTTTGTTATGGGACCCGTGTAGACTACAGTATGTGGTGTGAAAGAGAGTTTAGCGTGGTCGTTACCGGATTGGCGGATTTTAAGATTTTCGGGTCTCCGGCCCCTTAGCAGAGCAGAGACTGTCCTGATCGTACAACCCCTTTGGCTGAAAGGGAAAGAGAAAGGTACAGTGACAGGACGCCTAAGTGGCCGAGTTGGTTAAGTTGGTGCAGCGTCTGCCTTGAGCTCCGGTGGTGATCCCGGGGTCCTGGGATCGACGCCTCCATCGGGCTCCCTGTTTGGTGGGGAGTCTGCTTCCCCCTCTGCCTGCCCCTGACCCTGCTTGTGGGCGCGCGCTCTCTCCCTCTCTCTCGGTCAAATAAAATCTTTTAGAGAAAGACAGAGACAGGTGAAGCTGAAGTCACTCCCTTTACGGAGACCCTCGCAAACCCACGGAGCTGGGGCTTCCTAACGCGGTTCAGATGACGATCAGATGGCAAGGCTTGAAGAAGCTGCCCATACTGCGTAAGGGACACCAATTCATGTATGACGTCAGAATAACTAAGGAAATGTTAAAAAAAGGAAAGAAAGAAAGAAAGAGAGAGAGAGAAAGAAAAGAAAAGAAAAAAGAAAAGAAAAGAGGTTTTATTTTAAGTAATCTCTGTGCTCAAGGTGGAGGTTGAACTCGCGACCCCTGATATCAGGAGTTGGGGCTCCAGGGACTGAGCCAGCCAGGCACCCTGCAAGAGAAACTTTTACAATAATCGTGACAGAAAAATAATAGAAAGATTTTAGCACACAAGTATATACATTTTGCTTTGGGGCCCTTTCCCCTCGATATAGGTTAGGATTTACAGTCTTTGTATCTTTTATCTAATGTCTTAATACTCTGCAGCTTTGTTATTTTCTACATTGACTCACTGCAGGGGCTCCTGGTTGGATCAGTCCTTGAGTGTGCGACAAAAGAAAGTTTGGGATCATGCCCCGCATTGCCATGTCTTTTAGCCCACTTTTCCTGGGGCAGTTCCTTAGTCTTTCTTTTATTTCCTTCAGTCTTTGTCTTTCCCAGCTTTGACCTTTTTGAAGAGCACAGGCCAGCTGTCTGTAGGATGGCCCTCAATCTGGGTTTATCTCTCGTTTCATTGTAATTAGACCCACATAATGCATTTTGGGTATAAATGTCGCAGAAGCATTGGGTCGGACAAATGCTGGAGGTGTTCATTTGATCGCTGGGTTAAGATGACGTCTGGTCGGGTTTTCTGTGGACGATCCCACCTTCGAGAAGTCCTCTGATACACAGTAGGCGGGATGGGGCATGTTCAAGGGTGAGCCCGCAGACCCTCTTTCAGCACTCCGCTCAGTGGCCTTCGTGCGGGGCCTTCACAGAGCCCCTGATACGGCTGAGAAGGCTCTGCGGTGTCCCTGTATCAGCATGTGGTATGCTACCATGATCCCTGGCTTGGTGGTGCCTCCACAGGCCAGCACACAGGTGTCTGTAGGCATTGAATGGATGGAAGTGAGGGGCAGAGGACTGGGGGTGTGGAGGCTCTCTTCCGGGTACAGAAAGTGTCTGCAGTAGGGGAGGCAGCCGTCAGGTGTCTAGCCTGGCCCAACCCTAGTTCAGGTAGAGGGCTCTGCGACTGGGTTGTTACTGGTGATCTGGGTTACTCTTGGAAGGAAGATCCTGGTGGGGGTCCCTGCAACGTAAGGGGGGCATTTCCAGGATTCCTGCCTCACGGAAAGGCAGAAAGAAAGGTGCTCTCCTTTTTTTTTTTTTTTTTTAAGATTTTATTTATTTATTTATTTGACAGAGAGAGAGATCACAAGTAGGCAGAGAGGCAGGCAGAGAGAGAGAGGAGGAAGCAGGCTCCCTGCTGAGCAGAGAGCCCGACGTGGGGCTTGATCCCAGGACCCTGAGATCATGACCTGAGCTGAAGGCAGAGGCCCCAAAGGTGCTCTCCTTCAGGGCACAGCACACTCTGGGCTCGAGGTAGAGTGGAGAGGGGAGAAAAGCAAACATCTGGTTGCTGAATGACTCACCAAAGTTAGGAGGGACCCATCTGTGCAAACGCCAAGAGGCAAGGCTCCTCAGAGCTCATCGGCTGCTAACGCACATGGTCCTGTCAAGGGAAATGCCTAGAAGAGCCTAGAAGAAGAGAAGAGATCTGAAGCCAAAGTTCCAGGTGTGGAGAAGCTGGTCTGAGTGAGGAGCTGGTCAACAAAAAGGATGTTACCATTGACCTTAAACAGAACAGTGGATTCTACGAAAGAGAAAGAGACTCAGGGAAGCAAAAGGCAAAATATTAGGACTACTTGTGAATTGGGAGAAGGTAAAATCTAATTAGATCCAAATGAAAAAAATCTTTAATCAATTATAAATAGAAGAAGTAGACATGAAAGAAGCAAGCTTCTGAAAGGCAAAGTCTCATACTAAAACGGAAGGCCGATTTGCTCAGGAAACTCTTATTTCCTGCCCACTTTGTTTGCTTGGAAAACACAGGAGAGCAGACCATCTGGGGTAATTAATTCTGGGGTAAAAATGTCAGAACCTGGGTAAACAAAGATTAGCGCCAAGATAAAAACAATAAAAGGAACCAGGAACTAAAAGAGAAACCACATTTCAATACATTCAAAGGGATAGGATTCTGGACAAAATTCAGAAGAAGATTCCAGGGACAAACAGATTCTGCCATTGGTTAACTTTTGGAACAAGAGTCCTGGGAAGGACTCTTTCTCTTTCATATTTAAAAGTATCTCAGGTTTTAAATTGATTTCTGTAAAATGTCCACAATCAAGTGGGAAGATTTGTTTTTTTTTTTTTAAGATTTTATTTGTTTATTTATTTGACAGAGAGAGAGAGAGAGAGAGATCACAAGCAGCAGAGAGGCAGAGAGAGGGATGGGGAAGCAGGCTCCCCGCTGAGCAGAGAGCCCCTGAGATCATGACCAGAGCCGAAGGCAGACACCCAACCGACTGAGCCACCAGGCGCCCCAAGTGGGAAGATTTGTAAATAACATTTAAAAACAAAATCAAAACCTCCCCCTTCAAATACTACAACCCAAAGCTATGGGACTGGAAAAGGTTAAGGTAACTGGGCAGAGGTAATTGACCTGCATAGCGATAGAACTTGGCCTTGGCAAGCCGTGCTTTAACGGTCTGTTGCCCTCATGTCCAAAAAGCTTGCAACATAATTGGGAAGCAAGTGTGTAAGTCAGGTCCTCAGGCAGTTTCCCTCGCTTCTCTCAGTGTTAAGGGCACTCCGATGCTTGGCTTCACAAAACCGCTGGGAACAGCATCTCACAAATATCAGAAGAAAGTGTCCCTCTTCTCCGAGAGCTGCAGAAAAGCAGGTTTTATCCCACAACATAAAGCTAGTTCTGATAGGGGTGCCTGGGTGGTTCAGCGGGTTAAAGCCTCTGCCTTCGGCTCAGGTCATGATCCCAGGACCCTGGGATGGAGCCCCGCATCCAGCCCCACATCTGGCTCTCTGCTCAGCAGGGAGCCTGCTTCCCTTCCTTTCTCTCTGCCTGCCTCTCTGTCTACTTGTAATATCTGTCAAATAAATAAATAAAATCTTTAAAACAAAACAAAAAGCTAGTTTTGATAAAGTGGCAGATGGAGAACAAAGCATCTATCTCTGGATCTCCCATCTTTTGTCACCTTCTCGGAAGCGGGGACATGAGCCCTGATGGGGAGCTTCGGCATGGTGGTCTGGGGAGAGGCAGGAAGCGTGAAAGTGGGAGAGGACAGTTTCCATATGACACAGAGAGTAGGAAGAACACTCATCTGGGCCGGTTCAGCCATCTGTTCTGGGTTGAGGGAACCAAGTCTTGGCAAGTATAAGCGACTCTAGCAGGACCTAGACTGGCTGGTGGTCTCTCTCCTTACCGCAAGGGCAGTGGAACCGAAGCTGCTCTTGTGCCTGAGTTGGGACCACACTGTGTGCCAGCTTACACATCAAGTTGGGCCATCAGGTTTAAGCCATTTTCCCATGAGCAATGGGCACCCCTAGAAATTCATGAGCAAGAGGGGTGGTTGTAAGAGCTGACCTCGGACTTGGAAAGACTTGGATCTGAGTCTTGGGCTAGATGTTTCTGAGCAACATTTCCTCTTCTGCCTCATTGTTCAATTCAATGATGGGGTCCTTATTAGAAGGGGACCCTTGGACACAGAGACAGACAGACACACAGATGCAAAGGTGTCATCTGCAAGTCCAGGGACACCTGAAGCTACCAGAAACTAGGAGAGGCACGGAAGTCTCCCCAGCGCCCTGGCAAGGAGCCAAACCTGTGGACACCTTGATCTCAGACTTCTGGCTTCCAGAACTGTGACACAATACATTTCTGTTATGTCAGCCCCCCAGTTCATTGTGGGGTGGCAGCTGTGGGAAATGAGTACAGTGGTCTTGAAAATAACCTAGTAATCACTGTAGCTCCTTATCTGTAAGGTTTGTCCAATCAAGACAGGATCACTAGGCTCGTGTCTCTTCTCCCACCTGCACAGTGGAGAACATTAAGATTCCCAAATAACTTGAGTCTGTTTTGTGAAACGAACAGCCTCGGGGTTCTTCGAACACAACGCAGGTACACGCAGACACGTGAAGCATTACCTGTTTCTTTTCCTTCTGTTAGCCTCTGCTCGCTCACTGTTGGCTCCTCTTTTCATTATTCATTTGTAAGCAAACTTTTAAAATATGAGGATGTTTTAGGTGTTGCAAGTATTTTCTCCCAATGTCACTTACCTTTGTTCACTTTTTTTTTTAAAGATTTTATTTATTATTTATTTGACAGAGAAAGATCACAAGTAGGCAGAGAGGCAGGCAGAGAGAGAGAGGAGGAAGCAGGCTCCCTGCTGAGCAGAGAGCCCGATGTGGGACTCGATCCCAGGACCCTGAGATCATGACCTGAGCCGAAGGCAGCGGCTTAACCCACTGAGCCACCCAGGCGCCCATTGTTCACTTTTTAAACGAGGATTTTCCATAGATGTTTGAGATTTTTATGAAGAGCAAGTGTATTAGCTTTTTCTTTTACAGCTTTTGAATTTCCTGTAGTGCTTAGGAAGGTTTTCTCCATTCCACGATCACGACAGTCCCGCATTTCCCCCAACACTTTTGTAGTTTATTTTCCTGTTTTGGAATCAGACTTCATGTGTTCCCTCCTTAAACACATTAACGGAGTAATGCCACCCCTCTCACTGATGTGGAATGCCACTTTCTTTCTTTCTTTTTTTTTTTCTTTTAAGATTTATTTATTTATTTGTCAGACAGAGATCACAAGTAGTCAGAGAAGCAGGCAGAGAGAAAAGGGGAAGCAGGCTCCCTGCTGAGCCGAGAGCCAGATGTGGGGCTCTATTCCAGGACCTGGGATCATGGCCTGAGCCGAAGGCAGAGGCTTCAACCCACTGAGTCACCCAGGCGCCCCTGTAATGCCACTTTTATAAAAAATTCTTAAAGCAAACAGAGGTCGGTTTCTGGCCTTGGTTCATATTCTGACTTCATGTGCCTTTCTCCAGCAATGGCCACAGAAATGCACCTGGCCATATTCTGTGGGGGCCTGACAGTGGCCACCTGGAGGACTGGAGGACGCATGCGCAGACTGCCCCCTGGGGGCTGCCACCGAGCTCCACTCCGCTGTGATGCAAAGATGCAGGCCTGGTGTGGCTAGATCTTCCAACTTTTCCAGAGATGTATGTGAAACCTGGTTTTCTAGAGTGATGGTGGTGATAGTTTTCAGTTTCGCACACGAACTACATTTGCACGCTGCAAGCAGCTGGTGGGACCCTGGAAGCTTCTGTTCCAGATGCTGAAACGCAGAGTAAGGCCATAGCAGGTCTCAGTGTACACCTCTAACTCTTCTCCCACCACCAGCATTAAGAAGGAAAAGGGGAAGGAAGAGTGGAGATGCAGCAGCTCGGGAGACCTGGGTTCTCTGCAGCCCCTCCCTGGGACAGGCGGGGACGCTGTGCCTCATCTCACCTCTCCCCTGCCTGGGTCCACAATGCGGTTCCTGGTTTGCCTGGCAACCACGAGGCAGCAGGTCAGCAAGAGCGTTGGTAACATGAGTGGAGCTGGGCCTCCCAGACCCTGCCAGGGTGAGTGACAAAGGAGCAGTGCAGAGTGAGGTCCCTGCCAAGGATGGAACAGGATCCCCCCCTCCCCCGGAACAAGCTGGAAGGTGCTGTCACCTCCTTTCTAATAATAATCATGTAGCCTCCCGGTACCACTGTTTAACCAGCAGAGGAAGGGCAGAGGCCTCCAGCTTTCATGTGGGGGATGCGCTCCACTGGTAGCAAGGACAACTAACTCAGCGTTTAGACAAAGCCCTTCCCACATTTTCTCTCCGGTTCTCACAACACCCTGTGAGGCTGGCAGTGTTGCCCCTTCTGTGAGTAGGGGTAGGTACTGCCCCTTACAGAGGAGGGAACTGGCTCAGGGAGTGATCAGAATGGGCTTAAATGGCTCCAGGATACGCAGGAAGAGTGCACGGGGGAATAAAGACCAGATCCCTCTCGTTCCCGTGGTCACCTCTGCAGAACTATTCGTTCCCACGACAGATCCTCCCAGAACATCTCCAGTGGGCTAGGCTTTTGTCTCGGCCATAGGAACACAGCAGGACCCAGATCCAAGGCACTGTCCTTCTCCTTGTCCAGGTCAGCTCTCCTTACCCTGAACCATGACTCAGACTGGCCCTTGCTCTAGTCTCCTCTGGCCAGAGCAGGGACATCTGGCCCATGTTTGCCCTTTGCTCCAGAGTCCCTGGCGACTGGTCACTTCCTGGAATGTACTGACCCGTTCCAGAAAGACATGCTTTGCTATTCTTAAGGCAGAGACAACTGGCAGACTCAGACTGAAACCCTAGCCATGTCTTAATTCTGGCCAACTTTTAAAGTACGCTCCAGGCAGGTCACACCGTTCCCTGCACATGCTGTTCTGAGAGGTGGGACGGCACCTATGGTATTTCTTGAAGCAGGAAATAGAGAGCAGGTGCTGAGGTGGCCACTCCCCAGGGTGTGCTGGGTCAACATCTTCTCTCTTGATTTGTCCTTCATCTCCATCTTTTCCTCTGTGCCCTGTCTTTTCGGATATTGTCTGAAGAGCAGGATTTGGCAGAAGGAATGCGTACTAGAAATAGGGAGGGCACCCCTACCAGCTTCACTGGTAAGACCCCATCAGTTCACATCCTGCAGGCAAACACACTCGGTAGTTGGTAGAACTCTGTCGCCCAGAAAGTTATGCCCAGGGCCAAACCCCCAGTACCTGAGACTCTGACCACATTTGGGGAAAGTGTCTTTGTAAATATAATTTAGGGGAGGCTCTCGAGATGAGATCACCCTCAAATGGGGTGGGCCTTAAACCCAATGACATGGATTTGGTATCCAATGGGTCCATCTAAGAGAAGGAAAAGGAGAACACATATGGAGACCCACAGGAAGATGGGGCAGAGACTGGCCTTGTACAAGCCAAGGATTGCAAGCAGCCATCAGAGAAAGGCCAGAGGCACGGAATGGATTCTCCTTCAGGGCCTCCAGGAGAGGCAGACTCTGCCGACACCCCGATTCTGAACTTCTGGCCCCAGAAGGACGAGAGAGTAAATTCCTGCTGTTCTAGGCTGCCAAGACTGCGGTCCTTTGTCATGGTGGCCCCAGGTCACAGACCTCACCAGGTTTGCCCCTTCAAGCAAGGACTTCCATGGACAATTTGACTGATGGGAAGGTCTACCCTTCGAGCTCCTTTCCCCAGGGAATTTGGTGGTAGTTCCCCAAGGGCCATATGGCGCCCACTCGGCAGGTGCCTGGTCACCAGCAAAAGAGACGTGGGGCCCCCTGTGAGGTGCTGGGCTCTGCTGCTTCTGGAGCTGTGGGATCGAGATCCTCGTCCACATCAGATCTGTCTGCTGCAACCTCAGTCCTTTCTTCCTGCCCCCTCCAAAGGCTACTCTCTAGTTGTTCTTCAGCAATTTCCAGCTCCTCCTCTGTTTGTAAGATGGCCACAGTTTCCCGGGGTAAGTGCGAAGAGTACAGCCCGAGTTTGGCCTTAAAACCAAACATTGCCTCATATGGACTTCGCTGCAGGGACACGTCAAACATCTGATTCCTCGCCATCTGTATGAATCTCAGGCCTTCGGCCCAGCAACGTGAGTGGTTACTCTGCATCCAGGCCCTTACCATGTTCTTGACATCGTGGCTGACTTGCTCCAGGGAGCCTGGGCCCTGGCCAGGGCGCTGTTTACCACAGGCAACCTTTAGGTCTGGCCATACCTTACTGAGCTCATGCACAACCTGGTTTGTGAACTCCACACCACTGCCAGAGTCTAACACGCGAGGTGTACCAAGAATCGTGAAGATGTCCAAGAGGACAATGACCACCTCATGGGCCCGCTTTGCTTTCAATGGCCGTAAAATAATAAACTTGGTTAAGTGGTCCTGGTAATACAAGATAAACTTGAACTCACCGTCAGCATTTGACTGCATGTCCAGGACCTCAACTTGGCACCTGGAGTCAGTGTCCTTCAAAGGCATGGGCTTGGGGGCAAGACCTCTCTTGGGTACCGGGTTCTTCTGGTAGCACTGTTTACAGAGCGTCAGGTACAAGACGATGACTTCTTTGGTGACATTCCCGTACTTTCCTTGTAGCTCCTTGAGCATGCGTGTCCGCCCGCCGTGTCCAATGTTGAGATGTGTATCATGGAGAATGTCAAACAACTCTTCCTTATGCACGTAATACCGAATTCGGTCGCGTTCTCCGTGCGTCGCCTCGATCAGTTTCTCTGTGCCTTGCACAGAGATCACGTCGTATTTTGCCGCACGGCGGTAGTCACGCGAGGATTTCTTCCCCTTTTCCTTAGCTTCTTTGACTTCCTTTATCGTTTGAAAGTACTTTTCTTTGGAAAATACCTTACTGTTGTAACTTTTGCTTTCAACTAACTTGGTCACACTTGCAAGAAACTTTTCTCTCATGTGATGTATCTCCGTTTCCGTGTCACTTGTAGTGGACACATGAGGAGGGTCGTTTCCAGGTTTCTGGGGCATCGTGGACAACTGTAAGAAGGAGCCTAAGACAGGGAGAGAAAAAACAGAGTTAAAATCCCCGATATTCCCTCTGGGAGACTTTCCCTGCCAGTTCCTCATTCTTCATCTGATTTTTGAAGACCACCACAGAAAAGGAAGATCACAGAGGAATAAAGTTACTAAGATATATATAGAAATATGTAGTAATTTTAGACTTTAGGCAAACAGAGTGAATGAAACTATTCGCTCATAAAGTGAAACCTAGTTAACTGGTCTTTATTTATTACATGAGTAGGAGAGAGGATACATGGAAATGCTTCAGGCAGTAGACGGACACTCTCCCTCAGTAACTTTTAAAATAACATAAATAAATGGGAGAATGTTGCTGGAAGGCACCATGATAACTGCAAACTTGAACCTGAAGTTAGCACCAGGAAGGGGCTTTTTTTTTTTTTTTAAAGATTTTATTTATTTATTTGACAGAGATCACAAGTAGGCAGAGAGGCAGGCAGAGAGAGAGGAGGAGGCGGGCTCCCTGCTGAGCAGAGACCCCGATGCGGGGCTCGATCCCAGGACCCTGGGATCATGACCTGAGCCGAAGGCAGAGGCTTTAGCCCACTGAGCCACCCAGGAGCCCCAGGAAGGGGCTTTTTTAGCTTTCCCACAATCAATGTAATCGATTTCTTGGGGCCGAAGAGTCTGTCTGCATTTTAGGAGAATGAAGGAGAAAGTGCTGGGAAATTTTTGAATGACATTTTCCCCTGGTGACGGCACACAGGAGTAGTGAGTGAAGACTGAGTCCTTACCCTGAGGGACCACGTTCTCATAACCGTCCAGCATCGTGTCCATGCAGCAGGCCTTCCCAGAGGCTCTCAAACACTGGCCATATATGGCATATCCTCAGATGTTGCTACCGCTTGAAATGACACCAGCTGGTGCCACAGGGACCATTCTCGGGGCCTGGGCTAAGGAGTGGCTGCAGCAGGACTGGGGGAGACAGTAGAGGGTACCAGGAATGAAGGCACGCCAGCATCAGTGACTCGGAGTGTGATCATGTGACTGTTACAAGGAAGGCAGAAGAAGTAATAAATGGTCTCCTATCCAACCAGAGGAGTCCAGCTTTGTGGGTGAGGAAACAAGTTCTGCCCTCCTGGGAGGTCTGCAGGCTTAGACTAGTTTTGATTCTGCCTGAACTGAGGCCCACATATTTCCAGAACAAAGCAGAAAGTCCAAATGAACTTGGGCATTCCAAGACTGGAGACCCCTTCCAGTACGGGCTTGACGGCTCTGACTAGAGGCGGCAGGGTCTGTCTGTTTCCAGAAATGGAAAAACTCCAACTCTGTGCAGAGAGGTCTGTCAGGGGCTCGTTATGCCAAAAAGAGGTACTCCGGTTGGTACACCCCACCAAGATGGGAGAATTCCTCAGGGAGAGAACTTGAGGGTCAACTGAGACTCCTTAGAACCACTCCGGGTTGTAGGATGGCGATGAGGCCAGGGGAAGAGTTCACGTGATGAAAACAGGAGTAATGGCAATAGGGGGGAAAACAAAATCCATGGGATGCCACCATCGGAGGGAGAGCCGAGAGGCGGGGCAGAACCCTGGAAAGCAGAGAAAGTTGAAAAGGCTTCAAAGCTCTGAGCGACAGTCTTAGTTAAGCTGAGGTCTGGAAGATTCTCCACTAAAAAGGCTTCAAACTCTCGTGTTCAGCATCACTGGCTGACCACAGAACATTCCTGATTCTAAGACTCTGCTGACTGTAAAACCGCTGACTTTCTGATGACTTTTTTTTTGAGGGGGGAAAAAACAGAGGACCTACGTTAAATGAACACATCCAGATTAATATATGTGGAAAACATCCATTTCAGTGTTGAAGAAATAGAATGTTTGCAAATGCTGTTTAAGTGTGAGCTCAAGATCCTCAGTGTAAATGGACATTTTAAAGGCTCAGAGGGGGTACTTGGGTGGCTCAGTTGATGAAGCATCTGACTCTTGGTTTTGAACTCAGGTGGTGATCTCAGGGTCCATCACGTGGGTCTCCGCAGCAGAGTCTGTTTGAGATTCTTTACGTTTGCCCCTCTCCCTGCTCACAAGTGCCCACTATCTCTCAAATAAATCTTTTTTTTAAAATAAAGTCTCTGAGAAGTTCTGCAGTACATAAACCAGTTTGTTTCATCTACTAGTCACACTTATTTATTTATAAGAATTTATTTATTTGACAGGGAGAGCACAGCAGGGGGAGCTGCAGAGGGAGAAGCAGGCTTCCCACTGAGCAGGGAACCCGACGTGGGGCTCTATCCCAGGACCCTGGGATCATAACCAGAGCTGAAGGCAGATGCTTAATGGAGTGAGTCACCCAGGCGCCCCTACCAGTCACATTTAGTCATTTAATCACGTTTAAAAGGAATATGTTATCATCCCACAGCCAAAGGTCCTCAGAAGAGACCACGAGATATTCAGCAGGATCCAGGAAAGCACTTTCCAGACTCGTCCCTGAAACCAGCAGCTCTAATTGAGTGGCTGCCCTGGCTGCTATTTGAGGCCCTTCAGGGGACTGCAAGGGAAGCAAAAGCTTCAAATTCATCCTATAAAAGAGTGAAGACAGGTTGGAAGTAATTTATAGCAAAAAGATTCAAAATTTCAGCCTTTAATCTGAGATACGGTCCTCACAATATGCTAGGAAACGCTACAGTTTGCTAACGGGCCTATTTTGGTTAGTCCATCAGTGTTTGTTTTTTGAGAAATGAGAACGATTTCTCTATAGGTACAGATGGGATTTCATAGAGGAATCTTGGCTGCCCTTCTTGGAAAAGGGGATGATCTGGCCATCCTGGGAACTTGGCTGCCTGGCAACAACTGGCCGCAGGTCGGGTTAGAAGAGCCCGCACTCTCCTGCTTCCCAGCGTCTCTAAGCGCTCTACAAACGTGTCCAACTTATCTGCCCCTCCCTGCGGTCGTCTCGGTTTTCAGCACCTGTTCCACAGCAGCAGGAAAGAACCGTGTCGAGCTTCCTGACGCGGTCTGTGACGGCGGGGTAACTACGGATACATGACCTTGGTTAGGGAAAGCTGGAGCCATCTCCCGTCCTCACCCACCTGTGAGTCTTTGCTTCGGCGTCCCAGACCTGGAAGGCCCTTTCGTTGGTCTTGTGAACTCAGCCGCCTTCCTGATGGGTCCAGCGACTCCAGCCGATTGCCACCTCTCCGTCCTCTGGACAGCCCGGTCTCTGGAGCACTTGATCTTGTGTTCGTCGTCGACTGGTTCGGGCGTACACAACCTCGCAGGTAGGTGCTGATCCCTCTACCGGGCGGTATTGCCTCAGACGGCCAAGGATCCGGCGAGACAAAAGATGCTCAGAGGACCATAGGCAGACGCTTCCCGTGCAGGTGCAAGGGCGAGGCCGGCAAGGGGAGGGCTGAGGGGTGTGTCCCTGCCCGGGGCGGAGTTACTGGGCTTCAGCTCCCTCAGCCACAACAAGGGGACGTACTGGTTTCCTGATGCAGACGCGGGGATAACGCAGGTGAAGCACTTAGCAGAGCCTCCCCGCATCCCCCGACAGACGTCCCGCCCGCTCCTGGAGACCCGCTGCGGGCGCCACCTCCCCTGCGTGCGTGGCCTTCCTCCCTGTACTCCCTCCCGGCTTGGCCCCCTCCGCCCCGCCTCCCAGGCTCGTCTGCACCCCTCCCCGCCCCGCCCACCGATCGCTGCCCCCGACTCCTGCGAGGACCGCGAGTTCGGGGATGAACAAATGAGCGAGGCCGAGAGACGCGGGGAGGATCAACGGCCGCCAAACCCAGGCCGGAGGCCTGGGCTGTGAGGGGGATGCGCTGGGGGTCGCGGCGTCGGGGGCCCGTCCTCCCCTCCCCCGCCACCGCCCGCACCGGAAGCTGCTCCGTGCCGGCCGGAAGACCCGCCCCCGCCGGGCATCTTTTTAACTTCCCGGAGGGACGGGGTCCCGCTAGGGGTTTTCGCCGCCTGTCGTTCCGCGGTCCCTGGGGCTGGGGGTACCTGCGGCCGGCCCACGCGTGACCTTGGCAGTGGGAGCCGCTGACCCCGTCCCTCGCGCTGTTGCAAAGCCCGTGGTCTGGAAGTGAGGAAAGTGAGCTGCATCCCTCATTCTGCATCTAGAAGCTTCATGGGAAAGGAGCGAGGCCGGAGGCGCGAGGGCTGTCCCTTGCGGGAGCCTCTTCACGGAGCCCCGGGAACCAACGTTTCAGAGGAACGTTTACTTCGAACTGCAACGTAAGCATTTGCACTTTGAGGTTTTGGCGCGACTGGCACCAGTGCCCGCGAGATTACGGTAAAAGATGAGCACAGCTGGGGGCAGTGGCTCCTCACTTGTACTCAAGCCCCAGCACGTGGGCAGTGTCACTTACATGCAGCACGCCACAAGCACACCTACATAGTCGTCGCCCAGCAGCAGGGAGATAGCAGGTTTGGCCGTAGCCCACAGGTCTCTTTATCTGAGCTTTCCTCAGTGAGCCATGATGCCCCCCCAATTACCGCCTGCTCTAATAAGGGAGACACCCCCACTATGTTAGCCGAATCTCATTACTCTCGGTGACTAAAAAGAGTTGGTGCTCAAATGGGAAAACCCCCTCTATCTAGATAGTATTTTTCTTTAGCACAGTCCAGGCCCAGGATGGGGGAACCTGCCTCCAGTAGCAAATGCCACCTGACTTCCCGGAAAACCCACCGGCTGGCAGGGGGGTGTTATCCCCAAGCTCCACACAGAAAGCAAAGGCTCTTCATTTTAACAGTTTTTATTTCAAGTCACAAAGAAGACTACTCCTGCATCTTCTCAATTGTTTCTTCCTTGTATTTGCCCTTTTCCTTTCCTACTTGGCGAGATTTGGCTTTCCGTTCCAGGATCTTTTTGCGGTCTTTGTCCAGTTTTAGTCTAGTGATAACCACCTGCAGAGCAACAAAACACTTCTAGAGTTACCAGCTTCACAAGCTAATCAAGTCATACACATTGTTGTTTTTACCGTAACTTGAGAATCAAGTTGGAGTATAAATGTAGTTTCACAAAACCAGAGTCTAGATTCTTCTTGAGACAAATCTAATAGTTAAAGGTCTCCAGGTGATGGTAAATTTAGGTCTTATGAAGGAAGGCAAGGAACAGGGGCAAAGAGCACTGAACCAGGTTTGGGAACACAGCAAAACCACCAAAAAGAAATCTCTGCCATCACAGAGCCTGTACTTTGGTATGGGGAGTGAGAAAACAAAAGACGTGGATACATGTCAGACTCTGATATACAGAAAAACAGGCAATATGGGGGAGACTAAGGACTGCTGGTGAGCAGGGGCTAAATCCTATAGGGTGATCAAATAAGGCCCTACAGTTAGGCTACACTCAGACACCTGAAACCTTGAGCACATTATGGTGAGAGACATCAGAGAGACCAATACTGTATGATGGCAGGGATAGGTACTATTGTAAAAAGTCAAACTTGTGACAAGATTAAAATGGTCAGCCAGGGATGGCAGACAGGACACATGTTAAGGTATAAACTTACAAACTGGGGCGCCTGGGTGGCTCAGTGGGTAAAGCCTCTGCCTTCGGCGCAGGTTGTGATCTCAGGGTCCTGGGATCGAGCAACGCATTGGGCTCTCTGCTCAGTGGGGAGCCTGCTTCCCCCGCCTCCCGCCTCCCTCTCTGCCTACTTGTGATCTCACTTTGTGTGTCAAATAAATAAATAATCTTAAAAAAACAAAACAAACAAACAAAAAAAAAACAAAAAAAAAACCTTACAGACTTTTAAGTCCTACAGATATGATCAGCAGTAGTGATATATACACAATATTGCATCATAATCACTAATCTTGCTGAAAGACTACAACTTTGTTACTCCCACTACTAAAATGAGCAACTGGGAGGACAAAGCTGCTGTATTGGTGGCAAACCGTGGACAGAATCATAAGTCTGAACACATTAGGTTTGATGTTACCCATCAGAAATTCAAGCTAAAATGCAAAACAGCCAACTGGGTGTTGAGGTCCGGGCCAGAGTCCTCTGCCTTTAGAGGTCTGAAGTCCTTAGACTGAAATAAAGAGATGAAGACAATCACAGAGCCACAGTGAAGGAAACTTACATCCTACACTGTGCTACCTGGAAAAGACCAAGAAGCTATCACTGGGCTGGTGACCTGGATAGTAGCCGATCTACTGGTGGGACAGACACAGGACTGGTGAAGGCCAGAGAACAGCAAAGTCCTTGCTCTCAAGAGACACATACTAAAGGAATTAGAGGGAAGCATCACCACGCTGGTAATCCACTAGGGGTAGTGAAGAGAGGCAAAGAAAACACAGGGAAACACTAATAGTGAATTCCAAGTCAAAGAGATGCAGGAGTATTGCCACACCAATCCTTCCAACTTTCCTGTAGTTTGGAAACAGATTTATGGCAGCATCATAAGATCTTTTAAAAACCAGAAGCGAGAAATTACAATATCCGAGAATTCACATCCAAGTTCCAGACAGGTACCTGCATGGGAAACAGACCAGATTTTCTATGCTGGCTCAGACACTACCACTATCCAGGAGATCTTAGCTTGTGGGCTTCGTTTTTTCCCCCCATTTGTAAATGGTTTAATACTTTACAGGGTTGTAGAACTGACATCCTGTTTACCTGGCGTTACTTACTTTTTAAGATTTATTTATTTATTTTAGAGGGAGTGGGGAGAGAGGGAGCAGGAGTGAGACAGTGCATTAGTGGGAGGGGCACAGGGACAGGGAATCTCAAGCAAGCTCTACGCTGAGTGGAGAGCCCCACTTGGGGGCCTCAATCCCAGGACACTGAGGTCACAACCTGAGCCAAAACCAAAAAGTTGGGACACTTAACTGACTGAATCCCCCAGGTGCCCCTGCTTACTCAGCTTTAATACTGAGAATGAACAGGGCATCAGCTCCATTTAATAGAAAAATTACCCTATTTCCTAGATTTTAAGATTTGTTCACCATAGCTTTTGAGGAGAAGATACATTAAATATACATCATGACCGATCAAGATGCCTTGATCTCATAAAAAATTTCAGCCTGATTTCTAGAACTCCATTCAAATACTGTGTTGGCTTTTAAGACTGGTTTCTAGAACCTCTAAAATCAAGGATTCTAGTTCTCTAGGAGGGCCCAGCGAACAAGCAACCACATTTGCCAACACCTCCTGTAAATTCCTTCTCTTCTCTCAGGCACTCTCAGAAACACCTACCTTGCTAGGGTGAATGCCCACATGGACAGTTGTGCCATTCGCCTTCTCTCGCTGCACTCGTTCAATGTAGATGACGTATTTCTTCCTGTAGACCTGGACGACCTTGCCAATCTGCTGACCTTTGTAGTGTCCTCGCACAACCTAAATGTTATGTTCAAAAATAACAGAAATATTAAGATTAACCTTTGGGCGCCATCTGGGTGGTTCAGTTGGTTAAGCCTCTGCCTTTGGCCCAGGTCATGATCTCAGGGTCCTGGGATCGAGCCCCACATCAGGCTCTCCGCTCAGCTCCCTGCTCCTCCTGTCCCCTGACCTGCCTCTCTGCCTACTTGTGAACTCTGTCAAATAAATAAACAAAATCTTAAAAAAAAAAAATCAACCTTGGGATCTAGGAAAGCTACAGATCATGGAAACGTCACTGACTCGAACAGATCTGTGAGACCTTTCAATTTTCAAAGACAGGACGGCTAGCGGAAACGTGCCAATAATTCTCTCTGGCTTGAAGCTGCAAATAAACCATGTCCCCATATAAATCCAGTGATGGACAGCACATCCATCAACTGGTGGTCCACAAGCAGCCGCGAGCTTGGTGAAAGGTTAAAACACGACCCCACTTTGGCTTTAGTAGCAGGTGGACAACAAGGAACTTTACTCCCCATCGAAGGAGGCAAGAGGCCACAAGACTAAATTTACAACCCATTAACGTGTCCAACCCAGTGTCAGGGCAGGCAGCAGCAAGGATGTGTGGGAACCAATTCTTTCCCAAAGTCCAGTTTCCCACCCCCGAGTCCCAGTGATGCTCAGTCATTCTGGAAGCAACCCAAAGTGCTTCTGCACAGATGTTTCTTTCCAGCTGCAGATTTTCTCACATTAAGAGACCTTGAGGGGTGCCTGAGTGGCTCAGTGGGTTAAGGCCTCTGCTTTTGGCTTGGGTCATGATCCCGGTGTCCTGGATGGAGGCCAGTATTGGGCTCTCCGCTGAGCAGGGAACCTGCTTCCCCCTCTCTGCCTACTTGTGATCTCTGTCCATCAAATAAATAAATAAGATCTTTAAAAAATAATCTTGAAAGCCAAGACCACGTCCTGAAAGCACCGACAAATCCCGCACTAGTACAGTGGCAACCAACGGCGGGTGTCAACCCACATGGCCATCTGGAGACTGGCCTTTTACCTAAACGCCCGCTAACCCCATCAATACTGGCGACAGGCACACGCTGCTCTAGAGCCGGGCCTCGATCCTGTCATCCCCAGCTGCAGGTTACAGCTAAGCAAACACAGAAATTTTCACTTGAATCGACCTGACAAGGTGTCCACCGGCAAACATAAAACCACCACGTAAAACTACGGTCCAGGGAGGGCTCCCCTATCTGGGCTTTAACTCGGACAGAGCCCGAACTGGTCCTCAGACGCATCTCTGCTGACCAACCGCACCGAGAAAAAGCGCCTCACAAAGTAGTGCGTTGGTTCGGAACCACCTCACTTCTTCCGGTTACCTGGCCCAGATTCTGGTGCTTGGGACGACTGACACGGTTTCCCGTTGGACTTTACGGCTCCCTCCTGCCCTCCTGCTCCGGGAACCGCGTCTCAGGCGCATCGCGGCCCGAGCGCAATCCCTCTCCCGGGCCCGGCGTGCGGGCTCCGCCGAGACCCCCGCGCGCTCCAGACCTGCACTTCGTCATCCTTCCGGATGGGCATGGACCGCACGTTGTACTTCTGCCTCAGCTCCTTGGAAAGAGGGGAGGACATGATCTTCCTGCGAATGTGGGACGGCGCATTGAAGTGCCGCTTCCGGTTCTTGCTCCGGTCGGAAGTCACGAAGGGATTGAACTTCATCTCGGCTGAAGAGGAAAGTCAGAAGCCGCGTCAGCCCTTAAGGGACCACGGTCGAGTCCACTTTCCACACCGGTAACGGTACCACTGCCAGCTGGGCAGGTCAGAAAGCCCCGGGAACGATCCTAGTCTACCGCGGGATTTTCTGTATTTGTTGATGGGATAAAGAATTCCCGAGAGCCCGGGGTCTCCGTCCCTTAGGCATCCGCCTTCGGCTCAGGTCATATCCCAGGGTCCTGGGATGGAGGCCCGCGGACCGCTCCCTGCTCAGCGGGGAGTCTGCTTCTCCCTCTGCGTGTGCTAATAAATAAAGTCTAAAATAGTAACGATAGTAATTCCCCATCAGTAACACACCTGCTTCAGCTCACACCCTCCAACTCCTGCATCACCGGGTAGTCAAGACGGGACTCGCACCCCTGATGCGTGAAGGCAACGGAGACCCACAACTCACTCCCTTAACATCACACTCTGCAGAGACCGACCACCGTCCACCCACTACAGACCCGGGCGCGAGCGCGTTTAGCTCCCCACAAAACCCATCGGCTCCTCCGTCCCCAAGCCTGGGCAGGACTGCGCATCTCGGGTCCAAAAAGCCTTCCCCTGGGCGAGCGCGGCCTGCCAAGTTCCCTGGCTTTACCAGGTAACTATTTCCAGACCATCTCTAAGGAACTACACTTAGTAGACTTGTCTCCATCCCCAGAGAACGCTTCCCCTCCAGGAGCCGATATGCGGGGTTCCCAAACCCCCCTCTCCTCCGCCATTCCCAAGCTCGGCGGCCCTCAGGCTTGCGGGAATACAGATGGAGGCCATCCCGGCCCCTTTCCCTGGGTGCTATTCATCCGCCGGGAGAGTATCGGACCCCCGGGGTCAAAAGACATCGCGCCCGCCAACGGATGGCCGTGGATTTTCTCGCGCTTGCATGGCCAAAACTCACCCACAGGAGCCTCAGCGATGGCCGCAGAAGGGAAGAGATCCACACGTTACTTCCGGTCCTGTAAGTTGCCGAGAGATCTCGCGAGACCGATCATCTTTTGGCGCGAGAGAGGCGCGGGGTTTGAACGGGAGAAGGAAACTGGGAAAGAAACTGATGACTAGTGCACTCCGGCGGCTTGGAGGGGAACTGCAGGAAACGGCAAAACCGCCTTCTCCAGGACCTGGTGCCTCCCTTGGGAAGTCTGGGTTCTGCAGGTGGGTGCTCCGGAAAGGGTCGTTCCTGGGCGGGTGGTGGCGGGGGCTGCTCAGGGTGTGGCTGTTCCGGTGCGTGGTGAAGAAGCCGGCGCCTCCTTCGCCGGGAAAGAGCAGGTTTTACTAGCGGCCGCCAGGTGGCGCTGGGCCTGCGTCCGCCCGTCACACCGGTTCCGCGCGTGCGCGGGTCTTTGGAAGCGCTCCACCGCCCCGCCCCGCAGCGGCCGCCAGCCTTGCGGGGGCAGGGACGCGAGATCGTCCCCGCCCCGCGCCAGGAGGTCTGCACCTGCGTGTCTAACGAGCTCGCGAGTGATGCCCCGGGTCCGGATCCGAGACCACACTTGGAGGGAGGCCTTTGCAAGCAGAGAGCTGCGTCCCTTTCCGATCGTTACTGCCCGCTGCCTTGCGGTCCGGGGTCTGATGGAAGCGGGGGCGCGGGCCGGGGTCGCCCGCAAACGGACGCGGGGGCAGGCTGCGGGGCAGGGCGGGGAGTGCGGGAGGGCGGTGAGCTCCCGCGGCTTGCCTGGCCGCGCACCTGGTGGGGGATCCGTTTCTGTCGGATAAATAATGCCTTGTCCTTGACGGAGTGATGCGGGATCCTGGACGGAGTGATGCGGGATCCTGGAGGCAAAGACACGCACGTCGTTGTAATTCATAAGACTGAGGCAGAGAGAGAATCTTATGCAGGCTCCATGCTGAGCCCATTGCTCGGCGGGATCTCATCATCATCCTGAGATCACGACCTGAGCTGAAACCAAGTGGTAGCCACTAAACCGACCGGGCCCCCCAGGCGTCCCGCCCTTGGTGCTTCTGTGTGGCAGGAATAGCAGAGAGCTTTGGGGTCAGGGAACACTTCTGGGGTGAGATCACCCTTGGCTGAGTTTGGAAGAATGTTAAAATTAGCTCCATGAGGCAGTGGGAATCGCTGGAGGGAGGGCTTGGAGATGGGAAACAGCTTGACTTAGTGTTTCCAGGAGCCAGGTCCTTGCGGCTGGAGGAAAGAACCTTCAGGGAGAAGCCCGTGGGGCTCTGGGCTGAACTGAATTTGCTTGGGTTGCTAGAAGTTCCAGGGAGCCGCTGCTTGCCCCTGCCTTCCTAACCTTGTCTTCCTTTCTGGTCCTGCAGACTTATCCTCTCTCTTGTTCTTATTAGTTCCCCCAACCCCCTCTTTTCTTTCTTTCTTGCCTTTTTTTTTTTTTTCTTAAGGTTTTGTTCAAGTAATCTCCGCATCCCACGTGGGGCTCAAACTCACAACCCCGAGATTAAGAGTCAAGGGTTCTTCCGACCGAGCCAGCCGGCTCCGGCTAAGCCCCTCTTCTAGGTCTCCCCTATTCTCTTCCTCTCTTCCCACAAAGGCCTGCTCTGTTCCCTCAATCTGCCCATCATTCTCTGTTGTCACCCTTCCCTCCGGAGGACTCCTGAGCTCCCTCCCCCATGCAACACTGAGTCATTGAAATTAAACCTCCAGGCCACCATTTGGAGAGCACAACCACTTTACATGGTGTGAAGATTGCCAGGGTACAGATCGTACGCACAGGTGCAAAGTATGAGTAGCCTCGTGGAGTTTTGACCGGCATAAAATGTCTCATCTCCGCCCTGAGCGACCCTTGGGCCACCTAGCCGGGCTGCTCCCTCTCTCTTCCTTCCGTGCCTCCTACATGATTTGAAACACGTCTTTTTAACTGGACTCCTCGGGGTTGTCTCAAGGCTGGTCTTTGTGAAGCCCTAAGACAAACCAGCTGTCCCACAACCTAAGTCCCTCGGACTCAACTTTGTCCCTGGCCCCCAAACCATCCCATTTGTTTCTTCCTTCTTTCCTGCTTGCTCGCCTTCGTGCAGGTGTTCTTGATATATCTCTCCAACTCTTACTCGTTACCATATCGTAGGCCAGGCACTGAGATCCAGAGATCAGGAAGATCTAGCCTCCCCCTGAAGGAGCACAGTGTCTAGAAGGGAGAAATAGCCCCCTGGACAAATAGGGATAGCAAAGTGTCACTGGGAAGACGGCGGGATGGGTCAACTCTGACAGCGGTAGGGCGTGGGGAGCTCTTCACCCGTGAGCCTTGAACTGCTTCTGGAAAGCTAGGGAGGAGTTCTGTAGGCAGAGATCCACCCAAGCCAAGGCCCAGAGGTCTGTACCAGCACCACCTGTTGGATCTACAAAGAGTTTGTGTTGAGAATTATTTCGTACCAGGTGAAAGGAGGATGCGGGAAAGTGAGGATGGGACCCTGGTATTCTGTGCCACAGCGGGATGCTTGGGTGGCTCAGTTGGTGGGGTGTCTGCCTTTGGCTCAGGTCATGATCCCAGGGTCCTGGGATCAAGTTCCAAATGGGGGACTCCCATCTCCCTCTGCCTGCCGCTCCTCCTGCTTGTGCTCTCTCTCTCTTTCTCTCTCTGACAAATAAATAAATTAATTTAAAAAAGAAAAGGTTATTGTGAGGTAGCAATAAGTGTGCATAAGTGCCATGCCCTTGGACAAGGGGCAGAAGAGAGGAGCAACAGTTCATGTTTAATCCCAGGCTTCTGTCTGTCTGTCTCTCTTTTTAAAATTTTATTTATTTATTTGACAGACAGAGATCTCAAGTAGGCAGAGAGGCAGGCAGAAAGAGAGGAGGAAGCAGGCTCCCCACTGAGCGGAGAGCCCGATGCAGGGCCTGATCCCAGGACCCTGAGATCATGACCTGAGCCGAAGGCAGAGGCTTTAACCTACTGAGCCACCCAGGCGCCCCTGTTTGTCTGTCTCTTGATGAACGGTATCTTCCTGCAGTATCATGATGTCAGGGGGGTTGTTCAAAGTAAAAGCTTTTACCTGATGAAGGAAAGGAAGGGTAGAGAAAAACCAAAACAATCACATTAAATGATCCGGCTCAAAGAGAAG
This sequence comes from Mustela lutreola, assembly GCF_030435805.1. Taxonomy (NCBI): domain Eukaryota; kingdom Metazoa; phylum Chordata; class Mammalia; order Carnivora; family Mustelidae; genus Mustela; species Mustela lutreola. The sequence continues at coordinate 58,233,993 of NC_081304.1, read as the reverse complement.
TCCAGAGGAACTGAGAAACCCTGAGTCAAGTATTAAGCTTTCTACCTTCCTTCCTGGTGTGCCTGTTCAGCAGACGATGTCACACTACTAACCAGACAAACCAGCCCCACCGAGCCAAGAGCTGACACTCTCAGCACGATGGGTAGGTGGGCGGCTCCCGAATGTTCTCGGGGCCAGAACCTCACAGGGCAACAGGTGTGTTCACTGAAGATCTCTTTTTAGCATCTAATAGCATTTTTCAGGTTAATTTTTTAAAGATTTTATTTATTTATTTTTGAGAGAGAGTGAGCACAGAGGGAGAGTGAGAGGGAGAAGCAGGCTCCCTGCTGAACAGAGAGCCTGATGTGGGGCTTGATCCCAGGACCCCGAGATCATGACCTGAGCCAAAGGCAGACGTTTAACTGACTGAGTCAACCAGGAGCCCCCTTCAGTTTAATTTTTGAGTAAATAGGACGTTTGCTTGTTTCAAAAAGTATCAAGGGGATGGGGTGCCTCGGTGACTTGATGGGTTAAGGGTCTGCCTTCTGCTCAGGTCATGATCCCGGGGTGCTAGGATCAGGTTTAAAGTTGGGCTCCCTTCTCAGTGGGAAGTCTGCTTCTCCCTCTCCCTCTGACCCTCCCCCGTCTAGTGCTCTCCCACACTGTCTCTCAAATGAATTTTTTTTTTAAGATTTTATTTATTTGACAGATCACAAGTAGGCAGAGAGGCAGGCAGAGAGAGAGGGGGAAGCAGGCTCCCTGCTGAGCAGAGAGCCCCACGTGGGGCTCCATCCCAGGACCCCAGGATCATGACCCGAGCCGAAGGCAGAGGCCTTAACCCACTGAGCCACCCAGGCGCCCCTCAAATGAATTTTTTAAAAAAATTTCAAAGGGAAAGGGAAAATCATCCCCATTCTGTCCCATCAGTTTCTCGTCCCCTTACCCGGTTAATCACTGTTATTAATTTTTTGCGTGCTCTACCCAATTTCTTAATGCATACATAAGCACATAAGAACGTGAATTTTTATTCCCCCTCTCTTCCACAATGTTCCACACCACATTTATCCCATTGGCCATTGTCTCTTGGAGACGTTCTATGGGGATATATGCACGTCTATCTAGATGATACATTTTTAGGACAGGACTTGCTGGATCAAAGTGGAAGTTTTGATTGTTAATGTCAAATTTCCCTTTGTGGGGTTTTCCTTGTATACATCCCCACCACTTCCCCTACTTTCCCTTAGCTTTGGCACCAGAGTGGGTTTTGAATCTTTCAGCGTTTGAGGTGAAAAGAGGTGAAAAATGGTATACCCGCAGAAGTTTTAATTTGCATTTCTTTCACAAGTGTGACTGACGAAATGTTTAAGACCCATTTGCCTGTGTCTTTGGGAGCTGTCTCTCCCATCGAATGTGAATTATCCAGAATGTCAGAGCTCAGGGCTTCCCACATGCTTTGGCAATGTCTCTGGAAGCTTTGAGAAAATAGATAGCTTTATTTAAAAAATAGCTGCTTGGCATCCTTTGAAAATAAAAGAAGTACCGTCTACAGTTCACCACCCGACAATATGGAAACGCTGCAGGACTCATTCGAGTCTTTGTAAGTGTAACATTTTTAGTCCTTTGTAAGTGTAACATTTTAGTCCTGTAATAAATATGTTTTCCACGAATCCACCTGTATTCATCCCCCCCTCCAATAGCACCGATGGTCTTCTCTGGTCTTGAAAAGAGCATAAAGAAGTCCAGAAGTTAAGTGTTTTAAATCAGCCCTCTCTGGGTCCCAAATATCCCCTCCCCCAGGGGTCCCCAAATGCGCACCACTACGGGGGTTTGGGAAACAGCTAAGAGGCAAGGCCCCCCCCCCGGGGAGGTGGTGAGAAACCACCTAGCTGAGAGAGGAGTTGGACGTTTTAGTTGTTTTTTTAATCCCCAAATAAAGATTATGGGCTTTCGCGAACAGAAAACAGCTGTTGGCAAGTGACTCGCCCCCCCAGGTAAGACCCAATCCCAGGCTCTTCGAGCGGCCCTCCTGGCCTAGCCCCAGCACCGTCCAGGGCGGGGTCGGCAGGACCTGGGGTTCAGCCTGTGTGGTGACAGTGGCGTCCCTGTCAAGTGCAGCTGTTTCCCTCCCCACCCTCCTCGCCCAGCCCAGCTGGGAATCCGCCCCGCCCCGGGGAAACTGGTCCAACTGGTGTGACCTCTAATGAATGGTTGGGTCATGAGGAGGAGGAGGACCTGGGCTGGGAGGGAAGTGGGAGCCCCCAGGGCTTAATTGTGCCCACATAGTTCTCCACTGACTCAAGTCTCGGCCATCAGGCTCCCCCCTGATGCCCTGACTGCTGGTGCATCCTTGAGAACCCAGGACTCAAATTCTCAACCATTCCTTGAGGCTGGGGGAGACCTCTGGCTCTGTGGGCCACTTTGCTAGCCTCAGCCCCCTGTTCCCCAGGATGACCCTTTTCCATTATGTCCCTCAGAGATCCTGGACCACAGCCTCTGAGATCAGCTTCTCCCCCAGTGAAGACCTTCCAGGCTGGTAACTTGGGGTGGGAAGACACATGCTGGCCTAACGGTGAGGGTCGTGGATGGTTGCTGAGATCACGGGCAAGGGGCTTTTGGCCCCTGAGCCGCCCCTTTTATTGGTTCCGGAGAGGCAGCTAGAGAGGCCTGGGTGGGAATTCTGACCTGGATGAGTCCTGCTGTTGGGCCCCCCTCCAGTCACAACACAGCCCCACTTGGCTTCAGGCAGATCACCCAGGAGATAGGGACAGCGCCTTGGGGCTGGCGACCCCACAGGAAGGAGGGGACCACCCAACTTCCCACCTTGCTCAGTTCCTGCCTGGAGGAAGGGAGAGTATCTGTAGAAGATCCCAGCCCCTCTAGGGCAGGGGCACAGCTGTTGCTTCTGTGGGGGGGAGGGCACCCCATTTTCTACCCTTGTCTGGAGCGTAGAGTTGGCGTTTGGGCCCCGAGCTCAGCTCCACCGCAGGGATCGTCAAACCCCAGCCTCCCTGACCTGACGGGAGCCGGCATGTGGAGTGGAGGGTGAGGACGCCGTCCAGGCCGCCCTTCCCCAGGGGCCTCACCCCTCCCAGGCGCCGCCCCGTACCCCAGTTCGGCCCAGGGCGGCGCTCAGGCCTGCTTCCTTACCAACAGCACCCAGGGCAGGATGGCGGCCACCACGGCCACCACGGCGACAAGGGTGATGAGCAGCAGGGCCCGCGAGCGGCAGCAGAAGGCCCGGCCGGAGCTGGGGGCCGGGGAGGCCTCGGACAGCTCAGCCAGGCTGCGCCGTGGCAGTACGCTGTCCTGCTCCCCCAGGGGCATCCCATGACGGCTGATGACGAAGATCTGAGGCTCCCGGGCCAGGCCCGGTGGCAGGTCCAAGGGCAGCGGGGCGCCCTGGCTTGGGGCCGGCCTCCACACCTGCTGGGTGGCAGCCAGAGGGTTTGTGTGACCCAGGGTGTCGGGCGGGCCCACGGGCACGGCCAGGGTCTGCGAGCTGCGGTCCAGCATGGAGGGCCAGCGGGAGCTCTTCTTGCTGAGGAAGGTGACATAGCGACAGATCGGGCAGACGATGGTTCTCTGCACTTGGCCGTCCACGCGCGTGGAGAGCAGGTACTTGACAAGGCAGTCGTGGCAGAACACGTGGCCGCAGCTCAGCGTGCGGCTGGCGCCCTCCAGGTCGCGGAACTTCTCGTAGCACACGGGGCACTCGCTGCCGGAGCTGTCCTTGCTCTCCCCTTCGGACATGGCCACGCTGCGAAGGCCCTTCCGCTGTGGGAGGGAAGGGCGGTGAGCCGTGGCCAGGCCATTCTCTCCTTCCCAGGGCCTCCCGCACCTCCCATCTCCTGCCTCCCTGCATCTCCTCCGGGGGGCCTCCCTGACTTACACCAAGACGGGGGCCCCTGGGCCCAGGCCCCTTGGGCGGAGATGAGGGGGTGCTTCTGGAAGGGGGGTTGGAAGACCGATAAGGAGAAACCCCAGCCCCTCTGAGACTCTAGATCAAGGCGCATGGAATGTGCTGCCGGTGTAGCCTGCTGGATACCCTCCCCTCAGCCGTGACAGGGACCTCTGGGTGAGGTCACCACCTCGCCTCTTCCTGCTTTGATGCCCGAAGTGAAGGCGGGAGGACCCAGGTGTCCCCACCCACCCCACCCTGGGAAGCAGGCAGCGAAGCAGATGTTCCCCCAGACTCAGCCTGGTCTCCAGTGTGAGTCTGTTTGTTTTGAGAGAGAGAGAGAGAGAGAGCACAAGAAGGGGAGGGTCGGAGGGAGAAGCAGACTCCCTGCTGAGCTGGGAGCCTGATGCAGGACTCGATCCTGGAACTCCAGAATCATGACCTGAGCTGGAGGCAGTCACTTAACCCACTGAGCCACCCAGGTGCCCTGGAGTAGTCATTTTCCAGGAGATTCTCCGCTCCTCCTCTATCTACCTCCCCCCAATCCTGACTCAGGGACTGGCTGGTCCATTGGATGGTATCCAGCCGTGGATCACATTCCTCTGTGCTAAGCGTGGCCATAAAGCAATGACTTCTTTGAAAACAAAGCTCAGAACTTACACATCCAAATGCCTGCTGGCCCTCTGTTCAGTCACGGCCGAGAGCTGTGGGCTCGGACCTCCACCTGCCCCAGCTGGCTCATTCTTCAGATTCTTACTGGGTGCCCAAGGCTGATTAACCTTGGTAAAGGCAGATTTTCATCCTTCGAGGAGATGTCTGGTGTGCTGGAAATGGCCCAGGTCACTTGGAGCCAAGCCTGGTGAGAAAGTTACCAGGTGAGTGTTAAACATGATCGGGGAGCAAACGAGTGACCCCAAAGATTTTCTCAGCAAGGGCAGAATTGTTGGATTAAGTCCAACAGTTTCCCAAGGAGTTGACTTTGAAGGCAGACACCTGTTTGGGAGGTCCAAGTGTCCTCCCTGAAAAGTCCCCCGTATCAGGGTGCCTGGGTGGCTCAGTTGTTAAGCGCCTGCTTTTGGCTCAGTTCATGATCCCAGGGTCCTGAGATCGAGTCCCGCATTGGGCTCCCTGCTCAGCGGGGAGTCTGCTTCTCCCTCTCCCTCTTCCTGCTGCTTCTCCTGCTTGTGCTCTCTCTCTCTCTCAAATAAATAAAATCTTAAAAGTCCCCTTTATCACAACTGTGTGGCCTCAACTCCTCTAGATCAGCCTCTTTAGAAGGAGCAGTGATCACCTGTCACTGATATTCTCTTCCATCAAGGAGGTAGACAAAAGACCCCTGAGCACGAACAGAAATCTGGGCCAGCCTCCAGACCCAAGAGATGACCTGATGGGAACAGGGCCAGTTACTAGAAAAGACCACAGCTTCTCAAATCATAAATTTCCTGGAATCTCTCTCTTCTCTTGGCTTGGTTCTCAATGCATTTTGCCAAGTTGAAAATGTCCCATAAAGAATAAGGAGCAAAAATATGGAAAGGTGGGGATAGCGGACCTGGGACCCTGGAGGCAACACCAAGAGCTTTTTAAGCTTTGGTCTCTGGGTGTTCAGTGTGGCCCTCCAGGCTGGGGCTGAGGGTTTCAAGGGTTCAGACTTTGGAAATGAGTTCAAATCCTAGATACACCCGTTATCGTCTGTATAACCTCAGGCAAATTATTTAACCTGAGCCTGTTTCCCACCTTACAGGTGGGGTTAATAATATCATTTTCCTCTCAGAGTTGTTCAGGGTATTTTATTTTATTTTATTTTTTTAAAGATTTTATTTATTTATTTGACAGAGAGAGATCACAGGTAGGTAGAGAGGCTGGCAGAGAGAGAGAGATAGGGAAGCAGGCTCCCTGCCGAGCAGAGAGCCCGATGTGGGACTCGATCTCAGGACCCTGAGATCACGACCTGAGCCGAAGGCAGCAGCTTAACCCACTGAGCCACCCAGGCACCCCTGTTCAGGGTATTTTAAAAAAGATTTTGTTATTTATTTGAGAGAAACAGTTAGCATGAGCAGGGGGAGGGGCAGACAGAGAGGGAGAGGGAGAAGCAGGCTCCCCACGGAGTAGGGAGCCCGACACGGGGCTCCATCCCAATACCCTGAGATCACAACCTGAGCCAAAGGTGGGTGCTTAACTGACTGAGCCATCAGGGGGCCCTGGAGGTGTTCAGGCTATTAAATGAGCTAATTTAATTTAATTTAATGAAGGAAGAGTCTGGCACACGGTACATGCTCGACAAATGGTAGGTATCACTGTTAAGACCAGCCGAAGCCTCTCCCCTCCTAGCATTCACCCTCCTCTCCCTCCCTCTCCTTCCCAGTTGTTCCTTATTATGTAGATAACTAAACACACACACACACCCCGACAGAGGGCAGCTCCCCTCGTATTAGAATAACTGTACAAGATGATGAAGATCTGTGGCTCCTGCGGCAGACTGGGCAAGAGTTCCAAGGAGAGATTAGGTAAGCGATGGGCAATAGATAACAATTAAGATGGTGATTCCAAGGTTTCTGTCATTTCTGTTTCATAACACACAGGCAGGTGTCTCAGCTAAATGGGGATTTTCTCAAGGAGACCATGATTCTCTTAAGCCCATGGCTAACATGTCCCCCTGCATTTCAGTGTCCCACAGGCATATGGCAATTCCACCCATCCATCCATCCATCCACCCATCCATCCATCCACCCATCCATCTATCACCCGTCCATCCGTCCATCCGTCCATCCACCCATCCATCCATCCATCCATCATCCACCCATCCACCCACCCTTTCATCCGTCCATCCATTCAATTATTCAACAGATAGTTATTGAGCTCCTGCTGTGTACTAGCTACTAAGCTTTGACATTGGAGACAAGCAGCTTTAAAGCCTAGTGGACATGTGCAACTGTTTTTGAAAAAGACATTTTTTTTTTTAAAGGAGGAATGGTGGTTAGTAGCTGAAGTCTTTTGGGTAATTGAAAAATAGGTATCAAGGTAGACAAGAGAATTAAAGCAGATAGTTAACAGAATGCTAGGGGAAGGAAGGACTTTGGAGGTCATTTAGTTAAATCTAGTTTTATAGGGGAGCAGACCCACCAGATCCAGAGAGGCTTGATTGAGGTCAACTGGGAAGGTGACAGAGTGGGAGACAGCAGAGAGAGAGAGGGAGAGAGGAGATTTCATAGGTGATGTAGAGAATATTAGAAGAGTTGTGGGTAGCTCTTTAGTTGAGTCAGGGAACACTACCCTCCTTGGGATGAGCAGGGGAAGGGGGAGCAGAGCCTCTAATTCTGGAGGTGGAAGAAAAGTAAAAGGGATCCAGGCATGCAGAAGACATCCCAGGTCCCTCCTGGTGGCCTCCCTGGGCAAACCTTTCTTCCTCCTGTGCTTTGGGAGCAACATGTCACTCATGCCTGGACAGTGTCACCCTCCCGCACCTTCCACTCACCTCCCTCTCTCGCCTCCCTTTCTTGGGCTTTCCCTGCCCTCTCCCTCCTCGCGTTCCTCTCTTTCTCTTGATTCCATTTCGTCCTTGATCCTTGAGATCTTCTCATGGGCCAGCCTCTGTCTGGGGTGCTGGTGTGAGGGCAGCAGGAGAAATGCAAGGAACGTGCTCGGGCTAGGGCTCACTCTAGCTCAGTGACAAAGTGGACATTATGTGCTGAAAGGTACACCCCCACTGGCGCCTTGGGAAACTGGGAGAGGAGGCCTGGAAAGCCTTCCTAGCTGAGGTGGGACCAGAGTCGAGCTAATAATAAATGATTATAACAGCAACCATTTATTGAACACTAATTATGTGGTTGGCATCCTTCCTCATAAAACCCTGACAACAACTCCGGGAGGTAGATATTATTCCCATTTTACAGATGAGGGAACTGAGGCTCGGGGCTTAAGTAACTTGTTCAAAGCCGCACGGCTGGGACAGGGGAGACCTAGGGAGCCAGGGACTGCTGCCTCTGGTGAGGGTTTGGATGTGTCTCCATGGAGGGCGGTCCAGACCTTGTGTCACTGGGAGCTGGAATAGGAGATCCCAGCCCCCATACCTGTGTGGAGACACCGATTCAACAAGCATCCATGGAGAAAAATACCTTACAGGAGCTCCAGAATCCAACTAGATATGTTAAATTTGTACAGCTTGCCTTGTGAAGGGGTTTATACATGTATATAAAAAAAGGACTACGTGAAACTTGCTTCACCCTGGTCGGGTCCCTCTTCAAATTGACACTAAACAGGGTTGTGACTACAGCCACCTGGGAGGCAGGGGGATGACCAGGCTGGCTCAAGGTGGGGGCTGACCTCATGAAGCCCTCAGCATGCCCCCCCAAGAACAGTAGCCCACTGTGAGGACTGGTTAGGGGGTATCCGCGGTCCAGGCAGTTCCCACCTCCTTCCCCTCCGCCCCCCCCCCCCGGGGACAGAGAGCCCCATGGGGCAGGGACACTTCTAGGCAGCTGGGCTTCCCTCCTGGGTTCCCAAAGCAAGGCCCCATAGCTTCGGTTGTGACTACTCCCCTAGACACCACACACACACACACACACACACACACACACACACCCTGTGCCACTCTGGTTTCAGCCAAACGCTGGTGGGATCCCGCTCCTTCCCCGCCCCAAGCCAGGCCCCCAGACTCACTTTGGCTGGGACCAAGGAGAGAAGCATCCACCTGGCCGCGGCGTCCTCCGCGGAGCAGGTCTGAACCGCCCACGGGTGCTGGGCAGACAGCACGTCTTCCTGCTGCTGTCACCGCGACAGCCGCCGCCGAGGCATTTCCTAATGACTGAGCTGGTCGGGAGGACAGCGAAGGGAAGTGAATGTCGCCCAACCCGTTTGAGGTCAGGAGGCTCTTGGCGTTGCCCAGGGGTTCGGCGGCTGCTGGAGTCAGGTGATCTTGACTGGGGATGCTCAGAGCTAGGCCCCCTGCCTGAGGGGGAGCCCAGGGATGGGTCTCCCAATGGAGGCAGTGACCCAGGACCCCTCTGACCGAGGCTCCCCGCAGGTGGGTCTCCGCATTCCAGCAATAAGAAAGCTAGCCTCACGTCCTTAACCCTCCGGGACTCATTTCAGGGATCCTCCCCCTACACCCCTGCTCCCCTGCCATGCCCAGGGGAAGGGGTCACATTACCCTCAGCGAGGCTACAGCACCCAACGTCGCATACCAATATTTGGGTGCTGTGTTCGCGTGCATTTGCCATTCATCGAACACCCACAGGGGCTCAGAGCTCCCAAAGACCAAACACCATGCGGATAAAGAACAGGGCTGAATTAAACCAATGAATTAGAAGCACAGACCCGCCTGGAAAGAAATCCCTGACATCATGGGATATAGGGGTAAGCTTCCAAACAGTCTGTAAAATACGATCCTATCTATGGAAATTACACAGTCTTTTGCAAGAGAAAAATCTGGAATAAGACACATCAAACTGGTAGTTATCTCTGGTGGGACTTTCTAACTTAGACATTTCTGTGGTATTTGAATTTTCACTCTGGATGTGTGCGTCTTTTTTTTTTTTTTTTAAATTTTATTTGTTTATTTGAGAGAGAGAGAGAGAGAGAGAGAATGCCCAAGCAGGGAGGAGGGGCAGAGGGAGAGGGGGAAGCAGGCTCCCCGCTGAGCAGGGAGTCCCCCGATGCGGGGCTCGATCCCAGGACCCTGAGATCATGACCCGAGTCCAAGGCAGACGCTTAACCAACTGAGCCACCCAGGAGCCTCTGTGTGCTTCTTTGTGATCAGGAAAAAAAAAAAAAAATCAAGAATAAGGCAGAAACAAAGAGGGGGACGGTGGTGGGGACAATGGGAAGCCACTTGAGGGATTGCCCTCCTAGTTTTCTCAGGTCTGGAGGGCCAGTTCTCAAGAAGTTGGTTTTCTTCTGAAAAAAGGAGCTTCTTGATCCAAGGCACAGTCAGGCCTGAGTGTGACTCAGTAGGGTGCCCCAGGATGGCCCCTCTTTGACCTGTCCCGTCGTGGCCTGGCTCCAGGGGCACCCTGAGGCTGGCTGGGGAGGGCAGTCAAGGTGGTGCACCCCGCCACCTCACCCAGGGACACGGGCACGGCTGAGTGCCAACTGTCGAGACAGTCTCTCGTGTTCTTTCCCCAGGAGCGGAAGGGGAGGAGTTCCAGGCAGTCCCAGATTTAACAGATGGAGATGCAGACTGCCCCAGGGGAAAATTTGTATTTCAGATAAGTAACAAAGACTTTGAGTTTAAGTGTGCTCCGTCCAGTAATGGGGACTGACGTACTAAAAAATGATTCGTTCTTTATCTAAAACCCCAATTGCGCTGGACATTCTAGATGGTTCATTCTGCCTCTCCAGTCTCAGAGGGCTCCCCGGATTTCTCTCTCTTTCCATCAGCACTTCGAGGAGCTGTTCAGTAGCTTGGCTCATGACTCTGCCTACGGCTTTTGGGGGTTCCCAAAAAGGGGACTCAAATACGGGTTCTCCATACCCTGAGTGTCCCCAGGGGAGGGGACTGACCCAGGCTGGGCTGTCTTTAGACTAATGTGATGTGACCCTGGGGTAACGTTTAGTTCCCGTGGCCCCCGGATCTCTTCCACTGGACCTGCCATGAAGCTTGTCTTTGAAGGTTACTTTGAATGTATAGATATTTATGACCGTAGTCTCTCATGGTTTTATGTTCCAAAATAAGAATGCAATTTTTAAAATTCCATACACCTGTGTATACATAAATGTGTACATGCACGCATGTACACACACACACACACACACACGCCTGGGAGAGTAAATGTATCAACCAGAGAAACCTTAGCTCTACTTTCTTAGGTTGGCTCCAGCTGTCTTGCCCCGAGAGCGTGGGGCATAGGACTGTTAAGTGTTGATGGGGAGGGGGGAATTAGCCATCAGGAAAGACTGAGATCACAGGTGCACGAACCAGAAGTATCTGCACTGTAGGATTTGATAGCAGGACCTCTGGGAAATAAAGACCACTCCCTCCACAAGCATTCACACTTGCTCTGGGTCCACCTAGAGAGTATAGCATGCGCTATGTACCTTTGGGTAAGTTGCTTAATCCTTTTGTGCCTCGGTTGCTTCATCTGATAAATGGGGATAATAGTACCGATTCTATAGGATTGTGACAATCAGTGAATGGGGGCAAGTGATGTGCCTGGAACCACGCCTCTTGTATGTTACCTCCCACTATCATCACTGTCATCGTCCTAGCAAAAGGAGAAGGCTGACGAGGTGAGGACAACATGAAGACTTCCTACTTCAAGGGGCCTGGTCAATCCGGTCCTGCCAGTCTCGCCACCCCAGTTTATAGTGTCCTGTCCTTCTCAGCAGAGAGGACAAATGGAGGCGAAAGACTGGAAAGCTAGTTTTCAGCTCAGAGAGGGACGGGACCGGTGGCCTCCACTCCGGTCAGGCCACACTGGAGAGTTGTGTCTAAGTCTGGGGCCACACTGTGGGGGGTTGCTGGGGGACTGATACGTGTTCCGGGGAAGAGCCCCGCTGGATGGGAGGATGGGTCTGGAGACCACGGTGGCCCCATGAATGACTGGAGGTATAGTTCTTGCAGGAGATGAATGGCTGGCCCAGGACAGAGGGTCTCCAGGGGCAGAATCACCTGGAGAACTGATTAAAGACACAGATTCCAAAAACAATCTGAGGGTTTTGAAGGGGCGGGAGGTGGGAGGTTGGGGGAACCAGGTGGTGGGTATTAGAGAGGGCATGTATTGCGTGGAGCACTGGGTGTGGTGCAAAAACAATGAATTCTGCTATGCTGAAAAGAAATAAAAAAACAAAAAGAAAGAAAGAAAGATACAGATTCCAAGGTCTTGCCTTGAGATGTAGCAGGTCTTGGGAGGGGCCTAGGAAAATAGAGTCTATAATTAATTTTTTTAAAGATTTTATTTGTTTATTTGACAGAGAGAGACACAGTGAGAGAGGGAACGCAAGACAGGGGAGTGGGAGAGGGAGAAGCAGGCTCCCCGCTGAGCAGAGAGCCCAATGTGGGACTCAATCCCAGGACCCTGGGATCATGACCTGAGCTGAAGCTTAACCAGCTGAGCCACCCAGCCCCAATAGTCTATATTAATTTTTAAATTGTGTGGATAGGGTGGTGGCTCAGCCATTGGGCAGCTGCCTTCAGCTCAGGTCATGATCCCAGGGTTCTGGGATTGAGCCCCACATCAGGCTCCTTGCTTAGCAGGAAGCCTGTTTCTCCCTCTCTCATTCCGCTTACTTGGGTTCCCTCTCTTGCTGTGTCTCTCTCTGTCGAAATAAATAAATAAAATCTTAAAAAAAATAAATTGGATGGATAAATGAGTGGATAGATAGAACGTGCGGATAGTGCGTGCTGATGGTGGGATCTAGGTATTGTGTGTATGGGTTCTCCGTAAAACTCTAAACTTTGCCATACATTTGGAAATTGTCATAATAAATGCTGGAAAAAGTATTTACTTTCTTAAAAAATGTGGGGCGCCTGTGTGGCTCAGTCAGTTAAAACATCCGACTCTTGGTTTCAGTCTGGGTCATGATCTCATGGGTCTTGCGATCAAGCCCCACGTCAGACTCCATGCTCAGTGGGGAGTCTTCCTAAAGATTCTCTCCCTCTGCCTATCCCACTCCCACCCCTGCTTGCTTGCTCTCTCTTGCCCTCCCTGTCTCTCTAGAATAAATAAATACATATTTAAAAAATCAAAAAACAAAAAGGAAAGAAAAAGTTTAAAATCCTGCTGTAGAGATTCCCTCCCCTCCTTTCTCCTTTCCTGACTGACCATGTTCTGCGTATCCCAAAAGGTAACCACTAACTTGTACCCATTAGAGTGGCTGTTTTAAAAAACAAAACAAAACAAAACAGAAAACCCAGAAGATAACCAGTGTTGTCGAGAATGTGGAGAAATTCAAACCTTTCCACCCTGTTGGCGGGGGTATATAAAGTGGGGCAGCTACCACGGAACACATTATGATGGTTTTTCAAAAAATCAAATGTCGACTTACCATGGGAGCCTGCAATCCCACTTGCGGGTCTATACCCCCAAATAATTGAAAGCAGGGACTCAAACAGATGTTTGCACACCTGTGTTTAGAGTTCACAAGAGGGGCACCTGGGTGGCTCAGTGGGTTAGGGCCTCTGCCTTCTGCTCAGGTCATGAATCTCAGGGTCCTGGGATCCAGCCCCGCATCGGGCTCTCTGCTCAGTGGGGAGGCTGCTTCCTCCTCTCTCTCTGCCTGCCCCTCTGCCTGCTTGTGATCTCTGTCTGTCAAACAAACAAATAAATAAATAAATAAATAACATCTTTAGAGTTCACAAGAGCTGCAGGGTGAAACCAACCCATGCCCCCAGCAGGTGAGTGGTTATACACAGGGTGATACCTACATGAAACATGGTATCAACCTTCATCAAGAAGCACATTCTGCCTCACGCTCGTGGGTGCACCTTGAGGACACGACGATGAGTGTAATAAGCCAGTCACTAAAGGACAAATATCGCAGGATTCCATTTATAGGAGGTTCCCAGAATCATTGGATGCACGGAGACAGAAAGTAGAACAGTGGCGGCCGGAAACTAGAGGAAAGGGAATGGAGTGTCATTTCTTAACGTGTCCAGAGTCTCAGTGTGGGGAGAAGAAAAATGTTCTGCCCACGGACTGTGGGGCGGTCGGTGGCATGGCAGTGTGAACGTGCTGAATGCCGCTCAGAAATGGTTAAGATGGTGAGTTTTATGTCTTATGGGGTTTACCACAATTCTTAGAAGAGTTGACCCCTGTTGTTAGTGGTTATTCTTGCGAATCCTCTTTATCTTTATGCCTACGTGAGCAAATACAGAAATTGATTTGTATCCCTTCTCTGTCCCTCCCCCCAAGAGATAGCGCACCGTACACAGGCTTCTGCCTCATGCCTGTCTTACCTGAATCTACATCTTACTTGAATCTGCAGCTCCACAATCATACGTGGACAGTGTGCTTTTGGCATCCAAGAGCTTAGCAACTAACCCAAGGAATGTCGGGGACCCTCTGGCTTGGGAGAGGGAGGCCAGGGTCCTGGGCAACTTGGAGCTGGGCTCCCTCTTTCCTCCAGGCTGGATGGACGGGGACCGGGAGCAGGGGTGGCTCTTTCCGAGACACTCCTCCGTCCCCATCATCCCTCCGGAGCATCCCCAGGGGACTGGGATTCCCGAAGGTCCTGGCTCTCTTGCTCCCCCGGAGAGATGTCAGGTGTCCAGCAGCAGGGGCACACACAATCTTTCCACCTGCTGTGGGGATGGGGTGGGGGGCACGAGGCAGGGCCCACCCTAAGAGGATGGGGTCACTCCTGCCATTCAGAACCTCGTGCTGGGGCCAAAACTTTGATAAGAAGAGTAAAAGTGAGTCATCCCAAATATTGAAAGCCAAAAGGGACAGGGGGAGGGCAACGGGGTGGCAAACTTGGAGCCAGAAGCTGCAGGCTGCATCCTGAGGCCGTGGGAGGGGGGGAGTGGAAGGGGTGCAGGGGAAGGAAGGAGGTAATCCAGGTGATCTGTGCTGGGGCAGAGGCTCTTGGTCTTGCTAGCACTGCTGTCCTGAGAGAAGACACCTGACAATGATCATCCTCCGCTGACCATGCTCCTGTGGGGGCCCTTGAACTTGCCATATTCTGGCAGTGGAGGCTCTGGGTGAGGCTGGGGCAGGGTGCAGGATGGGGGCTGAGCGGGCCGTGCCCTGTGCATGCTCATGGAGGTTGCAATTAAATGATGCCTGTGGGCCAGGAAGGAGGTAAGTATCTCCTTGCTTTGCTTGAGAGTGTGTGTGTGTCTGTGTGTGTGTGTAGGATCTTGGACCCTCCTCCCGCTCTGCCTCCACTCATCAGCATCTTGACTGGCCTGGGGAATGTGGGCAGATGGGAAAGCCCAGCCAGGGAGGGTAGAGGACCCCCGAAGTATGGAGCAGAGGAGCCTCTGGTCCCCGGGGAAGCTCACGCAGAGACTAAGGCATTAGTGATCCTGAGGGTGCCCTGCTCCCCTCCCTGCCACCAGCCAGCAGAGTCCGGCCACATAGGGCTCCTCAGTGAGGTCACACCCCACACCATGCAGCCCGGGGAGGACTCAGAATGGGCTGCAGCCCTGATGGTCTGCCCACCCCTGTGCAATGGTGGGACCCTGGCCTTGTTTCGTGCCGGCCAGCTCTGGGACCTGCTTTGGGGTTTCCATTTATTCTTGCTCCTATACATTTCCTGGGCTCACCTCCTCCCCCGAAGCCCGCCCAGGAGCCTCTGAAATCTCTATTTCCCCTTTTCCCTTCATCACACCGCTTCAACTCTCCCCATTTACTACATAGTCTGGGGCTGCTGGTAGCACAGGCGAAACCTGGGGCCTTTGAACAGAAAACAAAGATGCTCCTTGTCCAGGCCCCTGCCAGGGCCCCAGGCTTGGTAGGTGGAATAGGGGCTGCTTTGCATTCCCAGCTCCCCCGTGGGCCCTCAGCCCCCTTAGCCCCACTGCAGCATGGTAGGCAGCAGTCACTGAGTGTTTTCACAGGTCTCTCCCCATCCCTCCTTCCCGCCCTCCCTCTGAGGTCTTCCGTGGCTCCCCACTGCCCTCGGTGCAAAGCCCACGCTCAGCCAGCCCACAAGGCCTGCACTGCTTTTCTCCTTGGCTGTCTCATACCATGCAGCGTGGCCATGAGGCCACTTTCAGTTCAGATCCCTTGAGGGCCTTGGGCCTTGGGGGGCTCTGTGATTTTTTTCATGCTTTTTTTCCTTCCCAGTGTGAACATCTTTCTCCTTCATCACCTGCCGCTCCCACCTGCATCCCTCTCTTTTAAGACCTTGAAGGAGGGGGTGTAGCCCCTCTCTGTAGCCCAGGGGCCCCGTATCCTTCAAGCCCAATAAATCAATGTTTGTTAATGAATAAATCTACCTTCACAAGCCTAGCTCAAGGGCATGGGGCTGGGGGCTGGGGCAGTGTTCCAGGCAAGTTCAGGAAACATGGTTTTAACACTTTCTGCTCGACACTCCTTTGGAATCCACACGGAAGTCCCTTCCTCAAAGTCGTGATGGGCTGAGACCCTCCCATCTGGCTGGAGACAGGTGACTGAGCCCACTACAGGGTGTCCGAGCCTTACTTTAGCCACTGCTCACCAATGCTGTCTTTGAAAAAGCGTGGTCTCGAGCAGGTTCTGCAGGAGGTGAGTCTGGGGATGAGGGAGGAAGGCTTCACTACCCAGCATTTTGTCGTCAGTGATTTTTGCCGTACCAAACTGCCCCATGGATAGCCGTTTACTTGATTTGTCTTGAAAAAAAGAGAATCACATTTTAAAAAAGATTTTATTTATTTGACAGAGAGAGAGAGGGAGCACAAGCAGGGGATTAGTGACAGGCAGAAGAAAAGGGAGAAGCAAGCTCCCCACTGAGCAAGGAGCCCTATGCGGGGCTTTCACCCAGGACCCTGGGATCAAGACCTCAGCAGAAGGCAGACACTTAACCTACTGAGCCACCCAGGCGCCCCTAGAATCACATTTTAAACTTAAATATAGACTCTTGCCTCCTAAGCACCCATACCCCTGAAATCACACTTCTGACACTCTATCCTTCTTTTTTTTTTTTTTTTTTGAAAAAAGTTTTTTTTAAGTAATTTCTATACCCAGCATGGGGCTCAAACTCATGACCCAAAGGTCCAGAGTCTAACACTCCATGGACTGAGACAGTGGGGCGGGGGACCCCACAAGTTTCTCCTTGCATACCGCCTGAAGTCATGCACATAGATAATGATGCCCTGAGACGGGGCAGAGGAATGAGGGATGGTGGCTAGTGGGCGGGCTGGTTGGGGGCACGGGAGGGGCGGGCAGGGGGAGACAGAGGCCTGAGATCTTAGTGCAGGAAAGAGGGCGCCTCAGGCTGAGCCCAAGGCTGGGTTTAAATGCTTGAGAGTCCTTAGGCCCGGAAGCCACAGAATGGAATCAATGAAAAGAATCCTGAGAGGAGACACCTTGGATACGAGGATGCAACTGGCAAGGACAGGGGTGTGGGGTGAGAGGTGCCTGCGGAGGAGAAGCAGGGGTGGGGCAGCGGACTAGGCGAGCAGGAAGGCTGGGAGGCAGGTCCCAGCGGGCTGCGCCTGCGCACGAGACTGTGCACCTGCCAGGCACCTGGTCTGCGAGTGCTCCCGCCCCCTTGCCTCTCGCAGATGTGAAACTCCCACAGCTGCCTTGCGGGGCACGAAACTGACACAGCTGCCTTGCTGGGCAACGACCGCAGGTGCGCAGGCGCTCTGGGACAGGTGTGGGAAGGGCGCCCTAGGTGTAAAAGAAACCTCTCCCCACTTCCTGGGGTCGGTGGCAGGAGAAAGAGAATTCAAAGGGAGGCTTTGATGGAGGATCTGCTGAGCCTTCGCACTTTATCTTGGAACTTAAAGCCTCCCTGAGGGTTGGGAGTCCTTGGGACTTGAGAAAGGTAAGGCCAGAGTCAGGGACAGAGTCGGGAGTGAAAAAACTTTACATTTTTTTCTGATTATTAAAACAACAACAACAACAACAACAACAAAAACCAAAAAACTTGCCATTGGGGGAAAAATGTAGAAAATTCATAAAAGCGCACATGAAGAAGAAAAACATAAAGTCTATGCCACTTCTCCAGGGAGTGCCCATAAATGTTTTGGGGTTTGTTCTTCCAGACTATTTACATGTAATATTTACCATATATGGTGATGTTGAAATAGTGATGTATTATATAATATATGATTATCATAAGTTAATAAGTGGGATCACATTGTATACTTTTAGGACCTGATTTTATTTGGTGGTTACCTTGTGGTCTCCAATAGTCTTTTATGCCCCCCCCCTTTTTTTTTCTTTCTTTCTTTCTTTTTTTTTTTAAAGAGAGGAAGGGAGGGGTGGAGGGACAGAAGGAGAGGGAGAGAGAGAATCTTAAGCAGACTCCACACCCAGTATGGAGCCTGAGGCGGGGCTTGAACTCACCACCCTGAGATCATGACCTGAGAGGAAATCAAAAGTTGGATGCTTGACTGACCGAGCCACCCAGATGCCTCATGTCCTCATTTTTGATAGATGTAGTCATTTATTTAATTTACTGATTGACATTTAAGGTGTTTTCAATTTCCCTTACTATAAAAAATTTCTGCAGGAAAAATTTTTCTTTCAAAGATTTTTTCTTTTCAAGATTTATTTATTTGAGAGGGAGAGTGTGTGTGCGTGAGCAGGGATGGGGCAGAGGGAGAGGGAATGGGGAAGCAGACTCCTCAGTGGGTGTGGAACCCATCACCAGGGCTCGATCCCACCACCCTAAGATCATGACCTCAGCTGAAACCAGAAGTTGTCACTCGACAGACTGAGCCAACCAGGTGCTCCAGGCAGTGTTTTTATTGCAAAATCTTGGTGTTGTTTCCTTAAAGTAGTTATTGAAATGGAATTGATGAGTCAAAGTATAATATGATTTTTTAAAAGATTTTATTTATTTATTTATTTGACAAAGACATCACACGCAGGCAGAGAGGTTGGCAGGGGGTTGGGGGGAAGCAGGCTCTCTGCTGAGCAGAGAGCCCAGATGTGGGGCTCAATCCCAGGACCCTGAGATCATGACATGAGCTGAAGGCAGAGGCTTAACCCACTGAGCCACCCAGGTGCCCCAGTATAATATAATTTTAAATACTTGTGATAAATATTGTCAAATTTCATTCTGTAAATGTACCAGTTTAGACTCCCTCCAGCAGCATATAGAATTGCCTTGTCATCCTCACTCACCTTGCTTTGTCTACTATAACTTTATCTTTATCAAAAAACAAAAAATCTGAAATTTTCCACCTCTCTGTTGCCACCATCAACATCCTACCTCATGACACTATCAGTAACTTGTTCAGAACCCTGAAAAATAGCCTCTCCATTTCCTTCCTGCTACCCCTGCCCTCCCTCACCTAGCTCCACATGGTCTTTGTTCCACAGAATAGTCCAAATTATCCTTTTTTTTTTTTAAAGTAGGCTTCATGCCCAACATGAAGCTCTGAACCCACGACCCTGAGATCGAGACCTAAGCCGAGATCAAAAGTCAGATGCTCAACTAAGCCACCCCCGTACCCCTGAATTATTCTTTAAAAAAATGTGTACTAGTTGAGTTTTGGTTCTGTTCAAGACAGACTGACTTGTATCAGACCAGAATTCCTTTAGAGAACAATGTAAAAATTAGATCACTTGCATAAGCACCCATGCTCACCCACACTGACACACACAGTTGTTTAAGGACTTCAGAGAGTAGCCAATGTGGACAGAACTTAGTTAATCAGGATCCTGTAGAGAAAGAAAACACTTTGAGGTGAGGGGCATTGTCTCTACTGCTTTTCTTAAAAAAATTCCTTAAGGAATTTGCTGATTTGCTTGAGCAGTAAATGGTGGTCTAATGTCTTGACATTGTCACAGTGCTCAAAATTTGAGTTCAGGAACTGGCAAAAAGAAGAATCTGGTTGACACCCTGGGGTTTCAGTTGAGATGTCTGCAGGGATATGACCTAGAACTAAGGACAATCCAGACATCAGCCAGTCCATACAGAGTCTGATCAGATCAAACAATTTGACCCTACTCTAGCTGCCTGAAAAAAATGCCAACCAGAAATGTACATCCCTTCTGGAAAAATAATATCATTCAGAGACTTTGCAATTTCTCATTCTACCCAGCATCCAGCATTTAACAAAAACTAACAGATACACTAGAAGACAAGACTATATAAACAAAAACCAAGGGAAAAAATAAGATGGTAGAAAAATAAGAAGGAGAAAAAGTTAGTATTATTGTACATGGACTCCGATGTATTTAAGAAAGTAGAAGATTAACTAGAAATAGTTAAAAAAAATTTTAAAGGTTTTGGTAGTCCCATTTGTATGTATGTATATATGTATGTATGTATGTATGTATGTATTTTGAGAAGGAGAGAGGCAGAGGGAGAAAGAATCCTAAGCACTCTCCATGCCCAGTGTGGTGCCGACCATGGGGCCCATACTTACCACCCTGAGACCATGGCCTGAGCCGGAATCAAGAGTCAGACATTCAACCGACTGAACCACTGAGATGCACCTAAAAATTTTATCTTAACCTGAGTATAGTTGACACACAATGCTACATTAATTTCAGGTGTGCAACATAATGACTCCACTTCTTTATGTGGTATGCTACTCAGCACAAGTGTAGCTACCACCTGTCACCATACAATGTTGTTACAATGTCATTGACTATTTATTTCCTATGCTATGCTTTTTATTCTCATGACTTATTTACTCCATAGCCAGAAGCCTGGACCTCCCACCCTTTTCACCCATTTTGCCCATTCCCCTACCCCTACGAGCAATTCTTTTTTTTTTTATTTAAGATTTTATTTATTCATTTGACAGAGATCACAAGTAGGCAGAGAGGCAGGCAGAGAGAGAGAGAGAGGGAGAAGCAGGCTCTCTGCCGAGCAGAGAGCCCGACACGGGTCTTGATCCCAGGACCCTGGGATCATGACCCGAGCCGAAGGCAGAGGCTTTAACCCACTGCGCCACCCAGGTGCCCCCCCCCCCGCCATGAGCAATTCTTAAATTGAATGGGAAACTGAATGGAAATTCTAAAACTGAGATATACAGTTACTGGAAAAAAAAAAAAAAACTATAGATGAGTTTAACAGCAGGTTAGATACAACAGAAGAGAGGATTAGTAAACTGAAAGATAGGTCAGTAGAAAATAGTCTGGAGCATGGTGTGGGGAGAAAAAAGATGGAAAGTAAGAAAAGAAAAGAGCATCAGAGAATATGTAATGTGGTGTAAAGTTCTAAATACATTTAACTGGAGTCAGTCAAGTAAAGGAGAGTGAGTGACCGGTTCAGAAGCAACAGTTGAAGAGTTACTGATTACAGATTATACGATCTTAATGAAAGACATTAAATCACAAGTTCAACGAATGACACATCTCAAGCAAAATAAATATAAAAAAAATCCCCACATAGGCACATTGTGGTAAAACTTCTGAAAACCAAAGATGAAGAGAATTTTTAAAAATTGGCTGAGAGAAAAAGACACATAACTTTTAGGGGAGTAATAACACTATTGATAGCTCATTTGCAAGACAGGTGACGGGATCCAGGAGACAGTGGAAGTCAAAGCTATGTATTATAAGCTTTAAATGAGTGAAGGAAAATAACTGCCTATCTAGAATTTTATTTTATTTTTTAAGATTTTATTTATTTATTTGACGGAGAGAAATCACAAGTAGTCGGAGAGGCAGGCAGAGAGAGAGAGAGGAAGCAGGCTCCCTGCTGAGCAGAGAGCCCGATGCGGGACTCGATCCCAGGACCCCGAGATCATGACCTGAGCCGAAGGCAGCGGCTTAACCCACTGAGCCACCCAGGCGCCCCCTATCTAGAATTTTTATTAACTAAACTACCCCCACTGTGGGGCTCGAACCCATGATCCTGAGACCAGGAGTCCTGTGCTCTACTGACTGAGCCAGCCAAGCACCTAGAATTTTATATAGAAAAAATATTCTTCAAAAATGAAGAGGGGGAACAAAGAGGTTTACAAATGAAAACAGAGAGAACTCTTTGTCAAGAGAACTGAAATAAAAATTACTAAAGGGCACTCTTTATGCAGAATAAAAATGATCCCACTGGGAGCAAAGAATGAAGGGATGAATGAATGACAAGAGATACACGTGTAGAAAAAATACATGAATATTGACTGTGCAAAAAACCAATATCGTAGGAGTTTAAAAATATGTGAAACATTAAAATAACTGACAATAATAACCATAAGGCAGGAGGGCAATAAGTAGAGTAAAATTGTAAGAATCTCAGTTTGTCTGGGCAGTGGGAAAAGCAGAAGTTATAGTGGATTAATAATTCAAAGATGCACATAATTTCTTGATAGCTATTAAAAGAATAGTGAAAGAATGTATAATTATGAAACTAATGGGGGAAAAGAGAATCATTTTAAAAATCAAATTTAAGAGGTGCCTGGGTGGCTTGGTTGTAAGCGTCTGCCTTTGGCTCAGGTCATGATCCCGGGGTCCTGGGATCAATCCCCATATTGGGCTCCCTGCTCCATGGGAAGCCTGCTTCTCCCTCTCCCACTCCCTGTTTGTGTTTCCTCTCTCGATGGCTCTCTCTCTCTCTCTCTGTGTCAAAGGAATAGATAAAATCTTTGAAAAAAAAATAAAGAAAAGCTTGGGGCACCTGGGTGGCTCAGTTGGAAGAGCGTGTGACACTTGATCTAGAATTCACGAGTTTGAGTCCCACCTTGGGTACAGAGATTACTTAAATAAGCAAATAAACTTAAAAAAAAAAAAAAGAAGAGAGAATGTAAGAAAGGTTTACCTATTTGTATTTCTATTTACCTATTTACCTATTTGAATTTCTTCTGCTATGATCTTATCTATATCTTTTGCCCAGTTTTCTAGCTGGATGCTTTCCTTTTCTTATTGATTTTAGATGGATATAAATACAGGCAAATAGAAACATATGCCTGTGAATATTGTGAATACTTTCTGTTTTAAATCTTTAAGTCTTGCTTTAAGTCAAGTTTTAAACCTTGACGTGGTCAGAACACTAAGCACCTGTTTGGACCACTTGTTCTGCTGTTGGGGAGAAGAGGACTGGCCAGTTGAAGTCAGGGTTTGCATCCAGTAGGAGCTCAAGAAATGTCTATTGGTCAAACATGGGGTACTGCATTACTGCTATGTACAGAGTGAGGAGTTATCTGAACCGGTGGCAGGAGTAGTGAGGAGTGAGTAGTGAACAGTGGATCCCCCAGGCGGGCAAAAACTGAGAGAAACCCGGAGAAAGAGCTCAGCCAGGGCTGGGGCTCTTGGCCAGGATGCTGGGAGCAGAAACGTAGGCTCATACCTAAGTAGAGCCAGCAGGTGGCGCTCTAAAGACGCGCCGTGGCCCTCCAGACTTGCAGGGGGCCAAGATCTTGATCAAGCACCTAGAAGTGGAAAGTGAGGCATAGGGAACTTTAAGCCCTAACTTTTTTGTTCTGTGCTTCCTCCAGAGGTGAAATCCCCAAGATCAAGAGCCCCGTGGATTTTGTTTTTCCTATGATTGCTCTCCCTCTGGGTGCCTGTATAGCACATCTATTCACTTCACTTTGGACCATTGTGCGTCCAAAACTTTGATGAGCAAACCAATGACTTAGGTCTTTTGTGAAAATGCAGGTTCTGATTCAGTAGGACTGCGGTGGGGCCCGAGCTTCTGCATTTCTAACCAGCTCCCTGGTGATGACTCGCGCCCAGCCGCTCTCAGTCTCATTTCTAGGAGCAGGGGGAGGGCTCTGCCCCCAGAGCTTGCCAGCTTCTGGAGTAAACTCTCGCTGAAGTGTCTCTGGTACAAGTTAGAGAGAGCGTGGGTCCCCTCGCTGGGGGACCTTAGGCAAGCTGTGTGACCTCTTGGGGTCTCAGTTTCCTGATCTGCAAAATGGGAAGGGGGTGCCAGCCTGGCTCAGTGGGAAGAATGTGCAACTCTCGGTCTCGAGGTTGCGAGTTCAAGCCCCACGTTGTGTGTAGAGATTACTTAAAAGCAACAACTTAAGAAAAATGAGGAGAGTTACAGCTACTACCTTAGAGAGTGGTTTGAAGGTTAAAGCAACATTTAATATGGTGCCTGGCACATAGTAGGCCTCAACAAGGCTTGGGGCACGCTTAAAGGAGAAGCCAGGTGGGCACCCTGGAGGAGTGGCTGAGTGGACAGAACAGTCTTGAAGAAGGTGCCATCGTCTGAAAAGGAGGAGGTCAGGGAGGTGAGGGCAGAGAGCCAGGAGGAGGGCAGGTCTCCTGATCAGGTGCCAAGACTAAGGATTGCTTTTGAGGGAGATTTGAGGTTGCAGCAGGCTAAGCAGGGATCTTTCTGGAAATGGTGAAAGTGGGTGGGATCTGGACTGCCAGGCACATCAAGTGTGCCTTGTTGCCCCATTTCACATCTTTGGGGATCTTAGGAGGTTGTGATCAGAGCTAAGAGGAGCCAAGGCTCACCCTGGCCCTGCCTTCATGCCAGGCTTTGCCAAAGCCCGTTTAGCCTCCTCCCACTGCGATGGGGTCCTCAGCCGAGG
The DNA here is from genome assembly GCF_030435805.1 of Mustela lutreola. Lineage (NCBI taxonomy): Eukaryota > Metazoa > Chordata > Mammalia > Carnivora > Mustelidae > Mustela > Mustela lutreola. Next base: position 58,210,081 of record NC_081304.1, on the reverse strand, counting down.
CTCCCATGCTTGCCTGTGTGCTCTGAACAGGGTAGTGTTTCCCCAGCATCGCGAAGGCCGGAGCACATTTACGGACTAACTTCCAGTGCTCTGCTGAACGTTCTGGGGACACAGAGACACAGCCTCCACTCTCCCTGGGTGACCCTGGGGAGGTCGCATGTCACCACTGGAAAGGAATGGTCTGTGTGGGAACTCACTGAAGCATCCACGGACCTGCGTGGCCGGTACTGGGGTCACCTCCATTTCATCGAAGGGGAAAAGGAGACCCCAAGCAGCTCGTTCCAGGTCTCCCAGCCATAAAAGGGGTGGGCGGTGGCCCTCTGCCTTCAGTTCATGGGCAATGCCAGATGCTAGGCAGCTCCTGGCCTCGGTGACAGCTTTGCCCTTGCCCTTCCCCTCCAAATACAAGGACAGGGGCGGACCCGCACGCAGTGACAGTGGGGAAGCTTGAAGGCCTGGCTCAGGAGCCAGGACAGTACCCGATTTCTCTCTTCCCTTGCTTGGCAAGGAAGGAATCGTTTCTCCACTCTAGCCGAGCGAGGAGGCTAGCGGGGTTGCCTCACCTCTAGATCACGGGGTCCCCTCCGCCTTTGCGGCCAAACCCACTTCCTGTCCTTGTACCTCTTTTGTCATATGGTGATTCTCACATTTCCTGTTGACTTCTACTTCCCTTCAGCTGGTTCAGGGCCAGCAACCGTGGGGCCTGCTGTTGGTCTGATCGGCGAAGCCCTGGACACAGGAGCAGGTACAATGCGATGGTGGCGGGGGATGGGGGAGGGGGTGGGGGTGTCTGATTGGACGTCTGGGCCAGGTGAGGGCCAGCCAGAGGCGCCCCAGAGCGGGAGGGCTCCTGGTGGTCAGCAGACCCTCTCTCTGTCCATGGGACTGGGGGCACCGTCAAAGGCTGAGGTCAGTGTTGTGAAGTTGGTTATGTCCCTGTGGGGGGAACACCAGACGTTGCATTGATGGTGGCGTCCTGAAACCCCGTGCTCTATCCCCATCTCCCCAAGATCCCATCACCCTGATTTGTCTTTCCTGGGTACCAGATAGCATTTTCCAGGCTTGCAGACAGGGTCTCTTGGGTTCAGACAGGTTTATCTCATGTGATGCTTAACATTGCGCTGAGCTGACCAGGTTAGGAGATTGCCACCAGGAGTCCCAGCTCCTTGTCTCGTTCATGGGCAAGTCACTCCCCTCTGAACCTATTTTCTCATCTAGAAAACGGCACCATGTCTCTCTTTCAGGGGACTTCTTGTCTTAAGCAAGACAGTGATTATGAAACTGTTTTATAAACTATAAGATGGTATCTTTCAGAATTTGAGATTAGTTTTATTTCATTTTCTAAATGGAACTCCACTTTTTTTTTTCCTAGTATAGAAAACCCCCCCAATACAGAGAAAGTTCAAGTTTTTGCATGATTCCATCCGCGAAGATTACCATGGACCCTTTGACATACAGATTTCTAGACCTCAAAAAATTTTAAAAACGTGTGGCAGTAAAATATACATAAAATTTACCTTAGGTCCACAGTTCAGGGACACCAAGTGCGTTCACGTTGTTGGACACCCATCATCGCCCTCTGGTTCTAGAACTCTTATCGTCTTGCAAAACTGAAACTCTGTCCCCACTAAATACTGCGTCCCAACTCTCCTTTTCCCTAGCTTCTGAAAACCACCATTCTGCTTTCTGTTTCTGAGTTTGGCGACTCTAGACACCTCATATAGGTAGAATCACATGGTATTTGTCCTTTCATGGCTGGCTTGTTTCACTCAGCATAAAGGTCTCAGGGTTCATCCCTGTTGTCACAATTGCCTTCCTTTTTAAGGCTGAACACAATTCTGTTGTGTGAATAGACCGCGTTCTGTTCCACCGTCTGCACGTGGGTTGAACACTTGAATCGTCTCTACCTTCTGGCTATTACGACCCTGAGTTCAGCAATATCTGTGTGAGCCCCTGCTCTCAGTTCATTTGAGTGTATGTCCACAAGTGGAATTGCCGGGATCATATGGCAATTCTATTTTTAATTTTTTGTGGAATTGTCTTACTTCGTACATAGCGACTGTGTCATTTGACAACCCTATGGTAGTGTGCGAGGGGTCTGATTTCTCTACATTCTTGCTGACACTTGTTACTTTCTGTGTTTCTGATCGCAGCCATCCTGATGGGTGTGCCTTGGTATCTTACTGCAATTTTAACCTGCATTTTCCTAGTAATCAGTGGCATGGAACGTCATTCTTTGAGGCTTATTGGCCATTTGTATACTTCTTTGGAGAAACGTCTAATCGAGTCCTTCATGCATTTTTCAATCGAGTTGTTTGTTGTTGTTGTTGAGTTGTAGGAGTTCTTTATATATTCTGGAGAGCAACTGGACCTTTCAAACAAATATTTCTTATGTAAAACTCTGTCATTTAACCCTTTTTTACTTGATAATATCATTTGAGTATCATCTCTGGTTAATTTATAAATATCTCCCTTGTCTTTCCTTTTTAAAAGATTTTATTTACTTATATATTTAAGAGAGAGAGAGTACTTGTGTGTGTAAGAGCACAGTGGGAGGAAGAACAGAGGGAGAGGGAGAAGCGGGCTCCCCTCTGAGCAGGGGGCCTGACACAGGGCTTGATCCCAGGACCCCAGGATTGTGGCCTGAGCCAGAGGTAGATGCTTTGCCACCCGGGTATCCTTACCTTGTCTTTCTTAACAGCTGGGTAGTATTTCAGTGTATAGGTATACAGAATTTATACATAGTGATGTATAAATACCTACTGATGGGTGTTTAGGCTGTTTTCAACATATTGCTATAATAAACAATGCTCCAGTGAATGCACGTCTTTGCATACTAGCCCTATTATTTCCTTAGTGTAAATCCTTACAAGTTTATTGCTGGGTGAAAAGTTATACACCTGTTTACAGTCTTGGTACTTTTGTCTAAATTCCTTCAGTAAGTATCATACTTTTTATGTGTTTCAAATTTCACATCCACTTTTATTAAAGCAACACAGAGCAACACAATGAAAAATACCAATTCCCCTTCCCACCTTCCCACTTCCAAGTTTTCTTTACCAGACACAAACACTTTTAATGATTTTAGTTGTTTCTAAAGTGACTGGATGGCTGTTTTTTTTTTTTTTTCTATTTTAGTCATGATCTATTGACTTTTTATGAAAAGGAAGGATACATCACCCTATCTATAGTAATGCCCCTCCCATCTTCCTGGTCCTTCCTGATAACAAATTTTGCTTAAATCAGTGTTCATGTTTGTGTTACAAAAGTATGTTGAGCTGTAACTATGTAAGTATTGCTCTCTGAGCTCTCCACTTTACTATTATTCTTTCCTTCCTTTTGTCTAATTTTTTCCCCCGGAGTTGATGGTTGCCTCAGGTTTTCATTTTCTTAGCTTTCACCCACATATCACTGTTTCCTCTCCAACAGGGCTTTTAAATTTCTCTCAATAGGATCAGACACATCAGATGATTTCCCAGTTCCCATCTTTATTTCAACTGTACATTTTATTTTATTTTTTTAAAGATTTTATTTATTTATTTGACAGATCACAAGGCAGAGAGGCAGGCAGAGAGGGGGAAAGTGAGCTCCCTGCTGAGCAGAGAGCGGGGCTCGATCCCAGGATCCTGAGATCATGACCTGAACCGGAGGCAGAGGCTTTAACTCACTGAGCCACCCAGGCACCCTAAATGTTCATCTTTATGATCAAGGAACTAGACGCTGATTGGAGGTTCTGGAGGGGGCAGGCGGAGGGTCTTGCTGTCTGTTGGGCTTCTCTGTGACTACTCCAGATCAGGCCAGTGGTTGGGAGACTCTCTAGATCCAGTTGGGTTCCGCTGAGAAAAACTCTCTGATCTCCTGGCTGGAGGATACACGTCAGGCTGTAAGCATTCTGGGAGGCTATCAGGAGAAGGAAGGTAGGATCTCTTCATTCCATACACAGCCTTTGAAGGATCTGCCCTCCCTCCATTACCCTTCTTTTTGTAGTGTGGTGACTTAGCCTTGTCCTAGTCTGGACAAGGGGTGGCCCAGTGTGCCCTAGTCTGGAGCTTTTCTAAACATCCTCCTCCTGCTGGGGTGGGAGAAAGGTAAATACCTTGGCTTGTCATTTGCCTGAGCTATGAAGTCAGCCTCTAAAGTGCTTTGTAAACATAGGGTGGTTTCAACAGATCTTCCTGTGTGTGGCCCCGCCCCGTCCCGCCTTCCGTCGTCGCAGCCAGCACCTCCGGCTGGGGAGCCGTCTGGTCTGCGGGTGGAGACGCCGCGCTGCTTGCGTCTGGGGGACACTGAGTCTCCCCTCCAGCCTTCTCTGATCACCCCATCAGCAGCCACTCAGCGATCTACTGTCCATTTTACAAGATTCTGTTGACATCTCATGTCATCATTGTCTTTCCTGCACTCTGTCCTCCTGGAGTTCTGCCTTTTAGAATTTTTTTTTTTTAAGATTTTATTTATTTATTTGACAGACAGAGATCACAAGCAGGCAGAGAGGCAGGCAGAAAGAGAGGAGGAAGCAGGCTCCCCGCTGAGCGGAGAGCCTGATGCGGGGTCTCAATCCCAGGACCCTGAGATCATGACTAGAGCCGAAGGCAGAGGCTTTTACCCACTGAGCCACCCAGGCGCCCTGTCTCTTTTTTTGGTCCTGTCTTTTTAGTGGTGTTTCAAGAGGAAGTGAGGATACAAGTACTCAACCCATCATGGTAGCTGCCGTGGTTGTCACGCCGGCCCTCTGACCAGCGTGGTACAAACGCACTGACTTCCTCATACCTCTCATAGCAGCGAGCAGCATCATTTATTTTAAACGTAGCTAATCTGATAGACAAGTTGTACGGCATTGTATTCTAATTGACATGTTCAAAACTCATTAACGATACGGCCGAATATCTTCCTACATGTTTATGGGCCATTTTTTGTCTTTTTCTGCAAACAACTTATTTTTATCCATTGTTCTTTTTTTTTTTTTTTAAAGATTTTTATTTATTTATTTGATAGGCAGAGAGGCAGGCAGAGAAAGAGGGGGAAGCAGGTTCCCCACTGAGCAGAGAGCCCGATGTGGGGCTCGATCCCAGGACCCTGAGATCATGACCTGAACTGAAGGCAGAGGCTTAAACCACTGAGCCACCCAGGCGCCCCCCCATTGTTCATTTTTTGAGCGGGGTAGGAAAAGTGCTACATTGGGATATGTGGCCAGCTCTGCAACGAGGCATAGGGTCGATGTTTTATTTTCTTGTATATTCAGTCTCAGAGCACAGGCTTCAGAGAACAGTGGATCTTAATGACTATGTCCACATTTTTGCATGATTTTTTATTCCCTCCCTTGGATTAAGAAAATAATCTGTAGGGGTGCCTAGGTGGCTCAGTTAATTAAGCGTCTGACTCTTGATCTCAGCTCAGGTCTTGATCTCAGGGCAATAATAATGCCCTGATCTCAAGGCAATAAATTTAAGCAGCTCTATACTGGGTGTGGAGCCTACTTAAAAAAAAAAAAAAAGAAAAGAAAAAAGAAAGTAATTTTTGTTCACCGCAGCACGTTTGGAAGACACAAACAAGCAGAAAAAAGAAAATATAAATCACCTTTTCAAACGTTACGTACCTGTGACAATAAGAGTCATTTTAATTTGTATTCGTGCTTTCGACTTACTAATCATAGTTCATCCTCCTATTATTATACACTGTTGTATGACATCATTATTCGTGGTAACGTGGTATTCCGTTGCGTGGCTATGCGATCATTTATTGAGGCCGTACCCTACTGACCGACATCTTGGTTCTTTTGGATTAAAATCTTCATTAACAAGTTCCCCTTCGGATCAGGACCCCATGTAACCTTGTTTCCACTCTGTTAATCTGTTTAGCAATCTCTTTTTTGGGGGAGGGGAAAGGACAAAAGTCACACTTTAATCCTTTTCTGGTTAAATTGTTACTAATGCAAAAACAGACTCTCAGAAATGTTCTAGCACTTTCTGTCTTTCTTTTCCCCCTCTGTGGTTTGGAGGAAGATGGAGAAAGGTCATTCGGGGGTTCTCCCTAGATTCCTCCATGGCTTTTAACCTTGGGTGGAAAGGGTGGAGGGCCAGAGCACCAGGGTGGAGGGATGTTTGTAAAGAGGAGGAAACAGAAGCGGATCGGGCAGGTGTCCGAAGAAGTTACCCCAGAAATACTAGCTTAAGTGCAAAAATCAGAAAGAATGAACTGTCCCTGAGTCTGCCATTGACTGGGTGTCCTCTGCAGGAGTCCCCACTCAGGGGGATTTCTAAGTTCCCTCGTGTCTTCCAAGGCATTCTGAACACAGACTTTGTCACCCCTGCCTTGTGACCCGGACAAACTGCTTGACTTCTCTGAGACTCATTTTTCTCATCTGTAAAGTGGGGACACGAAGAGCTACTTCATAGTGTTGTCGTGAACGGGTGTTTGGCAAGCACTTACCCGAGCCCTGACCCACACTAAGAATCCAATAAATGAAAGCTATTTTTATTGCGTGCCGATTGTTATGTAAGACGAGGATAATGATAGCATCCCACACCGTGTGCATGGAAAAGGACTCTGCCTTCTCAAAAGTGGTTTTCAAAGCTCAGCCTGCAGCTGGGACAGATGCCAAGGAGAGCCCAGTACAAAGTCACCACTGGCCACTGACCTTCCCTTTTGGCTCATTCTTCCCTGGGGCTTGGATGCTGTCCAGATGCGGGCCAAGTAAACATGAGAGTGTTTAACACAGATAAGTGGGAGGCACGAGTGTGAGTCCGACGGGGGAAGCAATAGGAAACACCACTTTCTAAATATAAAATATCTGTGAGCATAGCACAGGGGACCTGAGCATCAGCTGGTTCGAGTCGCCGGTGCAGGGATGCCGGGAAGAGACACTGACATGCTGTCAAGTTGTGCCCAGTGAGGACGGAGCCGGGGCTGCAGTTTTGCTCTTTGTTGCTGTGCATTTTTGGCCAAATTACCCTCTTCTGTAAAACCAGCAGGCTGGATTCTATTTTTGTCCCCCAAATGCTGGCCTTGGTACTCCCGGAGGCATGCAGAGTGATGTTACCCGGGACAGGCATGGACAGTTGCCATCTTAGTAGTTACGGATTTACTTGATGAAATATTAGGGAAACTAAAACTGGTGGTTCATTCCAGGAGTTCATGGATATGATCGTTTAGGATGAGGCTAATGAAGGATGTAAGTCTATTAAAAAAAAAAAAAAAGCAAACCAATTCAGGGGTGCCTGGGTGGCTTAGGTGGTCGAGCGTCAACTCTTGATCCTGGCTCAGGTCTGGATCTCAAGGTCATGAGTTCGAGCCCCGGCTTGGGCTCCACACTGGGCGTGGAGCCTGCTTCAGAAAAAGGGAGGGAGTCAATTTAAAGAAAAGCTCAAAGATGATAAGGAGAAGTGGCAAATATTGTGACGAGGGTAGAATGAGCACATCAGATATCGTAGGCAGAATGATAAGCCCTGGAAGATGTCCACACCGTAACCCCCAGAGCTGTGAGCATGTCCTCTTACGTGGCAAAAATGGCTTTGCAGAGGTGGATCAGGCTTTTTTTTTTTTTTTTTTTTTTAATTTATTTGACAGAGATCACAAGTAGGCAGAGAGAGAGAGGGAAGCAAGCAGCCTCCCTGCTGAGCAGAGAGCCCTATGTGGGGCTCGATCCCAGGACCTGGGATCACGACCTGAGCCAAAGGCAGAGGCTTTAACCCACTGAGCCACCCAGGCACCCGTGGTTAAGGCTTTTGAAATGGGAAGATTATTCTGGGATAGCAGGGTGGGCTTCATGTATGGAAAGGGTCCTCCTGAGAGGAAGGCGGGGGTCAAAGTTAGACCGAGCAATCTGACACCAGAAGGCCTGGTGGACAGAGGCGGCTGTGAGCTAGGAGCCCCTGGAAGGGGCAAGGAGCCTCCTGCAGGAACCAGCCCTGCCAACACCTTGGTTGGGTTCCTATGAGTCTCATTTCGGACACCTGACCTCTAGAACCTGAGGAGGATACCGTGGTGTTGTTTTAAGCCACTCAGGATGTGGTGATGTGCTACAGCGGCCCCAGCAGACGAACACGCGGCCTTTTAGATGCCCTTGGAAGTGGTCCATTCTGCAAGTTCAGGGCCTCCTCAGGACAGAGCAAAGCAAGCTCTGCCAGGGTAAGACGGTCCTCCATCATCCGCCCTCACCAACCCACTGAGGAGGGGCCTGACCTTCCCATGACTGTAGGGCAAGCTGGCCTCAGAGAGGCAGGGACCTCAGCTCTCCTCGAAAGGGTGCTCGGCACCCAGAGGGCAGGACCAGTCCAGACTCACAGGAGCTGCTAACAAGCTGCTCTTTTTACAGAGGAAGAAAAGGAGATGCAGAGAGGGGAAGTGATGGGCAAAATCGCCTGTTGATGGGGCCCAATGTGGCCAGGAAGAAATTCCTAAGGCGGTGGGAGGGAAGGGCTCCCCGGGGCTGAGGCTGACTGCGCCCTCACACCAGGGTGGGGAGCCCTGAGAAGGGGCGTAGCTCCGGCTGGGGGGGGAGGGTGGGTCTTGCCTCCCTTTGATCACCTCATCAGTGTGTCTGGGCCTCCTGCTCTCACAGGGCTGCCTTTAATATCTTTCTATCATGGTCTTCACAACTGTGCTGCCAACACAGGACTTTTGGAAAATTGTTGACACAGCAACAGGCTTGGAGAAAGGGCTTTCCTGCTCCCCTTCCCCTCACTCCTCCCTGGTGTTCTACCACTGGCACTTAAATCGATGCCTGCTCCCCTCCAAAGGGACACGTATTTCCTTTGTATGGAAGGGGCATTTCTACTGTGATTGACATGCCCCCTGGGCTGTTTTTCGTTTCTGCACTTTAGCCTTTTACGAGTCAAAATTGGCCTCCATACATTGGAACATACAGTCCTAGAAAAAGCCCGATCCGATTTCGAGCAGAAATTGTTTCTCATGCACAGCCCACAAACCCCTCCTCTGTCATTTTCCAAGTGGACATTGGGACCCATGCTGTATTTATGTAGGAATTGACAAAGGCTTGTGGGCAATTTCCTCCAAGATCCCGCGGACTCGGGCTAGGTTGTAAGCCCCTGTTAGGTTATGATTATAAACGGTCAGGGTACGGCGCCCCTTCCTGAATCCATGGTCTCCACATGTGTGACACCCCCCCCCCCACCATCCCGCCGAAAAGCAATCCCCATTTTCCAGGTTAGCTATAGTTGACGTCCAAGGTAGTGACACCCAGCCTCCTACCCCCACCTTCTTGCTGTTCTCTTTGGAACGCTTTTGATTAGGAGCGAGCTGACGATGACATGTGTGTTAGTCACCTTGTAATTTTAAAATTTGTCAGCAGCTGCTGATTGCTCATTCTGTTTCATTGGAGAGGTCTTTACTGGAGTTTGAATGATAAAAATGATTTGATGAAAGGAAAGAAAAAGAGGGGCACCGGGTGGCTCAGAGGGTTAAGCCTCCGACTCTTGATTGGCTTGGGTTGTGATCTCGGTGTCATGAGATCGAGACCATGCTCAGCAAGGGGTCTGCGTGAGCTCTGTCTCCCTCTCCCTCTGCCCCTCCTGCCGCTGGTGCTTGCGCTCTCTTTCAAATAAATAAATAAAATCTTTAAAAAATATTTTAAAAAGAGAAAGGAGCATCTGAGAGCCAGGGAAATATCTCAGAACTTAACAAACATTCAACACAAGGCATTTGTTCATGCTCCATGTCCGGTGTTGCCCTCCGTGCCCCCCAAAATACAAAATATTGAAATGTCTTGGCCTCTTTGTTTCTTCTCAGTACTTAACACTACTGGACAGGCTAATGTTTCCTTCTTTCTGTTTCTTCTCTGTGAGCTCATGTCATTAACTGCTCTGTTCCTGGAGCCTAGAACAGGGCGGGCACTCACTCTAGGCGATTTGTTGAATGCCTGCATGAATGGTCGTTCAGTCCTGTATGTCTGGTAATAGAAATTTGCCTGAAATTACCCGATACGCCCAGCGCAGCTCGGAAGAAACGCTCCATCTCTTTCCAGCCTTGTCATTTCATCAGAAGGGTTTGGGGGTGAGCAAAACCGGTGTCACCCTGTCTCCGTGAAGGTATGGAGCAGATCTTGCTTTGGTCTGGGGACAGTCACGCTGTTGATGTAGGTATGATGGCAACAGCCCGTGAGGTTGCCAGGTGTTAACCAAGCCAACAATTAATAGTGTGGAGCCTTCCTTTCCTGGGGAGGCGGCTGTCACTCCGGGGCGTGGGTAGTGACACAGGGGCTGGCTGGGAGCCAGGGCTGACAGGGAAGACAGAAGCTTGGGGGAGTGGAGGCTTTGAAGCCAGGAACACCACGAGGCTGCAGATAGTTCCAGAACGGGAGGAAGCCCACAGCTGAGGTGGGTTGCTGGGGAGGAAATTGAGGCAACTCCAAGATTCATGGGAGTGCGGCTGGGTGTCAGTTTCCATTAACAGGGAGTGGGCAAAGGCTGAGCCAAGAGTCTTAAGCCTCAGTTTAGCCCCCAGATAAGGACAAGGTGGGGTCCTTTCCTCCCAGGTATGAGAGCAGCACTCTGACAGGGAGGCCTGTGATGGCTTCAGCTTGACTTGTCCTCGTTCTCGCCTGTGAGCTACACCCGAGTCCTGCCATGGAAGGATCTGGAAGCTGGCAGCGTTCTCAGACAGACACAGCAGGAAGGGAAGGGACAGCAAGGAGGTCTGGACCCTTCTGGGTCATATACCCAGCTCCTGGCTTTCTGTTGACTTACAGACCTCTGGAGTTTGGGGAAGGAGGGGATAGAGAATCTGACAGGAGAGTGGGGTTTAGAAGGCATCGAATAGCTTTGAGCAGTTTGCTGCACTCGGTTTGATCGAGGAGCTGCTGAGCAGGCAACATACACATCGAATGGAGCCCATCATCTCTTTGGGGTGGTGCTGGGTTACCCCTGCTCGGCTGTTCACGGCTGTCTGGCTCAGGGGTCGGGGACCAAGCAGCAGGGGGCATTTTTTAAAATATAATTTTTATTTTCTTATTAACATATAGTGTATTATACTGGGAGTGTTTTGGAATCAGATGCGAACTGGCTACCATTCTTTATCTTAGAAGGGGGGAATTTATCATCTGGTTGGAGGCTGGGCATTTTGTAGACCACACAGCAAGCCCTTTATCCAACTGATTTATCGAACGCCCACTCTATGCCCGGCACTGTGATGGGAAGTAGGATGAGCTTCTCTATGTGAGACACTGGCACGTATTATCATGTTCTTAATTTCACATCTCTCTTGCATTTTACATAGCAGCCTTTATCATAAGAGTCCTGACAATTTTGTGGAGGAAGACAGTCGCTCCCGTGACAAAGCCTGATACTCAGGGAAAACTCTTGCCATATCTTATCCTCTTGCTCTGGGCAGATTCCTTCCTTCCTTCCTTCCTTTCTTTTTTTTTTATTTGAAAGATTTTATTTATTTATTTGACAGAAAGAGATCACAAGTAGGCAGAGAGGCAGGCAGAGAGAGAGAGGAGGAAACAGGCTTTCTGCCAAGCAGAGAGCCCTATGCAGGGCTTGATCCCAGGACCTGGGATCACGACCCGAGCCAAAGTCAGAGGCTTTAACCCACTAAGCCACCCAGGCGCCCCCCCTTCCTTCCTTTCTAAGATTTTATTTATTTAATCGACAGACAGAGAGCACAAGCAGGCCAGGCAGGGAGGGAGAAGCTGGCTCTCCACCGAGCAGGGGCCCAATGTGGGGCTCGATCCCAGGACCCTGGGATCACGACCTGAGCCGAAGGCAGCCACTTAAACCACTGAGCCATCCAGGTGTCTCTCTGGGCAGGTTTCTTCCTAGCATCTATCATGATTGGACAGAAAGACATTTATTTGTCTATTGGCTTATTATCTGTCTTCCCCATTAGAAGATAAGCTCTACGGGGGTGGGGTGCTGTGACTGTGACACACTTGAATCCCCAAGTTCAAGAACGGTGCCTAGAACTTAGCAAGCGCTAAACTCACAACTGGAGAATGAAAGACTTCATTCTCTCTAGAAAACCACTTCTCACCTAAGGTCCCAGAGCATAATTTTATCCCTGCCAAGAATAATTTTTAAATAAAAATTCCTATTTTTATTATAACTATTCTTTTTTATTTATCAAAAAATGTTATTTATTAGAGAGAGAGCACACAAGCAGGGGGAGGGGCAGAAGCAGATCCCCCGCTGAACAGGGAGGCCGACGCGGGGCTCGATCCCAGGACCCTGGGATCATGACCTGAGCCAAAGGCAGAGGCTTTAACCCACTGAGCCACCCAGGTGCCCTTGAAACACGTTTAACTGACTTTTTGCTAAAGATCTGTTGCTGAGGAATAGTGGGACAGTCAATATTATCCCAGTGCTCAGTGAGATTTGGTTCCTTTGTGGGGAGCCCAGACACCTCCAGAACCAAAAGGCCATGTTCAGTAAGTCTCCTGTGAACTATTTGGGGTTATGCTTGAACTCAGAGGAAGGAACACTCATTTGGGGGCATTAGGTATCGGGAAGGCTTCCTGGAGGAGGTAGCATATGAATGAGATTTCCAAAGGCAGAGAGGAAGGTGGGTTGGCCGGGCTCAGGGAGCAGGTGTGGGAGTCAGTAAGAGGCCCAGAGATGAAGGGAACTCTGTGGGGGACACAGTGGAAGGTCTGGCCGGACCCAGATTGGTGAACTGTAGGAAGTAGACTGTGGACATGTGTTGGAGTTGCTTTGGGAGGGCCTCGAATGCTAGGTTTTGTAGTTTGTACGTTATCACCAAGGCAACAACAGGATGCCGAAACCACTTTTGGAGCAAGTGATGCTCTGTACACAGAGGGATTTTGGAAAGGTTATCCTGATGGTGGTGTGGTCTGCTGGGCTGGGACCGGGAGGAAGTGAAGGGAAAGAAGTTCGGAAAGGGCGGGAGAGAGAGATAGGAGACTGTGAACTAGGGAGATCCAGGAGGAAAATGCTGCGAAAATGGAATTGAGAGAGTTTATGATGGGCGGGTCTCTTGGGTTCGGTGACCTTCTAGAGTGAAATGAAAGCTGGGGGGAGATAATTAAGGGTGACTTGAGGAGGCTTTTGTGCCTTAGTAACTAGGGGAATGACAGCATCTTTGTCAGAGACACGAAGTCATTTTGGAAATTTCAACTGGGGTAAAAGGAGGATTTGTTTGGGGTTCACACATGAGAGGTGGTGGGACCCCTGGTGGAGGTATCCAGCAAGACTCTAGTGACCAGCCAGCCTTTGGGAGTCCTTTGGCCAGCCTGGGTACAGGAGATCTATGCCCCTAGAGATGGGCAGAAAATTCCAGTCACAAAAGATGCAAGGCTGAATCAAACCTTTGCTTATCAGGTCTCTGCTTGCCTGTTTCAACAGAGGGTTCCATGGGCCCCACATCCCCTTGGAGTTTTCGAGGCAGGCCTGTGTTCACCGTGTCACCTTCCATGTGTGATGTGGCTGGAGTCTACGTTCTTATTAGCTTGCGCTTACATTAGTGTCCAGACTTCTCGTAAGGCAGCTGGTCAACCCCTACCTCCCAGTGGAGACTGGCCTCTGTTTCCCAAGTCTCTGTGAGTTACTGCCAGGAAAGGTGGGATGCTTATGCCTGCTCTCAGAGACTGTGATATTGACCTGCTTTGGCTAGATCCATTCCTCATGGAAGCAGAGGATGTAGCAACCTCTTTCATCTTTGTTAAATTCCCAAAGCCGATTTTGCAAATTTTGTTTCCCTTAGAGGCTGCTTTCAGGTCTCACTTCCACTTTACTTCCCCAAGATGGGCAGGGGAGTGGGGCAAAGGCTGTTCACTGTTACTTGGGAGAAAGCACAACAGTGCTGAGGAAGGAGATCAGTTGGGGGCTTTGCGATTATTAACAGCCTTGCCAGGCAAAGCCCATTCATTGAGATGGGGCCAACGCATGTAGGGGGAGTGGTGGGGCCTGGAAGATGACGCCAGCATTTTGTGCAGGGCTTGCCCTGCCATTAGGTGACTCAGTGTATTTCCCAGGACTTCAGCCAGGAGGCGGGGACAAGAGTTGCAGACTTTGTTTTTTCCTTTGGGCTGGGACTGCTGGGTCTTGGCAGGAGGTCCACAGGAAGACCTCCCTGCCTAATTACCTCTCTGTGATCTCATCTAACAGAGCACAGCTTCCTGCCAGGGAAGCAGAGCCCCAGATCCGGAAAGAGCTTCTGCAGTGTCCCCCAGGTCACTGGGCTTGGACAAAGATCTGCTTGGGTTAAAATTCCAGCTCCTCAGGGCCTCGGTTTTGTAAAAGTGTATTACTCGAGGTAATAATTGTGGCCTCACAAGCTGCTTGTGAGGACTGAGGGAGGTAATTTATTTAATGCACTTAGCATGGTGCTCTAGCCCCCAAATATTGTTAATATTAATTAAATTAAATAAAATTATTAATAGACACCCTGAGTGAAAGTATAGTAGTGGTGAAGAGCATGGTTTCTGGAATTAAACCATCCAGACTAGCTGGATTTGGATCTTGAGTCCACTTTTTTCTAGTTGATTGACCTTGGGCAACATTATTTTGCTGACTCAGTTTCCTCACTGGTGAAATGGGAATTTTAACAGCACCGATTTCCCAGGGTCCTTTTGTGGATTAAATTATGCAAACCGAGCATTTCTCGTAATTGCCAGTGCCAGTGCCTACAGATGGCACAACAAAAGGGCACTTCTCTTACTGTCATTATCATGATCTTTTCAACCCTCTTTCAGAGTCTAGCTCAAGGTGCCATCCTTCCCGCAAACACCGTTCATCATGTTTCCAATTTTTATTGATTTGGACACCTATTACAATTCATTTTGCATTGTTCCCACATAGGTCTATTTCCTCAAAAACGTGACTGAACTTCCCAACCTCACCTTGCTTTCACCTTGAAGCCTGTCTTTCACATGATTATCGCGTCCAAAAACCCCACAGACCCAATCCCGAGAGCCCTGACATCAGGGGTAATTACACGGCACATTGTGCACTCAAAGTTCCCAGAGCTGTTTTTTGAAAGAGCTCCGTTCTAGCTTCCGCTTCCCAAGCCGTTGCTCAGCCTCATCTCTCCCCTTTCTGAGCTGAGCACCCCTCGGCCCTCTTCCCTCCCAAGTCACCTAGGAGGCCAGGCTTCAGGGGCCCCAGGGCGATACACCCCCAAATAAATGTACGCTCAGATATGCAGAACACGTAAGTGGATGTTACTTGTATTCCTCCCAGCGAATCCATGCATTCCGACCAACAAGTATTTGAGCGCCCACTTAGTGTGCCAGCTCCCGGGTGGGAACGAGAAAGACCTGGGGGGGGGGTCCTGCTCTCCGGGCACTTACAGTCTGCGGGGGAAGACAAGTCCCGGCACACAGTGCCCGCCGGAGGGAGAGCGCAAACAGCACGCAGATCCCCGTGGGAGTGACAAGGGGGACGGGGATACCCCTGTTACTCTGCAGGGTGCTCGGGGGTGTGCTACGGGGTGAGATCAGACCCGAGAGTCACGCTACGAACGGGCGCCCGGACACACGGACACTCGAAGGACCTCGGTGGCTGAAAGACGCGGAGGCCAGAGGGTATCACCCCCAAATCCCCTCCTTGGGGCGTCACTTCCCGTACCCGCTCAGCTGTTTTGGGGGAGCCGCGACGACTGAGGGCGCCTGCGCAGAGGCCGCCGCCAGCCTGACGTCAGCGCGCCGGGCCCGGCCCGCCCCCCTCCCCCCGCGTGACGCCATCCCCGCCGCAGCCACGCCCCGGCCGCGCGCGCGCTCGCGCGCATGCTCCGGGCCCCGCCCCCGTGCGTCACAGAATGGCCTCGGACACCGAGGCGGCCCCTGACGTGTCGGGGAGGAGCCGGGCGCCGAGGTACGCGGAGTGGAGCTCTGGGCTGCGGAGGGGAGCCGAACCCAGTGGCTGGGCGGGCCTGGCCAGGCCAGCGGAGCGGAGACGTCGGTCGAGCGGCGGCGAACATGCGCTTTTGACACATTGAAGGTGAGCGGGCGGTGCGGGGCCGCTCCCGAGGGGGCCGGGCCGGGTGGCGGCGCCGAGGCCTGTCCCCGGGGGAGCCCGCTGCGCCCGCGGGCCGGGTCGGGCCCGGGCTCTGGGGGCGGCCGACCCCGGGCGACTGTTCCAACCGCTCTAACTGCCCCCCCAACCCCTGCCCGCCCCGGTCCGAGGTGTGGCCCAGGGAGGGGGTGGCCGGGCCGCCGGGGCGAGGGGTGCGCGGACGCAGGCCGGGACGTGGCATCGCGGGCCGGGGCGCTGGTGGCCGCGGCGCGCCCAGCCCTCCCCCCCCCCCCCCCCCGAGCGCCCTCGGCGGGCAGGGCTGTCGGCCGGCTCGGATTCCCAGCTCCCGGGGCCTCTCCGCGCTGGGGGCGGCAGCGGCCCACGTCGGGCTTCGGTGGCATCCCCGTGACTCCCCGTCCCTCCTGGAGTTCGCAGAAGTGTCCCCAGACGGGTTCGGGTTGCCTGTCTGCTCGCCTCCCCCCCCCCCCCCCCTTTTTTTTTTGGCTGGTAAGCAACGAAGTCACCTTTTAAGTTTTGCCGAGGCAGTGCGGGTTCCTTCGGTGTTGATAATTACATTCTAATTCGGCAGCGCCTTGACGCATTTCAGAACGCTGCTTGCTGTCTCGGGAGCCTCATCTCCCTGGGTGGTGCCTGATTCTGTTACCTCCACTGGACGGATGGGGAAGTTGAGCCCAGGTGGGGTGGGTGGAAGGAGGAAGTGATCCACGCCGGAGTTTGGATTTTCCCAGTTGGTGAATGGCTTCGTTTGGATCAGAATTTACGGCTCTAGCCTCGACGTTAAGGTGTGTGTGTGTGTGTGTGTGTGTGTGTGTGATTTTTATACCTTATTCAGCTAGAAAGCACAGCAGAAAATTTGGCTTGCCGAAAATACGCCAGAAGCTAGTAGGGAGAAGATGGATTCGAGTATTTTTGAGCAGACGTACTCAGGATAAGAACTGCTAGTGGGGCGGGGGCGGAGGTGGGGGGAATGCCTGGGAGGCTCAGACAGTTGGCTCAGGTCGTGATGACAGAGTCCTGGAATCGAATCCTGCATTGGGCTTCCTGCTCATCGGAGACTCTTTCTCCCTTTCCCTCTGCCACTCCCCCTGCTTGTGCTCTCTCTCTCAAATAAATATCTAGAACAAAAAAACAAAAAACTGATACTGGGTCGTTAAGAAAATCATTCTCTGTCTTGAAAGGTTCATGGGTCGCTGGCTAATTATTCTGTCTGATGAACTGTGTTGCTCTTAATCCACTTCTGAAATAGGGTAATGGCTTTGCTAAATCGTGCAGCACTAAGTCATGGGTTGAAGAGAAGTAAAGGGGAGAGGAGGAAGATAGCTCTTCTGAATTTTTTTTCCTAAGATTTTATTTATTTATTTGGCAGAGACCCCAAGTAGGCAGAGAGGCAGGTAGAGAGAGAGGGGGAAGCAGGTTCTCTGCTGAGCAGAGAGCCTGATGCGGGGCTCTCCTGAGACCCTGGGATCGTGACCTGAGCTGAAGGCAGAGGCTTTAACCCACTGAGCCACCCACGTGCCCCGGGAGATTGTATTTATGATCAGCTTTGAAAAGGAAAGAATTCTGTAAATGTCACCTTTGGGAGAAGTAGATTTTGTTCAAAGGCACATATCACCTACAGTGAGTTCCAGAAGAACTCTCTCAGTCTCATTAGTCGATACTACAACTTCTAATAGGATGGCAATATCATAGGGGATGGATATATATATTTTTTTACCATTGCACAAAATGTAGCTTCTGGGTAAGTGTAGCATTTTGCACAGGCTATTTTACACCCAAATGAGTTGATTTGTCAGTTGCTGACCATCTGAAGGTCACATACAGTGTGATAATGCCGCTACTTTTGAGATCCATCCTCCCATCTGTATGAGACACAGGATGGAGGGAATGTTTGGGTAGCAGGGGAGAGTACATAATTATCTGCTTTTATTTCAGCCTCATAAGATTATCGATGTATCATTAAAGCTTTTTAAAGAAAATTTTGAGCAGTGAATTTTTCCATATTGGCTAACTTTCTGTAGCCTTAGTATCTCCAGTTACATAGTTTCAAATAACGCAGTGAACACATCCTCCCACTGTAACCCGAAGCAAACTGAACAGACTGTCTTTATAGGCTGGAGAAGGTCTTTTGAATATCTGCAGCGGTGGCAAATTTTGGTCATTTGCAAAAATTCTGATTTTTGGGAAGGGTATTCCTTTTTTTTTTTTTTAAAGATTTTATTTATTTATTTGAGAGAGAGACAGTGAGAGAGAACATGAGCGAGGAGAAGGTCAGAGGGAGAAGCAGACTCCTCATGGAGCTGGGAGCCCAATGTGGGACTCGATCCCGGGACTCCAGGATCATGACCTGAGCCGAAGGCAGTCGTCCAACCAGCTGAGCCACCCAGGCGCCCAAGGGTATTCCTTTTTAATTATTATTTTAAGATTATTTATTTGACACAGAGAGATCACAAGCAGGCAGAGGGAGGGGAAAGCAGGCTTCTTGCTGAGCAGGGAGCCCGATGCAGGGCTCCATCCCAGGACCCTAGGATCATGACCTGGGTGGAAGGCAGAGCTTTAACCCATGGAACCACCCAGGCACCTGTGGAAAGGATATTTCTGATGAATAAAATCAGAGTGATAAAGTGGGATAAAGCAGTCAGGAAGCAGTAAGAATGAGGTGTGACTACAAAGAAATAACTTTTTTTTTTCCTGTTTTTAATTTTGTTCTTCAGGGCTGTTCCGAAAGAGGTTTTAAAAAGTGTTTTCAGGAATGGTGGTATCACAGGACTATGTGCAGTCCTATTTAAGAGATTCACTGCTGAACTATTTTTTTTTCACAATTTAATGGAATTTATGCTGCATACACTATGTGCCAGGCTCTGTACTAAGTACTTTACAAATACTTATTCCCCTAATCTTTTCCCTAATCTTCATAACAGCCCTATTATTATCCTCATTGGGCAGGTGAGGAAGAGGGGGGCACAGAGTGGTTGAGTAACCTGCCCAAGGTCATCCAGCTAGTGAATAGAGGAGTCTAGCTCCAGGGTCTGGGCTCTCCACTGCTGTGCTGTATTGCTTCTACCCCTTGTTTCTAGGCTGAATGTCTTTAATTGGTTTCTTCTGGAAAAGATGGTCATTTTAGTAAAAGGTTTCAGTTGTAAATTGTACTGTTTATGGGACCAATAAACAGGTTGTAAAAGTAGCCTGTTAATTGGAGAAATTGGCGACAACATTCGGTTTACATAAGATTCAGCAAGAAAATAGGAGATGCACGTGTGAAATAAAAACACACATTAAAGTGGTTTTGCTGCTGTTACTTGGCACCGAACTAAGGAGTTGGATAGGCAGGACACAAGAAATGGAGTTAGATACTGAAAAAGCTTCGCAGGAAACTCTGTTTATAACCCAAGTCATCAGGGAATGCCTATGGCAATGTTGATGATTGTGTTAAGAATGTGGCCCCATTTAAGCAACAAAAATCAGGAATAAATGGATACTTTATAGGACACCCAGAAGTGTAAACAGATAGATTCCGTGGGGAACACAACTTAGAGTGGCCTCACTCAGAAAAGTTTCACATTGGGCATGTGAATGATAAGCTGGAGGCAGTCCTGCTACAGATAGTTTGTTTGTAGAAGGATTGGCTCCATGTTAAATCCATTCAAATAAATATTAGGTGCAAGGACGGCATCTGATAGTCATTACGAACTTCCGTAAGGACTCTGGGCCATGGACCACACGACCCCCCACAAGCAGTTGCTGCCTACTAACAGGAAGAGTCCTGAAAACTTCAAAAGTACCCTACCTGTGAAGAAAATGTTGAAATACCGAAGAGGCACCAGTCACCCAATTCCAGAAAGGCATACATGTCACCTAGACAAGGTGCAAAGCATGACAGCGACATCCCTGTGGGACCAAGATGGCTGCCAGGTGACTGTAAGCTACAAAGTAATATATAATCAGCAAATTAAGATTTCATTTTTAAGTAATCTCTATCCCTAACAGGGGCTTGAACTCAACACCCTGAGATCGACAATCACACAGCCTCCTGACTGAGCCAGCCAGGTGTCCCCCTTGTGCTTTCATCACAAGCTCACATGGATCCCGCTTCCCAGGCTGCCCGTGACACGGGACTCCTCGTTTCCCCCGGAGCCACCCATGTAGCTGAGCGGGGGCCGGGCTTCATCTGGGGCCTTCTCTTCCTCCCGGTCCTGAGTCGGAGCCGCTGTTCCTTGCACCTGGTGCTGCCTGGGCGTGGTTTTCTCTGCCTTCTGTAACTATCTCAGGAAGTGTGTGGGAGGTCATCCTCCTGAGTTCTTGCAGGAGAAAAAAATTCTCTCATTGTCTGGATTACCTGTTTCCGCTCAGTTCAGTAGCTCCTAGGATTTTCTTGTGTTCCTGGGTCTTCTCATTTGTCTGGTGCTTCTTGGTTGTCCATTTCTATTAGAGACCGAAGGGCTGGACAGTGATTATTTTAGATAGCAAGTGTGTGGCTGTGGCTCCCAGGCTCTGCCCAGCGAGTCCCCTCTAGCCCTGTTCTTTGGAGCAGAGCCTGTTTGGAGCTTGTACGAGGCTGTGGATGTGGCCTGGTGTGCGTCAGACTGGCCATGTCTAGCAGGCAATGGTGGGTCTTACAGGCCTGATGGAGTATGTGGTGGTGCCCCGTGAGGCAGAAATAAAGTGCTCACAAGTGTTTTTTTGCTTCCACTATTCCCGAAATAGGAATTTAGGTTTTCATAAAGGAAAGCAGTACTTTAGAAAGTAGAGAGGGACTAAGGAGAGGAAGGGTATAAGTCATTTCAAACATTTGTTGAATTTCTCCCATGTTCCATGTAATAAATCACTGGTTCTGCCCTCAAGGAGAGATTTCCCTTTCATTAAAAAAATATATATTTCTTATTTGAGGGAAAGTAAGTAGCACCGAACTTTGCTTCTTGCGTGCCTAAAAAAATATATATATATTTCTTATTTGAGGGAAAGTAAGTAGTACCGAACTTTGCTTCTTGCGTGCCTATGATCTTCGTAACATTTTACAAAGCCATAATTTATTGGAGTGTGTATCAGCATCTGAGTATCATCGATGAACTGCTCATCGATACATGGTTGCCAGTGTTTGATATGTGGTTGCCAGTGTTGGAAGGATGAGTGGAGGACCTGTACCCATGAGGTTCTTCAGGGCTGGATTCATAGATTTCAGATAGATTTCAATTTTGGGAAAGACCTTACAGAGAGCATTCAAGGGACACACTGATTGTTCCCTCACCTTGAGGTGCCGCTTCGTGCACTGATTGTGTCTTGATCTGGATTGTTAATATGCAGTCTGCCCCTTCCTTCCACGAAATGGGAGGTAGGAGTCCTCAAGAGTTGTTGAAACCATGGGGTGATACCTTCAGGGTTTTGGATATTTTTTTGAAGTACAAATACTTCTGTTCTTCACTAACCCCTTACTACAAACTGTGGCTATAAATGAGATCACTCCTACAGCCGGGGACATGGAGTGCGAATGGGGATCTCTGATGAAGGGGTAGGATTGTAAAAATGATCCGTAATATTTAGTAGTCACTGTGCAGACTTGAAGAGACTTGTCATCTGCTCCAGACTCTCATGAGAGGAGAAAACGGAGACCTTGAGGGGTCAAGCGGACGGCTTAAGGAATTGAATGGCAGGATCGGAACCCGAGAGTCCAGTCCGGGCAGGCCTCCCCCTCCGTGAGGTTTCCATTTTCATGTGCTGTGGGTCCTGAGCTCATGTCCCAAGAGTGGAGTGGTCCAGCCAGGGGGGTGCCAGTGGAGGGCTGACGGCGCTGGAGGAGGCCCGCCTGGGGTGCCAGGTACTCCTCCAGTACCTCACCTGACACGTAGCAGTAGATGAGTAAATGCTCGGAAGTACTCGTACTTCTCTGTGCCAGGTGTTCTGCCTGGTGCCATGAGGTGCACAAAGCATGGTCAAGAACCCATCTCTCTCTTTTCTTTCTTCCTTTTTTTTTTAAAAACTTTTTATTTATTTATTTATTTATTTTTTAAGATTTCATTTATTTGACAGACAGAAATGACAAGTAGGCAGAGAGGCAGGCAGAGAGAGAGGGGGAAGCAGGCTCCCCACTGAGCAGAGAGCCCGATGCGGGGCTTGATCCCAGGACCCTGAGATCATGACCTGAGCCAAAGACTAAGGCTTAACCCACTGAGCCACCCGGGCACCCCAAGAATCCATCTCTTTTCAGAGAACTCAGACGGCTTGGTAATTTCGAGTAATTGGAAGATCGGCCAAGATGCCGAAAGTCAGAGAAGGTGGTGTGGTCCGGAAAGATGTGGCTGCAACAGAACACGCCGGTCAGCCTCCAGCTAAGTGTGTTGAGTTACGCGTTTATATCACTCAGCGAGACATCACTCTCGTACCTCTTGGCACACTCACCCTGAAGCGAGAGTTTCTGGTCTGTGACTTCTTGCTCAGCCTGTATGAGTAGCTTGTGCTGTGTGAACTCTGGGTTTCTCTTAATTTACTTTTAAAGCCGCTCGTTAGTTCTTGCTGCCGAGTGTGCATTAGGTGGATTTAATTTTGGTTTCGTTTAGCTGATGTCACTGAACATCTATTGTGCAGACCCGGCCCTTGGTCGAAATAAGAATGATACACAGCCTGACGGGGACACAGGTTTCAGCAAGTGCTTTACCATGTGTTAAGTCTCGCCAGGAAAGCAAGTGTGGGGTATGCTGTAAACAAGAGCGTGGCAGATTTCAGTGCTGTCTGAGGGTAAGAAAGGCTTTCTGGAAAAGATGACAGCTAGGTTTTCAAGGACACATAGGAGCTTTCCAAATGCACTAGGAAGGGAGAGCCCTTCCAGGCGGAGGAAACAGCCAGACCTGAAACAGAATGTCATGTTCAGACCGTTTTGATCAGTGTTGCTGGAATACAAAGTGGGATGTGTGGGAAGGGGGTTGTAGGAGGGAGGGCAGGCATTTTGCTCCAGGTATGAATGTAGAGTGAGCCCAGTGTCCGTGGCAGTTCATTTTCTGGCCAGCCAGTTGGGGTTTTTAGGCGGTCAGTCCAAATGTGACGTCACAGATACTCCACACCCCCCCCCACACACCCCCCATGCTTTGGGAGAGCAACCAAGATGAGAGAGCGTTAAAGTTGGGGATGAGTGAGCTCATGGAGGAAGCTTTGGACTTCAGATAATTAAGTTTTTAGAACTGTAATAATAGTGAATTACTGAGAATGTGGTCCCTGACTTGCTAGTGCATCACCAGGTGCAGGCTCTGCTAGGTCTCCTGAAGCGGTTGTGTGGCAGGGAGGGACGTGCAGGGGGAGCGTCACCTCGGACAGTGACCTTGTTTCTGTCATCTGATTCCTGAAAGACCGGCTGCTGGGGCCCGGGGTACAGGATGGTCCTGTGGGGCCAGTTCACTGGGAGCTGGTGCCTTTACCCAGAGTGTCCCACGTTCCTTTCCACCCGACCACACTGCGGATCTCCTGTCCTGATGTCGTCCGTGGGCCTGGTGGGCCCTGAGGTTGGGGCAGTAAAGTGATTTATGTGTCTGACTTAGAGTCGTTATTCGCTCTCAGAACCTGTCGTGTTTACTTCCCTCCAGAATGCTGATTTAATGTCCCAGATTTTAGACTTTTAGATTCCTGTGTTCTCTCTTTGGAAATTTTTTCTTACTTTGTAGGATTTCATTTTTAACAGCCGTCATTTATTGACTGGTTGATTGTAAGCTCTCTGTGCAGTGCAGGGCTTGACATGCCCCGGAGGTCAAGAGCTGCTGCCTCTGCCGCCCGAGAGCCAGGTGCCCCTGTTCTCTGTTTAATGTCAAAGGTTGTCTTTAATATTTCACAGGCTTTCTTGATCATGGATGGTGAAGATATACCAGATTTTTCAAGTTTAAAGGAGGAAACTGCTTACTGGAAGGAACTTTCCTTGAAGTATAAACAAAGGTAATATTGGAAAGCATCCTGAAAATAGGGGAGGGCATTTAGAATATGCCATTTCTAGCCAATGGATTTCATTTATTTATTTATTTATTTAAGCATAAAGCTGAATTTAGAGTTTCAGATTTAGTTTTGGGATTCTGGAAATAGTCATAGCATTGCTGTATTTAAATAGTATGAAAATGCCATAAATCTTTATTACTCAAATTATTGTTATTATTTTAAGAAATATTTTATTTATTTATCTGGCAGATGGAGATCACAAGTAGGCAGTGAGGCAGGTACAGAGAGAGAGAGAGGAGGAAGCAGACCCCCTGCCGAGCAGAGAGCCTGATGCAGGACTCTATCCCAGGACCCTGAGATCATAACCTGAACCGAAGGCAGAGGCTTTAACCCACTGAGCCAGCCAGGCGCCCCTATTACTCAAATTATTAAAACAATAAGAAAACTTCACGTTTGTGATTTCTTTTGGTTGTTAACCTCCTTTTGTGCTTACTGCGTTTGGCCATTCTGGGCCTGCTGTGTCTGCCCTGATTCCGCCGCCTTGTGTGGTCTTTGGAGATGCCACTGGGCTGGGTGGGGCATGCACGGCAGAGTCTAATTCTCTCTAGGCAAGCATTGTCAGTGTCGGGAGCCAGCAGAGCTGGGAAGGGGGCGAGAAGAGTTTCAGGGGTATGGAATATTTTATAAAGTCTCACTTTTTTTTTTTTCTTTTTCAAAGATTTTATTTATTTATTTGACAGAGAGATCACAACTAGGCAGGGAGGCAGGCAGAGAGAGAGGAGGAAGCAGGCTCCCTGCTGAGCAGATATCCCGATGCAGGACTCGATCCTAGGACCCTGGGATCATGACCCGAGCCGAAGGCAGCGGCTTAACCCACTGAGCCACCCAGGCGCCCCAAAGTCTCACTTATTTTAATTAGTTGGGAAAGCTTTACATAATGACCTTTGAGCACCAACATTTGTCTTAGATTTCTTTTTAAAACATCCTCTAACATACACACAAGTTTTCCTGCTTTTGTTTACAGAGCTTGTTATCAAACTTTTTACCACTGGTTCATTGTTATTGTTGAAGGCTGTTCCTGTATTGTGCCCATGGATCTAGAAGGCTCTGACTGCGGCAGGAGTTCTTAATCTTTTTTATGCCATAGGTACCTTAATAGGCTGGGGAACCTGTGGACCCCTTCTCAGAATAACACTTTCAAATGGATAAAATTAAATCATAGAGGGGCTCCTGGGCGGCTCAGTCAGTTAAGTGTCCCACTCTTGGTTTCTGCTCTGGTCCTGATCCGGTCATGGGAGTGAGCCCCGCGTTGGGCTCCGTGCTCAGCGGGGAGTCTGCCTGGGACTCTCTCCCTTCCTCTCTCTGCTCCTCCCCTCCCCACTGTGGGCACTCTTTCTCTTTCTCTCTCTCTCTCTCAAATAGAGAAAAATCTTAAAAAAAAAAAATTACAAAGGAGAACAACTGTATTGGAAAACATTACCTAAATATTAAACTACTTTGTGGTGTAGTGTATGTGCTGCTTTATTTATACCTTAAATAAGAAGTATCTAGTTGTGAGTATATAAAATGTAAGTCCTCTGGACCTTTAAAACATTTAAAAAATTTTTTAAATTTTCTAAAAAGCTTTTATTTATTTGAGAGAGAACCCAAGAGAATGAGCAGGAGCTAGGCAGAAGGAACGGGACCAGCAGACCACCTGGCAGAGCAGGGAGCCCAGTGTGGGGCTTGGTTCCAGGACCGTGACCTGAGCTGAAAGCAGACACTTAACCAACTGAGGTCCCCAGGGGCCCTCTTTTGGGCCTTTTAACTCACTTTCACTGAACCCCCGAATGCAGAGTCAGAACTGCAGAACAGGTTGTCCTTACTGTGTAGTGTAGTTTACGGTGGTGCCAGCGCCCAGGTCGCATTCTTGAACTGGCGGTGATCATCTTTGGGCTGACTCTGCTTCCTGCTCTGACTCCTCGTTCCCATGTGGTCTCTGATCAGCTTCCAGGAGGCTCGGGATGAGCTAGTGGAATTCCAGGAGGGGAGCAGGGAGCTGGAAGCAGAGCTGGAGGCACAGTTAGTACAGGCCGAGCAGAGGAACAGAGACCTGCAAGCTGACAACCAAAGACTGAAGTACGAAGTCGAAGCATTGAAGGTAACCGCAGCAGGTAGCTGGGGTCCTGCGGGCTCCTTGCAGCAACCCGGGAAATAGAGCTCTTTTTTCGGTAGAGCCTCCGAGCGGCCGGTGGCAGGAAAGTAGCGAAGGCTCAAAGTCAAGTTTTGAAATAAACTTTTCCTTTCCGGGGACCAAAGACAGGTGGCTTGGCATTGAGGCGTTCACTTAGAAGCTCTGTAGCTGTTCGTTTGTTCGCTACATTGCTGCTGTAGTATCGTAATTCCCATCGTTTTCAGAAGTGGCCCAACATGACAGATGGCCTCATTCCAGGTCGCTTTAAAATTGTATTTGTATGAATTACACGTTTGTTTCATTATTGTTCATAGTCTCTCTAGTTTTGAAGTTCAGTTGGGGTTAAAAAAAATTCCTTTTAGAAAAGGGATTTCCACGAGGGAAAAAAATCAGCCCCGTTTGCTGCTGTTCAGCACCGGCCTTTGCCCAGCGCTTGAGCTGTCTCTGTGCCCGGGGGGAGCGCGGTCTGGGGGAAGGTAGGGAGCTCGGAGCCGTAGTTAGCTTGCGGGGTTCTGAGGGCAGCAGTCTCATGGTTGTACGTCTTTTCAGACATTGTTATTCGATTTCTTTCTGACAGGAGAGTTGTTGACTCTCGAGATTTATGTGTTAAGATACTTTGAATGTGGGTTTTTGGATTTTTTTTTTTTTTTTTTTTAGTTTTAAATGTTTTAAGGAGGAGAGTGCTACTTCTCCCATCAGCTCAGAGTGGGGGTGAGTTGCTTGGGTCTCCCCCACGTCCGTGTCTTGGGTTACTTCTTTGCTAAGGAGAGCTGTGTTAGTGACACCCTCACCTTCCTGTGCCCGCACGTCCAGGAGAAGCTAGAGCACCAGTACGCGCAGAGCTACAAGCAGGTGTCGGTGCTGGAGGATGACCTGAGTCAGACCCGGGCCATAAAGGAGCAGCTGCACAAGTACGTGCGAGAGCTGGAACAGGCCAACGACGACCTGGAGCGTGCCAAGCGGTGAGTGGGGCCGGGCGTCCGGCTGGCGGCTGCGAGGCAGGTCTGGCTCTCTGCGCTTGGCCTGTCCCCTGGGTCTTGGTTCCACAACATCGCCCTTCGCGGTTTCACGCCCCATCACGTCAGCACTCACCGCAAATCCTCATGTCCCCAGATCGGATCCTTTGAGGGCTTTCTCCCACTGTCCCCTCCCACCCCGTCGTTCCTGTTGGTTTTCCTCTGAAGCCTGTGTCCTCTGTTCCTCTGTCTTTCCCTCCATGTTCTCAGTCTTCCCACGCTTGTCATCAGCCCTGCGTCTGCTACCTGAAGTCTGTAGTTTCTTCCTTGCCCATCTGTCTGTCCATCCCTACTCCTCTCCCTTCTCTTGGCCTTTCACACCAGCACATGGGTTTTTTGTGGGTGCTGCTTCCCTCACGGTCATGTGGCGTGGCCGGAGCGGCTCCCCTGGGGTTGGAATTCGTAGTTTCTTAACCATCCAAACTGAGTTCCTTTCACTGTACGGTTATTGATATGTGGGTGACTCTTCAGTGCCTGGCCTGGTGCTAGAGGGGAGGCTGCCTTGGGTGTGACAGGTGGGGATGTTTCTCATGACAACTGCTCCAGCAGGGAGCCCATGCAGGTGGCTGCTGGGTGTGGAGGACGGCGCCAGGCACGTTTGCCGCTGGTGTTGCAGCTGCCCCCGAGTCGGCAAGGAGGAAGGAGGCCAGGCGGGTAGAGAGAGGGATGTGAAGGCCGAGAGGCAGGAAGGCTCGGGAGCTGCGTGTATTTCACTTTGCAGCGCATGGAGACGGTGTGGCTGACCAGGATGAGGCCAGAGGGTGGTCGGGCCAGGGTCGGGAGAGCCTTGTGTGCTCTCTCCATTCTGGAGGCAAGGAAGGGCTCTTTGAAGAATTTGTTAAGCCAGGGAGTAGCATCAGATTCTGAGTTTCCAGAGTCATGCTGAGGCATTGGAGGGAGGAGGACCATTTAGGAGCCGTCCAGGGTTGGGGGTGGGGGTGGTTGAGGAGCTAAGCCAGGGCAGGAGGTTGGAGGAGAGCAGGTGGAATTGAGAGACATTTCGGCAGTTGAAAGCGTTTGGTAAAGTTGGCCAGAGCCTTGAGTTAGAGCTGGAGGTCAGGGAATGATGTTTCTGTAGCAAGCAGCACATAGTGGGGTGGGGTGCGTAGTAGGTGCCCGGCACTGTCTGTTGTGAGTAAGCTGAGGGATGCAGAAGGACGAGTTGGTAGGGACCTGGGACTTCATGTTTTAAACAGATTCTTAGTTAATTCTTAATGTTCTCTAAAATTGTTGAAAAGTTTTCTTCCTGAAAACATGTAAACTTCAATTGTTCTGTGTTTAAAATCCAGTGGGGAGATACAGTGTGTAATAAATGTCTGCCTTTTAAGGAACTGTGACGAATTTTGGTGGGAATTTAAGAGAATATATTAAATGGCCCAGAGTAGTGGCAGAAATACTAAATGCTGCCAGAGTCTGGAAGGGACTGAGATCCGTTCTCGTTCAACCGGGCCAGGCTTTCTAGGTCAGGAAATGCCATGAGAGAAACTGACAGTTTCCTTTTGTATTAGCTATTTGCATGCTATTTATTTAATTCATGGACTTCAGTTTATTTTATTTTATTTTATTTTAGGGCAACAATAGTTTCACTGGAAGACTTTGAACAAAGGCTAAATCAGGCCATCGAACGCAATGCATTTTTAGAGAGCGAGCTTGACGAAAAGGAATCCTTGTTGGTGTCTGTCCAACGGTTAAAGGATGAAGCAAGAGGTATAATTGACAACTGAACTTTTATCCTTTACCTTATTATCCCTAAGCCCAAGGGCTATGCTAGCTTCAGGATTCGCCTTTAAAGCTATGTACGTTATCTACTTTCATCAAGCACTATGGCTAAGTGCTTTTTAGTCTCTTAATGTCTACAGTGTCAACTGTAAGAGGTAGGTAGTATTACCCCCATTTTATAGGTCAGAAAACCGAGGCATGGAGAGTTTGAGTTTTGTCCAGAGTCTTAGAACTTTTAGGTTGTGGGGGGGCGCCTGGGTGGCTTAGTCAGTAAGTGTCTGCCTTCAGCTCAGGTCATGATCTTGGGGTGCTGGGATTGAGCCCCACATTGGGCTCCCTGCTTACTGCGGAGTTTGCTTTTCCCTCTCCTCCTTTGCTCCTTCCTCTGCTCGTGTTCTCTTCCCCCGCCCCCAAATTAAAAAACAAACAAACAAACAAAAAACACTTAAAAAAAAAAAAAAAACTTTTCAGTTGGAATTCAGAGACCCTGGTCTGTTTTCCAAAACCTTATTAACTGCTACTATTGTGTGTGTCTTGACTGGTTTGTTTAGCTTTTTCCTTTTCGCTTATATGTAAATAATTTTGTGTTAGGCACATAATAGTAACACTGTGTCTGTGCACTTATCGTAGAAACCATTTTCTTCTTTATAATCTGCATTTTACCACATACGAAAAAAAGAGGGAGGGAAGAAGAATTTTATTCATTTATTAAAGATTTTGTTTATTCAGTTGAGAGAGAGAGAGAGGTAGAGAGAGCACAGGCACAGGGAGAGGCTGAGGGAAAGGGAGAAACAGTCTCCCTGCAGAGCTGGGATCCCAACCTGGGGCTCGATCCCAGGGCCTGGAGATCATGACCTGAGACGAAGGCAGATGCTTAATCATCTGAGCCACCCAGTGCCTCAGGAAGAATTTTAAAGGAAAGCATATAATCATCATAGGCATAATAGTGTGCAGCAGTCTATCTCTCCCCTTCTCCTCCAGCCCCTGGAAACACCCTTCCCTTTTCTGTGTCTGTGAATCTGACAACTCTAGGAACCTCGCAGACATAGAGTCACACAGTATCTGGTCTCTTGTGACTGGCTCGTTTTCACTTAGTGTAGTATCCCCACGGCTCATTCGTGTGGTAGCCGGGGCCAGAATGTTCTTCCTGTTTGAGGCTGAATAAGTTCACATTACATGCATGTACCGCATTTTCTTTATTTATCCATGGTAGACATTTGGATACATACCCAGAAATGGGGCAAGTTTGTATCCTTTTTTAACATGAGTGTTCTGTACATCAGTTGTGTAACTGGAAGAGAAAAATGTTAATTTTAGCTTAAAAATTCAGTATTTGAAAGCAAGAAAAAATTGCAACTGTTTTGAATACTTCCTTTCTAAAACGAAATAGTGCATTTTGATAATAAAAAATTTAAATTTACAAAATTTAAAAAATTTTAAATTTAAATTTAAAATTACAAAAATGAACTTCATTGATTTTGCTGTAATCCCAAAGTGTACATCATTTCAAAATAAAAACAAATGCGGTGGAAAGAGTATTTAGTTTTGTGTCGTGCAGGCTCACTGCGAGTTCTTCTTTGGACTCTGCCCCCCATTTTTTTTTTTTTTTTAACATATGAGCATAGTTAATTGTTCTCCTAGGTAAGAGCATTTGTATGTGATCTTAGCACTCTCAACCATCATTTAGGCAGTAAAGTTATCATTTTTTATACCCCAACAAATAAAAAGTATTACACAGGAAACACTTAATTTATATATATTATAACCATAATTTAGGAAGGACGTCTTTATGGCATTTCAGAGGTGACATTGCTGGTTGGATTTGCTTCCTCTGGTGAGTTTTGTTATCTGTGCCCCATTTTGCAGATTTAAGACAAGAACTGGCAGTCCGGGAAAGACAACAGGAGGTAACCAGAAAGTCGGCCCCCAGTTCTCCGACCCTTGATTGTGAAAAGATGGACTCTGCGGTCCAGGCATCACTTTCTTTGCCAGCCACTCCTGTTGGCAAGGGCACAGAGAACAGTTTTCCTTCACCAAAAGGTTTGTGATGTCTTTTTTTTCTGAATCTGCGGGAGGTTGTTCAGCCTGGGAGGGTTTGCTGGGGAGGTGGGGCGAGGCGCATGTGAGGTTTCAGGGTAGAGTCGCGCGCTATGAGGTGGAAGGAGAGGTTGGTTTCCGGGGCCACAAGCACACGGGGAGCAGGGCGACAGTGGCTCTGTGTAACATGAGTGGCTCAGTCAGTTGCAATGTTAAAAAGTTGAAGGTTTTCAGGCAAAGTTGATCTTTTGATGCTAGCAGTCATCCACACTCATGTCAGAAAATGGAAAAAGAAGAAGGAAAGTGGCCTTTCTGCTGTCTTACCCTGGAGGCTGACTGCTGTTAACCCTGACTCTCCCTGCCATGAGAACGAACCGATCTCGGGGACTAGATGCCTTCACACGCAGCCTACCAAGACAGGTCGAGCTGCCCTTCACGCTCGTAAGACTGGCCCAGGCAGACTCGGCTGTCCTCTTACATGCCCCCGTGGCTGCCGTTTTCAAAGGTGACGTTTGGAGTCACTGATGACTAGTACATAAAGAATGTTCTCTTGCTGTCAGCAAAGGTGTTTTTTAAAAATCTAGATAAGCAGAAAAGCCATTTAGCAGACACTGCATAGAATCCTAGAGAGGAACCCGGAAGCACTTAATTCAGATTTATTTCATTTTTCCAGCTTATAGATGTTTCAGCCACTCCCACTCCTTTCATACTTTTTTCTTCCCAAAATGAAGCTCTCTTTTCCCCTCTTATTTATTTATTTATTTATTTATTTTTAGAGATTTTGTTTATTTGACAGAGAGATCACAAGCATGCAGAGAGGGAGTGGGGGAAGCAGGCTCCCTGCTGAGCAGAGAGCCCCATGTGGGGCTTGATCCCGGGACCCTGAGACCATGACCTGAGTTGAAGGCAGAGGCTTTAACCCACTGAACCACCTAGACACCCCCCCTTTTTTTTTTTAAATAAAGGGTTTTATCTTGCAGAATGATAGGTGAAGGTTTTGTCTCCAGGCAGATAGTGACCTTCCTTGTCTGTGCCAGCCCTTCCCGTAGCCACTAGCCACATGCGACTGTTTACATTTTTATTAATGTAATCGAGTTAAAATTGGAAATTCAGTTTCTCAGTTGCACTAGCTGCATTTCCGGTGCTCTGTAGCCCTTGAATAGATAACTCACCCTGCCTTCTCCTAGTCCTAAGGTGACATTCGGTGAGAAGTGTGGCAATGCTGTATAGTGCTGGGTGTTGCTGTGTGTCCTCATGCTGTTTGCTGCTGAGGACCTAGAGCAGGTCGGGTATAGAGGACGACAGTCACCAGCAGCCCTCACTGTCCATGTTCAGAATGGCTCCTTGGGCATTTGAGGATCTCAGAATTCCTAACATTTGAGATTTAACAAAGGTTTGCTTTTAGGCGCTAATTAGAATTCTGCAGGTAAGTTCTGAAAATGCGTTAGTCAAGCACGAATCAGTATAGTGTGGAGCTTCAGTCGAGGTTAAATCCCAGAGACGTGTACATCCTGTAATAGCTCATTATAGGTTTAATTCAGGGACTTGGTTGCGCTGAGCCGGGTGAGGTCAGTGGGACGCAGAGCTTGCTCACTGTGGCACAGGATTAAGATACGTCAGCCCTAAGACTGGAGTCTTAGTCTGGGCAGACACAGTTTTAGCTGGTGGCAAGGACTTTCACTAACCTTAGAGCTGCTGTGCATTGGCTCCCGGCAACTGCGTGATGGAGAAGGCGGCACAGAGCTAACGAGAAGCAGGATATGAGAGAAGTCAGTGCGAGACCAAGGGGCTGAGCTCGGTGGTCTGCCTGTAACTGTGTTTTACTGGTAACAGCGCCTGTTGCCAAAAAGCATTTAAGACAACTCCCCATAAAAGCACAGATTTCATAATTTGAGGAGAATAAGGGAAGAAGAGATCTGGAAGTCCCTGCTGAGAAAAGTACGGCAGCTTCTTTCTATCCTGTCGAGCGCCGGTCGGATGCTGCACGTTATTCTGGATGCCGAGAGGCTCCTGGTAAATTGGGCAAAGGTGCTACCTTCAGGGTGATGATACTCTGGAGGCCAAGGACAGCGAACAAAGCGACTACGAGCTGATGAGACTCTGGAAAGTGGATGAGAGAGTAACAGCTGCATGAGAGCTTGAGTACTTAACGGTGCTGTGCTAGGCATTTAACGAGTGTATTAACTAATTTAAACTTCACAACGACTTCATAAGTGTTGTTACCAGCCCTCTTTGAAGTATGGACCACTTACTAAGGCTCCCACAGTCTATAACTGGCAGGGATGGATTTGCCTCTTAAAGTTTAGCTCAAGAGCCCTTACCCATCGTGTTGACAGTACCTCAAAAGTAAATTGAAAAAATGTGCGTGACTGAAAACCTTTGCTGAGGGGCTTTCAAAAATATGTGACTATCACCTTGGATAACCCCAATTCTGAACGGGAAGCTTCTTGCAGTAGCCATTGTTCGCAAATCAATCAGCAATTTAAATTTCTTTTTTATTTTATTTTTTAAATTTTTATTTATTTGTTTTTAGCAATTTAAATTTCTAATAAAAGACAACACAGGGTTTTTTAAGTTGGCAAGTTTTAAAGTTACGCTGAAGAATAAATGTGCCAAGGAGAGTTTGGATTAGCTTAATAACAAGAAGCTTTCTCCTTTAGGATACCACAGGCTGTTTTAACATTGTAGCAATGAAAGCAGCCTATTTCCGGTGGGACAGACTAATAGTTTAATGGAACTAAAGTATATTGGGAATTCACGTAGGTGAAGTGTCATTTCAGCTGAGAAGAGTGTTCATGACATGGTATTAGTACAATTGGTTATCCTTTTGGGTGAAAAAAGAATTAGGTATTTGTTGAATTAAAAGGATCTAAATGTAAAAAAAAAAAACTAGGAAAGCATTAGGAGGAGATAGGAGCAACATTTTATAATATTGAGGAGAAGAAGCCAAAACTTCCCCCGCCTGTAGAACAGAAAGTATGAAAGGTTAATACCACGCTGAGAAATTCAAGATCGAGGAGAGAAAGGGGGGCCATCTGTGGTGTTCAGCGCCCTTGCCCATCGATTGAAGGAAAGACAACCCAGTATCAAATCGTAAATCATAAACATGACTTCCTGAAGAAGAGATTCAAATGTCTAGTTATTAAGGAAACAAAAGAGAAAACGAAATGATTGTCAGATTGACCAAAGCAAAAAAAGATCACATCTAATATTACTGAGGGCATGCCATACAGATCACTGACATTGGCATGACCTTACCAGCATTTTGGCAGGATCTCTTCAGGTGGATGAAAGGCCCATATCCTCTGATCCAGCAGTTCTATCCATTTTTAGGAATCTCTTCTCTGGAAATACCTGTCTAGATGTTTTAACGATATGTGCCCTTTTAGCATTATTCGTGATGTAAAATTGGAGATTGTCTCAATAGCCATCAGTTGAAGGAGACAGTTTATGGTGTCTCCGTTTTATAGCTTGTGTCCCCAGTTTGGAACACCGTCTTGACCTGTCCCTGAGTGTATCCTGCTCAGGGACACCCGACCACAAAAGGGAAAGATGCCTGCAAGTGTACTCTTCCCCCTTTCCTTTCCCTCTAGCTATACCAAACGGTTTTGGTGCCAGTCCGCTCACTCCTTCTGCTCGGATCTCCGCGCTCAACATAGTGGGGGACCTCTTGCGGAAAGTCGGGGTGAGTATTCAGCCCTTTAGCCTGAGGTACTGCCCTGGTTTTGAATTCTGAATTTGGGGCGAGAGAAGGAGAAAAAGGGTTCCTGTGTGTGGGGAAAGCTGTGATGATTCAGAGAGGCAGGAGCGTGCAGGGATCCGCGGAGACGGCGGCAGATAAACATGCTGGGGCGCCTGCGGGAGGCTCGGTGCGCTTCACTCTGGAGATCCCCGGGGCTTTCTTTGGTTTCCCCTTGGCTCTTTCTGCCTCATGACTCCTCCGTCTTTTCCTAAGGTAACTGGTCTCTGGCCTGCTGTGTGTTTTATCCCACTCTCGGGTCCTGTTCTTGCTGCAGGTCGCCCTCCGTGTGTCCTCCCCTTGAGCTCTGTCCCCGGAGGACTTTAGCACTGGCCCTCGGACAGGACTTTGTGCTCTTAGTCACGCCTGTCTCCTCGCTCTTGGCCGCTTCAGCTTCTGTGCTATCTCCTTGGCTCTGACCTTGGCTTCCAATTGAGCTTTTGAAGTCTTCCACTTGTTTTTCTGCTTATTCAGTTTTTGCTTGGTAGAATGCCTGCTCTTTGACACCATCAGCAGTGGGACTCTGGGTGAATGAGTGAAAGCTATTCTTGCTTTCATTTCTTCCTGCTCGTTGGTGACCCCGCAGATGGCTTCCTCTGTCACTGACGACTCATGCTCTTTTTGGCCGCAGAGGAGACCCGCTGTCTGGGTCAGTCTGGCCATTGGCGTTCGCCTTCCCTGAATCTGGATTGCAGGAAGCAGTTAGATAACTGGGGATTCATGCCACCGTGAAGTTAGCGTCTCGTGCGTGGGCTCCCTTTCCTGTTTCCCTGGGCAACTTTTACCTCTCTCTTCAGTAATTTTCCCCTGAAGCTGCCCGCTGTCTACCGCTCCTTCACTTACTTGTTTGTGAGAGACATTTTCTGACAAAAGCAGAAATTGGATTTTACTTCACATAATGAAGAAACGGGAGGCCTTTTCTGGCTTATAAAATTATTTTCTGACCATCACATTAATTCTGAATCTGTGTTTCAAATTTGCTATAGAAAGCAACCTGCACAAAGTCCATAGAGTAATTTTCCCTCCTAGCGTAACCATTTTTAAAAATCCCATTTGCTGTAAGAGTTGTGGTATTTGGCTCCAGAGATCAAAATAATATGCTTATTTTTTGGTATCTTACCAGCTTCAAGCAGTAAGATGAAGAATTTAACTCCCATCTCCCACTTTTTAACTCTTTGTTCTTTTGGTAATATTGAAACTTTAAATGGCATGCTTAAACCTTGTTTCTGAGTTTATTAGACCGTATCTCAGCTCCTTGCTGCATGTGTCTTTCTCTCTGTCCTGTCATGAACCCTCCATTAGTTGGTTCTGAAAAGTAACTGAAAATCATTGAGCGGCTTCTACGGTACTCTGTGCGTGTGTGGGTTGTAGTCTGCAGAATCACAGAGAGCCTGGGCTCCTGGGTCGTTTATCTCTGTCACTCAACAAATGTTTCAGGGATTTTTTTAATCATTTTACTCAGAACCATACCACGTGTTTTCATTTTTGTATCAGAGCTGACTTGT
Organism: Mustela lutreola; assembly: GCF_030435805.1. Lineage (NCBI taxonomy): Eukaryota > Metazoa > Chordata > Mammalia > Carnivora > Mustelidae > Mustela > Mustela lutreola. Next base: position 58,174,040 of record NC_081304.1, on the reverse strand, counting down.
ATGTTTTTTCCTTCTCCTGGCGTTGTTACTTACCTTCTTTTTCTTGGGGGTAGAAGAAGCCTGTCCTTTCTCAGCTACGTCTCGTGTCTGTAGCTTCTTACCGGTACTCTCTCTGCCGGTGCCCCGAGGGGTGCTGCCCCAGTTCTCTGCCTGGATTACTTCTGCCCGTTCCCAGGCTTCATGTCCGTAGCAGCTTTCTCTGGTCCTTGTTTGTTTTGCTTATGACGTTACATAATTTGTTCAGAAATGGTGCAGAAAGGTGACCTTGGGAGTCCCCGTGCGGTTGGTCCGTCTGGCTGATGGTCCACCTTCCGAGAGGCCGCTGGGACCTCGGGCATGTGGTTCCCTGCCAGCCCCGCACGTTCTTCGGAGTTTCCAAACTCCCTGCTTCTCTGTCCTCCTCTGTCTGCTGCCTCGAGCTGGAGGCTCCAGCCCCTGCCCTGCATCCTCTTGCACTGAGAAATCAAGGCCATCTGATCTCCACCTGTCTATTCTCTTTGACTTCTGTTACTACTCTCCTGTTAGTAACTGTTTATAGCCATTCTTCCTCGTTACCGCGGTGCTTCAAGGACCATGTTCCTGCCCATGGCTGACTTTGTCCCTCTGTGCCTTGGAACCCTTCCCTCCCCGCCCTCTCATCAGTGTCTCCCGTGCTTTTAGCCTCTTACCGTGTTTCAGTATCTGTGTGTAATCTTCATGGATTGCCACGTGTCACATGTAATATTTGTGTATTACAAACTGACTAATTTTTTAATCTTAAAAAGCAAAAGTAAAAAGCAGCAATTTTTTTTTTTTTTACCCTACATCTGTCTTTAGCTGTCACCCTCGTTCTCTCTTCCCTTCACAGCCAAGCTCTCTGAAAGAGGCCTCCGTTTATTGTTAGCATGGGTGACGATGTGCCTCCTCCCCAGACATCCTGGTCCGGACTCTGATTCCTGCTCCCTCCCCCAGAATCGCTCATCGATGAGCTCAGCACCGTCGAACCCAGTGGACGCTGTTCTGCCCTACTTTTGCTTGGAACATTCAACACTGGCTTTTTTTGTTTTTTAATGCTTTCTTTCCTTTGCCTCTCCGATGCTGTGTCACGTCTGCCTCCTGCCTTTCTGCCCATTCCTCTGTCATCTGATTGGGTCTTCATCTGCCGCACCCTTCCCGGGTTGATTTTATTCAGAATTCTGTCCTTGAATTCCCCATTCACAGCCCTGACTTTGTCTGCTACTTGGTGTGACATCTTCTAAGTTTTCATTTCTAGACCACTCTCACTCTTTTCCCCAGTGCCAGACCCAGGACTTGCCTTTGTGCATCTGTCCCACTGAGGCCTCGGACACAGGTTGGGCCTGCTCTGTGATCACGCTCAGCAAGTATTTGAATGAATGAATGTCGTGAATAAGGATATTAGGGGCTTTCTAATAGTCCCCAACTCAGAAAGGGTCAAGAGACCTGGGATCTGTTTACTTGTGCCACATTTTGCTTAGTTGTAAGGTCAGGCTTATATCCGTGTTCGTCCGTAATACTGAGAGGAGTAAGTGCATTGTTCTGAGGTCGTTAGTTGGCCGTCAGCATAAAATTCCCCCTTTCCAATCAGAGAGGTGATGGATTGTGGCTTGAACGGCTACTGCGATCAACAGAGAGACTGTAATTTTAATCTTGAAATAGAAATGATTTGAAATGCAGATTTTTATGTACAGCTACTGTTTTGACAACCAAATCATTCCTCCTTCTTTCTGTAGGCTTTAGAATCCAAATTAGCAGCTTGCAGGAATTTTGCAAAGGACCAAGCATCGCGGAAATCCTATATTTCAGGGAATGTTAACTGTGGGGTCATGAATAGTAACGGCACGAAGTTCTCTCGATCAGGACATACGTCTTTCTTTGACAAAGGGTAAGTAAATCCTGGACATTATATTTATTTTTTATTTTTTATTTATTTACTTTTAAGATTTTATTTGACAGATGGAGGTCACAAGTAGGCAGAGAGGCAGGCAGAGAGAGAGAGAGGAGGAAGCAGGTTCCCTGCTGAGCAGAGAGCCCGATGTGGGGCTCAATCCCAGGACCCTGGGATCATGACCTGAGCTGAAGGCAGAGGCTTTAACACACTGAGCCACCCAGGCGCCCCAATTTTGGACATTTTAAATGATTTTTCTTTTTCTTTCTTTCTTTCTTTCTTTTTTTTTTTTTTTTTTTTGAGTTAGTAAAGTCGCACTTTATTAAGTGAGCTTATTTTACTTTGAAAAGGTAAACTCAGTTTGATAAGCCTACCTGAAGCGGTATCATTGAGGTCTTAAGGGACATAAATCTGTTGTCATCTTCTGGTCCCCGTGGAGTCGGTTGCCCCGAGAACTCTCATGCTTCTGTCTTGGGAAACACTCTTGCAAGGTAGCTGTGCTAGGCTCTGGGAATTAAAGACGATGTGGTAATAGTTCTTGTTCTCAAGGCGCTTGAAGGCTGGTGGACTTGCCTGGCCGGTATTTGTAAGGGTAGAAAACACCATGACCATGTGTGTGTAGACTTTGCAAGACACCTGCTATCTGAAGATTTTGGAAAAATATGAAACCACTGGATCAGATACAGTTTAGGGGACACAAGTTTTGTATGATATGAAGATGTTTTCTGGGGAGTTGAGAGTGTAAAAAAAAATGGCATAAGATTTTAGCACTGGTATGTCCTTAATGCAAAAAGAATTTCGGTTGGTGCCGCTACGTAGAAGTGAAGAGTAGATCTTTTCTGTTTTCACACTACTACATCCTTACATGTACTCTCTCAGGCAGGTAAAATCATATTTTTATGCATCTGCTATATGCTTTTTAAAAATTTATGGGATTAGACTTTGAATCCGACTCTGCAACCCAGCCCCCATCATGACTTACAGGCCAGTATCTTCCTGTCCATGCAGCGTTCTCCCTCAAGTCCAAAAAAGACACTGCGTGGTCATACTTGATTGAAAGCTGTCCTGTAGCTAACGAGCGGTCAGGACCCCGTGGTTTGGCTCTGCCAACCAGGTTCCACGAGGTGGCTGTTCTTGGAACAGCATCTAGGCACCAAGCTCCCTTGCCCGGTCCCTGTTTCGAGTGGTAGAGCCCGTCTGGTCCTGTTCTCTGCATGCAGGACAGAAATGAGTCTAGAGAGGTTTCAGTTTCTTACAGGAGCTTATATTTTCTACTTTCCTCTGTAACCGTGGCACATTTCTGGAAGACTTGACCCGGCACACAGGCCGCTCTGAAAAGCTTATGTCCGCCCTTGTGGAGTGCGGTGTTCTGGTTTCCCTCTCTCCCTTCAGGGACTTCTACCCTGAAGGGCACATGCTTCATTAAGGAGCACGTTCTGAACTGGCAATAAGTAAGTCAGAGCTTCATTCTGACCGCTGGGTTTCCTTGGGGAGTCAACATAAAACCAATTTTCCTCAGGTTTAGGAGTTTGAGGAAACCTTGAGGAGTCCCCATGTTTATATCGTAATGGCAAGTGGAATAAATAGATATTTCACATTCAAGTTGCCATTTCTCCCGAATAACACAGGGAAAGTTGAGGGGCAGATGAGCATTGAAAACAGTACCTAATTATTTTGTCCAGCTTGTACTTTTTGTGACGTCTAACTCACCTCCAGTGGGGCAGTTACAGGTCTGTTTCTGGAACCCTGTTTCTTGCCTCAGGTGCCCTGTAACGTGAGAGTGGGCAGGAACCAGAAACGGGGTGGGGGTGGGGGGGCTGATGCCTCTTTCGCAGTCCTCAGAGCAGTCACGGCAGGGAGGGACCACTCTCCGGGGAGGGACCGCTCTCCAGGCAGGTCCCTACTCCTGGCTTCCACGTGGCCCCAGCGTGGGGCACCTGGGCGTGGCAGGCCCAGAGATGGACCCTGTTTCAGGGGGCTGTGGAGGGCACAGAATCGCCCAGAACCAGGAGCTTTGGCTTCTGTCCCGGAGTGCCTGTCCCCTGAGGAACATGCTAGATGCACGCGCAGGCTTTATTTCCTGAACTGGGCCTAGAGACGGGCTTCCTGAGAGAAACAGTTGCAGATGATACACCTAGTTTTGCTTGAAGTAGTACAAGTTTTCAACTGTACTGTGTTGGTTAAGGATTAAATACACTTTTCTGGGCTGGCCTCTTCTCACGGGTTCAGGTCACAGCGGAGTGGATCGTATGTCCACATTGCAGCATTGACCTTCGTGAGCCACGTGTCCGGTTGCCACGTGTCCGAGGCTGGCTGGTGGCTTCGCGTGTCTGTGGATCCTTGTCGCTTTGCTTTGATTCTGGCTTCCTTCTGGCCTGGCTTTGAACTCTGGCCTTTCTCCCCGGTGACCTGCTGACTAGATAGTCATGACGGCGTGCACCAGCCGCGACAGGAAGCGGGGGAGCGTCCCAGCCCCCACCTCCGTTATGGAGTCTGGCAGGTAGAAGTCAAAACACCATTTCCAAGTGTCCAAGCGTGTAGCTTGGAGTTGTAGCATGAGAGAAAACTCCATTTTCAAAAGCCTCCAGTTGGAACTTCCCTGCCCTGCCTCCTGCTCCCGAGGAGTGTGTCTGCAGGTCCCTGTGTTTTCCCCAGCTGTCCTAGAGACCTGGGGTGGGGTGCTCCTTGGGGGAGGTGCGCACCCCCAGGTCCTGTGATGCCTTGAGGCCTTACCTTGCCCACCAGATGTGGCCCCTTGTTAGGTGTCCGTACGTGTGGCCTGAAAACACTCTGGATGTTCTGGTGGTTTGAGGACTTCCTGCAAACAGGGTTTCCTCTAGTCTGTGCTGGCTTTTGCCAGGTTCTGGATCTCCTTCTTGGCGTTGCTCTGTGTCCTCCAACCACCGACAGCCCCTCGTGCTCGTCATCTGAGCCCCACGTGTGGTGTGGTCACTGGACTTCTCTCAGACCCCCTCTATTTTCGCTGTCATTTTCATTCAGCCTCTTAAGTGTCCCTTACCCTGATTTTGTAAGCCAGTGAGGTCTCGGTGGGGCTGTGTGTAGGGGGGCGTAGACCAATTTTAGGGCAGGCTGTGAAAATAGGACTTGTATTACTGTTTAATGTTTTTTCCTTTTTTTTATTAGGCAAGAAAAGGTCATATTTCCCACGTTGTTCATGGGTAACTGAATTTGTTTGCTGTGCTCTTTCTGCTTCTCTCTCCATCCCGGTGTGCGGTGCAGGACCCACTAACACACTCGTTTCACTAATGCATGGGGCTGACTCTGCTCTAACCGACTTACAGCCTCCGAGTGAGCGCTCAGGCTCCGGTCCGAGCCGGCTCCCTGCCCTCGTTGCTGCTTCAGCCACGCAGCATGGAGGCAGCTCGTGGTCACGGGCCCCGGGCAGGGTCGGGGCAGAGGTAGGGGGTAGCTAGCGGGCCTGGCAGTGCTCCTGGTCCAGGGTCAGCGCTGTAGCGGTGACACTGCCGGGGGTCTGGGTGTGGGGGTCAGGCCCCAGAATCCCATTTGGCTTGACATCCTGGGAGACCGGGCTTCTTCCTGCCGTCCAGAGTCTTCTGTTAGGTCAAGGTGGGCGCCGGTGGTAATGGAGCCTCACCGCCCCCCAGGGACTCTGTCCTCCTGCTCACTCTTGGATGCCCTGTGTACAGCGGGAGGGTAGAGGGAGACGTGTGTGCATGTGTGTGTGTGCATGTGTGTGTGAGAGATCTGCCCTTCCAGGAGCGTGCATTTCTGTCTGCAGCACAGGCTGGAGCTTGTCTGAGCATCTGCTGCTCCCATCTCCCCAGGCTGGCAGGCCGGGAGGGGCTCTGCCAGCGCTCCCCATGCCTGCTCTGACCTTCTTGCGTCCTGTCCGGGCTGCACTCAGCTGCACTAGCCCTTGCTGCCGGGCGGGATCTCGTCTCTGTGCTCTGCTCCGGCACTGAGGCTTCCCGTCCCGCTGACAGCTCTGTCCCGCTCTCCACGTCATCTGCCGTGTCACACAGACCACAGGCCCTGTGCGTGGCCAGATCTGCCACTTTTCAGACTCTTGAGGTAGATTTTGGTGGTAAGACTGTGACATTTCTGGAACCTTCCTGTATAGATGATTCCCAGATCTGTCTCTCCCTCCCTGCATGTTCTCCCTCCACTCAGTCCCATGTCGTCCACCAGGACATTTCCCTGTGGCTCTCTTGCTGTCCCCTGCAGCCCACATGGGGAGTGTGGCGGCGTTGCTCCTCTGGAACCCCTTCCCCATGGCACAGCTTGGCCGTCGCAGGAAAGGGACCTCACCAGACAGTTTCTCGTGCCTGGAGGGTCAGCATTCTTCTCCCTCTGGCCTTTCCCATCCCACTCCTTGCCTCAGGAGACGGGTGCTGGGTGTGAGCCTGGCGGGTTTTGCTCCCCGGGCTGCATCTGGCATTCACTTGAGAATTCTCATTTCGGTCCACGCGGGGAAATGGCCCCGTTGAGTTTCTTGTTCTCCTTTTCTCTGCTGGTTGGCACTGCTGTTTGTCCCCTTAGAGCCGAGCCGCATCAGAGTTACCGCAGGAGTTGCGGCTCGTGGAGGGCTGTCAGGTGTCCTCCTGCAGGAGGAGCCTGGGAAGGGAGAGGGGCCTGGGCGCCCACTGACTCGCTCGGGGGTAAGCCCAGGCTGGCATTCGCTTGCTTTGCTCTCTCCGGCCGCAGAGCGATAGGGGTGAGCTTGCCGTGTGTTCAGGTCTTTCCGGCTCGAGACTGCAGGGGTCCCAGCCCTAAAATCTGCGTGCGGGAGTCCTTCTTGTGGGGCTCTTGCATCCCCTTTGGATGGGTGCCGGCCGCTTCCTGGTGCCAATGGAGCTCGGCCTGACGGCCGGAGTATAACATCCATGTTTCTGAGGCCAAGGCTGTGCGTGAGGCCTGCCTGGTTCTCGCTGAGGTTCCGGGACTGTCCAGACACATGGTGGCGGGGGGCCAGTGCCGTGAAGGCTGCAGGGGGTTGCGGCCCACATGGGGAGTGTGGCGGCATTGCTCCTCTGGAACCCCTTCCCCGTGGCACAGCTTGGCCGTCGCGGGAAGGGACCTCACCAGACAGTTTCTCATGCCTGGAGGTTGTAGAGGACAGGGAACAGATGATTGAAAAGCCCAGGAAGAAAAGGGAGGGTCCCAGGTGCACATCTCGGGGAGGAGGTTGTGCAGCAAGAAGTCTCGTGCCTGCGGGCTGTCCTGTTGCTCTTGGCCTGCACGGGGTTGCTTGTTTTCAGACTCATTTCTGTCCTCCGGGGTCAGTTACTTCGGACCTTAGCCCTTCTTCGTAGTTGTCAGCTGGTTCTTCGTCTCCCTGCATGCCGGTTCTCTCAGGTCACACTTACTTCCGCAGCGCGTGAAAGCATTGTCTTTGTGGGGAATGTGTGTCTGCACCCGCCCCCCCCTTTGGTTTGGTTTGGTTTGTTTTGTCTTTTTTTTTTTTTTTTAAAGATTTTATTTATTTATTTGACAGAGAGAAATCACAAGTAGGCAGAGAGGCAGGCAGAGAGAGAGAGAGGAGGAAGCAAAGCAGGCTCCCCGCTGAGCAGAGAGCCCGATGCGGGACTCAATCCCAGGACCCTGAGATCATGACCTGAGCCGAAGGCAGTGGCTTAACCACTGAGCCACCCAGGCGCCCTGGTTTGTTTTGTCTTTTAAGAGAACCTCTCTCCTTGAGTCTATACTCAAGGCCCTGGCCCCTGCCGCTGAGCAGGTGGGGGGACAGCGATGGCCTGTGGGTTCGGCACAGCCCCCACAGTTGCCCGCACCTCCCGTATTGCTGCCAGGAGGAACCTTCCTGGGAAGGGTGATGCGTGGAAGGCTGGTGTGGTTTCCCTGTGCTTTTCCCCTCTCTGCTTCTGGTGGCTGTGGGGGGCCGGCGGGTGGGTCTGGGGTGGGGATAGTGGGCGGGGCCGCAGCCAGAGGGCGGGGTTGGGAGGCTCTGCATCCTCGCTCCTGCGTGCTGGGGCCGGTTGCGGGCTCTGGGCTGGGTGGGGGCCGGCGGGGCGGGCCCCTCATGTCCACAGACACACCTACCCATATTGCCAAACAACTTAACAGAGTTATTTTTTTCCCCTTTATTAAGATATTCATGTACATTGTAGGAGATTTGGAAAACAATAAAAAGTGGAAAGTAGTAAAAATTATCCACCACCCAGATGGAGGAAAAGTAACCGTCGTTAAATTTCCTTTCTAGAACATAAATGATTTTATACACATGTATGTGCGTGTGTGTGTGTAGCGCGCCCACATTGTGAATTCAGCTACACAGAAGTAAGGTCCATAAAAAAGGTTGTATGTTAGAGTCTGGAATGTCTGTCACTTACTCTTTTCCTGCCCGGCATTGAACCTATACAGTTTGGCGACTTGCTGCTTTTCCACGTAGCATCAGTTACATTCTGAGTATTTTCCCGAGCGGTTAAAGAACTCTGTGGAGTGTGTTTAATGGCTGTGTAAACTGTAAACTTCTTGTTTAGTTGTACCAGTATTTATTCAGACAGTTCCCTTCGGGCAGACATTTAGACCAGCTCTGCAGGGGAAGTCAGGGCTGTGGTGGCGGTGGCCGGCAGGACGGAGTCGTTGAGGAAGAAGCACGTGAGCGCCTTGCTCTCCATCCTCTGATTCTGAAGTCTCTGACCCGCTGATGCCTTCCAGTCGCCACTGTTCCCAGGGCTGCCGTGATTCCACCCTGGGCAGGAAGAGGGCTGATTATAGAGAGCAGGTACATTTCTTGTGTGTCGAGTGATTTTAAATGACCGTCTCTCTCTTTCTCTCTTTTCTCCCCTCCCTTCCCCTCTCTGCTCTGGTCACCCCCACAGGGCAGTAAACGGCTTTGACCCAGCGCCGCCGCCTCCTGGTCTGGGCTCCTCGCGCCCGTCTTCAGCACCGGGTATGCTGCCTCTCAGTGTGTGAGTGCCCGGCCTCCAGGTGGGGGCTCCTGCCCTCCTCCAGCAGCCCAGGACACCCACGCCTCACCCCTCGGTGCCTGGGCCCAGCTTGGGCCCCTGCGACCGCCTCCCCGTGGCCGGCAGAGGGCAGGCTGCATGCGGTGGCGGCTGCCGGGCCCCGCCCAGCCCCAGGACTCTGCGCGCTATCAATGCTGGCTATTTTCTCTTCTCGCCGTGGTGCCGTTGGTTTCACATGATTGCACTTTTGTGGGTCACAAGGTGATACGTACGTGTATTCCTTGGTCACTGGATGCAGAAGTACCCATTCGTCACACCTGCCTCATAGCTCCCACCCTGTTGTACCGATAGGATTTAGTTGTGTTTAAGACATGGCAGACCTTCTAGAAGTTCTCCCCCAGATCAGGTCAACATGTGCCCTCCTCCTGAGCTCTCGCTCAGGCATCTTCAGTGCTCACGATCATGTATCCCCCAGCCCCATTCCCCACAGTTTGGCCTGTTGCTGGAACAGAGTCAGGAAGGTCACTGAATTCGGGAACATTTTCTGCACCTTCTGATTTTACTTTAGCAGTTACCATTCCATAGACTTGCCTCCTGGAGAGCGAGACGCCCGTCTGATCCTCAGGGAGCAGGAGCCTCTGGGCCGGGGTGCCCACAGTGTGGGTCCTCCGCGCCGTCTCCTCCTCTGCGTGGCTCTGGGTGAGGGCGGGGGCAACCTCCTGGCCAGCTTTCTGGTCCTTGAGTTAAGTGACATCTTTCAGAGCGTTTTGTTTTGTCCTCTGAGGGCCTGCGCGGTCGTGTTAGGAAAGGTCGCGCGCCTGAGTCGAGGCAGACCGGCCGCCGTGGTGGTTCTGTGCGTCCTTTGGTTCCTCTCATGCTGCATTACTGTTTACATTTGTGTTACTGTACATAGGTTTGTAAACATTACCGCCCGAGGTATTTGTATATAACCTGGGCTTTGTAGCTTTTATTTATTCAGAATTCATATGGCATGTTAACGACTGACGCTGTCCGACTTGGGCGGCTGTATAGGATCATCATGTGGTTAAAAGAGAAAACAAGAAAATACTTCCCCTCAAAAAAATCTTTTAATGTGGAAACAATAAATTTCACAGAAAACAAAGGATGGAGGTTGCTTTCTTGGGTTCCTGCCTGCCTGCGGAAGATGCGGAATTCCTGAGCCGGGTTCCGGTGTCTGTGCTCCCGCACCGGAGGAGTGGGCGCTTGGTGGCCATGAGCAGGGGCAAGAAAAAGCCTGGCGGCCTCGTGAGGAGGCGTCTCACGGCCAAAACGGGCGTTCTCGGCCAGATCCCTGGGGCTGGTTTCTGCCCGTAGCTGTGATGCCCAGGAGGGCCCTGTGGGGCGGGTGGGGAGGAGGGGCTCGGCCGTGGAGGGGGGCTGTGTTCTAGGTCATGGATCCGGGCGCCTGGCTGTGCTGCCTTTCCCCATGCGTGTCTGTGTGTCAGGACAGGCCGTCCCTTGGGTCTGGGCTTCTGTCCTCCCTCAGGTTGGTGTTGGCAAGTGCGGGAAGGTGCCGGGTGTGTGGTCGCAAAGGCACAGAGTGACTGGATGCAGGAGCGGCTACACTGGGGGCGTGTATGGGTGCATCAGATTCCACACCCCGCTTCTGAAGAGTGTGGTCTGTCGTTTTAAAAGTAGAAGTAAATGAAAAGTGAATCAGATTTGGCCCGGAGACCTCTCTGTGTCTGAGCCTCGGCTCTGTCGTGGAAGCAGAGCTGCTGCCGTTGACGCAGGACAAGTTCTGGGCCTGACTGCTCGGCCCTGGCCCCCAACAACTCCTCAGTTGCTCCCCCACTGAGCGCTGCTGCGATTGGCTCGTGGACGCGTGTGTCAGCCGATGGCCGGGCCGGGCCGGGGCCATGGCTGCGGGAGCCCGTGTGTGGTTCACCAGCTGTCGCTGCCTCTTTGGGCCCAGGACACCGCGGGCCAGGTCCATGCGAGGGCGGCGGTGTGCTGTATTCCCGGGCTCCTTGCTGGGGAGACCTCACAGGTTTGGGGGGGTCTTCTGTAGCTGCAGCAGGCCCTAGCCTGTTATGAGCCCCTGAGGAAGCTGGCTACTTCCTGGCCTCATCTTCAGCATTTGGGATCCTGCAGTGCAAGTCACTGCTTTCTACTTGCTCACGTAGGGCCCTGGGCCACCCGGCATGAAAGTCACGCAGGCTGTTTGCAGGTGCAGCCTCCTGCCTTGGTGCGCGTGTTCCCCGCCGGGCTGCTCGGTGCCCAGGTTAGCCTGGCGCTCATGGAAACCTCCAGGAACGCGCCTGTCCCTCAGTGGGGTCCCCGCTGTGCTCTCTCCTGGTGGAGGGGGTACTCTTGCAGGAGCCGAAGGACTGCCCGTTGCCTCCAAGTGTTTCCACCTCGCCCCCCACCCCCATCCCCCCTCCCCCCTTGCCCCCATCTTCACCCCCCCTGCCCTTACCCCCTCCCTGCTCTGGAATCTTCCCGCAGGAGGGTAGGAGCCAGCGCTCTACTTCCTTTCAGCCCAGAGTAGCCAGAAATCGTGCCCCTCGGCTCAGGAGCGGAAGCTGAGGTGGAATGTCAAGTCTCATGGGAGGACGGGACTCGGGAGGCCTGGGAGCAGGAAGAGCCCACTCACCCCAGTTTACGGGAGGGAAGGTGGGCCCAGAGTTTAAGGTGGCCTGAGCTCCCCCAGCGAACGGATGAGCCAGGATCGGACACCAGCTCAGGTTCGTTTCCTGAATTATGCTCCACTTCTCCAAACCTGAGGCCTCGCTGGCCTGGGTTCTGTTTCCTGCCTCAGCGGATGAGCTGCTTTGGGACCCTTAGAAACGACGGGCTACGGGGCCTGGGGCAGGGCTGTCTCTCTGTAGCAGGAGGGACAGGCTTCGTCCACCTCTGTCTCCCGGCCTTAACTCTGCTGCTCTCAGCTGTCCCCAGGGCGCCCTTAGCCTCTCCTGAGAGCCACGTGGAAACTGGCGTCTTCCCGGAAGGGGGGGGTGTCCAGGGCACAGCGGTGGGCTTCCCGGGGGGCGGCCCGAGGCCACATCTGTCCTGCCAGCCAGTGACGGGAACAGGTCCAGGAAGATCTCAGGCCTTTTCCTCATTGCGGCTTCCTTCCTGGCAGCTCTCCCGTGTGCATCTGCCTGGGAGTTGGGAGCCGACGGCGGGTGCTAGCCTCACTGTCCAGACGGAGGCGTGTTCCTGGGGTCTGTCCTAAAAATGGGGGCCAGCCGAGGAGGCATCTTTGTAAATCACTTTGCTATGACTTGGAGCATCTTCTCTGAAAACTGGTCCGTGACTATTACAGATGTGCTCTGTGAGCATATCATAGCCCTTCTCTAATTTTAAGGAAGAACAGTCCTCTTGAGTGAATGGGAACATAGTGACTTCCTTGGTGAAATGGTGCATCTGTCTCACCCTTCATCCGTCTGTCTGTCTGTGCCCACAGGAGTTAAATTGGGGTTTCCTTTTAGCCCTGAAGCCTTCCCCGAGGGAAACCAGACGCAGATTGAACTGAGATGTAACTTGCTTGTATAGCGGATGTTTTCTAAGAGACGGGTTTGCTGGCCCCATCCTGCCTGGGTCATGATCTGCAGGTGGCAGGCCTGGGCAGTAGTGGCCCCCGGGCACGTGCTTGGATTAACAGTCAGGTGACAGAGGTCTGGATGAGCCCAGAGCCCCACTGCGCCCTGTAAGAAGATGGTGGGCTTAAGCACTGTTGTTTATTTGCAAAAAATAATGATTGCTTTAGCCAGGGAAAAAAAATCAGCAAGTTGCAATATCATCTAGAATTTAGGGGAATAGGTACACTTTTATGTTCCTGGTGTCACTAGATGATTCTCGGAGTCTGCTCAGCATGACAGTGCGATAAGCTTTGAAAACTCTTCTCTTTCTCCTTTGGGTAGAAGAACCCATGGTAATAAGGCAAATGAAATAATCTCGAGAAAGGAACGAAAGGGTCTCACGGCCGCGGAGCGGTGGGATGACTTTGTTGCCAAGCCACTGTGGCGTGGACGCACTACCACAGGCGAATGGGAGCAGTCGGGGGGAGATGGTGGGCACAGGTGAGCACCTTTGTTAAAAACAGTTAAGATGCAGATAGTTTGTGGGTTCTCTAAATTTTTCTATAAAGTTGCCCAAATTAATTTTTTTTCCCAAATTCACTGTTTAACATGGAAGTAATGAAACCAATTTTTTTTCATTGTCCCAGTTGGCCCAAACCTGGGCTGAGAGGCTCGGAGGTTCGAGCCAGTAGGATAGAGCAGGGGCTCTCCGAGCTGCGGGTTGACCGGCGGTCACCCTTGAGGAAGTTAAAAGCTGGGTCCCCCCGGGCTCCGTCCTGTACCGGCCCAGTGAGGGCCGGATTTCAGAGACTCAGACCCAGCACTTCCAAGACATGCCTGTCTTTCACGAACCATTAAGAAAAACGTGCCCCTCAGAACTACGGAACGCTTCTCGTGAGACGTTTTTTTAGACTTTAGACAGATTTCCATATCGCACTCCAAAAATAAATAAAATGTTAAGAGAGATTCGTACGACTTGGCACCATGATTCGACGCTCTGGCTGGTCTTGACCCAGAGTTGTCCGTGTTTTCCCAAACTGTCTTCTGTGCCATGGTGAGTGCTTAGGGCTGGAGAACTTCTGAAAAGCGGCTCCCGCTGTTGGTTCCAGAAGCTGCTTCTAAGCTGCTGAGACCCATTCTGTAGGATCTCATGTTGGGCTCTTGACCTTGCCGGGAGGAGTCTGGCAATGATACCCACGTCATGTCACTGTTGCCTCCTGCTGATGGCGACTGGGGGACGCGTGAGATTTTACACCTGCATGAACATGGGCATCTTAGAACCAGGGCGGTACGTCGAGGGAGGTTGTGCTGTGCTGGGCGGTTTCCCTCAGACCTGGTGTGTCCTAGTCTGGTGCCGTCCCAGGACATCATTGCGTGTGGTTCCGTGATGTCACTTGGCAGGGGCAGAGCCATTAGGCTCCTTTGAGAAAACAGACGTCACTGGCGTGACGGATCAGATACGAATTTCTAGTTTCAGCAAGGGTAGAAGGACGTGGTCCCACTTTTTGCGGATGTTAATGTTGGCCTCAAACGCTGGCATCGTCCTGTCAGTACACCCTTACTGAGAGTTTGATTTCCAGTAAGCAGCACGGGGACACGTTGCACGATTGGCTAGTTTCCCAGATGGCAGCCGGCTGCCCCTGGAAGTGGAGCACCCGCCTGGTCCTTGGAGCCGGTGCAGGACACAGCATCCCAGAAACATGGGAAGGTGCTCGGTGTGGCGTTGTCCCTCCCAGAGTGACAAGAAAGCCTGTGTGTGTAGGGACTCTCCTCCAGTCTCAGCCCTGCCTGGAACTCTCAGAGATACGTCTGCTTCTGTGCGTTCCTAAAGGCCCCCATCCCATGGTCTATTCCAGCATGGCTTTTGGTTTAGGGAGGTGGTCAGGTTCCACTGGGACAGGGTGTGGTGTTTCCTGGAGTGGGACACCCATGAGTACTTTCCTTCTCCGGTCTTGACCCAGACACCTGTGTCCCGCCAACACCAGCTTCAGGACGAAGGCACGACAGGAGAGACCCAGAGCCAGGGGGCGTTTCCAGGGATGGGGACGACTGGTGACAGGGCTCTAGTGTTTCTGATGGCCGGGCTTCAGAAGTAAGACGCTTCTAGCCCTCCTAGGAATGTGTGTTACCCCACTAGAGCAAATGAGTATCATCCCCGGGATGTCTGCATCAGACAAACACCTCTGGGCAGGGGCGGGCGGTTTGGTGTGGGCCGCGGAGGGACAGCCCTAGTAGAGCCTCACCGCGTGTCCACTGGGTCTCTGCAGAGGACAGGGCTTGCCTGTGTCTGGTCGGAGCCCTTCCTGATGAGGAACGAGTGCTGCTGGGCAGAAGCCGGCCTGCTCCTCGGAGTCGCTGATGCACTGAGAACCCAGCATCCATGAACCCTCTTCCTAGGGCTGTCTGTGCCCGGCAGAGGTTTTAGGAACCGCCTTTTCCTTGGACGATGAAGCAGTGGTTTGTTGAGTGGAGGAAACTTACTTCTGAGGGTCTTTGTGGCATCAGAACTGCAACCAGCCCACGTAGCTTAGGTTTCTTCCGATGAGGCTGGCCTGGGATCGCTGGGCTGTGGGGAGACTGCGTGGATGTTAACGCCAGTGAAACCAGCCAACGGGGAAGAATTCTTTTTTGAGAAGCTCCTCTGAGTTCTCTGCTGAATGCCAGGGTACGGACACATGAAACGTGACTGGCACTTCTGCCCATTTTGCTTGGCCAAGCAGAACCGCCCTGGCCCGAGAGTATCGTGGAGTATGTGTATATATGAATCCGCGCCGTCTGCGGGATCGCGCATTCTCCTGGCATTTCATTCCAGCCTGTCCAAACTGGCCGACACTAGAGAGGCTGCCGTTGGAGCTCCCTGAACCCTCCCGACAGCATCTTCGAAGTGCGTCCTGCCCGAGAGCGAAGGATAAACCAAAACCCTCTAGGACCGTTCCGAGCTGAGCTGGCTGGTGAGCAGAGCCCTCCCGGAGGGAGGCTCCATCCTGCCTCCCTGACCCGCTCCCTTGGCCACTAGCGTTTGGGTCTCCAGCCCCAGCGGCCCTTTCCCTCCCCGCACGTGCACGCAGAGGCCAGCGTGCAAGCAGGACGCAGAGCCAGGGCCGCCGAGGGCTACCCCGTCATCCGCCAGTTCCTGGGAGCACAGCGCCCCCCTGAAACCGTGGGCCTGGCTGGCCGCGTTTCCGGTCTGGACCCCCCCCCCCCCCCCCCCAGCCTCAGACAGGCCACAGGCGGGACACGGAGAACAGAAGGTGAGAAGACAGATTCCATGTTGACGTGACTTCGTGTTTATTGAGGTGTGTTTACTGTCAACGGGTGCTTTCTCCTCCCAGTAAACAGAGCAGGCGTGAATATCTATAATGAATAAATTTATTGTCTTACAAAAATCATTGTCTAGAAATATGGGAATACAAGAAAAAAGATATTTGCAGTCAGGTGTCTGGTGGTAACAGCCAGTACAGTTCATCAAGGGGAAAAGCAAAGATTCCAAACCCACGTGACAGTTCTTCCTAACAGATGTTAAAGCTTTTAACCCAAAAGGTTTGTGTTTTCAAGCACGTCGCAGAGGATCAAGGATTTAGAATTAACACTGATTCGCTGTCGCTGAATGTCTCTAATACCACTTTGACTGGAGAGGTACATGATACGAAGCACAGTCAGAACTTATATGTTAAATTGTTACAGAGGCAAATCATAGGTTTAACATTGTCTTAGTACTGTAGTGTCTAAGGCACTTTCTGTAATGTCAGTTTGCTTAACTATCAACCAAAACCAGAATGCTAGATGGTCACTGTAACACTGTCCGGGGGGGACGGGAGGAGAAAGGAACAAGGATTCACATCCACTGGCATGTCAACATTCAGGCAGATGGCGTCGGTTGGGGAGGCTCTGTGAGCCTCCCGCACAAACTTGGAATAAATCTGGGACACAAAACCGAGATTTCCATTTTGGGCTCAAAGCAGTGGCTGGTTTGCAAGGTCAGCATGCGAGCCTGGCTGGCGAGGGAGGGCCCCCTGCGGACCGCCGCGAGCGTCTGCTGAGCCAGTGGGCCCACGGACCGGCCCCGGCCAAGGAGAGTTCACAGGGAGAGACGCGGGGATGCCACCAGCTCAAGGGAGAGGGGCGGGGGATCCCAAATGGATGTGGCCTCCCCCGTGTCCGCCCCACTTCCTCATCTTGCCATAGCTCCTTTCACAGTTTGCGCACTAGGTCGTGCTGCTCGTTCTCGGAGGAAAGATGGGGTCACAAGTGCAGTTCAGGTTCCACAATGTTCTAGGAGACTCGATGTGGCTGAGTCGTCGGGGGCCACACGGACACGGAACGGAGTTACCTGTCTGTAGAGAGAGCATGCAGAGCGACGGGCGGCCGCCACACGGCGGCCCTGGGACCCCCGCCACCGGAGACTGGTCTGACAAATGGTTCTCTTCTCACCGTGAGTTCGAAATGGTCTCGTGAGGACTATATGGAAAACAGATGCAATGAGGAGACTCTGTTTAACGGGCGCGTGTCTCGGGTGTGTATATAGAAAAGGGGCGCGGTTGTATTCAGATGTGACGTGGGATACAGTAGGGTCGGCCGGAAGCCTTAAGACACGGTTGATCTTCCAGGAAGGAGTCCCAGGCGCGGGGGCGGCCCCTGGCAGGTGGGCTCGGGGGCTCATGCGTGTCCCACTGTATCGCCTCCTAGGCCTCCCGGGCTCTACTCGGACTGGGGCGGCTGTGTCTCGTTGACGTCGCTGGTCTTGCTCTCTGTGTCGTCGTCCGACAGCTCCAGGGAGGCCCCCTCGATGTGCAGCTGGCGCCGGCCTGATCGGCTGGATGAGAAGCTGATGGGGCCGCCTCGCCTGGGGAGAAAGGGGAGGACGCGCAGAGGTGAGGCCGGGAACACGCGCGGCTCTCCAGCTCTCCAGCCGCTGAGGACCGCACCCTTGCACCCTTGCACCCTTTCTGCGGGTGGCTGGGGGCGGAGGCGGACGTGATTTGGAAGCCTCTGCGCTTTGCCCGTTCTCCAGCCCCCCTAGGCAGGCCTGGTGCAGCCACGGCCGTTGCCGTAGGAACAGGCAGGGCAGCGGGTGGAGGCCAGGTTCCCTGTGCCCAAGGGGCAGCAAGTCCTTATGGGCCGGTGGCTGGGCCGTGGAACGTGGAACGTGGACTTGTAACACACTTCATAAACGTAACAAAGTGCATAGCGCACTGAACAAGGAGCGGGCATACGTGGCGTGGTCCCTGGGCCGCTGTCCCCCACGCCCCAGCTGACCTGCTCTGCGGGAGGGAGCGTAGCTATCGCCCCCACCCACTCGGCCTCTCCCTGGCACCAGCCACATCCTGTGGGCAGGCGGGGGCGGGCGGAGGGTGGAGGGCACTGTTCTGGGCGGCCAGTGCCTCCACACCAGGGAGGTCCAGCAGGGAGCGAGCGTCCCTCCTCCGTCCTGCTGGAGGACGACCACGGCCAAAACCCCGAACGCGCGAGTGCAGAGCAACTGCCGCTGCCCGAATGGGACGCTCCCTCTGGACCAAACGCCGAGCCCCCGCGCACAGCTGTGCTTGCAGCTCTGGGCACAACCTCTGAGGCCCTGCGGCCTTGTGCCGGCAGCCCTGGGTCGCTCACCTTAGCCGGTTCTTGAGTGTGCTGACCTCGCGGCTCAGGCCCTCGTTGGCCTCCGTGGCATCGTCCAGTTCCCGCTGGAGCTTGCGCCGAGATGCGTTGGCACGTGTGGCCTCCTCCTCAGCCTCCTCCAGCTGCCGCTTGAGCTGTTTCATCCTGGCGGTGGCCTTCTCCATCTGGTGGATGGCACCGAGCCCGTCAACGCCAGCCCGGCCGACTCAGTTTCAGCACGGCTGCGTCCCCAGTGTAGCATGGCTCGGGGCCCTGATGGCCACATGAGCGAGCGCACGCATGCGCACATGTACCTGTGTGTGTGCACGCCCGCCCGCCCGCCTGCGCGGTGGCCCGTCAGTCACCCTACCCCTCTCACGAAGCCCGTGTCTACAAAGCCAACTCTGCTAAAGGACACCGAATGGTCAAATTCTGTTTTCACCCGAGTTTTCTGTAGGAGTAACGACACCTTCAGCACCTTCCCGAGTGACCCAGGGAGCACGAAAAGGAACGGCTGTTCCTGCAGAAACAGGAGAGCCGACGACGGGGACCGTCTCCAGCCCCAGGAGCTGGTACGGTTGGTTTTGTGCCCCCACTCAGCATGGCTGGTTTGGATGTGACGCTTTGATTCAAAGAGTGGACACTGGCCAGCCAGCGCCTTGTGGGTCCGGCTCACAGCCACCCAGAACCACCGTTGGGGGGCGCTTGGTCCTGCGGGTGAGGGTTGGGAGAGTGGGCACGCGTCTAAGTGACCTCTGTGTCCCCAGCACCCCAGTGTCTCATGCGCCCCAGGAATATGAGAGTGAACATCTCAGGTAGCATTTTCTTACTCTTGCTGCTCCAGTGGTTGCCCTGGGCTCCTCCTGCCCCAATGTCCTTGCTAAGCAAAGCATTTCTGGGGCAGGAGGCGTGGTCGCCCCGCTTGGGCTGCGCCCCTTACCTGTTCCTTATACTGGTCCGCGTGTCGACGTTCGTCTTCAACCTGCATGAAGATCTCTTTCAGCTTCTTTTCGGTACGACGGACTAGTTTGTTGGCGGCTGCTCGTTCCCTGTTGAAACAACCCGTGCATGAGTTTGTGCAACTCTAGGAATGATCGTGGAACGCGGCGGACAGGATTTTGTAAGACCTTTTTCTCCGGAAGAGGACAACGTGCTCGAGTGCCTCTCAGGACCTGACCAGAGTCATAGAATTAACACGGCCCAGAAGCTTCTCCCTTGTGACTAAAATATGGATTATCCGTCGTCTGATGCTGACAGACAGGAAAAGTACATTCATCATTTCCTCCTCACAGATGGTGAGCACGCTGGCGATCTTCTGATCAGAGCTACCTGCCCCAGGGATACTGGGTGGCTCAGTCGGTTAACTGGCTGCTCAGGTCATGATCTTGGGGTCCTGGGATCGAGCCCCACACTGGGCTCCCTACTCTGCGGGAGGCCTGCTTCTCCTCCTGCCCCTCCCTGCCCAGCTCGTGCTGGCTCTGTCAAATAAGTTAAAAAAAAATTTTTTTTTTAAACCACTTTCCATATATATTGAGTTCAGATTTTTTGAAGACAAAAACCTCAGCTGGTTACTTTGATTGCCTAACTTTTTAGCTGGGAAAACAAAACCAAGACCTAATTTATGAATGAGTGACTTTTTTTTTTTTTTTTTAAAGATTTTATTTATTTATTTGACAGAGAGAGAGAGAGAGATCCCAAGCAGGCAGAGAAGCAGGCTGAGAGAGAGGAGGAAGCAGGCTCCCTGCTGAGCAGAGAGCCCGACGCGGGCCTCGATCCTAGGACCCTGAGATCATGACCTGAGCCGAAGGCAGCGGCTCAACCCACTGAGCCACCCAGGCGCCCTGAGTGACTGTTTTTGATGTAAAATTTACTGACTGCCCACCAAGATGCTGGGGGCTATTACAGTTACTGGTGAAACAGACAAACAGAAATCCCACACTCCCCCTTCAGTTAGAGCCAAGCATGTCGCCCTGCTGGCGGACGGGGTGCTGAGCCTCGTTAAGAACATAGAATGTCCTTTTGTTCCTTCATAAATGTTATGCAAAAACGGGCATCGAGGGAGTTCTTCCCTGAGAAGAGCAAGTCATGCTAACTACAACGAATGCGAACAAGCCCTTCGCTTTGAGTGCAGCGGAGGCTGATGAGCCGGAGGTTCGGGGAGGCCGTGTCTGGGAGGAGGCCGCGCTCGGAGTCCAGGCTCCGAGGGCAGAGGCGCGCGCTGGCCCGGGCGGTCTGGGATGCGGAGAGCTGCGTCTGCATCATGCGCAGTCCCCCAGTGCCCGGCCTGCTGCCTCCCGCACGAGAGAAGATGCTGGGCTGCCCTCTGCTATGGGAGAAGGAGAGCTTTTGTCAAACCACGCTTGTTCTCTGACAACAAACTAGCATTTCATGGGATGCCGGCAACATCAACTATGGCACCTGGGAAATCGTGGGGACGAGAGGACACTTGAGTCTGGGAAGGGGCAACAGGCGAGCCCAGCCGTCCCCGGGGCTCATAGCATCTCCCTGTCCCGCTCAGGTCATGCGTGCGCGGTCCTTGCCTTCCGTGGCCTGGAGCTCTTGTGGGGCGGGCCTAGCCCGGCCCCAGCCTGGCCCCGGCCTGCAGCAGAGACGTGGTCCGCTGGGGTCAGTGGCAGCAAACCCCTCTTACTTGGCTTCCTGCTCGAGCTGCTCCTCCAGCTGCCCGATCTTGGCCTCCAGGGCGGAGATGGTGGCCTTGAACTTGGACTTGACGGCGCCCTCCAGCTCCTGCAGCTTGGCCTTCAGCTCCTTGTTCTGCCGCTCCAGCTGTTGGCGCGCGTTGTCACTCTTCTGCGCAGCGCTGCGCTCGGCCGCCAGCTCCGCGTTGAGTGTGTCAACCTGGAGTGGAGGGGAGAGCCGGGTTCAGTGGCTCAGCCCAAGGGGCAGCGCGGCCCCTCCCAGTGATAGCACGGCCACCTGCAGCGTGGTCTTGCGGAAGCGGTCGTTGAGCAGCTCCATGTTGCTCTGCTCCTCTTCCAGCTCCTCCTCCAGCTGCGCGATCCGCGCCTCCAGACGCCGCTTCTCATCCAGCAGCGCAGACCTGGCCGGGCCGGGGAGGGGAGGGGAGGTGCCGGCTCAGCTCGGGGCTGCACGGCCCCGGGACATGCGGGCCAGGGGGCAGCTCCCCACCCGGCCATGTCCTCCTCTGCCAGCTTTGTCTGGCTGCCGTCCCCCAGTCCGCCAGCAAGTCCACCCCGCCACACTTCACACTTGCTGCCCTTGTCCCCCCATCTCTCCCCAGGCCTTGCCGGATCGCTGTGCCCCTGCCCACTGGCAGCACAGACGGCAGCCGGGGTTCCCTTCTGGAAGGGCGAGACGACCGCGCGTGCCCTAGCTTGGACGGCGTGGGTTTGCCAGCGCACTGCGGTCAGATGCCCGGTGCGCACCAGGACCTGCCACAAGGCGCATAAAGCACCGTAACTGGGAAAAAGGGCTTCCTGAAAAACGTGCTCAGAGAAGAGCAGGTCTTAAGAGATCTGCTTGATCCAGAAGTGAGGACTCGCATGGCAAGGTGGCCTGCAGCCTGCGGAAATCGGAGCTTTCAGATGCTCCTCCACACCGAGTGTGGGAGTGACCAACGCGGTGGGGTGGCACAGGCTGCATAGTGCAGCCGCAGGGCGGTGAGGCAGGTTGGAGGCCCGGCGGTTTGCGCTCACCTTCCCAGACTCAGAACAGGAGCAGATCAGCCCCTGATTGCCAGATGCCGGACGTTGCGGCCTTCCCTGGGGATGGGTGGGCCCCAAGGGGGAGTGGGCCACAGGTGCCTGAGAGGACCAGGGCAGTGGGGGCACTGCTGTTGGTCTCTAGCCCAGCTGGCCACCTCCCTCCGGGAGACTCACTTGCCAGAGGCGCTGTTGGCGATCTCGTCCGCCAGCTCATCTCGCTCCTGCTCTGCATGGCGGCGCGCTCGCTCGGACGAGGCCAGTTCCTGTGGGAGGTTGCATGCCATTAACCATTTCCCCCGCGGTGACACCGGACTGCCCTGCTGTCCCACAGACAAGCTGGAGACCCGGGAGCATCCAGGCCCCAGGGTGCTTGGCAGCTGGGGTGCGCTGTCCGGTGGGGTGTAGGGGAGAGGCAGGGAGGAAGAGTGCTTGGGCTTGGGCGGGAAGCAGGGCTCTTCCTCAAAGGGACAGGGAGCACAGCCATCCAGGCCCTGTGGCCGCGCGGGCGGCTCCTGGCAGACCAGGGCAGGGCAAGGGACAGCGCCGGGCCGGCCACTTCTCTATAGAAGAACTGCCTCATTGCAGCTCTTCCGTACATTTCTTTGGAAGGAGGACTTGCTGCAGGAAGCAGCTCAGGTGCATTTCTTACCCCACATGGGTAAAGATGGAGAGGACACTCGTGCTGCTGTCCTCAAGGTGTGGAGGAGGGGAGCTGCCAAATCCTAAGGCTGGTTGACAGAAACCCCAGGTTCTAACTCCTCCTGGCCCAGCCGGCTCCACGCTGCTGGTGGAATAGGGCTGCTACAAAGTTGTCTGCCCGTGCGCCTGGCACGTGTGTGCGCCTCTCAGGTTATTAGCACACAGGAGGCAGGTGATGCCTGGGTTCGAGCACACACAGCCCTCACACATGGGACACGGCGAGCCCCGCTGCAAGGGCAGCTGGCAGAATGCTCTGGGCCAGACCCAAGGGCCTCCAGTTCACAAGCACCGGGTCAGCGTCAGCTCCAGCAGCACCAGCCTCTGCTGCCCCTGTGTCCTGGGCCCAGCCAGGGCCCTTCCTGTCCGCCGGCTGGGTGCGCTACACACAGGCTGGGGGACCCATGGGAGAAAGGGGAGGAGCCTGGGGCCTAGAAGCCGAAGAACAAAAGTGGTGTGAGGGGAGGAAAAAGAGCGGAAGGGTAGGGCAGGGCAGGCCCTCTTCTCCCTAATGCCATGGGCCCTTGTCTGAGGGCCTGAAACACACACTTTCTGACAAGGCTGGGAGGGAGCTGGGCAGCAGGTGTGCACGTGGGTTGTGCCCTGGGGCCCGGATCCTGGAGCCCCAACACCTTTGGTCCGAGCCCCGTCAGCTGCATGATGCACCACACAGGTCTTGAACAGCTGCGTCCCTCAGAACCACGTGCACGTTCTTTTAAGCACACCTGGAACGTTCTGGAAGACTGCCCATGCCTGGCCCTGCAGCCCAGCAGCCCTAGCCAAGACGCAGCAAGACCAAAATCAAGGGCAAAAAACAAGGACCCCCCCCCCCCCCATGGAAAACCAAGAATCACACATTTGGAAACTTAAACCACACTTCTAATTATTCATGTAATAAAAAAGAAAATCATCACTGAGATGAGAAAAACTAAGAACCAGGGGGCCCGGGCAGGGGCTCAGTTGGTTGAGCAGCAACTCCCGGTTTCACCATAGCTTGTGATCTCGGGGTCCGGAGACGGAGCCCTGGGTCGGGCTCGGCGGGGAGTCGGCTAATCACAATTTTCCCCCTCTGCCCCTCCCCACTCTGGCATGCTCTCGAGAATAAATCCATCTTTTAAAGAAAAATTAGAATTTAAATGGCAACGTGAGCCCAGATTTTGCAGGACCCAGCGAACACAGAACTTTGAGGGGAATTTGGTTTTCTAGAAGCAGAATCAGACAAGAGAAATGTGTGAAAAATCAGTGAGTGTGCAACTCAAAAAGTCAGGAAAAAAAAATCCATAGGAAATAAAGACCAGAGCAAAAGAAATCAGTAAAACGGAGATCAGAGAAGCTCAGCAGCAGGAACGGCCCCTCAGAGGCAGCTCAGGGTCCACTCGGCATTACCCAGCCCCCAGTCCTCCGCTGCCCCGACGCCGAGGGCGTCCCCTTCCCCTCCAGCCAGCCTGACCCCACACCTACGGCGGCCTTCGCCACCACTGAAGCCCGCCTTTCTAGGGGGTGGTATGGGGGGGTTTCTTTTTTTCTTTTTAACTGGTAACAGCGTTACCAGTTGAGGTTGCTGCTATCTTTTGGGGTTGGAAGAAACTCTAATCATGTATGCAGAAACGGGGACACACTGAATGCATAGTCAGGTCTCCGTACAGGTAGTGACATGGTTACCGTGTGTGTGTGCGGGCATGCCCACCAGGGACGGAACCCCAGACCCTTCGTCAGTCCCTGCTCCTGAGAACTCACTAGAGGGACTGGAAGCATTGCCCACAAGCAGATTCCCCAAGGAGCTCAATGAGACCTACTCGTTCCCTGGGAGGTGTCCCCTGCTTGCTCCTGTGGAAGACTAGGCAGCCTTAGCACAGTTGGGTTAAATGACCCTCACGCTTAGCAATACCGGAATCTATGACCTTTTCTGACGTAGGAAATGAAGCCTGGAAAGTCGCCTGGAGAATTACTAACCGCCCCTCGGCCTCCGGCCAGCTGGGGGACTGGACCCACGAGCCCCAGGGGAGTGTGACTGGCCTGCTTGCTGTGCTGAGGTCGGGGGTGGGCCAATGCCTTACTAGACATGGTCATGAACTTAGGCTGGCTACCCCGGCAGCAGCACACCACTTTGACCTTGGAGAGATTTCAGGGGTGAATACTGAACAAAAGGCTGAGTAAACAGACCTCCTGCAGCTGAAGGACTTCGGCTTCTAGACTCTTCAGTTTCTTTTCACTCTCCTTGGACTGAGCAAAAATTTCATCCCGGGACGCACGCGCTTCTTCTAATTCACGCTGGTAGTCCTTCATCTGAGCCTAAGATCAAGAATATGAAAAGGTTTTAGAGCGGTTTGCATTATTAGTTCTTCAAACATGTATTTTTTCCAGATCAGAAAAGTCCTATCCAGCCACCGAAAATGTAAAACTGTCAGAAGTGACACAAAGTGCCACACGAAAGCATTTAGGACAATGTCCCTTATGAACACAGATGGAGAAATCCCCAACAAACACAATGACAAATTAGGAACATAGCAGCAAACTGAATCCAGCGGCACGTCACAAGAATTAGACACCGGTAGATCCCAACACCCTGGTGGGATTTACCTGCGGAAGGCAAGGCTGACTGGAAACCCCAAATGAAGGGCTATGGCTGCGGGACATCGCGATAAAAGCAGACGCAGCAACGGACTGAATCTGACATGCTTTCATTATAAAAACATTCAGAAAATGAACAGAAAGAGACGCCTCCACTCTGGTAGGCGGCAGCCATGAAAACCACAGCGGATACCACGCTTCATGGTCCAGAGATGGGTTGCCTTCCCCTGAGGCCACCGGCGAAGCAGAAATGTCTGGCTTTGTCCCCTCTGTTTAACACTCTCCTGGTGGTTCTAGTCAAAGCAGTTACACCAGGACAAGAGCAACAGCAAAACGACATCCGGATAGGAAAGGCTTTAAGCAAAGACAACCAGCGGCTCTGCTGACAGCGGGATCCGAGGTGCTGCGAGGGGAATCCACTCTAAGGATAAATGATTTCCGCGGGTTTTAAGACACGAGATCAACACACAAAGCGAAATGCACTTCCTTGCATTATGGACGTTCCAAAAATTAGGAAAGCAATTACCCTTGTGAGCATCAAAAGCAATAAAATATTTAGGCACAAGTTTAGCTTAAGTAGTATATAACTTGAACACTGAAGCTATAAAATAAAATATCACTGAAAAAAGAATTGCTAATTAAGCGGAAAGACTGTTGTGTTCGGGAACTGGGAGCTAACACCGTCAAGATGGCGGTCCCCTCCACACTGTCTCCCCAAGTCAAGGCTATCGAGACTCAACCCGGCTGCCCCTCCCCCCATGACAGAAATTGACCAGTTGATCCTAAAATTCATACGAAATTGCAGGGAACCCAGAATAGGTAAACAATCTCAAAGAAGAAGAAGAAAGCTAGAGATTCACACTTCCCAATTTCAAAACTTACAAAGCCACAGCAATCAAGACTGTGTGATACGGGCGTGAGGAAAGGCATTAGAGACCAACGGAACAGACGGAGTCCGGATACACACAAACCCACAGTCCATGGATTCTTGACAGGCGAGTCCAGAAAGTCAACCGGGGATAGAATGGTCTTTACAGCTGGTGCTGGGACAACTAGATGTCCTTGTCTGGAAGAACAAGGCTGGGTTTACACACCAAAAAAACCACACCACAAAAATGGGACTCCATGGACTTAAATCTGAAAGTATAAAATTTAGACTACACAGGAATAAATCTCCATGACCTTGGATTGGGCCACAGTTCACACAGATCTGATCACCAAAGCACAAGAAACAAAGCAGGAAATAAGCTGGACTCCATCAAAATTAAAAAATCTGCACTGCACACAATACCATCGAGCATGTGGCCAGACTAGAGGATGGAAAAGGTATCTGGAAACCTGTCTCACAAGAAGCACCCGGAACGCACAAAGAAATGTCACAACTCCGTTATGAAAGCTATGGCAGTTGAGGAGGTGAGCTGAGGGAAAAGGTTCCCCTGCTGAGATGACGGCCAACGAGTGCGTGAAAAGACGTTCGTCACTGGTCATCAGGGGCTCCGGCAGAACTACAGTGAACTGGGACGTCACAACATGGGTGACTACAGAAGAGGGTAGCAGTGAATACTGGTGAAGATGCAGAGACAGCGAATCTGCACGCCCGGCTGGTGGGAACGCGAAATGGGACCGTCGCGGTGGGACGGTCTGGCAGGTCCTCCCCGTGAACCAGAGTGAGTGATGAACCTGGCATCCTGCCAGCGGGTCCGCGTGGACCTTGGAGCTGAAAGCATGCGTCCGCACAGGCGTCCGGGAGCTCTCGCAGCAGGACCCCCAGGGGCTGCCGAGCACCGGGTCATGCCGCGGTGTGGAGATGCCCTGCAAACACGGACGGGGAGGAAGCCTGCTGCAGAGCCGCCCTGGTTGCTCCCTGTACCCGACACGGCCGGCAGAGGCAGCGCTCCAGACACTGAAAGCAGATTCGTGGGTGATTTGCGCTGGACGGAGCGGGGAGTGGGGGGTGGTGGTGACAGCAAACGGGGCACGGATTCTTGTAGAGGGAACCACAGTGTCCCAGCTTGGACAGTGGTGATATCTGTACACCCTATGGCTGCATGAAACACTGAAAATGCTTTAAAGCAGTAAGTTGTGTGGCTTGTGAACTGTGTCTCCGTAAAGCCGGGACATACCCAAAACCAGTGTCCTAGACATTCTCCACAACGTGCCGCGTGGCCTTTGTAATTAGCTCGTCAAAAGCAAAAGCTTTGTCCTTAGATTTTTAAAAAAGTGTAAGGAGGGGGGTGGCGCCTTCGGCTCGGGTCATGATCTCGGGTCCTGGGATCGAGCCCCGTGTGGGGCTAGGCTCTCTCTCGGCGGGGAGCCTACTTCCCTCTCTCTGCCTAATAAATAAATAAAATCTTTTAAAAAAAAGTGTCAGAGAGCAAATATAAATTAGTCCTAACCCTATGCTGCGGAGCTGACTTTCCTTTTACCCTTTCTCCTGAGTACGTCGGGCTACCGCAGCTGCCTGCACGGTCTTCCTCCCTCAGGCCCTGTTGTCTCCCCCTCAGCGTCACCAGCCGGTGGGCAAGCCACCCTGCAGCTCTGAGCTTGCATCTCAGTATTTCTCCTCCTCCTCTGAATTTTGTTTGAACACATTCTTAAGGTACAGAATCGCCACGGTCCAGGGAATGGACCTTTGCTGAAAGCTTTTGTCACAACCAACCGATTTCCTCCGGGGAGAAGTTGTGCCTACATGGAGAGGGCCCATGACGGCGTGCCACCAACCACGAGTTATTCTAGAAATCCTGTTGACACAGTGACAGTGACAACCGGCCCATCATCTGGGAACAAGTACTGATTAAATCAGACTCAAGAGAAAAAAAATCCGGCCCTGCACCGGGGTGCCCAACGCCCCCCTCCTCGTGGGTGGCTCCAGGGTAAGCCAAGCATCCCCAGAGGCTGTCAGCCGGGAGAGCGTGATGGCCCTGGTGGATGCTCCCCTGCTGACCACGCCAGCACCGTCCGGGACGTGTGCGTGTCCTGCAGACACAGGAGATACGCATGGGCCATCCTCCTGCCTGACCAGAGCCCTGGCCCGGTGACAGCCCTGCAGCCCCAGGCCGCTGTCCACGGGGCCGGAGGTCACCCACCTGAAGCTTCCGGAGCTGCTTAATCACTTCATCCCTCGCTTTGTTCGCCGCCTCGATCTGGGCTTCGAGGTCCTTCAGGTCGATTTCCAGTTTCTTCTTGGAGGCCACTGCCAGCGCCCGTTGCTTCCGCTCGTCCTCCAGCTCCGCCTCCAGCTCCCGCACCTGGAGGACAGCACCGGGTTAGGCCCAGCCAGACCCACGTGTCCCCTTGCAGGGCCCGGTGGCCTGCCGTTGGAGCCGGGATGCTGGCTTTAACCGTAATGCCCTGCAGGCACCTTCACTCTCCCAGACTACCGTGAGGGCCCATGGGTAGGCGGAGTCCTTGACCTTATAGCCAAGATGACGGACAAGGGGACAACCAGGAGACATCTTGCAGGGACACTCAAGGGCTTATGGAAGGGCCCCATGGCAAGAAGCCGAGGTCTCCCACCAGGACCCTGGGCTGCGGGGGCAGCCAGCCTAAGGCGGGCCTTGAGTAGGTGCAGACAGATCGGTTCAGAATTCAGACCCACAGAAACTGGGAGCTAAGTAAGTGCTGTTCTCAGTCACTGAGTCTGAGGTTATCAGTCATGTAGCAAGGAACGGCAAATACACGAAGTGTTACTGACCTGGGAGTAACCAAACAAGATGGGCCCAGATCCAAGACTGGACCCCGTGAACTCCAAGGGACTGTCAAAACAGTTAGTTTTGAAAGTGAACTTTTAAGTTAGAAATCTGACATATGTTCAGAAAAGTGTACGAATCCTAAGTCCCCAACAGCTTTTTAAAACCAAACAAAATCATCTGGCTTTCTCCCCTCTCAATCCTGGTGTTGCGAGGGTGCGGGGTCTGAACCGCCAAGGCCCCTCGCCCCCTGCGGACGGCTCCTCTCCTTCCCATACGGTTAAGCCCCACTGAACTCGAAGCCGCCGACCGTCGGCTACCTAGTCATGGAGCAGCGTTCCCGCTCGTGAGCAGCAGCGGTGGTGCGGGGGGCACAGGAGTCAGAAACAGGGACATGAACCTCAGACAACAAATGACCAGGGGAGCTGGCTCACCGCCGCTCACATGCTCTGACCCAGCGCCGTGCTCGGAGACCAAGCGGCTCCTGTCCCCCGAGACCACGCGGCCTCCCACCCACCTGCTTCACGAGGAGCCGCTTCTTCTCCTCGTTCTGCTCGTCCCTGGTCTGCAGGTCCCGCTCGAACTGGGCCTTCATGGCCTGCATGTTGACCTCCAGCCTCAGCTTGGCGTCCTCTGTGGCCTGCAGCTCGTCCTCCAGCTCGTCCAGCTGCGTCCGCATCTCCTCCACCTGCTGCTCCAGCGCCCGCTTTGATTTCTCAAGTTCGTGCACCTGCAGCACACAAAGTGGTGGGAAGAGGCCCCCGTTCAGCACGAAGGCCCCCCGGGGCCAGCTTCCCGTGACGCTGCCGCCCCCCTCACTCCAGAGCATGTCGTCTACACGGGACGGAGCTCCTCACTGACGAGGGCCCTGGAGTCACCAAGTTATTCTCCAGTGCCTGTGAAGCCGAGCGAGCTTTGTGAGCACAAGAGCAGGGGAGTGAGCTCAGCGTCAGAGAGCTGGTCTGGGGCCCGAACTGCACGTGGCACCTGGTGCGTCTGACGACGTGCTGGGGCTGGGAAGTGGGCTGCTGTGGGACACAGGCCTCACCTCTCTGGACAGCGGTCCCCGTCCCAAACATCCACCTCGTTCTCGGGCAAGTGCGTCCATCCCATGGCCCCTGTGCTCTCCCCCGAGACACCCCGCAGGTGCCATGCCTCCCCTCTGGGGCGCCCCGGGACAGCGGGAGGCCAGGTGCGAGGTGGCCCCAGGGTCTCCACAGCGTCTGGTGCTTCTCAGGCTCAGAAGCGGCGTATGTGGAATGGATGTTGACTATTCTAGCGAATGACTAATGTGAACACGCGGATGGGGCGCCTGGCGTGACTCCTGATCTCTGGGCCGGGAGCTGCAGCCCTGTGCTGGGTGGAAAGCTTACTTGATTAAAAAAAAAGAAAATGAAAGCAACTGTGGGGTCCTTGCTCTATGCTCTACTGTGTGACCACGGCCGCTTCGGCTCTAGGAGGCCTCTTGCTGCTGGGGCCCATCCCCTTGGGTTCAGAGGGCTGTCAGACACCCAGCTGGAAGGCGGGAGGGCCTTCTCTCTGCCATGATGGGTGCCCACATCCCATGATAAACGGGACTTTAGCTTTCCAAAGCACGTGCCATAGCCTCATGAAATGGGAGATGTGTCCTGTCCATGACGGAACTTGGGCTCAAGAGGAAAAAGGTGGCTTCTGCCCAGAACGGAAGCTGGGGCAGAGCCGACCCCCACGCCTGGCCTGGCTGCCATCCTCTGTACCTCGTGCCCTGGGGGGCAGGTGCGGGGCACGTGCAAATCATTGCCATTCTCATGCTGTGTGCATGTGGTAAAAGGACAGTATCGCAGAAATTTCCAGACCGTGAACGAGTTCCCAGAGCTTTTGAAGCCTTCTGGGAAGACCAAGGGTCTCAACTGGGAAGGCCCTGGTCAGGGAGAGCGGCAGGTGCCTCTGGGCCCCCGCCAGGGTCCCACTGCCCCTGGTCTGAGGGGCCCTCATGGTTCTCGTGTTTGGTGACTACCTGTGACTCGGGGCTGAGGACATCGCCTGTTCAGCGCTCCCCACCACGACGCGGGGAAGGCCACGAGGGCCCGCGGGAGAGATGCCAAAAATCGAGGCCTCCCCATCTACGAGCGCTGCCACGAGGACCCCGCAGAGCCTCTGACGGCTTCTCTCCAGGCATGTCACCCTCTCCTTACGCACCGGCCGAGACACCCCCGGACCACTTCGTGGCTGGGCGAGGCTTCCCTGCATCCTTCAGGGCTTGTGGGGTGGCCCGCCCCGCGCTGCCCCGCGCTGCCCCGCGGATTGTTCCGGGGCGCTACTCACGCTCTTCCCCACGTCGTCCTTGGAGCTCATGACGTCTTCCATGTCCGCCCGCAGCTGCCTGTTCTGCCTCTCGAACTCCTCCTTGGCCTCCAGCGCCTCCTCGAGGGCCCGGGCCAGGGACAGGGCCTTGGTCTCCTTCTCTCTGGCCTCGGCTTCGGCGCGGTCCCGCTCCTCCGCATAGCGAGCGGAGATGTTCTTCTCCTCCGCGAGCAGCTGTGCGGGGGGCGGGGGGGCAGCGGCGGTTACTCGAGATGAGGTTTCAAGAGCCACGGAGCCACTGTTCCCTCTCCGTGGCTCGGACTTCCAGCTGAGCGCAGCCCCAGGAAGGACAGATGGTGTCCCTTCATTTCTGCCTTTCTCCCTTTCCAACCCTCTACAGGTAAGTGTGGTTTTCAACTAAAATTACGTTAATTACTCATTATTTTATTGTAAACCATAAACCGCTAACAGCAGGGCGCTGCCGGGAGGAGACCGTGTGGGTTGCCGGGGTTGCGCCTGGGACACGGGGCGCAGGGGACCCACCTGGTCGAACTTCTTCTGCTTCTTCTCCAGGCTGGAGGCGATCTGGCGCTGGTGGTCCAGGTCCACGGTCAGGTCGTCGAGCTCCTGCTGCAGGCGGTTCTTGGTCTTCTCCAGCTTGTCGTAGGCCAGAGCCTTCTCCTCCAGGCGCTGGCCCAGCGCCTCCACGTCTTTCAGAAGCTTCTTTCTGGCTTCTTCCAGACTCTCGATTGTCCCCAAGTCGTCATCTACTTTCTTCTTGGTGTCCGCGAGCTAGGTTTTACGGGAAGAGAGATCCACGTCAGACCACTGCGCTGGTTTTTACAGGAGAAAGTGAGTTCCAGATCAATACTGCGTGGCTCTGAGCAAACGAACCTTCGCCTGTCACAATTTCTGAGCTGGAAACCCACACAGGGATGACTGGGGGCAAGCGCGGACACAGCCCTGGGGCTGTTTACATGCTCCCAGCACCGTAACCACCAGCGTGGTACCACCATGGCTGGGTCAAGGGAAGGACCCCTCCTGGGCTTCGTCTAGTTCAGCCTAATTAACTGTCCTGAACGCTGAGGGAAGGATGCGACGCGGCAGGGACACGGGGCCGGCGAGGCCTCCCAGGGGTACGCCCGCACCTGGGACTGCAAGGCCAGCACTTGTTTCTCCAGGTTCTTCCTGGCCTCCTCCTCCTCCTCCTGCTGCTCCTGGAGGCTGTTCTTCTCCTCCTCCAGCTGCCGGATGCGACTGCTCAGGTGCAGCTTTTGGCGGGTTTCCTCCTGCAGAAGCTCCTATTGGCGGGAAGAGGTCAAGACGGAAGTCATGTCAGGCGCCGCCACAAAAACGGCTGTAGGTCACGAACGCCAGAGCCCCTCCCTGGAGGAGTGACACCCGGGGACACTAGGACATGGAAAGGACTTGGAAACGCACGTGGTGGTTTTATAAAAGCCCCCACCGCAGCTATGCAAACCCTCCGCTCTGCTCCCCTGCCCGCCCCCGTCCAGGGTCAAGTACTGGGCGTTTCTCACTAGGATCGCCTGTAGGATGGGGCCGCCCCTCCACTGTCTGCCCTTTCTGCCAGACTCCTTTTTTTCAAATGTCAATGCAAATGTGTCTTTCCCTTGACTTTCAGACTAGGAAATTCTCAAAGGCACGGACGGAGGCTTTCTGCGCTGACCAGGATGTGTCACAGCATCAGCGTGACGGGGCTCATGCTGTACTGAAATTCTCAAAGGCACGGACGGAAGCTTTCTGCGCTGACCAGGATGGGTCTCAGTACAGCGTAAGCCCCATCACGCTGATGCTGCTCGCCTGACGATTTTACCCTGTGTCCGCAGCACCTAGCAAATACACTAGGAAGTTAGAAAATTGAATCCAATGAAGACAGAAAACTCCTAGGAAAAAGTGCTACATTATTTTCCTATCAGAGTCATTATCCTGACTCCTCTTGGACTTGAACACATTCCCGAGAAATGTTTCGATTCAAGTTTAACGGTAGGATTTGGTGAGCTTCAACCTCTCCTTTTACGGTAGGGCCTCTGTAAAGTCAAGGTCACGGAATTTCAGCCACAACAGAATAGTCCTGGTGCAAACGGCCAGTGATGGTTGTGCGCGCAGACGGCCGCCTGAAACACTTCCCAGGCGGGATCTGTGTGCAAGTCCGGGTCCCCACCCAAGCTGCCCTTGTGCCAACCAGACAGGGACCAAGGGCTCTGCATCCAGGTGCGAGCATCAGCGATTTCCTGAGCAGGATGATGGCTCCGGATAAAAGTGGAGTGCAAGCCAGAGGTGATCGGAAAGCTACTCTGGGACTTGCCCGCAGACACCAGACATGGCACAGCTACAGTCAGGGGCCCTGACCCCCAGATTACCTGCGTGTCCTGTAGCTGGGACTCGAGACTGGCTGCGTCCTTAGCAAATTTAATGCCCTTCTTCTCTGCTTCTTCCAGGAGACCCGACACGTTGTCCAGTTCATTCTACGAGGAGTATGAGATTTCGTGTATCAGTCCACCAGTGAGTGGACAGGAAGGGCTCAGACTCTCCGCCTGTAAATGCTCACAAACAGAGCAGTATCGGGGGGGGGGGGTGACCCTGAAACTGCCAAGCCCCGTTAAGGCAGGCTTCCCTCACGGGGGTTCTGCTGCCCCCCTCAACAGCACTGGCTGCTGCGGGACAATGTCTCAGTCTCTATTGGACAGACGGGGAGGAGCGTAACAGCGGAGGCCACACATGTAGCGGGTTTCTCCTGACTCCTGTGTGCCCCCTTGTCATTTTATCCTGAAGGGACAGAGGGAACACTAAATCCTCTGGGTTAAGGTTTTGCTTTGCCTCAGAAAGAGGCCCAGAGATCAGCAGATGCTGTACTTTTGGTCCTTTTTCACTTGAAGGTGCATTAACCCTGTGTCAGAGGATCCAGTACGTTCAACGTTCCTACAGAACTTGAGAACTTTATTATAGAGATTAAAAAAATTCAACTCCTAGTATTTAGTCTTTAGTACTTTTTAGGCTTAAAAATCTGGCAGTATATATTTATCAGGTCTATTCAGCTATCTCTTATATATTTATCAGGTCTATTCAGCTATCTCTTATCCTGACTAACCACCCCCTTCCAGTCCCCATGAAATCTTTCCTCAGGGACAGCGGGGCCCCCTTCACTCGGGTTTGTCCCTTGGTCATATTAGCAAAGGGGAGACGTGCAGAGGACACGTCAATATACGTGACTCAGGTCAATGACCTTTCTGTTCCTCTGGAGGGCCCACGTGTCTGCAGTCTCGGTGACAGCGTGGCATGGAGGGCTCTGGACTCAAGAGAGGCCACCAGCCTTCAGCTCTGGCTCTGTGAGCTGTCGGGGGGGTTCCCAGAGGGTGGCGTGCCCCTAGCGTCTCTGAGGCTCCCAGATGCCCTGGGGCAGCGTGAGCATGGGAGGGGAGAGCCCGCACAGGAAGCCGGAGGTGTGCCCGGCTCGCCTCCCTGCCACAGAGATGGGAACACGTGACGACAGTCACTAACACGGTTTACCATCTTGTCTCTCAAGCACACACCGTGCGGGAGGACACACTCGTGCAGGGAAGAGTTAACCGAGGAGGCTGCAGACTGCAGCCTTTACCAGGGCCTGTGGCTGGTGATTTCCAGAAAGTGCCTACCATTCCCTAAATAGAGAGGCTCACTGTGCCGAGCGGGCGGGTGTAAACACTGTAGTACACGGGGCACCGGCTCCCCTGGGATCTGAAGCGTTGGCAGGCAGAGGGGCCAATGGAACCGGCCCCCCAACAAGCCACCAGCCAGAGTCTCCGCGAACACAGAGTGTACATCTTCCCCCGCAACGACAACGTCCAGCTGCCGGATCATTTTTCCTGACTGCATAGGAGTCTGTCCTGACCCGAGCTTACCCCGCTGAGCCACCAGGCACCTGATTCTGATCGTCTTTAAAAATAGTAAAAATAGTATTTATTGATTTTAAGTCCTCTCCACACCTAGTGTGGGGCTTGAATTCACGACCCTGAGACCAGGAGTCACGTGCTCCTCGCGCGAGCTGCCGTGCACCCTCTTGCCGTCTACTCAAGTACTCGTGACCTCGCAGTGGCCCAGCCGGGCCGGGGTTCCAGGGCGTGTGCCTGCTGCGGGGGCCTGTCCTGGGCTTACCTGGAGCTTGCTGGCTTTCTCGGCCAGCTCCACGCGGAGCCGGTCCCCCTCCGACACCTTGGCGTGGAGCTCCTGCACCTGCGCGTCCAGCTTCTTCCTCTTGTGCTCCGACTCAGCTTTGACCTGCTGCAGCACCTTGACCTCGCACGCCAGCTCTTTGTTGTCCGTCTCCAGGCCCTGCTTGTTCTTCTCCAGATTCGCTTTGAACTAGGAGGCGAGGGAAGAGAAATGTGCTATTTTTAGAACATTCCATACAAGGCGCTGCTTTTCCTCTAGGTGGGGTCGCGCCCGCTGCGTGGTCTGCTGTCGGCGTCTCAACGGAAACCTCCCTTCTCCTCAGAGGGTGAAGTTTCTAGAGCAGGGACCCCCCGGGGCACGCTGCCTAGGGGAGGAGACCCAGATACCTAGAGGCTCACTGCGCTGCAGACTTTATCCTTGTTGGTGTTGGGAGGTCGACACGGGGCGCCTTCTGTCCCACATGCCACGGTTCATGACCCGGGACTGGGGACCGGGACTTTAAGGCCGCACTCCGGGGTTCAGTGGGGGCTCCGGGGCTGGACTCCCTGGGTTCCCTCCCCCTTGCTGCTTACTGGCAGTGCGACCCCCTGGTAATCTCTGCACCCCGCGGGCAGAGGCTACCCCACAAGGTGGCAGTCAAAGGCACTGCGTGGCGAGTACTCAGTGTGACGAGGGATACATGGGGATCTTGATGCCATCGCTGCTGCTGTGAGCGCACAGATCAGCAGGTGGCCGGGCGGGGGAGGAGGCTCGGGAAGAACGAGGAAGAAAGGAAGACTGTCTGCCAGCGGGGGGGCAGTTCTGAGGGTGGAGGGGATGTAGTGTGGTCAGGACAGAAGCTGATATGAGACAGAGGGGACAGCGACAGGCATGGTGACACCGTGCACAGTGGCGAGGAAGGGTGGCTAAGCGGCCTGGGGAAAGACAGCAGGACTCGGGGACTGGCAGCACGAGAGACTTCAGGCCACTAGAAGTTTCCAGCTCAGTCGTTGGGAGGGAACGCTGCCAGAGGGATGCCCGGGAAGGAATGTGGGATGGGGACGGTGGCTAGAGGGCCCAGTTACTCCGCGCACACCCCCAAGCCCTGGGCGCGTGCTCACCCGCTTGGCCTGCTCCAGCTGCTCGGACAGCTCCTCCAGCGCCGTGGCGTGCCGCTGTCGCATGTCCTGGATCTGAGCCTCGTGATTCCTCGTCTCCTCCTCCAGGGCCTTCTTCAGCTCCGCGACCTCCTGCTCCCGTTTGGTGCTGCACGAATGCATTTTCAGAGAGAGCAGCTCAGGACCAGCCGGCCAACTGGACCACTTATTTTTTAAAAGATTTACTTGAAAGAGAGACAATGAGAGAGAGCGAGCAGGGGCGGGTGGAAGGGAGCAGCAGCTCCCCGCGGAGCAGAGAGCCCGATGCGGGGCTCGATCCCAGGACCTGAGACCATGACCTGAGCCAAAGGCAGAGGCTTAACCCAGGGCCACCCAGGCGCCCCTGAATTAGAAAAGTACGTCTTTAAGGTGCTGCATTAGTTTTAAATGTGCTCCATCCTCCCCAGAGCTGACGGATGTGGGCTCAGTTATGGCTCTTACAGTGCCAACTCCGGGACCTTGAACACCTGAGCTCTCCACCTCGGTGTGTCCATCTACACACAAGGGTCACCCGAGCACTGGTCTTGGGGCCGCTGTGAGGCTCACCCAAAGGAAGCCCCACGGTCTGTCCCGTAACAGCCTATAACAGCCCTCGGTACATCTGGGACATGGTTAGGGTCACAGAAAACAGATTACATGAATTCCCATGAGAGAATTATTTGGCCTGTTACATTCCAGAAGGCTGCGTGCCCACTACTGTGAGAGTGGAAATCCTTCTAGAATGAGCCCAAGCGCGGCTCCTGTTCCCTGTGCGACAACGGTCACAGTGTGACACCTCTATGGGCCTAAATTTGGACCATTCTAGGCAGCTCGGTGGCCTGCAGGCCGGGGCTCGCTTACCGCGAGGTGCCCCAGCACCAGACGACACCGCAGTACAACAGGAAAAGGGGGTCCTGAAGAGGTTTCAAAAGCCAAGGGGTGGTGAGGGCCCCAGGAGTCAGGACGCTGGTCCCGACAAAGGCGGCACGGCACCCGGCCCGGGAAGGGACAGCTGGGGCGCTCCCTCCTGAGACCTCCTCTGGAGGCAGCTGAGGCTGGGGGCCGAGGGACGCTTGAGCTCTGAGGCAGGCGGAGGAGCCGCACCTCTGACTCAGAGGGACAAAGCCCGGGCTCTGAATGTCCCAAGGTGAACTGAGGGCTCCTCTAGCCTGAACCTGGGGAGCAAAGGTCACACGAAAGTACTCTGTCTTTACGCAGCTTTCCAGGACTTTCACGCTTTGCCATAATGTACACAGGGTGAGCTGGGAGACCAGGCGGCTCTGCTGAGACGTCACAATCTGTCCATGTGGGCACATGGCTTGGCGGAGCCCGAAACTGGCCAGGTGAACCCCTGCCTGCTCAGGGCCACAGGACGTCAGGAGTTGGAGCAGGACGGTGACTTGGGGGTGGACCCTGTGGCCACATCTGTCTCCCTTTCCCAGTGGACCGGGGATGAGGTCAGCTGTGCTGAGCGGCCCGGCGCCAGCTCTGGGCTCACTGGGCAGCCGGACAAAAGGCATCAGCAAAGATTCTGTTGTCCAGCTGGGCTCAGGCCGGTGGGGCCCTGTCCCCAGAGTCTCCTTGAGAGAAAGGGACCCGCAGAGGGGGCAGACGGATGCAAGCACTGGTCCAGACAGACGGACACCTTCCTCTGGTGACTTCAGCTCACCCCAGTGAACGACCAGCACTTCCAAGGATGCGACAGCAGCAGCAGCTCTCCTCCCGCACGTCATGTCCGGGGAAGACATTTGCTCCTAACTCCTATGTGACACCCCGTCCAGAAGCCCTTCCTTCCTTCCTCCAGGCTCATCGACCCAACCGCCCCCGGCTTTCCAGGCAAGTCCTATAGGGAATTCCGTGCCAAGCGTGTGGGAGGCGCTGGCCGAGCCGAGGCCGGCCACTTTCACGTGGACCCCAGCACTCACTGCCTGGGAACTGGCGGGCGGGCAGGCAGGGGGTTCTCGGTGAGAGTGGCGGGCCCGGGCGCTAACACAGCACAGCAGGGGCAACTGTGAGTCTCGGCACAGCAGCCCCCCGGGAGCGGAGCCCCCTCCCCGCCTGTTTGAGCACAGCCATGGTTCGATAAATACGCACGTGTGCTTTTTCCTTTTTTTCTTTTTTTTTGAAGACTGAATGGAAGAAATGATCAAGGCCTTTTTTCCTATTGTGGCCAAAAGTCCAGCTGAGAACAGCTATTTCAACAAAGTCTAGCGCCGTGGTTTCCAGGTTCTGAAGTATGGATGTTTCATGGGGAAGGCCAGGACTTAACGTTGCTGGAAGCAGAGCTGCTCTGCTGCTGGGGGTGGGGGGAAGCGGGCCTGCCTGGCTCAGATGGACTGCAGCAGAGACCCCCGGTGTCTCGGGGGACATGACCTCCATGCGCAGCCGCAGCCACGTGCATTCACGGCAAAGCCCTTGACACACCATTAGGACCCCCCACCTCTGCTGCTTCACCACTGATCGCCCCCCCGATGCCCATAACCTGACCTCCACCTCCTGGGCAGAGCTGCGACGTCACTCTCCAGCCACGCCCCTGGGACAGCCCACCCTTGTCCTCCAGAGGGCACCCCCACATTTCTGTCCCCGTGGCTCTGTCTCATTTCCTACCTCTCTGCCCACACCTGTCTTCCTAAGTGATTCCCTTTCTGCCCTACCTGCTTTATTCCAGGCCTTTCCTGAGCTGCCACCTCAGAGCGAGCACAGCCTGCAGCAGCCCGGACAGGTGTGCGCGCGCGTGTGTGTATGTGTGTGTGTGCACGCAGCCAGCCACATCTCGCAGCCACGGCACCTGGGGGGGCCCTCCTGCCCTGGCATGAGGAGGGAGCAGACAGGAGGCGGCGGCCTCGGCAGCCACGTGGGAGATTCCCAATTCAGGGCTCACAGGAGCCCCTCTGCCTGGCCTACTCCCCAGCTTGGGGCTCTAGCTCTTCTGTGACCTCCACCGGGCCGTTGAGTGGAGGTTTCGGCGCAGGAATCCTCTCCGGCTGCACGTGCCTGTGCCTGCCGGTCGGCTCACCGGTCCCATGGCACACGCCTCTGCCCAACGCGCACTCCAGTCCGGGTACCTGCCCTCGCCTGTTTTTGCAAGGTGAGCACGCACCTCGCTTCTCATCTGTCTACCTGCCGCGGTTCACACCCGCTGCCGCCGCCGGCTGCAGCCTAAGCATGCCTGATCCCACCCATGCCCCCCACCCCGGTACCACGCCGGGCCGCCCCGGCTCTCTGTGGGGCGCACCTGCCCCCCGTGATCCCGCCGCAGCGGCTTTGTTTCTGACCACGGCTATTTTGTTCCCCGTCACCTGCCGGTGTTTCCAGGAGGGCGAGAAACACCCAAAATGCCAGCAGAAAGGCAGGCCCCCAGCCCGTCCGGAGCGCTTCTGCCCGCTGCTCACCGGAGCTCCTGCTGGGCTGCCGTGGTATCCAGGGTGTCCTCCAGCTCCGTCTTCAGTGCCTCCAGCTCCTCGCTGAGGTCCCGCTTCTGCTTCTCTGCCTTATTCCGGGAAGCCTTCTCCGACTCGAAGTCCTCCTGCAGCTCGGCAATCTGGGCCTGCAGCTCCCGCACCGCCTTCAGGGCGTTGTTTTTGTGCAGCGTCTCATCATCCCCCCTGCGGAGACACCCGAGGGACCGTCTGGGTGGCGCCCCCTGCCCCCCAAGATCCAGAAACGGCAGAGCCCACACCGGAACCAAGCCAGCCCCCTCGCCAAAGGGTGACGATTCTCCATTAAAAGGACGGGCAGGCTCATTTTCATGATCAGGACAGAAACAATCTCCTCTCAAGCGAAGCGTCAGATCAAGGCCACCGCTCAAGGTGGCCTCCAGCCCAAACTGTCTGCCTCCCTTGATTCCAGGGATGCCCCCATAACGCAGGGGGAGGCCACCGTCACACATGTGGTCCCCTCACTCCCTCCTGTGGCGCTTCCCTGCGCTCCCATGCCTGTGGACCTTCTGACCGGAGGGGTGGGGTGTCTGCGGGGAGGGAAGGGGCACCAGGGGATGGGACAGCCTGTGTGGACAGCTGTCCTCCTAGATTCTAGCTCTCAGCTCTGAGAGAGAACACAGATCGTCTGGCCAAAGTAAAACCAACTGAGAGGACTGGAAAGAACTTGTTAGGAAATGTACTCCTTTGTAATAAATTATAAATGAAACTCGAAGATCCCTGACCATGCAGCCAAACGGTTATAAACCTCCGTTCCATTAAAAGTGACGCTTTAGAACCGAAAAGCAAATCATGCTTTAGGTGCGGAGGTCATCTCTGAAATTTCTGCTCAACTTCTGAAACTCATCTCTGCTGAGTTGAGTGCCATATGGGAAACTAGTTTCTCCTGGGATGGACTCCCAGGGACCTCAGGTCATGACTCGGGGATCCTGGCGTGCGAAGGCCCAGGCTGGTTTACATGAGCTTCCTGCCAACCTGATGCAAACCAGGGACTCCCGGCTGCTCCAAGTGCCTCGTCACACCCCAGCAAGGAGACGACGTGGCCTCGCCCCGGGTTCCTGTCTGGCCCCAGACGTGAGACCCTAGGCAAGCGCGCAGCCCGCAGCAGCAGGAGGCAGACCTGGCCAGTGCGCCCTGCAGCTCCTCCTCCTTCTTGGCCAGCTGGACCTTGAGCTCGTCGATCTGTGCCTGGAGCTCAGCGATCTGATCCTGCAGGTCAGTGGTCTCTCCATCCAGCTTTCTCTTGGCCTTTTCCAGCTCCTGACGTGTCTTCTCCTCCTTCTTCAGCCTTTCTGCAGGGGAAGAGGCCAGAGAAGTGTTTCGAAACCCACGAGCGGGCGCCGGACAAACAAACCCAACATGTGAACTGGCTGAGGTTGAACATCGCCACTTGACTCAGCAGCACGCCGCTGCCTCGACGGCCCTGGGCCAATGGCT
This sequence comes from Mustela lutreola, assembly GCF_030435805.1. Classification (NCBI taxonomy): domain Eukaryota; kingdom Metazoa; phylum Chordata; class Mammalia; order Carnivora; family Mustelidae; genus Mustela; species Mustela lutreola. The sequence goes on along the minus strand of NC_081304.1, from coordinate 58,133,023 downwards.
CAGTCATCGACACCCATGAACGTCAAATAGAAGGGGAGAAAAATCAGTGGGAGGATGAAGTTCAGGGAAGAAATTGGGGGGGGGTTTCTAACGATGTCCCTTTGCGAGAAGTGAGCCCACCTGCCTGGAGTGGAAGTGACCCGGCCCCTCTTACTGCGTCCATCGCTGGGCAGAGCACTCGTGTGCAGAGGGCTCAGCAGAGGCGAGGACCGTATGTGCCACTGCCTGTCACCCCACGCCCCTTTCCGGGAATCCCTGGTTGGAACCAGGACCGCAGCTCCCAGGCAGCAGGGGAGGGGACGGGCAGTGGGTCCTGGGATTCCCACCCTCCCTGCCACAGTCCCCCAGGGACTCCCTCACCAGGCCAGGGAACCTCCCCTTCCCGCAGCGGCCCTCACAACACCGTGCCCTGTGCGCCTTGGGTTCTCCCACATGACCGGCACATGGAGACGTGGGGACAGAGTGTCACAGGCCAATCACGTAGGTCCAAAGACTGGGTGCGTGTGCCTTGGGCCCCCCCCAGCAGAAGAACCCCACACGGGCCAGAGAGACCCTCACATAGCGCCTGGGCATCGAGGGCTGTGCCCCTCCCCCTGCAGTGCAGACGCTGGGGTTTGGCTGCCCATCCCAGGAGAGGCTACATGCTCTCCCCAAGAGCCACCCTCTCTCTGTCTCTTCTGCGCAAAGTTGGCCTCCGTTTTGTAAACCTCCCAGGATTTCCCGACACTTGTTTGCCGTCCCCATGCACTATGGCTGCCCTCAGCGGTCGCGCCAGTCCCTGCCACGCTTGGTGGCAGTAGCGGTCCCTTTGTGACTTCCCGTCACTCACGCTGCTCTGAGAGCCACGGCTCACGAGGTCCAGCGGCCCCTACAGCTCACGCCATGGAGGGCCCAGCCGGGTCCGCCCCGGAGTGTGCCTCACCCTGGAAGCCAACTTAAGTACGATCCTGCCAGTCCCAGCCCGTTGCGAAAGCTTGTAGACAAGGCAGGACACGAGAACTGCAAACAGGCCTGTTGTCACACCTGGACCCAAGCAGCTTACCTGGCGGCGCGCCAACACCCATGGGTTCCTGGCCCACGTTTCTCCAAACCCAAACACTAACCTTCTAGATCTGAGATCATCACTTCCTGCTTATTCCGGATTTTGGCCAAGTTTTTGGCCTTTTCTTCCTCCTCAGCCAGCTGGGAGGAACACTCCGTGATGCGGTCTTCCATGAGTTTCTTTTCCTGAGAAGAAAGAACCGTGGCGTTGGAGAAGGCTTCCAAAGCACACCAGGGCCCTGGTCTTCCTCTGAGCACAGGCGCTCGTGTCCCCATCTCGCAAGGGGACAGTAGGCCTGCACGGACGGGTCCTGGTCACTGAGTGGGGATCAGAGTGTGCAAGACAAACACACCAAACGTCTATAGGATCAGAAGGCTGTTTGGCAGATTTCGATCACTACATAGTTTCTTGTCTTTAGAGATCACACAGTTAGAGCCTTAGGACAGTAAAGTACGTAAGTGAATCCAAATTCTTGAGAATTGCTCTCTGGGCGCCCCTTTCACGGAATGCATCAGCTCCGTCACGGAAATATGCTCTTACTTTGATAAATTTGGAATTCTGGTCCTCGAGGAGCAGGATCTCCTCTTCCATCTTCTTGATTTTGGCCTCAGCGGTCACCTTTTCCAGCTGGAGCTTCTGGCGTGCGCCTTCCTCCTCGTCCAGCTGCTCTTCCAGGTCCTGGGGAGTGGAGAACATAGTCAGTGTCGCCCGCCTACCGTCGGACGCGTGCTCGCCAACGTCACATGCCGAAGTTTGCTTTTCAAAGTGGCAAGGACGTCCTGACGTGTCACGGCGTGAGCCCACCCCTGCCGGGTGGGGGTTCAGGGGTTGGAGCCCATGTGGTCGTAACACACCTTGTGAGTTCCCACCCTGCCTCGTGTCCCGCAATAACCAGACGCTACGGAACAGGGTTCGTTCTACACAGAGATCAACGTATGGCCAAGTCCAGAAATTCATCCTGGCTGATTCCGGAATGAAACCCGTGTTAAGTGATCAACTTTACTGTGTAAAGCCCTGACAGACGAGCCGGAGCGCAGAGTAGCACGCAGAGCCCTGCATGGACGGGGCCAGGGACTCTGCCTGGAGGAGTGCCGACTCCCTCCACGTGCCCCCAGCTCCCCCCACCCCCAACTGCCGGGTCATCTTGAAGCAAATCCCAGACCTCCTGCTTTCTCTGTAAAACCTTCCAGCTGTCCTTCTGAATGATACAGACCTCCTGCAAATACGTCTGTTCGCCTGTGCGGGAGCCCAAATAAGGTCCACAGACGGCGACAGAAAAATCCTCCTGAGACACCTTCATCTTCTAGGCTCCCCTGTGTCCCTCCCTCGCTGCTTGGTTGTTTTGAAAAAAACCCAAACAGGTTCTTTGTCCTACAGTTTCCCACAGTCCGCTGTCAGGTGGCCCCCCGCACCATACGCTCCTAATTTCACAAAAGCAGTGAACGTAACAGCGTGTTTAGTATGTCTGTTCTTTGTAAAGATGTAAGAGATAAAAAGGACAAGCAACGGTCAGAGGGAGATGGAGAATCCCAAGCAGACTCCTGCTGAGCACAGAGCTGGAGAGGGGAGGCTCGATCTCACGACCCCGAGATCACGACCTGAGCCATAATCAAGAGCCAGACGCTTCCCTGAGCCACCCAGGTGCCCCTGTAATTTCCATTAATAAGTCAATCCACGTACTCTTCTTGGAAATCTGCATAAGCAGACAGAACAGCGTTAAACGGTGGTGGTGAAAGCGAGGAGATGGGGAGTGCTGTGTTCCCTAGGTCTTCTACAATAATCATTTACTGAAACGTAATTAGACAGTTCATCTTAAAAACAAAATCACACCAAAACCAGCTCCACTAGTTCTGGCTGCAAAGGATATAGATCAGAAGCCCCTCAAAGCTGCACAGGTCAGAGAAAGGACAGAAGAGGGACCAATGAGGCCGAGTTATCCCAGGGGTCGTCCGGGGACTGTAGGGCTTACAGGAGCCTAACTTCTGATACATCTGCTTTCCTTGGATTGAGGTAAAAGGAAAAAAAAATCACCTATTTTTAGAATGTGTCTGAATGAGTTTATATGTCACAGAAAGAGATAATGAATTCAGACAGCAGTGCCAAAAACAAGAAGTTAAAAGAGTCTGGTAAGGAATGAGACAGAAAGTACTGGAAAGGCAAAACCCAACGCAAACTTTGCTGGTCTACGAGGACGTACTTGTTCCCCTAAATAGACTAGAAAAATGCAAGCCTGGGGGTCCCTGGGGGTGCTCAGTCGATTGAGCATCTCACTCTTAATTTTAGCTCAGGTCATGGTCTCAGGGTTGTGAGATCGAGCCCTGGGTCAGGCTCCGTGGTTAGCGTGCAGTCTGCTGGAGGTCCTCTCTCTCCCTCCCACCCGTTCATTCTCTCCCTCAAATAAATCAATCTTAAAAACAAATACAAGATGCAAGCACTTCCCGTGAGTGTACTGAAGCCTGGAGCATAAGAAACGAGGCTGAGGACACTGGAGGGGACTTGGGTGCCCTTGTCCCACAGGAGTCACAGGTTATTTCTGAGACGAGCACATGCCCTTCACAACTGTGGATCATGCCCTATAAGGAGTGGCGGTGAACATTCTGGGTTCCTGTGTGCTCAGATACACAGTCATGCACACGAATTTCTATGTTACAGGAATGTCCTTCTACTTGGATCTTACTCTGTGTCTGCTCCTTTGCGAGTTAAGGGCTCGCCATGGAAATAAATCTCTTTATTCTGATTATAACCGCCTGGTCCTACCGTGGCTTACCAATTCCTAGCTATTAAATGGCTTCCATCAACTTATGCTTAACACGAAGCCCCAGAACTAGATTCGCCGGATGAACGAGCATTTTTTATGGCTCTGGGCTATGGCCCCCCAGCGGGAGGTATGTTGGGGAGTGGCAGGTCTCCTGCTGGCTTAATGCTGGGGTATTTGTCCAGGGAATAAGGTGGTATCTTTTGTGCTTTTGAGAAACGTCTGGATCGCCGGCCTGTTGCCAACATAAGCTACGGGATGAGAAAAAGTTTGAGGAGAGACCTGGAAGGAAGTTCGGTGTGGGACCCAGGAAAGGGCAGTGGCCGTCGGGACACCTGGACACCCAAGAACGTAGCTGGGAGGTGGGGTGTGGGAGACCATGCTGGGGGTGCATCCCGGGGGGCTGGCAGTGAAGAAGGGTCCACACCGCCTGTCTGGGTGTTCAACCACGGCTGTGATTCACGCGAGGACAGCCCATGTCCCAGAGAGACAGCCTGGAAAGAGCTAAGTGTTTATTCCGCCTCCTGGGTCAGAGTCTGGCATGTCCCATGAGTAACGATAACACAGGCCAAACGAGGTCCCAGCGTGCTGTAGACCCCGCGATGTTCCTACTCTGGGTCACTGTGCGTGCCGTAAGAGGTTACCCCATAAAATCACAGATCCGCACTTGAAGATAGTCTATTCCTCGTGCTCCGTGAGGGGCCGGACCTGGGCCTGGGACTCCGGCCACAATCCTACTCCCCAGCTTCTACTCATCGACCCAGCAGACCCACTTGGGAAGCCTAAAACATAACATACCCACCTGAATATGTGCTTGCATTTTCTTCTTTTCGTTCTGGAGGATTTGGTTTCTCTCCTCTTCTTCTTCAACCCTGGATTCCAAGTCGTGGAGAATCTCCTCCAGCTCCTGCTTCTTGGCGGCAAGCCTGGCTCGCATCTCCTCCGCCTCGGCAAAGAGCTCCGTCTCGGCCTGAAGCTGCTCCGTGAGGATGTTCTTCTCCTCCAAGAGCTGCAATCACAAAGAGTGCCCGGCACGGTCATGCTGCCCCTGGGCCCACAGCAGAGAGTCACCAGGACAACGGGGCCAGCGCTCGACACCGAAGAAACTGAGGGTTAAAAATACGCAACGTCGCTGGTGAAACTCTCAGACGGTCTGTAGCTACAGCCCAATGAGCCAGATGAAAGCGTCTGTGGCTGCTTCTGTGGTCTCAGGCGACCCTGAGTGACCTTCATTAAATTCAAGCTATTTCAGAAACTCTCCTTCCGTGCAGATAACTGACAAAGGGGAAACAAACTGATTCAAATGTGCTCACGGTGACAACAGGCAGGGGGTACTGAGGGACAGTCCGGCCTCTGCCACTCATCGTCGTGGCCCTAACACTACCGTTCTGTGCTGGTCTGCAGAACGTGGCCTGAGGCCTGGCTTTGTCAGGGAGATGTAACCACGGGGACGGGACAGTAACTCAGGACCCATGGTGGCCGCGGGCGGTCTCATTCTCTTTTTTCCCTCGGGGTCCCATGCAAGCAGTCCCAGGGAGGGGATGCTGCTGGGAGCCTCAGAGAGGGAAGGTGTCAGACACCCGCCCCATGGCAAAGGTGACCAAGAAAGACCAAGGCAAAAACACAGAGGCCGGCTGACTTCAGCGTCTACAAACCCAACTGTGTGGAGCTGCCTCCTTCCCAAATGCCTGTGCTTTGGGGGAGCAGTGAGGACCCGAGCAGGGTCGGAGGCCAGGGGGGGAATGGCCCGAGTGGGACGGCTTGGGGCGTGGTGGCTGCGGCACGCACCTGCTGGTGCTTCCTCTCCATCTCCTCCAGCTCGCCCTCCACCTTCGTCTGCCTCTCCTTCACCTTCAGCAGCTCCTCGTCCTTGGCCTGAAGCTCCTCCTCCTGGCGGGTCACCTGCAGGAGCGGCTTCACCTGTGGCAGAAGCGTGAGGTGAGAGTGGTGGGGTCGCGCATTCGCCGGCCTCCCCGGGCAGGAGCGCGCATGCAGGGCCCACCTTCGTGAAGACGCGCCACCACTGCCAGTGCCTCAGCTTCAGGTAGGCCGCGCAGTTCCGCTGCAGGACCTTCAGGGCGCTCAGCTGCTGCTGCTTCTTGGCGAAGGCCCTGCAGAGCCCACGACAGTCAGCGTGGAGAGCGGGCAGAGCGGGGGCGCACGTGGCTCGCGGCCCCCTTCCCCGATGCTGCCGCGGGGCACCCCTCGGCTGCCAGGGACCCACATTCACTGGACCCACGTTTGCAAGCAATTGTGTGCTCCCGGCCACCAGTAAGCCCCTACTTCCCCGGGGTGTGAGGACGGGACCGACCTCCCCATCCTCCCTTTGCTGGCGGGCAGTAACCTTCAGGAGCCACTGCTTTTCCTGCACGCCCCCTGCCCCTTTCCCAGGTGATCTCCCTCCTCCTCCCCCAACTCTGTAGGGCCTAGGTCCAGTTAATGCCTCTCCTTCACAGACAAGGACGCAGATGCTTCTGGAACCCGGTCTCGCCGCCAGGTCTGGGGTTTCCCATCTTCCCATGCTGCCTTCTCAGGCCGTGGGACCTGAGACCCCCTTGTTGAATTGTCCGGAATCCAGCATTTTCAATTTCTCACTGGCCTTGGGGAACAGAGCTGTTTCTGAAGTACCCCCCCCCCCCCCCGCCGCGACCAAAACAACACCCAAGGGCCCAGCCAAGTTCACTGGGCTGCCCCTCCTCCTAGGAGGCCACTAGTTTGTCTATGCACGATGGCACTTCCAGGGAACACAGGCTCCCCATGTCCTGCTCCCTCCCCGTCGGGCTCTGTCCCACTACCTCGGGAACCTGGGTTCACTTGAGCTGTCCCCTCTGCCAGGTCTGGTTTGCCCGTGGGACCACATGCTACTTAAAACATTCAGATCCCCCTGGGTTTCGGGGCACTGGGGTGCGCTGTGGCCTCCTTCACTCTCTGTCGCAGTGAGCACGACCCAGGAGCTCTGTGGTCCCAGCCTCCAAGCCCGCGAGCCAGCGACATACTCAGGGCCCCTCAGAGTACGGCTGCCGCAGCAACTAACACCTCTAGGCCTGTGGCGGTTCCTCTCACGACCTTCCCATAGCACCTTGTGAGACTGGCGACAGGGTTCTCCTGGGAAGAGAAGTGCTTGGTGGAATTGGAGAAGATGGTAAGAATAATTTACGATCGTCCTTTTGCCGCAGCAACGACCGGTATGCACTGCGATCACGGAGGACAGTCTTCAGAACGGAAGGTTCCAGGTCTAGGGCACAAACGGCGGCGACTTTTCACCCTTCTGCAGCCTGAAGGTCACGTGTCCTCGCAGGAATCCCAGAACTTCCCTGTTGCCCACTTGCTGGTCAGAATGTCCTCCAGCCCGCTGCGCGGCTCCCTACAAGGCCTTCGTCCTTCTCACAAGGAGCCCACCAGCCGGGCAAGTTTGGGCGAGCCTGAATCACAGTAGTTTCTGCTATAAGAACAATAGTTTCAAAGTATATTTTTGGGGGCTACAGAATAGCTTCTGCCTCCCAGTTCTCCGAGAACACGGTCAGCGTCCTCCTTGCTGACAACCACTGCCCGGTGGCGTCCATGCGTCTCCGGGAGGAAACGGTCAGAACAGGCCAAGAACATGCCAGTCACTCGTCCGAACGAGGCAGCTGGATTTCCTTCCCTGCAACCCTCACATGAACCCGAACGCTGGCCGGGCAAAGGGTGCCACCCCGCTCTGTTCACAGCGGGGATCGGTGACCTGCGTCTGGTACTCAAGTGTCAAAGCCACCTGTCTCCTCCCGCATCTCCTGGCGGCTCCCCTGCACCCCCACCTCAAGTTCATGGACTCCTGGGCACATGCCTGTCTCTCTGCCTACTGTCAGCACGATGCTGAGGGTTCCCCGCTCTCCGCTGACTCTTCTGAGGAGACACCTTCATTCACTGCCGGACCCGAACCCTAAGTCCAGCCCAGCACACACTTTGTGGGACCGACGGGCTGCAGGCACCGAGCCACCCCTTCCGCAGTGGTCACACAGGCGCGCCCGTTCTGAGTCCGTGAGATGAGATCTCTGGTTCTGATTACTGGTCTCCACATGACTCTCACAGGGCTTAGATTTCAGTGAAAAGGCCGCACACGCTTTTACCACGTACGTAGTTCATTCCCCATGCTTCAGACAGTTCTGTGTTTCTGGTCACTGTCAAAGCGTTACCTGGAGGCAGTTGGCTGTGCCCCCTCACGTCCCCGCAGGCACCTGTGGGCTGCGGCTCTGACAGTTACCATGCTGTCTCCCAAGGCTTTTGCTCCTTCTGCCCACGTGTTCTGGCGTGAATCACTGAAAATGTCACATTCTTCTTGGGGTTTCCGCACCTCCTCCTTAGCTGGGATCCCGTTACGTGTGGGCACAGACTCACAATCTCGCGTCCACCTCGTGGGGCAGAAACCCCTCCTGGCACCATGGGGCAGACCAAGCCCCGAGCTGTGGACCGAAGCCTCTGGGCAGACGCCGCCGCCTACAGGACCCCGAGAGCAAACTGTACCTCCTTCCCCAGCGCCGGCCCCCTGTGGGAGGAGGTGAGGAAAAGCCCATCACCAGACCTAGGCCCTTCTGATCAGATCTCGAGTCCAGCAACCACTCTCGGTCTCCATCACCTTCCTTGGGCCAGGGAGAGCCGTCTTCCCGGCATCACCCCAGAGCTGCCCAGGCGGCCCACCCGATGGCCCCACTATAGTCTGTTCTGCCAGCTGGGTGACCTGGAAATCCCAGCTTACCCGGCCATGCTCCCCATGCTCCTGCCCCATGGGGCCACAGCACCTGCTCACAGGATGGTGACATGTTCCAGACTGTGCCATGCTCCCATCAGTGGAAGGCTGCTCTGCCCCCACCCCCATCCCAGAGCCAGGACATTCACATCCTGTGGGTCTCACAGCCTCAGAGCAACCTTCACTGAGAACCTGTGCTGAAGTGAACACCTGAGCCCTTGATCTTCTGCCTCGGTCCCTTGTTTCTTTCCTCAGGGCAACGTGTCCTCGGGTGGGACATCCAGGCATGCACCTGGACGTCCGTGCCGTGAGGACACGATTCCCACAGGACGGGGACCTCATGTCCCACAGTGCTCGGCAGGAGCATGTGCTCGAGGAGCATCTTGTTCGTGACCCCCACTTACTTCCTGGCCAGGTAGCCGCGGCAGACGGCCTGGAAGAAAATGATGATGTCGGTAATTTTCAGGTCCCTTTCTTCCTCCAAGTGGGCCAAAACGCCAGCTCTGAAAAATATCTTGCTCTGTCCGATTCTGTACAAGTTTGGGTCCAGTTCTAAAGCCCGGATCTGGAAAGAGAAAGAGCCCGTTTACTCCTGGCCACGGGACAGACTGTTGGCGGTCCACAGAGCAGAGAGGCCCCGGAAAGCTTACCATCCGCTCACACGCCTGTTTGCCGTCCATGAAACCCTTAGGGATTGCATTGGGAGTGAGGATCTCGTACCTGTAGGAAAACCAGCCCAAAAGTCTCCTGTAAGAATCTGTGGGAACGTCTGCCTCCTAACTGTGATTTCAGGTTCTCTAAGAGGCGAGGAAGGGATAGGACATCATGTCACAGAAGAGTCAGGACGGGACAGGCTTCTGATTCCAGACGATGGGGTGATGGCCTCAGACTTTCTGCAGGTCTGGCTTCTCTTTCTTACAACAGGAGGCAAACTGGTGTCCTGGTGGCTCCCTTGCGCCTTGACCTCAAGGACAAACACCGGGTTCCCCAAGGACAAACACCGGGTTCCAGAAAGTGTGGCAGAGTCAAGGCATGGTGTTTGAAAAAAACCTTACTTGTCATTTTCCCCCAGATGTTCACAGGCCTTTTAAAACACAAGGAGAATGTGGCCCCCTGTGTGATGTGTGGACGTTTACTATGGAACAGAGTAATACCCAGAGGCCTCCACTTCCAACAGCAGGAGGAAGCAAGGGGCGTTCAGCACAGCACTGGTCCAGGCGTGCCTGTGCTTGCTGGGGTGTACATATAAGATCTGGGCACTCAGGTAGGTTGTACCGCAAGAAAATTACATCTTAGCAAAAAAAAAAAAAAAAAAAAAAAACGGTTTAAGGCACGAGTCCTGGCTGTATCACTCGGCTTCGTATTCTGGATGCCAGCTGAAGTGCTCTTTCTCCTATCAACACAAAGTGAAATTCTACCGTGTTTATCAGACAGTGGGGCCACGGTTAAGGTCTCCCGAAACCCCTAAAGACGGGAATCGTTTCTCAGCTGGGTTCTATCTGGAACGGTGTCAGAAAGCGCCTTTCCTTGACCTGCGGACTTGTTTCTAAGATGGAACAGCCAATGCAGTCAGAATGGAAAATCTGATTTCCAGGGAAAAATGGAAAAAAGCAAATGGCACAATACCTAAGGATACATAAATTATACAATATGTATAAAAAAATCAATTTCTCCTGTTTTCATTCATTTCTATTGCAACCACTTTTGTTGATCTTCTGCTATCTGATTCCCCTCCCCACCCCGCGTTAGTAAAAGGATGGCCAGCGTCCACGTGGGCATGCACACGGTGGAAAATGTATATACACGTTTGCACACGAACACACCTACATCCCCAAATGTCTGCAAAGTCGCTTCTGAATGACTTATTGATTTCTGACTTGAGTTTTTAAATCTTTCTGAAGGAACACACACGTTACTCCTATTCTTAAAAAATCGGATAGAAAATAATCACATGTAAATCCCAAGTGGGACTGGGTGCGTGGCCGACTCGGAGGTCCAGCTCCCACCGCCGGGAGCTCCCCTGCCACACACCCTCAGTGGCCTCTGTACAAAGACAGCGCTTGGCAGTCTTGGCCACCAACACGGTAATAGTGACAATAATGATAATCATCATCATCCCTTTCCTATGTGAAAAGGCAACCGAAACCATCCAGGAAGCGAGGAAATGGTCTTCCCTGTCAGCTCCCTGTTCTGAGGTATCAGGAGCAGCTCTGAAAACACCTGGGAACAAGGTCAAAGTCGGCGGTACCTCTGCCGGAACTCCTGGAAGACGATCCGGTTGGGGAAGCCCTGGCGGCAGATCCGGATCCCCTCCAGGACCCCGTTGCAGCGAAGCTGGTCCAGCACCAGGTGCGGGTCCAGTTTTCCAGCCTGACAACCAAGCAAACGACAGTCGGACCCCTGAGTTGCCATGGCCCGACCCGGGGCAGCCGGAAAGAGCCACAGGCACCTAGTGGGACACGCACCCGCTTCTCGTGATTTGGGATGATGCAGCGCACGAAGTTGGGGTTCGTGTTCCGCAGCGTCGCCATCAGTTTGGCGAGAGACTCCTTGTACAGCTGCCCGACGGTCCGGAACATGCCCTTCTTGGTTTTGTAGGCAGAGCCAAAGGCCGTCTCCGTCATGCCCGTCACCTGGTCCAGACCCACAATGCGGTCCACTGTGGGGAATAAGAAAGGGACGGCAAGTAAGGCCCCAGGGACTCTTCTGCGGGGGCAGGAGACACAGCGATAGTGCGGCAGCACAAGCTTTGTGGGGCGGATGAGAGGAGGTGCTGTAGGGAGGTGAGGCAGTCAGCGAAGACACCGCACAAGCCGTGGGACCCACAGCCACACGCCCCCATGGCAGGGTACCGGGTGTTCCAAACCCCCCGCCAGCAGAGGCCTCCTGCTGACGGACACACGGGCTCTGGGAACGGCCTGCCTGTGTCGCGTACCAGCGCGGGGGGAAAGGCGGGGTCGCCACAGGCATGATTAATACACAAAGGGACACGGGGACAGGTCTTAGGGTGGGAAGCGGCCTGCGGATACACGCACCTGCACCGAGCAGAGCCCCTTAAGGAAGAGGCTCCAGTAGGGGGTGGGGCCCAGGGGGAGGGACCAGGGTCCTCTCTCCTCCGTCACCAGACTTTCATGCCAATCACTCAGGTTTCAAGAACAAAGGGGGGAAAGCCTGGAGGAGGGACGGGTGTGCACCAGCTCCGTCCTCCAGGCAAGAGGATGCTCGCAGCGGAGGAGCTCCTGATGGTGATGAGACCAATCGGGACGCCTCACTCTGTGGGCAGCGTGGACGCAGCCGGGGACCCACACGGCCTTGACCCTTCTGAGCAGGACCATGCGCATAGCCACCTTGTGGGGCGTTGCGTGCGGAACGTGTCCTCACTTAAAACAGCCGTGAAGGACAGGAAAATCATGCAAGTATCCGCTCAACGCTACACACTGATGCCCGGCCAGTCCTAACAGCCACCTCCATGTGTGCGGTTTGTTCCCTAGACGTACAGCACGTGGGGATCCGGCCCTGGGGAAGAACTTTGTGAGCAACACCTTGCTCACGTCTCCACTCCCAGTGAGGCTCTCAGGGAACGGACACCCTGACCCTGGAGGGAGGTCCCCGAGCCCACGGGGCAGACCTTCAACACAAGCCGGGGACACGATGGGCTTCGCCTCCAGCCCCATGCACACACCCTGTCCTACAACGCTGGCGAAGCAGAGCCACCGGACTTGGAGGGGGTCAAGGCTCCTCCTGCCTGTGCCCCCAAGGCAGGCCACCATCTACCTCAGAGGCTGCCAACTGCCATTCCTTCCTGTGCCTCCAACCTGTCGCTCCTCACTTGTTCCGGCAGAAGACAGCCCAGCCCTACCCCTGCACGCGCCACCATTCCGTGAACTTCCCTTGACCTTGGGTCTGCCCACTTCTCGGTCTCCTCCATGCCAAGCTCCCTTCCAGAAGAGTTCACACACTTGGTACCCCTTGTGCCTTCCACGAGTTCCTGCTCCCTGGGCACCTGACTGGCTTCCAGTCTGCCCTCCTCCCCCAGCCTGATGCCACTCAGGCAAGGACAGGCCCGTGGCCAGCTGCAGACACCGCCCAGTGCTAGCGTGGCCTGAGTGCGTCTGCTTGTGGGACCAGCCTCTCTCCACCCCTGACTTCTCCTCTGGACCCCATCCCCCTCTGCAGCTACTCAGGTTTCCCGAAGCACTGCGGCACTTGCTGGGGCTCCGAACTCTACCAGGCCCTGAAACCCTTCTGTGGTAAGGCAGCCACGAGGAGAGGTGCACGCTACTTGCCCTGCTTTTCTCAAGGCACATTCTTGTCCGGGGGCCTCTCCTTTGCAACTTGAACCAGCTTTACCTGACGACCCAGCACCAGAGCGCCTCTGCCTTCACAGATTCCTAAGTGCCCAGCATGACATCTGCATCTGGCCTATCGTGCGTGTTGGTGAATCAACACGGCAAATGCTTAATACTGTGACAATTACTGACAGCGAGAACATCACGGAGAGAAAAGATGCTGTGAAAGACATCGGGTCAGAGATCTCTCTGGAGAAGCTCTATTTACTGCCCAATGGGGAAGAATGAGCCTGTGGAGAATCATTCCAGGCAGCGGAAACAGCATGGAAAGAGCAAGGACAGGACTGACAGCAGCCCGTGCCAAGAATGCACGACACTTGGGGAGGCGTGGGGCGCCCAGGCTGGCTGCGGCGCCCAGGACCAGTTGGGGAGGGGTCACTGGAGACGGAATGGCTGTGCCGGTCCAGGCTCTGAGTGAGATGAGGGGGGCGGAAGCAGTGATCGCACAGGAGAGGGAGAGAGGAGATGCGAGACATCTTTCCGTGGGAGGACTGACTCGCTCTGATGATTAAGCTGACGTGGAAAATACGACAGACGCGTCAAGAATAAGTCCCAGGGTGCTGGCTTGAGCAGCAGAGTGGCTGGGGGTGCCGCTGCCAGATGGGTGAGAAGTGATTTTTATGAGCAGGAAGACAGACTCCAAATACTCTACATTTGGAGCACGTAACACACCAGAACGTTCCAGCCTGTTGCTAAGAAGAAAGGACTGCACTAGGAAGGCGGATGTGGGAGCTGCTGACTCGGAGAGCAGTCACTGGACCAGATGGGCCAGCTCAGGGTAAATGGTGAGGGACAGGGGCCTGGGACCGAGCTGGGGACAGAGGAAGAGCCAGATGGGAGAAGGGGGGAGAAGGAGCCGGAAGCAGGAAGGGCGGGAGGTCAAAGTCCTACAGTGGAGAGCCTGTTCTCTGCCTCACTGTCCACCTGGATCTGCCTCCTCTGCCTCCCCTGGAAGGGGTATAGAGGCCAGAGACTGGGAAGAGTGCCTCGACTGCCCTACACCAACTGCTCACCAAAACTGGTCAAGCCAAGCCCCCAAATGTCTTCCATCCATCCCTCGGTTCCATGGCCCTCGTGTGGGCTCTCAGCCCTCCCCCCGGTTCCTCCCCTGCAGCGCCGTCCAACCTGCTCCTTCCTCTTCTCCCCGAGCCACCATGCTCTTCCTTACAAGGACACCTCTGGTTCCAGGGTCATGATAACCGGTCTTTCTGGGAGACCCAACCGAACAGGTTCTTTATTCCCATACTCCAGACCCTTCCACGTCTCCTGCAGCTTGTAGGGCATGGTCTGCATCCCCTGGTCTAGAAGTGTAGCCGGCAATGCAGAGCTCGGTCCTGAGCCAGGGACCCCTGCCCTCACGAGCTGTGCCATCGACTGCTCCAAGTCTCAGTCGCTTCCTGGGTAAACGGAGCCCCCGTGACTGAGCTCAGACAGATGTGAGGTGCCTGGAGAACGTTCTAGAACTCCATGAAGGGACCCCTGGCCACTCTGCCCTCCCCGGCAGCTCCATCTACAAACTGGGTGCATTTTCTCAGACACCAGACCCTCAGGTCTTGTCTTTTTCTCCCTGCCCTGAACACCCGCCCCTCCTTCCAGCCATCCTGACAAACACGCCTTGGCTTTTAAATCCCTACTCCGTGACCCAGCTACCTCTTCTGAGGCCCCCAGGTCTACCCGGCGTCCAGACTCAGTGGGCCCCTCCCTCCTCTGGGCTTCAGATCGCCGAGGCCAGATCCCGGGACAATGCCCCCAGCACTGTGTGTTCCTACTGCCTGGGGCTCCCCTGGGGACAGCTCTCTGGCACCGGGCACACGCACACACACCCCAAGAGCTGCGGCCTGGGGTCTCTGGACCCCTCCAACCACCAGCTCAGACCATGTCCTCTGCTTTCCCATCTTGGCCTCCACGTGGTGCCCAGCATGCAGGAGCCACGTGATGACCTCCCCTGGGTGAGGTCACCCACGAGAATGAGTCCCCTCCAAGGCCAAGGAGGAGGGGCAGTGTGAGGGCGGCCCTTCCCCATGCCGTCAGCTGGCGACTCAGCCCGCAGCCCCAAGCCTGGGCTGCTGTGTACACCAAAGATGGAAATGCCATCACAATGAACCTGATCCCCCAAATAAGGGAACCCAAAACGAGGTATTTGGATTTTGAAAACATTAACGCTTTGGATTTTCAGCCTTTTTTGTTTAAAAATCTAAACGGCGGGGTGGGGGTGGGGGTGGGGGTGGGGGCGCCTGGGTGGCTCAGTGGGTTAAAGCCTCTGCCTTCAGCTCGGGTCATGATCCCAGGGTCCCAAGACTGAGTCCCGCATCGGGCTCTCTGCTCAGCGAGGAGCCTGCTTCCTCCTCTCTCTCTGCCAGCCTCTCTGCCTTCTTGTGATCTCTGTCAAATAAATAAATAAAATCTTTAATTTAAAAAAATAAATAAAAATCTAAACGAGGGTTCAGTTCTAACAATGAGCAAAATTATGTTGTGGGTAAAAGACACTTTGAGAACTTCTTTAAATGATGGAGGCCACACTAGTAATATAGGATTTCACTCTAAGGCCCAGAAAAACCTCTATTTAAAAAGAATATTTTCTTGGGGCACTTGGGTAGCTCAGCCAGTGAAGCCTCTGCCTTCAGCTCAGGTCATGATCTCAGGGTCCTGGGATCGAGCCACACATCGGGCTCCCTGCTCAGAGAGGAGCCTGCTTCCCTCTCTCCCTCTGCCCCTCCCTCCATGCTCACATGTCCTCTCTCTCAAATAAATAAAAAGAGTATTTTCTTGTTGAGGAGCGCCTGGCTGGCTCAGTCGGTGGAGCATGCGACTCTCCATCTTGAGGTCCTGAGTTCGAGCCCCACACAGGGGGTAGAGATTACCCAAATAAATAAAATGTAAAAAAAAAAAAAAAAAAGAAAACAAGCAGTTTCGTCTTGAAAGTGGCAAAAGCAGGTACAGAGAAAGGCAGAAAATGCAAAGGTGAGATTCTAGCAGCTCCTTGAAATGAGACCTGCTACGGCTACTTCATCCTCCCAGTGCTGCAGAGCCCGTGGCTCGGGGTAACCGAGGGCTTGGTTGCCCCCCCCCCACTGCCAACTCCCCTATCTGCCATGTTAGGGAAGGTAGGCGAGCATTGCCTGTGGGCAGGATACATTATCTGGTTGCCTAAGAGCCTGAGAGAACTTGAGTATCTCATGCCGACAAGTCATTCGTCTAAGAAAACTTAAGCGGAGGGGCACCTGGATAGCTCAGTGGGTTAAGCCTCTGCCTTGGGCTCAGGTCATGATCTCAGGGTCCTGGGATCGATCCCCGCATCGGGCTCTCTGCTCAGTGGGGAGCCTGCTTCCTCCTCTCTCTCTGCCTGCCTCTCCACCTACTTGAGACTGAAATAATATCTTAAAAAAACAACAACAAAAAAAAACTGAGGTCCTCATTAAAAAAAAAAAACAAAACAACTTAAGTGCACAGTGACCAATAAGATGAGTCCCACAGACCTAACACCTGTAAGGGCACAGTTAGATTCAGAAGAAAAATGCAATTTGCAATTTGTAATCATTGGTCTCATAAAATAGCTATGAACGGTGTTTTTTTACCGAGGAATGCTGTTTAGTGCCAGAATGCTTAGCTGCTCTCGTCTAGGGGCCAGGCTCGGGGTGCAAGAGCTCTGCGAGATTTTTCACGTTCCTCTCGTCTGCATGGGCCAAATCACTAGTGCTACTGCATCGCACCACTGTATTTAAGCCGCTCTTCGGACACTTTTTGGTAGGAACCAAAAAAGGGGGACAGACATATCTGAATGTTCATTTTAACAGCCAGATGATGAATGAAAACTGCATTGAATATTCCTAGAAAGGCCTCTAGGATCTGGCACTGGGCCAGACACGCAGCACGTTTTTAGGACTCACGTAAACAAGTTAAGACAGTTCTACTCTGGCGTACAGAAATGTCGCCGCCAGGTAAGCGCAGGTTGGGAAATATGGAAGTGCTACAGACTCCATATATCCCCGTTGCGTGGTAACACGAGGGCGCTGCTTCCACTCCTGGACAGGGGGACCAACTTGCTCGTTGTTCTGGAACGTCTGGAAATTCTCAGAAAAATTTGAGCAAGTCCCCAGGTCGACAGGGAGCATGTGATTCTAAGCATCTTCCTCCGGCTCTGGAACTCTTCTCGTTACTTCCCGAGGACGCCGGGCAACTCAGCACACCTGCCCCTCAGCTTGGTCCTGGCGCTCAGGGAACCTGGGGGACTTGCACCAACTCACCGCCAAGGACGCAGTTGCTGATTTTCTGGTTTTCGTTATTAGGGCAGCAGCCACACAGCCGCAGCCAGAGACAGGCTCACACTCACACTGGGAGGCATGACGCTCACAGCCCTGGCAGCAAGTGTCACTGTCTCCACGTGACCTCAGGGACTCATGCAGCAAAACCTGGAGGCTGCTTCTCTTGGCGCTCCCAGCTCTCATTAAGGCTCAAGATTAAAAACAGAAACAAACCAGGACAAGAATTTTCCGCACAACAAAACCCTCCGTCCGCTGAGAAACCTCCGTGCTGTTTAGCTCTGCACACAGACTGCGTCCGAGCCGCCCCCCAGGTTCTAAACAAGGAGAGATCATGGCTGATGGGCAGGACTTACAAGATTGAAGACTGCCATCTTATCAGTTCTGCTACCCGGTTCTATGTGGAACCTTCTTTCGTGACTTCCTGGACCCGAAAAGGACCAGTTCAGCGTTTTTGAAACCAGAACATTGTCCTCTCGGTTGGAAGCATGGCTAAGGGGAAGCTTCCCCCTTAACTGTGACCAGGAGAAAGGGAAGAGCTCAGTGGACATCAGAGATGAAGGGAGACCCCCCAGGGGCCTGTGACAGACACGAAGCCCTCCTGCATGCTGGCCAGCCCCTCCCCGCTGCATCTGTCCAAGTGAACTGGGCTCCCAAGTTCAAGGGCGCTTCTGCAGCAGATTGGAAAGGAGCAGGGCTGGTGGGAGGGGCGTCCTCCAGCAACTGCTGGGACCGGCTCCACGTACTACAATTTTGAGGTTACGATCCCTCCTCGCCGGCTCATTGCTGGTTTAGTTCAGAAAGTCTGGGCTTTCAAAGCAGATCTGGAAGAAAACAGACCTCTGGCTTACAGCGGAAACATGAACGACTCCCTATTCCCTCTCTGGGGATTCCTTCCTCTCACACACTTGTCCTCTGATGCTTCTGGAAGCCCGTCTTTCCTCCTGCCTCTCACCCTTGTCCTCAGAGCCTGCACGGCCTCCCTGCTCCATCCCTAACACTCCGCAGGAGCTCGGAAGCATAAGGTCACACGAGCTCCACGCCCTCACGTCTAGAGGGACACGCACTAAGTTATCGCTGCACCTAAGACAACAGGTTCACAATCTGGACACCTAGAAATCCCTTCCTCCGCCGTCTTCGGAGAATTCAGTGCACACACTAAAGCTCCACATCTTTGTTTAACGCTGGCTACGCTTCTCTGGGGCTGGACTTCCTAAGCACACACTGAGGAGGAAGACCATTTGTGGGAGACCAGATGTAGCCACGGCGGGTGGAAGACCTTTTAAGAAGGAGAGACGGAGCCCGGACACTTGTTCAGCCAAATCACTCAACAGAGGACACCTCTGGTGAGGTGAGGTCAGGGAGCTCAAGGAGCTGGTGGCCTGCCCGAATGACGTCATCCAGGAGGGGCTCGCACGTGCTGCAGGAGCAGAAACACACCTGCTCCACGTTGTGGGGAAAGAGCCCCTGCGCCTGCGCCGTGGGAGAGGTGAGGGCCACTGTGGGGGCGCTGGACAGAGCCGCCGCGTCTGAGAACCGGCTGTGGGACACCCACCCTCCGGATCCCTCACTGAACTGCTTCCTTCTGGGGCACCGATTTCGTGCCAGTGCCGGGGAACTGACGGCAAGCCCACACTGGCCCGTCCCTGCTCTACAAGAGCTCCATCTGGAGCGCTCTTAAGAGTTCAGACATCCAAGAGTACCAGTGATTAGTTTAAAGAGGGCACTCTATTTTGGCAGAAAGGCGAACAGAGCCAGCGCTGACTCGGAACAAATCACACGTTTCCGGCAGCCCCTTGGCTGGAAACTCCTGCCTACTGGTCTGTCCCTATCCCCGTGTCCTTGACCCAGGCCAGACTACCGAGGGCCACGGGGGCGTGAGCACGAGTTCTTCCTTGGGCTTCTGTGCGGCATGTGCTCCAGTGTGTGGGACCCTCCCTGGCGCCATCCGACCCGCATCCCAGCCCCCAGCTCTCCCAGGTGCTTCCTCCCCAGGACGGGGCCTAGAACCGAGGCGGGGGTACTTGAGTGCAGACCGGCACGCTCCTCTTCTTCCTAAGGAAGTCTTGGGATGGTCTGAGGTCTCAGCATCACTGGATTCCAAAAGTCAGAAAGGAAATTTTGTCTGATGAATTTGAACTTTGTCTCTGAATGTCACACCTGACAATTTCACTACATGATTATCAAACTGGCTGATACATTCTTTCTTAGGTCGGGCTATCACGGGGCCTTTAGCCATGTGTAGGCCGTATTTAACAACGGGGCTAGGGCCTCAGACCACCAGGTTCCGTCGTGCGGGGCTCAATTTCGGGTTCAGGGTCTGAATTCGACCCACACCTGCACCTCTGAGCCTTGTTGATCGACTCACGATCTCAAGCTCCAAACAAAAAGCCACGTGACTCGATACCCACCCACGTTCCAAACCAAAGCTAGCCCGAGGAGACCAACACGGGAGAGAAAGGTGGAATTATCTGCTCTCCCAGCATGCAGGACTTAAAGCAAGAACCACCCCTCCCTGGAATTCCTCGGCCTCGAAAACGGAAAGGAGACCCAGAGACATGGGAGACCCTCCTTCCGCACATCCGTTCCCAGCATTCCTTTTGGGGCCCGTGTATCAAAATGGCACCACTGGCAAAGGTAGCGACGTTGCCTTTCAGTAAGCAGTGCTGTGAGTGCAGAAGAGAAGAAGCGATGTGTATGCAGTAGCGATTCGATTGTGGATGCGCTCAAACAGCTGCCTCGGAGGACAAGGGGAGGGAGCATGAAATGAAAGGTTCATGCAGGTCTATGAGCAAAACAAAAACAGGAGCCCAGGAACCAGCCCCCCGCCCCCGCCCAGCCTACCCCGGGCCCCTCCCGGCCACCCTGCAGCCCCCCCCGCCCCCCTCCCCGCGAGCTCCTCCTGGGGGCTTATGTGCTTGGAAGACCTACAGGCTTTGTACATTCACCTGGTGGCTCATGAAGACCAGAAACACTGTCATAGAAAGAAGCTCTCTGAATATTCTGAATCTCTACAGCAGAGACACAGCAAAACAGGACAGAAGAGCAGATACACAAACACGTCGGTTAGTGTGAGAGACATTGGACATCACAAGTCAGCTCTGCAGTCGGGCTGCAACCCTCGCGAGTCGGGGTGCAGAGCCCG
Source organism: Mustela lutreola (assembly GCF_030435805.1). Classification (NCBI taxonomy): domain Eukaryota; kingdom Metazoa; phylum Chordata; class Mammalia; order Carnivora; family Mustelidae; genus Mustela; species Mustela lutreola. The sequence goes on along the minus strand of NC_081304.1, from coordinate 58,112,750 downwards.
TGCGACATTACCGCGCAAATGACTGCGCACACTTGGACACAGGTCCTCACTGAGTCAACTTACGCGGACTCAGAAGAGCCCTCCCCGCAGCATGTGTGAGCATGGGTTCGAATCCATGCTCCGTGATCGCCCGCCCCCTGAAAACCCAGGAGGAAATTTAAGGGTGCTCAGGTGCTACTGGCGTTATCCTTCATAAAATTATCTCGCAATTAGCACATCAGGACGAGACTGAGCAAGCTGGGGCACTCTAGTGCGTGCGTTAGTGGCTTTTACAGTCCAAATTCACATTGCTGTCCACTCGGGCATCCAATACAAATTGTGGCAATGTAATTTACTTCAAGTAGAAATTAGGAACAGAAATACATTATATGTTAATTAAGAAAAGAAAACCAAAACCATGAAACAAATAATACATTATATGTTAATTAAAAAAAAAAGGAAAAAAAATTAGTAACAGGGAACTACCTTTAAGGAAAGTAAAATTCAAATTCTGTTGCAGCAAAATGTTAAAACAACTGTAAACCATTGGGTGACATGTGAATGATCACACCCTTTACCCATGAACATACCCGAGGAGGCACTTTTACATGAAAATGCAATTGTTGGCTTCCCCTCCCCCAGATAAGACCCAGGGCGCGTCAAGGAGTCTGTGCAGCTGGTAGAGAAATCCCAGAACATCTTTCAGCAAAAAGTAGGGCACTATGAATCTCTAGGGCAGGGCTGCCACCAAAAATCTTAATACTCCTGGTTGGGTCTTGAGAGAACTCCGTCAAACCCCTCAGAGTCTGTTTTAACACAAAATGTTTTATACCCTGGGGATTGTGCCTTTGCAGGCAAGTTAATCCACGCAGCCTACTCTCCTGGTCAATCTGTCATTTCCTGCTTCTGCACTGATGTGGCTACAAAGAGAAAAACAAGGAGGTGTTCTTCCCGGGTTACTGTCTTTCTAAGGCCTGGCCTTATCCCAAGACTGAGCCGTGGTGAACTTTCCTCCTAGACCCCCGGCCACACTCCGTGCCTGCCGCTGACTCTCCAAACGCAACACGCGGTCCCGCAAACTGGGCAGACTGCCCTGGGCCCCCTTCTCCGCCATCCTGTCACTCAGACGAGGGAACTGACCACCTAAGCCAATGGGACTTCTGCCCATAGTAGCAAGCCCGTGGGATTTTTCCAGAGCAGAGGTCAGCATGGCCCAGTCACATTGGGGGCAGGTACAGACAAAGGGGCCACACTGGCCTCCCAGCGGCTCCCTGTAGCAAGTCCAGGCCATGTAAACACTACTATGCGGGGTCCGAGCCGTGGGCTAAGTTCAGACACACAAGGCTCTGGCCAGCACCAGGGGAGCCTGTGAGGCCGCTGGCTGTTCTGTAAGCGAGTCAGTAACGCAGGGTCTCTGTGGACACGGAAAGCACGGGAAGGCAGGTCAGGGACGCTCCTGATGTGGTCCCACCTGTCAGACAGCTCACCTGGGCTACACGGTGGGCATGGACCCCTGCGGCTCGTGCCCACCCCATCTCACCCTCTGAAGGCTGCCAGCCCGCCGCGGCCGCGGGCTTCTTTGGTGAGGCATGGTGGCAACGGAGAGGGATGGAGGCAGGAAGGCCGGGAAGGAAGTGGGGGGCCAAGACAGAGGCTTGCCTGTCCTACTGGGGTGTCCTGAGTCTCCCGCTGGGGGGCCAGCTCGGGGGGACCGGAGGCACGTCCCACATCGCCCCTCAATGGACCACACATGTCACGACCACGGTGAGACGGAGGCCAGATGGCCCCATGCCAATGGGGCAGGGCTTTCCCACAACATCATTTTCGGTGAAGAATTTAAAAAAGCAGTCAGAGTGGTTCAACCACATCAGAACCAGCGTGTTAGTCCAGACTCTCATCCCTTTGGTAATAATGGCCCTTTTTTTTCTCCAGTACCTGCTTCTGCTCTCACGCACAACAAAGAGAGAATCCATTTTTCAGGCTTCCTCTGACCCCTGCTCCATGGGCATTTCTTCCACACCCGTGGCCTGTCTCTAGGCCACCTTGCACTTGGCCCCCCATTTCTAGGCCCTTCGCCCCGACCCAGCCCACCGACCGCTTTTTCTGTCCACCTTCTGTGCCGCCCGGGACACCGGCATGGCTCGCACACCTGCTGCAGCGTGACTAGCAGGCGGGCTTCTCCAGCCTGGCTGGACCCCCTCGCTCCCAACCCTCGCTGGGCTCCCTGCCGCCACCCTGGGCTCACTCAACCTGTGGCTCGGGCCCTCCTTCCGAGCCATCCTCACTTCGGAAAAGGCTCCCCGCTTTGCAGCAGCTCGTTCATGGACTCCTGCTCCACCTTGGCCACGTGCGTTTCCAAGTCCACGCCGGGACCACGCCTGGCACCTGGGACGTGCTCGGTTAATGCCAGGCTTCGCGACTCAACAAACTGTCATCCTTCAAGGACCAGGCGACTAACTCTGTGTCCACAACCAACTGCCTCAGCTCCCTGGGCCAGAGGGCCACCCTTCCTCTAACGCCTATCTTTGAAGGCTCATTCCGCCCCATTGTGGGGCACTCATCCCAGCCGCTGCAGGACTCAACAGCTCGTGCGCATTTTCTCTTTCCTGTGCTCGGAGATCTGACCGGAGCACCAGGTGAAGGGAGGGCCCAGGGCTCGTCAAGTGGCAGGGTTGTGGCGAAAGGGACCTGTCCCTCGCATGCTCCCCCCTCACACTGTCTGGCACTGTGAGCCCCGTGCCAACCGGTGCTCTGAGTGGTCTTGTCCACTCTGGTTCCACGTCTCACATCCCCGAGCCACCGCTTCCTAGCGATGGACTCGGGGACCCTCGTGTATCCAGCTGCCGCCAGCTGCTCTGCCCAGAGCTCAGGGAGCCCCCTCGACTGCCCGGCTCATCATCCTGACAGGGAACATGCAGCATCTGGCTGGAGACTCTTGTGGGAAGGCACAAAAATGACCAAGCCTCCCCGAGTCCCTCCTTCTAGGGTCTCAGGTGGACCATCCCTCCTAGGACCCCCGTGCGCCGTGCTGCCTCCCCAGCAGGCCCAGCAGGTACGCACAACCATTCTTGACTCAGGCAGCCCTTTGCCCTCCTCACGTTCTCAACACTCCCTCTGCTCTGTCCTTCCGCCTCCACAGCCCTCACCCCTTCTCTTTCCCCTTCCTGGGCCTCTTTCTCCGCTGAGGAGATGGCTAGGTCACGAGGTCCGCAGGTGCTATGGGAAAAGCAGAAGCGAGCCAGGCTCCCAACGAAGCCTGACCTGGCGTGGAGGCAGGGGCAGATTCAGGGCGGAGAGCCCAGGTGGCCTGAGGCTATGTGAAGGGGACATGCGACCAGGATGACACTGCAGTGAGCGCAAACCCCAGGAGGCACGGCCTCCCGCTGTGCGTGGACTCCCGGCTGTCCTCCTTCTAGTCCTAGCAAACCTTCCAGTCTATGACCAAACGGCCAGACCCTGCAGCTGAGGCTCCTGTAAAGAAAACCACTACGGGGGCTGGTGGAAAGAAAAGATCATCTCTGCGTGGGGTTCTCAAACTTATTTGGCGGCCGCTCCGTGTGTGAGCAGAGGGCTCAGCTGAGCCACACAGCAAGCTGTGGAGGGGCTTCTCTGGCCCTGTGTCCAGCGGCCCTGGAGCGCAACCCAGCCGGGCCCTAGAACAGTCCCTAGAACGGTTCCCACCTCCCGTAGCGTCTAACCGAGAAGGCAGGGTCAGGGGACCCAGGCGGGGTACCAGGTGGGGACTGGGTCTAGCGGCAGCCCTGCTCTAGGGAGAGCGAGTCTTGGGACACAGATCTACGTGGACGAACCACCTAGAAGCCGTAACTGGCAAAGCTCCCAGGCAGGCGTCACTGCAGACAGGGGCGCGTCCTTACCGTCCTTCCAAAGCTCTGCCACGAATCTGTCCGACGACTGGTGCAGGAGGGTGGCCACGTTGTCGTTCAGCGGGTCCATGTTCTTCATCAGCCACTCGTCCGCCTTGTAGTCCACCTGGCGGGTGGCGGGCCACGCGGGAAACACAAACACACACAGGGAACGCTTTCAGCCTTCCGCCAGAAAGCTCGCGGGCCCGCCGGCTGGCCGGGCGACACAGGGGCCATGCGCCGGGCACACGCACGGCAAGGCGGGCGCACACACGACATGCGCACGGCACACTCACGGCATGGAGACTCGCGCATGCACACGGCAGGGCGGGATCGTGCGTGCGCACGCACGCGTCTCCGCACGGCCGTCCCCGGCCTCGGGGACACGGCAGGATCTGCCGGCGCGGCCCGTACCTTGCCCGCGTAGTGTATGATGCAGAAGTCCGCTTTGTCCTTCAGCTGCCGCGGCTTCTGGAACTTGGAGTGGGAGCCTTGCTCCTGAACCAGCTTCTCCACGAAGGTTTTGTCTGTGGCCTTCGGGAACCAGCACTCTTCATCCAGAAGGGCCAGAACGCCAGGGGGGTTCGCCTGGTGACAAGAGGCAGCCACTGAGGGACCACAGCAAGGGCCGGGAGCTGGGGCCACAGAGCTGGACGCTGACTACATTCGGGGGCTGGCCAGGGACAGGACCCTAAAACCTCCATCAGAACAAAGTGTGGTTGCTGGGGGGCGGGGGACGCATGAGAAAGGGGAATTTTTTAAAATGAAAGAAAACCAGAATAAACGCACCCCTCAACTGGGTGGAACGCTTCCAACACCTTACACCCTAAGTGATTGCAGCTCCTGTTTAAGGGACCATGAAATAAGACGCGTCCCCTCACGCTTGGCCAACAGTGGAACCAGAATCCAGCAGAGAATATGAAAGTTGGGGTGAGGATCCATCAGCTGAGCGTCTGGATTTATTCCGGCCGACACTCGTGAGCCAGGCTGTTTAGTTTTGTGGGGCTGGGTCCCTGCAGAAAGGCCCAGAAAACATGGGAGAAAGTGGACCCACGCCACGGGGGTGGGGAGGGCCCGACATCCCTGCCCAGGACGACCAGAATGTGAGCAGGAGGCAGACTTGAGAAGACGTGGACACCAGTGAACCAGGCCTAGGCCACTGGACTTCAGGGCCTGCAAGTTATGTCTCCATAACAGAAAAAGAGCGCAGAGCCCATGCAGGGACTTCCCTTTTGGAGGCAAGTGGGGGACGCGTGACAGCAACACAAACAGTTAAATTGTCAAGGACTAGGTCACTGCATCCGGGTCAGCCATCACAGGCACCCCACAACTACGGCCAGTCGGTGGGACAAGCCTCCAGGTGCACCTATGAAACCGGCCGTCTTCTTGAGCTCATGCGGCCTTGGCGTCCACTAGGGAAAGGCCAGCTGTACACAAGCATTGCTTAACGCACCCAGGAGTCAGTGTGACCATCAGCCGGAAGGCCATTGGCACAATGCACACCAGCAGGCAGAAGCTGTGTGTGGGGGTGTCCCTGCGATGAGCCCCCGGCAGCCAACTGCTTTAGGGCTCCTCCACCTTCAAGAACCCATGGGCTTAGAGCAGCTCAAAGAGCGATCATCAGAGGTGGGCAGGACTAGGTGCCCGCCAAGCCGCCGAGATTAGAGAGGTAGGTCACTCAACGGGCCCCGCTCACCAGACTCTGAAGATCTGTACTCACACTAATGAGGGCTCATTCGTCTTTCTAGCATGATTCTTACATTTTAATACCTTCCAATGAAAATATCCTTAAGTTCTGAAATAGGATTCCGAATGTAATTTAACCTTTTCTAAACGGCTCGGTGACAGCGTCATTATAAATGTCCCCAATTGGGTCTTTGTATTTTTGCTACTTCATCCGTCACTGTCAAGCAGTGTTACTGTGTCTCTTTTCGCTGGGGATTTCTACAGAGCTGGAAGTCTGGGACAAGGTGTCTATCTGAGGCCACAGGCTGTATGGGGGGGGGGGGGACAGGTCTGTAAGTGCCTTGCTGAGCTTCCCTTCCTGACCGCCAGGGAATAGAGCCAAGTCATTAATATTTGCTTAAGATCCTAAGTGAATAAGTTCTACGTGGTCCGATGTATTTCTTTTCTTTTCTTTCTTTTTTTTTTTCTAAAAAGGTTTTATTTGAGAGAGAGAGAAACAGGGTGGGGTGGGGGGAAGCAGGCTCCCCACTGAGCAGGGAGCCGGATGCAGGACTTGATCCCAGAACCCTGGGATGATGACCTGTAGCTGAAGGCAGATGCTTAGTGACTGAGTCCCCCAGGCTCCTCAGTCCTGTCTATTTTTGCGTTAACACTAAACCAAAGGGGAAAGAACACCTGATGCTTGCTAAGAGTGCTGTATAAAGTACACCTGCCCAGAGGCACCTGCCCAGTGAAGCATCTGCCTTTGGCTCAGGTCATACCTCAGGGTCCCGGGATTGAGTCCCGAATCAGGCTCCCTGATCAGTGGGGAGTCTGCTTCTCCCTCCCCATCTGCTGCCACCCCGCTCTCTCTCTCTCTCTCTCTCTCAACTAAAAAAAAAAAAAACCCAAAACAAAACCAAAAAACATGTGCCCAAAAAAACCCCAAAACTTCAAATTAGGAAAAAAAAAAGAGAGAGAGAGAAACAAAACACTGCCAAAATAAGAAGAGCTTTATGCTCCCAAGGATAGTGATGTGAAAAATGAGTCTGGATGCCATGTCCTGCTCCTGGCCAAGGGCGGCGGCCTGTGTAGCCCTGGCAGGTGCGTGTAGTGGGGGTAGGGGGGCTGAGCAGTGCCTCAAGAGCGGTCTGCAGGCAGCAGGCTCCCCCACACAAGGGCTGAGGGAGGGCCTGCCTGGCTGCACGCTTGCTTTTTAAATAGTTCTTTTTATTAAAGTATCACCTTCCTACATCTTTTATGTTAAAAAACTGTCTTAAGACTGATTTGGCCGGGGCGGGGGCTGAGGGCTGGCTCTGTCCGCGGAGGAAGTGACTCTTAATATTGGGGTTGGGGGTTCGAGCCCCACGCTGGGCATGGAGCCTACTTAAGACAAGACCACTTGGGGGATGAGTGGCGGCAGAGCCCGGAAGTCCCGCACAGGATCGCGGCCTTACGGGTCTCTCGATGAGGTCGATGCAGGGCTGCAGGTCGAGCCCAAAGTCGATGAAGCTCCACTCGATGCCCTCGCGCTGGTACTCCTCCTGCTCCAGCACGAACATGGTGTGGTTGAACAGCTGTTGCAGCTTCTCGTTGGTGTAGTTGATGCACAGCTGCTCGAACGAGTTCAGCTATGGGCGGCCACCGGCAGGGTGAGAACAGGACCTGTCAGCTTCCGGGGAACCCACAGGATGCCCACCACACACTCGGCCATGGCACCCACCCCGCATGATCGGCAGTCCCTGCGGCCTAGGCCGGGGACATCAGCAACATGCACCGAGGAGGGAAACTGAAGGCCCTGAGCTCAGTGTGCGATGTGCGTGACCTACGCGTACGACAGCCCGGCGCCTGCTGCTGAATGGTTCCGGACAGAAGCAGAGGAAGAAGCGAGGAAATAAAGAGGGAAAAGGAAGGAAAAGCAAGTGGCCGCGTGGGGTGTGCAGCCCTCAGTTGGGAGTGGGGAGACCGTGGTGCACTTCCGGTCCCCTTTCTCCTCAGCCACGGGCTCTGCAGCAGCTGCAGGAGTCCTCTTGACCTCAGGGGTGGCTGCTGAGATCCCGCTCAGGCCCACATGAGAGGCTCCAGGCCGCCTCTCCGTGCGTTCCCTTCCCTTAGCAGTGTCCCTGCTGGGTGGTGACAGAGGATGACCACGTTCATGGCGGTGAGCCTGGAGACGTGTACATACATCGCTGTCCCTGTTCAGCCTGTGTTCACTGTACTTCCGCAGAAACGATGCTAGCGTGCTGCCCTCAGCCCGAGCAGCTTCCCCGTGCGACAGACACTGCTCTTTCCTCCTGTCAACCCTGCCCACTTCTCTACTCTAGTGGAGGGCTGGAATGGGGAAGGGTGGAGGGGTGGAGGGCTGGAGAGATGGGAGCGTGCAGGGGAGGAGGGGTGCAGGGGTAGAGGGGTGGAGAGGCAGAAGGGTGGAGGGCTGGAGGGCTGGAAGGGTCTATCTTTCACAAGCGATCACCTTACGTAGTAGAAGTTCTCAACCTTCGCTCCCTCCTCCACGCTGTCCCCGCATAGCAGGTGCCCATGAATAACGTCTTTCATTAGGAAAAGGGATCTTCAGTTAGGGAACGTGTAATCCATCTCTGAGGAACGGATTTAGAGTCTGCGAAAGCCGTTCCAACTCTCCCCCCTCGGGGTGCTCTCCTGTTTCCCAACGAGGTTGTGCTCGGAGGGCGGATGGCCTGCCAATGGCAGCAGGGTCTGGGGACAGAGGCCGGCCCGCTGGGGCCGACTCACGCGGAGGCGCGTGCATCGAGGATGGGAGATCTGACTGCCTGATTTGGCCTGGGCAGTTCTGTGGCACGGCACTTCGCCAAAAAGGATTTTTCTACTTCTTTCCCATGGAGCCGCCAATGGCATTTTTCTATCATCCATTCCCACAGCAGTAACGCATGGCACAGAAGGACGGACGGACAAAGAGCTGTGTTGAGAGGTCTCACGTTGCCTGCTTCTCCAGACCCTTCCAGAGAGTCTATGCACTCAGATGTGTGCATGCCACCTTGACTTTAAATTTGTCACTGTGTCTTGATGTGTTTCCACAGATCCGTACTTTGCTGTATGGAGATGCTGGGATTCAGTGACTCAGTTTCCTAACGGTGGACATTGAGGCCTTTTCTGTTCTCTCCCCAGGACAAAGAACGCTTTCTAAATAAAGGCTTTCTAAAGCCGTTCTAGCTTTTTTATATTTTTCTACTGTCTGTCTATTCATAGGTCAAATCTGCCCTTTTTCAAGTCCTGCAGTTTTATTATGTTCTGTATCTTTTTAATATCCTTTTCATTTCCCAGAATTTTACCATTATTTTTCATTAATTCACTTGTCAAAAATGCCGATCCACGAGTTTTGAACACATATTGAGAGATAAAGTGGAGGAAATTCACACCTTTATGGTGCAGGCTTTTCCCATCCAAGAACAAGGCATGATTTCCCGTTTGTTCTTCTGTTTCTCACGGGAGCATTGGGAGGGCGCCTTCTGCTAAACTGTGCCTATTTCTTCTTAAATGGATTCTTCAGAATCTCATGTTTTTGTTGCAGTTGGCACTGGGGATCTTTTCTTTCATTGTATCTCCTGACTGTTTGTATAGGGGAAAGTGACAGATTTTTTTTTTAACGTGACATGTAGCAGGCCACCATCCACGATTTCTCAAGGTTGTTTTTTTTTTTTTTTTTTTTTAACAGATCAGTTCCTCTTAGCGCGGTCTCTCCAGGTGGCAGCTCAGCAGGTAAGACTGCTTGGACCGCTAACATTCAGATCTCATCAGGAGAGACCGAGCATTTTAAAGTTCCTTTTCAAGCAAGACGGCTCACCACCCAGTCGCAGCCAAGGGCAACACGGATCCCCAAAGTGTGTGATTTAGTATTTGTACCTGAGCATCCAAGAGACACGTTTTTAGGAGATCAAAACTACCGTCCTTCTTGCAAAACTTTCACAGACGTGGGTCTCCACACCCAGGAGGGACAGATGCCGAGTGTGTGGACGAACCCAGTCAGAGCGACAGTGAGACAGACAGACAGCACCATCAGACGCTGCGGCTGGGATCTCTGGGACACAGAGCACAATCTTCCGCGGTTCCTCGTCTGTGTCTGTTCCTCCTTGTCCCTCCTGGCAGCTGTGGTTTGAGCCACGCTGGCTTTCTAGCAGTTTCTAACACTTGGTGATTCTCTCCCCTAAAAGACCACTGGGCTCGCTCTCATCATACTGGGGGCTTCTCCTCCTCCAAGGGTCCTCCCCTGTTAACTGCCAAGACCCCTCCCGAGACTCCGCTTCTCAAGCGGCGCCCCCTCTCCTCCATCCCCCAGGTTTCCTCACAGCACCCCTGCTGGACTCGACTAGAAAGGCGGGGACTGCACCAGGGTCACAGGGGCTGGCATGAACACAGACTCAAAGAGGAACAGATAAGACAGCAGGGGGAGGGGAGGAAAGAGCGAGAGAAACGGAGACGGAGAGACATACCTCAAATATCTCGAATCCAGCGATATCCAGGATTCCGATGAAGGATGCGCCCTGACGCTTGGTCCTATCTAGAGCTTTGTTGATCCGGTGAACGAGCCAGCGGAAGAGCCGCTCGTACGTTGCTTTTGCCAAGGCCTCTACTGCAAAATCTGCCTGTGATTAGACAACACCAAACTTTAATTCTGGAAGTGATCTCAACAACACAATATTAGGGTCACCTGGAGTTTCATGGGCTCCCCAAACCCAAGAGCATTTGCTACCAAACCCCGTATCACTTTCCCGTAGCACGGGGGGTTTCGGTACAATGAAACTGGTGATAACCGATTTTGGGGATGGGCAAAGGTGCCCGGGAATAAAGAGAGCCCTCACGACGCCCACAGGGGTCTGCGCATCGGCCCCCATCTGAAAGGAGCCGGCCATGAAACGGGTGCATCCGACCCCCAAAATCTTGGCGCTGGGCCACTCGCATGGGGGCTGGGGAGCCGAGAGCCCCCACTGTGGCCGCGCCCCCAAGGCAGACGACCTGTTTCCCCGGGAGAACCCAAAGGCGACATTTCACATTTGCTTTTTAAACAGTCCCTTAAAAATGTTTCTGAAAAAGAGGAAAGGGTACGAGAGCAGGACGATACACGGCACCAAGGAACACCCACGATCGGGAAAGTCTCCAGGCAACAGTGCGGTGCGTCTTTCAGACAGATGTGTGCCCACAGCGGGAGCTCACCTGCTCCTTGGTCTGGGCTTTCTGCACGTAGTCTCGGCCGACCTTGATCCGGGGCGTGAGGATGGCCCGGGTAAACTCCATCACATTCATCCCAAGCAGATGGCAGAGCTTCTGTGCAACTAGGGTGTGACAAATCTCCTAAGTACGAAACCTTCACCTGGGCCTAGTCGCGACCTACTCAGTAAGAAGCCTTATCTGGACACGGGCTGAGCAAGGCTTCAGGAAGGACAAGGTTTGGGTCTGCGTCCTTTCCAGCGAATCCCACTCAGTCCGAGACAGGCCACAGATCCTTACTCCGGGCTGCTTAACTAAGTCCCAGAGCCTCAGAACCCACGGAGGATGCCCAGGCTTAAAACTGTGTTTAACGGGCGCCTGGGTGGCTCAGTAGGTTAAGCCGCTGCCTTCGGCTCAGGTCATGATCTCAGGGTCCTGAGATCGAGTCCCGCATCGGGCTCTCTGCTCAGCAGGGAGCCTGTTTCCTCCTCTCTCTCTCTCTGTACCTGCCTCACTGCCTACTTGTGATCTCTCTCTGTCAAATAAATAAATAAAATCTTAAAAAAAAAACAAAAAAACAAAAAACTGTGTTTAACATGTCAAAGCTGGAGATCTCATTGTAAAATCTAGATTTCCTTGAAAAATATCAATATTTGGCAACATGGGGCCTCTCTTCCCGGCAGGGGAACAACAGGCCAGAACTTGTACCTACGGTCCCATTCAGATGAGCTGCATGGGGTCTACGGTATATGCTGTCCTGGCCCCATTACCCTACATCCCCCCCGCCCCCCACCCAGGGCTGGGACAGTGTGTCTACTGCCACCCCGGCTCCTCCCTCACTCAGGGACTCATTCGGCGGACGCTCCACTCCAGACGGCTCGGAGGAGTGTTGCACGAGCTCCTTCCCATGCAAACCGCCCACATGCCCAGAGGACAGCACGACGAACCACATGACACGGCGTCACCACAGCAACGCAACAGAAACAAAACCCGCACTGGTCCACGTACCTGTATTTTCTGGCATGGACGCTTGATCCGTATTCCTCTCCTTTTTGAAAGAAATGTTTCCGAACTGTAGCACCGAAGACACTACTTTAAGCATTGCTTTATATGGATGTGAAAAGCAAAAAACAAAAATTATTGCTTCAAAATGTAGCAGAGACATATCCTCATTTATCTTGTGCTAAAAATCAGCTACACAGAACTTTTCGGCAACGTGGGTCCCATAAGGAATTTGTAGGATCGGGGCGGTTCCTGTGATTCGCTTGGTTGTTTTTGGGGCTACGTCCCTCACCCCCCGTGGGTACGTCTCATCGAAGGGGCGGCAGCCTGGCAGGGAAAGCCCACATACACAGAATCTCCTCGTGAGAGAAACCCATGATGTGCATCGCCTCCATGGTCTCCTGGAAGTTATCCTTGTCTTGCTGTCCCGGGATGGGGATGTAGCCATTCGAGAGGAATCTATAGTTATTAAACCCTTCCAGGAGCAAATCCGCTGCAAGGAAAGAGAATGGGATATGGTGTACATCCCTCCGCCCCAAGGAGCCCGCGGCCGATCGCAGGGAGCGGTGGCTCGTGTCCTCCCCACCAACACACATACTTCCTGCCATGCTTTTTCTCTCTTCGTAGACACATTTCAAAACCACACAGTTGGGGCGCCTGGGGTGGTGGGGGCTCAGTCATTAAGTGTCTGCCTTTGGCTCAGGTTATGGTCTTGGGGTCCTGGGATCGAGTCCTGCCTTGGGCTCCCTGCTCAATGGGAAGCCTGCTTCTCTCTCTCCCACAACCCCTGCTTGTGTTCTCTCTCTCACTGCGTCTCCCTCTGTCAAATAAATAATCTTAAAATACATAGTTCTCCAACAGCTACGTCAGAGAGGGAAAATAAGGGGGTCAGCTAAAAATTGCAACCGGGAGTTTTGGGGATGGTGGTTTACAGGCTCTATGAAATCGGCAGCCGGAAGTGATGGCTGTCCGTCGTCCAGACGTGAAAGGTACAGACCCAGACCACTGGCCCAACCAGCGCCCCGAAACCCTTTCTCCAAGCCGTCTGTCTGGCATAAGTTTGCCTTTGCGAGGGCCACACAACCTGTGTGTACAACAGACTATTCTAACGGCTGCTGCATTGGTCACTTGCGTTTTAGGGACCATGGATCAGAATGGAACGCTCCCTTTCGAGAAGTGTGTTTCTCGAGAGGCGGGTGTCTCTCAGGGGGGATAGGAACAGACGGGCTCCTGAGCCCCACGCTCCATGTTCCCACGTGCTCTCCTGCAGACTTTCTGCCAAGCAGACTTTTTGTGGCTCATTTTTTCCCTGCAGGTCTCACTCTCGTTTCTGGGCTGAATGCTTTCGCAGGTGTGTGTGGTTAGCAAGAACCTGAGCCCTGGGTGACAGATGGGAGTACAAGGCCCGTGTCTGTTGGGATCCCTGGATAACACACGTAATGGTCCCATGGAACGAGCCCTGAATTCAAGACTCAGAAGAAATCAGGAAGTTGTACATCCTCCCCTCGCCCTCAAAGACCTCTGATCCAGCAAACTTCTGACCGGGAACTTGGCCCCCACCCGGTCCCAGAGCTTCCAGTCCTCAGGCTTCAAGATAAAATAAACAAAAGTCTACTCTAAGTTCCTTCTAGTACTTGTGGAAGCATACGTAAGTGTTTAGTTGTAAACCTGGGAATAAAAATATTTACTGAATGTAATTTTATTTGTTCTTACTTTTTATGCTTACAAATGTTGAAACAGAACTCAAAAAAAAAATTCTTCGTCTAATTTAAAGCTTCTAATTTTGAATCTTTATTCATCTGAGAGAGAAAGAGCACAAGCAAGGGGAGGGGCTGAGGGAGAGGGAGAAGCAGGCTCCCCGCTGAATAAGGAGCCCGATTTGGGACTTGATCCCAGGACCCCAGGATCATGACCTGAGCCGAAGGCAGATGCTTAACCAACTGAGCCACCCAGGCGCCCCTAAAACTTCTTTTAAAGAAAAAACACATACAGAAGCTAAGGTAACACTGCCCACAGAACTGCTACTTAAAATTGAGTATCCCTCGCATGGCACAGAAGTTCAGTCTTGTTTCCATTTTGCTGTGTGGGATTTCCTCAGCATTTCCTTCTCTAGTTTGCTTTATTGTAAGAATAGAGCATATAACATGTAAAACACATGCTAATGGGCTGGTTGTCGGAAAGCCTTCTCAACAGTTGGCTACAGGTAGTTAGGCTGTGGGGGAGTCACAAGTTACATGTGAATTTGTGACGATAGGGGGTGTGATGCCTCCAGCCCTGTACTGACCAAGGGTCGGCCATGCCGTTTCCCCAAAACGTTTGCGCTCTTTCAAAAAAACTTAATATAAAAAACCATATTCCAATAAATAGAAAATAGTGAGAAACTTTGTAACTTACACTTTAGGTGTTCTCCTGCTCCGGACAGTAACTGGTAAAAGATATGAAAAGTACGCTCATCTTTTGCTTGACGAACAGCACGAGATTTTTCCAGAAGGTCTGAGCGAAGATGGTTAAGGATCGAATTGCAGAGGTGGCCAGCCCTGTCTCAGTGTCTACACAAATTTAGGTTGTAAAACACTTTCTTGGATATCTATTAGCCCTCCTGCGATGAACCATTCTGAACGATTAAAACTTGTGAGTGAAAAAGGAAAATGACGCATTTATGTCCCTTCCTCATCTCTGAGGATCACGGAGGGAGGAAACTTGAAGGTCAGGGTGCTGCCCGAGCCCACCTCTGCCCCACCGGCCCCTAATCTGGGTAATATTCAAAGAACACAGCACCAAACCAGGACCTCTAAGAAGTTTCTAAGAAAGGAAGTAGAGTGGCTGAAAGCAGGAAAAGTCTTCCAGCAGTTGATACAATCTCAGGAACAAGGAAACCAAAGCACAAAGGGGATTAAAATAGCACAGTGGCAGAGTGGCAGAGTCAGGAATCAGAGCTCGGTTGGACCCCATAACCCACAAAATTGACCCTGCATTCCCTGAGAGCCCCTCTTGGAAAGCCTCACGCTGCAGGGGTTGGGTGGGGGCAGGGGAAGCCCTTGACAGCCACAGTGTTGCTCGGACTTTCCAAACACCAGAGACAGCCCTGATCCAATCAGCTACTGGCCTGCTCTTGCTGTTTCTCTAGAGCCGGCTGGGAGCAACCCCACCTGGGGTTCCCACTCGGCACCTGCTCACCCCCAGCCCGCTCCTGCCACTCGCACCACGGCACACCTGCCTGGGCACCCGGGGCGCGGATCTGAGACTTCACCAAGTGAATTAATTCCGTATATGCCATATAGCTAGATTTTCAATTAGATCAACCCAAACACAGCCTCCACATTTGGCGGAACATACGTTTGCGCGAATGCCTTAGCAGACCGATGCGAAGAAACTCCAAATCCATACCTGTCATTTCGCAAGTGATTTTTGTTTCTGGCTCTGAGCGTATTCAGAGACGTAAGCCACAATTCTGAATTAATGGGAAAACGTTGATCTCTCCCTTATCTGAGGGATTGAAACACGTATGTCTATCATGGGATCTCTCATACTTGCCAGAAGGAGCAGAGAATTGTCACCTGGATCCTTCCTAATCGATATACCATCATTCAGAATCATCTGTATTATTACTTTACTCAAATTGATTCTGTACTGAGTTACCACTCCTGAGGGCCGCGCTGGGCCTGTGACATTTCCTCGGATGATTCTACGTAGTTGACATTTGTTTTTCCTCTGGTTGTCTCCTGAACATTCACTGAAACGACTTGAACTCTGCACGTTCGTGGGGCTTGTTTTGGGGGGCACATGCCCATCCCATGGATACCAGGAGCAGACGGTCAAAAGGGGCCCCCCCCACCCCGCTGAAGAGTGGTTCTGTAGGATGGCATGCGCTGGAGTGCATCGTAGCAGCCTTTCCTGGCTCACGAGCAGGCAGTCCTCAGCTCAGCGGGACTCTCCACGGCCCTGGCCACGTGAACAGGGCAGGACCCAGTGTTCAAACAACCACCACCAGCAGAATAACACTTGGGAGTTAACACTGAGTACCTGACTGAGTCACGACCTCTTCAGGCTTCCGTCCAATCATCTGGGTGACCGGAGGGATATCACAGGGGCTCACCCCAAGGCTGGCCAGAGAGGGCATCACTCCTGAGTTTGGAGGATGCCGTTACGAAAAGGATACACGTTTCAATATTGGCCCCAACGATGTACCCAGTGACATCAAAGTTGATCCGAATAAACTTGCCCTGAAAAGAAACCACAACAATTAAAAACAAGTAAGGACACAGAGAATATAAACAAACAAAGTGACAAACCACTGTGCCCCGCCAAGTATCCATGAGTTGCTTACAAAAATGGGTCGTAAATATCACCCCAAAGAGAAAGGGAAGGGAGATTTCCCCAAATTTCTGTAAATTTCCCCAAAGCAGCAACAGGACAGGTTACCTTCCTGGGCTTTAGTATAATAAAAATGAGACCCTAATCATTTCGAACTCAGAAAAAAATTCTTCTACATAATCTGAGATAAGATTTCACAGCATTGAAGGAACACTGTATCTGGCCCTATCATGACAGGCTTGAAAAAAACCGGAATAATAGAATTTCCTAGGAAAATGGAAATCTACTCAAGGAAAAAAAAAAAAAAGAGAGAGAGAGAAAACTTGAATAGATCATAATCATTAAAAATGAAATATAATTACTTTTTCTAAAATGATGGATTGGTCTGATGAAACAGTTTTGCAAATTCCTAAGAAAAATTTAATGGCCTGACTAAATATAACTGTTCTACAGAAACAGAAAATAGTGATTATTTCACTGTTCATTTCATAAAGTTATCATAATCCTGAACACCAAAACCAGTAAAGTGATCATAAAAATGAGAAAGCAAATAAAAGCAAGTATCTCATGAATTAAATGTCTTGCAAAACCACAAACCTGACAAATGGCGACAAATGGTTTATTTGCTGGCCTCTACACTTGCTTGTTACAGGAAAGGTCAAGGGACTGAAGGGCTTTCCTTGGGCCATTGGACAAGCTGATTCAAAGATTTACAGGGAAACGGAAAGGACCTAAGAAAGTCACAGTGATGTTGAGAAAGAGGAGCAGAGCCTCAAGGACTTGCACCACTGATTTCAAAAAGCTGTAAGTTCATTAGGACAGGTTGGTTGGTATTGATAGGTCCATATGGAGATACGGATCAGAGGATCAGAAGGGAGTCCAGAAACAGACCACACACAGACGGTCAATTCGCCTTCAACAAAAGGTCCCAAGATAATTTAACAGAAAAAGGACCAAGCTTTTCACAAAATGGTGCCTGAAAAATTTTGGGTTGTTGCCCTTGGAGGACCACAGTGGTGAACGGATAGAGAAACTGAGGTACAGTCACACGGTGGAATTTACTGAGTGATATAAAGGGACCAGAGAAACACCCACCAACGTGGATGGGTCCAAAAAACCCACAATGTTGTATGAAAGGAACCAGACATAAAACGCTATGTATTCTGGGATTCCATTTACTGGACGTCCTAAAGAAAACAGACCACAGAACCAAAACTGATCAGGGGTTCCCAGGTCTGGGGCAGGCGGAGGCACCGGACGACATGAAGGTAAAAGGAAGGTTCCTGGAGTGAAGGAAATAGTCTCCCTGGGCCACGGGGCTGGCTTCACTACGGAACACATTTGTCTAACCCCGTCTAACTGTACACTTAAGGGCACCTGGGTGGCTCAGTGGGTTAAAGCCTCTGCTTTCGGCTCAGGTCATGATCCCAGGGTCTTGGGATCAAGCCCCACATCGGGCTCTCTGCTTGGCAGGGAGCCTGCTTCCCCCTCTCTCTCTGCCTGCCTCTCTGCCTGCTTGTGGTCTCTATCTGTCAAATAAATAAATAAAATCTTAAAAAAAAAAAAAAAAGGTGAATTTTACTGGATGCAAGATTTAACTCAGCCTTATTTTTATAAATAAGGATCTCTTAGGACCCCTTGGATAAACACCAACAAAAAAATATAATTAAACATCATTCCTCCTATTTCCTATGAACAGATTACACACGTGGGCTACACTCTCTGCTGGGTATCCAGTCCTCTCTCCCAGCCTCTTACACGCTACGCCCCTTTGTATCCTACATTTATTGCATAAATACGTGCTTTAAGTACATAAACGGAGCCGTCAGTATTGGGATGCCACCACAAATTCTGGACAGTATGGGCTGAGTAATGCTGCGGTAACGCTGACTTTTGAAACTAAACACAAAGGGAGAATTCATTAAAATCAATACCTGATTACATTTTTTTGTTCAAGATGATGATTGTTCATGAAGAACTCACCCAATTTTCCAATTTTGAAAACCGCAGACTGAGCTAGGAAAACCAGGTGCAACAAGAAGACACGTGGGGCTCCTGGGGAGGGGGGAGGTACCCTACCTCATGTGACCCGAAAGCCTCACTTTACATGAATCCTATGACCATGGCCTTGAGAGAGGCTAACCTAATGCCCCCTGCCTCCAACGGAAGCAGACTCGGGAGATCGTGCTCTTTTGACGCCTGAAGGATGCTGTGGTAGGGCACCTCTAGAGGGCCAGCAGGGGCCACGGGGACACAGAGGAAGTCTCAGAGGAGGAGCATCACTTGAGCTGAGGGAACTGACAGCTTATGAGCCGGCTGCCAGCTGAATGGTGACTAAAGGGAGGTTCTGTGCTCGTTTTCTTTAAGCTCTTGGAACCAGAACCACCATGAGCGGCAGGAGCCCGTGACACATCACAGTGGGATTTGCCCTCTTGGCCACAAGAGAAACCACGCTGTGATTTTCAAGAGACAGATCCTTCTGGCTGGCGGCAACCTGAAGTGGCCCCTGTCGGCCCCTCTGGGGGCAGCTGTTGCCCAAAATGAGAAACCCATTCAGGGAGCAACAGGCTGGCTTTCATCCAAGGCCAGGTGATGGGTGTGCATCTCCAAACTGCACCAGAATCTTCTATCATGAGCAAAGCAGGTTGAGGGAAGGGGTCTCGTTCCTTAGAAAACGGATGTGAGGATTGCTGGGGTGACACGGACAGAGTGGAAGTACAGGGACACCCCCAGGCTGGTGTGAACAAGGTGCTAAGACTCTAGATAGGCCCAGAGGCCACGGGGTGTGTCGGGAGGGCTGCCTCGGGCTCCAGGTGAAATGGCCACGTGCCTGTTTCCCGCTGGAGGCCACACTCAGTCTCTGACACGGTCACAGCTGTCCCCACAAGTTTTCAGTTCGGGGGGTTCTTACGGGACGAGCAGGGACTGTGTTCGACTTTCTTACAAAACTGTTCCGAGGGCCTGCTTGCTAACGAAGGCCGGTGAGGACATAGGAGCGTGACCGAGCTCTCCTGACGCAAAAGTGCACGATACTGGGGACTACCTGAGTGACTCCACTTGGAGGGAAAATGCAGAATGGCCAAATACAGAGAGGGACTCCCTAGCGGAAGACGGGCCCACCCCTGCCGGTCAGAAACTGGAGCCCCTGCTTTCAGGGTTTCAGGACAAGAGCTCACTTGACGTAAATCTCCCATCTGGAATGCGTGTGGCTTCCCCAGAAACACAACGGGCCTAACCGGGAACGGCTCTTTCCTGAGGGTAAAGCTCTCCTCGGAGTCCCCTCTAACACGAACCAGACGCCCGCATCTCTGAAAGAAAAGCTTTTTCAGGAAATGATTTGTCTCTACGAGATCAAAGGAATGGCAGCCAATGGATCCGAAAGCCTGCGGAGTTGACGGTTTCAAATACTTTCACCGCAAGCCCGTGTCCTGTACAAAATAACTCCACCGGCTCCGCTGTACACGCCCGTGCCTCTCGGTGGCACTTTTCCCTCCCAGCCTGACATGGGACGCCACTCCCCAAACCCTCTGTTCCCCGAGGGTCTGGTCCACGCAAGACGCCCCGAGCTCAACTGCATAGACCCGGATGAAGGTGGGCTCACCAGCAAGAGTGGAGGGAACCACGCGGTAACATAAATATGCGCCTACTGTATACTTACACGCTGTAACATAAATATGTGCTTCCTGTATATTTACTGTAACATAAATATGCGCCTACTCTATACTTACATTGGTGAGGCCCGGTGCCAGGGACTAAGGACCCAAAGAACAGGGAGATGGGCCTGACTGTGAGAGGCATCACACACCAGCAGGACAGGGTAGAGCTCACTCACAGACTGGGAGGAAAGGCAAGAGGACTCTGTGCACAGAGCGACAGAGAAACGACCTCAGATGGGGTTTTAGACCCACTGGGTATTGAGGAGAGACCGGAAGAGAACCGTGGGCAGATCTGAAAGGCATTCTAGAAGTGTGGCTGACAGGATTCGCTCCAGTCTGGACACAAGCCACAAGGACAGGCTGAGGACAGGAGGATACCTAGCTATTTTATTCCTCTGGGTTTCTGTGGCTTTATTTCATCTCACGCATGCACAAGTGGGTGACCTGCTAGGACCACATCCTGACAGAAGATGGAAGGAACAGATTTTTGAATAGAAAAGGTCCCACTGGAACGTGTGAAATCTGAGAGCTCCATTAAGACATCCAAATGGAAAGAACGTAAGAACCACAGTGCCTGGCAAAAGACAGGAGCTCAGTAGTTAACTGAGGGGCCTAAGAGCAAAATCTAAATTCTAGAAGATGTGACGGAAGGATGAGCCCAAACCAGCTACCCTCGAATGCCTGAGAAGCAAAGTGTTGGCTATACCCACTGGGAGTTGCCAAAGGGATGCCCGCAGCCAACTGAGTTCCTGTCCCCTGGCACAACAGATTACCTCACCATTTTTTATGGAACCACTAAAACCAACTACTTGCTGTGGTTTTGTGCAGTTAATGCCTCAGGATGGGTTAGTAGCTAGCTACTGCTATCTCTTTAAAAAAAAATCCTATATAGCGAGGCACCTGGGTGGCTCAGTGGGTTAAAGCCTCTGCCTTCGGCTCAGGTCATGATCCCGAGGTCCTGGGATCGAGCCCCACATCAGGCTCTCTGCTCAGCAGGGAGCTTGCTTCCTCCTCTCCCTCTGCCTGCCTCTCTGCCTACTTGTGATCTCTGTCAGATAAATAAATAGAATCTTAAAAAAAATCCTATATAACGATATAAAGTTGACTTTCTAAGAGCCCACAATGATACCTTTGTTTCTCCTGTTGAACAACTAGCTCTGTGAGAACACTGCCTCAGTGAAAAATCTTTTCTTAAAGAAGATTGACTTTTAACAGATTAGACTGAGTATAGTTGAGACTGTAATCCAGGAGCACAAGTGCTGGGGGAGGGGGCATCCAGCCAAAACTGGGTTTATCGAGGATCTAGATTAGATGGGAGTGCCTTGCCGGAGTTTATCCTGCTAGAAAACTAAGAAACTTTAAAAAAAAAAGAAAAGAAAAAGACAGAAAACGAAGAAATTCTTCCTGCCAGTGGGACACAAAATAGGTTCCTACTAGAATTGCTTCCATCAACCTTGGGCATAGGATATGTAAATAATAAGCTTGAACGAGACTCATGGATAGTAATTACTTTGCAAATAAATTCCAAAAAGCGATGATCCTGATTTAGACTCCAATTGAACTGGGGTTTCTCAACCTCGACAGAAATGGCATTTTGGGCTACATAATTCTTGGTCACGGGGCCTGTCCTGTCCACTGTTGGATGCTGAGCAACTCCGGCCTCTACCCACTAGATCCCAGAGGCGTACCACTACCGTCACCTGAACCAAACCAAAAATGTCTCCAGACACTATCAAATGTCCCCCAAGGTTCTCCCATTGAGAGCCACAGATCCACAGTAATGCAAATTACAGCTCACAGCCTGCCTCTGTCAATATGGAAATCTCTCTAATGACCTGTGGTAGCCAACTTCCAAGATTGCGCCAGTAATCCCCAACGTCTGGTGTTGCCATCAGAGTGCATTTGTGCAGTCCCCTCCCACCGTGTTTCAGGGCTGGTCTTTGTGATCAGTAAAATCCATCAAAGGCTTGGATGTACCAAGGCTTGGATGACTTCCAAGGTCATAAAGAACACCGTGTAGCTTCTGTCTTGCTCTCTTGGACCACCAAGAGGGGAACTCCAGCTGCCACGTCAGGAATGGGCATCCCTCCAGAGAGGAACCAAGGTTCCTTGAGGTGAGGAATCAAGGCTTCCCGCCAAAAGCCACCTGAGTCAGCTCAGAAGACGATCCTCCCGCCTCACAAGCCTTCTGAGGACTGTAGCCCCAGCCAATACCACCTTAGCAACACCTCCATGAGGGGCCCCGAGTCAAAACCACCATCTCACAGACACTCTGAGGTGATACAGGTTTCAAGTCACCGGGCTGAGGGCAACTTGTTACATGGCAACAGGGAACCAACACGGAATTATTTGTCCATCTGTCCCAAACACGACATCACCAGCAGGTAGATGGATCCCGACCACTCAGTAACAGACTTGCAACATTCTTTACCAAAGGGCTGGTTGCAGTTTATCTTTGCCGGGCAAAGAGAAGACCGTCACAAAATGCTTTCTCCTGAATTTCAAGTGTGGCTCGGGGCAGTGGGGGTGGGAATAGACTGGTAACTTGATTTATGTGGAAAAATAAAACATTTTCCACTCAGAATCCTTATAAATCCTCACAGAGATTCACATGCCAAAGCTGGTAGCTCGAGGTATCTTCAATCCCATGATGTGGCCACCAAACACAAGGCTTTCAGAAGCAAGAATTTAGGATTTAAATGTGGCTCAGGCTCAGTGCTGATGATCCAGGAGATAAAAACTCTACCAATGACGCATGGTGTCCCAGATCTTTATGAACCCCAAAGTCACAGCCATGCTTCATGCCGACACAGGTGTATTTGTCATCTCACTCAGTACGTAAAAAGCTAAAATCATTACCTAAAGAACTTGGGTTAAATGAATCTTCAAAATTTATCTTACTTATGCGATATTCCAAACAAATACATCCCTATTTTGCGCCTAACTTGGGAGAGCCTCTTGTACTTAAAATTATCTCTGAGGGTGTCACGGGCTGAGTCACGTCCCGCCCCGAATTCTTATTTGAAGTCCTAAGCCCCAGTGCTTCAGAACAGGACTATATTTGGAGACATGGTCTTTAGAAAGCTAATTAAGTTAAAACGAGGTCACTAGGGCCCTAGTCCCACATGACTGGTGTCCTTACAAGAAGAGAACAGGACACAGGCGCACGCAGAGGGAGGTCTGTGTGGCCGTCTACAAGCCAAGGAAAGAGACCACAGAGAAAACCAACCCGGCCGCTACTTCAGTCGTGGACTTCCAGCCTTCAATACTGAGAAAATCATCAGAATAGAAGTCTCTGGACTTCTACAAATACTTCTAATATCAGGAAGGACAAAAAAAAAACAAAACCCAGAGAATTAACTCTCAACGATATAAGTAGAAATAACTGAAATTGAAGACCCTCTCCGATCTCACTGTGGAAACAGTCATGCATCTGGAGGACTATAATCCAGGGTAAAAGATGGACGGCAGGTGGGCCCCGTTTTGCCATATACGGCTCTGGAGGGAGGTCTGCCACCGACGTATCGACTGTGAGTGGCTGGACGGGGAGTGCAGGGTCTCTGCAGGAAGGCCGATCTGGCCATGCCTAGGACAGCCTCAGGTACTCTGGGACTGATGGTCCAACAGAGAAAGGGACGCTCTCCAGGAACTAATAGAGCCCAACAGCTAAGAAGAATTTTTACAGAGAAGGCACAGTACTGATCCAATATTCTGAGTTCCTATGCTGAAGAATCAGCGAGTATGAACGGGACAAGTGACTATGCTGAACACCAACGCTGTCTGGGACCCATGGACACCCCAGTGCTGTGCGCTAAGTCCTCCACAGGCCTCTCATTTTGCCGCCACATCAAACCCGTGACAAGCATTACAGATCAGCCCTGAAGGCAATTATCCATCCATATAATTATATACAGTAAATATATCACTACAATCACTCCTGGAAAATTGAAAATCCCATGTGACTCATCACGTTTCTACCGGGCAGTACTGGTCTAGCCTACGTCTGTTAGCCTCTCCTTAAAATCCAGGGAGAGGCAGTACTCCAGCTGCTTAATCACGTCAGACATCTACCCAGACGTCAGAGAAATGAAAGGTTTCTGGTGCTTTCAAACTTACGAAGCGAGATGAATTATCATTTTTCACAGTCTTCGCGTTTCCAAATGATTCCAGAATTGGATTTGCTTGCAAAAGCTGCCGTTCAAGTTCCCCCTAAAAGACATTACACATATGCACATACACACACACACACACAGACACACAAAGCAGATGTATTAATCTCATGTCTATACTCCAATCCTCAGCAGAAAATAGGAAACAAAAACTTGTCCTATTCTCCTCTGTTTCCATTGTGGGTGCCACCTGTAACCTTCTTGGCTTTGTTCTTGGTCCCATGAACTCTGCTAAAGGAAAACAATTAGCGTTTATAAAGCGATCAGAAGGAGAAGGAAAGGTGACATGGAGCACAGGAGAGAACTCTGAGGGCAGGGCACATAATCTAGGTGGAGAATTTTTGAAAATAAAACAAATGGGTTTTCATGAAATGAAATCTAGCAGGACGCTGCGATGAAGACAGTAATACACTTCTGTTCATTTCTACTCTGCCTTGTTCCAGGGAGGCAAGGCAGCCAGTTCTAATAATAACCACTAGGGGCGCCTGGGGGTTCAGTCCTTAAGCGTCTGCCTTCAACTGGGATCCTGATCCTGGGATCCTGGGATCAAGCCATGCATCGGGCTCCCTGCTCCATGGGAAGCCTGCTTCTCCCTCCCCCACTCCCCATGCTTGTGTTCCCTCTCTCACTGTCTGTCAAATAAGTAAACAAATAAATAATCTTCAAAAGGCTAACTATAGAGTCTGTGATAGGCTCTGTGTCTTTACGCGCAAATCCAGCTCTTCGACAGATTTTTACAAACAAAAGATGTTAAGAATATTAACAGGTGCCTTGATCATGACCCATGACAGGAAGCTGTATGAGAAAGCCTGATGCTGGGCGCCTGGGTGGCTCAGTGGGTTAAGTCGCTGCCTTCGGCTCAGGTCATGATCTCAGGGTACTGGGATCGAGTCCCGCATCGGGCTCTCTGCTCAGCAGGGAGCCTGCTTCCCTCTCTCTCTCTCTCTGCCTGCCTCTCCATCTACTTGTGATTTCTCTCTGTCAAATAAATAAATAAAATCTTTAAAAAAAAAAAAAAAAAAAAAAAGAAAGCCTGATGCTAGTTCTGGCCACGAAAAGCAGGAGAAAGTGATGCTGTGTTCCTGGGATGTCATGTTAGAACTGCATCACAGGGCTTAGAGAAATCTGTGTTTTACAAACACGGCTCTTACCCCAGGTGTTTCCAGATACCAAGGTATTCTAGACCTAAAGAAAGGATGACAACGCACTAGCAAATGTGATTTTCTGAGCAAAACAGGGTCACAAGGACCCTCCCATGGGAGTCTTGATGGATGGCCAGATGCTAAGTGGAGCACTGTATCGGCAGATCCAGAAAGAAGGACAAATGTTTGCCATGCACACAAACTGGGGCGGGGGAGGACTCCTTCACACAGTGGAAAGGGTGGGGACGCGCTCGGGAGGCACGGGACACGGGGAGGAATGCTCCCCACCCTCCAGTGGTTAGCTGAGCTGTCTAGATCTTGACACGGCTCAAGTCCCATCTACGACTGTGCCAGAAACTTCCTTTCTCAGCATTAGACAATATGCCCCCTGCAGAGGGAGTCTTCCGGTCATGGACGTCAAAACACCAGGTTATTTCTGATGTAGATCCTTCTAAACATTAGAGGCTCCCCAGATTTCTTTTTTAAGATTGTATTTATTTATTTGACAGAGAGCACAAGCAGGCAGAGCAGCAGGCAGAGGCAGAGGGAGAAGCAGACTCCCCACTGAGCAGGAAGCCTGACACAGAACTCGATCGCAGGACCCTGGGATCGTGACAGGAGCCGAAGGCAGACGCTTAACTGACTGAGCCACCCAGATGCCCCTCTCCCCAGATTTCTTAAAATGGGATATCCTGGTAACCAATTTTAACAACTAAGAGCCATCATTAAAGAACAGTAGTTACAGGCATCTGAGTTTAGCTCAGGTCATGATCCCGGGGTCCTGGGATCAAGCCCCGCATTGGGCTCCCTGCTCAGTGGGGAACCTGCTTGAGTTTCTCCTCCTCTGCCCCCTGCCCCCCACCCTCTCTCTTCAATAAATAAAATCTTAAAAACAAAACAAAACAAAACTTAGCTATCATTCTGTAATCCAATAGAGGGCCTTTCTCCTGGAGGTTAGCACTTGTCTTCATCAGTGTGGCCATAACCAACACCTTGTGAACCCCTTGGTGTCCTAGCTCTGCAAACACTGGGCTCTAGAACCCTCCTTACCTCACTTGGTCTGTGGGATCAGAATGCATAACTTGCATTTTCATAAATGGGGCATTATTCTTTACACTAAACATCCACTGTTAGATCAAAGATCTAGAATAGAGGGCGCCTGGGTGGCTCAGTGGGTTAAAGCCTCTGCCTTCGGCTCAGGTCATGATCCCAGGGTCCTGGGTTCGAGCCCCGTATTAGGCTCTCTGCTCAGCAGGGAGCCTGCTTCCCCACCCCGCCCCCCGCCTGCCTCTCTGCCTACTTGTGATCTCTGTCAAATAAATAAATAAAAATCTTAAAAAAAAAAAAAAAGATTGAGACCAGAGTTCTTAAAATCACACACTATCTTCCTGTCCCGACATAACAAAAATGCTTGACTATTTTACTTTTCGAATGTTTTCCTAACTTGGAGGGAAAATGTGTCCTGCATACCCTGTTTTAATACTCCCTAGACGTGGATGCAAGGACTCTCTTCTTTGTGTCAGTGTATGTGGGCGATCTCAGATTCTGTTCTTTCTCCTGCTGGCTCGTAACAGCTGGTTGTATCCCCAGGACCTGTGTGGGTCCATGTGAGGCCAGAAGGATCCCTATGAGTGTCTGCTGAAGGAATGCACAATCAGAGGTCCCCAAACTGCTAGAAGTGAACGTTAAGGGAGGGGCTGGGGGTGAGCCCAAGGCAGTAGTAGGAATCCTTTCTCTCCCCGTAGGACCTGCAGACTGGGGCACGCCTAGGCCTTTGCTGTTGGGGCCACGAGGTTGACAGGGTTGTGGTACTAACTTTTCTCCTAAAGGACTGGTGACATCACCGAGACCAAGTAGAGATCTCAGTAACTCAAGAACGAATCACAAAAAGCTTGACACAAAAGCTAACATCAGAGAACACCCCAAAAGGGTCTTACATTGAGAAATTATCATGAAATTTGACCATTTTGGTGTCGTACAATTTCACATTTTGACTGAACAGCGCTAACATCACTCAACCAAATTATGAAGCCATTTATAAACCCTCAGGGGACAATGACTAAGCGTTAACCCTTCTGCTAGAATCAGATGGGAGATGTCCCCTGTTTCTAGTCTATAGGACAATGAGAAAAGTCTTTTGGGAATGTGGGGGTGGGGGAAATTAGCATTAGCTATTAAAATTATTTTCAAAGT
Source organism: Mustela lutreola (assembly GCF_030435805.1). NCBI lineage: Eukaryota > Metazoa > Chordata > Mammalia > Carnivora > Mustelidae > Mustela > Mustela lutreola. The sequence goes on along the minus strand of NC_081304.1, from coordinate 58,085,586 downwards.
TTTAAGTATGTAGAATTATATGATGCTTTAAAGGATTACCAATCACAATGAAAACCATACCCTTGTGGATATGGTAATACATATGTCCTTGCTGTGTAATACACATAAAAGGACTCTGACATTAGTAAACCTCCAGTTCAGCCAGCAATGGGATGTGGGCTGGGATCGTGCTGGGCTTTGCGGCCAGGCTGGTGGAGCTGCAGGTGTCCCCACTCCCCACAAGAGGGCTGAAAGTCGGTGGGAGCCCCTCACCAACAGTCCCAAGAACCAGACTTAATCTCCATGGGCAGACGGTCATTTCCATACGTGCTACTTGCCATCTGTCACCAGCCTGTCATTTAGGCCAGTAGCTAGGAAGTCACCCCGAAGCTGCCATCCGGATGTGGGTTGAGTCGAAAGTGGGCTGGGAAGATGGGCTGGCCTGAAGACAGTCATCCTTCAGGGACGGTCAAGTTCTAGAAATCAGCTGTTTTCAGATCTGCTCTGAACTTGGCCTGGGTTCAGTGGCCTGGGACTCTGTCAGACTGTGAGGGCCTGTGACAGCAATGTACCGGGAGGGAGCGTGACCCCCAGACCACTTCCAGCTGCCTGGGGGACAAAGCCAAGCCAGCCTTAACCCCGTTAGAAGTATGCCTTGCATTTATAGGTCAATGTTTGTCACTGCTTAAATACTGCGACCTTCCTTTTGCAAATTAGTTTAGATTTGTTTGCATTTCCATCATGAGGATTAAGTGGTAAAGGCAAGCACGAAGGCCTGTGGGGACAGCTCAACAGAATGAGGGCCAACGAGAGCCAACATGGCGACAAGATGGGGAAACTGACACCCTCGTAAATGGCTGGGGGGGCAGGGAGCGGGGTGCAAAAGAGCACCATCACTTGAAGATCAGCAGGGCGGGCCCTCAAAACATGAAACAGAACACCACCATGACCTAGCAATGTCCCAGGTGCACACCCCGGACAGCGGGAAACACAGGTCCACACGAGCACTTGTACACAAATGTTCACTGAGGCATTACTCAAAGTGGTCCCCAAATGGGACCCATTGGAGTGCCCATCAGCCAGTGGACAGGGAAACGGAACGTGGCTTTATGCATGCTACGACACGGATGAACCGTGCAGACATCACACTGAAGGGAAGAATAGCCCAGAAGGCCATGTTCTCTAGCGTTCTCTTCGTATAAAATACGCACAGCGGGCAAATTCATAGGGACAGAAAGTAGATGAATGGTTTCCAGGGGCTGGAAGGACGTGGAAGGGGATGCCTACTGGGATTCTTTTTGGGGTGATGAGAAGGTCTTCAAGTGTACTACAGGGAAAACTGCGTAACTCAATGTACTAAAAATGGCAATGTGGGACTGTAGGAATGCATGAATTTGATGGCATTCATTAATTAAATTAATTAATTTAGTGGCATGAATTAAACCTCAATAGAGCGGTTTAAAAAAAAACAAAAAAGAATGAGCCAAGAGACAGATAAATCAAGGTGCCTCGAAATACCTTCCCCTTTGTCCTGACGCTTCATGCTACTTTCTGGGGACAAAACACCAGAAACACATCCAAATGGTTCCTGGGACCCTGAGCGAGCTTTGCCAGTCAAGCTCACCGTAAATACACAACCCAGGGATGTCAAACCAAAGGAGACCCTCGCCAGGTAAAGGCCTGCAACACAGAGACTACTCTGCGGAGGTGACTCTCAGAAAGGGGTTCGGGGTCCCTGGGGAGGGGAGGGAGCGAGGGCAGAGATGGATCCTCCCGACACGACCCCCTCCAGGGTCGCTGCCGCTCAGGAGTAGCCCCCGTTCCTTGAGCTGGGGAAGCAAAGCTGAGAACCAGCACTCTTCTCAGGTTTCTAGAAACAGAAGCACGGCTGGCTCTGGGCTAGACAAGTGGGAAAACACACGTGGGGAAAAGCAGCATGGAAGCTTCTGGGCTGGGAGTTCATGCAGAAGGACATGCGCAGCAGAGAAGGTGCGGGAAAACCTGCTCCCCAGGGACTCCTGCGACCCAAAGGGAGGCATGCGACTCACACACAACGGGGATCCACGCTGTAGTTTAAAATGACATCGAAACAAAATGTTAACAATAAATGATGCGCGAAATTCCACATCATGAATTTGGAAAACCCAAGTGTGCCCGTTAATCACTTCACACCGACGGAAGGTTTACACGTTCAAAGGTCATGTTAGCTTGTGCCTCAAGGGCACCAAGAAAAGCTCATTTCGGGGCTAGAGGTTCCTTCTATAACTGGCAAAAGAGCCTTTCAGGGCCCTCTAGGATAACGACTTCATTACCCCTTCCAATTTGGGTGAGTGTCTGCTCTTGCTGAAAGGACAAAAGGACATTACAGGCCTTCACAGGCAGGGGACAGCTTTGCTCTCTGACAACTTCAGAATTTTAAAAAAGATACGTGAAAATCCAGGTATCTAGGACTATTCCTGTAGATACCTATGATCATTTCTTTATATTAATAAGTCATTTCTATAACATTATCTTTCCTTGCTTCGTATTTGCTCGAAACCATTCCAGTGCCGGGGAAAGGTTAAGTCCAAGACAGAAGTCCCTTTCCGTCTGGGGCTTCTGGCTTGGGGGCCGCCCTTCCCTCTCAGTGAGCACGAACACTCCAGTTAGCAGAAACACTCCGGTGGGCCATCTGTCCGTTGTTATGCTCTGGGGGACCAGTAGGGGGTGAGTTCTCTAATCAGGAAGAACAACACTCCTCCTCTACCTGCCCCAATACAGAAAATGCTAACGAGGGCGCCTGGTGGGTGCTCAGTCCTACAGTGTCCAACCTTCTGCTTAGGTCATGATCCCCGGGGTCCTGGGATAGAGCCCTGCATTGGGCTCCCTGCTCAGTGGGAAGCCTGTTTCTCCCTCTTCCCTTGCTTGTGTTTCTTCTCTTGCTGTCTGTCAAATAAATAAAATCTTTTAAAAAAAGAAAGAAAAGAAAATTCTACCTTCATCTATTAAATGATTAAACCCTTTAAGGCTAAAACACATAGGAGCCATAAGACATTAATTAGAAACATGTTAACCCCAAAGTCACAAGTCTTCAAGTTGCAGCCCCAGACTTAAAATTTAATGTCGGCACAACGCCGGCCTTCCGTGTATTTAAGGAGAATCGAAATCATTCTGCATGGTCTCTGGCACTCAAAACCCTGAGGGTTCAGTCTTCATAAACATGTGATTCAATGTCATGATAAAGGGGTAAATAAACATCAAAACTCATCTAGAAAACAAATTTGAAGCGAGGGGGCATGCTGCTTGCCAAAGAACACGTCCCTAAGCGACAAATCTCCAAAAGGAGGTGTTCACAGGGGATGTCACTCGGAACTAACCATATCTGCTTCTAACAGAGACTCAACCTAGAGACAGAAATCAGTGCGAGCATTCAAGACTCAGAAGCATGAAGAAAAGCACTTGCCTGATGTTTCACTGGCTTAGGCGACTCCTGCTGTTTGTTACAAACAGATAAATGCAAACGTTAGCGAGTCTGGCCCGTTTCGAGCAGGAAGCCACATCCACAGAATCAGGTCAACGTGCAGCTCAGAACCACGAGAGCAGGTGTGGCTGCCTCACCGACCCCTCCTGCAGATCTGCAGATGAAGGGTAGCAGGACTCTCCTGTTCGTACCCCTTTTCTATCATCAGCGGTCCCCAAATTTCTATCTCCATCTCCAGCTGCCGCGGACAGTTAGCAGCAACAGGCTGCCGTGCCACTTTCGGAAAGAACTGTTAAAGACACTTGAGGACCTTCCTTCGGTGGAATAAGACATCTTGGGAAGCAACACTCATCATCGTTAACAGTTCTTCCCGAAGCTTCGGAGAGGGATTAGGCTTCAAGCTACCACCACTAATTCCACTTGGCCTGTGTGAAAGACCTAATTAATAGCAATTTCCAGGTCAACCTGCTCCCTCCCAAGCGGAGGAAGTTTCTGGGTAGAGGGTGGGAACAGACAAGGGAGCGGGTTCTCCCGGCAGTGTGCCGGGCTTCCTGACGCTGGCAGGCAAACTTACAGGAATATTATGGTCCTTCCGTCCTTTATGCGAAGAAGCAACGTGCGCGAGGTACTGAATGACCTTCTTCGTGTTTTCTGTCTTCCCGGCACCCGATTCACCCCTGGAAGAGGAAAGAGCACAGGCCGACTTAAAGAAAGCTGAGCTCACATATTCCCAAATTACAATGGACACAATTAATGGAGTTGGAACAAGAATTGGTAGAAAGTAAAAAAGAGTGTAAGTAGGGGGGGGGGGAAACCTACTAGCAGAAGTTAGAAAACGTTTTAAAAATTTAAAATAATTAAATTAACCCAAACTTTTTTTTTTTTTTTTTTTTTTTTTAAGGTGCCAGTAAGACAAAGGATAGAGTCATAATGCGGTTTTTTTCCTTGGAGTTTGGGGACTCTACCAGAGAAGTGACATTTTTATAAAAGTTCATGAAACAGGGCGCCTGGGTGGCTCAGTTGGTTAAGCAGCTGCCTTCAGCTCAGGTCACAATCCTGGAATCCCAGGACAGAGTCCTGCATCAGGCTCCCAGCTCCACGGGGAGTCTGCTTCTCTCTCTGACCTTCTCACCTCTCATGTTGTCTCTCACGGTCTCTCTCTCAAATAAATAAATAAAATCTTAAAAAAAAAAAAAAGTTCATGAAACAATTCCTCAGCCCCAGAAGCGCAGCCAACACTGGAAATAGGACTCCTGAAACAGTGAAGATGATTTAATCTGAAGATGTGGAAAGGACTCTGCGATGCCCACTGATGCTCAAATTCAAGTCCAGGCAAGGTTTTCTCAGCGCCTGCCCCCAAACTAGCTGCCGACTGCTCCTTCCCCAGCGCTACCGGTGCAGAAGCTTGTATACACCTTGTCGAACCTTCTCTCGCAAACTGCGGGCTTCGCACCCTGGGCTCCCGGAGACGGGGAACAGGACCCCATGCAAGTGTTTACGATGTGTTTGTGTTAGCTTCTTTTTTAATCCATGTAACCTTGGGCAGTGTTAACACTGAGCCAGTGCACAATTCGTAGAGAAAATAAACACTATGAGTTTTGTTACAAACTGGGACAAATGTCACCGCTTCATGTTTAAAAACAAGGTTGGCACATTTTAAAGGCAGCTTTTTATTTCTACGCAAGGACTAATCTTGAAATTCAGGTAAGCTGCTAGGCACAGGGATACCTAAGTTATGGTCTTTCTGTTCAAATATCAAAGGCTTCCTAAGATCGGATTCAAAGCGAACCTATCTACACAATCAAGAAAATCTCAATTTGGAATAAAAGAAAAATCTTCATATGTGTTTGGATTTTTTCATTAAGGAAGAGAAAAAGCCCCAGAAAAAACCAAAAAACCCCAGAAACAGAAAAAAAGCACCAGAAACCCCAAATATTATTAAACCCATGGCTAGCCAATAATCCTCTAAGCTTGTTTTATCCAAGGCTTGAAAGTCTAATTTTTCTAGTAAACTCTGACCCTTTCCTGGATGTATACTCAGGATTGTACTATGAACTGGCCCCAACTTAAATTTTTCAGGTTTACTGCTTGCATTATTATCTTAATTCTCTGCACCTATACCTACAATCTTAATTGCAGAGGGTTCGGGCAAAGGGAGCCAACTGACCCACTAGTCCTTTGAGTAAGGAAACCGTCTTCTCCAGGCCCTCACGCCACCCTCTGCACTAGGTAGGATCGTGTTAGAACCTTTCTAGCTACAAGACTTGATTCTAGAAACAACCCACTTACTGGTTTATAAGCATATTTTATATATGAAGCTCCTTAACTGCCATCCATTGTTCTACAAAATAGTTCCCTTGTATGTTTTATCATCTACAAGTTTTGAACTGTAGGTACTCAATAGACCGAATTCAAGGGTTTTTCTGCCTGCTGTTTGTGCTTAAAAAGGCCTTTCTTGCACCAGAATGATACCCATCTATGCTCTCATTTTTATAACATTATTATTAAATCCATCTGTATTTTCTTCCAGAACTTTGATGGCTTCACTTTTTACAATGAAATCTTTAATCCATCTGGGAAAAAAAATTATAGTTTGGGGTAAGCATATAATCAGATTTCATCCCCAGATGATTCAGCCCACATCCCAGTATCAATGGTTTGACAAAGACACTCATTATCCCGTGATCTGAACTATTATCTGATATTTACTTCTACATACAGCTTAGTCTAAGGCCAGAAACGTACTGCAAGAGTTTTGAAACAGGACGAGCCACAACAACCCCCAGCACTGGTCTTCTTTAAAACAAAACAAAACAAAACACCCAAGTAGTTTCTGAAGTGTATTTTTTCAAATAAACCTCAAATAATTTTGTCCTGCTCAAATAGTTTTGTCCCTCACCTCTTCCCCCACAGATAAAAAAATAAAAGGTGGCATTCTGAACTAATATTAATATGCATGCCTTTTTTCTTTTTTCTTTTCTTTTTTTTTTTAAGGAGAGAGGACGTCTTCATCTCTAGCTCTCGGGTAAATTTTGTGTTCGTGACAAGCAAGCAGTGTATCTGTCTTATCATCAATCTTTGATATCGTAGGGTCCAGCACAGCAGGGGCCGAATGAATCAATACAGGTCCTACACGTTTCAAGTTTATTCCTAGGCTCTTTTTAATATTTTTTGTTCCTGCTGTTAACATCCTTATATTTTCTACCTGGCTTCCTCTGGTGCCTGGCTAAGGTAGTAACTGCACTCACTCGACAAATACTTAACAAATCGACCAGGGTTGGGTCATTCTTCTGAGCACAAGAGCCAGAGCTGTGAACCTTTGTTTCCATCCTTGCGGAGCTCAAGTTCAGGAGAAGAGAGAAGATGAACCACAAAAACAAGCAAGAGGAGTGTGGGACATGAGGAATGCCTTTAAGGCATCAAGGAAGTGGCTGGGGGGAGCAGGGGGCAAGCAGACAGGAGCGGAGGACACTGGACACCTCCCCGGAGATGCGATGTTCTGGAGAGAGCCTCCCAAAAAGGGAGAACAGGCCAGGGAAATCAGGGGGCACCACGATCAGGCAGGGGGAGAGACAAACGCCAAGGTCTTTGCCAGGAACCAGGGTGCAGGTATAAACGTGGGGCTGGAGGCAAACCAGCAGCGAGGCAGAGAGCTGCAGGGACTCTGGGGGGCAGTGAGAAGCTCCCCGAGTCCTGGGAGAAGATCTGCATTTTATTCACGCATTAATTTCTCAAGAGCGAGTGTAGTGGTTTTTCTCCGTTTTGTTAACTTTATTCAAAATACTCTGTATTTCAAAGCTAATCATGATGTTGGCGGTTGGCTTCAAACAAGTAATTTTTCTGTTAGGCAAGGAAATGAGCCTCTCATTTTGACTGATGATGACTTGTCTGGAAAACAGTTCTGATTGTTCCCTTTCTGCTTAGTTGTGTGTCTCTGTGGTTTCTCCGCTAGCTCCACTCCATTGGACCTGTTTCGGCGTGTCCTTAATACGATCTCCCCCCTCCCTGTCACACTCACTGGCGGTGCTTCAACAATGCTTACGATCTCGGCCACATTTCTGTACATTTCAGGTCTAAGGGGACTTTGACACAGAGGACATGACTGTAAAGACAGAGGTTACCAGCAAGCTCCTGAGAGGGGAGATGGGGAGCCACACATAACCCGTCTTAAAATGTGGCCAGTACCTTCTAAAACAGGAGCCCGTGATGAAGAAAGAACATGGGCCATCTGAGGCCCATCATCACCGCCCAGTTACTGTCCACTTACCTGCTTGCCCACCACTCAGGGAGGGGCACCTTAGGTTACCAAGCCCCGAATTATTTTACGAATCCATAGCTGCTTGCCTTAATGGCTAAGAATGTGGGTTATGGGGTGGGGGCGCCTGGGTGGCTCAGTGGGTTAAGCATCTGCCTTCCGCTCAGGTCACGATCCCAGGGTCCTGGGATCGAGCCCCGCATCAGGCTCCCTGCTTGAGAGGGAGCCTACTTCTCCCTCTCCCACTCCCCCTGCTTGTGTTCCGTCTCTCGCTGTGTCACTCTCTCTGTCAAATAAATAAACTCTTTTTAAAAAAGAAGAGTGTGGGTTATGGTGTCCAGATGAGCTGCCTAGATTGAAATCCTGTCCACCGCTCTCTAGCTCCGGGCTTCAGTTTATACTCCTTTCAGTGAGAGACTAAGTACTTCACAGGCCCCGGAGCACGCCTGTAAGGAGCCTAGCTCTGCCCCCAGCCAGAAGGCTCTTGGCAATAATGCTAATAAGTAGGTATGAGAAGCATGAAGGTATTAACAGCAGTAAAAAAAAAAAAAAAAAAAAAAAAAGCTAATCCCCAACATGTCTCTGAAAGAGGTGGTAGGATCAAAGGCATAGAGTTAGAAATCTCGAAAATAATTTTTTAAAAGGGCAACAGCACGTCCGTCCCAGACAGAGGCAGAGAAATCAAAGCAGCTTGGACAGAAGTAAAGACAGGAGGGAGCCCATCGGAAAGCTTGGCAGGGGTCTCACCAAGGAAGCGGGTCATGAGAATCCTCAGAGAGCAGAGCGACAGAACAAGACCTCAAAGCCAGGAGGACAAAGGGATCTGATCTGGTTTCCACCGAGGAGACCAGACCCACGGACGAAGGCGCTCTGCACGGGAAGGCTGCTCCGTCCGTGCTGGTCCACGCGCTGCCAGTGTGAGGTCAAAGAGGAGGACAGCGAGCAGCCTGCGTCTCGTGCAGGACATCAGGACACAGAAGGACAGGGGTTTCTGGCCTGGAGGTGTTCTGGTTCTCTAGAGAGGTCTTTGGCCCTCGGTGGCTTTGCAAAGACGTGCACAATCCCAAATACAACGTAAAAAGCTACAGCGCTAAGAAGGGGGGAGGAAGAGCGTTGACAGGTGATTGATTCCAGGATCTTTCCTGGAGTCCCTTCTGGACCCTGGGTACGTTTCCCCAACGAGAAACTCCTCACCCAGATCTGAACAGCTTCTTTTCTTCTTCTGTGGATACATCAACTTCAGTGTAGTTTCAAAAACCCCCTCTGCCCCACGGTCTCGCTTCAGATGACCTCCGTTTGAACACTAGCCACACATGACATTAGCTGATGACTGCCGACAGTTTCAAAACTCTGTTAGAAAGCAGTTTATTCGTGAGAGCCGAGGTTCTGTGGTCAAGACGAGCCTGGTCCTCCATCCCATGAACACGAGGGTCAGCCTTGGCTACCATGGAACAGGACGACCACAAAGATTCACGGAGGGAACTCTTGCAAAGAGCTGAGTCCCTTTCCTGGCACACTTGCCAAGAACATTTTAAACTTCTCTTCACCAGCTGATCTGAATACTACTTTCTCCCCTATAACTCAGCTATCATTCAGATACACCTATCAGAATCCAAAAACTCCCCCAGTTTTAAGACTTGAGCACTTTTAAAGCAAGGATCATCTGAAAAGCAAACGGTGGTCCAGAGAAGCTGACGGTCTGGCCTGGAGTCACGGAGCTAGCTCAGGGTGGACGAGAAACCACCAGACATCTACCTCACCCCATGACGCCTTTTCGCCTACACCACACTATTGCCTTAGATGTGTGTTTTAAGCATTTTTTTTTTGGAAGGCAGTTTTAGAGATGGAGAGGAATGCAGAGGTTTCCCAGCTACTCTCTGTGCTGGCACAGGCACAGTCTCCTCCATTAACAACATCATTAAAATGGGACATTTTTTTACCAGGGACCCTACGTCATGATCGCCCAAAGTTTGATTAGGCTTCACTCCGGGTGTGGTTCGTTCTGTGGGTTTAGACAAATACAAACATGTAACGGCGCACATCTATAACACTATATGGGATAGTTTCAGTGCCCTAAAGTCCTCTGCACTCTGCCGGCTCATCTCCCCTCCCTCCCACACCCCCTGTGCTCCCTGTCTCTATGGCTGGAGCCAGACAGTATGGAACCTTCTCAGATGGGCTCCTTTCACGTGCTCGTGTGCCTTTAGCGATCCTCCAGGTCTTTTCATGACTTGAGAGCTCGACTGTTTTCATGGCCCAGCAAGACTCCATCGTCTGGACGTACCAGTGCTTATCTACGCACCCTGCAGAAGGATATCCTGGTTGCCTCCTGGTTTGGGTAATCGTGTACAAAGCAGGTCTTCATGTAGGCATAAGTTGAACCCCAGTGGGCAAATACTACGGAGTGTGACTGGTGGGTCATGGTAAGAATATGCTTAGTTTTGGGGCGCCTGGGTGGCTCAAGTCATGATCCCGGGGTCCTGGGATCGAGCCCCGCATCCGGCTCCCTGCTCAGCAGGGAGGCCTGCTTCCCCCTCTCCCACTCCCCCTGCCTGTGTTTCTGCTTTCGCTGTGTTTCTGTCAAACAAATAAATAAAATCTTTGAAAAAAAAAGCAAACAGTTCAAAATCCAGATGAGTTCAGTCAGCACTAAAATTAATGGATTTCTATAGGATAAAATTCCCGAAGAAAAAAAAATCTCATCACATCCCGACAGAAGGCTGATGTGAGGCAACCACTGTTTTACAACTGTTACATGATTAAATGCACTTAAAAGGAGAAAGACTTGCATTAACCGGCAGTTAGAAAGTAGTAAATGTAAACAGATTATTCTTTAAAAAGGGAGCTTAGAGAACAGAATCATTTCCTAACCAGGGTGACTGCTCTGTAAATTTCAATACTAATGAGAGGAAATTCAACATAAGGATACATTCTTAATAAGATTTCACTGCCCATGACACAGGATTAAGTGTAGAAAACATGGCTTTCTCGTGGTAAAGGAAACCCTGCAAGTCCTCACCAGAGGCTCTGGCAGCACATGAGTTCAAGGACCCTGCAGGGGGCTGGACCCATAAGTGGGGGCCCACACTGCCAGGCCTGGGTCTGCAGAGGGAAAAGCTGGGTGGGTAGCAGCAGGCAGAGGAGACCAGAGGGGAAATGAAGATGTTCATCCTTTTGGAGGAAAAGTAAAGAGTAAGTGATTAAAATAGAAAGCTTAGAGAGAGGCAATCCAACTACCTAAATATATATATATATTTTAAAAACACTGCTTCCGGGGAGCCTGGGCTGCTTAGTCAGTGGAGTGTCCAATTTTAGTATATGTGCTGCTGAAACAAGAACTTGGTAGAGTGTCTGACTCTTGGTTTCAGCTCAGGTCGTGATCTCAGGGTCGTGAGATCAAGCCCTGAGTCAGGCTCTATACTCATCATGGAGTCTGGTGAGATTCTCTCCTCCTGCGCCCTGCCCCACCCACCACTTGCACTCTCTCTAAAATAAATTAATAAATCTTTAAAAAAAAAATTGTTGCCTCCAACTGTATTTTTCTTTGTGATACTATCACAAAGTATCACAAAGTGTACTAGTATCACAAAGAATACTATTAATAAAAAATAACTACTATGTAAAATTGAGTAAATAGTTAATGTCACACAGGAAACTTAAGCAGCTTGGTTGTGTGTTGGCTAAAGTTGAAGAAATCCCAGTTATAACATTCTTGGACTTCTTTGGTGGCTACTCAAAGACACCACAGAACGGATCCTATTCTCTCAAATCTAAGATACATTGTTTCACATTTTCCTACTTCTCAAGTCACAGTGTAGCGTCTAATAGATATGAACAAGAAAAATGTTATTAAATATCATAACCAGGAGCATCCAAGAATTAAGAAAGAGTGCCGAGGCCAAAAGATCTACTGGGGAACTTTCTCCCAGGGTGACTGTAATGTTCCCCAACGCAACAGAGGTTCCGGTTACACAAACAGCCCTGCAGACGTGTATTTAAGATTTGCGTAGTTCATTATACACAGATTTTAGCTCCAAAGAGAAAGATGTAAATACTGGACTTCAGTTAATGTAATGTACACTGAGGTGCTTAAGGGGAAGGGCACCGAAGTCTGTAATTGAACTTGAAATAAAGTTCAATAAACTTAAACTTGAAATAAATCAAGTGAAGGGATTGACAGCTCATCAAAGCGGTATAAAAATTACTTTAAACTGAAAATATCAATCCGCAGCCACGGAAGGAAACATTACCTAACCTTAAGCACAGCCTCCTGAAAATATAGAGGCCATTCATCCCAGGGAGTGTCCTGACTGGGAAAAGACAGACCCAGGAACTACAAAGTCAGCCGTCTGTCAGCATGGTACAGCCCGACAGAACCCTCCACGCTCTCTCCTTGAAGCCCTCTCTTTCTTTTTGGTCAAGCTTAGCATATAAGCCTTTTATTTCTGGATACTCAGCAAATGCTCCTCACGGAGTACTCCCGTGAGTGTGCAGATAATCGTAGTCGTTTCTCCTATTACTCTAAGGCCAGTTAATTTGCAAAGCCCCGGGTGCAGGACGCAAGGTGGAAAAGGAAAAAAATTCCTCCCAGCACGAACAATAAAATGGATCGACGGATGGACAGAGGAGGAACACGGCAATATATCGTACAGCAAATCGAGTGAAATATTAATGGTAGAATCTAGCTGGAGACATATATGGGTCTTGACTCAAAATTCTTTTCAACTGTTCTTTATGCTTGGAAATATCCACAATCAGATGACCGGACAAGTTAAAGGGAAGGAAAGAGAAGGTACTTGCTGACTGCCACTTTGTGCTCAAGAAGACAGAAGGGGACTCTACGAGACTCACTTCAGAAATCCGACCCTATTAATTAAGGACAAAGGAGCCTAAAATTACCCTAATTACAAATGCCTGCAGAGGTCACTTCTGGTGACAAAAGTAGATTAGCGTTCTCTATCTAACCTTTCATTCTATCAACAGCACTCATTCCTTCCCTGAGTGTTTCCTGCATCCCAACCTTTACCAAAAGTCCTCAACAAAAATAGTCAACCCAGGGCACCTGGGTGGCTCAGCTGGCTGAGTTGATTAAAGCTCAGGTCGAGATCTCGGGGTTATGAGTTCCAGCCCCACACCAGGCTCCATGCTCAGCGCAGAGTCTGCAGGAGATGCTCTCTTTCCCTCTCCATCTGCCCCCTCCTCCCACTCGTGCTCAACACGCACTCTCCTGCGCTCTCTTAAATAAATAAATAGATACATCAATAGATAGTCACCCAAGCTCCAAAACCACCTGCTCAGGAAGGAGAGGTCTGCGGAGGTCCACGTCCTGCCCCTGGCTCCCAGATTACTGGATGTGGGGATGTGGGGTACTGTCACCAGACAGCACAGACTGGCAACCCACACATTCTCTTCTGCCTCACTCATGAGCAGAATGTAGTTCGTTTATCCATTTCATGGAGAGTCCCAATGCCTAGATTTCCGTGTGACGATTAACCGATGGTATACGATGAAGGACGTGGGTGGTCTTTGTCCCTGGTTCCTGGGAGGGAGCCTCTAAGTCCTTGGATAGTCTCTGTCATTTATGGGGGGTCCTGAGAGCTTGTGCCAACGAGGGGACTCACGACAGGCCCCTAGATAGTTCCAGGATGGGCACTGGCCACACTGGAAGACCAGTCCAGAGATCAGAGGTTTGGGCACTGAGTCAAGGAAATCACCCCAATATCCCAGGAGGGGAGAGGGGCTGGAGACAGAATTAAAACCCACGGCCCATGATTCAATCACTCATTCCTGCTTGACAAAACCCCTTAAAGACTCCAGACTCTGAAGCTCGGGGGAGCTTCCTGGCTGGGGATAAACATCCATGTGCTAGGCGGGGAAGTGTCCAGAGGATATGGAAGGTTTACAATGGGGATGCTCCCAGACCTTACCCTTGCTGTCTCTGCTCTGGCTGGATCTGATTCGTCATCCTCGTGAATTATCAAACCCAACAGGGCAGTGACCCCCAAATACGTAGCTGGCTGGTCAGAAGTGCAGGTGGCCCGGGACCCCATAAGCTTAAGGCTGGGGTCCACAGCACGAGCACTGTGTGGGCGAGTAGGCCCTGGGTGGGCCGGGTCAAAACTGCATCACAAGACACTTGCATATCAGGTTCTAAATAACTTAAAAAAAAAAAAAAAAAGATTTTATTTATTTGACAGAAGAAAATAAGCAGAGGGAGAGGGAAAAGGAGAAACAGGCTCCTGGCTGAGCAGGGAGCCTGATGTGGGGCTCAATCCCAGGATCCTGGCATCATGACCTGAGCCGAAGGTAGACGCTTAACGACTGAGCCTCCCAGGTGCCCCAATAACTTTTTTTATTAAAAAAAATAATAATAACTTTTAAAGAACACCAGCCAATGAGATAAACAACAAAAGAAAGCAAAAAGTTAAAGACTACTCTAGAATACAGAATTGAAATGAAGAGACCTAAGGCAAGGATCGTGGATTTTAAAAACGAGAAAAAATACGTTAGAGGGGCACCTGGGTGGCTCGGTGGGTTAAAGCCTCTGCCTTCAGCTCAGGTCATGATCCCAGGTCCTGGGATCGAGCCCCGCATCGGGCTCTCTGCTCAGCAGGGAGCCTGCTTCCTCCTCTCTCTCTGCCTGCCTCTCTGCCTACTTATGATCTCTGTCTGTCAAATAAATGAATAAAATCTTTTTTAAAACTGGAAATCGGATCCTACATCAGATACTATAGAACTGATGTGGACCTTCTCAGCGTGAGGATAGCCCGCAGTTACGTGGAGACACCCTTGTCCTGGGAAGTCACTTGAAGAATCCCAGGGTGTCAGGAAGTCTGCAATCCAGTTGCAAATGGTTAAAAAAAAAAAAAAAAAAAGCTTTTGCACATAGAAAACTGACAAGGTAAAGGGTATGCAGCCATTTAAAGTATCATTCTGTCAACCTAAAGTAGGTTTGAATTTTTTAAAAATAAAAATGTGGGGAAATGCATCAGCAAAAGTTTTTAGAAGGCTAAAAATGAAGAAAAGTAGTAAAAAAAATTTTAAATCACAGAAGCTGGGTGATGGGCATACACAGCCCATGTACCATTCTATTTCTGTGTAGCTTTTAAGTTTCAAACTCAAAATGCCTTTTAAAAATGGTATCAGGAAGGTTTTCCCTTGAAAACATACAGTATCACCAGTAATCCATACTTCAGCCTGTCATCTTGGTTCCTACCTCATTGAGATTCGTGCTTTTGTTTGCCCTTTTATCTGTTTCTGAAATATGTTCCCTGTTCAGAGCAGGGTGCCGGGGTCTCCGAGGTTATTAAGACCAGTCGAGGTAAGTCACAGTCCCCACCCTTCCGCCTAGTTGTAAAGCATGGTCTGGGCGACCCAAACAAGGAACCAAGGGCGGCAATGGATATAAAAGAGGGTTGGGGAGAGAAAAATCAGTGTGCGTTGGAACCTGTCATATAGACGGGATTCAATTTGAGGAGATTTCGGTCCCCAGAGGGAAGATGATGGTAAAGGCACAAAGCCAGCCGGGATCCATAAAGTGGGTCAGACCAGAGCTATGGGACCGGCTAGGACCAGACAGAAATGTCCGACAGCTTGCCAGAAACGGGGCCCTGCAGACAGAGGGGTCAGAGGACACGGTGAGATGCTGGGGCTGGAGCCCTGAAACACAGGAGTGGATGGCAGAAATCAGGAAACTGGGTGATGCGCAGCAATGTAGGTTAATTTTTCCGCATGCTGAGTTCAAGCTAACATGTGTTCCTTACTTCACACCGTATGCTGCGCTTGCACCAAAATCCTTGAAAACTGCCACTCCTCTCCTGATGTCCTCCGTGCCTACAGGCTTCAGGGCACCTCCCTTGTCCACCTAGAACACCGATTCTTCAGGAAGCCATCAGAGAGTGTGAGAAGAATCAGGGTCTAGAAACTCATCCAGCTGCAAGCCTGGCCACCTGAGCTAGCAAGCACTGGGATCTGGAAGTACCAGGCACAGCCACTACCCACAGAGGCCCAAGCCCCCCATCCCACCCTGGGACTCCTAGGAATCCTCCGGGCTCACCACCCTGCCATGCTCAACCCCGCTTGGTGCCCAAGACATCGTCTCCGCGGGTCGCTTGGCATTTTCACAGTCTGCTCCCACGCTGTCCTCTCCCCCGATCCAGAACCACAATCCCGTTTCCTCTGCACACCCCGGACCCCCCTTCCAGAGGGAGCAAAGGCCCCCACACCTGCCACCTCTTCACTGAGCAGTCCACGGACCCCCCTTCCAGGTGAGGACCACCCCCTCTCTCCCCTCCGCGGTGCCCCCAGACCTGAGCCCGGCGTCCTGCTCGCTCTCCCTTACGGTGTCTGCAGACCCTGGCATGGGAAGGAGCCCCCAGCCTGCCCCACCACTCCTCTCCAATGGTTCTGGACTTCTGGATTATTCTCTCCCAGGGAGATCATTAAGAACAAAACCTCTCCTCTTGTTTCCAAAAATTAAGCACATTTTATTCCAAAAGAGTGGAAAGGATATGATCTTGGAAAGAAGGACGCTCCACTAGGTGAAAACCTTTAGCCTTACGAAGGGCTGATGACGCGTGTCTGTGTGTGCATGTGCGCATGCGCGGCTGAGCCCCTCCTCTCCGCAGGTGAGGGACACATCCCAGACCCCGCCCCTCAGCACCCTCAATTCCAGTGAGCTCCCCTCTGCCCACGGCCTCACTGCCTGCTTTTCCTGCTCTGCCTCCAGCATCCCCAGCATCATTGGTTCTACTCCATCGAGACCCCTACACTGTCCTGACCTGTCTACTCCCTCCCAACAGTGTGCTCCCCTCTGCCCGTGCCCCATGGGACAGCTTCTCCACCTCATGTTCTCTGTTCCCTTGCTCTGCTGTGCCCCACTTGCTGCAACGGCTCCACCTTTTGATGGACGGGATCTGGTTCCACTCCGCCGCTCTCCCGTGGAGGATGGACCACAGCGATGGTCCCAACCGTCTCCACTCTCACTCTATCTGCTCCCCCCGCCTTGGCCCTGTGTCTTGCTTGGGGCTAGGAAGACCGCAAAGGTGACAGGAGCAGGAACTTGAACGAGGCTCATGCACTGGGGCTCACTGTCTTGCTGCTTCTGGAACCTTGCCCCCCCCCCCCAAGAGCCAGCAGCTGCACCCCCCCCTCCCCAGAACCCACAGCAGAGACAGGAGCAGCCCCAGTGGTGGAAACACCAGCTGAGACAACCCAGTTGCCGGGAGGAGGATTTTAAGCCATGATGTGCCAGGCTGGTTGGCTGTTCAGGAAAAGCTCACCTGCACAACCCCAGAGGCTGAACAAGGCTAGGAGAAAACGTACGCAACAAGCAGACCCGTGCCTGCTACCTCCACCTCTCCTCCCCTGGCTTATATCAGATACCCGAGCTGCGACATCAGGGAAAAGAGAAGTTAGAGACCAGAAGGTTCCAGCCCCTCATTCAAACTCGTCCACGGTAAACGCTGGACCATGCACAGCAAGATTCGGTCAGTCTCCAACAACTGCCCTTCACTCTCCCCCACAGTTTGAGAGCAGCAGGCCTACACCTGCGGTTTGGGATTTTAACTTTTCCACTCTCCCATCCTTTCTCGAGTGTAATCTGGCCTCTGCCTTCATCTCAGCCCCTGGTGCTGGACGGACACACCCAGGGCCCCGGTCTCTGTGGGGCTCACCCCGTCTCCAGGCTTCTGTGCTGGCCGTAGCCACGGACATACACCCTCCTGCCTCCTCAGCCTCCCTGACCTCTGCCTGACTCTTGCCTTTCCGAGGGGCTCCACACTCAGCCTTCTCCCTCCCATCCTCTGGAGGCAGCCCCTCTCACAGGCCTGCACCTGGGGCAGCCCTCTCCTGAGCTCCACATCCAGGCGGGTAGTGAGAGAGGCAGTGCGCACCGCAGCCAGGTCCTCCCCCACACCCACTGCCTCCACTCAGGGCCTGCACTTCCCCTACAGGCCGCCAAACAGACACTCCAGGCCCTCCAGTGACTCCCCTGCACACTTGGCACAGTCACACCTCCAGCTTTTGCCTGCACCGACTGACAGCCTCCCGATCACTCTTCCGATGCCTTTCCTGCCCACACTAAAGCCAGGCTGGTCTTTCTAGCTAACGATTCTTTTCTAAGCCAATCTAATGGCATCCCGCTGTGGATATGGCTTCATTCACTCCCGGTGCTCGAGCATCCAGCACACGAGGCAGGTGACCATGGGTAATGCGGACACACTGCCGACATGTCCAGGAGCCTACCAGGTGCACGCAGAAACTAGAGATGAAGGTTTCCCAGATAAACACTGCAAAATGTGGGAGACGCCCAGTGTGACCACCAAACAGCGACCCTGGATTTAAGCAACCTATACCATCTCAGTCTTAAAATGGTCACTGTAAGGTTTACATCCAATTCTTAAAAATTACTGCTCTACTCTCCCCCTCCCAGACCAAAAAAATAAAATTAAATTAAAAAAAAGCAAACAACCAAGAAACAATTGCTTTAGTTTCCAACAGAATCACAAACAAGTCAGAATGTTCAATATTTACTTACGTGCAAAGAATTGACTGGTCTTCCCGATCTAGAAAACAAAAAAGAACACAAAAAAACAAAGTGACCATTTGCCTGCTTTTTTTAAAGACCTGATATAACAAAGTTGCAGTCGTGGTCCACATCGCGCTGGGGACTCTGCAGACTCTGCGTCTCTCCCGTAACGCTTCCCCGCCCCTTCCAGAGCCCTGAAGCCAGTCTCTTTGGCGCGTGGTAATGCCAGGTGCTGAGGGGGTAAACAACGGCCCCAGCTTCGGGGGCTACATACCCTCATCAAGCCTGATGCGCAAGCCCAGCTCCGTCACTGGCTTCACCTGAGAAGTCCTGTAAACATGCGACCCCGGTCCCTTCCTCATGGAATCAGTTTCAGGCCAGCAGGGGCTGACCCTCCCTCGCCCTCTATAAAGAGGAACCCCAGGTGATTCTGAAGCAGGGTCAGGTTTGCAAACCGCTGCCTTTCAAAACGGCTTCCAGAACACCCACCACTGGAGAGGAACTGGATTTAACTTGACCTTAAAGGAGGGGAAAAAAAAAAATCATCACACACTAAGTGGAGAAGGTGGAAGGGGGACAAACACTGCTGAGTCTAACGGCCGTCTCCAGTCCAAGCGGCATTTGTCCCCAAAATGACAAAAGAACGTGCCACGGGGGGGATCGAACGTGATTTTAAAGTGAGGCGTGATTTGAGTCTTCAGCTCGGTTTTTCAAAGGAAAGGGTGAAATTCAAACCCACGTCCAGCCCACGGACGAAGCCGCAGTGTGGGACATGGGACCTCCAATCACTTCCGAGCCTGCCTGTGTGCTGAACAGGTGAGAAGTGTTCCTGGAGCCGGTGGGGGAGTCTGCCCACGCCCCGCGCCTGCCAGGGGCGAGCGCTGGGGAAGCTTCCCAGACCTTCTCCCTCTGGGTCCTCAATGCGTCCTTCTTTTAACCCTGTTCTGGAGTTAGACGATACCACCGGCTGCCTGCCCCCTAGAACGAGCTGCCCAAGGTCAGGCTGTCTTCTGTCCTTATTCCCACGGTGACGTTAGCCTTGATTAGGGTGGCTGACTGCAGGGCACTGGACCCCTGGGTGCTGGTCCCCCTCTGTTGCAAACTCACCTTGCATCTCTAAATGTGGCATCGACACCTGCTGGCGCCAGCGCCTTGACCTAAGATACTGGGATTTTATCAGGTCCTTGCTTATTCACTGCGAGCACGAGCCCCAAGCCCCCCAGAACGCAAGCCCCGAGCCCCCTATATTCTCCAGGTCTGCCTGAGCAACTTCCATAGAACTCCATGATGCCATGATTTTTACGGCTTTCCCAAACTGGTTATCATAGTACAAACATCAAAATGCATATAAATTAACCAAAATTCAATTGCCTCCTAATTAGTTCAGATGGCTTTCTTCCTTCCAGCTGGAGACCTGCACAACCACAGCCCACCCTTCAATTCTGCAGCATCCTTCACTCCCCGTGCTTCTCACCCCCCGGCCCAACAAAAACCAGAACAACGCTGCTGGCCCCACATATTGACCCTCTGTGTTTGTCCGTCTGGTCTTGTATGGCTTCGGGCCTCAGTTTCCCTAACCGTGCAATAAGGGTATGGGCTTGATCACCTCCAAGATTCTCTCCAACTGTGATCCCACCATCCCTCTCTTCCGCATCATGAATCCTCATTATTCTTCAAGGGCCAACAAAAGCACTATAATAATGCACAATGACCTTGACCTCTAAAAACCTGTAAATGGAAACAAAGCCTCCCCCTGGTATATATGGGAAACAATTTCACTTTCAAAAATGCAACTAGCCTGCTGAAGATTACAGACTCTTCTCCTAGCTCAGTGCTTTCCCAAGCAACCCCAAGAATCCCACACGTGGATCCTTGATAAACCCACGCCGAGTTAAATCCTATGTCAGCAGCGGAAACAGTTTCAAATCAATGACCTCAGCTCCTACCTTAAAAAACCAGAAAAGAGCAAATGGAATTCAAGTGAAATAGAAGCCAGGAAATGAGAAAGAACAGAAATCAAAGAGGGGCGCCTGGGTGGCTCAGTGGGTGGCTCACCTCTGCCTTCGGCTCAGGTCATGATCCCAGGGTCCTGGGATCAAGCCCCACATCGGGCTCTCTGCTCAGCAGGGAGCCTGCTTTCTCCTCTGCCTGCCTGCCTCTCTGCCTACTTGTGATCTCTGTCAAATAAATAAATAAAATCTTAAAAAAAAAAAAAAAAAAAGAAATCAAAGAAATGGGGAGCAGGAAAAAGAGGAAAAAAGGATCCAAATTCTGGGTCTTAAAGAAAAATCATACAATTGATAAGCCTCTAGGTAAACTGATCAGGAAAAAGACACAAAACACCAATATCTGAGGGCGCCTGGGTGGCTCAGTGGGTTAAGCCGCTGCCTTCGGCTCAGGTCATGATCTCAGGATCCTGGGATCGAGTCCCGCATCCGGCTCTCTGCTCAGCAGGGAGCCTGCTTCCTCCTCTCTCTCTGCCTGCCTCTCTGCCTACTTGTGTTCTCTCTCTGTCAAATAAATAAATAAAATCTTTAAAAAAAAAAAAAAAAACAATATCTGAGCATAACTACTCCAAATCCCAGCCTGACAACCAGGATGAAAGGGACAACTTTTTTTAAAGATGAAATCTGCTAAGGCTCATTCCAGAAGAAGTAACTTGATTGGCCCTGAATCTATTAAAGAAATTTAATCTGTGGAACTCATAAAATGTCCACAATACCTCAGTTAAAAAAACAACAGGATGTGTAATTAAAAACCTTACCACAAAGAAAACATACTTCACCGGTGAATTCAACACAACATTTAAGGAAAAAAATCTTATCAAACTTTTCAGAAAACTGAAGAGGAAGGAGGAGCTCCCAACCCATTCTCAGAGATAAGCCTCACCCTGACACTGTGACTACAGAAACATGATAATACAAAAAAATGGTAAATATCTGTCATCGGCAAGGACACAAGAATTCTTAACATGCTAGCAGATCCATTCCAGCAATATACAGAGGGGAGCACAGGACTAACAGGTGACATTTGTCCCGCAAGGCAACATTAGTTGTGTCCAAAGGCACTTTACTCACTGTAACCACAGGCTAAAGAACGTCACCTAGTCATCCAAATAGACGGAGAAAAACATTGGACAAAACTCAACAACCATTCAAGATTTAAAATGCCTGAGCAAACCAGGAATACAGGAGACTTTCACGAATTTGGTTAATGAGCAGCCTTAAAGGCAGAAAACGGAATGCCGTCCCCGAGACCAGGAACGAGCCCAGGATGTCTGCTGTCCCGTCTATTCAACAGCACAAGGCCAGAAAAAAATCCAAAGTGTAAGATGGGAAGGACATGGTGAATGTCTCTGTTGGCAAAGGACACAATGGTCTCCACGGGAAATCCCAAACACTCGACCCAAAAAACCTTCCAGAATAAGTGAGTTTTGCCAGGTTGTAAGATACAAAGCCAATACATGTACTTAGAAATATTTCTATGTATCGACACTACGCAACTGGAAATTTTTAAGTTTAAAGTTCCACTTAGTCCTAAAACACATGTAACGCCTACTTACATTAAGGTATTATTTTACGCAGGTATAAATCTAATGAGAAAGGAGTTTGTGATTTCTGCCATCAACTTTGTGCCCGAGAACTCTACTTTCATTCATTCATTCAATGACTTTCTTGAGCACCTACTATGTGCCAGACACACTGCATTTTATTAATACAGAATCCCCGAGAATCCAAACTTAGGGAAAAAGGTAAGCTCTCTTCTGTTTTTGTGCGTTAAAGCAGCAACTGATTGGTGGGACCCTATGCTCTGAATCCTCCCCTGGTTAGCGGCTTTGCTCACATTGGTAACTGGAAACCTACGTGAGCAGCTTTGGTAACTACCGTGAGCCATACTTTGATGAACGTAGTATGTGTCCCAACCCAATGTGTTATGTAGGACATCGGCCCGTAGGCCCGTAGCCCTGACCTACAGAGTGGAACGTGATGGAATTGTTTAGAAGGGGGTTTTTGGTTAGTATTTTGTGTCACACTTTTCGATTATTATGTAATCAAAGCTATCAACTAATTTTTTTTTAAGATTTTGTTTATTTATCTGAGAGAGAGACAGTGCACATGCAAAAGCAGAAGGAGGGACATAGGGAGAGGGAGAAGGAGACTCCCCGCTGAGCAGAGGGCCTGATTCAGGACTCGATCCCAGGACCCTGAGATCATGACCTGAGCCAAAGGCAGACACTTAACCCTGAGCCACCCAGGTGTCTCTTTTTAATTTTCATATCGAATTTTATTATGGTGGAAAAGAAGATGTCCCACTGCCTTGGTTTTGAACCCTAGTTCATTACCTCTTACTATCTACATTTTCTTGGGTCAAGTTTTTAACTTCTTTGTGCCTCCGTAAAGTAGGGACAGCCAATTCTTTTGACTTCAGACGATGGCTGTTGTAGATTACATCATACACATAAAACGTTTAGCCCAGGGCCCGGCACACAGTAATATTCAGTAAATGCTCATTCTGGCATTGATAATGGTATCAGTGATAATGTGATATGCTGGTAAGCTACACTCTCCTTGCTCCGTAGGCATGTGGCTGGTCGGGCAACCCAGTAGTGGGACGTTAACATTTAATCACTCTTAACTATTTGGTCAGATTCAATTTTCCCATTCAACCTGTCAAGATCACTTGAAGAATTCTCTTTCTTTTCATCAACTGTATTTACTACACTGAAGTTATCTATACATTTTACAGCAGGCATCCTGCATCAAGTATACGGATAAAAATGTCCCAACGGGATCCCGCCGGGGGACACCCCGACAAACTAGACAGCTTCCGTCCGCAACTGGCACCTCCGGGCACCCTTTCCAAAACAGCCACGAGGATGTCACAAAAGACCATGAAATGGCATGGGGATGTCCTGATTCTCTCTTAACACTGTCTCCTGTACTTTCCCTTCCCACTGAGCTAAAGGAATGTGGAGCATATTTCTGTATTGTTCTTAGGCTGTTTGCAACAGATTCTAGAACCTTCCCTGGCAAGTATGTGAAGCTCAACAGCCTGAAACTTCCTGGCCTTTTGAGAAGTTAGAATGGTCACGTGACCATCACCTCCCCCGCCCCCCCACCGCCTTCTGGAAACTCCCCTTCCTGATAAACACTTCAGGGACCAGAGAGGGTCAACCATCCCCACTGGGAGAATGGACTCATTTCAATGGGAAATACGGACTCAATGAGAGAAGGAATATACTTTGTCCAGTTTCTTCTCCTCTGTAAGGCCAAGGCTGCTCATTCCTACAAATGCTTTTCTGCGTATATAAGGCTTCTTCTTCACGCAGACACAGAATGGAGAGCAAAGCAGCTGACCATCCTCTCTCCACGATCAGCAATTCCCCACGGCTGTGGGTCTTTCTCAGGACTCTCTGGCCCTGAAGCTAAGAAAGGGCATTAAACGTCATCTTTTTTCAGCCTGAGCGGATTCTGGATATTCCCCTGTCCTCACCCATCGATGACGCTCTCCTAGGTTTGAAGTACTTCCTGTTGGCCAGGGGTCTGGTCTCATGCACAAACAAGCAGTGGGAGATGGGCAGTGCACTTGGTGAATGCCCTCACACTGCCCTTCAATTTCAGATCCAGCCTTTGCGACCCGCAAGAAGGTGACATGCGGAAGCAACATATCCCGTTCCCGAAGATGACCAAACTATTTTGTAAGAACTGATAGATCTGGGACACCTGGGTGGGTCAGTCGGTGAAGCGTCTGCCTTCGGCTCAGGTCACAATCCCCGGGTCCTGGGATCAAGCCCCACGTCGGGCTCCCCGCTCAGTGGGGAGCCTGCTTCTCCCAGTGCCCCTCACCCCATTCTCTCAATCTCTCTCAAAAGCATAAATAAAAAAATCTTAAAAAAAAAAAAAAAGAACCAATAGGTCTTATCACACTTTATGAAGTTTCTTTCTGAAACGATGAAAGGAGAGGGAGCGTTACTACAGGAGACCTCACACGACACCAGGAAGGCCCACGTTTAATGCTGTCTTTTCAAGTGATAACATGAAATGTGTTTGAAACTGCTACGTTCTGGCTTCCAGGAAAATGTCCCCGCCGTAAACATGGTGTCTAAAGGCATGATGCAAATGAATGACTCTTCCCATGTACATTTTATCCTAAATCCAAAGGGGAACAGTCGAGAACAACCGACTTACCCTGTGCTTTCGAACGTTCCCTGTTTTAAGACAGAAATACTTTATGACCTTCCTTCCCCCAAGGCGGCCTCTACCTTTTCTGTTATTCCTCCTGTGGCTCTTCCTGTGGGTTCTAATTCCTAGTGCAAGACAGCTCTAATCACACTGGCTTGCGCTGGTTGGAGAGCAAATATACACAAAAACTAGATGCTTTTTTGTGAAAAGACAAACATGGCGTAGTTATGATGGCAATCCTAACTTCCTCCAGAAAATGACCACGCTGCCCGTTCCAATCTTAAGAATTCAAAATTCTTCTACAATAAACATCTGTTACACTTTTTTAAGCTGAAAGCCCTTTGGAGAACAGATAGACACACACACACGGAAAACCGACCTGTCCTTCGAAACCGTATCTGGACCGCAGACGCTCCCACTTACCCTGCAGCATGCACCTGTAAGCAGACTCCGAGATCGCATAGATGTGCGGTGGCATCTCGTGGCGTTTCTTCCCTCGGTACATCTCAATAATGTTCTCAGAGTAGATTGGAAGATTCTTGTAAGGATTTATGACTACACAGAAGAGTCCAGAGTACGTCTGGAAGAAAAACAAAATCGTGTTAAAAAATGAAAACCCAAAGCCCCTGAACACATCAGACGGCCAGAAACCACACAGCGCCTGGAGCAGGGGCCTTTGATGATCTGAAAAGGTGGTTAGTAGAGAGATTTGCAAAAATGTTAAAACTTCTCTAAATTTTTTGCTTCGGAAAATAGGTTTTTTTTTCATGAAAGATAAATTACTTATGTTATCTTTGTCATACGTTTGTTTGAAATGCATTTATTTAAAGAAAACAATGGTTTACCATTTTTAAGGGAATTTGTAAATACGTTTTAACTTGGCTATCATTTCGAATACAGTGAGTACCGATGAACATAACCCACACGGATGCTCTTTGGGGAGAGCCTCAATTGTTATTTTTTTTTAAGATTTTGCTTTTAAATCCTCCCCACAGCCAGCGTGGGGCTTGAACTCACAACCATGCGATCAAGAGTCATGTGCTCCACCCACTGAGTCAGCTGGGAACTCATGGGTCCCCAGTTTTTCCGAGCCGCTAGTCCAGAGCACACAAACCTTTCCTGATCAGCACGATAACCACTTTTCAGGATGGACACTGAGTGCACTTTTGATTTGGGGGTTTAAATTCCTTAAGAATGACTTCTGAGAAGAGTGCACAAAACTGTCCGCCTCACACTGGGGTGGTGGCAGGAGGGCCCGAGGCATCTGGGAAAGGGCAGCCCATGGCCCCGTGATGAAGGCCTTCTATTCAAGGGGAGCTGGGGGACCACATCTCCAGAAACTGGGGACTGATGGTGTCCAGCGCGAGGGCCCGCTTCTGCAAGGACAATAGCTGCGTTCACACAGGTGGGAACCCTGGGCAGCTGCCACCAGAAGGCTCTCGAGAGACCACCGGACTCTGAACACTCGAACAGGGGAATGCAGGCCGGCCCGAAGAAGGTAAGTGGTCAGAACCACGTCCGAGCTGCTCCCCCGCAGACTCCCTAGAGTCACGGTCATGGATCACGCCTCCCACTGGGGGGAGGGGCAGAGAGAGGACAAAAGGCGAAAGGCTCTGGCCCCCATTCACCGGAAGCGGGGCACCTGTCTTACTTCTGAGCTGACACTGAGCCTGAGACCTCAGCCCTCGCTGACCACCGGGGCTTCAGACCCCGGCTCTGTCTCGTTCAGGCAGCTCAGGTCCCCTGAGAACCCTGGCCAGCTCCGGGCCTCCCCACCATGGCACATGCCCCCGGCCAGCCTCCCTGTGCTGCTACAGAAAGGCAATGGGGAGGCAAGAAACACAGGGGTCTCCGTAAGGGTGAGGAAACTAAGGCTAGGCAATCTTGATTTCATATTTTGTCGAGTTTAACTTGTATGCAGACAAGTAGACAAGCCACAACGATCTACCTCAAAGAATTTTTCTATGTACCTCACCGCTGTTCCATTCAGAAATGAGATCACAGGCTGTCACAAAGCTACACAGTCTGCACTTCACTTTTTTAAGATTTTATTTATTTATTTACTTGACACAGAGAGAGAGAGAGATCACAAGTACAACGGGGAGAGGCAGGCAGAGAAGGAGGCGGGGAAGCAGGCTCCCCGCTGAGCAGAGAGCCCGATGTGGGGCTTGATTCCGGGACCCTGAGATCATGACCTGAGCCAAAGGCAGAGGCTTAACCACTGAGCCACCCAGGTGCCCTACATTTCTCTTTTATAAGAGGTAAATTACAGGGACGCCTGGGTGGCTTGATCAGTTAAGCGTCTGCTTTTGGCTCAGGTCAGGATCCCAGGGCCCCAGGACTGAGTCCCACATCGGGCTCCCTGCTTCTCCTTCTCCCTGTGCCTCTCCCCCTGCTTGTGCGTGCGTGCTCTCTCTCTCTCTCTCTCTCTGTCAAATAAATAAATCAATCTTAAGGAAAAAAAAAAAGAGGTAAATTACAGACTGGCCAAAAAGAAAAAACCACAAACCAAACAAACAAACAGTAAACCCCCAAGAAAGTAAAAATGTGGAAGTTCGGTCTAACATCTCACAGCATGGGTGACGTGGTAGCAGGTCTTAATGACACTTAAATCAGAAATCATTCCAACATATGTGTCTCCCACCTTGGGGGCGCTCTTCTGAGGTCTAGGATTACAAAGATGACTCAGTCTCACAAATATGAGTCCGTCATCTAAAAACAAGGTTAAATCACCATCGGTATCCTGTGCCTGCCAAGCAGGGGGAGTAAAAAATGTTCTCAGACAATACAATATTCAACCTTACGGCTTCAAGAGCTGCCTTTGAACTATCTGGAAGTTGGCTCCAGTACCGGGTTCCTGTAGAACTGATAGATAATGGGATCGATACTGTGTCCCCCTATCTTCCCCAAGGCATATGGCAGGAGGGCGATATGTTGTTAAAATATGTTTCTGAGACCCTGACGTTCCAATCAGACCTCATTCAGTGCCTGAACACACACATGAGACATTATGTACCTTCAAGAAATACACACTCTAGGTACAAAGACAGTAAATGTGCACTCAACAAACACAGAAAATAAGGCACAAAAAAGAAAGTGGTACAAAAAGAAAAGGAGAAAGGTGAACAGGATTATAAATAGGACAGAAACTCTGGAACAGAATACACAACCAACCCCAGATCCTGAAAGTCAGGGCCATCTCATCAGAAACTGTAAAACAAGGTATGAAATTCAGGCATCGATGGTCTCCGAGGTTCTTTCAAAGGCTATTTAAAAGTTAAAAGAAGGGATTAAAAAAATCGTATTAAAACATAAAATTGGGTGGCAGGAGACAGCCAAGGCAGAGCGAGAAGCTCAGCATCGCTGAAAGTAGTTTGTGTCATGGAATGTGCTTGGCGGCAGGAGCTTAGAAAGGCTGACTCAACAACCTAGTGTGTCCTGCATAGGGGATCCGCTAGCAGAGGTTCAGGGGAGATGCAGGGGAGAAGCATGTTTGTAAAGTGTAGATAGGGCAACTCCATGGAAAAGATACCAAAGGGCAAGAGATGAGGAGTGGGGAGTGGAGACTACTGCACCAGTCCCAGCACAGTGACCGGGCCCCAGTGAGAGGGAAGCGGGGAGTCCTGAGAACACTGACGTGGGAGGGAGACTCAAAAACACTCAGAAGCTCTGAGTATAAAGGCCACGGAAGACACAAGCTAACGACAGCTCCACGTTTTCAAGCTTGAGAGGCTGGAAATGTTACTGATGGATGGGAAGAATGATTTGATGCGTGGGTAAGATAGCGAACCCCCTTGGAGCATACTGAGATGGCGGGATGCTGAAAGGGGATTCACTATAGCAGGCAAGCGCAGAACACCCAGTGAGAGCCGGACACACTGACTGCCAAAGCCATGAGAACATTCTGAAGAACCACAAAGGCCTGAGGGATGTCTGCACAGCCTTTAAGACCCCAGCTCCTGTTGTTGCTGAGCTGACCTAAGGGAGACAGAGTAACACATCTGCACAAAAAGCCTGCCATTTTTCAAACACGCTATGCTGCTTTACGCCTCTAGGCTTGTATGTACGCAGATTGTTCTGCCTGGAATGCCCGTCTCCCGTCCAGTATCAGGAGGTTCTCCCCACCCTTATGAGTGCCAGGCCTCCTGTTAAGACAGGAATGTGCATACACATTATTTCAAGGTTTGAAGGATGCGGAACCAGGAAACAAGTGAGCATGGAGGTCAAGGCCGGGGCATAGAGCGAACATGGGACGGAACTGGGGGGTCTCACACACGCCACTCCCCACCCAGAGCTCTCGGGAGGACATCAGGCCACCACCCAGAAGGAGAGAGATCACCCACACCGTTTGCAAACACTGCACCCACATAAATTCACATGTGTGTTTAAGGGAAAAAAAAGAACCAAAACCTGATAAAAGAAGGAAAACATCATCAACCAGAGGCTTCAGAGAAAACATTTACCTAAGGAAATCACCAATAAGATAAGTTAAAAGAATATTTTCAGAAACAGAGTTAGAGCAGGGACTCCATGTACCGGAACAGAAGCACATGCGGGAAAAGCTGTGGGGAGTGATCCGAGATAGAAAACCAAAACTCCACAGCAGGGAAAGTAAGGAGTAGAACACCATCTGGAAATGCAGCGACAGACCCGGCACGTTTATCCCGGGAGCTCCCTTCGCAATAAGAAGTAGGACGAAGGTGCATAATACAGAGAAAGGAGGCACGAGGGTAAAATGACAAAAATACTTCAAGGACAGATGAAGACAAAAAACAAAGCAGAGGTCACCAAAACAGGAACCACTGTGGCTTCCTTGGGGTAAGAAAGGCCAAAATTCTATAAAAAGAGCGATCGTCCCAAGCACATGTGAAACTGCCCCGTGCATGTGTGCGTGCGCCTGTAAGTGTGCAGGGTGGTGTGGACGCACACCCCAAAATAAGCCATGGAGCCGTCCAACATGGGGGCGCGGGCTCCGACGAGATGACGCATGTGGACAGTGCTCCCCACTGGTGGCCTGACCCCCGGAGGAACGGCACGCAAGGACACGGCTACCGCCAGGACAGGAACAACGTTTGGATTACAGGAGACACAACGCCTAATTGCATAAGGTGAGCACGCCCGGACCTGGATGCAAACATACCAAACCAACCACGTTCCACATTTACGAGAAGGATGGACCATGTGACAGCGACCGAGTATTTGACGATCCAGCATCATTCTTCCTGTCTTCCACAGACGGTAGTTACAAACCCCAATGCTGTGGCAGGGAAGCAAGAGGCCGGGCAGAGTGATTAGCAGCGCACAAGGGCCAGGAGGAGGGTGGACACCCCCAGCTTTCCCTCCGAGCTCCCCCGGGCTGCTCATGGCTACACCCCGAGAGTCATGGGTGTCCTAGGAACACTGGGCCTCGCACAGCACAAAGCCCAGCAGGGGGGGATGCCAACCCCTGGCGGGCTCCCCGTGCTCGTCCC
Organism: Mustela lutreola; assembly: GCF_030435805.1. NCBI lineage: Eukaryota > Metazoa > Chordata > Mammalia > Carnivora > Mustelidae > Mustela > Mustela lutreola. The sequence continues at coordinate 58,055,711 of NC_081304.1, read as the reverse complement.
CTTTGCCTGACTGCCTGCCCAGAGCGGAACTCTAGAACGGGCTTTGGGTCAGCAAGAGCGGCAAAATCACGGTCCCGGTTGGCAACCGACAGAGGACGCGACACTGATGACTATGACCACAGGCTACCCCCGCGTGCCCTGTGAGTCCATCTGTGCCGCCCTGTGTTATCATCTCGGATGTGTTCAGGTGAGTGAAAAATGGATTGAGAATTCTGCTGGAGAACTGGGAACCATTAAAAGAAAAACCATAAAGGAGGAGCTGTAAAAATAAGTAAGTAAGTAAATAAATAAAAAGCCTTAAAAAAAATCATAAAAAGAAAACACCAGATGAAAACTGCAACACAGGGGCGCCTGGGTGGCTCACTTGGTTAAAGCCTCTGCCTTCAGCTCAGGTCAGGATCCCAGGGTCCTGGGATCGAGTCCCACATCGGGCTCTCTGCTCAGCGGGGAGCCTGCTTCCCTTTCATTCTCTCTGCCTGCCTCTCTGCCTACTTGTGCTCTCTGTCTCTCAAATAAATAAATAAAAATCTTAAAAAAAAAAAAAATACCAGAGACTCCATGAGGCACGATGAAAAGGTGACCCGAGAGCATCTGTGTCCGCGGAGGACAGAGGCAGGTGGCAGAAGCCGTCTCCGAAGACACAATGGCTCTGGATGTTCCAAACCTGACCAAAGGCATCGAGCCACAGGCAACAAGCCCAAGCTCCAAGCTGCATCTAGAGAAGAAAACTCAGCCCGAGCACATCCGAGCTGAACCTGCTGGCCCCGTGGCAGGGCACGCAACTCGTGGTCTCAGGGTTGTGGGATCGAGCCCCCGTCGGGCTCCGCGCTCAGCAGGGAGTCTGCTGATGATTCTCTCCCCCCAACCCTGCTCCTCCCTCCCTTCTCTCCGAAAATGAGAGAGACGGAAATGTATGTGAAGATACAGAGAGCGGCCGCAGCACACAGGCCAGGGGCTCAGAGCCAACCCTCAGCCTCGACAGGGGGCTACGATGTGTCTGGGCAGCGTCGAGGGAACAACGAAGAGAAGGATCAAAACACATCCCGGGGGTAGAGGAAAGAAGCTCCAACAGTAACAAGAAAGGTGGCTTCATCAGGACGGGGGTGGTGGAGGGCACAGAACTGGCCGGACCAGGACGAAGCAGGAATCAGATGGTCCATCTCAGTCAAACTGTACATGTATATAAGCTGGATATTCTGATTAAAATGCTGATATTGGGGGCCCCTGGGTGACTCAGTGGGTTAAAGCCTCTGCCTTCAGCTCAGATCATGATCTCAGGGTCCTGGGATCGAGCCCCGAGTCGGGCTCTCTGCTCGGCGGGGAGCCTGCTTCCCCCTCTCTCTCTCTACCTACTTGTGATCTCCGTCTGTCAAATAAACAAATAAATAAATAAATAAATAAAAATCTTTACCAAAAAAATTATTAAAAAAATCCTCAACAAAATATTAGCAAGCAGAAGGAATCTAGTAGTATATAAAGAGACTATCTGTTCCTTCTCAGGTCATTTAAATACTCAAAGACATATATAATTCACCACGATAACAAAATAGCCACACAAAAAAAGAAAATCACACTATCATCTCACTGGGTGCTGGAAAAACATTTGATAAATTAACATCAATCAGGATTTTTAAAAAGTTCACCCATTCAGGATAAAAACTAGGAACAGAAGGAAACTTCCCTTAATCTGATCAAGACTAAAAACAAGACAAAGTGGAAACAACCATCATTCTTAATGGGGAAATGCTGAAGCTTTCTCTCTGGGATCTGGAAAGACACAAAGATGCCCATCCGTGATCACCACTTCTTCGAGCGTCCTACACAGCACAATAAAGCAAGGGGAAAAACGTGCCAGAACTGGAAAGGGAAACAGAAAACTGTCATTATCTGCAGACAACGTAAGTGTGTTCTCAGATAATCCAAAAGAATCTTCAGTTAAACTGATACAACCTATTAAGAGGTCTTGGTAAGATTTTGTTTGTAAAAAACATGACAACGGGGTACGCCCGGTTGGCTCAGTCGGAGGACCGAGTGACTCCTGATCTCAGGGATGAGTCTGAGCCCTGTGTCGGGCAGACAGATTACTTAAAAATAACATCTTTAAAAAACAAAACATGACAACAGTATTTCTACATAATGGCACCAATCACGAGAAAATGCTGGGCGCCTGGGCAGCTCAGCTGGTGAAGCCTCTGCCTCCGGCTCAGATCATGATCTCAGGGTCCTGGGATGGAGCCCCACATCGGGATTCCTGCTCAGTGAGGAGTCTGCTTCTCCCACTGCCCCTCCCCCGCGCACGTGTGCGCTCTCTCTCAAATAAATAAAATCTTAAAAAATGAGAAAGAAGAAAAAGAAAACAATGCTGAAACCACCATTTAATAGCATCCAAAAAACCAAATACCCCAAAATAAATCTAACAAAAGATGTACTAGCCTCTACAGAGAAAACCAATCAAACACATTGTGAAAAATTAAGAATGAAGTCAGTGGGTATACGTGAACCGGAATGTCAAATATCTCAGTTCTCTCCCAAAATGATCTTCAGAATCAACAAAATCCCAAACAGAATCCCAGAAAGGGTGGGAGTGGGCAAGAAACTGACAAGCAGGTTCTAAGATTAATATCCAAACGCAAAGGTTTTGACAACTACAGCGAGAGCCTAAAGAATGCCAAAAACGAGCGCAGGCCACACTGGACAGCAGGACTTACCAGAAAGCTGGCATGACCGAGACAGTGGGATCTCAGCCAGAAGACGGACGCATGGACCACATACAGAACTGTGGGCTGAGCATGAACGTAGGAGCACACGATACATGCCATGGAGAAAAGGGCTCTATCAGGAAATGGCACTGGGTCACCTGGACAGCCATCTGGGAGAAAGATGAATCTTGTCCCCATCTCTCCCGCTGCAGAGACTCCAAGTCCAACTCCAAGTGGAACCGGGGCTAACCCCAAGAAAGGCAGCATCACTTTCCCCTCTCAGACCAAGGGCAGGAGGAGAGTGAAGTCAGGACCTTTGCCTCCAGCCCAGCCAGGCCCCTCCGTCTGGACGGTCAGGAGGTCCCAGGCCTTCTTAGGCGGAAGGCCTCCCCCCTATAGCTCCCCTCCCCCAGCCGAGGCAGCAGCTCGGGCCCATCTGGTCCCTGAAGATGGAGGTTGTAGCATGGGCCGGCCACCACCAGGCAAGGACCCCGCCAGGCCCGGCCCGCACCTGTCTGCTGAACTCTGTCCACGTGTGGGTAAACTGCCCCCTGGTTGAGCTCTCACAACACCTGGTTCGAGGACCTTCTGTCTCCCGCTGGAATTCGACTACATCAGGCTTTACCCAGAAAAGCTGAATGCATGGGTTAGACAGACGTGTACCCCAGCACGCAAGATTTCCCTTCCTTATCTACAGACAGAAAGGTGTGCCTGTGTGCCCCAGGGACGAGCCCCGGACTGGGAAACACAGATGCCCAAAATGTGCTGAACGCACAAAGCGGGTCAAGAAGCTTGGTACCGTACGCTCTGACAAGGGGAATGAAATAACTCAACCTTTTTAATTTCAGGGCCCTGAAACCCTCTTAGAAATCAAAGACTTAGAAAACTTTTTGCTTTATATAACTATATATGTTGCCAAGTTTTTGCAATTGTGTATCTATTAATTTTAGAATAACAATACATGTTAACATAAATAACATTTCTCATAAAAAATAACGTTTTCTGAAATCAGAGCGAGAAGGGTGGTGGTATTTCATGTTTTTGCTGGTCTTTTTTTATTATGGGGCTTCACAAAAATAGCTCCATTTTCCTATGTCTTCACATTCAATTTGTTGTGCTATGTTGTCTTGGTTGAAGTGTCTGAAGAAAATTAGCCTTACAAAGATACTTAGTTGGAAAAGGAAGGTGCAGTTTAACTGCCTTTTCACATGACTGTGGAGCTATGTCCTCGATGCTGCATCAAAACCCCAGAAGTGAGAATTGGTTCAAGATCTGAGGCAAGGTGGCGTCTGAAATCCTAACCATGAACTTGCATGCTGTTGACCTACATCAAAATCCAGTGGCTTACCCTTCCTGTGGAAAGACTCTTTTATCCCTGCATGACTTTGTAACAATGTACACATCATTTGGAAAACAGTGGCTCAGGGGCGCCTGGGTGGCTCAGTTCTTAAGCATCTTTGCCTCAGGTCATGCATGATTCCATGGTCCTGGGATCGAGCCCCATGTAGGGCTCCCTGCTCGGTGGGAAGCCTGCTTCTCCCTCTCCCCCTGCTTGTGTTCGTTCCCTCTCTCGCTGTGTCTCTCTCTGTCAAGTCAATAAAATTTTTAAAAAGATCTAAAAAACAAAACCATTGTCTCAATGACTTATACAAGTCTTCCTTTTTCTTTTTCTTTTTTTTTTTTTTTTTGAGATTTCATTTATTTGACAGAGAGAGACACAGGGAGAGAGGGAACACAAGCAGAAGGAGTGGGAGAGGGAGAACCAGGCTTTCTGCTGAGCAAGACACCCGATGCGGGGCTTGACCCCAGGATACTGGGATCATGACTCAGGCCAAAGATAGATGCTAAACCAACTGAGCCACCCAGGGATTCCTAGGCAAGTCTTCCAAATGATGACATTTTACTATTTGACATTAAAAAAAAAAAAATCAGTCATTAATATCACCATCTATCTCATCAGCAAGGGTTTCAAGTGATGACAAGCTGTCACATTCAGTGATAAAACAATTTCTCTAAATCCTAATTTTTTAAAGATTTTCCTTTATTTTTTTTATTTTTTTTTATTAGAGAGAGAGAGAGTGCATGGCAGGGAGGGAGGGACAAACAGACTCCTTGCCAAGCAGGGAGCCCAACGCGGGACTCCATCTCAGGACCCTAGAATCATGATCTGAGGGGAAGGTAGATACTTAACCGACTGAGCCACCCAGGTGCCCCTCACACAGTGTATTAAAAAAACGTGTACTCCAGGATTGACATTTAATAAAATCGATCATCTCTCCTGCTTTCTCAAGGTTGTTCTCACATGCAATGATTAAAATGACCATTAGTATAGTCCAGAGTCCCTGCCTCTTTTTGTGGTAAGATACATGCGGTTTCCCCATCATTACTCTTCTACCATCAGTTGCATCACCAACAGTGGAAAGAGCAAATCATGTCTTCAAATCATCAGGAGAACAGTTGTGCCCTCACGGGCCCCCTGGAAGAGTCTTAGGGAAACCTTGAGGGTCCACAGGCCACACCAGGAGAACTTCTGAATTATACCAAAGAAAAGCAGTAGACATGAAACTTAAAAAATTTAATACTGAGTGAAAAGGAAGACACGAAAGCCATACACCATGAGACTCATTCCTGTAAAAGTTCATAAACAGGAAAAACTAAACTATATTGGTTAGGGGAGGCATACTTAGTTGAGAAAACACACCAGGGGATTTGAAGATACTTCTCAGTAATTAAGAGACCAAGCAGAGAAAAATTAGCGAGGAAGATCTAAACAGAATTTAAGAGCTTACCCTGATGGCCACAGACGGAATCCCATAACCAACAATAACAGAATTAATGCTCTTTGCAGACACAGCGAACGCTCATCAAATGAGACGACACATTGCATTAAAGCCTCAACAAAAACAAGGAATGCTATTATGTGAACTACATTCTTTGACTGCAATGCAATTCATTTAAAAATCAGGAGCAAGGGGCGCCCAGGTGGCTCAGTTGGCTGAGTGCCTGATTCTTGGTTTTGGGGCTCAGGTCATGATCTCGGGATCCTGGGATCAAGTCCCGTGTGAGGCTCCACACTCGGTGGGGAGTCTGCTTGTCCTTCTGTCTCTCCCTCTGCTCTCTCTCAGAAATAAAGAAATAAAATCTTTAAAAATAAATAAATAATAAAAATGAATAAATAAAATAAATAAAATCTTTAAAAAATAAAAAAATAATAAATAATAGTAAAATAAAAATCAGTAATAAGATAACTTAAAAAACCCACATTCAGACATTTTTACACTATCCTTTTGAAGGGCTCATAGGTTAAAGAAGAAATCCTAACAGAAAACAGAAAATATTTAGGACCAAGTAATAAAAATGCCACGTATCCAAATGTGTGATGTGAGCTAAAATCGTTATTAGAGGAGACATTTACGCTTTTCATTAGGAAAGAGGATGAAAATTCATGACCTGAGAAGTTGGGAGGCCAGCGAGAATCCATCCAAAGAAAATACAAGGATTTAACGAAAGTTAAGCAAAGTAAGCTACATAAGTGAACGCATGTTAGAGCTCATCTCTAGAAAGGGGTCCAAAAGGCCCCCCCAAGTTACTACGGGCTCTACATCACCGCACCTCTGCTGTTCCACTTGACCTGACTGGGGAGTCCCAACGCCCAGGTCACATCCCTCGCGATCGTGGTTTCCTGCAGCCCCACTTTCTTACCAGGATTCTTTAAAGTCAAGTGCTCGAACGCCAGTCTCGGGTGGGAACCCCTTCTCCCACCCCCACTAACTGCACACACCACTGCTCCAAACTCCCGGCTCTGCTGGGACCTTAATGCTTCCAGAAGAACTCGGGTCGTCCTGTAAAGAGTAAAGGGGGGGCATGCTTTGAAAAGTAACTCAGACATCATTTGGGGTTCCTGACTTCGGCTGGAAAAAAAAATCAAACTTAATAAAAGACATCTGCAAAGTCTTCGAATCATCTGGAGGAATGGCCACAGTGAACGGAAGTGTCTTTTCGTCGATTCCTTCTCTTTGGCCCACAGCCGCCTTCCCTTTTGTATTTCCCTTCTCTCTCCGCCTTGCAGGAAGCCACAAGGTCCAAAGTGGGGAGTCAACGGGGAAGGGGCTGGCAGAAAGAGCCCTGGCTCCCTTCCACACTGCAGATCCCCCCAACCCCGGTGCAGTCTCATTTCCAGCCCCAGGCAGCACCCAAAACTCATCCCCCCACCAAATCTGAGCCATGAGCTCCTGATCAGAGGCATCGCACTCCCTCACTCCACAGGCGGGACTGGGAGCAGTGCCGCACACACCTTGGGGCGTGGTCTCGGCCAGTCCCAAAGCTGCTTCCCTGTGCAGTCCTTACCAGCGGCTTCTCCTCCCCAGACCTCCTCCTTTCTCAAGCTGTCTTCCCAACCCTGCAGCCTTACTCCGCTGTGCCTGACCTCATGGAGGAAAAACAAAAACGAGAGGCCATGAGGCTTGACCATGCCTACTTTGGCAAAGGTTACGGAAGAACTACTCAGTTCTCAGAGCTTCCCCTGGCTAGCTGCCTCCTAGCAGAAAGATTCCGGCCCTAACATGATTCTTGAAGAGCGCTTCGTGGGCCCATTCGTGGGTCATTCCCCTACGTACTCTATCCCATAGCCCGGCTTCCCTTCCTTATAGTGTGTATCCGGAAGCAGGGACCTGGCCTGTCCTATTTTCCACACCCTCCCCAGCACCTAGAACACAGGTGCTCAGGAAGAGTCTCTAACGATGCTAATTTCCATGGGAAAACTGGCAGAAGTTTGAAGAAGTTCTGAAGGGCCTCAAGCCCCAGCTGCACACCCTTCATAAAAACCCAACCACTCTTCTCCAAATGCGGACCAGTACAAAGCCACCTCTTCTCTCGGCTTCTTTTCATTCTGCGTCTAAGTTCTTGATCGCCTCCTTTAAATCGCTGCACCTGCGTTTAAGAGCCCCTCAAACCCATTTTGTTGTTCTAGAGCTTCCTGCATCTGGCTGGCGTCTTTCCGCTCTCCCTCGTCCAGCCCACCCCCAACCCTAGTAAGTTCAATAATTTCTTCCACACGGTCAGCGGCATTGTCCGTGACAACAACACGCGTGTCAACCACTAACCACAGGACAACCCAGTCTCAATCCCGCTCGGAACGGTTTCCTCTGAAAAACCTCAGCATCCCTGTTTCCCACTTCCCCACGCCGGGGAACGCCATACTCGCGCTCCTGGATGAACCCCTGGTGCTGGCTTCACGCCACACTCCTGGACACACGCATGCTACCTGCATCCTGTTTGTGCAACTCTCACCCCAGCCCCCGATCTTTCCGCCACACGCTGTCCCGGTCCTATCACGTCCCTGCGAACCCCTCCAACAGAAGTCTCCAACTACCACATCCATACGCTCAACTGAAGATCAGATCATGCACAGTTACGTGTGACAATGTAAGGCAGGGCAAGACTCAGGTAAGCACGGGACAATCGGTCTCTAACGCACACGGCAACACGGGGCAGAGCACCCAATGGGGTGGGTGCTCCTCGCTTTCGTTGACTTGGCCAGTCTGTGTCAGTTACACGAATTCCGTGTCAGTTACACTAATTCCCAAGCGCAACCAGAGGGGCGTACTCACATAGATCAGTCCCGAGTAGTAGCGGTCCTTCAGGTTGTGTAAGACAGAAGCCTCATTCAAGCACGTCAATTCTGCCATGTCCTCCACCTTGGAAAACTTGGGAGGGTTCATCTTCTGAATATCGTCTTTGTTGACCATCGCCTTCTTCCCGTTCTCGGCCAGTTCCACCATAACCTCATCTCCCCGCTCTTCCTTGATACTCGCTGCCTCAAAACCATGGCGCTCGGACGGAATCCACACGAGCTTTTTAGCCGTCCAGTCAGCCTGGGTGGCAGGGTTGTAGATGACCGCCCTGTCCACAAAGAGGTACCTCTCTGGGTCTTCGAGTCCAGCTCTCTGGGCCATTGTAAACAGGAGGAGTCAACTACAATTGTCTCTAGGAGAAGAGGAGGAGGAGGACAAGGTTAGAGGTTCAAAAACATACCGTGATGCGCAGATTTTCAGTCTTGGCAGGGTTTTAAGAGAGAACCTTTCCGTCGAGGAGCAGGGGTGATAGACTCCTCCACTGCGTTAGCCGAGTGTCCCGGGGGCATTTCAGGGCTGACCACAAATCGTGCCCGTGGTCAGCTAGAGACCACGCGAGACGCGCCCTCAGTTACCGAGGGCTGAAAAACAAGCTGGGGGAAGGCAGAGCTCCAGAGGTACTTTCATCCTATCTTGCACCCTAACCAAAATTAACCAGGGAGTTAAGACAGCAAAGGGGATTGAGGACAAAGAAAACAAAGGTGCAAAGTAAAAGATCCAGGCATGGCCACGAGGATGGAGCTAGGAAATGCACGGCCAGGGAAGGAGAGCGAAGCCTCAGGTCTATGCCGGCCCCCCTTCTGCCTTCATTCAGGAGACTCAGAGCTCCTTGATACAAACACCCCCAACTCCATCCCCCGGGGGGCTTCTCTGGCGGTGCGAGTGGTCTCGATGCCATCAGATGATGCCACAGTGTGACCTGGCTTCCTGGGACAGCGATGCAAGCACGCTATGGGAGCTCTCCAGGCCTCACCCCTACCCTGCAGCTGCTCCCCCTCCCCAGTTCCCCTGCAGCGAGCCATCATTCATCAAGATTCCCTCCACTGCCCTGCTTTCTTGCTGCGTAACAGACTCCAGTGTGCCCACGCGTGCCCCTGCAGGCCGTGGGGCCCAGAAGCAAACACTGAGTGTTCCCGATAATGATCTGACCCAGGCAGAAGAAAGAAAACAACTAACCTCAGCCCCATTGAGAAACGCAGTTTCTGGGGTGTTCACAATGAATGCATCTCAAGACCTAACTGGTTTACTGAGCACTCCTTTGCCATCCGCCCGCTCGTCTGTGGCCCCAGACACGCTAGTCTCAGCTACCTCTGGTCCTGACCTTCTGGATCAAATGACGGCATTTTACAGTCATCACTCACCTTTCCGAGGTGACTAAGGACTCCTGCCTCACAATGTCTTTTTGGAATCTGATCCCATCATTAAACACTTTTGTGATCACCTTAAATTCCAGTGTAGTACAAATCTCAGAAGCCTGGTCTCCAGGACCTCATGCAAGGCCAGGCAAGAAGCCAACTGAGTAACTAGATTTGTTCTGTTCACATCTTCCCAGGTTTTGCCGCCAGCCCCCCCACCCAAAGGATGATTCTTACTAGACAGAAGGCTGCAAGGCTAATCATGGACTAGCCCAGGGGCGCCTGGCTGGCTCAGTCAGAAGGGCATGGACTCTTGATCTCGGGGTTGTGAGTTTGAGCCCCATGTGGGGTACTTAAAAATAAAATTTTAGGGGCGCCTGGGTGGCTCAGTGGGTTAAAGCCTCTGCCTTCGGCTCAGGTCATGGTCCCAGGGTCCTGGGATCGAGCGAGCCCTGCATTGGGCTCTCTGCTCAGCAGGGAGCCTGCTTCCCCCCCCTTTCTCTCTCTGTCTGCCTCACTGCCTACTTGTGATCTCTGTCAGATAAATAAATAAAATCTTAAAAAATAATAATAAAATTTTATTTTATAAAATAAAATATATTTTTTAAAGATTTTATTTATTTATTTGACAGAGACACAGGGAGAGAGGGAACACAAGCATGGGGAGTGGGAGAGAGAGAAGCAGTCTCCCCGTTGAGCAGGGAGCCCAATGCGGGGCCTGATCCCAGGATCCTGGGATCATGACCTGCGCCAAAGGAGAACACTTAATGACTGAGCCCCCAAGGTATCCCCTAAAAATAAAATCTTAAAGAAAAATAAAGTAGTCCCAAAGTTATTATGAAGCTCTCAGCCCACAAACTTCAAGCTCCATAAAGTCCCTGAAATGGTATAAAAATGGACACTTTAGAAAGGATTTGCTATAATGTAATGTGTTATAAACATCCATGGTTTTGGTTCTCAGACACTGGTGTGGGCATGGGCGTCATGTAGGAGGCTTAGAGAAGCACGGATTGGAGCCCCTTCCCCAGAGTTTCCAATTCAGCAGGGTCTGAGGCAAAGCCTAGTAATTTGCATTCCTAACAAGTTCCCAGATGCAGCAGAGGAAGCTGGTCCTGGGACCACACTTTGAGAACCATCATTCCATGGTTTCTGGTTGCCATGGTGAGCCAATGTCATTAACAGGTATGCTGGGATAGGAAAAAAAGGGTTGAAAACCAATGTTCTAGACTAATTCCTAACCTGATTTAAGGGCTGTGCTCAGGTTTTTTAAATGATGGACTTGAACAAAACAAACAACAACAAAAAAAATGAAACCCCCCAAAAATCACAAAAAGAGGTAACAATAAGACTTCTACAAATAAACAGGCTAACATATTTTCTAACTCAACTTTTATTTGCCTTTTTAGGCATTCGCTTGGGGAGGCGGAACTGGGAATTCAGAAAATATTCCCAGGGCACATGTACATTCTGGAAAATGGTTTCCAAAACCCATCATTACCTCTAGGGACTGGCTTTCGTAAGACTATTAACACACTTTCTGTCTTTCCAAACTTATACTTTGCAAAACTGCTCAGGAGAAGGGAGGCATGACTCTAAGGTGGGAATTGTCCTAGATAAATCTGGACACGGACAACAGGACACACATTCCGCCTTTAAGATGGATGGCCTTCTAGAAGAGAAAATTTCCCGTGATCACAAAATACGGTAACAAGCTACTAGTGTCATTAACAGGTAGGAACTGTTTATCTCACACGACACCTCGGAAGAGGTCTTGTTGCCAGCAGGCGTGTGCACACACATTTCTTTAATTTTACATTGGGCATGTAATTATATGCTTAAATTTCGTGGATGGCTATAAATTAGAGCAGCTCAACAGGTCATTTCTGAGGCAGGCTTTAAAAAAAAAAAGTAAATGATACATTTAAAAATTAGTTCACCAAATTGGTACATTTAAAATTTATCGGTATTTTTTTCTAGGTGAGGAAATTCGGTATTTTTTTCTAGGTGAGGAAATTCTTGTAATTTCAGGGAAAGAAACCAACAGGTCACAAAAAACGTAACTGCAAAATGCTCCCACCTTTGTTGGGGGGAGGAAGGGAGAATTACACATGCATGTGCTTTTTTTTTTTTTAAAGGAATAGATAAATAAATAAATAAAATTAAATAATATTTTTAAAAAGGAACAGATAGTCATTGGGTCTCCACTGGGTGGTGAGATTACAAATTACTTTTACTTTTTGCTTTTCCAGAGCTTTCTATGACTGATCAGACACTGAGAGGACAGCTTCCTGTTCCTGGCTACCTGGTGAGCATCTAGATGGCTCCTGGGTCCTCTTGGGATTGGGGAGACCTCTACCTCCTGACCAAACCTCACATGCATGGTCCCCACCCCCACAGTAAGCCTCAACTTCTCCACAACCAAACACCTACCCCTCCTCCCATCCTGCCCCAAATGCCACCCTGAAAAGTTCTTTTCAGGTCTGGTTTGACAGAGTTCGGGATGCCCGTGAAGAGGTTTCCTTCACTTTAACTCTTCACCTGTGATCGCCTGATATGCGGTATTTTTTCCATGCCATCGTACATACGGTACCTGAGCTTGATAATGCCAGTGTTTAACAGTGAGCCACTCCCAAATGCCTCGCTTTACAACATGGTGGGGGGTTGGGGGGGAATACCACGATTTTAAAAATAGCAAATACTGTTCTGTACCATTAATTATGGGCAGGCACTATTCTAAGCAGTTTACCTTTACTTGGTCCTCCCAACAGCCCTGTGAGGCACGTACTATTAATATCTCTATTCTACAGATGAGGAACCCAAGGCAGAGAGAAAGCCCGTAGCCAGCCCAAGGTCATGGAGCTCACCAGCAGCAGAGCTGGGCTAACCCCAGAGTTCCCGCAGAAATGCAGCCTACAGCAATGGTAGGTGAGGCCGGGAGCAGATTTTGCAGGGCGTGGAGTGCTCCCCGATGCCTCTCCACTAAATAAAAATCCTATTGATTACGGTTCCAAGAATGGAGGCTTAGCATTGAACACACCAGCACCATCTGGCAAGGGTTTTACATTTAATAGAAAAAACACCTCTATATTGGAAAAAAGGGAGTAAGGAGCAAGGTCTTTGCTGCAGACGGAAAGATAATCTGAAGGTTTTTGGTGTCATCTGAAACGAGCATCTGATTATAGCTAAGTCATTCACGAGTCAGGAAGGAGCCCCCTACAGAGCCAGAGCCCATCCCCTTCATTGGTTTTGGACACACCCTGGGGCTCTGTTCCTCACCCCACCTCCATAGCCAATTTTTTTTACTTCCAGTGAAATGCCACCAGGGAAACTTCTCTGCTGCCTCCCAGCATCTACTATGGGTACAGAGAGGGGCAAACAACCCACTTTTGAGAATATCTTGTGTATAACTAGCCAAACGAAAATGATGGATCAATTACCCGCGACAGCATCGCCTTCTGTAACAGAGCAACTATACGGAATTGTCCCACTGGGTTTACCACCACCACTGCAGCCACTTAAGACGACAGGGACCTGCAAACCTATTCATCTACCCAAATTCATCTCAGCCAAAAGAGCACGCACACGCACACGCGCACACACACACACACACACCCCAAACGCTAAAGGGCACCATCTCTCAGGGAACATCTGCAGGCTGGGTTAAAATATTTCCAAAATGCGGACTCAAGGCCAGGAATTTCAGTCCCTCCTATAGGATGAGAAAGGACACAACCCTGAAAGGACACAACTCTCTGAAGCACTGGGTCTCCCCCAACCCCCTGCAATGTGCCCTTCAGAATTCCGTTCATCTGCTCTCCCAGTCTGTCTGTCTTCATTGTGATGATTTCCCTAAGGAGCCCAAATAAAAAGCGAGCCTCTGGGGTCACATCCCTTCGCTGTGGAACCTCGGGCTGCATATCGCACAATGACAGCATGTGCCGTCTCCAGATAAGGACAGGCAAGAACCAAATTTAAGATGCACGGAGTCAAGCGATGCATCAAATAAAATGGCCACTTTTCCAGAATCCGAGACATACAGGGCATACTTCAACGTCAAAAGCGCGGGACTACAAGAATACTCGGTCGGGGCAGACTGAGAAAGGAAATAAAACAATAAACAGATGAGTTTCCCAGACTGAGAGACTATGGAGAACGATGAAGCCCGACTCAAAGAATCCTCACTTCCAGCGTTTAAAAAAACACCGAAAAAAAAAAAAAAAAAAAAAACCCCAAACATAAAAAAAACACCCCAAACCCAAAAACCAAAATCTCGGCAAAGCCGAGGTATTACATTTAGTATATTACATTATTCAGCGAAAACAGCAGCCTTTGTTCGGTTGGCAGGCTGGATCTACCCCGCCTGCTCTCCCCTACCCCACCCCACCCCACCCCTAGCATCCACCGCAGTGGGCTCGCAGGGAGCCGCAGAGGCCCGAAGACACAGATAACGGTCACAGGCGGAGGCCACGCCAGCCCAGCCTCACCCGCGGAGCCCAGACCCGCCGCGTCGCCAGCCTCCGTCCCCAGGCCCCGGCGCCCAGGCCGGCCAGGCTGGGGACCTCCCGGGTCCCTGGGCCGCACCCGCCCACCGCGGGCCCACAAAGCGCCTGCCAACGCCACGAATCCGCCGCTCCCACTTCGCCCCGACCCCATTCCAGTCCCATTTCACGGGATCAGGGTGTGACCCCAGCTGCAGAAGGCCAGCAAGGGAGTCCGCGGCGAGCCGTGCCCGGATCGCTTACACAATAAAGCGATCCCGAGGCGAGGGCTGACCCTCCCCCCAGCCCGGCCCGGCCGCCCTGCCGCAGCGCGCCCCCGCCACATTTCCCGCCTCGCCCCCCCACCCCGCCCGGGCCTCGCCAGGCATCCGGCCCCGGCCCCTGGCGGCCCCCGGCCGCCCTCCCGCCCCCAGCTCCTCCAGAGCCCACCTTCAGCGCGCCGGCCGCGGCTCGGACCCTCGACCGCCGCGCGCTGCCGGGCGGTGCGGAGGAGCCCCTGCCCTCGGGTCCCCCCCACCCCACGGGGCGGGCAGCGCCGTCCGCCTTGCCAGCCCTGAGAACCCCCAACCGCACCCGGGCTACCCGGCCGGCCTAACCCGTCCGAGAACCCACCCAGGGGCCGGCCCTTCCTGTCCGGCGCCCCCCACCCACACCCGGGTCGCGCTTCCCAGCCCGCCGCAGGGCTCCCTCCCCTCCCCGGAGCCCCGAGACCCCCACCAGGGCAGTAGGCCTCCCCGTCCCCCGCGCCCCCACGGACCCGACACGCCGAGGGCCAGGTCCCTGCATGCCCACCCCCCCCCAACCCCGATCTCCATCCCCAGCCCCCAGAGGTCGTCCCCCAGCACACCCAGGCCCTGATCCCTGCAGGGGTCTCAAGCTTCAGGACCCCATTCCCCGCCCCTCCAGAGCTCTCTCCACCCGCTGGGGTCGGTTACCTACCCCGCTTCCCTCCCCAGGGTCGGTCCCCGCATGAATCTCCCGCTCCGCAGCGCGAGCCCTTCACGCAGAGCCGCCCGGGCGTCCCCGTGCTCACGCTTCGGCTCCGCTCTGCCCTCCAGAGTCCCTCCCTCCTCCGCCCCAGCCCGGGACCCTTCCCTCCCCCGCCGCCGTCGCCCCGCCGGCGGCCGCGGCGCTCGAACCCGGGCTGCCGCACCTCTCACCTTCAGCCGAAGATGGTGGCGCCGGCGCACGTCCCCAGCCGCGACCACAGATCCGGCCCCTCAGTCCCAAACCCACCGCTGCCTCCGCCGGGCTCCTTTAGCACTGCCGCTCCGCGCCGCCCCACCCACTCCCACCCTCATTGGGCCAGCCCCACGCCCGTCACCGCCGCCCCCAGACCCACTGGTCCGTTTGCGCGCCCATCTCCAAGGAAGACGTTAGCAACCCGAGAGAAGCTACCTTCCCGAGGGCCGCTCCCTCCACCCACCTGGAAGGGCGCTCATTGGCTCCCGCTGCCCGCCCCGGCCGCCGGCGCCCCGACCTCATAGGCCGCCCCACGCGCCCGTCATGGACTCCGGGAGGTGCGGCCGGGCCGGCGGCGGGCGATTGGCCGGCGCCCGCGAAGATGGACAGCCGAGGCCGGCCCGGCGCCGGCGAGCCGGCGGGGCAGCCGCTGCGGACGCCGCGGGAGCCTCGCCGTGCGGCCGCTGCGGCAGGTGACCCGCGGCGGGAGCCCCGAGCCGCGCCCGGACGCGCCTGTGCCGGCGTCGGGCCGCCTCGCCGGCCCCTGTCCCCGCCGCAGCCGGCGTGTCCCGCAGCGGCACCGGCTGCCACCGCCGAGTCGCGGGCCCCCGACGCTGCCTGCAGGGGCGGGGCCGGAGCGCGGTCCAGAGGCCTTACGTCACCCCCGGAGCCGCGGGGGGCGGGGGCCGCGGCTCTGCGGCTCACCTGCAGTGGGGGGGCGGGGGCGGGGCTCGCGGCGGCTCTGGCCATGCGCGCGGGCTCTGCGGGGGCCCGGGCCGCGCTCCGGCCCCGGGGTGACGGTGCCTGGGCCGCGTAGCGCGGGACGCCTTGCTCCGCTGCGGCAGTTTCGGGGTTTGCGAGGGGCGGGGCCTCCCTCCCCAGGCTGCGGGCTGCGGCGGGATTCCAGACAAGGGGCGAGCGGCCTAGGACAGGAGACGTGGGGGAAAGGACTTCGC
The DNA here is from genome assembly GCF_030435805.1 of Mustela lutreola. NCBI lineage: Eukaryota > Metazoa > Chordata > Mammalia > Carnivora > Mustelidae > Mustela > Mustela lutreola. Next base: position 58,039,387 of record NC_081304.1, on the reverse strand, counting down.
TCACCTCATTCAATCGTTCCTTCTTTCATTCATTCGTTCATTCACCACGCGGAGCTCCCCACGCGGGAGGGGCCTGTGAGGAGATTTTGCCGAGCTGTCCTCACCCCTGGCGCCTATGAGCCCCTCGGAGGTCTTAGAAAATGTTTGAGAACTGAGGGGGGGGGGGGTGGCTGGAGGGGGGCGGGTCAGGCTCCAAAATAAGGAAACTGGAAAAATAAATTGAAGTCAATGAATAGTTAATGAAATATCCGCAGAAACGAGTCAGCTGCAACAGGGCTCTTATATAATGACATATACATATAATAGTGTAAGTCACGAGATCAAAATGAATTATAAAACCTGCACATCATCAAAAACGTCTTCAAAAAATTTTACAGCAAAATGCAGTTATTTAATGTGGGAAATGGGTGCATTTTAATGCGTGTGATATGATACATGGAAACTTCCAGTCTGGTAAAAAGTGAATAAGGAAAAAAAATATCAGGAAATGATAAGGAAGGGTTGGTGGAATTCAGAGAAGGCTCCAAGAGGCAACTGAGTGCAGAGTCCTTCCTGGGGAAGTCGGAGTCAGGTCCTGTGTCTGTGCTTTGTCCTAGTAGAGTGACTCTCGTCCCCCATCCCCACCCCCACCAGCATGCTGTGGGGTAAACTGCTCCTTGTCCAGGCGTCTTGTGACTTGGCCCCATGAATTGGACTGCCCTTAATGCTGTGTGCGCATGGAGTATGAGTGAACTGTACAAAGTATCAGAGTGATATTCCTCTTCTGAATCTTTTAGTGTGTTCAGAGAGGACCAAAGACTCCGTCTGTAACCTGTCTCAGCTTGTCGGCCACTGGACATTTCCCCATGCAGTGTTCCAGGCCAAGACCATCCATCCACACACACACACAACTCTGTGAGCCACCAACTCCAGGGGTGCTCACGATTTGAAAACAAATCCTGGATCATCAGAGAGGGCAGGAAACTCACCAGAATGAAACATCACAAAGATATTAGTCTTAATGAGAAACCAGTCATAAAAAGAATGTCCGCGAATGTATGTCTAGTCCTGGTGACACTCCCAACACTTGGGCCCAATGTTTTTAACAGTCTGATGGAAATCTCTACCTGGATGAAAGGGAAATTGCAAAGCGGAGAACCTCATATCTCTTTTCTTCCCATTTCCACTTCATCCCGTCACCCAAACTTACCCTCTCCTCAACTTCCCTTTGTCTGTTAATGAAACTAGCCTTGAAACCCCTGATTCCTTTGTCTCCAGTGGCTCCAGTATCCTGTCCCTCTCAACCCCCATAATCCAGTCAGCCAGGCTCCTCTGTATCTCACCCCACAGACACCTATTCCAGAATGTGCTGCTATTTGGATGAGGAAGACACAGGATTTTTGAACCAGGTAAACTTGGCTTTGAATTCATCTCTGCCATTACTAGATGTTGAAACTTAGAGCAGTTCCTTACTGTCATCTTTAAAAAGGGGATAGGGGCGCCTGGGTGGCTCAGTCATTAAGGGTCTGCCCCCGCATCTGGTTCCCTGCTCAGCGGGAAGCCTGCTTCTCCCTCTCCCACTCCCCCCTGCCTGTGTTCCCTCTCTCACGATGTCTCTTTCTGTCAAATAAATAAATTCTTAAAAAAAAATTAAAAAGGGGATAGGAATAGAGACTTTAAAGACTCATTCAAATGGATATTAACAGGACAATGTAGTGAGAGGGATGGGGGAAAGGCATCACGGAAATGCAATAGGTTGAAACTTGTTTCTTAGTCTACAAGTTCATTTACAAGCGAGAGAGGTCTTTCTCCATAGTAATTTTTCCTGGCAGTCTAGGCTGCTTTGCCCCCAAAAGAGAAAGTTCATAGACCATTGTTTTGCACAGTCTAGGTCATAAGTCCAAACTCTTTCCCTCTGGGTGGTTCCAGCCTGTGAACCTGTTTTGTTCTAAACTGTTTTGTTCCATCTGCACAGGGCTGATATGAAGCATTTTTTTTTATTTGAATGAATTCCAAAATTTGCAAATCAAGAACTATCCAACACCATTAGCCGTCAGGGAAACACAAACCAGAATCATAAGAAGATACCACTTCCCACCCACCAGAATGAGTAGAATCAAAAAGACAGACAATACCAAATGTTGGTGAGGACACAGAGACATGGGTATGCTCAGTCGTTTCTGGGGAGAATAGAAAATTGTGCAGGCACTCTGAGAATTCATTTGCCACTTAAAAATAAAAGCTTCTGTTTATTTATTTGACAGAGACACAGCGAGAGAGGGTACACAAGCAGGGGGAGTGGGAGAGGAAGAAGCAGGCTTCCCGCTGAGCAGGGAGCCCAGTGCTCTGTGGGGCTCGATTCCACGACCCTGGGATTATGATCTGAGCAAAAGGTAGACGCTTAATGACCAAACCCACCCAGGCACCCCCACTTGCCACTTTCTTAAAAAGTTAACTATAGGGGCACCTGGGTGGCTCAGTCAGTTGAGTGTCAGACTCTTGATTTGGGCTCAGATCTTGATGTCCTCCTCGTGAGTAAAAGCCCCAAGCTTGACTCTGCCCTGGGCATGGAACCTACCTAGAAAAATAAAAGGAACACAATCGTGTGCGTGAACCTTGAAAACATTACCCTCAGACACAGACACCACATTTGTAGGACCCCATTTATATGAAATATCTGAAAAGAACTAAACTTGGGAAATAGCATCACAGTAGTTGCCTGGGGTGAGGGCCAGGGTAGGGAAAGGAGGAACAGCACGGGGATTAGCAGGAAATAGACAGGAGGGTTCCTCCTGAGATGGTGAAAATGTTCTAAAATTGACTAATCATGATGGTTGCCCAACTCGGTAAGCTTACTAAAAAAAAAAAAGAAACAAGCCACTGAATTTTATACTGTGAGTGACATGATTTGCAAAATAAACCTTACTAAAGTGCTTTTTTAAAAAATGGGGGGAAAAGAGCTGACACATGAAAATCCACATTTCCGGTTTCCCCTGAAAAATCGGAAGATCGGGAAATTCGAGGACAATTGGTGCAATTGGACAATTGGACAATTGGTGGTGCCTGAGCTGCCGCTCATTCTTAGACAAAGCACGTGGCCCCAGCGCTCCTCAGCCACCATGAACCCCGTGGTGCCTCAGAGCTGACCTGCTTTACTCAGTGACATTCTTTGCCTGATCTTTTTAAGTATCGATAAGAGGTTTTCAGTCCTTGTTATTCCTGTTGAGGAATTTCAGGCCAGATCACTCCAGAGAGATAGAAGAGTGGTATTTTTGAGTTGAAAAGCCGTTTCCCTGGGGGCACTGGCCGGCTGGGTGGGTGGAGCACTCAACTCTTGGTCTCAGGGTCCTGAGTTCGAGCCCCACGTTAGGCGTGGAGCCTACCGAAAGGAAAAAGAAAAGAAAAGAAAAAGAAATATTTTCCTGATGATGGTGAAGAAGTCAGAGGTTTAAATTTGAGTGTCCACAAGAGTTACTGATAGGGGTCCCTTTTCAACATGATTCCTTGGCCGGGAGTATCTTGGGCACAAACTATTGTAAAGACTACGACACAGCTCTCCTGGGGAATAATGCCGGATGGACCCGAGGGTTCAGTGCTCACCTGTGGACATCTTCAATCAGCACGAGTAATGGGAAAACCATTGCAGAGACTCGCATGAGCTGAGAAAGAAAAAAACCTTCTAGAATTTTCTTGGGCCTCTTATACTCTGGAATTCTGAGGGGAAAGAAAAAAACCAAACGAGCCTGAAATTTCCTCATGTAAGACTTCTGTCCAATCATGCAGGATAAGGCTAAGTCAGATCTAATGTGGTTTAGAAAAATGAAAGCATGAGAGTTCCTGCATCCTAATGTCTTAGGGCAAGTGACATCTGTGGCAAATGCTTTTTTTTGGCAAATGCCTATCGAGTGTCTTTTGTGTCTAGGGATGGTGCCAGGTACCAAGGAAATGACTATGTCAACATAGGCACAGTCCCTACCCCTAAGGAGCATACAGTCTAGCAGGAAATATGAGCAAATAGGCAGATAATTTTAATTACAGATAACTATATAATTATAGAGCAGGGGTTTTTATTCTGGAGTCCATGGAAACCTAAAGAATTTAATTCTATAAAACTTCGAATCATATGCAACATTTGCTGCACGCTTTTGTCTTTTCTTTTTTTCTGGGGAGATCTACAGATCTTCGTAGATTCTCAGACAAGCCTCTGGTCCAAAGAGTTTTGTGGGAATGCAACATGGTATGATAAGTACTATACTATGGGAAATACAGCAAAATCCAGGGACTCCTAAGAGGGATACTTAACTCAGAATGGTGGCAGGGTGGGGATGGGGAAAGTTCCAGAAAGTCTCCCTAGAGAAATTTTTTCTTTTGAAAATATAATCTGAATATGACGTGAGCCAGACAGACAGAGGAGGAAAATTCTTTCAGAGAAAACAGCAGGGGACGACGGTAGAGTTTTAATTTGAAAAGTAACAGGACCAGGGGCACCTGGGTGGCTCAGTGGGTTAAGCCGCTGCCTTCGGCTCAGGTCATGATCTCAGGGTCCTGGGATCGAGTCCCGTATCGGGCTCTCTGCTCAGCAGGGAGCCTGCTTCCCTCTCTCTCTCTCTGCCTGCCTCTCGGTCTACTTGTAATCTCTCTCTGTCAAATAAATAAATAAAATCTAAAAAAAAAAAAAAAAAAAAAATTTAAAAAAAAAAAAGAAAGAAAAAAAAAACAACGAAAAGTAACAGGACCCATAACCGGGTCTGTGTTTTGGAAGGATCACTCTGGTTACAGTGTGGAGGGTAGATTGAACCAGGGTACGAGGCCGCTGCGCCAAGGCTGAGAGATGCTGGTGACCTGGTCCCAGCAGGCTAGAAAGATGTGGTGGGTTGTGGGGATTGGTGGTGCCAGGATTAAGGGAGGTATTTTAAATGCCAAGCCAATGCATGAGTGGATCACAGTGCCTTGTACAATGCTTGATGCATCATAAATGGATTGATTTCCTTCCTCTTTCGTGTCCTGAACTAAAAACCCTCCCTCACTGAATCCTGCACACACATTTTTATGGAAAGACCTATCTAAAACTCCTTATGCAGTTTTGCCTTTGTCCCTGTACCCTCCACCAAGAACAGTGCTGTCCCATCAAAATGAAGGTGAGCCAGCCACGTATACCACATACATCAGCTTAAACTTTCTAGGAGCTGTATTCCAAAACTAATGTGAAATAACTGAAGTTGATTAATTTTTAAAAAGTAGGCTCCATGCCCAACATGGGGCTTGAACTCATGACCCTGAAATCAAGAGTCTCATGGTCTACCGACTGAGCCAGCCAGGCGCCCCTGGAATTAAGTTTAATCGTGTATTAACTCACCATGGAGAGAATATTACATCTCCACATGTAGTCAATTAAAAATCATTACCAGGATGTTATACATTCTTTTCCTTGTGCTGAGAGTTAAAATCCAATGAGTGTTTTAGACCTACAGCATATTTTATTCCCGACCTGCCACACTTTAAATGCTCAAGAGTTGTGGCGTCTGGGTGGCTCAGTAGGTTAAGTGTCCGACTTCGGTTCAGTTCACCCTGATCTTGGGGTCCTGGGATAGGGCCCCACATGGGGCTCCACGTTCAGTGGCACATCTGCATGCCCTTCCCACCCCTCCCCCAGCTCATGCTCTCTCTGTCTCTTATTCAAATAAATAAATAAAATTTTAAAAAATAAAATGCTCAAGAGTGACCTGTGGCTAGCGGTAACCATAGAAGACAGAGCACAGTGCTAGATGGTAAACTCCTTACAGACAAGGCCAGTGTGTTCAGCTGGTGTCCCCAGGAACTAGCTCAGGGCTTGATACAGAGTCAATGTCCAGGAACTGCTTGTTGGACAGAAGGATGGATGGATGCATGCATGGATGCATGTATGGAGGCATGGATGGAAAGATAGATGGATGGATGGATGGATGGATGGATGGATGGATAGGTAGATATATGTATGTATGGATGGATATATGGATGGATGGACAGATGGACAGATGGGTGGATGGATAGATGGATGGATGGATGGATGCATGTATGGAGGCATGGATGGAAAAATGGATAGATGGATGGAAAGATGGATGGATGGATGGATGGATGGATGGATGGAAAGATGGATGGATGGATGGATGGAAAGATGGGTGATGGATGGATGCATGCATGCATGGATGCATGTATGGAGGCATGGATGGAAAGATGGATGGATGGATAGGTAGATGTATGTATGTATGGATGGATATATGGATGGATGGATGGAAGGATGGATGGATGGATGGACAGATGGACAGATGGGTGGATGGATAGATGGATGGACAGATGGATGCATGTATGGAGCCATGGATGGAAAGATGGATGGATGGAAGGATGGATGGACGGATGGATGGAAAGATGGATGGATGGAAGGACGGATCCATGGATGAGGACATCTTTTCCAGCTTCCCAGATGTCACTTCAGCTGAGTCAGAGAAGGTGGGCAGGATCGTAGCAGTTGGGAATGGTGGGCTGCCAGAGCCAGAAAGCAAGGGACCAAAGCACAGGTGAGGAAAACCAGTACCGGGAAACAGTGGGAAGTAACAACATTTGACTAAAGTATGGGCAGCACGTACTTTTTACCAGAAAAGAAGGTGGGAGGTGATCTTGGAGTTTGCTGAAAGATGACAGCCAAGCCTACACATCTGGAGATTCTCAAGCTGTTTTTTTTTTTTTTTTTTTTTTTTTAATCAAAGGCATATTTTGTTTAACATATCCTGTCTGGGGGCTCCTGAGTGGCACAGTCGGTTAATTGTCTGATTCTTGGTTTCAGCTTAGGTCCTGATCTCAGGTCGTGAGATGGAGCCCAGCATGGAGTCTGCCTGGCATTCTCTCTCCTTCTCCCTCTGCCCCTCCCACTCATGCTCGCTCCCTCTCTCTCTTTCTTCGCTAAAATAATACATAAATAAATCTTTTTTTATAGATTAAAAAAATAAAATAAGGGCAGCTCGGTTGGTGAAGCATCTGCCTTCGGTTCTGGTTATGATCTCAGGGTCCTGGAATCGAGTCCTGAATCAGGCTCCCTGCTCAGCAGGGAGTCTGTTTCTCCCTCTGCCTGCAGCTCCCCCTGCTTATGCTCTCTCTCCAACAAATAAATAAATAAAATCTTTAAAAAATATATATCCCTCTGATACAGGGAAGATCCTTAATCTCTCTGAGCCTTAATTTACTTGTACGCAAAACAAGAACACCACCACCCACTTCACAGGGTTGTAGGAGGGTTAAACACAACATGTGGCCCGTGTGAAGCTTTCAGCACCAATTAGCAGACAGAAATACTGCTCCTTACTATTACAAGCACAGTCGTCATCAGTATCATTCCCTTTCTAAAGGAGTTATACACAGCCTTTCCCCAGGAGTTGATGGCGTTCCTCCATGGCTCTCCACAGACGTAAGTCAAAAAAGATACATGAGGGAGCCACCTGGGAGGCTCAGTTGGTTACATGTCCGACTCTTGATTTCAGCTCAGGGCATGATCTCAGGGTCGTGAGATTGAGCCCTGTGTTGGGCTCCACGCTTATCAGGGAGTCTGTGAAAGATTCTCTCTCTCTCTCTCTCTCACCTCCTCCCTCCCACTCTGCTTGCACACTCTCTTGGGGGGAAAAAGATATATGATGAATACACAACCAGCAGAGAAAGAAAACCATCTAAAGCTATTAAAGTTCTTACAAAAGGTAAATGAGGAATGTAAGATAGACAAACATGCTAACTAGAAGTAGTATGCAGACCCGGACCACACAGACAGCTGCTACACAAAGGCCCACTTTGACAGACCTACAGACTTAAGAGCTACACACTTAAGAGCATTTGCTCTGTATATTTCAACAAGAGAAACACGAAGGGGTAAATGATAACTCCAACGTTCACAATGCACCTTGATGATGCATGGGGCCTTTCACAGCGAGTAGTGTGACACAGTGGGAGACTGTCTGGACTCAGCCATCAGTTGAGTTGACTCTACCCTTCACAACGACGTGACCTTGGCCAAGAGACACGGCCTCTCAAGGCCTCAGCTTTCGCCTGTAAAATGGGGAGGATGATAGTATGGAACCCACAGGATTGTAGACAATGTTTGCAAAGTCTTGGCTGAGCATTGACTACTAGAAAGTCTTCTCAATAGAAGCTAGCTATTTGGGGTGCCTGGGTGGCTCAGTTAGTTAATCGTCTGCCTTTGGCTCAGGTCATAATCTTGGGGTCCTGGGATCGAGTTCCGCATTGGGCTCCTTGCTCAGCAGGGATTCTGCTGCTCCCTCCTGCTCCTGCTCTCCCTCTCAAATAAATAAATAATCTTGAAAAAAAATCTAGCTATCTTGCAGTGCTCAAACTGGGATCTGATCAAGTCTCTGGGCCCAACCATCAATTTACAGAAAACACAGGGGACAGAAGAACACGTTAAATCACACCAGAAGAATGCAGTCAGCAAAACCCAGACTGTGGGCAATACCACAGGACAACCCAGCTGGTTTTCTTCAGCAAATAAACTGCACTTGATCTTAGCCAAAAGGCCGAGAAGCGATAGCAAATAAACTGCAAAGAAAGAAAATACTCAACAACAAAAAAATGAGGCTTTGCTGTAGATTAAAAGAGATCTAAAATGCATATCAACCATGCAAAATGTGTAAACCTTTTCTGGATCCTGAGTCAAGCAATCAAACAAACTCTATTTGACATATGTATGTACATATGTGCATAATATAAAATTTATGATCCGAGTAGAAATTTTAATGTTGATTGCATACAGGATGATTATGAATTATTATTAAATTTTTTATGTGTGGTGGTGGTATTATGGTCATGTAAAAATAAAGAGTCCTTTTGTTTTAGAGATGTGCATGGGAATATTTACAGATGGAAGAATATGGTGTCCGGGACTTACTCTAAGATGACAAAGGTGGGGAGGCACCTGGTGGCTCAGTTGGAAGAGCATGGGGCTTTCGATCTTGGGGATGTAAGTTCAAGCCCCATATTGAGTGTAGTGATTATTTTAGAACTTTTTAAAAAAATCTATGGGGCACATGGGTGGCGTCAGTAAAAAGAAACTCAGTTTAAGTATCTGCCTTCGGCTCAGGTCATGATCCCAGGGTCCTGGGATGGAGCCCTGAATCAGGCTCCCTGCTCAGCGGGGAGCTTCTTCTCCCCCTCCCATCCCCCTGCTTGTGTTCTCTCTCTTGCTGTGTGTCTCTGTCAAATAAATAAGTAAAATCTTTAAAATAAATACATAAATAGATAAAAATAAAAATAAATTTTAAAAAATTTTAAGAAAATAAATAAAGTGGCAAAGGGACAGAAGAGAGGGTAGAGATGATTTTGCCCATGAGTTCCTGAGTGGGGTGCTGGGCAGAGGGGGTTCGTGATTATCTGTCTTAGTCCAGTCAGGCTGCTCTAAAAGGATTCCATAGAATTGGTGGTTTATAAACAACAGAAATTCGTTTCGCACAGTCTGGAGGCTGGAAGTCCAAGTCAGCAGATTTGCTGTCTGGTGAGGACCGCTTCCTGGTTTGTAGACACCAGTCTCCTGGCTGCGTCCTCACATGGTTGGAAGGGCAAGGAGCTCTCCGGGGTTTTTAAAAAGGGCACTAGTCCCATTCCCAAGGGCTCTGCCCTTCAGACCTACTCATCGCCCAGAGGCCTGCTTCCTAGCCCCATCACAGGAGGGCTACAATTTCAACATACAAACTTGGCAAGGGAGTGTAAACATTCATTCTGTTGTACTACTGGTCTCTCTGCGTTTGCATATATTTGAAATCCTCCATAACTAACATCTACAGATCATTTCTTTAAAAAGATTTTATTTATTTATTTGACAGAGAGAGACACAGCGAGAGAGAGAACACAAGCAGGGGGAGTGAGAGAGGGGGGAGCAGGCTCCCCTGCTGAGCAAGGAGCCCGATGCGGGACTCGATCCTAGGACCCTGGGATCATGACCCGACCCAAAGGCAGAAGCCCAACAACTGAGCCACCCAGGCACCCCTCAAAAGTCATTTTTGTTGATATGACTTATACTGGGAGAGTTGGATCTTAGGGGAAATGATCTGAGATCCTAGAGAAAATAAGGTATTATTCAGCGTGAAGCTCACAACCCTGCCCAAGGTGGTCTCAACTTACCTGTCCAAATTCTTGTCTCCTCCCCTTTCAACAGGGTGGTTTTCCCCATAATGGCCTCTCTTTGGTCTTCCCCACCCGCTTTGCTTCCTTCTGGCCATTTTCTCTCCTTTGCTGGTGCTGTTTCCCATTGGAGAGGCCCCTTCTCTACTCAGCCACCGGGCCAGGTTCTCCCCAGCGTACGGGCTGAGCCAACTCCCCTCGTCCCCGAAGCTTCACGCAACACTCCAGCCAAAGTTTCTTTGAGTTCCTGTTGTCTTTAAACCTACTTTGTTTCCTGCCTGCTCACACCTCTCCTCTAAATTGCAGTTTAAGCTTCTTCAGGACAGTATCATCCCTCCCTGAAGGCAGAGCACAGAGTATGGCCCTGTCCTCCAAATACGTAATCAATAGCCGATAATTGGTTCATCTCGTCATCCCAAATCCCCTGTGTTGCTCTGGTATTCTCATCTCCACCTTGTCCTGATGACTCAGCAAACTGGATTAATCCTAATTCCTCGAACATACCCTCAGCTTGGCCACCAACCACCCTGATTTGGTCTCAATGTTTTCTCTCTCTTTCCAGGGCCTTCCCCAGATCTGTACCTACCGAAATTCTGCCTATTCTTGGAAGCTTGTCTCTTGTGCCTCCTCCTCCAATGGGCCTCACCTCTGCTCCCCATCCCCCCTCCCGCCCAACCAAATGTAATTATTATTTTTTTTCTTTTTGTTTCTAGAGGCGCAAATTCTGTTAGAGTTTTGGCAGGAGGAAATCACCGCAAACTTTGAGACTCTGCCGGGACCTGTGGACAGTCTCTCCTCACCCTTTGAAGGCACAGGTGCGCACACGATGTCATAGTTAATTATGTGAGGGAGGCTCATGGACCCAGGTTACGTTCCTGCCGGGTCCCTTCCTTATAACATTGATCATAATCTTTCTAGTGCTCAGGTTATTCAAGACTTTTTTTTTCTGGATTATGAACATCTTCAGGGGACAATCAACAACAACAACACTCCTTGCTTAACTTCATATCCCCAAGGCACCTGGCAGGTTGCCTGAAAGGTCCTGTTGGGATCCCATTTGTATCTGAGCAAGAATATTCCAGACCCCCTAACTCATTTTCTTCTTGAAAGAAGTCTGGCCACCGATGGCTGCGAAGCCATCCAGGGGATCACGGTATGGTGGGGCAGGAAGCCTTGTGGAAACTCTCCTGGGTGAGAAACACCGCTGGGGAGCTCACGCGAACGCCCTCACTACCCGCCCCCCCCAATGTTAAAATCAAGTTTTCAGAGTTCGTTGTGCAGCATTTTGGGTCCCTTAGGAAATGGTAGTTCCTGCTCTGCCCTTAGATGTGCTCATAAAAGGAGATTTCCTAATTTCCTTCTATTGAGAGCATCAATGGCTGTGAGCCCACTGATAGCAACGCGACTTTTCGTTGAAGGAATCTGGACCTTTACGGGTGGAGGAGGCTGTAGGAAGCCCCTGGTCCTGGGTTCACAGATGCGGTGCCAAGTCAGAGCCTTGCCTGGGAGCTCACAGCAGGTCAGGCTGAGCCAGGAATCGCCCTCAGTCGCTTGCCCACTCTCCACCCGCGGTTCTCTGTGCGTCGGCATTGTTGGCCGCAACAAATTTGTGGTGCACCTACTGTGTGCAGAGCTCCTACTGTGTGCAGAGCTCCTATTGTATGTGGAGAAAAGTAAGGCAGAGCATCTCAGGAAGGGTCACAGAATTCCCGAGATGCTAATGTGTTTAGGTGGGGGTTGGGGAGGGTTGGGAAAGAGCACAGGGAAATGGCACTGGTGCTCAGTTTGGACAGAAGTATGGAGAAGTGGGCAAAGAGCATTAAGATAGTGGGAGCTACATCGAGAAGCCTGAGGAAGACTCAAGTAGAAGGATGCCCATTCTTCTCCCCAAAGTGTCTATTCGTGAATCAAAGAGACCTCCAGTTATCTTCTCTTCCCTACAGTGCCTGACAGCCTGTGAAAATCCCTAAAACTTCTTCCAGATCCCCAGCTGGGGGCCAGACGCTGGGTTTGTGCTAGAAGCAGGTAATATCCAGGGAACGTTTAGCATACTGGTTAAACGGAGACGCTTTGGAGACACAGCATGAGTTCAAACCTCAGCTCGGGAGGGACTTGAACTTGGACAAGTCCCTCAGCCTCTCTGGGTCTGCATCAACTTCCTGCATGTCAGAGTCACAATGTAGGTTCAGGGGCAGGTAAGCCCGGTGCCTGGCAAGCAGGTAACCCCTCAGTAGATGACAGCTATTGTCATTCTTGCTCCCCTGTCTCCCTCGTCCCAGCTCCTGAGTCAACAGGAAGTTGGACGAGAGACAGATGAGCTCTTCTGGACACACCTGGAGTCAAGGTCTATTAAAAGTTCCTCTATCTCTCTTCATAGCTACATCTTTCATTGCAGGGGGCAGAATTCGGAGGAGCTAAACTGGGAACGGAAAATCTGCATCTGACAAAAGGTATGTGCAGACACATGTTTGTGAGTGAGGTCAAGGTTTCAAAATACCCCTGCCCTGACAGATGAGTCAAGCCCTATGCAGCGGTCTTACTGTTTACCACGCATGACGGCACATTCTTGCAGCAGCGACGGATGGGGTTGCTTGCCAGGAGTTATATTGGACGGGGTTACTCATTGGAAAATGTGGCTCCGATGGAGATTTGAACTTGGACGTCCAGGGATTTTGCCCAAAATAAGCTGAATTCCTCAGTTATAATTGTCAAAGAAACATAGCCAAGGGCTCTGGGGGCCAGACTGGCACAGAGCGGTTCCTGCTGGGGAATGTGGGTCCAGGCAGGGGATACTCGTGGCTTTCAGCAGGAGGACAAGGGGCACTGGGCTCGCCTGACCCTCTCGTGGCACTTACCATGTCTGCCGAGGTCGAGGACGGCTGCCAATGGGTTTGCCCTTCGTCCTTTGATTCCGTTTTCACTCCCTCCCTTGGCAACTACTTTGTGATCCCCTAATAATGACGGCTAGCGCGTGCTAGGTACTCATTAGGAGCCCGGCCCTGTGCTGAGCCCCTCATCAGTGTCAGCTCCTATCATCCTTCCAACAGCTCTAGGAAGTGGTATTGGGAGACAGCAGGGCTGACGTTTCTAGCGCTACTGCAACTGAGAAGCGTAAGAAGACGGAAATGTGTTATTCTGTCTATAACGAATCCGGTCTTCTTCCTGAGTCCCCGACTGGCTCCATTCACCTGTGACAGGGTGAAGTGAATTAATCCAATGGACTCCCTGAGGATTTAAATAGTCCTTGGCGGGGTGGTGGGGGGGTCGGGGGGCAGGTGACTCAGTTGGTAGGACATGTGACTCTTGATCTTGAGATCCTAAGTTCGAGCCCCATGTTGTGGCAGGCGGGGAGTCATTATACCTGACAGTGAATTCCGTTCTCCTTCGAGATCTCTCTTTCCTTACGGTTTCATCAAACTGCTTATATCTTTTGTTGTTGTTGAATTGTTCAAGCTCCTTTGGGGGCACGGATGGTGCCTATATTCTGTTGAGTTCCGCAAACTGAATCCAGAGTCTAGTCTAGAGAAGGATGGCAGGTGTTGGCAGACAAAAAGGCTCATATCTCCAATCTATTAGGAGCTTCTTTTTTTTTTTTTAAAGATTTTATTTATTTTTTTGAGAGAGAGAGCATGGCAGGGGGAGTTCAGAGGGAGAAGCAGACTCCCTATGGAGCTGGGAGCCTGATGTGGGACTCAATCCCAGGACTCTGAGCCAAAGGCAGTTGCTTAATCCACTGAGCCACCCAGGCATGACAACTTTTAAAAAATTTTGATCATACAGTGTATGCTGTATACATATATATGTGTATGTAATAAATACTTTATAGATTTATAGATTTATAATATGTATTTTTTATATTATATATATTTAAGAACCCAGAGGGAGAGAGAGGGATTGGGGTCAAGAGACAAGGAGAGAAGTTGGGCTTTTCTAAATATACTTTGCTTTGTAGATACGACTTTGGAACCAGGGAAATACTTGATATAACTATAACCAAATGAAAGTTTTGGGCAAGAGTCATCACTAGAAATCTATAGTAGATAAAAGAAATTAACCTAAGTCTTTGTCCAAGGCATAACCGCATAGAGAAAAGCTATTTGAAGTGATTCGAAAGAATAGAAACTTGAGTGTACACTCTTAGGAGGATAGTCCAAGGACAAAATAATTGTCAGAAGAAGGAGGAGGAGGAGGAGGAAGGAGAGTAATCCTGAACCATCTCCATAATCACACTGTCGGTGGTAGTGTTGATGCTCGGTTCAGCCATGTAAGGGCAACTCTGTTACATTATCCCAAACCAGGATTTCCGTGTAGGAGATCCATGCAGGTTCACAACAGAAGACAGACAAGGCTAAGGAAAAATGTTGCAATATTGACTTTGAATCAGAAGTTTTAGCAAGAATTGATGATAATATTCTGTCATTAAAAAAAAAAAAAATACAGCTGACCCTAGCACCACGGAGGTCTGAAATGTGTGGATCCACTCAAAGGTGCAATATTTGGATTAACACAGTAAAGTTTAGTACATGTATTTTCTCTTCTTCATGATTTTCTTCACATGTCCTTTTCTCTGGCTTACTTTATGTAAGAATACAGCAGAGAAATGTAGGACATACAAAGTATGTGGTAGTTGACTGTTACTGGAAAGACTTCCGGTCTGCCTTGGGCTAAGCCTCCATTACCTTTCTTGGGAGTCAAGAGTTATGTAAGTGGGTTTTCAACTGTAAGGGACTTGGGTGCCCCCAACCCCTGCATTGTTTAAGAGTCAGCTGTATTTCCTGGTTCTGCCCACCAGAAAGGCCGAGAAACAATGAGCACACCCAGGGGATACAAACTGCAGTAAACACACACCATTTCTCATTAAAGAAATCAGGGCTCCTTGGAGAAATGACCCCTTCCAGGTCAGAGGCAGGAACACACAAGATGAACTTGGAAACAAAATATCAAAGACTAAGGCTAAGGCAAAAGGACTCAGAATTAAATCAGGAGGCACAATTCAACTCATCAGGTGTCCTGATAATGATGTCAGTGCATCGAAACATGTTAAATACGAATTTAGATACATGAGTTCACAGCGATGAAAACAACCAAAAAAAGGGAATTCATTGGTTAACTGTGAAGACTTAGGTAAGCAAACAATGTCACAATTTGGAAAACAGAGGTAAAATAGAGGTAAAAAAAAAAAAAAATCAAGTGTTCCTCTTGCCTTTCCTTGTACGAACCGCACCTTGGGAGGCAGCTTAAGAGAGGAGGAGGGAGACGTTTTCTCTTTATAGAAGTATCGCAGTGAAAAAACGACAAAGGATTGATAGAGCTAGAATGACGCTTCTTTGCAAGCCCTGAAGATATCAAGGCAATCGTCGTCAACGGATGTGAAGTCACAAAGAGGAAAGCAACCCACCTTGTGTCTCGTGGTAGAAGTGTGCGATCCAAATAAAATATACACTGTAACGTCATACGTACATCACCAACCTAAATCCAGTCGAGCTTCTGGATCTCACTATCAGCTTACCAGAAATACAAAGAACAGACACGAATGTTAAACATCACCGCAGGAAAGCAATCTGCAAGATTCGTGCAAGTTTGTAGGACCGGGGACCCAGTTTCTTCCACAATAAATTGTAAGGAAATTGAGGAGAAAGAGAGATTGTAAGATCTGTAGGGCAGGGTCAAGAGAGGAAACCTATCAGTAATCATAACGTATGGACCTTTTTGGAACTTGAGTCGAATGAACTGTTAAGAAAAAAATTTATATATAAATATATGTTAAAAACATATGTATGTGTTTATGTTATATTTATAAAATTGGGAAAAATTGAACACTGATTGGCTATTTGATGATAGTAAGGAATCATTGTAAATTTTTTAGGCATGATCTTGATGTTGTGGTTATTTTTACAAAGAATCTAGAGATACATACTTAAATATTTAAGAGAAAATAATACAATGTTGGGACTCACTCAAAATAATCTGGGAGAAGAAGTGGATAGTCACTGTTGAACCAAGTTTGTCCATGTTGGGGCGCCTGGGTGGCTCAGTCATTGGGCATCTGCCCTCTCCTCAGGTCATGATCCCAGGGTCCTGGGATCGAGCTCCGCATTGGGTTCCTTGCTCAGCGGGAAGCCTGCTTCTCCGTCTCCCACTCGCCCTGCTTGTGCTCCCTCTCTCACTATGTCTCTCTCTGCCAAATAAATAAATGAAATCTTAAAAAAAAAAAAATTGTTGGAAGCTGGGGGACCGATAGGTCATGGGGTGGTTCTTATCATACTATTCTTCTCTGCTTTTGCCTGTGTTTGAATTTTTCCATAATACAGTCAAAAATAAATAAGGTTCCAAAAAGGTATTTTTGATTACACGAATAGTGTGTGCCTTTGGAAAGATTTAGATACTGTAGAAGTGGCGAAAGTGAAAAGCACCACTTCCTTCACTCCCCAGCACCACGACCTCAGGAGGAATGACCAGGGCTCAAATGGCTTCTGGCGTCGTGTTTTGAATTACCGCCACACATTGTCGCTGTGCTGCTCTGAGGAGGGGACCCATGCCCGCTCCCTGCTGCTGTCAACTTAGCTCTGGACTCGACTGACCAATGAACCAATGAGCAGAAGTGACCAGTCTGATGAAGAGCCAGCCCACAGCTCTCTTTTCTCTCTGTCACAAGAGCAGTGATGCTCCAGAAGAAGGTTGAATCCCAGAGCAAAGACGACAGAGCCACACCCGCATGCGATATACTGGGATGCACAGTAAACCTTTACTGATTCATCACAGGGATCTATCCTCCTCTCTCCCGGTTGATACAGTTTCCTTCCATGCCTTTTGCTATGCAGCCGTACACGAAACTTTTCCCACAAATGTTCTAAGTGTTGCTCTCTGGTTTGCTTTTATTTCTTGAAGCTCAATAATGTATCATGGGCATTTGAGTATACCCAGAAATAAAATGCATCTGAATTCTCAAAGAGCCCCCAAACAGTTTCTTTTCTTTTTTTTTTTTTTAAAGATATTTATTTATTTGACAGGTAGAGATCACAAGTAGGCAGAGAGGCAGACAGAGAGAGAGAGAGAGGGGGAAGCAGGCTCCCCACTGAGCAGAGAGCCCGATGTGGGGCTCGATCCCAGGACCCCAAGATCATGACCTGAGCCGAAGGCAGCGGCCTAACCCACTGAGCCACCCAGGCGCCCCAGCCCCAAACAGTTTCTTAATGCCAGCAATTTCTGTTTCTTTGAAATAGGGGTCAGTGGGGTGCCTGGATGGCTCAGTCAGTTAAGCGACTGATTCTTCATTTTGCCTCAGGTCATGATCTCAGTGTTGTGAGGTCGAGCCCCGTATCGGGCTCCACACTGGGTGTGGAGCCTGCTTAAGACTCGCTCCCTCCCTCTCGCTCTGTGCCCCCCACCACCTCTGGCTTGGATGTGTGCACTCTCTCTTTTTCTCTCAGGAAAAAAAAAAAAGAAAAAAGAAAAAAAGTTTTAAGTAAAAAATAAATTTAAAAAATTTAAAATAAATAAATAAATAAAAATTCATCCTCTTTAAAAAGTAAAATAAAATAGGGGTCAGTGGAGAGTTCTCCAGCAAACGCTCGTGGGGAACGCAAGCTGAGTGTGTTGGATGGGGGGCTCTGACATCAGAGGCCTCCGTGTCAGTGGTATGGCCGACAGTAGACTCTGCATTTACAGGATTCCACATGCTTTTCTTGCCCAACGAAGGCTGGAAACCTACAGAGCTGATGCAGTGCCTGCCTTTCTCTTTGTAATATTGAAGGCACTGCCTGTGGTCAGAGCCAAATTCTGGGTTTCCGCAAGAGCTCGGAGTCAGATGTGACTGTGTGATGCCTGCAGCCGGGGGACTCCTGACACCCGACTTCTCCGTGATGCTGTCAAGCTCAATCAACACCGGCCTGCTCGGTCCCCTCTGTCTGACGACGGCACCACCGTCCTGCCTGGTACACAGAGTGGGAACCGCAGTGTCTTGTCTGCACTGCAATCCAGCAGCTCATAGAGCTCCGAGGGAGCAGGGGTTCTCTCTGTTTCCTGCTGTGTCCCCCTGACTGTGACATTGCCCGGCACATGGTGGAGGAGAGACTAGGCACTTGCCCGGGTCCTGTGACTTCTCCCTCTCTGACATATCTTTAATCCGTCATCTGTCATTCCCACTGTTACTACCTGTGGTGATGAACGATGGACATAATTTGTTTTTAACGATGATTTATTTGAGAGACAGAGAGAGAAAGAACGAGCAGGGGGAGGGATAGAGGGAGAGGGAGAGAGAATCTCAAGCAGACTCTGTGCTCAGCGGGGAGCCCGACGTGAGCCTTGATCTCACGACACTGACATCATGACCTGAGCCGAAAGCAAGAGTTGGACTTAACCGACTGAGCCATCCAGGTGCTCCAGAGATGGCCGCATTTCTGGAAATGCTCCCACTGGAATGCAAAGTCTATGCCCCCACTCCAGGGCAGGGAGAGAGGGGGACAGAGAATCCTGGGCAGACTCTACACCCAGGGTGGAGACCAGGAGGTCTTGATCCCTGGACCAGAAAGGACACTGTGTTACTTCAGCTAATAGAATACAGTAGAAGAGATGTGCTCGTCTCCAGGCCCAGGATTTAAGAGGTAGGCAATGCCTGCTTCCTGTCTCTGAAAACACTCTCTCTGAGAACTGTGGGCTGCAGACAGACCCTGAGACTGCATGGAGGGGAAGGGGGGCCAGCGGAGATCAGCCCTCCAGCCACTCCTGCCAAAGAGCCAAATCGAAGTGTGAGGCTCTTTGGGACACTCCAGACCTTCCAAGCCCACTGGCTGAACCCCCCTGAGTGACTTCGGCTGGTGTTATGGGGACCGACAGGCAGCCTGGGCGGGTCTGTGCACCTGTAGCTAAGCCCGAAATCCTGATGTCTAAAATTATGAGATATAATAAAACTGTTATCTTTAGCCATTAAATGTTGGGGTGATTTGATAATGCAGCAACTGATAACCAGAACATTCCCCCACCTGAGTGGGAACTTACAGCTTCTTACCCACAACACTGCTCCCTGTTTAGTCTCCTGCCCTTGTGACCATGCTCTACTCAGTGTTTCCTTCTGGGGACACCACGCAGGGCTCCTGCTTTAAAATAAAAAGTTACTGTCAGGGCGCCTGGGTGGCTCAGAGGGTTAAGCCTCTGTCTTCGGCTCAGGTCATGGTCTCAGGGTCCTGGGATCAAGCCCCTCATCAGGCTCTCTGCTCTGCGGGGAGCCTGCTTCCTCCTCCCCCTCCACCTGCCTCTCTGCCTACTTGTGATCTCTGTCAAATAAATAAATAAATAAAATCTTTTTTAAAAATATAAAGATAAAATAAAATAAAAAGTTACTGTCAACAGAATGCAGCCCAACCCCTTCTGCTGGCCTCACTGGTTTTCCACGACCTGTCCCTGAGCCCAATTTTCAAGGCTGTCTGACTCCCCCCTCAGATTTCTTTCTTTCTTTCTTTCTTTTTTTTTTTTTTTTTAAGATTTTATTTATTTATTTGACAGAGAGAGTGCGAGAGAGGGGGCACATGTGTGCACAAGCAGGGGGAGGGACAGAGGAAAGAGAGAAACAGGTCCTCACTGAGCAGGCAGCCCAACATGGGGCTCGATCCCAGACCCTGAGATCATGACCGAGCCCAAGGCAGATGCCCAGCAGACTGAACCACCCAGGCGTCCCTCCCCTCAGATTTTTTTCTTTCTTTCTTTTTTTAAGATTTTATTTATTTATTTGACAGACAGAGATCACAAGCAGGCAGAGAGGCAGGCAGAGAGAGAAGGAGAAGCAGGCTTCCCACAGAGCATCGGAGCTCGATGCGGGGCTTGATCCCAGGACCCTGGGATCATGATCTGAGCCAGAGGCAGAGACTTTAACCCACTGAGCCACCCAGGCGCTCCTCCCCTTGGATTTCTTATGTTTCACGGCTTATAACTTTTGGCCTGCCCCCTTTGTCACTTTCTGGTTTTTATTTTGTTCAGGCAGTTCCTCCTCTGGGAACGAGCCTCCATTTAACATTATAATTTGGAAACATGCCTTTAGCGTTCCTCATAGAGCAGGGAATCCTTGCAGACAGGGCCCCCATCTTATTTACTTACTTTATTTTAAAATTTTTATTTTATTTTGACAGAGAGAGAGGGAGTGTGAGCGGGGAGAGGCAGAGAGAGAGGGGGCAAGACAGAGTCCCAGGCGGGTTTTCACCTAGTGTAAAACCCAACAGAGCTCGATCCCAGGCTCCTGGGATCATGACCCAGAGTCGGATGCTGAAGGAACCGAGGCCCCCAGGTGCCCTCTTATTTTAAACTCATGATCGAGGGGCGCCTGGGTGGCTCAGTGGGTTAAGCCTCTGCCTTCGGCTCAGGTCATGATCTCAGGGTCCTGGGATCGAGTCCCCACATCGGGCTCTCTGCTCAGCAGGGAGCCTGCTTCCTCCTCTCTCTCTGCCTGCCTCTCTGCCTACTTGTGATCTCTCTCTGTCAAATAAATAAAATCATAAAAAAATAAATAAACTCATGATCGAAATGAGCAAAAACAGTAATAAAAAGATAAAAAGAAACTGGCAAAGAACCTGGCTCTGGGAAGACCCCGCATAAGTCTTTGTTGGACAGACAGGTGGACAAAGGGATGACTGGGGTCTCATTCTCTTGTCACATCCCTGTAAACTACTGGTTCCCCTCCCCCAGCCTGGCGGGGCCAGATCCATCCTTCCCCCAAGCCTATTGCCAGCCTGGGTTCTCTCCCGTTTCTCAGCCCCCTTTTCCTCCGCCTTGGTTTCTTTCAGAAGCAGGCGCTCCCAGGTGGCGCCACAGATGGGCCCCCGGCAGCCTCACACTTACACCCTCCCGGTTTAGCAACCCCCGCGGAAAAGAACGTTTCTCTGTACCAGGAGTTCCAGAAAAAGTCTGGGGATGAGGATCCACCAGACACCCGGGAAGCCTTTCCAGAGCCAATCGCGGTGGCCAAGGGGAGGCTGGACCGCGCGGATGGCCCTGGTCTGGGGTTTTCAGCGGATGCTCGGAGATGGAGCGAGGCGGTCGTGGGGGGTGATGGGGTTGTCACCGAGGGAATGGGCACTGGACACAGGGCAGGGAGAGCAGCAGATTCTGCCTGGAAGGAGATGGGAAGCTGTACAGAAAGAGAGTAATCTTCCTTCCGACTGGCCTTGGGCACCTGCTCTTTATTTTAATCACGGAAATATAGGTAACAAGGTCATGTTCGGCACCTGTTCTTTACTGGACCCTTTCAAAAGAGCTGCCTGCCCGACCAGGGGACAAGGTGTCGGGGCCATGAAAACTCTGCACTGGCGCTTCCCGCCTCCTCCATCCCTGCTCCTTGTCCAGACTATGTTGACTTGGTCTCTGATTTACCCCCGTGCACCTAACATGCTTTGATCTCACCTTCCCTGGCTCTTAGCATCTATGAGCAGGCAACACTGGGCCTCCCTGCCCAAGCCTCTGCGTCCCATCCCGGTACGCTCACGCCCTGGGGCAGAGAGCCTCTCTGAGCAGTCAGGAGACCCCCAGTGACATTGCTGAACCCCTCAAGGCAGCCATAGCCCCGTAGTGGGTGGACTTGGCGTTCTCCATGAAGACACAGTGAAGCCCTAACTCCTGGCACCTGTGTGACTTGACTTGGACATTAAGATCTTTGCAGGTAGGATTGAGCTCATCAGAGGCCATCCAGGATCCTCATAAGAAGCAGAGACAGATACTTAGGGAGAACGCCATGTGATAACCCAATATGTGGTCATTCCTTTGGGCTTCCTCGGAGGAAACCTACACCACTCCTGTGTTTCTCTTTTTGCCTCTCACAACCAGCACACACTCCCTGACACCAGATGTGGGGGTTCTCGCACACTTAGGGATTCTCAGGGACTACCTGGGCATCTCACAATTCAGCTCAGCTCCAGTACTATCCACACGGAGACCACATCAGACTCCCGAGCCAAGGGGTAAGGGCTCAGCCCCCCAAGTCTGCCCTGCAGACTCTGCTTCTGATGCACCTGCTGGAGGTTGGAGGCTCCCGCGACCCCTCCTTGGGTTTGAGCACTTTGCTAGGGAGGCTCAGAGAACTAGAGAAACCTTTTATTTACTTGATTACCAGTTCATTATAAAAGGACAGAACTCAGAAATAGCCGGATGGAAGAGACGCAGAGGGCAGGTGTGTGGGAAGGGGCTCAGACCTTCCATGGCCTCTCCAGACCCTTCCTGCTTCCCAAATCTCCATGTGTTCACCATCTGGGAAGCTCTCTGGAAGCCGCTCTTTCCTGATCTTTACGGAGGTGTCATTACAGGCAGGACTGATTAAATCCTGGGTCTCTCACAGTTGATTCAACCTCCAGCTCCTCTCTCCTCCCCAGAAGTCGGGGGGGGGGGGGAGGATGGAAAGTTCCAACCCTCTAATCAAGTGATGGGTTGTCCTGGCAACCAGCCCCCCTTCCTTAGGTGACCTAGGGGCTTTTCAAAAAAATGTAACAAGACACTGTTTATGGCTCTCATCACTTAGGTAATTCCCAGCGTTTTAGGAGCTTTGTGCCAGGACCCGGGACGGAGGACGGAGACCACATATATAATTCTTATTGTAAGTCATAATTTCACAGCAGCCCTAGCAAACGAATACACCTCTCGTGTCCTCCCCTGTCCTGTGACCCAGTGAATTCCCTGGTTTCTGTTACCGCTAACGTCCTAAATAATACACCGTATTCCCTACTCTTTGTTTTGGAGATACAGGGACAAATTAGGCTCTGTCCCTACCTTTCAGCCATCCACCCCGTGGCTCTCAGCTCAGCACCATCTAACATCACTGGGGCCAAAACTAGTGAGGACAAAAAAAAAAAAAAAAAAAAAAAAAAAAAAAAAAAAAAAATCCCATATTGTACCGGAAGGCCATTTCTTACCCCTGATTAATGACAGTAATTCACCAGGGACAGCTCAGACTCCTATCAAAAATGTTAATAGCTTCCTGTCCCATGCAAGACAAAGGCCAAACTTTGCATCCTGGCACTCGAAGCCCCAGGCTGTATTTCCACCATCTCCTACTACACTTGGCTGCCTCTACCCCGTTGCCTTTGTTCCAGCCATAACCAATTAATAATTATTCCACAAGGACCCCTTCTGCGTTCAAAAGTCGCTACATTTGCTCCCAGCCGCTCTGTCTGCAGAGTGATGTCTCTTTCCTGCCTCTCAGGGTCCTACCCAACCCCACTGGTTTCCTAGGACTGCTGATCAATTACCACGAGCAGCAGCGGGGGGCGGGGGTGGCTTGTATGGACAGAAATTTGTCTTCTCGTGGTTATGGAGGCTGCACGTCTGGACCCGGGGTTTCAGTAGGTCTGTGCTCGATCACCCTGAATGCTCCTCAATCCTTCTCTCCCTCTTCCTAGCTTCTGACGGCTGCCGGTAACTGTTGGAGTTCCTTGGCTGGTACACATGTCACTCCAACCACGGCCTCCGTTGTCACATGGCATTTCCCCCGCATGTCTGTGTCAGTATCCAGATTTCCCAGTCATTGGATGGGGGCCCAGCCTAATTTCGTATGATCCCCTCTCTTAACTTGATCACACACCTGCAGAGACCTGATGTTCACCCAAGGTCACATTGGCAGGTATGATGGTGAGGACTTGAGGAAACCTTTTTGGGGGGCCATGCTACCTCCTGCCGAGGTTCTCAGCACCTACCTGGGGCTCAAATATCTGGGGCTGCTGAGAAGCCCCGTTGCAGCCTTGTCTCGCCGCCTCCGCAGTATTGGCACTTATGAATGCCCTTGCACTCGTGAGCCTCAAGGACCGGCATTCAAACCTCCGCTCGATGCTCCAGAGCCCTCTGCAAGTACTTCTTCTACAAATCAGCAAATAATTGAGAAGTGTTTGTCATTTCGAGTTGAGCTGATAAAGGAGAACCGCGGTAAGATGAGAAATGAGAGAGTGGCCATACCGGGCAGGCTAGGGCAGTTTTGAAGCCATCGGAAGGGAACAAAGTTAAGTCGGTCCTAATAACTGAAATGTCCATTTCTCTCACCCTCTTTTGCCTGCCGCTCATAGACCCCTGTTCCCCACTTGCATCCTCTGGGTCAGACTGCTTTGGAATGCCCTGAGGGCCTGGGAAGAGTCTTTGAGACCCAAGAGGGGCCCTTCTCCTGCACGGAGGCTCATGGACAGTGAAAAATCCCCCCTCCTTATGACTCCGTGACAGCCTTCAGTCCCAGATTCTGACAGCCTAGTTGAAAACCCAAGATCAAGAACACAGCAGGAAGACCCGTGTGCCATACCACCCAGATGGGGCGGTGTAGAGCCCACGATGCTTCACCAGGAACCTGGGGCAGGTGATAGGGCCCACACAGGGCTGCTCCCAGCACTGAGCCGTGATCTCCGGCCCCTGTGGTCTTCAGCATGAAGGGAGGTGGAGCTATTGCTGTCTGCCTCAGACAAGAATAACACCGCGGAGACATACTCATCCTGAAATAGCTGAGAAATTGTCACCCAGTTCCTTGACGCCTGTCTTTCGGGGGGAGGGGGGAGACTTGCAGAGAGTGGTCCAGGAAAACACAGCCTCATTTACTCCTCCTCATTAGAATATTTCAATTAGACCTTGAATCAGGCTGTTGGGGGGTGGGGGTCGGTGTTGGGTGGAGGGGTAGGGATGGGGCGGGGAGGGGGGCTGCTCAGTTCCACCAACCTCTCAGGTTTTCTCGGTTCATGCTCAGTTGGACCATTGAGGTACGATCCTAAATCAGGGTCTGAGAGCCCCAGGCCTCCCTAGGAAAACTACCAAAATATTCAAGAGGAAAAGGAAATATTAATAGCAATCCCAATATAGCACTGGCATGGCCTTATCAAGAACTATTTCAAGCATTTTCCTTAGGTAGGTACTGTGGCAGACTGGTAGGATCGCCCCAGATATTCTCTGTCCCTCCTTGTGGGAGAATTCTATCTCCCCCACTACATGGACATCAAGTTCAGCCAAGGAAATGCAAACAGAAGCGACACAGGTCATTTTCAAGGACAAGTGTAAGAGCTATTGCGCTGATGGACTATCGACCCCCATTCCCCCCGCTGCCCTACCACCAGCAACCTTCCGAATAAGAGCTGCTCCTCCAGTCTCACCCCAGGGGAAGAGCGCAAGCCAGCCTGGAATGCACATGTGATACGAGCAAGAAATAAACCTTTATTTCTTTTGTAAGCCACAAGTGTTCAGAGCTGTTTGTTACAGTAGCACAGCTTGAGCCTAAGGTTTTAGTCTCGTGCCCACTCCACAAAGGAGAGAATGGAGGCGCCTGGAGACTGTGCGATTTGCCCGAAGTCATGCAACCCGCACTGAAATCCAGACAGCCCGGCGGAGTCCACACTCTTGACCACTTCCCCATATCGTCACCTCCGAAAACGTCTTGTCGGTTTCCTGCAAGACTCCTTTAGCTGCCAGGATTCCCGTGCACACTGTTTTTCCTCATTTCCCAGGGAGGTGATGAAGACTAACCAGCAGATCATTTGGTCCTTGGGAGTTGACAGCCGACCAGGGAGATACAAACTCTGAGCAATAAAACACAAGTGGTTCTTGAGTGAGCCAGACTCATTGGTACAGAAACAGGAAAGAACTTAATTTTTTCCACACTCAGGAATCAAGAAACGATTTCATCATTGGAGATTGAGCATCTGAAATCAAATTTTGCATAAGAACTCTGATCCATTTAAAAGCTTGTCTCCTGCCCCGGGTTTGGGACTGCAACAGGGAAAGGGGTCATGGTGTAGGGGTGGGGGTCCCCCTGATTTCCTCAGGCTCTTGTAGACTAGCTTTGGGGGAATGAGAGGTGGCAGGGGGAGGTGTCTTTCTTGGCTTTAGTGTCCTCAGCTTGTGGCAGGTGGTCAAATGCCGGCTTTTTGTGACATGGGTCTCTCGCATGAGTTCCCTAGTCTCCCACTGGGGACAGCCCACAGTGAGACTTTCTGGCCTAGATAATGGTCCACCTGGTTAACCACTGAGGACTTAGCCCTCTTCTCCACCAGCTTCTCACTCCCACCTCTGTCTGCTGAGGCAGAGCTCTCCACAGAAGACCCTCCTACCCAGAGTCCTTTTTTGGTTAAACAGCTTTATCGGGATGTAGTAGGCAGAGAGGCAGGCAGAGAGAGAGAAAGGAAATGAAGCAGGCTCCCTGCTGAGCAGAGAGCCCGATGTGGGGCTCAATCCCAGGACCCTGAGATCATGACCTGAGCCAAAGGCAGAAGCTTTAACCCACTGAGCCACCCAGGCGCCCCAACTCACCATGATTCTTTTTAGGTAAGAACCTAAAAAGGGAGGCCCATTTCAAGTCATGTAAGCCTGGCCACTTTCCAAGGGAAAGCCCACTCACCAGTGTCCTATCACACGGTCTAAGAGCGGCCCCTCCCAGGCATCTGTGCCACTGTCCCAACTTCATTTTTGAGGTGTGGCAGGCTCCGGGGTGAGGCTGCCCCGGGGACATGGCCAGGCTCTTGAAGTATGTGAAGATCCATCTTGCTTGGCTCATGGTTGCATCCGATCCTAATGACTCTGGTGGAACATTCCCCATCCAGTGTCCCATGCATAACTTAGCCCCCCCTGCACGACCTGCAGGGGCTGATGCTCTGAGGGCCCCCCGACCAGTTTCTCAGATCCCTTTAGTGAGTTCTGCATGATGGACATCCTATGTTCTCAGCTTGGGGGGCTCAGAGATGACGGGAGAAGTTGCAAGTTAATGTCCCAAAGTGACAACTTGGAGGATAAAGAATGCTCTTTTGTAGCAATGCCTGTGTAAGCGTTCTGCACCTGATTCTGACATTGGGGTGTGTGTGGTGGGGGAAGGGGACCCCACACTAACAAGTAATTTTCAGACACCAACTGGGTATCCTATAATGCAACTCAGTTCGGACACTAGCCACAAGACAGTCCCCTCCCCCGTGATTTGAGATACCAACGGCAAGTCCAAGTTATCCTCTGTGCTTCTGACCAACCTGCAGGAGATCGGAGGTTCCAGTGACCCCCCTCCTTGGGTTCGATGAATTGGCTAGGGCAGCTCATAGAACTCGGAGAAATATTTTTATTTACTAGATCACCGGTTTATTGTAAAAGGACAGAACTCAGGAACAGCCTAATGGAAGAGGCGGTGGTGGCGGGGGAGGTAATTGGTGTGGAAGGGGCTCAGAGCTTCCCCGTCCTCTCCGGGTACCTCCCTCTCCCCGAATCTCCTCCACCTGTTCACCAACTGAGAAGCTCTCTGAAGCCCATCCTTTTGGGATGTTACGGAGGCTTCATTACAGAGTCATGCTTGATTAAATTATTGGCCTTTGGTGATTGATTCAAGCCCCAGCCCTACTTCACCTCCCCCGACGTGGGGGTGGGAATGGAAGTTCCAACCCCCCAATCCTACGGCTGGTTGTCCTGACAACCACCCCCCTCACAGGTGTACTCTCCGGAGTTGCCTCATTAAAACCAAAGATACCTTTTATGGCTCTCTTTACTTAGGGTATTTCTAGAGACCAAATATCTATTTTATTATAAGTCACAATATCACAGCCTTTAACCGTGATGACTCGAGCTGGACTTGAACCCCAAGTGTGGCAGATGTCACCTGCTCAGGAGGTCACATGGCACTTCAATCCCCAAATTCCAGTAGCCCAGGGCCCCTGCCTCCCCGGCTGCAGACTTTTACCAGGTTCCCCTCTGCAAGTTTTCTAGGACTCCAGAAGCATTCCTCACAAGAACTACAAATCTGTCCTGATGCCCAATTCCATCCCACCCAGCCCTATGACTTGGGGTCACTTTCACTCCCTTCTCGCCAGGACCGCCCCTCCTTTAGTACAGCTTCACCCAAAGCATGGTGTAGACCTCTCCCTCAAGCCCCCCTGGCAAGGCTGAGCCAGACTTCTTTGATATTTAACACCGAAAACTTGGAGGTAATGGAAGGGGCCGTATGAAGGGTCTTCCCAGAGGTTCCCTTCTTAGGATCGCCAGATTTAGCAAATAAAATTGCAGGACCCCCAGTCAAATTTCAACTTCAAATAAAAAGCAGATGATTTCTCTTGGTGTAAGTACATCCTATGCAGTATTAGGAACCACGAGATACTTGGGACGTATTTATGCTAAAATATTATTTGTTATGCGCCCGAAATTCGAATTTAACAGAGCATCCAGCACTTTGCCTGGGAACACTGTCCCCTCCTGGTGTCTTTCTGTGGGCCTTATTTCTGTCCCCCATGGCAGATTTCAACTCAACCTCCCACAGCAGGAGTGAATGGGAGAAACCCTCCTTCCCCAGGGTTTAGGCATTTCAGTCCACAAGGCTCCAAGAACAAGAAGCATCTTCCCCTTGGAAAACCTAAGGCTCTCCTTCCAAGTTCCTATTTTGGGGGCCCCCAGGACCATGACTGATCATGGGGACATCTGTTCCTTTTAGGGGAAACCCCATCCACACCCAGAAGAATGGGCTCTTGTCCTTTGTTCCCAAGGGTTCTGAGTCAGCACATTTCCTGATGTCTAGATGCCACATTTGTTCTAGAATAATCTAACTTATATTATAAGGAATTATAAGGGGTGCCTCAGGTCATGCCTGTCTCATTGCCTTTAAGGGACCTCTGTTACCTGACACTGAAGATAAGCCTCTGGGCATCCCTCTTGGACTATCTGATAACTGTTCCCAGTCTTGGACAAGAACGTACCAGGCATCTCCCCAGAAGACACAATTTCAGACCTGCCTTTCCGCAGCTCTGTCCCTGGGGGAAGACACTGGTTCACATTATCATGTAGGGAATTGAAACCCCCCATTCCCTGGCAGGTGACACGGTCACAGAATCAAAGACCCAATTAGAGCGTTTTCCTTACATCAATGCAGCAAGTCGCCCTGGGGTTAAAAATCTCAGTTTCAGCCTACACCAGAGGATGGTCTGTGCTTTGAAATGTTGGTTTCCCCTGCACAGAACCATCGACATTTCTTCAAATCTAGGAGTTAGTCTTCCCGAAGACATCACCTCTCCCCTGCCCCCGTAGACACCCCTGGGCATTCATCCACTTGATAGATTTCTTTTCTTTTTTTTTTTTTTTAAATCTCTGAACGCCTTGCTAGGTTTTTTGATTCAAAACATAACAACGCTTCTCTCATATAGTTCTGCTGGCACTCAATTCTTCAAACACAGGTTAGGTTTTCCAGGTAACTGAGGCTCATCTTTACAAAAACCAACACTGTTCATTTTAATTTCGTTTTGATTGGGGTCTGTCAAACATATCACAGCACAGTGCTACACATAGCTTTTATTAGTTTTTCTGTGTCCCCTATTCCCTAGGCAACCAGATGGTATAGCGCTGTCTCTATCAAGCCCTCTCTCTGTCACCCTGTTGAGAAAGATGTGTTAAAAAAAAAATAAATAATAAATAAAGGGTAAATAGAATTTCCAGAGCTCGGGGCACCTGGGTGGCTCAGTGGGTTAATGCCTCTGCCTTCAGCTCAGGTCATGATCTCAGGGTCCCGGGATTGAGCCCCGCATCGGGTTCTCTGCTCAGCGGGGAGCCTGCTTCCTCCTCTCTCTCTGCCTGCCTCTCTGCCTACTTGGATCTCCGTCTATCAAATAAATAAAATCTTAAAAAAAAAAAAAAAAAAAGAAAAAGAATTTCCAGAGCTCTTAAACACTTTCCTCACAAATGAAGCTCTGGTCTTTAGTACGGGACTTGGTGAAGGTTATCTAGGGGCTCTCGGGGTTTTGTTTGGCTTTGTGGCTTAGTTTTACATTTCCGTCATTTTGAAAGGCTAACATTTCTTCCCTTCTAGATCAGGGAGATGTTATTATCATGAAATCTGCAAGTTCCTTTAGAATGAGCTTGGGCAGGCTATAAAAGTTAGAGCCGTTGCCGAGGGAACCAGGGAAAGCTTGCTTCATGTATAAACCTGGTTATTATATTTAAAATTCAAGTAGTAGTCAGAGAGTCCTAACCAAAAGAGGGAAAACTCTGCTTTTGAAGAAGAAAGTGGGAAATCACTCCTGTCTCAGAGGATAGGACAGTCCCTGAGGCTCATCATTGGTGGCCTGAAGGCAAATGTAAGAGCCACTCTTTCTTTTGTTTCTAAGGAGGACAGGACTAAAAGGCAAGCCACCTTTCCGGGAGGGACCAGGAAGAGAGGATACCAGCACCCTTGCCTTCCTGAGTGCGGAGGGAGAAGCAGTCTGCAAGCTAGACACCAGCTCTGGAGACTGGGTCACTCTAAGAAAGGGAGAACTGTCCCGAAGCCTTTGGATCCCGAAGCATGAAGGTCAGGGAAAAAGCTAACTATCGTTTTCCCCCTTAAAAGGAAATAGGTCTTTAAAAAATTAAGATATTGAGACGGAAGGAAAACAACAGTAAGTTGCCCCTACTTGCCTGCTTGTGTCTCCGACTCAGACTTGTCCCTTTCCCCCCTCCCCCCATGCTCCATCCAGATGCCACATCACATGGGAGGGGGACCCCACTGAGTCCGAGAATCTCAGCTTGCAAGAGGTCATCTGGTTCATCACTCTTAATTAGCCGCTGCAGAAACTAGGACCACAGAGGTCTTCATCAGTGAGGAATGTGAGTTCTAGCTCCTAACCTGGGATGCCTTTTCTCGGAAGCATTTAAGGCAGGAATGTCCCTGGAGAATGTTCTCGCTTCCTAGTGCCCCCTCAGAGATATAAAGAGCCCCGTTTCCAGAGTGTGTTCCACGGAACACTAGCTTAAGAGACGCTCCAGCAATCACTTCTGGACATACGCCCCCAAAGGATTTAAAGCCGGGACTCAGACAGACCCTTGGTCACCGGTGTTCACAGCAGTGTCATTCGCCATGGCCAGAAAGGTGGAAACAAGCCGAGGACGGATGAACGGACACAGGAAATGTGTTTTGTGTGTATAATGGATATGATGCGTTCCTCCTTAAAAAGGAGGAAAAATTCAGACACAGATCAATGTCGGGGACATTCTGCTGAGTGAAAGCTGCCAGTCACCAAAGGACAGATACTATAGGATTCCGCTTACAGGCGGTTCCTAGACGACTACAGATTTGTAGACACAGAAAGAACAGTGTTGCCAGCGGCTGGGAGGGGGAAGGGGAAGTTACTGTTTCATGAGTGGTGTTTCCGTCTGGGAAGATGAACCAGTTCTGGAAAGGGATGGTGGTGATCGTTATACAATGTGATTTTTTACCCCCCCCCCGCCCCGGCTGTGTCTGCCTTACCGCACACACATAGAAAGAGAAGCTCCCCTACTTAGGGGTATCACGGAATGACCCAGCTGGAGGAGCTCTGCCTCGTCCTCCCCACAGCCCCCTCCCCCACAGCCTCTGTCCTGGCCAAGCACAGTGCATTCATAAAGGATTCAGAGAGATCCTAAATCAAAGACTGTTTAATTCAATTTAATCAAGCATTTCCTCAACAGAATACAGACCCTTTTATTTTCACGGGACGCTATTCATAGCCTGCATGATGGGCCACACTCTGGGAAATGCTGGTAAAGAGCTTCATAGCCGTTCCAAGTACTTCTCTCACTGCCAGCAAGCCCTAAAGATAGTCCCTAACAGTCAGACCTCAGTAATATTTACTGGTTACAGTACAGTCGGTGAGCTTGGGAATCGCCCCCACTTTCCCGCTGAAGAAATAGAGCTCAGAAAAGTCCCATCTGCCTCGAAACCCCCCAGAGCGACTCTGCCAAGATAAGTGGCAGAGATGAGCCAGAACTCCTGTTTCTTAGACCCTGGTCTGGAGTGTGTCCCCCAAACCCCATGCTGATCACTTGTTGCCCCTTCTGGGTTCCCGGTTCTGTGAGCAAGTTCATGATAGAGACTCAGAACCCCTGGGCTGCTGACCAGCCAGTGGGAGACCCTACGGGGGACAGAAAGACCCCAGCATGGCAGGCTTCCTGTTGCTGACATTACGGAGCCCCGTAAGGCTGGTGCTCCCAGCACTTCCTTCTCTCTTTCTTTCTCCTAAACAAGGCAGGGGGAGTTTGGAGATGCCCCATCCCTTCCGGCAATTCCTGAATTTTCCCGAGGTAAGACTCATGGGGGTCCCGACTAAAACAGAGTCCAGGGAACTAAGACAAACCGGAAAACATTGCACGATCTCCCTTACATGTGGAATCTAAAACCCACCAAATTCCTAGGAACAGAGATCAGATTTGGGGCTGCCAGAGGCGGGGGTGGGAGGTGGAGGAACTGGGTTGAAGTGTCCAAAGGTACATACTTCCAGCTAGAAGATGGATGAGTTCCGGGGGGTGTCATGGACATCAGGACTGTAGCTAACTATGTCGTAGACAGTAGATCCTAAAATTTCTCATCACAGGGAAAACAGAAGTTTTTTGGTAACTATTAAAGGTGATGCCTGTTAACCTACTGTGATCATCACTTTGTAACATGTATATACATCGTGTCCTTCCGCTGTGCCCCTTGAACTTACATGATTCTGTGTGTCAATTATACCTCCATAAAGTGGGTTCAGTAAATAAGTAGAGCTCCAGTACCCCTTTCTGCTAAAACGTTAGGTATGTAATAAAATAAGACACAGATTCTCAGGCCCCTTCCCTGGAGACTCTGACTCTGTAAGTCTGGGGTTGGACTTGGGAAGGTTTGAGCATCCTGGACCATAAGACTGAAAGGATTTCCTTGGTTTAGTTCTCAGATATGAACTTCCACTGAGCTAAAGTGATCGTCCAGATCCACACAGCTACTTTTTCTAGCTGCTTTTAAAACAGACACAGAAGCAGAATATGTTTTTCCTTGAGGAAAGATACAGGCTTGTCAGTTCTGGATACAAATCCATCTGTAGGGTTCTCTCCATCCAGCTCATCAAACCGATCTCGTTCCTTCCCACTCCGCCCAGAGGAGACCATCTTTCTCTCTAGGTTCCCCTGGGAGGTCCAGCCACCCCAGGAAACGTCCCGGCTGCCATCGTCCTTGCTGCAGACCCAGTTCTGCCTGCAGCGTTGACCCAGCGCTCTTCCTGCACTCTGATGGAGACCACATGGTGTTTGGCTCTGCTCGCCCACCCCACTTCCTTCTGAGCACACAACTATGTCAGGCTTGAACTATGCTGCAAGAGGGAGCTGGCAGCCGGGAGCTCCCCCTCCCCCAGGAGCTCACCCCCACCCAGCCCGGCTGCAGAACCTGAGCCCCAGGCCGATGCAGGACGCCGGAGACAGATGAGCCGCGACGAGGCTGGGCACACGCACAGCATTCTGTGGTCACTTGGCAGAGCCTCCTCGAAGAGCAGATGGAAAAGTCTGAGGACACTCAATTCTCCAAATTCCTTTTCTGAGAGCTTTACCCCGGCTCAGTCTCAACAAGTTAGTGCATTTCAACCCTGTGCCTCCCCACCCATATCAACACGAGTTTTCTATCCTTTGGCTCCCAGGACAGGGGCAGCCCAGAGATCCATAGATCACTGGCTGTGCTGTCTGCCTGTCTTCACCGGTGGGGTCCCTGCCGCAGATAGGAAGAGCCCAGGCTCAGAGCTTCCCTGTTTGTGGGGTCTTCCCTGTGCGGGCTTGTCCCACAGGGGCCTCGATGCTGCACTAGGTCCTGGAGCCCTTGCCAGGAGGAGGAACATGGCTGAGAGCCGCAGACCTGGCTTTCAAGCCTGGCTTTCTGGCTGCCTGGGGGGAGAGCTGAACCCAGCTAGGGCTGTTTTCCCGTCTGTAAAATGGGGATAACAGTATCTGGTTCAGGAGGAGAGTATTAAATGAGAGGCTGTGTCCAGAGCTTGGTGCCCCGCTGAATGCTCCCAGGGTTATAGTGACGACAAGTTCCCTTGAGCTCTCAGGACATGCCTCACTTCTCCACGGCTCCCCTTTGCCACAAGAAATGCCACCAAATACGCCAAGATGGGCCCTTGACTACAGGTATCACAGAGTCTAAATAATGGCCATCCAGAAATATTCGATTCTTTTAACTAAAAATTTACTGCACACACACACATGCAGGCCATCCAGAGGGTCTTTTTCTTTTCTTTTCTTTTTTTTAAGATTTTATTTATTTGACAGAGAGATCACAAGCAGGCAGAGAGGCAGACAGAGAGAGAGGGGGAAGCAGGCTCCCCGCTGAGCACAGAGCCTGATGCAGGGCTCGATCCCAGGACCCTGAGATCATGACCTGAGCCGAAGGCAGAGGCATTAACCCACTGAGCCACCCAGGAGCCGCATCCAGGGGGTCTTAATGTGTGGGGTTTCCCATAAAATAAACACGGGGAATATAAGAATACCTAGAATTTGACCCAAGAATGTGCCATTTGATCTGTATTGCTAAATCACTTTCCAGAAAGGTTGCATCCATTTACACTCGGGCATAAACCCGGGAAAGTGCCTGCGTCCCTTCTCCCTCTTCAGTGTTGCTTATAGGAGGACCACTTGGCTGGCTCGTAAGTTCCACTCTTGATTGTGAGGGCATGAGTTTGAGCCCCATGCTGGCTGTGGAGGTTACTTAAAAATAATACAAAAAAAAAAAAAAAAACACCTTAAAAAAATAATGCCTGCGGGCAGCGGGGTGGCTCAGTGGGTTAAGCCTCTGCCTTCGGCTCAGGTCATGATGTCAGGGTCCTGGGATCGAGTCCCGCATCCGGCTCTCTGCTCCGCAGGGAGCCTGCTTCCTCCTCTTTCTCTGCCTGCCTCTCTGCCTACCTATAATCTCTGTCTGTCAAATAAATAAATAAAATCTTTAAAAACAAAACAAAACAAAATAATGCCTGCAGCAACATTTTTAAAGGCATCACCAGTTTGACCTCAGCTGTCCTGATTGGCGAACCTGCGATTGATTATTGGTATGGCTGAAGGTTTTTCAAATTGACCAGACTTTCATATTTCTTCACTTGTGATTTTGTTTTTTTTAATCCGTACCCTTTGTTTGGTTTTCTGAGGCTTTTTCACTTATTACCAAATTATAGTATTGGAGTGCCTGGGTGGCTCAGTCAGTTAAGCAGCTGTCTCGGGCTCAGGTCATGATCCTGGGGTCCGGGGATCGAGCCCCGCATCAGGCTCTCCGCTCAGCAGGGAGACTGCTTCTCCCTCTGCCTCTGCTGTTTCCCCTTCTTGTACTCGCTCCATGCTGTCTCTCAAATGAATGAATAAAATCCTTTTAAAAAATCTAAAAATTTTTACAATATTAATTTCCAATTGATTTCTTAATGTATAATCATCATATATTAAAAAATGAACCCTTTGGGCACCTGAGTGGCTCAGTGGGTTGAAGCCGCTGCCTTCGGCTCAGGTCATGATCTCAGGGTCCTGGGATCGAGTCCCGCATCGGGCTCTCTGCTCAGCAGGGAGACTGCTTTTCTCTCTCTCTACCTCTCTGCCTACTTGTGATCTCTGTCAAATAAATAAATATAATCTTTAAAAAAAAATAAAAAATGAACCATTTATCTGTCATATGTGAGGTAAATTATGTTCTTTGTCTTTTAATTTGTCCTAGTATATTTCACGTATTCTGGCTCAATATTTTTAGGTAGTGCCATGTTTTCTTTTATGATTTCTGCTTCTGATATGATGCCAATGAATATTATACCCCAAGAGTATATTTTAGTTATATTTTATTCCAGTTTTATAAGTTTAGCCCGTCTAGAACTGTGTTGTTCAGTACGGGGGCCCCAACCACAAACAACTATTTAAATTTCCAACAATTAAAATGAGCAGTTCAGGGGGGATGCCTGGCTGGCTCAGTCAGTCGAGCATGTGACTCTTGATCTCGGGGTTGTGAGTTCAAGCCCCATGTTTGGTGCAGAGATGACTTAAAAAATAAAATCTTTAAAAAAATTAATTAGAATAGAATAGAATAGAACAGAACAGAATAGAATAGGTAGTTCAGGTCCTCAGTGCACTAACCCCACTTGAAGTGCTTGATACCTAGGTGGTCAGTGGCTACTACAGATACAGATTATCTCTGTTACCACAGAAAGTTCGACTGGACAGGGCAGATCTAGAATTTATTTTGTGAAGGACGGAGAATGGTAGGAAATTCAACTTTCTTTCAAAACAGTTCAGGTAGTTGTCCCAACATGTCCTAACAACTCCTTGCTTTGCTCCTGATTTGAGCCATCACATTTACACTATCTGGACATCTGGGAATGAATATTTGGGCCCACTTCTGTATTTCTTGTTCTATTCCTTCATTTTCCTAATCTTCGCCAGGACCACACAATTCCCAACCACTGCGATTCTATATTGTAATATTTAGCGAAGCAATATTTCTTCTTTCCTCGTTCTTCTCCTTCAGAAAGGTTGGCAATCCTCACACTTATTTTTCCTGGTGAACTCTGGAGTCGCTTCATAGTTTTCAGCTGGATTTATGTTCTCAGAATCACGAAAGGTTCTTACTGGACTCCTGTTTTCTCAACGTCATCTCTCACCAAACCCTATGCTCTCACTAGCCTTAGCTACGTGTCCTCCCACAAACACACTCACACTCTGCTCCCTGTCTCTGTGTGCTGTGTCCTCCACCTGGAAGTTGCTCTCCTGGTCCACTCGGGACTCTGGCTCGTTTTCCCAGCTCAAAGCTCCCTGTCTGGGAAGCCCTCTGTGATGGCCATGGGCAAATGTGTTTTATACATTCCTATGATTATGGTTGTGCATCTGTTAACAAATTTGTCGTCTCACTGTGAAAAACAATTTGAGGACAAGCACTATAACCTTTCAACTTTGAATTGCCATCACCTACCACTGCATTTTGGCTCATGGTCTTTCCTCAAAAAATATACATATATGGAATCAAAGAACATCACAAAAGTAGTGCTGGAAAAATTGGCTGGCCCATGCCATGGAAGGCATAGAACATAGAGATCGGTGGGCTGTGAGCTGGCCCGGGCCAGGCCAGAGCTGTACTGTGTTCATTCCATCTGGCAGAGAGGCAGTGACTTAATTGGAGAACAGAAGCAAGAGAAAGCCAGGAGACCCGTGAAGGGCCCATTACAAGATTTCAGGGCAGACGGAGTTAGGCCTGAATAAGGGTGGGTGGCTGGGGCTTGGAAAGGAAGGGACATTGTTGAGAGATGACGCAGTTAGAATTACGAGGAGACTGAGGACGGGCAGGGCCAAAACTATGACCAGGAGCCGAAAATTCTCACGGAATTTTCAGTGCTTTTAAGAATTTTATGTCATTTGCAAACAGTAAAACAAGTTTTCCTATAAAACATAAGTGAATTATTATAATGTTACCAATGATGGTTCTGGAACCAGTGGGGTTGCCTCCTCCAAGTCTTTGGAACTGTTTCCTGGCTTGTGAAATGGGAATCATCATGGCACCTCCCCTACAAGGATGGCCTTGGAGCAATGCCTTGCACACAGTAAGCACTCCATAACTGTTGGCCATTAAAAAGAGATTATTCGTACCTTTCCATACCTAAGTAGCTCCCTACTTGTGAAAAAAGCAAGTAATCACCCAACAGCTCATGGAGCCTCATGTGGGGTAACTCATCAAAAGCTTTCTGAAAGGTGTGATTAGGGGACTAAGGACCACATAGACGAAGAGGGAGGG
Organism: Mustela lutreola; assembly: GCF_030435805.1. Taxonomy (NCBI): domain Eukaryota; kingdom Metazoa; phylum Chordata; class Mammalia; order Carnivora; family Mustelidae; genus Mustela; species Mustela lutreola. The sequence goes on along the minus strand of NC_081304.1, from coordinate 58,001,802 downwards.
GAGGTCCCCCCAAGCAAGACCCACTCATATCCCACAAGCGGAACAGGATGCTATTTTCCCATGGCTCCTCATGTCAATGGGGAGAATGTGTGTTGAACAGGAGGCATGGGAACCCATAGTTCGCTTGCTCTTCCTACCTGTGGAAAAGGGTGTGGGAGGAGCCACGATACCCTGTTAATTAGAAACCGCTAGTATCAGCAGATTTTATCATCACCAGGGTTCAGGTCACAGGTGCTCTGGGTACTCCTCAGAACTGGTGTAACATTGGCTGGCTTGGCTTCATGCTACCCATTTCTACCATGCATCCTGCCATCTTGCCCATAGAGAAAGTGAGATGTAGCACCGTGTGTATTAGCTCTCATCATCTCGAGAGAAGAATGCAAACCATCCCAGGAGATGTCTATCAGAGATTCCACCATCTTGTTCATGACAGAAGTGAACATGGCTCCGTGTTTGGATTCTGGTCCTCTTGCCCAGATCAAGTGTGAGAAGTGCCCCACGGTCTGCATCCAAGCATCCACTGGTCCTCCCTGTGAATGGAGGCTGAAGTGGCCATGAGTCTGCCGAGCTATTCTGGAAATCTCTCTCCATCCGTTCTGCCCTTGCCTTCAGACTTGCTGGCCTCAGTTCTCGGGGATGGGGATTCTGACGCGTTAAGGTCTTTGGTTGGCGCTGCCATGTTTGCGAGGGGTCACACTCACAGTTAATGTCTTTGTGTTGGAACAAGGTCTCCACTGTGCCTCTCTGGGTGAAAACAAAATCCCTGAGACAGAGAGCTGACTTCCAGAAAAGGCTCCCGTGCTCAGTCAGCCAACAGACTCCACAGCTAATTGGAACCAGATGTGAGTACTTTCACTGAAATGTATTGCAGGTCACAGATTTATTTTCTGAGAGTACCTATAATAACAATTAAAAACATAAAATGTGTTTTCCCTAGATATTTTCTCCTAGTCAACCAAGCAATATAGTCTGATAAGTTGGGGCTAACCTACGCCAAAACCAACATATTTTCTTTGTTAGAAATCTGCAGAATGTGTCTGTCTGCGGAGGTGTGCACTGGTCAGGCTAGGGACAGCTGCCAACATATGAACAGTTTCCCAAAATATCTGTGCACGCAGGAATGATAAGCAGACTCCATAGATTTGTGGCTGAGAGGTGGAGAGAGAAAAGCCTGGGGGAGAGGCACAGAATAAGTGGCATTAAGCATAATTCATGTAATGTGGCAGATACTTCCTGTGTTTAAAAAACGGGGTCTCCAAAGAGCTCCGCGGCTGACAACATTCTCCACACCAGCCTCTCTGCCAAGGTCAAACGCTGGGCTGATGGCCACCTCCGGGAAGCATGACTAGCAAATTCTGGGGGTTGTTCCATCAGAGAAAGTCTTGTACCAAGACACGGGTTTGCTTTTTTTTTTTAGACACTGTCCAGTTTTCCCAGGAGCTGATCCTCCCTCCCTGCTCTCAGCCCTGGGTCCCACTGGGGTCAACAACACCCACCCCTAACCCATATACATGCCCAGGCATGTGTTTTTAAATATTTTATTTATTTATCTGAGAGAGAGAGAGATCACAAGCCAGGGGAGGGGCAGAGGGAGAGGGAGAAGCAGACTCCCCGCTGATGAGAGAGCCCGACACATGACCCGATCCCAGGATCCTGGGATTATGACCTGAGCTGAAGGCAGACACTTAACCAACTGAGCCACCTAGACGCCCCAAGAGTTAGCTTTTAAAATAGTTAATACATTCACCTGGTTCCAAAAAAAAGTAACACTGAAGACACTAAATAGTAATGAAATAGGAAACTATGAGTCTGTATATGAATAAATGAATTCCTTGAAAATGTGAGATGGCACAGGACATTTACATGGTCTCAGAGGATGTCCCCACAAAATATTCATTACAAAGGGATAAAGAGTAAGTTTACGGTGGAGAATCCTGGCAGATGGCACCTTAATAAAGTGGTTCAGGTTAATGACGACAAATCACGTCCCCATGGGCCACCTGGTAGAGCGCAATGATGAGACAATCACGTATCCTTTTGGTGATAGTCCTACGCAAGATGCAGACCCCGGATCCGTGCCTGAGGAACATCAAAGGCACCCACATCCATAGACCTTCTGTAGGATAACTGGCTGTCATCTTTGTGACTACGAGACCTTCTGTAGGATAACTGGCTGTCATCTTTATGACTACGAGAGCTGAGGAGACAAGAGCAGACTACTCCAGACTGAAGGAGACCAAAGACACAGGACCACTCAAAGTCACACATGATTATGAACCGGATTCTTTGATTTTTAGGAAGGACATTGTTGGGTGAGACGTGAGTGGTTGAAACATGTGTAATATTGATTTCTTGATTATGTTGATGGTGTGTGGCTATGTCAGAGAAGGTCCTAGTCACCAAAGTGTCTGGGAATGAAGAGCATCTTATCAACAGCATAGTCTCAAAAAAACAATTTTTTTAAACCTACTTGCAGCTGTTTTTTTTATACATTTGAGATTGTTGCAAGATCCAGACCTTTGAAATTACCTAGTAAAAATTTTGCCTCTGATCCCTGACCCTCTTCCCGTCCCTAATAATAGGTAATCATAGATCTTGGTGTATTCTTTAGCGATTCTCTTTCCCCTGGGCATATAAGAATGGAGAAGCCAATTCCCACAACTTAAGAGGCACTATTCACTACCAGGGTCTCCGAATTGCGATCTGCTAGAGATCTTAAAGCTTGACCAGAGATCAAGACCTGGTTCTGGGGACCTTGTCCCTCATCCCCGTGGCCCTTGGGGACTTCTGGTGTGGAGTGGGGGGCACCCAGCTCACAGCTGACCCCCCCCCCCCAGGTCACACTATACTCTTCTTCAGTCCTCTGGCTCTCTTCTGTCATCCAAAGTCACACAGGCTTGCAGAAATAAAAGAGATTCCCACTCAAAGAGTTCTTCTGTCCAAGACCACCAACCCATGGGAAACATATAGTATGGGAGAAACTCCTCTGGGGACATGGAAGGACATTTAGATTTTTTTTTTTTTTGAGATTGACATTTCAAAAAGTTTGTATTGTACCCAACCCATCGACCGTTCCAAACTTTGCTTAATGTTAGGTTACTGCAAACAAGTAAAATCACCAACAAGATGTTTTCCCTCTAAGTGATGATAGAGACAAGGACATGGAGCTGAGAGAGAAAGAGGTTGAGAGACTATTTTCCACACATGCCCAGGTGGGAGCTCTGCCGCGCTCTCCTGACAATGCTGGCTTCTAGCTAATTCTTCATGCGTGACCTGGGATGTGGGGAGAGGGGATTTCTCAGAGGCTTTTCCTACAGCCTCTCCCACAGCAGAGCTTTCTCCGTACCTCATCTGTGATAATTCTTCATGGACACTCACTTCAAGAGGTGGATGACTGTTCCTCAGGAAGGAATTCCTCGTGGGCACCATCTCTCCCATCATGACACAATTTGTGTTTTTATTTTATTATTATTATTATTATTAGAGAGGGGTGAGGGGCAGAAGGAGGGAGAGAATTGGAGCCTGACACGGGCTCGATCCCACGACCCTGAGACATGACCTGAACTGAAACCAAGAGTTGCATGCTTAACCCACTGCACCATCCAGGTGCCCTAACAGATCATTCTTAATAAGAAGATAACCTTGGGGCGCCTGGGTGGCTCAGTGTGAGAGCCATGACCTGCCTTCGGCTCAGGTCATGGTCTCAAGGTCCTGGGATCAAGCCCCGCATCTGGCTCTCTGCTCAGCGGGAGCCTGCTTTCCCCTCTCTCTCTGTCTGCCTCTTTGCCTACTTGTGATCTCTCTCTCTGTCAAATAAATAAATAAAATCTTAAAAAAAAAAAAAAAAGAAGATAACCCAATTTTAAAAACGAGCAGGAGACTTCAGTAGACACATCCCTGAAGAAGATATTTGGATGGAAAATGAGCATAAGAAAAGATGCTCAACATCATTAGATGTTAGGAAAACACACCTTGAAGCCATGATGACATGTTCCATCAGAATGGCTATGGTAAAAAATTTGACTGATTTGACCAAGTGTTGACAAGGACGTGAAGGAACCGGAACCCTCAGCCATTGCCTGTGGGAATCAAAACGACGCGGCCACTTGAGAAAGCAGTTTGGTAGATTCTTAAACATCATAACATAAACTCCCCAGAGGACTCAACAATTCCACTCTCAGGTGCACACCCAAGAGAAATTAAAGCATGTGTTGGTGCCAAGATTTATACCAAAAGTTAAGAGCAATGATTTTCCTAACAGCCAAAACCTGGAAACCACCCAGATGTTCATCAGCTGATGTATGAATAAACAAAATGTGGTTATGTCCATGCTGTGAAGAACTACTCATTAATAGTATGAACACAACATCAGTGTGAAGTACTGATGTATTCTACGACACCGAAGGACTGCAGAAATATTATGGCAATTAAAAGAAGCCCCATTATATAGGATTACATAGAGTATGATTACACTGATATGAAGTTTCTAAGAAAGACAAAACTACAGAGCCAGAAAGCAGATCAGTGGTTGCCTGGGGCTGGCAGTGGGAACAAAGGCTGATGGTAAGTAGGCACAAAATAAACCTTGGGGTGATGGAAAAATTTGAAAACAGGGCTCTGGTGATGGTTGTACAATTGTATAAATTTTACTCAAATTGTCTGACTATACCTTTAAACTGCATGAATTCTATGGTATGTAAATTATGCCTTAATAAAGCTGTTTGTTTATTTTTAAAGATTTTATCCATTTGTTTTAGAGAGAGAGAGAGAGAGAGAGGAAGGGAGAGAGATAGCAGGAGAGGGAGTGTCACAGCGAAGACAGAGAATCTCAAAGTCCGCACTGAGCACGAACAGCCCGACATGGGGCTTGCACCCAGAACGCTGAGATCATAACCTGAGCTGAAACCAAGAGTCAGATGCTTAACTGACTGTGCCACTCAGGCGCCCCTTAATAAAGCTATTTAAAAAGAGAAAAGTCATTCACAGGGGGCAAGGTTGAAGACAGAAGACTATTTAGAAAACTCAGAGTACCTTCTCTGGTCTTTGTTCCTTTGACTCTCATCTTCAGAAGTCAAGCTCCTTTAAAAATAAACACGAAACCACCTCTCTGTAGAAAGGCCAGAGTAGTGGCACATCCTTATGCAGTCTGACTCAGCAGACACAGAATGTGGCACAAGGAAACCACCACAATTAGCAAAGCTTTCAGGTTGTGAGAACTGCTCAGATGGTGTGAGAATGGATGGGGTACCTGCTTTATTCTTGCGTGACATGGGGTCAATTCTAGCGTGTTTTTCCAAGACAAACAATGACAAAATGCAGTTGGCCTCAAAGAGAAACTGCAAGCTCCCTCTTCAGGAACAGAAAAGTTGTTCCTAATTTTTAAATTGCAGTCCCCACTCCCACCCCCTCAAAGTTTCTAAATTCATAGAGTCTCTCCTCCACCCCTTCTTCCGCCCCTACTCCTCACTCCATCCTGCAGAGGGAAGGCGATGGCCAAGCATATATCAAGGACCAAGCTGCAGGTCCCCCACCCTGTTCTTCTCTTCCTACCCCCAGCTCCATCCTACACCATCAGGCGCCTCATGTACACAGCTGCAGACACCCCCACCTTCACACCCAAGCTCCACTTTATCACACTGCCATCCCTACAAACAATCTCACCTTGGCCATCCCTCAGACCTTGGGCCACACAGCACCCTGGTGACCAGATCCACCCTTGAGGGCACAGAACCAGGGAAGAGGCTGGCGTAGACCCTGGAAATGGACTTAGGGCCATCTGGGCATGTACTTTTGGAGCCCCGATACCGAAAGTGTGGTCTAATAGGAAGGAGGAACACAGGGCAGGTCTTCTTGGCTGAGAAGGGAGCAGGGCTTCCTTATTCCCAACATAACCTGGCGGTCAGGGTTGGGGGCTCTGATGTCGTGGTCCGAGGGCAGTACTGATTATCTTGAGAGATTGTATGAATAGGCTTCTGATATTCATCCATCCTGGTGATTCTGGAATGAACCCTGCTTAGTCATGGTTTTTGATATACTGCTGGATTCCATTTGCTAATGTTCTACATAGGAATTTTCCATCCGTATTCACAAGTGACATTGATCTCCTGTCTTCTTTATTTGTGTTAACGTTGTTGGGTTTTGATATCAGGGATATGCCAGTTTTGTTAATTGAATTGGGAAGCTTTCCATCTTTTTCTGTGTTCTGTAACAGTTATTTTGTTCCTTCTAATATGCTAGGCATTTATAAAAAACATACCCACTGTAAAAAATTCAAACCATACAGAAAAAGCAAAAAATTCTCCTCGGCTCTCCTTTCATACCTTATGCCCCTGCTGAGAAGTGACCCATTATCGATTCATTGTGTGTTCTCTTTGTTTCCCTACATTCATGTATCTATATATAACGTGGTACTTTTATTTATTTATTTATTTTACGTAAATGGGATTAAGTTCTACATACTGAATTGCAAATTTTTAGGTTTTATGTTTTCTTTCTTTTTTTTTTTTCTTTATAACTTCACATCTTGGAGAACTCACCATCAAGTCAGTCCATATAGACCTATTTCATCCTTTTAAAATTCTATGTAATAGTTTATAGTATGGGCATATTTAAAACTATTTCCCATTTGAAGGACACTCAAGTGGGTTGGAACTACTTCCATGAGTAATACCCGAGAAAATTCACGTCCTCTCTGGCCAGCATCTGCCATGAACACATGTAACTTTTTGTTCAGTTTAGGAGCGAAAGAATTGCATCTTCTTGCTGTTCTAATTTGCACTTCTTCCTACAGCCAATCATGTGTTTATGTGTTGGCCACGTGGAAATCCTTCTCTTTGAATGACTTGTTCCCATTTTTCTCCCATTTCCCACTTAGCTGCTCATTCTTTTCTTATTGGTTTGCTGGAGATTTTCCTTTGCTTTGGAAAAAATTGTGGCCAATATTTTCTCCAAACCTGTTGCCTTTCCCTTAACTGTGTTTTGAGTCTGCATGAAATCCCTTATATTTTAATGAGTCAAACTTGTGAGTTTTTCCTTTATGCTTTTATCCCTTAATTTGAATGTCTGCTATCAAACCCAGTTCTACGAATAATGAGAAATTTTCATATTCAGTCATCAAGAGGGCCCTTCCAAAGTGCTATTCTTTAAATACTTATTGGGCTTTTATTAAGAGGACAGAAAGAAGCTATTTTTCTTTTCTTCTCATTATAGTGGAACACAGCTTTCTTCATATACCACATAAGGGATTTAGCCCATGTGCTGCATGTCACAGAGCATCTTAGCATATCAGCATTATCTGTCTCTTAGTCTTCTTTTGTTCACAGACTCACAAAGGATGAACATGACCTACAGGATTATATAAAAGCCAGTTTCAAGGCAGCGGGGCTCAGGACTCCAAGGAAAATGGGCACCCACAGGGTCCATGGGAGCACAGACTACCAATGTGGGTGGACATTCTAACTCCCCACTCTTCCTTATTCGCACCATAACCTGGTATCTCCCAACTACGTTTGTTTGGGGGACAAGGCACTAAAACATGGATTAGGTGTTGGATTTGAAGTTTGTTTCTTTATTACAGTCAGAGTTTAGGTTCCATTGTCTAAACTTTTAAGCCAGCAAATTGAACTTTATTTCTCTCTTGACAATGCCTTCCCAATGTAAGTTAGCACTAGGTGCTCAGTAGCTATCTGGCAACAACTCCTGGGGCACCTGGGGGACTCAGTTAAGCATCTGCCTTAGGCTCAGGTCATTACCCCAGGGTCCTGGGATCGAGCCCTGCACTGGGCTCCCTGCTTGGTGGGAAGCCTGCTTCTCCCTCTCCCACTCCTCCTGCTTGTGTTCCCTCTCTTGCTACTCTCTCTGTCAAATAAATAAATAAAATATTTTTTAAAAAGACAAAAAACAAAAATGGAAAAACAACTTCTCCCTCCCTTCTTCTCTCTCCTCCTTCCAGAAAATGAGCAGCCCTTTTGAGGAAAGTCAGTGGTTCTGAACCAAAAGATGCACCACAGATTCAACTGAGAAGTTGGAAAAAAAAAAAAAAAAAAAAAAAAAGAAAGAAAGAAAGAAAAGAAAAAAAGAAAAAAGAAGCTCCTGGGCTCTACCCTACATTTGCTGAAACAGAACCACCAGGGACAAAGACATGAATTCTGGAATGTTTAACATGTCCCCAGGTGACGAACGCTGTGCAGCCAGGGTTGAGAAGACCCAGCACTTGAATTTGAACGTATGATACTCTCCTTGAAGAGCGGTTAAATCACCCAGTGGGGATACAGTCAGCCAATGTGACAGATTCTCCAGGACGGATGACCCAGTTTCTTCAGCAATAAATGACATGAAAACCAGAACAGGGGAGTGGAAAGTATGATAAGTGAAAAGATTTGAAACATGTCAGTTTGATGCTCTGTGCAGACCTTGTTTGGGCCCCGATTCAAACAAACCCCAAATAGACATTTCCTGAGACGAATAGAGGAAACAGCATGGATTATTTCATAATAACAAATTATTGTTAGTTTCGTTGGATGTGATATGGGTATGACGGTTGTTTAAAAAAAAAAAAGTCCTTATCTGCTAAAGATAAATACTGACGTATTTATGGATGAAATAATACATCTGAAATTTCCTTTAAATATTCCAGAGGAAAAAAAAGAAAGCACGTGTGGAGGGAATGATGAGGCAAGAGCCCCAGAATGTTGTTAACTATTGAAATGGGACGGCATGTACGAGGGGGTTCTCTGTACTATTTTCTCAACTTTCCTATCGGTTTGAAAATTTCAATAATGAAAACGTTTTCAATTTTTTTTTTTGCGTGTTATTTTTTTTTTCAGTTTTATTTATTTAAGTAATCTTGACACCCCACATGGGGCTTGAACTCACAGCAGTGAGATCAAGAGTTGCAGGCTCCCCTGACTGAGCCAGCCAGGTGCCACGTGAAAACGTTTTAAAAGGACAATTGGAGGGCGCCTGGGTGGCTCAGTGGGTTAAGCCGCTGCCTTCGGCTCAGGTCCTGGGATTGAGTCCCGCCTGCATCGGGCTCTCTGCTCAGCAGGGAGCCTGCTTCCCGCTCTCTCTCTCTGCCTGCCTCTCTGTCTACTGTGATCTCTGTCAAATAAATAAATAAATAAAATCTTTAAAAAAAGAATTCATTAAAAGGACAACTGGGGCGGTGGGGGTGGGTGGGAAGGGGGGGCACCTGGGTGGCTCAGTCGGTTAAGCATCTGCCTTTGGCTCAAGTCAAGATACCAGGTCTGCGACGGAGCTCTGAATAAGGCTCCCTGCTCAGCTGGGAGTCTGCTTCTCCCTCTCCCTCTGCCTCTACCCCCTGCCTCTACCCCTGCCCCCACCCCGCTGCCATGTGCTCTCTCCTTCAAACAAATAAATAAAATCTTAAAAAAAAAAAAAAAAAAAAGAATGGACCATCGTATCCATGAGGATCTGGAGACCAGAGCTGCTCCCATGCCTGGCATCCCCTGCCTCACCTGGGCCTCACCAGTACCTCCATTCTCTGGGTGAACCCGGTTCCTGAAGCTTTAAAGGAGTTCCTCCCAAGGTTGCCTTACCTATTTCTTCCTCCTCCACCCAGGGAGGTGTCTCGTGGCTGACATTTCCCATTCTCCATAACATACTGAGACCCTTGTCTGCCCTGGAGCAAGAAGCCTCATGGTCAGAACCATGGCAAGCACTGGCCCCTTTGACCTTCAGACCTGACCTTCAGACCTAGCCTATGGTGTCCCCAATGGCCTCCATGCCTCCATGGCCCCCTCCACTGGCTCCTTTGGCAGCACTGCAGAAAGTGCTGGAAATGAGTTCCAAGGATGGCCAAAGAGCTGAGCCACAGATCTCTCAGAGGGGAAGGAGGAGTGTGGCCAACAGAACAAGTCAGTGAGGCAAAAAGGCAGAGTTGCCTCGTGCTGGAATCACGGAGGGGGGAAGGACAGGAACGTGGGAGTGTAGCCTTTGTGCACCGGGAACCAGGGGCGTCTGTGTCTTGCCTTGTAGGGGTCTTGTTTCTCAAAGTCGGTTTCTTGATTTTTAACTCGTGCGCCGTACGTGTGAATGCTTCCTAAAAATGACAAGAGGGGAGGGTTTGGATTTGCAGCGACTGTTCGAACACCCCGACACGGGTCCCGCTGGGGCTGCCGGTCCTCCTTGCAAGCAGAGTACCGTCAGAGGCCATCATCCACCTCTTGAACTCCCACCTCTCACGTCCAAGTCCATTGGGTCGACAGATCACACTAGGGAGAACCCGTTCCCCTAGTCTCCCTCACCTGACCACTTGCCTTTTCCTGGACTTCTGGTGCCCACGCCCCGGCTTGCTGCATCTGCCCTCACTCCCTCGTGACACTACCCTCACCTCCAACCCTCTTCCAAGCTCAGATTCCTCCACCTTCTGATTTTGCTCAAAAGCAGGTAGAACGGGGAGTGGCAGGACTCAGGGAGGCTGAACCTACAGGCCCCCAACTTTCTGGGTTGGCGACAGGCCCCCTGTCCACTTGGCCATCCTCCTCTGGTTTGGTTTTTTTCTTTTCTTTCTGCTGGGCAGAGAGGGGCTGCGGTCTTCTCTCAACTGGCTGACGTCATCTCACCTTTGGGCCAACCATTGCTTCGTGCGCTGATTCTGTGGAGAAGCAAGCTTTGAAACCCCTCGTCTGGCAGCGCACGGCGGAGGGCAAGGGGGAGGCACCATGCGCTTGGTACTAAAATCGAGCAGTGTAACGAAAGCATTTCTCTCCACGACCTCAAGGATCCTCCCTGAGCTGGTCCTGCCTGGGTTAACCTTGACATCCCTGAAAAGACAACCAGCAATAAGTCTGGGGTGTACCCACCAATTACGTTCAAGTGCGTAAGCTCTGGAATTATGTTCCTGCTACCGCACGTAGGTAGTGTTGGTGGGACCTCGGCCAAGTGATTTAGCTTCTCTCAGCCTCAGTTTTCTCATCTTTAAAGTGGGCAGATTAGTAGAACATGACATGACATGTCCTCAGCCTGCGGCATCGTTGGGGGGGGGGGGCATGGTAATTGTTCAGTAGCGTTACCACGATGGAAAGTCATCTCACCGGTCTTCAGAGAACTGCTCTAGCTCCAGAGTCTGTGGTCAAAGAGACGGAGATTTTAAGAAATTCAGAGCATTGAGTAGGAGCCTCTGGGAATTCAGGGCAGAGACAGGTGGGAGTCCAGGGCTCAACCTTCCTGGCTTCTCTTGGGAGACCTGAGGCTGGTCTAGGCTGGGGGATCAGGAGCTGGTGGGCTTGAGTCAGATGCCCCAGGAAGAGCTAGCTTGCTTTACAGCCATGCACACAGCAGATCCTCGGGGAAGCTGGGGGCATAGCTGTAGATCACAGCACAGGACAGAGACCTACCCCAGGCCATTATGCCAGAAGGTGCTAGGGCTGGACACCTGCAGTTTATAATGCTTGTCTTGGGTTTCTCAAGTCAGCAGGACCGGGCACTCCCTGTGGACCCGAGGCTCAGGGCGCCAGGTCCTGGAAGAGGCAGTCCTTATTGTCTGGAGTGATTAGAAGACAAGGGGCACCAAAGCCATCCTTCATCCTGAGTGTGCTCTGAGGCTGGCCTCTGGACACCTCAGTCTAGGGCTCTGGAGGGCACCTCAGAAATCCTGCCACCGCGGGCTGGAAGGAGACAGTGACGTCCCCTGCGGTGGCTCTGGGGGATCGCTGATATTTACCATGGCCTTGCAGCTACCTGATTCTTGGGAGGCTGAGCCCCCAACCTCTGGCCAGGACAGGTTCTGGGAGCTGGGGGATGGCGTCTGCGGTGGCTCCCCACTTCAAATCCTGCCCAGCCTCGGGCTCATTGGCACCTGGCCAGCCTCACCTGGGCTGGAGGGGTGCAGGGAAGAAGTGTCTTCTGGCCGGGGCACAAATGAGGAGAGCCAGCAGAGGCAGCCCTTGGGGGCGGCGGCGGGATGGGAAGGATTTCAGGGGGCTCGGAGGGAAGAAGGGGAGAGGAGGCGGGAGGAGGGGGGGGTCACGGGATCCACGAAGGGAACTGGCCAGCAGATCTCTTCCCCCACATTCCTCCCGGAATATTTTTCGTTCCCTTGGTTATAGAAGAATAGCAATTAGCAAATTCAGTAAAAAGAGCCAGAAATGGAGATTGTTTGCGCGTTCGGGGGCCAACGTGCGTTAGTGGAGGAATGTGACCAGAACTATATATAACCCCTCTCTCGGCCCACCCACCTGTCCAGCGGAGTGAGCGATGGTCTTGTTTGTTCTGGGCTGGTATGTGGCTCACTTCGCTCTGGGAGCCCACCATCTGGGCCCGAGCCTCGCAGCCAGTAGCTCTCGGTGACCATATATGGCAAAATGATATATGTGATAAAAAGAAGCCAAATTCTCCAATTGCGTCAGCCCCCGGAGCACGCAGGCTGCCTGGCTCGAACCCCTCCCAGGCCGGCTCCCCGCCTCCCGCCCCACAGCCGGGCTCCGGAAACCCCAGCGGCTCAGCGATTGGCTGGGGATGCGGGGGAGGGGGCGGGGGGTGGGGCCTCCACGCCTCGCCCCGCCCGGCCAGCTCAGGCCGGGACAGACTTCGCTGCGTGATTGGGGTGGGGACAGTGATTAGGGGAGGCCCCACGCTGCGGCGGTGTGTTTGATCCTGGCCCTAAACCAGGAAGATTGGAAGTTGGGTGATGAACCGACATTCTTTCCGGAAAACAGCCTAGTGTGGGGTCAGTGCGTATGTGGGTAATGGGTCACGGGGCACAGTCACCCCCAAGTCCAAGGATATCATGAACCCCTCATTCCTCGGACATCTCTGCAATCCCCGTGACTTTAACCCACCAGGAGAACGTTTACGCTAGATTGCTTAGCTGGGGGAAAGAAAAAAAAAATTTTTTTAAAACCTTCTCTAATTCTTTTTTCCCCTCTGCTCTGTCTGCAACCGCCAAACCTCACCGCTGGGCTCACCCCAGCTCCCTGAGTCCCCATTCTGGGCCAGGCGCTACTTCTGGGCGCTGGGGGAAAGTGACCAGCGCAGAGGAGGGCCTGGCCCTCTCCAGCAGCTCGCCCTGGGGCAGAGATGAGTCCCTGACCATTGCTGTCAAGGGACATGGAGCCCAGACACGGGGGCCGAGGAGGGTCGTAGGAGGAGGAGACACAGGACAGGCTAAGGAGAAAGAGCAAGAGTCCGGTGAGTGTGGGGAGATGCGGGCAGGCCGAGCAGGGAACCTTCTCCAGGACGCACTAAAGGGGCTGGACCTCTGCGTACTCCCCAGCCTCCTGTGGCCCCTGAGCCCACGCCCCCCGAGCACAGGCACGCACCCACGGCCCGGGGCCAGCACCCGCACACACGCACACGCGGGCACGCACAACACAGGAGGAGCACACAACACGTGCGCCGAGACACGTGCTCATGGCCACCCATTGCCCCGTCGTCGCGTGAACAATGAACTGTAGCAGAAGGACAAGGGCACAATGAAGTACAAATGAGAACCCAGGAGAGAAGGCAGGCCTGGGGAAAGCGCTCTGCTGCCGCGTGGGCGGGAGAGCTGAGGTTGGAAGGGGACTGACATTCTGGCAGGCTCCTCCTGCTCCCCCTTTGGGGAAGGCACAGATGGGAATGGAAACAGCTGGTCAGCAGAGGTGGGGTGGGGGGCCTGAGCAGAGGCTAGTAGCCCAGCCTCCCACCACTGACCAGCTCAGCTCAGGATGTGTGTGTCTGTGTGTGTGCAGGGTGTGGGGGGGGGCGTCAGCACCCACTTTCTGACAGCCGCCAGTCCTGGCGCCTCCTACAGCTCCCCTTCCCTGAGCTACGACAGAGGCTGGGACACTGGACGAAGGAGGTCCCTGAGAAGCTGTTGTGTGTAGCCCCACAGGAAAATAGGGTCTGGGGGCCCTGCCTGGCTTTCTGCCCACCAGGGTGCCTATACTGACCAGATGTGTCCCTGGACACTATTGAAGGCATGAGAGCCTGTCCTGAGGGGTAAGTGTCATCACTGACCATGCCTTCAGATACCCGGGTCCCCTGAGCATTCAGAGAGAAGGATAACATTTTAGGGTATGGTTCAATTGCTGCTTCTTCCAGGAAGCCCTCCTTGGCTTTCCAGGGCTAGGCCCTGCCCCCTTCTCTGGGCTCATTCAGACACCACAGCACAGTGGGATGTTCCCAGTGGTTACAAGGGGCAAAGCTCAGGATCTCTTATGACCCAAACTACACACATTGCCTCCGCTGTATCCCGTCGGCCTCACGGAGCCACCTTGATAGGATAAGGGAGGGGACTACATACAGGCACAGTGACCAGGAAGTGAGGATCTTTAAGGGCCATCTTGGAGGCTGGTTACCAGAGTCACCGAGTCTGGGGTAATTTGTTAAGCAGCCATAGACAAGGAAACGTGCATGCCCTCGCAAGGGGACTTGGGCCCAGGGTGACAGGCAGATAAGGTTGGGTGGGACTAAACTCTGGGTCTCTATATTAGATGGGATTTTTCCCATTGCCAGAGGGAAAAAAAAAATCACTTTGAGACAAAGAATAGAAGGCAATTTGTTGGCTCACTTAACAGAAAAGCCCAGAGAAATAGTCCTGGTTTCAGGAAGAGCCGAAACGAAGATTTTAGGAGAAATCGCACCATAATTGCCAGAGGGCAGGCACCGGCAGGTCAGAAGTGTTTGGAGGAGGAAGAGGTCCGTCCGAGAGACAGAATGCTGGGTCTTGGAGCTTCACTGCGCTATTCTGTCCATTTCTGCATGGATGTGTTCAAATGTCTACAACGGGAGTGAAAACCGGCCCCCAAAAGTCAGATCGGGGTGTGTCACAGACACGAGGGTGTCACTTTGTGGGTCTTTCTTGGTACATGCACGGTCAACCACAGTCATGTGCACACAGTTCTCTCATGTGCACACAGAGAGATTCTCAGCATTGTTGCCCCAGCAACATAACTGGACACATGCCCTCTTTCCCCAGAGTCCCCAAGACTTTCCTGATGACCAGCCCTATGCAATGGCCCTCTTCCGTTACAGGAAGTCCATTTCCCTCTGACCGCCATATCTGTTCCGTCTGTCCGCTGCTACCCAGTAACTGGTTCCGATTGAGGTCATCTACCTTGCCGAAGAGGTTGGGTCACTCGGCTTCTTTGGATGCTGGAACAGATTCTGAGCACAAGTGTATCGTCTGTCCCATTGACTGTGCTCTGTGCTGTTCTCGGGACTGGGCTTGGCACACAGCAGATGCTCCGTAAATATTTGTTGAATGAATGAAACATTTTCAAGGAAAATGGAGTTGGGAGGACACAGTAGGTCCAGAGCTAGAGCAGGAAGGCAGAACGGAAGCAACCCCAGGGACCACTAAGGTGGTGTTACAGGCTTCCTCCCTCCTACCTCGGCTCACTCTAGATTCCCGCCATCCTACAGCCTCTCCCCTGCTTCCTCTGCTGGCTTGTCTCCCCCACTCCCGATTCTTAGGCCCCGCCTTCCAGGAACCCCATAGCGTCCCTGACCCCCTTCTCTTATGTATTTAACCACTTCTTCCAAACTAGCCTCTTCCCATCGACACCTGAACATTCCCTGGGTTCTCCTGCTGACATAACCAACAGGTCCTCTCTGAATACACGTCCCGTTCCAGACACCGCCCACCTCCCCTTCCCAATCCGAGTCTTCAAGGGTGTCCCAAGATATTCTTCGTTCTCTTCCCCACCTCACACTCAGTCCTTCCTCGTTGCGCTCTGGCCTCCCCCTCTGCCGCCCTACTGGAATCCCAGCGACACCCTAGTTGCCCACATCCCCTTCTTACACGAACCCTCAATTGCGTTAGACGCGGCGGAACCATCTGTTCCTGAAGTCATCTGGTCCCTCTCCCATCCCTCCATCTCAGCCTCCTTCCCAGGCTCTTCCCTTCTCTCAGGCTGGCGGCATTTCTCAAAGCCAGGCCCCGGGGTCCCCGTGCTGTCCCCTCCATCCTCTCTCACCGGTCGGATCATCTGCATGAGGTATTAAGGCTCTTCTGTTACTATGTGTATGTCTGTGACTCCTGGGATGGTCACCGTTCCTTCTCCTCCCCTTGCTGAGAACATGTTAGGACTTCTCCATCTCCTCGGCACATGGTTGTGAACTTGAGCATGAGCGAAATACATCATTTCAAGGCAGAAGGTTTAAGGATCAATATGCAAACATTGAGTATCTGACTCCTGATTCCGGCTCAGGTCGTGATCTCAGGGTTATGAGATCAAGCCCCACACTGGGTGTGGAACATGCTTAAGATTCTCTCTCCTGCTCCCTTGGCCTCTCCCCACCCCAACTGCTCCCACGTGCTCTCTCTCTCTCTTAAAAAAAAGAAAAAAGAATGGGCATGCAATTTACCATTTCTCTGTCTTGATCCTAGTGAAAGCATGTGTTGTCAAGATGGGTGTTTCATCAGTCTGGGTCTATGACAAGCAAAGCCTTCCCGGTGACCTATTTTGGGTATATAGGATAGTAGGAAATAAATCTTACTGAACTGAGATACGGAGATCTGAATTCTATCCAGCCGTCCAACTGTCCACTCCTCCGTCCATCTGTCCACCCATCCGTCCATCCATCTGTCTACTTATAATGTCTTCATTAAGCTTTGGTGTGGGGTATTGATGGCCTCATAAAATGAATTGGAAAGTGTCACCTCCTGTTCTTTTTTTTTTTTTTTTTCCCTGACAGAGCAAGTTTAGTGTGACTTCTTCCTTAAATATTTGATAGAATTCACCAGTAAAACTGTCTGGGCTAAAAGGTGTTTTTCGTTTGTTTGTTTTGTTTTTGTGGGAAGGGTTTTGACCATTAACATACAAAACCATCTGGATTTTCAGTTTCATCGTGTATCATTTTTGGTCAGTTGTAAATGGCTAAGCAATGTGTCCCCTTATCTGTGTCGTCAAGTTTATTGGCATGGAGTTGTTTACAAAGCTTTCTTCCTGTTCTGTTGTCTCATTTTTATTACAGGCTCTGGGGTGGTATCTTCCCTTTTATTTCTTATACTCATAATTCACTGTCCCTCTCACTCTTTGGTCAATCTCGTTAGGAATTTGCAGTTTTCTTGATGCTTTCGATGACTCAACTTTGGGCTTTGTTCCTTTTCTGTTTCTCTGTTTTCTGTGTCACCAGTAGTTGCTGCCTGTGTTATGTCCTTCCTTTCTTCTACGTACTGGAGGTTGACGATGTTCTTCCTCTCACTTGAAATGGAATCTCAGACCATTGATCTTACATCTTTTGTCTTTTCTAATAAAGCTAGATATTCTCTCTTGAGCACCCCTTGAGCGTATACTACAAATTCTGATGGATTCTATGTTCATTTTATCATTCAGCTCAAAATATTTATTTCCTAATTTTCCTTGTCTTAGAAAAAAAAAAAAAAAAAGACGCTCCAAATGGAGTCACTTATGCTAAGCCCCACGTCACCAAACCGAGATTTAATTTAATTACAGTCTTGGTTCTCCCAGAAATGGAATCTTGATCCAGTCAAGAATCACCTGATGGCACTAGCTGGGTCTACTGCCTGGTAGACCCCCAGGCATCCGTTAAAGGAAAGGGACCTTGTAATGACCAGCCTGCTTTTTTCCAGTAGAATTTCCTTTCTTCTGCTCTGCCTATGAAAGTCCTTTCTTATGTATGGCAACTCAGAGCTCCTTCTATCTGGGAAATGGGATGCTGTCTGGTTCACAAATTGTTGACCAAAGCCCATAAGATCTTTGAAATATACTCAGTTGAATTATGTTTTCTACAAGAAGCAGGTGCCCAAATGATGAGAAGAGGGGTAGGGGGAGGGTGGGAGCGCGTGAAAGGAGAGAGGGAAAGACGAGCTTCGGGCCACACTGCAGCCTCGAGAGTGTCTCCGCCAGCAGGGTGGCCCACTGTGCTTGGTCACTGGCGAGGAGCTACTCAGGGAGGGAGTGGCCTTGGTGTGAACACTGGGGTTGATCTGAAGTTGGGGCAGTTGGGGGCTTTCGGACAACTACGTTTTTCCCAAGAGGGCCTCTGGAAGGGCACAGGTGACTAGTCACCCTCCAGGGACACATGCCTTCCTAAACTGGATCACGGTCCTCTGTTTTTCCGTTTTTAAATTTAAGTTAATTTTACGTAAGTTCTATTAATTAACATATAGTGTGACATTAGTTTCAGAGGTAGAGGTTGGTGAGTGATCAGCCTTTTTTTTTTGTTTTTTTTTAAAGATTTTATTTATTTATTTGTCAGAGAGAGAGGGAGAGAGAGCGAGCACAGGCAGACAGAGAGGCAGGCAGAGGCAGAGGGAGAAGCAGGCTCCCAGCTGAGCAAGGAGCCCGATGTGGGACTGGATCCCAGGACGCTGGGATCAAGAGCCGAGCTGAAGGCAGCCGCTTAATGAACTGAGCCACCCAGGTGTCCCAAGTGAGTGATCAGTCTTATAGAACACCTAGTGCTCCTTCTATCACGTGCCCTCCTTTGTGTGCGTCACCCAGTTACCCCGACCCCCACCCCCTCCCCTGCGGCAACCCTCAGTTTATTTCCTAGCGTTAAGAGTGTCGTATGGTTTGTCTTTCTCCGATTTTATTTTCCCCTCCCTTCCCCTATGCTCTTGTTTTGTTTCTTAAATTCCATACAGGAGTGAGATCATATAATGGTCTTTCTCTGACAGACTTATTCGCTTCGCGTGACACCCTCTAGTTCCCTCCACATTGTTGCGAACGGCAAGATTTTGGTTTTTCGGATGGCTGCATAATATCCCGTCGTGTGTGTACCCACCGTACCTTCTTTAATGCATTCATCTGCCGATAGACATCTGGGATCTCCGCAGTTTGGCTGGAATCACGTTCCTTTGACCTCACTGCCCTAGAACCCCGTTTTTCCCTTCAGAGAACTTACTTCGGTCGCCACAAAACCACCTGCGAGCATGATCTGTGTTTAAAGTTTGTCTCTCCTTGAGAGGGCAGCTCCTGGGAGGGAGACGGAAGCATGACCAGGTGACAGTTCAGTCTCCCAGAGGCCCTGAGGAGGCTACATCGGGGAGGGGAGCTCTACAGTACAAATTTGTATGCATGTGGGTATTTCTAGAATGGATATCTCGGAACCTCCTCGAGACCTTGCGTGTCTTCCTTGTAAAGGGGACCTCCATCGGACTGGCTCCAGAGCCTGGTCCCCATTGTGGGAAACAGTGTAGATGTCTATGAGTCCCCATCGGCCGGAACCCGCCACAGGCCCTCATACCTGATTTTATATGCACATACCGTGTCCCCTTACTATCCCCGTTCCTTTCCCCCAAACCTGCCTTTTGTTCTGCTTTCTCTGAGCCGTGTCAGCCGGGACAAAGGCAGCCTCTCAGGGTCAGTAACTTCTTTCTGGAACTTACTAACATGGGATGAAAAGTAGCTGCGTGGTAAGAATGTAGGCTCTAGACTCAGATCCCAACTCCACGCCCAAGCTGTGGGACCCTGGGCAAGTCACGTACCCTCTCTGAGCCTCGTGGAAATAGCAAAATGGCGGAAACAAACGCCGTTATGAAGGGTAAGCAGAATGTCTGTGGCTCTCTAGTTGGGGCTCATCAGTCTTTGAAAGGCTCTGAGCAATCCTGCAGGAAAGAAATCCAGCTTCCCCCAAACTTACTGGACAGCAGGTCAACAAGGGCCAAGTCCACGTGTGATCCTACGTCCCGTGGGGAGCACTGCGGGAAACACTGCTGTAGAGGGGCTAGCTCTCATCTCTAGAATGCCGTGGCCCTGCAGATGAGATCCAGACAGGCTTGGCCTCCTGCAGAACCATTCCGAGTTGAGTTTGGGGGTTACACCTCTGGGTTTTGTTGAGGGGTACCGGAACTCTAACGTGTCCCATGGCTGTTGTTCTCAGGGTTGTTTGGATGACACTGTATGACCATCCTCTCTTTAATGCCGAAGGGACCGCTTCTCTGGTAAAGGTGGCCCCATTCATAGAGGCATGAGTTGTTTTAAGTGGGGTGCACCGTGGGGTAGGAAGCCCTCTTGTTCCATTATGCATTTTATTTATTGTTCAAAGATTTTATTTATTTATTCGACAGACAGAGATCACAAGTAGGCAGAGAGGCAGGCGGGGGGAGGGGAAGGGGAGCAGGCCCCCTGCTGAGCAGAGAGCCCAATGGGATGTAGGGCTTGATCCCAGGACTCTGGAATCACGACCTGAGCCGAAGGCAGAGGCTTTAACCCACTGAGCCATCCAGGCGCCCCGACCCACTATGCATTTTAAACAAGGGAAAACTGCTACAAAGTTAAGTGACTTGCCCTAAGGTGCATGGAGGTAAGGGGCAGAGCCCAGGAGGCACACCCAGCTGCCTGCCGCATACCACAGACCACGGATGGATGAAAGGACACACGGAACATGGTACAGTCCCATCATGGGTGTCACAGAGCGCTGGGCTCTGAGGAAGATGGCGTCTCCTTGGCTTGAACGGGCCAAGTGAAAGGCCACCGGGTGGGGACTAGGAGGTCCCTTGGCTTCATCCCCCAAAGTGGCCACGCGGAAGGAGGTGACAGGAAGGGTTAGGGCTGGAGGTCGGGGTTAATAGGCCTGAGTCCAGATGGCAAGCAGCTGGCCGGGGCACAAACCAAGAGGGCTTCCTCCCCTTTCTGGTGATTGCAGAGATGAGAAGACAGGGAAGGAACTTGCCACAGATGGGAGAGAGACCAGAGGAATTTGGAACGTGCCCAAGGGGCCCTGCTCGGAGGCTGTGAGGGCAAAACAATTTCTGCTCAGAGCGAGGGTTATTTACAAGGAGAACGGGGACCAGGTCCTTCCCCGGGGAGACTGGTGGGCTCTGGCTGCGGCTTCTTGGCCATGACCCATCATACCAACTCCCGTTTCCAAGACAACCGGAGAACCAGATAGGAAGAACATGAATGGTGATAAGAGGTGGCTGCTGCGGGCCAGGCCAAGCCAGACAAGTAGAGCTCAAAGATCAGAAGTTTTGAGGCCAGTTCTAAATTTAGAGTCCAATTTTGGAGGGAGCCAAAATGCGCTCTCCCCACACGAAGTGTGTCAGAAGAACAGAAGATACAGATCCCGGGCAGCGAGTAGGACGGAGGGGGTGGGGAGGCCCCTTTCAGCCAGAGATGCTAAGAATGAGATCAACCAGGCTCTTTCCTGTTTTGTTTTGATTTTTTTTTTAAACTCTGTGTTTTCAAAGTAGGAGCGCTGAAACAGCTGCCTACCTCATCCCCCCAACCTTCTCGCTTCCCCACTGCTTTAAAAAGTGTTTATTACACAGAGAGACCCTCAGAGCAACTCTGGGTATGTGTGGAAATGGCAAAATGGAAGCCTCCATGTCCCCATCCACACCCAGACCCCATCTAGCCCCCCGCTGGCCCAAACCCCACTCCTTGGGGAGGGAAGAGTGCCTGTCACCCACTGGGGCGGGCTCTTTCTGTTGGTTCAAGATGGGTCATGCCCTCCTTGCACAGTGCCCCGCACTGACACCCATACCGGGCTGATGTCAATGTACCCTTCAGAGAAGTCAACGGAGCCCCAACCTTCCTGCTTCCCACCACGAACATACCATGGTGCCTGAATGGACTCTGGGTCCAAAGACCTGGATGCAGGGGCCCCACCCCTGACGTACACGTCTACACTGGCCTCTTACCTTCCACCGTTGCTAGCTGCTTTGCTAAGCGAGCCTCCCAGAAGAGCATGGATCTCCCAGAGCCACGACTTCCTCACCTGTAAAATACCGGGTTGCTGGGTTAGGTCAGACCCACCCCATGATGTTTCCTGCCTTCGTACCTGCCCCTCTCGTCCCGTCCTACGCTCTCCAGGTCCAAGAGCATCGTGCCCCCAGACGGTCTGCATTTATTGGGCGGCCAACCTCCCAGTCTCCCGAGAGCGCAGTCCAGGACGAGTCACTCTCCTGCTCTGGACCTTTTCATAGCTTCCCACTGCCTACAGAGTCAAGTGCAGCTAGCCCAGCGTGGTGGTCAGGATCCCCCACGATCTGACCCCAGCCTTTTTCACCCCGTTCTTATCTACTAGCAGCCAGAACAATGACCCTCCAGAGGTCATGTCTCTGGGCTGGAACACACATGCTTTCTTGTCCTTCCCTGTACTCTTCCACGTTTCTGCAGGTCTCACCTGCACCCTGCGGATGCCCACGGCCTCATTCTTAGCAGGATGAACTTGAGCAAAGTGATGTGAACCCCGTGTCTGTGTGAGGATGGTAGCACGACAAAGGTGGGGTTATTGATGGTTTCCTGTGACACGAGGGCTGGGAGGATGAAACCGGTCCATCCGGGTAAAGCACGAGAACACTGTCCGCACATCGTAAGATCACAGTGAATGTTAGCTCCCTGTAACCTCCAATGATCTTGCCTAGACCTTTCTTGTACATCCCCAAGCCCCACCCCCGACCCCGGCACGTAGTAGGTGCCCAGTAAACACAGTTGAATATCAAATGTCCTCTCCTTCAGGAAGTCTTCTCCGCTCTCCTTCCTCCAGAGGGAGATCACTCTCCATCCCCATGACCACTGTCTCTGTCAATGTCCCTCCTGGGGTGCAGATTACATTCAACCCCAGCTCTGGCTGTCGGTTTCCTCTGGAGACCATGAGCTCCTTGAAGGCAGGACCTTGCCCATCATACAGGACCAAGAAATATTTGTCAAGTGAATGAGAACTGGGAGCAGAGCCAGCTGCCCTAGCAGCCTCAGCAGACTTACTGGCACTGAAAAGGAGATCAAGGGGCGCCCGGGTGGCTCAGTGGGTTAAGCCTCTGCCTTCGGCTCAGGTCATGATCTCAGGGTCTTGGGATCGAGCCCCGCATGGGGGGGGGCGGGTTTCTGCTCAGCAGGGAGCATGCTTCCCCCCAACCTCTGCCTCTCTGTCTACTTGTGATCTCTGTCTGTCAAATAAATAAAATCTTAAAAAAAAAAAAAAGAAAGAAAAGGAGATCAAGAAAGGTGGGTTTGGGCCCCTCTGAGCTTCCTCTTTCTAGCTGCAATCCTGCAGCTTTTAGGTCTTCTGGTCCCATCTATATGAACTTTATCCTCTAGGGCAGGAGAGAAGCCAACTCAGGACTCTTGAAGGAAGCCTCCCTATTTCCTGCCCCAAGAGCTGGCTGACCTCCCTGGCCACAGAAGGATGGGGTGTGATGTCACAGACCTGGGAAGGAGCCGATGACCCACCCCAAGTCCCTTCCCATTGTTGACAGATGCCTGACGTTCCACCGCAACGTGAAAAACAATGGATTCATAAACCGTGGTTCAACCAGAGACCAGTTTCTCATCTCTAAGGTTTCCCTGGCCCAAAGAATCTGTTGGAGTATGTGAGAATGTAGGGTTCTGTCTGGTTCAAAGACAGAAATGACTTGACTTATCTGAAAAGCCAAAACATGCAGAATCAGATGGGGCGGTCGAGTTTCCCAGGTAGAAGAGGGGTGTACCATTGAACTCAGAGGTTGACCCCCTAGGTCACGTGGCACCTCCCTTGGGTCGTGGGGTCACCAACAGAGGAGTGATAGGGCAGAAGAGAAGTTCTAGGATCTTAGAAGAGTCAAGAAGGCAACATCCAAAATGGCACCCAAAACGAAGATGAGAGTTTCCTTGGTGAGTGAGATCTTTAAAGATTTTAAAATATAAGTATAGATAGTTTAAGGGATTCCAAATCACAGCATTAATATTTTTTGGTAAAAGGATCTCTGCACATTTGGTCTTTCTGTATTTAGGGCTCAATAGGATTTAGCCTATTTAGAGTAAAAATCTTGGAATTCCGGGACACCAGCTGATTCTATCAGAAGAGCACGCGACTCTCAATTTCAGGGTCATCAGTTTGAACCCCACTTCGGGCGTGGAAACTATTCGTAAATAAACAAACTTGAAAAACATCCTTGGAATTCCAGTGGACGAGTAAGTATGTCATTCATTCAGATTCACAATTTTAAACTGAAAATATCTTAAACTTTACATCTAATATCGAAGTGTTTATGAGAACGTGAAGTTCACCATATTTTTAAGTTCGGTGGGTTTTTTTGGACAAATAATTTAAATTTATATACTTGTAAAGATTTCGTTTGTCTCGTCAGACGCGAAAGCACATCGGAGGAAACCAAACACAATAAATGTTTACATGCAATTCAAAATGTTTGAGTGAGTTTAACTTCGTCCCTGGATCACACATTCAAATTCCTTTCAGAAGTGATAGTTAAAATATGTTGGACAGAAATAGAGTAAAAGTTGTAAGCCGAAGCTTAAGGAAGAACTTAGATGTTTTGAATTGTAAGGTCAGCAAATTAAATATGAATTTTTAAAGTCAGTTAAACCTCTGAATCATCTTTGTCCAGAAAATGAGATTTACGGGAAAACCCACCTCGTAGGATTATGGAGAGGATTACATCCGAGACACTGGGTTTAAAGGGTTTGGCATCGTGACCGTTACATGGAGAACATTCCATATGGCATGCCAGGGATTATTAACCCTTTCTTTCTTTTTTTTTTTTTTTTTAAACAACTGGTATTTATTGAGTGCTCATTGTAGGTCAAGAGTTTCTTTTTTTTTTTTTTTAAAGATTTTATTTATTTATTTGACAGAGAGAAATCACAAGTAGATGGAGAGGCAGGCAGAGAGAGAGAGAGAGAGAGAGAGGGAAGCAGGCTCCCTGCCGAGCAGAGAGCCCGATGCGGGACTCGATCCCAGGACCCTGAGATCATGACCTGAGCCGAAGGCAGCGGCTTAACCCACTGAGCCACCCAGGCGCCCTATTAACCCTTTCTTAAAGGACAGTCTAACAATGTTCAGAGGTAAGAGGGATGTTCGGAGACGCAGGATATGAGTCAGAATGTCACGGTGGCCAGAGTAAGATGTCCACCACACACCATTGGCCCTTGGTCCCTCTCTGGCCAGCAAGGTTCGCTCTCGCTGTGTCTGGGGGTCCCCCCAATTATGGCCAAGCTCTCCAGCAGGGGTAGCGTTCCACTCATTATCCTTACATCCCCGTCCCAGCATCCCCTTTGCCAGTGCCCGCAGGAGGCATTTCTCTGGGCTTGCTCCTTCATTCCCTTGATCACCGATCCTACAAATGTCCCCTGATGTTTGCAACCAGGCACGGGTCTAGGCAGTGGAACATTGCAGCCAACTCAGCTGACAACCGCCGTCACCATGGGGCTCACGTTCTGGTAGAGGAGACACACGCTACTCAAAATCAACAGGCAAATCCCACAGTATGTTTTGAGAGGGTTCTTTACGGAGAAAAATCTGCGAGGCTGGGGAATGGGAGCGCCGGGGGTGGGGATGGCAATTAGAGAATGGGTAACCGTGGTAGGCTCTCTGGAGGAGGAGACCTCTGAGCCATTTGAGCCAGGACTTTAAGGGGGTGAGAGGGAATCGTGCACACAGGGAAGAGCAATGGCACAGGCTGGGAGTGGGAGTGTGCGTTGGGTAGTTGTGGAAGATGGTGGTGAGGCTGGAGAGGCATGGACAAGGGGAGGGTAGGAGAAGAGGTCAGAGAGGTGATTGGGGGGCAGTGAGAGATGACCATGGAGGGATTCATGCCTCAGCCAGGACTTGGTCATTTACTTTAAATGAAGGGGGGGAGGGTGCCTGGGTGGCTCAGAGGCTCAGTGAGTTAAGCCTCTGCCCTCAGCTCAGGTCGGGATCTCAGGGTTCTGGGATCGAGTCCTGCATCAGGCTCTCTGCTCAGCAGGGGGCCTGCTCCCCTCCCCCTCCCTGCACCTGCCTCTCTGCCTACTTGTGATCTCTCTCTGTGTGTCAAATAAATAAATAAAATCTTTAAAAAAAATAAACGAAGGGGGGACCGTTCAGATATTTGGGGGAGAAGTGGACAAATTCGTAAACTGTATTTCAGATATTATTTAATCTAAATTTAAATTTAATTTAGATATTATTTAATTATTAATTAATTGAATTCAATTAATTAATTATTAATTTATTCAATTCCTAATTGAATTAGGAATTGATAACTCCTAATAAATTGCAGTAAAATTCTTGTTTTGTGTTATTGTGTTATTGTTCTCAGAAAAACATGCCGAAGCATTTAGACCTGAAGGGTCCTGATGTCTGCAACAATTTTCAAATTATTAGGAATAACAGGGGGAAAAAAAACCCTAGTTACACGTAACAGTGGTCTACTACTGCGCAATGAGCTCAGATTCAGAGGCATAAAACAGTAAGATTACACATGTCGTGTGAGGAATTCTGGGGATTCCCACTGTAAAACAGTAAAGAGGCGAAAAATGAAGAAAGTATTTTTGGCCTGGACTGTGAATCTAGCTGTGGTCATGTTCGAGCTCCTGCACGCAGAATTGTGGAGATCCAAAGATCATCATAGGTCCTTCTATGAAAGAATATACACTTCATTCATTTGATTCACCCCACAAACACTTAATGAGCACCTACTTACTGTGTACCAGGCACAGCTCCAGACCATGAGTTCACATCTCTGAATAAGACAACCGTTGTCCACTCTCATGGAGCTTCACTTACAGCAGGGCTAGCTAAATAATGAACAGATAAGGACATTACGTCGTGATAGGCAGTATAAAAAATACGATGCACTTAAATCCTAGAGAGTGAGCGGATAACTACTTTAGATTAGGCTGTTAGCCAAGAAAGGGCTGGAAAGAAAGGTCGCAAAAAAGAAAAAAAAAAAAAAAGCCAACCCTCCTTTGCTCCCCCAAAATGTTATTATCTCACATGATTTCGGAGGGTCTGGAATCTGGAGCCGCTTAGCAGGGGGGATTCTGGCCCGGGTCTCTCCTGAAGTGCAGTCAAGGTGTTGACCAGGGCTAGAGGCATGGGGTGACTCGTTGGAGGCAGGAGGACCCACTTCCAAGACCTGCAGCACAGCTGTCAGTGGGAGGCCTTGGATCTTCACCCTGTGGACCTCTCCGCGGGGTCCCTGGAGTGTCTTCATGGTGCGACGGTTGGTTTGCCTGCCAACTGAATGAACCCAGAGGGACAGAAAGGAGGAAGCCATGATGCTTTTTATGACCTGGTCTTGGAGGTCTAAAACCATCCCTTCTGCCACAATTCATTCTTCCGGAGCGAGCTGCTGAGTCCAGCCCATACTCGAGTCTATGAGGAATGAGCAGAGTATCAAATAACACTCTTTGCAAGTCCTGTACAAGATTTGTGATTTTTTTTTTTAAGATTTTATTTATTTATTTGACAGACAGAGATCACAAGCAGGCAAACAGGCAGGCAGAGAGAGGAAGGGAAGCAGGCTCCCTGCCGAGCAGAGAGCCTGATGTGGGGCTCGATCCCAGGATCCTGGGATCATGACCTGAGCTGAAGGCAGAGGCTTTAACCCACCGAGCCATCCAGGCACCCCAAGATTTGTGATTTTGATAATTATTAGCATGAGTGTTTTACACCGCTGGTACCTCCCAGGAGGAGGGGTACCGCCTAGACCTTCCGTTTGCCCAGTGGATCCTGACTGTGTCCGCAGGAAAAGATTGTGGGGAAGGACAGAAGAAAGGGCCAAAACTTGGCGTAGAAACAACCATTACCCTCTGTCTTCATCACACCCACTGTGCCCCAAGAAGGAAGAGGCCACTGTGAAATTTTCAGTGACTGCTTCTCCCTAGGATGGCCGGGTCTGCCCAGTGGGGTGGGCCCCCGTTGTCTCCAGCATCTGCTCTCTGGCACCTTGCAGTCGCACTTGGGGGGTATCAGTAGGTACGTGGTGGGGGCCGTGCTGTAGATTCTCACGCTTGCCGTCTGTGCACGTGGCTGAACCCTTCTGTGTGTTCATTCCTGAGGCTCGCTGTTCTGTTAAGGACCCCAGTGTTGCTGGAGACGGGCATCACGAACCCCTCCTCACCAGCATAGTGAAACAGAATGATGCTCCCGAATTCACCCAGTCGCCAGAATCACAGGGACAGAAAACACCCCACACTTGCCGTGTCCCAGATTCGGTGTGAGGTGATGTACGTACGTAATGGAAATAATCCTCAGAGCGACCCTGGGTGCTGCTTGCTGTGATCTCCATTTGCAGAGGACACAGAGGCACAGAGGTGCCTGTGGCTTGGAGGGCTGAGCACCTGCCTTTAGCTGGGGTCACAATTTCCAAGTCCTGGGATGGAGCCCCATGTCGGGCTCCCAGCTCAGTGGAGAGCCTGCTTCTCCCCCTGCCTCTGCCTCTCCCCTTGCTTGTGCTCTCTCTCTGTCTCTTTCTCTCTCAAATGAATAAATAAAATCTTAAAAAAAATATATGCCCAAGGTCATGGCATTCAGAGCCTGATCCAAGAATCTGTGTGCAAAACCATCACACTAGATTGCCTCTTAAAAATTGCACAGGTCACAGGACACTGGCTGAGCCCGTCAGAAGAGCCTGGGACGCTTGATCTCAGGGTCATGAGTTCGAGCCCCACATTGGGTGTCAAGATTACTAAGAAAATAAATAAAATAAAATAAACTTTAAACAAACTTGCACGGTTCATCTTTAGCGTAAATTGCAAGCAGGAGGCGGCACTGAAATCACCTATAAATCACCTATATATAATTGAGCATTAAGATTTAGGAAACTAGAAAGCCCACATAGCGTACAACACTAAGCAGGCAAGAACACAGGGGATGCTGTCCCAGGATCTGCTGTGGGGAGCAGGGGAGGTCTGCAGCTCTCCTCCCCCAGGTCCCACCACAAGACCCCACGGGAGTCTATCACATGTTATTCCTCTGCCAATGTCCAGGTTTGCAAAGGCCACCGCAGCAGGCCCAGGCTGCCAGGGACACTGGTGGCAGGCTTCCAAACGGGCAAAAGGCGGCATATGTTCCTGAGACCCCCTATAGGCAGAAGGGCACTTACAGAGGGGAGGCAGAGGATTTCTGGTCATTGAAACTCAGGTGAGTTTTGTGCAGGGAAGAAGCAACTGACTTCCGTCCTGCGGCGGAGACCATTCTTGGCGTCTGTGAGCAAAGTAGCGTCAGCTTTCCAGACCGTCTGTCTCTGGGTCTGCTCTTGACATTCTCCTTTGAACCGGGTCATGCTGGGTCCTTCAATGGAGGAGTTCAACGCAATCTTGAAGATGCATGCATTGCATATCTAAACGGCAGTCATATTGTTTTTAAGTTAAAAAAATTAAAGTTCCTTTATGAATATAGTCTCCTTGCAGCCACTCTGGCCACCCCCCTTTTGCCCCACCTAGTCCATTCTACACCTACAGGAGGCAGAGACCGCTTTTCCCAGGGCACATCCAACTGTGCTCTGCCCCGGCTTAAGACTGACATGCTGTGTAGACCACGGACAGCAGTGGGAGCCGTCATGCTGAGCCGGGCACCCTGCCTGGCATCAAACAGTGTGGCAGTCCCCAGGGAAGGCGTCCCACTTGCTGGGATGAGACCCTGCAATGCCCCCCACGCCATGAAGCTCAGATTTCACCAGACTTGCCTTTCTAGCACAGGACAGAGAAAGTTCGTGGGTTTTGTTTTGCTTTTCAGATGTAAAGGTCTACTCCCTTAAACCTCATTCCTTGATTTGGTGCCAAACTGGGCTTTTTCTTTCTTTCTTTTTTTTTTTTTTTTTTAAGATTTTGTTTATTTGAGAGAGAGAGAGAGCAAGCATGAGCATGGGTTGGGGGTGGGGAGGGAGAGGGAGAAGCAGACTCTCTGCTGAGCAGAGAGCCTGATGTGGGGCTCAATCCCAGGATGCTGGGATCATGACCCGAGCTGAACCGGATGCGTACCCAACTGAGCCACTAAGGCAGCTCCCAAACTGAGCTTCTAAGCCTCTCGCTATAAAACCAAAACCAAGTAAACTTTGACTCCGAGGTCAACCGCTGGCCTTTTGTGTTTAATTTCTTTCTTTAATACAGCCCTCTGTGTGCTCTTCAGGCTAGAAGAAAGCACAGGGTCCTTGCAAGGACCTTCCCAATGGCCCCTGCGTGATCCGGGACTGTCTACTTCTGCCCTCCCTCTCTCTGGTGCCACGACACCGGCCTCCTGAGCGAGCCACGCCTTCCAGACCCGGGGTGTTCCCATTTTGCATCAGGACAGCCTGACTCTGTTCTCCACCACCGTCTGCAAAAAACCCCGATATCCATCCCTTAAGTCTCCTCCCAAACATTACACAGCGCCCTCAGAAGGGTCGGGCTGGTTCTTTGCCCCCTTCTGTGATCCTGGCACCCGCCACTTCTTGACAGCTGCGGAGCCATCATTATTTAGTTATTTAACTATTTATCACTACTGGTTTAACGTCTCTCCCAAGAGACCATAAACCCCAAGAGGCAGAACCCACACCAACTGTGGCTGAATCTGTCCCCTTTGCTTCCCGCTGTGTTTGGTGTACAGGAAGCGATCAGCTCTTTGCCCATCGGCAGGAGGGTTCTGAAGCCCAGATGTCAGGGTAGCACATGGGGGCTGCGAAGGGAACTATGGGTAGGGCTGAGTGGCTGCCTGGTCCCTACCGCGTGGTCCAGCCTCCTTCCCCGGAGCCTGGCCAGCCCATAATCAGGTGTTGTATTCTTTGATCTCCAAGTGCATTCCTGGGTCCTGGTTTCATCAAGTCCGGGTTTTCCTTCGGACTCTTCCTCCCCCGCTGACCTTTCTTTCTGCGAATTGGCCTTTGATCCTTGACACGAAAGTGCGTGTTCCCAGAGTACCTCGACATGCAGTCATCCATTCCAGAGAGTTCGGCGCTTCTTAAAAAGGGGAAACAGGGTTACCGTCCAAACCAGCAAGTCTACCCCTGTGAGCACATCCCAAGACAGAGGACAACCCACATCCACAGAAACGCTTGCCCAGGAGTGTGCACAGCAGCACCGCTCACAGCAGCCAAAAAGGAGAGTCAACCCAAATGTCCGTCGGCTGATGACTGGGTATGGATCGATACAGCGGAATATTACTCAGCCATAAAAAGGAACGACGCATCCATTCACACGACAGCACAGATGAACCTTGGACACGTTGTACTAAGTACATGAAGCCAAAGGCAGGAGACAAGAGTGTACTCCACTTCCACGAAATGCCCAGAAGAGGCAAATCTGGAGAAATGGAAAGTAGATTATTAGTTGCTTAGCGCTGGAGGTTTGGGAGAAAATGGGTAATGGGTATGGTGGGTTTTTGGGGAGCAGGGATAGAAACGTCTGGAACTGGCCGGGGGGATGGTGGCACCATTCCGTCAACCTACTAAAGACCACTGCAATGTATACTTTAAATGAACGAGTTACATGGTGTAAGAGTTCCACCTCAATAAGGCTGTTCAGTTTTTTGAAAAGCAGTACGTCCTCACCTTGCCACGTCAGGAATCTGAGATGAACCTACCGACAGATGTGGACTTTCTCTTGCCTCTGTCCCCCAGTCCCTCACTCATGAAAAATCCCTAGATGCAAGTACATAAAAGCTTCATCAGAGGGCGCCTGGGTGGCTCAGTGGGTTAAAGCCTCTGCCTTCGGCTCAGGTCATGATCCCAGGGTCCTGGGATCGAGCCCCACATCGGGCTCTCTGCTCAGCAGGGAGCCTGCTTCCTCCTTCTCTCTCTCTGCCTGCCTCTCAGCCTACTTGTAATCTGCCTGTCAGATATTAGGAGAGTCCCAGATGGATTCCTGTCCACTCATCAACCCCTCAGAGGGCAAGAAGCCCCAGGGGAATGCTGTGTGAGACTATCACTAATACACAGATATTGGGTCAGGTGCACAGCTCAAAGATTTCCTTCCCTCCACACCTCATCTTGGCCTTTGACCCCTCCCTTGCCACAGTCCCTCTTGTCCCCTCCCCTTCCCTTCTCAAGCTGTTTTGACTCCTTTCTTGATCAAGGGCAGAAGGCAACGTTTCAAGATGGCGCCCGCAACCTTCACTCCCTGGCGCTACTCCCACGTTCTGTGGTAAAATGGAGATGGTCTGGATAAAATTCTTCAAATGACCACTCGCCCTCTTATCAGTCCTGGTCTGTGGTGGGAGTTGTCTCAACGTCCAAATGTTAGAAGTTCCAGAGAGGGGAAGCACATGGCGCTCAGTGTGGGGGAAGGGGGAGAGAAGCCTGGAAGGGTCAGAGCGCCTCCAGCTTGCACGGAAGATGTGGGACCCTGGCCTGGAGTCTGGGAAGGGACAGAGAGGGTAAGATCAGGTGGGTGGCTGAGGGGGGTGTCCTGATCTCAAGGGCCAACAGCTAATCCCACAGAAGCATGGACTGTCCAACTAGTTGAGAGAGAGAGAGGTCGCTCGGAGAATCGTTCAGCTCTCTGTTCGAATGCTGTCCTCAGCTTTTGGGCCATCGGGGGCTGTGTGTGTAGTGTGGCCTTACACCTGACGGACATGAGGATGTCCGTCTGCCTGGCTGTGTGCAGGCTGGGCTCCTTCTTGTTCCCTTCCTCCCCTCCTTTCCATCTGGAAGAGCTAACAGATCCCACGGGAATGGTGTGTTCTAACCCAGAAAGGGAGTCGGCGAAGGTCTCCCTTCCTCTTGCCTCCCTTTACCCATAAAACACCCAGAGCCCTACTTCCTGCCTTTGCTGACCAGAACCACTCATCTTGGGAACAAATTCGTTCTTTCTGCCTCAACGAGCTGGTGTCTTTTCTTGTTGCAAACGCTCTAATCAGGACCTTAACTCCATCTTTTTCTTGGAAGGTGGCCTCCTGCATCTGGGAGCCCAAATCTGCTCTAACCACAGTCTTGGGCTTTTCTCTGTGGGTCCTGGGCCCAGGGTGGATGTGCTGATGGGCTGGGGAAAGGCGTGGGGGTCTGTCTGCGGCCGCTGCTCTCCGCTGCTCCTCAGTGAGAGGTTCTGGGGGAACCCGGGGCCTTTCTGCCCCTGTCTGTGGGCTGGGGAAGGAGTCTGTGGATTTGTGGCTTTGCCTGGAATCAAGAAATCTGCCTAGACTCACAGAATTTCTTCTTCCCGGCCAGGGCTGGGCCCCTTTGGAACCCTGAAAAGTGCCGCAGTATCAGAGTGACTTAGCCACACATGTGTGAACACGTGTGGGGTGAGATAAGCCTGTGTGTGATCTCAGGGATTCTAAGTGTGACTCTGTTTGCAGCACCCCCCCCCCCTGGTCAGTCAAGCAGGAAACCTGACACTCCAAGGGTAAGGAGTGGGAGGGCCAGGAGGGAGGGAGAGGAGGAGGGAGGGGAGTCTAAGGGGAGAGGGAGGGAGGGGGAGGGGAGGGGGAGGGATGGGGGGAAGAGGGAAGATAAGAGGTAGGGAGGGCTGGGGGGGCGGGGGGGGGCGGGCCAGGGCTGAGGGCTTCCAGGCCCGCCCAGGAAGCCGGTTCAGTGCTGGAAGTCTGGACATCTCAACCCCCACCTTACAGACACAGCAGAAAGGGGATTTGTGTGTTGGGGGAACCCTGTGTCCCACACCCTCTCCCACCCCAGGACCCTCGAAGGGGAGGGGAGGTAGTTTAGAGGCACACCCTTCCCCCCCAAACCTGTTTCCGGCTGCCCAGACTTCCATCTCCTTCCAATGAGAGTCTCGACCCACCCCCCACCCCCCTCCCCCCAAACCCCTCTCCCCCAACTCCCCCCACCTTTCCACCCCCCCCACCCCCCCCCCCAGAGCAGCACTCCTGGACCTCGCCCTCCTGCCCTCCCAGCTTTCCGGGATGGCCCCTGCCTCTGGCTCCTTCCAGAGAGAAGTCCCTTAGGCCAGGAATGCCACCTCCGCAGCCCTCACCTGTGCCGCAGGGGCAGCTCGAGGTAGGACTGCCCTGTAGTTCTGAGTTTCTTTTCTGGGTGTTTCAGGTGAGGGGGCCTCGGGGTCCCGGTGAGACTCTGTGTAAGTTGGTGCAGACAAAGCCAGGGCTACCTGCCGCCCCCAGCGGGATCCCCCCCCCACCCCCCGCAGGGACACTGCCCCAGTGCTCCTGGTGGGGATCCCACAGGCTCCCTGGATCCCTTGTTCCGTCCTGCTCCGACACAGGCTTTGGAGGGGAAGCAACCGTGCTCCCGCCTGGCTGAGGGAGACCTGGCCCAGGGCAGGCAGATCCACTGTGCATCCTGACCTGGTTATCTGTAGCCAGCGCCCCTGAGCAGGCATGCTGCTCCCAGAAACAGGGACAGTGGAGCCCTGTGGGTTTCGCACCCAGATGATGTGTGCGCGAATATACGTTTAAAAAATGCTCGTTTGTTCTTTTTATTGTTTCTTTGGGTTTTTTTTTTTTGTTTTCTTGGTTTTTTTTGGGTCCGGTCTCTGATCCGAGTGCGAAACTTTCCATTTATCTCTACTCAGTTCTGCTGATTTTTTTCCTTTAAGATTTTGTTTATTTGAGAGAGACAGAGATAGCGAGGGGGGATGAGAGCGAGAAGCAGACTCCCCGCTGAGCAGCAAGTCTGACCTGGGATCCTGGGATCACACCTGAGCCAGCAGACGCTTAAGGCTTAACTACCGAACAGCCCAGGTGCCCTGAGTTCTGCTGGTTTCCGACCATCATTCCCGCTGGCTGAGAGATGAGTCCTTCCGGGCCTGCCGCCTAGTCCCATATTAGCGTGGCTGGTACCACAATGCCTGTTGTAGGGTCCTGGTAGGTAGGGGAGCAGGGCTTGGCCACTAGGTTGGGGACAGTCCTTGACTTGCCACCTATAGAACTCTGACTTGGGAAGCTGCCTCCGTGTGAATCTTTGAACCCCACTTAGGAACCCCAACTAAATTTTTTTTGAAGTGATAGAGGAAAGAACGGTACTGGGTACTCACCCCACTGCTGGTCTGTTTCTCTGTGCAAGTTCAAAGCCTCAGACATGTCAGGCCTGAGACTTATTTTCTAGCCCCTGGGCTGCCTAAGTGACCAGCTTCAAGAGGGGGTGATTTCTCCCCCCAATGGGCCATCTTCTCCGTGAATAAGCCAAAAAAGAGGCAGAACTTAGAAACACCTTACAGAATTTAATGTTTTCAGGGAGGGGAGGGACTGAGGCTCGAGGGGGGCAATGGCAGGGTGTTCGCCAGCACAAAGGCACAAGGGTCCCAGATGGCTGAACTGGGCTGACAGGACCGCGAGCTCACCAGAAACCTATCCTCTCTGTCTCCGCCTCAGAACATTCTGGAACCGTGGCTGCTTCTTAAACCCGGACTTGCTGCTGTTCCTTCTTCCTCACCTCTGCCCAGATGTCCGACAGATCCTGAATGAACTGCTGGATCTAACAAGGCCAGGGGACCCAAGTTAGCCCACCCAGCACCAGGCCATCCCGTCCCCACACGTAGCACATCTGGGCATAACCTGGAAGGAGCCACTCTCCTCCTGGGACTGACTTCTTGGGGGCTTTGACTTTCTCTAACTTGACAATCATTCTAGTTGAAGCGACAGGCCTAGCAGACCAGTAGGCACAGACAGGGAGCTCCTGGGGACCGACATGGTGACAGCAGGAAAAAGAACAGTGGACAGTCTGGTGGAGGGAGAGGTGAGGGGACACTGAGCTGACCCGGGCACTAGAAGCCTCTGGAAGGTGGGGGCCAGCAGTGTTGGGGGAAACAGCTCCCCACAATGTAATAGCCTTCAAGCAAGGCATTTACTTGGAACCCAGAACTGATGCCCATCGTGACAATCCTGAGTCACGGAGGGATGCCAGAGTTCTGTTCACCAGCTTCGGTTTCAAAGAACATGGGCTCCAGGCGCCACGTGGGGACCTGGTCTCCTGACGCGGCTCTGGGGAAATCAGTTCATTGTTCTGAGACTCAGTTTCTTTATGTTCAGAAGGGCTGGCCTCAATGACCTCTAAGACCTCAGTTCTATCTCTCCTTTTCGAGAATGTTCCTGGAGATGGGACTACACAGACCATCCCAAACTCTCAACAAACCCGGGAAAACTGTTGCTATTATGGATACAATTCCTGCTTTTGTAAAAGAGGAAGGAAAGAGTCAGTGAATTAAACTATCTTCCCCAGGGTTACAGAGAAGACAAGCCCAGAATTTCCTGAACTATGTTCTTTTAACCAGTCATCACACATGCCCCCAGAAAGGATTCTGTGGTCAAGTTAGCTGTAGAAATGTTATCTGCGTGGAGAGTCTCAGGGCAGGACCACAGCAAAGACCATCTGACTTTGATTCCCTGGGAGTTTTCCAAACCCATTAGCCCATGAACTCCTTTGATTCCCCCATAGGAAACTTACCCACCTCTTGGGGTCCTAGGATTTGCCAAGTGCAATTAGGAAAATGGCGCCCCAGAAAGCTTGGGTTTCGTTCAAGGAACACACTGGACCTTCCACGACACAGTACCGTTGAATTCAGATTCAGCCTTTTGCAGAATCATGTTTCTTAAGGTGTACCGTGGGACCATGCTCCTAAATTCTAGATAAGTGCCTGCCTTCCAGAGCCTGTGCATGGATGGGTCAGGGATGTCGTTGGGACATCCATGCCCTGGGATGCTCTGTAGCCTCCTTGGGAAATTTCAATTGGAGTGAAGCACCAGAAAATGTTTGCTCTGAGCACAAGTACGTCTTCTCATTTTGGTACCAGAACTATGTGTTGCTTTTCCTTCTTGTCATCAGGGGATGCAGAACCAATGACTGACCCTCTCAGGCTCCTTTATACTCCAATCTGCAGTCTGTGTTTCTCACTGGTTCCTGGACCTTTGGTTGGAACTTTTACTTTCCCGGGTCCTTGTTTCTAATTGTCTCAGGCTAGTTGATTACATGTACGTCTGTCCATAGGTTCATGTCCTATGGAAACACGGTGGGATATTTTTAAAATAATGACTTGGGGAGTAGGAAGTGTTCTTGTGGAAGCAAACTGAGGCCGAGAGCAAGTCAGAAAACTCAGTATGGGGAGTGGGCGGGCTGGGAGCTAGGGTCTGAGCAGGGGATGCTTGGGTAGGTCGGAGAGCTGGAGATGATCACCTCCTGCCCCAACCTTGCTTTCCAATAGCTAACGGAGGGGGCCTGAGGACCTCCAGGAGTCCCTGACACCATTCTGCCAGGGACAGGGGTTTGCAGGGGCAAAGTCCTTTTTCAATACCACGAAGACATCACTTGTCTTTTTCTCTCTTGAGCATATACGTTGGGGTGTTTCCACCATAGAAGAGCTCCATCGCAGACGGCTGAATGTGGAAGCAGAAAGCAGAATCCATCCACCTGTCCTTGGGGAAGCCAGACATTAAACGGATTTGTGATTGCGTGACTTGTCCTACAAAGTATTGTTTTGAAAACGTGTTTTTCATCAAGCAGGCGTTGATGGTGATGGGCTTCTTCTCATCATTAAACAGTGACAATTCTTTTAAAATTTTCTGTTGAGAGTTTCTAATATGGGAAATATCAGTAGATAAAAGCTCTTTGCGGGGGGGGTCCTCCATCCCGTTTTAAGAGCGTGCAGGTCTCCTGATACCAAAAAGTTTGAGACTCGCTGCTTTGGAACAAACGTTCTTATTAACTGCCTTCACGGTCTTCCAGTTGTCAGTAACTCTGCTCTAGACGCAGTTTGAGCAGATCGTCCAGTTTGGGGAAAATCCCTCTTTTGGATTGATCAGTGGGCGAAATCCTTCACATTTCCCAAGTCTTACTTTTTTATTTTTTTAAAGATTTATTTGAGAGAGAGAGAGATAGAACAGACAAACATGATTTGGGGGAGGGGCCGTGGGAGAGGGAGGGAGGGAATCTCAAGCAGACTTGCCACTGAGTGCAGAGCCCCATGCGGGACTCGATCTCACGACCCTGAAGTCATGACCTGAGCCGAAACCAAGAGCTGGACGCTTAACTGACGGAGCCACCCAGGTGCCCCAAGTTTTCCTTTTTTTGGTTTTTGTTACATAGGGCAAGTACCTTCCAGTCCATGGCTTTTATTGGCTTGTGTCTCATATTCATTCACCAAACACTTATTGAGCACCTACTGTGTGCCAGGCACCGTTCTAGATACTGAGATACAGTTAGGAACAAGATAAGCACAAATCCCAGCCTTCTGGAGCTGGTAGTCTATTATTTCATGGCAAAGCCTGAGGCTTTTGCCCAAGGAGTGAAGACTTAGTCACGGTTCTCTGCGTGTCATGAGAAGCACGGGTAGTGCGTCTGCTTGTGCGGAGTTCCCCCATCTGTGGGGTGTGTGCTTGTGCGATCGGTAGTGAGATGACTTTGGGGTAATGGTGGATACACGTGGTAATGTTCGATGCACATGGCATTGAACAACTTAGAATCATACAGTGAGACACCTATTTCCTTCCCAATTTCCTTACAGTTACTTTTTAAATTTTTTATTTATTTGAGAGAGAGAGAGAGAGAGCACGCACACAAGCAGGGGAAGAGGCAGAGGGAGAGGGAGCAGCAGACGCCCACTGAGCAGGACCCGGGATCATGACCTGAGCTGAAGGCAGACGCTTAACCCACAGAGCCAACCCCCCCGCACCCCTCCTTTCAGTTACTTCAAAGAGAAAACGTCAGATTGGTACTAGTAAGACCCTAACACTTCCTTAAACTTGTGGATTCCTCCTCCTACCCCCGCAACTCTCTTTTTCCAAGAATGGGCCATGGTGCGAGCCTTCAGCCTCTCTCTAGAATTCAGTAGGACTGATGTGCACAAGTACCGGATTCTACAGGGATCCCGCCCTTGCCCACGTTGACTATGGCCAACAGGGTCTTAGCGCTAATGCGGGGGTTCTCAAAAGCGCAGAACCCAGGCAAGCACCATCATCTGGGAACGTGTTGAAAACTGGAAATTCACGGGTTCTTATCTCAGACCTACTGAGTCAGACACTCCAGAGCTGGGGCCCAGCCACAGCCCCCAGCCCGCAGGGGACTCAGATCCTGCTGAACTTGAGAACCACCGCCCTGGGGGGGTTCATTCTCGCCTTGGACCAACCGACGACCGTCTCCGCTGAATAGACCCAGCTGGGCAGGGCACTTGCACTCCCTCTTACCATGTCCAGCTGTTTGTGCGTGTCCTCCAGGGACACGGTGGTGGTCTCCTTCAGCTGCTTGCTCACGATCTGGAAGAGGTTCAGCGTCGCCATCTTAATGGTACCAAGCAAGAGGGTCTTCTTGGCGGCGGTGTTCTGGATGTGAGCCCAGCGAGATTCCTGGGGTCGGGGTGGGGCCGGGAGGTGAGCAGGTGTGCAAGCACAGGCGTGGGTGGGTGCCCCAAGCCATGCCCCAGTCACGCCCCAGCGACGCCCCCAGCAATGCGACGCCACCCCCACCCCCACCCCTTGCTCACCCAGATAATGACATCGCTGCGAGCGCGGTCAAAGCGCATCTGCAGCCGCGCCAGCTCGTTGTTGTGCTGCAGGATCTCATCGTCCTTCTCCTCCATGTAGTGCGCCAGCCGCGCCTTGGCGCGCTCGATCTTCTCCTGGCCCTCCTGCGCCGACTGCATCAGGTCCTGGTGCATGCTTACCAGCGTCTTGTAGCGTGAAATCACCTCATGGATCTCCTCGAACTGCGACGGGGTCTCCATCAGTGCACTGCCACCCCCCACCCCTGGGGCCAGATGGCGGGGTGCCCCGCCTGCCAAACCTCAGTCTAGGGGTCTCAGCCTAGCGGGAGACCCTGCGGCAAGGCCAAAGGGCAGAGGCCGCGAGGACTTTGGAGTCCACCTGCTGGCCCTTTTGGGTTGCTAAGGGCCACTGGGACTTTATGTTGGGGGTAGGTGCCACTGGAGCTGGGGCCCTCGGTCTGCCTGTTGGCATCGCCTGGGAGCTCTGAAAAGGACACCTGTCTGACTCCGCCCCCAAGAGATTCATTATATATATATATATATATATATATATATATATATATATATATAACTTATTTGTGAGAGAGCACAAGCAGGAGAGAGGGAGGGAGAGGGAGAAGTAGGCTCCTTGCTGAGCAGGGAGTCTGACACAGGCCGGATCCCAGGACCCCAGGATCAGGACCTGAGCCCAAGGCAGACGCTTAACCGACCAAGCCACCCAGGCGCCCCAAGATATTCATTTTAATCAACGGGTTCGAGGTGGTCCCTGGCACCTGAATTTTGCAAAAAGGGCCCCCGGGTTATTCTAGAGGGTGCTGGCTGGGGCTCGGGGGTCAGGAGGGTGAATTTTGAGACATCTCCCAAGGCAATAATTATCCTGTCCAACAAGAATGAATGGAGAACCACTTGTAAGGCAGGCAGTAGGCTAAGTGCGAGGCACAGAGCAGGAGATAAGAAGCCAGACCCTGCTGTTATGAAGCCTATGACTTGGGATGGTGTGGAGGGAGGACAGACAGACAAGGAAAGCATTACAACACGGAGTGATAAACCCTATCGATGACCAAGGAGAGGGGTCTGGTCAAAGACATGTAGCAGTATCTTCAGCAGAAGTCTTTCTGGAATTTGCTCACATTTGCTGAGGTCCCCTTCTAGTGGGGATGGGAGATGCCACCAGTGGCGCACGGGGCCTGCCAGGCGCAGCTGCCTGCTCCAGCCTGGTGCCGGGCCAGGACACTCTGACCTGACCTTGCAGGCCAGCTGTCCTCCGTAGAAGGTGGTATGAGCGCTGGCCTCTCCATCCATAATGCCTCTGTGGGGAAGGGCCACCCAACTCAGCATCAGAGGAGGTGGGAACAGCCAGGCAAGGTTTCCCGGGGAGAAAGGATGCTGCACTGAGACCAGACGTATGAACAGAAGCTGGCTGGCCACGGGCAGGTGGGGGAAGGTGAGGAGAGGGAGAGGGAGCTGCTGCCTGCAAACCTCAGGGACGTGTGGCATATTCAAGATGGTCAAGGGAGATTAGTATGAATAAACTGTGATCAAGATGGGGAGGGACAGATCCATCGGAGGAAGTAACAATAGTGCCCAGGGGCCCCTGAGGAGGAGTGTGGACTTCCTTCATTGAAGGAAGCAGAGAGATTACTTGATGTCTGCATTTCGAAAGGTCATGGAGTACACGCACCATGCGACAGCGTGCGACAGCTAACGAGGGGAGCTACCAGGAGCACCTGTCGAGGACTTGGTGCCGGTCCAAAGGACACAGGCACCAACCAGAAGAGGCTCCCACTGTTTAAAGATGGGACACTTTGCATATCCGAGAGAAAAAGTGCAAACGATCACACATACCAGATACACCGACCATCCAGGAATTCATACTAATGAATCAAGTGCTTAACAAGCTTTTCCTTTAAGACTCACAAAGTAAACAAACAGCTGGTGAAGGGAAGATTCTCTTGAGGAAGGCTTTCTTGGCCGTAGTTTCCTAGCTAACAGGTGAAGAAGAGACAACAAAACATTCCCAGCACCCTAGAACGGTCCACCAACCCCTTTAAGCACAGTGTCTGTCCCCACTGCCAAAGAAACCAGAATTGTGGCTTCTATCACCAAAGATCCACCTTGACCCCTTTTTAGATCTATCAGCGGGATCACACGTATGTCCTCTTGTCTGTCTAGCTTCTTTGGATCAGCATCAGAACGTCTGTGATACTCAAGGCACAAACATGCCACGTGGGAACCTTGTTCAGACCCTGATTGGAACAAAACAATTGTACGCAAAGCAGGTACGTAACAGATGAGGGAAGTCTGAACACTGACGACTTGATGTTAAGGAATTACGATCACATTTTTCCGGGTGTGACAATGGTATTGGCCTCATCTTTTTTTTTTTTTTTTTTTTTTAAGATTTTCCATTTATTTATTTGACAGAGAGAGAGAGAGAGAGATCACAAGTAGGCAGAGAGGCAGGCAGAAAGAGGGGGAAGCAGGCTCCCCGCTGAGCAGAGAGCCCGATGCGGGGCTCGATCCCAGGATCCGGAGATCATGACCTGAGCCAAAGGCAGAGGTTTAACCCACTGAGCCACCCAGGTGCCCCTTGGCCTCATCTTTGAAGGTCACATGCTGAAATATGGATGAAAAAAAAAATCATTTGTTTCCCAGTGGCAGCGGTGGGATGGTCTGGGGGTTGATTTGATGAGTCTATAATTGTCGGAATTAGGTGATGAGTAACGGGCATTTGATAGATGATTCTATTTCTGTATATGTTTGAAATTTTCTGTGATGAATAGTTTTTTTTTTTTTTTTTAAAGAAAAAGTATCCTTGATCAGAAAAAGCAAGTTACAAAGAGGCATGTGGAACACTCTTCAAAGTCTATGGAGATGTACTATGGGACCAAAATAATACCCACAAGCATGAGAATGAGCGGTTAAAAAGTGAGGATGGTAGCCAGCTCCTCAGAGAGGGGAAGAAGAAGGGGGCTTGGAAGGCGGCTGCCCAAGAGGGGTTGCGGTAGTGCCTTATTTAAGAAAAAAGAACTGGAAGCCAATAGGGGGAAATATTAAGAGTTGGCAAGGTGCAGTGGATACCTGGGTGCAATTATGTATTTTTCTATACCTTTCCGTGTGCTCAAAATATTCTGAAAGACTTAGGGGAAGACGGAAAGAGAGGAAGAAAGAGGGGCAGGAGATCACGGTGGGAGAGCGTGGGACAGGCTGGTGGCCAGAAATAAAGGCAGTGTTGAACTCCGGATGAGGGGCACTGGGGGTCTGGAAGAGGAAGGGGCAGGGGCCGGATTCCAGAAATACTTAGGAGGCCAGATCTGATGATTGATGGGCTGCGGAGAGGGAAGAGGGGGAGGAGGTGAGGATGAGGCCCCAGTTCTAACATTCACAGCAGGGGACACACACCACAGGAGGACTGGCTGCAGTGTGTGTGTGTGTGTGGGGGGGGGGTGCGTGGAGAGCTGATGGGCTGAGCCCGAGAGTCCAGACCGAGGGCATTGGGGCAGGAATCTCAGAGCCAGACACAGGCCAGGCTCCTCGGTTGTAAGACACACCTTTCCCTAGGTCTTATTGGAGTCTTCTCTTATAATGTACCTGCTGCTTTGAGACGTTGTCTCTGCTCACTCCTCTCCCCGTGCCCCATGACGAATGAAACTTTTATTGTTGGCATGATGCACATAACATGGATTTGGGCTTCACACATGCTTAATTCTAGTTATAGTATGGGATTTTAAGAGATTAGCTCTGGGACTTCAGAAAGCTGTCCATCTTTTGTCCCCCCCCCCACACCTGCACTGCACTCAGGACACACCCCCGAGAGCATACCCTGTACCTGTACCTGGCTCTCACCACCCCCACAACCCCTCTTCCCATGAGGGGCCCTGCCTGCTGCTGTCACATGGGGGTGTGCGAGGCCCCCCAGGTTGCTCAAAGAGAAAAGTGAATGGTCAGGGACAAAGACCCGAGGACCACTGAAGGAAGGAGTTAGGAAGATGAGTACCCCCCCAGCACCCCCCAAGAGGCTGAGGAGGAAGGGGGGAGGGTGGGAGACAGGGGAGGAGCCCCGAAGAAAGAGCAAAGCTCTGTTTCACGGAGGTAGCCACCAGCCCTGGGCGCCGACCCACCAGCCCCGAGCGCCGGCCTGTGCACGGCGCTAACTCTACACTGGGCTAGGTGTCTGCCAGTTTCTCTCCCTTATTCTCACACCCAAAACGAGGTGGAGCAGGAGACGATGTGGCCTGATCCCACTGCCGGCAAGGCTGGTCCCTGGGGGTCCCAAGCGAAACCTTGCTCCCCCAACACACACACACAGACACACACACACAGAGACTTACACATGCCACCCGGATGCACCTGCGGCCCGGGATCCCTGGGAAACAAGCTCCGCCCCCACCCCCGCAGGGCCCCCTCCCACTCAGCTGTCTGCTCAGAGCAGGGTGACCGTCCTGCCCCCCTCCCCCGCGGCTGCACACCCCCTCTGCTGGCCCCAGGCCCTGGGGCAGTCCCACCCCCGCCCACCCGCTCACCTCCGAGCTCTCCACCAC
Source organism: Mustela lutreola (assembly GCF_030435805.1). NCBI lineage: Eukaryota > Metazoa > Chordata > Mammalia > Carnivora > Mustelidae > Mustela > Mustela lutreola. The sequence goes on along the minus strand of NC_081304.1, from coordinate 57,958,283 downwards.
CTTCTCCAGGTACTTGTTGAAGATGGAGTAGTCCTGCAGCCTCCCGCTCAGCCTCTGGTGCTCCAGCCGCAAGGCCGCCATCTCCTGCTTGGCCATGGCCAGCTCGCGCAGGCGCTGCCTCTTCAGTTCCCGCTCCTTGTTGGCCTTCTTCAGGGCCCGGATCCGTTTCTGGTCGTTCTCCTGGGGCGGGGGTGGGGGTAGGGGGAGGTGGCACCCGTGGGACACTGGGCCTGTCCTCCCTCTGTCTGCCGGGGATGGGCAGGGATCGCTGGGCTGCCCGTGTGGGCCAGGAGGCCCGGATTTTCTCCCTGTTTGGTGCTTGGTACTCCGTGACTCAGTTTCTCATTTCTGTAGGAACCAGAGGCCCCGGGGGATGTGCTCCAGCTGGGGGAGGAATTAGTCTGAGGCCGGAGCCGCTGCTGCAGACTGATGTCCTCAGAGAAGGGGCAGTCGGGCCGACACCCCCTTCTTCATTCTGCAGAGCCCTCCCGGCAAGATCAGGGACACACGCACCCCTCGCAGTGCACCTGTGTAGCTTCTGTCCATCTTCAGGGGCTCCCAGGGGGCTCCACGGGTGGAGGACATTGAGAGGCAGGTGGAGAAGGCACAGGGAGGGTTTGTACTCTGCCCCGTGAGCCTGGCAGAGGACCCAAGGTCCCCTAAACCCTAAATGCTGTATCATGATCCCCTGGGGAGCTTTTTAAAAAATGCAGCTGCTGGCCTGCCCCTCAGGTCCATTGAAAACATAGAGTGTCCAGGGGCTGGGTGGGTGGCTGAGGGGCTGAGGCCCTGTCGGATTCATCTGTGCACTCCCCGTGCCCAGCCCCTCCGTGTCGTCTCCCACCCATCCAGTCCCCAAGACACTGTATGTACCAGGCACACGCGAGGAAATGGTGACCCGCAGTCCAGAAGGAAACGGGAAATGACCAACTGTAATGAGCGCGGACATAAAGGGAGAAGCCCCAGGCCTTGCTGAGCCCTAACCAGGGTGAGGAGTCAGCAGGAGCAAGGAGGAGGAGGGGGAGGGGGAGAAGGGAGGGAGGAGGGAGAGGAGGAAGGGGGAGGGAGGGGGGAGTGAAGGAGAAGGAAGGGGGAGGGGGAGGAGGAAGGGGGAGGGGGAGGAGGAAGGGGGAGGTAGGGTAGGAGGAAGGAGGAGGAAGGGGGAGGGGGAGGAGGAAGGGGAGGGAGAGAGGAAGGGGAAGGGGGGAGGGGGAGGAGGAAGGGGAGGAAGGAGGGAAGGGGAGGGGGAGGAGGAAGGGGGGAGGGGGAGGAGGAAGGGGGAGGGGGAGGGGGGAGAGGATAGGGGGAGAAGGGGGAGGGGGGGAGGAAGGGGGAGGGGGGAGGAGGAAGGGAGGAGGAAGGAGGAGGAAGGGGGAGGGGGGGAGGAAGGAGGAGGAAGGGGAGGAGGGTGAGGAGGGAGGGGGAGAGGAAGGGGGAGGGAGGAAGGGAGAGAGGGAGAGGAGGAAGGGGAGGGGGAGGAGGAAGGGGAGGGGAGGAGGAAGGGGAGGGGAGGAAGAGAGAAGGGGAGGGGAGGAGAAGGGAGGGGAGGAGGAAGGGGAGGGGGAGGAGGAAGGGGGAGGGGGGAGGAGGAGGGGAGGAGACGAAGAGGGCACTTGGGAACCCGCAGGCCCTCGCACCTGGATGAACTGCTCGAACTTCTGGATGTGGGCCTTCAGCTGGGCCTCCTTGACACCCAGCTCCTCCCAGCGCAGGTTCAGGGTTTCCATTCGGCGCTGAAATATCTTGGGGCCGGGGCAGCACAGAGGTCAGGAGCGCCCCTGCGCCTCCTGCTCCCGGGGCCTCTGCCCCTAGGCCTCCCGCCTTCCGCGCCATGCTGGGTTCAGAGCAGGGCGTCCCAGGCCCCTGCTACCCCCAAGACGAAGATCCCTTCTCTCTCCTGGGAGGGAACACAGAACCTCCGCGCAGGACTCCTGGCTCCAGCCACTGTTGCCCACATGATGGGTAGGGAGGCGTCCTCAGTTTCTGAACCCCGTGGCCCTTCCCGCACCCCAGGGCCAGGCCCCCACCTCCTTCTTCTGCTCCATAGCGCGGTGCATGATCTTGGCTTCCTTCTTCTTCTCCAGGAGCCGGATGGAGGGAGACTCCGACTGGTTCTCAATGTTCGGGAACTTCCTGCCCAAGACACGGGCGAGAGAGGACTGTGGGTTCTGAGCGCGTGGGACAGGCTGGGGCTGGGCCAACACCAGAGGGGGCCAGGTGGAGGAGGTGGTCCTGTCCCCCTCGGGAGGGAAGGGACTGGCATGTGGGGAGGGAGGGCTGCGTTGGCGTCTGGGAATGGCAGGGCAAGGTGACAAGGGCTGGGGGTCCAATTGGGGCTGTGGGTTGGTGCCAGGGTCGAGGCAGATGACTTGGGGCTCAGGGTTACAGGGGGGAGGGGAGAGGCTGGAAGGGGGCGCATGGGGACAGTGGGCGCCCCCTGACCCGGAGACACTCACTGCAACAGTTGTAGCAGCCTCTCCCCATACTGCAGCCGAAAGTACTCAGCCAGGTCTTCCTCCTCCATGATGCCCAGACTCATCCTGATGCTGCCCCAGGGGGCCCTTCGGCCCAGTCCTCACAGTGGAACTGAGGCTGGGCGGGGGGGGGGGGGGTTGCTGGCTGGGCTCTTGCTTCTCCCTTCCTGCTGCTTCTCAGGGACCCACAGAGGGAAAGACGGCGGGAGACTGGCGGGTCCGCAGCTCAGGGTGGGTGTGGGCAAGTGCCGGGAGATCGGGTTACCCGGCAACAGGCCTCCTGGTTCTGCGGGCCGCCGGCGGAACCCAGGCTCTGCCCTCTGACCCTGGTCCCCGCGTGGACCCCAGTCCCGCTGGAACCCCGCCTTCATTTAACCTCCCCGCAGGAGCTCTGGGAGATTAGGCCTGATCAGGTTCTGGCGTCTAGGCCTGGGAGGCAGGGTCTGGGGGTCCACGGCCCAACAGGGGGTTTCGGTGGAGGGGAGTCCTTGGGGGCTCAGGTGTGTATGAGGGTGAGGGGGCGGCTGGTGCTGGGACAGTCCGCCCAGAAGTAAAGGAGGCTGGGGTGGGGGCCCGCGGGAGGGGGGAGGCCCCGACCTTGAGGACCAAGCGGTGGGTCCGGTAGGCCGGGAGGGTGCCTGGGGACCAAAGAGGCCGCGGGGGCGGGGGGGGGGGGTGGAGGGGTCCCCCGCCCCGCCGGTGTAGCCGGCTCAGGGCCAGGGCCATCAGAATATGAAGAAAAGCTGCCCCCTGGCACCGTGACCGGCACAGATTTCCCACGTGTCCCCGATGAGGGCTGCCTTCCTTCATCCCGTGAGCGCTCCAGACTGGAGACCCCGTGGGAAGCGGGAGCCCCGGGGTCTCGGGCTGAGGGGCGGGCGGTGCCGGCCTCGACCTCGAGTCCCTGCTCCAGACACAGGCTTCCGGCCGAGCGCCGTCCCCTCGGTCCCCCGCCCGCGGCGGCCGCGGGGTTCGGCCCCTCCTGGTCTGGGGCGGGGGTCCCTCCCGGGCCGGGCGGTGCCCCAAGCGCGCAAGCCCACCCCGCGGCATCGCCGGTCTTCTGCCGCCCCCTGCTGGCCGACCGACGCGGGCCCGAGGGGGAGGTGAGGTGGGGGCGCTGCCCAGCCCCCTCCCCAGTGCCCTCAGGAGCCGGCCACCGCCCGCAGGGACAGGGGTGGGGGAAGCAGGACACCCCCTACCCCTCCCTCAGGCCCCCAGCCCGCAGTGGTTCTCACCGGGAGCTTCCCAAGAAACGGGGTCCGCTAAAAGGGGACGTTTCTCTCCTTGTGCGCTCCTAGGGCTGGCGCAGGCAAGCTGGGCTTTACCTTCTTTTTCCCCTTGAGGAGGGGGCTGTCTGCTTCTCGGGTCACCTGTTTGCCAGAGTATATGCACGAATCCTGGGGTGCATCTGTGGCGTCAGGGGGCCCAGGGCCAAGCTCCTTCTGGGGCTTCCTCCGCACCTCGCACGAGAACCTTCTTCAGCACTGCTCGCCATCAGGGGCCTCTGGGGTCTCACTACCCCGCCTCAGAGGCCGTAGGGAGGATGCAGGGCTGTCTGGGAGTCCCAGGCTTTCGGTTCTTTCTGGGTGTACATCCAGATATGGGATCGCCTGGTCACACCTTAGCTCCAGTATTGTGTCCAGTATTGCGTCCAGTATTATGAGGAACCACCGTGCGGCCCTCCAGGGTGACTGCGCATTTCACATGCCCGCCAGCGGGCCGTGACGGTTCCAATCTCCCTACACCTCCACCAATGCCGCGCATCTCTGTTTTTTCAGTAGCAGCCATCCCGATTGGGTGAGAGGTGATAGATAGCTCACCTAAAATTATATTACCTTTAATTACGAGAGTAATAAGGGATGACATTCTCATTCTAGAACATTCAAGTGATACCAGTCTAGCTGGAGCCCAGTTGGTCCACCATCAGACGCTGTGTCCCAGAGCCCATGTTCACATGAGCTCCAAAAATACCCCTGCCGAGGGGTGCCTGGGTGGCTCAGTTGTTAAGCTTCTGCCTTTGGCTCGGGTCATGATCTCAGGGTCCTGGGATCAAGCCCCACATCGGGCTCTCGGGCTCTCTGCTCCGCTGGGAGCCTGCTTTCCCATCTCTCTCTGCCTCCCTCTCTGCCTACTTGTGATCTCTCTATCAAAGAAATAAATAAAATCTTTAAAAAAATAAAAAATTAAAATCTCTTCCATGGGATGTCTCTCCTCCAGGTCCTACAGATACAGAGCTCAGGGTCTGTGAGCTTTCCAAGAGCCTAAACAATGTTTGAGGCCTGGAAATGATTATTGGCTCTCAGATACAAAAAGGAAGCCATGAAATAAAGGATAAATGTTTAATTAAAAGCATACAAACGTAATATCCCAACTTTCTGAGTTTTCAACTTTAGCATTTCACACATTCAAAAGGAATCTGAAGATCCGATTTTCTCACTTCTCAAGAATTTCCAATTCTGCACAGATTTTTGGAAAAAAATCAAAGCAAATTGAGAACTAAATGAGTTACTCACTGACAATTTCAAAAGTGAGGTTGTGAAAATCCTCTCACTTCCCCCACCCAATCCAATTCAGTGTTGATGGGAGTGAATTTTAATTTGCTTGCTATGGTGGGGGTTAGGTCTTCCTTAAGTTCCTTGCAAGGTTGGGTTTCTAAGATGGCCCATGTAGGTTTTCACTAACAGAATTGTGCAAGACAGCAATCTCACTGAACCCAGGAAACATTCTGTTACTCTCTTTGGCAGCTCGCGGAGCCTGAGGATGACAGGCCCCAGTGGAGGCAGTTTCAAGGGCATCTTGCCGCACAAGGGAGAGGTTCTGCCTCTCGCTGGCTAGCCATGCGCCAACTCTGAACCTGGAGTCTGGCCCCAAACCTCAGCCTGCTCCGTGGTTTGTCCTTGAAATAGTAAATAGTAAATGACTCCTTGCTGTGTTCTGATGCCTGCTTTCCCACCGCTTATGTTTCTGAGAACAGAATCCCCACTGGCCCCAACTAAAAGACCTCTGCTGAACAGTGGCTGAAATCATCCCTTTCCTTCTGACCTCAGTGTTCTAGGAATGTGGCCCTCTCCCTGCATCAGGAAGCTGGCGGATGCTCTTGGTCCTACTATGGGAGCTTCACCAGCGACCTCGTGACCTAGGAGAGAACTACGTCAATAGCAATTAGCTTCTTATTCTCTGATCCAAGTTTTTCCATCTATTTTATTATTCTCTTTGCCTTTAGCAAGAACTCTTTGCTTTATCTCAAACAAGTATTTCCACAGTCGTACTTCTCCATCTTCGGACATCAAACCTGATTTTTAAAAGATAAAACGTTACCTTTGAATACACACATATGTAATAAAAATGTAAAGAGCTATGGGGAATGATAGTAGACAAATTTAGGAAAATAGTTACTACCACTTGGTGCTGATGGGGGGAGGGTTACTATAAATTGGTAATGAATAATATCTTAGAAGGGGCACAAGTGTTCATTATATTATTCTACATACTTTTATTATTGCAGAAATATTTAATAATAGATTTAAAGGGAAAGACTTTTGTTTCTGCTCTCACGGTGGTTAAATGTGTTTGTTATTCTCAACACCTGCTGTCTCTCCCCTTAACCTCTATTCAATCACTGGTTTTCGTTTTTCTTGTGAACCTCTGCCAGCATCCTCTCCCTTCCCCTTGTTCCTTGAATCTTGATTGACATTCCTCCTCCAAACCTGACATCTGTTCTTGCTAATAATGCTCTCACTAGGTGGTCCCCATTATGCCTCTTTATCTCCTTGGAAACTGTGGAGTCTTAAAATATCAATGTCTCTTACCTGCCACCTCTGCATTTCCTGTGCAGAGTCACAGAATTTTAGAGCCAGAACCATTTGAGATCATCTATTCCAAACTTCTCATCATGTAGAAGAAAAAAAAAAAAAGGACACTTGGGGATTTAAGTTCATCTTCAGCGGTAGCAAAGCCAGGATTCCAAATGAGGCTAACTTCAAGTCAGATTGAAAACCAGGAGGAGATCTTTGGTCCTGTCCCTGGAAATGTTGTGGAGGTGGGAGGCAGGTTGATGGATTCACTAAACTGAATGCAAAAACTAAGATGATATATTTACAATTGCACCAAAAAGAATAAAATACCTAGGAATAAACTTAACCGCAGAAGTGAAGGACTTGCAGTCTGAAAACTACAAAACGCCGATGAAAGAAGTTGAAGACAACACAAACAAATGGAAAGATAGCCCATGCTCATGGATTAGAAGAATTAATATTGTTAAAACATCCCTACTACCCAAAGCAGTCTACAGATTCAATGTAATTCCTATCCAAATACCAACAGCATTTTTCACAAAACAAGAACAAATACTACTAAAGTTTGTATGGAATCACAAAAGATGCTGAATAGCCAAAACAACCTTGAGAAAGAGAAACAAAGCCGTGGGTATCATAATCTTAGATCTCAAGATACACTACAGAGCTGTAGTGATCAAAACAGTATGGTATTGCCACAGAAGTAGTCACACAGAGCAATGGAACAGCATAGAAAGCCCTAAACCCACACTTATCTGGTCAATTAATCTTCAACAAAGCAGGCAAGAATATACAATGGGGGAAAAGACAGTCTCTTCAATAAATGGTGCTGGGAAAACTGGACAGCTACAGGTAAAAGCATGAAACTGATCACTTTCTAACATCATGCACAAGAATAAACTCAAAATGGATTAAAGTCCTAAATGTGAGGCTTGAAACTGTAAAAATCCTAGAAAAGAACACAGGCAGTAACTCCTCTGACATCAGCCATTTTAACAATTTTCAGATATGTCCTGCAAGGCAAGGGAGACAAAATAAAATATTAACTATTGGGACTACATCATCAAAATAAAAAGCTTTTGCACAGCACAGGAAGCCATTGTTAAAACAAAAAAGCGAAATAATGAATGGGAGAAGATATTTGCAAATGCTATATCCAACAAGGGCCTAATATCTAAAATATATAAAGAACTTATACAACCCAATATCCAAACCCCCCAATCTGATTAAAAACTGGGTAGATGACCTGAATAGACATTAAAAAAAAAAAAAGATATAAAAATGGCCAGCAAATGCTTGAAAAGATGCTCAACATCACTCATCATCAGGGAAATGAAAATCAAAACCACAATGAGATACCACCTCACACCTATCAGAATGGCTGAAATAAAGAAGACAAGAAGTAACAAGTGCTGACAAGGATGTAGACAAAAAGCAATCCTCCTACACTGTTGGTGGGAATGTAAATTGGTGTAGCAACTGTGGAAAACAGTATGGAGTTTCCTCAAGAAACTAAAAGGAGAAACACCATATGATCCAATAATTCCACTACTGGGTATTTACCCAAAGGAGATGAAAACACTGATACAAAAGCACCAATTCAAAAACATACATGCCCCGATGGTTATTGCAGCATTATTTAACAAGAGCCAAGATATGGAAGCAACTTAAGTGTCCACTGATGGATGAATGGATAAAGGAATTGTGGTAGATATATATAATGGAATATTATGCAGCTATATAAAAGGATGAGGTCATGCTATTTGTGACAATGTAGATGACCTAGAGGATATTATGCTAAGTGAAATGAGCCAGACTGTAAAAGAAAAACACCTTATGATTTTTTTTGCATGTGGACTCTAAAAAAGGCAAATGAACAAACAAACCAGTAACAAACAGAATCAGATCTATAAATGCAAAGAACAAACTGACAGGTGCCAGAGGGGAGGGCAGGGGGAGGGCATGATAGACAAAATGGTGAATGGGAGATACAGGCTTCCAGTTATGGAACGAGTAAGTCATGGAAATAAAAGGTACAACATAGGTAACACAGTCAGTGGTATTGAAATAGCATTGTACAGTGAGCACAACATAACATATAAACTTCTCAGATCACCATGTGGAATGTCTGAAACTCAAGTAACAGGCTGTGTTAACTCTACTCAAATAAAACAGAAATTTTAATTTTTTAAAAAGATTTTATTTATTTTTTGAGAGAGCGAGTGAGAAAGCATGAGTGAAGAAAGGTCAGTGGGAGAAGCAGACTCCCCACCCAGCAGGGAGCCCAATGTGGGACTCAATCCCAGGACTCCAGGATCATGACCTGAGCCAAAGCCAGTTGCTTAATCAACTGAGCTACCCAGGCATCCCAAAACAAAAATTTTAAATAAAAAAAATAAAGAGGTGGTTAAGGTAAAATAAGCTCATTAAGGAATTTATCAACTTAGAAAATTTATTGGTGTCCTTATAAGAGAGGAGATCAGGACACAGATGTGCAACTGTGGAGAGGGAAGACTACATGAAGACTCAAGGAAAGAAAGACCATCTGGGAACCAGAGAAAGGCCCCCAATGAGAAGAAACCAATCTTGCCAACACCTTCACCTCAGACTTCTAGCCTACGGAATTCTGAGAAACTAAATTTCTGTTGTTTAAGTCAAACAACAGCAAATCAAAAATCTAAGAGGAAAGCCCCAGTGAGGCAGAAAGTGGTTGGTGGTTGAATGCTTCTCTCTCTCACCCTGTCCCTCTCTCTCTCTCGTTCTCTCAGCAGTCTAGAGCAGAAGAGGGCCAGATACCTAGAACAGGGTTTATATCATTTCCTTTCTCTCCTTCACATTGCTGTGGGATGACTGCTTCACACACTATTGCCAGTGGATAGAGAATTGACATTTTAATGATGTTAAGTCTGTCTACCAAAACACATGATAACGCTTTTCATTTGTTCCAGTCTTTTGTCCTTCAGCAGAGTTTTAAAGTTTTCTTTATATAGGTCTTGTATATTTTTTTGTTAAATTTATTCCCAGAAAGTCTATTATTTTGTTGTTGAAAGAGAAAATTCTAAAAGTTTCCAGAGAGAAAGCAGATCACCCACAAGAAACAATAAATATGTTGACATCAGACTTCTCAACATCAAACTGGATGCAAGAAAACAATGGAATATTTCAAAAGACTCGAGAGCTTTTCAAATCTTAGTATTATTTTATGCATTTTAACTGTTATTAAATGTGATCATGAGGGGATCTTGGGTGGCTCAGTCAGTTAAGCATCTGCCTTTGGCTCAGGTCATGATCTTAGGGTCCTAGGATTGAGTTCCACATCAGGCTCTCTGCTCAGCAGGGAGTCTGCTTCTACCCACCCCCTTCTGTGCTCTCTCTCTCTCTAAAATAAATAAATAAACAATCTTTTAAAAATGTGACCATGAATTAAAAATATTGTCAGGAATGTATATCCTCAAAAACTCTACCACATCAAGACCCTCTTTGAAACCATTTAACAAATTATTTTCTTAGTAGCTGCCCTGGGGATTACAATTAGCATTTTAATTTAAAACAATGTAGTTTGGATGGATAATAACCTCATTTCAATAGTCTACAAAACTTTTGCCCCAGTATACCTCCATTCCCTAACAATATGCTATTATTGTCATATGAATTACATCTTCAGACATTATAAGTCAATAAATCAAGTTTTATAATTATTGCTTTATGCAGTTGTTTTTAAATGACATAGAAGAAAAGAATTATAATAAAAATACATTTATATTGCCTTCTATATTTATGTACATAATTACCTCTCCACTATAGTGCTCTTTATTTCATGTGTGTTCAAGTTACTGTCTGGTGTCCTTTTAAGGATTCCCTTTAGTATTTCTGAGCAGATCTTATAGTGACAAGTTCTCTGTAATTGTTTATCTGGAAATATCCTAATTTCTCCTTCACTTTTGAAAGAGAGTTTGGCTGGATATAGAATTCTTTTTTTTTTTTTTTAAGATTTTATTTATTTATTTGACAGAGAGAGATCACAAGTAGGCAGAGAGGCAGGCAGAGAGAGAGAAGGGGAAGCAGGCTCCCTGCTGAGCAGAGTGCCCAATGAGGGGCTTGACCCCAGAACCCTGGAATCATGACCTGAGCTGAGGGCAGAGGCTTAACCCACTGAGCCACTCAGGCACCCCTGGATAATCTCTATTAATCTATCTTCAAGTTTGTTGATTCTTTCTTTGGACAGCCCAAATTTCCTCTTAAGTCCCTTTTGTAAATTTTTCATTTCAGTATTTGTACTTTTCAACTCTAGAATTCCTCTTTTAATTTTTTTTTTGTAATTTTATTGTTGTTGATATTCTTTATTTGGTAAGGCACTGTTTCATATTTTCCTTTTTTAAAATATTTTATTTATTTGAGAGAGAGAGTTCACTGGGGGCAGGGCAAAGGGAAAGGGAGAAGCAGACTCCCCATTGAGCTGGGACCCCAGTATTGGGCTCAATCCCAGGACCCTGGGATCATGACTTGAGTTGAAGACAGATGTTTAACTGACTAGCCAGGTGCCCCTCTTTTAATTCTTAAGGCATGTATCCTTTAGTTCTTTAAACATATTTATGATAGCTCGTTTAAAGTCTTTGTCTACTAAATTAAACATCTGTGCCCCTCGGTGATGTTTTCAGTTGGCTGTTCATTTTACTGTGTATATGGCATACTTCTCGGTTTCTTTGCAGAGCTTGCAAATTTTTGTCTAAATTTAGGCACTTAAAATAATGTATTGTAACAACCTAAAATCAGATTCCTTCTCCCCAGGTTTTTTGTTGTTGCTGGTTTTTTAAAAAAATCTTTATTGCTGTTTTTCCTGTGGCTGCTTATTTGTTTAGGGAATTTCCTAAATGAATTCTGTCCATTCTATATTCCTTGCAGAGTGCAGCTCTCGACCTCTTGCTGGCCCTTATTTTTTTCCTTAAAGTTCTTATTTTTAAATCTGGTTTTCTAGGGTTTACTCTTGGTTCAGTATAATTTAGTGGTGAACCAATGATCAGTCCAAAGATTTCCCTAAATGCCTTGTGTATGTGTCTCCTACCCTTTTACAAGGGGATCTGTATCTGAAAGCACACATCAAACTTCAGTTTACAAAATGGCTTTAGCTCTTACTTCCTGAGTGCACAGGGTCTGAAGGTCAGCCAGAGGTCAGTGACTGGAGCCTTCTTCTCTCTGAGGTCTCTCCCAAGCATGCACACTGTACAGCCTTCTAGATCCCCAGGAACATGTCGGAGCTTTTCAAAGTCCTCTGTGGTTTTCTAGTTATGCAGAGCTTACTTTTAAACTTCTGTTGGTGTTGGCCAGACTCTTGTTTCCTCTAACCAAAATCACAAACTTTGGCAGCTGATGTGTTGCCAGAAGACTACTATTGTTTTTGGTAGTGCCCTAAGTATAGTTTTTATTTTCTCCCGGAGCTGAGCTGTGAGTCAAATGAAATAAATAGCCACAACACCTTGGCAATGAAGGTTTTCCAGGGAGCTGCGAAAGTGGACAAAATATTGACAGGGCTCTAGGGATGGGGCTCTTAACAGAGCTTCAGAAGAAGTCAGTCTTCTCCATTAGCTTTGAGATTGTTGACTTTTCACGACTACTGGGCCACCAAGCTGTGGAGGGAGGGAGGATGAGAATAATCCCAAGTTAAAATGTGACAGGCACCACAGTCTTATTGAAGCTCAGTAATTTCTCTTGGTTAGATGATTCCCAGTTCATGTGGTAGCTCTGGCACTTTCCCAGAATTCTGAGATGGTTGGGTTTGGTTATTTGGCCAGTATTTTTGTTGCTTTTATGGAAGAGTGGTTCACCAAGGTCCTCGCTTTACCATTCCAGAAGTCAACCTCCCTTGAAAGCATTTTTAAAGGAGAAGTACTTCGCCAAGATGGGACATTAATTCAAAATGAAACAATGAGCTAGGCAAAGTAAGAGAAAGAACATAACTTAGAAATGTGAAATGCTACTTAAATTAGCAATGCCTCCCTCCTAAAAAAAAAAAAAAAAAAAAAAAAAAAATCTGTTACAGATAATTTAGAAGTAACACCCTGGATTGGAAGCATGGCTGGGGGAGGGGCATGGTGACCTGGTGGGAGGAGGAATGGCTGGAGGGTGATGGAACATGTCGTGTTTAATCTAGAGCTGTCAAGGTTAAGAAATCGACAGGACAAAGAATACATTTAAATAAGGGTCATGATACATCAGCATTAACCATGAGGAGGGTATAAAAAGGACGTATTGTTTTCTACAGAATAATTTGATCTTCGCAACAGAAAGCAGAAAATCCTAGGCAGGAAATTTTGAACTATTCCAAAGATGGAAAGGAGTAGAGAGAAAGCACAATAAACACAAAACACAAAATGATTCAGCAAAATATGTCCTGAAATAAAGTTAGGGGAGGCTGAGTCAAACTCACAGATCAAGACCTAGAGACTTTCTGATCAGATGTAAAACAAGATACAGTGATATATTGTTAGCAGGGATCATAGAAGCAAAATTGGAAAACCAACGGTTAAAAAAGCCTGGCACATTAAGAAAATAAATAACTCTACGGTAGCAATTTTAACATCAGAAGAAAAAGAATGAATTTAGGGTAAAAATAAAGGACCAATGGAGAGCTTACATACTAATAAAGGATAATAAAAATATACCAATCATAAGTATATATGCACCCAGGAATGCAGCCTTAAAATATATAAAGCAACGAATAGCTAAGATGGGGAGATGGATATACCAGCAATTATATTTTGAGGTTTTAGCACTTCTTCAGAATATGATACAGCAAGCAGACCCAAAATAAGCAGGATAGAATATTTGACCAAGACAATTAATAATCTGGAGCTACGCTTGCACACACATACCTCTTTATATCTAACAAACAAAGGACCTCGCCATGCATTACAAAGGATGGTATTGGTTACATTTTCCAACTACAATGAGATGCAGATACAATCTAGTAAAAACAGAACATTTAAAAATCCCATATTCCTAGGAAAAAATGAAAACTACATTTGGGCTAACAAAGAAACTGCAAAGAAAATCACGAAACATTTGAAACTGTACTGCAAGGTCAGAGTTTGTACCAAAGCAATACATAAGGGAAATTAACATTCTTGACATTTATTGGAAAACAAGAAATACTCAGAACAACAGAGGCGAGTGTGTAACTCAAGGGGGGAAAGCAACAGAGTAAACCCAGAGAAAGAAGAAGAAAGGACGCAATAGAGCTAATGAAGAAATGAAAACAAAAACAATGGACAAAATTAGCAAAACCCGGGACAGGTCTTCTGAAAACTCTAAACACAAACCTCTGATAAAAGTAGCTAAGCATGGGCGCCTGGGTGGCTCAGTGGGTTAAGCCACTACCTTCAGCTCAGGTCATGATCTCAGGGTCCTGGGGTCGAGTCCCACATCAGGCTCTCTGCTCAGCAGGGGGCCTGCTTCCCTTCCTCTCTCTCTGCCTGCCTCTCTGCCTGCTTGTGATCTCTCTCTGTCAAATAAATAAATAAAATCTTTAAAAAAAAAAAAAAGTAGCTAAGCAAAAAGGAATGTGTTCAGCTAAGTGTGCGTGACGTTTTTTGGTTCATACTTGTCAACTTAGTTGTGAGACAGCTGTTTCTCTTCCAAAGAAAGATGGAGTAGTAGTAGGAGGCGGAGCCCCTACAGGAGGCAGAGCCTATGCCCTGGAAAGCAAAGACTTCCCCAGACAGCCTGTGCATATTTCTACCTGCAAGCGAATCTGGGAAGGTAAGCATTTCACTTGAACACATTTGCTGCCAGGAACACAGTTTGGGTAGAGGAGAGAGAAGAATGAGTGTTGAGTAGGCAAGCAGCAGTTTCTGTCTCAACAACTATACACCAATGCATGTGAAAACTTGAGTAAAAAGGATACAGAAAAACGTACAAGGTCAGATGAATAAACAGAGAACTGAGAATGTTTGATGAACAGTTCTACCATTCGTTAACCAGATGAGCCTTTTTTTTTTTTTTTAAGATTTTATTTATTCACTTGACAGACGGAGATCACAAGTAGGCAGAGAGGCAGGCAGAGAGAGAGGAGGAAGCAGGCTCCCCTCTGAGTAGAGAGCCCGATGCGGGGCTCAATCCCAGGACCCTGAGATCATGACCTGAGCCAAAGGCAGAGGCTTTAACCCACTGAGCCACCCAGGCGGCCCGACCAGATGAGTCTTATCTCTTATGAGTGGCTCCATAAAATAGAAAATATAAAGGCGAGACGGGCATAACCATAATGACAAAACTAGCTTAGGAAAAAGGAAAAAAAGCAAAGTGAACATTTATGCAAAAATCTTCAATAAAAGTCCAACAGCGTATTTTTTAAAAACACAATTTATTGGGATGAAATAGGGATTATCTAAGAGTTCACGGCTAGTGTGAAATTCACTACATGAATGGACTAAGGAAGAAAAAATCACATGACCTTCTCAATAGATGCAGGAAATTCTTGATAAAGTTTGTGCTGAAAATGTCATGAAAATGAGGAAGAAAAGGAAAGGTTTTTGTTTTTTTTTTTAACTTAATAAAACCCTCAGCAGACATCACACTTGATACTTTAGATGCATTCTTTTCAAGGTCTGGAGCAAAACGAACGTGGTATTAGAAGGCTTTGCTAACACACTTCCTGCCTGGACAGTTGCAACGGTCTGCCCAAGACTCCAAAATCTCCGCCCAGCTCAGACCTATTGTTTACAAGGCAAGGGGCAAGAGAGGGTCAAAAACTTTCAGTACATGTGTGGTGGCTTGTAAAACCTCGCCAGAAGCAGCATAATGTTCAGAGGAAGGACTGAGAAATTTGCAGTGGTCGGATCTGCCCTCAAGCCACGTTCCACCGTCTAATAGCCTCAATGCTGGGCAACTCAGTCAGTTAAGCTCTCCAAGACTCAGTTTCCCTGCTGTAAAATGAGCCATAGTGCTGTGAAAATTACGAGCATTCCCATATGCAGGTGTCAAGCCCAGAGAGGGAAGGCACGGTTCAACCTGCCCTAAGGTTGGCAGCTAGGGTCACCAACCTTGCTGTCCATGGCTCCTCCTACAAAATCCACTGCAGACTCGGTTTCTCGGCCCCGGGCCCGTCCCAGCCTCTGATCCCTGGTCCCTGGCCACTTATCCAAACCAGTTGTAACACAGAGACTGACAGAGTGGCTCAAACAGACCTAGCCTGGAAGTTAGTTAGTTCACCTGTAAAAGGAGTTCATGCTCTGACTGAATGGGACAAGCTTTGCCAAGTTCTTAGCATGGATTCTCAGGATCCTTGCCAGTCCAGGGGCGGAGCCCAGATTTATCTTTGAGCACCGACTCTGCTCAGTTGAAAAGGTCACACAGTGAACCACCAACATCGGAATTTTCCAAAGGATCGTCCAGGAAATACTAGTTCTGCAAGATAGTGGTGGGAGTTACTGCGAAGGAGGTCAGCTTACCACATGGCTACGGGGAATTACAGGTCCGACAGAGCCAAACGAGTTTGTTAGGGCTTTACGGAGCCTTTACTAGCTAAGGGGTGCTGTAACCTTCTAAGAGGTGACAGTAGTTTATACCATTTTCTGACACATGGTGGGGGAGGGGGGACACATGGCTCTTCATGTCAGCATTTTCCCAGAACTTGCCCCATGCATGTAACTTTTCTTTTGGCTGATTCTTTTTATTATTGTTGTTTTTGTAATTAAGTAATCTCTCTGCCCAACACGGGGCTCGAACTCACGACCCCGAGATCAAGAGTCGCATGCTCCCCCACCGAGCCAGCCAGGCTCCCCTCTTCTGGCTGATTCTGGGTTGTTAACACTTTTCGGAGTTCTGGTGACTCCTGGAACCTGAGGGGGAGAGGGGAACCCCCACATGTGTAGCTGGTTGGTCAGAGTGAGGGTGGCCTTGGGGGTCCGAAAGGAGATGGGGGCAGTTGTGTGCCCTTAGCCAGTGGAATTTGGCCTAACCCAGGGTGCTGGGTGTCAGAAGTCCTTGCAATTATGCAATGACAGAAGTTAGACATAAAATCGTAGATACCATAGTCTTTAGTATGTTTTACAAACCACTACATAGTGACAGAGAACCAACCAGTCAGTGGCTCTTTAGGACCAGAGTGGAGGAGGGATTCCCAAGGGGCAGGAGGAAATCTGGGGGGTGATGGATAAGCTCATGATGGTTTCAAGGGTGTGGATTTGTGTATATGTCAACTTGTACCATTTAAATATGTGTATCTTATTATATATAAATAATACCTCAATAAAGCTGATTTTTTAAAAAAAGATTTTATTTATTTATTTGACAGACAGAGATCACAAGCAGGCAGAGAGGCAGGCAGAGCGAGAGGGGGAGGCAGGCTCCCCACTGAGCAGAGAGGCCGATGTGGGATGCGATCCCAGGACCCTGAGATCATGACCTCAGCCGAAGGCAGAGGCTTACGCACTGAGCCACCCAGGCGCCCCAAGCTGATTTTTTTTTTTTTTAAGTTTGGGGTTGGGGCACATGGGTGGCTCAGTCAATTAAGCATCTACCTTAACTCAGGTCATGACTGCAGGGTCCTGGGATGGAGTCCTGCATTGGGCTCCCTGCTCAGCGGGGAGCCTGCTTCTCCCTCTGCCTGCTGCTCCCCCTGTGTGTGCTCTCTCCCTCTCTCTCTCAAATAAATAAAATCTTAAAAAAAAAAAAAAAAAAGCTCACTGTCGTCCTCACCTGTCACGACCCTTTCAAGAACCTTCCATGGTTTTCCTAAAGCTTACAGAATTGAGGCCTTCCGTGACCTGGCCCTAAGCTCTCTCCCCAGGCTTGTCTGTCAGCACCACACCATGCAAACCCCACGCCCCCACCTCCCCGAACTGTATTTCTTGCCATTCCCCAAACAGACTCCACGCCCCCCCCCCCTCGGTAACTCTGTTCATCTGTTCCCGCTGGCTGCAATACCGCTCCCCGAGTGACCACTTTCTCCCCACCTGTTAGCTTGGCTTAAATGTCATCCCCACGAAACCTTCCTTGAATTCCTGAGTCAGGAACCATCTGTCCCTTTCCTCACTCCTGGGATGCTGTTTGCGGGGACTTTTCCACCAGGTCCTGTTCTGTCTAGGTATGCGCGTGTCTTTGCACAAAGCCAATCTCCCCGTTAGACCACTGGCTTCTTGGGGTTGGGGAGGGACAATGCATTTTCTCCATTCTTGAGTTCCCCAGGACAGGGGCTATGATTCTTCACAGAGGACGGTCACATTAACTAAATAGCCCGAAGTTTCTCAGTATCCTCCCCGGACAATCTTTGAGACCCTTCAATGTCAGGTCCCTTACCTCCTCCTCCTCTCCCACCTCCTGCTCCTTTTTCTCCTCCTTCCTTCCTTCTTCAGGTCAAACCACGTTTACTAACTTCAGTCCTTCCCCAAACCAAATCCTGTTCCCCATCCTTTTGTCTACATTAGAGGGACACACCCATGTTTGCATTTTGATATTATTGTGGGTTCCGTCTACATAGTAAGTTCTGCCTCCTGTCCAGTAAATTTCAAGTGCACCTGCCTTAAATCTTAATACTGAATTTCCCTCCTTTTCTCCCCTTCCTTAGCCGCACAGCATGGTGATTAAAGCCTCGGGCTCTAGGGCCACCAGGCTGGATGTGAGTCCCAGCTCTGCTACATGTTGCCTTTTGACATCCAGCCAGGTCCTGAGCTGTCACTCTGACATCTGTAAATTGGAGCGGGGGGGACATCGGCTGCATCCTAAGATCGCTCGGAGGACTAAGCGAGCCAGCGCATGTCAAGTATTCGGAAGGTGTCTAGCACACGGTCACCGCTCAGTAGCTACTGTGCATTTCCCTGCATGCTAGAAGCGTTCCTGGAAGGAGTGGCGAGACAGACAGGGCTGGAAAGGGTAACTGAGCGGACTATCACTCAGAGAGTGCATTAAAAATACAGATTCTTGGGGCATCTGGGTCACTCAGTGGGTTAAGCCTCTGCCTTTGGCTCAGGTCATGATCTCGGGGTCCTGGGATCGGGCTCTGCATTGGCTCTCTGCATCGAGAGCCTGCTTCCCCCTCTCTCTCTGCCTGCCTCTCTACTTGCTTGTGATCTCTGTCTGTCAAATAAATAAATAAAATCTTTTAAAAAAATACAGATTCCTGGGCACCGGTCAGGAGGTTCCAACGGAACCACGGAGCCTGTCTTTTTGGATCTGCTCCCCAGATGACTTGGGTGGAGAGCCGGGCTTTGGAAACTGTGGCATAGCAGAAAAGGATCAAAATTCGGGGTAGAGGGGCACCTGGGTGGCTCAGTGGGTTAAGCCTCTGCCTTCAGCTCAGGTCATGGTCCCAGGGTCCTGGGATCAAGCCCCATATTGGGCTCTCTGCTCAGCAAGGAGCCTACTTCCTCCTCTCTCTCTGCCTGTCTCTCTGCCTACTTGTGATTTCTGTCTGTCAAATAAATAAATAAAATCTTAAAAAAGAAATTCAGGGTAGGGAGATTAGGGTTCTGGTGGTGTTTCTTGCCAGCGATCCAATGTGTAACTTCTCCGAGACTCTGTCTTCTTTGCAACACGCAGAAAACCAATTTGGTTGATTCACAGGGCTGTTGGCAGGGGAGTGGAATTGCTAAAGCCATTTATGCCTGGGAATCTGGCTTGTCATGCAGGGAGGGACACAGACTTTGCAGTGAGACAGGCCTGGATGTGAATTCCACTTCTGATAACTGTGCTAGACATTGCTAGTTGACCATCCGACATTCAGCCCCCTTTTCTTCCTCACACAACCCTGATTTTACTCAAAATGCAAACGTGCCGGGCGGAAAATACTCCACCTCCCAGACTCCTTTGCAGTTCTGGGTGGCAGAAATCTGCTAATTTCTGGAAAAGCTTTTGTTTTCCTGATACAGGGTCTCATTCCTGTTTCTCCCTTTGCCCTCTTCTTCTTGCCTGGAATATGAGATGAGAGGGCTGGCGGTGTGGCCGCCATTCTGTTATTATGAGTGGACAAATACGGGATCTACGAGTAGAAGGTGATGGGAGCAGAGGGATGAAAAGACTCCCTGGGTGGCATCACTGGGCTGCTATGCCAGCTCTGGACTGCCTACCCCCAGACTTCTTATGTGAGACAAATCCCTAGTTATTTAAGGCAGAGGCTAATTTTGTTGTTGTTGGTTGTGGTTGTTTATACCCTAAGGCTTCTCAGGGAAAATTGAAAAAGTATAAATTTTCTAGAACCATGTATGACCCAGTGGACATTCATGTATTTGTCTCCTTTCCCCCAGTATGAGACGTTTCCGCATTCATAAAATGAGACCCTTGGAAATCTAGTATCCTATACTTACCTGATTATAAGGTAGAAGACTTGGTCTCTGGTGCTGGCTTCCGGAATAAAGAGCCCTTTCCTGCAGGGGGTGGGGGGAGGGTGGGAGGGTTTGAGCGGTCACCCCACTGACTGGCTAAGCACTGGCACAAATGTGGACCAACTATGGCATCCCCAACCCTATAGAGGCTGTGCATCCCAACCAAGCAGTTGCAAACAATCTCTGTGAACTTGTGTGGAGTAGAGCGTGCATGGTATGGGCCCAAAGACATGAAACTGCTCTTGCTCGGACCCAAGTATGGGAGACAATTCTAGCGATCGGACCCCTGGTGACACACGCACATTTGACAGTAAGAATGAAAACATATTAACTTGAATCCCTGAGCCCCCAATGCAGAGTACGTCACCCAGCATTGGCTTAGGTCTCTGGGGGTGAGTGTGGGCACCCGCTTGGCTTTCATTCCCATTCTTACCTGCCCACAGCAGGGCCTCTGTAGGACCTGGCTCATGCTCTTTTAACCACGGCAATGCACGTGACTCACCAAACAGAGCCCGCTGCCCCATCTGCCAAAGAGAATCCTGGGGGTTCCCACCATTCGTGCACTCCCACTGTGGCTCAAATCAACAGCACCAAGAGTCAGTACCGTGAAGCTCTTGCAAACCTCACATGCCAAAACATGGGGTCTACAAAGGGCGCCTTTTTTTTTTTTTTAGCAAATGTATTTTTCTTCCATTCTTTAAAAAAGATTAAACAGCAAAAAGTCAAATCTCCTTTTACCTTAAAAGTAAAGAAAATCATGAAACGAGATGATCCCCGGGGTAGGGGCTGGGGTCCTGCACAGAATTGTACTCTCTCTCTCCAGACTCCCTTGCAGCCCCCTGGCGGGACGCAGGGCTTGTCCTCAGCAGATGAGCTCTTGTCCAGACCCTTGGGTGCCTTCCCAGGTTGGTACATCGTGACCTTGTCTCCGCCCTTCTATTCTGAGTCCTCCTCCCTCATGGCCTTCACCAGCCAGTCCCGCTCTGTCCCCTGCTCGGAGTCACTCGTGTCGCTGGCCTCCATGACCAGCAGTTTCGAGTAGTTGATTTTCTGCTCCTGGGGCAGTCGGGGCTGAATAGACAGGAACAGGGCCAGCCAGAGTAACAGGACCACGCAGCAGGCCTGATAGAGCACAGCCAGGCTGAAGGACATCACCACAAAGCCCCCCACAACGCTGCCCAGGCTGCACCCTCCCCCAGAAATGTGGCCTTGGAACATTGCACCCAGAGATCTCGCTGTCCCGGGAGTGGCCAGGTCCTCGACGGAGGCCTTCACGGCCCACCACAGGGCCCCGCTGCTGATGGCATTCAAGATCTGCGCAGGGAGGACCGACCACCAGCTCCAGAGGAATGAGTAGTAGAGGAGCTGGGCTGCCAGACAGCCCAGCCCCAGCCCCACCGTGCCCACCCTCGACAGCTTCCTAAGCAGTGTCGTTTTGAACGGATGGAGTAAAATCTCCCCCAGCGAGCCCAGGGCCACCGAGAAACCCATCACCAGCTCGCTGCTCCCATGGTCTTCCATGTGCCAGAATAGAAAGTTCTGCACTGCACTGGTGGCCGCGCCTACCAGAAACACAGTGAGGGCTAGGACAATGAGCCGCGGGGCGCCGCCCACGAGGGACAGCGCTTTGATGGTCTTGTAGCTGGGCTCCCGCCGCCTGCAGATGGGGACCGGAAAGGAGACGCTCACCAGTAAAGCCAGGGTGCCGACCAGCGAGTAGCCATAGAAATGCAACACACCCCGGGGGCCATTTGTCATCAGGACACATTCCAGCTGCCCCACCAAGGCTGTGACACCGCACACACCGGCTGACATGCCCAGCGGCCTCCAGATCCACAGGCTTCTGTAGCGGTCAGTGGCATCCACAAAATCCAAGTATTCATAAAGGCTGTCGTCGGCCACCTGCTCCAGAGGGGCTGTCAGCAGCTCCCAGAACACCAGGGAGCCCAGAGAGAGGAGGAAAGTCCAGTGTAAGCCTTCCAAGGAGAGGTCAAGGCCCCGGGCATTCCCCTGGGCTGCTGACAAGTTGGCTGGACCCCCAGCCAGCAAAGGGAGGACTGTCCTGCCTGAGTTAAAAGCCCCTTCCCCAGGAGTAGCCTTCACCCCTGCAGTGACAGGATGGAGAGCTGGGGACGTGGTCCTGGTGTAGCCAGGTGGCCCGCCGGCCAATACGTGGACAGTTCCCGCAGGTGCCTTCATGAAGCCAGCGGGGGCCACCATCCCGGTGCGGCTCTCGCCTGCGGGGCTGGGCGCCCCCGCCGCATGGCTGGAGGCGGGCTGGGCCGAGGGGACAGTCACAGTTCCTGCGGCCCCCAGCGGAGGAGCAGTGGGGGTGGCCCTGTCGCTGGCGTTACAGGAGCGGTACCCCGGACCTTCGTGCAGCGGCGGCACGAGGACCATCACCATGCTGGCCCCCACCGAGCCGAGCAGCGAGCCCATCAGAAGCACCCTCCTCTTCTGGTAGCTTTTGGCCAGGAAGGCACAGAAGGGACCCCAGAAGGCGGCGATCAGGTGCTTGGTCCCCATCAGGATGCCCACCCAGGGCGCGGCCAAGCCCAGCTGCCTCAGGTAGAGGGTCAGGAACGGAGTCACGCAGGCGTCCCGGACCCCGCACACCAGGTGGAAGAGCTTGGCCACCCCCAGCGCCCTGCTGATGTCCCACTGCGGGTTGGCGCTCATGGCGGCCCGGCTCCGTCAGTCCCGGGCGGGCGAGGGGCCGAGCTGGGCGCGGGGCTGCCGCGGGGCCATGGCCCGGGAGAGGGCGCGGGGCGCGGGAAATCGCCTCCGGCCTCGGGCGGCGGCGCGGTCACCGGGTCAACGGCCGCCCCCCACCCCCACGCCCCGCCACGTCCGGCGGCCGTCCCGGAAGTGGCCCCGCCCCCCGGGACGCCGCACCTGCGGGGCGGGGCCGGCGCACCTGCCGGCCGCACCTGCCGGTCGGTCGCGGCGCGAGGGTGGGGCCTGTGACCTGCTCCGCGCTTCCAGCTAACCTGCTTGAGCTCCTGAGCTGCCTCGGGCGACGAAAACTGGGGGGCGGCGCGGGGAGCGGGAGGGGACTTCATGATGGGGGCTCCCTCCCTTGTCTTCCTCAGGTCTTGGCGCCCCTCTTCCGTCAAGGACCGCCCTGTAACCTTCAGGGACCCGCCTGTCCACCCTCACTGACAGATCCCACCCCCTCCCCTCACGCATCGCCACCCAGAGCTCCACGCGTTTCTGTTTTGCGGGTTTATCTTGCTTCTTGGCTGTCTCCGCCAGGATCCCAACCCCAGGAAGGCGGCCGTCCCAGCCCCTGTAACCCTATGAACGTATTGGATAGTTTTAGTCTACACCTGAGGGTGCCTAGCGGTCTAGTTACCGGCTACACCCTCCATGAGCCACCTCCAGGTAAAGTCACCAGATACAGTGATATCAATCATTTCCGGTTTAAAACCACTCCGACTCACTGGGGACTGTCCCCAGTCCCTCTCTCCCTGGGTTCTGTTGGCGGGGTCAGTGGAGGATCTCAAGTCCATCCACTCCTCGGTCTTCACTCTGTCTAGGGCTGATGTCTACAGAGAGGCGGGCACCATTCTGTACTGGCGCTCCTTGGACCCCTCTGCCTAGACGCCCCCCCCAGGCACCCCCTCTTACAGGGAGTCTTCCAGACTTGCCCCCACTCGCCAGGCAATGAGGTTGAAAGTAAAGCAGCTACATCTGTGCTTTTGGACCTGGGAACCTGAGAAGGGCTCATCCACACCCTCCACCAACTCCCCCCTGCGACCCTGCCCTCTCCTCTGCCGCCTTCCCTCCTGCCCCACACCTAGTCCTAAGGGTGAGGACAGTGGTCCCGTCTCCCTGGTCTTCCCTGTTTTACATCTGGATATACGTTTTGGAACTCAGAAGCCAGGAATTTTCACGTCTTTACTATCCGGCCAGGTATTAGGTCAAAGCAGAATCGCTTTAGTGTGCCTTTATTGAATCTGACATTTCCTCTCCTCCAGGAGGGACACCTGCCTTCCCATGCATGCGTGGATGGTGGCTGGAGGGATGGAAAGGGGCAGACTCAGGAGAGAGGAGGTGCCTTTGCCCTGCTTCCCACTTCCCCCCAGGCCACAGGGCCCTGGACAATGCAGCAGCTCTCACTTGGGTTTTCAGGGGTGACGGGGGAGATTGAGTGGGAGGGGTGGGGCTAAAAATAGACGAAGGCATGTGGACATTTGTGCACGGAGCTGGGTCTTGCTTGCATGTGCGCAGCTTTGCTGGAGCTGTCCTCGGGCCTGGGTGTGGGCCAAGCTCCCTGAGCTCCACGGGCACAGCCAGAAGCCACCCAGCGCAGCCAGGCCTCATCCCGGCTGCTGGTGTGAGTGTTTGGAGGCTGATGGGGTAGTGTATCCTTCTTCTTGGTCTGGGGCTCTTGGACTCAGCCCTTCTGCCGCCCTTTCAGGCTCACTGGACGATGCCAGAGAACGTGTTGATGGGCATCAGAAGGGGCTTGGGCTTGGCTCTGGTCCCTTCTGCCTCCGGCTGGTGTGAACCAAGCCACGATGCCCTGGACTTGTGAGTCCCAGAACACGGCTCTGGGCAGGGAGCAACCTCGATTCTGCGGGTGGAGAGAGGCAAGCTCAGGAGACCCACCTCTGGGGTCAGATGTGCTGGGGCACAGTGAAGACAGCTCCTCCATTACAAGGTAGACGGGAGGAGGCCTTGCAGAGAGAGAAAGGGGAGATAAAGAGCACCCAGGCCAGGAGTACACACCGGGAGAGTAAGTGTGCCTGCGTGGGCCCCTGTGTGCACCCCGTCTTACCCAAATACTGCACCCCAGTGGGGGGGACCACTAAGGGTTGCATTAACTGGGGCACAGATGCCACAGAAGGTCAGCCTGTGTGAGGGGGTCAGCACCCATGCAGGGGGTTAAACCTATTGCAGCTAACATTCATCGAGGAAATCTCCAGAACATTAATATCATCGGCTGCCCCGTTCATTTGCTTTTCTCCCTGGACTTCCAGGAAGCCATGGGGCAGTGGCCTCAGTCCACACCACCAGGTGGACCACACCTGCCCCGCCCCAAGGTCTGCTTGCGTCCTGGGCTAGAGGCAAGGGGTGGTAGGGGCTGGCTCCATGGGACACAGAGTAGGGGCGAGGCCCGACCTCACCTGACCACATCCCTGTACGTTCGCCGACCGTCTTTGTCCAGCAGCAGCGTCAGGAGCCTCTGGTCCTGGCTCTGGATCTGGATGGTGGCTGTCCGGAAGGTGTTTGTCACCGTCTACAACCAAGAGCTCATGTGAGTGTCACCTTCGCGACAGCCAGCCTTGCCAACTCCTCCTGCTCTCTCAGTGTATTTCCACAGTCCAGCCCACCGGGTCCCCAGCTCTCTTCCTGCAAGTGACCTGGAGCCCCTGGGCTCCCCCTTGGACCTTGGGTCTCTCATTCCAGCAATTCTTCTCCCAATCTGTTGTCCTAGACCTCAAACCACCAGGAATGCTGGGGCCGGTGCTTGCCAGGTTATCCAGGGGCCCCTGCGCCCCCAAATCCCAGGCACATGTGTTACATGTTCAGTGTTGGGGGCAGGATTTGGGGGGTTCTCTGAGTCCTGACCACCGTTCTCACAGTGGGATTACACACAAAATTATTTTCCTGGGAAGCGGCCACCTGCCCTCATGACGCAGACCAGACCTATAGCTCCCTGTATCATGGAATCATCTAGGAAACAGACACAGGTGGGGCATTCAGGGGGCCTTTCGCCCCCCGACATGCAGACAGCAGTTCTAGGTGGCTCATTCCCACAACAGTCTGAGCCTTTAGCGTTCATTCTTGTTCAAGAATTCTCAAACCCTGTCTCCTCCTAAGAATCACCTTTCCAAAATATAAAGTTAGAGATCCTGATTTAAGGGCTCTGGAGTGGAGCCCAGGCAAGGACTTTTCTTCCTTTCTTTTTTTTTTTTTAAAGAAAGATTTATTTATTTGAGAGAGAGAGAACAGGGGGAGGGGCAGAGGGAGAGAATCTCAGGCAGACCCCCACCCTCTGCCGCTGAGTGCAGAGCCTGATGTGGGGGTTTCAATCCCACCACCCTGAGATCACGACGGGAGCTGAAATCAAGAGTCGGATGCTTAACCGACTGAGCCACCCAGATGCCTTACAGACAGCCTGCCTGGGTTTCAGTCTCAACTCTGCCACTTATTGGCTGTGTGACTTTGGGCATATTTCTTAATCTCAGTGCTTTTATTTCCCACCTATTGAGAAAAACAAAAACAAAAACAAAAACAAAAACACGGTAGTAATAGCAATTACGTTGTAGGATTATTTTGTGAACATTAAAGGGGAGAGAATACACCAAGTGGCCAGGACATGGTAAGCCCTGTATTTGTTGGCCTGTTGTTACTCTCCTTCTTCTTAACTATAGTTGTGCAAGGAGCCACGCATGAGTAGTGGCTTTAGTTGTCAAAGAGGATGGGGACCATGCTGTGGATTCTTTCACTGTTCTCCTAGCCCAAGCCCCCTCCTGCCATCACTCTATCTAAAGACTCGTTTATGAGTTGGAACAGGTCGGGTGGGGAGCAAAGGCAGAAAGACCCAAGCCTTGCGAGACAGAAGGTGACACAAAGGGAGAGAGGACTCCTCCCCTGCTGTTTATCAGGACCAACGGCAGCTTTGGGGCCCTCAGCTATGGTGGGGCAGCTGCGGCCCTGCAGCGGGCAGTGGAACCTAGTGGACACTGACCAGACTGCCAGCTGGATGACTGTGAGCCCGGGGATGTCGTCCAAGACCTTCCAGAAGTACCTGGAGGGACTGCAGGGAGGCCGGGGTCCTGTGCGGGCTGGGGGATGGGGAAGCCAGATGCATTATGATAGCTTGGGGTACTCCACCTGAACTGAGCCCCACTGGTGAGGGACACTCTGGGTTCCCACAGGGACAAGACTTAGGGTCTGGAGGGACTGACTGTCATCTTCTAAAGCTTTCAGTAGTAGGTGTGGGACGCAGCTCCCAGACTCCCAAAACAGTGCTCCTTCTCTGAGTCAGGCCGCTCTAGGTGACTCCCAGTAGGATCTGGGCTCCCATGACCCAGCCCTCCAGGTAGCCAGAGGGAGTCCATGGGCCTCCTTCCACCTGTGTGCCGTGTGGACAGATGCCTTTGTTTCCCCTTTGTGGCCGGCCTGCTTGGACACATGCAGACCTGCCTGGCTTTGGCCCATGGGGGACCCCAGGACTCAGATTTCTCTATAGATGCAGCCCTGGAGGTCAGTCGGAAAATCCAGGCCAGCCAAATGTGCAAGGGGTCTCCATCTCAGCTCCCAGTTCACTACTGGTGAATAGTGGGCCTACTGGTGAATGGTGTGGGCCCGCCTCCCAGGCCCCCAGAGCTCCAATCCTACCATTCCTGCCTCATCTCCCGCTATTTTCCTACACCAACATCACAGTCCGGCCAATATCGTCGCTGCCTCTTAGACTCAGCAAGCCAGCCACAGTGAGCGCCCTTGCCCTGCCGGTCTCCTAGCAGAGAATGCCCTTCGCTCTAGCTCGCCAGGAGCCTCCCCTGCCGCTGGGCGTTCATCATCCACCCATCGGTGCAGATCCGGCCTGGGATCCAAGAGCGAAGAAGGGCTCCTGGAATTTCCCCCAGGAAGGCGGTGCAGGGTCAAAGGGAACTCGATGGGGCGAGAAGTTTAGATTGTTTAGAGAGGTCATTCGAAACAGAAACTGTCGCAGGGAACTGACCTGCAAAGAGGAAGTGCAGGAGGGTAAAGCGTTCCACCTTGGAGTCTGAGGCTGTGCAGGAGGAAGGCAGGTTTCAGCTCCAGCCAATCCCCTGCAGCGGATGGGCTGTCTCAGAAGCACTTGGGTCAGGGTTTAAGTTCTGGAGGGGGTGGGGGCGGGGACAGGCTAGAGGCTTCAGCAAACATCTGGGAGCACCAGCTGTGGCCCTGAGTGTTCTGAGTGCTGGGGAGAATGGGGAGGACCAGGAGGACGAGGGCCGGGTCCAAGGCACTCGCAGTCCATTGCCGTACGGGGACCATGCCAATTAATGGTGTTTCGCCTGCTCCCCTGGCTGGGTCCCCAGGGCTCTAGCCCTGGCTTACCCAACAGTGCGGTGGGGGGTGGGGCTGGGTGTGGAGGGAAGGGGAGAGAGCATCTAGGAGGGCCTCTTGGGGGAGACAACACCCGAGTTGCAATTTGAAGGAGCTACGATAAGAAGGTGGGGAAGAGGAAGTTGGGACCGTGTTTGAGGCCACGTACAACACCTGAGCAAAGGCACGGACGTGTGTCTTCTAGAACACTTCCACATGCTAGGGGTAAAGGGCCTGCAGATGCTGGCTGGGGTTGTGGACGTAGCGGAAGAGAAGCAACGCCATGCCACAATGAAGTTTCTCTGCCCTGGGAAGTGACAAGAGGGGTTTTAAGCACAGACAGGTACATCCGAGTTTTATTTTAGAAAGAGCACTCGGCAGAGATGTGGTGGGGGGGACCTAAGGGGCACTTCAGTGACATCAGGGGAACAGCTAGGAGGCCGTGGTGTGTGTCCAGGAAAAGGGGACGGTGTAGGTCTGGACTTAGGGTGACCAACCTGTCCTGATTTGCCTGGGACTGTCCAGGCTTTAGCGCAGAATGTCGCACACCCCAGGAAGCAGTCCTCAGTCCTGGGCAAAAGGGCGGTTTGACAACCTAGGTGGCTCAGGAGGGGAATGGTGGGGAAGGGGAAGGTTCGAGAAGTGCTGAGATAGAAAACCAGCAGGACACAGGGAAGGGAGGAAGAGGAGGTCTCTGAGGAGACTCCCAGAACTCTGGCAGAGGTGACTGGGTACTGACGGTACCATGGAGAGGTCAGCCACAGTGGTGGGCGGCCGGGGGTGGGTGAAGAGGGGAGATGAATTAAAGATCATTGTTAGCACATACTTTTAGCACATACTTGGCACGCACTCTTCTGAGAGCTTTGCACGGCCCTTCGTTTTGCTCCGCACAACAACTGGGTAAAGTCAGAGCTATTACTATCATCCCCATTTATAGGTGGTAAGACTGAGGCACAGGCAGGTTGATTAACTTGCCTGAAGTCACACAGCTGGTAAATGGCAGAGCCGAGCTCTGAACCCAGGCCGTCGCCGGGCTTTGGTTTTGCAGGTCTTGAGTTTGGGGTGTTGTAGGGCGTCTGGTTCATGCGGAGTTGAACGCAGAGTCAGAAACTCAGGGGGGCGACTGTCCAGGGGATAGAGATTTGGGTGTCCTGAACGCATCGGACTCAAACCACGTATGTGGGTTCTG
The DNA here is from genome assembly GCF_030435805.1 of Mustela lutreola. Taxonomy (NCBI): domain Eukaryota; kingdom Metazoa; phylum Chordata; class Mammalia; order Carnivora; family Mustelidae; genus Mustela; species Mustela lutreola. Next base: position 57,929,467 of record NC_081304.1, on the reverse strand, counting down.
GAGTCCAGGAAATGAGAGAAGTGAGCCATGGGCTGAAGTTGAGAACAATAGCTATTTAATGAGCTATTTAAGGAACCCATTTAGGAAAGAGTTCAGGGAAAGGGGCCAAAAAGTCAAAATGAATTGTATCCATTATGTCTCCACTGTATCCATTATATAGAACTTTGAGAAAAAGAGGAAAAAGGAAGGAAATAATTTTTAAAACACTAGAAAACATGTTAGAAACAAAAGATGGGAGTCTCCAGACTGATGATATCCTTTAAAAATCTATGATAATGAATGAGAAAGATTCCACCAAGGCTATTCCAGAACCTTCTATGAGGTGAAACGTCAGAAACTTCTAGAAAGGGAGAGAAAGGAACAGTCTTCTACAAAGACTAGGCAGAAGAAGGCATCCTAATCCCAGCAGCAGTGTCAGAAACTAGAACAACTCGAACCAACTGAGATCAAACTGATAAAATCGAAGCCATACTGGGAATATGGACAAAGCTTTATTTTGGAAAGATGACGTAGACCAACATTTCTACGCTGCAGATTAGAGTAATATGATGTGTTTCACCTAATAATTAAGTACCTTACTTTGTATTCTGTAGACAGAAAACACACATGTCCTCCTTAGGTATTGCAGGCTATTGAAAAATCAATCCTATATGAGGCAGTGAAGAAAAAGCCCTGTAAGTCCTCAAGTTGAGGTCACGTGGGTCAGATGCTCTGGTTGTCCCAGGGGCATTTGGTGATGACTGGAATCAAAGGGCTTGGGTTTCAACAGTCAAGGGGACCCGGGGACAGGCCCAAGGGACTGGAAACTGAGACCCCCTTCAACGACTCTTAAAGTCTATGCTCTCATCGAAAGAAAACCAGCACCTGTGTTATGGGGTGAGGAGGACGAGTCTCCCCTGGGAATTCCAAGCCACAGTCTACCCTTTGATGGGTCTGGGCTATCCATGTTCACTGTCTGCATGATCTGGGAATTTCTGAGCTAGAAATTCACTCAAAATATGGTCCTGGGCTGATAATAGCCCAGAAGCAGAATTTCTCTAGAAGGTCAAGTTTTCGACCCTGGTTTCCCACAGATAAAACCCCAACAGGCAGGAGCTCCCAGCTGAGGAGACCTACAAGGAAGGAAGCATCCATATGTCTGTAGCTATCCATCATGCACAGATATACAAAAGGAGGCTGGATGTTTGCTCTTGGAATAGTAACGCGTCTTCTCCAGAAAAAGGGACTCAAGTGGTTTTACTTGTGTTTTGTTTTGCACTTCCCGTGTTATCACTAAACTTTTGTTTATAGGTTAAAGGGAAGGGAAGGAGTACACTAGTCGCTAGAGAGATAAAGCGGGTCATGGTAGAGATTTTCCTTCCAGGAGGGAAAAGACCTGAGCACATTTCCAGGTTACGAGGGAGGAGTGGCAGATAGGGTCCACGCTGGAGAAAAGGGACCAACGTATTGAACAAGAGCCCAGAAGAGATGCGAGAGGCTCGAGCCATGCGAAGGGTCCCTCTGAGGTGGGACCTCCTCCAGGTGTTTGCTCTGTGGATGTGGGATTTATTCTAGAAGCACTCAGAGCATACAGACTGAGTAGGTAGCTTGATCCCAAGTGTCTCCCTGGTAGTTGGTGTCGTGGGAGGAGTGGGAGTCTGGAACAGGTGTGATCGTGGGAGTCGCAGCCCAACCGAGTAGGGAAGTGAAGTCCAGAGAGGCCAACAGATACAGAGCATATGGGCAGGTCCTAGGTCTGTACCAGTAAGGGAATCGCAATCAGAAAGTATCAATAAGGGCCAAGGGCAACAAGGCTGGAACTGGATCGATGTGGTCCGAGGTTTGTTGCACAGGAGTCTGAATGCTGGTCGTGTGGGGGCAGTCAGAACGTGCCTGGAGTTTCTATTTTTCAGGCATGTTCTAGGTCCTTGGAGGCCCAGCAGCTGGAAAGCAAGACCCTAACCTGCCTTACTCATGCTCAGGACTTCTCAGGTTGGGGAAAGGCAGATTCTTTCTGATAGGAAGATGGGCTTCGACAGCCAAGGCTCAGAAGTGATTTCCCCTTCTCAGAACACCCCAGGCTCCCAGCCACCGTCCCTGAGTACCTCAATGGACCCCATACTTACAGAGAAGGACCTGCCCGCCAAGTTGGAGGACTTGACCACCTCCGTCACGCTGACATTCAGGCACGTGTGGTCTGTGATGGGAGCAGCAGAATGTGGGGCATGGGGGGGGCCCGAACCTGGGAAGAATGAGGTGGGATGTGACCTTGACGGGGGTCATTTTTCTGGCTTCGTTACCTCTCCATTAAAAAGCTGCTAACACCAATGACGCCTAACTCCTAGGACTCAAAGAGTTGAGGTGTTGGCTTTGAACCTGGTCTGGCCTCCAATGAAGGTGTTTGGTGATGTCAATCCACCTGACGAAACTTTTCGTCGTTCCAGAACACCAGGGACCTAACGAGAGAGCTCATAAGTTAATTTATGATATGCACCTAAATTGGAATCTTTTATTGTCCCATTTTAGATTTAGGTAGTTAGGTAATTAGACTGACTCTCTGATTCATCACTGTATAGCTCTAATCAGAGCTAATCAGGTCATTGGCCAGAATTAGATAACTGGGGACCAGCGGTGCCTTCTGTGAACTGGAGAGTTCCTGTTCCGTGGAACGACATTTGCAATACAACATCTCCAGACCCAGCACAGCTAGATCTGGGGCCCGGAGCAGAGGAAGGTGGGTAAATGCACCTGCCTCTCTCCACCCTCCAGTGGGTGTCTCATCAGGCTACAGGGTGTAGCCAGAGACCAGGGCAACGGTATGTTCCCCGCTGCTGACAAGCCTGATGGTGGTCCCAAGCCTCGCCCAGGTACTTGCTGGCCGGCCCTGGGCCCAGCACCAGGAGCGACTCAACCTCACTCTAGGATCTCAGGAACAGGTGGGAAGCCCGACTCTCCTGGCTCTCCCCGTCTACTGTCACTCAACTGTCATTGTCTCCTCCCCCGTCCACCCCGCTTGTCGTGCCTTCTCTGCCTCTCTCTGCTGTCCCCGCTTCTCACCATCAGTGTCACTGGTTGGAAGGGCCTTCAGGACCAGCCCAGTGGCCCGCAGGGACCCGGTGACCACTTGGGCGCGGTGGCTGAGCAGGGCCTGGGGAGGGGGGAGGCAGAAACAGACGGGGTCCTCAGAAGAGCCCTAGCCCTGGGCATCCTTGTGTCGACAGTCCTGCTTCCCGCCCCGGCCCTGACTGAGATTCTTGTCTGTGTCACTCATGGCCAACAAGGGGCTGGCAGAGAAAGGCTTAGAGCACTCTTGGCCCCGGGCAGCACATTCAGCCTCCCAGACCCAAGGGAGTATGTCTCTGCTGTTATCAGTTCAAGTGTCTGGTTGGCCAGGGAGGAAGGGATTTTTGAGCGATGGGACAGCCCCGTTCCTGAAATCAGATGGCCTCCTGGACTGCATGCGAGGCCGACCGTAATCTGCCTGTCTCTGCAAAACTCTCCAAAGGCTGGGAGAAGCCTGGGGGAAGCTTTAATAAAAGGGGCTGAAAGTTCTTCCAGCTCTGTCTGCTCCCATTTGCACGTCCAACACCTGCTTCCACCCTGCTGTACCCTCCTCCTGCCCCCCTTCCTCTGAGCACGCCCACGGCCACGCACCTTCTGGTAGCAGATGGACAGCTCGGCCCCCGGGCCATCAGCCGCGCCCTTCCTCCTGGGGGAAAAGCCATCTGAGGGACAGGGGAGAAGAGGCTGAGGGTGGGGGGGTTCCTGCCCCTCCTGCCCCTCCCGCCCCGCTGTCCACCTCACTGGGGGCAAGCTGTGCTCCTGAATCTTGACAGCCTCTCCCCCTGCATGGAAGGAAGCACCATCCAGGCAGGCTTGGCTGAGCCAAGGGCATCCGGTATTCAGTGGAGGTGAGAGGAGGGAGGACTTTCTGGAAATGGGCTTGACGGAGAGCTGAGGCCACCCCCGTGGGAGGTAGGGGACGGATGCTCACCTTTGAGGAGTCTGGAGTCTTGGACATCCACCTTCAGCTCAGTGAGGAAAATGTCCTCTGTGGGGCCTTGGCTCAGGTCCCTGAAGATCTGGAGGGAAGTAGGGGGGCAGGAGGAGGTTGTGAGGAGGCCAGCTTTGCCATGAGCTGCTCCCCCAGGGCCTGGGTCTCCCACCATCCTACTAATGCCAGATTCTGAGCCACATTCAGTGACTTCCTGCACCTGTGGTCCACATGTCTCCAGCCACGTAACGATTTGATAAATCGGGGAAGAAGCTGGTCTCAAAACCCCCTGTACCCACTACCATCTAATGGGTAGGGGGAGGGGGGCACGGAATTCCACGCGGGGTGGGGCTGTGTCTGGTGAGGGCCAGAGAGGAGAACCACATTCCTGACTTGCATTGCAAGGCAGGCTGGGAAGGAAGGGCTAGAGGGAGCTGAACCACTACGGGCAGTGGGGGGCAGAAATCTGGAGAAGGGGGGCCTCTGAGGGGAGCTGGGTAGCGCAGTGGGGAAGAGTGGCCATGGGAGGGGGTGCTGGGGCACAATCCCGCTTTGGGGGCACCTCCACCAAATCACCTAACTCGAGCCCCAAGCCACACAATTAAATTCGTTCTAGCGGCCTCTGCCCGTGGCTGCCCGCGCCCATAAACCCAGATCCGTGAGGGGGGCAGGTGTGCTCCTGGGGCCTCCGGCTAAAGGCGTTGACCGTGGATGGTGGCCTAACCTTTCCTTTGTGGTGCCGAGATGTCTACTCCTTTTACCTGCGCTGTGAGAGGTTTCTTCCATTCGTTCCACTTTGTGTTGTATTGTCTTTTGGAAACCCAAGAAAGGGCCTACATCCCTCATTGAGGTCAAAAAGAGGGGAAAGACCCACCGTGGGATGCCGAGGGAAGGAGAATCCAGAAGGAGACAAGAATGGCAAAGGCGGCCCCCAGAAACCTCCAGGGGACGGAACGGGGCGGTGCAGGGCCTCCCCAAGAACATGGGAGTGGGGACTTGTGGAAACAGACATTGGGCTTGCACTAGCAGGGGGGCCCCAGCAGAAGCCCAGGACCCGTGCCTGTGGACATCAGCTCTGCCACAGACGTTTGCGGGGGGAACGCAGGACGGGTCTTTGGGTGAACAGGACACAAGGGACCAACATCTGGTGGGGGAGGGGTCTCAAGAGTCCCTTTTCTTGCGACCTTACTCTGCACTGGACACCCTGAGAAAGGCCCTTGACCTATGTGACCTCCTTTAACCCCCAGCAGCCCTGGGGGGTAGGTCTCATTGACCCCCTTTTAGGACCCCGGACACTGAGGCTCGGACATGTGCGCTGACTGGCCCGACGTCACAGGTGGCCAAGCTGGGCTGTCTTTCAACATCTCAGCCGCTGCTCTGGAATCCTCCATGTGCCCTCCTCCTTGCCCTGCCCCTCCCCACCACGCTTTACCATATTTGAAGCCTCACAACACCCCTAAGGCTGGTGAAATTCAGCGTGCCTCCTTGATAGGCGGACAGAATGAATTTTAGAAGAGTTGAGGTGCCCATGACCACAGAGCTAGCAAGTGGAGGGACCAGCAAGGCTGTGGACTCTCTGCCAGCCCACTGGGCCTCTGACCCCACATTCGGCCCCCCCGCTGGCCCACCATTGCCACACAGATCCACCATCCTCACACACTTGCACGCACACACACACTCACGCCCACACATACACCATTTACTGTGTTAGTGGTAGGAGACTGAACACTCAGATTCAAGGGGCCCCTGGCTGGCTCGCTGGGTAGAGTGTACAGCTCTCGATCTCAAGGTTGTGGGTTCAAGCCCCATGCTGGGTGCAGAGATTATTTAAAGATAAAACCTTTAAAAATGAGATTCACACAAAATGCGGACCCATCTCTCCAGGGACGCACAGTTTCGGTGGGGATCAATGCACAGAGCAGGCATGTGACAGATCCGTAGGGAAAAGCAAGGGCTGTCCCCACAGTGCTGTGGACACAGGAGAAGCACCTGAGCCCGCTTGGGGGGCAAGAGGAGCAGAGGTGAGGGCTGGTGAGGACGCGGTCGGGGGACGAGGTGGGGTCGAGAAGGGCAGTCCAGGGTTGGGCATGGTGTGGGCAAAGCCATGGAGGCAGGAGCATCAGGGCGTGTATGGAAAGCAAAGACAGAATGAAGGGGCTGCTAGGTAAGGAAGTCTCCCTGAAGGTTGCAGAAGAGGAGAAGCAGGAGAGAAGGTTCCAGAAGTCAGGTGAGGGGCAGGCTTCATGAGGGGGGAGGTGTGTGCCTTCATCTTGCAATTGTGATGCACACACGGATATCACAAATGTAATTGTACAGTAAAGGAAAAAAGTATCATGGCCCATGGTGCCAAATGCAGAAAAGGGCCCAAAAGAGAGGACAGGAGAGTGTCCTTCGGGCCTGGCACCTGGAGCTCACTGGCAAGAACAGTGTCATAAGAGCCAGAATGCCTGGTTGGAGGACAGAGTGAGACAGAAAATACGGAGATGGTGGTCAGGCCATCTAGCCTGACAGCGCTGGCTTCAGGATGGATGGACATGTGACTCATCTCCTGGGTCACAGTGACAGGCATACAGATAGGCACTAGCCTTGATCCCACTGGAAAAGGGGTACCCTCTCCCCACTGGGGTTGCTGAGTTTGAAAAAAATGCTGGCCCAGGATGACTATGGGTCATCGCCAGGAAGGGAGACGAAAGGAGACAGGTGCGGTACCCATCATCCCTGAAAACCCCAGACCCAGCTTTGCCAAAGCTGGTCAACTCTGCCCTTGCCGGCGAGGTGAGCTGATACATCTCTTCTCCCAACGCCGGTTTTTATATGTCTTGCAACTGCGAGTCTTCCCTGACACAAAACAGGTGCCAGGAGGAGTGGAGGGCAGTGAGCATCCTTCCACCCCGTGGGGACTGGGAGGCCTGCCTGCTGGAGCCCCGTGCTCAGACCCCGTGTCTATGGAGGCGGAAGCATCAGGGAGTGGAGATGCAGGGGTGTGTCAGGGAGGGACACTAAGAAAGCGACAACTGTCAGCAGACGCTGGTCGAACTTGGCACAGAGGGCAGAAACACTGCTCTTCCAAGAGGGCTCCTTTCTGGCTGGATCAGCCTACAAGAGCTAGAAAGCCTTGGGAACCAGAGAGGGTTTTAAATTTCAACTTCTCTGCTGCCATTTGAGCCTGGGAGCTTGAAGACAAGGTGGGAGATAAGGTTGAGACAAAGTCTGGGAAGAGTCAGATCCTCCAGCTCTCCCTCTCAGGCCCTGTCACTGGGCCACACATTTAGCAGGGAAAAGAACAGAAACCTTGCAGGCTAAGGAGGCAGGTCCTGGGGGAGAAGATGAGAGGGTCTTGCCAGGACGAGAATCTGTGATCAGAGACTGGAAAGTGAGCATCTAGGATTTCTGAGGTAAAGCAATTCCTGGTAATCACTTTCTCAGTTGCCTGTCCCCAGTCCACCACAGGGTCAAGGCCTAAGGCATCCCTCCTCGAGAGCAAGTTCTTCTGCTTGCGCTGGAGGTCTTTGAGGCTGGGAATTATCTGATGCATTCAGAGATTGGGAAGCTACAGTTAACAACCAAGACCAGGGAATCTGTGATTCGTGCCCTGGTACCCTGTGTTTCCCCAGAGCCAGGGTGTTAAGGGGGGTGGCATCCCAGGGTCCTGCTGGTGCACTACCCATGGAGTCCCAGGGTGGGGAATACTGACCTTGACAGTGTAGATCTGGAAGTAGATGGGCAGGGTGCCCATGCGAACATAGTAGGTGATGACATCCAGGATGAAGGGGTCCACAGTCCGGGATGTGTCCAGGGAAGGAGGCTGTGAGGGGGCAGAGAAGGTCTTCAGTTGTGGGGGCTCCATGCAGTTGTGGAGGCTGCTATTCTGGTAACAGAGAAACTCTAATGGTCCCACGTGCCCTCTGTTGGGCACCAATCCAGCTGGGCACTCAAACACACTCCAGCCCTTTCCTTCCCCCTGATTTCCACTCCTAATCCAGGCAAGTCCATCCTCAATTCATTCCACTTGCACAAAGACACTTGGGGTGCCTCTAGGTCGAAGGCACTGAGTGGGGTGTTTGGGGTAGACAAGATGCCTGAGATTACAGCCAACGATCACCGAGTCTGGGCTGGGTTCCAGCCACCCACTGGCCAAACAACCTGGGCCTTGAGAAGTGAGGGGATCTGCTGTCTCCTTCAGCTCTTCGGGTATCTCCATATATCAACAGATTAATTTAAACGTGTGGGTTATTAGAAAAAAAAACACTAGTGTCATGTCCTACACACCTTCCTCCTATGGATATAAAGCAGAACCATCAGATATTTTTTTTTTCCTTTTAGATAAACAGAATGCTTACATAGTACCAGAACTGGAAAGCAGCTAGAGTTTATCTCATCCAACCCCTATCTGATCCTATAACTCTCTATAGACCAGAATCTCCCGTCTGGTCTATAGAAACACTGCTCCCTTCAGAAAGGCCACACGGAGGAACAGAGAATGTACTCCAACAAGGCTGTCCTCATCTACACTGTTTCCCATCTCTTCACATGGAAACCGCTTTGGGAGGAAACCATTGGGGCTGTACAAATCGTTAACTCTGAGGGCAAGGAGAGCAGGGAGGGCCCCAAATCCCACGTATATCCCAGCATGAAAATAAAAACTACTGGCAAAAGAGCATAAGTAAGGGGCACCTGGGTGGCTCAGTGGGTTAAAGCCTCTGCCTTCAGCTCAGCTCATGATCTCAGGGTCCTGGGATTGAGCCCCGCATCGGGCTCTCTGCTCAGCGGAGACACTGCCTGCCTCTCTGCCTACTTGTGCTCTGTCAAATAAATAAAATCTTTTTTTTTTTAAAAAAGGAGAGAGCACAAGTAAGATCCTCCTCCTCTAACAGCCTCCAAGTTTTGAGGAAAAAGTATTTCAATACCCAGCTAAACAGTCGCCTGTGCATACACAAAGACATTTTTTGGGTAAGCGGTAACTCAAGAAGGAGGCCTCCCCCCACACCTCCACGAGAAGGTACTAGAAAGCACCCCACTCAAGTAGACTGTCAAGTCAGAAATTAGGTACCTAAAATCAAGGTGCATAGCATCCTAAAAGAGGCTGACTCCCCTCCAAATTCCAATCGAAATCCTGAGGGGGGATTAAAAGAAAAAAACCCCACCACATTTCTAATATTTATCTGGAAACAAACAGAAACAAACACAGTCTGAAAGGTTTCCAAGAAGAAGAGTAAGGGGATAAGCTTGCCCTGCCAGCTATTAAATGAAAAAATGCTAACGTGGCCGGAAATGAATAGATTGACAAGAAAGAGTAAGTGTCCCAGAATAAACTCAAGCATCTGTTAAAAACTTAGTAGATGATAAAACTGGCATTTCAGACTGACGGGGCAAGATGGCTCATGCAATAAATAGCTTTAGGACAACTGGCTGAGCATTTGGAAAAAAGCAATTTGCATGCCTCATACTCAACCCTGAAATCGATCGCAGGCAGGTTATTTAAATGGAAAAACCGAGACCTGAAAAGTTCCGGGAAATGATCAGTGAATATTAATTTAATCTTGGATATAATTCAGTCTGTGGAGAAGACCTCTCGAAGCAGGACTCCGGTATCACAAAGAATAAAGTCCTGTGTGTAACTGCATAGAAATATCGAACTTCTGTAAGTCAAAAACCGCTACTGACGAACTTGACAAGCAAGTAAACAAAGTAGAAGAAAATGTCTGCAACCCCAAAAAGGTTAAAAGTCTCTTAATAGGAGGGGTACCTGCCCGGCTGGCTCGGTCAGTGGAACTAAAAGATTCTTAATCTCAGGGTGGCAAGTTTGAGCCCCACATGGAGGTAGAGTTTACTGGAAAGATATAAAAAAGATTCTCCTAATAGATGAAGGCCTTTTCAAGTCAGTAAAAGATGGGAGCTCCCTCCCTACCGCCCCGCCCAGGAAGGCTGAGGGTACAGCCTGGTTTTGTGGCCAAGAGGATACGCTCTGGTTCCAAGCAGGACTCTACCTCTCATCTTACCACTTCGGACAAAGTTACCTAATTTCTTTGCACCCCGGAAGCTTGATCTGTACAATGGGGACATGGCAACGTTAGCACCCACCCGTAAGAGTGCCTGTACTTGGTAGGGCTGCTGAGTGTCGAGCCCGTGGGAGCTCTCAGGAAGCAGGGGCTCTTACAATCACAGAAAAACCGTCCCACGAACCTCAGAAGAGAAGGGACAAATCGGCCTATACACTTATGGGAGAATGTTCTGCTGCATATTTTCCCCAGTGTCCCCCCACCCCCAAGCAGGTGCCTGCTAAGAGCTCCAGCATGAGCTGGTTGGGGCTCCTCCCTTGTGCTCCCTTCCAGCCTCATCCCACCCTAGGGGACCCCAGGGCTGACTCTTGAGGCCGAGAGCCAAGGGTGGTATCTGAAAACGGGCCCCTCCCACCTCCCCCCTACCCTCACGTCTCCCCTACCATTTCTGCCAGCTTGTGGATGGCCGGGCAGAGTGTGTTGACTGTGTTCTGGTACCACGGGTCTGCGCGGCCCAGGAATGCCGCCAGCTCTTGGAGCTCCGAATGTCTGCTTGTCGCCGGCTCCTGGGGACAGGGGGACAGGGCAGACCCATCAGGCATGGTCTCCTGGCACTTTCTTCCCAGCCAGAGGGTCCCCTAGACAAACTGGCCAATCACTGAACCTCTTGGTTCTCTCTCAGTTTCTCTGCCATGTGAAGACGATTGGGTTTTACTCTCCCGTGAAGCTGGGATACCCTGGATGGAGGGTCACTTGCCAAGGACACTGAAAAATGACCATGAGCCTTGGAAGTGGAGAGACAAGGACTGCTTTGAATTTAATGCTCCCCAAAAAGCAAACAGAGTGGGACAGCAGAAATGCAAAGATGCAAGGGTAAGCTTGTCCCCTACCCCCCAATAAATCAGGGGGCTCCCACTGCCTGAAATTTCCTTTTATGTGACCCCAGGAAGTGTGCTGTGTGTGTGCCTGCATATGTGTATGTGTGTGTGTGTGTGTGTGTGTGTGTGTGTGTGTGTGTGTATGTGAGAGAGAGAGAGAGAGATGGTCCCTGTTTGAACAGACGCTTCCAATGAATTCCATTAGAAAAGCCAAACAAAATTCAGCAATGGGCAGGCTGCCCCCAGGAGGGCACATTCAGCCTCCAGGGCCCGGGTCTGGGGATCCTGGGACATAGAGCTGCCCTGGAAGGGCACTCCTGGCCCCGCATCCTAAGGAAGGACGGTCCTAGCCCCTGGAGTCAGGGATGTGGTTGCTTGGCCCCTAAGCCAGACTCCTGCTGTGGACAGCCCCTCGGTCCTCCCCCACATCCTCCCTCCCCTGCCCCGCCCTGCCCTGCCCTGCCACCTCAGGCGCCAGCACAGGGATGTAGTAGAGCTGCAGGCTGAGTCTGGGGGTCAGGCAGAACTTCTGGGTCTCCCGTTTCCTGGCAAGGGGCAGCAGAGCACAGGGGTAAGGGCAGGTGCTGTGGCTTTAGATAATTCCACGTCCTGGTTCTGATCGTTAGTCTAGACGGTCGGGGGGGGGGGGTGAGCACCCAATCTCCCTGAGCCGGTGTTCTCAGCTATAGAATACATACAGTAATGTCTATCTCAGGGGCGGGGGGCAGTGGCAAGGATTACAGAGCTCATGGCAAAGAGCCGAGCCAGTGAGTGTGGTGCTGGAGTCTGACCGCACCCTTGCTGCATCCTGGCCAGGCCCTCCCACCCTGTCCCCAGCTGTCCCCCCACCAGCCCCCCGCCACAGGGCCCTACCTGAGGCTGTGGTAGGCCTGGGCCAGGCGTCCCAGCATCCTGTCGTCCCCCAGGACCAGCACCCTGGCCGTGTGAAGCCGGGAGACCCCCGGCAGCATCCCCCCATCTCCGCTGGGCAGGCCTGTCCTGCGGTGTAGTCCCTGGGGCCCGTCCCAGCATGCAGGCATCAAGATGTCGGCGGGCCACACCCGCTTCTTGATGCCTCCTTTGCGCTGCAGCCCAGCACGCTCCATCTCAGGGCTGCCGGGGACAGGCAGCTCATCAGCACCCATGGGCAGGTCCCGCTCAATGCCACTGTCAGTGGACAGCATGGACGCCCGGGCCAGCTCCCGGTCTGGCCAGAGGCCCTGCAGATCCAAGGCCTCCAAGTCGGCACTGAGGCGCAACTGGGATCGCGGGCGCAGGAAGAGGACCAGCTCCTTCCCTAGGATGCAGAGAACATGGGGACCGTCAGGGCAGAGAAGTTACGGGAGGCTGGCAGGGCCTCACCCCAGGAAGGCCTGTGGTTCCAGGTTTCTCAAACACCATTCAGCCCAATAGAAGCCCCATGAAGGAACAAAGGTTCTGTGGCCAACAAAGATGGAGAACCCTGAATATTCCTGCCACCTGTAGTTGAGTTCCATTAGTAAACATGTTAAAGGCTCTGAGAAGTCCTGCAGTAAAGAAGTCATCTTCACTCAGTAACTCCCATTTAGCGGACCCTGGGATCTTCTTTATCATATCCACTCCCTGGCTTCCTCCCATCCTCCCCCGGTCTGTAGCTGCCCCTGGGACATAGAGAACAGGCCGTACCTGCTCCAGGAAAGACTTCTAGGCTTTTCTAACCTACTTCCATTTTACTATCCATGAGAAAACTGAGTCAGCCTAGCGTGACCCAGCACATGAAAGGAAGTGCCAGGACTCGGACCCAGTTCATTAGCTCAGGACTTCCTGGCATGATCCACACCCTTGTGCCCCCACCGCCCTGCCTGGATGGAGAAGGGCTGGGGACAGCTGCATGGGAACACCAGTGTGGACAGAAGTGTCAGGCAGGCGGGTCTCTTTGGAAGGGCCTCCAGCTGCGGAACGGTAACTTCTTTTGTGTCACTGTCATTGTGTCCCTTCTTAGGGACATTCATTGTTGGGGTCAGCATGGCCTGCAGCAATTCCTAATCCCAGGAGGCCAGCAGCTAATGCACTGAGCTATTCTGACATGGAGAAAATGGGTCCTTCCGCATATGCAGAACAACTCAGGCACTAAGGAGCACACACGTGGACACACACAGAATGCGGACACACACACACAGACATGCAGACACAGTACACACAGTCACAGGTGGACACAGACCTGTGAAGACAGTTTCACATGCACACACACACACACACACACACCCCTCTTTCCAGCCAGCTCCCCGCCAGCCAGGTGGGAGGCATAGGACTCACAGAGCTGCTCTTCGTCGGTCCACAGGTGGAAGGAGATATGGGGGCTGGGCAGAGGGATGCTTGGCTGTGGGTCCTGCAGGGGGTCACCTGAAAGCAGGAGGAGGGCTGTGGCATTCCCCTCTGCCCTCCCCGCTCCAGCTCCTGTAAGGCCCAGAGGGGGTGCAGAGACCGTCTCTCCCACATGGTCCAGCCCAGGCTTCCTCTCTGTCCCATCAGCTCACCCAAGGCCCAACAGCGCACCTGTCCCCTCCCTGCCCAAGGCTGTTTGAGCGCCCCTCCCCCGCTTCCTCCAAACTTCCTGGCTCGACCGTTAGGACCTTTCACAGACCAGCTCAGTGTCTTTCGGGACCTTTCCTCCCATGGTGGGTCCCCTCCTGCTAACCCCAAGCCAGAAGTACAGCCTGGCCAGGACGCCTTTCCTGCTGCTGTGTTTCTGTAACACAGCCTGGGTCTGATTCTTAAGAGCTGGGTGATGTTGGGCGAGATCTTTCAGCCTCTTTCTAACTCAGGCTTCTGGTCTGTAAAACGAGGGGCACAGTAATTTCTATCTCAGAATTTTACTCTGAGGATTAATCCATGCAATATTCAAATATATGCCAGGTGCCTCCGAACAGCAGCTGGGCCACGTTCTCAGCCCCCAACTTCCAAGTCCCCAGGCTCCCACCCGCCTCAGCCCCGCTGAGGGCTGGCAGGTGCACCGCTGCTCTCTGGCGCCCCCCTGCGGGCCCTCGCTGCCCCCGCCTGCTTACCGCAGCAGCGTCCCCTGGCGGCCGCCGCCGGCCCCAGCAGCCAGCCGTAAATCTCCTCCAGCCTCTCCAGGTGTCCCTCCCGGCTCGGGTTGGGTTCGCTGGCCATCTGCTCCACGGCGGCCACCACGGCGTGGAAATAGCACTCCAGGGCGCGGCGAGGGCAGGCCTGCCGGGGAGGGGCGCCAGAGCCTGGGTCCCGGCCCAGCACCCACCCACCCACCCCAGCTCTGAAGTTGCCTGAAGCTGCTTACACCTGCGGGTCCCTCCTGTCCCTCACACCGAGGCTCCCTGCAAAGTCTGGACCCCAGAGGGGCAGGGATCGCCGTCCTGTATGCAAACTCCGGGAAGGCAGACCTTTGGTCACAGCTGCACCCAGGGCCCCTAGAACATTTTCAACTACAGAGTAGTTGCTCAAGAAAACAGTTGCTGATTATTCCCTGGACTTCTGTCATTCCTGCGCTATCCTGACATACCGTGCTGATATTTACTTGCCATTTGTCTTCCAATCAGCTCATTCTTTTTGGTTCAAAATTACTTCAGAGGGACAATTTATGTTGCTGCTCTATCTGTATAAAAAGGCTAGTGGCTGAGCATATCCTGCAATAACTAAGATGAATATTAACAATCACAAGGCACTATTATTAAATTCTAGCCAGGTACTGAGGCCTGCCAAGCTTTAGAGCTTGGAGCTTGTCTTCTTTCTCTCTCCTTCTAAAAGATTCATTATTTATTTTAGAGCAAGAGCTCATGCATGAGTACTGGGGAGAGGGGGTGAAAACCGTAAGCAGACGTGGGGCTCCCACCAGGGGCTCACTTCAGGGCATTGTGGGGTTCAATCTCACAACCCTGAGCTCGTGACTCGAGCTAAAACCAAGGGTCAGACGTTAACCAAACCAAGAGCTGGGTCTTAACCAACTGCACCGCCCAGGCACCCCTGCTGCCTTCTCTCTTTAAAAGAGGGAAGTTAGTGTTAAAGAAGTTAGGGGTAAAGCACCAAGCTGAGCCCTTCTCCTTAATGGAAATTAACGGAACCAGGTTTTGGAAGCCTCTCTCTGTGCATTCCATGTTCTCAAGCATGGCTGCTTCCTGCTTCCTTTAATATACATGGCATCTGTTCTACCAGCTCATTTGCTCTCTGATTCCATCTTCTATACTCTCCCTCTCTTCCACTCTGCTTTGGCTACACAGGTCTCCTTATTGTTCCTCAAACACGCCAGACATGCTTACACCCCAGGGCCTTTGCACTTGCTGTTCCCGATGCTTGCACATTCTCTGCGATATCCACATGGCTTGCTCCTTCACTTCCTTTAGGACTTGACTCAAAAGTCACCTGACAAGGAGACTTCCCTGATCACACGATATAAAATTTCAGCCCCTCCTCCCAATTTCACATCCTTCTTTGCACATTTCCCCCTTTTGCTGTTATTTATCATACTGTACATTTTATTGATTATCACACACACAGAAAAAGAAAGAGATACACTACAATATAAACTCCTGGAGGACAGGAATTTTTATCTGGATCCCAGCATCTAGAAGGAACACGGCCTGGCATGTCGTGAGTGCTCAGTAAATATTTAATGTATTTATAAATTAAGCACCAAGATGAAAGGGACCCTGAGGGTTTTTCCAACTCGGATTCATATGTTCCTCTAATTGCATTATTTGTTTGTTCTGCAAACATTTATTGGAGTCCCAGCTGGTCAGAATGACGTGCTCTCCCTTAATCGGGAAGCCACGACCCTCCTTGGCAGACCTCTAGCCCAGAACGGAGGTGGGCCTGCCTGTGTCCTTGTTAGAACCTCACATCCTCTAAGCCAGGAGACGAGCTCCTTCAGTGGCGGGGGGGCTGAGGGAAGACAGCCAGAGGATATAATCGAGGACACTTGCTCAGAGGGTCTTACGGGCCATTGTAATGACTCTGGCTAGGACACCGTGTGATGTGATAAATGCACGTGACTACTCAGATCCCCCACTTTCAGGACTGAGACACACCCGAGTCCTGCTGCTGGGAGTGATGACAGCTCTCCACGGTGAGCTGACCTCTTGCCAAAGTTGGCCTCCACTGAAGAAAGCCACCTCCAAGCTCACACCCAGCTCCCGAGGACAGTCCACTCCCAATAACTAGCAGATGGGGAAGGAAGAAAAAGGTCTGGTCCCTCATGGTAATTCAGGACAACTCTGATTCCTACAGAAACAGCTGTGGGCAAACTCCTTCTGGGGCTCAGGAGATTGAAGACAAGAGGGACCGCTGACCCTGAGGAGATGGGGCTGTTCTCCAGTCCCACTGTTGATTTGGCGAGATCTCGCCCCCAAAGCTGTGTCTCTAGGCCCCTTGCTTGGCCTCATCCGCACATTGCTCCGGAAATCCCTGACACCCGCCTTTGCAAAGCAACACCCGGTTCCTGTTCCCCTGACCCCACGGTGCGGGACACACGGCCCCAGGTGGCACCGTCCCCCTCAAAGATGTCCTGTACCTGCTACAGCCCATGGCCGGAGCACCTCTAACCTACTGGAGCCTTGGCTGTGCATAGCCGCCCAGGCTGAGTCAGGCAGAGAAATTAGGATGCAAGCGGGTGAGTGTGAGAAAGGAACGAAATGCCCCGGACAGGAGCAGGGGGCAAGTTAAATAACTAGCAGTGCGCTCAGAGGTGAGAAGATGGTGCAGCCATCAGGGCTACATATTTTCCAGGGAAAACACTCTGATGCGGTGTATTTCCAGTGGGATGGGGGAAATCGGCATTATGTAAGCGCACACATCCATGAGGTATATAAAAACCATATACAGAGTTTGGGAGCTCCTTTTATTAAAAAGGAGCGGTGGGGGAGCGGGGCTGGGAAGTGGCAGAACATAGGTCTGATGTCGGAGATCTGGGTTCAAATCCTGACTCAGCCCGTTTGTATCTGTGTGACCACGGGCAGGTCAGCAACCTCTCTGGGCCCGTTTGGATCCTTCTACCCATTTCACAATGTTAAGATGGGATACCCATGAAGCGCTTAGCGCGGTGCCCGGGACACAGCAGACATTCACTCCACGGCAGCTACGAGGATGAGTGCTGCCAGTTTGGTTCAGGAAACAGACCGCAGTGTTCACTGCTAGTATGTCTGGGCAGACAGGCCTGCGGGATTTTTGTTCCCTCTTCTGACTTACGTGCATTCCCCCCCCCCATCACATTCCGTGAGTGTGTCCCCCTTTTTACAGGAGAAGCGGGAGGGTGAGTGGGAGTGCCGGTGTGGGCCATTACCTTCAGCTTGCTCTGCAGGGTGCTGGTGTGGCAGGCGTCCCCGAGCGCCGCCTGCAGGGCGTGGGAGACCACATGCCGCATGCAGACCTCTGGGGTCTGCTGCACCTGCGCCGCCTCGATCTCCAGCAGCAGGGCGCTGCACACGGAGGGAGATACCAGCTCCGGATCCACGAAGAGGAACACTCTGAGAGCAGAGACGGCAGGGGGCGCCGGTGAGGGTAACCCCCAGGAGGAGAGCCCCCGGAAGGGCACCGTCAGAGCCTCGCAGCCCCCAGGTGTTTTGTTTCTCCAAACACAGGAGCCTGGAGTTTGAAAGTTGAGGTGGGGGGATGGCAACAGGGAGCGGTGGGGACTGGGGCAGATCAGAGCAGGCAGGAGCAGCTACCCCCTGCTGGGGTGGTGAGGGGGGAGAGGGCTAGGTTAGTCTCATGTCCAGGTAAGCCCCAACCGAAATGCTGCTCCCTCCCCTAGCTCCGTGGCCCACTGATGACATCACCCTCCAGGAGGGACCCTAAATCCTTCCTGCCCAAAGGCACTCTGGACCCTGAGTGCACCCCATCTCCTCCCATCACCTGATCATACCCAAAAAACTAGCCTCCTGCACCTGCTCCCCTTCCTGGATACCAGCTCCTCTGGGTCCCTCCAGCTCCCTGCACCCCAATCTGCCCCTTCCGGAGCTAGTTCAGTAGTAGCACCTGCAGGGCAGGAAGCAAGGCACCCCCACTCCATCAGCCCCTCTTTCCAACACGACAAGCAGACATTTGCTCAATCTTGTATAAAGGGCCGGGCACACACAGACCAGTGCCCCAGATTCCACAGTGTGCTTGTGGCCTGAGCTGTAAATACCCCAGGGCTGTCTCTGGCTGCCTGGCTGGTTGATGCTGCATCACCGCCAAGGATGGGGTGGGACAACAGAACTCCAGAGTGGCTCAGTGTCCATGTCACCTTCTGCATGGGAGCAGGATGGCTCAGAAGCCAGCCCAAGAAGAAAGACCTACCCTGCTTCTGGGGAGTCCCCAGAGAAGCCAGGCCCCATACACCCTTGACAATACACCCCCCGGCTGGACACATGGCATGGACGGGAAGCTCTGCTGGGGTTCGTCCCCACCCCTCCCAGTCCCCCTCAGTGAGCAGTCACGGAGTCCCAACACCTAGAGGGCACAGAAGGTAACAGCCTTCCTGGGGCCACTCACCTCTCCTGGTAGGGGTACAGCTCACTCGTCAGGTTCTGCTCGGCAATGACCAGCCTTTGGTACAGCGTCCCTGCAAAGCAGACCACCTCAGCCAGCAAGCCCCTGGTCCCTGGCCCTCCTTCCTCACTTCCACAGGAGGTGCTGGGACTTCAGAGCTCCAGGGACCTCAGACAGAAAGCAAGACCATGACACGCTACTGCTGGGTCTGAACTGGGGCAGCGCTTTCCTGAGGTAACCTTTACCTGAGACAGCTCTTACTTGAGACAGCTTTTACCTGGGACAGCGCTTACCTGGGACAGCTCTTACCTGAGATGGATTTTACCTGGGACAGATTTTACCTGGAACAGCGCTTACTGGGGACAGCTCTTACCTGGGACAGCAGTCTCTGTTTTCAGCCTTATGGCACAATCCAAGGCTACCGTGCAGTAGGGGGCGGGCAGGGTTAGCAACCTCGTGCAAAAGTTGTAGGTTCTCCGGTAGAGCTCTTCTGTGATGCCGGTGGCCTGGGTAGGAGGGAGGAGTCAGGTGCCTGGAGCCCTAGGACAGAAGGCTCTGAACGGGGCAGGAGCGTGGGATGGAGAGGAGGAAGGACGGGTCTGACAGCCAGAGCTGGGCTCACACCTCTCTCCCAAACATACATCCCCAGCGTCTTCTCCCAGCACCCGTGACACACCTCCCGACACCCTGCTCTAATTCACTGTGGCAGGAACCCATCTCCTGTTCTGCTAGCAAATCCACCCCCCTCAGCGCCCTTTTCCTCATTCCTGCAGAGCTCCAGGCTCCAAGCTTGGCTGTCCCGCGGGCACGATGCTCACAGCGCAGTGCCTGGGGGCTCCCCTTCTCCACCCACACCCTAGGCTCCTGCCCTGCTGGAGCCCAGCCCCATCCTGCCCCTGGATTCCAGCAGCCCCTGAACTGCTCATCACGCCCCTCATCCCCCTCGCTGCCCACTCCCACCCCCGGCACTATACACAGCTCCTGGTTCCCATTCTCAAGACGATTTCTCCACGGCTTGTCTATCCTCTGTGCGGGGTCAGCGATGGCCCCCAGCGCACAGAGGAGCAATCCCGAGGACCTCCTTCTGACATTCAAGGCTCTCATGCATTCTACACACCACCTCCCCTGCTTCCCCCACTTCTGCCCCAGGACACCCCTCCGTGTATTAGGGCGAGGGCACAGCTGGAGTGGAGAAGCCAGTTTAGGGCAGGCAGTCCAAGAGTTCTAGGCCCGCCCACGCAGAGACAGGCATCCTCTGAGGGAGAAGACAGTGTCTGGCCCTGGTGCTCATGGGGTTCCACGATGCCCCCACCCTCCGCTCTAGCTCACCTTAGTGAGCACGTACAGCAGAGTATGCAGCAAGGGAATGATGACATGCCGGAGGTCTTCACTTACTGCCTAGAAAACAGGAGACCGTGGGGCATTTACTGGGCTGGGGCTCGAGGGGGGGCTCACCACCTCCTAGCAGGGCACAGGTTGGGTGGGGGTAGGTGTGGGCAGGAGATGGGGTAGAAGGCAAGCATCCCACCACGCCAAGGGGAGGGAAAAGAGCACGGCCTGCCCCAGCAAGGAAGGGGTGGGGTGGGGAGGGAGCATGGGGGTGGAAAGGGCTGGGAGAGCCTGGGGGGTGGGCGGCATCCACTCAGGGTAGGAGCTGGTGCCGAGCAGTAGGCCAGTCCCCGGACCGTGGAGGTGCCCTGAGAGCAGCATCTCCCAAATGGATATGACACAGAGCATGGGGGAGGGGATCCTTTTGGGGAGGTACAAGAACAATTTTGAAACATTTTTAATAGGTATGCATTTATGTTTATCCGCGTTTCCTGTTCCCACAAGTGGGGATTTTCCATGTGTGGCCATGGTACAGAACTTCTTTCTGAAATACGCTAAGTCATGTGAAACCGTGGAAGTCTGCCCTTCAAGAAGTAGAGGAGGGAGACAGAGCTGCTGAAAATCACGCAGGAGGTTCACAAAGGACCAGAGTTGGGGGGAGGGTGGATGCAGCAGTGATGGGACTGAGGCCCCACCTGGCTTGACCTCTCTCCCTCCTCCCCACCCCCCACCCACCTCTCCGAAGCCCAAGAACCCACCTTTTCCAGCTCTCTGAGCAGAATACGGACCAGCACCGGACTCTTCCCCGGATCTCTCTCGACCTTCTTGTGCAGGGACCATCTCCACATGCCTGGCCAGGACAGAGGGGACCCCAGCACATGCAGGCGGGGCATGGGGGCTCTTAGAGGGGATCCCCCTGAGCTGGAACCAGAGCCCTTGGAGCCCCATGCTGTGACTGTGACTGGCTACAGAACTGACCCCTCAGCTGGGTGCCTGGCTCTGGTGACATAGTGGGGAGGGCTTGTCACACGTGGAGGATTTCTGCTCCACTGCCTGTCAAGGACAGTGCATTCTTGGGGTGGAAAGGCAGGGATGTGGGACATGAGTGGGCCAGAGTGTGCGCGTGGCCTATGGGCTGGCAATGTTTAGACCTCAGCACCTGGGGCCACGTGTCTGGAGGTCGTGCAGGTCAAGAGGAATTTTGCTCACATGGGGAACTGGGGAGGTGGCTGAGAAGGAGTGGGACAGAGGCTGCCTGCTGGCTCTTACCTTGGTTGCTC
This sequence comes from Mustela lutreola, assembly GCF_030435805.1. Lineage (NCBI taxonomy): Eukaryota > Metazoa > Chordata > Mammalia > Carnivora > Mustelidae > Mustela > Mustela lutreola. The sequence goes on along the minus strand of NC_081304.1, from coordinate 57,908,529 downwards.
TGCAGGGCTGGGGCCTGAGGGCTGAGTTCCCGGAGAACGGCTTGCACGCTCCGCTGGAGGTCCAGCTCCGCATCTGGGCAGCAGGGATGGGTGGGGGGAGCACTGGGGCCAGGAGCTTTGGAGCTCAGCGACCCCGGCCTCACCCTCGCCCCCATGTCTGCTCTCCCTGAGACCATCTTTCACCCCTTCTTTAAGCCCCAAGAGGTGCCCCAAAGTGATCAACTTAGAGCAGGCAGCCAGCACACAGCTCTCCAATAAGCCTTTCCATCAGCACCTCCCTGTTCTCTGTAAAACCCACGTTCCCCAAAGCACCGTGGGTATTCCACTGGTGGCTCACAGGGCTGTTTTAGGGATACTCATGCTGTCCTAAAACCTGAATAATTAGGCACTTATCTTTATCTGTTCAAAAAAATATGTGTTCCTAAATTTCAAGTCAATTTCATGTCAGATCAAGGATGGGACAGGAAAGGACAGACTGTCCCCTCATCAAACTGAACTCAGGCTTTGCTAAGCCAACTTCCCCTCCAGATCCCAGCCCTGGCCCGGTTCTATCCCTCCCCTATCCCGCTGGCCTGGCCCAGCTTGAGCAGAACACTGTTAGCCAAATCTAGATGCCCCAAGTCTCCTCGGACTGATTTCCCACCTGCCCCACCCTCTTGCAGTCCATGGGCTTGTAACTCCCCTGGTGTCTTTGTGTGATCTGGAGTCGAGCCCCATCTCTGTCCCGTGGTGTGTTTGTCTTGAATGAAGTCTCCTTTGCTACTGGAACCAGTGTCACGAGATCGTTCTTTCTTCAGCTGTGGTCCAATGGCATGCCAAAGCGTGAGCGTGGTACAAGAATGAGCCACTGACATCCGGGAAGCATGGGAGTGGTGGGGAGGCCCCTGGCCCATCTCCCACTGCAGGAAGAGGTTAGCTGGCCGGGGGGGGGGCTTGGGGCTGGGCACCTGCAGCCCATCGCCTGGTGCGGGGCCACACTTCTGGCCACTGTGACACTCCTCCTCCAAGACTTGCATCCTTGAGGCACCTGACTTGGGCTCAGGGCTCCCCAACCACACTGCTGAGCCTTTCTTGGCCACAGCTGTGTCGAATGCATTTCCACGAGCAACTCAACTCTTTCTCCTTCCCTCAGAGCTGGACACCTGTCAGCGCCCTCTCCGTAGCCTGCCCCTGGGCTGTGTCCCCACCTCAATCCCTGCGTGGCCACCCCATCGTGAGGTCTGCTTCTCGGAGACTCCAGACTAAAAACAGGAAGCATGAGAGACACTTCCCACACCATAAATTCCTCTTTTTGACTGGCTCTCATCAAGCGTCTGTCTTCCTTCACGAGCAAGTGTGCCTTTGGTTGTCAGAGAACACCAACCACACGCCTCAGGGGTTCCTCTTTTGTTGGGTTGTCAGGAAACTGACAAAGTGGGGGCCCAGCCTCAAAAACCAGCTCATCTCCAGGGACAGGGACGTTTCCTCTCTGCTCCTCTTTGGGGCTCTTGCTTTATGTTCTACGAAACCTGTATCATAATTGTCTCACACTCCTTTGGAGGATGCAGATAGAGATCACATGTTTTAAACAATCAGCAGGTAGAATGTGTTCAGCCAAGGCGCTGGTGCTCAGAGACCGACCCCTCTGGGGTTCTGGCGTGTACTCGGCTAAGCTGGCCAGGGCTCCCCTGCTTCTCAAAAACCCCCCACCTTTCTCCTGCCGCTCCCCTGGTCCCCTTGGACCTCATCAAAGTCTGTTTCTGAGTCTCCCAGAGGCTGAGAGTGGGAGGCTCTCACAGCTCAAGTTTCTCCCCCGGCCACACTGCTGGGCCGTGCATCACCCCCCACCCTTCCGTGCCCCCCGCCCCCCTGGCAAGGAAATCATGAAGCCTGGCATGAAGGCTGGTCACAAGCTGCCTTTTTACCTACCTGTGTCCACCTTACATGGAGATTTATTTATTTTTTATTTTATTTATTTTGACATAGAGAGATCACAAGTAGGCAGAGAGGCAGGCAGAGAGGGTGGGGGGGAAGCAGGCTCCCCACTGAGCAGAGAGCCTGACTCGGGGCTCAATCCCAGGACCTTGGGATCATGACCTAAGCCAGAGGCAGAGGCTTTAACCCACTGAGCCACCCAGGCGCCCCAACCTTACACGGAGATTTAATGAGTTAATGCAGGCAGAGTTTTTAAGACATTGTTATGTCTACTTTCTTCTTTCCTCCTTCCTTCCTTCTGCCTCCCTCCATCCCCAGCCGCCTCTCCATGGACAGCACAGACTTCAAACTATGATAGCCATCATCTCCTCCCTGCCCCTCACTAGAAGGGCAGCCAAGCCTTTGTCTTCTGAGCCCTGGGTTCTCCTGCCTTGCACAGGGAGTCAAGCTTTTATGTTTCAGAGAAAAATAGAGAAGTTGCCAATAGCCCCAGGGGACAGCCTCACATAAAGTATGTTTTCGAAAGTCTGGGCGGCCGGAACAAGCGCTCAGGCTTTGGTCCACATCTGGCCTACAGACGTGTTTTGTTTGGGCTTGTAGAGTGTCTTGGAAAAAAAAAAAATATCAAATCAGCTGCCAACATGTACAAATCAGGAGATTTTGCATGAAAGTTTGGGTTTCTGGCATCCCTGGAAAGTCTGTTGACACCAGGCATGCATTCTTCGCACATGTTGCAACCGACGGGGCCGGGAAGGGGCTGCCCCCTTGAGACGGGGCCCAGCTACCCCAATTCTTCATAGCGGCCCCCTCTCCTTGTCTGGCTCATCGACACCCTGTACCTGGCCCCTTGAGTTTGAGACCCCTGGCTCTGGGACTGAGACAACCAAGCTGGATTGTCTCAAAGGATAGGGATGAAGGCTGCTGCTTGTAGCTACTGAGGACAGTGGCAACCCGAGGTGGGAGGCTGTGAGAGCACACGTTTATGGGGACCCAGGGAATGAGAAAGATTGGAGCTGGCTGGGACACAGCCTAGGGGGGTGGCAGAGAGCTCAGACAGAGGCAGGTGAGCACTATACTCTACGCTGGAGGGCCATAGCTGTGGTCTCCTGGGTTACCTTTGCCAGCGCATAAGAATGTCTCCAAAGGAACCCTCTCTCTCCCTATGGACCGTGCATACCTGGCCAACCTGTTTGGGGACAGGGGTGTGGCAGCTACAGTGAATTGAAGACACAGCCTCTTCTCATCATGAAGACTTTGTAACCCCTGGGCTTACGAGATCACAAACAGGGGGGAGGCAGCCCGGGCAAATGACCCTGGAATTTGTACTGACCTTGGAAAATGAGAGCTTGAAGCTGGATTTGATCTGATTAAGCAAATGAAAGAAACAGGATATTTCTTGTGCCTCAAGCAGCTCAGGGTAATTTGTATATGACATGCATGTCTAACATTACTCTTGACTCAGAACAGCCAATAATAAAGGCCATTCATTATTACCTTCCCCTCCATCCAGGAATGTGGGATATTACTATTAGGCGTCATGTTACTATTAATATCTAACATTTAAATTGCACGTAAAAGGCGTACACTCAGAGAGTCTTACGGAAGTGTGATAAGACAATGTGAGGTGTTCAACAAAACCGAGTTCATGTTTGTTCTGGGTCGCCAGGAAGACTACATTTCCCAGAATCCCCTGCAGCTAGATGGACGCCATCCTGTCCAGTGGAATGTGGTAGACACAAGGTATGACATAAAATCCTCTGCACTGGGGCGCCTGGGTGGCTCCATGGGTTAAGGATCTGCCTCTGGCTCGGGTCATGATCCCAGGGTCTAGGGATCGAGCCCCACCTCGGGCTTCCTGCTCAGTGGGGAGTCTGCTTCTCCCTCTCCCTCTGCAGCTCCCCTTGCTTATGCTCGCTCTCTCTCACTCTCTCAAATAAATACATAAGACTTAAAAAAAAATCCTCTGTATTATCCTCCACCTCTCTCTTCCTATTCCTTGGCGACTTTGGAAGACGTGTTGGTGGAGATGGTGCCATGAGAGGGAAGGAGTCTCATCCCTGAAGGACTGGAGCCTGGCCTGGATGGTGATATGAGACGTAAGCATTGGTTGTGCTAACCCACCAACATTGGGCTCACGGGTATACCAGCTAGCCTTTCTGACAGACCCTCGGACACGCAGATAATTTTCTGGAATCTCATCTCACTGGCTTCTGAGCAGAGCCCTGGGAGCTTAGTAGGGCAATACAGTTCTCCCTGCTCTGCTTTGTAGATTCCAAGTCAAGAGCTCTTTGTCTCGTGCCGTATTGTCTCTCGGAACACAGAGGTCAGGCCCAGAAGGACCTCGGAGGCTCTCGTCCCATTTGACAGCTGGACAAATGAGGCTGGCATCTGTGCGAGGGCACAGAGCTGTTGGAAGAGAGCTGTCCCTTTGGCGGATGCTCTTCCTCTAAAGCCCCACTCATATGTCCCCTTATAGTCACCTGCTTACCCGGAAAAGGGAGAACAACATTATGTTTATCTATGTGTATCTGGGCTTTGAATACCAAAAGCCAATGCCCCAGATAAAGGTGCCTGGACAAAGAGTCACAGCTCTAAAGGCAGTTCAAGGTCCAGTCTTCAACTTCAGGCCATTTGAAGCTATAGCAGCACATGGCCATTCCGGCTCTGCGTTGCCCTGTGGTCCCAGACAGAATCAGATTTCTCCCAAACGTCCTTGTAGGATGTTTGCCTTTTCCCTCCTTCCCAATCTTGGCTTCACAGAAGAACCACCCGGAGAGCTTTAAAAAAACACTAACATACAGCCTTTTGTTCTGTGGAAACTAGCTTAAATCAGATCTCTGAGAGTAGGGACTAATAATTTCTTTTTTAATAGTTCCCCAGGACACTCGAACGGATAGTTAGGGTAGGAATTACTGTCTTAGCTCTTAAGCTGAGAGCTCTGGACAATTGAGCTGTTAGTCAAGGAAGGAGTCAGGTGCCAAGATGCTCAGAGTTCACAGAGGCCGATTATCCCTGCATAAAGGATGAAGGTCACAGGGTCAGAATGGCTCCTTCCTGGCTTCATGGTGACAGGAGGAGATTCAAAAAACATAACGGGAGGAAGTTTCATTTTTATTATTGCTGTATTTCACTTGTTTTGCAAGACGTATACATTTCTTCAGAAACGTGACCCTGGGAACTAGGCAGCAGACACCATGGCTATAACTCTCTTGGGGTCCAGCCATGACATGAATAAAATCTTCTAAGATTTTTCTAAGCAGACCTGTCTTTGTTGTCTTGAAGTCACCCCATACCTACTTGTCACGGTTTTTTATGTGTCACCTCGACTGGGCCACAGGACACCCAGATATTTGGTCAAACATTCTTCTGGGTATCTCTGGGAGGGTGTTTTTGAATGAATTTTTTAAATCACTAGACTGAATTGACAGACTGTTCTCCCTAATGTGGGTGGGCCTCATCTAATCAGTAGAAGGCCTGCACAGAACAAAAGGCTGACTTGCCCCGTCTCCAAGTAATAGGGAATTCTTTCTGCTAGACTGCCTTCCAGCTAAGACATTGGATTTTTCCTTGCCTTTGGACTGGAACTATACCATAGGCTCTCCTGGGTCTCTAGCTTGCCAACTGCAGGCCTTGGGGCTTGTCAGCCTTCATAATAATGTGAGCAAATTCCCCAAGACAAATCATTCTGCACATGGTTGTACAGTAAGACACCCTTCCTAACATACCCACAGAGGCCCAAGGCATCGGGATGGAGAAGGCTGGTAGAACAATCAAACTAAGTATTTCCTCTGCTTTCTTTCTTTTTTTTTTTTAAAGATTTTTATTATTTATTTGACAGACAGAGATCACAAGTAGGCAGAGAGGCAGGCAGAGAGAGAGGAGGAAGCAGGCTCCCCGCTGAGCAGAGAGCCCGATGTGGGCCTCAATCCCAGGACCCTGAGATCATGACCTGAGCCCAAGGCAGAGGCTTTAACCCACTGAGCCACCCAGGCGCCCTTTCCTCAGCCTTCTTTAGCCAACGAGTGGAACTGGGGCAGGGGTAGATGTGTCCATCCAGATGCAAGGGTTATAGGGACACTCGGGTCACTTGGTACCCACAAAATTACTACCAAAGAGGTTGTAATTTCCAAGGGATGCTCCCCTCAAACTGGAGTACTGGAAAGTATTGCCCTTTTCTGCTCTCCGGATATCAGCCATCCAAGTCAGCTCCCTTCCCTGGGATGGAAATGGCAAATACCAACAAACACTTTCTGGACCATTCTTTTCTCAAATCACTATAAAATCACTAACCCCAGGGCCCATTTCCTCATGTCAGCTGAGCCATAAAACAACTGAGAGGAACACGGTTGGTTTGTGTTTGTGTTCTGACTCAGACTTGGGTCTCCCGAGCTCTGTAGAGATGGATGTCACTGGGTACATTGGTTCCCTGGTTTTCAGAGGGTGAACTTTTTCTGACCTCGACATATTGACCATCTGGACCTCCCGGACTGCCCTTCCAACCAGGGCCAAGGACTTGTCTGGGAATCCCCTGGTCTCAGCCTCTCAGCTGGTCACTGAAATCTGGGCTCAGCACCCAGACACACCATCAACCAGAGTAATGTTGCTCACAGTTTTCTTCCATCCCATGCCCAATCACCCTTGCCCTCATGTGGAACAAAAGCTCAGATTTGCAGGGATGGCAAAATAACTACAGCTTTGGTGCCTGTGCCACACTGCTCTTTTCTATCCCTTAAAAAAATAATTTTTCAGGTGCCCCTCATCTTGACTCTAGAATGACAGAACCCTCTAGGGCTCTAAGAAGGTGGAGAAGGTTATAAACATTTTTAATTTGGGAACACAGCCCATAGAACTGCAGTTCTGATCATGAAACACCCCCCCCCCCTTCAGAGCTCCCAGGGCAAGCATCAGAATTTTGGGATGTTTCCTTCTGCCCATCTGATGTGGGAGGGGGTCACCTGTCGTATGTCTATGTCTATGCAGTAGTGTGTGTGTGTGTGTGTGTGTGTGTGTTTGTGTGTGTGTGTGTGTGTGTGTGTGTGTGTGTAAAGGACACATGTCTGAGAGATGGTAACAACCCAGTAGCTGCACCTGCCTTGGACATGCCCTCCCCTTCCCTGGATCAGGGTCTTTAGGGGCATCAGAGTCTATGTCTCATGAGGAGTGCTGTGGGATTTCCTGGGTGACCGTTGGTGATACACATCTCAAGGGAAGGGTCATCTCTCCTTGTGTCCCAGGTTGATAAGGCATGAAGAGTCTGGGGTTGGGAATGAGCTAGACCTTGGTTCTGATGGTGGTTCTGCCACTTACCAGCTGTGTGGCTTGCACAAATTACCTAACTTGAGCCTCCATTTCCCCTTCAGTGAAACGAGCAAGATTACATTGATACTGTACCTCACGGATCCTTCTGATGAATGCACAGGACAGCCCTCAGTGAAATCATTCAGGGCATAGCGCTGGACTGAGACTGCTAGGGTCAAACCCTGGTTTGACTATATGGTATCTGTAGGTGGCCTTGGGAGCAGTACCTCTCCCCTCTGGGTCTCACTTTCTCCTTCTGCAAAACGGGGTCGATGATAACATCTATCTCATGGGGTCTTTACGAAGACTCAGTGAGATACTATTTGTCAAGTGTTTTTATCACTACTTGACAGATTATAAGCACTACAGAGGTTTTTGTTAAGTAAATACAAACATGTGGTGATAGATCTTGGCCCTCATTGTCATTATCCCCAGTGTCCAAGCAGCTGGGTCTCATACAGGTGTGTGGCTGTCCACTCCTCAAGATGTTCTCGCATTTGGGCAGCTGAGCTTGGGGTCTGGGTGAAGGTGAAGGTGGTCCTCCCAACCCTGGGGGCCTTCTCACCTGCAAGGGAGGCCTTCCCCACGACGAAACCAGGCTTGTGAGACCCCGCTGCCCCCAGTCATACTGACCTGAGCTCTCCATGGGAGGCTGGGGTGTGAGTAAGAAGGATGTGGTCGTCTCAGGCAGCAGAATGGAAAGTAAAGTGGTTGTTTTTCCGCAGAGAGGTGGTTCTGCAAAATAAGAAGCAGTTAGCTAAGTGGTAGGAAGGTATAGAAAGTGTATTTGGGGGAGCAGAGAGGCTCCTAGGGGACTTAGACTCCTAACATTTTGGAGGAATTCTTCTATGGTGCTGGCTGTGTGCTGGGTACTCTTCTAAACATTTTAAAACAATCGAGTTTTTAATATTCATATTAACTGTATAAGGTAGGTACTATCTTCTACAGATGGGGAAATTGAAGCACGGAGAGGTTAAATAATGATTCAAGGTCAAAGAGATGGCAAGTAAAGGAATGAGCACCGAACTCAGACTATCTGGCTCTCAAATGTCATGACCCCTGGCTGCCCCACTGTGACCCCAGTCAGGGGAACCCCCCCCCCAAAGCCTGCTCCCCAGAGCAATAAACTCCAAAACTGAAAAGCAGAACTCTGACCAAATCCAAGAATAAATGAATAAAGATACACCTGAGAAAGCTAATTCAGAGAGAGAGAGAAAAATAAGAAAATATCAGGAATGGTAAGTGTCATATATACTCAATGGAATAAAATATAATGTACTCTGAGTAACTGTAACCTATTGATAATCATATAAAAATCATATAAATGAGCATTAAAATGTGATAGGCAATTGACAATGATTAGAAAAGATAACACAATGCATGCCACATATGTACATATATGATATGTAATATGTTTATTTGTAGCAAAAAAAAAAAAATGAACCTGTATCTCACACATGGTTTTCCAGGGAAATAAAAATGACACAAAAGGCTCCATTGAATTAGGAAAACTGCTTTTGTTAGTGATCAATGAAGAAACAAAGAGAGCCATCAAAGAATTAGCTCTTAAAAAGTAATATATGTCAGGGCACCTAGGAGGCTCAGTTGGTTAAGTGTCCCACTCCTGGTTTCAGCTCAGGTCATGATCTCAGGGTATGACATGGAGTCCTGCATCAGGCTCTGTGCTTGGTGTGGAGCCTGCTTGAGATTCTCTCTCTCCTTCTGCCTCTTCCCCACTGGTACACATGGTCTAAAATAAATAAATAAATCTCTTAAAAAAAAAAACAGTTAATATATGTCTCAGATGGTTCCTCTGATAAGTTCTCTCAAACCAGCAATGAAAAATGTTAAGCTATTTCAACTATTCAAAGCATAAAGAAGGAGAGATTCTCTGAAAAAGCCAACTTAGCCTTGATAGCAAAATCTAATAAAGATAGTTTAAAAATATAGATGAATCACTCCCCACCCACGACGACAGCTGTTTAAAAAAGAAAGCGACAGCAAGGGTTGGCAAGGATATGGAAACATTAGACCTGGTGTGTTGCTAGTTGGAATTCAAGATGGTGCAGCTGTGGTGGAAAAAGAGTATAGTGATTCCTCATAAAGTTAAACACAGATTTACCACAGGACCCAGAAATTCCACTCCTAGGTAAATACCCAAAAGAAGTGAAAATAGGGACTCTAGCAGATACTTGCATATCAGCATTCATGGCAGCATTACTCAAAATAGCCCCAAACTGGAAATACTACAAACATCCATCAACAAGTGAATGGGTAAACAAAATGTGGTATATCCATATGATGGAAAATTATTCAACCTTAAAAGTGGAATGAACTTTGGACACATGCTACATCATAGATGAGCCTTGAAATCATCATGCAAGTGAAATATATCAGGCCAAAAGGACAAATATTTGACTCTATTTACATGAGGCACTAACAATAGGCAGATTCACAGAGAGAGAAAAGTGTAACAGAGGTTACCAGGGCTTGTGGGGAAGGAGGAGAGGAGAATTACTATTCAGTGGGTACAGAGATGATGAAAAATTTCTGTAAATGGACTGTGGTGATTGTACAATGTTGTGAATGCACTTAATGACACCAAATCCATATACTTTAAAATGGCTAAAATGGAAAATTTTATGATATGTATATTTTACCACAATAAAAATTAATGTTAAAAGTATAAAATATCACTGATCAAATTGAATGAATTAAAATTATAATGTATTCTGAATAATTCTAGATGATTGACAATCATAGGAAGGAATGTTAAAATGTGATATACCATTGGCAATTATTAGAAAAGATAAAACAACTGTTGCCGAAGATACAGGAAAATTTTCTCTGTACTCAGTTGGTGAGAGCAGAAATTGGTATAGCTTTCCTGGAGGGTAGTTGGGCAATAAACATCAAAATTCAAAATGTGTATACTTTTTGTCCAAGCAACTCCATTCTTAGGAATTTATCCTAAGGAAATAATTGGATAAGTGCATAAGGAAAGTATACAACAATATCCGTCAAAACATTGTTTATAAAGGGAGAAAAACAGAAGAAACTTTAAGGCCCAATGGCAGAGGGTCAATTAAGCAAATTAAAGTTACTCATGCAATGGAATACTAAGCAGACATAAAAATGATGACATATATTTACATTTACTGAATTAAAAAGATTTTCAGAAGTATTCATCTCAAACACTAGGTAACAAAGCAGTTAACACATTTCTAACACATTAATTTTTAAAAATGTATTTCTAAATTTCCTCAGATGTATTGTAAAAAGTCAGTAAAAACTAAACATCAGGGCTCCTGGGTGGCTCAGTTGTTTAAACAACTGCCTTCAGCTCAGGTCATGATTCTGGAGCCCTGGGATCGAGTCCCGCAATGGGCTCCCAGCTCTACAGGGAGTCTGCTTCTCCCTCGACCTTCTACCTTCTCATGTTCTCTCTCTCAAATAAACAAAATCTTAAAAAACAAAACAAAACAATAAACAGCTAAACATCAAGATGTGACACTGAAGGTCCTGGCTCTAGTTAACATGGAGTAAGTACACTCTGTTGTAACTCTTCCACTCAAAATAAACCTAAAAATTCTGGATGGTATGCATGGAATGGCTATCTGAGGATTCTGAGAAGTAAATGGTATCAGGCAGAATGGGGAAGAAAACCAGTTCATGAACAATCTGGCAATGAGTTTTCTTCACTTCCCCCCTCCCCATTATCCACTGGTCTGGACCACAAAGATAGCCTGAAATTCACAAGTCCACAGAAAGAGCTAGAATAAAAGCCTCTCTTTCTGGTCTTAGCATAAAAAAAAAAAAAAAAAAGGTCCCAAAAGGATTGAAGAGATGGGGGAATTTACTTTTTATTTTGCAATTCCTCCTTCCATATCCCCCAGGCAATCTTTTAATAGCAACAGCAGCAACAGTGGTTGGCCATGGTGGCCAAACAGGTGCCTAAAATTCTGAAAAAGGGAAATTCTTCCCTCTGACTAGAGGAACTATAGTTCCAAGGGCATGGGAAAAATCCTTAATGCTTTCTTCCCTCTATCAGAGGAATAAAATTAAGAAATAACAAACTGAAGATGAGTAATAAAGTGGTAGACCTGAATAAAAATATATCAATTGTTATATTAAATGTAAACAGTCTAAACACACTAATTAAAAGACATAGATAGTCAGCATTTAAAAAAAAACAGAACCAACTCTATGCTGATGACAATAAATTTACTTCAAATATAATGTCATAGGTAAGCAAAAGAACAAAAATATATATATACTACTTGAATATTAATCAAAAGAATGCTGAAGTAGGTGTATTAGTATGAGACAAAGTAGATTTCAGAGCAAGGAAAATTGTCAGAATAAGCTTCTTATTACATTTCATAATGATAAAAATGTCAATTCATGAAGAAGTTATAACAATTCTAAACATTTCTGCACTTAAAAACAGAGCTTCAAAATACACAAAGGAAAAACTAATGAAACTAAATTACAAGTAGGCAAATCCACAATTATAGCTGGAAATTTTAACAGTACTCTCTCAGTGACTGATAGAACCAGCAGATAGAAAATCAAGAAGGACATGGAAAAACTGAATACTATCAACTAACTGAATATATGGAAAAAATGAATACTATCAACCAACTGAATTTAACTGGCATTCATAGAACACTACGTACAACAATAGCAGAATATGAATTCTTTTCAAGTGTACAAGAAACATTCACCAAGATAGACAATACTCTTGGTTATAAAACAAACCTCAATAAATTTAAAATAATTGAATTATACAAAGTAGGTTTGCTGATCATAATGAAATTAAACTTGAAATTAGTAACATAAAAATAATTAGGATATCTCCAAATACCGGAATATTAAACAACACATTTCTAAGTAATCCATATGCCCCCAAAATAAAATAAGTGGGTTAACACTTCCCAACTCATTTTAGGAGTCTAGCATTCTCCTGATATCTAAACCAGACAAAAATAGTACAAGAAAAGAAAATAGACCCATATCCTTTATAAACATAAATGAAAAAAATTCTGAGCAAAATATTAGCAAATGAAGACAAGGAATATATAAAAAGAATAATGCATAACAACTTGGTGAGGTTTATTGCAGGGATGCAAGACTGGTTCAATATATGAACGTCAATCAGAGTAATCTGTTATATTAAAGACTAAAAAAGAAAAACCATATGTTCTTATTAGTTGAGGCAGTAAAAACATTTGACAAATTTTTAATTTTATGATAAATACATTAGAATACATTAGGACTAAAAGGGAACTTCATTAATCTGATATAGGGCTTAGACCAAAAAAACCTCTCAACTAACATACATAAAAATTTTTAAAAAACTGAATAGTTCCCCTCAAAGATTAGGAAAAGGCAAGGACATTCACTCTCACCACTTCTACTCAACAAATCAACATATTATTGGAAGCCAGTGTAACAAGACAAAAAAAAAAAAAAAAAAAAAGTAGAAAAAGAAAAGAGGTGTACATATTGGAAAGGAAGAAATAAAACTATTTGCAAATAAAACAGCCCTATTCACACATAATAGGTGTACATATATAATCCCTAAGAATCTACCAAAAAAATCTCCTAGAACTAATAATGAGTCTGCGAGGATCACAGGATATAATGTCAGCATACAACATCAGGCATATTTCTATATGCTAAGAAAGGAACAACTGAAAACCAAAATTTAAAATGCAATGCCATTTAAAGTAGCTCCAAAAGGAAAAGAGAGAAATACTTAAAAAGAGAAATAGAGCTAACAAAACACTTGTAGGATCTGTATGACGAATACCACAAAATGCTGATGAAATAAATCAAAGAACACCGAAATAAATGAAGACACACCCTGTTTATGACCTGGAAGACCCAATATGGTTGAGATGTCCCTTCTTTCCAACTGATTTATAGATTTAATGTAATTCCAATAAAAATATCAGCAGATTTCTGTTGCAGATAGAAGATAAGCAGATTCTAAAATTTCTAAGAACTGAAGTAGCCAAAAAAAATTTTTTTTAAATTTGAGGACTCATCTCCCTATTTTAAAAACAACCATAAAATTATTAGTGAAGGACTACACACAAATCCAAGGAATAGAATAGAGGGTCCAGAAATAGACACACATTGAAAAAACCAATTGATTTTTTAAAAGATTTTATTTATTTATTTGACAGAGATCACAGAGAGGCAGGCAGAGAGAGAGGGGGAAGCAAGCTCACTGCTAAGCAGAGAGCCCAATGTGGGGCTTGATCCCAAGACCCCAAGACCATGTCCTGAGTCAAAGGTAAGGCTTAACCCACTGAACCACGTGGGCGCCCCCAACCAATCGATTTTTTACAAAGTTGTAAAGACAATCAAAGGGGAAGGATAAGTCTTTTCAACAAATTGTCTGGAAAAATCAATCAATCATCAATACACACACACACACACACACACACACACACACACACAAAGCACCTCAACTTAAATTCCATATCTCAAATCAAAACGAACTTAAAATGCATCACAGTCTGAATGTAAAAGGTAAAACTATAAAGGTTTAGAAGAAAACACAGGGAAAAGTCTTCATGACCTTGGGTTAGAGAGAATTCTTAGATATGATACTAAAAGCATGATCCATAAAGGGAAAAACTGATGAACTGGACTTTACCAAAATTAAAAACTTTGGCTTTGCAAAAGTAGCTTTAAGAAATGAAAAGACAGGGGAGCCTGGGTGGCTCAGTGGGTTAAGCCTCGGCCTTCGGCTCAGGTCAATCCAGGGATTGAGCCCCGCGTTGGGCTCTCTGCTTGGCGGGGAGCCTGCTTCCCTCTCTCAGTGCCTGCCTCTCTGCCTACTTGTGATCTCTGTCAAATAAATAAATAAAATCTTGAAGAAGAAGAAGAAGGAGGAGGAGGAGGAGGAGGAGGAGGAGGAGGAGGAGAAAATGAAAAGACAAAGTACAGACTTGGAGAAAATATTTTCAAATCACAAATGTGACAAAGAACTTGTATCCAGGACATAGAAAGAATTCACAAAACTCCATGATAACAAAACAAATAATAACCCCAAGCAGGAAAAATAATTGTTTAAACAGTTCGTAATATATATATCCTAATTGGGGTGATGGAAACATCAGTCTACACATGTGTTAAAACTCATAGAAGGAGTCGCACCTGGGTGGCTCAGTGGGTTAAAACCTCTGCCCTCAGCTCAGATCATGACGTCAGGGTCCTGGGATCGAGCCCCACATCTGGTTCTCTGCTCAACAGGGAGCCTGCTTCCCTTCCTCTCTGTCTGCCTGCCTCTGCCTACCTGTGGTCTCTGCCTGTCAAATGAATAAATAAAATCTTAAAAAAAAAAACCTCATAGAAGGGTATAGTAAAAACAGTCCATTTCACTGTATATAAATCTTAAGTACATTATTTTTTTTAGAAAGAGAGGAGCCCACACCCTAATTTGTAACTGGCACCATGTGGTTATACGCTTAAATACTTATCACCAAACTCTAGAATTTACTAAACAAAGAAACAAAAAGCACTCCTCACTTGATGGGTGTTTTCACAGGTTTGTAAAACCAGATCCCTGTCATTTACACACGTGACACTAACTGCCTCTGGGAACGCACTTGAGGGAAGGGGCCGGGAAGGCCTCTGATCTTTCAATAGACACCTTTTCGGACCATTTTAATTTTTAAAACTTGTGCATGTTTTATGTATTTTAAAAGCAAACAAGTCTCTATATGGATGGCTGATTTACAGAAAATAGAGTACGTGGACACCTACGACCAGGATGGAAAATACAGATTCTGAGAACCTCTACAGGACACATATCCAGTTCTTTTTTAACAAATTAATTGCGAGGAAGATGCGGTGGTGGTGAGAACACATGTGAAAATTAATGGTGCTGGGGGGTGGGTGGCTAGGAATTCACAGAAATTGAGATTTTTTTTAAAAAAAGACTTTATTTATTTATTCAACACAGAGGGCTATCACAAGTAGGCAGAGAGAGGGGGAAGCAGGTCCCCACTGAGCAGAGAGCCCGATGTGGGGCTCGATCCCAAGACCCTGAGATCATGACCCAAGCCAAAAGCAGAGGCTTAACCCACTGAGCCACCCAGGTGCCCCGGAATTGAGATTTTTATCAACCAAGACGATGCGTGACTTTATTTTTTATTGTGGAACAGAGTGTGCCCAATAGCGTCGGGGAACCTACGAATAAAATGGACACCTATGAGCCTACCATCCAGCAAAGGAAGACTCCTGTCATGTTGCTCTGCGTATGTTAACTTAAAAGCAGGTTAACTTAAAATAAATGACAAAACTATTAAAATAATTGCCCTTCCCTCTCTTCCTGGGCACCTGTGGGGCTCATCTCTGGCCTCTTTCAGCTGCAGCCCCTCCATACCCTGGGTGACATGGGTGTCCCAAAGTGCCAGGTAGAATGTCAAAGTGTTTCATGACAAAATTTTGAAAAAGAGCTTGGTGTGGAGATGAGGGACCCAAAACTCCACCAAAGAAGGAACGTGTTGAGCATTCATTGCTGCTCATTCTTTCTGAAAAGCCTTCGTGGCGTGTTTTTGTGGTTGAGAGTAGACATCGAAACTGAAGGAATTGTGAACACGCAAACCTGAAAATCCAACTGTGGATGAGAGCATGTGGCTGACCCCAGGATGTCCCCAGTCTGGGGGGAGGAGCTGGAAAAGGCAACGTGGGGTGGTCTGAGCCACCGCACGGTGGGGACAGGGCAGACCCTGACTCCAGACCCAGTGATGCAGAGAGGCCAAGAGAAGCTTCCCAAGTGGGACCCAGGATGTGGGATTTCCAGGTCCCCCTCTATTAGCTGTGATTAAGAATGAAAAGATAATCTCTGCCCAACGCACGGGGACCAAGCTATCATCACTTCTTGCTCAGATCATGGTCATCCCCCAATAAGTCCCTCTGCATCCACTCTTTCTCTACACCCCAGTCCTTGATTAAAGCTCTCTAATGGCTTCTCTTGGATCTTAGAATAACACCCCACTCCTCACCTTGCCTAAATCTTGCCTCATTTGGACCCAGTGGACCTCTCCAGGTTCATCTCTCCCCCCTCTCCTTCTGGCTCACGAGGCTCTCATCTCTTGGCTCACTGTGTTACTCACACTTCCCAGACCTGCCTCAGGACCTTCACACGGCTCTGCCTGGAACACCTTTCTCCACAGTAAGCTCCTTCTCAATACTAAGGTCTCATTTAAAATTTTGCCTCCTCAGAGAGGCCTTTCCTGGTCAATCTACCTAAAATAAACCCACCACCCACCCTAGGTGATCCTCTAGCACACACTTTTATTTTATTCATAGCATTTATCAGTTTCAGAAGTTCTCCTGTGTCATGATTAATTTTCTTGGCTATTCATTAGAACACGAGCTGCACCAACACTGGGCCCTCCTGAGTCTATTCACCACAGCATGTCCACTCCTTGGGCAGTGCTGGTACCCAGTAGATGATGAATTAACATTCTGTAGAAGAAAGGTGAAGCATCTTGCCCAAAATCACATGGCTAATGAATGATGAAACCAGGGCTAGACCTCCATCTCAGCTGAGGGGATGAGGTCATGGCCACCTCCCTTGCCCTCTGCACCCCTTCTTCTCCCACCTCCAAATCTCACAGGGCACCCTCTGTACTAGTGAAAAAGAAAGAAATGAACACTCAGGTAAGCTTCTGTCCAGGTGGAATCCACGGATAAGGAATATTGAGCATCTCGAAGGAAAAGAAATCAGAGAGAGATAGATTAAAGATGTGTGCGTGTCTCAGGACTCATGGTGCAAAGTTGGGGCTATTCTGGGCTGGTTTTTAACAGAAAGTAAAAATTTTAAGAGGCGTAAACAACCAGTGTCGGAAAGCCTCCTTAGCCGTTTTTCTCTTCATTCATTTGCTTGCTCGTTCATTCAGCAAACGCTTCTTCGGTGCTTATGAATATTTGCACAGGTGCTGGAGATGCTTTGTGGCCCTCCTGCTCCTCCACAGACCTCTGTGATCTATTTCCTGTCCTTTGGGGCTGTTGACCATAAGACGGTGGGGGAGCCCTCAGGGGACAAGGTTACACCCAGACAGGAAATAGAAAGAAGCAGAACGCGGTCATTCTCAGAATGCATCAACATTACCTCTCTTCACTTCATGATGGCATGCATTTCTTAGGAAATGAAGCTGCCCATTTTGGCACCGAAACAGGTCTCTGATGGTCTTCTTGATGAATCTCATGGGGGCTCATGGCACATCATTGTTGCATGCCAACAACTTCAGGGGCTGTCTGCAGGTGATGGCAGCCTCCATCCTGCCCTGAATGGCTCGTACTTTCTGACTCCTTGGGTATGAGTCCCGTCTCAGCAGTGGGGGTGCACCTTGCACTTAGTGGGTGAATGGGGGCTACCGTTGGGTGGACCGTTTTGTTGGCCTTTTGGTAATCCAGCCTGCTGGGGAGGGTGAGGTTTTGTAATTCATCCATGTGAAGAGGCACTCGCTGTAATGTGTCGGCTCAGAGGGGACTGTTCTAATTCCAACAAGGGCTCCCCACTGTTGGCAGCAACCGTGTCTCAGCCATCTCTGCTCTTCCAGAAGGCTGGGAAACCAGATAAGCACATGGGATTGTCTTATAGGTAAAATACAGAAACAAAGCCTGAGAAAACAGATCCAGGAAAAGAGCAGGAAGTTCCACAGACAGGGAACCTCCAGTTGGGCGGCTCAGAGGCCCCAGGGCTCTCTTCCTAGTTCCTGGGAGTGTTCAAAATGACTGATGTTACTAAGCAAACCAGAGGATCTATGGAACACGGTCCAGTCCAGACAGCAGAAATTGGGCAAGGGTGTGGGTGTTCAGACATGAATGAGGGAGACACGGTCCTTGCCCTTTGAACTGGGGCCCTGACTTTTAAAGGATTTTCTAAGGACAGCATTGTGGCCCTAGCGGCCACACGCCTACCCCACGATCAGCACACTGACACTCTCAGGGACCTGTGTCCACAAGTTCCAGACAACGAACCCATTTCCCAGATTCACCCCAGGGCCCCAGTGACACGCTCTGCCTAGTATAGATCAATAAAACTCACTTTTTGATGAACCACCATGCCAATGGCAAATTGAGAAGATTCAAACCACTCTAGAGTGAAAAGCCAGTATCCTTAACCCTTGTCTGGGCCATTGGCTCCCCTACCCAGAAGAAGCCAGAGATTCAGAAGATCTGAATCTGTGGCCAACTCTTAAGAAGTCATATTTTATATAAAAATCCAGACTCCCAACTTTTACATAAAAGGAATTAACAGGGAGATCTGGCAAGATGGGGTCCACTTCCCTGCATGGCAACAGGCCACAGGTGTGCCCACCCTGTGAGCAGAGGCAGAGACACCCGTGTTCCCTGGTGCTCAGGAGCTTGGTTGGGGCATCATTCATGCCACTGCGGGCCCCTGTAGGCAGATGGTGAGCCATCTGTAAGCGACACTGCGTCTCCACTCCTAATGTTCCACGAGCAGCTAATAATGGCTTTTCAGGGGTGCCTGGGTGGCTCAGTCCGTTAAGCGTTCGACTCTTGGTTTCTGCTGGGTCATGATCTGATCTCATGGGCTGTGGGACTGAGCCCCGTGTTCAGCTCTGCGATCAGCAGGGAGGCTGCTTAAGATGCTCTTTTCTCTCTCTCTGCCCCTCCCCTGTCTTTGTGCTCCCTCTCCAATAAATAAATCAATCTTCAAAAAAAAAAAAAAAAAGATAGTATTTGTGAGCTGGGCACTGGGGTTGCCAATGGTGCCCATGTGAGTCAGTCAACAAACACCCACGGAGTGCCTCTCCACTTCCCTGGGCACCATGCAAGGAGTCCCATTTGTGAATGGACTGGTTGCCTCTGCTAGAATGTTCCCTGAGGGCAGGACTCTGTTTATGCACTGCTGGGTCCCCATTACCTGACGCTGCTTATACCAGTAGAAGGCCCCCGATAAATATCTTTGAATGAACGAGTATTAGGTGCTCACAGGAAGACAGGATAAGGTCACCCTCCCTGACCGTTCTCAGGCCAGGGAGCAGAAAGAAGTCTGTGGGGGTACTACTGGTTGGACAAATGGCACATGAATCGAAGACTGTGTTGGTGCTCAGAATGCTGGTGAAGGAGATGCCCATGTCGGGGAAGGGGACCCAGGCGTGGCGGTGAGAAGGACATCGTCCTCTGCCACCTGTGCATGGGGGTCCAGCTCAGGTCCCACCTTGGACAACACAGGTTGTAATGTCCCATTGTGGCTTTTGTGCCACTACTGGAGCAAAGGGCACATCAGAGATCAGCTCATGTGCCTCCCCCACTGCCCCAAGTCACCGCAAGAACGTAACAGCACAGGAAAGGAATACACCAGCCTCTGCTACCAGTCGGGGAGATTCCTAGCAGCTGGTGTCGGCAGCAGGGAAAGCAGTCTGGGGTGGGTCCCCACCACGCAGGAGAAGCACCCCCGTCCTTGCAGGCTGCCTCTCACCCTGCTCCGCCCCCTGGTGCTCCTTCAGTGTTGCCTTTACTGAGCCTTGCTGTGTGCCTGATCCTATCCCGCAGGCACAGGTAAGAAAATCAGGTCTTCCACAGGGGACCCAGGAAACGGATGGATTCACTCACTCATTACTTCGTTCAGCCCCTTCTAGACAGTGAGACACCGTTCCAGGTCCTGGGGATAGGGCAATCATTTAAAAGAGACAAAAACAGCTGCTCTCATAGAGACTGGACTTTACTGGGTGTGTGACAAGCATGCAGGGTATGGACGATAGATTCGATAATTAAGTCGATAGATTCGATACTAGCTGATGGTCAGTGCTGTAAGGACAAGGCTCGGGAGTGGAATGTGGGGCTCCAGGGCTGGGGGTGAGGTTTCTAGAAGGTTGCTCAGGGAGATCTCATGGAGGAGGTGAGCTCTGGGTGGAAAACTGCGAGAGGCATGGGAATGAGTAGAGCCGAATTGGCCTGAGATGCTCGACTGTATTCTCATGTGCTTGTCGCCCCATGAGTCATCAAGTCCTCCATCTTGGACTCTCCAGTCTTATGTTTTCCGCTGGGAAAACTGTGGCCGGCTAACTGAATAGTTGTGGGGGGGAGATTTGAGGCGCTTCACAATTCTTTTTTTTTTTTTTAATTTTTTTTATTTATTTATTTGACAAAGAGAAAGATCACAAGTAGGCAGAGAGGCAGGCAGAGAGAGAGGAAGGGAAGCAGTCTCCCTGCTGAGCAGAGAGCCTGATGTGGGGCTCGATCCCAGGACCCTGGGATCATGACCTGAGCCGAAGGCAGAGGCTTAATCCACTGAGCCACCCAGGTGCCCCAACACAATTCTTTACGTAGGGACAAGATCAGAGACAAAGGATGAATGACTGGGCTGGGATTCAGAAGGTATCATTCCTTAAATACAGAATATTCGCAATGAACAGTCCTCAGAGCAGGTGCAAAGCCTTGGAGTGCAACACACCCTGGGACCCACCACAGAACCACCGAGGTGGCTGGAGGGGATGGAGCAGGAAGAAGCCAACGGGAGCCGGTTCCCGGCTGCTGTTCCCAGCCCACTGCTGGTGCAGGACAAGGTGGGGAAGACTTCTAGCTACAGGAAGGGCTCAAGGAAGCGGGCTCGGGGATCTCAGAGGAGGATCTGGGGAGGCCTGGCTCAGGGCCCGTGTTCCAGCAATGAAGACCCCAGCTTCTGACGATCCCCCGCCCACCCCCAGTACCCCAACCTTCCCCCATCGCTGGCCCCTGGGCCAGGTTGTTGTTTACATGCAACCTCCCACGTACCCTCCCTGCGGCCAACCCCCCAGGTCTACAACCAGGGAAGGAAAACAGGGCGTTTCCCAAGATGGCAGCTCTGCCGCCCACCTGTCCTCGCTCTGGCACAGGGAGAAGTGACCTCCCCACCACTGACCCACTTCCTTCTCCTCCCACCAGGGCAGTCTCAACCCTGAGTTTGGGGGACAGATGCTATTTCCAGCATTCTGACCTTTGTGCTCCATGGAGAGTCATTCTTGCCGACAGCACACCCCGGTTCTTTGGTTCGGAGCGTGTGATTAGTGGACCCACAGCAGAAATGCAGAGCTCAGCCCGTGAAGCCCACTTGGGCTTTCTAGATTCCCGAGGCGCCAGGAACATGGGGGCCCTGCTCCCAGCTGTCCCCTGGGGATGGGGCAGGCCTGTTTCCCCTGCCGTGTCTGCCTCTGGCCGGGGAGGAAACACCTGGATGTGAGGGAGAGCCAGTCTGAGCGGTGGGGGGTAAGGGAAGGAGAGCATTGTTCTGCGGGGGCAGGGGGGGATGGAGAGGGCCGGGAGCCTGGGAGGAATCTCCCGGGGACCAGATTCACAGCCACCACAGCCAGCCCAGGCAGGGCCCGGGGAGGCGCTGTGGGGCCAAGTGGCGGGGCTGCCTGGGTTCCAACGCTCTCTGTTGCTGTGAGTGACATCTTGGGCTACTGCTTAGAACCTCTGTGCCTCAGTTTCCCGATCTTTAAAGGAAAGCTAATAATAGCACCAACCTCATAGGAGTATTGCCAGGACTAAATGAAAGGATGCTCACCAACGTCTCAGAGGAAAGGCGCAGAGCATCTACCGTCTGCAAGCCCTCTAGGAGCTTCAGCATCCACAGCCAGAGTCGCAAGCCACACATTCCCACAATCCCATCGCCGCATTCCCACAATCCCCCCGCCGCATTCCCACAATCCCCCAGCCGCATTCCCACAATCCCCCCGCCGCATTCCCACAATCCCCCCGCCGCATTCCCACAACCCCCCCGCCGCATTCCCATAATCCCCTCCGCCGCATTCCCACAATCCCCCCCCGCCGCATTCCCACAATCCCCCCCCCCGCCGCATTCCCACAACCCCCCCCGCCGCATTCCCACAACCCCCCCCGCCGCATTCCCACAACCCCCCCCGCCGCATTCCCACAATCCCCCCGCCGCATTCCCACAACCCCCCCGCCGCATTCCCACAACCCCCCCGCCGCATTCCCATAATCCCCCCGCCGCATTCCCACAATCCCCCCCGCCGCATTCCCACAACCCCCCCCCCGCCGCATTCCCACAATCCCCCCCGCCGCATTCCCACAATCCCCCCCCCCGCCGCATTCCCACAATCCCCCCGCCGCATTCCCACAATCCCCCCGCCGCACGCCCTCCCCTGCTCTGTGAGTTCGCACACCTGCCGTCTTACCTATGCACACTCCCTGCCCCTCCAGGCTCACGTGTCGCCTCCCCACGCAGAGCCCCCACCCCCACCCCGAGGTCGCCTGCACGAACCCGCCTCACCTCACCGAGGCCCCCCACGCCCTTTACTTTCTGGGGGTCATTCTTGCCACACTCGGCACCACAGCGGCTGGAGCACAGAGACTAGCCTCGCGCGGCCCGGGGAGAAGATGCTCGATCGTGAGCGCGGAGAGAAGTGGCCGGGCCAGCGTGATGGTCACCTGCGTCCCCGGGGGCAGGACAGACAGAGGATGTCCCAGAAGGGGTGCGGGCGGGACCAGAGGCTGACCCTGACCCGGCGCCTGGCTCGCTTGCTCTGCAGCCCTAGCCACCTTGCCTCACATCTCCGAGCTACGAATCAGGCATCAAACGCGCACCCGGCCCACCTGCCGTTGCTCAGGAGAAGCCTCGGCCGGTGGGTACGCGCGGCAGGGCCCCGCGTGTGTCAAATGTTACACTATTATGGGCACTTAGAGCATTCGGGGAGGAAAGAAAGAGGTCCTCTCATGGGTCCCGGGTCCCTGCTTCTTGTGAAAAGGATTAGATGATTGTCACTTGGCCCAGTGCCGCTAGCGGCCTCCATATCTCGGAAACCCTTCTCCGGAAAGCTTGCTATGGAAGAGCCAGGGGCGTCTTAGCCCCTCGGGCTCCCGGCCGACATCCCTCCTCTCAGCCCCTCCATCCGCTCTTCTCCCATCTGCGTCTCCCCAGCTTCCTCCCAGGACACCTTACACCCCAGCCAGCACCTACCTTGTTTCGGGAGGAACTCGGTTCCACTAAGTCTCCGCTGACGGGCTCCCCACGGTCCGGCTCAGGGAGGCTGCCCTCACCGGAGACCCCGATGACTTTAGTCTCCACGGCAGCCTCCGCTCTGCAGAGAAAGGCCCCGTGTCGCCCAGGCCCTGTTATGTCCCCTCCTCTTCCTTCCCCTTCCCCGTGGCCTTCAGAGCTCCTCCCAGAACACATCCTGCACTGAAGCTGATTTCTGCAGAAGCTCTGTGGTCACCCCGGAGCCCTGGGGGTTCTTTCTTTGGAAGGGGGCACCTCCACAGAGTACCCCCACATCCCCCGCCCTGTGCTGACCAGGCTGTGATGCCCGGAGGAGCCCTGATCTCTTTCCCAAGCTCCAGGCACCCCAAACCCACTGTCCCTGCCCGGACACTGCCAGCCAGAGGGTCATCCAGCATATCCAGCTCAACCTGGACAAACCAGGCTCTTTTTCCCCCAACCCGTGCAAAACCACCTCTCTGCTCCTCATCTCAGAATCAAAAACTTGGGTGTCAGCCTCAACACCTCCTTCTCCCTCACCTGTTCCATAAGTGGAACCAAATCCTGTGTCATAAATTGTCCCCTTTTTCCACCCCATGGGCCACCATAGTCCTCCTTTTTCCACCCCTTCATTGGGCCACCATAGTCCTCCTCCTGAATGACCGGAGAAGCCTGATCTTGCCTCCATTTCCCAGCCAAAGGCCCCTCTCTGGTGCTGAAACACAAATCTGGTCACTTTATGTCCCCAGTACAGCCTTCAATGGCTCCCTGTTACCTTTAAGAGAATGGCCAGACTCCCAAGGCCTGTCTCGACCTGATTGTTCCCTGAACCCAAGCCCAGGTTTAATCCCATCACTGTGACCCATCCCAGGAATCTTGGACACCTTCAGCTCCATAGTGGTCCAGATAGCCCCTGAGCTCCAGGCTGGAGGATGTGCTGTGGGGTCCCTTTCAGTCTTCCCGGCTCCAGCAGAAAAGAACAAAAATACAAGTCAAAGAGCCTGGAGAACAGCAGAGTGCCGTGCATGCTGGGGGAGGGGAGGGTGTTAAGGACATGGCGGTCAGTGGCATCAAAGACTGCAGAGAGGACACGGGTGAGGAGGCTGATGAAAGCATCTGCTGACCTTGGCAATTAGGAGGGAGCATTTCCAGGGAGCAGACCACCTTGGAGGTGGACCCATTGGCTAGCTCCTCACATTCTTTTTTTTTTTCCCTCACACTTCGAAGCCAAGCAATATTTTGGGAAATCTTCAGCACCCTTCTAGACCTTTGGAAAGCTCACAGACACTATGCTCTCAACTGATTTGGCCTAATGGTAAATGGTTCTGGAGAGAGACTGGTTGTTGACAGTGCCGTTTGAATGCCTGGATTCAGCCATGCCTGAAACCCTAATAATGCCTGGATATACTCCTGATTGTTTGTGTGATTCATTGCATTCTCTTGCCCACCTGTTCTCAGTAAGACGGATTTCTGTCACTTGGGTTTCTCCTTTGCAAAAAAGAAGTGACTGGTCTTTTTTCCGCCAAGATTTGGGTGGGTTCTGCAGAAGAGTGCATTTAAAAAAAAAAAAAAAGAGTCCAGGATTTTAAATCATTTGCTCTGTGGGTCAGTCCCCCTGCCATAAGTAATTTTCTGCACCCCC
The DNA here is from genome assembly GCF_030435805.1 of Mustela lutreola. Lineage (NCBI taxonomy): Eukaryota > Metazoa > Chordata > Mammalia > Carnivora > Mustelidae > Mustela > Mustela lutreola. The sequence goes on along the minus strand of NC_081304.1, from coordinate 57,883,696 downwards.
TCACATGACTGGAATTATATTCTATGTCTTTGAGTTCTGCCTCATCTCTCCACCCTCCCCCAGTAAGTCCCAGGGAGGCAGAGGCTAGGTCTTACTCAGGTCTTACTCATTATCCTATCAGTCCCAGGACAAGAGACTCTTAAGAGATTGTTTGGTTCATTAAATACAACGAATGGATGGATGGGGGAGTGAATGAGGGCAGTAAGTCCAGGGCAGGATAAAGACCAGGGACTCCACCCCCGCATGACTGACACTCAGCAGCAGCCTTAGTCAGTGTGGCCACAGTGGGCAACCCCCCTCCTTATCAGTTTCAGCCTAACTGAATCGGAAATCACAAGCTGACGGGGCCTCCTGTGGCCGCGCTGTCCTCTTTCAACAGCTAACATCTTGCTTGGCCCGCACACTGGGTGTGATAGCCACAGGCTGCCTGGTGACCATGGACAGCCCCAGAGCTGTCCTGTGCAAGAAGCAGCTGCGAGATAGGCAGCCAGGAACAAGGAGTAGTGAAGAGGAGGGAGAAAGGAAGGACCAAGGACCCCTACGTGTCCCTTGCACCACCCAACCATCACCAGGGTGAGGTGGCACTGCCCTTTTGACTGATCCCAGGGACGTCTTGCCTCTCCAGAAGCTCTTCTTAGGGTGGAGTCTCTTTTCCAATGTTGCAAAAAGACCCTCTCCAGCCCCTTCTAGTCACCGAGCTACTTTGTATCATTGTCTATCCATCACTAAGCAGCCAAGAGCTTTAACAAATTACATTTGTAACTTTTAAACCCATTACATTAAATCCTTTTGATAACAGCAGTGGGATAGGGGACCAGAGTTGGGATCCGGGCACTGGAGTCACTCAAGCTTGTTTGCTTTGGATGCAAGACGCCCGGGGTCACCTGTGCTCTCACTCCAGCTGCACCTGTGGGAATTGTCTTGGGAAGCTCAAGCAGCAAAGGCAGACTTCATCAGCCCTTGCCATTTTCTAAGGAATCTGCCCACAGGAAATCCCAATAAGCAATGTAGATCTTCCTGAAGATTACAGGGCAAGGACGGCAAAAGCCTGTACACATCTTCTAGCAAGTGATTTAACAATCCTCCATGGGAAAGAGAGATAGCATTTGATGCCACTCATATGTGGAAGTTAAGAGCCAAAACAGAGGAACAAAGGGGAAGGGAAGGAAAAATAAAACGAAAGCAGAGAGGGAGACAAACCATAAGAGACTCCTGACTATAGGAAACAACCTGAGGGTTGCTGGAGGGAAGATAGCTGGGGGAGAGGGGTAACGGGGTGATGGGCATTAAGGAGGGCACGTGGTGTAATAAGCACTGGGTGTTCTACGCAACTGATGAGTCACTAAATTCTACCTCTGAAACTATTAATACACTGTATATTACTTAAATAGAATTTAAATAAAAAACTAAAACTAAAAATCTCCCATGGACATCCTATTGTCCAGACGCCCTTGGTCCGTGCCATGCTGTTGGACTGGTGGGCTGCTTTCTGCTTTCTCTTCTCTCCCCCAGTGACTCTGAATCACACACTCCTAGTTCCTCCCACTCAGACTTTTTCACAAAGGGAAGTCCTCTTAGAAGTGCATTCAGGGCGGGTACCTGGGTGGCTCAGTCGGTTAAGCATCCGCTTCAGTTTGGGTGGTGATTCCGGGGTCCTGGGATCAAGTTCAGTGTCAGGCTCCCTGCTCAGTGGGGAGTCTGCTTATCCCTCTGCCTGCTGCTCCCCTAGCTTGTGTTCTCTTAAATAAACAAATAAAAGCACATTTTTTAAAAAGTGCATTTAGAGCACTATACCTCCATCATGACCACTGACTCCAGGTTTATAATCCCCAAAACTCATGAACAACACCCAAAACCAAATGGCTGTCTGGTTGGTGAGAAAGGCAGGAGAGGTACCCAGATGGAAACACACCTTCCTTCACGTATACAACCATCTCCCGACCTGGGACAGTTATGGAGATGGCTCACCTACGTGGTGGGGGTGGGACTCAAACCAGGGGCTTCCCGCAGCTCCCCTGGGAGGACCTACGGCGACAAGTCAGAGAGAAGCTTGGCCAACCCTCTTGGGCTCCCATTCCCACTCTAAGAAGACTCGGGCAAGACACAGCAGGTACCCACCTGACGTGCACCTCTGCTTCCAGAGAATTCCCTCCAGCCCTCAGAGCATGGCCCAGGGAAGCAGGGGCAGAGGACGACGACATGCTTTAAAGCAGTGGTCCGCCATGAGTGGTCCCAAAATCAGTGGCATCAGTTTCTCTTGGGAACCTGTTAGCAGCTAGTAGTCTCAACTATGGATGTGGAGAGACCGAGGAATACGGTGTCCGGGAATTTCCATCCTTATCTCTGGCAGGGCTGTCCTGTGGGGTGAGTGTGCGTGTAGAATTAGGACCAGAGTCAGGGGACCGTCATAGGAAGCAGGCTTGTGTTCTATATCCATCCACTCGTTCTTTCAGACAGTCTTATTTTTGAGGAAAGAGAATTTTGATTGTAATGTCAACGTGTTTTTTTTTGTTTGTTTGTTTTAATTTTAGTGTTTCAAAACATTACTTAAGGGGCGCCTGGGTGGCTCAGTCCGTTAAGTGTCCTCCTTCAGCTCAGGTCATGATCCCAGAGTCTTGGCGAGTCTGCTTCTCCTTCTCCCCCCACTCTTCTGTCCCTCTCTCACTCTTTGTGTCAAGTAAATAAATAAAATCTCTAATAAAAAAAAAAACTAAGCCACTCACATACATTTTCATTACAAAAAACACTCCTATTACAGAAGTATACAGAGTGAAAAGGAGCACCCCGCCCCCGCACCCCTCCCTCCTAGTATAGTCTCCACCCTGTGATAATCAGTGTTGCCTGCCGGGGTGATTATGCAAAGTGATCTTCCCCGGGCTTTGTTTACCTCGGGAGCACCGAGAGCACCGAAGATCAGTACAAAAGGATCAATTTCTTTCTTTCTTTTTTTTTAAAGATTTTATTTTATTTATTTGTCATAGAGAGAGAAGCAAGAGCAAGCACAGGCAGACAGAATGGCAGGCAGAGGCAGAGGGAGAAGCAGGCTCCCTGCCAAGCAGGGAGCCCGATATGGGACTCGATCCCAGGATGCTGGGATCATGACCTGAGCCGAAGGCAGCGGCTTAACCAACTGAGCCACCCAGGCGTCCCAAGGATCAATTTCTTAAACGTCAAAGTCGGTATTTCCTGGCCCAGCACCATACGCACATGGGTCCAGATGCGGAGGAAATCAGCCCATGCCTCCTCGGACACACCGGCCTCCAAGGTGGAGAAGAAAACTTCCCTCCCCAGGATTTTCCTGTTCTGTGCACCTGTAGTCCTTCCAGACTCCACCGGGGCCTCCGGGCAGGGGCGGAGAGAGCTCTGGGCAGCCCTGGGGGCGGGGCCTAGTCTCCCCGCACCTCCTCTGTCCTCAGGCCAGACGGGGGCTGGAGAAACCGAGCTGGGGAGCAGGTCTGAGCGCTCCCCCAATGTGAAGGAGCCTGGAGCCTCTTGTTTTAGAAGAGACCTATCACAGTCGCTGTGTTCTTGCACTGGAATTCCCACTAGGAATAGGGACAGGTCAGCAGGGCAAGAAAGCTGGACGTCAGGAGGGCTGGGGGTTGACAAGGATCGTTGAGAAAACTCAAAGACCCCAACCCTTTATCATGTGTGCCAACTGTCTGCCCCTCACGCGCACGCGCACACGCACTCAGGCGAGCAGATACATGGGACCTGGCTGGACTCTGTTGGAACCTTCCTCTAGCTGCGCAGGTCTCTCCTACCGTCTGGGTCCCAGTTTTCTCCCCAATGACAATCCTGGTTCTCGCCTTGAAACTTGCTACTAGTTTTGCTCAGAGAAGGCCTCTGTGCGGGGTGGGGGGTGGGGGGTAGGACTGCTCTGTCCCCTCCTGCTGCTCCCATTTCATAGGTCTTGGGGGAATCCCTGGGGCCAGCTCCTGGGCCTGGAGCACTTCCACACAGGGCCACCTTCCTGACTGCTTCCCCCTCCGCAGTGGAAGGTATGGGCTTGTCTGGAGCCCTGCCAACCCCCTGGGCCTTAGCTTCCCCACCCCACCCACTTTCCCACTCACCCCCATGCCTGGGGGGTGTGCCAAGACCCTAGCTTCCACTCTGAAACCACCAGAACTGCAGAATTCCATGACAATGAAGTCAAGCCTCTTGGAGAGCTACATGAACTTTACTTTTCTGGGCCTCACTTTCCCCAGCTCTGACATGAGTGGCTTGAGGGAGCAGCCTAGCTGAGTGGTTAAGAGCCGGGACTCAGACTCCGCGATGTGGGCTTGAATCCCATGTTCTCCTTTCCGCTGTCCCTGTGACCTTGGGCAAGTTCCTTAGTGTCTCTGTTTCCTCATCTGTAAAATGGGTCTAATAGTACCCACACCACGGGGCTGTTGGGAGGCATGAGCATGATAACAGAGGTATGTAAAGCTCATGGGCAGTGCTTAGCACGTGGACAGTAAGTACTATAAAGTGTTTGCTAATATCTCATCTTGTGCTAGCTTGACTTTCAGTGGAGATTTTTCTGATCAGGTTGCAAGAACTAGGAGGCTCGGCCTTCCAAGCCCTGCATTTCTAAGATTCCTCCAACGGGCACCTCACCCTGTGCAGAGAGGCCCACCACGTGCAGGTGATCGGTGTGGCCCCAGCCACCTTTCCAGTGACCACTGAGAGTTGTGGAGTGTTATGGACTGGGTGTGTGGGTCCACCCCTAATTCCTATGCTGCCCCTCCAGGGGGAGAGTAATTAGGAGGTGGGGACTTGGGGAGGTAATTGGGTCTGGATGACGTCATGAGGGTAGAGCCCCCAGCCCTGCCTCCTAAGAAGAGGAAGAGATGCTAGGGCTGCTTCTCTCCACCGCAGGGAGACACAGTGAGAAGGCGACCATCTGCAAGGCCGGAAGTGGGATTGCACCAGAAGCAGAATCTGACAGCACCTTCATCTCAGATGTCCCAGCCTCTGGACTGTGAGGATTAAACACCCTTTGTTTGCCCACTCTGTGGCATTCATGATGGCAGCCTGAGGAGACCGAGACAAGGGACTGTGGTCTGAGCTGGAACGCTTGTGTGCCTGCTGCAGGGAACAGAGAGGAAGTGGCACAGGTAGGGACAGTCTGCCACCTGCCTGTCTCTGTCCCCAGAGGGTGGGGGAGGACAGCCTCTGCCAGAATAGCCAGCTTCCTTTACCCTGATGACAGGCCTGAAGAAGTAGAGGGATCCAGGGATTGGAAAATAGGGAGAAGCCCCCACCCACCACCCCTAGGGCAACAGTGCTGGATCCCAGCACTGGAGAGGGTGGTGGTTGTGAGAGTGGGGGAGGGGAGTCCAAAACCCTGGGCAAGCACCAGGCAGGTGGGGTCCACACACACCTCTGCGAAGGGGCTGGAAACAGCTCTGATGCCTCTGCTTTGAGCAGACTGAAGGGGATGTAGGCATTCCCTGCCCCAGGGATTGTGGGAGAGCTGGTCCCCTGGAGGTGGCACGACTTGGATGTCAGGGACCTCAGGGAAAGGTCTGAGGATGATGACAGACCAGTGCACCTGTCACATAAAGACCAGACAGAGGAAGCTCCAGACTGTCCAGAGGAGGACAAATCAATAAATTGGATGTCATTAAAACTAAGACCATTTGCTCTGAAAAAGGCATCACTGTTAAGATGAATGAAAAGACAAGCCAGAGGTTAGGAGAAAATATTTGTCAAACACGTATCTGATAAAAGACTGGTAACCAGAATATACAAAGAGCTCTGAGAATTCAATAGTAAGAAAACAAACAACCCAATTTAAAAATGGGCAAAAGATCTGAAGAGATATCTCACCAAAGAAGATATTCACATGAAAAACACATGAAAAGGTACTCAAACCTTGCAGTTACTAGGCACTTGCAAATCAAAACAGCAATGAGATATCATCACTACATACCCATTAGAATAGATAAAATCCAAAAAACCATGATGCCACCAAATGCTGATGAGGATATTGGAGCCACAGGGACTCTCATTCATTTGATAAGAATGAAAAAGTTGCACAGTCACTTCAGAAGAGCTTGGCTTTTTTTTTTTTTTTTTTTTTCTCTCTTAACTAAATATACATATGATGGAACAATGGTGCTCCTTGGTATTTACTCAGACAAGCTGAAAATATATGTCGGCACAAAAACCAGCCATGAATGTTTATATCAGCTTTATTCCTAATTGCCAAAAACTGGTATCGACCAAGATGTCCTCAGTCTGCGAGTGAAGAAGCAAACCGGGCACATCAGTAAAACGGGATATTATTCAGCAACAAAAAGAAAGGAGCTGTGAGGCCGTGCAAAGACAAGGAGGAACATTAAATACACACTGCTCAGTGGGTGAGCCGATCTGAAAGGGGTAGTCACTATGATTCCAACTCCATGATACCCTGAAATTCATGGAAGTATGGGGGGCAGCAAAAAGAACCACTAGCTGCCAGTGTAGTTAAGAAAATAGTCTCCATTTCTTGAATATATATTTGCTTATCCAGGAAATCCTTTTCTTTCACAAATTCTATTTCCGCGAAACTTCTCCATCTTACCCAAATTGCCAGATTCTTTGGCGAATTTATAATATCCTTTTGTTGTATTTTGTGTACATAGGATCTGTAGAGATGTCCTTTTTCCCATGCATGATATTGATATTGATAATTTGTACTTATCTCCTAGGACACTGGTTGTCTAATTCATAGATTTCCACTCTTACCCTTCTGTCCTTCCTCCTCCGTCCTTTAGGATTTATACCTTTCTTCCTCAGTCTTTTTGAGATGAATATACTCCCTTTGATGACAGTCATTTGAAATTTGATAATTCTAGTTGTACTTGAGATAATGTGAATTTTGTGGCTGAGCAGCGTCCTGTTTGCATGAGATCAAATGTGTTAATTGTATTGTCCAGATCCTCTATATCTCTGTTACTTTTTTGCCTATTTATTCTGTCAGCTACTGAGGAAAATAAAGCCCTTCCTTAAGGTCGTGGAGACCTTAATTCTGTCAGTTTTTACTTTATAGTTTGAAGGCGTGTTATTGCATGCATATAGATTTATGATGGTGATATGTTTTTGTTGGATTGGCTCTTTAATATTTATAAAACGTGCCTCTTTTATTTATTCTTACTTTAAAATATTTGATATTAGCATAATACCACCAGCTGTTTGTGTCAGGTTTGCATGGTACTGCCTTTTCCTTCTTCTGTTCTCAGACTTTCTGTGTTCTTCTAGTTAAAGAGTGTCTTTTGTGAGCAGCGTATTAAAAAAAAAAAAAATCACTGGACAATTCTAGACTGAATTTTTTCCAGCACTTTAAAGATGTCATTTCATTGTTTTCTGACTTCCAATGTTTCTGTTGAGAAGGGAGGTCTCAGTTTAATTATTGATCTTTTGAAGGTTATATTTTGAAGGTTATATTCCCCCCCTCCTTTGGCTGTTTTTAAGATATTTTCATTATCTTTTTTTCTCCCAGGAGTCTTACAATGAGGTGTGTGTGTGTGTATGTGTGTGTGTTAAAAAACTAAACTCCAGACTTTATAGGGACTTCACCAGCTTTTCCATTAATATCTTCTTTCGGTTTTAGGATCCAGTCCAGGGTACGACGTTGCATTTAGTTTTCAGGTTTCCTGCCTCCTTGACTTTTGAGTTTCTCAGCCCTTCCTTGTTTTTCATGCCACTGACTTCCTGGAGGAGTACTAGTCAGATTATCTCACAGAATGTCCTGCAGTTTGGATTTGTCTGACACTTCCCTCATGATCCGACTGTGGATATGGGATTTTGGGAAGACCAATAGAAGTGAAAGTGTGATTTTGTTTTTCTCCTGTGTGAGATTTGCTGAGTTTATTAAATCTGTGGGTCGTTGTGCTTCCTTGATTTGGGTCGGTGCAATTTTGATGGAAGAGGCACCCCACCAGTTCCAGGCCCTACCACGCCTCTCTCATGCTACCGTGGCGGCCCGAGGTGCCTTTGAGACCAACCTGCAGCTTGGAGCCAAGCTGCTCTGAGCCCCACCTAGACGGAGTGATCCCTGGAGGTCCTGCAGACGCACAAGCAAGAGTAAGGGATCACGGTTTTCACCCACCGGGTGTCCGGTGTGCTTTATTGTTGGCAATCGCTAGCTGGTGCAGAGAGCGCATCTCATGACTCCTTCTTCCTCCATGCCTAGTTCAAAGCTGAACTCCTAGGCACGCTAGGATGCTGATCTGCTTTCCTGCCTTCCCGATGCTGACCTGCTTTTCGCAAGTCACAGGTCTGTTCCAACATCCTTCCCATCTTCACGGCTCTTCTCTCCTTCCCTGTGAGCCAAGTCTAAGGACAGCCCCCATCCAGAGGGCCAACAATGAGCTCCCTTCCCTTCCTCTCGGCAACGGGATGAGGCTTCAGTGGAGTAGTGTCAGAGAAAATCCCAGCACAAATACATTTCCCATAGAGAGGAAAATTTACAAAAAGATAAACAGAACAATCCCCCAAGAATCTGATTGCTGCTGCTCCTGCTTGTGACCGGGTTTATGTTAACGAAGCAACTAGCAGTTACTCGTCATGCAGCAAAATAACCGGGGGAGGGGTTCAAGAAATAGGAGAAGAATCAAGTTTTTTTTTGAAAATAATATTAAATTCTATTCATTTATTCATGGGTATTGCTTTATCCTGTAGTAACCTGTTCACACAACAGAATACATTGCAAAGTCTATGGCTGGCCGCTCTCGGAGCCCAGAGCAAGTATAGGTGGTGAGGACCGGGCGGGGGGTGGTGACGCAGGGCAGAGCCAGCTCCGGTCACTGCTCTCTGGTGGTGAGTAGTCTGGGTTGGGGTTTGGGGGCTCCTGTAAGCCCGGACCTTTGGAGCCAGGTGAAGCAGGAGAAGGAGGGGATGGAGGGTCTCTGGGAGGGATGTGGTCCTCTCCCATGGCTACTTTCGCCACCTGTCCCGTCCAAATCCCGTCCTCGGCCCTGCCCGCCCCCCCTACCGCCCTAGCCCACATATGCTTCCAGCTTCCAAACCACTCAGACACGACAACTTTTATGTTTTTGGCTCTCATGTCCCATGACCCATTCCCCCCAGCCAGGCACAAAGCACCTGGAGGCCAGGCTCTCCCTCGACCCCTCTGGGATCCCGCCCAGGTGCCAGAATGGGGCCCGTGGATTTTGGGACTGGAAGTCTCCATACACACCAGGCTAAGGCCTGACGTGGGAGCGGGGGTCATGGGGCCCAACCCAGGAGAGAAGTCAGCGAGGACTGCGGGGGCTCCCGTGCAACCATCCTCTTACCCTCGCCAAGGCCATTCCTCCTTCCGAGGGTGAACCTAACCACTCCTCACCCCCGCAGTCTCGGTCCTGCCTCAAAGGGGAGCGAAGGGCATCCCAGAGCCCGTGACGGTGTCCCAGTGCCAGGTGGGGGGTGGGGGAGACTTGGCCCTTAAGGGTGAGGCCGCTCATCCGTACTGAGCACCGGCTATGAGCGGGCCACTGGGCCAGGCACTTGGCGGGCAATTTCTTTTTAGGCCCCTGAAGGTCTTAGTGCTGAGGACATGGAGGCTCGGAGAAGCTAGCAGGTAACCGGACTGCTGTAGAACCCAAGGCCCTCCGAGCCAGAAAGGGGCTCCCGGGGCTGAGCGTACACAGGTAAAGCATTAGTGCTGTTTTCCCAGAAGACCCAGGGAACTTGTGAGGCAGAGAGAGAGATGGGGGGAGGGGTGCTACTGAAAGTCTGAGAAGAAGCCCCTAACCTTGTTTCTACCACCTGAATCCCAGAGTAGAGGGGACTGAACTCCAGATACAAAGTGTTTCCAACACTTTGACAAACTAAGGAGGGGGGCCCAGCCGAGGGTTGGGAGAGGAGGCCTAAACCACACCACGGAGCACCAGAACCTCAGATCTTTCTAGAAAGGGTCCTAGACCACACCAATGGCCAGGGCCTCTGGGGTCAGCTCATCCATCCCCCTCCTCTCTACTGTGAGGAATCGGAGGGGCAGTGTAGCTGGCCACAGCCCAGAGGGCCCAGAAACCATCAACCCCCTGCCCGCTGTCCGCCACAAGGCCCACAGCAGGGCCTGATCCCACAGGGGGCCATCCAGTTCTCCATAGGGAGCGAGACCGGCCACTGTGGGAAGGGCCTCGGTGGATGCTGCCTGCTCCGGGCTTCCTGTCCTGGGTTGTGAGGGCCCCACTAGGGCAGAGCTCCGCTGAAGGTCATGATGGGCAGGCAGAGGAGGGAGCAGAGGTCCGGTGCGGCCTGGGACGGCAGATCAGGGGACCGCTGGGGTTGGGCGTGGAGGCTGCTCTTCTCCGGCTTGTAGCACGGGGAGACCTCACACCTGCAGGACAGGTGGGAGTAAGGGCAAGCTCCCCACCCGCCTCACCCCTGCAGCTCCTTCCAGGGTCCTACACACCTTCCCTGGGCTCCCCCCTTCCTACCGGACCACACTCTGCAGGATCTTCCTCTCATCCTGGTCCAGGCACACAGCGAAGGGGCAGCAGTTGGAGCCGATGATCTGCACCTTGTCCACTTTGATCTGTGATGTGCTAATCTGGAAGCAAAGCCCCCGTAAGCCCCCAATCACTGCTCCCGAACCGCCGGCCATGGTCATCCCCACAGCAGCTTTGCGGGGCTGACAGCTAACCTGGGCCAAGGTCCCCAGCCTCCCTGTGGCCCTGCCTCCTCTCCGGCCCTGTCCCTCCCCGACTGCCCCAGGAGAAGGCCCAGGGCCCCACGGTGAGACACATCCGTGCACAGGACTCTTGACCATGGAAGCACCCCGCACCCTCCTGCGCCAGGGTCTCCCGAAGGGACCGCAGCAGAAAGCAGGGGCGTCCTCACCTGGTTGAAGCCCTTCTTGGACTTGGGGTTCTGCCTTTTCACCACCTCCGTCAGGTTTAGCGTCAGGGCCTCCATGCTGGAGTCTGAGGGGCAGGGGCAGCTCAGGCCAGGCTCAGGGCCCCTCCCCGCTGTAGACAGCGCCCTGCCACGCGCACCCTGCCGCCACTCACCTAGCTCCTCCTGCTTCCTGCAGGCCTTGCTGAGATTAACCGAGGTACACACCTTCTCCATGTTACTCCAGCGGCTTCGGCCACTGATGGCCCCCTGGAAACGCAGCCAAGCCAGGCCCTCTCAGCCAGAGGCCCCCCAGACCCTCAACCACAGGGAGTCTGTGCTCCCCTGGGGGAGCTCTCACCTGCTCGCTTCGGCACCAAGAGACCCCTGACTCCTGATCCCTGACCCCCATATGGACCTCGATGGCTCCAGCGAGGAGTGTTAGGTGGCTGGCCTCGTCCACGAATCAGAGGCACAAGAGCTCACAGCACCCAGGCCCACCCTTGCCCCCAAATCCTCTCGCTCCCTTCAGACAGCTCCCATGCACCCAGCCAGGCATGCCAGCCTGTGGTCGCTGGGCTCTCCCTCGCTGTGCGTCTGGACCCCGCACCCTTGCCCTCCCATCCTCAGCCGCGCAGCCAGGCCCTAACACTTCATGGGATCTGCTGAGTACATGCGGTTTGGGGGAGAGCACATTCGTTGTGTGGGGGGGTGGCTTTGGAGACCGAAGGAGAGAAGGATGTCCACTCCCTCCCCCTTCTGTCCACGGGAGATGGCTGCGGCCTCCCAGCTGAAAAACGAGGGCCTGAGGATGTAGGGGGGCTGACTCTGGGTGAGGAAGGGTCAGGAGCAGGACCCCCAGGAACCCGGCCCCAGCAGTGGCCTCACCTTGCTATAAATAATCTGTAGTGTTAGAGGGACGGCCTCGCGGTCCCCATCAATGCCCAGACGCTTGCTGCCAGGACCTGTGGCACATGGACAGACCTTCACTTCCTCTTGTTTCCAGTAGCCCTCCCAGACCGCAAGGCCCCTACCTTCCGAGGCCCATGTCCCCTGGGGCTCAGGATCACCCACCCGAAGCCTTGATGGCACGCATGGCGGCAGAGTGACCCAGCTCCAGGGAGTGGATGAAGATCTCGGTCATCTTCTCCCCCGTGATGAAGGTCAGCTGCAGAGGGCATGGACGGGCATCAGTGGGGCCCTCCCAGGTGCCCCCACACCCAGGGGCTGCTGCAGCATGAGGCGGTTGGCTGCAGGAGTCAGGGTGGGGAGGTTGCCCGCAGCAGGGGTGTCCTCACCTCTGTCTGGTAGACCTGTAGCAGTACCGGCCGGGCGGCGAAGCGACAGTAATAGAGCAGCATGTCCGCCAGGATGGGCAGCTGGGCCGAGGAGCCCTCCAGGGGCTGGGATTCCGCTTTAAGAGACTGCTGCTGGGGGAAGGGGGGGGCGTGGCGGGGCCTGGTCAGGGGAGCCAGGGAGCAAGGGGACGCGAGGGGAAGAGAGATGGACACGCGCATCCATACAGGGATGGAGGCAGACAGAGCCAGGGAAGCCAGGGTGTGATCAAAGGGACACAGAATGGCCGGGGGACAGCCCACAGCCCAGCCTCCGGAGCCCCCTCACCTGACACCAGAGCCCCCAGGGAGCTGGACAAAGCCGGGAGATGAGGCAGGAGGCTGAAGCTGAATGACCCCAGGACCCTTCTGGGACCCACCCTGTCTCTGCCCTCAACTGCCCTCAGTTTGGGCTCAGTCGGGCTTCTCACCCTGGGCTGCCCTGGAGGCCTCAGGGCAGGTCCCCCCAAAACCAGGGCCTCCGAGCGGCCCGTGTGACTGCAGCAGGTGCCCCCTCGCCCCCACGGGGGCTGCTTACCTGGCACAGGACTTCGGGGGGCAGGTGCATGAGGCCCAGCACGTTGCGCTCATACCAGGGGTCGAGCATGCCGAGGTAGTGGGAGATGTCATTGGTGCTCTCCAGCTCCTGGGACAAGGGGGCGGGAGTCATTCCAGCCAGCCGCCCCCGACGGCATCTGCAGCCCCCGTCAGAGCCCCTCCCCACCCTGAGAGGAGTCTGAGAAGTTTTAGCCAGTGTCACGCAGCGAAGTGCCACCACCACGTGCAGGGCAGGGATGCCCCCGCCTCCCAGCGAGGCTCCAGCAGGAGGAGGCGCCCCCTAGCGGCGGTGACTGCTCCCGGTGGCGACTTCTCATCCCTTCCGGTGGCCCGCGGGGGCCTGCTCTGCGCTCCCACGGCACGTGGGACAGAACCCCAAGTCCAGGAAGGGCTTCAACCAGGTGAGGACGCCCCCCTCTCCGCTGCGGTCGCGACCTACCGCAGGGCTGGGGTGCTTCGGGGAGTCTGTGGGGAGTAGGGGCGTCTGGCTGGAAGGGGCAGGGCAGGCGCTGGCCCCATGGCCTCGCTTCACGGGCACGTAGAAGAACTGGAGCTTGAAGAACCGTGTGAGGAGCGGGCGGTTGTTCTCCAGCTGCCTGGTGAGGAGGAGGCCAGGAGAGAGCCGTCCCGCTCGGACCTCAGCCCGCCCCCCACCCAGGGCAGGGCGAGCCCCGTCTCCATCCCGCAACCCCAGGTCTGGCTCCTACCGCAGGTTGCTGTAGGCCCGAGCCACCTTCCCCGAAATCCGATCCGAGCCGAAGACCACGACGCGGAGCGTGGACGCCTTGGGGTCCTCGTCCCCACTCAGGAAGGGGCGGCGGCGCCGGTGGCGCGAGGCGGGGGCCAGGAGCCAGCTGGGCAGCTGCGCACTGAGCTTGGGCTGCGGCAGCGAGCGGGAGCGCTGGGCCCGCGCGAGAGGCGGTGCCGGGCCGTCCAGGGGGCTGCAGAGGCTCCCTGCCCGCCGCAGTGGCAGGCCCGAGTCCGAGCCCCCCTCCAGGCCCCGGGAGTCCCTCCGCAGCACCAGCTGGCCGGTGCTCTTGAAGAGTTTATAGATCCGGTTGAACTTGTGCCCGGGCCTGCGGTGGCCGCGGCGCTCCTGGCTGCCCGGCCTCTTGGGCAGCTCGGAGCAGCTCTCCTCGCTGTCCTCCACGTAACCGCTGTCCACGGCGTCCGAGAGGCCGGAGACGAAGGAGGTCAGCAGCTGGCGGGACAGGGTGGGCCCCGAGGCCTGGGACGAGGCAAGGGACAGGGTGGAGTCGTGGAAGACGCAGGAGCTGGCGGAGAGCAGGGAATCCCTCTGAGCACCGTGCCCGTCCGTTTCCAAGTCCTCCTCCTCCTCCTCTTCCTCCTCCTCCTGCTCATCGTCCCCCAGGATCCCTGGCTGTAGCAGTTCCTGTTCCTTGAGCAGGATTTCCTGCAGGATGTCTGCGGGGAAGCCAGGGGAGGCACCGTCTGGGTGTCTGGGTCCTTGAAACCCCTCTTGAGTGCCCTCGGGAGGGACCACAGGCTCAGACAGACCGGCTGGAGGAGGAGGGGGAGGGGCAGGAGGAGGAGGAGGAGGAGGAGGAGGAGGAGAGGGCGGGAGGAGGGTGAGCTGAGAGCCGCAGCCCTTGTTCTGCTTAGAGCCTGCCTGGGCGACTGGGCCCGTGGCAGGTGGCAGGACGGGAAGCAACTGGGAAGGGGGGTGTTGGGGGGTGGGCACCTCGAGGGCACCAGCCGGGCCACTCACCAAAGCTATCCTGGTTCCAGCTGTACGTGTGACACCTGGCGACAGGGATGGGGATGGTCCGGAGCTGACCAGGTTTGGCAGTATCTGCAAGAGGAGGGGATGGGAGGTGAGGGCTGCAAGGAGCTCGTGGAAGAGAAGAGATTAGCGCCGGGCAGAGGCCAGCCAGCACTCTTTCCCACCTTGGGATGGTGGGGTGCCCGCATGACGGCTGGGTCCACCCCCCCCCCAGGCTGTGTGGGGCAGAGCCACTGGTCCCTGGGGCTGCTCCTCCCCCCCCCCCCCGGGAAAAAACACGCTGCGCTCTCCCAAGAGCCTCACCTAAGACGCTGGGGAAGCCAGCTTTCTCTCCCACTGCCTGCAGCCTGGCCCGGAGCCACTGCCTGGCCTCGACTGCGTCCCCGATGCCAGAAGCTAGCTCCTGGGCCTCCGCGGTCTCCGTGAAGATGTCTTCAAGCTCGGCCAGGCTCTTGGACTGAAACCACAGGACAAGACAGGCCTGCTCCCAAACCAGGGCTCAGCTGCCCGACTCCTCGAGCCCCTAGGTTCTCTCTGATGATGACTGTGGTCCCTCTCCTCCCCAGCCTTGGCACCCACCTCCCCGGGGTCCCCTTCTCAGGAAGTGGTCATGAGAGAAAGGCCCAGAGAGGGGAGGACACATGAGGGCAGCATGGCTAACCCATCACAGCGCTAGGCCTAGAAGTCAGGTCTCCCAGCTTCCCTCTACAGCCTATTCCCAGCCCACCCTGTCCTCAGAAGCTCGTGCCCAGTCCCCTGCCTGGGCTGCCAGCCACCTCTGTTGGCACCTCTGTGGGGACCCAGCATCACAGAAATCTCTCAGCATGGCCAGTCTGCCAGCCATTGCCCAGCCACGTCGGTCAGGGTGATGCTAAGGCCCTGGGGCCGCTAGCACGTACCTGCAGCTGGCCGTGCAGCCCCGGGAGGTCACAGTGGGCCCCAAAGGTGGCCTGGAAGGCGTGCAGGAGCAGGGTGGTGTAGGCGCTGTGGGGCGAGTGCCCGGGCGTGCTCAACTTGTTTGCCACAGCGAGGAACTCCGCCTGTACCTCCACCGGGTTCAGCAACAGCACGGTGCTGGGGGCACAGAGGATGGGCTCTGGGGTGGGGGCGGGGACAGCACTGCCGCACCCCTCACTCACATGGGGCACCCAGAGGAGCTGTTCAGCCCACGGGGGGCCTCCACAGGTAGAGGCCAAGCCCAGGGGAGAGGCAGCGGGCTGGCTCAGGGCTCCCAGTTCGAAGAGCACAGCTTGCAGTCTACTTGAGTGTTTTCCAGGGACCTTCTGAGCGTGAGACTTCATTTTTCCAAAAGAAATTTCACCTTAATTTTTATATCAGCATCTTTCTGACAGGACATTGGGACGGACGAAGGAGGCCTCAAGGGGACTTGGGCCGTCTTAGGGGAGGGGACTTGGGGCCCAGGGCTCATTTTGCAGGGGGAAGGGAACGGGGCAGCCACACGCGGGCGTGCAAGCTGCCCTGTAAGTTCAGGCTAGGGGTCAAGGCTGCCTGTGAGTCTGCAGCTCACAGGTGACCCCCCCTTTTTTAGCTGGCCCCAGCTTGCCTGCACGAGGCTGGGAGTGGAGTTTGTGCCCAGCCCGCCTTCTCCCCAGACCCTGCGCTCCCTCTCTGGGCCAGCCTTGACATTCTGTTCATCATGGAAAACTTCAGACAGACCAAATGTGAACAGAATCGGGAACCCCCCAAGGTGTGGATGGCCCAGCTAGCAGTTAAGCACACACGTCTGTTCTCACTTCGCCCTCCGTCATCCGCCCTCCATCGCTGTGTTTTCGTGAAGCACTCGAGACAGCGCAAAAGCCCTGCTGTAGAGACTGCGGTGGGAGCTGCTGGAACTGTTCCCCCCTCTCTCTCACAGGCTCCGTGCAGAGAAGGAGCGTGAAGGTGGCCTTCCCGCCCATCCCTGCGGATGGCTGCCCCGGGTCGGAGCCCCCCGCTTCCCACCGACAGGACTGGGCTCTGTCAGTCCCCATCCTTCCGGGGGGGGGGGGGGCGGAACTAGTGCTGATCCCTCCATTCGTCAGGAAAAGGGGACAGGCTTGCACAAGCTGTCTCTGCCTGAGCCACTCTCCTTCAACTGAGTGCTCACTCACTCCTTCCACGCAGATGTGAGGGCAGGACGCCACCCGCCGGGCATATGCCCTCCCCTTGCACGCTTTCTCTGCATGCGTGTTCTTACCTAAAGCTCATTTCAGTTCTGTGTGCGCATGCATGTGTGTGTGTGTGTGTGTATACAGTAGGCTTTCATATAAAATGCATCATTTAGGGGCGCCTGCCTGGCTCCGTTGGTGGAGCATGCCACTCTTGGTCTCGGGGTCATGAGTTCGAGCCCCATAGAACTTGCACGAAGAGATTACTTTAAAAAATAAAAATAAAACAAAATGCTTTTTTTTTTTAAACTGTAGGTCCTCATCAAAAAAGGTTTGGAAAATGCTGTTTTAGTAATAGGGAGAAAGATGCTATAGAAAGCACATGCGCCTTTGAGTAAGACTGAGGCTTCAATCCCAGCTCAGACACTTACGAGCTGTGTGACCTTCAGGAAGTCACACTTGGCCTCTCTGACCTCCAGTTTCCCCATCTGAAAAGTGGGGGCAAAGCAAAGTCATGTGTGCCCAGGACCTGGCATGATCGGTGCAGGTGGCTTTTAATGTTTGTTTCATTTTTTAAAGCCTTGGAGCCATTTAGAACTGGGAGGAAAACGCCTCAGCCCAGAGAAACGACCTTATGTACAAAGAATCACCCATGATTCCCAGGTGTTCCTGGTCCTCTCAAAGACTGTTTCCCAGGGGCTGGGGGGTCGGAGGGGGAGGTGGTGCAGGGATGGAGGGAAAGCCAGATGCATGGGGCCGGGAGGGAGGATGGTGTGGGGGTGGGGATGGGGGAACCCTGCCCCAGAACACTCACACAGTAGAGCTGCGGTGACTTCTAATGGGCAGGCCCTGCTCGGCCCTCACCAGCCGCTGGTAGGTGATTCCTGTAGCCAGAACAAAGGAGAGTTGGTCGGTTGACCTGCTTCTCCAGCAGTCATGACCTTGCGGTGGCCCCACACCGGCCTGCAAAGCTCCCCCCGTGCCCCTGGAATGATGCTCAGGTCCCACGCAGCTTGGCTCCTCACGGACGATGGGTGCGTCACCCAAGGCTTCAAGGTGGGTGGTCTGCAGCGGCCCAGGGGTTCCCTGGCCCTCTCGAGGTACAGGGGCTCCCCCGAGGGTGTGGGGGCCCCCAGCTCAGTCTCCTCTGGCCCTCCGCACCTCTGCCCAGCTTCCCAGGGGCTCTCAGGGCAGCTCGGCCTCCCTGCTGCTGTCCCTCCCAGGCTGAGCCCTGCCTCTGCCCCAGCACCAAACTAGCCAACGTCTCACCCTTGCTCCTGCAGCCTGACCCAGGCCCGTGGCTGCAGAACAGACTGTCCACAGGAAGGACATGGTTGTGTGCCCACCACGGGGAGATTCAAGCACCTTTGGTCCTCTCCACCAGCAAGAGCCCCAGAAGCAGGGGCTGGGGTTCGGAGGGCAGGTAGGGGTCCCTGTCAGGGGGCAAGGCTGCCCTAGAATGGGTGTGAGCGGGGAGCAGGAAGGCGAGCCCCTCTGAAAAGTGCAAAGCCCCAACCAGCAGGGATCAGAGGCAGCTGCAAACAGAAAGGCCATGATTTTTGTCCGGTCAACTGCAAAAAATAAAAATTACCAGTTTGTGCTGTTCTCATTTAGGACCTAATTGCTTTGACTTGGGGGCCTTTTGCGTGTTGTTTCTCTGACGTAATTGTCACATGTTTAGAAGTTCGTGTAATAGGAAAGTCCCTGGAACGGGCTATGGCTATGGGGACCTGGGACGCCACCTGGTGGCCACTTGCATTCATGACAGAGGCAAGCTCCCCTCAGGGCTCCCTGCAAGCCAGTCAGTGAAATGCTGTCCTGCGAACTTCAGTTGCGCAGTCTTCTCCTGACCCTGCCGCCCATGGGATGGCCTCCAGCTCTGCAGAGCCACCAGGCCTGGGGGAGTGGAGTGAGATCTGCCATCCCCGCTCCTTCACTGCCCTGCCCGAGGTCACCCTGAAGGACCAGTCCACGCTCTGCTAGGCCACTCTTCCTCGGGGCCACACACAGCAAAGACCTGTGGGCATCCACCCAGCACCCACCCCCTTCTTCACCAAAGGGACCCTGGGCACTGAGCGTTAGGTCACATTTCTCAACCTGCCTTCCAGGGGTTGGGTGGGGGTTCTGGAAGACCCCTTTCTGTAACTCCCACTTTCCTCCTTTCTGTTAACTGGTATAGGGTCACGATGGCCGGAGCTCCTGCAGTCATTATTAGACCATGAAAGGGCATTGAGGGTGAGGTTTTCTGCTAAGCATGGTGGAGCAGAAAGAAAGGAGAAGCCTGGTCTAGAATGTTTGTGCGATTCCTGTGCCAACCCTGGACTGCCTTCCAGTGGATTTTTTTTTTTTTAATATAAGAAAAAAATAAACTCCTATGAGTTTCCACCAATGTTATACTGGGGTTTCTGTCATGGGCAGCCAGCTTATTTCTGATTCATCCTACCCTGTGATTTCTGAAACAGTGGCTCCCCACTCTTTTCCCTACATCTCCTTCTGTGACTCCGTAATACAAGAAATACATATATGGCTTGACTGTTCTCTTTCAGTTCCAGGATCCTATCCGTCCAGAGTCCCACACTGCATGGACTTATTTCTCCTTAGCCTCCTCCACCTAGAACACTTCCTCAGTCTGTCCTGGTCATCCGTGACCTAGACTCAAGAATCCTGATTGGTTATGGTAGAACGTCCCTTGATCTGGGGCTTTTCATGTCATCCCAGGATTGGAGGGAGGCAAGAATCTTTGACAAGTACACCAGAGCAGTGATGTTGCGTCCCTCCTAACCACAGTTTTTCAATCATAAAAATCTTTCATTGATGTTATAACATCAAATACTCAAATTTTTAAATGTTTTGTTTAGTTTTTCTGACAGACCACTTTTGGCCAATTGTAATTAAGACTTTGAAAGGGAGGGAGTGGATTTCAGTTATAATGTTTTCTCCTGCCAGCTGCGTCCTTCCCTCACTTTGCGTTCTTAGCAAAGTGGGGTTTGCAACTGGCATCTGAAATGGGGGTGGTCTAGGGGACTGAGCTCTTAACCCATGGGGTCTGCATTAAATGTGGGTAGTTGATGCCAGAACCGCACTGGGTCTTGGGACACTCAGTTGGTGTCTGGAGTGGGGGAGAATTGGTCGTGGTTTGGGGTGCACAGGTGGGCCTATGCATTTGGTGTGGGAGCATTCTTTGAGGAAGACCCCCATCCGCTAGTCAGAGACATCTGACTTTCCTTCAAGGGTTCTACATCCTCTATTCCATAATCAGAGGCGCCTCCCCCCCCAAAAAGCATGAAATGCAAATGCCTCTGGTCAGTAACGTCCTGAGAGAAGCTTCTGGCCACAGAAGATTATTCAGAATTCACCTGCCACCAGCTCAAGGGCCAAAGTGACTGAATCTAGGTTTGCACCTGCTTCAGCAGAGGGTTGAAGGATTGAAGGCACCAAGTGAAAGGAAAAGTGGCCGAGACTGCCCGGGGAAGGAACGAGCTTGCGAAATGGTAGCTGGGACAGTCCCGGGTTTTCCCGTCATACACAACTCCTGGCTTATGTCTCTGGGCAGAAAGAGCTTTATGCAAATGCAAGAGTAGGTTTCTGGAGTCAAAGGATATGGCTTTTGGGGATCCAACAGACATAGGCTCCAGGGGTGGAGAGCCTGTCAGCTCTGTGAGCATGGGCGAACCGCTCACCTGTCTAGTCTTCGGGTTCAACCTCTGGAAGACGAGGATAAGCTACAACCCCACAGGGTGTTCTAGGATGGGGAAGACCAGCCCTTCCCCGTGGTCAATGCCCGGGCCAGCACCAGCCTCATCCCCAACAATGACAGTCCTGCTTTGGACAGAGAGCTCCTGTAACTTGTCCAAGGGAGTCGGCCAGAAAGTGACAAAGCATAGGTCCTACCAAGGCCCGTGTTCCTTCTCTCACACCCGACTTCAGAGCATGGGCAAGACACGCGAACCTTCTCTGAGTCTTGTTTTCTCCTGCATGAAATAGGAAGACTATGGCTTTTTCCCCTCTGCTCACAGGGCTGTGGTCTGGGGGAGAAGCCATCGGTGTGTGCTTTGGAAACCGTCCTGAGACTCACGGGTGATGCCCCCTGTCGCCGCTCACGATCACAGATCCACTCTTTGCCGGCAGGTTTTGTGGTCTACGCAGCCCCGCGGGGGTTGGAGTAAATACCCAACAAACATGCGGGCTGAAGCCGAGAGGGCTGTGGTGGGCGGGAGCCGGCAGCGCTGACCTGAGGTTTCCTGCCACCCGCGCCGGGGACCAGAGGCGGTGGGCCAGCCTACTGGGGTAGAGCCAGGAAGAAGGGGGCGGCCCGAACGCTTGATAACCTGCCCACTTCCTCTGCCCACCCAGCCACATCAAAGCGGGATAAACTGTTTCACTCGTCGCCCTGGCAACTGGCTCCCTAAGGCACCCTGGGTGGAGGGCCTGGCTCTGGGCTCCCCCGTCAGGACCTGTCTCTCCGGCTCTGGCTGCCCAGAGCACCAGCATCGCCCTTGGCAGTGCTCCGACAGGGAGGGGGCATGAGGCTACCCATCCTACAGATGAGAAACGAGAGCTCCTGTAAGTTAAATACGTGTCTTGCCACAGGGGACACAGCTCCAGAATTTGAGGCCACCACAGCGTCATACCAAGTACCAGGAACCACTAAGTGATTCAGCCTCAGCTTCTCCTCGGAGAGCTCACTCCGCAGCCTCCGTCCCACTGCCTCCCTCGGCAGGGAGGATGGGGGACGGGGACCTGCCGTAAGGGAAAACAGTCCCACGTGCCCTGACAAAAGCTTGGCTACAGCCCTTTCCAACCATCCCACTTCGGGATCATAGAGGAAAGGGTGATTTAGCCCAATTTGCTAGTCACCACTGGCCACGGCTGAGGTTCTGAGAAGTGGGAGGTGAACCTGGGGGAGACGACTGAAGGGATTTTTGTCCCGTAGAAAAGTGCACCCACAGGCTACGGTGCTACCCCCCTCTATGATGTTAACCAATTCCGCATCTAATTCTGCAATCTTACTCTGGTTTATCAAGACACTTCCATCGGGTTCTCATATCTTCCTTTAAACAGCCCTGCCATCTTGCGGGTTCCCTCGGTAATGAGCTCAGTGTCTTTGACGAAGGCTTCCTGTGTTTCTACATGTTAGGGGTTTTTTCTGTTTTTTCTTTCTTCTTTTTTTTTTTTTTTTTTTTTTTTTTTTTTTTTTTTTTACTGTTTGGAAATGACTCTCTGACATGCCGAAGAGTCTGTGATTTCCTATTTCGGTTCTGCTTTCCCTGGAAGAGGACGAGTTCCCAGCACAGGCAGGACACCACCCTCTCCACACAGGTGCTGGCCTTCCCCTCCATCACCAGGACATCTGCGGTGTCACACCGTCCCCCAGGCAGTGTCACGGAGGGAGGCGCTCCGCAGTGAGGGACCAGACTTCCCAGGGTCCTCTGCTCTGAGCCCAAGAACCCTATCCCATCTCCAGCTCTGCCTGCTACTCTGTCTGACTTTTGTTCCCCAGGCGTAGAACCCTGCCGTCCCAGCATCAGACCTTCTCCCTCCACAGCCTGCCCTCCACGCTCGCTGGGCTGCCCAGCAGACTGCCCCACCCAGATGCCCCCCTCCCCTGCAAACATCTCAAAGCATAGCGTGCGTTCAGCGGACAAGAGCCGGCTGGTACTATCTGACATTGGGAACGGTCTCCCTGCATGCAGGGAGGTGATGGTCTCCCCCAGCCCTACATTCCCCGCTCTCCCCTCCTCATTTCAAAGTAAAAAAGAGTCACTTAGATCTGTGATTACCCACCGAAGGCTCTCCTAGGGTATTTGCATTTTGAATCCTTTCTGTCTACCTTATAGGAGGGAAGAAAAGCTTAGCCTTCTTGTTAAAGGAATTCTGGTCCCCAGGAAGAAGCCCTGGCAATGCAGATCTGGTGGTTTGGGGGAGCAGGTGGGGGGAAGGGAATGGAAGAGATTAATCCTGAACTCGCTTGTCCACTTAGGGCGCCTCGCAAAGTTAGACCGGTGAGCTGTCTATTCACCACGTGCCTGAGCACCTCTCCTCCGGGCCTCCCCGGTTTCTAAATTCTTGCACTCACGTCTCTAGGATGCGCAGAGGTCCTAGGAACAGGTGGGCTTTGGGGCCCGCCTACCCTAACCTGAGCCCATTCCCACGGATTGATTGGCAGGAGACGGAGAAGCTGATTGGTTGGGAGAAGACAGATCCACAGATGGGCTGGGAGGAGACAGATGAGCGGATTGGTCGGGAGGAGACAGCCAGCCTGACTGACTGTTTGGGGGCGGACAAATCAGATGGTTGGGGAAGGAAGGCAGGAAGCCCCGCACTCCCCGCCACCACCACCACCACCACCACCACCACCCCCGGAGTTGACACACTAAGCTGCCTTCCTGAGCTCTCTTGGGTTCCAGGAACTCCTGGAGAGCAGGATTTGGTGTTCCTGTCCTGTGTGTGTGTGCAGTGTGCGTGACTAGAGCTAGGTGTTATGGGCGCTAAACAGGGTCTGGTACCTATATAAATTTAAGAGAAAAACAAAAAAACAAAAAATGGGATTATAACATATAGCATTTTGGGGACCTGCTTTTTAACTCAACAGATGACTCGACATCTTTTGCCCTCGGTACCTCTGCCTCTATATCCTTAATGACTGAATAGCTATAGAAAAGCTTTAAATGTTCCCAAATCTGTCAGCCTTCTCTTTGATCCTTTTTGCCTTGGGTGGCAGGGGGAGGTTACCATTTGGTATCTCTTCTCCACTCTGCGTGGGTCCTGTAACCTACTTTTCTTCTATTTACATTCATGGTCTCTTTTTTCCACACTTTGACCTTCAATCCACCTGAAATGTACTTTATGTTTGAGATTGAACTCTTATTTACTGGTTTGTTTTTGAGATAGAACCGTAGCTCAGTTTTGATGGTCGGTCAGTGGTCCTGATGCCATTTATCAAAGGACCGAGTTGATTCCTCCTTGGTTTCAGGCCACTTCGTCATATAACAAATCTTGATTCAATCTGGCAATGCCTCTCTTAGATTACTTCTCCTTAAGTTTGTTTCTCTGTGTAGGTAACATAGAAGAGAGATTCGCATCTCTCTTTCTTCTTTTATATGTTTAGTTGCTATTATAAATTGTTGGTTTTTTTCCCCTATCACTGTGTCCTCTGACTGGCAAATGCCATTAGCGCTCTCTTGACTAGTTCAGTCCGTTCTGTGGGTGAGTCTCTTAGTCCTGACAGATAAGCAATTGCCTGATCTCGGTGTAATTAAAATATTACTTTCTCCGGAAGAAGAAATATTCTATTTTTGCCTATTTGCATAGGCAAAACACCAATAAGCACAGAGAGGAAGGTACTGACTGAAATGGAAATGCCTCTAGCATCTCCCTGTGGGCTGTTACCCCCTTAAGAACACTTCTATATATTACCAGGGTTTCAGGTGTTAGGGATGAAAGTTGAGTTTTATAAAATGTGTTAAGGGCATCACTAAGGACCTTTACATGACATTATTCCTTTGAGGCTGATGAATTACTCCCTCGGGCCACCTCGCGGTAAATGTTACCTCCTTAGGTTTTCTCTTGCTCTAGAACGGCTTGCCGGGCCCTCGTTTTTGTGTTTATTTGGAGCACTTGCCATTTTTCAAGAATTCCTCCTTTTCAGACCCCACATGTACAAACGTGGCACCAGGCCCTTGTCCACACCTGTCACGGCGCCCATCAACCTGTCCGCCCCTGGCCGGGGTCACTCCCCTGGTCAGAGCGCCATCGGTCCACACATGCATTTCCCTATTTGCTCCTGAGGCAAAGAGGACCAGCAGGGGCCTCTGGTCAGTATTACGTGGGCTCCTCTGTCTGACCCAGGCAGTCTCGGAAACTCTTTGGTGAACCAGAGTCCAGGCACAGACCGTGCAGTGGGGTCTCCTCGCCCTGAACCCCTGCTGCTTCCCCTAAGAATTCTCCTTTGCGTTGCTGTCAGCCACCAGGTGCCGCGTGCACCACGAAGTCCCCACGCCTGCCACGCCAGCACTCACCCGGGGCCTTGAGCTCAGCGTCGATGAAGGTGAGCAGCTCCTGGGAGATGCTGCAGTAGGGAACGGGCCAGGTCAGGAAGCGGTGGTAGGTCCTGGCTGCTTTCAGAAGGAGATCCGAATCAGGTGGGAAGTGTGGTGTCTGGATGGAGAGAGAGGTCTGGCTGAGAGAGAGCTGCCTGATACTCCGCAACAGACCCTGCTCCTTTCTGGAATGTTCCACAGAAGGCACTCTGTTCCCGGCAGCAGTATGTCCCGGGACAGGGGAAGAAAGAACCGGAAGTTATCCGCAGGGAGGGAGTTACACATGGGCCGGATGGTACCCGGGGGCCATGCTTTCACCCCACATAAGACCCAACACATGAGAGTGCCCCTTTGTAAAGCTGTCACCCAGGGCGGGGGGGTCAGCCTAATGGTGCCACTGCTCCTGGTCATTTGGGGAATGGTCTTCAGTGGCTGAACCACCTGTATTTGCATATCCCCACTGAGGCAAAGGTTACTTCTTGGCTCGGAAGTGGATGGGATCCCACATATGTGTGGCCGTTCGATGCCACCGGTCTGGGGAAGACGGGCTGCTCACCCCGGGGGAACCGACTCTGGGGGTACAGAACGGGGTGGACCGGAAACCCCTCAGCAGAATCCGTGTCACAGCTCCTGAACGGGCCGTGGATGACAGACTCCCCACGGGAGCCCAGCTGTGCCAGGCACCACAGCATCCGCACGGAGCCCTGAGGCCTCTCATGGTGGCCCCCCTGGAAAGCCATCAGACAGCTGACACCTGTTTCAAGGTCTCGGCTTGTCTCTGGAGGAGTGAGATCCTCCCTCCCCAGCCTCTCCTGCCTCCCCCGGCCCGCCACACTGGAACTTACACAGAGGACAGTTGAGTAGAAGAGAAGGGCCAAGGGCGCGAGAAGGTCATAAGTGCCCTTCTCTTGGACCTGCGGACAGGACAGGAGGAGAGCGTGAGGTTCATCACAGGTGCAGAACAGAGTGGCGTTTTCTTGTTCTGTCCTTTCTTTCTTACGGGAAAAGTAAGGTAACCACAAGGCAATAATTTGGGAAATACAAGTTTAAAAAAAAAAAGCACTCACAATATCTCCCCTCCAAACGCAATCACCGCTCATGTCGCAATGAGTTCTCCTAACACCATTTTTTCTCTGTATTTTCCTCTGCAGACATGTAAATCAGTGTGTGTATATTTTTACTCATTTTTAACCTATTATTATTTATAAATGAATTTCTGTTTTGCTACATCATCTCTAAGACTACCTTTTCCCCCTGCTCCTAGTTACACATTTCCATTTTATTTAGGTTGTATTTTTTCAAATTTGTTGTTGTCTTTTTTTTTTTTTTTTTAAGATCTTACTTATTTACTAGAGAGAGAAAGATAGCAAGAGAGAGAGTGCGAGCAGCGGAGAGAGGGAGAAGCAGGCTCTCCACTGAGCAGGGAGCCTGACATGGGACTCGATCCCAGGACCTTGGGATCATGACCTGAGCCAAAGGCAGACACTCAACCCACTGAGCCACCCAGGCGCCCCTACTGTGTAGCTTTTAATTTATAGATTTCTTTTCCTGATGTCTCAATATTAGAAGTGTTTGTTTTTTCTTCCCTTATGGATTTTTGCTTTGGCAAGCAAGCATCATGTTAATATTCATATACACTTTTTCTTCTTTTCTCTGCAGCTTCGTTTTCTTAAATGTAAATTTTTAATGCACTTAGAATCCCACCTGCTGTGTGGTATGCGCTAGGAAACGCACTCTGCATTTTTTCAGACGTTTAGTCAATTTTCAGTACACCGTTTAATAAATCTCACTGATGCATTTTTTTATACATTAAATTTTGTTTATACCTTTGGATAATGCCCATCTTTTTATTACCTGCGCAATATCTCTTCTGCTAGATCTCTGTCATTTATTAGCTTCATTCTGGACCTTTGAGATTATCTTCCTGCTGTTTTAAATCCTTTTACAATGCACGTTACTTTGTGCACTTTTTTCCACAATTTGGATTACTTCTCTAGGTTCGAGTTCAAGAAATGGGATCAACAGATCAAAGACCATAAACATATTTCTGACCTTTGAAGCACCCTGCCAAGTTACTCTCCAGAAGGACTGTGCCAATTTTAATATGCTGTGCATACGAAAGCACGGGTTTCACTCTAACCCTTCCCTGCATTCCTCATTGTAATCTTTTTTTTGCTGATTTGCTAGGCAAAGACTGTCCTATTATGGTTTTAATTTGCATTTATTTTATTGTAACCGAGGCAACATTCTTTCCATGTTTGTTTCCAAGGTTTATGTACTCCTCAACTCATTCTTTGATCCACTTGCCACCGTACATTTGCACGGGATTTAGAATCCTTCGGTCAACATGCTAAAGGTGTCGACCCCTTCTGGAACTCGTGGGCATCAGAGATGCAGAGAAAGGCCCACCCTCTGTGGTGCACTGAGAATTCTTCTCTTTACCCTGAACCATGTGCCTGATACACCCGCTCCTTGGTCCCTCCTACAAATCCTCCCCTATTGCTACATGGCTGCAGAGAATTGCGTTTATAAACTAAACACCCCAAAGGCAGTTTAAGCAGGCCAACTGAGTTGGCCTGCTTATTATGGTCGGGGTCTAACAGCACCTTGTAAATGGTGGTACCAGAACTGGGGCCTTGGGTGTTCTGATAAACCAAGACAGTTCAGGGCAGCTGAAAAAGTCACATGTTTAAAAAAAAAACAAAAAACACTTAAGAAGACAATTCTTTATAGAAGAGCTAGCACCCTCTTTACGGATCCCCAGCTGTTCTAGAAGCCCAGCCCAGCTGAGCCTGAAACACACCATTCTTCTTAGTCGGAAAAGCCTCTTCATATGGTCTCGCTGTTTAATCGGTTTTCTCTTCTGTGTCTACTTTCCTGGCTCTTTCCAAGGAAAGGAATTCGGGAGAGCTTCCTCCCTCCTCTCTAGTGAATACCCAGACTTGCAAGAAATGTCTGTCTTAGGAAGCAGCTGAAAGTGGGGGGCGCCTGTGGGTTCAGTCGGTGGAGCATCTGACTGTTGAGCTGGGCTCAGGTTGTGATCTCAGGGTCATGAGCTCGAGCCCTGAGTCGGCTCCATGCTGGGCGAGGAGCCTGCCCGAGATTCTTTCTGCCTCTCCCTCTGCCCCTAACCCACTTGTATTTGCTCTCTCTCCCAAAAAGAAGAAGAAGAAGAAGAAGAAGAAGAAGAAGAAGAAGAAGAAGCAGCAGCTTAAACTCAGAATCTGGACTCCTGAATTTTAGGAATCCTCCTTCTCTTACTGAAAGGACCACAAGCCCCTCCTAGAAACGTTCAATCCCCAAGCACTGCTGGAACAGAAAAGTCAGGGGTTCCCAGTGCCCTTTGTCAACCCCCCACGCTGGGCCAAGCACACCCCAGAACCAGCACTCCATGGGGACCTTTCCCTCGCGTCTTTGACCCCTGGCCAGCGCCCACCTCTCGGGTTTTCTGCAGGATCTGCTCCAGGAGGATGAGGAAGTGGCCCGGGTCCCTGCTGACCAGCTCCTGCAGGCTCCAGCAGTTGAGACACAGGCCAGCTGCAAAGGCAGAGAGAGAGGTGGGAGTTCGGGTCAGGTCCGGAGAGCAGCAGGAATCCCCGGGGGCTGCATGGGGGCCCTCCTGGTTAAAGGGACGGACTGAGAAGACTCTGGATCAACAGCCAACACCATCATGCCTCATCGAGACGAGTGCCTGCAGTCCTGCAGAGAGCGGGGCTCATGAGACACAGAGACGGGCTGGGGTCCCCTTGAGAGGCCACGATTCTGCGGCTCTGGCTCCTACAGGGGGTGCTGGAATCTGCAAGGTGCAGGGAAGGAGGGCAGAGGCAGAAAGTTCTGGAAAGAGGAGAAGAAGAGTCATGGCAAGCTCCGTCCCAAAGCAAGACCAAGCCTCCGAGAGAGACCGAGAGTCCACCCTGGGACTGCCTGGCTGGGGGCCCAGGAAGGGGGACACTACATCCGTGTAGCTTTTGAAAGCCAGAGTGGGCACTTCTGTCCTTGTGTAACTTCCCCAGACTTCCTTACTGTGCCAGGCTCTATTTCCGCGTAGGCAGCAGTGGTAAACCCCTGGAAGTTAGTGGGGTGCACATGGAGGCCCGTGTGCCTGTGCGCGTGTGCGCGTGGTAGAGGCCAGCGTAGCGGGGGGAGGCGAGGGGAGCCAGCCGTGAGCTGCAGGGAGTTTGTGCTGCGGGCACCTTCAGGAGCTTGGGCTCCTTACAAGTTTGGGGAGACCCTCACAGCATTTTCATGCGGACATGGAGTTTTGTAAAATTGGCCAAAGTCAGATACTTTTGTCTTCTTTTACGTAATTATGCCACCCCCCACCAACTCTATTGTCTATGCTTAGGTTCCATCCAGACCGTAGGCAGTAAAGGACCACTGACTGACCCCTACTGTGTGCCGATAAGGTGCTAGGCTCTTGCATACATGGACTCTGTCCCCCTGAGTCTCCCCTCCGCCCTTCAGGAAGAAGCTCCTGTGGCCGCCACTCTCCCTTTACAGGTGAGGCAGGTGAGGTCCCAAGTGGTTAACCCATTCATGTGACAGCAGCCAGTGAGAGACAGCTTTAATCTAGATCTGTGTAATTCCAAAGACCAAGGAAAACATCTCAGAGGAGGTGACACTTGGTCTGAGGCCTAGATGAGAAGGAGCCAGCTACGTGTCATTCCGAGGGAAGAGTTCCAGGCAGCAAGTGAGTGCAAAGGTCCTGAGGTAGGAAGGAACCAGGGAAGGAACCGGGTATGTTCAAGGAGCAGTGGCTACCTATCTTATGGGGTTAGTCAGAGAGGCAAGTGGGATATGGGATATGAACACTCTTAGAAGCATGAGAAATGATCAAAAGTAGGCACCAGTCTTCAGAGATAGAATTGCCCCTGCCTGCAGATAAGCCCGTTCCTGGGTCCTGGGAAACATGTGACGTGGAAGCTTCCTGATCACTGAAGCTCGGCTGAGATTCCCCCTTGTCCTATGGGCAGAAAGGAGATGGGGCTCTGGAAGGAACCAGAACCCAATGCAACAGAATTCTGGGGTGAGTCATCTATGAATTCCGAGCAGTTCTTTTGGAATCAGCAGCTGTGGTTCTTCTAAGCAGGACCCATAGCTTCTTCCAGGACCTCTCTTTCTGATGCAAGTGAAGAAAGCAAGATAGCCCTGAGGAAGAGGAGGAGGAGGAGGCGGAAGACATTGGGGGAAGACAGAGTGCCACGTTCTGAGGGGCTACTCTCCATCAGGTGCTGTGCTGCGCACCGGCTCAGGGGAGGTCTAGCTCTAGAACCAGAACCCGCTGGCTTCTGTAAGCACTCCAGGGCTCACTGTCACACACACACACACCCCGAGGCTTTTTGGGCCCCACCAGCCCCTCTACCCTCCCCGCCTCCACCCACTGGACCTACCTGACCAGGAGGTGGAGCAGCGGCTGAGGCTGAGCCCATGCAGGCAGCGGTCCAGGGCATGCTGGATGCGGTCCTCCGTGCACGTCGTGGCCCCTGGCTGCATCCTGAGTCATTGCCTGCACAGGGGACAGACACCCGTCAGCCGGGAGAGCCACAGGCTGGAGAAGCACATGGACCGGCGGCATGGAGCTCCCTCAGCCTCGCCGAGAGTGCAGCACGGGGGGGGCGGGGGTTACAGTCGCTGCAGCTCAATAGCTCAGCGATGCAGGCTGTGAGGTGAATGGGGGCCTGCCTGCCCCACCAGGCAGCAGCAAGTGTCCCCATGAGTGCCTGGGAGGAGCCACACCCCAGTGGGCAAGAGGACTCCTGGAGAAAAATCAGAATCACGTAGGGAGGGGGCTTTTTCTCTGCCCCCCCCCCCAGGCCCCAGGGATGGGCAGGGAGAAGGCTGCCGAACCTCAGTTTCCTTTTCTGTAAAATGGGCTTAACAAGGCACCGACCCCAGAGGACTGTTGGCAAGAATGCCACAGCGGATGACCCCAGTGTGCTCTCAGGCCACGAACGTCATCCCGCCACAGGCTTTGGCACCCTCCCACTCTCCCGCATTCACCCCTTCTGAGAGGACCCTGTTGCTGGCCCGTCAGGCCGGGTCCTGGCGATGAGCCGAGGAGGCCATGGTCCAGCTCGGTGGAACTGGGGAGGGACCAGGAAACCACAAGCAGAAGCCCTGAGCTTAGAGCTGGGCCATGCAAACGACATGCAAAACTGCAAAATCCAAACGGGGACCCAGCTGCGTGACTGGAACCCTTGGCTCGTGGGGGCCCCATGTAGGCAAATCCTCCTACTTCCCCAGCCCAGGAGGAACCGCACGCCTGACCAGGGACACATGGGCCCTCTGTGAGCTGTCCAGCGTCTCCCCACATCAGCAAGGTCCTTGCTGGGCCGTGCTCCTTGGTGTCAGACAGACACCGGACCGCTTAATGGACCAAGAAAGAGGTCATCGCGGAAGGTGATGCTGTGAAGACAGATGGCACCAGGGGCAGGCCAGATGGGGAGCCCATGCTAGGCCATCGGGGAAGCCTCCCTGAAGAGATCACGAAGCTGGATGAGGAAGAGAGGAGAGAAGCGAGAGGAAGAACATTCAGAAAGAAGAGGCAGCATGTGCAGAAGTCTGGGTGCAGGGGCGAGCCTGCCAAGGACTGAGACCCTGGAACAGAGGGCCAGGCCCCCCATCTCCCGGCTGCTGTGGTGGCAGACTGAGCTCGGGAAAACCTCTCACCAGGGATTCAGGACGCTGGCTGTTTCCATGAGCGGCACCGGCAGCCCAAGGATGTCCCTGGGCCCTTCCAATGTCCCTGATTCCTCCCTGGGCAGCCCAGGCAATGAGTTCACTGCCACTGAGCTAGATGGTGCAGGGTGTGGGCTTTGGGGTCCTGGGTGTGCGTCCTGGGAACGGACCCCAGTGACGAGGCCACAGTCTTCTGCTTGTAGTGGAGCCCCAGGACAGGACCCTCTCCAGCTTAGTCCTCCCCAAACTCAGGGCTCCTGGTATCCATTGCAGGAGCTGGGAGCTCAGGCACCTTCAGAAGGATGACTCTGGGGTGTGGATGGCTCACATGGCATCAGAAGACCCTTTGCCCCCCCAGGCTGGTTTTTCCCCACGAGCCCCAGGGTGGGTTCTTGGAAGGAGCTCAGAGGCTGCTCCCCACCGCCCGCTCCTGCATTAAGTCCTTCATTTTGCAGAAGGGGAAGCCTAGCCCCAGGGAGGGGATGGAGCAGCCCCAGGGTGGGCGCCCGGCTGGGAGAGCCGGCTGGGCTGCAAGCAGACAACGGTATCAAGGACTCCTTCTGTGCTCCCCGACTGTGGCCGAGACCCAACTCGGGGGACAAAACGTGCTCAGTGACCCACCTGCTCATGTTCTAAAGAGTCACGGTGAGCCAGCAGCGGGGAGGGGGGCAGTTACCCCAGGGGGCCTCAATGGGAGGGGTCTGTCCAGAAGGGGCACAGCCACCTACCCGTGCTCACAAATACAGGGAAGACTGGGAAGACATGCTGTCAAGAATTCCAGAGGACTCTCCTCTCTCTACCAAAGCCAAGGGCGGGGGTGGGGGTGGGGTTTGTCTTTAAAAGAATCCCTTCTCCAGACCAGACACCTGCCAGGTGGGGGGGGGGGGGGGGGCTGCCATTTTGTTGTCGCGTGACTGCTTAGGAAGCACGCTGGCTTCGGGCTCCCTGTGAGCCACAGCAGGGCTGAGGGGGAAAGCAGGGAGGGCCGGTAAGGAGATGTGAGAGGTCCTTGTGGGGAGGGCGAGGGGTGGGGTCTAGCCACAAAAGCTGGACCCGGGCTGTTTTGTTGGTAGTTGGCCCTGGAGGGCTCCCCGCAGGGGAGGCAGGGGAAGGGAAAGTTAGCAGTAAGAGGCTGATGGGGGGATCTCCTCTGGGGAGGCAGATGGAGAGATGGGTCATCTGTGGCACAGAGAAGTTACACGACTTGCCCAAGGTCACACAGTGAAGAGGTGGCAAAGCTG
This sequence comes from Mustela lutreola, assembly GCF_030435805.1. Lineage (NCBI taxonomy): Eukaryota > Metazoa > Chordata > Mammalia > Carnivora > Mustelidae > Mustela > Mustela lutreola. The sequence goes on along the minus strand of NC_081304.1, from coordinate 57,851,185 downwards.
GGATATGAATGCAGGGGGCCTGGGCCTGGCCACTACAGGGCGCTCTCAGCACAGTGAAGATGCCAGTTATCAGAAGGAAAAGAAAATCCGCTCATGTTCACACCTCCCAAAATGAAGACTTAATTAGCTATAACATGGTCTTGCTTTAAGAGACCTACCTCCCCAGCTATAAGGAATCCTGAGCCCCCCATGTCCATGTCTGTCTACACCAGCTACCCACCCTCCAGCAAGGGGATCAGGACTGGAAGCTCAGTACCTGCTGAACCAGAGCATCTCCAGTCTGGACCTAGGGCTGAACCACAATGACTGGGTTTAGAGTCCCCTCCGCCCAGTCCCTGCAGCAAGGGACACCCGGGTGTCACGAGGCAGACATTAGTCATCCTGCCCTATCGCGTCCCACTGTAAATACAAGATGCAAATCAACGTTTTCAGCCAACACTGCCTCTGCTGCACCCCTGTCCTGAGGGGGTCAGGACACAGTGTCCTGGGGCTGCTCTGAGCAGCCTTCACAGCGCCCCTCCAACGCCTGCTGGCCCACACTCCTTCCCTTCTCAAGGCCCCCGAGACTCCCATCTCCTTAGTGTCCCCAGCAGTTGACTGAAGACGATCAAGGCCTTCTCCAGAGATGGGGCAAGGGATCCCCAGGGCACAGGGCACAGCTCTCAGCATGCCAACTCCCCCTGGCATCATGACACCATCTAGAGTTTTCCCTCAGCTGCTCTGAGAGGCTGACTTGCCCAAGGCACTGGGCCCTGGGAGCCCAGGCAGGTGGGAGCCTGACCAGGGCGAGGTGGGGGGACCCTCAGCCGAGCTGCCCTGGGGGTTAACCCAGAGCATCGTGGCTCACCACCTGGTCCTTTGGCACCCTCATTTCCGTTTGATGAGTCAGTCATCAGCTGTTTCTTGTGACTTGTTAGCAGAACCCTACTGGCTTTGGGGCAGAGAGGAAGGGGAAAGAAGGTGGCACTCCCTCCCTCCCAAAGGATGATGCCTTTTTTCAGAGATCGCCAGGCAAGGCCTGGCTTCCCTCAGCACCTTGGTAAGAGAAGCATCTATTGTGAAATTCCAGCAGCTGCCAGGAATGGGAATGGCCCTCACCCGTGGTGGGGTCATGTTGAAATAGTCGGCAGCCGGGCTTGCCCCCATCTCCAAGTTCCTCTTCTGAGTCAGTAAGGGTGAGTCCTTAGTGGGGACCCTGAGCAGAACAGGGAGGCCTGCAGCTGGGGAGGGGTGAGCCCAGAGGGCACAGAGGGAGACCTCCTCTTCACATGTTCACCTGACCTCATGATGCAAGACAGGGTCATCTTCCCAAATGTGCAGGACTGGTGGAAGGTCTGCTTAGGTCCGACTCTCCTGGGGCAGCCCCACTGGGGCTTCTTTTCTTGGAGGATTTCTCAAACACTGTGGAATGGCAGAGGCAGAGATCCTACATCTCATAGCAGGAGAAATAGGTACCTCCAGGCTCTGGCCGGCACCCACACAGTTCCCCTGCTGTTCTGGAATATTCCAGGCCTATGCTTTGAAACCTTAGTTCCACAGGTGGGAATAAGAAAGGCACCCAGGCATGTGGTCCTGCATGGACCCTCCCCGCGTTGGTCCCTCATCACTCCTCCCTCTGCCCCTGTGGTTTGACCTCCCTTCTCTGGCCCCACTCTTCTCTCCATGACGGTTCAAGGCAGAATCTCTTCTGTGACCTAATTTTAAAATTTCTCACCATTCAAAGCAGGAAGGATACACTCAAAACTAAAGATACTGGGGTAAGAAAGGAGTGAGAAGGAGAGGAGAATGATCTGGGGAGGAGAAAGGGCAACACTTCTTTTTTTTTTTTTAATTTTTTTTAATTTTTTTATTTTTTTTTAAAGATTTTATTTATTTATTTGACAGAGAGAGATCACAAGTAGGCAGAGAGGCAGGCAGAGAGAGAGAGGAGGAAGCAGGCTCCCCGCTGAGCAGAGAGCCCGACGCGGGACTCGATCCCAGGACCCTGAGATCATGACCTGAGCCGAAGGCAGCGGCTTAACCCACTGAGCCACCCAGGCGCCCCAGGGCAACACTTCTTTGGGGCAATTTCTATGTAACCCTTTGACTCTCAGAACTACAGCAAGGTTTTACATACCCCAAATTAAATAAATAACTCAGGTCAACTGGGATTGCGGCGGACAGGGGGACAAAAGTCTACAAAACGAATGGACCCAAATGCATGGTGAATGAGTAACATAACCACATTGAAAGGGACGGGGGAAGAAAGAATTAAATGGAGGAACTTTGGAAAATAGTATTTCGACTGGCTACTATAAGGCTAAAGACAAAAAGAACTACACATCAACATCATTTTGTAATTATTAAACCTGTTTGCCATAGGGATGTGTGTTTAAAATATGGAGACCTCTTTATGTGTGTGCTATGACTAAGCAAACAAGTAAATGTATCATAGGTTATGAGAGCCAGCTTCTCACTGTAGGAGAAAGAAGTGACAAATAAAGAGTAGGGGAAATCTAGAATGAGCCAACCTGGTTAGATGGGAGTTGGAGAAATCAGCATGAACTCATGGATTCTGAATGTATTTACACAGAGATACATAAAGAAGTGAAATGGATGTGTGTATGCTTCTGTTAAAATGCATACATATAGGGGCACCTGGGTGGCTCAGTGGGTTAAAGCCTCTGCCTTCGGCTCAGGTCATGATCCCAGAGTCCTGGGATTGAGCCTCGCATCAGGCGCTCTGCTCAGTGGGGAGACTGCTTCCTCCTCTCTCTCTCCCTGCCTCTCTGCCTACTTATGAACTTTGTCTGAAAAATAAATAAATAAAAAACCTTTTTTAAAAATGTGTACATATATTTTCTGGCTCTACCGAGAGAGCCAGGAAAGGACATCCCAGTAGCAATGAGCACACCTAGTGCCCAGGTCTTGGTTTCTAAATACCATTCTCCACTCACAGGAACCAGGGTTCCTTAGAGGAATGGCTGATTCCAGGACTGGGGCAGGAAATATATAAGATGAACCAGGAACATCTTACAGTGCCAGAAAATAAGTCATTCCTTGAAAATGGATGGGAGTGTCAGAGGACAGGGGAGCCAGCTTGAAAGAGCTTCCAACAGCTAAAGCCAGGACAATTTTAACAACAAAATAAATAATGAAAGTGCTGGATTATAATTTATAGAATGAAATAAATACTCTACAAAATGAGTCTACACTAATGTTCTAAACAGCTGAATAAAGGAATAAATGGAGGAGAAGGAACAGATCTTTTTTTTACAAAAGAATACCAATCAATAAATGTGGCTAGAAGGAGAAAAATACAAAACCACCATTAGGCAAATGCCATAGTAGTAACCATCCTCAATATGACTGTTAGAATCTATGGATGAAAATCTCAGAAGGGACAGCATACCTGCATAGTCTCAGAGTATTTCCTCTAAGAAATTAATTGATTGCAAGGGAAAAATAATAATTTCACAGTGGAGAAACCCAGCACCACCTTAACCTCATAATCCAAGTTAATATGACCAACAATAAAATATGTTCAGATCCTATCTCCCCTGATAGGATGCACTGAGAGGGACACGATGTCATTTCTGCAGGATTCTTACCAAAAACATGCATAATCATGACTGAGTCATGAGAAGACATCCTATAACATAACTGAGCAGTTCTCGCCAGAATGTCAAGGTCATAAAGGTAAAGGAAGATCAAGAAACTGCCATAGATTGGAGGAACTTGAGGAGACACAATGTGGGATCCTGGATGGGACTCTGGAACTAAAAGGAGACATTGGGTGGGGAGAAGATGGCTAAAATCCAAATAAGGTCCACAGTTTAGTGAGCAGTGTTGTACCAACGATCACTTCCTGACCGTACCAAGTTACGTGAGTTGTTAGCATTCAGGGAAGCTGGTTGGTTGGGCTCCATAGTTCTAAGACCCTTTCCATAGGCTTAATATCCTCTAAACATACCTCCAGTTGGTTATTCAATGCCTTACTGTCCTTCGTTACCCTGGTTCAAGTTCCCACGTCATGTGGGGTCACAGTTCCTAATTACTGGTGGGCGGGCCAATGCAGGGCTAGCTGCTTCCCCCCTAACCCAGTGTTCCTCGACTGGGATGGAGAATCTCTCAGGCTCTTGGAGGGTCTCCGAGGGCTCCCTGTGAAACTACTTAAACTGTGTTTCCATTTTGATGGCAATCTAGAAATCAGTAGTCAGTATATTTTGGAGCACGTTCATGACACCTATGACCAAATGTTACCATAAAAAGTCAAAGACTGGTCTTCCTTTGAGACCATTGCCTAAAAGGATAGGGCATGCCTGTTCCAAGGTGTGTTCTTGTGGTCTACTAGGGTTCGGGTTGAACACAATGAGTTGATAGAACGTGTTTAGTAAAAGGAGAAACACTTACACCATCTGAGGAGAAACTAGAATATAAATTAGTGGAAAATTTGTGCCTGGCCTTTTACAAGCGTTCAGTAAATGCTATCTATTAGCTATCAGCGTGCTTTCTGGGCATAAACAATTCTATGGCCCAATTCCAGAGAGCTTTGAGACTGAGCCAGGAAATAAAACACTCTCTGGTTGATTCCACTGATGTCAGGCTTGAGAAGTGATGCCTTCTATCTTTCAAAGACACGCACGTACTAGACTATTTGACTAGGAAGGCATCCTGGAAACCAGTTAGTGCATTCCTCCCATTCTACGGACAGGAAAATGGAGGCTCTGAGCAGAGAAAAGCCTTGCTCAGATTAGAAAGTGGCAAATCTATCACTAGAATCTGAGTCTAGAACCCGGGGGAGTCATGGCACCCTCCTGCTTAGGTGGGAGTCAACCTCTGCCATCCATCAGTGTGACCTTGGCTCTTCTCCTCAAGGTTATTTCTAGAATCCTTTTTTTTTTTTTTTTAAGATTTTTTATTTATTTATCAGAGAGAGAGAGGGGCAGAGAGCAAGCACAGGCGGACAGAATGGCAGCCAGAGGCAGAGGGAGAAGCAGGCTCCCTGCCGAGCAAGGAGCCTGATGTGGGACTCGATCCCAGGACGCTGGGATCATGACCTGAGCCGAAGGCAGCTGCTTAACCAACTGAGCCACCCAGGCGTCCCTCTAGAATCCTTTTATTAAATTTCTTTTCATGGGGTGCCTGGGTGGCTCAGTTGTTAAGCCTCTGCCTTCAGCTCAGGTCATGATCTCAGGGTACTGGGATCAAGCCCCGTGTCAGGCTCTCTGCTCAGCAGGGAGCCTGCCTCCTCCTCTCTCTCTGCCTGCCTCTCTGCCTACTTGTGACCTCTCTCTCTGTCCAATAAATAAATACAATCTTTAAAAAAAAATTTCTTGGGGCGCCTGGGCGGCTCAGCAGGTTGAGCCTCTGCCTTCGGCTCAGGTCATGATCTCAGGGTCCTGGGATCGAACCCCGCATCGGGCTCTCTGCTCGGCGGGAAGCCTGCTTCCCACCTCTTTCCGCCTGTCTCTCTGCCTACTTGTGATCTCTCTCTGTCAAATAAACGAATAATAAAAAAAAAAAATTCTTTTCACATTATCGCATAAGTATTTAACTCCTTCATGTGTCAGCTTTGTAAATTTAGGTTTTCTGACAACATCATTCATTTTAATCAAGATTTAAAACCTTACCAGAGCTGGGTCTAGAATTTCTACATGGTTTTTAAGAAATTGTTTCTGAACCTGCAATTTTAGCCCCTCTCTTATTCTAAATGTTGTAAAATTACTTTAAAAAAGTGCAGATCTGGATTGGATTTGTATTAAATATTTTTACACTACACCACAATTCTTTAAATAATTCTTGTTGACATTCACGTAAGATGTAGTAACTAGGAAAATGGCAGTGTTTCGTTGGGGAGAAGGCAGCAGCTTTAAGACGGATTTACTTTTTTGTTTGTTTGTTTCTTTGTTTTTATGCTATGTCACCCCTCATTATGAGTTCCTTGTTTTGATTCATTTATTGCTCTGCTGGAGCCTTCTGAGTAACTTCACGATGAGTGTGTGGGTGAGGTAGTTTCTGGGCGTTTCTATGTCACAAGCCATTTCATTCATTGAGGCTACGATGAATTCTACCTTTGCCGATTAAAGCGTTGGCGTAATTCATCATTTTTTCACCTTCAGAATGTTTCTAGGAACCCAAAATAATCAACCAAAGGCATGGTTATCACAAAGAGAGGTAGGTAAAATGGTTTGCTACAAATACAGAAATTTGGTACAAGATAGAAATCAACTATTGCTTCATTATATGAATAAAAACCAGAAATTGCATTAGAAAAAAAAAAAAAGAAAAATATGAAGAGAAAATAAACTTTAAGAATAGGCAAGATTTTGGAGTGCCTGGGTGGCTCAGTGGGTTAAAGCCTCTGCCTTCAGCTCAGGTCATGATCCCAGGGTCCTGGGATCAAGCCCTGCATTGGCCTCTCTGCTCAGCAGGGAGCCTGCTTCCTCCTCTCTCTCTCTGCCTGCCTCTCTGCCTACTTGTGATCTCTGTCAAATAAATAAATAAAATCTTAAAAAAAAAAAAAAAAGAATAGGCACGGTTTTAATGAAATAAAACTTTTGAGGGAAACAAAAGAAGGCAAATAAATGGAAATACATACATTATTATGAGCTGGGAACACTCGGTATCAAAGAATTAAATAAAAATGGATCAGAGCCTCAATGTAAAGAGCTTCAGTGATAAAACTCTCAGAAGACATAACAGAGAGGCTTCCTCACCATGGATTTGCCCGTGATTTCTTGCCTATGACACCAAAAAGCAACAAAATAAAGACAGATAAAGTGGATCTCCATCAAAATTGAAAACTCTGTGCATCAGAGTCAAGAGAGTGAAGAGGTAAACCTACCGAATGGGGGAAAATATTTGTAAATCATCTATCTGACGAGGAGCCAATATCCAGAATACATAAAGAATTCCTACAACTCAAGAACAGCAACAACAACAAACAACCATTTAAAAAAATGGACAAGGGACTTGACTAAACAGTGCTCTAAAGAAGACATCCAGATGGCCAACGGGTACATGAGAAGATGCTAACATCACTCACGGATAGGGAAATGCAAATCAAAACCACAAGGAGAGAGAGGCGCCTGGGTGTTTCAGTCAGTTAAGCGTTTAAGTGTCTGCCTTCAGCTCAGGTCATGATCTCGGGGTCCTGATATCAAGCCCCATGTACCCCAGGCTCCCTGCTCAGCTGGAGGGGGACTGCTTCTCCCTCTCCCTCTGCCCCTCCCCACTCCTGTGTCTCACCCTCCCTCTCCCAAATCAACAAAAAAATCTTAAAAAAAAAAAAGAACCCAAAACCACAATGAGATACCACCTTGCACCCATTCAGATGACTACCGTAAACAAAACAGAACAATAAGAAGGGTTAGTGAGGGTGAGGAGAAATGGGAAGCCGCGTGCACTGCCGAATGTGGAATGGTGCTGGTGATTTCCCCCAAAATTAAAAATAGAACGACCACATGATCCAGTACGGAGTATATCCAAAAGGGCTGACTGCCAGGACGTGAATGGACCCTGTAAATCTGCGTTAGGGCATCATTATTCACAAGAGCCAAACTGTCCACAGACACAGGTGAATGGATACGCAAAATACGGCATATACTGAAATGGGATATTCTGCAGCCTTAAAAAGGAAGGAAATCCTGTCACATGCTCCAACACGGAGGAACCTTGAGAACACTGTGCTGAGAAAAATAAGCCAGTCACAAAGAGAAAAATACTGTACAATTCCCTGTCTAGGAGGCACCCAGAGCAATGAGATTCACGGAGACAGAGCTGAATGGTGGTTGTCAGGGGCTGGGGAGGAGACACGGGTGCAGAGTTTTAGTTTTATACAATGAAATGAATGTGTTTCGCACCACTGATCTATATACACTTACCAACATGAAGATGGTAAATTTTATTTTATTTATTTTATTTTTTAAAGATTTTTATTTATTTAGGGGCACCTCGGAGGCTTAGTGGGTTAAGCCACTGCCTCCAGCTCAGGTCATGATCTCAGGGTCCTGGGATTGAGCCCCTCATCAGGCTCTCTGCTCAGCGGGGAGTCTGCCTCTCCCTCTCTCTCTGTCTACCTCTCTGCCTGCTTGTGATCTCTCTGTGTCAAATAAATAAATAAAAATCTCAAAAAAGATTTTTATTTATTTATTTCACACAGAGGGAGAGTGAGAGAGCTCAAGCAGAGGGAGAGGGAGACGAAGACTCTCTGCTGAGCAAGGAGCCCGATGCGGGGCTCGATCCTAGGACCCTGGGATCATGACCTGAGCCGAAGGCAGACGCTCAACGGATGGAACCACCCAGGTGCCCCGAGGTGGTAAATTTCACGTCATGCGTGTTCTACCACAACTTAGAAAGGGAAACAACAAATAATTAATTGACGCCTTTGCAATATTACATAGGAATGTCAATTCTCTGTAAGTTTCAGTCTACAGAACAGGAAGGATAGAAAGAGGGTGGGTAGGCAGGAAGGCTGGCTATTTCAAGAGGCTGCTCTGTGTCAGATACCATGCGGGGCACTTTCACTGGCTTGCCTAGTTTAATGACCGTCATCAGCCCACTACCATAATGAGAGTCACCCATAATTCCTACAGCTCAGGGAGAGCCAGCCACATATTTGCCCAAGTTCTTGGGGTCCCCATTCCTATGAGCCAAGCTGGAAGCACATCCAAAGTTGGCCTGACTCTCAAAGCCCAAATTCTTCCCTGGGCCGTGTTCATAGGAAATGATCCCTGCTGTTTGATAGACACTCAGAGGGCTGAGTAGGGGGTCGTGCCTCTGTGTTATAATTCAAGGCTTCCAGCAAAGACATCCTGCACACAAATTGCCCCAATTCTCATGGCCAGTGATTCATTCCCCACTGGGTTAGGATGGCTCACTTCCTCTGGCCTTGCTGACTCTTCAAAATGCAAACTCTATGGAGGCATATTTAGCTCACTGATGCGTCCCAGACAGCAGTGAAAGTAGAGAGTGGACATCAGAAGGACTGCAGGGCCACAAAAGGGGGGAAATGGGAAAAGGGAAGCAGTGGTGGTTGGAGGGGGCATGGGAGCAGGAAGGTGAAGCAGACGGGCACACAAAGGGAGAGCTGCCAAGGAAACAGAGATAAACCTTCGCTAACTTCTCACCTTTGCTCATGCCCTTCTTTACCGAGGGAAGGGTGCCAGGCTGCTTGGGAAGACCAGTGTTGTGGTTAAGACCAACAGGAGGAAATAAGAGGAGGGAAGGGAAGGAGAAAGACACTCATGTCCGTTCGGCTGACTCTATACCAGAGACTGCTTAGGGCTTGAAGCCCATGACCTTGTTCCTTCTGAGCAACCTTGCAAAACCCTGAACATCCAAGGATCAGGAGCGTCCTGGTGGCTATGTGACTTTCCCCAGGTCTCACAACTAGCACACGGCATGGGCAGGAAGATTTGAGCCACGTGAACCCAGTTCTGTCTGACTCCCTCCTACCCAGGGAATCATCGGAAAGAACCAGAGAAGAGAACAGGATGCCCCAGGCTGCCATTGCTACATTTTTTTAATTTTTAAAAAATGTTTTAGCTTCTTTTAAAAAAAATATTTTATTTATTTATTTGACAGAGAGAGAGAGATCACAAGTAGGTGAGAGAGAGAGGGAAGCAGGCTCCCTGCTGAGCAGAGAGCTTGACGTGGGGCTCGATCCCAGGACCCTGAGATCATGACCTGAGCTGAAGGCAGAGGCCTTAACCCACTGAGCTGCTATTATTCTAAGTATAATAGCAAAGGCAGCATCTGATGCTGCCCAGCACCCCAGATGCTGCCTTTGCTATTATACTTAGAATCATAGCAGCTAATGCTAACTGAGGGGTTACTATGTGCCAGGCACTGTTCTAGGTTCTTTCTATGAATTAATTCACTGAATTCATAGGAGGTACACACATTCTTGTCCCCATTTTACAGATGAGAGGACTGAGGCATAGAGGGCTCTCTCAGCTGGCAAATGATGCCTGGCCTTTCTCAGCATGCCCTAGCATCTTGGTGTCCCTGTGCAATAAAGGGGAACACAAGACGAGCAGACTGAAATTATTGCCAAGATGGGGAATGCGACAAGGACTACAGGAACTTGCCAAGGTAAAAACTCCCAGGCTAACCCCTGAGTACTTGGCATGGGAGGCTATTTTAATCCAGCTGTCTTTCAAATGCAGAGCCTGTCCTGTTTGCCAGCAAAGGCTTGCACGGTAACAAAGCGATAGATAAATAAATGTAAAAGCTCGAGAAAGGCCAATTACACATATATGGGCAGCTTTCTGATTTTTCTGGAAGCAGCCAAAGACGGTGGTTGTCATGAGGACTTGTGTTCATCACAGGCTACTCGCACTTGCCAGGTTCTTCGCCAGTTTGTAAGACAGAGTGACTCCTTCATAGTTTGGGGCAAGGAAGACTGTGTGGAGCCTTCTGACATCCAGATGCTTTGCCATCGGAATAGATCCAGCACAGACCGGTTTCAGCCATTATTCTTCCCCGTCCTTCCACATTTTTCCTCCCTCCCAGAGAGAGAACCACTCAGCACCCCCGCCTTCTCTCTGTCCTTCCAACAACAGGTGCCTGAGCTGAGACACCACACACACATCTCCGTCAGCCTCCTTCTCCTCCCTCTCTTTAAACTCTTGCCAATTATTTAACCAACTGAGCCACCCAGGCGTCCCGTTTTTTTTTTTTTTTTTTTAAAGATTTTATTTATTTATTTGTCAGAGAGAGAGCAAGCGAGAGCGAGCAACTTGCCAATTATTTAAGTAAAAAAATCTCTCGCCTCCTCCCTTGCCAGCCCATTCATGAATACGGTTTAGGGGTGCAAGAGAAACTCCTCCGGCAAGAAAAGAAATCGTCAAGGTTTGTGGACGGAACTGAAATCAGAAACTCGTCCTGCTACTTGGCCAGGTGTGGTTTTTACAACTTTTTACAAAACAGACACTGATTTCGAGAGACCCAGAGAGCCCAGTCTAGAACTCCCTGGGACTCTGAGGGCCTGTTCACTGGTGTTCGGGCAGTGGACGCTGAGGCAGTCTTTCCCTGGTCTCACCAAATACACTCACAACGACAAAGAAAAACTCACAGTCCACACTGAAGACCGACACTTGGTGTGTTTTGGGCATCGTGTCTAAATCAGATGGAAATGGATTTGGGAAATCCAGGTTTCAGTTCTGGCCAAAATCTCTATGGAAGGTGGGCAGGGCTGGCATCATGGCTAATTTAAAGTTTGGCCCCCAAGTGGACGTGCCCCCTTTCCAGACAGTTGGCTGCCTCTGTCCCCTCCGTTCATGAAGATTGGTGGGTTGCACTGGCTGACATGGGGAAGTTTGGGGTGAGGACAATTGGGGAGGAGAAAACAAGAGTCCTACTGTGTCCACATTGTATCACATTTTGAGCACCCAATGTTAAGAGGTGGCATGTGAAGAATGAGCAGGAGGATGATAAGGTGAGCTTCGTGCAGAAAGAGGGGACAATGATGTCACAGACCCTCAAAACAAGAATGATGCGAGGAAGGGCGCCTGGGTGGCTCAGTGGGTTAAGCTGCTGCCTTCGGCTCAGGTCATGATCTCAGGGTCCTGGGATCGAGCCCCGCATCGGGCTCTCTGCTCAGTGGGGAGCCTGCTTCCCCCCACCCCGCCTCTGCCTGCCTCTCTGTCTACTTGTGATCTCTCTCTGTCAAAAAAAAAAAAAAAAAAAAAGAATAATGCAAGGAGGGAGAATGGACTACTGCTATAACATCTAAAACATGAGGACAGAGAAGTGACCACTGGACTTGGATGGAGGTTTGGGCGACCGGGATCAAATATGTAAGGGGGCTAGAAGACCCAAAGAATAGGCTGAGGAGAGAAAAGAAGGTGAGGGAGAGTCAACTCCCTCGAGAAGCTTGCTTGGGTGGGTTTTATAAGATACTCTGATATTCTTCTGCTAAGTTTCTTTTTTAATTTACCTAGCACAAGTTCATTTCTGCTAAGTGTGACCAAAAGGATCCCAAGATGCTTCCAATTATGTCTTTTTAAAGTCCTATATCTGCATCTAAAAAGGGGCACCTGACTGGCTCAGTCCGTAGAGCATGAGACTCTAGATCTCAGAGTTGTGAGTTCAAGCCCCATGTTGGGTGTAGAGATGACTTAAAAATAAAAAATCTTTACATCTAAAAAATTATATAAGGTTACCTGCCAAGGGTTAATCTGAGTCTGAGAAGCAAGATTAGATACCATTTTTACCTTAGGTAAAAACACTTTTTTAAAAAGATCTTATTTATTCATTTGACAGAGATCATAAGCAGGGGAAGCAGCAGGCGGGGAGCAGGGGGAAGCAGGCTCCCCGCTGAGCAGGAAGCCCGATGTGGGGCTTGATCCCAGGACCCCAGGATCATGACCGGAGCTGAAGGCAGACGCCTAACCAAGTGAGCCACCCAGGTGCCCTGTAAAAACATTTTTATAATAACATATACTTTACACATTACTTTTTGATCACACAAAAAACAGCTGTTAAGTATGTAAAAAGTCGACAATGGTCTTGCAAAGTGAAGAAGACGTACTTGCCCCTATTCCTCCTGCAAAGTACAGTATAAGTCCTGGACATTATATACAAAACTAACAAAGGAAAGAGAAAACAAAAAGGGGACATAGTGGTGAACATAATGGAAAAGGATTTCTTTTTTGCCTCATATATCCTAGACTTGGACCCAAGGAGCCAACAACCTGGAGACACCAGTGGGTACAGACAGAAAAAGCCCCAAGAAAAGCCTGGTCTTTCCAGCCAAAGGCTCAGCAAAGAGGCAACCTAGCAAGACACAAAACTTTTAGATAATAACCGCATTGCTCCAGTCAAACACCGCAGAAAGAACTATGGCATCATCTCTACTAGCAAAGACCAAACTGGGGGGGCTGGGGTGGGTGCTGAACTTCGCTCTGACAGGGCTCTAATGAGCTGTCTGACCCCTCCTCCCCCAACCATGAGTGGTGTCTCAGAAAGCCAAGCCTTTCATCCTTCCCGCCAGTAACGAGCCCCTTACAACACTACAGTGTCAGTGAGGACCACCAGGGATCCTGGACTTCCAACCCCACCAGACAGTCAAGAGTCCCCCCACCCCCATCCCCTGATGGGGGCGATGTCGGAAGAAGCCTAGTGAGAGCCAGGACTTTCACTGCTGCCCAGTGGTGATGAGGTCACTTCCTCTACCCCATGGTGTTGATGGAGCAGTAATGAGACACCCTTCTGCCTCCCAGGCAGTGTGGCATCAGTGGAAGCCTAGTTGGAAGCCACACTTCCCACTCCCCCCTCCCCAGAAGGAATCAGGAGCGCCTCCTTCTTGTCAACAGAAGCTGAGAATGGGAGCTGGACTTCTACCCTCCCCTGGTAGTGATGAGGCAGTAGCCTCTCTCTTCAGGGAAGTGTTAGAGGAAGCCAGCTAAATAAGACCCAGAGCCTCTTAACTCTTATAATACCCCCCCATGCCAGGCTTCAGTGGAAAATAACCTATCACACCAAGGACAAGGAATGAAATGAAGGGAATTATATAAATTGAGAAAAAAAAAAAAGACAATCAGTATGTGGCAAATCACAAATGTTAAAATTATCTGGCAAAGCCTTTAAAGCAGCTTCATTAAAAATGCTTCAATGGGCAATTATAAACAAAGAAAAACTAAGAACATTCAGAAAAGAAACAGAAGATAGGAATGCAAAGCTATGGAAATTCTAGAACCGAAAGATACAATAATTTGAAATAAAATCCTCAGAGGACAGGCTCCACAGCAGATGGTGGGGACTGAGGAAAGAATCAGTGAACTTGAATCCAGAAAAACAAAGTTACCCAAGCTGAACAGAGAGAAAACCAACTAGGGAAAATGAACAGAGCTTCAGGGACCTGTGGGGCTCTAACGAAAGGTCTAACATGTATATCCTCTGAGTTCAAGTGGCAAAGGACAAAGCTGGAAAAGTACTCAAAGGAATAGTGGCTGAAAACTTGCAAATTTGGCAAAATACATAAAACTACAGATTCAAGAAGTTATGGGAACCCTAGACAGGATAAAGCCAAGAAATACACACCAAGATATATCAGAGTCAAACTTCTGAAAAATCAAGACAAGGGGAAAAAATCTTGAAAGCAGCAAGAGAAGAATATCACCTTCTCTTAGAGGGAAAGCAACTCAAATGACAGTGGATTTCTCATCAAAAGTCATGAAAGCCAAAAGGAATGGAACAACATTTTTCAAGTGCTTAATAAGCAGCCAGCCCTGAATCCTACATCCAGAAAAAAATACCTTTCAGGAATGAAAAAGAAATTAAGACAATCTTAGATGAAGAAAACTAAGGGATTTTGTCAGCAGCATAGCTACCCTAAAGAATGGCTGACAGAAATTCTCCAAACAGAAAGAGCATGATTTTAAAAAAAAAAAGTGTCTTGAAACATCAGGAATGAAGAAAGAATATGGCAAGCAAATATGCAGATATATACAATAAGCTTTCCTTCTCCTCCTGTTTTCTAAATTATATTTGATGGTTGAATCAAAAATGTTAACACCATCTGATGTGGTTATAAGTATATGCAGAGTAAATACTTGAGACTATTATATAATAAATGAGAAAAGGTCAAGGCCCCTAAAGAGAAGTAAAGCTTCTACATTCCATTAGAACGGTAAAGTGATGACATCATTCAACTGTGACTATATGTGCATAAAATGTAATAGGTAGAGCAGAAACTAAAAAAGCTATACAAAGAGATACACACAAAAACATTACGGATAAGTCAAAATGAAAAAAGAACCCAGAAAACAAATAATTAAGCAGCAGAATTAAACTCTAACATATCAATAATTACATTAAATTTAAATGGGCTAAATATATCAATTAAAAGACAGAGATCAGTAGTGGATTGCAAAACGTGACACAATGGCTTGCTGTCTGTAATAAACTCATAAATGTAATGTTATTGGCAGATTGAAAGTCACAGGTGGGCAAGAACATACCATGTAAACATTACTAAGGAAAAAAAAAGGAATGGTTATATTAATATTAGTAAAAGTACACTTCAAAGCAAAGAAAATTACCAGAGACAGAGAGTGACATTATAGAATGACAAAAAGGTTAAGCCACCGAAAAGACACAGCAATCCCAAATGTGTTTCCCTACGCAATGACATTGCAAATTACATGAAGTAAAAATTGATAAAACAGAAAGGAGATCTAAACATACTCATAACTACAGCTGGAGACATCAACTGCCTTCCCTCAACAACAAAGAGAGCAGCTATATAGAAAATCAGCAAGGACACGTAAGAACTAAGTCACACCATCAGTCAACAGGATCTAGTCAAAACTTACAGAACACCCCACCCAATGACAGCAAAACACACATTTTTTCAAGTACCCATGAGCCATATACTGAGACAGACCATATCCAGGGCCATAAAACCAACCTCAACAAATGTAAGAGAACTGAAACAACAGAATCAAACCAGAAAGCAAACAGAAAGATAAGATAACAGGACAACCCCCAAACACTTAGAGACTAAACACACATCTGGAAAATCCATGGGTCAGAGAGAAAGCCTCAAGGGAAATCCCAAAATGCAGGAAACAGAATGAAAAGGAATATCTAACATATCAAAGGTTATGGGACACAGCTAAAGCAGTCTAAGAGGGAAACTTGTAGCACTAAATATGTACATTGGAATTGCCAGCAGTTGTACCCCTGGGCATTTATCTCAGAGAAATGAAAAGTTAGGTTCACCCAAAAAACATATATATGACTGTTTATAGCAGCTTTATTCATAATAGCCCCAAAATGAAAACAACCCAGATGTCCTTGAGGGGGTGAAGAGTTTAACAAACTATGGTACCCACGGAATACTACTCAGCAGTAAAAAGGAAATAATTATCAATATACACGCCACACACGATGAATCTCCAGATGATTACGCTGAATTGAAAGCTAATCCCCCAAAATTACCTACAGTCTGATGCGACTTATATAACATTTTGGAAATGACCAAATTATAGAACGGCTACAGACTGTGAGAAAATATTCATGATACATGTATGTGACAAATGACTTGCATCTTGGAATTGAACACGTAGGAGTGGACACTTCACAAAAGATATCCAAGAGGTCACTACACACGTGAGAATATGCTCGCCACCATCAGTTCTCAGGGAAACGGAGACTTGAAAACACAGTGCGATCACACTTTACTAGAAGAGCTAAAATTAAAAAGATTAGCAATACCAAATTAGCAAGGGTATGGAACAGCGGAACATCGTTGGCAGAAGCAACAAATGGTGCAGCCACTTTGAAAACCTGCTTGGCAGCTCTGTCAAGTTCACAAATAACCTACCACTTTGACCCAATAATTCTACTTGTTTACTCCAAATAAATGAGGAACTATATTGGCAAAAAGACATGTACAAAAAAATGTTCATAGCAACTTGGTGTAGCACAGCAGCAAACTGGAAACAGCCCAATCCTTCAATAGAGAAGGTGAAAACGTGTTCGGTATATGTTTACCCATTTACTCAGCAATGCAAGAAACAAAACAAAACAAAAAAAGCAAAGTGCTAATGCAAGTACGGTATGCATGAAAACCAAAAACATGGTGTGCATATGAAGTGGACACAAAAAGACAGATACTCCCTGGCTGTATTTACAAAAAGTTCTAGAATAGGCAAAACTAATCTATGGTGAAATAAATAAAAAAAGGCAGTTGCCTCCAGCTGGTACAGGGAAAGATGATCCAGAATGGGCATGAGGGCACTTTCTGGGATGATAGAAATATGCTAGACCTTGCTAGGAATACAGGCTGAACAGGTACACATATTTTCCATAACTCACCAAACTGTACACCAAAATGTGTGTACTTTTGATGCATATAAACCTCAATAAAAATGTCTTTAGAGACTTGTGCAATACCTTTGGGTACAGAATAAATCTTTAAAATTTTTCTTAGCCTATAGTTTGCACCCCACTTTCCTTTTTCAAACACACAGACATTTGCCGCCTGTCTGACCCTGTTATCCTTCTAGTCCTTTCTAATGCATGAATATGCCCCCACACATACCTACACGTTTACACGTACTTTCTTCAAACTAGATGGGATCACAGCATAGACATGGCATTCTATGCAGAGCTGTCTCAGAAAATGCATCTGATTATCACTCCCTCCCTGTCCTTAAGTTTTCGGTGCCTCAGGACAAGTTTTGACCCCCAATCTAGATAATAAGACCCCGAGAGGTCTGGGCCTTTCCTCCCTGGCCAGTCTCATTACCCTCACCTTCCCACTGCATAATAAACATCTCCCTGCCTGGACTCCTTCTGCCTGAAACATTTCCACCACCTTCCCCTGCTTCTGCTGTGACTAATATATACTCTTCTGTCTTCATTTATCAAGTCCCTTCTTCGGGGAAGCCTTGCACGCTGGGCTGGGTGCCCACCGCTGCCCCTGTTCCCCCAATGCCTATTGTTGTTACTGCTTCCTCTACTGGGCTCTCAGCTTGGCAACAGTGGCCCACCTGCCCTACAAACGGTTCCAACTCCAGCCTCTGGAGCGAGGCCCCAGTGGATTCTCCCTGGACATGGGGAGCATGGCAATGTGCTGTGCAAACCGAAAGCCCCACTCAAGCATGTGGCCATGATGTGGCCATACAAGCAAGAGGGGATCTTCCTCAGGCTTTGGGGGAAATCACATCTACTGTAACCTCCCCGTGAGTCAGTCCTGGGTGGTGTTGAACTGGTCATTTTCAGCGACCTGCAGTGTGGGCAGATGGCCCCCTGAGACCTCCTTCGTTCTGCATTTCCCTTCCTGGGACTGAAGGAAGAGAGGTCAGAACGCAAGCTTTCCAGGAGCCGTCCCTAATGCCACAGGGTACAGAACGATTTATAGTGCTAATGATGTGTTTCCTTCTGTACACTTTTCCCTCCGCTCACTGCCTCCGTGCTAATAAGGCAACCACCTCAGGGAAGGCCGGTGGCAGGAAAATGAAAAACTCTGAGCTCCTGGACAGCTCCTGGTGGGATAGGTGAAACTCAGAGCTGGATTTCAATTGATGTAAGAAGAGTCAAGAAAGGGGTTCTTTTTTCTTTTCATAAACTGCAAATTGTAGAGCAGTTGTAGGTTCACAGAAAAAAACGAACAGAAAGTACAGAGTTCCCACATACTCCTTCTGACCCCCCAACTCCCTCCCGCCCACTGTTTCCCCTTTTGTTAATACCTTCCATGACTGTGGTATATTTGTTACAATTGATAAGATGATGTTGATACAATGATATTAACCCAAGTCCACAGTTTACATTAGAGTTCCTTCTGAATATTACAGTTATACAGTGTTATATGCAGTTACCAAATACGAAATGTCATGTATCTACCATGAGAGTGTCACAAAGAATCGTTTTACTCCCTCTAAAAATCCCCTATGCTGTAATCTATTCATCCCTTCCCCTCTCTTCAACCCTTGGCAACCACTGATCTTTGTACTGTCTCTACAGTTTTGCCTTTACCAAAATGTCACGCAGTTGGCGTTATAGATTATGTAGACTTTTCAGATGGGACTCTTTCACTTAGTAATATGCATTTAAAGTCCCTCTGTGGCTTTGCGTGTCTTCATAGCTTATGTCTTTCTATAACTAAATAACATTTCATTCAGTGGATATACCATAATTTGTTTATCCACTCACCTACTGAAGGACATCTCGGTGGCTTCCAATTTTTGGCAATATGAATATAGGTGCAGGTTTTTGTGTGGAAATAAGTTTCAACTCCTTTTGGTAAATACGTAGAAACCCAACTGCTAGATCATATGGCAAGACTTCTTAACTTTCTAAGAAACCACCCAACTATCTTCCGAAGTGGCTATACCATTTTGCATCTCTACCAGGAATGAACCAGAGTTCCCATTTCTCCACATCCTCACCAGCATTTGGTGTTGTCAGTGTTTTGGATTTCAGCCATTTTAATAGTATCTCATTTTAACTTCCAATTTCCCTAGGGACATAGAATGTTGAGCATCTTTTTATATGCTTATTTGCCATCGATATATCTTCTCTGATGAGCAGTTCAGATCTTTTGTTCATTTTTATTTTTTAAAGTGAAATTTTTATTCAAGTAGGACATTTATATATAAAATGTACACAGATCATAAGAGTAGTCTGATGAGCTTTCACAAAGTGATCACACCCATAGAACCAGTGCCCTGGATTAAGGAGCAGAACACAATTGGTATCCTTCTGAACACCACCACCCCCATCCTTGCCTCTCCTGGGCACTATACTATTGCCTATTTTTAAATTGGGTTGTTTATTTTCTTATTGTTGAGTTTTAAGAACTCTTTGTATATTCTGGATACAAGTTCTTTGTCAGAGAAGTGTCTTGCAAATACTTTCTTCTAGTCTATGGCTTGTCTTTTCATTCTCTTTATAGTGTCTTTAACAGAGCAGAAGTTTTCGTGTTAATAGGGCCCAACTCATCAAATTTTTCTTTCATGGATCATACTTTTGGTATTGTACCCAAAAACTCATTGCCAAACCCAAGGTCATCTAGATTTTCTCCTATTATCTTCTAGGAGTTTTCTGGTTTTGTATTTTACCTTTTGGTGCATGGTCTATTTTGAATTAATTTTGTGAAAGGTTTAAGCTTAATGTCAATTTACTTTTTGCTGTAGATACTCCATTGTTCTGGCACCATTTGTTAGGAAGATTATCCTCTCTTCATTGAATTGTCTTCGTTCTTCGACAAAAATCAGTTGATTATATTTGTGTTGACCTATTTCTGGGCTCTCTTATTCTATTCCATTCATCTATTTGTCCATTCTTCATCTACATTACATTGTTTTATTATAGCCTTAAAGTAAGTGTTGAAGTCAGAGTGTCAGTTCTCCAACTTTGTTCTTTTTCTTCAATATTGTGTTGGTTATTCTGCATCTATTGCCTTTCCTTTTGAACTTTAGAATCAGTCTGTTGATACAGACAAAGTAATTTGTGGGGATTCTGATTGGAATGGCATGGAGTTTGCAGCTTGAGTTTGGAAGAAGTGGCAAATTAACAATATTGAGTCTGCCTATCCATGAACATGGAACGTCTTCCCATTTATTTAGCTCTTCTTTGACTTATTTCACCAGGGTTTTGTAGTTTTCCTAATATGGATTCTGGACATATTTTGTTAGATTTATTCCTAAGTATTTTTTTAGTGTGAATGTCAATGGTGTTATATTTATTTCAAATTCCAATAGCTTATTTTTGGTATATAGGGAAACAACAGATTTCTTTGTATTAATCTTGTATCTTGCAACCTTCCCATAAACATTTATAATTCTAAGTTGGTTTGTTCGTTTTTGGTCAATTCTTGAAGATTTTCTACATAGATAATCTGAAACATATTGTAAAGAATTTATATCATTTGTTGTTTTAATGTTTGGTAAAATTCACCAATGAAACCATCTGGGCATGGTGCTTTCCATTTTGTAAGGTTACTAGTTACTGATTAAATTTCTTTAATATAGACAGATCTATTCCACTAATCCATCCTTGTGTGAGCTTTGATTATGTGTTTCAGGAATTGGTCCATTTCACCTAAGTTATCAAATGTGAGGATATAGAGTTTTTTGTAATATTCCTTTATTATCTTTTCAATGTCCATGCGGTGGGTAGTGACTTTATAAAATTCAGCTATAATTTACATAACAGAATATCTACCATTTTAAGGTTCACACTTCACTGCTTTCAGCATCTTCACCAATCTCTGTATCCATCACCACGATCTAAATCCAGAACACTTCCATCACTTCAGAAAGAAACCCCATACCTATTAGCAGTGACTTCTCCCTCCTCCTACTATCTGGCAACTGCTAATCTACTCTCTGTGTCTATGAATTTCCTTACTCTGGATATTTCATGTACATGGGATCCCAACATACCATTTTTGGCATCTAGCTTTTTTAACTTAGTGTGTTTTCTAGATTCATCCATGTTTCAGTGTGCAATCACACTTATTCATTTTCGTGACTGCATAGTAATCCACTGTGTGGCCATATCATGGCCAGTTCTTAAATACTTCCCTTTATGGATCAACATTCACACTGGATACCTGAAGGCCACCTGGTCCAGCCCAGAGCAAAAGAAAAAGACAAGATTATCCAGGTATGCAAGTTTCCCTTCCACATGAAGGAGAGTAAGAAAAGGACCTAGCCTAGAATCTCCTCTGTGATTAAAAAAAAAAGAGAGAGAGAATCCTGCTTGAGTCTCATGGGCTTAAATAAACCACTGACACTACCACCAACTCCTTCCCATGATGGAGTTACCTCTGCCTGCCAGTACCAGACCAGACAGGCACATGCACGCAGAACAAAAGTGGACCTTCTTTTACCTCCATCGACACATGAGAAGACTATGGCTCTGAGAGATAAGGCCACTTTCCCAGGGTCTGCCAGAAGGATCCCAATCAGGTCTGCCTAACATCAAAGCCCTCCTCAGTTCTCGGGTAACACCTAGAATTCTTTCCCAAGCTGCTCTGGCAGCAAGAATTCCTAACCTTTTTGTGCCCTAGATCTGGAGTCTGCAGACCCCTCTTCTGAATAATGTTTCAAATGCACAGAACAAAATACACGGGATGACAAGGAAACAAATTACGCTGAAACTAGTCACCGATTTTTTGTCATAATCAACCATATGAAATAGTCATGTATGTTCTTCTCATTAACACATTAAGTAACAAAATCCAGCAGTCAGTCTAAGCACTATTATCACCTGAAAGTCATCAAAAGCATAAGTGACATTTAAGGTGCTCTCAACATGACCTACAAAGTGATAGGACCACATCTGGATTTCTACTGGGGATCAAGTCACAGGTGCTACTAATATGACTGTGGCTTGTTGTCTGCGTTCATAATGGAAGGAACACTGAGCTTCAGTTAGAGGTGGGTGACAACAAAGATGGCACTCATTTCCCACGCAAGTTCTTGGACCCCTGGGTGAGAGCCGCTGCTCCTCAGAAGCTGTGTGACCCAGAGGTCGCAGGCATGTGGGCTGGGAGAGCAGGGCCTGATACAGATCACCCTATTCAGGAGTGCCCCCGTGAAGAAGAGTCAACCCTCTTGCTCACTCTCCATCCCTAGTCTGGAATTCCTCAAACCCCCTTCTCTTCTGGGAAGTACCCTAAATTGTGTTTCCATTCCTCCTGCTGGTTCCCATCTTCTTCTTAGTCTTACCCATCCTAGATATCTCAAGACAGTTTGATGTCTTCTTAAAATAACACCCTGGAGAGGTTTGGGGAGTTTCTAATCTCTCATATCAGACTTCTTATATGACTTCAGAAGGGCAGCCCCTAAGCGCGGTTCCCCCAGGAGAGGGGGAGGCCCCAGCTAAATGTGTGGTACAGAGACACTGAATGAAAACCTCGGGCAGAGCCCGGTGTGGGGGGAGGGATAGGGGCACAGCAGTTCCCTGGGCAGATAGCCACTGGCCCTCACGCCTCCTGGCGGGGGCGGGGGGCTGCTTGGGTAACAAAGAACGGTGAGCTAAGCTGTGCAACCTCTGGGGACCTCAGTTTCTTCATCTGTAAAACGGATGGGCCTCTCCATATTGGCCCATTATGGGGTGGGGAATGGACAACAAAAAATGTACTTGAATACAGCCCCAAACCAACCAATCATGCATGTTCAGAGTTTACCCCTAACAGGATGAGACCCAGGGCAAACTCACCAAGTAGTGAGCACTTTTGGAGGGGGGGCTTTCTGGCCTCAGTGCACAAAACGACCCCAGCTCCCCACCCACCCCCTGCACACCTCCTGCTGTTTCGAGACACAGCCAGGGAGGGGATGGTTCAGGGCAGAGCCGGAGTTTGGACCCCGACCTCTCAGCCATTCTCTTCCTTCCTCTCCAGTGAAGGCACCCCACCCAGGGCCATGCAAAGCCCCCTCTGTCTTGCCCTCAGTGTCTCCATAGAGAAAGTGCTTTCTGAGCACCCCTTCAGCTCCCGTCTGACCCACGAGGGATGAAGCATTTCCCTTTCCAGCTACGTGACCACCCTCCATCCCCCAGCAAGGGACAACAGCACCAGCTGCAGTGGTCCCAGTGCACGGAGACTACTTTGCTTCCTGTCTAACCACGGTGATAAAGGTGGGAGGACCGCAGGCGGGGGGGGGGGGGGGGGGGGGGGAGACACAGGTGCAGGGAAGCCCGACTCCACAGAAGCTCGTGCCCCTGCATCACCAAGTGATGGCATCACTAAGACACAACACCTGTTTCCATGGTTCCAGAGACCTGCCTGCTCCCCACAGCAGTGATTGGGGGTGGGGGAGAAGGGGACACAAGGCAAGAGGGACAGAGACAGAGAGAGAGGGGATGGGCGGCAGGGGGAGGAAGGGTGGGGAGGAGTGAGGAGGGGGCTTGAAGGTCAGAGTTGACCACAAGTACCCCGAAAACGTCCCGGGCCTGGGACCGATGAAAGAAGTTCGAAAACAAAAACAGAAAAGTCAAAATGCACACCAGCAGCCCCAGTGTTTCCTGTTTTTCTAACAAATCACCAATGATTTCCAAGAAAAGCAAGCCATGCTGCGCTCAGCCCCAGGCACAGCCGCAGAATTTGCACATCTGGCCTGTGCTTCGAGAGCGCCGCGCACCCCGGGGCACAGGATGTGGGGGACAGAGAGGGCTGCAGCTCCGTGGTGCACAGGGGCAAGGGGCCGGGAGCCCTGGGGCATCCTCTCTGCAGGAAGACCCCAGGGCCTTGCAGACCCGTTGGGGGGGGGGGTGTCACGTGGGGGGTGTCACGTGGGCGGGCTTCCCCAGGCCTGTCGATTTCTCTGAGGATTTCCACGCTGGTAGTGCAGGGGCTTCGGGGAGACCCCGTGGGGCCAGGTTTCCCCTACAGGACGGCTAAGCTCCCCAGGACTCAAGTTTCCCCCATCCCCCCATGAGGTCGTGGGCTCTTTCGAAAGCCCCCCAAGAGGGAAGTGCAGACCCCAGAGCTGGGCTGAGGGTCAGCCCCCTTCTCACCTCCCCAGGAAGCACACCCTGCCCCTGCCTGCCCACCGCTCCACGAAAACCCAGCTTCCCCTGGAGAGCCTCTCTCCGGCACCCCTTCCCACGACCCAGCCCTCTTCCCTCCTTACCCCTTAGCACAGCCACCTCTGCCCACTCCTGTGGCTCACCCACAGCTGATGCCCCAGGCCCTGAGCGGATAGAAGCCTCCTTCCTGGACAGCCGTTGCAGCGAGAGGAGGGGGTCTGCGCAGATCCAGCCTGTGGACCGATGAGCCCCCCAGCAGCCCCAGTGGGGTCAGAATCAGCCTGTGGGTGGGAGTCACGGATGGAAGGCAGGCAGGGGTGCCCCACCTCTATCTGCCTTTGACCTTACTCCTCTTTGGCTGCTAAACCAGGGAACAGAGTAATCCTTAGTTTGACCACACACACACACACACACACACACCCCTTTTGCTGAACCATTTGAAAGTTAGCTGCTGGTTGCAGATACCATGACAAGTCACTGTTAAATGTTAGACTGAACTGCATTCCCCAACCCGAAGACACCATTACCACACTGAGCTAAAACATAACTACGGCCCAAGGATCCTCGGCCGCACCCCAGGAGCGCTCGTACTTTGCAGAGCACAAGATCTGTGCCTGACTCCCCAGCATCCCCAGGCGCATCCCCATGCCTGGGGGTGGGGGGGGCCTCATCCCTGGGGCCTAGGGGTGGGCAGCCGTGGAGGGGGGGCGCTGGTCTCAGCAACCACCTTTGCCTGGGAGATTATGCTGGCCGGGGTGCCCAGGAAATACGTGAAATTCCTCCACAGCCCGTGACAACACAAAATGAGAATTCTTCCCCAGGGAAATGGAAGGGACATGACGAGGCTGTATTTCCCCAAGATGGGGTCACCCCATCTCCCATCCTCTTCCATGGAGCAGGCTTGTCCCTCGCCCATCAAGACATGGAGACTGAGCGGGCGTGTGACTGCTTCACCTGACTGATGACAGCAGACGCGACAGTGTGTGGCTTCTCGAGCTAGGTCATAGAGCGGAGCCTTCCTGCCTCGTTTGCTGGAAGCCTTGCACTTGGTGCTTGGAGCAGTCGAGCAAGAGACCTGACCAGCCCCTGGAGGTTGCCATGACAGGAGGAAGCCCTTAGGGGGTATCCGACCTAAATTCATTCACTCAAAGAAAAACTTCCCTTATCAAGCAATTGAGACCACAAGATATTTTGCTCGATGCTGTGGTAGATACAAACATGACTAATACGTTGCCCTTCATTTCAGATACTGAACTCTGCTGGTGCCAGCCTGGAAGGTGCCACCTCCCAGGGGCTCGAATGACCACAGCCAACACACCACGCATGCTCCTGCCCCAGGACCTTTGCACTTGCTGCTTCCTCTGCTGGAGTGCTCTTCTCCCAGATGTCTGCCAGGCTCATTCCCTCCCCTCTGTCCAGTGTTTATGTTATGTTCTCAAGGAGAGCTTTGGGCAAACCCCACCCCTGGCACACCCTGTTTTATTTTTCCCACCTCTTACCACCAACGGACACACCATACATATTACTTGTTATTTATCATACTTGCTGCCTGTCCTTTTCCTCCAGCCCCACAAGGGCCTAGAAGAGTGCCTGGCACATGTTTGCTGGATGAACGAATGCACAATGAATGGGAGGAGGGAAGGGTGAAGAGATTTCAGGGCTGACAAAAGAAGAGAGATGGACAGGGCATTACGCAGAACTCATGTGACTGAGATATGGATGCCACTTTTCTTGTGAATCATCAACCTGAGATCCACAGCAGGGCCCTGGGATGGTGGTGTGCTCCCCCTGCACAGCAGCTGGAATGTTTCCTTAGGTTAAAATCAAGCCAGCTAATAAACTGTCATTCCTCTGATCACCTGACGTTTTGGAAGCATGATCCCTAGGACATATGTCAAAGACAGAAGGGAGGTCCCCAAGAGAGAATGAACACAGGAGAGCAGGAGTGAGCATGTCAGGAAAGGAAGGCTTGTGAAAAGCACCAAGGACACCAAAAAGGGTCTGTAGAGTTATTTTCAGAATAACCCCAGCCTGGGGATAAGGTTAGCCACTCCAGGCTGGTGGGGCAGTAGTTACAGGTGATCTAGAGAAAGGAGAATCACTCACCTGTCTACTTCCTCCATCACTTTCTCAAAGAGAACGGTCATCCTATTGGAAAGTAGGGATCAAAGAGAGCTGACTTAACCAACAGCAAGCATGTGTTCAGGGTCTGCTATGGGAGGGTCTTAGTAGGCACTGGGGATCCAGAAAGCTCAAGGAGCTTGTGGTCAGATGGAAAGAGGGGATCCTGAGAGGTCACCATGCACAGCGATAGAACCATCACCAACAACAATGATAAACACAAACCAGACTAGAAAAACAGGCACGAGACTTGATTGACTCTCTCTCCCATGAAAGAGGCTCTCCAAATGGCCAATAAACATGAAAAGGTACTCAATTTCATTAGTCACAAGGGAAATGCAAATTCAAACCATGATGCAATACCGCCACATACCCACCAGAATGGCCCAAATGAAAAACACAGAAAACCCTGTTTGTGAGGTTGTGAAGCACCTTGAAGCCTCACAGCTGCAGGTGGAGAAGGTGAAAATCAGGACAGCTGCTTATCAAATGGAAAGCCAGTTACCAGTACCCAGTCAAGTGTGACCTGTGCTGGCCCATGACACAGCAATTCCACTCCCAGACCTTTACTCAAAGGACACACAGCACAAAGTTCAGAGCAGCACCATTCCTACTGGACTGTACCCAATGAGTGAGACATCCAGCGGAGGATAACACCAGACAGGTGCAAGAGGAACTTGGTGGTGGGAGAAGGCTTCTCGGAAAGGGTAATTCCCAGACAACTTTTCAGGAAGGAACAACTGCCCTGGGATTCAGGCACAGCTGTGGGAAAACGGACAGAGGTGGGACTCAGGCACAGTGGTGGGAAGATGGATGGAGGCAGGATTCAGGCATGGCGGTGGGAAGACGGACAGAGGTGGGACTCAGGCACAGTGGTGGGAAGATGGATGGAGGCAGGATTCAGGCATGGCGGTGGGAAGACGGACAGAGGTGGGACTCAGGCACAGTGGTGGGAAGATGGATGGAGGCAGGATTCAGGCATGGCGGTGGGAAGACGGACAGAGGCAAAAGCCATGAGAAAGCATGATTCCTTTAGGGAAGGGCATGAGACCAGCTCCACTGGAGGATAAAGTATGACACAGGGCACACTGGGAAATTTTGCCTCATGGGGTGGGGTGGCAGATGGGAATGGCCTTGGATAGCAGGCTACGTGTTAAGGGTTTATTCAAGGGTCTTGCGTGGCCATTGTCAAACCTTCAACCAGCACGTGACACATCAGCCTTGGGATTCAGATGACCACACCAATGAAGGGGTGAGGGGGAGACCAGGGGAGAGACACCTGCCACAGAGGGCTCTGAAGTCATATAGAGAGTTTGCTGCTTAAAAAGGAGCTGAGAATCGCAGATGAGGACAGACACATCTCCAAGTCATAAGGAAACCAGAGTCTGTGAAAGGGGACTGCTATCGATCATCTTTAAAGAATTGAAGAAAATGAAAGATGTACAAGAGAAAATAGAGAGCAAGACAGACAAAGACAGAAACAGACCCTAGAAATGGCTGTCCCAATTTCAGAGAATATCAAAAGCATAGGATCTACAGAGCCACAATCTCTGAGCTGGCCAGCCCCCTGACAGAGCTCTCTGCATGCCATCAAAGGCAGTTTGGGAACACCCAGGAGAGGACCCAGGGATCCCCAGGGGCTGGAATGGCCTCACCAACAGTAATACAAGAAAATACATGAAAGCAGCATCTCTGGATTTGAACGAGTCCTGCAGGAGCCTTGTGAGAATTTCGAAAAGCGTGAGCTGAAGGAGGACACAGAGGGATTCCCCATTGGCTCACTAACCAAACTAAAAGGGTGTTGAGGATCTGCATCTGCACTCTGTTTTGGCCCTTGAAAGCATGCCATTTTTCAACACACAGCTCAGTAGCAGAAGGACATTTACATCGTCACATAGGCACCACTGTCATCTGTCTCCAGAACTTCATCTTCCCAAATGGACACTCCACACCCATGAAAGGCTAACTGCCCAATTCCCCTCTTCCTATTACCAGCTGCTAGTAACCACTGGTTGTCTTTCTGTCCCTCTGAGTTTGATGACTCTGGGATCCTCATATTCGGGGAATCATACCATACTGCTTCTCTTGTGACTGGCTTATTTCACCTCATATAAGGTCTTTAAGGCTCATCTATACTGGAACATGTCAGAATTTTACTCCCTTTTGAGGCTGACTAATATCCCATCGCATGTATATGCCACATTGTATCCACCCTTCATCTGTAGATGGACATTAGGGTAGATTCCAGCTTTTGATAGAGTGCCATTTTTAAAGGGTTTTCAAAAGAGCTCAGAAGGCATGCTTGCCACACAGCAGAAGGGATAAAGGAACTTTATATGATAGAGAAGATTCAGAAAGACCTCAAACTAGTGGGGTCCAAATGTGGATGAGACTCCTAATTGTCCTCCTACATCCTTTTTTCTTTCTTCTATAATAATATAATGTTTGGGTATTTTAGATTACATTTACCAGATTCTCTTGTAGTCAGGTGTGGCCATGTGGCTATATTCTGGCCATCAATACAGGTATATATTGAAGAATGCAATTTCTACATCATGCCTTTGAAAGGAAGAGGCATGCCTCGTTCCTTCCCTTTCTTCCTCTTGCTAGCTGGAATGCAGATATGATGGCCATTGCTAGGCAGCCATTATGCACCATGAGATGAAAGCCACATGGTCAGGCAGGCAGATCAACAAGATGGAAGGAGCACAGATTCCCAACCTACGAACCTGTCACATAAAGTCTGGATGACTTATGCTCAGCCTATTACATGAGAGCATACACCTCCTCTACGGCGAGCCCATTTCTGTGTATCCCCCACAGAGACTGACTTATGTAAAGGTCAGCCATTCTTTGGAGCAGACTGGGTTGGCCAGCTAATACTGAAGCAATTCAAGTTCAGAGGGTATGGTTTCGAGAGACTCTCCTACTGGTTCGGTAGACAGGACCATGCAAATACAGCCTAGACTAACAAAACTTGTCCTCCTGAAATGAGATCAGATGGTTTTGTGAACAATTACATTCCCAAGGCATACCTATGAAGACAATAAAGATCAGTGATCCTAGGATGGCAGAAAAGGAAGAAATAAATAGGCAGGGTACAGAGGAATTCTAGGACATTCAAAATGCTCCATATAAGATTACAGTGATGGCTATGGGTCACTATTCATTTACCAGAACTCAAAAAAAGCCCAACACCAGGAGTGAACCCTGAGGCATTTGGGGGTGACTGTGATGTGTCAACAGAGGTTCATCCTTGGATAAAAAGGTACTATCCAGTGGATGATGCTGAGAACAAAGGAAACTATGCATGTGTTGGGGGGGGGGGGATTATACAGTAAATCTCTGCACCTTCTTCCCAATTTTGTTGCAAACCTGAAATTGCTCTCAAGAATTAAGTCTTTATTTTAAAAAAAATGATAATCCCGTTGCCGCCTCCATCCACTGGGCAGGTTGTAGGAGTAACAGGCAATGAGTAATCCCTGATCTTTGAAAGCACTGAATGGGGAGGAAGACAGGGGGGAAATCGGACTCTGAGAGGCTGAGCAGTGGACCCAAGGTGAGACTGTCCCAATCCAATCCCTTCAACAGAGCCCATACGGGAGCCCTGATGGGGAGCAGCCGGCAGACGGAACCTTGGGCCAAGAAGGGGCATTCTCCGCCCACCTTGGGGCAATGCTGCATACTGCCTTGGGGCAGGGGGAGAACAGGAGAATGGAGAGTGGGTGGCACCTCCTTCTTTATCCACAGCCTCCAACATAGGGCCATGCAGTCTTGAGGGCCTGCTTCTGCCAACTCCCACAAGTCCCAGCACCTTGTTTTTCCAGCTGACTCGGGAATCTTCTGGAACCTTCTAGTCTTCTCCCAACCCCACACAGCTAGCACCGCACAACCCTGAGCTCCTTAGCATCACTAGCTAAGAAATGTGTTTTCTGGACCCTCCCCAAGGCCACGCCCTCAAATCACCTCCCTCGGCCAACTTCTGCCTCTCTAATGTAGGGGTTTTATGACCAATTTCTTTCAAAGTCATGCCCTTGCTTTTCATCCTTCCTTTGTGTCTTAGAGCACCTTATCCCCAAACCAGTATCATCACGCCATGCCCTGCAGGCTGATGTGACGTCACGGGAGTCCTCTGCACTTCTGCCCTGCTGCTGGCCAGCTCATGGATTTGGAGGAAGAATTCACTGCAGAAAACATCTTCGGGGCACGAGAAGTCAGGTGGCTGTGGTGAGCCCCATCTCTGATTACCTGCTTGCTAGAGAGGGAATGCCAGAATATTCCTATCCCCAGGGCCACCAAAGTCCAGGGCACCTTAACAGACCCATCCAGATGCTGCTGTAGGGTCGCAGGCACAGTAGGGAATCCTGGACGCAAGCCCCTTGTGCTCTTCTGTGGGTGGTCCCAGGCTGCGAGGGGGTGCCCAGGGCCACTGGCACAAATGTTTGAGGGGGCAGGCAAGGCCAGTCTCAGCCCCCTCGGCCCTTTTCTCGGGGGGCAGGGGGAGTGGTGTCACTGCCCAAGTTGGAAGGATCGGGATAGGCGGGTTCTCTCTCCTGGGGAGTCTTTCCCACTGCTCTCTCCTCCCCAGAAAGCTCTCTTTCCTCTCCAAAGCATTACTCCCTTTCAAAGGGGGGAGGAAAAAAAAGAAAGGGAAGAAAACCCGAACCTCGTCGTCCGTTGCTTGCTCCAACCCATCCCCCTGCTTGGGAGTGACCCAGGGGAGTCTCTAAAGGGTTCCTCCTCGACTAGCAGACCCAGGTTCAAGAACAATGCTTTATAAGCCATAAAGGGCGATATGCAAACTAACATTGGTTACTGGTAGTATTTGACTTTCTCCCGATTTAAAAACTTGAGTTCTATGCCTCCCTCGGCCTCCTCCAGGGTCAGTATGGCCCGGCCCCCTGGGGAAGGTTGCAGAATCGCCAGAAATCCTCCCAGCATTTCTCCCCCCCTGAAAACGGGGCTCCTGATTGCCCCACAGCCCGCCAAGCAGGCAGGGACAGGAAGCTCCTCTATCTTGTAAACATCGTGTCGCAAACAGACACTTGACTTCCCTAGGTCCCTGTAGAGAAGTGGCCCCAGGTCTGGGAGTGACTTGTGTGGGGCTGGCTCCCCGGGGCTTCCCCACCGTCAGACTTCCAGAACGGCTTGTCTTAAGTCTGACTCACATGGAGGGCGGACACAGGTTCCCAAGGAGAGGGTTCTCTGCATGTGAGGTTTGCCAGGGCCCCTGGGGCCTGGGCGGACCCCCCCAGAGGGGGACATCTGCCTTGTTGTCCAGGAAGGCAAAAACACAGTATTTTTGCTCCTTCGGATGCACTACAGAATCCAATGCAGTTCCTGGAGGGCGCAGTCCCTGGGTCGCGGGAGGACTGAACCCCACGAGATCTCAGATGGGGGTGTTAATCACCTGTCACCCAAGGCTGGGGCCCCAGGCTTCCTCTGTGCAGCGGCTCAACCAGCCAACACGGACAGGGCATGCCAAATCCTGGCCCGCTGGGCACTGGGGAGAAGGGGCTGAACATGACAGCTGGGGGTGGGGGGGTCTCCTCATCGGGAAGATGGGGGAGAGGCAAGAATGCACATTAGGTACTGGAGAAACTGAGGCTGGCAGCCTGGCCAGAGGAAGGGGTACACATTCAGGGGGAAAGACTCCAAGAGCCGGACTCAGGGTTGACATCTGAATGTCCACCAAGGACTCTGGGCTTTCCCTGTGAGGCAGGGCATCCCCAGAGGCTTCCAGAAGCTTCCGAGCCTGGTGGCGAAGGGGTTTTTGTAGGAAGAGTCTGCTGCCAGAGCAAGGAAGGCCCATGGGCGGGATTGTGGGGACAAAAGCTGAATGGCGTGTGGCAGAGCGTGCAGTGGGGAAGTGAGAGAGGCCAGGACCCCAGGCGGCGCCATGACATGGGCCGGGGAGCGGAGAACGGGAAGATGGAGGGAGGACCCAGAGGTGACTCCAAGGTTTCATGTCTGGGAGGCTGTTGTCAGCAGAGACAAGAATGGGGAAGTCCGCAGAGGAAGCCCACTTTGTGGGTGAGGAGCTGGGCTCCTGACAGGGGGTGAGCTTGACATAGTGCGAACAGCAGGCCTGGGCTTGGAGATACACTTGCCGGAGAGGGACACGGACGTGCCCGGGGATGGCTGGGGAAGGAGGTGCAGGCGGGAAGAGAGAAAGCTCCAGGGGAGCTGTAGGCATCAGGGGTCTCGGAAACTCTGGGGAGCCCTACCAGCTGGGATGCAGCCACTGGAATTCACCATCAGGCAGCTGCCAGTGACCTTGGAGGGAGCCGTCCTATAGAGAAGGCTGGGTGGAAGGAGGCATGGCGCAGCCAGGGTCTGAACGTGGCACCCGCCCAGGAAGGTGACCCTCCACGTAGGGCTTGATGGGTGTCCTTCCCCAGCTGTTGGAAGGAGCTAAGAACAAGATAGACCCTCCCACAAAAGCCCATGCTTCAGCACAGGGTGTGGGCGAGGGTCTCCTGCCCTGGATGGTTACACTTTTCTGACCCCCAAAGCGGCCTTGCTTGGGAGGAACAGGCTGTGGGATTTGTGGGGGAACTGGGCAACGTTGGGATTTTGTCTGTTCAAGGCCACCGAACTCCTTAAATTCAAATCCCATTCTCAGAACTACTGATCTGTATTCAACCCGTCAGACACAGCCGCTAGGATTTGGAGAACTAGAGACCTGGGAACGGAGCAGCCTTGGCCTCCTTTCTCACGGCAGTCCTGCCTACACAGGACGTGTATTTCCCCTGAATGCTTCCCCCTGACAGGGAACTCATTACCGCAAGGCCACCCAGTCTGCTGTTGATCTGTTCTGAATTTGTCCTCGATGCTCCCTGTACCCAACTTGAGGCCCCTTTAGGTCTTGTTTTTGGTTTCCTGGGGACCGGTCCTCACGGAGCAGGCTGCCTTCGCCTTTTCCCCGGGACGCTGCCCTCCGAACATGTGGAGATGGATACGACTTGTCCCCAGGGCCCTCTTCTTCGAGGAAAGCCTCTCGGCTTCTTTGGCATGACGTCATCACCGTCTTGGCTATTGCATCTGCGTAGGACATGGTTTCTCAGCATCCCCAGCAGGCACGGGCCCTGGAGCGGAATGGGGCCACCCCGTTGCTAAAGAGCACAGGAAGCAAGGGCTCAGAATTCGTGGCTGACTGCTGGAGGCCAAGAATCAAAGCCAGGAGCACAGGTATGTGTGTGGAAGGCTCAGGAAGGGAGACAAGGAAGGGATGACAGCCCCCAGAGGCCAGGATGCACGAGCAGAGGGACTCAAGACCAGAGCCTTTATCCTGACTTTCCAGGCACAGAGCACTCCCCTGCTCCGGCTGCCAGCCCCAGGGTACAAGAGATGAGTCTATCCCCAAATCACTCAGCAGAGCTTCACTCCAGTGACGACAGCAGGACAGAGACGGATGAGGAGGGTTGACCTTACTCAGGAGTAAGGATGCCAAAGTCCGAAAGAGGTTCCGAGCAGGTCAAACCTGGCACTGCTTGGAAAGAATAAAATACCTTGACCAGACAGACAGAGTTTGCTCTAGAAATGCAGGACGGGCTCAATCCAAGGAGCTAATGACATCATGTGTGACACAAACCTCCAGCAAGGGAAAAGGCTACAAGAGCATCCTGGTAGACGCGGAGGGAAGTAGTCTACAGACTTCCCTCCCATTCATGCTTCCAAAAGTCCTTAGTCATGAGGAACTGAAGGAAACCTCCTTCACACGGGACACTTGACCGGACCCATGTATCAGAGAAACAAAGCCCCGGGCTCGGGCCGGTCCCTGGGCACTCCGGGAGCCGGGACCATCTGCAGCGCTGGCCAGGACGGAGCAGAGGGCTTCTTGTAAGAACGTCGGTAGCAAAAGTGATGCTCTTTTGTCATCTTGAAAATGGCCTGAATTCAAGACTTGATGAGAAATTCAGAAAGCATAAGCATGGTGGGTGGGGGGAGGGGGTGCAGAGAACGGTCAGGAAGTTCACCCCCTGTACCCACCCCCACCACACATATTTGGGTTTTTTTAAGATTTTATTTATTTATCAGAGAGAGAGAGCACAAGCAGGGAGAGGGGCAGGCAGAGGGAGAAGCAGGCTTCCCATTGAACAGGGAGCCCGATGCGGGACTCAATCCCAGGACCCTGAGATCATGACCCGAGCCAAAGGCAGACGCATCACCGACTGAGTCACCCAGACGCCCTGAGCCTGACCATTTATGCAAAACTTTGAAAGAGAGAGGGAGGGAAATTATGTATGTACGCGGATGCACACGGACTTCATGGTTCTGGGAGGAGAGCTCTGGGTGGACAAGGAGAATGTGGGGGAGGAGGGTGACCAGATAGCAGAAAACCAACCTTTCTTAACCCTGTAAGGGCAGTGGCTCCGGATAGGGACAGAACGCAAGCCCAGCGGACAGTGGCACACAGGGGCTCCCGTTGCTGCTGGGCTACGGAGGCGGAGGCCTCCTGCCAGAAGCCCACGGAGACAGCGGTGACACATGCTCCCTGCTGATGATCAGGGCGGAGGAAAAGGGAAGCACCAGTTATAGCACTGATGGCCTCAAGGGCTGAGTGCCTGCTCTATGCTGCACAGCTATGCCTGGGCCCAGCGACCTTGCTGTGATCCACATTCCTGTGTCTCTCTGCCTTGGATCTCTTGGGTCTCACGGTGAATAGAACTTCACTAGGGAAAGCCTTTCCTTCACCCCCCCAAGCTACAGGGGAGCTCCCTTTGTGTAAAATCACAGGCCCTGCTAATTCTCACCATTGTGATGATGGGAAGCGGGTCGAAGTCCTGGCCGCCTGACGAATCACACACGGGCAGGACACTGTGTGGCTCGGGACGCCCAGAGGGAGCCCAGCCTTTGCCCTGCACACAGAAGGTGTTCCGTGAAGAAATGTGCTGAGCCGGGGAAAGGAAGGTGGGAGCTCAGGAAAGGACTGCAGAGAGCACCTGTTACACACCCGTCACACGCCTCCACGCAGATGAGAACGGACATCCCCAGGGACATGCGCGGATGGACCCAAAGTCGTGTACTTGGCGGTGCAAGAGACTGGCAGGAACAAGGCCAACCAAGTATGGGAGGCAGAAGCCCAGACGCCACCTTCTGCCCTCACACCCCAGCCCCTGCCCCCAACAAGGAAACCACACAGCCTCATTTGCCTGGGTCAACAACAGCAGCCAGAAGACTCCAGAGGACACGAAAATGAAAAGCACACCCCTCCCTCCTGACCCCACCCTCCTGCAGGCGGGCAACTCCCATTATTGGCCTGCATGGACTTCAGGCCTCTGACATCTTGGGGAGCGGAGCGGGGGTTCACGGTGACAGCTTAATAGCCACACAGAGGGTCAGGTGGCTCAGGTGAGCAAGCCAACACGCTGCTGGTCAGACACTGTAGGCCAGAGTGGTCGGTGGTCCGGCAGGAGGACACACAAGGTGTGGGGAGGACAGGGTGGGTGGCCAGGGCTGGGGAGTGGAGAGCCAGTGGAAGAAAAGACGTCAAAGATGATGAGGTTTGAATGGGGGGATGGAGTAACAGTCCACTGGGCGGCAGAGGAAGGGAAGAGCAATATACGGAGAAGGAAGAGCGGGTACAAAGGCACTGGGGTTTGCCCGAGCCTCTGGAGAGACAGCAGCAGGGTGGCCCTGAGTTGGCTGGTGGGAGACCTGGCTAGCCATGCCAAGGAGTACAAGCCTTCTCCAGAGTGTGGTGGCAGGTCTGAAGGGTTCACAGTCAAAACTCGTGCTCCGATTTGTTGCCTTATGTGATCATGGCCATGGGAGCAAGGCTGAGCAGGGAGCTGGTGTAAAGCTGGAAACTACTGCCCCAACCCACCAGACCCAAGAAGGACCCAATGCCTGCTCTGAGCCACCAGTTACCCACTGTGTCCTCACACTCAGCCCTCACCATGCTACAGCTCTATCGCCCTTATCCTGAAGGCACCTCAATGAAACCCCTGGTTATCCAGAACTCGGCCATGAGCCTGGAAGCAAACAGAAAAGACACCATGGTGGGCCACCACTCATGCCCCCAAAATCACTATTCTGTGCATTGCCAAAAAAGAAATATTGCTGTCCGTTGTCAAGGTAAGATGCATCTTGATTTCCAAGTCATTAAAATGTAAAAACACATATGTCTTCAATCCCCAGACTATCCTAACACATCATATGTGTTTGCTCTAGGAACATCTCATCTTCCCTTGGGGACAAGTCAGTGTAACCCCTCCTGTGTTCCCTCCCATACACATCTACACCAGACGCTCCCCTGAGTGACTGCTTATCACTCTCTGGCCTCTCTAGAAGTTTCCCCTTTTAAGATGCTGTGATCCAGACCTTGAGCCCACCCACAGCTGAGCCAACCAAGACTCTGGCTCCCAGCAATCCCACAGGGCTGGCCAGGTGAGCCCACTGGGTGAGCCTCTTGGAATGAAGGCAGAGTCAGCAAGGACTTGGGGACAGAAGATAATCATCTCCCTCTTAAGCTGGAGATGTTGGGGAGGGGGTACTTAAAATCCCAATGAGGCCTAGCATACAAAGACCCCAAGCCTGCCTGTCCCAACAGTCCTGGGTGCTTATGCTTCAAAAGGCAAGGAAGGGTCTCCTGAAAAGAGAGGGTACCCAGAAAAAGAGAGGTTGACCATTGGAAACCTTCTTTGTCTTCCTGGATGCACAGGGCGGTGGGCCCGCTGAGGAAGCAGGGAAGCTCCTGATCTGCAAACTGGTGTTCTGCAAACACCCAGGAAGCAGTTCCATGTGCAGCTCGAATTGTCACACTTTTCTCATGGAATCTCCCCACAGCCCTGGGGAGGCCACTGTTAGAGCCCATTTTACAGAGAGGGCAATGGGGCTGCGTGGGGAAGGGGCAGAAGATGCTCAAGGTCACACAGCAAGACCCCGGGGGCGGCAGCTCAAGTCTCCTTTCCACATGGCACAGGGTTCCCTCGCAATGGCTCCAGCGCCTCCCTAAAGGAGCTTATTCAAACTTTAGAAAACTACAGATTGCAGACCTCGGCCCCCGCCCCGTCCCTCCCGAAGAACGTGGCTGGGGCCTGGGGGCTGTGTGCTGTGACAAGCTCTGGGAACCAGCGCCTCACCAGGTGGCCCAGGCCAGGAGGAAGAGTGCTGGCGAGAAGATGAGGCGACCACCGGAGGGAGGAAGGTGGCGTGATCCAGAAAGGGGCCTTCCGGGCAGACCTGGCCTACTTTTAGCCCTCATTTCGCCCAAACCCACCCCTCCGCTCTGCTCTGAGGCTTTTAACTCACTTGATACCACATCCTGCCGCTTTCATCTCGCGTTCCTTTTCCCTCCGAACCATCCAACCACGGCCTTCCTCCTGCTGACCCGCACCTCTCGCTAATTTACTCCCGGGGCCTGGGCTGGGCCAGCGCGCGGGCACACGCACACACCTGCACGCACGCACCCGCGGACTCACGCGGGGACACCCGGGTGTAAACACGGCTCCTGCCACCGCGCCCACGAGCGGTGCTGCAGAAGCGCGGCCGGAGCCGGGGCACCCCCGCGACGCCCGGGTCCTGGCGGCGACGCCTACGCTCATCGCGACCGTCCCCAGGCGGAGCGACGCGGGCTCCTGACCCCGACTCGGGCCGGTCTTCGGGGGAGGAGGGAGGACGCGGCCACACGCACGGCCCCGGCGTTCTACAGTGTCCCCCCCCGGGGCGCCCCTTCTGTCTCCGGGAGTACCGGGACGGCCGGTCGCGGCCCCGCGTGTCCCCGGGCCCGGACACAGCAGGACTGCCCAGCCCGCCCGCGGCGGACGCCGCTCTCAGAGCCCACTGCTCCCCGACGGTGCTCACGCTCCTCTCCCCGCACCTCCCCGCGCGCCCTCCCCGCCCGCCCGGCCACGCACCTGCAGTCCCCGCCGGGCGCCGAGCCCTTCTCCAGCGGCTACTCCCCGCGGCTCGCGTGCGGTCCGGACCAGGCGCCGGTCAGGATCCGCGCGGTGAGTCTCAGCACCCGCCCGGGCTGCACTCGGACCGCGGGCCAGGGGGCGGGTCGGGGGCGGGGCCATGCGGGTGGGGCTGGGGGCGGGGCGGGGCGCCCAGCGGGTCTCTAGCGCCACCTGGCGGCTGGGGCGCGCGGGCAAGGGGCCAGCCGGCCCACGCATCCTCCGAGCCCCTCTGGCCCAGCGCAGCGCCGGAGCCGCGGCCCCAGGGTGGAGCGCGTCGGTCCAGGAAGGGACAGGCCCAGTAGGTGGACGGCCGCGGCCGGAGGGGCCCCGAGCGCCACCGACCCCCCGGGAGTCAGGTGCGGTCGTGTCCCGGGGAGCGGAAGCGCGGCCTCGGCCCCGCAGGAGGGGTGGGCGGAGCCGGGGGGAGGCTTGGGGTGGGGGCTTCGGGGAAGGAGGAGAAAGGGGAAGCTCCGTCGAGCTGCTTCCTTCTCTCGCGGCGACCCAGCGCCCCACTTCCTCCTCCTACTTCTATTTTCTTTGGGCGCTCTTAACCTTTACAATGCCTGCACCCCTGGTGCGCAGACGCGCGCGGGACCCCCAGCCTCCGGGCTGACTCCCCCCGCTCCCCCGCCGGTGGCTGTCACTCGGCCTTTTCTCAGCCCCCGAAGCGGGGGGAGGGGTCGTCTCCAGAGTCCAGACCCTATTCTTGCCCCTTCGGTTTCCCCCACAGACGCCGCCGCTAGGAAGAACTCCGCAGGGAATCGTGCCCTGTGCCTCGCTCCCACCCTTCCAAAATGGGGCTGGGGGAGGGATTGTGCCGGCAGCCCTGGCGAGGCAAGAATAACCCTTGATTGCAGAATCGGCGCAGGGCCAGGCTGAAATTTCCACTTCCACTGTTGAATGGGACTCCTGTGTCACAACAGCTGTTGAAGGCGCCTGAAACTGGCCACAAGGTCGGACGTTACTGTGGGTCAGAAGCCACACCCCTACCTGAGGCTTTGAAAGATGTGAACACCAGTGACTTTTCTCTTCCTGACTCCCAAAATACCAAGAAAAAGCAACTTCCCCAAAGGCACAGAAACAGAAAGTACGCTCAGGCGAACACGACGGTCTGGTTCTAGTCTGCAGTTAGGTCTGGAAGTGCGCTCAGAGCCCGTACTTGGATGCGTCATCCACCCCCCCAAACACACACACACACACACACACACACACGCACGCACGCCACCATGTCACAAATAAGGAACCCGAGCCCCAAAAGACTGAGAGGGCACGCTGAGGTCACACGACTTGATAAGGGTGGGCGCAGACTCTAGTCTCCCCAATCCCTACTCTTTTCCACCCCAAAAATAGGAGAAGGGGGAAGAGGGAGACAGCCCAGAGGTGGCCGGGGTGGGACGCTGGGGTGGCACTGCTCTGGAATCAGGAACTGAGTCGCCAGGATGGCACAGTGTAGCCCGGATTGACGTGTTGGGTGGTGAAGTCACTTGCAAGGGTCAGGAAGACACCAGGGAAATTATGGCATCCTTGACTTCCTCTATGTCCCTGGTATCCTAAAACTGAAGGTGGAGGAAAGCAGAGTTGCCTGTTAGAGCTCACTGCCGGGGAGCTGAGCATGCCACAAAGCCCACTTAGTCTCATCCTGCATCCCCTGCGTTTGCATGCTATCCCATCCTCTCACTGAGCTCCCCCTGTGTCTCCCTGTCCTCAGAGGGCAGGCCACTGACCTGGAGATCTGGTCACCACCTGACACCTATTGGCCAGAACTTGCAACTACAGCCACTCAGACACATCTTCGACCTTCTTTCCTGCACCTCTCCCAAGCAACTGGTAAGACTCAAGGTGCCCTTGTCACTCGTGTGGCCCCTGATTACGTGATACTTTGTACAGCTCTCTGTTGTTGCTTCATTTAAAAATATATGTCTGGGGTGCCGGGGTCTCTCAGTCAGTTAAGCATCTGCCTTTGGCTCAGGTCATGATCCCAGGGTCCTGGGCTAGAGCTCTGCATCAGGCTCAACAGGGAGTCTGCTTCTCTCTCTCCCACTCCCCCTGTTCATGCTCTTTCTCAGTCAAATAAATAAATAAAGTCTATAAAAAATTAAATAAAACTATATGTCTCTCTGTAATCTCTCCTTTTCACTGTCTTGTGTTTTCAGAGGGGTCTAACCCATCTCTGCTTCCTCTTCTAATGTGTATCCTCAAGGCTCTGAAAATAATCACCAAGGAAACACGAAAACTGAATAAATCAAGTAAATGGAGAAGAGACAACATTTCCTTAGTGGTAGAATTTCAATGACTAAATGGAGGAAGAGTGGTAGAATTAGAAAATCGCCATTTGGCAGATGTCACAGTAAGAACTTTTGTAGGCACAAATCATCAGCAGATGCCCTTTGTGGTGGCCAAAGGTGTGATTATGAGTGGGTTATTTGCTTAGACTTCAAGTAGCTCCCCGTGAGACACATGTTCGCTTCAAAGGGAAGAATGGTAGCTTGGTAACAGAGACCAGGGAGAAATATACCTTAACCAAGTGAAAATATTGACGGTATCATAGCAAAGCATCGTCAATATCATTTACCTCTTGATTGGATGTGCTTGATTTCCATGGCATTCTGGTCAAAAGTGCCTTACCCCTGGGGGCACCTGGGTAACTCAGTTGGGTAAGCATCCAACTCTTGATTTCCACTCGGGTCATGATCTCCTGGGTCATGATTTCAGGGTCATGGGATTGAGTCCTGCATTGTTGGGTTCCCCACTGCTTGTCCCTCTCCCTCTGCCCCTCCCCACACTCACGTGTGCACACGTGCTCTCTCTCTCTTAAATAAGTAAATCTTTTTTTAAAAAAATACCTTATCTCAATCTAACCATAAGAAAACATCAGACTAAACCAAATTGAAGGACATTCTTCAAAATCTTCCAATGGCACCAAGGTCAGGATGCAGAAGACGAGGGGCAGTGTCACACAACAATAAAATGCAATGAGAGATTCTGGACTGGATCCTGGACCAAGGAAAAGGACATTAGTGGGTCCATCGGCAACATTTAAATAAATTCTATAGATTCATTAACAGTACTGTATCAATATTAATTTCCTGATTTCAATAATCATACTATGTTATGTTCTATCCTCATATTTAGGGAACCTGGTTGAAACTTTTATGGGAACTCTCTTTGCAACTTTTTTTGGTAATTCGAAAACTGTATCCATGTATACGCTTTAAAGAGCAAAAAACAAATGTTCCAAATCTTACCAACACTTGAAAAACTTCCCCTTTCGTTTTCTGTTATTAAAACCTAAAAAGGAAACTATAGACCACTCTTCTCCACGATGCAGATATAAAAATCTGAAGTAA
Source organism: Mustela lutreola (assembly GCF_030435805.1). NCBI lineage: Eukaryota > Metazoa > Chordata > Mammalia > Carnivora > Mustelidae > Mustela > Mustela lutreola. The sequence goes on along the minus strand of NC_081304.1, from coordinate 57,809,841 downwards.
AATAAGCACAAACCGTATTCAGCCTTTAGTGAAAACAGTAATACGCCACGACAACGTAGGGTTTGTTCAAGGGATGCCAACATCCTGGGGGAGCCTACAGGAGTTTGGACATACTCAATGCCTCAGGTGGACTGGTTTGCCCAAAGCATCACTTATCAAAATTCACGGGCCTGTGTAGAGGGGTTTGTGGGTGGACCAGAAGGAGTGGCCTCCAGTGGAAGTTCTAGAAGGTCAACATAGGAGAGGCTGACGCTCTGACTGATCGACTGCCATCCTAAAATTTAGATGGGATGTTTGGGGAGCAGCTGGTGGATGTGGGGCCGACCCTCACGCCCCCTCCTTCCAAGCCTGTCTTTGGTGTTGCCACCAATGGGACTGTGACCACTATACCTGGCCAGTCTCACAGCTTAGCATCTGGATCTGATGGGGAAAGAATTTCCCTCACAAAGAGCTGCTTCCTTTGGGGTCTTCCAACCTGGACACAGCAGGAGAAGAGCCAGGGGAGAGGGTTGGGAAGAAGCACACAGTGAAGAAGGCTTTGAAAGAAGCTGGAAGACTGGCACAGGGGCCAGGAGTTAGAGCGTCTCTGAGACCCAAGAGGTCAAGCTTATGGCGAGAAGGTGTTCATTTCCCATATGAGGGCATCACATGACGGCATTGTTTATACTCTGTGCCTCCTGAAACAAACCCCCCAAATTTCCCTCTTTTATTTTCCCCAGTTCAGTAAGATTTTCTTTCCCTACACACAGTATGGTTTCTTTTCTGGTGGCATCTTACACTGTGTTCTTCCAAGAGACACATTTTACGTATTAAACATATAGGAATATTCTTCACTTCCATACGTATACATATATATATATATAGATAGATAGATAGATATGTTTGCTCCCATTCCTCTTCAAGCCCATAACCCTCGTGGCTTCCTGTCTTTTTTCCACATTTGCTAGAGACATGATCACAAGAAATATTTCACCTTGGCCTAATCCCATTATCAGAAAAACTGCATGAATGCAAAACCAGCAATGGAACCTTGACCTTGATGTCTAGGAAGCAATGGAATATGGAGAAAACAAGGTGTGGAAAACACACAAGTAAGCTGAAGGAGCCTATCTCCCGCCCCCACACAACACACACACACCGAGGGGGGCAGCTACAGTCCGCTGTGGGCATGTGGGATGCAGGACTGGTGTGGTCAAGGTTTTATAATTTTTAAAGAGAGATCAGAAATTAGAATTATTAATCTGAAATCTCTTGATTTTTAAATGCTGGCAGCTAATTCGATCTTTGAAAACTCTTGGCAGGCCAAACCAGACATGACCCTACTGAGTTCCAGTCTGTGACATCTGTTTTATATTACGCAGGTGGGAGCCGCACCAGTGAGACCTGAGTTATTTCTGTTAATGTGAGCTAATTTGTTCCCACTGGCTCTGGAGACACTTCGTTTATGGAAGGAGGGCCAACGTTAAAAGTTTATGAATGTTGTTCATCATATGAATGGGACACAGGAGAAAAGCCACATAACGACCCTAATAAGATGCACCCTGATGAAAATGCATAGTGACTGGGGAGAGAAAGTCTTTGTCAAGATGACAACTGTGTTGATCTCAGTCCAACAAACAGTATGATATCTGGTGAATGGAATGGAGAGCAAAGACTGTCCTTAACAGCAAAGACATTCCTGTGAAAATGAGAAAAACAAGGATGTCACTCCATGGGTGGTATCAATAATATTCTGAAAGTCAAGGGAAATCAGTAAGAGTCAAAAAATGAATAAGATAAATAAATTCGGGGGAGCCTGGTTGGCTTAGTCGATTAAATGTCTGTCTTCAGCTCAGATCATGATTTCAAGGTCCTGGGATCAACCCCTGCATCAGGCTCCCTGCTCAGCAGGAAGTCTGCTTTTCCCTCTCTCTCTGCCCCTCCCTCCTGCTCATGTTCTCTCTCTCTCTCTGTCTGTCTGTTTCAAATAAATAAATAACATATTAAAAAAAAAGAACCTATGAACTTTATTATGGGATTTAGAAAAGCCTTTCATAAATCGAAAAACACCTTATATTCTTAAATGGGAAAATGATCTTATCAAAGACATCATTCTTCCCAGTTGAGTTTATGAATGTAATACAGTTTCGAATAAAAGACACATAAGGCTTTGAGGAGAGGGAAGGAGATTGACAAAATGATTTTACTTTATTTGATTTAAAAAAAAAATGCTGTGTGAGAATAGTCAAGAAACTTTTCCAAAGGTTTCATAATGAGAGAAGTTGCCATCTGAGATAGGAAAGTTTTCTGAAATCACAGAGTTCCATAAAATCACAATGGCACTATACATGTAAGCTGTAACATCAATGGGGCCAAACTGATCTATCAGAAACAAACACAGGTGTCTGAATGAATTTAATATGTGCTAAAGAAGATAGGATCCACTTGACCCGTTACCCAATAAATGAATCAGAACAACTAACTAACCATAGAGGGGGGAGAAAAGCAAGTGTGGCTTTCTACCTCCAATCCTATACCACAAAAAAACAGTGTAATGAAAGATCCACGTGCAAAAATTAAAATAAAACAAGGGTAGTCAGAAGGCAAAAAGGGAGTGTGTATATACTGTGTATATACTGTTAGAGTTGTAATTGACCTTATAAAGCCTGACACCAAAATAAGAAGTTATGAAGGAAAAGATGGAGTCGGATTTTTTTTTAAGTCAAATAACTTCTCTATATGAAAAACTACCATAAACACTGAATTAAAAGGCAAATGGCACACTAGGGCAAAATGTTTGCAGTAACAAAGGACTCCACCTTTGACAGAAGACATATTTTTTACATTAAAAAAATTAGATTCCCAAAAGAGGAGTGATCTGAGCAGGTAAGTCGACAATTCACCAAATATATACAAGTGGCCATAACTATATGAAAAGTGTTCAACTCTAAGTGAAATGTAAATTAAAAAGAGGAGATATAAACTGCCATCTGGCAGCTAGGAAAAGATAGAAAATTTATATTACCCACAGTTTTCAAACATTTGGAGACCCACTTCTCATAAACTATACAGTAAGTATAAATTTTGTGTTGTGTATGGAAACATTAAAGTGCACATACTCTTTAATCCAATAATGGTACTTCCAGAAATTTATTTGAAGGAAAAATAAATCAGTCTTGTATGAAAGATTGTAGGCAAGAGTACTCATCACAAGTTTGCTTATAATTTAAAGCAGTGAAAAATTTATAAGGAACATGAATATGTAAACACAGAGAATTAGTTTTAAAATATGCTTAATCTATGCGATAGTAAAATTTGAACAATTAATTAATAATATTATGGAAGAATATTTAGTGACATGGAAAAGTGTCCATGAAATATGAGGTTTAAAATGCAGTTTCAGGGGCACCTGGGTGGCTCAGTGGATTAAGCCGCTGCCTTCGGCTCAGGTCATGATCTCAGTGTCCTGGGATCGAGTCCCGCATCGGGCTCTTTGCTCAGCGGGAGCCTGCTTCTCTCTCTCTCTCTGCCTGACTCTCTGCCTACTTGTGATTTCTCTCTCTGTCAAATAAATAAATAAAATCTTTTTTAAAAAATAAAAAAAATAAAATGCAGTTTCAGAACAGTGTACAACTTTTTGACCTAGAAATTCCATTTCTGGGAATCAGTCTTTTTTTTTTTTTTTAAAGATTTTATTTATTTCTTTGAGAAAGAGAGAAAGCATGAGCAGGAGGGAGGGCAGAGGGAGAGGGAGAAGCAGGCTCCCTGCTGAGCAGGAACCTGACATGGGACTCAATCCCAGAACTCTGGGATCAGGACCTGAGCCAAAGGCAGATGCTTAACCAATGGAGCCACCCAGGTGCCCCTTTTAGAATCAATCATACAAAATTCCATGTGTTTGAGTGTAGACTTCTAGTCACACACACCCCAAAACAGCAAGAGAGGAAGGAAAAAGAGACATAGAAAAGGCGAGAAAGATAGAAACCAAGCTAAAATGGTAGAAACAAGCCAAAATGTATCAATCATCATAGTGAATGTCAGTGAAACAAAGTGACCCATTAACAGAGATTGTCGGACTGCATAAAACGAAATCCAATTAGTTGTGGTTTATGAGAGGTAAGTCTGAGGTATGAAGGCCCAAAAGGGTTGAAAGTAAAAGGCTGAAACCAGAAACACAGGGCAAATACTAACTGAAATAAAGGCGGTTGGTTGTGTTAATTTCACATTAAAATAGGCATAAGTGTTATTAGAGATATAATCATTGTAGAGTGATAGAGGTTTAATTCACCAACAGACAGAAAAAAATCTAAACTTAAAACCAATTTTTAAGAATCTAAATAATTAGGGGCGCCTGGGTGGCTCTGTCTTCGGCTCAGGTCATGATCTCAGGGTCCTGGGATCCAGCCCCGCATCACGCTCCCTGCTCGGTGGAAAGCCTGCTTCCCCCTCTCTCTCTGCCTGCCTCTCTGCCTACTTGTGATCTCTCTCTCCCTGTCAAATAAATAAATAAAATCTTTGGGAAAAAAAAGAATCTAAATAATATATAAAGCAATGATTAATAGAGCTACATGAAGAAGTTGAGAAATCTAGTTTCATTGTGACAACTTCCAACGATCCTCTCTGAAGGGTAATACTTCAAAATACAGAATGTAGCAAACCCATAAAAAATTTGAACAAAACCAATTATACTGAACTTGATGAACATAGAACCCTACACCCTATAACTGGAAAACACCATGCTCGTCTTGAGCACACATTTGACAACAGAAATTAATCATGTCTGACATCATAAAGTAAGTCTTAGCAAATTTCAAAGAACTGATGTCATACAGACTAGATTCCTGACCACAGTGTTATTACATTAAATGTCAAAAAAACTTAAGAATTACCAAGAAACTTGACATTTCTGGATAGCCCCTGGCTCAAATAAAAAAATCACAATGGGAAATTTAAAAAAAAAAATATTTAGGGCTGAACAGTAATGAAAATAGTACATATCAAAAGTTGCAGGGTTCAAGGAAAGTAGTAGCTAGAAGGAAATGTATAGCTCCGTAAATGCAAATCTGAGAAAAGAACTGAAAATTTAGTTAAGTGCCTAATTTTAGAAATTAAAAAAAAGAAGACTCCACTCCACCCTCCAAAAGAAAGAGATAAGAAAATAAGAGCCCAAATCAATGAACTAGAAAGGGAATCTTCAACAGAGGGAACCAAATAAAGCCAAGAGATGTTCCTTTGGAAAGAAAAACAAGTATCTGGCAAGACAGAAGAGAAATAGAAAATACAAGTAAATAATTTAAGGAATTAAGAAGGAGATGTAACAACAGATACGAGAGGATTGTGAAAATAAAATAATACAACAAACAACTTTATGATGATGCATTTTAAAACTTAAGATGAAAGGGTTTTTTTTCCCCCCCTAGGAAAAAATATCTTAATAAACCCAACTCAAGAAAAAACGGAATGCCTACAATCCCACAACAATAAAGTGTTGAAGCAACTGGGGTGCCTGACTGGATCAGTCAGTTGGGCACCGACTCTTGTTTTTTGCTCAGTTTGTGATCTCAGGGTCCTGAGATGGAGCCCCCGAACCTGGCTCTTCACTGAGCGCACTGGGCATAGAGTCTCCTTAAGATTCTCTCTCTGCCCCTCCCCCCACTTGAGCTTTCTCTTTCTAAAATAATTAAATAAAGAAAACCTTTAAAAAGTTTTTAAGAAACCACTGAAGTGACCATTTAAAATCTTTTCTCAAAGACAATCCCAGCTAACTTCCAAGGAACCAATCATTTCAAACGTGTGGAAAATCCTTCAGACAACTGAAGAAGGAAAGGTCCATGGCTCACTCCATGAGAACACCATAAGCTAGATATTCAAATTCGAGCAAGGTAGGAGAAGAAGAGAAAGATTATAGGCCAATGTATTTGTGAATCTAGATGTAGAGATATTCAGAGATCAAAAAGATTATGCATTATGGCCACTTGGGTTTATCCCAGGAATGTAAGAGTAATGGGGTGTTAGAAAATTCTATGCTGTCATTCTTCATGGTGCCAGTGAAAAAGGAGAAACGTCATGTAATTACCTGGTTGGATGCTGAGAAGGCATTTGGTAAAGACCTCAATTTATGGGAAAAGGAAAAGAAAGAAAAACCTTTAGAAAACTAGGAACAGAAATTCCTTAACCTGAAATAGGACGTCTATCAAATACCTAGAATAGAAAGTTTCAGTGAGCAAATACTGAAAGTATCCTCTTTAACATCAGGCACAAGTTACAATGTAGATGAAGCCTAAAGACTTCATTCTAAGTGAGTCTTGGTCTCTGAGGTGCAGGGGGTGCCTCAGCCTCATCCCCACGTTCTAGGATGCTCTCAGTGATGTCTTGTTTTTAAATAGATGTTGGCTGCTCTTGATGTTGGCGTGAAGTCAGGACCAACCTATGTTGATATCTTGGAGAACTACTCAGTGAAAGAAGCCAGTCCCAAGGAACCACATAGTATATGGTTTCATTTATTATGAAATATCCAGAATGGGCAAATCCATAGAGAAAGAAAATAAATTAGTAGTTGCTTGGGTTGGGGGTAGTTGAGGAGATGCGGGGGGTAGGGAGGCGGTGACTGCTGAAGTGTATGGTGTTTCTTTCTGGGGAGATGAAAATGTTGATTGTAGCGATCCTTGCCTCATGCTGAATATGCAAAAAACCATTTGATTGCATATTTTAAATGGGTGAGTTGTCTGGTATGTGCGTTTTATCTCAATAAAGCTGTTTTTGAAAGAACAGTAACTGAGCTGAGGGATGTTGCCAAGAGCAGTTATTTTGGAATAAAAAACATCTGGATTGGAAAAAAGAATCCAGTACAAGACAAGGACGTGCAACATTTCCACTCCTATTCACCATTGTATTAGAGGTTGTCACCAGAACATTGGGATAACAACAACGGCACAATGTAAAGTCATGGTCAAGGAAGAAAAAATTCACAGATTATAATATTATTGACATACAAAACTAAAAAGAAGACACAGAAAAATTAATCCAAACAAGAATAGGTGTCTGGGCACAGGATCACTGCACAAAAAAATGGACTCTGTTGTTGTATCCCAGCAACTAACAAAAGGCATATCTTAGGAAAAAATTTACAACACCAGCATAAACATAAGAATTAATATGAAACATACGCAAGACAATTCGCAAAATATTGTAAAATGTCACTGAAGACACTTACGCAGGTCTAAATATTCAGCAAGGTATCCCATTTTCATGGATGAAGAGGTATCATAACGGTAAAGGTTCTCTCCAAACTCATTTCTAATGGAATCATGGAGAAACACTTCCAAAATCAGAGTAAAGACCTCCTAAAATGTGTCCCATTAACCCAACAAGAACAGTGGCCAAAAAAACCCACCACCACCAACCAAACCCACAGACCATCCAAATCAACTTTTTTTCAGAACTCCGGAAATTAACCAAAGGTTAATCCTCGGACGGTGACAACCTAGTGAGCATTTATTCAAGAAAAGGATCCAAATGTCAGTGACAACAGCAGGCTTTCTGTCACCTTTAGCTTGCCCTGTTCCCATCACCTTGTCCCCAGCTCTGAGGTAGACTTGAAAACCAGCAACCTTACAGACACTAAGGGAGGCAGAATGGGTTTGGGGAACCCCAAAGTGCCCCACCTGGAGAACTGTCACTATTTAATTCATCAGGTGGCTCCCTAGAAAAGCCCCACTCACCTGGCTCACAGATTGCCCTATTTTCAGGTCCCTTGTTGGAATCATCAGGAGGGATTACTTAACAGCAGATGCCTGGGGCATCTGTCCCAGTGCGGGCAGACAAAAGGCTGGCCAAAACAGGTAAAAGAAAAAAATCTGGGGAATGAATTATCTATAAGGGATTTTGAAAAGTTCAGACACATACCTGGCAAACTAGAAGGCTGTGCACATGTGTAGGGCTGTGTGAACACCCAATGAAGACCCCATAGGGCCCTCATCTTTCACCTCTGACTGACCTTGAGGATCTGCTTGAGCAGGAAGTGGATAAGGTAGTGTTGTAAACTGTCAGAGCACCGAGGATGTCACCAAACACATACACATAGCCCACTGGCTAAGGATGGGACACTTAGTGTTTTCAGGCACGTAAGGAAAGCTCTATCGAATCCTTAGCTGACCACCAAGCTAACCGAACAGACTTCCTTACCATGCACTACAAATAGCCCAGGCTTGTCACAAGGTTTTTCTGGGAAACTCACTGAGCAAAGAGCAGGACCAACAACAACAAAGAGAACCAACAACAAACTCTGGGATGGAGGTAATAATTTGATTTCCAGATTTAAAATGTCGTGTTTTCAATGAGAAACGATGGCCCTCAAAGAAACAGTGGAGAAAGACCCATACATGGGAAATAAAACAGCCAATATTGGCTGCCCCTTAGGAAGCCTGGGTGCTGCACTTACTAGACAAAGACTTTAAGTCAACCATTATAAATATACTAAAACCAAGAACAACTAAAGAAAACCACGCCTGAAGAACTAGATAAAAGTATGAGATGAAACCTCATTAAGTTTGATGAAGATTCAATGCAATTCCAGGAAAAATCCCAACAGATATAAATGGAGCTTACTAAGGTGTTCTAAATGGTATGGGGAAAGACCGAGGGACCACCTGGGACATTCTTTAAGAAGAATAAATGGGAAAAAAAAAAGTGGAAAATTAAAAAAAAAAAAAAAGAAGAAGAAGTGGGTGGGCAGAGGTGGTGCTGGGTTACTTCCTCCCACGAGATAAAAATGTGTTATAAAACTATGGCTACGTGGTATTGGCACAGGTATAGATATATAAGTTACGAGAAACAGGTCTACAGTTCAGTTAGTTAAAAAGTTTTTTCAGCTTCATTGAGGTATATTTGAGAGAGTACACTGTAAGTATACATATGTGAAGAGTATAATTTGTGAAGTTTCGCCATGCATGTATACATATGAAGATACATCATCACAATCGTGGTAATGAACATATCTATCATTTCCCCAAATTTCCTGTGGCCCTTCTTAGTCCCTTCCTCCGACCCATCCCCTGCCTTCAGGCAACCACTGATTTACTTTCTGTCACTACGCATTAGTTTTCATTTTCTAGAATTTTGAATAAATGGAATCATACAGTATGTCCTCTTTAATTGTCTTCCTTCTGGGGTGTTTTCCAAAACCAGTAATCAAGGATCCAATTCTCGGGACACCAAGTGGGTGTTCAGTAAGTCAATTCAATTCTGACATCAACTACCTGACATTAGCACAGACACCATAGTTGTAGGGCTTGGCCCCACAAGATTGGCCCCCACTTTAGATGCCAGTCACAAATCCCAAGGTTCCCATAGTGACCAACTGTGTGTGTGTGTGTGTGTGTGTGTGTGAGAGAGAGAGAGAGAGAGAGATAATTTTCTAGAAAGGCTCACAGAACTCAGAGAGGCATTTTACGGATGTTTATCAGTTAATTATAAAGCACACAACTCAGGAACAGCCAAAAGGAAGAGATGCATAGGACAGTGTGGGGGAAGGGTCCACAAGCTTGCATGCTCTCTGCAGGTGTGCTACCCTCCCAGCACCTCCACATGTTCACCAACCAGAAATCTCCACCAATCCCATCATTCAAGAGTTTGTATAGAGCGGGACGCCTGGGTGGCTCAGTTGGTTGGGCAGCTGCCTTCGGCTCAGGTCATGATCCCAGCACCCTGGGATAGAGTCCCACATCGGGCTCCTTGCTCAGCAGGGAGCTTGCTTCTCCCTCTGCCTCTGCCTGCCTCTCTGTCTGCCTGTGCTCACTCGCTCTCTCTCCCTCTATCTCTGACAAGTAAATAAATAAAATCTTTAAAAAAAAAAAAAGAGTTTGTATAGAGCTTCATTTCTGAGACCCCCTTCCTAGAGGCTGGTAGATGGGTCTGAAAGTTTCCATTCTTTAATCAAGTGGTCTTTCTGTTAACAACGCCCATCTCATTAGCATAAACTCAGGTGTGATCAAAAGGGGCTCATGATGAAAAGCAAAAGACACTCCTTCCTATTCACTCAGGTTTTAGGAGTTTCTGTGCCAGGAACCAGGGACAGAGACTAAACTATTTCTTTTTTAGCCACAGTTTGGATTTTCTCAGTAGAGTTATTTTGAGGTTCGCTCATGCTGCTACATGTATCAAAAGTTCATTCATTTTTGTTGCTAAATGATATTCCATTGTAAGGATTTACCATAATTTTTCCATTTACCTATGATGGACATTTGGGGTTTTTCCAGTTTTTTGGGCTGCTATACATAAATCTGCTGCGAACATTCATGTACAAGTCTTGGCACAGGTATATGCTTCCACTTCTTTTGGGCAAGTGAGTGTATGGATCATAAGGTAAAATGTTAACATTTTAAGAAACTGCCTGTTTTCAAACTGGTCGTATTGTTCTACATTCCTTCCAATAGTCTCACATCTTTGCTAACAACTAGCCTTTTCTTTAAAATATTTTTTAATCCATTCTAATGTGGCAGTAGTGGTATCTAATTGTGGATTCACTTTGCATTTCCCCAGTGACCAATAGTACTGGACATCTGTTCATGCGCTCATTTGCCATCTGTATATCTTTTTTGATGAAAAGTCTGTTAAAATATCTTTCCAACTTGGAAGTATGGGCTTGTTGTCTTATTATCAAGTTTTGAGAGTTCTTTATATATTCTAGATAAAAGTTCTTTACCAGATTTATGACTTGCAAATATTTTCTCCCAGTCTTTAGCTTTTCATTTCTTATTAGTGGAAATTGCTACTTTTGAAGAAGCCAAGTTTATTAATTTTTTATTTTATAGGATTGTAGGTTTGGTGTCACATCTGAGAAACCTGCATTTAACCTGAGACCACAAAGATTTTTATCCTTTCTTTTCTTCCAGAAGGCTTAAAGTTTGGTGTTTTAAATGTATGTCGGTAATCCATTTTTGTTCAATTTTAAGAGGTGTGGATCCAAAGTTCTGTTTTTTTAAATTTGCTTTTACATAGGGATATCCAATTATTTAGCACAATTGCCTCTGTTGAAAATCAATTGGCCATTTATGCATGGGTCCATTTTCTCAACTGTATTCTCTTTCATTGATAAATTTATATATTCCTATGCGAAAAGTACTTTGTCTTGATTACAGTAGTTTTATAATGTCTTGAAATCGGGTAGTATAGAACCTCCAACTTTAAACTCGTTTTGCTATCCTATGTCCTTTGCATTTTCAGAAAAATTTTAGAATCACTTTGTTAATTTATACCCAAAAATGCCTATTGAGATTTCTTTGAAACTACACATCAATTTGGGCAGAACTGATATCTTAAAAGTATTAGGTCTTTTAATCCATGAACATGGTATATCCCTCCACTTACTTATGTCTTCTTTACTTTTTCTCAGCAGTGTTTTGTAGTTTTCGGTGTACAGGACTTTAATATTGTTATCAGATCTTTTACTAGGTATTTCATCTTTTTGACACTATTGTAAAATGTATTATTTTTCATTTCAATAGCCAATGATAGGTTGCTAGTCTATAGAGATATAATTGACTTTTTGTGTGTTGATCTTACAACCTGAAACATTGCTGAATTTGCTTATTAGTGCCAGTAGCTTTTTGTAAGATTGAGATGTCTACATAGACAATCATGTTGTCTGTGAATAAAGAGTATTTTACTTCTTTCCCTTGTTTCTCTGTGCAACAGTTGTATATTTTCTGTTACACTATGTTTGAGTTTACCAATCCTGTCTCCTGCTGTTAAACAAGGAGTTCTTAGGGCATCTGGGTGGGTTGGGTATCTGCCTTCAACTCAGGTCATGATCTCAGAGTCCTGGGATCAATCCCCACATCATGCTCTCCACTCGGTGGGGAGTCTGTTTCTCCCTCTCCTTCTGTGCGCACTCCCTCTCTTGCTCTCTCTCTCTCTCAACTAAATAAATAAAATCTTTAAACACACACACACACACACACATGAGTTCTTAATTTCAGGTACCAGTTTCTTAGTTGTTGGATGTCCACTGGATTCTTGTTTAGATCCAGTTCTCCATCTTCTCATCCATTTTGTCTGCCTCTTCCTGTTTCCTTTAACATACTTCCCATGGTCATTTTTAAGTCCCTGTTCACCTACTCCAAGACCCAGACCTCCTGCAAGTCCACTACCATTGTTTGTGTGTGCCTCTTGATGATAGGTCATGTTTTCAGGTCTCCATACTTGTCATGTTAATTTCTATTGTATGTTGTACAGTGTTTATACAAGAACCATGGAGACTGAAGTCAATGCTATTTCCTCCCAGCGAGAGTTCATCCTCTCCCACGTTGGACACAAAGAGTGAGGGGTTGACCATCCCAGTCCAATCAGAAATGAGCCATTTCAAGAATAAGTCACAGTTCCAGCTCCACTTAGCCCACTGCTGCTTTCAGATGTGTCCACGGTGAGACCTGTTGCATGTTTGTTATATGACACACTCTCTCTAAGCACTACAAGGTTGCAAGAGATTTCATGTTACCTTTAAAGCCAGCTCCCCAGCCCCCATGCCACCCTAGCCCTCAGCAAATACATCCCTGGGGAAATCAGCCTTCGGTCTGAGGACCTCCTAGATTCTGGTCCATCATGTCGGTACAAGAAGCTATTAAACATGCGGCTGATATCGCTTTCCCCTATTGGCAGCCTCCCTTATGTCAGGCCTGACCCTCAGCCTTTGCTCAGATTCAACAAACATCCTTTGGAAGAAAATTGTGGCTCATCTAACGAGAATCCTTCCTTTTCTGAAAATTTAAAGATTTTATTTTTATTAATTTGACAGGACACAGTGAGAGAGGGAACATAAGCAGAGGGAGTGGGAGAGGGAGAAGCAGGCTCACCACAGAGCAGGGAGCATGATGCGGGACTCGATCCTGGGACCCTGGGATCATGACTGGAGCCAAAGGCAGACGCTGATCAACTGAGCTACTCAGGCGCCCCCTTTTCTGAAATTCTAGTTAATCTAATTTTGTTTGCTTCCACAGCAACGGATGTGTTTACAAAAATGACTTTTATAATTTATCCAGTTGTTTCTAGATGTTGCAACAAAATCTCACACGACTTATTACATTCTTATTACACACTACTTATTATATACATGGAAGTGAAAATCTCCCATATGGAGTCAACACTTAAATGTGAAAAACAAAACTTTAAAAGGAAAATAGGATGGGCCCCCGGGTGGCTCAGTTAAGCCGCTGCCTTCGGCTCAGGTCATGATCTCAGGGTCCTAGGATCGAGTCCCACATCGGGCTCCCTGCTCAGCAGGGAGCCTGCTTCCCTCTCTCTCTCTGCCTGCCTCTCTGTCTATTGTGATCTCTCTCTCTGTCAAATAAATAAATAAAATCTTTAAAAAATAATAAAAATAAAAGGAAAATAGGAGAATATCTTTATGACCATAGGTTAAGAAAGGATTTTTTAAACATGATACCAAAGCCATCGCCATAAAATAAGATTAAAATCTTTAAACCGCTTTAAAAATAACTTCTGTTAATTAACAGATAACACAAGGAAAGTGAAAAAGACTAACTTGAGACTTGGAGAATGTATCTCCAACACATATAACTGATATTTAACCACGAGAATATATAAGACACTCTTATAAATCAGTAAGTTAAAGAATACATCCGATTAGAAAATGGGCAAAAGACATGAACTTGCACTTCTCAGGAGAAAAAATAAGGCATAACTAATAAACATACAAACATAAATTCATTAGTAATTAGCAAATTAAAACCACAAAAGTGAAGACAGTGGTTACCTCTGGGAAAGCCAGTTATGATCAGAGAGAAGCCCATGGCTAGCTAGTTAGGGGAGAGACTATTATTTTATTTCTTGGTGATAGTTACTATTTTGTAGTTACTTATTAAGCTGTGCATGTAGGTTGTGTGTGCCCTTGCCTGAATGCAGGTGACATTTCACAATTTGAAAAAGCTTTAAGCGTTCTTTAAAGGTAGAGATCTTTTTTCCCCTCTTTAGATCAACATTTGTAGCCATGTTAAAGGCTTCTGGGACCTGATAGCCAATCTCCCTCCTTAAGGTAATTTTGCCTCCTTCTGTTCAATCCAATTCTATCTCATTGTATTATCATGTTTGTCTTAAAATGCAATCTCACGGTCAGCATTTGCTGGCATCTGGGAGGAGCCCCATTGTCCCCTTGTGCATAAATATGAGTAGGATTTGGACATTGATGTTTCAACTCAAACCCTGTGTCAGCTGGGCATCAGCCGAAGACAGACAGCATAGTGGTCACTCTCTCCACTTGCCTTGATCCTGGCTATCCTGAAGCCCATAACTGTACCCTGGCCAGCAACCTCTACCCACTGCCCCCCACCCCCGCCGCGAGAAGAGGATTGGACTAACCCTGCTCTCTCCAAAGCAGGGGTCCTTAACCATTTTTACACCGTGGACCCCGCTGGCAGCCCGATGAAGCCTGTTTTTAGAATAATGTATTATATACAGAAGATAGAACACATAAGCCCACAAAGGAAAACAATGATGCTGTATTATATTTTTAACATAAATTAAAAAACAAATTGGAAATCCGGTAACAGTAGCTTCTTTGTCAGCAAGAAACATACCATGAACCAGGGGCAAACTAAGACATCATTTCAATGTCGTGATAAACATAAATGGTATTTCAAGTTATTTGTAAAAACCCTACTATGATGCAAAATACAAAATACCTATTAGTTTGCTAGGGACTGAGTCGCGGGTACCGTTTTCTGCCACTACCGTGATTTGTGGCAAATTCTCATTATTCAAGGAAATGTCAGATTTCGGTTAGAGGTGAGCGAAAACTAAGATGTGTATTCTGGTCCCCTGAATTCAGACACTCCATGGGAAGACCCCTGGAGGACGAGTGGAGGCTTATTCCCACTAGGGGGTGCTGGTATTTAAGAAAGAGGAGTTTGCTCCTCCTGCTAAGAGAGCATCAGGTGCCCATGCTTCCTCTGAGGGGGCTCAGGTGTCACCCCAGACCATCTCCTCCTTGTCTTCCTACACACACACACACACACACACACACACACCGCCTTGACAGTGTAGGTACAACTCTTGGTGTGACCATCTGAAACTCAGATGAGAGCATAGCCTTCCTGCTGGGCGTGGGGGGTGGTGGTTTGAATCCCCCACCAACCAGCCCTGAGAGGGTTTCACCAACATGGCTGCCCACATCCTTGGCTGTGAGGACAGTCCTGACTCCAGGCCAGCTGGGCCAGTGAGAACCCAGAGAAATATCACAGGTGTTAGTTTCAAGCCAACTGCTTGGGACCTGGTTCTCCTTTCTTTGGTGACCGGGTGGGGCACCCGGGGCTCCCAGGGGTAGCTTTGGAGGAAATCGGAGGAGGGTCACTAGCCTTCTGGAAAGTTCTCTCCTCCATATGTGGGGACTCCTCAGGGGAGAATGACGGTCTGCCCCTTGAGTGGTGATGCTGAGATAGTCAGAGCAGCGTAATTCCTCCCAGAATGAGAGTAGAGATAATGTAGCTGTGTGTGCGGAGTGGAGAATGGGGTCAGCTGTCCCCTCCACCGGCTCCCATGGATAGGTGAGCCCACCTTGAAGTCATCTGAAAGGCGGAGTGACCGAGTTGTTCAGAAGCAGACTCAGACCACCTGGGGTTAGAAACCTGAGCCCTCCCCTCTGAGTTAGGAGATGGCTTTGGGCAGGTGACTTAACCGGAGTGCGTCCATTCCCTCTTTTCCAAGATGAGAGGAGACTACCACTGAACAGACCGGGTTGGTATGCGGGGTCCACACCACGGGACACAGAGGGCACTTAAAAGAATGCCCCACTCACAGAAAGTGTCACATGAGACTTTGCCATTATTGATCATGGGCATGAATTTAATGAACAAAATGCACCCGCCGTTCCTTCCTTGCCTCCACTTACCCAGATGCCTGTCCAGCGTCGCCCTCCCTTCACGACTCTGTATTTATCTGAGAAATAAATCTTTCTCCTTTTTCTGAAGCTTTGCCCCTCCCCCTCCACCTCCAGACTGGCCCATCCCTGCCCCCAACGACCTTTCGCCGGGGAGACCAGCAAAACCAGCATCGGTGACGCAGCCCAGAGACCTGGGTCTGGTCCTGCTTCTCTGCTTCTCCTCCCTGAGCCTCAGCTCAATGTCCAGGGTCCCTTTGTCTTAAAATGTAGGGTCTGACATTATTCACGTGCAGCAGAATCCCCGGTGGAGATCCAGATGATCGCCCTAGGAGAAGGTACCTGCTTCTCAGGATGTGACTCACACTTCCCGCGACCTGCGGGGTCCCCTGGGAAGCCCCAGCGGCCTCCGGAGGCAGAAGAAGCGGTGGGAAACATGGCAAGAGGCTTTGCTGTGGTTTCTGCGGGTGGTAAGGCAGGCTCAGGACTGGCTTGTTCGAATCATTCCAGAAGGCTCTGGTGTCCCAGGTGGTTAGGACCCCGGATGGGCGACGAGAGGTTGGCGGGCTGGTGAGAGCTTAGGTGTGGTCCCGGGATCCGCCTGCCTACATCTCCAAATCACCCTCGCTGGGTCGGGGGGAGGGGGAGATGGGGAGGGGCTTTACTTTCTCTAGACTTAGCTAACCCTGGGACAAGCAGGCCCTCCCCGATCCGCAAGACCCCTGATGCCAGAGCATCCAAAAAATAAGAAAATACAGCCCATCCACCCAGTACCGCAAAAAAAGAAAAAAAAGAAAAGAAAGAAAGAAAGGTTTTTTGTTGTTGTTGTTGTTTTTAAAGATTTTATTTAAAGAGAGAGATCAAAAGTAGGCAGAGAGAGAGAGAGAGAGAGGAAAGCAGGCTCCCTGCTGAGCAGAGAGCCCGATGCGGGACTCGATCCTAGGACCTTGAGATCATGACCTGAGCCGAAGGCAGCGACTTAACCCACTGAGCCGCCCAGGCGCCCAAGAAAGGTTTTTTTTTTTTTTTTAATCTCCTTTTTATCTCCTTCTGTTTTTAAAGATTACTTATTTATCTGTCAGAGAGACAGTAAGCACAAGCAGGGGGAGCAGCACACAGAGAGAGAAGCAGGCTCCCCGCTGAGCAGGGAGCCCTATGTGGGGCTCGATCCCAGGACCCTGGGATCACAGCCTGAGCTGAAGGAACCTAAAAACTTCAAGCCTACAGATACAGAAAGTAGATTGGTGGCTGGGACCGGGTAGGGGGTGTCAAAGGGCACAAGGCATCATTGACAGGATGAACAGGTCCAGCCCAGTGACTCTAGTTGACAACATTGTAACATATGCCTGGGAGCTGCCAGGAGAGCGGAGGTTTACTGTCCTCACGGTAATCACAACCACCACAAAATGGTAACTATGTGAGGTCAAAGAGGTGATAATTAACCTTTTCGTAATTTTTTTTTTTTTTTTTTTTTTTTTTTTTTTTGCAGTATGTATGTATCAGACAGAGGCATGGGGCACTTTAAATTCACACCATTTTGTATGTCAATTATATCTTGATAACCCTAGGGGAATTTTTTTTTTTTTTAAAGGAAAGATACAGTCTCTAGACAAGTAAGAGGACTTGGGTCCAGATGCTTGCACTGTCACTTTGTAGCTGGGGCTTTGAGCCATTTACTTAGCTGCCCCATGCCTCAGTTTCCTTATTTGTAAAACAGGGCTTACAGTCCCTTATTTCATACCATCGTGACCATTGGAACGGACACCCATAATGCTCTTAGGACAAGCAGGATGCACAGTGAGGGATAATTTCTTTTTTTTTTTAAAGATTTTATTTATTTATTTGACAGAGAGAGTGCGAGAGAGATCATAAGCAGGCAGAGAGGCAGGCAGAGAGGAGGAAGCAGGCTCCCTGCTGAGCAGAAAGCCCGATGTAGGGCTTGATCCCAGGACCCTGAGATCCTGACCTGAGCTGAAGGCAGACGCTTAATGCACTGAGCCACCCCAGGCGCCCCCTATTATAATTTCTTGACTACACTTCATCTCTCAGGTCTCAACAGATGTGACTTCATTGGTGACTCAGGAGTCCCAGGTTCCCCGCCCACTCCAGCTTTGGTGATGCTCCCTCCTCTGGCCTCTATATTCCTTGTAATGCTCACCCTCGCTGCAATCGCACAGCTGTTTGTGTTACTCTGTACTGAACATCTGCCTTTTCTCCCAGCCCGTAAGTCCTAGGGGAACAGGGACCGTACCTGCCCAGTTTCCACTGTACCATGGTGCATGCATACAGGAGGTAGTCCATAAATGTTTATGCACTAGATAAGCCACCTAAGTTTACAGTTGCAGGTGCATGGACGTCTGAGTGAGAAGGCATTCAGACAGTCGCCTGAAGAGCAGAAATACACAGTGAGAGGCTTCTGGCCCTTTTGTTTGATGGCAGAACACATTCCGGGCCCATCAGCTGTCCTTTTTAGGCCAGAGAGTCTGGAAAGAAATTCTTGAGGTGTCAAAACCTCTGTTGTAGGTGACCAGCTGGCCGTAAGCCCTCAATTGGGAGACACGGTGGAATGTGTACTGAGAGAGAAGCGGCTGCGTTGCTCGGGAGGGATTCGGTCTCGGTTTGCTAAACTAGCTGAATTCCAGAAATACCAGCAGGGAGATTGGCTCATGTCATACCTGCTTCTCAAGACAAACAAGCTGAAAGCCAGGTGGGGTGGGAGGTGGGGTGGGAGGAGAGGTGCCCTAGCTGCTGGGAGAAAGGAAAGGCCAGATGCATGGACCGGAAAAAGCCCCATAGCAGGTGGAGGTGGACGTAATGAATGGAGTCCAGGGACAAGCCTGGACATGCCAACATGTCAAACCTTGTTCCAGCGAGCCCCGGTCTCTCTAGTCCCATCCCGGAGAAAGCAGAACGCGAATAGTTTGAGACTGACCTGCCAAGCAAATGTACAGCAGGAAATTCTCATGAGCCAGAGGCCCCGGCCCCTGTGGCTAAAATCAGGATCTGTCTGTGCTGATTTACTTCCCAGCTGCATTTTAGCAAAAGCCTCAAAAAGGCCACTGGGTTGTGCCCGAGATTGGCAGATGGGGCCAGCCTCCCTCGGGAGACAGAGAGCTACATGAAGTGAGGTCCTAGGAGGGAAAGACCCTATCCCATAGCCTCCCTCTCTCTGCAACTCCTTCCCGCCTCCAAGTCCCAGCTCTTGTCCCAGACAAGTGTATTTGCATGGACTAGAAAAGTAAGTGCCTTTTACAAGTTGAGCCTGAGGCAGACTGAGAGCTGGCTTTGCCAGACGTGCCCAAAGCAATTTTGACCCTGGACCGGTGGTTCTCAGGGGAGATGTTATTGTGCAACTGAACGTTTGTGGTAGAGCAGCTTTAGTCATCATAGTGACAGGGGGACACGACTACAAGTTAATCCTCAGGACCTCAGGGTCCAGACACCTGCAATGTACACAGGGGACCGTCACACACACCTCTGAAGCCTCCCCGTGAACACTCACCAAGATGAAAAAAATCTGTGCCCAGAACCCCACTTTATTTTGTTAACAAACACAAAGGACTTGTTTTGGCACAAATCACAATCTTACCATACATGAACTTCCTGGGATGGCAACCTGACCGAAACGTGTTGACCCACTTTGGAAAGTCCCGTTGCCCGGGGCATCGGCCACTCACGGTGTTGGAATCACCAGAGCCACAAGCCTCAGTCCAGTATCATTTGTTACTGAGGTCTTCCTGGTCAATTCTATGCCGAAATGGAAACTTGCAAACTATTTCACCACATTTAATGGAGCTGTGCCAAGGCGCTGGCATATGAAAATTCATGTTATTTGACTATACATGACTTTATCTTTATTTCTTGCTTGTGTCACTCTTGGGGCTTCTGTAGGGGGAGGAAGTTATGTGTGCGGGGGCAGGGGGCAGGCGGGGGGGGGGCATCTTTGTAAATTTCATTTCAGGATGATAAGGGAGGGTGTTACAGAATATTTGCAATACAAAGGGGGGGGGCGCCTGAGTGGCTCAGTAGGTTAAGCCTCTGCCTTTGGCTCAGGTCATGATCTCAGGGTCCTGGGATCAAGCCCAATGCGGGGATCATGACCCGCATTGGGCTCTCTGCTCAGCAGGGAGCCTGTTTCCCCCTCTCTGCTTACTTGTGATCTCTCTTTCTCTGCCAAATAAAAAAATAAAATCTTAAAAAAAAAAAAAAAGGGAGGAGGGGGCGGTGGGAGGGGGCATCTTTGCCTCCCTTCCACAGCAGGCTGTGAGCAGGTGCACAGCGAAACTTGGGCCTGGGACCCGGCGCACTCCATTTGTATCCATGCCCTGGTTTCTCTAGATTGGACAACACCTTTCCCAGTGAGTGGCACTGACTAGAGCGATCTACCGACTTATCGATGCTGCTGCTGGATATAGCTCACTGATGGGACGGGCAACCACAGCAGAAGCAAACTCTTGGGGTGGTTTAGCAAAGTCCAGAGTTAACCAAACCAGGGACCCAGGGGCCTTTCCCCCAGGCGCCCGAAGTGGTATGTTCGCGCCACCTAGTGGGACCTAGAAAAATAGCAGGTTTGTGAGCTAGATCAAGCGCCTTGATTGGCAGATGGGTAACAAGGACTGAGTGATATTATCAGCTAGTACCCAAAGTCCACAGCCCGCTATCATTTTATAGATATTAACTCATTCTTTGCTTGTGATATAGGCGCTGTTCTACCCATTTTGCCCATAGAGAAGCCGGCACAGAGAAGGTAAGTGACTTGACCATGTGCAAGGAGCTGGCCAGAGGCAGGGTCTGGGATTTGAACCCTGCAGGTCTTGGCTCCGTCCACAGTGGCTGCTCTTAATCCTCCTGCTGTGGCTTTGCAGGCGGCTGCCCTCTGGGGAGACGTTATTCTGAAAGTCCAAGCCCACTGAGTCTTCATGGCTTCTGCAGCCTTTCCTTTCGAGGCTGGAGAAAAGGAGGAAAAAGAACAAGAAAGTAATACCGGAGTGTTGCCTTTGTCTTGTCTTTGTATGGGCTGTGGAAGTCTTTGTGCATAGTGTGAGGAGGAGGCTGTTTTGTTCTTTTGAACAAATAGCTAACCTGAAATAGCTAACCTCCCAATTATGCTGGAAGTGTCACAAGGTCAGGGCTCACATCTCATTCACTTCTGTATCCCAGTACTCAGCCAAGCACCTGACGCCCACCACGTGCTCGGGACCGACTTTGGCTGTAACATCTGTATCAAGATATAATTCTGCATACCATACAGTTATTGCGTTTAAAGTGTACAGTGCTTTTTAGTGCAGTCACGGCGGTGGGTGCCACCATCATCACAGTGTTTCTCGGCCCCCAAAGAAAGCCCATTTCCCATACCTGCACTCCCCATAGCCCCCAAGCCCTATCCCTGGCTCTAAACAACCACCAGTCTACTTCCTGTCTGTATAGATCTGTCTATTCTGGACATTTCAGAATTAACAGAAGCATGTAAGTGGGGCCTTTGGTAACTGGTTTCTTTAACTCAGCATACCGTTTGCAAGGTTCTTCTACTCTGTAGCACACATTAGTATTTCCTTCCTTTTACAGCTGAATAATACTGCATTCTAGGATCATACCACCTTTTATGGATCTCTTCATCACCTAATGAACATTTGAGCTGTTGACCCCTTTGGAGTTCTTCTAAATACCGGCTACTATAAACATTCCTGTATGAGTTTTTGCATAGAGTTATGTTTTCATTTCTCTTGAGTATATCCGTAAGAGTGGAACTGCTGGGTCATAGGCCAATGGTCTGTTTAACCTTTTGACGGATTGCCAGACTGTTTTCCAAAGGCTGCACCATTTTCCCTAGGAAAATTTCCCACCAGGAATGCATGAGAGTTCACTTTCATTACATCCTCATCAACACTTGTTATTATCTTTTTCTTTTAATTACAGCCGGCCTACTCCCACACAGTGCTACCCTATTGTGGTGGGATGGTTGCTTTTTATTCATCCGCTAATAGGCTCCCAGCCTGCTCGTGCTGGGTGGGACCACCACAGTCACATAGCACAATTTGTTCCTTTTACAGAAGAAGCAACGCAAATGAAGGGGGAAGAAAGGACTAACCCGAGGTTAGTAACAGTCATTACTAAGAGAGATAATAACAGAACCTATAGTTTTTCTTTCTTTTAAGAAAGTGAAGAAAACCAAAGCCAATGGCAAAAAAAAAAAAAAAAAAAAAAAAAAAAAAGGAAAAGGAAGAAAAGTCTGAATGGTGTTATTCTCTAAAGCTTCTCTAAGAGACGTTCTTCCCACTATAAAAACCAGAAGACAATCAGTAACTAGTAAGGGGTCCTCTAGGCATACCAGGCACAAAGCAAAGCCCTTTCCACTCGCTTCCCTGTTTAGTGCTAACGGCACCCCTATCTTGCAAAGTTGCAGGGTCCATAAAGGGTTATGGGTGCTAGATCCTACAGGACCCTATATCCAACCCGTTCCTGCTTGGAAGTTAGCAGAGACTTTCCTGGACACGCAAGGACTCAGAAAGTCCCCACGCCCACCTGTCCTTCCCCCAGGGTTATTCAAAGCAGCATTTCAGTTGTGTCAGAAACTACACGGAGAAACTCAGGAATGAGGAAGGTAAACAACGGAGGCAGAAAACCTGAGTTAGTTATTAATGCAGCCAGCAATCTCGATATAAATGTCAAAAAATAATTCCTGAAAGGGAAGACCCATGATTTGCAATTTTAAATAATGGCCTGGGGCTAGAACGGTGGCTCTCGCCTGCCAGCCTGCGGCCGGGCGGCAGCGGGGAGCCCTGCGCCACGTTCCCAGGTGCGGCCCGCGCGTGAACGCACTCGCTGCCTTGAACTTGGAGCAGCCACACGGGAGACAGGCTTGCTCTAGGCTCTTTCCAGGCCGCCTCCTGCTTCTCGCCGGAGGAACCGGAGTTCCTTCATCCTTCCCTCGGGTCCTCTTAAACTTTTCTGTTGCAGGAGTGTGAATGACACTTCCCCCTAGTTTTAAGTGGCGACAGCTCTCCCTCTGTTTTATCGCTTCGGTCTTGTCCGCGGTGATTGGGGGAGGCGTGTCAGCTCGCCATCTTGGATCAAGGGCGACAGGACCAGTTTAGCACGGACCAAGGCGCGTCCCGAGGTGATGACAGCGGGGACGTAATCGCGCGTCCTTGGACAAGACTTTCCAACCCTGTTCTCCCCCGGCGCCACCCCAGCACCCGGTCCAAAAATAGATTCCTCCAAGCCCCGGGCCATCCTGAGCTAGAGTGGGTAGGATGAGAGGCTTCCTCTTGGGCATCCGGGGGTCCCCAGCCTTCCCCATCCTGCCCTCCCGTGCTCCCGGCTCAGCGCGGCCGGAACGGGCGCCGCGGGGCGCGGAGTGGGTGCGCGCGGCTGGGGCTCGGCCCGGGGAGGGCCGGGAGAGCAGGGTGGCCGCGGGGGTGAGGAGCCGCCCGGGCCCGGCCGGCCTGACACCACCTGGCGGAGTCTCGGGGAAGAGTCTTAAAGGCGCGCGCTCCTCCGCGCCCCTCGCACTCCAGCGGGAGCCGCCGAGAGCTCGCCTCCCTCTCCCGCCCGGCGCCTCGGGAGGTAAGTGCCGTCCGGCCCGCATGAGTCGGGGCCCGGGAGAGGGGTGGAGGGCGGCGTGGAGCGGCCCCGCGTTCGGGAAGCTCCCGCCCGGGCCGCGGTCGGAGGGCGGCGCCCAAGTTTGGGGAAGGCCTCGGAGGGCAGCCGGAGCGGCGCAGCGCCGGGGCGGGGACGGCGCGGGGGGCGGTAGGATCCGGCACCGCCTCCGGGACCCGCATCCGCGCGCGGCGCACGGCCGAGCCCTCCGCCCGGCGCCTGCAGCACTTGGCGCGCTCTGCCCGCAGTCCTGGCGAGCCTCGGGCCGGCGGGAGCCGCGACCCCCGCCCCGCACCTTCCCGCCCGCCGGGCCCCCGCAGCCCGCTCGCCCCGCGGTCGCTCCGGGTCGCGCCGGCAGGTCGCTCTGGGCCGCCGGCCAAGCCCTCCCCGGGCCCCGTCGCGCCCGCGCCCCGGGCCACCCCGCCCGGCCTCTCGGCGCTGCGCCCCTCGCCTCTGCCCCAGCTCCAGCCGCTTGCTATTTTCACACCTCCCGGTGCCCCGGCCCCGGCGCCTGATTCAGTGCTTAGTAATTAATTTGGCGTTTCAGAATGGTCAGCGGGCTGGATAATGGGCGCATTCATCCCCCGGGCTAATCTGAACAGAGGTGGGAAGAAAGGCTTTCACAGACAGAAAATGCCATTCGCTGAGCGCTCAAAGGGGCTGTCACTCCCAGAATAAATCGCCGCCGCGCCCGCCGGCTTCTCTGGCCATTTCCATACAGCCCCGGCCCGCGCAGCGGACCCGCCGGCCACGGCCTCGGCTCCCGGGAATCCCTCACTCGAGGCCCTTCGACGGGAAAGTCGGGCGAGGGCGAGACCCAGGCGGGGGTCGAGGGAGACGGGGAAGCGGGGGGCTCGGGTTAAGGCCGCAGGGGACAAAGAGCTTGATTAGAAAATCAAATGCCAACCTAGAAGGAGACGCCGCCAATTCAAGGCGCGGACGTTGGAGTTGGGGCTTGAGGAGCATCGGTCTCCAGCCCCGCCGTTCGCAAAAGAGGAGGGCCGGCGCTCCGAGCCGTTCGCAGCGGGCCGGAGGTCACGCAGCAAGCTTCTGGATCTCCCGAATTATCAATGGATTCCAGCGCACAAGCAGAGCAGATCATAGAAGCAGGGCCCGCTCTCCTGGAATCCCGACCCTCACCAGGAGGCGTTTGGTTCTGGGTTCGCGGGGGTGTGGGCTCCGTCTCCCCGGGGCCTGGAGAGGGGACCCCGTGCCCTCCGCGGCCTCTGGCTGGCCACTCCTGCCCGGACCCTACGGGCTGCCTATCGGTCCGTCTGCGAGTTCCAGAGGCTTGATCCTCTGACCTCCCGAGGTCGCCGCCAGTGTGGGGCACAAGCGGTCTTCGGCTCTGAAAGCCAGGGCCTTTCGCTGGCAGCGCCCTGCGCCCTCCGGCCAAGCGGGATCGTGCGTGCGCTGCGACCGCAGCCCTGACCCGGCGGACTGGGAACCGACAACGCCCCCAGCCCGGCTGTGGGATCTCCGGGTGGGCAGGGCTGGCTTGGCTTTCTCCAGGATGAAGCTCCAGGCGCTTGATTTTCCTGCTATTGGGGCTCACCGGTGTGTCCTCCTCGAGGGGCAGATCTGGCTCTGGACCCTTCTGGACCCCCAGTGGGATCTTCCCATCAAAGGAAAATGCGGAACCAGAAGGAACTATGGCCCTGACAGCCAACATCAGCTGGACTGAGAGGCTGGAGTGACAAGGGAAGCAGCTGGGGGAGAAGGGTTTTTTCTGGGATTGCCGGAGGGGTGTCCCAGAATGCATAGGGGAGGGCATCACCTGCCTCTTCACCAGCTTCCGGGTGGAAGTCCCTCCTCTCTTTTGGGACTCAGTTTCCCTGTCTGCAAAACAAAGATGAAATCGCATTTGGCTCCCAATGGGGACCCTTAGTAGAAGGATCCCACACACCACCCCCACCCCTAGCCACCAATCTGGCCTCACACTCCCCTGGCATCCGTCCAGATATTCACCAGCACCTCTCCTGGGGGCTTCAAGGACTCTCCCAAATTTTTCTTGGGCTGCTTCCACCCACCCTTGCTGCTTTTGGGCTCAAGTACCCAGCTGTCCCTAAAACCACACGGTCTAAGAGCAGGAAGGGTCCTTTCAGAGAGTCTGGGGCCGCTGTGCTGATGGGGGTGGTGAGTCTGGAGTGGCTTGCTGGGGTCACCCAGCTTGTTGAGTCAGAGGACTTGAGCTAGAGGGGATTTCTCAGGCATCGGCTCTGGGGCCCTACCCCCAGAGATAGCTTCCCTCGGCCTGGGGAGGGGCCTAGAAATCTGATTTTAAACAAGCTTCCCAAAGCATTTGGGCACAAGTGGTGTAGGGAATGTATTTAGGGAGATAGTTTAGGAAACTGGGCTCTGTCCCCAGCTGACCCTGCTTTCCCAGGATGGTTTTCTGTGCTTTATATTTGATCAGCATTTACTGTTTCCTACCCCAGGAGGCCTGAAGTGGAGGGGGGAGGGTGTACTGTGAGGAGATACCTGGGGATCCCCCCCCCCCCGAATGTGCAGCCAGAGAAGGAAAAAGCTGTGGATGAGCTGAACATCCCACCAGATGAGGACGGTTGGCGTGGGTTGGACGTTGACCGTCCCCGCAAACCAAGGGGACTTTTCTTACCAACACACTTTTACAGCTGGACCTAGCTCTGTGCACCACAGCCCCCCCCCACAGTACAAATGCGCCCAGAGGCCCCCCTGCCCCCCACTTAGCAAGGCAAACCCCTGCCCACACCAGGGACAGAGCAGCCCACCCGCCATAGGGAACCCATGCCAGCAGTAACCCAGGGGTGAGTTGTGGCCCCGAGCACTGACACCTGGCCCTTCACCAGGCTGGGGCTCAGAAGAGAGAAGGTGTGACGGGGTGGGGTGGGGGGATGGGGGGATGGGGGGAAGGCGTGGAAGAAGGTGGCAGTGGTGGGGGGGAGGAGAGGAGAAGCTGTTAAAAATGGGGCGGGGGGGGGGAGTGGAGGGGACGAGTTCCTATTTATGTAAGCCATTTGTAGCTGTGGATTGTAAAACTGGGCAGGATTCTCTGGAGTAATTCATAGTGTTTGGACAAGACAAACATTGTTCTGCTTTAAACAAACCTCCAGAAAGGTCAGCCTGGTTCATCCCTTTGCTGCGAGTTGCTGAGACTATCCAGATGATGAGAAAATCAGATCTTAGCTGAGGGGGGCCCAGGCAGGAGGCAGCTGTCTCTTCTGAGTCCCTTGGACCCAGGGTGAGGGCACCAAGCCCAGAGAGGGTCCTGGACTCCTGCTGAAACAGGCTGATTTCTGCTCTGGAGCCAGGAGACATGGTACGTGTGTGTATATGTGGGGGGTGGGGGGGTGGTCACAGATTATGGAATTTTGATGCTGCCAAGGATCATTGGAGTTCTAGAGTGAGGCCAGCATGACCTACGTCGGGAGTCTTCCTTGCTCGGGTAAAGAATTCATGGGAAACAAATGTTCAGGGATGCAGACCCGAATTAGACCCTCCAGCTTTGAGCCCAGGCATGTGTCTGGTCATCAGCAACTCCCTGATCCTTACATGTTCTATGCGCTGGCTCGGCTGGGCCGCCTCTCTGTTCCATTCAGCAGACATTTCTCGAGTGCCCACCGTGTGCCAAACCATGCTAGGCATCGGGCATGAGGTCGTGGGGCTGATGCTGCCTTACTGTCCCCCTGCCTGTCTTCCCTAAGTCCTGCTCACTGACTTATTAGTAATTCAGAAAGTGTTATTACCCCAAAGCCCAGTCTTCTGCAGTGCTGGTGTCACTGTCCCCTACCTGATCTCTGGTGGCCCAGGGCAGTGAGTGGGGTGACCCTGGGGTTACTGTACTTTCTTCTTTATGAAACATAAATCTGTTCAGGGCTTTGGACACCTCGGGGCCTCTTGCCTCTGCCTGTTGGCTTGGGACTCCTGATATCCATGGAAGAGATGGAGGGAGGGAGGGCTGGTGGGAGGCAGGAAGGAGACAGAATGTCAATGTCCACATTTTCCAGGAGAGCGGATTGCTGCTCAGAGAGGTGGAGTGGCTTGCCCAGTGCTGTACCCGGAATACCACCGGCTGGCTGGCTTGAGCTATAGACATTTACTTCTCCCAGTCGGGAGGCTGGGAGGTCCAAGACCAAGGTGCCCGCCAGTTTGGCTCATGGCAAGGGCTCTCTTCCTGGTCTGTAGATGAATGCCGCCTTGCTGTGTCCTCACCCCGTCCGGAGGGCCATCAGGTCTCTCCTAAGGGCACTAATGTCATCATGAGGGCTCCACACTCAGGGCCCCACCTCTGATACTATCACATTGTGGATTAAGGCTTCCTTGTGTAAATTTGGGAGGGACGCACCATAGCACCCACTGTCACAGAGGTGTGGCTAGAGGTGGGGGGGGGGGGATGGGCATGACGGGAGCACTGTCCCACTGTGCACCCAAGGAGCTCCCTGAAAGAAGGGCTGGGAAGCTGGGTGTCCCAAAAGACCCCAGAGACCGAGTGCTCAGCCAGAGGCTAGGAGGCTGCTCTGCAGGGTAGGTCACGTCCATGCAGGCTTCTTTCTCCTTTCTGGCATCATTCGGAGGGCTAGCATGGTGGCTACTCCTCGCCTGATGGGAGCATCAGTGACAGAGAAGTCGCCTCCCTCCCCCACCCTGTATACTTTGTTATAGTTGGATAATCAGCACACTCACCCAATGTCAATCAATACTGGTCTGCATCTGTTTCCATCCTGTGCCCCTCTTGGAATGAAGTCCCCTTAACCTTCTCCCTGTGTGACACGTGGACCGGGCACACCTCATTTGACTGATATTGGTGGGGGGGGGGGGTTGGAAATAAGCTCTTATGCACAGTTGGTTTTTGCAATTAACAGAAGCTTCCTCCTTTAGGCAGAGAAACTTTCTATGTATTCGGTTGCCACAAAAGCCTTTTTTTTTTTTTTCCCGGCAAAGTGATGCTTTGTTTTGTTTTTCTTTTTTCACTTAAGTTAGCCAGACCCAATATAGCAGGTTTTCCCCAAGTGCAGTTAATCGGGAGACCTGCCATCTCCTTGGTTGGCTCATAGCCATCTTGAGGAACATTAGCTCTGGGGCAATTTGCTCAGCCTTCTGGGGTCCGCTTCTTCACTAAGTGGGAGAGCAACAAATGGACATTCTGGAAAGCTCTTCCTCCTCTTCTCCAGCAAAGCAGCCCTCTCGGGAACTTGAGTGGGACCTGTCCCGCATCCCTCAGTGGTGGCTGGAATAGATGCCATTGTCAGCTGTGACTTCATAGAGTAACAGTGTCCCGGGATCTCCCATTCTTACAACCATCCTGATCTGTGGTTCTGGAACAACAGAAGATGCCTGACCTCCGCCGACAAACAGTTCGAAATAAAGACCTTCTGGCTTCCCTGTGGACTGGAGAACCCAGAGAGTGTGGCTCCGCTTCTCTCAAATGCTCAGGAGACTGTTGCCTTCTTTCTGGACTGAATCACAAAGGGGTTCCCGAAATCCCGGCTTCTGGAAAAGGGGGTTTACAACACCTCCATACACACAGCAAGCCCTTGGCAAGCGGATGCTAAAAATCCTCCGCCCAGCATTGTGGGAGGGAATGAAGAGCCAGATGCGGTCCCTGCTCCCGAGAAGAAAGCTTCAGGAACATTTCAGGACCGGAGGGTTAGTGGTCCCTCGCTCTGCTCCTTTCTCCCACCCATAAGGCCACCTTTTAGGATGTGAAGGGGACCCTTTGAATTCAGGCAGCTCTAGAATTTGCCAGAAGTTGGAAAGCAGCATCTCTGGATTGAAATCAAGGGCCGTGCTTCCCACAGAGGCTCCAGCGGAGATCTGGTCCCTTGTGTCTTTCAGCTTCTAGGGGCCGCTGGTGGCCGCTGGCCTTCTTGTCTTGTGTCTGTGTCTTCACGTGGCCTTCTCTTTCATCTTGTCAGCGCTCCCTCTGCCTCTCTCTGAGAAGGACACTTGACGCGGTATTTCGGATGCGCCCACATAACCCACAGTGATCCTCCTATCTCGTGGTCTCCAACAGAGCCACGTCAGCAAAGATCATGTCTTGCCCCATAAGGCCACATTCACAGGTTCCAGGGAGGACGACGTGAATTTTCTCCTTGGGGGCGGGGGCATTCTCCTGCCTGCCGCAGCTGGTCACCATCACCGGTTGTCCGTAATTCTGCGGTTTTTAATTACTTAATTGTGAATTTGTAGTGCGTTCCTATTCTATGCCTGGCAGGGTGTGAGACACTGGGGAGTCAGAGGGAGAAGACCTGATTCCTCCCTCGAGAAGCTCATGGATTGGTCAGGGCAACAATGTGGTATTAAGAGCTATGGGTACCCACGATGGATCCCAAAGTGTTCAGATTCCTTATCAAAGTCTGTGTCCCTTGGCCTGTGCTCACCTCTCTGACCTCCTCTTCTATGAGTCTCCATCTCACTCCTCAAGCCCCCACCAAGCTGGCCTCCTTCCTGTTCCTTGGAAAGTCAAGCTGTGTCTCAGGACCTTTGCACTTGCTGTCTTCAGTGCCTAGAAGCACGTTTCTTCCCCTTCCCCAACCTCCATATCCCCACGGCTCCCTTCCTCACTTAACTCTGCTCTGCTAGATCCTTCTTAGAGAGGCAACCCCCGTTTCACCCCAGTGCCTTGGGTGAGACGCACCTTCCCTCCTGGCACTCCCTATCCTGTCCCCTATTTTATGTTCCCAGCACTTACACACCATCAAGTTACTCTTGCCCAGGCCATCTCCACTTCCACAAGCATTTGGACCTAACGATGACTAGACCTTTCCAGAAAATCCTAAACACAAATGCCTCCTGTTTCATTTCCATTTCTCTTTCTGAGAATTTTAGATTTTTTTGTCTTTATGTGTGTTTGGTGGGAAGGTGGTTAGTGGCACATTAGGCTAAAATTCAGGTAGATCAGAATGGGGTGGAGGACCAGGAGGCTCTTCTATGAGGATGTATAAATGCAAGGACTGGGGGTCCGGGGGGGGGGGCCTACTGGTGTTTAAGGGACAAGGATCAAGGATGTTAATGCCTGTCGTGGCAGAGGACTGTTCTGCCCAGTGAAGAATTTTCTTTCCCAAAATGTGAACAGCACCTCTTTGGAGAAACAATGTTCAGGAAACAGCCCATATCCGGGCCCTAAGATAACATTTTTCAAATGCAACTGAGAACCTTTAGCCCTATAATAGTTTTTCGAGCTATTTCTCCCCCAAATCCGTCACCATATGCCAACCCTGTCTGTGTCCTCCTGCCCATGTATACTGTCTCTTGAGATCACCTCTGCACTTTGAGGTTTCCCTGCGAGGATGCCCTGATTCAGAGCTCCAACTCTGGGCTCAGAGCTACCCTGCAACTTTCTCCACCCAGAGGACCATTCCTTTCTCTGACATCTTTGTTTCCTTCCCTCCTGACAATGGTTCCCCCCATGGTGAAGCATTTTCTTTAATAGTTTTCAGAGTGGGACCTTGTCAAAAGGTTTTTGGAAATGAAAATAAATTACATGGGGCTGGTTTCCCCTATCCACAGGCATTTTTCACCCCTTCAAAGAGCTCTGGTATATTAAAGGATTTGGTGGATTTGGGGTTTCTATGGGCTTCTGTGCCCAAGTCCTGAATCCTTGGCTGGCGGAGAAGCCAGCAACTGGGGAGGTCCAAGCTGGAGATGAGGGCCGTCCACAGCTCTGAGAGTTCGTAAACCTCCAGAAACCCTCCACACGATTCAAGCCTCTTCCATGCTCCAAAACCTTTCCCCACAACAGTCCCAGATCCCAAAATCCTGCCGAGGGAATGGAATCACCTTGAGCAATCCTCCGTGAGTCCTGTCGGGTGAGCTGGGCCCTTGAATCCTAGAACCGAGGGGATGCCTCTCGTTCTTCTGGGGTCAGGGATCTGGGAACCAGATCTGGGGATTTTGAGAATAAAAAACCCAAAGTGCAAATAAAAACCCCTAAACAATCATTCATGGGGCAAGCTTCTTTCTTCTCCCACCCATCTTTTAAATCAGTCTCACACGCCTTTACCGTAAATGTGATGACCCCTGTTTCACCGTGAGATGGGCAGAGTGCCTCGCTCAAGGTCACACAAGGTCAGTTCGAGGGGACTTGGAATCACGGTTTGTCTGCGTCCCGTTCTTCCTGTTTCCCAGAGAAAGACTATCCAAAGCAGGCCACCCTGACCCTTGTGGGGAGGCCAGATGCCTGCATCAGACTCCAGAATCTTCCATTCTTTTGCCGCTGCAGTGGACAGCCTCTGTTGGGAGTCCCGGGGACCCCCTGGTTTAATGTCTGCTCTCATAAGGGGACCAGACACACAGGGACAGGTCTCCACTTGTCCTGCTGGTAGCACCTCGAAACACTTTCCTCCGTCCAGCCATGGTAGAGGCCCAAGGGGGCCGAAAGCTTAGCACCAGCCAAGTCCATCCTGGCAGTAAGCAGTGACGGAGATTTCCCGACCCTGGCACTGCATCGCGTTAGTTCAAGTCCCTGGTCTCTGCATCTACTTCCCTGGAACTCAGTTTCCTCCTCCTCAAAGAGGAGTCGATCTACGCCTGTCCTGTCAGGTGTTACGAATATTCTGAACTAGATCGGTGGGATGCTTGGAAGACAGTTTGGCACACAGTAAGCGTTAAATAAATGTTTGATTTAGAAAGTAGGACCCTCGCGCATGCCCACGAGGAAGGCTCTGGGTTATCTCATTTCTTCTGAGCCCTTCCTCCCAAACCATTAGCCTGTGACGCCCTTTGCCCCCCATCGCTGGGCCTTGCCCTCCCCAGCGTCCTCCCGGTGTTCCCGGAGTGCTCCCCCGACCTGCCTTCCCACTCGTGCCCCATTCCAGCCCACCCTCATTCACACCACAGGCCTCTTCTGTGGGACTGCTCTCCAGACCACACTCCCCCACGCCCAGGACTGGGGAAGGGCAGGGGCTGTCCTCCTCAACCCCCCAAACTCCTTCTGTCTTCATCAAAGAAACGATACCCTCGTCCTTTAGGGCCTTCCCATCTCCTCCTCCGAATCCCCACCCCACACCCCACAATCGTGGTCACTCTCCTTTCCTTTGAGGACACCAGCCCCAAGTCTTGAGGCTGGCCCTGTGTGCCTTTAAGACCCGGGGAACAGCTCGTCAGGCACCTGGACCTCCTTAAACCTGGTCCCCTTCACCTCTGCCTCCCAGCAGGGAGCCCCCTCTTGCCCTCAGCAGCCCTCATCATCACCTGAGCTATTGCCTTTCTGGAATCTTCCCTGTGGACTCCAGTTTGAGACCACGATCTCCTCCGCTACTCACCACACCTGTCGTCCTGAATCTTCTAGACCAGCTGCTCTGTCCAATAGAACTTTCTGGGATAATTGAAATGTTCTTCATCGCCTCCATCCAAAGGAGGATTCACAGAGGAACCCTTAAATTTTATTTCATTTTAATTCATTCAAGCCCACATTGAAATAGTTACGGTAGCTGGTCACTACCGCACTGGATCGCACAGTTCTAGAAACCCTGGGCTCAGTTTCCCATTCTCTCCATGTCTTGTCTTCATGTCTTCTCTCTTTAGCTTGGCTTCTATGGTCCATCCTGGCAGCAGTCCTCGGCCCCTTCTGTCCTTCCTCCTGGAAGAAAGCTGCAACTCTGGATTAATCCAATGGTCCTGCTTTCTTGAGGTCTACAAGGGAGCTGCTGAGCACTGCTGGGGTGGTGGGGAGGCTGTGACTTTGACGGTTGAGGCTTGCTTTCCCATAGATGGAACCTCAGCAGGAGTTCGAGTTCTGGCCAGCAAGCATCAGCCTCTCGTCCATATGACCCCAATCAAGCTTTCCCTTGTCCTTGGACCTCCAATGCTCCCACCTGCTCCCCTGCTGTCAGAAGATGCTGCCACTTCCTGTTCCGCTGGGACAAGAGGCTCTTTGGCACGTGACCACCAATTCTATAAGGCCAGCTCTGTCTGTCTCCAGCCTCTCTCCTTCCATTCCTTCCAATCACCCCATCTCTTTCTTACCCCTTGTTTCCACACTTTGTGAGTGCCGTCTACGCTTGCTGTCCCACTTTCAGGACCCATGGAAGTCTGGCGTCTGTCTCCACCCCTCCTCTGTCATTGCTGGCCAAGGTCGCTGGTGACTTCCTTGTTGTTCAAATCCAAAGGACTTGTTTCAGATCTTATCTTGACCTTGAAGGCAGCGACACCGCTCACCACGCAGCCTTCCTTAAAACTTCCCCGTTGGCTTCTAGGGCCCCCGAGTCTTCTGGCTTTCCTCCCGCTCCTCCTCTGGCTCCTTCTAGATTTTCTTGAAAGGACCACATTCTCCTCTTCCTAGCGTGATGCTCAGGCTTCCCCGGTAAGGCTGGTGCCAAGAATGGTGCCCCACCTCCGCCGGACGCATTGCTTGAAGAAACACCTGGGAATTTGCTTTCTCATCCAAGAGTGGCACTGTTGTGTTTTGAACTCCTGCTTGTGCCTGACATGCCTTTTCGGGTGTGTATTTATAAGCACCGCTTTGAGAAGCTCTCACAACACTTGGACATCTGTTTTTTTCATTTGTCCCCTCAGAGGGCAGTATGCTTTAGGGAGGGACACTGACAAACAAAAGGGTGTTGGGAGAGTCTGCCCAGTGGCCAGAAGACTGTCCTGTGAGAACTCACAGAAAGAACTGGAAACATTTTTGCCTCACCGATAAAACCAATAAAAGATGATAGAGGGTTGACTGCAAAACTTGCAAGAGGCTGGTCTTGGTCTGGGTCTCTACCACGTGGAGGTAGAATTGCCTGAACTGTATTAGCGGCAGGGAGGTGGGTTTTGAATGGAGGTAGATGCGTTCTACCATGTCAGAATATTCTGAACCTCCAGGAGATCGTGGGGTCGTGAGTTCAAGCCCCATGTTGGGTGTAGAGGTTCCTTAAGAAATAAAACATTAAAAAAAAATTCTCTGCAGACAGAAAAGACACAGCAGGAGGAAGGCTTGGAGTGTGCCCTGAAAGCCAGCCCAGTAGAACCCCCCAAACAGACCCCACTGGGGTGGGCAGTGAGCTGGACACCCTGACTTGCCTCTTTCAGACCTGTCCTGGCTAGACTGGCTTTCCCTGACTTGTGTTTTTGTGTGATGCCACCTGCTTCTAGCACGAGCTGTCACGCAGAACCTGTCCCACAGAGCTCGCTGCTGTCACTGCCATGGGGATGTTCTTGGGGGATGTAGGCTCAGTACTTAATACTGTGTTCCCTTTATGGCTGCCCCCCCCCATCCCAGGAGATATTCCTGTCTCCTCTTAGTACCGAGAATAGTTGTAATTCTCTTGAGTAATCGGTCTGTCTGTTTCCATCTCATGGACACTGGGAATCGTATAACTGGCGTGGTTTCCTTTTCATTTGGGCCGCAGGAAAGCTAAGGGACGAATAGACCTACCCATAGGAGGTGAATAAGGCATTCTAGGGACCATTTTTGCTTTATTTCCATTTCCTGTCCTCCTGGTTTTTCTTTCTTTTCTTCCCTCTCCTTTCTCTACCATACAAAACTGAGAATGCCCCAGCAAAAAGCATCTGTACTCTCACTATCGTTCTCATGTTTGATGCGTACTTTAAAAAAAAAATAAAAATGAGCTTATACTGTGCATAGTGGGTTTTTTTGAGGGGGGGCATCATGTTTTGTAATTTGCTTCCCCCCCTTTTATAATATCTCATGAACGTCTTTGCATGTAATTAAATGGTCTTCTTTGGATTATTTTATTATTGTTTAAAAATTAAAAACCATTTTATCTATGTATTTGAATGAGAGGGAGAGACAGCTTAGAGGGAGAGGGAGAGGGCGAAGCAGACTCCCTGCTGAGCAGAGCGCTGGCCTGGGAGGGTAGGGGGGAGAAGCTCGATCCCAGGACCCTGAGATCATGACCTGAGCCAAAGGCAGACACTTAACCAAGTGAACCACCCAGGCGCCCCCTCACTTATTTTAAATATCTATAAAGATCTGGCAACCTGATCGTCACAACGAACACGGCTGTATCCACTTTTTGTGTGCCTGACCTTATAAGCATTTACATGTATACCTTCTTTGTGTACATTATGTAATTCATTTTGTGTGTCCACATATTATAAGCCACAGTCTTCGTATATGCTGACTCATGTGGTGCTCGTAATCCGATGAGATGGATGTTACTGTCCCCTTTTTACAAGCGAGGAAAGCAAAGCACAGAGAGAT
This sequence comes from Mustela lutreola, assembly GCF_030435805.1. Taxonomy (NCBI): domain Eukaryota; kingdom Metazoa; phylum Chordata; class Mammalia; order Carnivora; family Mustelidae; genus Mustela; species Mustela lutreola. Next base: position 57,774,241 of record NC_081304.1, on the reverse strand, counting down.
TCGACACTGTGCCAAGGCCACACACTCTGGGCTTTCCACCTGGCCCTCCAGTCGCCCAGCCCACAAGAGTTAAACTTTTCCTCCATCTCTCACCTCACTGTCTAATTTATGCTATTTTGCCAGGTTCTAAGTAGCCTCGTAAGTCACCGAGAATCCTCTCTGCCACACGGCAGAAATAAACAGGGTAGGGAGTGGTAAATGGCACAGAGAAGGCAAAGCTAAAACCTTTCCTGAGGGCAGGAGATGAATTTGGGCTGTCTATCGTGCAAGGGAATGCGTTTATTTCCTTGGGCTGTGGTGCACACCCAAGCTGGCTTGGGTGGCCGTCTCTCAGGGAGGCTGGGGAAGGCGGTTTTCCAAGGAGACAGAGCTGGGGCCAAAAGAGCCCTGAGGCCCCCTTCTTGGATTCTCACAGTTTAGGAGAATGCCAGTAAGACAAAAGGAGACAGTTGATGGAGCTAATAGTCAGCTCTTGGGCCAGAACCAGAACCCTGGGCTTTCAGTCTAGATTTATGACTCGATCACTCATCTCAAAGTAACAAACCAACAGGGATTGAGTTTCAAACTCCCAGCCCAGTGTATTCTTCCCCCAAAGCGCTTTGGCGGCTCTGCAGAATAGTCGAAGGATGCTGTTACTGTCCTCTGTCCTTTTGTTAAGGTGGCAGAGAGTGAGGCAAGAAGGAAAACTTGGGTGGTCCCCAGGATGGCTGGGGAGCCTGTAATTGGGTGGGATTGCTATCCACTTGACAAGAAAGAGAAGGAGCCCTCCCTGGTTTCTATTGCCAGATTTGACCCATGTTTACTAGCTGGGAGATGTTGGGCAAACTTCTTGACCTCAGTTTCCTCATCTGTGAAATGGAATTAATATCAATTTTGCAAAGCTGTAGTGAGGCTCGCGTGAGCTAGTGCGGGGCTGAGCACCCTTGAACATACAAGCCTGCCTCAGGGGACCTGGGGAGGGCTGGGCAGGCGCCCCCCCCCCCCCACCCGCCTGAGGCCGGAAGACGAGTCTGGAAGGGGGCGTGGGCCCGGACTCCAGTCCACCACAGCATCCCTGGGACGCAGGGAGTCGCCTTCCCGGTACACAGGCCCACCACAGGGTGACAACCGGTGTGTGTGTGGGGGGGGGGGGGCGGGCAGGGTAGCAGCCCCTTCTCTCCCGCCTCGGTGGGCTTCAGGAAGAAGGGGTGAGCCGGCAGAGGTTACCTCCCCACCCCCTACCCCTCTTCCTCAGGATTCTCGGCTGTCTGCCCACGGGGGCACGGCCCTGCGCGCGGTGCCACCGGGGCCATCAGGCCCGGCTGGAGGAAGGCCCGACCTCGGCGCAGCAAAGAAAACAAACACAGATGTGTTTGGCCGGGACCAGGAGGGAGCACGTCTTCCCCTCCCCCGCCCCGCCCGCGCGCTCCCCCGGGGCGTGGGGCCGGCGGAAACCTGAGGGGCTGCCCGGGCGGCGCGGGGCCGGGACGAGGCTGACAGTCCCCGGCCGGGTACCCCCCTCCCTCCGTGGGGGTGCTCGCCGGGCCCAGCCCCCTCTCCGGGGTTTCCCCGGGCGCTCTGCTCGCTTTCTCTTTGTCTCTGCCGCCCTTCCTCGGGCTCCCCGGTTCCCAGCCGCTCGCGCGCCCGCTCGCTCCGCTCCCCGGGCCGCTTCCCTTTAACTTTTCTTCTTTCCCGGGGTTAAAACTTCGCTCGCGAGCGGGCGGCTGCTCGCCGACGTTATTGGCCGGCGCCCCGCCCGGCGGCCCCGCCCCCCGCCCCCGCGCTCCCCTCCGCCCCCCACTCCGGGCGCGAGCGGCGGCGGCGGCGGCGGCTGCGGCGGCGGAGCCTTCGGGGGCGTGCGTGCGTGTGTGTGAGTGCGCGCCAGCCAGCGTGAGTGTGTGTGCGCCTCGGGCGCGGGCTGGGCGGCACTCCGACCGCGGCGGGAGCGGCGGGAGCCGGGCGGCCGCGTCGTCACTCCGGCGAGCGAGGCGTCGGCCGGGGCCGGGGCTGGGGCAGCGGCGGCCGCGCGGGGCATGGAGCTGGCAAGCCCGCGCTGAGGCGGGACGCGCCTGCTGGCCGCGAGCGAGAGGCTCTCCGGCGTCCGGCGCGCGGGCTCCCGGCCGGGGCCGGGCAAACTTTTCTTTCTCTTTTGCCCTCGCCAGAGGTAAAGTCCCGAGCGCGGACTCCGCGGCGGGGACGCGCTCTGGGCCGGCCCGGGCGGTAGGGAGGGGGGACCCCAGGCTGCGGGAGGAAGGGGCGCGGGGCGGTGCGGGCCCCCCACCCTCCGCGCTGTCCCGCGCCGGGGCTTGGGGCGCTAGGCGGGCTGGCCGCGGACCGGCAAGGCGGGCGCGGGCATGCCCCCCTCGGGCGGCGTGGAGGCGGCGGTGGCCGGGGAAGCCGAGCGTTCGCCCGCGGCCCCGGCTCGCCGCCCGGCGGTGAAGGACGGGCGCGGGCGGTGCGGGATCGGGGAGGGGGTGGTGGTGGCCCTCCCGGGACTCAACTGTCCCCCTTCCCGCCGCCGGTCCCCGTCCCCTGGGACTGTGGAGAGCGAAGCGAGGCGAGGCGGGCGGGCGGGCGGCCGCGGGGTAGGTGCCGCGGAAGCCGGGCGTCCGCCGGGGCTCCCCGCTCGCCGCCCGCCGGTGGGTGGAGGGCGCGGGGCGGGCTGGCTGAGCGCAGCTCCCCTCTCTCCGCAGGCGCCTTCTGCGGCGGGCGGACCGACTCCTCGGCGCGGCGGGGCCGGGGCAAGCTGGACGCAGCATGATGCGCGCAGTGTGGGAGGCGCTGGTGGCGCTGGCGGCGGTGGCGTGCCTGGTGGGCGCGGTGCGCGGCGGGCCCGGGCTCAGCATGTTCTCGGGCCAGGCGGCGCAGCCCGACCCCTGCTCGGACGAGAACGGCCACCCGCGCCGCTGCATTCCCGACTTTGTCAACGCGGCCTTCGGCAAGGACGTGCGCGTGTCCAGCACCTGCGGCCGGCCCCCGGCGCGCTACTGCGTGGTGAGCGAGCGCGGCGAGGAGCGGCTGCGCTCCTGCCACCTCTGCAACGCGTCCGACCCCAAGAAGGCGCACCCGCCCGCCTTCCTCACGGATCTCAACAACCCGCACAACCTGACGTGCTGGCAGTCCGAGAACTACCTGCAGTTCCCGCACAACGTCACTCTCACGCTGTCGCTCGGCAAGAAGTTCGAGGTGACCTACGTGAGCCTGCAGTTCTGCTCGCCGCGGCCCGAGTCCATGGCCATCTACAAGTCCATGGACTATGGGCGCACGTGGGTGCCCTTCCAGTTCTACTCCACCCAGTGCCGCAAGATGTACAACCGGCCGCACCGTGCGCCCATCACCAAGCAGAACGAGCAGGAGGCCGTCTGCACCGACTCGCACACCGACATGCGCCCGCTCTCGGGCGGCCTCATCGCCTTCAGCACGCTGGACGGGCGGCCCTCCGCGCACGACTTCGACAATTCGCCGGTGCTGCAGGACTGGGTCACGGCCACGGACATCCGCGTGGCCTTCAGCCGCCTGCACACGTTCGGTGACGAGAACGAGGACGACTCGGAGCTGGCGCGCGACTCCTACTTCTATGCCGTGTCCGACCTGCAGGTGGGCGGCCGCTGCAAGTGCAACGGCCACGCCGCCCGCTGCGTGCGCGACCGCGACGACAGCCTGGTGTGCGACTGCAGGCACAACACGGCCGGCCCGGAGTGCGACCGCTGCAAGCCGTTCCACTACGACCGGCCCTGGCAGCGCGCCACGGCCCGCGAGGCCAACGAGTGCGTGGGTGAGTGGGGGGCGCCGCGGGGACGCGGGCGGCGGGTGGCGGCGGCTGCGAGGGCCTCGCGGCCGCGGGTACCAGGGAGCGCCCGCGGCGCCCGCGCGGGAGGACCGCCTGCCGCGTGGATGCGGCGCGGCCCGTGGGAGGCGCGGTCCGGGACGTCCGGGACCGGGAAGGGCTGAGAGCCGATTCACCCGCTGGCTTGGCGCTGGCCTTGACGCTCAGCATTGCGCGCCGTGCGCTCTGCGAAGCCGGGAAGCATGAGAGATGCTTCGGGGCAGAGGGTTTTTCAGAAAACTTGCCGACTGGTCCCCCGGACCCCGGACTCAAATGCAAACATGCGTTGCCTTACCCTCAGTTTGGCAGGACCCAGGGATCCACCACCGCCTTACCCTCCCCGCCCTACCTCCCCACCCCCTTCCCAGGGCTGCAGCTGGGCGCGCAATTGGGAACCCCGGCCCAGTTCCCGGGAAGTTCTAGCTCTCCAACCACAAATCCCTTGGGAGGTGGCAAAGCAGTTTGGGGCCGGTTCAGCACCCGACCAGTATCTCAGTCCAGCACGCCTGTTTGTTTTTCATGGGTTGGGGAGGGAAAAAAAATCCTTCCCCTTTTGAACGGCGTATTTGTGTTAGCAAAAGAGTGATGTGATTTAAATTAATTACTATCTACAGATTACAAAGGAGAGTTCAGTCATTATTTTAAAATAATTGAGTCCTGCTCCAAAAAAGTGTATCAACATTTTTGTGTGTGTTTTGTTAGCGTCAGGGTTAGGTGAAATGGAAGAGCTTTGAATTAACCAAGGGTCCAGCTTCTGGCTTTTTAATGGGGTTTCAAGTCCTGAAAGAAGTCAGACAAAACCGGCACTGGTGAATACTGTTGGGTCAGAAATGAGGCTTAAATAAAGGAGGGGGGTGTGGAGAGAGAGAGAGAGATCCGTTCTATTTCTGAATTGTACAACTTTGCTGCTGTAGAAACTCTCAGGCATCAGTTTTCCGCCCCCGGGGTGCGGAGAGGGGAGACACAAAAACCGAAAAACAGAATTGGGGGTGGGGTGGGGAGAAGGAATGCTAAAGAATTCCAGCCTGAGATGTAAAATTCCAAATCCCACGTTCTGTTTTAATGAAAAGTATTTAGTCCCTAAATGCGCCGTTCCGTGTGCATCTTTTGTGAACGTACAGCGGTCCCGCCCTACCCTCCCCCCCTGCAACCCCCAGGCAGCCCGCGCGGGTTTTCTTCAATCTCTTCCCCCATCGGAGGCACATTGCTAAGTGTGCTGGTCCCCACAAACACACGTTTTGAGGTCTGGTTCTGATTAATTGTGTCATGTTGTTGTCGAATAGTTTGTGCCTCATGACTGTGCATGCAGACTTTTGAGCGAGGGAATGGAAAACATGTCTTGGAGATCCGGGTGGGCACTGAGGCCCAGTCAGGCGTCTGGGGCTGCACAGGGCTGTTTGCACCGGGCCGGCTTTTGCAGACCTAATTGTTCATCCCCCTCATTTAAGGGCCTGAACGGGTTGCCAGATAGAAGTGAAGAGACTTTGCAGGTTTGCGGGGAGCTGGTAGTTACACCCTGACTTTGTGGTCTTTGAGAATAAAATTGCTTTGATCTGCTTCTTTCCTTTAGAAATGTTAGTTTTTCCCATCCCTTCTCTTTCCCCCTCCCTCTTTTCTTTGCTGCCTTTTGTGCATAAAAACCCTTTATTGACATTTAAAGGGCCTCCCACGGCTTTGCTATCAGTTTTAGCTCGCCTGTGCAAATGAAAGATATCTTCGGGTTGTCGACAGCGGGGTCTAATTGGACGAACGCTAGTGAATACATTTGAGGTGAAAAACGGAATCTTGTGCTAACTTTGTGCCTGAGGATTCCTCTCAGCCTGGGTATTGTTCACAATCACAGCCCACCCCCATCTCTCCCCCTCCCTTTGGTTGTGGAGACGGAACCCGTATTTGTCGTAACAATGGTCATGCACTTGAAATAAACCCTATAGTTGAGGATTTTGTCTTTTGACCACAGCATTAACTGTGTGCACAAATTGGATTGACTGCTTTTTTTTTTTTTACAGCCAAATTGAGCAATCAACATATTAACTAATGTAATTAGTAAGTGTTTTTTTTGTTGTTGTTGTTCAAAAAGCTTAATTAGGCCTAATAAGTACATCATCTGCATGACAAATAATCGGCCAACAATATTTTCTGGTTTTTCCTGAAGTTATTTTAATTCTCAGTAGTCAAAGTATCTTTGAATCTTGCCAATTATTCAGTCATCTCATAAAAGCAAAGCCAATTCGACTAAGTTAAAGTTATTTATAGTTTCCCTTTTGAATAGATGTTCTGATATCTTGTAGCTACAGCCTCGGGAACGCCAGGTTGAAGTTCCCATAAAGTCTTAATTGAAGTCTCAGTGATTTTTCCATCGTTCTGCAAAAGAGAAAGCCAGCAAAGACAATTTAGAAGTGATTTACAATTAAAGGTCGAGCTTTTTATGAAAAGGCCCTGTAGTGGAGATATGTGAATGAATTAGTATTTGACAGGTGTTCTGAGACACTACAGGGCACTGTGCTAGAAAAAAAAAAAAGCATTAATAAATCCTTCACACACTAACTTTCGCACTATCAGATTTTTCCCCCCAGCATAATCCCCTCTTGTGAATTTCACACTGTTGACATATCAAGTCAAGCAACCCAGATTATTTACAATGGAAGACAAAATCAAGAAGGATGTTTCTGAATTCCAAAAATCAGTCTTGATTTTTAAAAAAAATGAAGCATTATCGCTCTGCTATTTTGTTTCTGCCTTTATAAGATAATGACACAGTGATTTATAATAGACTAAAATGGCATCTCTCCTTAGGTTACTTCCAATTATACCTACCCTTCCCTGCCCCCCCCCAAAAAAACTCCAAAAATTTAAAAATGACATGGATATTATTTGACTCCACGGTTCTACCAGGGCCGAGGTACTTTCGGATTGCTGGGAAATGCATACAGCCTCTAGGTTTTCTCTGGTCAAGCTTTCTTTTTGGTGCCTTTTCAAGGTTGAGTTCTCTACGGGATAAATGGGAACTTTTCGTAAAGGCTGATTTTATTTTAAATTCAATTTTGGATTTCTTCTGGAAGAAAAAACCCCGCAAAACAATATGAAAGACAAGACCGTGTATAACGTTACAGCCTTGACAGCTCTCAGCGGAATAACTAAATACTTTCTTCCGCCCATATGTATCAGCGGTGCTCCCATGCTCTCACACACATGTGCATTAATATTCTTTGCGTAAAGGAGCATCCGAGCATGGTGGGGGTATATGTACATTCAAGGGAAAATGCATGAACAGTTTTAAACCACCTGGGTTGCTAGGCCCTTTCTCCACCCCCCCTTCTTCTTCTTCTCTTCCTTCTTCTTCTTCTTCTTTTTTTTTTTTTTTTCCAAGAGAGCATCTGAAGACCATATTGTGTTTCATAAATTATTGACATCAGTTTTAATCAGTGTCCCCCTGACGTCGGAGCTGTGTTAGTATTTAGTGCCTGACGAAGCATGCTGTTTAATCTTACTGTGGGGATGTCAGCATGAACCCCTGCCTGGTTTGTGACAGGGTGAGCTTATGAAAACTCGTTCTGCGACTCGCTATGTGGCTTTGCGTTGCCCAGCTGAAACCCAAAACCCACACAAAAGACGTCTCTGCAAGATGAGCACCGTGCTGGGCTGGCCTCCTATGGTCGTGGGTACCTGCAACATAATGCTGGTAATTGTTTAAACATGGCTATGGGGGTTAGGGGGGGTCCTCACGCTGTGAATGGCTCTCCAGCACTTCGGCCTACCTTCATCCCCAGCAGGAGAAGGGGGATTGTGTTGGAGGTGTTGCTGTGAGAAACCCAACGCCCCACTAAAGACTCTTGCAAAATCAGAAGGCCAGAATTATTTGCTGCTTAGTCGAGAGCCTGGCACATAGCTGTAGATCGGTTGAATGTTTTTACAGTCTTGGTGATTATTATAATTATCATCATTATGGCCGTTAAGTCTTGAGAGCTTTTTTTTTTTTTTTGCCGAACACTCGCATTAGTCATTTAATCATCGCCGCCATGCTAATAATATGCAGTATGACGGCACTTACTTTACAGATGAGAAAACCATAACCTAGAGGCATTAAAGTAGTTTTCCCGAAGCTGGGTGGTTAGGAGGTGGTGGAGCTGGGTGTTCATGCTTTGTCCTAATGCATCCTTTGGGCAGACTCTACAGAGCTTGGGCGGTGGGTGGTGGGTTGGTGGGTGGATGGCAGTAACATATCCATGTATAGGAAAGAATTGGAACAACCTGTTACTTCTGCTAGAATTGGAGATGGTTCCCTAGTTGCGTCAGTCATGTTACGTTGTATTAATTATGTTCATACATGTATAAATATGATGTTGCATGTAAGAAATCATCCTTCAGGGGCGCCTGGGTGGCTCAGTCAGTTAAGCGTCTGCCTTCAGCTCAGGTTGTGATCCCAGGGTCCCGGGATCCAGGCCCACATCGGGCTCCCTGTTCAGCAGAGACCCTCCTCCTTCTCCCTCTACTGCTCCCCTGCTTGTGCGCTCACTCTCTCTCTCTGTCAAATAAATAAATAAAATCTTAAAAAAAAAAAAAAAAAGAAAAGAAATCATTCTTCATTTTAGCCATCAGGCCTAGTGGGAGCTGGGAGTTAGTAATATAAGTGAAAAGGGTGTAAATACTTTCTTGCAGGTCTTGGCATCTGCCAGGGGTGATGATGGCCAAGTCTCTTGATTTTAGGGCCCATGATCTTGCTCAAAGGTGGGGAAACACAGCTCGTAATCAGAAAATCCTCTATAACAAGGCCCTTTCTGTTTCCCTAGTGCTCCGTCTCCCCCGGCTTCTCTGAAACATACAGAAGAAAATCGAGGAAGTGGGCTGAGAAGTGTTGTGAAGAGACGAGTTTAGGGGCCTACCCTGGCTGCTCGTGTGCTAGGTGACCTTCACATACGGTCGCACAGGGCCATCGGTGATCTCGGTTGGCCGCACGGCAGTCGGAGTGAGGGTCTCTGCTGGGCTTCTCCCCAGCATCCGGTGGGCAAGGCGTCTGTCCCCTCCTCTGCCCAGAGAGAAGGGAGACAAGAGTTCTATCAGGGTAAACCTCCCAGGGTGGGTCTGTGCATATCCAGCCTTCGCCAAGAAGCCTTCGGCCCTGCCCAGACTTCTCTCTGACCTCCTCCTCCTGTAGAAAAATGAGATCCTCGGAAAAGTATTTGAGACTTTATGTCCAGAGTAAATATTGGAAAGGCAGTGGGTTGAAATTCAGATGTTCCCTGGAAGGAATCCCCTCATTTTCGGCTCACAGCTGGTATCGATATCTCCTCCTTGAGATGAGTTGTGCTTTTCATTAAGTAAATTTTTTGTCTTGGGATTAAACCAACATTGTATTCTTAATAGACTTCTATGTTTACACTTCAAAAGTCCGCTGGGTTGTTATTCGTGTTATCTTGATGGCTTCCACAGGGTCTGATGCGAGGCTGGCCTCACCAACATAAATGGCTCCCTAGGGGACCGGATTATAAAACCTTATCTGTCCATACACCAGGATGGATATTTTGTGAGCCAGCATTTTTTTCTTCTTTCAGAAGTGATAATCATACCTTGGGTTTCCGCAGCGCCTTTCATTAGAGGGAGCCCGGAGGTCTCCGAGGGCTTTTGAAGGGCTCCGGATTTAAGCCTAATACTTGCAGAGAGGCCCACAGCGTTTTGCCCGTTGTCCAGGAAGACCTACAGCAGCCCCCGTGGGCTCCGTGACCTTGGGAGATGTGGCACTGGGTTGGGAAGCTGCGGGACTGCCGAGCTGACAATATTAGTGCAAGGCGGCCGTCAGGCGACATCCCGAAGACAGACCAGTGCCCCCTACAAGGTGCCAACCATTGTAATAGGTGCTTTATATGGATTTTCATCGGCCTTCGGAACCTTGTATAATTGGCGTGCCTTTCCCCCCATGTCAGAAGGCCGAGACCCGTATCCGTGGTCAGCCTTGGCCTGTACAGGTGGCACTTCCTTCCCATCCCCAGCTCCCGGGGGAGGCCCTGGCTGGGTGTGTGTTGAGCCCAGCTACTTCCTTCTGAGCTAGAGAGAAGGGGCTACGGGCGTGCCTTGGACCAAGTGTGGAATGGGTCTCATCTGAGACTTCCCCTTCTAATACTTTGGTGCCTGGCCCTGAGCCTCCTTCCCAATAAACCTTTTTCTGAGATGTCCCCTGACAGTGGAAGAGCTGAGGTCACCAAGGGGACAGAGGTACCATGACTAAGGAGTTCTGCCAGGGATTGGAGATGTGTGTTCTGGCTTTGGCTGTGTGGGAGCCGTCCCTGATGATCCCCGGCCTCCTGCCATCAGGACTAGCGTAGAGGCCATCATTTGGGGGAGAGGAATTGGTGTCACAGTGCCTTTGCACATGTAGAAAAGATCCGGAGGACAGATGTCTCTAGGTGTGGCTATGGAAAGGGGTGGCTTTTCAGCGGGCAAAGGAAATTGGTTGGCTGAGGACCTCAGAAGGCAGAAAGTTACCACCCTAATACACTACATCCACTGATAACCAAGGAGGGTTCCTGCTCAGTCTGGAAGCTGGAAGGAGGTTCCGGAAGTCTGTCTCTGTGGAGGATTCAGGACTGGCCTGGGTAAGGTAGGCGAGGTCTCATTTCCCTCTCACCCCCTGTCAGTGCAGGTGGTCGAGCTTCATGTCGGAGCCCCTCCATGCCCTCTTCCTAGCTGGCGCTCCTGATAGATTTCTAGCTTTTTCCCCAGGTCCTTTTCTGCCTGCAGATATTAAGGAGTATTAGCAGTCATGTGCAATTTATACACATTCTTGAGGCTCCATACCTGAGCTCCACTATCTGTAGGACTGTAGGGACCTTTCAATGGGCTGGGTTTGAATAACTGAGCCTTAGGTAACAAGGAAACGAGAACAGAGCTCGTTTAGTTTCCCAAAGCCCTTGTATGTTGCACCCTTCCCATATTTGATGGGGCATCCCCAAAGGGAGGGACACTCTCTGCCTGCCTAATTATCACTGTTGGAACTTCTGAGTTCATCTCTTCCGGCTTGGGGTGGCCGTGGTGCCTACTTAGCCATCACACCGCGGCTCCCTCCTTCTGGAACCAGGGCAGACATTGCTAATCAACCACAGCACTCTGTTCTTTTAAGGCCAGAGATAGTCCCAGGGCTTTAGCATCCTTTACAACAGAATACCCTGGGCTGCTGTAATGTCTTAGAAGTAGCCTCAGAGATGAAAACCGCATGACAATTTTCAGACCTAGAAGACCTTCCCCAGCTCCCCCAGCTCCCCCAGCCCACAGTCGAAGGGGAACCCTGTAAGTGGTCATTTCTGGAGCTGTCAGTGGAGGTGGCCATCTTTTGGGTTGGGGAGGTAGAGAAGTGTGAAGTGGGTGGGGACCCTCCCTGCTGGTTGGGGCAGGTTGGGGCAGGTTGGGGAGGTTGTGCGTGTGAAGGGTTAGTACGTGTACCCTCGTGCTAAACCGCACACACTGCTGGGCGCCCTGAGGGAGGAACTTTGCCAAACGCCCCGGATGCAGGAAGTGCGGAGGGTCTAGAGCGGAGGCGGATTTCAGAGTGGGCTCTTCTAAAATGTGGGGGGATTGCATTGCAGTCTACCACAACATAGTAACCCCGTGCATTGGCTGTGCGGTTAGCATTTTTGTTTTCTCCCCTGACACCCGCTCTGAGAGACTGGGTTCCCCGAAAAGGGTGCCCTCCGGGAGGGTCATCTCCAGGCTTCTCCTGCCCTGGGCGAGCTCTGGGACTACCCTCCCATGCCAAGGAGAGCATGTCCTAGCCCGCGGGGCAGGGCTCTGGTGCCTGACACTTCCCGGGGTTCCTTCCCACCTGAGGAGTGGGTCCTGGCCCCCAAGCCACATCTGGGTGGCCTTGAGAGACTCTTCCCCCAGCCGCTTTCCCTCAGTGCCCTGCTTCCAAGTGGGTCTGATGGTAACTAACTGACGGCTCCCACCCCGGCATGGAAAAGGAAACACACTGTATTGATAGATACAAGGGTTGTCATTGGAAACATGAAAGTACCTTTGAGTCGGACGCCCCAGGGCAGGGCTTTTGGACACCCTGACATGTTGTTTTTCCGAAGTCTGAGATGCCTGCAGGAGAATATGACCCACATTTAAGTGACAAGCCGGTTTCTGATTGTCCTGCTCCGTAGCAATGATGTTCAAAAACCAAGGTCGGAGAGCCCAGCTTTCTGTTAACTTATATATGGAAGAGCTTGATGTGTGCGTTAGGACTTAGGATTCAGACCAGCAGTGTCCAGCCCCGCGTGCCCTCCACCCGCCCTGTGTGTCCTGTGGGTGTGTCGTTGAACCCCTGTGTACCTTCAATGCCCTCGGAGTGCTGGGAGTTCTGTGCAAGACCTCGGTGGGATATGGGGGGCCAGGGAGTGAGAGGAGCCCCTGCCCCATGCTGCAGAGCAGGGTTGGGGGGAGCTCAGAGGCCCACCACTCGTCTGACTTTGGCTCGACACATGTCTATCCCCCTTCCTCCTGCCGTACTCCGTTCTAAACACTGCACAGACACGACCTCATTTTATCCTCACAACCGACCACCACGTGGCTTCTACCATACCAGTATTACCCAGAAGGAAATTCCTTTCTTGAAGTGTGACATCCGTACGGAAAAGCACTGGGATCCTAAGTATCTAGCTCGAGGACCGCAGATGAATGCCCACATCAGGAACACACCAGCACCCCCAGAGCTGCCTTGGGCTCCCTCCCTGTTGCCATGCGCCCTTCCCAACAGACATAGGCTTTGACTGCTTTTGAGCTCTATGTAAGTAGAGTCATATTCTGGCTTCTTTTGCTCCATGTTCCGTTCGTGGGGCTTCTCCGCAGGTCGTCTCCTCAGTTCCCGTGGCTGTGTAGGGTCCCAGAGCATACACATAGTCCAGTTTAGTTACCCAGCCTGTTTGTGGCGGACACTCGGGTGGTTTTCTAGTGCCAACTCGTACAAAGGATGCTGCTGTGGACGGACTTGTCCTCGTCTTTTGACTTGGGCGCGTGTGAACGCATTTCCGTTGGGCGTGTATCCAGAAGTAGAGTCATCGGATCCTGGGGGTAGCTGTCAGGCCAGCTCTGTGCATCATGGTTCTACATTGTGCAGAAGGCGGATGTCCAAATTTACATTCATACATAATTCTGCAGGTGAAGAAACAGAGGCACGTGAGGGACACGGTCCTTGCCCAGGGTCACCCAGCTAGCAGGTGGGATGGCCCCGGGTCCTGCTTCTCACCACTGTGTCTGATTGCCGCCTCTCATCTTAAATCTGTATATACCCTGTCAAGGAAAACTGTTAATAACTGGGTGGGGGTGGTCAAAGTTTCCCTTTATTTCTCTGGGTCTCAGTTGTCTCTCCCTTAAAGTGAGGGTTTGGGGCGTGAAGACCATCTTTAGCTCTGATAGTCTGTGTTCCAGTGAAATATGCCTCCTTCCTGGGGCGATTTTTGCCATGTTCCCCATGCCCTCTGTTCTGCTGGGAGTCCCTCGAAAGACTGGTCAGGCTCTGAGTGGGGGGCCTCACCTGGGCCGGCCCTTCAAGACCACCGGGGATTTGTCCTTCTCTCCCTCACCAGCTGTTCCAGTTGGGGAGGGGAAGCGTGGGGCACGTTCCTTCTTTGCCCTCCGGCGTGTCTGCTAGCCGGTCTCCTCTCTCCGGATCCTGCATATACAGCTGGATGGACGTCAACCAAGTCAACTCACCTGTGTAACCAGTTCAGCCGTCAAGAAATAAAACATTTCCAGAAGGCCTGCTTACGTCCTTGAGATCACCATCCCGCGGTATACAACCGTCTTGTCTTCTGGCTCTGTGGGTTTAGTTTTGTCTGCTCTGGAACTTTCTGTAGATGAAATCATACTATATGTTCTCTTCAGTACCTGCCTCCCTTTGCTCAGCCTTATTTGCTTATAAATAGTCTTAAACATATGGTATCCTGGAGTCCTTTTTAGTTTGATGGATGATCTCAGCTTCTAGGGGGTACAGATCATCCTGCTTGCTCTGTCTGCTGACCTTTGCTCCATGGGAATGATTTCCTTGTGGGTTTTGTAACGTCTGACTGTGAGCTTATCTTTTTGGGGGGATTTTATGGAAATCCCACTGGTCTGAGATCTGGAGTGTCCCTACCGAGTTGATTTTGCCAGACATCTTCATGGTATCATAGGCATGGGACTGATTTTTCCATGAATTAATCATCTTGAACATTTCTGTATCAAGTGAGGATTTTCCTCTAGTCCCTCCTAGGCCTGGATCGCTGCTGGTCTCTTGCCTTTCTATCCTGCTCCCCAGCCCCCCGATCTGTTCTTACTGGTAGTTCCTGCTGCCAGATACTCAGATGGATGGTTTCCTCATCCCCTTGATCGGTTGTTGTTTCTTGTTGCAGCCAGCCCTGATTGTCCTACATCATAATATCCTAAGACAGCTTCCTCATCTGTGTCTGTCTCCTTCACACACACACACACACACACACACACACACACACACACGTATGCATCACACACATTCCTGATAACCCTTTTCTTACTCCACTTTCTCCTTTTCCTCCCATAACACCTACCATCTTCTAACACATCATGTGATTTACTCCTTAATTATGTTTATCAACCGTCTTTCCATCCCACCACTTGCTCCATTTTAACTACTCGTTAGAAATTAAGTTCCTGTAAGGGTGGGAGTCCTTGTCTGTATTGCTCCTGAGGGTCCTGGCATGTAGTAGATGCTTACTGAGCCTTGGTTAAAGGAAAGAATGCAGGGTCTCATTTGTTCATCCTTGCCTTGGAAGTCTCAAGGCCTCATCTCCTTTCTGTATGTGGGTGCTAAAACCAAAACCCAAAGCCATGAAGGCCTGTTTCTACGTCGAATACCCAGGCTTTCTTTTCTTTGATCTCTTTCTCCTTCTCATCCAGCCCCACTCACACAGACCTCTTGGTCACCACGGTCTCAGTGTTTCTCTTAATACTTCAGCTTGCAGATTTTTAATTCTTCCAGCACCTGGGGATTTCCTTTTATTTCTTGTGAGATCTGCTATGCATTAAATATTTTTTAAAATTACATTTCATCTAGTATTTCTAGATGTTTGCCGTGGTAGGGGTTCTGCATGAGCTCAGTCCACCTCGTTGCCAGAACTCAGAGCCATATATTTTAATCTTTCATCCATCTGGAATTAATTGTGACATATGGTGTGAGGTAAGGATCTCTCTCTCTCTTTCTTTCTTTTTTTTTTTTTTTTCCTCCAAATATTTAGCCAGTCATTCAGTGACAATTACTGGGGGGAAAAATCATTCTTTCTTAGTGATTTGAGATGCCATATTTATTAAATGCTTACGTTTTCTTATAAACTCGCATCTGTTTTCTGGATTTTCCATTTTGTTTCACTGATGGGTCTGTTTTCCTGCCACTTCCCGTCTGTTTGGTTGCTGCATTTTGGTGTCGGGTGTGTTCAGTACTTACTCACTGATCTTTTAACATTGGTTCTTTTCCAGTTATCTTCATTGCTATTCTTATGTATGTGTGCGTGCCTGTGTGCATGGGCTCTGGTTGGGTTTGTGAAACGTCAGGACGCATGCCCTGGATAATTGGATAGCAGTGTTCTTAAAGTGAACTTGGTGATAATGGACAACCTCACACTTTTTCAGTTTTTACTGTATCAACTCAAGTGTTGCACTTCATGATTTAATGATTTAAAACATCTCCGTTAGGGTTGTAAGATACAAAATGGGTAGGATGGACATCTGGATAAATCACAAATTGCGTGTTTCTTTTCGCTGTTCAAGATAATCTGTAAGACGTTTTATTGAGTTATGATTGAAATCCAGTCAGCTGCACTTATTTAAAGAGCGTAAGTTGGTGAGTTTGACATGTGCGTGTACCTATGAAAACACCACCACGATCAAGACACAGTACCTATCCGTCAGCCCCAAATGTTTCCTAATGCTCTTTGGTAATTCCTCCCACACCTCCTGCCCCTTTCTCTGAGAGCACTTTCTGTCATTTTGCATTAGTTTCCCTTTCTAGAGTTTCTGGTAAATGGAATCATATGGTATGTATTCTTTTTTGTCTGTTTTCTGTCGTTCTGCACGATTATCTTGAGATTTGTCTGTGATGCAATGTGCATCACTGGTTCACTGCCTTTTATCGCTGGTAGCAGTCTATTATGTCCCTGCACCTACTGATGGACACTGAGGTCATGTCCTCTGTTTGGCCATTACTGATAAAGCAGCTGTGGCCATTCCTGTGTGTGTATTTGCGGGCACAGATGTGTTCATCTCTCTTGCGTAAGTGCCCGGGAGTGGAGTAACTGTATGAGATGGTACGTGTATGTTTAACTTTAAAAATTTTTTTTTTAAGAAAACAGCAATGCTGTTTTCTAGAATGGTTGTACCACTTTACATTCACACCAGCAGCAAGAGTGTTCCAGTGTCTTGTCTCCAATTTCTAGTCCTTGCCAGCATTTGATATGGTCGGTCTTTTAATTTTAGCCATTCCAAGAGGTACATGGTAGAGGGACACTTAAACCTTTACAGGTTTAAATCTAACACTCCAGACATGTTAGGGGGTACCTGGGTGGCTCTGTCTGTTAAGCCTCTGTCTTCAGCTCAGGTCATGATCCCAGGGTCCCGGGGTGGAGCCCTGCATCTGGTTCCCTGCTCTGCTGGGAGTCTGCTTGTCCCTCTCCCTCTGCCTCTCCCCTCTGCTCATGCTCGCACGTCCTCTCTTTCTCTCTCAAGTAAATAAATAAAATCTTTTTTAAAAAGCTGCCAACAATCCAGAGATGTTTAACATTTCCACTTATTCATATCTTCTTTTACATCCTTCTGCAGAGTATATACATTTCTTTATATTAGCCTCACATTTTTTTTGAAAGAAAGTTGATTTCCATGCATTTATAATTTAGATTACTATTACAAAAGGGATTTTTTCCCCTTCTCATTTTATCTTCTAACTGGATACTGCTGACATGTAGAAAGGCTGTTGGTTTTTTATGTAAGTCATTTGTAAACAACAACATCACTCAACTTTTTAAAAGTAGTTTGCTAATTAAACTAGTTAATTCTCTTCTCTTGGATTTTTTCAGATTCAACTGTAATCCTCAAATTATGGATTTTTTAGCACTTTTTTCCTAACACTTGTACTTTTATTTTTCCTGTCTTACTGCATTGGCTTGAAGTCCAAGTAATGGTATATAGGAATGCTAACATACACCCTTGGGTTTCTGGCCCCGGTGAAAATGTTTCTAGCGTTTTCTCAGTAGGTATATTTTTATTACTAGTTTTAGGTGGATAGTGTTTATTGTGCTCAAAGAAATGACTTTGGTTCCTGATTTACTGGGAGATTTGCTCCTTTTTGGTGTTACTGTTTTAAATTACAAATATGCGGAATGGTAATCCTTTGGATATCAATCAAAATGATCATATACTTTCACGTTGACTATTAATGTAGTGAATTGCATTAATTCATTCCTAAAATTTTTTGAACAGATTTACGGAGATGTAATTCACGTACGATGTAATTCACCCCTTTAAAATATATGATTCAGTGCTTTTGAGTATGGTTATAGAGTGATGCAACCATCACTAAAATTCATTCCAGAACATTTTTGTCCCCCAACAAAAGGATCTTGTACCCATTAGCAATCATCCTCCATTCCCTCTTTCCCAGCATCACCCCAACCCTAGCCAACCACTAAACTCCTTTCAGTCTCTGTAGATTTGCCAGTTCTGGGCATTTCCCATAGAGACATACTGTATGTGGCCTTTGTGACTGACAGCTTTCAGTTAACACTGTTCTCACGGTCTTTCTGTGATGTAGCATGGAGCAGAACTTCATTCTTTTGTATGGCTGAATACTATTCCATTGTATGCATACACAGCTTCTTATTTATTTTTTCATCCGATGGCAGATATGTATGTTGTTTCCACTTTTTGGCTATTAGGAATAACGCTGCCATGAGTATTAATGTGTAAGGTTTTCATACAGAGATGTGTTCCTATTTCTCTTGGGTTATGTATCTAAGAGTAGAGTTGCTGGGTCATATGGTAACTTTGTGTTTAACTTTTTGAGACGCTGCCAGACTGTTTTCCAAAGCAGCTGCACCGTTTTACACTCCCACCTGCAACATATGAGGGCTTCATCTTCTCCACATTCTTCTCGTCAATACTTATTCCCTATCTTTCTGATTATAGCCTTTCTGGTGGGTAGGAAGTGGTATCTCATTGTGGTTTCGTGATTTTCTAAATTTGAGCGAGTCTAGCATTTTGGAATGCGTTTATTTTGTGACACGTTTTTCCTTGCTAATATTTTATTTTTGATTTTTTAGATCTCTTCAAAAGTGAGATTTGCCTGAACTGCTTTTCTCCTTATATTGCCTTTCGTGTCAGGGTTATTCTGAATTTATGCAGTGGAGAGAGAAGTTTCCAGTCATTGCTGTGCCCTGGAATAATTTAAGGAGCATGATAGCTAGCTCTTCCTTGAAGATTTGCCTGAATTAGCCCATCTGGGCCCTGTGCCATTTTTGGAAGTAGTTATCTGATAATGATTTCAATTTCTTCCATGCTTGCATGTTTATTCAGGAATTTTTCATCTGCTTTTTGAGTCAAATCTGGTAATTTGTTTTCCAGGAAAATTATCATTTACCCAGATTTTCATTTTTTTCAAGCATAGTTGTATGTAGCAATCACGAAAGCCATTTTTTAAAAAAAAATTCCACATGGGTCTATGTCATCTTTCTGATTCCTAATACTACGTATTTATTCTCACTCTCTGCCTAGGTTTGGTGTTTTTCTTGATATTTTTCAGAGTGATGGTAATACTATCTATTGAACGTTGTTCAATACTTACTTGTTCAATACTTACTGTGTGTCAGGCCTTGTGCTGAGCACTCTGTGTACACTCAATTTTCAAACCTGTAGAACTTCATGAGCTGAGTACGATTATCCCCATTTTACAGGTGTTGAGAAGTTCAGAAATCCAACTTGCCCGATGTCAGCTGGCTGCAAAGCCCAGAGCTGTAATTCCAGTAGGACCTGTCAGCTCAGTGCTGGAGCTCTTACTGCTTGAGCCTGCCCCTTGTTTTTGATGTTATATATTGCTTCTAGTTTTCTTTTTTCTAGCTATCTGTTTATCTACCTATTTATTTTAGAGACAGAGCGTGTGCATGAGAGCGTGCATTGTGGGGAGGGGCCTGAGAGGGAGAGAGAGACTCTTAAGCAGGCTCCACTCCTGATGCAGCTGGCAAGGTGGGGCTCTGTCTGATGACTCTAAGATCATGACCTGAGCTGAAATCAAGGGTCAGATGTTTAACTGAATCCCACCCGCCTTGGCACCCCAGTTTCCAATTTCCCAATTTCCATTTCACCCTTATTCATTCTTGTTCAGGTTTTTGTGGTCCTCCAGATACTTTTTGTTAAATGCTCTGTTCAGCTAATGGTATGATTTTCTTATTTGTGCTTGACAGTGGAACCATGAAAGGCCGTGCCTTCTCTCTCAAGAGAAGCTTTCGCCACCCACCCTTCGTTTTGATTTGCACCTGCTCCCACTGTCACTGCTTTGAGGATGATGGTGTCATTGTCATTTTGACCTTCTTTTCTGCTCCTGGAGTTATTTATGAATTTCATTTTCATTTCCAGGGGAGTAGGTCCTTAAAATACACATGTTGTAATTAGTGGGTGATTTTATTTTATTGCAGCCGGTACAGTTTTTAACAATCTTGTGTGTGTGTGTGTACAAGATCAGTTCTCTTGATATTCCA
This sequence comes from Mustela lutreola, assembly GCF_030435805.1. Classification (NCBI taxonomy): domain Eukaryota; kingdom Metazoa; phylum Chordata; class Mammalia; order Carnivora; family Mustelidae; genus Mustela; species Mustela lutreola. The sequence goes on along the minus strand of NC_081304.1, from coordinate 57,754,708 downwards.
TAGGAACTGAAAGAGGGCTCTGTTTTTAGGGCACCGTTTAGTGTATTTGTTGTATCAATCTTAGTCATTTTTTACCCCCTCCAAATCCTCTTCATTTTTGTTTTTATGTTTGCCTACTTGGAGCAAAAACTTGATCTTAGTGATAGATGCTGACATTGTTGGTCCCTCTCAGTACTTAACCAATTAGGTGACCAAGTCCTCCAGTCTTTTAAAGACCGAGAGAAATGGCAAAGCGTATAAGGGAAGTGGAACCAAATGGAAGCAGGGTCACGAGATCACCGCTGAAATACCGAGTTCAGAGCAGAATGCCATGAGTGGGACAAAGCTGGTTGTCTGATACTGACACCAGGAAAAAGGCATGCACTGTACCATGAACTTGAATGGGCCTTGGTCTTCTCCTCAGTGGAGAGAGGGTGTTGGCAGAGGAGTTCTCAGTCTTTTCCAGTGCTCCCATTCCAGGATGATGGTTTTGGGGTTCCCCACGAAGTGGTGCCAGGGAGGGAATGAGCTGGGAGTAAGGATGCGAAGCAGAGGAGAAAGGCCAGGGTGACTCCTGGTTGGAACTGGAGCAGTTGGAGCTGACAGCTGGGCTGAGTTTATTGCTTTGGCTCGTTGCTGCTCATACATGAGGCTCTGCCTCATTGCCTTCCAGCCTGGCAAAAGAGGTTCACTGAAACAGAGTCTCTCTGCAAGGACAAGGTGGTGAGCCCACAAGAACTCACTGACATGGGGTGCCACCTCCCACAAGGAGCTCTGACCCCAGTGGCTTGGTTTGGCTCTGGCATACACCCTTGCCCCACCCCAGGAGCTCTGAGCTCCCCCCAAATGGTGTCTCCTTGGGTGGCTTCCTGCAGGAACAGGCAGAGTAGCCATCCCCGTGCCTGCCTCTGTTTCTCCTCCCTCTCCTGCCAAGGGGTGATTAATTCATGGAAGAAGAAGGGGATGCTGGAGAGAGACACGCATGTCACAGGATACCAGAACCATAAGAAAGGCTGAAAATGGATGGGCTCAGTATCCAATTTAAGAAGTGAGGGGGGAAACATTAGCAGAATAAGCCAGAAAGAAAGTGGTGGTGGTGGTGGTGGGGAGACAAAAATAAGACGTCAATGAACTAGAAAACAAACAGTCAACAGAAAGGATTGCAAAGCTGGAAGCTGGTTGTTTGGAAAGGCTCATAAAACAAACAAATCTAGGAAGATTGGTCAAGAAAAAAAAAAAGGGAGAAGGCATAAATAAAAACATTAGGAATGGAAAGAGATATAACAAGAGATCTGGCAGAGACGAAGGTAACCTCATGCATAACTTTATGCTAATAGATTCAAAAGTGTCATTTCTAGGATCATGATCAAACCTGGAGCATTTCCCATTGAGCTGCCCACAGACGAGGTACAACAAAATCTGACATGAAACCAATGAAAAAAACAAACAGATTGGACTTCATCAAAATTTAAAACTTGTGCTTCAAAGGACACCATCAAGAGCATGGAAAGACAGCCTGTAGAATGGGAGAAAATATTTGCAAATCATGTACCCGATAAGGGCCCAGAATATATGAAAAATATCACATCTGCAGAAATCTTCCAACTCAGCCACAAAAAGGCAAACTTAAGTTAAAAAAAACAGGTAAAAGACCTGAATAAACATTTCTCCAAAGAACATCTGTCCATGGCCGGTAAGGCGTGTGAGAAGATGCTCCATGTCATTAGCCAGTGAAATGTGAGTCAGTCTCACACTGAGATGTCACTTCACACCTGCCGGGATGGCTCCTAATCGCAGAGATGGTAGCAGGTGTTGAAAAGAATCAGGAGAAACTGGAACTCTCATGCATACACTACTGGTGGAAACGAAGAGTGGCGTAGTCCCAGTAAGAAAGAGTTTCTCAAAAGGTTAAATATAAACATGGAGTTACCATGGGACCCCCAGTTCTACACCCTGATGTATACTCAAGAGAAGCAGAAATATGTAGGCAGGCAAAGACCTGAATGTGATTGTTCTTAGGAACAATATTCATAGCAGCTAGAAAGTAGGAACAGTCGGAATGTCCATCAGTGGATGAATGGATAAGTAAAGCATGGTATATCCATTCAGTGGAATATTACACAGCCATGTAAAGGAATGGAGTACTGAGACATGTGTAAACTATATCTTGAAAACTTCATGGTCCTTAAAACCAGTCACACAAAGCCTTGTACGGTATGATTCTACTTACGGGAAATGCCCAGAATAGGCAAATTCATACGGGAGGCAGATTGCGGTTGCCAGAGACTGGAGGGAGGGGTGAATGAGGATTTGGGGTTTCTTGTTGGGATGATGAAATGTTCTGGAACAGATAGTGGTTATGTGCAACCTTGTGATGGTGCTAAAAACCATGGAACTGTATACTTTCCAAGGGTAAATTGCATCATATGCAAATTATATTAATTAAAAAAAAACATGTGGGGAATGAGAAATGCTTATTGAAATGTCTATTTCTGAGTCTTTCCCTGGCTTCATGCGGTCACATCTCTGGGAGGTAGAGCCTGCAAATCTGCCTTTGGCTAATAGTTTCAATGAAACCACTGTGCAGAAAGGTTTAGGAATCTCTGTTCACGTTTCCTTGTAGTCGCATTTCAGTTAATCAATATAAAAGGAATGATGGGTGTAGAAAATCACTTTTTGCCGGGGGAAAAACCCGAGGCACGGTTGTAGATAATCACAGTGTCTGCTAAGTTAGCCAGCGAAGATACAAGAGAAAGTTGGCATAATATCAGAGTGTCTGCTGCAATTCAGATGGAAACATAATCCTTCTTTGCAGTGAAGACACTGGGCAGATGTCACCTTCACCAAGCAGTCAGAACCAGCACGACTAGTAATAGGACAGACCCACGTCGTGTGCCTTCTGACAGCATGCATGGACCAGAGATTAAACATCCCTTCTGTGGGATCTCATTGAAAACCCACAACCTGAATTTAAGCACGACAAAGCGTCAGATGATCCCAAACGAGAGATATTGTCCAGTGTAACTGGCTCATACTCTTCTGAAAATATTAGGGTCATGAAAGGCAAAGAAAGGGCGGGGGTGGGGAGAGACCTGAATTCAGTGCCAGGCTGTGGCTCAGATCCGTCCTGGACCAGGAAAGCGTATTAATAGGACAGTTACTGAAGCGTGAAAAAGGTTTGTAGATTAGGCGTCTGTTTCCTGGGTTTTGATCATTCCTGGGTGTGTAAAATACTAACATTTGGAGAAGCTGGTCAGGGGTCCACAGGAATCCTTGACACCAATTCACACCTTTTGGCCGAGACTCAAATTACTTCAAATTGGAAAATGACAAGGAAATCACTCTCCTAGAGCATCGCGATTCGCCGTCTGAAGGGCGTCCGCGGAGCGGGGCGAGCTCCGGCTTTGGAATCGGACAGGACTCAGCCGCACACCGGGCGCCGTCACCTCCCAGCCGGACGTCGAGCTTCTCAGCCTCAGTTCCTCATCTGTGAAATGGGATTAGTCACGTCGGGGTTCTAGCAATGAAATGCTGTATGTCAACGACCAAGTGCGGTGTCTGCGTGTAGCAGGTGCTCAGGAAATACCAGCCCCCCTCCCCCACCGCCCAGTAGTCCCTGCATTCTGAGCGATGCTCCCCACTCTCCAGGCTCAAGTCCCAGTCTCACCTTTGAGGGAGAGGATCGGTCCTCTGGGCTGCACTCTTCTGGCCTGGTGGGGAGCCGCCCTTTCCACCCCCCGAGAAAAAGGTGGATCACAGGAGAGGCAAGAGGAGAGCAGCTGGCCTGGGGAGCTTTCTCACAGGCCCTTGCTGGCAGCCTGCATAAAGTTATACTAACTTCAAACAAAAAGGGTTTTCAGACACAAAGGAAGGCTCAACCTGGCCAGTGCCAGGCCTGGCTTGGCATTGGAATGCAGAAATCCAAGTGCTCAGAGCTCCCAGCCAGGCCGGACCATCCTGGTGGCTCTCCTGACCGCCCCCCTCCCAACTCCAGGAATGCCAAGACCCGGGGGCAGAGCTCCTCTCCTGGGCTCGCTCCCATTCTTGACCCTGGGGACAAATTAATTGGACATAAATAAGAGCCTGTTCCCCCACGGCGTGCGTTCTGTGGACAGCCGAGACCGGGCGATGGGCCCCGGGGGTGGTTCTCCTGTCCACCTGCCTCCGCCTCTAACTCCTTCGCACCCTGCGGCATGTGGGTGCCTGGGCTCGGCTGCTTTCCTTCATGGGTTATTTTTAAAATAAAAGCAAAGCAGGTAGTGTGCAAAGCTGGCCATGTACTTTACATGGTTGCTCAGTCCGTGTTACTACATAGGCCCCTCCGGGTTCTGTCCCTTGGGTCTCCCGTGTGACCAGAGGGACACAAGAGACAGCGAGCTGGCATTAAAGGCACCGTCTGAGACCGTGGGAACGACCGAGTGCATTTAAAGCGTGCTCTCCCTGTGCCTCGGCAGGTCTCTCTCTCCGTGCCTGCCCTTGGGGAGCACACAGGTGCGTAAGTAGGTATTTGCAAATGTTTGTCCCAGATTTGCATGGATCTAGATTTGTCTGTCTGTCTGTCTCATCTTCATTTTACCTCCCTCTATCTGTAATCTGGGTCTGTACTATCTATATGCACAGAGAGAGAGAAACACAGCCTGGAAAGCAGTGGTTAACTACACCAGCGTATGTACACCGTAGAATATAAGGCCTCAGGTAAAGATCGTCAATTCCTGTGCATGTGTGTGTATATGTGTCTGTGTGTCCACGGACAGGACTCCGTGACAGACAGGGTGTGGTACCCTGACGCATCAGAGCAAACGCCCATGCCTGGGAGCTCCCCTGGGGGTACCTGCCCCATAGCCCTGGCACATAGTAGGTGCTATTTTGGGGGAGAGCCTTGGTTCCCAGGACTTTGTGACCCGACGGACTTTGCTGTTACAGCGTGGGTTAGTAATGGAATTAGTTCAGTTAAGGAAGAGCCAGGCCGGAGTCGGTCTGTCTCAGGGCTGACCTAGGCCTTGTACGGAGTGGTTGGCAAAATCAGCCTGTGGGCCAGACTCTGCCCAGGGCCTGGTTTGTAAATAGACTGGCCTTGGCACACGGCCACGCCCATTTGTTTATGGCCCCGCTGTGGCTGCTTTCAGAACAATGTTTGGGCCCTGGAGCTGCGACAGAGGCTGTGTGGCCTGCGGGAGCCCCCACTGGTTGTTATCTGGCCTGTGCCACAACAATTAAGTTTGTTGAACATGTCCTTGTCCCTTTCTGCCAACCCAGGCCCCCTCCAGATCCCTGGGCGATGCTCAAAAGAGCTGGCCGTTCCCACTGCCGTTAGACTTGGGCAAGGTTTGGAAGACCTGTCCAAGAGCCCAGACCGATGGTCACTTCATAGAAATTAATCCTTAAGGAAGTCCCTGTTTCCGTCTTTGCCTCTCCAGCACCTGGAGCCCTGCAGCCCCGTCCCCTGCGAGGGCGTCCACTGTGGGAGTGAGCTGTAGGACTTCTGAAACGCTGGGGACTGAGGACAGTGGAAGGGAAGCGGGGTGCTGTGCCGAGCCCATCTATCTTGCGGTGAACACCTTGGCCCCTCCAGGTGCCCAGGCTGCGGGAAGGGACCCTTCCCCAGCGACCGGCCGGTCTCCCTTTGCTTTGGCGGGGGTCCCTATAGGACACCTGCTGTCTGATTTTGTCGTCTCTAGAGAGGACAGACCAGGCTGCCGTGAGAAAGGAGAACCCGCTCCGAAGGGAGCTCAGAGGCAGACAGCGAGAGGGCCTGGGACTGATTCTCTCTCCCGGAGAACCTAGCAACTGGGTTAGGCTTTCCAGGAGGGTTTTTTTGTCTGATTCACAGGCTAATTTCAGCAGCAGGGTGATTATCTAGAACAATGGGCCATGCAGAGCGACATCCCTGAGAAGCCCAAATGTTACCTCAGAGGAGGAGTCGCTCATTCGGGCCTGGGGAAAGGATGGAAGGCGTAGAGTCATCCGCGAGGCCCAGGTTTGTCTGACCTGCCTCGCTCGCTCTGGGACTGGCTTCTGCTTTCTCTCTGAGCTGGTGTGTGTGGGGGGGGGGTGGCAAGGGAAGGGTTAACACCCCCACGCCCAGCCCTGTTTGTTCGATAACGGGGATATTCATCTTGCCTTGGAGAGGGCGTCTTTCTTTGGAGTGAAAAGTACCCCCCGTGTGGTATTTGTCAAAAGGTGCCCTCACGAGGCCCCAAGAAAGGGTTGAGGGGAGGGAGTCGGAGGGCGAGAATACAGTCGAATTTCTGGAATGAGAGGACTGCTTGGGTTTGGCGATTGACATGGGAGATGATGTCAAGTGGCAGGGGTTGGAGTCTGTCCATCCCTCCCGACTCTCCGCGCTGCCTGCCCCACCCCCCACCCCTCCCAGTTTCAGTTCCAGCACCACCAGGCCCGGGCCCAGTCAGGTGGCAGCAACCCACAGCCCTTCCTGCCCGTACATCCTCCAGCCGAGCAGCTTTGGGATGCTAATGGCCCTTTAGGAATGCTAAATGGAGCATTTCTGTCGCAACACGGGGTGGGGGGGGGTGGGGGTGGGGAATGAGTGGAGAAAGGGATTTCAGTTTTGAAGTTTCCTTAGGGGAGGGCCAAACAGTGGCAGTGTAAATGGACAGAGTTAACGTTTTATCTGGGTTACGGAAAGGAAGAACAAAGTGCACATGCCCTCTTGGCAGCCTCTCGGACGGGCCACATGGGCACTGGAGCAGATCCGTGGAGGCTGGATTGGACTTGGCTGGCGCCCGTGTCCCCTGGGCAGAGGGTTGGAGGTAGGGCAGAGGACCCTCTAGGTGGGTGCCTGCCTGATCCAGATACTTCTGCATACCTTGTGGCCGTCATTCAGCTACTCACTTGGTCGTGTGCACACTCACGCCATCATTCACTTGTCCCTTTGCTCACTCACTCATTCACTCATTCATTCATCATCCACCCAGCCACTCATGCATATCTTCATTCCATTCATTTGCTTATTCCTTTTCCCATCTATCCGTCCATCCTTCCTTCCATCTATCCACCCATCCATCCATCCATCAACCCACCCACCCAACCACCCATCCATCCATCCATTCTTCCATCTACCCATCCATCCATCAACCCACACACCCAACCATCCATCCATCCATCCACCCATCCTTCCACCCATTCCATCCATCCACCCATCCATCCATCAACCCACACACCCAACCATCTATCCATCCATTCATCCTTCCACCCATTCTTCCATCCATCCATCTGTCCATCCTTCATCCACCCATCCACCCATCCATCCATCCATCAACCCACCCACCCAACTACCCATCCATCCATCCATCCTTCCACCCATTCTTCCATCCACCCATCCATCCATCAACCCACACACCCAACCATCCATCCATCCATCCACCCATCCTTCCACCCATTCTTCCAACCACCCATCCATCCATCAACCCACACACCCAACCATCCATCCATCCATCCATCCATCCTTCCACCCATTCTTCCATCCACCCATCCATCCACCCATCCATCCATCAACCCACACACCCAACCATCCATCCATCCATCCATGCTTCCACCCATTCTTCCATCCATCTGTCCATCCTTCATCCACCCATCCATCCATCCATCCACCCACCCACACACCCAACCATCCATCCATCCATCCATCCTTCCACCCATTCTTCCATCCATCCATCCGTCCGTCTTTCATCCACCCACTCATCCGTCAACCCACACACCCAATCTCCATCATCCATCAATCCTTCCACCCATTCTTCCATCCATCCATCCATCCATCCTTCATCCACCCACCCACCCATCCTTCCTTCCCTCCCTCCACCCACCCATCCATTCCTCACATATTCATTCCATTCATCTGCTTATTCTCTTTCTCATCCATCCAACCATCCATCCGGTCATCCAACCATCTGTCTGCCCATCCAGCCATCCATCTGACATCCATCCACCTACTTATTCATGCATACATTTGTCCCATTCATTCTCTTGTTCCTGTTCCGATTCATTCATTCATTCATTCATTCACTCTCTCACTTCTCCACTCCACTCTTTGGCTCACTCAGCCGGCAACCAACAGGTTCAGCAACAGCTGAACCGCCGCTGTGTCCAGGCAGAGTTCTGCTGCTGCAAACACCAGTGCAGACAAGTAGGGTCTCTGCTCTCATGCAACACGTGTTCTGTGGGCAAAACCGATGTTGCAGATGTACATGGTGGGAGGTAACAGCAGGTAGTGATTGCCTGGAGGCCAGCGTTAGACAAGCTACCAGGAGAGGCCTCTCTGAGAAGGTGCATTGGAGCTGTGACCTGAATGGGAAGGAGCCAGCCACATGGGGAGGGAAGGTCTGGTCCTTCCAGGTCAAGAGAGCAAAATGAAGATCTCTATGCAGGAAGGAGGGTGCTGTGTTTGAGGAAGTGGGCTGTGGGAGAGGCCGTGGAGAGTTAGACACGGGGCCACCATCAGGGTGGGCTTTGTGGGCTCGGTGAGAAGGTTAGATTTTATGCTGAGGACCATAGGAAGCTTTAGGAGGGTTTCAGGTAGGCAGATGCCTCGACCAGCCGCTGGTGCATAATAGGCACACAGAGAAGCGGGGAAGGGCCCGAGGCTGGGGGATCAGAGCCAGAGATGCCCAGGAGGTCTGGCCCGTCAGCTCTGCCCCAGGGGCTGCTCAGCCTGGAGACTGTGGGGCCGCAGCCAGGGCTTTTTGGGGCCAAGAAGGGTCTTGTGGTGGTGTGGGGCACCATCCAGAGGGCGAGCGAGGCCGTTAGTACAGCCCGGCCCAAAAATGCCCATGGGCGGACCGTGACTCTCAGCACAGGCGAGCCCTTAGCGCAGCTTGGCCAGGCTCCGCTCCAAGTCCAGAAGCAGGATTCACAGCCCGTGTGGTGAGGTGCAGGTGGGGACGGGTGTGGTGTGGTGGCTCGGTCTCCTCAGCCCCCACTTGGTAGGAGCAGCCATCAAGCTTTGGCAGAGGCAGCCCTTTGGCTGGAAGTGAAAGGTGGCTCTCAGCCCTGGCTCTCTCAGACATCCCCTGCCCTGCAGAACCGCACTGGCCAGTAGGCAGGGACTGGGAGCACACCTCCCAGAAGCTCACAGTGTCACTTGGACACATCGGGTTCAGCATAGAGACAACGGGGAGAAAGAACATGACCAGCTCTCGGAGACGCAGGGCCACACGGGACCATCTCTGCTCTCGGCCCAGAGCATTGTTAATAAGTAAGGTCGGCCGGAATACCGCCAGCCACTCTCCGAGGCCGTTGAGGGCACTTGGCCCCATGGGGACATCCGGGGAGCGTGCTCCAGGCAGGGGAACAGGGGGGGACAGTGGACTGGACCACCCCGAGAACTGGCAGCAGGAAGGATGTTGGATTCAGGTGGGGGGCAGACCTGCCGAGGTCACCCGTGGAAGGGACAGGAAAGAAGCTAGCCAGTCTCTGGAGGGAAGAACTGGTAGGATTCGGGGCTGGTCCAGCATCAAGAGCGAGGAGAAGCTGGTAAGACAGACGGTCAAGAGAACGTGCGTCGTTCTGGTGTGCTTGTCAGGAGCGGCACCTGCCCCACAGCCGAGTGGAGACCCTCTGCTTGCCTCGGGCTCGCCCTCTTGTCCCACCTGCTCACCAGATGTTTTTCATTCTTAGAATTCTTCTTCTTTTTAAAAGATTTTATTTTATTTTTTATTTTTTAAAGATTTTATTTATTTATTTGACAGACAGAGATCACAAGCAGGCAGAGAGGCAGGCAGAGAGAGAGAGGAGGAAGCAGGCTCCTTGCCGAGCAGAGAGCCCGATGTGGGACTCGATCCCAGGACCCCGAGATCATGACCTGAGCCGAAGGCAGCGGCTTAACCCACTGAGCCACCCAGGTGCCCCTAAAAGATTTTATTTTTTTGAGTCACCTCTGCACCTACTGTGGGGCTTGAACTCACGACCCCAAGATCAAGAATCGCACCCACTAGAGACTGAGCCAGCCAGCAACACTCCCCCCTCCCTGTAGGATTCTTCTTCATATAAGATCTCATGGGGAGGGGGTGCCTGTGGCTGGGCACCCCCAGGGCCCCAGGGGACATGGTTTATAAGGAGACGCCTGGTACCAACTTACAATCACCTTTTATTTTTGGCCTCGCTCAATTTGCTGTGTCAACATCAGGCAGACGGGTACGTGGGCTGAAATAATTTCATCACTGAGCCCTCACTTTGACGTGTGACTGGTTGATTGCACACAGATCCCGCGGTGACCCCCTGCGTCTGTTACCTAGTGATGGCTCGGGCTGTCACTCACGTCCTTGCTTTGTCCTCTTTCTGCCGATCGGCTTCCAGGGACCGGAACCTGACCTGTCGGGCTCTCTTTCGGTGACCCTTCTCTTTCTGCTTGGCGTAGCCCATCTCTGTCTGGATTGATTTCTCGGGTATTTTCCCGTCCCAGACCATGATTCCGTGACCGCTGTCTCTCCCTTATTTTTTATCCTTTCTCCACCCATCCTGGTTTACAGGACAGCTCTGTAAAGCCGTCAGATTCGAAGGCAGCCTTGTCCCCTCACCATGCAGGCTCCCTGACCGGCTGGCCACCAGCAGGCTTAAGAGGTTCTGTGGAAGAAAATTTGCTGGAAAATTACCCCCCGCCTCCTCTAAGGGCAACTTTGAATAGGGACGTTCTGTAACGCATGTCATACTCACCTCCCTTCTTACAAAGAGCACTCCAAACACGATGTGGCTTTTGTTTTGAATGATTCAGGCCATCGATATGAACATCGGTGATCCCCTTTTGTTGAATGTAGCATATGGGAGTGGATAGGACTCTGTCTGGCCCAGTCGGCCCCAGAAGGCCAACCCCATCTTAATAAATAGCATTGTGTGGGTGGCTCAGTGGGTTAAGCCTCTGCCTTTGACTCAGGTCCTGATCTCAGGATCCCGGGATCGAGCCCCACATCGGGCTCTCTGCACAGTGGGGAGCCTGCTTCCTCCTCTCTCTGCCTGCCTCTCTGCCTACTAGTAATCTCTCTCTCTGTAGAATAAATAAATAAAAATCTTTAAAAAAATAAATAGTAGTGTATTTAAGGTGTCACTTTTGGGCACCTGGGTGGCTCAGTCGGCAAAGCGTCTGCCTTTGGCTCAGGTCATAACCCCCGGGGTCCTGGGATCGAGCCCCGCATCTGGCTCCCTGCTCTGCTTCTCCCTCTCCCTCTGCCCGCCCCCTACCCCCACTCATGCTGTCTCTTTCTCTTTTTCTCTCTCAAATAAATAAAATCTTTTTTTTTTAAAGATTTTATTTATTTATTTGACAGAGAGAGAGATCACAAGTAGGCAGAGAGAGAGAGGAGGGAGCAGGCTACCCGCTGAGCAGAGAGCCCGATGTGGGACTCGATCCCAGGACCCCGAGATCATGACCTGAGCCGAAGGCAGTGGCTTAAACCACTGAGCCACCCAGGCACCAAATAAATAAAATCTTAAAAAAAATAAATAAAAGCATCACTATTCCTGATGTTATAACAGGGGGGTAATTATATCTCTCTTTATGGGATTTTTGTGAGTATTAAGACCTATGTAGGGTACTTGATGCATGATCTGCCCTCAAAAAAAAAAAAAAAGAAAAAAGAAAAAAAAAGAAAGCTTAAAGAAAAGAATACAAAGTAGCAGTAGGTGCCGAAGACCACATGTTTTCATCATGAGCTTTTTTACTGTGTTTTACCTGGTTTTGTGTTTTGATCTTCAGGTATCAGGACTACTCTCCCCCACCCACTCACCCACCCACTTCATGTTCGTTTTTAAGAAGGTGAGGGAAACTAATTGCTGGAGAACCTGGTGGTTTAAGAGTCCACATTGTAGGGGCGCCTGTGTGGCTCAGTGGGTGAAGCATCTGCCTTCAGCTCAGGTCATGATCCCGGAGTCCTGGGATCGAGTCCCGTATCGGGAAGTCTGCTTCTCCTTCACCCACTCCCCCTGCTCATGCTCGTTCTCCCTCTCTCTCTCTCAAATAAATAAATAAAATCTTAAAAAAACAAACAAACAGAGTGCCCATGGTGGAGTCCGACCGCCTGGGTTCTAATTCAGCTTAGCTCTGCCTCTTCCTGGTCTCGTAACTTTGGACGAGTTCCTTAAATTCTCTGCATCTCGGTTCCCTCATCTGAAAGACAGGGTTGGTAATAAGAGTACGTACCTCACGGGGCTGTCGTGAGTGTGAACTAGGTCCGTATACGTACAGTGGTTAACAAAATGCTTGGGACATAGTAAGCCCTCTGTGTTGTCATTGTGACATTTATCGTGATGCCTGCCTACTACGTGGCAGGCACAGTGCTGATGTCAGGTGACATGAAGATGTCTGAGATGTCGTTCCTGCCTGCAGATGACGCTGGGGGGCGATGGAGCAGATACAGAAAGTTAAACTTCGAGCTACCGTGTGACCCAGCAGCTCCACTCCTAGGTATAAAATCAAACTAACAGAAAGCAGAGGTCAAACAGTCTTGGACGTCAGCGTTCTTGACATTCTTCACAGTGACCGAGAAGATGGAAACAACCCAAAGGTCCATCAATGGACGGATGGATAAACACAACATGGCGTAGATACACACAGTGGAGTATTACTCAGCCATGAAAAAGAAATGAAGGAACGCAGCACCGTTGAACCATAAAGACATTGGGCTGAATAAAAGAAGCCAGACACAGGGGTCACTTAGTGTATGACTTCCTTCATTCATTTTTCCAGGACAGGCAAATCCATTGAAGTAGAAAGCAGATTAGTCTTTCCCCAAGGGCTGGAGGGAGGGCAAAATGGGCAGTGACTGCTTAGAATGGTTATGGGGTCTTCTCTGGGGGTGATGGAAATGTTTTGGAACTAAACAGAGGTGGTGTTCATAAGACCTTGAGAATGTCCTAACTGCCACTGAGTTGTATACTTTAGGTGGTTAATTGTATGTTATGTGGATTTCACCTCAATTACAAAAAAAAAAAAAAAAAGATTCATATAGCTGGGAAGACACCAGAGGGCAGGTCCAAACCCCCAGGACCCTATATGGCTGAGTGTGCGTGTCTTTGAGCCCTGGGGGTGAGGGTGGCTCTGCTTCCACCAGGAGAGCCCCACAGTTCCCAGGGAGGTGGAGGAGGCCTTGTGGAAGAGGGATCCGAGGGCTTCCTCTAGGTTGCTTCAGTGGCTGTGGGACCAATGGCAGAAGAATGGGGCAGATTCTAGGGGAGTGTAGTGAGTGGAAGGGAGGGAAGGAGTGGGCTGGCATTTTCATGGGGTATCCGGTCCTTGAAGGCCCTTGAAGGTGCCCTTGAAGGTGCCCTTGAAGGCATTTGGCTAGGATCTAGGCTAGGGCTTGAAGGCGTAGGGGATGGAAAGGAGAGCAGCATGGACAAGATGGCAGCCAGTTGAGCCATGTTGGGTTTCTCTGGGCAGATGGTGGTCAGGGTCACAGATTGCTTGGCCCCCCCCTAGAGATTCAAGATGGGAGAAGGCCCCAGAATGTGCATTTCTAATAAGTTCCCAGGTGGGGCTGATGCCGGTGGCCTGGAGGCCACACATCATGAACCACTGATAGCCAATGGGGAACCAGGACTGGTTTTTAGGAGGGGACAGGAAAGGTGCCAAGGGTGGTCGCTGGGTGTGTCCTCTCTTGGTGGATCCTCACACCCGGGTCTTGCGCACACCTGGGTCTTGCTAGCAAAAAAAAAAAAAAAAGAACAAAACAAAACTTATGAGGCCACAGTGGTATGGTTTTCCCAGCTCGAGGTTAGAGATCGTGGTCTGGTGGAAGACCTTGATGCCTATTCCCCGGGCCGGAGAAGCAAGGTAGAAAAACGATTCTATGCCGAAAGTGTTGAAATCTGCAGGATGTTTTAATGCATTCCAGGGACATTGAACCAAAATGCTTAAACTTAAACAGTTTGGGGAAATTTCAGGCCATGTGATTATGGAACCAGAATGCTCCCTGAGCCTTTTGACCCATTTTTTGGAAGCTCTCTCAAATATTCCGCAGCAGAAACATGGCTTCTTCAGGTGGGTACTGAACACTTGCTTCTTTGCAGCCCGCAGAGTCTTTAGAGAAGGAAGCCCTCCCACCCTGGGTTTCAAAAGGTTTTGAAATGTTAATTCACAGCCATGAACTCTTCTGACAGCCTGGAATGTTCTTCAGGGCAATCAGGCACCTTGATTATTACAGAAGTGTGAAAGGTAAATTACTATTACCCAAGAAGTTACCCTGCTTTTCAAGAGAAAGCTCAGAAAAATAGCACATAGCATTATGTTCAGGCATTGCGTTTCAAGGATCACATGACGAGGATATCTGACACCCAGTGTATCTGTAGGTGTGACAGTGTCAACTCGTAGTAGAAATCTCACAGCTCTTGCCAGCATTGCCTTTATGTTAAGAGGGGAAGATACAGGGCTGCGGCAAACAGTTTTAGAATTTGTTAGATGCCTATTTAAAACCTGTAAGCCCATCTTCTCGAACTTCTGCTTTCCCATTTTTTCCTATTAAGAAATCCCGCCTCTGGAGACTGACCATAATACCTTTCTTTTCTTTCTTTCTTTCTTTCCTTTTTTTTTTTTTTTTAAGGTTTTATTTATTTGACAGACAGAGATCACAAGTAGGCAGAGAGGCAGGCAGAGAGAGAGAGAGGGAAGCAGGCTTCCTGCTGAGCAGAGAGCCTGATGCGGGGCTCGATCCCAGGACGCTGGGATCATGATCTGAGCCTAAAGGCAGAGGCTTTTACCCACTGAGCCACCCAGGCACCCCTCTTTCTTTCCTTTAAAGGAAAGTCTAATTGCCATCCATCCTGTAACCTTTTACAGATATCATTATTAGCGACTGTGTAAGCTTTGTGGTGTTTTTGCTAAACTAAGCGCAAAATGGTGTTTTTCCATGGTCTGAGCTCATAGGCAGGCTTTAGCCTGTAATCCGAAGGTTCCACGCCTTGCTCTGAATAAAGTTATTACGTGGTTTTAGCCAAGACTGATGCATGCCTCAAGGAAGTTGCCATTGTAACAGCCTTCTTGTCGTGTGGGAAGGAGAGAAATCCATCTTGATCACCTCACCCAGAGTTTTCCAGTAGGACTTACTTATCTTTGAAGCGTTAAGGAAGCA
This sequence comes from Mustela lutreola, assembly GCF_030435805.1. Lineage (NCBI taxonomy): Eukaryota > Metazoa > Chordata > Mammalia > Carnivora > Mustelidae > Mustela > Mustela lutreola. The sequence goes on along the minus strand of NC_081304.1, from coordinate 57,739,655 downwards.
GTGCAGAGCACCCTAGTTATAGGTCCCTTATTTGGCTATTGCTTGGTCAAGGTCTAGTGGGCAGTGGTGGTTTGTTGCTATCTTTGAAGGAGTAGGAGAGAGGGATTATATTGTCTTGCAGGGGAAGACGGTGGGGAAGATAAGGAGTGTATTGCGGAAGTAGTCCTGTTGACTTCGCTGATTATGGTAATTGGTTAGAGCTGTTTGCACACAAATCCGTGAATGCGTCCACCCATGCAAGGCCCCATCAGGCATGCCTTGGTCCATGCATGCATGCATCTGTCTATCCATGCTTGGGTCTGTCTGTGCATGCGTCCGTCTGTCCATTTCCTGCCCAGCCTTGTCTCCTGGCCCCTCCTTGTCTGTCTCACTGCCACATGGGGGAGTCAAGCCCGAGTTCCCTCCTCTCTTCCGTGTATGCATCCTCTCTGTCGATGACCCCACCCTTCCTCTTGGCCATCCAGGAAGCCATGCAAACCCTCACCGTTGTCTCTCTCTGGCCCTGGTGCGTTCATGAGCTCCAAACCTTGCAACTCCCGATTTCTCGCCTCTCTGGGAGGTCCCGTAGGTGTGCATGCGGCACTGCTCAGGCCAACACCTAGAAGACGGCGTGTCTCATCTCCCACCCCCTCCTCCACTCTGCGCAGTCAGTTCCTCAGGGAGTCTGGTTAGTATTACAGGGAATGTTTCTCCCTGTCTCCCACCTCCTCCCGTGAGCCAGCACTGTCGTCTTCCCACCCGTGGCCCTGGTAGCCTCTTCCTTGCTCTCTCGCTTCTGCTGGGGCCCCTCCTTGATGCGTTTGCACAGGGCAGCAGTGTGAGCTCATCAGATCGCAGACCCACTGCTCTTAACCCCGCGAGGCTCCCACTGTGCCGCCCTGTCTCCTCCCGCCCTGCCTGCCTCCCTCCCTCCTTCCCACCCTGGGGCTTCCCCCCCTGCAGCTCAGGCTCCAGTCCCCATGCCTTGCTCAGAGAGGCCTTCCCTGACAGCAACCCCCTCCCCCGCCCCAAATCCGAGGTAGGGGCCTCACACCCCAGGTCATCACAGCTTCTGAAATAATCCTGTTTACACACTTGTACATTTCATGCCTGTCTCTTGACACCAGCCGGGATGTGGCATGAGGGCGGGCACTGAGTCTGCTTTGCGACTTCCGCGCCCCTGTCCTGGGACCGTCCGTGAACTCAGTGACCGTCTGCACCCGAGCGAAGGAGGGAAGGTGTGAATGGCCAAGAGCAGGGTGCACCTGGGCTCCGCAGCCTCTCAGGAGGTGGCCTGTGCTCTTGGGCTAGTGGAGTATGTGGACGTTTCACATACTTCGCCCTTTAGCGGCAAGGTCCTAGCAGGAAAGTGTGACTTAAACGCACGGCCGGAACGAGCACCGTTGACCATGACCGCTCAAGGTCCTCAGTTGTCATTTTGCTCTTCCTCACTTCTCTGCTAGAGTATGCTCTTTAGCATGAGAGTGTATGTTATACATCGGAGCATCTGGGGAGAGGGAGCAAGTGCATGTGTAGTGTGTACCTGGCAAGGAATGAAATATACTGGACACCCCCTCCCCCACTTGGATGAATCCATAAAATATTAAAAAGCGAATACAACACAATACCATACATTCTTCTTCTTCTTCTTCTTCTTCTTTTTTTTAAGATTTTATTTATTTATCTGACAGAGATCACAAGTAGGCAGAGAGAGAGGAAGGGAAGCGGGCTCCCTGCTCAGCAGGGAGCCCGATGCAGGGCTTGATCCCTGGACCCTGGGATCATGACCTGAGCCGAAGGCAGAGGCTTTAACCCGCTGAGCCCCAGGCGCCCCGTATGTATTCTTGTTGGATGATGAAAATCACTAGTTGTATTAAAGGCACCAAAGACTTGTTTTGGTCGCATCCTGTGTGGGCCAAACAGGAAATCCATTGATGGATGACCAGAGTGGTCAGCTGGGTCTCCGGGGTGCCGTAAGTGACTCGTATTGAACAAGAACCCATCGGATGCGGACATGACAGCAACTCCCACAGACTGTGGACATGAGTATGGAGAAGGCATCTGTGCCCAGAGTTGGAGAGCGAGCCATAGAAGAGAATAGATACTTTGTATCTTAGTGTCTTTGAGCCTTGTGCTACCTTAAAGTAACAGTTTTCAGTATAATAGATACATGTGTCGGGTGTGTGTGTGTGTGTGTGTGTGTGTGAGTGAATAAGGTACATTTGCCCCGAGCTGTAGGCATATTCCTTTGGGCACCCCATGCGTGAAGCCTCTGGGCTCCCTGTTGCTGTGGTTCTACTCCATCTCCGTGTCTTACAGAATCAAGTCCAAACTCCGGACAGAATTCAGGGTCCTCCTGCGCCTGTTCCCAGCTCCCGTCTTCCAGCCTCTTCAGCCGGGTCCCCGGTCCTGTTAGGTTTGGGTACTAGGTTTGTGGAGCTCCGGTACTCCGGGCCTGGGTGTGGAGTCCTTGCAGGCAGGCATGTCTGTGTGTCCCGCCTGCCCCTGGAGGAGATGTGAGTGGGGTCTCCGGGCTTGGGGGACGCATGCCAAGTGCATTGTTCCACAGCCACGATGCTCCTTGCCCAGGCCTTGGGTCCTCCAGCCCAAACCCACATATTTCCTTCTGCCTCTGTAGAGCTCCCGGCACTGTGCTCAGTGTCTCCCTGGGGACACTTATACAGGTTTATTGGCTGGATAGCTGCGTAAGCCACGGAGCGAAAAAAGCACTTATAGAAGGACCTTTTTGGTGTGAATAGAGAGTCAGATTATGTTCCCTGGCGAAGGTCCTTTTTCTTTTTTCTTTTTTAAAAAATTGGTCTTTTTTAGACTCTAGGGAGGGAACAGCATGTCAACCCCAAGTTTTTAGCAGGGGATCCACGGTGAAGGAGAGGGAGTGGCAGGTTTCCAAGTCCCGCAGAGCAATCCACCCCTCTGTGAGTCTAGGAGTAAGCTCGTCTGCTTTTCAAAGTAGGGCACCGGCTCTTCGCATCCTTACAAATAGCCTCTGGCTTCCCAGCCTGGTTTCCTCCACGGTTTCCGAAGACCCAGCACCAGGAGCCGCGTGCTGGTGAATTTCACAATCCTGTGGGCATTGCGGGCTGCTGAGACACATTTCTCAGCTGTTAAATTTGAACCTCTTAGACACCAACATCTCACTTCCCCTCCCAGGAATTTTCCTATTAAAACATTTTAAAGGTCTATTCAGCTAGTTTATAGTTATGGGAATTAAACAAAATGAGTAGGAATTAAGTTTTAGGGGACATTTCTTTCTGGTCTTCTGTAAAGATCTGTTGCTTTTGCAAAGCAGAAGAATGAATATTTTTTCCTTGCATATTTCATAATTAATAATGTTTTTTTCTTTCATATTTCATAACTGAAAAGCCCTCAGCAGACCCCTGCACATAAACTATTTTGGTTTGAATGTGGACTGATCCCACTTTCACTTGGGCAAAAACAAAATAATAAGACCAAGGGGGTCATTTCCTTTTCAAGAAGGGTTTGAGTCTGCTGAGCGGCTTCTTCCCCTACTTCCTGACCTTTGAGGTCTTGTCTTGTCTGCATCTCAGGGACCTAGCTTTTTGTCACCGACCGGGATCTGGGGACAGGAGGGCCAGTTTGGAAGATGAGCACGCAGAGCCCAAGAAAAAGTGTTTCGCAGGGTTTCCAGGTGTTTCTAAGGAAGAAAGACTGTGAGTCGATCCCCACGGTAAGAAAATGTTTGAGGTTTTGACCCTCTATTTGTAACCCTAATATGTTCCGCCTTTGTCTTCCTTGGTGAGTGGGCCAGACCCCAGGTTATGCTGCAGGTGGAGTGAACCCCTGAGAACCACCCTCCCAGGAGGGGTTCAGGGGTAGCCTGGGTGTAAGCAGGCAGCCTTCTGAGAGAGCCCTTCCGGGGAGGGTTCTTCTAATGTCTGTTGGGGGTCATGGTGACCCTGTCCCCTCATGTGCTTGCTGTGTCTCATATGGATTACTTCGGGTGTGTGGGACCATGTTCGGTTCATGGCAGGTGTCCAAGAAAGGTTAGCTGTGCTCCTTCTGGGTGGATTTGACTTAAGCTACTGGCAAGGGCCACTTGGAAAATCTCATCTGTGGCTGTTTCCCCTCTTCCGACAAGGGAACGGTGTTCCTTTTGTCTAAACTCACTCCACTATTTAGAGAGGCCGTAGAGACCCAGGGAGTCGACATGGAGGAAGCCCAGCTCCTTCAGCCTAACCCCCACCCCTCCACCTCCCGACCTTGGACAGGTGTTATGGAATTCGAACTTCAATCTTTTGCCACTAATCCAAGCTGCCATTGACCTGCAGCTCGCTTTTAAGAGACATGTGCTTTATGTATCAATTCATGGTGGTTAGACCCCCAACTGGAGCTTCTTGACACTTCTGGATTCTGTTCCAGAACGTTTCTGTCCCGATGCAGGGAGCTCCGTGGTGCCTCCCAAAGAGCCCTTCCTGGTCCCTAGGTGCCGCCTTCCCCACAGACCTGGGTTCCTCCAGCCTCTTGGAACTTTCGGTATTGAGAGAGCAGCCGTAAGCCACTAAGGCCGGGGGGCTCGGGACCCCCACTCCACTTCACCCCCATGCGCTGCCTGAAGGAGTGTGCTCTCTCCAGGGACACAGATCTAATTTTGATGTGACCCAGGTTGAACATCGATGCCCTTGGACAGAGTGATTTTCTTCAGTATTTCTGGGGTATTTAAAGGGCGGTCTCTGGAACCGCCACATTAAGCTCCCGACATGGTCGAAGGCTCGCTCTAAGCCCGTTTTGATCACTTTTCTGGTATAATGATATCTCTTCACGTTCCCGGTAATTAGACTTTATAATCCCTCCGTTCTACTCTGTTTGACCTTTATCTTAAATTAAATTTTTTTATATGAAGTTGAAAAGCAAACAAACAAAAGACCAAAAACGTGTTTGCAAAGACAAAAATGTTATTAAAACGCATTGTAGTTTCTCCTTCCGGCGCCGTCGTGCCCCGCGGAGGCCAACGCATTTGGCTTCCACCGGACCCTGGCCCCGGGGTGGGGGGTAGGGGGTGGGGGGGTGCCCACCTGCCTGACCCGCGGAGGGAAAGCCCATGCGCATGCGCCTCAGCCAGCAGCCCCGATGGGAGGCCTGCGGGCCAGGGCGATGTGGCTGTTGAGGCCGGGTGGCCGATTTCACTTGTACTGTTTTCCCTACACCCGAAAAAGGGGCTTAAACCACAGACATAGAGTCACGTCCAGGGTCTTGTTTCCCTCCAGGAGTCTTCAGATGCTCGGCATCCCATCTCCAGATCCAAATGGATGCTGGGGGCTCACCAGGACCTTGGGTGGCGGGGTGGTCCCTGCTGCCACAGCCCCTGGCAGGTGCTGTAGTTTTGGCATCCCTGGGGAGGAGGTAGGGTATACTCTGGAGAACCCGCAGAAGCCTTTGTCGGGTCTGAGCAGACAGGCAACCCCAAGAGATGGGAGGGAAGCCAGGACCGGGAAGCAGAGCCCGGGTCTGCCCCCGTGTCTCAGCGGCAGCCCCAGCGGGTCTACCTTCCTGTGCGACCCCGCCGTTTCCTGGGTATCTGCTTGAAGGCCCTGGCTGCAGTCTCACAGCTTCACACCAGCCCCCTCCCCGGTGGCCCTGGAGCCTGGGTTATGTGCTGTACTTTCAAGCCAGCACCACACCCTTGGACTGTCTGCCAAGAAGGACCATTGTTCATGAGAATTCCTTGCCGGCTCCAGCTAACCCTTAGATGCACTATTCCAGGGTTGTGCCCTGAATTACTCCTTTTCTTTTTGTGGAAGCCCCCCCTTCCCCGCCCCCGACTGCTTGCCTTTTCTCAACGTGACCTTCTCACCGAGCCTCATTTTGTGGTCTGAAAAGCTTTGAGAGGTGGGCAGTGGGGGTGTGGAAGCGAGGCCCTTCAGGGAGCTCTGGTCCCTAGAGCAGCTCTGCGTCCCAGCCTTGGAGAGGAGGCGGCGAGGCCTGGGGCTCAGGCCAGAAGGATGTCAGGTCACCTTAGCTGGGGGGTGGGGGGGTGGTTTGCAGTGCACTGGGGAAGTGAGTGGAGGGGGGGGTGGGAATAAGAGGGAGGCTGGGAATGAAAACCAATATCTCTCCCCCTCCCCTGAATTGAGCTGATTAACCTGTAGAAATGGAGGCCCTGCCAAGCCCAACTTCCTTGTTTCCAGAAACCTTGGCACAGAGGCCCCCATTTCTGGCAGAGGCCCGTCCTCAACAGGGGAACCGGCAAAGCAGCTGCTGTGATTTTTTCCCCCTCTCATTTCTGGCACTCCCGCACGGGACTGTTTACTTCTCTCTTCCCCTTTCCTTCCCCACCCTCCTGTAGCAGGGAGTTGGTTCTGGTTAATGTTGAAGATCATAACATGATTACCCCAAAGTCTCATGAAATTAAATCACTTTTCTTCAAAGAGAAGAGGGTGGGGGGACCGTCTGGCTGGTAGGCCAGCGAGGGACGAGCGGATATTGAAAGCAGGCTGGCAGCACGCTCTGCTTTGCACAGCGGAGGCCTTGCGAGGAGGAAGGCAGGGCCCACGGGGGCCTCGGCTCTGCCAGGTGTGGCCCGGAGCCGGCGACGGGTCTCCCACCTGGACCCCAGACACCTGCCTCCCGCGTACAGAGAGCTGGGAGAATGTAAAGGTGCCCGTGGGGTGGTGGCCAGAGCCCAAAAGGGAGTCGTTTGGGAAGCATTTGAACTCAGGCAAGCCCCTATGACCTTCTCTATCACCTCCTGCCCGGAGAGCTCGTCAGGTCAGGGTGCGAATTTGGGGGGCGGCTGCTCTGTCCCTGCAGATAGCCTGGGGTAAAAATCTCAGTCTTCGGAAGAAAGTTGCGCTTGTGTCTGGGGTATGCTGGGGGTGCGCACGTGTCCAGCTTTCTCTGGATCGGGTTTTTTAGACTTAGTGACTGTAAGGGGTCAAGAGGACCTTAGAGATCACCCAGTATCCAGTCCCCCCCCCCCCCAGCGGAGGAGTCCCCTTTTGCCCTTAACCCCAACAAAGAGCACCGAGCCTCTACTCTATCCCCTCTGGTGGCAGGTGCTCACTCTCTCACAAGGTCAGTCCTTGGAGAAGGTTCTGGAAGTTGCACCTGTTGATCCCACGTGTGCCTTCTGGGGGCGCAGAGGCATCATCCAGCCTGGTCGGTGCCTGGCACGTAGTAGGTGCTTGGAAAGCATTAGCCATGAATATGGCTGTGGCCTTCTCTTTGGTGTGTGGATGCCTGTTGGGGTTCCCGGGTCTCCTGGGTGCAAGGGGTTTGGTGCCCCTCTCTGGGAGTTTCTCTGGGCTGGTTCCATACCGTTTTCAGGGGTCTTCAAAGGGCATGGGAAAGAGGGAAGGTGTTTGGAAATGGGGCCCAAGGGATTCAGGATTCTTGTTACTAGTATCCCAGCACCCTGAGCTCTCTGGGGCCAGTGACCAACCAGTTCGGGAGGCCCAGGGATTGGCGGATATGTTGAATGAGGATTTCAGGGGATCGGTCTGCTGCCACCGAGGGCCAGAGGTGCCCCTCCGTGCAACGGAGGGGGCGTCCGAGAGAATTCAGCGGTGCTGGCTGCTCATGGCACCGAAACCCAACCGCCGCAGGAAGGAAACAGGTTGGCGAGGTGTACGTTCGGCTATTGCATTTTTAGAAGGATTAGGGATGGGACTCGGCCAGCTTGCGCTGGTTGGAGCTCTGCGCTGTGACTCATGCTCTCAGCCAGGGTCAGCGAGCGTCTCTCTGCGCGCGGCCTTGGGCTGAACTCCTCACCTGGCCAGCCTTCTCGAAAATGTGTGTCATTCCTTACGAAGCAGAGCTGGGGAGCGGGTGAGCGGCTGTGCAGATCAGTGGAAAGTCGTCTCCACCGCTGGAAAAACAACTCCAAGTTCATGACTCCCTGGCTTCGGAGGTGTGACTCTAAAGGATGGAGCCGACTTTCTTGTTTTTCACCAGACTGGGGTTGACGGACCCAGATGAGCTTCCTGTCCTCATGAGTAGCCACTCTGGAGAGAGCAACGCTTCTTCCACTGGCCTGAGCAGACTTTTTACCAGCCTCATGGCAGGTGGCGGGGGTGGGGGTGGGGTTTGTTGCTTCATAACTTCACATAGTTTCTATCCAACAACAACATCACCCCAGCGCCGTTCCTGAAGCCTGTTCCCCGGCCTTGACCCCCGAGGTTTGGGGCTGGATGCTGAAGCCATGTCCAGATCCCAGAGGCGAGGAGCTGCCAACACCTGGGGCATTCAGAACCCCTGAGGGCTAAGGGCATGGCCTCTGGAGAAGTCTCTCTGAGTTCCAATCCCAGCCCCACCAGTTATGGTGGGTGTGACCTTGGGCAAGTTACCTACCTTCTGCGGGTCAACTTCGCTATGACTGCTTCCCTTGGGAGGGGCCCTTGGGAATCTCAGGGATGGTCAGCCCCAGCGGTCTCAGGCCAGGGCCACATGTGTCCTTGCATCAGCCCACAGCCACCTGGAGGAATGGCCCCAGGAGAGAGACCCAACACTGTGGGTACGAGGCAAGACAGAAGTCAGGGGACAGCATGCCTCCCTTTCCTACAGTTTCTCAGCCTCCAACATACCCAACATTAGAGTCCGAGACAGACACACAGAAATACGCATTTTGTGCTGTTACCAGTGTCTGATGTATTTGGACGATCGGTTGTTTTCACCTCCTGTGTGACTTTATCAGCCCCCTCCCAGCTCCCAGGGTGTCCTGCCTGCTGTCAGAGGAGCTTTCTTGCTGGGGAAGCTCCCCTGTACCTAAACTGTAGGAAATCCCTCATCACATTCTTAAATGGTGATAATCCAGTGTGCCTCGACTCTGAGCTTTGTGTCGTAGGTCCCAGCATCTTGCTTGCCTTGCACAGATGTCAGAGGACAGGGCGTGCACTTTCGAAGCCGATCCACCCACGCTGCTCCTTTCCCCCCTCTTTCCTGGAGAAGCACCCCGCCCTGTTCTGCAGCAGGTAGTGGTCTACAGAGTTGGGTGAACGTGGGATTCGCTGTCTTTCCTGTTAGCGGCATCTTGGAATTAACAAAGGAAGAGACAGAGGAAAGAACTGATAACAGCTGGAGATAAACTGTCTCCAAAACATGGGCAACCAGGCCCTGCTGCCCTGTTGGAAATGGAAATAATAATAAAAAAAAGAAAGAAAGAAAAGAAGTGGAAGAAAGGATTGTGGGTTTTGGCCATGAAGAGAAGACAGTGTTTGGGGCTACCCGTCGTTTGAGGAGTGGACCCAGGAGAACATCAGGTCAGTGCAGTCGAGGTGACAGGGAGGGCATCCAGAGGCAACAGGATATTGGAGGTGGGGCATTGGGCTGGGAGGGGAAAGGGCCAGGTTTCCGAGGCAGGCAGTACCGGCAACTCATTTTAGCATTTCGAGGAAGTTGCTTCTGCTTTGCAAGCCTCAGTGTCTTCACCTGCTAAATGGAGGCAGTGATCTGAGCCTTCCCCTTAGGGTAGTTGTGAAGGCTGAAAGAGGGAAGATGGAGATGAAATACTTGATGTTTAGGGTCTTGTGTGATCCCCACCATCACTACCACCATCACCACCATCGTCACCATCGTCATCATCATCACCACCATCATCACCATCACCATTACCATCATCACCATCATCACCACTGTCATCACCATTGTCACCACCATCACCACCACCATCACCACCATTGTCACCATCGTCATCATCATCACCACCACCATCACCACCATTGTCACCATCGTCATCATCATCACCACCATCATCACCATCACCATCATCACCACCGTCATCTCCATTGTCACCACCATCACCACCATCATCACCACCATCGTCACCACCATCATCACCACCATCGTCACCACCATCATCACCATCACCATCACTATCATCACCACCATCACCATCATCACCAACCTGATATATCCAGTAGAGAAAAGTACAGTGAGGTTAGGAGGATGACCTTTAACTGCTAGTAAACTACCCACGAAGATTGGCAGGATGGTGGAGAGGTCACTGGGGAGACTTGAAGACAGAAGAGGTGATGTGTAAACTGCCCTTTTGTCTGATCCCAGACAAGAGAGCCAAACCTCTGTCATCCCAGGGAGCCAAGAGTCCGTCTGAGTGGGTGCGGCAGGGCTGATGGTCGGTTCTGGTCTGTCGGTCCTCAGTGTCTGTGGAGGCTTCTGGGGCTCTGGGTTTCCATGCTGGGCCTGTGAAGCTCATCCTAAGGAAGACGTTTTCTGTGAGAGGTGTTAGTGCCATCGCTTGGCTCATGTGTTCCCATTCCTGGATGAAGGTTAAGGTCTCCTTGTCAACACTCCACATGCTTTTTGTTCTTTTGCCTTTCTAGCCCTCCCTCCCTCCTTCTGTTTGACTTTGAACCCACTCTTTAGGCTATGTAGAAACTGACTTAGGAGTCTGGGGGCACATCCTCTGGAAAGGAGCTGTGTATATAGGGAGGTTCCTGGTGACTTCTATGGTCCTTGTAGCCTCCCAGCTTCCACGTTCACACAGCAGCCGTAGGCCCTGGGAGAGGAGCCCTGCCTGGGGATGGCGGGTTGTCTGTCTTGGGTATGGCCAATCCCCAAGGGGAGAGTGACCTCTTTGAAGCATTTGCCTACGTGAACATTTCTTTCCCCTCTGAACCGTCTTCACCCTTGGCTTCCTGGCCACAGTCTGTCCCCATGTCTCTGCTCAGGCCTTGTCTCTGCTCAGGCCTTGTCTTCTCCCTCCTTGCCTTGCCCTCCTTCCGCTCCTGAGATGCGTGCCTTTTGACGTAAGCTGTGAGGTCCACTTAGCCTTCTAGACGTCTTATCTCAATGACTCTGTTTATCCTTAGAGTTGAGATGTAAATGGCTCCCAAATTATCCACCCACATTCTAGTCTTTCTTGAAACGTCAAATATCATCATCTCAAACCTAGAACATTTGAAATCTTACGTATAAACCAAAATGTCATTCCTCTGTACGGGTGAACGAGAGTCACCCCAGAGCCCCATCTTGGTCTTCTTTGACTTGTCAACCGATCACCCAGTCTTTTTGATTCTCCCTTTATGACGCCCCACTCACCCCTGTTCCTTTCCATTCTTATTGCCAACACTCAAGTTTTCTTCACCCGGAGACTTGACTGCCATCCCAACCAGTCCCCCCAATCTGCCCCATGGATCCTTGACTTGGTTACCATCCCGACCAATGCCTCCAACCTGCACCCACTGTCATTAAGTACATCTTCCCAACATCAGCATCTGCAAGAAAGTAGACCTCTTGGTACTGAGAGAGTTCTAGGCTCAGGCCTGCCCTTCTCCACCTTCTCACTGCTTTGAGGAAGAGATTGATGACTGGCCGGTAAAATTCTGAATGGCAGGAAGCTGGGTGTGTGTGGGGTGGGATAGCCATGGGGGGAAGCCTTTTAATGTTTCCTGGCTGAAGGCAGTGCTTGGCTGAATAATCAAATAAGTCAGATAAACATTTAAATATTTGACTTTAAGACATAGACATGCACGTCCCTTTGCCAAGCTTCTGATGCCGGGCCAAGGCATCTTCCTTGAGTCTGGGTCTGCTGGTTGGGTTCTGTGTTCTTTCTTGCATCAACCCTGACTGCGACGCATGGTCTTGCTTCATTAAAGTGAAGTGATTCTCCAGAGAAGTTTGTAAAGTTATCGGAGACCAGAACCTTTTCTCTTTCTTCCTCCTTCCCTCCCTCCTTCCTTCTTTTTCTTCCTTTCTTTCTTTCTTTCTCTTTCAAAAAATATTTATTTGACAGAGAAAGAGTGATCACAAGTAGACAGAGAGGCAGGCGGAGAGAGATGGGGAAGCAGGCTCCCTGCTGAGCAGAGAGCCCGATGCGGGACTTGATCCCAGGACCCTGGGATCATGACCTGAGCTGAAGGCAGAGGCTTTAACCCACTGAACCACGCAGGTGCCTCTCTTTCTTTCTTTTTCATCTTTTCCACAATTTTTTCCCCTGATATTTCCCCCACATCTCGGCGGATAGCACTTTTATAAATTTAGGGACTTGCTCTGTCTTTCCAGTTAGGTTTTCTTAGAAACAGCACCCCTTTGCTTGCTGTTTTGAATAGGCAGGAACCCTCACGGCTTCCTAGAGCAGCAGAGAGCCACAGAGCCCCGACAGCACTCCCTTGGCTGTGGCCACCGTCCCGAGGTTTCATGGTGAGAACAGACGGTGTAAATGATGCCGGCAGGTGCAGCGAGTAGAGATCAGTCGTGAGCGGTTCTGTGTCTCCCATTTGGATGAGGGAATTCACTGAGTCAGCCCAATCAGAGGAAGAACATCGGAGAGAAGTCTGAAGTCTTTGCCCCAGCTCCAAAAAGTGAATGGCACCGTTACGCTGTGATGGGTCTTTCCTATGATTGGACAGACTTAGGGATTTTAGTTGAAGGGAAGATTTATATGTGTCAGATATGAGGTGTGGCTGCTGGAGGAAGCTAGTAGGATCTTCATCACTCTCATCTGTCCAGCACCTGTTCTGTCCTTTCTCCTCTGTGTATAGCCATGTGGTCCCCGGGGGGAATTGTCTGTGATTTGTCTAATCCAATCAGGATGACTCCATTCTCCTTGCCACACAGCTGGTCAACCCACAACATTTCCCTGGCTGCAGGAGTTGGTTCAGGAATGGACGTGTGACCCAGTTTGGTCTAGAATCCTAAGACCCCGTTGGCTGGAGGCTTTTGTAATAAGGTCCCTAACCCTTCCAGAGGAGATTGTGGAAGCCAGCCCTTTCTTTTCTTTTCTTTCTTTTTTTAAGATTTTATTTGTTTATTTGAGAGAGAGGAGGGGAGGGGAGAGGGAGAGAATCCTAAGCAGACTCTGGGCCAAGCATGGAGCCTGATGTGGGGCTTGACCCCATACCTCTTGATCTGATGACCGGAGTCAAAGCCAAAAGTTGGATGCTCAACCAACTGAGCCACCCAGGTGCCTGGGAAGCCAGCCCTTTCTCTCTTACCTTAGATGGTGTGGTATGTGGATGTGAAGCCTGGAACCACTGCATCCATTTTGCCCCCATGAGGACACCCCACTCTAGGTTGATACTGATACCACAAAGGCCTAGAGGACAGATGGAAGAAGCCAGGTGCTTGATGACATCCCTGAATGAAACCAGCTCTGCGTCCAGACCTTTCAGTTACCCAGACCCACCAAAATCTCTTAAGCTATTTGGCCTTGAGTTTTCCATTGCCTGGCACATGGAGACCGTCATTTGCCACAGGAGTGAGGGCCCTTGCTCACTTTGGGGAGAGATGGCCCTGCTTTGAATGTTGCCTTGCTTCTGGGCCCTGGTCTTTGAGACGCACCTCGAGGACCTGCAGTGTGCTTGATGAGCAGCTGCTGGGCTGGGGAGGCGTATGGGATCCGGGTTTAAAAAGCATCTCCAGTGAGAGTGACGATCCACTTTTATGTACGGGCGCATAATAGCCCTCCTTTCAGCGGAAACGCTCAGCACATACATTTTGAAAAGGACAAGGTTTTGTGGAATCGCAGGGTTGTTAACTTCCCAGGAGCACGTGTTTTGCATGAGATAAGATGTCCTGGTAGCCGCCACGAACATGCCGGGAATAGCAAGAGAGAATTTTCACAAAGGCCCAGGACAATGTGAACAAAAAGCCATTCTGTCTCGTCATCTTGTGGGAGGATCACCCAGACTCCACAGACTGTCACCGTTCCCGTGTGGAAACAGCCACCGGGGTGTTGTTTTCCCAAGATGCTGTTACACCGTGGCCCTCGAGGGAGGGTGGCGTGGCCTGTCCGGGAGATTTCCCTCTGGGGAGCAGTACCCATCCTGCCCCGCTACAGACCCATGGTGGGAGACCTCTGGCCATGTCACAGCTCATTCCACAGCCTTCCGAAGGGGCTTCTTAGCTCCAGTGTTGGTCCCCCCGCCCCCCGCCAGCTTTCATGCTTCCTTCTGATCCTTAAAGCAGCAAGCGTGAAACCAGCAGCTCCACTCCCTTGTACCCTGATGCTGCAGAAACAAACAAATGAAATGAGCTGTGGGACTTGGGCCGGGGATCCCTGGTTTGCAGGAGGCTTGGCTTCTGGAACACAGAGGCCTCAGAACACACTGGTTCAGACAAAGTAGATGTTTATTTCTTTTTCACTTAAGAGCTGGGAGGCGGGCAGTCCTCTCCGTGACGTCATCCAGCAGGACGGGACCCAGCCCTCTGTCTCGTTGCCCCACCATCCCGTGGGTGTTGTGTTTGTTTTCGTGGTGGAAGCCGGTTCCCCAGCACCCTGTCTTCGTTCCAACCTGCCCAGAGTGGGGAGAGAGCAGTTTCTTTAAGGAAGTGATGAGGGAGGTGCATGTGGTGCTTGTGGTCATATCCCGTGACCTCAGACTTCATCACGTGGCCACACGTAGAGGCAGGGCATCCCTGGGAAATATGGCCTCTCGCTGGACAGTCATGAGCCCCCGTAGTTAAAAGGACTGTGGGCAGGATGGGAACTGGGAACAAGGACAATTCATTTCTCTGCTGTGATGCTTCTCTGTCTGCATCTAGGAGGCCCATGGGATCGCTCACAGTCCCTGCGTTGGCCTCTCTGAGCCTCAGTGCCTGCATTTGCAAAGCAGAAATAACTAAAGGGCCGAGCTCAAAGACACATGAGAAGGGGCTCTGCCCACCGTCCACACCGACTTGGGTACTCAGATAGGAGCTGCCGTCATGGCTGTTTTCATTCAGCCGATCAACAAATAGGTCTTGAGTGCCTACTGTGTGTTTGGCAGTGAACAAACTAGAGTCCCCACTCTCACAGCTCACCTTCTAGTGGGGGGACAGTGGTGCACACTCGGGGAGAATTGTCACCTCTTCTGACCACTCTCCTCCCCCAGCTCTTGGTGTTACCAAACATGCGATTTCCAGCTTAGGGCGCTCTGCCAAGAGACTTCAGGTGGCTTTTTGTAGTTAGTGGTAGAGCCCCAGGGAGATGCATTTCTGCTGATGATGTGTGGAAGCCGCGCAATAAAAGCAAGGTAGCACCCCACTTGTCCCTATTTTTAAAGTCACTGTTTTCCCCGTTCTTTTTAGGAGGGCAATTTTTTTTTTTTTGAATGGGATTGGAAGTAGGTGTAGAGAACTGAGTTATGGTATCCTTATAAAGACCAAAAAACATTAAAATCCTTCAATTTCTATTTCTTAAGCATCTTTCTCATGCTAAATCTCTGTCCCAAGTGATGGAAATAAAGTGGAGCCCACCACGAGGGGCAGAGGGGACCATACACCAGCAATGACAATAGGACGATTGGGCGATAGGTGCCGTGGTAGAGGTCGGAACTGGTGCAGTAGGGGTCAGACCTGGCACTGTGGAAGTAAGAAGAGGTGGCACCTGGCCCCGTTGTGGGGTAAGATCAGGGAAGGCTTCCCGGAGGAAGTGAGATCATCAAACAAAGCACTACTGCCACCTTCATTGTCATTGCTCTTGTCACCATTGTCATCACCATCATCATTGTCATCTCTGCTCCCATCATCATCACCACTGTGATCACCACCACTGTCTTCATCTCCATCACCACCATCTTCACACTCACCATCATCACCATTATCATCACCATCTTCACAGTCACTGTCATCCTCACTGTCATTGTCATCTCTGTTCACACCATCACCATCATCACCACCATCATCACCATCATCATCACCATCACCACTGTCATTACACTATTATCATCACCATCATCATTCAGTGTCATCATCACCCAGTGTCACCACCACCATCACCTTCACTATCATCATCACCATTGTTATCTCTGCTCCCATTGTCACCGTCAACACCACCACCTTCATCATCACCACCGTCACCATCATCATCACCACTATCACCATCATCACACTCACTGTTGTCATCATCATCGTCATCTCTGCTCCCATCATCACCACCATCATCACCATTACCACCATCACCATCACTCTCCTGGTCACCATCATCATAGCGACTGTCGTTCCTTGGGCACCTTCTGCATTTGGGGCCCTGTGCCAATTCGGTTCATGAAGGTTAAACAGCTTGACCAAGGTCACGCAGTGAGTTTACCAGTGTGAGAGTCAGGATTCAAGCCCAGGCTGTTTGCTCCAGAGCCTTGTTTCACTGATCACATTCTAAGGACAGGTGGGAGTTGGCCAGGCAGGTTGGGATCGGGAACATTTCAGGGAAAAAGTGTCGCAGGCCCAGAACCCAGAGGTGACAGATGGCTGGGGGCAGTTGAGGACCTAAAGAGGCTGCATGTTTGGAGTCTGGGTGTGAGGGGTGAGAGATGAGGGCGGTGAGGGGGTGGAGTCCATTCCACAAGCCCCTGTTGGTCGTGTCCAGCATGTGGGTGCTATGATGCCAGCTGGAGGAAGATAGGAGAGAAGAGGCGGGGCATGCCTGGGTTGTGCTGTGGAAGGACCACCATGGTCGCCAAGTAGACAGTGGCACTAAGAGGGACGACTGAGGCAGGGAGACTGCAGTTGGAGAAGGGGGAGGCGTCTGAAGCTGACCACCTCCCACACTGGAGAGGCATGGGGCTGAAAGAGGAAGGACACCCCTGTGCCTGCGGGGCCCTCTCAGAGTCCCCTTGTTTGGGGCCGTGATCCCATAGCTGAATTCCAGTAGATGAATTCACCCTCTGACAGTAGCTCTACCTTCTGTGTATTTCCTTGGTGGAGGCTGAAGGAAAGGCCCACATGAGGCCAGAGATGGTCTTTGGAGGACTATGACCTTGTAGAGCATAGGACAAGAGGGGTCTGATGCTGGTGCTCCCGAGTGCCCCCGTGCTATGTCCACAGGGTCCTGAAACCTGGTCCATCCAGGGAGCGTGCTGCATGTCTGCGCCACTGCTCTCAAGGCTAAGAGTCAGGCCTGGTGTGGGGGGTGGGTCAGGGCTTAGGGGGTCCCCTCAGGGAGCTCATGGTCTACTCAGGAGCAGATGCAAAAACACCATCTCCACCAGGAGGTTGAGGGAACCCACTCTGTCCCGTGCTCCGTGCTGCTGTCCCCTTCCCCATCCAAGGCTGCTGCACGGCTTTCAGTGACCTTCCTGGAGAACAGAGCCATCCTGTTCAGAGCCGAGGGCCTCATCACAACCAGAACCCTAGTCCCACCAACCCGGGGTTGGTGGTGAACAGGCAGACCCTGTGGGGAGAGGCAGGAGGCCACGCTGGGGGACCCTGTGGGAGCCCAGGAGCCGATCCACCTGTGGGCCCACCTCAAGGGCCTTGGGCCACTTGTTCTGAGACTTGACATTTCCTGTCATCCCGCCCTTGAGATTTGGAGCTCTCTCTCTGGAGCTGGGGTCAGGAGCTCTGGGTCTTGGGCCTGGCTTTACCACCAGCTCCCAGGGGAAGGTCAAGCCAGCCCCTCCCTTCTTGGGGCCTCCCTGCCTTTTTAAGAAACAAGGGTTTGGCCTCGGAAGGCCTCTGAGGTCCCTCCTAGCTGAGGGGCTGTGTGGTTCTCCGGAGCTCCTAGAACCCCAGCCACCAGGGCTCAGACAGATGGGTGGGCCGGCACCGAGTCGGCATGGGACCCCACTCCCGGGTGGGTGGTGCATCTGAGGCCTGAGACCTCAGGGCAGACCCAGAGGCCTGGCTCATGTTCAGTGGTCCCAGATGGAGGATTTTTCTGCTTCAATTATCTTCTTTGCAGGTTTTGGGTTTTCAGACAGGGCTGGCAGCTTGGCTGAGTCACGGAGACTATTTCCGAGCTGGCTGGAAGTATGCATGGAGGACCTCGGGGTTAGAAATCTGTTCTCCTTCCAGTACCAGGAGCTGGGATGAATTCAAATCCTGAGGAACAGCCTCTCTCCAGGTCCCTTCTGGCCAGCCATCACAAGCACCTCGTCCTCACCGTCCACCCTGCATGGCGTGATGAGCTTGCACGATCTAAGAGGTTGGGTTTCCTGATTAATTTCCGTACAGCCCCCACACCTGGACCTTGGGCAGTGCCGGGTGCACAGTGAGGGCTCTGAGCCCCGGGGAGAGGCTCTCCTCCATCCCGGACATCTTAGAAAACCAGGCAGGAGGGGCCTGATGTGCACTGTCTTGATCATGGCATCAGTGTCACTAGGTGGGTTCCTCCACAGTTTTTCTTTTCATGCCTTGAGGCACACATCGGAGTAGTGCTTTGGCAATCATTTCCTGGGCAGGACACACGGCGTGATGAGAGTTTTTTTCTCGGACATGCCCCCTTCCAGGTCCCTGGTGGGTCTCTCACTGCTGGCCGACCCTAAGGAGTAATTGCCCCTCCCCCGCCCCGAGAATCCCAGTCCTGCCTGCACGGGCCCCCTGAGCCTGGGTGCCTCGGTTACCCTGGGACATTCTCCCTCTGCTCACGCCGAACATCACCACCCCCCACCCCTACCCCGGAGATACCCTTGTGTTCACAGCTGCAGCCCCTTGCGTGTAACCGGCTTTTTCCGGCGGTGGGGTGGTGGGTGGGGAGAGGGGGATCGGGGGTTCTCTCTCCCTTCTCTAACCTGGCTCCCGCCGCCAGCCTCCTGCTGTTCCTGGCGAGCACTTGTTAGATCGGCCAAAAGGTTTTTGTGTGTGTGTGTGTGTGTTTTAAGCACTAACAAAGCTATCTGGACACAGCAGCACAGTTACTAAGCAAAATTAACACTACTCTCTTCTGTGCCGAGAAATCCCAGGGCCCACGTGCCTGCCCATCCTTTTGAGGCTCCGCGGGGAGGGGGAAGGTGGGCATTTGAGGACACGGGCGGACATGGCAAGGCCGCCGGCCAGCCCACGGTTGTAAGCAGAGGAAAGAGCGCCTGTCCCCTCCCAGCGGCAGACAACAGATCATCTTTTGGTGGGCACTGGGGGCCGCTGTCCTAGGCTGACTTGATTCCTCCCGTTCTCCCCCAGCAGTCAGGGAGTCCGTCTGTGACACCGGGCGAGACCATCATTTCCTGTCTCTGGCCACCGATGAGCAGAAAAACGGGCTCATCGATGCGGGTTTCTGGACCGGTTGGCTTCTTGCTGCCTGCCTTCCCCGGCCATCTCAGCTCCAGTACAGAAACCAGGCCAGGCGCCTGGGGAATATCCAGGTTTTTTGTTGTGAAGAGGGTAGATTCAAGAAAGTCAAATGCTCCCCGGGACTAGGAGCCAAGAGAAGGGGTCAGAGAGGCTGGCGGGGATAATGGAGTCTGGGCCACACTCGGGCGCCAGCCCAACCCGAGGCTGTTTCCGGGAGGGGGAGGTGCCCGGGGGTGGGGGAACCCTGCTGCCCCCACTACTTTCCCGTGGTGAGACCCCCTCGGCCCCGAGCCTGGCAGGCGGAGCTGACCCCAGGGACATGGGCTGAGAGAAGGGCCCGCGTGAGAAGGGCATGGGTGCCAGGCGGAGGGTAAGGGTCTCGGGACCGATGGTGACCGTCTCACCAAATATGAGAACACCCTTGTTTTTTCCATGCTATCTGAGAGTGAGCTGTTCTTCCTGAGTGACTTTTCTAGAGAACTGAGCCCCTCCCACCAAACTTGAAGAGTTGAATCATCGATCGTGTTTGTCCATCCGTTGAGGGACACTTGGGTCACTTCTGCCTCTGGGCCGTTGGGAATAGTGCTGCTGTGATTGTGGACAGGCTCGTGCGTCCTTTGGCCCATGGCTTTTTACTTCTTTCTTTCTTTCTTTAAAGATTATTGCTGATTTGAGAGAGAGCACACAAGCAGGCGGGGCGGGGAGAGAGGGAGAGAGATTCTTCAAGCAGACTCCCCTGCTGAGCAGGGAGCCCAGTGTGTGGCTCAAACCCTTGACCAATAAAACTGTGACCCAAGCTGAAACCAAGAATCAGACGCTCAACCGACTGAGCCACCAGGTGCCCCTGCAAATCACTGTTTCACACTGCTTTTTCTTATTGCAGAGGTATAGTAATTAAAAAATATTTTTTAAAATGTAGGCAAGTTAAAAGAACATAAGTTGTCAATAATCCTGCCATCCGGGGAAACTTCTGGTGTACCTATGTATTTACATTTTGGTATATGCCCTTGTTTGTCACTTAGGAACACATATATATACTCAGTTTCTGAAAACAGGATTTCATATTCAAACATATACCATTTTGAGGGGCTCCTGGGTGGCTCAGTTGGTGAACCGATTATGACCTTTGGCTCCGGTCATAATCCCAGGTCCCAGGATCGAGCCCCGAATCGGGCTCCTCCTCAGTGGGGAGCCTGCTTCCCCCTCTGCCTGCCGCTCCCCCTGCTCGTGCTCTCTCTCTGTCTCTCTGACAAACAAATGAATAAAATTTTAAAAGTAAATAAATAAAAAATTTTAAAAAATCTTTGCCAACTCGAATGGTAAGGAATAACACGTAGGTTTTTTTTTTTTTTTTAAAGGATTTTATTTATTTATTTGACAGACAGAGATCACAAGTAGGCAGAGAGGCAGGCAGAGAGAGAGGAGGAAGCAGGCTCCCTGCTGAGCAGAGAGCCCGATGCGGGGCTTGATCCCAGGACCCTGAGATCATGACCTAAGCCGAAGGCAGCGCTTAACCCACTGAGCCATCCAGGTGCCCCTGACACATAGGTTTGAAAAGTGTGCATTTCTTTGAGCGTTTTTTTGGTATATGTCTGTAGGCCATTTGTGTTCCTTCTTTTCAGAATTGCTTATTCATGCCCTCTGGGCATTTTCTTCCTTGGGGGAATTAATATTTTAAAAATTAATTTGTAAGAAATCTTTGTGTATCAAGGATGTAAATTGTTTGTCATATTGACTGAAACAGCTTTATCCCGGTTTGCCCTTTGCCTCTCCGTTTTGCTTTTAGTGCTTCTCGATGTAAAAAAAAAAAAAAGAAAAAAAGCGTTTTGTTTTCATGTAGAGACATTTCTAAATGTTTTCTTGTAAACTTCGACATTTGGTGTTACTCTTTGCGACCCATGCTTCTCTGAGACAGCCATTTGCCTACATTTTTGTTTATCCCAACACGTTCATAACTTAATTTTCCACACTTAAATCTCAATTCCACTCCTGAAATGATCTGATGACTCATGTGAGGTAGAGCATCCAACCTTACATCTTCCCGACCTTGTCCTTTTCCTACTGGTTCAAAACGCTCCCTTTGCCATGTGTTAATTCTCACATATTTTTGGTTCTGTTTCTGGAGAGTTTTTTTTTTTCCTTCTGTCCGATGATATGAATCTATGTTCTGTTGCCAATTCCACACTGTTTTAATATTTTAATTATTTTAGGGCACGAATCCCATGATTACAAAATTCCTTGGCTGTTCTCTTGCATTTTATTTCCAGATGAACTTTAGAATGATTTGGTCAACTTGGAAAAAAAAATTCCTCTGTATTCTGATTGAAATTGCACTACATTTCTAGACGCACATGGAGGGGATTGGAATCTTTATAATACTGGATCTTCTCATTTGCAACCTCTGTGTGTGTCTCTTGGATGTTTCACATGGTTTTCTCCAGGTAGGGTTCTTAAGTTTATACTTGCGGATTTTGAAATGTCTGCTGCCAAGGTGAATGGCATTTTCCCCGATATTTTCTCATTGTTTGCTTTTGGCATATATGAAAGAAATTGCTCTTCATGTATTTATTTAGTAATTGGCTTGCTCACTAAACGGTGAGACTGTCTTCCTGCATATGATGGTAAACCATCATAGCATCAGGATAGAGCCTTCTGTCTCTTTCCAGCGTTTCTGCTTGTCATTCTCTTTTCTTGTCTTGTTGCGTTGGCTACATCTTCCAGAACAACTTTTAGATTGTGAGGATGACAATAGGTAGGCTTATCTTAATTCTGACTTAAGTGGGCGTGTGTCTAAGCCTTTCAAACTCTTCTGCTTAAAGACTGTTCAAGGCAATCCAATCTCATTTTGATGTATCAGAGGCATCTTTATTACATAATTTAAAATTATCCTATAATGTAGTAATATCACCAGGGATCAGTAGGTCTTTTCTGTTCGACTTGTAGGTCCCAGACGTCTATTTTTCTCTCATCTTCATTCTCTCTTTCTTGCATTACTGACTTAGGGAAACGTCCCTTGTATCTCCTCTCTTGTTCCCAACCTGTCTGTTATCAATTATGTCTGCTGTCACTGGGTCTGCTTCCAAAAGTTATCCCTCTCCCGCTTCCTTTTTTAAACCGTTGTTTTAATTGAAATCATAATCCATGAGCATGGAAAACATTTTAAGCACTACAGAAGTAAAAATTCAAAAGCAGAACATTCAAACATCATACTATAAAGTTTCTCCCTCTCACATCAAATGCTTATTCACTCTGAAAAAGGCAATGTTTTGTACCCTTCCAGTTACGTCTGGTGCTTGTACCAGGACATACATGAATACATATCCTTGTGGTTTTTTTTTTTTTTTTAATACAAATCAGGGAACACTATCACACAATTAATGAAGTACATTTTCCCACTTACTATAGTCTGACCATCTTTTTATTTTTTTTTTTTTTTTTTTTTTTTTTTTTTTTTTTTAAAGATTTATTTATTTGACAGAGAGAAATCACAAGTAGACAGAGAGGCAGCCAGAGAGAGAGAGAGAGGGAAGCAGGCTCCCCGCTGAGCAGAGAGCCCGATGCGGGACTCGATCCCAGGATCCTGAGATCATGACCTGAGCCGAAGGCAGCGGCTTAATCCACTGAGCCACCCAGGCGCCCCTGACCATCTTTTTAAATCAGCGCATATGACTCTCTTATTCTGCTGTTCAGTGTAGGTAACACCCTTTATTCTCAGAGTCACTGATGTACTTAGGTTTTCCCAGTGTTTTGCTGTAACGAAAATAGCTACACGGAATGCCTGTATAAATATAAGCCTTTGCTCATCTTCCCTGATTTTCTGCTCCTAATTTCCTTACTCTGATTTCCCCAATAAAGGGAATAGGTGAGCTAGTGAACGCTGAATGTAAACTGAGCATAAATAGGTCCCAGATGAGGGTCCAGTGATTCTCTTGAACAGAGTGAACAGATTTTAGTCAAGGACTTTGTGTTGGTTTTTTACAACTCCAGAGCGGACCCTTGGCTCATTTCTTCCTTGTCACTCTGACTTCTGAGTCGGCCAGAGAAACGATCCCTCCCCTACCCGTCCCCAGGGATGAGGCTGGTGCTACCTGGCCATGTGACCCGCACCCGCCACAGTCGTCACTGTTCTCCGGTAATTCCATGAGCATCACACATGGGCCAGGTGAGGCTGGTCTGGGCAGTCAGGTGTCCCGGGAGGCACGTGTGGTATCGTGAGAGTTCTACATCCCAGGGAGCTGAACCGCATGCCATGGGGGATGGGGGAGGAGCTATCCTGAAGGATGTGGGGAGAGTCATTGCAGAGTGTCCTACCTGATGCCCCAGGTGGAAGCAGAGATTCTCAGAGAGCCACAGAGCCTGGTAGGAGCCTTGTCCTCGAGGCCATTGGCTCCAGGCCTGGCTGGATGCTTCCATTGCAGGACCTGGGATGGCACAGGCCCCAGGATGCTGCTGGGCGTTTCCAGCCACACCAGCGCAGGAAGGAACCAGGCACCATCCCTACCTGGGGTGTGGGCCAGATTGCTGAGTGTGATGCTGCTGAGAGTGGAGGTGTGGGGGACTTTAGGATGTTGAGATTAATGGGAAGTTTGTTTTTCGTTTTCCCTCCGTGTTAACCACTTGACGTGCATTTCCTTTCTGATTTCAAACGCAGTGTGTGTTATTTGAGACCTCTAAGAAAACACAGAAAAATACATAAGGAAAAATGATCTGAAATCTATCTAAAGAAAACACCGGTAACATTTTGGCATACCTTCTTCTGGTATTTTTTCCTGTTCCTTTATATGTACGTGAATCTTAAAGGGGATAGAATTATCCATATTGTTTTGGGATCTAGGCTTTTTATGTGCTTCATCAGGAATGTTTTCCCCTGTTATTAAAAATTTTATAACATCATTTCAATAGTTTCATACAATCTGACTTTATGAGTATAGGGTAATTTATTTAAAAACAAGTCCCTCATGTTAGAAACTTAAGCTGTTTCAATTTCTTTTTCTTCCTTCCCTCCCTCCTTCCTTCCTATTAAAAAAATTCTGTAATGAACGTCCTAGATGTATATTGTATAAGTTCATAATTTCCTTATAATAAATTCCTAGAGGTGAAATTTCCGGGTCGAAGAATATGCATATTTTAAATTTAAATTTGCTCTCCAAAAAGACGAAAGCAGTCACATTTCCACCAGAAATCTAGGAGAATGCCTTAAACTCTTGCCCAATAGTTATTATTTAAAAAAAAAAAAATCTTTGCCCGTATATTAGGCAAAATAATGATCATGTACATATATTTTTTAAAGTAGGCTTTGTGCCCACCTTGGGGCTCGAACTCATGACCCCGAGATCAGGAGTCCCATGCTTTCCCAACAGAGCCAGCCAGGTACCCCACATGTATCCTATTTTCTAAAGTCAAATTGTTTCTTCCGTGAATTTTGATCAACTTTATTTTAAAACATTAACATAGAAAAAAATGTGAAGGACAAAAAGTAACTGATTAACCCTTTTCTGCCTAGAAACATTCAGCACTAACATTCTTCCCCGTGTCTTTAAGTTCATGCTGCTGTCCCTACCAGCTTACAGCTGTTGAGATGCCCTCTCTGTTTTTCAGAGTTCATCTGGAGCCCCTTCCCCCATCAAGTCTTCCTGGTTTTCTCTCACCAGGCATTTTCGCTCCGTTAAATTCGTGATATCCTATCTGCATTATGTTCATACCTTACTATATTTATTGCTTGCTCCTTTTATATTAGTTACGTTCTTGGAGACCATAAGCTCTCTGAGGGCTAGGACCACCTTACGTGTCTGCGACCGTAGCATCATCAACCCATTGTGTGGCTCCTAATAAGGACCTCAGTAAATTTCTTGCTGGGTGGAATGAAGTTGAGTTTGGGCAGACCAAGGGTTGGGGTCTAGCCCAGGGAGTTGCTTCCTATGACTCTTAAGACCAGACGTGGATTCATCTTTGTCCCTTTCCTGATTGCGGAATTCTCCGTATTGTGGTGTGTGTTCCAAAGAGAGATTTGTTGTTCCTGCGAATTGCACACTTGTGTTTGTTGGCTTTTGGCATCAGCCATTTGCCAGCCCAGTGACATCTGGCACTCTTGGCTAAAGGCCTGGCCCTTGGGACGCTCTTAGGAGCAAAGAGTTACTGAGGGGCGGGCCGCCCATGGCTGCTGTAGCCTGGGGCCCCGGTCTAGCTGGGGGAGCAGAGAAATTAGCCTCATCTCGCGTTACACAGCTCAGCCTTGGATGAGGGGATAGAATTATTCATCTTACTCATTGTGGCTGTGTCGGGGGCTGGAAGGCCCAGCCTGCAGGACACGGAGACCCCTGCTGCACCTTCTTATTGGGGGTTTGTGACTCGTCTCTGAGACTTGTGAGGAAAGAATAAATGTGACAAGGTGCTCAACTTCATTGGCTGTCCGGGAAATGCAAATGAAGACCAGGAGGCACTCCCATGGCATACCCACCAGAACAGCTAAAATGAAAAGGAGAGTATCAAGGATTGGTGAGATGCTCGGCGGGCAGGAGTCCAAACTGGTACAGGCATTGTGGAAGCTTGGCTTTACCTGCCAGAGCTGATACGCGTACACCCTTTGACCCAGCAATTCCGCTCGTGGGTATATACTGACCGGAAAAGTGTGCATAGGGTTACAGAGAGCCATGTATTAGAATTCTCGTAGCAACACTATCTCTAACAGTCCATCCGTGCCCACCGGCAACAGCATAGAAGAATAAGTTGCAGTATCATACACGGTGAAATGTCGTACGAAGAGTGAGCGTGAGTGACCCACAGTGACACGTGACAGGTGGCTGAACATAGACGAGGTTGAATAAAAGAAACCAGACACATGTTGCATGATTCTCCTCATGTAAAGAGTGAAAACGGGCAAAGCTGATGAATGCTGTTAGGAGCCAGGATGTCGGTGACACAGATAGTGACCTCGGGAGAGGGTGACCTGAGGGGGCTCTGGGGAGCAGGGAGCATTCTGGTTCTCCATCTGGGTGCTGATTTTATGGGCGTGCTCAGTTTGTGGAAATTCCATGAGCCCATCGCTCACACAAGTGACAAATATTCTATGTCCAGGACAAGTTAAAAATTCATTCGTGGAGGGGCCCCTGGGTGGCTCAGTTGGTTGAGCAAACGACTCTTGGTTTTGGCTCAGGTCACGGTCTCGTGGGTTGCAGGATCAAGCTGCATGTTGGGCTCAGTGGGGAGTCTGCTTGAAGATTCTCCCTCCCTCTTCCTTTCCCCCTCCCTCCTCGAATAGATAAATAACATCTTACCAAAAAAAGTAATTCATGGGATATAGACCCAAAAGAGCTGATGGCAGGGGCGTGAGCTGCTCTTTGCACACGCACGTTCAGAGCCATGTTATTCATAGTGGCCAAAAGGTGGGAGTGACCCAGGTGTCCGTGGTTGGGTATTTGTATACGATGGGATACAATTCAGCCTCAAAAGGGAGTTCTGACACCTGCTTCCACGTGTTGCAACCTTGAAGGCGTGATACCGAGTGCGGTAAGCCAGCCCGGAGAGGGACAGATGTTGCGCAGTGGCCTTACTGTGGGGTACACAAAGTAGGTGAGTTTCCAGGGACAGGAAGTGGAATGGTGGTTTCCAGGCCCTGGGGGAGATGGGGCGTTGGGGACTCCGTGTTTCATGGGGACAGACTTTCAGTTGGGGAAGAGGGAAGGGTTCTGGGGATGGACGGCAGGGATGATTGCACAATGTGTGGTGTGAATGTACTCCGTGCCTTTGAACCTCCCACTGAAAGTTGATTAAGGTGGTAGGTTTTCTGTTGTGTGTGTTTTACTGAGTTTAGCAGGTGCAGGTCCCCCAGAGTGAGCGGGATGCTCACTCTGCGGAGGGGCCGGGGTGAGCCCCGGGCAGCGGGTCCTACAGCTGAGCTCAGGAATGGGGCTCTGAGTGTGAGGGGTGCTTCTCCACCTCTGGAGGGGTTCTCAGGGGTGGAGGGGGCCATTGACGTTGGAGGCCCCACAAGGGTCAGACCAGCAGGCATGCGGGCTGACATGTCGAAACAGTCTGGAAAGAAGCTTCTCTTGCCCCACAGGGCCTGGTCTGGCTGTTGTCTGTGCTGTCAGGTCCGGGGGACACGAGACTGCAGATGGGCGATTTGGCCCAAGGACAGGTAGAATTTCCCCTGTGAGCTTTATTCTGCGGGAGTAAGAGCTGGAACCATGTTGCTGGCGTGACAGCCGGGGGCTGCTGCTGTCCGCGGGATAGGCAAAGTCAGAGGCAAATCCCTGCACCCCAAGGGCTGCCCTGCGCCAGGCCCCTGCCGGATGGCAGGGAGCGCCTCCAAGGGGGCAGGGCCGGGGAGGGGTAGTGGTGCAGAATGCATGCTTCCTGAATGTGCCAGAACCCTGGGGCAGCTGTGTGGTCAGGTGTTCTGTTTTGTATGTCCACTTTGGAATGGGAAAGCGTGTTGTTAACACTCTTAACAGCAGGGACAGGGTTCCCAGAATAGCTGCCTCCCGACACCTGGACTCCGGGGCCCGCCCCAGGCCAGTCAGCTCAGGCCACTCTGTCTGCCCAGTCCTAGGAAATGGACTCTTCCCGCCCCACCGCACCGCCCCAGGCTTGCCCTCCGGGGGCCAGCTGCCGATCTGGGCCACCTCACTGGGGGTGTCCAGAGCCTGGAGTGTTTGCCTGGTGGCCTGGAAAACCCGAGGAGCATTTCTGGGCTTGCAGAAAGGGTGCTCCCAGCTGGCAGGTGAAGGTAGGGGGCAGGAATCCCGAAGCATTTTTCCTGCTGAGAAAATCTGGTTACAGATCTGTGGCGACCTGGGAGTCTTTCTGTGTCGTGACACCACCCGTGGGATCTGCGTGGAGAGTGGGGTGGGGGAAGGATCCATCCTAAGGAGCCATGGGATTTGCCCCTAAACGCTTTCCATGAGTTCCACACCCTCTCTGTCTCTTCACGCTCTTGGTACGGAACGGCCGACCTATCTCGGGTTCTGTTCTTCTTACCCCCAGAACCCATGACTGGGGAGGCGAATGGATGGCGGGCCGACCTGCCTCGCGTTCAGATCAAACCATGCTAGGCTGGGTCTGGGGGAGCCAAGAAATCGTCTAGGCCGGTGGTGCCCACAGCGTGCTCTCAGGGTGCCTGGTGTCACCTGGGAGCTCGAGAGCAAAGCAGATTGCTGTGTCCCACTCCACACCTGCGGAAGACTGCCCACCAGTCTTTTAGCACCCGCTGGCTTGCATGCACCTCGAAGATCGGGGAAACGCTAACCAGGCCACACTTCCTGGCCCAGAGATACAAAGTGGCTGTCTGTGACCCCATGGTGGTTAACCACCGCCGTCGGGGAGCCCCCTGCCCACCGTGTCGGTGAGATCAGGCAGCAGAACCCGACTCTCGGAGCTAAGAGAGGCTGGTGAATCCCTTTGCATTTTGTGCCTCGGGGATGGGAGTTTTTGGGGGGCTACTAGGGTTGGGAGGGTGGAGTGCGGCCCCGCAGTGAACACACAGAGCTGAGGACCCTAAAGGCTGTGGACCTGGTTCCCATCACCCGTTGCTGTGTGGTCAATGACCCTTTTTTTTTTTTTTTTAAGATTTTAATTATTTATTTCTGAGCGAGAGGGAGAGAGTGCACATGTGTGCGTGTAGGCGAGGGGAGGGGCGAGCAGACGTGGATCTCGATCTCATGACCCCGAGATCATGACCTGAGCTGAACTCACTGAGCCTCCCAGGTGCCCTGACATTTCAAAACAAGTTTTTTTTTCTGTTGTCATCGTCACCGTCGTCCAGCACTAAGCCTTTATTGAGCCCTTCCTGGGGTCTCCACCTTGGGGTTAACAGGCTGATTAGCTCCATGTCCCATCTGCCCCGAACTGGTCCCACGTCAGACCTTCGGAACTAAGGCTTCAAAGGACCGTCATGGTCACTCACCACGGTAACAGAGGAGATAGAATGTGGGCCAAGGACCATGTGACTCCAGCATGATGCTTACCTACACTGGGGAGGTCAGGCAGAACCGTCGTGCATTTCCTGCTTGTGACAGTCTCCGAGTTTCATGACTGTGGGGCAGAAGTTCTCCTGCAAGTGCCAAAATGGGTATAGTTATTGTTACCATATGTTGAAGTGTGTTGAGGCATTTTACAATGTCTGTATTGGTTGCAGTTTCCACATGGGTTTTAATTGTGTCTTAATTAAAGACTGAAGTGGAAATCCTATGTATCTCGGCTAGTTGAAAGAAATCCTAAATATTCGCTCAAATAAAACGTGATTTATGCGTTATTAAAATAATGGGACGGACACGTGGATACTCTGGCCCTATTTGTGCATTTCCAGATTATATGAGAGAAGAGGAAGTTGGAGGTGGGGGTGGGGAAACCCCGTGTAACCATGGAGACACGGGATCTTGTGTGCGGCTCCTTTGGATGGGAACCAGACATGGATGCCCATGGTATGGCGGACTCCTCCCACCTTCTGTACAGTTTGGGGTGGCTTTGGGGATTGGTTTATTGTTATGTTTAGCCTCTGGGGGATGGTTGGCAAACTATGGTCCATGGGCACAATCCCGTCTGCCACCTCTTTTTGTAAATAAAGTTTTATTAGAAAGCAGCTACATTCACTCATTTACATACCGTCCATGGCTGCTCACATGGTGACGCTGGATTTAAGTTGTTGTGGGGGGAAGTGTATGGCTGGTAAAGCCTCAAATATCTACTCTCTGGTCCTTTACAATAAAAAAGTTTGCCAGACCCTGGTCTGATGATCCCATTTTGGATGTTTCCTCAATTTTCTTCCTATGTAGGTCGTACATGCTTAAATTCCCCTGATTTATTCATCAAACATGGTGTGATCCCAGCGGTGAGACATCTTAGCTCAGGGGCCATGGGCTCACAAGGAAAAGGTAATCAGAGACCACAGGCTTGATTAAAAAAAAAAATTTCACTGAATATGTACCGGTCAGGGTTCTTTCCTTCTTTTTATTTTTTAAAGATTTTATTTATTTATTTGACAGAGATCACAAGTAGGTGGAGAGGTAGGCAGAGAGAGAGGAGGAAGCAGGCTCCCTGCTCAGGGGGCAAGCCCCCTGATGCGGGGCTTGATCCCAGGACCCTGGGATCATGACCTGAGCCGAAGGCAGAGGCTTTAACCCACTGAGCCACCCAGGCGCCCCAGTCAGGGTTCTTTCTTAGCTGCAAATAACAGAACCACAGAAGTCCCAGTGCACCACCTTGGTAGATCTGCCTTGAAAGGTAGAAATTTCACATTATATGTTGAAATCTGAGAAGTTAAGACATTATTCAGTAAACACGGCATAGGAGACTGGCTCAGAGTGTCAAGAGAGCTGGCCTAGTGTGCTATGAAAGGGGTTCTCAGACCCATCTCCAAATTCCACCCCTCTGTCTTTCAAGACTTCGCTGCCATCTCCTCCAGGAAGCCTTCCCAAGGTGAAAGTCTTTGTCCTCTGTCCTCTGGGAACACTTTATCTCTTACTCTCTGGGAAGATATGATGTTCTCTTTCATATGATAGTTACATGGTTTCATGTTTCCTCTTCCACATCTTTGTGACTTTTCCACACTTATATCTTTTTGCCAGTCTAAGGGGCATATTTTTAAAATCTGCATTTGCGTGGTGGTTTTAATTAGGATATGCCTGATGAGTAGTGAGGATGAGCATCTTTTCATGTTTATTGGCTGTCCGCATTTCCTTTTCTGTTATGTGCATATTCATAGCTATTGTATGTGTTCTATTAGGTTGTCTTTTTCTTATTTGTTTGTTGGTGTTCTTTATATATTCTGGATACTGATTCTTTGTTGTATGTGGTACAATTCTTTTTGCCTGGTCTGTTATTCTTTTTCCCTTCTGTGTTTTTGTTTTTGTTTTTTTGTTTTTGTTTTGTATCCCCTGCTCTGGTTTTGCTTCATGAAATGCTTGGGTGAGGGCCAATTAATACATCCCCTTTGGATGCCCCCTGACTTGGAAGCTTGGTGTCTATATCAGTGAAAAAACCCCAAACCCCTTTTGATGCTGCCCCTTGAGGTGGGAAGAGCAGAATTCCTTTCCCATCTTTTCCCACTCCTGCATCTGTTTCTTTCCAGCTGTATGAGATTCCTGCAGCTGTTGTAACAAAATACCATGAACCAGATAGCTCAAAACAGCAGAAATGTATTTTGTCACAGTTCAGGAAGCCAGAAGCCTGAAATGAAGGTATTAGCAGGGTTGTTCCTCCTGGGGGCTCTGAGGGAGGGCCTGTCCAGGCCTCACTCCTAAATGATGGTGGCTGCTGGTGACCTTGACATGTACACGCATCATCGCAGTCTCCGCCTCCATCTTGACATAGCGTTCCCTACAGTGTGTCTAGGTTTCTTCTCTCTTTCCCTTTCTTAGAATGACACTTGTCATTGGATTTAAGGCCTACCCTGAAGGTATATATGCCTTAGGGAGAAACTACGCATGTTAGATAATCTTCCCTCAGGCACGGGTTACAGGGATGACGGCCATGAGTCCAGTGCTCATGAACCAACGACAGACACCACCTGTCTTTAAACAGAACCGTCCATACAATGACATTAACCATGGATTGGTTTGTGAGAAAGATGTGACCAGCAGCTTTCAGGAACCTGACCTGTATCTCTGTTAGGAGCAGCGTTTCAGGATTTGCCAACTGTTGTTGTTCCGGCTTTACAGACTCTAACTACTGAAGCACTCACAGCGCTGTGGGTTAACTACACAGCTATGAGAAGAAAGGATAGAAACACAGTGAATAAGGAGAGTCAACCACATCTGAAAGAGCCCACCTGTGAAAACGACCATTCCGCGAGAGCCAGGGTGGGGGGTGGCGTCTGGACGTAGGCGCCTCCGGTTGCCAGCACACGTTCCTTAGTGGAATGACACTGAACAGACATCAAAAGGGACAACGAGATGGCATATCACGAAAGATGGCAAGAAAACAAAAAAGTTAATCACAGGAGTGAGATCCGTGTAACACGCAGCAAGGAACCAAAAAAAAAACCAAAAAACAAAAACCCGCCTCCACCCGTAGAATACAGTAAAGTGAGTTCTGATGGAACCGAAATGTGGTACGTGCATGATTCCACTATTAAGGTGTCGTGTGTTACTCATTGACTTACAAAGAGAAGGCAGTGGGGGAAAGCAGGATTTAAAATAGGGTGAGCACAGGATCAGTCTTTTTATTTCCATTAAAAAAAAAATGCTTACTTAGTGGAAGGTCTGAGTGACTCTGTTACTTAGGGCAGGATGAAAGTTACTTTTAGGGCATACCATGTGTGTTTCTGTGCTGTTGGATTGTTTGCAAAAAAGAACGTATTGACATATTAGTTGAGTTTAAAAAAAAAAAAAGAAAGGGGCACCTGGGTGGCTCAGTGGGTTAAAGCCTCTGCCTTTGGCTCAGGTCATGATCTCAGGGTCCTGGGATCGAGCCCCGCATCGTGCTCTCTGCTCAGTGGGGAGCCTGCCTCCTCCTCTCTCTCTACCTGCTTCTCTGCCTACTTGTGATCTCTGTCTCTCTCTCTCTATCTGTGTGTCAAATAAATAAATAAATAATCTTAAAAAAAAAAAAAAAAAAGAAGTGGGGAAAAGTGGGGATAAGGAGAGCCGCGGCATTTCCGGTGAAAGCTGTGCAAAACCATGTCTTCTTCTCCCTCTCTCATCTCGTCTCTCAGAGGTCCTGGTCCAGAGACTGTCACCATCTGTCGCATTGCTATCTATACTGGCTCGTGTCTGCGTCCATCTCCCTCTTCAGACTCTGAACTGCCGAGGGCAGTCTCAGTATTTCTAGAAGCAGACAGATTGGGCGGTCTGTGTGAGATGCTCGGGGCATCCTTCCGCGGGGATGTGGTGGGTGTGCCACAGGGAGCTGGTGCTTCGGGCCTGGGTGTTAGGGAAAGCATCCCCCAGTCTCCCACGCCTCGCTCCTCGGGTGTGCTGGGCAGCTGTCCCCTCTTCCGGCCTGAACCACTTCAGGATGGGAACCCTGGCCCACAGGGGGGGCCCATGCTAGGGAGAGAATGGAGAAATTGACCTGGAGTGCATTCATGGGGAGGAACAAGGGGTGTGTTGAGACCAAATCAGGAAGTTCAAGACTTTGGGGAAGACCTTTGGAGTTTGGGAGGGGACTGTGGGAACTGGAGGTCACTCCACTGGGCCCTCCCAAGACCCCCGTGTTGGCTTCAGCTTTGGCCCGTGGCCCCAGGCATCCTGGAGACCCGTGAATGGTTTCCCCTGCAGAGCCGTGTGGCTGCCGAAGCCGTGTCCCGGGCCCCAGAGGGGCTGGAGCTGGACAGATCCCGGCTGCAGTCTGGAGAAGGGTTTGATCAGTGCCATAAACGCCCTGACCCGAGTGTGCCAGACTTAATTGAAAAACCAGCTTTGCAAACACAATCAGCAGGCCTCCGAAGGAAAGAAGGCAGGCAGGAGCGAGCGAGGTCTGCGCACTGACTCATCTTTCCCCCAGGGGCGGTGACACACGGCTCAGACATTTCCCGTGGCCACAGCCTCCAGAGCCATGGTGGGGAGGCCTCTGGAGGCCCCAGGCAGCCTCTCGGGAGGCTGGCTGCTCCCGGTGCCCCCAGGTGCTGGGCCAGGAAGGGGGCTGCCGGCTCACAGGGAGGAAGGGGACCTCCTGCCCCAGTCTGTGACCCGTCTGAGACTCTTGCTCTCAAACGAAACAAACATGAGCTGATAGGGTGGAGACTCTGGGGACAGGCTGGGTGGCCCTTGTCTTCCAGCTCTCTGTGTTTCTTTCTCCGGGGGCAGATCGGAGAAGCTTCCGAGAGGCAGAGCGTTCCCGGGAGAGACATCTGTGGGTCTCATCATCTTATTGGGTTAGCCGAGCCCATCAGCTCTCAGTGTCGACGAGGGCTCTGTTGTTGTTGGAAAGGCTGTGGGCCTTTAGAGCCTCGTCCACGCAGGCGAGTGTCTGCAGGACTCCGAGTGCTGGAGCAGGTGCTCCCAGGGACGGGAGCAGAGCTCCTGCAGGGTCAGGAAGCAGCCTTGGGGTAGCCCTCCACCCGCCAACTAGCTGTGTGGCCTCCCTTTCACTGGACCTGCATGCCCCATCTTTCGCTCTCGGAGGTCAAGCTGGATGACGGCTGGAGTTTCTGTGAGCTGCGAGCTGTGCACACCCTTGAAGGGAGCGCCATGATGTGGGGGAGGGACTTCCTCCTGAGTCCCCCTCCCCACTCCCCTGCCTCCCTCTCTGTCCGCCCCCCAGCTCCCTGACTGGCCCCCTGTTTTATATCCAAAGCTGAAATTCCTGCCCCTCTGTGGAGCTGAGGAAGATGGGGCCAGAAAACACTCCCCTGCAGCTCGTTGTCATTTCCCTTTAGAAGGTCCTAGAAGACCGGCTCCCGGTGGCCTCTCGACACAGTCTTAACCTGCATCGCTTGGGGACGGCCCTCTCACAGGCCTGTAGAAAAAAACCCTCCGTCCTCCGCAGAAGAGGTGGTAAGGGCATATTATTCCGAAAGCAGACAACCAGTAGAGGGTGGAAGAACATTCTGGTAGGTTGACATACTGAGTGCGGGGTATAAAAATTTGGGGGTGGTGGTGGGGGAGACATCCTGTTCCTTTTCTCCTTGATTGAGGATATCTTGTCTGCTTTCAGGAAGGATTTGTGGCCAAGGTACAAGAGATGGCGTTTGATATGAAAATGTGTATTGTGGCTCCCTGAATGGGGCATGGGGGAGGGGCTGGGAGGCACACACCCCTACCCCCCCACTCCCCATCCCCCTCACCATCCCCCGCCATCGCTGGGCTGGGTGGACCTGGAGCGACACTGGGGGAAGCTGCATGACCTCAAAGGGTGCTTTTAGGAAAGTCTGGATCAGACATGATGTTATAGGAAAAAATGCAGCGTCTGAGGGAACAGTGCGTGAATAGAGAGAAAGCCGAGACAGGGCAGGGAGGCGGAGAGGACACAGCACTGACTGTCATGGGGAGCCCGGACAGGGGCCATGCCGCGCTGCCTTGGGGAACGTGGCGAGGATGTTGTGCCCCAAAGGGAAGGCCGGCCACGGGGGTGGAACAGTGGCTGCGGAGGCCAGGAGTCAGGCCTGGGCGTTTCTGGAGCATGAGGACGGAGAGAGCCACCGGCCGGACTTTGGGCTGTGCCCAGCAGGGTGAGCCGTTTCCTCCCAAAGCCTTGTAGCCACCCTCGATGCCCAACATTTGAGGCTGAGGACAAGGTTCACTGTCCTCCCTGAGATGGGTGGGATCTATGCCTCTTTGTCCCTTGCATGTTTTAAGGAAGAGAGACAGGTATCT
Organism: Mustela lutreola; assembly: GCF_030435805.1. NCBI lineage: Eukaryota > Metazoa > Chordata > Mammalia > Carnivora > Mustelidae > Mustela > Mustela lutreola. The sequence goes on along the minus strand of NC_081304.1, from coordinate 57,704,502 downwards.
TAGCTCTGGCTGCAAGCCATTTCCAGCAATGCCTTAGAGCCTGGCCCACATCCCATCTCTGGCCTTTTCCAAGTAACCTGGGGAGGAATATTATCTGAGCTTTGTTCTCTCCACCAGTAAACCAGGTCTCACTGCATCGCCTACCACAAAGGGACGTGGGGATTGAGCGAACTATTTCTGAAAGCGGCTTTATTGAAGTTGTAATTCCCGTGTTGTATCAGGCAGCCATTTAGAGCGTACAGGTCTGTGGTTTCCAGTCTGTCCAGCCGTGTAACTATACTCAGCATCAGCGTACATCACCCCTAAAAGAAATCCTGTACTCACCAGCTGCCAATCCCCATGTCCCCCCCATCACCCACCCTTGATGGGTGAGAAATAGTCCCGTGCATGTTTATACCATATTTTATTTATCTGTTCATCCCCTGCTAGACGTTTAGGCTGGTGCCCTGTTTTGGCTCCTGTGAATCTGTGGGTGGGTTCTGGGCGGGCGTGTGTTCTCGGTCCTTGGGGCGTGGACCGATCCCCTGGAGGGGTGTCACTGGGTCACGTGCTCATTCCATGTTCAGCTTTTTAACGACTGTTCCCCAGAGTGGCCACACCGTTTTACGTCCCCACCAGGATTGCGTGAGGAATGCGTTTTCCCCATCCCCGTGCCATGCATTTGCCTTTTTTGATCCAAGCCGTCCCCGTGGGTATGCAGGGATAGCTCACGGTGGCTCTGTTTTGCCTTTCCCTGAAGGGGTTGTGGGGTAGAGCCTCTTTGCACATGCTTCTTAGCCACTTGTTGGATCTTCCCTGGAGAAATGTTTCTTTGGATCCTTTGTCTGTTTTTTTTTTTTTTCTTTAAAGATTTTATTTATTTATTTATTTGACAGAGATCACAAGTAGGCAGAGAGACAGGCTCCCTGCTGAGCAGAGAGCACGATGCGGGGCTCGATCCCAGGACCCTGGGATCATGACCTGAGCTGAAAGCAGAGGCTTTGACCCACTGAGCCACCCAGGTGGCCCCTTTCTCTGTTTTGATTAGGAAGTTTGTCCTCAAGAGTGCTTGGAGGAATGCCTTGAGCCTGGGCAGTGCCCTAGAACTCATTCGTAGGGAGATTTCCCGGAACTCAGCATGCCAGACTTCCCACCTGCCCCTGCCCATTTCATTCCAGCAACTTTGTCTGGAGCTGGGGTTCCCTTACGTTTACATCCCCCGAATTGTTCGGCAGCAGCTGCGGGCTGCCCAGGTTACCTGTGGGCTCTATGTAAAGCTTTGGCTTCTTTCATTTGCCTTTTGCTTAAACATATCCCTGTTTCCCCCTGAGCTAAGACTCCTTAGCGAGGATCGAGCTCAGGTTTGGTATGATCTCAGCATTTCAAGGACGTCTCTGGCTCTCTCAGGGGAACCGTCCTGAGCCCTGAGGGAGGGGATGTCCGGGGACCCCGAGGATGAAGCCACCAGGCCGTCCCCCATGTGGCGGGACCAGGAAGGAGGCCGGCCCTGCATGAGTCCAGCCTCCCGGGCGGGGCGGCAAGCGGTCCAGATGGACACAGTGGACAGAGAGCTGGAGGGCGTAATTAGAATTCCCATGGGGATGAGCTGCTCACAGAGTGAACCAGCTTGTTAGTGACCCACTGGTGATGAAAGTCCAGTGTCCTTCTGAAGGACACTTTTCTCCTTTTCCTAGAGGCCATTTCCATTCCGCTCTAAGCTCCCCGATGGCTTTATGTTTCCCCTTGAAGTCCCACGTCCCCGGCCACTCCCTCCCCTGGCTGGGTCATGAGTAATCAATCCTTCTTCTGATGCAGAGGATCTGGAAGCCGTGCCTCTGCAGTGTTAAGGTCCTCCCCCAGCTTCTCTGCGAATCCCGCCTCTCTGAACCTGCTCCCTCTGTCAGTGCCCCCGACTTGGTGCAGGCGCTCATTTTTCTGTCCTGGGACCTCGGGACTTGTCTGTGCTTTCCTGGTCTGGGGATCACCTGTGCTTGCTCTCCGGAGACCCTGCCCACATCCCCTGCCCCCTTCTTGTGTCCGTGCGTCCTCCCCACCCCCTCCGAGGGGTGTGGTCAGCAGCACCGAGCCACACCGAGGTCCAACCCAGGGTTGGTGGCACTGGTCAGTCACGCGTTTCTCCGGGGACGCCACAGAGCACCTCCCTTTCCACCTGTCCCCTCCTCCTCTCCAGATCTCTCATCGCCTCCCATCACCCCCACGGTGATGGCCTGCAGTTGGTCATTGCTCCTTCTGATGTGGGAAAGCTGGAACGCGACCCCATCGGGCCCAGAGGGCTGCTGTCTTTCTCAGCCTGGAGGCGTTTGGGATTCTAGAGAGTTACTTTGACATGTAATTGACATGTGATGTTTTTTTCAGCAGCAACACTCCCCTGTCCCACACCCTGAGGTCCCTTTAAGTTTGGTTCATAGTTAGCAAATGATGATTTGGATGAGAATCTTTGGATTGGGGGAAATGTCTTTTGCTTCCCAGCAACATCCCTGAGCAGGTATGGGGGTGCTATGAAGCTTGACCAACACAAGTGAGGGGGTCTAGGGGAGCCTCCCACACTAAGCAGTGCTTGGGTTCTCAGGTCATAACCCCAGCCTCCCGGTTGTGGGCTCTTGTTTCTGATTGAGCTTTTCTACAGTCTTGTTTTCCGTATTACGAGGCTATACCTGTTCATTGTTTAAAAAAAAAAAAAAAAAAAAAAGCTACAAGACATAGACAAGGAACAAAAGTGACTAAAGAAGTAAAAATGTCAGTGGCTGGTAACCAGCCCTGAGCAACTGTGCTGACCCCGAGAGGATCTGTCACCTCGTTGGGTTTTTGTCTAAGTGCACATGCACGTGTGCACATGTATGTGTGTATGTGTGCGAAGCTGTGGGTCTGTGTGTTTCCCCGTACTGTCTTCAGACTTCTTACGAATGCAGTGTTGTTGTTTCTCACATTACTGGATAGTCTTTTACCCTGTAGTTTTGCCTGGCTGTGTAGTTCTGGATCAGTGGCATGATTTGGCCCGATTTCTTAATCGGGCATTTAGATTTGGACACTTGGCCTGCTTCCCTCTAAGCTTTGCTGTAGGGACCATCCTTCTGGATTGACCTCTGTGCCATTCTCAGTGTTCCCTTAGGGTGGAATCCTGGCTGTGGAATTGCTAGGTCAGAGAGCGGGCACAGGCTTTAAGACCTTTGGTCCATGCCGTGTGTCTGCTTTCCCTAGAATTACCCCAGTTTACAGTCCCTACTTCCTCATGTGTCCTGGGCACAAATTCCTCTGGAAAAATCCCGGCCAACCTGGAAGATGAAAAGTGGCATTCGATTGTTTTAATTTGTAGGTCTCTCAAAACTAGTAAGAGAGGTTGACCCTGATTCCTAAATGTCTATTTTATGAATTACCTCCTAGGGCCATTCATACATTTCTCTAGTAAAGGTTCATCTTTTTTCTGAATGAATTCTTTATATGTTAAAGATTGTAACTTTTGGTCCATCTCTTGCCTTACAGATAATTCTCTCAGGTTAATTGATTTTATTGTTAGTGAAATTTTAAGATCTGCAATGCTTTTGACATAAAATGTTTACAGTTGTCTTGTGGTCAAATAGGTGCTTTCTAGCTTTTCACTTTCGATGTAGCGAGCTCAAGATGATAGAACTCTTGACTTCCCTTTTCTTCCAGTGATTTCTGCAGGTACATTTTTTTTTAAAGATTTTATTTATTTATCAGAGAGAGAGAGGGGGAGAGAGAGAGCACAGGCAGACAGAATGGCAGGCAGAGGCAGAGGGAGAAGCAGGCTCCCTGCTGAGCAAGGAGCCCGATGTGGGACTCCATCCCAGGACCTGGGATCATGACCTGAGCCGAAGGCAGCTGCTTAACCAACTAAGCCACCCAGGTGTCCCTGCAGGTACATTTTTTTACATGTAAACTTCTCATCTGTCTGAAATATAAAAATAGCGATGAGCATAGAGGAGAACTATCCTAGTCCGTGAATGGTATATCAGTTGTCTCAGTGCTCTTCCTACCCAACTGTCCTTTCCTTCCTCATTCCCCCTCACCCATTGCATGATACAAACAGGTCTTGTTTTAGACTTTCTGTTTGATCAAGTTTTCTCTCTATTCTTGTATGCCAGCTCACACTGTTTTGACTCTCGTGGCTCACGCTGTACTTTTAAGACTTCGGGAGGCTTTGGAAACAGAACAGCACCATCCAAAAAGCAAGGGATCGTTCACATTGTCGTACCAAGTCTTTGAATGTACTTGATAATCCCTTTCCTCCCTGGGAAGGGTGAACCATCTGTATTATTTTTAAAGCTTTTCTTCAGGGAGCTTCTGAACCTGTGAGCAGCATGAGGCTTGTTCCCTGCCCCCTGGCCCTGCCACATCCCGATACCCAGGAAAGGCGGGTCGGTGTCAGCCCGGGTCCCTCAGTTCCACGGCGTCTCATAATCACATCCGTTTTTCTTAAAAATCAGCAACCCCGCTCTGCTGACTCATGTTCTCTGACTTCTAGACGCTTTTCTTCCATAATTGGGTGTGCCGGGCACAATCCTTGCTTTTTTCCTTCCTGAGGTGGAGAATTCAGGGTGGAAACGCGGTGAGGACGCATAGCTCCAGCAGGGGGGTGGGGGTGGGGGACGCCCCTTCCCCACTCCCCCTGTAAGGGCTGTTGCCATGACAGTGGTCAGACAGACAGAAACTCCTGTGCCCTCCTCCCTCCAGCTTCTCTCCGGATCCCACTTCCTGAACCCAGAGGGAGCTTGTGGGTGGGAAGCCTGCTGGGTGGTCTGCCCAGACTTCCAAGAGATCCACGGCCACACTTTGTGCAGGGCATCACATGGGCCCCAGGCCACACTCAGACCACGCTCAGCCGTGCTTTCTTTTCCGATGATGAGGCCGACCATGATAGTGACGAGGAGGAGGAGCCCACTGGTGACCAGGCAGTGGCCGGACAGTGTGGTGCAAATCCCAGAGGCCTGCTGTGCACAGATCATCATTTCATTACTGAACGTCTGCCTGCTTTGTGCCCCTACAGCCGTCCATGCTGAGGGTTGGTGGTAGGGGTCAAAGGAGCCTGCCTCTCAGTGCTTGTCCCAGGCATCTCTGCTACAGCAGAGCCGGTAGTGGAGTTCTCAGACCCAGGACCTGACCACACGGACTTGATCCCTGACTCCAGCTCTCCTGTGACATGCAGATAGATGACCTAACTTTACTGTGCCTTGTCCTCATCTGTAGAATGGGGATACTGCTTCACAGGGTTAGTGTGAAGGCTACATGAGTTAGGATGGTGCCTGGTGCATGTTGTTTGCAGGTGTGTGTGTGTGTGTGTGTGTGTGTGTGTGTCTCCTATACTCCTGGGAATTCTTACCATCCTGTGGGGTGCTGGGCTTGTTATCACACTGTCTGATGGAAACATCACAGAGCTGGGTGTCACGTCTGCTTTATACATGGGAAACCCAAAGCTCCGGGAGTCCAAGTCACTTACCAGAGATGGTCCAGCAGCCAAGGGGCAAGGCCAGGAGTCACCCCCAGGCAGCCGGACCCCGGAGAAGAGCCCGGGTGAATGGATGGCTGCAGCACGGGGTGGTCGCAAGGGAAACCCATCCCAAAGGATTGGAGAACAAGAGATAGCATTTAAGGAATTTAATAAGATCTAGGGAAATGGTTGTTGTAAAGGTAAAGAGCATATGGGCAGTCAGGGGAGGAGACTGTGGATCCCATCTCTTGGTTTTGCAAGGGAAAAGTGAAGGGTATGGAATGTGGTAGGCACATGAGGGGTTGCAGACCCTCAGACCAGGTAATGCTGGTCTGCCTGGCTCAGTGCCCGAGCTGTGGGGGCAGGCCCGTGGCCTATGGGACCCGCCAGGAGTCATGGGAGGCAAGGGCAGACATGTGAGCACACTGGAGAGTCGTGGCCTCAAGGGGTGTCATGCTTTCGGGGCACCACAGACAGGAGCTGCAGGAAGCTTGTGTTTGAGCGAAGGACTGAGGGGTGGGGCTGTGAGGCAGGCTGTGCGTGGCCCGCACTTCTCCAGAAGGTTCTGGCCTCTGCCTGAGTGGTGGTGGGTGGAGTACGTGGGAGGAGGGAGGCTAGACAGTGGGCAGGGGCTGGATGGTGGGGGTAGGGGTGGGGACATAGAAGGCATTGGGGTCTTCCTGCAAGGGTAAAGGAAAGCTGGGGTCTGTGTAGACCCCATGATCACCCGGGGCTGCCCTGCAGCCGATGGGGGAGGGGCTGTGGGAGTTCCCAGGTGTGCATGGTGGAAGGGGTGGGTGTAGACACGGTGGAGAGAAGCAGGTGAATCTGGGGTCTCTGTGGGAGGGAATGCCACCAGAACTTGTGCCTTGCTTTTAGGAGCACAAGGCACGCAGGAAGCCACCTGTGGTGTTGTCCTTCTCTGGTGCTGGTGGGGCTCTGGAACTTGGTGCTGCTTGCCTGGGGACACAGGCCAGTGGTAAAGGTGAGAGCGGTGGTTTCTTTGTCCCCAGTTTGTCGCCCAGGGGAGCCTGGTGCAGGCCTCAGAGACGGATGTTAGAGACGGATTTTTGTTGTTGTTGTTTTTAGAGATGGATGTTAAGAGTTGGGGGCCCAGATGCAGAAGAGAAGGCACCAGACTTGGTCGCCGGACTCTCCAGCTGTGCTCAGCCTTTCTTGGGCATATCTGACTCTACAAAAACCACTGTGGGCTCACGGTGGGTAGCGGGGGCAGTTCCAGTGCCCCAGACTGCCTGCAGCCTGGCCCTGGTGGAAAGTCTCCTGAGAAACAAAGAGATTCATTGATGAGTAAGACATGGGTGGCTTGGGGTGGAGTTGATCCTGGGACTCAGAAGAGGAAGTTCAGGCTCGTCTACAGGTGTCCCAGGCCATCTTGACCCCTGTGGTCTAGGAGCAGGAGCTTCTGATCCAACTGGCCCTCTCCAGAATCGTTCCTGAGGTTCACCAGCAAAGTGGGAGGGTGTTGAGGAACAGAACATGAACGTGATGCTCCCAGCCATCAGCCCAGGACCCAGGGAGCCAGTTGGAGGGAGGCAGGATGGTAGAATAAGCACCCCAGCCCGGTGCTTATTCTTTTTCAACTCCCACCCCTGCCAGGAGTCCAGTCTCCCTGGACCTCTGTTGAAAGGTCCTTTGCCTGGAAGGCTCCCCTGGAGAGCCTGTCCTTCCCTGCTGAGGGGGAGCTGTGGGAATGGAGGTGGAGTTCCAGGGCCACCTGATGCCTGGAAGGAAAACCCAGCTGGGTCTCAGGCCCTCTGGTCTGATTGCGGCTACTCTGGAGTTATGTTTATTCCCCCGATGGATTTTTTTCCTCTCTGGGAGGAAGCGGTGCCTCCAGCCCCAGCATCACGTGAATCCTAGTGAATCCTATCACATCAAAGATTCTTAAGTCTAAGGTGTGTGCCTATGTTAAAAGGAAGCAAGTTTGGATTTCTTAAGCCTCTGGGAGGAAGGGGGTGTGGTGGGAAGGGCAGAGCCTTTGGATCTAGACAACTGTGGATTTCCTCCCAGATAACATGTGCGCCTGTTCTCTTGGCTCTAAGATGGGAGGCAGCCCCAAAGACTAAGGGAGGTGACAGGAAGACCCATGCTTTGCTCACACTCCCTCCCCTTCCCCCCCTTTCCTAGGTGCTAGGGGAGGTGATCAGAGAGCAGGTGCATGCTTAAGTGCCTGTCCTCTAGGAGTTTTCATACCCATTTTGAGACCTCTCTGTCCCCCACAGCCATAGCAGGGGTGGCCAGCTCCCTCTTACTGGCTGGCCCTCAAACTCAACCAGCCGGGGCTGAATCCATCTGCTCTCCATCCCAGACCTGGCCCCACTCTGGGTTTCTCCTTTGGTCCGTGAAGTCTCTTGGACCCTAAGGACCTCAGGGTCATCCCAGATGCCTCCCCCTTCTTCAATGCACTGGCATACAACCCCAGGTCTCCCTGCCTGGTTCCCCTGGTGTGCTTCCTCCTCTGTTCCCATTGTCCCACCCTGCTTCAGGCCCCCAGCCCATGCCTGAATGGCCCCCAGGCTCTGTACCACCGCCTGCCCCCTCAAGTTTGCAGGGTCTTGTGGCACGAGGGTTGTTCTTACGGGTCATAAGCATTGTATCCTGATTATCTTAGTGTCTTGGACTCTTTATTTGCTCATTAATACTGAGGCTAGGCTTACATGCCCTAGGCAATTTTCTCTGTCCTGCCTTTGCTTGGGGCCAGGTTAAGTCCCCCTCCTCTGTCCCAGCCCTAATAACTGTGTGTCTTTTAATTATGGCCTCTTGCTATTCCTTAACCAAACATGCACACTCTGCCTCAGGGCATTTGCACTGGCTCTTTCTTCTTCTGAAATGCTTTCTTCCCCTATGTATCTGCATGGTTCACACTGTAACTTCCTTAAAGTCTTGACTCACATGCCACCGACTTGATGAGGCCTCCGTGACCACCGTGTAAGATCACAGTGCTCCTCCCCGACACCCGGCATCCCTGCCCTCCTTTCCTGCCCAAGTTTTCTTCACCATACTTATCTTCTCACAAGCCGTACCATTTCCCTGTGTGCCCTGTTGCTCCTCTCTCCTCAGTCACTAGTGATAAGGACTTTGTCTGTTCACCGCCGAATCCCGTGTCCAGCACTTAGGCTTTCGACTGATATCTGCTGAGTGAATGAGTAAAGAATGAATGAATGTACGACTCCATTTTTTAATGGCCCATCTTGGCCTCTCCTGCACTAGAGCTGGGCCTCCTTGAGAGTGGGAGTCTATTATATTTGTCTCTGTTTTGGCCCTAAGGTGTCCCTGATTCCTTTTTGATGAATGGATGGCTGTCTCAGCCTCCGTCCGAATTCTCTGAGTAGAAACCCAAGCCCATCACTTCAGTCTCAGCGAGGCTGGTTTCTCTACAGCATGCACGCCAGCCCCTCATCATCTGCCCATCGCCTCCGTCACGCCTTCCTTCTCTCCCCTAACCCCTCATGCTCACCTTAGGCTCGTTTTTTCCCTCCCTTTGTCCACTGGCGAACCATGTGCTTTCAGGAACATCATGTGTTCCCACCTCTGGCCTTGCTGTTCCATGTACCTGAAATGCCCTCCCCTTTGGGCTTCTAGGAAACTCCTCTGCGTCCCTCCCTTGCTTCGAACCCTTCTTCCCAGTGCACACCCCAAGATCCCTCCCTTCTAGCAGGGCCCCCCCCACCACGCCCACCCCCTTGGCTAGAGGAGGACATTCGCAAGCCTGCTTTGTGCCCCTTGGGTCTCGCACAGCATCTCACTCCCGGTAGGTCAGAATTACCTGGGGAGCTTTTAGAAACTACTCATCGGGTCCTTACGTTGGAGCTGTTAATCAGATGAATCAGTCCCCCATCTAGGGGCAGGGAGGCCACCCCACCAACCGATCGTGACTGAGCATCCCTGAGCCCAGCCCGTCCCCAGAGTGAAGGGGGGCCACTCCCAGCCAAGGGCATGTGTGTCGGAGCCCCGTGCCAGCACGCACACGGGCACGCATCACACCCACCTGCCGTCCTGACGGCTCTGAGCTCCTTCCCTCACGCCTTCCTGGTGCTCAGACCCATGTGCTTTCTGGAATCTTCCTAGACACTGTCCCTGCTGAGGGGAAGCTGTCATGGGCTGCAGAATGGGCAGCTTCTCCTGCAAGAAGTAGACGGGAAGTTGTCCAGCACCAGGCCAGCCGCTGGGGTCAGCAGCGCCTGTGCTCACTGCCACCCCCATTCCGTCCTTTAGTCTCGAATCTAGAACAAACCGAAATTTATTTTATTCTGAAGTACTTAAGAAAAGAGGGCACCTGGGGGCACCTGGGTGGCTCAGTCCTTAAGCATCTGCCTTTGCCTCAGGTCGTGATCCCAAGGTCCTGGGATCGAGCCCCACAGTGGGCTCCCTGCTCCCAGGGAAGCCTGTTCTCCCTCTCCCTCTGCTGCTCCCCTTCCCCTGTTCCCTCTCCTCCTGTCTCTCTCTCTCTGCGGGGGGTGGGGGGGGAAGTAAATAAAATCTTAAAAAAAAAAAAAGAGAGGGTACCCTAGCGGATACCTATGCGTCCATCCCTAGCTTGATCAAATTACAACATTATGCTTTTTAAAAATTTTTTAAGGAAATTGGTTTCTATGACAACCCCCTCCCCCGCCCCTGCCCCAGGTCTTGCAAACTGAGAATGTGCGCTGTGGAGAGAGAGGAAGGACTGGGAGCCCCCGGGCCAGCCCTCTCCGCCAGTCCTGCCATGCACCTGCATGAATGGAAGGTTCTTTGGGACTGGAGCAGAGCCCCAGGATCCTCCCTGACCTTTCTTCCTGGCTCATCCCTGCCCTCCTCCTCCGTGGGGGGGGGGGGGGGGGCAGGGTGTAGAGGGAGGCTCTGAGCTCTTTAGTGTCCAAAAATGAATACACACGGACGGTAGCAGCATGTAAAGAAGGGGACTCCTTCCTCAGGCCATTTCTCTGCTTCAGGAGTCAGGAGAGGGGCCGAGGGTCCAGGGCGCCCCGTGTTGTTCTGTATTTGTCCTCTGTCACCTCCTCTACCTAGAATGCTTTTCTCCCCAGCCCCTTGCACCCGGCTCCTGTTCACCCTTGTATTCCACACCCCCCAACCCCCTGCTCTGCCCCAGTCCATTATGACAGGAAGCTAGAGCGCGGTGAATGTTTGCTGAGTGATTATTTGTTTCCTGCTCTGTTCGAGAGCAGAACCTGTATGTCGCGGGCATGAGGATTCCGCTAGTAAGAGTTGGTGACCGTTTTGGGGCGTTCTGGGCTGAACCGGCACTTTCCCCATGTCTGATTCCGGGAATGAGGGGGGCGTTTCGGAATGTCCCAGGCCAAAGGCTGCACGGGTCCCTGTAGTTTGCTCAGGACGGGCCCCACTACAGTCCCAGTAGTCCAGCCATGGGGACCAGTGAGCAGCAGGGCAGGCTCCCCGTGCCCTCCCCAGCCCGGCCTCCCCTGCTCCCCAGTGCTGAGGCCAGCAGCCTCCAGGATGAAGCCACAGGGCCTCCTGGTTTGCGGGAATCCCGGTGTGTTGTTTTTCCCCCCAGCGAGGGACTTTCAGTTGTCTTTAAAATGATTGCTCAACTTGAAAACCCCTGCAGGCGGGTGTCTGGGGTGGTTTGGATCCTGGTCAGCGTTTCATTCCTTTCCCCAAATTGCTCATTAGTTCATTTGCATAAATTTTAGTGGTGAGATACCGCCCCAGGCCGAGGAAGCTGGAGTAGATCTGGTAACCGGGCAGTGGAGACGAGTGGCGGGGCCTCCGTCTGGGCCCCGGGCGTGTGTGTCTGCCGTGGTCTCAAGCTCTGCTCTCCACAGAAGCTCCTCTGAGAGCTGCCGTGGGCAGAAGACCAGAACACGCAGCTTCCCGGGGGCTTGATGCCCGGCGTCCGTGACCCTGGTCTGTCCCCGTCTCTCCTCACATTGTCACCAAAGCCCCTGCCCCAGCAGGAGACAGAGGCCAGGCGGACCCCTGGCTTCCACCTGGGCTCTGGTATCTCCTCCCCGTCAGTCAGTCTGTCTACACCGACTTATTGAACGTGCACACTGCCGTATGGACAGCTGGACGCTGGGTGCTGCCCCAGGAAGACAGAGCCGCTAAAGATACAAGGAGATAAGATGCGGTCGGGAGCGGCGCACACAAGACAAGGCAGCTGTGTTAGGTGCCAGGCCTGGGTGGGGGGACAGGGGGCTGGGCTGTCAGAGCTTTGGGGGACAGGGTGGCCGGAGGGGAGGGTGGGCGGAGACGGAACTGGAGACCCACGGGTTGAAGAGGGAGACTTCAAGAGGGTCCTAAGGGTTGGCTAGGAACTCTCTGGGGCTGAGCCCCTGGTTGGACCCCTATGTGGCAGATGAGTCCAGGGCTCCGGTCCTCCGGGTGCACCTGAGTGTGCTGGGGCTTGACGTGAGTGTGGCAGAGAAGGAACCTCGAATACCAAGCCAAGGAGTCTGGGTGTGTCCTTTGGGCTCCGTGGGGTGAGGGCACGCTTCTGATTGGACGAGGCGTGAGGTGGAGACACTTGGGACTTGTGGGTCGAGCAGTGGCATGGGAGCTGAGGAAGGCGTGTGGGGCAGGATTTTACGTGGGCAGGAACTGGGTTGAAGGAGGATGCGGTGGGGAGGCCCTAAGGGGCAGCCCCAAGGTCTCAGACCTGGCACCTGCCCCCCACAGGTATCAGTGTCCCTGAGGCAGCTCACTGAGGAAGAACAGCGTCCCCCAAATCCTGACTTCAGGGTCAGGCTTGGCCTGCCCCACCGGGGTCCAGGCAGAGAGTGTGCTAGGACCTCCTGGATTTCGGTTCCGGGAGAGACGGCCCATGCCGCTCCCCGGGGCTCCAGTTTCCCACTGACTCGGTCACTCTGCTGGACGCTTGGCCCATCCGCTGTCTCCGTGTTGGCCAGGAGCCTCCTGCGAGCCCAGCACGCTTCTGCATCCAGTGAGGGAGGTGGGAAAGAAGGCAAACACGGCCCTTGTCCTCAGCGCTAACCAGACCCGCTGTCAGTGGAATCTAAATTAAACTGTTGGGCCATGACACACAGTAGAAATACATTTCCCATTACGAATCATGACCTAGGACGTCTGTCTCTGCATCATCTGTCCTTCCATTCATCCCTCCATCCAAGACGAATGCACCCTTGCTATGTGTGACTCACCCCGATTCCCTAAACTACCCCCCCCTTATTATTATTATTTTTTTTTTATCAAGAAAGAGACTCTTTTTTTTTTTTTTAAGATTTTATTTATTTATTTGACAGACAGAGATCTACAAGTAGGCAGAGAGGCAGGCAGAGAGAGAAGAGGAAGCAGGCTCCCCACCGTACAGAGAGCCCAATGCGGGGCTCGATCCCAGGACCCTGGGATCGTGACCTGAGCCAAAGGCAGAGTCTTTAACCCACTGAGCCACCCAGGTGCCCCATTATTATTTTTTTTAATGCTGCCCTAGAACCCATTACCCCCATCCTATGACCCGCCGTGGGTGGTTACGGGTTAAGCGCAGCCCTGCTGGGGAGTTGGAGCCAACATGCTTTCACGGGTTAGCACACAGGCTGGGAGAACCTTGTGGGCTCTGTGTGCTCTGGGTCAGCGGACAAGCGGGGGTCACTGCGTGGACAGAGGCAGGAGCTCAGAGCCCAAAACCTCAGCTTCGATTACGGCAGGCCTGGAGGGGAGATGGGGCCGGAGGAAGAGAAGCAGGCCTGGTGCACTATGGACATTGGTGGGGTTCTGGGGTGTGGGTGGCCTTAGCACGATGCTCTGATGGGACGGAGGGACAAAACAGGTGGAGGGAGGGCAGCGCCAGGTGAGCTGGAGGGGAGGCCCTGGGGGGCTGAGCCGGAAGGCTAGGATTGCCGGCAGCTGTGGGAGGTGAGGGCTGGACAGGATTTTTTTTTTTTTTTTTTTAAAGAGGGGGTCCCTGCCAGTAGGATGAGGGGGCAAAGTGGGACACAAGGGAGAGGCCGGGTATCTGAAGAGAGGGACATGGATGACCCTGGGCCTTCTGAAGAGGCACAGAGATGAGGTCATGACCCCGTGGCGCTGGGGACCAGCTCTGCAGCAGAGGAAGGGGGTGGCCCCGTGACAGTGGCTTCAAGATGGGAGCACTAGGACAGGGGAGCTCTTGTCTCTGAGAAGGAGGCTGTGAGGCCGCAGACTGTGGAGGTGTGGAGGTGAGATGGGCAGTGGTTAGGGCCGTGGTTTAAAAAGGGCGGGGGTGCTTGACCTGGGGACTCGTGCAGGCTGTGGGACACCGGGTGGACAGCTCTTGACTGGGCAGATGTTCCTGGAGCCCCGCTACGTATCCAAGCTCTGTGTCCTAAGCCCCTGGGGTTATAGCAGGGAACCAAAGACACACAAAAATAAATTCCTGCCCTCTGGGAGCTTCCGTTCTGCACGGCGGGGACACGTGTGAGCGAAGATGTGAGGTCTGCATTCACGGTAAGATGCCAGGACGGGCGCAAGTCCATGCGCACGGCGCATGCGTGTGGGAAGCCAGGTGCCGCAGCTGGGCTGGGGGAGGGTTGGCCGTGAGCTTGCGGTGCTGGGGAGGGGGGCCAGGCAGGCTCCCCCGGGAAGGGACCTCTGAGCGGTGAGTGGTGAGCGGTGAGGCGTAGCCACGAGTTTATGGGGTGTCCCTCTTTCCTGTGGTGTGACTTGCCCAGAAAGGCGGACTATGCCGGGCAGAGTAGAGGGGAGAGGAGAAGGTGGTTATGGCCATAAAGGAGCCACAGACCTAAAGCCCTGCTCTGGGAGGCCCTGACACTGCTCGCTCCCTGGGCCCTCACCTTGCCTATGTCCTGTCTTCTGCCTCAGTCCCCTCTTCTTGCTGCATTGGACACTCCGCACAACAAAGACAAACGGGACGGGGTATGGGGGGTGCGTAGCTTCGCTCAAAGTGGAGAAAACTGGTGACCATCGCTCTGGCCCCCCGGAGATGTCCTTCTTTCTGCATTGTTCTTGCTTCTGCTGTAGGCAGTGCCCCTCCGGGAAAATCATTGCAGTGAGAGTTGTGTCAAACCCTGGGCACAAACCACACGGGGCCAGCCAGGGCTGGGAGGGTCAAAGAGGGCCTTCGAGATGCACTGGGCATGCTTCCCCAGGGCCTGAGTCTCCGGAGGCCCAGGGTTGCTCCTGCGGTGACCCCATTTGTGACATTCTCCTGGGGGAGCATGCTGCGGCATTGCTGTCTGCGTTCCTATCTGTGTCCCTGTGAGGGACCCAGGCAGGGCACGGCCTGTGGCCGACCTTGTGTCTCTTGCAAGCGTCCGGTTTCCCACACACGCCTTCACCAGTGGCGTCTGAATGATGCTTGTGACTCTGGTCACTGGTCCTGCATTTGCCGCAGTAACAGACGGACATCGTTATGGCCCCATTTCCAGAGAAGGGAACCGAGGCACAGAGAGGTTCACGTGCACACCCAAGGTCAAGTACACCGTGCTGGTGTGACAGGTGGCATCTGAACGCCGGCACCCAGCTCGAGGCTCCCGGTCTTCACTGTGTTTTACAAGCTTTATCTCATCTGATAAGACAGTGCTCATAATTCCTGCTCCCCTTACCAACAGGCAGAGCAGCCGGGGGCAGGGTGGTGGGCCCCGTTGATCGCACAGGTGCACCATGCAGAGAGGCCCCTAAACCCCGTCTCAGCACCTCCCTCCTGCCTCGGGGCGTTTGCGGGTGAAGCAGACGTGAGACCTCGCCCCTCGTCCCAACGGCAGCCGAATGAATCCCGGGATCACAGCTTGTTTGCATTTGTGAAGTTAATTGGTTTTCCAGACAGAACCACAGACTAGTGTCCCTGCCTCCTGCCCACTGTGCACTCCCATCCCTGGGGGTCCTGACAGCCCGCCGCCCAGACATCTCGGGTCCCAGTGCAGGCCGGGTTGTGGGGGGAGGGGGCAGAGGAGGACTGCCGGACCTGGACACGAGAGGCGATCGTGAGGACAGGGGTCCTTGCCCCCCGAGGCCGGCCTGGCTCCTGGCTCCTGGCTCCCTGGCTTGGGGCAGGCGGATGAAATCCGAACTCTGGAGGGAAATTTACTGCACAATAAAGAAAGAATGGGCCGCTTTGGGGACAATTAAAGCCACATTACTGTGGAATTACAGAGGGCGCCCAGGGAATTAGCCAAATCCAAAGCAGCCAGAAGCATCAGGGCCAAGAAATGTGGGGCGTTCAACATGCGGCCCCCCTTCTCCTTGTACAAGGAAACTGTCTGGTTCCCCAACCCCCTCATTTGGGGGCAAGAAAAAAGAAACACTTCCAAAGACTTTACCTGAGGGGTACCGTTGTCAAAACAACCCCCGTCCAGCTCAGCCCGTGCCTTAAATAGTTCTGTTCTGGGTTCAAAGCCCCCCCGAGTCATGGGGAGGTCTGGGGGAAAGGGCTGAGCCCCACCATTTGCAGCTGGGAGCTGAAGACTGTGCCAGGATTCAGAGCTGGAGCTGAACAGGGGCCCTGCGGGCTCTGCCCAGGGCTTTGGTATCCTCACCTGGAAAATGAGCTATTGATGAGGCTGTTGGCAGACCAAGCATATAAAATTAAGCCGCCTTTGTTCTCCATCCCTTTATTTAAGGCTTCTTCTGGTGAGACGAAAGGAAAAGCTGTATGGTGTGGGTCATTTGGATGAGCAAATGCGTCAGTCGGGGCTCCGTCCGTGCCTCCCTCTCCCTCCCTTCGTGGAGAGGACGGGGATGAGGAGATGCTTCTGCGGTCACTAGCCGGCTTCGGGGCTGGGGGACCCTTCCGGAGGCCTCCGCACCTTTCAGACATCCCTTCACTCCCCCGCCATGGCTCACCTGGCCTGGGGGACCATGGCTTAGAGGTCGGAAGCAGCAGAATGAGGGACAGCCTCAGGAGAGGTCGTCGTGTCTGGGGCTCACCTGGGTGCAGGGAGCTGGGCCCTAGGCGTGTTACCCGTCCCTGCTGTCCTTTGTGGCTGAAATGGGCCCAGGCGGCCAGGAGGCAGCTGCTCTCTGAGAACTGCCTCCTGCCCTCTGCTCCCCCTCCCTGCCCATCTCCTCCTTCAGGTCGTGGCTGGGAGGGAGGTATTCAGCCCCACTGTTGGGCTGTGAATAATTTGGAGGAGGAAGGTGAAGGGGTTGTTCGGGAAAGGCTCCTCCTCTTTCCTATGAGGGCCAGCCCCTTGTTTGATTCTTCCCTGGGAGTTGCAGCCTGATGGAGCCAGCAAGCCGCTGGGGTGACTCCTAAATCCAGGGGAGATGTTCAAAGAGCTCAGCAACCCTTAGTTCCCAGCGCCAGCTGTCACGGAGGGAACCCTTAGTTCCCACGTACAGCTGTGCTGGGGCATTTCCACGGGAGATCCGTCAGGCCTGAAGCCTTAGGAACCCTCAAAAAGTGGCTGGTTTTGTTTTTGTTTTTGAGTGGGGGCACTGTCCCGCCATTTGTGCACTGATCTGAATGCCCAGAAGATGCTCGGCAGCAACGCCATCTCTGCCTACGGGGGGGAGGTGACCGTCGTCCCCAGGGCCATTTTCCCTAGATAACTAGAACATCATTCCAGAAGGACCATTGGATTTGTTTTCTGCAAATAACCCCCCACATGTGCCCGCTTCTGCTGTCTCCTCCAGACTTGTGGTCTCTACCCCAACGACTCGGTCAGTTACAGACTGGAAGATTTCTTTAGTACTGCTTCTACCAGCACATGTGTAAGGTTGGACACCAGGCTGGTCCTGGCCTCAAACCTGGAACGATCTCGCGGCCCAGAGGCAGAGCAGTGTATCCTCCAGGGCTGAGTTGGAAGGGACTTTATCAGCCTCCTTCTCCCTCCTCCTCAGAGCTAGACTCTCTTGTACTGCGTCTCTCTACTTGCATGCCTCCAGAAGCGGCAAGATCACTCTCTTCCCTGGGTGGGGGGGCCCTCCTATCCTTGGCTGGCCGTATCTTCCGTTCCTTGTCACTGCCTCTGTCCTGTGGTCAGCCACCTACATTCTTTTGTTTTGTTTTGTTTTTAATTTTTAATTTCTTTATTATTAACATGTCATGTATGACTGGTTTCAGGGATACGGGTCTGTGAATCATAAGTCTTACTGAATTCACAGCACTCATCATAGCACATGCCTTCCCCAATATCCACCCCCCAGCCTCCTAGCCCCTTCCCCTCCAGCAGCCCTCAGTTTGTTTCCTGAGGTTAAGAGTCTCCATTTATGGTTTGTCTCCCTCTCTGGTTTCATCTTGTTTCATTTTTCCCTGCCTCCCTTCCCCTATAATCTTCTGTCTTGTTTCTCAAATTCCTCATTTCAGTGAGATCTTATAATTGTCTTCCTCTGATTGACTTATTTGCTTAGCATAATACTCTCTAGTTCCATCCACATTGTTGGAAATGGCAAGATTTCAGGGTTTTTTGATGGCTGCATAGTATTCCATTGTATATGTGGACCACATCTTCTTTATCCTTTCGTCTGTTGATGGACATCTAGGCTCTTCCCATAGTTTGGTTATTGTGGACATTGCTGCTATAAACATTGGGGTGCCGGTGCCCCTTCAGATCACTACATTTATATCTTTAGGGTAAATACCCAGTAGTGGATTGCTGGGTCACGGGGTAGCTCTATTGTTAACTTTGTGAGGAAACTCCATACTGTTTTCCAGAGAGCCGCCAACATCCCTTAGTGGCATGCAGCTTAATTAAAGCCTTTAACTGTGATCTCACGAACACTTCACCGATACCTAAATACACGATACCTGCTAAGTTTGGTTAAAATAATTGGATTCAGAGTGGGGGTGCAGAGTCGTGGGTCCATTCCTCCACAAAGCATATCCCGATTAAAATGGGGAAAGAATTTGGGCCATTCTAATCATAATGGCCTTCCTGTTCCTGTTTCTTCCTATAGGGCAGTGTGGTCCCATACGGGGATCTTTGCATGGGGACTTGGGGTGTGCTGGGGAACAGCGAGCCCCCGAAGAGCCACTCAAGGAGGACACCTTGAGTGGGACCCCCTGCTACCCTCTGGTGGGACTCATGGATGCCCAGAAGATGATTTTTTTGATTAAAAAAAAAAAATTTTTTTAAGCTGTTACGTAAAAAATCACATTGCAGGCAAAGCACACATGTGATGGGGTTCTGGAAGGCACTGGAGATAGGATGGCCTTGCCGCGCTTGGGGCATATTTTCACCAGGAAGTATTTGTTGAAATTCCCCTGGAACTGGGCGTCCCCATATATTTATTTGCTGAATCTGGCAGTCCTAGTTGGTAGAGGGCATTTGGTGTTGACCCAGTGTGAACCCCCCCCACCACCACCACCTCCGTGAGAGCCCAGTTTCAGCCTGTCCCCGTCCAACGGCAGGGGGCTCTGGCTCCTGGGCTCATGGGGCGCCGTGTGCTGTGTCCCATCCCTGGAGCTGTTTGGGCTGCAGGTTAGGCTGGACCCCAGAGCTTCCAGCCTGAGTCTGAGTTGAAATAAACAACAGGTCCAGGACAGGAGCGCCACTGCCCGTGGGTCCGTGGTGATGGAAATGGGAGAGGTGTCCTGGGAATCAAAAGCATTTCCGCCCGGTGTCACAGGGGCAGAATCCACTGCAAGTCATTAAACCTCCTTCGCCGCCAGCCTCTCCCATGGCCTCACATCTCCAGCCCGGCATGTGCCAGATCCGGTGATGGGACCCATTACAGATGGGAAATGACTCCAGGGAACCAGGGGCCAGGCTTGGCCAGCGCGGCTGGCAAATCAGCCCTCATATGTCCGTTTAATAAAACACAGGGAGTGTGTGCACCACCTCTGGGGAAGCGGGCTTGGAAGGGAGCCCCTTCCGGGCAGGGCGGTCAAGCCACAAGGCGGAGAGGATTTCGGGGCCACCAAAGTCCTTGGGGGGAAGCTTTGCTCGTAGAATCTAGCGTCCACTTCGAGAAACCTCTTGGCCTTCGGGAATGCGTTTCAGCAGCCACACACCGGGGCTTTATCAAGGTCTGTCCTGCCCACGACCATGCCACTCTCTTGCGTGCTGGAGGGTCTGGAGAGAGCGCTGAATTAAGAGTGCCCCTAACGAGTTCCAGGTCTTTGGCAAAGTCCCTTTGCCGGTTGGGGCTGCATTTTTCTCATCTCTCCGACAAGAGGGTAAACTAGGAAATGCTGAAAGCCCACACTAGCTCCAAAACCCTGATTTTGCCCTTGGTGGGGAACAACATCCCCTTTCCCCTTTGGGTTGAGAGATCTTGGGTGAGGACAGGGATGGGGTAGGGGCGTTCATACAGGGTCCTACTGTAAGGAAGAGGCAAGACCCCCTCATCTCTGGAGCTCTGCTTTGCAGCCAGTACTACCCTTGCAGGTGAGAGAGTTTGCATCTTGTACTTAGCGGGACTCCCCCCAAAATGATTCCAGAACAGGGCCCCCAAAATTCCAGAACAGGGTCCGGAAGGTTCCAGAACAGGGCAGCAACAAGGTGAGAGGAGTTTGAAGGGGGATTTGGGAGGGAGGGTCATTGGAAATGGGAATGCCACACAGTGGGCCAGGGCTGGAGACCCCCTCACACCCCCTGAGGCGGTGGGGAGGTGACAGAGCAGGGCCCCCTCTGCCCAGCTGCCTGGGGCGGGGCTCTGGAACGGCCGGGAGGGAGGATCCAAGGAATGAGGGCTGCAGACAGAGAACTGATGACTGCTCAGGGCTCACCAAAGCCTCCTCGGCATTTCCTCCACCGAGAGGGGCCTCCCCGCTCACAAAGATAAGGATGTTCATGCAACAGGAGCCCCTGTTGAGTTTAGCCTTAGTGGCCGAAGGGGCAGCGCAAGGAGCCATGGCGTCAAAGCCCGAGGGGAGGCAGAGAAGCCATAAAAGGGCAGAGGGAAGAAAACGCTAAGATGTTTACAGAGCGAAAAAGTCAGTGGAAAAAGTGACGGCGAGGTCAGGCCGATGCGGGGGGTGGCCCTGGTCCGTCCACGGAGGAGAAACCGGTGCCCCAGCAGGCCATGGCTGTGCCTGGGGGACTGTGGGGCCACTGACTCAGGTACCCGGGTACACGGGACCCCGGCCCAGCCCCAGCTCCCCAACAGCCTGACATCGGGGCGGGGGTGTAGGGGTGCCCCCATGCTGGGCCACTCTCCTTGCCCAGCTGGAGTCCACATTTGGCTGCAGGAGGGAGGCAGGTCCCCCCTCAGATCTCCAATCTGTCCCCCACTCCCAGTCTGTCCTTTTCCAGCAGCCAGGAGAGGATCTGGCTGGGTTGGGGGGGGCGGCTCTCAGCGGCTCTTTTGTCTGACATCTTGACAAAGGGGCAGGCCTTTCCCAAGCCCCACAGGTGTGAAGAGCTTGTTACTCCTAGTGTTTGTTCAGCCCTATTAGTGGCCTGAAGGACTGTTGACAGAGGGCCCCTTTGTGCGCACACGGGCTAAAGCTCTCTAAGCCCTCGGCAAACACAGGCCACTTATCTCTGGGGACTTTATCAGAACCATCTAAGGCCCGACGTGGCTGCTGGGAACGCACGCCTCCTTGACTGGTTTCCCACTCCCGTTTTTATGGCTCATTTTTCCGACCACCTTGATCCACATCTTGTAGATTCTGTTTCTGATACTGGAGATAAAGCTCAGGTCTGGGGGTCAGAGTTTCCGTTTTCAAGTTGGAGCTTTTAAAAAAATCAACAAAACCAAACCACAAAACTGTGCTGTGGCTCTGTGGGCCTTCTGTCCACCGAGAGGAGGCTCGTCGGAGAGATGCCTCCCCGTGAGAATGTGGCTTTGGCAGGGCTCCCGGACCCACCGGCGGAGATCCGTGCTGCTGACACACCTCCTCCCCCAGCCCCCGCTCTGGGAACCCCACATGCCCCAGAGTGGATTCGTTCTCCTCCTCAGAGTGGTTTCCTCTGCCCGATACCCTGCTGGGTGTCCTTGCTACACCCTTTCCTCCTGGAAGACCCAGGTCACCACTGGCCCGTTGGCTGCCCCCTGTCCCCCATCATTGCCTCCTCCAGCAGGTGGAAGCCACAAGGTACCTACGGAATCAGAAACTTCCAGGGCTGGGGCTCAGCCGTCTGCCTTTTGGAAGGCAATTTCAGTGATTCTCTGCACCGGCCTCTGAGAACCGTCCTGTGCTGGGGTCTTGGGTGGGGGAGGGGGGTGGTGAGTGGCTCCTTGAATTGCCAACCAGGGCTCGAGAGGAGGAGGAAGGGGTCATAGCCTCGAGAGCGCCGACGTCAGCCCGATGTCAAGCACAGGTGTCAACTCTGCAGCAGCGGGGCTTCCTGATGTACTTTTTAAAAAGATTTTATTGATTTGAGAACGAGCAGGGAAAAGGGGCAGAGGGAGAGGGAGAAGCAGACTCCCCGCAGAGCGGCGAGCCCGATGCGGGGCTCGATCCCAGGATGCTGGCATCATGACCTGAGTCGAAGGCAGACAGACGCCTGGCCAGTCGCCTGCCCCCAGGTGCCCCTTCACTCCCGTCTCTCTGACAGTTGTCCAGTGTCATGTCTAGGCGAGGCTCGTAAACAGCCTTTGAATTAAAATTGACGCAAGGCGCCCTTCAGACGGACGCAAACCTCTAGGGCCTTGACTGGGAACCAGACTGCCCACGTGCAATGCTTCTGGTCTCTTAGCAATTGTTGCATTTGCTTGGCTCATCCCGGCTGGTCACTGCTTATAGCGTCTGGCTGGTTGACGACTCTGGTGACAGGCTCTAAGGCCTGTGTTTGGGGGATAGGGGAAGGCCTTGGAGGAAGGTGACTGTGGCAGTGGCATTCACCAGACCCATTCGTGCCAGGTTAGTGGCAGAGACTTGGCGAGGGCGAAGACCACATCTGTCCTGTGCACTGTGACATCCCCAGGGGCTCAGGCAGTATCCGTTGAAGGAAAAAATAAATCCATTTGCCATTAGTAAGGCGAATGGATTGTTTTCTGAATGGATCTAGGTGTGTGGTCATCGCTTTTCTGTCCAGCTCACCCGTAGCATAGGCATGAGAGGGTCTGGACCCCCAAAATCTGCCTCATGTGGCCCCTGTCCGGGAAGGAGCCCTTGGGGAACCTGGCTCCAAGTGTCCTCGGGTGCTGGCAGGAGCCAGGTGTGGGGGTGTGGGGGTGTGGGGAGCAGCGACAGCCCGGCCTGGTCACCTCAGAAGCTGAGATCTGGTCTCAGACAACACGCCACAGAAGGCGGAAAGCGTAAGATTTGTAAACAAGGGTCAAACCACTGCTAAATAAATAGATACCAAATAGAGTAGCGAAGAAACAGATAAAAGGGCATACAAGCTGCCTCAGACTCTTAAAAACAACTTAAATATTGGCCTCATTCCGAACCAGGCGTCCAAGAAGTAGTGTCTTTTGAAACCAGACCTCTGCCCTTGGCCCCAGCACGGACGCCCAGCCACGAACTCTACCCTTCATCTCCCTGCGGGCTCCCTGTCCAGCGAGTGGCTCGCGGAGTGGCTCGCGTTCCCACCCGTTTCTTTTGTTTTGGTTCCAGGTCTACTAGCCTGGGGCGGGGGGAGCGGGGCTTGTCAGATATGCAGACTCCCAGGCCCGCCCCAGACCCCCTGAAGCTGAATCGGGATTTGAACCGGATGCCCAGGTGACTCCCACGTGCAGGTCGCGTTCGGGGCGGGCTGGCTGGCCAGCCGGAATGTTCCATCTGTGTCCTGGTTCTCTTCTCAGGTCCTGCTCTGGGCGATGGTCCCCAGAGGGGCCTAGCAGAGTGCCCTCTCTGGCTGTTGAGTCCTTACAGCAGTTAGGACGCTTGGACATGGTTGATGGATTTCCTGTGCCCATGGAGGGCGGGGCTCTGCCCCATTTGCTGCTGTCTCCCCTTGCACTCAGCCAGCTCCCCGTTTGTTCAAAGGCTCTAGGCGGCGTCTGTTGAAGGAGCGCACACGTCTCTCACCCCCTGGGCGTGTTTGAGTTTGCTCTTAGAGAATAGCATCTTAGCCAGCTCCCAGGGGTGAGACCATGACAGTCTCTCTCCAACCCCTCTCTTACCTTCTGAGAAGGCAACCCCCACTTGCTGCTCTAGCAGAGTGGGAGTTTTATTTCTTCTTTAATTTTTTAAAAATATTTTGTTTATTTGAAACAGTGCACATGAGTAGGGGGAAGGGGCAGAAGGAGGGAGAGATGCAGGCTCCCTGCGGGGCAGGGACCCAGACTTGGGGCTTGAGCCCAGGAGCCCAAGATCATGACCTGAGCCAAAGGCAGACGCTTCACCCACTGAGCCACCCAGGTGCCCCCAGCATAGGAATTTTAGATTTACCTGTTTACAGCTAAACTGTCCAAAATAACCGGCTCATGTATGCACCGTCCACAGACTGGAGGCTGCATATGCAAGAAACTGGTTGCCAGCCCTGGGATACCCATCCTGCAGAAGCACGACCCTCAGATCTGCCAGAAAGAAACTTTGCCATTTGGAACTCCACAAAGGAGTTAAATCAGCAGACAAGATTTAAGTAGCTCAAAGCAACACAAGAAATGTCACGAAAGTCGCAAAGCTGTAGATTGCCAGGATGTGGTCTGGGCAGACCACATAATTCTCCATCTGTCCTCTCTTTCTACCCATGCACCTGTCCACCTACATACCTATCCACCCATGCATGCATAATCTGTCCATCCATCCATCCACCCATCCATCCACCCCCTCATCCACCAGCCAGCCAGCCACCCACTCACACACCCACTTACCCATCCATCCACTCACATACACACTCATCCATCCATCCATCCATCTGTCCATCCATCCATCCATCCACCTACCCACCCACTCACACACCCACTCATCCATCCACCCACCCACCCACTCACACAACCATTCATCCGTCCATCCATCTGTCCATCCATCCATCCACCCACCCACCCACTCACACACCCACTCATCTGTCCATCCATCTGTCCATCCATCCATCCACCCATCCACCCACTCACACACCCATTCATCCGTCCATCCATCTGTCCATCCATCCATCCACCCACCCACCCACTTACACACCCACTCATCTGTCCATCCATCTTTCTGTCCATCCATCCATTCACCCACCCACTCAGCCATCCATCATCTACTTTCTAACTTGCCTACTTTTGCTCTTTCTTATTTGTACCATGAGATCTGCTCTGGGCCGGAGGAGGTAAGGGCAAACACCGCCCTGTCCTCAAGGAACCAGCACAGCTCGGGAGAGCATTTATCCTACTTTCTCTGAAAGCTTGCTGCCAAGAGCCCTCGTCTGCCCCCTCCTTCTGTCAGACAGGGAGCCCCTGGGCAGTTTGAGGGTGCGTCATCCATGCCCATGTCCCTCGTGGCCTGTGGCATGGGGCCTGACATGTAGCTGGGGTGCTCAGGTGTGTGTTGAGTTGAACTGGCTTGGGTGGTGCGGTGCTGAGGGTTCAGACAACCCAGGTTTGTGGGACAGGTTTGGAAAAACTCAAGGAATGGTGGTGACAGAAATATGTTAAAACAGGACTTAGAGGACCTCTTGAAGGAAGCATTTGTTGGGCCCCTTTTCCCATCAGATTTTGGAAGGGGTATATGGGGGGAGCAGTCTCCTGTTCCTACCTCCTTGCCCCGTGTTATGCTCCTAGGTCTGAAATGTAGCCACACGTGATGTGTCCGTGGGGATCCCCACTTGACAATTGAACGAGGGCATGGAGGTTGGGGTCTAGACCCGCTCTCTCTGGGTGCCTGGGGTACCTCTGGACAGGACACAGTGCCTGCAGGGCTCCTGGCCCTGGCTCATGGAGGTTCCTCAGAAGTTGTGCTGCCCCCTGCCCCCTTTTCCCCCAGGCTGACCTCTGCTCTCACAAAGCTACCTTTTCCTTCCCTCCTTGAAATCTGATAATGAAACTAATACCCAATATTTTTGCCTCCAAGAGAGGCAGGAGATAAACAAGAAGGCATGAGGGATTAAGGTGTCCTTTTGAGGAAGGGGCTGGGGCCCAGCTGGGAGTGGGGTGACATCTCGGTGTGGAGCCAACAGACCCAGATGGGGATGCTTCGCCTGATGCATTTTTCCATTTGTGCAGAGAAAATAAAACACAGAGAAAAGAAAACAAGCTGTAAAATACTTTGCAGAAGCCTGAGCGTGGGCAATTGCCACTTGATGTCCCCTGACAGCTCCAAGAGGAGGTGGGAGGGAGGGGAGTCCTGCCTTTTGATGTTTGGTCTCTGAGCTTTCTTTTGTGTGACCAGTTGTTTAGGAAGAGACTTCTGTTGGTGTAAGGTGCATATGGAAGAGAGCAATCACCCACGGGTCCCCCTTGGGGTGGGGAATGGAGGTGCTGAGCTCCCTGGAGGGGCTCAGAGTTTCAGGTAGCTTCTTTGGCGGGGGGTGAGGGACAGCTGACACTGTCTTTACAGAGGAGGACACAGTGAGCATCTGTCTCTGTGAAGGACCAGAAGATGCTGCTAGTGAGGCTCTCCCAGTACAAGAGAGCCTTGAGGAAGCCAGACTTGAGTGATCTTTCCAGATCCCTGCACCTAGGCAGGTGTACAAAGCCCCGTGACTTCTGTGCCTTTAGGAAAGGTTCAGATTCTGTGCTGTAGTCCCTGCTGTTCCTTCCAGTAATGTGGGTCCTTTCCTCTGGGGTAGTGGGCCAGGAGCCAGAAGACCTGGGCTCTAGTCCTGGGCCCCCATTTACTGCCTTGGTGGTCCTGATAGGTCACTTCATCCTGAGCAGCCCCGAGCATCCTTGTGTGGCTGAGTGAGTCCAGAGGGACAGTGGACGTGCATATGTATGCTTGATGGTCCCTTGTGCTGGGGCAGAGGCGAGGCTGATCCAGGGGCTAGAGGTGCTGAGGGACCCGTGGTGAGGCTCTCAGGAGTCATTCTGTGGTCTAATTTGCCCTCCAGTTGCTTCCAGACTCAGGTGTGAACTGAACTTCTCTTGTGACCCCTCCCCCACAATGCCTCCCTATTAAGCCGTGTCCTTCTCTGCTTGTCAGCTAGGTGACTAGTGGCATGCCTCTTGCAAGAACATCTGAAGAAACTAGTAATGTCAGAAAAATTAAAGAGGCAAATATATTTTTTAAATCACAAAAGTAATAAATGAATATGAAGCTGGTACAGATTTATGCAGCTTGTAGGGTAGAAAAAGCACACAGTTTTTAGTCCACTATTATAAGAGCATTACATATTGTAAGAAAAAAAAAAACCACCTCATTTGAAAAGTGGGCAAATGGCATGAACAGGCAATGCACAGGAAAAAAAAAAGAGAGAGAGAGAAATACAAAGAAAAACACACGGAGAAATGTCCAACCTCACTGGTAACGGAAGACACACAAATTAAAATCGTGTGTGTGTGTTTTCCAGACAAATCAGCCGAGATGAAAAATAAAGAATTCCAATAGCAAAGGGGTAATGCTCTTTCCTTCCAAGGGCGTGGTGAGACAGTAGCTCTCAGATCCTGTCTGGAGGGACTGGAAGGGACAGGTCTGCTCGCGCTGCCTTTCTCCAGGGCGATTCGGCAGTTTGGATCCTGAGTTAAAACCATGCGGATCCAGCAACTACCCGAGGCATGCCATCTTGAGAAACTCCTGGGGCAGCAGCCATCAGAGCAGAGCACAGATGCACAGGTCCAAAGCTGGTCACCGTTGGTGTTGTGTGTTACAGTCACAAACCCAGAACAACCCAACTGCTCAACCCCCGGGGAGGCCCCGCTTTGAAATGCACCCACTGGGGATTCCAAAGAGCCCATTACACACACACGTACACAGGGGAGACGAGATGGCCTCTCTCAGTCATGCAGAACAATATCTGGCATTAAAAGATGTTCATTATTCTGGGAAAATAGGCCACGGAGGGAGATGCACGAGTGTGAGCCAGGTCTGTAGCAAAGTTTGACAGCTCCACAGCTGAGCAAACGTCAGTTAAAGTCTGCAAGGGACGACCCCTGTGTTCACCGTGGGTCCTTTGGCTGCAAATCTGAGTGCGTACCCCCTCCCCTTTTCTGCTTTTGTTTATCAAATGTCTGGCACTGAGCATTTCTTTAGACATTCCATAAAATGCGATTCGAAACAAACTGAGCACAAAAGCAGGCAAAGCATGCTGAGGAGGGAGCGGGAGTAGACCAGAGGGAAACTGAGTTAGCCTAGAGGTCGGAGCCCAGAGGAGCAGGTCACGGGCAACACGGTGTTGGTCTGAGGGGGCCGCGCGGGATGCCCCGGGTGGGGGTCGGGGGTGAAAGGAAGGTGGGTCTGGGACAGATGTTAACACCAAGGCATGGAGGATAAGAAGGGTGCGAGCAGATGAGGAGGGTTCTGGGGAGAAGAGAGTCCTCCAAGCCACGGAGGGAGCAGGCGAGGGGGTCCTCGCCCATGGTGTGCTCTAGAAACTGAAAAAAGTGGGGGACCACTCAAGCCTCAGAGCGGGGTGGGGGTAGGGTGAGCAGAGCTGAAGAGAGGGGTTGGGGAGAAGCAGGACCAGCTTATTCGGAGCCCCGAGGGTGTGACAGCTGATTGAGATTTTACCCAGAGGAAAAACGGGAGGGCCACGGAAAGACTTTCAGCTGGTGACAGACATCCTCAGACTGGAGCCCAGAATTCCTGCTCTGGTGGCTGTGGGAAGGGAAGCAGGGCCGGCAGGAGGGAAACCAGATGAGAGGGTGCCCGAGGGAAGGCGGGAAGGAAACCCCAGTGCAGGCAGCCCCTGAGCCCTCCGTGGCTTGTGGAACAGCCACAGGTGGCGGGGGCAGTCTGGTGGCCCGAGCTCGGGATGGAGGGGGCAGTGTGCTCCCGCAGAGCAGAACGCCCTGGAAATAATGCAGGAGTCTGCTCGCACTGCCCTCTCCGGAAACCTCAGGCTGGAGGCTTAGCCGGTACACGTGTGTTTCTCATGGTTCCGGAGGCTGGAAGTCCAAGGTCAAGGTGTCGGCAGAGTTGGGTTCCTCCCGGGGCCTCTCTGCTTGGCTAGCAGACCCCCTCTCCTCTGTGTGTGCGCCCCTGTGTGTGCAAACTGCCTCTTCTCATAAGGTATCCTGTCAGATTGGAGGACAGCCCACCCTCGGAGCCTCGTTTTGATGTAATCAGCTCTGGAAAGGCCACGTCCCCAAACACAGGCTGTTCTCAGCAGCTGGGTGAGGGCCTCCACGTATGAATGGGGAGGACGGTCACCACCAGCTCCTCGCAAGCAGGATTGGGGCAGGAGGAGGATGGCCGCCCCAGCTCCCAATTTTAAGGGGTGTGTGTGTGTGTGTGTGTGTGTGTGTGTGTGAGAGAGAGAGAGAGAGATGGGGGTTGGGGGCTGGCAGCCTGGTGGATGGAAATGAACAGTGTCCACATGAGAGGGACGCAGGGGGCTTGCCTGTGGTTCAGGTGTGGCTGGGTGGCTGGTCGATGCTTCTGGATGCAAACAGGGGAGCCAAGGAGAAGCTCCCAGGGAAGGATTGCGGTCCAGCAGCAGAGCTGGGGGAGGCTGGGGATAGTCCCTCCCTCGCCCCTGCCCTGACGCCTCTTCTGCCTCCCACAGCCTGTAACTGTAACCTGCACGCCCGGCGCTGCCGCTTCAACATGGAGCTCTACAAGCTGTCGGGACGCAAGAGCGGGGGTGTCTGTCTGAACTGCCGCCACAACACGGCCGGCCGCCACTGCCACTACTGCAAGGAGGGCTACTACCGCGACATGGGCAAGCCCATCACCCACCGCAAGGCCTGCAAAGGTAGGCAGGGGCGGGGCCTCGGGAATGGGTCCTCCTGTCCTCTCCTCTGTCCTCCCTTGTCCCCATGCACACCGGCCTCGACTGGGACCGCGTCGCTCGCTCGCTCGCATGTACGCACGTGTGCACACACACGGCCTCCCTGGTATTTGGGGGTGTAAGCCGGAACAAAGGGGTGGTGGAGACATGGCCCCAAGGAGAAGAAAGGAGAAGGTGTGAGCCCCTCGAGGGTGCAGGGCCCCGCCCCCGCCCCCTCCCGGCTGCTCCTCCCGGCGCAGGTGTGCTGCATACCAGGGGGCGGGGGTCATGTTCACCGGGCTTACCGGCCGCACAAAGGGCCCTCTTTTACCCGAACCACGCAGACGTATTTCTTTGAATGTGTGTGCGCCCCGGCCCCTGCCCGGGCCTCCTGGCACTCACACAGACACGCACGATCACAGTCGCGGTGAGGTTGGTGGCTTTGGGGGGCAGGGTCTCAGAAGGAACACTTAATCCACCTGCAAACAGCTTTCCTTCTGAGGACAAAAAAAAAAAAAAAAAATTAAAGGGAGACCGGAGACTGATGTTCTCCCTTTCTGCTGTTGTGTTTTCTCTACCTCCCCAACCCCCAACAAAAATGAAGCAATGGTCACATAACTCAGAGCTGTTGAAATGCCAGGAACTCAGTGCTATTGTTGTGGGGGGAAGTCCTGGGGGTCCCCCCCATGCCACATTTGCTTTTGGGAATTCCAGGAACCGGGGCTGCCCCCGTCTAAAACTTGAGGCCCTAGAGCCGGGGCTTTGCCGTGAGCTTGGGTTCCCAAGAAGAGATTTCTCTCCGAGGGCTCTTGGGGCCGTCATCCGGCATGATCGGGGTCCTGAGACAGACTCGTGTAGACCCTGACATAAGCAAGACCCCAGCCACAGCAGGGTCAGGCTCAGACGAGCAGCTGCATTCCAGAAACCCGTCTTATCCGGAAATCTGCCGGATGTCGGACACGTGTATGGACCACCGGCTCCATGACTCGGCCCAGCGCAGAACAACAACGCGGGGCTTCTTTTAGAGGAATTGCTAAGAATTTTTTTAAATGGCAGCAAGCAGAGCCATCACCAACCGGGCCCATGAGACCGGCCCCGCTGGTGGAGAATTCTTTCCACCAAAACGAAACAGGTTCCCAGCCTGTCTCCTTCAGGAGGAGTCCCTTAGGTTCCACAGGAGCAGGGGTGAATCGTGGGTGGCTCCCGGGACACCAACGAGCTGTCCTCCCAAATCTGTGCCTCTGGTGGTTGTCAAGAGAAGTTTACCCCTAAAGATGGCCCGGCTATTGCCACATCCCAAACCAGCGAATCAAGGTGACACTACCCCAGGAGACTTGGAGCAGGGACCCACCGAGAAGGTGGCTGGAAGCAAAGGGACCCAGAAATGTCTCTGGTGGCCGGAAGGCACAAGCAGCAGCATGACCGGGGAGAGAGAATGGGCTTCGGATTTTCAGAGACCAAACTTGGAAGGTGTCCAGGTCCTTCGCCTGTCGTCTTTCCTTTACAGAAGAAATCAAAGCCGAGGACTTGTAAACAACGGTCGCACATAGATTTCTTGGGGATCTGGCAGGGGAATTTTAATCAGCAGGAGCCACTCAGGTGGGCAGCCCTATGCCTGTGGTTGGGATCTCAGCTGTGCACGGAAGGGCAGCGGTCATGCGCCCTCAGAGCAGGAAAGACCTGTCCCCTGGAGAGGCAGGAGGGAGCAGGGCCTCCGTCATTTTACCATTCACCTCCCGTCCCTCTCCTCTGTTGCATGCAGGGAGGCTGGAGAGCCACCTGCAGCCTCTCCTGGCTCAGGCTGAGATGTCGGGAGGCCACCAGGTCCTAGGAGCCTGCAGGTTGTCCTCTGGGGCTCTGCCACTCTGCTGGTTCCCAGGCGGGACAGGTGCAGGCAGACGAAGGTGTGGTCCTGTCTTCTTATTTCAAATGCTGTGGCTGGCCTAGGTAGCTCTGTGGTCCCTCAGAGTCTTGGACAGGAGCTGCCCTCAGCCGTAGTGGGTCCTGCTTCCTGATGGGCGAGGAAAGACACTGCCTGAAGGATCTGTTCTCTGATTAGCAAACGGGAAGAATGTGACCTGAAAGGTCCTGCTGGTTCTCCGGTACGGAAAGTTCTAGATCTTTCCTCTTTGCTCTCTTTTGTCTGGTGTCAGCCTCTCAGGACCATTGGGAACTCTGAATCCCTTGTTCCCCATGGGACATTGCCCACCCAATGGAGACCCTACATCTGGGGGCGTCGTCGGAGGGAGACCAGCTGCGGGCTCAGACCCCAGCAGAGAGGGCCGTGTACCCTTGAGGTCTTCAGACGGCAGTCGCTATGCCCACCCTACCCTCACGGGGTCCATCTGTCCGTCCATCTGTCTGTCCTGTCCAGTGTCTTGTCTTCCCAGGGTGGGTCGGTTTGAGGAAACGGCTCCTTTGCTGGAAGCCTTTTGCCCCGGGATGATGAGCTAGACGCAGCGGTGGCGTGCGGCCCCGGCCTCCTGGGGCTGACCTCCGGGAGCCCCACTGTCGCCTCCGGTTGTGTACTTGCTTGCTCTGTCGCGGGGACATTTCACTGGGGAACTGGGACAACTGGCAGAGGCCGTGGACCCGAGGCTGCTTGGGAATGGCCACTGGGGTCCTCTTTACCCTTGGCTTCCCAGGGCCCGGGAGGAGCCCCAGGCAGGGGGCTGAGGCCACCCAGGCCCTGCTGGCGATTGGCTGGGCTCCCGACCTCGCTCACTTTAGAGCAGGGGTGGACCCAGACAAGAGCAGCTTGGAGCAAGGGCATCAGATTCCAAACGTTACTGTGCAGTCCCCCCATTGGGGAAGTTTCATAGCAACAGATTCGTTGGGTTCTTTCTTCCCTTCCCTGGTTTAGAACCAAACCGGGGCTGGCCAGGCTGGTGCATACAAAGGGCCATAATAAACATGCCCGGGGACACAGGCGGCTGCAGTCCGCCTGCTATTCAGCGTAATTTCACACCACTGGGAAGGCCTCATTATGGCGCAGGCTGTTGTCCCATACAAAGTCAGAGGAGATGAATCTCTCCCTTTTCTCCGCAGAATGGTTTGTGAGGGATACTCATCCTGGAATCTGTCAAAAGATAGGCCGTTTTGTTTACCATTTGTCTTCTTTATGGACTCGGGGGCTCTTTTCTCTTTAGAGCTGGCAAAGAAGACACTGCCGTGTTGGACCATTCCAGCCGTGTCTCTATTTGAACGATATTAATTTATCATCTTCCCAAACCCTCTGTGATGGATAAAGACATTCCGGGAGTCTCCCGTGAACCGAATCGCAATGAGAGTTAAGAAATGAACCACCGCGTCTCGCCAACGCCCCCGCACAAAGGGCCTGCGTCCCGTCTCTCTGGGCAGTTTCCTTCACAGGTTGCCCTGCCTTGCCCGCCTCCACCCTCCAAGGCCACAGTCAATGTGGCCAAAATGCAGACCGCCACGATGGTGTCCGGGTCCTTGGGCGGTCGCAGGGCCCAGGCACGCACCGTTCTCGCCGTCTTGGCCAGTGCACACCTGAGACTCCCAGCCACCCCACCCCCTTCCCATTTCTAATGGCAGCTCTGCGAGAGCTCGGGGAGGAACTGGGCACCTGGGCCCGCCCCCTCGGCCCCCCGACCACTGTGTGGGTCTCCCCATGTCTTTCTCAGCCTTGATTCTCAACCTTCACTAAAGGGCATCCTTGGTATAGTCTAACTTGTTGTCGCCCTTGGCTGCACTTTGGAATTGCCCGGAGATTTGAAAATCTGACACCCCCCTAGGGATCCCGTCTTAATGAATGAGTCCAGATGAGACCCGAGCACTGGGGAATAAGGAAAGGAGTGAGACCCAGGAGCTATGCTGGTGATGCTCACGGGGGAGGGGCGGGACTTATTATCAATGAATTTAAATGTTTTTTTAAGGCTCTCTTGATGAAAATCGAGTGGGACAGGATTGTTTAACATTTTTTAAAAAATTAAATTTTGCCAGGCAAGGCTGGGAGCTTAGCTGGTGTATCCTGATGACTTAGTGTCTGGAGGGAGGCACGGGATTGGATGGTTATCGCAGCTAGATGGGGTGTGTGTGTGTGTGTGTGTGTGTGTGTGTTTGTGTGCGCTTGCACGCACGTGACAATGCGTGCAAAGCAGATTGGATCGTTTGAGGGTTTATTATATTTTTAAATTTTAAGTCCCTTTTAATTCTAATGTTTTTTAAAATTTAAATTCAGTTAGTCAACATATAGTATATCATTCGTTTCAGATGCAGAGTTCAGTAATATGTCGGTTGTGTGTAAACCCCAGTGTTTTATGGGTTTTATGGGTGGCTCAGTCGGTGAAGCATCTGCCTTCGGCTCAGGTCATGATCAGGGTCCTGGGATGGAGTCCCGCATCAGGCTCCCTGCTCGGTGAGGAGCCTGCTTCTCCTTCTTTCTCTACTTGGCGCTCCCCCTGATTGTGCTCCCTCTCTTTCTCTCTGTCAAATAGATAAATAAAACTTAAAAAAAAAAAAAACAACAACACCCGGTGCTCATCCCATCACGTGCCCTCCTTAATGCCCGTCACCCTGCTACCCCATCTCCCCACTCCCCTCCCCTCCAGCAACCCTCAGTTTTGTTTCATGGTTTGTCTCTGTCTCATTTGAGGGGTTAATGACATCACTCTCAGGCGCTGTCCAGGCAGCCCACAAAAACCTAAAAACCTCAGGAATACCCTTTGTTCTGTGGGTCCCGTGTGACATTTATTTCTGGTCTGTGACCCTGTTGGGAGCGCAGGGAAAAGCGTGATCCCCTTAGGGAGGAAGGCGCTCAGTGGCCACGGCAGCTCCCGGAGAGCCCATGACCTGAGGAGTAGGCTCTATCAGGGGGCTGAAACGGCCCAGCACTCAGGGGCGAGGGAAAATCAGGAGAAGAAATTCCCCCATGCAAGAGCCGACTCCAACTGTGGTCTCTGGTGGCGCATCCTTTCCCTGTTCCCGGGGACCGTGGGGGTCAGAACCCCCGATCTCCGGATTTGGCTCCAGGTTCAAAGCCTGTGGAGCATCCTGCAAATCACTTGAGCCCCCTAGACCTCAGTATCCTCATCTGTGAAATCGTGTTCAGATTTATGGCCTCTGAGTCCCAGCCAGCTTCTACATTCCATGGCCTGCGTGCTCTTTTCAAATCTTCAGAATTTTACGGGTCCCTGATAACAGCGGGACAGTGTCCTGCGTTGGTGGAATTTGTGACCCTGGAGCTTGGAAGAGCCGGCAGAACCAGGAAATGGAGTGCAGGTGATGTTGCTCTGGGGGCGTCCCCGCTCCCGTGACCCGCACAAGTGCCCTGCTCCTACAATAGGGTCTTTCAGCTCAGCTCTGTGTCCCATTTCCCTGACACCCTGGCCAGTTGCCCTTGCCACCCCGCCACGGGACACCCACTCTCCTCCTGTTTCTGCTCGGACAATTCGTGGGGAGCCCACGGGCCCTACTCTTGAGCAGAAAAGCCCTTGGATCTCTGAGCTGCCTCAGTTAACGGAGCACATGTTACTCATGTCCAGTACATGAGATGGCGCAGGAGACATCCCAGGCACAGGGTGCAAGCACCCTGTGCCTGGTAGCAGTTAGGATCCTTTGTCCAAGCAGGAGAAGATCCACTAAACAGAGCCACCTGCGGTGGCCAGCTTGCACACAGAGCAGAGACTATCTGATCACCTTAGTGCCTTCGGTGAGCTGTGATGCATGGGGGAACCGGCCCTGCCTGCTGGAGGGGCTCCGCCCCGGTGTCTGCTGTAATGCTGTTGCACACTCGCTCTCAGGGATGGACGTGCTTTGGGAGCAAAAATGACACATGGGGTGCACAGCAGCATTGAGTGCCCAGTAGCTGCTTGTGGAAATGCTGAGGAGACATGTGGGATGGGCTGTGTGCATGTAAATGTACATGTACATGTACATGTAAAAGTGCTATTGAGAAGGGCCTGGCAGCCTCCTGGGGGTTCCTGGCCAGCGTGGGGTCGGGAGCAGGATGCAAGGTCCATGCTCGTCCCCACTGCCCTGCTACATGGGGACCCAGGTGCTCTGGTGCCTCCTCATTGAGCTGCCGTCCAGCCCCCATCACCTGCCCCAAGCCTGTGTGCGTGGACACACACACACACACACACACAGGCACACAGGCACACACACACACACACACAGGCACGCTCTCTCCCCATCTCCATCTCTCTCTGGGAACCATCTGTAGGACCCCTGCCTTCCGCCTCAGCTGTAGATCAGGTGCAGGAAGGCTATGGTTAACTAGATCACGGAGGGTCAAATAACCCAGCTTGGGATTACGGGGCTCCCCTCCCCTTCCTGCTTTCTGCACCTTGATCCAAGTGGGGCAGGGGAGAGGCAAGGTAGTGCAACTTGAAACATTCATTCTTTTGTGCCTTGTTAGCAACTGCTGGGAGAAAGGAAAGCATAGCCACAAAGGAGGTGGACACAGACAGAGTGCTGAGGGGAAGTTTGTGCATAATTTGCGGACATAAATTATCCTCACTCCCTCGTGAGTGTGCAGAATTTAGGAGTGGGGAGTGTTGTGCATGGAGGTTGCTGACGATCTAGGATGTGAGGGGATTACCTTTCGTGCTGCCCCACTTCTTCCCTCCAGGGAGGGAATTTGGCCCAAGTTTATGTACTGACTGCATGATTATTGAGCACCTGCTTGCATGTAGCAGAGGGGTGGTTCCAGTGCTGAGCAAGGCAGACACAATCCCTTGGAGCTCACTTTCTGGAGGGAGGTCAATGGTGAAGAAAGGACAAAAAGTAAGTAGAAGATTGTATAGATTGTGGTGAGTTGTGTCGAGGAAATACACAGGGTGGTAGGAGAGCATGTTATGGTGGGGGGTGGAGCCCCTCTGCCAGGTGGCCAGGGACGACCTCTCTCAGGACAGAACATTCGAGGTGAAATCTGTGATATGAAAAGCAAGAGGAAGCTGAGGAGTGTGCAATACCAGCGTCCGGAAGCAGGAAAGGGAGCTGAGGCGGTTGAGGGGAAGTTCTTGGGAGCGTGGACGGGAGGAGGACCCAATTCAAACAGCATTGAAAGCCATGGTTGGGGGGGCGGGTACAGTCAGGAGAGGAGAGACTAGAGTGATGGATCTGGCTTACTTTTTAAGATGCTCCTTCTATAGGATGTGCCATGGATGGGAGAAAATGTTCCCACATCACAACTGGACAAAGGCCATGATTCACAATACAAGAAGAACTCTCAAAATTCATCAGTAAGAAAACAGACCACTCAGTTAGAAATGGGCGACATACTTGAACAGGTACTTACCAAAGAAGCACAGGTGGC
The DNA here is from genome assembly GCF_030435805.1 of Mustela lutreola. Lineage (NCBI taxonomy): Eukaryota > Metazoa > Chordata > Mammalia > Carnivora > Mustelidae > Mustela > Mustela lutreola. The sequence continues at coordinate 57,668,213 of NC_081304.1, read as the reverse complement.
AATTTAATACATAAACCGTTATTAGTCATTGGAGAAATATAGATTAAAACCATGAGATACAATTGTACACCTATTAGAATGTCAAAAATACACAGTACTGCCAATTCCAGGCATCAGCAAGGATATGTAATGACTGGAACTCTCATACACGGCTGGTGGGAATTCAAAACGGCAAAGCCACTTTGGAAGACAGTTTTGCAGTTTCTTATAAAATTAAACATAGACCGGCTATAAAAGTTTGCAGTCTGTGTACCGTGGAGCACTACTGGGCCATGAAAATGAATGAGCAGTTGCTCAGCAGTTGCAGCAGCTGGGACACATCTCAGATGCGTTTGGCTGAGTAAAGAAGGCCAGGCCCAGAGACTCCGAATGGTGCATCCATACGTCGTACATACTGGACAGTCCCAGAATACGATGTTCTGAGAAGGGGAAGCTAGAGGGACAGAACAGATCCGTGGTCCCCAGGAATTGGGGTGGGGGTGCTGGCCGCAGACAAACATGAGGGACTTCCTGGGAGAGTTGGAATATTCTATATCCTGATTGGCGTGGTGGTTCCGGGAATCTACACATGCGATAAAACCCGTAAGACGGTACAGCCAAAAAAGTGCTGTTGCTCCATGCGAGTGAAATGATGATGGTGATTGTGAGAAGTTTTCCATGGGGCCCTCTGACAGCCTGTCTTTGGCCCTCTTGCTTGCCATCTCATGTTACTCACAGCTCTGAGCTCACTTGCCGACCAGTCCCACTCAGGTCGATCCCCCTTTGCTCCTCCTCCTGCCTGGGTCCCCGAGCCTGACCCCACCGGTCTACCACCTTGCCTCAGGTCCCCTCCATTCTGGAGCACCCCAGCCAGCCTTGGTCAGCGTCCATGTTTCTCTTCTTGGTGGCAAGTCCTCCTCACCCCGTTTGGGGAAGTGGAGAAGAAGCATGTTCTTGGGCACCACTTAGTGCCCAACATGTGTCCTCTTTGTCCTCCCCCAGCACCACCTCTAGGCGAGGGGGTCTCCCAGGGCTTCCCCTAAGAGGCCCAACACACATACGAAAGACATGGGAACCCTTTGGAACTGAGTCTGGTTTTCTTTGAGGACGCTGACCCTTCTGTCTCTGGGCACTACCCTCACCTGCACTGAGCATGCTCCAGCCCTCCTCCTCCTCCTGATGGTCCTCCCTTCCTCCCTCTATTTCCCTCTTCCTCCTCCCCCCTCCTTCCTCCTCCTCTCTTCCCTCCTCCCTACCTGACCTCCCACAGCAGCTGGAGCTCAACCTGGCCCACACCGAGGGTCCTGACTGCCTTTACCTTCATTGTGGGTGGCAGCCAGGCACACAGACCAGTCTCACCAGAGCAGAGAAGAACATTCCCCCCCTCACCCAACACCCCAACCAGACATGGCTCTTGGGCCTCAGGTGACCTGGTCAGCTCTGGGGAGAGCCACGTTCACTAACAGCATGATCAGGACCCCCAGGCTGATTGTCTTCCTTTTCACAAGGCCAGCGGTTGGCCTAGGGAAGAAGGTGCTGGGTCCAGGCTTAGCACAAGATGTGTACATGTGTGAGCTGTGATGACCTCTGAAGGCAGGGTCAGTGTTGTGATTGTTCTAAGTCCCCCCTCCATCCTGGAGCAGCTCCCAGGGGGTCTGGGTGCCAAGCCAGCTCCCATCTCCTCTGCAGGGATGTCCCCTGGAGGGTCCTGCCTGACCCCTGGGGCGGGGCGCCCTGGAGCTAGGTGTGCAGGAAAAGCAACCAGATCTCCTGATAGGGTGCAGGAAATCTGTGTGGGCTGCAGTGGATAAGGCCCGCCTTAGACATGCATCCTCTCCTGATGGAGGCCGTGAGCCTTTCGGGACCCAGGACAGGGGGCGTTGGGAGAAGCTGGGAGAGGCAGTGCTCGGGGACAAGCAACCTGGGATCAGGACTGTCTGCCTTTCTGGTCAGCTTTGCCAGGGCTCTGGGTGTGGACAGAAGGCCTGGTGCACCAGGCAACGTGTCCCTTGGGCCAGGACTGCAGTGACCTCCAGCAGTGTGGGGCGAGGAGGGGTTGGGGGTGCTGCCAGAGGCCTTGAAACCATAGACACCAAGCATTGGACTGTTAAGGTGGCAGACCACCCGTGGTCCAGAGAGAACGAGGCACTAACCCAGAGTCACAGAGCGGTCCTGGCAGGACGGGCCCGGACCCGGGTGTGCTGATGCCTCTCCCAGAAACTGTCTGTGTGCCCTGAGCTGGCTGTCCCTGACTGATGGCCTAGAGCAGAGATGGCCCAGGCTTCCCTCCACACTGGGAGGCACTCCAGCCCCCCCCCCCACCCCCGCACGCGTGAGAAACCTAACCCTGCCGTCTTCTCAGGGCCCCGGGATTCCGTCCGCTCTCACCTTCCTCTTTATGGAAAAACCCTAGGGTAGATTGGTTCCCATGACCAGGTGCTGCCTGCCCTATGCACACGGGGTGACCTGCCACAGAAGGGATTGACCTCCTCCAGAAGAGTGGCTCGCTTCCAGGGAAATAGGAGTCACCAGCTGGCCTTCCCGTGGCAGGAGGTGCTCTGCCCCAGACCCTGTTCTCAGAAGGATTAGGGAGGCTCTCTCCTTGGCCTCTTACCAGACCTCTTGCCCTGGGGGGTTGGGGGGTGGGGAAGACCTGCACTCCCTCCTCATCCACATCCCCCCACCCCCCTGCTTGGCCCCGCCCCTCCACTGCCCTGCCCACTGAGGTCCCAGGTGAGCCTGTGCGGAGAGGGAATAGGAGTCTGTGTGTTTGTATCTGTGTGGGTCCAAGCATGTCCATGTGAACGTAAGTTGGGAGGAGTCTGTGTGTGTGTGTGTCGGGGTGTGTTTCCGGGCTGAGCAAATACAGCGGAACCCCTTTGGCTTTCTCTCCCTAAGAGCAGGGGCCCGGGGCCTCCTTTGTAACTGGTGGGTTCAGACTCCCTTGGTCAGCTGCTTTTCTCACCCCAGGCTGCAGAGGAACCCACAGTGGGGCACGGTCATCTGTCTCTTGTCCCCAAACCTTGAAGCTCACCCTTCTTCGCACAGAGGACAACACTTGGGCTTTCCTTGTGTGTGGGTTTTGGAAAGAAGGTCCTTGCTTTTGTGGCTCTGTTGCTTGGAATGGAGAATGAGCGCATCGCAAGTCTGCTGGGATTACATTTGGTGCCGGGGAAACAGAAAGCCCGGCAAGCCCGGCAAGCGGGGATGTCTCCTTCTGGACCAAGAAGTGCAGAGGGGGCTGTCTGGAGAGGGTGAGGGTCTCCATGATGCCCTGAGAGAGCAGGTCCTTACCGCCTCCCCTCCGCTGGGGCTCTCCTGGGCAGCCCGCAGTCTCGTCCTCTGTGGTCTGGCAGACCCCATAGGAGGGCGGGGGACCCGAGGGGATGATGTTTGAGAGCATGTGGATGCCCTCACGTGTTCCCAGGTATCCAGGCGATGGTGTGCCCAGAGGTGACCTGAGTAGCCTTCTGAGGCTCCCCCCCCCCCTTTAGCACCCCGATGGCTTCTCTTCCTGGAATGGTGAATTTTCATGGAAGCCCAACCAGCCTGGCTTGCTGCCTCCGTCAGACCAGCTGAAGGGGACGGGGGCTCATAGTCTCTGTGAAATCTGGGGAGAAAGATGGGAAACCCAGCAGCAAAGCAGCCCCTTCCTTAATCAAAGGACGGGCCCAGAGGATGTGCCGGCTTTCCGCCATCGCTGAGGATGGCCCTCCACCCCAGCCGATGTCAGCTGGCGCCCGTCCCCCCACCCCCCACCAACCCCGCCCCGGGTCTCATGAGCCCTGGCAGCTCACAGGTTACCAGCTACGAGGGGCCACGGGCTAGGGCCATGCCACCCACCCAGAGCAGCCCCCTGAGATTCTGCTCTGCATGGCTCCTGCTTCGGGAAAGGTGACCTGTGCCGCTGGGAGACCTGGCTCTCAGCCCTCAGAGCCCGAGCATCCTTCTGTGACCTCCTCGCAGCCAAGTGCAAGGATCCAGAAGTTACTGGCACACAGCTGTGTTCCGTCAGCGCGGAGGGGAGGAGGTCTTGGCACGAATCAGAGCGTTACCAGCAGGCTTGCAAAGCAGGCCACGGGAGGTCAGCTGGCATGGGCCTCGGGCGTGCACATCCGCCCGGTGCCCCGTGGCCCCCACTGGGCTTGGGACAGCGGGGTCCCGTGCTGTGGCCCTTTGCTTTCATGTGGCCACCTTAGAGACGCTGCCCCGGGCCCGATCCCCCTTCCCACCACAGGAGCAGGGTTTCAGGGCACAGGGGAAGGTCAGAGGGCTTCTCCGGACATGCCCTCCTCCCAGCAGCATCCTCGGTCCCAGTCTTTTCTCACCACGAAAGAAGAGAAAATGAAAGACCAGCGGCAGGGGAGGAGCTTGAATTTAGGGGAAATGGAAGAAGACAAGTTCCTACCAGAAGGATTTACTGCTGTTTACAGGGAAGAGATGGGGAACTCACTGTCCTCCCGTGGATCCTGCACCAGGAGAAACCCGCTGACAACCCCCCACCTCACCTCACCGCACCCCACCCTGGGCTGCTGTGGGGCACCCGCATCCTCTCTGTCCCTGGTTCGTGTCCCCTGACCTCCTCTAAGCTGACTGGGGAGTTGCCCACGGCCAGGACCCCCACCCGGAGAGCTTCCAGAAGCTCCCACATGTCCAGACTCAAGTTTGACAAATCCTCACGTTCCTCTCCTTTCTGCCTCCTGCTTCCAACTTCTCCTCTTCGGCCATTCGGGAACCCCGGACCGACTTGGGGGGCAGAGGGGGCGAGTTCTCAGCGGCAGGCTTGCGCTCACCAAGCAGTGCTGGCTGGACGCTGTGCTCGCACTTCTTGTGTTGGAGGGTTTTTCCCCCATTTGGAGCAGAAACACTTAGCAGCTTCTTGCAGACGGCTCTCCCCACCAACACCCTCCCGCCTCCACGCCCCACACCCAGGCTTCCCTGGGGAAGGGGGTGGGCAGCGGAGGGAGAGACTTCATGTCTGCCTCGCCACCCCCCCGCCCCCTGAGCACACCCCTGGATTCCAGGAAGCAGGAGTGGGCTGGGAATGCGGGCGCCCTGTCCGTGTGGGCACAGCTCCTCTTGCCCGAGCCGCCCAGGCTTAGTGGGCACCTTGGTTGCTTGGGCTCCTGGAACAAAACCCCACAGATGGGGTGGTTTTGACAACGAGCATTTTACTTCTCACAGTTCCGGAGTTGGGACATACAAGATCGGCGACCCCAGTTCCCGTGTTTTGGGGGAGGCCAGTTTCCTGGGGCAGGGGCGCAGCCTTCCTGCTGCGTGCTTGTGCAGGGACACTCTCTTTTCCTCCTCCTAGAAGGGGCTCACCCCAGCCTTCCAGCCTGTTCCAGAGCAGGACAAGGGGTATAGGGGAGCTTTGATGAGCAGCCCCTGACCTCCATCTCCCAGCGCGGCCGCCCCCTTTCTGCAAGGGCCCCAGGAGGGCCCTCCCCCTCGCCACTCTGCACATCTAATTGGGATATTGAAATAGATGGTGGCCGTGGCCTGGTCCTGTGGTTTACGGTTGGCACCTCGGTCCTCCTGGCTGTAGATCAGGGCAGGCGCGGTAGCCTGGCGAGTCCGACCTCCCTGCCCACCCCCTCGGGCCTAGCACACCCCCAGTTTGTATGCGGTCCACACCTGGGGGCCTAGGAAGGAGGCATGGGTGCAAAGGAGTGAGGAGACGCAGACTTACCCTGTAGGGATTCAGACTCTTCTGCTGGTGATGAGCCTGTGGGCTGTGCCTTCCTGGAAACATCGTTTCGTGTCTGCTTTCCTCTCTTCCCCTTGGGGCTTTGGAGGGGCTCCCCTGCTCCATTTCCTGCCTGCCAACACAGCCTTTCATGACGGTCCATTTGGACTTCTGTTCCCCATTTCCTTCTGTTCCTGGAATGTGTGTGTGTGTGTGTGTGTGTGTGTGTGCTTGACCGGGCCTGCCTTCCCAGCGTGGGGGTCCATGCGGTGCTGTGGGGGAGGGGCCAGCCACCCCCCACCGCCCTCTGACCTTCCTGTCACGTGTCCTCCACAGCCTGCGATTGCCACCCCGTGGGCGCGGCCGGCAAGACCTGCAATCAGACGACGGGCCAGTGCCCCTGCAAGGACGGTGTGACCGGCATCACGTGCAACCGCTGTGCCAAGGGCTACCAGCAGAGCCGCTCTCCCATCGCCCCCTGCATAAGTACGTGCCCCCTCCTCCTCTGGGTTCCGGGCTCTGGCTGGGCTCTGGGTTTGGGGTGGGTGGTAGATTATCTTCCCTGAACCCTGCTGATATGCAGCTGCTTGAACGCTTTTCCACGGGGGACGCTGTACGAGACTCCCCAAGCTGGGAGCTCAGCAGAGGCAGCCTGCTCTTCTCTGTCCTGAGAAAGACAGAATCGTCTACTCCCAGGGGGAAGCAAGCCCTGGACCTGAGGTGGCCTTGAACCGGGGCGCGTCATGGCGGCTGTCGCGGGAATTCCAGGATCCCCAGGCCCTGGCAGATTGGGAGCAGAAGGGGCTGATGCTACAGGCTCCCATGCCTGTGCCCCCACGGCCCTTACAACGGACGGTGACTCCCCTTATAGTCCTGGTGGCCCCTTGGACCAGCTGCTAGCCCCCTAGTTGCTGGAACGAGAGCAGGGGATGGGCAAGATGGCAAGAGCCACTCAGGGGCCCTGGCTCGGAACAGACTTCATGTTTTATAACCGGTAGGACTCTCCCAGGTGTTAAGAGTGGATGCTTAGTCTTGGTTGGAAGGCAAGACCTTGGCCTTCCCCATTCCTTGTGCAAGACTGACCTAACCCAGAAGGGCGAGCAGAAAAAGGGGCAGATCCCAGCGAAGTAGGCAGACCCGAGGGTTGAGGTTGGCATCTCTAGAATGGGACTTAGCCCAGGGATTTGACCCACCACCTGTTTTCGTGGGGCTCAGTGTTTTCTTTTAATAATTCTTTAACGATCGAAACCAAAGTCAGAAGGCGAATATTTTATGACACGTGGGATGCGTGCGATGAGAAGTGGTGTGTCCGCGAACTTACACAGGGACGCAGGCATGCCCGCTGTGTACCCCCTGTCTGTGGCTGCGTGGAGCCCTAGCGAAGCTGAGTGGCTACAACAGAGGCCTGTGGCCCACGGAGCTGGCCACATTCACCAGCTGGCTCTTCCTAAGAGAGTCCGCTGGCCTATGGCAGTCACAGGGGTCTGATCGCGGCAGATAACCCAAATCCCAGCCCCCTGGGAAATCGAGCTCCGCATTTCTCCGGCGCAAGCCCCTTGACACGGTTTTCATGACCGCCTCTACGCGTCAGAGTCTCGCAGTCTGCAGAAACCCTTCTCTTCCATCTATCCAAAAAGCTGCAAAGTGAACATTTCTAGAACGCCAGGAGGAAACCCAGCACTGCCCCCAGGGGTTGTGAAAACATAAGAAAAACAAATGGAGCTCAGAAGTGGCTGGTACCTCCACTTCAGAGCCTCCCCAGGGTAGAGGGAGGAGGTTGACGTGGAGCCAGTGGCCCCCAGTCGTCGGGGACAGAGACCTGGGGAAGCCGGATTTCTCACTCTGCAACCTGCTCTGACAGAGGCCAGGTGTAGACTTGGCCATCCGCCCTGGGGTTTCTGGGAGCTCCAGCTACGGGCTGTGTTACCAGGGAATAGGAGGGCTCCTGCCTGTCAGGTCACAGCTCTGGGAGACGGGCAGGAGTGGCCCCCCGAATGGAGGGCTGGGTCTCAGGCATGCCCCCCGGGTCCCAGCCAGCAGCTGTCTCCCAGTTGTCTCCACCCACCAAGCCTCAGGACCCAGCTGATCTGTCTGGAGGTTGAGGGAGGTCTTTGCCGGAAGAGTCAGCTGGTGGCCAGAGTCCGGGGGATTTGTGGAGACTCCTGTGACCCCCCCCCCCCCCCCGTTCTTGTGGTCCGGCCGCAGAGGAGGCAAGTCCCTCCCCTTGGGGACTTTTCCAGAGACTGGCAGGACCTCTTTACCTTTCCTGAGCACAGGGTGGAGTCAGGGGCTGGTAGGAAAGAATTGGCTTTCCAGGTGGAAAGGGAGCGACCCCAGTAAAGCACATGCTTCTCGCAGGCCCTTGGGTTGTCCTTAGTCTTCAGGCCACCAAGAACAGCGTGAGCCTGTGGGAACCTGGACCAGGGGTGCAGACCCCTCTGCATGCGTGAGGTGCCTCCCCAGGCCCCTCACATGCAGCCCCTGCCACGGAAGGCCTCCTCGCCCACCTGGGGAGGTCAGAACAAAACAGCCATGTCATGTGGGAGGTCAGTCCTCCACGCTGTGGGGCCGCCCTGCCTGCTCCCCACTCCTGTTCCTGCCACTTGGAGGGACAGTACTCAGAGGAGAGGCAAAGCCACGTTCTGCCCTCCCCCCCCCCCCCCCCCCACCGCTGGCTGCCTCCAGCTCCCCGGCCCTCCTCGGCTGGGGCTGAGGAGTGGGGAAGGGAGGAGGGCCCAGGGAGGAGTCTGTGACCTGCTCATCCTCTTCCAAGGTCAAAAATAACGTCTCCTTCCCTCGTTGTCTCTTCCTCCCACCCCAAACCTCACAGAGATCCCTGTGGCACCACCGACCACGGCCGCCAGCAGCGTGGAGGAGCCAGAAGGTAAGCGTGTCCCTCTTTGCCAGTGGGGATGGCAGGGTGGGGGGAATCAGAGCTACAAGACTCCCGAGAGCCACTGTCGGGCGCTGCTGGGTGCCTTTGGTGCCCCACAGGCCGGATCTAGGAGGAGGAGCCACAGGGCATTTTCCCAGTGATGCCCCCTCTAGGAATCAAAGGGAGGGGGCTTCCTTCTTGCCCCAGCATGAGACCCACAGCCCTCATGTGCGTCTCATGAGGGACTGTGGCTCATGCACAGTGAGCACAGTCATGCTACAACCCCTCCCGCTCATCCCCCCAAGAGCAGCAAGGTGCCTGTGTGCCCCTTACCGTCCAAGCTGGGGCACATACTCCTTCCTGGAGCTGCCGAGAAGGCAGCAGGTGTGGAGGTATCTTGAGCACAGGGGTCCACGAACAGGGTTCGGGGTGGGGGGTGCAGGGAACCGGGAGAGGAAGAGCATCGCACCCTCACTGCCCCTCACTTCTGCCTGAAATCAGCATCTTTCCGTGGGCCGCCAGCCCCCAGCGGGGTGGGGGCAGGGGGCAGCACACGGAAGTCACAGCGAATTTCACCCCACACACGAGTCGGTGCAGAGATCGTGAAAATCTGTGTGTGTTTGCTGGCGCTTTGCTTCAGAATGACGAAGTCACCGGGCCCGCTGCAAGATCCTGATTTATAATTATTAATAAAGAAGCGTCTGTATTACAGAACTGTATCGTAGAGCTGGGTTTTGGGGAAAATACTCGGATAGGTATAGTTTAGTGTGATGCGTTTCCTTTGTGCTCCGGTGTGTATTATTTGTGCATTTAGAATTACTGCTGGGAGAAAGGGCCCCCGGGGATCCCCTGGCCCTTGGTACTGGAGGGGTTCTGCAGCCTGGGCTCTGGGTACAAAGAGGGCTTGTGGCCTGGCTGGACAGGGGGTGCCTGGTGGAGAGCAGGCCAGGCCTGCCATGAGGTCAACAGCCCGCAGCTAGGAAAGGACAGAGTCCCTGCGGCCACACCGTAGAAAATCACCGAGATCTGGGTCTTGGGTTGTTGGGCAGTCTGAAGTCCCCTTTGTTTGAGCTGCGGGGGACCCTTCCAGGAGAAACAGCAGTGGCAAGGCCTGGTAGAGAAGTAGGGTTCCCCAGTACCTGGGAAGTGGGACGAAGGGGCTTTCTGTAGAGACATAATTCAAAGGAACCTCCCCGTTTGTCCAGCTCTGGGGCAGTGGGGGAGGGGCAGTTTGGAAGCTGGAAGACATTTCCCTCCAGCGGATGCCGACTTCCTCCTTGTGACATGGGTCCCAGGAGGACTCACCTGGGCACGGTCCTCCTCCAGGCGGCGTGCGCAGCTGGGCCAAGGCCAAGTTAGGTCCTGGCCTCTGTCTGTCTGTCTATCTCTCTCTCTCTCCCTGCTTCTGCAACTTGACTTGAAAATGGGCAGTCATCTCGGCTGAGGAGGGAAAAGTCTCCCGCACAACTGACTACTTAGAAACACTTGCAACCTCCTGTGGAGGGGGGAGGTGGGCAGGTGTGATGCTTGTCCCGTGCCCGTGGCTGTGGCCTGAGCCTTTCTGACCTTCTCCGGGGTGCTTCCAGGTGCCCGGAAGTCCGTGGTGCTCCCTCGGGGGAGCCGAGGCTACTCCCAGGCCCGGAGCACCGGACTCCGGAGGCGGCTACCGCCGCACAGAGCCCGGCTCGCCTGTCTCAGCAGGCTGGGGCGTCCTGGGCAGGAGGCCAGGGGGCCCCCTGGGAAGCGGGGCTGGGAGCTCATACTTCCAAGCCTGTCGATTCTTGCAGTGTTTGAATAGGGAAGCCATCCGTGCCAGGCTGCCTGAGAAAAGCTTGTTTACTTTTGCCTGCGTAATGGAGGAGAATTAATAAACGGAGAATTTGTCCTGAAAGCTGATGGACATAACCTCAGCCTGAACCCATTCACCTCGAAGGGCCAGCTCACTCGGTGAACACTGTCCACCTGCTCACGGAGCTGGCTGGGACCCTCTCTGGGGACGGGGAGGTGAGGAACGCCTTGCCCGTGGGAGGTCTGGGGGCCCCGGGTGGGGGGTGGGGACCAGAAACAGGTAGGAAGGGGATCGGGACCACCCACCCCATACCCACCTGCTTATGGTTGCAGAAACCTCCACCTCCCAGGCCTAAAAGAAGGCCACCTGACTTCGGCGGCTCTCCATCAGCTCCGAGGCGATTGTCAGTCTGCACGTTTGTTTGGTTCAGCGGAAGGAGCATGGTTTGGAGCTGGGCGCCACCTGGGGTTGGTTCTCCACTGGTGTGAGGCCTCGGGCAGTGACAGGTTTTGTCCACAGTCCCTTACAGAGCTCTCTGTGGGCGGGAGCGTCCGGGGAAATGGTTGACGGCTGGCAGGGGCCGGCCTGGTTTGTAGCGTCTGCCGAGTTCCTTGGTGTAAACATTCCACCTGTGGCCAGTGTCCCCCCCCCGCCATCCCCAAGCTGGGGCCCTGCGAGGTGCCTCCTGCCATCTGCTCCAAGGTGAGGCATGGATCTGGTCAGCCAGCCTTCTGGGGGGGTCTGGAGAGAACCCGGGGAGCCCCCCAGCTGTAGGAAGGACCTCACCCACAGGTGCTCCCAGGCGTGGGTGCCAGGCTGGGGCTGACCTTACACATGTCCCCTTTGGTAGCCTCTCAGCCCTGCCATCTTTTTCATGGAAGATCGGTCTATATACACCTGCAACCTGGATTAGCTTGGCACTCTCTCGTTTTTGGCTTTCGTTTTGCAAGAGAAGCAATAGGTTGGGTACTGATAACACAGGCCAGGTTGCTGGGGGGCCGGGACAGTGGGGAGGAAAAAGCACTGGCTAAATCTGGAGCCCTGGGGCCTGAGTTCTGCCTAGTCTGGTTTCCTGAGACAGTTGTGTGTCCCCCCAACCCCCAGCCCACTATCCACTCGGGATACGTTCCAAGACCTCCAGTGGATGCTTGAAACCGTGAATAATACGGAACCCTGTTCATACTGTCTTTGCTCATATGTGCCTACCTGTGCAGGGCTTAATGTATAAATCAGGCACAGTGAGAGATGAACAGTAACTCATAATAAAATAGAACAGCTATAGCAAGAGACTGTAATAAAAGTGACGGAATGAGGTCTCTTGCTCAATGCATCTTACTGTCCAGTGCTTGCCTGTCTTCTGGTGAGGAAGCAATGGGGACGTGCGCACGTGAGGCAATGAAGAAGGTGAATCGAGCCGAGCTGAGCTCTCCTGCCTGCTCACCTGCTCACGACGGGGAGGCGAGACTTATGGGCCTGAGGATAGATGGGGAGGGTCAGCTTGCTGGAGGTCTCTTGAGAGGACCTTGGGAGGGAACAGGTGGTGCTGCCTGGGGTGGGGGCGGGGCAGCTGAAGGAACTGCAGGGCGGGGGTGTCGGGGTGGTCTTTGTCACAGCCTTCCCAGCAGCTGCTGTTAGACCCCCAACTTAGCGGGGAGTTGAAAACCGGAAGTCAGTTAAAGGTCAAGAGCTTGCCTCCATGAGAGCTGAGAGGTGGAGACACCCCAGATGTCCATCACTGCATAAATGGGTAAACACGGTATGGCCTGTCTGTACGGGGCACTAGCATTTGGTCACAAAAAGGAATGAGGTACCGATACACACGAGCTTTGCAGAGTGAGAGAAACTGCGTAGTGCGTGATTCCATTTATATGAAATGCCTGGAATGAGCAAATCCGGACACCATAAGTAAGATTAGTGGTTGCCAGGGACTGGGAGGTGGGAGGAGTGACAAGTGATGTGTGATGGATACCTCCTTTTTGGAGGTGGCAGGAAGGTTCTGGAACTAGACCAGGGGGATGGGTCATGTTGTGAACGTGCTTAATGCCAATGAATTGCCTCATTGAAAAGGGTGAGAACGGTAAATTTTAGGTGTATTTTAGTGTAATTAAAAAAAAAATTGCTTAAAACATGCTTAAGGTCAAGTGTCCAAGAGAGATGTGAATGTGGGTAGCTTGGGGAGAGCTGAGTGGACAGCACGAGCCATGGGGACAGGGGGCTGGGGCACAAGCAGCCATCGGGGACATGCTTGCCCTCCTGTCCCTTTGATCACTTGGAGAATTTAGAGGCCATGGGTATCTTCGAGCACCTTCTCACATCATCTCTACACAGGAGTGGCTCAGACAGTTTCTGTGCCTTCCAGGCGTTCAGCAGGGATCATGTTCCCTCCCGTTATGTAAAAAAAAGTCTGGCCACACAGCTTGCATCCTCTTCTTCCTTTTGGGGGTCATTGGGTTTTCTGAGCCTTCAGTACTCCTGCTGTAGGAGACAGGGACCCGTGGGTCCACGCAGGGGGTGCTGCTGGCAGGAGCTGGGGTCCCTGACCATGTAGGCAGCCGATGCCACTTGTAAGAACAGAGTCTGTTAATGGACTGAAATCCTGGTTTTCTTTTCTTTCTTTCTTTCTTTTTTTTTTTTTTTAAAAGATTTTATTTATTTGTTTGACAGAGAAAGATCACAAGTAGACAGAGAGGCAGGCAGAGAGAGAGGAGGAAGCAGGCTCCCCGCTGAGCCGAGAGCCCAATGCGGGACTCGACCCCAGGACCTTGAGATCATGACCTGAGCCAAAGGCAGAGGCCTAACCCACTGAGCCACCCAGGCGCCCTGAAATCCTGGTTTTCAAAGGTGGTATGAAACGGAACATTAGCCCATCCAGGTTCAGCTATTTCGGTCATGACCATCGGATAAGTGTGACCCCCAGGAGAGGCTGGACCAGACGCATGATGAAAGATAAATAGATTCTAGCTCAGCAAAGAAGGGGAAGGAGATGATGTTCATAGAACTCTTACTCTGTGCTAGGTACTCTTCTCAGTTATTAGCTGTTAATCATCCGTCCGCCCCCCAGATGAGGTGGGTACTGTTATTGGCCCCTATGTTGCCCAGGAGAGACGGAGTCACGGAAAGGTCCAATAGGAACCATAGGCAGTGCAGCTGGGATCCCAGGCAAAGTCTCCTGGCCTCGGAGTTAACCTCCATGTCATTCTGTCTCCAGGGAGCTATGCTGGTTGGCCAGTTTAGGGTAATTTTTTAATATATCTTCCGGACCATGTGGTAGCATTCTACCAAAAGACGAACCAATGCATCTGTCGGGACTGAAAACCAATGTAGAGGCAGAAGGGCAGCTGGTTAAAAGCTTCTATGTTTTTGCAAGTGTCTGTTACAGTGGCTCTTGGGGGTGTGTTGGCAATGTGGTCTATCAGCATGGGGGGCTGGCATGGCTGAGGCCACAGGTTCTGGGCATGGAGGGCCATGCAGAGCTCTGTCTTTTTGGTCACAAGGTGGCCCTGAGCACTATGAGGCAGATGAATTGGCTTAGAAGAATATTTGTGAAATGGACAACCAAAGATTAATATCCTCAATAAATAAAGAGCTCTTATAATTCAACAAGAAGGGAGAGATTCCATTATAAAATTGGGTTGAGAGAATGAATTAGAAATTTGGAGAATTTATACACATGGCAATAAGCATCTGAAGTCTTATACTTACTGGGGCGGGGTGGGGGGGGGCAGGCGCCTTTCTCACACACAGGATGATACTTGTATCCTAAGAACATGTCAGTAGAGAAACACCCTAAAAACTGTTACAATGGGTAGGAGCATGGCCAGGATTAACCTTAACACAATTAACATTCAAAGGGCAGTAACTTTTCTTACGTATCCATAAGAACAATATAAAAAGTGTCCTAGTGAGTGAAAATGTTAAGGGATGTCTGCCCTGTAGTAAGTGATCAATGAAGACACAACATTTGTATAATAGAAACAGAAGCCCAATGAGAACAGTACCAGAAATATCAAGTATACAGAAATAAGTGTAACCTTTAAAGTGCAGAATGTAGATTTTTTTTTTTTTTTTAAATGAAGGGTAAAACTTCTTGAAGGGACACTATGGAAAATCAGAAAAATAAGGGGGGGGGGGAGAAAAGGAAGATCTTACCACATTCTGGGAGGGTGGGAGTCAAGACCATAAAGTGCCAATTCTCCCCCAAATAATCTGTTGGGTTAGCATGATTCTTGTCAAAATTGTCATGGGACGGGACAGGATTCGTAAGTTCAGCTAGAAAAATAAATACTCATAGGCAGGAATTTTTTGAAAAGAAGAGTAATGAAGGGTAACTTGGCCTACCAGAGTTTTACAGTATTATAACCAGGATATTTAAATTAGTGTGATAGAGAAATTCCACAAGCTGAGTAGAAGTCCAGAAATAGACTCAAATGTAAATATAAGAACTTAGTAGATGGTAAAGCTGTGATTACTAATCAGTGAAGGAAGAATGACTCAATCAGTAAATGATGCTGGGAAAACTGACTATTTATTTTAAAATAATTATAAATGATATTTCTACTACAGGCTGTAAGCCAACATAAATCCCAGTGGAGTAAATATTTCTATATTTTTAATGAATCCTTAAAAGTCCTAGAATAAAATATATCAGTGTCAATGTAATCTTGGGGCAAGGAAAGCTTTCTAAATATGATACAGGAGTCATAAATCATAAGGGGAAAGATCCTAAGTTGAAAAAAGTGAAAAACTCAGCCTGTCAAAATTTTCTATAAGCAACAGAAAGACACACTAAAAGCAGAGAAAAATAACTGTGATGTGGATGACCAAAGATTAATATCCACAATAAATAAAGAGCTCTTACAATTCAACAAGAAGCGGAGGAGATACTGTTACAAAATTGGGTTGAGAGAATGAATTAGAAATTTGGAGAATTGATACACATGGCAATAAGCATCTTAAGTATTATACCTACCTATTAATAAAGAAACAGCATTAACAATAATACTATTTTTAAACTTACTAAATTGATAACCGTTTACAAAACAAAAAGTAATTCCCTGTTTTGAAGGCATTGGGGAAACAGGCACTCACCCACTCTGGTGATGGGAGGTCAGGTTGGTACTGCCTCTTTGAAGGGTGATTGAACAACACATATCATAAGGTATCTTTGACCCCACACTTTCATTTCTAGGAACTTAGCCTAAGGAAGTAGTGATGTGTACCAAGATTTAGCTACAAGGTTCCTTTTTGTGTCATTGTTTATAGTAACAAAAGAGGGGAACAACCAGATGTCTTTCAGTAGTGTTACTCAGTTATGGGTTCTCCATATAATTTCTTGTAGGAGAATATTGAAATATGAAATGGAAAGATATATTGCCAAAGCAGATTACACATGGAGGGTCAACTTTGGTGAACAGTGGGACCATATGCATGATTAATGATAAGTACATTCTGGAGGGTCAGCTTTGGTGAAAAGTCTGGCTTGTAGAACTTGTTAAGTAAATGATTTCATTGTGCTCACATATTTCTGTGGTTCTTGGCGATGGGGCTAAATTTGCCCCTCTCCCCCAGGGGACATTTGGACATTTCTAGAAGACATTTTTTTTTTTAAAGATTTTATTTATTTGACAGAGAGATCATGAGCAGGCAGAGAGGCAGACGGGGTGGGGCAGGGCAGGCTTCCTGCTGAGCAGAGAGCCTGCTGTGGGGCTCGATCCCAGGACCCTGAGGTCATGACCGGAGCTGAAGGCAGAGGCTTAACCCCCTGAGCCACCCAGGTGCCCCTGGAAGACATTTTTGATTGTCACCACTGGAGAGAGGGTGGTGTTGCTGGCATCCAGTGGGGAGAGATCACCCCAAAGACACAGGGCAGCACCCCCAACAAAGAATTATCCAGCCACATATGCTAATACATGCCTTCAAGGTGGTACACCGGCACAGGATAAAATCCCATGTGTTCGCTCCAAAAGTATTAAGGAAAGATGTCGCCACATTCATAGACGGGCTCATTTGATACTTGGGACATTGAAATGGGGGGCAGCTGAGGGTTTAGAAAGCGATATTTTCTCAAGTCAGCAAAGAAATCTTATGTTCACCTAGGAAATGTTTGCTAGTCTGTTTTCCATGGAAAATGTGGCCCAATCTAAAATAAAACCCCAAATTCTCAGTGTTCCTATAAATTGCTGTATTTTGGAATTAACGTGACTTAACAAATTGTTACACTTTTTATTGTGGAAAAACCTCAGAGCTCCAGGGAGGACAGAGTGGTGGATACCCCCATCCCTGTCACCTAGCCTTAGTGAGTCACATTTTGCCCTCTTCGCTTCAAGCATTTAGTTTTTTTGCTGAAACATTTTTACTTATTGTATTTTATTTAAGATTTTATTTATTTATTAGAGAGAGAGTGAGAGAGAGCATGAGAGGGGAGAAGGTCAGAGGGAGAAGCAGACTCCCCATGGAGCTGGGATGCCGATGCGGAACTCGATCCCGGGACTCTGGGATCATGACCTGAGCCGAAGGCAGCTGCTTAACCAACTGAGCCACCCAGGCACCCTTTCCTGAAACATTTTGTTTTTTTAAAGATTTTATTTATTTATTTGACAGAGAGATCACAAGTAGGCAGAGAGGCAAGCAGAGAGAGAGAGAGGAGGAAGCAGGCTTCCTGCTGAGCGGAGAGCCCGATACGGGACTGGATCCCAGGACCCTGAGATCACGACCCGAGCTGAAGGCAGCGGCTTAACCCACTGAGCCACCCAGGCGCCCCTCCTGAAACATTTTTAAAGAAAAGCTTAGGGATGCCTGGGTGGCTCAGTTGGTAAAGCGTCTGCTTTTGGCTCAGGTCATGGTCCCAGGGTCCCAGGATCGAGTCCCGCATCGGGCTCCCTGCTCAGCGGGGAGTCTGCTCCTCCTCCTCCTCATCTGCCTTTATCCCCCACCTTCTTGTTCTCTCTCTCTCAAATAAATACATAAAATCTTAAAAAAAAAAAAAAAAAGCTTAGACATTACATTTCACCCCTCAATATTTCAGAATACCATTTCGGACAGCTTAAGGACACGTTCCTAAATCTTCTCCATAACGTGGTTACACCTGACAAAATGATGAACCAAACGTCGTTCGTGTCAACTGGCACCCAGTCGGCCTTCAGACTTCCCGCGTCCTTTGTAGCTGGGTTTGCCCGAAGGTTTCGTTGTTAACGCGCTGTGCGCTAACGGGTTTTACAAAGCCTTGTCTCCAGAGCCCCATCTCGTCCCTGGGCACGGGTTGCTTCTGAGGCCATAACGCATGTGGGGTGGCGTGTCTGATGACAAGTGAGACATGTCCACCATCCATCACCGTCATTAATCTCGTGGCTTAACGAAGGGGCTGGACCATGTCCAGCCTGACTGTGGCCCACGCTGTGCCTTTGGGGTGGGGGGTGGGAGGTATGAGCTCTGAGCCTCCTTTAGGGGAATGTCCCTGAGGAGGGGGAACCGCCACAGCAGAGGACATGAGGGAACGAGACACCATCGTGAATCCTTGCCACACTACTCCGTGGTGGAAGCAGAGAGGTTCCCCAGTGATGGACCATGTCCATCAGGGCGCAGGGTGTGAAGCCTGGTTTCTTGGTCCCATTGTGGCTCCAGCAGGCCTGGAGAATTCTTAGTTGGGGTGTGGGGGCTCTCCGGTGCATCCGGGGATGTTGCACGCAGCCCTGGCTTCCCCCCTCCAGACAGTCGTGATAATCCAGGGTCCCCCAGGGGACAAAACAGCCCCGGGATGAGAACCACTGGGGTAGATGCAGATTTCCTGACCTCACCCAGTCCCCCCAGAACACTCCAGGAAGGGAGCCCCGAGGCCAAGCCCAGGGAATGTGCGGCCCGTGTGCGGGATCTGCTTTGTCCCCCCTGGTTGGGGACCGCGCTGATCCCAGACTGATTCAGTTGGAATGAATGGAATTGCCATCTTCTTTGACCATTGGTGACCCCCAGGAAGGGCAGTTTCAGAGAGCCTAGCTTACTGTTTGCATCCCCTTGGCCAGGAGACCCGGCTCTGGGCAGCCTGCCCGAAGCAGACCTCTTTCCTTCCTTCTCACTCTGTCTGTCTCTCCTTCTGTCTGTTTTTCCCTGCCCTTCCTTCTGTCTCTCTTCTCCTCCCCTCTCCCACACCTTTCTTATTCCTTCTCCCGCCCTGGTCCCCTCCCCCTCCCCCTTGACTCTCCCCTGTTGGGGGTCTGCACAAAGGCCTGGGGCAGAGGTCAGGGTGGGGGCGAGCAGGGGGTGGGGGGAGAGCACACTAGCCCACCCCCCTGCCTGGGGACTCGGTCACCCCAGGGAGCACAAAGGAAGCCATTTGCATAGCGGGTTTCAGGACCCCATTGTTTCCTCTGCAGGTGGAAAGGGCCACCAGCCTGGAGGAGGATAAAGGGATGAGCGGGGAGGCCGGGGGAGGCCAGGGGAACAAGTGAGGGGCGGAATATTTAGCCCTTCCTGGGAGCTCTTCCCACTGGGGACTCCAGGGGATGGCTGATGGGAATGGGACAAGTGACAGGTGTCAGTGAGAGAGGGGATTGGAATCCCTGGGGCGTGCCCCCGTGTCACACAGATGTCCCAGGGTCCTTGTTGGTGAGCAGGCTGCGGAGCTGGACAGAGGAAAGCTAGAAGCCTCTGCACAGGGTTCCTGTTGAGGCCCCGGGCTGGGCACCGGTGGGCGGTGCACCGTGGCTGGGCTGTGCCAGGAGGCTGGCAGAGTCCCGGAGCCCATGGTCTGCCCTCTATCTTAGGACTGCTGTCAGCCTTGGCCCCAGCAGAACCTCTGCAGCCAGGGCCCTGGAGCAAGTAAGGCTCCCCGTGCCCAGGGGTGGGGGTTGGGCAGCACGTGCAGTGGTCCCTTCCAATTCTTCTATACCTTGCATTTGTCGCCAGGGCGACTTCGCAGCTGGAGCACCAGGAGTTGACTTTCTCTCTGTTTCGGAGTCTGGAATTCCAAGATCAGGGTGTCCCGGGGGGGTACCACGCGGTCTGTTGTGGGTCATAGTGGCAGCAACCTTAAACCATGTAGTTTTTTACTTAAGAGCATGGATTGTATTTCATGATTCTCTCCCCACCCCAATTAAAGTGTCCCTCTAAGCTAATTGATAGTTTGGTGCTTGGTCTTCTCAACACAAGGAAGCCCAGTGGGCGACCTGATCTATCCGGCTCCTCCCGGCTGGTCAGGAAGCCGACTGAGTCATAGGGCCCCCTGGCCCCTGGGATTGGGGGGTTGCCTTGGGGGCTTTTCTGGGTCTGTGTTGAAAGGACCATGGGGGATTTAGACCATTAAGAGGGTCAGGACCCAGGGGAAGGGAAGAAGGGGAGAATGGACTCGGGCGTTATCTGCCTACTGACTGGGTGTCCTCCTTACTGTGGACATAGACCTTCAGAGTTGGAGGGAGCAACGTAGCCTTGAGGTGGGGAAGCTGCCGGCTGCCTCCTCCTGCACCTAGGGGTGATGCCCAGACTGCCCTCTCAGCCGCACCTCCTGCTGTTCTCTGCTGCTTTGTCCCTCCGCCCCTAAAGCTGTGGGTCCCTGCTGCACTCCAAGGCTTGGACACAAAGATTGGGGACTTTGTGTCTTGGGACCCCAGGGCAGAACCATCTCTACTGGACTGGTCAGGGTCTCCCTGGGGAAAACGACGCCAAGTGTCATTTGCCCTGTTTTATGATCTCTGCTCAGTAGCGAAGGTCTCCGTAGGATTGAGAGAAGGAGAATGTTGTTTCGTTTGCCGAGATTAGAAATGGGCTGGGGTCCAGGCTGGATTGGACTTTCCACCCATTGCCCTCCCCTGCCCCCTTCCACACCCAGCAGGTGGGACCCACCCTCAGTTTCCTGGCCAAGCATTCCTTCTGCCCCACAAGGCCACCTCCTTCGGCGTCAGGGTTGGGAAGTCATTCAGTGTCGGCAGCAGATGGAAAAGGCTCTGACAAGGTGGTCATCTTTTCAGGCTCCGGAGTCCAGGACTGTCCTGGCTCTGGACTTCATTCCTGCCCTTTTTCCTCTTTGTGACAAAGGTACTGCTGTAGACGGAGAAGAGGTGAAGTGGCAGCCATTCTTTGGGGTTATTAGGGGCACCGAGACAGAGGTTCTTGTGCAGATGATTTACTGAGGGTTGTTCTCGGGAGAAGCTGGTAAAGGAGCAAGGGAAGGACAGGGTAGCAGAAGAAGCTAGGAAAACATTTGGGTTTGGGAGAAGTCTGGCCCCAAACTGATCCCGTGGAGAGTTGAAGAATGAATCACACCACAGTTATCGTGCTTAAATGTCAAAGGACTAGACAGTTATACCTGCCATGTAGCCTGGCCATAGGCTGTGGACTGCCTGCCCCCACCCCCGGGAGGGGGGTGTGCAACTTCCCAGCTGTTTGCAAGCAGAGCAGTTTCCATCAGCCAAGGGCAAGCCTCAGAGAAGGTACAAGTGGGAGCCGTTAGCCGCCAGCACCTGCAGCTGGACGTGGGTGCGCTGGCCCCATAAGGGGGCTCTGGGCCGGGTACCAACCACATCTGCTGTGCCTCCTACGCTGTTTTAGGGGAAAACACGTTTTAGTGGGACTTGGGGACCACCTGTAGGTCTTGTGTACTCCAACCTCCCTACGCTGTAAAAAGACCTGGTGGTTATTCTCTGGGGTCCCGTGTCCCCACTCTGGTATCCAGCCAGTCAGTAAGGACTGTGGGTTAGGGCAGGCAGTGGCCACTACAAGAGGCGCTAGCAGCCCCACGCAGGTGTTTCTGGTTGGTTGGCTCCGTTCCAAGCAGTGAGGCAGGGGCCCAGGCTCCTTCCATCATGTGGCTCTGCCCTCCCCTCAGGCCTTGGAGTCATCACTGGTTTGGCAGGAGAGAGCTTAGGGCCCCCGTGGGAGGCTTGTCTGGGCATCACTTTCTCCCGCCCACACGTCCCGTTGGCCAGAACTCAGTCACATGACCACACCTGGCTGCAAGGGGTGCTGGGTAATGTAGTCTGTAAGCCCAGGCGAGACTTCTCCGGGTGTCACGCCTACCCTTGTCCCACTGACCAGAACCCAGTCACATGACCACACATGAGTGCAGTGGGGGCTAGGAAGTGTAGTGTGTAAGCCTGGGTCAGGGGCTTGCCCAGGCATCACTTCTCCTTGTGTCCCATTAGCGAGACTTCAGTCACGTGGTCACACCTGAACGCAAAGGATTTTGGGTAATGTAGTTCGTAAGCTCAGGAGGCGCAAGAACCGAGCACACTCTTTCGCCATAGACCTTTGTTCGCTCTGCTTGACTTCAGGGGCCTCTGTGGCCACCTCTGTCATCGTGGTGCCCCAGTTATTGGCACTGGAAAGAGATGGCAAACTGTGAGGGCCTTTTTTTCTGTGCAGGAAGGACGGGGGAGGGGGTGTGCATCTTGCCGGACAGCTGCTGGGATTTGGGGTGTAGCCACCCACCCCCACCCCCACCCCGGGAAAGTAAGCAAAAGCCACACCGAGTTCCAAGGCATGACCTCATTGGCAGTGGCTTAACCAGCTTGGCCAACCCGCCAACCAACCAGCCGGCAGACACTACAGGGCTACAGGCAAACCCCCTTTCATGACCTTCCTGGGGAGCCCCAGCTTAGCCTCCCCCTCCCTTGCTCCCCTGAACCACCCTCCAGTGCAGACAGCAGCTCCGGGCTATGTCCACCATTGGCTCTGGCTGGAGCAGTGTTTCGAGAGCCAACTGCATCCCCATCGGGACAGCTTTGTTTTCCCTGCGGAACACAAAATCCCCTGTTCGCTCAGAGCGCCGACAAGGAGACCCCCATGGGGCCGGCCCTGTGGGAGCAGATTCCAGTGAATGCAGCGCCCGGAATGGCTTCAGCTTATTAAAGGCGAATACACGGGATAACTCTGCCCTCCAAGTGGGAGCCAGAATGGAGGGCACAGAGCTGCTCCAGGGGATTAGCAAGCGCAGACGGACACTGGCAGGTGCAGCCTTTTCTGCAATTTGGAAGGGTTTATGGAATACGGATCCTGCGCTCTCTAAATCCTTGCCTTGGCCTCTTCTGGGCTGCGGGCTGCAAGTGGGGATTTCTTGTCCAGCCAGGCTCGGTGATGCTTTTCAAGGACCCTGCACCCCTCCGTTCCCAGCATTCCTTGGGAATTCCAGTCCGAGGACTTGTGCTCTCGTCTGTTTATTCATTCCGTCTTCATTCGTTCATCCCGTGCACACTTCCTGAGGGCCGGTGCAGGGGCCTGTGCTGTGTTTACAGAGATGATGGAACCCCGTGGAACTCTCCCTGAGTTCAGGGGACCATGCGGGAGAGATGCACGGATGATTCTGAATCAGACCGTTAACCTGGGACAGTAAGTAAAGCCAAGTTGATCATGTGTCAGTAGCCCCCCCGCGGGGCCTTCCACGGGCCTCCCAAGGTCAGCCTTCGTGAGAGCCCTAGCTGGGTCTGTTCCTCCTTCATCCAAAGCCACAGGTCCAGGGTAGCTCATCACCAGTGCAGATGACGAGCAGGAGAACCTGTGGCATAGCTAGAGATTTGGGGTCCTCAAGCAAAACTCCTAGAATGTCCATCTGCTGTGGCAGAGTTGACTTATGATAACAGCTTAGGGGGCTGTATTTCTCTGGCTCAGAGGCAGATTCAGTCTCCATGTCATTCCCATGTAGAGATGGGACCCCCGCCATCTGCCCCAGCCGGAAAGCCCTCATTGAGCTGTGTTTGTCCTCTCCGGCGGGTTTGCTGGGCTCATCTCCGGTGCAAGGATTTTTGTTCAAGGTTTTGGTGAGCATGTTATAGTGGGTAAGGGGGACGAAGGGGGTGGTGGGGACCTCGAGCCTACCACAAAGCCTGCTCTCCCAAGGGCGGAGGCACGTGAAACCAGTGGGCTCTGAGTAACTGTCCTTGAGCTGGGGGTTTGGTGGGGCACAGGCTGCTATGGCCGGTTACTACTTACAGGAGCTGGTGTTTGTGGAGGCTGGATACGGAGCTGAATGGTGTCCCACACATATGCCCCCACCTCCGGGGGTCAGAGCCCGCTAGTCTTTCTGCACCCAAATTTTCCCAGCAGCCTCTCTGGGAGGCCTGTGCCTGACGCGTCTGGGGCGCCCTCCAGTACTGGGAGACGGAGGCCAAGCCTCAGTTGGAAATCCTGTGTCTGGGGAGTTCTTGGATACCGAAGAGGTGGTTGGTTACAGAATGGCAGACTGGTATAAACGATGACCTTGGCCATCTCTTGACAGCCTAGATGTGTCCAGGTGGGGAGGGCAGCACAGGGATGAGGCCCAGGGTGTCTGCTGGCCTCTTGGTGACCTCCAGCCTCTAAGCCCTGCAATAGTCAGGGGACAGTGGCTGTGCCTCCACCAGGAACGTGAAGACTTCTAGAACTTTCTACGGGAGTGGGGAGTGGGGAGGGGAGGGGCATTTGCATGGTTATGTGGAGCCTTTTGAGAATGCTTTACTTCCCCAAGGCAGACACACTACCCTCGTTCTGCATGTGGGAAGGTAGCGGTTTGGTCTCCATGGGGCGGATTTCAGTATCTGCCAGGGTTCCTCCGTGGCTGGAGGACGACAACCACCCCACCGCCAGGACGGTTTGCAGACACCTGAGTCACAGTTCCTTGAAATGCCATGTACCTTTTTTTTTTTTTTTTTATCATTTCGGATGGAAATCTTTCCCAGATGCCTCGCCAGCTTTCCCTCTCCCTGAGCGGTGCCCACTGAACACGATCCCGCCTTTCAGGTGCTGCGGTGGGTGCAGGGCAGGACAGTGCTGGGATGCTGCCGTCATCCCGAGGCTGTCCAGCTGTGGTAGGACCACTTGCCTCTGTTCTCTGTGGCCCTCGGACGTACCACATGTGCTTCTCTTGGTCTCGTCATTTCCTGCCTCTCCACCTTCCGCCGGCTAGCCCCTCCTCCTCCCCGCCATGGGTCAGTCTCCAGAGGGGCCCCCCACTCTCTAGATCTCTCCATCCTTCCATTCCGTGTTCTGGGATGGCGCCGACAGCATCCATTCTCAGTCCATAAGGAAGGATGCTTAAGCTATGAACAGAGACCCAAAGGGATTTGCTTTTACAATGGCAGTTGGGCTGCTTGGACCTGCTCCTTCCTGGTTCTCCCCTGCCCTGTCCCTGAGACAGGCAGGTGACCTCCGCTTCACCAGGACACTGTGGTCCTGAAGCATCTTCACGCTCTGCCTAGATACCCGTGAAGGAAGGAGGAGACAGGACTAGTCCCTTTGGCTCTCACTTCAGATAGCCGAGGAACAGAGAGTTTAATTTAAGGCGAGGGACCAGTATGGTGGGACTTCTGAAAGCTGCGGTTTTGGGGGTTTGGGGGAAATAGGGAGGCTTGGGACGCTTTCTTCGAAGGTCTTGTGGGCTGATCTGTTGGGTAGGCAGGCGGTGGGCGTGGGCTGGGCTGGGCTGGGCTGGGCTGGAGTGGAGAACAGAGGCCACCTGTGGGAGTTACGGAAACAGGTGAGGTCCAGCTCACGGAAGTCCTGCTTAACGTAAACTCAGAGGCCTGGTGAGGCAGATTTAGGCTTGGCCTGGCAGCAGGCAGGGGCCAGGGAGGGCTGGCCCACCTTCGAGAACCCTTCCAGTGCAGAGAGGCTGGGCTCCCTGGCCTGTGCCCGGTGTATCATTCGGAATAAACCACGGATGGCAAGAATGTGTCAGCTTTGCCAGGGAGCACTGAGAACAGGCTGATGAGTTCTGGGATTGACTGTGAGGTCTGCCATGAGCTCGGCCCGGGAGGCCGTTGGCCCATGGGCTGCCTGTTCGCTTTTCCCGCCCCAGGCTTGCTCTTAAGCCCTGTCTCCTCCAGCAGGCCTCATGCCCCTACCCCGGAGATAAGTTGCTAACGATCAGGCCCTACAATCAGGAGCCCCCAGTTTCATACCCACTTTCCTCTCTTTTTTTTCTTTTTCACCCTGCCTGGGGTCTCGTTTGACGCTAAGGGCCAGAAACTCCTCTGCTGTTTCGGGGGGTTGGGGAGGGAACGCCTCCCAAGACCCTTGTAGGAGGAGGAGTCTGTCCCTGGGAGCCGCGGTTTCCTGAGCACCTGAGAAGGGCCCAGGGGCAGCTGGTGTTAGTAAAAGTGACGTGTCCCCGCCAGCCGGACACCCGGGACACCGGGCATTCAGGGCCTCAGTCTTCTCATGTTTGTGATGGAGATGGCGGTGCTGATCCTCGAGCCCGTCTCCTCAGAGGATGTTACGCCGCTCAAAGGCTGCGGGTGGAAAGCGCACCTGGGTTGGGGGGGCTGCCCAGGTGTAGACTCAACACGGCGCAGGTGTTCAGGCTGGAGGTGGGCTGAGCCCCAGCTGCATCTTGTGGACAGGACAGGATCTGCCATCGGGGAACGGGGTGACCCCAAGGCCTGCGGGACTGGGGTCAGAGGCGGGGCTGGGGCCATCTTTGCAGTGGGATGAATCCCGCCTGTGAGGTTCCCACCATCTGGGGAGGACTGGGGGTGGGCGGCCTGGGGTCCGGAGAAAATTCTGGATGTCCAGGAGCTGGTTCAGCCTGCCGAGCTGTCCTGCCTCCAGTTGGGAGGGCTTTCTGCAGCCCCAAAGGCTCTGGGCAAGAGGCTTTAATCTAATTACATGCTTTATTTCAGCCAATTTGTTTTCCAATCCATCTTGTTCAGCAAGAAGAAAGAGCGCGCTGGGGGCTCACGGCACCCTCTTGTTCCAAGTGGAGAAGAGGGGCTGCTCTCCTGCCTCACGTGGCCAGCGCAGCCCCTGACCTCTCCCGGCCCGGCCCCCCCACCCCCAAAACCGGGCTGGAGGCCGCCCTGCCCCCAACCCCCCCAGGGAGGGGCCCGGGCTGGTCACTGCGCACATCCGAGGGAGGGAAAAGCTGCTTGCTGGTCCCCTTTTCCAGGAGGCCAGTGTCCCTATGTCTTGCACCAGGCTTCCAGGACAGGCTTCTGGGGCAGGTGGAGTTGGGGGTGGGGAGGGCAGGGTACTCATTCCCGTGGGGTCAGCTCAAACCACAGTCTTCCTTCTGGAAGAGCGTCCCTCAGACCCAGGCCTCGGTATTTTAAATCTGCAAATATATTCTCACAATAAGGCAGCGGATTTAGAATCCGTGTTATTAAAGTCCAAACCCGACACCAAAGCCCTCGCACCCTCCCCGGAGACGGAAGATTTATGGGCTCCGGTTGCACTCCCCAGGCAAGGAGCCTTGGCTCGCCAAGGGCCGGGCTTTGTGTCTCCCAGAGTTTTCCAGTATCGTCTTTCTCCACTCTCCCTTCAGAGCCCTGCCTCGGCCCTTTGCTTGCCTGCCTTCTCTGTGTTGGGGTCCTCCTGTCTTCCGCCCTTGGACAGGGGAGCATGGCGGCAGCCGAGCCCTCCCCTCCCCTTTTACTCAACTCATTCAAGGAATATTTATCGAGGACTTACACGTGTCCCGGGCCCTGGGGAGAGAGCAGCGAACAAGGCCGTTGCCCCCAATCCTTGGGGAGGGAAGCAGAAGGTAGACCAGATTGAATATGTGTTGTATACCAGTGCTGGGAGGGAACCAGAACCCCTAAAGATGGGTCTGCTTTTCCGAACAGCCAGAGGCCAATCAGTCCATATTTGAGTGAGAACTGTATTAAAAAAAAAAAAAAAAAATTGCAGCTCGTGCCCAGCAATCCAGTGAGAAGTCTCTAATTCAGAGAGGTGCGGTCATGTACCCAGAGACACACAGCCTCTACCTCCTGGAGCCAGCATTCCCCGTTCCTCCACCGCCTACCTGCTAACGTCCCTCCCCCAGCGTCCTGCAGCCCTGAAGTTCAAGGGTGTTCTGAGACAGGCCATTCCCGCTGCATCGTGTCCCGGGGTGCGGTGGAGATGGACTCTCCAAAGAGAACAGGCAGAGGAGACCCGCTGGACAGCCCCTGGGGCCAGAGCTCCAAGATGTCACTCCTCAGCTACCAGCTGCCAATCCCAGCAGAGGCAGCAGGGCCTCCTGATCCTGGGGGGTGGGGGGCCCACTCAAGCCCTCTCCAGCCCAGCTCTGCCCCCTTTGTTGTCATGGACGCCCAAGCCTGAACCCGTCATTTCTCATGGGTGTCACCCAACAGTTGCGAAAGGTGCTGATCGCGTCCCTTGTTTGGGGAACCTGCATCTGCAGGTTTGGTTGGCTCAGAGGGCTTGGTACCTTGCAGGGATGACTGCTTTCGGCTTATTTTATACTGCGCTGTCCGATGGGTTCAGGGAACGTGCAGGGGTGACCTGCACTGTGCCACATGCTGGGACGAAGGTCCAGGACTCTGCAGGGCAGGGTGGTGGGGGCAGCAAGGCTGTTGTGGAGTGTTGGATGCGTGGCTCTGGGTCCAGAAAGGATGGTGATCTTAGAGGCAGATGAGGCTCCTTTTGGGGGCCCAGACCACCCCCCCCCCCACCATGCCCACACCAGCCGCTGCTTGGTTTGGGTCAGTTTCATAGTCTCTGCTGAGCACCAGGGTCCGGCCCCAGCTTTCCTGCTGCTCGCCATTCCCCTGATTCAGCTGGGGACCCAGCGAGGCTGCTCTGAGGGCATGTGGGCAGCACCTTGTCCTCCCCGAGGTCCCAGGTGAGAGGTCCTGTTCTCAAGAGGCCGTCTCTGTCTGACCTAGCTGGTCTCTGTCACGGCACCATCATTGCTCCCTCCTAAACCCTGTGCGTGGGTGGGACAGTTACTGTCATCACCATGACCCCGTTTTATTGATGGTGAGGATCTTTCTGCGGTTTTGACATGTTGATGCCAGTTGAATTCAGAGAAGAGGAATTTGCACCCCTGCCTCCTTTTTTGTGCGTGTGTTTGCGTTTGGCATTTCACAAGCCACAAGTCCTATATTCCCATCGGTTTAAGCTGCATTTCCTTGATTACTTGAGATTGGCTGTTTTATATCTCCTTGGTCTCCCTTCCCCCTGCCTCTTGTGAATTGCCTGTTCTTCTCCTTTGAATTTTCAGTTGCTTGTCTTATTGGTTTGGAAGAGTTCTTTATATATTAAAGACCCCAGTCCTTTGCTCTCTGTGTTGCAAACGCTTTTGGCTTTTCTGTAGTCATTTGCTCACAGGTGCAGGCACTGCGTGCCTCTCTCCTCTGACTGCCTCATTTTTGCGGGGGCCAGCGGCGGTGGTCCTTGGAGCCGATGTCTGGGGACTCAAGAGCTGCCTGGGAGCCCGGCTTTCCCAGAGAGCTGGATGAACCCTGGGTTCAGTGCTTGTGGGTGAGGATTCTGAAAAGGTGTCTTGGGGCGGGGGGAGCGTTAAGTCACCTGCAGCTGCAGAGGAAGCGGCAAGAGTGGCTTCTCGAGCAGTGCCTCCCCCATCCTCACCATGTCTAATTTATGAAACCCATGGACACCGCCGTGGGCAAATGGGGCTCTGGCCTGAAGGGTTCTAGGCAGCTCCGCAGCTCCCCAGTCCGGTAGAGCTAAAACACACTTTGTCCAGGCAGACTGGCCTCACCTGCCCTTTGTCACCTGCTGGTGGGCAGAGTGGCCCCATCGATATGGTTGGAGCCAGTGGGGTGTCCCTCCTCCTCTCACCTCCTTGAGCTCCTCCACCTGGCTGGGGGAGGGGGCCGGGGGTGGCACCAGGAACCCCTCCCTCCTCTGCACCCAGCCGGTGGAGTCTGCTAACTCACCCACCCTTCATACCTCCGCCTTGGGATGGACCTCGGGGGCTGGCGTCCCTTGCTCATTCCCTCCGCCCCCGCCACAGCCCCACCTTCCCAAGCCTGACAGCCCAAAGGCAGAGAAGGCAGGGGTGCTGCTCAGAGCGAGACCTTGGCCAGCTCCCCGCCCTGCTCCGAGGGAGGCGCCAGATGCAGCGCCCTTGGCTCCGACGGGGGGACACTGGGCCCCGCCTGCCATATGCTCGGAGATGAGCTTCGATCCGGCGAGCAGGCCTGCCCAGCAGGATTTTTGGCACCTGGGACACAGGAGGCAGACCAGAGGGATGAGCTACCCAAGGTGGTGGGAGAGGAGGGAGCGGCGCTGCCTCTGGGATTGGGCCTGTAGGGCCCCCTCTTGGCTCTTGGCTGGGGCTTGGTCAGGGGAGCAGGTGGGGGGAATAAAAGGGAGGTCGGCTGCTCCCAGGAGGAGCCAGGATGCCAGCCAGCCAGGATGGGCCTGCTGTGAGCCACAGATGGCAGCCTCTGGGTCTCCGCGGCTCTCCCGGGTCCCCGGGTCCCTCCCTGGCAGCTCCCATCTTTTTGGGGAGGAAGACAGGAGCCGCGGGTGACTCCGGTGTGGGAACCCCTGCAGCTCTCCTGGATTTACCTGCACCCTCCGCTCCAGCCCCAGAGGGTCCCCTGAGAGAATAGGGGCCCCCAAGCATCCTCCTCACCCCCTCCCTCACTACTCCTGTGCGAGGCAGACCCAGGCGCTGGGGTGGGGGCCCGGCCACTGGTCCAGGGAAGCTGGGACCGCGCCGGACGGGAACCATCGGGCCTTATGGAATGAGATCCGTCGGCTGGGCTGCAGGGTCTGTGTGACAGTGGGCTCGTGCTGGCTCTTATATCAGGGTTGAATCACAGGACGCGGCTCCCCACTTTTTTTTTAAGTTGCAAAATGATCGATTTTAGGTACTTGGAATTTCCTAAGCAATTTCCACCTCTTCCCGTTTCTGCCCAGGTCAGGTAGCATAAGGTCCAGAGATGGCCCAAGATTCTGCCTCTCTTTGTTTGACTTGGTCATGTACATTTTCCTAAAAAGTCATGGAGTTCATTTCCTGTCACTTTCAGCCTAAAGCGGTGTAGGGTAGCAGCCTTCTGATTTATAACATAACTACACTTTTGACTCTGATTATAGTTCCTTCCTCCTGACTTCCTAACGCGGGCCTGATTTCTCTCTCATATTCATAATTAGACATGACAGTGTTTTGTCTGTTTTGTTTTGTTTCGTTGTTTTTGGGTTTTTGGGTTTTTTTGTGCGTGTTTTTTTATGTTTCTTGGTTTGGGGGCTTTCCTGAGAATCCGTTTTGGGGGTATTTACAACGTGTGAGTTTTTTCTGGTGTTTCAACTTCTGCTGCCAGTCTTTCTCCGGCTTTCTTCAGAGTTGGTTTTGCTTGCTTTCTAACTTCTAGAGCCGAATACATATATTGTCATTCTTCTCTGTTTAACAAGAAATCCTGTTCGTTAATGTTGCTGTCAGGAAACATGGCCTGTATGATTCCAGCTCCTTTGGAATTAATTAAGCAACATTTTACTGCTCAGGTTACTGTCTGTTCCCTTATGTGTTCCTAACACTTTTGTTCTTAGTATATTTCAATATGATGTTATTCCAGGCAAAACACTCTCTTTTTTTAATTACAAGGCGAACTTCTTTGTTAGCGGGTGACGAACTTAGAACGTCTTTAAAGAATCTTTATAGTGTCTTCTTTCAAAGTTGTAAGCTTTAAAAACAAGTCGCTTCATTGAGTGATGTCCCTCTGAAATGGTTTTTTTTTTTTTTAAGATTTCATTTATTTATTTGACAGACAGAAATCACAGGTAGGCAGAGAGGCAGGCAGAGAGAGAGGAGGAAGCAGGCTCCCCAACGAGCAGAGAGCCCGATGTAGGGCTCGATCCCAGGACACTGGGATCATGACCCGAGCCAAAGGCAGCGGCTTTAACCCACTGAGTTATCCAGATGCCCCAGTTTTATTTTATTTTAAAGATTTTATTCAAAAATCTTTAAGAGAGACACAGTGAGAGAAGGAACACAAGCAGGATGTGTGGGAGAGGGAGAAGCAGGCTTCCCACGGAGCAGGGAACCCGATGCAGGACTCGATCCCAGGACCCTAGGACCATGACCCAAGCCGAAGGCAGATGCTTAATGACTCAGCCACCCAGACACCCCTGCCTTCAGTTTTAGAACCAAATATGAAATCTCCGCCTCACAGGTTTCCAAGCCCGTGACCACATGTGTAGTGTACGGTCTCACCGAGACTGCCCCCTCTTAAACTCTTACTTCTGATTCATTTCCTAGTTGTCTGGAAAAACATTCACAAGTACCTCTCTCGAAAGGGATATATGATTGGAATATTGTCGGCAGCCTTGTACACTGGAGAATGCCTTCGGCTTGTTGTGGCCTGCACACACATACGAGACAGTCTAGCTGGGTATAAAATTCCGTGGTCACAGACTTTGCCCTCCTCACGACCTGTGGGCATCGCTCCATGGCCATCTGGCTGGCTTCTTCTTGTTGATTTCTAATCTGCCTCTGATTTTCCCTCATCCTGGGATGTCATATGTGTGCGAAGATGTGTCTGGGTGTTGGCCTCTCTTCCTTGATGTTTTTTCAAAAAGTTGGTGAGCCTTCTTGTGCATGTGTCGGTCTGCCTTTAGCTCAGAGGTCCGATCTTTGTTCATTGTTTCTATCCTGCTGGGCTTCTGCTGCCTTCTCGCCCCATCGTACGTCACCCTCCACATTCTCACCATTCTCTCCTTCGTCTTTATCCTTTATTGTCTTTATCCTTTTCCCCTAGAATCTGCGAGAGTTTCCCCAGTTCATTCTCTCTGCGTCCGAATCAGGTGTCTCCAGGGTCCCTTCTCTTGACTGCTTCCGAAGTGGGTTTTGATTGTGCTATTGAGTTTTTTGGTTTGGGTCTTGGTGTTTCCAGCTCTTCTTCCTCTTCTGTGTCACATTCTTTGTATCATCCTATGGCCTCTTTAGCTCAGGCTGGTTTTCCCTTCTGGCTTTCTTCTCCAACTTTACAGAAGCTGAGTCTTTTTAGATCTTTTTTAGTCTGCCCTGCCAGTTCGGTCACATGCTGTCCATGGCTGTTGTCATGCCCCAGCAGCAGACGCTATGAATACTTGTGATAGAGACTGTATGGCCTGCAAAGCCTAAAATATTTACTGTTTGGAATTTTGAAGAAAAAAAAAATTGGGAGATCCTTCTACTAGGACAACTGGATTCCCATCTCGGATACACGCTGGATGGCAGGGGACTAGGTACAGCTCTGGCCCTGCTCCCTGGCTCCTGCCAGTGTCTCCCCTTGATTCACTGTGTTCCTTGGGGGCATCCTTCTACCCACACTGCCTGATTTCCTCATTCTCTGCGACGGTCACTTTGATAAAAATGGAAGTGCAAATATGCAGGCGTGCTGTCTGTCCTTCTGGGCCCTCCCCTTCCTTGAGTGTCCCCTCCCTAAAGGAAGGCACCAGCCCCAGCGCCCCTGCCTACCTCCTGCCCATTGTTTCCTGCTCATTGTCCCTGTGTCCTCTCTTTCTTCGAGATCTCTCCATGCGTCGGATGAGAGGCTGCGTCTCGAGGTAAAACCCGGGACAGGTTTTCTCCTTCTGCCACCATCTGCCTTTAATTAATAGAGACTGCTCCCAGATTCCAGCACGGGGTCATCTATCTGTTTGGTTTTCTTTGGCGGGAGTGTGAATTTTCATTTTTCTCGTCTTTACAGCTCTTTTGGCACCAGGCAAAGAGGGGCTCCAGGGGTCGCTGCCAAGTAGATATGCCATTTTGAAGGAGTCAGAACCACATGTGAAACCTGTGGCTTGTCCCTCCTGAGGCCGTCTCTGTGGCTGTGTGTGTATTTGATAGAAGAAGAAAAGGCAGGAACATTTTCCCTACCCAGGGACCACTTGTCCGATGACCTCAGTTGTGTGGAACACACCCAAAACAAAGAATCCGCTGGCCGCCAGATAGCGGCCATGGTGTCCGTGACCCGGATGTTACTGACTCTACCCAAAGGAGAGTGTTTCCATGTTTTACGTACAGGTCTAAGAGTCTCGGTCTTTGTTTTCCTACTCTCAACCCAGCTGGAATCGACAAATCCAAATGGAGTGGGGGGGACATCTCACAATGAGGGCATGGCCCTTAAGAAGTATTTCTGGGGCTTCTGGGGGGCTCTGTGGGTTGAGTGTCTGCGTTCGGCTCAGGTCATAATCTCAGAGTCCTGGGATTGAGTCTCTGCGGCCGGCCCACCCCAGCTCTGAAATGGGGCTGGTACTCCTATGTTCTCATTGGGCTGGGAATGGATGCCACACACTCTGGGATAATGTCTGTCCCAGGTGGATATCTGGCTCTGGAAAGAACCACTTTCGGTGTTAGCAGGAGAGAAGGCAAGAAGTAAGCTCAAGGTGCCCTGGGAGGAGACTGTCACTGGCTCTGCCACTGTGTCTTCAGCCCCCACAGTGCATGGCAGGTGTTCTAGAACCTTCCTGAGCTCTGGCTTCCTGGCTTTCAGGTGGGACCTACAGGCCCTCCCTCACAGGTGTGCAGAGGCCGCAGCTACACGGTGCTGGGCTGTGTGCCTCAGGGCCCAGCCGGAGAGGCCCCCTGGGGAGGGAGGGCGGAGATGATTTTCCTCCCTACCCGGAATGTAAGCACAGACATGGGCCAAAGGCTTTTGACTTCGGTAAAAAATAACCAGAAGGCGAGGAGGGAGGCGGTTCAAGGCCATCCCGGGGAGATCACCCAGCACTGCTTGCAATCCTGTTAGCTTCTCTAGGTGGTGAGAGCAGGGAGGGAGCCCAGCCTGCTCTTGGGACCGCGGGTCTCTTGCACATCCTGGGTTCAGCTGCGGCAGTGGCTTTGTGGGCGCGTCATCTGTCCCTGTGTTGGCTGACCCGTGGCCTGGAGCAGCTGCTCCCTAGGGTGAGGCATGGGGCGCTGGGCCCAGTGCAGGTGCCTCGGCTCTGTGCATTCGGGCTGCCATCACCTTGCGTTGACCACTTGGGCTTGGTGGCTACAGAATGTGGGCAGTGGTCCCTGGACAGCTGTGTCCCTGCCTCCCAAGAGGTGGCCTCCCACCCCTGTTGGCCAGCCAGCTATCTGGCAGAAGTCACTAGCAGGATAGCCTCCAGATGCCCCTGGCAGGGTGTTCTGGCGACCAGGAGGGGGTCCTGGGGCTCAGACCACAGGGGACCAGGAAGCAGGGGGGCTGTGTTTTCCTCTATTTCCTGGGACTGGTTCCCCACTGGGTGCTCCCCCTGCCCCTCCCAAAAGCTGGCTCAGGAGATAGCAGGGGGCTGCCAGGCCATGGGCACCCTGGCCAGTGGGATGGAGCAGTTTCGACTCTAACCAAGGCACTAGTCAGTGAATTCCAAGACCTGGAAGGAGGCAGCCACATCTCATGGGGCCAGAGACCAGTTCTTGTCTCTGAATATTCTCTGTATCGCTAAGCCAAGGGGGGGGGGGGTCGGGTGAGGGGCACTGGGAGGCCTGACTCCCTCCCCAGCTTTGTCCTGTGCCCCACACAGATCCTTCCTTACCCCCAGGTCAGCTTGGCGATGCCCTCTGCGGGGGGAGGGGCTGCACCTGCTCCTGGGGCGGTCCCCTCGATGTGTGTGTGTCCCCTTTTTAGCCCTCCCAACCTGTCACCCGGACACACCCCCAGAAGCTTCTAGAACATTCTGGGCCCTCCACCGGCTGTCTGGGCCTTGCTGGAACACGGGGTACTCCTCGTGCCCTGCTCTGAGCTTCATGCCCTGCTCACATTGTGTTCACTGAACTGCAGCATGGCATAACCAAGAGAGCAGTCCTTGGGCCTCTCACGTCCGAGTTCAAGGCCCAGCCTGGGCACCAGCTGTCAGGGAGGCCTTGGGCAGGGGGCCTCAGTGTTCCTATCTGCAGAATGGGACCGTCACCCCCACATCCTAGAACGATGGTGAGACTGAGTGAGGCCTGGCATGTCGGGCAGTGGCGTGCAGTGGGCTGGAGTGATGTCTTGGACCCCAGGCGTGGGCTGGCCATTGTGCTGAGGGTGACGGTCCCCTGTGGATCTGGCCAAGCATTGCATCGCCTTGTCAGAGGAGCGGGAAGAGCTGGCCAGGAGAGGGCCCGGTTGGGCCGAGGCGGGTTATTTGCTCTTATGGTTGGACGGAGTCCCTCAGCCCCAGGAGAAGCGGGCTCAGGGGCTAGCCGACCCCAGGGGGCCCTGCACTTTCCGCCTGGCTCGCACCCCGGCTCCAGGAAGCCCCCCAACATGCTCCTGGTGGCCGCAGGCCCACAGCCCTGCCTCGCAGCAGTGGGGCCCATTAGAACTGAACTCCCCTCCGCGGGCCATTCTATTTGCACACTCCAGTAGAGTGGACACCAAAGGCGTTTTCTAATGCTTCATGGGCTGCTAATTTCCTCCGTGACCTCTTTTGTTGGGGTCTGACCCCAGCCAGAGGCTCTGCGCCATGAAAGCCAGCGCCTGACACAGACCCGGAGCTTGGGGTGACAATGAGGCCTCTATCGGCTTTAATCAGGTTCCAGTTGTGTCTTAAGAACGGGGTGGGGGGAATCTGGGCGGCGCTCGGAAGCCCTGGGTGGCACAATACCACAGGCCCCAGTGTCCCCTGCGGAGGCCAAGGGGGCTCCAGGCATCGGCTGAAGGGCTCCTCGGGTTCACCGGGTGGGGGGCCCTTTGTCCCAAGCGCCTCTAGAGAAGGCCAGGCTGCCCTGAATGGCCGCCCCGCCCTGGCCCGTGGGTATCGCAGGCCTCCGGGCATCTGGGGAGGCGGCCTCCCCCTCGCCCCCAGCCTATTCATCCCCAGCCTAATTAGGTTTTTTGTCTGTGTTCTCCTCCCCTGCAGACTGTGATTCCTACTGCAAGGCCTCCAAAGGGAAGCTGAAGATTAACATGAAAAAGTACTGCAGGAAGGACTATGGTGAGTGCCCGGCTCCCTGTCTGGAGGCCATGTGATCAGTGGGGGTGGGGGTGGGGGGGCGGGTTCTGGTGTCCCGTGATAGCCAGGGGCCTGGCTGGTGGGATCCCACGCCCAAGAGACTTGTCAGCTCTTCCCCCGAGGCCCTTGGAGGCACAGGGCGCCAGGGGACTTGGGGGGGGGGGGCGCGAGGGGATTGCAGGGCTGGAGGACTGAGTTTTCTCTGCCCTGGGCAGGGGCTCCCCTGTGGCTGGGATTCCTAGCCTGGCCTCCGGCCTCCACTCTGCCCCAGGTTGGGGGCTGTGTGGCCTCATATTAGTCGCTTTGCCTCTCTGGTCTTGGGTGGCGTTCTCCGTATGATGGGCTTTCAATTCAAGTCTCCCTCCGTGGCTCAGCGTGGGGTCCTCCAGGTGTTGGGAAAGGGGGCAGCAGCTCCGTGGGTTTAAAAGCCTCCTCCTTCCAAATGCTGACTCTGCAAAGGCTGGGGTGGGCCGGGGAATCTGCATTTTAAGTGGTCGCTGGGTCCAGGAGGGTGCTTTATGGCCAGCAGCTCTGGGGCTGACAGCCCTGTCCCTTGAGGTGTCAGGGCCCCCGTGCCCCCTTTCTCTGTTGGATGGTCCTGTCCCGCTCCGTATGCACTTGCTGGAAACCTCCTTCCTGCCAGGCTGCCGCCCAACCCTGGGAGGAGGTAAGGAGCCAGCTTTGTGGTGTCTGGTCCCTGAGAGTGGCTGTGCTGGCTGGAGGCCTGGGCTGGCCAGACAACACGTGATGTGGGGTCAAAGCCTGACTTGGGAGGTTGTTGGGGAGCCTGCTGGAGGAGGGGAGCCCCTCGAGGCCACCCTTGCAGCCGAGAGCCGGGGGTCACTTCAGAGCAGGGGCCTAGCAAACAGGAGCCCCAGGGGATCTGCTGGCAATGGCAGGGGAGGACCCCAGGCAGAGACCTGGGTGTCCACATGGGTAGCTGAGGCCCCTGTCACCCGGCCAAGAGGTCACTGCGGCCTGGAAGGAGGCCCAGGGGCTCTGAACCCAGGCCTGGCACCTTCCACCGTCTGGCCCTCCTCTAGACCCATTGGGCCTGGCGGATTTGGGGAGGCGGCTGACCCTCCCTACCCCCTTCCGTCACCCCCCACTCCCCCTGCTGCTGCCCGGTCCTGTTTGTCACCTGGCCCCCAGAGGTGGTCCCCCAGCCACGGGCTTGGCAGGCCTGTCCACCCCATACCACGCCGGCCTCCTCTGTCCACCTTTCCAGACCTGTATGTCTGGAAGCCGCCAGAACAGGGCCCGATGCCTCCCGGGCTCCCGGGGAGGAGCGACTCCTGTGAGTTGCCTGGCGGCTGGGCAGGAAGAGAGGGAGGAAGGAGCAAAGCAGAAGTGGACCTCTGTCTGTCCCTCTGTCCCTCCATGACCCAGCCCGGCCTGCTGTCTGCCCGGGGCAGGCCATGGGAACCAGACATAAGGGGTTTCTCTTTAATAAGGACAAGGGTCCGGCCCTTTAAATGTAACGAAATGCATGAGGGAACCCAGAGGAATTTGGAGAACTTATAAAACGTAATCATTGTACCCGTGTGAGTGTGTGGACAGACACGGGTACACACGCACGCACACACGCAACGTTATGTCCCCAGAGCCTAGAGCCTGCCCAGGGTGCCTGGCCTGCCCCTTGCTGGGGGTGTGTCTCTGGGTGGCCCCGATCCAGACCCCTGTGGGGCCAACAGCCAGTTCCCCAAAGCCCCGTTCAAGTGTTTGCGCCCACGACAGTGCAGGAACGTCCAGCTGCTGGAAAAAGAAGAAACCTCGAGATGGTTGAAGGGGAAAGGGAGCGTGGTCTCACCCCCGGTGACACGCACAAGGGAGGGATGAGGGCTCAGGCAGGGGGGCCCAAGGGTTTTGTCACGGTCGCAGGCTTGGGGCCTGGGGTTCAAGTGGGGGCTCTGTCCACAGGCCCTGAGAACCAGCGGCCGCAGAGAGCGCTGCCCAGAACGGGGGACGGCATAGTGGGTGTGCTGGGGCGGGAGAGCTTAGAGTTGTTCAGGAAGCATCTTTGGGGGAACACACCTGAGGGCTGGAGGGGGAGGGCCCAGCAGTCCTTCTGTGAGGTGCTGGCCTGCAGCCCCTGCTCGGTTCTAAAAGCAAAGAAAGGAAAAATTAGGCTTTTAAAACAGTTACCAGAATAGCGCGCGTGCGTCACACCTGGTTCTGTGGGACTCGGCCCCGTTTTGTTCTCTTGTCTTCTTTTCCTCCGTTGAATTCAGCTCTCCTGACCCCCAATGTTCTGGGGGACCCTTGTCCCCCCTCGGTGCTCCGCTGGCCCCCATCAGCAGGAGGGCTAAACACCCTCTTGTTGTCAAAGCGGACCAGACACAGTCTTTTTATGAACTTAGAGGGGCCCCATTGGCTTATTCAGGAGGGAGGGAGCAGCTCCCCTCCAGGGCGGGGGCCCGCAGGTGCAGCCCGAGGCCTCGCGCTGGGGCTGGGAGTGGGGAGCTGGTGAGGTGCTTGGGTTCGCAGGACCCTGCATTCCGTTGGGACCACAGACCCCTGGATAACATGAGAGTGGGGACATCCCTCCCCAGGCTGGTGCAGGGGTGTGATGCACAGGAAGAGGACGAGGAGGGAGCTGGCCTGGGGGTCTGCGGGGAGGTGAGGCGGGCAGAGCGGGCCAGGCCGAGGAGGACTGGGGACTGGACTTTCTGGGGGTGCTGCATCATCCCTGCTTGGACACCCAGCAGGGAGCCAACTAGAAAATGTAACCAGTGCCCTGAATGTTCCAGAAGCTGCTGATGAGCACCCCAGGATGGCCGCCCCTGCCACGTGAAGAGCAGGCCCTGGGCCCCCTGTCTCCTGCCGGGGACGTGGAGATGGGTCTCCGCTGACTGGGGCAGGGGGAAGAAGGGGCGTGCGGGCGGGTCCTGCCCTGTGTTCGCTCTGGCACGTTCCCGATGAGAGGGGCTGGGGTGGGCACCAAGCGGAGCAAGGGGTACGGGGGTCAGGGGAGGGCCTCAGGGCCAAGTCCCACTGCGCTTCTTGCATCCACAGAGCGCCACTAGCAGGGAAGGGAGGCCTATTCTCTTCCCATCTGCAGGAGGGGACAGCAGCCCCATGGTCTGGACACGCAGCCCCCCAGTGTGCTGTGGGACTTGGGGCAGGAGCCTCACCAGCCTGGGCCTCAGATTCCTGTCACATGGGGGTCTCATCCAGGGGACATGATGCCTTTCTGGATGAGACCCAGTGTGCTCGGGGCAGGTGCAGGGTGACCCCGTGGTCTGTGGTCACCTGGCCCTCTGTTGCCCTCGAGGGGACCCTGTTGGCGAGGTGCCCATGGAGAACAGGTGCGCGCCTGATTGTCCAGTGTCTGTGATGCCGGCCTGTTGGGGACACTTGCCTGGGAGGGGCCCTGCCTCGTGTGAACGCCCCTGGTGAGTGAGCTCATGTGAGAGCATGTGTGAGTGTGCACAGGTAGGTGGGATTGTGTGAACAGCTGCGTGTGTGCTTGTGGGTGTGCACTTGAGTGTGGATGTGGGCGTGTGAGTGGGCTCCTGTGGAGCTGCCTATGTGAGTGTGCTCACATGTGGGTGCACAAGTGTGACAGTGTGTGAGCACATGCAAGTGTTCCTGTGTGTGCATGTGGGTGTGTGTGCGTGCATGTGTGGCTGTATGTGTGAGCGTGCACACGTGCCTTGTGTGACAGCGGGGTAGGTGGGCAGGTATGAATGCATGTGCACAGACGCACATGTGTGTTTGTGACCCTGTGTGTGTGTGCACATCAGAGCGTGTGTGTGCTTGTGTGATAGGGAGCACACCTGTGTGTGCCTGCGTGGGCCCGTGAGTGTGTGTGAGTGTGCCCGCTTGTGTGTTCACCACCGAGTCCGGGCAGCATCTGTCTGGAGCCCCTCCCCCGGAGTCACGCGCTGCCAGCCAGGGGAGTCAAGGCAATGAGGGTGACAGAATGACACTGTCCCCAGGGCACTGTGGGGGGTGGGCGCAAGGCTGGGGCCGGGGAAGGTCTCAGGCCCACAGCCCTCGCTGCCGCTGCCATAACCTACCATCCAGGCCGGGCCGCTTGGCCTCCTGACTCTGCTCCCTTGTCCATGACGTCCTTCCGGGCCCTGTCCTCACTCACCACACCTGTGCACCCCCCCACAACACACACACATCCCGGGGCATCCTGCTCCCTCACACACCCATCCCCAGCCGGTCCCTCTTCACACACTCATCGAGCACCTGCTGTATGCCCCATCCTGTCCTGGTTACTGAGCTTACGGATACAGAGGAGACACTGGCTTAGCCCCCAAGGAACTTACAGTCTAGGAGGGAGACAGGCACACAGTCAAGAGCGGGGCGGGGTGGACAAGCCTGAGTTCCAGAGCCTGGCTCTTCAGAGAGGGCATAGAGGGAGGGCTTCCTGGAGGAGGGGGCCTCGGTAGCCAGTGCTCACAGGGTAAAGCAAGGCTCCCAGGCAGAGGGAGGAGGGCCTCCCCCCCAGTGGAAACACGCTGGGGAAGCAGGTGCTGGTTGCAAGGGTGTGGGGGCCAGAGAGCCTGGAGTGAGCCCCCAGGGGACCTCAGCATCCACGGCCATGTCCGAGCCCACGGAGAGCCGGGCCTGCTCACGCGGGCCGCCGTGGGCTCCTGGGTGCTGCCTCCAGGCTTTTCCTTCTCCCCGGGCTTCGCAAGTCGGAGGAGAAGGACAGCTCACATTCTGAAAGGTGAGATCATCTCCCTTTTGCCAGTTCTTGGAAAAATGATTCGTTCCCAGAAATGTTTATTAGTCACCCCTTTTGTTGAAAGACATTTTGGCACCACCCGATGGAAAAATCAGAATGCTTTTCACGAGACGATCTGCGTCCAGTACGCCTCCTGAGCTCCCGCAAGGATGGCGTGTGGGTGCGGCTCAAAGGGGAGACCCTGCTGGCATCCGTGGGGAGAGACGGGGCTTGCTGGGCTGTGCGTGTGCGCACGCGCCTGCTTTCTCGAGAGGCCCCGTGGCAGAAGCAGGCCTGGGACCTAATTGGAACTGTCATTCACCCCAACATCCCCCCCCCCCCCGCACCCAGGGACCTCCCGGGGCCTTGCCAGGCCCAGGACGGGGCACCTCATGGCCTTCCTTCCCGTCCTTGACAAATCCACACGAACACCTGTCTCGGGGCACACACCGTGTCCTGCCCGCGTTATGCTGAGACTCAACCAGACACAGGAGTGCGCTCTGGACTGGGGACTGCAAAGCCCGAGAGACTTCCAGGACGCACATAGGGGCAGGAGGGGTCCTTGTGGTGTTGGGATGATGTTTAGAGATGATGGAGCTGACACGGCGGGCATCGTGGCTGGGACCGGCGGGGCTGGCGATGGGCATGGCCGCGTTGGGGAGGGAGGTCCCGGGCGGTCCCCGAGGGGGGTACATGTGGGGGCGCTGCCGCTGGTGGGAGGCCGCCGATGATCGCCGATGATCGCGGAGCTGGCGAGAACTGCTGAGGCTGGAGATCAGATGGGGTCAGGGGAGAGGCTCCTAACTCAGGTCTCTTTTTGTCACACTGGCTCCAGGAACCCCGGGGGAGAGGGAGGACAGTCTCGGCAAACCATGGCCTCTCCCCTCGTAACACTCTGTCCCCTTCCTTTTCTTGACCTTGAGTTCAAGAGCTTTCCTGGTCAGGACCATTCCCGTTAAGTGTGGAGAGCTGGACGGGTTCTCCACCATGACCCAGGGACGACGTGCCTGGGTCTGCAGCCCCCTGAAATCCAGGGGCTTGGGTGTGGGTGCGGGTGTTCCCCCTCCTGAGGCCGTTCCTGGGAGACGCCAGCCCCCACCCCCCCAGTCCCCTATAGCCCCAGGGAGCGGAACACTGAGCAGCCAGCGGCTCGTGGCATGGTGTTTCAGAGGCTCGCTGACCCTTCCCTGGGGGGGTCACCATCCCCCTGGGGAGCCTCCGATTTCCCCAGCCAGATGTGACCTTCCTTCCTCCCCACTCCCAGAGGGCCAGCTCCATATGGAGGCCAGATGTGGGGCTGGGTC
The DNA here is from genome assembly GCF_030435805.1 of Mustela lutreola. Classification (NCBI taxonomy): domain Eukaryota; kingdom Metazoa; phylum Chordata; class Mammalia; order Carnivora; family Mustelidae; genus Mustela; species Mustela lutreola. Next base: position 57,626,342 of record NC_081304.1, on the reverse strand, counting down.
CGTGTGAGTCAGGCTGGGGTCGAGGAATGCGGGTGACCACAAGGTTGGACAGGGAGGGCCCAAGGGCCCCCCCGGGACAGCTTGATTGGAACGTGAAGGCTTGGAGGGGGTGGGGGCGGGGAATCTGTCCAAGGTGCCTGGAGAGCTCTGCCCCTGGGGCTGGGGGCACCGGCTGTGTCCCACACCTGTGACAGGCAGCACTTGTCCTCTCTGCCCACCGGGAGCCTGTGCCCAGGGTCACAGAGCATCTTGTTCAGCGACGCAGGGCTTGGATGGACCCCTGCGCCACCGTGGTGGGGATCCTGTGGGTCCTTCCTGCCCCAGACCTGCCCCCAGTCTGTGTACACCTGCTGTGTACAGCCCTGCCCCCAAACCCAAGGGCACCCTCTGGAGCGGGACTGTGGGAGGCATGCCAGGGGACCAGGGACACCCTTCTGAGTGCTCACAGGTGTCTGCTAGATTCCCCTGGGGGAACGTGGCCGGCCAAGGAGCACCCCTAGGACTCTGGGGCTGTGGTCTGGATCCTGCTTTGTTCCTGTTTCCGGGCCTGGTGCCCTGTCTTCAGGGTTCCTTGGAGAAGTGGTTTCTGTCCTTTGGGTGTGGGTTGCCTTTTAGGAGCTAGAGTCAAGTGGGGCATGCGGAGGGTGCATGAGAGGACCCGTGACTGCTGGACACCCCCACTCCAGGGCTCCGGTTGGGGAAGCGGGCTTGGCTGCCCTTTGAGCTCCTGCAAAGGGGCTGCCTGGAGGCTATGTCCTAAATGGGCCCTGGGCTGCAGGCTGTTTGGGGAGCTCGGACGGGCCACACCCCCACCGTGGAGTGTGCATCAATCTGTAGCCAGAAAAGCACCCGCTGCACCAGGCTTTCTGTGAGTTCTGGAGGCCTCATGTCTGGGCGGTGGCCGGGGGCGGTGGTACTTTGGGGGTGTGATGAGGGGCCTGATCTGAAGCCATATTAGCGGAGGTCAGTCTGCTTGCCTCGCCCTCCTTCAGAGGCCAGGACCCCACTGGTGCACCAGCCTGGGGCGGCGCTCCTCCCTGGACCTTCCCAGGGGTACTGGGAGGCGGGCTTGGTTGTCGGGCACCTCCTGGGGCTGTGTGAGGCCATCCTCCGGGTGACACTCCGGCAGCTCTGGCCAGACCTGTGATGGGGGGCAGGGGACAAGCCAGGCTCTTTCCATCCCTCCTGACGGGGAGGGGGCCCTCTGTCCCTTTGGCTCCTTTGAGGAAGAGACCAGCCCGCTGATGAGGGCGCCCCACTCTCCTACCCGAGCCTTTGGCCAAGTGGGGTGGCCAGTCCCCTGACCCCGTCTCACTCGTGAAGGGGGATGCAGGTGGCCGGGCCAGACTGAGACCATTGCCCAGGGAATGGGGCTCATGTCTTCCTCAGAGTCTGACTCTGATTCCCAGCATCCCCTCCGAGGATCCCTGTGCAGGGAGTTGGTCCCAGGTGTCACCCCTCTCCCCTCCCAGGAATGGAGCCGGAGCCCTGGGGCCTGGCTGGGAAACTGAGGCAGCATTCACGTTGCTCTTGGTTCTGAGAGAGAGGGGAGCAAACCAAGATGTCTTTGCTGAGAGGGGGAAAAAGGAGGGACCCTCAGCCGGCCCGCAGGTGGGCGTCCCTGTCTTCTTTGAGGTTTGAGGTGTGACTTTTTGGGGGTGGCAGCTGGGGGACTCCAGAGGACTCCTGTGGGGGGCTATGGCTGGGGGGCTGTGGCCTGCTGTGGCCACAGCTCGCCTCAGCTCACCACCTCACTTTATAGAGGACGGCCGAGATCCCCCGTGGTGGGTACACGGGTCCTGCCTCAATGCCCTGCACCCCGTCTCCACCCGCACACTCGCTGGCCCCCTCCCCCGCCCCGCCTCCGGCAGGTCAGCATCTCCAAGAACAAGACTTGGCTGGGCTCCGGGCTTTCTTACCTTCATGGGGGATGGGGAAACATGTGGTCAGGGCTGCATTTTATGAAAGCAGCTGCAACTCATGACACACTTTCTATACCGGGAGATTTATGGGGCTGCATGGTTTTAATGGTTTCTGCGGGGTTAGTGTCCTCCCCCATTCGTCCTGGCCGCTGTCTCCGAGACAGATGGGTGACAAGCCTTCCCCGGCTGGACCGGCCCAACAGGAAGGTATGGCTGGGCGGGCGGCGGGGCGCCGGGGGAGGCCAGGGGCTGGCCACCAGGCCTGCTTGGGAGGGGCGGCTGCTGGGAAGCCCCTGGGGGCCCACCCTGAGCGGCCCATAAATCCAGGAGACCTCCAGGCGGCAGGAAGCCTCCCCACGGAGGTGTCCCAGGGCTCAAGGCTTGTGGGAAGAGGAAGATGGTTGGCAGCCCCTCTCCCCTCGGGTGGGTGCCAGGGCCCCTCCGCCATGGCCCCTCCCCCAGGGCTCCAGCCCAGCAGGTTGTCCTCAGGCTGAGCCAGCAGATGAATGAGCAACAACTGTATACACTTCTGTTCTTAGAATCTGGCCCAGTCGGGAGCTTTGATGCCAGTAGGGGGTCCCCAAAACCTACCAGCAGGGACATAAGTCAGCTTGGAGCTACTTCCTATCAGTAACTGTCCCCAGAGGTGGCTGTGCCAGGTCCTCTGAGGGCCGAGCTGACAGGCTCCGAGTCTCTTGGATCAGGGCTGGAGCTGGGGACGGAGGCTCGGAATGAATGGGGGGCTCCCCTGTCCAGAGCGAGAACAGGGCTATCTGCTGTGGGCCAGCAGGTCCCCCTGTGGAGGAACCCAAGCATGGGACCCGGAGCTTCTGACTTTTTAGGATGCCTTGGTGACCTGAGGGTCTCCCTGCATTGGGACTCATAGAGGTTGAGGCTCCCCGGAAAGAGGGCGAGGTCTGTTCCTATAGGACATAGAGGGCCTTGCACACCCAGCTGCTGAGAGGAACCCCCCGGTGCCAGCCAGAGGCACCCAGCCTACCCTGGGCCTGCCTTTTGAGTCCACTGCCCAACTCGGGCACAGGCCCTTCTTGCTGACTGGCTTCTGTGGGCCTGGCCCTTGGTCGACCACTCCCCTGCTCCCAGTCACAGCCAGACCTGCAGCGGAGGGGAGGGATGAGAGGTGCACGGTCCCTGCCAGCCCTGCCACAAGCCAGGATTAGAAGAGAAGTCGGTTGTCACAGCCCTGTGTCGGGGGCTGCTAAGTCCTTCCTGTGAACCCCAGAATTGCTAAGGGGGGCTGCCCCGCCCTGTCTGCAGCCTTGCTGATCAGAGCTGGCTACTGATGGTGGGGACTCCCAGGCTGGCCTGGCCCCTAGGATGTTGGCCACAGAGGCCAGCTCCTTGCTCCCTAGAGCCCATGAGCCCTCTCCATGCCTTTCCTCGGGCATCTGCCCCGTTCTGCAGACATGCTGCCCCCTGCGGCTTTGCTCAGTGATGTCCACGGGGGTGCTGACCTCACCCATCTTGCCTCGTGAGTTCCAGGTCCCCCCGCCAATGCCTGCTTTTGTCTGTGCGAAGGGCGGGACCCCCAGCCCCGGGCATGCTTGCAGCCCAAGCCCTCAGCATAAGGGTGGGCATTTGCAGTGTGAACCCCGAGATTTGGCTGCTTACCACTGAGAGCGGGGCTACTTTGTCTCCCCAGCCCAGCCACTGCCTGGCCTCTGCACCAGAGGGGGACCCCCTGGTTCTGTGCTGGGACCCTCTGCCTGCAGGCTGGTCTCCACACGCCTCTTCCTGTCCCAGGTAGTCTCCGTCTGCCTTTCTGAGGGTCACCTCCCTCATTTCTGAAGACGGGATGGGGAATCATTACTGAGCCCCCAGTCTGCCCTCCTAAAGGTCAAGCTAGGACATGGGTGCACAGATGGGGGTGTTGCTGAGGCTCGTTGGCGGGGTGTTGAGTTCTGTGTGGGTGTAGGGGCACACCCGCAGGGACCGTGGTGCTCAGATGGGCAGAGCTGCCTGGGGCCTGGCGTGCCTGTTGGGCGATGCCACGGGCCCCCCAGGGGACCCCAGCCATCCTGGACTCCCGGTGCTGTGGCGGGCGCGCTCACCGAGCGTGCGGAGTGGGTCTGCCTGAGGTCACCGTTTCAATGTGTATTTTGAATATTTTCAGCTGCATGTGCACGGCAGGGACTTGGCCCGCGCACTGTGTGTGCAGCTCATACTTGGTGGGCTGTGTAATGTGCGGACGCGTTGCCAAGGGCAGCGGAACTGTGGATTTTTTCCAGCATAATCACATGAACCCCACTGCCACCCTCCCCTGCGCCCGCCCGTGCCGTCCAGCTCCAAGGCCCAGGAGCTGCCGTCAGCTGCTGGGGTGGAGAGAGAACAGGGACCATTGCTTTGTCTCCGTGGACCGGTGTCCAGTGCTTCTGGCCCCTGAATTCTCGCAGACAGCAGGGTGTTCAGGGATGGGGTACCCCTTTGGGCTGCGTCCTCAGTGTTGAGTGGATCCCCTCCAGGCCTACTGGCAGGGCTGGGGGAATTGGGGTGGGGGAGGAGGGCTGCTTTGGATGCCCTGCCTGGTGTTCCAGAACATTCCTTCAGGGGAGGGAAACTCCAGACCCCGGAAAGGGGAGGCGGGGGTCTCCCGTCCTCCTGCTCCGTGAAGAGCCAGAGAGTAAGAAGGGCCAGCCCAGGGCCTGACCAGGTCAGGCGAGCGCGCTCTGGCTGCCTCCCAGCCTGGCTGGCCCACGTCCTCGGGGCTGCCCTCCCGCCCAGCTCGGGGCCAACACCTAAGGTCCCGAGCCCCCAGTTCCAAATGTACAAGTTTGCTCGGGCTGCCAGAACCAAGCACCGCAGGACAGGGGTTGGAACAACAGAAGTTTATTGTCTCGGGTTCCGGACGCCGGGAGTCTGAGATGGAGGTGTCCGCACGCGGCTTCTCCGGAGGGCCCCCTCCTCAGTTCGTGGATGGCTGCTTCTCTCTGTGTCCTCACGGGGACACTAGTCCCCCTCCTGCCTTCCTCTGAACTTCACAACCTCCGTAATGACCCTCTGGACTCGAACACATTCTCAGGTCTGGGGGGTTGGCACTTCTTCCTGGGACATCTGGGGCTGGGAGACACGGCTCAGCCTGTCAGACCACAGGGTGCTCAGTGCCTGGAGTCACAGCCGCGTTCCCCAGGGGCCTTCTGCAGCATCTCTGTGGGGCCACCCTTTGCTCACCTCGGCTGGCAGGCATGGGGGTGGGGGATGGGGGAGGGCACCATGGCTGGGCCGGGGGGTCGGGGGTCCCACGCAGGGAAACAGTGGTATCCTGACGGAGCCTCATTCTGCATTCAGCTCAGTCCTGAGGAGAGGAAACTGGGGTTCTCAGGGATGCCGGCTCCCCTGTCGCTTAGCCGAGGGGCACTCAGTTGCCACGGTGACCTCCGTGTGCACAAACACACGGCCCAGCCACTTCTGCACGCTGGAGAGGGCTCCCCACCCCATCTCAGAGTTCACACTGAGTGTTGAGTCCCTTGGTGACAAAAACATGGAAACGGTTGCCATGGCAGCCATTCTTTGGAGCCCTCAGACTGGAGTGCAAAGTTCAGGATGCCCAGGAATGGCTGAAATGAAATATGGGAAAATCTGCCATGTCCCTCACCCCAGAAGGATGAGCTGAAGGGTGGCAGACGTGCCCCTGGGCCCCAGCATCCTGAGCCAAATGTGGGGACAGAAGGGGGAGCAGGAAGGGCCCCAGGGATCTTAAGAGAGGCTGGCCAGCATGGGCGGGTAGGCTGTAAGCGGGCAGGTGAGGACCGCTTGGCATGCCTGGGGACATGTCCTCGAGGCTGTGGGAGCCACTGAGCCGGCCCACGGCTCGGGTCTTTAAGGTGTAATCTGGAGACGAGCTGCTGCTGCTTTTCCAGGAGGACCCTAGTCCACTCATCTACCAGGGCACTCCTGAGCCTGGGCCAGGGGGGAAGGTGCAGGGGGTGGCAGTGGGCTCAGCAAGGGCAGCATGCCCTGTTCCGACGATGGTTCATGACCGGGTTTTCCTTGATCGGTCAGTGCAGCAGAGACCTCTCCCCTTCGCCCCTGGAATGATTGTGTGCTCCCCCAGCAGTTACCCAACTGGGCTGCACAGGGCTCTGTTAACCCGAGATGCGCTAGCTGCACAGGTCTGCACTCAAGAGTTTTTTGGGAAACCAACCCATACGCATATAACGATTTATAGACTGAAGGCTCTGAAAAGTCCTGCAGTTAAAGAAACCTCTTGACTTTAACTCAATTTCACAAACATTATTGAAGCAAAGTTCCCCATCTTTTTTTTTTTTAAAGGCATTTCTCCCTACTTTAAAAACCTCTCTTACTATCCTGCAGAAATGACATTAACATTTACTAGGGCACTGATTCTCAAAGTGTGTTCCGGGGAGCAGCAGCAGCGCCACCTGGGAACTGGTGACAGGTGGACTCCAGACCTGTTGAATCAGAAATTCTGGGGTGAGGCCCAGCAGTGTCTGTCTACCAAGCCCTTCGGGGCATTCCAATGCAGGCTCCAGTGGTCAAACCCCTGTACCATGGGACGTTTCAGTTGAGAATTAGGAGGCGAATGGCCTGGGGAATTGGAAAGGGTCGGGAGGGAGGCAGGCAGCCTGGCAGGGATGGGAGGGGCTGCCCTACAAGGACCCTGGACGCTGTAAGGGCGCCATGGCCATCTGGAAGGGCAGGTTCACGGCACTGAGAGCCCATCATGGTTTTCTGGGACTGGGTCAAGGGCAAGGTTGTATGTCTGGAGGTGTCAGGCTTGATGTTCAGTGCTTGGAGCCCTTGTAAACGCTGTGGCAGGAAGGAGGATTGGTGGGGGGTGGGCACTACAGGAGGTTCCCACCTGGCCTGAGGAGTGACAGGCACTGCTCTCACAGAAGGCACCTGTCCTGGGCAGCGACTCTGCCCAGAGTGCTGGGAGGAGGGGTGGTCAGTTCCTCTAAGCGTCTTCTGGCCTTGCTGGCCCTAGAGGAGGTTTGTCCCCAAAGGCAAAGATTCAACAGAGGCATGACGTAAGGCTTCCTGTAGCAGCAGGTGGGGTTCCCCAGATCCTTTTCCGTACCACCCAGTGGGGTACCCTGTGCCGTCCCATCCCAGCGGTGTCTTGTCCATCAGACTGGCAGGCCTATCCTCAGCTGTGCAAGCAGGCAGGGCCCACCTGACTGCAGGAAGGGCGGGGGGGGGGGGGGCAGGCGGCATTCCTTGGCCCCGGGGTCCCACCCTCCTGCCTGTGCTTCCTTGCAGCGGTTCAGATCCACATCCTGAAAGCGGACAAGGCAGGGGACTGGTGGAAGTTCACAGTGAACATCATCTCCGTGTACAAGCAGGGCACGAGCCGCATCCGCCGTGGTGACCAGAGCCTGTGGATCCGCTCACGGGACATCGCCTGCAAGTGTCCCAAAATCAAGCCCCTCAAGAAGTACCTGCTGCTAGGCAACGCGGAGGACTCGCCCGACCAGAGCGGCATCGTGGCGGACAAAAGCAGCCTGGTGATCCAGTGGCGGGACACGTGGGCGAGGCGGCTGCGCAAGTTCCAGCAGCGCGAGAAGAAGGGCAAGTGCAAGAAGGCCTAGCGCGGTGGCCGTGGCGCCAGGGCGGGCAGGCAGGGCGGGGCGTGGGGCCAAGCGGGCTTTCCCGGCGGTGGGGGGCGTGGGGAGCGGGCAGGGGCGGGGCTGCAGGGTGGGGCCTTGGGCCGTGGCCCCGCCCCAGCCTCCCCTCCCCCTCCCACTGCGCGCGCCCGGGGTTGGGAGAGATGAGGACGAGACTTAGCTACCTCACGGGCTCCTTCCAGAGCAGCGGCGCGCTCTCCGGGCAGAGCAGGCCTGACCTGGGGTGGGGGTGGGGTGGACGAGGGGCCGGGGTTGGGGGCCCAGAGCTGTGCAGGTGGGGCCACCCCCTCAGCGCCGGCCGGTTCTGGAGAGGGGGACGTGAGAACTGTGAACCCTGGGGTGGGAGGCGCTGAGCGAGACACCCCACTTCCCCCCCACCCCCCCGACCCTCCTTTGTCTGGGGATCCCCACGCGGACCCCTGGCCGCGACGACTTGGGCCCCCTCAGGCCCTTGGGGGTCCAGAACAGTCCCCAGGTGGCCTGTGGCCTCTGCTGCCACCTGCTGAGTTGGTCCTGGGGGGGTGGTTCTTGGGGCAGGGTGGGGATTCCCTTTGGTGGAGCCAGAGGACTGCGATCCCGGGTTGGCGCCTGTCCCCGCTGGGGTGCGCAATGGGTGCTAGCCCATGCCCAGGGCAGTGGGCCCAAGGACACCCCCAAAGAGCCGCAGCCGGGTGGTCACCGCCTCACGCTGGAGCTGCCTGTTGGAGGAGGCCTTGCGAAGGCAAAACCTCCCAAAGAGTTTCCTTTCTGGAAACTTGGAACCAGCCCCTTTATGACATTTTCCAGGGAAGGGGGAAGGGGCCGTGACACTATTTGTGTAATGAAGTCAGCTCCTGGGAAGGGCCTGGGGCATGGAATGCAGGTTTGCACAGGCAGCTGGGCCAGGCTGGGGGAAGGGGTTTGTCCAGGAGGGCCAGGGTTTGTGGGCTCAGCAAGGTCCCAGGGTGCCCGAGCCTCAGCCAGGTAGTGACAGGGATGACCAGGTTCCTGTGGGCCAAGGAAGCCATGACCACTTCCTGTTGCTGCCCTCACTCCCGCATCCCTCGGGAAAGGGACAGAGACTGCTGGACCAAGCAAGCCCGCTGCAGCCACCCCTGCCTGGGGCTCCCCCTCCGGCTGCGCAACACCTCACCTGCTTCTTTCCGGCTACCCCTTCTTTGTGGAGGCCTTCCGTGCCCCATGGTATGGCCAGGCCTCCTTTCCAAAGCTTTCTGGAGATACTGTCCCCAAACAGGCAGCCCCAGACCTTTGGCCCTTTGGCTCTCTGCACACAGGGCCCATCATCGAGGCCTGGGGCCTTTCTGCTGCCCTGCCTCGGAGCTCTCTGCACTGCCCAGGGGCCTCTGGCCCAGTCCTCACACCCGGCACACTGAATTAGAGGCCTGGCTCTGCTCTCAGTCAGGAAATTGGTTTCATTTTCCCTGCCGGAGCTCGGTGGCTTGCAAGGGTCAGACCAAGTATGAAGCTCAGCCCCTCGTGGTCTGGCTTCCCTCCGCCTCCCCTGCTTCGGCTCACAGCTCAGCTGTCTTACTGAGCACCTGCTCTGTGCCAGGCACTTTACCCACGTGACCTTACCTAAGCCTCATGACGACCCCGAGACAGGGATTCTCAGCCCGCTTCTGCCAGCGAGGACACTGCTCAAGGTCACAGGCAAGTAAGAGGCAGAGCTGGGTTCAGACTCCAGAGCCGGGCCTTCTGGCCACAATGCCCCTCACTGCACACTGCCCTGTAGCCCACCCACCCCCTCGGTTCGCACGGCTGGGTCGCTGCTGAGACACTGGCCCTGGTGACTGCATCTAGCTTGGGGAAGAGAAATCAGGGTGGGGACGGGGACAGGGTCCCGGGGCTGGGCACAACATCTTAAGAGGTGGCGGAAAGAGTGGGTGAGGCAGGGCGTAAACTCGCCACAGGTCCAAGAAGGCAGTCCTTGGCTAATCCTGAAACGTCGTAGAAAGGACATTTGGCTGCCTGGGGGTGTTTGGTGAGCTTCCAGAACAGACTGGGAGAGACGCCTAAGGGGGCAGGGAGAGGACAGCACTGTCCTGGGAAGGAGCACCCAGGCCCACGGCTGGGTGCACAGGGACCCCACCAAGCAGCCAGCCCTCCTCGCCCCAGGCCTGGGAGGTTTGTGAGCACCAAGAGCATCTCTGAGGTCTCCCTAACTGCTGGGCCCCCTTCTTGAAAGGGCCGGCTCTCTTTTCTGCTCACACTTGTCTGGCTTCTCCACTCTGCCTAGAAAGGCTGTGCCCTCCTGGGCCTGAGTGTCACCCTACGTCCCCTGAGGGGCTGGCACTGGTGGTCTCCGAGGCCCCCTCGCCTCTCGCTTTAAATTCCACCAGCCTGCCCCTCAGCTCAGCACCCCGAGGGCGCAGGCTCTCCTGTCCCCCCTCCCCTGCCCCGTGGCCAGGCCCCAGAGCAGCCCGTGGTGGGGGATGGGGGGAGGACCCTGGAGGGAGAGTTCAGTCATCCCAGCCTGCCTCGCCCATCTCGAGGACACAGCCCTCCGCTCCTCTGAGTCCAGCCACCAAGTTCAGCAGCGAGGGCCCATCCCGGGGAAAGCACCCTCTTCCAGCCCGCCCCCTTCCCTGGGAGGAGACGGAAGGAGGAACGGAGGCGTTCCGGTTTGTACAGTTAGGATCGGATGTAAAACGGAGCTAGCTTTTGATTTTGAAGAGTGCATTAACCAGAGTTGTGATATGTAGGTGTCTGAGAAAAACATACCAGATTAGTTTTTAAAAATGAAAACAGAATGCCCACCTGTCCTTTTTCTCACCTGCTGGGTGGTCTGGAGCCCCCGACAGCAACGTGCCTGCCTGACTGACAAAGAGTAACACTGAAGATTACGGGGTAGAAGAGAGGGAGAAGGTGAGGGGCTGCCCCAGGTGCCCAGAGATGGGAAGGGAGGGACCCCTGTGGTATAAGCCAGGGGGGTTGGGGACCTCTCCAAGGCCCCTCATGTCCCCTCTGCCTCCATAGTAGCATGCAGGGAATGGGTACAGACTTCCTTGGGTGTGGCCCAGAATGGAATGAAACCGAAAAATGTCAGGTCTCAACACGTAAAGGAAGTCCCCTATACCCCCGAGAGAGTGAGACTGGCAAATGGACGAACTAGACTCATGGCTGGGGTCACTGGGCCACGGTTCATGGCGACAGCCACGTCATACCCCAGGGGTATCCAAATGCATACTCGTGGGGCCTTGTCCCCTGGCCAAAACCAAGCCGGCCCCGTTCCCACGTCATCAGACCTCTCTTCCCCCTTCCCAAAGGCACTTCCGTCGCCCCCTGCCCCCAGCTCCCTCCTGCGTTTCTGAGTTCTGTTCACTCAGAATTGTAAATGTTTAGTTGTGACCATGACATATTGTTTGGGTCCGTGTTTCTTTCCAATGCATACTAATATATTATGGTTATTATATATGAATATATTTAATGACATGGAAAAAGTTGTGGATTTTGTTTTTTGTTTTTTTGTTTTTTTTGGTTAGAGTTGTAATGGACCCAGATGGAACTTGTAACGTGGGCCCCACAGGATAGAACTAAGTTCAGATATCATTTAAATAAACTCTTGTACACTGTTCACTGTCTCCTCGTCTTTCCTGGTGGCCTGAGCATGCCATGAGGCAAGGAGAGGGAGTCTTCAGGCAGCTCTTGAGGAGTATCATTTCTGCTCTCAGAACTACCCAGGGACCGAGCCCTAACAACCCCAGAGAGACAGGAACGGGGTCACTCCGCTTGCAGAGTTCTAGGGTTTGCTGGCTCTGACTGCGACTTGAGCAAAAGCCTCCCAGATGGGACCGTGTATTTTTCAGTCCCCCAGAAACTGCCGCTGGGATCCATCCCTGCCACTCCCCGGGGCTCTAGGTCAGCAAAAAGAGGTGTCCTCACACACCTTTGAACTTCCCCTCCTGATTCAGACCTGCAGTAGTTTTTGCCTTTCACAGAATCCGTGTCTTCTACTCAGAGCCAAGAAGACTCCAGAGGGAAGACAGTGGGGTTGGGGGAACTCGGTGTGGGTTTCACACCACGGCTGAAGGTGCAGGGCAGGTCCCAGGGGCTGAGCTAACTGGGTTCCTGGGAGGCTATATTTAAACCTCCCAATGGTTGTGCTTTCTTTAATAAAGAATTCAGTCATTAGAAACCCCTTGCGTTGCCATGCAGAGCAGGGGAGGAGGGGCTTGTTACCAGGAAGCTGTAACTTCTGCACCCACCTGTTTCAAAGACAGGTCTTGGTGGCGGGCTTAGGCTGGCCATGGAAGGCCTGGAAAGCCCTTACCTTGAGGCTTGGAGAGGTGACAGAGATGCCTTCAGCTTCTCTGGAAGAACCAGGACCAGCCCAGCTGTCGCAGGGGTCCGGCTCTGAACACAGGGGACTGTGTTCTTGGAACCGGGGGGGGGGGGTGGGGGGGAAGCCCAGCCAGGCGTGATCTCCGGTGTCATCAGCTCAGGAGTGAGTCCCCCGCTGGGGTGGCCATGCCTGGACATGCCGAGGAGAAAGGAAGCCCCAGGGTGGGGGGTGGGGGTGGGGATCTGTGGACTAAAGATCCGCTGAGTCACTAGGGCTAAGAGGCATGTGCCACACACTCACCTTGGGTCATCGAGGGTCAGGGATCCAGTTCTCAAGGATTTTCAGGATGAGGCTTTTTTCGGTCCTTCATAAGAATGCTATCTCTGCCTGAGGGCACTGACTCCTTTGGGGCCCCGCCGTAGCCAGGCCCCATGTGCAGCCACAGCCCCAGCACCCAGGCCAGAATGAAGCTCCCCATTGGTCAGCGACAACATGAGAGCATGGTCTGTAAAACAACCTGCCTCCAACGGCCTTGTGTTCTCGCTGGGGAGGGACACGCTGCCACCTGCCGAAGTCAGTGCAGGAAGGGAGCCCCAGACGCTGCTAAGTGCCGGCCCAGGAGGGCCGACAAACCCAAGGAGACAGCCGCGGGTGCCCAAGGAAGCCAAGCGACTCCATCCGGGACTCCAGGTTCAAAGCCCACACCCTCAGGGCCCGGGACACGTCCCGGGGTCTGCCCAACTTTCCGGGAGGCGAGGCCCCCGCCTTTGTAAAGCCGCCCCTCCTCCGGAGTCGGGGTGCCGGGACTGCCTGCTCATGGCAGAGACGCCTTGGGTTTCAGATTTTGTTGAACAGACATCTCTTTCCACGCTCTCTTAAGACTAAATAAAGGCAGAGAAGGCGCGTGCCAAGAGAAATGAGGAGGCAAGGACGGGCAGAACCGGGAAGACACACAATATATGGGTAGATGAGCTCACTGCTGGGAAGGGGTAAATGCTTGTGATTGGCATGTGGTTGGGAGAAAGTCTGCAACTAGACGAAGCAATTAGGGGAGAAATACCCCATTTAACTTAAGTGGGGCTAGGCTGGAAAACCCAACAGATAAAAGGAGATCCGTGGTCTGAGCACAGAGGTCTCAGGGTAACCCCGAAGCTGAAGATGCGGGGAGTAAGGGGTCTAACAGGCTGGGGCTGGCCTGGTGGACCAGGAGGGAGGATGCGGCCGCAGGCCGGCTGGCTGGTCTCCATGGGCAGCCGCTCTGGAAGCAGAGGGGCCTGTGGGAATTCCCCAGCAGCCCCGTGGACGGACAGGACTCTGCTGGGGCTCCGTGGACCCTGATGGATGCACAGCGGACGCACAGCGTCCTGGGGCTGATGAAGACCAAGCTTTACAGTTATTAATAATAACAAAATTTCAACAGAACGTAAGTACCAGTCATAAGCAGGTGTCTGGACTTCTTTATATGGTATCCAGCCTTTAAATGCTTATCATTCACAGTCAGGTAAGTTAAACAATACTTACGCTGTTATTTTAATATGGTTTATCTTCACAGAAAAAGGCCCTATGTTGCCTCTCTTCTCTGTGCTTAGGGTGAAGTCCTAACCACTCACATGGCTGATGCAGAGCACTGTGGGCCCCTGAAACCCCTCTGGGGCTTGGCGGTGGGGAGACCAGGTCTTAACGGGTTCACTTTCCAAACCAGCTGGAAAATGCCCCCGTTAACGTCAGCCACGTTAACTCCGGGGTGGGTCTCGACCCAACAGATCCCCAAACCGGGCGCATCCCAGTCAGGCGCCCTTCGCTTTGGAGAGGTGGGTGTTTCCCGTGGGAAACTTAGCCCCCAGGAAGCAAAGAAGAGGGGGGATCCTTCCTGCACTGCACCACCCCGGGGCTCAGATGGCAGGTCCTCACGGCCAAACCAGACGGCATTTCGCGCCTCCCCTGTCTGCGGGTCCAGAGAAGTGAAGTCACTTGTCTAGGGCACCCAGCTAGCAGCGCTGGGGCCGGGCCCGGAGCCCACTCCGTCAAAAGAACAGAAGCTGCTGTGTGCAGACATCGGCTCAGTGTTTGGCTTGAAAAGGCCTTTCCGTGTGACTGAGCCAGGATGCTGTGGCTCTGGTTCAAAGACGCCCCACAAGTTGCCGGGGCTCCGTGCTGAGCAAGTCAAGAGGAGGTGAGAAAGTCAAACAGAACTTCAGTGCTGTCTCCCATGAGCCCCAAGGTGGGGGGGCTCCAAGGAGACGCTGTTTATGCGGATTCGGGGGTTTTGCACGACGAGGCTGGAAGGCCGGCTCTGCAGATTCTAGATCGTCCTTTGGGTGATCTGTTAGCAACCACCTGCCTACCCCCTTCCCAACAAGGAACACGCATCCTGGGGTGCCTTACTATCCGCATGGCCTCTCTCCTTCGAGAACACACCCACATCGAGACAAGCCCCCTTCGGTTTCTCATCTCAGCGTCCCAGTCCAGGTCCCTGACAGCGTGGCTCCTGTTCACCGCGGCTGCCGCTCCCCAAGGCCTAGCCTTGCTCTGGTGTGTGCGCAGCCCCCCGAGGTCAGCAGGTGAATAGGATCCAAGAGTGCGCAGTAGAATCCTGGGGCTCCGATGTGGAGACCGTCCAACCCGCTGGGTTTCTTCTTAGGTTAGCGATCACATAGCTGACCGGCGTGTGCCTGTCCCGGAGGCTGTGCCCCACCTAGCTCGGGCTCTCTGCCTTCTGGCCATGTCCTGAGGCCCTCACCTGGTCAATGAGCTGTGAGCAGAGGAAATGGGTTCACTTCTGGACAGAACATTCCACAGCCACTATGAGGGCTCCCAGTGTCCCCCTCTCCTCTGTCAGAGCCTGCCGTGGCTGTCCCCAGGGCTGTCCCCCTAGCTCAGGGTCTGCAGTGAAAAGACCGGTCACTCGAGGGATAGGCAGCAGGGACAAGACACCCATGACTGGGATGGACCCAGGACATTTGGGTCTAGGTGGTTGGGGATGCAGCACTATCCTGTCAGTTCCAGCTGTCACTGGGCAGGGTGCAGGGACCAGGCAGGCCAGGTCCAGGGCTGGACGCCTCTCAGAGAACAGGCAAGCATGTCCCAGCTGCGTGCACACACCAGGGGCAAGGGGGACCACTCAGGTGGAGTGGGGGCTGGCGGGAGCTTAAGTGAGCCCATACTACCGGAGAAGAGCTGCCGAGAGGAGGGTCACCCCCCCCTTTCTGCAGGATGTAGGACTTATCAAGCCTCTGACCGAGGGCCAGGCCTCTGGACTCAGGGCCTCCCGCACACGGCCATCTTTGGTCTCGTGGCCAAGGACACGCCACGCTGGGTGGTGCTTTGACTCTCCCTGTGTCCATCTCTGCCCACGGAGGATCCCGCTGTGCCCTCAGAGGGCAGGAGACCCTGGGATTTCCCTTCCACGGGCCCACTTTCTCCTTTTTCCTCAGTGAAACCTCAGGCTTAGGGAAGGGCCCCATTGCCAACCCTAATTCCCTCCCCCTCCGCCAGGGAGAGCAAAAGCCTGGCCAGCTGGCCACCCTGCTCTCTCGTCACCCAGAACAGAGGGCATCTTTTAACGCGGAACTCCCCGAAGCTCCTGCGGGCTGGGGGTCCTCAGGACGCCCACCGCACCGTTTGGCCCTGGCACTCACGCGCACGCACACATGCAGTGCCCTCCACTCACACACACCGGGTGCTTGCAGCCCGCGGAGGAACCCAAGAAAGGCCCTGCCCTCCTGACGTCACATTCACACCTCTCTGGACCCTAACAGGTGCCTTCCAGCCCGATAATGTCCCATGCCTCCCCACTCCTACCCTACTCCCCAGACCTGGTCTGGGGGCTCGGAGCCCAGTCACTGAGGAAAGCAGCGGGAGCTGCTACTGGGTCTGAAGGCAGTTCCCAAAGTAGAGCCTGCAAATGTCCCCGCGTCATGGCAGCAAGCCCGGGAGCGCGGACTTGGGCGGGTGACAGGTGCGCACTCACACATGCGCCCCTCCTCCCCGTGGGGCCGCGGCTGTTCACTCACCGTTTCCCTCGCGGGCACACGACTTCCCCAAGCAGACGGACGCCTAGCACACTGCGGGGTGGCCGGAACTTCCCCCGCAGCCATGGGGCACGGTCACTTGGGCCTGGCACCCAAATGACCAGTGCCAGAAGCAAACGGGTGGCACGCGGCCTGCGGCCCTGGAGCCTCCCCACTACGGGCCCATTGACGCAACGCGCAGCCGCAGTTCAGAGCTTTGGGGGGGGGGGGCATTTATGGACGCAATGCGCAGCCGCAGTTCAGGGCTTGTGGGGGGCGGGTACTTTAATCGACGCAACGCGTAGCCGCAGTTGAGAGCTTTGGGGACGTTTATTGAGAGCGGGTTCAGGTACCACCTGGGTGCTGGGCTTCTCTGCGGCGCTGGCAGGCATCACAGCTGGTGCGCTCCTTACTGCCATTAGTTGGTGGGCCAGACGGCCACGACCACAATCGCCACCAGCAGTAGCAAAATCACCATGATCATCCCTGGAAAAGACAAGCATGAGAGACGGCTTCAGTGACTCATGCTGGAAGGGCATGACCTAGCCTGTGACCTACCTTTGCGGGGGACAGGGAAATGTGGCTCTGCTTTCGGATTGCACTGATGAAACACCGAGAAAGCAAAGGGCATTAGGGTCTGCAGGGAAAGGTTAAATCCAGAATCCATTGTCTCCACTGGCTACATGGCTCTGCCTTCTTGAACTCAAGATGCTTAGGTCACACATTGGCAAAAGCATCCAATGGAGGGCTGCCTGGGTGGCTCAGTGGGTTAAGGGTCTGCCTTCAGTTCAGGTCATGATCTGGGGGACCTGAGCCAGCCCAGGGTCCCTCAAGGGTCAGGCTCCCTGCTCAGCGAGGAGCCTGCTTCTCCCTCTCCCTCTGGCCCTCCCCACCATTCGTGCTTTCTTGCTCTCTCAAAAAAATAAAATCTTAAAAAATTAAAAAAATAGATATCCAGTGCAGGGATTCCTGCAAAGTCGGCACTGGATACACATCTGCTCTCTCAAGGGTCTCCTGAGTTACTGAAGCCCCCAGAGGGAAGCGAGAAGCACACGAGGTAAAGCAAGTGAACATGTCTAGGAAGTAACAGGTGACTCAAATGTGTAGGATCACGTGGTTCTGTGGCCCCCAGACGGAGAGGCTGTTTCCAGAAAGGCCGGTCCCAGGAGTTCAACTCCCGATGCTCTTACAGGAAGCGCCCCCAGCACATTATGCATCTTATTAACTAAATACCCACTGGCCACATGGGGCTCCTTACATTTCAATGAATTAAAATCAAATATAGTAGAGAGCTCAGTTTCTCGGTTCCACTAACCATATCTCAAGTGCTCAAGGGTCCCATGTGGCCAACGGCTACCATGTCGGACAGAGACAACTGGTGAACTTTCCACTGGACAGAAGTGATGGAAGGTATGGAGGTGGGATTACATCACTGGCTGCTGCACCCCTAGCTTCCATGATGGCACCTGGAGTGGATTCAATGCCCGTTTGTTGAATAAATGGGTGAATGGTCACTCAGTGTGTCCTCAACACTCACCCTACCCTCGGACAGTTTCCCACACTGGGAGTTCTGCTCTCCCTTCTTCTGGACTCGGTTTTGTTAAGTTAGATTTTTCTGGGAAACTGCCCACTTTTTCTGAGTGTTCAAAAATACTGGTGTAAAACCGTTCTCTTAGAACACTAGGCTGTACCCGTGCTCTTCTTTTTGTCTCTAATGTGGTATCTCTGGACATTCCTTTTCCTGATTAGCGCTGCCTCAAGGTGCCTCGTTTGATCATCTCTTCCAAGAACGGGTTCTGATGCTGCTGGTCGTGTCCCCTCATTTCCTGTTTAAATTTCTGCATCTGTATTCCTTAATCCTACAACTCATAGGTTTTCTTTGGATTCACTCTACTGTTCTTTGAACTGAAAGTCAGCTCATTCATTTTCCATCTTTCTTCTAAATATTGTCCCTCTACACCTACAACTTTCTGTTTTAAGATTTTATTTTCAAGTAATCTCTAACACCCAACATGGGGCTCGAACTCAGGCCCCTGAGATCAAGAGTTGCACGTTCCATCCACTGAGGCAGGCGGCTGCCCCTGTCTATAATTTTTGGTGGGAAATAATTTCACTGCTCTTAGTTTCTAAGTGCTATGTATTTTAGATTTTTCAGCAATTTCTTCTTTGGCCCAACAATTACTCAGAAATGTGTTTTAAAATTTCTGGTTACAATGGAACATGCTTATCCAATATATATTTTTAAAAATTTGAGATAATAGTGTATTTTGATGTGAAAATACCTGCGATTTTTACAGGTGACAAAGCCACCAGGACTTCAAACAATAACGTGGTTCATTGCCTGCATTCTTAACTGAAGAAAAGGCTGTATCTCAGTTTTCCCACCCAGTTCATAGATGCCCTGAATTCCCTCCACAGACCTTCAGGGTTCAATGTAGTTCAAGTAGTGAGCATTTTATTTTATCTTTTAAAGATTTATTTACTGGGCACCTGGGTGGCTCTGCTGGTTATGCATCCACCTTTGGCTCAGGTCATCATCTTGAGGATCACGAGATTGAGTCCTGTGTCAGGCTCCCTGCTCACTGGGGAGTCTGCTTCTCCCGCGCCCTCTGACCCTCCTCCCCGGCTTGTGCGCACTCTCTCTGGTCTCAAATAAATAAATCTTTTTAAAAATTTTTAAATAAACATTTATTTATTTATTTCACAGAGAGACAGGGGAGGGGCAGAGGGAGAGAATCCCAAGCAGACTCCCCACTGAGGGCAGAGCCTGACTCCGGGCTCGAGCTCATGAACCCTGAGATATGACCTGAGCCAAAACCAAGACTTGGATGCTCAAGCGAGTGAGGCACCCAGGCACCCCAAGTGGTGTGCTCTTTAAACTCAACCGTTGTAAAGCACAGCATGGGCACAGTGTCAAATATTAAGAAGGCACATAAAAATATATAGCAGGCTTCCCTGTCATTCTGTGACAGTGGATGATTTTTTCCCAATACCCCTCTTTCCTCTAATGATCTGATCTTTTGCAAGTACTCCCTCTTGGGACCTAAGAATTCTCCCCAACTTCGTACGGACACTAACCCAAGCCTCTCCATCAGGAGCCAGCAAAGTGTGGTTCCCCTGGTTGCTGGTCTGTTTTTGTACAACCCCCGAGCCAAGAATGGTTTGTACATTTTTTAAGGGCTGTCAAAGAAGACAAAGAGAAGCTGTGACGCACCGTCTGTGCTCTGCAAAGCCTAAACTCTTTACTATCCGGTCTTTCACAGAAGTCTGCGGATCCCTGCTCTCTATCACTAGGGCCGATAACGACCCAGCTGCAGCCTCGGATCCTCCACCCAGGCTCTGGTTTCCAGCTCTCTCTCCCATTTCTCTCCTCTGGGGATTTCCTCTCTTCCTTGTCAATTTGGCTCTGCATCAGCATTTGAGGGGCGGGCTGTGATATTTTATCTCGCGTTTCAAGACATGTGTAGTAAGATGCACGAGTGTGCATAGGTGAACGTTATCTCAGCCCATCTTCCGGCCAGAGCCAGAAGAACAAATCTCCTCTTCCTTTATTTCTGCCTCCAGAAATATCTTTATGTTGACCAAAAGCTCCCCCTGGGCAGGAATCCCACCACCTCCTGGCTGGGCTGAGAGGTCGTCCTGCTTAGGATCAGGGACCCAGCATGGAACTGGAGGACACAGAAGGATTGAGGAGCACTGGGGGGCACCTGCTAGCACTCCAGAATGCAGGGTAACCCCAAAGACAAGGGGGAGGCCTGGGTGCTGAGAAAAGACGGGAGACAAGGCATGGTGTTCAGTTACGGCTGCTCAGGCAGGATTGGAGCTGGGGGAACACTTGGGGCCCAGAGGCTGGTTGTGCAGCAGCAGTGGTACTGGACTGGAGGGAAGGGGGAGGGCCAATGGAGAGGCTGACACCAGGACCCCTGAGATTCACAGCGGGCAGTGACAAGCACAGTGGAACAAGAGACCGGAGCCAGGAAATGGAGGGCAGAGACTGGCTGAGAAGAAGAAACCATATGCCGGGTTTGAGCTCATACACGGTCAGGGAAGGGGCCTCCAGGCTCCGGTGGCTACTGCTGCTTCCCACCTGGGCCCACCTGCCGCCGCTCTGCCCAATGCCTTCCCTGCAGCTGAGCTGGAGCGTAAACCAGATCAGGTTACTGGCAGCCTTGCAACTCTCAGAGGCCTCAGCAGAAATCCAAACTCTTTAGGGGGGGCCTCGCACGCTCTGCGTCCGGCTACCCCGGCAGCCATTCTCTGCACCGGCTCCAGACACGCACCCTTCAGTTTCCTCAATGGCCAGGGTGACGCTCCTTCCTGTCCCTCTTGGCCCACGTGCTCCCTACTCGTCCCCCAGAACCCAGTGCCAATGTCACTTCCTGAAGGACCTTCTCCCCAGCATCCCATGAACCATGCTCTGGCTGTCCCTTCCATGGCCCTGCAATGCCCCCTTCTTCCGTCATGATTTAGGTGCTCAGACACTGTCTGTCTCCACCATGGGCCCCCGAGAGTCCGACACAGGGGCTGCGCCGGTCCAGCTCCCCTCCACAATGCCCCGTCCCCAGACCCTTTGTTGGTTTCTTTTCTTTTCTTTTCTTTTCTTTTTTTTTTTTTTAATATATGTACAAATGAGTCAATGTATCGACTATCAGGAAGAGACGAGAAGAACCAATAAGAAAGGCAAAGCGGGAACAGTCAACAGAGAGAGAGAAGCTGAGAACATGTGTCAAGGAAGCCAAAGAAGGAGAAGATTGTAAAGGCGGCAATCAAGAGACACCGCACAGACACCAGGAGGCCAGACAGAAGCTTCTGGGCTGGGAGTCCTTCGATGGGACAGTTTAGCAGCCCGGTGGGTGGGCCTCCTAGATCACTCTTAATACAGCAATTCCTCTGTAAGGTGGCAATGGTTCTATCTTGGACACTGTGAGTCGCACAACACGTGCCACAGGAGAGGTGACACAGGCACCCTGACACCCGTGCCAGCTGGAAACGCAGAGAGCGAGCACCTTGATGTCATGGGCTCAGCTGGGCTCCTGTCCAGCGATGAGAGGGGCTCTAAGGCCGAGTGACAGGTACGTCTTTTATATTTTCAAGCCTTTCGGAGCAAACGGGGGCCCTCTGGCCGCGACATTTTCAGCAGGTTTCACTGAACGGGTGGTGTGCACGGACCGTCAAGTGAGGAAGTCCTCTCGAGACGGCAAGTGACAGTGACAAGCCAAGGCCAGCGCAGCCTTTGGGATGCTCCCGGTCAGAAAGCAGGTGTTCACAGACCTTCCCACACAGCAACGCTTTCTCTTTAAGAGTCTGGCCTTCTTGGAGCCAGGCCACGGCTCTGGCACCTTCCTTGAATGGAGTCTCTCTTCTCTGGAGGATGTTTCGGGAAGAGTGACCAAGGCTCGTTCTGAAGCCAGGGAGGGCTGAGCTGCACCGTGCACAGAATACGTGGATGCGGGAACCAGCCCGGAAATCCAGGTGGGACACCCCCCACCACCACCCAGCTCCACCTCGTCCCCTTTCTCTGCACCCGTGGGGCCGGTGCAGGGGGGATCCCGGTCCCCGACACAAAGGGGGGCTTCTCAGGGACGGGGGCCCCAGGCACGCTGGGACTCGAAAACAGGGATACAGAGCTTTGACTCGGTTTTCTCTTCTCTTTCTCCTTCCTCCTTCCCTCCTTTGCAGTCTGTATGGTGGAAACTTTCAGAGATGAGAGTGGATGGGCAGGTGTACTGCATGGGCACAGGGATCAGATGGTGGCCAGTCTGGTTTCACCTGTGCCCTCCCCTGCGCCCTGAACCCCAGCCGTACTTCCTCTCCCACTCCCACTCCATCAAAAGCATCAGAGATAAAGAATCATTAACACAAGTCACCACCACACAGAAGGCGATTTGCCTTTCCTTCAAGACAGAGGCAGGGAAAGCCTCCAGCCCTGGAGACACAGGAAAGTGACTGTGGCCTAGAGGCCACAGCAGGAGACCATGTGGCCTAAGGGGATAGTATTCAGTCACAGTGGGGCGGGGGAGAGAGAGAGAGAGAGAGAGAGAGAGAGAGAGAACTTCCTTCTTTTGCCTCAGAGTGGTGCGTAAACCTCAGGGGGTCTGCTCATCTGTCCCCCAGCTACAGAGATGTGTGACATTTCAGAATGAGGAAAGACAGCTGAACTTCTGGGAACCTGCCAACTTCTGGAACAATGAAGGCTCTCTACCCCACCCCCGGCACAGAAACACCTGGCGAGGCTCCTGACCACGGCACCCCTCCTGCCGAACCCCGCGCTGCGCGTCCCACACCCAGGTGCCCCTCTCAGGGCCAGGCACGGGCGCCAGAGGCCCAATCGTGGAAAAAAATGGCCATTTCCTTTGGTCAGTCTACCAGATGGGGATTACTCAACCACTTACAATATTTACAAGTCCAGCTCGTGGCAATTAAAGAAAGATGTAGGAAAACAAACTCCTTTCAGACTGGGAAGGCACATGAAATGCAATTCTCTCCAGAACTTCTGAAGAGTGTTCATCGGGATTCATGGCCCGTATTTTTTCCAGTGAAACACTGGAAACCTGCAAAGTAATGGGCACTGTGTTGCCAACGCATCTGCCCTGGGTGAGGGTAGGTCACTCTTGGTGCTTGAGGAGGAGGGAGGGGAGGCAGAGGGAGAGCGGGGAGGAAGGGGAGGGAAAGAGGAGGAGGAGGGGGAGTGGAGGAGGAGGAACATGGACTGTCTTCTGGGGAGAGTGAGAGCAGACAGCACAGACCACTTCCCCCTCAGCGCTCAGCTGTAGGGGCTAAGCACAGTGCGAGAGTAGGGGTGGGGGGTAGCAGGGAGAGGCATGCAAAGGGCCTTATCTGAAGTTTCCTGATCTGATCACAGGAGAGCAGCACTGGTTGCTTGTGACTGTCCCCGCATCCCTATACCATTGCTCCTGCGAGCCCCTCTCCCACAGTGAACAGCCTCCAGAGCTCTAGCCTAGACATCTAGGAAAAGACCCCCACGGCTGGCTGGGTTTTTTCCCAGGGGTGCCTGTTGACAGGTGACATTTGCTTATGCATTAAGCAGTAGGTTCTCCCTGATCAAACAGATTTCTTGCAGCAGACTCCTGAGCTGAGATGGGGAGCGAGCCAGAGAAAAGACAAAACTGGAATATTTGTTTTCTAAAGTTCATGTAAATGTTCCCTTTAATCCCATTACTGGGCAAATAAGCTGAGAAAAGAGTAGACACCCAGCAGAGAAGGTGAACGCATTTACAATCTGAGCGTCAGACCACAGGGCACAGAACGGCAGGTGCCCTTGGGACCCCATGCGGGAGCTGGGGGCAAGGCGGCATGGGGTGGGCTCCCCAACAGCCTTCTTGCCTGCAGCCTGGAGCTCAGCCGGCCCAGGAGACAGGTGTGGACAGCCGCTCCCCTCCCCTGCCGCTCTGCTTTCCTGCCACAGTCCCGCAGACAGCGCTTCTATTAAAAACCTGAGCTTGAGTCTTCTGTTCTGACTTTGGTTCTGTTTTCACCTGGCACTCAACACATCCCTGGGATTTCTTCTCTGCTTTGGAGAGTGAACCCCCGGGCAGCACTGGTGGGCTCCGTCCCCTCAGCAGACCTCCCGTCTCCCTCTCCCTTCTGCTTCTGCCCTTGGCCCTCCGTCACCCTCTGCAGGGACACAGCCTGGGACCCTCCACGGACCCTGCTTCCTCTAGGCTGGTGGCTCACTGCCCCTGGAGCCAGAGACACTCCAAGAGGCAGGCCAGTGCCCCTAAACCTCCTCCACCCTTCAATGCCTGTGTTAGATATTAATATTCCTT
Organism: Mustela lutreola; assembly: GCF_030435805.1. Taxonomy (NCBI): domain Eukaryota; kingdom Metazoa; phylum Chordata; class Mammalia; order Carnivora; family Mustelidae; genus Mustela; species Mustela lutreola. The sequence continues at coordinate 57,602,735 of NC_081304.1, read as the reverse complement.
CCGTTAGGCCTGACGATCTGCAGCAACAGGGATGGCGCGGTCTGGTGTGGGGGCAGCGGTGCTGGCCTGGGGGTCAGGGAGGCCCAATTTCCATGCCTTTATGGTGAGCTCAGTTCCACCCTCTGTCAAAGCCCCGGATACCGACTTCCTAGGTGCATGGGGAGGACTCAGTGAGATGAGGTGTGGGAGGCTCCCTGGGGGCGAATCTAGAGGCCCTTTACAGGCAGAGCGAAGACACTAATTATTCCTGCATCTGGGACCCTCCGCTGGAGCAGGGGGCCTCCGAGCAGCACCTGCGGCACAATGTCCCAGAGAGAGCCAGATGCCATTCATCCCCAAAGGGAAGGGAGGGGCGCAGAACCAGAGGGGACACCTGGGTGACATTTCGTGCAGACACAGAGTCCAGTTCCAGCCACAGCTCGGCCGTGATGACGGGTGTCCAGGAAAGGCTGAATTTTAGGGTCAGGTACCTGGCCACAGCCGTTTGGGTCCTGAGCACAGGAAGGGCAGCTGGGCTAGGCGCAGGCTGCAAGGCGAGCGGAGCCAGCTGAGCGGACGCCAGGTGATAGGAGCAGCGGGCCCTGGGGTTGGCAGGGGTGGTGGTGGTGGTGGTATGAACAGGGCTGGGGGTGGAGGCCCTGTGAGGGGGCCAGGTCAGAGCGGGGGCAGCACCAAGGCCAGGGTCATGGGCCCAAGGACTTAGAGACGTACAAACCAAACCCAAGGGGAACCTAGAAGGCCTGCAGAAAGCCTGACTTCGAAGCCGTGCCAGACCCTGGAAGCCCATCAGCCCTGAGGGTGGTGGGGGACACCGGGCACCGCAGCGGCGCCGGCGAAAGGCATTACGAGTAACGGCAGCGTGGCGAGAACAGAAGGAACACAGAGGAAAGGCAGCTGTCCACGCCGCTAGACATGGGCTCAGAACGTGCCATGCCCCGGTCCTGTGCTGTTCCCACCAGGAGTCAGCAGGGCAGGCAAAGCAACAGTTCCCCCCCTGCTTTGGAGGTGAGGAAGTGGGGGCTCACAGGTCAGCCCTGCCCTGCCCTGACGGGAGCCCCAGGAAGGCTGCGGGCCAACAGCCCAGCTAGCTCTGGGCACACGGCCACGTTCCCTGGGAGGGAGCCCCATGGGGCCGGGCCTCGCTGGGGACCAGGCTCACCAGGGGACCCAACCCAGGTGACGGTGGGAGGCCGTGTCTGTGATGCCAAGTGACAGACTCAGAGAAACACACGAGAAGGCAAAGGATTGGCCTGGAATTAGCCTGTGCTTTGGTTCTGACTGAAAACCAAGAAAATTTAGATGAAACAGGTCTTAACGTTGCCTTGGCATTTATGTTACTCTGAGTGTCTGTCTTCGCCTTTGGACAGGATCATGGCCGGCCCCAGGACAGCACCTGGGCCCACGTGACCAAACCCTGGCTCCTGCGGGAAAGATGAGCTTCCTGAAGGTACTGTGCTCTTCTCGGGAGTGGCTCTGGAAGGGGCAAGCCTGGAGTCCCATGAGGGGGTCTGTCCCGGATCTGTGCTAGGGTGACGTGGGGAGGAGAAAGGGGCACCTTCCTCACCCTGCCCTATGAAGCTCCAGGTCCCATCTGGGGACAATTTGTCTCCCTGGTCCCCAGGATGCCACCCCATCACAATGCGGACGAGAGGTAATGCGTCACGTCCACAGAGAACCTGGAAGAACGTCATTCTGGAGAGAAGGCAGGAGACTGGGGGGAAGGAGGATGGTGTGGGGAGACATCTGGGGGCCAGAGAGACCCCGCAGCCTCGGCAGGAAGCAGGAATGGGGAAGGTGGCCTGACAGGAGTGGGGGATGGGGCAAAAGAGGGGCTTGCCTGGAAACAGGAAATTGAAAGGAATTAAGACCGCAATAGCTGGGAGGAGCTGGCTGCAGGCCTAGGGGAAGGCAGGTTCCCGGGCTCCCAGCTCCAGAGACCAGACCTCTGCCTCACTGGGCATCAGGCGTCTCTGTCACAGCCACGAGGCCCCTGTGAGGCCAACACCTGATGTTTGCTTGGGACAGGACAGTGCATGTCACTAGCTAGGGCACATCATGTCGCAACCAAGGCGTCAGACCTGGGCAGATCTGACCACAGGGTAAGGGTCTGGCCAAGAGAGCCAGATTTCCTCACACCAGAACCTTCTGTGGGGCAGGTCCGACGGGAGCAAAGACACGTGTGTGGCTCTGCGTGGGCCCCAGGTCTCAGGAGAGGGGCAGAAAATCAACCCCCTCCCACACACACAAAAAAAAAACAAGAACACTTGGCCTATGACAGCGCTCCTTGGAGGGGGTATGCACAAATTCGGCTAGTCCCGCTGCTCCCCAAACAGAAGGTGCAGACGAGTTCCTCGGCTCCATTTGTGTTCTGAACGCGTTACTCAGTTCCCTCCCCCAACGTCCGGCAAATCACCACAATCCAACAGCAGAACTCTGCTGTAGAGAGACGACCTTTCCCATCAGTCATCAAAAGCTGCCTCTCTTGAGTCGTCAGGGCAATAATTTAATGCCCACTCTCGGGCGCATCACTATTGGCTAAGAGATATCCCCTCGCTGTGCCGCGGGGTCCCCCTGGGAAAGCGAGCCTGTCTGGAATCTGGCAGAAATTCAAGTGCCTTTGAAAAGACAGTCAGGAACTCTGTTATGGATATCTTGTTTTGACAATTCCCTCTTGACTAAGTGTCAAAAGATTTCTGGATGGCTCCACCCGGGCTACGGATTCAGCATTACGAACCCCTCTCTTGGTGCCGTTTGCATTGGGAGACGTCACCTGGCATCAATTAGGGAGACCGGGCCGGGCGACCAGAGTGGGCTGCAGCCCAAGCTCTAAGTCAGGTACAGAAAGGGCGGGCACGGAGCTATGGCCATCCAGAGGCTACTTTTTCAATACAGCAGATGCTGAGCCCTCTGAAAATTCTTTTTTTTTTTAAGTAAATCATGTGCCTGAGAAGCGGAAGCCCAGAGTAGTATATTTGAACCGAGGCTCTGAGTTCCAAACCCCAGGAGAACATCCCCCGGGAGGGGTGGGGACAGCTACGTGTCTGTTCAACTTGGCATGAGGCCATGTGAGGCCCCCGGGCTCTCCACTCCACGAACCGCAAAGCTTGGACTGAGCGGAGTTGGGCTCAGTCACCACAATGGTGACACTGTGGACGGGTGGCTGACAAAATGGGCCTGGAGGTCCCCCACTGGGCCGTGTTTCCGACTCTTCCTGGCTCAGTTATCCCTTGGAATCTCACTAGTCACCTGACAGCATTTAAACAAATGACACGTTCTTTAACCTATACGAGCCAGAGCCCTTTCCTCTGACTACTTCTTCTTTTTTTTAAAAAAAGATTTTATTTGACAGAGAGGGAGATCACAAGTAGGCAGAGAGGCAGGCAGGGAAAGGGGGAAGCAGGTTCCATGCTGAGCAGAGAGCCCAATGCAGGACTCGATCCCAGGACGTTGAAATTATGACCTGGACTGAAGGCATAGGCTTTAACCCACTGAGCCACCCAGGTGCCCTTTTTCCTCTGACTTCTAACTGGGAGCTTTCAGGAAAGAGATCATCAGCAAAAGTAAGTGTCTCTAATTTGGGAACGTGGAAGGGCGGTGCAAGGAAATAGCTCGCCAGCAAGACGCCTTCTCAGACACTCTCTCGCAGTCATGCCTCCAGTGACATCACAGACGTTCTCAGGGTAACGCCATCAGTGCTGTCCTGAAGAGACAAAGTGAGCAGGAGACGCGTGGGGGTTCTGGGGCAAGAGGAACTGGGAGCAGAGGTCAGGGCAGGAGAGCCCCCCTCCTGTCAATGAGGCGAACAAGAACCCCTTGGATGGGGTGAATGAGTTGCTTGGAGCCTTTCCCCTGGGGACCCCTCCTGCCCCAGAGTACACTGTGGACGGGCCCGTGGAGGGTGTGGGTCAAGCAGACCCACACTATGGACGCACACCGTTCCGGCCACCACTGAGCTTCTAATGAGAGCCACATCTGTCCCCATGAGTGGTGCTAGACACTCTATCTTCATCATGTGTGTGACGGGCTGACGTGCTCAGTAAATGTTTGATCGACAAGATAACAGAAGGCTCCCACTCCTGGGTGGCCAGGAAAGTGAAAACAATACCCAGAGCCTCTAGATTCTACTTCTTTACAATGGATTTTGATTGAATTTTTACAAAGATTTTATTTATCTGAGAGAGAAAGAGAGAGCATGAGCAGGGGGGAGGTGGGGAAGGGCAGAGGGAGAAGGAGACTCCCCACCGGGCAGGGAGCCCCACGTGGGGCTCGATCCTAGGACCTGACCATGACCCGAGCTGATGGCAGACGCCCAGCAGAGCCACCCAGGCACTCCTGGATGTTGATCTATTTAACAAATATCAATCAATCCATCTATAGAGTGCCAGGCACTGCTCTAGTCACTGGGGAGAGGACAGTGAAAAAAAAAGACAAAAGTCCCTGTCCTCACTGAGCGTCTATTTACACCTGTGCATGCTCACACGCATGTGTGCACCTGTGTGTGCCTGACTGCTGGGAGGATACGGCGGGTGAAGACAGACAAAACCCAAAATAAGTAAATGACATTGTGTCCTCAGAGGTGCAAAGTGCTGCAGAGGTGAGTGCTTGCTGGCAGCTCAGAGGCATGGATCCCCTCCCTCCGGCTCCAGGGGCAAAAGCAGGAGCGGGTGCTAATACTTTCCAGAAACCGGCCATCCCACAGTGGGATCTGGAAACGTGCTGTGGGTCAGATGAGTGTGCCTTTCTACGGAGCATCAGGGAACAGCCACCAGTGAACGCTAGTGACAGGTAAGGTCAGCAACAACATATGACAGAAGTTGGCTGGAATGATGAATGACGTCACGACATGTGGAAACAGAAAGCGAACTGATCAGGGAGTGCAGAGAAGACAGGCTGGCGAGGCTGACCTTATCAGGGGGTCCCCGGCACTTTCCAGGACAGGATGCCCTGGCTGGTGAAGGCTGGAAGCCACGCGGTCTCGGGGGACGTGTGGTTTAACACGTGGTCTGACACGAAGGAGCCGTACACGGCTTCTCCGACGGCAGCGGTTCCCCACACGACCCGTTCTGACAGCTCTGTGCCCAAATGAACATCAGAAATGGATGACTGCCGCCTTCTGGGGGGGGGGGGGTTCACTTTCAAGTAGCACTGCCCCCCCCACCCTGCTGCTGCTTGCTAAAATCTAAAGGAAGTCCACATTCTGGTGGCAGGAGGAGGAGGAGGAGGGAGTAAGTGCCAGGGGTCACCAGAAGTCTGGAAGAATCGGGGTGAATGCATTTCAGGGGGATCATTAGTGCTACTTCTGGGGCATCAGGTGGACAGCCACTCTGTCAACCCCAAGGCTGTGTCTGTCCCCCCAATCCTGTCCCCCAACCTCAGCGCTCCTTTGGCCTACAAGATGACACAGACCATGTATAACCAAGAGCCACAGAGAAGAAAGGTGACTGGTAAGAGCCATGGGAGGAAGAAGAAAGAAGGGCTGGAGAGAGCCGCCCGACACGGCCCTTTCCTTTGAAGAGCAGCGCCTTTTCCCAAAGAGTCAGAACCTACGTCATGGTCCCTCGGTTCGGCAACAGAGCCTGTCCCTGTCATCAAGGCAGAAACATGAGCTCCAGTGTACTCTGAAGGTCATCCTGCTTTTTCAAATGGTCACCAGTAAGCCATGTGAAGCTCCCTGGCCCCCTGACTTCCAGTACAGTGTGTGTGTGTGTGTGTGTGTGTGTGTGTGTGTGAGACTTCCCAATTGTGAGGCCAAGTGACAGATGGGAGAACATACATGTATGTATGAATACAGGGTCCAGCTTGACATGGGGAGCGGCAGTGTGGGCTGAACCATCGGCCAGCTGGCATCCACACCATGGCTCTGGGGAAGAGACCCCATCCATCCTCAGTGCCTAAAATTGGGGGACACTAGCCCTTAGCTCCCAGAACTGCCATGGAGATAGGACGAGGTGGGATGCTCAGTGCCGAGCACGCTCCCCGGCCCACGGCATGTACTCAATGGACATCAGCTGCCCTGACTCCTGCTGGAAATGGTTCTGGCTACAAAAGGGGCCTTCACAGTCTGTACTCTTTGAACAGAAGACACTCTGGTCGGCATCCTGTCTGCAAATCACTCTGGTTGCCAGCACCACCGTATCTGTCCACCACACGACACCAACACCAGGAAGAACGGGGACCCCCGAGAAGGATGGGACCACCCTCCGTCACTTTCAAGCATGCTACCACAAACAGAGATTTTGAAATGTGCACTCATGCAAAATCCCCCAACAGCCTGGATGACTGTGTGAAAATGCCCATGTTAAGCAGCAGCTCTTTCTGCTCACGGGTCCCGTCCCTGTGCTTTTTTTTTTCTTTTGCACCAAGGATGGCACAAGAATTCCTTCTTGGCCGTTGGCTCTGGACCTCATCTCCATTCCCAAGCTGCATCATATGGTGCCTGAACCTGGGGCTTTGCATCTTTCCACCTGGGCTCGGAGCCTTGGTGCATGCTTGAATACTTTCTGTGGTCCCGTGGCGGGCTCTACGTTCAGCATGGAGTCTGCTTGAGATTCTCTGTCTCCCTCCTTCTCTGCCTCTCCCCCTGCTTGTGTGCACACGCACAAGCACGCGCGCTCTCTCTCTCTCAAATAAACTCTTTTTTTTTTTTTAAATATTTTATTTATTTATTTGAGAGAGAGACAGTGAGAGAGAGCATGAGCGAGGAGAAGGTCAGAGAGAGAAGCAGACTCCCCATGGAGCTGGGAGCCTGATGCGGGACTCGATCCCAGGAATCCAGGATCATGACCTGAGCCGAAGGCAGTCGTCCAACCAACTGAGCCACCCAGGCGTCCCTCAAATAAACTCTTTTAAAAAATACCCTCCTTAAGAGTACTTCCAGGGGCGCCTGGGTGGCTCAGTGGGTTAAAGCCTCTGCCTTCGGCTCAGGTCATGATCCCGGGGTCCTGGGATCGAGCCTTACGTTGGGTCTCTGCTCAGCGGGGAGCCTGCTTCCTCCTCTCTCTCTGCCTGTCTCTCTGCCTACTTGTGATCTCTCTCTCTGTCAAATAAATAAATAAAATCGTAAAAAAAAAAAAAAAGAATGGAAGTTTATATCAGTTTTGAGGATAAGGCGAACTAGGGAGGTCCTCCCCTGCAGGTGGTCATTGTGGAAGAGGCTTCATGAGACTTGAAAGATAGAGTCCAAGAAAGGCATCTTGATGACACAACTGAGTGTCCCAGGTGCCCTGTAGGCTGTTCCTGCCAACACCAGGTATGCGTCCAAGGTCAGGAGCCACACACAAAACAGAACTGCCCTTCAGACTCGTGTTGTGGGCACAAAAAATAAAAGGCTATTGGAGGATAACACAATGATGCCATCAGCTTCTCCAGACCCAGTCTTTTTGGAAACAAGTAGAACAGAGGATCCAGAATGTCAGATTTGGCTCTTTGAACTATTTGCTGACTTACACTGAACTTGGTCTTGTCAGATAACTTCAGCAACCATTTCAAGGCCGAACAGCAGAGCTGAGTTACGACACGCTGCCAGTGCGAGGATCTGATTTTCCCACCTTGGCCACTGCCGCTCAGTGCGCCATGATCTCACACCTCCTGCCTTGGCACGGGGCTGTTCACACCACCCTATAGCCCTCCACGTTTTCCACACACCCAGCACGCAGACGCTGGCTTTTGGCCTCAGCTCAAAAACGTTCCCTCCCCAGTGACACCTCCTCTCCCATGCCCAAGGCACCCAAGGACTGCTTTTCCCTGGCTGCTTCTGCCAAGGACTGTATCCTGAACACACGCGTTATAGAAATTAGTTCATCACTAGCGTAAACTAACAATCGGTCAGATTCATGGAAAGCACAGCCCTTCCCTGATCGTCTGTAAATTCTTGAGAGGACAGACAGTCCACGCTCTGCCATGACTCTAGTCCCCGTGATGCTCTCCACAGGTGCCCAGCACAGATGTCGTACAATGCGCACTTTCTGCATCACGCACTTGTGTTTTGGTTGACGGAAAAGAAGCTCATCGTTTAGACTCAAATACTGGTTGCGTGGGGGTATGGAGAGTCAGCAGTGGGGAATTCAAACAGCACTTTTACTTGGTGATAATTAACGTGGAGATATTCTAGCAGCTAGACTCGTACTCCGCACAGACTAAGCACTCAATGAGTATGTGCTGAATGAGCGAATGCAAGAGGATGAGCTACCCACAGAACGGGTTACTAGGGAGTGTTGGTTCTAAAGAACTAAAGGGGATACGAGTAAGTACAGCTGGTTCTGCCAAACTCAAAATCAATATATTACCCCAAGTGGTGAATATCGGAATATAAAATTACAGAAGAACATATTCTACTAGGTTCCCGCAGATAGATCCACGGTCACATTCTCTCGAAATGTCGGGATTGTACCAGAGACTCAGAGCTTCTTTTTAACACGGAGGAGGACTTGGACTCAGCTAAGTGGATCCTCTGTATTGCACAAACAGCCCGCATCTTACTCATTCTCTGTAACTTTCTATCCCTCTCTATTCGCAGACATTCCTGAGGAGGAAATCACTAGAAATGGCCTAACGACGGAGACACCATGCTGGCATTCCAACACTGTCACTCCTGCCTGATCGCTGGTGAGTCTGTCCCACCAGGGGGAGATGGTTCAAGAGGAGACTTCTGATCCCCGCCTCACACCTGCTGAGTCCAGATCTCTGGAGGTGGGACCCGGGAAGCTGGGGGCGTCACATCCCTCCACGCCACCCTTCTGGCACTAACATTTGAGAACGGTGTCTTAGAAGGCAGAATCAAGAGCTCACCAGAAGTTCTCCAGCCCCTAAAGTAAAAAGTCAACTATGAACATGCCAGCAAGGGCTGTGCTTTCGCTGGGCACTGTGAAGATGAACGGACGGGGTCCACAGCTAGTAGGAAGGCCACTGTCCTGGTGGGCAAAGCAGGCACCCAATGACTTCCTGCTGATGACAGGCACCCTGGCAAGGAAGGGGTATACAGCCGGGGATGTGTCCGATGTACAAAACTCACCGGCTTTCGCAAGGCTCCTGTCCCCAGCCAATAGGAGCCCTGCCCCCATTTCCTCCCTACAGAGAGAACTCTGCTCTGCGGAGGTCTGCGGGACCACAGCAGCACGTGGATGGCCAAGACTGCCTTGCTTCGAACACAAGGAACCATCTCCATGACTTTCCAGTTACCATCAGGTGGTAACTTTAGCAGTTACCAGTTAGCCAGACTTTGCAGTTACCATCGGGTGGACCCAGATGGTCTGTGCCACTCAGCAACATTGACTCTTCCTCCTCGTGGGAGCCTGAAGGAAGGCCCAAGACAGAAAGAAGCACCAGTGAGGACAAGGACAGCAGGAAGGAGCTGGGATGATTCCAGCTTCCGACGCGATGGCTGGAGGCGACGGGGCCGCTATGATGCTCACTCTCCCGCATGGCGGGTCCTGATCTTGGCCAACGCCCGTATTTCTAGCGCACCCGAAGAACAAAGATTCACCTGCCTGCAGGCACTGGGCACATCGGGGTGGGGTGGTAAGTCCACCGGCGGCGCTCCGTCACCCACACGCGGCCCCCAGCCCTCCCAGAGGGTGCTCCGGAGCTGGCCCGCTGGAGAGCTGGTTTCAAAGCTTGGGCAGCCCCTGTGTTAGCAGCCTTCCTCCAGCATGGTGGGTAAGGAAATGAGAGAGGGAATGTTTAATGATTAGTTCCTTATGGCCCTCACATTCTTGAAGTGGATTCTTTACGCCCGCTGGAACGCTTCTACATTCTTGATAGCGGGACCGTAATATAAGTCCCTTCCTTTCGCAGCGCTGTCTTTTATTGACACACTAAAATACCCTCGGAGCAAGAGATGCCCCCCCTCCCCTCACGCCCCTCCATCGCCATGGCCAAGCTCCCAACGCCCGCCATTCCTTGTTCTCTTTCTAAGAATGCAATAAACATTTCAGCACGGTCCTTTCAATCCGCATTATTTATAATATTCTGAACATCCGTCGAGCCTGACTAGAACGCTAAGTAATAAATCAAACTTAACAACAACAAAAAAGGAAAGGGTGGGGGGCGGATCGCCCTCTGGCAAGGCTAAAGCCTGAGCCGGTTTGTTCCCCAAAGGGCTTAGTTATGTTAGGAAAAGTGAGATGGGGATGAGACTCGGGGTTTAGAATGACACTGAAGCAGGAACTGGAATCTATAGGCATAATCATAACTTTGTATAAATCTCAAACAAACTTACTTCTCTGGGGTGTCATGAGGATAAATGAGATACGTGGGAAGCATTCGGGATACCTCGAATGAAACCAAATGGAGCCCAGTTCTCCTTTCTGGGTCCAAAAGGTCGTCATCTTGGAATGACGAGGCTGAAAGCCTTCCTCCTCTCCTGGAGTTCCAGTCTTTGCTCATTAATGTCCCCTCTACCAGTTTGGATGGGGGTGTCCGGGGGGAGTCCTGAAGTGAGGCCCCAGGGGCCACCCTCGGGACCATCCCCACCTCCACCATCACTGCCCCGCCCCCAGAGGACCAAGCCAGGCCACACACAGTCAGAAGTCTCTCTCTTGAAGGATTCTGCTCCAGCCTGGGGGGTAGGAGGCGGAACTTGTCCCCCACCCATACTGCCTGGCGCTACGCAGGTTTATACCGTCTGACTTTCTCCTCGCAGAGGCAGAATCTGGCTCAAGAGCTCGCTGATGATTTCAAAATTTATCTAAACAAACGTGGAGGCCAGCATCGGCTCTTGGCTAATTGCATAATTGGCCTGAGGCCTCGCTGCCTTGGCGACTTCCCGCTCATTCCGAATCTCGCCCTGGAAACCCAAGCCACTCAGCCTCGCCACGGAGCAGGCGTATGTTTACGTGGCCAGACCTCAGCTTGGTGGCCCTGCAGGCGTGGAGTCTGACGTGCTCTGCGATCTGCTCTAAGTGGTCCCTGTCTATGGCTTCTGGGAGTGGGGGGAGCTGCTGCCTTTCTGGGCTCGTTCAGCAGCACGAGTGTGAGATGGGAGTCACTGAGTCATGACCCGCACTGTGTCATCTCGGTCTCTTGCTGCTTCAGGAGAAATGACCAGAACCCACAGGTCATGGGACTTCTCTGCAAGAAAGCCACTTTTCCTATTAAGTTGGTCAAGCTTGCCAAGGAGTCTGGTGGCTCTGCCATGCTGTCACTCTGCATTTTGACCTCATCTGCCCTTGTTCTATGACTGACGGGGCTTCCTGTTCCGATTTGTCACCTGCCAGCTGGACTGGGTGTCCGTAAGGTCTCGACCAATGTTCTAGAAGGGATCTGATACGGGCTTTGTTGTGTTCACCCACTTCTACCAGTAAGTGTCCCCCCAAAACCCTCAAATTTATGGATGATTTCCATATTTGCTTTTAAAAAGTCCTGTAAAATTAAATTTTCTTTTTCTTACAATATCCCTAGGTCACGGGGACCCCCAAAGTCTTTGTTATGTGATGACTATGGTCGGTGATCCACTGAAATGTTTGCTTCTGATCACAGACACCCTCCGTGCTAGGAGGACTGAGTGGCTGACCCAGATCTCTCGGGTCTCCTCCCTTGCAAGTGTCCACTCTCACTCCATACTTCATGGGGAGTCCTTTCCCTTGGCTCCTACCTCCGAGTCTGGGCTCTTCTACCCTCTGAGCCCCCCCGACATTAAACAGATGATCCCAGGAACCATTGCCACTCTCTGCCTCTCCCACCTTCAACTGCTTAACACATGCTTTCGTCTTATCTTTACTCGGATGGGGTCAACACGTAAGGAGTGTTGAAGCCCATGGTTTTGCAGTCAGATGGCCTGGGTTCAAATCCTTACTGTCCCACTCCCTGTAGGCGAGCTTCTTCACCTGTCTGGGCCTCACCTGCAGAACAGGGATAACGGTAGTATGTGTATTTGTTGGGTACGGTCCCTGTAATGCAATATAGAGCTTGATAAACCTCTGTTTTCCCAGTTACAAAGGCTTTACCAGACGTGTTTCCTGGTGTGCCTACAGCCCCTTCAAATGGGCTCTGTTTTGATCCAGGTTCTGGCTGACAATGAGCCATGGTTATACTTCAGGATACTACCCATCGAGCCCTAGTGACTTGGGCACACAGCTGATCCAGGCTGGCCAGCAGCTTCTGACCCAGCACATGAAGCTGAGTTGAGTGAAAAGATTCTTTTCTCTTTTTGAACTAGGAAATAAGGACCAATGCGGACTTGCTAGGTGTCCTTATAATAAATCTACCTTTGTGGATGGTCATAATACGAGCAGGTCTCTGTTCTTTTGTGCCCATTGGAAAGATCCTCCAAGGAACAAAAGCTTAATTCATATACAGCTCATCTATGTCACAGTACAGATACATGCACTTAAAAGACCAGATTTTGACTTAGGGAACAAATTTCTAGTGGCAAAATTTGGGGTCATCAGCAAAATGGCTGGAAGGCTTTCTGTCTATTTCTTTTGAAATAGACTTTTTAGGCCGTCGGTGAAATACCTAAGACTTGAACAAAATTGGTCTTAGCCCCCTTTTAATATCGACCCCTATTTCAAATCCAGATGCTACAACGTCCATACATTTAATCAGGATGAAAGTCGTTTTTGTTTTTTGTTGTTGTTTTTTTTTCTAAATCAACAGAGTTCACAGGTGAAAGTCTTCATGAGTTAAGGTGAGTACAGAGCAAACCCTTTCCTGGTTAACTTCCTTGTCACTCTGGAGAACATCTCTACCAAAGCCTGGAGCTTTCTGGAGCTAGGGATGTGGGAGGAGGTATAAGAGAAGAAACAGCCAGAAATGACAGCTGGTGAGGGTTAATGAGGGCCCATGATGGGGTCCAGGCGGAACAGAGAGAAGAGAGCCAGTCATCCTCCATCCATCAATAATGCACTCTAAGCCGGGTACCATGTTAGACGCTGGGAACAGACCAATGTTCAAGATGGACGCCATACCTGGCCCCAAGGTTATTACATGTTAATGGGGGAGGCAGACATTCAAATAATCACACAGTGAAATCACCACAGATCATAGATAAATGTGACAAAAGAAACAAATGAAGTGTTATGATAAGAAGTATGTTAATGTTGTGGTCAGATGAAGGTTCTAGTCACAAGACAAGGTGGGCAAAGACTACCCCAGCTGGAGGGAGCAGTAAGCATGGGACACGTGGGGATCTCATGGCATGGAGAGAAAGACACCGACCGTGGCTGGAACTGGCCGATGAGAAGGACAGAAATCAAGATGAGTTTGGTAAGAAGGCCGTGGCTAAGTTTTACATGGTCTTGGGGATCACGGTCAGGAGCTGGGCTTCATTCCGAGCACAAGGGAAGCCACTGGCTAGGATTAAGCAGGGGAGGAGCAACAACTCATTTATGTTATATAGTCATTCATGCCACTGTGTGGATCCTGGACGGCAGGGTCCAGCCTTGGGGTACAGGTCAAGTCAACAAGACCCTGAGGAAACCAACACAGACAGCAACCAGGTGGGAGGGGGGCTGTGGAAGGGAAGCAAGATTTCTTGAATAACTGGTTTGTGGGGTGCCATGCACTGAAATGGAGAAAACCAGGGGCTTCTGGATTGGCTGCAGCGGGATTTTGGTTGAAAGCTCAAATAAGCATGTGGGTGTGCGGTAGAAACCCGAAGCTCTCAGCAGACAGGTCTTGGTTGGTGAGGGAGAGATGGGTGCAGATCAGAAGGCGAAAGAAGACCTTCGGGAGGAAACGTCATGGGAGAGCAGCAGAGCAGCAGGGACAGAAGAGGAGCAGCAGCAGAAGGAGGCGAAGGCAGACGACAGAGGGAGGGAACGCAGAGCTTCGGGACTCGGGAGATGAGGGCCAAGGGTTGGTGGAGGGGGACCAAAGGGAGATGTCTGGTTCTGTCACTACCCGCTGAGGACAGCAGCAGCAGCAACAACCAGAACTTACTGAGGGTCTCCTGCATGCCAAGCCTTGTGACCACGGTCTCAGATACAGCATCTCTACGGCCAGAACCACGAACGGATACCATCACGATGATGAGGACGATGGCGACGATGAGCATGACAATGATGATGATGATGGAACCCGAAGCTCAGAAGAGTTGAACAACTGATCTAAGGTTTCCCAGCTCTCCAGTGTTGGGAACTGAACACAAGTGTGACTAGCTCCGACCGTCAGAGTCCTAGAGACTGTGTATTAGTACAAAGACCAACAACACACCTTCCAAGTCATTTCTGCTTCCCTGGCCAGCTGCCTTGTTCCAGGCAAGCGACTATGGACTTCTCACCATCTTCCTGCCACAGAGCAATCCAATGTTTCCCCCCCGCCCCCCAGCGCCCCCCGCTTGCTCCCTTCAGGAGCCCAAGTCAACGCCCTTCCTAACTGCCAACTCAAAGCCAAACCATATCTGTTCCTCGGTTTCCCTTCAGGAACTAGAAGAGACCAGATGGTTGTGTGTGGATGACGAAGTGCCTGACCTGGAAATAACAAAATAACCAATAGAAAACCTCTCTGAGCTGAAGACGCCAGTTAGCAAATAGACTGAACAATGAAACCCCTTCTTATGAAGCAGTCATAAACACCAGAAAACACACGAAGAAAAGCTTATTAGCAACTAGTGAATGGAGAGTAAAGGAATGAAGGAACATGGACAGGACTGGTATCTTGGAAGTTCTGTAACTTTACTGAGGGCCATGAAGGGAAATTCAAATGGAGAGAGAGAGAGAGAGATGTCTCATATTCCTAGATGGGAAGATTTAATGCTCTGTACCTGTTAACTCTCTCCAAACTCATACGAACATTAATTTGGTTATATTAAAAAAATAGCAGGTCGGCGAGCGGGTGGTTGTCGCTGCTGCTCGTCCTCGTCTTCCCGCGTCACCGCTGCCGCCATGCCCGGAGGTCTCCTTCTCGGGGACGAGGCTCCCAACTTCGAGGCCAATACTACCATCGGCCGCATCCGTTTCCACGACTATCTGGGAGACTCATGGGGCATTCTCTTCTCCCACCCCCGGGATTTTACCCCCGTGTGTACCACGGAGCTTGGCAGAGCTGCAAAGCTGGCACCAGAATTTGCCAAGAAGAACGTTAAGATGATTGCCCTTTCAGTAGACAGCGTTGAAGACCATCTTGCCTGGAGCAAGGATATCAATGCTTACAATGGTCAGGAGCCCACAGAAACATTACCTTTCCCCATCATTGATGATAAGAATCGGGACCTTGCCATCCTGTTAGGCATGCTGGATCCGGCGGAGAAGGACGAAAAGGGCATGCCTGTGACAGCACGCGTGGTATTTATTTTTGGTCCTGACAAGAAACTGAAGTTGTCCATCCTCTACCCAGCGACAACCGGCAGGAACTTTGATGAGATTCTCAGAGTAATTACCTCTCTCCAGCTAACGGCAGAAAAGAGGGTTGCCACCCCGGTTGATTGGAAGGACGGAGACAGTGTAATGGTTCTTCCAACCATTCCCGAAGATGAAGCCAAAAAAATCTTCCCTAAAGGAGTCTTCACCAAAGAGCTCCCCTCGGGCAAGAAGTACCTCCGCTACACACCCCAGCCGTAGTCTCCAGCCGATGGCTTCGCTCAGTGAGCCAGACTTAACACGGCTGCCAATCGTGTTCTCCTGCAACTCTTCATAAAAACATCCTGGTGTGATCACAGCCAAGGTCTTTAGGTTGCTCTACTACTGGCTTATTAAATGAAAATGGCACTAAAAAAAAAAAAAAAAAAAAAAAAAAAAAAAAATAGCAACATGGTGTTTCAGGAACCTGCCAATTATGGTACAACTAGACTATCCCCATCTTGCAGATAAGGAAGCCAAGGGCTCAGGGGAAGAAAGTGGAGTAGATTTTAGGGAAATTAAGGCGGAAGCACAAAAAGATACCTGCATGATGTTCACTGCAGTTGTGTGTGGACGTGTGTGGGCAGAGGAGGAGAAGAGCAGATCACAGGGGCCCTAAGCACTGTCACAAGGAACATGGGCTGTGGGGAATCTCTGGAAGGCTTAGCGGGGGCAGCAGTGCTAGAGGGACAGGCTGGTAAGAGCAAGTCCGTGGTTTACAAAGCCCACCCTGGCTTCAGTGTGGAGAAGGCACTTGAAGGGGGCAGATGTGCAGACAAGGAGGTGAGTCAGGGAGCAACAGGAGGTCCCAGAAGGAGACAGAAGGACAGAAGGACAGGGGCGCCCAGCTTCCATAGGCACCGAGGATGGAGAACTCACACGAGTTGGCACTGGATGGGATATGGCCGGCTGAGCGAGAGGGAAGAGCCAGGGATGACTCCCGAGTGTCTGGCGTGAGAAATGGAATGGGCAGTGGGTCTGCTCATCCAAACAGAAGACAGAGAAGGAAAAGCAGGGCTGAGAGGATCATGAGCCCAAGTCTGGACATCCTGGGGGTTATTTCAAGCAAGTCTGACAGCACAGTACTGCTATAATCCACTGGGATTATAGAGAACTTATCTTTGGGGCTAGCAAGCCATTAGGGGAAAATGTCCTATTTGGGGGTGGGAGTTGGAGGCAGAACACCACCTACTTTACGTACCCCAAATGCGAAGCAGGCATGTAGCCTGGAGTGATAAAGCAGTATAAGAGCTTGGGGGTGGGTATGGCGTCATGGCTGGTAAAAGCCTCCCCAGCAAGACCCTCTCTGGGCTCTTCCCACACTCCTGTCGGAGGCCGAGTCTGCTGCAGCTTCGCGGTTTTCTCTCCTTTACCCCAGCACTCCCAGATATTTAGCTTATGCTTTTGTACATTTGACAAACTGTTGGTTGGCACTTGACACCTCTTTCTTTTCTTTTTTTTCTTCCTTCCTCCCTTTTTTTTTTTTTTTTAAGATTTTTATTTCTTGAGAGACAGAGAGAGAGAGAGAGCATGAGCAGCGGGGAAGAGGCAGAGGGAGAAGCAGACTCCCCACTGAGCAGGGAGCCCAATGTGGGACTCGATCCAGGACCCCGGGATCATGACCGGAGCCAAAGGCAGACGCTTAACTGAGCCACCCGGGCGTCCCAACTGACGCCACCTTCTTACTATAATCTCCCTCCTCTCTGATATCAGAGTGTGTTCTCCTTCATTTGTCACATTCCTTCAGATGTGACACTGTTTCCGAGGACGGTAAGACAGCTGTCAAGAGGAACGCATGTGACTAAAGCCAACCTTTCTGTTGATGACACAGGAACGTCTGCGGGGTCTGTTTTCTTAACCTGTAACCATCTTCATCGTCCTGATCCTTGCAGTTGGCTGTTCATCGTGGTGTTCGGAAAACAGGTCAGCCAAAGGAGAGCTAGCTTTTCCCCTCTGTTTGACACTCCTCTGGCCAACCTGCCAGCTAGGGAGAGCAGAACCGAGGTGCTCTCAATCACCTGAGGCAGAATACCCACCCGGAGGAATCCAAAGGAAATGGTCCAAGCAAGAGTTACACTCGCAAATCTGACTCCAGGAAATGAGAGAGTAGCTTTATGGGGATGTATTTTCTTTTTCTTTACCCAAACTACAGAAATGCGTGTATCTGTCTTCTGGCAAATGGGTATCCCAGACATCAGCACAAGTGGAAGAAAGAGCTTGTCTGTGGTTGCTGTAGAGATTAGACAGGGACTCCCAGGGGGTCAGAGTGGGCGGTAGGGCATCCTCAAGAGGAAAAACGGGGTGTTCGCAAATACAGATCCCTGAACTGTGACCCCGGGTGATAAGCAGCTGAGAGACTTACCTTACAAAGCTCACAGGGCAGCCCAGGGTAACTTGGGAACCCCACACCATCAGAGAATATTTTTGACGCTGACAAAAAGTTGTGGATAATTAGAACTGCCTTTTCTTACACGAAGGAGTTTTCTCCCTTTCTATAAATATTTAACTTCTGTGTTTGCAATAAAAATTCTCCGAGTTTGCATTTCATGGGGTGAAGATATCAACTCAAGCAAAGTGCTCAGCGTGCCAAGCTTCCAACGGAGAGCTTTGGCGACGCATGGAACGGTTCCTTCATTCTCGAAGCTTAAACGGCGCGCGTCTTTTAAAATTTAAAAACAATTTTCTTGAGCAGCTAAATGTTTCCAACAACTTCTGTCTGGAGGGATTAAATGAGAGTTCCTTTTATTTTCTGGAGTCATTTTATTAATCAAACGCAAAAAGGCCATCCATTCAGTGGAGCCTGGTGGAAATAGTAACCCTGAATAATATTCAAGGATTTTCTTTTGAAGCTGAGAGCCGGCAATTACTGTACTGCAAAAGACTATTTTACTATGGTACATTTCCTCAGGAGAGGAAATGATTTTTGAGAATACTGAAGCCTTTTTTATTCTAAAGCAGGCCAGCAACACCTGTACACAATCTTTCTAGACAACAATAAGACTTTTCTGAGGTTTCGTGTCATGACCATTTAATTTAATAGCGCCGAGAGTTTAAACAGGACACTAATACCTCAGTTAGCTGGCACGATTGGCGAACTGGGGATTCCAGTTAACTTAATTTTTCCATCAACTAATAGGAACCCATTTATGCAATGAAATTTCCTCACCAGGATACAGGGGATCTGGACATCTCTTTGCAGGTATGTACAATTTCATGTTTTGTCTCTCAATCTGACATTTTTTTTTTAGAAGAAAAAAAATCAGCATTTTTGCCCCTCCATAAATCTTCAAATTAATAAACCAGTAATCAAGCACATGTGAGAGGCCTCTCCAAAAGGGGGGGGGGGGTTAAATTTCACACTGATAGTCTCCAGCTAAAGAAAATAAACTTAGCAAGGGAAATAAAATATATTCCTCTGAATCTGTGTAGCATTCATTTCACGTGCTACACATCGACCTGCACCTGGGGAGACAGAGACACACAATACATGTTTATTCGGACCCTAGAGGCTCACAGTTTACATACAGGCGAAGTTGAGAACTTCAGAAGACGCCAGAAGTGACAGGTGTTTTAAAATTTTTTTCTTTAAAAGTGTAAAAAGCTACTCTTGCTTTTGAAAAGTCAAGGCAAGTGAAATGTACTTTTTGAAATGATTAGTGGAAAGAAAATAAATTTAGAATTATCCCTAGATCTTTTTTTCCACCAGCGGAAAATAAGAACTGACTTTTTATCTTGACCTCAGCTTGGCAGAATTAGAAAGCTTCAAAGATTCTCAGAATGGTGGGGCGCCTGGGTGCTCAGTCAGTTAAGCTTCCGACTCCTGATTTCGGCTCGGGTCAGGACGTCGGGGCTGTGCGATAGAGCCCAGCATTGGGTTCCATGCTCAGTGGGGAGTCTGGAACTCTGTCTCTCCCTCTGCTCTTCCCCTGCTCTCTTGCTCGCTCCGTCTCTCTCAAATAAATAAATCTTAAAAAAAAAAAAAACAAACAAACAAAAAACCCCCGATTCTCAGAAATGTGACAGGCAAATGGGGAAAAGTAACTAAAGGAACTTTCTGGCATGATTTGCCTTGGGCCCGAAGACCCCCAGTCTTCCTCAGTTTTTCTAGTTTCTAGGTCTCGTACTTGTCTTTTAATTACCAGATGCAAAGTCTTTCCAAGTCATGGGTGGGTCTTGATTTCTTTTCTCTGATGGTTTCCAGCAGGCAACCTTGGCCTCGGGATCTTAAGTTTTCTGGAATGCTAGGTTCCCTTCTCCCTGCTTCCCGGGGCCCCCGCCCTGCTGGAGATCCCGAGCCAGTGGATCTGGGATGGGGCTCAGGAATTTGTATTTTTAGAAAGATTATCACGTGATTCTTATCATTAAGGAAGTTTGAAAAATATGTCCCTGGATAAGACGATCTGCCTAAGAATCATGGGGGGGTGGGCAGGGCAAAGTGGGGGGAGGTGATGGTGCCGGGAGGGAAAAGCACATTCCCAGGCCCCACCAGCCGCAGTGGCAGATTCATTAAGCCTGGGGTGGGGCTTGGAGATCTGCGTTTTCAACCAGCACTTCGGCCGACATCTGGTTGACAGAAACACTGCCCTCCGTGCTGCTGGACACAGACAACCAGAATCAGGAAGAAGCCCCGGAAAGGTCCGCAGTACTGATACAAAGCTGGGGCATCTGGAATACCTGCCTCTCCTCACGCCCTCCCCAGCTCCGGGAGCCCCGGGCTGCTTCCTGTCACTCCTGATCTACCCTAGTCGGGCCACTTCTCCAGGGCCTCAGCAGCGGCCAGGGTTAAGGCCAAAGCACAGCCAAGATGCCATTTTGGCCCCGACCCATGATCTAGGACATGGAGAGAAAAGAGGACAGTCGCCTTAGGGAAAAGTGGCAGAATGTCTTTTGGAACGGTCATGGCTTGGGGCGATCGCACCTAGAAATCACGAATAAAGCTGTCACTGGCAGCTCCAGGAGGAACATGCAGCTCCCTATGAGGTCTGCTTGAAACAAACCTGTCTCCACCACCAGCTGCTATAGCACTCATGCTTAGAGAAACAAATACTTCAAAGACAAACAACACCTTCTCATTTTTCCCTTCAAACATGACTAATTTTGCTCAATACTTCTGAAAAGTTGTAACAAACTTCTGGAAAGCCCACATTCCTGCACTGGGCCCTTGCCAATAACTGTACGGACCTCGCTCTCCCGGAACGCCAAGGGAAGTATCAGATGTGATACAGCTAAAAACTTAAATATAGGGCAAGATCATAACTGGGATGCACAGCTACAATCGAACGCTTCCCCACGTGGTCTGACCCCAGCCTTTCCTCCAAGAGGCTGAACTCCCAACTTACCCGGTAGTTCAGCTCTGCCCACATGGCTCTCATTCACATCTTAAGGATTCCAAATGAAAACAAACTTGAGTTAGCGCAAGCAGGCTGCTTCTCCAGAAAGGACAAGGGAAGGGACGTGGTTCAGCCCACCCACAGGCACTCTTCTCTGACTTGTAAATATCGATGTGCAACACACCATTATTTTGGCTTTGGAAGACTATACTGTCTGCTTCATTGGGGTGGGAAATTACCAGAGGGGGGCAAAAAAAAAAAAAGAAAAAAAATCTCATCTTGAACATGGCCAGAGCTGAAGATTCTTATGCATGAACAGTACAAATGGTTGTCTTTCAGTTTGGAAAGAAAAAGCACCCCCGCCAAAAAAAAGGTTTGCTGGGGAAGCTTTGCAGTGGTATTTTACCTCAACACATCTTTCAAGTTGGATGGCTTGTAAGCGCATGGCTTTGGTTCTGGTCTTCCGCCTTCAGACAACTCTAAGCTGTCTGTGGCAGCTGCAGAGGCCGGGTCTTGAAATGAAATAAAGAAATAATTGCTTCGGGGAACAAAGGAAGAAAAAAAAACCCGCTCTCTTAGCTGGACTGCACGGCCTCCGGGGAATGTATGTGGTATGTGTTCCTGATTAATACTGTGCGGTGTGGTGAGGAGGAATCCCTGAGCAAGCCCAGAGCATCAGAAAGACGTGTGATGTGGTCAAAAGAGCGGCTTTCAGAGGCGTATACCTGGACTGGAATCGCGGCTCCGCCACTGATCTGCTACGTGACCTTGACAGAGGGCCTTGACCTCTGGGGTCTTCACTCCTTAGCTGCAGCATGGGACTAAGACCACCTACCAACTCGAGGGGGTGTGAGGGAGACTGGGGAGGACGACATATGGCACATGCTGACTTTGGTAAAACTCCACACCCACGGTTGTACCTGCCCACAACATCCCCCACCCGCCAGAGGGAGAAGAAAGGGATTCGTCTATAAACCAAAAGAACAGGGAGGAGGCGATACCCACTCAGATGGGTCAGTAAAATGCGGAAAGACAGTCAGGCCGTGGACAACAGGGCACAGATGGTAACAACTGATCGGGGTGGGAATCCAAAGTGGGAAGTTGACTGGTACCCCAGGCCCCTGGAAAGGCTCAGGGGTGGGGATGCACGAGGTAGTTCTAAAGGCAGAGCTGGAAACAGAGGGGGCTGGTTACAAATGACATGAGCCTCAGTTACATCCCAGAGCCCCTTCTGTCACCCTCCACGACCAGGCAGCTACCTCCCCACTATCCTCTCGGGAAAGAGGTTCAGAGGAGAAACTGGACCAGAGGAGTTCTAAACACGGGGCAGCCGACACAGGAGAAGGAAGAGATTAGGTGAGAGGTTGAAAATAGGGAAATTAAATACGACTTTTCATGTGGACCAGAGAGCTGGCTATCCCGTCCCCCTACTGAGCTCCCAGATGCCGCTGGCTAGGCTTCTATTCACCAGACAGGGGACTACAGGTCTCCCCTCGGCAGAAAGGGACCAACCAAAGAGAAAAAACCTGCTAGGGGACATCTGGGGTTCCCAATAAAATAACTAGGTCCTTCCCTGTCTGATCATCCTCCAGGCAAAGTTACAACTCAAGAGACCCCATTGATGCATACACAACTTTTGGGTGTCTTTTGGTGTTTCATTCTTAAACAGTAATGGGTAGCCAAGCATCACTAGACATTTGATGCAAGAGAAAAAGAAACCCCCCCAGTCACTCCCCCTTCTCCCTGCCAACCATCCCCCACCAAAACCATGAAAAGGAATTGAGGGAAAAGAACGAAGCAAACAACAGAAGAAACCGTCAAAGAAACACTAATTGATATCCTTAGAGATATAATGTCTACTAAAAGATTTTGTGTCTCTGAAACCAGAACTGAGCACCACTTAAAAATCAGAAAACCCAAGTTACAAAAATAAGACAGCGGCAGTAAACCAAGGGATAGATGTGAAGAAGTAGATGAAGAAATGTTCCGGAAAGGCACAAAAACACAAAGAAATGAGAAACAGGAGAGAAAACAAGGAAATCATCAATTTCTTTAGAAAGATTTATTTATTTGAGAGAGAGAGAGAGAGAGAGAGAGAGAGAGAAAGCATGAGCAGGGGGACAGAGCAGACTCCCTGCTGAGTAAGGAGCCGACGTGGGGCTCAGCCCCAGGACCCTGAGATCACAGCCCAAGCTGAAGGCAGATGCTTAACTGACTGAGCCACTCAGGTGCCCCAGGGAAATCAACAGAATTAAACCAGGAGGCCCAACAGCCAACCATGAATGTAGAATGTGCCAGAGGGAAAGGAAAGGAAAAAGAGAGGAGGTACTTATCAAAGCTCTAACAGAAGAAAAAATGGTCAGGACAAAGGCAATGAACTCCAGCCGGAAGGGTTCACAAAGTGGCCAACACCAGGACAGGGGGCTGGCATTATTCAAAGGTCTTCCGTGTGAGATCCAGAATGTTCACGCTAAGGAAAAGCTCTAAAAAGCAAAGCAGGACGTGTAACAAGACTCAGGACAAAATGGCACTGGACTTCTCAGGAGCACCACTGGGAGCCAGAAGACAATGAAAGATGCCTTTAGCGTTCGGAACACAAATCGTCCTTGGCGGAAAATTCTATACGCAGTCGATCTGTTAAACTGCGCGAGGCAGAAAGGGGGTATTTTCAGACATGCTGTATCTCAAGAAATACGCTTCTCAGGCAGTCCCCGTCAGAGAGCTAGGAGAGGGTGTGCCCCATCACCTAAGGAGGTAAACCAAGGAAGAAGATAACGAATTCCAAGGAAGGGGGCTCCGAGGGGAGATCAAGGGGAGAAAAGTGTCAGGAAGATATCCACGTCGCAGGGCAGTGGAGGAGCAAGGGACCTGGAGAGCTCGCAGTTGGGTTCAAACGGAAGCTGGGGGCTCAAGAGAGCTGAGCCCCGAACAGAGAGCAGAATGAGGACAAGATGGGTCTGCTGGTGCGCAGCTCACAGATCCAGAGGCAGTTCTCAGTTCCGCAGGGGCCAGAGTTATGAGAAGCAAAGGGAAAGGGTGACACAAAGTCCAGGAAAACCAAAATACCGGGTCGGAAAGGAAGTCTAATTATAGTGAGCTACGCGGCTTGGGGAAAGACACCGACATGATCAAAATGAAAATGCTGAACCATGATCTACCTAACAACTGTGATTGAACTCTGTTGGGGGCAGAGAGGAGGGGTGTGTGCACGCGTGTGCGTGCGTGTGCACGCGCGGGAGGGGGTGGGGGGCAGCCGGTGAAAGGGCGACGTCCACCTTCCATGGCAGAAGTTAACAGACAACATCTCAAACCGCAGTTAGATCAAGTCCTAGGGGTACAAGCATATTCTGCAGAAGGAAGACAGTGAGATCCAGGGGAAACAGCTAGGAGGAGCTGAAAGCGCTCTCCTCGGGGGACCGGGGCCCAGGGGGAAGGGAGGTGGGGCAGGTCACCGTAGCTTTCTGTTCCTGGTTTGAAACAGACCGTGCACTTCTGTCTTTGTGAACTATGCCTGCACACTATTTCGAGTCATCCCCAGGCCAGAGTCTGTGTGAAATGCCTCCCCCTGCCTGCTGGCCATGGGGATCAAGGGCACCTGTGCAGCAGGGGTGGGGGGCTGGGGCGGGTGAGTTCCACCCCCATCTGAACCATACAGATCAGACCCAGTACCCGGGTGCAAGAGAGAGAAGAGAAACACAGACTCTCAACGGTCTCTGCTTGGCTGTCCCGCCAGCACATGGCCACACACAGAAAAGATTTCAACAAGCTGACCACACACTGATGATCATATGACTTTTGAGCGCACCCCAAACTGCAGGAGAAGCATCTCAGATCCCACTGTGCTACTGCACAGAGAAGGAACGTCAAGGAGCCTCTGGCGAGTCCCTATCTCTGGTTGAGAGGCATTTTTTTCAATCTAGGGCATCTCGAACTCTCCATGGCACGAGCAAATAACGGAATCATCATCTCTATGTCCTGTATATACGTACACGGAAGCACACCTCTCACCAGTCCAGGGCGCCACCTTCTGAGGCGGTGCCGACTGCCCCTCCATCCAACTTCCCCCGCCCCACCAGGCTCCTTCCCTTCTAGTGCAGTCTGGGGGGGGGGACACCCCTTGGGGGGCTTTCCCACTTGACCTAAGGTCAGCCACAAGAAGGACATGCAGCAGAGCCACGGAGAGCAGATTCTGGGAAGGGAGGAGGAGCCCATCAGATCTAAAAGGGGTATCAACACAAACACTGCTCATCGACTGAGCGGAGAGAGTTTCTGGGTGTTCTACAAAATCACTGTCGAATTAACATGCTGCCAGCACCGCGGTAAATACTCAGGCCAGGACAGAGCCAGCTCTTCTTGGAAAGCGCTGTCCCTTTCTTTTCTGTTAGTATTGTCACTGGGTAAATAAATAGGTGACAATTCTTTTTGCATTTTGGTTTTCCAGGATTCTCTTCCTGGCGCTGAATTTGGTGTTTCAGCACGAGAGTAATTTAGTGCTTGATATATTCTATTTATGCTCCTGTCTACGGGTAAACGTTTTCAATTTCTTCAGCCGTGCTGATGTTAAACACACTCACATATTTTATCATAAACTACTCCATATCTTCTTTGGAATACGAAGTTTATGAATTATAAATTAAATCTCTCCTGGGATCGTGGCTGGACTGTCCTTGTTCTAATCTGCTCTACAAGGTCCTTGGGTTCCAAGGTGGGAGAAGGAATGAGGCTCTCTGGACAGTCTGGAAGGCTTGCTGGCCGATCAGCCCAGCGTGCTGTTCCATCCGTAAGTCCCTGCCGGCCAGACTCCGTGAGCTTACCCATTTATTTATGCTGTTGTGTATATTTTGCTGTTGTTTCCAAGGAACGGTTCTGTTTGAAATTCTCCAGCCTTGCCTTAGTTGAACTAAGGGGAAGCAGGATTGTTTTTCCTCATACGCCTATGTGTTCCCAAGGGCTGGAAGCTGCCAGCCAACCAGACCAGAACCAGGACTCGGGAACAAGCAGCTTCTTTGCGTGGTCAGAGGGACACATCAGACAAGGGGTCCCTGAACATGAATCTCAGAAGGGTAAGGGCAGAGG
This sequence comes from Mustela lutreola, assembly GCF_030435805.1. Classification (NCBI taxonomy): domain Eukaryota; kingdom Metazoa; phylum Chordata; class Mammalia; order Carnivora; family Mustelidae; genus Mustela; species Mustela lutreola. Next base: position 57,577,054 of record NC_081304.1, on the reverse strand, counting down.
CACCCTGAGAGTCCAAGCATGGTCTCAGCGGTGGTGCCCGGTGGTGGGGCTTCAGTGTGGACTGGCTTGGAGACCTCCCCCTGCACGCTTCGGTATGTCACCACCAAGTGGCGGCAGAGAGAGTAACAGGCGCACAGGGCCAAGGGGGCTCCTGGTTCCCAGTCGGGAGACGGAATGCTCTTCCAAGCCGTGGCTCAGAATAAAAATAGAATCTGTTTATTAAACTTGTCTCTTTCATAACACAACACAGGCTAAGAAAGAGAACCACTCAGCAGACACAATAAAGGGAAAGCATTGGGTGTTTCTCTGGCTACCTGTGAAAGCCTACCCTGCAGCTTGCTCCGCTCTGAGCTCGGGCCAGACAAAAAGCAGTCTCCTCCTCCCACCGAACTCGGGCAAGAGTCCCCTTAGCTGTGCCTTTGGACTCCTCCAGCCTGGAAGCGCTCACTTCTGGCCTCAGGTCTGCAAAAGGTGGTTGGTTTCCTCTTGCCCCTCTGTTTCTGATCTCCAAATGCTCAGGAACCCGAGTATTCAGATGTCGTGACCCGGTCCCCCGGCCCCGTCCTCAAGCACAAGGGCCTGACGCTGGGCCAGAGAGCTGGCCATCCGGAGACTATTTTCAACACAGATGAAGGGAATCTGCCAGAAAATGGGACAGAGCATGAAGCCTTCGTAACGATCATGACGGGTACTGGTTGGCTGGGCAAACAAATTCAACGCAGCAACATTCTGGAACTGGGTCGAGTCTTTAAGTAACAGCACACGCCTCCAGGTCTACCGATGGAGGAGGAAAAGGACCTACCAAGCACTTACTGGGGGCCAAGCGTTGTTCTTGTGTCTTAACTTTGTCATCCTCACAAACCTTACCACCAGAGGGATGTCTCTCCCTCTTGCTCCTTGCGCTGTGCCACCCTTGTCCCGAGGAGCTCTCTGCTGGCTGTGGGGTCAAGTTAGCAAGGCTCCGTGGCCAACACTGCAGCTGTTAGGGGCGAGATGACCCACACCCCCAGCTTCCGGCAAAGGAAAAACAAAGGGGTGTTCCAGGTCACACAGCTGGTAAGTAACAGAGGGGGCTCAGATCCACAGTCGGGCTGTGCTGCTCTCCCCCGAGCCCCGTACTTCCCAAGCTCCCCCCCACCGAAGGAAGTGGTTTGTTCCTCCCCTATCAGGCCAGGAAGGCTACACAGAGGGCTGGAATTTAGAGACTAGTATTGAAAATGACCACATCATAACCTGAGCGCGCGAGAAGGGTGCGTGTGAACGGTAAGACGGCTTTGGAGAATTCTTGGGGACCTGGTGAAGGGCCTTTTGGGTTATCTGATTACAGTGAAACAGGGGATGGGAGAGGGTCTGATGATCCCTCACCACTGGAAAACACAGCTGCAGAAGCACAGGACTCTAACTGCTTTTGGACTGAATCCTGCATGCTGTACTTTGCAGAGAGCCTTTACGTTCATGTGTATTTTGCACTCTGCAGTCGCTTGCTACACAAGTGGGAGAAGTCTTCTTTGTTCACGGTGTCGCACTCTTAATGCTGCGGGGAGCCAGATACAGAAGGGATTCCTTGGGGTGAGGGCAGAGGCAACTGCTGCTTCCCCACCATGGCCAGCCTTGGACGACGGTGGAACGAACAGCCGACGCCTGGTGTTTTGCAAGTCGGAGCTGTGTCAGCCTTATGCTCTTTACAACAGACATCAAAGAGCAGACTGGAAAGACTGAATCACCGCGCTAAGGCTTCTGGGCGCGGGCAGGGTGCACGGGAAAGGACTCTGAAAACAAGCATGAACAAAGGGATTGTGGGGTGCCTCCATGGGGAGGGATTGGGGGAACTGGGGGGGGAGCAGGGAATCCTGGGTGTTGGCGTGCATGATGGACTGACTTATGTCCCCCCTCCTCAATTTGTACATTGAACCCTCACCCCCATGTGACTGATTAAGGAGGTAATGAAGGTTAAATTAGGTTATAAGGCTGGGAGTCCTCATCCAACAGGGCTGGTGTCCTTATAAGGAGAAGAGACACTGATAGAGACACTCACGCTGTCTCCCTCTCCCTCTCCCCCTCCTCCCTACTCCTCACACCTGGCACTGGGAAGGCCATGGGAGGACAATGCAAGGAGCAGGGCTGCCAGCACCTGGATCCGGGACGTCCCAGCCTCCAGAACCGTTAGCAAACACATTTCCGTTATCTCGGTCACCTGGCCCATGGTTTTTTTGTTAAGGAAGCCCTGGCAGACGGACACAGTGAGCTGTGGCCTTGGCCCTTGGCCAACACTCGCTATTCTCTGTACACTCCCGAGATACCTCCTCTGTCAGGCCTTTCTCACCCAGCCTGGCCACTTCCTCCTGGATGCTCCTACTCTACACGAAGACATTCTGTCTGGGAACCTGTAGTGAGTCTGTCTGCCCCTACTTTTTTTTTTTTTTTTTTTTTTTTTTTAAAGATTTATTTATTTATTTGACAGAGATTACAAGTAGGCAGAGAGGCAGGCAGAGAGAGAGAGAGGAGGAAGCAGGCTCCCTGCTGAGCAGAGAGCCCGATGCGGGACTCGATCCCAGGACCCTGAGATCATGACCTGAGCCGAAGGCAGCGGCTTAACCCACTGAGCCACCCAGGCGCCCTGCCCCTACTTTTTAAAGACATAAGTCCGTCTGCCCCTTAGACACCAAACCTCTTGAAAGAAGACACCATCTTCTTCAACTTTATATTCCTAGTCTGGGCAGGTGGCGAACATCTCATAATTTCACAGAATAGACAAAGAAACAAATGAGTCTAGGATATGGTCTTGGAAACGTGCGTTTTAGCGTAAATGTAACGACAAGACTTATTCACTCGACTCAACAATCAAGAAGTATATAGCTTGGGTGGGGGGAACAAAGAAGTAAATCATGAAGAGAGAACACTATAACAGCAAGAACATTTCTAGAAGATGACGTGACAAGAATGAAGGACTGGCAGCAGAAGAGAGTACCAATTCCACTCTCTTGTATGAATGATGTATGATCGTGTATAATTAAACGGGAAGGGTTAGCAGCACAGAGAAGCTAAGTGCGTTTCAGAGGGGGACAAATGTGGTGGCTGCATCCTGCCTCTGGTGCCTGAATCCTGCCTCTGGTTTGGGGACTCGGGGCAAGACACTTAACTTCTCTGGGCTTCACTGGTCTCTCTATCTCTCTCTCTCTTTTTTTTTTTTTTTTTTTTTTTAACACACATAAATTTTGCTATAGTATAACACACACACAGCAAAGTTGCTTGGGGAAGAGCTCAGTGGATTCTTGAGTTGCAGTATCTTGTAAACAGAGATAACACATGTACCTGTTGCAGAGGGCAGATGTGAAGGTCAGACGGTGTAACGCGTAGAATGCCCTCTGCCCGGGGCCTGGCGCACAGGGAGCCTATTACTCCTACGGTGACCTGTCCTGCCTGTGACTGCGGTTCCAAACCTGACTCACACAGTGTCGAGCCCTGCGTCATTTTTTACACAGCTTGGTGCAGACTCAAGAAAAAGAGACGCTGAATCCCGCTCCCAATACACCTGCGAATCTAGCAACTCAGCATTAGGATCCCCTTTCTGCCACCCTGCCCGCCACACTGGTTTAACAGACAGGCTCTTCATCTACTTAAAATGCCAACTACGCTTCCAGTTTCAAATGGAGCTAACGGAGGCAGCGGAACAGATCTGGAAGTTTCTTTGGTCGGCACACGAGAGAGAGAACCTCTCAATTCTCAAACAAGCCGAGTAAGGGCTCTGGAGCCAGGCAACGTTTGTTAGGGACACAATCAGAAGACAGGGACAGTTGTGGACCCCGGTGTATTTTGAGCAGCATGCTTATACACCAAGTAACCTCTGTGTACCGAACAAGGCCAGACCAAACCGTCACTTAACTGGGGGTAGCCTGACGAGTAGAAAGAAGTCCTTCCTCTCTACTCCTGAATGTCTTCCCTCCCAGGATTTTGGGCTCAGGGTGCCTGAAATTCCACCGCAGGGGCGTTCTGTTTAGGAATCTGTCATTCTTAGTCTGTTTGCATCTGAAATGGCAAGATGGCTGGCTGGGACGACACTTTCTGTCCCTGGTATGTGAGCGTGAATGAACTTGGGATTCCTGTGCTCTAGAGCAGAAGACAGCAGACCCCGGAGACAGGCAATGACAGAAGAGCAGTGCATGTGAGTACGTGTACAGCGCGTAAGCTGGCGGGGCAGGCGCTGGAGAGGATATGGATCCTCTGCACCTTGGGCCCCCAGCTGGCCCCCCGGGACCCATACATAGGCAGAGGACAGAATCTGGCAACCAAAAGGCGATGGAGGAACTAGTCCCGGGTGTCCTGAGCGGCTTTCCACCCGCCTCCTCACCCTGTTCCGCTCCTGTCTCATCTCTTGCCTCTCCCACGAATGCTCCGGAAGCCGACATATTTCTGTCCTTCGACTTTAACTGAGTGGCACCCATTCCTGCAAACGTTTCTCTGCAAGTCCTCAGAAAACCCAGGTTTTCCTAAGTAGGGAGGGCAGATGTGGCTGGAGGGGAATTTACAGTCTGTGACCAATTAGCCAGATGGGCTAACCTTCCCACCTGGTTTTTCTCTTGTCAGCGTTTCGTGAGCTCCCTCACTTTCGCTGGCCCCCCGTTTGTGGAAGGTCATTTCCCTCTGGCCTTGGGGGTTCACGGTCTGAGGGCCGTTGGGGTTCACGTATGCTCTTGGACTTCAGATGGCCCTGGCGACCAAGACATGCTCTCCCCAACAAGCGTCTTGGCCCAGGCAGCCTGACCTTTGCTTCTAGATGCGTATCTCAACATTGTTTCCACACTTCTGTGAGCTCCAGCTTTGCAGCTGGGGCAAATGTGGTTCTGTGATTAATTCCAAACATATGCCGCACTGAACGCTGGGTCTTAGCATACATATCTGCATATCATTTCCAAGGCAAACTGCGGAACGGATTTTGAGCTGTAAAAACCCATGATCTGAGAGGAGGAGGGGACGGCCTGTTTCAGTCTTTGTTCTTATACGGTTTAACGTGCTACTTCTGGCCTCCAGTCAGGGGACCTGGGCTGCTTCTCGTTCTAAAGGTCATCCTTTCAAATTCTTTGTCACTGTGAATGCTGTGTAAACTCCCTGACTTTCAGTCTGGGTTTGCCTTAATCAACCAGCCGACACTGGGAGATGGAGAGGGCTGTATGTGGTTATCTAGCTGAGATCTTGGAACCCAAACTAGGTATGGACATAAATCACATAAGACAAACATTCATCTCACCTTTTTTTTCTTTTTAAACAAATTTCCAGGGTTGAAAATTCCCCCATCGTTTCCAAAGGCAAAGAAACTGGACATGACACATCCCGACAAAGGCATTACGATGCGTTACATACTCACTTTCCTTTTCAGGCATGGGTTTACTTTCCCAAGAACAGTGCCATTTACAAACACAAAATCACAAATGTTGCTTTTTCTAACCTGCATTTACTTCCCATGCAACCACTGTTTTTTTTAAACTGACATTTCCTCTCTGTCCTTTTTTTTTTTTTTTTTTTTTTTTTTTTTTTTTTTTTTTAATTTTAGAGAAAGGGAGAGAGGGAGTGAGCAAGCACGAGTTGGGGGAAGGGCAGAGGGAGAAGCAGACTCCCTGTCCAGCAGGGAGCCCGACTCCGGGTTGGATCCCAGGACTCTGGGATCATGACCTGAGCTGAAGGCAGAGGCTTAACCCACTGAGCCACCCAGGCGCCCCTCCTTTCCATCTCTTCATTCCTCCGTTGGCGAGGTGGTCAGCATGTGCTCTCTCTTAAGCCATCTCTGGCGTCTTTGAAAATTCTCTACAACTCCACGTTCTTACTACTACTACACAGAGGTCCTGACATTTAAAACCTATGTCATCCACATCTCCCCCAGGGATGTGCAGTAAGTACAGATCTCCATCAACCAACCCCCACTTTCTTTTGTATACTTGTAGTTTCTGATCAGATCATTTATTTGTACCTTCTTCCGGCTCTTTTCATGTTGGCAAACCGATTCCCCGAATCATATGGCATGAAAACAAACTCATAATGTCTAATGCCTATCTTTGGCTGGAAAGGCTGAGCATAGTAATAGGTGGGAAGGGAGTGCGCCTTCTAGGTCGAAGGAAACCCTACACGCCTAGTGGAGAGCCAGCGCTCAAAATAATGTGAGTGGCATTAGCGTATCAGATGTTAGATCTCTGAATACCCAGCTCCTAGTTGCCTGACTTCTATAAAAACTGTTCTAGGAGAAAAGCCTTAAAAATCAGGTGTCAACACCAGATCTTATTTTAAGCCTAGGACAGATGATAAACTAATGACAAAATGAAAAATACACCAATTAAGCTGGCTTCCTGACCCTGGGCAGAATTTTCTGAGCTAATCTCACTATGTATGCCTGCTACTCTGATGAACTTTAGAAGTGTGATGTCAAGGAGCCCCCCAACTCCCTCTGGGATTCTGAATCAGAGTGTGAAATTTATAAACTAACTTGGGGGGAATCTACATCTCTACACTTTAGGCCTGCCTATCTCTACACTTTAGGCCTGCCTATCTATGTAGGAAAATGGCACATCCCTACATTTATTCAAATCTTCTGTCTGTAGCTATAATTTTTCCTACCCGCTATCACCCAAGCAACCTGCATAAAATAGCTGAAAAAACAACTTGCCTGCACCTTTGACCAGGGGCTAAGCCGAACGCAGGCACTCATGTTTCATAGATGGATGCAAGACCCCAGCCGGGACCCAAAGCAACCTTTCCCACGACCCTCCTGATTGCTGTTAAGGAAGGAATCCTTCCACAGAGGAAGACGGACTTGAACGTGTGGCTGCCCTGTGCAGTGCTCTCCACCATGAGAAGAAAGACAGTCTGTGGCAGGAAAGCAGGAAGTCCATGCAGAGATGATAAAGGAGGAACGGTGCACAGCCCCACCACTAACCCCGCGGTGCCTCTGTGTGCATCAGAAACAATTACTTCTTGCAAATCCTAAAACCGCTGCCCTAAATATATGACTCTGTGATGACTGTGACCCTGACTGGCAAGCACGTGGATTTAGAGCTGTGCACACTCCCAACACCTATGCCCTGCGGTCCTAACATAAACAGTCCTGGGGGCACTGAGGATCCTGTTCTGCTCCGTAAGGTTTCAGTTCCTCTAGTTGTGACCTGAAATTCTTCTGGGTATGACCTTCCCCCCACCCCCAGTTCCAGCTCCGGGGAGCACCCCTCCTTTGCTTTTGCTTCAGCTACAGTTGGGTCTCAAACCTGAGTAGTGTTTTAGTTTTCTTCAAGGTCCCCTACTTCTTGTTGAGTTTTTGTAGCTATTGGTTTGTTGTTTGCGGGGTTTTGTTTTAAGTAGGATCCATATGTGGGGCTTGAAGTCACGACCCTGAAGATCAAGACCTGAGCGGAGATCGAGTTGGATCCCCAACCAGGTGTCCCTGGAGCCACCATCAATGTGCCCTCTTTGTTCTCTGTGACATTTTCTAACTGGTCAGGGGTGTTTGTGAGAACCATTTTTTGTGTATTTATCTTATAACTGGCAAAGGGCTTGGCTTTCTTTCTGGTTTTTAGTGGATTCTCTTGAATTTGCCAGGTAGAGTCCTTACAAATGTTTACAAACATGCTAGGTTTGATTCCACCTTATTAATTTACTTATCTGCACACTGTAGAGATGAATGATGGGCATCAGCAGTGAAAGAGGACATTCTTATTTTGTCCCTGATCTGATCTTGTAAATTTTTACCATCAAGCAAGACAGCAGCATTTAGTCTGCAATAGTTATTACTGGGTATGATATCATCTTTAATTCCTAGCTTGAAGAGCTGCTTTTCAAAAAAATCTTTACTTTTTTAATGTGCTTTTCCCTAGTGAGCAATATATACTCTTTTCCAATAATTCCCCAATGTTGAGCAATTTATACACGGTTTTTTCCCGTTTATATATATTATTTGGTTAGGTATCTACTTGTCTTGGCCTTTTTATTTTAAGTCTAGTTTCTTATTGTTGCATTCCACTACTTCTTTGTATACATTTCATGCAAATCTTTCTTCAGATAAGTGTTTTGAAGACATAGTCTTCTAGCCAGTGGCTTGCCTTTCCATTCTTTGAATGCAGTCTTTTACAGAGCGGACATTGTAAATTAATTAAAGTTCATATTTTCAGGGGCGCCTGGGTGGCTCAGTGGGTTAAAGCCTCTGCCTTCGGCTCCAGTCATGATCCCAGGGTCCTGGGATCGAGCCCTGCATTGGGCTCTCTCCTCTGCGGGAAGCCTGCTTCCTCCTCTCTCTCTGCCTGCCTCTCTGCCTATTTGCGATCTCTGTCTGTTCAGTAAACAAATAAATAAATAAATCTTAAAAAAAAAATAAAGTTCATATTGTCATTTTTTTCTTGGATCACGGTTTCTATGTCGTATAGGAAAATTAATCACCAAACTTTAACCCATGTAGATTTTCTCCTAAGTCCCCCACCATAATTTTTATAGTTTTGCATTTTATATTTAAGGCAATGAGCACTTTTGAGTGAATTTATATCTAAGGTGCAAAGTTTGTGTAAAAAATTCCTGTGGTTGTCCATTTGTACCCTCATTTGCTGACAATGACTAAAGACCAAAAACTAAACAAACTATTTTTTCTGCCTTGATGTGCTTTTATTCCTTTGACCCAGGTCAAGTTAACTGTATCTGTGTAGATCTGTTCATGGACTCTCTGTTCTGTTCCATTTATCTATGTGTCCATTCATTTCAAAACATCATGCTCTCTTAATTATCGTGGCTTTATAATAAATCTTGAACCGGGCAAGTGTGAGTTCACTGACTTGTCCTTTGTCAGTAACTGCCAATGTGACTCAGTGTTTAACACAAGTTTGTCACTATTTACAAAACAGCTTGCTGAGATTTCTAGGAGAATTGCATTAGCTCGTCAGATCAATTTAAGAACTGATATCTTGATAACATTGTGCCTTTTGGTCAGAAACAAGAAATATATCTCGAGTGAATTATTTTTCTTTCATGGCTTTCAAGAGTGTTTCTTAATTTTTACATTGTACTTTATTTATTTAAACTTAAAAAAGAAAAAAAAAAAACAAAACAGTTCACCCATCTCTTCCAGCCCCCAGCTCTTGCAACCACCAATCTGTTCTCTATATCGATGAGCTTTTTTATGTTTTGTTTTGTTTTGTTTAAGAATCCACACACGAGGGGCACCTGGGTGGCTCAGTTGTTAAGCATCCACCTTCAGCTCAGGTCATGGTCCCAAGGTCCTGGGATCGAGCCCCGCACTGGGCTCCCTGCTCGACGGGAAGCCTGCTTCCCCCTCTTCCATTCCCCCTGCTTGTGTTCCCTCTCTCGCTGTCTCCCTCTATCAAATAAATAAATAAAATAAAAAGAATCCACACACGAAATATCATATGGTATTTGTCTTTCTCTGGCTTATTTCACTTAGTGTAACACCTTCCAGGTTCATCCATGTTGCTATAAATGACAAGGTTTCATTATTTTTTATAGCTGGATACTATTCCATTTGCACACGAACATGTTGTAAATAATGCTGCAATGAACACGGGGGTGCACATTTCCTTTTGAGTTAGAGTTTTCATTTTATTCAGATAAATCCCAGAAGTGGAACTGTTGGAGCCTATGGTAGTTCATTTTTAATTTTTTGAGGAACCTCCATGCTATTTTCGATAGCAGTCGCAACAATTTACATTCCTCCTGACCGAGCAGCAGGGTGCCCTTTCTCCACGTCCTTGTCAACACTAGTCTCTTGTCTTTTTGATATCAGCCCATCTACCAGGTGTGAGGTGGTATCTCATAGGGTTTTGACCTGCGTTTCCCTGATGATGAGCGATGATGAGCATCTTCTCATATACCTGTTGGCCACCTGCATGTCTTCTTTGGAAAAATGTCTATCCAGATCTTCTGCCCATTTTTAATTGAATTGTTTGGTTTTCTTTTTTTCCCTACTGAGTGGAATCCTTCATATATTTTGGATATCAGTCCCTTATCAGACACATGGTTTGCAATCATTTTTCCCCATTCTGTAGGCTGCCTTTCATGTTGTTGATGACCTCCTTTGCTGTGTGCTTTTTTTTTTTTTTTTAATTTCAAACTGAGAACAGACACTGACTTTTATTAAATGCCTTTTTAGTTTTGACATTCAGCATATATATCATCTTTGTTGGGTTCTGACATCAGAGTCATTCCAACTTCACACAGTGAAGTGAGATGCCTTCCTTCTTTTTTCTGAATTCTGAAACAGCATATATAACACAGGAATTCTTTTTCCTGGGAAGTTTAAAACAATGTGCCTATACAACTGCCCACGGCCAGAACATTTGGGGAAAGAGAAGTGCTTTGGATTGTTTCTTTTTTGCCACTGGACTGGGCATACATTTTCTATTTAATTAGCCTTTCTGGAAGGACGGCTTTGATATTTACAAATAAGTCTACTGCGTATATGTTCCCACGTGGGTGGAATGGTCATCCTCCTCTGAAAGCTTTCAGTTGGAACTTTCTGGCTCACAGGACATTTACATCCTCCGTGCTGTAACAGCTCACTTCAGCTACTATAAGAGTATCTCTAATCAAGAAGACTTGGTAAATGCTGGATGCTGCCCGTGTCCACCCAAGCCACCTGGTAGTGTGGCAGGCAAAGCTGCCTTTTGGGAGCGGGGAGGAGGGCTCGTGACATTTCACTACAGGGTTGATTTCACAGATCTGCTTCTTAAGGAATTCATTCACACCTGCCTCACGTAATCCTGAAAATTAGGTGGTAGAAGATTACTTAACAGTTTTCTATTAAAATAACTATAATAATATAATTAAATATATTTAGGGATAACGCACATGGAGTAAGGAACCAACTTGTGGCAAGCCACTACAGGAAGGAGATGAGCTCATGCGAGAGTTGGCCGGTTTACGAGCGGAGATGGAAGGAAAGGGTTGAGAAGACTGGGTGGCAAGGCCCGGTACTGCCAGGCCTGAGGAGGAGGAGGAGGTTAGGCTGTAGGTATTCACAGCCTTTCCCAACGGGCTCCCAGAAGGCCAAAGAAAGAGGTTCAGCCTCAGGGCAGAGATCAGGTTTATCGCCATCCTTCCTAAACTCACCTTTCCAGGGAACCCCAAAGTAGTGGTTTTTGAAATGGGGAGACGGGAGGAGTGTAGCTGGAAGCCACAAAATCAGCCAGGACTGTGCACAGAGATGGAACCGGGATGTGGTTCCTGGCCCACAGAATGGCAGTCCCATCCGTTCCTGAAGAAATCATAATCCTGGGGAAGAGCTGGGCAGGGGAGATACAAACAGCTTGTGTCTCAGTTCTGAGGTCCCTAGAACCATGGGCCCCCTCAGCATCTATCTGGGAAGACCTACCATCACCCAGAAATCCTGGCCTTTGAGTTGCGCGTAGTGACTGGATGGGGCTTGGGCTGGCTCCCTCGGGGAGAGGGTGTGTTCTCTGCGGATAAGTAGGTGGCCAGGCTGCAGGGGTGAGGGAGAGAGGAGTCCGCTGGCATTCCCTTTCTTCAACGCTAGGCTAGTCCATTTCCGGGCTAGGTGGGCACGTTCCTGCATTCTCATTAATGGAATTCGAGCCCAAGTGATGTATCCCCCCTCCAGCTCTGCAAACACATCGATGCGTGTTAATGCCCCTCTCCTTCCTGATGTGTAGCCCATGCCCTGACCATGACCATGGGGATAAGGATTTGCAGAGCATAGGGGAGAGAGATAAGACGGAGACAGAGTGGGCCAAGAATGGTCCCGCGACAAGGCAAAAACCATTAGGGACAGAATTTAGAGCCGTGATTGTCAGGGGCTGGGTGTGCTGGCGGGGGAAGGGAGAGGAAGCGAAGGGACTGACCACTAAGTAGTGGGAAGGAACTATTCGCCGTGGTGGGAATATTTAATGTTTTGACCGTGATAGTGGTTACACCATATATGTTTGTAAAAACTCATAGAACTGGTCACATAAAAAGTCATAGTTTACTGTGTGTAAATTAAACCTTAAAAGGAAAAAAAAAAAAAAAGAATGACCCCCCCCATGGAGAAGAGACCTCCCTTTCTAAGCTAGACCCAAGACCGCTCACTCAGGGGCTGCTTTATGAAACAGAAATACCGTTCTGTGTCACAGAAGCCACTATATCATACTGATGTGGCTGTTACAGCAGCTTATTCTTTACCTGAGGTGTGTGCACGTGGCTACTAATATACAGAAAACAGTAACACTAGGAAATTGTAGAATTAGGGTCATTTCATCGTCCAAGTTTTGTTTATCTATATTTTGTTCTGTGAACACATATTCATTTTTTTCAAAACTACTAATTTCACATATACAAAGATATTTTAAGGAATGTCACCATATATATGTGTGTGTGTGTATATATATATTTCCAGCCAGAAAGTTTAAATACATTGCCAGGACTCAAAAGCTAATCTTGCCAATTAGTATACGGTCACAGTGATATCCATAATCAGTAGGGCTACGGATGGAATTGTTGAACCAATGGTGTTGGAACAACCAAGGAGCCATCTGGAAAGAGAAAAAGTGGTCTCTCTATCTCAAATTGGGATAAACTCCTAATGGATCCAAAATTTAAAGGCAACAAACAAAACCATTAAAGCTCTAGGAAAAAAAAAAATCCCCAGTAGAATTCCTTCATGTCTTTGGAGTAGAGGTGAATTGACATGACTTAAGAATCTGCGTGTTGGGGCACCTGGGTGGCTCAGTGGGTTAAAGCCTCTGCCTTCAGCTCCGGTCATGATCCCGGGGTCCTGGGATAGAGCCTTACATCAGGCTCTCTGCTCAGCAGGGAGCCTGCTTCCCTTCCCCTCTCTCTCTCTGCCTGCCTCTCTGCCTGTTGTGTTCTCTGTCAAATAAATAAAACCTTAAAAAAAAAAAAGAAAAAAAAAGAATCTATGTCATTAAAGGAAAGACTCATCATTACAATTACATAAAAATCAGAGACTTCTGCAGGCAAAAAGTAATTAAAAGCAAAGTTGGACAAATTCAGAAAAAAATATCTAAAACTCACTCTCGCAAGAGATTCTTCTCCTGAAAGTACAAAGGGCTCCTTAAAATTGATCAGAAAAAGACCAGCAATAGAAAAATACGCCAAGGTCAACAGCATGTTCAGAACAAAAAAGGAAGACAAGGGTAGCTGAGTTCCATCAAAAGGCATTTTGTTTCACTTGCAAGAAAAATACAAAATAAAGCTGTTAAGTTGAACCGTATGAAAGTGCTGATGGCCTACCACTTCTGGCCACATAAATTGCAATTCCATGTGCTTTTACCCAATATGATGAAATGATAGTTTTTCACCATCAGATGGGCAAAATGCCAAGAGCTGAGTGACATACTCTTCCAGCAAGGTTGCGTGAACACTTTCCTATAGTATTGCTTGGAACTGTGCTGCCCCTTCAGAGGGCAATTCGGGAAAACTGACCAACATGCCCATCTCTAGGAATTTCCCCCACAGAGATACTGGTATGTGTATATAAACTAATGGGCTACAGGCAGAAAAGTATATGTGTATGTAATACACTATCTTTCATATGGAGAGATAGGGATATGAGGTATATAGACAGGGACATGATTTGGGGACACACATACACACACACACACCTGTACCTAGGAGAAGACATGAGAAGCAGATAAAAATTAGTTACCTATATGGGAAAGAGGGGAGAGGAGAAGATGGGAAAGAGAGGCCAGATTTCTCGGGGTATACAGAGTTGGCTGTACTGGCAGTTAAAATACATATTCAAAATAAAAAGTAAGTAGAAAAGGTAAGGGGTAAAACTACAGATATTTAAAAACCCTTTGTCATAGTCCTAACTAGTCAATGTCGCTCTATTATACTCTGGTTTGCAGGACTGATCTCCACAAACCACATCACTTTGGGTTTCCTGTTGGGTTTGGCCAATGGAGGTGCTGGCTGCAGGTCAGAGGTCAGGAGAGGGAGAGAGGATGGTGGGTTTCTTCTCTGGTTCTCTCCTTGCTTTAGCACAACCCTGCAGCAGCCACCCTTCTGGTCTGTGGTCCCCTTCTAGGGCTGGAGCTCTTAGTAAAGCTGCCCCCCCACCCCATCCTCCTTCGCGGTGGGGGGTAGGGGGGTGTGGGTAATGGTGACCTGACTGCTCATCCCTAGCGACTGGTCTGTCTTCTGGCTTCTCTCATCCCTGACTACACCTCTGTAAACTATCCAACTCAGTCCGCCATCCACCATTCCTGGCCCATCTAGTCAGTCTTCTGCTTCCTGGAAAAACCATTCAAAATTCATTCTTTCTCATCTTTGCAGCCCAGGGCTACATGGACTCTCTCTCTCTCTCTCTCTCTCTCTCACACACACACACACACACACACACACACAAAAACTTCGCTCCCATGTATCTCTATACTTCCCAGGCTCATGATTATTATCTCCCTCTTTCCTGCTTTTCACAAGTCTTGAAACTCATTCTGCGTTGCCAGTCAATTAAACCAAGACCTCACCCTGAGGTCCTCTGTCAGAGATACTTTAAATGACTATACTTTCATCCACCCATCCATTCAGCACGTACTTTCTGAGAAATGAGCTACTGAGATTCTAATGGCGTATAAAAAACAGACAAGAGCCTTATGTACTCATGGGAGGTCTAACTTTTGTGGGGAGAGAGAGAGAGGGAGAAATATTCTGACCATATGAAAAAAATGCGGAATCATAACTGAAAATGCTACGAAATAAGAGTAAGAGAGCCTGAGACTCCCTGGGATGTGGATCAGAAAGGGCTTCCTGGAGAAAGTGATGTTCTGTGTTTGAGCTGTAATCGATCAATCGACTGATCGATCAGAAAGAGAGGAGGGCACTGACCAAGCAAGGGCAAATAGTAGACAGGAAAGCAGGTGCTTCTGTTTCTCCCTTCACATACAGCCTTCTTCCCAGCAGGAACTTGCTCCCCACCCTGGAAACTTCCTGACTTTTGCGGGTAGCCGCAGTAACACGGGAAAGAGCGCATCTTTGTTCTGCCCCAACCAGTATCAGCTCCTAGCACGTTCCCATGCCTTCAAGTCTTGGTAAAAATCTCAAGCAGCCCTCTCTGTCCCCTGCAGGCACAGTGCAGAAGGTTCTAGTTCCCTCCCTGCAAAGTGAACGGTATTCCAGGGAACCTTTTTCGGCAGTAGAAAACCCATTTTGGACTTGTTACTTGGACGTGTTTTTGTATTAACAAACTCCAGGATAAATGTGATGTGTGCCTTAAAACACACACACAATCAGGAAGTTTTAGGAAGCAGAACTTACTTTTCCTAAAAGTAATGTTTCTAGTTGTTGGCTTGCAGAGAGCAGCTTAATCTTTAATGCTGACTTCACTTAGAAAGAAAAGGGGGGGGGGGTCGGGCGGGGGCAAATTAGTGTGAGCCATTGGCAGAAACAAAAACAAAAACCTTCCCAGAACAAACCCAGGAGCAAACGTCCAGAGCTAGCTGTGAAGAGGTCAGTCCTATCTCTGGGGGTGGGGGGGACGTTTTTTTCTCACCCATTTATAGTGCAAGGGAAAATATCTTCCAGGAAGCCAACATTTGTAAGATTTCAGCTTTTCAAATGCATGGTACTTGTGATAAAGGGTGTTTTCCAGCCTCTTCTTCACCGTAACCTGCCAGCCAACATGGGAAACCATTAGCTCAGGCTGCTACAATTAACTCAGGGCTGTTTCTTGAAAGGCTCACACAATTCCCAGCTACTTATCATGCAAACAACCTGGGGGACTCATTTTCCTTGCAATGCAGTAGGAGGGGTAAATTACTGAGATAAGTAGATTATTGGGAAAAAGTCACACTCAGAGGCCTTACACGATGATTAAACCCTGGGAAATTCATCCCCCGAAATCCCTGGCCCCTGAGAGTACACATTCATTACTGGCTCCTGGATAATCGACAATGGAGAACCTTCTTTGGAAGCAATAAATACCGCCATGCCACTGAGTTTCCATCTCACTTTTCAAACAGCGGGTTCTTCAGTTGTATGCTGAGATTCGCCACAAAGTGAATTAAAGCAAATGGGGGAAGTTATCAGACTTGTAAGTTTTTTTTTTTTTTTAAGATTTTATTTATTTATTTGACAGAGATCACAAGTAGGCAGAGAGGCAGGCAGAGAGAGAAAGAGGAGGAAGCAGGCTCCCTGCAGAGCAGAGAGCCCGATGTGGGGCTCGATCCCCAAACCCTAGTATCATGACCTGAGCTGAAGGCAGAGGCCCTAACCCACTGAACCACCCAGGTGCCCCAGACTTGTAAATTTTTTGTTTGTTTGTTTTTTGGGTTTTGTTTGTTCATTTGTTTTTCGGGAGAGGGAGAGAGAGAGGGCAGGGGAAGGGAAGAGGGAAGGGAGAGAGCAGTCCGAGCAGACCCTGAGCCAAACCTGAAGCCCCACATGGGGTTCAATCTCACCACCCTGAGATCATGGCCTGAGCCGAAATCAAGAGTTGGACGCTCAACCAGCGGAGCCACCCGGGAGCCCCAGACTCATAAGACATGTAAAAATTTCTAAGATAGAAGCACAAACACTAAAGCTAATAAAACAATTACTCTGGGAAAATGTGGTCTTACTGACCTCTCTGTATTAACTTCGTAAACTCCACATGAGTAGAAACCACTCTGAATTTGATTAATAGCCATGGTCAAGGCCACTGTCACACTCTGTCTTCTCTGTAATTAAGTACTTCCTTGTAGGTCGTAATAATCAACAAATTGGCAATTATTGGTGAAGGTGATGATTAGCTTAAAGTCACTTAAATGTAGCCACGGGCTAGAGACAGTGGAGACAGAAAATGAACCATGATCTTCTGGCAAGAGGGAAAAATTTACAAATCAAGAAGCCAGTGGGGGAGCTCTGATAACCAAACTCTAAGTAAGACAACGGATGTGGTGGTGGTGGCTATTAGTATCCACGCAGACTTCCTGCTGCAGAGGCTGAATTGTGAGCAGCTGGGATAAACAGGCACAACACTGCCCCCTGAGAAGCGAGGAGGCACCTGGGAGGCCTCTAAAACAGGGTGGCGCAGCCCCCTCCCTTAGTCTGGGCAACACTTAAGGAATCTCGGCTCTCCGTCAAGCTTAGGGGAGTGCACTTAATTTAAGAAAGGGACCCACTTTTCTTATAAATGAATATGCACTGACTCCTGGGAGCTGAGGCTTCTGTCCACCTGACAAAGCAGAGAAACGGGCCAGGACAGAAGGGCCCAGGAGGCTGAAGGGGGCTGCTGGGGAAAGACAAGTACAAGACAAAGCAGGGACTCTTCTTTTTTTTCTTAAAGGAAAGTTGTGGTCAGTGGGACACAATACAATCTGCTCTTCTGTCTCCACAGGAAACCTTCAGTAAAGTGCAACTGTCAGGTTTCTGGAAGCTGTTTCTGTCCATGTGCAATGGGTATGTGGTTGTTTGGGGAGCTGGGTGTGATACGATGCACTGGGATTCACCTTGTGGGGAGAGGTATGGGGTGCGGGGGGGGCATCTATGCTGATCTGTTCACATTCACTATACAATAGGCTACCCTCAATCTTCCAGAAGTATCTGACATTTACAGAGGTTATGTAACTTGCCCAAAGTCTCAGTGCTTGGGCTGGGATTCACACCTACAGTTGGGTTTTGGAACCCAAAGCCTAAATACTAGACAAGATGTATCCTGGAAGACTTCAGAGAAAAAAACACCAGCCCTGGGGCGCCTGAGTGGCTCAGTGGGTTAAAGCCTCTGCCTTGGGCTCAAGTCATGATCTCAGGGTCCTGAATCGAGCTCTGCATTGGGCTCTCTGCTCAGTGGGGAGCCTGTTTCCCTTCCTCTCTCTCTGCCTGCTTCTCTGCCTACTAGTGATCTCTGTCAAATAAATAAATAAATAAAATCTTTAAAAACAAACAAACAACAACAACAAAAAGCAACACCTGCCCCTATCCCAAAGTGCTATACTTCATTTATCAGAGGACGCATTTCTGGATGTAACACAAGGGATATTTTCAAAGAGGAGGAGCCAGCAGGGTAGTATAGAAAAATTCATCACCGCCCCCAGCCAACAGCTGCCTGAAATATTTATCTGCAATAGCGCAACATTATCTTTCATGACCAAATTGAGATTCAAATCAGAATGTACAGCAAGGAAATAATACAGGAGAGAGAAAGAAAAAGCATTTCATTAAAAAAAAAAACAAAAAAAAAACCCGGGTGGATATATGAATGGAATTCTGCTTTTAGAAAGCACAATGTGTGATGCTGACAGTGAGACAGTTATCACATATATCGTTAATGAGAAAAAAGTGTTTTTCATATCCATATAAAGATACACAGATATCTTGGCAGCCCTTAAAACAGGCGAAGGGGGTGCAAACAGAACGGCTACTAAGAACATGGACAGCTCGAATCCCAGCTCATCCACTTGTCACCTTGGGAAAATCACTTAGCCTTTCTGTTCTTCATTTCTTCATCTGTAAAATGTAGACATTAAATGTCCCTGTCTCATTGAATTGTTCTTGAGGATTCAGTGACTTAATGTAGGAATATGTTTGGGGCGTGTACCTGATACACGATATGTATATCTGATATGTGTACCTGATAACGATAAGCACCTTATAAGCATTAGCTAATATTATATTCTCAATGCAAAATATGGGGAGAAGACATCTCTACCGGCACGGAGCATTTTAGCGGTTAACATAACATAACATAAGCGGTCAACATAACATTTAGCGGTTATCATAACATAAGCATTACAGTGGTTAACATGGTAAGTGAGTCTGCTGGACTACATCGGGCTGTGGCTCACCAGGGAAGAGAGCTGGACTGACATGTTAGGACAACATGGAAGAAAAATGAAAAATGCCCAGAGGATAGAGCAGAGGTCGGCAGGGAGGCAGTGGTGGCACAGGAGGCTGTGGCCAGAGAGGGGAGCTCTTACAGGTGACACAGTTCCAGCTGTAGCCCTGGAGAGCGAAAGGCAATGAGACCACAGTGTTGCACAGACCATCACGTAGACTCCTTCTCCACCCGTTAGCATGATGGCCAGAAAATGCGGGGAGAGACATAACCATGAATCGAGAGTCAGAAACTTCAAGGAACATGGGTGGGTGACTGTAAAGTCCAACCAAATGGTACCAGTGGGGGTTTTTAGCTGTTGAGACCACATCCACTCTAGCTGGTTTACGAAAAAAAAAAGAAAGAAAAAAGAAAAGGGGGTGGTGTTGGAGCTTATGGAACCTTCAGAACAACCAGAAAACCAGATTTGGAGGATAAACAATGACCAGGACCAAAAGAGCCGGCCCTACAGGAGGACAGTTCCACCTCACTGCTGCAGCACCCTGTTGCAAGCCTTGCCTGACGAGAGGTACTAGATTCTAGAATCTTCACAGAGCTTCCCACAAGAACCAAACACTCTCCACCCCTGTGCCCGTCAGGAGATCGGATCTCCCTGGACATCACTAACACCTTGTGCCGGTCTCTCCTATCTCCGCGTCTTCTAAGATAGAAACTGGGCCACATGTGGAACCCTCGTGGCAAGGACCTGTGTAATTCAGGAAGGACGGGGGGCTGAAGTGACAGGTTGAAAAAGCCGACCCAACCTACCCACCCGCAGTGGCAGCAGTTGGAAAGGAGATGTTGGCGCTGCATGGCAAGGGCGTCCTTGGATGGGCTAACAGGAGCAGAGTGCTGGGACGGAGCGGGAGGGGAAGCTGTATTTCTGTGGCTCTGAGATATGAACATCGGGTGAGAACAAAGACCCTCAGCCGAACAAGGTGCTATCAGAGGAAATCTATGCTTTAATTAATAAGCCAGCGCTAAAAGCAATGTTCTAGGAAAAGGGCATTACTTCATGAAGACTTATTATGAGCATCTTCAAAATTCTGGCTCCAGTCAAGGTGAATTTCTCTTTGTACCCTGGATTCACCTGAGTTAATTCCTCACCTTCATCCCCATTGATCCAAACTGTCTTTCAGTGAGCCATTCCTCAATGACCCTGTTTTCATTTCCCTTACACAACACGCACACTGGCAGGAAGTAATCTCTCCCTTTACTCAGAATCCCCATAACATTTTAACCTATATTCCTCAGACATCACTAATCTCATTTTGCCTTGCATTGGAGAGTTACTTAGGTATGTGTCATCTACTTCTTGAGGCAGAATGAACAATCAGACGGACTTCGAGTTCTCCTCAGCATCTAATACAATCACTTGCACTCTAAAGTTCTTCGAAAAGAATACGTTATATCCATCATGTGCTCTTTGCTCTATCATGTGACAATTCCCAATTTCTGTGAGGAAAGAGATCACCAGATATCCAGCCGATCTGTTCTGAGGTTCATTCTAACCAAAATGCCAAATCTTAAAGACGCCCGTAATTCTGGGCCTTGTTCTACCTATACAATGGGCTTGCCACTAGATTATGGGATTGGGAATACATCTTTTATGCCTTCCTAGTCCCCGTAATGCCTACTGTGGTACACACTCAAAGAATACTGGTTGACTCATCTAGTCTCAGAGGTTATGTGGGACACGTGGATAGAACCTGAACTTCGTCTTACTAAGGACGTCTACAAAGACTGCTGTGTGTATGTGTGGGCAGACAAACGGCAGTAACAGGTATTAGGTTAGCTTCACTCTGGAAAAAGTATGGTTTAAGGGGAGACAAAGAGGATGAGAGGCATAAAAGAGGTGTGGCCCTGCAACAATGAGGAGATCTGGTGAGGCACCGTTAGTGAAGGCAGACCCCCACTAATTTCTTGAAGACAGAAGACCAGTGGGGTACGGTTGACAGCCAAAAGTGAAGAGGAAGCTGTGGCATTGAGACGGGGGAGAGCTGGAACTGAAATGGGTGCCAACCAGCCAAGCACAACTCTTGAGAGGCTCCGGACTGACAGTGAGCAAGACGGTTAGAAACTGAACAAAAAAACAGGATTCACTGAAGAACTTTCTGTGGACCCTCCTCCTCCCCCACTTACCAAATGACAAAGCCACCAGGCAGCCAAGTGTTTATGTCTACATTAAAAGCTGGAGAAAGAAACCTCTCTAAAGAAACCCAGCAAACGATCTCTGGGGCACGGGGGCGGCTACTGTGGGTGCTCCTGTCCTAGTATAGATGTAGAGTCCTCTGCTATGTGGCATGCTGGGGGTGGGGAGGCGTGAGGCCCATCAATTGTCCAGATCCATCAAAATACAGAGCTTCCCATCAGCCTTTCTACTTCCGGATTCATACAAATGAGCTCATCCCCAAGATTCATCAGGCATTAGGCAAAGCCCACAGCATGACATAGAAAACATGGAAAAATAAAAGAACTGACACTAGAGGATACAGAAGAAATTCTGATAACAGATGAGAACTTAAAAGCAAACAGCAACATGACAAAAAAAAATCTAGTTAGTATTCTGGAAGGGATTGAGGAAAAATATTGCACCCATAAAAACAAGGACAAAATCCAATTAAAAAAGGGGGGGGACAATTAATAATAAGAAAGAGTTTTAGAAATTAAAAGACCCAGAATCAGACACATTGTTTTGACATTTTGAAAGTGGCCACAATAAAAGACACTAAAATCTTCCAGAGCCAAAACCAAACAACGAGGACAGTGAAAAGATAAATAAGAACAGGGTACAAAGAAAGAACTAGAATCGTATTGGTGTGAACATCTCAGTAGCGACACTGGATATTACTAGACATTAAAGCAAGTTCTGAAGGAAAAGAATTTGCAACTTAGAATTCTAGACCCTGTTGAAATATCAACTAAGCATGAAGATGGAATTAAGCATCTTTACACATGATAACTCATGAGGCATACCACTCTGGGGCCCTTCTGCAGAAAGTTGAGGATACTGTTCAGCAAAATGAAGGTTAACATTTTTCAGAAAAAGGAAGACATGAGAACAGAGAAACGGTATATGTACACAGGTTACCAACAAATAGAGACACCAGGATGGTAAGCCATGAAAACCTCCCCCTCCCCCACATAAACTAAAACCCATCTAATTTAGATTGGACCCAAAAGGTTCTAGAAAGCAAAACCTCCAGGAGGACCAAGAAACCAACAAATAAGTAAACAACAAACCAACCAAAATAAATACATAAAAACCTTGAGATTATCTGACTGAGTTTTTCCATGTGGAAATCAGTATTGTTAGGTATTCTAAAGAGATGTTAATATATTGGGGGAAACTATGAGTGCCTTGAAAACCGAACAAAAGAACAAAGGGAATTATCAACATCTAGAAAATAAAAAAAATTATGTAAAGACAGAAAACACAATAGAGGCATACCACTTGGATCAGCAGTAAACAGCATTCACAGAATCCTAAAACTATCCAGATTGGAAAAGGAAGCCTGAGGGCTAGAGGATTTAGGTTTGGGGGGTGGGGGGAGGGAGGGGAGGGATTCAGTTCACAAAAACTTCAAGAGAAAAATAAAGGCAAAGAATGTAAGGAAAAAAGAAAGGCAACAGGAAACTCCAGGATATGTAGATAGCAGTATTAACTCTGTTTTTTGGTGTATGTGGAAAGCAGTAATTTAGAGCAAGCACATTAGAACAGAAAGCTGGTGGGCTTCCAGAAGGATGGAATGGTTTCAAAATAACAGAGGGAGTTGGAAGTTGGAAGGTATCAGGTGTAGGGTGAAAAAGACATGCTTTTTTTTTACCCCCGAGTAAGAAAAAGGGGGTGGGGGTGGGGGAATCAGAAAACAAACAAAGGAAATATAGTCAACCACAGTGCCTCTCTTGGTTTTGCAATATGTAATATTCGTATTGATATAATAACATGAAAGCTATTTATTAGCTTCTAAAATTGGAATCAACCTAAAATCACAGTACAAAAATCTTGATTGTGGTCAGAATGGTAGGGAAGCATCGTCAACACCTGATAGGAGTGAAGGGTATAGAGACGAGAAATGGAGTGGCAGAAAGGTGAGGCAATCATCCTGTCTGCAATCCAGGTAGCAGGGAATAGAGATTTGAGTATATTACTTAAAGTTACAGTAATAATATACAGAGGAATAAAAGCAGGGCTATTGGAAAGAGAAGAGTTATGGTTATAGAGTTTGAGGAAAACCCTATATATCAGATCAGGAAATCAATAGGTCATGTCCAAAGTCGAGACATTAGAAATGGTGTGTATGAATGTATCAGTCCATAATACGCAACAGAAGGAGGAAAAACAAAGAGGATTCAGAGCCATTGATTCGGGTTTGGGACAGGGGATGAGGAGGGTTGGGGCAAGGGACCGGTTCATTTCTTTCTTTCTTTCTTTTTTTTTTTTTCAAAGCTGTGGCCACGCATTATTTAATTCTTTTAAAAGTAAATATTTACTTTGGAACATGCACATTTTGGCTCATGGCCGCTATGACATTAACCTCTGACACGTACTATTGGGATATACTTATTTCTACGGCAGAGTTTCTGTCCTGAGTTCTCCAGACACGGGCCAGCAGGACACAAGTCCTGGGGGGAACAGTATCCCCATGGCATCCCACAGGCCAGGATGTAAAGGATGTAGGAAGTACTAACTGGGTTTACCAGCCTTCTTAGGGAATTTTTGCGACAAGTCAAGACAAAGAGGAAGATCTCCCCCAGGCTTACTGCCGGAATAACCCTGGGTCTTACCAGACTTCCATGCTTCTGCTGGACAGAATAAGTAAAATGTCTTATATTTTCCTTTTGAAAGCACTAGGAACAGCTCAAGGATTTGCACAGCAGAATGAAAGAGAAGCTGTCACCGAGTTCCTTAGGACTCACAGCTTGAAAGGAAAGAGGAGGCCCACGGGGGGCCTGTGGACCAAGCCCAGCAGGGGAGACTGAGCACTTCCACAGCCCAGGGGGTGGGACCACAGCTCTTAAAGCCACAGATCTCCTCTGTAGGCACAGAGACCCTCGCAGCAGGAATCCATTCACACCAGTCACCCTGGGAGACTGCTATTTATGCTAAAGAAATTTATCCCACTCCATTGTACGTTTCTTGTCCAGAGTTCTCTTGGATCCCTTGTTTACGGCCTTAGTCCTATATTGTGAGCAGGGGAATGGACAGGCCATTTAAGAGGGCAGGGTGGCTAATGATGGGTCTGTTAGCTTTGCAGTCAGTCTTTCCTTTGTGAACCAAACCCAATTTGGGTGCATTTGCTTAAAAAAAAAAAAAAAAAAAGAAAGAAAGAAAGAAAGAAAAGAAAGAATGAAAGAAAAAAAAGAGAAAGCAAAAACCTCATTTGAGATTGAAGAAATGTTAGTTGTGTTCCATCCTTTTTACTGCGGGGGACGAAACACCCACTGCTGGAAGAAACCAAAAATCCTATAATATTTATAATCCATTCCTTTGGGTGAAATACGTACGTAGCCGATTATTTCAGGTGTAGGGGCAAATACTGCGGCTGTAGCTCCAACCTATCAGGAGGATCTTAAAACACAGGAGGCCTTTTCATCACTAGAGGGATGCTAATTTTTATCTTGCAAAAAGTAAGGAGAAGTCCCTACTGAAATGTTTTCTTTTGAGGCAGAACTTAAACGCAAGCTATTGCTTTCATGAATTCTGTGAGCCAAATCCTTATAAATCCTTTCAGTTGACAGATCAATTATTCCTTCTAACAGCTAATGAACTAATAACCCTTGGAAATTTTTCCTTCCCTGGGTTTAAAATAGGGAAAAAAAAAAAAAAAACTTCAGGAGGGAGGAAAAAAAAATCAATGAGAGACTGCATAGCAATAAAAACGAAATTCATTATAGCTTTTTAAAGAGAGCTGTATTTTGTTGGAGAGCTGTGATTTTTAAATTAAAACCACGTCATAGAGCCTTGTATTTTATAAGACACCATAAATATTCTAATCTCATATTGCGTCCTGTCGAGGGATGGGAATGAGAAAGGAAAGGGGAGGAGAAAGGGACAGGCGCGGGGGAAGGACGGCAGCAAGAAGGTGCCGTGGTTGGCTCTCTGGGAACCATGGAGAAGGAAAGCATGGGCTCACGCAGGACAGGGACAGGGAGAGACTTTGACCGTGGGATACACTAGGCAGGGACGGTAAAGAGAAGAAGCCCATCATACTAAGCCTTGTGCATGGAAGGAGGGTTGGGAGTAGCAGGATCTGGCAGAGAGGAGACTTGGGCATTCACGGAGATAGACAGGAGGGGACCACCAAGGGCTAGAGCAGGTGGCAGAAAGGGAACCGGGACACGGGAATGCACGGCAGGGCAGAGAGGCACAAACGTTGCGGGAGAAGGTCAAGGACTTAAACAGATGAGAAACCAGAACCACCTGGAAGTGAGGGAAAGACTTGCTCAAGGTCATATCCCGTATTCAGTTGTACTTGTCCCACAAACAAACGTCTGCTTTATGTTGATTTGCTTGTAACTTAAGTGCTAGACTGGGGGTCCAGCTCCTGGCTGGGGAGCACTGTGCTCTCTGCTTCCTGTCACGCAGGTCCTGGATGTGGAAGACCAAGTGTTTAAGGGAGTGAGTGGTCTTTTCTCTACAACAGTAGCAAGTCTGGAGGATGGCACCCCAAGAGTGCTGCGTGCAGCCGTGGGGGCGCCACACGACTGTCCCCTCTGAGCTCTGGAGGAGCCGCGGACATGGCGTGGAGAAAGGGCAATTCAGAGTCAGAAGGCTCAAGTGGGAATCACAGCCTCGTCTGCTCTAACTGTCCAACGGGGATGACAGTAACTGTGAGCAGGAAATAAAGTGAAATAACAGTGACAGATCCGAAATCATCTGAATGGCTTTAAAAAGGCCTCAAGACCTGCCTGAGGACCAAAGGACAAGCCAAGGCTGGCTTCATGGGTGCGTGACCCGAGCAGGGTGCGGCACGGGGCCCCCATGCCCGGGAGGGCACCATGTGTGGTTTCTGCTCTGCTGTAGCCCCCTGAACGTTTAAAATCTCCCCCTGCATTTGCACCTTTCACTGGGCCCCACAAGGTCCATAAGTCGTCTTGGGTCAAGCTGTCCACTCCAGTGACAGGAGCCAAAGAAGATGTCCATCTGTGGCAAATGACTCCCAGCAGAGTGAGGGGACACGTGCTGGGCTTTCAGCTGCTCTGCATCTGAATCTACCTCGTATATCTGAGGAATTCTTTGCTACCTGAGTTTTGACAGGAGGCAAGGACAAAGGGCCAAACCTTGGCATCCCCTGCCCCCAGCCCCAGCGTGTCAGTTGGTGGCCAGCCACTCGGGTGCTAAGACTAAGGACCACGGAACATTCATTCTGGTGGTGGCGGCAGCAAGGACATGCTCCGGGAACATCAGTGGGAGCCCCAAAAGCTATGGCCTCTGGGGCCCTGCACTGGCAGGGCTGGCCAGCGGGGGGCCCTCAGCAGGTGCAGCAATGAGATCTGCCCTGGAAGGTTCTCTGGGGGGAGGGGGGTAGTGGCAGCCGTGCTGGTTTCTCTCCGTGTGGTAGCCCGATCTGCCAGCCTTCTTGGAGATTTACTTTTCAAACTACTCACTACCCTTTCAGTCAATTCCTTCTGCACTTAAGTGACCAGAGATGGTTTCTGTTGCTTATAGCAGCATTTTTTTGTTTTTGTTTTGTTTTGTTTTTCAGATACAAAGCTGGATGCTGTTGCGGAGTTTCTACCCTGCTCTGATAACGCCTCGGTTGACAGGTTGACAAACGGCAAAGGAATCCTGTGTCTGGAGGAAGAACCTGCTGGGCCCTCTGCCCCTGGGGATGGAGGTACCCACATGGAAGGGCCCTTGGAGGTTATCCGGTCACACCCTTTCCAAAAGTAGGAATCCTTCCAGAATAATTCAGAGTCCGAATTAGATGCAAATACAGATGCTCCAGCTAACCAGAAGGGCATGCTACGCAGAAAGCCTCTGTCACAGGCTGGCCAGCTCCCAGGTACACGCTATCTGGCCAACGGTCCCTTTAGGGTTTCTGAGGATGCCCCCAGCTACCAAGTTGTCAACGATGAAGACCAGGGGACCTTCCAGTCATTCACGGGCAGAAGACGGAATGCCATTCCTCCGAGTATGCAGGTAAGAAAAGAATGGGGGCTCATTCTGCTCCTGATGGATTTCCAGAACATGAGGGGGCTAAGATGCTCTGAGGTTATGACACCAGGGACCACCTGGAAAGGATCCCAACATCCCCCCGCCCCAGCACTGGAGAAGATGGCCACAGAAAAAAACCCTAAGTGTCTAATAGCATGATGCTGCTTCTGGCGTCTGGATCCAGATGCCACGGGGCGATTTCTTTTCCTTCTAGAGGCATGTTCTGTCAAGGAGCTCAATATTCTACATTTTGCCCAGGGTTGGGAGACTGGGCGAAAAGAGTTTGGACGAGCTCATTTTCCAACACCTGCACTGAACTCCTGGCTGAAATGAAATCACTGATGGTTGGCATTACAGCTGTGTGTCTCCAGCGCCACTTGGCCGGCTGGGTATTTTCCGGTCACTGGGTGAGTGACCGTGGTGGCAGGACAGGGCCATTAGCCTGTAACAGCAGAAAGACCCAATCATGAGAGGCCTCCCTACAAAGTCTAAGATGGGCACTCCCCGCTCGGACAGAGCTCGGGCCAGAGGGAGAGTAGGGTTCCTCCCAGTACAGCCCAGCACAGGGCACCAGGACAGGGTTGGCCCATCATGGCCAGCGATCACAGATGAAGATGGTCATCATTTATGTACGAGGGAGGCAACTGGGTCTCATGAAGTCCATAAGCCAGAGGGCAGCAAGGGGGACTGGAGGGTGCAGGCAGCCAGGGGACCAGGGCTGGGGTCACCCGAGCCCTGAGGGCACCAGCTCCTGCAAAAGAGGGTGCAGCCGGCCATGGGCAGGAGGAAGCCGAAGGCCTGCAGCGCCCCGCTTCCCCCTGCCTGGCAGGGAGGGGCAGGCCGAGGAGGAGGGACCCCGGGAGGTCTTGCTGCTTCAAAGGGAAACGAAGAGAGCTAGGCAGGGAGAGAGAGAGGGAACCGGGAGCCTCTCCGAAGGCTTTCCAGAATGAGTAAAGTACTCATACCCGGGGCTTTATTTGAATTTATCACCTCTTATTAGTGTCTTTTGAAATGCGAATTAGCTGATTAACCACCGCTCACAGCCTTCCCACTGTTCTTTATTCTCCCGCATTCAGCAACTTTGTTCTAAATAGGGTAGGCCACAGTAGCCCACCAGGGGGAAATTATTCTCAAGGTTAGGAGAACAGTGACCACAGCAAACTTGGTCCCCGGGGCTGGGTGGAAGCAAGGTGGGGGTGGGCCAGGGCCCCAGGCCAGGCTCAAGCTGCCCACGGTTTCCATGCAAAGGGCTGGGGGTGAGCCCCTCGGCCCATCCGGATGCTTTGGAAACAGACTGCTGGAAAACAGACAGCCCCTCATCCACCCCCCACCATCCCCCTTTTTTGTTCACCAATATTCATTTTATAAAAGTTCATTAGTTCTAGGTCCTGAAGGAACCTTGAAAGCCCCTGCACCTTGCTAGAGCTTTCTGTTTGGGCCTGGGGTGGGGTGGGGGGCTTACGTTCGGGACAACCAGGGATGACCTCTGGCAGAGCCGGGTCCGCACTCGCTCCTGTCTCCAGTCTGGCAACACGACACAAAGGCAGTCCGGCGTGTACACACTTTCCAGGCTGAGGCCCTATTCAGCGGGGGCCACAGCTTGCGCGGAATGGGCCCCCTACAGACAAAGCCAGCAAGTTTCTTAATTAAGTCTAAGTGAAAGACAGACCCTGCTTACATCTTCGGAGAACCTTCCTTCAGAACTTCAAAAACACCCAAGAGACGGCCCTATCAAATCCAGGCACGGATAACTCGCGAACAATTTTTTTTCCTCCCCTCTTTTTAAATACAGAAAGCCAAGCCCCCGGCGCCAATTCCTCGGCCCCTCTCACTTTCCCTGCACTTTGAGACATGCCTCTGGTTTCTAAAACAGGAAACAAAGGGACTTCTTGTGTGTCGGGAGGAACCCTTGGAGGGTCTGCATTTTAGCCCGGGCCCGGCCTTCCCCTAAGCACCAACCGCACTGTCTGAAGAGCTCTCTAACTGGTCTGGTCTTATTATCATTTCCACGAGGTATCAGGGGGGTGCTCAAAACCAGCATGGGTACACGTATTACAGAAGGACAAACCCTAGCAGGGGGTGATGGCAAAAAATTAATTATTAGCTAATTACCTTTGCAAAAATGTGATTTTCATCCCCCCTCCCCTCCCACTCCCCACCCCCCCCCATCCCTGTAATGCACCCGTTTCTCCCCTGGCCTCGGCAACCCCTCTCTCTCTCTCAGACAGACCTTTCTGTTTTCTGGGCTTTGCTGTGATAATGTTCTTTGCAAACAGAAACCAATTATTCTGCAGCAGTAAGTCACCAGGAGTATGAATTGCTTTAATTTTTCCCCCTTTTAGCAGCTGCCCAGGGTGGGTTGGGAGGGGGCCCGCAGTAATGAAGCGGGAATGAATACGAAAGCAGCACTAAGGCCGGGTGTCCTGCAGGGAAAATGATGTTCAAAAATAAAAGTGCGTTTTTTTTTTTTTTTTTTTTTCCCCGTTTGCAAGAAGCTCATCAATGAGTCAGACGTTTCCAAAAAAATGCGCTTTCCACTCTGAATCTGCCTCGCCAAGGCCGCCTCCCCCAGTGGGTCCTGGGCACCTGACTAGCTTGTAAAAATGTCACCTCACCGTTAAAGTGCTAAACACGCCCTGTTTTTCCGCGCCTGTGCTCTTCTCCCTAACCACCCCCCCCCCCAACTCCTTTTGCCTTTTTCCTTCTGCAATTCTTTGCTTTCTCATTAGAGATGCCCAGCAACGTCCAGCAGACAAAGACGCGACCAACAAAGTGTATGGAAAGGGGGGAAAAATTAAAAAGGAAAAAAGTGCAGAGGAATTCTTCACTCACTGATCTCTAGAATACATTAATATCTGAAACTTGGCACAGCCCGCAGGACCCGCGCGGCGAACAATGCGAGCAATGATTCCGACTCTGGGATCTTCAAATAAAGCCCAGCGCTGTGTCACGGCCACCAGGAAGGAGAAGAATGCCGATACTAGCTGACCTTCATTTTGTTGTCTCTTCAGACCTGACTGCGGGACCCCTGTTTGCCTGTTACTAGGATTTCTTGGCTCAAAAATTTTAGCATTTCCCAGGCCATACAAGAGCCAGTTTATTAGGTAAATAAACCAGGCCTCTGGCAGTGTTTTCCTGCTTCCTAATGGGGCCTGGGTGAATGGGAATGAGAACTGGGCTGGAGTCCGGGAGAACGACGAAGAACCAGACCAAAGGCCATCCCACCGTCTTCTCCCTTCGTCCAGAGCACCAGCGGACCACGAGGGCAGATTTTAACAAATAGCTGAATTGGTGTGCTGGCTTTTTTGGTATCTTAGTGGACCTCAGCCCAAGGCTTGGCTCACGGAAGCAAAGAGCAAATGTGGCGAGGGTCTTCCCCTAGAGATCTAGATCTTCCATGGCATCTCACGTACCCCAGGTTTATGAGCAACTAGAATCCATTTTATAACACATTTGAAAGCAGCTAATTGTATCAGATCGCATTCATCTGCTGTAACTTATCTATAGGCCCTCAGGTTATCCATACCGCTCTCTGGTGTCCTTCTGAATGCTGTTAATAAACTTAAGTAATGCAGACCCGGATTTTTTTTTTTTTCCCCAGAGCCTTTGAATCCAGAGGGCCGACCGGACCGGCTGTCTAGACTATCACGATATGGGTAATTCTTACATTTGTGTGTGTTTACAGTTTACTGCCTCTCCTCCTTCTCCTCCCTTGTCCCTGGACTCGCTGCTGTGGCCTCTCCCACCTGCATGGCACCTGCCACCCAAGACGACAACGCCAGCCTGCCCACTCTTTTTGGCCCACCTTCAGGTAGATACACTGCATCTTTAAAAGCTTTCATCTGCCCCATGCAATAGGAGGAAGAGGCAGTATTTCCTTCGTGTAGTACTTCTCCACTAAAAACGACTTTATGTTTGGTGTGGTTCAGAACTTCCAGATTAAAATGTGTCTTTTTTTTTTTTTAAAGATTTTATTTATTTGACAGACAGAGATCACTAGTAGGCAGAGAGGCAGACAGAGATGGGGAAGCAGGCTCCCCACTGAGCAGAGAGCCCGATGTGGGACTCAATCCCAGGACCCTGAGATCATGACCTGAGCCGAAGGCAGAGGCTTAACCCACTGAGCCACCCAGGCACCCCTAAAATGTGTCTTAACCCAGGGCTAGAAGTGGCCACTCTGCTTAAGGCAGCACATTATGGCAAGAGGTAGAGTACACACGCTTTTTTAAAAAGTTACAGTCACTGGAGGCACCATCTTGGAAACAATGGAAAGACAGAACTTTCTCAGACTCCAGAAATGAGAAAGGCAAATTATATAGTCTATGAGATACGACCCCAGAAATGTTTTAAAAAGGTAACGCATGTAGACACAGTCTTCTCTATGGGCCCCAAAAGAGACTGGAAAGATCCACCCAAAGTGTTAATAGTGATCATCTGTAGGGGTGGGTTTTTACTTTGTTTCCTGTAAACCTGTTCTGTTTAAAATAACTAGCAACCTTCCATGAGCTTTTGTGCAAGAAGATCTATTAGGAAACGAGCAAGGTGTCTACCTCGAGACTATTGAAAAAGAAATTGTGGTTCCTTTACTACAACAGGGACCCAAGTGCTGTACCTTAGATGCACACGTGTGAGCACATGTACACACCCCCAAATCATGCGTGTGTGCTCCCCGCAAACACACGCCTGAGAGCTGACCAGAAACACTGTGGGGCGGGGGTGTGTCTGTGGCTACTTATTTCCGAGTTTATTGAGCTAAAAAATGCCAAAGGAGTCCGGAGGAAGTCTCTCTCTCAGCTTGAAGCAACTTGGTTTCACATTTCCAGGTTTTAAAGTAAATTATATTCAAGGATGCTCGGTTGCTTTCAGTAGGTGTGACATTCCAGGCTGGGGGGGGGGGTACTGGCACCTGTTGGCAGCTGCATATTAGCATTTCAAAACCCTTCTGAGGCGACTTAGGAACCTTTCCGTGAGGGAGTTGTAACCCAAAGGACTCTTCTGCCCAACACAGCTGCCCAGACCTACGGGGTGACATTCCTGCATCAGGAATTAGGAATAATAATGCTGCCTTAAAGATGGCCAAGGGAGCTTGCTTACAGGGCAGGGTGGGGGTGGGTAGTGACTGTCCCTGGGGGAAAAAGCCTACCGGTGACATAGGACATTTGTGACATTTACTCCCCAGCTCCCCCCACCCCTGCTTTACCATCCACTTGCTCCTTCTTCACCTCTGCACAGCTCCTGTAAGGCCCTGGTGGAAATGCGGGTCGGGGGGTGGGGGAGCCATATTCACAACAGTCAAGCACCTGTTTCCAACCACCATGTTGCCTTGAGGATGTCATTTTAACGGGATCAGGAAGTAGGTGGGGCCCAATCCGGGGGACCTGTGGGCTTCGCATGAGAGAGCCTTCAGACAACGCCTAAAACAGCTGGAAATTCATTTCTGAAACACGGCATCCCTTCATGGGCACGCAAAAAACATCTTGAGGGTTCCATGGGAAAAACATGCGCCCATCCAAGACCCACTTATTTTAAAAACCTGGTCCTGATATTTTTGCCTTCTGCTTCCCCGAGTCTTCTTTGGAGACTCTTGAATTTGAATGGCAATATCCTCTCTGCGGACCAGCATCCCGCTTGCACGAGCTTCTCCACCTGGAACTCTGGCCTCGGATTTCCCGTCACTTTTAGGCACTTCCCTTGACAGGACTGTGTGAGTGAGCAGCAGAAGCGCTCTCTCTTTTAAACAGTCTGTGCTTATGAGGCCCCTCTGTACTAGTTGTGTGCGTGTGTTTATGTACACACAGACACACCCACACCTCTGGAACACAGTGCGTATAAACTTCCCATCATCCATGTTATCTCGGTGGGTCAATTTCTTTTTAAATCCACTTTCTCGGGCGCCTGGGTGGCTCGGTTGGTTAAGCATCTCCCTTCGGCTCTGGTTATGATCCTGGGGTCCGGGGATCGAGTCCCGCATGGGGCCCCCTCTGCTTCTTCTTCTGCCTTTCCCCCTGCCCCCTGCACTGTGCACACAGGCTCTCTCTCTTTCAAATAAATAAATAAAATCTTAAAAAAAAAAAAAAAAAACCCTTTCTCCACCAGTATTCAATTAGAGCTTTTATTATTACCTAATAAAGACAACAGGGGCAAGGGAGACTCGAACTAGCCAGAAGAAGGAATCTAGAACATCTGACAGAACCACAGACAGGACAGGTCCAAATGATCGCAAAAGTATAAGAATGTAACACACCCACTGAAAAAAGGAGCTATGGCATATGAAAATTAAAGAGAAAAAAGCTGTTTCCTAGACTACAAAACACTGATTAAGGTGTCAGAGAACAAGAGCTCATCAGTATTTCAAAGAAGGGTGACACCAGTCTAATCTCTGCAGCCACTGGGTGGGTGGCTGGCCACTCAATCACCCAAGGGACCACTGCCTGTCCCTACTCTTCCCCTGCCTCTGCCACCTCCCCCAAGTTCTCTTTCTTCCAGGCCTCTCACTACTTCTGAGCCCCTCCCTCTTTTTTTTATTATTTGTTTTATTTATCGACAGGATTTTCAAGCCCTTTACTCTTAAATTTTCTTTCTTTCCTTTTTAAAAGATTTTATTATTTATTTGTCAGAGAGAGAGAGACAGTGGTAGGCAGAGGGAGAAGTAGGCTCCCCGACAAGCAAGGAGCCCAATGCGGGACTCGATCCCAGGACGCTGGGATTATGACCTGAGCCAAAAGCAGAAGCTTAACGGAATGAGCCACCCAGGCGTGCCTATTTTTCACTTTTTCAAGTGCAGTTAATAATTTAAGTGTAGTAACCACTCCCTGAATATAAGGGCTTGAGTTCTTAAAAATCCCCCTGCTGGAGAGAACTCAGTTCTAGAACGTCCGATGTTCCACAGGGGGAAATGGGTGTTTAAATGAAACTTAAAATGCTCCTACAAAGAGCACATAAAAGAACTCTGAATACTGAGACAATGGGGGCGCTGCACATCCTAGATGTAAGTAATACATGGCACCAAGAACAACTTTTCCATTTGCCAAACCCGCTCCCAAGACCTTTCGCAATGTCCCTCTCATCCAGGTGCTTAATCCACACATTCTGGAACATATGATGAGCAACCTGGCTTCGCCTGAGGTTGTCCCGCTTTCCAAACACTGCATCAGCTGGCTGATGCTCGAGGGTTGGGTGATGCTGCTCCTAGCCTCCAGGCCATCCAGGGACCGGACACGGGGTTCCCGGAGCGCTCAAGGTGTTTCGTGACAACCATTTCCCACCCCATCATTCCCTTCATTGTCCTTCCCCCTGGCCCTCCTTCCTTCCTTCAATACTTAGGACGGGCCCCCCATGCCAGGCACTGGGATAAATGCTGGTTCTTCTTTTATGCTGTGAATTGTGTGAGTCCAGGGACCAGGTCTGCCCAGCGGGCAGCATGGAAAAGGTCCCCCAGGAAGCCCTCTTGAAAGAACGAACAAGAGACAGCGCCCACTCTTGGGAGACTAAGGGTCCACTGGGGGACATAGGCAAATGGTCAGTCTATGACCGAGGATGAGCATCCTGTAGGCATCCATCGTCTAATCTGAAGTGCCTCCCTTGTCTCATGCCATCGAAATCCCACCCATCTTTCCTGCACTAACTCCAATGCCTTCCCGTCCCAAGGCCGGAAGTGAGCTTTCTGTTGAGCTTGAACTTGCACGACACGCGGGATGGACCACCAAGCAGCCTCCCCCATCGGCTCTATCCTGGCAGTTATGTTTTGGCTGCGGTCTGTCTTATCTCTCTGGCTTCTAGACCAAGGCTTTGCAAAGAATAGTTTTCTGAGCATCACTAATTCACCACCGAGGGTGCTCACTGGACGGACAAAACCCGAGACTCCCCGAATAGGTCTCACTGTGTGGGGCCCAGACGTCTGCATTCAAGAAGGACTCCATGGGTGCCCTAGGTAGAGACTTGGGGCACAAGACTGCGGACTCCCTGAGACCCAGGGCATCTCATATATCCCAGTGTCAGGTCCTGCACCTCTTCGTACAACTGTGGCACGCCACAGGCCAGGCAGGGGAGTGAATGAAGTGTTTTCCCTTTTTCCCTCGACCCATTCGTCATTAAGTAACAAATCAAGGTGTCCCCAGAAACAAACCGAGAAAGCTTATGGGAACTTAATGAAATATGGTAGAAATATACCCTTTGTGGCTGATCTGTCCTCAGTCTTCTGGTCTATGCTCAGAAAGGGCTTTTCCACAAGAGCCGGGAATGGGTCTGGTTTCCCTCATCATGAATTTAAGATACAGAAGACTGGAACCGAACTTCCCCAAAGAGGTGAGGGACAGACCCACAGAGACGGCAGATAGCTCGGAAAGCATCAGAGACACGTCCTCTTAATTATTGCTAACTTTCTAGATCGGTCAGTTAGGACCTCAGGAACACGGACATGTTCTTCCTCATATCCCTGTGCTTGTGATGTTTGTGATCCTCCAGCCAGATTTTTTTTTTTTTTAATTTTATTTGTCAGAGAGAGAGAGGGAGAGAGAGCACAAGTAGGAGGAGTGGGAGGCAAAGGGAGAGGCAGGCTCCCTGTCGAGCAAGGAGCCCGATGGGGGACTCGATCCCACACCCCCGGGCTGATGACCTGAGCCCAAGACATGCTTAACCAACTGAGCCACCCAGATGTCCCTAGTTTTTCTCCCCACCCCTTTTTTTCTTAAAGATTTTATTTAGAAGAGAGAGAGTGTAAGAGAGCACAAGCGGGGTGTGGGGGCAGCAGAGGGAGAAGCAGACTCTCCACTGAGGGGGGAGCCTGATGCAGGGTTCAATCCCAGGACCTCTGAGATCATGACCTGCACCGAAGGTAGATGGTTAAGGGACTGACCCACCCAGGCACCCCCCTCCCACTAGATTTGAAGCAACGTGCAGGCGGGATGTTGGCCCACGCCCCCTGAGACCCTCGCAACAGCTCAGCATCATTGATGGGACTCAGTACAAGCGTGATGAATGAATGAAAGATGGCACTGTCACAGAGGCCCAAATGCTATAAAGCAGGGTTCATCTGGAATTTGCACCTGCATAGGAATTCCCTGAACACCTGCGGAGGCCAGCGCCTCCTGTCTTCTCTGCCCATCAAAAAGGGCAGCTGCTTCGTTCCCTCCCGTGACCTTTCATTCATCTGCTGGGAAAGGGCTGTGATCTTCCCCAACATACAGACCCTCTCAGCATGTCACAGCACCGCCTCCCCCCCACCCCCACCAAAGAGACCTGCCCTTTAATGTCAACCTGGTAAAATTCCACGTAAAAGTTTGTTTCATTGGAACATTTTCACGAAGGAAAACAACAAAGAGATAGTGAAGGCATCCGGTTTTACTGGTTTAAGGGGAGAGGCTGTCTTACTTAAGTCGGCCGCAAAAGGAAAGAGCCACCAAACACGGCCCTACTTCTCTCCTGCCATCAGAACCCTAAATTCAATTCCTGGATTTCCAGCCCCCCTCCTTTTCGAGATCCCAAACCCATCCCGAAAAGCAGAATTCCTACCCTTTTTAGTATGTGCCCAAGGCATGAACTGCTATTTCATACCCATGGTGCACATGCAGAAGCCCCCCCCCCTTTTTTTTTTTAAGATTTTATTTTTACGTGATCTCTACCCCCAATGTGGGGCTGAAACTCAGGACCCTGAGATCAAGGTTCGCACACTCCATGGCCAGCAGCCTTGCGCGTCGTAATCTGTAAGTTGTAATCGCAAGCAATGGTGTTTCCCTGGTAGGGACCACCTTTTAAAGTATGATGTGAACAAAATGTAAATTAAGCCATTTCACAGGGAAATGAAGACTTCCGGCTTTCCTGGAAAAATCAAAGGTGGACCCACCTGGCTACCAGGCAGCAATCACCTGGGGCTGACCCCTTCAAGGGAGGGGATCCCCCTACCAGGCTCGCTGGCTCCCATACCTGCCTGACCTGGCTGCCTTGGGGTGACCACAGAGAAGGAGGCAGAGCTCCTCTCCCAAAAGTACTTATATTTGTATATTGTTTTTTTAAGATTTTATTTATTTGAGAGAGAGAAAACAAACAAGGGAGGGGGCAGAGGGAGTGGGAGAAGCAGCCTCCCTACTGAGCAGGGAGCCCCGTGCACTTCTTGATCCCAGGACCCTGCAATCATGACTTGAGCCAAAGGCAGATGCTTAATCCACCGAGCCACCCAGGTGCCCCCCTGTTTGTGGATTATGAATAAAAAGTAAAAATGCATGCTTGCCAGGAGGGAAAACGGAGTGTCGGTCACAATAAGACCCAAGGATTAAGTGGATATGAGGAAGGCTGGAAACAGAATGGCCACCAAGGGAAGGCCGCCAGTGGGAGCAAGTGCAGACAAGATGGCCGGAGATCGCCCATTTGGAGGAGGGCAGGGTTCCCACAGGAGGAAAGGAAGAAGATGGCAGATGGGAGAAAGGGTAGAGGGGTTGCACAGGGCCTTAGATGCAGAGCCAAGGGTTGTGGGCTGTGTTCTAGGGGCAGGCTAGACTTCTGGCAGGTTCACTGCCAGTGGCCTGACGAAGGACAGTAGGGTTTCGGAGTGATCAAGCGGGGTGGCTGTATCAGACATACACCGGAGAAAAGTGGGACCAGAAACAGGGACACTGGGGGCCTCTCAGGGAGAGCAGCAGCAACTGGCCTGCTTGAGCGGTGGCAGAAGGAATGCAGAGGGAGGGAGAGGCTGGGTGTGGGTGCTGAGCACAGGAATCATCCTGGCCTGGGAAGCAGAGGCACTGGGGGAGACGGAAAGGAAGGACTGGGAAGGTCGTGCCACATGCAGGTCCCCGTGAGGGGAGCGCTGTTTGCTTTGGTTTCAAGGGCCTATAGGTTGTAGATGAGGGACATGTGTTTGTGGGGGTGGGGGACAGTTGTAAATGATGAATTTGCTCCAAGACCCCGTAAGTGCCGGAAACAACCGGCCATCCTACAAGACAGATGTGCAGACTTGGGGCGCCTAGGCGGGGAGCCGCTGAATGGCGAGGACAACAGGGACCCAGAGATGGGCTTACTTTCTGAGAAAGAAGAGCAGAGGACATCTGTGCCACCTTTCTGCTCCACTGTGGGGACCTTTCTGCTCCACTGCGACAAATAGTGGATATTCTTCCACTATTCTTCCACTAATTCTTCCCTAGGTAGCCTTAGAAACCCAACCAAACTGTTGTCCTGGATACTCCCAACCACTCCGAGTTTTTACTGAGCCCTTGGCATGATGGATGGGGCTCAGTTTACCCAGAGACAGTAAAATCAGAGGAAGGGGGTTACGTGCAGCTGTTCTCTCTACTCCTAGGTGCAGAACAGCCACAACGAAGCCAACGTCTATTTAAACAGGCAAACTGATCATTGTAATGGTTTTTCTATAAAACAAAACAAAACAAAACAAAACCCAAAAAACAAAAAAAACACGCATTTTAAGCCCTATCCCCGCTTCTCAAAGCCTCTCTTAAGAACGAACCTCAAAGTGAGAGATGGCAAAACCAACCTCGACCTTAAAGAGGCCTTGATTTATCATTTCACAACTGGTTCCCAGCACCCCACCTCCCGCTTTCCATTTTTTTCAGAACTGGACTATAAATTCTGCCGTCAGAGCAGGGGAGGCAGACATGGTAGTGATGGATGGTGGACCAAGGGTGGGGAAGGCGAAGTGCGGCCCTGACTGGGAACAGACAGGCATGCACGCTGGCCAAAGCTGGCTGGTTGCTTTCTCACGGAACGTTCTAGTTCCAGCTCAAGCAGCCAGCAGCCCTCTCGCCTCTTGGCCTTCCCCATCTGCCAGCCCAGCAGTCTCTTCTGCTCCTAGCTCCTGGCTACGTCCACTCTTGTGCTGGGGGAAGGAAACTTCTATTCCTGTTTCATCTTGGTTTACGTTTTTGTTTCTTTTTGGAAAAATACCAGATTAATCAAGCCTACCTAATTAAAAAAATAAAGTTCGGGGCGCCTGGGTGGCTCAGTGGGTTAAGCCGCTGCCTTCGGCTCAGGTCATGATCTCGGGGTCCTGGGATCGAGTCCCGCATCGGGCTCTCTGCTTGGCGGGGAGCCTGCTTCCCTCTCTCTCTCTGCCTGCCTCTCTGCCTACTTGTGATTTCTCTCTGTCAAATAAATAAATGGAAAATCTTAAAAAAAAAAAAAAAAAAGTTCACCTGTGTTCCCTTACCTACCTACCTTTTTTTTTTTTTTTTTTTTTTGAGCAGATGAAAATATACAAGTGACGAACAATGAGGACCAAACACAGAAGAACCGATCAACAGTCCAATGAATTAAGTTGCAAAAGGTAAAAGTAACAGCTTAAAGCCAAGCTAATCTACCTTGTTCATGTCCCAGGGTTTCTGCCACGGAGGTGGAGAGTTCCTAACGTTTATCTGTAGGTTCCAACTTTAAGCAAAGGGGGCACTTCCCATTTCCTTTGGGGAAGGCAGAGCTGGGCCTGCGCGTGACCAGGAGGCTTCCAGTAAATGTGGAAGTCCGGCCATCTACCTTTGATGCCCAACAGGTTTATTTCTTTTTGTGCTCTGTCCCCATGGCTTGGTTCTCCCCTGCCCAGCACCAGAGACCCAGTGCCACTGCCTCCACCTACCGAGACACACAGCATCACACCTCACCCACCCCACCTCCCACCAGGGTATAAAATGGTTTCTCACCAAACTTCAACTTTCCTAGTATGGATGATTTCCTGGTGACAGATATTTTTTAAATCAAATTTTGTTACTCTCAGAGGTAAACTCTTTGGCCTCTCCATTCTGCCCACTGCCCCGCCACCATATTCAGCCTTTGTGTCTGTACTTGTAATCTGTTGACTTCAATCCCTGGTCATAACTTGTCAGTGGCCAGCCAGCCAGGTCCAGTTGGCATTTAATGTCTTCCTTTGGGCAGGATTTGAGGGACTGGCCAATCTGACATAAAATCGGGTTTCTCTTCTTCTCAAAAAGGAAAGGAAAGGAGATGCGGCAGCTGACTTGGCAGCCGGGGCCCACAGTTCCAGGTGGCCACGTGTCCTGCCGCCCAAGGGGCAGCCATCTTGTCTGGATGGGCATGTGACATCGCCCTCTCCCCAGAGGCCATATACCTGGTCTGTGGCTCTCCTGTTCTTTACCTGACTGGCATCTGAATTCGTGAACCCTGGGTTACCCCACTCTAAAGGACGACATGATGGAAATGAGCAGAAGACATATTTCTAGGGATGGGTCCTTCCTAGCCTCTGGCTGTCCTCAGAGTCCTAACCCAAATATTCCTGTTTTTCATTTCTCATGGATTCAGGAAATCTAGAAACAAGTCACTGCTGGTGCCAGAAAAGGAATCCCAGTATAGGAAGGGGATTCCTTAGGGGAACATGGGAGGCACTCATTATTGGGGGAGGGGTCTCTCTTCTTTGCCCTCAGTACCCCTCTTCCCTCTCTTCCTCACTCATCTCCTACATTTCCTTCCTGTCCCTGTCCTCCCTGGCCCTCCCCATCTCACCCTCGGCCAGTCACGTGTTACCACAGGAACACACATCTCTCTGTGGTCTGCCCGGCCATCCCACTTAACCCCAATCCTCAAGGCTCTGGCGTGTCATGGAAAGTTAAGAACTTCTGAGAGGTATCATGGGAAGAAAAAGTTCAGCAATGCGATGGCCACAAACCACGAACGCTGGCCGCATCTGGTCACTGTTCTTTACAAAACTCAAAAACTTTATCAAACACTCGATGGGGGGCCTTCCAGCCTCTGCAAATCTAAGGGCTGATTTCACAGGCACCCAAATCAAGTATTTTAGGGAAAAGCAAACAAACTCAGAAACTGGGAGGCCAGGAAGCCAACAGTCTCCCTGGAGCTTCTAACTTGCCGTCTGGCAGCAGTCAGTTAGCAGATGAGAGTCACGCTGGGTCAGGTCCAGTGTTATATCCTTGCCCCTTTTATGACAGTGACAAGGAGGGACATACTCAGAAAGAAATGCCTCTCCTCATTAGATAGATGTCAAAAGCTAGATGTGCCCCAACTTAACCTAGCTGACTCGGAGAACCTATTGTCATTCTGCATGGAACTGTTTTAGACTTTTACTTATTTTTTAGAAAGATGTTATTTATCTATTTGAGAGAGAATGAGAGAGGGAGAGAGCATGAGAGTGGGGGAGAAGCAGACTCTCTGCTAAGCAGGAAGACTGATGCAGGACCTTATCCTGCGACACTAGGATCATGACCTGAGCTGAAGTCAGTCGCTTAACCAACTGAGCCCCCCAGGTGCCCTGTTTTAGACTTTTAAACCAGGAACCCCTAACCTTTCCAAGTTGCTTGTGCTGCTTGAAACCGCAGGACCGTAGAGAAATTACTTCATAAGAATTAGTCCTTATTTTTAATGGCTTTTTAAAATTGCCGTAAAATATAGATAACGTAAAATTTACCACTTTAACACGCAAGGCCATTGCCATTAATTACATCCACAATGTTGTAGGACCATTGCTACCACCTTACTGTGTCTTCACCATCCCAAAAGGAAACTTCATACCCACTAAGGAGTCTCTCCCTGTGCCTCCCCAACCCCTAACTCCTGGCAACCACTGATCTGTCCTCTGTCTCTGTGGATTTGCACATTCTAGACAGTTCACGTAAATGTCATCATACAAGATGTGGTCTTTTGATTCTGGCTTCTTCCACTTAATAGAATGTGTCAAAGTTCCTCCCTATTGTAGCACGTATTGGTACGCGTTCCTTTTCTGACTGAACAGTATTCCCCTGTAGGGTACATGTGGGAGTTCTTGCAATACGATGATGGTGGCTGGAGAGTGTGTGGCCGTAAGCTACCAAACTTTCTTTCTGATGGTCCTAGATATTTGAGTATTGGACCAAATCCAAGTGTACCTTTTCTTTTTTTTTTTAAAGATTATTTATTTATTTATTTGACAGAGAGAGATGACAAGCAGGCAGAGAGGCAGGCAGAGAGAGAGGAGGAAGCAGGCTCCCTGCTGAGCAGAGAGCCCGATGCGGGGCTCGATCCCAGGACCCTGAGATCATGACCTGAGCCGAAGGCAGCGGCTTAACCCACTGAGCCACCCAGGCGTCCCCAAGTGTACCTTTTTTATACCATTCACAATCTACTAAATGTTCTATGCTAACTCAAACCTCACCTTCCCAGGCTGACAAGTCCTTAAAAATAATCTGAGGATTCAGAAAATCCTCATCCCATGATTTCGGTTGCCTTTCAAATAAATCCAATACAAAGCCAATCATCTCGCCTCTTGCTAGGGATCAGAACGACAGATCCAGTCAGAAGACCTCAAGGAGATCAAGGTCTAGCAAGCAGATAAACACCCAAACAATTTCACCACAGCGTGATGACTTTCAGGATGGAAACGTACACTGTGATGAGTTGGGTGCACAAAGTATTCCGCCCGAGGGAGTCCATAAGCGCACTATGTGCGCAGACAATGCTTCGGTTTTGCATCTTGGCCAAGGTCTTCAGAGAAAAGCCTGCAATGAGACAGGTGTTGCTTGCTTGAGTGGCTGGAACCTTATGATCCCATATGTGTAGCATCTACCAGCTTTGCCTAATACACCAACTTGCTCACACGGAAGGGCATGTATCTCCAAAGGTCTTCCTGATCTGAAATCAGATCTGAAAGCGCGTATTAGCGATATACGTAGAAAGCTCACCGAGCTATTCATTCCCTCCTTAAACAACATATTAAAATGTGAACGAAGACAGCAATCCATGGGAAACGTCACTGTTTCTCTCTCTTCCCTCCCTTCCCCAATGTTTTGATTTTGACAGATTTAGAACCTGCAGAAAAGTACAAAAAAAAATGATACTACAAACAGCACCTGTATACCCCTCAGTGAGATTCACCAAGTAACACCGATGGACAACTGTCACATGTAATTGTCTAATAAGTAAATAACAGTGAGTGTATCTGTTTTCTCTCTAATTGTATTGTGCGTGTGTGTGTCTGGCTGAGATTCTGGAAAGTGAACAGCAAACCCATGACACTTCATTCCCAAGAGCTTTAGCATGCATCTTTTAAGAACAAGGACATTCTCCAAGAAAGCACAAAATCACTGTTATAACCAAAAACTTCAACATCAACACAATCACTTTATCCAATACATGGTCCATTATTCAAATGCCCCTCAAGGTCCTAGGACTGTGCTTTCAGCTGTGTGTTTCTCACCACAACCCCACCAAAATCACAAGGTGTCTCCTTTAATCTACAACAGTTATTCTGTCTTTCTCTTTTTTGCGTGACAATGACACTTT
Source organism: Mustela lutreola (assembly GCF_030435805.1). NCBI lineage: Eukaryota > Metazoa > Chordata > Mammalia > Carnivora > Mustelidae > Mustela > Mustela lutreola. The sequence continues at coordinate 57,533,879 of NC_081304.1, read as the reverse complement.
CGAAGGGTCCAAGATACTGTCTCATAGGTCGTCCACCAATCTGCACTACTCTCATTATTTCTTTTTTTAAAAATTTTATTTATTTAACTTGACAGAGAGGACAAGTAGGCAGAGAGGCAGGCAGAAAGAGAGGAGGAAGCAGGCTCCCTGCTGAGCAGAGAGCCCGATGTGGGACTCGATCCCAGGACCCTGAGATCATGACCTGAGCCGAAGGCAGAGCCTTTAACCCACTGAGCCACCCAGGTGCCCCTACTCTTATTATTTCTTGATATAGATCAGGGTTAACGATTTGACATAAATACAATGGAGTGTTTACTTCCCGCTGGGTCACACCTGGAGCCATGCAACGCTGGGCTGTCCCCAGTGCTGGTGACCCTGAGTGCGCTGGCTTGGCTCAAGTATCTTTCCTCCGTTATGATTAATAAATAAGCTGCGAGGTTATAATTTGAGATTGAGAATATCCCACTTCCCACAACCTTTTCACCGACCAGCTCCGCATCCACGGATGATTCTGAAACAATTATACTGACAGTTGCAAAACGGTGATTTTATGATTTTATTATTCTTCTCTACTTACTAGCTGGCAAGAAGGCCCTCTCCCCAGCACCACCTCTGCCTTTTTTGATTATTGATGTAGACTCGTAAACCCAGTGTTTATTACCATGATTATGACTTTTATTCCTTCAATTGCCCCAAATCTGACCATTGGGTGTCCCTTTGAGGCAGCTCCTACAGTCTTGTGATTTGCCTTCATCATTGTTTGTACGTTTCCTAGACTTCTGACACAAGAGAGTCTAGCCTGGTCTTACATTTCTCTGCCCTAGACCCAGAATTAGCTGTTTCTGCAAGGAGCCCTGGTTCCTCTTCATGGTGAATAGCACTTAGAAACCGAGAGCTGGGTACTCATTGTACTCACTGCTATTGGAATAGAATTGCTTCTAGGTTCCTTCTCTGGTTGAAAGCAGGAGATTTATTACTCTTTAATCAATGTATTACTGTAATCATACTCAGAATTCAAATCTAACATGAAAGAGTTCATTCTTACTTTTCCCACTTGCTATATGTATCTCCCTGTTTTGTTTTTTTAAGATTTTATTTATTTGACAGACAGAGATCACAACTAGGCAGAGAGGCAGGCAGAGAGAGAGGAGGAAGCAGGCTCCCTGCTGAGCAGAAAGCCTGATGTGGGGCTCGATCCCAGGACTCTGAGCTCATGACCCGAACCGAAGGCAGAGGCAAAACCCACTGAGCCACCCAGGCGCCCCTGTATCTCGCTGGTTTTTAAGTGCATTGATATGTTTACTCACTTTCTTTCTCTCTCCAACTAACACACAAAGTAGATTCAGAAATACTCTGCTAATACCACTCCCAACAACAAACCTCTTAGTGGAGTCTGAGATTTCTACAGTTCATTTTGGGAATATATTCAACTAAGGGTATACAAGGAACTCTACTCAAAAGTTACTTGAATTCTTTTTTACTTAATAAACTCTATATTCTCTAAATTCCACAATCTCTAAATTCCATCCATTTTAGATATTACATCGTCATTTCCTCTTTCATACAGAAGGATTTAGTTCTAAACTCCACCTCTTCTATTTCCCATCTACCATATCATATACTTAAATCATACGTTTAGGTTATTTTAACAACTAAAGTCTAAATTATTATGGCTATGCCATAATAAATAGTGCCATAGTCACTCATAAGCAATGACTGTAACTATGTTTCCTTTTTTTTTGCACTACTCTTTGTTTTCTTGGAGTTACTAATTGCCTTTCTTTTTCAATTGCTTAGATTCCCTGCTACCGAATCTCACACCCTCCAACCGCCTCTCAGTGCATTTTTTTTCATCTAGGAAAAGTCATCTAGCTGACTTCTAAATCTATTCTGGAATGGTGATTTTCTTGGCCTGTTGCAGTTATCATCCCAGGTCTACCCACCGCTATCCTCCAGGGAATTCTCTTTTACTTTTCTCCTTCATTTCTGGCATCAGAGATCCCCTTTCTAGAGTTACTTTCTCATTTAAGGAAAGTACATCTGCCAGGAGCTTCCTCAATACTTCGCTGCCATCCAGTGTTTTTCATGAGATACTGGATGCCATACTGATTTCAGGTCCTTTGAAAACTCTCCCCCACTCTCTTGTGCCCCCTTCCACTTAACTCTGGGAAACTTACAGGAATTTCTCTTTATCCATATGTTTTGAAATTTCATTATATTGTGCTTTGACATGGGTCTTTTTTTCATTTATTAAGCAGGGTACCTAGTGGACTCTTTCAAGATGGTCAATCCTGTCCCTCAGTGCTAGGGACATTTCTTGCATTCTTTCCTTGGAAAATTTCCTTGCCCCTATTTTCTCATTGTGACATTCCTACTATTCAGGATCTTGGACTGGTCCTCTCATTTTTATACCTCCCTTGTCTTTGGTTCTAATTTCTGGAAGGTTTCTTCAACTTTACCTTCCAGTCTCTAAAACCTGCCGGGAGTGGCCCATGGTCCTTTCTGTTTGTCACATTTTTCACAGATCTTCCACAAAGAGAAATTAAATAACTGAAGAATATTAGCCAACCTAATTATAAAACATTAAGTCCAATTGTTGTACATTTGTTCATATCTATAATTATTTAATATGGTAGGCCCACGTGCCAAGCAATGGAAATGGTATCATTTCTTCCAGTAGCTCAACATGACAGCAACACTGTTTTTTGTTAATGACAATGTATTATTGTCTGAAAGGCTGATATTCATATTGCTAGGGATGAATGACTGTAACCAAACAGTTTTCTATACATATAAATCTTTTTCCAGTTCAACAGGTCCACGAGGAACTTCCCAATTCTGAGAGAAATAGGAAAAGCTGGGGAAACACCTCAGATGATTTCAGTGAGAAAGATACAGAGAACATCTCAATGGTCCCCAGGTAAAGAGCCTATAGGCCAGGAATTATCTGCTGTCTCTTAGCGCTAGGTACACCTGCCCTTCTTCACTCTGTCATGCTGCAGTTTGCAAACCACCTTTGGAGTTTGCAAAACACTTTTCCCAGATTCCCTTGCCAGCTAGCTTCCTATTAGATTCTGCCAGTATTAGGTACTAGAAAGAGTTCAGAAAGCAAGAAGGATGGAAGCTTTCCTTCTTCCTCTCCTTCATCTGCCTCCAGCAGGGTCTCTGCAAGTTTCTCGATTCCCTCAGTGATCCCAGCTGCAGCCACAGCAGCCTCTTGCGCAGCGCCAGGTCTCCTCTGGTCTGATGGTCATCCGAACATGGCCCTGCTGTTCCAGCACTGGCCGGGCAGCTGTTCCAGCACTGGCCGGGCAGCAGTCCCAAGAGGGCAGCATGAGTATGTGCCTGTGTTCTGGAACACAGTTCCGTGCCTTCCTTTTCCCATGTCTATGAGCAGTAGCTGCCTCACACAGCTACAATGACTGGATTACCTCATCCTCCTTTTTTTATTCTCTCAATCCTTCAGACTAGTTCTCTGTATTAAATCTCCTCTGTCTGAAATACCTAGTACGATTACCCTTTTTCCTGCTTGGCCCCTGACTGGTAGCACTGAGGGATTAAAAAAGGTTTTTTAAGCAGCTATCCATCCTCATTACCAGAAAGAGTTAAGGCTTCATCTATGGTTATTATCGCAAAACTACAACCTGACTTTATTATTTAGATAAAATCAGACATCTCTAGAAGATGGTGAAGCAACCCTTGTGCGAATTCCTAAACCAAAGTGATCTCCACTGCTTTCCACACTAAGTAGCCAACGCATGACAGACCCTTCTCGGTTAAGTCTAACTGATATCAAAATGGCGGCCATACTGCTAAGACGACCAAAGAACAAAACCCCAAACGCCTTTTACAAGGAAGTAAAAATGAGTCGGGAGAAGGTAGCTTCAGTCTTCAACTTGGCAAAAACACAGTCATGAGGCATCACTCAGGTACTAATTCACTAGCTTCAACACACTTTAAAATGAGTCATGGACATGGCAAGCTTATGTACACAAGACATATTTTTACAAAGTAAGCTGTAGAGTATATCATAAAGATATGATACCATAACTTTTATAAAAATGTACTTCTTGACTATTTCTGTCTTCTGTTCAGTAGCACACTTCCAGATGGTTCCATGCTCCTTGACTCAGCGAGGGCAGAAAGGGGCTGGCTGGGACACACACAAGAGAGCAGAGGAGGACAAGGCTTTGCAGAAGCTGGCTGGGAGGGCAGGAGGAAGCTGAGAAGCAAGGCCTTTGTAAACACACACACACACACATATATATATTTAAGATTTTATTTATTTGTTTAACAGAGAGACCACAAGTAGGCAGAGAGGCAGTCAGAGAAAGAGGGGGAAGCAGGCTCCCTGCTGAGCAGAGAGCCTGATGCGGGGCTTGATCCCAGGACCCTGAGATCATGACCTGAGCCGAAGACAGAGGCTTAACCCACTGAGCCACACAAGCGCCCCAGAAGGCACGTTCTTTTAATGAAATGATGAATAGCGAAGAGCAGTGAGGAAAAGGCGGCTGGGAGTCTGAAAGCTTTCCTGAAGGAAAACAGGAAAGAAGAAGAAAAAGGCCTAGAAAGAGAGGACAGAGGAGAGTACAGAGCGCACAGGGAGAACCCAGCACCCAGAGCCAGAGACACAGCTTAAGAGTGAACGGTTAGGGCTCCACTGACTGTCATAGTCCAGAGCCCATCAAGGCGAGCCCCTGGGGGATGTTCACGCTCCAGGGCTGTGAGCTCAGAGAAGCTACTTAGAATGACACTTGACTCTTGAGCAAAGAGGTGTTAGAGGCACGGACCCACACACTGTTGAAAATATAGGTAGTAACTTTTGACTCCCCCAACATGGATCCACTCACAGCCTACCGCTGACCTTCCAGTAGCGCCTTGCTGGAAACAGTCCATTAACACATGTTCTGTGTGTTGGATGTTTTCTACCCTGCATTCTTACAGTAAACAGAGCTAGAGGGAAGAAAATGCTATTTAAAAAATCACGAGGAAGAGAGAATATATTTGCAGGACTATACTGCATTTATTGAAAAAAATTCTATGTATGAATGGACCTGCACAGTTCAACCCTGCGTGGTTCAAGGGTCAAATGTGTTGTTGGCCTTCTCCCGCCAGAACTCAGGAGCCTGAGCCAAACTAGGAACATCAGCACGGAGGAGAAGAGACATTACCGCCTGTGGGAGTAACTACTACCTTCAAAACAAACCCATCAGCCCAGGGAGGAAAAAGGTTGGATAGAGTCTCAACTCTGTAGGCAGAAATTCTCCAAGGCGCTCCTTATTACTTTCCATCACCTGCAAACCCGACAGTGTTCCAGCAATGCCAGAGGCCTCTGATTTGGCTTCTTTGAAATGAGCAGATAAACAAGTTTGCATGCTGCTTGGACAGAAAAACTCAGTAAAACTACCACGTGCATTCTGAGCTGTACCGGTATTATCAGTAGTAATTTGATCTTTTTCCAAAACAAAAACAAAAACAAAAACAAGAAACCCATGTAATATGTGCCTTAAAAAATACCTAAATCTTCTAATTTGCCACCAGCATGTTATTCTGTTCAGCTGTGCGAGCATTAGAACAGCCACAGGACAAAGAGAAGCTTCCAGATGGCTCTCCTTTCCCTCTCCCCTCATATATAAAATTGTATCACAATTACAGTCTGCACTTTGCAAAGTGCTTAGAAATATTTACTTAGTACTGACAGGCTAAAAGGGCTCTTGTTCTGAAAAATTTGCCCAAGGTCTAGAATTTTCGCCACCTGGCAATAAAGGTGCTTTGGGTGGGGGGAGGGGGGTTGGTGGTGAGGGAAGAATATTGAAAGTCCAGCACATCTGGCTATTAAGTTGACTGGACCCCGCACGTGCTACCCAAAATATTAGACACAGCTAGAAATACTTATGGAAGGAGGAAAACCACAGAAGCCGCTCCAGATCACTTTAAAAAACAGGAAGAAAGAGAAGCAGAGTTGAAAAGGCAGGCAGAAGGGACGTCAGTTTGGGTCACAAAGAGGTCGACCATTGTTCAGAAGGACTGGACGTTTCACTTTGCTGAGGAAGGCGCAGCGAGTATAAAACAGGCTCGCTGTCACGGTTAAGGGGAGCCTGCGTCCCGACCGAAGTGAAAACACACGTCAGAGGAGACAGAGCGCACAGGGAGAGGCTTCATTACCTGCAGCCAAAATGAAGTCAGAGCAGCAAGGTGGGGCAAAGGCCCTCCCTGAGTTATCTAGGATGAAAATGCTATGAATCACATTACTCAAACTGTGTGAAAAGTGTTAATGCCAGAGGGCTGATGACGGGAAGAGGGAGTCTCCGTAAACCAAACATTCCAGGAAGAAAACCTGCCTTTCGGGTTTCAGAAATAAAGTGCCAATACTTTTGATATAGGGATGTATCAGGGATCAGTTACCTGTGCTTTCCCAATACAAACAGGAATAATAAAGATAGGGCAACAGTAAGGCTTCATTCCCCTACATTTATTCGTGAAAGGTCCTCTAGTGTTTGAGGGCATTTTTGTTCCCTTCTCTGTTTTGCTTAGGCAAATCTGGATCGATATAATTAAAATTCTGTCATTTTATAATGGCGCCAAGAAATCTTAGAAATTGTATTACTATAGCTTTGCCATAATTTCATGCAATGAAAAGTTTATTTTTTAAAGATTTATTTATTATTTATTTGTATTATTATTTATTTATGTGAGAGAGAGAGAATGAGAGAGAGAGCATGAAAAGAGAGAGGTCAGCAGGAGAAGCAGACTCCCTGCTTAGCGGGGAGCCCGATGTGGGTCTCGATCCTGGGACTCTAGGATCATGACCCAAGCCGAAGGTAGTCGCTTAACTAACTGAGCCACCCAGGCGCTCTCATTTGTTTTTTAAATTAAAAAAAATTTATTGTGGTTAAATGCATGTACCATGAAATTTAACATGCGAACCATCCTTAAGTGTGTGGTTAGGTTGGCCCTAAGTCCTTTCATGGTGTTGCGTAACCACTGTATTTATTCATTCTTAAAAGTGAGCATTTTCTGGGGCGCCTAGGTGGCTCAGTTGGTTAAATATCTGCCTTTGCCTCAGATCCTGATCTCAGGGTCATGAGATCGAGCCCTGCGTTGGGCTCTCTGCTTAGCAGGGAGCCTCCTTCTGCCCCTCTTCCCACTCAAGTTCTCCCTCTCTCTCTGAAATAAACAAGATTTTTTTTTTGAAAGTGACCATTTTCCAGTTTCTTTTCGCCTCTCTGTGTACTTACAGGTGGGAAACTATACAGGACCGATGCCAACACTACAATGAAAACTCTCAGATCCATAGCTACAAGAAAATTTTAAAATATATAAGGCTTTTCAGAAATCCCAAAGTCATTCTGAAAGGCGCTATTGCTTCAAGGGCTGAAATCTCTAATAAGCACGAGTACGTGGACACGGGGAGACTGCTGAGGGCACACAAACGCAGGTGTGTGCCTGACGTGCGGACATGAGCAGAGGCCCGAGGCGCCTGCGTCACGGACCGCTGAGACTCAAGTCCAATACTAAGAGCGTTCTGCTGCTAATCCGGAGAAATTGATCTGACTGTTCACACGTGCAAGCAGAGAAAACTCATCAATGATTTAAAATGAGTCCCAGATCAATTTTTCTTAACAATTTAACGCCGGTTCAATGACTGGAAATCATCATGATTGCTTGGCCTTGCGACAGAAAGAAAAGGTGAGTTGGAGATTAAATACTGAGTCACTGGTGAGGCTGGGGTGAGGTGAGGAAGGACTCTCTCAAGCTTTAATGAACATGACAACATCGAGAGTTGAGTTTTTTAAAGGTTAGTATCTGGCTGATAACACTGCATGTCCCAGGGGCTCAGTAAGGGAGAATGGTCTATTTTTTTGAATACTACGCATTCCCTTAAAACTACCCAATCCCTTTGACTGCGTCCCAACGTTTGCCCTTCCAGGTGCCAGGTGGGTAAGTCCATTTGGCTCGAGAGGAAGTCACAACGGCAGGTTCTCTGGACCGTAAGCATCGCTTTGCACTTGACCTGCTTTCCAGGCAGGCTCTGAAGCAGGGGCAGGGTGAAGAGCCAGTAGAGTGGGGATTCACTAGGGGACGGAACCACACCACGTGCGCCCACCAGCAGAGGCGCCGTGTACACAGTCAGACGGTACTAGGGCTGGCTGTTAACTGTCACGATTTCTAAAATGACAACTGCTCAACTTTTTCAGCAGTGGCGGTTTCTCCTAAGCGATGCTGGCTTTCACAGCCAGTGTCCAAGCAAACCGCCCCATTCACTGAGCACCCACCAAAACCCGGCGGGGGCCAGGAGGCTCCCTAAACAGAGCAGACACAGGAGATCAGGAAGATAATCTGATACCTGAATTTCTGTTTTGATGACATACGAAGAAGATAATCCACTTGTAAATGAGTGCGACTTCAACAACCCTAAACCCAGATATGCGTCCAGTTAATGCATTTTAGCAGTATATTTTTTAAGAGGGGAGAGGCATGAAAACCTGTACTCAAAACTTCAATCTTAGAGCTGTTTCTCAAAAATTTTTAAAAAAAGAAAAAAAAGAAAAAGCCCACCAACTCTCTTCTAAAAACGTTAAGTGAAAATAGCCCAACTTGAGAGAAAAGCGTTAGGAATCTCTTTCTAGCTACTACTCTTGAACACAAAACCCAGGAGTTACTCCCCCTTCCTTTATTTTCCACCTTTATCAACCCACCCAACTTTCTCTGTATCGTCCATTAAAAATCTCCCTGACTTTCTTGTTTTGTTCCAATGAGAAAGATGACAGACGTTGGTTAACAACACTTAAAACCAATGCAGCAACACGTGACGGTGCGGGTCAAAACCCTGGCTCGGCTATGATTTAATCCTGCAAACCTCCAACTTGGTGCTCGCCAGCCTTCAGGAGACGAGACGGACGCGGTTCTGGCCTAGACCGCCGGCCCGTCTCGGATTTGTCACCCATGTGCATGCGTCGGGTACAGCAGGGTTGCAAGGGGGAGCCCGATTCTCTCCAAAGGGGTCTGGAAAGCAGACGACAGAGTCAGAAGAACCTCAAAGAGCGTCTAGTCCAAGCCACTGGTCTTGCCAGTACAGAGATAGCCAGAGATCTCCTGCTCCCAGGTTTCCCCAGCCCGGGTGATCTCTGTCACAGCCAGAATCCAGTTTTTCGTCTCGTATCAGTTTACAGATACAAAAGAAAGTCCACATACGAGTGGGAAGCACTTGGGTGTCACGGTCAAGTCCTGAAGGGTTAGGTTGAGTTGACCAGACATGTCAAGCAGGTGTCGACGCACTCTTCCCCCACCATGGGCAGTGGACAAAAAAGAGAGGTGAAGTGTACCTCGAGTATGTCCCAGGTGTCCTGACGGTCCTTCTCAGCCCAGCCAGCCCTTATGGGTCCCAGAGGGCCAGCAGAAGGCCCATGAAGTCACTGGTGAATGCACATTACCAGAAAACACGCACGAACACGTACATTGGGGGGGGGGGTAGCTCCTACTGAGGCCCATATGGTGTCATTATCACTCCCGTAGCAACAGGAGCCACTCTTGGAAATCACACCTTATCTTTCCAAGCCACACCAAGCAAAAACAGTAATCAAAAAAATGATTCTACTTTGTGATCATTTCTGACCCCTTGATGATAGACTCGTAGCAGATTACAGAAGCGTGGAGGCCTCTGAGGCTGTCAGATGCCATCAATCACCTTCCATTAAATAAAGGTTTTCCAATTTTGCGCTTCTCTCAAAGGCTTCATTTTGCCCGGATTAAGCCAAAGCAGCAACATTTGAACTTACTGCTCCTATTCCTGCTTCCCAAATAAATGCCGTGAGCAGAAAAATGGGCTTTTCCACAGTTGGAACTCAAAATCAATGCAGACAACAGTGATATGGTCACATATATGAGACATCAGGCCACAAACGCCTCGCACGTGCATTTTACACATTTCACGGGCAACCACAGGGCCTAGGAGGGAAGGAGCACGTAAGGGGTGCCCCGAGCAGGAGAAGTGTCTGTGAGCCGTACGCATTAGGCACTGAAATGCATCTGGGCCAGTCCCAACATGGTCATGAGAGTTCTACAGATTTCTCTCGGGTTCCAAAAGAAGCAGGTCTCCTAAGAGTCGTGCACTGTATGGTTTTTTAATACATGCTCTCTGTCCTCCCCATGACGGAGAAAAGTCATTTTGTCTAAAATGCAGCTGATGGGCCTAAGGGAGGGAAACAGTTGAAAATCGACCGGGAAAAGACATGTTTAAAAAATAAGCATCTTCAGCAGACAGACTCATTTTTTTTTTTAATGCTGACAGATGGGCGGGGTGTAGCAGGACACGTTTGCTGCACTCGCTCACCAAAACCAGAAGCCGCAGGCCACAGTTTCTATAAACATGATCAAGACCCCACTCACATGCATTCTTCTGTCCCGATAAACAGGCTTCATCATTATCATCTGTAATGGCCACATAAATGTGACAAGAGCCAGGAGCAGAGACACAAGAACATCAAGCAATGAAGGGGGGCGTGGGAGATCTCAGGGTCATTCCCAAACAGGCCTGGAGTGGGGGCGGGGGGCGGACTGGATGGATGTGACCGCAAGTACCATGCCAGTGACGTGCTTTATCTGGCCCTCATAGACATTTTTTTAAACGTTAATTTACTGTCAACACTAAAATGCTGGGAGATTTCACTTGAAGATCCAGATTCCAGGCTCCTCCCAAGACAAAGAGCAGAGAGATGACCACACAGCATTCCTAATCGGAGATGATCTGTTGTTTACTCTCCAGTTTGCCCCCGGAAGTCATCGTGGCGGCCCGCATCTTTATGAAGGTTCCTGTGGGGTCTCCGAAAGTATCTGAGGGGATCAAGGGAACTTTGAGCTGGGAAAAAAAATAGGAAGCAAGCATGGAAGAGGAAGCTGCATGGGGCTGAAGGTAAGGAGTGACCAAAGAAGATGCACTGATGGAGAGGGTGCTGGGGGGCAGGCCAGAGAAACAGACTGGCACAGCCAGAGAAATGGACCTTGAACTTCAGGTGCAGTCTGGGTCTGAGATGTGGAACTGCCGGTTGACCATGAAGCCATCCAAGAGAGCCATGAAAGAAGCTTAAAAATAAGGTGCCAAGAGGACTGAGCCCAACATAAGGTCTTTTTTTAAAAGATTATTTATTTATTTATTTGACACAAAGAGAGAGATCGATCACGAGTAGGCAGAGAGGCAGGCAGAGACAGAGAGGGAGGGAGAACAGGCTCCTTGCCGAGCAGAGAGCCTGATGCAGGGCTCGATCCCAGGAGCCTGAGACCATGACCTGAGCTGAAGGCAGAGGCTTAAACCACTGAGCCACCCAGGTGCTCCCCCCTTCCCCCCGACAACGTAAGGTCTTCAGTAGAAGCAGGAAGAAGGAAAGCGATGCCAGCCAAAAGGGGGCTGGGTTTGGAGCTTGGGCTCCCTTGAGCTGGCCTAGCTTCTGTGACCAGCCTCATTGCCATGCCTCTCTGGCAGGCACCCTTGGGCCCAGGCAGCCAGCCCCAATTTTTGTTTGAGAAATCAAGTGTCCTTTCAGGTCTTAGTGTCTCTTACAAACCTGTATTTCCTACTGCCTGGAAGGCTAGCCTGCGTCTGCAAGATTTCTACCCAACTTTCCAGAATAAGCAGCCCCAATGAGGTCACTTTAATGGTGTTGTGTGACCATCTGGCAGTCCATCGTGCTGCCCTGAGCTTGCTGCCTTCCTGTCTCAGCACATGCTCCCCAAAGCTGGCCACCAGGTCTTATGACTTCTTCTTGCTCAGCTACTCTGACCGCAGCATCCTGGCCTCCTTGCCCAGGGATGGCTGCTGTGGCCCCGGCCCTCCAGCCTCCCGTCCCTTCTCAGGGCTCCAACAACCTCCCAATCCCTGTCGAAAGTAAGAACCAGACCCAGCCTCTGCTTCTGGCCCCAGAAGCTAACCAATGCCCTACATGACAGGAACAAATCTTTTATATGGAGAAGAGCTTTATGTATATGATGCAGCATTACTTAAACAGCAAAATGAGGAAACAGGCAAAAAGCCCCCAAACAACAGCACCTAAGTAAAGGACGGTGTATCTATTTGCTAGAACGGTACTAATGATACCAAAAGAAAAAAGGGCTCATAAGAACATGTTAAAAAGATAGAAGCATTAAAAATAGAATACCGTCAGCATTGTGTAAAAATACCACGAGTAGAAAAAAACACTAGTGGTACCAAAAGATAGAAATAGATTTTCTTCCAAGTTTCAATTAGAAAATCAATTAGAAAAGTACCCCAGGCCCTGACAGTCTCTGGCACCCCGCCTCAAGCCTGGCCCGCTCACACCACTCTGAAGGAACAGTGTTAGCTCGGTATGTTCTAGCAAACCGTCCTCTACAGTTCCGACACGGGTCTTCCCACCTTTCCCTCTGTCCGTCCCTCCTTTCTTTCCCCCCTTTCTCCTCCCCCTGCAGGGGCTCACAAGATACACACCCTGCTTACTTTGGGTTTCCACTTCACCAGACCCAGGGAAGCCTATCCTACTCATTCCTCAGGTCCCTCCTCCCGTCTTGTGTCCTGCTGGAACCCTGGAGGCCCTAGGCTGGCTGAGATCCTTCTCCGCCTGGGCACCTTGCAGCCATGGGGGATCTACACTGTGTCCTTCTCCTCCACACCACGGTAGGCACTATGTCCTCCCCACCCATCAGCTTGAAGACAGCCCAGTGACTGGCCCACAGATGGTGCCCAGTGTTGACAGGGAAGAAGAAAAGAATGAATGGATGGGGAATGAAGCTTGAGGACAAGATGGCTTTGAAGGCAGACATGCAGGACCAGGCACTTTTCCACAGACCTGGAATGAAAGACGACCTGGGTGCAGAGACAGACAGGAGGGTCTGTTGAGAATAAGGGAGTGGAGGAACTTAACCGGATTATCTCAACGAAGGAAAAGTAGAGAAAGTAGCAGAAGATAGGCAAGAAAAATATTCCTGAGAAGCAGTAAGAGAAGCAAAAGCATCTGTACAGTTTTTTTCCCGCTCCATAATTAGGTATCTAATGACCTGTTTGTGGTAGCATTTTATTATTTTTAAGATTTTATTTATTTGAGAAAGAAAATGAGCGAGAGAGAGAGCACAAGTGGGGGGAGTGGCACAGGGAGAGAAAGGAGACTCCTCGCCGATCAAGGAGCCAGATGAGGGATTTAATCCAAGGACCCCAGGATCATGACTAGAGCCGAAGACAGATGCCCAAACGACTGAACCACCCAGGTGTCCCTGTGACAGCATTGTAAAACCAATTCCTTGAGAGATCAAATGGTCTCCAAGGTCAATTAAATAAACCAGACAACTCAGAATTCAGCTCCCTACCTATGTTAAATTCAAAAGAGCTAACGTAAGAAGAAATACGTTCGCGCTCACCCAAGGGAAGGCAGTGTCAGCCAAGGTGCACTCAAGGCACCCCTTACCAATTTCATGCCTGGCAATGGCTTCACCACAGAATTATACATTTCAGCGTATCGGAAGGAAAGCTACCCCATTTATAATTCAATGAGGATGTGAACCTCCCAGCTCTGGGATCTCCCTGCACAGCCTTCTTCGGTCATCGCTGTTCTCCTTAAGAGCCTTTTTCCGCTGGCTTCCAATAAGGGTCAGAGCCTCTGAGTCTTACTCATCATGGCAGCTCTGGGCAACAGATGGAAACCCATCCTTCCCACGGCGCTGGCTGGGGGCACACTAGAACTGGTCACTGGGCCACCAGCTTGCTCTCATAACCATGAGGACAGGGCATCTGGGTCCTAAGTGGACTCACTGTGAGCCAGCTGGGGCTCCTCATCAGCCTCCCTGACGCCAAAACGCTGAAGGCCCATCGAGGGGCTCATGTTTGGATGGCGTTAGCACAGTGTCGGCCGGGTGGGTTTCTCCCCACATCACTGAAATTGTGGCTAAAATCGCCATCGACGTGCTCAGACAACATTACGTAATAGTCAAGATGCTGAGAAGCAAGGCCATCCCTCAGCCCGAGTCATTCAGAACTCTCAGTCTGGCCTCTCACAATTGGCTTCGTCCGTCAGACTCAGACGAGGCTCTATTTTGAATTCTAATGAGGACGGGGTACACTGAATATTTAGCTGCGATGACAAAGATCTTGCTTTGTGGAGATGCCCTGACACAAGTAACAGATCTGAAAGTACGTATAGGGACCAGTGAAAAATGCCAGTCTCATTTGTGTTTGGATGCTTGCAAAAGACAATATTGTTTTCTACTTGATGCTCTTTGAGAGCTGGGGGTGGGCCAGAAAAAGGGAGGAAGAGTCACACAAAGATCTCAGGAAAATTTTTACAGCCGGGGCTCCTGAGTGAAAGGTTTACAAAGACGTGCTTGAATCCTTTGTTAACAACCGCGCAAACAAATTCATCACCAGGCCCTTCTGTGTGGCCCCCTTGCAATTCAGTCTGTGCTAACAACTGGAAATTTCCTCTCTGCGGAAGCACCCATGACTTATATATATCAGATCAGCAAGGAAGACACGCTGAGGGGAGGGAAATCAAAGCCCATTTGAGGGTTCACAACCTACCTCTGCACTTAAAATGATGATGTTCCCGCTGCCACCCCAGAGTTAAACAAATGGGGACCACGTGAACAGTAACCGAGGGACATTTGAGTGGGTCACTTAACGCTGACCCTGCAGACAGTTAAAATATACCTCACTTGTATCTTCCTATGCATGTGTGCCCATGTTTACATGGAAATGATCAACTGTGCCTTACATTTGGAAAGTGCAGGGGATCGACCCTTTGCTATGTCTCGAGGCTCCTGGACCAAGCCCTCCAGACCTTTCTTATTGAGATCGTAACGTTACTTCCCTAGCGTCTGGACATCCTCTTGTCAATGCTAGCTACCAATTATGGAGAGATGATGGCTTCAATTTTTCCTGGTTGATTCTCTCTGCTGCTACCAAATCTGATCACTGAGTTTTGAACTTCAGGTAGTTTGTTTGTTTGTTTTTTGGTAGGAGCTCGATTTTAGTCCCTTTTCAAATTTTCTGCTACTTTCTATGGTTTTCTGAAGCCTGTCACTTCTTTCTTTAAAGGTACTAAACATAGATGATTTTCTTATCTGTGTCTGATAATTCTGCTACTGCGAGTCTGTGCAGATCGGTAACTGCGGTCTGTGGCTCACGCTCTGCTGTTTCCACATCTTCCAGGTTATCTTTGACTGTGTGCTGGGTACTGCTCTGAACAATTCATTCTGGGGTAATTCTTAGAGACTGGGGGTAAAGATGTCTTCTTCCAGATAGGCATGTCATTCTTTCTGCTAGTCTTTTGGAGCTCCAGCATGTGAATCTAGAACTCCAGACCAAAAGCAGTATCTGGGGCTTCCTGGCCCAGGCTACAATGGATATCCACAATGCTAATCCATAAGCCTTTCTGGGCCCACAACTGGCCAGGAACTACAGTTTTGCCCCTTTCCCTCTCCAATCTTCTCAGTGCCAAGGCTGCGTTCTCCACACTTCTCAAGGGCACCTTACTTCCAGTTCACTTTTACCCTAAGGGTGCTCTCTGGGGACCCACTTCAATGGGGGAAGGGTCCCCTGTTCCATTTTTCAGCTGGTGTGGGCCCAGGGCAGTAACTTCTACCCCAACTGTCTGTCTCTCTCAGACTACAGAAGTCTCTGACCCCTGCCTGCAAACGGGCTTTATCAGGAAAATAATCAAACCACCAGAAAGTACTTAAGAGTTTAAGGACTGAAGGGCACCTGGTGACTTGGTCGGTCAGGTGACCAACTCTTGATTTTGGCTCAGGTTGTGATCTCAGGGTCGTGAGATCAAGCCCTCTGTTGGGTCCCACATTTGACTCCAAGCTCAACGTGGAGTCTGCTTGGGATTTTCTCTTTCCCTCTCCCTCTGCCCCTCCCTCAGCTCGCACATGCTCTCTCCCTTTCTATAAAATAAATAAGTAAATCTCTAAAAAAGAGAGAATTTAAGCACTGGAAGCAAAACAAAAGGATGTGTTAATACAGTATTTCTGTAAAAAAAAAAAAATTGAACACTGAATTATCATTTGATTCGGCAAACTGACTTCTATGTACACATGCAAAAACTTGGTGTTGAATCGACACTTGTATACCTACGTTTGTACTGGTGTTATTCACCCAATAGCCAGAAAGTCCACTGACAGATAGATGGATAAACAAAATGTAGTATATATATGCACTGGAATACTACTTAAGCCTCAAAAAGTAAGGGATTCGTGTCACACACTACAGCATGGAGAAATACTGAAGACATTCAAATACTGTGTGAACTTACTCATAGGAGGTACCTGATGTAGTCAAAGTCACAGGGAGGGAAAGCAGAGCGGTGGCTGAGAGGGGCCAGCTGGAGAAGGAGTAGTAGTCATTGTTTCACGGGGTCAGAGCTTCCCATGAAGATGGAAGGTTCTGGAGACAGGTGGCGCTGACGGTCCCCCAAGTGCAGGAATGCACTCTATGCCACTGAACTGTGCACTTAAGACAGTTATGATGGCAAATTTTAGGTGTATTTTATATTATGGATCTTTTACCATAATAATTTTTTTTAGTTAGGTTAATAGGGGCGCCTGGGTGGCTCAGTCATTTAAGCACCTGACTCCAGCTCAGGTCATGATCTCAGGGTCCTGAGTTCGAGTCCCAAGTCGGGCTCCTTGCTCCTCCCTCCATCCCCCGCCCCCAGACCTGGCTCAGGCTCTCTTTCTCTCAAATTAAATAAATATAAAATCTTTACCAAAAAAAAAAAATGGTTAGTCAATTTTGGCAAGGGCTGCTGAACCCACTCAGTAGATTCCACAGGGCATAATAACTTTACGGGGTTCATACTGATCAGCAGGAGACTTATTTAGATGGTAATGGCGGGGTGTCATGAAACCAGTGTGACCTCTCTTCGAGCTTGGGAGGCCACACAATGAACCTTTATCAACATGCAAAAACTGGCGCTGCTTACCAACAAACAAACATATATATATATATATATATATATATATATATACATATATATATAAAATAACAGATTTCCCTATAAAAATATAAATGCAATACATTTTCCTTTAAAGGTATCAGGCATCAGAAATGTTAAAAGGTTAAGTTGTTAGGGTGTGGACCTACAGTACCGATGGTATGGGTATGGCTAAGTAAGTATTAGGGAAACGGATTGATGGGGTAAGAGGAAAGAATTCTCTTTAAAGTATTTCCAGTGAAAAGAAGGAAGAACGTCTGTCTATTTCACAATGCTGTATCTCCCTTCTGAGTTCCTACATACACAGTTGACCCTTGTATAACACAGTTTCAACTGCACAGGCCCACTTACACTCAGACTTTTGTCAATAAACATGGTATGGTACTGTAAATGTACTTTCTATTCGTTATGATTTTAACATGTCCTCTTCTCTAGCTTCCTTTATAGGAAGAAATCAGTATATAACATATAGTATTACTATATTAAGCAATATTAATCAATTATTATTGTTAATCAATAATTTTATATATTAATTATACCATATAATTATATTACATAATATATACTACAATTTTAAGACATATATGTATATATGTATAATTACATATTATATATCTATAATATAATACAGTATATATAACACACAAAACGTGTTAACTGATAGTTTATGTTATGGGCAAGGCTTCTAGTCAACAGTAGTCTGTTAATAGTTAAGTTTTGGGGGAGTCAAAACTTAGACGTGTATTTTCGCCTGCACTGGGGGCCTGGGGGTCAGGACCCCTGACGTCTGCACTGTTCAAGGGCCATCTGTAATTCTGTTACAGATTATAGACACCTAAATATAAATGGTGCAGAAGATAAATTTACAGTTAACTCACTCTGAGAGACCCAGTTTTAAAAACATGCATTTTTGCAATTAAGGGAGCCTCTCCATTTCTTCTACTAAAAAAAAAAACAGAGCTCAAGTCAGAAGATTTTATGCACCTTTCTGGGTGTAAACACCAACACTAAGCAATACCATAAAATAAAAAATTGGCAACAGAAGTAACAGTCCTCGTTGGGACTTCATGAGTAACGTGTGCTGAGGGCCACTGTTTGCAAATACAAAAAGCTTCCCGACATATCTAAAAATATGTTCATTCCAAAACAATAACGACATGACTGCCGCACACATAGCAAAAACTTCAAGAAAGTTGTCACTGAGTAGGGAAGTCTCTTCCTATTTTATTTATTTTTAAGAGATTTTATTTATTTATTAATTTAGAGAGCACACAAGCAGCGGGAGAGGGAGAGGGAGAGAGGGAGAGAGAATCTCAAGCAGACCGCGCTGTGTGCGGAACCCCATGCCGGGCTCAATCACAACCTGCAATCACAACCTGAACCCAAATCATGAGTCGGTCGCTTAACTGACTGCGCCATCCAGGCGCCCTAGACTATTCCTAGGTTAGACACGTGAGAGGAAAGCTAATCCTTGCTCATGGCTTACTGTGTGCCACATACTCTACCTGTGTCTTTATCTATATTAAGTCCTTTCTCCCTTATGACAACGCTCTCAGGGCTATACCATTAGCATTCCTATTTCAAAGACAGGAAAACTGAGGCAAAGGGGAGTCTGGGCTTCCCCAAGGTCACCAGCTGGTGAGTGGCAGAGCTGGGATACAGGGCCAGGTTCTAGAGTCCCCACTTCTCAGCCCCCCACCTGCAGGGCCTCCCCACATAAATACGGAAAGTCAGGGAGGGTGGCCAGCACAAGACACCTCACATGCTCCATACAGTTTAACTTTGATAACCAGGTTTTTAAGAGTCAATAAGGTTAAGTTTCTATAGAGATCAAAGACAATGTCAGAAGAGATCTGTCTCCAAACGATCTAGTGCAGAACCAAAGTCTCTGTGGGCAGAAGCTACATGAGAAGGTTGGTAAGGCAGGAAGCACTTCAACAGGAAGCGCTTCTGCCCATGGGGGCAGAAGCACAGAGTGGCCGGCATCTGGTAGATGAGAACCCCGGGGCCAGGGAGCACAGACAGGTGATAACAGGGGAGCAGTGAGGCCCCTCAGATTCCCCTTCCCTGAGGTTTCAGAGTCCATGGCTGCCCGTCCTCAGTCACCCTGTTATTCTAGACCTCAGTCAGCCAGCACATCAGGTAAAAAGGTAATGCCTCTTGGGCCGTACATCTTGGGCAGAGGGTCTCGTTCTAAAACTGGACAGGTCAGAGGGATCTGTCGTAGTTTTCATACCAAAAGGACTAAGAGGCACTGGAGTTTGGAGTGCTATCATACTTCTGCTTGTAATAAATGTATTAGCTCGTGCACCTTTGTGAGACACGGTACCGAGGAACCATCACTGTGGTCACTCCTACTGTCACTACCATTTATCAACACTGGCCTCGGGCAGGGCGCTGCACACAGGCAGTGGATAATTCAAACCACATGGAATGCAGCCCTCCTTCATCAGAAGCTGTGGGGCAAAGCCAGAGCATCAGTATTGCTAGAATCCCTTGTCTTGGCTCGTGTGCCCCCATTTTATGTACAAGGTAGTAAACGGTGAAGCGACTGCCAAAGATAACATCACTACATGTAGGATCTGAACTCAATGGACTTCAGAACCTGGCCTCTTAACTGCTCGGTGGTCCAAGCTCCAACAATTAAGGTTGTGACAAAACAAAGGAATCAAGTGAGCAAGATGGCCTTCAATAGCCACGAGAATGTACCAGCACCAACCTGTATATTGTCACACAAATTCCCAAACAGGTACTCTCGAGAGGTTTCCTATCTTAAATTTAAAAAATTAACAATGTATTATACTTCTCCCACATTTGGAGCAAGTCGCTTCATTTTTCCTTATTTTATTCTTTTTTAAAGTAAGCTCCACACCCAGTGTGGAGCCAAAAGCAGGGCTTGAACTCAGGACCCTGAGGTCAAGACCTGAGCTGAGACCAAGGGTCAGACGCTTCACTGACTGAGCCACACAGGCCCCCTTACAACTCACTTCACTTTAGCAAGATTTGGGTCTCTTTGAGCAATTTCAGTACTTCATCAAACAGGACTGTCTGCGTTAGAAGCGGAACCAAACCCCTGCAATAATGAGACAAATGTGGGAAACAGGAAACAGAGGATGGTCGAGCGGCGAGAGAGGGGCAAAACCGTAAGGGCAGCTTATCCTTTACCGCAAGATGCTGATTTTCTGTCCACCATAGTCACACGCCTGGTCTCCGTGCGGAGCTTCCCGTCTGTGTTCTCCACCAGGTTGGCAAGGTCATCAATTATTTCTAGAAAGGAAGACAGAGATGCTGGTTAATACTCCAGAAACATCCCGCTCACATCACTGTATCAGAGCTGTGGCTGGCCTCCCTACGAATAAATTCTCTCCCGTGCAGTGAGGGAATAGGTAAAAAGCTCATCTATGTTCTCTGAAATCTGCAAATCCAACTCATAAAAGGTGGTGGTGTGGGGGGAGTAGTAGTAAAGAAGAAAACTGATTTCCCGTGAGTCCGCGACACAGAGGAGGGCTGTAGGGAGTCCAAGGGAAAGAAAGCAGGACGCAGCGAAGTTATGCTCAGCCGAGTTGTCATTCCAGCATAAAGCTGGTGGACAGACTACAGGAGACTGCAAGGACTACTGGAGCCCTTCCCGAGAAAACAGCTTGATGATCAAATCCAGCCAACTGAGAGGCTAGTAGAAGTAAAGAACTCCAGGATAAGACAAGCCAGAGCCATGATGGAAGAGATGCCGGGGAGAGCTAGGGCCATCGAAATACTGAGTTGGGGATCAACAGATACACGGGTTACACTGCAAAAAGGTAGATAAGTGCTGTGCAGCAATGCTGTAATTATAACTGAAAGTCAGGAAGCAGTTGGGGGGTTGGAGGATTCGGGGTCAGGGGGAGAAAGGTGGAGGGAAGTTGGAAGTGTTAATTTCTCCATCACTTCACAGAGAAGTCCTAGTTGAAAAGGGAGGTATTGAAAAGGGAAACATAGAGACCCACGGCTTTTCAAAACCACCATCTTTTTTTTGTCAACCTTAGATGGATCTTTTAGTAATTACTATCTCTTGTCAAGAAACCTTTATGTGAAGTTCAGCTTCTATTTTTTTTTACACTAATCTATTCTTTTAAAATTGGAAGTATCATTGACACTACACTAATCTCCTCCAAGTGAAATTAAGCACTTAGCAACACTTAAAATAGTATATATTGTATGATCCTAATGATGTAAAATTATTTCTATCCCACCGCTCGTATTGGACAAACTTACAAGGATATATCTGGCTGATGTCAACCTAATGTGAATAATGATTATTTCTAGGTGCTGGGATCCTGGGTGAACTTCCTTACATTTTCTGTATTGTTTGAATTTCTTCTAACAAGTCTGCACTATTATTTCCATTTTGGTTCCTGTTCCTCACTCCTTCCCTCCTTGCTCCTTCTTTTTTTCTTTTCTGATTGCTTTAGAGATACACTGTCCAATATGAGTCACTGTTTCTGTTAAATAAATAAAAGGAATCAAAGGAAGTTTCCAGAAGGATGCCAGAGCTGAGTTTTGAAGGACGTGTCGCTGAAGAGGCAGGAAGGGGACAGTCCATATGGAAAGAATAGCATGTGGAAGGCACAGAATAGCTGCTCTCTCTCCTGGGTTCCCGCAGCCCTTCCTACAGCCTGTTTACTTACAGACCCTTAAGGTTCACATTCTAACAATTTGCTCGTATGTCCTTCTTTAGCGGAAAGAGTATGACAGAGAATTGCCTTCATTCATGGCTCCCCTTGTGATGCCTGGGAGAGTGCCTAGTACACAGCCAGATAAAACAAATGCACACAGATAAAGGCAGTGGATGCATGAAGTCTAAAAGAGACACATAATTTCAAAGCACTTTGCTGCATCTTAGACTAAGCCAAATCTGTCAAATATTACCTATAGAACACCTGCCTAGAAAACCTTTCACTGCCATTTAACAATTAACTCGTGACTCTCTATTCCTTCATATTCAGTGACATTCTCTCTCCCAGTCTTCCTTCCATCTGTCTCCAAGATCTGTCTAGAGTCTCCTCTTCCCATTAAATGCTGACAATCCCACACTTCTGTATATTTTTACTCTCTAATACTACCATGGTGATTTTACATACCTTTTGGGTTCCTCAATATGTAAATTAAAAATGTGAAAATCTGCTCCGCATAGCGCTCCAAAATTCTGGACCCAGGTAGCAAACTGCCTACTACTTATCTGTGCCTCAAGATGCGTAAAATATCTAAACTAAACTCTTTATCTTCCCGTGAACCTGAGTCCCTCCTACATTCTCTGTCCCAATTAATGGCATCTGACATCCACTTGCTGGCCCATGCCAGAAATCTTCAGTCACCAGGCCTCCCTCTTCCCCAGCTTAGACAAGCCACTTGCAGCCACTCAGGTGACCCTGCCTCCAGGATCTCTTGATCCCACAGTGTCTCTTAAACTGTCTTATTAATACCTCACAAAATTGCGCCAGTGATTCCAAAAACAATGTCCTAACTCCTCTTCCTGTTTGTAGTTCTGTATCTCCTCAGTCTATTCCCCATACTATAGCCAGGGATGTGTTTTATTTTATTTTCAAGTTTTTACTTAAATTCCAGTTAAAAAACAGTGTAATATTAGCATCAGGTATACAATTTAGTGATTCATCACTTTCATACAACACCTGGTGCTCATCACCATAGTGCCCTCCTTAAGCTAGGAACATATTTTAATTTTTTCATATTTTAACTAATTGAAACTTAAATAGCTGTGTGTGGGCGGTGACTACTGCCTTGAGCATCAGAGCTCTAAAGCAATCACTTAAAAAAAAAAAAGAACCCCCCCCAAGGTATAGATTTTAAAACAACAAAAAACAGAGGGAATAAAACTAATACTAAAAAAATGCATGATTTACCCAGAAGGAGGCAGGGAAGAAGGCACAAAGGAACAACAACAACAACAACAAAAAAAAAAAAACGGGACAAAAGGAACATAAATACCTAGAAGGCAGACCTAAACCCAACTATATCAGCAGTCACATTAAATATAAATGGACTAACTCTCTAATTAAAAGACAAAGACTATCAGCCAAGACTAAGAAAGACACAAAGACAGAAAGGAAGAAAGAACAACTATATGCTTCCACAAGAAATTCACTTTGAACATAAGCCACAGAAAACATGTGTAGGAGAAGGCCGACATGGCTACCTCTGCTACACCAGACAGACTTCAAGCCAAGGAGTATTTTTTTTTTTTAAGATTTTATTTATTTATTTGACAGACAAGAGATCACAAGTAGGCAGAGAAGCAGGCAGAGAGAGAGAGGAGGAAGCAGGCTCCCCACAGAGCAGAGAGCCCGATAGGAGGCTTGACCCCAGGACCCTGGGATCATGACCTGAGCCGAAGGCAGACACTTGACCCTGGGATCAAGACTGAGCCACCCAGGCACCCCTAAGCCAAGGAGTATTATTGGAGATGAAAAGAAACCTTTTTTCATGGTGAAAGAGCACATGTGACGAAAACCAAGAAAAATCTCCACATCAGAATATTAAGGAAACCACCTTTGAAAAAACCTACGGGACAAAAATAAAAATCATAGGAAAAACAGAAAATGCTTTGAACTGAATGATAATGAGAATCCAAAATTTACGTCTATGGGATGCAACTAAACCAGAGCTTGGACAGAAGTGTACTGTTCTAAACACAAACAGTGGAAAAGGAGAAATACATAAAACTGGTGATTGGACTAAGAGATGCTCATGATCATTTCAATAAATGCAGAAAAAGGATTTGACAAAACTGAATGTCCATTCATGATACGAATTCTCAGCAAAACAGGACTGAAGGAGCACTTCATCAACCTGATGAAGGACATTTGTGAAAACACCAAACTACCACTGTCCTTAAGGTGATCCCAGTGACACTTGGAAATAAATCTAACCAAAGACCAGCAAGACTTCTACACTGAAAACTGTAACAGTGCTGGGACAAATTCAAGAAGACCTAAAGAAATGGACAGTTGTCTACCACGTGCATGGATCGACAGACTCAGTGTTTTAAGGATACTTTCTCTCTCAATTGATCTGTAGATTCACTGCAGTCCCAATCAAAATTTTAGCAGGTTCTTCACTCATATTTAGAATTTAAGAAACAAAACAAAGGAACAAAGAAAAAAAAATAAGAGAGACAAGCCACAAAATAGATTCTTAACTATAAAGACCAAACTGATGATTATCAGCGGGGTAGGGGAGTGGCAAGGGGGAGATGGAGAGGAGGGGTGAAACAGGTGATGGGGATGAAGGAGGGCACTTTTTTTTAAAATTTATCTTTTATTTATTTTCAGCATAACAGTATTCATTATTTTTTCACCACACCCAGTGCTCCATGCAATCCGTGCCCTCTATAATACCCACCACCTGGTACCCCGACCTCCCACCCCCCCACCACTTCAGACCCCTCAGATTGTTTTTCAGAGTCCATAGTCTCTCATGGTTCACCTCCCCTTCCAATTTCCCCCAACTCCATTCTCCTCTCTAACTCCCCATGTCCTCCATGCTATTTGTTATGCTCCACAAATAAGTGAAACCATATGATAATTGGAAGGAGGGCACTTGTGATGAGCACTGGGTGTTATATGGAATGGCTGAATCACTGTGCGACGTACCTGAAATTAATATGACATTGTATGTTAACTACACTGGACTTAAAATTAAAAATTCATTATTTAAAAAATCCTAGTGTAAAAAAACAAAACAAAACTGGAAAGTCAATTCTAAAATGTGCATGGAAAGTAAACAGTTTAGAACAGCCAAAATAAAAATACTCTTGTCAATGAAAAAATAAAAGTTGGAGGTATTATACTATCAAAATCCAAGCTTTATTATAAATATACAGCAATCATGACCATTTGGTATTGGCAGAATGACAATGGATCAATGGAAGAAGACAGAATCCAGAGACAGACCCCTCTGTGTGTGTGTGTGTGTGTATTCAATTCTCAACAAAGGTAACAGTCAGTCAAATACACAAAGAAAAGTCCTATCAACAACAAATGATACTGATACAAGTGACCACCCAAACAAGGAAGACAATCTTGACTCTGCTCCCATCAGATGCAAAAAATTCATTTGAGATGGTTCAGAGACCTAACCGTAAAACCTAGGAGTGTAAAGCTCCCAGAAGAAAACAATCAAACAGTATCTTCATAACCTTGGGTAGGCAGAAATCTCTTGGATGGGACATAAAGAGATTATGCACAAAGGAAAAGTAGTCAAGTGGGCTTTATCAAAAATTTCTGCTCATCCAAAGACACCATGACAAAAATTAAACAACCCACACTCTGGTAGGTATCTGCAGAACATAATCTGATAAAGTATTCATATCCAGAATATATAAAGAACATACCCATCTATCAACAAGAAATAAGACAGTCAACCTAATCTCATTTTATTTTTTTAAGACTTTATCTGTTTATTTAACACAGGTAGAGAAGGTAAAAGCAGGGGGAGCAGCAGAAGGAGAGGGAGAAGCCAGTTCCTGCCAAGCAAAGAGTCCGATGTGGGCCTCGATCCCAGGGCGAGAAGGCAGACGCTGAAGGACTGAGCCACCCAGGCGACCCAATCAACCTAATTTTAAAATAGGCAAAAGATTTGAGCAGATGTTTTGTAAAGAAGACACACAAATGGCCAATCAACACATGAAAAGGGGCCCAACCTCATCAGTCATTAGGGAAATGCAAATTCAAACCACAATGAGATACTACTTCACATCCACTAGAACTAACAATGCTAATTGCTAGGGATGATTGGGCACAAAGGTAATTGTAGAAGTGTTTGTCAGTTCCAATCAAGTTAACCATTTATCTAACTTAGGACCCAGAAATTTCACTCCTATGCATTTACCAAACAGAAACAAAAACAGATTTCTCCAAAACACCTGCACGGAAAACATACACAGCAGCCTTATTCCTTAGAACCCCAAACTAGAAACAACACAAATATCTATCTGTAGGAGAATGGATAAGCAAATTTGTGTGCTAAGCATATCTGTATAATGGAATATTATTCCGCAATAAAAACAGTGAGCTAATGATTAATGCAGCAACCTAATAAACCTCAAAAGCATTCTGTTGGCTAAAAGAAGAAAATGAAAATCAACCTATATTTCCCAATTCTATTTCTATGTCGTATAAGGATAAACCAAATGTACTGGTTAGAAATCAGAAAGTAGCTGCTTCTGGGTGGTGGTGGGAGGTACTGACTAGATGGGGACACAAGGGAAATTTCTGGGATGATAGAAAGATTCTAAAGGATGACACGATCACATACAGTTGTCAAAACAAAGAGAACAGATCTGTATGTTTTGTCGTATGTGAACTGCGCCTCGATTTAAAAATGTAAACTAAAAAAAAAATTAAGTTTGCAATATTATGATACTCCTAAGATCTTCCAGGAAGGCAGGCAGGCATGTGTTCTGGAAAGACAAAGCAAATGCCTTAGGATCACAAAATTGTAGAGTGGCAAGAGGTCATGTGATCATGCACAGCTTTTCTCCTTTTTTATAGAAATCCCAGCAGCAGGGTGATTAACATTTTGCTGAATGCTCCCTGCAGCTGGTAACTTGGAAACAGGAACTCAGTTTCTTGCCTGAGCTGGAGGGTAACTCTAATTATTATAAAGTTCTACACTTTGAGCCGAGAACCTGCCCGCTCTCCATGGTCTGACTTAGTCATTTCTGGAACACAATGCCAGTGTTCTGTCTTCCACAAGACACCCCTCATCCACCTCCCTAGTCTTCTCTTCTGGGAAAAAGGCACTTTAGCTGGAAAACTCTAACGGACCCTCAGAGGAAGTAATTTCAAGATCTTATGAGACCTTCATGCTCTGGGCACAGAATTCGTCCTACAATGCGACGTGAGGACTGGACATGCCCCTTAAGCTTTTGTCTAAGTCAGCACGGACCACAGATGAGCTTATACACAGGAGCATATACAATGTTTTTATCACCCATTCTTCATAACCTACCAGGCTGTTTCACCTGACAGTTACGTTTCATACAGTTGCCTGGTACACACAACTGATCAGTTCAATTACGTTCTAAAGCCGCCATCTATAATGTCAACTTCAGGCCCGATCAGCCTCTGTCACTAAAAGAGGGTCAAGTGTGAAACATTCTTTGACACTAAATATTTGTCAGTTGTTACGGGTTAATTGGGTTTTTAGAGAGATTCCTTTTAAACTTTATATAAATTATGTACAGCTTAGAGGTATATCAAGACTTTGTAGCGAATGAGCTTGGCAAAGTTCGGTAGGCAACACGGAGGGGCTGGATTCTTTTTTTTTTTTTATTCTAAGTTTACTTATTTACTTTCGCAATCTCTGCACTCAGCAGTGGGGCTCCTACTCATGGTCTTGAGATCAAGAGTCTGGTTCTCCTCTGATGAGGCCAGCCAGGCACCCCAAGGGGGTTGATGTTTTTAATCTCAGACCAAACACAAAGGTTTTCAATGGGTTGGTAAACCTCTTCTGATTACTAGTTTGTTTGTTTACAAAGCTGACTCTACTTTTTTAAGCGATAAAAAATATTTAATAGCAGCTGATAAATGGGGGGGGGGGGTCAAAAGTGATCCAAGCGTCCCAGTAATCACCTCTATGTGTTCTCTCCTAAGATTTGACATAAACATATGATTTTTATGTAATTGCAACATATAAGCCTTTTGCCCCATGCACATGGTATCTTTCACCCTCTTTCATGTTGCCAGGCTCCATTCACAGTTATAATTTCTAATGGTTACAAAATACTCATTCCATTAAATAAACACTCATTAAAAATAGCCCATTGTGGTGAACAGAGAATGCTTCTATATTTACACATAATGAGTCAATGGATTCTTTCCTCCCTGATCATTTTCCTTCTTTTGTCTCATTTCCTTAAGTTAACAACCTGTGGTTAGGACCGCTGAGTGGACTTTGAAACACACTGTCAAATCCCTTTGTAAAAGGTTTAGACTGCCCCTGGGGGATTGGTCTGCTGGCACTGCCCTCCTACCCCCCCACCCCCCTGCAGTCAGCTGGTAGGAACTCCCCGGATTTCCAAGGGCAGGGAGCCTGGGGGAATTCCCACCCTGCAGCCCGCAAGCTAAGGTGGGAATTCCCCCAACCACAGTCTCAAACCAGCAAATTAAACGCAGTGTGCAGAGCACACAGGTGTGGAGAAACCACCAGCTGACTCTTGGGTTCCGGACAGTCCAGCCTCCCGAGAAACTCCTCTTTGCTTCCTGGTAAGGATTTGCATTGGGTTCTGAGAAGCTTCTATTTCGGTCATGTGTTAATTTGAGACACCAAGTGGAGTGGCCATTCTGATGCAGTCAGGAACACCAGACTGTGTACAGTATGATGCAGAACAGACAGGATCAAAGGCAGTCAGAAATACGAAGTATCAAAATATCAGACTCCAAGTAATTATATCCGTCAATTTTCTCTACTCCCAATTAGAGTGCCAGTACATTCTATCTAAAGGCAGAACACGTGCTACCTACTTTCTGATAAGTTTGGGGCCTTCTTGTACTCACAGTAGGTGCCCGTGGTTGTGAATCATTAATTAGACCTTTTGCTTCTACTGCTCATCACACTTAAAGGTTAAAACAAAGAGCGAATAAAGAGCTTTTCCTGAGGGTGTTTGTTTAACTCCCTCTACTCCCTATAATGTAGATTCAGAGTGGGGGGGGTGGTGACCTCTAACAATATCACTAGGAAAAGAGGTCAAATATGTAACAGAAATTGGGAACAGAAGGAAATCTGTGCCTCAGCAAAGGAGAAGCTATAACTCGCTCACAACGGGGCAATTGGTGGGGAACTCCAGCACACCCAACCAGAGCCTCTGGGACCTGCTCAGGCTTTGGAGGCCTAAGAAAACCCCCCCCTTAGCTATTATACCTGCTCCCATCTTCAGAAGGGACAGGTCAATGAGTCTAGACAGAAAGCAAAGACTCCTTTCCTTCTTCCCTCGTTGGGGCCTTAAACTGTCCCAGAAGCCCAAGCTGACATAGAGGAACCTTCTCCACTTCTTCTTTTTGAGATTTTATTTATTTGAGAGAGAAAGAGCACAGCAGGATGCAGGGTCAGAGGGAGAGAGAGAAGCAGACTCCCCACTGAGCAGGGAGCCCAAGATGGGGCTCAATCCCAGGACCTTGGGATCATGACCTGAGCCCAAGACAGATGCTTTACCGACTAAGTCACTCAGTCATTCCAACGCTCCCCCACTTCTAAGAGTAGACGGACAAAGATCTCCCTTGTATGAAGAGGAGCAAACAGGAGTAAGCAAAGAGCTCAAAATGAGGGAGCAGCCTCTCCCTCCCTCACTTCTTCTGCCCAAGAGAAGACAATTCCTTCCAGAAAAGCAGAAATCCGAGGGACCAGTTTCTTTGTTTTAAAACAAGATTCAAGATGGCAGTAACTGTGTGCAACCAAAACACAGAGCCACAGAGAGGTAACAACTTTGTTACTAGCCACACTGCATCCAGACAGAAAAACAAGTGTCCAATTAACCACAAGAAAGGCAACTAAACAGATGGCCATCTAAATACAAGATTCAGACAACAAGCCTGAATGATTTCCCAGAAGTCACAGAAAAAGGTTAGAGAGGACAAAATATGGGAGGGGAAAACCAAAAACGACAGGGCTAAAAGAAATTCCAGGAAAACAGAAGAAGGAACAATGACCAAATAAATAACTAATTTTCCTTGAGCTGACAAAAGACTTGAGTCTTCATGTTAAAAAAACAAAAACAAAACAATAACAAAAAAGAGGAAACATCATTGAGCTCTGAACAACGGTCTTATAAAAGATCTAGAAAGATCTCATGAAATTTTTGAATTTGGGGAAAAAAACATTCTGACTGAAAAAAACATTCTGACGCACTCAAATGGTAGTGCAAAACACTGAATATTTAGTAAAAAGGTGTGAGCGACCCAGGCTAAGCTCATGGATGAGAGGTAGTCAAGTCGGGAAGTACTCGCCCAGCTGGTTTCTGCAGGATACAGGAATGCAACCTGGAACAGAACTGCAGAGTGTGTGACGGTCAAGTTCTTACAGGACCATGCAGAGGTAAACACTCACATCTGTGTGGCGCCCCACAGCCACCGCTAGGCCTTGGCCATCCAGCCACCACTCCGTCATTTCTCAGTTCACTCATTCCATGTTGCAGTTAACGTCGGTGACGCCCTTCAGAGCATCAGAGAACTGGCCAAGTCCTTACCTGCCTGCCGGTCTTAAACCTCACTGCATTGCAAAAGCACCTGGGCTGCCCTACAACTCCTGTCATAAGATCCAACAAGAGGGTCTTCCTACGTTTCTCTCCAAGCCAAATTTAGCAATATCACCTGGACGCTCTGGTCAGCCGTTAGAGCTCTGAACTGTCAAAACGCAAACGCAGCCCAAGTGGAGTAAATAACATATGCAAAGCGCACTCGATGTAAGAGGGCCAAGTGGCTGCGTGCATTCACCCCACACCGCACTCATATTTGGCTCCCGAGGGTATAATCTCCTGGACGAGCTTACATTTGGAGAAAGCATCACAAGTGTTCAGAGCTGGAGAAAAACAAATGATACACATGTCTAAGAAAAACATTTTTAAAATTAACTTATTTATCTGAGAGAGAGGGAGAGAATGCCCACCTGTGAGCTGGGGGCGGCAGGGGGCGGGGCAGTACAGGACAGAAGGTGAGAATTCCAAGCAGACTTCCTGCTGAGCGTGGAGCCCTACGAAGGGGCTCAATCTAGGACCCCAAGATCATGGCCTTAGCTGAAACTAAGAGTCAGGAGCCCGATCAACTGAGCCACCCAGGCGCCCCCCAGAAAAGCATCTTAAAGACAATTATCATTATAACACCCTCCAAAGCCTGTGAGTATATACGCTTTTTTCTTTTCCTGAAAAAAAAAAAAAAAAACACTTAAAGAAGTATTTTGGGGGGCACCTGGGTGGCTCAGCCGTTAAGCATCTCCCTTCAGCTCAGGTCATGATCCCAGGTTCCTGGGATCAAGCCCCTCACAGGGTTCCGTGCTCAGCGGGAGGCCTGCTTCTCCCTCTCTAGTTCCCCTTGCTTGTGTTCCCCCTCTTGCTGTCTCTGTCTATAAGTAAATAAAATCTTAAAAAAAAAAAAAAAGAAGAAGAAGAAGAAGAACGGGGCACCTGGGTGGCTCAGTGGATTGAGACCTCTGCCTCCCGCTCAGGTCATGATCCCAGGGTCCTGGGATAGAGCCCCGCATTGGGCTCTCTGCTCAGTGGAGAGCCTGCTTCCTCCTCTCTCTCTGCCTGCTTCTCTGCCTACTTGTGATCTCCATCTGTTAAATAAATAAATAAAAATCTTAAAAAAAAAAGTATTTTCAGCTGATGAAGAATTGAATGGAAAAAAGAGAAATCCAGATTAAGTCATAGTAAAATAATAAAAAATATTAAATAAGTCCTAATAAGCAATGAATCCTTGACACACAAATGTAAATATTATCATGAAACTTCCATGCTAAAATCTTAACCTTTCTCACATACAGGAAAGCACATGTACAGAAAACAGATGTATAGTTCAGTGAAGTATTAAAGTAAATATATCCATTTAATGATCACACTGGCAAAGAAAAAGGTGGCTTCAAATACCTCAATACCCTTTTTCTTCTTCCCAACCCCCATGTCTCCAACTATCTAATCACTACCTCCACCAACTTCCCTGAAGTAACTGCCATTATGACTTTTACAGAATTGCTTCTGGGCTTTTCTGTATAGTTTCACCACCCACAAAAAGTCAATGATTCACACCATTTTGTAACCACCTATATAAATATTGATTCAGGGAAGGACCATCAGTAGATTTTAAAACCACTGGGTGCGGGGGCAGGAGTTTCTCTGACACGTCAAATTTCTTCGACAACATTTTTCTAGCTACGCCTCTTGAGACAAGAAATACAAAAGTAAAAATAAACTACTGGGACTATAGCAAAACAAAAAGCTTTTGCACAGTGAACAAATATTTGCAATGACACATATGATAGAAACTAATACTAAAAACGTGTAAAGAATTTATGCGACTCAAAACTAAAAAAAAAAAAAAAAAATAACAATTTGATTAAAAATGGGCAGAGGACCTGAGAAGACATTTTTCTAATGAAGACATATAGATGAAAAGCAGATACATATGAAAAGATGCTCGACATCACTCATCATTGGGGAAATACAAGTTCAAACGACAATGAGGCACACCTGTCAGAATGGCTAGACTCAAAAAAAAAGACAAGAAAGAGCAAGTGCTGGTGAGGATGCGGAAAGAGGGGACTCTCGGGCCCCGCTGGCGGGAATGGAAATCAGTATAGCCAATATGGAAAACAGTATGGAGAGTCCTCAAAAATTTTAAAATAGAAACACCATACAATCCAATGATTCTAC
Organism: Mustela lutreola; assembly: GCF_030435805.1. Classification (NCBI taxonomy): domain Eukaryota; kingdom Metazoa; phylum Chordata; class Mammalia; order Carnivora; family Mustelidae; genus Mustela; species Mustela lutreola. The sequence goes on along the minus strand of NC_081304.1, from coordinate 57,501,509 downwards.
CAATTGGTATTTATCCAAAGAAAATAAAAACACTAATTTGAAAAGATATATGAACCCCTGTGTTTACTGGACACTATCTACAATAGTCAAGACGTGGAAGCAACCCAAGTGTCCACTGACAGATGAATGGATAAAGAAGATGTGTTGTGGGGCGCCTGGGTGTCTCGGTCATTAAGCGTCTGCCTTCGGCTCAGAGCATGACCCCAGGGTCCTGGAATCGAGCCCCAAGTCAGGCTCCCTGCTCTGCGGGAAGCCTGCTTCTCCCTCTCTCACTCCTCCTGCTTGTGTTCCCTCTTTTGCTGTGTCTCTGTCCAAAAAAAAAAATTGTGTTGTATAAATACAATGGAGTATTATTACTCAGCCATAAAAAGAATCAGATTTTGCCATTTGATGATGACATGGATGGACCTAGAGGGTACGATGTTATGTAAAATAAGTAAAAAACAGACAAATATCACATGATCTCACTTATATGTGGATTCTAAAACATAAAGCAAACACACAAACAACAAAAAAGTAGAAATAGTTCCATAAATATAGGAAGCAAACGGGATTGCTAGGGGAGAGACAGGACAGGAGATGGACAAAATGGGTGGAAGTGGGAGGTCTAGGCTTCCATTTATGGAATGAGTAGGTCTCAGGGATGAAAGACAAAGCACAGTGGTATTGTAGTATTGTAATAGTGTTGCATAGTGACAGACAGCAGCCATACCTCCATAAGCATAGCCTAACATATGGAGTTACCAAGTCACTATATTGTAGCCCTGAAACTAATATAACAATGTGTGTCAACTGTACTTCAATTTAAAAAAACAAACCACCCAACCACTGTGTAAAGAAAGGGCTGATGGGAATCAGTGTATCCATAGTCTCAAAGTGTCACCCCAGGAATTCCTACCTACTTAGAGAAAAAGGTACCTTCACAATGAAAAAAGTACAGCAGGTAGCACTTTAACCAAGCCAGCAAACTTAAGGTCGGCAATATTGAGACAAACTGTCACTTTAGGTTTCCTGATGTCATGCGATGAGAAGGACACAACTCTACCTATGTGGTCTTTTTACCAAAAATATTTACCTTGACTCTAATGATAAGGACACACTCAGGAAAATCCAGATTGTGGGAAATCCTACAGGACAATCTGCCATGGACTTTTCACAAACATCAATGGCTAAGGGGTTCTGGGGAGGCTCAGTCAGTTAAGCATCTGACTCTTGATTTCAGCTCAGGTTGCAATCTCAGGGTTTTGAGATGGAGCCTTGGTTGGGCTCTGTGCTGGGTGTGGAGGCTGCTTGGTATTTTCTCTCTGCCCCTTTCCTCCCCTCACTCTCACACACACTCTCTCTCTCTAAAAATAAAAGTGGGGCGTCTGGGTGGCTCAGTGGGTTAAGCCTCTGCCTTCAGCTCAGGTCATGATCTCAGGGTCCTGGGATCGAGTCCCACATCGAGCTCTCTGCTTGGCGGGAAGCCTGCTCCCTCACCTCTCTCTGACCGCCTCTCTGCCTACTTGTGATCTCTCTCTCTCTGTTAAGTAAATGAATAAAAGTCTTAAAAAAAATAAAAGTGAGGGAGATGTTCTAAATTCAAGGACATTAAAGACACAGGACAACTAAATGTAACGCTTAAATTATGAACAAATGCTGGAGAAAAACACATCAAAAAAAGAAAGTGGTTAAAGGACATTGCTGGGGCAACTGCGGAAATTTAAATATGGGCTCCATGCTAAGCAATATTTCATGTCAAAGTTAGGTTTCTTAGCTGCTAATGATACCATGGTTATGTAGGAGAACATGCTAGTTCTTGGAAAATGCACCTCAAGTATTTAGGAGATATATTCATCTGACTTTTATATGGTTTACTGGAAATTAAAGTATATAAAAAAGGGAAGAAAACAGGGTAAAATGGTAAAAACTGGTCAACATAGGTGCACAGTGACCAGATATGCAAGAAGCACATGTACTCAGCTTTTCTGTTGGCTTGAGAAAAATTTTAAATAAAAAGCCAAAAGAATAAAAAAATCAGACTCAGATCAAGTTAAAGAACACAAGAAGAACAAGATCTACAGTGGGAAGTACACAGCAGAGGGGGTAACTAAAGCCCCAGATCTGGGCCTGGAAGAACAAAAAAGGGAGGCCTAGACACCAAAAAGTGCCAAGAAGACCATGTGGAGAAAGAAGATGAGGAAAGAAACCCTTAAGGCTGTTTCTGAATTCTGGGACCCCTCTAAGCTGTGCATCTGTGGATATGAACTACAGAACAGAAAGACACCCACTCCCAGACTGGCCACTGGCAGGCGCACAAATGGGTCAGATCCAAACAGCACTGTGAAGACTGAAAACTTAGCTGACACTGGAACCACAACCCATGGAAAGCTAGAGGGAGCTTGCGGCCTCAACGCAATCAGGTCAAATGCATGCTAAACCAAAAAATATCAACATCCCTGTAGGATTTAAACAAGAATCAGTATCTCATAACATAAGAATCAAAACGTCTGGGATACAATCCAAAATCACTCAGCATAGGAAGAACCAGAAGATATGCAGTTGCATGAGAAAAGACGATGCCAGTGCGGCCAATGGAGGCCAGCGCTGAGGTGACACAGTTGCTGGAGTTATCTGGCAAGGACTTTAAAGCAATGAGCACAAACATGCCCCAGTAAGTAAAAGTGAACACTCTTGAAACAAATGACAATTTGCAGAAAATTTCAGCAAAGAAACAGAAGATACAGAAAAGAACAAGATGCAGTGGGTGCCTGGGTGTTTCAGTTGGTTAAGCGCTGGACTCTTGGATTGGATCTCAGGGTCGTGAGATCAAGCCCTGCATGAGCCTCTATGCGGTGTGTGAAACCCACGTCAGATTATTTCTCTTCCTCTCCCTCTGCCCCTCCCTACTTGTGCTGTCTCTCTCTCACTCAAAAAAAAAAAAAAAAAAAGCCAAATGCACATTTTGAAACTGAAAAATACAATAAATGACTTAGAAAAACTAACTGGATGGGCTCAACAGCAGTATGGAGCAGAGGAAAGAGGCAGGAACTCGAAGACAGGTCAATAGAAATGACCTAATCTACGCAAGAATAAAGGAGACTTCATGGGGGGGGGGGCTGATGAAAGCCTCAGGGACCTGTGGGACAATGGCAAAAGGTCAAACATTCCTAACATCAGAGTCTCAGAAAAAGAAGAAGAGTATGGGGAAGGAGTAATATTTGAAGTAAGGGCCGACGTTTTCTTAAATGTGGCAAAACACAACAACAATCTATAAACCTACATTCAGGAAGCTCAGTAAACTTCAAACAAGATAAACACACAGAAATCCACACCTACACATGTTATACCCAAGCTGCTGGGCACTGAAGAAAAGAAAAGAAAAAAAGAGAGGAGAGGAGAGGAGAAGACAAGACAAGACAATGTTGTTTTTTGTTTTGTTTTGTTTTAAATTTTAGAGAGAGGGACAGAGAGAGCCTGGAGGGGCGGAGAGGGACAGAGGGAGAAGAAGAGATATTCAAGCAGACTCCCTGAGAAAGGGAGTCTCCCTGTCAGAGCCTGATATGGGGCTCGATCTCACAGCCTGAGCTCATGACCTGAGCTGAAATCAAGAGTCAGACGCTCAACTGACTGAGTCACCCAGGTGCCCCTAGAAAAGACAGTCTTGTAGGGGTACAGAGATTTGAAAGATTGTGTAGTTCTTATCAGAATTTGGGGATGCCAGAGGGAAGAGCAACAACAATTTTAAAACTGCTGAGAAGAAGGGACTGCCAACACAGGACTCCATTTGCAGTGGAAGTCCCCTTCAGGAGCAGAGGGTAAAGAGAGACATTCATTCTCGAACAAATAGTGTTAAGAGACTGTACTGTCAGGAGGCGTTGTAGGATACCAGAAATGAAGGAAAGGCAACGGAAGTGATAAATGCCTGGGTAAATAGATCAGATTCTCCTCTAATTAAGCTCTTTAGTATTTGACAGTGAAAACACAACTCAGCATGTCCGGTGCTCAGTGCACTGACAAGGACAGCATACAAGGGCAGGGTAGAGGGGCTACATGCTGGTAAGGCTTCTATGCTTGATTTTAAGCAGTAAATACCAGTTCTAAGTGGACTGCAGAAGGTTAAGCATATATCTCATCATCCCTAGTAACCCTGAACATAGTTCCTACAAAGACATAAAGTTAAAAAAAAAGAAAGAAAGAAAGAAAAGAAAACCAGAAAAATTAAAGTGCAATACTAACAAAGTTCCTACATAGGATTCCATTTATGTGGTATTTTCAAAACCCCCAAAATGATGGAGAACAGAGCAGTCGGTGGTAGTTGCTATGGGGAAGGGATGGGACAGGGTATGGCTGTGAGAAGAAAAGGACAAGGGAGTCTTTGGAGGGATGGCACTGCTCTGTGTTCTCTTTGTGGGAGCGGTTACACAAATCTATACCACCACGCCCTATGCATACACACAAAGTCAATGTTGCTGCGTGTTAATTTAAACATTAGAGTTAAGAACAATAGAGTGAACAAAAAGAGGTTGGCGTAAAGGAGGAATCTCAGAGAACACTAGTATTTGAAGAATAAAAAGAGGGAAATGCTAGCAGGAGGGAGGCGGGGGTGGGGGGGTGGACAGAAAGACCAAGAATTCCACTCCAGAGGGCAGCCCTGCAGAAAGGGCAGGCAGGACAGACCACGTCTAGTGCAGTGGCAGCTGGGGAGCCAGTGTGGACCATGCTAATAGTTGCTTTGGGTGTGGGGGGTGAGAGGAGACAGAGGGCATTTTGCCGGAGCTGCGGGCCTGAGTGAACGCCAAAATGTGGGAAGGGAAGACATCCAGGCTAGATGAGTGTATCACAGAAAGCGCCTATTATGTAAAACCATAACAACAGCTACTAATATTTACTGAAAACTTGCCATGTGCTAAGCCATTGTTTCCCTATCTTGAGTTGCATATGGTTAGGAAGTTAAAAAACAAATTCCTCGACACCCCTCAACATTAGTCATTTTGTTCAAATTGTTTCATTAAATATAACCACACATCTGGATACATATTCTTGGCTTATGGCTCTGTATCCCACAGTCCTAAACACAAATATTCATGTTAAAAGTAAATGGCATAAAAGTAGAATTCTACTTAACAACAGTTTAATGTTGACAAATAAAGGTTGTGTCCTTAATACTAAACTGCTCTTGAAATGTGAATGTGACATAGACTATAGTACAGCTCCTTCAGGCCTGTGCTGCTAGCCTTCGTTCTAGCTGTGGAGACACCCTTTAGACACGGCACAGTGACAGCCTCTGTCCTTCTCCCGGAAGGAAAGATCGTTCTATACTGAGGGAACCTTCTTTTCTCATCATCCAAGAACTGTTGGGATCAAGGACATTTATACACACACATACAAACACGGGCTGGAATTGGATGGTGAGACACGCTGGCGTGGTCGTCCTGATGATCGGAATATTTTTTAAATTTCTAAATATCATCAGCAGCACAGAAACACAAAATTTAAAACGTCGCTAAAAAAACCCACAGAGCTCAGAGAAGACACTACGAGCCCTAATTTGAAGACACGATCTAAAAGCATAACATACGTTAACTTAGTTCAGGCATAAAACAACTCTACGATAGGAATGATAATTAACCCCTTGCCTAGTTCCCTAGAACCCCCAATAAAAAGTTTACTTAAAAAAAAAAAAGTAAGCTACATTGGAACCCTTGCTAAACAAGGTAACAACAAAAATACACTTCCCATTATTTTAGAAAACTAGGATCCTGGTGATCATGTGTTTGGGACTGACTGACTGATTCATAGATAATCAACCTGTGTTTCTTAGCACCCTGCATGCGTAAAAGGTGCTGTAATGCATGAATCCAATTATATGACCTTCTGGAAAAGGCACAGCTGTTGCGAGAGTACAATGGTCAGTGGTTGCCAGGAGTTCGAGAGAAAGAGAGGAAGGATGAGTAGGTGAGGCACGGGAATTTTAGGGCACTAAAGACATTCTGTGTGATACTGTAATGCCAGATATGTGACATTATGCAATTTTCAAAACCCACAGAACTCTAGAGCACAAAGAGTGAGCCTTAATGAATGTAAATTAAAAAAATCATTTCGGAGGCAGAGAGTTCCGGGAGGGAATGAGCATGCTGGTGGGAGAATCGAGCTGTACCATAAATGTGTAAAACATCGTCACTGAGAGGGATAGAGAAGAGGTGCTGATCCTAGTTCCTTTGGAAATGAGCAAAAACCAAGACTCAAGGCAAAAGTAGCTGCGTATTAGAATGAAATTCTATTTGACAGATTTGTTTTCTTTCTTTTTAAGATTTTACTTATTTATTTGAGAGAGAGAGTGGGGAGGGGCAGAGCTGAGGGTAAGAGAGAATCCTCAAGCAGACTACCCGCTGAGCATGGAGCCCGATGTGGGGCTCGATCCCAGAACCCCGAAAGATCACGACCTGAGCCAAATTCAGATGCTTCACCCACTGAGCCACCCAGGAGCCCTGATAATGTTGTTTTCAGTTGGAGTCTAGCTAACAATTCAGATACTGCTCCTATATACATGAGCAGTATCTGGGAAAAAAAAAATATATATATATATATACACACACACACATATATATTTACACACACACACACACACACACACACACACACATTCTGTTAACTGAACAACTGAGATGAACGATGAAAGGTAGCAGCCAAATTCTCACTGTCGGAGTGGGAATTTAAAGACAGGCAAGGACAATCCATATGATAATGGATGAGAATTAGAGACAACGGTATGCACTTGAGTTTAGCATAAGGTAAACATAGACGGTTACATAGAGGTAATAAGCGTACATACACATACCTGTAGTTCTATGCTTCCTCAGCCAGGAAGGTCTTTAACAAAGCAGTAGCAATGAGCACACTTAGCATCCAGACCTTGGTTTCTAATCCTTTTTTCCAATAAAAAGAGCCAGGGCTCTTTAGAGAAAGAGGCTGACTCTCAGACTGGGGCTGGAAATACGTAACATGAGCCTGAGAGTTTGGTAGCACTAGAAACTGAGGAATCCCTTCAAGAAATGAACGAACAAAAAACTATACCATCAATGGGGGTATGTCACCAGAGCGCAGACACAGGGACCAAATGACAGAACTCCCAATGACTAAAACAGGGAAAGTTTGAGCAACAAAATACATGAAGCAGTTTTGGATTGAGGCAAAAATATAAAATACTATCCATGCATCCATGCAGATAGAAACCCATGACTGCACAAACTCATAAATGCAAGAGAAGAGACAAAATTCCTGCTCAAGAGTCCCAAATTGTTTATGTGGATACTCCGTCTCTGAAGAGGGGGTTGGGCTGTGAGTAGTGACTCCCTTCCAAAGGGTAGAGTATGGAAATGGAGGTGGGGGGTAAAGTGTAACTTTACAGTGGAGAAGCCTGACAAATGCATCTTGGACAGACAATTGAGGTCAACACCAATAGTCACAAGCCATGTCCACAGCACGTACCCTTGATACGACAGGAGCAAAGAGGTCCTGCACCTCTGTGGTCTTCCTCCCAGCAACCCATAACCCCAGTCTTATCACAAGAAAAACATCAGACCAGGTCTGGTATATCCCATACCAGACCTGATCAGTATCCCTCAAACATGCCAATGTCACCAAGAACGAGGAGAGTCTTAGAAACTTCCACAGCCTAGAGAAGCCTAAAGAGACATGGTTATGAAATGTTAACATGGTATCCTGGTTGGGATCCAAGAACAGAAAAAGGTCATTCAGTAAAAAATGAGGAAATCTGAATGAACTATGGACATTAGTTAATAATAATATATTGATATTGATTCATTTATGTAAATACAACGCTAATGTAAGATGTTAATAATAGGTGAAACTAGGTGTGGGGTATTATGCAAACCCTCATGTACTATCTGTTCAATTTTTGTAAATCTAGAACTGTTCTAAAGAATAAGGTCCATTATTTAAAAAAAAAAAAAACCCTTATAGCTAACATCGTATTTTTTTTAAGATTTTATTTATTTATTTGACAGAGAGAGAAAGCGAGCACAAATGGAGGAATGGCAGGCAGAGGGAGAGGGAGAAGCGGATTTCCCGTCAAGCAGGCAGCCTGATGCAGAGCTTGATCTCAGGACCTTGGGATCATGACCCGAGCCCAAGGTAGATGCCAACCGACTGAACCACCCAGGCGCTAATGTCATTCTTAAAGATGACACACTAACCACTTTCCTCTAAGATCAGAACAAGACAAAAATGTCCACTCTCACCACTTCTAATCAATACTTTGGAAAAATAAACCCGGAGTTGGAAAAGTAATACTATCTGATCTCAAGAAATCCTATAAAATTATAGTAGTCAAGATAGTATAGCAAGGACAAAAGCTCAATGGAACAGAAGGTTGTCCAGTAGACTTGCATGTGTGGCCAAATGGGTAACCACCAAGGATATCCATCCAAACCTCAAGTTCCATAAGTAAAGTCTATAGTTGGGGCGCCTGGGTGGCTCAGTCAGTTAAGCATCTGACTTCGGCTCAGTTCGTGGTTCCAGAGTCCTGGGATCAAGCCCCGCATCAGGCTCCCCGCTCAGTGGAGACCCTGCTTCTCTCTCTGCTCCTCACCCCACTTGTCCTCTCCCTCTAGCTCTCTCTCTCTCTCAAATAAATAAATAAAATCTTAAAAGAAAAAAAAAAAGAAATGTCAGCAAGCCTACTTCCTCAGTTCTCATGGGATCCCAGTTTTCATGCAATAGTGAGAACACAGTAGGGGAAACCATCAGTTCCCCAGTGGCTCCTAGGAGCAAGGTACTATTCCTGTGGATCCCTAGGATAACCCTGTGAGGCTAGTGATATGGGAGGAGAAGCTCAAGGAGGTCATCTGTCCACAGGCACATAGCTGGTAAACAGCTAGGGTGGTCTGTGCAATCAACAGATTCTACACGCTTTTCTGTAACAGTCAGAAAGGGAAGAGGGCATCCAATTAAACACCTCAAGACTGCCTTGTTTGTTCTGTTTGTTTTGCTCGGTTTGAAAGATGAGATCATTCAGCTTCCCTCATAAATATCTTCTAAGCAACTGTTAAGTAAATCTTTAATTATTATTTGCCACAATGAACATTTTAATTTATTAGACCAAATATCTGGTCCAGTTGAGTGTTTCTATGTGCTGTGAATCTATGTTGTAGAAACTCAGGGCTTTTTGCATAGGCAGTGGAATTATTTAAATGCTATAAAGTTAAAAATGTAAATATAATTAAAAACTATTTTTAATTGTTACATAAATGTTCAGTTGTTACTTGTTACCCTCTCCCTTGTTGGTCATAATCATGATTATCTACCATCATGACTTTGGTCAAGGATACAACCTTCAATGGTGAAGCCAAGGTCATTTGCTAATACTTTCCCCTCTTAAAAATGCTTATAGAGGGGTGTCTGGGTGGCTCAGTAGGTTAAAGCCTCTGTCTTCGGCTCAGGTCGTGATCCTAGGGCCCTGGGATCGAGCCCCGCACTGGGCTCTCATCTCAGCGGGGAGCCTGCTTCCCCCTCTCTCTCTGCCTGCCTCTCTGCCTACTTGTGATCTCTGTCTGTCAGGTAAATGAATAAAATCTTTAAAGAAATGATTATAGAAAACTGGACAAGGGGTGCCTGGCTGGCTCAGTTGGTAGAGCATGCAACTCTTGATCTTGGGGTTGTAAGTTCAAGCCCCACATTGGGTGTGAAGATTACTTAAAAAATAAAATAGAATCTTCAAAAAAGAAAGAGAACCCTGGACAATTTTTATACCTTCGCTTACCACTTAAGTTTCTAGAGTCTCTCATCAAGTATCTGGACTCAAACTATTAGATCTCTACTCCCTTCAAAAAACAGCCTACATCTCAGATCCAAAAAGATATGTCTGCCTAAGTCATTATCTTTCCTCTGGGACTCAAAAATGCTAATAGAATCAAGCTTATATTTCCATATCTGCCCATTACCAAATATTGAGAGCATGTTCAAATTCTTATAACATAAAACAAAAAGTGTAACATCAAGAAGAGAATATTAGGAATGGAGAGAGTCTTGAACATGATTTCTGGGTTCCTCCTCTCAGAGCTCAAGAAGACAGATGAGCTTTTCGTGAAATGCACAAAACGCCGTCCTTTCTAAGTTAGGGCTTACATTTCCTGTTTCAATCTGGTGTCATATAAATGAAGAGCTTTAAAAATACTTCTGATGGTGGGAATACAGTTTTAAAGCACCGTTACCGGGTCTCTCTCAGATCCCCCTGACAACCCCGAAAGGTAGATGGGGAAATTGTTCTAGTATTTAAAGATGTCAAAACGGGCCCACACAGATTATGTCATTTGTCCAAGTCCCCGGGGGAGTGAGTAGGAGGGCACGAGAAGATGCGTCTCTGGGTTTCGATCCCTGAGTTTACACAGTAGCACATGCCTCTCATGTCTCAGATTACAGCTCGTGTCTGACTGCAGACTAAACACCGTCTGCATTTTTCCCATTCCATAGGCACCTCACCTTGATTTCTCCACACTTCCCTTTTTTTTTTTTTTTAAAGAAGCGCGAGAAGATCCCTGATGAAACCCAGACAGCCGGTGAAGACTTGAACTCTGAGAGACTCAGAACTGCGACATCTGTCAGTCAGAAGGCAGATGCTAACTGAGCACTCCGTTTTTTTCTTTTTTTTTTTTTTTAAACAACAACAACAACAACAACGATGATGAGCTTGAAGAAGAAACATTTCTCCACCTAAGGAGAGAATGCTCCTCCTTTGCAGTAGAGCTATCTGCCTTTTTTTCAACACGTTTCCACACTTCAGACATATTTCGGATGTGTTTCTTGTTCTAGAAAGAGGGCACAGAAGGAGATACGTGCTAGCATTTATCCATTTATTCTGAAGCAGGTAGCTACAGGCAGGCTTCTCAGAGCCACAGTTTGCATGTGCGTCTTTGACTTTTTGACTATAAATGCATTTTTAATAATCCTTTTGTTTTACCTTAATAGGTATTTTTAAACTCTCCAAGCACACAAAAGAAATCCCAATGCAAAGTACCATAGGAAGCAGGGCCCGAGTAAAAGTCAGGGGGAGTCCCATTAATGGAAGAAAATGTCCCAGTTTGATAAATTGCATTGACAGACTGATACTCTGCATTATATATATTTTCTTCCTTTATGCTGATGGTCATTTTACTGCCTCTGGGCTCCAAATTCACCCCTAGAACTGACTTGGAAGCGCCAAGCTGCTCTCCTTTGCAGGCAGCCCGATGCACCGCCTTCTTGCAGAAGTGTGGGATGGACCATGCAAGGGGAGGTGGCCACTCCAGGATCAGGGATGCTAGCATTTTTTCTTCTTCCTGCTGCAGTCCCTGCCCCCTGTGTCTGTCTATGGAGACGCATAACATCCAGCAGTGAGCTGGGGGGATGGCCCCTCAGTGAGCTCAGAGCCCTGGGCTGGTGACCAGCTTGCCGCTGTCCTGCACACAGGGGCACTGCACTACCCTGCAGGGAGCCAGCTCCCACTGTGGGCCTGCCCACTGCCCCAGCCTGCCTTCAGCCAGAGGGAGGCTTCCTCATTGCCAATCCTGGTTGTGGCTATTTTGTCTGTTGGCTTCTGCATCTCTTCACCCCAAGAACAGTGTTTTCTGTGTAACAGCCCTGGTCCAGGGAACCCAGCAAACGTCTCTGCCCTCCTTCTCCAAAGGGGTCAGAGGGGACTGGAGGGCTGTTTTCCATGAACAGACAAACCCAAGAGGAAAGATGTATATATTCTGATCTCTGACATGCCTACAGTGAAATGGTTGAGTCTCCCCTCTACTGCTCTAAAGGGAGGCCCACTGGTTCAAGTTCACCCAAAGTCCTTTGGATCAACTCACAGCACCTCCCTTTTAAACATGAGCATTTAGATTCAGCAGACATTTGTAGAAAGGTTCCAAAACAAACTTTTGGAGCAAAAAAAACACACACACAGATGCATGGATGCATGGACACACACGTCCTCAGAAAGATAAAAGACAATGTCTCCGCAAAACTGTAACAAAAGGATGACAGAAGAATTTGGGGAAAGAAGAACGAGTTCTTAAAATTAGGATGGCAATAACAGTTCCGAGTCTTGACTGTGGTAATGGTCACACGAATCTACACATGTGATAAAATGACATGGAGAGGCGCCTGCTGGCTCAGTCAGTGAAGTGTCCAACTTTTGGTTTCAGCTCAGGTTGGGATCTCAGAGTCATGGGACCGAGCCCTCTGTCAGGCTCTGTGCTTAGTGTGGAGTCCGCCTGAGATACCCTCTCCCTCTGCTTCTCCCCCACCTCATGTAACTAAAAAGTAAAACCTTCAATTTAAAAAATGTTATGAAACCCAACACGCATATACTATACCAAAGTAAAATTCCTGCTCTTGATATTGTCCTATACTTACAGAGAGAATCCTTGACAGAAAGTGGGTGAAGGGTATATGGGACCTTGGTACCATCTTTCCAACGTCTTGTGAAGCCATAATTAGCTCAAAATGTAGATATGATAAAAACTTTTTTTTTTTTTTAAACAAAAGCTAGGAGACGAGACAGATGGGGGAAAGGACAGAATTGTAAGATAGAGTTGAAGACATTACTTCAGAAATAAAGCAGTATGACAAAGCAGTGAGAACTAAGAGAGAAAAATTTTTTTAATCAAATGGAGGATTACTTCTTGAGGCCCGATGCTGACAACAGAACTACAAAGAGAAAGAGAGGAAAAAAGGAGAAAAATCATATGGAGGAAATTAACAATCAAATAATACAAGAAAGGTCCCCAGTATTTAAGGACACAAGCTCCCAGATGAAAAGAGTAGCAAGCACTCAGAGCAATGAGTTGAGGGGGGTAAAATGTCACACCCATATCGTTGTGAAATTTCAGAAACTAGAAATGAATGGTTCATTTCTCAAACTAAATGAAAAGGTTCTAAGAGCTTTCAGAGAGATGGGAGAAAAAAAAAAAAAGTAGCTCATGTATAACGGAAATTTGAACAGCAGACCTTTTTAGAGCATCCCAGCAAGCTGGAAGCAAATGGAGGAACGCCTCCAAAATTCCAAGAGAATTAACTCCAACCTGCAACACATTCATTCTTTCAATCAAACACGAAGGGCCAATGAGGTGACTTCCAAACAGGTCCGCTCTCAGATTGTTTTTACCTCCCACGCCCCCTTTCCTGGAAGTTCCTGGAGAATGTGTTCCACCAAAGAGGGGAGAGGGGAAAAAGAGGAAGACGGTGGTCCAGGTAACAGGGCATGCCCCTGAGAGAGAGGCAAAGGGCATCGTGTTCCCGGTGCAGCAATGCGTGCCATCCCAGACAGGGAGGCAGCTGCCTGGGGGTGGTCTGTCCAGGTTAGACGGGGGAGCGAGGGCTCCAAACAGACGAAGCTGGTGGGCTACTGCTCTGGTATGAATGTGTTCATCACCCCCAAGCTCATAGGTTGAAACTATAACCCTACAGTGATGGTATTAGGAGGTGGGGGAAGTCTTTGGGAAGTGCTTAATCCCTGAGGGTGGATCCCTCATGAATGGAATTAGTGCCCTTATAAAGAGACCCCACAGAGCTTCCTACCCCTTCTGCCCCATGAGACAGGAGCCTGTGACCTGGGAGGACCCTCACCTGACCACGCTAGCAGCCTGATCCCAGGCTTCCAGCCACCCGCTGTTCATCAGCCCCCCCACCCCCCAGTCGACACTCTTCTGTTACAGCTGCCAGAACAGACCACGACAGCACTTCTGGTATCGATCTTTAGAAAGGGATTCCATATCACTGTCAGAGGTAACAGGACGGGGGTGGGGAAGGAATGAAAGATGCTACAGACAGCTAAGCGAATCAAAAAAAAGAAAAAGGAAAAAAGAAAGAAACAGGTAGGGGTGCCTGGGTGGCTCAGTTGGTTGAGCTTCTGACTTTCGGTTTTAGCTCAGGTCATGATCTCAGGGTCGTGGGATCAAGCCCCGTGTTGGTCTCCATTTTCAGTGCAGAGTCTGCTTGAGGTTCTCTCTCCCTCTGGCCCTCCCCCATGCTCACTCTCTCTCCCTGAAATAAATACTTAAAAAAAAAGAAAAAGAAAAAGAAATAAGTATAGTTGCTAACTTTAGAAAAGAGGGTGCAATGAAATGAAATCTGATTCTGGTACACACTATGACTCAGCAGTGAACAATACAAAGTCATAATTCCATAAATACTGCCTTAGCTAAAATGTGTGATGGGGGGGAGAGAAGGGCATCTGGGTAGAACTGCTACAGGTTAAAGTAATATCTTCTTCAGGAGGGGAGGTCCACAGAGCACAAGGTGGAAGACGTCAAGAGCTAGGAAGCACGCTGTGATATTACTGAAGTGCAGATACCGTTTTATAAGCCCAAGGAATCAGATGCACTGCTTCGGCGGGGTAGGACTTTGAGGTGGGGCGGGGGGAAGCCCTGCTTCTTCTAGTCTTTCTAAAACTCTCTGACTTGTCAAAGTACGTAGAGGTATTATTCCGATACAAATAAAAATTTCTGAAAATTAAGTCCAAAGAAGAACTTGGCGTGAATGACACTACAGGCAAATGGGACAAAAAAAGTCACGGTCTTGGAAACATGGCGTAGGCAACAACACCCCACTGAAGGGTGTCAGCAGGCAGGCAACATGAACAGAACTGTACTTTAGAAAGAAAGTCACTGAGATGGAAAACAGCAACAACAAAGGATGGGCTGAAAGAGGGACAGTGCGGGAGTTAAAGGAAATTTCTAGAGGGCGCCTGTGAGCACTGTGGGCAGAGTCTGTGGCAGGACTACTGGAAGGGTGGGGGTGGTGGGCTGCTGGGAGGGTGTCAATCTTTCGATCTGGTGGTTCTCCGACTGTGAGTTTGTGTTCAGTACAGGGATGGGGACAGATCAGATAGCAGAACACCCTCTCACATGTGGATAAAACCCCACCCTGGGTTATGAATCAGTCATTCAACAGCTGTCACCTAGTGGGGATTTCAACCATGTCCTAACCCGACCACCCTTCTAGAACCTCCATCAAAGTCCTAGATCCCGTGCTTGGAGAGGCCAAACCTTAAAGGTAAGGACACTTGGCTAAACACCGCCAAGCCACCCTTCTACATCCCTTCACTCACCAGGGCTCTGGCCTCCATGTTTACGAACCGAGACTATGGAACATCAGTTCACTTTTTTTCCCCCTCTATCCTCCAGCTACCAGAAGATGCACTGGACAAAACGAGGCAGATGATGTGTCTGGATTTTGGAAGACGTGGGCAGAAGGACTGGAGGTTTGACCTCCTGTGGCTCATCCATCAGAATTGTGTCCTAGTTCATGAAACAGTCCCCTGGGGGCCCCGGCAAAGGTTGTGAGCATTGGGGATCCTGGGAAGCAAGTACTAGGGTGTATGAGGAAGTCAGAGTCATACCTACCCAAATGCATTTGGGGACAAGCCACAGACCAGAAGTCACACTGAAGCCCAGGATCTCTGCCCCAAACATGCACGCCCGCCTACATCCCATGCCTGTTTAGAACCCCACTGCTCTCCCATATGGTCCTCAGCCACGGGCAGCGGCATCCCCAGGGAGCTTATCCGATGGGAGCGAATCTCGGGCCCCACCCCGGAACTAATGAATCACAATCTGCATTTTAACAAGACCTCTGGGGGATATTTATGCTCTTTACGGTTTGAGAAGCACAGACTTAGAAGAGAGGGAAGGGAGTCCTTCTGGCTCTGTTGTCCCCAGGGGCTCCCCAGCCGGTGCTGGAAGGCGTGCAAACTGCACTCGCACCCAGGTGTCCGAACCCGCCGAGGCAGCAAGAAAGACGTGTGCTCAGCGTGAAAGCGGTCAGGAGGAGCTGGCAGCTCTGTCTCTTCTGGAAAATGCCCCGATTCCAGGACACCCGGTTATTTCTTAGGAGTAAGATTTTAGACTCAAGTGAGAGCTCGGGCATGAACCGCAGATTTCCCTCTAGAGCTGCCTATTTTACTTAAACAAAAAATGCTAAACATTAATTTTAGTTGTACTTAATTGAATAATTTCTCGGGGGAATAGTTCAGGGAGAGTTTAAAACTGCCTGTTTCCAAAAGCCATTACAAATTGGCATACGCTAAATGTCACTGTGCCAACCCAAACAGCCCGCTTCAAGGTCCCTGGGGCCGCTCTCACTCCAGATGTGCTCAGAACGCCGAGTAATCTAATGCAGGCAAAAACCGTATTTACGCGAAGTTGTATTTTGAATATCCTTTTCCAATTATCTGCAGTGAGATAATAGATCCCTAATTGGAAGCACTGGAGGTGGGGGTGGAGATCAGTCCCCGGGTCTCCCCAGCGAAGGCTTTTCATGAGTAAAAACTAAGAGGGTCCGTCCAAGAGTAAAAGAAAGCTCCTTCGCCACGTTGAATCTTCGGAACTCATCTATAATCTTGGAAAGGGCCCTGTGGTCACCTGTAATTAACTAGCTGATTTACTTCAAAAGACTGATCTTGTCTTTTCCTGTAAATCGCAAACACAAAGGACTGGGGTTGGGGGCGGGGGGCAGGAGAAACGCACTCAAGTGAAAGAAATCCACAAAATGCTTTGTGGGCAGGTGTCCCTGCTCCAACCATCAACCTCCCCGCCCCCGCACCAATCCCACCCAAACACCCTCAATCCTGTTCTGTGCTGGCGTGAACAGCACCCATTCTGAACTCTCATTCCTGACTAATAACACTAGAGACAAGGCCGCTGGGTAAGCCAGAACCATTTCTCACTGATGTGCTAACCCGTGTCCCCAGTTCAATCTACTGATAAGGAATCACCTCGTTATTCTCTTATTTAAGCATGTATAAACAACAAAGTGACGCATTCTATGCTTTTTGCCAGAAGTTTCCATCCTTCCCATTTTTCTAATGTCAACTTAGAATTCAGGTGCAAGTGAAGTACATTCTTTGGTACAAACCGGCAGCCTGTTCGGCGACAGGCGATTCAGGCCCTCAAATGTGCTGTGCAATCCCAGCATGCTTAGTGACTGGAGCTGTCTGTTTTCACAGATGTCACAGAGAAGCCATCTGAAAAACTATGCAAAAATGCAGCTGTTCCTGGCTGTTAGCAAGATACACTTGGAAACCTTGTTCCCTAAAATGTTCAAAATTGCAAAGGGCTTTTCTAAATATAAATTAATTCCCGAATTCCGTGTGTTGACAAGCAAACACTCTAATGTTTATGCTTCAAACTTGACAAAGGAAATTTAAGCATATTACCCAGAAACCTCTAAAGGAAACAAAGTCCTTGTATGGTATTCACTCCATCACATTTTTTTCCTAAAATGTTTAAAAACATTTTTATCCCGAAATGCAGCATGCAAATAGCAAAGCAAAAGACTTGTCTGCACAGTTTAGCAAACAGTTACAAAGCAAAAACTGTATCTAACCATTCCGTGCCTGCTGTCCCAATCGACCAGGGAAAAATCTACATAAGCTCCTTTACTCAACCTGGCAATCAGCAAACTATATGCCCGGCATTGCGTTACGTGCGAATTTCAACACCCTAGCAAGTTTTGCTTGCTGACATATTTGTTCAAATAACAGTCGCAAATTCCTTCACTGTTACCTACCTGAGTTTCAAAGTAAATAAATATATAACTTTATCATATGGACAAGGAGCCTTTTCCCCCGATAAATCTGCACTAAGGGTTTGCGCTCTGGGGATGCTTGACGATATATCACTTCTGAAAACACCGCAAGAAAGGGCTTGGTGGTTAGTAACACCCAGATGTGAACTTTTCTCTCTGACCTGTACCAGCAGTGAATGATGTTCCCAGTGTCCCTCTGATTAACCCCAGAACAAAGGCCTCCCCACTTGGGAGCTACTCAGAACTTTCCCAAGCACCTTGCAAAGAGTCTTATTTTTCATACTGTGTCCAGATCTGAAAAAAGCATTTGTTCCAGTACAGAGACAATGAAATCCCTGGTTACGATGTTCTCTTAACCCTCAGAAAAGAATAATCCGCAGCTCTGCTTTAAGAGAAATAGTTCTACCTTATTAATCACAAAGCTTTCAAGTAAACTTTTCTGTGAGATTCTCAGAAACAGTTCAGCTGTTTCCAAATCACACACTGGAAAATTCCTCCGTCACACGGTCCAGGATAATCAGTGTAAAAACAATATACATAACAGCATCGCTTCCTCCCCTGGTTCCGTTTCTGTTGGGAAAGGAGAGAGACACTCAAACCAAGACGATAAATTTAAGCCAATAATCTACAAACTGGGGGGTGCAAGGTGAATCACTGAATTGTGGCAAGAAAAAAAAACCTAAAACTTCTTTTAATAAGCGGTATTTATTTTTTAACTCAACCATTACTGATTTTAAAAGTCCCACAATATGTACATAGTAGTACATATAATCTTATAAAGGCAATTATTTTTTAAAAAATCCTACAGGGTTGATCTTAATATTTTTAAAAGATTTTAGTTATTTATTTGAGTAAGTGAGACAGAGAAGGAGCAGGGGAAGGGACAGAGTGAGAAGGGGAAGCAGACTCCTCACAGAGCAGGGAGCCCGATGAGGGGCTCAGTCCCAGGACCCTGGGATCATGACCTGAGCCAAAAGCAGCCGCTTAACTGACTGGGCCACCCGGATGTCCTAGGGTTGATCATAATTTTTATAGAAGTGGTACATGATCTCAAAATGTTGGAGGCCAGGTGTTAGGAGTGGTACAGATTATCTATCAAAGGATATAAGTACATGTAGCCCAAGCATCTAAGAGTTAAACATCTTTGTCATTGTTCAAGCAAACATTACATAAGTCCTAAGGGTAATAATTGTGCATTAGTCAGCTTCAGTGGGGGGAGGGTTAAAGACCACACAAACACACAAGCCAAGGAACACAGCAGTTAAGATGTTCGTATTAGGGAAAGTGGACAGAGGGAATATGTGGGAACTTGGTCTTACTTTTGCAACTTTTCTATAAATAAAAACTTAATTCAAAATAAAACACTTAAAAGTGATTTATTGAGGCGCCTGGGTGGCTCAGTCGGTGAAGCGTCCAACTCCTGATTTTGGCTCAGGTCATGATCTCAGGGTCATGAGACTGGGCCCTGCGTCAGGCCCTGCACTGGGTGTGGAGCCTCCTTGAGATTCTCTCTCTCCCCCTCTCGCCCCCCAATCTTTGAGTGTTCTCTGTCTCTCAAATAAAAAATAAAAAAAGTGATTTGTAACTGATCACAGCACCAAAAATTACAAATTATTTTCTTTTATGTATTTTTTTTAAAGATTTTATTTATTTATTCGACAGACAGAGTTCACAAGCAGGCAGAGAGGCAGGCAGAGAGGAGGAAGCAGGCTAACCGCTGAGCAGAGATTCCCGATATGGGGCTCGATCATGACCTAAGCAGAAGGCAGAGGCTTTAACCCACTGAGCCACCCAGGTGCCCCACAGTTATTTTAAATAAAGCAGAGAGGAAGTAAACCCTAAAATAGCACACGTATTTGCGTTACCCCTCCCCTGCCTCTCCCCTCTACGTCAGAGATCGCTTTTACTGATGGACACCTTGTAGGGGCAATTTGGTGTTACCTCAAGGCTCCGCTTCCCTGCAATATTTTGAGAGCTTTTGTTTGTTCAGAGTGCTCTTTGCGTGGGATCTGTCTCTGGAGTTCTGACAGAAGATGACAAACACAGGTTGAGAACTGCCGTACCAGAGCCGAGTGCGGAGCCTGACTCGGGACTCGATCCCAGGACCGTGAGACCATGCCCTGAGCTGAAATCAAGAGTTGGACACTTAACTGACTGAGGCACCAGGAATCCCTCTCCCTCTCCCTTTACTCACCTCTGTCTGGTTCCTCTCCTGTGTCTTCACCTGATTTCTCAAACAAAATCTCAAGACCCAAGTGCCTGGGTGGCTCAGTGGGTTAAGCCTCTGCCTTCAGCTTAGGTCATGGTCTCAGGACCCTGGGATTGAGCCCTACAGCGGGCTGTCTGCCCAGCAGGGAGCCTGCTTCCCCCTCTCTCTGTCAAATAAATTAAAAACAAAAACAAACAAACAAACAAACAAAAAAGCCAACCTCAAGGCCCTTCACCTGACCTTGATGCCCTCATGAGTTCTCTCCTGTCTGGTTTGCACCTTCCTTCCACTAACACTGTTGCAGCGCCGAGAGTTCACACCTGTGGCATCTGTGGCCTCTTCAGAGAATGTCCCTGAATCTGGCCTAGCATCTACCCCAGTGCATGCTGCTGAAGCTGCTCCCTTATTAACCCCCTTGGGAATATGGCCGTTACAAAAGCCACAGCTTTTCTTCTCCATCACCCAAGTCTTTGTCCTGGCCCCATTTTGCTGGTAATGAGCTGTCCTGGATTTATTTATTAAAGATTTTATTTATTCATTGTAGAGGGAGGAGAGGCAGATGGGGATGGGGGGAGGGGGAGAGAGAGAGAGAGAGAGAGAGTCTGAAGCAGACTCCACACTGAGTGCAGGACTTGATCTACAACCTTGAGATCATGACCTGAGCCGGAACCAGGAGTTGGATGCTTAACCAACTGAGCCACCCAAAAGGTGCCCCCCCTGCTGGATTCATGTCTAATTTGACAGTGACCCCGAGTCCACAAGTCCAGGCAGTCAGTTCCAGGGAGCTCCAGCGCCGTGTCACTGGGGACATCCCACCATCACATGATTCCCAGCCCAGCTCATGCATTTGAAGTACCTGAGACTCCTTCAGTCAGACCATCCCTGGGCCTCGCACTCAGAGATTCTGGCTTAATGGGACTGGAGGTAGAACGGCAGCTTTAATATATATGTATTTTTTCTTTGATAGGAAGCATTTGAAACCATTGCCCAAGAAGACTGCTTCCCAAACTTGGCCGCACACAGAATTACATCAGGAAACTTTAGAAATACAGATGCCTGGCTCCTACTCACAGAAATTCTAATCAGGTTGGTTGGGATATAATGAAAAAGATCTATCTGGGGGCGCCTGGGTGGCTCAATAGGTTAAAGCCTCTGCCTTCAGCTCAGGTCATGATCCCAGGGTCCTGGGATTGAGCCCCAAGTCAGGCTCTCTGCTCAGCGGGGAGCCTGCTTCCTCCTTTCTACCTGCCTTTCTGCCTACCTGTGATCTGTCTGTCAAATAAATAAATCTTGGGGAAAAAAATAAGATCTATGTGGTCTCTGTCTCTGGTTCCTGGTGCGGAGTTCCTGAAACTGATCGGGATTTTTTTTTTAGTGATATGAGTATTGTCGGTTAGTCCTAACAAGGCCCTTGTGGCCATACTGAAGTTTATTGTAAGGAGGTGACTCTTGTCCCCGGCAGGATGGCCGCTGGTCACCAGAAGGAACCATGTGGTTAGAGGATTGGCACTTTCGGTCCCACCCCTGCACCTCGGCAGAGAGAAAAGGGGGGTGGAGACTGAGTTTAATCCAATGGCCAATGACTTCATCAATCCTACATGTGTGATAGAATCACTAAAAATTCCTAAACGATGGGCTTCAGAGAGCTTCCAGATCGGTGAACGCATCCACATGCTGGGAGGGGACAGAGGCTCCTGCACTCAGGGCCCTTCCAGAGCTCATCCTATGCCCCTCTTTATCTGGCCTGTTCATCTGTAGCCTTGCTACAGTATGAGCAAATACAGCATTATCCTGAGACATTCCAGCAAATTACCCAATGGGAGGGAGAACAGTGGGAGCCCCCAAATTTGTAGCAAGTGGGACAGAAGTGCAGGCACCCAAAACCGCGGTACCTGATACCTGTCTGGGGTGGGGACAGTCCAACGGGAGCTGTGGGGACTGACAGCCATTACTGTCAGAACTGAACTGCACTGTAGGACAGCCAGGTGGTGTCAGAGGATGTGAGAACTGGTGTAGGAAAACCCTTGAGTTGGTACTGGGTGGAGCCTGGACATGAGGCTTTTTAAAAACTCCCAGGTGGTTCTCATCCGCAGAAGTGGAGAACCACTGCCCAGGATCGCGCGCGCACATCTGAACTTGCCTTTCAGTCCAAGTAAGCCTTCCTTCTTAGCCTTACTTCCCAACCACAGCGAGGGAGTTTTTTAAAATAAATGCACCCGTGCAACTCAGTGCTCCATCATCTGGCCCTCTACTACTTGCTGGTTGTGTTACCTGTGTTAGTCTTCCCTCCCAAGCTGTATTGGAAGCTCTTTGAAATTTAGGTAGTATTTTGTAACTCTTTCAACACTCACAGTGTCAACGACACAGCTAGGTGTACAGCAGTATTCAGCATTTACTGTGGGTTCAAATTTGCTTTTCAGGCAGGATCACTGCATCTAACATCAAGTCCCTCGCTACGGTAAGGCTCCTTGAAGGGACTAACTGAATCACACACTTCTATCTCCAGGGACAGCCATAGTGGTTCTTTGCATTCTTTACACTATAAAATTATTTATGGCCAGAGAATCTAGAGCAGCAATCTTTTTCTCTTTTTTTTTTTTTTTTTTTTAAGATTTTGGGTAATCTCGACACCCAACATGGGGCCCGACCTCACAACCCTGAGTTCAGGAGTCACATGCTCCGGGGACTGAGCCAACCAGGAGCTCTGATTACTTTTTAACAGGATGCAGTGTACCATGTACTCCTGAAAATATGTGGCGTCCGCTGGGATCATTCATTGCTGAAACGTGGAAGGAAGGAGTTCAATGTCAGCGGCAAGTGCAACTGATGGGAGTACATGTTCAGCGTCAAGAATGCTATATCCAAGAATGCCAGTGGCTGCTCACACCGGGTACTGGAAACCTTTTGCTATCAGCTTATTGGTCACTGGGTCATCAACAATCAATGGCGTTAGGAGGATTCACCCCTAACCTGAAAGGCCACTTACACCCCCACTATAAAGCCTGAGTTTTCTGAGCTCTATGGACATCTATCTTGCTCGCACTGATTTTTGCTAGAGCAAGCAAGCAAACTAAACAGGGGAGGTGGGGGGAGGGGGAGAGAGAGGAGGAACACATGTCTGATCTAGCTACCAAATCTCACAGGATTCACAAAAACCCTGCAAGAATTGGGAACCACCTGTATGTGAACTAGAAATGACCTTTCATGTTGGTGTAGGTTAACTGGCAACTGTGTAAAGGTCACCCTCGCTGCCCATATAACTAACCCATTGGAGGGCTGTACAGATTCAACCATTACAAGTCTACCACTTGTAGCCACTTCTGCGAGTTTTGGGCTGCACAAGCGAAGAACTAGCAACACTTCTACTACTCTGTCTCATGAAGGTCTCGTTGACAAATTGGACGTGATCTCTAGTGTTCTTAGATGGGTAAACCCCCGACACCCAGAACGTGGTCAGTAAGCATCTGCTGACTGAGTCCTACGAAGTCACCCGTGGTAGTGAACATGAGCCGCCAGGGACATTCAATCCCAACTCGGAGCAGCCGCCCCACACTTCTGCAACTCCCTTACACCCCTGGACCCTATCCAGCACCTTCCTCATTTCCAGTCCGTGCTCTTGTCTATTATTTCAGAGGGAAGAGGTCCTTTAGCAAAAAACTCTCCTCTCCACCTCTTACCTCACCCACAGACACCCTTTCTGGCAGCCCATTCTCCTCCTCCATGCAGGCCCCACCAACCTGCTGCCGGACCTCGATATGCCGCCCCCCTTCTCCGGGCCTTCGTCCACCACAGCTCCCGCCCGCATCTTCAAGGAGGCGAGCGTGGATCCTCCCTCAGCCTGCGAACACACTCAGATGGTTCCCTTTCTATAAAAACCAGGCCTCAAGCTCGTGCTTTCAAAGCTTCCTTCTTTCCTTTAACACCAACCTGCTGGACAAGGTGGTCAACAATTCCGCCTCCGTGACACAAGCCCTTGCTCACTCTCTGCCTGTGACCACTGGGCTGTGGTACCATCGTTCTGGAGAAGCCGCTCCCGCTGTGGTAAATCGAGGCACTAACCGGGAATTCCAAAAGCCTTCATCCTGTTGGCTTTTCTCCGGAACGGGAAACCTCCCAGAAACCTGGGCCCCCTACTTCCTCACTGCCATTCTCCGGGAGTTGGGGCTCTCGACTTCTCAAACCAGAACAGGGTCTCTCAAGTTGGGACCGTTAGAGGGCATTTGTTTGGGGAAAAAATGTACATTCATGGACATAAAGAAGCAGTGGGGTGGGGGCGGGGTGGGGGCAAAGGGTCTGGAGACTCAGCAGATTCTCCAAAGGATCTACGGCCTCCCTCAGGAGCTTCCCTGACTCCAGTCTTTACATCTACCCAATCCTTACACCTACCTGGGTCCATCAGATCCAGCCTTCACATTACCGACAAAGGCATTTTTCAGACACCATCAGAGGGTGGCAAACTGTGGCCCAGGGACCAAGTCTAGCCCACCTTCTCTTATATACATCAAGTACAAAGTACCAAAACACACAGCCACGCCCACTCATTGCCATACTGACTAGGGTTACTCTCCCAGCCCCCCAGGTGCGGACTGCCTCTCTTTCTTCTATTGGGGTGAAATTCACATAACACAAAATCAACAATGTCGAAGTGAACAATTCAGTGGCACTTCATACATTTCCAGTGTGGACAAACCACACTACCTCTACTTTCAAAGCATTTTCATCACCCCACAAGGAAACCCCCCAACTGCCCCCATCAAGCAGTTGCATCCCACTGTCCCCTGTCCCTGCCAACCACCAATCTGAATCCTGCCTCTACGGATTTACCTATTTTAGGCACTCATATAAATGGAATCATACGGTGCGTGACCTTCCGTGTCTCACTTCTCTCCTTTAGCTCATTACACATGTGTCAGTGTTACGTCCTGCTCGTGGCTGCATAGAATTCCACCGCATGGACGTACCACCGTCTGTTCACCCAGCTGAGGCTGTTTTGAACTATAATCGCAGAGGTAAGTGGTTGAAACAGAGACTGCCGGCCTGCGGCAAAGCTGAATACTTCTTATCTGGATCTCCACTGGAAAGTTTTGCTGAGGCCTGGATTACACAGGCCCCGACCTTCAGAAGTAGTCGTCTTGAGAATCAGCTTGTTAATGGTCACGGCGGTACTGTCTGGAACACAAACACACTGGAAATGAAATGTCTACCATTAGGGACTTGGTTAAATTACGGTGAGTCTGTACTTGAAATAGTATACGACTCCTCAGACAAATCAGGTAAATCTGTGTGCTCACAGGGAATGGTCTCTGGGACTGATTAGGTTTTAAAAAAATGCAAAGGCATATGATACGTGTAGTACATATATCCTTTCCCTTAAATAATCACGGCCTATAAATAAGAACATATCTACTTCTCTGCATAAAACTTTCCTGAGAATCACAAACTTTCACTGACTGCACTGTACCTTTCTGTACTGTCTGAAACTTCTACCTTTGTACATGCCTTCCTTTCTTAGCAGTGACCAAACACAGAAATGATGGTGTGTTTACTTTTCTTCTTTAGTGATCTCTGTATTTCCATGTAATCAAGAAAAGCCAGTCTAATAAACGTATGTGTAAAGAAGAACAAGAAAATTCAAAACAAAACGCTATGTTAAAAGCTGATAGGAGTTATGTATTTTTATAACCTTCCATTTAAAAAAAATTTTTTTAAACCTCTGCAGGTCAGTGATCCTCTAAAGATAAAGGAAAAAACCCCTACCAGTGGTTCGATTTTTATCTGCCAGAAAACTAGACATGGTACCGGGCGATTTTTTTCACATGCTGGTCCCTGTCAGTCACAGACCGGGTTTCTACTCCGGTTTTCGGCTGATTATTATTGAAAAGCATACCACATCCGTCAGACCCAGGACACTGCAGGTTGTGTCAGGCCACAGAGCTCCATACAGCAGGGACCTGGGCCTCAGCACACAAGTCAGCCATGACAGGCTGGCTTGGAGGGTTTATCGATGTTGGCTGATAGTCCCCAAACGTGTTCCAGATGTGCTGACCTCATAAAACTGCCACCTACCACAGGCTGTGAAAGAATCGCTCTATGCACGACTGTATTTTCCCATCCCTCAACTGCAGCAACCCCCAGGGCTCTCTGGCTGGGTCACCCCCAAGGTTCTGACGCTGGGTTGGGCGCCAGTCCTGAGCCTTGATGACAGAACGATGGCCGAGGGGCTCACTAGCACCTGCCCAGTCTGACTGTCCCCAGGGGCCAGGAGCCTGCCCCGTCCTTTTCCCTGAGGCTTCGGCTACTGCTGGGCTCTGGGGCCTGGCCTTCTGCTCTACTCAACCTGTGCCTAAACCCCACTCCCTTTGGTTGGGTCCCCATCACTTGCCGCCGAAGCTCCCTATTAATGGACTATCAACGCCCTACAGCCACCCAGATGGACCGAGACAGCACTCCTACTGCCTCCCCAGGACCCCGCAGTCGACCTGCCTCAACTAGCATAGAGCAGTGGGACCCCTATTTGCCTACAGACTGGAGCTCCTTTCCCCCTTGGTGCTTTTCCCCCCACCGTAAAACTCTGGGTTCGGCATCAGGCCCGGCCCATTACTGATCAAGCCCTAATTACAGTATCAGTATCAGCTTTCTCACGGAAGCAGGCCGGACAGGTGGACCGTTGAAATGTATTTTCTTAAAACTTACAAGGGGAAAAAAAAAAAAAAGAACTGAGGAACCAACTCCAAATTGAAAATAGTTATCTTTCTCGAAGTTGTCTGTTGTTCTAGGCACTCCGTCCATCTTCCAGGACCGCAGAGATAGGATGGAGTTCTTCCCTTGAGGAGTTTGGAATTCAGTGGAGAGAGAGAACAAAGTCAGAAATAAGGATAAATCATCCGACACAAAGGATACTCTCTGACACAGGGTGCCAGATGGGTACCAAGTGCTCCAGGGGTTTAAGGATGAAGAGATCATCCCCTCCTAGGAAGTAGAGAAGAGGTCCACGAACCAGGCGGCATTTGCGGTTCATACTGATGAATGATCAGGATTTCTGCTGGGTGGGATGCAGGCCGCCGTTACTGACGAGGAGAAGGGCGATTTTTCAAACCTGTGTATAAATAATGAGCAAATCTGGCCTCCTGTCTATACGTTCTTCCTAATCAGCTGGCTTTTTGTCCGAAACATGATACTACTTCATCCCAAGTTGTGCATAGAGAAAAATATCTTCTAGGGAGAATCATCATTCAACCCTTTACAAAATCTCAAGAACCTCCATCAAGCGCCCCCCCCACACCCCCAGACAGGTTCTTCCTTTTCAAAAGCCTAACTAGCCATATTTCACATATTCGCTGTAATTTAAAATTATGTCTATTAATATCCGCACGATAAATGACACAAAGATGTGTGCCTGCAAAGGGCTGTCCCATTTAACAGCTGCGCTGAATAATGACAGATAATAGCTACCAGCTACGGAGTCCCGCATGGACTTCGAATGTTACCACCTAGAGGTTTGCACGGTGAAAAGCACACGGTTTTTAACAATTTCCTTATCATTCATTATGATCAAAAATTTGTAGCACTTGTCCAGTAAGGGCAGGATTTGGTTCTTCCTTCTGGGTAAGGGACAGGGAAACTGCACGGCCTCACACGCCCTCCGGAGAGCCTCTGAGATAATCTGTTAATGTCCTGCTCTGCTTAGACCCCCACATTCGCTGGACCTGTGCGGGCCCGTCCCTGCACGCAAAGGCTCAACGCACACTCCTACGGGCCTGCACTTCTATGCACAAGTCAGATTCAATCTCTGCCCCCCTCTCTTAGGTACATGCGCACACACAACTGAAAACATGGCTTCAAGGTCACGCCATTTATCCTGTAGTACTTGTTCCCTCTCTTCTCACATAGGACGGGCCGGCCACCCACTAAAAAGCAACCTGTGAATTAGAACCCAACCTGCCTTTTAATTTGCTCAAGTGCCAAAGCAGCACCCAAGTCCTGAATTTCGACATTCTGAAGGATTTCCCCCTGGGTTAATAAAGAACTGGGGTGGAAAAACCTATTCTCTGATTTTCAGAGGTTCTGATCCGAGACAACAAAATAACTCAAAGGGAGCTATGCCTTGACGTATTTATTAGTTGGAAGGAGGGAAGGCAGTCTGAAATTCCTATTTTACCACTATCTATCCCATTTCTATGATTTGCACAGTAACCTTTGGCTTCCCAAGTTCGCACTTCCCACTTTCTCCTTCGTGGGGGTCGAGGTAGGAGAGTAGCTTCCTAAAGGTTTTGCCAATTTGCGAAGAGAAGGAATTCCCCCAAAGTGTGTTAGTGAGTTGACTGTTTAGAACTAAAGGACAGAATACACTTTCTCATAGAAATAATGTCGTGTATACAGAAGACCGGTCCCCGGGCAGCCCACAGACTTGCATACACCATATCCTAGGCGTCAACAGTGTTCATCCAGCCACACTGATCAACATACGCGACAGTCTCAATGTGCCGGGGAATGCCCAGGGGCACACCATCCCTGTAGGGCAGCAGGACCTTGGCGTCCCCTGGGTGGCGCAGGACACCGTTCAGGACTGGGGTCAGGGGTGGGGGGCGCTAGGTCTGGCTACAATATGATACACGCGTTCCTGAAAATCCTTACCTCCTGCAAAAATCACACTCTGAAAATAACAGGGTTTATGGTAGAAAACACTGCGAGGGCCAAACCACTTGAAACCTATGTAACTCTGTAACCAGAGCACTAACCAAGAGAATGATTAATACTAGGGAGAGGAAGTGGACAGCCCAGGCAAGCAGCGTGGCCGTGGCTGTGACCCTCTCAGGCGATGTTAAAGACGCAAGGGACAACTGAGCAGCAAGGCTGGCGTGCAGACACCGGAAGGTCCTGAGCCAGAGGGAACATCTCTGTGCCCCCAACACACACACCTCCCCGCCCTGGAGTCAGAGTCCCACACACACGGCTCAGGGTGCTTCTCTAGAGAGGGGGCCCTGGGTAGAGGTGTGCATTTTTAATTTTCTTAGAACAGAGTTGAAAGTGCATCTGCTGCCTGTGAGGGCTCTTTTCCTTTCTTGTCAAAGGCTGTAAGTCTAGTCCTGCTGCTTCTATTCCTCTTGCCAAAGAAAAACTGCCTCTGAACCAATCCAACCTCCAGGGCCTATGGACGCCCATTCCTCAGCTGTCTGATTACACTCCCCTGTGTTATAGAACCACGAGTCCCAGATGATCAAAGCACATTCCCTCAACCTGGTCAGAGAAGGACCTGTCCTAGGTCTGCCATTTGCAAAAACTCTGAATCAGAGACGAAGGCACAGCCACTGTTGGGGAGGTGAATTCCCTTAACCTCCAGGCCAATTCGGGGAATTCTTTTGTAGTCTACTCAGTCATTGGAAGTGATTCTTGGAGTGCCTGGGTGGCTCAGATGGTTGGGCATCTGCCTTCAGCTTGGGTACTAATCTCCAGGTCCTGGGATCGAGCCCCATGTCAGGCTCCCAGCTCAGCAGGGAGTCTGCTTTTCCCTCTCCCACTGCCTCTTCCCCTGCTTGTGCTCTCTCACTCTTTCAAATGAATGAACAGACTCTTTGTGGGGAGGGGGGAAAAAGAAGTGATTCTTAATCTCTCAAAGTCCATGAATCTTGGGTGGGGTCAGTCTGATTTCTAAACAAGACTGTCCCATCAAAATGCGGAAACTGAGTCACACATGCAATTAAAAAATTGTTAGCTGGGTGCCTGGGTGGCTCAGTGGGTTGAACCTGCCTTTGGCTCAGGTCATGATCTCAGGGTCCTGGGATCGAGCCTAGCAACAGGCTCGCTACTCAGCAGGGAGCCTGCTTCCCCCTCTCCCTCTGCCTGCCTCTCTGCCTACTTGTGATCGCTGTTTGTCAAATAAATAAATAAAATCTTTTAAAAAAAATGTTAGTAGTCACATTCAAAAAGTAAAAAAAAAAAAAAAAAAATATATATATATATATATATATATATATATTCAGTGGTATATTTTATATAACCAAATATATCCAATATACTATCATTTCAACATGCAATCAATATAAAAATTATTAGCAAGATACTTTGCATTCTTTATACCAAGTCTTCAAGATTCAGCATTACTTTGCACATGTAGCATTTCTCAGTTCAGTCCAGCTACATGCTAGGTGCTCAACAGCCACGTGTGGCCAGTGGCCCCTGGACTAGACAACCCAGGTCTATTCAGATGCTCTGTGGATAGCTAAGTGTCCTACTTCTAAAGATACGTAACTAATGGAATATACAACCCACTGCAGCACACACAAAAAATTTTTTTCAAGTTTATCTTCTTATACCCCACATAAGAATACCTTTCACTTATTAGTTTTGGTGCAACTGCATTAGTCCTTAATTACTAGAACATTCGGTTAACCAGAACATCATGCTCCCTACCTCTGCATAGTTTTCCTTAACAGCGTTAGCAAGAGATAATGCATATGCCATAAATTCACCCATTTAAAGTATACAGTGCAGGGGTGCCTGGGTGGCTCAGTGGGTTAAGCCTCTGCCTTTGGCTCAGGTCATGATCTCAGGGTCCAGGGATCAAGCCCCGCATCCGGATTCTGCTCAGCGAGGAGCCTGCTCCCCCCCACCTCTCTGCTGCCTCGCGGCCTACTTGAGATCTCTCTCTGTCAAATAAATAAAATAAAAATCTTTAAAAAATAAATATACAGGGGCGCCTGGGTGACTCAGTGGGTTAATGCCTCTGCCTTCAGCTCAAGTCATGATCCCAGGGTCCTGGGATCGAGCCCCGCATCGGGCTGTCCACTCTGTGGAGAGCCTGCTTCCTTCTCTCTCTCTCTGCCTACTTCTGATCTCTGTCTGTCAAATAAATAAATAAAATCTTTAAAAAAAAAATTTAAAAAATAAATAAATATACAGTACAGTGGGTTTTGGTGTATTACATAATTCTTTTAAACAGTGGTAAAAATATATATAATGTAAAATTTGCCATTTTAACCATTTTTTTGAAGTTTCTTTCTTTTAGTAATCTCTACACCCAATGTGGGGCTCCTGCTCACGACCCTGAGATCAAAAGGCACATGCTCCACTGACTGAGCGAGCCCGGCGCCCCCTGATTTTAACCATGTTTAAGTGTACCATTCAGTGGCATTAATTACATTCACAGTGTTGCACAACCCTCCCCACTGTCTATTTCCAAAATTGTGTCATCGCCTCAAACAGAAATGCTCCATCTAGAAGGCAGGCGTCCTCTCCGTTTTACCAAGAAAAGCAACAGGGCAAAGTGCATTTATGCAAGATTAAGAGACTAAGAGCAACACCCACGCCAGACATCTTGGCGTTAACGTGATGCTGTTGCGACGAGGAACGCTGTGTGTGTACACACACTCTCTCCAGAAACCTCCCTTCCCTCCCTTTCTGAAGCCGGGAAGTTCCTGGGCTACTACCTCGTTTCACAAAACATTCTGGAATTCTGTGAGCAGCTCGGCACCTTGTCTGCTCCCTTGGACTCAGTCTCCCGCTTCCTAACAACACGATCAAATGCGTTTCGCAGCAACGTTACTGTCGTGGAGGCAAGAGACACAGCTCCGCCGGAATTTGAAGCCTGCCTCTCTGCCTACTTGTGATTTCTCTCTGTCAAATAAATAAATAAAATCTTTAAAAAAAAAAAAAAAAAAGTTTTAAAAAAACCCACATTCGAAGAAAGGAAGCTCACAGGCTTTGCTCTAATGTCAGTTTCAAGCCACAACACACTGCTCTCCAGGTTCTTTTTTTTTTTTTAAGTGGTTCTCAAGGAAAAATAAAGAAGTTCCAATGGACTTCCTCCGGCTTATGATGGTAAAACGAGATGTGGAGAAAACATCTCAGAGTACCCACCAGAGTTAATTAATTCCAGTATAACCTTACACAAGGCCGGTGCTTGTGACCAGATGTGCTGGCTGTATAGTTCAGGTCAGTTTCAGCACATTGCTGAGAGTAACCTCCCATCCCTCACAGAGTCTGGTGGGAAGTGTGCAATCCACAGCAAGCAGCCAGGACACGTGGAAAACTGGGATTTTACATCCCCCGACTCCACTCTTCATGGATTCCCAAACCTCTGCATCTCAACAGGAAAGGAAAGAAAGGGGAAAAAAAATGCTCCCGTCATCCCAATATAGACCATACAAAGTATCAGACGCTAAAAGAAAAGATGAGGAAGCAATTTTAAACCCAGTTACCACAAATGTGTTTGGGGGAACTTTCACCCTTGTTTCTCATAAACTAGAAAAATGTACTTCACGTTCCTTTTGATTTCTAATGATCAATGCATTTAAACTAACATTTCATTTCCAACCCGTGTCTGTTTCAGAGCTAACAGCTGGACCATTTATTTTGCTAGCTGGTGATAGAATTAAATCCTGAGTCTTTGAAAACATTTACAAGCTTTCCCCCTAACCTTCGGTGTACTTTCCAAATTAGGCTACTTTGATTTTTATTAGCTAAAGGTTTACATACTGC
Organism: Mustela lutreola; assembly: GCF_030435805.1. Lineage (NCBI taxonomy): Eukaryota > Metazoa > Chordata > Mammalia > Carnivora > Mustelidae > Mustela > Mustela lutreola. The sequence continues at coordinate 57,469,267 of NC_081304.1, read as the reverse complement.
AGTACTAACACTGTTACCTTCAGAATAAATTGTTTATAGCTCAGGTGCGGTTTAAGACATTTTCCTCCACGGGATACTCTTGAGATGGAGAAGAAAACTTGAACCGGTTCTCTGTGGATCAACAATTTTTCTTTGTGAGTCAGACAATATTAAGGGCATACAGATAGAGAGGCAGGTGGGGAAGCAGTTGTGAAAACATTTCTAGTCCCCTACAAAACCACGGGCTTCCTTTGCACTTTCCCAAGTGCTTTATAATCACGAAATCGCTACCCTCGTGGAGGGCCCCATAAGGCACTCTCAAGATTTAGTCTGCGGCACCAGCATTTTGACACGGGAAAGACAAGGCATGAGCCCAGACCCCAGACTGGGTGCAAATCAGGGCTCCTTTGCTGATTAGGGAGAGAATCACGCCCCGATAATTTAACCCGAGACTTGGTTTCTCGAGCTCTGCAAAATGGATATAATTACTTCCTCCTTGTAACTTTACTGTGAGCACTTGCCATCGAACAGACATTCAATTAGTGGTTTCGATGGAGCCAAAGAGCCTCCCCTGTCACAAAGCCTTCCGCGGTGTCCCCAGCCCACAACCGGGGATACTGAAACACTGGGGATCCCAAACAGTGAGTACTTGAGTGGCCACACAAATGTGAGTGACCGCACAATATGGTGAGAACTAGGGTCACAGATATTAAAATAGGGGGATCCCAAACAGGGGTTGCACGCAGTATGGCGAGAACCCAACAAAAGAGGTTCATGGAGGAGGTGATGTTTGAGCTCCGACTGTGTCTCGGCAGGAAAGGCAGGAACAGCATCGCAGGGAGAAGAAATAATATGTGAGAAGGTAGAGAAGTGACACGGACAACAGGTGAGGTTGCTGCGGGGTTAGCGTGCTGGACTCTGACCGCTGCTCTTCTGCCCTAAACGGGATGAGGAGCCACTAGAAGTTGCTAGTTGTTTCTAAGAAGCCGGTTCTGTCCGCAGAGGGGCAGACAGAGCACGGCACTGAACACCAGTGGCAGGTGAACCAGCAGCAGTTCTCAAAGGGGCCTTAGGACGAGGAGGTGGTGGCCCAGGTGGGGAGAAAAGACCGGAGAGGCCTTTGGAGGGGTGAAACGAATTGAATTCAGTGACGGCTGTAGCGGTCTGAACAGGAAGATAAATGGGACGGCTACACCAGTGACCTGCAGAACAGGTTGCAGGGAAAGGTAAGGGGTTCGGTGTTAGACCCTCCCTTGCTCTGGGAGTCCCCCTCTGGGTAAGGGTGCTCAGTAAAGGCGGAAATACAGATCTGGGATTTTGGGGAAACAGTGAAACCCGATCAGTACCCCTACGAGGCCAGGGGCGCAGGGATGGGTGAGGATACTGACCAGCCGTCAGGGACAGGAGAGGGTGTGGGGAGAGCACGCAGAGTAAGGAGAAACCGAGGACAGGGTCCTGGACGGCCTGGGATTTAAGGGGTGCTTACCTGTGTGACTCACCTGTTCTTAACACAGCCTTTATCACTAGTTAGTGGCAATGTGAAAACACACTGTCTCCCTAAGGACGTTAAAATTATAATGTTTCATTTCCACCGCTTAGAGAGCACCAGAAGGTATGCAAAAGGCGTATTTGGAATTGAAACAGAAGAAGTTCATATGGCACAGAAGAAAATGAGAACTGGATTAAAAAGGGCTTTGGGTCGCCTGGGTGGCTCAGTGGGTTAAAGCCTCTGCCTTTGGCTCAGGTCATGATCTCAGGGTCCTGGAATCGAGCCCCGAGTCAGGCTCTCTGCTCAGCGGGGAGCCTGCTTCCTCCTCTCTCTCTGCCTGCCTTTCTGCCTACTTGTGATCTCTCTATCTGTCAAATAAATAAAATCTTAAAAAAAAAAAAAAAAGGCTTTAAGGGGTGCCTGGGTGGTACAAATGGTTAAGTGTCCAACTCGATTTTGGCTCAGGTGGTGATCTCAGGGTCGTGAGATTGAGTCCCACATCAGCTCAGCTCTGGGAACAGAGTCTGCTAGAAATTCTCTCTCCCTCGGCCCCTCCCCTGCCCTGCTCATGCTTTTTCCCTGAAAAAAAAAAAAAAATTAAATTTGAAAATAAAATTAAAAGGGCCTTAAATAACTGATACAAGGGATTTTATCATTATCTACCAGATTTTAAGGAAACACCTGAAGCTTTCTGAGCATTGAAGTCATGTGGCAAAAAATGGTATTTTTAAAAAAGACTGATATGAGTAGTGTACTAGTAGAAGAAAACTAGAAAGTCTGCCACGAAGGAGCGACTTGGAAGTAACTGTGGGAAGTGAGCAAAACAAGAGCCAGAGGGGTAATAATCATCCCACTAACAGAACAGAACAACTTGCATGGGTCGTAAAATGGTTTTCGTAAAGCAAACCTCTCACTTGCTGAGACAGAGAACAAGAACCATAATCAGCCCAAGGACTGCCTGAGACACCCCAAGAAGTAGGTGGGTAGAAAGGGAAAAGCCTGGGAAGGTACCTGAGGGTCTGTGTTTGGTGGTAAAAGTGGTGGGACGTGGCACCCATGAGATGAACGGAAGCAAGGACTGACATCCAAAATGGTTGGGATTTTCTGTTTTCAAGATTTTATCTTTAAGGAATCTCTACACCCAAAGTGGGGCTCGAACTCACAACCCTGAGCTCAAGAGTTGTGCATTCCACTAGCACAGCTGGCCAGGTGCCCCTAAAAGGGTCATGATTTTGAAAAATATCAGTTAAGCGACAACAACCACCACAAAAATAAAATAAAATCCACTGAGGTTATACAAGATCACCAACATGCTTAGGACCAAATCTAAACTCCGGGCTACTCGGGTTTTAATAATCAGGATAATGGTTTGGTGGCGATGAATATAATAGAGTGGATGATGATAAACCGTCTGAAAAGCCCGAGCTTTTTTGAAAGATGTTTGGCCCACATGGACGTATGGACGTGGCCGGGCTTGGAGATGTGGGGGTGGCAGGCAGATTTGCAAAAAGAACAAGCCGCATTGTGTGCACGCGGCCTCCCACCAGCTGTTCCTCCCCCAGGTTAGCAGAATGAAACAAACTCCCCCGGCAAGATATTGATTCCCATTTTTCAAGTGCTGACTCCTGGTTTGGATACGGAGCTGAGGTCAGAATTCTTGCGTCCTTTTCCAGCCAAACTGATTTTCGGGACAGGCAAGCAATCACAGAATGCTCTTCCGTGCAATAAATATGAAAATACTTAACCCCCCGGGGGGATTAGGAAGCATAAATCATGTCCTTAAAGGCCCGTGACAAGCTGAAATGAAAAGCACTCGGAGTAGGAAACAGCATGAGACCCCCGGCTACAGCCACGCTCACTGGGTTTGGGGCAGATCGGTATCCTATTAGTTGAATAAGTTTTATGGTTCTGAACGTTATTTGTCAATAGCTACATATCAAGTTGCTCAAACACTTGGTGACTCACCCATCTGTCCAAGTGTGCTACACTCTCCCTGTATCGTCTTGTTCCAAAAGGCTAGTTTCTTTCCAGCCTTTTTTTTTTTTAAAGAACATTTTTTTTTTAAGGTTTTATTTATTTATTTATTTGACGGAGAGAGAGAGAGATCACAAGAAGGCAGAGCGGCAGGCGGGGCAGCGGCGGGGGGAGCAGGCTCCCCGCCAAGCAAGGAGCTTGACGTGGGGCTCAATCCCAGGACCCTAGGATCATCACCTGAGCCAAAGGCAGACACTTAACCAACTGAGCCACCCGGGAGGCCCTAAAAAGGACTTCTTCATGGAGTGATGAGCAGGAGGGTTCACTCATCAGAGCCTTACAACAGCCTGCAGCTGGGGGATCACACGACAAGCACAGAGCCTTTTCCCCAGGCTGGTATTAAGAGATTACAGGGAAGGGGGGTGGGGCGCCTAGGTGGCTCAGTTGGTTGGGCATCTGCCTTTGGGTCAGCTCATGATTCTGAGGTCTTGGGTTTGAGTCCCACATTGGGCTCCCTGCTCTTAGGGGAGCCTGCTTCTCCTTCTTCCTCTGCGTTCCATTCCCCCCGCTTGTGTGAACACGTGCTCTCTGTCAAATAAATAAAATATTTTTAAGAGAGAGAGAGAGAGGGGGTACAGGATGAGGGAGAAATGGACCCAAGTGGAGAGGAGCAAGGCCTGGGATCACCTCTGCCTACTTTCTAGGTAAGCGAGAAAACTGTATGAGTCAGGCAAGTGTGGGCTTCTTAAGCACACACAAGGGGCGACTCAAGGGATAGGAAGTACAAATTGAATTCTAAAAACCACAGCTGATTTTGAGGCGTGTGCTGAACGGCCGGCCTGGCTAGCTTCTCATGAAGGTTGTGTTCCACCAGCTGACAGAGATCAAGGCAACAACACCACCGTGTTAGACGGGGTCTTTCCACCTGACATGCAACACACAGTTCTGCCTTCCCTCCTAATGATCATCTCCTCCTCTGCTTCACGGTCAAAGGCACTGATCTGGAAAGAGCTCAGTCACCACTTTCCACTCGAAAAGTCCAGCTGCTGCGCAACCCAAGGCACTTCTCTCTCCCCGCTTGACATTTACCTTTGGTCCCTGCAATGATTCTACAATTCCGGTTACTCGTTACAAAGTGCTTCCTGGAGGAAAATCAACACTGGCACTCATGGATCCCAGCGCTGGCTTCCGGAATAAAGTAGAATAAGCCTATTTCTCCTTGAAAAATCCTAGGAGGGGCGCCTGGGTGGCTTGGTTGGCTGAGGGTCTGCCGTGTGCTGCAGTCATGATCCCAGGGCCTGGGATCGAGCCCTGCATCGGGCTCCTTGCTCGGTGGGGAGCCTGCTTGTCCTTCTCCCCCTCTGCCTTCAGCTCCCCTTGCTTGTTCTCTATGCATCAAATAACTAAAATCTTTTTAAAAAATTCTATAATCTCCCCTTTACAGTATATCTCTTTGTTTCTTTCTGTATTTGTTCTAAATACCTAGGCCCTTACAAACCCAAGTATGACCCAAAGAGCAGTGGTTCTGACACCGTCCAGAAGCTGTCAGAAAGGCAGACTCCCAGGCCTTGCCTCTGGCCTCTGGACTCCGGATCTGCATTTTAGCAGGATCTGCAGGTAATTCATATGCACATTCCAGTCCGGGACCAGGAGTTGGTAAACATTTTCTGCCAGATGGTAAATATTTTAGGCTTTGCAGGCCATATGTCTCTGGGGCAATTAGCACAAAAGCAACCATAGATAATATGTAATCAAACAAGCAGGGCTGTCTTAAAAAGAAAAAAATAACTTTACGGACACCGGCATTTGGATTGCATATCATTTTCACAGGTCATGAAATACTATTCTGCTTTTGGGCTTCTCAACCCTTTAAAAATCTAGAATCCTACGTTCTTAGCTTGTGTACCGTACAGAAAGGCAGTGGGCCCCAGTCTGCTGAGCCCTGCTCTATACCCTGGGACTGACATTATTTGCCAGCTCCACTGGGGCTTGTTCCCCGAGTCTAGATAATGTGTTCCAAGCCCTTAATGCGGCATGTAGAACTGAATCAAACACAAAGGATGATTTTTCAATAATGCAGGGTACGGCAAGACTGTTACTTTTGATTCTAATAGTCTCAGTCTTAACGGAGACCAAGGCTTATTAACACAATCCTACTTTAGCACAGCAGGGTGCAATACAGCTGGACGAGATCGAGTTGTGAACAACTAAAAGGCTGGGGTTTTTTTCTTGTTTTTTTTTAACCATTTTGCAAAATGAACTTTTATCCCCAATAGCCGTATCCTCTCCATACCGGGGTAACGGCTATGAATTACCACTATTATACTCTCCTCCATATAAATTCTGTCATTTTTATCAGGGAAGGACTGCTGACCAGCCTTCCTGATTGGGCAAGGGGGAGTTCTGGAGCTGGAACGTTCTGCCATATGCCTTTTTTTTTTTTAAATCCATTAAAAAATTCTCACCAGAATATCCCCTGGTGTGTGTGACAAATGAAGACACGTGGGATTTTTCCAACCATGGTCGGGACAGGTAAAAGGAAGCTGGCAGCCAGGCATGGTGGTGGCATAAACCAGCCCACGTGCAGAGCCCTGGAAGGTGTCGCCAGGAAATGCACAAAGAAGGGAGGCCATAAGAAAAGACGGGATAATTCCTTTAAGTCTAATGACCTCTGACCTGAATTACTCCATGAGATCACAGATGGGAGAATTACTGAGTAAGATGACATTAGAGAGATTTTCTGACTCTGAAATGTGGAGATTTGTCCCTTGTACCATTACTCACCGGGGCTGGGAGGCACCTCTCATTTACCCCACGGCCCTCAGACCTCCCTTTGGATTCATCCCGAAAGCCTGCAGATTCCTCCTTTCTCTTTCTCCGATGTACCCCTCCCTCCCTTCTTTGTCACCATCCTTGTCCATGCTTCCCTCCAAATCCAACTGGCCACAGACATCCGTGATATTCCAAATCACCGCCCAGTGAAATCCATGCAAATCACTTTTTCTTCCTCTTTTGCTCACTGTCATTCTGAATAATCTTCTGGAGTTTCCCAATACTTAGAACACGGGGCCCTGTGTCCCCAAAGCTACCACCCACTCTTTCTTCAAAGACAATGGCCCAGCTCAGCCTCCATTTGAGGCCAAAGTGACTCTCCCCCCTCTTTCCAGAGCCCCCTCTTTCTAGCTCATCTACACTTCAGTTTTAGAGCCCCACTGTCTCTGGAAAAATGACACATCCTGCCTCCCCTGACCAAGGGGCAAAAAACTCTCTGCTCCTTTATATCTCCGTACTCAGTGACAGAATCTGTCCATCCAGCGGGCTGGGGTGATCATAGACAAGAAAGAACAATCAGTTGTGTTATGAAACCCCCACCAAATAATATGCGACCTTTCTATTTTTTTTAAATGTTAATTTAATTAAGTAATTAAATAATTTATTTGAAAGAGCACGAGTGGGAGCGGGCAGAGGGAGAGAGAGAATCTCAAGCAGACTCCATGCTAACCATGGAGCCTGACTCGGGGCTCAACCTCATGACTTTGAGGTCACAACCTGAGCTGAAATCCAGGCAGATGCACAACCGACTGAGCCACCCAGGTGCCGCACATGACTCCGTCCTCGCACTTCCGCCCCCGTGCACAGGGGCTCACTCAGTCCCTCGTCTGCTAACCTTTCACACATTGCACTCTTACTTGCTCCTTCACGTCCACCAACTCAGTCCCTCTGCTGTGCCATGCTTCCCGGACCATGCTGGCCCCCTTCTGCACTAGCCAACTCTGAGAAAGATCTTCCAAAAGTTCACAACTAGAGGGGCACCTGGGTCACTCGGCTGGTTAAGCGTCTGCCTTTAGCTCATGATCCCAGGATTCTGGGATCAAGTCCCATGTCAGGCTCCCTGCTCAGCAGGGACTCTGCTTGTTCCTCTTCCTCTGCCCCTCCCCACAGCTCTCATGCTCTCTCAAATAAAAAAAATCTTGAAATAAAAAAAAATGTTTGCAACTAGGAAGACACATCATGTCCAATTAGCATGGACTCAGCAGAATCATCTCCAGCCGAGACCTGGTCTTTCTACCTTAATTTGTAATATTAGCCCTCCAGGGAAAGTTCTGCAGCTCTGTTCAAGGCAGGATCACAATGCTGGCTTCACCTGGAGCTTAGAGAGGCAAACTAAAAATCCTAAAACCCAGGACTAGCTCATCTGGAAGCGAGAAGTCTCGAGAGGTGGTAAAATTCCTATCGTGAACACATCATCTTCACGAAAGAAAACCAAAAGGCTAGTTCTCGTGTGTGCGTGTGTGTGTGTGTGTGTGAATGCACACTTAACATAAATTCTCTTTTTTTTTTTTTCGGGGTGGGGAAGAGGCAACTTCCTGACCTCTCCAGATGATTTCCTTAGGATCCTGGCTGTGGATATTTGCATGGATTTTTCAATAGCTGGTTGTGTAAAGGGAGACAGAGCTTTTGTCTTTACCCCCGAAAAGAATTGAAACAGACTCTTTCTTTCAAAAGTTGGCAGAGCTACGTGGCAGAGGGGTCCAGCTCATTTGTAGAGGCGAACATGTTGCCGTCTAACCCAGATTGATCACCAGCTGGGAGGCAAGGCGTTCCACTGGAGGTTCACAATAACACTGGCGCTTTGCTGCTCTGCTGACGGTCAGCGACAGATTGATGTGGAGTTCTTGGAGCAGGGAGGCTGGCTGCAGAGGAGGGCTTGGGGCAGTGAAGGAGGTCGCAAGTGGATTATTCATGAGCTCCCTGCCTACAAAAATAAAAGTTTCCCACCTTTCTGACCTGAGCCTGGAGAACCGTCAGGGCCTCAGTTTGCTTTGTGACTTGGAAGGCTGAGCAGAGCTTTCCAGAAGAACATAAAAAATGAGTACTTATTGGCACTTTCCAATGAAATGCCAAAATCCACAAAGAGAAATGACCACGGAGCATTTTTTTTCCTTTTCCCACTGCGAGTGGGAAAGAAGAGACATGATGTTTTATGTCACTGCTCAAGAGTTTGTTTTGTGAGAACAAGTGAAGATGTACGGCTTGTGACGCTATCTGCAGCGAGTCTGGCCAGGGTCTCGGGAGAAGAACGGCACGTTGCTGGGTGTCTTTGAGGACAGGGAGGAAGGCAAAACTGTCGGAAGGGAGAGCCTGGAGACACCACGCAGGCAGGCAAGGCACCTTCGCTTGTTTAAGAAAACTGGTCCCACAGTGACAAATTAAAAAAAAAAAAAAAAAAAAAAAAGGATTGACCTGCCAATGGGCTTTATTTCGTGCAAGTGTGAATTATTAAATTTTCCAAAATCTTGCATTTTTTTTTTAAAAAAAAGATCATAACATGCTTCCCACCCTCCAGTTTACTTTTTTAAACCACGAGGATACTCTAGGTACGCGGATACTCCGAAAGTCGTTTTCTGCGCTTGTTTTCTGCCGTCTCCCAAGAAGACGTTTTAACCAGAGACAGGCAGCCCACAAAAATGGGAGCGATCACACAGGCGTCAGGGACCATGCTGCTTGCCACGGGATTGCTAGAGCTTAGAAGAATGCTGGCACATAGATCCTCACTCAATATTTGCTGACTGCCTGGCCATTTGCTGGAAGCCAACTTAGCAACTTGTTATTCTAGCCTACTAGGAATGTTTAATGACAAAGTTTCGGGAGCCGCTTTCCCACAAACTTCAAAAACCATCTTCATGGAGAGACACAATGAACACTGTCCCGGGGTCTTCTGTTACCACTGGGTCCACGGTTACAAGTACTAAATTAAAGCAGAATGTAAAGAAGACATTGGCCCGTGGGATTAATTTCGGCACAGCTAGTGAGAGGGAGGAAGCAGACTACTGTTTTCCTTTTCATGGGAGTGCTGCATGGGTTACTCTCTACAAAGATAGAGAGGAATAAATATGTACTAGTTAATGACGGGAGAAGCAACAGTTTTTTGGCAGTAGTACAAAGCCAGGAAATTTAGCAGTTTCCAGAGAGCTGCGTATGCTTTTCGGTGAAAGGGCTTATGATAGCACTCCCTAATGAAATGCCAAAATCCACACCGAGAATGACTGAGTAGCCTTTCTTTTTTTCCTTTTTCCCACTGCGAGCGAGACAGGAGATGCGTGATATTCATGTCACTGCCAGGATAGTTTGTTTTGTAACAATATATGAAGAGAGACGGCGTATGACACCACCTGTACTGTGCTGTTTGTTAGTATTTTAATAGGTGATTAATCTTGATTTGATAGGATTTAAGATTTTTATTTTTTGGCACATATGCTCAAGCTATTATGTTATAAATCTCCAACTTTTCAGCAAATGTCATCCTGATTGTTCCCTACTGCACAGAACACTACCAGCGAAATATTCAAGGTCAGGAACTTGGATTCTTTACCCACTGTATTCAGGAAAACCAATTTATTGTTCTGTCTCGGTAAAGAGGGGTGACTTCTTTGGGACCTATATCATATTGGCAATCAATCTAGAAAACTTATAATTACTTTTAGGCAATGGGCGTTTGGTAAGTGCATTAATCTGTCTCCGTGAATTTAAACACATGCCCTATAGCTATTACTAAGATAAAATTCAGAGCTGAACATTTCTTATTACTTTTTAAGAATGAAGTGTATGCTTATTATGTTTGAATGGTGCATGTGATCTTCCAGCATAAGTCAAGAGCAAGACTTTGCCGTGGGGGTGAAATCTTGGGAAGGTCTTGAAGTGGTTTTAAAGCAATCTCCACACTGAGTGGCCCTGGTTTGGCAGGTTAATTTCCTAATTTCTCGGAGTAAAAACACTGGCCGCTGCTTGCTCTTAAGACCAAGCCACGACAAATCGTTGTTTAAATTAAGCCGGATGTTAAGCATTTTGGAAGAGAGAAAAACAGAGGTGAATTCGCCACTTGCTAAACTGCATCTGCGACCCCCAGAACGATACCTGTGACACCTGTGCAGTCATTCCTGGCCACGCGCAGAGCGTAGATAATCTGAGTCATCTGACCACACTCCCAGCTGGGTCCCAGCTCCCAGCCAGACATGGCTCGGCCTTCTTGTGTCGGCTCTCGCACTGGAACCATCAGTTTCCTGGCCAATTGAGTGCCATGGTTTTCACATTCTTGTGCTTTTTGTGGGTGGTTAGGCATGGCCCCCCAGCACAGGTTGGGATGTGTCTTATGGAGTGAATGCACGCATTAGATTAATGCACGAATTCAGCATAACTGAATCAACAGTGTATTATAGAACGTGTTTTTAAATAGAAACACACTTAAGAGAAGATTACATATTGATCAACTGGCAAAATGTTGGGACCGGAGCCTCCTAGGAACCTCACCTTGGACATCCCCTGGGATCAATGGCTCAGTAGTCACAAATTCAGTGGTCACAGTGACTGCACAGACCACACGTACGCTAAATAACGAGAACCGGGGCTAATTATTTTTTAAATGACCTTCAGGCAAAACTTTCACTCTTCTGAGAAAGAGATTTTGCTTTTGAAGAGGAAGGGCTAAGCTCTCTACATTATCAAAAGTATTAATGCAGCCAATTTTTATATTTTTAAGGTTTTATTTATTTGACAGAGAGAGAGCACAACAGGGCGAGGGTGGGGGAGGGAGAAGGCGGCTCCTCGCTGAGCAAGGAGTCAGATGTGGGGCTTGATCCCGGCACCCAGATCATGAACCAAGCCAAAGGCAGATGCTTAACTGACTGAGCCACCCAGGCACCCCAGGAATCAGTTTTTAAAGAGGTGCTAAAAACGGCTTTAAAAAAAATGCTTTTAATGACAATACCAGCGCTGGCAAGAATGAGGGGCAACAGGAACCTGCATATACTGCTGGCGGGAATGCAGGCACGAAAACTGATCTTACGTTCTCCAAGGAGAGCAGCAAGCCTATCCCAAGGAAATACGCACAGGAAATAAAAACAGGGATTCACAAAGACCTAAACATGATTGTTTGTGGCGGCATTATTCAAGAGTGCCAAAGATCGGAAGCGACCCACTGTCCTTGCACTGGTGAATGAACTGACAAGCTGGTACGGTGATACGGTGGGACAGTCACCAGCAAGAAAACGGAATGGGCTCCAGATATAGGCACCCGTCTGGACGAAGCTCAGACGCGCTCTCGCCTCAGTGAAAGTAGCCAGATTCAGAAGCCACACAGTGCCTGACCCCATTTCTATTCCACTTTGGAAAAGCAAAGCTGGAATGGGAGAAAACAAATCGGTGACACAGGGGGAGGGGACAGAGGAGGAATCGGCCACAAAGGGGTGTGAGGGAAGTTTCTGGGCACGATGGACCTGTTCTGTATCCCGGTTGCACGTGTTTGTCAAAATGCATAGAACTGCTCCCCTAAAAAGGACAAAGTTTACTAGAGGGGAGTCCCATCTCAAAAACCCCACCACACATACACATAAGGTAACAAAGGACAATAACACATTGACGATAGCCATGCCATTCAATTCTCTGATTTTTACCAAGGCTCACAGGCGTGCTTTTAGCCAGCATCATATAAATGGATGATTTATTTTGTCTTTTAGAAAATTTGGTTTGTCCTGCCCCTCTAGCGAAGACAAGCTCGTGACAGTGGGACCTGTGAATTGGCTTCCCATAATCATCTTTCTCGTGCAGAAATGGTTTTATTTCTTGGGTGTTCTCAGCCTATTGTGCAAGATCTGCCCCTACCCAGCCACTGAGGAAAGGCCAGCTGGGGTCCCGAGACACGGCCTCTTTGGTGGCCTTCCTGCAGGGGGGGGACCTTCTCCTGCTTCCAACCTCAGAACCAGCATGTAAGGAGCACAGACTGTGCCCCCAGGCCCGGGGTGCAGCCGGGGACTCCAGGAGTGAATCAGACAGCCTGCTTCCCATCACTTCCTCGCTGGGTCTTAAAGCAAAGGCACCTGCACGGATCAGATCCCTTAAAACCTCTGGCAGGAGCTCCACATCACAATTCTCTCCTTTGTTTACACTCTTTCTCCCTCTCAGCATTTATCTTCCCTTTCCCCCAGCCTAATCCTCACCATAATCCCATTACCATCTCAACAGTTTGACTCACAGGGTAGTCCCAGCTCCTGGTGCTTAAAGCTGTCTCCTTATGGAAGAAAAACAGGGCCACAGGTGGCACTGCTGTCACACCTTTTCCTCTCACGCGCTCTTACGGAGGATGCACGCTCTTACGGAGGATGCACGAGACTGGTATCTCTACAGAGACCAACGGTTCCAGTGGAAGAACTCAACACGAAGCATTATTTCCGTGTTTAATGTAATCTCCCCAAGTAAGTACGAATTCCCTTTGGATACAGCGGTTTTTGTAATTTTCCTGAGTAAATGCTCCTCTGACAGAAACGTGGACTCTGCTACAGTTCATGGTTTCTAATGACTTACAGGGACTTAAAATACTCTGTGTCAGCTACAAGTAACTAGAATGTCTAGTCCAAAAGTCCTCATTTAGCTCCTGCAATACGTATGTCCAAATTCTCTTCCTAATCTTCTCAATATACCTGTCTTTACGTTTTCCCTCTCGATAAAAAATGAGTATTTAAGGAAACATGGGAAGATAACCCAAGGCATAGGGTTTTCCCCAAATGATCATTGACTTTTGAATACCTCAGAAGACATGAACAGGTAAGGTAAACACACACACCTACACTCATGTACACAGACACACAGAGTCCCCAGATTCTTGGAAAACTGAGCCAAAGTCTCACTGCTTCGGAAATCTGCATTTGACAGTTTTTTTTTTCTTATTTGGTTTAGTTTGGGTGTTATCTGCTATATGCTTTTTTTCCTAAATCCAATTAAATTAAATCGACCATTTACATTTAAAATGCAGAGGCACTAGAGGTGCCTGAGTGGCTCACTGCTCGATTTTGGCTCAGGTCATGATCTCGGGTCGTGAGATTGAGCCCTGTGTCGGGGCTCTGCGCTCTGCACGGAGTCTGCCTGTCCTTCTCCCTCTGCTCCTCCCCCTGCTCTTTCTCTGTCTCTGGAGTAAATAAATACGGTCTTTAAAAAAAACATTCTCTCTCCCTTTCCCTCTGCTCCTCCGCCCTCACGGTCTCTCTCTAAAAAACCAAAAGCAAAATACAATAAAACTCAGAAGCACTTTCTCCCATCTCTCAATATTAGGTCGATGAACCATCCTCCTGGGGTCAAACAGTGAGTAACTATATGGAGATTTCACAGAGAAGACAGGCCCCCACGGCAATTTCATCTTCATTACGACTGGGCTAGTAGGGGACTCGGATTCTGGTTACTAGTAACCTGTAACATCAGCTGGTGGTAACCGTAACATAATCTGGAACCATCTTTGATGTTTTAGTCTAAGTCTCTTAATTGAGTCTCATGCCAGACATTCCCAACACCTGAGAGCTTCTTGGTGGGGTCTTTGCCTGAAACAATGAACCCTATATTCCCTTCTCTCAAACACAAGAGTGGTTGTGAGAGGAAGACTGATGGAGGCAAGGTGGGGGAAGAGGGAAAAACAGTTCTCTTCGATCTCATATGTAATTTAGATGCCAAATACAGGGGGAAAAAAATCTTCGCTCACCAAGAAGTGAAATGTAAATACAAAGTCTTTCTGCTTCTTTCTTTCTTTCTTTCTTTCTTTTTTTTTTTTTTTTAAGATTTTATTTACTTATTTGACAGACAGAGATCACAAGAGACAGGCAGAGAGAGAGGAGGAAGCAGGCTCCCTGCTGAGCAGAAAGCCCGATATGGGGCTTGATCCCAGGACCCCTGACCTGAGCCGAAGGCAGAGGTTTTAACGCACTGAGCCACCCAGGCGCCCCCCACCCCGCCTCTTTTTAAGAAGTCTTTCTGTTTCTTAAGACTGGTTCTTAGTTACCTAATTATAATGCTTTTGTCTGAGTGTCCCAGTGCAATGGGCTGGACCTAGGTCTTCTTTTAGGCCCTTCTCATTTCTAAGGCCCAACCTGGCTGATAGCTGGTGTGGGGATCTGAAGGGTAAATTTCCTAGGCCCCGAAACTCACTGACACTGGTTCATGCTGCAGGTTCATCCAATCCATTGTAAAACTCCAGGAAAACCAAGAAAGGTAGGTATAAATCAGCTCAGTTTCCATAGCTCTAGTGAAAACATGTTTACTCCATGGAGAAAACGCTATTGGTATTTAACGATGACTGTGTTGAATGCTCGTACAGATCATGAAGAACTTAGATGCTCGGGGCTGAATTAGGCAGGAGCCCAGACACCATGCAGCACTTGCCAATACCGGGACTCCGATTATTCATCTTTCTTACAAAATATTGCAATTCTCTGTTCACAACGCTGCCTTTGCCACCAGAGGGTAAATTCCTTCAAGGGGAGGGACCAAGGCCAGGAAGACAAGTTCTAATAGATCTCTGTACCCAGCACTCCGCACACTCTGCAACAAGTGGATGTTGGATATCGGTTTGTTGAATTAATAAATAAACGGTGCCATGAGTCTCTTGCTCCCAGGCGACAGGGAGATTTGGATTGTAGCTAAAGAAGGGAGAAGAGGAGGCTATGGGAAGGTGCTCTAACACAGATGGGGTGACAAAAACACTGTCGTCAAAGAGGCACAGTGGAGTTTGAGAAAATTATCTCATAAAATGAAAGTGGAAAAGGCTACAGAAAAGGCTGTATTTCTAAATATTTTTCAGAGTCATCTTAATTATATATAATTGACAAATCAGGGATTATAAATAGAGAATTGCTACAGCCCTGAACGCATGTAAGTTCCAAGTGGGGCAAGACATTTGGTAGGGTGGGGCCTTCTCTTTGGAAATACAGGGATTATCTTATATTTAGGTATGCAATTTTACAAGAGTAGATAAGTAACAGTAAAGGCACCTGGGACACCAGGGAATGCACAGCAAGGAAAATATTTTGGCAGGCTGGGTGTGAAAAAAAAAAAAAGCACAAATGAAAACATTACAATGTAGCAAGTAATTACAACAGCAGCTGAATGAAAAATAAGATCCTTTTCCTATGGTATCGGGAAGGGAAAGGCAGAGAAGGAGGAAACCCAAATCTGGACAAGAACACAGACACTCCAGGAACATGGTCATATGCCTTGGAGATGGAATGTTCTATGATTCACAAAGTGGGCTGACTACACACCCACAGTCTTTCATCCAAGACACTTAAATTTATTTACGACACCTTATAACTTACAATGGTAAGGGGAAATCTGCAACTGGAGAGTCTAACTAGGGTTCTGGCCATTTCTTCTAAGAAAAATTCGTACCAATGAGTCCTCTGTGGCATAATCTGGGATTTCGGGGTATGGTGTACGACCCTAGTACACACACCCCACGCCAACCCCAACAATACAACTGTGGTTTGCAAGGATCCAGATTCTGGGAGGGACCATCACGGCCAAGGACGTGAAGTATATTAAATACGCAACATTTAGAGGAGGGTCCCACTAGACAGGCAGGGCTGGAAGCCATGTTGAGGTAAACACTGTTTTCCCAGGGACATGACCTAGGCTGGTGAAGGGGAGGAGGAGGAGGAGGAGAGAGACTGAGCAAGTGTCTTTGGGAAGTGCAGAGAGGGTGGTTGTGAGGCTCAGCACGGTCTTTGGAGCAGAAATTACAAAAACTAATTCAAAACCCAGAAGTGGTGGAGCGGAGGCTTGGAAAGCAACCGAAATAGCATTTGACCTTTGGCCCCTCTGCTCTCAGCCTGGGCTGAGCCTCCGGCTGGGTTCACGGGGGCCACCGAGCAGCTGTCCGGTGATAACTGCTTTCATAGCTGTCAGCAACATTTGGTCAAAGCCAGTGCTGGGGCTGTTCCCACTCTCTGCGGATGGGAAAAGAGAGCCTGTGTCTCCCTCCATTTCTTCCCCCGCTTGAGCTATCCTAAATTAGGAAATCATCTGGATTTGTAAAAATAATCACTTCTTGGCATGGTCACGGGATCTGCTGAAATGTTATTTCGGAGCGGAGAACGTGGATGCCTGCAGGTCACGATAGGAAATGAATCTGGCAATTTCGAAAAACACCTGCCGAAGTTCCAGGCCACCTCAGCATTCAAACAACGTGTCCGCCCTTCCAAACATCTTTTGTGTCTTTTATGAGAAAGAAAAAAAAAAGTTCTAAGTTATTACACCTAGTATGAGCCAGAAAACAGCCCTGCATCCTCAGATGTGGATTCTGGGCGTTTTTTCCAACATTTTGTCACAGTTGAACAAACACTCACATACAGTCTACCGTATTTATACGCAGTATTCCGCAAAGCCTGGCGGTATCGACTGGGACAGCTTGGGCCTCGAGTGGCAGAAAATCCAGCTCAGGCTGGGTCAGACGACAGAAAAGGCTTGTCCCAAGGGCTGAGATGTTCAGGGGGCACTGAAGGGTCGGCCGATGTGGAAGTCTAGCAAAGTCGTTGAGGAGGTTCTTCTCACCTTCCTGTTAGCTACATACAGCCGTTGTGACAAATTACCCACAACCCACAAGTCAGTGTCTTAAGACGACACAAACTGTCTGTCTGGCAGTTCTGGAGGTCAGAGTCTGATGCGGGTCTCACGGGCTGAAATCAGGTTGTCCGCAGTGCGGCAGTGCTTTCTGGAGGCTCCAGGCAGCAATCCACTTCCTCGCCTTTGCCAGCTTCCAGAAGGTGCAGGGACTCCCTGGCATGTGGCCCTGTCTGTCTTCGAAGCCAGTGGAGACTGCTCGAGGCTCTCACGTTGCTTCGCTGTGACACTGACTCTCCCTCACCCCCCTTCTAATTTGATGGACCTTTCTGATATACACCGGGCCCGTGCAGATAATCCAAAATAATCTCCCCATCTCAAGGCCCACACCCTTAATCACACGTGCAAAGGCCCGGCTGCAGGTGCCAGGGACTGGGGCATGGGATCTCTGGGGCTGCTCCTGGGCCAACCAGGAGCTCTGTCCCTCCAGCCTCGGGGACAGCTTTGTCCCCAGACTGGCTCCTTCCACAGATATAAAACAGTACTGAGAGTAGTCTGAGTGTCACATCCAGGTGCATCTTCTGGAAAACGAAAAGGGGGAGCCATCTCTTTCTTAGAAGAGAAAGAAAAACTTTGCTGAGGGCCCTAGAACAGGTCCTCCTTTGTCTGGGATGGGCCACCTGCCCATTATCAATCTGACTTTTGACAAGGAGAGTGGGTTCACTGTGATTGGCATAGACTAGTAATTTGGGAACGGCTGTCAGAGAGTCAACCATCAAATTCACTATAATGTAGCAAATGCCCAGCAAGGAAGATAATTACTATCTACAGAATATTTAGCTATTTATGAAGGATGGAGGAGTTGGTTTGAAATCCATTGTTTGCCATCAAAAACAAAGGCCTTTGGACATGATAACAGTGTTGTCAACAGTGGTCATGCCTCTGAGAAGCCCACCCTACCACTGGCTAGAAAAAGACGAGAGGTCCCCCTGCTTCAAGTCTGTCGTCATGTTCGTGCTCCTCGGAGCCTGTTCAGAAGCCAGCATCCCCCGCGCCGGGCGAGTGTGCCTGAGAGGCTGCCCACAGGTCTGCTCCCCAAAATGCACACACTAGGCGTGATGAAACGAAACTGAAGCAGAGCACCCAAAGGCTGAATTCTATGGGCATATCAGGCAGGGTCTAATCAGGAGACATCTATCACACCAGTCATTTTAACAGCGAGAATTTAATACAGAGAATCGTCAGCTAGATACGGAGTCGTTAACTGCTTAATGGAAAGGGTGGACACCCAACTCTAAGGTTTCATGGAAGCTGCACAGGTAAGAAAAGGAAGCAGTTAGAATGATTAACATTGGAAGCCTGGAGAGCACCCCGTCCGCACAGTTGGTGGATCACGTGCCCTGTTCACGAGGTTGTAAGTTCAAGCCCCACGGTGGGTGCAGAGATTACTTGAAAATAAAATCTTTTATTTATTTGTTTGGTAGAGACACAGTGAGAAAGGGAACAGAAGCAGAGGGAGTGGGAGAAGGAGAAGCAGGCTCCCCACTGAGCAGGGAGCCCAATTCGGGGCTCGATCCCAGGACCCTGCGATCACGACCCAAGCCAAAGGCAGACGCTCAACGACTAAGCCACCACAGCGCCCCAAAAATAAAATCTTAAAAAAAAAAAATTAGAAGCCTGGAGGTGGGCTTCGTGGAAATGCAGCTCAACTTTTGGAAGAAGAGGCGTTTCTTCGCTGGTGCTGGGCTCCAGGGAGGAGCTCCAGGAGAGGCAGGACCTGCAAGTGAGCAGGTGGGAGGCGAGCTGGAAGGTGCGAAGTCCTCTGCGTCTTCTGACCTTGCCACGTCCTTCCCCTGCTTCCTGCCGGTGCAGCTTCCTGGAAGGCAGCGGCAAGGCAGGAATGTGGCCCGTGGAATACCAACCGCAGCGTCACGGGGCAGGACACCAAGAGGGCTTGGAGCTGACAGGCAGTGGCTTAATAAAGAGCACAGTAGGGCACCTGGGTGGCTCAGTCAGTTAGGCATCTGCCTTTGGCTCAGGTCGTGATGCCAGAGTCCTGGGATCGAGTCCTGCATCAGGCTCCCTGCTCGGCGAGGAGCATCCTTCTCTCTCTCCCTCTGCCCCTCCTCTCATTCATGTTCTCTCTCTCTCTGTGTCTAATAAATGAATAAAATCTTAAAACAAACAAAAAAAAGTGCATAGGAAGCACCACCATGTCGTCCCCCTCTTTCTGGCACTGGATTGTTCTGCGTCTTTGGGAGCTTAGGGAAGAGACCAGTGGGCTTCAGAATATACACGGCAGTTTAAAGGCATCAAATCCTTCACATTTCGGGACCACTAATTTAGGTTTTTTGGACTGCAAATGTTTCCTCCCTCTATGGCCACAGCCCAACACTCACTGCTGACTCCTAGATGTTCTCACTCCCCCTCCTTCCTGGGGGCACAGGGTAGACAAGGCCACAGGCATATTGGTACCACAAATACCCCTTTAAAGGAGCTACTAGTTCATGAGAATGCCTGAGTATCCCACGGGGAGGCAGGAAATACGCAGCATAGTTACAAGAGCAGACTTCGTCATGAGGCAGATCTGGGTTCGAATCCTACTTCTGACACCCAGTAGCTGTGTGGGCCTGGGACCTCAGCCGCTCAGCCTCCGGTTCCCGGGGTGTTACATGGGGGCAGTCACGGTACTGACCTCATAAGGTTGTTGCGGAGATCAAAGTAACAATGACCACCACGGTACTTTCCACGTGTGCGTTACCTGGTTTTATTTTGAGAGTGTGGACAACATCACATCAGTCTGGGTGTATAGTGTGGTGATGCCCCAAGTCTAGGCTCCATGACACTCACCACGCATGTAGCTACCACCTGTAACTGTACGACGCTGTCACACCCCTGACTCCATTCCTCATGCTGTGCCTTTCATCCTTGTGGCTTGTCCGTTCCATCCCTGGGAGCCTGGACCTCCCACTCCCCTTCCTCCATTGGGCCCATCCCCTCCCCACCCCCCCCGACTGGCGATCACCAGGTTGTTCTCTGTATTTACGTGAGTCACGCAGCAGCCTAAGAGAGAAAAACACCCATGCCTGCTTCTGCTGAACCTGCTTTGTAGCCTGCCATGGCTTTCCTACTGCCAGGCCGGGTCTGATCTCAGTGTATTATATCTACTTTTTCTCAAGTAAGTCTTCCAAACTACAATGAGTTAGTGAAAAGTGGAACTGTGTATTCACCACTGTGGACACAGCTCTGGAAAAAAATGCCGTTCGCCTCCTTGATAGATCCTAACATGGATGGATTGAAAATACGAGCTGATCCATACAATCCCACCCCAGCAAAGTGAAAGAGCGCAGATTGTCATTGTGTGTGTTCAGGGTGGAGTGGGGTAGGTGAGTGCACGTGTCAGTTGGGTGTATCAGAGTCACCTGGGACTTTTTTCCAAAGGCACACACCCTCCCCTACCATCACGCTAGATTTTGGCTCAACCCCCTTAAGGAAATTATTAAGACAGGATTCCTTCAGGAGCTAGAAACCAGTATAAACAAGAGACAGTCTTGTTTTCCCAACAGCAGTGGGCCTGCCATTAAGTCCGGGTATCCAGACCCAAATGTGAGGGGACAGTGACTTCGCAGACAGCCAGGGCCTGTGGAAAGCAGGCAAGGGCATCAGGGGAGCAGGGACCACGGTGGATGGGTCTGCTGGAGGGAGACACAGTATGTCTCTTGCTCAGTCACATACAGACAGAAGTCAGAGCACAGGGCAATTATATAAGGAAGCGCAAAGCCTTCTAGTGAAAGCAGCAGGGAACCCCCAGTTCGACCTCATAATAAAGACAACTAACCTAGTAGCTTGATAACCCTTTGAAGCGAACCAAAGCAGATATCATTCGTGATTGAATAGAACCTCACTGCAACCCCTGACTCTTTCCCCTTTCCAGGATTCTGTTCAGGAAAAAACCCATGGGACAATAGACTATGCTACACAACACTACGTAACAATCATCCGGGAACAACGTTCCTTTTACTAAAGTGGGCTGGAACATGGAAGGATTGTTGGAGGGACCTTCTGGATTCCTCTCCACTGGGGCAGTATTAGTTGAGGAAGTGAGACAGAGAACTAGCTAGAGAAATGTTCCAACTGAGGCCATGACTATTCTCCCCGGGTACCAGCACACGGGGACCCAATGTGTAGGGCACAGCTCTACAAAGTCCAAGGAAGAAATACCCACTCATGCTGGGCCCTAGAGAGAGGAAAGCAAGACCCCCCCAGTCTTCTGCAGAAGGGGTAAGATGGTCTCACTGAGGAGAGTTGAGGAAAACCAGGAAGAACAGGTCCCAGAACAGAGTGGGCACCCCAAGTGGTCACAGCAACATACATATATACATATATATATATATATATATATATATATAATATACCATATAAACACAGTTTGTGTCCCTACTGCAGAACTACTGATAATAAAAGCTATCGCTGGAATCGGTTTCATCCACAGACTTCCATTCTTTCCTCCAAAGAAAAATAGTTTGAACTCTCCAGTTCAAAGTGAGACATTTTATTTATCGCAGGACTGAAATATTCTATTTGCGACTGCGACCGTCTGGGCTGTGCACCTTCCTTGAGTCTGATTCTCAAAAATCAGCAGCTGTAAGAGGCGATTATCAAAGAGAACAGGTGCTTTTGAAAAAGATTTTCTGGGGCGTTCCCATAAAGACAAAGGTACGCTGAGGGATTTGGATGGTGGCTTGCAATTACCAGCGCTCAATGCCAATCTGCAATTATTTCAGGAACACAGGCACGACACGAGGCAAGTGTTTACACCTCTGTCACAAGTCTGTTGCTCGGCATAACCCTTCATCGCGGCTCAAAGTCAGGGGCGCGCCTTACTGAGAGTGGTCTGGGTAAGTGACTGCTGAACAACTTTCTGGCTTTCCACAAAGGGGCACAAGAAGGAAAGAAAAGTGATTTCAACATGAAATCAAGCCACGATCTCTAGTCTCCAGTACTTGTTAAGCACCACACCGATATTCCTAGAGGGCTCTCTGCACTGAGAAATGTCAAGTGTGTGTCTTAAGTGAAGAGCGTCAGAAGTGTGCACGTGATCAACGCTCAAAGCCACGGCAGCAGCCAGACCCAGGGCCCCAAGTGCCCTCTGATGCCCATCTCAGCCTCTTTAATACACACTTTCGATCATGCCTTTGAGCTTTCTGAGGTTTTAATGTATGCTCTGCCATGCAACCTTTCAGAATTCTTCTCCCCTAAGTCATCCAATTTTCTCTCCTTTCTCCCCAAAAGCACTTCCTCGGTCACAGGCGGGGGATTACTGCTTCAGGTTTTTTGCTATGTGCGTGTGTGTGTGTTTTCCCTCCCAACTGGAGAAATGTCAGGCATGTTATTTTCCGAGTGATTTAAACAGCTCTAGTGTTATACCTAAACAGAAAGAACAAAGATGCTAAAATATCCATTATTCCGCCCAGTCCATCCGCAGGGAGTGGCTACAAAGGGCAACGCAATGCCGTCTCCGGGCTGCGGGACTCCAGCCCCACGCAGCTCGCGAACACCCCCTCTCCTGAACATATGGGGCCATCGCGGGAAAGCCTCTGCCTCGGTGAACCCTGACTGGCCAATCAAAACCAGAAAGTTTCCCAGTCCAGTGACTAATACCAGAAATGAACTGTGCGTGGTGAAAGGGGAATGGTGGTGCGCTGGAGAAATTTATACCCTGACATCAGTCGTATCACAGGTGCGCGGGATCACCTGGAGAAACGGAACTTTCCGGAGGGCGAGAGTTCAAACACTTCTTCAAGCAGTGCGCCTGTCATCACTGGGTATGAAACACTGAACGGCCCCTCCACGGTGTCTGGGCGCCGCGGCCCCCGGAGCCGCCACGGACTGAGGACTTCCAGGCCTTTGAGCTGGGCCGGTCACTGCGCGGAGCGCCTGTGTGATCTTACTCGGTATAATCCTCACAGCCCATAAGGTAGGTGTTATCATCCCCGGTCTCCATGTGGGGAACAAAGCTTGGAAAGATTAGGTAAATTGCTCTTGGTCGTGCAGCTACGGGGGTGGGTGGGGGTGGGAGGGGGAAGGGGTGGGGGGTGTCAGCTCCAATTCCAAAGCCTTTGTTCTTGTCCACCCTATGCTCAGTATTCTTCTTCCCCTTCCTCATGCCCTCACGGTCAGAGAAAAGGGTAAAAAATTAAATTAAATTAAATTAAAAGTAAATAAGAATAAAATAAAATAGGAGCACCTGGGTGGCTCAGTGGGTTAAAGCCTCTGCCTTCGGCTCAGGTCATGATCCTAGGGTCCTAGGATTGAGCCCTGCACGGGGCTCTCTGCTTAGCAGGGAGCTTGCTTCTTCCTATCTCTCTGCCTGCCTCTCTGCCTACTTATGATCTCCGTCTGTCAAATAAATAAACAAAATTAAAAAAAAAAAGATTTTCTAAAAAAATAAGAGAATAAAATAAAATTAAAATTAAAATAAAGCAAAGCAAAAAACTACTGGGACAAGCAGATGAACCCCAACAGGTACAGGGTGTGCAGGACAGTCTTGGAAAATCCACAGTGTGGGGGATGACCTATCCTCTGAGGAATGGACTCAATTTGCTAACCACCAAGAGAGATAAATTAAGGAGCAGTTTTTTTTTGTTGTTGTTGTTTTTAAAGATTTCATTTATCCATTTGACAGAGATCACAAGTAGGCAGAGAGGCAGGCAGAGAGAGTGGGGGAAGCAGGCTCCCCACAGAACAGAGAGCCAGATGCGGGGCTTGATCCCAGGACCCTGGGATCATGACCCGAGCTGAAGGCAGAGGCTTTAATCCACCAAGCCACCCAGGCGCCCCTTAAGGAGTATTTCTCAGACAAAAACCATTTTGGTGTTCCGGCTGTTCAGAAGGACTAACATTTTGACAGTGCAACAACAGAACGCAGAAAAAAAGCACTGGAGAGAGGTTTGTGAGCTCTTCAAATTCTACATGAAACACGAGGGTGCCTGGGTGGCTCAGTTGTTAAGTATCTGCCTTCGGTTCAGGTCATGATCCTGGGGTCCTGAGATGGAGCCCCGCATCCGGCTCTCTGCTCTGTGGGGAGCCTGCTTCTCTATCTGCCTCTCCCCACTGACCATGCTTATGCTCTCTCTGTCTCTCTCAAATGAATAAATAAAATTTAAAAAAAAAAAAAAAGAACATTAAAAACTCAGTAAGTATGTTATGGATTCCTAGCCAGTTTCATCGTAAAATTAACAGTGATGTTAAATTCCCACCCTGCTTTCTCACAACGAAGTGACATAGACCTGCGTCCAAAAAAGCCCTTGCCCTACCTCCCACAGCCTGACGGGGTTAACAGACACAGCGGTGGGGGACCCAGAGGCTCCACGAGAAGCCACGGGATCTCAGCTCCACAAGCTCCCACCTGCGAAGCACAGGAGTGAGCCCTTTACACGTTTGCTCTCAACTCCTCCCCGCCAAACCCCGGTGAGGTGGGCACTTCTTGTTGCACTTGAAAAATGAGATAACTGAGCCACACAGAGGAATTAAGTCACATGCTGGAGTCTCGGGCTTCACCACTCAGGTCATGCTGCAGGTGCTCTGGGGTGAAACATGGTGCCTGCCCTTCTAGATTCCCCAGGGATGCAGAGGTAGGGGTTCCCCCACCTCCGGGGTTAGGGAGCAAAGGGAACACCCATCCACTCCCTCCTGCGCGGACAATACCGTAACTGGTGGACATCAGCAAGAAGGACCTTTCTTTTCTCCTTGAGAATTCATCTCCAGGACTTTCTGGAGAATGGCTCACTTGGGAGGAGGGAGAGGAAAAGTGGAAGAAGAGGAGGTGTCCCAACTCAGGACTTCCACATGCTCCTGCTTCTCTGAAAGGTAGGACACGGGCCCCAGAGAAGGCGGGGAAGTGACAACGTTCCCCCTACTATGCAGAGCCACTCACGGGGTGGGAGGTCTCCGGTAAGAGACCCCAGGGTCCACATGTTCTGACCCTCCCAGTCGTTCGCATCTCTGCAGGTGTCCTTATCTGACACGGCAGGGACCGCCCCTCACTACTTTCATACACATTAACTCAGAATGGCTCCTGAGTGGACGTCAGATGCTAGAAGACGCTTTGTGGAAGGGGGTTAACTCTGTGCTATTTTAAGAGGCAAAAAGAACAGAAAAGCTAATGTCTAAGGAAAACCATCTCTTTTCCGACTGAACCGAGAGCTGGGCTCTGTAAATGGTTTCTTGTGGGGAAGTTCACCAGTCTCCAAATAAAAATCTGCCCATTTAATCCTTCCCTTGATTAATCAGTTAATAGTGAGAATGACCAACGAAGTGTGAAATTTTTAAAGTACAACTATAAAGTCTGACTGGTTTGTTTTTGCTTTTGTTTTGTTTTTTTTTTTGCAAAGTAAACGCGGTGTGATGCTGATGCAGGGGGTAGGATGCTGGCACTTATGAGATAAAGCAAATAATCATTTCTATCGGGTGTGGGGTCTTTATTCATTCTGAAAAGAACCCTTTATATCTGCTGACAGGTTCCAGTTGTTCTTGATAAAGCTTTCACGGGACAAGTTTTGAAACCTAGAAGGCCCTAAAACAGAGAGTTCCCGTAACAATACACATTTAAGAAAGGTAAAAAGACAATGTTCTGTATTTTTATCCTAACTACTAACAAAGCTATGATTAGAAATCAGGTAGAATTCTCTGGTTCAATTTCAAGGACTTATAAACATCTTTCTGAAAATGCTGGCTATGGGTCCGTCATTTCCAGAGGCTTGCATTCTAGCACATTCCATGTGACCTGCTGATATCTGACTCTAGAGACCCAACAAATTTCCGATGCTTAAAACTGACCCAATGTGTGGTGGACCCAAAGGAGATGCACCACCCACTTTCCCCTTTAAGGAAGCACTTCTGGCCCAGGTATATGGAGTGTTTTGAGCACATGGCTTTTACCATCAGCCTCCTTAGGGATTGTCTCAAGGGCACAGAGCTATCTTGCCCAAGGACAAGCTCTCCCCATGGCATTCTACATCCAAAGACTGCTTGAGATGGGGGTATAAAGGCTCAGCCCTGTGAATTCAAGATGGCCACTAACAGATGATTTGGGCTGCAAAGCTTCCCACGGTGTTGGCTCAGGTTGTCTTCAAGCTCAGCTTCTCCCTCTGCCCATCCTGCTTACGTGATCTCCCTATCTCGGTGAGATGGTCCCACAGGTGCTCCTTAATTAACATCTTACACACTAAACTCCTTCCCAAGAACCTTGCCCAAGCCCGCCCTGAGCCAATGGTTCTCCGCTCATCCCACATCCAGTGAAACACACTGCACCCCAACACTGATGGGTCGTACACGGGCAGAGAGACGGTGACCAGGTTCTGACAGGGCTCACTGCTGCTTCTGGTGCTGCTCCTCTTCCCACAGATTTATTCAAATCAAACAATTGCTATAACACTTTCAGGTAACTCTCCCCAGAATACCTTGACTGCCCTAAACTCAAATAATGCCACCAACATGGCAACTGGCAGAGTTCCGCAGTCAAAAGCCACTCTTCGTGATCTCATTCTCCCTCCTCTATTACTACTGTTAAGAGACTCAGGTCAAGAAACATCTAAACTGCTGGATCTTCTAGACCCAATCCAAACAGCATCTAGACATCCCAGTGTGACCAGGAAAAAACAGGTCTTCAGTGAAGCTGCGAATTCTACCCTGTATTTTACTGACTCATAAAATGTTGAGGATCCCAAATTTGATGGGTTTGAAGAACATGTGAAGCATCTGGCTAGATGATGAAAGCCTCTTGAATCTACTGGTGCTTCATGTACAAGATGAAGAGACAACATCCAAGATAACGGATGATTTCTTTAAATGTGGCTTAAGAAGCGTGGACACGTAAAATTCTACCTTGAACACGAGAGTAGATTTTATATCTTACCCAGATCTGAAGGATGGGATGTTAACAGATTCAGTTTTCATTTGGTTCATTAACTCTTTAAGGCCATAAAACAGGTAACACAAAAAGCTTTGTGATTCTATTTATGTGTACTTTAGAAGGAACTTCTGGTTGTTACTGTAAATCCTCATGCACTGACTAATGTCTGTGTACTCTGGATAAAGTTTTACATTGTTCAGCTCTCACGGTCTCTTCAGAACTGTATGATTTCCTCTGAGGCTTTGGATTTCACATTGCCTTTGATTTTTTTTTTTTTTTTTAATACAGTAACTGACATGGGTCAGGGCAATGATGGATTGGTGTCTTCCTCCCATTGAAGCCTAATGGGTAAATTTTACTTATACACTAATCACCTATTCCAATCCAACAAGAGTGATGGATACATTACACTGATTCCAAAAAGAAGTTTGCTGACCTCAACTACTTTCAAAATGCTTTAATCTCTGCACATACTGAAACTTTTTACAATTAAAAAAAAAAAAAAAAAAAAGATCTGTTTTGAAGGTAAAATTGACCAATCTTGAGATTGAAAAGGCAAGATATATGTAGGAGTCAAAGCTGTAAGTCAAGTATTTGGAAGTAAAGACTGACTGGAAGCTTATTAAGTTCAGAAAATCTTTCATACTTTTTCTGTAAATACTTTCTTTTTAAAAACTGTGAATCAGAACAGCCACATTTGGAACACTTTCTGTCCTCAGTCAATATTTTTAGATAGTTAGGATCTGGTCCTGAGCCGAATCTGGGCTTGACTCTGGAAAGCAAATCTTTTCACAGCTGCCTTGATGCACAGAAAGCTTTCTGAAAACAGACACTCTAAGGTCTTTTGTTCACATGGTCACACACCGGTACACAGAAGTTCTGGTATCTACTATGGTCACAAGCAGTCCTGATAACCAAAATCAATTTTTCCTGTCTTTAAAAAAAGACGGCACCATAACAACCACATCCGACAGATCTCAAGCTCCTGTGTGTTTGAATGAACATTCCATTTCTTTCTCCTGCCCGAGTGGTGTGTGTCCATTTTGGATTGTCTATTGTATTTAGGTATTTATGCTTTGATTTGCAGTAATTTCTCATGTTATTGAACTGATCTGCATTGCACACAAGCTGTAAATAAAAGGAAATGGCAGAAAGAGTAGAAAAAAAAAGAAAATTTAAAAAATTTAAAAATTAAAATTAAAAAATTTTAAATTTTAAAATTAAAATTTTAAAAATTAAAAAAGAAAATTTAAAAAAATTTAAAAATTAAAAAAAAAAATACTGAGTTTTCTCCCAAGAGAATCCAAGGTGTGACTCAAGGCCTTTCTGGATAAGAAAAGGATGCTTGATTTCCAAGCCTAAGCAGCACAGATTAAGCAAGGAGGCTGAAACAGAGTTTTCCTACTTCTCTTGGCATTCTTCCTCTATGCGACCACACTCCACAGTGCTCCAAGAGTCAGCCTAGAAAAAGACGAGGCAGTCAGCCTGCATTGGTCCTTTGCTTTATTCTGATCAGATAAAGGAGCACAAGAGAACTTTCAGAGAGGCAAGCTTGGAGATACTTGGTCAGCCCAAAAACACCCCCGAGCAGGGAGAGTAGCACTGGATTTGGTACTTTCATGTACTGCGCAGTCCTAGACTATCAGACACACGCCATTCCAAATCCAAATGTAAGCCCACACCTGTCCGTCTCTCGACACACAAACATGCAAGTACTCCATGTCGTTCCCTCTTCCTTCACACGGGAAACTGAGGCCTGACAAGAGCAATGTTAGGTTCCAGGTATGCAAGTACATAGAAGATGAAACACGAATACAGTCATCTCATTAATTTACACCCTAAACCACTTCTTCTAGCCCGAGCTCCTCGTGAGCCTGCCCAAAACACATTTCCCATAGAACGCCACCAACTGACTTCTTCCTACATCCTCTACCCATTTCTGGCAAGAACAAGTACAAGAGAAAGTATTATTTTGAAAACAAAGCGAAACAAAAATGGCTACTCTTGGGCTCTTTGACTGAAAATAATGAGTACTCACCATATTTCCATCCCTAGATATTGGCCAAGCTTGGAACAAGTGAAGTAGCACAAATCTGCCATGGCAGGAGCTAGGAGTGAATCCTGCTTAACCAACTGAGCCACCCAGGCGTCCCTAGGAGTGAATCCTAAAGATCATTACTTTTCCTTTTCTTTTTCTTTCTTTCTTTTTTTTTTTTTTTTTGAGAGAGATTGCAAGCAGGAGGAGGGGCAGAAGGAGGCGGAGACAGAGAACCTCAAGCAGACTCCACGCCCAGCGTGGAGTCCGACACAGGGCTCGATTGCACAACCCTGAGATCATGACCTGAGCCGAAACCAAGAGTGGACACTTAACCAACTGAGCCCCCCAGGCGCCTCCCCCACAAACGGTCACTTCTATTCACAAAGCCTCAAATTTTCTTCCCCAAACAACCCCAAGGGATTCAGATACACATCAGGGTCTCCTTAAGTCCCTTATTCATAAGTACATACACTCAGTAGGGGCATCACTCAATATATTCAGAGGACGGTTATAGACACACTCTAAACAAGTAGCTGTTAATTCTTTAATACAGCTCATTGTGCTTATGGATTTCACACTAACCAAACTGACTGACAGAATTTTATCTTCAGTATCATTCCAGTTCCTAAATGATGGCTTAAAATGGCTACAATAATTTTAGTAGTAACAGAAATACAAGTAAAGGTCTTTATCCGTGCACTTGAAATGTTTTCTCCAAGATTTCCCTCTCCTGGCAGGAGCATCCAGATGGAAAGAGAACATCACATCTCCCCCCAAAATAAATGGTCAGGACCACAGCATGTTCCTGCTCAGGCTGCTTTATGGATTCTAAGTCCATTCAAACTGCTGCTCAGCCCTTCCGTTCCTCCCTTACGCGGTCTTTCCCTGCCTGAGCACTTGGTCCTAACCAGACCACTTCCTTCCTGCTGGCTTCGGGTTTTGTTAACAAAGTTCTTCCATCCCTTTCACCACCCCACAGGCTCAACAACTTCCACTGAGGAAAGCACATTCTCTGACACTCCCAAATAGAGGCCTGGCGGAAGGCCACCAAGCATGGAATGGGCTCCCCACTATTCCAGAAGACGCCATGAAGGGTTTAAGTTCGTCTTCTGTCGCCCGCACCCTCTTTGCCCCTCACCTTCTCAAGAGCACAGGCCCACCTCTCTCATTCTTCCCGAAATCCTCCCATCACAGACAGACCCAATAGTGTGATAAATAAATCGTACTTGGTGTAGGCCTCTTCGGGGAAAAAAAAAAAAAAAAAAAAAAGAGTTGACACAGCAGGCCTAAGTGCTTTTCTCAGAAAGGCCTACTTACAAAATTGGCTCTTGGCTGGTGTTTGGGAAGCTGGATTTTCAGAGGGTTCCCACCATTCAGTGATTGCTCATCTGTGTTCCTAAACTATATAAATAACAGTTTATGCAGAACACCTGCTCTCCTTCTGGGGGGCTGAAAGCGGGGACCGTGCCAGCCAGAGACTGCCTTGGTGACTGACAACCTCCAAAGACCCTGGGCCCTGAATTTCTAATGAGCTTCCTTGTTGGCAACACTTCACAGGTGTTGGGCCACTGCAGGTCTGCGACTTCCCTGCAAAGGGGCCCAGTAGAAGCTCATGCCTGCTCTCCTGTGTTTTGTATTTTTTCACTGTAATAAATCATAACTGTGAGCATAGCCGGAATCAATTCTTGTTATTTGTGGTAGTTTTATAATCATCAAGGGCGCTGAATTAGCAAATGTCCCTACAGGAAATATGTGTGTGTGTGTGTGTACACATTATACAAATATGCCCCATTTTTCCGAAGTTCACATTATGCCATTCCCCGTTTATGAAAGGCCCACTACATTAAGACCTGTTTCTGCTAACCAAAATACATCAAAAAAGGATTTTTTTCCTTTATGAAAAAAGCAAAAACAGCATTCAGCATTCATTTTGTGGTGAGCTATTACAGAGGGAGCACACACCCCAAGTAGCGCCGCCATGTTCCTTCTCCAGTTACTACACTCAGCATCTCGGCATCAAGCTGCCATACTTAGGAACTGCCGTCTGCGACCATCTGTGTTTTGTCTTGATTTATTTTGTGCATCCATTAGCAAGATGTGTCCTAAGTTATCAGAAAAGACTGAGAGAGGTTATTTTTTGGGTGTGGGGATGCTCAAAAATTTCTTCTATGTAAATTAATAATAATTGCTTCTTTGCTTTATGGCATTTTGGCTTATAAAAGACTTCAGGAATGCTCTACTTTTGGATGGTGAGGGAAATTTGTGTGTTTGTGTGTGTATCTAATTTCACAAAGATTTTATCTTAAATCCTAAAAATGAAGTCATCCTGGTAGATACTATTTATTTTTCAAAAGAAAAACAAAGTTCAGAAGAGTTTCATGACTTGCCTGAGCACTCCACGCCACCCCCCAACTGAACACAGCTCAAAGAGTTGGGATTCCATCCCATCCACCTGGCCCCAGAGTGGGGGGCTCTCCATCCTCAGCTCATCTCTATGTAAGAGCAAAAGCAAAAAGGCAGAGCGTAGCCTTGTTTGACCTTGGCTAAGAAGGTATGCACCAGATGATTCCAAGTTTTCACCTCTTTACAAGCATCTGGGAATTACTGCAAAACCAATATGACTACTGATCTGAGGGTTACAAAGGTTAGTAAGTAGGCATATCTATGCTGAGCCCTTCCAGCAAATCACAGATTCTGGAGTGGTCTTGGGGACCCCCGACACAGCCTCCAAGGAGAGCTCCAGGTTTCCCCTTCCTACCAAGGCACCAAGGAGGAGGGACAGTACTATCACTGGGCCCAAGTGGTAGGACCGGGAGCTTCCAGGGTGACCTCTTGCCATCTGTGATGGCTTTGGCCTTTCTTCTGAGATTCTCTTTGGTCTCTCGTTTGGTGTGCTTTTCTCTCAGCCATCCTCCACTTCAGCTGCTATGGCTGGCCTCACAGTCTCCCTCTTGGAAGTCAAATAGGAACTGTGGTGAAGCCCAGGGAGAGAGGAAGCCTGATGAATCACCTAGGCTGGCCATCCTGCGGCAGAGGATAAATGCCCTTTTCCTTGACAACTGTTTCCACAGATTCTTCTTTGGAAAATCCTTGCTTCTCCCTCATGAGATGGCCTTCCAGACTGGCTTCAAGGCCAGAGTAGAGACCAAGACATGGGCCTAGAAGAAAGGAATGAAGAAGGCCCTAGATCAGACAGGCATGTCAATGCATGGGGTCCGATCTGGGTCCAACCCCGGTCATCACCAGAGTTAAAGCTGGTTGAGAAGCACCGGGGTGCAAGCCTCTGGTATTGTTTTTTGCAGAGTGAACAAGTTCAAAGAATCTGGGGTCTTCGTGTGACCAAAGATTTTGTCAACCATGCCTATGTAATGAAGCCTCACTAAAAATTCTCCAATGATGAGGCCTGGGGAGCTTCTGGGTTGGGGATAACACTGATGTGCCCGGCAGGTGATGTGCCTGGAGAAGGCATGGACACCTCCAGCCAAGACCTTGCCCTATGTACCTCCTCCATTTGGCCTTCCTGAGTTCTATCTTTTATTAAAAAAAAACAAAAAAACAAAAAAAAAAACTGGGATCATGGTATAGCCTTTCCTGAGTACTGTGAGTAGGGCTAGCAAACTACTGAATCCCAAAGGGGTATTGGAGGAACCCTGTGTTTACAGCCAATGGAGCAGAAGTACTTATGGACATTTAGGACCTGAGGCTGAGATCTAAGGCAAGGGTAGTTGTGGGACTGAGCCCTTAAACCTGTGGAGTTCAACATTATCTCCAGATAAATAGTGTCACAACTAAATTAAATTATTGGACACCCAGTTGGTGTCAGATAGTTATTGTTGGAACAACACACTTGTCTTGCTAAGTCATTCTCTCTCTCTCTTTCTCCCACCAGACTCCATTATTATAAACTACCCCTCCCTAGAGAGGAGTAATGATTTTTCTCTTTTAGGGAGGAGGTGGCAGAGGGAGAGATAGAATCTCCAGCTGACTCCATGCTCAGTGCAGGGGTGGACATGGGGCTCGATCTCATGACCCTGAGATCATGACCTGAGCAGAAATCAAGAGCCGGATGCTTAACTGACTGAGCCATCCAGGCACCCCCTAATCTTCTTTTTTTTTTAATGAATGTTCTGATAAAAAGCTGATTTTACATTTACCGAATATTTAATACTGTAAGTGAATGGAAAATAATCACCTTAGCCCTAGAGAGCAACTTTCACGGACTATATTAAAAATTTGTTTAACTGAAGCTTCCAGAACACTAGCTGTTGCAGCAGAACAATTTCTATAGATACTGTGACCTCGTAAAAAAATATAAAAAGAGACTCTGAGCTCAGGACAGTAGAGTAAACATACATGCTGCCCCCTTTCTTCCTGAGAGCACAATGCAATGCCAGTAAAAATATTTTTTGAAAGAAGAAATCCATGGTGGGCCTGAAAACACAGAGTGCTATCAGTGAATAAGTCATTGTAAAGGCTTTCTTCTAGAAAGAAGATAGCCGGGACTGTACTGAAAGGTCAACCAAAACTGGAGCCTGAAATACATCATCAGAGTCACAGATAGGGGCTCTTTCTTCCTGAGAGAACTCTGGAGAGTCTCCAAGTTTGGAGTGAGTCAATGGCTACTGGGAGCCAAAGAAAGACCTACAAAGAAGTGGCTGTCAGGCAGGAATTGGGGCATCTGAGTGGAGAATTGTCTACAGAAAAGCTGAGCCAGTTGGCTCTTGGGCCTGTCTTGTGTAGACTAAAGTCTGCAGTACTGGGTCCCAGCTGGAGCCCCCAGAACAGCTCTCTCTAGAGGCAGTCGCCCGTAGTGTTGGTGGTCAGGCTAGTGAATGAGTCAAGGAAGACGCTTTAGAATAGACAGAGAGAGGAAAAGAAATAAAATACATGGAAGATGTCACCCAAAGGTTCAAGTTGTCCTTACCTTAGTTAATTCTGGGATGAGGGTTACAGGGAAGGGTCCCAAATCTCTTCTACCTAAACACATACCCTAAAGGGGAAACCTGACTACTGGTATACCCTGCCCATTGAAACGCAGGACGCAGCCAACCCTCCCATTCAAGAAAGAAAATTTTGGGGTAAATAAGTCCACCTAAATACAAAGAAAGCCTATATTAGCTACCCATACTCCTTGATATGGTCCTTAATTTATAAATACGAAGTCAGTACAGAATTTCATACCATGCATTATTCATCCACTAGGATGGCCACAAGGAAGTACCAAGAATGGGCATCTTAAGCAACAGAAACTTATTTTCTCACAATTCTGCAGGCTATAATATAAGTATGAGATCAATGTCTGGGCAGGGCTGGTGTCCTTCCGAGGGCCTCTCTCTCTGGCAGGCAGAGAGCCCCCTTCTCTCTGCATCCTCACGTGGTCTTCCATCCACGTGTGTCTGTGTCCCCATCTCTTCATATGTGGACATCGATCACAGCAGACGAGGGCCCCTCTTAATGACTTCATTTCAGCTGAATCATTTCTTTAACGACCTGAGTTCCAAACATGCTCACCTTCTCAGGTTCTGGGAGTTAGGCCTTCAACACATGAATTTTGAGGGGATGTAATTCAGCCCGAGACAGCATGAAAGGCAAAGATTGAGATGAATACACCAAAACTCACACAGAGGAAAACAGAAAAAACGAAAGGAGCAAAAGGAGAAATTCTCTGTTCTAACTAGTACCAGTACTAGGTTTAATAGATTTTACAACCTTAAAAAAATACTTTTGAGGGTGCCTAGGTGGCTCAGGCGGTTGAACGTCTGACTCTTGGTTTCAGCTCAGGTCATGATCTCAGGGTCGTGAGATGAAGCCCCGCTTTGGGCTCCACACTGGGCATGGAGCCTACCTGAGATTCTCTCTCCCCCTCTGCCCCTCCCCTTCCTCTCTCTCTTTAAAAAGAAAAAAGGGGTACCTGGGTGGCTCAGTGGGTTAAAGCCTCTGCCTTCAGCTCAGGTTATGATCCTAGGGTCCTGGGATCAAGCCCCACATGGGGTCTCTGCTTAGCAGGGAACCTGCTTCCTCCTCTCTCTCTGTCTGCCTCTCTGCCTACTTGTGATCTCTGTCTGTCAAATAAATAAATAAAATCTTTTAAAAAATAATAATAAAAAAAAAAACAAAGAAAACATACTTTTGTGGGAAAAAGCTACTGTGAGCAGTAAAGCATATTGGTGTTTTAAAAGTACAGTTCGGGGTGCCTGGGTGGCTCAGTGGGTTAAACCTCTGCCTTCGGTTCAGGTCATGATCTCATGGTCCTGGGATGGAACCCCGCATTGGGCTCTCTGCTTAGTGGGGAGCCTGCTTCCCCCTCTATCTCTGCCTGCTTCTCTGCCTACTTGTGATTTCTGTCAAATAAATAAATCTTTAAAAGTACAGTTCTCAAAAAAAAAATATATATATATATATCAAAAGAGCTGAGTAACAGAATGACTACAACAATTATAACAGAAATCAGTAAACAATGCTGGTAAATCTGAAGAAAATACTGGCTTTAGGGAAAAAATGGGGTTGGGGGGGTGGGGGAGCTTCCATTAAAAACAGCAGGAAATATCAGGAGTTTGAAATAGAGTTTAAGCATTCTAAACTTGATTTATTCTGAGATATTTATTTGCTTCAGACTTTCTCAGAAAAACGTAAACTTAGGTATGCATGTTAAAAATAAAAGGGTGGCTGTGGCCCGAGGTGGGTGGCCCAACTGAGCATCTCATTCTTTGGGCGGGGGTGGGGGACATTAGCTTTCCTATAAAAGTGTCATTTCCCAGCTCCTGGCTTTACACGGGAGACCCACTTGCAGCCCCTCACAGGGCACAGGGCCTGCAGCCTCAATTCCCGTCTCCATGTCCGTGTTTACGCGCAGATTCCCAAGGGACATATCTGGTTCAGCTCGCTGTGAGGACCACGAGTCTTCACCTCCGGGGGTACATGCCTTCATTTCTGACACCTGGAGAACTCCCTTTCTTGCTTTCGAGGTCAGCTAAGAATTATAAAACAATTTAAAAAAATGTTTCAACTTACATTTCCATGTGTTTGGAAGAGGACGTGGGAGGACTCCCCCATCAGCTCAGCCTACCATTTTGACCTGGAAGTCTGTACTGTTAATAGAGCTAATAACGGAAAACACTTCGACAGCGGTTACAGCGTGTGAAGCACTAGTCTTTTTTTTTTTTTTTTTTTAAGATTTTATTTATTTATTTGACAGAGAGAGAGAGAGAGAGAGAGAGATCACAAGTAGGCACAGAGGCAGGCAGAGAGAGAGGGGGAAGCAGGCTCCCCGCTGAGCAGAGAGCCCGATGCGGGGCCCGATCCCAGGACCCCGGGATCATGACCCAAGCTGAAGGCAGAGGCTTTAACCCACAGAGCCACCCAGGCGCCCCTGAAGCACTATTCTAACATACTCTGAAACCGGCACTAAAATCCCCATCCTACAGATGAGAAGCTTAGGTGAGAAGATGGAATTTGCTCGAAGTCACACAGCTAGTTGGTTCTTGACTGCTAAATACTGCTCCCGTGATACCTCTATGTGCCCTTTAATCAGTACTTTCTGTCCCCTTTGTCACCCAACTAGACATATTGGTAGGATAACACCTCCTGACGGCTTGGTAGGGGCACATGATTAGCTCTGACCCTGAGCTGCAAAAGAGGTTGACCAGTAGCTTCTGGGCCAGAGCACTTCATTGCAGGAACAAGTCCCTGGAGAGCTCTCTTATCTCTGATGCAGTACCCCAAAATGTTTGAGACGGTGGCTACTGCCTCAGCCAGGGCTCTCCGTTAACCACGCCCACCAATGACCAACAACAGACACGCAACGAAAGATAAAAAATACAATAAGCCTTTCCTAGTTGAAGCTGCTGATGTTTGGGGGTTACTGTTCATAAAACTCAAGTTTTTCATGTTAACACGTAATTGTGTGTTATTCCTTTTTGAAAGAATTCATAAATGTTTTTAAAATGCCTACTTTTACAATGTTCACAATAGCCAAACTGTGGAGAGCGGAGATGCCATTCAGCAGACGAATGGATAAAGAAAGATGGGGTCCATATATACAACGGAGCATTCTGCCTCCATCAGAAAGGGTGAATACCCAATTTTGGCATCAACATGGACGGGACTGGAGGAGATTATGCTGAGTGAAGTAAGTCAAGCAGAGAGAGTCAATTATCATATGGTTTCACTTATTTGTGGCACAGAAGGAATAGCATGGAGGACATTAGAAGAAAGAAGGGAAAAATGAAAAGGGGGAAGTCAGAGGGGGAGACGAACCATGAGAGACTATGGACTCCGGGAAACAAACTGGGGGTTTTAGAGGGGAGAAGGGTGGGAGGATGGGTGAGTCTGGTGATGAGTATCAAGCCAGGCAAGGACTGCACGGAGCACTGGGTGTTATACGCAAACAAGGAATCATGGAACATGACATCAAAAATTAATGTACTCTATGGTGACTAACATAACACAACAAAAAATTAACAAATAAATAAAACACTCACTTTTCATTTCAAATGCAGTTAGTACTGACAGCGATAACACACATACACCACAGCTCTCAGGAGCTCTCGACAATTTTGAAGGATTCAAAGTGGTCCTGAGACCACAAAGTGTGAGAAACGCTACACTAGGAAACGCTCACCAGAGGAAAGCCTAGGTAGTGATATTAATATCAGACCAACAGCCCTAAAAAGGGCAAAACACACTAGAGATGAAGGCGTATCTCTCCCTAGTGACAAAAAGAAACAACCGCCAAAACAAAAGAACCCTGTGCATATATGTGCCTGAGAGCCTTTCCTTGAAAAGCAGAAAACAAAAAAGCGACCCAATCACGTGGAAAGCTGAAGTCACAGACCCGGAAGCAGATTTTACGTGCCCCTTGCAGAAACTGACAGAGGAAGCAGAGAGGTGGGAGGTCACGTCAAGACGCGGACAGGAGCATTCAGGAGGCTGCTCCAGAAAGCCTATTCAAAGCCCTGTCTCCACGGCCTGGTTACTGCACCTTCTCAGGCACACGCGGAGCAGTGACTACTGGTGACCGTTCCCACGCCCCAGAAGACGTCCGAACAAGTGGAGAAGAACCAGTACGCTATGGGGCGTGATTCTCTGGCACCCAGGCAACTCAATGGCAAAATCAACACAAATGTTTGGAAATTAAGAAACAAGGGGTTAAAAAAGAAAAAAACAATGGTAATTTATAGAATGTAATGGACTCAGTGATTTAAAAAAAAAAAAAAAAAAGGCACCAAACGTGGTATTTGTGGTGCGTAGAAGTGCTATGTGAGGGAGGATGTATAGGCTTTTGTATATTTCAAAAGAAGAAATAGCATAAATGAGCTCAGAGCCGCAGTCCTGTTCAAAATTGCTGTTAACATAACTGCTTCCTGACGAGAACTGTTGATTGTGGCTAAAATAAACCAGAGTCCTTCCCAGGAAAATAGAAAACCTCTGTAATTTTCAGGGCTTACTAGGTGTTCACACTGTGAAGCCTTTCCAGCCCCAGCCCCAGATCCCTGCACAACCTCACCCTCGTCCGTTTGCCTCCTGACTCACTCTTCCCCCGGCCACAAAAGCCTTTGTGGATTTCTCAAACTTGCAAGGTTCTCTTCAGCCTCCAAGACCTCACAGGGGATGTCCGGCCACTCCCTGGAGGTGGCAACTGGCCCACTCCCCCTTCGCTGGCCAACTCTAGCCTATCCCTGAGACCTCAGTCACCATCTGGCCATGGAGCTCTGTGTGAGCTCGGCCACGGCAGGCCTCCTCCCTGAAAGCTCTTACCATGACTAGAGAAAACACCCTGATGTCAGGGAGTATCTGTTTAATGTCCATCTCCCCCAGCCAGACAATAATCACAGTAAAACAAAAAAGGGAGGGTTGGTAAGAAGGACTTGGGTTTTTAGGTGCTATCACTGGTTTTCACTATATAAAGAACCATGCTCGATAAATGAATAAATGTTGTTGCCGATGTGCTCATTTCTTCTGCCCAAAAGTGGCCGAATACTTTCAGTTTGGACGTGCTAACTACTGCAAACAATGCAAGAAGCGTAGATGTGCATTTGCAGACCTGTCTCCCTGAGTCTAAGTGAGTTAAACAGACAAAATGACAGGACCAATGAAGTAAGAAATTGGGCAATTTCGCACAGTGGATAGTGCTAACATGATGGATGCCCAGGGCACTGCACAGTGGCAGTCGATGGCCACCCCTACACGGCTTCTGCCCCAACTCTGCCTGCTCTCCCTTCTCATCTTCCAAGGCTCTCTGCACTTCGGGGACGCTGGCCTTCTTGCACATTCCTCAACCTTGCTGTGCTCCTCTCCACATCAGGGCCTTTCCCTATGCTGTTTCCTCTGTTTGAAATGCTCTTCCCTTTAAATCTCAGTACCCATTTCATTTCCTCAGGGAAGGCTTTCCTGAGTCTCAGAATTGGTCAGGCTCTCCTGCTGCATGTTCCGCAAGTACCCTGTACATTGGGGATGGTCCCAGATGCCTTCCTAGCCTTCAGAGATGAAGTAACTCAGAAGCTTTTGCATGTTTGAATGAAGTACAGGCACGAGGGCCCGCTCTGCTAGTCCTAGCAGTCCGCCAAGTCCACTGAATGAAATCCCAGTCAAGGAAACGAATCCGGATTAGCACAGCCACTTAGAGAAAACCATTTCCCCACCTGACATTTATATGTCTCTATTCCAAATTTGGAGGTGGGGGCTTAGGTTCCCATGTCAATTTATAAAAGCCTGCTTGACCAGTAAAGCACTGGACGCAACAGGGAAATGCTCGCCAAGTCTGGGCACGGCTCCTTTGGGGGACAGCTCTGGGCAGCAGATCAGGGGTCACTCAGCTCACACGTCACCTGCCAAGTGGTCACAGGAACTCCCCACACTCAAGCCACTTTATATCTCCTTGAAAGAAAGGCGGTTCCTGACTGTCTTGCTTCCCTAAAGGGCAGTTGTATTTAGGTTCTGGGGGTGCGCAACCCAACGACATTGCTCCTACCATAGCTGCTGCCTTACAGAGCTACAAGCTCGCCGGGCTGGGAGGCATCGCAGCAGCTGGTCCTTCAACCCCTCTGCTCGTTTAACATGTGAGCTCACTGCTGCAAAGGCCAAGGGGAAAGGGGGCACTTATTAAATCATGGAGAGCTCTCCCAGGACAAGGCTGAAACCTCTATAAGTAAGTACTCTATAGCAACCCAAACTTGAACAAAAAGAGTCTTCTTATAGTGGTGTTTCCCAAATGTCAGCTTTTCAATGCCACCTTTAGACTTCTTTGCCGTGTTCGTATTTCACCTGCTCCATATATGCTTAATGTTTTCCTTTAAATCAACTCACTATTATACTTCAATAATAATATATTATTACATAAATATTATGCTTATTATGGTACGTATTATGCTTATTTTTCTCCTTATGTGATTTAATTGAATAAGGAAATTTTATATTGCTGTAAAATCACAGGTTTCAAATGTTAGTCATTTTTATTTCATTGAAATATGCAACTATTAAAATGGAAAGTGTTTCTCAACATATTTCCTAAAATCACCTTGCCTAGCACGCATTGAGAAATTCTGATCCTGGATACGCCACAAAAAGATCCCTTCACCAGCTGCCCACACATTTCTTTCATTAATACAAGACTAAATTCTATTATCAAAGTGCTAAATAAACAGCTTGAGAGGTCTTCGGGTGGGGACTGACTGCGGCACCAGCAATGCAAACATCCTTCTGTGAAGCCTGCTTTGAAGAAGTCTCTTCAAGAGGAAGAGCTACAGACACCTGGAAGACTCAAAATAATTTTTTAGCATAAGAGTGGTTAACCAGGATTCACTGACAACTGATAAAAATACATCATTATTCCTTATATTGGCTTCCTGTTGCTGTTTTAACAAATTATCACAAACTTAGGGGCTTAACACACATTCAAATTTCAGATCTGTGAGAATTCCCTATAGATACCTAACTAAATTTGCTTTTCTCCTCTGAGTCTGTCTCATGTCAATTTGATTTCTCATCCAGCTGGAAGGACCTTGAAGAACAGAGGAAAATTCTTCCTCCCCAACAGTATGCACCAGGTTTTACAGGAGTCAAATATATGCATGTTCTGGAATAAAGTGTGATCTAAGACTAAGAAAGGAAACTCACTACACACACACACACACACACACACACACACACACACACACGCGCACGTGCGCACGCATTCCCTTAGAGTCCTGGAAATCAGAAGTCCAAAGTCAGTTTCACTGGACTGAAG
The DNA here is from genome assembly GCF_030435805.1 of Mustela lutreola. Classification (NCBI taxonomy): domain Eukaryota; kingdom Metazoa; phylum Chordata; class Mammalia; order Carnivora; family Mustelidae; genus Mustela; species Mustela lutreola. Next base: position 57,428,274 of record NC_081304.1, on the reverse strand, counting down.
TTAAGGTGTCCCTTTAGGGGCTGTGGGGGAGAATTCATTTTCTGGCCTTTTCCAGCCTCTAGAGCTGTGTCCCCTGTATCCCTTGGCTTGTGGCCCCTTCCTCCATCTTCAAAGCCAGTAGAATAGCATCTTTTCAATCACCACCTTTCCTTCTTCTGCCTCAAATCTCTTTCTGCCTCCCTTTTATAAGGACACTTGTGATGACCTTTTGAGACCAAACACACAATACAGGATGATCTGTCGGTATCCTTAATTTATTATTAACACATTGGCAAAGTCCCTTCTGCCACATAAGGTGCCATTCACAGATTCCAGGGATCAGGATGTGTATTTGGTGGGGAAGGGGGGCTGTTATTCAGTCTACCACATTACTTTCTTAAATGTTCAACAGGAAAATTCAGTTGAGTGGCTCTAACAGACCTTTACATTGGCAATTCACTGAGGTGTATATGAAATCTTTGGTCTTCTGTCCTTCAAGGACATTAGTCATATTTTCTGGCTCTCTGAAAAGACACACTGATCTCCTCAATCTCAGTGCTGACACTGTGAAGGCAAGTGCCCTTCTTTGCCATTCTGCTTTCTTTCAGAAAGCAAGAAGTGCTCAAAGATTAACAGAGAAGCATCAGAAGAACTGGGCCAAAGTTGGGACATCGGAACATCAAAAAGAGTGTCAGGATTGGCACACATTAGCAAAACTTGGTGGAACAGTCTGTTCTTGGTGCTGTTTCTACCATCCTTTTTGGTCCTGACTTTAAGGCTTGGCCAGTGCCAAAATTAGGAACAATTATGTTAGTCAAGTCGATCCCATTCATCTTCTTGTGTTAGTGTTCTTTTCCAAAAGTCCTGCCCTTTTGAGTATGAACTTTAAGGAACTGTTCGGTAAACAGTTCCATGACTCCCCATTCTGGAATGGCATCCAGGTAGTCTACATGAGCCCTTCGTGCCCAACCATCCATACATTTCGGCTTGAACTGAAGGGCACAGAACTCTGTATTTCCACAAGGTGATCTCCTTGACTCGGTTCCCCAACCCCCAGACCCAGGTACAATTTAGGCCTCCAGTACTGGGGTTTTCACTTAACTGCTAATCCTTTTCCTCATTAGGCTTGGTCATCGGCATATGAACAGGGCAGTTACTGGTGTTGGTCTGGCCCTTTTTTAAATCTATGTGAGAAGACTGAAACCTGAATTCCTAAGCTGATGATGATTTGGCTCTTCAGCTTGTGGTTAGGTCCTAAGTACAATGTATTTTCTTAGTAAGGTTTTGGTAGTTGATTCCAAAATAGCCAGCTGGCCATTATCTTAGCTCATTGTTTTTCTCATTTAATGAAAACCAAACGACTAATTCAGTAGGTCAGTAAATCAAATAGAGATATTTACAACAAAAGTGGTATCCTTCTCTAGTGTCCCTGGCTCCTCATTACACACTCAGGTCACAATAAAAATCCGGATGGGGCTGCCACCCCGCTCTCAATACCTACAGACAGAATGGCTTTTTTGATTTTGATAAAAGGAATAAAGGCCAATTGTAGTCTTGGCAGGGATATCAGTTTTTATCCTTACAGAGTCTCTCAGTCCCTATGAAGGAAAATGGCTGACTCTGCCCTATTTCTGAGGAGCAAACGTGCACATTAGAAAACCACCAGCATAACTACAAACTCTCTGGGAGGCCACCACAGAGAAAACCCAGCTTATTTTGGCGACTAAGTGGAAAAATACCTCCTGTTTGCCTATGTCACATGTATGCATCCGGGGCCGGGATGGAGCAGAGGGCTGGGAGGTAAAGAGGAAGAAGGGAAAAGGACGGGGGTAGAAAAGGAGATCAAAGCCGTGACGAGGATGGTACGTGTGTCTGTGTGACTCCAAGTGGACTTCCGCGAACATGCGTGGGATCTGTAGCTGCCATGCGGGCATAGGAGAGACCAGATGAACAGAGAGTGCTCACGTTTGAAGGGGACATTGGTTCTCAAACTCGGCAGCACAAGGAAGCCATCCAGGAAGCCTTAAAGATGTGGATGCTTGGGACCCAACCCTGGAGACTCTAGTCTAACTGGTCTAAGTACTACGGGGAGTGGAACCACGGTCCCTGGAAAGAGTCTACATTCCAGTCCCCAGTCCCCAGAACATGTAAATATGTTACAGTACACGGCCAAGAGGCGTTAAGGTTGCTCACCAATTGACCTTAAAATGGGGAAATTATCCTAGATTATCTGGGTGGGCCAAATGGTATCACAAAGGTTCTTAAACGCAGAAGAAGTAGACATAAGTTAGAGGTCAGGGTGATGCGATGTTAGTAGGACTCAGTTCACTGGTGTTGGCTTTGAAGACGGGAGGAGGGGGCCATGAGCCAAGGAATGGAGGAAGCCTCCAGAGGCCAGAAAAGGCAAGGAAATTAATTCTCCCCTGGAGCTTCCAGAAAGGAATTGCAGTCCTGCCCACATCTTGCCTTTTTTTTTTTTTTTTTTTTTTTTTTTTTCAGCCCAGGGAGATGTGGGTCAGACTTCTGACCTCCAGAACTGTAAGATAATAAATGTGTGTTGCTTTAAAGCCACTAAGTTTGTGGTAATTTGTTACAGCAATAAAAGAAATCTAAAACACTGTTACGGCCTGAGCTTCCAGGAGTTTCAAAGCCCCCCGGGTGACTCTAACAGGCGGCAAAAGTACGATAACCACCAGACTACAGGGAAGACAAGACAAGGACACGCTGGCATGGTTGCTTATGCTGGGAAGATGCATGCTGATCTCACCCGGGAAGTCAGCAAGTCACCCACCAAAGAATGTACCATTGGTTCTTAGCCACCCGCCCAGACATGACTACACAGTGGCTTACCGAGGCACATCACAGGATGGGCCTGCTTCACCATCCTGGTGGCTAGAATCCTTTCTTGTCCAACCGCTAACTATGCTATACTTCCTTTAGAGAAAGAGTAATTGGGGCGCCTGGATGGCTTAATCAGCTGAGCGTCCAAATCTTGGTTTTGGCTCAGGTCGTGATCTCAGGGTCGTGGGATCAAGCCTCGCATAGGGCTCAGCACTCAGTGAGAAGACTGCTTAGGATTCTCTCCCTCCAGCTCTGCCCACCTCTCTATAAAATTAATATATAAATCCCCCCCCCTTTTTTTTAAAAGAACAATTATACCTATAATAAGCAGATTTTCTCTAGAGTTTATTTTCTTACTAACACTCTCTCCAGGAAGGAACTGGCCAATCACTGAATTATACGCAAATATGTAAATTAGTTAGCACCATCAGGAAAAGGACTCAGATATTCTCCCTTCAGTGCTTGAACTAGTAAGAAGCACTAGTAGGATTATAAAGATAGAGGGTTTCTCCATTTGCTTTAGCAATCTACTTATCCACCATAGACGATAAATAGATGAGTTTATTTCTTTATGACAAATGCAGTAGTGTTGTGGGAAGAAATGAACTCATTCTCTGTGGAGATTGAGAAAGGAAGTCCTTGCTGGACAGTATCCATTCCCAGGACTGCTGTGCTTACAGGCCTGTGGTCATTTTTCTTGAAAGCAAACCATCGCGAGCTTCCATGGTACTGTCCCCGGAGCTAAAGCCTTAGAACCTACGGGGGCTTCCTTAGAGAGGAAGGGCAGTGTGGTGAAAGAGCAGTCACAAGGATCCGATGACCCATGCTGGAATTTCGATGCTGGCACTTCTAAGTGATGTGATGTTAGGAGGCCCCTCGGCCACTCTGAGCTCCGTCGCTAGCAAACAGGACTAGCATGGCCTTCATGACGCTGTGTACTGATTACATGCAATGACAAAGATGGAGGCCCTACTGTTTCTACACTTTCACACGTCACCTCCACACAGAAGCTTCTGACGTTCCTTCTCGTTGGTCCTGTGTTCTCGCTGAGCTCTGGGACCAAACCTCCAACTGTCTACTCAACACTGCCACTCGGATGACTCTTGGGCATCTCTAACTGGACATGTGCCACCTGGACTTGGGCTCTCCACTCACAGACCACTGGTCCCCCAACCCAACCAACCACTGCAGTACAAGTGCCATTGGTCACCTGCCTCTGTCCTCTTTCTCTCCATTCCAACAGCTGCACTGCTCATACCATCCGCCACATGGTGGGGTCCCCTCGCACCATGTGCCACAAGCTTGGGAGCTTTTCGCGGGGTGGGGGTGGGGGTGGCACCCTGACAAAGCTGTTTCCCCAAGCCATCCTGCTGTGGTTTTCAAATTATCTTGCTCCAACCAGATCTGTCACATCAAGTCCTGAGCAGCGATCTTCAAGCACTTTTCTGCCCCACGGTCTGCAATTTATGAGGGAAGAGGTGCCAGCTTCCCTGGGTGCGTGGATGCCAGAGTCCCTGTGGCCTGGAGCACCACACGTCAGTGTACAGCGCTCTGAGCAATTTCATCCCATTGTCACATAATGAAAAAGCTCCTCGGACACGTGGCTCATAAAACTAAGTATTTTTTAAAGCAGCGACGAAGGACTAGACATTGCCTATCAAATTTCTTTACATGGCATTCAGCTCACTACAATCTAACTCTGCCAAAAAGCACCCTCGACTGCATTGAACTGTAATACTCCACGGGTGCTGAGCTACTTTACATGTCTTGTAGTCTTCAACTCGCTTCACAAATATCTGAGCCTCTCATATGCACGCTACACGGCAAACGTGCTCACCGCCAGACGTGTTCTTACCGTTTTGTTCATCCAGTTCATTCCCAATTTCCTTCCCCATCTGTTTCTGCCGACTGATGATAGAGGATAGGGCATCCAGGCCTGCATCCTGTTCTGAAAGAAGAAAAAAGGCCACTAAAAACCAAAGGAAAACAATTTCGAGTCCACACCCAGGCATGTAATGCAATTCAATATACTATAAAAGTAACACTTAGGTCTGGAAAAGAGAAAAAAAAACAGTTAATATTAAGAGAAAATAAAGAAAAAAATAGTAAATACCGATCTCATACCTTAAACGAAAACAGTTGTCAGATAAATTAAAATTTTAAATATTACAATGGAAATAACGAAAGATTTGACTACATAACGTTTAAACTTGAACACATAAAGAGCAAATGCAGATAGGTAAGAAAAATATTCCAATTTTCTAAATGGGCAAAGGAGAGAGACATGAAATTCACAAAGGAATACCAAAGGAAAAATAAATAAAGGCTTTGACAGCATTGATTTTTTTAAAGATATCGATAAAAATCAATGATGAGCTTTTTTTTTTTTTTGGATTATCATATTTGGAAGGACTGAAAAGCACGCCAGGCCCAGGGTTAACTGACGTGTGAAAGAGGAGCTCCGAAGCACTGCCATGGGAAGACGGGAAACGTACCTTTCTACAGGGTAAATCATGCCTACGTTGTCACCTCTCAACTGCATGTGTACGAACGTTAAGAAAACATTCAGATGGTAAGCAAGGAGGTATTTACGAGGATATCCCCTGAAACGTCTCCTGGGCTGTTTATCAGTTTACTGCCTTTCGGTCCCAAAGTCACCCTTTTTGGCTGCTCAGTGAAAACACGCCAGGATCCTTTAAGTACTTCTTCCTTTGCCTGCTCTGTTAATAGGCAGGACTGCAGACCCTTGGCATAAGGACCGTGTCTGGCTTCTGGGCTCCCTCCAGCTACCACGACAAGCTCCTGCAATGCTTACAGCTACTCCCTCTGCTGGCGTGGCGGGTGGGACTTGGCGGGTGGGACTTGAGCTCACTGGCTGCGGAGTGCCCCGGGGCCCTGGTGGACCAGCTCTCCCTCCGGAGCGGCAGAGTGTCCTGCCCTGTTGCTCTCCTCCCCTGCTATGGTTAGTAGAAATGTTACATTTTCCCCTGTTCAAATCTCTTTTTCCTGATTGGACCCCAGATGCATACATGTATAGTAGTGAAAAACTGGAAACTATCTAATGCCCAAACACAGGGGTTTGTTTTAAAATATGTAGTATATTCCTAAGTAAAACACTAGATAGCTTTTAAAAAAAGATATCGTATATGAATATTTTGATGTTAAAAGAAGTTCATGATACATAGGTAAGCATGGATACAAAACATATATAACAAAATAGCATTTTTGCTTTAAAAAATGAAGACATATGACTTTGCTAGATTTTGAAAATTTAAAGGGAAAAGAATCCAAGTTATTCGAGATCCTTTCTTTAAAATGTGTCATTGCTCTCTTTGTTTCTGTTTTTGTGTTTCACGGGACAGTCTCCGTGAGCTCTTTGAACTTTTCTCTTCACGTTCCGGGGCACTGGGGAAGAACATTCTGGGGCTGAGTCTAATGATAAGGGATCTTTCTACCCCAGCCATATGCTAGATGAGGGCAACGAGTCATTCGCAGCTTCACTTGCTGATGGGGATTTTTAAATGGCTGTTTCTCGGAAAAGCAGATCTACAAGAACAGAAATCACGAAGGTCTTTTCTTACCCAAGATCACATTAACATTTACTTATTTTTTTCCCTCGTCTTTTTATGGAATTAAGCCATTACACTTAACTTGTTAATTCATCTGGAATTTATTTAAACTAATGGTGTGAGGTAAGGACCCCTCAGTAACATGTCTTTGACACTATGTACATTTTTAACTATACAAATGACCTGCCATCTCCAGGGATTGTTCCAAGGGGCCATTTTATAGCAAAATCACTTTATAATGAGGACCTTTCGGGCTTGAGCAACAACCTTTTGGATGGCCTCCAAGAAAAATCTGTCGTCAACCTAGTGCTGCTATAGGTACCTTGAGGTACAGCTCCAAATGCATCTCAAGCACAGTCTATATGAGGGGTCAAGGGTCAAGGGTCAATGTGGATTTAAAGGTAAAACAATTTAACTAGAATTAGGAAAAGAATCAGGAAAGCCCTGAAGTTGCTTTATCTGGCAGAGACCTAGATTCTGAATGGAGATACCAATACTCCTGCACTCTTTTCTCTCAATCTTGGCTCACCGCCTGACTTGACTACCAAAAGGTTATCTTGCTGATGCAAAACAGAATGAGGGTCGAAAACTCTGGGCCACTTATTTCTGTAAGAACCTGGTAGCTCCTCACTAGGATAAAGTTTCCATTCCATAATGCAAAGACACAGAGGGTCCAGGTAATGGAGATGATGTGTATGTATTAACGATCACACTGATGACCTGAGCTTCTCCAGGCTTACGGTGGCATTACCAAGGGGATGCAGTGCAGTCACCCGAGTGGCACTGAGCAACAGTAAATGCTACTCACAGAGACAGAAGCAATCAAGACCCATGCAATTATGTGAAGCCGTGCGAAAATACCCTAATGGCACGCTCATAGCTCACTGCCCCTAATCTGCCCTCCATCACATAACCCCAGTCACTATGATATCATAACCATTTGCCACACACCACACTCTATCAACCGTCTGTCAGTATTACAACGGTGTTAGTTTAAGGATGGATGAGCACGTTACCCAGAGTAACGGCCCCCTGAAGATGTCCACATTCCAACCCCTCAAACCTGAGATTAGGAGACTTTCCATTGCAAAAGTAACCATGCGGATGTGATTCCGGCTACAGAATCTGAGCTGGCAGAGGGTTCTGGATGATCCAGCTGGGCCCAGTATAACCGTGAGTCCTTCAAAACAGAGAATCTGTCCCAGCTGTGGTGAAAGGGAGACTTGAAGAAGGTCAGGGAGATGCAAGTTGCTGGCTCTGAACACTGAAGAAGGGGACTGGGAGCCAAGGTATGTGGGCGGGGGGGCTCGAGGAGCCAGAAAAGGTGAGGGAACGAATTCTTCCCTGGAGCCTCCAGAAAGGAACCAGCCCTGCCAACACCTTGATCTTGGCCCAGGAAGAGCTGTATTGAACTTGTGACCTGTAGAACAGGAAGATAATAAACTTGCGTATTAAGTCCCTAGGTTTGTGCAAATTTATTGCAGCAGCAACGGAAAACTAATACAGTCATTGTTTCTGAAAATCCCCTCGGAATAATTAGGTGTTTGGATCCTTCCTATCTTTAGACGCTCGGAAAAACCATCCCCTCACTGAACATCATGTAATTGTGGGAGGGCTATCTGGTGGCTCTAGATCAGAGAGGGACAATCATCACAACATGTTCTTGCCAAAAATAACAAACTCAATTCTGATCAAGCCACCAAATCTAACTACCAATTTACAGAAAATATGTGGGGAGAGGAATATGTTAAACAATATATGGGATTACAAATAGCAAGTCTAGATAGTGGGAAAGTATAGGGCGAATGACCTTCCTTCTTCAACAGAGAAACTGCAAAGGGAAAAAGAGAGGGTTGGCAAAAGCACCTATCTATTAAAGACACTTAAGGGACATATCAATCAGTTGCAATGTATAGACCACATTCAGATCCTGAATCGGATGACCTAAAAAAAAAATCCATCGTGGGAAATCTGGGAGATATGAACACTGGGTATTTGATTATCTTAAGGTATTCCCATTAAATTATTAAGGGTGATAATGGCATTACGGTTATATTTAAAAAAAAAAATCTTTACCTTTTATAAATATGCTTTAGAGATACATTCCCAAATATCCACCGCTAAAAGGGTATGTCGTCTAGGATTTGCTTCAAAAATAATCTGGGGGGAGTGGTGCCTGGGTGGCTCAGTAGGTTAAGGCCTCCGCCTTCAGCTCAGGTCATGGTCCCAGGGTCCTGGGATCAAGCCCCACATTGGGCTCTCTGCTCGGCAGGGAGCCTGCTTCCTCCTCTTTCTCTCTCTGCCTGCCTCTCTGCCTACTTGTGATCTCTGTCTGTCAAATAAATCAATAGAATCTTAAAAAAAAAATCTTAAGAAAAATAATAATCCAGGGGATGGACAGTGTGGGGAGGTGGGTAGATGAAGAGATGAAACAAGACTGGTTAGGAGTTGGTAATGGTTGAAGCAACTGATGGGCAAAATGGGACTGTTACCTTATTTTACCTACCTCCTTATTTTTGAAACTGGCCATGGCAAAAGGTTACCAACATTTTAACAGGCAGAGAAAACCGAGGGACATTCCTAAGAGCTGCCACCCCTGACCAAGCACATGACCAGGGCCCCAATGGCTGGAGCTGTGTCTTCCTTTCCTGTATTTTCACCCCAGTTCTGAGCCCAAGCAATGGCACTGAGCATACTTAATTAATATGCTTCCATCAAGGAGTGACCACAGAGGGCCCACTAGGCTTGCACAAGAATGCACTTTATTCCCCGGTGGACATGGGGGAGGGCTTGCGGGCAATACTAGACATTCCTGAGTTTAGGTGATAGGAAAAGTAGTTGATGCTTTGTCAGTCCAGGGCCCAGAAAGAAGCAATGGGAATTCTCACATTTGACGCAAGGAGGAACTCTCCTTGGATAAGGGGAAGTAAGGGACAGAGGAGGAAGGCTGGACACACTGGATAAAATTAATTACTCCATTGGGAAAACTCCCAGATGCTTCTATTTTTGTTTGCGTTTTAAGATTTGGGGAGAGGAATCCTGGCATAGGTAACAGCCACGAGAAAGGGTATCTTCCAAGAAGGTCATCTGTGAAGTTACAGTTGCTGGGGTTTGAAGGTGAGCTGCCCAGCTTTGCCGGGTCTGGCCAGCCACCTTCCCCACCGCTATTCCACACGCCGACCCAGAGGGACCTGAGAACACAGAAGTCCAGAACAAGTGCCCAACTTTCTGCTGGAATCTAGAAAGAATGTCGACGGAATCATGGTACGAAGAGATGGCATTAAAACCCTACGTACAGAGCCCCTGAGTAAAAGTGGAAGGGCATGTTCTCTCCTCCACGGTCAGCTATCCAACTCAAGAGGCAAGGGTCTGTCCTACCCAAAAAGTGACCCTTCTCTCTTCTGTCTCAGGGATTTTTGAGGTGATCTGGTTAATGCTGGCCCCTCACCCGTCTTCTGCCTCATGTCCATCGGTGCCTCAAATTACAGCTTCGGGAGCACAGAAGCCAAAGACTGGCCAACTGGTTGTCATGAGGCTTCATTTCGAAGTTAGAAAAGGAAAGCATTCATTGCCTTGAGTCTAAGTTCTACCGATGAACTGTTATTTTAGGATGATTTTCAAAGTGTTTTCTAAGGGTCAACAGAAGTACAGAAAAGCTCATGGATTCCATGGGTGAAAGGAAGTTAGACACGACCCTTCGGGGCCCTTGTTTCTTCTAGTGCAGGGCCCGGCAATGAAGTAAAACCACGGCAACCTGAGCCCATCCCCAAGCTTCTTCAGGCAGAGAAAAGGCTGATAGGGGTTTAACGTCATGATTGCTTCCATTGTTTTTAGTGTGCATGCGTATCCTTGAAAAACAGCTCACTGGGAAAGTGAAGAGGAATACAGCGCTTTAGAACACCAAGGTAAGGGGAGAAGAAGAAAATGTCTTGAATACAGCCAGTAACTGTGCCCTACTCCTTCATGCGTCCATCCCGTCCCCACCCTCCACGCACCCCCAAAGGTGATGGAGCAAACAATAAGGACGCTCTCTGCTTTGGAGACCCGACACAAAATACGGCAGGCGGCACCCTCTCGCACCTGACCTATAGCAGCCTCCGCACCGAGCGCCCTCTCAGTGACGAGAATACTTCTCCTGATGGAAAGCAGCTTTTCTGGGCCAAAAAAAAGCAACAGTGCCAGAAAATTCATTACTACTAGCAAGCAAGACACTTCTTTCAGGAACATGAACGCAGAAGGATGAGTCACTGTAGGTGAACAGCTGTGCACAGCACCCTATGTGGTTTATTTTGCTTCAGACATAATAATGAGAGAAGTACACAGTATTAAAGAGATAAGGGAGGCACAGGGGTTCATTTACTAGATAATTCCACTGTGGACAGGAGTTCAAGACAGAATTAGACTTCTGCTTCTGGCCAAGAGGGACTGACAGGGATCTGATTTACTTCTGGTCTGAAACAACTGAAAAAGAAACAACTGGAAAAAACAAAACAAAACAAAAACAAAAACAAACACAAAACCACAGGCAAAATACATAAAACTACAGTTGAGAGATGCGGAATGGATCAGGAAATGAAGGCGAGTGCTCCCCAAGGGATGGAAAACAAATGAGATGAGCTCTAGCGCTGCCCCACATATTGCCTGGCATGGGGGGCCCAGCACTGAGAAGCATCCAAATAGGTCAAGGAGGGGAGAGTCCACAGGGCATAGCACAGAGGGGAGAGGGCTGCGCAAAGAGGTTTGCACAGGGCCCACCTTGAGGTGTCAGTTGGGTGATCGTTAACCAGGATCCATGTGTAAGGGAAAGAACCATCTGAAAGCCAGAGTGAATGACCCTCTGAGCTCAGACGGGGTTGGACATAGCTCCCATTCCCACTAACCAGGTCACCTCATGATTTACGGGGCGTAAGAGTTCTCAGAATGCCTGTAGCTCTCTAGCAGGCTAGACCACTCGACGCTGGAGCGGTGAACATCTTATGAAGGGCCAGACAGCAAATATCTGGGACTCTGTGGTTCATAGGGTCCCCAGTACAGCTATTCAATTCTGACGCTGAAGCAGGGAAGCACCCATAGGTAATACATAAGTAAGTGAGCAGGGCTGTGCTCCCACAAAAGTTCATTTGAATTGTATACAATTTCTACAAGTCATGAAATCATCTTCTATTTTTCAGCCACTTAAAAATGGAAGAACTGTTTTTAAGCCTACAGCCCGTTACAAAAACAGGTGGTGATGAGACGTGGCCCACACATCATGGTTTGCTGACTTCCCTAAAAAAAAACACCGTTCTGGTCCACCTGACAAAATAATACTCAAATAACTGCACTGCCCCTCCCCCCGAATCCCAAGAAAACTTCTGGAAATACAAAAATATCTAGTACCAAACAAAAGAAAAATTCACACCTGGCTTCCAAATGAATGTTCCCTGGCTAAGATTAGAAACAAAGCAAGGACGCCTGCTCTTACAATTTCTTGTCGACATTGTATTGGAGATTGTAGCAAGTGCAATAAGGCAAGAAAAAGAAATAAAAGGCATCCAAATTGAAATTAAAAAGTAAAAACACAATCATTAAAAGAATGTCAGAGTGGATCAAGAAAACAAGAGTCAACTACATATTGTCTACAAGAGCCCCACTTTAAGTATAAAGGCACATATAGATTAACAGTAAATGGATGGAGAAAGACAAATTGTACTAACACTAATCAAAAGAAAACAGGAGTAGCTATACTAATTTCAGACAGAGCAGACCTCAAAGCAAGTAATTATCAGGGACAAAGACAATCATCATCTACAGAGAAGAGGGCTGATTCCCAGAAGACACAGCCATCTTTAATGTGTACATGCCTAAACAACAGAGTATCAAACTACATGGGGCAAAAACTGATAGAACTGCAAGGAGAAATAGATAAACCCATTATTAGAGTTGAGATAGAACATCACTCTATCAGAAATAGATCCAGTAGGCAGAAAAATCAGTAAGTTGAACTCGCCACCATCAATCAACTGGATATAAGGCACATCTATAAACTATGTCATCCAACAAAAGCAGAATACATGCACTTCTCAAGCTTACATGGAACATTCACCCAAGATAATCCACATTCTGGACCACAAAACGTACATTAACAAATTTTTTAAAAATAGAAATCATACAATGTCTGCTCCCAAACTACAATGGAATGAAATTAGAAATCAGTAACAGAAAGATAACTACAAAACACCCCAATACATGGAGATTAAACAACACACTTCTAAATAACACATGATCAAAAAGAAATCTCAAGGGAACTTTCCAAATACTTTGAAGTAAATGAAAATGAAAATAAAGCTAAATTCACCAGATTTGGCAAAAGCAGTACACAGAGGGAAAGTTATAGCACTGAATATTTATGTTAGGAAAAAAAGAGAGATCTAAGATCAAGAGTCTTCCCACACTTCAGAAAACCAGAAAAAGAGCAAATTAGGGGCGCCTGCATGGCTTAGTCTATTGAATGTCTGCCTTCGGCTCAGGTCATGATCCCAGGGTCCTGGGATCCGGCCCCGCGTCAGGCTCCCTGCTCACCGGGAGCCAGCTTCTCCTCCTCCCCATTTGTGCTCTCTCTCACTCTCTCTCTCTCTCTCTCTCTTTTTTTTAAAGATTTTATTTATTTATTTGACAGAGAAAGACACAGCGAGAGAGGGAACACAAGCAAGGGAAGTGGGAGAGGGAGAAGCATGCTTCCTGCTGACCAGGGAGCCCAAAGTGGGGCTCCATCCTAGGACCACGAGATCATGACCTGAGCCGAAGGCAGACACTTAACAACTCAGCCACCCAGGTGCCCCTCTCTCTCTTTAAATAAATAAAATCTTTTTTTTTAAAAAGAGCAAAGTAGGGGCACCTGGGTGGTAAGCAATTGCCTTCGGCTCAGGTCATGATCCTGGAGTCCTGGAATTGAGTTGCGCATCGGGCTCCCTGCTCAGCAGGGAGTCTGCTTCTCTCTCTGACCCTCCACCTTCTCATGCTCTCTCTCTCTCATTCTTTCTCTCTCTCAAATAAATAAAATCTTTAAAAAAAAAGAAAATTAAATCCAAAGTAAGCAGAAGAAATAGTAAGTCAATGAAATTTAAATAAGAAATCAACAGAGTAAAATCAATGAAACCAGAAAGATCAATAAAATCAGTAAGCTTCTAACAAAGCTAACTAAAAAAAAGAGAGAGAGAACACAAATTACTAATCAGAAATTTAAAACGTGCACATCACTACAGCTCTAATGGATACTGAAAAGATAATAAAGAAATATTATGGACAACTTTATGCCCACAAATTTGATTACCTACATGATAAGGCCTAACTCCTAGAAAGACAAAAGCTGCCAACATTCACACAAGAAGAAACTGACAATCTGAATAGGTCTGTATCTATTAAAGAAACTGAATTAACAATAAACTCCCAAAACAGAAAACACCAGGCCCAAATGGGTTCACTGGTGAGTTCTACCAAGCAGCAAAGGTAGAAATTACACCAATTCTCTACAATCTCTTCCAGAGAACAGAAGCAAAGAGGATAATTCCTAAGTCACTTTCTGAGGCCACCATTGTCCTAATACCAAACTAGACAAAGACATTAAAGAAAAGAAAAACACAGACCAGTATCACTCTAATAGATAAAAAGAATTCTCAAAAAAATTAGCAAATCAAATCCAATGATGTATAATATACCACAGTCAGTGAGCTTTATCCTAGGTATGCATGCCTCGTTCAACATTCAAAAGCCAATTAATGTAATCCATCATATTCACGGGCTAAAAAAGAAAATCCATATGATCGTATCACTAGACGCAGAAAAAGCACTTAACAAAATCCAACATTCATTCATGATTAAAAACTCCCAGTAAACTAGGAATAAAGGAGAATTTCCTCAACTTGATAAAGAATACCTATGAAATTCCCAGAACTAACATCACACTTGATGGTGTGAAACTGACGCTTTTCCACTAGGATCAGGTACAAGGAAAGGATGTCCTCTCCCAACACTCCTTTTCAACATTGTATGGAAGTTCTAGCTCATGCAACCAGATGAGACAAGACAAGACAAAAAAAATATGTACAAACTGGGAAGAAAGAAATAAAACTTTGTTTAGAGATGATAGGATCATGTAACAGAAAAGATCCAAAAGAATGAAAAAAATCTCCTCAAACTAAAAAGCAATTATAGCAAGGTTGCAGGATACAAAGTTAATATACGAAAGTCGTTCACTTCATTATAAACCAGCAACGAATGGGTGGAATTTGAAATTAAAAACACAATACCATTTATTTCAGCATCCCTCACAATGAAGTACTTCGGTCTAATCTAACCAAATAAGTATAAGATCTCTATGAGAAAAACTATAAACTGGTGAATGGAATCAAAAAAGAACTAAGGGGCACCTGGGTGGCTCAGTGGGTTAGAGCCTCTGCCTTCAGCTCGGATCATGATCTCAGGGTCATGGGATCGAGCCCCACATTGGGCGCTCTGCTCAGCGAGTAGCCTGCTTCCCCCTCTCTCTCTGCCTGCTTCTGCCTACTTGTGATTTCTCTCTCTGTTAAATAAATAAAACCTTCAAAAAAAAAAGAACTAAAAGAGAGATATTCCATGTATGTGGACAGAAAGACCCAACCCCCCCCAACTTTATAGATCTAACGCAATTTTTTTTAGATTTTATTTGTTGCAATAAATCGAATGCAATTTTTTTTTTTTAGATTTTATTTGTTTATTTGAAAGACAGAGATCACAGTAGGTAGAGAGGCAGGGAGAGAGAGAGAGAGGAAAGCAGGCTCCCCACTGAGCAGAGAGCCCAATGTGGGGCTCGATCCCAAGATCCGCATCGGGCTCCCCCACTCAGCAGAAACCTGCTTCTCCCTCTCCCATTCCCCTTGCTTGTGTTACCTCTCTTGCTGCCTCTCTCTCTGTCAAATAAATAAATAAAATCTTAGAAAAAAAAGAGTTATCCTAAAGCTACAGTATTTAAGACACTGTGCTACAGATGAAAGAACAGATCAACAGAACAGAACAGACTGCCCAGAAATGGACCCACAGAAATATCATAATGATCTCTGACAAAGCAGCAAAGGCAAAGGCAGTAGAGAAACACGATCTTTTCGACAAATGGTGTGGGAACAAATGGACACTCATATGCAAAAGAACCTTCTAGTACATTTTCCTGTGTACTGAAAACTGCTCTAAAAAGAAAGAAAAAAGAGAGTCCTACAGACTTTATGAAAAAGCTCTGAACAAATTACTGAGTTTAACAAGGCTGCATGATCCAAGATCAATATACACAAATCAGTTGTACTTTTACACATTAGCAACAATCATTAGTAGAAATTTTAAAATGCCATTAAGAAGAGAATAAAAAATGTGAAATACTTAGTTGTAAATCTGATACAAAACATACAGGACACAAGTAGTGTCATACATTTCTCAAAACTTCTTGAATCGTACATTTTTAAGTATGTGCTGTTTATAACATGTCAAGTATATCTCAGTAAAACTGTTCTGAAAAGGTACTAGAAAGAAAGACATACCCATAATACACAAAAACCATGTACAAAAACAGGCACGTGAAAAATGTCTATGACACACATTAAACAAAAATGTCAAAGCTATGGCATTACCCTATATCATGATTTCACTGACATAAAAGTATGTGTGCTTCTATGTGTATGTGTGTGTAGGAAAAAGCCTGAGGACACATATATTGATCTGTTTACAGTCTGAGATTAGAGGACCAATAAGAGAAGCGCTCCACATTACATATCCCTGTATTGTTTTAACTTTCCATAACAATCATGCATTACTTGTGAAATTTAAAAATGCAGAAGAAACAATTAGGCTTAAAAGCCACTGGACAAGATGAACTTGAAGGTAAGAGCTAAATGGACTTATTTTGTAGAAGAAAAAGAGGGGAGTGTTGTGTTTGGAGAATGAGTCCCATCATGGAGTGAAGGGAGGGAGGCGCGTACATCAGATTCGCCTGGGTTTACGAGACTCAGAGCTCTGGGAGCGCTCTCCCTCCCGGTGGAAATCATTACTTCCATGGGCTCCCTGGTGGACGACACCATCTGTCTATGCCTCAGGATATCACCAAGAGCTTTCGAAGACCAACAGCTTTCCCCGTGACCTTCAATGGTGGTAAGGAACATTCGAGAAGGTAGTAAAATTCTGACAAGGTCTCTGGGCCTGCCCTCTTGCAGTGTTCAATACCTTGGATAATTTTCTGCTGCTGTTGCCGGAGTTCATCAAAACCCAAACCTCTGGTTTCCTCTGGCTCCTCAAAGAGCCAAGGGTTGGGGACTCCTCGCTTAGCCCCTCCAGTCATCAGGCTGGACCTGGAACAAGATGAAATGCGTTACGTAAGTCAAAAAATATAGCTCTGCTGCAAATTACTCCCGCAAGCGCAGAGGTGGCCAGCCTCACATGCTTTGCAAATTCAATTCAACCACAATTTATTGCATCCTTAGTTTATGCCAGCAACTGTGTTCAGTGCTGGAAGAGGTTTGAGGATGAATGAGGCACAGGCCTGGTCCCCCGGGAATTACAGCCTGTTAAGGAGACTACAGCAGCATATAATAGCCTTACTAATCTTCCAAGATATATTTGAGTCAATAATCATAAATGAGGGTCTTAAATTTCATAAACATGAGGCCAAACAGAAGTGGCCTCTTCATTATCTGTCTCATAGGCTACGTGACACCAAAGGCACAAATACTATTTCTCAACAAGATACAACGTTGCAACCACAGATTGCAGCATTTAAAAATGACCACGGCATTTCTTATTAAAGAGGGTTGGGTTGCGTAAGAAAGAAACAGATACAGGGTTTCAAATCCGATCTCACAGACACAATGTAGCACTCATGCCATAATAAACAAATTCTGAATTATCAGTCTTAATCTTTAGTCGCCCTAGTAGCCCACATACCCCTTCTGCGCCAGGCAGAGTGGCGTCCTTGCTGTCCAAGGAACAGGAAACACACACATTCTCAGCCTCGGTTTATAGGATTTTCATCTCCAGTATTTCCCTTCCTGTCCGCACCTGCCCACATTCCTCAATGACCACCTTGTTCATGAAACCGTCTCTGGCCATTTCAAGCCACAAATGAACAGTCACTCCTTTGGGAGACTGGTTCATAGGAGTCATAAAAAATGATGGTGACATTATCATAGTCGTGGTCACAACGGGGGTGACACGTAGCAAGCACATGCAGTGAGCACAGCTCCAGACGGTGTGCACGATTCACTCACCTCTCCCCTACTCATGACTCCTCTAGCACTTTGCACAGTTCTTGTGTTGCCTGGAAATAAGTGCTACCCCATTGCTGAACCTTTTATGTAGGTGAGCCTCACATCTACTAGCTGACAGCAGGAACCGGAAGTCACCCTTGGCGGGACTCGATCCCCCGCCCCAACCCAAAGTGAGCAGCTGTTGACACAGGTTCAAATCCGGGCCCTACCCCCTACCAGCAAATCTGGACAGCCAATCCTACCACCAAGGGCTGCCGGGGAGGAAATAAAATAATCCATTTACCCAACAAACATTTAATCGAGACTTAGTATGTGCTAGGCATTCTCATTCAAGGGAATGAGAACAAAACAGAATATAGGAGAAACAGGCCAAAATCTCTGCACTGACAGTGTACACTTTTTTGTTATAGGAGCTCCTTCCTTTCTGGTGGTGTCAGGTAGGAGGGAGCCCAGGAGGGAAATGTGTGGAAAGCCTTCAGTGTGGTCCTTGGAAGATAAGTTATTCAACCAATGGTAACTAGTCTCGTTCCCTTGCTGAACGCACTGCACGGCCAGGGCAAATACCACGCATACGGGACACTGCGCACACTAAGCACGAAGGGCTGTACCAACTTCATTTTCAGTCGAGCACTCTGCAACCTATAGAAGATGCTACAGATCGAGAAACAAACCCAGGCAAGAAGAAAACTTTGAACTTCCTTGGATTCAGATTTTAAGCACAGGGCTGCCCTCTACTCAAGGACACAGACGTGCCAAAGAGAAGCACAGTTTGCTTCCATCTTGTCAAAATGGCAGGCACTGCTGTAAGGCCTTCCTTTACCAGAGGGCCTCAAGGATCTAAGACTTCAAGATGCCGGATCTGTCCCTAGAATAATCTGATTCAGGCTCATCTAACTCTGAAGATGGGGAAGAAAGCATCGGAGAAGGGGAAGGAAGAGGGAGTTTACAAAGTGTTCTTTGACTCTACCATCTCCTTGCAAACACCACTCTGGCTCAAAATAGGACTCCTACCCTTGACCTTAGCCGAAAGGCCAGGAAGCAATCAAAATAGGACTCCTATGGGAGGCTGTGTATGGAAACAAGTGCTAGGACCAATGCAGTGGGTCAGAGGCCCAGACAGTGACCTCAGCAGCGTGCTGTCTGTCACCAGCTCCGAGCAGCCACCCACTCAAATGAGTACACTGCACCTGCGTGGACAGTGGACATCGTTCCTCCAAAGTTATCGCTGGAATGTCAAGCGGGTGGCTCTTGCCACATTGAGAACTCGTTTTTACAAATGATTAAAGGAGAAAACAGAACAGATGTAATCAAACGGATTGAGCAATCTCAAAAACAAATGAGAACAATGGCCTTTACATATACATCCGTATTTAATGCATATGAGAGAACACGGGGCCGCATGGGCACTGCTTAATATTAACATCAAACACACAGGAGCCCAGCAGACATACGGGAAAGATTTCCCGGGGCTGAAGGCAGACCCACAAAGGCCCTAAGCACTTACAAAACGGCTCTGGCCTCACTCTCACATAGTTCCATATAAAAGCAGTAGTAAGCAGTGTGTGACTGGCCAAAGTAGACCAACGCCACCATTCTTCCCTAACACATCTCTCCTTGGTTATCTGATTCCAAAGCATTGGAAGTTTGGAAAGTTTCCAAGTTTGGAAGTTCAAGGCTGAACTTTGTCTCTGCCCTTGGTGCATATACCTGGTTGATGCCCCAACTCCAGTGGGAAACTTGGCAATGGATACGTCTTTAACTGCGGGCACAGGTAAGATCACAGGCATCAATGTTTGCGGAAGACTTTTCTTTTCGTGAGGTTTTATGTTCAAGTTAATACTTGGAATGATACCTGTTATTACTCAGCATTCTCTGAGGCAAGAAGGAAAATATGAATGACTTTAAGACATGATTCCTGCTTTCAAGGAGTTTACCATTGAACTGAAAACAGAAACTAACCAAATGCAACATAATTTCATTAACCAGAAGAGGATCACAGCTAGCCTCGTATCCCTGGCCATTCCAACGACCTCTTCAGCTCTGTTCTTCTCACCCACAGAACAAGCAAACGAAGTAGGTCATTTCCAACCTGCTTTCTGGCCCAACCCTGGAGGAAGAGGACACCTTCATTACTGGGTAAAGACTCACTTTGAGAAGAGGGAGGCAGGTGTTTTTTATAATCCTGCAGCAGATGACTTTCTATCGGAAATCACTGAATTAGATGATCTTGAAGATCTGTACTTAAATTCTCTCTCATGAAGCACTAAATTGCATAAATAAGAGCAGGAAGAGGGGGGAAAATTTTCCTCCACAAAAACCTATTCTGTCCCCCCATTTTCCCAATTTTAATTCAAGAACACTACTGACCCATTGGCTCAGGATCGAAATCTTGGCATCAACTTTGACTTATAACCCACAGCATCTATTGCATTAGCAAACCCATCAGAATATATCTAAGGTCTGACCATTTCTTCTCATGCTATTGCTTCTACTCCATGTCCGTTCCTGTCTCCTGCTTCTGCTCCTACCCTCCACAATCTAGTATCACCGTCGGCATAAAATACAACACCTGTACTAGAACCTACAAGCCACACTAGCCTCCTTACTGTTTCTAGAACACAGTGCATGCATTCTCATCTCAGGTTCTTTGCATCTGCTGTGCCCCAGATGGCCCCGTAGCCTTGCCCCCTCACTTTATTCTCCTCTGCTGAGGTATCATCTCCTCAGGATGTCCCCTGACTACTCTTATCTCTGGGCTGCCTCAGTCAGTTAAGTATCTGACTCCTGGTTTAGGCTCAGATCATGATCTCAGGGTCATGGGATCGAGTCCCAAGTCGGGCTCCGAGCTCAGCAGAGAGTCTGCTTGAGAGTCTCGCTCTCCCTCTGCCCCGCTCTCTCTCTCTCAAAGAAATAAATCTTTAAAAATAAAATAAAATAGGGGCGCCTGGGTGGCTCAGTTGGTTAAAGCCTCTGCCTTCACCTCAGGTCATGATCTCAGGTCCTGGGATTGAACCCCACATGGGGCTCTCTGCTCAGCAGGGAGCCTGCTTCCCCCCATCCCCGCCTGCTTGTGATCTCTCTCTCTCTGTCAAATAAATAAATAAAATCTTAAAAAATAAAATAAAATAAAATAGTACCCTTCCCTGTAAATCCTCAGCCCGCCTCCTCCTTTTGCATTATTTTTCTCTATAGCATTTCAACAACTAGCCGTTAGATAGGATGTAATTACTTATTTCCTGCCTCCCACACCAGACTAGAAGCTCCCTGGGGTAGGGACTGTCTTGCTCCTCCGTGCTCGGTCAAACAGGCACTGAAGGAAAAAACAAAGTTGAGGGAATTAGCTTATCCAGCGGAAACCAGGCCTGAATGAATGAAATCAGTCCACGGAGTCAGGAAATGGTAGTGTCACACCATCGTGCCGTGTTGTGTGTGATTTCAGAGGCATTTCACAGCCCCGATCTCATTCATACGGTACATAAGTCTGTGTGTAAGTCAGAGCAGGTATTACGGACCAGAAAACCAAGGAAAAGAGATACCACGTGACTTTCTGGAGGTCACACACTTAGTGGCAGAGCTATAGATGACACCCACCTTTTCGCACTTTTTTTTTTTTTAAGATTTTACTTATTTGAGACACAGAGAGAAAAAGAACACAAGCAGGGAGGAGGGGCAGAGGGAGAGGGAGAAGCAGTCTCCCTGCTGAACAGGGAGCCTGATGCAGGACTCCATCCCAGGACCATAAGATCATGACCTGAGCCAAAGACAGACGCTTCACCGACTGAGCCACCCAGGTGAACCCCCGCCTTCACGCTCGACCCAAGGCGCTGTCTCTCCACCACCTCAGGAGAGGCCTCATGAAGGTAGAGAGACTCGACAGAACCTTGCACAGTGGGTAAGGGTTAGCGGTATGGGGAGGGCGGGAAAGGACACACACGTGGATGAGGTCTCTGGGGCAGGGGCTGTGAGCCATACAGGGGCCCGGGATAAGAGTGGAGAGGGTGGAAGCTGGAGGGCTGGGTCCAACAGCCTTAATCCCGGGGCGCGCCTGCATCTGCTCTCCTCACCCCCTCCATCCTCACTCCTGCAGAGCCTTCTCATTTTCGCACGCTCGTTGTTTCTCATCCTAGAAATCCTCCGGTTCACAGCCAAGTTTCCCTAAAGAAGGAACTATGCTCACCAGCCTGACTTCTGCTGCCGTCTAAGGCTGCCTGGTCGCTCTACAAAACTCTTCCTCCTTCCCTGTGGTCTCCTTATGGCCCGAATGTCCCCTGTTGCCGCTCTGCCCCTTGTCCAGTCCTCATATGTCATGGCGACCATAGCCCTTGACAGTAGCCCTTATCCATGACCCAGCCTCTCCTCCCTTGGCTTCCTCCAGGCTACTCTCCCCCACGGGCAGTCTCTTCTCTGGGATTTGCAAGGCCCTCTTCCTCCACCCGCCCCTTAAACAGTCGCGCTCCTCAGCAATTCCATTCAGATGGTCTCTTCCTCCCATCTGATCTCTCTCTGGGCAATGCTCTCTGCTCCTGTGGCTGCAGGCTGTCCGAACAGGAGCCAGCAAGAGAGCTTGGGGGCCTCAGTCGGTGAAGCACCTGCCTTCAGCTCGGGTCATGATCCCACGGTCCTGGGAGCGAGTCTCACCTCTGGCTCCTTGCTCAACAGGGAACCTGCTTCTCCCTCTGCCTGCAGCTCCCCCTGCTTGTGTTCTAATAAATAAATAAAATCTTAAAAAAAAAAAAAAAAAAACCAAACCCCAGGAGCTAACAGGTGCCCATGTACTTTTTCTGCCCTGGTACAAGTGAAACAGGACACATTCTCTTGGGTCCTTATGGCCGTGGGTTCGTAAGGGGGCGCGGGTGGGGGGGGGTGCTCCCCTCCCCAGCAGGGCAGGATCAGAATCTGAAACCCCACATAGCAAAATCCAAGGGAGGCAGGTCTTCTCTCCCCCGCATCCTGATTGAAAATCACCATGCTCGAGACTTTCAGCTTCACCTCTACCTATGAAATTGTCCTGCAGGCTCCCCTTGCACATAGGTCTTCTTGTTTGGGACCTCCAACTGGGTATTCCACTGCAAACCCAATATACCCCAAATCACACCCACCCTTTCACCCCACAGCCTCTCTTCTCCTACGCGCAGGCACTCTTCAGGTGAGTGGCAACACTGGATTCCCAAGTCACCCAAACCTGTCTCCCTTGTATGATTTTTGCTCTCCCCGCCACCCCCCATCTCATCCATTCCCAAGGCCTCCCTCAGGGCCGTGCTCAAGTCTCAGCCCTTCTTTCACCCCCTGCGGGTGCTGCCTTGCTTTAGACCCTCATGTCCCCACGCTCTGGGTCACCTGCGCCCAAATCACCTTGTGCCCTGCGATCAGAACTCTCCTCCTAAAACAGAGATCTAGCCGGGACATCTCCCTGCCATAAAACTTTCGCAGCTCCCTAGAAGCAACAGACGACTTTAAACTCAACAATGTGGCCCCAAGGGTCTCTGCCACTTCGTCTCCCGGCACCCCCATCCCCACCCTACTCTTCCTTCAGCCCCACAAACCGCTCACGGCTTCTCAGACAAAGGCACAAACTTTCACGCTCTCATGTTTTTGTATGAGTCTGGAGGGTCCCCACCCCCCACCCTTTGTCCATCTGGCAAAATTCTATTCATCCCCTAAGGCTCAACTCAAATGTCACTTCTCCTGTTTGGTCCTTCCTGATCCCCTTCCCCACCCCCCCACCCCCTGAATCAATCACTCGCGGGCGCTCCCATGGCACTTTGTTCAAAACCTCCAACGTGGCATTTATCAAGCAGGATTGTAGTGAGTTATTTACTTATCTGTCTCCCTTCCTAAATTATGAGCTCTGCGAGGAAAGAGGCCACATGACAGTCATGTTTATATCCCTCGTAGCCAAAAAGAAAAAAAAAAAACCCAACCCCAAACCCCCAAAAAACCAGTGCCTTGCAACATGCCAAAGAACAAGCACTCAGTACATGTTTATGCAACAGAACCAGGAAAACCACTGAGCTCTTTAGGCAAGAGGGAGACAAAATCAGAGCAGTATCTAACATCTTCATCTTGAGAGATTTAAAAAAAAAAAAAAAAGCAAACAAAACTTAATCAGTTGTTGGGTGCCTCCGAGTCCAGCAGCAGAAACTAATAATGTTGAAGCAGATGAAAAGGGTATCACCAGAAAGAGAATTCTTTTACTGAAACACAGTACAGCTCAACCCTGCTTCCAGAATGACACGGAGGGAGTGTTTCTCTTCTAGAAGGAAGTTAAGGAAGGGAAATGCTAAACACTACGCTCTGGAAGCTAGGAGAGACTGGAAATTTTTTTTTTTTTTTTAAATATACCAGTTATTTTTCCTCCATATTCTTTCAGGATGGAATTTCTCTAACGAATACAATTTCTGAAATGAACACATTAATAAATGGGTTGGATACCTGTCTTATAAAGATTTTATACCAAAAGGTTTCACAGTTGCTTCTAAAGATATAAAAATATTTCATTTTTATTCCCAAAAGCAAATGATATGCATGAAATTATGACACTACCTGGGGGTAGGAGCCGGGGCAGGTAACCCATGTTTCTCCGCTGACAAATGGGCTGAAGTTTGTTGGGAGCTGGTAGGGAAGGGCGTTCTCATCACACAGATATTGAAAGAGCAGTGAATTCCAAGAGGTAGCTTTCCTTTGCTGTTCTTAGTATCTCAGAAAAGATGTCCAAGTGACTATATAAAATGTCTGTTTTGTCTAGAAAAGTATCAGCGTTTGAGTATTCACAGACCACAGGGCGGTGTGCAAACAGGACCGGAGAAGGTATTTCTAGGGTGTCCGTGAGCTGATTCAGAGCCTGTGAAACTCTGCAATTCGACTTATCCAAAAAGATGAGAAAATGCTACCGCGGTATGCAAAGGGTAATTCCTTTCTCCGAACTTTTCTTGGCAGTTTCTTTCCACGAATATAAAGATGCACACGGGCTCAAATTTCAATCAGAAATAGATTCTTTGACATAAATTCTTGGGAGGCAAAATCTGGCAACAATATGCGGCCTGGATTATGCTGAGGAGAGGCCGCAGGAGGGGAGGGGGGCCAGGAGGCTGGTGGAATTCAGGCGGAAGGTGACAGGGGTCTGGATGAGGGAAATGACAAGGGGGAACAGAAAGAGAGGGACAATTCTCGCAGTGACTCACAGAAAAACTCCCCAAGCATTGGTAAACAGACCAGAAACAGGGTATAAAGATTTTCAAACGTGAGGGGCTCAGGGAAGTGACACAACCTAGCGGAAGAGGAATTTTTTTAATTTCCTTCTAGAATCTTCTCAAACTTCTACATAGTTCCTAAGAGCAACCTGAAAGTAAAACTGCTCCTGCTACTCTCTTGTGGCCCTGTTTGCTAGATGGCCAACCTCTCTAGGCCAGGACTCTATCCTGTTTTTCTGTACCCCATCCACCTGTCTATCCACCCTTCCAACAAGTACTTCCTGAGCACCTTTGTCAAGCCAGGCTCTAAGCTTGGGGCTTGGAAGTGAACAAGACAGACCAATATCTGACCTCATAGGAGCTGATACTCTGGGGACCCTAAATGGCCTCACATTGTGCCTTTTGCAAATACTCAATAATTGTTTTTGTGAAGTTGAACACATCATCTTTATTGAGTCTGAGGCCAGAACAGGTAAGAA
Source organism: Mustela lutreola (assembly GCF_030435805.1). Classification (NCBI taxonomy): domain Eukaryota; kingdom Metazoa; phylum Chordata; class Mammalia; order Carnivora; family Mustelidae; genus Mustela; species Mustela lutreola. The sequence goes on along the minus strand of NC_081304.1, from coordinate 57,402,952 downwards.
CTCAAACAAGGAAAATATCCTCTTACATATCACCCAAGAAGACCCTTGCCATGGCATCTCTAAAATCTACTGCAGTCAAATATTTTTCTAATTTTATCCGTTCCCATGTTTCCTTTCCTCCCTGCCAACCACACTGCCCAACAAGAAGTATTAATGTTAAGTTACAAACTTGACAAGATAGTTCACAGAAGAACAGAAATGGAAGCTGGAGAAGGTCATGGTCAGTTTTGACCTCCAAACCCAAGTTCAGAAATCCCGGTGTGCTTCTCCTAAGGGTTACCCAAGCAGCCCCAAATCAAGAAAAGAAAACCAAAAGGAACAGTTCTTTACCCTAACTGTTTGATTGCCGGGGGTCCTGAAGAGTAGAAGAGGGAGATACAGGGGTGGTGTAGAAAACTGAAGACTCCTAAGTGAGATGAATTAGCCGCTAGGCCAAATTTCTGGTGACCGAGAGCCATCTGCTGGTTGCTGGTTATAACTGAACTACAGAACACTCAGCAACGAGCATTATACTTATACTTATAAGCAGCTCCTTCCGTAAAGCACTCCTGAAAACGTGTTTGGAAACAGAATGAGCCAAAGTCAAACAATATGTTTATATATGGGGGGAGGGTGCTCAATTACAATGGCCCTACATCTCCCACTCCGTTCTTCACAACCAAGAACACTTGAACAACATATTTGTTGGGCACCCAACTGACATTAACGATTTACGTTTAAGCATTCGGCATGACCAGTGATCTCCATCTTTGCTTTGACTCTACGCCCCCCCCCCCACCTATTTGCTTTTGTCCTCACTCATCTTATAAAAATAAAATGCAGTAAAATATTCACTTAATTGTATGAACTAGCAGTGTTCTGCAACAAAGATGCAAGTGTGATAAATGAAATTTTTAGCAGGCAGAAGGATGATCAATGGTGGTAGAAATCTGTATTTGTATCAGCTAATGTACAAATATCCAAACCTGGCATTAAAAGACAGGCTGCGGGTCTCCGTGAATAATGTGTATGCATCCAAGACGCGCCAAAGCCACCAGTCACCTGCATGGTCATCATTTCCACCACAACCATCTTGTTTTCAATCACATCAGTTCATCTAGTTTCCATCTAAAAATTGAATTCTCAAGACAGGCACCCCAGCTTTTAACTGTGCTTTTCACTTTCCCTCTGGGAACAGGGCCTGGAAACCTCTATGTGCCCTGGGGTATCTCTACGGTCAGATGGACACCAGGATGCAGATGATACGTGACGTGATCAGTCTAGAAAGAGGAGGGTTCAAGAAAGCACCCAAGTAAGAGGGAAAACACGCCAGTTCTACTGACTCCATGACGGCCATGTTGGCTATGTCAAGTCTCGTTTCTCCACCTTCTCTGCCTCCCCCAGCTCTCTCCCTGTTCTTATCTCCTAGACCACGCATGGCCCGTAGCCCACGATTCAGCACTTACTATCAACTCTCATGTACCCTTCTCTAATTGGGGAAGGACAAAAAGGGCTCTCCAAAGGGCAGGCCATTTCTGGATCCCCCTCTGCTAGGAGCCGTGACAGCACGTGGTTAGCTCCATTCACAAAGCACTTTACGGAGTCATAAATATACCCCTTCGCCTCATCGGGACTTCACAACCTTTTGTGGAGTCATGATGACCTGCATTTTTACAAAAAATGATGGAGTCAAAACTGAAACCCAGGTTTTGTAATACCAGACCCTTTGTTCCCACCACTAAATTACACATGCAGAGTTTGCCATATGGGCCTTGAACGTATGGAGGGAACCACTGTGTGTTACGAACCAGGACTAGGAAGAAGGACAAAGTACTTGAAGCCAGTGAGAAATGAACCAGTGAGGGTTCCTATGAGGGAACCATGGAAGGAGACCAAAACCGGAGGGGGGGGGGGGCAAGAGAAAAAAACTACAGCAAAGGACAGGGAGACCTGAGTTCTAGTCTTTCGCTGATTTATTCACCTTGGGTACAATGGCTTCTCCACGCACTAGTGTCCCTACCTGCAAAGCAGCACTCCTCTCTCCTCTCTTACCCACAAAGAGTATTATGAAGCTTAAATAAAATCTAAAAGTGCTTGATAAACAGACAAGAGAGGGCAGGAGAAACAGAAAACCCGTTTGAATAAACCAGAAAATGCTTTTTTTAGTTTCTCACACATTTTCACTTGTAAAAATCCCAAGTTGACAAGTATTAAATAGGCCTTTTTTCAAAAAAAAAAAACCAAAAACCAAAAAACAAAACCCCATAAGTAACTTACGATACAGCGCACGTAGGTGTTTTTTGGGTTCTTCTCCCTGTTACTTCGTAGACGGGAATTTTCTTTTTCAATTCCCACGTGCTTTTTAGAATTTACAATCAATACACACAGGGGTAAGAAATCTTATTACCTTCCCATCAAAAGTCACAAATATATCAGGTTAAAGACTGCAATTCAGGGGCGCCTGGGTGGCTCAGTGGGTTAAAGCCTCTGCTTTCGGCTCAGGTCATGATCCCAGGGTCCTGGGATCAAGCCCCACATAGGGCTCTCTGCTCAGCAGGGAGCCTGCTTCCTCCTCTCTCTCTGCCTCTCTGCCTACTTGTGATCTCTGTCAAGTAAATAAAATCTTAAAAAAAAAAAAAAAAGACTGCAATTCAAAACAAGATACTGTTTGTTGCCCATCAGATCAACAAACCCAGCCAGTTCTGTAACAGGGCGCCGGGGGGGTACTGGGAGGCACTGAGACTTTAAGCAACAGATCTGGCAGTGCCTGAACTTGGATACCCATCCCTTCATTCTAGTCACCCCATATTGGGGGCCATGTCCTACAGAAATAGAAGCCACGTCACCAGGGATCCCGACTGCTGCATTTACTTGTCATAGCAAAAAAACTAAACAACTCAGCACCCATCAAATTGGGGAGTGGCTGGATGAATGACTGCTTATTTATACGGTGGAATAATGCAGCTATTGAAAAGAATTTGTTAGATCTACTGATTTGGAGGTCGGTTCGAATTTAAATGGAAAATGTAAATTACAGAGTGAAATGTATAGGACAACTCTGTTTTCACAAAAAAAATAGGAAAGGAAAATGCATACCTATGTAAATATATTTGCAAATATTTGAATAAACAGATAAACGCAGGGAAGGAAACCATTCAAACGGCTAACACTACTTACTTTAAGATAATGGCACTGCAGGGAAAGAATGCAAGCGAATTAATTTTTGGCTACCTCTCAGTACGGTTTGACTTGTTATAATGAGCCTGTATCGTGTTGATAATTTGTTTCAAATCCAATTAAGGACGAGTCATTTGCACAGGGAAGGAGATCAAGGGGAGGGAAGATATTAGGGGAATAAAGACCCACAACATTAAGTGAAGACTGATAGAAAGTGGTATTGAATGCATCCCTCTGCTTTTAATATCAAGAATAGGAAACAAACACTAAAACAAGAAATGCCAGAATCACACATTTTTCCCCCCCGGGGAAAAGAGCAATGGAAAAGAAAGATCTAAGGGTGAGGAAGGAAGGCGGAGGGGGCAAGAACCGGCAGACAGGCTGGGCAGGCGTCTACAGTCACCAAGGGCAAGTCTTCAAATGACAAACAGGGCCGCTGTTAATGGAGGAAGGGAAAGAGAGGAAAAGGAAAATGAAGACAGAAGGGGGACACGGCTCCTTTTCTGAAACTGGGCAGAACAGGCAAGCCGAGCACTCCCTCACTTTCAAGGGTTAAAAAAAAAAACCCAAATTCTCAAAATCTGCACACTGGGAAGGGATGAGTGGTTTTCTTCTAGTTCTGCTGACTCACATCTCCATCTTCTGGTCTGTTTAGGACATAGCTCTTGGCGGGTGTGAGTGTGTGTGTGTGTGTGTGTACACACATGTATCCATATGAAATATATATGTTCGTATCCTCACACATAAGCATATATGATTAAATATATATGTGTTTTTGTAAGTGTTCTTAAGTATACATGTACTACAACAGCTTACATTGTATGTACTACTTATTACACTATGTTATTACATTATATATGTAAGTATGTATACATATACATGTACACATGCAGGTATATACACACTTGTCTGCATATGTAATACATAAAAATGTACGTATGTATACATGCACTTATATATATATTTTTAAGTTCAAGTAGAACATGTAAACAGCAAAGTCATAAAAAGACGTGTACAGCTCAATGATAATTTGTGGAGGGAACACCCCCGATTAGTCACTATTCTGGCAAGAAACAGAGCGCCGCAGAACACCAGGATTTCTTGTGCCCCCTTCTTACTCACTGCTTCCCAAAAAGGAACCCACTTCTAGGATGTGTAATACCATAAGGAAGGTCTGCCTTTACAGGAGTGGAATCTTACAATATGTGCTCTGAAGTCAGACTCACTGTGCTCAGCATGATGGTAATGTAAGCTCTATCCATGGTGTGGTGTGCAGCCGCAGGTCATCTGTTCTCATCTTCTGTGTAGTGTCACTGTTTATATATGCCATTACATATTTACCCGCCAGAGCATAGGTGTTCATGGAGTTGTTTCCAGGTAGGAATATTAATAACGCTGCTATACACTCTTCTACGTGCTTTTGTATACCTCCGTTTTAAGAGATACAGTTGTTTTTTTTTTATAGGGTTTCCAAAGGTGTTGCAGAACTGAGAGAGAGTTTCACCAGCGGGGGGAGAATTCCAACCACTCCACATCCAGCAACACTTGACCCATCTGCCATTTTAATTTCCGCCAATCTGGTAGGTGCGATGGTCTTGTGTCAAGGTTTTGCTTCGCACTTTCCTGATGACTAGTTAAATCGCACATCTTCTCATATGCTCACCAGCAACTGGGTATCCTCTTTTGTGATGTCCAAATTCTAGTCTTCTGCCTCTTTTTCCTAAAGGGTTGTTGTCATTTTCTAAAATTATCGGTGTTCTTTATATATTCTGGATAGAACTCCGGTGTTGGATATATGCTCTGCAAATACAGATCCTCATTCTGTAGTTTGTCTTTCATGCTTTGTGGTATCTCGTGCTTTTTTTTTTATCTCTTGATAAAAATAAATTTCTTATTTTACGGAGGTCCAACTTATTTTGTGTTTATTTCATGTTGAATGCTCTATGTGTCCTGTAAGAAATGCTTGCCCATTGTGAGGTTGTAATGACATTCTGCTATGTTTTCTCCTATAAGCTCTCATTTCACCTTCCTCATTTAGATCTGCAAGCCTTTTGGTACTGATTTTAATGAAGAGTGATGCAAAGGCAAAGATTCCTTTCCTTCCATATGCATGTCCAGTCGATCTAACATTATTTATTGAAGAGACACTCTTTTCTCCACTACACTGCAGTGCACCTCTATCATGAGTCAGGTGGCAAAACGTGTGTAGACTCTGTATTGTTCCACTGGCTTATTTGCCCTTATGGTAAATCCTGATAACTGATAATGTGAGCCCTCGTGCCTTTTGTTCTTCAAAATTGCCTTGGCTTTTCCTGGCTCTTTTAAATGCCATATAAGGTTTAGAATCATATCTTAAATGACAAAAGAAGAAAAAAACTGGCTGGGAACTCTAAATAGCTTTGTTCTGAACCTAAGGGTGAATCTTGAGAGAACTGACATCTTTTTGATATTGAGACTTCCAATCCCTGAACATGGTCTATCTTCTCGTTTTTCCTTAATTTCTCTAACCAAAGTTACAGTTTTGGGTGTAGAAGTTTCATACACCTTTCATTTGACTTATTCTTACAAATTCATGTTGTTCACGCTATAATAAAAGGCATCTTAACATTTTTAAAAATATTTCTTTGTCGTTCAGCTTTCAAAACCTTCTGAGCAGAGAAGTTACGAGGTCACTGCTGCTCACCTGTTATGTGGATGGACTATATCCATTACGGTTGAGGGGGTATCACAGGTTTGCTCTGTCAACTTGATCAATGGCGTGGGATTGCAATGACTAATATTTATTCATATCTCATGGTCTTTAGATTCATGTGCCTGATCAGTCATCCAAATAGATAATCCTTCTTTCCACTCAGTATCTGACTGGAAGTCAGGCTACTTGATAGAGTTCCTTTCCTATCCCACGGAGAGGGTAAAAAAAAATCTGGACTAAAATGCCTATAGAGATCCATTAGAGTGATTGTCAGTCTTGTGAGTACATCCATCACCAAAAAACTTCAAATAGCTATTCTGTCAAGTTCTGAAACACTTACGAGACATTTAAGAGTATTAGTTAAAACGTTCTACTTCATAATCTCCAAGATATCCTGTGGAGCTGAAAAGATAGTGCAGAGAGTCAAGGGGGCATATGACACTATAATTCATGTTAAAAGTAAAAGAGGTGAGAGGGAGATCAGTGGTGTGTCTGTGTGTGTGTGTGTGTGTGTGTATGTAGAATCTCTCTGGAGGGACAGATTAAGAAACTATTAGAAGTGGTTGTCTCTGGGGAAGAAATGAGGAACTTCACATCTGTTGAAGTGGGAGGGAGCTCCAATCTTCATTGATTACTCTTTTGTACAATTTGGGTGTTTACACCATGATGCACAACTTTTAGATTAGATTTATATTTTTAAAAATTCTGTCAGTTCCCACAAACCACTGGGATATCCCCAAAGGGTCAACATTTTGGTCTAAGCCTTCAACCAAACTGCCTCTTCTACAAAAGGAGTCACAGAAACCACTGTCATGTGATGTACTCAGTTTTTCTCCCCAAGGAAACACAGTCATTACATACACTGTGCGGCTGCTTATCGAACCAGCAGTCAATGCAGAGAAAATAAAATGTACTAAGACAATATACAGTCCAGACTTTTCAGGTCAGTCTCTACCCAAATACTCCACCTTGTCATATGAAGTCTCAGTCCACGCATCGAATTAACCTACTGCATTTCTCCAGAATGTGGAGACCAGGTCAGAGGCTATAACCTCCCACCAAGAGTTAAACAACTGACAGAAAACGTACAAGATCATCTGTCTGCAGTAGAAATCAGCTCTATGAGACCACATAAATGTGTCACTAGAAGAACAATGGTGAAGTTCAAAAGCACATCTCTTGAACCTCTTCAGGCAGACAGGTGGTAGTGGTAATATCCTGGCTTCCTTAAAAAGTGAGCTGAAGGTTTAAAGTGATTATCTAAGTTCCACGTGAACCTAAATAAAATCACCCAAAAGGCCAGTGAGCTACCACTTCTCTGGGACTTCAGGACCAGGAGAAGGGACAGGAGATGAAGGTCCTTAGTATGTTCACACAACTCGAGAACCTTCCTCGTCTGGTGTCAGAAGACACTTGGAGATGTAGTGAGTTACCACTGCTGGAAGAGCTGTGGGAGGAGGGCCGAGGTGGTCACTATGGCTTGCTTTCCTAGCTTTGCTAAGTCTCTTCTCGCTTCTTATCAGAACCCTGATTCTGTTCAAGGCTCCACTGCTCAGGGAACAGAGTTTCAGCCCAGGGAAACATGTCTCCTGGGCAGACCCAAGCCAATCATGGCAACCCCATTCTTCCCTAGCTTTTGGCATAATCTAGCAGGTGATGCAAGCCTAGCCTAGCTCTATTTTAAGCTAGCTTACTGACTGGGAAGCTTCTAGGAATTGCTTCCTCTCTCTTAAAAACAAACAAATATAACTGGAAAATAGGAGAAAATCAACAGAAAGTCTAGAAACAATCAGAGTAGTAAGAAAGTGTTTATGATATTGACAGTGTATGGTATGCGTGGTTTCACATAAACGACAACCAGAAAGCATGACGGCGTGAAAAAGTGAATCTAAAACCAAAAACACAAAATACCTAAAAATACATTAAACCAGAAATGTGTACAGCACACCTGAAGACATTCTGAAAGCCCTGAAAGACAGCTTGGCCCAATGGAGACATGTTCCTAGAGAGGGAGAGCCAGCAGTTACAAGATTGAATGGAATGCCAATTTTTTAAAAGTGATTTTTCCCTTTTTAAAACATTTTAAAAATCCTTTTTTTTAAAAAAAAAAAAAAACCTTCTTAAAGGTTTTAAAAAGGTTTAACCCCTTTTTAAAAGCTGGGTTAGCTGATTCTAGAATTCATGTTTTCTAAAAAAAAAATCAAAACTCTTAAAAAAGAAGTGTAATGACAAGAGGCGAACTCAATCATGTATTAAAGCGTACAATAAAGCCTGGAAAGTAAAGGTGCTGGCATGTGAGTAGTCAGAGAGACCCCCAGAACACACCACAAAGTCCAGAAACAGATGCAAATATATACGTACACAGACATATGATATTACAAAGCTCATCATCTCAAAATTTGTGAAAATAGATCATTCAGTAAAAAATGAGGTTAGTCCAAAAAAATTGGGTAGCCAAGTAAGAAAGAAAGTGGGATTCATACTCTTCACCAAATTAAATTCCAAGCGGATCAAGTATTTAACGGATATGAAATAAAATCCCGAGAGTACTAAACAGAAATACAGGAGAATTTCCTGATAACCTTGGTTCATTACAATTACATATAATAACTACATAAAACTCGACTAAGAAAGAACCATCTTCATATGTTAGATTGTGATAGGAACCCAAAGTTTAATGACCCCATCTCTGGGGCAGACTGTATGGAAAGAGGCACTCACATGAATGGCTAGTGTAGGTCCACACTGGTTCTATGCGAGTTACAACTGCAAATGCCCTCTGATCCAGCCACCCTATTTGTAAGAACCCATCTAGAGACAGATCTTCCCACAAGTGAACTCCCTTTCATTCACCAACATTATTCTATAGTAGAAAAAAGTGTATGTATTAAGTACGTAGGCACACGTATAAACTATATGTGTAACGATCAGAAACAATACACACATCTGTTAGCCGGAAGCTAGTTGAAGATATTACGGTACATGCATATAATGAAATATTGTAAGAAATAATAAGAAATTAATTAGAAATTAATTAAGTTAATAAGAAATATTGTAGCTATAAAATTAATAACAAACCTCCTGGTTTGGGAAGCTCTTGGGTGTATTTGATTAGGTGGTAGAACCGTACAAATCATTTGTGTGAAAGATGGAGGGAAATAAGGAAACATACTCACATTTGCCGGTGTATGCTTAAGAGAACTTTGTAAGGATATACCAACGATTTTTAACAGTGATATTTACATCTGGAAGTGGGGAACAGAGTGGAAGGGAGACTTGTCCCCAAGTCCTGTTAAATGCTTTTCAAACTTCTCAGCCGTGTGAATATATTACTTACACAGGTATGCATTCTTTTGCTACTTCTACTTCTAGAAAAGTAGCCTGCTCATGTGTTAATCACTTGATGCAACATAAAATATGAACCAATGACTCTTTAGGAAAGATACAAATCATCCTTCTTATAACTCGGGCTTTCATTTGAAATAAAACTGCCAGTGACTTAAAATGGGGAAGGGCTGCTCTTCATGTAAAATTTCATGTAGATTTTTCTTTCACCCACCTTGGCTTCCAATACGGTGACACTGACATGAAACATGAGCTGGAGGGATCATACTTTACCAGCTCAAAGAGAGAAATCTGAAATCAAGTGTATAGTTCACACTCTCAGAGGACATGAGCATTCCATTACCATCATTATTCTTTTGAGTTTAGCCATCCGCCTGCTTATTAATACACTATTCCTGACACACAGCAACCATCTCGACATCTAAATAACTTCCTATTTCCTATAATCCTCAATATAGTTGGCAGTGTGAGGATTAAAGCTTAGCCAATTAGCCACCCACCACAGCTGAGTTAATCACATAATGTCTGAGATGCTCACGGAGCAGTGGAGTATGCAAGGATTTTTTTTTCTCTCTACAAAGATTTAACTAATTGTGAGACCCAGCCATGCTCTCAGATATAAAGGGCAGCAGGATTTAAAAATCAGAAGCTGTGTCACCGCTTAATATCTTCTGAGAGACATTGCTACCCAGCGACTTCTTTAACAAGTTTCCAAATGCCCTAAATTAGTCAACCATTGCTTATTTAGACTCTGGTCCTACCGCAAGGTTTACTGCTTTTGAATAATGACCGGTTAATCCGTAAGGTACAACTAAGATCCCATCACATGACAGCTCCGCATTCAAGGGCGTGATTGCCACATTAATGTCGGGTTCAAGGAAATGCTAATCCAAACTGGGGTCTGACAATCCTCTCGCCTCCTTAATCAGGCCACATACGAGGAGGAAAGGAAGAGAGAAGGAAGGGGAGGGGGAGGGGAACCCCCCAGGGAGAGAGGAGGCTAAGGGTTCCAGAGTGGCAGGGGCAGGCAAGGGGGGGTCACACAAAGGAAACCGGAAGCAGGGGGGGGTCCACGTGATCTTGTGTTGGGGCTGCCGGTTATCACGGGGCTCTAAGATACTGATGAGCTGATCTGCCCCAGGCCTGCCACAGGGAGCATGCTGCATGGTGGCCTTGTGGTGTTAATGACAAATTGTGCCACGGAGAGAGCGTCTCTCACATGCTTAAGTTCTGATAAGGCTTTCCGGCCCATGTTATTTCTGTAGGTCAGGACCTAAGGCGAAGGCATGTGCCACCACCCAGCCCCCACTGCCCCCACCATGGAGGACAAAGTGACCCGCAGTGACAGAAAGGATGACAGAAGCAAACAAAAGTGCCGGAGGAATCTAGGGGTCAGAGAAGTAGACAAAGACACTGGAGGAGCCCAGAACCAGGAATTACCCGTGGGGAGGGCTAAGGAAGCCCTTGTAGGTTAGAGAAACCGAGTGGCAGAGAAAGGAATGGGGTTCCTCCAAAGACAGAGTTGAATGGCTCCAGTATCAGGAATGACCGAGCATTACAGCAGTCAGGAGGCAAAAGGACAAGTCTGTGAACCCGAACTGCTCCTGTCTCCATCTGAACTCAGATTCTCAGAAGGCTAGAGAAAGATCAGGGTTTGAGAAGTTGGAGAGGGTAGGGGAGGACTCAAGTGTGGGGGTTAGGGGTACAAAGGGCAAAAATAACACTCTGACGTAGGCAGGTGAGTGAAATCACAGACCGAAAACTCTGACTTACAACCTCAGACGATGACTTCTAGCCCAGACGTGATATCCTTTCATTCACATGCTCACCAAGATCCTTATTTCCTGCGTCTTGCACGTCTGCAGGGGTGTTGTGTTCCCTGCCGAGTTGGGTCAAGGCCGCCTGGGTGTCCCTTTCAAGGCCCGCAGGCAGATTTCCCTACAAATCTTTGAGGCCGCTTTAATCTAGCAGGCACCCTCTCATTGATCAGATCCTCTGGGAACGTCTACTGGACTCGCACTTTGGGGACCGAGTTCTGGGCTGTACTGTGTCCCCACAAACATTCCGATGTTGCAGTGCAAGCCCCTAGTACATAGCTCAGGACACAACGACATTTGGAGATGGGTTCTTTCGAGGGGTAACTTAAAAATGAGGGCATCAGAGTGGGCCATAATCCAGCACAACTGGTGGCCTTAGAGGGAATCTGGACACGGGCACACAGAGAGGAACAACCACGTGAAGTCGGCCATCTACGAGCCCAGGAGAGAGGCCTAGAATAGACTCTCTGTCATGACCCTCAGAAGGAACCACATACTCCTTGATCTGGACTTCTAGCCTCTAGGACTGTGAGCACAGACGTTTCTGGTAGTGACCTTCCAGGCCACCTAGCATTACCTTTCCTCAGTTTCCCTAAAATTCTCCCACCCATCAGTTTACTTTGGGGCCCAAGGAGGCTTCAGATGACAGAGCTCCAGAAGGTTAAGTCAGTGCCAGTCGTGGATCTTGAAGCCAGAATCCACGCACAACCATTTGCTAACAAAACAATGAGTAGCAAGCCGGGCACCGGGGAAAGATGCCATGACGAGATCTGGACCGACAGAATGGGCAGGCACGCTGGAACAAATCTGGTCAGCCAGGGAGGCTGGGGATGGGACAGAAGCCCTCCAGGGTTGGATGGGGGGTGGGGGGAACAGGGAGCAGCCCAAGATCTCTCCTGGCCCCACGGTGACATGATGCGCCAGAAAGAACATCCTCCGTTTGCAAAGGTTTTGGAGTCCACAAAGCCCTTCATGTACCGATCACCTCATCTGGTCCCCATGACAATGAAAGAGAGGCAGCGCCCATATCTGCACCTCAAGGTCAATGATTTTGAAGCCCAGATGCCTGGGAGACCAGCAAGCCACTGAGCTAATCCCCACACCGGGTCCCGCCCTTCTCCAGGGCGAAGAGTTTGCATCTGGAGATGCCCACATCTGGGTGAAACCTGAACTCTGAGACTGAACCGTTTTAGAACCTTGTGCCAGCGACCCAACCCCTCCAGACCTCAGTTTCTCTAGTCTAAAATGGACGCGTGTGCTAAAGATCTCCCGAGCAAGTGCAGGTGCGGACTCGGATGCGAAGTGCCACCGCTAGGAACAAAGGATAAGGGGCTGTATTTCTTAAATGGGAAGGTGCCTTCAAATCACTGAGGATCTTCTTAAAAATGCAGCTTCGGGAGTCCTTGGCTGGCTCAGTGGGTAGAGCATATGATTCTTAACTTCAGGTCCTGAGTTCAAGCCCCAAGCTGGGAATGGAGCCTACTTCAAATAAAATTATTTTTAGAAAATGCAGCTCCAGGACACCTGGATGGCTCAGTCGTTAAGTGTCTGCCTTCGGCTCAGGTCATGACCCCAGGGTCTGGGATGGAGCCCCGCACTGGCTCCCTGCTCAGCACGGAGTCTATTTCTCCCTTTGCCTGCTGCTCTGCTCTGTCAAATGAAAAAAATCTTTAAAAGAAAAGAAAAAAAACAAACCAAAACCCAAAATGCAGATCCAAAAGGTCAGGGGCGGGGCCTGAGCTGTGCGTTTGTAACACGCTCCCAGCTGGTGCTGACACCTGCGCGCAGGTACCACTTTACATGAACAAGGACGTGGAAACGATCACAGGAGAGAAGACAGGTGATAAGCAAGTGGGGACTAGAAAACCCACAAAACCCATGAAGACCTAGCACAGGAGGCGGTCCCCCTGGCATCTTTATGGGACGCGATGAGTAGGGCCTGGCACATAGCAAATGCTTGTCGAAGGGTAACCATCACCATCCATCATGGTCACTACCTCCAGGACCACAAAGCAAGGGTGTGGAGATGCCCCTCATAGCCTCGGCACTTGACCTCTCCTCCTGAGTACACCTCAGTTCTCTTTCTGGACTGCAAAGACCACTCCCTTCAGGGTGAAGGCCCTTCTTGACAGATGGCATGGACTCTGCCCGTGGATCCCCTCTGCACTTGACCCTTCCTCCTGAGTACACCTCAGTTCTCTTTCTGGACTGCAAAGACCACTCCCTTCAGGGTGAAGGCCCTTCTTGACAGATGGCATTGACTTTGCCCGTGGATCCCCTGGCTCGTGTGTTCATTTCACCCACTGCTCGCCGCCAGAGAAACACCCCGCTCACCCGAGGCTTCTCACAAACCCTGCCCAGGACACGATCCCTCCCTCCCGGACTCCTGGGCTTCATCTCTCCACTGCAATGACTTAAGATTTCACTGAACTTCCCGTATCTTTCGTAAGTTCTTTCTAAAAACCCTGGATCACCAGAGGTCTGAGGCTGACAGGAAACTGTTTCCCTCCTCAGCTTGCCACAGGGCCATGGTCTGCAAACCTGGCTGCCTGTGGGCCTCACCTTGGACTCTCCTTCCCCCACCCACACCCCCACTTTAATTGTCTGAGGCGGGACCTAGTAACATGTGGCCGAAGGTTAAAAAACAAAACAAAACAAAACCCACTGCCCTCAGGAAGCCGTATTATTTCTGATCAGGAACTCCACAGAAGCAAGCTCCTCTCCAGAATGAAAGCCTCATCCCTAGAGGGGAAGAGGTAGAGAAGTTTGTTTCTACTCAAAGTTCATTTCCTGCTGTGATGCTTTCCAAGGAGCTTGGAAGTGGGGTGCGGGGGGCAGTTCTAAAGACGTAACCATAAGGGATCATGAACCCCAACCCTGGAAAGCTGGATGGCCTTTCTGGGTCTTCCAACAGAGCTGGGCACAGGACGGCCATCAACTGTGTTGGCGAGTAAATCACTTCCAGGCACAGAACAGGCAGGAATAAACCTGCTCCACTCCCATACCTTCATGAGCCACAGGCGACAAGTCTCCCTAGGACACAGCTTTCCAAGGTGCCAGTGGGGGGGGGGGGGGAAGGAAACAAAAGAAACACCTCTCTTCCCCCACAGATGAGTTCATGCCTTCAGGAGTTTAAAAGATAGCTCCCATAGGACAAAGCAAGCAAAAAATGCAAAGGACATTTGCTGACATCCGTACTCTCCCCAGTCTTCCCTCGGAATGGAATTTGGCTGAACACCCCGATGTACTACATCTAGAACATTAAAGAACACTAAACTGAAAGAAAGTGGGAGTCAAACACTCTAACAGAGCGGAGTGTATTTTACTCATTGAATTAAGCCGTTCAGCACGCCAATCTCTAATCTCTGCAAATACATCTTCACCCACCACGTAGTTCCTGTAAATGAAGGCGTCCTACCTGATGAGATCTGGTTCTGCACCCTCGTTCTTAAAGGATGCCACAAGTAGTCTCTCTCGAGTTACAAGTTCATCCAGCAGGTTCTGTCTTCGGTCTCCTTCAAGCTGTGTTCTGCAGGCGTCTCGTTAAGGTCCAATGGTGGGTGGATTACCTCAGTTTCCCTGTTCTGGTATTAAGGGAGCTCTCCCGGTCGGCTGTGACCATTACAGACCCTAAGCAATTGTGGCCAGAAGAGACCTGAACTGTTCTTCTCATCCTGCTCTGACCTTCAACATCGCAGATCTTCCAAGTAAAGGGCCTTGACAGAACCGAAGCAGGGTTCTGAAACAGAACCTTTCCCCCACCCCCACCCCCACCCCCAGAAATACAGCAGGTAGAAATTATCTTCCTCCCAGAGACTTACACTGAAATGATTATTCCTGTCGGCAGAGCCATCGCACTCAGGAATTCCTCGGGTTTTGGGTTATAGGAGGCAATGTTCAAAGGTGATTTCCTAGACCCTAGTACCCTAAGGTACTCTGTAAGGAAGGAAAGAGGTTCTCTATAGCGCCTTTCTTCTGTGTTAATGCCTATGAACACACCTCAAATAGCTTTTGTAACGTGCTACTCTATGCGACAGATTCGCTCTAAAAGGAGTTCCCGTCCGTTCATTATTTAAACACAAGGCATGGTACTTACCTCTAAAGACAATTACAAAGAAAGAATCGGATGTCAGTGTGTTATTCTAGCAAGCGCATTAAACCAGGAGTCCAAAGCTTACAGTCTCGCTTTGACCACTCTGTCTGATCTTGAGTTCCGTGTTTGGATCTCCATGTCTTTACATGCAATGCCAGAAAACAGATAACCTCTAACACCTTTTCCAGCACAACTCATGAGTTATGGCTAAAAAAATAAACTGAGGCTAAATCCATAGTTTTCTGCACTACCTTTCTTGAAGGAGGCTAAGCGAGTCCTTTTAGGCTGAGTGAGAGTGTGTCTGTGTGTGTGTGTGTGTGTGTGTTTAAAAACAAAATAAAATGTTCAGGGAGGGGGCGCCTGGGTGGCTCAGTGGGTTAAAGCCTCTGCCTTCGGCTCGGGTCATGGTCCCGGGGTCCTGGGATCGAGCCCCGCATCGGGCTCTCTGCTTGGCAGGGAGCCTGCTTTCCCCCCCTCTCTCTGTCTGCCTCTCTGCCTACTTGTGATCTCTCTCTGTCAAATAAATAAATAAAATCTTTAAAAAAAAAAAAAAATGTTCAGGGAGAACATATCCGCCGTAAGAACAACAACGGGAGAAAGCTAACCGATCCTTCTGAAAGGGCGTATCCAACACCAGACATAAAAAGTAAGTACAGAAATAAGCCATCTCGGCAATGATTTTTTCTGGCTTTGAGTTTGTTATTAGATGGCTTTTGTTTTACTGGCCCTGAAGCCCGGTAATCCAGCGTCACCCCGGCCACAATTACCTAGTGCTGGTAACAGTAAGAGTGAGTGAGCCTGCTGCTTTACATTCAGAGACGTTTTTCTATTTAAGAGGAAGATGGCAAACGCTGCATGGAGGCCCAAAATATTTCCAAGAAATTGGCCAAATCAAGCAGTAGCATCGCCCTTTCCCGCAGGAGGCGTGGGACCACGGCCCAGGGAAACTGCAATTTCTGCTGCTAATTTTGAACAGAAAGAGCTGGCTTGCTGGTAAAAGCATAATAATCTTTAAAAATCCAGAAAAAAGGTCCCTGGTAACAGAGAGTAGTTAGTCAAACCAGGAATCCCTAAACCAATGCAGCTACGCAGTATCAGTGGTTTCAGATGATTAAAATAAGTCAATAAATAAATGAATGAATTCTCTGAATATTCCAGAATGCCACACTACCCCCACGGAAAATTGCTACCATTGCTCTTCCATTTCATTCTTGCCCATATGTCACTATGCCCCCAACTACGCCATCTGGGAAACTGTAAGGTAGCAACTGCAACTAAGAAACAGCAGGCTGGGGATGCCTGGGTGGCTCAGTTGGTTAAGCAGCTGCCTTCGGCTCAGGTCATGATCCCAGAGTCCTGGGATCAAGTCCCACATCGGGCTCCTTGCTCCGCAGGGAGCCTGCTTCTCCCTCTGCCACTCTGCCTGCCTGTGCTCTCTCTCCCTCTCTCTCTCTGAGAAATAATTAAATAAAATCTTTAAAAAAAAAAAAAAAAAGAAACAGTGGGCTGGGCATCGGACTTGGCTCAGGTCATGATCTCAGGGTCATGAGACTGAGCCCCGCTTTGGGATCCACGCTGAGTGGGGAGCCTGCTTGAGATTCTCTTTCCCTCTCCCACAGCCCCTCCCCCTGTTCATGCTCTCTTTCTCTAAAGTAAATTTAAAAATCATAAAAAAAATAAAAGGCCAAACATCTGCCTTTTGATCAATGCCAACATCAGGAAAAAGTGTTGATGTTTCCTTTAGGGACAGACTGTCGACAGAGCAGAAGGCAAGAGAAGTTCTTCAGTGGGGAGGGAGAAGGAGGGGACAAGCTTTCAGAAGCTATGGCATGAATTATATGGGACAAAATGGGAATTTTAATTTGCAGAAACTATTAATTACATCACAGTACTAATTCGCTTTGTCCTGTGCCCTATGCTCGGCCTGCTCTGGCAACAAAAGCTGAACCCCCATCCATTCTTAAAATCAAAGTCAGAGTACACTGGCTCAGGATTTAAAGATTTTTTAAAAAATTATAAAAGTATCATTAGAGAAAACAGAAGGGGAACTTTTTGATAATCTTGGAGTAGGAGAAATCTTACTCGTCGAGACTGAAAACGTAGAGGCCATGAAGGAAAAGACAAATCTGACTACATAAAAATTGTAAATATCTGCAAATGATAAATTTGTAAATATCTGCAAAATAAATTTATCAGTGACAAATGAAAAGAAAGGCAAAGGTGAAACGGAGCACAGAAGAAACCGTAATAATAACAAAAGTATTCAATTTTACGTTAGTCCAAGAAATGCAAATGGAAACACAGTATCATTTTCACCCATCAGTTAGGAAGCGTGACCAGGAAGTTCTGGAAAGGGCAGAGGGAGCACCCACTGATACTCCTGGTGAGAATGTAAACCAGCTCAGCCAATGGCCAGACTGCCTTCTCAATGTCATAGCATTCAGAAGATACATTCCTTCAACAGGACCTTCTGCAGATACAGTCACACGTCTACACCAAGACTTCAGAGCAGAGATGTTCACGGCAGCATTGTTTATAACAGCCAAAGAGCAGAAATGTCCTGCCGTCCACTAATAAGGAATTAGCACAACCCCACAGTGGAAGGTTTTGTAGCCTAGAAGAAAAGAGTAGCAACGCTCTTTATGGACTGAAAGATAGTAATTAACATTGCCAAGGGCTTACTAAGTACTTACATGTATTAGCTGATATGGAAACATCTCTAAAACACAGTGTTAACACAAAACAAAAGAAAAAGCAGCAGCAAAAAGTTAAAGAGTGGATGGTGTCTTCCCCTGCATTTAAAAAATACTCAGCAGGACACACATATTTGTCTATTTACTCGGGAAATTTCTGGAAGGATACATAACAACTGCTTCCAAAGAGGAAGAACTGGGGATTCAGGGTGTTAGGGAGTATCCTGTTCATGAAGTATCGTGTTGTATTGTGTGCCAATCATAATGCTAGTTAATAAAATTAGAAGGTGCTTTTATAATAAAAACAGGAAAGAAAGGTTTTAAAATATAGCAGACACCTGTTATAGTATCAAGCTTGTTAAGCATGAACTTTAAGTCACATCAATTTCAAGAGCGGTAAAGCGTGGTGATCGTGTTTTGTAGGTTAGCAGCTAAAGAACAGAATCACAGATGGTTATGGCTACAAGAGACCTTAGCATTCCCCTAAGCTGGCTGGGGTTCTTCTGGTTCTCCCGACTACTAGCTTGTCCCAGTGTGGTTAGTGACAATGCTGGGCAAGAGCCCAATTCATTCTGCTTTAGGTCAGGGTTTGTCTACCACATTGGGCTGACCTTGACCACCAAACCTTCTGTGGGCTTCTCCACCCTGGGGCTCCCAGGACTGCCCACTTAACTTTGCCACTGCTCAGCATCCTGCTAAAGTCAGTAACAAGACGAGTAATACTAATTCAGAACCTCCCCAGAGACTCCCTGCTAACCTGGGAAGCCCGGACGTTTAAGCAATTAGGAATGCCCTCCTCCTTTTTTAATTTGTATTTTAATCTACTGAGAGGACACAGCATAAGGAGATGGAGGGAAGAGGGCAAAAGGAGAAATCATAAATTAATAGCCCCTCTGCATGGCGCACTTATTACGTGGGGGTGTGGTTAACAAGAGGTCCAAGCAGAAAATAGGGCACACAGTCAGCGGCCAGTGCTGGGACTGCCTCCTCCACCAACTGGAAGAATAACCAAGGAGAAAGGTCGGAAGACAGACAAAACCATAGTACTTCGTCATCGGCTAGGCTGGTCTTACACATAAAGACAAGTGATGGGGATGTAGGTAAGGTTGTACGAGATGGGATGCAGACTTCATACTACTAGTACTTGCTACCAAGGCACATTAGCAAAGTTTCCCTGCTGTACTCCATCAGCACTTGGATCCTAAGAGGAAGGGGAACCAAAATGCTGCTGGTCCTTCAGGATGCCCCACCCCACTCCAGCTTCTAGATTTTCTATTTAGTAGAAAGGCTTAAGGATTTTGACAAGTCTGGGACACCTGGGTGGCTCAGATGGTTAAGCATCACCTTCGGCTCAGGTCCTGATCTCCAGGTCCTGGGATCGAGTCCCAGGTGGGGCCCCCAGCTCAGCAGGGAGCCTGCTTTTCCCTCTCCCTCTGCCTCACCCCTGCTTGTGCTCCCTCTCTCTCTCAAATGAATAAACAAAATCTTTAAAAAAAAAAAAAAAAAGAATTTTGGCAAGTCGTGCTTGTGAATTCATCACTCTGGAGAAGGAAGAAGTTTTCAGACACACTTATTTTTTGGTGCCTTAACAGAAGAGTTGCAAGAGGACAGTTTAAGGTCCTAGAGGCCAGACTTCTCCAGCTCACGTGCATTGCATCCTTTTTTTAAGTTAACAAACTGCACTGAATATTTTTCATGTACCAGACTAGGTCCTTACCTCCCTCAAAGCACTGACCACATCTTGCAAGCACTATTTCAATACTGTCATTTTTTGTGCTTTGATATAACTTCTTTACATGATGATGAACCCTGTAAGGACTACCTGTCAGTTCCCACAGTAGCAGGGATCAAAACAGTAAATAGCAGGTAATCCTCAAGGGGGGCTGACTACACACCGAGCACCCGCCCTGCACATCACTGAATCCTGCCGACAATCCTATAAGCCAGGGGTACTTTTACTACTCCTATATCCAGATGAAAAAACCACACACACACAAAACCCAAGGTACAAAGAGGTTAAGTAACTTGTCTGAGGTCACACGGTTAGTAAATGTTGAAAGCTACCTTGTATGCAACACCCCCCCCCCCAGTAGGAGGGGCTGGTCCCATGAGGTGCTCTAAATTGATTCCCTGCAGCTTTTTCTTTTTTCTTTTCTTTTTTTTGAAGATTTATTTATTTGACAGACAGAGATCACAAGTAGACAGAGAGACAGGCAGAGAGAAGGAAGAAACAGGCTCCCTGCTGAGCAGAGAGCCCAATGCAGGGCCTCGATCCTAGGACCCTGAGATCATGACCTGAACCAAGGGGCAGAGGCTTTAACCCACTGAGCCACCCAGGCGCCCCCGGCAGCTTTTTGAACAACCTGGCAATGTATGCGTATTTAGTCCTCCTCTAGACAGACACGAAAGTCTAGAAAGGTGAAGTTGCTCTTTGGCCTTGAGGAAGTACCAGAGCTCATTCAATCTCAGCTCTGTCTGGTTCCAAAGCCGGGCCGTTGCCGCTAGACTGCAGCAGAAATACTTCCAGACAAATTGGGGGGGCGGGTGATGGCAGACTTCATAAAAGTTACGTACATGCATTTTGCCAGGTATCTGAAACAACCACAACAGACAAAACTGCCATCCACCTTTACTACCCAGGGAACAAAGCAAGGAGACCTTAATGTGGAAAACTGCAAAGGTCACGAGACTACAAATCAGAAAATCCCTACTGACCTCAACACCGTCCTGTCCTCACTTTCCTCACCATTCCAGGCACCAGTGAAAAACATCAAGTACAAATACAGTGTTTGGGAACCACCTGACGTCCCCTGGAGCCCCAGGGGCTCTCCCCAGCAGCTTCCTGGTTAGCCCCCAGCACCTGCCTTCATGCAGTTACAGTGATGGCTACACCTATCCACCCACCTGTCTGTCTCTCTCCCCACCAAAAAGACAAAGGGGAGAAAAGTTATTTATAGTTTTTAAAAAATCATTTCTATAGGACTTTTCCCAAGACCCAAAATACCTTTTTATACTGAGCCCCTCTGTAAAGAGACTTTTTTTTTTTTAAAATTCTCCTTCAACTTATAAAGGTGCTGCCTTTGAGAACCCAACAAAAAGACAAGCTGCACATTAGGCCAATTCTAAGAATAATTTCACTTCTACCTGACATTTCACAGGCGGCCCTCCTGTGGCCCAGGACTTTTCTCAACCAGCGGGGTAATGAACAATTCCTGTCTCCAAGAAACACGGTGAATAGAAATTAATGGTATTCAGTAATTTTAAATTCTCTGGCTGCAGGACTTTGGTTTATGAATTGCAAACTAACCAATTCAAAAGCACGCGACTTTCAATTTCACTCCACATTTATTCTTGCCAGGAGAAAATACTTTTTCCAAGAAAAAGCAGTAACATCTTATGCCTTCACTCCGTGAGTTTAATTGTTTGGAAGGCATTTTCTGAGGACTTATCTTTCTGGCAAACCGTAGTGTTCTTTGGAAAACTGCACAAATGCATAAATTTACTAGGTGAAGTGCCATAAACCCTCAACTACCCGACACAGTAAGGACATGTGGTATTCAAATATTCCCATTAAAAAAGTCACCCAACATTAATTAGGCCTCCAAAAAAAAAAAAGGATTAAACAGTCACTCTGTTGGCGATTTACAGACAAAAATTTTTCTAAGAATTACAACATCATAAAGTATACCTAATAAACCACAGTGAACAGTGTTTAAGCTTTCTGATGATTAAGAAGGGTCTCAAGGATTTGCATTATAAACAGGATTTGTCTTGGCATCAGAGCAACATGCCCATTATTAGGGAATTCTAGTGGAAGACGTTCCAGGTGACAGATGACTGTATTATTTCTACTAAAGTAGAATTCGGTTTTTAAACAACTGGCTTTGGGGCCAGACAGCCCTGACTCTGCGTCCGCACTCTTCCATTTCCCAGCTGTGGGGTCTGGGGCAAGTTCCTTCAGTCCTCAGATTCCTCTCCCCGTGTAAAACTTTCCTCTGCTGCGATGTGGGATTTGTTTTCCAGCTCTACCCGTGAGCTGGTATGCAAAGGTTGACCTGGGCTCTGTACCTTTTTGGTAAAGAAAATAACGAACCACCCACAGAAGTAGCTATCCCATATGGCTTAAATCTGGAAATAGCTGGGAAGATGAAAGGCAAGGGAAGGGAAGATGTGGGGAACAGAAAGGGAATTAAAAAGAGGCCTTCATAATGCAGAAACTACCTCCTTTCCATCAAAAGAAATGGTCTCCCTGAAAACGCAGAAGACCTGAGCGCCCCCTTGGGGTAGGAGACAGGAATTCCATCTTTAGTACGGGTTGCATTTCCAGCAAGAGATCCAACTATTTGAAAAAAATCCTTAATATTTCAAAGAATGCTGTTACAGTCCAGCTGAGTTTCTGCTTTATCCTACAACATTCTAAATTATCCACAGTCATGTCCTTAAATATTTTCATAATGTGTTTAATAACTCTGTTCTATATTTTAAAACATTTTTATATATTTTTCATGCTTCGTTCAGCAAATTCTGAGATGACCACAAAACCAAAGTCTATGAGATTTCAAAAGATGGTCAGGTTGAAAGCACTCGGAACAAAGTCAAGGCAATTATTACAGCCACATGCTCCTCCTTAACTAATAATGAGCAGAAGTTACTAATATAAAATGGTTAGAGTGCTTCATTTGTTTCTTTTTTGTCCTGTAGTTTAGCACATAAATATCATAAGGGGCATAATAATCAGTAACCTTGATGGATAGCAAATACACAGTTGCTAATATTAAATCATGAAAGGACTATTTAACATAGGTGCTTTAGGTTAACAAGAAAATGAGCGCACGTAGCTGGACATCACTTGTGGACACTAGCCAGGCCGACTGCAAACCATCTGAAGTCGACATATTGGGACTTGTTGATTTTGATAAAATAAAAACCGTTTGATAATAGATGTGTAGGGGGTGCCTGGGTGGCTCGGTCAGTTAAGAATCTGCCTTCAGCTCAGATCATGATCTTAGAGTTCTGGGATCCCGCCACCTTGGTGGGCTCCCGCCACCTTGGTGGGCTCCCTGCTCAGTGGGGAGTCTGCTTCTCCCTCGCCCTCTGCAGCTCTCCCCGCACACATGCACATGCTTGCTCTCACTCTCCCAAATAAATAAAATCTTAAAATATGTGTGTGTGTGTATACATATATATGTGATAGATATACAGGAATAAATAATACCAGATAGAGGTTAAAGTCACAAACTAAATGTATTAGAATATTCCAGATGTCTTAAAAATAAGCCCCCCACTGTTTACTGAAATTAAACTTTTACCTGAAACCTTAGTGTGTTAGTAACTGAGTATCTACAACTGAGTATCTACTCACGCAATTAATCTAAACAAACCTCCCTCCAGCATATGCTCCCTGGTAGCATAAAGGGGTGACGCTTGGGGAAAATAATGGTTCAAACATTTTCTATTATTTTGCCAAAAAGCTAGATTCCTACACTCTCCCACTGAAAAGCAGTAATAACCATTTCTTTAGATACTCAAATCTGGCTTTTTGGCATGAACTGGTAATTTGAGGAAACGATGAGAGGTTAAGAGAGGAGCACTGTGCGGCCAGTTTTCAAACCGAGATAAACTCAGGTGCAAAGGACTAGTTTAGGTAACGGGTCACAGGTGTTTTCCTCAACTGATCGGATTATGAACTTCTTAAAAAAAAAAAAAGTTTCAACACTTGACAGTGTTGGTGGGAGGTTGAAATGGGGCACAACTTGCTTCAGGCCAGGACTCTCTGCCCGCCCCTCCCCGGCCCCCAAACTCCCAAACCAGGGGCAAGCGTCTGTGCTTCTCGAAGAGTAAGAAGGTGAACGAGTCCCATCTCAATAACCTACATAAACAGGGGAAAATCCCCAAAGATGTACGATTTCTACTGCTACTGGCCTCTTGGAAAAGAAAACGGACCAGTCATAACTCTGGCCACTCCAGCATCGCCACAGCTGAGGTTATGGTAGAAGGTGCCCTCCCCTGTTGACACAGAGGCTCACCATCTCCAGGGCTGTCTAGACAGGGGGCAGCGTGGGGCTTGGTGCAAACACAGCCCCGGCAGAAAGCACTGGCTTCCTAGAGCATAGAGGTTACACCCAAGTCACACCCAAATAAGTGAACGCCTTCAGCGTATCTTGCTTTGCCAGCATATTGCCTGTGAACCACGTAACAGATCCTTAAAATAGAAATCGAGAAGATCGGCAATATTTTGGAAACCCAGGTCTTCCTCAAGCTGTGGAAAAAATCTGGGTGGCCCAGATTCCTTCCTTTCTTAAAATAAGACTGCGTTTCCTCCCACTCTAGAAAAGAGGTAGAAATGTTTACATGGATACATCTGATGTGTTGACACAGCTCTTAGCAGCAGGTCCTTCAAAAGGGCGATCTTGTCCTTCAGATTCTGCAACAAAGTTCTGATGGTCACAGTAAGCTGGAAAGAAAAGAACACATCCTCAGTATGCTGGTCCAGACCTGTGGGATTTACTACAAATATCCAGTAAACACACTGTCATTCCTTCAAGGGCGAGCAGGCAGAGATGTCTGACCTCCCAAGGACACCCGCAGGGCAGTAAGGCATCTGAATTTTGGTCCAGACACCCACCGAATGTATCCATTTTCTACTGTGACCAGGCAGTAATGGGGCCATACCTGAATAGGGAAACTGCCACTTGACCCTCACGGTCTGAATTCTGTCCTCTGAGCCTCTACCCTCCGATCCCATTTGTCTACCTTGGAGCCATGCAGGAACCTGGGTTCCCTAGTCTGCATTCACCAGCGAAAACCCCCCAGTTCCCCCGACCTTGCTTCAAATGACAAGCCATCGAGTTCCACTGCCACCGCAGCCAGTCTTGTTTAAACGCACTAGTGTATTTCAAACCCATGTAAAAGTTTTACAGCGGTGTGTTGTCCTTATACAACGTTAACCACACGTGACTGTTTTTCTGAGAGTGTGTGAATCTTCCCGATCATTCTACAGACCCCGAGGAAATTTTGGTTTGTGACCCTGAGTGCTGCCCTGAAGGATGGAGGGGGGTGGGGAGAGAGGCTCTCGGGAACTGAGAAATATGAAACATAAAACTGCCCATGTAAATTAAATCCAGTCAGCCATGGGTGAAATCAGAGATAATGTTTTCAAAAGACACGATCACAGGTTTCATTTGCTACCTTGTTTGGAGTAGCAATTACAAACCTGCAGTGGAAGGGAAGGGGCCTCCCTCCCAAGATTGGCAGGGTCACACTAAGGAGGAAAATAGCAGGACACAGAGGCTGGCTGAGGGCTACACACATCAAGCAGCCCTCAAAAGTATCGGGCAGCCAAGAAAAGTTTAATCTTAACTATTCTAATACCTCTTGGAACCATGGAAAACCACCTACAGTGTTTATGAGGAAATACCGAGGAAAGCAGATCTCCCCTCATTCAAGAAATAAAGAGCAAAACAAACAAACAAAAAAAGCAAAACACACCCCCGCCACACAAACACACATCCAAACTAAGAAAAGTCTACAAAACTAAAGCTCAAAATCATTCAAAAGACGAAAAAGAATGTAGCCATTAAAAAAATATGATTGGGGGCGCCTGGGTAGCTCAGTGGGTTAAAGCCTCTGCCTTCAGCTCAGGTCATGATCTCAGGGTCTTGAGATTGAGCCCCGCATTGGGCTCTCTGCTCAGCGGAGAGCCTGCTTCCTCCTCTCTCTCTCTGCCTGCCTCTCTGCCTACTTGTGATCTCTCTCTGTGTCAAATAAATAAATAAAATCTTTAAAAAAAAATACGATTGAAATCTCAATATGTTACCACAGAAAGAGAGCCATGATAATCTATTCAAAGAAAAAAAATCAAGTCATAAAATGAAATGTCATCCGTATTGAGAAAAAAATCAATCCAGGAACTAAATACTTAAAATGCCATGGGCCATTACCCCTAAGTAGTGGGATTTTAAAAATTTTTTATAAGAAAATGATTACTTTAATAATCGGGAAAAGTTTTCTATCATCATCATTTAACAGAAACTTCCCAAAGCACAGAAAAAGACAGAAAGTCTAATTTATATTTTAAGCTAACACAACCCTGGCAACAGGCACTGACAGAGATCTTGAGAAAAAAAGAAACCACATGCCAATCTCCCATAAGGATTATAAAATATAAAAGTCTTTTAAAAAGATTAGCAAAGCAAATTCAGAATGATGTTAAAATGATAGTATATCACTACCAAGAAGAATTTATCCTAGTAATTGCAGAACAGTTTGATGGTAGAAAATCTAATAATAAAGCTGACAGTGTTGGTGATTAATACAATATGGGGGGGGGGGTAACTAAAACCAAAACAGAGGGGCACTGGGGTGGCTCAGTGGACTAAAGCCTCTGCCTTCAACTCAGGTCATTATCCCAGGGTGTCCTAGGATAAAGCCCCGCATAGGGCTTTCTGCTCAGCAGAGAGTCTGCTTCTCCCTCCCTCTCTCTGCCTGCCTCTCTGCCTGCTTGTGATCTCTCTCTCTCTCTCTCCTTTCTCTGTTAAAGAAATAAATAAAATCTTTTAAAAATATATTAAAAAAAAAAAAAACAGAAACAATAAAAACTAAGAATGGAACGGTACTACCTTAACAACATTATTCAGCTTTGGTCTAGAAGTTCCAACCAATGCAATAAGATAAGTTAAAGAAATACACAGGGGCTGGAAGGAAGGAGAGGAAATTCAATATTTCCAAATGGATTCGTCTGTTTGGGAAAATTAAGTGAAGGCACTGACAGATTACTAGAAACAGGATAAGAAGTCAGTAATCAACTGTAAATTTAAAAAATCAAGGGCATTTCTATGTTTAAATAATAGGTCGGGAGACCTGTTTTTAATTATTAATTTTAAACATCATTAATAATGCCAACAAAAGGGCACCTGGGTGGCTCAGTGGGTTAAGCCGCTGCCTTCGGCTCAGGTCATGATCTCAGGGTCCTGGGATCGAGTCCCGCATCGGGCTCTCTGCTCAGCAGGGAGCCCGCTTCCTCCTCTCTCTCTGCCTGCCTCTCTGCCTACTTGTGATCTCTCTCTGTCAAATAAATAAATAAAATCTTTAAAAAAAAAAATAATGCCAACAAAATCTCAAAAATATCTAGTACGGTGCCCGGCACATAGTGATTGTGGAGTAATAATTGATGGAGGAATGAGTAAAAGGAAACACTTAATATTGTAAAAATGTAAATGTCCCCCAATTTAATCTTTAAATAAACGACATAACTATTCAAAGTCCCATCTGGAGTTCTTTTATTGGAAAAGAGGTGGTAATTGAGGCACAGTACAAAAGAACTTTAATTAAACTATGCAAAATTATTCTAAACCATGGATAAAGGGAAATATAGGAAGAAAAGGAATATGTGATGGACAGGGACTTTGACAATCAGTTCTGGAGTCTTTATAAAAACCACAATAGGAACAACAGAACAGAAGGTCCAGGAATGGTGCAGCCGCGCAAAAATTCAGTGAATGAAATACAGGATATTTCGTATCTTGGAGGGGGTAAGGTAGGGAATAATTTAGCAAATGGGAAAAAAAGTAAAATTAGATGCCCACAACATAACCAAAATAAACTTCAAATATTTTAACAATATGTGCTTAAAAATAAAAACTGAAGGAAAGCTTAAAGATTATTTAGGTGATCAGATAAAATATTTATACAGTCTCTGGCTATGAAAGATGTTTATCGCCATGATCTCTCCTCTTTCTAAAAGAAGAGACCATAAATAAAAATACTGAAAATTTTGGGGTGCCTGGGTGGCTCAGTTATTAAGTGACTGCCTTCGACTCAGGTCATGATCCCAGGGTCCTGGGATCAAGCCCCACAACGGGCTCCCTGCTTGGCGGGAAGCCTGCTTCTCCCTCTTCCACTCCCCCAGCTTGTGTTCCCTCTCTCGCTGTGTCTCTAATAAATAAATAAATAAAATCTTTTAAAAAATATTGAAAATTTCAAATCCAGTTTAAAAACAAGGGACGCCTGGGTGGCTCAGTTGGTTGGACGACTGCCTTCGGCTCAGGTCATGATCCCGGAGTCCTGGGATCGAGTCCCGCATCAGGCTCCCAGCTCCACGGGGAGTCTGCTTCTCCCTCTGACCTTCTCCTCGCTCATGCTCTCTCTCACTGTCTCTCTCTCAAATAAATAAAATCTTAAAAAAAAAAAAAACAAGTACATGTCTAAAAAATGTCATTTATAAAATAAAAAGCCAAACTAAGAGAAAAAATACTGATACCAAATATGCCAGATCAAGCTTGAATATAGTCAACATACACATAAAGAACACGGAGATTAAGAAATAACAGGTTAGGGGATCAAGCCCCACATTGGGCTTCCTGCTCAGCAGGAAGCCTGCTTCTCCCTCTTCTGCTTGTATTCCCCTCTCGCAGTCTCTCTCTCTCTCTCTCAAATAAATAAAAATCTTTAAAAAATAAAGAAAAAAGAAATAACAGGTTAGATTAAGGACATATACCAGTAAGTCACAAAGGAAGAAATACAAGTATTCAATAAATAAAAACATGCTCAGTCACATAAATAATTTTAAAAATGCATAATAATCTATTGTATAATTTCACCTCCTAACAGAATGAGAAAGATTTGAAAAAGATAATCAGAATTGAAACAGACTTATATGTACAAGAGGCTTAAGATTTCATACGACCTAAATCCAGAAAGTCTACACTAAGAAACTTACTCTGACGTGGGCAATGATTTAGCCACACTGAAAACTCACTTACAATTGGAAATAATCAAACTATCCAAGAGGATGACACCAGCTAAATGAGATCTAAATGTAAAAAGTGAAACCACTGGTTTATTGCAAGAAAACAGGAATAAATGCCCTTACATCCCAGAATAGCAGAAGTTATAAATGAAAATGTGGAGGCATTTAAAGATCATTAGCCAACTCTGTTTAAAAAATCCAAAACTTTCACATGGCAGACGATACCATGGGCATAGCCAAACAACAAATGATAAAAAAAATAAGTTACAATCTATCGCCAAGAACTAAATCTCTGTATTATATAAGGAAATTATAGAGACTAAAAAGACCAACCACCCAATAAAAAAAACTGGGCAAAAGACAAGAACGTCTCAGAAAAATGTATGTAAATAATGTTTAAGCATGTGAAAACATACTTTCCTTGATTAGTAAATGAAAAATGCAAATCTGAAACTACACTGAAATACTATGTCTCACTTATCTGACCAGCAACAACTCCGGAGACTGACAACCCCATTTGTTGTGCTCTGCTGATCAGGGTACCAAAGGTAAGCACCCCTATGGAGGGGAATTCGGCAACAGGTGAAAAAAACCACATACATCCTAGTTCTGAGAATTCACCCTTGTAAAACACCTCCACAAACATAAGGTGGGGGGCGGGGGAGCATAAAGGTATTTACTGCAGCATGTTTCATAACAGCAAAAGTGTAGAAACAATCCAAACACCCATCCTTAGGTTAAATGTGCCACAGCGTATCCATGCAGGAGAGTATTATACAGCCCAAAAGAAGAACAGCAAAAATCTAAGTAAATAAATATGGAGGGATCACCACGATATAGTATTAAATGAAAAGAAAAAGATACACAAGAGTAACTTTTGTGTAAAAGCAAAAGAAATGAGAACACACACAAACATACGGATGTTTATTTCTGCAAAAAGTTAACACGGGAAAAATAAACCAAATTTAATGAAAATGGTTACATATAAGAAGTACTAAAAATTAGGGGCGCCTGGGGGGCTCAGTGGGTTAAGCCTCTACCTTCGGCTCAGGTCATGATCTCAGGGTCCTGAGATCGAGCCCACATCAGGCTCTCTGCTCAGCGGGGAGCCTGCTTCCTCCTCTCTCTCTGCCTGCCTCTCGGCCTACTTGTGATCTGTCAAATAAATAAATAAAATCTTTATTAAAAAAAAGAAGTACTAAAAATTAATATAATAAACCCATAATTTTATGGTCAATTAATCTCTGACAAAGCAGGAAAGAATACCCAATGGGAAAAAATACAGTCTCCTCAGCAAACTGTGTCAGGAAAATTGGACAACAAAATGCAGAAGAAGGACACTGGACCACTCTCTTACACCACACAAAAAAATAAGCTCAAAATGGATTAAAGACTTAAATATGAGGCCTAAAACCATAAAAATCCTGAAAGAGAGCACAGGCAGTACAAACTGGCAGTAGCAATGCTTTTCACAACACTTTTCTAGATACCTCTCCTATGGCAAGACAAATAAAAGCAAAAATAAACCACTGGGAGAACATCAAAGCAAAAAGTGTCTGCACAGCAAAGGAAACAATCAACAAAACAAAGAAGCAATCTCCTGAGTGGGAGGAGATATTTGCAAAGGACATATCTGATAAGGGATTAGTATCCAAAATTTATAAAGAACTGATACAATCCAACACCCCCAAAACAAATAATCCAATTAAAAACGAGCAGACGACATGAACAGACATTTCCCCAAAGAAGACATCCAGATGGCCAAGAGACACATGAAAAGATGCTCAGTGGGACTCATCATCAGGGAAATGCAAATCAAAACTGCAAGGTATCACCTCACACCCAGCAGCACGGCTAAAATCAACACAAGAAACAAAAGTGTTGGCAAGGATGAGGAGAAAAAGGAATCCTCTTGTGTTGTTGTTGGGAATGCAAACCAGTGCAGTCACTGTGGAAAATAGTATGGAGGCTCCTCAAAAAGTTAAAAATAAAACTTTCCAATGATCCAGTAATCACCCTACTGGGTATTTACCCAAAGAATACAAAAACACAAATTCGAAGGGGTACATGCACCCCAATGTTTACAGCAGATTTACTTACAACAGACAAGCTGTGGAGGCAGCCCAAGTGTCCACTGGTAGATGAATGGATAAAGAAGTGATACAGATACACTGGAATATTACTCAGCCATAAAAAAGGAATGAAATCTTGCCATTTGCAACATGGATGGAGCTAGAACATGAGATAAGTCAGAGAAAGATAAATACCATATGATTTCACTCACAGGTGGAATCTTAGAAACAAAACAAAGAAACAAAGGGAAAACGAAAAAGAGACAAATCAAGAAACAGACTCAACTGCAGAGAACAAACTGGTGGTTATCATAGGACAGGTGGGTGGGGAGATGGGGGACATAAGTGATGGGGATTCAAGAGTAACCCAAAAATGAATAAAAACAAATGCAAAGGATAGCATAAAACACAGGGAAAAAGGATCCATTTTAGTAACTTTAGAACAGAATAACCTCAGTATTAATAGTGGGATATTAGTTTTAAAAAGTTAAAAAAAATAAAGACAAATTCAAAGGTAGTGTTTGTGGCAGTACTTGTGTAGTAATCCTGAAACTGTCTTCTGTAAACAATAAAAGACCAAGTGGGCAAAAAGAGATCATAGTTTTTGGAAACCAAAATTCTGACTGCTGGAAAAGAAAAATACAAATTTAGAATGGGGAAGGTTGGAAAGAGACATGGTGTTGGACTGGGATCAAAGGTGCTAAAATGAACTCATGAGCGTCTAAAAAATAGATTTCCTAGTCAAATCCTGCCACTGTTTTTGTAGCACCTGTAAGCTATTTACATTTTTACGCGTAAAATGTAAAAAAAAAAAAAAAAAAAAGGTTATTATCCTTTTGGCAAGAACAGATCTTCCAAGAGGTCAAGACGTCACCTCTTGTCCTGCAAAGCCTGGGAGATTCATTGTCTGGGGTTTGAACTAGACTATGAAATTGTCAGATACTTGTAAGGGGAAGTAGGAGACATTAAACAAGTGTCACGCTTCATTTAGTCTTAGTCGTAACGAGCATCTGATTGGTTATAATGTCAATTCCACTGTCTCACTCACACACATGCGTGCGCACACACACGGAACCTCAGCAGGAGGAGGGTTTTCAGACCTCCAAGCTCAAACAAATCACTTCAAGTACTAACTCTCTCCTGGTCTTACCCTGATTGTATTTTCACCATTTCTTTCATACTGATTTTGCTGTTGGATTTTCTCGGCAATCTCTTGTGCAATTTGGCAGGTAGAATCGTATGTGGAGAACCTGCATCAAAGTCGTAAAGGGAGAAGAAGGTTTAAGGTTCTTTAAAAGAAGACATCCATGTTATCTGCGTTTCAGTTTTATTAATTCTAGCCACGGATTCAAACAGGAGGGGAGGGTAGTAATAGCGACAGTCATAGGGACGCGTGTTGCTATTACAGTAAGTACAATGTGCTGGGCTCTATCCTGAATGCTTCTTTCGTAATAATTCACTTAATCCACACAAAAACACAAGGAGACAGGTCCCACTTCCATCTCCACCTTCCAAGGCAGAAAATCAGGCACAAAGAGGTAGAGAGACTTGCCCAGGTGGTACCCCAGCTGTAAACCAAGGCTGTCCGGCCCTGAGCCTCTGCTCCTAACCACCTTGCCATTCTGTCCATGGCTATGTGTCTGAATCCATTCACTTCCAGAACATTCGGCAAATGTTTATGGAGGACCTCCGCTTGCCAAGCACTACTACAGGCCCTGGAGATCAGAGCAGTGACACAACAGACAAGGTCCCTTGCTCAAGATGCTTAGCGAAGGGAGAAAAAGCAGAGGATAAACACGTAGTATATCAAGCACTAAGAAGAAAAATAAGGCAGGATAAGAGAACAGAGAGTTTCAGGCAAGGTGAGGAAGGAGCCAGCAGGGGAAGAACTTTACAAAACAGGCACAGGAAGTACTATTTATCCTAAAACAAAATGCTCTGGGGACATGGGAAACACACCCTCCCGACAACTAAACTTACGAGAACTCTCTCAGAGCATTTGCTGAGTTTCTATTTTGTACTCATAGCGTTTGAGGCTTTGGAAAACTCACAATGAATTCCCAGTTGTCTCTCATTTTGCCCTTTTGTGACAAAATACTGTCAAACATTTTTTTAAAAAATATTTGTGGAGAGAGAGTCAGAGGCAATATTAAATAAATGTGACCAAATCACATTTCTATCTGTTTCACAGAGAAAAGCTAGGTGCGTGCACACACTGCGTCTCCCCTACTAGGTGGTCTGCTCCGTACAACCAACCTATTTCCCAGCACTGTCCCAGCACCAAATACTGAAAACTGCTACTGGTCCTAACGATCCCATTTCTGCTTGAAAAAGTAAAATGATCCATTTCTCAAAATCTCTGAACTCCCACACAGTATTCGTACACTGAGGCAACTTGGCAAATGTGTTTTTCAGTGATGGAAAAAACAATCTCCAATCGCTTCCCTTGGCAATCTTTCTACAGTAATTCCAGCAGTGGGGGACAGTCGAGCCCTTGATCTGGGCCAGGTCCTGGGTGAAAAATGTTACATTCTGAACTTCACATGCCAAGAAGCACGATCTTTAGCAACTCCCCACTACACAGTAAAGCAGCCTCATGCAAATATTCATGGTTAAGTGTGTGTATGTTCACGAATACAAAAAACAGCAGGGGATACAACACATAATTAAGAGAATAGGAGGAAGGGGTGCCTGGTGCTCAGTCGGTTAAGTGACTGACTGTTGATTTCAGCTCAGGTCATGATCTCAAGGTCGTGAGATCACACCCCAGGTCCGGCTCTGGCCTGAGCACAGAGCTTGCTTGAGATTCTCTCTCCCTCTCCCTCTGCCCCTTCCACCAATCCAAAAGAAAAGAAAGAAAAGAAAAGAAAAGAAAAGAAAAGAAAAGAAAAAGAAAACAGGCTGGTAAGGAAACTGGTCCTGGCTCCAGCTCTGCCACATCTTCCCTTCTCCCCGCCCATATCGTCCTCTCTGAAAAGAGGAGCTTAGGTCTGGCTCTGCGGCCCCATACCACACCTATGAAAAGTAATAAGGTGTGACACAGCAGCTCCTTCCAAATGAAGACCGGAAACGAGAGTAACTGATGGCCTAGGGCACTCAGACTTGACCAGGCTGGGCCAAAAGGGCACATCATGGGCTGAACTACAAGGCTGAAGCAGGAGGGAGGGGCACGTCCTTGACTTGGCAAAAGGCCCAAGGAGCAAGCAAGGGTGAAAGGAAGGAAATGGAAGGACATGTGCCTGGTGCATTTGGCTGAGCCGCCCTGGGTGGGCGGATTCGACATCAAAGGGCACAGATACATGGAAGCTAGTTTCTGCAGAGCCCTGAACACCAGAGTAATCAGTTGAGACTTTTGAAAGAGGGCTTTAGAGCTGTAGGGGACCCTTTCACACATCGAGTGAGCCCTTGAAGAGGTTCTGTGAAATGCAGAAGGCCAAAACCCCAGATAACTCGCTCCCACTCCCCACCTTCCCATGTTGGCTTTGGAGAGCAATGGTCCTAAAACTTTTCTAGGGCTGGACTCACCAGGGGAATCTTCAAACAACAACATCACAGCCAAGTCCTGGCCCCCAGCCCCATGCATTCTGCTTGAACTTGAATGGGGCTCAACCTGGACACGAGGAACTGTGAAAGCTCCCCTGGGTCTTCCGATCTGTACCTAGAGGTCATGGGCAGCCTCATCAGGGTATCAAGCATACAAGTGCCTAAGGTACTAGTTCAGGAATCTGCGTTCGGTTGCACAAATGGCTAGGCACGAGAGAGACGTGGGCGGGAGACAGGAAGACTTTTCCAGCTCTCCAATTCTAGAACGGGTCACCAGTATCTACTGCCTGCGAGGCACAGGGCTAAAAGGATGGGACCACAACATGAACAGATCACATAAAATTTAAGAGAAAAACCAAAGGCTTAATTATCTGATAGGAGGAGTGAAGAGAAAGAGGATGATTGGAGCTTCCAGGCCTGGGTGACTCAGAGGATGGTGATGCCAAAAGGCAGAGACAACGAATCCACAAAGAGGAGCAAAGAGAAGTTTCCAGACCATGGACTGATCTCCTGTTCTGGCACAAAAACACTTAACGCACAGTTAAATTCATATATGTATGAGATTTACTCAGGGAAAAAAAATCTCAGGGGGGAGAAAGATGTGGATGATGAAGTATGGGGGAATACTGGTAATTACAGGAATCCAGTGATGAGTATAAAGGGGTTATATTATACATTACACAGGGTCATAGTATGTATGATACTATCCCACTTTGCATGTATTTTACCTTCCATAACAATTTTTAGAAGGGACCCAAGAAAGGCCCAACCAGAATACAAAACTGGTAAGGTCTGTTAAACTGTAATTTTTCCAGAAATAATGTATCATCAACAAATATGTTGCCCCAGCAGTAAAGTTAATTAGCTTCAGCAAAGAACCACTTCAGAGGCAGTCATCCCTTGCTTCCTCCATTAAAAAGTGAGCTTGCCCCTTGCTCTGATACGCCATTAAAGCTGTCACTGCTATATTCCACTTTTTTTATTATTATGCTCAATTAGCCAACAAGCATTCCATTTTCAACATTAGGATATCACTCAGGAGTAAAGCATCATTGACCTATGGTTTTTCAAGAGCAGGAAGGCAAGGCTGTATGTAGTCAAGTCTGTTTTTATAGGTTTTGTCAAAGTCCCGTTCCGTACTCCCTTCGGCCCTCCTGACCAGCAATCCACTTTGCAAGATAGCTGATGCTAACCCAACAGAGTTCCCTCACTGTTTCACTGTCAGTAGTCAGGGGAGAAAGCTGCTGGGTCAAACTACTTGAGAGTACGAGGGAACGTGATGTGCTCTCAGCATAAACTGGAGAAGAGGCCTGGGGTCCAGTGATGGCTTCCAGCAATCTACATGGACAGCCACCTCTGAGCTTTACTTCCTACCTTATGTATAGTGAGGGGCTTAGCTCCCAGGAGGTGGAGGGCAATTTAGCAATACATATCAAGGGCCTTAAAAATATTCTTATCCTTCAATCCAATAGTTCCACTTCTAGGAAGCAAGTGGAGGAAATAAGGAATGGAACAAAAGGGAGTCTTTGTAATAGCTAAACAAACTCTAACATTACAAAGAGGTACAAAGAGGGAAATAATTAAATTATGGTTATTCATTATATGTACCATGCATTATTACGTACCATGAAAAAATCATCCTTTCTGTAAAAATTTTATGTCACGGAGATATGTGCTCTGCTTTGTGAAACACGCAGGTTTCCCTCACTATCCAAAAATAGTCTTCCTACAAAACCTTTCCTCAGCCGAAATGGTGTAAAAGCAAAGGGGCCAATTACCATAAATATATATGGAAACGTTTTTTGAGCTTTCCTAAACCCCCAAAAATAACCTCTCTGGGACTTTTCTGATACCTTGGGGGCACATCTTGCTAAGGGATACACAAAATAAACCAAGATAAAGCCCGGATGCTCGCAGATACATTTCAAAGCTATGAGAGCTGGATGCTGAGATGCAGAATGTAGTTTCCTGGAAGGAGCTTGGAGTGGGGGATCGCTCTCCTGGACCTGGGGAATGCAATGTCTCTATGACCTTTTGCTACAAAAGAAACACTGAAGGCTAGCTTTGCTTTCCCCTCTTTTTTCATAAAAGCAAAAACCCTCTTCTGATTTCTTTTGGTTAGCGAAAAGAAGTACTAAGGTAAGTCTTTCATAAAACCAAAGTAGCACAATGTAAAGTCTCAAGAAGCTGGAGATACTTGTACGTGATATATAATATATACGCATAGTATATACGCTTTCCTTTTAAAAATCAGTACCGGCTATTACTCCAAATGACAGAGCTGAAGATGTGGAGCTCTTTTTCTCTGGAAATGGTATTTTCTATCAGAGTGTACAACAGGTGTTAAAATTAGGTGGAAAAAAAATCATTAAATCAAGTGAGCCATTTGGCGCTGTTAACCCAGAGCGGAAGTAATGCTTTGATCCTGCAACCTATTCTAGTAGTCACAGTGCCTACAACTTAATTATAAATTATGCCAGAAATATTAACAAGAACTTTCCAGAGCTAGGATATGCTTTTAATCATTAAACCGAAAAACTCCAGTCCGACATGCAGGTAGCAAGATGTTCCTTAGGATCAGAACTTGCTTTTCATCATTCAGTCCTTGGGATGTAATTGTTGAAGAAATAACCCTTTCCAGCTTTTTTTTTTTTTTTTTTTTTTTTTTTTTTTTTTTTTTTAACTGCAGAGCTGCTGCAGCAGAAACAGCCTGACTCAGGGAAGGGTTAGCCGCCTTACAAACAAATGCGTAATTTCCCTCCCTGATTCCTCTAAGTTTTTTGAAGGGCCCACAAGATCTAGGTCCTAGTGCCAACTGGTTACTAACCGGCGGATGACCGTGGATTCTGAACCTCGGTTTTCTCAGACCCGGAGGTAAGAGGGGGGAGGTCACCCGATGCACCGGCGTTCCACAAAAAGGTGACTCGGACTTCACTCTCCCCGCAGTCCAAGGAAGCTTGCACCACCAGCCAGCTCTGCAGCAGGACGGGCGGGAAGTCCCCGCGGCCAGAGGCAGCCCAGAAGGACTAAACGCATGTGTCCGGGAGTCGGTACTCGTCCTCACCTCCCCAGTGTCCACCCGGTTCCCCTCCCGGGCCACCCCCGCGAGCACCGAGGTTGGCGGGACGCGGCGCGGTACCCCTGGGCACGGGAAGGCCCCTCCCCTTCTCCTGAGAGGCTCCCCCAGCCCCAAAGCTTGGCTACCGTCCGCTCCCCGGAAGCCCGGCCTCCCCCGCGGACCCTCGACGCGGCCGCCCTCACCCAGGGCTCACCAGGGGTCCGGGGCCATCGTGCAGTCTCCGCCCGCCGCCGCTGCTGTCGGACACTTCCTGCTCGCGGCAGCTGACTACGGCGGCCCGAGCGGCTCACACCCCGCGGTTCGACCGGGCGCGACCGCAACCCGGCGTTTGCCCGGGGAGCGTACACCTGGGGTTGGAAAGGATGATCGCGAAAGCGAAGCGGCCCCCGGGGAACGTCAGATTGGAGCAATCTAATCTAATCGGTTCCCCCTGAGGGACGCGAACAGCCTGGCCCAATG
Source organism: Mustela lutreola (assembly GCF_030435805.1). Taxonomy (NCBI): domain Eukaryota; kingdom Metazoa; phylum Chordata; class Mammalia; order Carnivora; family Mustelidae; genus Mustela; species Mustela lutreola. The sequence goes on along the minus strand of NC_081304.1, from coordinate 57,365,256 downwards.
AAAATTAAACTGTTGGGCAAAAATCTGAGCATTTTCCCGGGAAGGTGGGCGCATCTCAACACTTCCAGCAGTTACCTGAATTTTCATCCCGCTTCAAAACAAAAACAAAACAAACAAACAAAAAACTGGACAGGGGGCACAGCGGCCCGACTGTGCTGTGTAAATTTACTAAAACTCACTTAGAGTGAACTTTATACGTAAAGTGATAGTTCAAAAAAGCTTAAAAATTCTTTTCAACCCTGCTTCCAACAAGGGACCCAAAGAAGTGGTCATTATATCAGTGCTTGATTCTATAGTTGCGAAAAAAGTCACAGATGCTTTCCGTGGAGGGAAAGCGTGCACTCAGCGACCTTAAATTTCCAGGGAAAGGGGAGTGGGGAAAGCCCACCTCGTTTTGCAGCGCGAGCTCGGGGCGCGGCAGCCCGGAGCGCATGCGCACGTCCGTTACCATACCGACTGGCAGACGCTACGCCGCGGTAAGCTGAGAGCGGGGAGAGCCCAAGCTCCTGGGGATGGAGAACCAAACTTCGCTCAAAGCCGAGGTGGCCGAGCTGGAGCTTGAGGCCGTGATTGGCTTCAACGGTGAGGCCTCGAGCGTGTCTGGGCTGGGCGGGTTGCGAGCCCCGGGGACGAGTAGCGCGAACGGGGACACCGGTGTGGGACCTCGGGTGCACCTGGAAGGCAGCGCGGGACACTGGCCAGGGCCAAGCTCTCTTCTGCCCCAGGGCCCCGGGGAGTCCCTTCCTCGCTCCAAGTCTCAGGAACTAGGAAGGCTTCGCAGCACCTAGAAAGGACAAGGGCCTCCTCCCCGGGATCGAGGATGAGTGGGGTGGCCGTAATCTTTCACCCCATGGTCAGCTCCACCTTGGCCATAAGCCCTCGCGCAGCCCCTAGAGCTGCCCGCCCCTCGGCCCCTGGGACCAAGAAACTCCTAGAACCCCAGCTGATGTGCTAATGAGAACGGGCTGGGGACTGAACGTGGGTGTGAGCAGCTGCTTTAGGGAATGGTCTTGTCCCCTAACCCAAGAATTCTTAATGGTGAGGATTTCAGACCCGGATAAAAGGCGGAGAGGACGCCAGGGGGAGCTGGAGAGGAAAGATGCTCGGGTCAGGGGAGACCTGCTGGTTCAGTTCACATCTTATTTAGGACTGCCTGTTATTTTGAAATTTAAGGGGTGGGTGGTGGGAGGAAGTGCTCTTGATGTTGGGTGTGAAGGAAGGAAACAAGCAATACGTTATGATTTAGAAAAAGTAAACCTTTTTAAAAAGTGCGTTGTGTTGCCTGGAAGTTTTAAAATTATGATAATGCAGATGCAGAACCATCAAAGATTAAAGTTTTTAGGCACATTCTGGGACTTGGCTCTTGACTCTTCGTTTTGGTTTAATAGTTTCTGAAAGAAAGTGGGCAGCTTAGTGCATCTGAGAAATCTTTGTAGCTGGTGACAAGGTCATTGGTAAAGAAAGAGAGTGAGTGACCTCTGAGTGCAGGGGGTCACCCCAGTGACCAGTGCAGAGCTTCCAAAACAGAGCTCTGCGACCGAGTTCATTCTGTTTTGTCGAGCTCTAAGAATAAATACCTAGCCCCTTATATTCCATTGCTTCCCATGGCCATGACAGAGGTTAGCTTTCGCATGGAAACAAATTAGAAGCCAATGCAAAGCCCCTTTTCTCATTTTCATGCTAGAACTCCTTGCAGAGTTACATTAAAGTTTATGAATTTCACCTTGAGAGTGTGAAAGTGTAATGGTGCTTGACTATTGTAGGTATTGTATTTTGATGGGAATTTATTATTTAAGCAAACCAAACATAGTTGTATGGCGTATTAAAGCATTTTATAAAGCTACAGTTATTAAGAATTTGATATTGGCACAAGAATAGCCACATTTATCAATTGACTGGAGTAGATAAGGCCATGTTTATCCTATCACGCGAAGAGTTTCTAAACTAAAAACAGCCACAATAGACCAACAGATCAAGGGTCTACAATCTATAGACTGTTGGCTTGGATTTTTTTTTTTTTAAGATTTTATTTATTTATTTATTTGACAGAGGGAGAGAGATCACAAGTAGGCAGAGAGGCAGGCAGAGAGAGAGGGGGAAGCAGGCTTACTGATACTGGGCTTGATCCCAGGACCCTGAGATCGTGACCTGGGCCAAAGGCAAAGGCTTAACCCACTGAGCCACCCAAGCGCCCCATGCTCTGATTTTAAAGTTTTACTAGAACCCAGCCATGCACATTTGTTGATATGTTGTCTATGGCCGCTTTTACACTATGGTAGCATACTTGAGTAACTGTGGTCCATGATGCCTACTGTCTGGCCCTTTATAGAAAATATTTGCTGACCCCTGAAATGGATAAAGGGTAAAGAAATATAAATGGCGGGGCACCTGGGTGGCTCAGAAGGTTAAAGCCGCTGCCTTCGGCTCAGGTTATGATCCCAGGGTCCTGGGATCGAGCCCCACATCAGGTTCTTTGCTCGACATGCAGGCTGCTTCCCCCTCTCTCTCTCTGCCTGCCTCTCTGCCTACTTGTGATCTCTCTCTATCAAATAAATAAAATAAAATCTTAAAAAAAAAAAGAAATATAAATGGCTACTAGCTCAAAATGTTTAAACAAGGGGCGCCTGGGTGGCTCGGCGGGTTACAGCCTCTGCCTCCGGCTAGGATCATGATCCCAGGGTCCTGGAATTGAGCCCCACATTGGGCTCTCTGCTCAGTGGGGAGCCTGCTTCCTCCTCTCTCTCTCTGCCGGCCTCTCTGCCTACTTGCGATCTCTGTCAAATAATCAAATAAAATCTTTTAAAAAATAGTTTTTAAAAAAGTTAAAACAAAACAGATAAAAAACCCTGCTATTAAAACCTTGACTCTTTTTTTCTCAGACGGGCAAAGCTACAAATAGAGATGACAGTAGGATAAGAATAACAAATGGCTCTGATTACTACTGCCAGAAGCATAAATTTTACAACCTTTTTGAAAGAGTTTTTGTAGTACCCATTAAGATTTCTAATGAGAATAATCTTGGGACTTCTAAAACTTGAGCCACTTACTCAAGTTTCCAAAAGAGGGATATCTCAGCGGCTCAGTTGGTTGAGCATCTGCCTTAGGCTCGGGTCATGATTCCGGGGTCCTGCATCGAGTCCCTCATGGGCTCCTTGCTCAGCAGGTAGTCTGCTTCTCCCTCTGCCTCTGCCTGCTCTGCCTGTTCTGCCTGCCACTCTCCATGCTTCTGATCTCTCTCTGACAAATAAATAAGAATCTTCTAAAAAAAAAAAAAAAAAGTTTCCAAAAGAACTATGTACTGTGGGATTCACTGTGGTACTCTGTATCATTGCCTATATACCGGAGGAAACCCACCTGTCCATTGGTTAGAAATTGGTTTAAAAACAATTGCAGAGCACCTGGGTGTCTCAGTGGGTTAAGCCTCTGCCTTCGACTTAGGTCATGATCTCAGGGTCCTGGAATCAAGCCCCACATCAGGCTTTCTGCTCAGCAGGGAGCCTGCTTCCCCCTCTCTCTCTCTGCCTGCCTCTCTACCTACTTGTGATCTCATTCTCTCTGTCAAATAAATAAATAAATAAATAAAATCCTTAAAAAAAAATTGCAGTCCAGCAGTGTTTTGGAACTAGATAGAGGTAGTGGTCCTTTGACAGTGTGTATGTACTAACTGTCCCTGGATCGTCCCCTGCTTCAAAATGGTTTATTTTATGTGAATTTCACCCCAGTAAATTATTTTTTAAATTATAGTCCTTTTGTACAAAATACTACATAACCCTTAAGAAAAATGAGATAGATCTATAGGGCAAGAACAAGGAAAGACGTGAAAGGTATGTTAGCTGTAAAACGCAACTTGCCCAATAGTACATGTGGTATGAGCATATTACAGTTTAAGTCTGTGTGTGTGTGTGTGTGTGTGTGTGTGAGAGAGAGAGAGAGAGAGAGGTGGGGAGTGGTGGACGTGAGTATATATGGAGAAAAGAGGGAAATGTGTTTATTCTAGGGGACATGTGTGATTTTGGCTACTCAACATCCCAATATCTTTTTATTTGAGGAGAATCCCAAGATAGGCCAAGAGGGGTATCTGCTGCCTTTGATCAGGTCTTAAAGGGGCGGAGGCTTCCTCTCCTAACTCATTGGAGGACAGTTCAGAGAAAGGTGACATCATTGCTCAGAGGGGGCCAGAAGTGCCCACCCAGAGCTTCCCCTCTTCAGGACTGGGGCATAAGAATGGAGCCCAGTGGGAATAAGAATTCCTTAGTTCATGTCTCTTGGTCTGGCCTAGCTACTGGTCCTGTCTCTTTTTCAAGTCTGATTTTCCATACTTCCTACCAGTTCTGTGAGCTTTTTCCTTCCAAGAAATTATTTTTCCCTTTAAGTTCTGCCAGAAACAACCTTTCTTGCTAGCAACCAGGAGCCCTAATTATCAAATGCAAAGAAATAAATCTGGAGAAATACACATCTTTGTGTTAACAATGGTATGCAGGGGGTAGTGTAGGGCTCTTTTAGTTTTATCATAAAATAGTTGAACAGAAATTTAGGATGGCACAATGAATACAGAGTATTGCATGCAGAATTAGCAAATTTTGACACTTTTTCTTATTTGAGTTAGTATTTTTAAGAAAAAAAAATCACATTTTCTGTTCTTTCTCCTGACACACTATCATATCCTTTCTCCCTCTTTGGAGACAACCACTTTCCTGAAGGTAATGTGTACTCTTTCTAGCTATGTTTTTACATTTTACTGTACATGTAAAATATTAAATATGCTATATATAAATAATTTATAGCACAAAGTTGCATATTTCTATATTTTATAGAAATATCATCCTGGACACATTCTGAAGCCTGCTTTTTTTTTTTTCTTTAAAGATTTTATTTGCTTATTTGACACAGAAAGAGCATAATCAGGGTCCTGCAAGCAGAGGGAGAGGGAGAAGCAGGGAGCCTGATGCAGGGCTCGATGTGGGGCTCCATCCTAGGACCCCAGGATCAGGACCTCACCAAAGGCGGCTGCTTCACCACCAACTGAGCCACCCAGGTGCCCCATATTATCAGCCTTTTTAATTGTAGCCATTTTGATGGAGAGGAAATGGTATCTCCTTTGAGATGTAATCTGCATTTCCTTGATTACTTGCAGAGTTGCCTGCCTTTTCATATGTTTATTGGCTTTTGACTTTCCCCCCTCATTAGTTGCCTGTTCCACATCCTTGGCTCATCCTTCTGTTAAAGCCCTTTGTGTCTTTCTTATTTCTCTGCCATAGCTCTTTGCATATTCTGGGTAGGATGCTTGTCTGTCTTGGCCATTGCAAATATCTTCAACTGGTTTCCGTTTTTCTTTTCATCTTGTCAAGTGTCACTAAAAACTTTACATTTTTAACATAACTGGACAAATGTATTGGCCTTTTCTGTTAGCATTTGCTGTTTTTGTGACCTGTCGAAGAAGTCCTTTCCTACAACTTGTGTACACGTTGAGTCTCGTTTGTCACAGTTGGGTCCTTGATCTACTCGAGATGTACTGTTTGTGGTTGGTGTGAAGTTGGATCTAATTTTACATTTTCCCATATGGATAGCCATATGATTGCTTATAAGGTAACTACAACTGAGTAACTCTACATATAATGAGTAAATCACTCCCAAAGACACAAACCTTAGTCTTTTGAGAACCTACTGCATGAAAAAGGAATGACCTCAATTAAAGCAAGAGAAATCATTTATTCAATAAATATATTTGGCAATTTGAGCAAAAAAAAAAAAAAATCTACTTAGCTCCCGGAATCACATTATGGACCAAAATAAATTCTAGAGGGAGTTAAATGTAAGAGATGAATTCACTAAAAGACCAGAAGATGATATTAATAAATATTTATGACTCTTTTGATGGAGTAGGAAATAGCCATAGAACAATTTTAAAATACCCAGGAATAAACATACCAAGAAATGTGTGAGATCTTTATGAGGAAAAATTGAAGTTGAAAAAATGGAAAATGCCACTGGAAACCCTGAAGGGAGACTTTGGAAAAACACATCCTACTTTTAGAAAGAAGATCGAATGTGTTATTATAAAAATTATTTTTCCTTAATCTACACCTGGACTACTATTCCACTTGAAGTGATTTTTAACTGATCAAACTGACTTTACAGTTTATACTATAAAACACTATCAAACACAACCCCAGGAATTCTGACCCATGTTGAGTGATAAGGAAGGACTTCTGTCTATTTCATATTAAAACATTTAGCAAAGGTTTGCAGTTCTTGAGATGGTTCTTGGCAAATACCTAGAGGATGGGGGGTTGGGGGATGGGGTCTCACACTGAGAGGGCCTGACTTCTTTAGAGTGCCTGGTGGTGACTTAGAACCAAATTATTTTTATCCAACTTCTGCAGTGACTTCACATTCCTCATGCCTCTGCACTTGCGGAGACAGGCACTCAGGAAATCTGCTTCTCAGCATTACACACTTGGCCCTGGGGCCTCGCTCTCCAACAGTGACATTGCTGGACCTGCGACAGGATCTCTGAGAGCTTGTGAGAAATGCAGAATGTCAGCCCCTCTCCAGACCTCAGATCCGAATCTGCATTTTCACCAGATCCCCTGGCAATTTTATACTTGTTAGGGTATGAGAAGTGGTATACTAGGCTGACCTTGTCGGTTGAATAAAATTACATTACCCCCCCCACACACACACACAAAACACACTTACTTTAGTTGAAATCAGGTTTATTCCAAAAGCGTTCTCTTTTCCGTTCAGTTTTTTAAAAATTGGCCACTTTACCAAATTATTACTATTTTTTTAAAAGATTTTATTTAATTCTTTGACAGATAGGGGGAGTGAGCACAAGCAGGGGGAGCAGCAGAGGGAGAGGGCAGCCGACTTCCCCCTGAGCAGGGAGCCCAACAGGGGGCTCCATCCCAGGACCTGATTCAAAGGCAAACACTTCACTGACTGAGCCGCCCCAGGCGCCCCCTAACTGTTTTGTTTTAAGTAAGCTCCATGTCAAACCCCAGGGCTTGAATTCACAACCCAGAGATGAAGAGTCAGCTGCTCTACGGATGGAGCCAGCCGGGCGCCCCTAATTACTACTATTTTTATTTTTACTTACTTATTTATTTTTTAATGGCTACTCTTCTTTAACCTCTCCCTTTCAGGACACGTGCCCACGGGCCTGAAATGCCATCCTGACCAAGAGCATCTCATTTACCCTCTGGGCTGCACGATCCTGATTCAGGCAATTAACACCCAGGAACAGAATTTCCTGCACGGTCATAGCAACAACGTCTCCTGTGTGACCATCTCCAAGAGTGGGGTTTACATAGCCTCCGGACAGGTCACGTTCATGGGCTTCAAGGTGAATGCGTGAAAGACAGCTCCCTGGCAATAGATAGTGAGGTGCCCCCCCGCCCCCCAGAAACCCGGCTCCCTCTCCAGCTCGGCTCTGTGCTGGCACACATCCTTCCTCTCCCTCTTCTTCCCTTGGCCTCCTCTTTGATCTTGTCTTCATTCCCTAGGCCTGAGGATAAAGTATTTTGGTGTTCACACCGGACCCGGCAGCTTGCAGACTGATAACGCTCAGGAACTGAAAAGTCCCTGCTTAATTCATTTTTATTTTTATTTTTCTAGTCCTTGCTTCTTTTAAAACTGTTGCCGGTTTCTCACCGTTGTGTGTGTTAAGACATGATCTAATTTCCAGAAAAAGTGCAATTACTGATTATTTCTCGCCCAGACGGGGAGCTCTCCCCTCAGAGCCTTTGGAAGCTGGGCTGTGTTCTGATGTGTCTTCCTGCCCCCAGGCAGATATCATTCTGTGGGATTATAAGAAAAGGGAGCTGATTGCCCGGCTATCACTTCACAAGGGCAAAATTGAAGCGCTGGCCTTTTCACCAAACGATTTGTACTTGGTGTCCCTCGGAGGCCCAGATGACGGAAGGTAATGAACTCACGTTAATCTCTAGGTATGTTCTGTGTCCTCTCCCCATGGACATTCTCTGTTGGCCTGTCCCTGTTCAGCTGTGTGTCCTGTGCAAAGCCTATGGTACCACAGGGCCAGAGTTCTCAACCTGAGATGCTCATTGCAAACCACGGGGGAGCTTTATTGTTTTAATTTATTCATTTGAGAGAGACAGACAGAGGGCACAAGCAGAGGGAGATGGAGAAGCAGACTCCCCGCTGAGCTGGGAGCCCGATGTGGGGATCGACCCCACAACCCTGAGATCATGACCAGAGCCAAAGGCCATGCTTGACCAACTGGGCCACCCAGGCATCCCATGGGGTTTCAGAAATCCCGGATACCTAACTCCACCTCCAGGGAGCTGGATTTGATTGGCCTGGGCTTTAGGCGGCCTCAACGCTTCCCAGGCGATTCCAACGTGCAGCTGAAGTTGGGCACTTTTGCTGTAAAAGAAAGATGACATCATCATCATCAATGACAACAGTCGATTTGGCGGTGGGGTGAACACCTTAGTATTATCACCTTAACTCGAAGTGGGAGCTCCGGGGTCATGTGACAGGTGATAAACGAAGGCCACCAACTGGTAAGTAGTAGAGTGGGGAGAACCACCCAGGCAGTGTGACCCCAGAGGTGGTGACATTTTTTTTTTTTAAAGATTTTATTTATTTACTTGCCAAAGATCTCAAGTAGGCAGAGAGGCAGAAGAGAGAGAGAGAGGGAAGCAGGCTCGCCGCTGAGCAGAGAGCCCAGTGCGGGGCTCCATCCCAGGACCCTGAGATCATGACCTGAGCCAAAGGCAGAGGCTTGACCCACTGAGCCACCCAGGCACCCCATCCTTTTCCATGGTTTATAAAGAAAGGATATTGTCCAGCTACACCCAAGAATTCAGAATTCATATCCCCTCCAGCATGAAGAGTTCTCTCCAGGAGCACTGGGATATTTTTTTTTTTACACCTTCATTGAGATATATTTCACATACCATAAAATCCACCCATGTAAAGTATATGGCTGTATACTTTTTGGCATAGTAGTTATCCGAGTGGATTCCTTCCTTTCTTCCTTTCTCCCTCCCTCTCTCCCTCTCTTCCTCTTCTTTTTGCTGAAATATTTCCCCAAAGACATTTTTTACATGTCAAGTGGTATAACCACCACCACAAACAATTGTAGAACATTTTAACACTCCAAAAAGAGACTTTCTGCCCATTAGCGGTCCTTCCCTGTTCCTGCTCTGCCCTTACCCTCCCAGCCCCGGGCAACTGCTCCTCTACTTCCCGTCTCCCTAGATTTGCCTGCACTGACTGGCTCCCCAAAGTGGGATAATACAATAGGTGGCCTTTTGCAACTGATTTTTTTTATTAAGCACAGTGTTTTCAAGGCTCATCTGTCCAGTAATACTCCACTGTATGGCGACACCACATCTTCTCCATCAGTTGATGGGGCTCTGGGTCTTTCCTACCTGGAAGCTATTATTCATAATGCAGTAATGAACTTCATGTGCAAGACTTGGTGTAGATGTATGTCATTTCTCTTGGGCATGAGGGACTTGGTTTTAAGAGTGTTTTTTGAGGGGGAGGGGGATATGCCTCTCAAGTTTTCCACTTCCCATGGTATCTGTCAATTTCCTACTAAGAAAAAAAAATTATGGCTCTTATGTTACCTCCTACCTCCCCATTCCTACCCATCTTGGTTCCACCTGGATTTTAGACGCCCTGTGATAATCCCTTCTACATGGAGGAAACCAAAGTTTGTAACATCCACATTCCTTTTTCTTTATCATTTTGATTCGGATGTTCCCCCAGCATTTGTATTATTGTCTGAACACATTCAGTTTAAGGCTAAGTTGTGTGATTGCACCAGAAGAAAGGAAAGGGAACCCAAAGCAGTACTTCTCCAATTGGGGTCCGCAGACCAGGAGCACCGGCATCACTGGGGACTTTTTTAGAAAAGTGAGATCTCAGTCCCATCCCCCAGCCCGCTCACTCAAGTTCTGGGGGTGAGTCCCGGCAGCCTCTGGCCAAGCCTGCCATGTGACTCTGGTACATGGTCACATTTGCGAGCACTGCCTGATGTCATCCTCTTTGTTGTGCTGTTTTTTTCTGGAATACTTTTCCAAGGAAAACTTTTTACATGAGAGAAATGGGTGGTAAATTTTTATGCCTTGCCTCTCTGAAAATGTCTTTACAGCTTCATTGATGGGGTCCCTGGTTTCCAGCCTCCTTATCATTTTCTGTCAAAGCCTTTGAAGTGTCACCTGCTTGTCTTCCAATATCCAGCGTGACGCCAGGGACGTCTGGGGTTCTATGTAATTCTTTCATTCCTTTTCTTCCTTTGATTCTAGAACCACTAAAAAAAACTTGTTTCTTCTCTTTGAGAGCCTGTCTCCCCCTGACTTTTTCGGTCCCTCTTGTTTTGGCAGTGTGGTCGTGTGGAGCATAGCGAAGAGAGAAGCCATCTGCGGCAGTCCCGCGGCCGGCCTCAACGTGGGCAATGCCACCACGGTGCTCTTCTCGAAGTGCCGGGATGAGATGTTTGTCACTGCTGGGAAGTACGTGCCTGCAGTCAGGGTTTTCAGTACTCATAGCAAGGTCGTTCCAACTTGGGGGAATTCAGTATCAGCCCTGCGACAATACCTGACGTCCTAATTTGCATGATTTCGTAGTCCTTAAAAATCCTTTTAACGGGAGTTCTTTTCAATATGGTTATTTGAGAATTCTGTGTTTCCTAACCGTAGAGGGCTCTGCTCCCCTGCTAAATTCATTCTGAATTCTGGTCTGTTTGTGACTGATAACACCCCACCTACAACTCACGCTCGCAGTGCAACGTGCACAATTGCACGGATTCACTTGCTGGTCCACGTTTCTCAGCACCTGCTCTTGATTTAGGTCTTCTGAAATGATAGCTCGCAAGCGAAAGGGCCAGGAAGCTTCAGATGTTCGGCTCTTAGCCACATGAGATCATTTCCGGTAGGGTCAGCTCATAACCAGCTAATGGGGACCAAGCTGAAGGCCAGCATCTGTCTAAGAAAGACAGCAGCGAGAGCAGGTCTGGAGTCTGAGTTCAAGGTTAAACCTGCAGGAAAGCATCATCTTTCCTGTGGCCGACCAGTTAAAAGTTCCGAACGCTGTGAACGTGGGGCCAACGTCCATGTTGGGTGGAACTCTCTGTTTCAGCTCGTCGTGGTCTCCCTCTGTGAAAGGCACACACCAGGGGCTCCTTTTCCAGCCAGAGTGAGGGATTGCTCATGTCTGCTGTGTGTCCCGTGCCCTCCTTATGACACGCAGCATATATTTGTTCCAGGGCTAATTCTGAGGACAGGTTTATTTAGTGGCTGTGAACCTGGCTGGCTGAACGGGAGCCAGTCCCTAAGGAGTGAATCTTAGTAGGAGAGCGCTGTGAGCTGGAAGCAGGTGGTGATGTAACCCTGTCTTCCGCAGCCACTGGCGACCACACAGTGCGTTCCTGGGTTACAGCCTGGCTGCAGAAGGCTGTGCGCGATGAGGGCCCCACTGGTCCTCAGCAGCTTGGCTTTGGCTGTGGGCATCAGCCCACTCTGATGTCCACGGACAGTGTTCCTCCAGGGGCCAAAGCTTGAATCAAAGCTGCCCCCTTCCAAACTTTTTCTTTTCCTTAGAACAATCTATGTTGTAGATGGGCTTTAACTGGGTATGACAGTGGTAAGTGAGAACAAGGACTCTTAAGGAAGACTTCAGGTCAGACATCCACAGCCGCCTCCGTGATGCTTCCAACTCCAAATATTCCATGATAACGTCCCCCACGGGAGATTCTGCAAATTCCGATTTGACATCCAAACGACATCTGCCAGGAAGGCCACGGAGAAGCTGGTTTTGTTTTTGTTTTTTATTTTGTTTTAATTTTGAAAGTACTCAAGAGAAGTAATCAAATAAGAAATAGATTCATATTCAGGGATGCCTGGGTGGCTCAGTCGGTTAAGCGGCTGCCTTCGGCTCAGGTCATGATCCCAGCGTCCTGGGATCGAGTCCCACATTGGGCTCCCTGCTCCGCAGGGAGCCTGCTTCTCCCTCTGCCTCTGCCTGTCACTCTGCCTGTCTGTACTGTCTCTATTCCTCTGACAAATAAATAAATCTTAAAAAAAAAAAAAGAAATAGATTCATATTCAAATAAGAAAGTATTCAAAATACTTATTTAAGGGCACTTACTATGTGCATAGCTCTGGAGGTTAAAAGGAAATGGAAAACTGAACTTGACTGATCTATTTTTTATTTTTTATTTTATTTATTTATTGGCAGTTAATTTATTTTAGTAATCTCTGCCCAATGTGGGGCTCCAAACTCAAACCCCAAGATCAAGAGTCACGGGCTCTTCTAACTTAAGTCAGCTGGGCAGTCTGGTCAAACTATTTTTAAATTAATCTTTTCTGCCTTTGACTATTAGCTTCAGCTGTTATGTTGACCGTGATACATTTATACAGTTATTAATATTAACGTGCAATGATTAAATGCCAACTGTATACCAAGTCTTATGTCAGATGCTGATTTTGTATGGCTCTAAGGTTGCTATTTCTCATGAAGAGAGAGGACTCTCCGTGATGAAGCATTTCCCTTGTCCCTGAGCCGGGAGACAGATGCGTGGGTCGATCCAGGGTCACAACCTGAGACGAATTAGCATCTGCCTAACTGAGCCACCCAGGTGCCCTGATCGAGTGAAAACTTTTAAGTAGAACACGAAGCCTAACAAACCCTCAGAAATATCCAGTTCTCCTCTCTTCAGCCCCCTTTTCAGGGAAATGCAGAAAACAGAGAAGAGATCAGGAGATTCTTTTTTTTTTTTTTTAAGATTTTATTTATTTATTTGACAGAGAGAGAGATCACAAGTAGGCATAGAGAGAGGGGGAAGCAGGCTCCCTGCCGAGCAGAGAGCCCAATGTGGGGCTCAATCCCAGGACCCTGAGATCATGACCTGAGCCGAAATGAGGCTTAACCCACTGAGCCACCCAGGCGCCCTGAGATCAGCAGATTCTTAAGTGCATATTCCTTTGATTGTGTCTCTCTTCCTTAGTGGGACAATCCGAGTGTGGGAACTGGATCTCCCGAATAGGAAAATCTGGCCAACTGAGTGCCAAACGGGTCAGATGAAAAGAATAGTCATGAGTATCACAGTAAGTATTACTCCAAGTGTGATTGTCCATAATTATTGGAACCAGGTCCTGTTAATAGTATTGACTGAGGGGTGTGTGTGTGTGTGTGTGTGTGTGTGTGTGTGTGTGCACATGCGTGCACACACATTTTGCATACCTAGGTACATGTACCTTGGGCTGAGCGTCGAGAGATGAGGTCTGGACCTCGAGGATGCTGATTGAGGGGGTGCAGGTGAGGGCGAGTCTCACTTCCAGAGCTCCCTTTAGGAGCTGGAGAGGAGCTGCCTAGACACAGCCCCAGGGGAGTCTTGTTTTACCAGGACTTGGGCTCTGCCACCGGACACCAGATGCCTGCCTCCCCTAGACTGAAGCCGTGTGTCCAGAACGCACTCTGTGGCCATAGCCCCTCCTGATGGCATTGGAATATGAAATAATTCTTCTTTTTTTAAATTTTATTTATTTATTTGAGGGAGAGAGAGAACACAAGCAGGAGGATCAGCAGAGAGAGAGGGAGAAGCAGACTCCCCGCTGAGCAGGGAACCTGATGTGGGACTCGATCCCAGGACCCTAAGATCATGACCTGAGCCGAAGGCAGACACTTAACAACTAAGTCACCCAGGTGCCCTTATTCCTATGTCTTTAATGTGGACTCACACACTCATACAGACAACTCCATTCTCCACTGACTTGTTTCTCTTATCTACCACATCAATGTTTTATGCAGATAGACTTTGGAAAATATGAGATTAAAGCAAACACAAGACGCCCTTCAGAGGTATCTTCAGAACCAAGACTGGCAGGCTCTCTCTGCATGTGTATCTAACATTAGTTAGATAGAAATCCCCAGGCTGGCTGGAGTCCCGTATTTCCTCCACTTCCCAGTTTGGCCCTGATTCTGCGCCCCTGGCTCTTCGTGTCCATCCTAAAGTCCGAGGAAATTAAAGGAGTCATGAGCGCCTTTGTAGGTCTTCCTGGGGCCTCAGAGAAAGTTTGTCCCACCCCGATCCGGGCTCAGGGGCATCCCTGAGAAAACATAGGTCTTTAGGCCTCTTTCCTCTCTGATCCCCAGATGGCCGCCGACGACAGCTTTTTCTTCCTTGGCACCACAACTGGAGACATTCTGAAAATGAACCCGAGGACCAAACTGCTGGCAGACACTGGGCCTGCGAAGGACAAGTTCAGTCTGGTGAGTAGAGCTCACCAACGTCTGTCCTGCCCTCCTCTCTTCTGACGATTTCTTCCCTCTCCTGCAGCACAGACTTGCGTGAAGAGTCTGTGGAAAAAAGAAAAAAGAGTGTGTGGTGTCCAAGGCCACACTGAAATTTGCAAAGTGCAATGACTCATTACTGTCCAAGGCCTCATCTCTGGTTCGTATGCAGAGCAAGGGTGTTCCACGGGGTCCCCAGTGAGGGGATCAGACCACACGATTTTTACGTCATCCAAACACAGGGCCATACATACACATACAGAGGTATGTAATTTTTGTCCTAATCTAATAGCTAGATCTTAAATTTTAGCTTTAGCCAGCGCTGTAAGTCATAAGCAAAACCTAGAAACTGTGGATTGTTTCTATTTTGCAGAGTTCCTAACAATTCTGGTTAAAAGTCCAGAAAGACCTCGATATTTAAATCAAAATAAAAGCCTACGATCATAGGATCGTCTTACATATTAAGTGATGCTGTTTCCGGGACCCCAGAAAGTAACCGGGGCTGTCTCTGCTAACCTTTGAATCTGAGAGCTTGTGGTAGGTTCTGCACCTGCCTGTCTCATGTCTGATAATAGAACAGATGGTTCTCGGCTCCAGTGCCTTCCCACTTAGCAGATATTCTCAGGAAGACGTGAAATCTCGCACCGTGTTCCTAGGGAAGATGTTAGAGTTTTCTTAATCATGCAAGCTTAATCATGCTCAAGCTTTTAAGGGCGTACGTAAGAATAAGAGGATACCATAGTGTGGGTAGAGAAGGGTTTAGAAATAATCCGCTCTTTCAAAGCGCTCCATAAAACGCTCCGGAGGAATTCCGATCTGGATATCTTGGGCACCCTCCCCCTCCAGCACTTGGGATCTGAGTGCCTTTCCCATACAAAGAGCCCAGCGGTCTCAAGTGTTCCTCACCCTTCGGGTACTTAAGTGACCTTGAGGGTAGCACTAAGTCCTAACCATTTAGGCATTTGGGGCTGATGGTAAATTCCACAAAGCGGTATCCATTCCAAGATGCCTCTTATACACATGGAAAGAAAACAATTCTTGTGGGATGAAGGGACAGGAGGTATCATTGAAGACATTTGCTTAGAATATTCTGTGATCTTGGGCAGTTACCCGTTTTGAAACTCTACTTAATGGTCGCTCTGTGGTTAGAAGGGTAAAAGGATGGGAGTGGTTTCAAAAGGACCCGGTAGGCATACAGCGCTAACATGAAGACACAGGTGCTGATGGGCATGAAACTAATATGAAAAACAGTGCACAGGACCCCGGGATCATGACCTGAGCCCAAGGCAAGATGCTTAACTGACTGAGCCAATTAACTGTATTATTCTTGAAAGCTTTGAGATGAAATATTGGCCACATATGTTTTAAAATTAGAACTTCAAAAATAAAATAAAATAAAATTCATAATGGGTGATATAAAATGACCATCGTATCTCCCCAAACTTGGAAGATGGCTTTGAACTTAACTGCATCTATTATTGGCAAGATTACGTCCCACATGCTTCAGTTCAGAAACTAGAGTCTCCGAACAATAAGGGCTCTTTGTGCTTTCCTGGGATGTCAACTATGATCTCTTTGTAGTATAAGAATTATGTTCTGGCGCAAGCAGGAGGCACTGAGGAAGTAACGTTGCCCATGCCTCTATCTTCGTCTCTAACTTCATGGGAGCTGATAGGAAATGTTAATTTCGAACACAGTCACAACTGGCAAATGGTTTTACATGGAGGAGGTTTGATGAAGCGTGCTGGCGCCTTGTAGGACCAGGGGGCAACTTCTGGCACGTGAGCTCCTTGCTGGCACCGAGCCCTGGTGTTCAGCCTCAGGGTTCCTCCCAGGCAGTGCCTTCCTGCACTTCGTCCAGGCATGGCCATGCCCCGTGCCCTGGCATCTGCTCGCCCACTGATTCTTAACAATGAAACCATTTGGCCTTTCTCTCAATGTTGTTCCTCCCCCTTAGGGAGTCTCTGCCATCAAGTGCCTGAAGATGGGGGGTCTGTTGGTGGGTTCTGGAGCCGGATTGCTGGTCTTCTGTAGAAGCCCCAGCTACAAACCCATCAAGTAAGTTCCAGACTCCATGGGGTCTGAAGTGGGGGGAGCGGGGGAGACCCACCAGGAGGTCTGCCTAAGGCTGGTGATGATACAATGTTGCCAAACTGACACTTGATAAAAGAATTTCATCTTACCATCCAGATGAGCGGTTGGAATCACAACAGCTGATTTCCCTGCCAGTGGAAAGACAATAGCTTGTGTTGAATCAGGCCAGAGTCAGGCCAGAGTAGTCCACGATTACCCCAGGGGACCTTGCCCTTCTACTAAATGTACCAGTTATTATTCTGTTAATACTTGGAGGAAATAAGGTGCTGCTTATAAGATACCCAGCAAATAACCTCACATTCCAGCCTTTCAAAATGTGTTTATTCAGTGGAATTTATTAAGCAATGGGTCCCTGTTCTGGCTCAGGCACTCTGCTGGTAGTGAATTCATTTAAATACAAGTTTTAGTAGAAATAGCCAGCACTCCCCAGCTACTTCCATGTACCATGTACTTTTCGTGGACTATCCATCGAATCAGTTGAAACGAAATGACATAAAACTTTACCCATTGTCATTAACGCGTATTTATTGAGTACCTCTGGCCAAACCAACGTGCCAGGTGCTATACGAAAAAATAAAATGAGATGCCATCTTTGTCCTCCCAGAGCGGACAGTCCAGTTTGGGGATAAGGTAATATACATGTGAAATAGTCCTTGTAATACAAGATAATACATAAACACAAATCCCATGATCCAGAGTGCCATGGCTATTATAGAGATCAGAGAAGGGGGTGGCCCCACTGGGGCAGTGGGGTTGGGATAGATGCGTCCCAGAAGAGCAGAGGTGGAGGTTGAGGTCACCTTCAACCTAGCCAGACACCCCCTAGACATGTTCCTTATGGCCCCCCTAGCTCAAGGGGAGCCAGGGGTGCTGGCGTGTAGCGTGTCGAAAAAGCATCAGCCGTCTTCATTCAAACACATCTGAGCTATGCATGCACCGCGTACCGGATTGTGTCCTAGGGGCCCTTGGGAGACAGCCACAGCTAAAGCAAACAGAAACAGAGGGAGAACTCCCTGCCCCTCATGGAGCTGACATTCCAGCAGGAGGAAAGACCGTCAATAATAAACCAGTAGTTATACGCTCTTAGAGGGTGACAGGAGACAAATGGAGTTGCAGGGACATGAAGGGGGGTTGGGGTTTGAAAGGGGACAGGAGAGAGGTCGCAATTTCAAATTCTGGGTTCCGGATAGGTCTTGCAAATGCATCTGGACCAGTTCTATGTTTGTGTGGAGGGGAGGAAGACCAAGAGGTGATGTACATGAGCGGTGTTGGTCGGGCTCCAGATATATGGAGGGACTATAAACAATTAACCCCTTCATGTGTGAACGCCTCATTCCGGACACACAGATGTTCCCACTGTGATGAGGATGATGAATGCAAAGCCGTTATCACAGGGTTTGCTCTGTGCCTGTCCCCACCGTAACCCTGTGGGATAGCGTAGCCTCCTGTGGTTGCAGTGGTTCCTGCCTCCTTAGGTTTTCGTGGGCTGAGAAAGCAGCTCTCATGCAGAGTCAAGAAGTAGTAGGATGAAGCAGACCCCTGGGGTTCAGGGACCCCTGGCCTCACCCCGGTAGCCCTGGGTTCCACCTTGTCTCATAGGGAGCCCAGATGTCCACAGCCAGTATTTCTGTCGGCTACTCTCTGGGTCCTCGTGGGCATTATCTCTGATCCTTGCTGCGACCCTGCCAAGGAGAAATTATTTTGTGCCTGAGCGAAGTGGGGCCGGGAGATTTCCGGTAATCTATCCAGGTTCAGGGAGCTCTAGTTAGTCAGTGAAGAAGCCGGGACGGAACTCAATCCTTTCTCCATTAACCGTTCTGCGTC
Organism: Mustela lutreola; assembly: GCF_030435805.1. Lineage (NCBI taxonomy): Eukaryota > Metazoa > Chordata > Mammalia > Carnivora > Mustelidae > Mustela > Mustela lutreola. The sequence continues at coordinate 57,347,070 of NC_081304.1, read as the reverse complement.
CCAACAACAAATAGATCTTTGTAAAATACTGCCTTTCCCACGCTTATCCCTTGCACAAGCATCTCCACTGCGTTCTTACTGTCTAAACTAAATTAGTTGCAGAGCAAGGTTGGGTTTTTAAGATGCGTTCATTTATATTACTCTTTTTTTTTTTTTAAGTTCATACTCGTTAGATGTTTGGGAAGCAGAGGGATTTGAAATGTGGATAGAGAGAAGAGAGCCACTATTAACATCTTGTTATTTCCTCGTTTTGTGTTCTTCGATTACATTTCAAAACGGTTGTACTTCCTTTGGGTACAAAATTTTATTTTCTGGTTTATTTTTACTTAAGGCAAACGTCATAAACATTTCCAATATTAGTATCTTTTTAAAAACTACTGTGCTAAAATATGCAGAAGCTTTTAAATGTGGTTTTACTGGCGAGGCAAATACCTTAAGAAGTTGCCTGCTGTCCCATAGATGATTTAACTGCTGCCTTTCAACTGGATATTTAGCTTGCTTCCAACCTTCAACTCTTTTCACTAAGGTTATAACCTTTGACATAAAGGTTTCCCCTCCCCATTGTAGGATTATCTTCTACAAATGGAATTAATAAAGTATTTAATTGCCATGATCATTTGTGCCCATTGCTTTCCTGGAATGTTCCCTCTGTCCAGATCCTGCCTGTGTCCCACAACCCATTTTAGACTCTCTCCCCCTGAGGAACCCTCCCATCCCCCCACTACTGTAAACTGTGCTGGCCTCTCCCTCTGCTGACCATGGGCCCCCAGTATTGTGAGTCACTCCTGCCTTTCCAGTCCTGTCCCCTCCCTGAGGGCATGTCCCCAGGTCCTACACCTGATTTCTATCCTCTGTAACAGTCCTCCTCACTGACTGAACGAATCTACTTCACCTTCTTGCTTCTCCATAAAGGAAAATCCAGTTACAAGGTGGCATCACATCAATCACACCTCGAGGGGAAGGACACCAGTTTTTTGTGGGAACAGAAGAATCACACATTTACCGCGTCAACTTCACGGATTTCAAAGAGACTCTCATCACAACCTGTCACTTCGAAGCTATCCAGGACATTGTCTTTCCATTGTAAGTACAAGAGCAAAGTCTTTTGGCTCCTGAAATCAGTGAAAACATGGAGGTCTGATGCAGTGTGCCAAGAAATTTAATTGTATCTTATTCGTGCATTTCAACATGTATTAATACGATTATGATCTTCCATCCTTAAATTTCTCAATTATAGTCAGTTGTCTTAATAACAATTATCATCTAATATTAATTATAATAATTAGAAATATAACACTGGTGCTTTATTATTTAACAACTATTATTAACAATAATTATGTCTGTTGCCTTCACCCTGTGGCTACATTAATTTTCACAGTCCAAATCTGGGCTTCTTTAGAACGTTGGCTTTTCTTTCTTTTTTTTTTTTTTTTTTTTCAGATATATGCATATTTTACTTTTATCAACTCTAAATATGTACCTATCTAGAAGGTTGGCTTTTCTAATAAGGCCATCATGGAAACTTTTCTGTTTTCCCAGGGCTGTCTGGTGAAAGCTTGTTAGTGCCCTTTTCCAAACTTCTTTCAAGTCATTCATTCATGCCTTTCGGGTCTTCCAGACTTGGCGCACTTAATGGCGGTGGACACAAGAGGTCTTCTGGACCTCTCGGTAGTCTTCTGGATTTCTTGGTAAATCCCATCTGAGACAAGTGAACCAACCAACCACCAACAGTTTCGATATCAAAAAAGTCTAGTTTTCCATTACTTGCTCCTGAAACACATTTTGTCTCTGGTGACGTTCATCCCAGGAAGCTGACCAGATGGTTTTGGCTCTGACCTTCCTCAGTATGTAGCTTGAATTTACAGAACTCAGGGTCATTGGTTTATGGGTAGTAAGACTCGCTTTGAAAACTGGATGCTTACGATCATGAGATGGACTTTGAAGTTGGCAATTAGCTTCTTCCAAGTGTTTTGTTTATTTTAAGTAAGCGCCATGCCCAGCATGGAGCCCAGTGTGGGGCTGGAACTCACAACCCTGAGGTCAAGACCTGAGCTGAGATTAAGAGTTGGATGCTTAACCGACTGCACTACCTAGGCACCCCGACAATTAGGTTCTTTTAAATGTTTCTAATGGTGAAAATGGCCAGTGCTTCCCACCAGGGGGATCCTTTTTGGAAACTGTTTGGTTCTTTTCTTTCCATCTTAACTTTTTTCCTCTCTTTCTAAGGAGTTCGGTAGAATCAATCTGTAAAATTATTTGGCCTTGGGGCCTTTTATAAGAGAAGATTTTTAATTATCTTTTCAAATCCTTATAGTTATTGACCTATTCAGGATTTGTAACTCCTCTTTTTCCCCCTCCTCCTTTTTCTTTTTCTTGAAAACCAGCTTTATGGAAATAGAATTTACATACCATAAAGTTTACCCACGGAGTGTGTGCGACTCAGTGTGTGTCTTTTTGCATATTTACAGAGCTGTGTGACCAACACCATAATCTAACTCTAGAAGATTTCATCATCCCAATAAAAAACCTATTAAGAGGCACTAACCATTCCCGCTTTGCGCTCTCCTCCTCTCTCCCCGCCAAGCTGTGGAGAAAACTGAGCTGAGAGGAAGAAGGCACGGTACATGAGCATCATGTACAAGACTGTCTTTTTCCTTTCCTTGTGGATTCGACTGTATTAATGTGTATAGTTTTCAGTTGCCAAGGCATTGATCTGCAGGGAAGAAGTGTGTATGGACCAAGGCAGCCTCTGTGATAGTCTGTGGGCCGGTTTGTCAATTGCATGAGCCAATGTACATTTCAGAGACAATCGCTCGCTGTAGCAAAAGATACCATGTCTCTTTCCAACCTATAGGTATTGTTTAGTTTAAAGTAAGTCTCCGTCTTTTCATAGAATTTAGTCAATTCGTACTTACATCTATCTAATAAGTTTATAGATTTTTTTAAAGATTATTTATTTGATAGAGAGACAGATCACAAGGAGGCAGAGAGGCAGGCAGAGAGAGAGGGAGGGAAGCAGGCTCTCTGCGATCCCACTTGGGGACTCGATCCCGGGACCCTGGGATCATGACCTGAGCTGAAGGCAGAGGGTTTAACCCACTGAGCCACCCTGGCACTCCTAGATTATTTTCTACTTAACATGTTACCTTTCTTGTGTGTTTTCTTTTTTTGTCTTTCATTGTGTTGCAATCGTCTTTTTTGGTCCTGCCTTCCCCTGCCCTACTTCACAGGACTTGTTAACTAGTCATTGTATTTTCATTCACTTAGTGATCAGCCTTGATTTTTTTTAATATGCACGTTTAAACATATTTTTCTGCCAAAGACTAGGGTTCACCAACATTTATATCATGTTTTCCAAAGAAGCAAGAGTCTCAAGGTATTTTATTTCCCTCTTTATCTTCCTCTCACCATCTCGCATGCTAACATTGTTTAGAATTTATAGAATTAAGTTTATGAATTGAATATAGAATTACATAGTTATTGTCTTTTGCAAATAATCACCTTTAGATTTTTATTTTTATTTTTTTACCTTTAAATTTTTAAAGATTTATATATTTCAGAGAGAGAGAGAGAATGAGAATAGGGGAAGGGGCAGAGATAGAGGGAGAGAATCTCAAGCAGTCTCCCTGCTGAGCACAGAGTCCAGTGTGGGGCTGGATCCCAGGACCCTGATATCATGACCTGGGCCATGATCAAGAATCAGCCACCCAACTGACTGAGCCACCCAGAGCTCCTAGTCCACTTACTCTTAATGTAAGTTGTGATATAGCGGTATCAAATCCTCCATTTTGTTATTTGTTTTCTTTTGTCTCATCTGTTCTTTGTTTTATTCTTTCCTACCACCTTTTGCTTTAATCAAAAACATTTGATTAGCCCTCCATTTTAGTTGCTCTGTTGGCTCTCTACCTCTATATCTTTCTTTCCATTGATTTCTTTAGTGGTTGCTCTGAGGATGACCATACGCATTTTTAACATGTCACAGCCTGCAGAGAGTTGACATCGAATGACTTCAGGTAAAATGCAATCTGGGAACTTTGCAACAGTGTATTTCTCTTCCCTTCATTCTTAGTGCTGTTGTTTTCATATATACCTATTAACGTTATAAACCCATGAATTAAAAATCATAATTTTTGTTTTAAATAGTCATAAACTTAAAGTCATGAATATATATGTTATAATTACTTATAATATATCATGAAGATATGTCTTCTAGTTCTTCGTTGCTATTACCTGTGACTTCATGGTATCATCGTTTCCTTTAATGCTCTGAATACATTTTAAATTAGTTGCTTTTAAGTCTTTGCTAATCCAACACCTCGATCTACTTGGAGTCCGTTTCTTTTGACTGCCTTTTTCCCAAAATCATATTTTCCTATTTCTTTGCATGTCTGCTTACTTTTTTGTTGAAATTTCAGCGTGATAGCTAATACACTGTAGTAATTCTGACTTATGTGGTGTTCTCTGAGGATTATTGGCCTGGACTCAAACCGCAGATTTTGTCTTTCTCCCAGAATGCAGCAGCTGACATTCTCATGGCTTCCCACTGCTCCTTTTTTTAATACTCGATACTCCTGTGGGCTTGCGGAATTTAGCATTCACTAAATGCAGAATTGAATCTCATCCTCTCTGTGGTTTCCTTGCTCCTAGGGATTACCCCCTAATTTCCAGGTGTTCTTGTGACCTCAGGCCCTGGCTTCTGATATTTTAAGCCTGTAAGGTCCAGCTCTCTGCCCCCCAAGCTGAACACAGTTGGTGAATGTATTCAGTTAAAAAGGCAAAAAAAACCCTCTCAGGTTGATCCCATGTAACTCTGTCTTCAAAAATAGACTGCTTAAAAAAAAAAAATCAATAGAATTTTTAAAAAAGAAAAGCAGAGTTCCTCTCTGGTCTCTGTTTCTCCTTCCTTTTGGGTTTTCTCCCATGCATGTAGAAGGGAGCTGTCAGATGGAAATTTGGGCAGTGTTTCTAATCTTTTTTTTTTTTTTTAAAAGATTTTATTTATTTATTTGGCAGGCAGAGAGGCAGGCAGAAGGAGAGGGGGGGAAGCAGACTCCCCGCTGAGCAGAGAGCCCGATGCGGGTTCAAACCCAGGACCCTGGGATCATGACCTGAGCTGAAGGCAGAGGCTTAACCCACTGAGCCACCCAGGCACCCCAAGTGTTTCTAATCTTAATTTAGATTTTACTCTGATGGATCTCTCACTGCCAGGATTTCCCCTTTGAATTTTCCAACCCTCAGCTCTGATCTCTGCACACCATCAGCCAGTAAGACTGTGGTTTTTCCACCACCTTCTTCTGTGGCCACCGGAGCTGGGAGAGTGGGGGACACCCTCAGATTAGCCAGTGATGCGGTCATGACCCATAACCCTTTCTGGCTGCATTTTTACAAGAGCAAACGCTTCTTGACTTCTGTGGACTTTTAAATGTTTTCGGCATCTTTGGGATTTTAGGTTCTTGCTGTCATTAAGGCCATCCAGTGTTTTTAACTGTTGCCTGTGGGAAGGTCTGTGTGACTGTGTCACTGCTCCAACATTACAAGAAGTACTCCTTCCTCGTGATTTTGGTATTTTGTGTTTCTCTCTAGGTTTGTCTCCTCGCAGATTCTATCTGGCTGATTTCTCTTTGTCCTCAACGTTTCTGGTCTATTTGATGATGACCTGTCCTGCTTCCCTGTATCTACCTCTGCATTGTCTACCTCTATCCCCATCTCTGTATCTGTCTCTTCGTTTCTGGGCTTTTCGAGGGGAGGCACGTAGGCCTACGGCGCCATCTTGATCCAGTCAGTTTGGATTTTTTTCTGGAACTTCACCTTTCAGATCCAAAACTAGGGAAAATATGCTCCATGAAAAGCTCAGGTCTGGACTAGATTCCTGATGAAGGAGCCTGTCTATCCAGGGTAAGGGAAGTTTGAGAAGTTCTCTAGGTGCCCTCATTCCACAGTATTTGCTTTTCATGAGGAGTCCACATGCCTCTTTAAGAATTCACTGTCCCCACAGAAGAGGCCCCTCCCATAGAAAACCTCTCTTATTTTAAATAACCGTTGTCTTCTAAGGTTGGCTTGATTTGATCAAATAGAAAGCGTATTGTCACCTCAGCCATCCCTTCCAGGATGCACTCTTTCTAAGGAACTAGTCCAGCATTAGAATTGTTTTTCTTTGAGCCCCAAATTAAATATAGGGAAAAGATCCACTTATTTTTGTATTCATTCCAAAGCAAGTAGGTTTTAAAACATGAGAGAGGGAACTCTCTTTTCCTAAATATGCTTTGGAGGAAATACAGACATTTCTTGAGAAGCACTTAAACCTAAAAGTTAACCTCCATAGAGACTCTAAAGCTATAAATTCATAGTTGTAAATCAGATGACTTTATTGTATCCCAGTAGTACTCCTTTTTCTTATTCAAACTGGAATAACCTGTAATTTTTGACGTAATAGTGTTTTACACTCTAATTACGAGTTGTCCTTTAAAAAAAGTGGGGGGCGCCAGGGTGACTCTGTCAGTTAAGTGTATGACTTTGGCTCAGATCATGATCCTGGGGTCCTGGGGTCAGGTCCTGCATCAGGCTTCATACTCAGCAGGGAGTCTGCCCCTCCCACCACTCATGCAAGCTCTTTCTCTCTCTCAAATAAATAAATAAAATCTTTTTTTTTTTTTTTTTTTAAAGAAAGGACAGGCCAATTACTCTGGCTTCACTTCCTTGTCCAGAATCTCATATTTTCTCACAACCAACCAAAGTACTGCTCTAGCTTATCCGCAGACACGAATTCTAGCCCCTGTGTCATTTTTCCCTTTGAAATTATATGATTACTCTATGGGACACGTGAGGTTTAGCTTCTCTTCATATCCATATTCCACAGCTGTGTTTTGACCCCAGGCTACCAGGCCATTTAAAAACTTTGACATTTTTCCTCTTGAGCAACTTTGTCCCAGTTCATCCTCCAGGCAAAGGGCTACAGACGATGGTCTACGGATGTCTATGGATGGTCTACTTGTGGGCATTGAATGCCATTTTACACAAGGGTTCTGTGAGCCCGTGGGGCCCGGAGATCCGGGTGCCCAGCGGGCATCCTTCCCCGGATCCTCGCTCGCTCCATCTGAGAGCCGAGCGTGTACCTTGTATGGCTGCTCTCTTCATTCTCGCGGTGGCTCCTTCGCAGTGGCACTGCCGAGCTGTTTGCCACCTGTGCCAAGAAGGACATCAGGGTGTGGCACACGCTGTCCAACCGGGAGCTGCTGCGCATCACCGTGCCCAACATGACCTGCCACGGCATCGATTTCATGCGGGACGGCAAGAGCATCATCTCGGGTAACGTTGACATTCTTGGGCGTTGGCGCGGGCTCCGGCTGTGGCTTTGGACCTTGCTCTCCTTCCTCGTGGGTCTCTTCGTGTGCACACCCCAGGGCAGCCTCCTGCTGCCCCCCACCTCGCTTCTGATCCCGCCTCCCTGTGGAGTCCCCTTCCAGCCTGGAGACTTTCTGAGCTCAGAATGAACAAAGACAATTCCGCTCCCCCCAACGTTGCTGCACAGAGTGTGTCACTTTCTCTCTGGAAGGAGAATTTATAGCAATTTGATTTATAGCAATTTGATTACCAGACGGATTTGGGGGGTTGGTGAGTACGGGGCGCCCGTGTTAGAAACCCTTCCATTGTTGGAGAGAGAAAAACCTGACTTCAACTATGTTATGCCCCAAAGGGAACCGCTTTTAACTCCATTGATCCTCTTGTGCCAAAATATTTTAACATAAATTACAGACTCCAGTATATTCCACCTCCAAATACTTCAGGGTATATCCCTAAAAACAATGTTTTCCTATGAAACTAAAATTTTATTTTTTTTTTTAAAGATTTCCACATATTCATTTAACAGAGAGATCACAAGTAGGCAGAGAGGCAGGCAGAGAGATGGGGGGAAGCAGGCTCCCTGCTCAGCAGAGAGCCTGATGTGGGGCTCGATCCCAGGACCCCGAGATCATGACCCGAGCCAGAGGCAGAGGCTTTAACCCACTGAGCCACCCAGGTGCCCCGAAACTATAATTTCTTAATATCATCTTATGTTCAACTCATACGCAAATTTGTCCAGTGGTGAAAAAGGAAATTCACTTGTTCACATCACTCAGGAAACAGTTAAGTGGATCTTTTTTCCCTTTTTAAGATTTTATTTATTTGAGAGAGCGTGCACACACAAGTATGGGTTGGGGGAGGGGCAGAGGCAGAGGGAGAAGCAGACGCCTTGCTGATCAGGGGGCCCAATGCGGGGCTTGATCCCAGGACCCCGGGATCACAACCTGAGCCAAAGGCAGATGCTTATGCCACTGAGCCACCCAGACCCTCAAGTGTATCTTTAAGTGCAGCCATTGAAATGGTGATGTCAGGAGCCCATATTGCCCCCTCTTTTCCTGGCTATGTTTCCTCCCCGTTGGCTTCTCCCTTGGGAGAACACACAGCAGACACAAGGAGCTCTTGGCTTCCAGCATTTGCCTCTGATGGCCCTCACATCAGGACATTTTCCATCATCTTCACCCTTGTCCTAGCCACCACCATCCCCTAGATTCTTCTAGTACCTTCTTACCAGGGCTCCCTGCCTCTGTTTTCACTCACCAGCCCTCTCCCCTAGTTTGTTCTCAACACAGAAGCTAGGGATCTCTTAAGGTATGAGTCCAATCATGCCTTTTCCAGGGTTCGTGACTCTAATTCCCTGCAGTTGCCCCAAAGTCCCTCCATGACCTTTCCCCTCCACACACACCTTCTTACCTCTGATTTTGTCTCTTACCACTCATCCCCTGTGGCCATGCTTGCTCTTTTGCTGTTCCTCAAGCACATGATACATGGGCCTTTGCTCTGGCTGCTCAGTCTGCCTGGATTCATCTGTCCCCAGGCAGCCCCATGTCCCACTTGGTTCACCCCCGCACTCCCTCAGATCTTTGATGAAATGCAGGATCTTCCATGAACATCTTCTTGAAAATTGTCCAAGTCAAGAGGTGACACTAAAGCCGATAAGAAAGAGCCAGCCCCCATGAAGACCTGGGGGAAGAGCATTCAAGGCAGAGGGAATAGCAGGGGCAAAGGTCCTGGGGTGGAAAATGGCTTGGTGTATTGTAGGAATAGAAAGATGCCAGTGTGTCTGGAGCTTAGTGAGTAGAGTTGGGGTAAAGGTTGAGGGAGAATGGTAGTAGATGAAGGTGAAGAGCTAGCTAGGGAGCAGAGAGTAGTTACCACGGAGAGTAGTCACCATGGGGGAAAAGGAGTTGGATTTTCTTCGTTAGTGAGAATGACTTTTGAATCTTGGTTTTTTTTTTACTTTTTTTTTTTTTTTTAGATTTTATTTATTTATTTGACAGACAGAGATCACAAGTAGGCAGGCAGAGAGGAGGAAGCAGGCTCCCTGCTGAGCAGAGAGCACGATGCGGGGCTCGATCCCAGGACCCTGGGATCATGACCTGAGCTGAAGGCAGGGGCTTTAACCCTCTGAGCCACCCAAGCGCCCCCCTTTTGAATCTTCTTGATTGAGGGGGTGACATGATTGTAGATGCACCCAGGCCCCCACATAGGTAATTGATTGAGGGAAGCAAGAGTCAGGCCAGAGAGGAAGCCGTTACGATCATCCAGGAGAGAGGTGCTTGTGGCTTGGATGAGTGTGGGCCCAGTCGAAGGATTGGAAAGTGGCTAGATTTGAGATGTTTTTTAACTGTAGAGTTGGGGCTCGCTGATGGGTTAGACTCGGGTTGGGTTTGGTGGGGCCGGGTAGATGGAATAGAGAGGAATCAGGGATGACTGTGAAGTTCTTGGACCTAGATGGTTGATGGCAACCTTTTTTGGAGAGTTAGGGGAAGGAGGGATAGGATTCCTGGCAGCTGTGGGGGGCTGGCCTCTCTCCTCCATCACCACCACGGCTTCCTGGTCCTGATACCTTTATGACTGAAGAGCGCCAGGGTCTGCCCAGAGAGTGGGAGCGTACTGATCCTACCTGCCTTTTGTTCCCCTTCTGTGCCAGCGTGGGACGACGGTCGAATCCGAGCCTTTGCCCCAGAGACAGGCCGGCTGATCTATGTCATTAACAACGCCCACAGGATCGGAGTGACAGCCATCGCTACTACCAGTGACTGTAAACGGGTCATCAGCGGCGGCGGGGAAGGGGAGGTACCATTCTTGAAGGTGGAATCTTTTTCTAGAAACCTCAGTTTAGAGCAACTACCTTATGGAAAGCCACTGGCTTGATTTTTTTTAAACTTTACCCGGAGTCAGGCAGGACCAACGTAAGATTTTGAAGAAACCCTAAAATACATCATAAAGTAATGTTCTAATAATGGAGACACACATCTAGGTATGTTTATTCATGAACGAACATGTAAGATACAGACACGAAAGCATTCTATATGGAATTGCGCTGTGATTCCAAGTTAGTGTTTTGCCAGAATTTTGGAATTGCTTGTTCTTTTTTTCCCTCCAAAGACTAGAGTTATATAGTTGTCTTCATCGTATCTTTTAAAGAAGATGTTATTTTTAGAGTGAATTCTTTCATCTACCCAGATGTTCGACTGTGATTTTAAAGTCGTTACACTTGACCTTCCCTTCGTCCTTTGGAGGAGCCTGAAACCTCTTCCGTTCACACGTTTTTCTCAGCCTCCCCCTCCCCACTCCCCAGCTTTCTCTGCCTCCACCCCCCATCCCAGCCTTCCCTTCTCCGGAAAGGACATTTTCTTTTCCTTTCTATTCCTCCTGCTGTTGGAGGAATAACTTAACAGGGAGAAAAAAGATCCAGCATCTCGATGTGGCCGCTAGCAGAGTTTGGACCCATGGCTGAGCATTTGGGCTCCAGACTCCTACTGCCGGGGCACAAAGTCCACTTCCGCCACTTCCCAGCTGTGTGACCGGGGGCACGTGCTTTAACCTCTCTGTGTCTCCCTTTCCTGTGCAAAAAGGGAAGATAACAACGGACACTCCCAGTTCACGAGATATTTTGCACTGCTTGGTACCAAGTCTTCAAAATCGGCTGAGCCGACGTGGCGAGTCACGTGACCGGTGTTCCAGAGACACGTCCAGCCCTGGACCCAGCCCTGCTCTCTGCCCACCGCCCCCTCAAGGGTTTGGACCCCTGCTTTCACTCTGCGGCCGCGCTGGTGCCGACCCCCGCAGCATCCTTGGTTGCTCCCTCACCCTTTCGGGGCGTCCACCTTGCTCACGCCCAAACATGGCTTGGACCAGATCATCTGCTTCTGGGGGATGACAACTGCGGGAGGAAATCCTATATTACGAATGCATTCATTGCCCTTGGCAATCTTTTCAGAACACCCCATCATCCCTTCCTCCCATTCCCCACGCAGCTGCTACAGACAGACCTTCCTTCCAAAAGGCATAATCTTCAAGGTCTTTGCTAAGTGCTGGAGACCAGGGGCTGCCGGTCAGCAGGTGTGCACGGGTATGAATTCAGCACTTCCCGAAATACTCAAGCACTTCCATTTTCATTGGTAAATGGCCTCGCCTGAGTTGCAAGGACCCCAGTACCACCATCTCATCCCCTTCCCCCCACAAACACACCTCAAACCCCCGCAATCTCACCGCGAAAGGGCTAGTAACGCCCAGAACATCCAAAGTTCCAGGCCTGGGGGCCCACACCATAGGAGTTAGAAAATTTTAGAAAATTTGAAAATCTTGCTGAAGGCTGGATGTACGCCTCTGCATATATAGTGGCTTAAACAAGATTAGAGAATTGTTATGGACACAGCTCATCGGGGATAATTTGGTGGTTCCTCCTCTTCCTACTAAGGAAATGGCTTAGAATGGTTTTCTTACTTTGTTTACGGCCGCTTTCCCCTTTTGGGTACAAATAAGTTAGTCTGTTATCACTTACCCTACTATTCTTGTATTCTTGTATTGTCTTCTGTTTCTCATGCTAGACAATCTCATCTTCTTTTCCACAAGTCTGACATACTCAGTGTAAGAAAGGGGAAGTGTCTGACCACATTATTATGTTTTCTGGTACAGTCATGACAGAACGTTTATCTTTTATACGACATACGATGACTTTCCTTTTATGCCCTTTTATTGCAGTGAAAGCATCCTACTGACTGTTTTGAAATTTCGTGGGTAGGACCCATGACCTATGATATGACTTTCACTTCAGGATAGCAGGCGGGTGTTGGGGGGGGGGGTGGTCGGAAAATATTTGCTGCAGAAAGTGGGTCTTGGCTTTGATGAGGCTGGGAACCTTCGATTGGAAATGATTAAAGCCCAGCAGCTGGTGTGATGCTTAAATACAGCTCTGGGTCCCCAAGAGCCTTCCCGATGGCCTCGGAAGCCCCAGAGCAACGCTCGGCAGAACTGAGCAGACACACTATTCCTCTTGGTTTCGCAGCAGGCATGTGGTACCCTTCTCAGCCTGAAAAGCGCACGTAGGTCTGGGATCGTTGGTAGCATTTTCCTGGCTCCACAGAAGAATTTTCTTGTTCTGCGGCTTAGCGTTCCCACCCTACTCGGCTGAGATGAGAACAGGGAGTTTAAAATAACAAGCACGGCGGAGCTGAAAAAGCTCCTAGATATACATATACATATGTGTGTGTGTGTGTGTGTGTGTATTTTTTGGTAATCCCTTCCAAAGCCGCCAGCTTGTGTTGAGAGCCTCTGCTTGGTGGCTTTCAGGTGAGGGTCTGGCAGATCAGCTGTCAGACCCAGAAGCTGGAGGAGGCCCTGAAGGAGCACAAATCCTCCGTGTCCTGCATCCGGGTGAAGAACAACAACGAGGAATGTGTCACGGCCAGCACGGACGGGACCTGCATCATCTGGGACCTCGTGTAGGTACCCGTCCATGATAGGGAGCGTCCTCTCATGCTGGAAGCTTGTCACAACCCCTGGACAGCGCCTGACTCCCAGCTAACTAGACCAAAGCACGTGAACTTTATTGTTGGTTTCATATAGCAATTTTTTTTTTTTTTTTTTTTTACTATAAGCACTTTAGCTGTGTGTTTTCATTTGGAATTACACCCTATTCCCCTAACCCTCTCCTTGCCCAGCCCCTCTCTACCGCTCCAAGGGTGACTTGCCTTTGTGCCTAACTGCATTAGAGAGACTCGAATAAGACCAGAGGCAGGAGAAAAGAGATCTACATCTAGAAAACGGATCTAGGTATTGCCAAAGAATACGGAGCATTCTAGATTGCAGGGAAGAGAATGGGAATTAAGGCAAGGGCAGAACACTTTTTATTCAATGCATTAAAAAAAAACCCAAACCAAAGAAAATCCTCCCCGGGCTGGTCCTGTGTGTCTCTCACTTTGACCTGCCTATGAAGCACCTAGAGATCTTGCCAATGTGTAGATTTTTACTGAATAGATCCAGAGGGCTGCCTGAGAGCCCGCATTCCAAGCCAGATCCTGAGAGATGCCCCTGGTTCAAAGACTGCACTTGTCGGAGGTCGTAGCCTCCCCTGGAACTCCCTTTTGGGATGACCACACGTGTCCAAGTGGTGTGGGGGGGTGGGGGGGAGGGAGAAGCCATCCGTACCAGTTTTTTAGCGTCCTATCTGCTGCAATGGTTTTTGGACTATGGTGCCCCTGGGAACGATCTGGGCTGCTGATGAAAAGCGCCCGAGTGTGGGCCTCATCCGAACCTGCTCTGGAATATCCCTTGGAGGCAAAGCTCGGGAATATCCCTTTTTAAGAAGCTGTCCCCCATACTTCACCACTTGGGTGGGAGGAATCTTTCCTTCAACTCGGTGGCCTCAAGAATTCGGTGGCATGCGAAGGCAGCAGGGTGACTCTGAATTCAGCCTCTCCTATTTCATGCTTCCTGGGACTCCAGAATTCCCCTGGGGTTCTGTGCTCTGTCTTTGGAAAAGGCACCCCCCCCCCACCCTGGGTCGTTGGGCTATCCCACAGGTGCCCTGGGAGGATCCCAAAGTGGAGGGTCAGGGTCGCTAGAAGTCTGTCTGGGTAAGCACACCAATGCAACCCAAACTTGTACCAGATCCCATCTGAGCAGTAAACACATCTTAGAGGGGAAGGGAAGTCACAGCTTCTGGGTCTCATTTTCAGACGTCTCCGGAGGAATCAGATGATCCTGGCGAATACTTTATTCCAGTGTGTTTGTTACCATCCCGAAGAGTTCCAGATCATCACCAGTGGAACCGACAGGAAGGTAAGCACTCCCTAGCAGGAGTCAGGATCCTTCCAGAAGAAGCTGCCATGTGCTGCGGCCGCAGGAGTGGCCTCTGGACTGGAGCCCCACACTGTCAGAGCCCAGTTTTGCTGATAGTAGCTGCTTAGAAGTACTGGTTTTCATGATTAGGGCATTTCTGAGGCTAGAACCCTGTTGCGCAGCCCGGAGGTCCCTTTGATGACTTTCAATCAAGTTCTTATCTTGTGTCCCTCCTACTTTATCAGCATCGTACTAAAATCTCGATAGCTGGAGAGTCCCTGTCCTTGGGTGAAGATTGGTCCCTCGTTGGGTGGGTGGGGGGAACCCTGCCTCTTGGAGCAAAGGAAAGGCTTCAGGAGAGAGGCACAAGGAAGAGCAAGGACGCTAGGGGGTCATCTACCCTCCTGGCCACATCAGATCAGCCCGGTGTCCGTCTCATTACCTGAGCAACCAATGAATGGATTTGGAGTCCTCTAACCCAGTCTTGGAGATCACTGAAGAAGAGCTTGTGCATTTGTCTTTTCACAAGTCACAGAAAAAGTTGAGTTCAAAGTATAAAAATATTGTAGGAAAAATACTAGAGGGACCTCTCTATGCTCCCCCAACACTAAAGATAGAATCCAGGGATGGGGGGGTGCTCTTAGAGGGCTCAGTTAAACGTCTGCCTTTGGCTCAGGTCATGATGTCAGCGTCCTGGGGTCGAGTCCCATATCGGGCTCCCTGCTCCCTCTCTTCCTGCTCCTTCTCCCTGCTCGTGCTTGTGCTCTCTCTCAAATAAATAAATAAAATCTTAAAAAAAAAAAAAAGAATCTAGGAATGGGGCTTTTCCCTGCTTAAGCTTCCCAGGTGACTGGGGACTACTGTCCAAAGATACTTTTTGTCATAAAACCCCCAGAAATGCCCCCAGGTGTGGGCCAGGGTTTGCCTGACACAGACAGCCTGTTTGGGGGGGGGGCCCAGAGTTCTGCCTCACTCTAGTGTCTGTAAGGTTGGCCTTGCTAGTTCCTTTGTGTCTTGCCCACCCAACCTGGCTTACGTCTGCCCACCCCCAAGCCCGTTTCACTTCCGGTTCCTCTGGGAACAGGGTTGGGGGCAGTGAGGGCGCAGAAAGGATATTAGGAAGCTCGCCGTGAAGTCACCGTAAGCGCTATTAGAACATGGTATATAAAGCTTCTAGATTTGTGTCCCGTTTCCCTTATGCCAGGGAATGGAATGGTCTTTGAGTTTATGAGACTTGAAACAGTCTCCTGCCCTCATCTGGCAATTGTCACCAGAATATTCAAAGCATAAATCATGAGTCAATGCAACGACCCGAAGGGCTGGGGACATGATGGCGTTCTTGCTGTCAGGATGCTGGTCAACCTTGCATTGTTACCGTAGGCGGGAGGGGACGGATGGGATGGGCACTTGGAAATGAACCCGTCCATGAACTGTGGGTTAACAGGAGGTCAAGACGACGTCAGATGGTGACACGGATAAAAGGAAGTAGAACAGGTTACACGATCCAGCTTTAGCTAGGATGATTGGCGAAGGTCTCCTCAAGGAGGTGACACTTGAGCTGAGAACTGAGTGGCAGAGGACCTCACCATGCTTAGCTCTCAGGGAAGACCATCGGCAGAGGATACGCCTGAGGGAAAGCCAAGACACTGTCAGGCTGCCCCGAAGAGGGTCACTATGACTTTGGCCAAGAGACCAGGCAGTCAGCTACCCGAGAAGCGAGGATTTGGGCATGCATCTTTATTCCCTTACGCTTTTCCTATGAAAACAACTCTTTGTGGTTTATTTTTATTTTTATTTTTTTATTTGTCAGAGAGAGTGAGCACAGGCAGACAGAATGGCAGGCAGAGGTAGAGGGAGAAGCGGGCTCCCTGCTGAGCAAGGAGTCCGATGTGGGACTCGATCCCAGGATGCTGGGATCATGACCTGAGCCGAAGGCAGCTGCTTAATCAACTGAGCCATCCAGGCATCCCGAAAACAACTCTTTGTTAAAGTGATCAAGCATCACTGGAAATTAATAAATTAGCTAAAAGAAAAAAATTGTTTTTAAAACAGCATTTCTAGCTCGATTCAGAGGAATATGGTTTCCCGACATAATGACCTGAACAGCACATGTCTAACACCATGAGATATGAAATGCCTGCCCAAGCTCACACTCGTGAGTCCTGGTCAAGTGCTTTGCTTGGAAAGAGATCTTCTCCGAGTGCCTGGGTGGCTCAGTTGGTTAAGCGTCTCCCTTCAGCTCCGCTCATGATCTCAGGGTCCTGGGATCGAGCGAGCCCCACGGGTGCTGCTCTCTCTCCCTCTGCCTCCCCATCCCTCTGCTTGTGCTCTCTCTCTGTCAAATAAGTAAATAAAATCTGGGGGGGGGGAAAAAAGAAAAGAACATTTTTTGAATAGGTTGTTCATTTACACGGTTCAAAGTTCAAGAAGTATAAAAGCAGTATATTGAGAGAAAAATCTCCCTCCCTCTAGCAACCCCCACTCTACCCCCCCCACCCCCGCCGCTCCCCATCCCTAACCTAGGAGGGGCCATATTATCAATTTGCCTCTAGACCTCACGCTGGCGGGGGGTGGTGGGGGTGGTTTCACTGCTTTAAGGCAGAACAGAACCTTGGAAATAGTGCGCGGTGGGGAAGAGCTCGCAGTCAGCGGTAGGGACCAGATCCTGCAGAACTCTCTGGGCCGGTCACTCCCCCAGCAGCTGGACGGGGGACACTTCCCTTCCACCAGGCCCTCCCCTGAGAGCTGAACCGGGAACGTGGACGCTGTGGCTGTTTCCTCCTTCGTTTACAGCTTGCCTCAGACTCCCGAGCGCTTCGTCTCACCCAAAGAGCTTTCTGTCACAATCCGGGCTCACTGGCACAGTCTCCTTCTCTCTAAATAGAACGAGAATGTAAAAACCAACGCCAAAAATACGAAAATGCCTTTCTCCACCCCCTGCCTGAGCCTATTTATAATTCCAGCCCATCTCTCCTCCCGGGGTGTATTTTTGCCACTTTCTATATAAAGTAGAACCATCTTCTGCTAGCGTGTGCGCGTGCGTGCGCGCGCGCGGGCGGATGCTTCCACGGGGCCGAACCATGCCCGACGCTGCTTTTCTGAATTCCAGATTGCTTACTGGGAAGTCTTTGATGGGTCGGTCATCAGAGAGTTGGAAGGTTCCTTGTCTGGGTCGGTCAATGGAATGGATATCACCCAGGAAGGAGTGCACTTCGTCACGGGTGAGTCCTGGGGTGGGAAAAGGCAGCCCCCAGCCCTGCTTATTTAAAAGGGAACCTAGAACCCCCCAGAAGGTGGGAGGCAACAGGAAGTGAGGACACAAGTGTCAACAGGCCCCCGTGGTGAAGAGTCAGGCCCCAGCATTACAGGCGGTGTGGCTGGAAAAGAAAGTGGCAGAAGTCACACTTCCGTGGGAGGAAACTTCTGTCCATAAGCCTTGGGGGCACACAGAAAAGCTAAGCCCTACATTGCTTCCCTTTTTTGGTGGTGGCAATCGATGCAGAAATGGGCCTTTAAATGGTCTGGGTTATCTGGCATGCCTTGCACCGTTATTTCCTCCAGAAGTCTTAAAAATCAGAATTTCCAGGAGGTGGGCATCGACCATACAACTCGCCTTCTGGAACATCATTGACCATCATTTCCTGCCAGACCCTGATTCTTCAGGACATTAACGGATAAATGCTCCGAATGAATTAAAGTTTCACAAACACATCTCCTTTCAACATGATAGAAAACTACGCAGGGTGTGACCCCAACCGCACATACAGGTGCTTACATAGACCTGTATACTTGTACCGAAAAGACCAGAAGGAGCGAAACCAAAGGCCCTCTCAGTGGTTATTTCTGGGCGGTGGGCTAAAAGGGGATATCACCTCTTTGTGTTTCTTTCCCCACAATTTACTACAACAGACCTAGGTTTTTATAACCAAGGAAAAGAGTTCCTATGCAGATTTTCTTCCTTTATCTGGGAACGTGGAGGACGTGTTGAAAATTAGCCACTTGCTTGGAATCAGGACTGTTCTTCCCTAACCTGGGGGAGAAATTACATACACCTGCTGGTCTTTTTCAGGTGGAAATGATCATCTGGTCAAAGTGTGGGATTATAATGAGGGTGAAGTGACTCACGTTGGGGTGGGACACAGCGGCAACATCACCGGCATCCGGATAAGTCCAGGAAATCAGTACATCATTAGCGTGAGTGCTGACGGAGCGATTTTGAGATGGAAGTGCCCGTTTTCCTCCTGAGGCCGCAGAGACTTCTGGGACTGCAGCACTGCCTACGGCTCTGTTGAAAGTTGACCTTAGATAACTCTTAACACTGGTTTGGGTTTCCTCACGTCCGTGATTCTGTTCTTGAGTCAAAATATTTTTATCGTGAAATTTCTCCTTTTCTTTGTAGGATGCATTTTTACCTTCTTAGATTGTATATTAAAATGGGAATGTGTTCAAGAATAAGTTGTCCAGACTGTAATTAAAAGGTTTTTTTTTAATTATTATGAATAAATTCCCAGTTGCTGGTTTCCTGTCTTAATCTCTGCTTTACGACAGTAAAACCCTCGGTCTTTCTGCATCATTTGTCCACACACAGCACTGCTGCTGTTCTCTAAAAATAAGGTCTGCTTACCTTCCTAACCAGCTTTTCATCCTTCAAGCTGCAATGGGGCAAGACTTGGTTTGAGTCCAGATCATGGGTAGGATATTAGGATTGCCTTTCTTCCTTCCAACTCTCTGAACCTCAGTTTGGCCTTTTGTGAAGCGAGAATACCGGCTTAAAATGTTATTTTGAGAATTAAGTGACATAATGAGTTAAAGCGTTGGCAGAACTCCTGATGGAGTAGAGTGAATTTTGGTACCTTCTCAAAGAAACCGTGCATTCTTGGGGATCCCGGGTTAACCATCAAAGGTGAAATTTCACAGATGCTTTTCTGGACGAGGGAAGGCAAGGGGTTGGCCTTTGTATACTGATCATCCAAACATTTTTTTTTCCCCCAGAGAGGAAAAATCATGGCATTTCAAGAAACACTTCAAGTCTCCAAATCACAGTACACTTTTTTTGTTGTAGGCCTGTTTTTTAAATTCTTTAACTAATGCTCCCCCCTCCCCCCGCTTTGTTTTGCATCAGGTCATCTACTGGGACCCTATTTGACACATCAAGGCAGATATTTTAATAAATGATCACCTATCAAATAAGTAACATTTCAGGGCGTTGATGTAATAATGCGTCCCGCTGATGTCTTTCTGAGCCAGAAAATGATGAGAAATTCGTCTGCAAGACTTTGCCTGATTAATTATAAACCTGACAGTTACAGGGTCAAGTGAGCAGAGGCCCCCAGGGTCACCCAGGAAACCAAGGGAGGGGCAAGGCCAAGCCAATTCCGATTGGGCACCAATTCAGCGAGGGGACCGCACAGGAGGCGCGCCTGAGGGCGGGAAAACTTCCTGGTAAGCAAACACCGAGGTTGGAAAGAGCCAGCCTGTGTGCTCGGCCGACCGCAAAGCCGGGTCGAGTTCCGGTTTCTTGGCCTCGGTACTGGCGCGAACCTCCTCGGGCCCGCTAGGACGCTGAAGTCTCGTTTGCAGGTTTTGGGGAAGCGACTCTGACCTGGTCTGCAGTGGAAAGAAGGAAATCACAACCATCCCGGATGATTCTTCCCGGGGCAACGCGCAGTCCTGGAAGGCCTCCCGGACCGGGACAGACGGGCTGGAGGCAGCGCCACCTGTGCGCGCACACCTGCTCCTGCAAGTGGGAGGACCCCGCGGTCACTCCCCGAGCCGGTCCCAGCTCCCGGTGCGCGCCTCTCGCTGCGCCGGAGGCTGCCCCTTGGGGAGTCTCCCTTTTCCCGTTCTTCATATTCACCTCCACGTAATTCCCAGAAACTCAGGCTATCCGGGGCTGGGCAATCCAGCAGGCGCTTTCCAATGTACCACCCCTCTACCGCTCCGCAGCTTGCAGGCTGGTGGGAGTGGGAGTGAAATTCGGGGCGTCGGTTGGTTAAGAGGTAAGGAAAGGTGGGGACCCAGAGCGGGCGAGTCCCGCGCCTCTGCTCGCTGGCGGCGCCGCGGGGCCGGGCCGGGAGGGGTGGGGGCTGGTGGCGCTGCCCTGGGCGGGCCCTGCGGCCGGATTCCCGCGCGGGGCGGGGCGGGGCGGCTCCGCCCCTGGCTCCGCCTCCGCCCGGTCCCGGCACACCTGGCCGGCAGGTAGTCCGCACCCGCCGCTTTTCCGGGGCCGTCAGGGTCGGTTAGCCGCGCGTCGGTCTCGCGGCCGGGGGTCTCGGCTCCGAGGGCGCGCGAGCGGGAGCCATGGACCCGGGCGTGGGAGCCGCGGCGGGAGAGGGGCCGCCCGCGCCCCGGCCCCGCCGCCGCCGCTCCCTGCGTCGCCTGTTCAGCCGCTTCCTGCTGGCGCTGGGCAGCCGCTCCCGCCCGGGGGCCTCGCCTCCTCGGCCCCGGCCCCAGCCGGGATCCCGCGAGGGCGACGGGGACGGCGAGGGGGGCTTCGCCTGCGCGCCGGGCCCCGCCCCGGCCGCGCGCGGGAGCTCAGGGGAGGATCGCCTGCCCGGCGCCCAGCCCCAGCCCCCCGCCGGCGACGGCGCGCGGCCCCCGGGCGCGCAGGGCTTGAAGAACCACGGCAACACCTGTTTCATGAACGCCGTGGTGCAGTGTCTCAGCAACACCGACCTGCTGGCCGAGTTCCTGGCGCTGGGGCGCTACCGGGCGGCGCCGGGCCGCGCCGAGGTCACCGAGCAGCTGGCGGCGCTGGTGCGCGCGCTCTGGACGCGCGAGTACACGCCCCAACTTTCCGCCGAGTTCAAGGTAGGCAGCGCTCCCGCCCCCGCCGCGATGGCCAAAGCGCGCGCCACGGCCGGAAAGGGTCTTCTGGGGGCCCTCATCCGAGGGCACCCAGCGCGGCAGCTCGGCTCGCCGCCTTTGTTCCGCGGTGATGTGTTGTGCTATCGCTTGCCGAAGTCTTCTCTGTGGATTTCTCCCAGGTGTTTTGGGGGTGGAGGGAGGAAGGGGGAGTCGATTTGGGTGTATTCAGCATTTTTGCATTCAACAAACATTTATTGAAGTTGAAGGCCTTTGGGTCCCGGTGGCGATCTAGCGCTGCGGGGCTCTTTCCAGTCTGGAGGGGTGTGGCGTGGCAAGCCTGATTCGAAAGGCCTCTGAGGAAGGAGGGGATGCTGGCGTTGAGAACTGAATGACAAGGACGCCGCCTGGTCAAGGGGCTAGGAGTGACCCAGATAGAGGGAACAGAGAGCCCCAGAGCCTCAGGCCTGGAGGCACGAAAAGAAAACTAGTGGCCTGGAGCGTCAGATTCTGCAAGGTCTTCGAGGCCGAGGCGCTGGTAAGGAGTTTGGGTTTTATTCTAAACCCAGTGGAAGATGAGATCATGTGGGCCGGGTACTGTGCTGAGTGCCCCGGGGAGAGTCAGTGAGCGTGCTCTGTTGGAGAAAGTGCACCTTAAATCGCCCACCATGCCTTAGTTTGGGGTTGCAATTCACTGGTGGCGGGATCACCGTCTACTTTACCCTACCCTGTAGGGTCCTGTGGCCCTGGAAGTTCTGTATGTCTCACGAACCCCCTCAGGGTTCAGCCGCGTGTCTGGGATCCCAGTTGGATTACAGAATTCCTGATCATTGATGCACATGGCTTGCTTCCTGCTACCAAAACCACAGCTCTGGGCAGAGAGCTGAGGCTCCCCATGGACTAAAGATTGTTCTTGGGGGAGGGGAACCTGTCAGTGTTCATTCCACAGGCATCACCGCTCTTGAGTTTCAGCCTGAAAAAGCAATCTTTGCCATGTGACCCACAGGGTGCCAGCCTCCTGCTCTCCTCTCTGTTCTGCAGGTCAGTGGGTCAATAGGATGTCATTCGCATCTCCCTGTGGCAGCATTCGCCTTCTCAATAATGAGGCAGTACGGTGTTCCCCTGCTTATGCTTGGGGGATACATCCCAAGACCCCCAGTGGGTGCCTGAAGCCATAGATTAATGCCGTGTTTCTTCCTACACATGCATACTTACGTGCGGTAAAGCTTACTTTGTAAGTCAGGTACTGTAGGAGAGGAACAGCAGTAACTCATCATAAAGGAACAGTTATAACAGCATACCATAATAAAAGGTAGGGGAATGTGGCGTCTCTCTCTGCAAATATCATATGCTGTACTCACCCTTCTGGCAAGGATGCAAGGTGATAAAATGCCAAGGTGATGAGGCCAGGCAAGGCGGGGGAGGTCGGTGTTGCCACACCATTGAGCTTCTGACCTAAGTCGGGAGGGTTGTCTGCTTCCCCACAAGGTTTGCCCGCGAGGACCTGAAACCACAGAAAACTTAGGATGTGGGGGACTGCTGTAGGGTAGAGTGTGGTTAACAGCATGGTCTCTGGAGCTTTGTGACCTCCAGCGAGTTAACAAATCCCACTGTGCTTCAACTGTCCTCCTCTGGGAAATGGGACAGAATGGTACCCACCTTATCAGATCATCCGTGAGGATGGGTGAGTTCTCTGCATTTTGTTATTCCTGCCATTCTGCCTTCTCACCTAGAGAGGCATGGGGGAGGGAGGGAGGGAAGTAATGTTTGTATACTTCTCCTGTTCTCCTCCAGGTCCTGCCCCCACAGGAGAGACAGAAGTAGCTTGAAAAAAATCTTCCAAATTAGTAAACACTCTCTCGGGTGACTCACCAGGATTTCCTATCTCACCCCTGCACTTTAATCCCCAGGGCCTGGAGGCTCCCTCAGAGCCCCGGTGAAGTGAAGGCTAGTCTGGTTGTTAATTGTTAACATGGGTGATGTCATCTGAGGTTTCCGGGGACTTTTTGGGTAGCCAGAGCCTGGAGGGAGCCGATGAGGACAGCATCTGGGCTCTCAGTAAACCCCGCTGATTACAGACTAGGTGGGCTCCTCTTGTTTTATAATAAGGAAACATCCCTTCACCCAGCAAACATTTCTGGAGTGTTCCGAAGCTCTCCCAGGAACAAGGAATTCACGAGAAGCCCTGAGTGCAAAACCTCCTGGGGCTGCTTTCTAGGAGTTCCCCATCCAGCGGGAGAGGTGGTGTTAATGCAGTGATCCCATAGGCCGGTGATCAGAGCTGGTGACAAGGGCTGGAGAATCAAAATACAAGGCACTCAGAAGGCAGTTGCAACAGGAGGTGGTGATTGATGGGGGGGGGGGGCGTGGGAGGGCATGTCCCCAGAGAAGTAACCATCAGGAGAGGTCAGGGGAGCGTGGGGATGTGCCTGCCTTGTCAGTCACTGATTACTGCGATCACCCCGGGGCAGGTGGGGCTGAGGGGCCTTCTGTGGTCTGGGCAGCGTGAATGCAAGATGAAACAAATTAACAGAAGGGGTGCCCGGGGGGCTCAGGCGGTTAAGCACCTGCCTTCAGCTTAAGTCCTAATCCCAGGGTCCTGGCATCCAGCCCGTCATGGGGCTCCCTGATGATCAATGGGGAGTCTGCTTCTCCCTCTCCCACCCCCCCACCCCCACTTGCTTTCTCCCTCTTTATCAATTAAATAAATAAAATCTTTTAAAAAATTAATTAATTAATGGGAGACTCTTCCCCTGGGTAGAGGGTCTGGAGAATTATTTGGGGACAAGTGTGGAAGGTTCTGTCCAAGAGTTGGGTCTTGAGGAGGGATTGATCGCTTCAGACCAAGGAAGGGGGGAATAGAGAAGTGCCTGGCATGCCGGACTCAGTTACCCCAATCCCAGCCATGCATATGGGATGGCTTTACAGTGTCCTCTTTCCTGACCTCCCAGACACGCAGCCTACGGACAGTAGGACCTCTCTGTTTCAACAGCACATGAATAAACACCTGAAAACAGATCCTGTCCATGGTATTATCTATGACACTTGGCTTCTCTAATGATGTTCATTAAATATGTGCATGGTATAGAAACTTGGCAGGTGCTAAAAACGTCAAAAGTGATTTGGAACTGGACCCTTCAGAGATAGCCTTCATAAACATCGATGTGTATCAGAACATCTACATGTTGGAAATTTCCAGTATTGTATCCTGCTCTTTTCATGTAAATATTATCCTAAGTCTCTCTTCTGGTCATTATAACATTCTGTAAAACTTAATTTTAAATGATTGTGTCATATTTCAATCCATGAACCATTCCCTGCAGAGACATTTGACTGTACAAATCAGTGTCTAATTGACAATGTCTAATTTTTAATTATCACACTGTACTGGAAATCCTGCTACTTAAATCATTGTCCTCAGCTCTGGCCATTTCTTAAATTTGATCCCTTGATGTGAACTTAGGTGATCAAAGCAAAGATATGACTGTTTTAGTTCTATGTGTTTTTTTTTAATCAGTGTTGTTGAGGTTTAACTTATGTCCAGTGCCGTGCACCCGTTAAAAAAAAAATCGAGCTATCCCTGCCATGCAACATTGTGTAAGTTTAAGGTATACAACAAGTTGATTTGATATGTTTGTTGCAATATGATTGCCATAGTTAGCATTAGATAACAGCTCTATGGTGGGTCACACGGTGGTCATTTTTTCCTGTGCCGGGAACAAAGGCTAATGTTATGTTTCAGCTTACTGAACAAAAAGAAATAGCATCTCACTTTTATTTGTTTCTTTGATTAAGAGTGAGGTACAGGATTTTTATGCTGTTTTACTAGTTGTGAGACTGCGCCTGGGTTTTCTTGTCCATGTTGACTGTCCATTCTGCTGGGTCTCAACGCTCTTTTTACTTGTTTCTGAGTTCCTTAACCCTTACGCTTGCCATAAATATTTTCCGCAAACTCTCTCCTTCGTATCCCAGTCCTGGAAGTTGTAGATTTTATTTATGTCATACCTTTTGGTAAAGGTTCTGTGTTATGTATTTCTAGTTTTTCCCATGGCTGTATTAAGGATTTCAGCCATCTGGAGTTTATCTTAGCTTACGTACTTAACCATCACTTTTAGACCTACAGTTTTAGACACACAGTATGCCTCACGTGATATACAAGAGGCATTGCCTTTTACAGGCAAGGATGTCTTCTTCATTGCTCTTATACTTTGAAAGTTCTGGATGAAACAGTAAGACACGAAATAGAAATGGAGTAGAAAAGATTGAAATCAGAAGGGAAGTTGCTAGATGGGTCTAGAAATCCCTATTGTGGCATTATGGCGGTCACTAATGAGGTCAGAAGCAAGATAGAAAATCACAAGTAATCACCATGTAGAACGTATGAAAATCAGATTTCCTTCATGAAAAACCACTGGAAATAGCAAATAACTAGGAATGATTTTGTAAGAGACGTGTTAGAAATTATCAGTGTTGAGAGAAACGCACACGCAGCTAGAGCTATGTCAGGTTGAGGGGTAGAAGGATGAGATATTTCCGTCCATCTCCCCCAAGTGAGGATTTTGCTTTAATACAGCTCTGGTGACATTTTCATAGACTTTGTGTGTCTTCTGTTAGGAATCAATAGGTCAAGTTATTTTGAAAAAGCCCAAACTCTGTACAAATACCTGCCAGAGACCATTCTAATCAGAAAAAAGCCAAAGGACAAAATTCACTGTTTAAAAAAAAAAAAAATTGCAGCATACCAAAAAAAAAAAAAAAAAAAAAAAAAAAAATCACTTATGGTCCCATCCTTCTGTGATAACCATTTAATATACGTCCATGTATTTCTGGGCTTTTCTAGCTGTGGATATATATATAGATAGATACCAAACAACCTCAAATAGGTATTTTTGCACTTTAAGAAAAAAATGATAGGCTCATTGATTTTCTTCTCATTATTTCATCATTTTTAAGGCCCGCTGAGTGTGCCGTAAGTCTTCCCCAGGAGACTTCAGTACTTAGCAGTATCTTTGCTCCTAGCTCGCATTTCCTTATGCCAGATCCCCCAAAGCAGAATCACCCTGTCTCTCTAGAAGGACATGTCCAAGGTCCCAGCTTGTCTGTCTTGAAATTCTTACATTCTTTCTGGAAAGGTTGCGTGGCCTCCCTGCCAGGCTACAAGGAAGAGCATAGGTCTGGAAGGGTTAACACGATTTGGGGGAGGGGAATGGGTTTCACGTGGAAGG
The DNA here is from genome assembly GCF_030435805.1 of Mustela lutreola. Taxonomy (NCBI): domain Eukaryota; kingdom Metazoa; phylum Chordata; class Mammalia; order Carnivora; family Mustelidae; genus Mustela; species Mustela lutreola. Next base: position 57,320,914 of record NC_081304.1, on the reverse strand, counting down.
AAGAAAACATCAAGGTGTAGACCCATAGGATTGGGAAGAACAAGGTTTGGGGCACCCAAGTCGCTGGGTTAGCCGGAGCTCTCCAACCTGGGGGAGGATAGTGAAAGACGGGGTTGGGGCCAGATGGGAGGAGTGTGAATTGTTAGATGGTGAGTCAGGGGAGGTTTGAGCCAAGGTATGAAGTCACCCAGCTTGGGGGTGAGGGTGGGGGATGGGCCTGCTTCCCAAGCCTGGAAGGAGCCATCATCTGGGTCTGCAGCAGTTAGGACTCTGGCGGGAATGGGTTTCTGCTGAGGGGTCACCGAGACTGCTTGGCACTGACCTACAGGGGCTGGAGAGAGACTCTGAGAGAGGACACTGATGTTAAGAGGGAGAGCTGGTTTTTGGAAATTTTGGCTTGGAGGTGGCTGCTCCCTGCCCAGACAATGCTGGTACTGAGGATGGACAGTGGGATGGTAATGCCCCAGTTACATTGGAATTTCAATTAAACAACGGGCCCCATTTTAGTGTGAATATATCCCAAATAACTGCATGGGCTATACTTCTATTAAACACAATCATTTGCTTATCAGAAATTCACACTTAACTGAGCCCCTTGTAATTTTATTTGCGAAATCTAGCAGCCCTCCTTGGAGGGTCAAGGGACAAAGAAATCTGGAGAAGGAATCCAAACTAGATCCTCCACTGAACCCTGAGCTAGGAAGACCGAGAAGAAAGACTCCCAACTGGTATTTCAGCTAATTCCATCTTGAATTTTGCTCTGTCATATCCTAAAGTTTCCTTTAAATCCCAGTGGAAGGATTAAAGAAGGGGAAAGGAAAAAGACCAAGCTGTCTGATTTGGTTGGCATTGGCGAGGATCATCTGGGCCCAGAGCTTAGACAGCTCGCTAGGGAGCCAAGGACAGCCTTGCATGGGGCGGGGCTTGATGGCAGGCGGGGTCTAAGGGGGCGGGGCAAACAACCCCCGTGGCCTGTGTGCACCTGCTTGTGCACGCGCGCACAGGCCAGGGGATTTGCTTACTCTCAGATGCTCCTGCTTGCACATGCATTTGAAAAAATTTTTTTTTTCCCTGGAAAGATGCTTGAGAAAAATGCTAAGAGTACCACCCCCCCGCCCCCCGCCCCCCGCCCCGGGACCGGTTCCCAGAGCTGGGGAGCTGGGTGGAGGGAAGACTTTTCATGATGGTCTTTTTTTATGTCTTGAATTCTTTAAGTATGTCCATATGTTACCCTTTAAAATAAACCTTAAAAAAAAAAAAAAAAAACCCGGAATATGCCTTCGCGTAGAAAACGACAAAGTTGCGGCACAGTTTGACAGGAGGGGTGGAGGGAATGAAAGCCCCGCGGCTATCTATCGTGTGCCTTGTTTCCGCTGTTGTAACCCCGTCCCTACAATAGTATCTGGCACGTGGTGGGCACCGGGTAAATATGGACTGAACGGGTGAAGGGCTGGCTCAGCCCTTGTGGGATCTAACCACAGAAGTGTGATTCCACACCCACTAGAAAGAGGGGGTGTTTAGGGCACCCGCCCCGCGGTCTTTCCCAACAGAGAGCCGAAGCCGCGGGAGTGAATGAGTCACCGAGGGAGAGAGTAGGGCCAGATGCTTCCACCTGCGGGAGCTAAGAACCAGGGGATAGGGATAGACTGATGGAGGTGGCCAAGGGGAGCAGGCATCCTCGCCATGAAGGGACAAGAGTGTCCAGATCGTCAACCAAGACAACCCTGTGGGTTTCCGAAGGACAGGACGTGTTATCAGCAGGTGCCTTCTCTGTGGACCGCCTGGAGAGCATTTGCAGACACTGCCCTCCAAGGGCAGGCTTTGGCCCATTGTTCTCATTCCATGCTATTTCCACATTGTCAGCCCCGCTCAGGGCTGAGTGGTGACCCCTGGTAGACTTGGTGCTTCCAGGTGCAAACTTGGCTGTTCCCAGGGCCACACTGACCCTTTGACTCTCTACTTTCCTCTCAGAACGCCGTGTCCAAGTACGGCTCTCAGTTCCAAGACAATGGCCAGCACGACGCCCTGGAGTTCCTGCTCTGGTTGCTGGATCGGGTGCACGAGGACTTGGAGGGCTCGTCCCGGGGGCCGGGGGCCGAGAAGGTGGGTCACTCTTGGAACACTGCGTTGTGTTTCGAGGCTCCCGTGTATCCTGCCTCCTGTGTCCACAAAGCTGTTCCGTGCTCCTTTCTCTTAGCTCTGTAGGCTATAGGCGTGACATTTCCTCCCACCGCAGGATTTCTGGTCCTCTGTCCTCCAGGGATCTGTCTAGTGAATAGGGTTTTCCTTTCATTTTAAAGTTTGAAAATCTCCTTCGTGTCTATATTCCAGCATTAAGATGGCCATCTGAGGCCATGAGCATTTCATTCTTTTTAACCATTATTTTCTTATTCTTCTGCTTGTTTTAAGATTTATTTTTAGAGAGCAGAGAGCTTATGCAGAAGGGGCAGAGGGAGGGTGGGGAGAGACTGTCAAGCTGACTCCATGCTCAGCACAGAGCCTGACGTGGGGCTCGATCTCACAACCCAGAGATCACAACTGGAGCTGAAGCCCAGAATTGTTCACTTAACCAGTCATGACACCCAGGCGCCCTAGCCATGAGTATTTCAGATAGTTCCATTTTACCTCTTCCAGTCTTTTTTTTTTTTTCTCTCCAAACACAGGATGGTTGATTACATGTGTGTACTTAGCATTCCCAGATTTTGATGAAACCCCAAATCTCTGGGAGTAAGAAAGCACTACATCATTTGTAAGACCACAGTTAATTGATATCAGCTGTGTTCTCTATGGGTTTCGCTAAATAAAGATCAACAATGGGTTCTGCTTTCCTGCTATCTTTTTATCTCTCAAGGAAGTCAAAGCGAGTGAAGTCATTATCCCATGAGTGAGCAAAGTTATTTTAACAACATCTGTGAATAATAGGCTGTAATTTAAAGAGGTGTCACACAAGCTTTGGTAAATAGTCAGGCACAGGTCACCTGTGTCTGACCTTTGGCTCAGGACATGATCCCAAGGTCCTGGGATCAAGTCCTGCCTCGGGTTCCCTGCTCAGTGGAGAGCCTGCTTCTCCCTCTCCCTTTGCTGCTCCCACCGCTTGTTCTCTCTCTCTCTCTCGCTAATAAATAAATAAAATCTTAAAAAAATAAAAAATAAAACAACCAGTTGCAAGTTTAAGAAAAGGAGGGGAGAAGCATAGATGTCTCGAATAAGAATAGACCTCTTTTAAATAATATAGTGTAATTAAAAGCTCAGAGTTTGACAGACCTGTAACAACAGCCCTTACACTCAGGACAGCAGGTGAACCCATTGCTCAAGGAAAGTAGAGATTGTACACACCTCCTCAGATCACATCTTAGGAGTGTTATATACAGTCTGAGTAACTTTTGGTGTTACGGAGTGCTACTAGGATTATTATCTCCATCATATATATGGGTAAACCAAGAATCAGAGAGGTCGAGTAACCTTCCCAAAGCAACACAGCTCAAGAAGTTCCAGTGTTCCAAGTACAAGGGGGTCCATCTTGAAAGCCTATTTTCTTATTTTAACAAAAGCCTTCTGGGTTACCCCTAAAACACATAAGTGAAACAAAGCAAAGACATCACCACAACGGAACCTGGGAAGGCCACACACTCAAAAGTTACGGTGTTTGTGGGATCGTGTTTCTGGGTTGTGGGCTTTTTCTTCTTTTAAATCAATGCTTTTCTGTTTATCCTGTTCAGACCCTTTCAGTTGCAGGTGACAGAGATTTGACTTGATCCTACTTAAGGAGAGGGCATGTATTGGCTTTTATGACATGTAAGCCAAGGCTTGTAGCAGCTTCAGGTAAGGCTGGATCCAGGAACTCAGATGATGTCCCCAGGTCTTCTGCTATGTGTTTGTTGTTGGCTTCATTCTCAGACTGGCTCCACATACACGATGACAAGAGGAGGCTCAACAATGCTCACTTAGTCTTTTTTTTAGAGAGAGAGAGGGAGAGAGTGTGCATGTGCTTTCATGAGTGAGGGTGAGGAGGAGGGGTAGAAGGAGAGAGAGAACCTTAAGCATTCTCCATGCCCAGTGTGGAGCTCAGTGCGGGGCTCAGTGTGGGGCTCAATCTCATGACCCCGAGATCATGACCTGAGGGGAAATCAAGAGTTGGATACGTAACTGACTGAGCCACCCAGGCGCCCCCAGTGCTCACATAGTCTTTGGGCTGAGTCCCTTCTCCAAAAAGAGGAATGCTAAGCAGAAATACATTTCTGCCACACTGTGTATCCCACAATCTTACAGTGAACACATTTTGAAATCAGAATGATGTATTTTTTTAGAAAGATACTGTGTACTGAAAATGCCTGTGTGCCACGCATCTCCTCTGTTGCTTTCCGTGACTTACTTCACTACTGACTCATAAGAGACAGCTACTAAATTCTTGAGTGGTGACTATGTTACGTAGCCATCCTGCTCTAATGTTTGCGAAGATAGCTCATGTTTTATAGCTAAGGAAGAGTTAGGTCAGGGAAGTTGCCCCAGGTCACCCAACTTCTGTTTGGGGGAATTAGAATCAAACTTGAGTCTGTTTCATAGGTGGGCTGAATCCCTTTCCTTACCAGACAGGTGGCTAGGAAAAGCCTCTCGTCCTGTGTTCCCCTCCTCCTCCTCCCTGGCTGTGCCAAGCAGCGCTTCCTACCTGCAAAGCAGAGTAGGAAGGCTAGACAGCTTTGCAAATTGCCTTTCAGTCTTCCTCTGCTGGCCTCTGGGGGCAGGAAGAGGTATTGGGCTTACAGGCAGGGAGGATCACAGAGAGGTTCAGTAATTTTTTTTTTTTTGAAGATTTTATTTATTTATTTGACAGAGAGAGATCACAAGTAGGCAGAGAGGAAGGTAGAGAAAGGGGGAAGCAGGCTCCCCGCTGAGCAGAGAGCCCGATGCGGGACTCGATCCCAGGACCCTGGGATTATGACCTGAGCTGAAGGCAGAGGCTTAACCCACTGAGCCACCCAGGCGCCCCTAGAGGTTCAGTAATTTGCCCCAAGTCACACAGCAAGTACATGGGAGAGCCAGGGTCCACATCCGGGAAATGGGACTCTAGAAAAGGGTTTCTCAAATTCTGCACATTCCACATCTGGATCCTGTGCAATGTGGCCTCCGCAATATCCCTCTACCCACAGGATGCCGGGGGCACCCCCCGGCTGTGATTGACAACCAATGTCCCCTGGAGGGGTGGCGAAGCGTTCACTGGAACGCTCTGGAAAGTTTGCTCCCAAGCACCGTACACCAGCCACAGGCCTTTCTTTAAGGTGACCTTGAGTTTCTTTAACATGAGCGGACTTGCCAGTGATTCTTTTTACCAGCTTGAGGACTGAAGTAAAAGCAGCCATGGTTGGCCTTCTGCTAGATGTTCTCCATGCTGAAGCCAGGGCCATCTTTTGAGAAAGGACAAAAGGTCATGTCGCTCTCCTTAAATTTCCCCAGTGGCTTCCTGTCATACTTTGGAACACAATCCAGACTTCAGCCTGGGCCTGCCGATGGCTTGGCCTGCGTTCAGGCCCCTCTGCCCCTTGTTCATGGTTCTGGGCCACACCGGCTACATTCTGTTCCTTCCGCAGGCCAAGCCTTGAGGTCCTGGGCAAGAATGGGGGCAGCGGCTGTTGGCCCCAGAGAGGAGCCCGCCCGGGTCTTCACTTGACCTGACTGAGACCGGAAAAGATCTTTTTCCCCAGCTGGGGCGGAAGCATCTCCTGGTGTCTGCTCTCGGAAAACTGGGCCGCCTGCAGAGGCCCGGCTGGGGACGCTTGAAGGCAGAGCCAGACCCGGCACGAAACTTAATTTTCCCTTTCCAGGAAGGAAAGGCACTGTCCTCTGTAACCGAGCAATTTTTTTTTTTTTTCTTTTTGAGGTTATTTCTGTTTCAAAACATGTAAAGGCCATATAGCTAGATGTATGTGAAACGGGAATAGAAAACATAAGGACCACTTTCTTCAGGGTTCTCGAATGCTTTCATCCGGCAAAAAGGGCATATTTTTACCTTCCTACACATGGTCTCACATAGGCAATCTTTTGGGGTATTAATTTTCCAGAAATTGCCGCTCTTACAGAATCAAGAACGGTAGGGGCTGGAGGAGAGGACGAGGAAGCCACCATTTATGACTGACATATGCTGTTCCTTGCAGGACACAGAATTTTTTTTTTTTTTTTTTTTTTTTATTTGACAGACAAAGATCACAAGGAGGCAGAGAGGCAGGCAGAGAGAGAGGGGGAAGCAGGCTCCCCACTGAGCAGAGAGCCCGATGCGGGACTCGATCCCAGGACCCTGAGATCACGACCTGAGCCGAAGGCAGAGGCTTAACCCACTGAGCCACCCAGGCGCCCCAAGAGAGTCTTCTTTTATTTTCATGGTGGCTTGGGGAGGTGGGTGTAACATTCCTGTTCCTTTTATTTATTTTATTAACAGAGATTTTATTTATTTATTTAACAGAGCAAGAGAGGGAGAGAGCACAAGCAGGGGAAGCAGTAGGGAGAGGGAGAAGCAGGGTCCCCGCTGAGCAGGAAGCCCAATGTGGGGCTCCATCCCAGGACCCCGGGAGCATGACCCACGCTGAAGGCAGACACTTTGCTGGCTGAGCCACCCAGGCGCCCCACTCCTGTTCCCCTTGGATGTAGAATAACGCCCAGAGACACCCAGCGTGGCTCGGCTGGCAGAGGGGAGTCAGCCCGGTCTGATGTCCTTGTCCGTGCTTCTCAAATGACCCTGCTATCTCGCCTCCTAGCCTCGCTAGGGATTTTCTCCTTCCATACGCCCTCCCAGGCGGTCCTGCCCTCTGCAGCGCCCAGACCCCCACGTTATCACCTTGATGCAGAAGTAACTTGTGTCACTGTGAGGTCTTTGGCTGCCTGACTGGGAAGAGGCGGGAGGTGCAGCAGGCTCCGAGGGGAGCCGAGAACCAGACAGTTCTGGGAGTGGGGGTGGGGGTCCCGGTGGCAGGAGCTGCTGGATTCTGGTGTGGACACCACTGTTGGATGCCGTGTTTTCAGGCTTTCAGTCCCTCTGCTCATGATTCCCGGGCAGGACTGTCTCACTGGTCTCACTTAGGCCATGTGCCTGTCCCTTGCGATGGGAGGGCAGGACCCCTGATTAAAGAGCTTCCTCACCTCCCTGTTCCAGAAGGGCTGCTGTGACCAAGCGAGGGGCCTCAGCCCTGCACAGCCACACATCCCAGCGTCCGCTCTGCCTCCGGGGTCCGTCCCCTTCCACTCAAACTCCGCTTGCCCTTCCTGGACCCACTTCTCCTTTCGATTTTCCCTCGTCCACTAAAGGAAGACAGGCATTCCCGGGGTACCAGATGGGGCGTTGGAGCTGCTCCTGCGTGTCCCTGCCCCCTCTCTTTGCTGCCCCACCAAGTGCTCACTTAGGAGCTGCGGACACAGGGCACCTGGAGTCCATCCCCTGCTTCCATTCTCATGACTCCTGCTCTCCCGATTGTGTCCCGGGCCCTGGAGCCTGCTGAGCTGTGTCCTCCCTCCGGACCTGCCGCTCTTCTCCATGCGTGGCATCAGGGTAAATCATCTCGCCATGCGTGTCGCTACCCCGTGGGTTCAAAAGCCATCAGGTACTCCCTGCCACGTCTCCGCAACCGCAGACCGTGCTCCCTGTTCCAAGTGTCATATATGTTAGCTCCTCCAGTTCCAGGACATCCCTCCGAGGTGGGCACTGTTATTCAGCATCCCTTGATAGAAGTCGGGAAGTCGTGGGGCCAAGGGGTTAAGTAACAGTCTCATCCGGCTCAGAGGTTGGGCAGCGTTCCCAAGGTGTGTTCTTTCCGAGGGATTGGGTCCCTGGCCGCCGGAGCCCAGAGCGGGATCTCAGTCCTGCTGCTGTGCTGTTCACTGAACCGGGCAGTCGTCTTTAGGACACGGAAGCCCCCCACCCCCACCCCCGTGTGACATCAGACTCGCCCCCAGTCCCAATTTCCGCTTCCCTTCGCACATCCCGTGTGCTAAGACACAGCTTCACAAAACCACGGGGCCAGTAAGAAGGTTCCATCCTGAGTCTTTGCCCCAGTCTTTCATTATGGAAAATTCCGTATGATGGAAAAAGCGAATGAATGATACAGTGGATACCTCCTACCCACCACCAAGACTCTACAGTTTACGTTTTACTAACATTGTATTATCGTGTCTCTGTCCACCTGTATACGCCGCACTCCATCTACGTTTTTCCTCATCTTACTGCTTCTCGATGAATTTTAAATGACGTTTCAGACATGGGTATGTCTTACCGCATGCACTTCCTGTGCATTCCTCTCCTGGCCCTTTGAATGTACTGGCCATAAAGCCTGGGGTGATGTGGCCCCTGGCTGTGGGATTCCTGCAGCCACCAGAGGCCAGGAGAGCCGAGGGACGCATTCCCCGGAGCCCCCTCATCCCCGTTCGTGGCCTGGGGATGCTGATTTTGGATGTCTGGTCCCCAGAACCGTGAGAGAATACAGTTCTGCCACTTTAAGCCTCCCATGTGTGTGAATTTGCTCCAGGAGCACCAGAAAGGGAGTACAGAAGGGGATACAAAGCGGGGCACAGCAGGACTGATGTGGGGTGAAGGAGGCTTACGCGTGATTCTGAGAGGCAAAGCCTAGTGTTCCGATGCTCACGTGCAGACTGGCTCCTGGGAGATGGGGGTGGGGCGGGTCAGCAGGTGGAGGATGGGAGATGTGTGGGCACGTTTGGAGCAGTGGCAGTGTAGACACACAGGGCCCGGCAGGAAGGAGATACAAACAGGAGGTGTAGACATGCAGGGTCCAGCAGGAAGGCTGTGTGAATGGGAGGTGTAGACACACGAGGTCCAGCAGGTGTAGACACATGAGGTATAGACACACGGGGCCCAGCAGGAGAGAGGTACGAACGGGAGGTGTAGATATGTGGGTCCCAGCAGGAAGGAGACGCAAACAGGAGGTGTAGACACAGGGCCCATCAGATATAGATACGTAGGGTGTAGACATGACATGCAGGGCCCAGCGGGAAGGAGATGCAGACAGGAGGTGTAGATACATGGGGTCCAGCAGTGTAGACACGCGGGGTATAGACACGTGGGGCCCAGCAGGAAGGAGATGCAAATGGGAGGTATAGACACATGGGGTCCAGCAGGTATAGACATGCAGGGTATAGACACGTGGGGCCCAGCAGGATGGGGAAGGGAACAGGGACAGGCGAGACCAAGGTCACGGCGGAGGTGGTTTGGTGTGTGGGAGCATTCCCACGCCTCCGCTTCTGCTCTGCTCCCTCAGCACCTTCTCCGTCGGAGGGGATTTGGGAGGTCTAGAGACCAAAGGAGCCATGGAATTGGGGCGGAGTCAACGGAAGGGCCAGGGCTGGGCGGTCCGGAGGCGGTAGAATGATGGGAGCCGTGTCTCATCTTGCTTCCTTCCCTCATCTCTCTGCAGCCTCAGCCTGAAGCCAGCAGAAGCCCCGAGAACCTCCCGTCACCATCAGCTCAGCCTTCTCCAGTCCCAAGCTTTGTGCAGAGTCACTTTCAAGCGCAGTATAGGTAAGAATCTAGGGGAGAGTGGGATGGGCTTGGAACGGATCGCCCGGACTTGGATGCCCGCAACTGGTCTCCTGTTGATCCCAAGACAAGAGACCTAAGCGCCCTTCTCCTCCCATTACAGATCCCAATTAACCTCTCCCTCCTGTCGGCCCTGGTGGTTAGCCTCGCTGGCTCCTGGGCCTCCATCTCCCTCTGAAGGGGGTTCTAGAACCTGACTGTGGAGGTCAGGGCTTCCCCAGCCGGCAAGGCAATCATTGAGCCTTTGGCGAGACCTTTCTCATTCATTCCTGCAGTCGGAGAGCCCAGTTTGCCAAGTTCTTTCAAGCTGAAGATTTCCCAGCAACATGGAGGATAATTACACTGCCTCTGAATTCAGAAACATTCTCTTCAGGCTTTCATATATGTGACAGTTCAGAGCCTGAGATAAGGCAGTGTATTTCCAAGTTCAGAGATAAGATAGTATATTTCCAAGTACTGTGATGGTTTAGTAAAAGCCCTGACTGCAGGGAAGGGGCATTATGGAGAGAAACCCCCCTGGGCTTCTTGGAGGAGGTGTGCCTTTTGATGGGCTTCAGGGATGGCTAGGATTGAACAGGTGGGAGTGTCTCCAGCCTGCACGGAAGCTGTTCACATGTGGGAATGAGCACAGTAATCAGGATTTCAGGGAAGCCATCCGTTACAGAGAGCCTCCCCTTGGTGACATGCTACCGTTGGTCGCTGAGCATATTTGTTAATTAAAAATGCTTCTAAATGAGCCTAGGTGTTATTGTACACGAAGTAAAGCCCATTTCCTTCCTGCAGTGGCATGCACAGAGCGAGCCTCAGTATTGGAGCGGCCGACCGTTGCTAGCCAGGAAAGCTCTGTGCTGGGCGTCCGTCTTATCTGCAGGTGCCCGGCGCAGGGGCTGCTAGAAACAAAAATGAGACAGAAAAAAAGAGGAGGAGAAAGATCGTCTAGGAGGAGGGAAAAGGGAGTCCAAGACCAGGGTAGGTTAGAGTGCAGTGCAGAGACACCAAGAATTGCAACCCGGTACTGCTCACTGGTGTCTTTGTACAGTGAGTTTGCTTATTTCTCGACTCACCCGTTCTCTCGCCCCCCTTGGCTCCCGTGCACACGTGCTCCCTCTCCTCCCTTCTTTCAAGTATTCCAGCGTCTGCTCTTATGCTGGGTCCCCTGGGTAAGTGAGGAGCACCACTCTATGCCCACAAGAGCAAGAGACACCAGCCAGGTACCCCTGGCGTGCTTGTCTCGATCTTTAATTCCAAATACACCCTCAATCTTTACCATTTCACCTACGATGGGCCACTTCCCTTCTCAGCGCCAGAAGGGAGCTGTGAACAGGGTGTGGCCCCCATTCTCATGGAGCTCACGTTCTGCTGGAGCAGGTGTTCGGTAACACACCACACACGTCACAGCGGCTCGCGATGGTGATAACACATGGCTCGGAGTGTGGGGGAGGCAGCCAGCCTTAGATAAGGTGGCCTGGGAGGCTTCATTTTAGAGGGGGGGACATTTGAGCTGAGAGCAGAGTGACGAGGTGTCAGCTATTCACATATCTGGGGACCGGGTCATCCGGTTAGAGAAAACGGCCGAGGCCAAGGGCCTGGGGTTGGAATGACGTCAGCACAGCAGGGGACAGAAAGGGCAAGGTAGCTGCCAGGGAGGGAGGGGGCAAGAGGTATGGCTGGAGGGGTGGACAGGGGTCTGGTGGTGCAGGTGTGGGTTTTCGCCTCAAGGGCACGGGAAGCTGCTGCAGATTTTGAAGCCTGTTGTGGCATCATTTTCAATTTTGGAGATCATGCTAGTGGTTTTCCAAGGGTTTTAGGAGCTTTTCCAAGGGTTCCAAGGGTTTCAGCGCCGGGACCTGGGACAAAGACCAAATACATATTTCTTATTATAAGTCACAATACCGCATGGTCTCCGACTGCTGTGGGGGGAGCCGGGAGGGTTCCCGAGGAAGCGACAAGCGCCGTTTGGGTAGGTGCCTGTAGGATGATGAGTAAGAATCAAGGCGTTCAAGTTTCCAAAAAGGAACCAGTGACAGCTGAAAATTACCCACTTTGAGCGGGATCTTGGGGAGTACAGAAAAAAATCGAGTTAGGGATGTCCGTCTGAGTGAGGGCTTTTGAGCTGTGGGAAGTGATTTTCTGGGGAGGTGGGTGGGGCCAGCTCCGAGCCAAGCAGGTGCCTCCCAGCGGGGGTGCCTTGGCTCTGGGTGCCAGAGCCTGGCTCTCCGCTGCGGAGGGCTTGCCAGCGATGGAGAGTTGCTGTGGTATCATCCCTTCTTGATGAAATCAGAAGCTGGAGGATATATTGTGGGTTAATTCACAGATCCCTGTTCAGGAAGGTTCTCGCTCCCCTGCCCCCCGCTCCCCTTTTTAGGGTGTCGGGTTTTTGACTTTGCAGGAGGAGAGAAGGAGGAGTGGGATCGGGGTGCTGGACTGGGTTATGGACTAGAGGAGAAATAACTGGTTATTTCATATGGTTGGTACCACAACCTAAAAGCACCTGTGAGTTTAAAAAGCAAGGATTGGTGCTATGGTGGGGTTTGCCTATGAGAGGGCGTGTGTGTATGTGTGTGCGCGCGCGTGCATCACCCGTCGTGTGCTCCTTGCTTTGTCATTTGTGCCTTTTTTTTTTTTTTTTAAGATTTTATTTATTTATTTGACAGAGAGAAATTACAAGTACACTGAGAGGCAGGCAGAGAGAGAGAGAGAAGGAAGCAGGCTCCCTGCTGAGCAGAGAGCCCGATGCGGGACTCGATCCCAGGACCCTGAGATCATGACCTGAGCCGAAGGCAGCGGCTTAACCCACTGAGCCACCCAGGCGCCCCTGTCATTTGTGCCTTTTATCCACAGAGCGTCTGATCTGGTCCCCATTACAGGCAGCAATCCCTGCTAGGTTTTCTCAGTGCAGGTCTTGGAGGGAGGGGTGACATCTGACCCGTGTGTTATCAGGGGCACGAGCGCTGGCAGAGACATCCCCTGTCCAGGGAGCAGGTGGTGCTAGGTGCGTCTAAGGGGTGGAAGGTGTTTCGGCTGGCCGCGGAGAGAGGTCAGAGTGCTGACAGGTGTGTCACCAAGGCCCCGGGCTTGTGTCTGGGCGTCTGTACCCGGCGGGAACACAAGCACGGTTCTAGGTCTCAGTAGCGGCTGGAAGGTTGGTTATTGCACCAGAAACAGTTTGACGAGAAGGACTCCCTGAGACGGGTGGGTAAGATCCACAGGCAGCGGGGTGGGTTTCTGCCCCTTCCCCCATAACAAGCTTGGGGGACAATAGGACAGGACTGCGTCTGTCCAGCCAGGATAGCAAGGACAGAAGGACTCCTCGGGCCACATGTGAGGATGGCCAAAGCTTGGGAACGTCCAGAGTCTTCTCTGCGCCTCGTCTGTTTGTCCCACTCACTCTGTCCTCATGGCTCATCTCGGAAAGACAGGTGTATTTCACACCCTTTCTATAGCTTATTTATTATAAAGCCCATATGTTTTCTTCATTCTTTATGTGTAAAATTAGACCGTTCCATGTTTTTACCAGTTACACGTCCCTTGGTCCTTACAGAGGTTTGTGGCTCCGTATAAAAACAGACCTTATCTCCATTTCATACAGTGCAACACTGCAGGAAAAATGCAGCCCAGCTTAGCATTAGTCCGCTCTAAAACACAGACAAGTCAGAAAAAACAGTCCTTTCTATTGGCTCGCTTAAGGACGCAAACAGGGATTTGGAAATTTCCCAAAAACAAAAATCTGTCTTCCAGGCCTGTGTTCTATCTAGGTACATTATGGGGGAAGGAAGAGAAGGATCAGGAGAAACAGGGTGGCAGAGGGGACCCCACAAGCGTCAGGTCCCCCTAGCGCCTGGAGCTCGGTGTCTGATGCACTGTTTTTACCAAAAGATCACCGGGGTTCTCCCATTGGGAAATTTACCAGAAGCAGCAAGTTATTGGACATGAAACACTCAGGTCTAATACTCGGTTTTCTAAAGTCATGGATGGTTGGTAACTCATCCCCGGGTTGCTGAGTGGTTCTGCCCGGCTCGCTTAGGATCGCCTTTGTCAGCACCGGAGAACCTCAGGGTTTCATGCTCTTAAGTAAGGGAGTATTAAGTGTGAAAGTTCAAAGGATATAAGTCAACTGTGTCTTCCTGCTCTGAATCGGTCCATGCCTCATCTGTTTATACTAAGGACTGGAGGGGGGCCGCGGTGAGCTTGCACTCCGGAACCTGAGCCTGGCTTTGCCACTTAAGAACTGTGTGGTCCTTGGGAGAGGTGCTTAACTTCTCTGTGCCTCAGTCTTCTTGTCTGCAAAACGGGGCTAATCCTGGGGGTTATGGGCAGAAAGTGAGTTGATACAAGCACAGCGGTCAGAAGAATGCCCAGTTCTCAGCGAACACTGTTTCCATATTAGCTGCTTTTCTCCAGCCTTGGCTGCTTCACTGGTACAGTGAGGATGGTGGACGCCCATCGGTGGTTCTGCCTCCTGGCTGAGCACAGGTATCGCCTGGGGAGGCTCCCCTCCCCCGCCCCTGCTTGGAACAGCCTCTATGGGAGGCTGGCTGAGATATCTGCATTTTTGGAGAAGCTCCCTCTGTGATTCTGGAGCCCAGTGAGGCTGAGAACCAGGAGAAGGCATGGGCCTAACATCCCTTCCGGTGTGCAGGTCAGCTTGCTGATTCTGCCTCGAGGGGTTTTCGCTCGCCTTCCACTGCCACGCGGGAATCAACCTTTTTTAAAAAATTGAGGTCAAAGTCACCTGACGTAAAGTTAGCCATTTTATTATTTATTATTATTATTTTTAAAGATTTTATTTATTTGAAAGAAAGAGAGCATGAGAGGAGAGAGGTCAGTGGGGGAAGTAGACTCCCTGCCGAGTGGGGAGCCCGATGTGGGACTCGATCCCAGGACTCCAGGATTGTGACCTGAACTAAAGGCAGTCGCTTAGCCAACTGAGCCACCCAGGCGCCCCAAGTTAGCCATTGTAAAGCATAGAGTTTTATGGCACGGACATTACATTATTGTGCAACCAGCACCTCTGTCTAGTTCCTGACCGTTTTGATCACTGCAAGAGAGAACCCAGTACCTGTTAAGCCCTGCCTTCTGCTCTCCTGCCGGCAGCCACCGATCTGCTCTCTGTCTCTGTGGCTCTACCGCTTCTGGATTTATCTGGTTACCCTGATGGGAATTTGGGTTGTGTCCGCCCTTTGATTCTCGTGACTAGCGCTACTCCGAAATCTGTGGGCAAGCGTTTGTAGAAATCCCTGTTTTCAACTCTTTTTGGGTATGTATCTGGGAGGGGGATGGCTGGATCACACAGCAATTTTATACTTAACTGTTTGAGGCTCTGCCGAACTGAGTGGGTGCCGTTCACCATGAAACTCTTATCTTTTGCCTTCACAGATCTTCCTTGACCTGTCCCCACTGTTTGAAACAGAGCAACACCTTCGACCCCTTCCTGTGTGTGTCACTGCCCATCCCTCTACGCCAGACGAGGTACGTGGCCATCACAAGCGGCGAACTTGACTCCCGCCCTTCGTCCTCCCTGGGTACCTTCTGGCCTGGCACCTGCCGTTCTGTCTCTCGCGCATCTCAGCCAGCACATCTGCAGAAACCAGCCTTAGAAAGCTGGCGATGTCCGGTGGCCCGGTGTGACCAAGTGAAAGGTTACTGTGTCCCTTCCTGAGCCCCCAAAAGAATGATCTGCAGCTTGTCTGTCACGCCATGGCCTGGCTTCCATCTCTGGGTCACTTAGAAGCAGGCATGGGCCAGTCGGGGCCTCTGGGCAGAACCAGGGGCAAATCTGCAAAAAAAAAAAAAAAAAAAATCTGTTGCCACCTGCTTTTCCTGGCTTTGTTTCCACGTCCTTTTTGCCTTTCGTGAAGGTGCACGGAAAAGGTTTCTTTAAGGAGCAAATAAAAAAGGGAAGCGGGTGTGGAAGGGGAGGAGAAAAACAGAAAAGAGGAGTGTAGTCAGGTCTGGTAAGAGGCATGGTGGGCTCGGCTTATCGGGGCAGGCATTCCAGAAGCCTGGGTCTTAAGGCCGTTAAGGCATCTGGCCATTGTCAGTGTCATGGAAGTTTGCCGAGTCCCGCGCTGGTGTTGAGATGGCGGCATTTCTAAGATTCTTGGCCTCGTGCGGCACAGGACAGGGGTTGGGACCACTGACTCGGGGGCTAGACTGCCCGGGGTTCCAGCCCCAGCTGTGGCTGTGAGCTGTGTGAACTGACCAGTGTTGCAGGAAGGAGAGGAGAAGCGGGAGCTGGAGGAGGGAGCCTCTGTGTGCTGGTGGGGACAATACCACATAGAACTAGAGATTCCAGAAAGTATGTGTGGAGGGGGCGGGGGGAGAAGGGACAGACTGAGCCCTGTTACCAAGGGGAATTTCAATAAGGAGGACATCATCAGTAGTGTCGAGCCATAGTGGAAGCCTGACCCTTTTACATCTTAAATTTCCAAGTTCGTTTGTGCGCGCCGTGATGTATTTAACAAACAGAACCTTGAGATCACAGGTCTGTACTGTGATTCTTAAATCAGGTACCTTTTATTTCTAACTACGGAAACGATACTGAGCAGAGACCCTTTGGCGATTTGACTCTCTGCTGCCACCTGGTGACAGTATACCTAAAGTACAGTGACCCAACCAGGGAGTGGAGACCAGCCCAACTGTTGGACTTGACCCCAATGCCAATGGCTTTGGCAGTTCATGGCCGTCCTTTAAGGATGTGGACGCCTTCCTATTTTCCAGATTCTTGAGCGTCACCTTGGTCTTCCCCTCTAAGAGCCAGCGGTTCCTGCGTGTTGGCCTGGCCGTGCCCATCCTCAGCACAGTGGCGGCCCTGAGGAAGATGGTTGCAGAGGAAGGCGGTGTCCCTGCGGATGAGGTGTGACGGAATGGCACGGGGGCCTGGTCACCAAATGATGGAACGCTAACTGGGCCAGCTGTCTAGGGCTGTTTAGACTAATTTCTGGTTCCTGGGTGACTCCTCCTGATTCATGAGTTTCTGTTTGATTGGTCACCCCTGGTGCCTTGATGACTGAGCCCTGACCTCTCCCTGCATTTACACGGAATCACCAGAAAAGGATGAAGACTGGGATGATGGTCACAATCCTAGTGATCCCCACGATGCTGCGCACTCAGTAGTGCTTCCCAAGTGCTGGGCGCCATTTTGGGACCTTGGTATTTGTAGCCATTTCAATCCTCATGACCACCTTGTACAGTTGACACAATTATCCTCCTTTGATCAGTGAGCGAGAGAGGAGGCACTGAGAGGTTGAGGGACCCTCCCAGGGTCACAGAGCTGGTCAGTGCTGACCAGGATTTGATGGAGATGGTGTGATTTCAGAACCTGAACTATGTATTTTCATCCTGAGACTATAAACCAGGATACTGAAGGGGCCGGAAATGAAACATGAGGGGCTCCTGAGTACTTTTTTTTTAAAGGAGTCTTGGTAAAGAAGTTGCATTTACTGTGACTTTGAGGGCAGAACTCATAACAGGGGCCCCCACACAAGGGCAGAGTGGAGGTGACGATGGTCAGCAGCCATGTGGCTAATGGGAAGGGTTTGGAATAGGGCTCTTCTGTTTTCTGACCTTGGATGAAGCAAGCAACTGCTCCCCTGTGTCTTTAACTAGAAAATGCAGTTTTACACTTCCCTGACGACCTCATGGCATTTTGAGCAAATTATTATTTTTTTTTTTAATTTTTTAATTTTTTTTTTTTTAAAGATTTTATTTATTTATTTGACAGACGGAGATCACAAGTAGGCAGAGAGGCAGGCAGAGAGAGAGAGAGGAGGAAGCAGGCTCCCTGCTGAGCAGAGAGCCCGATGCGGGACTCGATCCCAGGACCCTGAGATCATGACCTGAGCCGAAGGCAGCGGCTTAACCCACTGAGCCACCCAGGCACCCCATTTTGAGCAAATTAAAAAAAAATTTTTTTGTAGCCTTCAAAACACATACAATAAAGAGCACACACCTTAAGGTTATAGTTTGTTGAATTTCTGCGTGTGTGTCCATCTACGTAACCACCGTGATTACTCACTCTGCAGGCTCCTTCCTGCCCCCAACCCAGTCAGTGCCTCTGATCTTGTCACTGTGTTTAGGAGGATGCAAGTAGGGGAAAAAGTGTGTCGCTTTCTCAGTGAACTCAAAGTGCTTACAGGGATATATTGAGAGAGAGAGAGAGAGAGAGAGAGAGAAGAGGATGGGGTGAGAGTCTTGGGGAAGAAATGGCAGTTAAAAAAAATACCAAAAGGAGGATGGGGCATTGAGTTTGAATAATTACAAGAGTCAGTGAATTGTCAAGAATTTGCAAAGTGTGATGTGTTTGTGCAGGGAAGTAGGACTCACTTAGGGGTTCCTAAGTGCACATGTGGGCATTTTGATAGTAACTTACAATCTGTTTTGGTGTTTTAATTGGCAGGGTTATTCCTCTTCCATTATCTATGGTCTTGAATATATTTGGATTTATTTATATCCTCTTTATTTTATACTTTCTGTTTACCCTGCTTTTTCTTTGTTTCCTTTCCCTCTCCTTCACTGCTGCTTTTCTGTTGAGCAATTTTTATTTTGTCTCTTCTGGTTTGGGGACATATAGAATCTATTTTTATGGTCATTTAGTGGTTATCCTGAAAATGCCAACATGCAGAATTAGCAAAGTCATACGTTAATTTTCGGAAACAACGCAAGGATCTTGATGTACCCAAATCTCCCTTCCACCTTTTTGAGTATTATTGTGGATGGATATTATTTCCCAGTATTTTAATCCCTCCTGCCCTTTCTGCCTGGTTGTAGTACTAGTACAGATTATTATAGATTTATATAGTCAGTGTGTGTTTACTTTTACCAATGTTTACCATTTTCTTTGGCTCATCATTTCTTCTTACAACTCAAGTGTTTTTGTTTTGTTTTTGTTTTTGGATTCAGTTTTTTTTTTTTTTTTTTAAACCCTGAAATGTATCTCTTACAAGAGAATTTCCCAGAGAATTTCCTTGAGTGGCTTAGGTGCTTTGAGATGTTGATCCCTTTAGCCCTCGAGGTGACAGGACCCTTAAGATGGTCACCTGTCTTCTCTGCTATAAGAGCAGCTTCTCCTGCTTACCTCAGCATTCCATAAAAATATGTTCTGCATATGCCATGATGTGGAAAAAGTTGGCAGAACTATTTAGGAGTTCTTTCAGTAGAGATCTGTGAATGGTAAACACTTTAAACTTATAATTTGAAGAGATCTTTATTTTATTTTTACTGCTTGCAGGATAGTTTAGCTGGGTATCCAGAGAGCTTTATTTTTGTTTTATTGGTTGCATGATAGTTTAGCTGGGTATACATTTGAGATTTAACACCCCTGCCCCCCCATTGTCTTCCCGCACCCCTTCCCAAATCAGTCTGAGATTCTGTTGTTGCCATTGAGATAGTCTGTGGTCAGTCTTATTGTCATACCTCCACTGTTCTATTACGACTAATAAGTAGTGTTTCTCACTTTGAAGGGAAGAAAGGGTAAAAGAGACTCTCAGTCAGTTTTAGATTTCTTGCTTAAGTTCCCTTTGAGAAATCAAGAAGGAAAATGATCCTCCTCGTTCCAGGTGATCTTGGTTGAACTGTGTCCCAGTGGATTCCAGCGGTCTTTCTTTGATGAAGAGGACCTGAATACCATTTCAGAGGGAGACAATGTGTACGCCTTCCATGCACCCCCACCATCTGGCCAGGAGTTACTTTCAGGTACGGTGGTGCCTCACATAATTTTATTTGGATAGTATGAGTTACACGTTTGAGAGTTACATGCCTGTGTGCCGAGGCATAAGACGTTTCATTTTGGTACTTGGACCTGCCAGGCTTAGTTTCTCTGATGTTTGCTGTATAGATGGTTGATGATTTAAAAATTATTCAATCAGTCAGGAGTTCTCAAAACCTTGGTGAATATCAGAATCATGTTGGAAGCTTGTTAAGGCAGAGTCCTGGGTCCGACACAGTGAGTTTCTGGTTCAGTAGGTCTGGGGTGGGACCTGAGAATTTGCACATGTAACAAGTTCCCAGGGGATGCTATTGCTGGTCCCGAGGCCACGCTTTGAGAATAAGAACCACTATTCAGGGTGATCTTTGTCTTCATGACTCTTGTAGTTCAAGGTCTGTGCTTGAAGTCCAATGTTTACAAATTGAAACAGCAGATGGCCAAAAAGGTTATGAAATGACTTTTGGTAACATCCCACTTCCTGAAGTTTGGACTGACAGTCTTCGATTGCAGTTCATATACCTTCTGGCCTAATTTGCCGGTCAAGAAGGCCCGTATTTGGAGGACCCTCCACCAGTGTTGCCTTATAGCCCACAAGAATCCTGTACCTGGGTCTGTGTCTTCAGCCAGCCTTGGTGTGGGCTGTGGGAACCAGGTGTCTGTGCTTGCTCTGAGTCACCAGGGAACCCCCTGGGCCTGGAATCTGCAGCAGGACCTTCCCTGGCTCCAGTTATGTGATAGCTCAATGAAAAGACCCTCATTTCAAGTTCAATCAAAGGTCACACACCTGTGCTTGAAAAGTCTGATTTTCAGAACAACTGGAAATTGAGGAGAGTCTAATTCTGTCACATCCTCAAGGATAAACGTTCTGACCTTCTCTCTGTACTTCTGTGGGCTGAGGAAGCCGGAGCCCACTTGTGGCTCTCTGATTGAGGCATAAAAGCAACCCAGATCATTTTGGAGTATTTCTCGGATCGACTTTGAGAAGCCTTAATTAACATCCCTGCCCACGTTTTACTATTACCGGCTGAACGCAATGGCAGATTCACTACCTCGTGTATAATCGTCGTGTACCAGGTACCAGAAGGCACAAGTGCCGCACATAGCTTAATATCTTTTAAGTCTATGAACATAATTCTCTCTCTCTAGCTCATCCGTCTGGTCTCGCGGTCTCCCCACGCTTGGCAGCCCGAGATGGTCTGCGGTCCTCCCTGCCCATCCATAGCGAGAACAAGGTGCTAGTCCTCTTCTGTAACTTGGTGGGGTCAGGCCAGCAGGCCAGCAGGTATGTAGAACCTGATCTTCTTCTCACATGATGTCTGGGCTGTGCAGACACATGCTTGGGAGCCCGTCTAGCATAATTCTAATCTGATAAAATCAAACATCTGTTCTCAAGATTAATGCAGGAGGAGTAGGGGACTTTCTAATCAATAGATGGCAGACGTCACCCTTCACCATTAAGCATCAGAGACTTTGCTGTTAATTTCTGGAATAATTATGGCTCCCACTGCTATCATTTTGTATGATATTGTGAGGCCTGGGCGGTGCAGTAAGACGAGAGAGAAAAACTGGCTGTAAGAAGAGAGAGAAAATGACCACTGTCTTCAGATTATATCGTGGCCTATCCAGAGAGCCAAGAACTGGGAAATGATCAAAGTAGTGAAAAGGTCCAGGTGTGGTTACGTAACAGACAAGACCAGGTCGCTTTCATTGCTAGCCCAGATAAGACGCTTGAAAGCTCTAACTCCGATCAAAGATGTCTGTACTGATAAAATGTTTGTAAAATTCATCTCGAATAATAAACTCATAAGGACATTGATAAAATACTGGGCGAAGGAGAGAGGAGGAAGGGAGAGAGGTTGCTTTATTAAACCAGAATAACATTTCGATTATTAAAAAAATTAATGATGTAGGCTATATACATAAGAAAAAAATTTGAAGCCAAAAAAAATTGTAGTATAGTTGGAAGAATATATACTTAAATCAATGGAATGTAATAGGCTGAAGTACATTTGGGTATTATGTGATAAAAATGGTACATTTCACATTACTAAAGAGTAAATGAATTATGTAGTATATAAGGTGGGCAAATTGATTTTTTTTAATATAATCCATTTTTTACTTCTGCCATACGTTCACATGATTAAATTCTAGATTGATTAAAAGGAAACCGTAAAATGACTTACAGATAATGTAGGGAAGTATTTATGTCTTTTGGGCTGAGAGGACTATTTTTTTTTTTTCAAAGATTTTATTTATTTATTGGACAGACAGAGGTCACAAGTAGGCAGAGAGGCAGGCAGAGAGAGGAAGGAAAGCAGGCTCCCTGCTGAGCAGAGAGCCTGATGCGGGACTCGATCCCAGGACGCTGGGATCATGACCTGAGTGGAAAGCAGAGGCTTTAACCCACTGAGCCAACCAGACGCCCCTGAGAGGACTATTTTAATGCCTAAGGCAGGCAGGAGCTGTAAAGGAAAAGGCTAACGTTTTAGACACTGAATATTTTAAGCACAAACAAGAAAATGTATTTATGTCACGTGACAGGCAGAGGGCGCACAATCCACGGTATAAAAACTCCGCTTGGCAATCAGGGAGAGAGATACTCTTAGTAAAACGAAGCACGGAGATTCACGCCAACTCACGAAAGAAACACAAGCATAGGGCTAAAATATCCAGCTTTGTGCGTAGCAGAAGAAATTCTCACGGTAACAGCAAGAGGCTGGTCACCTTTCGGATCACGGTGAGAGAGTTTTGAAACGTGATAAGGCTCCTTCTGGGCAAGTGTTAAGAGAAAGGGGCACCTGCCTCACTGGTATGTGGGTGTGGTTTTTCTAGGGCATGGCCAGCTTTGAGCTTGAATTTCCACTCCTGGAAATGTATCCCAAAGAAACGAGCTGCCGTGTGCACCCAAAGGTGTATGTGCAGGAACACAGGGCTTCCGCCATCAGCGGGCACTGCTACAATGAAAAGATGGGCAGTGATGTGAACGCCTGTCCGTAGAGGATGAGGGGAGTAAACCCCCCACAGGCAGCACAGTCCCTTTTCTGCTCCAGACCCTAACAGCTTGGGTTTGTGCTGACTTTGCCAAGTTTATTCAACATTCTTAGCCTATTGGGTCTTCGTACAACCTTGCATGGTAGCCACAGGACATTCTGGTGGGTGATTTCTCTCGGCAGTGCCCGTGGCTTAGCCAGGACTGGGGCCACAGCCATATCTGGCGATCTGGGTGCTCTGGGCTCACTGTGAATGCTTGGGTCCTGGTGCACAAAACCTGGTGCACAAAACCATCAGGATGTCTGCTGGACCGGCTTGCCTCTGGATTAATCTCTCCCTGCCTCGCTTCCCTCTGGCTCTGGTGTCCTCTGACCCTGTTGTGGGGGAGAGAGTCTCCCAGCTGGCTGATCGTTGGCAGCCATCCGTTTCCACCGCCACGTCTCTCTTTGGCTTTGTATTTCTGGACCTTTCTGTATGCCGCGGCGTGTCCTGCTGCAGCGAGGTTCTCTGATGGGCAGCCTCGAACCGTGCTTGTGCTCAGCTCGTACTCAGTGGAGAAGTGTCTCTGTTGAGCTGTGTTGGTCTTTCCTTCGCTGAGCTAACCTGATCCCTTCACTTGTTCAGGTTCGGGCCACCTTTCCTGCTGAGGGAAGACAGAGCCATTTCCTGGCTCCAGCTGCAGCAGTGCATTCTCAGTAAGGTCCGCTGTGTCATGAAGAGTGAGGCCCCGATCCAGGTCAGTGTGCATCGTGGGGGACGGAGAAGGGGTAGGGATCTAGGAGGAGCTCAGGCTAGACGGGCATTTGCTTTTAAAGAGGGTGTTTACACTGCTGGATAAAACAGCTTTGATCTTGGGCAAGGAGGTGACCATTCCATGGCCTGTGCTTTTACTCTTCGCACCATCACAATGCCTTTCATGGGCAGAGCCCTTTTCTCGTTAAATCTTTAAAAACACCACTGGGATAGCATTGACATAGTTCTTCTCCATTTTCTACATTTATGGCTTACCTGTGGTTTTTCCTGGAGCATAGTGAATTACAGTAAACTGTAACTTACACGTTTGCATCCAGAATTTCAGGGGACTTGAGGCCTCACCTCTGTGGAAAATGAAAATGGGTGTTTATGTCTAAATGAGAACATCTAGATGTTAAACTAATTTTGTCCAGTGTTTGGTTTTTTCCTTTTTTTTTTTTTTTTAAAGATTAAAAACTCAAGGCAAAACACCTTTTATTGCCTTACTCCTTTATTTATTCCCAGGTAGGTAGTTAACAGGTAAACCCAACAAACACTAAAACCATTCCCTTTGGCCCCCAGGGTATCAGAAACCATTCCTGTGGTTCAGAAGATGTTGACATTTTGTGGGGGGACAGGTCAGGAGCCTCAGAATTTTGCTTCTCTACGTGAGAACTTCTCAGAGGTGATTTCTTCATAATTCATGCTCCTTCCTGCTGGGGGAAGACCATACATTTGATTCAGGAGGTACTCGAAATAACATTTTGTCAAAGACTTTCTCTACGTTTGTACCAGCCTGTATCTCTGAAGGATTTTTTTGCCGTAGTGCCCAAATTAGAGCCTCTCACTTCCCTCTAAATAGGTCAGAATATCTTCTAATAATAGCTCCAGGCCTCTGCCAGCCTTGTCCTCCTGATCTTTGCAAGTGGATGAAACCACTGTTAGGGGAACTTGGCCGTCCTTGTCGTCCACCTTGTCACACATGTACATCTGCCTCTGCACCTCTCTGGGGTTTGCAGAAACCCATCAGGCAATCCGTGGGGCCAGGAGAATAACAGAGGCCACCTCCCACGGAGTATGGGTGCCTTTCTGCAGACTCTTTGGTCACTGTGGGGGTGGGCCTGATTTTCTGTGGGAGAAGAGTGTTCTAAACGGTGGTGGGGTTCCTAGGATAGCCCACGCACTTCACCCATAAGGCTTTCATTCCTTAGAAGATCCTGGCTAGGTGTGGTCATCATTGAATGCATTCAGAATTCTCAACCTGGAGCTCAAGAGAGGAAAAGGAGTGAAGGTTCCAAAATGAATTTTCCTAGCTGGGGATGGAAGACAGGAGAACGTCTTCCAAAAATGACCAGTTTGCTGGACACACTGAATTTGTTTTTTTTTTGTTTTTTTTTTTTTTTAAAGATTATTTATTTATTTATTTGACAGGCAGAGATCACAAGTAGGCAGAGAGGCAGGCAGAGAGAGAGAGGAAGAAGCAGGCTCTCTGCCGAGCAGGGGCTCGATCCCAGGACCCTGGGATCATGACCTGAGCCGAAGGCAGAGGCTTTAAACCACTGAGCCACCCAGGCACCCCCTGAATTTGTTTTGAATCCTGAAAAGCAGGGGTTTATCGCTGTCAAGACATTTTCTGTGGTCACTCTCTAAACTTGCTTTGTGTGCAGACGGGGGAAGGTGTCTCCATGAGGTTTCGTGCCTTGATTGTGTGGGTCATGTTGCTCTCCAAACAGCAAGGCTCAATTAGGAAAAAGAGCACCCCCACTCCCATGGCCAAACCTCACCATACCTAGATTTAAGAAACAGTCTCCTTAGGGAAGTACACCCTTCCCGGGCCACCCATGGATCAAAGCCTCTGGAGACAGCTTGCTTCCTGCGATTGCCTTTGCCTTTGTTAAGGCTGTACATCAACTGGAATGAGGTTATGGTCCAGGCGGGCATGGACCTTACCAGTGTCCCCTTGCTCCTCGCACACAGGAGCTGCCGGGAGGAGGAGGTCAAGGCTGTCTGGGGGCGTGTTAGGTCATGCCCACACACTGTCGCTCTTTCCTGGAATTCCAGTACCCTCTCTCTCACCTCCTCCCCTGTCTGAATTCAACCTATAGCTCACCCATGCTTTGTAAGTACTGATGTGTCTGCCTTTGATCACTGTCAGAATTTGGAAGGAAATTTCATTGTTTTTCTGATTAAAGCTAAGCTCATCGGTGACCATTTTAAGAATGTATTTGCGAGGCACCTGGGTGGCATAGCAGGCTAAGCGTCCAACTCTTGGTTTTGGCTGAGGTCTGTGATCTCAGGGTTGTGAGATCGAGCCCCACGTGGGAGTCTATTTGGGATTTTCTTCTGTCCCTCCCCGCCATACACTCGCACGCTTTCTCTCTCAAATAAATAAATAAATCTTTTTTTTTAAAAAAAAGGACTGTATTTACTTAAAGATTCCATCGATTATTTTTTTTTTAAGATTTTATTTATTTATTTAACAGAGAGAGAGATCACAAGTAGGCAGAGAAGCAGGCAGAGAGAGAGAGAGGAGGAAGCAGGCTCCCCGCTGAGCAGAGAGCCCCATGTGGGGCTCGATCCCAGAACCCTAGGACTCTGAGATCATGACCTGAGCTGAAGGCAGAGGCTTTAACCCACTGAGCCACCCAGGCGCCCCTCCATCGATTATTTTTAATGGTGGTAAAATATACATGACATTGATTTTAGCCATTGGTAAGTGTGCGTTAGTTACAGTCACGATGTTGTAAAACTATCACTGTATCTTTACCCCAAATTTTCAGCATTCCTACCAAAACTCTGTGCCCATTTAACAACTCCCTATCCCCTAGCCCTTAGCCTCTGGTCACTTTCTGTCCCTAGGAATTTGCCCGGTCTTGGTATCTCATGAAGCAGAATCATATGGTGTTTGTCCTTCTGTGTCTGGTCCAGGGTATTTCCGAGGTCAGCACATGCTGGGACACGTGTCTAAATTTCCTTTTTAAGGCTATATAATATTAATTGTGTGTGTAGACCCTGTTGTGTTTATCCATCTATCAATGGACACGTGGGTTGTTTCCACGTTTTGACTCGTGTCAGTAATGCCACTTAAGGCTCCCTTCAACTTCAAAAACGTTAGAATATTTTTAAAAACATGCATCTTTGAAAACGTAGGCAGTATTTCTTTATGTGGCTTATTTTGAAGTATATAAATACTCCTTAAGCATATGGGGTGTAAAATAGACACTGGCTTGCTTTTAGATCCTTGCCTTGTTTTGGCCATTGGGTGATGATGATAATCCTCTTTAAGTCAGGTAAAGGATCGTTACTGAACGGAGTGGTTTTTTCCATTGACTGTGCCAGCATCTCCAATTAAACGTCAGGATTTAAAAACACTGTTCCTTGTTTGGGAAAATTTAGTATGTTAAACAGTGTTAGATTGCTATGTTACAAGATCGCTATGTTACAAGTGTTACAAGGTACAGTGTGTACCTTTTTTTTTTTTTTTAGAGGGGGGAGGGGCCAAGAGAGGAAGAGAGAGAGAGAATCTCAAGCAGGCTCCACGCTGAATGCAAAACCCAAAGCAGGGCTCGATCCCATGACGCTGAGATCATGACCTGAGCCGAAATCAAGAGTCAAGACGCTTAGCCGACTGAGACACCCAGGCACCCCTATGGTGCGCATCTTTTAAAAAAATTATAATAAAAAATTTAAAAAGGACCTTTATATCTGCAGGTTTTGAGTACTAATTTTTTAAAAGATTTTATTAATTTATTTGACAAAGAGAGACACAGCGAGAGAGGGAACACAAGCAAGGGGGAACGGGAGAGGGAAAGCAGGCTTCCTGCCAAGCAGGGAACCCTATGAGGGGCTCGATCCCAGAATGCTGGGATCATGATATGAGCCGAAGGCAGATGCTTCATGACTGAGCCCCCCATGTGCCCCACTGAATACTAATTTTTAAGGGAATACTCAAAATAGGCTATCAACAAAAAGGGTGACGGTCTTTGGATAATTTATTTTGCCCTTGAGCGTCTCAGTGCAGTCTACGCGATGCTGACTTATTTGCTCTGTTTGATGTCTCCTCAGAACCTGGGATCTCTGTTCTCTGTCCGGGTTGTGGGGCTTTCTCTGGGCTGCGGCTACTTATCCCCGCAGGACAGCCATCCCCTCTGTCACTGGGCAGTGGACAGGTAAGAGGGGGTAAGACAACCGGTGTCCTTGTATTGACCGGGGTCCTTAGAAGTTCTGTATCCGTACATTGACTGTCGTATCTGCTCTTGGTTCCTTGCCTCCTGGTTGTTAGATCCTTGGACACATTCTGTGCTCTCGACCCTTAAGTCTACAGAGATGCTGCAATGGCCACCTTGAAGATGAGGGTCACTGAGGTTCTCAGAGATCAGTTAACCTGCTCACTTTTTTTTTTTTTGAGATTTTTATTCATTTATTAGAGAGAGCACAAGCAGAGGGATGGGTCAGAAGGAGAGGGGGAAGCAAGCTCCCCACTGAGCAGGGGGTCCCATGCGGGACTCAATCCCAGGACCCCGAGATCATGACCTGAGCAGAAGGCAGACGCTTAACCCACAGAGCCTCCTGGGCATCCCTAACTTGCTCCGACTTACATAGCTAATGGCCCAGCCTGAATGTGAACCCATTTCAGTCTGGTAGAGAGACCCAAATTCCTTCCATGAGCTCATGTTGCCGAATTCAGCCAGAATGTGCCATCTGGGGTTGGGGAGAATTCTGCCACGGAGTCTTGGGCTCAAGCTGTAGAACACTATGTCTGTGATTGAGGGGTAACGCCAGTGCCCCCCACGCCCCCACCCCCCACTGCCACGGCTTTCCACCTGTCTCGGCTCTGTCAGGCTATGCACATAGGCTGCAGAGTACCTGGGGCCGGTTTTTCTCTGTAAACTGTCGAGTACTTCTGGTCATTTTCCCCACTGACACAAAGCTGCCAGTAAACATCTCTGACTTTCTGGCTGGGCCAGCTGAAGCTGAGTGAACCCTTAATACAGGCATGATACTCTGATTTATCATAAGAAATATGTCTTCGGTCTTGTCGCGGAGAGCTCGTAAGACCCTTGGAATGCTTTCTGCGATCAGTGATAAAGGTGTCTTATTCTCACTCACATGCCCCTTTCGACCACACCCAAGTTTACACTAATGATGAGATCATTTTTGGAAAGAACCTGAGGATGGGGCCAGGTTGCCAGGGGAACTAACCCTGTGATTGAAGATTGGAACTCTCCTTCCCACCCAGAGGCCTCGGGATGGGGAGGGGCTGGAGACCAAATTCACTTCTAGCGGCCAATGATTAATCAACTGTGCTGACGTGAGGAAGCCTCCCTAAACACCCAGAAGGGCCAGTTTGGGGAGCTGCCAGGTGGGTGAGCACACAGAGGGGCTGGGAGGGCCAGTGGTGGCCCAGAAAGGGCATCGAAACCCTGCAGCCCTCCCACACACGTCACCCTCTGCCTGTCTTCATCGGCTGTACCTGTCCTGAGTTACAGCCTTCCACAATGAGCCAGTGATCTAGTAAGTGAAATGTTCCTCTGAGGTCTGTGACCTGCTCTGGCAAATTTATCAAACCCGAGGAGGGGGCCCTGGAGACTCCCAGCTGCGGCCCACACATCAGAATGTCCAGATGACAACCCCGACTTGCAGGTGGTGTCTACACTGGGAGGGGGCAGTCCTGCTGTAGGACGGAGCCCTTCACCTGTGGGGTCTGATGCTGACTTTGGGTAGATGATGCTGGAATTGAGTTGGTTGCTTGATGGTATTGACCGAAGCCACACATTGGAACGGGCGTCAGAATCTGAATGGGAGTCAGGATCCTAGTGAGGAAGGACCCCTCCCTTTGTAAAAACCAGGAACCCTCAGGGTAGGGCGTAAGCCCAAAGGTTCTGTGCCATGTGTGCTTGTCCACACCCTCTTTGCTCAGGACCCGCTTTACGGAGTTAGGGAAGCTGGAGAAGTGTTGGCTCATCCTGCTTGGATCCGAGGGGAGAAGGGAGCACAGGGGTTTGTGGGGGCTCTGAGAGAGGGCCCCCCCTTGCAGCATTCTGGCTTCAAAGTAAATTCCACAGACTGATGCCTGCCTGTCCGCTGATTGTCCCCGGCCCATGACAGAACTGGAGAAGAAACACTTAGGTGGGTTAAGGCATTAGGTCAGGGCCATTGAAAATAATGACAAATGTATAATCATTTTGCATTCTCTATGATAATTTTTTCAATTGAACTTTTATTTTGTCCCCCCATTATTTTTGTTGTATTCTACCGAAGGATCTGCCTGTAACGGTTTAGAAACAGACCAACAAACAGGTCTTTGGCCACAGGAAGTTTGAGAAGCCACGGAAGGTGGGCCACGCTTAAGGAAGAAGGCCTTCCCCAGGCCAAGGCCCTTGTGGTCACGTGTGTGTGTGCCCTGGCCCCGGTTCACACTCCGATTGGTCACTTGAGTTTGGGACATCCGTCCTGGGCTTGGGACATCCCCCCCATAGCTGGGGAAGGAAGCCCGGAGCTTTCTGACTGGCTCCGTGTTCTCTCCTCTCAGGGCTCTGCACCTCAGGAGGCCGGGAGGCCCTCCCCATGTCAAGCTGGCCGTGGAGTGGGACAGCTGTACCAAGGAGCGGTGAGTGCAAGAATGGGGCGCCCATGGGGGGGTGGAGGGGCGGACGGATCACAGGCCCTGCGGCCACAGATAAATCTGGCCGTGCCCCACTCCCTTGACTAGCCCGAAGGCATTGACGCCCTGCGGTCCCAGCTTCTGGGAGACCCTCATGACCAGCATCTGTAGTGAAACACCGCTAGTGGCCGCGGTCATGACCATGCTGGGCGGTGTGAGGAGCAGCGGTGGTGACAGCAGCGAACACGTGTGTGATGTCGGCCCCGCCGTAATGCACGGTTCCCAGATGCGTGAACCGAGACACAGAGCGGGGATGCGGTTGCTCAGTGTCCCACAGCTCAGGGTGGGATTCGAACCCAGGCCGCCTGGTGCAAGTCTGCACGCTCAGGCCCTCTCAGCCTGGCCATGCCTGTCACCCCCCGAGTGCATGTGGCCATATTCTGAAAAAAGCACACGGGTCAGCCCAGCAGGTGTTCATGACTATCCTCCTGTGGGGTCCCTCCAGGAGATGGGGGGGGTGGAGAGCGCGAGGGGCCTCCCCCTGATGCCAGTGGTCCCCACTGCTTGCAGCCTGTTCGGGAGCCTCCAGGAGGAGCGGGTCCAGGACGCGGACAGTGTGTGGCGGCAGCAGCAGGCCCACCAGCAGCACAGCTGCACCCTGGACGAGTGTTTCCAGTTCTACACCAAGGAGGAGCAGGTGGCGCGGCTGGGACTGTGGGTGGGCCACGGCGCCACGGGCCGGAAGGGGACATTCCTGGACCGGAAGGGGGCACTCACCGTCCCCGTGGCTTCCTTTCCAGCTGGCCCAGGACGACGCGTGGAAGTGCCCGCACTGCCAGGCGCTGCAGCAGGGCATGGTGAAGCTGAGCCTGTGGACCCTGCCCGACATCCTCATCATCCACCTCAAGAGGTTCTGTCAAGTGGGCGAGAGGAGGAACAAGCTGTCCACGCTGGTCCAGTTTCCGCTATCCGGCCTCAACATGGCTCCGCACGTGGCACAGAGAGGCACCGGCCCCCCGCCGGGGACGGGCTCCTGGCCCCCCTGGAAGCAGCCGGCCGGCCTGCCTGCCGGCTACCCGCTGGACTTCCTGTACGACCTGTACGCCGTCTGCAACCACCACGGCAGTCTGCAAGGTGGGCATTACACAGGTGAGCCTTGCCTCTCGGCTCGTGGCCGCCATGGTCACACGTCCTGACCGGGGCCGAGCTTGCAGCTGCCCCCGGGAAGAGGTCTCCCAGAATGCCGAGCTCCCGCAGGTCCTGGGCCCACACGGACCCCTGGTCACATGCCAGGCACCTGTCACAGAACGGGGTGTTGGGCGGTTAAGGTTTGGGGATTGGGGGTACACACGCAAGTTCCCCTTCAATGCAGGCTCTGTGAGTGGCACTGGAGCTTCCATGATGAGTGACAGGAGTGCTGCCCTCATGGCACTGCAGTCTAACTGCAGACCCAGTGAAAAGACGCTTGTCGCTTTGGCTCTTTGCCTGCCTGGCATTACAGAGGGTGTTTGACCGTGTCTGTGATGGAGATAAGGCCTCTCTGAGGAGGGCGCCTACAGGCCCAGAGCTCAGGGAACTAGGGAGGTGGATAAGGGGAGGAGGACCATGATGGGAAGCGGTAATAGTATGTGCAAAGGCCCTGGGGCGGAGTTTGATGTGTTTACAAAATGGTGCAAGCCTGTTGTGGCTGACGTCTAGTGACCCAGGACTGAGGGACACAGATGAGTCTGGAGAAGTAGACGCCGCATGTAGGCCATGGGTGAGAGTTCGGGTTTTTTTTTTCAAAAGGTATCGGGAAGCCAGTAAGAGGCTTTAGGCAGAGGCCTGAAGACATGATCTAGTTTGCGTAGCTGTCCTCAACGAAAACCAGGTAGAAGGGATTAAGGATGGGAGTTAGAATCCCAGTTGCTAGGGCTCCAATGAGAGATGGTGTTGGCTGGGACTCAGGAGGGGACAGTCAGGGTATTTAAGATGCATTTTGCAAGTAGGATCAGTGAGACTGGCTTTTGGACAGGGGGTGGGGGAAGGGAAGGGAAGGGCAAAGGCGAGCCCCTACGTACCTGGTTTGGGAGTAGCACAGGGTTCAACCACCTGTGGCCCATGGGCCAGATCCAGTCCACCACCTGTGTCTGCATAGCCCATGAGTTAAAAAAGGTCTTTACATTTTAAAAGGTGATATAAACAACAACAACAAAGGAGAATCTGTGTCAGGGACCATCTGGGGTCATACTTGACCTGTAAAGCCTGAGCTGTTTGCTCTGTGGCTCATTACAGAAAAGTGGGCTGACTCCGCTTTAGTGGGTTCTGGCTCATTCGCTGAGACATGGAGGGAAAGGAGAATATTTTGTAATTGTTGAGAAGGTGGCGAGAATCCTGTTGATGGGCTTTTTCCTAAATAGTTTGTTTTTATTTTCGGGTTTTAGGCAGGAAGGAGGCGTACCATAATCCCAAATGAGTTTGGTTTTTTTTGCATACTGACACAGGTAATGCATTTCGAAACTCCCCGAGGACCCGTGTGAACATTGACATTATTGTCTGGCTCCATGATTTAGGGCTCCCTATTGTTGGAGATTTTTGCCTTAGCGAGGGCTGCAGCGTAAGGATTCATCTTCAAGTCACGGCACGCTTATCTCAGTCAGCATCAGGGAGCGTGACAGATGGATCTTTCTGAGTCCACAGAATTTATCTCTGGTCAAAAATGGACCGATTTTTCTCATTCAGTTACAAACATGTCGATTTTTCAGCTCTGCTTATCTGAAATACCTTTCTGGTTTGGTTTTTGTTTTTGTTTTGTTTTTTGTTGTGGGGTCGGGGGATGCCAGTAATTGGCACTTGGGGTTTTGGACCTTTGCAGCCTACTGCCGGAACTCTCTGGATGGCCAGTGGTACAGTTATGACGACAGCACGGTGGAATCGCTCCCAGAGGACGAGGTTAACAGCAGAGGGGCTTACATCCTGTTCTATCAGAAACGGAACAGCATCCCTCTCTGGTCAGCCAGCAGCTCCCTGAGAGGTAGGTATTTACTGCTCAGGAAGGAGAGGGGAGCTAGAGAGGTACTTGGCCGAATGATGACCAGGACAGGGAGGACGCATGGGATCTGGCATGGGGAGCTCCTCCTGCAGCACAGAGATTTGGGCATGACAGGCCAGTGTCCCATTCATAAGGAACAATATCAGGTAGCAGGTGCCTCTTGGCGGTTTGGGGGTTTCAGTTTCCCTGTCTCTCTTGAGCCAGACTTTAATTTTTTTTTTCTTAAAAGATTTATTTTTCTGTTTTTCAAGCCAGAGACAGAGCACAAGTGGGAGAGGCAGGAGGGAGTACCAAGCAGACCCCTGCACTGAGTGCAGAGCCCGATGCAGGCCCCAGCTCACGACCCTGAGAGCGTGACCCAAGCTGAAACCCAGAGTCAGACGCTCTACCAACGGAGCCTTCCAGGCGCCCCTCGAGCCAGACTTTAATTTCACTTGTGCACATACTTGTGTTCCTGTTAGGAAGGGCAGGGTGGTTGTGAGGGACTCGGGGCCTCGATAATAAACTTAGCGCCTTCACTGTACCCAGTGCCATGTTCATTAAACAGCCTCAACTTGGCTGTCTGGAGGGAGAAAAAAAGAGGTCAGAGTTGACCTCCTTAGGTGATTCATCTCACTCACAGTCCTATCCTTATCTTTGGAATGAGAGAGCTTTTTAAAAAAAAATACTCATATTTTCTTCCTAATAATCATCAGAAGGTCAAATTAAACTACCGACGCCCCCAGAGGCCTGAATCCAAGGAAGTCTGCCTACCTTTTTCAGGAGACAGAATGAATGAAAACACAACTTATGTAGACAACCAGAGTCGGTGACCAAAGTAAGGGGAGGGACAGCCTTTCAGGACCCGTCCATGCCCTGACCTCTGTGCCTGAATGCCTTTCCCTACATTTCCAGCTTGGTCACACGGCAGAGCTGTTAAGGGGGCTCTCTTCTGGTTCTGACGTTTGTTTATGTCCTTCTGCTCTGGTTCTGCAGTCCCAGGGCTCGGGGGTGGGGGTCCAGCCACGCAGGGTCCTCCAAACCGCAACCAGGTGGGGCAGCGTCCAGCCTCCTCCCTGTGTTTACCCCACAGGTTCCACCAGCTCTACCTTCTCTGATCACTGGGTCCTTCGACTGGAGAGCAACCACGGCAGCGCCCAGGGGAGCTTGCTATCCTGGAGCTCCAGCCCTGGCCCCTCCCGGCCCCAGGAGCCCGACACTCCCAAATTCACCACCAGCCTCCCTGATCAGGAAAAGGGTATGTCCTCTCATGTCGGCCAGATTGGCTGCTTTTTATTTTCCATTTCTGGGACTCAGTGGCTTTGGGTGTAAAGACTGCCCATCTCTCCTCTGAGACCAGCCCTCAGCCTCCCCCTCCCTTGTCCACTGCCCTCCAGCGGCAGGTACGTTCCCTCTCGGCTCCCTGGAGCCTTGTGTCTAATGGGGACGATGATGTGTAAATGAGTAAATGCATTAATGGCATAATGAGAAGCAGGGACCAGGGGAAGAGGTAGATCATCAGAGGGATAAGTTTTCTAGGCGGGGTTGCGGGGGTGAGATGTCCCATCACAGGGACGGGGACAAGTGTGGGAGGGCAGGTGGAGAGCTGACCGTGGTTGTCCCAGCTAGATAGTGGCGTCGGCCCTGGCATGCTGGGTAGGGGGCGGTCAGATTCTGGGTGTATGGGAAACTAGAGCTAACAGGGTTTGCCGCTCTGGGGCATTAGGGAAGGAAGGAAGTCAGAGAGGACTCTTGGCTGAGCATCTAAGCAGGTGGCCCGCACTGCAGGTTGTGAGACGGGAGAGGGAAGAGGTCCGTTTTGGAGGGAAATTTCACACGGTCATTTCAAGACCCCTGTAGGACTTCAAGTCGGGATGATAACCAGGGGAGACTGTAAATAGTTGAGAGCCCTCAGCACGTGGATGGCACCGAAAGCCCAGGGAAACTGGGAGGACAGAAAGGAGGAGAGCCTGACGCCACGCCCCGCAGCTGCCGCCACATCCGGTGTCGGAAGCCAGGGGTACCTACGGAAGCAGAGTCTTTCTGGAAAAACCGCGAGCATACATGCACCCACGTGCCTGACTGCATGTGTGTGTGTGTGTCGTGCAGCCTGTGTGTTCTTCCCTCGGAAAGAAAAGCAGCAACGCGCTCTGATTACTTACAGTTTCCATGTTTCCCATTAGCTCCAGAATTCGTTGCTAAAATAAGATGATTATTATTATTATTTTTAAGATTTTATTTATTTATTTGACAGAGAGAGATCACAAGTAGATGGAGAGAGAGGCAGGCAGAGAGAGAGAGAGAGGGAAGCAGGCTCCCTGCTGAGCAGAGAGCCCGATATGGGACTCGATCCCAGGACCCTGAGATTGTGACCTGAGCCGAAGGCAGCGGCTTAACCCACTGAGCCACCCAGGTGCCCGAGATTATTTTTTTAAGGAAGTTTGATATACATATACGGAAAAGTGCATTCATCACGCATGTCTATCAGATGAATTATCATAACAGGTACACACTCACGTAACTCTCATCTGGTGAAGACATGAAAGGTCTGGGGCCTCCCCCACACCCCGGTTTTCTCTCTCCAGCATCACTGTCTCCCTCCTTTCCAAAAGGGGATACCATTCTGACTTCTTTTTTTTTTTTTTTTTTTTTAAAGATTTTATTTATTTATTTGACAGAGAGAGATCACAAGTAGGAAGAGAGGCAGGCAGAGAGTGAGAGAGGGAAGCAGGCTCCCTGCTGAGCAGAGAGCCCGATGCGGGACTCGATCCCAGGACCCTGAGATCATGACCTGAGCCGAAGGCAGCGGCTTAACCCACTGAGCCACCCAGGTGCCCACCATTCTGACTTCTAACACCATAGATCCCTTTGGCCCCTGTGGGAACTTGGCGTCAGTGGATCCCTGCCGTCCATACTCTTTCCCGCTAGGCTTCCTTCGCTCAGCGATCTGTGAGATTCGTGTATGCTGCGTGTAGCAGTGTTTCTTCCACTTAGTTCCATGGGTCTGAAACAACAAAACAAAATCAACCCTCAACCAACTGGGACACAGAAAGTTCTCTGCACAAAATTTTAAGTGTCCACAAGCGAGCGAGTGACAGACATTATCGGTTGATGGTTCACTCCGGTCAAAAGCCAAGAGCAGGGATTTGGGAAGAAAGCAAGCACGATGGGTTGGGGGCGGGGGAGACTCACCGCCTTCTCTCCGTGGGTTCTGAAATGGACCTGGGGCTGGCCTGGAAAGTTCGGCTTGGTCATCAAGGGAAGCACCTCGAGTTACAGACGGAGGGATCCTTCAGTTGTTTGGTGACTGTCCAGAAATCCCTGCAGGTTTGCCGGGGAGCACACAGGAGGGGTCCTCTGCATGGGAGGTGGGCTGCCATCCTTCCCGGCATCTCCACCTCAGCGGATGGGTCCGCTTCCAGCATCAAAACCTCCTACCTTGCAAGAGGCGTTTATGGTTAATTTACATACTCTGTTGTGGTTGCTTTTTGGGGTCGTTTCCGGTTCGGGCTTGGTTCGGTGTTTCTCAGGGTTTGGCATGTTGGTAGACGAGTAGGCAGAACACGGATAGGAGCGCCCCACATGCCTATGACATCTGTCCAGTTTCCTTAGAATGCGTTTCTGTGGAAGCAAAATGTTTAACGAAGTATGTTGGGACTCACCCTGTCTGAGCACTCCTCTTCCCCTCTCATGATGGACATTTTAGGGTCGCATCTGGCGAACAAGAAAGGCCTTCTTTTCCAAGCTTGCCCATCCCCATCAGCATGAGCCTTGGGCGAGCTCATAGATCATCCTGGTTCTGTTCAGTGCCATGGGGCCTCGGGCCACTTCTCACTCCTCCCGGGCAAAAGGCATTTCACACCTGCCCCCCCCCACCCCCAGGGAGGCTAGCTTGCGAGATGGCCCGGCTTCTCAGCCTGGTGCTCAGACAGCGGTCAGGCCCAGCGTTCGAGAACCCCCCCACCCCACCCCAGAGAGACAGGGCTAGGGTATCTCAGTTTGTCACCCGCATCTCCAGGAGGGTGACATGAGAAAGCTGAACCTTGGAAGTCACCAGTCGCCAGCTTGCCTCCTTGGAATAGGGATTAGGGCTGCATATAGACACTCCCCCCCACGCCCCCCCCCCCCCCCCCCCCCCCCGCTCCACAGCTGCCTGGTGTAAATTGCAAAACCAAGTTTATTCGCGTGGCCTTGGCAAGATCCTGGCTTCCGAAGGGAGTGGTCCCTCTTGAGGTTTGACTGAAATGGTGATGGGATTTTGGAACCTGTTGAGACAGTCGAATCCAGCCTCTTTTCTTATTTTCTGGCCTGGGCAGGATCTAACTCCAGCATACAGGTTTCGTTGGCGGTTGGTCCCGTGCCCTGTCTCTGTGGGTTTGGGGGAGAATTTTGTCACCGTCGAAAGGAATATTCAGGTTCTCTGGAGAGGAACATGGACAACTGGGGAGTTCTGTCTTTCCAGTAGCTATACTATTAGATTTCGAAAGGCATTTTAATCCATTTATTTATTTTTCTAAGATTTTATTTATTTATTTGACAGAGTGCACTAGAGAGCACAAGCAAGGGTGAATGGCAGAGGGAGGGAGAGAAGCAGGCTCCCTGCCAAGTGGGTAGCCCAACACGGAACTTGATCCCAGGACTCTGGGATCATGACCTGAGCCAAAGGCAGATGCTTCACCGACTGAGCCACCCAGGCACCCTAAGTGCATTTTAACCGACAGCGATGGACCCAAGTTTTGTGGGAACTATAACTTCTGTCACTGGGGACCGGTGTAGGGAGAAGCTCTTCAGGAAGGAGGATGTGATGGGGCACCTGGGTGGCTCAGTGGGTTCAGCTTCAGGGTCCTGGGATCAAGCCCTGCATCGGGCTCTCTGCTCAGTGGGGAGCCTTTCTCTGCCTGCCTCTGCCTACTTGTGATCTCTCTCTCTGTCTAATAAATAGAACAAATAAAATCTTTTGAAAAAAAAAAAGGGAGGATGTGAAAACACCTTACTTTTGCAAATTTTATTGAAAAAACAAACAAACAAACAAGACCCCAGCGGCTGGGGCCCTTCGCAGAAGTCCCCCCCACCCCATCCCCAACCCCGCCCCGATGCAGAAAGGGGCCCTGGGATTTCATCCTTTCAGCAGACATGCTTCTGATGGTAAATTATCCCTGTGGCTTTTATTGGGCCTTGGAGACTTTGCTTTTCATTTTATCAGTGCTTTACCGGTCCAGACTGTGTTATTTCTGGGTTTTATTTCCATTTTGAAGGTTATCTGGGAGTTTTCAAGCATTTATGATTTGGGGGGGGACGTGATATCTCCCTTTAATTCTTTCTAATTTTATGGGTTGTGATCCCAAGAATGTGGTTTTCAAAAAGCACTCCCTTATTTATGACCAGGTTAAGTACACATTCATTATTTCGTCTGTCTTCTGTGTACGCATGAAATAATGCCCGTTGTGTCTTTTGGAGGGATACGAGCTTTGTGTTGTAACTGCTAAATGAGGTGCGTTGATTTTGGGATTCACTTCACCTTGTCTTTAAATTGACTTTATCAGGGACTGCCTGGCTAGGAAGGAAGTCTAACTATTGCAACCTTCCTGGGTGGCCGTGTTTTTAATCAGGTATCCAGAGACTTCAACAGTTTCTGCTTTATATTTCCTCTGCTTACTGTTAGGTCTTCTTTATAAACTGTCTGTTTTCATTATAATGTGGCTCTTTATCTAGCTTGATGCTTTTCATCTTAAGTTCTACGTTGTCAAGGGGCGCCTGGGTGGCTCAGTCAGTTGAGGGTCCGACTCTTGATTTCCACTCAGGTCCGGATCGGAGGGTCATGGGATTGAGTCTCTTGTCCAGCTCTGGGCTCCACGGAGAGCCTCTTTGAGATCCTCTCTCTCCTTCCCTTGTGTCTCTCCCTCTGCTTGTGCTCTCGCTCTCAAATTAAATACATAAAATCTAAAAAAGAAAATTCTATCTTGTTCAAGATTAGTTCTACCCTTACCTTCTTTCTTTTTATTTGCATTTGTCGGGTATCATTTTGCTATTCTTTGCTTTATGAATTTTTCCTTTGGAGTTAACTTTAAGTGATTTTCAGTAAACACTGTTGCAGTTTTATTATTTTTATTGTATATTTTTAATGTCAGAAATTGAGAGCTTCTCTAAAAGGGGAGCGTTCAGTCCATTGATACATCTTTTTTAAAGATTTGATTTATTTGCCAGAGAGAGAGCATGCACCAACAGGGGGAGTGGCAGGCAGGGGGAGGGGGGAAGCAGGCTCCCCACTGAGCAGAGATCCTGACGTTGGACTCAGTCCCAGGACCTTGGGATCATGACCTGAGCCGACGGCAGATGCTTAACCAGCTGAGCCACCCAGATGCCCCGTGTCCATTCATAGAATTTAAAGTAACAACCATAAACTTGATTTTGTTTCATTGAAAAAATTTTTTCTTATTACTGGTTTTTTCTTTTTTCTTTATTTTTGCTGAGTTGATCATGTTGCTCTTTGTTCCTGTTTTTCCCTTCATCTGGAAGTTCTACCCTGCTTTTCCATCTAATTCATTGTCCCTTCATTCTTTTCTCTCATTCTTTTTTTTTTTTTAAAGATTTTATTTATTTACTTGACAGAGATCGCAAGCAGGCAGAGAGGCAGGCAGAGAGAGAGAAGGAAGCAGGCTCCCTGCTGAGCAGAGATCTTGATGTGGGTTCGATCCAGGACCCTGAGACCATGACCTGACTGAAGGCAGAGGCTTAACCCACTGAGCCACCCAGGTGCCCCAAAATGAGCACTTTGAAATGCTTTTAAGAGTTCCCTCTGGTCTGTTTTAGGAGCCCCCTC
Organism: Mustela lutreola; assembly: GCF_030435805.1. Taxonomy (NCBI): domain Eukaryota; kingdom Metazoa; phylum Chordata; class Mammalia; order Carnivora; family Mustelidae; genus Mustela; species Mustela lutreola. Next base: position 57,281,516 of record NC_081304.1, on the reverse strand, counting down.
CTTCACTTTACTCCCTCCCCTGTTAGATTCTCAGAGATGCTCCAGCCCTCGGTTTCAGGCTGTGAGCGCTGAGCCTTTCCAGATCCCACACATGCAAACATCACTTTGTAGCCCCATCGTGAGACCCGGCGGGGGTACGTGGTACATGGGCAGCAGGCTCTGCGGAGCACCCCATCTTTCTTCTTTCTGTGCTCCTGCGTCTTGAGGTCTGGGTTCTGAATCTTCAGTGTTAGGTCAGAGTCCTTTCCAAGGGTGGGTGACACGCCCATCCCTCTGCAGAGGCACGGGTATTTCCTTGGACCGGAGCCTGGGTGGCCCCTTGGCCAGTTGGAGGACTCATTGGATTAGAATTCTTCCTCTCCAGTGTCTGTAGATGTCAGGGTTGCAGGTGAGAAGCCTTTTTTTTTTCCCTTCCTTCCTGAAAATCATTTGTTCTTTCTCACTGAAAGCATTTGCGAGTCTGTCTTTGACCTTGGAATTTGGAAATTGCACCTGTATGTGGCTAGGTCTGTGTTTTCGTTCATGTACAACCTACAACCTCCAGAGCCTGACCGTCTGCAGACACAGCTTTTCTTTAGGGAAACTGTTCTTTTAATTATCATCTGACTTTTCAAATTCCTGGTATTTGCCTGGTGGGCCCCCCTGGATCCATTTTCTGATTTAGCTTTTCCCTGTGATTTTTCTGTGTCATTTTGCTCTAAGGTGTGAGATGTTCCTTTCCCTTTATCTTTTCTGCCACTGATTTGAGTCTCAGCAGTGACCCTGTGGGCCTTCAATGCATTTACTGCGTTTTAAAACCTAGAAGACCTTTTTTCAGCCCTCTCTTGTCCTATACGCGAATCTCCCCGAGAGCTCTTTTTCTCTGTTCTTCCAGTGGCTCTGTTTCTTTGGGGCCCTGTTCTGTTGGTTCGCACGGTTCCGTTGATTCTATTTATTTATTTATTTATTTGTGTGTGGGGTGTGTAGTGCACAAGTAGGGGGAGCAGTAGGCAGAAGGAGAAGCAGGCTCCCTGCCGACTAAGGAACCTAATGTGGGACTCCATCCCAGGACCTTGGGATCATGACCTGAGCCAAAGGCAGGCTGCCCAACCAACTGAGCCACCCAGGTGTCCCGGTTCTGTTGATTCTTATTCTCTGACTCCCAGACCTCCTTCCATGGGTTGTTTTTTTTGTTGTTGTTGTTTCTGCCCATTGTGGCTCCCTCATTCTTGGGAGTGATGGAAGGGTCAGTCGGCCTTGGCTCCCAAGGCAGCCCTTCCCCTTGCCAGCCTCATCCTCCTGGCCTAGTCACAGAGATGGAGGGGGCTCAGCCATGTATCTTGTCCTTACCCTCTAGGGGACCAGAGGACAGTCAGGGGGTCAGGCTTGCCCCAGGTTGCCTCTGCAACCAGAGATAATGAGGTCTCCAAATACAGATGGGGGCAGAAGATGAGAACCCTTAGTGGAGAGCCTCTTCTCCCTTGGTTACAGCTTTGGTGGTCTGTTTGCTGCTTTTATGACCCACCAAGCTCACTAGTGCCACAGGGCCTTTGCACTTGCTGTTCCCAATGCCGGCATGCTATTTTCCCCCAGTCTCCACATGGCTTCTTCCTCCCTTTCCCTCAGGTCTCTCCTCACTCCTCTGTCGCTGACCACACTACACCCCCTCATTCTTTGTCATAGCTCTCAGCACTATATTCCACGATAGCAAACATGGTTGCTTTCTGGCAAACCCCCTTAGGGACAGGCACGTTGGGCTTTTTTTCCCACAGCTGTATTCCCAGCACCGGAAATAGCCCTTGGCACCCAGCAGGCTCTCATTACGTATCCCTTGACTGCGTCAGGGGGTGGCTCTAAGAGGCACAGTGGAAATCTTTGCACAGACTGAGACCAGTGGACCCGGAGGCTGGTCCTGTTTTATGGGACTAAGGATGGCTGGGTGGAACCCGCCCCTGCTCACAGCACGCATCAGGAGGTCAGACTGATGCTGATTTCATTAGCCGAGGAAACAGAGTCACAGGGGAACAGATAGGGCATTTCCTAGGGCAGCATCTGTCATTCCCAGAGGCATGGTGCAGGCGGGGGCTGTGCCCTCCAGTTGCCCGGCCACGGCCACCATCTGTGTGAGGAGGCCTCGTGGGACCTGGGAAGCCCATCAGGCAGGCCCTGGGGTTTCTATATCCTTCAGGAAGGACTTAACTACTTACGTCTTCCATGTGGCTTAAGGCTCTAGGCCCTTCCTGCTTCCCAAGCTGACCAAGTGTGAACAAGGCCACAATTCCAGGGTGGGGAAGAACCCTCACTTGGGCATCTCTGAACGCTACCTCTGCCTCCAGCTCCCGGTCTCCAGGAGGTCCCCCCAGGGACGAGCAGGAGCAGCTGCCTCCCCTCCCCCAGAAGGGAGAGCTCTGTGAACAGTAAGCATCAGCATGGGCTCTTTCTTGTCCCTTCTGTCTGTATACCACACCCACTGTGCCTCCCCTGCTGCCGTCTGGAGAAAGAGGAGGAAGGGCTCGCATGGGCATCTGCAGTCCCCATGCAAGGGAGCTGCAGGGGTGACACAGGCCAGGCCCCCAGCCTTTCATCCAGGAAGAGGGGCCGCACTGCCAAACCACCTGCCAGGCTGCCAGCTGTGTCCTCTTGTCCTGAAAAGCTGAAAGTCACAGCTTTGTCCTCCAAATAAAAGCTTCCCTTTCTACCCTTCCCAGGGTTGTGGGCAAAAAACATGCATGTCTCAGACCCCAGGATGGGAACTTAATGGGGGAGCAACAGAGTCCATCGAAATTGAAGCTGTAAGCTATTTTGGGTGACATTATGTTTCTTGCTGACCGATCTGAGGAAATGCTTTAAAGAAAATAATACCATGTGAAAAAAAATTATTAAAAGCCACCAGAACGGTCCAGGGCAGGTAAAATTCCCCAGGAGCCTCAGATGCTGTCATACCCCTCCAGGCACCAGTGGGCACTGGGCTCTGCCTTCCCATCACCTCTTCCCCAGGAGCCGGCACTCCCTGAGCTTTCGCCCGTCCCCTGAGAACCCTGGGTCCCTCTGCCTCGAGTTCATCCCAGTTGGCTGTGCTGACAACAGGGGTGTTGTATGGAGGAGGGGTAGGGCTGATCTCATGCTCACCGGTGTGTGTGTCGGCTGTGGGCCAAAGGCTGTGTGGTTGACGTCAGATCTTCTTCGAAATGCATGTGACTGTCCCTGCACCGTGTGGTTCGTGCGGGTGAAGCTTCCCCCCCTTCACAATGACAGGCATCTTGGACATCAAGCAGCAGGCTGAGCCCGGCTGTGGATGAGCCAAGGCAGTATAATGGTTCAGTGACCAATGACTGCGAGTTGCTTTACTTTTTGCATTTATTATGTTAAAATACACAGAACGAAGTTGATCCTTTTGACCATTTTAAGCACACATTTTGGGTGTTCGCATCCACGCCCGTGACTCTTTTCATCTTGTAGATCTGAAAGTCTGTCCATTTCACAGTAATGTGACACCCTCCCCTTCCCTTCGCCCTGGCCGCTACCTGTTCACTCTTTTTCTCTCTGGTTTCGACCCTTCTGAGCTCCTCATGCGGGGAAATCATGCAGTGTTTGTCGTTTTGGGATTGGCTGTGGAAGTTGCTCAATACTCCATCATATGAATTTCAGGATGGATTTTTTCTTTTTTTAAAGATTTTATTTATTTATTTGACAGAGATCACAAGTAGGCAGAAAGGCAGGCAGAGAGAGAGGGGGGAAGCAGGCTCCCCGCTGAGCAGAGAGCCTGACATGGGGCTCGATCCCAGGACCCTGAGATCATGACCTGAGCCAAAGGCAGAGGCCTTAACCCACTGAGCCACCCAGGCGCCCCTCAGGATGGATTTTTTTGATCTCCGTAAAAATCCCCATGATGGGGATTGGGCTGATGCTGTAGATCAGTTGCTTTGGGTAATATCATTTCAGCAATATTAAGCTTTTGAATCCATGAACATGGGATGCCTTTCATTTCTGTCTTTAATTTCTTTCTTCTTAATGTTTGTAGTATTGTACAAGTCTTTCACCCCTTCAGTTAATTCCTAAGTATTTTATTCCTTTTGATGCCATTGTCAAGGGAATTGTTTTCATAACTGTTTCTTAAGAAAAAATATACAGCCATGGTTATCTGTGTATTCCCTTTAGAAACAGTAAGATTTAGGAAAGAATTAAGAAGAAAATCAACCACACACAGCATCCCAGGGCCCCCTTGGTGCCTTGTCACTTTAGTGTTTATCACACACACGTGTGCAAGTGGGATCACATGGTTTTTCTAGATTCTCATTTCACATTACACATCAAAAATGTGTTTCCGGGCGCCTGGGTGGCTCAGTGGGTTAAGCCGCTGCCTTCGGCTCGGGTCATGATCTCAGGGTCCTGGGATCGAGGCCCGCATCGGGCTCTCTGCTCAGCGGGGAGCCTGCTTCCCTCTCTCTCTCTCTGCCTGCCTCTCCATCTACTTGTGATTTCTCTCTGTCAAATAAATAAATAAAATCTTTAAAAAAAAAAAAATGTGTTTCCAATTACAGACAGGTGCTGCGAAACACACAGGGAAGACAGTAAGTGGTAGCTCTGATAAAACTCAATGCACATTTGATTTATTTTTCAGCCCAGGGTAGGATATCTGAGAGTCTCGCACTTGAAAAGTACAAGCACCTAGTTTGACCTGGAAGAGGAGGGACTTTTGCTGAGCATTCTGCTTTGTGCAAATACTCAGCTATAAATGAAATTGATGTTCTGCCATAGGACTAGATTCCTCCAAGACTGGGCTTGACCTGGAGTCTGGGCTGTCTGGGTGTGTAGCTCCCTTTTTTGGCACTGGCTTGCACAGTGGCTTCGAAGAGGTAAATGAATTCCATGGGACAGCAGGTGCACACATGAGTGCTCCCAAGAGCTAGAACCCTGGGGTCCTATGTGCTGATGTGTCCCTGACCCCAGTGCTGCCTGATGCATCAGAGATCTCAACCCATGTCTGCATCATAGTCACTCAATGCACCTGGAGGGAAATTTGGGCACTGATGTTCTTGGTGTCTCTTTCAGGAGGGTTGACGTCCAAGCCTTTGGTACGGGGCATACGAGGTCGAAGCATCAGCATGAAGGAGCCCACCCCTTCCAGAGCCAAACAGGGGCCCTTCAAGACCATGCCCCTCCGATGGTCTTTTAGACCCAGGGAGAAACCCCTGGGTGCATCTGCTGAGCTGGTGGAGTACTTGGAGTCCAGGCGGAGGCCCCGATCCACGAGCCAGTCCATCGTGCCGCTGTTGACGGGTGCTGCCGGCGAGGATGTGAAGTCGGACGCTGCCAGCTCTGCTCAGGGCGAAGAGGGTGGGCGAGCCACTGAGAGGCCGCCGGCTGGAATGCCCTGCCCCTCGAGCCACACCAGCCCCTCTGCAGCCCCCGGAGTCCCAGATGGTCTGAACTCGAGGAAAGCCAAGGAACATGAAAGTCAGGAGATCAGGCTCCCCAGACAGTTTGACCTGCCCCTCATGGTGATGCCTTCAGTGGGGACTGAGAAACGAGCCCAGCCCGAGGGCCAGAAGACCGCGAACTGCAATGGAAGTAGCCAGGCAGGGAGCCACGGCAGGGTACCCTCCCCGACCAAGGAGCCTTTGGGCCCTGCGGTGTTACCTAGAAACAGCGCAGACAACCGCCAGAATACCTTAGCCAGGATGAGGGCCAGCGTGGAGGCCAGAGACCCTGAGGCAGACAGATTCCCACAGGGGACCCTCACCTTGCTGAGATCTGTGTTTTGGAAGAAAGAGCACAAGCATAACAGGGCGGAGGCGGCCCTCCGGGCATCCCCAGTGTCCCTGGCGAGCAGCAGGCTGAGCCCGGCTGTGGATGAGCACACCCGAGGCTCCTCGCCTTCCTTCCAGATCCGAGAGAGCCTGGCCAGGGCGCCCGCTAGCTGCCTGGAGAGGGACGTCTGGTCAGCACCCAGCTCTCTGCGCCTCCCTCGCAAAGCTGGCAGGCCCACGAGGGCCAGTGCCCTGGGCCCGTCACAGAGGACAGTTCCCGGGGACCACACTCCTGTTGGCACCTTGCAGAAGGTGAAATACCACACCCTTTCTTTAAGCCGGAAGAAAACATTACCTGAGTCCAGTTTTTGATGGTGTGTTCCAGTCCCCTCCACCCCAGCCCCCACCAAGCTGGTGAGCTCGAGACAGAGCAGCTGCAAGAAGCTTCTTTTGTGTCAAGAGTGGGCTTTCTGGAAGCCAGTTGTCTTGTGACCCCTGAAAATTAAAAAAAAAAAAATTTTTTTTTTTTTGGTCCCCACCTCTAGATCTCCAACATAGCATGTCCAAATACCTTCCTGTACCGTTGGGTGCTTTCATACGTGTCAGCCACGAGATGGTGCTGTTGAGTCAACATTACCGGTTCAGGGCAAGAAGGGATTTGTTTCCCTAATTCCCCTGCCTGAGGACATACTGGGGAGAGAGATTGCAACGTGGCCCAGTTAGACAGCATATAACCCTGCAGAGAAGCCTCGTAAATAGGAGCCTAAGACATTAAATCAGTTCTTGCCACAGGCTTCTCTTTCTCAAATCTCTAATGCTTCTCTGGGATAAAGCCTTCAAGATGCCAAAACCCGTCATAGTGACCTTCAGGCAGGATTCGGGGAGAGATGGAACAGAAGTGATTGAGATCATAGGAAGATATTTAATATATAGCAAAATAATTGTATTACTGTTTTTCAAGTATTTAAAAAAAAAGAACTATTTTGATACTAGGAATAGAAGTTCTCTTTAAGAAGAAATTAAGTATGAGATCTATATACAGTTTTAATAAAAGCCCATTGGTGAAACATGCAGACGGCTCTCTGAGTTATTCACATTTAACAACTGATCTTTTTTTCCCCTCAAAGATTATAATTTTAAGTTATCTCTGCACCCAGTGTGAGACTCGAATCCACAACTCTTTGAGATCAAGAGCTGCCTTAGGCTGGCCAGGCACCCCTACCAGTGATCTTGTTCTGTTCCCGCTGTGCCGGCTTGGCTCCGTGCTGTCGATATCAAAGTAGTGACCTGAGTTGTGTCTGAAATTTTAAATAAATTGACTTTGCTCTCTTTAAAGAAATGGGAGTCCCCTCAGGTCTCTATCTGGAGGACTCGTACTTGCAAGGTCTGAGAGTCTGAGCCTTCCCCATACACTGGTAGCCGACCGTCCCGTTTCCTTGAGCTTTACTCTCTCCTTTCTAGCTGCTCTGACAAATATCCTGTCACTAATTCTTACTGGGAAGCTGCTACGCCTGACCCTGGGGGTCTGTACTTAGTCTGTTTTCTAGAAATACTTCCTCTTCGATGGGAACAAGACATTAGACTCCAGAAATTAAGTTTTCTTCATACCTATCGCGTGACTCATTAGTATGTCTCAGCTACTTTTATTTTTTTCCTTAAGGAAGAAAGGTTTTTTTTCCCCCCTAGTGAGAAAGACTTTTTTTTTTTTCAACATTTTATTTATTTTAGAGAGAGTGAGCAGGGGGAGGGGCAGAGAGAGAGGGAAATACTCAAGCAAACACCACTGAGTGCGGAGCCCAACCAGGGGCTCAATCCCATGACCCTGAGACCCTGAGATTCCTTAGCAGGAATCAATTCAGATGCTTTAAGCCACTGACCCAGCCAGGTGGCCCGAGAAAGACTGCTTTGAACCACAGTTCCAAAATAGGAAGAGCTGAGAGGACCCAGCCACTTGGCCCCACAGGGTGACATAGAGGCCAGTAGATCTGTGCGCTTGCATTTCAAAAGGCATCGAGGTTCTCAAGTGTGGAGTTGGCAAGTCTCTGGCAACGTGCACCACACGTGTCGTCTTGGGCTCGGGGAGTCTAGGAATCCTGTTATTTCCAGTTCTTTCCTCCTCTGGTGGTGCTCATTTGTCATCTTTGGCTCCCATGCCCTTCTAAGGTCAGTCTCCCTTCCTCAGTCCTCTTGGGGATTGGGTGCTGACTCATGTGTACCCTCTTGGTTTCTCCCCTAGAAGGTCTCAACTTTTGGGGATCCCCTTGGATACCATGAGCAGGTCCCAAGTGTTAGTGGTGGTGTCCGTAATGCGTCACGGGCTGGAGCATTTTCCCTGGATGCCAGACTTGGAGGTTTAGTAAGAGAAGATGACACATGGACCTTGGTAGCTATGTTTGTCATCCCAGGTCTTCCATGGGGATGCCCGAGACCCCTCGGTGTCCCCTTCCCTGAGCCTGCTTTTCCCTCTATAGGAACCTGGCAAGAAAGGCTGTGAGAATAAGTGGGAAAGGATTTTGATCTTTCCAGAATGAATTTCAATGTAATGGTTTTCCTTCCAGGAAAATTGGTCTGTTCTCCTTAAGCCTTGTTTTCTTATTCTTTAACAAGTGTGCGAAATTTCTGAGGGAAATCGAGCTGTAACACCCTATTTTGGAAGTCACAGTTAATGTGAATTGGACAAAGTTGGAGGCATTGACTCCAACTGATGGGTTCATCGACTCCAATTGATGGGTTCCTGTGAGCTTTATCGATCCTTCAAACATCCTCTCCAGACCCCAATTTTCTGAGTGGACAATGTAAGAGTCTCAGGGCACTTGGGTGGCTCATTTGATTAAGTGCCCAACTCTTGATTTGGGCTCAGGTCATGATGATCTCAGAGTTGTGGGATTGAGCCCCGCATCTGCGCTTAGTGCAGAATCTGTTTGAGATTCCCTCCCCCGCCCCCTCTGCCCCCCAACTTGTGCTCTTTCTCTCTCTACAGTAAGTAAATCTTTTAAATAAAAAGGGGTCTCTAATGAGAGCCCTACTCTGAATAGGTTAAGAAGGTGTGTGTAATCGCTGCATTCATGGAAGAAATAGGCTAGTCACACTCCCTTCCGAGTCCCGGTCTCTGAGCTGTGCAGAAAAGGACTCTAGACTGACACCTGCCTGCGGCAAATCAGCCCCACCAAAGAAACAACGCCAAGGTGGTCAGAGAAACACGGGGTCGGAGGGGCCCCAGCTCCAAACCTAGGTGTGGAGAATTCGAAATAACTCCCCCTGTAAAGATCCACTTCTGGCTTTCTATTGCTGAATTCTGAAATGTTCTCCCATCTGTGGCTGTCTGTTATGATGCCGTAGATGACCGTTCATCTTCGTGGCCCTGTCTGGACCCCAGATACCTCGACAGTGACACCCGCATCACTTGTGACATCATGACGAGGTCACAATAGAGCCCGGGGGTCGACATCCTGAAGGTTTCTGTGGTCACATGTTTTCCTGCAGAGGAAGGCAGTCCCCTATCGGACACAAACATAACAGGCTGTGGTGCAGGACCAAGACGGGCTCGGTGTCTTCGGCAGGATGGAGGATGAAGATTAAGGGTAATTCCACTCTGACCAGAGCACTGCGGTTGGGGATTCTCACTTAGAGAATACGAGACTTTGGACCGATTGGAGGACCGGACCTGAGTCACTTCTCAGATGGTCTGAGCAGCCAGTCGGAGGCCCCAGCCGGACATTGAACCACATCCTCCGTGACCCGGGACCTGAGTCTTGACTTACCCTGAGAGACCAGACCCTGGTGCCGGGCTGCCTGGCGTTCCCAGCCCCTGTCTGGCTGTTTGAGTTTAGGAAGTTAGTTTTGCTCTGCTGTGCTTCGAGTTCCTTCTCTGTGAAGTGAGGATAACAACAGCACAGGATCCGTCGGGTGGTTGAGGGTACAGAGGGAGCTAGTTAGCAAACATTAGTTAATCCCTATCACAAGGACTCTGAGCTGCCGGGAGACGATCCCAGTCAGTCGTGCTCTGAGAACCAGAGGTCCTCCTAGTCCTCGGAACAAGCTGGTTTACAGTATCGGAGGGTGACAGAGGGTACATCCCAAGAGAGCTAGCAGGAGACATTCACAGGAGGCCAGGTAAATACTTCCATTGACGTATAATCGATTCTGGAGGTTTGAAAACCTGTTCCACTGCCTTAGAAATGGACTAAAGTTGACTCCGTTTTTAGAGATCCTGGAACTTCACCTGTCTGCCGTTCCAGCCCATTCAGGGGCCATATTTATTTTTGTTCCTGGCGGAACCCAGGCAGTTCTTACCTGGGGAGTGTTCCAAACCGAGATGTTGACGAGTCCGCTGGCAAATCTGTGAGATATACCAGGAGTCATGCTCCTGAAATCTCTGTGACGTTACCCAAAATTCTACTTTCTTTCAGGGGGTTCAACCCTACGTGCCGGGTCATGGCCAGCAGGTGCTATTCAAGCAAAGGACTTCCAGACATAGTCGTTTCCTGTCCTTCTAGCCACATCCCAGAATTCCCCCTGATAGGCTGGATCTGAATGGACTGGCGTGCAGGTGCCTGGGGCATCCTGGTGGCTGGGGCCGTGTCACACACTCCTTCATCAGACCTAGGCAGCCAAGCTACACAGACTGAGCATGCCCTCACCCTCCAGAAGGAAGTGCAGGTGCTCTTGGCCTAAGATGGGAATCCTGGCAGACGGATCAGCTCACGGCCCCTGCCGTGGGCCCCCGGAATATTGCTCTCTTACTCCATTTACTTTCCACCTGAGCCAACACCTCTGTTTCTTCTCCCCTTCTACCTTTTCCTTCTCCCCTTCTTCCCATGTCTTTGCTCATTGATCAAGGGCCCTCCAATTCGGTCCAGCAAGCACATGAACAGCCCCATTAATGTCTAAATCACAGGGGTGGGAGAGATCAAATTTAAAGAACATTCCACTGTCAAAAAAGTGGTCTGACCCATCTGTCAGGTGGTGACACACTCTTTTCTCCATCCCTAGATGGGAAGTACAAATAGAGTTGTGCAAGTGACCAACAGCCTTTTTGTAGAGGACCCAAGTTCAAATTCAGAGTTTGCTATTAATTAGGCCTCATGGCCTGTGTATGGATGTCTTGCCCCCGCGGCAACCTCACAAAGTTGACCCCACAACTTCATCTTTTTTCAGGAGCTGAGGACGATGCCACCTCAAATAGAAGCATCCACAGCAGCCTCAAGGCAGGTCTCTGACCCTCGAGTGCAGTGGAAATACGGTAAGCTGCCTCTTGGGGAAGCTTTGCCAAAATGAGTTCCTTCGAGATTCTTCTGCAGATAAAGGCAGCTCAGAGGAAGGCATAGTTAGGTAAAGGGAAGAGGCTCACAATATGGGGGAAAAGTAGCAGGGCTTACAGACAGCATCGAGGAGTCGAAGAACGACTCAAGAGAGCTTCAACCGGAAACATGGCTGGTCTGAGTTTTAGAACCAGTCACACACTGACCAACGAAGCCTCAAGCCAGTCACTTCATCTCCCTGGTCTGACTGTGGTTATATGCAAAATCCAGAAGGAGGTCCTTGCAATGGGAAGGGTCCTTCAAACTCTGATAATTCTTTGATGGCACTGGAAAATGGTTCTGGAGCCAAACTTTCTGGAGTCTGTGACCAGATCTGTTCTTTACCAGATTTGCAGTTTGGGCATATCCCTCCCCTGTAGCTCGAGGATGATGGTGGAGCATCACGGATGGCGTACCCCACGGGGTTATTGTAAGGATCATACTTATTTGAAAGAGTCATGAGAGTGCCTAGCCCATAAAAATGCTACGCGGGTCTTTGTTTTTATTATGCCTCTTACCTTCTCATTGAGGTGAGCTTCATAAGACCTAAGGCAAGATTTAGAAAGTTCAGGATGCAGGAAAATAGTTCAGCTGGGGACACGTGCTCAGTGGACAGGCTTCAGTTGTGGCAAGGAGGACATAGGACATACTTAATTCTCTCTTAAAATTGAGGGAGCCCTTCTCTTCAGCTCCCCACCAGGACCCTGTGTCTCCAGGAAGGATGAAAGGAGACGACTCCTCGACTTCCTGTCTGTGTGCCCAGCATCTTCTGCTGGGTCCCAGAGAGACAGAACCATACCTGTGCTCGGTCCCCGATCTTGTTGCCATGCGTTGTGGGAGCCCAACCAGGAGACAGAAACCACAGGGGAATTCAGACAAGTTTAATATAGAGAAATATACTGCCTGGCAAAATTTGATGGGAATGTGGCCTCAAGGGTATGCAGAAAAGCTGCTCTCAGGAGGGGCCCCCCGGGAGGCACACCAGTGCAACCTCCAGAGGGGGTGCTAAGGAAGGCTCTTGGGGGCTGCTGGCTACCACGCATACCCAGCACTGAGAAGACGTCTATGTGCTAAGAGAACCAGCAAGAACTAGAACGAGAAGTCCCTTCTTTCCGCAACACCTCTCCAATGTCCTCTGCTGACAAAACTTAGCGTCATGCCAGCTGGAAAAGGAGAGATTTTAGAAGGTCCAAATGCCTGTTCAGAGCAGATAATGAAGTGTGCATTAGAAGGCAATGTGTTGATAACTGGTACCAGCTGTGTTTTTCCCAGTCCCATGTTCTGGATTCTTCTGGATGAGCAGGGCACCTGTCATGGGTCCTATCTTTATGCAGGTGCCCTTCCCCTAACCCTGCAAAGGCGTAAGGAGACCCTATGGGCATGAACTTCAGGCTCTGTGCATTTCCAGTCCCCTGAGCTGCCCATGTCTGGTTTTCAACTTCATTTCCATTACCAGCACCTACGGTGCTTCACTGCGAACATTGTAACACCTTACAACTTTTACCGTTTTCTTTATGTCTGCTGTGGGGACTGGAGTTGACCCAGAAGTACCAGGCACCACAGTGAACCGTTGCACGCATCCACAGGGACACACGCGGACACGGGTGGGATATTTGACACCTTTTCATTTGCAAATCCACACTGTGGTTTTGTAAATAAAATCGCAGATAGGATCCCTGTTAACATCATCTTGTAGGTAACTTGATAGTGGGAAGGGGCCTCGTACATTTGATCATCGTAAAAGAACAATAAACACCATTAGGAACAAATCGGAGGACGCCTAGGGGGGCTCTGTCGGTTAAGCATCTGCCTTTGGCTCAGGTCATTGATTCCAGGGTCTTGGGATGGAGCCTCCAGTCCATCGCAGCTCATCGGGGAGCCTGTTTCTCCCTCTCCCTGCTGCTCTGCCTGCTTGTGCTCTCTCTCTGTCCAAATCAATCAATGAATCAATCTTAAAAAAAAAAAAAAAAAAAAAAAAGACACAAGTGAGAAGGAGCACTGATCTTGGAGTAGTGCAGACAGGGTAGGCAGGGCAAAGACCCACATATGGGGTCTTCATCGGCCACCGCTCCTCCCGCCCTTCCCCGTGCTCTCCTCCCCAATTCCCAAACACGGAGGCGCTCTCACACCCCTTGCCCTTTGCCATTCTCTCTTTCTGGAACACACTTCCCCCCTCCACCTGGAAGATGTCCATGCAGGCTTCAAGCCTCAACTCAGCCGTGACCTCACCTTGGGGAGCCCTCTGGACACCCCGGCGGGCACCTGGCTCCTCTGTATGCTTGGGTTCCTACAGAACTTCGTTCGGGATGGCCCATGAGACCCTCAGAGCTCGAAAGTAGGAGCTGTATGTGCATCTCACCTGCCTGCATGGCTTAACGTAGTCAAGCTCCTTAAGCAACAGAAGGCCAGAAAGTAAAAGCCTGGACATCCCTTACCCTCGCCGGGCCTCAGACCAGGGTGGTCAGAGTGGTCCCTGTGAAACTGCTCAGGACAGTCTCCTCCTGGACACTCTGGAACCTTCCCCGGTGGCCAGGGATGGGCCTCCCCCTTCCACCCCGCAGAGGCCAGCCGCCTGACATGCTGAATTTTCTCTGCAAGCCCACAGCCTGGGGTCCCTCTTTGTTTCCCAGGACAGGAGGACGACACTGTAGACTCGAGCACTGTAGACTCGAGCACTGGAGCACAGTCAGGACTGAGCTCCCTGGCGCCCTCACCAGGAAGGAGAGGGAGCACTGAGGCTGAGCGCGTCTGTGGACTACTTCGAAAAATCCAGAAGCCCGTTAAGGGCAATGCAAGCCTGTCAGTGGTCTCCGACATCCTGAATGGGGCCCATGCTCAGCCTTAAAGTAGTGTCTTAGAAAGGGCACATGATCTGTGGGGGAGAGAGTCTCCCCATGATGGAGGGAGCGGAAAATAGTGCTTTCATAACCAAGTGGAGGCAAAGGACGACCATTTGGGAAAGCATCTTCAGTATTTTATTTTATTATTTTTAAAAAACATTTATTTTAGGGGGACAGAGTGCGAGTGGTGGGAGGGAGAGAATCTCAAGCCGGCTCCCCTGCTGAGCCTGGTGCCCGACGCAGGGCTCCATCTCACGACCTGAGATCATGACCTGAGCTGAAACCAAGAGTCCAGTGCTCAAACGACTGAGTCACACAGCTGCCCTACATCTCCAGTGTTTTAAATGTGTATTTGCAAATTGGAAAGAGGCTTGCAAGCTAGGAATGGTATATAGATTCTCAACCGCGGAGACTGTGCCCTAAACACTCAGATCGGGTTTTCATGAAATCTAATCCCACTCACTTAAACCTAAATTTCACAGAGAGGTAGAGGAAGACTTTCTTCATGTATATCTAAATGTGTTGAAAGATTGGAAAACCCAATTTTGGGGGCCAAAGTTTCTCCTGCCTTCTCTGTCCCATCTCAGGTGTGAGGAGTATCTTTGAACCCCGGAGGGCAGCCCCAGACATTGGGAGGTGGAGGGAGGCAGCCACATTCTCCAGGGGCCTGTTGAACCATGCATGTTGTAGTCTAGGGACAAGAAGGCCTTTCATCCACATGTAATTTTTTTTCTCCTGCAGCGGGGCCCAGGATGTCAGAGGATGGGGGGAAGAGGGAAGGTATGGCTTGGTGGCCATGGTATCAGCAACGTAGATTCCCCGGGTCACCCAGGCTCGAAAGTCCTCAATGAGGCAGAGGGCTGTGCCCCCACCGCCCCGCCCCAGGTACAGAGCCCGGGGCCACGCCTCCTCCTGGCCTCACAGATGCCTGAGCCCCAGGGAGCACTGGATGCTGTACACAGCGGAGGCCGTGGGATCTGCTGCGTGCTAGCTCCCATGTCCCAAATCCCTGGAACCTGAGACCACTCCCTCACATGGCAGAAGGGAGTTTACAGGGGAAAAAAAATGTGAGTCAGTTAAGGACAGAGAGGTGGGGTGATCCCCTGGATGATGGGCGTGGTCCCCGCTGTCAAGCCCAAGGTCCTAAGGAGACACAGGCAGAGGATGGTCCAAGTCAGAGACAGAAGACAGTGAGGATGGTGACAAGGTCTGGAGAGGCAGACTTTCCGGGGTGACAAGCAGCTAGTCTACAACACAGAACTGAAGCCGACTTTCCGAATAGTTTTATTTGAATGAAGAGTATTGTTGTTACTGATGTTTAAACATTTGAATCAGGTGAGTCAAAATCCTACCAATATCTATTGAAATACCTATGGCCCTGAGTGGTCACTTACCCTGTGTTGATATTTTTCCGATCTGAGATGCTCCTTGCTCAGTGTGGGTGTGTGAGTGAGAGAGAGAGAGAGAGTAAATGTGTACATGTGTATCTATATGTAGTAGTGTATTTGTTTATGGCCGTCTGTCTAGTAAATGGATTTTTTTTTTTTTTTTTACAACATATAAGCTTCAGGCACTCAGTATTTTGAAGAGTCCTGAATGCCAACATGAGGCATTTAGGTTTGGTTTTTTTTTTAAAGATTTTATTTATTTATTTGACAGAGATCACAAGCAGGCAGAGAGGCAGGCAGAGAGAGGAAGAAGCAGGCTCCCAGCAGAGCAGAGAGCCCGATGTGGGGCTCGATCCCAGGACCCTGGGATCATGGCCTAAGCCGAAGGCAGAGGATTTAACCCACTGAGCCACCCAGGCGCCCCTTAGATTTGATTTTTTAAATGAATCGGGATCGGGGCATCTGGGTGGCTCAGTCAATTAAGCATCTGACTTCAGCTCAGGTCATGATCTCAGGGTCCTGGAATCGAGCCCCACATCGGGCTTTCTGCTCAGTGGGGAGCCTACTTCTCCCTCTCCCTCCGTACTCTCTTTCAAGTAAATAAATACAATCTTAAAAAAAAAAAAAAAGAATCAGGGACTTGGGAAAAATTTGAATACAAGTATGACATGGGAAAAGTCTCAGGACTTATGAAGATACTGCACTGACCATAAAAACACCACCCTCAGCAAATAACCCTAGGCCAGTTGGCAGAGTGTAACTTGGGTGATCTTTTCTGTTTTCCAGAAAGCCAACACAGCACAAGGACCGGGACAGAATCAGGGTGAGATGTGGAGCACTGGATTGGTGGCAAGGGACCTAAAGCCTATATTTTTTCTTTTAAAATATAAGTACTATACTTATAGAAAGCCAAGAATTACAGAAAGGTAAAAAGATAGGGGGGAAATCATTTTTTGATAGGAAGTTTGGTTTCTAGGGCTGTTTTCCTCATGATTGATCAATTCTCTCAAAGGAATTCTTTCAACGTTTCTGGCTGGTTAACCGAAAAGCTATTTCAAAATTATTTCATTATAGGGATGCCTGGGCGGCTCAGTCAGTTAAATGTCTGCCTTTTGCTCAGGTCATGATCTCAGGGTCCTGGGATTGAGCCCCACGGTGGGCTCCCTGCTCAGTGGGGGGTCTGCTTCTCGCCCTTCCTCTCCCTCTGCCTCTCTCCCCCTGCTCAGGCTCTCCCTCTGTCTCAAATAAATAAAATCTTAAGAAAAAGAAATTAATTAAAAATCAAGTGTTTTTTAAAAAATGTCTTCATTAAAGACTAATAGATCTTTTGATGGGTTAATAAATGTTTATTGCCTTCCATTTGCAAGGTATGGGGATACTGTCATCCACACGTTGTGATTCCTTAAGTATAATTCTGTATTATGTAATTATCATATTTTGAGCAGTTGTTTTGCTTTAAAATGACATAGTACATTTACAAAATGTATACAATCTAAGTGAATCAACCCCTTCCTCCTGACCCTATGTGAATCTCATCGCCCTCCCCGGAAGTAACTCTTGTCATCTGTTTGGAATGTTTCCTTCTGCATCTCTCTTATGCATTGCTTTTATAGGAAAAAGCATGTAATTTTGGTCCGTTTGTGTGTTCCCACAATTGCTTTCCTGCAACTTGCTTCTGTAGTTCAACAGTAGGGCTGGGGTATGTTTCCCTATTGGTGTGGATGGACACACCTCCTTCCTTCCAACTCGTGCTCTGTGCACTATAGGGCTCAGGTACCTGTGAGTTTTTAAACCCCTACTGATGGACATTTCCTTTTATCCTAGTGATTCTGATGTGTTTGTAGTCATAATCATGGTTAAGTTCTTTTTTTTTTTTTTGAAAACAAAAATATCTTTTATTAATGTGTACCCACAAACGAAACTAGTCACAAAGAGTCCCTCATACTATCATGTACTCATAAAATTATCTTAGTCATTAGCAATTAGTGAAAAGATTGGTTCTGTTACTCCTTAAAGACGTGCAGAATTTCTCAAGTTTAAATATCTTACTTACACCAGTGTCCTAAAGTCCCAAGATAGACTGTGGAAAATGGAACCTCAATTGTCTTGAAGGATTGAAAACAAAACTCAATACATTCTACAAGATGGATATACTCACAGGAGGGAATTAAGTATTAACTAAATACCTCCCCTTCCTCCCTTCTCACCTATTCATCCTCTACAATACACATTTTTCTACAGCATAAAATTAGCCAAATTACCAAGTATCAACTTTTCCAAAAAAGATACATTACTCCTGCTCTCCACAAAAAAGTACCATATAGCAAAAAACATATGAATGCAACACCACTGAAATTATTTACTGAGCACTAAGGCTAAATCTATTATTGCAAACTCGACCAAAAAAAAAAAAAAAAAGGCAAAGATAAAACCCAAAAAGCTCTTTGCATTTCTGTAGTGTTTTCCACTTTCCAAAGACTAGAAGTAACAGGTCGTTGGAATTACTGCTACACATCAATACAATTATGGGAATAATTATGCAAGATAAGATTAGAAAATGCCAGCAACAAGATTCACCCTAATGTCATCCAGTGTTTCTGTTAAGAGGTAAGACTAGAATTCAGGTCCTAGTCCTAATTCTGTGTACCACCTCCTTCCCCACATGTTCTTACATACTGTTTCACGGAATGTTACTGGGTAGGCTGGTAGTCACTGTGCTCATGGGTTTCAAGTAAGTTTTGGAAATGCTGGGTAACATGAACCAGACTCTCAGAACTTTTAATGTGCCATCATAAATCTCCAAGAAGGGTATGGAGAATAGAGCTGTCAGAAATTCAAAGTGCCAGTCACAGAGCAAGGGACAAATGTATGTGTGCAGGAAAGGCGGGGACTGGGTGCGGGGGGAGGGGATGGTAATAGCACCATTTAATGGGGCCCTGACCATGGAGGAATGCCATCCAGTGTTGCCAGGTCTTTCCAGAGAAGCTACAAATCTAGGCTTTAATCTGAAATCTCCATGTTTATCATGTTATTTTGAATTTAAAAGAAAAACACTACAGTTTAAACAATAAATTTCTTGGGCCAGATCATTTGGAAAACCCAATATAACATGTTTAACAATCCTATTTGCCCATATAACCTTTATTTGGAGGTCCTATCCATGTCCTAGAACCCCACAGACCAAAGCCAAAGATGTTGTCTTCCTCCTCTCTCTCTGCCTGCCTCTCTGCCTGCTTGTGATCTGTCTGTCGAATAAATAAATAAAATCTTAAAAAAAAAAAAAAGAAATAAACAAACATCCTGCCCTCCTAGGCCACTATGGATTAACTCTGAACCCTAAGCAGGACTTCTTTCAAGGTCTACTCAGATTGAAATTAATACCCAGCCTCCTTAACTGTTCATGTAGCAAAGCTTCTAGTGACTAAAGAGATCCTCACCATTAGCCTTTGCTTAACTCTTAGAAAAACCAAAAATTTAACTGAACCGTGAAAGAAAGGAATAGTACTGGAACTGTTTTTACTATTTAAAAAAAAACCCTTCATCTTTCCAGAACTGTAAAAAATTACAGTTACCTGAGGACAATTTAGAATATTGATTGAAACTAGTAACATTCTCAAACAACACTGTTATCTTTGCAAAATAACTTTTCTAAAGCGGGAAGCCTTTTAAACTTCTCCCTCTTTTTCTATTTCTTTTAGCCTTTTCCCTTTTTTCCTTCTATTTATTTCTGCCCTGCCTCATTCTAAAAATTAGTTCAGAGAGCATGACAATCATGTATACAAATGCTTGGAACTGTGGAACTGGTGTAGCAGAAATAGCATGCAATAAATCACCGGGGCAACTGATTTTCTTTCCCTGGTATCTACTTGGTCCACTCCCTACCCTAGTTTCTTCTAACTGCTAAAACACCCACCCCGGGTCCAGGGAAAACCTTTTTAATACTGTGTATTTCCAGAGCCATGTGAAATCAGATTGACCTGTAGTGGTGAAATCATATTCACTTCTATTTCCCCATGGGGGAAATAAACACCGGTGTACCCCTGTGATTTGAAAGCCTCGGCGAACCTAAGAAATGTTAACATTTGGAGTTACAAGGTAAAAAACAAGAGATTATCACAAAACTGCTTCCAAGTGAAGTCCTTTAAGTCCCACATCAGATCTTCTGATTTTAACTGCTAGTCTGCTTTTCTTGACAGCTTTGGTGACCAAAGTGGTAGCTCTTCCCTCACTGGTGAGCATTCTTGATGGAGATAAGGTTCATATGATCCAAAGAGAATATGTAATTATAACGTGTTCACATTTGGGAGAAACAGTGAATTAAGTTTTAGCATAAAAAATTAGGACTCTATGGCCAATGAGGGTGACTATACACAGATGAACCAGGCACTCTACCCAATATAACTGACATGTTGGACTATCATTGGAAATTAACAGAAAAATCATTCTAGGGCTTACAAGAACTCTGACATGGTGGTATCTTGTCATTGTCTCCCACAGTTAAGGACATAAATCCTTAGAGGGCCACTGGGTCTTAATCCATGACATAAACATTGTCCTCAATAATGTAGATATTGTCTTCTGCTCGGATGCCCACTTTGGCTGCACTTTGCAAAGCTCCAGTCCGAGGGTCGTTCATGCAAACCATGCTACAGAAAGAACAACATGAGTCTTTTAGGAAAAGCAGACCACCTCTAAAGGATGACAAGCACATTCATGTAGATGCAGGCAAGGTTGGGTATCTGCAACGCCCAGAGCCTTTAGTTGTTCCAGCTTGTTTCTTACGCAGACATATTTTTTGGTAATCACGATGGCCAGCACGGTGAACAATACCGCAGCAGTAATGCAAATGCCGATGTACAGTCCCTTACTGGTGGTCGTCCATGGATTCTGTGCCAGCGACACATGAGTTTGATTGCTATACCAAAGGCCATCTGAAGACTGTGTCACAGTGCCATTCCCATCGGTGGGGCAGGAGTACAATGGTGAATCGGTGGGCTGTCTTGTGCTCCTTTCCAGTGGCCCAGTAGGCTGGGTTCCTGCTGTCTACAGGGCAGAGGATGAAGTAGTTTCTGGCTTGAGGTTCTGCGTGAGTGCTGGCATTGAAGAAGTAGAGGTAAAGACCCTAGGTGACCTTGGAACACTAGTGACCTCGGAACACTGGTGACCTCAGCTGGCTTTATCTCCAGTGACAGGGTGCGTTTCATATCATTGAACCACCCCTTGTGCTCAACACAGCAACAGTAGAGACCACGGTCAGTCTGGGCCACATTCTCTATGGTCAAAGATACGTTCCCTCTTAAAATGCTTCCCTTTAGCTTATAACATGGGTGCTTCCGAACAGTGACATGGGATCCATTAGTCCAGACCACTTCATCGGAGCAACGGGACATGGGACATGCCCCTCGACCCCAGCACATGGTAGTGACTCCAGGGGCTCTTGAGTAGGTGCAGGGCAGCGTGATGGAGTGACCCACCACGCCAATCACTTGAATGTAAGAAACTACACAACGCCAATCACTTGAGTGTAAGAAACTACAGCATCCATCAGAAGTAGCAGGAGGCCTGAGATGGCTACCCAAGGTTACATGATGGTTATGGCCTACAGGTACGCCAGGACGGAGTTTTCCAGCTCCTCTGGTGGTCTCCATGGTTAAGTTCTTTAACGCAGGTCTTTTTTCCTCGTCCTTATATTTCTTCAGCTAGGTCTTGCCATCTGTCTTTTATTTATTTGCAAATATTTTATAGAAATATAGATTTTAGAAAATAGAAATATAGATTTTAGAAATACAGATTTTAAAAAAGATTTTTAATTTTATTGCTATGGAAATACATCTTTTTCTCTATTACACCTTAAGTAGCTTTGATATTATTTGTTTGTTTGTTTTTTTAGTGGATCTTGTATCTGGTCAGTTTGTTGACTATCATTTATTTTATTAGTTTTTTCCTCTTAGTAATGTCAATTTGTCTCTCCCAGTTTAACATTCCTACTTCTTCTTAATTTTCTTATTTTACTGTACCCGTTAGGATGAGCAGTGTCTTGCTTATTTGTACTGGGAAAGGCTGGCATTCTAGTCAAGTTAATGACTTTAACCTTTCAACCTTTTAGGTATAAGTATTGTAAATATCCTTCCTGGATGGTCTTTGAAGAACTTAAGAGTTCTTTTGATACTATTTCCTAAGTTTAAGAATAAGTTTTAATTTTTCAACACTTTTCACAGTGAAATTATCATGGTTAGTTTATTTTTATTCTTTGGCTAGTGTTTAATGTGTGCTTCAAAAATGTATTTTTTAAAAAAGATTTATTTATTTATCTTGGTCAGGGGAGGGACAGAGGGAGAGGGTGAGCCAGTCTCACGTTGACTCCAGCTGAGCCCGATGTGGGGCTTGATCTCACGACCCTGCGATCATGACCTGAGCCGAAATCAAGAGTCAGATGCTTAGCCGACTGAGCCACCCAGGTTCCCCTCAAAAAAGTGTGTTCTTTAGGCCTGACACCCCATGGATGAGTACTGGATCAAGTCTGTTGAGTTATTCACATCCTCTAACACTTTACCGATTTTGTCCCTTACTCGATCTATTGATTTTTGAAAAGATGATTGAAATATTTCACAGTGACGATTTTCCCATTATGTCTGTTGGGTTTTTTGGTTTATAGATTTCAAAACTGAGTATCATTAGATGGCCAATTTATCTGTTGTGTTTGTATTTTGTTACTAGAAATGTAAAAGCTTGGGTGTATTTTTTCCCCTTGAAAGTTCTAGCCAACATCCTGCCGTTGGCTTTGACCGGCCTGAGGGAGTCCCTCTGACCACCTTTGAACACTGTGGCCGGAAGTAGTATGCCGGCATGCTGGGTCTGGGTAGCAGGTCCGTGGCTGGCTCCAGCGGTGGGATTGGCCCCCTGTAGACAACATGACTGAGATAGGAAAGGGGGGGTTGTCACAGAAACATGAGAAGGAAGTGGGATGTTGGTCAGGCTAATACCATGGATGTGCGCTTTCTGTGCCTATCCCCCAAATCAAGGGTTTCCATATGTGGAGATTGAGGAGGAGGACATTCTGGGTGGAAGGAAGCTGTGAAAGGTGGATTGTCTGGGAGAAACCGTCGTGTCTTTGGACAAGTTAGAGAGTAGGGGCTGGGCCCTGGAGGGGAATAAAGCTGGTGTCTTTGGGCCAGACCATGGGGTCAGCTAAGACATTTTTCTTACTTTATTTGGCAACTAAAGGGGAATCCCTAATTCAGATATTTCCTGCAAACTTCTCCCCTTCCAGAATTACCAGGCGGAAGAGCAGGACCAGCAATAAGGGCAGGAAGTTCCAAGAAAGGATCCGACGCAAAAGGCTGACTGATGAGTCTCAGGATACAAATAATTCAATCAAAGGAGTGGACCAGAAGCAGAAACCAGGGGCCGCCGGAGAGCGGAAGAGGCGGAGACTGTGGTTTCAGAGGGTGACGCCGAGGAGTGGGTGTCCACGGGAAGCTCGTGACCCTCCCCGAAGGGGTCGGTGCCTGCCAGCCGGCATCAGTATGGACATCGTGACGATCGCCCACAGTGAGCGCCATTTTCCTGCCCTCCCCTTTCTCTGACATAGACTTCACCTTATTTCCTTCCAGTCTCCCTGTTTCTCTTACAGATCGAGACACAGCTACTTTTGACCGGCTTGCGTAGTGCTGTTTTTTTCCCAGCCCACCCACCTGCCTTTCACCCCCTCAACAGACCGATCTCAGCATCTTCTTTTTCCCTCTTTAGACCTTGTGTGTGGACCTCATCTACGAAATAGTATCGCCTTATCCTCAGATTCTCTTCCAGCTCTAATATTCTCTATACCGTGCCAAGTTCCATGTGTCTTCCCATGCCCTTACGACCGTCTTCGAGGACTTATACAAACGCCCTTCTGGTCACTTCCCCTGGTCTTGTAAAAGCCTGCCTGTTCCCATCCAGTGATTTTCGGTGTGCATCTGATATTTCCAGCCACATACACTCAGAAGGTGTTGGGACATTTCCCTAACTTAGTTTGACCTTGGACTCTCTGCTCCTCATCAGTATGGGACTACCTTGTCCAATGCCATGGAAAACCCATTTATTTGATTTGTGTGGATAGTGTATTATTTGGGGAGGGGGAAAGCTTAGATTCGAAATCAGAGTGGCTAGGCAAGACGCTTTCTGGTTGTGTGACTTTTAACTTCTTCAGGTGGGATTAATATTTGTCTTTTCTGCGTCAGACAGTTGCTGTGAGAATCAGATAAGATACTATTGACCCACTTTCTCAAGCAAGAAGCTCTGTATAAATGGGAGGTATGGCATTAAGCTTTAATAGATTCATAGAGAGTGCCATGTTCCAGTGCCAAGTGCAGTCGGGGAGCAAAGCCCAGTCAAAGGGCACGGATTTGCTCTGAGATGCGCAGCATACCTAAAGTCGCACTACTTCTCCCTGTCTGCGTGACTGTGACTCTGGTCCATATTCCACCAGCCCTCTCCTGGATGACTGTCCTAGCTTCCTAATTTGTCTCTCTCCCCTCTTGCCTCTTACAGTGCCTTCTCCACAAAGCATCCACAGTGAGCTTTTAAACAGGCAGTTAGCTCGCAACTGTCCCTGCCTTCAACCTTCCATTGGGAGGACCCATCCTGCATAACCCCCATCTTGCATCCCATTCCTTCTTTGGGCTCTGGCCACACAGGCCTTTGCTTCTCTCCCTCCCAGCTCTGGTTTTTTCTTAGCATTCAGGAAGGTCTCAAACATCACACTCGCTGAGAAGTCCTCCCCGAGCACCTTCTCTAAAGTAGCATCTCCTTCGTTTAGTTCCCTAATAGTGTTCTTCACTGTCTGTGATGGAGAGGGCTTCCAGTCTCCAAGGCATAGTAGGAGCTGTGAAAGTAGCACGGAGTAGGCACTCAGAGATAAATGCTGCATGAATCTGTCAACAAGGCCCTCATGGGTTTCCATCTGGAGATAGTGTCGGACCAGGCTGGTCTGAAGTCCCCAGATTTTATCCCTCATTAAAACACAGCAAGGCCGGTTCTTAAATGCTGTTTCAAATGTTTCTTAAATGTCAAATTTCTTTTTTTTTTTTTTTTAATAAAGATTTTTATTTATTAGAGAGAGGGGGAGGGTGTGAGTGAGAGAGCACCAGCAGGGGGAGCAGCAGAGGGAGAAGTAGAAGGAGACTCCCCGCTGAGCAGAGAGTCCTCGGGGCTCAATCCCAGGACCCTGGCATCATGACCTGAGCCGAAGGCAGACGCTTAAACGACTGAGCCACCCAGGCGCCCCTTAACTGTCTGATCTTCATCTTTTTGGTGAAGCTTACTAGAGCGGCAAGCGAGAATGATGATGCAGTGAATATAGCCATTCAATAGCTCTTCGTAGCTCTTGTGACGAATCCAACGCCCCAGACTATCTTCACAATCTACTTTCAGAACCAAACAGAAATGTATCATGAAAGTGGAGGGATTTCAGGTGAAAGGTGTGCGAACCTGCCGGTTATTCTTCAAAACAGCTGCCGCCGAGCCAAAGGCAACGGACTTTGTGAATCCTGATTGCAAACAGATTGCTAATGCATTTAGATCCACTTTTCCTTGTTGGGCAGATCCTGCTGCTCCTCAGGCTGTTGGAGACGGGGCTCGTGAGCAGCCCATGAATTCCCTACATTCACAAACCCACGTGCAGCGTCCGAGAAGGATTCCAAATCGTTAGGGCTTGTGCGGGGGAATGTGTCTTACCTGGGGATTCTGTTAGAAAGTCAGAGTACGAATTTGCCCTTGAGGTTATCGTATGTCACATGCCAAGGGCAGGGCACCAATTTTATGTCCCCGCAGCATTCTACCGATGCTTCAACTGATCCCTCTGACTCTTCTTTAGAAATTAATCCCACTTCTCCTTTAGGACATCTTCACAGTCATCACTGATTTTGTGTTTGGCCACCAAAACAATGCCTTCTAGCTCTTTCTCAAATGTTGAAAAACTCTGAAAATAACCTACAATGTATTTCTACAGGGTTTATCGGTGAGCTTCAACTGTTTTTTCCCAAGCCACCGAAACTGATCTCTCATCAATTACATGCACATAAATTCAATGCACGGGGGATGTTGCCCACTGTAGTAGAGACAACAATGGCTTGTTGGTGACTCAAGCCTCCCAAGGTCTTACTGATTTAGGTGTGCAAACACAACACCACTGAAAATCATCCAGATTCCAGAGGCTCTCCCCAAACTGCAAATTTCAGTCACGTGGTGCAAGTCTGACCCCGTCGGGGTGGGGGGGTGCTACCACCAGGGTGGATGTTCTCATCCCCCAGCAAATCACTTCTGGTGGGTCCCTCCCCTCGGCCATCCAGCAAGGACATGCAGCTGGTGATGTCCCTATACTGGTACGAGGAACTGTGGCACATAGTGGTCTCGCTTATGGTGCTGCTTTATGGTATCTGGTATACCAGCCTTGCAATGTTTGCTCGTGTCCAGTGATGTTGAATGCTATCAAGAATAATCAAGCAGGACAGGGGATGCCTGGGGGGCTCAGTCGGTGAAGCGTCTGCCTTCGGCTCAGGCCATGATCTCAGGGTCCTGGGATGGAGCCCTGTGTCGGGATCCCTGCTCAGCAAGGGATTCTACCCCTCCCCTCCCCCTGCCCCTTCTGCTTGTGCTCTCTCACACAATCTCTCTCAAATAAATAAAATCTTCAAAAAGAATAATCAAGCAGGGCAGGGAGAAAGGTAAAAGCAAAGGTAATGATTAGCTCATTCAACCACTAAAGCGTCTCATTGTTCGCCTGGAAAAAGTACAATAAACACATGATTTCTCCTCCATTTCCAGATTTTCTGGACACTCTGTAGCCGATGAACTGTTGTAGTTACTACTTTAAACACAGAGGTACTTCATCTGAAAAAATATCTGGAGATTGAAGAAATATATTACAGATGCTTTTTTTTTTTTTTTTTTTAAGTAACATAATGTTTAAAAATAAGTTGACCTTGTTTGGGACATGCCTCTGAATGTCAAATCCCAGAAGGATTTTCCTCGGGTGGGCATTTTTTTTTTAAACATTCCTCTGACTTGGGAGGATGGTGTTCATTTCCTCCTCCTTTCTTTCTCTTTAGTCTTCCAGTGGAGAGACAATACAGGTCTGACTCAGGGGACACGAATGGCCTCCCCATTACGTGGAGGTAAGAGGGTTCCCCAATGAGGGTGGTGTTACTGTCTTCAACGAGGGGCCGCCGGAGGCAAAAGCTCACTTTTCTTCCAGAGGCAACCAGATCTGTTTCCTCTCCCAATACACCTACTTGTGGAATTGCTCCTTGTCCCAGGTCCTGCCCTCCCAACACCACACCTTGTAGGACATCTTTCCCACGAGCTCAGGGCGGGAGAGGCTGGGGAAGATGGGTTTGCCAAAATCTGGACACATTTTGCTCTTGGGATCCTGAGAGAAAAGGAGTCCCCAGAGCTGACAGGAGCCACCAACCCCAGTGCTGTCTGGTTTCCTTGGAGAACAAATTCTTTTGGGTCTTTTGTTTTCCTTTTTAGACTGAAGATACTTCCCAGACCCAAGGAGAAGGTAAGTGGAAATACTATGAACCAGCAGCCGTTCCAGTGTCCATGACTTGTTGGCCAAACAAATAGTGCCTTTACTTGAAGATAATGGGATGGGAGAATGAGAAAGAGGTTGGTTCTCTCTCTCCCTCCCTTTTCTTTGTAGTCTCTGATCTGTCATCTATCTGCTCATCCATCCATCCATCCATCTGTCCTGCCATTGGGGAAGACAAGAGAGAACCGAGTGTTTTATTTAAATACAAATGCTGTAGAAAATTCTGTAGGGTAAGAGTAGCCCATATTGGAGTTCCTGTTATTTTCAAGATAGGAGAGTATATGGCTCATTATAATTTTTAGTTCTTGAGTGTCCAGGCCAGTTCCAAGGAAGCTAGTTATGGTTTTGCTGTGTTTTTCCTTACCTGGGCATAGCGGGGCCCCATGCAATAGGCGCACCGTCCTCTGGAGTCAGTCAGAGCTCTACAGGCACCCATACTGAAACACACTCACGCACTTTAACAAGGATAGATGGATTACGTGTACTTTTCGTAAAAAACACCAAATAAAGCAAGCATTGGAGGGTGACTGAGTGGCTGAATGAGCACCTTGTCTTAGTGGGTTTAGGGGGATGGCCCGTGTCAGGCTACCCCTCAACAGATTACTTATCTACTAGATAAGTAACCTGTCCTCTGCAGTAAGGACTGCAGTGCATTTATTGCATCGATCTCGTGGCTGATGGTGGCTGAGGCTCAGCATATTAGGTACTCCCCCAGTAACTTACTTAAAGTGATTCTTTAAGGGCTTGACTAAGCCTTTCTCAAAGAACCATTCTGAACTAGTTAAGTTTCACGTGATTGGAGGATTTCCTGTCACCTACCTGTTAATCCATTTCTTTTGTTTATCGTGATTTCCAAATAGGAGTTTTTACAAATATAATGAAAGTCAAATACATCCCCTCTCTACAACAGAACGAGTGTTTTCCCCTGACTCTCTGTGTTCTCATTCCCTGGGAAAATACGCTCTCCCCTAGACACCTGTTGAACGACCTGAGCCTGTGTCCACAACAGGTGAATATAGTCAGAAAGAAGAAAATGCAGACCTAACCAGTTCCTCATTTTGCATGGGACTGAAGAACAGGGTGCCCGTGCCATGGGCTGCTTATTCTTCAGATCTTCATCTGCCTGCTCTGGACGCAGCTGTTGCAGGGGCGGTGTGGGTTTGCATTCTTATGCTCTCAGCAGGCGTGATCCTCTTCAAAGCAAGCAGCAGTGGTGGCAGGTGTTGGCGAGGTGGACGTAGGATGCATGGGGCAGGATCCTGGGCCAGGCTGAGGATACAAAGACCTAGAGGGTGATGGGATCTAAGTCAGGGAGCTGGTTAGGGCCATACCTGGGACTAGGGAACAAGAATTGAGTGATCCCCTGTAGTCCCCTATAGTGATAACTCAACAACCCCAACTGTAGAGATTTGGAGATTTAGTCCAAGGAGACGTTCCATGAATGTGTGTGAAAATCTTCCCCGAAGTGTGGGGTCATTTATCAGTGTAAGATACAAATTCCTTGCCCCAGAACATTCTCTGACCTGTATTTGTGGTACAGAGCAACTGTCCAACAAGCAGTCGGACATAAAATTCTAGCCGTGGGAAGTTGGGTTTGAAAGGATTGATTTGGGGGCTGAGCTTGAGCCCCTCCCCCATGTGGTCATTTGGGAGATTCTGTGCTCTGTGACTTTCCAGGGGATGTCAGAGATGAGGGTACCACGAGGGGACACTGAGTAAATAAGCAAGCTGGGTATGTCCTTTTCTTTAACCGAGTCAGACTTGGAAGCACTATTAGTGTTGCATCCTTTCTCTTTCCAGAATCAGAAGACCAAGCACAGTAATAGCCCTCAGTCCCCCAGCTGCCCTTACCCATCACTCATCTCTGAAGGATACCCAAGGCTAAGCTGGGTCTCACTTCTTGTGATGCCCCATAGGAGGAAGGTGAGCTGCCTTGGCAGAGGGATGGGATATATAAAATTTTCCTATCCAGTGCAGGACCTACTGGAAGAAAGGACTGATTAAATATTGCAGTAACCCTTACTGATTCCATGTTATTCTTGTCACTTCTTTTCTTGTTCAAGTTTCTTCTAACTCTTAGTAGCCTGTTTGTCAGTCAATCACCTCAAACTGAGAGGAGTTTTAAATGAGTGGTAAGAAGACTACTTGGGCAAATAATGGCTAACTGCTGTTTTAATATGATTTTTCTTTAATTCATCTTTAAGAACATGGTGAGGTAGGATGGATAGCATGTATCAAAATAACTCTTTGCAAACACTGACATTATAGAAGAACTAGAAGAAGGAAACAGTGCTGAGCACTTAGGTAAATCTAACAGGAAAAGCAAAGGAAGATCAGTCGGAGGAAAAAGACAAACATTAGACGGTCTGCAGATTTTAAACTTTCTGTACATCAGAAGCAAGCTAAAAGAACTTGGGGAGATGGCTATAAAGCTCTACCTCTGTGTCTCTACATACGTAGACTGACAACATTTAATATATGAAGTGCAGTTTTATAAATAACAGACAAATAATAAAATAGGTACATGCGCCAACAAAAACTACATAAAATAAATGTAATTGGCCAATAATCACAAAAAATGTTTGGAGCACAACTGGCGAAGACAGGAAGCAATCAAATGACCTTGGTTGTATGAAAGTGCTGAATCACTGTATTGCCTACCCAAAACAAACAACAAATATGTTAACTAATTGGAATTTAAGTAAAAACCTAAAATAATATATCATTTCTTGGCCTTTTGGCTAAGATCAAGTGTAAATAAAAACTTAAAAAAAAAATGACCTTGGAAAAGGCTTAGAAGAGGCAGAGGATGACCAGAATTTTCAGACGTTTACTGCTGGGAGTGAAAACTGGTGAAACTTTTCTATAAAATCGTGTGATATAACAAACGTCTTTAAAATGTTTGTGTCCTAGCAGTTACACTTCTAGGAAATGGCTCCAGGTTAAAGATGGGCTAATCATTGGGAAAATGTTGATGATATACTTTCAGGTGAACAAGGTGGTTTACAAAATTTTATGTATAATATGATTTCCATTATTATTCAGATGTAAGTATTTAAAAAGGCCAAACCAGACAGCTTGACTCAAAAATGTTAACAATGGCTAGATCTGGTAGGTAGGTAGGTTGGGGGTTGGATTTCTAATTTTTTCTTTCTGCTTTCCAACTTTTTAATATTTTTCTACATGGAGCCATCTGTCACTTACATAATAAAAAGTTTTTTTTTTTTTAAGTTTTTGCTGCAAATAGCAAAGGCGCTAAGATTTAGCATATTCACTTAGCAAACCAACCCTAATGTATGCTTAGCTTGGTACAACAGTTCTCGTTCCAGTTGTCATTCTTTTTTCCTTCAGTCTAGGCCAGAGCTGTCTGTTAGAACTTACTGCAGAGATGGGAATTTTAAATCTATCTGTGCTGTCCAGTATGATACCCACTAGCCACATGTGGTTACTGAGCACTTGAAATGTGACTGGCATGACTCAAGAACTGAATTTTTAATTTTAATTTTAAAAGCTCCATGTGGCTGGTGGCTACCTTCAGAGGTGAACAAGACATTTAAAAAGTTACCTGGTTATATGTGTGTGTGTGTGTGTGTGTGCGTGCGCGCGCACCTGTATCCCCCAAGGTTTTCACAAGGATGAGTCCTTGTACACCTGCATTTGTGTCCACACTCTCTCAAGGTCTCCTGTTTCACTTTCAACAGAGGATTCCCATATCCACAGTCAGATCTAGGTCCCTTGCCTGAAAACTATATTCTTATTTCTGAGTTCATGCTAGACATTTTCACCTTGCTGTCCTCAACATGTTTAGCTCACAGGTCTTCCCATTCTGCATGTAAAAATAGCCCCTCTTCTATAAATGGTAAATTCAATCTTTAGACACCCAGGTGTAAACCTCAATGCCCTCTTTTGCACCCTGTTTCCAACCACAAGGATGTTCATTTGTGTCTATCTGTCATTCCCTCCATTTCTACTTTGAAGTCTTTAACTCCTTATGCAGAGAATCCTCAGCTTCCAGTTGGTCTCTCTGCATCTCTATTACAGTTCCAGGAGCTCCATCCTGAAACCACAGTGTATATGCTTCCTAATATGTCGTTAATTCACATTCATTCTGCAAACACCTGCTGTGTTCATGGCACCATGCCGGGTGCCGAAAGGGGTACAAAACAGGATGGGATATACTTTCTGCCCACGAGGCATTGCAGTCTAGTCTATGATTTGCAACTTGAGCAAAATAAAATTGTCCAGGTGCCATAGTAGAAGCCAGCAGATGGGCTGTGGGAGTTCCAAGAAGTAAGAAATTACAGTATCAAAGAAAATCAATGAAAACATAGGTTTGAAGATTGATAAAATGGATGTAAGAGGAGGGAAGTGGTAGGACCGTTGGAAAGGTTTCAAATAGAGACAAGGAAAGCAGAGGTGGAGCTAGTAAACTGAGAACTTGGCCCCAGATCCCCATGTTGTTGAACAGCAGGTTCAAGAAGGAAAGGCAGAATGGCAAAGGGGGGAAGTAAGGGACCCCAGTGGAGTCATTGGTGGGAAAGCAACTATGCATTCCAAGAGAAGAAGACAAAACCCAACACATGAAAAATGAATGGAAATATATTTTTCATGCACCATGGCTTCTGAACATAAGCCAAGCATCTCCCGTGTTTCCCAGCTGAAAAACAGCCACTTAGTACAATGTCAGGATAAGCTGGCTGTTTGGGCTGTGTTGAACTTCCTGAAAGAAGTTATCATACACCTAAAATGATCAACATTCTTTTTTAGGGGTGACTTGCGGATTGTTTGAGGGAAAATTCAACAATCCTTTTTTTTAAAAAATCTGAATGCAAGATTTATTGTTTCACATCCTTATAATAAATTTGACCATTCTTAATTAGAATTTGAACTGGCTCTAGAACATAACCTCCCTCTAACATGTGATCCACTGATGACCTACTGATGGGGGGGAGGGTGGAATCCAGAGTTTGAGATCTCAGAGTCATTTTCAGTAAAGAACAAGATGATGTTGGTATTTACACCTCCCAAAATAATGGTGGAGATTTATCTAGAGTTCCCACTGCGTACTGGTCATTATGTTACTTCCTGGGATGTCAGAGATGAATGAGACACTGTCCCTCAGATGAGGAGTTTTATAGGGAATATGCAGAACTCCGGTATGGGAGTGAGGATGGATTGTCCCATGTAGGCCATCGTGTGACACTGGAGATGTTTTGGGAACAGGCTAGCTTAGCTGAAGCAGTAGGTTTGCGTAAGACATTAATTACATACAAATCTGAAAGGGAGGTCTGTGCATACTGGGATGGGCAGTGAGGATCCACTAAGAGTTCTTTGCACCAACGAAGCAACAGAATAAAAGCTATACTTGAGGAAAATTTCTATCTTATAACCTATTGTCTTTTTCTATTTTAGAAAACCAAGATGCATGAATCAGACCCACAGCTAAATGAAAGATTTGAACCAGGTAGGGAGGATTCTGACTGGGAGCCTTTGCTGAGAGGACAGAGAATCTAAAGTCATAAAGCCCTGGGTAAAGAGAAGGGTGGTCTCAGACACAAAGAAATTCTTGACTCTGGTATTTCCTGACCCACAGTTGCAAAATGATAGCCACCTTTCATTTGAGAACTGCCTCATGGAAGCCCCGGAGTGACCTCAATCAGGATGTTCTCAAACGTAACTGAGCCAGTGCATTAACCTGCCAAGAATTGGCTTATTTAAGAAACTTGGTGGGTCATTTCACCTCTGAAGGAGCCCATAGCTCATTTATGAAGGAACCAGAAGACTCTGTTGGAAATTCTCTCGATGGTGGTGCTCAACAGTTTGGGTTGGGATTTTATTGCTTTAAGCTGCAAGCCACGATGAAACCCATGTAACGGAGGCCATCTGAAATGTAGTTTCCATTAACATATTAGGATGAGCAAGCAAGGACTTGAAAACAACTCTAATTAACTCAAAAATGTAGAAATTGGGTACCTGGGTGGATCAGTTGGCTAAACAACTGCCTTTGCCTCAGGTCATGATCCCAGAGTCTCGGGATCGAGTCCCGCATTAGGCTCCCAGCTTTGTGGGAGTCTGCTTCTCCTTCTGACCTTCTCCCGTCTCATGCTCTCTCTCTCTCTCTCTCTCAAATAAATAAACAAAATATTTTTAAAAAAGAAATAGAAATTGCACCAGAAAACTAGAGTCTTTGTTTAAAAATAGTCAAATGGGAATTCTAAAAATGAAACATAAATGCAGTATCAGAAGCTCAGAACTCAGTAGGTGGATTTAAGAGCAGAAAGGATGTGGCAGATGATGAGATGAGTAAATGCAACTTCAGGCCAATAGAAAATATCCCTGGAGAGAATATACTGTGAAATGCTCATTTCCTGGAATACTTTGCAGCAAAACAAAACAAAACAAAACAGAAACACAAACTACTAGACATTATTTCCAAAGAAGACATCCAGATGGCCAACATATACATGAAGAGTTGGGCAACATCACTCGATATCAGGAAATGCAAATCAAAACTAAAACTGGCTAAAACTGGCTAAAACTGGCTAAAACTCAAAACCCAAGAAACAACAGGTGTTGGCAAGAATGTGGAGAAGAAGGAACTCTTGGGCACTGCTGGTGGGAATTCACACCAGTGCAGCCATGGTGGAAAGGAGTATGGAGGTTCCTCAAAAAATTAAATACCATGGATCCAGGAATTCCACTACTGGATATTTACCCGAAGAGTATGAAAACAATACTTCAAAATGATGAAAGGTACAGTGTAGGGATGCAGTCAGTGGCATTGTAATAGCATAATGTGGTGGTGGATGGTCAGTACCCTGTTGGGAGCATAGCGTACTGTATAGAGATTGAATCACTGTGTTGTACCTGTGAGACCAATGTAGCCTTGGGTGTTAACTATATTTCAGTTAAAAAAATACAAAGTACTGACATATGCAACAAGTGGAATTGACTCATAAAGTCATGTATGCAAAAGATGCAAGACACACACACACACCAAGTATACTCTACAATTTCCTTTTTATGAAACTCAACAGGTAACAATTATCCATGGGCAGTAGACATCCATGGTGGTTGCTTTTGGGAGACAGCTATGGACTAGGTAGGAGGAAACACACTTGGGTGCGAGAAACGTTCTGTATCTTGATTTGTACAGTGATTATGTGGGCACCGACACGTAACGTTTCACTGAGCTGGACACGGATGGTCTGTGTACTTTATTGTGCATAAGAAATAGCTCAATTTAAAAAATACCAGAAAAGATATTTTTCCCCCTTGTGATCCCTCTTTATTCTTTCTCACCTTTCTTATGCTGGAAGGAAGGCCCCTTGGTATCTTCAGTTACTTCTACGGATGCTGGAAAGTTCTGCAAGAAGGAAGGGGCTTGAGCACATTCAGAAACATGCAGAATGTGTACCATGAGTCACTGCCCTTGGAGATAAGAAAAGTCAAGTTGTCCTTGGAGAGCATCTACTCTGCGGTCCGGAGGAAGATGGTCAAGACCTTGGCTTCCTGGTGAGGAAACACACCTCTTTAGAGGTACTACAATGATGGCACTCAAGGGACATCCTGGAAAACTTCGGCAAAAAGTCATCTAGGCTTTTAAAAATCATTACAAATACACGCACGTGCATGCACAGTCAGCATCTCTTGGGTCTTACAATGTGCAGCAGAGGAATTTAAAAGGAATCACTGTAGCCTAATCGGGAGCTCATTCTTACAGTCTCATGGGAAGAGCTAGAAAGCATTTAGCCCCAAACTGAAGGGCAGAGGGAGGAACTGTGGCTGAGGAGAGAGAGGTCCTAGGGACTCTTAACCCAGATTGCCTCTGCTCACTCCATGTTGCTTTGCCAAGTTCCCTGTTACTCCTCTAAGTCATTACCTGCCCTCTCTGCATTTTCCTCTGAGACAGATCAAGCCACCAGATGTGTCCAGATGGACCAGATGCATGGTCTTACTGGCTTTCTGTTTGGATTTGCAGAAACATGTTGAGTCTCTAAGTGGGAAGTACAGATAACCAGGAGGGTGTTAGTAGAACTGGTGGGTGAAGAACGGGCTTTGAAGAGAAGCCAGCTGAGACTTTGTGGCTGAGCTGAGAGGAAGAGGCCCCTTTTAGTCACTAGAGACCAGTCCCAAGGTTTTAGCCAGATCAAATGCTTGAATTGCTTTCTTTTAAAACATATGTACGAGAACGCTTAGCTGGCCTGGAATTTTCAAATGATTTACCTTGTGGACAGAGAAAGTGGGAGGATATTTATGCATACACCAGGTTATTCATTGTGTAAACCCTCAAAATGCATCTGTGTCAAAAATGAGCATGTCCTTATTGAATACACATGACCCGAGGGGGACCTGCGCCCTCTCCCCCTTCTGTTAGATGGAACCTCTAGGAATGGCCATAGTTGCCTCGCTTCCTGACAGCCAGGCAGTCCCAAGCCAGGATATGAAAATAGAATGGGTCTGAGGTCCCCCTCTCCTCCAGGGTTTACAGAATCAGGGGGGAACCTTGGACAAAGTTCTTCTCACCAAGAAACCTTAGGTTTAAGTAATTCTGTGGATTTGAAAAGGTAGCTTCACATTCTGAATTACTCATGACTCATCAAAAGAAGGAAATACTCTAACAGATCCACTTCCCTTTTTCCTAGTGAGGAGGTGTGTGGAACAAAAGATAAAAAAGTGAGTCCATGTATTTGTTTTTTTAAGTTGAATACTCTCCATTCAATTAGGATGGAATTAGATTACAATGGGAACCATGGGGGACCTTTACTAGATAGGGTTGCATAATTAGACCTGAGAGATAGAGATTTGTACAGTGATTACGTGGGTAATGACATGTAACGTTTTCACTCCATTCATCCGTCTACCCATTTTCCACCCACCCATCCATTTGTCTGTTCATCAGTTCACCCTTTACCCATCCATCTATGCATCTATCCACCCACCCAACCATCTACCCACCCATCCAACCATCTACGCACCCATCCATCCATCCATCGATCCACCCGCCCACCCGCATCCATTCATCCAGCCATCTACCCACCCATGCACCCATCCATCCATCCACCCATCCTGTCAACATTTATTGATTATACACTACGTACTAGACACAGTTCTAGGCTTCAGAGATACTCTAATGGTCAGGGAAGAAAAAGCCTTTTCTCTCATGAAGCCTGCCTTTTAGTCAGGAAGACAGACCAAAAAACCCAAGTAAATGCTTCCTTGTGTGCCACAAAGAAAACAAGAGTGATGACAAAACAGCTGGGAAATGATTGGTGATTACTCTGGGTTCCAGTTCAAACCACTTTGAATATAGACATTCTTCTCTCACAGTTAAGTTTTCTCTTCTAAATTCTTCTGCAGTGAACATTTGGGTCCAATTTGTGAGGTTTTTATGAGGTACATTGCAGTGGTGGGGCAGGATTTATTGTGCTTTCTTGATGGCAAATATGTTTGTATGCAAAGTCTGCCTGAAGAAGCACACAGGAAGCAACTCATCAAGATAAAGGGAGGGTTGTGGAATTCTGGAACAGGAGACAGACACAGAGTTTACTTTATAGCTCACTTGGTCTCCTGAGATCATATATAAATCAGTGATGGTGTATTAAGTTCCTCTCAGCCTCCGTACAGGGGGGGAGCCAGTTCTGTGACTCACTGGCATGTCACTGCTCCGCACAGATGGTTCATTGCTGGAAGGAGGAGAGGCATGTGCTCTCACACAGCACGGTGAGGTTTGGACCGAGGACCCTAGTGGGAGCCCGGAGGTCAAGGTAAGTAGATTATGAGCCATGGCAGCAAAGCTTCCCCCATCCTTGCCCTCTACTTCCCACCCTTCTTCCCTCCCTCATCTTTCGTCCTTCAAACTGCTGAAACCAGCCGTCCACACCCAAGGCTTTGTCAAATTGTTGGTGTCTTCTGATGGCTTCCTGTAAATGCCAGACACGATGCTTTCCATTCTGTCCTAGTCCTATGGTGCTTCACTCTGACTCCCTATTCCTTCTGGAAAGTACTTTTTCTTTGACTTTTGGGACGCCACTCTTTCTTAGTTCCCTTCCAGGTCTGGAAGCGGGGAGCCAGATGGACAATTGGGAAGGGCATAGGTGGGAAAAGCTTCAGAAAGCAGGCGGACCGGCTCCAGGTGAGCTGAGAGGGATAAGGCAATGAGTTCAAGGTGGCGGGAAAGAAGGCAGGGCCATGCCTTCACCCCAGCCCCTCATTTCTTCTCTAAAAGACACATGTAACTGAGCTATTCTGTTGTTCTCTTTTTGTAGAGATGAGTTTCTAGGATCAGCTCACATCAGGAGGGTAAGTGAGATATCTTCCATAATGTCAAAGTCAAACTCTGTGAACCTTTATGTGTAACAATGGTTTTCAAACCTGGGGGCAATCAGCAATCTCTAGAAACATTTTTAGTTGCCACAGCTTGAGTTAGGGGAGCTGGGCCACTAGCTAGCAAGCAGAGGCCAAGGATGTTGCTAATCATCCTACAATGCACAGGACACCCCCCTACAGCAAAGATTTATCCCGCCCCAGGTGTCAGTAGTGCCAAGACTGAGCAGGGCTGATGTACGCTCTTCTTAATTTTCTTCTTAATCTTCTAGGTTTTTTTTTTTTTTTTTTTGAATTTTTGGTTTTTGGGGTTTTTTTTTTAGCCACTGTTAGCATTAGCGTAGTTCAATTTTCTCCAACTTCAGTGAGATCACCTGGAGGACTCATTATAACACAGATCACCAGGCCCTGCCCTCCCAGATTCCCATTCAGCAGATCTGGGGTACAGCCCAAGATTTCACTTCTCTAACGAAGTCCTGGGTGATGCTGCCTTTCTGAGGACCACACCTTGAGAACCCCCTCTGTAGTTTTACTGGGAGAGGTCTAAGTACCGAGTTAAATAAGGGGCTCTCAGACCCCCCTGAGTCCAGCATGCCATGATCCCAGCAGGGGACAGAGGCTGGGCAGTTTTCTTGCTCAACCTCAGAGAGAATGAGGGACCGTGTATGTGTGTGTGTGTGTGTGCGCGCACGCGCGTGCGCATGTGTGTGTGTGCAATACACACATCTTGCTTACCCCGGAATAGTAAATGTGCCACTGGAAGCAAGTGTACATCTTTTGTGGTCTGGTTTTACTCCATGTTGGATCAAGGTCAATGTCCCAGGTTAGTAGACAGACACAAGACAACACTGATCCATGGTTCCAACCAGGAACTCATTTAAATTGAAGCACACTCATGAAAATAATTCTTGAGGCTCTAACTTCATTTTAATAAAACAAATCTTCCTGCCCCCAGAGTAGTGTCATGTGCATTTTATATTATTATAAAATACAGATAAACAAAAATTTAGAAATCCTACCAGCTCAAAATTGCCATTAATGCCAAAGCTCTGTCCATCCACATATATGTGTGTGTGTGTGTGTGTGTGTATACACCTATCTCCACGAAACTCTCAACCACCATCATGATGATAAATGTATTATCCCTCTGAAAATTAGCCTCAAATACCTTTGTAATTTCCCCAAGCAATCACCCATCTACTTTCTGTTACTTAGGTCACTGCATTTTTTGAATTCTTTTTTTTTTTTTTAAGATTTTATTTATTTACTTGACAAAGATCATAAGAGGTAGAGAGGCAGAGAGAGAGAGGGAAGCAGGCTCGCCGTTGAGCAGAGAGCCCGATGCGGGTCTCGATCCCAGGACCCTGAGATCATGACCTGAGCCAATGGCAGAGGCTTAACCCACTGAGCCACCCAGCTGCCCCTTTCTCGAATTCTTGAATGCAACTTGCATTTTCTAGAATTCTATATTTTTCAAAAAATCATGCAATATGCACTTATGGCTTCTTTCACTCAGCATAATTTTTTGAGATTGATCCACATCAATGCATGGGTCGATACTGACTTGTTTTTATGCCTGGGTAGTATTCCCTTGCGTGGGTATGCCACAATTTGTTTATCCATTCATCTGGTTGGTCGACCTTTGGGTTGTTTCCACTTTTTTGGTTGTTACTAAAACTGCTGTAAATATTTGTGTATAAGTCTTTGGGTGGACATGTTCTGTCCTCTCTCTTGGAGAAGTACATAGGAGTGGAATGGCTAGCTCAAATGGGAAGTACATGTTTCAACTTTTTAAGAAATGGTGGTACTGTTTCCCAAAGTGGTTGTAGCATTTTCTGCTTCTACTAGCAGGGGATGAGAGTTCCAGTTGCTCTGTATCTTCACCAATCTTAGTATGGTTCAGTCTTTTTAAGTATAGCTGTTCTGTTATGTGGGGGGTGGTATCTCACTTCGGTTTTGATTTCCCTGTTGTGTTAGGATGTTAAAAGTCTTCTCGCATGCTTGTTTAACTACCTTCTATCTCTTTGGGTAAAGTGTCTGTTCAAACATTTCACTCATTTTGAATTGGGTGGTTTGTATTTTTGTTGAGTTTTGAGAGCTATTGATTTTGATTTTGAGAGCTATTTTTGGATACAAGTTCTCCCTCAGGTAGGTGATTTACAAATATTTTCTGCTGGTTTGTGGCCTGTCTCCTCATTCTGTTAACAGGGAGACCACGGGCTGGAAGAGGCCTTGAGGGTAAGTCTGCTCTGAGGCTCTTGTTCTGTAGATGAGGAAAATTGAACCAGAAAGTTCATGTGACTTGCCAAGGGCTGCACAGTGAATGGGTGACTGAGCTCAGATCAAGTCCTTTGTCTCCCAACAGGTTTGCCTCTTTGAGCTTCATCCATGAAATAATTTAATTTAGGTTATTGACAAGTAAAATATCCAGTCAAACTAGCTATATGTCATTACGAAGACCCAAAGATGCATTATTAAATTCTACCAACCTTCCCCAAACTTAAAAATAAAAAAACTACTGATTGGATTCAAGCTGGTATTCTAAGTAGACAGATCCACTGGATCAGCTTTCTTTAGAATGTTAGTATGCCTAGAACCATTCATCCACTCTAAACAATATCTTGTGATTATTCTCAGACCACCCAAAAGAAGAGAGGACACAAAATTCCTGTTCTGACCCACAACCTGGTTAGATTTGGCTCGAGGACCCTTGTGGGAGCCAAGAGGGCAGCAGATGTTTCTGACCAGTGAGTAGATTTGGGTGGGTGGATGGGAGGAGCTTGTCAAACAGATACTGGGACATAAGAGATCACAGATCTAGAGGACCATAACATTAGAAGGGAGTTTGGAATGCATCTTTCCCCCTCCAGCCCATTCACTGCTATATAAAGGGCATGCTTATTGGCTTTGCCCATAGTCACCCACTGACAGATGAAATGTGATCCAGATGAAAGATGATTGTGACAGGTGTACATGGAGACTAGGAGAATGGGATTGAGGGCCAACCATTCTGATACTGAATGGAGAAAGGAAGAAAGAAAATACCGAAAGCTTTTAAAAGGAGTATTTATTATGTTGGTCATGATCTCAACTGTGGCATCAAATAAAGACAGAAATCCTATGGGGCCCAAGCTATTTTGCTGCCCATTTCTGGCTTATTTTATCTATAGCTCTATGGAGGCACAGAGCAATTTTGCAGACATTTTTTTTCCTTCAACAGTTACAAGCTGACACAATCTCCAAGGTGAAATGTAGCATGGATCCATGTATGTAGGCTTAGTTTTAGGTTTCAAAAGTCAATTCCATAAGCACAGTTTGGTATAGGCAGAAGCATCCTTGTATCTTCTGAACTAGTGAAACCACTTATGGACCATGCCTTGAGCTCCTGGAACATTAGAAAATTGTTACCATATTCAAAAGGTGGGTGGTGAGAGGATTGGAAACCATGTTGTATGGGGAAGGGTTGGAGAAGTTGGAGATTTTGAACAAAGCCTGGAGAACCATTAGCTGGGATGGTAGTAGTGTTCAGTTATTGAAAGGGTACCATATGGAAGAGGGATTCCATTTCTTCTGAACTGCTCTTGATGATTAAACTAGAATCAAGGGGAAAAAACAGACATGAAGACACGTCTGGCTTCCTGAAATGACACCCTTTTTGTTAGTTTTCACTTGGATAGGCTGTCTCACCGAGGAGTGACCTGAGAGGTCATACTGGGTTTCTTGTAAGGAGTTAGGATTTGCAGTCCTCAAGGAGCTCTTACCTGTGCTAAGATTCAACACCTCCACCTTCTTCCTTCTCTTTCCCCTCTTTCTCTTTTCTTGGCGCATTGCCCTGTATGGGTGCATTGCCCTGTATGCTCAGATCTTACTTTCTCTTTGTAGGCACTCCTTGGGAAAATATCATTCCATATTGTCACTAGTAGATTACTAAGTATATATTATTGCTAGTATACTATGAATATACCCCTTTACTAAGGGATGAAGTGAAAGAGAACTCTTCTTTGACTTACAGATGTTTTCTCATTTTGTGAATCGGCATTCTCCAGAGAAACAGACCCAATAAAATGTATATATATGGGAAGAGATTTATTTCAAGAAAATGGCTCACATGAATGGGTAGGATGGCACACTGGAGACTCAGGAAAGAAGTTCAGGTCAAGTTCAGAAGCTGGGGACTGGTTCTGGAGAGGACTGCTTTTAGTTCTAGTTAGGTCTTCAACTGATTAGGCAAGGCCCACCCACATTATGGAGGATGATCTACTCTAATCAGAGTCCATTTAAATGTAATTATCATACAAAAACACCCTCACAGGAACACCCAGAATAATATCTGGCCAAATCTCTGGGTACCCCATGGCCCAGCCAAGTCGACATGTAAGATCAGCCATCCCCCAACCCTGCCATATATAGCCTTTTGTGTCTATACTTGGAACACTTTTTGGCAAGTTTTGTAGAAGCAAGCACATTTATTTACTCTTCTTGTATTAGTCATCAATGTTAATCCTTGCATCTGTCCTCAAGAAGCAAGAACTTTCATTTCCCTATGTGAAGTATCTAAAATAGTCAAATTCATAGAATCACAGAGAGGATGGTAATTACCAAGAGCTGGGGAAGAGGAAATGGAGATGTATTAATCAATAGGCATAAAGCCTCCTTTGAGCAGGAGGAATTAGCCCTAGAGAAGTGCTGTACAACATTGTCCCTATCTCCCAACAATTCTATATATACCCTAAGCATTTGTTAAAAAGTAGATCTCTGAACAAACTGTGAACTGTTCTTACCATAATTTAAAAAAAAAATTAGCTGAGGAGGTGGAGGTTTGGGGAGGCCAAGAGACTTGCCTGAGATCATACAACCCTGAAGAGGCCAAGGGCCCTGGTCTTACTGTGCCTACCACAGATGATCTCAGCCGCTAGGCCATCCAGCCCCTCTGCATAAGTGGACAGATCTTCAGGCTTATAGGAGAGCCTGGCCCTCTGCTTGGCCTCATGTCATTTCACACCATGGGAGTTCTCACCACCTTCCCTGTTCTTTGTCTAGGGAGCAGGCAGCTGGAGTCAGGTATCAGAAAAGGGTGAATGACATTCTAAATATATGACTTGCTACCCCTCCCAATGCTATTCTCTATCTAGGGAAAAGAGGGAGCAAAGTTACAGCAAGGACATCTGCAAGGGGAATATAACTTGTCCAAGATGACTTTGGGATCATGAGGAGCCATAGAGGAAAACCCTATCTAGCATGCTTCCCTATAAATGACTTTGAGCAATAGTTTCTTCATTCAAAGAAATACTGTATTTTATTGGTTCTGGGCATGCCTGTTTTCACACTTTACCATCTCTGACACTGGGATGTGTCTCACGTTGATGGCGTCTTATGTCATAGTCCACTTGGCAACCATATATTTTTTTCCCATAAGAAGATATTTTTTAAAACCATGGTACTAATGAAATATAGTTGTTATGTCATGTGACA
The DNA here is from genome assembly GCF_030435805.1 of Mustela lutreola. NCBI lineage: Eukaryota > Metazoa > Chordata > Mammalia > Carnivora > Mustelidae > Mustela > Mustela lutreola. The sequence goes on along the minus strand of NC_081304.1, from coordinate 57,238,886 downwards.
GTTGGGTCAGATCAACTGTTGCTTACAATAGTTATTCATCAGCTAGAACTTTAGTTTCACTCTTCAAAATTTAAGAGTTTTCATGCAGTAAAATGAACTTTTATGGGATATGTGAATGGTCTGTGGGTTTTAACCATGTACGGGTTCACGAAATCACCACCACAGTTAGGATGCAGAACAACCCCAATCAGCCCCCAAAATCTCTCTTGTGTTATTCCTTCAGAGTTCTCCTTCCCTCTTCCCAAATGCCCCCCAACCCCTGGCAATCACTGATTTCTTCTCTATAGTTGTATTTTTTTGAGAAGGTCATATAAAGGGACTCTTCCAGTAGGCAAGCTTTGAGACTAGCTTTTTTTCCACTTAAAATGCCTTTGTGATTTGTTTAAGCTACTGCCTACTACATGTGTCAATAGTTGGGTCCTTTCTTCCTGAATGGTGTTTCCCTGTATGGATGAGCTACAACTGTTTGATCATTCACCTGTTGAGGAAAGTTGGATTGCTCCCTTATTTAAGCAGTTCTAAACAGAGCATCTATAAACATTCATGTACAGGTTCCTGTATGAACATAAGTTTGTTTCTTGAGGGCAGATTCCCAGGTTGTGGGATCATTGGGTCACATGGTGTATGCATGGTTTAGCTTCTAAGAGGCTGTCAAACTGTTTTCCAAAGTGGCTGCACCATTTTGTATTCCCACCAGCAAAGTCTGAGAATTCTGGTTGCTCTGTATCCTTGTCAGCACTCAAGACTGTGTATTTAATTTTAGCCATTCTAATAGGTAAAGAGTGGTATTTCTTTGTGATTTTAATTTGCAAGACTATGATGGCTGGTGGTGATGGGCAACTTTTCATGGACTTAATTGTTACTCATATATATTCTTTGATTCAGTATCTGTTCAAGTCTTTTGTCCACTTTTGGAATTGGTTGTTTTCCTATTGTTGAGTTTGAGGGTTCTTGATATATGCTGGATACAAATCCTTTGTGGAATACACAGTTTGCAAACATTTTAACACAAACTCTGGCTTGTCTTTTCATTCTCTTAAGATTGTCATTCACAAGGCAAATGTTTTCATTTTGATGAAGTCCAACTTCATCACATCAAAAAAACTTTTTTGCCTAACCCCTAGGTCCCTCAGATTTTGTTTTCATGTAATGAAAAGTTTTATAGTTTGACCTTTTAATCTAGAGTTCGTTTTGGGTTAATTTTGTATAAAGTATGAGAATTTCAATTGAGGTTCCTTTTTTTTTTTTTTTTTTTTTTGCATACAGAGTTTGACTATTCTAACAGTGTTTGTTGAAAAAGACTATCCTTTCTCCTTTGAGCTGCTTTTGAAGCTCATTCTGAAACTAATGGGCCATGTTAAGTGGATGTGTTTCTGGAATCTTTGTTCTGTTTTTCCCTTTTCACAAAAACACACTCTCAATTATAGTAAGTGGCTCACTTTGGGTTTAAATAAATGGCATTCTATGAATGGGATTTGTCACATCCGTGTAATGTGACTTGTTGACCTAGGATGGGTCTACACAATGGTAAGAATCAGAAGACTAAGGAAGCTTCAAAGAGGCGAGAGTTCGTGCCTCTGCGATGTGGAATCTGGAGAACGGAAGGGCTGAGGTGTACGGCTGTAAGTTCTCCATTATACTCTGAGTCAGTTACACTCTGACTTTTTATACTTCTTTGTTTAACTTTGAAATGTTCAGTATCAATTTTTGTTATTTAAAAAAGGAATGGAGATAAATGGGCACCATCAGTGGGCATTTTAGAGGTACTGGTAATGTTCTGCTTTTTCTTCTGGGTGCGGTTGAGTGGGTGTCTTCCTCTTGCACAAACCCACTGACCTGTCTGCTTAAGCTCTGTGCACTTTTCTCCAAGTGTATCACATACTTTAGTCAAATAATTTACAGAAAATGTAGCCACCTCAGGGATTGGAATTGTGAGCTTAGAGATAAGATATAGATATTTATTTTTCATATTATAACCTTCTGTTATGTTATCCCCCCCCCCCGGGTTTGATGTATTACCTTTACAAAATAATATTTAAAGGGATTTTCAGCATGTCAGCTATAAGAAGAGAAGGAAGTGGACCCTTATTATATACACATGGGGAAGATGACCAGGATAAACCTCTAAGAAAAAAAAAAAAAAGCTGTGGAACAGTATGGTTATAGTATGATGCTTAAAAAAAAAAATAAAGGAAAGACTGGAAAGCATCTACCCATGGCTTGGCTGTTTTTCTTCCTTAACTGTGTATTCCCTTAATTGTGTGTGTAAGGGCCAGGATTCTGAGAGGCAGTGGGGGTTGGTTCCATTTTCAATGTTACACTTTGCTGCACGGGACTTTTCCAGAATGAACTTGTATCCATTTGATAATTATATAAAAAGGAAAAAGAAGTGGGAAAGTTAGTTATAAAATAATAAAATTAATGGACACCCTGATATAGGCATTTTGGTCAATCTTAGGCGGTCATGTCTGTTGGGATCTCTGAGACCATGACCTCAATATCTGTAAGTCTGGCACATCGTAGATTCTCACTTGACACTATTTCAGATAAAACATGGAAATAATAAAAGTATTTCTTGGTACTTGTTCAAGTTAGTGTTGCAGTTTTGTTTTGGTTTAGTTTAGTTTCAACTTCTCTTTTTCCTTTTTTTAAAAGATTTTATTTATTTTTTTTAACAGAGAGAGATCACAAGTAGGCAGAGAGGCAGGCAGGCGGGGGAAGCAGGCTTCCCGCTAAGCAGAGAGCCTGATGCAGGGCTCGATCCCAGGACTCTGGGATCATGACCTGAGCCAAAGGCAGAGACTTTAACCCACTGAGCCACTCAAGTGCCCCCAACTTTTCTTTAGGCTATCTTTTTCACCAATGCACTGTGATAGATTGATTTTTCAGAACAAGACGTAACAAGACCCCGGAGCTGGGGAGGGGAAATCAGGCAGGTGTCAGAGGCCATCTGTCCCCATCACCGGGAACCCTAGCCTACAACACCCTTTCTCATCCTTACTTACATGACCCCTCTATTTCAGATGTATGGCCCAGAGGTAGCCTCCCACTTGACGTAAGAACGGCTCTCTGACACGGATGGCTTGGGGCTGAACCCTTGTCATGAGTACCCGTTCACCTTCAGATAGTCAAGCACCTTATGTGTCTCCCTAAAAAGATGCTGTGAAAATAAGCACTAGATTTGCCCCCATTTTGTCAATGGCACTAATGTTGCAAAAGCCACAGAACGTGCCCCACATCACCCAACCAGTAAGCCGTGGAGGCGGACCCCTTCTGGACCCTTTTGTTTATGTAGCTTTGCATAGCTGTCCGGCCACACTCCTGCAAGCCTTTGGAATTCGAAGATTGAGAGGCATCATTCAGACTTGGGCTGTCTGTCCTCAACCCCCTTTCCAACGTCCTTCCGTCTCCTCAGAGATTGTCTCTGTCTGGAGAACTGGGGCCACCACTCTCATGGGCATCAACACAACAATGCTTTATGTACGCGCTGGACACAAGAGTGTTGTCTTTCAGGGGCACCTGGGTGGCTCAGTGCGTTAAGCCTCTGCCTTCGGCTCAGGTCATGATCTCAGGGTCCCGGGATCGAGCCCCGCATCGGGCTCTCTGCTCAGCAGGGAGCCTGCTTCTCCCTCCCTCTGTCTGCCTCTCTTCCTACTTGTGATCTTTCTCTCAAATAAATAAAATCTTTAAAAAAAAAAAAAAAAGAGTGTTGTCTTTCAGGTGTAGAAATGGTAAGCTAGATCATAAACACAGAAGTGTAAATTACCTATGCCAACAGTCTGAGGAAGAATAAAGCTGCTTACGGTCCCACCACTCAGCTTGAAAAATGCCACTTTGACCAGCATCTCTGTAGTCATGGTTCCTCTGCCTGGTCACATCCCCACTCCTGCCCAGCACAGGGATAACTATTCTAGGGATGTCCTCAGACCCCTTTCTGCCTCCTCTAGAGTTTCATCACATGTGTTTATGCCCAAACTCAAGCTGGTCAGTTTTTCTGCCCCAGAAATTTATCGTGAAGTGAGGGGTGTTTGAGAGACCCAGCTCGCTCTGGAGAATCAAGCTCTGAAATTCTGTGCATTTAGGGTCAGATTTGACATCGCAGCAAATCAAGGGCTGGGACCAGCCAGAGCTGCTTGGGAGCAGAAGTCCTGAATACACAGAGGAAGAGAGCCGACAAAGAGAAGAGAAAATGGGGCAGACACAGAAAAAGAATCAGACAAAACACTCTGTAGGGAGAGAAAGAGAGAAAGAGAATGGAATCCCCCCAAACTGCAGCTTTAAAGAACACTGGTGATTGATGTTTGAGAAAAATTTTCCCTTATTCAATAAATTTCCTTTTTACATGAACGAGTTTGAGTACATTTCAATCTCTTGTCAACCATGAATCCCCGATATTCTGTCTTCTGATATTCTATCTTCAAATAGAGCCACCTTCCAAAAAGCCTGTAGTCTTAGCTGGGGTTTGCCTGAAGACAGAGCCTGGGACAAGGAGTAGGAGGAGGCGGTAATGGGGGAAGGTGACCCCAGGAAGCAGGGGGTTGGGGGACAGGGAAAGGCAGAAGGAAGAGCCAGTAGAGTGCACTTTATGGAGCTGGTTCCCCTGTGAGCAGCTGGGTTCATTCGTGTTCCAGAACCTGCAGGAACCCCATAGAATGTGTCTCCCATTTGCCCCTCATTGCCTGCCAACTCCTGTACCCTGTCCCTCTGGGGACATTAACTCCTCTGCAATTCTGGATGGCATCGTCAAGGGCTGAAAGCATTCTTACACTTTAGAAAAACCCCCAAGACAGAAAAGTGCAGAGGGGGAAGTGGAATGCGCCATAAATGGACTTCCTCTTACGATTCCTAACGTTTTCTTCCCTCTAGCTTACTTTATGCAAGGATACAGTCGAGAATGCATATAGCATGCGAATGCTGTGTGAATTGATGGTGTTATCAGTAAGGCTGCCGGTCGATAGGAGGCTTTAGTAGTTAATTAAGTCTGAGGAGGAGTCAAGAGTTATGTGTAGCTTTTTTTTTTTTTTTTTTTTACTTTTTTTTTGTTTGTTTTGTTTTGTTTTCTTATGTAGCTTTTTGGCTGTGTGGGGGTCAGTGCCCCCAGCCCCTATGTTCACACAGAAACAAACAAACAAAAAAGACTGAATCCTGGTGGTGTGGCACCATTTGGTTGCCTGGATCTAGCCATGCCTGAAATAGGTTTCCAGTTACTTAGGTGAGTAGATGTTTGAGTTGCATTTATGCCACATGTAACCCACAAAGTCATTGCTGAATTCTCAAGGATTCAAATGGGAGATGGGGTGGTAACAAGTATGAGAGGCCCAGGACGACCAAGGGGACCCACTTTGGTTCCTTCCTGTGTCTACACCAACCTATCAATTATTCTGGTGAGGAATTCCAAGTCTGAGAAGACCCACCTGTTTCCAGGAAGGTTGAGGGAGGCAGGAGGGCAGCTGGTGGGGTCCTTCCTGGCTCAGGAGACCACATCTGCCTGGTTGCTGCTGGGCAGCTAATTTAGAGTCTGTCCTCCTGCCCTGGACCCCACCCACCATGCTGATTGGATGCTCCAACTTCAGGAAGCGCACCAGGCTCTGTGTTTCTGACCCTGAATCCTCAGCCCTGCCCTTGCAGCCAACTCCTCTGCTGATATCACTGAGTATATGTGCTTGGAATATTCTGGAGATGACAGCTGAGCCCCTACAGGGCTTTATTTTAGTGTCTGGAATCCCCACTAGCAACCTTGGAACAAGTAGGGCCCTCTGGTTAGGCGCTACTTGACTCTGATGACATACAGATCTGGTAGTTCTTTGGGCTTAGTGGTAAGCATACCTACAAGGATGCTTGCATCTCCTTGAGAGATTGGCCTGATGTCCTCTGGTTCTTGACTTTCCCCGAGGAGGCTCATAGATTTCTTCTGGGCTTTGGTTATCAGTCAAGACCCAGGTTGGAAGCAGTTGTGCACTCAAGTGGGGTGTATTCGTTTTCTAGGGCTGCTGGGATAAATTACCACAAGCTGGGGGGCTTTAAACAGCGGGAATGTATTGTGAGACAATACAGGAGTCCAGAAGTCTGCAATCAAGGCGGTGTCAGGGCCGTCCTCCCCCTCCTCCCCCCGCCCCCGAAACCCATAGGGGAGAGCTCTTCCCTCCTTGCCTCATTGTCGCTCCTGGCAGTTGCCGGTTTCTTGGCTTGTAGCTCTAGCGTTCCAGTCTGTTTTGGTCATCATGTGTCATTCTTCTTGTGTGTCTGCACACAGCTCTCATAAGGATGACTGTCTCATTGAATTAGGGGTGCGCCCTACCCCAGTGTGACCTCATGTTAACCCTCACATTTGGAAGGGACTACGGCTGGGGGGACTAGGGGTCCTGTGGCATCACTCTGTGGTCTGGGATGGTCTCTGGCTTCCATGACTCTGAATCAGTCCCCTCCCGTAACCCACCCTAAGCTGCCCCAGTTCTGCCCTGAGTATCTCACAGAGCACGGTCACCCTGAATTTCCTCATCTGTGGACTTGTCAGCCCTGCCAGTGACTCAAGTTTCCTGAAGTCCAAACATGTTCACAGAGGGGAATGCCCATCAGAGACTGGGAACTGCCTGGAAATTTGCGGGATTACACCTGTGCTGTGCGGGGTGACCACTGAGAGGTGGATGTAGAATCAGCTTGGAGCCACAGTGACATCTGGTGGCCACTCCACATACTGCAGCCAGTGGGCAGGGGGACATCAGGGCAGACCCACGGACACCAGAGGTCCTTCCTGCTGCCTCGTTCTCCATATGGCTTCTATGGGGGAGTCCCAGGGTCGGAGGTCTGACCCCCCCCCCCCACTTTGGAGTCCTGTGGCTCCAGTGCATCCTGTCCTGAAGCTAATCTCTGCCCGCTACTCAGTGGACCCTCCTAAATTCTTGTGACCCAAGCCACATCCTGACATCAGCCTTAACCTTGGGGCTTGGCGGGGTGTGGTGGGATCTGCAGTGATCACATGACCCTGGGCATTTCGCTTCTTAGATTCAGTTTTGTACACGTGCATATGCATACAGTATATATTTCGATTTTGTAAGCGGCTTGGGTCCGGGGGTGGGACATTTGGGCCCTCTTTCATTTATGCCTATTGGAAAAGTTTACCTCAGCAGTTATGATATTAGTGCAAAAAAGCCCGTTCCCTACGCTTTCCAAGATCCCAAGAATCATGAGCTGCTTTGTGTACGAGAAACTACCCTCAGCGGGATGCCCACCAGCAACGAGAAGGGCGGTGTTAAAGGGCGGAGTTTGGCTTTGAATACGCACCAGAAGGCTGGAGTGAGGTAGATATCCGCCCCCCACCCCACCCGGGCCACCTTAGCATCAGCTGAGAAACGTTTTCCCTCCTCGGACCCTTTAGTTCCAGGGAAGAGGTGGATTCTGATTGTGCCCGTGGACCTGGGAGCCTCCAATCACGTGCGGCTGTTTTAATTCACATTCTTGCCGGGGCCATAAAACTCAGAATTCCGCCTCGCTGGCGCACAGACCCCATTTCCAGTGGTCAGCGTCCACCTGTGGCTCGTGGCTGCCACCTTGGACAATGCAGATGGTAGAGTATCTCCACCGTTCCGGAAAGTACTGTTTGGCAGTGCAGCCCTGAAGGGTTGCCAAGTCCTGCTTCTCTTGTTGGAGGTGGACATGGGCAAGTCAGTCTTACATAAGCTGGAGGTGGTTTTCTAAGTTCCTGAGCAGCTGTTGGTCCCAGTGCGTGTGTGTGCGTGCCAGTGCATGTGTGTGTCCCGTGCATGCATATGTGCATGTGCCCATGCATGTGTGTCTGCATGATTGCGTGCCTGTCTCTATGGAGGTCAGACCCATTATGGTTCCTGATTTTCTTCTGCTCAGTGTCACCCTACAGAGTAGGGAAGCTTCCGGAGGTGTGCGCTGGGAATGCTGAGTGGGAGAGACCCAGAGACCCTGCAGAGACTGGGCTGGTGTCCAGGCCACGTTCACAGGGGTGGAGAACATCTCTGGAAGGCAGGTGTAGGTTAGGGATGTGTTGTAGGCTTGTGTTGGACCCCCGTGTGGAGAGGACAGAGGACCAGCACCTTGCCAGGAAAGCCTTTATTCCCAGTGAGGTGACCCATCTGGCCCCCAGCAGTTAGCTCTCCTCTGGGACACTGAGTTTCTCCTTCACCCCACAGGCCACCACGGCAAAAAATAATTCTGGGAAGAAGGTGCGGAGGTACACAGCGGCCTTGGGGATGGGGTTGGCCATGAAGACCTCCTGTTTCTTCCGTCTCACGGTACGCATCACCTCCTCTGCAACGTCCACAGGATGCACCCCGTAGGTCAGCTTCCTGAAAAAGACTAACAGCCCCCAGGAGGGGCGGCAGTTACAACCTCTGGGCACCCAAACAGAGAGATGGGGCCGGGGCTGGGCCTGGAATTATGGGCTGGGACCACCTGCCCACATCTTGGGTTCTCTTGGTTCCCTAGACTAGGCAGAGCCTTGGGTAGGGTGAAGCAGCTCCCTATTCAGAACATTCTAGAAGAGCAGTAATTAGACTGCATTTAAAGAGCGCTTGCTGTTTGCTGGTTGCTGTCATAAAGCCTCTCTGAGCTGGAACCTTCAGTCTTCCCAATGCCTGGGCACGGCCGGTACTGCCATCATTCCTCACTTTCTAAAGGGGAAACTGAGGCACAGACATCAAAGGGATTGCCTGTGTTTGAACACTGAGTGTACAACAGAGGCAAGCTCCAAGTGCAGGCATTGCCTGTGTTTGAACACTGAGTGTACAACAGAGGCAAGCTCCAAGTGCAGGCCGTCCCGTGCCAGACTTTCAGCCTCGGCTCTATGTAGTCTCCCAGGGAAGGGACGATGAGGGGATGGGGAAGATAGAAAGGTCCTGAAGACCAAATCTGGCTGTTCTGCATGGGAAACTGAGGCCTCCAGGGATGCAGGCCCATGGCCAAGGTCAGAGAGCCTGTGAGTGATGGAGCCTAGCCAGGGCCTTGGTCTGCTGGTTGTGGGTTAGGATTCTGTCTACCTGGTTGGTGCCTTGAGACTAAAATTTGGGGGGTCCCCTACCCTCTGTTAGCCGGGTGTGGGGCTCCACCAACCCCCCAGTCTCGTGCTTCGGGAACACACCTCCAGGCCCAGTGACACCAGGCTGCCCCCTCCCAGGCCCCTGTGCCTCCAGATTCCCTCGGAAAGCTCACATTTCCAGATGGAGGCATCCCAGTTTCCCTGGCCCGGATCAACGCGGTAGGACCGGATGAAAGTGGGGCTCACGGTGCTGACGACAACATCGTATTCCTCCACTTCGGCTCGGAGACAGTCGAAGAAGCCTAGCGCGGCGTGCTTGGAGGCAGCGTCTGGAAGAGAAACCAGCCAGGGTGGGTGCGGGGGGGGGGGCAGGGGGAGGCCGGCCCTGCTCCCCGGCGAGAGTGTGGGCCACAGAGGCCCGCAGGCACGTTCCCACATCTCAGCTGACAAGGACCCACATGTCACCCAGCCCTGCCCTGCCCCGCACAGATGGAGACAGAGAGCCCTCCGGGAGTGGTGCACAGAGGCAGAGCTGGGATCCAATCCCGCTTAAACACCTGTCCGCTAGAGGACCTCGGGCAAAGCACTTTCCCTGTCTGAGGCTCGGTTTTCCTACCTATAAAATGGGGACAATATCCCCATTGGCGAGTGATGGTGAAGATGGAAAGAGGAAATGTGTCCGGGACACCTGGCCCAGGTATGAATCCCCAATTCCCTCCCGCTAAGGTTGGTACCAAGTGATTCCCTCCCAGTAAGGCCGGTACCAGCGGGCGGCCCCTGGGAGCCCAGAGCAGGTCTCCCTTCCCACTGCCCAGCCCTTTTCCTCCGAGGTCCTGTCCGCCTGAGCTACTCTCACTGAATCCACAGCAAATGGACGAGGCCGTGGGTTGGGTAAACAAGAACCTTTCCAGAAATGTCACAAGAGCAGAGGGGACACTTCTCAAAGCCTTGGGAGCTTAGAGCTGCCTCTGAGGTCTGATGAATCTCAGCTTCCCATTCCGGGAGTGTCAGCTGGAGGCTGAATGAGGCTGGGAGTGGGGGTCCTGTGGTCTCTGCCATCAGACGGACCCCTGCCGGCGGACCCAGCCCCCTCCGAGGCCGTCCTAGTGGGGAGTGGGGCGCGTGCTTCCCAGACAGCCCTCGCCAGCCGTCGGCCCCTCACCACGCGGGGTTAAGAACACAGAGGTGCGGGGTCCTGGGACCTTGCCCAGAAGACAAGGACAGGGACAAGACAGCTTCTCAGAGCTGCGTGAGGATCTGGCAAGGTGGGACCACCCCTGGGGAGCCCCTTGGAGGAGGGGCCACTCGGTTTGCAGCAGGGACCCCAGTAAAAACACGTACAGAAGGCAACAGGGGCAGCCCCGGGGGAGAGAAGGGAAGGTGGTGCCAGACCTTTTGTTGCTCAGGAAGCTGGAAAGCCTGATTTTTACTGAAACGTCCTAGTATTTAAATAATGAAATACTGAACAATTCCGCACCTCATTGCAATGCCTGGGTTTCTGCCGGCCGCCCCGACTCGCTGACACCAGCTGGGTGTCCGGCCACTTCAGTCTGCGTGGTCTACCTGCAGATGAGGTCAGAGCCCTCGGGCTAAGGGCCCAGTCCCAGGATGGCTCTTGTCCCCGCCTAGTTCAGGCCAGTCACAAGTCCCCCCCTTGTCTTCTGTGCTTCCTACTGAGTCGCTGGGAGATGGAAGTTTCCAACAACCCCTTGCTTGAGATCAGTTCATCTGCCGGAGCGGCTCACAGAATTTGGGGGAAAGTTTTACTCAGTGGATGGTCAGTTTCTTACAAAAGGACAGAACTCAGGAACAGCCAGATGGAAGACATGCAGGGTGGGGGGGCTGGGGTGTGGGAGAAGGTGCTCAGAGTTGCCAGATCCTTTCCAGGCACCTCCCTCTCCCCCGAATCTCCCTATGTTCAACCTGGAAGCCCCCTCAAGCTCCCTGTTTTAGGATTTTATGGCAGCTCCATTATAGGCACGATGGGTTAAATCAAGCCTGGGGTGACAGAACTCAATTTCCAGCCCCTTCCAGTCCCACCCCCTAATTACACAGGCGGTTGGCCCCTCAGGCAAGCAGTCCCCCTCCTTAGGCGACATCCAACATCGCCTCAGGGACATGACAAAAGACACTCTGATCACTCTTATCACTTAGGAAATGCAAGGGTTTTAGGAGCTCTGGGCCAGAAATGGGACCAAGACCAAATATAGATTTCTTCCAAACCACTCTAGGACAATACTTAATGGGTAATTAAAAAGAAGTTGTGGGCGGACGGGGGTGTGTGTGCCTGGTGGCTCAGTTGGTTAAGCATCTGATTTCTGGTTTCCGCTCAGGTCATGGTCTTGGGGTCCCGAAATCAAGCCCACCCTGGGCTCCTCGCTCAGTGGGGAATCTATTTGGGATTCTCTCCCCCTCTGCCCCTCCCTGCAACCCCACTCACACTCACGTGTGCTCTCTCTCTCTCTCTAAAAATAAGAGAAGAAATATATAAGGTACGCACCCTGCCCTCCCACAGACTACCTCATGGTAGGAGGGTAGCTCCCCAGCGGGGTCCCAAGATCATCTGTGGAGAAATCTCTCTCCTCTTTGGACTTTCCTAAAGGACTCCTGCCTCTGGGGCTTCTCTGCACCCCTCCTGCAAATCTGCATCTCTCATTCTCCCCTTCCTCCTTCCCCCTGAAGCTTCCATCCGTCTACTACTGTGTGACGGGCGCCCGTCTCCTCTTTCTGGGTTGTAACCTGTCCTGTCCTTCAAAGACATCTTTATGGAGAACAGGGGTTTGCGTGGGGGCTGTGCGCCCAGGCCAGGAGGCATGGACGGTGTTCAACCAGGGCCGGCCCTGACCCCCTGGGGGGATGTGAGCCTCTGGGGGAGAGGTCACCTCTCTGGTCACCTCCAAGTCATGGGTGCTCAGAAACGGGAATAGAAGGGATGAAAGAAAAACCATTAGACTGCTTCACCTCTGGACGCCCCTCCCTTAGAGCCACGTGCCTAGTGCTAGACAGAACATCCCTTCTAAGACATATAGCCTAAGACGAAACATTTCTGTCATAGCAACTTACAAGCTGTGCGGAATGGGATTCCAAGCTTCCCCTGGATGTTATTCACTAACACAATCTGGCCTGTCCTCCGGGAGATCATGTCGGGAAGCAGGGCTGGAAAGCACAGGACAGAGTCACGGTTACACATGGGAGACCAAGGCAGGCAGGCCCCTCCCCCGGACCCCCTTCCTTGCACAGGGCCCCTCTACCTCCCTGGTGATTCGATGACAGCAGGACCCTGGGCAGGAGCCTGGACATCACTGATCGCACTGATCCTGTGTTTCCTAAGAGTGGGCTGGGCTCGGCCGCTCATTTCTGGGTGGTTTTCAGTGACCGGCCCACATGCAGATCTCCGTGGGGAGAAAGGTCACAGGTCATCCCATTTCGATCCCCCGCAATCCTACCGTGTCTTGAACACCTCTCTAAATCTTTTAACAGCGAGCCTTGCGCCTTGGGAGAACCTGCTACTTGGTTCTGTTTTCAGAGTTCTTCTGTTTATTGAGAGGGAAGGGGGTGAAAGACCCGCGGATCCCCTTACCCAAGAATCCAACACTGCCACTGGATGCAAACAGCAAGAGGTTTATTGTCACGCAGGTACCGGAGGGTGGTCGGCAGCTCCAGCTAACCGAGCACCCCGACCGGAGTGAAGCAGGGTCTTTTATAGACAGGTACAAACAAGTTTTGGGTGGGGCGCAACTGATTGGTGGACAGTTTGAACTTTTGAAAAAGGCATACGTGGAGTTTGCGGATTGGCTCCAGGGACCCGCGCGCGCGAAGAGAGCAGCGGGAAGGGGGGAATGAGCTGATTGGTTCTGAGGGCCCGCGGGCGCGAAAGGAGAGGTGGGGGAGGGGAACAAGAAGGGGGAAGGGAGGAATGCCATCATGGCGTCTCCATTATTTCTATAAGCCACGCGGCTAGAGAAAGGCAAAAGAGCAATTAATAAGCAATTAATCACACAATTGATAACCTAATTTCATACCTAAAAGCCAGCGGTTTACAGAAAAGCAAACAAGCAGTTAGTTATCCTATCTATCTACTAGGGGAGGGGTCTTTCTAGGAGAGGGGTCTTTCAGGGGCTCTTAATTTATGATGATATTCTAAAGATTCCCCTGCAAATGAACTCATGTGAAAATGCAGAAATTTAGAGACAGAGAGAGATCGCAGTGCAGGTGGAATGGGGAGATGGCAACAAAACAAAACAAAACAAAACACCCCACAAAAACAAAAACAAAAACACAAAACATCAAAAACCCCACCAAAAGATGGCTTTCCGAATGGCACTGACACTGAGCCTGGCGTGCTGCAGATGGGCAAGCTGAGGCCCAGAGCTAGTAACTGGACTCAGGTCTCTTAGCACATTAGAGGCCCAACCAGGGAGATGAGCCAGGCCTGGCTGCCCCCGACCCCCTCCACTCCCTGTGTCCCTCAGTTCCATGCCGGGAAACCCTGAACCCTCAGAGGCCTGGCCCAGAACCCTCAGAGGGACCGGACCGGAAGAAACTGTTATCTCTGGGGCCTCGTTTCAGAAGCTCGGAAAAGTGATCTTTCTACTTGAGATAACTCTCCTTTCCTCTGTGCTGGTGTCCCAAACCCCATTATCATGCAGAAGGCAGCTCTAAGATCACACTGCCTCAATCCCATGTTCTAAACTCAGAAATTCTCCATGCATGTAGCCTCCCTGTTGGGGTCCTGCCTTGATAACCTTTGTGGGGGGATGGTAATTCAATTCTTGGTTCTATTCCATGTCAAGTCCAGCCCCAACCCCTATGTTCCAGAGCTGCATTTGAACTTGGCAGGGAGCTCCACCGAAGAGTGGATATTTTACCCTTGAAAGGGGTTCTGCCCTCCCTGTTTCGGCAAAGGGGCTGACACGATGCTGGGTCTCTTGCAGTTTGGGGATAAACCCTTTCCTTCTTTATTTCTGAGGCCAGACACTCTACCCTTGACCAACTGACACTGGTAGGAACAGATCAAGGGTAAGGTCGATATATCAAAATATATAGCAAGACATGGACATGAATGAGAAGGGGAGTGTCGGAGGCAGGCCCCTGGCCAGGGCGGCCTCCGCCATTAAAAGATGGCGCCTGGCGAGAAAGGGCAGGGCTTGGGTGGGGAGAGGGATTTCCCAGAGAGGGAGGTTGGAATATACTAGTGAGATACTTCCAAAATCCCTTTTCTTTTAGCAACATTTATAGCCAGAATGCTGAAAGCCTTCACCAACTAAGTAGGGATTTTTCTGAGGGGGAGTGGAGAACTCCTCCAGAATTGGAGACTCTATGTAACAGAGCCCTCTCTAGCAGCCGGTGGCCCAGAAATCGGTGGGAAGGTCAAACTCACGAGACCTTTGGTCAGTGTGATGGGCCCAAAGTAATTGGCGTCCATGATCTTCTTGTCGAGCTCCAGAGAAATCTTATGGGCAGGCCCCTTGATCTTCATGCTGGCGTTGTTGATGAGGATGTCCACGCAGCCGTAGCAGTCTAGGACCTCTTTGGCCACGTCCTGGACACAGCTGATGTCTGAGAAGTCCAAGAGGACCAGCTTTGGGGTGAATGTCTGCTGAGCCAATGAGAGAGTCAAGACAGGTTGGGAAGACCTCCCTCTGGCAGACCCTAGGGCCCTCGAGCTGAGAGCCACCCCTCTGGAATTTCAAAGCTTACGGAACGACTACAAAATAAAAAATGGAAGGAAAGAGCAGAAACGTCTCTGGGAGGAAGGAAGCTGATGGAGAATCCATTCGTGGGTACCCTTGCTACACCACCAGCAATCCAAACATGCAAAAATGCAGTAAGAAGTATGAACTGTTGGCCAAAGGGACCAGAACTGATAAATCCAAATGAACATCACCCTTTACAGAGGAGGCAGAGCAAGGATGCCAGTGGAGACACCATTATAATATATATGAGCTCCTTTCTGCAAATGGGTTTCCAGATCAGCTTAGGAGCCCCAGGAGACTCCATCACCATGCTCTGCAGCCGCATTTTGTTCTTGACCAAACTGGTACACTCCACACAGTATTTTTGGGGCACCATCTACATGCCAGGTATTGCGTTCGGCCCTAGACACTCAATTGCCATTGAGGCTCCTCATGGTCTAGAGCAGGGAACAGGTTGGAAAACGGATGCTACCATGGGATAAATGTAATCCCAGCATTTGACAAACATTAGTCCCGACGAGGGGGTTCCCGGGTCAAATTTGTTTGGGAAACAGACTATTATATGCCCTGCTTGGGGATACACAATGCACATTCGCCTATCAAAGGCTCTGAAAAGTCCTGCAGTAAAGGACGCACCAGACAAGCTTGACTTTACTCTGCATTTCCCACACAGTTGACCTCAGAGCCTCCTTTTATCTCAAGACCTGATAACATGCCCCCAAACAGAACTTGAATTCTGTGTTGTCTCGTTTGTTCCCTCCCCTCAAATACCGGACTTTGCTGTGAATTATTTTTGCTGTTTCCAAAAAGCAATTCAATATCAGGGCCAAATTGAACCATACCAAACCAAACTGCGAAGACAGCTCTGAAGGCAATTCTCTCAGCAGTGCTCCAGAAACGCTTGGAAACCTTCAACCTCCCAGAAAGTGCTCACCTCCCAGTGGCTTCGTGAAAAGTAACTTCACTTCCCCGACTTCTTGGAAGGAAATATCCTTTGAGGCATTATTTTATTTTAAAGATTTTATTTTTATGTAATCTGTACACCCAACGTGGGGCTTGAACTCACGAGCCCGAGACCAAGAGTCGCACGCTCCACCGACTGAGCCGGCCTGATTTAAAAATCAGCCATAAGCATTTATAATCATGCCCATACCTGTGCCTTCCTAAAGCTTCTGGATCCTCTCTGATTCTGACTTAAATACAATAGGGGGTGGGGAAGGTGAGTTCCCAGAGAACAAATTCTTGGTCTGGAGAATGGTCCAAATGAGCCAATGCTTGTGCCTGGCAGACATGCCTGGGTCGAGATTAGGGAGAGCACGGCCTCCTATTCCCCAAAAGCAGTCACCAGAACTCACCCACCAGGTCCATGAGCTGCTAACGCAGCAGTCAATGAAGGTTACGGGTGCCCAGGAGCTCCCCGAGCAGACTGCCAGAAGGCCTTACCTTGCTGGGGTCAGCCACGCTGATGAGGGCGTCATACAGGATCTCTAGCCTCTCCCAGTTCTTGCCACACAGCACCAGCCTTGCCCCACCAGTGTGGAACACCCGAGCACACTCTGTGGAGGAAGAAGGAAAGAGGGCAGGGTGCACTGTGTGGATGGAGCCATGGACGATGAGCCTCTGTTGTAAGAATTGAAAATTTCGGAGAATTCGAACATCCTATGGCCAGGAGTCCTAGATCATTTCAATCACCCTCCCACCCCAGGACTGGAAATCTTTTTTTGTCATTTCCAGCCTCTGCATGGCTACCTCCAGTGAAGGGGAGCTCAGAGCGGAGACAGCCAGCCCTTCCGTCCTGGGATGGTTCTGATTGTTAAGATGCTCCTCCCTAAGCTGGGCAGAAGGATGCTCCCTTCCTGTCCACCCAGCCCTCTGGGATCAAAGTCCTCCTTATATCTTAATCTAAAGATCCTGGAAAGAGCCATCATGGTTTATTTTTGGACCTAATCCCCCCAGTTTCCCACACATTTTCTCTGTGGCTAGATAGGCCAGTAAGGATTCTTTTTATTTAAAAAGTAAACCTGCCTTGTGTCTAGTTACTTTTATTCCAAAGGAATTCCTGACTCATCCAACATGGGTCCTTCTCAGTTGGGCAAGGGCTGGGTAGACACAAAGTATTTGGGAGGGCACCTGGCTCTTGATCTCAGGGATGTGAGTTCCAGCCCCCATGCTGGGCGTAGAGACTACTTAAAAAAAAAAAAAAATAGACACACTGTGTTCTTGTGTAGCAATAATATTTAAGAACAATAAAAGCTAATGTATTTTGAGTGTTTACCTGTTCTACAGACTCAAGAAAGAGAGTTATATATATTAGCTCATTCCCATGGGAACCACACAAGGCAATGTCTTGGCGGGGATGGGGGGTTCTCAGAAGCCGAATCAAAGACAGGGGCTCAGCCTGTCAGGATTTATTGAGGGAACGTTCTTCAGAGAAAATCCACAAGGCAGTAAGGTCTCAGGTAAAGTCTAGCCTCAGTTGGGTCCGAGGAAGGCTCTGGAGTATAAACCCAACGGCAGAGATGTCCCACTTAGAGGCAAAAAGGACCAGCCTTTTTATATGCTTGGGTCTAAAGACTGTGTGCTGTCTCCCTCCGGGGCTGGGGCAGAGGCTGTGTAACTCCCAGGGGCAGCAATGTCCACCGGCGGAGGTCAAGGCTGTGAGCCCTGCAGCCCACACTCACAGCACCCCGGGAATAGAGAAACTGGCCTCATACGGGAACCTGGGAAGGCATCACCAACACCTCCCAGGTGTTCAAGACCTATGACTGCCTCATTTTATACCAACCAGCAGTGGGCCTGATGGAGCCAGGATGCCAGGGGATAGCTGGGGAGCCCCGGGTGCCCGCCGGAGGCTGGGTATCCTGAACGCAATGGTTCAAAGCGATCTCACAGCTGGTATGCAGGTGGAGAGAAGGGGGCCCGGCCGGGTTATCAGCGGGCATCATGAATGGGGGGGTTGTGGTATTGGAGGAGAGCAGCTGCAGGGCTGGACCATGTGGTCTCAGCCAGATAGGAGCCAGGTGGAGGGATGGAAGGTCCCAGTGAGGTCTAGAAACAGGTGTACTGCGTGAGGCTGAGAGCAGAGAGGAGGGGGTATGTGCACAGCTCTGCTGATGGAGGGAAACCTGAATCAAGAAATAACAGTGTTAATAATGCTGCCTTGAGTTGCTGGGATCACAGGGAAGGGACGATTTCTCTGAATGTAGGTGCTTTATGGAGAAGGAGGCTGTCCATGACCATTCTGGATGGACGAATTCAATGAAGATGTTGATCCGCCTCCAAGTGAATTTGATGCAATAAATTACAATTCCAACATGTCTTGGAAAGGGATGACAAGATCCTAAACTTTACTTGGATACTTTTCAAGCCTTATTTGGAATAATAAAGGCATAAGAAAAGCAAAGAACAGTTTGATGGACAGCAATAAGAATGGACCAGTTCTATCAGTTATTAAAATACATGATAAAGCTACAGAAATTAAAGCAGCCTGTTTGTGGCTTAAGTATGGATAGAAATGTTGAGGCCACTTAGAGGCAAAAAGGACCAGCCTTTTTATATGCTTGGGTCTAAAGACTGTGTGCTGTCTCCCTCCGGGGCTGGGGCAGTCCGGAGGGAGGGTGCCTGGGTGGCTCAGTCAGTCAGGTGTCTGCCTTTGGCTCAGGTCATGATCCCAGCATCCTGGGACCAAGCCCCATGTTGGTCTCCCTATTCTGCAGGGAGCCTGCTTCTTCTCCCCCATGACTGGTGCTCTCTAGCTCTCTCTCTTTCCCTGTCTCTCAAATAAATAAACTCTTTTAAAAAAATAGGGCCACGAGTCCATAAGAATGTGGTATATTGTAAAGTTAGCATGACAAATCAGTAGATAAAGAACATGCCATTGAAAAAGTGGTATTTGAAAAATAAAATAAAGCAAAACAAAAGACAAAATATAAGTGGTATTTGAACTCCTAGCTAACTACTGGGGAGGAAGTGATACACTAAAATGTGTTAAGTAGTTAAATGTTTAGACAGAGTGATACAAGAACTAGAAGAAAGGAGAAATGAATAAATAACCTTGCTTTGGGAAAAGATCTTGTAAGCCTGTCCCCAAAGGAAGAAATCATAATGGAAATCATTTATAGACTTTTTCATCCTTAAAAAAAAAAAAAAAAAAACCTTCCCGACAGCAGAAAACAGAAATGAAAATTAAAACCAAGATGAACGGAGGAAACCTATGTACTTTTATTTTTTAAAGATTTATTTATTTTAGAGAGAAGGAGAGACAGAGTGAGCAGGGGGAGGGGTGGAGGGAGAGAGAATCTCAAGCAGACTCCCCACTGAGCACAGAGCCTGACGCAGGGTTCAGTCTCATGACCCTGAGATCATGACCTGAGTCAAAATCAGGAGGTGGACGCCTCACTGACCGAGCCACCCAGGTGCCTGACGGAGCCTATTTGAAATACATATGTCAGGAAAGAGCGAATTTATTGAATCTATAAAGAACCGTTATAAATCAGTAAGAAAACCAGATGAGGACCCTAATGAAGAAATGGGCTAGCGAGACGGGTAAGTCAGTCATAAGAAAAGCATGGAGAGCTAGTTACTTACAAAAGGTAGCAGTTCCGTGCCAAGAATAAAGACATGCATTTTGAAAGACATGCAGGACACTACTCTTAATCTATCAGAAAATCAAGAACAAAATTGGGGGCAGTCACACATTCTCTGTTGGTGGCAGTGTAAATTGCCACGATCTTTTGAACAAAAAATTGGTCAGAATCCTTAAAACTAAATATACACTTGAACCCTGTTATTTCATTTACGGGCATTTGTTCTAAGGAGATAATTAGGAGCATCTGCGTGGACACAGTTACGATGTTTATCTGGGTACTATTGTAACAGCAAAGAGTTGGAAATGGTTGTTAATGACCAACATCGCAGGAGGTTGTTGATACATGATGGTATTTGTCGAATATTTTGAAGCCTTTAAAACGGATGTTGCAGAAACTGTTTCCCTGCCATGCACCTGACTGTGTGTGTGTGATTGGATATTAAATTGTACATACACATGTGTAACGGAATTTTAAAAAGGAAAGATTGACCAAAGCACCAAGATCAAACAGATACAAAATTCTGGAGTTAGTTGCCAACCCAAGAGGCACATTTTCTTCCTTTCTTTCCCTCTCTTCCTGCTTTCCTTCCTTCCTTCCTCTCTCTCTCTCTCTCTCATTTTGTCAGAGAGAGAGTGCACAAGCAGGGGGAGCGGCAGGCAGAGAGAGAGAAGCAGGCTCCCCGCTGAGCAAGGAGCTGGGTGCCAGACTCCATCCCAGGACCGTGGGATCATGACCTGAGCTGAAGACAGATGCTTCACTGACTGAGCCACCCAGGTGTCCCCCCAAGAGGCACATTTTCAAAGGAAATCACTAAAACCCTGTTTATGGAGTTCAGTACGCCTTACCCTCCAAATAGGATGCAAAATTGGGCAAGGTAGAGGAGCAAGAGCTTGGACTTTGAGGGAGGATTTGGGAAGAGGACTGTGATGTGAGTTTTTGTCCTTTATCTTTGTCCTAGAGAACAGGGAGCAGGGAGCCACTGGGACCATCTGAACAGCGCACTGTAAGTTCCGTGCAATGGGGAACCAGGGGCTGGGTCTGAGTCCACCTGCAATATCTAACACGAGGAGGGGGCCACCAGGTGTGCTCAGAGCAGAGCAGAGGAGGAGGAGGACCCGGCTGCCCCAGGGGCTCTGTCTGCATCCCAAAAAGACCCCGCCCACAAGCACGGTGGGCCAGACCCAAGCCCTGACCAAGCTGCTTGGGAGCCGTTTTGAATTCTGCCCCAGGTTCCGTTAGCAGGGCAGTGGCGGTAGCTAATTAGAACCAACCACAGAGGCTTAACCTGTTGTGGCAGGTGCTGACCTGTGGGAACTCAAGATCCTCGTGAGAGGCCTTAGGAGACCACGGAGCGGGCAGAAACCGGAGGAGTCCGGATTTCAAGGCCACTAGATCAAGGGTGTGGGACCTTGCTTGTGATATTGTTAAAATCTCCGCCCCTGGGTGGGGCTTGTGCCCCATTAGTGTCCCGTGGGATACGTGGCCAGGTCTGATGTTACCCCACACAGACCCCACTCAGACCCCCTCCTCTGCACCTGCTGGCACTTACGGGGTGTGTGTATTCACGGGGCAGGTCAGTGAACGCACACTCTGCTTTTTGCTCGAGACAACACTTTGGGAGCTACCCTCAGTGATCTCCTTTCTTGTGGCAAGGAATAAACTCTCTTTTCTTGCTGTCAACCCTGGCCGGGTCTCATCAAACCAGAGAGAGGGCCCCAGAGAAGCATCCGCCCTAATACCAGGGTCCGAGGGAGGGGTGAGAAACTGGAGGGTCCAGGCCTTGCAGAAAGGGTGAGCGGATATTCCCAGGGAGGGCCTGGGGAGGACCCAGACCAGAGGAAGGGTTTTCTCTGCTCTGTGAATCTGAGAGTGGGGTGGGCTGTTCATCTACCCACTCCCCCCTCCAACTCCAGCGAGCCCAGAATACTGCACCCATCACTTGCAGACTACACTTATAAGCATCAGAAAGGAGCAAAGGACACAGGGTGAAGTATTCCCGAGCAGGCAGCGTTCTAGTGTGTTTCTTGTTCTTTTTACCTGAAAATCCTTTTTTTTTTTTTTATTATATTAGATTTTATAACAGAATTCCCTACAAGAGACTTCATCCCGAAGCTGAAAGCCCGCCCTTCCCCCCCCTTCTGCCGTAACTGAGTAGCAGCCATCGGGGGTGGGGGCCACGGGAGGCAGGAGCCCGGTGGTGTGACCGCTGCTGGGGGACAGCAAGCCTTCAGCCTTGACCCTCCCAAATATGTCATTTCCGCCAACGCAGACCCTGGCAGACTCAGGCGCCCCTGGGTTTGCTTCTCCATCAGCTCAGCTTATGACCACAGCTCAATTTACCCTGTGTCCGTAAGGGTAGCACCAAAATGTCCTTTTCATGCAGCAAACATACCAGGACACACATTTCCTTGCCTCGCTGGGGCCACCTCCTGATTTCAGGGAGAAGACAAGGCAAAGGGACAGCCGGGGGGCATCGTAAGAGGCCGATGATTGGGAGGCAAGCCCTCGGTTTCACAAACACTTCAAGTTCAAGTGCGGTGGCTAAGTGCAGACACAGTGGGTACAAAGTGACCCAATCCCTGACACAGCTGAGCTGGGTGGGCTTGGGGCAACGGTCCGATGTCCTGATCATGGTCTGATTTCCCTGGGCAACAGCTTGGCATTGCTTCCTTACAACTTTCCAGCACTACCCTCCCTGGGTCTGGGCAGGTTCCAGGGGACGGCACGGGGTGTGCCGCGGGCCGGGCCTGGCCTGTGTCGTCAGCGCCGTGCCCCTCACTTTTTTTCTTGCCTCGGACCTCAGGAAGGGAGCCGCGTCCACCTATAATTGCTGTGGTCAGCTGTATGCTCTGGCGAGGTGTTTATTTAAGGACACACACACACCCAGCTTCTCGGATTGCTTCTAAATATTTGGACTTGCTTTTTTTCTGCTTTGCATTCCTTTCTGGGGTGGGTCCATAGGACACGTTATTCATGACACGGAGGAGACTGCGTTCCTCTGAAGATGCCCCGTTGCTCCTGGGATGGGTTTCCCGCGTACCCAATTTGTACAGTGCATTACCATAACTGAAGGAGACTTCAAGCATAAGTTAAAGAGGCTAGCAAGACAATTATGTGCCTCTCAGCGGTAGATAGAACAGCACTAGCTAGTAACCCAGGAAATCGGGAGCGTACGGGACAGAGCTGCCTTCTCAAACGGCAGGATCCGATCGTCGCTTTGTGGGACATTCAACCCAAAGACGGTAGGATGCTCACCCTTTCCGGGAGCCTACAGATGGTTCACCGAGACGGGCTATAGCCGGAACAAGCTTCCACAAATTTCAAAGAAATCATAGAGAATGTGTTCTCTGATCATATTGGACTCTGGCCACAAATCAACAAATCAAATATACAACCACATACTTAAGTGTCTTTCCCTCCGAAGATGGTTGCTTTTAAAGGCATTTATTAAATAAGCTGTGTTGTTTGTTTGTTTGTTTTGAGTGCTTACTCTATGCCAGGCTCTTGCTTTTGAGCCCTGGGTCTAAGGATCCAAGAGGTCCTCCTTGGGAACTGCTTCTGGGACCCATGATGGGCCCCCCAGGGAACCGGTTTATCTGCCTCGTGCTTTATTTTCTCATGTCCCTCCGTGAGCCTGAGTTCACCACCTGCTGAAAGAATATGGATCGGCTCCCCTTGGGAGGCCCAAGGGAAGGAAGTTCTTAGAAAATTCCCAGACAGGGCGCCTGGGTGGCTCAGTGGGTTAAGCCGCTGCCTTCGGCTCGGGTCATGATCTCGGGGTCCTGGGATCGAGTCCCGCATCGGGCTCTCTGCTCGGCAGGGAGCCTGCTTCTTCCTCTCTCTCTGCCTGCCTCTCTGCCTGCTTGTGATCTCTCTCTGTCTAATAAATAAATAAATACATCTTTAAAAAAAAAAAAAAGAAAATTCCCAGACAAGAGGTTTTGAACGTTCCCATGATGGCAGCCCCATGGGAATAGGCACCGCGGGGTGGGGGGGATGCTTTTTGGAAGGGGCGATGCCCATCTTAAAACATGGCACAGTAAATGGCTCCGTGGAGGCTTGTTGAGCGATTTAATGAACACTGGGCCATGTGGGTTCTATGTTTGACAGAACATAACAACAAGAGCAAAAAGTACCCCCAGATTACCATGCGTGGGTGCCACCCCCATTGTTAGGAGAAAGAGTCAGAATGTCAGAATCTTACAGACCTAAGCCAGCAGCAGAAAGGCCCCCTGAGACCATCCAATTCAGGGTCACAGACATACGTGCCCTTAAGAACAGGAGGTAGATGGTTGAGCTAATTAGGCTGAGTGTGGTACGCTAGGGCTGAGTGGGGTATATGGCAAGAGAGAGCACATATTTCAGCCTAATATGTTCATTATCGTTATTACATTATGGACACTTGAGGGGTTCAACATGCTTTCCAACTATCCATTCATTCCTTCGTTCATTCATTCCCCAACAACATCGTGAGGTAGAGACAATCAGTATCTTCACTTTCCTAGATGGGAAATCCAAAGCAGACCAGAGCAGTCACCAGCTGGTAAGCGATGGAACCCAGAATTCAACCCAGAGCCCAAGTCTGGGCTCATAGTTGGTACGTCTCCCCAACGAAGGACTTTGCATTTCAAAATTTCTGCAACCCCATGAAGGCAAAAACAAATCACATCTGTAGACCCAATTTGGCCCCGACGCTCTGTGAGTTTGCAAGCCCAGCTCTCCCAATCCCCTCATTTCTCCCGCGTGGGAGATGCAGCGCCCCCACCCCTGCCCCTAGAAAGGACACTTGCTGGCTAATGACAGATACTGGGAAAGGACACAGCATCCATCTCCCTCCCACCTAGCAGGTCAACTGCACGCCGTCCCGCCACCTCTCGTCCCTAAGGTCGCGAGTGTGCACGGGGCGGGGGCGGGGGGGGGTGCAAAGCTGGCTTACCTTTGCCCAGTCCTGAAATGGCATCAGTGATCACCACCACTTTGTTCTGCACGGCTGACTTTGACCACAGCCGGGACACCTCTTGGTAGATGAACAGAAGACCGCTGATTCCCAGAAGCAGCAGAGGCAGCATGAGCACGGCTGTGACTCCCATCTTGTTCTGGGGGGAAACGGAGGGGAAAGGACTTGGCTTTGCAAAGAGACTCTGAAGAGGACACCTGGTGCAGAGGGAGGCCCCAGGCTGCAGGGTGCGTTCACAGTGCACCCGTGTGTCTTCTCCAGGGAGCGAGGCTCTGTGCGAGCTCCCGGAGGGCTGCCTCTGGGCTAAACACCCAGAGAGCGTGCTAATCCCTGAATATTCATTGAATAGGAAATTACTCACGGTGTGTCCAAAAGCAAATGGAATCCGGGGCCTGCCCTCCCAGAGGTTAGTGACAAATTTAATTAAAATGGGTCTGCATTTTTGGAAGGAAATCCATGTGTTAAGGCCACTCGCTTGGGCCCTAATGACTATTTATAACTCTCAGCACACTGAAGGGCTTTTCAAGGTAAATATAGTGTCTGTTCTGATATTCAGGGACACATGCTGGTCGGGTCCGATTTCAGAGTTCTTGCCAGGAATTTTAAAGCTCGCCGGAGTGCCTGATGATTGGAGGTTTCCTTTGCAGTTCGGGGCTGGGCCTTAGGGATCAGGACCCAGGATTGTCAGTGCAAACATCCCCGCACTCTTGTCCTATAATCCTTTATCAAGAGGCTTCCAGGTAGCTCAGACCAGAGCGGCTGCAAGCCCTCTGGCCTTCCCTTTCTGGCTGGGGACCAAAACCACAGAAAAATGGTTAAGCAGAACGGAGCTTGCTAAGACTGAATCGCTGGGAAGTGGGCCAGGAGCAGAGTTTGGGGGTGTTTCTCCTTAAACTGTTTCACTTCCCTGGGCCTTAGCTTCCTCGTCTATCAAATGGGCGTAGCAATCTCATCCTGCAGGTGTCTTGGCAGGACAGACAAAGATACCGTGTATCAACCCAGCACAGACACAGCTCCCAAGAGGATAACTATTGTCCTCTTGAATAATTAAGACACTAAGAATTTGGAGCACCTGGATGGCTGTGTCGGTGGATCATGCTACTCTTTTTTTTTTTTTTTTTAAAGATTTTATTTATTTATTTGACACAGAGAGATCACAAGTAGGCAGAGACGCAGGCAGAGAGAGAGAGGGGGAAACAGGCTCCCTGCTGAGCAGAGAGCCCCATGCGGGACTCCATCCCAGGACCCTGAGATCATGACCTGAGCCGAAGGCAGCGGCTTAACCCACTGAGCCACCCAGGCGCCCGGATCATGCAACTCTTGATCTTGGGGTTGTGGGTTTGAGCCCCACGTGGTGCAGAGACATAACTTACGCATAAAATACTAAAAAAAAAAAAAAAATAAAGAACACCAAGAATTTATCTCAAATGCTAAATTTTTATTTACATAATAGAATGCTATAGGATTAGAAATAAAGACATAAAAAACTAAAAGCCTCTTCAAGGGTTCTGACTGCCAGAAACAGGAAGACCAATCACAATGATGTCCTCCTGTGTATTGGGCTGAGCTGGAAGAGGGGCAAGGAGCAGTGCCCCAGGGGTAGGAGTGAGGAAATGGTATTTCTTCCTTAGAAATTAGGATGTCCAGAGACGTTGAAGAAAACCCAACTTTTTATTGGTATAAAAGAGACATACAGAAATGTGCACATAGGCATATGTGATATAAGTGTGGCTCTTTCTGGATCTTCCTGAACTGAACATACCCTCTAACCGGTACCCAGATCAAGAAACAGAGCGTTGTCGACCTGTCCCCCCTGTCCCCCAGCATGTCCCTTTCCAGCCCCCGTGGAGTGACTTACTTTCTAGCTTTGAAAAACATATATTGGTTTTACCTGTGATTTTTAAAGCTTTTTATTTAAGTAGAGTCACAAAGTTGCTACTGTTTTGCTGACCGTGATGTTTGCATCCATATTGTTGTGTGAGTCTGGAGATCGCTCCTTTCCATTGTGTGGCCATACCTCACATTTTTTTAAAAAAAGATTTATTTATTTATTTGAGAGAGAGGGTGCATACAAGCAAGAGGGGTAGAGGATGAGGGAGAGAGAGTCTCAAGCAGATTCCGAGCTGAGCTCAGATCCCAGGACCCCGAGATCATGACCTGAGCCAAAAGCAAGAGTGGAACAATTGAACCACTGCACCCTCCCGGGGCCCCCTGATACCGCACATTTTTAATTCATTCTGCTAAAAATGACGCTTGAGATGGAGGTATTTTTTTTTAACTTTTTATTTTTATATACATATATTTTTATCCCCAGGGGTACAGGTCTGTGAATCGCCAGGTTTACACACTTCACAGCACTCACCAAAGCACATACCCTCCCCAATGTCCATAACCCCACCCCCTTCTCCCAAACCCCCTCCCCCCAGCAACCCTCAGTTTGTTTTGTGAGATTAAGAGTCACTTATGGTTTGTCTCCCTCCCAATCCCATCTTGTTTCATTTATTCTTCTCCTACCCACTTAAGCCCCCATGTTGCATCTCCACTTCCTCATATCAGGGAGATCACATGATAGTTGTCTTTCCCCGCTTGACTTATTTCGCTAAGCATGATAAGCTCTAGTTGAGATGGAGGTATTTTTAAATGAAACTATTCATTAAAATTTGGGATGGGGAAACTTCCAATGAACATTTTTTTCTCTTAGCAGAACAGCGTGCTTTGGGAAGCTGGAAATCCTAATCATGGTATAATGTCTACCTGCCAGTGTTGGCTTGGTCAACATAGACGTTCTTTGGTTATCTCATCCAAGCATGGTCGCTGCTGTGGTTGGACAATTCACAATTCACAAGTGTACCACACCATGGTACAAGATCCTTTATAAAAGAGGAACTACCGGGTCTCCTGTGATAGTTAACAGCAGTCTTTCTGTTTCAGTACTTGAAGAGGACAATGGTTATCCTTGACCAGGTACGCCAACAGACTATTTCCCTCTTCCCTGTGATCATACAGATGTTCTAGGTGCAGTTTCTACGCTGCTGTAAACAATGATCATGGGCCAGCATTCCACCCAAAGACTAGCAAACAGAATCATAGTGTCAGATTTCACCTTAATGTTTCCAGAAGATGATCCAAGTTGTCCGTAAATGTCATTCATTGATTCCTTTATTTCTTTTTCAACCGTTCCTTATTGCTCAGCTGTCATGAGCCCGGCAGAGTTCTAAGTGTGAGGAATGCAGTGCTGAATGAAGTAAAGACCGTACTGTACCTGCCTTCATGGGGTGTTTTAGCCACCTAGTGTTGGGAAGTGGACCATGGGTCCACAAGGAAGTACTCCTACAGCATGTTAGAGGGTGGTGAGTCCTAGAAGGGAAAAACAAAGCCCAGAGAATCTCTTAGTGTCCAGGCAGGAAGCAAAACCCCATGGATGGTTCAAGAAACTTTAATGGAAGGATCACTTGCAGGGCTGTGGGAGGGTTAAGGAAACACACCAGGGCTGCTAAGGACCACAGAGACCAGCAACAGTGAGAAGTTGTTAGCACCTCGTCAGATAAGAGATAGAAAAAGCAGTACTGCAGCCCAGTAAGAGCTGGAACTTGAGTGGGGGCTGTCCAGCAGGTTCCATAGGCATGGAAACTAGCAGCTACTGCCAAAGCAGGAAGAAATACCTTGATGGCTCTCTTTCCAGCCTCTGACACCATGGTGTGTTTGAACAAGCACGGGGCCCACTGGTAAGAGAGGTAGTCCAACACTAACAGCACTGGGCATTGCTCACCTGATTAACAACAGTCCCTGTGCAATGACTAGTCTCTGGGGGACATGCTTACAGGACCAAACATCTTCATACTCAGTGTCATTACAAGAGGAGAGTCCACACATCCATTCCCCAAATCTCCTTCTCCTCCAATTTTTTTCCATAGTCTCCAACCCATTGGCCAACCCATTAACCAACTACAATACATCTGTGCAGATCTCTAACTCAGGCCATCTTTCCCCCCGAAGGAACTGGACAATAGGTATTGCTCCAAGTTCTGTGCATGGAAGGTCTTCCTCCTCCACCGTGTGTCAGAGCCGATCTTCAGTGGGATTGCCCACCTCCAGCTGATCCCAGGGTATCAAGCAGACTCCACCAAAAATCAGCCCTACCATTTTCCTTTAACAGAAAGCAAAGTGGTCCATCAACACGGGTCAGTGTCATGGAGTTTTAATGCAATGGACTCGTGCCTTCTTTGCCTCCTTGGGTCCAAGTGCAGGTCTCTCTAACTGGGGTGGTTCCTGAGGGGGCTGAGCACTGGCTCTCCGCTGACCATACCACTGACAGCTGGGGTAACAATTTCATCAGTGAAGAGGAATCTGAGTGGCCCATTACAGGGTCTATCCCAGGAGGAGAGAGGAGGCAAACGGAAAATAAGTCACTCTCACTTCATGGGGCATGATCAGAAATTGTTCGTGAAAAGATGATGCTCGAGTGGATGCCTGAGGAAGGGATGAGGATATATGGGGGACAGAAGTTCAAGGCAAAGGGACCAGCAAGTGCAAAGGCCCTGGGGCAGAACATGGTTGGGATTCTCAAGGAGCAGCAGAGAGGCCAGAGCATGGGACAGGAGCAGGTGAGTAGGATGAGGTTAGACAGAAGTTGAGAGCCTACTTATCTTTAAAAACATTTTTTTAACTTAAGTGTAATTAACATGTAATGTTGTGTTAGTTTCAGTGTATAACATATTGATTTGCTGATTATAGACATTACTCTGTGCTCATCACCTTGATCAGTGTAGTCACCATCTGTCACTATATAATGTTATTATAATATTAATAACTATATTCCCTATGCCATGCTTTTCATTTCTGTGACTTATTTATTTTATAACTGGAAGTTTGTGTCTCTATTTTATCTATTTTGCCTACCCTCCTAGGCATCCCCCTCTGGTGACCACCAGTTCGATCTCTGTATTTAAGAGTTTGGTTTTGCAGGGGACCTGGGTGGCTCAGTCAGTGAAGTATCTGCCTTCGGCTCAGGTCATGATCTCGGGGTCCTGGGATCTACCCCCACATCGGGCTCCCTGGTCAGTGGGGGAGGGTCTGCTTCTCCCTCTACTTCTGTCTGTCACTCCTCCTGCCTGTGCTCTCTATCTCTCTGTCAAATAAATAAATAAAATCTTAGGGTGCCTGGGTGGCTCAGTGGGTTAAGCTGCTGCCTTTGGCTCAGGTCATGATCTCGGGCTCTCTGCTCAGCAGGGAGCCTGCTTCCCTCTCTCTCTCTGCCTGCCTCTCTGCCTACTTGTGATTTCTCTCTGTCAAATAAATACATAAAATCTTTAAAATAAATAAATAAATAAATAAATAAAATCTTTAAAAAGATAAAATAAAATGCGAAATCAAAAAAGATCCTCTCATCAGCAGTTTGTGGATACTGGTGCTCACAGTAAATGTGCGTGACCATGCGTAGATGTGGCTTCTGGATGGTGGTTACGACCTGGGAGAGAGAAGGAGGAAGAGATGGGGAGGAAACGCAAGGCTTTCATTATGCCTCTTACAGCACATTTCTTTTCTTTTTTAAAAAAGAGAGATCTGCGGCGACCATGACAAAGCATTGACTTCTGTTCCATCGACCTCTGTTACATCAGCTCATGTATATTAAAATATTTCCTACTTGAAAAGAGAAAATAGGGCATCTAGGAGGCTCAGTCATTAAGTGTCTGCCTTTGGCTCAGCTCATGATCCCCAGGTTCTGGGATCGAGTCCCGCATCGGACTCCCTACTTGGCCAGCTTCTCCCTCTCCCATTCCCCCTGCTTGTGTTCCCTCTCTCACTGTCTCTCTGTCTCTGTCAAATAAATAAATAATCTTTAAGAAAAAAAAAAAGAGAAATAGAATAAAATAATCAAACAGAGAGAGAAAGGGAGAAGCAGATGGATCCCGTCTGACATCTTTATTTATAATCTCGCCTGACCTCCAAATTCTCCTGTTTTCGAATGGATGCCTTCTTTTCTTCCGTGTTTTCACTGTGCAAAAGATGTCCCTCTTCTGCCTTGTGTGACAAGTTAAAAAAAAAAGTCCCTAGGATTTCATGTACCACCTAGATATTCTGTCTCTCTGATGCAGCCCAGCTGACTTAACAAAAGTGAATGATACGGTTGGTCAACCACCAAGTGACAGACATGTCCCCTAACGTATAACCTTGGCTGTTTTCCAATCTCCCCCAACCTCCCTCTTGGGGAACAACACTAAATTGTTTCTAAAGGGACAGGGTATGACTTCTTGAGAGCAGGGGAAAATTCTCAGCCATGCTTGTTTCTCCATGACATGTCCACTTCTTCTTACACAGGTGTACACCTCATAGCATTTAAGCGGTGAACCACACTGACATGAGCAAACAAGACGCATCTCCCTAGGTAGGCCTACTGAGCTTAATCCGGTCTTCAAAGAAGTCCCTCTCAGCCCAGACTACCCAGCTGTGATTCGCCAAGAGGGCTTGTCCGATGGCAGTAATTCGGTGCCCCTTCAGATCACTACTTTTGTATCTTTAGGGTAAATACCCAGTAGTGCGATTGCTGGGTCATAGGGTAGCTCTATTTTCAACTTTTTGAGGAACCTCCATGCTGTTTTCCAGAGTGGTTGCACCAGCTTGCACCTTGATGGGTTTATTAGAACACTTGACCTTCTGGAAACCGCCTTGTCTGTTGGTGCAACAAGTAGGCAGTAGACCTAGACTTGTTCTCTCCCCAAAGAGGAATTTTGCTAATACCAACAAAGGGTGAAGCTTGAGCCCTTACTTGTAGGAGAAATGGCATGGTGCCTGGAACATTGTAGACACCTGATAAAAAGACACTGAATGTTTAACCAAGGATGGATGGTGTCCAGACTAAAAACGGGTGGGGGGTTGGCACCCATTCGATCCTGGCTTTCTCCTGGATGTGGTCACTGAGATTTCAGTCGTTTCTCCAACTCACTGGCAAGGACTCAGACTCTATCTTGCTTCCCTAAATACCCACAGGGCCTGACCCAGTGCTCTGCACATAGCAGATCTGAGCAGTTAATCCCCCTGTTGTGTTTACTAGGTGCTGGTATTATTCTAAGAACGTCACGCATCCTAATGAACTCAGTCCTCTCTTGAAATAGGCAGGATTATTCTCTCATTTTACAGATGAGGACTCTGAGGCACAGAGAAACAGGGGACTCACCCAAGGTCAAGGTGAGGAACTAAGGTTTCTAGTCAGGTACTCTGGTTCCAGAATCCATGCTCTCAATCCCCAACTATATAAATATCACTAAAAAGGTCTATTTGAGATCTATTTATCTACCTATTTTTCTATATATACTTAGATGATATTCTTTCTCTCAAAGAAACCTATAGCTAAAAACCTATAGCTACACATATATACACACATACATACGTCTGAAGGTTTTCTACTTGCTGACCACTGTTTTGAATGTTGGGGAAGGTAGAGAGTATAGTCCTTGCCATAGAGAAGTAATTTACAATCTTTAAGAGGGGAATAGATGTATAAATAATTTCAGTACTCAAGACTTAAAATCCCCCTGGGTCTGTCTTAGAGCAAAACTAGATGAAAATAAGACACGGTGGTCCTGTTTCTTGATCTCTGGGGCAGTTACATGGCTGCGTTTACTGTCTGAAAATTCACTAAGCTGTACACTTAGGGTTTGTGTATACTTAGCGTTATGTATGTTACACTTTAATAAAAGTGACATTTAAACATTTCAAAGGAAGAAAAGTGCCTTGGGAGCTCAGACAATGTAGCAAAGAGTCCTTTTGGGCTGGAGCCTCAAGAACCAGTGACCTTGTGTCCTGTCATGGTGTCTAACTGATCACTGTGTTCCCTTCCAAGGAGGCACCTGTATGATCAGATGACACCAGCTTCTCTCACATAGCTCCAAAAAACTCATTTCTTTCTTGGCACCTTCAGCCAAATTCCGCACAGACATGTTTGGTTTTGCTTTGGTTTTTAAAAGAGAAGGGAGTGTCTCTGAACATTTCTGGCACATTTCCTTCTCTCTAGGATCAGACTCTGACTTGATATTGTAACAGGGACACAGTCTCTACCTATATACATTCAATGAGGTGACAAACCATAGAAAAGAACCCACATACTGTGGAGGGCAGAACCCACAGTGCACAGACCCCTCTGCTCCAGGTGAAGAAATGGCCCAGTGGACCTCAGCACGCCTCTCTGAGTTGGGCTTATTCTGGCAAAATTCCCGTTAACCTCTTCAAATATGCTTGGTTCAACACAACACGAAATGCCCTGGAACCATCATTTGTTAGATGGCTACTCGACTAGAGCCCCAAACATGAAGAGGTAAGCTGATTTCCCCTTATTCTGTGACAGTACAAATACCATTTAACATAATCAGATTCAGTGATTTTATTTGAAACATTCAGGGGGTTTGTGTCCTCCCTCCCCCCCAGAAATGATGTGTTTCCTAAAAACATAAATACTTTTTAAAAAATGAATCTAAGTTAAGACATATTTAGGTTTGTTATAATTTGGCAGTTTATTTTTTTTTCAAAAACCCAAATTATGAGCCTCAGTAATATGTTAGCTTAAAAATACAAGATAAATTTATATAATTTTATAACTGAACACATCAGGAAACATGCAGAACCCCACTGCTTCACACAAAACTTGCACATTTAGCAATGTTTATTTTTAGAAACAAAAGTGCCTGGTAATTTAAGCATAACAGATCCAACATTTGTTCTACTTAATTGTGATAAGATGTCATTTCATTCGACTGTTCTCATGTTGTTGTATCATTTGGTTATCCTTCCAAATGGATTCTACTCTAGGTGGAAATTAGTAAATTGCAAAGAAAATACATATTTAAAGTAACACAAAACGAATTATTTACATTTAAATTTGTGCCTTCTTCATTAAAATAAAAGAGAAAGTATGGGATAGTCACACATACTATCAATTTGTGTGTGTTCCTTAAGGGAAACATTTTCTGGACTCCTCTGTCAACAAACTTGTGGGTAACACTTTTCATACCCTTTGTAGTTAGAACCTTGCTTTCCCCTTTCTTCAGATTCTTTTACCCTTAGGGCTCACATGTTCCCTCTTTATTGGTTACCCTTATTAAACACACTGTCAGAAAAGCTTGAGGTTCTGATTTATACTACAGTGTCAATGGTTGATACCTTCCGTAAGTGCAATCTTACTTGAAGACGCTGGCATTTTACCAAGAATCAGTACCTGAAGCCAAAGTTGTTTAATAAAGGGTAAGATGGTGGGTAGAAGGTTTACCTGGACCACAGCCTTCTGAAGTCCACCCCCGAGATGTTTACTGTGGACCCTAGTGCCTGGTTTGCCTGCCTGTGCGGATCTGGTAGCCACAAGCACTGCCTAGCACATAGACACTTTGCCTGGCACACTGGGCAGCAGGTGCTCAGATTCACTCACGAGGGCACGCCCAGCAGGGCTGGGAGTAGCTTCTGTTTCCTGAACACTTGCCGAAGCCTTGGGTTCCGGGAAGTTGTGTTGAGAATGCCGACTGCCCTTCTGTACCCTCTGCTTCTCTATGAACTCCAGGCGGGCTGCTGTGTATCTGTTCATGGCCATGACCGACACAGCCATGCAGAGGGCAAAGGAACCCCACGCGAGGCTGTCAACAAAAGCCACAGTTAAGAAGGAGTATAGGGCTATGATACCAGAGCTTCCTGCTGGGGGTCAGTCTGGTGAAAAACCAGCTCCTCGTCCCACTCAATTTGGACCTGGACTTTGGATCACAAGTTTCAGAAACCAACCAATAGTGTTATTGTAGCCCAGTGGTTAAGAGAACGGCTCTGGAGTCATCGTGCGAAGCTCGCACTGTGGATGTGCACCTATCTCTTATGAGCTCTGTGTCCTTGAGCTGGGGGCTTCATCTCTATGTATCAGGTTCTCATCTGCAAAACTTGAGTAATAGTAACCCCACAGGTAGGGTAGTTGTGAGGATATTAACGAACTAATGCTGGGAAATACTGGGAAGTACTGTATCCGCCAACATACAGTGTTGCTTTTTGTTGTGATGGTAGTCGGCTCTAACCCAAGACAGGTCATTAGTGTTGTTACTTTCTATCCCTACCCCCCAGAAGCCTGTTGCATTCTGAGATGATGGTCTATACTTCTCACCTTCTATAGAACCCAGCAGAATGTTTACTGAGAAAGAACCTCTGCCAACTGGCATTTGTGTGATTTCAGGGGGTGAAATTCCCAGGTAGAATAGAGTCTCCTTATCCAATGACCTACAAAGAAACCTACCCATAACTGAGTTCCAAACCCACTCCAGAGTTTTCAATCATCCTTAAATATGACTTGACATTAAGAATACCAACATCTAGGGGAAAGGCCCAACAGTAAACAGGAAAAAAAAATGGGGCAGGGAGAATCCCAAGAAAAGAGATAGCGCAAGGAACAGAAGAAAATAGCAACCAGCAGAAAACCCTTTGATCACTATCTATAGAGAGATACAAGAAGACACTGCATGAACAAGGCAAGATCAAGATATGGGAAAAAAGAACAACCAGAAAAGAAGAAAGACCTTTTAGACATTCAAGTAAGATCCAAAATAAGAATTCAATAGGAAGGTTGGATGACAAAGAGAGGAAATTTTTCAGGAAGGATTACAAAAGGAAGGAGCTAGAAAATATGAGGGATACAATGACATCTAGACAATTAATCTGAGTTTTGATATCTAACTAACAAAAGGTTTCTAAAAAGAGAACAGAATGCTAAGGAATGGAAAGAATCAATGGAATAATACCAGAAAATTCCCTAGAATCCTAGGACATGAATATTCAGTTTGAAGTTCTGACACATCAAGCACAGGAAAGAAGAATGAATGAGTGAATGATAGGAGATTTCTCCACCAAGTACATTATCCTAACATTTCTGAACACCAGTAATAAAAAGTAGAAAACACCAGCTTATCTGTAACAGAGCATGAATCAAAATACTATGGAACTCTTCCCAGAAGCAAAAAATACTAGAAGGCAATGGAACCACATCTTCACATTTTTCAGGGAAAATGATTTTCAACAAAGAGTTCTATACTCTGCCAAACTCTCAAACGCATCTGGAGCATCGAATAAGTACCTTTCCAAATACGCAAGAAATAAAATAATTTCTCCATCATTGAACCCTTTCATAGAGAGCTACTAGGGGATGTGCTCCCATAAAACGTGAATGCAAACTAAGGAAGTTAATGATATGGGGCCTGGGAAACAGCTCTCCAGGACAAAGGAGTAGCAAAGGGAAGTGTCATATGGCATGCCTCTGAACAGCCATCCCAAGTAGAGAGGAAGATGGGGGTTCTGATGGGGCTGGAAGAGTGGGAGAGACAGAACTGAGAGATTGCTATGTTTATGCTATTTGACTTTTTTTAAGGTTTTATTTTTAAGCAATCTTTGCACCTAAGGTGGGGCTCAAATTCACAACCCTGAGATCAAGAGTTGCATGCTCTACCAGTTGAGCCATCCAGGTGCCCCTGTGTAATACTATTTGATTTTTAAAAACTATTTGCCTCTCTTTATTTGATTAAGAGTTAAGATATTACAAGTAACTGGAAATGAAACAAAATGATATTGGAAACAAACAGAATCCTACAGATTCTTTTGATGTTTGAGTTGTGGGCCAGCCTGACATCGATCTGAGCTCTAGTGCAGCTAGGTTCCCCACTGTGGGCAGCACCAATGATGTCACCTCAGACACACTGACACCTGTTTGGGAGGAGGAACTAAAGTGGCACACAGTGGAGGGAATGGTGTGATGCTACAAAGAGATGTTTGTAAAAAAAAATAATAATAATAGCTTTTTTTTAGGCTGGAACACAAACTAAGATGGGTACAAAATCTAATACATCATATGGGTAACAGTGTCACAGGCGTGTTCACCAAACCCTAGAATGGTGGGATGAGGGAATGAACCAAGAATGTGTTATTTGTTTTACAAAGAGAAAAGTAACATAAGAGATTGTTATACAGGATGAAAATGTACGTATGTGTGTGTGTGTGATGTGTGTGTGTGTGTGTGTGTGTATAAAGCCACAGCTGTGCTTTGGAAACCCATATCAAAAAGGACCCCTGTGGGGCGCTTGGGTGGCTCAGTGGGTTAAGCCTCTACCTTCAGCTCAGGTCATGATCCCAGGGTCCTGGGATCGAGCCCCGCGTCAGGCTCTCTGCTCAGCAGGGAGCCTGCTTCCCTTCCTCTCTCTCTCTCTGCCTACCTCTCTGCCTACTTGTGATCTCTGTCTGTCAAATAAATAAATAAAATCTTAAAAAAAAAAAGGACCCCTGTGATCTTCAATGGCATGGCTGAGTCTTCCCATTAAGAGACAGAACTTTTATGTCCTGTCTTTCTCTGTCCATTAGAAACTGGGGCCAGATCTCCCATCACTGAAGTATTTACTAGGCATTATTACTCAGGACTTTTCCCCTAAGCCGTGTTTAAGAAAGCAATAACATCACTGTCTATGTTGCCTTAAGGCCTTGACTCTGGGTCAAAGGTTTCACAAACCTAATCTCTTTAAATGCCTATGAACACATAAGACAGGTATCACCCCTTCACAGGGGAGACAGCAGGGCTACAGGATGGTTAAGAAAGTCATCCAAAGTCAGATGGCGGAACGATGGCCATGGTCGGTAGTCTCACAAATTTACCTGTGTGCATTCTCACCAGCCCATCAGGACCTGAGCACCATCGCCAGAACTCACCAATAAGACCAGCCATAGTCCCACGTCTGAGGCTTCCAATCTTCTGGTCCGAGGTTCACCGTGATTTGGAAAATGGTTGTGTACATCATGTGGGCCACCATACCAAGGAGCCCTGCATAAGGAGAGCTCTGTGAGCCTGAGTTAGGAACAGAGTTTCTCTAACTTATGTGAGTTGGATGAAAGAAAGCCAGTAGCATCCTCCTCGAGTCCTTTCAAGCCTCCTTCATGTTGCACGCACACACTACTAAGTCCTTATTGACATGAATTCACACAGTGGCCATGTCATTCCTCCCATGACCAACTCTCCCCAGTCTATCATGCCCCTGTCTCCCTATGCTCAGAGGCTCTGAAGTTCCATTCTCTCTTTCCCAGCACTGAAGAGGGATCCTTGAGCTACACTGGGTCTGAATCCACATTCTACAGTGTTTCGTCATGTTATTCTTTTCCATGTGGATGATTTGCTAATGCTTCAACACTGGGATACTCTGAAACAAACAAACAAACAAACAAACAAACAAAAAACCAAGAATGTTCTGGCCACACTAGACTCATGTGGTAGTAATCAGGAGGAACAGAAATCAGCTGCCAATGGGATTTTCTTTCCTTTGTGTCTTGGCCTTTTTGTCTGGAGACCCCCTAAAGACTTTTTCCCCCATAGGTTTGGTACGATATATTGAGGATCTGAATGCACATGTTTATTTTTCCAGATACTTGGAGTCTGGTCTTCTGTTCAAGAACGCTTTCTTGAATTTTGCTTTTAAACCCTAGTGTTTTGTTGTTTTGTCTTTCTTCTGCAGGGACTCTAATTCCACATATGGTGTTACAATTTAATAAATGTATGGCAAACGGCAGCCAGTTAGAGATCATCTTCAGGGGCCCAAACAGAAATAGATTTAATTGGTGGGGGTGATTATTTATGTTAATAGGGTTGGCTAAAGTCCTTGCGATGTGAATCCTCAAACATTCTATCTGACATAGTGCTTACAGTCAAAGTGAAACAGACACCCAGAAAGAAGACTCTTCTCATGATGTTGGGGTCCCTTGGGAGTTTCAGGACCTGGGGAAGAGTCTTCAAGAGTCCATGGCCTGCCTCTTTGCTATGTAGATCCAGAAACTGGATTTTATCATCCTATTCACTGATGATAAGGCTTGAGAAAGACACCTGACACTTAACCAAGCACAGAAGCAAGTTCCCCACTGGACTGATACACTATTAACAGAGCTTATCAGGACAGAGAAGGGAAGGAAGTCATTTGTTCGGGGTTCTTTCTTGATGGAAAGGCCAACTCAGGAGACCAAATGAAGTTGCTCTAAAAGTTGCTTGGAGGACAGAGAGGACCCCTACCCCCCCAAAAGGGAGTTTTTCATTCTTATAGGTACACCAAACTTGGATGATGATTTTTAGCAAGTGACCATTTCTTGCATTCTTACTACATACTAGGTGCATTCTTACCCAGTTATCATCATAGTCTTTTGAGAGAGCTGGCTCAGAGAGGTTGAGTGACTTGCCTGGGGTCACACAGCCTCTAGGTTGCAGAGATCTGAACCCAGTCAGGATTTCATGCATAACCACCCAACTAAATTAGGCAATTTCTGTTCTCAGAGCCAATATATCTTCTTCCCAAAGTTGTGATAAAGACGCAGTTAAGACATCTTATTCTCTATCCCCTATGCCTACCCCCTTTCTTTTCATCAGCCACCCAAAGCATCATTGCTTTCCCTGCAATGGGGTTAACTCAGTGACTTCTCTGGCAGACCAGCCCGCTGTTCTGCTGAACTGCCCATCAACAGAAAACTGCCCTGCACTTTGGCTGAAGCTCTGTCCCTCCCTCTGTCCCTCCCACTGGGGCAGGCTGTGGGGAGTCAGCCTGTCTGACTACTGCTGCGGGCCAGTACCTGCCAGAACCATGAGAATGGCCACAGACGCGTCCACCTTGAGCCAGTGGAACACAGAGCTATGAGAACTCACTCTGGACCCCAGGAGGATGGCACTTGTCAACAACAGAAGGATATTCAGGATCTCGGCCCCGATGGACAACCACAGAACACCTGCAAAAAGGTGAGGACGACAGAGATGCTGAGCGCTGAAAATTCAGAAGTACCACCATGTGCAGCCCTTTGGTTTAGTTCACTTCTGAAATAAAAAATAAAAAACAGACGCCAAGGGTGGGGAGGAACCAAACCCACAGCCATGTCTGTTGAATCTGGAAAGTTGGCAGTGATAGAGGACTCCTTGGAGTTGAGGGAGGATTGTGTAAATATTGTCCTCTGCTGGGAGGGAAGAAAAGTCGAGTAAGGGTCTGATGAGAAGACCCAAGAGATGCTGGGGGTCTTTATTCCCCAGCTCAAAAGCTAAGGCGTTGTTTGATTTCACCAGAAGACGTTACCTTTGCCTTTTTAAAGAAGATACACACACTTA
The DNA here is from genome assembly GCF_030435805.1 of Mustela lutreola. NCBI lineage: Eukaryota > Metazoa > Chordata > Mammalia > Carnivora > Mustelidae > Mustela > Mustela lutreola. Next base: position 57,199,516 of record NC_081304.1, on the reverse strand, counting down.
AACAAGAAGGTAGGGACATCAGAGAGTAAGAGCTCTGGTTAGAGATCCTCAAGCCTTCTTTGTTTCGATGTGAGCCAACTGTCTGTCCTCTGGAGGGGACCCCGCCTGCGGCTCCAAGGAACTGTGTTAGAGGTGAAGGCCAGTGGATCGCGGGAGGGGACAGGGTGGCAAACTCATGTTCCTGGAAGTCCCCCAGAAGAGCCCGCTAGGTGCTGGGCACCCAGGAAGGGATGAGACAGGTATGATTCGTGCCTTCACAAAACCTTTATTCCAGCTGGGGAAACAGATCTGAGAACGTTCTTGTGAATGTGATGAGAATTACAGAGACAAAGTGCTTGAGACAGCGGTCAGAGCTTGTCTCTTCCCAGCCCTGTGTCTATCACACATTGGTGGTTTGCAGTGAAACACAATAGGAGTGTTCCTACTGTGGGAAACGGCAAACACTACCCGTCGGGGCTTCCGGTCCCTCCCTGTGGGCAAAATTGGAGGCTGGACATTTTCCAGCACCATTGACTATAGGGCACGCAGAGAGAGCCTGCCATTCTAGCTGTTGGATTTGACTCCGTGGGAAAAATCCTAAATCACTCTCTCACCTTTTCTCCCGTCCCCACAAAAACAGTAAAAGTTATCCCAGATGTGGGGCGTGTTGGTGGACAGAACACGAGTAAGGTGTTTACCTTGTTCTTCAGCTGGTATTATACTCTGGAAACTCCTACACTTTTCACCTAGAACACAAGAGAATTTAGTCCTAAGTAGGAGTAGCCAAGACAATTAGCGACTGACTGGGTTTCTAGCACCTTCAGTCAATGCCGGGTCATTCTGAATGAGGATTGGGGGGAATGTGGCAGATTGTTTTATTGTGGGTGTGCTGCCTCCGCACCCACCCCATGGGAGCATGATCTGATCTCATCCCCGCCTAGCCCATCCCGGTGAGTCCGGGCTTGGCCATATGACTTTCTTTAGCCAGTGAGTGCATTGCCAGCTGCCATGGGATGGGTTACTTCTGCTTAGAAGCTTTAAGAGCCAATGGACTGGGGCGCCTGGGTGGCTCAGTGGGTTAAGCCACTGCCTTCGGCTCAGGTCATGATCTCAGGGTCCTGGGATCGAGTCCCGCATCGGGCTCTCTGCTCAGGAGGGAGCCTGCTTCCCTTCCTCTCTCTCTGCCTGCCTCTCTGACTACTTGTGATCTCTCTGTGTCAAATAAATAAATAAAATCTTAAAAAAAAAAAAAAAAAGAGCCAATGGACTGCCCACTGGTTCACATTCCCCTGACGGATGGCGTCTCCATCAGCCTGGGTCCCTGAATGGTTGTGGGGAAGACTCACCCCTTGCCCACTTGAAAATTCCACACAGAATGAACTAGAAGCGAATTTGACTTAAACCACTGGGGACTTGGGGGTTGTTCGTTACCGCGGCACAATCCAGCCCATCTGGACTGATACTGCCAGCCTTAGACCCGGGATTCCCAACTTCCCCAACAGCATCCCCTATGTACGAGTCTCAGATAGTTTGTTTCCAGTTAGAGGGAAGTTAACAACATTGGTAATGATATCTAGAAATGAGTTAAAGCAGGGCGCCTGGGTGGATCAGTTCGGTTGTACGTCCAACTCTTGATTTCAGCACAGGTCACGATCTCAGGGTCTTGAGATCAAGCCCCGTGTTGGGTTCTGGGCTGAGCATCGAGCCTGCTTGGGATTCTCTCTCTTCCTTTCCTTTTGCCCCTCCCCCTGCTTGTGCGCTCTCTCTCTCTCAAATAAATCTTGAAAAGAACTAGAGCAGATTTGTATCTGTTACTCAGTGACCTCGCCATTTGCATTCCATTGTACTTTCTGGAGTGTGGAAAGACAGTGTGTGCACCAGAGACCAGAGAGAATCCCGCCCCCACCCCCCAGGCTTACTTCATGTTCTGGAAAGATGGGCTTTGCTTAGGAGTATTATCAGCCATGGCAGGTGTCCAGATGCCCGCACAATCACCTGCTTCTTCCCCACAGAGTTGGAGTGGCTCCAAGGACCCCAGAGGGTAAGTGACAGGTACAGGGCAGCTTAAGCAGAGGCAGTTTGAGCATTAGGGCTCAGTCTGCAGGGACCCAGATTGGGGCTGTCCCACTACAGCATGGATTTAATGCATTCTGTGGACACAGGGAACATGCAGGGGGATGTGGAGAGACCTAAGACCCAGAGCTGCTCCCTGTCTGGGCTGTTAGAAACTAAAACGGGGCAACATGGGGCACCAATCATTAACTCTTCAAAGAATAGCTTTCTCATCCCTAAAACAGGTTCAGTAGTCCCTGCAGTAGCCTCGCTTTGAGGATTTGATGACATCGTAAACGGGAAAGTCGCTCTCAGCTCCTACTCACTGCAATTCCACTGTAATAAAATGAGTTCTGCTGGGCCCTTTTCACACGGGACTAGCACACATCATGATGAATTATAATAGACCCTAAGTACTCTGAGGGTCAGTGTTGTTATGCCCCAATAATGGGTCCGTGATTAAAGGAGCGATACTGATACAAAGCGAAGGTCAAGCTAAGCCTTATTTTGCACCAAGCATCAAGAATCTAACTGAACGTTTGGGGCCACACCTCTTATAAGAGAGGGCGACCCTTCTCTGTTTCACAGACTAGTTTTAAGGGCAAAGGCCATGCGGTCGGGCCTGGCCACGCACAGGTGGCCAATGAGATTGTAACACACACAGGAAACTCCAGGCTAGGTGACCAACTGAGTTACAATTTACCCTAGTAGACATTTGAACCAGCCTATTACACCTTGATTGGGATTGGTGCCCAAAAGGGCTCCCAGAGGACGGGGCCCATACTCCTTGGTAACCAGGGAGACAGTATGCATCCCATCCCCCCCCCCCCCCCCCCCCCCCCCCCCCCGCCGCTGATCAATGTCTCCACCTGGCCTGACCCACCTTTGTATCTGGGCTTTGTTACCTGTAAATCCTCTGGGGGAAGGGGAGCAGGGATAGTTTCTAAATAGGTCCTTACAAGGGTCACATCACCAACTTTTGCTGGAAAGGTTCGGGGACAGAAATAAGCTCAGGGGAGCATCTTTTGACTGTGGAAATTATTTCTCTTTTGTTGGAGAGAAAATGCCAGGTAACTCCTGTTGGGCTGGCAGGAAGGGCTACTTAAGATGGCGAAAGTTCCCACCACAAGACCTGAGCTCGGACAGGAGAACAAAGGCCCACGCAGGAATCTGAGACCCTCCTGCCTCCGGCTCCTGTGGACCAATGGGACCCCGACAAGCAGGAGAAATATCCAAATAAGGGAAACTTGCCAGAAGACCCCTGAGCTCCCCTTGAGACCCCTTAAAAGCCCCCTCTCCCTGCCTTGGGCGTGACTTTCGCCACTCTGCTTTCCAGAGTCGTGGACCCTCGCCCGAGGGTGCCCACCTCCTCCCGGCGCAATTTTCCTGGCTCCCCTTCTCCTGAGCCCTGAAACTTTGCCGGAGAGTGTTTTTAATAAATCTTGCCTTGCACCCACTTTGCCTGGTGTTGTGTTTATCTCGCCGGAAAAAACTTTACAACTCCCTTATTCAAGAACCTATAGCGGCTCCCTATTCCTCCAGCACTGAGTCAAAGTCTCTCTTCTTGTATGGCTAGACTCCTCTCCGTATCCTCCCAACACAGAGACCTTCCCTTGGCTACACCTTCCATGGAGTGAGGCTCACTGGGGAAGGACCGGATGCAGGAGCAGTTCACACCCTGGACAGCGCCGGTCCAAAAGATGATAATCCTTAAGATTTGCCATACTTTTCCTCATGAAACTCCAAGTTCCCTGGGGCCTCATTGCTTTGCACACCTGCAGGGCTCCTCTACGGGGCTATCAGAGGAAGACAAACAAAGCCTGGGTTTATGCTAGAGGCTTTTATTTGGTTGAGCTGCCCTGCTGGGATACTTTCTGAAGAACAGACATGCAGAAGGACTTCACCTGTCACAGAACCATTCACAACAAGCAGCCTGAGGTTGGGGGTGGGGGGGATATTTGCACAGCCTGAGGGTGAGGACGACAGCCTCGGGGACCCATTGGCCAATCTAAAGCCAGTGTGACCTCTTCAGCCACGTTTTAATTAAGCCAGTTTTAATTCAGCCAGTTTTTAATTAAGCCAACTTTGCACTGAGGCAAGGAGTCTGTTTTTCTTGCAGATTCTCTGATGTGGGGGCAGCCAGCGGCTGTGATGTTTCGGTCAGAGCTGCCCCCTGGTTCTTCCAAAAAGCACCCCCTGCCAACTTAGGGGCGATGTCTCTACACCACGTGCTGCTTTCAGAGAAACATTGTATCGAAACTTCACTGTCTTCATCTGTGAAATGGGTGCTCCAATGAAAATATTGTGCAAGGATTCTGTGAAATGCCTGACACTTTTCTTTTTTTGGAGTGATTCGTTATCCGTCAGGGTGAGTACACATTGCCTTTGACAGATCTGGAGACCAGGCTCAGACAGGTTGGTAGAGTCAGAATCAGGAACTGGGTTCTCCCACCAGACGCTCGTATTTTTCTGTATTATCACCTGCTTTCTTTCTTTCTTTTTTTTTTTTCCCCACCTGCTGTCTTTCTACATAATGCACGGATCACTGATCATCTCTGTGGCCTTCCCAATAGGCCTGCCCTTTGTCACAGGAATAAAGAGGGGACCAGGTACAGAGCCAGGGGTGGGGCAAAGAGAAGGTGAGGGCCAGCCAAGAAGATTAGGGGAATTCACCGTAGCTCTGAAGGCTGAGGTCAGCCAGGGAAAGGAGTCAGGTCACAGTGACCCCTCGATTAATCTGAATCCCCAGAAATGGTGTTCCTTTTGAATGAGGCCAGCAGGATTAAAAGGAAAAATCTTCATAAATCCCACAAAAGCCAGAGAGGCGGGTGTTACATAGCTGGGCGGCGAGGGCTTCTCCAGCCAAGTGGGGCAACGAGCCAGCTTGGGACACAGCGGCCAGGTCCCCAGCGCTGGGTTCTCGCATCCCCGTCCGCTCGTCCTCCACTCCTGCCCCACACCGGGTGCCTGGGCCCCTCCGTCCTTGACCCTTTGTGGGGTTTAGCAGAACAGTGAAGATCTGGAACCCAGCACATTTTGTTGACTCATTGCCTCGCCTAAGGAAAAGAGCGCAATGTAAGTGCCGTCCGGCCACGAGTTTTCATTTCAGACCCTGGAATCAGAGGCACTGCCCCCGCCTTGAAAGGCACTAGGGTGACAGGAGTGGGAATAGGAAGAGGTGGCTTGAGCCAGGGATGTCCGCAAATCACACTCCAGGCCAGAGCTCCCCTGGAGGTCAGCTTTTGCGGGGACAGAGAGGAAGCTGATTTAGAAGGAAAACATCCAGGAGGCCTCACGGTGCTGCAGCGCTGGGGGTGGTTGTCCTGCCCTGAGGCCTCTTTCCTGGGCTTTTTTGGATCAAGGGCACCCTCTCCAGGCTGGAGTGCTTACTGGCAGATCTCCCGAGCAGTCTGAGCCATTTGGGTGCCTTCCCATTCACCTCTAGCTATAATCCTTTTCTTTCATGTCCCCCGAATCTCCCAGGCACTTGTGATAAATTACACTTAAGAGCAGATGTTTGTGTGAAGTGAGCTTTAACAGGGGGCCCCAGGCCATATTCTGCGGCAGACGTGCTTTCCCGGGCCAATGCAGTGTTTTCAAGATAACTTTTTTTTTTTTAAAAAGATTATTTATTTGTTTGAGAGAGAGAGGAGAGATTGAGCAGCGGGGAGGGGCAGAGGGAGAGATCTGAAGCAGACTCTCTGCGGGGCATGGAACCCCATGGGGGCCTCCATCCCATGACTACAAGATCATGACCTGAGCTGAAACCAAGAGTCCAGGGTTTAGCCGACTGAACCACCCAAGTGCCCCTTCAAGATATTTTTAAAATTGGGAGTTCTCACGTGGAAATCTAAATATCTTACTTTCCATGAAAAATCAAAGGATCTGACAATACCGAGCGCTTAAGTCCACGAGGCCGTTAACGCTGAGCAGAGCCAGGGACTGCCTCCTTTAGCTGGGGGTGAGGTTCAAGGTCATTACCATTCCTTGCTCCCCTTGCTCCGTTCGCTTCTGTTACCACCTTCTGTGGGCACTGGTTTTTGACCTGGGATGAATATCTTTTGTTTCGTTCTTTTGTAGGTTTGCTATGAATTTAGTTATTATTCAATAAAAACTTAATTCCAAACTTTCTGGTCTGAGGTCATCTTGTAACATGTGAAGGTGATCAAGTTTCTCTTGAGGGAGGGAAAAAAAAAAAAAAAAAAAGGTGTTCTGGAGAAGACATCCTCTTCTTGGTTCTTATAAAGTAATGACCATATTTAAAGATTGTGGTTTACCCGGTTTACCTAATTAGGTTTACCTAACATAATGAAGTTGTATGAATGCATTGGTGTCCATCAATCCAAAAAACCTCTGCTCACATTTTAATATGTTTCCTAATAGGAAATCGGTTTTTTGGATCGATGGACACCAATGCATTTAGTCGCAATTATAAGACAATTGTCCTTTAGTTAAGTTTTGGGCTTTGGGTCGGGGAGAGGGGAAATGGGGAGTTTGGGTTAAGAAGTCTGACCTCTGTGTCTTGCTTTACTAGTATCTAATTGCTCAGTCTTCAAAGGGGGTGGGGGGCACTTCTGTCTCGAGAAGTCAGTTTTCCCACCTGTAAAAGGCATCTGTTGTTTTAGGTAAGACTTTCACAAGGAACGTTCCTCCAAACAGACTCTTTTTCCTGTGGTCGACTAACTTCGGGAAACCCTGGGATATGTAATAAACAGTGAACAGTCTTCTTCATTGTGGTGCCTCTTAGAAATTTTAACATGTTAACGTGCATTGTGAATTTTCAAGAGAGTATAAGATGCAACATTTTTCAATTTGTTTTGAAAATCAAAACTCTTTTTATTTAATTTCACAAAAAGCATCTCAAAACGCATCTCGGGGCGGGGCAGGGGTCATCCTCTTTGAGAAAACCCAACGAGGTGCTTGTTAAAGTCTCTTTTTGGCATGACATCAAGTATATAAGATGTGCATAAACCCAAAAATGACTCTTCATTTCTACTTGGCTTTGTGCATGAATCACTGAGAACCTCAAATATATTTTAATTTAAATCTATTTAAATCTAAATTAAATTTAAATCTTTTAATTCTATTCAAATAAACCCATAACTTAAATTAAAATTTATAAAATTAAATTTAATTTAAATATATTTAAATATTTTAAAGCCTTTCAGGTGTGTGATTCACGAGAAGGCAGTGTGTGTGTGTGTGCACAGTAAACACTCAGCGGGTTGGCAGAAGTGCCACTGAGATTCCTGGTCTCTCGAGGAAGACTGAAAGACCCTCATGTAGCCGTTGGCTCCTGTTTTAGGTTGAGAAGGCCCCCCCTCCCCCAATCTGGTAATAACTTTTTAGCGGAAAGCTCAGAAACAATTTATATCATCTCTCTGCACAGTGTTTGTGTGACTATGTCAGGCATGTGCCGTATGCCGGTAGACAGTTTGCACCTGCTTCCACTCCTGCCTGAAGCCCGATGCTTTGACATCATTTAAGAGATGAGGCTTCCAGTCCCTGCAAAGCCCAGCCTTCCTCCGAGCCCAGCCCTTGTAGAGTCCTTTCTCTCAGCTCGCTGGTCACTGGGGAAGCAGGTCCTAATGTCTAATCTTCTAATTCCTGCCTTCAGGTTCACATTCTACTGTGGCCCAACTTGCCCTAGCATTACAATTAGTGATGCTTCTAATTTTCTTCAGTTAGGTTTTTTTTTTTTTTCCCCCAGGGAACATGGTCTTGCTCGGTTCCTTGTCCTGGAGTGACTGTGACCTTGTGTTGCAGGGGAGGAGAAGCTGCCTCAGGTGACACTGTAGAGGCACGTGAATTAAATTCTTCCATGATGAGGCCTCCCCTGCCACCCTGCCTTGTTTTCTCATGCAGATACCGGAAGTGTCCTGCCTCAGACCTTTGCCCATTCTGTCCTGTCTGCCTGGAATAACCTCAGCCCTAATCTCCATCTATTAAAATCACAGTCCTGCTTGGAGGTCTGGGCGCAGCGGCCACTTCCTTTATGAAGACTTCGCCATGCCCAGAGCTATAAGGAACTTTTTCGTCGTTTCTATTCCCATATCATAGGTCAGTCTTTGTGAAAACTATTGTCCTATTTTTCCTTGTTTTAGTTTCATCTCAGTTCTCACCACTCTGGCTCACTTACCTTTCTTTCTCTCCATTCCCCTAGCACATTCTTCCTGCGCTTAACAAGGAAATGGCTTTTAGCAAATTCATTCTGTGCTGCTCTGAGTGCCCTTTTTCCAGAGGGCTTTGCTGTCCCCTGGGTCATGTTTCTCTGACTTTGGTGTGTGTCTTAATCACCAGGGGAGCTTATTAGAAATACAGATAACACCCGATGGAAAGGAGAGCCGAGGGGACTAAAAAGCAATGCTATGAGGATGAGAAAAGAAAAGGCAATTGGGAATTCTAGGAAAAACAAAAAGCTACACAGGAAATTTAATGTAATAATAGCACTTCTTTGATTCCATGATGAACAATATTTATATACTCCAAATAAATGATTGGTTTGTTGATTTATCTAAAACAGAAATGTAGGTACGTCAGGAAGAGGGCAGAATAGATGTGGGACGGGGGGGGTACAAGAGATTTAGCCTCATCTATTATGACAGCAAGTCAATAAAGAAGATCTAACATGAAGACAGCACATATTTTTTGAAACATGGAAACAAATACCAGAAGAAACAACTTAGCTAAAAGGGGTTTCCCTGATGGGCGGGACTAGGTTATAAAAAAGCCAGAAGGCAGCAGGGGTCTGTTGATTTTTCTTATAAGCATTTCAAAATGATTTTATCTTTTATCTATGTGTAAATATTACCTTGGTTAAACATATTTTTTCAAAAAGGACTGTAGATTTCTAGACCCCCTCTAAGATCTACTGAATCAGAATCTCCAGGGGCTGGGCACCTGGGTGTGTATTAACTTCCTGGGCGATTGTCCTGCTCAGCAAACATTTGATAGCCAGTGTGATGCTTACACACAGCTATGGACTGAAGTAGGCATTCCTTAGATGGGGATTGGAAGGGGAGTGGAAGTCTCCAAGCAACTCGTCTATGGGATTGGTGACCATATTTTTCAAACTGAAAATCGGAGACTGCCTTTGGTCCCCTCCAGAATGCAAGACCCTAAGCCTTCTGGGCCTGTTTGTGGGGTAGAGAGAGCAGGCTTATAGGAAGATAGCTGCACTCCCCAGAGGACGGGACAGGGAGGGGTTTCTGGCAGCCTTAGCTCAAGGCACTGTGGCAGGGTGTGCATCCCACTTAAAGCAAAGGCCATACACACGGACTGGGACACGAGGAAGGGTAAGACTTGGCATTGCCCTTCTGTGGCCCCCACTAAGGCAGGATGGAGAGGAGTATGCACCATATCAGAGGGTTCCTCCTTGGATCCTTTTACTCGGACCTCAAGAATAAACCTAATGCTATGTTAGGTTTTAGAAAACTAAAACCTAACATTAGAAACTCCAGAGAAAGTAAAAAGCCATTGGAAAAGGCCATTAGAAACTCCAGAGAAAGTAAAAAGCTGGTCAAGAAATTTAACACGTTAAGCCCAAGATCAAAAGACAAATGGGGAGGGGGACCTCTCCTTTCCACCTTGAGGAGTATGCTTTCCTAGCAGGAAGGGAAGAGAATCCTGGCCCCAAGCATGGGCTTGGGTTTCTGGGCAGGATGCCTGACCCTGGGGAGTCCAAGTCCAAGTCCTCCTTTCTCAGTTCCTTGGGAGGTTTAAAAAAAAAAGAAAGAAAGAAAGAAAGAAATTTCCGATATATAGGAGCTCCGAACACCAAAACTTCCTCTCTCTCTTCTCTCCCTCTCCCCCATTTCCCTCACCACCCCTCTGCCAAACCCACAGAAGCTCAAAAGATCAGAGCTGCATCATGGGGCTGAGAAAGGGGTCGGGCTTACCAGCCATGTGACCTGAAACTCTAAGCCTCAGTTTCCTCATTTGTGAGCCGAGGAAACGGTATCTACTCTGCAGGGTTATTTCGAGGGTTTCCAGAAACAAAGGTCTAACTTGTTAAGGATTCTCACTTCTGGTAGGTGCCCCACAGAGGCAGAGGGTCCCCTTCCCACCAATGATGATAAAAGTCAGTTTTTTAAGAGAACCTGCCATTCCAAGCCCCCCTTCGGAGTGCAAGGATGCAGTTTGGAGACGGACAGAGCCATCTGGGGCTCTCTAGGGATTGGGAGACAGTAGCGAAGGGTAAAAGCAAGTGTTTACCAACACACAGTTGGGGTGTTGCAGGCACGGTTGCAAGACAGTGCATGTAGTCAATCTTTATAATAACTCTTGGTCATGAGTACCACTCTCATTCCCATTTGACAGCTGAGAAAGCAAGCTCAGAGAGGTGAAGAGGTTGCCCAAGGATCCAGTCCAGCCATGCTGGGACTCAAAGCCAGACGGCCCCGCTCCAGAGCTTCTGCACCTGTCCCCAGCCCCGTCCCCCCGCAGCCGTGCTCACCTGTGCCGCCAAGGTTCTCCTCGCAGGACTGCCAGAGCCCCACGTGGAACCTGCACTGGATGAACTTGTCGTCCCCCGTCTCCCAAATGTACTGGACAACCTGGCTCCCGGTGTCCCTCCTGCCATCGCTGTCGTGGCCCCCGCTGAAGTGACTGCAGTGCGGCCCACCCGGCTGGTCCAGGCACAGAGGCTTTGCCACCTTCCGGGTCCCCTCGCACCAGTAGCTGCTGCCCACCGCGACGAGGGAGAAGGCCAGGGCGAGGCAGGTGGGGAGGAGGGTCAGTACCTGCTTCTGTCTGGCCCCGACCATGGCTGGAGGAGGTGTGCGGCGTCAGGCTGAGCAGCGGGCCCCCTCCTGCCTCCGCAGGCTTCCCGCCCCTCTCAGCCCTGCCATCTGGCACCCTTACGGGCTTCTCTCACATCCGCTGGGGGATCCTGGGTGCCCCCTCCCCCCAGCGTGTGGCCTCCACATGTGCACCTGTGGCCTGAAAAGCCGCAGGAGAAAGTCCAGAGGGGGACGGGTTCCCACGGACAGAGCTGGCCCTTCGGTCCTCCCCAGGGAGCAGGTGTGCAGAAGGAGGCTGGCTCTCTGTTTTTGTCTTTTTCAACTTGGGGTAAAATATGCAGGAGACGAAACTGGCCACGGTGATCATTTTTACCCTCAGATAATTGTGCATCCCATCTCCAGACCTCTTCACCTTGTGACACTGGAGCTCCGCCCCTGAGAACACTTACTCCCCATCCCCCCCCACCCCAGCCCAGGCACCTGTCACTCTACTTCCTGTTCCTATGAAGGTGGCCGCTCCTGGGCCCTCCCATGAGTGGGGTCATACAGCATTGTTTCTTTGCAACTGGCTTATTTCACTCAGGGTATTGTCCTCAAGGCTCGCCCGTGAGGAGGTAGCAGGTGGCAGAATTCCCTCCCTTTCCAGTGCTCAGTAGCATCTCATGCTGCGGACAGACACGTTGTGTGCCTGCGTTCACCAGTCCGCAGACTCTCAGGTTCCTCCCACCTTTTGGCTCTTGCAGAGGCCGCTGATGCTCCACTGAAGACCAAGGGCATCTGGGCAGGAGTCTGGGTGAGTCTGCCCCACCCTCGCCTTTCACTTTCATCAGGGTACTCAGTGTCTGTGCCCGAAATGGGGAGTCCCACGGCCTGCACAGTTTGTTCCCTGCCCAGCCCTACGGACACAGGGACTGCCAAGGACAACGTCCTGTTTCTGGGACTGAGAGACTCGAGGTGCCGGCAGTCCGCTCCAGGGCCGAAGTGCTGGGGGGAGCAGGGGCGGGTGGCACCCACCCCACAGGGCATGGCATTCAGCACCGTCCTGGGGCCTCAAAAGCTGGCAAGCATACCCTGTGGCACTCTCATTCCTGCCCTCACCAAGGGAGCCCTCTGGAAGTGGGGGACAGTCGCTTCTCGGGCAGAGGACATTGATGCAAGAATGTCACGGAGTGCAGGACTGTCACGGAAAAGGCCATGTGGCGTCTGAAACACAGGTCCTAGATTGCAGCTGAGCTGAGGATCCCCCAGATACACCTGCAGACTGGGCAGGTAGGAGAGAAGGGTGGTGCCACGTGAGTCCCTCTGACTCTCTACCTCCTGTTGGCGCAGGCAGAGGGCCATGTCCTGCGAGCCCTGGTTTGTGGGCTTGGCCACCTGTCTCGTCGGAAGAGGATTTATCACATCTCATCACTAGATGGCGTCTGTCCAACAGCAGGGAGGTCCTGCGCAGCCCCAACCCCTCTCCCTTCAGAAAAAGAACGTTTTTGAGAATGCGTTCAAAGAGATTAGCTAGAATATTCTTACCGGGCAGGCATTTCCTTTGCCAGTGTGCAGCGTGGAAGACGCAGTCATTATCGTGGGGTTCCAGAATGGCTTTCTGGCCGAAAGGAAAAGAATCGGAGCATTGTCAGGCACTCTCTGTCCTGCTGTCCCGGAGACGACCATGCTGATTCCAGAGGTTGTACTATTGTCCCCGTCCATTTGGGGGTCTTTGTTCACTAGGAGCATTTGTCCACTAAGTTTTAAGATCTTGCCACGTGGCCGGGCGGGATCTTAAGATTGCCAAGTGCTTCTAGGAAGTGATCCTTACTTGTTTTTCACCAACCGTCCGGAATTCATTCACTCAGACAAGTTAGCCAAGAGGAGCTCCTCCGTCCGACTGGAATGGAGAGAAAAAACTAGCCTAAATGAAAACAGGATCTTCTTGTCTCTAGCCCACCTGCGTCTCAGCCAGGCAGGATGGCTTCCTCCCGGGTCCAGGTCCCCGGTCTGGAGGCTGGGAAGCTTGCGCAGGGAGAGGTCGGGCGAGAAGGGCCGAGCCGAGGCCCCGCGAGGAGCTCGCTTGCGAAGAGGACGGTCCCGGGAGAGTTAAGGGAAGATCAGCACCTGACCAGGTAGCCGTGTGGGGGGATGCTGGGTCTCCCGGCCTTGCCGTTCACGGCTGTGTGGCCCTGGGCCGGCAACCTAACCTCTCCGCGCCTCACTTCCCCAGCCGTTGGGTGGAGCAGTCGTCACGCCCCGCACCTGCTTGTCGTGAGGATGCGTGAAGCAGGTGGTCTGGGGCTGAAAGGTTCTGCACATGCGCACTTGCTGAGTCTGCACAAATCATGGGGCGAGGGGCGGGGTGCATTTGGGGCAAGCCTCTGCCAGGTGGGCCGGGGGCGCAATGGGGCAATCCAGAGGGCTGTCTGGCATTCCCGCACGTCCCGGGCTCTTGGGTAGACACGATCCTGAGTCCAAGCCGCTTTCTCCCTCCAAGTGTTTGCATAGACAGCACCCCTCCCTCGAAGGAGACCCTGCTCTTGGGGGTCTGGGTAAGAAACGTGCCTCCCTCTCCAAGACTCCCACCGCAGAGCTGGCTGGCAGCTCAGGGGTTGGAACCCGAGGCTCTGGCCCGCGGGCCTTGTGCCCTGAGCTGGGTTTTAGGAGCAGAACCCCCGGACACCCAGGCCCTGGCTTTTCCTCCGGGGCGGGCCTCTGCTGAGGAAGTCCCTGGAGCGCAGCTGACTTGGGGCAAGGTCTGGGAAAAATCTCCCTGCCTTTGGGGTGGGAGTGGGGTGGGGTGCTGGGGCGGGGGATGAGCCACCGCCGATGGGAAACCCGGGAGAATCATCGGTAGGTGGCTCTAGCCCGTCCAGATGCTCTCCGCGCGGCGTGGAGAGGGTTTGTGCAAACATTTCCTCGCGCGGTGCCTGGAGGAATGCAGGAGGCCGCCGCCTGTGGTCCATCTTGGACTGTTCGAGAAACGCGCCCGCGCCTGTGAATTCGCAGGGGGAGGAAGGTGAGGCCGGCGCCGGGCGAGGCAGCGCCCGGGAGAAGGAAAGCGGGATCCCCCAGCCCGAGTCCACTTGCTGCCCATGGACACCCCTGCTACTGCCCGGGGGGCCAGGCCTCCCCCTCCCTCCAGGAAGCGCTCTCCCCCGGCCCCTGCGAGGCCCATGCTCGCTCTGCTGGTCCTGGTCTCCATCAAGCAAGTAAGAGGGTTTATGATTTGGATTGTCATGGTGTCTGCTATTAGGGTCAGTTCTGCATCTTTTCGGATCCCAGAAGCAGTTTTGGGCTGTCGCGGGCAATTTGGGAAATATAAAACAGTATTGAGGCGGCAATGATTAACCATAAGCCTAATATTCGGAGGTCATCGCTGTTACTATTTTGGCATATTTCCTGCAAATCCTTTTTCTATGCGTGTTTCTGAGCAGCTGAAATTATGACGCAGAAAGTGTTCTGTATCCTGGCTTTCCCCCTTTACATTATTTTGTAAGCATTTTCCAGGGTCATCATGAACTCTGTGCATAGCATTTAAACTGGTCCCAGATAGCCTCCTGTCTGCTTTTACAATTTTCTCAGACCCGAGTATTTAAAGGTTGATGGACTGTGAGGGGATTTTCTCTTCTTGCATTTTTCCTTTTCTTTCCTTCCTTTCTTCTTAGTATAAAAATATAGGATGGCCATGGTTTTAAAAAGTGAACGTATAAACTTCAAAGAAGTGTAAATACCAACTACGAATCACTGTATTCCCACTGCCCAGTAATCACCCTCGTTCGCCTTTGGGGGCTTAAACTCCCAGAACTTTTTCTGCTATTTTTTTACCTATGCTTTTTTTTGCCCCTAACAAACATAGGATCAGACTTAAAGAGTATCCTGCTATCGGCAAGTGTCAGGTGTGTCCCTTGTATTAACTCGTTTCGTGCTCCTCAAGGGAGTCCCTCCTTTTAATCCACTTACAGATGAAAACACTTTTCTGTGTTGGCTACAGTAACCCTAGGGTGTGATGTTTGAGGGCTTCAAGGTTGTGTCCTACAATGTGTGTGACCCAACCTACATGGTGGGCATTCTGGAAGCTTGTTTTATTCTTTTTTTTTTTTTTTCATTAAAGGTTTTATTTATTTGTTTATTTGAGAGACAGCAAGCTCAAGCAGGGGGAGGCAGAGGGAAGAAGCAGACTCTCCACTGAGCAGGGAGCCCAACTCAGGACTCAATCCCAGGACCCTGAGATCACCACCTGTGCCAAAGGCAGACACTTCACCAACCAAGCCACCCAGGCACTTTCAGCTTGTTTTAATCTTATCCAGGGAGACTAGACTTTTGCCCCCTTTCCCATTGGAGGTTCCTTTTTCATGCTGGACCCTAACATGAAGGAACCCCAGTCCCATTCACCCGAGAAATGAAAGTGGCTTGAGGAAGGGTTCTCTTTCTCCTTTGGTCCATGGGTGGAGTTCGTCTGTGTGTGTGTAGACATTGGGATTCCAAATCCCTCCTGCCCCCATCTAGGGAGAGCCGTGGTGCCGTGATGCTGTAAATATTCACCTCATCAGGTTTTCTTTGGTGCTAACCTGGAACCAGACAGGCAGACAACACCTGCCAAGTTCTCTGTGTCCGATCTCTCCCAGAGGCTGCCTTCAAGCCCTCACAGACCGAGGATGTGAGCCCGATAGGTGGTTTCATGGAATCCCTGTGGTGGTAGCAGCGTCTGGACGAACCACCAGCCCGATAGGGGCAGGACCCTTCCTGGGACAGTCCATACAGAACTCAGAGAGCTCATATTCCAACCGAGTGCACCCCTCCAGCTAGCTGTCTAGTTTCCTTCCCCTTTTGCACACGATCGTGCACTGGTGCTCGTGCATTGCCCACTGGGTGCCAAGCCCTGTTAGATGACTGTCACCTGCCATCCTCTGACTTGTGAGTTCAGCCACTTCCTCTGCCCAGAGGCAAGCCCTGGGTTCTCTCTTCCCCAGCATGCCACGGCAGCTGTGGACATATGACTATATGTATGTTACACTCGCAAAATCTTCAGTGCTTCAGGCTGGTGTAGGACGCTGACAACGCCACACCTTTTCCCTTTCATCTAGCATGTTCCTAATCAATAATGTCCCTGTGAGCAGTGCCCCCTCCCCCACCTGCCACCCCGTCTGTCCTCCCTAACCCTGATGACCCCTGCCCCCCCCTTCTCGGGTCTTGGTCTTAAATCCCATAGTTTTCCCCCAGATGTTTACATTACAAGGCTTTGCTAGACATTCGTGATGGATTTTGTTCACAGACGCGTTCCCTGCATGGAATATAAATGACCGTGGCGTGTTTTCTGGCAGGAAGTCTTCCTAAAAATTCACTTAATGAGAAATTCTCAGGGATAGTTTAGTTTCTAAATTCAAGCAGTCCACCCACCCACCCCCTCGCTGGACTCATTTAAGTTAATTAACAGTTGCTTTGGCTTTGAAAAACATAAACTCTCTCTCTCAGGCTCATTAAGAAGTGAATTTGTGGCTCTTTCCTACATTGCCGAGGGGAGCGTAAAAAGGTGCATATTTTTAAATTAAAAAAAAAACAACAACAACTCGGCGAGGATAGGTTGTCAGTCCATTATCAAAACCCTTTAAAAATGTGTGTATTCAATGACCCAGAAATTCCAGTTGAAAGAATTTCTCCTAAGAAAATAAAGATGTGCTCGAATGTTTAATTGTGAATATTTCCAGTACAGCAGAATTTATATTAGCAAGCGTCTTGGCCCATGTAAGTGTTCAATGCTGGAGGATTTGAAAACTGAATCATATCCTATTCCCTTACCGAACATCACGTAGCTGTTAAAATGATGTTTTAGAAGTATGGCTCTTGAAATGGATGTATATTCACAATGCACCTTCTGGTAGAAGCATGAAACTAGATGATTTCCTTTTTCAGTTAAAATAAAAAGGGAAAGAAAAAAAAATAAATAAACGGAAGCATGTGCCCAGATAGAAGAGGCTGGAAGGAGACGGTCATTTCTGATACTAAGATTAGGATTCCACCTTCTCCCCTTTTGGGGCTCTCCTGCAATTTTGTGTTCGATTTACAGAGAGGCGTATGCCTTCTTGAACAAAGAATACAGTAAAATGGATTGAGAGCAATTCACAGAAGGTCTTTTTTCCCTTTCCCTTGATTGCTTTCTCAGCCAAGGTGGGCATTGATGCTGGCTGCCCACTCAAGGGAAAGAGGAATCAAGATCAAGTTGATTTTTTTCCCAGTTAGAAAACATCTGGGTGTACCTGGGTGGCTCAGTGGGTTAAGCCTCTGCCTTCGGCTCAGGTCATGATCCCAGGGTCCTGGGATGAAGCCCCACATGGGGCTCTCTGCTCAGCAGGGAGCCTGCTTCCCTTCCTCTCTCTCTGCCTGCCTTTCTGCCTACTTGTGATCTCTCTCTGTCAAATAAATAAATAAATAAATAAATAAATAAATAAATCTTAAAAAAACAAAAAAGAGAAAACATCTGTTCGTGCTATTTCTTTGCCTCCTTACCTTGTTTGGATCTGGATGTAATCGTCTTATCTTGTGTTTTTCATGTCTTTGGAACAAGTAACTGGGAAGACAGTCTGTCCAGCTCCCCTGAACTGAACAAATTTGGTGCTTTGTAGGGTTCCTTCTCCTTCCCCTTCTTCTGACCATGGCCATCAGTCATGGCAAGGGCAGGGGAAGAGGGCAGAGTAAGTCCAGGGACACAGCTCACATGCATGACTGATTTTATTGTCTCTTCCTTGGCCAGTTCCAGTGATGTCCCTGACAATATAAGTAGCTCTCTATCCAAGAAAGTGTCTAACTTTGGCGGCTTGGAGGATTCTGGAAGCTGATAAGTTGGTTCTCAGCTTCTTTGCCGAACGTGTGAAAAATAATACGAATCCAGTTATAGTCCCGTCGGGAAGCTGAATTTCCTAAACAGTGTGTTAATAAACTCCCTTTGTGACTCTTGTGCTGTAACTCAGAGACAGAAGGTATTGTGGGAGATTGAAAGTTTATTGGAAACTGAAGCCTAAGGGTAAATGCCAATTATTTCCTCATCATTATCATCATTGTTATTACTTATTGGCTAATCCCATGGTTTCCAGATGGTTGTGCTAATGTGCCTCAAAGCACCACTGTGAGCTCACAGGGGTGCTTAAGGTATTTTAATTTTCTTTCTTTTTTTTTTTTTTTAATTTATTTGACAGAGAGATCACAAGCAGGCAGAGGGGCAAGCAGAGGGAGAGGGGGAAGCAGGCTTCCCGCTGAACAAAGAGTCTGATGCGGGGCTCAATTTCAGGACCCTGAGATCATGGCCTGAGCCGAAGGCAAAGGCTTACCCCACTGAGCCACCCAGGTGCCCTGATATTTTAATTTTTCAAGGGAAGCAAAGCAACTCATGACATCTGCCAGAACCTGGGAATTACTAGCTCAAGGTAGTTCCTGGTTTCAGCATTAGATCGTGCCCCATTCCCTTTGCTGATGTTGTATCTCTGCAAAGCTGGTTTTTTGTTTGATCGTTTGTTTGTTGCAATTGCTGTACTGAAAAGCAAGTACTGCACAAACATCCATGTGGATCAAGGTGGTGTCCTATCGGATCCCCGAGTTTGGGAAGTTGTGCAATCTCCAGTAGGCATTGTTAGGTTGCGAATACTGACGTCCTTTGGCCTTACCTACTCAAAAAATCGGACTTCAGGTCTTTCTTTTGGCTCAGGGGGACTATGGAAAAATGGCAAGTCACCAAGGGCGCCATGACCTGAGAACATTTGGTAATCTCTGGTCTACCTATGACTCTACCAGATCTTCAAAAAGTTGTCTGTGTGGTTCTCTGGAAGGGAAGCAAAGGAATTATTCACAGGTGTCATTGTGCCTTCTGTAGTATGGGGGGGGGGGGGGGTAGGCCATGCTGGGCAGAGGAGGGAGGGGATAGACTATACTAGTGACTCAGAACATGGAAGCTTGACATCCACAGGGCTCATCAATGGTGTGTGTGTGTGTGTGTGTGTGTGTGTGTGTGTGTCTTTTGATGGATCATCTCCCTAGTTAACACTGGGCTTCTCTACTCCCTCTTGTTTCACCTGTTGCTACCTGTGTCTTACCTCATTCTTTCAGACTGTCTACCTGGCCCAAGAAAGTATTTGAGTTTTTTACCTCCTTGTGAGAGGACACAAAGTCTCAAAGCCAACTGAACTGGGTGACCTTATCCCAGATCACATATCTAGCCCCTCCCATGCTCATTCCCCACCTTCAGCTCCACCCCATGCCTGTGCCTTTGTTTCTTTATCTGGAAATTGAGGACAGTAACTCCTGACTAGTGCTAGGGACTTGTATTCAGAGATGAAAGTCATGTCTTGGCCCTCAAGGAATGTATGGGGTAGTGAAGGAGTTGGACGAATGAACCACCAATGATAGTACAACATGATGGGACATAGGACTTAATCATGTGTGGAGTCACAGGGCACTGGGAAGAAGGGTTCCTGGCTCAAGACTTCAGTGACAGAGGTGGTCAAGTGTGACTGGGGGGGGGGGGTCATTAGGCTGGAGTTGAGCCTTCGGGGGCAAGAAGATGAAGATGAGGGTAAAAGGGAGGGCCAGTGGGAAAGGCAAGGATGGAGTCACAGAGGAACAAGACTTAGGGTCAAGAGGTTTGGCCCTGGGGTGGCTGAGATGTCATCTCAACTTGACAGGCCATGAGGGGAAGACTTTAGGCAGGACAGCCCTGTGGACCTCTCTCTCTGGAGCAGTGTAGACCAGGCCAAAGGCAGAGGAAATGGGAAGCAGGGTTAGACAGGAGAGAGGAGAGAGGTATAGGACAGAATCTAGTGCCTGGTTGGATGATGTGGAGGAAGGAGCCAAGGACAACTCCCAGATTCTGGTTTGTGGCTGATTCTGCCAACACCAAGCCACTAGGGGATGAAACTCTTCAGGATCAGAGAACAATAGGGTATGAACATCACTTGACTTTGATTGTCAGCCAATTATACAGTTATTTTATCTTTAGCAGATTCTAAGTCCTTTAGGGCAGAAGCTCTGTTTTCTCCATCACCTCATCCCCTTTAGTTCCTCCCTAATGCAAAGCCTGGCACTTAACAGGTGTTCAATAAAGCGGAGTCAATTGAAGAAGAGAAAACCCCTTTAAGCCCCCTGTTGTGTTAAAAAGGAAACAAAACGAGTGGTACAGATACACAATTAGATGTTGTTGGACAACTCAATTATCTGGAAAGCCCAAACATGCATATTGTATTTTTAAGGTTCTGTGGGAGGGATTGGTTAATGACAGAGAGGGGAAAAAACCCAAGGGCTCAGTATGGTAGCAGAGTATCTCCCTACCCAGTCTTTGACTCTGGACCCTCAGTCAGCCAGGTGGGATGGCACAGGTACCCACAATTCTCCCAGCCTTCCCCTGACACACTATGGAGCTCTTCCCACTGGAACTTTTCTTCTTGAGATTCACATAATCTTAGCAGCATGCAACTGTTAATCTCATTGTGTGTGACATCCAGGAAGATCATATTGCCTCCTCTTAAAATATCAACCTCACTTGAAGATTTTGGCGGGGGGTAAAATTCTTTCAGGAGTGCCTGGATGGCTCAGTCAGTTCAGCTTCTGCCTTCAGCTCAGGTCACGTTCCTGGGGTCCTGGGATTGAGTCCTGCATCAGGCTCCCTGCTCAATGGGAAGTCTGCTTCTCCCTCTCCGTCTTCCTCTGCTGCTCTGCCTACTTGTTCTCTCTCTCTCTCTGTGTGTGTGTCAAATGAATAAAATCTTTTTAAGAGAGTCTTTCATATCTGTACTAAAACCAATATGATTGGATTATGGAGTTAACATAAGATTTGTGTGCACCTTTAAGATAGAATATAAGATGCCAAAGAAGTCTTATTTCTTGATTCAGGCCATTTATGGCCACTTCAGTGGAAAGTTTTGAAGTTTGTGTTGGAACGGTCGCAAGGCCACCTCTGAAGTAAACTGGGAGTCACCATGGTTTTCTTCTGCCCAGGTTACAGGATCCCTCCTTGAGGAAACAACTCGCAAGTGGGCTCAATACAAAGAAAAGTGTCTGAGAGACCTGCTCAAGGAACCTTCTGGTAAGCAGGTGTATGAGTTATCTGTGGCTGTGTAACAAATAGCGCCAAAGCTCAGTAGCTTAATGCAGTCATCATCATCATCATCCCAGTTTCTGTGGGTGAGGAATTCAGACCAGGCACAGTGGGGATGACTTGTTTTTGCCCTACGGTGTCTGGCATTTAGTTGGAAGGCTCGGTGTTTGGGGGCTGGAATCATCAGAAGGCTTGTTTTCACTGAAAACAGATGGCTGATTGTGGCTCCCAGCCATGAGTCCATTGGCCAGAACACTCTCAGTGGCCTGTCCATACAGACAAGTTTTCTCCCAGCATGGTGGTGAGGCTTCCCAAGCATGACCAGAAGCCATCTTGCCTTTTATGACCCAACTTCAGAAGCTATTTCTCCCATGTTCAGTTGTACCAGGTGGTTACCAAAGCCTACCCAGGTTCAAGGGAAGGGAGGAGAGATCCCTGCCTCTCATCGTAAAAGAGTACATGGGACGGTATATACATAGATGTGACACCACACTCACCACCAAATCGCATAATCTGAGCCACTGTCATAGATTAACCTGGGATTCTGTTGGGTAGGTGGGTGGGAGGAGGTCCAACATTTCTCCTAGCCAGGTCTAGACTAGGGTTAGAGCCTTCTAGCAAATATGTTCATCGTTTGATCAGTCCATGGCCTCTCCTGCCCGCATACTGACTCTTCAGATATGTCCAGATTCACTCCCTCCTTTTTTTTTTTTTTTTGGAATGATGAAATCTGGCCTCTTCTTATTCTCCTGGCTGCCTTCAGATGATTTCATTCAGCGGCTCAGTGGAGGACAGGATACCATAAATGCTCTCTTCTTTTTCCTGACTCAAAGAGTCCCAACCTTCAAGCCATACCCCTCTCCCTCTGACTATTTCTTCAGCCCAGTCTGGTGGCAATCAGGGCTTGGTACCTGTTATGAGAACCACCCCTCACTTTAGGGAATACTGCTTTCTGATATCAAAGTAGGGCATGTTCTCTTTTTCTGGAATCCTGCCGTGAGAAGCTTGGCCAGGTGAACATTGTTTCGCACAGACCATGTGCTAACACTTGGCATCCAGGTCGACAAGATGCCCTGAGCCAGCTCATAAGCTGGCAGATCTGCATCTGTGAGATCCTGATGCCAATAACATGGTTGTTCAACCTGAGTGGCCCCTGCATGCTACCCCCAATAGGGAGCAGACAGGAACGATGCTTAGTTCCCAAGAGTGAGGAACTTGCAATATGGGAATTTGGGATCCAACCTGAAACCCCTTCCTTTCATTCCAGGAGGTCCGTAAGGCAGGGCCCTGTGTGTTCAGCATCTCTTCACCAAGTGCCAGGGTGCAAATCGTCCCCTGAATTTGAGGTGGTGCAAATGCCTCATTATGATTGTTGAGTTGGTCTTCAAATAGAGAAATATGACCCTACAGAGGTTGTGGGTTGTGTTGGATATGTGCAACCAAGAATCTCAGTTTTGGACCCCCCTGTACTCATGGGTCATATTGTGCATTTCACAGTCAGGGTGTTCCAGCATCTAACTGATGAAGGTTTGACAATTCTGTAGTGAGTTATAGAACAGAAGGCACTGGGTAAACCTCCAAGTGTCCTCCTGACCCCGAGTTTGTGTGATAGTTCAGTCTATGTAAAATAAACCAGCATCAGCATGACGTGCACATGGACATAACTGACGGGACCGCTGCCAGAGGTCAGGTTGAGTAGACAAAGCCACAGAGCTTGGGGGTGCATTAAGCATTCCTTCCTCCCCACACTGTTCCTCATCCTTGATGTATCTGGAGAGTGGGACTCCCATGCTAGTTCCTGCATAGGATACACCAGCTTCCCGTGCCAGGGAGGAGATTTTGCCTCCATCGGTGGCCCTGGTGCTTCAACATGGCCCTCATGCAGGACCTTTTCTCCCCACAGGGACCTTTTGTAATGGGACCTTTGATCGATACGTGTGCTGGCCTCATTCTTCTCCAGGAAATGTCTCCGTTCCCTGCCCTTCATACTTACCTTGGTGGCGTGAAGGTAGTAAGTCTTATTTTACCATTTTCTGGCAGTTCTCTTAAAGCCTGGTCCCTCCTGGGTAGGCCATCCGGGGAGCAATTAGGGAGAGCACGTTGCAACTGAGTGCTTTTCTCAAGTCCTCTTTCCCCACAGGTCTCCTAAGCTGTCAATAACACACCTTCCTTCTTCTCTGGGCACCTCGTCTTGCCTTCCTGAAATTCTTCTGCATTTGGTGCTCCATTAATACAATAGTCCTCTTTTCTTTGAAGACTGGAGAGTCCATGCTCAGCTTCTACAGAATTTGCTGCAGCGAGGGTTGTCATGGAGAGGAGAAAGAGCTGGGGGAGAGATTGGGAAGCTCACACCCACAACCAACTTGGGACTTGCTGGATGGAGAAGAAGGGTACCCAAACTACCCTTGTGATAGCTTTAGAGGGTGGTGCTACTGGGTGGTGCTTTTAAGCCCCATAGGACTTGGATGGAGTCTTTAACCACTCAGCTTGCCCCCATCTTGCTTGAAGGAAGTGGCTATTATGTAGGACCCCCAGGAGGTTTTCACGTGCCCACCTGCCCCAGCCTCCCAGCCTCTTGGTTGGTTTATGCTGGAAGGGGTAGAGAAACAATGACCGGTTAGAACTCCTTTACATTCGACTGTAGGCCATCAAAGAATAAGGGGGAAAAAAAAAAAAAAAAGCTATTCTCAAAAAACATAAGCAATTACAAAGTTCCAGACAAAACCAAGTGGGAATGGGTTACAGAGAAGGAGAGATGGTGATATTTTGTATTTAATTTCAGTTCAGTAAGTCATCAGTTAAAATTTGGTTTCGATTTTCTGAGGCCTCTAGTGCAAAGAGAGAGTTTCCAAGGAAGAGAGGTGCATTTCTGGGTGGAATGGCTAGTGGTATGTTCTGTGGAACTGTCTTCTGGTGAAATCCGGTTGGAAGTGATCCAGGAGGCCTGAAGATATGATGTTTAAGGGAAGATACCAGAGTTTGCTGGACCGGAGAGTCTGGATAATTGAAGGAAACAGCTGTGTGGGAGCCAGCTCCAGTGGGGCGGGGAGAGCACTGCACGTGGAGTCCAGAGTCCATTCTTCTCTTTTACGCTCTGTGACTTCGGGCAAGTGTCTAGAGCCCTCTGAACTGTTTTCTTGTCTATAAAGTCAGGTGAACAACAACTACTCTTGGGACCCCACTGAATGAATAAGAAAGGCAGGCCTGGAGTCAGCCACACAGCAGGCACTTTGTAAATGGAACTGAGGTGGAGACCAAAGTCCAGCCCTCGGAATGCTGAAGGTCTTTAAGACTTAAATGTCCCTGGGTCTCAAGGGTACATGGAGCAGACCACCCATGCCCAGCTCCTATACCTGTGCATTCTTCCCGAGAGCTAAAAAATGGAGGCCCATTCCACCGGAAGGGAAAAAGTGGTCCAAAATCTGAACTTAGGAGGAGTTGAGTTAAAGGCTTTAAAAAAAAAAAAAAAATGGGTTCTGGGCTTCCAGAGTGCCCCAATGGGAGTGTGATTCGCAGAAGGTAGAAAATTACTCTTCCACTCAACGTCCTGTGCATTAAATCTTAGAATCCAAAGGGATCTGTACAGTGAGAAGAAAATGTGGAGGCACTGGAAGGGTTTAGAGAAGAAAAAGAAGGAGAAAAGGTCTGGCGGGATAAGACCAGAAGAAGACACACAATGGAGGAAGGGAGGTGGGACGATATTCGACTCTACAGGAGGCTGGGACTTGATTGCATAGGAATTGGGTTTGACACCAAGGGTTTTAATTCTCCTCTGGAGGCTGAGATCCCATGGAGCCAGGAAGAGGTTGAGGCTTGGGAAGGACTTCATACGGTTTGTGGTTTGGGGATCTGATGTGGATGGCTCGCTGGCTGGGAGAACGGGGATGGGGGGCAGAGAGCTGACACTGAAAGTGACTGCAGGGATCCAGAGAAAGGGACCACCATGATGGAGTGAATGCAGGCAGAGGCAGAGGAACCGTCAAGACTTGTCAGATGAAGCAGGAGGAGAGGAACTGAGCTTACACCCTGCCTGGCCCCACCCAGGCTCACCATCATCTGGGTGCTGACTCAGGGTCCCCACTGCTCACGTCTGGCATGTCCCGCAAACAGCAAGGGAGAGGGCTGCCCTGAAGGGGAAGAGAGCCAGTAAGAGGTTAGGTCGGAGAGTACTGGGGACCCAGACCTTACAGGGCTTGGTGGGAGGCCGGGAAGGGCTCTGGCTTGTCTTCAGACAGCCTTTGGAAGATCTGGAGCGAGGCATGCTGTGGTGTGGCTGCTGTGGGAACCATAAACCACGAGTGACAAGAGCGTCAGAGGCATTTGCAATAATCCGGGTGAGAGAGAGAGAGAGACAGGTGGCTCCAGGAAGCAGGGAGCAGGGGACGAAAGCCAAAAGGCAGGGCTCAGATTTGGGGTACGTTGGAAGGTCCAGATGACAGGATCGACTGATGGGCCAGACCAAGGGTAGGAGAGACAGACAGAAAGCAAGGATGACTCCCAGGTTTGGGGCCTGAGGACCGGGGCGATGGGTCTGCCATCAACAGGAACTGGAAATTGTGCGACTAGCCAGGTTTGGGGGAGAAGACGAAGTGCTCGCTTTGGGGAATGGTGTTAGAGAGGGCAGCTAGAAACCCTGGTGGAGACTTCAGCTGGGCAGATCAGCAGATCTCTGATCTGCAGACTCAACAAATAGTCATCATTGGTCCACACTGTGCAGAGGGGCATTGGGACAATTTCCGTTGCTCATTTGCAAATCCGGTCCCTGGCCTTCCGGTGGGGAGGAGGGATGGCAATCCCTTTGGGGGTGAGACCTAGGAATGGACATGCCTGGGTCACAGCAGCCTTCCTCACGGACACAGAGGTGCTGATTACTTGCAAACACACACATGCCCACACACA
Source organism: Mustela lutreola (assembly GCF_030435805.1). Lineage (NCBI taxonomy): Eukaryota > Metazoa > Chordata > Mammalia > Carnivora > Mustelidae > Mustela > Mustela lutreola. The sequence continues at coordinate 57,173,782 of NC_081304.1, read as the reverse complement.
CATTCATCGAATCCTCCCCCACTCTGGGCAGGGCTGGCACCATGACCGTGATGGTCCTCAGCTCTTCAAGAAGACACTGGAAGTCTCGGGGAGTGGGAGAGCCCCAAGCTCAAGGCCACCAAGCCTGTAGGTGACCACGCAGGCTCTGTCCACCTCTTTCTCTTTTTCATGGTGCCACCTCTAGAACACCAGGACAGGACACCCCTCTCTGTGCGCAGCCGGGAAGCCCCAGGTCCGCGTCTCCCAGCTGGGCTGCACCTTTGAGGGCTCCCACATCTCTGAGTCACCAGGAACTGTTCTAGCTCCAGAGACTTTGGATAAACACAGCAGACATTAGAGGACCGTGGTTTGTTATGAAACTCAGAGGCCTCCATGTTTTTCTTTCCTTCCCAAATAAACACTAGGGATGCTAATGAGTACCCCTTCTCCCCAAAAGGGAAGTGAAAATCCCTTTTCCCTGGGATTTTCCACAGCTTTGCGGTGAGGACGAGGGCCTTACCACGTGCTCCGGCACGGGCTGCGTGCTCTGACCTTTCCCCTAGAGCTATGTTTACTTTCAGAAAACTCAGGAAGGGCCTACAGATACTGCTTGGCTTCGGGCACTTGGCAGACGCTGGAAAACTCCACAGATATTTGGCAGGATGACTCCGAATGCTCCAAGAACCACAGCTCCAACAGCAACGTGAGTGCACATGGCCCGGTGATGATGGGCCCCGGGCCCTGACCACCCTCCACCAGGGTCCCCCACCCCAGCTGGCTTTGGGGGCCACACGGACTTCCCCCATAGCTGGTCTAGCCCAGACTCCCCTGGAGAAGGTCCACAGTCACATGAAAGCAACTTTTGGCCGCTGGATTTCTTCTGCAACAAGAGTGACATAGGGATGCTTCAGGCCGCCCGGGTTCTCATCCCTGGCCTAGTACTGGGGGCATAACAGCGTGTGCACACCATAGACACTTAATAAATACTTGGAACAGTTTTGCAGATTCCGAGCATTGGGTCTGTGTGGGGCCTGGGCCTCAGACCAGTACCTAGGTCCCCGGGTGATGCTGGGACTCAGGGGATCATGAGGGACCCAGCAGGTGTGGGATGCCTACGGCCTCCTCTGGGCTCAGCCACGCAGGCGCCCGAGGTAAGCAGGCGGGGACAGCAAAACCAGAATTGGAAACTGCTCTCTCCAAGACCAGAAGTTAGGATTTCTCTCTTTAGACAGGTGAGGCCTGGGGCATTGCCAATGGCCATTTCCCCAAGAATTCAAATACTTCAAAACAAAACAAAACAAACAAACAAAAACAACAAATCCCCGAAACATGAAAAACCAACTTCAAAATCCTCAAAACATAAAAAAACAGCTTCTGGCCATGTTTGCCTGTGTTTCTAATAACAGGTTGACATTTTGCCCAAAAAAAGGCTATCGGTAGCAGATCTTTGCTCTTCTGAGTGCTGGCAAACGAGATACATGATTTCTTCCTTCTCATCAGTCGGGGGTCCTTATGCACGATAAAGTATTCTCTTTAGGGAGATTATGTTTGTATGTAAATTTGTATGTGTGTATGGAATTTTAATATATATACTTTAATGATAAAATTTAGTTTTCCATAGCACATAAGAGATATCAATTGATATATATCTGTTATTTTTAACATTTTATTTTGAAATAACCAAACACATAGAAAAGTTAACAGAATAATAAAATAAGCACTCACAGACCCACTATCTAAATGCAAAATTTTACTGTGTTAACCTGATTAATACTGTATAAACATATTAACAAGGATTAAAGTCCTCACTTCCCCCTTCGCTCTTGCTTTGTCTCCCTCTTTGTGGAATATTTGACTGTAATGTGCAGACATCATGACATTTCACTCTTAAATATTCGTCAGGTCCTTCCTAAGCAAAGGCATTATTCCGCGTAACTACAGTACCACAATTCCAATGAACATCCTAGCAGTTAATGTTTTATCTATATTCAAGTTTCCCCAGTTTTTCCATCCCATTTTTAGAACTTTTCTTCCCTGAACCAGAGTCTAGTTCTGGTTTATATATTGGGGTTCATTTCATATCACTTTAATATCTTTTAATCTAGAATCTTCCCCATTCCAGCCCATGACAGCCCAGGACACTGGCTTTGTGAAGACCCCACCCCCACCCCGAAAACTTTGTTGTCATTTGATGCATTCCTTCACCTTCTGCATGTCTTTAAGCTGGAAGTTGGGTTTGGAGACTTGGTAAGACCCAAGTTCATCCTTGTAGGTGCTGGGTACACTATGTAGCCTCGCGCCAGGAGACCAAAATGTCAGGTGTCTCACTACAATGATGTTCTGTGTGATCACTTGGTCTCGGTAGTGACAACCAGATCTCTCCATGGTATAGCTACCTTCTCCCTTTCTATCTGGCTAGTAACTGGTAAGATGATGCTTTGGAATCCTGTGTGTGTCTTGTTCTCTTCATCAGTATCACAGCCTTCATCGATGATGCTGACCTGAGTTGATTTGAGCTCTGCCATTTAAAAAAAAAATTTTTTTTAAGATTTTATTTATTTATCTAACAGAGACAGCAAGAGAGGGAACACAGCAGGGAGAATAGGAGAGGGAGAAGCAGTCTTCCTGCTAAGCAGAGAGCCCAATGCTGGGCTCGATCCCAGGACCCTGGGATCATGACCTGAGCCCAAGGCAGTCGCTTAACGACTAAACCACCCAGGCTCCCCTCTGTCATTTCTTCTGTATTTACTAGCTGGCATTCTTCTGAAAAGAAGACTCCTTCTGCTTCCCCCTGGTTTTGGGTATCGCTATGAACTTACAAATTGCTTTATTCACTTATTATTTTGATGATCATTGTTTTTCTAAATTTAGCTAATGAAATCCCTCCAGACTGGCACCTGTGTCCTTTTGTAATACTCTCATTGGTCTCGGACCACTCATCTGATGATTTTCCTGTTCTTGGCCCAAATCAGCAATTTCTTCCAGGTGTTCTGGATTCTCTTAGGTGGATGAATTATGAGAAACCAAGATCTCAGTATGCCTGGGTAACTCAGTCGGTTAAGCATCTGTGTTCAGCTCAGGCCATGATCCCAGGGTCCTGGTGTTGAGTCACATGTTAGGGTCCTTGCTCAGCAGGAGGCTGCTTCTCCTTCTGCCTGCCTCCCCCTACTTCTGTTCTTTCTGTCTCTCTGATAAATAAACAAATAGGTAAATACATAAACAAATACATATATTTGGAAGGCAGGAAGGAAGGAGGAAAGAAAAAAAGAAAGAAAGAGGAAAAGGAGGGAGGGAAGAAAGGAAGGAAGGAAGGAAGGAAACCTATCATAGGATTCTACCTATATACAATTTAAGAAAGTGAAAATTAATCTCTAATGACAGAAAGCAGACCAGTGTTTACTTTGGGCATAAGATGGTGGGAGAGAATGAGAGGAAATGTATTTTAAAGGGTCACAGGAAAACTGTGGGGAGGTTATGGGAATGTTCACTATCTTGAATGTGGTGGTGAAATCACAGATCTATTCATGTCTGAATTCATCCCGGTTTATCCTTTAAAAGCGTGCCGTTTATGGTGCACCGGTCTCCTTTAATAACGCTGATAAGAGGGTTCTGGAGAGAAGTTTAAGGCATGGTTTAGCACGTAATACTTATTTGCTGTGGGTTCTTGTACAAAAATTTAGCGAGAAACGTCATCTTGATGGTGAGTAGCGTGCTGGATTGAGTGAGAAGGTGAGATTCCATCGAAAAAATCACGACAACACAGAGTTTCCAGCAAATTATCCTCTGTTCACCACCAGGCTGCCCTGGGACTCAGAGAAAATATCGCACTGTTTTATGGGGGCTTCACCCAAGGGATCTTTCCTGACAAGTTATTTTAGGAGGGAACACCCAGGTCAAAACCTGGCCCCATCTTCCAGAGGGAAGGGGAAAAAAAACAAAAACAAAACCAAAGCAAAACAAAAACAAACAAACAAAACACCACCTGTCCTTATTTCCAAGGCACCTTCTTGTTCTGAGCACAATTCTTCCATGGTAGTGTCTATCCTAGTGCATCAAGGCTGGACTATAGGACCGACCATGGAAGTGAAACCCTCCCGTGGGCATTTCAGTTCATCAAGGCTCTTTGGCCTCTGAGATGGGCCAGAGAGCAGTCTTAGCTACCCTAGTTGGGTGTCTACAAGGCTACAGCGCATGCCTAGAGCCATGATCCTCCTGGGCATGGAGCTGGGGGGTGGAGATCATAGCTGCCTGGCTTGGTGCTCAGATCTGCTCTTTGTCTGTGCTCAGGCGGAACACCATGCCTTGCTGTCGACCTTGCAGCTGTTGTACACCGTGGGGTACTCCCTATCCATCGTCTCCCTCCTCCTGGCACTCACCCTCCTCTTGTTTCTCCGGTGAGTGGAACCTCTGCTTACAGGTCTTCAGGTGTCCATCCTGGGATTTGTTCGTTGGCTCCCTCTAGAGTGCAGAAGACTGGGCTGGCTGATGTCATGACCCATCAGAGCTAGAAGGGATGGGAGAGAGTCTCGGGCCCATCAACTCCATTTTGCAGGTGAAGGGGAAAGGGATCTAAGAAGTCCAGGGAGAGGATCTGGGTTGCTGGTGATCACAGAGTACACCTGGAACTGGACTCGGGGAGTCATACCTCTGCTTTAGCCTCCTCCAGATTGGACAACCTCCTGTCTACACCACCCTGCCAGAGGCATGATTTTTACAGAAGAGATTAAGAAACTTTCCCAAAGCAAATTAGTGAGTGGTAGAGCTGGGCCCCCAGACTACAGTTAGCTATCAATCATCTGAGTCCTTCCTCGGTGCTGGGCACATTCCTGAGCAAATTACATGTATTAAGTCATTTAAATGTCTTCCTAATCAGAATTGAAGCTAATTCTAATCCTAGGAGATTAGCATTTTCATTAGCCTCATTGTATAAGTGAGTTGACTGAAATATGGAGAAATCGAGTACCTTGTCCAATGTCACGTGGCTGGTGAGTGATGGGGGCAGGTTCACGAGCAGGCAGTTTAGAGACTGAACATTTTCATTCCCTTATATTATTTCTCAGAATCTAAAGCCTTAGTGTACTTTACTAAATCGTGTTTTTAGAAATCACCCAAGTGAGATATTTATGGACCCTAGGGGACCCTCCAAGGGCTGCCTTTCATCCTTCCTTCAGCAACATCACTGAGGATAACATGGCAGAATGAGCATTGGATAACGATGCAGGAGACCTAGATGGGCATCTGGAGACCAGGATGCTAGCTCCATAATGGCTTCCCACCTGGGCTCCTCTAACCCTCAATCTCAGGCTCCTAGATTAAAGTCAAGACCATATGCGCCATCTGGAGAGCAATTCTTGAGCAGTGGGCGAATTTCACAGCCTGTACCCATTGCTGTCCACAACCTCCTTCAGTCACCTTCCCAAAGTCCCAGGAGCAAGCCTGGAGAGAGTAGCTGTCCAACACTAGAAGTTACTTTAGCTAAGCCTAGGGGTTGACCATTTTGTCTCATGCTAGAAATTAAGATCGAGTCCCTGCCTTTGAGTGGCACCCAATCCAATTAGGGAGAAAGATGCATAAATAATAAAACACAAGACCTGCCTTGGGTACTGTTCAGAAATTTAAAAAGTAACAATAGCTCTAAAACCAGGCAGATTTGTGCTGTACCGGGGGCACAGGCAGAACTGGGAGGGCACAGTGATGGAAAAGGTCCCTTTTGGCTAGAGAGACAGAGGACACAGAGTTTTACACCAGCCAGTACAAAAGAAGAACCTACAGAAGGCTTCAGGTAGGTGAGGAGGAGGCGATAAAAGCTGACATTGTCTGGATATGTACAATGTGTAGGTACTGTGTGAGTACTTTGCACCAGTCAAGTGACTGGTACCCCTGCAATCCTTGAGGTAAGCGCTCTTGTACTGATAGATAGTAGAAACTTGGAGAGTGCTGCTTCGGCCTCAGAGTTTCTGGGTTTCAGCTCCACCACTTCCTTCTCTAGGACTTTCGAGAGCTGATTTAACCCTTCTGCCTCAGTTTCTCAATTTTTACTCAATGTGTAACTGTTATCACCATTTTCCAGATGAGGGAAATAAGGCACCAGAGAAAATCACATAACCCAGCTGTACCGCTCTGGAGTCTACATTATCAACACCTGCCCTCTAGTGATAGATGCACAGGTGTTTCAGGCACACATCTGTTGGTCTGAACCATTCTTTCCTGAGGGAAGACACCTGGTTTTCTCCCTGCACAGAAAACTCCACTGCACACGCAACTACATCCACATGAACTTGTTTGCTTCTTTCATCCTGAGAGCCCTAGCTGTGCTGGTGAAGGATGCCATTGTCTACAACTCTTACTCCAGGAGGCCCAACAGTGACAAAGAGTGGGTGTCCTACGTGTCGGAGGTATGCCCTTCCCTACCATAGCCTCTCACCTGGTAGATCAGTCCTGGGAACGTGGGGAGGGAATGTGAAGCTTGGAAGAGGAAGAGGAAGATAGAGGGGTGTCAAAGGACTTCTGGAGAAACATTATCTGACTTAAACCCAAACCTCTAAAACCAAACCAAAAAACCCCCCAAGCCTCCCAAGAGTGGGGCAAGTAAAGGAAATCATCATGGAAGGGTCCACCACAGGGTGCTGTGTGTCCTTGCATGGGAAACCTCTTCATCCGTGAACCAAACAACTGAACCAGATCAGCTTTATTGCCATTGTTATTATTATTATTATTACTATTATTATTACTATTTTTAAAGCAGCAAAGCTTTTCCACATTGAAATCTGTTTCTGTTGGGATGCTTTTTCTTTTATCTTGTTTATAATGATTATAGTCCCCTCTGGAATAAATCCAACTAGGTTCTGATATATTACTCTTTTTCCAATATTACTGGATTCCTTAGCTGATGCTGTGTTTTGGTTAGCTTTCCCTCATCTGCACCTGTGAGTTAAGTTTCTTTTCTTATGATAAAAAAGATAAAGTGTATGCTGACCTCTTAAGAGAAATCAGACTTGTTATCTCTTTCTCTATTCTCTGGAAGAATTTAAGATGGGTATTTTTCTTTCTTAAACATTTGACAGATCACTCCAGTGAAGCCATTTGGGCTCAGAATTTTCTTTATTGGAAAGCTTTTAGTTATAGACTAGTTTCAACTCATATTCAGATTTTCTATTTCTTCTTATGTCAGCTTTAGTGGCTTGTGTTTTTCTAGGAATTTGTGTGCTTCAATTAACTCTTCAAAATTCTTGCCATACCATTGTTCATAGTTTCTTAAGAACTTTTTAGGGTCTGTTGCAACTCTGGTGGTATTGCTTTTTGCTTCCCTGATATTGATTATTTATACTTTCACTCTCTTTTCTCCCTTTTTGATCATCCTTGAGAGATGTTTTATGGCTTTACTAGACTTTCCCTAGAATGAAATTTTGGCATTTTTGATTCTCTTTATTTTATGTTGTCTCTTTCATTAATTTCTGCTTTTATCTTTATGCTTTCCTGCCAAGTCCTTTCTTTAGGTAAAGTTTGCTCTCTTTCTCTGACATAATAGGACAATTGATTATAGGCCTTTTTCCTTTTTTAATTAAGTCATGTAGGGTTATATGTTTTGCTCTGGATGTGTTATTAGCTACATACCACACATTTTGATGTGCAATACTTTCTTTTCATTTGGTTCAGAAATAAGTTCTAATTTTTATCATTACTTCTTTGTTTGATTCATGGGTTATTTAGAAATTTATTTCCTTCTTTCCAATCATATGATTTTTTTAGTTGGTTTCTAGCTGAGTTGAACTAAGATCAAAGAGCATACCTTTCAGTGTTTCCTTCAGGGAAACGGCTGCTGATGCATTCTCCCTGTTTCTGTTTGTCTGCAAATATATAAAATGTCAGGGAAGAGGCTGGGCTCGGAAACATATAGGAAGCCCTCCCTCCCATTTTGATATTGTCTCCAGCCTGTCTGAGATGTTCAGCTAATTCCGGGGCCGAGGTGGGGTAGAGGGACGGCTGTGCATGGGGAGGCCCTTCTCTGTCCTCTTGGGCCCACACAAGAACACCTGGCCTCACCCTCGGATGCTCTGTCCTCTGCAGATCTCTGCCTCCTGCCGCTCAGCCCAGGTCCTGCTGCATTACTTCGTGGGCGCCAATTACTCATGGTTGCTGGTCGAAGGCCTTTACCTCCACACACTGCTGGAGCCCACAGTGCTCTCAGAGAGGCGGCTGTGGCCCAGATACATGCTGGTGGGTTGGGGTGAGTGACCTGTACCCTCAGCCTCCTCTCCTAGGGGCCCATTGGAACATGGGAGCCTGAGAGAGCCTTTGGTTTCCCAATTGGGGGAGCATCTAGGGCAGAGAACTCTCCAGTGGCAAGATACTGAAGTAAGTGGAGTGTGTGCACACGTGCAGTTACACACAAGCAATGTGGACCCAATGCATATGTTAAAAAATCGACAAGGTTTTTGATAGACTCCGTTGCCCCTCCTCCTGCTCTGTCCCCAACTCTAGCGATCTGCTTAGGTTGCTGTAGCAAAATCCCATAGACCGCATGGCTTAACCAACAGACATTTACTTCTTGCAGTTATGGAGACTTGGAAGTTTGAGATCGGAGTTCTGGTGAGGGGTCTTCCTGGCTGCAGATAGCTGCCTTCGGACTGTAGCCTCATATGGTAGAGAGAGAGGGAAAGAGAAAGCAGGCTCTCTGGTCTGTTCCTCTGTGGGCCCTAATCCTATCATGAAGACCACCACTTCCCCTTCCAAACCTAGTTACCTCCAAAGACCCCACCCCCAATTATCATCACATCAGGGGTTAGGGCTTCAACATGGGGTGGGGGACGGGGGAACACAACATTCCATCTGTAGTGCCAGTGGAGCCTTCAAGACGGGGTCTGGAACCCCTGTGGCCACGGACTCTTGGAGAATGTGAGGCTGCAGGATTCAGAAGAAATACGGATGACCTACAATTGGGGAGATTTGAGTTAAAGTCTTGGATTTACTCCGAGCTGCTTTGCAACATGTGGCAAGTGTTTTCTCCTCTCTGCTTCCTGGTTGGTCTCAGAGTGAAACAACAGATGGGCTCTGTGTCCCCCAGGTCTCTCCAGCCCTCAGCCTGCAATTCAATGATATTTGGGCTCTTACAAGTTTTACCAGATGCTTGTGGCCCATCAGGCTGTGGTGGGAGGCAGGCAGGTTTGACCAACCAGCCCCTAATTACATTTCCATTTTTTTTTTTTTTCTCCCAGCCTTCCCAGTGCTGTTTGTGGTACCCTGGAGTATGGCCCGTGCACAGCTGGAGAACACAGGGTAGGAAATTCACCTGCCCTCACACTTCCATGGTCCAGTAGTTTCCAGATATGCCCCGTGCAAGGATTTATACCGTTTCCCCAAAGAGAATATCCGCTCCCTTCCCTTTTTGGCCATCTAGAATATACTTAGAAATGCAGATAAAATAATCAAAGATCTTTTTTGTAGTCATGAGTTTTAGCTTGGTTACACAGCCAATTAGCATCAGATTAGCTCAAATTAACACAAAAAGGTCCCCGCAGAGGTGAGCAGTGACCCTCAGCCTGTAAAGATATGGGACAACATTGGTTCTTGTGTCACCGTTCACAGTAGGGTGGCAAGCAGGAAGCCTCCTTCTTCCAGAAGGCACCAGGCTGTTCATTCAACCTTGTCTCTGCCTTGAGTCTTCTCCTGCCCCTTTGCTGCAGGTGCTGGGGAACCAACAAGAGTAAGAAAATCTGGTGGATCATCAGAGGACCCATGCTGCTTTGTGTAATGGTAAGGACCTTCCCGCTCCTGCCTTTTCCTCGCTGGGCTTGGCAGCTGTGGGGGACCCTCTCCCTTTCCCTTACCACCCACCCGAACTCTCTGACTCGGAATGAGCTTTGGGTCAGTTCCCTTGAAAAGGAGTCGCTGGGTTCTGAGTAGGATGTGCTAAATGAGAAGGAACAAGTTAGAGGCTTCTCCTTGTTCTGGTTTGGGACTCAAATGCAGGGTTCAACTACACACCTCCTTCTCTCCAGGTCCTCAGACTGTGTGTAGACACCTGTGACTGGCTCAGGGACCCTTAATGGTGGCCCTGGGGATGTGAGTGCCTTCGGTTACTCACAAGCCCAGGGATAGCAAAGTTATTGGCTTGGATGTTGACCCCATTAGCATTAGTAAGGGAACCTTGTCAGAAGAGAAAAACAGGGTCGATGCTACCCAAAGCTGGGATAGGGATTCGTCAAGAGATACTACTCTTCCAAGACCCAGAGGGGGAAGGACCTGGGCCCCAGGTCCCCGTGGCCCCAGAATTTTACAGCTGGGGATGGACTGCTTGATCGAGAGTCACAGAGCTCTTTGAGATGATACTGAAAGATGAAGTGTGCCAAAGGGGCTCAGGACTAAGAGGGAAAAGCATCCTTGGAAATTGAGGGGGACACTGCGAGTGTGAAGGTGCCCTTGATGATTCTGAGGCCGGTGTCACATCTAGGCTGAGCGGTGACACGCGTGCCGCCGTCACTCCGCACCCAGTGAAGTCTGGCCCCACCCACCCCAAGGGAGAGCCGAGTCCTGAGCTCTGCCCTGCCCCTCCCCCATGTCACTGCTTCATGATCCAGTCCTCTGCCTGCTGTGACCCCAGCACCCCCCACTGGTGGGCACCCCCGCCACCGCCTGTGATCTGTGTTGAGTGTCTTCTACATGCCAGCACCAGCTAAGTCCCTGACGTGTCTTACCCCATTTGTGGGTAGGTGCCATTATTATGTTTCCTTGACTCACAAGGACACTGAGACGATGGAAAGAGACTTAGCCTCAAGTCCCAGTAAGTGGGGGCGCTGCATCTCAGCCCAAAGGGTCTGACTGGGGGCACTAGCCCCTGTAACCACAGCCCGGTGCTCCTGACCCCCCGATCTTTATTGCCTCCTTCCCAAATGCATGATACAGACCTGTCACCCATGAGTACCTCTCCTCAGACACTGCTGAGATTGGCACCCTCTCCCTAGGCTGTCTTATCCCCCCGGCTGCTGTCCTCACACTCTCCCGCCAGGAGGTAGAATGGTCAGAGCCTTCTTGTGTCCTTCCCAGATCCCCTACAGACTTCTGCTATGGTCCCAGCAATGCTTCACTACGCGTATCTGTCCAAAAGCTGTCTGTGGCCACAGTAAGCCCCAGGTTCTGTTCATCCCGGCAGTGTGCCCGAGCAGACGGCAGCTCGGCATGAGTGCCTGTGACCCACACTTCCCAGCCCTGGAAGGTTCCCGCTAATCAGGCAGGAGGGAAGCCAGCAGGCCCTCACTGGGATAGAGCTCCGGCTTGGCACAGCAGGAACCCTTGTGCTCATCCTGCCGCATTCTAGAAGCAGCTCTAATGGTAGGCGTTTTAGTCCACACAGCAGGCCAGATGAGGAGGGAATGGGAGTAGGTAAAGTTTAGAGATAGAAGAAGTCGGGACGCCTGGGTGGCTCGGTTGGTTAAGCAGCTGCCTTCGGCTCAGGTCATGATCCCAGCGTCCTGGGATCGAGTCCCATATCGGGCTCCTTTGCTCTGCAGGGAGCCTGCTTCTCCCTCTGACTCTGCTTTCCACTCTGTCTGCCTGTGCTCGCTCTCACTCTCTCTCTCACAAATAAATAAATAAATAAAATCTTTAAAAAAAAAAAAAAAGAAGAAGAAGCCAACTTCTGAGCCCTCTACCATGTTAGCAATCACCTCTGCCAGCCTGTAGACCCAGATCTAAACACAGGAGCTGAGGTACCACGGAAGTGTCCCCAAGAACATTATATAGGATCATGCATTCTGCAGCACCTAGGACGTGAAAGGGAGGCTTATATATTTGGGGTCCTAAGCACCCCTCCCCCATTCTGATTACGGAATCTAAGAGGAGCTGGCTGCGTTCTTGAAAATTTTCCTCATTCAGCCCCTTTTTCCTGTTTGGGCACGAATGGAGAACAGCACCAGCCAAATAGGCCTGCTGACTCCTGTCTTGTGAGACGCGTAGATGAACACCGGTTCACCCAGGCCGGTGTTTCATTCCGTGGCATTGAAGAAGGGCCTCCGCCATATGGCCCATTGGTTGATGCCCATTTTCTCATGTCCGGTCCCTGGGAGACACAAAGAACAACAAAAGCACATGCTCCTCATCACAACTCTCCATTTCCTAGGATACAGTCCCGACTGAAATTAATTTGCTGAAATATGCTCCTTTCCCCGGTTATACTTATTTTGTAAGCAAAATGCCTGAGTTCAACAAATCACTAAGCCAAGGACACAACGTTTTCTCTTTGTGATGAAAAGCAGATACCCCATTAAAGAAATAAATTACATGGTTGCGTTTAGTTTGTATTTAAGTGTTCTGTTACTAAATATTCTTTGGCTGGGATGCTCCATCATTCCTGCTGGCTGATGGATGGGATAAATGGTCTCTTGCCCAAAAGTGCAGATGGTTAGTTTCGAGCCCTGATTCTCCTGGGGCCAATAAGGCAAGTCGCAGGAGGTCCACATTGGATTCTGCAACTTGTGTTTCAATCTGTGGTTCAAGGTTTTTTTTTTTTTCCCAGGCGGGGGCATTCGTATCGTGCTGGCTCAATGTTTGTAGAGACTTTACTCCATGAATTGTTACCCAGTCACCGTCTCTACTGGCTATTTCCTCATTGCACAGAGACATTCTTAAGTCATTTCCATTTTATTATTTTTTTTTAATTTTTAAATGTTTTTAGATTAATTTATTTATTTGACAGAGAAAGATCACAAGTAGGCAGAGAGCCAGGCAGAGAGAGGTGGAAGCAGGCTCCCCGCTGAGCAGAGAGCCTGATGCGGGGCTCAATCTCAGGACCCTGAGATCATGACCTGAGCTGGAGGTAGAGGCTTAACCCACTGAGCCACCCAGGCACCCCAGTCATTTCTGTTTTAAAAACAACTGTAACCCCCAACATCTTCCACCCTTGCACATAAAAGAGGGGAGACACTATCCCCATTCTGCAGCCCTTGTCAATTACTGTTCTATCATTCTGCTTCTTGGACAGATACGTGTGATGAAGCATTGCTGGGACCGTAGCAGAAGTCTGTACGGGATCTGGGAAGGACACAAGGAGGCTCTGACCATTCTACCTCCTGGGGGGAGTGTCTGGGGACAGCCAGACTTCAATGTGGCCTACACTGGCTGTCTCCCTCTTCACGTCTGGCTCACAAAAGAAAGCATTGCAGTCTGGCTTGTGCTCCCTCCTTCGAACTGCACCTTTTCTCAGCTCCTTGTTGTTAAATGCAATCTTAGTTCGCATAATTCCGTGTAACATTTACCTTCTTGAATTCCTACAGCCGGGAGCTCCCCGGATACCACTCCCTTGTGGTTTGCTCCAGTTGTCCTGGCTACTCTTTCTGAATCTCTTTCACTGCCTCCATTTCTACCACCTTTCCCTTCATTAGAGGGTGAGTTCCTAACCTTTCTTTTTTCCCTGTCTACCTACCCTTTCTGGACAACCTCGCCCCCTCCAATGCTGGCACTGTGCTCCAGCCGGGACCCCTCTGCTGAGATCCAGACATAATGATCTCACTGCCTTGGGGCATCTTTTGTGTCCAAAATAACTAGATTTCTCCCTTCTCCCTCTGCACAGCTCTCCCTCCGCCATCCACCCCCAGCCAATGACAGGACCGCACATTTGAGATCTACTGAGAAGCTTTGGGTCACCTCTGACCTCACATCCCGCCACTAACAAAGGCCATTTGACTCAAACCCCTTGTAAGTTTCAAGTGGATCTCATACTCCCCATCACCGATGCCCCACAGCTGTGGCTTCTCCTCACCTCTCTATCCTTCTTCCCTGGGAACTATGAACGGCTCCCAAACCAGTCTCCCCTACTCTGATTTTGCCTTCATCCAATCCATACGCCCCATGGCTGTTAAAATGAGCTTTCTGAAGTGCAGAAATGCAGATCCGATCGGGTAACTCACCTGCCTGAGAGTCATCACTGGCTCTCCATTGCTTTCAGAAGGAAACATAAACTCTCGTCTGTGCGAGCATGAAAGACTCTGCAGGAGCTGGTTCTCCCCGCCCTCTCCCCCACTCCAGTCTTACTCTTCACAGATCTTGTTCTCATTCTCGAAGCCCTAGCTGCACTCAACCACTTGCCATTCTTCCTCTCCAAGAGCCTCATGATATCTCCTGTGGTCATTATCAAGGTGTTGGCCAAAGCTGTGGCCATCCAGTAGCTTGACTGGGGCTGGAGAACCAGCTTCCCAGGTGGCCCAAACACTTGGCTGACAAGTGGTGCTGGTTGTTGGTAGGAGGACTCATGTCCCCCTGGTAGGTCTTTCCAGCTGCTTGAATGTCCTCACGTGGCTATGGCTTTCCCCAGAGAAAGAGAGAAAGAGAGAACCAGGTGGATGCCATCTTTTTGAGGCCCTAACCTCAGAAGTCACATGGCCTCATTGCCACCATATTCTTTTCATTAGATGCGCATAGCTAAGCCTAGCTCACATCCCAGAGGTAAGGGGGAAGTTGGGCTCTGTCTTTCAAAGGGGATGGTGTTGAAGAATTTGCAGACCTATTTAAACATTTCCATCAAGGATATAATTTCTATCAAGTCCGACAGCAAAGGGTGGAAATGTCCCAGCCCATGACAGCCCATTCCATGACTGTGGAATATAGTCTAGGGAGAAGAGAACTTGTGCTTTCCAATAAATTCCATGGCAGCTACAGGACTCAACTTTGACACCCATAGGGCTGGAGTTATTTACAGAAGGGAGGCTGTTTAAGTGAAGAACAGGTTCTTTTCTGGTAAAGCTGTATTTAGTACCAGTTCAGTCACCTAATAGCTGTGCAACCTCGGGAACTGTACTTCTCTCTTCCATGTCTCTGTTTTCTCATTGTATCATGACATAAAAATAGTGTGACTTCTTCAGAGCATTAATGGGGAGTATTAAATAAAAATAAAGTGTGGATGTATTGAGATAGCCTTAGGAAAATTAGGGATGACCGTGAGCACATACTTCCTGAATGGCCAACTGCCACATCTCCCCTGGTTTACAGGGACAAGGATCCGATGGTCAGGCTCAGGGTGACCTTGATATTCATAACCATCATTTATGGTTGGCGGAGTGGAGCCCGTCATTTATTTACCCATATCTGCTTTTTTCTAAGGTCAATTTCTTCATCTTCCTGAAAATCGTCAAGCTTCTCATTTCTAAGCTCAAAGCCCATCAAATGTGCTTCAGAGATTATAAGTACAGGTGAGTGGCCTGAGGTCAGCATCTGATGGTCTAAGATGGTTTTGACCCCTTCAGCTGTGCTGGTTAATGGTCTGGGAAGAGGGGCATGAGCTGCATCTGTATGTCTATCTCCTAAGACAAGAGCATCAAGAAGGGAACCTCTGAAAAAGGTGTCTTGGGATCATGTGGGGCCACTGGCACAGACCTTCTGGCCCCATGGAAGTGAAGGGAGTGGTCTGTCAAGGGTACACACATTCCCCGTAGCAGGAAACTTAAAATGCCCCTAAGAATGAGTGGTTGAGCCGCTTGGTTGACCCAAAAGAGTGACCCAGAACTGCTCTAGCCCTGCTTTAGCCCACCGGGCAGGCCACAGGCAGAGGTATAAGGGAGGATGGGTGGCGCTCTGTTGCTCTCTCACTGAAATCGGGCCTGACCCAGGTGTGCTGGAAAGGTAGGTTTTCCCTTTATCTAACAAACTTTTAATGAACACCTGCCATGTGCCTGGTACTATGCTTGGAATGAAAGATATTATGCAGACTCTGTCTGTAAGGAGCACACATCCCAACTCCCCAAAACTAGTATTCTTGGTGTGAATGCATGTCGAGAGGGCTGATGCTGGTCACGGCCTCAGATCCTCTGAGTGACCTTGGGCAAGTCACTGGGCCTCCCTAGGCCTGATTTCTGGGTGTGTAAAATGGGAATGGCACAGGAGATCATCTCATGCTTGTTATGAAGACCAAAGAAGTTCATCAGTGTGGGTTCTCATGAAGACCAAAGAAGTTCATCAGTGTGGGTTCTCAGTGTAATCATATGTAATGAGTGGTGTTTGCCCAGAATCCAGACCCCAAATCCTATCTGCCTACAACCCTTCTTCCAGGAGATCCCAAAGGATAAACACGCATGGTCCAGCACTGGCAACTATATGCTATAATTGGCCCAAATATTTTTGCAAACACCCCTGTCCCCAAGGCACTTGGGCTGGCTTGGACAACACAGAGCCACGCTGACTTTCTTGGCGCCTCTTGTGGAGACTCTAAGTGGCTCAAAGCTTCTTTGGCCCTTCTCCCAAGGCTCAGCCTCTAACTGATCTCTTAGAGTGGGAGTCCAGACCCGTGGTCAGAACTGCTCTAGCCCTCCCATGGTGGGTCCACTCAGGAGACGCAGGGGCATCTGGGAAACCAAACAGAGGGCGGCACTCCCAGAGACACAAACAGGGAGCCCACAAATCCTAAGACGCCACTTTCCGTGCAGACTGAGAGCCTGCACCCTGCTATTTTCTGCCCTTCCCCCGCCCCCAAGGCCACCATGTACCAATGGGGCTTTCCCCATGCTCCAGACCCACAGCACCCCTCTAGTAGCTTTCCATTCCAACTGCTTGTAAGGATCACCCGACAGTCAGCCGAAAGCTCAGACTCCCGAGGCCCTCCACTGGGTATTCAGACTCAGTAAGTGTGGAATGGAGCCCGCCACATGGACTTCTTATAGACTTCCCCCAAGAGATTCTAATACACAGAGTGTGGGACCACTGGCTGAGTCACATGCTCTAGTGAAATAAATGGCATTTTCCACTTGAGCCATGGCAGCTGTGTTTCTAAGCAGCCTCAGTATCCCCTCCTGCAGGATCTCCTTTGGAGTTACCCAAGATGGTGGTTTCCAAACTTTCCTGATCATGCATCTTTTTCAGTAGAGAAATTCTTAACACACCCCTCATTGTATATATACATGATCTGTTGAACTGATATAGACATTATAAAATACAATAAAAAACAGAAAATTATAGCGGATAGATAAAAAATCAACACATAGAACTTTGATTATCTTTCCTTATTGTATTTTCTTCTAATGCCAAATGGATTGTTTTGCATAGATAGCCCCAAAGTGTGCATACCTCACTGGGGGCAGTGATCTAGGGAAGCATAAATCAAGATACTGGGGGGACTTTCACAGCTGAGCAATGATTCAGGACAGCTGTTTGGGGGGGAGAAGGAATAATTTGTCTGATATATAAAACCTATCGGGAAAGGTTCTTTTTCTCTTTCTGCACCCTTGTTCAAGGATAAAGCTTGGAAAGAGGAACCTGGGTGCATGGCCCACCTTGAGGCCTCCCTGGGTAAAACACCTCATTTTGGCCAGTTTGCCATCACCTGGGGACAGAGCTGGGGACTTATCAGTGTTCCCAAGTGGCTGAGACTTTGGAGGGCTGACTAATGTCAGCTAAACTCACAAGAGACTGATGTATAAACCAGACTGTACAATTGTTCATTCTTTGAGGCTGTGAAAGTCTGGGGGTGGGGCGAGGTTTCCTTCCAGTGCCTGCACTCTTAGCACACTTGGCAACAAAGAATTCAGAAACTCAAAGCAGTCACCAGAATGTTGCTGGCGATCACGTCCTCACTGCAGAGAGGTTGGTATGAAAGATCATTGACCATGAGAAACACCACTTCCCTATCTATAATGCCACCTGCCTGGTGAAAGCAGGATTCATTCCCCAGGGTATCCCTGGGGCTGCTTCTTTGTGACCCCCCCCCCCCATTTTGGTTGGCATCTGTTTTCTGTTGATTTACCCTTTCTCCAGAGTATAGCACAATGGATTAGCTTATGCTTATTAATTAGAAAAAAATGGGGCCCCTGTCTCTAAGGACACACCAGGCCACCTTATTTTCCTGCCCAGGCTGGCAAATCCTACAGCATCGATCAGTGCATTTGCCTATTTTTCTCTGCAAGCAGTGCTAATACTCACATCTCTACGTTCTGTCACCCCAGTGGGTGACCTGCCCGCCACCCCCCCTCCCCCAACCAGCCCACCAGTTCACACTGCCCTCTTCCACCTCCTGGTCCCCTTCCGGTTCTGTTTTCCCTTGCTAGGGTGAGGAGGAAGGGGTGGCGGGGGCTGGTGCATTTTGTCCAAACTCTGGTAGAAACAGGCCTTGCCTCCCCCTCTCCCCGATTTTGAGGACTTGAAGAATGTAGCTCTCAAGATTTGGCCCCCTCTCTCACGAGTATATTTTAGGAAAGTTTAAATTAAATATATCTAGATCTTGCCAAAAAGGCAAGGCGCTAGGGGCCTGGAGAACCTCCTATAGTCCTAGGCCTGTCTCTGGGTTTCCGCCATTCCACCTGCCTGGCCCAGAGTGGGAGAGCCGCACCAGGCCCCTGGAAGGAGCACAGACAGAAACCGATGATGCTCCGTGTGGCGAGAGTTGGCTGTCCTTTGGGGCTCCCAGAACCCAGGCAGCTGTCCGCCTCCAGGACCAGTCTTAACATCCCATGTGGCGCATTGGGCAGAGCTCTAGATGAATCTATAAAGGAGAATAATTTCTTAGCTCGCTGAGCCCCAGAGCCCTTTCTGAAAAGACTCTCTGGTGGGCGACCAAAAACGAAAGACGTCACAAAGGGAAGGAAAATCGATCAAAGTCACTGAGGTTGTAAGCAACCTAAGGGCAAAGATGGCTTCTTTTTAATAACAGGGATGGCTAACTACTATCTATCATTCATCAGGCATCAGAAACCATTATTCTCAGCACTTGCCACCTATGATGTAATCTTTCCAATGACACTGTCCATTGTATTATCGTTGATAACAATTTTTTAATTGTTTGAGCACTTCATATTATAGTATTAGTAGTATAATCCTCATCTTTACAGATGAGAGATTAAATAATTTGCCCAAAGCCCCATGGTGAGTAACTGGTGGTGTCAGGATTTGAACCCAGGCCCGGATATTGTCGCTATGCTCTACTGCCTTTGACTGCAGCCCCTTGTCTCCCACTGCACTGTCTCATGCTCCATAAATATTTGTTGGATTGCTGAATGACTGCCATAAACCAAACAATTTAAACAAACATAGATGAAAAATAAGCATAAATACAGTTCATACGAGTAAACGGCCGTAGATATTTATGGATTTTCCATCCGAACAAGGACACACATGGTGTTATGTCTAAGGAGAAGTCAGAATGAGATCAGGAATGGGGAATCCCTTCACATCCATCTGGAGAGCTGGAGGTTACGAAAACGGCCCAAAGCCTCCTCGAAAGATGGTCAGTCTTTAAAAAATAAATCATCCCACACTAAATGTGGGATTCTGGCACATGAAAAGGACATTCAGTGGGAAAATTGGTGAAATCCAAGTGGAATTGAGTACCATTATTCGTCACGTGCCAATATTGGCTTCTATGTCTTAACAAGCGTACCATGGTTACGCAAGATTTAACATTTGGGAAACGGAGGAAAGCCTATGTGGGAACTCTCCATACTCTGCTACTTTTCTGCAGATCCAAAATTACCCCCAAATAAAGCGCTTATTCAAACACATAATGTCATAGCATGGTCCCAAGAATTGATTGATGGTAAGATGTGGATCTGTATCTAAGTATGGAAGGATGTGTCGTTGAAACCCAGATAACCCAGAGCAAGGGTTGCAAACTCAGGCACTTGCAGAGGCCACGCCAGAACACAAGGTGAGGTTTTTCGTTTCTGTGATAACCTTACACTTGAATGGCTCTTACGAATGTAAACACTTTCTCTTGCACACAGTTAAACCTTCCTGAAGGTGGTGCCCATGAGCTGCTGACATTCCTACCTCTTTAATTCCAGGGGTTCAGTGGTGATGGCAGGGGGAAGGGCAGGTGGTAGGCTCAGGGGAAGACTCCAAATCTGGCCCTTTAAGACAGTGATTCAGGCTAAAAAGTCATTAGGGATTAAACTCTTTCCCCCCCAGGGTGTATATACAAGACAGTAGCTTTGTTTGTACCCTGGGTATGAGTCACTTTTGCTAATGCAGGTAGTTTTAAATTAAGAAGCAGCTCAATAGTAAAACAGCAGTCATTCCCAAATGCGGCTGCCTATCAGAATCCCATGGGGAACTCCTTAAAAATTCACATTCCCAGGACCCAGTAGCCCGAAGTTTTGATGCAGGAGGTTGACATTGGGGTCAAGGGAGCTAGCTAGCTATATCTATTTACTATCTTTTATTATCTATTATCTATCTATCATCCACCCATCCATCCATCTCACCAACTGTCTCTCCATCCATCCATCCATCTATCCATCCATCCATCCATCCATCCATCCATCCATCCATCTGTCTATCCATCTATCCATCTGTCTCTCCATCCATCCATCCATCCATCCATCCATCCATCTATCCATCCATCCGTCTATCCATCTATCCATCTGTCTCTCCATCCATCCATCCATCCATCCATCCATCCATCTGTCTCTCCATCCATCCATCCATCCATCCATCCATCTATCCATCCATCCGTCTATCCGTCTATCCATCCATCCATCCATCCATCCATCCATCTATCCATCCATCCATCTATCCATCCATTCATCTATCCATCCATCCATCCATTTCTCCCTCTATCTCTCCATCTATCTATCTGTCCATCCATCCATCTCTCTATCTTTCAATTTCTTTGTCTCTCTATTCATCTATCTATCATCTACCCATCTTTTTGAATTCCTTAAGGAAACCAAATGGTAAACCGTGTTTGGAACCACCGGTATGCGATATGGAATGTTTGTGCTCCAGTTGCGTACTTTGCATGTGGGTGGTACAAAGGAATGTTTGTCTTTTTTATGTAGAGTGTATACAACAGCAAGCTTCCACACAGCACCTTTTATGAGGAGGATCAGTTTCTCATTTCCTGCAGCCCTTGCCGTTTTGGGGCTGAGGGGCAGCATGGGGACTGACGGTCGAGCTTGGCATGGAGTGTGCAGGGTGTGAGTGTGAAGTCACAAAACTCACTTCCAGTGGATTTGCCCCTTAGTGGTTATTTGACCCCAGACACATCATTTGTTTTCCCTTCCCAGGTTCAGTAAAGCACTGATATTGGAAGTCCTGAAAAGAGAAAAACCCTGCCAGCCGGATAATAGGAAATCTGTCAAACCCAGGAGGGGTGTGGTGTCCTAGGGTGACATTCAGGCACATGGAAATCTATCCATCAGTCAAAACACTAAGATCTAGAGGCATCTCATAATCTATATAGGAGAATTCACCCATCCATTCATTATTTACTCATTCATTCACTCAATTCATGTTTTCTGAGCATCTGCCAAGAGTCAGGTGTAAGGGTACATCAGTAAACAAGACCACACTGGCCATTGAGGCATTCACTATGTCACCAAGGAGACAAACTGGAAGGTCAGCCATGCATCACGATGGTAAGAGCTACAAGAAAGTCATGCACAGAAGAGCAGGAAACATCACCTATTCCCAATGTAGCCCTGGTGACAATTTTTGGTTGTCATTTGCAGATTGGCAAAGTCAACACTGGTCCTCATTCCTCTTCTGGGTGTTCATGAGATTCTCTTCTCTTTCGTCACTGATGATCAAGTAGAAGGATTTTCAAAACTTATACGACTCTTCATTCAGCTGACTCTGAGCTCCTTCCATGTGAGTAGGCGTCTGAACCCAGGATCCCTTTGCTTTGGAGAAACCCAAGTGCCCTTGACCCAGACAGGCTGAGAACTGAGAAAGCCCACAGATGGGAAAAAAGCTGTTGTGTTGGTGGGCTCTATGGCATTAAGGTCTTTGGCATGAGAAGGGTGTGTAGACCGAAAGTGTTGCCTTGATCCTGCCAGCATGACTCAGTGACTAAGAAGGGAAAAGTGGTCTGTTTCCTGGGCTGCAATAGTTGGTGTGACTCACAATCATATTAATGGTGAATGTCAACAAGAAGCCTTTTATTTTGTGCCTATTTTTGCTGGGTTCTCTGCAGGGCTTTGTGCACAGTGAACATTGTCTATGCTTCAGGTGACATATTTGGAACACAATACAACTTAGGAGGATCTAGTGCGTGGAGACCGGGAGCCTCTTGAAGCTTGACAGTTGTGTCAAGATGTGTGGAAGGGAGCTGGAACTAGAACCAGGCGGCCAGCTGTGGTCCCTTGACCTGGGTGTTTTGGTTATCCATTCCTTAAATAGTTATCCATTACTTAGTAGCTTATATGATGACAATTTATATTATTCCTCCTTATTCTGGGGACCAGAAATTCAGGTGGGCATAGTAAGAATGGCTCACCTCTGCTCCACGTGATGCCTGCTGGAGTGGGAACTTCCAAGATGCGTCACTACTCTTACGTCTGATGCCTGAGCTGGGAAGGCTCACATGGCTGGGGCTGGCTGGAGTGGATTGATTTAGGTCAGATTTCTGGGGCTTCATGTCTCGCTGTCAGCTACATCCCTCAGCTCCATACTGTCTTAGGGCCTCTCCCTTAGTCTTCTTCTGTCCTGCAGGGGAGCTCAACTTCTTACATGGCAGTTCAGAGGTCCCAAGAAAGCAGGAGCTTCCAGGCTGTCTAAATGCCTACACCTGAAACTCGCACAGTGATACTTCTGCTGCATTCTAAAATTTAAAGCAAATCCCAAGGGTGCCTGGGTGGCTCAGTTAGTTAAGCATCTGACTCATGATGTCAGCTCAGGTCATGATCTCAGGGTTGTGACATCGAGCCCCGTATCAGGCCCCATGCTGCATGTAGAGCCTGCTTGAGATTCTCTCTCCCTCTTTCCACCCCCTCCCCCAAATTAAAGGAAATCCCAGACCTGGCCTGGACAGAAGGAGAGAACATACAAGGGGGAAAACAAAACAAAACAAAACAAAACAAAAAAAACCCCAGGACTCAGTAGCAAAGGCCATAAATGCGAGAGACCACCACAAACAGTGTCAGCTACAGAGGCCCCATACAGTGGTAACCTTGGGGCTAATGATCTTAAAATGCTAGAATAGGGCCGGACTTACGGAATGGAGGAGAGAGACGCTTGGCCAATCCCCTCCCCGAAAAGCAGCAATAAAATCGCCCAGAATTGTCAACAACAATGACTTGAGGGCCCCGGAAACCAGACAAAGGCATACAAAAGGTTGAGAAGAACTTATTTATTTATTCAAGAAACATAATTAAATCTGAGTAAGAACAGTGGGGTCTGTTGGTGTAGCCTGGAATGCCCTTGTCCAAACCTCTTCTCCATCAGTGAGGAAGTTCTAGTAAAAACTAGGAGCTTCACTGCAGAAAGGGGCTGACTTGATGTAGATCCATCAGAGAGCAGAAAAAGTCCACACCCCGGCCATTGTCAGACACAGTTAGTGATCTCATTGGCAAAGAATCGAGGAATGAAAATGTCACAGCCTGAGATGGTGATCCTGGCGGGGCAGGGGTTGGGGTGATACAGCCTGGCAAGCTAGCCAGAAGTTTAACAAGGGGGATTTGAGGAATGAGACACCTGTCATGGGCTGTGATCATCTCTCACATATCTCTCTGGTGGACTGGAGGTTTGTGTATACTGCAAGGTTGCTTGCACACTCAGGAGGGACCAGAAGAATAGCCACACATCGCTGGCTAAACACAGGTTCCCGCACAAACACACACCCGGGAAACACAGGAGATGGAAAGTAAAAGCCACAGAAGATTTATAAGCTGTCTGAACTTGGAATGGGTCCCCGAAACCATGCACAGATCCATTGTCAAAGAGTCTGGAAGACTTACTGGTTTAAGGTGGTTGAGCACAACTTCTGACCCATCATTGACTAATCGTTAAGCTATTGTAAACAGGGGTGGGAATTCAGACTTAAACACAAAACCAAAAATTCTTGAAATGAGCACAGACAACAGTGACTGTGCACTGCAGGGGAGAAAAATTTCGCAGAGCTAGTGGCCCAGGCAAATTACTAAACAAACACCAGCAACCACCCAGGGACTGGGGAGTAGGGGATCAGATTGTAAAACGTCCGATTTTGAACAAGAAAAGAGAAAATTTATGAGCTATGCAGGGAAACAGAAAAGTGTGACCTATCATTAGGAAAAAGAAAAGCAGTCAATTGAAAATCTCTGAGAGGTCTCTTAGCAAACAAAGTATTTCAAAGAAGCTATTATAAATATGTTCAGGAAGGCTTGGCGGGCTCAGCTGGTGGAGCATGTGACTCTCATCTCAAGGCTGAAAAGTCGAGCCCCCTGGTGGGTGTAGAGATTACTTAAAAATAAATTCTTAAAAAAATATATGTTCAGGGGCACCTGGGTGGCTCAGTGGGTTAAGTCTCTGCCTTCACCTCAGGTCATGATCTCAGGGTCCTGGGATCGAGCCCCACATCGGGCTCTCTGTTCAGCAGGGAGCCTCTGCCTCCTTGTGATCTCTGTCTGTCAAATAAATAAATAAAATCTTTAAAAAAATATGTTCAAAGGATGAAAGAAACCATCTTTAAGGAATCAAAGAAAAGTATGATGACAAAGCTTCATTGATTAGGAAATCTCAATACAGAGAGCGAAATTATAAAATAAGGGAAAATTCTGGAGTTGTAAAGTACCATAATGGAAATGAAAGAGACCCGGCTGGCTCAGTCGGTGAAGTGCCTGCCTTCAGCTCAGGTCATGAACCCAGGGGTCCTGGGATGGATTCCCGTGTCTGACTCCCTGCTCAGCTGGGAGCCTGCTTCTCCCTCTGCCTCTTCTGATCCCCCTGCTTGTGCTCATGCTCTCTCTTTCTCTCAGATAAATAAATAAAGTCTTAAAAAAAAAAAAGGGGGGGAAAGTAATCAGCCTGTCAGACTCCCCTGAAAAGAGAGCTTATTTCCGTCCTCCCACTGATGGCTATGTGACAAACTACCCTGAAGAGTCATGCCTTAAAGCAGGAACCGTGTTGTTATCTTTAATGAGTCTATAAGCTGGACCACCCGGGCTCAGCCGGAGCAATACTTTTGATACCTGCAATTCTTGAATGGGTTGCAAACATCTGAAAGCTCAAATGAGAACATCTTTGGGAACATCCCATCTTTGGGAACTTCCCAAATGACTCATTCCCATGGCTGGACATTGACCTAAGCTGTTGGCTGGGGCTCAGCTGAGGCGCTCAATCACAGAATCTTGGTTCTCTTCCATGTGGCCTCTCCTTCTACCTTGGGTATCTCACAGCCTGGCAGCTAGAACCTCAGAGCCTCCCCAGACCAGTGTTCTAAGAGGGAAAAGATAGAAGCTTCCGACATTCTTACGGCACAGGCTGGGAAGTCCCAGAATGTCGCTTCCACCATGTCCTGGTAGAAGAAGTCACAAGGTCATCCCAGATTCATGGGGAGGGAAAACAAGGTCCACTGCTTCATGTGAGGGTAGCATTGCCTACAGGGAGGGGAGAGATCCCGGGGGTTATTTCTGGAGATTGCCGCCCCCACCCCACCACCGCCCACCATGCTGGATCCTTCGGTCCTGCAGCTAGAGCTCCGCCCACCACCATGCACCACAGAAGAACGTGAGGACCCAGGTTTTGCTCTGCAGACTGAGCAAGGAAACACACCGACAGAGCCCGTGCATGGACAGAAGCTTCCTACCTTCTCAGCACCCCTGCCTGCCCTGCTTCCCTTCATGCCACCAAGCCGAGGTGAGAGCATGCATAGGCAGAAGTGTGGGAGCATATCCGGTGAGTCATATCTCAGTGCATCAGCAGGAATTGGCACGGACCCCAGGCTGCCTCTCCTTGCTGCTTGGAGGCTCCTTCTCTCTTCCAAGTGCTTAGATAATTTCACTGTCAAGGGATCTTTGGAGAAGACTGCCAAGGAGGTGGTGACAGAGGAAGTGAAAGCCACCTGTTCGGTGGGACCACTCCCTTCACACTCCCTCTATCTAGAATCAGCATTACCCAGACTCCAGGAGCCTCCTAAAACAGTGAACCAAGAACCCAAAGGAGTAAAAAAAGCACATTTGTGATGTGGAATCCTCTCTTAGCCAACTCATTCATGGGGATCCTGACACATGAGGGCTACTCCTTCTACTCTCTACTCCTTTGCTCAGAGGCAAAGAGAACCCACACTTCTGATGGTCTATGAAGGCTGGGAACCTCCAGTGAGGCTGTCTGTGTGACAGTGGTAAACCCGCACCACCGTGCCCCTGTTCAGAAGCTTTCACCATGGAATAATGGATGCATAAGAGAAAGAAACCCTGTGCTGGTGGGCACACCATGGGACTGATGTCGGGATAGCCAGCTTGCAAGATCCCAAGCTTCCGTTAGAGCATAAGAATTTCCCCCCAAGGACAACATGGAACTCCTTTACAATTTCAACTCCTTTCCCAGTACCAAACCTCCCTTACTGGCCACAGGGGGTGAGAGAAACATGATCAAGAGAGACGGGAGAGTCAGCCTGCCCTGCGACCTTCACTCTTCAGTTGGAAATGTGTCCTTTCCTTGTGAGTCCTGGCATTTCACGAAGTTCCTCCCACAGACACTCAAGTGCCTGGGTCCTGCACACATATGGAGCCCCAGTACCTTAGACACACAGCCTAGGGGCCACAGATGCTTGCATCACGGGGGATGTTGTGGCACACGGGTTAGCACAGCTGGATCACATCTGGAAGCAGAGGAGTCAGGAAACATTGGAAGACAAACATTGGCTAGAGCAGCTTTGATTCCAGACTCCTGGCAGTTAATAGTGCATCCACAAAAATCTTCCCACATCAAGAAAAGTATCCCCTTACTTCAACTTCCCCAACACAGGTGTTTTGCAAATGGAAATGGATAAAGATGCCTGGTTTGCAGGGGCGGGGAGGGACAGCTAAGAACCCAAGTTGACCAATAATAACGATATAATTCTGGGGCCATGAAGAATATAATCAGCTCACAGCTCACAGTGACTGGAGAGGCTTCCAAAAATTGAGTGATCAGGAAAGACCTCTCTTTGAGGGGATGTTTGAGCTAAGTAAGACCTGGATTTTGAGAAGCCAGTTAGGCAGAGATGTAAGGGAAGAATTGTCCAGAAGACAGCATGAAGGGACCTCAGTAAGCAATGAATTGTGCTACTTAGTCTCCAACATGGCCCCCAAGGATCTTCGCCTCCTGGTACTCATGGCCCTGTGGAGTCCCAGCTGACACGGACTAGGGTTGACCTGCGTGACTGCTGAAGTATTGTGGACATGAAGGTGTGTGGCTTTTGGCCAGCTCATCAAGGTTCTAGCTTATACCTAGCTTCCTTGGATCACCTGCTCTGGGGGAAGCCAGCTCCCATGTCCCCAGACACTCACACAGCCCTGTGGGGGAGACTGAGGCCTCCTACCACCAACCAGCACCAACGTGGCAGGCATGGGAGCCATCTTGGAGGCAAGTCAAGCCTTCAGAACACGGACGCTCCAGCCAGCATCTTGTCTGCAATGTGAACTCAAATTGGCCCTGCTTGGGTCCCATGCCCATTTGGGCTGATTGTGCTGGTGATGGCCATCCTAGGACATGGGGACCATGACTGAAAGCCCTGCTAGAAGCCCAGGGAGTAGGGCAAGATCAGCTCCCAAAAGGAAAGGATGCAATTCAAGCAAAAATTTAGCCAGTGCTCACTATGGACCTGTAGAAACGGGACAGTGTCTTGTACAGTATTGGATAATTGGATGACGAATATAGGGTCTTTGGGATTTAATGATCATTAACCGATAAACATCTGAGCAAGCACCTTGCTTGGTGCTTGGTGGGGATCAAAGTCAGAAGAGATCCCGGTGAAGTCCAAGTTAACGTAACCAGTGTGACCAACTCTAGTTTGCGCTAGCAATGTCAATGCCTGCCTGTTCCCCAGGGCTGCTAGGACGGGGCGGGCCTTTGCACCTTGCAGGCCACTCCCAGACATGTCTCGTCCTGAGTCACGCCACCTCCTCCTTTCCTTGCAGGGATTACTCGTGGCCCTGCAGTATTGCTTTGCCAATGGAGAGGTACGTCTCCGGAGCCACCCTCCAGGTCCCGGTGAGACTGGGGCTAGCATCCTGCTGCCCCTGGAGGTTTCTGGTTATGTGATGGGGGGTGTGTAGTGACTGGGGCAAATAGGCACTGTGACCCCCCAGTAGGGAAAGCAGGAAGCAGCCCAGATGGCCCGGAGAAGGTGTCGGGATGCGTCAAAGGGTCTCAGAACCCAGCCCTAACCCTGCTGGGGACACCTGGAGAGCATTAAGTGTACCAGATGGACCCGCTTGAACTTTGGAGTCCAAAAATCTGGACTCTGGCTGTGTCTCACCCACTGTAGCTCTTTGGGCCTCAATTTCCTTATCTGTAAAATGGGAATAATGGCTGTCCCTGCCGTATGGCATGGCCTTGGGCTTGCAGGGCTCCTGGTGAGGGCCCAGGACCTGCTAACTATGGTGACTTCTGTTATTATGATTATTATTATGACCAGTTCTCTGCTCTCCTGGAAAGAGGCTTGAAAGGGAGAAGGCACGTGGCTTCCACCTGGCTTTAGGAGTGGGTGATATTTCCAATCCCCTTTCACCCACCAGAATGTTAACTTCCGGACAGCAAAACCCTCTTCTCTCCTGCTCACTGCTGCCACCCCTGTCTTCCGGCGGGGGGCGACCTGTCCACCAGGCAGGTGTCCCTTGCCTCGTGCAGCACAGTAACCTGCCCTCTTCTCCCTCCGCAGGTGAAGGCAGAGCTGCGGAAGCACTGGGTCCGCTTCCTGCTCGCCCGCCACTTGGGCTGCAGGGCCTGGGTCCTGGAGAAGAACTTCCGATTCCTGGGGAAATGTCCCAAGAAGCTGTCCCAGGCGGACGGCACGGGGACGCTCCAGAAGCTGCAGACCTCATCGGGCGGCGATGGGCAGCTCCTGCACCTGTCCATGCACGGCCTCGGGGGGCGGGACGCCCAGGCCCCGCGGGGACACACAGCCTGGCCAAGGGGCAGCAGCGTATCCGAGAGCAGCGAGGGGGACTTCACCCTGACCCACACCATGGAGGAGATTCTCGAAGAGAGCGAGATCTAGGCTGGAGGCCCACCGCCCCGGCTCTGCTCCCCGGTGGTAGGGGACAGTGCAGAGTCATCAGTCTCCCCCACGCACCATGCCCACTTTGGCAGGAAGTTCATGCCCAGGTGTCTCATGCTTCAGACCCGGCGTGGACGGTGCTCTGGAGGCTGAGCAGGGCCTGGGGGATTAGGGTCAGGCTGAGTGACTGAGACCGCACAGCCGAAACCACAGAAAGAACATTCCAGGGAAACACGCGTTAACGCCTGGAAGTGTCGCTTTTAGAGTGTGCAAAATGCATGTGTGGGCGGGCGGGTCCGTTGCCATGGGACTAGATCCTGCCTTACATCAGCGGGAGGGGAAGGTAGGGTACTCACAAGTCTGGCTGCCAGGTTTAGCAGTTAAAATACATAATGCTCAATTACGTTGGCATTGCCGATACAAGAATAATCTTATTGTGGAAGTATTTCCTGTGGAGTATGCATTATCTGTAATTTGAATTAAGTCCTACGTGGGGGAATTTCACCTGGAAACTCCATGGTCAAGGACACAGCACTCCGGGGCAGGGACTAGCATAAGGCAAGTGAGGAACTCGGTTTAGGTACCAGATTTAAAATAGCACCGGGAAAAAAAACAAAACAAAACCCATTGTTGAGATAGGTAATATTTTTAACCCATTTTAAACACTAAAATCCATAAAGCTGCTGCAGATGGGCCATTTCTAAAGATAACTTTTTATTAGGACAAGGCCAGGGTGAGGGTTAAGACCAGCGAGGTGAGCTCAGGCAAAGGCAGAGTCTGATCCTGACTTTATTGAAAATGTTGTCATCTCACCCATCATGGACTTCTGGGCGTGAATTTCTATTTTTTCGACGATTCTGCCAAAATATGATTTCTCTTGGTGATTGCGTGTTTTGGCCCTCTCCCCGCCCCGAGTCCCAGCTCTGTTTTCCCAAAGGAGAAACTGAAGCAGAAGCATTAGGCAAGTGCCTAACCAAACACAGTCTTATTTCGGTGCCCAGGTTATCCCTCGTTAAATCATTAAAGAACGTGTCCTTCCAATTTCTCCTTGTTTCCAATGTCCCTGCCTTTTCCGGCCAGGTCCGTTAGCTCCTAGAGATCTAGGGTCTTGCTGTGTTCTTAGTCTGCATCCAGCATAACGGGTCCAGAGCCAGTGCTCAGCACACACTCGTCAGTGACACAGGACAGAGATGTCTTCGGGAACATCTGATGCTGTCCAGGGTCCATTACCTGGCCTCAGATAGGCGATGGAACTTTTTTATAATCCTCCCCACTCATCACTCGGTAAATGGGGGTGGCGTGCACACACACATAGAAACACACACCGCTTGCTCTTGTCTTGCTAAACATTAAAGTAACAAGTTTATTTAAGTTGGTTTGTATTGGATGATTCTTTGACACATGTTTTGCCCTGCTGCTAAAGGTCTCTTTTGCCCTGGAGAACCTGGTGCGCTGTTCTCCAACAGGACTGGAAGAAAGGGCTGTGGCACCAAGCCTCTTTGGGGACAGAGAGGAGTAGGCAGAGGGGTAAGGGACAGAGGACAAAGGTCAAAAGGGCAGGAGATAAATGTCTCTCCTCATCTCAACCACCGTCTCGATCATTCACTCCGCTTGTTGCTTTGAAGATCTGGCCTAGTGGTCTCAATCCTGGCATGACAATCTCCTGAGGAACTTTCTAGAAACACTGACACCTAGGCCTGAGCCAGAGATTCTGAACGGAACTGGTCTGAAGGAGCCTGGGCGTTGGTATTTTTATAGACTCTTGAGTGATTCTATTCTTTTTTTTTTTTTAACCGTGGTAAAATAGATGTAACACAAAATTTTCCATTTTAACCATTTTTAAGTCTACAGTTCAGCGGCATTGAGTGCATCCACACTATTGCCCAACCATCTCCAGAACTTTCTCACCTTCCCAAACTGAAACTCTGTCCCCATTAAACACCAACACCCCATGTCCCCACCCCAGCCCCTTGCCACTGCCATTGTACTTCCTGTGATGACCCGAGACACATTACATAAGCAGAATCACATAGTATTTGTTTTCTTGTGACCGGCCTATCTCCCTCAGAGCCGTGCTCTCAAGGTTCATCTGTGTTGAAGCACATACTAGAACTTCCTTTCAATGGCAGAGTAATATTCCATCGTATGGATAAAATTTTCCATCCATTCACCAGTTGTTGGACATTTGGGTCACTTCCCCATTTTAGCTACTGTGAATAATGCCACTGTGAACAAGTGTGTGCAAAAGATTCTGTCTGAGCCTCTATTTTCAATTCTTAGGGAAAATAGATGTCTAGAAGGAGAACGGCTGAGTCATACGGTCCTTTTGTTTAACACTGTGAGGAACCACCGAGCTGTTCTCCCCACCAGCGGTACCATTTTGTATTCCCACCAAGGATGCATGAGAGTTCCAATTTATCCGCCTCTCCTTGCCAACGCTTACTTTCTACTTTTTTGATAATCACCATTCTAACGGGTATGATGTGATAGCTAGGGTAGTTTTAATTTGAGTTTCTCTGGTAACTAAAAATATTAAGTGTCTTTTCATGTGATCATTGACCACTGACCCGTCTTCTCTGGAGAAATGTCTATTCAAGCTCTTTGCACATTTTTAAAAATCAGGTTATATGAGTATTTGTTGTTGTTGTTGAGTTGTTGAATTTCTTTGGTTATTCTGGATTTTAATTCCTTATCAGATATATAATTTGCAAATATTTCCTTCTATTGTATAAGCTGTCTCTTCTCTCTCTTGATGACAAAAGCTTTTGGTCATGATGAGGTCCAATTTATCTGTTGGTTTTCTATTGCCTGTGTTTCAGGGCCATGGCCACCTGACTAGTTTTCATATGTGACCAGGGTTGAAGACATCAGAGAAGGTTTCTAGGTGAAACCCCCCTCACCCCCCCCCCACCGCCAAAAAAAACTCACAATCCTCTGAAGTCCAAATAATCAGGTCTTTCCACCTGTGACATATATAGCTCAGAAATTCTACCCTAAAAACAGACTTGATTCTCACAACTCTGAGCAATAATCGATATAGGTGTGTTTGGTCCAGTTTTGCGGAGGTTTTTAGTTTAGTTTTGTTTCTTGAAGGGTGGGCATCCCAACAGAGCCTTCCCTGGGCTCATCTGATAAATCTGTGTGGCCTCCAAGGGACAGAAATGGAGGTGGAGTGGGCAGTATAGTGTCTGTGTCCCCATGTGGCTCCATGGACAGGGTCTGAGTCCTGGTGAGCAAAGGGAAGCCACGGATGACATCTAAAAGAGCCATTGCCAGGAGACAATGGCAAAAGCTCTTTCTGTGACACATGGTGCTCCCCGTAGTCCAAACCATAAATTATAACCGAGAAGGTTCACCAGCAGCCCAGCACATAGCTCGGGCACTTCAGAAATACTGTAGCCTCAGTTGTGGTGAGAATGTGTTGTCTGATATAACAATGGCACCTGGCATTGATGGACCTACAGGTGACTCTGTTGGAGACACCACCTAGGATTGCTAAGACATACCAAGTGGTCACTGCACAAGAGGCTGGATCCTGGGAGAGCAGTTTGGGTTACTGTTTTTGAACAGACCCATTTCTACCCTGGAGCTTACATGTATGTGAGGAAGCAGAAGTTCCGACATGAAGTGACTTCCCCCAAGGTCTCTGGAATGGACCTCTATTTTTACAATCTATTCCTTTTATACTAATAGTATCCAAACTTTCCTCTTGGGAACCTCACATCTCCCGACTCCCAGTTCATGATTTTTGAGTTGTCTCAACTCCACCTTCAGCCCCAAGGCTGGCCACAAAAATCTGCTTAGCCAATGCCAGCAGGACCTCTACTTGGCATCAGATATTGGGATGGGCACATGACCAATGAGAGCTACTGAGAGATAGTCTCTCACCACTGAGAGAGCCAATGAGAACCAACAGGCCAATGAGAGCCCAACTCCAGCTGGGACTCTCAACAGAAAGCCACTTATTTTTTTCTTGTTTTTTTGCTGACACTAGAACCATAAAGAAGTAAGCCTGCATCTGCTGGTGGCCATCTTGCCAGAACCATAAGAGCCTGCCTGATAATGGAGCCACCATGGCAGAGAGCAGGACCAGGAGATGGAGAGGAACCCTGAGATGTTGTTGGAGCCCCTCGATTAAACCAGACCTAAAGCTAGTGCTACCCTGGGATTTCTTTTCAATGAGTTGATAAATTCCTATTTGTGCCATAGCAGTTTGTGTTGGGTCTTCTGTCCCTTGGATCCAGAAGAGTCCTGATGACATAGCTCAACACCACCTCCATGTCCTTCTCTTTTCTTCAGTCTAGTTGGACTTTGCACTGCTTCTGGATTCTCTGAGCATTTTCCCACAGAGTACCCTAGAGTTGTACAGGACCCAGCCTGAGTGGCCCTGCCACCCCAAACTAACAGAAGACATGCTAGTCGCATTAGCACTGCTGAGCTCTCCACTGGACCTAGAAGATCCAGTGGCCCCTTTATGTCTCTCGTTGAACCATAGACCCACAAGGTTATTATGCAGTGTCTCTGCTTTCAAACTCAAACCAGCAGGGAGGAGGAAGGGGGATCACCCCCAACACTCATAAGTGGAGACTCCCCTGCCTCAGGGACAGGGGGTGGTTGCATATAGTTCAGTGAAGTGTCTGGGACCTCCATATATTTTTCTGACCTCATTTTGGAACTTAAGGCTGGAGAGTAGATGGGCCTTCACAACAAGGAGAACAAGGATATTGAGAGCCCACTGGGGGCATTCCAAGGTGTCCCAGGCTCTGGAGCTCTGACAAGGTGATATAGGCCAGTGGGCAGCCCTGGCCCGCC
Organism: Mustela lutreola; assembly: GCF_030435805.1. Classification (NCBI taxonomy): domain Eukaryota; kingdom Metazoa; phylum Chordata; class Mammalia; order Carnivora; family Mustelidae; genus Mustela; species Mustela lutreola. The sequence continues at coordinate 57,140,118 of NC_081304.1, read as the reverse complement.
TTTGCTTATTAGCTGACTCATCATGGGGAAACTACTTGCTGTCTCTGGGTCTCCTTTTCCTCGCCTTTAAAATGAGCACCCCCACCTCTCCCACCATATCAAACCTGAACCTGCCATTACCATCTGAAACCAGGGACCCTCCCTGACCTTCCCATTTTGGTAGATGGCATTTCTATTCACCCAGCACCCGGACCACACACACCTGTGCCATACTGCTCCTCCCTCCTCCTCCTGCAGCCTTTCAAGAAGATGCTACCTTCTAAGTATCTCCAGAGCCATCCCACTCTCTCAAGTCTGCCCCCCACCTCCACTGAGGACCCCTCGGGTGACTATAAAAGCTAGTCTCCAGGTTCCCTGCCCCCAGCCTTTCCTCTCTGACTTATTTCCACCCGAACAGAAGTCCCTCCTACTTCAAACCCCATAATGGTATCCACTACCCCCATGAGGAACCTCTATCTTTCCAGGGGCTGCAGAAAAGCCTGGCATGGTCTGGTCCCTGTTTACCTTCTAGAGGTAACTCACAGCTGGCTCTCCCTCCTCCCTCAGCTCCTTCCTAGGCTCCTCCCTCACTCTCCGGCAGGACCGGCCTTCTACCCTAGAACTGGGCATGCTCATTCCTCCTTCAGGGTCTCTGTGGGCTGCCCTCTGGGTCACCATGCTCCCCGCACCCCCCCCCCCCCCCGCACAGTCCACTGGGCCTTAATTTCGGTGTATCCGGGAACACCTTCCCTGTCCCTCTGAAGGAGCCAGCCCCTCCCGCAGCACTTGGCACATCTCCAGGGTCACCACACGGCCTGGAGTGGCTTCTTCTAGGTCCATAGTCCCCCCCAACCCCCACCCCATGCAGCCTCCAGTCTCCACCTTGGTCCCACCACCCTGGCCCATGACTGCAGGGGCAATTCGTCCTCGTCTCTGAGGCTGAGCCATCAGAAAATATCTCCTTTTCCAGTTCAAGAATGACCGGTCAGCTGGGTGCCCAGCTCCTCTCGCATTTATTGGAAACTGCTTACCCAGCAACCCACAAAGGAGCTTACACGGGGGTGATACTGAGGACTCCTGTGACCTAATCCTGGGATTATCATGGAGGCCTGGGCCGAGGGCAGGGGAGAGGAGGTGGTGTGATAAAATAGGAGGGACGCTAAGGCCTAGGAAGCCCCCTTGGCCCCTGGGGCGTGCTCACATGCTCACCGGGGTTTCTGCGCCGGGGGAGGGGTGGGGGCGGGGCCGAGCAGTGACATCAGGTTTTCTTCTCCTTCAATTTTTCCTTCACTTTTTGAGGCTCAAATTGGATCAGTCGCAGAATTTCCTTGTTGGCCATGGTCCCCTCGATGAACTCTTCCTCTGTAAGTTTATCTGTGCATTTGGGGGGGAAAGGGTCGCAGTCAGGATCAGCTGTTTCAAGCTGTGGCGAGGCTGACAGTGGCCAGGGTGCCCAGTGCAGAGGTATCTGTTACGAAAACACTGAGTCTCGGTGTCCTCCCAGGGTACCGACCTCCGCCCCTGCATACCCAGCTCCTCCCCCAGGACGCCTGGACCTCCCCACCAACCAGCAGCGAGAGGGTTAATAACCTCTGTGACGGCCTCTTCTGATTGGTCGGTGCCTTTGCCCCCCGCAGGTTCTTAAATATTTTGACTATTACCCTAGTGCGGAAGCTTGGAGTTTGGGGGGGAAACTTCTGGGGGACGGAGCAGAGCCAACAATCTCTATGGATATGTGGGAGGGGAAACAAGATCCATCCAGGAGTAGAGACTGAAAAATGAGGGGTCCGGTGTGGTCCAGGGAGAGCCTGGCTTGTGGAGAGCGGTCTCTCTACCTCCTTCCCAGCACAGGGCTGACAGCTTCTCTGTGCCAGAGCCACTGTGCTGGGTCGGAGGCCACCGCAGGGGGTGGCCCAGGAAGGAGTGAGATAAAGCCCCCACCCCTGGGGAGACTCTTGGTCTGATGGGGAAGACAGCTGCACGTCCAAATAACTCTGGAAAGAGACAGGTGCTCCTTTCTGCTTACGGGGATGCTCACAGTGCCTGCACATAGTAGAAGCTTAAACAAAGCTTAGCTGAACCCAACCGGATTTCCACTTGGACATCCTTAATCCCTCTGGGGTCCAGCTCTGGTCAGGGCAATAAAATTTGGGTTTTAAAGCCCCAGCTGCTCTATCAGCCTCACACAGAGCTTGAAACTCCCACAGTCAGGGCCCCGTTGGGGAGTGAGGCATCGTCTCCAGAGGGGACATCTGAAGATAGCAGCCCCCACACACCACCGGTCTCCAGGTCTCCCGGCTCCCTTGACTCTGACTTTTACCTGGGCCAGTTTTCAGGTTAACAAGTAGAACAGGGGACCTGACACCTGCCAGACCTGGATTAAAGAGCCAGAGACGGGGGTGGGGGGCAGGTGTGCCACAGTTTGCAAGGGAGGAGGAGGGGAAGGTCCTCAAGGTGTTGTGGGGGGGGGGGTAACATCAGGGCAGGGACTACTACACCTACCCAGCGAAAATTAAGGAGGTGCTTACTTTCAGGGAGGTGCGAGCCCAGGAGTAGCAGCTGAGAATGAGTGCCTCCTTAAATATTCTGCCCAGACCTCCCCTGCCTCCCCCAGCTTTGGCCCCAGTGACAGTGAGCTCCTTGCTTCTCAGCCTTCTTCCTGGACTGCAGCTTAGTGGAACCCAGTCCATCTGTACCTGCCCTTAGCTACCGTCCTGCTCAGGCCAGCCCCCAAGATCACAAAGGGTGCCAATACGTAGGTCCTAGAGTGAGACACTTCAGATGTTCAAAATCTCCCGCCGACCTCTCTGTTAGAGAACCAGGTGATGAAGCCCCAGTAGGCTTCGTATCCCTATGTGGCTACAACCAGCAGGAAACCACCAGGCCACATGTCCACTGTCCACAACTGGCCAGTTCCTCCACATCAGAGGGCTCCTCTCCCTTCACCCTCCGGGGGCCCTGATGGCCATGTGAGCTTGCAGCCCCCCTCCACCCCGCCCAACCCCACCCCCTTCTACAGTATCCTCCCTGCCTTGGCCATGACCATCACGTCCCAGCAGACCAGCAGACCAGCTGCCTTGTTCTGGAATCCATCGCTACTTTCAGGAAGAAACCAGCTGCCCACGGGCTGCTCCCAGTCCAAGACGGACCAAGGCAGCTGACCGAGACAAGCTGGACCCTGGAAGAAGGGGGCTTGAGGATGCCTCCGGGGGCTTTGCCAAAGCTTTCCCACAAGGGTGGGAGCCTCAAGTCTTCTGTCCTTGCTTTTCTCTGTGCCCAGAGTCCCACCTGCTCTACAGTCTGGGTGTTCCCAGGCTCCTCCAGCTCCCTGCCCACTCCCCCCCACCCCCAGGCCCTCCTTCAATGAACCTCCCTGCTTCTCAGGGGGACCCAGACTAACTCACTGGAGTGAAAGCAGGTAAACTGAGATCCCACTTCCTTTGTACTCGATGCTAATCCAGACGCAGACCGGGCTGAGGTTTGCCTTGTCCCAGCTATGCAGAAAGCACTCTGGAAACCAAGTAAAGTGCACCCCAGTGTCTAGGATGGATGAGCAATCCGTTTAAACAGAAAGTGGTTTGCTGTGCCTCCAGCCCTACCAGCACACGTGCACGCAAGCCTACAGAGCTGCGGTCCTGACTTTTGACCACTGCCTTCCCTGGGTGCTGACACTGTTCTAAGTTGCCTTTCCCTCCCCAGTGCTCCAGAATTCAGGGCCTTTCCTCTGCCCCAGAGAGCTCAGGGGGTGATGGACTTGGAAGAGCAAAGGGAATGTGGCATCGGTCCCCATCAGCAGCAGAGCTGGCCTGTCTGCTTACTGACCCCTACCATCCCAACCCCCCAGGCACCCCAGGACCTCAGGCAGCCCCTCAGTGCATGCTGGGATGAAGTGTCCCTGGTCCTGCCCAGGCACTGGTCCTCGGAGAACCAGTCTCATTGGGGTCTCTGGGAAAGAGCCTATGACTGTCAAACCAAAGGTTGTGAAAGGGGAAAGAATTCACCATCATCTTTCTTTCCGAAGAACCCCCAGATCTTGTCGGCTCGCTTCTCTGGCGTGTTTTCATCTTCCGGGAGGTGCTTCACGTCCTCGGGATTGATCATTTTGAAAATAGCCTGCACCAAAGAAAGAGGAAATTATCAGAAGGAGCAGCAGGGGCTGGGCATCCCCCTACCTGCCCTCTCAGTGGCAGAGGCTAAAATGCAGATGCCCAGGCCCCAGGCTGCCCCTATGAGGAGGGGAGTGGGGCCAGGACACCTGTCTTTTTGAGATCCCAGAAGGGACAGGGAACGGGTGGAGGGGTGGAGGGGTGAAGGCATCTGCTAACAGATGTTTTGTCCCTTTCAGTACTTTTTGAATTTCCTGCCCATATAGACACATTACTTCCCTTTTATTAAAAAAATGAGGGTAAGAAACAGATGATGACAATGATGATGATTCCACAGCAGCCCCCAGGTGGCAGCTGGGGAACCGCTACCTTGAACCCTACCGCCCGGAAGTATTAGACTATCAGCTGGCTTCTTTGGGGTCCGGGTCGTGCCTCAGTTGTCCAGCCAGGTCCCCCAGCGGTAATAACGGCTAAACTTCGTCAAAACCTAACCCACACCACACTTCTAAGCCTTTTTACATGTCACCCCCGCAGCAGCCCTATGAGATGGGCATTATCAGTCCTGTTTTACAGATGAAGATACTGAGGCACACTGGCCGGCTAGACGTCTCCCCGGCTAGAAGCAGAGGAGCAGACATTCTAACCCAGGCAGGCTGGTTCTAGAACCTTCATTCTCGGCCTACACCGTTGGAGGGAATCCTAGGGGCTGGGGAAGGGAGAGGGACGAGGTGGGGTCTCCGTGTGCCCTCCGCGCTCCAGGTTACGAGGATCCCACCAGCTCAGTAACCCCCGGCGCGGCCAGGCTGGAGTGGGCACTCAGACGGTGGTCCCGAGCCTGTGCCAGCCTGCATGCTCAGCGTGGGGGCAAGCTCGGGGTGCAGACAGGCGTGCTGGGTGGGAGTCGGGAACAGCTTGTAGATACTCAGGCAGGGGCAGGAATGCCTGTGAAACTAGCCCCCGCCCCCTCCCCCACATGCTATAGCAAGAGGAGCAAAGCCGGCAGCTCCGGGCGGCAGGCTGGGCTGGCAGTGCTCAGAGCCCAGGGGTGCCCAGCAACGAAGTGTAGGGGGTGACTCCCCTAATGTCTCTCTCAGTCCTGAGCCTGGGGAACCTCGTGCGCCCCAGGGCTAAACCCTGGGAGTGCCTGCCTGCTCCGTCTGCCTTCTGACTCCAAGGACAGATGGTCAGGGTCTGGGAGAAGGAGCCGTTGGTCTCTACTCTGGGCCCCAGAGATTTTTCCAAGACCAGGTAGCTAGTTGGTTGCAGGGCTGGGATTAGAACCCGTAGCGTCGGATTCCCGGGGCCATGAGCCTGTGATCTAGTGAATTACAGAGCCTGGGCTTCATCTTGCACTGCCTCAGCCCTGGGTTCTATGGGACCTGCCCCTCCCTGGCCCTCCCCTTCCTCTTCTTTTTCCCCCCGGGAGCACCAGCTCTAGGCCGCTGCTGGGTCTGGCATCCTGCAGGGGATTCTGAGGTCGTGTTCCCTGTCCCTGGCCACCTGCCAGTCCGGGGGTGTGGTGTGCCCAGATGCAGGTGATGTTTCCCGCTCTTTACGGGAGGCCCTAGCCGAGTTTGTTGCCCACAGGCTGCCTGCTTGGCCACTTGGTCCGTGGTCTCTCCTCGTCAGGGCGAGAATCGTGCAAACGCAAGCAGGTGTACAAAAGCACCAAAAGATGAGATAAAACACAAACGACGTTCTCTCCTCTTACCGGGAAGAGAATTAGGAATGAAGCAAGGACGTGGGTGGGGGGTGCTCAGAGATGCCAGGAAAAGAGACCAAGTGAAGGGAAATACAAATGACCTCAGGAAAAAAAAAAAAAAAAAGAAAGAAAAAAAAACCCCCAGAAATGTCCCAATTGTCCAAAAATACAGAGCTGGTTAAGTAACATGATGGCCCTTTCATGAGACGGAATGCGAAGCCGCAGTTCAAGATGGTTTTGAAGAAGATACCTTCATAGCGGAAACATAAAACAGCAACTGAAAAAAGGTCAGATATGTCACCGTTCCAAAATTATTTTTTAAATTTATGTACAGATAAAGGGCCGGGAAGATAAATAGCAACAGGTTTGACAGTAGCTCCCTCCAGATGGTGAGATTAAGGGCAACGCCAGCCGTCTGCTTCATCCACTGCCACATTTCACAAATTACTGACCTCTTAAATAAAGCTTTTCCTAAGACCCCTAAAGTCTTCACAACAGATGATCTGACACAGGGCCCGTGGGGACAGGAAGGAGGGTGTGTTGGAAGCGTGCGCCGGCAAGGAGCCGGTGGCTCAGTCCAGAACCCGGAGCTGGCGGGTGAGGAAGCCAAGCCGGGGGGTGGGGGGGTGGGGTGGGGGGGGTGGGGGGGTGGGGGGGGTGGGGGGGTGTGAAATGGCCTGTCCCAGCCAATGAAGACCATGAGGACTAGGAACCCACATTTCATGGCCCCCCAAGTTAGCCTCCTTCATACTCTGTATTGGAAACATGTACTTAAAACTAATTGTGGAAGACTATATATTTGTGCCATTGGAGGTTTGGGAGGACAGTTTAATGAAAACAGGAAGGAAGGAAACAGGGAGGAAAGGGAGAAAACACTATATAATTAACAGGAAACACCCAGATTCTTCTTTAGGAGGAAGGCGAGGCTGTGGGGAAGTGACCAGCCTCCATCCGAGTCAGTGTCCTGGAGACCCCGTGCACCTGGAGCCCGGGAGCCCCAGCGCCTGCATCCCCCAGCTCCGCCTGGCCAGCCCCGGCCCCACCGCGTCCAGGACCCCAGACCCCGGCGGAGCCCAGGCCCGCCATGCGGAGGCGGAGACTGACCATGACGATCTCCAGCACTTCGCCCTTGCTGATGGCCCCGTTGCCGTCCACGTCGTAGAGGGAGAAGGCCCACTCGAGCTTCTGGTTGGTCTTGCCCGCCGAGGTCATGTGCAGGGCGATGACGTACTCCTTGAAGTCCAGGGTGCCGTCGCTGTTGGCGTCGAAGCTCCGGAACACATGTTGGGCGTAGGCCTTGGGGTCGGCCTCGGGGAAGAACTTGGCGTAGATCTTCTGGAACTCCTGCCGCGTGATGCGGCCGCTGGGGCACTCCTTCAGGAAGGACTGGTACCAGGAGCTCAGCTCCTCTTCTGTGAACTTGGTGTTCAGCTGCAGCTCCTCCAGGATCTCCTTGGACAGGGCCCCACTCTTGCTGTTCCCCATGGGTGAGGCCGCGCAGGCCCGGCCGGGCTGCGGTGGCTGGGCCGGCGGGTGGGAGGGACGTGGTCTCCCGGCCGCCAAGGGCCGGCTGCTGCTGGAGACGGTCGCCGAGGTGCTGGCGGATTAGAGGATTTGTGGCCGCTTCACTCCTGTACTTGGAGGGAGGAGTGGCCAGGGTGGTGGTGGTGGGGCAGCTCCAAGACCCCCCCCCCCCCCCCGCCCCGAGATTAAAAGAAAGTGCTGACAGCAGAGGGGCCAATCCATCTTGACCTTCGGGGAGGACAGGACAGGAGGTCAGAAGTTTCAGAGCCAAAGCCTTGGCCCTCCCTGTTACCCTGTGTCCGTCCCTTCTCCCTTACTCCAGCTCTCCGGGAACCACGCTGCTCAGAGCCTGTCTTCCCCCTCAAAGTCTGAGGCTCCCATGGGCAAGAACTGAGCTCTATACTGTAGTCGTTCAAAGCCAGGCTCTGGACCCAGCCCGGGTTCCAATCCCAGCTTTGCTGCTTGCTGGCTGTGTGCCCCCCTAGGTGTGTTTCTTACCCTCTCTCTGCCTAGAATGCTCTCCTAATCCTTCAGCCTCCTCAAATGTCACCTTCTCGGCAAGGCCTGGACTGACCACTCCATTTACAACGGCACACCCCCATCCCCAACCATCCACACCTCCCAACCCCGCTTGATTTTTCTTCCTCTCAGGTACACCTTCTGACTCTCTTTGAATTACCTGTGTGCTGTGCATGTCCACATCCCAACAAAATCTCCGAGAAGGCAGGGAATCTGTCTGTTCCGTTCCCAGCGGCATCTCCACTGCCAGCAGCGTGCCCGGCAGGATGGGAACCCCCATGTGAATATTCTTTGACTGAACAGGCATAATAATAGTTGTCCCTCACTGTCACGTTGAGGCTAAACTGAACTAATATGTACAACACACTTAGAACAGAACCAGGCACACGGTCGGTGCTAAAGACGTGTTAGTTGTTGGTATTGTTCATCTGGGACGGAAATCAAAACCTAAAGGGCCCGCGGGGGGCCGGCAGGTGCAGTGATGAGTGAAGCAGGTGAATCGGGGTCAATGGGGAGTGGTGAGGCCTGAGGCACCTAACGGAAGGGGCTGCCCATGTTCAAAGCCGTTGAGTGTGGTCATTCGGGAGTATGGTGCAGTGGTTCTAGACTTTTCAGTCCTGACCCCTGTGGCTCCAGAGGATTTCTCAGGAGGCCTTAATGCTAGGGGTGTGTGTGTGGGTGTGTTTCAGTGTCTGTGTGTACTTCCTATTTTTTCCCATCAGTTTGTGAGAGCGTATCATTTCTTAATAAAAGACCTTTCTTTTTTCTTTTTTTTTTTTTTTTAAGATTTATTTATTTATTTATTTGACACAGAGAGATTACAAGTAGGCAGAGAGGCAGGCAGAGAGAGAGAGGAGGAAGCAGGCTCCCTGCTGAGCAAAGAGCCCGATGCGGGACTCGATCCCAGGACCCTGAGATCATTACCTGAGCCGAAGGCAGCGGCTTAACCCACTGAGCCACCCAGGCGCCCTCTTTTTTTTTTTTTTTTTAATAGACTTTCCGTGTCCTGTAGCAAAGCGTTTAATCTCAAGAACAATTGAAAAAGGACTGTCACCACACTCGGAAACTAACCAACCAACCCACCCACCCACCCACCCCAGCCCATGAAAGGTGAGGCCCCCGGGATTTACCCCTTGTCTCCGTGGTGGTTGGGGTGCCCCCTGGTGGGGAGCCTGGGTGGTTCAGTTGGTTAAGCCTCTGACTCTTGGTTTCCAGGCAGGTCATGATCTCAGGGTGGGGGGATCCAGCCCCACGTTGTGGAGTCTACTGGAGAGTCTCTCCCTCTGCCCCTCCCCCACTGCATGCTCTAAATAAAATAAATAAATAATCTTAAAAAAAAAAAAAGAAAAGAAAAAAAGAAGTGCCTCTTGGTGCTGAGCCTGTCCATACCGAGTCTGCAGATCGGGGGAGGCCGATGTTACAGGCATGGAGCCCCAAAAGGCAGGCAGCCTGCCGGGGTCCCATGGCTGCTACATGGCAAAGCCAGAAGGAAAGCTCTGGTCGGCCAGGCTCCCCGTTCAGGGTCTTCTCACTACATCACAACAACTCCTTTCTCAAGGAGGCCTGAGTGACGGGGCTGTGGGTGAGGACCTGGGGTCACCAGGTGGGCAACGAGATAGGGGATGGGCCCTGGGTTAATGCAGGAGGCAGCTAGAGCCCCCCCCCCCCGTCCCCCCTCCGTTCCTCCCCTGCCCTCCTCATACTGTCCGCCCGCCCCCACCCCAGGGCCTTCTGCTCTGGCTGAGGGCAAGGAGGAAGGAGCCAGCCCCAGGTGGGAAGCAGCCTTGCACTTTAGGCTGGAGTTCCTCAGGCTGCTGTGCCCCCGAGGGGCCCGGCTCCTGGATGGGACCACAGGCAGCTGTGTTGATGCTGCTGAGAGAGGGGTCAGGACCTGGGGGTTTGTTTGAAAACCTGCATAAACATTTTCTATCAGAGGGAGAGTTTATACTTATGCTCCTTAGCCAAACAAGTTGTTGGAGATGATGTATTGTGAACGGATTTGTTAAGTCTGAGCTGGGGCCATAAACTCTCCTCAGACCCCAAAGGAAGGCTGCTAGGGGGAAGCCTGCCCCCCACCCCCACAGAGGACCTCAGTTTGTGACACCCCCTCCCGGCCTCACTGTGGGGAGATGTGGTCTCTTCTCAGGGGCTGGCCTTGTCCTCTCCTCCCCACCCCAACCCCGCCAAGCCAGGAGCTCGGTCTGGGCTGCCAGCCTGGGCCATTCCCCAGCGCTCACCCTCACTCCCCTACCTGCCCCTACTCTGGGCTGAAGGACAAGACTGCCCTTCCTCCCATGGCCTGGAACCAGAGCCTGAACCCCAGTGAGCACTGAGCCGGGAAAGGGGGTACAGGAGGGTGGGTGGGTGGCGGGAAGGCACACTCCTCCCACGGTCCTCCCGTTGCAGGAAACGGCAGTCCATCCTGTCGGTGGCTTGGGCGGAAATCCTGAGTCATCCTCGGTACCCCCTGTCACGCCCCACCCCAATCCGTCGAGATGTTGGGGCTACCTTCAGAGCGCATTCAGACCCTGAACCACCCCCTCCTCCTCTGTGATCGTGACCTGTGGGCACCATTGTCCCCTCTCGGACCAGCTTCTTTGCCTGCCTGCTTCTGCCTTGTCCCCAGCAGTCCTGCAAGCCAGCCCTCCAGCCATGAAGTCAGGCCCCATGCTCCTTGGCTTGGACCCCCCAGCGTGAAAGCCCTTCAAGGGCCCGCTTCCCCCACCCCCACCATCCCTCCTCTATGGCCTCGCTGCCCCCAACCCAGTAGGTGTCCCTCCCCCACCCCCACTGCCTATAACCCAGCCATGTCCTGCCTGGAACATTCTTCCTGCAGCTACCTCCTGGGCTCCCCCCAGCCCCCACCCCAGGTCCCCTTGCCTTTGAGCAAACGTCACCTTGCGAACGAGGCTGTCCCTACCCACCCTACTTAATGCATCTTATCCAGGGTCCTCCCAGAAACCACCCGTACTTATACCCTGCCTGGTCCTTCTTTCTCCCTACCCCAGGCTGGATTAGTTACTCTGTGGACTTTCTAGCAGGGACTCTCTCCCTGCTAGAAAGCCACCTACCTCCAGGAGAGTGGGGCTCTTTATCTGGTCCACTCGCTGACGTGTTCACACTACCTAAAGCCGTGTCTGGCATGTAGTAGGTGCTTAGTTGTTGCAAGAATGGATGGATAAATGGATGGATGGATGGTCGGATGGGGAAAGAGGGAACCGCCAGGATCCCCGTCCGTCCACAGGGACAGAAGTTGCCAAGGGGAGGGGGCCAAGCGGGGCCAGATATTGTGGGTCTAGCAGCACAGTGCCCATCTCGGTGGGTGGGTGGGTGGGGGGTCCACATCCAGACGCCCTCAGCTAAGACATCAGGCACAAAATTATGGCCACCCCTGGGAGCCTGGAGGACTGCTGAGACCATTTATACAAAGGAGAGGGTGACAGTCCCTCCAGGAAGGAGGGTCACCCAGCAGGACCCAGTGTCTCCGGACAGTTTATTTTACATGGGATGAGTCTAACCATCTTGAGTGTACACACAGAGCCAAAGTGGGGGGGGATGAGAGAGCATCTCACTTCCTGAAAACCCTTTAGAATAATGCAAAACAAGTATATATAGCGAACGCCTTCAAAATTTAAACCCTTTAAACATTTAATTCTTTAGCATTAATACACACAAATGCTGTTACGGGAGGTGGGGGCGGGGGGAGAGGGGGACGGGCAGGTTACAGCCTCTATAGGGATCGGAGTTTCGACAGTGTTACTTATAAATTATAGTACATCAATTTTATTTACTGATCTAGGCAGCCAGAGGGTGGAAAGATATACAATGTGGAGTAAACACATTCATACCGGGATGAGGAATGCTGGCAGGAGACACGGCTTTTTTAACATTAAAAATGTATAAAGTATTTAGCAAAAGTTACAGAAAACAGACCAAATAAGCAAGTTTATTTTGTTAGAAAATCCCACTGTCGTAGGGTTTGCTGATGTGCTCGTCTGTGAAAGGACTGCCCCCCTACCCTCCTACCCCACCCCGCTATCATCTCCTTCCTCAGGGAAGGGAAGAGATGCAAATTTGGGACCCAGTCGCCAAGGGTGGCTGGTGTCCCTTTGAATGTCTGCTCCTGGGTCCAGATGGCTGCCTGGAGACCACAGCTCCCAGCAGCTGGTCTGCTGCGTGTGATGCTGGAAAGGGCGTGTCTCCGCTTACTTGACAGAGGGAGTAAGGAGGTCCCAGGAGGGAATGTGACTTTAGTTTGGGTTACAGGACCCACGAGGTGGTGGACCGGGGACAGTCCAGTGCTCTCAACCTGGCGCCGAATGCTTTCCCTCTCCATCCCCATGATGGCACCTGTGTGCCCAGACCCTCTGAAGACCCACTACTGCTATCCTGTTAGGACTGCCCCTCCAACACAAGGGATCAGCGTCCCCCAAACCACACCCAAAGAAAGACCCAAAGACGCCCCCAGCCCCCTCAGAGGCACCTCCCAACAAGGACTCCTTTCTAAGCCCCAGCATCAAAAGGGTTAGGGAAAACAAAACATCCGTTCCTGTCACCTCATTCTCACCCAGACCTGCTGCAGCAGGAGGGGGGTCCTTCACCTTCAGGAAAAGGCCAGACAGAAGCAATACTCCCATGGGGGCGGGGGCCAAGAATCATCCCTGGCAAAACTCAACTCAGATGTGCCCAAGAACGGGGTCCCGCAGACTTGGGCTCCACGGCCCACCCCTCCCCGCCTGCCCTGGCCCCAGGAATGTCTTCCGTTGGCTCGGAGGGCTACCTGGTTGCCTCCAAGGGCTCACCTCTCCTCTAGCAGGGCACCATCAAGACCCGATTGGGAGGAGTTGTCACCGGGCGGTGGGGAGATCATGCTCCTTGCCTGCCCGGTTGGCTGGGTTCGGGCTCATCTCTGCCACTATCTGCCACTCCCTTCCTGTCCCGGGGGCTGCAGGCACAGGCTTGGCTCGGTGTGACCACCAGCTCAGCAAGGGTCCAGCAGTGCCAAGCAGCTCACAGGAAGAGGCTTTGTCTCCATCCTGCTTGCCTTGGTCCTTGGAAATAGACCTCAGGACATGAGATCTAAGATCGGGGTTGGCGGGGAGACCCCGAAGGTAATGACGTACAACTGTTCCTTTCAGGGCCCTAGGCAGAACTCCCTCATTCTCAACAGCTCGGGAAACTCTTAATTTTAGCTCCATTCATGTCTAAACGAGAGAAGCACCAGGGGATCCCTCTAGGGAGGACTTCAGACATCACCATGCACAAGCATGCCGATGGGGCTCAGGGCAGGCATGATAGTGTTGGGTACAGACCTGGAGAAATGAGAAGGGGAGGAGGGAGAGCAGTAGCTGGAGGAGACTGGGGACACCAGAAGGCACAGCTGCGGCCTGCTGATGGAGGAACAGAGATCCGGGGAGAGGTCACGGCCAGCCCAAGGTTGCCCTCTGTGTTTCCACCCGCACTCTGTCCATTCACCTTCCACGCCCCCCTCATGAGGCTCAGTAGAAGTCGAAGGCCGTGTGAGCTGAAGCGAGCCCCCCTCCCTCCCCAGGAGTGCATGGATCTACCAGCCAAGGTGCAAGCTTTGGGATGCAGCAGAAGTGGGAGGCACCCCTCCCCCAGCCCCCCAGCCCTTTTCCGCACAAAAACCTATAATGAACCATGAGGGCAAGTGTGAGCTCCAAGAATGATGGCGGGCACGGCTGGCATTGGAGGAGCCTTGGGAAGCACAGGGAGCAGCCGTGCAAACAAGCCGAGGACCCCAGGCCCGGAGCCTCCAAGCCAAACAACGCATTTCACAAGCGAGGAAGCCCGTGGTTCGCCCGTGTGACAGCGTGCGATTCCACGAGACATGGGACGTGATAGGGACGCACACAACATGGGTGACCCGAAGCATGAAGCCAAGGGAAAGCAGCCAGACTCGACGGCTACATCAGGGGCTCCTTTCATAGGACATTCTAGAAAAGGCAACCCCATAGGGTCTGACAATCTACTGGGGGCCGCCGGGGGGGGGGGCAGGAAGGGGAGCAGGTGTGGATGATCAGCTCTTAAAGGAGCTGGAGGGAATTTTCAGGCGTGAGAGAAACAGGATGATGATTTCAGTGGTGGTTGTAAGACTGCAGGGTTGTCAAAATTCATGGAACCCTATACAGTAGGATGCATTCCACCCTAGGTCAGTAAACTTTAATACTGTATGTTTAAAAAGCTCAATCTGAAAAACAAAACAAAACCAAAAAAACCAAGGTGGTAGGTCTGGGAGGGGCAGGAGGATTCAGGGGATACGCTGGTCTGTACCCCACTTAACACGCCTCAAGTGCTTTCCCTACCTACCTAACCATCAGCGGGTCTGAAGAATCCTGTTTAAACTCTCCCTGTCAAGGCCACTCACGGCTGGAAGTAAAATCACATCAACAAGCCAAAGTCTTGGATGTCCTTTGAAGTTTATGGCTTGTATTTCCAAGAAGGGACTTTGGTTCCGCCAAAATTCTTTCGTACCCATCCACTAAGCTAGTAATTGATTGGTTTTCACAAAGGGAAGAGAAACAGCCGTCCTCCCCACTGGTTTGGGAGCGTGGACACTTGTTTTTTTGCTCGCTCTGGTCATGAACCAGCCCCAGGGAGAAGCGCCTCCTTGGGCAGAGATCCTCCTGGCCCGACAGGCACAAAGAAGGCCCAAGGTGGTCCCACGGGCAGCTGGCCTCGTGGTCCGGTCGTCCAGGGCTTGGCAAGACTGATCAAGAGTGACGGAAGGAACAAGTGGCTTTGCCTGGAGGTTGTTGCGCCAACCAACGCACTTTGGACACCATTTATCTTAGAGATTTCCCCCCCCCACCCAAAATCAAATGCAATCATGTCTTATAGGAGGCAGGAAGAAAGGGCTCACTTGTTCTTAGAGGACCACGGATGTGCCCGGAATATTCCAGACACTCAGCACAAGCCCAGCCACACGCTCTTCTATCCTGAACACCGACATTGACAAGAATAAAGGAACTGGATAGAGGGCTACTCTGGAGCCCTGGGGTGTTCTAGACCTCAGCCTCGTCTTGGTTCACCCAGAGTGGGAGCCCCGTTAACAGACCCTGCTCCTCACTCCCTGGGTTCATGGGGCATCCCTGGGCTTCGTTCTTTCCTGTCAAGTGAGGAGAGTTATTTAAAAGAAACGAGAGAAATCTGAGATCTGAGTTGCATCCAGACTGTGAGGGACAAGGGATTCCATCCTTAGGGTCCACCTTCCACCCAGCCAGGAAACACCACCCGGTGGTGGTTTGAGTTAGGATGACAGGCTCCAAGGGGGTTAAACGTGGAAGGGGTGCCATGCTCCCATTCCACAGAGAGATCTAGAGAGCCCCCACCTCCACAGAGAACAGAGGAGACGGGGAAAGAGCGTGTGTCCTGCATGTAGCTACAGTTCTGTGCCCATAGGATGCCTGGCTTGACTCCAGTATCTGCTCAGTGGACGAACAAATGAATGCAGGTCTACCAGCCCAACAGAGAGAATCCCTAGAAACCTCAACTTTGCAAAGAACGCTCGTACATGAAGGTCAAGGTTACTGACCTGCCAGACTCCCGGAGAAAACATACGTCTATGCAGAAAGGAGAGATGCTGGGCTTTCCCCTGCCCTGTGTTGTCCCCAAAACTCACTAAGCTCTTTGATGAAGGAAGGAGCACAGAGAAAAAAGAAAATAATGTGAGGAGGCTAATGAGCTCGGGCTGAGGGGTGGGGGTGGTTAGGAGGCGGGGAAGAATGACTTCAGAAAACCCACACTGGGCCAATTCAGGTTCCCCTGGAGAGGCAAGAGAGCCCCCTCCCCCCTGTCTCAGGGAGGACCAGAAGACTCAGGAATCCTCGCAAGGGAGAAAAAAAAAAAAAAAAAACCAATGAGCCGTATCACACTCAAAATATCTATGTTAGTAACAAGGCTATTGGCTTGAGCACTTGAAAATCACCCACAAATTAGTCCACTCGGTCACAAGGCAATTCCTACCAGCACCCATTGTTCATAGACAAACCAAGACAGAACATCCTAAAATCAGTTGCTGGTGTCATGGCCCAACCCCCAATCCCGAAGGAGCGGTCCTTCCTGTCAGGGACAGATCCAACCTCCACACTGACCTTCTTGGTTGGGATGGTTCAACAGGACAAGCGACAAAGCGTGGCTTACTCTAGGATACTGGGCATCTTTCTAAACTGTGAGAGCCTAATTCTGTCTCAGAGAAAGAACGAGGTGACAAAAGACTCCAGATGAGTGAATCATCAACTCCTGGCATGAAGACCGAGGGACCCAGAAGTTGTGCTCTTAGGACCCTACCCTTGTAGGGGGCGTATGGGTGCTGGACGTCCAAAGTCCTCAAGGGGAAAGATGAGTGAAGAAGGATGGGTTCTCAGGGCGTGGGTTCTGGGCTAGCATCTGTCCCCTGCTGGCCAAGTGACCACCTTCGGGGTGTGAGGTGTGGGTGGACACTGGAGTGTCACCACTTCTTCAGGTCCCTTGGTGTGGATTCTCAGGGTTGGACATGGTGGAGAACGGGGTTTGCTGTGTTTCTATAAAGGGAGGGACTGATGAGCGGTGTCCTGAATGCTTCTCATGTCCCGCCCAGATCCGCGTTTCCCAGGAATGAGGAGGTGGGGAAAGGGCAAGGCGGTACCAGCACCAAGCAGGGCTCCGTGCGGGGCTCCGGAACGTGCAGGACAACATGAGGCTGGGGTGGCAGGACACTGGCTTGGAAGGGGACACCCCGTGGAGACCGTGAGAGCCTGTCCTCCCTGTGCCATGCCCACCAGGGAGAGAAAGCCACACGGGGAACCCCCCCCCCCCCCCCCGCGCCCCAAACACAAGCAGATGGAGCTCTCTGCGGGGGATGGGCAGGGGTGACCGAGAGCCATCCCAACCCATCTCCCACAGGGGACTGGGCCAGCCCCGTGAGGAGCCTGGGACGGGGGCAGGGGTGGGCAGCGGGAGCCTCCCTGAGGAAGCAGGGAAGTGTGGGATGGAATGGGGTCTCCAGCCGGAGACTCGACAGGAGATGCCTGACCTAGCGTGAGACGTGACTCAACACTCCGACTTGTGCTGAATGAGGTAGTGCCAGCCCGACCTCTCCAGGCAGGGTCTGACTGCGCGGAGAGGGGCCAGGCCTTATTCCCAAGACCCCAGATGATGGAAAAGAGGCCAAGAGCCAGGAAGTGAGCTCCCAGAATGCGACAGGAAAAAAAAAAAAAAAAAAATAGAAGAGGGTGGGCTGGGCTGCAAAGAATTCTGGGTGTGGGGGGGCTGTTGAGCTGAGCGGTGCCTTCCTGCAACAATTCTGATCGTGATACTTGGTTGGAGACAGGGACCTTTCCCCCACGACCATCCAAAGCCCAGGACACAGGGGACCAGCTAGACAGAGGGCCTCGGGGCTTCCAGGGGCACACGTGGGTGACGCGGCTGGCTCTGGGTGGGGAGGTGACCCCTGCGGGGCTCGGCAGGGACCACCAAGCTCCAGCCTCAGTGTGTCCCTGGTGCAGCAAACATAGCGCAGGAGTCGGGGGGCTTCCGCCTTGGGGACAAGGGCGGGGCTGTGGATCCGTCTTCTCGGCCTGGGCGCACTGGCCGCTCCCAGCAGGGCCTCCCTTCTGGAATCACCCCGGCTCGGCAGACCAGGACCAGGACCAGGACAGTGGGTGGGAGGGCAGGTGTACTCGGCAGCGGGCCCCGTGGCGGGCACGGCCACCTCCTCTCCATGGGACCCCCAGCCCCTCTCCTTGGCAGGACCCCCCGGGGCCGTGCGTGCCCATCTAAATCTCCATGTCCACGGGGCGGATGTTGCCTGTCTTGTGCTCTCGGACCCACAGCTCCCTGTCTTTGGCTGGATCCACTTTTCGAAGCAGCTGGTCCACAGGCTCAACTGTCTGCAAGGGACGGAGAAGGGGTCACAGTCAGAGCCTGCGGCCATGCCAGGGACAGCAAAGACCCCTGCAAGGTTCGGCGGTGCACAGGGGTGTGAGAGCGGAGAACCCCGGGGCTCTCGTCCCCACGCTGCGTCTCGTTCACTGCACTCTGCCTTGGGCCCGAGGGCCTGCATGACTAGGCAGGGGGCCCCAGGGCTCCAGGTCCGGGACCACCCCCTCCACCTGTCCCCACCTGAACATCCCAGAACAGGGCCGATGGAACCTTAGCTTCAGGGAATTGGAACGTTTCTGGATTATTTATTTATTTTTTGGCAAGAAATTTGCCAGGGGAGGCGATAAGGTCTCAGCTCTTTTAACTGTCACGGCCTTCTCTGTCCTTGGGCTGACAGCTGACGTGTGGGATGACCGGCGCAGGTGCCCAGGATG